>NC_064559.1:169036139-174036139 GCF_937001465.1 Orcinus orca
ATGGAGATCTAAAAAAATAAAGCATTATAACATGTGGATGTAGGGAGTTCACAGGTATTGGGAACCGGGCATATAAGCAAAGGGTTGAAAGAGTGTGGTAAGTGTGATAGTAGATGGTTTTTAGAATATGCTGTGACAGCAAATTGGGACTTATGTAATAAAGTTTGTGTAGTGAGTCAGAGAAGGCTTAATAGAGATGGTGAATAGAGAATCTGATCCTAGTTCTTAAAAATGTTAGCCAGGGGGCTTCCATGGTGGCACAGTGGTTAATAATCCACCTGCCAATGCAAGGGACGCGGGTTCGAGCCCTGGTCCAAGAAGATCCCACATGCCACGGAGCAGCTAAGCCTGTGCACCGCAACTACGGAGCCTGCGCTCTAGAGCCTATGGGCCACAGCTGCTGAGCCCGCATACCACAGCTACTAAAGCCTGTGCTTAGAGCCCATGCTGCACAAGAAGAGAAGCCATGACAACAAGAAGCCTGCGCATCGCAACTAGAGAAAGCCCATGTGCAGCAATGAAGATCCAAGGCAGCCCAAAAAAAAAAAAAAAGTTAGCCAGGTAAAGAAGTGAGAATACATCTTTACAGAAGAGAAACCAGCATGTGCAGAGTTACTGAAGCAAGAAACGGCAGACTGTGTTCAGGGAAAAACTAGTAGCTTAGCATAACTGAAGAAAACTGGCAAAGGGAGGGATGAAATATATGATGTTGGAGAGTTGGGCAAAAGCCTGATCATGAATGAATATGTATACTATGTTGGAGTGTTTGGATTTTATTTTGAGGTTTATGGAGCATAATGACACGTATTTTTGCAACATTACTCACCCTCGAATAAGTGTGAAATAAGCCTTTGAAGGATCTAGGTTGGGGAGACCAGTTAGTTTTTTTTTTTTTTTTTGCCGTGCCTTGTGGCATGTGGGATCTTAGTTCCCCGACCAGGATCAAACCCGTGCCCCCTGCATTGGAAGCGTGGAATCTTAACCACTGGACCTCCAGGGACGTCCCACCAGTTAGTCTTTCATGATAGTCTAGTCAGGCAATGAGGAACATTTGATATGAAGTAGTAGTTAGTGAGAATGGACTTGAGGTTAGAGTTTTAAGAGCAATGTAGGATATAGAATTGTGGAAGTAGAGGCCTAGGATGTCTAAAATGATCATAAGGTATCTGATTTGAGATGTTATTATAGATTCTGATGCCGTTAACTTAGAGGAAATACTAAAAGAAAAATGTTTTAGAACATACTCAGTTTGATACACTTGTAGGACATTTCAAGAAGAGATGTTCACCCATCAGTTGAATATAAAGATCTGGAATTTATATTAGGAGCTGGAGAATCATATTTGGTAATCTTCAGCATATCTAAGTCATAGATTTAGGTGAGATCACCCAAGGGAGTGAGAAGGAGAGAAGATCAAACAACACAAACATTTAAGGGACTAATAGCGGAGGAGCAACCAATAGACTGGAAAATGATCAGAAAAATAGGAAAAATGGAGAAAGATATCACAGAAGCCAAAAATAAGGAGAGTTTTAAAAAGATAGTCCAAAGTGTCTGATAATATAGATAAAAATAATCTAAGAACGTAAAAATGTTTGACTTGGCAATAAGGAGGTTTTGATAATCCTGTAAGAGCAGTTTCTGTTTTAGAGCTAATGATATAGTTTTGAGGGAACAGGTTAAAGGAATGGTGTATGGACTCAACCTTCAGTGAGCTTTGTTGTGAAAAAAGAGTAAGGAAGATTGCTGGAGTGTCACACAGGATCTTTTTTTTTTTTAGATATGGCATAGTAGAACTCCCATCATGGTTCACAGCTTTAATTTTTATTAATTTCAGTAATTGTGTAATTAATCCTTATCTCTCTCTTGACTGTAAACTCCATGAGGGCAGGGATTATATGCATTCTTTTTTCCCTGTTGTATCTCCATTGCCTAGCACAGTGCCTGACACTTAGATGCTCCATAATATTTGTTGACTAATTATTACATTGGAAGTGGAAAGTGCACAGACATGGGAGTTAGACCTAGATTTAATTCTCATTTCCACTGTGTGATTCTAGAAAGATATTTAACATCCCTGAGCCTCAGTTTTCTTATCTATAAAATGATTATTTTTTCTTTTTTCCTTTAAGATCTTTATTGGGTATAATTGCTTTGCAATGTTGTGTTAGTTTCTGCTGTATAACACAGTGAATCAGCTATATGCATATGTATATCCCCATATCCCCTCCCTCTTGTGTCTCCGTCCCACCCTCCTTATCCCACCCCTCTAGGTGGTCGCAAAGCACCAAGGAGATCTCCGTTCTATGTAGCTGCTTCCCACTAGCTATCTATTTTACATTTGGTAGTGTATCTGTGTCAGTGTTACTCTCTCACTTCATCCCAGCTTACCCTTCCCCCTCCCTGTGTCCTCAAGTCCATTCTCTATGTCTGTGTCTTTATTCCTGTCTTGTCCCTAGGTTCATCAGAACCATTTTTTTTTTTTTTAGATTCCATATGTATGTGTTAGCATATGGTATTTGTTTTTCTCTTTCTGACTTACTTCACTCTGTATGACCAACTCTAGGTCCATCCACCTCACTACAAATAACTCAGTTTCGTTTCTTTTTGTGGCTGAGTAATATTCCATTGTATATATGTGCCACACTTTCTTTATCCATTCATCTGTCCATGGACACTTAGGTTGCTTCCATGTCCTGGCTGTTGTAAATAGTGCTGAAATGAATATTGTGGTACATTACTCTTTTTGAATTACGGTTTTCTCAGGGTATATGTGTAGTAGTGGGATTGCTGGGTCGTATGGTAGTTCTATTTGTAGTTTTTTAGGAACCTCCATACTGTTCTCCATAGTGGCTGTATCAATTTACATTCCCACCAAAGTGCAAGAGGGTTCCCTTTTCTCCACACCCTTTGCAGTATTTATTGTCTGTAGATTTTTTGATGATGGCCATTTTGACCGGTGTGAGGTGACACCTAATTGTAGTTTTGATTTGCATTTCTCTAATGATTAGTGATGTTGAGCATCTTTACATGTGTTTGTTGGCAATCTGTATATCTTCTTTGGAGAAATGTCTGTTTAGGTCTTCTGCCCATTTTTGGATGGGGTTGTTTGTTTTCTTGATATTGAGCTGCATGAGCTGCTTGTATATTTTGGATATTAATCCTTTGTCAGTTGCTTCGTTTGCAAATAATTTCTCCCATTCTGAGGGTTGTCTTTTGGTCTTGTTTATGGTTTCCTTTGCTGTGCAAAAGCTTTTAAGTTTCATTAGGTCCCATTTGTTTATTTTTGTTTTTATTTCCATTTCTCTAGGAGGTAGGTCAAAAAGGATCTTGCTATGATTTATGTCATAGAGTGTTCTGCCTATGTTTTCCTCTAAGAGTTTTATAGTGTCTGGTTTTACATTTAGGTCTTTAATACATTTTGAGTTTATTTTTGTGTATGGTGTTAGGGAGTGTTCTAATTTCATTCTTTTACATGTAGCTGTCCATTTTTCCCAGCACCACTTATTGAAGAGGCTGTCTTTTCTCCATCGTGTACTCTTGCCTCCTTTATCAAAGATAAGGCAACCATATGTGCGTGGGTTTATCTCTGGGCTTTCTCTCCTGTTCCATTGATCTATATTTCTTTTTCTGTGCCAGTACCATACTGTCTTGATTACTGTAGCTTTGTAGTATAGTCTGAAGTCTGGGAGCCTGATTCCTCCAGCTCCGTTTTTATTTTTCAAGATTACTTTGGCTATTCGGGGTCTTTTGTATTTCCATACAAATAGTACAGTTTTTTGTTCTAGTTCTGTGAAAAATGCCAGTGGTAGTTTGATAGGGATTGCATTGAATCTGTACATTGCTTTGGGTAGTATAGTCATTTCACAATGTTGATTCTTCCAATCAAAGAACATGGTATATCTCTCCATCTGTTTGTATCATCTTTAATGTCTTTCATCACTGTCTTACAGTTTTCTGTTTACAGGTCTTTTGTCTCCTTAGGTAGGTTTATTCCTAGGTATTTTGTTCTTTTTGTTGCAGTGGTAAATGGGAGTGTTTCCTTAATTTCTCTTTCAGATGTTTCATCATTAGTGTATAGGAATACAAGAGAGTTCTGTACATTAATTTTGTATCCTGCTGCTTTACCAAATTCATTGATTAGCCTGAGTAGTTTTCTGGTAGCATCTTTAGGATTCTCTGTGTATAGTATCATGTCATCTGCAAACAGTGACAGTTTTACTTCTTTTCCGATTTGGATTCCTTTTATTTCTTTTACTTCTCTGATTGCTGTGGCTAAAACTTCCAAAACTATGTTGAATAATAATGGTGAGAGTTGGCAACCTTGTCTCCTTCCTGATAGTGGAAATGCTTTCAGTTTTTCACCATTGAGAATGATGTTGGCTGTGGGTTTGTCATATATGGCCTTTATTATGTTAAATTCCCTGTATGCCTTCTTTCTGGAGGGCTTTTATCATAAATCGGTGTTGAATTTTGTCGAAAGCTTTTTCTGCATCTATTGAGACGATCAAATGGTTTTTCTCCTTCAATTTGTTTATATGGTTTATCACATTGATCGATTTGCGTATACTGATGAATCCTTGCATTCCTGGGATAAACCCCACTTGATCATAGTGAATGATCCTTTTAATGTGCTGTTGGATTTTGTTTGCTAGTATTTTGTTGAGGATTTTTGCATTTATGTTCATCAGTGATATTGGCCTGTAGTTTTCTTTCTTTGTGACGTCTTTGTCTGGTTTTGTTATCGGGGTGATGGTGGCCTCGTAGAATGAGTTGTGGAGTGTTCCTCCCTCTGCTATATTTTGGAAGAGTTTGAGAAGAATGGGTGTTAGCTCTTCTCTGAATGTTTGATAGAAATCGCCTGTGAATCCATCTGGTCCCTGGCTTTTGTTAGTTGGACTATTTTTAATCACAATCTCAATTTCAGTGCTTGTGATTGGTCTGTTTATATTTTCTATTTCTTCCTGGTTCAGTCTCGGGACGTTGTGCTTTTCTAAGAATTTGTCCATTTCTTCCAGGTTGTCCATTTTATTGGCATATGGTTGCTTGTAGTAATCTCTCATGATCCTTTGTATTTCTGCAGTGTTAGTTGTTACTTCTCAGTTTTCATTGCTAATTCTATTGATTTGAGTCCTCTCCCTTTTTTTTCTTGATGAGTTTGGCTAATGGTTTATTAATTTTGTTTATCTTCTCAAAGAACCAGCTTTTAATTTTATTTATATTTGCTATTGTTTCCTTCATTTCTTTTTCATTTATTTCTGATCTGATCTCTATGATTTCTTTCCTTCTGCTAACTTTGGGGTTTTTTTGTTCTTCTTTCTCTAATTGCTTTAGGTGTAAGGTTAGATTGTTTGTTTGCGATATGTCTTGTTTCTTGAGGTAGGATTGTATAGCTATAAACTTCCCTCTTAGGACTGCTTTTGCTTCATCCCGTAGGTTTTTGGTTGTTGTGTTTTCACTGTTATTTGTTTCTAGGTATTTTTTGGTTTCCTCTTTGATTTCTTCAGTGATCTCTAGGTTATTTAGTAGTGTACTGTTTAGCCTCCATGTGTTTGTATTTTTTACATTTTTTTCCCCGTAATTGATATCTAGTCTTATAGCATTGTGGTCAGAAAAGATACTTGATATGATTTCAATTTTCTTAAGTTTACAAAGGCTTGATTTATGATCCAAAATATGGTTTATCCTGGAGAATGTTCCCTGAGCACTTGAGAAGAAAGTGTATTCTGTTGTTTTTGGATGGAATGTCCTATAAATATCAATTAAGCCCATTTTGTTTCATGTGTCATTTAAAGCTTGTGTTTCCTTATTCATTTTCATTTTGGATGATCTGTCCATTGGTGAAAGTGGGGTGTTCAAGTCCCCTACTATGATTGTGTTACTGTCGATTTCCCCTTTTATGGCTGTTAGCATTTGCCTTATGTATTGAGGTGCTCCTATGTTGGGTGCATAAATATTTACAATTGTTATATCTTCTTCTTGGATTGATCTGTTGATCATTATGTTGTGTCCTTCTTTGTCTCTTGTAATAGTCTTTATTTTAAAGTCTATTTTGTCTGGTGTGAGGATTGCTACTCCAGCCTTCTTTTGAATTCCATTTGTATGGAATATCTTTTTCCATCCCCTCACTTTCAGTCTGTATGTGTCCCTAGGTCTGAAGTGGGTCTCTTGTAGACAGTATATATACGGGTCTTGTTTTTGTATCCATTCAGCCAGTCTATGTCTTTTGGTGGGAGCATTTAAATCATTTACATTTAAGGTAATTATCAATATGTATGTTCCTATTACCATTTTCTTAATTGTTTTGGGTTTGTTATTGTAAGTCTTTTCCTTCTCTTGTGTTTCCTGCCTAGAGAAGTTCCTTTAGCATTTGTTTTAAAGCTGGTTTGGTAGTGTTGAATTCTCTTAACTTTTGTTTATCTGTAAAGGTGTTAATTTTTCCATCGAAGCTGAATGAGATCCTTGCTGGGTAGAGTAATCTTGGTTGTAGGTTTTTCCCTTTCATCACTTTAAATATGTTCTGACACTCCCTTCTGGCTTGCAGAGTTTCTGCTGAAAAATCAGCTCTTAACCTTATGGGGATTTCCTTGTATGTTATTTGTTGGTTTTCCCTTGATGTTTTTAATATTTTTTCTTTGTATTTAATTTTTGATAGTTTCATTAATATGTGTCTCGGCGTGTTTCTCTTTGGGTTTATCCTGTATGGTACTCTCTGTGTTTCCTGGACTTGATTGACTATTTCCTTTCCCTTGTTGAGGAAGTTTTTGACTATAATCTCTTCAGATATTTTCTGAGCCCCTTTCTTTTTCTCTTCTTCTTCTGGGACCCCTATAATTCGAATGTTGGTGTGTTCAGTGTTGTACCAGAGATCTCTGAGATTGTCCTCAATTCTTTTCATTGTTTTTTCTTCATTCTGCTCTCTGGCAGTTATTTCCACCATTTTATCTTCCAGGTCACTTATCCGTTCTTCTGCCTCAGTTATTCTGCTATTGATTCCTTCTAGAGTATTTTTTGTTTTTCTTTTTTGCGGTACGCGGGCCTCTCACTGTTGTGGCCTCTCCCGTTGCGGAGCACAGGCTCCGGACGTGCAGACTCAGCGGCCATGGCTCACGGGCCCAGCCGCTTCGCGGCACGTGGAATCCTCCCGGACCAGGGCACGAACCCGCGTCCCCTGCATCAGCAGGCAGACCCCCAACCACTGCGCCACCAGGGAAGCCCTAGAGTATTTTTAATTTCAGTGATTGTGTTGTTCATCACTGTTTGTTTCCTCTTTACTTCTTCTAGATCCTTGTTAAATGTTTCTTGTATTTCTCCATTCTGTTTCTGAGATTTTAGATCATCTTTACTATCATTACTCTTAATTCTTTTTCAGGTAGGTTGCCTATTTCATTTTCATTTATTTGGTCTTGTAGGTTTTTACCTTGCTCCTTCATGTGTAACGTATTTTTCTGTCGTTAAATTTTTTTTTTCCTCTTTTTGATGGGTGGTGCCGTATTCCTGTCTTCCTGGTTGTTTGGCCTGAAACGTCCAGCACTGGTGTTTTCAGGCAGTTGGGTAGAGCTGGACCTTGGTGGTGAGATGAGGACCTACGGGAGGTCTCACTCTGATTAATATTCCCTGAGGTCTGAGGTTCACTCTTAGTCCAGTGGTTTGGTCTCAGAGCTCCCACCACCGGAACTTGGGCCTGACCTCTGGCCTTGGAACCAAGATCTTCCAAGCTTTGTGGTGTGGTTAAAAAAGAAAAAAAAAAAAAAAAAAAAGGCAGTACAATATGAAAGAATAAAAAAATAGAATTAGAAAGATAAAAAATACGTTAGGAAAAAATAAAACTAATTGAAACAACTGCAACAAGGTAAAATAAAACCACAGCAGAAAAAAGAAAAAGAAAATAAAGAGCGGGGAACTAGCCAAAAGGGGAGAACAATAACAAAATATAAAGAATAAAATAAAATTTGAAAAATAAAAGATTTATTAGGAAATATAAAAATATAGAAGAATCAAGAACAGTGAATCAACAAGGTAAAACAGAACCCCAATCTAAAAGAGGAAACAAGAAAAAAAAAAAGCCTTGGCTATGGGGGCAGAGTTTAGGTGGGGGTGGAACTGAGGCAGGGACCTAGGCGGGTGGGGCGGGTGATGCTTGAACGGGGCTTATGCAGGGCTCTGTTCAAGCGTGGCCCAGGACCTCTGCTTAGGATCTGGGCATTGAAGGAGAGGGGCAGCACCTGGAAAGGAGGGCCTCTGGAGTGTGGAGTTCCGGAGTTTGGAGGTAGGGCCCTGAGTGAGGGTGTATGGGTGGGGTTTAGGCCCAGCGCATTGGAGGGTGTCTCCGAATGTAGAGGTAGGGACCTGGATGGGGGTGTAGGGGCAGGGCTTGGGCTCTGAGCGGCAGGAGGGAGGCTTCCAGGGCAGAGGTTTAGGCCTGGGGTGCCTAAGTGGACGGGGAAAGTGCTGGCCCAGTTCTCTTCCGTTCCTTCATGCTCCTCCCCACCATCTTCCCCAGGGTCTCCACTGTTGCCGCTGGACCCCTAACCATGGGTGGTTCCCTCTGGGTGTAGGAGCTCCTCCCCTCCCCCAGCCACCCCTCAGGGGTGCTCATCCCAGAGGTCCAGCCTTTACTTTTGCTCCCCCTTCCCTCCCTCCCACTCCCTCAGGACCCGCTCTGCTGGAGGGGGCCTCAGTGTGCAGAGGATCAGGCCCAGAGTCTCAGCAGTTTCCTGGGGGCTCAAGTGGGCAGGGGAAACCTGACTGACCATGTTCCCTTTTGATCCTCTGCCCTCCCAGTGGTTCCCCAATATCCTCCTTCTGGCATGGGATCCCTTCCCCTCCGCCAGCTGCCCCTCAGGGGCACCAGTCTCATCCCACCTCCACTTCTCCTCCCCCATCACTCCCCCCATGCCCCACATCCTACCCAGTCGCTGGGGGTTCCCCCTGTTCCCTTAGGTGTATGTGGTCCCACGTGGTGCCTGGTAAGTGCCCTAGTTATGAGGAGATATGAATCCGTGCTCTCCTAGTATGCCATCTTGACTCTGCCCCCTATAAAATGATTTTGATGATAGCTCCCTAAGGAGGTGTATTTTAAGACTTAAGTGACATAATAGCTCTAAAGCCCCTGGCACAATGCCAAGCCCATAGTGGGTACTCAATAAATGGTGGTTGTTGTTGCTGTTATTATAGAGGTAGCGAGTGCTTACTTGTTGAAAACACAAGCCAGTAGATGAGGCAGTGTTTAAAAGGAGGAGAATAAGTGATTACCTCAGAAAGTAAAGTGATGGAATGCATAGCATGTTATTAATCATGAATTAAAGGGAGCATTTCATTATGTTGGAAAGGGAAAGACATTAAGAAGCCTTCACTGAATATTTGACCTTTAAATTACAACTTCAGGGATTAGAGTTTCACCAGATGGATACAAGAAAGAGTGTCATGATGTGAGTAATGATGTGGAGACCCAATATCACATATAGTCTTTGGAAGCTGCTGACTATTTAACTATGGATATCTGCCCCAGATGTTACGGGGAGGGAATGGTTGGAGGAGGGCCTAAAAAGGCATGCTGAAACTAAATTGCTGTATATTCCATGTTAAGAAGGTGGTGCATTATCCTATTGGTGCCATTGAAGGTTTAAAACAATTTTTTTATTGTGGTAAAATATATATGACATAATATTTACCATTTTAACCATCTTTAAGTGTACAGTTCAGTGACATTAAGTACATTCACATTATTGTACAATGATCTGCAATATCCATTTCTAGAACTTTTTCATTAACTTATACTGAAACCCTGTATCCATTAAACAATAACTCCTCATTTCTCTCTCACCCTTGCTCCTGGTAACCACCGCTCTACTTTCTGTCTCTGTATTTGACTATTGTAGGTGCCGCATGTAAGTGGAATTATATATTTGTCCTATTCTGCTTATTTCACTTAGCGTAACGTCTTTAAGCTTCAACCATATTGTAGTACAGTACGTGTCAGAATTTCTTTCCTTTTTAATGTTGAATAATATTCCATTCTATGTAGTATATACCATGTTTTGTGTGTCCATTCATCCATGGATGGATGTCTGGGTTGTTTCTACTTTTTGCTATTGTGAACATTGGTGTAGAAATACTTGTTTGAATCTTTACTTTCATTTCTTTTGTGTATATACCCAGAAGTGGAATTGCTGAGTCAAATGGTAAATTTATGTTTAATTTTCTGAGGACCTGCCATGCTGTTTTCTGCAGGGGCTGTACCATTTTACATTCCCACCAGTGGTACACAAGGGTTCAATTTCTTCATATCCACAAAATCTTGTTGTTGTTTTTTCTGTTGTTTTTGTTTTGATAATAATCATCCTAGTCGTATATCATTGTGCTTTTGATTTGCATTTTCCTAATGATTAGTGATGTTGAGCACCTTTTCATGTGCTTATTGTCCATTCATATATCTTCTTTGGAGAAATGTGTATTCAAGTCCTGTGACCACTTTTGAATTGGGTTATTTTCTTGTAGTTGAGTTTAAGAGTTCTTCGTATGTTCTGGATATTAATTCTGTATCATACACATGACTTGCAAATTTTTATTCCATTTATGAGTTGCCTTTTTACACTATTAGTAGTGTTGTTTGATACACAAAAGTTTTTAATTTTCGTGAAGTCCAATTTGTCTGTTTTTTCTTTTGTTTCCTGTGTTTTTGTTTAATATCCAAAAAATCATTTCCAAATCCAAGGTCATGAAGCTTTTCTCTTTTGTTTTCTTCTAAGACTTTTATAATTTTGCTCTTATGTTTAGATCTTTGATCCATTTTGAGTTAATTTTTGTATGTGGTGTAAGACGAGGCTCCATATTACATGTGGATATCCAGCTTTCCTAGCACCATGTTTTGAAAAGGAAGTTCTTTCCCATTGAATGTTCTTGACATTTTTATTAAAAATCATTTGACCTTATATATGAACATCTATTTCTGGGCTCTCTTATTTTACTTTATTGGCCTCTGTGTCTATATTTATGCCACTGCCATACTGTTTTGGTTACTGTGGCTTTGTAGTAAGTTTTGAAATCAGGAAATGTTAGTCTCCTAGCTTTGTTCCTCTTGTTCAAGATTGTTTTGGCTATTTGGGGTCCCTTGAGAGTCCAGGTGAATTTTAGGATCTTTTTTCCTATTTCTGCAAAAGAAAAAGTCATTAGGATATTGATAGGGATTGCATTGAATATGTAGATTGCTTTGGGTACTGTTGACATCTTAACAATATTAAGTCTGCCAATCCATGAACATGGAATATCTTTCTCTTTATTCATGTCTTCTTTAATTTCTTTAAGCCATGTTTTGTCTTTTTCACTGTACCTCTTTCATCTTCTTGGTTAATTCTTAAATCTTTTATTCTTTTTGATGCTATTTTAAGGGGAATTATTTTATTTCAGGTTGTTCATTGTTAGTGTATAGAAATGCAAATGATTTTTGTGTGCTGATTTGTATCTTGCTAGTTTGCTGAATTTGTTCATTAGTTTTTTGTTTTTTTTTTACATCTTTATTGGAGTATAATTGCTTTACAATGGTGTGTTAGTTTCTGCTTTATAACAAAGTGAATCAGTTATACATATACATATGTTCCCATATCTCTTCCCTCTTGCGTCTCCCTCCCTCCCACCCTTCCTATCCCACCCCTCTAGGTGGTCACAAAGCACTGAGCTGATCACCCTGTGCTATGCGGCTGCTTCCCACTAAGCTATCTGTTTTCTGTTTGGTAGTGTATATATGTCCATGCCACTCTCTCACTTTGTCACAGCTTACCCTTCCCCCTCCCCATATTCTCAAGTCCATTCTCTAGTAGGTCTGTGTCTTTATTCCTGTCTTAACCCTAGGTTCTTCATGACTTTTTTTTCCTTAAATTCCATATATATGTGTTAGCATACAGTATTTGTCTTTCTCTTTCTGACTTACTTCACTCTGTATGACAGACTCTAAGTCCATCCACCTCATTACAAATAGCTGAATTTTGTTTCTTTTTATGGTTAAGTAATATTCCATTGTATATATGTGCCACATCTTCTTTATCCATTCATCCGATGATGGGCACTTAGGTTGTTTCCATCTCCTGGCTATTGTAAATAGAGCTGCAATGAACATTTTGGTACATGACTCTTTTTGGGTTATGGTTTTCTCAGGGTATATGCCCGGTAGTGGGATTGCTGGGTCATATGGTAGTTCTATTTGTAGTTTTTTAAGGAACCTCCATACTGTTCTCCATAGTGGCTGTACCAATTCACATTCCCACCAGCAGTGCAAGAGTGTTCCCTTTTCTCCACACCCTCTCCAGCATTTATTGTTTCTAGATTTTTTGATGATGGCCATTCTGACTGGTGTGAGATGATATCTCATTGTAGTTTTGATTTGCATTTCTCTAATGATTAATGATGTTGAGCATTCTTTCATGTGTTTGCTGGCAGTCTGTATATCCTCTTTGGAGAAATGTGTATTTAGGTCTTCTGCCCATTTTTGGATTGGGTTGTTTGTTTTTTTGTTATTGAGCTGCTTGTAAATTTTGGAGATTAATCCTTTGTCAGTTGCATCATTTGCAAATATTTTCTCCCATTCTGAGGGTTGTCTTTTGGTCTTGTTTATGGTTTCCTTTGCTGTGCAAAAGCTTTGAAGTTTCATTAGGTCCCATTTGTTTATTTTTGTTTTTATTTACATTTCTCTAGGAGGTGGGTCAAAAAGGATCTTGCTGTGATTTGTGTCACAGAGTGTTCTGCCTATGTTTTCCTCTAAGAGTTTGATAGTGTCTGGCCTTACATTTCGGTCTTTAATCCATTTTGAGCTTATTTTTGTGTATGGTGTTAGGGAGTGATCTAATCTCATACTTCTACATGTACCTGTCCAGTTTTCCCAGCACCACTTATTGAAGAGGCTGTCCTTTCTCCACTGTATATTCCTGTCCCCTTTATCAAAGATAAGGTTACCATATGTGCGTGGCTTTATTTCTGGGCTTTCTATCCTGTTCCATTGATCTATCTTTCTGTTTTTGTGCCAGTACCATACTGTCTTGATTACTGTAGCTTTGTAGTATAGTCTGAAGTCAGGGAGCCTGATTCCTCCGGCGCCGTTTTTCGTTCTCAAGGTTGCTTTGGCTATTCGGGGTCTTTTGTGTTTCCATACACATTGTGAAATTTTTTGTTCTAGTTCTGTGAAAAATGCCAGTGGTAGTTTGATAGGGATTGCATTGAATCTGTAGATTGCTTTGGGTAGTAGAGTCATTTTCACGATGTTGATTCCTCCAATCCAAGAACATGGTATATCTCTCCATCTATTTGTATCATCTTTAATTTCTTTCATCAGTGTCTTATAATTTTCTGCATACAGGTCTTTTGTCTCCTTAGGTAGGTTTATTCCTAGATATTTTATTCTTTTTGTTGCAGTGGTAAATGGGAGTGTTTTCTTGATTTCACTTTCAGATTTTTCATCGTTAGTGTATAGGAATACCAGAGATTTCTGTGCATTAATTTTGTATCCTGCTACTTTACCAGATGCATTGATTAGCTCTAGTAGTTTTCTGGTACATCTTTAGGATTCTCTATGTATAGTATCATGTCATCTACAAACAGTGACAGCTTTACTTCTTTTTTTCCGATTTGGATTCCTTTTATTTCCTTTTCTTCCCTGATTGTTGTGGCTAAAACTTCACAAAGGCTTGATTTGTGACCCGAGATATGATCTATCCTGGAGAATGTTCCATGAGCACTTGAGAAAAATGTGTATTCTGTTGTTTTTGGATGGAATGTCCTATAAATATCAATTAAGTTCATCTCATTTAATGTATCATTTAAAGCTTGTGTTTCCTTATTTATTTTCATTTTGGATGATCTGTCCATGGGTGAAAATGGGGTGTTAAAGTCCCCTACTATGAATGTGTTACTGTCAATTTCCCCTTTTGTGGCTGTTAGTATTTGCCTTATATATTGAGGTGCTCCTATGTTGGGTGCATAAATATTTACAATTGTTATATCTTCTTCTTGGATCGATCCCTTGATCATTATGTAGTGTATTTCTTTGTCTCTTCTAATAGTCTTTATTTTGAAGTCTATTTTGTCTGATATGAGAATTGCTACTCCAGCTTTCTTTTGGTTTCCATTTGCATGGAATATCTTTTCCATCCCCTCACTTTCTGTATGTGTCTAGGTCTGAAGTGGGTCTCTTGTAGACAGCATATATATGGGTCTTGTTTTTGTATCCATTCAGCCAGTCAGTGTCTTTTGGTGGGAGCATTTAATCCATTTACATTTAAGGTAATTATTGGTATGTATGTTCCTATTCCCATTTTCTTAATTGTTTTGAGTTTGTTATTATAGGTCTTTTCCTTCTCTTGTGTTTCTTGCCTAGAGAAGATCCTTTAGCATTTGTTGTAAAGCTGGTTTGGTGGTGCTGAACTCTCTCAGCTTTTGCTTGTCTGTAAAGGTTTTAATTTCTCCATGAAATCTGAATGAGATCCTTGCTGGGTAGAGTAATCTTGGTTGTAGGTTTTTCTCCTTCATCACTTTAAATATGTCCTGCCAGTCCCTTCTGGCTTGCAGAGGTTCTGCTGAAAGATCAGCTGTTAACCTTATGGGGATTCCCTTGTGTGTTACTTGTTGTTTTTCCCTTGCTGCTTTTAATATGTTTTCTTTGTATTTAATTTTTTGTTCATTAGTTTTAACATTTGTTTTTAGACGCTTAAGGGTTTTCTATCTCTCACCTGGACTATTTCCAGTTTATCTCACTTCTTGCCCTGCCCCCCCACACCCAGTCTTCTTCATTCAGTAGCCAGAATTGTTCTTTTAAAATATATGATAGGGCTTCCCTGGTGGCGCAGTGGTTGAGAGTCCTCCTTCTGATGCAGGGGACATGGGTTCGTGCCCTGGTCCGGGAAGATCCCACATGCCGCGGAGTGGCTGGGCCCGTGAGCCATGGCCGCTGAGCCTGCGTGTCCAGAGCCTGTGCTCCACAATGGGAGAGGCCACAACAGTGAGAGGCCCACGTACCACAAAAATAAAAATAAATAAATAAAGTATATGATGTTCCTTCCTACTTATAGCCCATCAGTACCTTCGCAACTTAAAATAAAATTCTAAGCCCTTATCAAGTTTCATGAGGTTATACAATATTTGGCTTCTAGTTAACTTTTCAGTTTCATCATGTTTCACAGTCACCACTTTGTTACTCAGCCTCAGAAATATTGCTCTCTTTAAATAAGATTAGGTACTTTTTTGCCTCTGAGTTTTCACATTTACTGTTTTCTGTGTCTTGAATGCTCTTCCTCCAGAAATTTAAATGTCTCTCTTCTTCACTTTCAGGTCTCTTCACCTGTTTAGAGCGGCTTTGTCTGTCTACTCTATTCTAAAATAATACCGTCTTTCCAGCAGTCTGTAGCCTCTTACCCTGTTTTATTTTTCTTAATAACACTACCTGACATCATAATATATATTTATTTATCTGTTGTCTATTTTCTCTAATTAGAATGTAAGTTACAGAAGCGTAGGGATTTAATTGATCATATTTATGACAGAGGATATATGAAGATATCAGGTTGACAGGATGATCAATGATATGAGGATATGAATGAGAATGTTTGATGGAACAGTATCCTAAAGGATGTAGAATAGGCTTATTTTTCAAAAAAAAAATTTATTTTTATTTATTTGGCTGCGCCGGGTCTTAGTTGTGGCAAGCAGGATTGTTGCAGCATGCGGGATCTTTAGTCGCAGCGTGCAGGCTCTTATTGCAGCATGCGGGATAGCATAGATAGAAGAGTGTTCACTGTCTTTTATCCTCTTATTTTCAATCTAGAAATAAAGATAATTTTGTTGCATGTTAATTTTGTATCATTTTTTCATTAAGTATATTGCTGTTAATACCTTGGGTAAATCCTAAAAAGAAAGTAGTCCTGAAAACTTAGATGCTCATCTAAGATGTAGTTTATAGTTAAGGTTGCAGAAATGATTTCAGAAACTTATAAAAACAAGGTTGTCTTACTTCCTGTGTTTGATTATTCTGTACCATAGGTAAACTTGATTTACATTAAGACTGAATATGGTAACAAAGAATAGAATTAGGAATAGACCAAAGTCTTTGTTTTACTATATTGAGTGGGGGAGCGGGAAAAATAAACTACTTTTGATTATTCTTTTGGGAGCTCCATATCTCAAAAAAAATAAGAGATTGTTTTTTGACTGAAATGTGATAATAGAAAATGTTTTTGTTATAATATTAAAGAAATGGTATAGTCTGTTATGTTGAAAAATGTATGGAATAGTAGGATGTGAGCTGGTGGGTGATTTTCTTCTTTTCTTATAATTCATGTAGCTTTTGCAGTTAGCATGTAGTTTTTAAAATCAGAGTAATCAAGTAATTTTAAAAATCATTGTGCATATATAATATAGTCCCTCTTCAGCTCCTTGCTTTAAATTGGCTTTCAAACTTTTAGCAGAATAGAGGTTTTGTTTTTTTTTTAACATTTTGCCTAGTTTTGTATAAAATAACAGCGAAATCAGTTTTAAATGGGAGGCAGTGTATCAAATACATGGCGATATTGTTTAGGATGTTTTCCTGTGACCATTTAATCTGGTACTGTACATGCCAATCAGAGACATTCAAGACCTTCTGCTATAACTAAGACAACGTCTCTTGGCTGCAGCAAAATGATCAGCTAAATGTTGTTACTTATGGAATCTTGGCTTTGATGTAGCATTTCAGAATTTATGCACACAGTAAAGTAAAACAGGTTTTATTTTTTAAATGTTTAATAGCAACCTCCCCCACAGCACCTCTCATTCTTTCAATCCTGCTTCACAAAGGCAGGGATCTCTGTCTCTTTTGTTCAGTTCCGTATCCTAGGTTTCTTAAATCTGGCAATAGAAGGTGCATGTATGTTGATTATGTCCTTCTCTCCTAAATACGAGGACATTAAAATAGAAATCTTTTTTTATATTGTTGTTGTTAAACGTCACACTAATAGGAAAAACAGGAAGAAAGTGAGCTTCGTTCTCTGCCACCTCCTTCCCTTGCCCACTTGGCTGCTTTAAGTGTTGCAGTTATTGAATTATCAAAAGAACAAGGAATAACAGATGATGACCTCAGAGTTCGTCAGGAAATTGTGGAGGAAATGTCAAAGGTTATAACAGCATTTTTACCAGGTACAGCTTCATTTTATACTTAATTTTTAAAATGACACAACTCTTCCTCTTGCTTCCTCTTGAACTTAGGGTAAATTCTTAATGTTTTTCTTTCTCTTTTTTTCTCCATCTTAACAGTAGATTAATTATTTGTAAATGACTTTTGAGGGGGAGATATTTCAGAAAAGGAAAATGGAGAATTACGGCACAGCATAAATTTTGTAATAAGAAAAAAGGATTTTTAAAATGTCAGATACAAGATTAATTGCTTAGTGCTTGAATATTATATTTTATATTAAATTTTCAGTATCATTGACTTCTGAATGGACATTTTAGTCATATTTATTTCAGTATATACAGTTGAACTAGTTACTGAATAAAATTCCTATTGCTTGATAGTGGGGAAAATTAATTTACTTTAAGGAAGTTAGTGGTAAAATTTATACTTTTATTTCTTTTTTTGACTCTTGATCTTTCTTTACAGAAAGCTTATGTTTTTGGCACAAGGGGGAGTTGGGTCAGGTTTATGGTAGACATTTATGTATAGATTATTTGCTTAGCCCTCATCATTTTTTTGCATTAATACTGAATTTAAGTAAATGGATATTAAGTAAGACTTGTTTCTTACCACCAAAGGGATTTTAGACAGTTGATAAATTATAATTTTATATCAAGCCATTGTGAGATTTATAAGAAAGAATTTGAAATTTTAATTTTTCTTTATTATTTCTATAATGTAGTTTTCTATCTAAAACACATTGATACTAATTTAAATTATACATAGGAATAATTTACTTATTATTATAAGAATAGAAGTGAAATATTTATGATTTTAATGACTTGGATGACTTTCAGACATTTTGTGAACTTGAAAAGTAGACTTTTATAAATTCAACTGAGTACAAACTTAACACTTCCTAACATACTAAACATCCCATGATCAGTCCCAATCATGTTATTTTTCAACTTGCCCTCTGCTGAGATCATTTAAAAATTTACCGTATTATGATTTTTGTTTTTGTTTTTTGCGGTACGCGGGCCTCTCACTGTCGTGGCTTCTCCCGTTGCGGAGCACAGGCTCCGGATGCGCAGGCTCAGCGGCCATGGCTCACGGGCCCAGCCGCTCTGCGGCTTGTGGGATCTTCCCGGACCGGGGCACGAACCCGCGTCCCCTGCATCAGCAGGCGGACTCCCAGCCACTGTGCCACCAGGGAAGCCCTGTATTATGATTTTTGAAATAACATATTTGATAGTTTGCAAAAGATGTAGGTAGCATGTTATTATTCCTATTTATTTTGTTCTGTGAACTCTTGAAAGCCAGAGTTTTTTTTGGTTTTAGGTCTGCAGTATCAATTGACTTGGCTTCACTTTGTGTTTTTAAAGAGCATTGGCTGAATGTCTGTGATCCCTTCCTCATTTAAAGAGCTATTTCTTAAGTAAATATAAATATCTAAAAAAATACGTAGTTTGTGACAGTAGCTATAGCTAGGTTAGTACATTCTTTACTGTTACATATTAAATGTGAAACATACTTCTAGTTATTCCTAAATGAATTACTACTAAAATTTTGTTTAAACACTGAACTTGAATGAGTTATTTCTCTCTTCCTGAACCCTATAACTGAGAAACATTTTTACTATTTTGTAGATCAGTTAGAAAAGGATATTATTCTTCTATAATTGCTGTATTAGAATTGGAAGACACAGAATTGAAATATATGCAGTTTTCCTATCACTGTTTTTTAAAGTTCTCATATTTGCATGCTGTTTCATGCTCTGATATTTTTCCTTCATTTCCAGAGTGTTCACTTAGGTTGTATGGCTCGTCTCTGACTAAGTTTGCTCTGAAAAGTAGTGATGTTAATATAGATATAAAATTTCCTCCCAAGGTAAGTAATTAGACAAGACCCTTTTCTGTATGGTTCTTAATTAGTACTTGGTATTGTTTATTGGTTATCTTTTTAGAGAAGATATAGGAGAATATAAAACTCTGGCTTGTAGAATGTTACCATCATGATTTAACAGTGCTTTTGGAAAGTACTTTTTAGGTGTCAGGCATAGGTGGAATTAAAGAAAATAAGGGAGAAAAAAAAAAAGAAGAGGAAGGTGGTCAAAAAAAGGAAAATGCTTGTATTTGAACGTGTTGAACAGTTATTGCTTATGGTAAGCAGTATAGAAAGAGGAAAGAATTTTGAAATCATACATCTGTAGATGTTCAAATCTTGGCTGCAATGAGCAAGTTACTTGACCTTCTTGAGCCTCAGTTTCTAATTTCCAAAATAGGAATAATAACTTCAATATTAAATAAGGTGATATATATACCAAGTATGTTTTGTATAGTGCCTGGTACATTATAGGTACTGTTTTTTTTTTTTTTTGGCATTACGCCAAAAAAAGAGTCATGGCCTCTCCTGTTGCGGAGCACAGGCTCCGGACGCGCAGGCTCAGGGGCCATGGCTCACGGGCCTAGCCGCTTCGCGGCATGTGGGATCTTCCCGGACCGGGGCACGAACCCGTGTCCCCTGCATCGGCAGGCGGACCCTCAACCACTGCGCCACCAGGGAAGCCCCACATTATAGGTACTTTTAATAAGTAGTGGCTAGGACCATTAGCAAAATACCAATATTGTTTAGCACTGCTAACATTGCTTATTTCCTGACATATCAAACATTTAAAATAATCAGTTGATATTTGATGTGTTTTTAACTTTTTGAATAATAAGTTTATGCTCAAGGAGGTTTGATTTGGGTGAAAATTTGATGTTTTAATTTCTAGTCTGATATAGTCGTTAACTTACAAGTAAGGTATGATTATTAAATGCTTTTTAAATAGCAGCAAAGTACACATTTAAGCTAAATATTTGACATGCTTGTTATTTAAAGTAGTACTTTAATCTAAGCCTTTTGGCCATGCTGCCAGTTGTCAATATCCCTTAAATTTCTTATCTCAACAACTTCTCTTTAGAAATCATTTGGTAAACTGATTTCTTTTTTCATTTGTTTTGATATGAAATTGCAGAATCTTTTCTCACTCTAAGAACTGACTAATTCTAGTAGTGTTGCTGGAATAATAGCACTATATGATTTATTAGATTTTACTTCATCCATGAACAAGATTTCTAAACATAAAAGTAGAACACTATTCTGTTTTCATTATTTTAAAATACAGAGCATGATTTTACTTGTATTCTCTAAAGTTCTGAAACTTGAACTTTGAAGTTAGTGTATTTATTAATTTGAAACTTCTTTTAGATGAATCATCCAGATCTTCTGATACAAGTGCTTGGGATTTTAAAAAAAAGTGGTGAGTTTCTTTTTAAAGTTGTTTTTCTAAAAAAAGTTCTTTAAAGATATATGCATTGTGTTGTTTATGTATGCCTAACCAAGTTAAAGTAAAACTACTAGCATATTTGCGTCATTGTATTGCATATGTATTTAATAGGTGTACTAGAACATTTACATGTCAGATCAAAAGTATCATATTTAAAATTGATATATTAAAAACGATTGCCTTTTGGGTAATTTCAAAACGTTGCCTTTGAGTATTATGAATGCTTCTTGTGTAAAATGAGACAGAAAACCTGTAAAAATCATTAGGAGATTGTTGATGAAGGAAGATTTAGGGAGAGACTTGGGGAAAAAATGTGTGTATGCATTGAATAAATATGTTTTTTCCCCACTTAAAACAATGTTAATCATTTATAGTACATCAACCAGATTATACCTACTAAGTCTTTCATATGTGGCTCATCTGTCTGGATTGATTTTTATGTAAAAAGGACATTCATATAGGTAACAATACTTTTTAAATAAAAATTTTAAAAATTACAGCTTTCTCAAAGCAGGTCCCAGGTCATGTAGTACAGTCTGGAATATTATTTTCTTGGTTTTATTTACTGCTTTTCTTGTTATATAAAGTAAATGCTTAGGAGCTCAGAATCTGGAGCCAGACTTTCCAGATGCAAATTTTAGTTAGTTGTACCACTTACTGGTTGTGTGTCCTTTGACAAATTACTTAAGTGTTAATGCTTCAGTTTTCTCATCTATAAAATGGCAATAATGTAGTATCTTTTTGATGAGAGGGTTGTTTATGAGGATGAAATGGGTTAAGCCATAGCTTAGAAAAGTACCTGGTTTACAGTACCTTCTTATTAAATTTCTGCTGCTGTGATTGTTATTATTATTACTATTGTCATCTTATATTTTATGAATCATAATTACCTGTCAAAAATATTTCCATTTTGGCTTAGAAGAGATAGTTTATTGATTTTAGCCATACCCTCTCATTGGCTCTAGTGTCAGTTCTAAAGTTCTTTTCTTCTCTCTGTCTGCCCTATCAGCTCTCCGTTATTTATCAGCTTTTTGGCCATTTTCCTGGGATATTAATATTTAAGGGATGATTTTGGTCCAGTTTAACATGTAAAGGAAGTTTTCTTCTGTAATAAATAGTTGACTCTCATTGCACAAAAACTCTAAAGCATAATATAGATAAGCGCTTTTACCTCTTTAGACTCACTAGACACTATCAACGTAGCAAAAATATTTTAAATATGTTTTCCACTAAAATACATGAATAGATCATCTTAAGTCATATAACATAGGTTTCTAAAATTCAGTCTGAATGTAAAATTGATTATTCCCTCCTTTATGCCCTCTGTACTCTTTAAAGACCTCTGTCCTGTTATCTGCAGGATTTATTTGTTTATATATTTGTTTTCCAAATCCCTAATTGAGCTCTTTGTATCTATTCATTGTCATATCCATCATGCATAATGTAATTCCTGACATGAAGCTTTTCAGCACATTTGTTTTGAATAGATTAATAATTCCAACAGGTACTACTAAGAGATTTTTTCTGAACTTCAAATGAGATAATGTTAATCCATCTATTTTTGTTTAGATTAGGTATTTTATGGCATGGGGCCTACCTTGGAGATGTAGAGAAAGACTTCAGAGTGGAAGTGTACTTCACCTGTTAGTCCTTCCTTAAGAGCTTTGGCAGACTCTTCGTATATTAACAGGAAATAGGGCCAGTAGAGTTAGCCTTTTACTGCCATGGATAATTTAAAAGAACTATATTGTCAAAGCATTGTAGGTTCTCCTTTTGTGACTCCTGTGGAAATAGCCTTCGGAAGTAAGTGGTGTCCTCTGTTTGCTATATCTATGAAGGTTTAACAACTTTGACTAGATTGTATATTTACTTGGAAATATTCAAACTTTTAGGGATGTTAAAACCTTTCTTCTTAAGGTAATTATAATGTTCGGACAGTATTTGGGACTCTGCCTGTCTGTGGTTTGTGATAATACAGCAAATGACACCAAGAGAGGTAAGAGATTCTGTTGGGTTGATGCTTAAAACGAGAAGAGTGGATTGTCCCACAGAAGCAGTGAGAGTGATTTTTAGAAGGAAACGATTACTTAATGTTTACCATAGAGCAGACATTTGAGAGATGTTGACATTAGCTTACATGTTTTATTTTTTTTCTTTATTAGTATTATATGTAGATGTGGAATCTGATTTTCACGCTAAAGTTCCTGTTGTGGTGTGCAAAGATCGGAAAAGGTCGGTAACAATGAAGAGAAAATAAAGTTTTTTTAAAAAAAATTAACAACAACCAAGTATGCAGTGGATATCTGTAAGAGAGAAGAGTTTTGTTTTAGATTTCTTCTTGGATTAATTTGATTAAGCTAGTTTCTATTTATTAAAATTAGCAAGCCTGCTAAAAGCATGTGAACAAGAAATGGAGTTATTAGAGAGTTAAAAATAAAACATTCTAATGCAAAACTTTTCATTTGTTTATTCACCCAACAGTATTGAGCATTTACTATATGTTAGGTACTGCTTTGCTTATTTCAAACATAAATAAGAAATAGACTGTCTTCTCAAGGGTCTGTCTATTAGAATCTAGTTTTTAGTTCACTGAAATTCAAGGAGTCATTGAAGATTGATCTTCGCTTTCTATTCAGATATTTATAGGACTGAGAGAGCAACATGCCTTTGACAAAGGAAACTGAAATAATTGTATTTGAAACCAGTGTGGGAGAGATGGAAACAATATGGAAATAATATATTCTTTTATTGATTATTAATTCTTATTTCTTACATTTTAAGATTACTCTGTTTTTTTATTCAAAGCTAGAAGAATCTTTGGAGATCTAGTTCAACTTCCTTATTGTCTAAATTAGAAAATTGAGACCTGGAGTGATTAAGTGATTTGTCCAAATTCAAATTATTCAGGGGAAAATCAGAATTGGAATAGAGGTATTCTGACTTCTAGTGTTTTTCCTACCACATTGTGTCAAATTGCCTCTGCGGCAACCTCAGTCACATTCTTTTCCCTGCCACAAAAATGTTTCTTCTACAATTCTGTCACTCCGTTTAATGTAGCTCCTATATTCACTTACATATAAGCATTACTTGTGGATTAATAGATAAATTCTTTCTGATCTCTAATCTGAAAGTAGCATATCAATAAAGTCATGAAAGCTTGGATAGGAAAAATTAGAGTCAAGAAGTATAGCTAGTCAATTCAGTATTTCATTTTTTTTTTTTTTTTTTTTTTTTTGCGGTACGCGGGCCTCTCACTGTTGCGGCCTCTCCCGTTGCGGAGCACAGGCTCCGGATGTGCAGGCTCAGCAGCCATGGCCCACGAGCCCAGCCGCTCTGCGGCATGCGGGATCCTCCCGGACCGGGGCACGAACCCTTGTCCCCTGCATCGGCAGGTGGACTCTCAACCACTGCGCCACCAGGGAAGCCCCAGTATTTCATTTTTTGTTTTTATCATGTGCAAGGTAAAAAGAATGGACTAGGAAGGTATGTTGTACTATTTGACATTGATGATATCAATGTCTTTCCCCTCACATAAATCAAATTTTGGTGCATCTTAATGCTGCTTTTGAAATTAATTTTTCATGAACTTAAATATTAAATACTAAGTGAGGTTAAAATTTATTTCTGAAGTATAAATGGATAGTTAAAACATCTTTAATTTGTATGGAACTCTAGTGATGGAAATGATATATAGTTTTCTGTTAGCTCTAAGTTTGTTAATACATTTGTTTTTATTATGAATTCTTAGGTGTTAATTGTGGTGACTGGAAAGGATAGCCACAGGATTTGAAGTATTCTGGTTTTTAAGGTATTAGTACAGTGAAAATTTGTTTCTTTCTCATTCACAGTGGTTTACTTTGTAGAGTGAGTGCAGGAAATGATATGGCATGCCTCACTACTGACTTACTTGCTGCTCTTGGCAAAATGGAACCTGTCTTTACTCCCTTGGTGTTAGCCTTTCGCTATTGGGCTAAGGTAAGTGGAACAGAGGAAAAAAGTACCTAACATTTAAGATAACTGAGGCTTTTTCTTGCACTAACATGTAACATAAATCATAATAATATGGGGACAAAATAGTTATTTGTGGACAGAAAGTGGTGTGGCAGGTTCTGATAATGGACATGAAAATAGTTTCATAGGCATGTAGAGTTTATTAATATACTTTAGAATGTTTAATTATTGTACTTTATTCTCTTTTATTCAGTGTAGAAATATTCTCTTTCACATCTTAGTATTTGAGACTCAAGTTTTCACTCTTAATTGTAATTGTAAGTTAAGGTTGTAAGGTTGTAAGATATTGTTATGCAAGTTAAGATTCTTTTGTTAGCATATTTTTTTCCCAGTCTCTGTCTTAGAACATTATTCTCTTTCCTCTAAATTATTGGTAACCTGCAGCAATTTCTTTCTTTTTTTTTTTTAATGAATTTATTTATTTATTTTTGGCTGCATTGGGTCTTTTGTTGCTGTGCACGGGCCTTCTTTAGTTGCGGCGAGCGGGGGCTACTCTTCATTGTGGTGAGCGGGCTTCTCATTGCGGTGGCTTCTCTTGTTGCGGAGCACAGGCTCTAGGCGCATGGGTTCAGTAGTTGTGGCTCACGGGCTATAGAGCTCAGGCTCAGTAGTTGTGGTGCACGGGCTTAGTTGTTCCGTGGCATGTGGGATCTTCCCGGACCAGGGCTTGAACCCCTGTCCCCTGCATTGGCAGGCGGATTCTTAACCACTGCGCCACCAGGGAAATCCCCCCTGCAGCAATTTCTGAATGGCCAACTGCTAAGAATTCGTTATCTAAGTTTCCTAAATTAGAATTCACATATTATTAAAGGCTGTGGTTCCCCCTGTGCTCCAGGTTACCCCTTGGAGGTGGCGAGGAGTGGTAAATATCAGTCCAAATGACTAGAGAGAGAGAGATTTTAGTTTTTGTATATAGTATTCATCAGTGTAGTATTCATTACTTGTTAGACTAATGATGAGTAAATTCTCTGTCTTATACAAAGAAGATGAGTTAGTGGGGTAGTGGTGGAGTGATAACTTGAGAACAAAAACAGCCAGAGGATTCTTTTAGAAATATTTTGTCTCGACTTTTGATTCTCCCCATAGTTGGGACAGAACCAGCTGTCTGAGTAAGGAACAGCTTGAAAAGTATGGAACAGTCAGAAAGCCTAAGTTGGGGTGTCTTCGTACCTAACACCTTTGTGTTTGCTATTCCCTTCATCTAAAATGTTCTTACCCCACATATCCAGAATGGTTCACTCTTTTACTTTTTTTCAAGTTTCTGCTCAAATTTCATCTTACCAGAGTCTCCTGGACCACCCTGTATAAAATAGCATTGCCTCCATCACTCTCTCTGCCTTTACCCTGCTTTATTTTGTTCATAGCACTTACTGCCACCTTCCATACATATTCATATATTTGTTTGTGATCTGTTTTCTTCCATGAAATTATAAACTGCAAGGATAGGAAGTTTAGTCTGTTTTATTTATTCACGGCTGGTCCTCGTGCTTCTTATGTTACTGTGCCAGTGCAGAGTAGGCATTTAATAAATATTTGTTGAATACATGGCCCAGTTCTTCAGAAAGATTGTTAATCCTTGGAAGTGACTGGGAGCAGTGAACCAGTCTGAGGGAGGGTGAACCTCCTCTTATTTATCTCATTATATTCTGTGCCTAGCATAATGCCTGGCATACTACAGAAATTTAGTGCTGTGAAATGGAATAAACCAATTCCAACTCTAATTTTTATACTAGATATTTATATCAATTTGAGCAAGGCACTTCATCCATCTGAGCTTCAATTTTTCTATCTGGAGAGATTATTTCAAAAGTGATATGAGATAATGAATGAGAATATACTTTGAATTCTAAAATGCTACACAAATCTTTTTTGTTCAATTGGCAAGTGAGATTATTTAAACAACGATAAGTCAGCAGGGATAGGACTGGTGTGACAACCCTAGTAACTAAAGTTTCTCAGAGTATGGGATGAGACTGGTAGACAAGGACTAGCCATTACTCAGGAAACTAAGTTTATCAACTCCAGGAAGGTTAGTGGCTTCATAAGGAATGAAGGAATAAATAGCTGCCTCTGGGATGGTACTATTTAATTATGCCTTAATTTTTTTAGTGGTCATAAATAGTCTTAGTTTTCTCACACACTTCTTTTGTTCTTTTAAGTAATTAGACTGTGTTAGAAGACTATAAATGGTATTCAGCTTATTTTCATTTGGGAAAAAAAAAGTGGCCTATAAACTTTGTTTCCTAAAGTGGTCTCTTTGAAAAGGTTACTCAAATTTATATTGATTCTAAACATACCAATCAGTGAAGGACACTAAAAAACGTGTTACAAAGCTGGTTGCAGAGTGGTTCCTTTCTGTTTCCAACAGAGCGATGTGTCTCATTTTTGGCAGCTGTGTTAGTTGCAAAGAGCTTTTCCCAGTGATTTTCATTTTCTGAGTTTATTGTAAGAAACCTAGAAATGATTTCTCTCAAATAATTCCTCTCAAATATTTTTTTCCAACAGCTTTATTTATCTTGAAGTTTTAATCCACATTGTATGTTATTTAGTAAAGCACAGATTTTCCATGATTTGAGGGTTCAGAAAAATTGTAGTATATGAATATAATTTATTCTTGTAATTGATATCATGAGATTGCTGTTGATTGTTCTCTGGCTGTCTCCATTCTTAAGTAGCTATATTCTTAGCATTCTACTAATAAGAAATTGTTTTCTGGGAAAGCCTATTAATACTCTGGGCAGCAAAACTCTTAGCCTTATCAGTCCAATATAGTCACGTTTCCTGACTCAGAGCCACTTTTTGTAGTTAACATAAGAATTAATTTTAGCAATATCTGACATCTAAAAGAGATTCCTGGGGGTTTTACTTTATTTGTATTTTTTATTGTATATATTTAAGGTATACAACTTGGTGATTTGATATATGTATACATTGTGAAATAATCACCAGTCAAGCTAATTAACATATCTGTTACCTCACACAGTTACCATTTTAGTTACGGTTTTTGTGTGTGTAGTGAGAAAACACTTGAGATCTAACTTAACAAATTTCAAGTATATGGTACAGTATGGTTAACTATAGTCACCACGCTGTACATTAGATCACCATAACTTACTCATCTTGTGTAACTGAAATTTTATACCCCTTGACCAACAATCTTCCCATTTCCCTCTACCCCAGCCTCCGGTAGCCACCAATCTCTTCGCTTCTAATTAGTTTGACTATTTTAGATTCCACATATAAGTGAGATATAACATTTGTCTTTCTGTGCCTGTCTTATTTCACTTAGCATAAATAATGTCCTCTAGGTCTATCTGTATTGTCGCAAATGGCAGAATTTCCTTCTTTTTTAAGGCTAAATAATGTTTCATTGTGTGTATATAGCACATTTCCTTTATCCATTTATCTGTCTATAGACGTTTAGGTTATTTCCATGTCTTGGCTATGAGATCTCTGTTTTAAGAGCTCTCTGTTAAACTACCTCAGTGTTTTTCCTCTGTGAGATGTCTGATAGTGTTAACAGCTTACATGAGCAGCTCCTTTTAGTTGCAAAGAAGTTTCTGGTTAACTTGACTTATTCATTAGGCAGCATACCCTTTGTCCTAATACCCTGGATAAATGAGAATTTATTCTAGTGGAATATTTTGAGCTCTCTTTCAAATTTATTTATTTATTTAAATAAATGTATTTATTTATTTTTGGCCGTTTTGGGTCTTCGTTGCTGCGTGTGGGCTTTCTCTAGTTGTGGCGAGTGGGGGCTACTATTTTCGTTGCGGTGCATGGGCTTCTCACTGTGGTGGCTTGTCTTGCTGCGGAGCGCAGGCTCTAGGTGCGCAGGCTTCAGTAGTTGTGGCGCGTGGGCTTAGTTGCTCCATGGCATGTGGGATCTTCCCAGACCAGGGATCGAACCCCTGTCCCCTGCATTGGCAGGCGGATTCTTAACCACTGCGCCACCAGGGAAGTCCTAAGCTCTTTTTATCAGTGTTTTTTAATCCTTTTTTATTTCAAATTATATTCTTAAATTTACTAAGGCTTTAGTGATTATGCTATGTCTTTATTATGTAAGGAAAATAATAACAGTCCAATTACAGGCTGATCTTACTCAAATAAATGCAAAAGTCTAAATAAAATATAAGAAAGTGGGGACTTCCCTCGTGGTACAGTGGTTAAGAATCCGCCTGCTAATGCAGGGGACACGGGTTCGATCCCTGGTCTGGGAAGATCCCACATGCTGTGGAGCAACTAAGCCCATGCACCACAGCTACTGAAGCCTGTGCGCCTGGAGCCCGTGCTCCTCAACAAGAGAAGTCACTGCAATGAGAAGCCTGCGCACCGCAACGAAGAGTAGCCCCTGCTTGCTGCAACTAGAGAAAGCCCATGTGCAGCAACGAAGACCCAATGCAGCCAAAAGTAAAATTAAATAAAAAACACAACATATATATATATATACGCAAGTGGGATTCCCTGGTGGCGCAGTGGTTGAGAGTCCGCCTGCTGATGCAGGGGGCGCGAGTTCGTGCCCTGGTCTGGGAAGATCCCACATGCCGTGGAGCGGCTGGGCCCGTGAGCCATGGCCGCTAAGCCTGCGCTTCCGGAACCTGTGCTCCGCAACGGGAGAGGCCATGACAGTGAGAGGCCTGCGTACCGCAAAAAAAAAAAAAAAAGTGAATTACTCAAGCCATATGTGTTAAAATAAGGAATATTACAGAGATGTTCATCAATTATGTTATACATTGTTTTGGAGATTTAAAAAATGCAGCAAGGAAAGAAAACGAAGTAATGAATGTAAATTAGAAAATTAGAAAAAACATTAGAAATTAAAAAAAAATTAGAAAAACAATAAGATGTTCTCTTTGCTAATGATATGATTGTATACCTAGAAAACCCTAGTTAAAAACTGCTAGAATTTGTGATGACTAAATACAGTATAAACATACAAAAATCAGTAGCTTTTCTCTGTCATAAAAATAATCTTATAGAATAGAAGCAGGGAAAAATATTATCTTCATGACAGTGACACAAATTATAAAATACTAACATAAATTTAATAAGGGTACAGGAAGAAAATTGTGTTATTGAATGGTGAAAACAAAATCTGAACAAATTTATTTATTGAGCAAACATTTGTTAAATGCTTCCTGTGTTCTAAATACTGTTCTTAGGTGTTGGAAACATCTAACAAGATGTACTGAGTCCTGCTATCATGAAGCTTACATAGTTTTGGAAGAATCAGACAGTAAAATAATATATAAATAACACAATATCTGGTAGAATTTAGTGCCATTAAAATGAGGTGATGTGATAAGAGAGTGACATTTCACTGGATGGGCAGGGAAGTCTCTTTGAGGATGTGATATATAAACTCTGACCAGCGTTACCAGCCACTTGATCGTCTCAGGGAATAGAATCCAAGGGATAGCTAGTAAAAAGCCTGTAAGGTGAGAATGAGCTCTTAAGGAGCAGAAAAAGGCAAGAGTGACTGGAATGAAGCGAGTGAGAGTGAACGTTGTAGAGGATGAGGTTAGACAGGCGCTTCCAGTGGTAAGGAACTTGTATTTTAATTTCATTGGATAAGTTTTAAAAGCAGTATATGACTTGACGTGATTTATGCTTGGAAAAGGTCTTCTGGGGGTAAAGAGTAGAAATAGGGAACCCAGTGAACAGGCTGTTGTGGTAGATCAGCTAGAGAGGATAATGATCTGTGCTAGGTTAGAATGGATATATGAAGCTAAGTAGACAGATTTGGGATAAGTTTTGGAAGTAGGACTTGCAGAGGTAATGGATGCAAGAGGTGAGGGAAAGAGTAATTGATGACCACTCCTAAATTTTTGGAAAATGCAAATACACCAAGTTATTGGATAGGGAGATGGTATCCCTAAAATGTAAAGTCCCCTTAAATTAATTTTCAAATGTACAATAATTTCAATTAGAATTACCAAGAATTTGGGGAAAAAAATTATAACGTAATCTTAAAGTTAGTATGGAAGAATAAATGTTTGAGAGAAGCCAAAATAATTCAGAAAAAGAAAACCAGTGAAGGAGGAGGTACTTTACCACTATAAAACTGCTTTAGTCAAGTGTATACCATTGCATAGGAATAGACAAGTAGATCTGTGGAACAGAATAGAAAGCCCATAAGTAGGTCCTAGGGTAAATGAGATTTTAATCTATGAAAAGAATAAAAGATTTCAGTGAGAAAACAATGGTTTATTTAATAAATGGTTCTGTCAGAACTGTACCTTTCTTGAAGAAAATAATGTTGGACCCTTAGCACACTAAATGCAAAAATAAATTGCACTCAAATGAAAATTCACAATTTTAGAAGAAAATTTAAGAGTATATATATGTAACCTGTGGATTGGAGAAACATCTTTATCATGGTAGGAAACGTAGAAGATATTAAGCATATTTAACTATTTATATAAACAATACATTTTATATGATAAAAAGTACTATAAATGATGCCAAAGCAGATTAGGAAAAAATAACATTTTTCAAATGCGTATGTCAGATATAAAGAGTTATTATTTATAACATAAAAAAGAACACGTACAAATCGATAGGTATTGATGAAAATAGAAAAACTGGCAAAAGATTTAATAGTTCAGAAAAGAGCAAATCCAAATGGTTAGTAAATACATGAAAATTTGTATAACCTCTTAGCATCAAGGAAATGCAAATTGAAGTAACTATTAGATATTATATCTCACCCATCTTGTTGACAATTTTTTTAAAGTGGTAACACCTGTACACCTGAAACTAACACAACTTTGTAAATCAACTTTACTTAATTAAAAAGAAAAAATAAAAAAAATAGGGACTTCCCTGGCGGCACAGTGGTTAAGACTCCGCGCTCCCAGTGCAGGGTGCCTGTGTTTGATCCCTGGTCAGGAAACTAGATTCCACATACATGCCACAACTAAGGAGCCCTCTGGCCGCAACTAAGGAGTACATGTGCTGCAACTAAGGAGCAGGCGAGCCACAACTAAAGAGCAGGCGAGCCGCAACGAAGACCCAGCACAACCAAATAAATAAGTAAAAAAAATAAATATTTAAAGAAGAAAAGGTTGTAACACCTAGTATTGGGAAGCATGTGTATACCTTCTTGTTACTGATGAAAAGAGAAATTTCTGTACTGATTTTGGAAAACAATCTTATAATATTTATTAGAATTTAAATATATCACATTTTAAAATCTAGCAAACACATTCCTGGGAATATAGCTCATAGAAATGAGCACCAGTATTTAGGAAAATGTATAAGGATAAATATTACAGGACTGTTTAAAGTGGCAAAACTGGGAACAAAATGTGAAAGTCCTTGGGTGAGGGAACTATTGAATAACCATCCAGATCATAGGCTATAATTTAACCATTTTAAAAGATGTGTTAGATATATACTAATTGACTAAGAGGGACTTTCTTGGTGCATTGTTAAGGGAGAAGAGTAATATACAGAGAGATGTCTATTTTGGTAAAACATGACAAAAACTATAAAATCCTCCCTGTATTTATATAGAAAATAGGAGTGTATATTTGTATATGGTTATTTGAGTATAGAAAAAGGCATGGAAGAGTACATAGAAGATCGTTAACATTGAGGCAGAAGTAGAGGCAAGATAAGAAAATAAGATTTTAAAAAGATGTTCACAGTAAAAGCACTATGTGTGATATGATTCCATTTAACTAAAATATGTATGTATCTTCATATGCAGTAAGGAAATGAATGGAAAGATGGTTACCAATATATAAATAGTTATTTCAGGGTGGTATGATTTCAGGTCATTCCTTATATTTGTCATTATTTGAACTTTTAACAATGATTATGGTAGGAAGACAAAAGCTACTTTTATTTTTTAGGAGAACAGAAAGAAAGTTAAATGGTGGTACTTTTTTTCCCCTTCATTTTGCAGTTGTGCTATATTGACTCCCAAACTGATGGCGGAATCCCTTCTTACTGTTTTGCTTTAATGGTGATGTTTTTTCTACAACAAAGAAAACCCCCTCTTCTTCCTTGCTTACTTGGAAGTTGGGTAAGCATCAGTTTGTAACATGTATGCACATGTATATACGTAGTTCATTCTTGCAGAGTGCTCTGTTCACACATTTAAAGCTGGAATTCTGGTTTGTCTGTTTGTCCATCATTTTTTTTCTTTTAATAACTTTCCACTACCAATTTGGAATGCCTTTTTATATAGATTGAAGGCTTTGACCCAAAAAGGATGGATGACTTTCAGCTGAAGGGCATAGTAGAAGAGAAGTTTGTGAAGTGGGAATATAATTCAAGTAGTGCAACTGAGAAAAACTCAATTGCTGAGGAAAACAAAGCTAAGGCAGACCAACCAAAAGATGATACCAAGAAGACAGAAACAGACAACCAAAGTAATGCCATGAAGGAAAAACATGGCAAAGTAAGCTTTTTTTGTTTTTGTTTTTGGCTTTTCTATCTGTAGAATTTGTGATGCCTTCAATTGAAGCTATTTTAATAGTAGATTGACTGACTGACCTTGAGTAAGCCTCTTGGCCTCATTTTCCTCATCTGTAAAGTGAGGGGTTGATCTGGTTTAGTTTTTCAGTACCAAGATTCCCTAATAAATATATACCTCATTTTGAAAGGCTTGTATTGTTTGAATCATATCAAGGTAATTCTTTTATCTTTTTCATTTAGATAAGAAAAATTTCCTTCAGGAGTTGGGCTGTGACCAAAGCTTTAGCATATGGGGATTATGTTGCCAGACTGGTGAAGAAATAAAGGCCTTGTGCTCCTATAGAGGGTGGTTGGCTTATTTAATCACTCAAACTTCATTTATTAAGGACCAGCTATGTGCCAGGCATTACCTTGAGTGCTAGAGAACCCAAGATGTATATTCATGGATTATGTCCTCCAGAAGCATGTAGTCTTCTGAAGTAGACAGACATTACTACAAAAATGTGAACATTACAGAAATCATTGCTCTAGCTATACTGAAGTATATGTAGTTCCCGAGCACGTGTTCAGTTCTTCCACTTTCCTAGACTACCTTCTACCCTTTTCTCAAACCATCAATACTCTCAGCTAATGATCTTGCTTATTATTACTTCTCTGAGAAAACTGAAGCAATCAAAAGAGAACTTTCCACTCCCACCACCATCTCCCACTATCTGCGCTCACATGCTCTGCCTTGCTGCCAGCTTTCATGACCTTTATGAAAAGTTCCTGTGTTGCTATCTAAAGTCATTATCTTAACTTGTGTGTTTAGTCTCATCCCTTCTTGTCTATTCCGGAATATTGCTCTAGCAGTTCTTCTCTTTCCATCCTAGGTTACCAATTTTTCATTCTTTACTGAATCATACATGCTTTTACATCTCCCACTTTAAAGAAAAATCTTGACACCATTTCCCCTCCCAGCTATTTCCTTGCTCCCTTTTGCAGGAAAACTTCTTGAAAGAATTGTTTATATACACTATTTCCAATTTCTCTGTTTCCTTTTAACTCACTCTACTCAGGCTTTGACCCCCATCAATCTGCCAAAACTTGTTTTACCAGTGTCAGTATCCTCCACATGGCTAAATCCAATAGTTATTTCACAATTTTTATCTTTTTTGACTTATCAGCAACATTTGCAGTTGATTATTTCCTTCTCTAAAAAATTTCTTAACTTGACTTTCAGGATACCACACCCATGCCTGATTATTCCTTCTCAGCCTGTTTGTTGGTTCTTCCTTTCCTCTCCAATCTCTTTAATGTTGGAGTATTCTAAGGTTCAGTCCTTGATCCCTGCCTTTTTTCTGTATCTACACTCCCTTTGGTGATCTCATCCAATCTCATGGATTTTAAGTACCATCTATATGATGATGACTCCCAAGTTTAAATGTTAGGCCAAACCTCTCTCCTAAACTCTATAATTGTATTTCCAACCTGCTATTTAATGTTTCTACTAAGATGTCTAATAGATGTCTTAATCTTAATGTGTCTAAAACTGAACTCTGGGTCATCCCTTTGCTCCACATGCAGTTTTCCCATCTCAGTTGATGGCACTTCATCCTTTCAGTTGCTCAGTCAAAAACCTTGGAGTCATCCTTTACTTCTCTCTTTCATACCCCATACCAAGTCTGTCAGGAAATCCTGTCATCTGTACTTCAAAATATATCCACAATTTGACCACTTACCCTGTTACCATCCTGGTCCTAGCCATATCATCTCTGTCCTGGACTACTACCACAGACTCATAATAAGTTTCCCTGCATTTACCCTTGTCCCCTTTATAGTCTGAACACAACAATCAGAATGGCTCTTCTAGAACTTAAGTCAGATCATGCCCTTCTCCCTCCCCACACTTGAAATACTTCAGTGGCTCCTCATTTAATTTAGAATAAAAGCCAGAGTTCTTACTGGTTAGCTCTTTGTTTCCCTCTTCTCTTCTCCTCTCTCTGCCACACTAGTCTTCTTTTTAAAGCTGTTTACACTCCTACTTTAGTGTGTTTGCTCTGTTTCCTGTTCTTAGAACCCTTTTTCCTCTTCTTCAGATCATACCTTCTCAACAAGTCCTATCCTGACTATATTTAACACTGAAATCTGCTCCCATATCCCATCCCCTTTACTAAACCTACTCAACTTTTTCTTATTTCCACAGCACTTTTCTTCTTCTAACTTACTGTGTAATTTACTTATTAAGTTCGTTGCTTATTGTCTTCTTCCCCTAGAATGTAAGAACCACTAAGGCAAGGATCTTTGTTTTTTGGGTTTTTTTTTTGCGGTACGTGGGCCTCTCACTGTTGTGGCCTCTCCCGTTGCAGAGCACAGGCTCCAGACGCGCAGGCTCAGCGGCCATAGCTCACGGGCCCAGCCGCCCCGCGGCATGTGGGATCCTCCTGGACCGGGGCACAAACCCGTGTGCCGTGCATCGGCAGGCGGACTCTCAACCACTGCACCACCAGGGAAGCCCTGGATCTTTGTTTTTTTTTTCACGGATATATCCCAAGTGCCTGGCACATAGTAGGCACTCAGTGCATAGTTGTAGAATGGAATGAGTGAATGATTTTTATGCCTTTATATGCCTTAGTGGTCACTTTTAGCTGGCATTCATCTAGCTAATTGCTTTAGAATTCAGGTATTACCTTTTCTGTTAAGACCCCCGCCCCCCCGCCCCCGATTCAGAGACCCATTTTAGTATGTAGCCTTCATTGTAATTGTTAAATGGTCTCTTCCTCTCCTAATAGTCTGTGAAATGGACCTCACCTTGTTTGAGTCACAGTATGCTATAATGATTAGCATCACAGACCCAGTAGCCAGGTGATCCTGAGTCAAATCCTTGCCCTATAGTATCTACTTCATAGCTGTTAGAATTAATAGTTGTATATATTAGTTGTATATGTGCCACTTAGAAGAGTGAGTGATACATAGTTTAAGTGGGAGCTCCCATTATTTTTTTATATCCCCAGAACAATGCCAGGGACACAGTGGGTTCTAAAATGTTTGTTGAATGAAGGAATTAGGTTTTGAAAGCCCTGGGCATTTATATAGATTTTAAAAGTAATTGCTGCAATGGAGGAGCTCTAGTAGTTGTTATACAGTGGTTAGCAACCTTGGCTGCACAGCACGGGACAATCACTTAGGAAGCTTTAAAAATCTCAGTCCATTAAATCACAGTCTTGGGAAAGGTATGGGAGATGGGAGTGGTGTCAAGCTCAGGTGTTGGTGAATTTTAGTGCTCTCAGTGTGATTCTAATGTGCAGCCAAGGTTGAGCATCACTGGTTTAGTGGAAAGAACACAAAATTCTAGGAGTCAGTAATCTGGGACACTCTGTTGCCAGCTGTGCCACAGATTGCTTTTTGGCAACCTATTCTTTTATGCCTCAGTTTTTGAAAAGGTGATCTCTAAGGTCTTTTTAAATTGAAAGTTAAACAATTCTAAAGTTTTGTGAAGCTTAAATGAAAGGTATTTTTTCTTTTCCAGTCTCCTTTAACATTGGGAACACCAAATCAGGTGTCCCTGGGACAGTTATGGTTAGAGCTGCTAAAATTTTACACACTGGATTTTGCTTTGGAGGAATACGTCATATGTGTACGGATACAAGATATTTTAACAAGAGAAAACAAAAACTGGCCTAAAAGGCGAATAGCCATTGAAGGTGAGATGATATGTTATATTTCATTTGGAGAATTTTGTGTGTGCCACTAATCATCTATTTCTAATGTAGTGTTATAAATTTTATCCCTTGGCTTTGTAGCACTATATGCCACTAGGTTGTCACTATATATTGTGGATAAATTCTTTTAATGCTTACTTAAAAGTTTCCAATCTGTAAATATTATAATGGCTAGGGTAATTAGCTTGTATACATGCCTTTATTTTTTAATTGTGGAAAATTTCAAAAATACAGAAAAATAGAATATATGAATACTGTAAGATATTTTTAAATATATTTGTGTCATAAAATTATGTTAAAGTATAATCTTAAAATCCAGTTTTTCATAGTCTTGTGAAGTACCTCATTTATTAAATATGGCTAAGCTAAAGGAAAAAAGAACAATTGATGCTGACAAATGAGGTTTCACATCAAATCCCAAGAATATTAAGATCTTTAGAGATACAGAAATAAATAGTATTGCTTCTAAATTCTTAATAAAAAATTTAAATTCCACAACATTTTGCTCACTTTTTATAGATAGGAAATGGAATTTCTGTCCATCATTTTAGTCTGTTTAGGCTACACATTCTTCTCTTCCCTCCATCCTCTGCAGGGCTTCTCTACTGTGAGTTGGACTTACAAATATTCTCATACACTCAAACACGTACTCACATCTTGTACTCGCTTACATATGGTAAATAAATGAGCTCTGAAGCCTGCAGCCATCATAATTTCTCTCTGCCTTTTTTTCTTTTTTTTTTTTTTTTCTTTTTTTTCTAGAAAAGGGAAAGAGGCTAAGTAAAGCTTTTAAAAGCCTATGGATTTAGATAACAGTAAAAAGTAACAGATGCGCCAGTCTTAACAATCTGAAGCCTGGCCTGTTAATCCTTTCACTTAATGATCTTCAGTAGTGGAGAAAATGTGTATCGTCTTTTGGGTGGCACTGTTCTTTTTTCCTGGGGTCTATTTGTATTTAAGGCTTATAAAATCCAAAAACCCGGAAACATGTTCAGAACTCTGTTCTATGCTCTTAATAATGAGGATTCAGTTGACGCAAGCCTTTTCAGCATAGCCATTTTAGACTGTATCAGAGTTTAAATTTTGGTTTAAGTTTTACTTTCTTAGGTTTTTTTCTACTTTTTCTATTATTTCTCCTTCTTTCTCTCATTAATTTTCTGATATTACTGAAGTTAAATCTTAAAATCAGTATAACTTGAAGCCTGGAGAGTTTTAGGCTATATTTTATTTGTTTAAATTGCAAGGAGTATATATAACTGAAGAATATTGTGACAAGAGATGAAAATTATTACTACGTCTTGGAGCTTGAAAAATTTCATTCAAAGACAATATAGGGAAGCATATTGGCATAGCTTTTTCTCGCAATTTCATCATTGAAATTTTGTAATTACTGAGTTGGCCTCCTCAGCCATCCTCTCATTAATTACCTTATTTTATTCTTTTCTCTCTTTTTCTTTTTAATTTTATGACAGAAACAAAGGCAAGATGTTGCTATTTTATTTCCACTACTCAGTTTGCAGGAACTCTCATTGGGAGCTTACCTTAGAAAAATTTTGGGAAAATGCACTCTGCTGACAATGTAGCTGTTTGTATAAGCTTGGAAATGTAGTTTGTTAATAGATACTTAGCTACTGACATTTTTTTTTTTTTTTAACTAGATCCATTTTCAATCAAGAGGAATGTTGCACGGAGCTTAAACAGCCAGCTTGTTTATGAATATGTTGTGGAGAGATTCAGGGCAGCTTATCGGTATTTTGCCTGTCCTCAGAGGAAGGGTGGAAATAAATCTACAGTGGATTCCATGAAAAAAGAGAAGGGAAAAATAAGCAATAAGAAACCAGTGAAGTCTGAAAATATGGCATCCAGTTGTTGCATTCTACTTGGGGAAAGCACAGAAAAAATAAGTGCAGAAAGAGGTCAGCCTGATAAATATGAAGAAACGGAATGTACATCACAGAGATGTATTACTGAAGATGATAATTTGTTGATAAATGAACTAGATTTGGCTGAACATGGACAGGAATCTTCATCTCTTTCCACCAGTGAAAGCAGTGAATTAGAGCCAAAATCAATTAAGAAACAAGATGTTTTAGTACCTTCAGAAACTTGTTTTAAAAAGGAGCTCACCCAGTGTAATTGCATTGATTGTAAATCCCCTGAACCAGATGAATCTGCTGGTACAGACTGCAGGTCAAATTTAGAAACAGAAAGTTCACATCACATTGTATGCACTGACACATCTGCTACCTCTTGCAACTGCAAAGCTACAGAAGATACTTCTGACCTTAATGATGATGATAACCACCCCACCCAGGAATTATATTTTGTGTTTGATAAGTTTATTTTAACCTCTGGCAAGGTAGGATACAGTTTGTAAACAATCTGTAAGGTTTTGTGGTTGTTGTATGACTCTGTATTTATAGTTTTTAGATTCAGAAATGTAAAGATGGCTTCTATGATGGTAGACTATTGTTTTGGAATGGTATTCTGGTATATATGTTTCTTTTACTTTTTGTATTTTTGCCTGTAGTTGCTTTTTTTTTTTTTTAGCGGTACGTGGGCCTCTCACTGTTGTGGCCTCTCGCATTGCGGAGCATAGGCTCCGGATGTGCAGGCTCAGCGGCATGTGGGATCTTCCCAGACCGGGGCACGAACCCGTGTCCCCTGCATCGGCAGGCGGACTTTCAACCACTGCGCCACCAGGGAAGCCCCTGTAGTTGCCTTTTAAGAATGTATATGAAACCTGAAATGTTTCAGCACTCTATTACTAGTTGGTTTGCTTAACTTTCTCATATATGAAAGGATTCATCAGGTATCTTATGAAAGTGAGTTTGGTAAAGGCAGCATATATTTTAAATTTTGCTGATTTTTTTTTACATATGATTATATTTACTTCCACAAAGGCGAATACAGTGTCTGTAAACTTTAATAGTATTCTGTTTTAAAGTTTTTTTGGTGGGGGTCAAAGGTTGGTATATAAACTTAACTAAAGATAGTTGAGTTAAAACTAAGATCAGGAAGCAAAAAAAAAAATGAATTCAGATCCTGTGTCTGCCACTGAGCTTCTCTTTGGATTTTGGCATATCCCTTATGAGTTATAGGAGTCTTAACTTTTCCACTTTTAAAGTGGGATAGTCTGAACTTTAACTTGATAAATTATAGAAAATAAAAACCTGAGCGAGCAGAAAATAAGCTACTTTGTAACAGAAAATAATTTGTTAATAAAAGTTTTAGCTAAGGTACTTTGCTTCGAGTGTAGTGTACATAATTGAAATAGTATCAGCACCTAGGTTAAAAAATGATTATGTAGATAATGTGTAAATCAAGTAGAATACAAAAAATACCCCTGAAAAGTCATCAAGTTTTATTGATTTATCGATAATTGTTTATTGACAAGCTTTAGAATTTTTAAGCTAATTACTAAGCTGTGTTTCTTCATCCTTTGTAAGGATACTCTGTCCCATTTTGTTTAGGTTGTAGTATTTAGGGCATATGGACTACTAAAAAAGATGAAATAAATGGCAGATATTTAGAAAAGCCTCTTAGTAATATAACTGCAGTTTACGTTTCTTAATACTTTTTTTTCCTGGAACCTTATCTTAAGGTAACTATTTCTCCAATTTTATTTCTCTCTCTAGTTATCTGTAACACTTTTCTAGAATTTTATGATAAATATGTCATTTTTTACAAGCTTTAAAAAGCTGATAAAAATTTCTATGGTACTGTTAATTAGCCCACAGCACAGCATTCACACAAAGAGAGGTTTCTGTATATATTTGGCTAGGTAAATGTCCAGGCTAACCCTGGAGGAAGAAGCTAAGTTCCTAGGCGTATTACGATAAAGAAAAGAGTAGTGCTCTTCCTTAACCGTATGAGTTTTGTTTTTCAAGTAGTTGGGATGAATTTTTACTGTTTTGGCCACCTGTCTGGTAGTCTGTTAGAATACATTTGAAATGGTGTTGCAGGGTTTGAAAGTTGTTTGTGGCTATTGCATAAGAGTTGTTCCTTGTATGAAGCTGAGTCACTTTTAGAGTTCAGCCCTTTAGTTTCTTGAGTACCATGCTAATGTAATGAAATTGAACCAACTAGTCAAGCAGTGGTTCTATAAATGACTGACTCTGAAGATAGAAAATGTTTCAAGTGAAATGAAAGGTGCCACTTGAAATTTCTTTATAATCTACTTTGTTAAAGACCTTAATAGGTTAAAATGTGATGTATGCATTTCATTTTGGGAGCTGATCACACTGTTTGAATTAACCTATACCTTTTGTATCTCCTGGTATTTCCTTTATTTTACATCTTAAGGTAAATCTAATCCTTGGTAATATCATTTTAGTGGAGAAGAAAATTAGTAGTTGGCTCAAAATGTGTTTTTCTTTTTACATTTAATACTGAATTTCATTAACATGCTTTTCTTTTTAACCTCTTGAAAGTGCAGGTTATCAGACTGACTTGCATAAAAGTTTCTTTTTGTACTGCTTTATAAGTGATAATAAAGTCCCTCAATAGTTTATTTGATTATTAGATTCTTTTTTTAACCTTTGTATAGCCGCCAACAATAGTATGCAGCATCTGCAAAAAGGATGGCCATTCAAAAAATGATTGCCCAGAGGATTTCAGGAAAATTGATCTAAAGCCTCTACCACCAATGACAAATCGATTTCGGGAAATACTTGATTTAGTATGTAAAAGATGTTTTGGTAAGTCTTTTATTACTAGAACTACTTCCTAAGACTAGATTATTTCTTAGATTTTGAATATTTATTTTCTTATTTGAAAATAGTTTGCTTACATTTTGTTTGGGTAGAGGTTTTTAAATAGTTTAGAGACCCAACCACATATATTTATTAAATGCCTACTGCGTGCAAGGCACAGTGGTAAATGCCAAGGGGAATGCAGAGTCCATCGTGTTGCTTTTAAGGAGCTTGGACTCTGGATTTGTGCTGTCTAATATGGTGGTCACCAGATATATGTGTCTATTTAAATTTAAATTAGCTAAAATAAAAAAAAAATTAAATTAGTTATACTAGTCACACCTCAGGTATTGAGTAGCTACATGTGGCTAGTGGCTACTGCATTGGGCAGTCTGGATAGAGAACATAACCGTCATTGCAATTTTCTTGCACAGTGTTACTCTAAATGGTTGTATAAGACGTGTATGAAACTTGCCATAATTGGAAGCAGAATGTGTTACATTCTATAGCAGTGGTAAACAAAATGCAGTTCAGTCAGGCACAATTAATTTTAACTGGAGTGGGTCAGAGGAATTGGAGTTAATGATGTGGCATTTGAGATGGACTGCATTTTCAGATATAAGAGATTATGCATAAAAGCATAGGGTGTAGTATTTGTTTGAGAGAATAATTGCCTTAAATTTGGTAGAGTGTAAGAAAGGTAATAGAGGCAGATAAGGTTATAAAGATTTGGGTAAAGCCTTACATACCATTTTTCAATAAACATTTATGGTGTACCTGGAATAAACCTTCACTCAGCAAACATTTTTTAAGTACTTACTGTGTCCGGGGTAAGATAAAGTTTCTGATGTCATAACATTAGTTCTCCATTGTATTCCCTCCCTTCTACCCTTCCTTATCTTCACCTCCTGCCAGGCAACTACTTATCTGCTTTTGGTCACTATAGATTACTTTGAATTTTTCTAGAGTTCTAGGTAAATAGAATCACATGGAATGTACTTTTTTTTTTTTTTTTTTTTTGATGAGGGCATCTGGCTTCTTTAACTTGGCATAATTATTTTTGAGATTCATCTATGCTGTGATGTGTATCAGTGGTTCATTTCTTTTTATTGCGGAGTTGTGTTCTGTTGTGTGGCTATACTACATTTTGTTTACCACTCGTTGATAAATATTTTGTTTGTTTCTAAATTTTGGCTGTTATAAATAAATATACTGTGTACATTCATGTATGTCTGAGTATGGACATATGTTTTAATTTCTCTTGGGTAAATACCTAGGAGTTGAATGGCTGGACCATGGTACATTCTTCTTTAACAGATTTATTAAGATATAATTCACTACATTTGTTTTTATTTATTGAGTCATATATTTATCTTAGTATGGACTCATAGATGTATTATACTTTGGGTTATAATCCAATACTACTATTTTTGTTGCCCAAATTGTTCCAAATTTGGCTGTTGGGAGTGCTTTCATTTGGTTCCTGTCACCTTTTGATATATTCCCATCAGTGTGTGGAGTTTTTTGGTTTCTTTTTGTTGTTGTTGTTAGTTTGTTCTTTTGTATTTTAGCACTTTCTTACTTTCTGGCCCTGCAAGATACTCCAGGATCATCATGTAAATTTCTGTCTCAGTCCTAGAATTAGACATTTTCCCAAAGAGCCCTGGTTCCTTTATTGGAGGATGGTGTTAGAAACCAAGATCTGGGTGTTAGAGTGCTTGTTGTGTTACTGGGTATTGTTGTTTCTAGGTCCTCTCCGAGCAAGAAAATTTGTGTGTGTATACTAATCCATGTATATACACGTATCTATAAATAATTCCATGTGACCATCTTACCTTTATTAAGCTAAGCATGACTTTGTACTGATGTCTCCAAGTCTAATACATTACCACATGGCTCTTTCTAGCCTCCTCTTTCTGATTATCTGTAAATGTCCAACTCCAACAGTGAGAAACCTGGCTCCCACCATGTGCCACCCATTTATTTAATTGTTCCATTTAAGTACACATGTATAGCATTATCAGAACTGTTATCCTATACCCTGATGGGAAGCAACTTTATCAATTAGAGTACAGTGCTTATGTGCAGTTCCTTTAACCCTTAGTCTTACAGACTCCACTAATTTTCAAAGTTAGATTAGTGCCTTCCCACCCCCCCCACTCCCTTGAGTGAAGTTTTCTTATACATTTATAATGTAGCTGGATTCTTTGTTATAGACTGCATTCCATCCTGAGATTCCCTGACCTCATCACCTGTATATCAGCTATTCAGCTTGCAACCACTGATGATGCATTTGTTTTTCAAAAGCTGAATATTAATTTAATTCCTTACCATATTAACTCTTGGGTATGAGTCTGGAGGAGGAGATAGAAAAAAAAAGATTATTCTTAAGGAATGTATGGTCTTATTTGGAAAAAGAGATAGAAAAAAAAAGACTATTCTTAAGGAGTGTACGGTCTTATTTGGAAAAATAAGATGACTATAAATGAAATAACTAGAAAACTGGAAGGACAGTATAAACTAAACTGGCAAGTGGTTTGAAGAACTAAGGAAATACAATTAAGGAGAGGTCATTAAAGGCCATGATTGGACAAAGAAGCTTATAGTGAAGGTATGAATCTTGACCAAGCATTTGAGGGAACTGTTAGATTTGATTGAGTTGGGTACCTTGTGTAACAGTATGAGAATAGTCTTAACAGGAGGGGAAAAACCAGCATGTATATGGGAGAGAGTGGATTGTCTGAAAAAAAAATTAAATAATTTGTAGAAGAAAGTATATGTTGTAGCTGTTTCACAGGGAAAATGATCATGTGAAATGTACATAGATCTGTAAAGTTATTTTTCTGTTCTTTCTCTGCTCCTTCCTTCCGCAGTAACATTTATGATTTTAATGTCAGAGAGTCAACAAATAATGAAGAAAAGTAAAGTTTTTAGGGTAGAAAATTGAAGACATTTTCAGATTTCATTCTCCTTACTTTTCTTTTTCCTTTTCTTTTTTTTAACTTAGATGAATTGTCACCACCTTTTTCTGAACAACACAACAGGGAGCAAATTTTAATTGGCTTGGAAAAGTTTATTCAAAAAGAGTATGATGGTATGTTGTATGTCAAAGTTGATTGCTTTTGTTATTATAGTTACCTGGTCTGAGTTTCATTTGTTTAAAAAGTGTTTATTGCATGTTATATGTTAGGTACTATTCTAGGTGCTGGGGATACAGTGCTAACAAAAGAGGTGAAACCAGCTCTCATGAAGCTTATATTAAGAGGGGTGACAGATAGTCAACTGACAAGTAAACAATATATCAGGAAATAATAAACACTGTTAACGTACAGAAGTTAGAACGATAGTGATAAGGTGATAAGGTGACATTTGAGCAGAGCCATTAATAATATAAAGGAGCAAATTATTATGAATATTCAAGGAGAGAACATTCGAGAGAGAAGCAGCAGCAAGTACAATACCCCATGACGCAATTATATTTGACATGCTTGAAAGTTAGTGTGGCTTGAGTGGAGTGTGTGAGGTAGACTGTAATAGAAAGGTGAGATCAGAGAGTTAACCTAGAGTTTAGATCATTAGAGTCTTATAGGTGTTGGTAGAAGGACTTTGAATTTTATTTTGAATGTCTAATGAGAAGGCTTCTGGAGGGTTTTAACACATAAGTGACATGATCTGAGAGAATGGAGTACAGGTCCATAAGAATAGAAGCAAGCAGAACATTTAAGAAGCTGTTGCATAAGTTCAGATGAGACATAATAGTGATTTGGAAGAGTAGGTGAGAAGTGATTAGATTGAGGATATATTTTGAATGTAGAGTCAACAGGATTTGCTGATGCATTACATGTTAGATGTGACAAAAAGAAAGGAGTCAAGGATGGTTTCAGGATCTTTCCTTCACTAGTTGGGTGGTGCTATTTAATTGAGATGGCAAAAAAATAGCAGAAGGGGGCAGGTTTTGGGCATGAGGTAAAGAATCAAGAGTTTTGTGGCCAAATATTTTAGAAAAGGATGAAGAGTTGATTTATAATCAGAATGAACTTATACCTTTAAAATATGATCTGTTTTGTGCTACAGGATTCTATTTTTAATTATATTTGCTAGTGTATAAAGTATTGACCAAATCTAAGTTCTTGTTATATTAAACCCATGCACTTTTTATTTGCTGATGAATGTAGCTTCTTTTATATCTCTCAGTTGTCATTGATTTCAAGTAGGGCATCAGAACTGAATAGGAGGATTAAGTTTGAAAATACAGAATTTGTTATCTAAATATGTAGGCTACAAGAATTAATAGGGAGAATGATCCAATCTTGTTAAGCCACAGCTTATTGAGTGACACTAATAAGCATGAAGGAATAACCCTAATAATATATATATAAATATTTTATATATATAACTATATATATAATAATTGTATATATAATTTATATCAAATAGATTAATCCCTCACTTTAGAGGAGAATTAATTCTATATACTAAGATGATATTTGTAAAACTACTTGAATTGTGCCCTGAAGAAACTAGTTTATTTCCAAGAGATAAATCTCTAAATATTGATCTTAACTATTGGTATTGATGTTGAGAATGAATAAAAGTAGATGAGTTTATGAGGTCATTAAGTTGGAAAAAGGTAAAAAACTTGGTAAGTGTTTGGATGTGAAAGTTGAGAGGTGTTAAGAACCACATGTATATTTCTGAATAATAGTAGGTTTGAGGTGAAGTTGCTAGTTTAGTTTTGACTTGTTGAATTTATGATGTCTGTGGAAAAATGGGAAAAGCAGTTAGATACATGGGTGTGAAATTTTGGGGAGAAGACCTGGGCTTTAGGTGAGTGTTTTGGAATTTCTCAGTGTATCTGCTAATGGTAGATAATTTAAGCCATGGAATTGGATAAGATTATCCTGTGGTAGGCCATTAGTAGTTAATAGAAGACTCCTCTTTCCTGATAATTATAAAACTTTTGACTTTTGTTTTCCTTTGCTTAGAAAAGGCAAGATTGTGCTTATTTGGCTCTTCTAAGAATGGATTTGGATTTCGTGATAGTGATCTGGATATTTGTATGACCCTTGAAGGCCACGAAAATGCAGAGGTAAGAGTTAGTGTTTGGAAAGTGATGTGGAAGTTTATTTTCTTCTAGTGATGAGTGTGTTTTTAATTTTGTATGTAGAATTGATAAAAGTGTAAGGTGTCATTCTTTGTATAAATATATTAGCAATAGCAGTGTTTGAAATGTAAAAGCACTAGTATTATCATTTTAGAAGACATTCAAGTATTTAAGTAAGTAAATGTACTGTTTCAGTGATTTTATAATGTAAAAACCATGTCACAGATAGTTACAAGTGCTTTTTAATGAATTTGTGGAAAAAATGTACCATAGAGTTGGAAATTTTTTCATTAGAGCCAATGAAAAACTGTTGCTTCAGTTTGGTAATAAACATTGATCTCACTTACTCTGTCTTTTCATATCTCTTCCATTAGGTGATGTCTCTGTATCACTAAAGATAGAAAATAAAGGTGGACATTTAATTTATAAATGGATTGTGTTCTACAAGTTGATTATAATTTGGGGGTACTCAAAATACATTTTTTTCCATAGAAGCATTGTTATAAATTATGTGTTCTAGGCTAGCTTTTAGAAGCTCATTTTGGGCGGGGAAGGGAACTAACATTTGAGCCCCCAGTATACACTTTTACATACATTATCTCATTTCACTCTTACAACCACCTTCGAGGTAGATAATTTCCCCCATTTTACAGATGAGGAAACTGAGGCTTTGAGAGATAAACTGACTTGCTCAAGTTCACACAGCTAGTAAATGTTGGAGCCGGGATTCGTACCCAGGTCTGTCTGACTCCAGAGTTCATGCTCTTTCCATTGTATCCCACTGCTTCTCTGTAATTTATTTAACCCATAATGTAGTTGAAATATAGTACTAATAGTACTGTAGAACCTAACCCCTACTTTCTGAAATTGAAAGCTTTCTGAGTTCCACCATGAGATGCCAGGAGCAAACCTTCCCCCAGAGCAGTCTCAGCAGTGAGAGTGGGTACTTATGTTTTCCTTTTTTGTGTACCAGGCCTCAACAGTGGGAATGAGATTGTCTGAGCTCTAGTAAAGAAAGGGACTGAATGGACAGGGAAGAAGTGTCCCAGGCCTTCCTAGCAGCAACTAGAAAAGGAGGGTATCTCTGTAGTTGCTCGTTTCTTTAACAACATAGCTGTTGGTATTTATGTTTCAAAATCAGGGACTGCTTGCAAGATTGGGGTGAGGCCAAGCTTCTGGCATCTTTAGTGGTGTCAGTATAGCCTCTGTTGTATTATAAAATAATTCAGCAGAATAGTGTACCTGTGCATTTCTGAAATAGTTTTTTCAAAAGGTGTTTTTTAAATTGTTAGAACCCAAGAAAAGATGGCAGTGATACCTGGTAGATGCTTATTTCTGGTCCTAAGAAATTGCTTCTGGTGTTAATTAATATCTTTTTGTTCTATAAAGAAAATGAAAAGTTATAAATTTTTTAGTTCTCCTTAACCCACTTCTACTCAACGCCATCTCCTTGGAAAGAGGCTTCCCCTTTCCATTCTGAAGGGCAGGAATTGAGGGAATAGGAAGTGGTTTTTACCCAGGAAGGAGGTTAGGGTTTTAGATCCCTTCTATGTAAAATTTAATAATCAGGTGTTTCATCACCAAGGGTTTGTATACTATATATTACCTGTGCTATTCGCTCTGGAAAGTTGAAACAATGAACATGAGTAAATTATTTTCTTCTAGATGAGCCATAATGGAAACTTTTAATTTAGTATAAATTGTATCTTTGTATAACAAAGAGAAAAACAACCTCTTGTATTATGTGTTAATTCTAAAGATTCCCTTGAAATCCCCAGGTTAAGCTGCAATGACTACTGCTCTCTTGTAGCTAAAAAGAGCATGTTGGGGATATGCAAAAGTGGTTTTAGTAGTAGATGTGGGCATTGAACTTAATCCAGTTAATTTATGCCGTTATCTTCCTTGTTCCTTATATTAGGGTTATCGTTACCATATCAGCTTTGCTGTCTAGTTTTTAAATAACCAACACATTTAAATTTGCAGAGGTAAGAGGGTTTTTTTGAAGAAGTAGGTGCTTGTAATAGTAGGATTATTCTTTTCCTCATCAACATATGATAGTAAATAGCTGACAGACTTAAAGTGCTACTTTGTATGAAGTATGCTGCTGAATGCTTTACATAGGTGTCTCATGTAATCCAGCTCCTTTATAAAAGAGTAGGAGTTGATGATTATCTTGATTTTATAAGTAGTATGAGGCTCAGAGGGGTTAAGGATCTGATCAGAGTCACACAGCTAGTCAATACTTAGTTCAAGATTTGGATCCAGGTTTGTCTAAATTCACAGCCTATGTTCTTAATCACTGTACTGTTTTGCCTTCACCAAACCCATCTCTAGTTTTTTATCCATGTATTTGAAAATATTATTCTCCTGTTTTTGTGCTTCTCAAACTTTAATGTGGATGTGAATTACCTGGGAATGTTGTTACTATGCAGATTATGATTCAGTAGACTGGAGTGGAGACTGAGATTCTGCATTTCTATCGAGTTTCCAGGTGTTGGTGATACTGCAGGTCTATGGACCATGTTCTTTGACTAGCAAGATTATATAGACTTCTGGCTGGAGATTTTAAGTGCTAATATTAAATGTCTAGATTAAAATAGAATTTGCACAAGACCAAGTTGAGTCAGACAGACTTTATTATTTATTTCTTTTGTTTTTTAGAAATTAAATTGTAAGGAAATAATTGAAAATTTGGCGAAAATTCTTAAGAGACATCCAGGTATGAACTTTAAAACAACAGAAATTTTTTTTTAGTTTTATGAAAATTATTTAACCTAGTGAAGTTTTTTTTTTTTAAATCAGGTTTAAGAAACATTTTGCCTATAACTACTGCCAAAGTGCCTATAGTAAAATTTGAACACAGACGAAGTGGTTTAGAAGGCGATATCAGTTTATATAATACGTTGGTAAGTTTCACTGTCTGTAAAGACCCAGGTATGTTTACAGTTGTCATTTTAAAAGTTTACAGATCACTGACTGTACCTTTATGTTTAAAACTTACGAATGTGGTTAGTATAGGGGAAAAAAAATTTTATCAGTCATCTTAACATTTCCTTCAGATTGAAGGTTAATTTTTGCTTGACTCATTTACAGGTATTTTAAGTTTAACATTTATATATATTCTATGTGGAGTTTATCTTTTTAGCTGATCTGTAAGTTTAATTTTAATAAATTTGAAATGCTTTCAAATATGTAACTTATTTTTCAGGCTCAGCATAACACAAGAATGCTAGCTACATATGCAGCTATTGATCCTAGAGTGCAGTACTTGGGATATACTATGAAAGTGTTTGCTAAGGTATTTATGAAAAAGCTAATGATCTGCTTTGTTATAATACTCATGATATTAAAGTAAAACATGCTGATGTCAGACTTGTGACAAATGTTTTCTCAGTTTTGTTTACCTGAGCTTTTAAGAAGAAACTGTCAATATTAAATGGTTTAAAGTTATACCTTTCAGAGTAGGGTGATCTTAGTTTTTTTCTGTGTTTGCTCTCCTCTCATAGGTAACACTCTAGTAAATTTCTTATAGTATAATTTCCCAATGCAGTAATGATTTCCAACCCTAGGCATGGGAGTTGGCATACCATCCTAGTTAAAAGGCTCTGGGTTAGGAAATCTGGTGTTTGGGTTTAGTGGTAAATTTTTCTGGCCAAGAAAACAAAGCAATACCAATAAAACCTAATGTTTCCCCTATTGTAACACTTAAAATACTGAATTCTGTTTTCTTGGTTGTTTTGCTAAGTGAGTAAACTCCATGAGGGTTGAGGCCTCTGTATCTTTATTTCAGTGTAGTGCCTGCTTTATGGTAGGTGCTCAGTAAATAGTTAATTTTGTGAATGTGTTGGTGGAAGGGTTTTAGTAGGGGAGTGACTTGGTTACATTTTCATTTCATAAAGCCGACTCTTCCAAAAGGGAGACATATTTGTTTAGATATTCCTATACATGTCTTTATGGACAGAGTCATCTTAGAAAAGGAAAGCATCCAGCCACATACTACAAATCATTTGATACAGCTAGTCTTTTACATTCACCTCACAGAATAACTCCAACATGACAGTTCCTTACTCATTGAGTTTGGGTTATGAAATCAAGTGGTTCCGTATATATGGAATCTATGGAAAAAAAATGTCATGAAGAACCTAGGGGTAAGAGGGGAATAAAGACACAGACCTACTAGAGAATGGACTTGAGGATATGGGGAGGGGGAAGGGTAAGCTGTGACAAAGTGAGAGTGGCATGGACATATATACCCTACCAAATGTAAAATAGATAGCTAGTGGGAAGCATCCACATAGCACAGGGAGATCAGCTCGGTGCTTTGTGACCACCTAGATGGGTGGGATAGGGAGGGTGAGAGTGAGACGCCAAGAGGGAGGAGATATGGGAACATATATATATGTATAACTGATTCACTTTGTTATAAAGCAGAAACTAACACACCATTGTAAAGCAATTATAGTCCAATAAAGATGTAAACAAAAAATCAAGTGGTTCATGTCAGAAAAATCATTCCTCTCCCTTTATATAATATCAGCTAAAGCTTTACTCAAGGGAAGTCTCTGAGGATTCTTTCAGGGTTTTTTTTTTTTTTTTTTTTTTTTTGCGGTTCGCAGCCCTCTCACTGCCGTGGCCCCTCCTGTTGCAGAGCACAGGCTCCGGACGCACAGGCTCAGTGGCGATGGCTCACGGGCCCAGCCACTCCGCAGCATGTGGGATCTTCCCAGACCGGGACGTGAACCCTTGTACCCTGCATTGGCAGGTGGACTCTCAACCCCTGCGCCATCAGGGAAGCCCCCAGGGTTTTTTTTTTAATTAAAAAAAATCTTTTTTGAATAGCCAACGTATTCATGTGGTTCAAAAATTAAAAGGTCTAATGGGATTTATGGCAGAAAATCTTCCTTCCACATCTGTCTCCTAGCCAACCGTTGCCTCTTCTTAGAGGCAAACAGTGTTAAACGTTCCTCTGTATCCTTCCAGAGATATATTATTCCAGTGCAAGCAAATTTCCTGCCTCTTTTTATTATAGGTATAAACATGCTGAAAACACTGTTTTGTACTTTGCTTTTTTAACTGAGCAATAAATATTGGAGATTATTTCCTATTAGTATACTAAGAGCTTCCCTTTTCTTTTTAATGGCTACATACTATTCCATTGTGTGGATAGTCATCAGTTTTTTAAACCTGTACTTTACTGATGAGCTTTAAGTTCTTTCTCATATTTGCTATTAAAATAGTATTACAATAGAAATTTTATATAGTCATTTCACATGTTTCTTGGCATATTTGCAGGATAAATTCTTAGAATAGAATTAATACATTAAGGGAGATGTGCTTTTATAATTTTGATATTGCCAAATTATTCTTCATGAAATTTATGCTACTGTATACTCTTTAATGTATGAGTACCTGTTTACCCATACCCTCTATAACAGCTTGTTATTGAACTTTTGGGTATTTGACGGTTTGATAGGTTTAAAAAATGGTGTCTTAAGGTAGTCAATACTTCTGCATGGAATAAGATTCTGAAGTTTTATTTTCAATCATTATGTTTTTTTAGCGATGTGACATTGGAGATGCTTCCAGGGGAAGTTTATCTTCATATGCTTATATCCTTATGGTGCTGTACTTTCTGCAGCAGAGAAAACCACCTGTTATCCCAGTTCTACAAGAGGTAAATGTTTAAGAAAACTATAAAGGCGTTTCTATGTAGGTGTATACACTCTAAATATAGTAGATCTTACTCAGTTCATGAGATCATGAAAGATGTTTCCATCATGGATATCCTAAGTTTTCTTCTTTCATTAATGGTTTAATCGAATAATGAACCTTTTTGAAAAGCTTATTATGGGAGAATATAGACTACCAAAAGACTACTAGATGAATAGAACTATTGAATATCTTTTGTAACATTTTTGTATTTCACAGTCTTAGAATGCTGCCAATGATAATGAAATTTGTAGCCATTCATGAACTTATATATTATAGTCTCTCAGATGCAAATACATAAGTTTCTTCTTTTCAGAGTATTCTCCCTCCTCCTGCTTGGCAATGAAGTTTGATTTATTCCTGTATATACTTTGGTCAACTTTGTGAATTTTGGTTGAGAAAGAAACACAAGGAAATTCTTCCTTATCTCTGTAAGGTCATGTAAATTGCATTAAGCATAAGAATGTACATCAAAAGAAACAGATTATACTCATATTTACTCGGATTTGGTGACTCATAGAGTCTCTTTTTGTAGTCAATTTATACTCTCTAAAATAGATACAAAGGAGTTCTTAATCATCCATCTGTTCCTCCTCATTCTTGGCACAAAGTGGATTTGCAAGCATTGGGGTGGATCAGGTTCTAATTTCTTAGGTAGGTGGTTATTTTGAGGTAGCTGAGAAGCATCAGAATTGTTTGGAAAATCACATATTCTGATTTCACGTAAACTTTGATAGTCATGGCAAAGAAGAGTATCACAAAATAGCAAGCCATATGTGCGTGTCAGATGGCCTTAGTAAGTTTTTAAAAGTTCTAATGAATGCATGTGGTTTTAACAGCATTTCTTTCCCTCTTTTAAACAAATAGTGGGAGAGAAATAAAAAATTTAAACATCCTTTCCTAACAGAAAAATTTAAGTTGCTTGAATCTATGTTGAGTGATGTTTGTTTTTTAACAAGGTTGTTCACTATAGGATATTTAAAACTTTGCATGAATTAATTAGGCCTGCCAAGGCCAAGATAATTCTCTGTATTAGTCTAACTTTAAATTTGGGGATCTTAAGCTTAATTGGCCCAGTAATATTATAGCAGCCATTTGCTATAATTTGCTGTGACTTTGATAGAATACTGTGATTAACCCAAATGGAACACAAATTTTGTTTTCATTGTGGTTTGTCTCTGTTCTCTCATTATGTTACCCATGGATGAGGAACCATTGAGGCAGCATGATATAATGGAAACAGCGGTCAGAGCATGATTTTGGAGCCAGAGATAACTGGTCTGAATCCTAATTTTGACATGTGGCCTTCAACAAGCTGCCTGACTGCCACTAGTCTGAATTTTATCATCAGCAAAAATGTAATAATAGTAGTATTATTTCCGTGTTGATATAAGGAACAGAGACATCAAATGCCTTTGAATGTAGTAGATGCTAAAGTAGGAATTTATAAATGGTGGTTGCTCTTATTATTAATTTTATTATTATTATTATCATTAGCAGCTTTATTAACATTATTATTGGAAAAATGTAGGTAGGATTGCTGTAGCCAACTTCAAGAACTGTTCCATTATCTGCTTAACAGACAGTGATGGATGAAATGAGAGACAGTCCATGGGATGTTTTCCATCATAATGAGCTCTGATTGTGGGGGGCTTTGTGATACATATGAACTGATGATATATGGATTTTTGCTTCTGGCCTTTTTTGCTTGTCATATGGGACCCCTTGTCCATTGCTCTGGCATCATTTAAGTATTGATCATTGGCATCGATCAACTTTTAAGGGTAAGGATATGTTTAATGAAGCTGATGATCTTTGACTCCATTTGTAATTGAACCTAAACTTTAAGTGACTGGGTGTAATAAGTAAGGCTCTGCTAAGAGTGTTTTTCATGATCAACAATACAGAGTTCTTTAGGTCAAAAGGAGTTTTCCTAAGCAGAATAATTTTGCTGTATTCCAGCAATCATCATAAGTAAAAGTAAATTTTCACATAAAAATTAATACTAAGGATTAGGGAGTGTTAGTGTCACTTGATATTATGAACTATGTTTTCTTAGCTTATATCAGCTTAAAAATTGCAACTGAATGGATGAACCTTGAGGACATTATGCTAAGTGGAATAAACGAGTCACAAAAGGACAAATACTATATGATTCCATTTATAGGAGGTACCTAGGGTAGTCAGATTCATAGAGACAGAAAGTAGAATGGTGGTTGCCAGGGGCTGGCGGGAGAGAGGAGTGGGAAATTATTGTTTAATAGGTTCAGAGTTTCACTTGTAAGAGATGAGAAGAATTCCATGGATGGATGGTGGTGATGGTAGCACAACAATGTGAATGCACTTAATGCCACTGAGCTGTACTCTTAAAAATGACTTAAGATGGTAAACTTCATTATGTGTGTTTTACCACAACTAAAAAAATTACAATTTAAATATAGCAGTAGATATATATATAGCTTATTATATATATAAAATACCATAATAAAATAAGAAAATAAATATGGAAATGTACAGGGTCACTCTTTGTACAAACTTGTTTGGTGAGGTTTTAGAGAGAAGGCTTGAGTGCTTGAGTAGAGGATGATTGCTATTGAGAGAAAGAAAAGAGAAACAGAAAGAGAAGGTAAATGTGTTGTGTGTGTGCAAAAGAAAGAGAGGCTAGTATTAGTACTTCTAAGGGCTGAAACAGAGTGGAGAGTTAGGCACTATGAAATATGAGAGTTCATTAAAACAGGTGGCAAATCAGTGATTAAATGCCCTCCAAAACCCACAGGTCATTTACTGTGTTATTAGCCAGCATAATTGGGTTTGGATGTTGGTTGTTTCTCAAAAGTAAGGATTCTGTTAAAGTAATCAAGGTCTAAAGAGGCAGCTTGTATAATAGCATCTTAATCTATGAAGGAGCCATGGGGACAACCTTATCTAGTGGTTTTAAAGTATGTTTTGGTAAGCTCTAGGAGCTCAATAGTGTATATGTGAGGAGTGGAGGAAGGAAAAGATAACGTATAGTTTTCTCCACTCAGGCTTTTATCAGAGTACCTCTGTTTTTATCTGTTTTACATGTTGAACTTACAGGAAGGTTCCATTTTAGGAAGGGGTTCTACAGCTTAAAAGAAAAATAAAATTTGAAGAAAACTGACCTAATTAAGCTAATCTCTTATTTTCATTGGGAAAACTGAGGATTTGGAAGGATAATTGTCTTGTCCAGAATCACTACTGGGCAGGACTAAGACTAGAAATGAGGTCTGCTGACTCTGAATTTACTCCAACTTTTTACCTTATTGCATCTCTTTCTTAAAACTCCTATAGAAAATAAGTCTCAAAATTGCTTGTAGAGGTCAGTTGTGCCTGTACAGTCACCTTGTGGAATTCTTCTAGTAAAGTAGCATTACCTTCCCCCCTTTCCTTAGGACAGTGAATTACTACTCATAATTAATCATGAAGATTTCACGATCTTTATCAAAATGTCAAGGAAAGCTACCTAATTTTCTGTTTTAAAAAATCAGTGTCCTGGCCCTTTTCAACCTCATCTGATACAGATAACTGATTAAAGGTACTAGAGCCCTTCCCCATAACAAATAGCTTCTTCGATTTCCTTTAAGGTGTACAATCAATAAGTATTATCTCTTATGTATTTCTGTGTCTGTGATCCTTTGATGAAAATGCTGTTTTCATCTGATTTTTCTTTAGCTTTACTTCATTAAACTTGGGCTGGATGTGTTTTGATAGCCAAATAGATAATATCAAATGTATCGTTTGGAGAGTCTGAGGTTCTTAAGATATCCTTTCCGAGCTTTGGTCTTTCAGATACATTTTATTCATTAATAACTTGACATCAGATTATACCATCTTGACTGTTTCTTTTGGAATAAGTGCTTCACTATGTCTATTATACGTAAATTCTAAAATGATATGAGGGTATTTAGGCTTTTAGGTTGAATGGCTTGAAATCTAATAGTAGAATTGATTTTTTAATGCAGATCTTTGATGGAAAACAGATTCCACAGAGAATGGTTGATGGATGGAATGCTTTTTTCTTTGATAAAACAGAAGAACTGGTAATTTTTTCATAGTTTTTATGTTATGGAATGCTCACAGATGCATGTTAGGATTTGCATAATTTAATTTAATAATTTTACTTGGACTTGGGGGTCCATACTTTGGATAAGTATAGACACGTCTCTCTCCTTTCTTTTTTCTCACCTGTAGAAAAAACGTTTACCTTCACTTGGAAAGAACACAGAAACATTAGGAGAGCTTTGGTTGGGACTGCTTCGCTTCTATACTGAAGAATTTGATTTCAAAGAATATGTAATTAGCATTCGGCAGAAAAAGCTATTGACAACTTTTGAGAAGCAGTGGACATCCAAATGCATTGCTATTGAAGGTAATCATTCAGCTGATATTAATTCAGGAACAACATGAAACAGAGCAAAACAGAACAAAAAGCCAGAGTTTTATTTGGCCAGTGACACTGAGGGGAAAACTGAAACACATTAGAATTTGGAAGATTCTTCCTCTTGGTTTTAATCAGTTTCCATCCTTTAATCTATAATTATAAAAGAATAATTTTCTGACTTTGATGGTCTGAGTTACGTAGAGTTAAACTCTAGTTATGGCTACTAACTATATTTATGTTACAACGAGCATAATTCTTAAATAAAAAATAAAATATTTCTTTTCTAGACCCTTTTGATTTGAATCATAACCTTGGTGCTGGAGTTTCTAGAAAAAGTAAGTTTTAAATATAGAAATCCCCTACTTTTAAAGCTCTTACACATTAAGGTCTGCATCTTTATTGTTTTTCTTCTTTCTTCAATAGTGACCAATTTCATCATGAAAGCATTTATCAATGGAAGGAAACTTTTTGGTACCCCCTTTTATCCACTCATTGGCAGAGAAGCTGTAAGTTTACATAATTTGAATTCTGAATCTTTTCTTTTTCCTTATAGAATTTTTTTTTTTTTTTGTAGTACAAGAAACCTAATCCTGTTCCAAGTTGGTGTTATTTATTTGGCTGTGCCGGATCTATTTGTTCTTATTGCACTTATCATAGTCTATAGTGAGATATATATTTGGTAAATTTTGTTTATTTATTTAATCTATTTGTTAAATTCTGTATCCCCCACTAGACTATATAGCTCCCTGAGGACAGGGTCCATGTCTGTAAGGTTCACCATCATATTTCCAGTGCCTGTCATAATTTATGGCACATAGGATGCATCAAATAAACATTTGTTGAACAAATGCAGGTGGATAGTCAAGACTCAAGATCCTTTAATTTTGAATGTGAGGTTCTGCCTACTGCCTCTCTTCTGTCTCTAGAAATCTTGATGAAAATATAAACAGAGAGGTCAACACTGAAGTAATACTTTATTTGCTGAGGCTTCTGCTTGTAATTTTGGTGTAGCCCTTGGTAAGCTGAATTAGCATGGAACTAAGAGGATTCTTTTTGCCTGAAATGGGTGGTGTAGCATCCCCCATTCCTCTTGGTCTTACTCTGGTTTTGGGTTGGTTTCTAATGGGAGGATGTCATAGTTTCACAGTGAAAGAAATGAGAAGAAATCTCAAAAGAGAAACCAGGTCTCTGTTTTTGCATAATGAATATCCTTGATCTTGTTCAGTCCAGTTTCATCACTCTTTCTTGGGTTGTGGGGTAAGAAAAGCAGAAAAAATCTAGAGCTTTTTCCCCGTGGAACATTTTTGATAGTCCTGCCTAATAGGGGGTGGGGGGGATAATAATTATAATGGAAATAAAATAACAGGAAATTTGAAACAACACAAAATTCTTGCAGGAACAAAATGTCTAACAAAAGGAAAATACAACAGTAATTTTACTAACATATTAATTAAAATAGCAGTAAATGAAAAGCACAGTCAGATCACAACAAATCTGGTGATGCACTGATAAAGCATTTTACCTGAAAATTGTGGGAACTCTATTCGTGTGTGTATGTGCATATGTTTGGTAGGAACCTAGCAGTTTCGTGCAGTCAGACTTTTTAGTAAAATACTAATGTAGTGTCCTCGGTAAATTGGAAATGTGCTAATTTAGTCTGTGAATACAAAATTTTAGTAACTCTTAATTATTCAGTATGTTATAAGTAGTCGTCATAGATATCAGACTCTTTGGTCTTGAATGTGATTTGGTGTAAGAACCAAACATCAGTTTGGAGCCTGTCACAAAGGGCCTGTGGATCTGCCAATCATCTTTTAATCTACTTTATTCTGTTATAAAGTCAATATGTGGTATTTTATAGCTTGGATATACCAGTTTATTCTCCTTTGATGGACATTTAGGTTGATATCAGTTAACTGATATAGTAGAAAAATAACCTTGTTACATAGTCTTTCATGCTTATATTTTCCATAGTAAAGTTTATTCTTTCAACACATATTTACTGAATTTCTACCATTTACCTATTTCTCTGCTATGTACTGGGATTATAACAGCATACAAAGTAGATGTGTTTCATCCCCTTAGATTCTAATGAAGATGAAGACAAGTATATTTTCTGTTCTTTCACCTTTCTTGCTCACTCGAACATTCCCACTTCAACTGTGCTTCTATTCACTAGGTCCTCCGACATATTGACACATTTTTTCCCAATCTATCAGCTATCTACTGTCTTCATTTTTTCCCCCATTTAAACAGATTCCCTGGTACCTCCAGCATATACCTTATATTCCTTTGTACCATTGTCCTTCTTTTGCACCATTATGTGTTTAACCTTAACATGAACTCAGCCATCCACCGTCTCTCTATGCTTGGGCTAAGCACTGATGGAAAAAAATCTTAAAGCTAGGCAGTTTTATTTATATAGCACAACTATAAATTAATGTTCATCAGCCTCAACTGGACTTTCAATACTATCTGAGATTCTTACTACATTTCTTTAGTTACCTGTGTCTCGCATTCAATAAAACTATTTCAGATTTTATTTATTTTACTCAAAATTCAGTACCCATTTTGCTTTGTCCCATCTTTCTACTCTGCCTTTCTCACGCTCACATGTTTTCCCTTTGAGACAAAGATGATATTAGATAGATAGATACTCCTTCAACTTTCTGCTACCAGATCTATAAATCTGCTTACATCTTCAGATATCTCTTCTTTTTTTAAAATTTTATTTCATTTTGGAGCATAGTTGATTAACAGTGTTCTGTTAGTTTCGGGTGTACAGCGAAGTGATTCAGTTATACATATACGTGTATCTGTTCTTTTTCAAATTCTTTTCCCATTTAGGTTTTTACAGAATATTGAGCAACGTTCCCGTGTTATACAGTAGTAGGTCCTTGTACAGATACATACAGTTGGTTATCTATTTTAAATATAGCAAAGTGTACATGTCAATCCCAAACACCCAATCTATCCTTCCCCCCGACCCTTCCTCCCCGGTAACCGTAAGTTGTCTAAGTCTGTGAGTCTATTTCTGTTTTGTAAATAAGTTCATTTGTATCATTTTTAAAAGAATCTGCATATAAGCAATATCATATGATATTTGTCTTTCTCTGTCTGACTTGCTTCATTTCGTATGATAATCTCAAGGTCCATCCATGTTGCTGCAGATGGCATTATTTTGTTCTTTTTAATGGCTGAGTAATATTCCATTATATATATATGTACCACAACTTCTTTATCCATTCATCCGTTGATGGACATTTAGGTTGCTTCTGTGTCTTGGCTATTGTAAACAGTGCTGCAGTGAACATTGGGGTGCATATATCTTTTCAAATTATGTTTTTCTCTGGATATATGCCCAGGATTGGGATTGCTGGATGTTATGGTAACTCTATTTTTAGTTTCTTAAGGAACCTCCATTCTGTTCTTCATACTGGCTGTACCAATTTACATTCCCACCAACAATGTAAGAGGGTTCCCTTTTCTCTACACCTTCTGCAGCATTTATTGTTTGTGGGTTTTTTGATGATAGCCATTCTGACTGGTGTGAGGTGATACCTCATTGTAGTTTTGATTTGCATTTCTCTAATAATTAGCAATGTTGAGCATCTTTTCTTGTGCCTCTTGGCCATCTGTATGTCTTCCTTGAAGAAATGTCTGTTTAGTTTTACTGCCCATTTTTTGATTGGGTTTTTTTAAAATTTATTTTATTTTTGGCTGCATTGGCTCTTCGTGCTGTGCATGGACTTTCTTTAGTTGCAGTGAGAGGGAGCAACTGTTCGTGGCAGTGCACAGGCTTCTCACTGCGGTGGCTTCTCTTGTCACGGAGCACGGGCTCTAAGTGTACGGGCTTCAGTAGTTGTGGCTCATGGGCTCTAGAGCTCAGGCTTAGTAGTTGCGGCGCACAGGCTTAGTTGCTCCACAGCATGTGGGATCTTCGCGGACCAGGACTCGAAACTGTGTCCCCTGCATTGGCAGGCGGATTCTTAACCACTGCACCACCAGGGAAACCCCTTGGTTGTTTGTTTTTTTGATATTGAGCAGCATGAGCTGTTTGAAAATTTTAGAGATTAATCCCTTGTCGGTCACATCATTTGCCAATATTTTCGCCCATTCTGTGGGTTGTCTTTTCATTTTGTTTATGGTTTCCTTTGCTGTGCAAAAGCTTTTGAGTTTCATTAGGTCCCATTTGTTTGTTTATTTTTTTATTTCCATTACTCTAGGAGATGGCTTGGGAAAGGTATTTCTGTGATTTATGTCAAAGAGTGTTCTGCCTATGTTTTCCTCTAAGAGTTTTATAGTATCTGGTCTTACATTTAGATCTTTAATCCATTTTGAGTTTATTTTTGTATATGGTATTAAGGAATGTTCAAATCTCATTTCTTTACATGTAGCTGTCCAGTTTTCCCAGCACCATTTATTGAAGAGACTGTCTTTCCTCCATCGTGTAGTCTTGCCTCCTTTGTAATCAATTAATTGACCATAGGTGTGTGGGTTTATTTATGGGCTTTCTGTCCTGTTCCATTGATCTATATTTCTGTTTTTGTTCCAGTACCATACTCTTTTGATGACTGTACCTTTGTAGTATAGTCCAAAGTCAGGGATCCTGATTCCTCCAGCTCCGTTTTTCTTTCTCAAGATTGCTTTGGTCATTCAGGTTCTTTTGTGTCTCCATGCAAGTTTAAAATTTTTTTGTTCTAGTTCTGTGAAAAATGCCACTGGTAATTTGATAGAGATTGCATTGAATCTGCAGATTGCCTTGGGTAGTATAGTCATTTTGACAATATTGATTATTCCAATTTAAGAACATGATATATCTCTCCATCTGTTTGTGTCATCTTTGATGTCTTTCATCAGCGTCTTATAGTTTTCGTAGGACAGGTCTTTTGTCTCTATAGGTAGGTTTATTCCTAGGTATTTTATTCTTTTTGATGTAATGGTAAGTGGGATTGTTTATTTAATTTCTCTTTCTGATCTTTTGTTGTTAGTATATAGAAATGCAAGAGATTTCTGTGTATTAATTTTGTATCCTGCAATTTTACCAAATTCATTGATGAGCTCTAGTAGTTTTCCGGTAGCATCTTTAGAGTTTTCTATGTGTAGTATCATGTCATCTGCAAAAGTGACAGTTTTACTTCTTTTCCAATTTGGATTCCTTTTATTTCTTTTCCTTCTCTGATTGTCATGGCTAGGACTTCCAAAATTATGTTGAATACAAGTGGCGAAAGTGGATATCCTTGTCTTGTTCCTGATCTTAGTGGAAATGCTTTCAGCTTTTCATGGTTGAGTATGATGTTAGCTATAGGTTTGTCATATATGGACTTTATTATGTTGAGGTATGTTCCCTCTATGCCCACTTTCTAGAGAGTTTTTATCATAAATGGATGTTGAATTTTGTCAGAAGCTTTTTCTGCATCTTATGAGATGGTCATATGGTTTTTATTCTTCAATATGTTGATGTGGTGTATCACACTGATTGATTTGCATATACTGAAAAATCCTTGCATCCCTGGAATAAATCCTACTTGATCATGGTGTGTGATCCTTTTAATGTATTGTTGGACTGGATTGCTAATATTTTGTTGAAGATTTTTGTGTCTATGTTCATCAGTGATATTGGCCTGTAATTTTTTTTCTGTGTGTGTGGTATATTTGTCTGGTTTTGGTTTTAGGGTGTTGGTGGCCTCATAGCATGAGTTTGGTAGTATTCCTTCTTCTGCAATTTTTTGGAATAGTTTCAGAAGGATAGGTGTTTTCTCTGTTTGATAGGATTTGCCTGTGAAGCCATCTGGTCCTGGACTTTGGTTTTTTGGGAGTTTTTTATTTTATTATCATTATTTTTAAATATTTATTTATTTATTTTTGGCTGCATCGGGTCTTAGTTGAGGCACGTGGGATCTTTTGTTGCAGCGTGCCAGCTCTATTGCGGCACGTGGGCTTCTCTCTAGTTGTGGCACATGGGCTCCAGAGCATGCAGGCTCAGTAGTTGCAGCACACAGGCTCTCTAGTTGTGGCACGTGGGCTCTGTAGTTGTGGCGCGCAGGCTCCAGAGCGTGTGGGTCCTGTAGTTGCAGCGTGTGGGCTTAGTTGCCCCGCAGCATGTAGAATCTTAGTTCCCCAACCAGGAATCGAACTTGCGTCCCCTGCCTTGGAAGGAAGATTCTTAACCACTGGACCACCAGCGAAGTCCCTGTTGGGAGTTTCTTAATCAGTTTCAATTTCAGTACTTGTGATTGGTCTGTTCATATTTTCTGTTTCTTCTTGGTTCAGTCCTGGGGGATTGTACCTTTCTAAGAATTTGTCCATTTCTTCCAGGTTGTCCATTTTATTGGCATATAGTTGCTTGTAGTAGTCTCTTATGGTCCTTTGTATTTCTGTGGTGTCTCCTTTTTAATTTTTAATTTCTCCTTTTTAATTTCTAATTTTATTGATTTGAGCCCTCTTCTTTTTTTTCTTGATGGGTCTGGCTAAAGGTTTATCAGTTTTGTTTATCTTTTCAAAGAAGCAGCATTTAGTTTCATTGATCTTTTCTGTTGTTTTCTTCTTTTCTATTTCATTTATTTCTGCTCTGATCTTTGTTGTTCCTTCCCTTCTACTAACTTTGGGTTTTGTTTGTTTTTCTCTGGTTGCTTTAGATATAAGGTTAGGTTGTTTATTTGTGATTTTTCTTGTTTCCTGAGGTAAGATTGCGTTGCTATAAACTTCCCTCTTAGAACTGCTTTTACCTGTTCCATAGGTTTTGGATCATTGTGCTTTCATTTTCATTTGACTCTAGGTATTTTTTTATTTACTCTTCGATTTCTTCAGTGATCCATTGGTTGTTTAGTAGCATATTGTTTAGCCTCCACGAGTTTGTGTTTCTTACAGTTTTTTTCTTATGGTTGATTCCTAATCTCATAGCATATGGTCAGAAAAGATGCTTGATGTGATTTTTTTTTAATTAACTACTTTATTTTATTTATTTTTGGCTGTCTTGGGTCTTTGTTGCTGCATGTAGGCTTTCTCTAGTTGTGGTGAGCAGGGGCTACTCTTTGTTGAGGTGCGCAGGCTTCTCATCGTGGTGGCTTCCCTTGTTGCGGAGCATGGGCTCTAGGCGTGTGGGTTTCAGTAGTTGTGGCACACGGACCCTAGAGCACACGGGCTTCAGTAGTTGCAGCATGTGGACTCAGTAGTTGCAACGCGCGGGGTCTAGGGATGCAGGCTTCAGTAGTTGTGGTGCATGGGCTCAGTATTTGTGGTTCGTAGGTGCTAGAGTGCAGGCTCAGTAGTTGTGGCACACAGGCTTAGTTGCTCTGCGGCATGTAGGATCTTCCCGGACCAGGGATCAAACCCAGGTCTCCTAAATTGGCGGGTGAATTCTTAACCACTGTGCCACCAGGGAAGTCCCACTTGATATGACTTTAATTTTCTTAAATTTACCGAAGCTCATTTTGTGGCCCAGCTTGTGATCAGTCCTGGGGAATGTTCCATGTGCACTTGAGAAGAATGTATATTCTGCTGCTTTTGGATGGAATACTCTGTAAATATCAATTAAGTCAGTCTGGTCTAATGTGTCATTTCAGGCCTGTGTTTCCTTATTGATCTTCTGTCTGGATGATCTGTCCATTGATGAAAGTGGAGTGTTAAAGTCCCCCACTATTATTGTGTTACTGTTGATTTCTCCTTTTATGGCTGTTAGTATTTGCCTTATATATTGGAGTGCTCCTATGTTGGGTGCATATATATTTATAATTGTTATATTTTCTTCTTGGATTGACCCTTTGATCATTATGTAGTGTCCTTTGTCTCTTGTAACAGTGTTTATTTTAAAGCCTTTTTTGTCTGATATGAATATTGCTACTCCAGCTTTCTTTTTTTTTTTTTTTTCCAGCTTTCTTTTGATTTACATTTGCATGGAATACCTTTTTCCATCCCCTCACTTTCAGTCTGTATGTGTTCCTAGATCTGAAGTGGGTCTCTTTTTTGTATCCATTCAGCCAGTCTGTTTCTTTCGGCTGGAGCATTTAATCCATTTACCTTTAAGGTAATTACTGATATGTATGTTCCTATTGCCATTTTCTTAGTTGTTTTGGATTTGTTTTTGTAGGTCTTGTTTCTTCCCTTCTTCTTTTGTTCTTTTCTCTTGTGATTGGATGACTAACTTTAGTGTTGTGTTTGGATTCTTTGTGTGTGTGTGTGTGTGTGTGTGTGTGTGTGTGTGTGTATCTGTTGTAGATTTTCGGTTTGCAATTACCATGAGATTTCAATTAGCAGTTTACATATAAACAAGATTGTTTTAAGTTGCTGGTCTCTTAATTTCAAATGCATTTCCAATGTCCTGCATTTGTGCTCTTTTCTTCGCACAATTGCTGGTTTTGACATCATATTTGTGTGCAAATAATTTCCTACCTTTACTTGTTTCTAGTAGTGGCCTTTTCCACTTAGAGAAGCTCCTTTAGCATTCATTGCAAAGCTGGTTTGGTGGTGCTGAATGCTGTTGGCTGTTTCTTGTCTGTAAAGCTTTTGATTTCTCCATTGAATTTGAATGAGAGTCTTGCTGGGTAGAGTATTCTTGGTTGTAGGTTCTTCCCTTTCATCACTTTAAATATCTCATGCCACTCCCTTCTGGCCTGCAGAGTTTCTGCTGAGAAATCAGCTGATAACCTTATGGGAGTTCCCTTGTATGTTATTTGTTGCTTTTCCCTTGTTGCTTTTCGTATTTTTTCTTTTTCTTTAATTTTTGTCAGTTTGATTACTATGTGTCTTGGTGTGTTCCTCCTTGGGTTTATCTTGCCTGGGGCTCTCTGCCCTTCCTGGACTTGGGTGACTGTTTCCTTTCCCATATTAGGGAAGTTTTCAGCTATTATCTCTTCAAATATTTTCTCAAGTCCTTTCTGTCTCTGTTTTCCTCTGGGACCCCATAATGTGAATGTTGGTGCATTTAATGTTGTCCCAGAGGTCTCTTAGATTGTGTTCATTTCTTTTCATTCTTTTTTCTTTATTCTGTTCCATGGCAGTGATTTTCACTATTCGGTCTCCAAACTCACTTATCTGTTCTTCTGCCTCAGTTACTCTGCTATTGATTCCTATATATTTTACATTTTTCACTTCAATTATTGTATTGTTCATCTCTGTTTGTTCTTTAGTTCTTCTAGGTCTTTGTTAAATATTTCTTGCATCTTCTCAGTCTGTGCCTCCATTCTTTTTTCAAGATCTTGGATCATCTTCACTATCATTGCTCAGAATTCTTTTTCTGGTAGATTGCCTATCTCCACTTCACTTAGTTGTTCTTCTGAGGTTTTGTCTTGTTCCTTCATCTGGGGCATACTCCTCTGCTGTCTCATTTTGTCTTGACTTTCTGTGATTGCAGTTTCCGTTCCGCAGGCTGCAGGATTGTAGTTCTTCTTGCTTCTGCTGTTTGCCCTCTGGTGGATGAGGCTGTCTGAGAGGGTTGTGCAGATTTCCTGGTGGGAGGGTCTAGTTCCTGCCCTGTTGTGGGTGGGCCTGGGGCTTGTCCCTCTAGTGGGCAGGGCTGTGCTCAGGAAGACTTTAAGCACCCTGTCTGTTGATGGGTGGGGCTGTATTCCCATCTGTTGGTTGTTTGGCCTGAGGCGTCCCAGCACTTGAGCCTACAGGCTGTTTTGTGGGGCTAGGTCTTGGGGAGGAAATGGAGTCTCCAGGAGGGCTCATGCCAATGCGTGCTCACCAGAACTGCTGCTGCCAGTGTCTTTGTCTCCTCAGTGAGCCACAGCTGACCCCCACCTCCTCCGGAGACCCTCCAGTACTAGCAGGTAGATCGCGCCCAGTCTCTTACGAGGTCACTGCCTTTTTCCCTGGGTCCTGGTCCAGCATGGGATCTTGTGTATGCCCTCCAAGAGTGGAGTTTCTGTTTTCCCCAGTCCTGTGGAATTCCTGCAGTCAAACCCCACTGGCTTTCAAAGACAGATTCTCGGGGGGCTCCTCCTCCCATTACCAGACCCCCAGGCTAGGAAGCCTGATGTGGTGCTCAGGACTTTTAATTCCTGTGGGAGAACTTCTGTGGTATAGTTAATTTCCAGTTTGTGGGTTGCCCACCCAGCAGATATTGGATTTGATTTTTACCGTGATTGCACCCCTCCTACCATCTTGTTGTGGTTTCTTCTTTGTCTTTTTATGTAGGGTATCTTTTTGGGTAGGTTCCAGTGTGTTTTTTATTTTATGTTTTTGTTGATGTTGTTCAGCAGTTGGTTGTGATTTTGGTATTTTTGTAAGAAGGGGTGAGCTCATGTCATTCTGCTCCGCCATTTTGCTGGCCAATCACCAGATATCTCTTCTTTATCAGAGACTAGTCCTTCTATATGCACTCTAGATCCATTTGTATTCTCTTTACCTTAAATCTTCAACTTCTTCATCTGTGAAAAACATTTTCAAAGATGAAATACTTAAAAATATAATTGCAGATTAGCATTAACAAATGAACATTTGCCTTCTGTTTTAATGATAGGGAACACTAACTTTGAACCCCAGTTAAGCAAAATGGCTCCCCCAGAAAGTATCCTTTTTTTTCTAATTAATAAACTTATATAAAAAATTACACTCTATTATTGTTAGTATATTTTGAAATTCTTCAATAAAAAAATTTGTGAAAATTTGCTTTCTCTTTTGTTATATAAGTACCTACATAATACCTTCAATTTTACCACAGCACCTAAAATTTTAACTTTCTGGCTCTTTACAGAAGAAGTTTGCTGACCCCAGGTCTAGGCCACGTTAACTAGGACGGTGGGCTGAAGAAAGAAGAATATCTAAAGAGATAGATATTCAGGAGTAGAATGGATACAACCTGGTGATTAATTAGAGGTGATGCATTAAGGAGAATAAGTTCAGGGTGATTCCTAGGTTTCAGCCATAAGCAACTGGGTGAACTGAGAAAGGCCTTCATTTTGTCCTGTCAGAAAATATGATGATGAAGATTTTAATTAATTACATTGGTTTCATCAATAGTAAATGTATAGAATTATATTGCATCCTTTTTTAGAAATAGAACTTTACTGAGAAATAATTCATGTACTGTACAGTTCATCTATATAAAGTGAGCAATTCATTGGTTTTCAGTATATCTGCAGGATTGTGCAACCATCACTACATCTAGTTTTAGAATGTTTCGTCCTCTCTCAAGGAAACTCCTGTCCTCATTAGCAGTCAATCCTCATTCCTTTTTCGTCTCACAACTGTAGATTTGCCTACTGTGGACATTTTATGAAAATGGAATCAAAGAATATGTAGCCTTTTGTGACTGGTTTCTTTCATTTAGCAGAATGTTTTCAGGGTTCATTCATGTTGTAACGTGTATCAGTACTTCATTTTTTTTTATAGTTGAATGATATTCAGTTGTATGGTTATATTATGTTTTATTTATTCATTCCTATCAGTTTGTTGGAAATTTGAATTGTTTCTACTTTTTGGCTATTATGAGTAGTGCTGCTGTGAATATTTGTGTACCAAATCTTGTGTGGATATATGTTTTCATTTCTTTTGGATGTATAACAGTAGAATTGCTGGGTCATTTTGATAAGTTTATGTTTAACTTTCTGAGGAGCTGCCAAACTGTTTCCTAACAGAGCTGTGCTATTTTATATTCCCACCAGCAATATATGAGGGTTGCAGTTTTTCCACATCCTCACCAATACTTGTTACTGTCTTTTTTCTTTTTTAATAGCCATCCCAGTTAGTGTGTTTCTCATTACTTTATCCCTGACATTAGATAGATTTAAGGAAGAAATCAAAGAGTGCTAAGTGGACATGTTCTCTTGCCATCCAAAGATATGGGTACTATCAGGAAAAACTAGTCTCTGTGATAGTGCAAAACTGAGGTAAAGCTTAGAAGCATAAGCAAGGTAGTAGGATAAAGCAAAAACGAGCCTGATTCTTCTAAGACTTGGGAAAATGATTTAATTCTTACTGGTTCTCTACAGTCTTTTTAGGTATATTCTACTTTATATAGTAAATGTTATATATTATTGAAATGTTGAATGCAAATCCAGTGATATTTTAAATAAACCAGAGGATTGATTTCTTTACATAGAGGTCTTGCAAAGAGAATGATTCCTTTCTGGAAGTAGGCTGGTGGGGCAGAAAACATGAGCTTTGTAATCAGGCAGACTTAGCTTTAAATCCTTTATCTGCTACTTACCAGCGTTTTTCTGTGGGCAAACGACTTGAATTTTCTGAGCCTCAGTTTCCTCATCTATAAAATGAGCATGGAAATAATATCTACTTTCATTGAGATATTACACAAAGATGCTACAGATGAATGAGCAAATAATGTGGCTGTGTAGTGGTTAGCACTGTTAGCAGCTGTGATATTGATGATGATAATTCTGAATCTTTTCATATCATGGTTTTAGTTCAGTGAAATATTTGTTGGTATTTATTTCCTTTTTCAAAAAATCACTTTTGCGTCTTAGTCTGCTTTCCATTTGGATTCAAAAGTTTTTAGTGATTTTTTTCCTAGTAAAGTTGTATTTTCTCCCTAGGAGTACTTCTTTGATTCCAGAGTACTAACAGATGGAGAACTGGCTCCCAATGATCGATGTTGCCGTGTGTGTGGAAAAATAGGCCACTACATGAAAGACTGCCCTAAAAGGAGAAGGTTGGCAAATGATTATGTATCAACATTGCAGGGAAAATAAATGTGAGACAAATTGAAGCTATGACTGTGTTCAGATATGTTTAAGTTGAGAAAGTTCAGGGCTTTCAGTTGAACCTTTAGGTCATTATATGTTTGAGTGGCATTTTGTGAAAGAGTGGGATTTATTTCTGGTACAGTGGTGTCTCATGATATTTATTTGTTCAGTTATTCATTAATTCACTCAGGTTTTTTTTTTAACTGAAGAAGCATTTATTAACACCTACTGTGTGCTGGAAACTGTGCTAGAATCGAAGGGGAATAAAAGAACAAGATATGGGGTTCTTGCTGAGGACCTCACAGTTATGAAAACCAATAATTAAAATATAATTAATTGAATCTTTGAGGTATATGCTGTGAGATATGCCTATATAATATTTACCTTAAGGAATATACATCCTCTGTGCCCCCTGAAAATACATCTATGAAATATACTTTACTACGTTCTATATACTATGTTAATAGGCCAGGATAATCCCTTCTTTAGTCATCAAGTCTTGCCTAATATAAAGAGCTTAGAACTTTTCAGACAGAGTAAACTCCTAGTTTCCGTCACTGCTCTTTGTTAAATTTAGAGAAGACACTTACCTTCTCTAAACCTCAAGTGTCTTCCTCTATAAAATGGAGATAGTAAATACCAACCTCTAAGGATTGTTACAAGATTAAAATTTGATACTAAATATTAAAAATTGATATTGTATTATAAAACTACTAGAGTACCCAGTTTCTGCCATATGAGTAGGTGTACTATAAATGTGAGAACCTTGCCTTCAAAATGATGCATGAAATGATGGGCACATTAATCCCTTTATTGTGAGACTCTTGTATAGTTTAGTTTGTTCTGTAGTTCATTCAGTTTATAAGTCCCTAGCCCCACATTATTGGTATCAGCAGTTTACTGTTTAGACTAAAGAAGAAAGACAGTGAAGAAGAGAAGGAAGGGAATGAAGAGGAGAAAGACTCCCGAGACCTTCTTGACCCCCGAGACCTCCACGACACTCGAGACTTTAGAGACCCCAGAGACCTCAGATGTTTTATCTGTGGAGATGCAGGACATGTGCGAAGGGAGTGCCCAGAGGTCAAGCTGGCCCGTCAGAGGAATAGCAGTGTGGCAGGTAAATAAAAAAGGCCAAAAATAGTTTCTGGTGGAAATAAAGTCATTTATGTTGGTGTCATTCTAAGGACCCTGATTATTCTCTATTCTAAACATAGCTGTATGATTTTGGACCTTAACAATCTATCAAAGAGAGAGATTTTGGGGGGAACATATAGGAGAAATTATATCTCTTCCCACTGCTTTTATGAGCGAGGGAGATCTGTTCCTGTTATGTATCACAAGGAATTTCATGAATTAGAAACCCAAATGAGAGTTTATTGAAAGAAAAAAACAAAATATAAGTGATGATTTCCAGTTATTCAGATTCTTATTGCAGAAGTTATTTTCTTAAATAAATATATTGTCTCCTTTAGAAAAGCAATATGACACTTGTTCTTGTTTCCAGGACCAGTGTATTTTTTTTTTTTAATGCTCTAAGGATTGAGAAATGGCTTAACAAACAAGAAAAAAATGAGTTGTTAAAAGTCCTTCACTAACATAATCATAAGTTTAAAAGTCCAAGTTTATAAAATCTCAGATTTGAGACTGTTGTACTGAAGAAGAGAGTTTATTGATTGTCTTTTCTCTGTTATTTTCTTTATCTGTTGAATTTCTTTTTGATGTCTTCTCTTAGCAGCCCAGCTGGTCCGCAATCTTGTAAATGCCCAACAAGTGGCTGGTTCAGCCCAACAACAAGGTGATCAGTCCATAAGGACTAGACAGTCCTCAGAATGTGTAAGTACTCTGCCTGTAGATGGGTTGGTCTTGGCAGGAAGATAGTACTAATTTTGGTAGGTGATAGGATCTTTCAGATTGGTAAATACAATCTTCCAGATTACACAGTGCTTTATAGAGGTGTCCTTGCTAGGCACATCAGCTAGAATGAGCATTACTTTTGGAGTAATGTAGATCTGGGTGTATATCTATGGGCAAGCTACTTAACTTCAGTGAACCTATTTCTTATTTGTAAAATAAGGTAACTACCAAATAAGGTTGTTGGTTGGATTAAAATGAGGTGATAGGGCTTCCCTGGTGGCACAGTGGTTAAGAGTACGCCTGCCGATGTATGGGACATGGGTTTGTGCCCCGGTCCGGGAAGGTCCCACATGCCGCGGAGCTGCTAGGCCCGTGAGCCATGGCCGCTGAGCCTGCGCATCTGGAGCCTGTGCTCCGCAACGGGAGAGGCCACAGCAGTGAGAGGCCTGTGTACCGCAAAAAAAAAAAAAAAAAATTAGGTGATAATTTTGATGTTTTAGCTTTTGCATAATGGAAGAATATGAGTACCATTAATTAAAAATAGACCCCAAAATTGAGATGTATTAAGGGTTTAGTACTGTTAGGGCAGTACATGCATGGCACTTCACTTGCTTGAAATTTTGTGTCTTCTCATCGCTGATATGGATACCTAGTGAAATATATCCTGTGAAAGATGGAGTATTTAATTAGTGTTCAGCCTCACAGGTCTATTAACTTTGCTGAGTTGCTCTAACCTTTGTCTAAATCTGTATTCACCTTGCACTTTTTAAATTAATAGTTAAATACTAACTGAATGCTTACTCTAAATCTGACACTATGCTTTTAGTGCTTCACACGTATTATCACATTTAATCCTTTGAATGGACATGTGAAGTGGTAGGTATTGGTATGATCAAATTTTACAAATTGGGAAGCTGAGAATAAGAAAAATTAAAAGATTCAAACCCAGGTCTGTGTAGCTTCAAAGCTGTTATCTGTTAAAACATGCTAAATCTGATGTGATCTGTATTTTAGAAAAAATTCTTAGAGAATTTGAAGAGCAGCAGTAGGGCTTGTCTTGGAAAAACATTTAGGAGCCCACTAACCCTACCTCAAACATTTGAATATGTACTACTATGGGCCTGACAGTTTCATAAAAGTTATATAATAACAGTTATATTAACTAATATTTGTTGAGTGCTGTGTGCTGTATATGCATTCGTTCTTCCTGTTTCTTATTAAAAAATATTTTTAAAATGTTGAAAAATTATAGAAAATAATAAACATCCATGCACTACCACCAGGTTTTCACAATTCTTAATGCTTTGTTGTTTTTGGTTTGTTAAAATATTACCCACAGTTGACAACCCCTATGCATTCCTCTTGGATGCTGTTCCCATCTTAAAGCCTTCCTACCATCCCTTCCTTGCTACTAAAATGTAGCTTCTATTCTGAATTTGGTGTTTATATTTTTGACATATATTGTTGTAGTTAATCTTCATAAAAACCTCTGATGTAGATTCTATTATTATTTATACCTTACGGGTGAAGAAGCTGAGATTTAAGTTTCTTGCATGAGGTCAACAGGCACTTGGAACCAGAACTTGTATCCTTAGGTTCTGTCTCCAAAACCTGTGCTCTAATCACTTTCCTGTGGTGCCCCTGACTTTCATCTTCTGCTTCTAGCACTCACTTTTTTCTCGCCTGAGATTTGGGTAAGAGTCTGACTAATGAACATTGCTATTTGGAGGTCTCACAAAGCACTGCAGCTTCAACATGTCTGGAATGTAGCTTATATTTCTTTCCAACTCCCCAGGTTTGCCTCTTCCTCCTGTGTTCTCCATCTCATTGAATGATCCTGCTATCTATCTAGTTTCCTGAACTACTACTCCTCCCTCAGCCTCCACATCCAGTCAGTCACAAGGTCCTGTTGTTTCTATCTGTAAAAAATAGCTTACAACCATTTGCTTCCCTAGCCTAGGCAACCATTTCAGATTCCAATTACTTTTTTTTTAAAGGACATGTATTTTTGTACCTATAACCTTTAATTATGTTGTTCCCTCTAACTGAATCTTCCCTTTTCCTTATCTCTACCCTTTTATCAGACTGTTTTCTATTTATCTTGAGTCTCAGCTTAAAGGTCACTTCCCTCAGGAAGATTTCCACTTTCCTTCATCTTATCTTCCCTCCTTCTCCCAAAGTGGGTTTAGGTGTTCCTGCTCTGGGATTTCATTGTATATTATACAGTGTTTATCATAGTAATTATTATACTGTATTGTGATTGCTTATGTAAACTTTATCTGTTCCTCCTCTTTTCCCCCATTGACTTTTTTTTTTTTTTTTTACAATATATCATGTATTAATTATTAAAACATACTCTGGTAAATATTATATATTCAATATGAAACAGGAGGAAAGGGGGCAGGGCACAACCTTTAAAAGAATTACATAGCCCGAGGACACAACATAAACTGATTAGAACAAAATAGGTCCAAGATGGCGGACGAGTCTACTTCCACTAGACCTTGAGCCTCAGTATACACTCATTGTAACACATCAGCAAGCTAAGCGACACACCCACAGGTGCCACGACAGTTCCAAGGATGACCATAAAGGTCAAAAAGTGGGCGGTGGCTCAATTCCTAGAAATCCCCACCCCTTCCCCAAAATAGCTGGAATACTCCTCCCACTCATCAGCGTATGAAATTACTCACCCCTATAAAACTAACAACCCCATACCCTGGTGCTGCCCTCGCCTTCTTTTTTTTTTTTATTTTTTTTTTATTTATTTATTTATTTTTTATAGGTATACCTGGATTTAATTCTCACTTCTACCGCCCCCATTGACTTTAAGCTTTATGAGGGCATACATGTTAGTATTATATTTTTAATACCTAGAACAATGCCCAGTACATAATTTTTTTAATTCTTTTTTTTTCTTTTTTATAAAATTACTTTTTTTATTTATTTAGTTTTTGGCTGCATTGGGTCTTCATTGCTGCCGGCAGGCTTTCTCTATTTGCGGCAAGCCGGGGCCACTCTTTGTTGTGGTGCTTGGGCTTCTCATTGCGGTGGCTTCTCTTGTTGTGGAGCATGGGCTCTAGGTGCGTGGGCTTCAGTAGTTGTGGCACACGGACTCAGTAGTTGTGGCTCATGGGCTTAGTTGCTCCATGGCATGTGGGATCTTCCTGGACCAGGGCTCTAACCCATGTCCCCTGCATTGGCAGGTAGATTCTTAACCACTGCACCACCAGGGAAGTCCCCCCAATACTTAATTGACACTCAGTAAATGCTTGTTGAGGAGCTGAATGAAAGTGACTCTGAGATATTTAGATGTAAATTTCTAGTTAAAATTGGAATTGTGGGTTCTACATGATGGGTATGATGTCTGGGCTCTCTTCTTTGGGCAGTGAAAAGGTTTACGAGATAAAACCTCTGTGAGAGAGGGTTTGAGAACTTTGGGAAAAACTCTGCCTTCATATAAAATGAGGTTCTGTTATTATTTGTTACTATGTATATCATAGAGTTCTATTTATAATATTCTAGTAAAATAACTCCATAGTTTTATATTTTGATAATCTCTGCTTTTATAAAATTAAGATGTTTGTAAATTAATTTAAAAATTTTTTTTTTTTCTTTGCAGTCTGATTCACCATCTTATTCTCCTCAGCCCCAGCCATTTACACAGAACTCTTCCCAATCCACTGCCATTACCCAGCCTCCATCTCAGCCAGGATCCCAACCCAAGCTTGGCCCACCTCAGCAGGGGGCCCAGCCCCCCCATCAGGTCCAGATGCCTATGTATAACTTTCCTCAGTCACCACCAGCTCAGTATTCTCCCATGCACAATATGGGATTGTTGCCAATGCACCCCCTCCAGATCCCTGCCCCATCCTGGCCTATTCACGGCCCAGTGATCCATTCTGCACCAGGCAGCGCCCCCAGCAATATTGGCCTGAACGATCCCAGCATCATCTTTGCACAGCCTGCTGCCAGACCTGTGGCAATCCCTAGCTCCTCTCATGATGGACACTGGCCTCGTACTGTGGCTCCAAATTCCCTGGTGAACAATGGTACAGTGGGAAATTCGGGTAACCCTTCCTTTTCTTCTTTTGTATCTGTCTGTCTGTAGAAAGGTTGGATGATTGGTATTATTGGTTGAACCTGGGAAATAAATGTGAGTAAAAAGATGGCAAGCAGTATTTGTGCAGGGGCAGTATAACATTAGACAAAGAGTATAGGCTGTGGATTCAGACTGCCTGGATATGAATCCTCGCTCTGCCATTTATTATGTGGCATTGGGCAGTTGCGTAATCTGTGCATGGGTTTCATCTGTAAAATAGGTGAATTAATAGCACCTAACTCACAGGGATGTTGTGAATATTAAATGAGGTAATAAACATAAATTTTAGTTATTATTTTGTTATTATTTTAAATTTTCGCTGCAATCTTGCTTGGTGTAGGTATTACTAGCATTCATTTTACAGTTGAGGAAATTGAAGGGTTAAGTAACTATCATCCTATCATAATCATAGTGATCCAAGATTTAAACCAGTTTCTTTCTTCAAAACCTGTAATCTTTGCCCTAGACCCTTAACTATCTTTTAGTAAGGAGCAATTTTTTGTTTGTTTGTTTTGTTTTGTTTTTTTCTGTTTTGGTGGTACGCGGGCCTCTCACTGTTGTGGCCTCTTGCGCAGGCTCAGCGGCCATGGCTCACGGGCCCAGCCGCTCTGCGGCATGTGGGATCTTCCCGGACTGGGGCACAAACCCGTGTCCCCTGCGTCGGCAGGCGGACTCTCAACCACTGCGCCACCAGGAAGCCCATAAATTAACTTCTTTTGTTTGTTTTATTTTTAATATTTATTTACTTCTCTGGCTACGTGAGGTCTTAGTTGTAGCATGCGGGCTCTTTTAGTTGCGGCATGCGGGATCTAGTTCCCTGACCAGGGATCGAACCCGGGCCCCCTACATTGGGAGCGTGGAGTCTTAACCACTGGACCACAAGGGAAGTCCCCTTATAGTAAGGAGTAATTTTTAAAAAAGAAAAAGATTAGTAGCACTTTGTAGCTTAAGAAAGAATAGTTTTTTTTTAACTGATATCTAAGTAATACATATTCTTTGTAGAGCATTTGAAAAAGAAAATCATATATAATCTCAATTCCTAGACAGAACTGCTCAGAAATATTTTGGTGTATTACCATCCAGTCATTTTTTAATCTTTGCATATTTAAAAATAGTTGATAAATTCCATTCATCTAGTTTTATATGTAGATTTTTTCTTACTAGGGAAAATTTGAAATGTACACAAAAGGAGAGATTAAAGTATAATGACCCCCCCATTACCCAGATTTAACAGTTATCAGTATTTTCTATTTACTCTTTGTGATTCTTCTGTAATTTTTGTCTGTGATTCTTTTCCTTATTAACTGCTTGGTTATCCTGAAATATTGTTTGTATAGGAAATGCAGAGTAAAAGCTTGATTCTTTCCCTTTATCAATTTTCAAAATAATTTTAGTGATAATTTTAAGCAAATATATATTATTTCTTAAAGCGCTGAGACCTCTTTGGAATAATACAGGTAATATATTTTGCTGAGCAGAAATTCCAGAATGTGGGAACTCATTTAAATTTCCAGGAACAAAGGATATATGTCATACATGGCCATTCTAATGTGGCCTCTGCTTCTCTCATTCAACAAATATTTATTGTGTGCATGCCACGATATGCATCTTGATAGTCACTGAGTTATATAACCATGAAGACAGGCCCAGTGCTTTGCCTTTTGATATATCGACTCAGTTTTAACTCCTTCTTCTCCCTGCCTCCTTGATCTCTGTTTCAGCCTTAATGAACTAATTAATTAACATCCTACAAACACACCGTACTCTTACCCCTGATTGTTTACCTAAGTTGTTCCCTCTGCCTGGAATATCCTCTCCATTAACTCTCCTGCTCACTCTCACCTCCTTCTCCTTTGCTCCAAAGCTTGGCTAACTTACTCATCCTCCGTTTTAAAATTTAGATCACTTTCTTCAGGAAGTCTTTAATTCCTGTTGATCCTGTCTTCCAGTTGTGTTAGGTATCATTTCTCTCCTTCATGTTTCCTTAATATCCATATTATAACACTTGTCTTCCTGTGTTGAAATCGCCTGTCTACTTGTCTGCATAATGCATTAGACTGAACTTTTAGAGGTTATGAATTGTTTCTTGCCTGTCATTGTCTCCCTGGTGTCCAGTATAGTGCCTGATGTAGATACATTATTTGTATAATGTATTATTATTATGTAATAAAGTGTTACACAGCAAATATTATTTGTTGGATAGGTGCGCAACTCCTAGTTAATATTACAGCTAAAGTTAACATTATGTTAAAAATGGAGAGACCGGATGGGGATATATTAAAATGATACTAGTGGTTGTATTAGAGTAGGAGGTTGTATGAGTAGTTTTTACCCCATTTTTCAGATGATCTTTAATGATAATTTTTCAGACTATCTTTAATTGTATTATGAAAATACTTGGTTGGGAAAAATGGCCAAGAGAGATTGAAGGATATTCTAAAAGATACCCTTTTATGTTAAAACATTTCTCAATTGGTCAGGACCTCAATACTGTATACCCAGTCTTATTTTTTGTAAACTCTGAGCTCTGCAGCTTTAGCTCTTAGTTGTAACTTGGCTTTATGAACTTGCAGTGAACCAGCTGCTTTGTTTACCTGGTTACCTCCTGAGAAGACTGAGCTTGGTAGGAGTGTGGCTAGGAGTGTGGTTTCAGTTTTCTTGCTCCCTACTCCTCCCTATCCTGTACCTCCTAACTTCCTGCTAGGAAGTTTAGTGAATAAGGATAGTGTCTTTTAGATTATTTCCTGCCACATTGTGATCCTGAATGAGAAAAGCCACCAGAAATGATCCAGAAGATTCAGGGGTTACTGTGCTTTGAAAGACGTACTTAAAGATAGATCTTAAAGGGAAGTAGATTGGTGGGAGTGGTTTGCCATAGAAAGAATAGGACTCATATTTTTTGAGTTCCTGCTTAATATGACATAATTTGTGTAGGCTACTTTATTTTTGTTATCTTATTTAATCCTCATAACAACCTGGGGTTCATAATTAAACCTTAGTAATTTTTGTAACTGGTATTTGAACTTAGACCTATTTGGCTCCAATGCCCAAGTTTTCAGCTATTTCACCACAATGCCTCAGCTTCTAATAGGATCTCCTTCCAGGCCAAGATATAATTGATTCTGGTGTAGTTGGCATTGCCTTTAGGATAAGATGTTAAGCTCCTTAGTGATGTACTAAGGTTCTTTGAAATATAGATCCTACCTACCTGTCCAGCCTTTTCTCTTACCGCTGCCTTCCTTTACCTCTGTCTCTGTATTGCCAATCGTCTTGCAGCTTCCCAAACTTGCTGTATTTTCCGGCTTCCTGGCTTTTGAGCATACTATTCCTTCTGTCTAAAATGTCCTCCTTGTCCCATTTTGCATAACTTGTTCTTTGTCCTTTAACACTCAATTTAGTCCATCATTTTAGGAAAACCTTCTCTGTCCTTGAACAATTGGGTTAGTCCTCACTTTAGACACCTTCCACCGCTCTGTTATAGCAATTACCACATATTATTGTGTATGTCTTCTTAAATGTTTCCTTTATGAATAATTTGAGAACAATTACAGTGTTTTTATTCCTCAAAAAATTTTTTTTGGTATCCTCTGCATTTAGCATATTTCTTGGTCAGTAGTAGATACTCAATAAATCTTTGTGGAATGAAGGAATATTTGAATGAACAAAGTGATGTTTTAAAATATGTCTTTCCTTTATTGTTGAAATGCAGAGCCAGGATTTCCAGGACTAAATCCTCCAATTCCTTGGGAACATGCACCACGACCCCATTTCCCTCTTGTCCCAGCTTCGTGGCCTTATGGTTTGCATCAGAACTTCATGCATCAGGGAAATGCCAGATTTCAGCCCAACAAACCTTTCTATACTCAAGGTACCATTGCTTACGTATTTGTCACAGGCTGGGTGGGTTTTGTTCTGGGACAAGGAGCCTTTGTAAAGGCCAGGCTCTTGGAGTGAAAATTTATGAATTCAGTAAATATTTATTGAGAGAGCATACTGTGTGTCAGACTGCGCTAGGTGCTTATTGCTCAAGCAAGAATTAAATAAAGCCCTTGCACTTAATGCATATTTTATTAGGAAAGCCAGACCTGTGAAATAGACAAGAATAGGAGCTTAGAGGAATCAGTTAACTTTGCCCTAGCAGAGAGAGCAGAATATAGACACCAGGGATCAAATTGCACAAGATTTTGACATTCAAACTAGATCTTGAAAGAGATATGGGATTTTTTTTCTAGAGATCATGTAGAGATTAGAGAGGAGGAGTGTTCTTAGCTGAGGCCATAATACATGCAAAGTCACTAGTTTTGCCTCAGTGAAAACTTTTTTCACTGAAAAAAGTGATCCATATTATACTGAACTTTTTTCACTGAAACTTTTTTCCTATAGGGAAAAAAGAGAAAAGAGAAAATAATAGGACTAGATGAGGTAAATGGAAAAATGTATACGTGATGAGGCTAGAGGAGGTAGGCTGAGGCCATATTATGAAGGAGTTTGGACTTAGTAAGTGGTGGGGATCCAGTAGAAGTTTTTGAGTTGAGTAGTGACAGTCAAATTTGTTTAGTAAAACTAAGACTTGAATGACATTAGAATTGATTATATTCTCTTGGTACTAATGTACCAATAATGGCTTTGATCTAAGTAATGAATAGCATTTTATCTAACCTACTTGCCTCAGCAGTATCTCAGTTCAAATAGGGAATGTCTGAATCTGGCCTTCAGCACTTCGTTAACTTAGGAGTTAAGAAAACTAGAGTCAGAGTTAATACAGTTAAACTAGGAGTTCAAGAAAGTAAAGAAAGGCACTCTGGGAATGTTGACTAAATAAAATAACTTCTCAGGGGAAGCCCCTGGTATGATTATCAGGCTTGATACACTTAAGCCTTCGTAAACTATCCATTGTACTTGGTGGGGCATTGCTGTATTATAGAATGGCAGAACCTTAACTATGGCTGGTTTATTCTGAGCAAAGAACTAGGGCTGAGGGAAATTACTATTGGTCATACAAGCCCTTTTGGGGGAGGAGGAGAGTCTGAAGTTCTTCCCTGGTGGATTTTTTCCCCTTAATTCCTCCCCTCCATCTCTCTTGTCTCCTCTATTTTCTTTCACATACCCACATTTTCCTTCCCTCCTCCTCCTTCTCCCCCCACTAAATGTTTTGACATGCTTCATCTCTTCTTTACTATATAAATAGAAAAAAAGAGAACTAGCTACAGTTAATTCTAAGAGGTTGTCAGATAAATAGGCACAAGCCTTTCAGTTTCCTGTCTGTGTTGTGTCCAACAGACAGATGTGCCACCCGTCGGTGTAGAGAGCGTTGTCCCCACCCACCAAGAGGAAACGTGTCGGAGTAATGCGAGTCCATTTTCTTTCAGCTGCTCTACCGATGCACAGCAACCAGCCAATCCTGCTGTCTCAAGGGTATCCGTACCTCAATGTCAGTTACATTCAGCAGAAAAAGTGACATTTAATGGAAAGCAAAACAAATCAGGTCCTGATTTAAAATTTTAACACGTTTAGATAGCTTATTTAAATTCTAAGACTGTTTTTAAAGACTGTATTATTTGTATATAAATATGAACTATAGTTTTTACTAGTATCACCGAATTGAGTGATACAAATTTCATCTATTTTATTACCCTATTTTTAAGGGAATTTTATGTTTTGTTTAACCTTGATGAATTGTATAAAGAGAGAATTTAAAAATTACATTCTTTATTTTCTATTAGCTGTATTCATACTTTGGTTGCTTCAGACTTTATATATATTGTTCTTAAGAATTAGGAAAGACTTTCATGTGTTTTAAATTTGTCACTTCTATTCTTTACAGAACCTTGTAGTGCCAAAAACTTTTTAAAAGGAAAAAAAATAATAAAATAAAACTTCAACATGAAGATTTAGAATTTTTTTCTTTTACATTCTTGTATATTGAAAATATTCCAACTTGAACAGAAATTTGCTTTTGTCTGTATTTGAAGTAATTCTATTTTAAGTTAATAAATCTTTTTGACAAGAGTCAAATTTTGTTAATTCATCTGGTTGTTTAGATGATAGGAATATAATGTAACAATTCAGAGATTTGTTTTACTCTCATTGAATAGAGTATTCTAAATCATAGACTTAGTTTTAGAAAAAGATCTAAGAGTCTTTTCATGTTATTTTATTGGATCTTCACAACACCCATATGAGGTTGATAGAAGCAGATGCTATCTCATTTTATCATTGGGAAAACTGAGGTGCAAAACAGAATGAATTCTAAAGTTAGCACAGTTATGTGTTGGAAATAGAATTGAATCAGATCTTTTGAAGTAGAGTTTAGTGGAGGGAAGGTAATTCTTATTTACTGAGGAACTAACATGTGCCAGACTATCCATTCTGAGTCCTGTACTACTGCCTGGAAGGTATACTTGTGAGGATGGTGTTTACCAATAATGCCTTGTGATCAGTGATTATAGTTGGATTTCAAACTTGTGTTGTTGGTGGGAGATTTTGTAGCTGTTTTTGGTACTATACATTGAGGTGAGGTCATCTTGTCTAAACAACTCAGAGATTTGCCAGGGATTTTAGACCAAATCATACTATAGATTTATTTGGAAATCTGCAGAATAAGTAAATACAAATGTCTTTTAAGAACAGTATGTTATCTTTGTTCTGCTTCCTCAGATATGCATTCCTTAAATATGAGAGCACTTGGGCTTTTGCCATATTTTCCAAAATGGAAGGAAGATGCTTGAAATCTATTGCAGGAGGTTGAAGACTTTCCTGTGGTGTTTATAGCCCTGGAAAGACATTTGTTAAATGTTAAGATCAAGTGTGTTTACTGTTAGTTTTTCATATTAAAGCTTCAGCATCCCATGGTGATCATTTTGTAATGTAGAGAAATATTGAATCACTATGCTGTGCACCTGGAACTAACACAGCGTTGTTGATCAATTATACTTCAATTAAAAAAAAAAAAAGCTTCAGTCAGCATCCCACGGAATCCTACTAAGTGGTGAAGTTCAGCTTATTTGTTTTGTTAATGAGATAACCTGGCCCAACATATACTTTTCTGTTAAACTGTTACTTGGAGAATTCAAGATTTTCTTTTAAAGTCAGTGTTCTATGTATTTCATTTCCTTTCAGGTCTTAGAGAATAGGGTATTCATTTTACTGTTCTACTTTTGTATATATTTGAAATATTCATTAAAAAGAAAACAATCCGGGAATTCCCTGGTGGTCCAGTGGTTGGGACTCTGCGCTCTCATTGCCGAGGGCCTGGGTTCGATCCCTGGTCGGGGAACTAAAATCCCACAAGCCATGCGGCGTGGCCAAAAACAAAACAAAACAAAACAATCTGCCAATCTGCAGCAAGAGACTGCCCCCAGTTCAGTCTTCCTTCCCAAAGGAAGGCAGTATACCACCTGGCAAAAGGTATTTATGGGGCAATAAACTCCAGTAACCTAGGTTTTATTTGTATAACAGTGTTCTATATAGTAATTTTTAGCATCTCATTTATTCCTCCTTCAGTAATTGCCAGTGTTCAATAACTGCAAAACTGTTCCAAGCTGAAAAATAGAAAACTCTTAGTTTGTATTGATAATTTATGTAGTAGCTGAGTTTCATAAGTTTACAAATTTTTCATATAAATTACAAACTTAAGTTTTTGATTATGAATTCAAATTCATTGTAGATCAATTGAAAAGTATAAAATTAAATTATCAATCTTCTGCAGAGAACACACACACTTAAGATCACATTGCTTTGAGATGTTTTGTGTAATGTTTAATCACTTGGAGAGATTAATATTTTCCCTTGCCACTAAAGATTATTTAAAAATATGAATACTAATGATATACTATGTAATTTACTAATTCAGTTCCCTACAGATGGACATTTTTGCTATTTCCAGTTCTTCTCTACATAAAAATATATGTAAAATGATGATAGGATAAGGCTATTTTTGTGTGTATTTGATTATAGTCATCCCTCAGAATCCGCAGAGAATTGGTTCCAGGATCTGTGGCAGATACAAAAATCTATGGATGCTCAAATACCATAGTTGGCCCTCCATATCCATGGTTCCACATCTGCAGATTCAGCCAACTTTGGATCATGTAGGATAGTAATATTTATTGGAAAAAACCCTGCATACAAGTGGACTCATGCAGTTCAAACCTGTGTTATTCAAAGGTCAACTGTATTCTATTATGGTGAATTCTTATAAATGGGATTATTAGATAAAAAGGATAAAAGTTCTAAGGTTCCTGCTACATATTGCCAAATTGCTGTATTGCCAAAAAGTGGTTACCAATTTGCAGTTCCAAGAAACAATCTGTAAACTGTGTTGGTAAGCTTATAAAAAAAGCTCTAGGGGGCTTCCCTGGTGGCGCAGTGGTTGAGAGTCCGCCTGACGATGCAGGGGACACGGGTTCTCGTGCCCTGGTCCAGGAAGATCCCACATGCCGTGGAGCGGCTGGGCCCGTGAGCCATGGCCGCTGAGCCTGCGCATCCTGGAGCCTGTGCTCCGCAACAGGAGAGGCCACAACAGTGAGAGTCCTGCGTACCGCAAAAAAAAAAAAAAAAAAAAAAAAAAGCTCTAAACTCCAAACAACTCAATTTTTCCTTGTAAAGGATAATTTAACTTTATTGTTTGTTTATTACCAAAAGCATTAAGTAAAAGAACAAAGTATAAAGATCACTCGAAAACCCATAAACCAGAAATTAATACTATTAATATCTAGTGAACTTCATTTTTTCAAACCATCTCTTAAAATATATACATTATATACATATATGTACACATATATACAGATACACACACAGGAAAAGTTTTACAAAAGTGGGTTTATATGCTATATTTAGTACATCTGGCAAATTAATTTTACTTGGATTTAACAAAAAAATGTAAAAGTGAAGAAATGTTCAACTTAAAAATTTTTTCTACAAGAGAATCTAGTTCTAAAAGACTCCTTCAAAATTAAGGACAATTACAGAAAACATTAAAGAGGCTGGAGTAATTTTTTTCTAGCTTCTTGTATGTTTTAGACATAGTATATGACTCCTGTCATAAAAAATGAAACCAGGACACTTAAAAGAGTTCCCCTACTTCCTGGTTATATTATTCATATATAGACAATGTTCAGATATTTCATTTGTCTTATGATAATTTCCCATTTTTATTTTCTATTTTTTTTTTTTTTTTTTTGCGGTACGCGGGCCTCTCACTGTTGTGGCCTCTCCTGTTGCGGAGCACAGGCTCTGGATGCACAGGCTCAGCAGCCATGGCTCATGTGGGATCTTCCTGGACCGGGGCACGAACCCGTGTCCCCTGCATTGGCAGGTGGACTCTCAACCACTGTGCCACTAGGGAAGCCCAATTTCCCATTTTTAATTTAAAATTTCTAAAATGTTTACTACCATTTCTTTTACCGCTTCTTTTTTTCCTGAGTCCTTAATTTGATTCATTTCTTGCTGAGTAAATTTCATTATCAGGCAGTTTTTTCCCAAGTGGTTGTATGCTTTTAAGCACTTGCATACTTGAGAATGTCTATTCCCTTTATATTTTAAGGACAACTTTGGCTGGGTGTAAAGTTCCTGGCACACTTTGTTTTCCTGACCTTTGGAGCCTTTTGCTTCTCTGCCTTAATGAAGACCTGAGATCATCCTGATCTTTTCCCTCACTATACATGGCTTGATTTCTCTGCTTGGATGCCTATATAATTCTTTATCTTTTAAATCAAGGCGATTTTTCTTCTATTTGAATTTTTAAAGTTTGATTTGCTCAATTTTGTTTATCAGCAATGTCAATTATACACATGCAGGATTTCTTTTCATGTCTTCTTGATTATCTCTATACCTTTTTATTATTTTCCATTTTTTCCTCCTCCAGCCTATTTTCTCTATGCCTTGTCTATTTTGTATTTTGGGTTTTCTAATAAGACTTTCAGTTTCCCAATTTTCAAATCTTTGTTTCTTAAATTCTGCCATGCTTAATTTCCATCTCTTATCTTTTAATCTCTTTGAACCTGTATTCTTGCATTTTAAAAAACAGATTATTTTATCTTTTTTGTCTGTGGAAACTTGTTAACTTTCGGCTGGGAGTGGCCAGCATCTGTGATCATTCTTTTCTGATTAATGCTTATTTAAACTTAGGTCAGTCTACCAAAAATAATGGAAAGGGGCTAGAGGAATGAACTTTAAGTTGGGTTGTTATATTGGAAGCCTCTCACCAAATCCATTATTTCCTTTGCCCCTGAGAACACATATCTCTTCATTCCTTAGTATTAACAGGTCATTGTGCCCTATGGCAAAGCTTTTAAAGTAGTATAATTCATATTGTGGGAAGTGTGATCAATTTAGTGGTTTGCACCCGATAGTAAAACTGATACTGCATAAGAAATATCAGAATGTATTTTGCACAGGGAATACGAATTTTTTCCTGAAATTTGTTTTAGTGCAGAATATGTATGAGTTCAGAGGTAAGATGTAAAATGTGTCTCTTAATATAGGCTAGTCAAAAGTTGTAAAGCTATATAGTTCCAAGGCCTCACTCATCCAGTAGGCTAGCACATAGTTGACAGAAATGGTCCTTCAGCAAAGTCTGTACTAAATTCATCTCCTCTACAATTCTGTAATTTATCAAAATGATCTCTAGAGAGAGGTTTGACACGTCCCACTCTTAAGTATGCTTTAAGTTTATAGTTTATGCTTGGGGAGGTTTATTTCTGGTATTAAAAATTATTGGGGGGCTTCCCTGGTGGCGCAGTGGGTGAGAGTCCGCCTGCCGATGCAGGGGACACGGGTTCGTGCCCCGGTCTGGGAAGATCCCACATGCTGTGGAGCGGCTGGGCCCATGAGCCATGGCCGCTGAGCCTGTGCGTCCGGAGCCTGTGCTCTGCAACGGGAGAGGCCACCACAGTGAGAGGCCTGCGTACCGCAAAAAAAAAAAAAAAAATTATTGGGGTTTTGGGGTGGGTTTCTAAATTTTTATAGTTTAATAATAAAGTATACTTTTAAAATTTTATTTTAACAGTATACTGGATGATGACTTGGTTGGTCCAAAGGTCATTCAGCCAGCATACATTTCTTTCCATTTAGAACACTTTGATAAAGAAATAACTGCTAGGACTCTATAGCAGATACAAATAGAGGTGCTTATATTTAATTTTTAAAGGCAGTCCTATATATAGTTGTATGATGAACCATAATAGCTCTTATGGACAACATTAGCTCAGATATTATCAGGAGAGCAATCAGTGAAGAACATGAAATCTCAAATATGATCCCAAAATGCTTTAATATTGATGCAAAAGTCCTTAAGTTCAACAGCAAGCAATAGGATGTTTATCCTATGACCAAATATGACTTCCCAAGAAACTGGATCCTGTGAGGCAGCTGGTCTTCACAATTCTTGCCAAGGACAGAGCTGCAGGAAATCATTTGATCATTTTTTCCTTTTTAAAGGAGGAAAGGTAAGAACAGGTAGACAAAACTCTTCTAGCAAAGACCCCAACACCCTCTTGATTATCAATACCCGTGGACACTATTCAGTCCTTATTTTACTTCTGTGTCCTTAGCTTCTAAACCCACTCTATTTCCTCTACCTTTCTGAATGATTCATTTCAGTTTTCAATCGGTGTTTGCACTTCTTCCTCAACAGTGTTGGTGTTGCCTATGATTCTATTACTGGCTTTTCTTACATATACATACATCTCCCTGGGCACTGCATTCAATTCTACACCTTCCACAATTACCTCAATTCAGGGTTGGATCACTGTGCTTTTATTTACGATGTATGGGCTTTATCTAGATATACCTTAGCTGTCTCAAATTAAACTTCAAGTTAAACTGAATGCATCATTTTCACTACTACCACAACCCTCACTACCTTACCTACCCCTCTAAAACCTGGTCTCTTCCTGCTGTATTTTCTGGTTATGTGAATGGTGCTGTTGTCCAGCAATTCAGGTTAAAACCCTGAGTGGCATTAGATACTTTTCTCTCCATCAAATTTTTTCAACCTAGTTGCCGTACTACTACTGTCTAGATTTGATAATGTCAATGCCCGTAGTATAAAGGCGCTGAGCACCTTAATCTGGAATTCAAGGCTGTGAGGAAGAAGAAACAACACTGTGGAAGAACGCTATATAAAAAGTGTTAAGTTTTACTGTTTGTTGAACATTCAGTGCAACTGTTAAATGATCCAGAAGAAGCCTTACAAACTGAATTCATTCTTTTCTTATAAAGCTGCTGCTAACCAGTCAGTTTTCATGTTTATTACCACTTGCTGCTGCTAGAAATAAAACTTGGAGCTAATATATTTTACTGACTTGGTTTTTTAACGGTACAGCAAGCAGCAGCACAAATCTCAGGATTCTCAGAACAGTTCTAATCACAGTGTAAACCAAAACTAAACCACAGAAAAACAGGAAATGGGTGTGTCAAATTTAATAACAAGAGGGTCACCAGGTGGCCACATCCTCCCCTTGTTTCATACCTTCTGTTCCAGTCCATTCTACCCTCATAAATTTGAGTACAAACAAGGTTGGTTGTACAAAGAGGTCAAAAGCAGCCCTTAGGAAGCATTATCACTCAAACAAACATGTGGATTATGATTCAAAACAAGATACAAAACTCAGCACCTCTTTCATTTAAAAAAGAAAAAGTGAAGAAACTTTTGGTAAAAAAAAAAAAAAAAAAAAAATCCAGAATATTCTCATAGCTGCCTGGGGAGTAGATCTTCATTCTTGCACATAGACAGATGCCTTTATCTCCACAGAAGGCCACTTGGACTAAAACCAAACTGAGTCTGTTACTCATTCCCTCTCCGGCTCTTCTTGTGGCTTTTCTTAGATCTGAAATGGCAACACATACAAATCATTAAATTTAACAGCTGTTTGGGAACCTGGGCAAGGACTTTTGAGGAAGACTGGGATATGCTAACACTGATGGGGACAGAGATGATAGCCAACATTCATAAATATACTTGGTGTTTTTATGTTTAAGAGTAACACCAAGTTAGGCATTCTCCAAAATTTACCATTGAGGAAATGACCTCTGAGAGATTGAGTGCACCTAACAGTGTACAGCATATAGAAGTTTCTAATAAAAATTTATCAAATGAAAGTGACTTGTCCAATGTCACTCAACTGTTAAGTGTTAAAAGTTGGGACTGAACCCCAGGTCTCCTGAGATTAAAGCTCATGCCTTTATCGAAAGCTGCAATCCTACAAAGGAAAAACAAAACACAGTATATATAATTCTAGTAATTTTCAGGGCAACAGCCCAACTTTGTCCTGTAATTAAGGAGAATTCCTGAGTGTCTCCATCAATACAAGAAAATTTCAGGTCCACCTTAGTTGTAATTGGGACTTTAATTTCTGAATAAAGAGTGAAATTCTTAAGTCAAAATAGAGGTTAATCCATACCTTTCAGGAGACTTTGAGTGGCTCCTGTGTCTGTGACTACGGTGATGACCTGGGGAAGAAAAGGCTATTGAATGAGATTCTACCCTCCTATTCCTCCACTGTCATTTCTCCCAATTCCTTTCATTGGCTTAATATTTTTTGGCCTATGATAGGGACACTGTTGGTAGCAGAGAACTGAACTCACTTCATATGTATTCACAAGGCTTTATGGCTAAATTTCAAAAATATCACATTGGGTATTTACCACTAATCTGTTAAGTCTTACTCCTATAATTTCAGATGAAAAAACTGAAGCTCATCCTCCTATCAACAAAGCTGGTAAGTGACAGTTAAGATGTGAAGTCTAATTTTCAAATTCTATATCCACTTCCTTTTTCCCTAGACAATAATAAAGTAAGGTACTACTGTACTGCAGGAAGCTAATTGCTCCTATTACATTTCTTTAAGACAACCAATAGCAAAAGGCCCAAATGCTATACCCGGAGACTTGGAGCGGGATCTATGCCGTCTGTCTCGGGACCTGCTGCGATGACGTCTTGGACTCTTGCTCCGATGCCTTTCTCGGCGAGGGGAGGGGCTGTGGAAATAACTGGTCAGACTCCCACATCTGTCCGACAGTATAAACACAACAACAGCATCCCCCTCCCCAAATCCCTATCCTTCATCACAAGTCACTAAAGGCCTACCTCCTTCTTTTGGGAGACCGACTCCGCCTATACGGAAAGAAAAAAGAGAAAGAAGAACCTTAGTAGGTGCACTGGATATTGTAAATTGCAAAAATTACCCCAATTCTTCACCCAACTCTGTTATCCATGTCCTTTGTCATGTAACTTTAATACCCTCTGACTCCAAGTCTGGGATTGGCCACGTGACTTGCTTTGGCCAATGGGATACTTGTACATGTGATGCAAGCAGATACTGGAAAGATACTTGCATGGTTGGGCTTGTTTGCTCTTGTATTCTGCCACTGCCATGGGAACAGGCCTAACCTAGCCTAGAATGTGACACACACAGAGAAGAGATGAGCTGCTCCAGTCATCCTAGCTAAGGCTGTCCTATACTAGCCAAAAGACAACTGATTGCACCAGATGAGGGACCATAGTTTATACTCAAAAAACCTCCTATCTAAGCCCAGCTTAAACCACTGACCACAGACCTGTGAACTAAATAAATGTCTGCCACTGAGGTTTTGTGAGTGGTTGTTTTGTAGCAACTAATACATTGACAAACAGACATTATCCATAGGCTGGCATTTTTCCTTCCATGAAGTCCAAACTTCTACGCTACAGTGCTTAAAGTCTCCCTGGAAGAGGCCAATGACTAGGGCCCTAACCTTCTGGGAGACCGACTCCTACTCCTCCGATAGCGTAGTGTGGGAGAGCGCCGGGGCTTGTCCAAGTCTCGGTAGCTTCTCCGGCGGTGATCAGGTGATGGCACTCTTTCCAACTGGAAAAGAGTTAGAATGGGTCAGTGATGAGCACAGGCTTATAGACAACCATCTAGGAACACAGTTTACACTCTCCTCCCCATTCCGTCCCAAATTCCACCTCCAAGTGACTTTAAAACAGTAATTTGAATACATGGATAACCCTAAGGACAAAACAAGCAAATAAAATTTTTTTAATGTTTCTAATCCATTATTGTTTAGTGCTGGTACCATTATTCTGGGACTATGTAAGAGTAGTGAGAGGTAAGTAAGTATGCTTCTTAAGAAGATGGGATTTCCAACGTGAAAGAAAAGAGATGCAGATGTAAGATCGATAAGATTAATAAGTACAAACTCATAGTGTACTTGAAGCTTAAAAAAAATTTTCCCCTAGCTTTGTTAACTGTAAAGTCCTAGAAACACAGCTGTAGCAATGAGCCCAGACTGTGGTCTCTAAATATCATATCCCAATTAATGCAACCAAGGGCTTCTTGGAAAACTGGCTAATTCTAGGTCCAGGCTAGAAGGTAACAAGACATGACTAGAACATATATCAGAAAGCAAGGGGCTGAGACTACTATGATTGTATCAAAAAGCCTCACAAGTCAAGTTGAGGGGCCCCCACTGGCCAAAGATGGGACAATTTGAGCATCAACAAGGACAATAATGGTCCAAAACACACCAAATATGCTTAAATCCATGAACTCACAGTGTTACCAAGGGCAAGAGAGCTTTCCTCCTTGGGAGGATACTATCAAATCAACTCATTATTTTAAAAACTGATAAAGGGAAATAATTTATCTTACCTTATATAAACTGTACCTATGAAAAACTAAATGTTGATTTGGGAGGTTTCTCTTTATAGCAGTGTTACAGGTAACAAATGATGAAGAAATAATTAGAATATCACCATTTTACAACCCCTAATGGATCTAGGCAAAGATCATCAGTGGCTCCTAATATTACTTTGCTCATCCTGGGGGCAGTACACACTATTACCTATGAAGTAGTGTTGCTCCACTCCAAAGGGGATAAAAACCCTAAATCCAATTAAAGCCTCTAGACTCAAGTACTAGTTTACAGAAAATACAAGGGACAAATGAACACGATGAGTGATACCACAGGGACACAATCACAAAAATACAGATTGTGAGAATATGTACAGAATGTTATGACCTGATATATTTAAAATCTGCAAGAGGAAAAATTAACAATGGATGGAACTGACAGACTACAAGATGAACCAGTTACAATTTATGGACCTTCTTTGAATACTAGTTCAGACTGTTAAAAATGTAGGATAGCTGGGGAAATGTGAACACTGAATATTTAATGAGATTAAGGCATCATTGTTCATTTGGGGGGTGATGATGGTATATAGTTTTGCTTAAAAAAGGGGCCCTTGTCTTTTCTGAAATATTATGAAATATATGATGGCTGTGATCTGCTTCAAGGTAACTGGTGAGGGACAATTGGGTAGAGATGTGGAGGAAACGAAACAGCTGAGTTGATCATTGTTGAAGCTAGGTGATGGGTAGATGGAGACACTTTCTCTCCACTTTGGTATATGATTAAATTTTCCATTAAAAAAAAAAAAGAATGCCTACTTTTGGTCCTCTCACCACAGAAGCAGCACCTCAGCCTTGCCTGGCTTTCAATTCATGAATGATTGCGCTTCCTTTAGCACTTAACTTAGATGGAGCCTACTAGCTCAGAGCTACACTTCCATCTACACTGTCTCAGTATCCATAGGCCAGAATTTCTTATATTTCCCCCAGCCTTTTTCTATACATGTTCTTATAATTTTAATCACAAATGTTTTAGATCCTTTTTTTTTTTTTAACATCACCACAATCATTTCCACATTATCATATGCTTTTTTCTTTGGGCCACACCACACGTTATGCCAGATCTTAGTTCCCTGACCAGGGATCGAACCCGTACCCCCTGCAGTGGATGCGTGGAGTTTTAACCACTGGACCGCCAGGGAAGTCCCTATCATGTACTTCTCATAATACTTTTAATGGCGGCCTAATAGTCTGTTGAATTGCTATAATAGTTTACCTGACTGCTCCCTGACAGCTTGCTTGTTTTCAACTTTTCAGCATTTTAACAAGTAGTGAAAGAACATGACCATGCAGTAGGTGGTTTTTTCCCCCTAAACTAGGCTTACTCCTTAGTATGCATTCAATTATGAAGAGTATTGTTTTTGTCCGAAGTATTTATTTTAATAGCTACCACTTATTAGGCAATTATGTCCCAAAGCTAATGGCTTTATGTATATAATATATAATTTCATTTAATGCTCACAACAGTCCTAAAAGAAAGGTTTCATAATCCTTGCTTTATAGAAGAGAAAATGGTGATTATGTAATTTGCACAAGATTATACAGCTAGTAAACAGCAAAGCTGAGATATGGATCAAGGTCTATTTAACTATAAATCCTATACTCTTAATGACTACATATTGTATTTTTTGGTTGAAGAAAGTTAAAAATTAAAGTTTGAAAACAAAACAAAAAAGACCATTCCCATTCCCTGTAACTTTCCCTCCTCCAACCCTTAAGCTCCCAGGTGTCTGACCTTCTCATCCTCTTCTTCCTCCTCTTCGCTGGACTCCACGTCATCCATGTCTTCTTCTAGAGCACTAACCCGAGGCTCCAGTTGCTCAGCTTCCTCTAGCACATAGCGTTTCTACAGAGAACACAGTGAGAGTTGGGGGGGCTTGCTATCTCCTCTATGTCCTGAAGCTGCAACACTGGGCTTCTGGGAGTGAGAGAAAACCTATGGTGCAGCAGGTGAGGCAATTTCATTTCAAAGACATCCTAGACAATTCAAGATTTTCCTAAGGAGTTTCGCATACCTGGAATCTATATATATTTTTTAAGTTCCCCTGTAAAGAGATAAATACAAAGTGGAAGAGAGCATCACTTTTCTATTGCCTCTACTCCCTGTGATCTTATATTCTAAGGTCACTAGAATATCAGTCAGTATGGGTATAGCCTTGAATAAAAAATATGGGCTTCACACACAAGGGCCAATAGTTTGAGACTGTTGGCTGGTAGTTCTGCCAGGAGAGGCTCAGACCAGAATCTAACCCAAGAGATCCATTGAGACTCAGCCCAGTTTGGGGGTTTGGGTCCTGCTCTGAAGTAGCACCAACTCTCGACTAGACCCAGGATTTAGGGTAGCTGTCTACAGTCATGCATTTTGAACAAGGCTCAGGATATAAACAATCCATTTCCTGGTTCCATTTCTTCTAAGATGTGGCTTAGTAGTCCTTACTGAGTGACTAAGGACCTGAAAGGCAAAGGTGAGTTTAAAACTGACAAATGGACTGGGTCATAAGACCCCTTACCATTTTTTGTGCCAAGGACAGAGAGATCATTGGATAGCCCTAAAATAAATAGTAACATTTGTTCTCTATTTTGCTCTCACTCATCACTAACAAAATTCTACGAAGATTAGGAGAAATGAGACAAAGATGCCATTTAGTGAAGTCAATCCCTTGAAAAAGGGCTCCTTGGAAAGGATCACCACAATCTGGGATCTAGGACTGCATCAGACAGGGCATCTAGAATCCCTAATGTTCACCAGACTTGGAAGTGACTGAAGTCAGTGTATTAACTTACAGTATTTGTGTTTGACAAAATTAGAATTCATTCCAGAGCAACTCCTTGCCAATGTCAGGGCACATGAGAAGCTAAATTGATGCCCTATGAGTTGCTTAATAGGAACAGAAATCAAAGCAGAAGGTGGTCTTAAGGGTCATGTCATCCAGGACATAGAGAGGCCCACACCGGAACACACCCCTTGGTGACATAACAGATATCAGTCATATTTCAATTTCTCTCTCCTCAGTGAGGGTCCTGCTTTGTGGTCTTTCCTTCTAGCCTCCAGGCAGACTACCTCATTTGCATCAATATGCTTGGTTAGAGATGACCGAGCTTTGGAACCCTTAGTTACAACTGACTGCACTTCAGAATATTCCATTTCTTGCAGTATTTCTAAAAATAACAGTAGCAGCTAAGGATAATAAATGTGAGAATTGGGCCCTGAAATCAGGTTTTCAGATTTTAAATGTCATTCTTTTCACTACACAGTCTACAGTAGCCAATATGGAAAAGAAGAAATAATTTTCAGGATTATTTTCTAGGATTTTCTGTAACTGAGTCACTGTGGAGGAGGAGTGGTTCATTGCATTTAAGTGTGAGCACTCATCTACCAACTACATTTATCCATCTGGTTTGCTGCCTCGAGCAAATTTACCTCACCCATTTATTATGTATCTGTAATCCATTCTATTCTCTACTTTGAAGTTTTTCAGATCCCTTTGATCTGTTTTTTATTGAGGTGAAATTCACATAATACACAATTAACAATTTTAAAGTATAAAATTCAATGCTATTCCATGACCACCTCTCACTAGTTTAAAAACTTTCTCATCACACCAGAAAAACATCCCATACCTATTAAGTAATCACTCCTCATTCCCCCTTCCCTGAAACCCCTGGTAACCGCGAATCTGCTTTGTCTCTATGTATTTGCCTAGTCTGAATATACCGTATAAAGAGAATCATATACTATGTGACCTTTGATCTTTAAATTATTCCTTTTAGTTTATATCTAGCAAGGAAATGAGCACCTCAAAAGCAGGTGGGATACAGCAAATTGCTTCAAAATTACTGAGCTGCAGTAGGATCAAAAAAGAGACCTGAAGTTCTGGATCCTCCCAGTTTGGGTTTCTGTGGTTGCTTAAAACTTAAGAATTTGCTCCCATCCCCCATCTTAAACACTGTTTCTGCGACCCTTTCATTAATGCTGCTGATTCTTACATAGACATCAGAATAAGAGAATAGTAGAGCACTAAGAGCAAAAGACCCTTACTCTACAGGTATTCCAATGACTTTTGCAATACATTTTATAGTTTCACTGAGGTATAATCGATACACAATAAACTGTACATTTTTTAAGTATACAATTTGATGAGTGTTGAGTCGTACTGTATACAACTGTAAGCCACTATATCAATATAATGGATAAATCCACCCCACCCAACAGTTTACTTGTGCTCCTTTGTGATTTCTCATTCCCTTTCCTCCCCACTCCCTTATCTTGCACCTAGGCAACCACTGTTCCTTTTTGTCACTATATTTACATTTATTAGAAAGGAATTATACAGTACATACAGCTTTTTGTCTTTTTTCACTCAGCACAATTACTTTGTGATTCATCCACGCTGTTGTGCATCCATAGTTCATTTTTGCTGCTGAGTAGTACCAATGTATGGACACATCACAATTTGTGTCCATTCACTTGATGGACATTTGGGCTGTTTCCAGTTTCTGGCCATTACAAATAAAACTGTTATGATTATCTGTGCTTATGTCTTTGTGTGGACATGAGCTTTCATTTCTCAAGTAAATACCTAGAAGTGGAATAGCTGGATTGTATGGTTAACTTCTTAAGAAACTGGCAAACTTTTCCAAAGAGGTTGTACCATTTTATATTGTCACCAATAGGATACGGAGACTTCCAGTTCCTCCACATCCTCGCCAACACCTGATAGGGTCAGGGTCACATTCTACTAGGTATGTAGTGTATATTACTGTGCCTTTAATTTGCATTTCCATAATGATTAACGGTACGGAACAACTTTTTATGTGCTATTGGCCAACTATGTATTTTCTTTGGTAAAATGTCTGTTAGAATCTTTTGTTCATTTGTCCACTGAGTTGTTATTCAGTTCAAGAGTCCTTTATATAGTGTAGATTCAAGAACTTTGGTGGATATATGTTGCGCAAATATATTCTTCCAGTCTGTGGCCTGCCTTTTTAGTTTTGTAATAGTGTCTTTTGAAAGGCAAGTTTTTAATTTTTATAAAGGCCAATTTATTAATTTTTAATAAATAATTCATGGTTTTATGTCTTATTATAGGAATTTGTCAAACCCAAGGTCACTAAGATTTTCACCTATGTTTTCCTTCTTTATGTTATACTCTTAGCTTTTATGAGACTATTATCCCCTTCAAGTTTATGAGCTAAGGGTAGAGATTCATTGGTTTCCATACGGCTATTCAACTGTTTTAGCACCATTTGTGGAAAAGATTATCCTTTCTCAATTGTATTGCCCTAACATCTCTGTAGAAAACCAACTGACCATATATATGTACACTTATTTCTGGTCCCTTTACTTTGTTCCATTTATTTACTTGTCTAGCTTTATGCCAACACAACACTGTCTTGGAATCAGGTAGTGTTTGTCCTCCTAATTTGTTCTTTTTCAAAGTTGTTTTAGATATTCTAGGTCCTCTGCATATTCATATAAATTTGAGAATCAGTTTGTCAAGTTATATCAAATTTTATTTGGATTTTGACTGGAACTGAATTGAATCTACAGATTAATTTGGGAGAATTGACAACTTAACAATTCTAAGTCATGGTATAAAATATACCACGGACATGATATATCTCCATTTACTTAAGTCTTCTTTCATTTCCATCAGTAATGCAATGTTTTATAGTTTTAAGTCTTACACATCTTTTGACAAAATTATCCTTAATTATTTAAAAATTTTTTTTTTTTTTCCCCGTACACGGGCCTCTCACTGTTGTGGCCTCTCCCGTTGCGGAGCACAGGCTCCGGACGCGCAGGCTCAGCGGCCATGGCTCACAGGCCTAGCCACTCCGCGGCATGTGGGATCTTCCTGGACTGGGGCACGAACCCGTGTCCCCTGCATCGGCAGGTGGACTCTCAATCACTGCGCCACCAGGGAAGCCCTATTTTAAATTTTTTGATGCTGTTGTAAATGGTACCTTTTTAGCAAAATTTCAAATTCCAGTTGTTTATAGCTAGTGTACAGAAATACAACCGATTTTTGTACATTGACCTTGTACCCTGCAATTCTGCATAAATAGATGAATGGGTAAACAAATTGTGGTATATCCATACAATGGAATACTATTCAGCAACAAATGAAATAAAAAACTATTGAAATGTGCAACAACATGGATAAATTTCAACTCTCCACTATAGACCATTCCCTTTCTCTTTAGGCTACCTACTATATCTGTTTTCTCTTTGTATTTTACAATATTATTTTAAAAATCATATGCTGTAAGACTCATTCTTGAAAGATGCTTCACGGACAATTATTTCTCACTAGGAAAGGGAGGTAAGACGATAAAGATGATATTTAAGGTGGATCAGTCTCCCATTCCTGACTGTCCTTTCATCTGTTTTATATCCTAGATTTTTATATGAAGATCAATTTGAAAAACTGCTCACAAAGCTTAAAAACCTACTCTACTACAATCTCCTTAATAATATAACATTTTAAAGAACAAAATTTTCTTGTGTTATTCACTTTTAAAGCCCTACCCTTCAATCACTTTTTCTGTTTTCTTCTCACTCCCAATCTCCTATCTTTCTCATAGACATGAAGACTGCTAATTAGGAGGACCATAAGAAAAAAGCAAACAACCCCATTAAAAAATATGGGCAGAAGAATTAAATAGATATTTTTCCAAAGGGGACATGCAGATGGCCAACAGGCACATGGAAAGATGTTCAACATGACTAATCATCAGGGAAATGCAAATCAAAAAAACCACAATGAGATATCACCTCACACTTGTCAGAATGGCTATCATCACAAAAAATGCAAATAACAAATGTTGGCGAGGATGTGGAGAAAAGGGAACCCTCATATAGTATTGGTGGGAATGTAAATTGGTGCGGCCACTGTGGAAAACATTATGGAGGTTTCTCAAAAAAAATAAAAACACAACTGCCATATGACTCAGCAAGTCCACTCCTGGGTAAATACCCAAAAAAACCCAAAACCACTAATTTGAAAAGATACATGCACACCAATGTTCACAGAAGTATTATTTACAATTGCCAAGGCATGGAAGCAACCTAAGTGTCCATCAACAGATGAATGAATAAAGAAGATGTACGTATATGCAATGGAATATTACTCAGCCATTAAAAAGAACAAAATAATGCCACTTGCAGCAACATGGATGGACCTAGAGATTGTCATACTGAGTGAAGTCAGACAGAGAAAGACAAATATATGATATCACTTATATGTGGAATCTTAAAAAAATGGTAAAAATGAACTGATTTACAAAACAAAGTCACAGATGCAGAAAACAAACTTATGGTTAGCAGAGGGGGAAGAGGGGGGAGAAATAAATTGGGAGATTGGGATTGACATATACACACTATTATATATAAAATAGATAACTAATAAGGACCTACTGTATAGCACAGGCAACTCTAGTCAATACTCTGTAATGACCTATATGGGAAAAGAATCTAAAAAAGAGTGGATATATGTATAACTGATTCACTTTACTGTACACCTGAAACTAATACAACCTTGTAAATCAACTATACTCCAATAAAAATTTTTTTAAAAAACCTAAAGTATATTGTCATAATTACATTAATTTTTTATAAAGAAATATAATAATATATGTATATTTGGAACAAAAAAGAAAATGCAGTATATATATATACAATGGAATACTACTCAGCCATAAAAAAGAATGGAATTTTGCCATTTGCAGCAACATGGATGGACTTGGGGGATATTATTATTATTTTAAAATTATTTATTTATTTAAAAAATTTTATTTCATAATGGAGTACAGTACAGTACAGTGTACAGTAAAATGATTCAGCTATACAGTGAAGTGGTTCAGTTATACATATACTTGTATCTATTCTTTTTCAAATTCTTTTCCCATTTAGGTTATTACAGAGTACTGAGCATAGTTCCCTGTGCTATACAGTATTGGAGGATATTATTCTAAGTGAAATAAATCAGACAGAGAAAGACAAATACTGTATGATATCACTTATATGTAGAATCTAAAAAATACAACAAACTAGTAAATGTAACAAAGAAGCAGACTCACAGATACAGAGAACAAACTAGTGGTTACCAGAGGGGAGAGGGAAGGGGGGGAGGGAATTAAGAGGAACAAACTATTAGGTATACAATAAACTCTAAGGATATACTGTACAATGCAGGGAATATAGCCAATATTTTATAATAACTATAAATGGAGTAGAACCCTTAAAAATTGTAAATCACTATACTGTATACCTATAATTTACATAATATTGTACATCAACTATACTTCAATTAAAAAAAAAAAGATTCTGAGCTCCATGGTGTTTTATCATGTATGCATGTAAAGAGATCTTTACACACATTTTATTGTGTACTGTGTATTGTGTGTGTATGACCTTTATCTCTTACCTGTAGCCGGGGCAGAATGATATCACAGACTCTCTCACTGTGCAGTAGTTCATCAATAAATTCATCCACATGCATCAGTTCAAACTCTGAAAGAAAAATAATAAGCTCAAGTAACTAGGAAATAAATTTAAATAGCCAAAAAGTAAAAGAAGTGTAAGATTCTTTATGTAAGATATCTAACAGGGTACTTGGTATAGAAAGTGTGAATTCTCTGTAGCTTCCCTTTGCCTGCACATTCACTAATAAAGCTATTGCAGTGTGGCAGTTACACTGAAGGGACTACTGTCAAACCTGGGCTCAAACTACAGCCTTTCATATTCTTGTCATCACCACCTATCTTCATTCATTCAACTCCCTTTTATTGAGGCCATTTATGTGCCATGCCTCTTCTAGGAGCTGGGGATAAAGGGATGAATGAAGCTGTCCCAATTAGCAGGAGAGACACAAAAAACAAGCACAAAGAGTCCTGAATTGTAATGGGGTAATGTTCATGAATAAAATTTATAACTCAAGTACAATTTCTCATGTGAACCCACTAAGTTCCTAAATATAGAATATGTATCTTTTCCCCTGCACGGGTCAGCAAACTTTTTTTAAATTGATGTATAATTGACTTACAACATTATATTAGTTCCAGGTGTACAACATAGTGATTTGCTATTTTTAAGAATCATGTATCTTATATGGTAAGTGGAGCAATAGCTTCTTAGAATTTCTATGGTAAACATTACCTTAGTTCAGTGGTTCTTGGTTCTTAGTTCAGTGGTGTTGCCCCCTGCAACTATGGGGTGCTCTAGTGGGTAGAAGCCAGGGACGCTGCTAAACATCCTATAATGCACTGGACAGCTCCCCACAACGAAGAAATATCTGGCCCAAATTGTCACTAGGTTTAAAACTCCTGTCTTAGTTTAACATAATATAGTCATAACTAAGTAATTTCATGATGGCCATGACCATGTCCATCTTGTTCACCATATTATTTTCAGTACATAGCATAGTACCTGCCATAACATTGACACCTAATATGTATTTATTCAATGAATGAATAAGTTAATAAAAGTTTAAAGAATAATACCAAATTCTTAACTTCTACTCCTTAGTGTAATATGTAGAGGGTAAAGGCAAATGCTACTAGTCTTTTGTTATGATACTAAGTGAGAAAAAGTTCTGACTGCATTCCCTGAATCCCATTTTACCACAAAATATGTCTCTTTGTAAAAGGTATGGAGCTGCCCCTCCTGGATACACTTATTATTTTTCAGTGGGATTCCTACATAAGCATGTGTACAGTCTATATACTGCAGGGTGAAGTATCGTACAAGAGAGGCCAGTAGAAAGAACTGTGAAGGTGTAATGTATGGAAAACTAACCTTGCCTGGGAGGTCTGGAGAAGGATTTTACAGTGAAGGTCATTCAGGAGCTAGGTCTTTATGGGATGGAGCACATGATGCAAAGCAAGGATTAACATGAGATGCAGTTGGAAAGACAGGCAGACGGGCAGACTGGGTAAGGTCGAAAGGAAGCTAGTAGTCTAATGGAGTGCTACTCCCCATGAGAGAGAAGGAGGACCTGATGGAAGGCAGTAACAATCTGGATTAAGAGCAACACTCACAATGTATGTGACAATGTGACACTAGAGATACTGGTGAAATAAAAACTGGCTCAGGGATGAAGGTCTAGACACCTGGCACCATACTCACCTCCATTTCGGTTCTGGCTCTTGATTTTTCTATAGTCGTTGTATAGAGGCTCCAAGTACTTATAGCAATCAATTGCAGTGCCTGTCAACCTCATGTAAAGTGCTCCCAACATGCGGACATACCTGACAGATAGATGACAGTGAAACAACAGGCCATCCTACAAAATTCCTGAGTTTTACAACTGGCTTTTCTCATGACAGTAGTGGATAAACAAGTTCTTTCTTCTCTTTGGCAGATAAGAAAGCTAAATTTTTAGAAGCAGCATGGGGCAGTAGAAAGATAGCTAAAATATGGAGACCTGTGTTCAAGTTCTCATTCTACCACTTACTGGCTGTGGTTACTTAGGATATGCTGCTCAACTTTCAGGGTCTATTATATCATCTGTAAAACTAAGATACAACCTATTTACTTCATGGGATTATTTTAAGAATCAAATGAGATACTAAATTTAACAACCGAAAGTATAAGATTTATTTACTAACAATACAACCAATTTACATAGACATGAATATATAAATTGTTGCTAGGAAGCAGAATGCTGGTTATGGAAAAAAGTCAAAGTCATCTGGGTTCAAATTCTGATTCCATTATTTACTAACTGTGTAACACTGGGCAATTTACTTGCTTTCTCAATCCTTATAAAATGTACCTGATAGTCCCTAATTTGATGGCTTGGTGTATTAAGTAAAAAATGTATGTAAGGTGCTAAGCATAGCATATAGCTAGCACACAGTAAGTGCCTAATAAAAGTTAGCTGTTTTCTAGCCATTAATGTTTGTAAGATTCCTTTCTTCTCCCTTTCTCCTATATCCCAACTACCCACTCAAATCTCCACTTGGATAAAGAGTAGGCATTTGAAACTCAACAGTTTCTGTATATGACAAACAAAATAGAGTGGCAAAGGATATGGACTCTGAAACTAGCTTTGCCACTTACCAGCATTTGACCTTGGGGAAACCAATCTCTCTCTGCCTCAGTTTCCTCCCCTATATAATAGGGATAATAATTTTACAGGGTTTTGTGAAGTTTAAATAAATTATTATATTAAATTTTTTAGAATAGAGGGTGGCACATAATAATCTATTATTATGTCTGTCTCCTATACTTGTCTGTGAGCTCCTTGAAAATGGATAATAAAATAATAAGAGCAGCTTATATTTTGGGGCCGTACACCCTGCAACAGGCACTGTGTTGGGAGATTTACTGTTCTGTCTTCCTTAATCCTCACATCTATCCTGAGTTGCTATTACTGTTTCATTTTATAGGTAAATAAAGTAAAATTTAGAAAATTAAGTAACTTCTCCAAGGTCACAGTTAATAAGTAACAGGGTCTGGACATGAACCTACATTTAACACCAAAGTTTCCCTCTTCTTTACCACACTATGTTGTTTTCTTCATCCTTAAGCATTCACTGCTACCAACATATTAGGCACTCGCTTCTGCTTAGTATATGCTCAGTGAGTTTGTGAAATACTGTTTTTTTGGGAAAAGCCATCAAGACTGAGACAGTGAAGGAGAAGGTCAATATAATCAAAACAGACAAAACACAAACTCAAGAGGCTCAAGAGCAAAATCCTAGAGTGGAACTCTGTGGAAATGAGATAACACTGTTTTCACTCCTCTTAACTAAAGCCAAATTCTGGACCATGAAATTGAAGTTTTTATATTAGCTAATAAACATTTCACTCACTTGAAATCTTCATTTTTGATAAACTCTACAATGATATCCTTCTCAGGTTGAATCTGAAGCATCTTCAAGGTCAAACACAGAAAGGGAGTTGGCTTTATGTTGCCACCATAGACACCACCCACAAATCTTAACTCCATGGCTTTATCGACAACAAGTTCAGCTAAGAAACAAAAACAGAGTGGCATCTCAGACACATCAGGACTAAGCTTTTCCAGGTTTGAAGTGGAGAGAAGTTAAAGCTAGTTCAACGTTTGGTGCTCCTGAATTAACAGTTTAATATTAGGAGAACAAGAGTGTAATAATAATTAATAATAATAGCAGCAGTCAATATACACTGAAAGATTATTATATAACAGGTACTCTGCTAAGCATTTCGTAGTATTTCATTTAATCTTCACAACAAGCCATGGAGGTAAGTTCTAGCACTGCCCTTGTTTTCAGCCAGGAAAATGAGGGCTAAGAAAGATTAAGTGATGTGCTCAAGGTCCACAGCCAGAAAGTGGCAGGGCCTGGGTTTTAATCCAAGCAGTCTAACTTCAGAGTCCGTGCTTGGCATCATGTTAGGAAAAAAAAAAGCCAGATTAAGAGTTAGAAGAAACAAAACAATAACAACAAATAACTCCTCAATAGCTACACAACCTTGAGTGAACTTCATCTAGACAATGGGGATAATAACCTTCCAATACTGTTGTCAAAATCAAACACTAGGGAAATACAGATCAATGGAACAGAGATAAACCCGCGCACCTATGGTCAACTAATCTATGACAAAAGGAGGCAAAAATATACAATGGAAAAAAGACAGTCTCTTCAATAAGTGGTGCTGGGAAACTGGACAGCTACACGTAAAAGAATGAAATTACAACACTCCCTAACACCATACATAAAAATAAACTCAAAATGGATTAAAGACCTAAATGTAAGATTGGACACTATAAAACTCTTAGAGGAAAACAGAGGAAGAACACTCTTTGACATAAATCACAGCAAGCTCTTTTTTGACCCACCTCCTAGAGTAATGGAAATAAAAACAAAAATAAACAAATGGGACCTAATGAAACTTAAAAGCTTTTGCACAGCAAAGGAAACCATAAACAAGATGAAAAGACCACCCTCAGAATGGGAGAAAATATTTGCAAGCGAATCAATTGACAAAGGATTAATCTCCAAAATATATCAACAGCTCATTGCAGCTCAATATTAAAAAAACAAACAACCCAATCCAAAAATGGGCAGAAGACCTAAATAGACATTTCTCCAAAGAAGACATAAAAATGGGCAAGAAGCACATGAAAAGATGCTCAACATCACTAATTATTAGAGAAATGAAAATCAAAACTACAATGAGGTATTACCTCACACCGGTTAGAATGGGCATCATCAGAAAATCTACAAACAAATGCTGAAGACGGTGTGGAGAAAAGAGAACCCTCTGGCACTGTTGGTGGGAATGTAAATTGATACAGCCACTATGGAGAACAGTATGGTGGTTCCTTAAAAAACTAAAAGTAGAATTACCATATGACCCAGCAATCCCACTACTCGGCATATATCTGGAGAAAACCATAATTCAAAAAGACACATGCACCCCAATGTTCACTACAGCACTATTTACAATAGCCAGGTCATGGAAGCAACCTAAATGCCCATCAACAAACAAATGGATAAAGAAGATGTGGTACCTATATACAATGGAGTATTACTCAGCCATAAAAAGGAACAAAATTGGGTCATTTGTAGAGACGTGGATGGACCCAGAGACTGTCATACAGACTGAAGTAAGTCAGAAAGAGAAAAACAAGTATCGTATATTAACGCATATATGTGGAATCTAGAAAAATGGTACAGATGAACTGATTTGCAAGGCAGAAATAGAGATACAGATGTAGAGAACAAACGTATGGACACCAAGGGGAGAAAGCGGCGGGGGGTGGGGGGGGTGGGGTCGACATGGTGGTGTGATGAATTGGGAGATTGGGATTGACATACATACACTAATATGTATAAAATAGATAACTAATAAGAACCTGCTGTATATAAAAAAAAAAATCAAACACTAGGGACTTCCTTGGTGGTCCAGTGGTTAAGACTCCGCACTCCCAATGCAGGGGGCCCGGGATCAGTCCCTGGTCAGGGAACTAGATACCACATGCCACAACTAAAGATCCCACATGCCACAACTAAGACCTGGCTCAGCCAAATAAATAAATATATTTTTTTAAAAAAATCAAACACTAGCTGTGTGAACTAGGGCAAGTCATTTCACCTCTCTTTGAGCCTGTCAGTTCAAATTTGAATAATAAAGGTACAAAGTTAAGGGCTATAGTAAGAATCAAATGAGATAATAGAAACAAATGCTAATACCTACCTGACACACAGATAATAAATAAATAAATAAAGGTTAGGTACTATTAATGGGAAATCACTTTATAAATCAGACTTCTCCAAGTTCCCTTAGGATAATTTCTATATTAATTCATTCCATATTACAGTTGGCAATTTATAGTTAGGTGCCAAGTAGCAGAGATACAGGTAGAGGGATAAAGAAGAGGGACCCAATGACTACTCTTATGGAGTTTACAGTCAGGCAAGGCAGAAAGCATTAAAAAAAAATATTGAAAGTGTGATCAGTAATTGAAAGAAGATGCAGAATGCAATGAAAATATATGACAAGGGAACATAACCTAGTGTTGGGAAAAAACGTCATGAGTTCACTTTTGCACATATGGAGTTGGCATGCCTTGGAATCAGAGACTTAGATCTCAGGGAGAGATTTGGGCTACAGAGATAAATTTAAAGGCATCTATATATATGAGGTAACTGTGGTACAGATATCATCCAAGAAGAAAACTATGGAATGAGAAAAAGCTCCCAAAGTAAACCTTACATGACTCCAAAATTTAATGGCAACTCAGAGAAACAATATGACTCGTCCATGGACACACAGCTAGGATGGTGGCAGAGCAGTAACAGCAGAGCAGTAGTTAACAATGGTAACAGCACCACCGCCACCACTGATTACTGAGTGCTTTTTATTAACATATAGCTGTAACTATACCAAACACTTTTTTCATCTTGTTTATGTTTCCTTTGCTGTGCAAAAGCTTTTAAGTTTCATTACGTACCATTTATTTTTGTTTTTATTTCCCTTTCTCTAGGAGATGGGTCAAAAAGGATCTTGATGTGATTTATGTCACAGAGTGTTCTGCCTATGTTTTCCTCTAAGAGTTTTATAGTGTCTGGCCTTACATTTCGGTCTTTAATCCATTTTGAGTTTATTTTTGTGTATGGTGTTAGGGAGTGTTCTAATTTCATTCTTTTACACGTAGCTGTCCAGTTTTCCCAGCACCACTTATTGAAGAGGAAGTCCTTTCTCCATTGTATATTCTTGCCTCCTTTATCAAAAATAAGGGGACCATATGTGTGTGGGTTTATCTCTGGGCTTTCTATCCTGTTCCATTGATCTATATTTCTGTTTTTGTGCCAGTACCATACTGTCTTGATTACTGTAGCTCTGTAGTATAGTCTGAAGTAGGGAGCCTGATTCCTCCAGCTCCATTTTTCTTTCTCAAGATTGCTTTGGCTATTTGGGGTCTTTTGTGTTTCCATACAAATTGTGAAATTTTTTGTTCTAGTTCTGTGAAAAATGCCAGTGGTAGTTTGATAGGGATTGCATTGAATCTGTACATTGCTTTGGGTAGTATAGTCATTTTCACAATGTTGATTCTTCCAATCCAAAACCATGGTATATCTCTCCATCTGTTTGTATCATCTTTAATTTCTTTCATCAGTGGCTTATAATTTTCTGCATACAGGTCTTTTGTCTCCTTAGGCAGGTTTATTCCTAGGTATTTTATTCTTTTTGTTGCAGTGGTAAATGGGAGTGTTTCCTTAATTTCTCTTTCAGATTTTCATCATTAGTGTATAGGAATGCAAAAGATTTCTGTGTATTTTGTATCCTGTTACTTTACCAAATTCATTGATTTTCTGGTAGCATCTTTAGGATTCTCTATATATAGTATCATGTCATCTGCAAACAGTGACAGCTTTACTTCTTCTTTTCCGATTTGGATTCCTTTTATTATACCAAACACTTTTTATACATTTCATTTAATCCTTAGAACAACCCTTTGACCTTTAAGTTCAGTATTACTATGCTCCTTTTACAGTAAAGAAAGCCACGGTTCGCTGGGGTAACACAGCTCCAAAAGAGGAGCCAGAATTAAACAAAGATCAAAGACTACCTGGAATATTTCTCTGAATAGCATATATTTATATTAGGACTGGGATGTGGAAATACTGCAAATGGTCCAGATTTGAGTATAGGAAGATCATGAATTGGTTTCAAGCATATTGACATTCCTTTAAGACCTTCAGGGTCTCTGTGCTGTTTGGAACCCAGCAAGTTATCATTAAACATGTAATGACTCAAAGAACCGCAACGTGACACCCTTCCGAATGAGGTCCTATCAGATCCATCTGTGTTCCCAAAGCCCAACACAAGACTAGGCACAGAGTAGGCGCTCAGATTTTTCTGAATGACAATGATTCCCCTCTAGTCTCACCCCCAGGGGCCAGTCCTATCGGACTGGTCTGGAGAACTGGGCCACAAGATGACCGGGGTTGGGGCGGGGGGATCGGCGCGCTCTTGCTCACCTGTAAGGCCAAAGCACTCCTCTTTCCAGTATTTGGACTCATAAATGCGCGTCCGAATGATCTTCTCCACCAGATACTGAGGGTTGGTGCCGTGGATGCTGTGCGCATCTTTTACAGTACGGTTCGCCATTTTACACCTCCTTCCGTTCTATTTCCGTCGGGTTCTTTAGGACGTCACATCCAGGTTAAAAAACCGGAGTGGAATGGAGAAGGATGGAGGAAGTCTCACTAAATAGTTTGGGCGACCATCTTGAACCCGGAAATGTTTTAGAATCGGGCACTTTCTTGCGCGAACGGCGTAGCATACCGAATCAATGATGGCCTCTGACCGTTGACGGATGTACGTCCTGCGTCCCCTCCTTAGATGGGCGGGGCGGAAGGGCTGGCTGCTGACGGAACGTGGAGACACCCTGGGGGCGGGGCTACGGCGTTGGCGGGAAATTTCTTTTTCTCCACCTTCTGTCCATTCCTCGGGAGGCCCCCGCTTCGGCTCCAGTACGCGGCTGGTAGCTGTAAGAGGAGTGCCCCTGGGCAGGTAGATTTGCTGCAGCTCCACGAGCTCCTGAAGCGGGGACGGTGGGAAGCGGAGGGCTTGCGCCCAGCTCCAACAAACTGCGGCGCCCGGTGAGTGTGGCGTCCCACGGGCTGGAGAGGGATCTGAGCCGCGGGACTGAGGAATTGTTCTCTGTGGACTCATTCAGCCATTAATCCATTCAGCAGATATGTACTAAGCGCCTATTATTAAGTGCCAGGCACGTTCTAAACCCTTTAGGAACGTTTTACTTTCCACATTGCGATTTCTAACAGCTTTTCTCCCGGGGACTGCGACCTTGTAGCGGGGAAACCGAAAGCCAACAACAGAAAAGCGTGAACACTCCTGTCCTCAGCGCCCTGAGACTCTCAGTAATGATCTGAACCATGTGAACCTTCCATCTGCATGGCCCTTGTGAAGCAGTCGCATCTTTTCCTCATTTCAGCGTAGTGTTATGTAGCAAGCACCACAGGGAAGGCGGAGCAGCAGAAGTTATTACCCGATTTTACGGATGTAGCAGTTGCTCCCAGAGAGAAAGAGACTTGTCTAAGTCCCTTTTTGTGACTAAGCGGCCTGAGCTCCTACCCAGGTCTTCTTTTCCCCAGAAGAGCTGCTCTTAACTGCTGGGCTCTCATCCACCTTCTTTCCAGGAGGAGAGTGTAATGGCACCTCTTTTACTTTCTCTAGTCTAACCCCGGGATAGAAGGGCCTTCTTTTTTTTTTTTTTTTTTTTTTTTTTTGCGGTACTTGGACCTCTCACTGTTGTGGCCTCTCCCGTTGCGGAGCACAGGCTCCGGACGCGCAGGCCTAGCGGCCATGGCTCATGGGCCCAGCCGCTCTGCGGCATGTGGGATCTTCCCAGACTGGGGCACGAACCCGTGTCCCCTGCATCGGCAGGCGGACTCTCAACCACTGCGCCACCAATGAAGAGAAGGGCCTTCTATTTTGACAGTTGGAAAAAGCACTGGACTTAGAGGCATGAGATGCGAGATTCTTATCTTGGACTATCTGCAAATTGCAATGATCGGATATGGCAGTTTTCGATTTTAGTTATCTGTAAAAGTGGTACCCTCTTCCCTGCTGTATTGGGTGGTTGTGAATGCCATTGGAGGTTTCTGGTGTGAAATCATGTTTATCAAGTCCCTCTGCAACAGATTTTAATGTAACAAAGGGCGATATATGGACTTTAGAAGGTTTATGAATTCCCTGAAATTAAATGCAAAATTTTGTGTGAATTGTATGTGTTTCATAACATTTATCAAATTATTAAAAAAAAAAAAGAATCACTGTCCCTTACACATAAATGCAAGGGACTGGGGAAGTGAATTGACCATTTTGCATTTTCTCACTTAATCCTCAGTAATTCTAGAATAGTGCCTGGTACAGAATGGATGATTAATAAATAAATATTGGTTGAATAAAAGAAAGTTTCTATTCGTTTGGCCAAAAAGTTCGTTTGGGTTTTCCGTAACATCTTATGGAAGTTCCCGAATGAACTTTTCCACCAATCCAATATCCCCATTTTGTGGGTAAGGAAATTAAGGCCCATTTGACCTTTCAGTCAGTGGCTGGGAAGCCTGGTTTATTGTAATAAGCATACCAGAAGCAAGCTGTCTTAGACATGTATTAACATTATCTACTTTCACACAAGGTGTTCTAAGGTAAGTGCTTAAGAGCACAGTCATTGGAATCCAGCTGCTCGGGGTTTGAATTAAGCATGTGGTATCCTGTATAACACTGGGACAACTTACCATCTTGAAGTGCTAATAGCATCTACCTTTTATTCAGCAAATATTTATTACTGAGTGCCTGCCTTGCACTTAGTATGGACTAGCATTGTTCTAGGATTATTGTGAGGATTAAATGAGATAAACGTATCAAGAGTTTTGGTTCTACCTCTGTCTTATTGGATCAATAAATATCTGCTATCATTATTTTTACTGCAACTCCCTTATCTGTTTTCCTTGGGTGTGGCTCCTGGACTGGGTAGTGTGCATGTTCCAGATTTCTGGTATCTGCAACATTAGGAGCCTGTAGTGGGTATCTCCTAGAAGCCAAAGCCTTTGCTAGGCCAAGTCTGGCCTGCCTTTCCACTCCATTCATCACCGCTGTTGGGGAACCTTTTTGCTTACGGTGGATGAGATGCAGTGCTGGGTCGAGGGTAGGAAAGTGGCGTAACAGTGCAAAGAGGCCTGATATATACTATGATTTCCTTATGCTGCCTCTTCAGAAGGACTCCTGATTAATTTTTTGAACTTTGCATGGAAAAACAACCTGCATATAGAAAATGCACAAGTCATATACAGCTCAGTGAGTTTTCTTGAAGAGAACATACCTGTGTAACCAGCATCCAGTTCAAGAAACAACATGTCCAGCATCCCAGAAGCACTCCACTCCCCCACTGTGCTTCCTTTCAGTCACCAGGGTTTCCTTCTATTCTGACTTCTAACACCATAGGTTACTTTTACCTGTTTTTGACCTTTGTGTAAATGGAATCAGTATAGTATGTATTCTTTTGGCGTCTCATTTCTTTAGCTCATTGTTATTTTGTGAGATTTTCCCCACATGTGTGCAGTTGTGGTTGGTGGTTTCATTTCATTGCTGTATAGTGCTGCTGTGAACATTCTGGTTCATGTCTTTTGATGATATGTTTGTTTTTCTGTTGGGTATATTCTGTTGGAATTACTGGGTCATAGGATATACATATGTTCAGCTTGAGTATATATACTGCCAAATTTCCAAAGTGGTTTTACCAATTTACATGCCCTCCAGCAGTGTATGAGAGTTTTGGCTGCTCTACATCCTTACCACACTTGGTATTGTCCTAATGATTTTTTTACAAACAGTTCATTCAGGACGTCCCTGGCGGTCCAGTGGTTAAGACTCCATGCTTCCAATGCAGGGGGTGTGGCTTCAATCCCTGGTTGGGGAACTAAATCCCACGTGCCGCTTGGCACGGCCAAAAAATTTAAAAAAACAAAAAAACCCAGTTCGTTCATTAATTTGTTCAGCTATTATGTGTGAAGTCCTAACCTAGGCCCTGGGATGCAGTTATGAACAAGACAGACAAGGTCCCAAGATCCCTGCTCTTTTAGAATTTAACATTCTGATGTAGGAAGTACAACAAATAAGAAAGTAATATAATGTTTATGGCTTTGATAATAGGTCGGTGCAATAGAACATGACCTTAGGCAGTAGTATAAGGGGGTGGCGAGTAACTTTCCATTGGGTATCAGTGAAGGCCTATCTGAGGAAGTTTCACTGGAGCTGAGACTTGAGCCATCCCTGCAAAGATATTCAGGAAGAGAGAACAGCAACTGTGTAAGTCTGAGGGCACTAACAACCTTGGTCTGTTTGAGGTTTGGAAAAGCAGGCCTGGAGCATAGTGACAGGCTGAGTTGAGGCAGGTTATGTGGTCCAGGCCCAGAGAGCCTTCCGATACCCCTGCCTGCTCACCCTTTGGTAAATCATCCAGCTTTGCACGCATATATGCTTATACTGGTCTCAGTGAACACAGCTCATGATCTAGAAAAGGAGTGTTAAATTTTATCTTGGCTTAGTTTTTGAAAGAGGATGCATGCTTTAGTAACTAAAATATGGTTTCTATTTAAAGGCGTTGAAAGCATGGATTTGATGACCTTAGGTATACATGAGTACCTTAGGAGTATGGAGATAGTCCTTCTGTATGCCAGCTTTTAGTTTGAAAAAGTGCGATCCTTGTGCCAATGTTATCAAATATCATAGACACTGTGACAAATCAGAGCATTTATCCTGCAGTTAGATTATTCGAGAATTGTAGAAAATGTGTTGGGAGAGTCCACTTTACTACAAAGCACTCTCAGTGATATTCCAATTTTTTTTAATGATGGAGCTTATTTACTTGCATCTTTTGTCTGTATCTCAGTAGCCTATTTTGCCTGATTTCATCGCGGAAAGGTGAAAAGTTACAAGTTTACTGATAGTTCCATGTTACATCTTCCATTAAAAGGAACGTATATTGAAGGTAAGTTAGAGTTAATATATTTCCTTGAACATTTATTGAGATTCAAACACTTTTACTAACTTTTTGCCAAAAGATTATTACATACAATGAGTCCAAATGCATTTTTACTTGAGCACAAGTCTCCTACTTGTTTTAACTCATCAGTCTGCTGTTTGTTCATTTCTACAATGTATTTAATTAAAATTAGATTGATTTTAATAATACTGTGTTGTGAATCATACTCTAAATGTTCTTAATAGTAATCATTCAGGCATCATTTGTAAGCTGTGCATTTACTAATGACTCAGTATCTTCTTTTTGCTAATTAGTTTCCTCAAATTATATTAAAAAATACCTTTTTTAAAAGCAGAAGATCTTATGGGTCAGAATGTTCCCGAGTAGAATGTAGGACATAATGCTACTGACTTTAGGAAACCAGATTATTTAATCAGGATGTCAATAATGCTATTCTAATTCTGTTGTTTTCAACATGGACTGAAATTATTGGTCCCTCTATCAGTAATTCAGAGAAATTCTGTCAGACTGGATTAAAAAAAAATTTTTTTTAAACCCCAGTTTTGTCAAACTTTAGCTCTATAAGAAAAGCATTGAATTTAGAGGAAAGGATTGTTTTCTTAATAACTTAAGATAATGAGTTGGCATTATTATTAGGACTCATAGATTGTAGCTTCCATATTGTAAAGAGGATTGTCAAATATGTTTGGAGTTTTCACTCTCATTTCAGAATTGTCAGTAAAAATGTCTTTTTTCCCATGTACTTTAATATAGTTGTTTCTTTTCAGCTATTCACAATATTAATATCTAGGACCTATCAGCTGCAAAGAAAAAGACCGCTTCCAACTGCCAGAGCAGAACAGGTTAGTGACCCTGGGGTTTTGTTTTGTTTTGTTTTTAAGGTAAGTGGAATGATACATTTGATAAAATCCATTGCCATTCCCCCAAATGCCCCTTGCATGTTTTTGCCTCCATCCCTTGGAAACCCTCATTTCATCCATCTTAGCAATAGCTACCCATTATTTAACATTCATTTTAGAAAACCCCTTTAAGAAATCGTTCCTCCCTGAACAGTCACAAGCCTGGTCCTCTACCTTGCAGTAGTCTCTCTGGCTTTCTCTTGGCTCTTTGCACTGTTAGTTGTCCTTTCATGTGTTTATATTTTATCCCTACCTAGATTATAAATGTTATAAAGATACTTACAACTACTGTATCACTGTCTTTTAGTTTCACATTATTAGATGTTTCACATCTATCATTGTGTCTTGTACCTAGTAAGTACTTCTAAACATCTATAGTTTTTTACATATTGACCTTTCTGTTTCCCTGGATAGGAAGAGATAAGGCATAGTACCAGATGATAACTGAATTGCCTGTGTTTGATCTTCATAGAGCTTGACTTTTTCCTCAAAAAAGTTTTTTTTTTCCTAAGTCTAAAATGTGTGGGAGTGTAGCAGGGGCAGAAAAGAAGGCTGAACCCACTGAAAGCAGGGACTGTTTCCTAGAATCCATCAGAGCATGTCATGTTAACTCAGAGTTAGTGACTTTTACACAGGAGCCATGGCCTACCGTCCTACAAGGCTGAGGACCAGACAAACTTATTCATGGACTGGCAAGCCATTGGATCGAAAACTGCACTACCAAACCTACAAGTGAGTGATAGAGTCCTTTGGTGGACTGGAACTAATAGCTTCTTCAAGCTGAGCTGTTAATAACTTGTATCCAGGGTGTTTTAGGTACTATAGGTTGAGGATTGAGGGACAGTGAATATGAATTGATTGTAAGGGGGTGTGGGTTTGTTTGATGGAAGAAGATGTTAGCATAAATATAGCAGCTAGTGATACAGGAAGATATTATGTCAGGTTAATAAAATTTGATATGTATGATAATGTCATATCTATTTAAGATAGGTTCTGTATAACTCTGCATGATAACAGGGTAGGATGGATGTTGTTACTACATCCTCTTAGCCCAAGACATCTCTGAACAATCTGATGTTTTTACTGGGCGGCTTTCATGTCTTAGGAAGCCTTTGTTGTTCTTTGTCAATAACTGAGAGAAGTTAGGGTTCATCCTAAGGCCTCTGGATTAATCACCCATGCTAAAACAATTCATTCAATTCATGTTATCTACTCTTGCTTGTGATTTTACTGGTAAATTGGTTTCTAGTAGGATTGGTCAGAAGAGAGAAACTATTCAGGGGGTTTTCTAGTTACAGAGCATATTCCTCTGTGCCCAGGGGTCTGAAGAGCTTGGCCCACCCTAAGAGATTTCCTAACATGTTTCTCTGTTATTTCCTAGAGAAATGAATGTGAAAATAGAAGCTCGTTTGCCTGAGATTGACCTCCAGGTTGGACAGTTTGTGTTGATTGAAGGGGATGATGATGAAAATCCGTATGTTGCTAAATTGGTTGAGTTGTTTGAAGACGGTGAGTTTGGGGCTGGAATGAAAAGTATTCCTTGTCACTAATGATTGGGAAGTGCTCCGTGGTGGGAACAGGGGTGGTTACTGATTCTTCTGTTCATAGCAGTATGTAGGGTGTGCCTGTGGGCTCACTTAAGCACCAGCTGTACCCTCTTCCACCTAGTGAACGTCCTTACTCACTAGAGCAATATTGGGTAAAAATGGGAATGGAGGGCTCAAGAATTTAGCTTTTGCATTATTTTTAGGAGGGGGTAAGAATGGCCATGAAGGCAGGATTGTTGGAGTGGAGAGAAAGGATGGATTTAGGAAGAAGGAGGAAAGGAAATAATAGATGATTTGCACTCTAGTAGAGACATGTCCTTAAATTTTGGCATGAGGAAGTTAGTAACTTTGCAAATGCAAAGTTACTTTTACTAGGGAGGCAGTAAATTGGATTGGGTAGGTGTATCACTTGATTGACGTTCAGTCAGAAAAACAGAAACACTTTAGGTGTTTTATTTACCCAGAGGGACTTGTGTATAAGTGTTGAAAAGGCTGAAGAAGCAAACAGTGGTGTTTCCCAGAGATCAGTAAGTGCAGAAAGCCAGTACTACCCTTAAGGCTAGAGGAGCAAAAGGGAAGGTAGTGTGAACTGGTGCCTGCAAGGCCACACTCACAGCCGCAGCTGATTTTCTCAGCTGTTAACCCTCTGCAGCCCAGAGAAGAGCACAGAAAAGTGGGAATGGAGCGGAACTCCGAAAGGAAGATGAAAGAGGATAGTAATTTAAACTATTACAAAACTGCTTCTTTCCAAAGCTAGGAGAGGAGTATGTGGAAGTTAGTCCTAGTCCTGTGGCAGTTTGTATGCCTAAAAGAAGGAACTGATAGAGTGGATGAAGGTACTTTACATTATAGAGATAGGGAGGATATTCAACAAGTATGGAGGAAAACTTCATCAAACTAACATCCACTAGGGAGAGCACATCAGCAGGATGGGCTTTTGTATTTGAGGTTTGGGCCTTTGTGTATAGATTTTAGAACCATGTATTGTGCTACATTGGATGGCTTCAGTCTTTGAAGAGAGCTAAGGAAGAGAAGAGGCAGTGATGATGGTGGCACTAATGAGTATATGTCCTTTCACTTGGAGCTAACACTGGTATGGAGTGATGTTAATGGTATATTATGATGATAAAGCTGAAGGTTGCAAGCATATGTTTGCCAGAAGTCATCTCAGTGGCTGATGCTCTGAGTCTTGCTAGGAGTTTTGTTTTGATTTGCAAAATTTGTTCAGTAACTGTGATTAGAATTGCTCCTCTCAAACGCCTTTTACAATTTATGTGATGACCGATAGCACCATTTGGACGTGGAGCAAAGTGAGAAGAACGTGGGTGCTGGGTGTAGTCAGATTGCCGCTGGTTGGTCTTGTGACCTTTGACAAATTATTTAAGGGCCCTGAAATGTGATCACTTCACTGGTAAAAGGGAGACAGCCATAGTACCTACCTTGTAGGATTACTGTGAGGATTAAGATAATGTTTATTATCTTTAACCTTACCTTTTCCATCTATCCCTCCCTAGATTCTGAACCTTATCCCAAGAAACGTGCTCGAGTACAATGGTTTATCCGATTCTGTGAAGTCCCTGTCTGTAAACAGCATTTGCTGGGCCGGAAGCCTGATGCACAAGAGATATTCTGGTATGATTACCCTGCCTGTAACAGCAACATTAATGCCGAGACCATCATTGGCCACGTGCAGGTAGGTGATGCCTTGATCCTCAGTTCTATCTTGAAGCTTATTTCTGGCTGATTCCTAAGCTTATTACTGGCTCTCGTTTACCTCACGGAAACGTATTTTTCCTGTTTGTCACCTTCTCTGCTTGCCTGCCTACTTCCTTTCAACAACAAATATTTATCGAGAGCACTTACCATGTGTTAGGAGCCTCCTGGAGGAAGTGACATTAGGTTGTGACCTGAGGGATGAGCAGGAATTAGCAGGTGTATCTCAGTGGGAAATTATATTTAGCTGTGATTGTGGCAGACATAAAGCACTTTGAGGCTGAATATCCTTGCTTAAATGAGGACTTCACCTTGAGTGAATCAGTACAAAGAGTGTAATTGCTCCAGGCAAACGTGTGTTATGAGATTTTATAATAAATCAGGTTTGAAGAGTTGTAGGCTGAATTGAGACACTGGTTTGGAGACTAGGATATGGGTTATTTCTCAAGCTACTTCAGGCCCCCAAAATGGGATTAGATCCGGATGTGAAGTGTGGTCACATGGTGACTAGGTGGTTGGTAGGGCAGGGAGACCATGGCTTGGCATGACTATAGTCAGATTTTTCCACTCTGGGCCCAGCATATCATGTGCCACAGAATAATTTATCTCTGAGTTAAATGAGTTAAGAGGTGAAAGGCAGATGTAGAAGTTGAAGCAGCAAAATGGGTGGATGTGGAAAGGTAGGGGGCATGTTTAGGCAGGAGCACAATGGTGGGAATGAGCAGGACTGTGACAAGCCAAGCTCGACTAGTGGTGGGAAGCCCTTTTGAAGAGCACTGAGCACTCAGGAGGTAAAGTGGGGTCAGATTTTAGAAGGTAGTGAAAATCAGTTTAAGTAATCTGATCTTGCAGAGTGGGTAGCCATTGTAGACTATTGAGCAGGGGGGCATGCTTAGAGAAGTTTTTATGGGGAAACTTGGCATGGGTGAATAGAATGGACTAGAAAAGAAAACATGAGATATGGATATCAGCAAGGAGGACTCTGTGGAAATATGCTATGCCATGTCCATGCCTCTTTTGTTTAGAAAAGTAATTGTTCCAGGTAAGAATGCAGACTTAAATGCTCTTTAATCATAGCTCTCATAGAGCCTTCGTTGACTCTTTGGGTCCTTATTTCTTTATATCATCCATACTTCCTAAATTCAGGTAGTAGCTTTAGCCCCAGATGAAGTGATACCTATGGATCTGAAAAATGAGAAGACATTCTTTGTTAAACTATCTTGGAATGAGAAAAAATTCAAACCACTACCTCCAGAACTATTTGCACAGTTGGATAAGCTACAAGAAGGCAACCCTAGATGCCAGAAGTCCATGGAAGCCAAAACTAAAAGTACAGAAAGCCCTTCTTGGACCACAGCAGAACATGTGGTCAAAAGGATTGAATCAAGGCACTCCACCTCCAAATCTCGCCAAACTCCTTCCCATCCTGTCACCCCAAGGGCAAGGAAGAGGCTGGAGCTCAGCAGTAAGTGTAAAATGGGTCACAGTGGGCAATACTGAGGCTAAAGGAAAATGATAAAATATTAATTCATGCTATAGTGTTGAGTTAGTGCAGCAGTGAGCCAAGTACTAATTGGACGTCTCTTGAAATATATATCACATAAGATTTACCATTTTAATCTGTTTTTTGTGTGTGTGTGTGTGTGTGTGCGGTACGCGGGCCTCTCACTGTTGTGGCCTCTCCCGTTGCGGAGCACAGGCTCCAGACGCGCAGGCTCAGCGGCCATGGCTCACGGGCACAGCCGCTCTGCGGCATGTGGGATCTTCCCGGACCGGGGCACGAACCTGTGTCCCCTGCATCGGCAGGCGGACTCTCAACCACTGCACCACCAGGGAAGCCCCATTTTAATCATTTTTAAATGTACAGTTTAGTGGCATTAAGTACATTCACATTGTTGTATAACCATCCCCATCATCTTCTGAAACAATCTCTCCAACCATTAAGCAATAACTTCCCATTCCCTCATGCCCCATCCTCTGGTAACCACCATTCTACTTTTTGTCTCTGAATTTGACTTCTCCAGATAACTCATATAAGTGGAATCATACAGTATTTATTCTCTTCTGACTGGTTTAAAAAGTTAGTATAATGTCCTCAAGATTCATCATGTTGTAGCATGTGTCAAAATTTCCTTTTTTAAAAAATTGAGATATAATTGACATCTAGCATTATAACATATTAGTTTCATGTATACAACATAATGATTTGATATTTGTATATATTGTGAGATGATTACCACAGTAAGTTTAACTAACATCCATCACCATATGTGCAGCTACTCTGGAAAACAGTTTGGAGGTTCTTTAAAAAACTAAAAATACAGTTGCCATATGATCCAGCAATCCCGCTCCTGGGCATATATCTGGAGAAAACTCTAATTTGAAAAGATACATGCACTCCAGTGTTCATAGCAGCACGATTTACAATAGCCAAGACATGGAAACAACCTAAATGTCCATTGACAGATGAATGGATAAAGATGTGATATATTTGTATATATATGTATACAAAGGAATACTACTGAGCCATAAAAAAGAATGAAATAATGCCATTTGCAACAACATGGATGGACCTAGAAATCATCATACTAAGTGAAGTAAGTCAGAGAAAGACAACTACCATATAACATCACTTATATGTGGAATCTAAAATATGACACAAATGAAATTATTTACAAAACAAACAGATCCACTGACATAGAAAACAAACTTATGGTTACCAATGGGGAAAGGGGGTGGGGGAAGGGTAAATTAGGAGTTTGAGATTAGCAGATACAAAGTACTACATATAAAATAGATAAATAGCAAGGTTCTATTGGGCAGCACAGGGAACTATATTCAACATCCTGTGATAAACCATAATGGAAAAGAATATATATATATAGAACTGAATCACTTTGCTATATACCAGAAACTAACACAACAATGTAAATCAACTATACTTCAATTTAAAAAAAAAGAAACATGTCATGATACATAATTACAGTTTTTTGTCTTGTGATGCGAACTTTTAAGATTTACTCTCTTAGCAACTTTCAAACATGCAACACAGTATTAATTGTAGTCACCATGCTGTACATTACATCCCCATGACTTATTTATTTTATAACTGGAAGTTTGTACCTTTTGGCTACCTTAACCCATTTTGCCCAATTCCTCAACCACTGCCTCTGACTACCACCAATCTGTTCTCTGTATCTATGAGCTTGGTTTTCATTTTTGTTTTTTAATTTAGATTCCATATATAAGTGAAATCCTATGGTATTTGTCTTTCTCTGTGTGATTTATTTCACTTAGCATAATGCCCTCAAGGTCTATCTGTGTCACAAATAACAGGATTTCCTTCCTTTTTATGGCTGAGTAATATTCCATTGTATATACATACCACATTTTCTTTTATTTTTTTAAAGTTTATGTAAGATTGGCTTCATTTATTTCTTTTTTTAAAAAATATTTATTTATTTAATTGGCTCCGTGGGTCTTAGCTGCAACACATGGGATCTTATTTGCAGCATGTGGGATCTTTAGTTGCAGCATGAGGGATCTTTAGTTATCGCATGCTAACTCTTAGTTGTGACATGAGAGATCTAGTTCCCTGACCAGGGATTGAACCCGGGCCCCCTGCATTGAGAGCGCGGAATCTTAGCCACTGGACCACCAGGGAAGTCCCACATACCATATTTTCTTTATCCATTCATCCATTGATGCACATTTAGGTTGTTTCCATATCTTGGCTATTGGAAATAATGCTACAGTGAACATGGGGGTGCATTTGTCTTTTCAAGTTAGTGTTTTTGTTTACTTCAGATAAGTATGCAAAAGTGGAATTGCTGGATCATATGGTAGTTTTTTGTTTGTTTTAAATAAATTTATTTATTTATTTTTGGCTGCATTGGGTCTTCGTTGCTGCGCGCGGATTTTCTCTAGTTGTGGTGAGTGGGGGTTACTCTTCGTTGCGGTGCATGGGCTTCTCATTGCGGTGGCTTCTCTTGTTGCGGAACACAGGCTCTAGGTGTGTGGGCTTCAGTAGTTGCAGCACACGGGCCCTAGAGCACGCTGGCTTCATTAGTTGTGGTGCACGGGGTTAGTTGTTCCGCTGCATGTGGGATCTTCCTGGACCAGGGCTCAAACCTGCGTCCCCTGCATTGGCAGGCGGATTCTTAACCACTGCGCCACCAGGGAAGTCCCTCATATGGTAGTTTTATTTTTAGCTTTTTGAGGATCCTCCATACTGTTATCCATAGTGGCTGCACCAATTTACATTCCCACCAACAGTGCATAAGGGTTCCCTTTTCTCCATATCCTCGCCAACACTTGTTATTTGTTTTCTTTCTGACGATAGCCATTCTGACAGGTGTGAGGTGATACTTCATCTTGATTTTCATTTCTCTGATGATTAGTGACATTGAGCACCTTTTCATTTACCTATTGGCCATCTGTATAGCTTCACTTGGAATAATGTCTATTCGGGTCCTCTGTCCATTTTTTAATCTCATTGTTTGTTTTCCTGCTATTGTATGAGTTCTTGATATACTTTGGATATTAACCCCTTATCAGATATTTGATTTGCAAATATTTTCTCCCATTTAGTAGGTTGCCTTTTCATTTTGTTGGTGGTTTCCTTGATGTCCAGAAGCTTTTTAGTTTGGTGTAGTCCCACTTGTTTGTTTTTACTTTTGTTGCCTTCGTTTTTGGTGTCAGATCCAAAAAATCATCATCAAGTTCCATGTCAAGGAGCTTATTACCACCTATGTTTTCATCTAAGAGTTGTATGGTTTCAAGCCTTACATTCAAGTCTTTAATCCATTTTGAATTAATTTTTGTGTATGATGTAAGATAGTAGTCCAGTTTCATTCTTCTGCATGTTTCAATTCTTCTGTCCAATTTTTCCAGCATCATTTAATGAAGAGTCTGTCCTTTCCTGATTGTATGTTCTTGGCTCCTTTGTTGTAAATTAATTGGTCATATATATGTGAGTTTGTTTCTGGGCTTTCTATTTTGTTCCATCGATCTGTGTGTGCCAAAACCATACTGTTTAGATTACGGTAGCTTTGTAATATAGTTTCAAATCAGGGATTGTGATGCCTCCAGGTTTGTTTTTCTTTCTCAAGATTGCTTTGGCTATTTGGGGTAAAATTTCCTTTCTGTTTAATTTTTTGAGGAACCACCATACTCTTCCATAGCAGCTGCATCATTTTACATTCTTATCAGTAACACACAAGAGTTCCATTTCCCCACATTGTCACCAACTATTTAGATCTTGTTATTATTATGTTGTTTTATATTGTTATTTTCTGTGGTTTTGACTGTAGCTATGCTAATGGGTGTGAGGTAGTATGTCATTGTTACATTTCTCTAATGATTAGTGATGTTAAGCCCTGTAATTAGCTAATTCTTCAAGAGCTTAGCTACTAAGGTGACATTGCTTTTAGATCCTTAGTGGAAGAGCTAAGAAATATATATATATATATATATATATATATATATATTTGTTATAATATAGTGTTAAAACTCTTAAATTCATACTCATACTTCTAATCTATACTATGGGGTTCTTTCCATCCTTCCCACATTCCATAATTCCAAATCAAAATTGATTTGCAGTTTTTATGCCTTTAGAATATATTCCACTGAGGGAGTAATGTTACTTTGATTAAATTTTTTTCTTCCACCAATGGTTATTTTATTGGTGATATACAGTTAGGTTCTTTCATTTCTGTTTAATTTTAGGGCTTTTCCCATCTTTGATTTTCAAAACATTTAAAACATTAGCATAGTTAAAGAGTCAAAACTATTTAAGACAAGTGTACTCAGATAAGCCGCATTCCTTTCTTTACCCTTGCTCCCTGTTTCTACCTCATCTTTTGTAGGTAATCAATTTTATTAGTTTCTGGTTTATTTTTCCTTTGGTTTTTGCAAAAATCAACAGATAAAACACACACAGACATATGTACACACAGTCATATACAAACATGCATATAATTTTTATTTTATTATAGTTTTATTTCCCATTCTTTCTTACCCAGTAGGGTATTATACTGGATGTATTCTTTTCCATTTTAACTTTTTTCACTAATGATATATCTGAAAGCTACTCCATGGCTGTTCTGAGAGCTCATCCTCATCCTATTATGTGTCCTTAATTTTTCTGTTTATGTGCCAAGTTCATTGAGTATAAGTTATTTGCATTCTTGATAGCTCCTTAGTAGGAGCTATCAAGAATACAAATGTTTAGGAGCTGAATATAAACATATAAACCATTTTGGAAATGCAGAAGACTACTAGAGAAATAATTTGTAATACCACCATTTAGAAATAATTGAGTGTTTTTTTCACTGTTGATTTTGTAGGACCTTGAAAGTTAGGGTAAAAAATTTAAACTTGACACAGTTACATAATTAGATGAGGCAGATATGATGAAAATATTTTGGATTGTTTTTGACAGAAAGATGGGGAAATGAGGCATGAGGGAGACTAGGACTTTGGGACATTTTTACATTAATCTAGACATGAGTTACCCTCATATTTACCACACAGGTACTAGATGACTTCTTACCTTGTCTGCAGCTATTCCACACACACCCTGTGCTGTGACTAAAGTGAACTCCTCTGCCCAGTGCTTTCCTGCCTCGTTGCCTTAGCTCACATCAATCTCATTTATTCTCTTCACTTATTCCCCTCCTTCCCCTTTCAACTCTGTTGAAATTTTGCCTTTCTTTCAAGGTCTGTCTCAAAAGCCATGTTTATTAGCACTTAGGTGCTTTAGGACAATTTTTAAACTTCATACTATAGACGTTTATGTGTATCATCTGCCCTGTTACTTTTGGCTGCATTGGGTCTTCGTTGCTGCATGCGGGCTTTCTCTAGTTGCAGCGAGCAGGGGTTACTCTTCATTGTGGTGCACGGGCTTCTCATTGCGGTGGCGTCCCTTGTCACAGAGCAAGGGCTCTAGGCACGTGGGCTTCAGTAGTTGCAGCTCGCAGGCTCAGTAGTTGCGGCATGTGAGCCCTAGAGCATGTGGGCTTCAGTAGTGGTGTGCAGGCTCAGTAGTTGTGGCTTGCGAACTCTAGAGCGCAGGCTCAGTAGTTGTGGTGCACGGGCTTAGTTGCTCCGCAGCATGTGGGATCTCCCCAGACCAGGGATCGAACCCATGTCCCCTGCATTGGCAGGCAGATTCTTAACCACTGAGCCACCAGGGAAGTCCCACCTATCTTTTAATAGCTCATTTGCTATCTGTGAATGAATGTCCAGGTTCTTGGTGCCTTTGATCATGGTGAGAGAGGAGCAGATCCAAATGTGGCTCTGTGTATTCTTAGAACCCAGTTGGTTACCCCCCACCCCCACCCCCGGGGACCCATCTTCTCTCTGTTGGTAGATATAATCTGGGTTAAGAAAAATCTAGGACTTGGTATTACTCAACAGAGTCATTGGTATAAATTTTTTCAGATGCTGTTGAATGGGGCCTGAGGATGTGCAGTATCACCCTGGTTGAGAACCACTCTTCTGGTAGATTACTTCACAGAAAACCTGACCTGAACATTTATCTATAAAAGCTGATTTAACTGTTGACTTATGGTTCTAGCTAGCAAAATTACTCGTAGAATTTAAGAGAGAGATTAAAAATAATAAGAGCTACCTGGCGCAGGAAAAGAAAGCATAGAATAATTCAAAATATGGATAACTCATGTCTTTGTATCACTCAGTGAATGAGTTTATCTATAAAGATATTAAGGGTGTATATAGTGCTAGTTATAAAATTCACACATTGTCTATGGTGATTTCTCTTGAACTTAGGTTTCCCTAGGACACATAACACTAGGATTTCCCAGCAGACTTCATGGGCCTCGTTGGAGTCTCCTGGAAGAATGAAACGGAAAGTGGCCTTCTCTGAGATCACCTCGCCTTCAAAGAGGTCTCAGCCTGATGGTCCTCAGAACTCGTCTGCAGCTCTGAAAACCCCAGAGAAAGCTGGAGAGATTCAGCAGTGTTGGGCCGAGGATGACAAGAAGGCTTCACCTGATGGTTGCATGATCCTGAGACCTCGAGTCCCAGCTTTGAAAACGACAGAGACTAGTGAAGAAAGAACATTTACTCCTGTCAGGGGGGGACAGAAATCCTTGGTGGTGCCTTCTGTGATTCTGAAACCAGAAAACATCAAAAAGAGGTAACTGGGGATGCTTCCCTGCCTCCCACAGAGCAAATCGAGATCCTTCACATGATGTGAAAAGTGTGGGTCACAGCTGATAAATCTGCCTGTGTCACAGAATCGCCAGCTTTTCCAAAATACAGATTTCTAAGCCTTTCCCTAGATGTAGGAAATCAACCTCCAAGCGTTGGGCCCAGGAATCTGCATTTTGAGATGCTCTTTGGGTGATTCTGATATACCCAACTGTCCTTTGGGGATCACGGCTCCAGAAGATAATTTCCCAAACCTGAACTGCTTCACAGTCCTGGATTTCATTACTTGCTGTGGCTCTTTGCCACATTTTAACAGTGATTTTCTTAGGTTTTTGGGGTTTTTTTCTTTTAAACTGGAAGCCGTTTTCAAATACATACAGTACAAGAAGATAATGCATCTGGAAGAAACTCTGCAGTTTGACATTGGGCAATGTTTATAAATGATGGGCTGCACAGGGAATGTGACGAGCCTGAAATGGCAATGTTTCCTGCTCAGAAACTGCAGCACCTGGCTCACCTAGTTTGCTTGATAAATGCTTTGTATTGAAAATATGGCTGCATTTCTGCTAACCTTGAGTGGACAGTAAATTCACTGATATGTCAGAAATTAAAAAAGGATAAGAAACTCTGCCTAGGATGAGTATGTTCTGATCTCTAGTTGGGAGAGGTGATGAGTCTGATTTAAGTGATAAGCTTTTGGCAAACTTTAATCTCTGGGTTTGAGTCAAACTTCAGTTACAAACTTTTTAGCACAGTGTGATTAGCTCCTTCCAAAGTAGCTGCAGAAAGAATAGGAGCCAGTCAGGCTACCTGACTATCTTCTAGTCCCGCTGCTGATCCCTGGTGCCCCAAACTGCTTTCCATAACCTTGCTGTGGTATCTTGCAGGGAGGCCAAAGAACCAGTTCAGGATGAAGCTACCTCTACTCCCCGTTGTCGTATCCGCAGAAAGAGCTCTCTCTTGACTTTGAATCGGATTAGGCAGCAGCTTAGGTAAGACTGCTGCTTGGCAGGCATAAAAACATCCTGCCATTTGTGAAATCTATAATCCTATTTCTTAAATCCTCTTTTTATTTCTTGTTTGTTGTTTGCTAATCCATGGAAATTCTCCTTTACCTAGTATGTCTGGAATTATGTTAATTTCACATAAATGTCATAGTTTGAAAGAGGCAAGAAACACTGCCCTGGCCTTAGGTGGCTCCCAGGGCCCCATCATCATCACGCCCAGCAAGACTGTTAGTGTGGTGCCTAAGGGCATGAACTTTGATTCTGATAGACTTGGATTTGAACCTGGGCTTTGTCATTTACTATCTGTGTAACCTTGGGAAGGTTACTTAACATTTCTAAACCTTGGATTCCTCATCTATAAAATGGGAATAATAATAAACAAGTCACAAAGTTGTGTAGGGTTTAATGAGATAATATAAATAAAGCCCTTAATAGAGCTTCCCGGTAGCAAGAGCCCAAGAAGAGGAGCACATCTGAAATTGCTCCGTTGCAGGAGAGACTCTGCAATACCTCGAATCCACACTGATCTGTTAGGAGCTTCTTATGTAGACTTCAGACATCAAATATCAGAAAATAATGTGTCCTACCATTCAGGTTTTTAGGTAATAGTAAAAGTGACCAAGGAGATGAAGAGTTTCTTCCGGTAGCCGAGATTTCAGACTCTGACAGTGAGGAGGAAGAGGCTTCCACACCCCCTCTTCCAAGGAGAACACCCAGCAGTGTGTCCAGGAACCTACGCTCTTCCATGAAGTCACCCTTACAGACCCCCTCCAAGACACCAAAGAAAACCGTAAGGTTCTTTTAGGTTTATTTCTAGTAATTTAGAAATTGTGGTGACTGAGGTCACACAACTAATAACAGCTGGGTTTTGAGCATAGGTCTGTCATATTCAAAGCTATGCCACTTGGAGTATTCATGGAGGAAAGGTTCTTTTTTTTTAAATTTAATTTTTATTTTATATTGGGGTATAGTTGATTTACAATGTTGTGTTTCAGGTGTACAGCAAAGTGGTTCAGTTATATATATATATACATATATCCATTCTTTCTTAGATTCTTTTTCCATATAGGTTATTACAGAGTATTGAGTAAAGTTCCCTGTGTATTCATGGAGGAAAGGTTCTACGTGAACCCTAGGACTGAAAATGAACCCAGTAGACAGTGATAAAATTTGAGTCCAAGTTCCTTTTAAGATACGGAACCAAATGGCCAATAGCCAGACTGCCTGAGGGAAGGACAAGAACTGTAAGAACGGACTCCTCATCTTTGCATTTCCCTTGAAAGCTGGCAGAGGGCTTTGTGTGTAGTCAGTGCTCAGTGGGTATTGAATCCAGGGCTGCTGAGCCGTGTCATTGGTTTTGTTGTGCCACTCAATGCACTTGAGGAATAGGGAGCACTACTAGGTGTTGGGAATGAATTGTGTGAAACATGGAACAGGTAAATGGATATCTGTCTGCTTTCTGTGGAACTTTAGCAGAGCATTGAAAGCTATTAAGAAAAGAGGGTCTTACTGTGTTCAAACATGTTTGAGAAATGTTTGGATTAAACAAAGTTAAATTGGTTTCATTATCACATGACTTTTCAAGGCCATTAACTTATTAGTGTTATTGTGAGGGCATTAGTATATTAGGAAACATTTTTCGTAGAGCATGTTGTTCTTTAGAACAATTTAGAAATGCCTAATTAGGGACCTTTCTAAAGCTGATCTCCATTTTCCCATATCAAGAAAAATGTGATTGGGCTTGGGTTGAAGTCAAAGAAAAGACCTTTAGGGAAGGAAATCCAATAGATCGGCTTTGGACGAGGCAGTCTTGTAGAATAGCTCACCCGGATGATCTGGTTTGATTGCATCTCCTGGGTCCCACCCAGAAGAAGGGATTTAGGGGCGGGGCGGGGGCCTCTTTAGCATAATAAAAAAGTCAGAAGTCCACTTTTTTTTCTTAAAAAAAAAACCTTCTCAGCAAGGTTTGTTATTATTTTCCTGTTTTCTCCAGAGTTAATAGATGTTAAGCTGTTAACAGGGTCTAAATGCTGTTCTGCGTTTGGGAAGAGGTGTAGAGACTATCACTTTATAGCTTGGCTACAAGCAGAGGGTGGGTAGGTGAAATGCCCCCACGAAAGGGAGTGCTTTGTGGAAACACCATGAATACTACTGGGTAGCAGGCCTGCTCTAATGAACCAGCAGCAAGGGAAAAAAGAGAATGGTGAAATCGGTCTGTGGGCCTAAACTGAATGACCCTATGGTTCGAAGTGGAGAAATCTAGGGAGGTTTCTTCCAGTACTGTGTAGTGGATCGTGGAAGTTCTGAGCTAAAGATTGACCATATTTTCAAAGAAGGCTAGAGGAAGATGTTTTTTATTTATATTTTTTAAAGATGCTTTTTTATTTTAATCAGTGAATGCAACTCGTGGGGGCAGAATAGAGGAGGATCTTAGGAATCAAACCCAGTTTATGCTGCTACTGTACCCTATTTGGGCAGAGTATTTAGGATTAGAAAGTATTTGCCTTTCTTTGAAGATAGTATTTTACTTTGAAAAGTATTTAATCCATACTTTTATTCATTCTTTCCTCAGACTGACATTGTTTTCAAATCCTAATACTATAGTAAATTAGAAATAAGAAATTGTGTTTGGACGATGAACAAAATGTATATGTAACGTAGGAGAGAAAGGGAGAATCTTGGTAATCTATACAGGAAGGAACTAAGAGGAATTCACTACCTCTTTTCTTTTTATCAGCTCATCACGAATCAGATTTGCTGATGCATCCTGGATGGAGTTTTGCTTTGTTTTTTCCTTCTGAAATATGTTCTGTCTCTTTTTTTATTTTGGAGTATAGGTGATTTACAGTGTTGTGTTAGTTTCAGGTGTACAGCAAAGTGATTCAGTTATACATATACATATATCCATTCTTTTTCAGATTCTTTTGCCATATAGGTTATTTTTTATTTTATTTTATTTTTTGCAGTACCCGGGCCTCTCACTGTTGTGGCCTCTCCCACTGCGGAGCACGGGGCCTAGCCACTCCGCAGCATGTGGGATCTTCCCAGACTGGGGCACGAACCCGTGTCCCCTGCATTGGCAGGCGGACTCTCAACCACTGTGCCACCAGGGAAGCCCTACCATATAGGTTATTACAGAATATTGAGTAGAGTTCCCTTTACTCTGCAGTAGGTCCTTGTTGATTATCTAAATGTTCTGTCTTTTGAATACAGCCCGAGCCCAGAACACCACGTCACGCCACTCCCCGGATCCGCAGCCGAAACCTGGCTGCCCAGGAGCCCGCCAATGTGCTGGAGGAGGCCCGGCTGAGGTGACGTCACTCGGGGGCCCCTGCTTTCATTCAGATGAGCTGGGAGTGCTTTGTAGTCATTGGTGTACATAATAAAGGTAGAGAGTAAGATGAACGTGTGTGTCTAGAAAGAAGAAACCTCAAGCAGTGTCTGGGTGAGCTACTGTGGACAGGCTCTGGGAGGAGTCTGCAGTCCACTGCCACCACTTTCTCAGGGTTGGAAGGTGATGAGTCAGGACACTGCTTCTCAGTTGCGGTACCCTTTAGAACTGCGTGGGGACTTTTTCAAAATACATAAGCCTAGATCCTGCCAGAAATCAGCTGAATCAGAATCTCATGTGGGATGAGGTCCACCCATGTGATTTGAGGAACCTCCCCAGGTGATATGTACTCTTAGTTAGAAGCACTGAGTTGGGTGATTTGTCTGGGTAGAGAAAGGCCAAATGAAGAAGTTTAAGAATGAAGGCATTCCCTTGGATGTGAGATTAAGGTTTCAAATAGAAACTATAGATAAATCTTTTCCATTTATTATTGAGTAGATAGTAAAATGCTTCTAAAGTCCTCCTTTTCTCTCATTTACCACCAACTTTAGGCTGCATGTTTCTGCTGTACCTGCGTCTCTTCCCTGTCGGGAACAGGAATTCCAGGACATATACAACTTTGTGGAAAGCAAACTCCTTGACCATACTGGAGGGTGAGTCATGTTGAGGAAGCAGGATGCTCAGGGCAGAAGGCCCTGCTAGCGTACCACCTCAGGTGCTGTAGTTCACCCAAGCGGTCTTTCCCTGGTGTCAGAACAGGCAAGGCCATTGCTGAAGCCTAAGCTTCTGAAGCAGTTTTTGTTGTCAAAGTAATTCTATAGAATTCTGTCTTACAGAGAAAATGACACTGGCCTTTTTTGGGTGGGCACTTGGCATACAGCATTGCTTATAGAATGAATGGTTCTATATAAACAGGTCCTGCTCTGATCAGCTTCCAAGGATGGTCCTTACTGCTCCCACCTCCACATTTCAGGGGCCTCTGTCCTTCCTTCAGCACACATTCTTATACTCATTCATAACTGATGATAGTGTCAGGCAGCTGCACAGACCTAGCCTGGGGTCTTCTCTTCTTGCCCCAGGTGCATGTACATCTCCGGGGTCCCTGGGACAGGGAAGACTGCCACTGTACACGAGGTGATACGCTGCCTACAGCAGGCATCCCAAGCAAATGATGTTCCTCCCTTTCAATACATTGAGGTCAATGGCATGAAGCTGACAGAGCCCCACCAAGTCTATGTGCAAATCTTGCAGGTGAGCAACGCTGTTTGGGCTTTTTGTTTTGGTTTTTTTGGTTTGTCTTTTGGTCTTTGGGTTTTTTTGGACCCACGGCTTGCAGAATCCTAGTTCCCCGACCAGGGATCAAACCCAGGCCCTCGGCAGTGAAAGCACAGAGTCTCAGCCACTGGACTGCCAGGGATTCCCCTGTTTGGGCTTTTTTGGAAAATACAGTTTCTGGGTGGCACATGAAAAGGGAAAGGTTTACTTAATTTTGTGCATATTACATGTTCACAACTTGCCAAGCATTGTCCTTTGTGTAGAGGTAGCAAGGAGAAAGAAGGCAGAATTCCTACCCTCAAGGACCTTGAAGTCTAGGAGCTGGATAGGAATTTCTGGAAGCTAGTACTTACCAACATGGTGAAAACCATTTGTACACAGCGGGCATTGTGGCAAACCGGAAAAGGGGTCAGAGGTAGGCCGAAGTTTGCATCTCACTTTTTCATTCATTAGCTGTTATCTTGGAACAAGCAACGTCCAGTTACAGAGTCGTACACTAATGATTTTGGAGGGGCTTCTGGGGCCAGCCTGTGGCTCATCTGCATTTCAAACACTATTGTCTCTAGTTGCCTTCTCTTCTCCTTCCAGTGGAGGGCAGAGGGTAGGATACTGAAGTCCTCAGGCTGAATAGCTTCCTCTATATGCAGATTTAACTTTAAGCCCAGGGGAGTAAAGTCCTTACAGTTCACCACACATTCCCCCACCCACCCCGCCCCACCGCAATGCAGAAGCTGACGGGTCACAGGGCAACAGCTCACCACGCGGCAGAACTGCTGGCTAAGCGATTCCGCACTCGAGGGTCCTCTCAGGAAACCACTGTGCTGCTTGTGGATGAGGTAAGGAGGTGCCCACGGAAGGACTGGAGAGGAAGTGGCGTGGCACTTGATTGCAATGTTCCGGGAGCAAATACTGGGCGGGCGGCAAGTCCTGGCTCCCTTCTTCCTTCACTTTGGCCCATTCTCTGGTGGTGAGAGGCATGTGTCCGTTGATGTCCTCGCTGGTGGTGTGACCTGAGAGCACCTGAAGCTAAAGCAGTGGTAACAGGCTTCCCTCCGGGGCCCCGGCTCCGTCTCTGTGGTTGACCCTGCGTCTCTCTCCATCTCCTGGCAGCTCGACCTTCTGTGGACTCAGAAACAAGACGTAATGTACAATCTCTTTGACTGGCCCACTCACAAGGAGGCCCGGCTTGTGGTCCTGACCATTGCCAACACCATGGATCTGCCAGAGCGCATCATGATGAACCGGGTGTCCAGCCGACTGGTAGGGCCCTTCTCAAGCTGTTCTTACAGACCCATAAGCTGGGCCAAGGATTTCTCCAAAAATGAAAACATAGGAATCTAAAATAAATAGGAAAAGTAAGAAATGTGATTTCTGAAATTCTTATAATTACTAAGTTGGAATTAAATATGTCACCATTGCATGGCTTTCTGCAAACCTATCTTCTTGGTGTTCTGCTACCTCTGCACTCTTAAACTGCACAGAACCCTAAAGGTTTAATTATTTAAAAAAAATACTTAAGTGCTTACCCTTGTCAGGCAGTGTTAGATACACAGAGTATGGCTGTGAATGGGGCAGACACAGTCTCTGCCCTTGTGGACCTTGTGGTTCAGCAGGAGTGACACCGGGAGCCAAGCTGGTGCATGTTGTAGAGGTGAAGATCGTCCCACCCACTCTGACGAGAGCACCTCTGCTCAGATCTACTTGTAAATGATTCCAGTAGAATAGAAGATTCTTTTAAGCTAAATGAAAAAACAGTCGAGAGCTACTGCCCTACAGGATCCCACAGGCCATTATCAGTAACAAAAGGAGCTGGAAGCAGTGGTAGTCCTGGGATGAAATGTGTAAATTGTTACATGGGACTTGGAAATCAGGTTTGGGGACTTGCAGGTGGCTTTCCACCAGGACTATTGGAGTGGGAAATCCATGAACTTGTTCCTCTGTCATCTTGACTCCCCAGGGTCTAACCAGGATGTCCTTCCAGCCCTATACTCACAGCCAACTGCAACAGATCCTGGTGTCCCGACTCAAACATTTAAAGGCCTTTGAGGATGATGCCATCCAGTTGGTAGCCAGGAAGGTAAGTCACCTTTGGGGAGCTCCTAGTCACACCGACAGTTTTTGCTGAGTACCTGCCCATGTGAGGCCCTATGCTGGGTGCTCTGGAGATGAAGAAAAAATTAGGAAGTCCTGTAAAAACAAATACCAAAATATAGAAACAAAATTCTGAAAAATTCCTTAACCTTCTTATTGTATAACTAATTAGAAGGCTCTGAGTATGGTGGGCTTTTATACAAGTGAAGATTAATTGATTCAGGGAGCTTTGTATAATCAAAAGGGCAACGTAGTGAGTGAGGTAGACAAACCTGGATTGAATTCTGGCTCTAATACTTTAATAAGCATGTGGAAGGTTACAGAAAAGTTACTTAAAAACTTCCTGGGCTTCAGTTTTCTTCTCTGAAAAATGGGAATAATAATAGTTACCTCATAGGGTCATTGTGAGAATTAAATGAGGCCATGTCTGTAATGTACCTAGCAGGGTGCATGTTCCATGGTAGATATGAAGTGTGGGATGCCTACCCCCTCCAGGCTTACTGGGAGAATGCCAATTGAGATTCCACGAAGACTTCTCCGAGGCTGCTGAGGAACAACTCAGGTTAAATGTCCACCTTGAGCTGAATGAAAGACACCACACATCCACAGTATTTCAGCACTTAAAAACAGTTATAAACGTATTTCTAGTTTCTTACTGGAAACGATGTGAACTCTGAATGCCTATAGCAGCAACACACGTCTGTAACACCTGTTCAAAGATGGGTACTATATTAAGTATTAGGGTCAGAGGTGAGCGAGATATGGTGTTTATCTCCAAGATTTGCTTTCTAGGAGAGAGATCCTCAAAGTTACTATCTAACCCTTCTGTTGGTAGAGTTTTCCACCTCTGCAATCATGCAATTTCTAAAAGTTCTTTTTTTTCCTCTGAATGGTCCTTTTATATACCATCCTACTTATTTGAGGTTGTTTTCTCCCTTTTCCTCTAAGATGCTTTGTCTGTTGGTTTTGGTCTCTATCCTGCATCGGTAGACTTTCCTCAGCTGCCATTGTGGTCCGCTGAGGTCTAAGGGTGGAGATTACAGAGCTGATTGGGAGCTCTGAGTATATAAGTGGAGCTTGTTCATCAAGAGCTTCGCTGAGGGGTAATCTGATTGGGCCAATTTCAATATCTTTAGTTTATTCCCATATTTTCTGGGATAGTCAGATTTCAAAGAGTAGGCTTCCCCTGTCCTGCCTGCAGGGCAGTGTTCTAGGATCAGGGGAGGTGGGCTGGAGTCAGGGAGGGTGGAGGTCTTCAAATTCAGCATGCAAATAGTAACCATCTATATTTAGTAAGGGACATCCCCTCCTCTGCAACAGTACCTAGTGTTACTCGTCCAGAGACTTTTTTGTTTATCCTTGCTTGAGAGTAAATTTCTGGTCTCCTGCCATGGTACATAAGAGGGATAATCTCCGGGGCAAAGAGTTTTATGGAAACAGTACAAATTACCAAGGCACAAAATTTTCTCACAGAGCCCTAAACCCTCCCTCAGTGGCCCTGATGTTCACCAACAGCATGAAATGGGGGAGAGGTCTAGGGCAAGGGTCAGCAAACTTTCTGTGAAGGGCCAGTAGTAAATGTTTTAGGCTTTCTGGGCCATAATGGTCTGTCAGCACTATTCAACTCTGCCTTTGCATTGTGAAAGCAGCCATGTATTATATAATATGTAAACAAATGCACATAGCTGTGTTACAATAAAACTTTATTTACAAAAACATGTGGTAGGCCATAGTTTGCCGACTCCTGATCTAGGGCATCCATTTCTTAACTTTCAACCAGTCCTCTTTATTTTAGCCAAACTTCCCCCTTGACCTCCAGTTCCAGTATCACTAACTCCTGAGCATCTTGAAGATTTTTAGTGTAACTTAGGTTTGTTCTTGGATTCCTCACTGCGGGCTGAGGAATGGGCTTTCTCAGTCTGCTAGGTTAACCAGTACCCTGCCACTTCTTTCCAACTTTCAGAATTATATTGTTTACTGCTCTCGAGTTGCTTCCTTTTCTTATTTAGGGTTCTTTTGGTCTTTAAATAAGGTTTCAGAAGACTTCAAACTTGGCTGCTGCTTTTACCCAAAACTCTTGCCTGTAATTTCAAACCTCTCTTTTATTTCTTAACATAGAAACATACCTATATTGTTTATCTTACGATATCTTAAGTCTTTGTAGGTTTACTTCTGTTGATTGCTGATTCACATGTCTGTATGGCCTTGTTTCCTTGTTTTTTGTGTCTTGATTTTTTTTTTTTTTTTAACTGTATACTCATGTTTCTTAAGAGCTTTATCTGAGAGTTGATTGAGGCCTGGGCTGAAGTTGAATTCATTTAGTTTGTTTGTGCTTCTGTCAGTTACTGAGGGGCACTACCAATTGGGACCATTTTTAAACAAAATTCTCTACTTGAGGTTTTTAGGAGAACATAAATTTGGGGTGCAAATCCACGTGAGGGCTTGTGGTTGCAAAGACTCAGTGAGTTTTTGTCACCCTACCCCCACCTAACGCCAAGGTCACAACAGGCCATTTTTCTTGCCATCCCTTCTGCATGATAAGTCTTTCACTCACCCTCATACTGGAGGTTGGGTCCCAAGTTTATGCAAGGTCTTTTCTTAGATTCCGTGTTGGGTGGCCCCAGCTTTTTCTTTTGTCTCCCTCACCCCAGAAGCAGTCAAAAAGAGTGCTTACGGTCGCCAAGGTTCACAGGTACCCTCAGAGTGGGAAGTGCTTTGGGTGTTTTCTAGTCTCCCAGGGTCACCTGTCCACTTTGATTCTAGGCCTCTGAGCAGCCCTTGAGTCCCTGCTATTAACCACTGTATGGTGCTGCTTCACACAGAGGAAAGGAGGAGTGATAGGGCAGAAACATCCCCAGGACATCCTCACCAGCTGAATATGGGAGATTAGAAGGAGGGAATAATATACGCTGGTGCTCATGTTTCCGTCTTGGGTTACTGGAAAAGTGATTTTTGTTTTGAATGTCTTATATTTGAATTCTGAAAACAGAAATAGACACAAAACAGTTAAAAACTCCTATAATCCTGTCTGTCATACTGAGTGAAGTAAGTCAGAAAGAGAAAAACAAATATTGTATATTAACGCATATATGTGGAATCTAGAAAAATGGTACAGATGAACCTATTTGCAGGGCAGGAATAGAGATGCAGATGTACAGAGCGGACATGTGGACACGGGGGAGGGGTGGGGTGGGGAGGATGGGATGAATTGGGAGACTGGGATTGACATAAATACACTACCATGTGTAAAACAGATAGCTAGTGGGAACCTGCTGTATAGCGCAGGAAGCTCAGCTTGGTGCTCTGTGATGACCTAGATGGGTGGGATGGGGGGGGAGGGAGGTCCAAGAGGGAGGGAATATATGTATACATGTATTCACTTCGTTGTACAGCAGAAACTAACACAACATTGTAAAGCAACTATACCCCAATTGAAAAAAGAGTCAAAAAATAAAATCTCCTATAATCCCACTTCCCAGAAATGACTCCTTTTAATGTCTTAGTTTTTGGTGTGTGTATGCCTGCGCATGCATGTATGTGTATGCCTATACGCTTTGCTTTTTTAAACTTAATGTTTTATAATTGGAAGAAAATAGTTACTTTGGGACGCTATCAGGCAGGATGTCATCGCCTGCGATGGTTGTCAGGCGAATGATGGGGTTGCTGGCAAGCACTGGGAATATACAAACAGAAATCCTTGCAGGCAATGGTGACTCCAGGAGTTCCCGCAGTTAAATTTAAAATGCAAGAGCCCTCCTATGTCATCTTGGGAGAGAGTATAGGATTCCCCGTAAAGGGAGCCCAGGAGCCCCTCAGCCTCTGTGCACATGGAAAGGAAGGCAGGCACAAAAGCAGAGCCATTGGCATGGGGGGTTGGTCTAATTCATCTAACTACAGATTCCTCTGGGTCCTCCAGCTTCATGGCTTCCTTCCCTCTTGATTCTGGTTCATTTAGCCATTGACCAGGTAGTTTCCAAAATTCATCACATGCTGTGAGGGAGGCTCAGGCTGTGGCTTTTTTTTTTTTTTTCCGGTACGCAGGCCTCTCACTGTTGTGGCCTCTCCCGTTGTGGAGCACAGGCTCTGGACGCGCAGGCTCAGCGGCCATGGCTCATGGGCCCAGCCGCTCCGCAACATGTGGGATCTTCCCGGACCGGGGCACGAACCCGTGTCTCCTGCATCGGCAGGCGGACTCTCAACCACTGCGCCACCAGGGAAGCCCCAGGCTGTGGCTTTATCTCCAAAATAGGCTCCACCTCAGCCTCTTGGCTTTTTCTCTTCATGCAAGGAACAAGACCCTTGTGTCTCCAGATGGTTCAGTAATGATCTTGGGCCAAAGGTCTCTTCTTTTAGATTTCTTCATTTTTCTAATATTAAATAAAGTTGAGAATTTCTGTCTCTTCCATTCTGGAATTATCTGTAAGGCCAAGACAAAGGTGTGGTGTGGACTTGGGGAAAAGTCCCGGACAGTATAATAATTTATATCTGAGCTCCCACCAGGTTCCCAGCCAGGGCCAAGTACTTAATTTCATGCTTAAGTCCATTCCCAGCCCTGCCCTTCCTTTTTATCTGAACACAGAATCAGTTGGTTTTTCTTCTGGGTTGAGACGGCAAGGGGATCTCGAGGAATAAAATGTTCCCTCTTGTAGGTAGCAGCCCTCTCTGGAGATGCACGACGCTGCCTGGACATTTGTAGGCGTGCCACAGAGATTTGTGAGTTCTCCTGCCAGAAGCCCGACTCCCCTGGCCTGGTCACTACAGCCCACTTACTGGAAGCAGTAGAGGAGATGTTTTCATCGTCATACATCACTGCCATCAAGTAAGACGCTTCTGCTTCCTGACCCTGAACCTCCCTTGGAAGACCACTGGAGAGGGCCATGGAAGCATGCTTCCCTTTCAAAGCTTTTACTCATACAACCTGCATTTACTGACAGTGCTGTCCCTTTTCTTAAGAAGCATAGTCTAGTCAAAGAGACAGAAATGTAATCCTAGTATAATAGGAGAATAATTACCATGTATTGAGTTATACTATAGGTGTTTATGAAGTAAAGTGCTGTGGAAACAAGAAGAAGGAAGTAGCTACTTCTCTCACATTGAATGATATACTCAACCATGAAATGGGGGTGCTGGTACATGTCCAGATATAGTTGCTGTGTTCCCTTACTTCCAAAGTGTTATTTTTCATATCATTTTGAGACTTTGAGGGGAAGGGAAATCCTTGCCAAATCATATAGGAATATAGGAGGAAATAGTCCCAAGTTTTTTTCTCTCTCTTCTCTAAAGACACAGAGAAGTTTTATTTGGCTTTCCTTGGGTTGGTGGTACAGCCACTTAGGAGAATTCACATCTCCTCATTTTCTTTAAGGAATTCCTCCGTTCTGGAACAGAGCTTCCTGAGAGCCATCCTTGCAGAGTTCCGTCGATCAGGACTGGAGGAAGCAACATTTCAACAGGTGACTGATCTACTTTTTAAAAAATCCTGTTTTGGTCTGGTGCCTTTAAAATATAATATGTGGGAATTTTAACCACTGTGTAACAGTCTGTCTCTATTTTGTGCCAACCTGATTATGCTAAAGAATATCAAACCAGCACCTATTTTTATGTGATATTTAATTGAGTTGCATAAGGAGAGACCATTAGCAAATGGTTTCTGCATATTAGATTGAGGCTTTACTATGTGCCAGATACTTTTCTGGGAGTGGGAGATTCAAAGATGAGCAAGACAAAAGTTGCTGCCCTGATACAGCTTATGGTGTAGTGTGGGGCAAAGCTTTCAGAACAAGCCTTGTTTAAAAACAAATCACAACCATCACCCTGATACCAAATCCAGACAAAGATGTCACAAAGAAAGAAAACTACAGGCCAATATCACTGATGAACATAGATGTAAAAATCCTCAACAAAATACTAGCAAACAGAATACAACAGCACATTAAAAGTATCATATACCCTGATCAAGTGGGGCTTATCCCAGGAATGCAAGGATTCTTCAATATATGCAAATCAATCAATGTAATAAACCATATTAACAAATTGAAGGAGAAAAACCATATGATCATCTCAAAAGATGCAGAAAAAGCTTTTGACAAAATTCAACACCTATTTATGATAGAAACCCTCTAGAAAGTAGGCAAGAGGGAACTTAACCTGAACTTAATAAAGGCTATATATGACAAACCCACAGCCAACATTGTTCTTAATGGTGAAAAACTGAAACCATTTCCACTAAGATCAGGAAAAAGACAAGGTTGCCCACTCTCACCACTGTTATTCAACATAGTTTTGGAAGTTTTAGCCACAGCAATCCAAGACGAAAAAGAAATAAAAGGAATCTAAATCAGAAAAGAAGTAAAGCTGTCACTGTTTGCAGATGACATCATACTATACATAGAGAATCCTAAAGATGCTACCAGAAAACTGCTAGAGCTAATCAATGAATTTGGTAAAGTAGCAGGATACAAAATTAATGCACAGAAATATCTTGCATTCCTATACACTAATGCTGAAAAATCTGAAAGAGAAATTAAGGAAACACTCCCATTTACCACTGCAACAAAAAGAATAAAATACCTAGGAATAAACCTACCTTAGGAGACAAAAGACCTGTATGCAGAAAACTATAAGCCACTGATGAAAGAAATTAAAGATGATACAAACAGAAGGAGAGATATACCATGTTCTTGGATTGGAAGAATCAACATTGTGAAAATGACTCTACTACCCAAAGCAATCTACAGATTCAGTGCAATCCCTATCAAACTACCACTGGCATTTTTCACAGAACTAGGACAAAAAATTTCACAATCTGTATGGAAACACAAAAGACCCCGAATAGCCTAAGCAATCTTGAAAAATAAAAACGGAGCTGGAGGAATCAGGCTCCCAGACTTCAGACTATACTACAAAGCTACAGTAATCAAGACAGTATGGTACTGGCATAAAAACAGAAATATAGATCAGTGGAAAGGATAGAAAGCCCAGAGATAAACCCACGCACCTATGGTCACCTTATTTTTGATAAAGGAGGCAAGAATATACGACGGAGAAAAGACAGCCTCTTTAATAAGTGGTGCTGGCAAAACTGGACAGCTACGTGTAAAAGAATGAAATTAGAATACTCCCTAACACCATATACAAAAATAAACTCAAAATGGATTAGAGACCTAAATATAAGGCCAGACACTATAAAACTCTTAGAGGAAAACATAGGCAGAACACTCTGACATAAATCACAGCAAGATCCTTTTTGACCCACCTCCTAGAGAAATGGAAATAAAAACAAAAATAAACAAATAGGACCTAATGAAACTTAAAAGCTTTTGCACAGCAAAGGAAACCATAAACAAGACGAAAAGACAACCCTCAGAATGGGAGAAAATATTTGCATGTGAAGCCCCTGACAAAGGATTAATCTCCAAAATTTACAAGCAGCTCATGCAGCTCAATATCACAAAAACAAACAACCCCATCCAAAAATGGGCAGAAGACCTAAACAGACATTTCTCCAAAGAAGATATACAGATTGCCAACAAACACATGAAAGAACGCTCAACATCACTAATCATTAGAGAAATGCAAATCAAAACTACAATGAGGTATCACCTCACAGCAGTCAGAATGACCATCATCAAAAAATCTATAAACAATAAATGCTGGAGAGGGTGTGGAGAAAAGGGAGCCCTCTTGCACTCTTGGTGGGAATGTAAATTGATACAGCCACTATGGAGAACAGTATGGGGGTTCCTTAAAAAGCTAAAAATAAGGGGCTTCCCTGGTGGCGCAGTGGTTGAGAGTCTGCCTGCTGATGCAGGGGACGCGGGTTCGTGCCCTGGTCTGGGAAGATCCCTCGTGCCACGGAGCGGCTAGGCCCATGAGCCATGACCACTGAGCCTGTGTGTCCAGAGCCTGTGCTCCGCAACGGGAGAGGCCACAACAATGAGAGGCCCGCGTACTGCAAAAAAAAAAAAAAAAGCTAAAAATAGAATTACCATACGACCCAGCAATCCCACTACTGGGCATATACCCTGAGAAAACGATAATTCAAAAACAGTCATGTACCACAATGTTCATTGCAGCTGCATTTACAATATCCAGGACATGGAAGCAACCTAAGTGTCCATCGACAGACGAATGGACAAAGAAGATGTGGCACATATATACAATGCAATATTACTCAGCCATATAAAGAAACGAAATTGAGTTATTTGTAGTGAGGCGGATGGACCTAGAGTCTGTCATACAGAGTGAAGTAAGTCAGAACGACAAAAACAAATACCGTATGCTAACACATATACATGGAATCTAAAAAAAAAACAAATGGACAGGAATAAATACGCAGAAGTAGAGAATGGACCTGAGGACACGGGGAGGGGAAGGGTAAGCTGGGACGAAGTGAGAGTAGCATTGACATATATACACTACCAAATGTAAAACAGATAGCTAGTGGGAAGCAGCTGCATAGCACAGGGAGAGCAGCTTGGTGCTTTGTGACCACCTAGAGGGGTGGGATAGGGAGGGTGGGAGGGAGACGCAAGAAGGAGGAGATATGGGGATATATGTATATGTATAGCTGATTCACTTTGTTATAAAGCAGAAACTAACACACCATTGTAAAGCAGTTATACTCCAATAAAGTTAAAAAAAAATCACAAAGATAAATCCAAACACTCTGAGAATAATTTCAACTATATCAAGTAAAAGGAATCTAGGGCTTGGGCCTTAGTGGTTTATTAAAGGTGTTTAAGTATATACCTGGGAGTTTGTATATCTGTGTGTATGAGTATGTTTTAGACAAATAGAGATGCCAGGAAAACATTTTCCTTCCAGCTGTTTATTTCCTTTAAGCTTTTCTTCTTTAAATTCTTTTTTTTTTTTTTTTTTTTTTTTTTGCGGTACGCGGGCCTCTCACTGTTGTGGCCTCTCCCGTTGAGGAGCACAGGCTCCGGACGCGCAGGCTCAGCGGCCATGGCTCATGGGCCTAGCTGCTCCGCGGCATGTGGGATCTTTCCGGACCGGGGCACGAACCCGTGTCCCCTGCATCGGCAGGCGGACTCTCAACCACTGCACCACCAGGGAAGCCCCTAAATTCTTTTTTTAAACATTTAGTCGCTAGTCATGTTTTGCCCGTTTTTGTTTTTGTAAAGCCTGAGACAGCTCTTCTGCAGAGAGTGACCTGTATTCTCTCTAGGCCTTTGAGCTTTTCCAAGGGACATGCCTTGGCACCTGCTCACTGTTTCTGCCAAGGAAAATGCCCTTACAGCAAAATTTGACTTGAATTATGACAGTCTCAGTAGGAACACTCAGCCCCTGGAGATGAGGACTGTTTGTATAACTGTGACAGTTACTAAGCATATTATATCTATTAACTCATGAGGGATATTGTAGTATATTTAATAGATAAAACTGAAGCTCAAAAAGTGAAATAACTGGCTCGGGTTTCTTATTTAGGTAATTGGCAGAACCAGGGTTCAGACCTGCTGTTGTCTGATTCCGAGGCCAGTACTACATTCTGCCCCTGTGTTTGTGCCCCACTGGGGCACCCCTTGATGCCTTCTGGGGTACTGAGTATCCTGGAAAAGAAGTGTCTCATTGTCCCAAAAGAAGAAATAATGATTGGATACAGACCCAGGACTACCTTCTGGCAGCTGACCTCAGGTTTGTTTTTTGTTTCTAGGTATACACTCAACATGTGGCACTGTGCAGGATGGAGGGTCTCCCGTACCCCACCATGTCAGAGACCATGGCGGTGTGCTCTCATCTAGGCTCCTGCCGCCTCCTCCTCGTGGAGCCCAGCAGGAATGACCTGCTCCTTCGTGTGCGGCTCAACGTCAGCCAGGATGACGTTTTATATGCACTGAAAGAAGAGTGAAGGGCTTCACAAGGAAGAACTGTGATCTGCTGTTTTTAAAGAGCCCTGCTTCCATTTCCTAAGCACATGGAATCATTGTAGCAAAGTATACTGAACAGCAATGGCTGTCGTGTATTTTGCAATTTTCCATTAAATCATTTGCTTTTTCTGGAGTGTTTGGGAAGTTTTATAGTCATTACAAACATCAAATTATAAAATGAAACCATCCTTCCTACACTAGGCCCTCTCTCTGGGTTTTATTTCTGTTAGTAGCCCTGACATTTATTTAACGGTAACATACCATGTATATAAATACAAGCACACAATTACGGTATCTATATAAAATAGTTCCAGGAGAGTAAGTAAGAAATTACTTATATTGGTTGCCTCTGGGAAAGAACTGGATGGCTACCTTCAGGGTTAGAGGAAGACATTCACTGTATGTCATTATGTATCTCTTAACTTTTGAACAATGTGAGTGTAATATACTTAGCACATAAAAAGGAACTGCTGGAAATAATATCAGTAATAAATAATCCCTAGTAACAAATAGCTAGAAAATGGAATTTTTAAAAAGATACCATTTATCATAAAAACAAATCTTTAAATAAAAAATACTTAGATGGCACAGAATATATAAGGTACCTAGGAATAAATCTAATAAATGTAATTAATCTCTAAATAGAAATCAATTCCAATTAAAATCTTGGTAGGGTTTTTTGGTATAACTTTGCAAGTTAATTCTGATAAACCAACAATAGAACAAACTGACATCTAAAAACCTCATGTCAGCTACTGAGAAAATACATCATCCATGTCATAGTCCTGCCAGAAAGGTTTGACCTCAATCTACTGATGAGAAAAATAATCAGGTAAATCAAAATTGAGGGAAAAATATTCACAAAGCAATGATTCCTCTTCAAAAATATTCATATCACAAAAGAAGAAAAAAATGGAGAAACTATTCTAAACTAAAGGAGACTAGAGAAATGAGAGCTAAATAGCTAAGTAGACTGTAAGAACCTTGATTGGGTCATGGATTTAAGAGATACAAACAGTTATAAGCATTATTATGGACTATATTCATATTAGGTAATAGGATTATGTAAATGTTAAATTTTGTGGGTGTGATAAATTATTGTGGTTGTGTAGGAGAATGTCCTTGTTCTTAAGAGAATCATGATAAGACATTTATGAGTGAACTATAACATCTGCAACAAATTAAATAGCTCAAAAAATACATAGATACATATATTTATAACTGCTCGTAATGGACTAAGGATCAGTATCAGAATATTTTAAAGCATTATACAATAAGAAAAAGGAAAATGGGTAAATAAGGCATCCACAGAATAAGAAATATAACCAACAAAATGGAAACATAGTAAAAGAGGCCTGCAAGTCAAAACACTTTCACATCTATTAAAAAAAATCTTTCCATGGTGATATGGAACAATTGGAAACCAAATGCCCCATTGATATAAGTGTAAACTAGAACAACTGCATTGGAGATAATTTGGAAATATTTAGTCTATAAAATCCTATGAGCCCCCAATTTCACTCCTAGGAATATACCCTAGAGAAACACATGTAAACACCAGGAATTATATACAAGAATATTCATAGCACTGTAATGGCAAGCCATTGGAAAAGTGAATTATTTTCATACTGTGAGATAACATACAGAAATGAAAAATAATAAGTATCAATGGATGAAGCTAAAAACAAGGTTGAGTAAAAAAAGGAGTTGAAGAATATTTGCAGTGATAACAATGATATAATGTCAAAGCTTGCAAAAAAAAAATACTATGGTTTGCTTAAGGATGTACACATACATAGTAGAAATGCTCAGGAATAATAAACACCAAATTCAGGAGATTGAATATCTCTTTGGGAAAGGGTTGTAACATGAGAGGTGGCGAGGGGGCTTCAAGAGTATTGTACTGGTTTTTTTTAAACTTGCGGTAAGAGCCCATGTATTTGTTAATTCACATAATAAATAGTAACTATTTATTTAGTGCCTACTGTGTACCATGCACTGCTCTAGACACTGAAGTTAAAGAACAAACAAAAGCTCCTGCCTTTATGGAGTTTGCATTCTAGCAAATGTGAAATATTGTACATTTTTGTATGTCTTAAATGTTTCATTATAAAACATTTTAAAGTTTAATGAGAAGAAATATGGGAGTGAAACTTCCATTTTATTTCTTTTCAACATTCTTTTTTTTTTTTTTTTTTGGCTGCTCTACCTTATGGCTTGCAGCCTCTTAGTTCCCAGACCAAGAACTGCAGTCGGGGCCTCAGCAGTGAGAGCACAGAGTCCTAACCTCTGGACCACCAGGGAGTTCCCTGAACATTCCATTTTAAAATAGTAAAGACAGTCTCTTCTTCAGGAAATCACCAAAAAGCAATAAGGAGGTGGAAAAGCTCTTTGTCCAAGGAAACTGGAAGATAAAAGTTTAGGAAATAGGCAGGAGGAAGAGATTTGCAAGGTTTTAGATGGAAGATTCCTTCCCCCTACCCTCCAATTGCATTGCATTGCCCTACCGGATAGCGGAGTAAGAACTTGGTGTTAAAAGACAGTAAGAACTGTCTGAAGTAACTTTATAAAGAGGTGCAATGAACACTGCCTTTCATATCTTAGGTATTCAACCCGCTTCTGATTGGAAAAGGTACATTTAAGTGCTGAATAAGAAGATGGTGAGCCCCATTTCTCTTTCTTAGAGACTCAGTTACACAGGGCACTGCGGAAGATGGTGAGCAGAGAAACCGCTCCTCTAGGGCGGAGGCTGCACCATCCTCACCTCCACGCCGAGGGGCGGGACGAGGACTTGAGGCTAGATAAGGGAGCTTACGCCCAAACAGCCTCAGAGTGGGAGTGAGGGAGAAGCTTGGCGGGTAAATTGTATTAATAAATGGGCAAGGACAGGGTTCAAACCTGCTGCGTTGGCACAAGCAGCCGGACAACCCTGAACTGTACAACAACCCTCCATGAAAACTTTGCGTTACCTGCCCGAAGGCGCCTGCGCGCTGAGAACCTCACCCTTGGAGTCACCTGTTGGAGCGCCACGCCCGCTTTGCCTTGCGCATGCGTAATACGCGCCGCACCGGTCGTGGAGTCACGTGTTAGAGCGCGAGGCGCCTCCCGCCGGGGCGCTTCCTGTCGCGGCTTCCTCGGCGGCCCAGGGGCCGCGGGAGGCCTGGGCGGTCCCCGGCGGGAGAAGGCCCGGATCGGTTTCGGATCCGCCTCGAGGTATGCCGCGATCCCGCCCACTGGCGAGGGAAGAGGAGGGGACGGCGGGGGAGATGGAGGCGGCTGGGCAGGGCGGCGCGTCCTGCAGCTCGGGAGTGGGGTCCCCGGCTTCCCCTCCCCTGCGCACTCCCTGCCCTTCTCTCGCCTGAGCCCGGGCCTGGTACAGCACCGCTGCCCCCAGCCCGGTGCCCCCGGAGCCGCAGACTTGGCGCGTCTCACTGACCCGCTGACTCCGTGTCACCCGCTCAGTTGACCGCCAGCTGTTCACCCAAGTCACTGAAATCTGACGCCTGGAGTCATCCTGAGCGCCCCCTCCCGTGAGTGCACATCTAGTTAACCTCCGAGCCCTGTTGATTTTACCCCCTAACTGGAGTCGGTCCACTTCTCTCCATCCCCAATGCCGCCCCCACGCTGTCTCAGCTTCTCCCTTTTCGCCGAGACCGTTGCAAGATGCTCGGTGCCGAGACGGCTTCCAGCCTGGGTTCGCCCTCCTACTTCCTTCCTTTCTGCAGCCAGAGGGATGTTTCTGAATCGCCGACCTGATCGCATCACGTCCATTGCCTTCAGAATCATGCCCAAACTCCTTTAGGCTTAAAGGTTTTTCTCTTTTGCCCCTTGCTCACATTTTCAGCTTCGCTTGTACCATTTCTTGCCTCACACTTTATGCCCCACTAATCCCAGTATAGTTTTCCTGTGCAGGTCAAGCTGTTGTCACCTCAGAACCATTATCAGGTTGTTCCCTATGTTTGGAATCCTATTCCCCTTCCTTCCCCCCAAAACCTTCATAACTCAGCACGGGCACCACCGTCTCCAAGAAGCCTTTTCTCTCTGCTGGGTAAGGGGCCGCCCGTGGGCACCCATGGCCCCTGGCGCAGCCCTGTGTGGGTTTTGTCCAGTGATAAGGGACGCTCCACCATGTAAATGTTCTTTGAGGACTGACACCATGTCGGATTCATTCTTGCGCTCCCAATGCCCAGGACACTCTGATGCACAGTAGGTTCTATGAATGGTTGTGAGGTCTCTGAGTGAATCAGAATGCTGAGTCAGATTTCTCTAGAGCAGAACTGTCCAATAGAACTTTCTGCAGTGATGAAAATGTTCATTATTTGTGCTGGCTGATGGTAGCCACTAGCTGAGGAACAGGATTTTTAACTTGATTAAATTTAAACATACACAGCCACATATGGCTACTGTGTTTAACAACACAGTTTTAGAGCCTTTCTGAATCCTACCCAGCCTTATACCCACCCTGTACCTAGAGTTACTTCCCTGAACCTGCCTTCTTAAGCCACTCACCACTCAACCACTTGGGTTTAATCCAAATTTGTCAGTCAGTTCGGTAACTTTTTATTGTGTCCACACTCCCCCCCTTAAGCCTATTAACAGGTGGCCACGTCCCTTTCATCTTCCATGGTGCTTGCTTCAGTGCTATACTTCCAGGGCTGGTGTTTTAGCCTTGGGTGTTAAGCATTGCCTTCTTTCTCTGAGTTGGGAGTTTACTAACCACACCCATTGGGGGCGGGGCTTCTAGGCTGCTCCAGTCTGAGCCTCTTCGACTCCCCATTAGACGAGTGTCCAGGCTGCCAAGATGCCAGGGCCAAGACCTCGGAAGGGCCCTCAGGCCAGTGACCAGGGTGTGGCAGCTGCCAAGCAGGTACGGATATACAGCCTCCTTTACCTTCACCTTCACCTCTGGGTCAGTCTGAGCGTGAGGGTCTCTGACAACTCGGGCAAACTGGGTCACGTGTGTGGTTTCCCTGTTCGTCTAGAGACTTTGAGCCATGCCTCCTGGAGTTGGCAGAACCCTTAGAGACCCTTTGACCCGCCCCTGCCACACACCTGTGGGAGATGAGGCCTGCACTCTCGTGTGTTTCATCCCAGGCTTCCTCCTGCCGTGGCCACCTCTGTGTGAATGCTCTGGAGGGTTCGGGAACCGCCAGAGTTTAGGGTGTTCTGATGGAGTCTCAGTGCGCTCATGGATTCCTCATTTAGGGCCACAGCTTTGCTTGCCCACAACTTGGGCTGTGGCCCAAGTCGGGGACTGATGGGGTCTCTAATTTTCTCCCTTTATTTCTTCTGGGTGCAAGTTCTGAGACTTCTTAGCCCATTTTTATTGTCTTAAAAGAGGCAGGTAAGGGAGGTGGTAGGATAAGGGGCAGAGACTCAAGACACAAGACCTTATTTTAAATTCTAGCTCTGCCACTTACAAGGCTGTCTCAGTTTCATCTGAAAATGGAGATAAAAATAGGACCTACCTTAGAGTAGTCAAAGTCATAGAGACAAAGAGTAGAATAGTGGTTACGGGGTGGGGGGGCAATGGGGAGTTGTTTAATGGGTACAGAGTTTACAGAGTTTCAGTTTTGCAAGATAATAAGAGTTCTGTGGACGGATGGTGGTGATTGCTGCATAACAGTGTGGATGTACTTAACGCCACTGAACTCTACACTTAAAAACTGTTAAGATGGTGGTTTTCACGCTACATGTGTTTTACCACAATTTAAAAGAAAATAGGACGTATCTCAGGATTATGAGAAGTAACTGAGATGGTCACATAGAGTGCTGCTACATACCCTGCCCGCAGCTAGTGCTGTTAGTGTTGATGTAATCATAATGGTAGTGTGGTCTTACTGGGTTCTTTGTAGAGTCACCAGGGAGATAAGCATCCCAGGGGGTAATGTTGCAGGCCTCAGTTTCCCTTTCTGCACATTAGGCCCCACAGACAGCGAAGGAGCCGCTGAGCTCCTGGAGGCTGGCTCTGGGGCTGGGCTCCACCCTCTGCCTCCTTGTGTGTCTCCTCTCAGCTTGGGCTGTTTATGGAGTTCAGCCCTGAGGACATGCTGCTGGGGATGGAGGAGACTGAAGATGATGGGGACCTGGAGGCTGAGCTGCTGGCCCTCACTGGGGAAGCAGGGACCACAGGCAAGAAGCCAGCACCCAAGGGGCAGGGTGAGTTTGGAGCACTTGATGCTGGGGCCAGGTGGGCTCTGCAGGGGGTGGGGAGCCGGCCAGATCATCCGGTCCTTCTGATATCCATGTCCCTTCTGCAGCATTCCCACCAAGAGGCCATCTTGCCCTGCTCACTTGGCTGTGTGATGGGGAGCTCACTCCTTTCTGGACTGCGTCCTCTCCCTTGTGGACAGTCAGCAGTCTGAGTTGCAGGCTGACTCAGGTCCCTATCCTTAGCCCTAGCCAGGGCCTGGTATAGACTAGCGGCTCAGGACAGGCTGAACTGGCACATAATGAGTGCACAGAAATTGTGTCAAATGAATGAATAAGTGGTATCTCCCTCCCCAGCTTGGAAGAGGACAGAGACCTGAAGCCTGGGAGGGTCAGAGGGTCTAAACCAGGAACCCTTAGAGAGAACCATCTCCCATCCCGTGTGCTCCTGAGCTGAGGACAAGGAGAGGACCCAAGAAGGGGCTCACTGGTTGGGGAGAACGATGGCCATCACTTCTCTCTCAGTCCAAACCTGCTTTGGGTTTGATGAGCCTGGGTTTGAATCTTGGCTCTGCCATTTACCAGGATTGCAATGTTAGGAAAATTAATAAAGTTCTCAGTTTACTCATACATAAAATGTGGATAGTATTACCTTTTTTTTTTTTTTTTTTGGCTACACTGCACAGCTTGTGGGATCTTAGTTCCCCAACCAGGGATTGAACCCAGGCCCTCGGCAGTGAAAGCGCAGAGTCCTAACCTCTGGACCGCCAGGAGTTCCCAGTATTACCTATCTTGCAGAATTACTGTGAAGCTCAAATGAATGTTAAAAATCTTTATATATATGTGAAAGGTGTGGTTAGGGGGAATGGATGGATATGTCTGTGAATAACTACCACAGCATAAGTGCCAAGAAGGGAGCAGCTTGTTGCCTGTTGGAGGGCCTGGACAGGTTTCCCTGCTGAGGGTCTTCTGCACTGGGTCATAAAGGAAGAGCAGAGGTGGGACTTTGGCTGTCGGGGGGAAGGAGGATTTCTACCTGGGTGCGCCTGCCAGCTCAGTGGATTGAAGTCCCTCCTTTACTCCTTGGGAATCTTCTCTGAGTTGCTGTGACCCTCTACCCCCAGCCACACTGCCTATGGCCCACATCGAGAAGTTGGCGGCAGACTGCCTGCGGGATGTGGAGGAGGAAGAGGAGGAAGGGCTGGAGGACGATGCAGACTTGCTGGTGCGTCTGCCGGGCTGGTATTGGAGGGCTCTGTGGTCAAGCCTGCGGAGGAGGCCTGGGGTGCTTCCCTCTGTGTGCGCTGATGTTGACTGAGTGCCTTGCCCTTCCTGGGCCCTTTTCCTGACTGTGTGGTGTGAGATCTGTCCCCTTTGACGTGTGGTCTGAGCTCTGTACTTGGGGATTTTCAGATTTGGAGGCTTCACTGAGTTCAAGCCTATCCCTGGTCAGATTAAAGGAGTGTTTTGGTAAAGGGGACTTTCAGGCACAGTGAGTGATACTGGGAAATACTGCTGGGGGAGAGTGTCCTTGATTCTCGGGTCCTGTCGTGGGTCTGGTCATGAGGCTCCCCAGCTCCTGGGACTTGTGTCTCCCCAGACTGAGCTGCAGGAGGTCCTGGGTGCAGATGAGGAGGCTGGGCCCTTGGATGGCGAGGAGACAGCCAGCCCGGGTGGCTCTGAGAAGGAACAGGAGAACATTGAACCTCCAGTGCAGACAGCTCTCCTAACAGCTTCAGTCCCAGAGGCTCAGGTGGGTTCTGGAGGGTCCATTGTGCCTTTGTCCCTGTCCTTTGTGCCTGCATGTCCATGTATAACACACACGGAGCACGGCTTGCCTGGGAATACTGTGAACTCTTTCCAGGGCCCTCCTTCAGCAGCTGCCCCAAGCAGAGGCTGAGCCCAAGAAACTCCTTGGTGGTTGCCGGCCTCAAAGGCCTCTCTGTTCTCCCAGACCGCCCCCTGCAGCCATTTCCTGGCCTCCACAGATTGTCTGGGCCTCTGTGTTTGCCTCTGACATGGCCTCTGGCCTCTCCAGTGAGTCTTTGCCTCCCACCTTGAGGCTTTTAGGTTCTTCCTTCTCCTTGAATCCAAGAGCTTCGTTTTCCGGGGCAGCTTCCTTGCAGGGAGGGAGCAGCAAGGGCCTGGCTGGCCCTGGAGTGGTGGGGCCCTGAACTCAAGTATCTACAGGCTGCAGGGCCTCAGGGGCTGCAGGCTCTGCTGGAGGATCGGATCCACAACTACCGGGAGGCGGTGGCCAGTGCCAAGGAGACAGGTGAAGCGGCCAAAGCCAGGCGCTGTGAGCGCGGCCTGAAGGTGGGTTGGGCTCGACTGGGGAGCAGGGCTAGTCGTGGGGCTGAGGGCGGTGAGGGCAGAGGGTGAGGCACCGGAGGAGCTTGGGCCAGCGGAGGGGAAGCCTCCCCGCCAGCCTCGCAGAGGGGAAGGATCCTGGGCCTGTCTTTGAGCAGGGTCCAGGCCGTGATGGCTGGCTAGGTTTCTGGTTCTTCTCTCCCTCAGACTCTGGAGTCCCAGCTGGCTGCTGTGAGGAAGGGCAGGAAGATCAGTGAGGATGAGATCCCACCTCCAGTGGCCTTGGGCAAGAGGCCCCTGGCCCCTCAGGAAACAACCAGCAGGAACCCTGAAGCAGAACCCCCAGCTCCCCCCTCCGTGGAGCCAGGTATCTGGAGAGAGTCAGATCCCATCCTGGTTCCCAAGGTCAGAGCCCAAGGCCTGCCTCCCCATCCTGCCATTGTTCCCTTGCTGTCAGTCACACCTTCCCTAAGAGGTCCTCAGGCCAACCAGACCTGGAGGCACTGGTGACCTTCTTCTTTGACCTTCATGTCCTCTCTGTGGACTTTTTGTTTCTCCATAGACAACCCCTCCCAGCCTGAGACAAGCCTCTTGGGCAGCCCTAGTATTTCTGGGCCCCCTGATTCAGACCCAGACCCACGGGCCTTGCTGTTGGCCCGACAGAGAGAGTACAAAGTGGCTGCCCTGAACGCCAAGCGGGCTGGAGACCTAGATCGTGCCCGAGAGCTCATGAGGATTGGGAAGGTATGGCATCTGGTTCAGAGGTCCTGTGTCCAATCCCTCATTTCACAGATGGGGCGGTGACCTGCTCAAGGTCACACAGCTCGACTGGGCTTCAGTGAGACTGGCCTGGGGGGGAGTTTTTCAGCCCAGATCCTTGGGGTTCCCTGGCTTATGCCCACACCTGCTTTTCTTCCTGCTGCAGAGATTTGGGGCCGTCCTGGAGGCCCTGGAGAAGGGGCAGCCTGTCGACCTGAGTGCCATGCCCCCAGCACCTGAGGGTCAGTGTGGGAATGGGCGGGGGGAGCCTGCTCAGGCTGGGGCTGGGGCTGGCCAGGCACCCCACCCACACCTACATCTACACCTCTGCTCTGGGTCCCCCAGACCTGAAGCCCCTCCCACAGGCTTCCAAGGCCTCCACAGCACCCGCAGAGGTACACCCAGCAGTAGAGCGAGTGCAGCCAGTGATGGCCCCTGACATCCCGGCCACCCCAGGTAGGACCGGATGATGAGACTATGGAGTGGGGGCCTGGGGGGAGGCAGGCAGAGCTGAGGCCGTCTCCTTTCTCCTTTCAAGTGGCCCCTGCTGAGCCACAGACAGTGCTAGACGCCCTGCAGCAGAGGCTGAACAAGTACCGTGAGGCAGGCACCCAGGCTCGGGGCAGTGGGGATGAGCGCAAGGCCCGGATGCACGAGCGTATTGCCAAGGTGGGCCTGCAGCCTCCCTCCTTGGCTGGCTGCTGTCTGTCTGCTCCCTGGTCTTTGAGTCTTCATCTGTCTGTCTCTCTCTGGAGCTCTTGCTGCCTCAGGGGTGCTTTTTCCTCCTGGGGCTGCTGTCTTTGTCCTCTTCCTGTCTCTCCCTGAGTGGAGCCTGCAGACTGCTGCCCACCATCAACCCCTCCCTTCCTTCCCTGCAGCAATATCAAGATGCCATTCGAGCCCACCGAGCGGGACGGAAAGTTGACTTTGCTGAGCTGCCTGTTCCTCCAGGTGAGTGGGGCTTGGCCTGGGGGCTTATGAGGTCCCTGAGCAGGATGGGGGGAAGGGGAAACGATTTCTCACAGATCTGCCTCCGCTCTGGGGGAGGCACCCATCCCAGCCGTGCCCAGGAGGACCCACACAGGACCGGCAGCAATCGGGTGCCTCCCCAGGGCTACCCGAACCCTCTCCCCGTTGTCTCTCTTCTACAGGATTCCCCCCTATACCTGGCTGGGAGCCCCCTGTGGGTACCGAGGAGGACGCGGTGGCAGCTACTTTAGCAGCTGCCCAGAAACTGGCCTCCTCGGAGGATGCAGCCCCCGCAGAGGAAGACGAGGACGAGGACAAGGTTTGGCTGAGTGCCCGAGGCTCCAGGGGTTGGTGGGGGGAAACAGCAGATGAGGGGTGAACCCAAACACTGGTGTCCAGCGAGGTAGATATTCTTTCTTCTACTTTACAGAGAAAAAACTTGGGCAAGGGCACCCAGCTAGGAATTAGCAGAGCTGGATTCAGACCAAGGTGTTTCTGACTCCAGAGCCCAGGTTTGATCCCCATTACCCTGCTGTCTCATGTTGGGAGGTTAGCTCAGAGAGCTTTTGAGGCTTCTTCTAGCTCTGAGACTCTCTAGGGCCCACGAGGGAAAGCCATTCCTTTCAGGTCACACAGTGAGTAAGTAGTACAGTGTTAGGAAGAGAGCCCGAGTCTGGAAACTGCCATGGCCGGGGTGGGGAACAGCCTCCTGTGACAGCCTCCTGGGCACCTGCAGGATGAGCCCCCAGCCCAGGCCCCAGTGGCCAAGAAGCCAGCACAGCCTCTGGTCCCTTCATCCCGGCCCCTGCCTGAGCCCAAAGCCTCGAGTTCTAAGGAGTCACTGAGTCCGGCTGGTGAGTTGGGGAGAAGAGGGATGGAGGAGTGAAGGCTCTAGTGAGAGGCAGGCATGGCTCTGACCAGCGTCCCCTCCCTCCAGTGCAAGAACAGGTGGCCCTGCTGCAGGCACGGAAACTGCAATACCAGCGGGCAGCCCTGCAGGCCAAGCGTGGCCAGGACCTGGAGCAGGCCAAAGCCCATCTGCGGGTGGCCAAATCCCTTGAGGCTCAGATCATCCAGGTGCGGGCTGGCCGACCTGTGGACCTCTCCAAGGTGAGTGTCGCCTGGTTAATGAGCAGCAGGACTTCTCAGGCAGAGAGGTGGGTGGCCGGCTGGACATGCAGACTGAACAAGGTGGCTGCTTGGAGGAGGTGGGACCTGAGTAGGATGTGGTGACAGCTGAGAAAGCCTTGTGCTTATGCATCTCTCTGTCCCAGGACCCCAAGAGAGGCCAGGGGAGGCCAGGGGGGCTGCCTGTGGTGAGAGCTGACCAGGACGGGCAAGGCCAGAGGAAAGCAGAGCATTGTAGCAGCCTGGGATAGGATGGCAGGCAATGAGTTCCCATCACTGGAGGTTACTAGAGGCTGGAGAAACATTTCGTTTGGATTCCTGTGTCTGTTAGGCTCAGTAGAGGAATAATCTAACTCTTGAGGCCCCTGAGGGGCCTTGTGACCTGGGCAGGTGCCTTCACCCTTAACGGATGAGGAGGGCGACTTCATCCTGATCCACCATGAGGACCTGCGACTCTCTCAGAAGGCTGAGGAGGTGTATGCCCAGCTACAAAAAATGCTTCTGGAGCAACATGAGGTCAGTAAACTGCTTGTCTGTCCTCCCCTTTCAGTGCCCACAGCCTCCCCTTGGTGAAAGGCAAGATAGGATTCAAATTCTAGCTCTTCTACTTACTTGGCTGTGTGATCTTGGGTAAGGCACTTCCCTTCTCTGAACCACATTTTCCTCATCTATAAAATGGATGATTAATGCCCCTCTTGCCAGGGTGGTTATGAAGTTCAAACAGAGTGCAGGGGGAATTACTTTGAAGATGGGAGGAAGAAGTGTTTGGGGAGACAGATATGCGTGCGTGCGTGCGTGCGTGCGTGCGTGTGTGTGTGTGTGTGTGTGTATGTATGTATGTAAGATATACATAGATGTATAACTGGGTGTATGTGTATCTATCTGAACGGCTGCCTGCAAGTCTGCTTTCTAAAGTGATATTTCTATTAGGTTTTTTTTTTAATTTATTAATTAGTTTATTTTTGGCTGCCTTGGTCTTTTTTGCTGCGCGTGGGCTTTCTCTAGTTGCGGCAAGCTGGGGCTACTCTTCATTGCTGTGTGCGGGCTTCTTATTGCCGTGGCTTCTCTTGTTGTGGAGCACGGGCTCTAGGAGCACAGGCTTCAGTAGTTGTGGCTCGCGGGCTCAATAGTTGTGGCTCGTGGGCTCTAGAGCTCAGGCTCAGTAGTTGTGGCGCACAGGCTTAGTTGCTCCGTGGCATGTGGGATCTGCCCAGACCAGGGCTCGAACTCGTGTCCCCTGAATTGGCAGGCGGATTCTTAACCACTGCACCACCAGGGAAGTCCCTTTCTGTTAGGTTTTAATGAAGAATAGGAGTTTGCTAAGGGAATTTAGGGGAATGGCTATCCTCAGGAGAGGAAACAGCAAAAACTCAGAGAAGTGCAATGGGACTTGGGAGCAGTGAACTTGAGGTACGTGTTGGAGGAGAGGGGTGAGTCTACAGAAGGTTGGACCTTTCAGAAGTCAGGCCTCGAAGGCCAACCTAGACGGGTCCTGCTCTGGACTCTGGATTCACTCTGAGCCCCCATTTTCAGAAGTGTGTGCTGTTCTCCAAGCAGTTTATGCACCAGGGCAATGTGGCCGAGACTACCCGGTAAGTGCGGGGCTGGGGCTGGAGCTTGTGGGGTGGGGAGCAGAAAATGAGCCCTGCCATGCTGATGTGCACACCTGTCCCTGTCAGGTTTGAGAATCTTGCTCAAGACCGCAAGAAGCAGCTTGAGATCCTGCAGCTGGCCCAGGCCCAGGGCCTTGACCCTCCCAGCCACCACTTTGAGCTGAAGACATTCCAAACTGTGAGGTGCCAAAGCCTAAGGGAGACCGTGGCTCCAGGCAGGGACTGGGCAAGAAGCTGGGAGCCAGGGGTGGAGACTTAGGCCCCTTGAGTGAAGCTTCCCAGGCCTGACCCTGAAGTAGGCCCTGGGGCTGGGGAGCAGTAGGACATGGTGCCTGTCTGTGAGGAGGGGCTCAGAGCTGTGTGGTGGCTGGGGAAAGAGCCCTGGACTAGGGGTCACAGACCGAGGTCTGCACGCCAGCTCTGCTGCTTCTACTCAGACAAGCTTTGCTTCCCTGGGCCCACTCTCCTCTTGGCCACCACCCTGCTGGGTAGGCAGCCACTGGAAGAGGGGACCTTTTCCTACTGCTCTCCTTCACTTTGGGCTCTTTCTCCTTGCTTCGTGGCTCTAGGATCTTCGCAGAACTGAACAGCACAGAAATGCATCTGATTGTTGTCCGGGGAATGAACCTCCCAGCCCCTCCAGGTAGCCCTAGGGCCACCCCTACTCTAAGAGGCACTTGTCTAGACTCTCCACTCCTGGCTGCTTAAGGAGGCACTGGCTCTCCCTCTGCATCAAGTGCTGGACTCCTGGCTACTCCCTCTGACCCTGACTCCTGCTTCTTCTTCATAGGGGTGACCCCTGATGACTTGGATGCTTTTGTGCGGTTTGAGTTCCACTATCCTAATTTGGTGAGATTCAGGTAGCAATAGGATCCTGTGAACCCCATCTTCCCTTCCAGGGCCCTGTGCTCTATTTCTCCCCATCCCTGGAGTCTGGCTATAGGGAGGGGTTTGAAGACCCTTGGGCCCATTCCCTCTGTGGGTCCCTTCCCTCAGCATTGATGTAGCCCAGAGTTCCTGGCCCTGTAGCTCTGTTTTTTCAAGCTGTCCTGACTCCTCTCTTCTCACTGCTTTAGGACCAGGCTCAAAAAAACAAAACAGCTGTGGTGAAAAACACAAACTCTCCAGGTGAGGACCCACGTGAGGGCTGCTTTCTCCTCCCTCTCACCCTCTGATATATCTGTGCAGCACTTGTGTTTCCAGAGTGCTTTCAGATCTATTATCTTACTTGGTCTTCTCAGCTTAGGAGATAAAGGCAGGTATTACTACTACTTCTCTAAGGTAATTGGGGAAACTGAAGCTCAGAGAGGTAGAGGGACTTGCCTAGGGCCTCACAGCAAGGAGATGGTGGAAACAGGACTTGAATCCAGGAATCCTGACTCCAAATTCCAAGCCTTTCCCATTTTGGTTTGATCTGTGTCTAACAAGAACTGTCCAAGTGGACTTCAAGGCCAGGACCTCGATGCTCTCTCTACCTCCCTCTGGTGGCAGTGACTCCGAATTGCAGGCAGAAAGATTGAGAGGAGAGGCCAGCCCTGAGCCAGTTTCCACTTCGTCAGGAAATCCCTGAGAGCCAAGTTCCTCTGTGTTCTCCCCACTCTTGCAGAATTTAATCAGCTCTTCAAACTAAACATCAACCGAAACCACCGGGGCTTCAGGAGGGTGATTCAAAGCAAAGGAATCAAGTTTGAAATCTTCCACAAAGGGTGAGGGCTCTGGTCAGGCACACTGCCAAGGTGGGCTGGGGGGAAGGATTGGTTTCCGTTGCTGCTGCTGCCCCTGCTACTATTCAGTTTTCTTGTGCTGGGTTTAGCCAGCTCATTTCTGCCTTCCCTGCCCAGTCCAATCCTCTGCTGACTCTTGGCTTTCCAGATCCTTCTTCAGAAGTGACAAGCTGGTCGGCACAGCCCACCTGAAACTGGAGCGTCTGGAGAATGAGTGTGAGATCAGAGAGATTGTGGAGGTAGGGTGGGCAAATCGGAGGACTTGGCAAGAAAAGAGCCAACGTTCACTGAACATCAGTCCCTGTTGTGGGTTTTTTGTGCCCATTAATTTAAAAATATCCATAAGTGTGCTATAGAGTATGTGCTATGCCCATTTCACAAATGAAGAGATTCAGAGGGTCTGAGAAAATTTCACAGCGTCACCCAGAGAGGAAGTAGCTACAGTCCTTCCAAGACGCTCTGCACTACTCAGGCTCCCAGGGATGGTGGACTAGGGGGCTTTTGAGGGGCCTGATCACAGCTGTCAACTTGGCACACACAGATTCCTAGGTGTCTGGCGGCAGGTTATGGTTGAGGCAGTTGTCTGGCAACGTGATGAAGTAGAACAAGCTCTGGATATAAAGTTGATAATGTATTTCCTGAGGAGGGACCCACCAGAACACAGCTAGTCCGTGTTTAGGAATCAGCCCCAGACAGCTCCTTAAGCTTCCCTGAACTCACTGAATTTCACAGGGACTCCCAGAACTTGCCCCTGATGATGAGGCAACTAAGGTTCCCAGAGGAGAAGGGTGTTCCACAAGCTCGGACAGAGCCTCTCTGGCACAACGAGGCCCAGACCCTGGCTGATGCCTTCGTAGGCTGGGGCTTTTCCCACTACATTGCCTCTGCCTGTTAGGGGGAGTTCTTAAGTGGGGCCTGTATCAGCCCCAGTGAGGTTGGTTAGACTTCACAATTCTGTAGCACTGCTTTGAACTCCAGCCGCCCCGTCTCCTGCATAGGAGGGAAGTAGCGTGGCGGCTGGAAAGACAAGCACGTCCTGACCTTGCTGCACAGTGGCTGTGTGACGGTATCATTCACTTCTCTGGGCCATCTGTGAACTGAAGTTTTGGGCTCAGTGATTTTTCAGGCTGCACCTTGAAGCCAGAGCATTTCTTCCAGGAGTTGCCAAGGGGATTGTGGGGAAAATTGAGTAAGCAGAGCTCTAGGTTTCTCACTTCCACTTCAGAGCATTGGTGCTTATTTGGATTTACATATGACTTTTTTAATAAGACTTACCTAAAACCACCACCATCAAACAGCAGGAGGGTGGGGTTGTCCTGAGATGGAGACTCTGGTGTTGAGATGCAGGATGCTTTTAGCTCCTCTCTCTCCTCACCTGTGAGCACAGGGAGCTCCCTGCTCCCCACCCCTTTCCCCTCAGTTACCATCTCCCTCTCCGTGGTCCTCACAGGTCCTGGACGGAAGGAAGCCCACTGGGGGCAAGCTGGAGGTGAAGGTGAGGCTGCGGGAGCCTCTGAGTGGCCAGGATGTGCAGATGGTCACCGAGAACTGGCTGGTCCTGGAGCCCAGGGGCCTGTGAGGTGGGCAGCTCTCTGGGCCCTTAGAACCTCTGTCCCCTGCTCACTGCCTGGGCCCTCCAGGGACCCTTCCAGTACTCAACTCATATCTAAGGAGAAAGCCTAGGAATTTCTCATCTGTGAGGAAGACCAAGAGGCAAAACTGTTGGTTGGGTAGTGCTCAGGCTCAGTGTCTCGTGATCTTCAGCAGAACTGGGGAAGGAAGTTAACTTTCCCAGGTCTGTCTTCAGGAAACCCTTTCTAAAATCTACTTGTACATTCGCTGCAGTTTAGACTTCCTGAGCTTTGTGCCCTTGTGCAACAGAGGGTCAATGTAGGGAGTGGAGTCAGGCCAGCAATTCCTCTCCAGCTTCCCCCCACCCCCGGCTTTGCTGGCGATAGCGGTCATTGTACATAAAGGAGATGCTGCTGCACAAGCACCAAAGACCTGTTAAGTACTTGCATATTGACCACGGCCCTAGTCTTTCCTGTTGCTGGCCCCTCCCCAGGCCTCCACCCAAACAGGCTGGATTCCAAGATTCCCCCTACCCCTCCATCTGGGGGAGGGCAAGGACAGCCTCACTGCTCTGCCATGGAGTCTTGTCACCCCTTAACCCCTGGGTAGCAACTGCTTGCAGCTTGCCCCAGCCCCCAGTTGCACCATTTCTAGATGTGCCTTTAAAAGATAGAACTGTAAGGGATGGGAAAACTCGAGTGTGATCTGGACACCCCGCCACACCCCCTGCTTAGGGTGGGGGCAGGGTTCTGTGACTCCAGGTGGCCAGTGGCAGCCTATCCCACACAACTCAGTTTACCCCCTCAGTTTGCCCTGCCTGTGCCTGTGCCTTGGTTCCTGACAGCTGCTGCACTAGCCTCCCTGCTTCTCAGAGCTCTCAGTGGAAGTTTGTTCAGGACTGTGTGGTGGGAAGTAAGGGTAGGGCTGTGTTGGGTTTGGTCCATGTACCTAAGACTGAAAGAATGTTAACTAGGAAAGAAAAACTATATATATATGTGTATATATATTATGTAGCTGATTTTATTTAAGAAACTAGGTCTAATTAATTAACTCATTGTAGGGGATTTACACTCTCCTCACAAAGTAACCATGAAAGTCCTAAACAAAAGCCCTGCTGCTCCCTGTCACTTTTTAAAGCCAGAGTGGCAGTAACATTTGTTAATTGACAGAAACTGCTGCTATGGCTTCCTCTAGAGACAGGGCAGGGGAAGCCTTGCCTCTTCAGCTCATCACCTAGGGAAATCCCTTCATTTCTTCCCAAAAAATTCTCCTTTGGCTTTGTTTTTCTGAATGGATGGAAATAATGGAGGGATTTATAGTTGCAACAGATTTAATGTTCAAAACTGCAATATTCTACATCTCTTAGAAATAAACTTTAATACCGCATCTTTTTTCCCCCTTTTTTTGAAGCATTAAGTTCAACAAAGCATTCCTGAAGATAATTTTTTAAGGCTTTATGTAAAGCAGATACATTCAACTTACTGATCACTATAGCATTGCAAATGCACAGCTCGGGGATTGAGCTTTTGTGTGTGTGTCTTTTTCTGGGATGGAGCCGGACCATGCTTCCCTGCCCTTAAGAGCAGAGCTTATAGTGGGTAACAGAGCAGGGACAACAAATAACTTTTCTGAGAGCTTGCTGGCCAGTCTTACCTATCAGAGTGAACTACCAAAAATTCCACTGATGTGAGCCTTAACCCTTAAATGCAGTCATATCTATATGTCGTACAAGCAGCCATCTAGAATGAAAAGGAGGGTTGTTAGCCCTCCTAAGGTGGCCTAGAGCAAAGCGGGGTGGCAGAGAGGGTTCCTGACTCAACCTAGTCTTCCCCGCAGGGTTTGCACCCAACTCACCAGTGCTAAGAGGGCTTGAAGCTTCTGCCAGCCCTAGGAATTTCTAAACTCACTCCTCTGCTAGAAATTTGATAGGAAGTTTTCTGTGGCTCAGAGATTTCCCATCATAACCTGTTCAATTTCATTCTGCTTAACTGCCCTTTGCTTTTTGGAAAACAGAACTTCCAGGCTGAGAGAGGCAAGACAAAGCCGCCCACTGGACTTAGAGACTAAGGTTCTTAAAAGGCCTTTGTTTTAGCCACAGCATGCAGGGGTCAGTGGCATGGGAGGAGCCTGCCCAGCTTCATCTTCTCCTAAGATTTATCCAAATGCAGCAACTCAGCATCGCAGATTAGTGACTTATGAGCAGTTGAGAACCAGCCACAACCCAAATCATTTTTAAATTTTAAAATTTCTTTTCAATTTAGTGCAAGGCACATTTTCTTTTGAATTAGTGAACTGAACAAAATATGGAAGAAATTTATCTCAGAATCAGGAAGTCTTGCTCACAATTAAAGGGCAGACTAGTTTATTATTTTCCTTTCTTATAGCACTATTCTGAAACCTGCATTGTTGCTTCCCAATTTTTGAGCGCTTGTTTTCCAAATATGTGTGGGCAGCTCTTAAAAGATCTTGCCCCTTAAGTAAAGGCTACAGGGCTTCCCTGGTGGCGCAGTGGTTGAGAGTCCGCCTGCCGATGCAGGGGACACGGGTTCGTGCCCCGGTCCTGGAAGATCCCACATGCCGCAGAGCGGCTGGGCCCGTGAGCCATGGCCGCTGAGCCTGCGCATCCGGAGCCTGTGCTCTACAACGGGAGAGGCCACAACGGTGAGAGGCCCACGTACCACAAAAAAAAAAAAAAAAAAGTAAAGGCAACTGCTTTTAAGATGAAACTGTGGACCTGAGACTGGTAGAAGGTAGAGGCAGGTAGCTTGCACCTGGTCCAGTTCCATCACAGATAGATTCTTCCCTTCTCTGGGCCTCAGCTTCCCAAACTCTAAAATAAGCGTTATCATTCCTATTCTGCTCCTTATCCCTTCTGGCTACATTACAATCCTCCAAATCCCATTACTGTCATTATTAAAATTATTTTAGCATTATTATTAAAATAGAAACCACCGTCACAAACTTGCTCTAGAAACAGTGTTAAGCAGATTGCTTGCTTGTTGTCTGAAATGCATTAAATGCATAAATTATTCCCCAGATGACTATTTATGATAGAAGTAAATTCAGTTGGAAATTCTGAGCTCACCAGCATTCAGGAAACACTGTGCATGAGGGAAGACACTAGATGGGAACTTATACAGGGCAAAGTTGCATATTTCTGTAGCCCTAGAGTCTGGTAGGGGCTCAGATAAGAGTTGATAAAAAGAAATGGAGAAACTACACTGCCGAGCATTTGGGAAGAATTTAGTTTTTAAAAATTTAATGTTACCAGAATGGCAATTTCTGTTCCTCTTTATAAGGATCTCTGTATCTCAGTCTAAGTTTACATTATAGAAGAATCTGCCTTATTTAGAAATGTGATGTTTCAGTTCTATACAACATACAGTGTATAAACACAAAAATGAAACGAGGGAAAACAGTGAACTAGCTTTGGCTATTTTATGCCCAATTCCACAAGATGATTTTACTAAACATAAAGGACATTTTATGCAATTGAGAATGGACCTGACTGTGCAGGGCCAGAGTAGGGGAATTTAAAAGTTTGCACTGATCCCAAAAGGTATGTATAACTGCAAGATCTATTTAGGTGGCAGGAAGAAAGGTAACTTCTCTAGGAGGACAGGACCAAGGGAGCCAGCTCCTACAGAAGCTCCGATTTATATTTAGACCAAGCTAGATGTTACACCCAAATACCTACTACTAGTATTATTAACCCTGTTATTAATACCCAAGTGCATCCTGTGCCTGTCAGGTTTGGGGGGTGACAGTCCAAGGGCTCGGTCCTTACAAGCTGGTGTTCGGTGGGCTCCCATTCTTTTCTTGCCTTAGAAGCTCCAAGTCTACGGGAAAGGTCACAATCCCAGCTCTCTGCAGCCACCATCAGCGAAGGCTGTGGAGAGGCAGATGTAGAAGTTTGATTTCCCCCACGACGGAAGAGAACTAAACCTAGCTAGACACACTTGGGCCTCAGAAAACAGCTGTTGCCCTAAACGTAGTTCCACAGCCTGTAATTGCCAAGTGCTAAGCCCAGCTCCAGCCACTGAGGAGCAGCCTCTCACTGTCTCAGAGGCCCGCACTAGCTTCCAGGGGCTTCTTGGAGTTGTGCTTTCACTGAAGAGGGACCAACCTCTCGCTTGGCCTGGGTGTTTAGAAGATGCCAGTGCCAAGGAAGTGAGTTGCCCTAGAGCAGTGTTTTTCAAACTGTGGGTTGTGAAATCTATTTGGTCTGTGACCAAAATAAATTCTTAATGAAGGAGAAAATGATCAGAGTGCATCACATATATTATTTGGTAAACCAAATATTATTTGGTAAATAATTTGGTAAATCAAATCTTGGCTTCTAATACCACTTCCTCTATTAAAAAAAACCAGGCTGATTCCAAGGCTGGGACAGGGTTAGCCCAAGATGGCCCTGGGGCATCTTGTTAGGCCAGAAAAGGAAGTGTTCAGAAAAATGTTAGGAGCATGTCACAAGGATGTAGGAGCTCACCTGAAGGGGTTCTCTCTGGCCAAAGCTGAGACCATTTGAGCACCAAAATAATGAATTAGAACCATTCAAAAAGTAATCCCAAGTCCATAATGAAAACTAATTACATGAATAAATAAGAAGGAAGGGCTTTTGCTTATAGATAATCAAGTGCAACTGATAAAGGTAGAGGAAGCGCTGGAATTGAGAAATCATTTGTAGCCATTATAGTAAAAGATCAATTCAGACAGGAAACATCAGAGAATGCTAACTTGTAAGAGGAAATTTCAGTGAGCAAGATATCTGCATGATCTGCAAATATCTCTACACATATTGGTTATTTGTTCCAAGGGGAAAAATATACAGTGGACAAACTGGACCACGCCTTGACCAGGTGATGAAAATTTACCATCAGTGAGGGGCAGAAGGACATTAAGTGACCCCTGATGTGGGTCACTTAAGTGACCCCTGTTGTGTCCTAAGAAGGACACAACATCACTTAGGTAGGATTCTGGCCAACAATGTGTAATTCACCTAATTATGAGGAAATACCAACTGAATGCAAAATGAGGCATTTTCTATTAAGAAATGAGTTGGGGGAACCTTATTCACCAAAAATACCAATGACATAAAAGATAAAGGTGTCATAACAGCAACTTACCATGTCTGTCTTATCATGCTGGGAGCTTCACTGGAGGGGAAAGATGCTGTGAAGGACATTATTGGACAGATGCTAGGTTAAAGTATCACACCGAAGTTGAGAACTGTCCTATGGTTATGTAAGAAAATGTGCTAATTTTTAGGAAACAAACATTCAAGTATTTAGGGATAAAGGGCTATGATGTATGCAACTTACTCTCAAGTGCCTCAATTTTTTATGGAGAGAGAAAAGGAAAGGAACACTGATAAAGCAAATGAGTTAATCTGTGAACAATAGCTGAATCTGGGTAAAGCATACATAGGTGGTGGTGGTGGTGGACTTTTTAACTTGCCACTTTCCTGGAAGTTTAAATTATTTCTCAATAAAATATTTTTTTAAATACCTATGGTGTAGGGAATTCCCTGGTGGTCCAGTGGTTAGGACTCTGCACTTTCACTGCCAGGGCCCAGGTTCGATTCCCTGGTCAGGGAACTAAGATCCTGCAAGCGGCAGGGCATGGCATGGCATAAAATAAAATATCTCTAGTGTATATTATAACTAAAAATGTCTTGGGTATATTCTGTCAGCTTTCACAGAAAGGCCCGATTCAGTGTCTCATCCACTCTGGCTGATCTTGAGAGATCCTGTAATTGGCTCTACTATCCAGGTGACCTCATTTACACTGAGTCGCCCTTCCTTGAATAGAAGAGAGATAATCCTTTGGGTCTTTGATTCACTTCAATAAATAATCTAGTAAAAACAAAAAATCTAAGTGTGACTCCTACTTGAAGTTGCTGTGATGTAACTGGGACAAGATCAGCGTGAAACTGTCCTTTTTATATCCATCCTATACAAAGAGTTCAAGACTGATGCTTCATTTTTTATTTCCCCTCTGCCCTCCCACCCCACCCTTGGTGATGGCTGTACCCATCTGAACATTTCTGAGCACAAGACCAAAAGTAAGTCTTAAAACAGAGGAGCAGAACTCTTGTCTAAACAGTAACAGAAGGGGATTAGCTGCAAGGATAGCGTAACTGTGGTGCAGTAACAGAAGCTGCCCAGATCTTCTCGGTGGACAATGCATAGAAGACTTAGAATTATGGAACATCTGTCCCCCCACCCACCCTTTCCCACCCCGTCCCCCAAACCCCCACCCCACCCCCTCCCCCATTAATAGTGTTAACAAAATCTTAATTTTCCAGTTCTAAAGTGCAAATGATTTGGGTATGACTGCTGTTGCAACAGGTCTGAACAGAAAAAAATGAAGTCCTCTCTGTCTATGCGATGTTTTCCAGAATATAAAAGATGAGTTCCATGACGATGGGGCCCTCACTGAGCTGGCAGGCCCCTCCATGGATCACCGGCACCAAAGCGCTGTCCAGATCGTTCATGTACTGCGAGGGAAGGGGCTGGCCATTGCTCCCTGCTTGGTAGCCAACCTACACCACAGAAAGAAGGGGATGAGAGGTTACTGGACAGAGAAGATCTCTCAGAGGGCTGAGGGCCAAGGAGGCTGAGCAGGAAAGATGTCCTTCTTGGCCAGGGGCTAGAACTGGCAGTAGACACAAACTTCTCCTTCTCTTCCCTGAATTGTCACTTACCATCCTATCATTCATCCTGCCTCTGCCACATGATAGCTGTGAGACCTTGGGCCAGACACTTAATGTTAGGTCTTAGTTTCCCAGGAAGGGGGGATGGGACACAGAGAGGTATGGAATGTCAGCAGTAATACGTAAACCTTTGGTTGTGAAAATTAAAACGAGAAATATACTGGGTAAACTCCCTAACACAACAGGAAATGAACACTTGTTCTTCCATCCATTCTTCCACACACCATCTTCTGAACACCTACAAACACAGGAATTCAAGGATGAATGTAAACGGGGCCCCTGCCCTCGACAGCCCTACACATTTAGCAGAAAAATGCTTGTTCTTAAATTGTTTTATGTGCGGTAATTCTCCAGCCAGATTTTCAGTACCATTTGAGAAAGGACCGTAATACCTCATTTGTATTACCTTGACATGCTTAGTACAGCACTGGGCAAGACCTTTAGTAGAAAATGACTGTATCTGTTGACTGATGACTAGTCAGGAAATGCAGCCAAACATATAACCTTTCACATTTTCCCTGATAATGACATAACTCTGCATCAAAGCAGAACACTGGGACATGTCACATGGATCTAAAATCCAAAAGAAATGTAGGGAGATTAGAGTGCTAGGCCACAGGAGAGAGACACTGGGGAAAGGAAGTGGGGGCAGGGTGCACGAAGACTGGATTGTGGCTACAAACAGCATACAAAAAGGTTAATAAGTAAGACAGGGAGGGAAGCCCGGCCACAGGAGACCTGAACTGACAGGAAACCCAATGGGGAAATAGTTCAAGTCCTAGCCACGAACTAGCTTGGAAATGTTGCCAGTAAGGGGTGGGAGCTGCAGAGGCCAGTCGGCAGAAGTCTTCTGTAGTTTAAGAAAACGACAGGATATAGGACAGCTTAGGACCTGTTCTCTAAAGGAGGCAGAATGATTCCCAAAGGGCGGGGCTGGGGAGTCTCAAAGGCTGGCCCTGATGTCATTCACACCGGAGGTGGCCGGTCCTCACACACATTTCTTAGCCCACACTAAAAAGAAAAGTCCTTGCAAGAATTCAGGGGAGGAAGCCAGAGAGTTCCAATGGTTCAGGGAGTCTGACCAAGCAGCACATCCAGCTGTGTTACCAACAGAGGGAAGGCTAAATACTATATCTGGTCAGGCCCAAGGTCCAGAGACTTATACTCTCTGGGTTGCAGCAGGAAAACTCACATGTCAGAAAACATGTCAGAAAACTGCCCAAGGCCCGCTTCAAAGGCTGAGACTCTTTACCTGATCTGAGTCAAGTGTCACACGTAGTCCCAGTTTAGTCATTCCATCTTCCTTCAGAAGCTTCAGGTGGGGACACAGAGCAAGACAAAAAGCCTTGGCAACATGCTCAGTCAGTCGGCTGTGATCTGCGGGATCACTCAGGCAACTGTGCTGGTCATCATTTTCTAGGAAGAACACCTGGTCCCCAAACAAAAGAGACTTTTAAACTTGTGCCTAGGAGATGTAGGAAGAAATGAGTACACCGACTCACGTGTATGAGCAACCTGATTCCCTAAGATGTGCAGGAAGACCTCGGACACCACGAGGTCCTTGGGCCAAGAAAAGTAGGGCACTGACATCTTACATCTAAGAGACAGCCTCTGTCTCTCACAGTCTCTGCATCCACAAAATGGTAGCTGCTATCTGCCTATCTACCTGAAAGCCATGGCCATGCTCATAATGGTATGTTCTACGCAGAACCAGGAATGGCTTACATTTTGCACTGTAAACTTGTAAAAGGAATCCCTAATATGTGGACAACTTTCTAAGAGAACGGACCTTATAGATCATGTCACCCAACACCTTCATATTACTGATTACTCACAGAAGGGAGGTGACTCGCTCAGGGCCTAGACCAGAATCTGCCTCTTATCACAGACAGTTTTTCCCACCACATGGCTCTGCCACTGCTGAGGCCGGAGCTGTGTCAGTGTCCTTGAACTGAGCACTGCACTGGGCGCAAGCAGCAGCATAGCAGATTTGGAACTGAGACTTGAGTCCTAGTCACATAGAGGAGGGTCATGAGCAAGTCCTTTAGCTTCTTAATGCCCGGCTTGCCTCTGTAAAATGGGAAGCACCTATTCTCTCTGGTTATTATAAAAATTAAATGATATAAAAGCAAAACGTAAAAGATACAGATACGTAAATACACAATGCTTCTATATACCACGCCCTAGCTTACTGCTCAAGCAGTGGCTTATACTAAGAATACTGCAAAGGGGCCACTCTGAAGCCCTACGCCCGATGCACTAGTGAGAATGGCAGCATGAAATGATGGAAGGAGCTCTGGAGTGGGACTCAGGAGACTTCTGGCCCTGGCTCTGCCAGCAACCAGCATTAGGCAAGTCACAAGTCACCCGGTCTCTCTGAGACTGTTTACTCATTATGTAATTTCTCATTTCTCATCTCCCTACTTCAGTGGGTTACTAGGGAGCAAAAAGGAGGAAACAGGTCAAACTACTTTGTAAGCAATAAAGACATTTACATGTTCCAGACCCTGCATTACTCAAAATATATCAAAGGGATGATCATTACAAAGCAAGCAGAGAAAACCACTCAGCCGCATATGAAAACACCAAGCATGGTATGAAAGATAAGCCACTTGGAACAACAGCTCAAGAACTGAAGAACCTCTAGTCTATGTGTTGTCAGGAATCAGCTAGTAAACTTGGGTAAGGCATTTAACCTCCTCCCTTGGCCTCAGTTACCCTGTGTGTAAAATGGAAAAGGTAGAAGTCAAAGAACTTCTTAGATTTAAAAAAAAAAATAAGATTTTTAAAGCTGCCAGAAATCCTAGAGATCTTATAATTTAATACTTTATTTTATAGACAAGTATAAATGAGGTTCAAAAGAAGCTGAGACACAGGACCTACCTGTTTACTCTCAGAAAATAAACTTTCTGATTTGTCTGATTTGTCTGACATGTACACATATACAGGGTTTCTGCCCTGTCCTCTCATTCCCAAGTTAGCCTCTAACACAGCTTTCACGTTAAGGAACAATAAAGTGGAAAAGAGCTTAGGAGTTGGCCAGATCTGGGTTTGAATCAGGACTCAGCCATTACTTAGTCGCCATGTAATCTTGGACAAGTTAGTTTCTGAGCTTTAGTTTTCTTATTGGTGAGATAAGTCTATTTTTTAAAGACTGCGTTATCCAAGACAGTTATAACTGCAGCATAACCAGCCCAGCTTTCTGAAGAATCCAGCAAAGATGGTATGCACCCTTCAGAGATACACCCTTCTTGAGTTCCAATGTGAACAAATCTCTAAAAACTAGTTCATCGGGAGGAGATGTCTGACTGCTGCAGGCCGCACTTTGTGCATTTCTTTCTAGTGAGCTAAGATAGACCAGAGAGAATTGGAGTATAGAAGGTAAACAGAGAGATTTTATTTATTTATTTTTCTTATCCTCCAGAATCAGCCCAGAATGTGTCTCTGGGCCGAGCAAAAGTTGTCTTCAAAGGAGGTCAAGGATGCCAAGTTTCATTTCCTTACCTCTGTCCATCTGATGACTTTTCCATTTGCTTTATACTCTGATCCATGGAATATCTTCACACTTGTTATAGACTCCATGGACTTCCCATCTATGGGACTTATGACACTAAAACAGAGACAAAAGGAAAGAGATGTAAGCAGCTCAAAGTTAGAAGAACCACTTCTCTTGTCAAGTCTTTTTACTAATTACACTGGGTGCCTTGCTGAACACATGTGTAAAACATCATAAAAGAAGAAGCCACTGCACAAAAATGTACATGAACAGAGCTCTCAGGGAAGGGCCTCTGCACTGAAATAATTCAGGGAACACACATATGACAAAGGAGTCCTGATTCCAGGAGCTGGTTATTTAATGTAAAGAAACTGTTTACTCAAGCCTGCTCTCTTCTTCCAGTATTCCTCCCTTCAGTGACTGCACAGCCCCACCGATGCTGCTCTCCCCTGGCTCTGCCACAGCACTCCGCTCCTGACTGTGACGACACTCATCACATCAGACTCTCCAGACGTCTGCGTATTTGCCTCACAAATGAACTTCCGAAAGGGAGGGTATACGATATACTCACCTCTGTGTGCTACATTTCCAGGTCTGATACACTGCTTGGAATGTAGGCAGTTAATAAGTATTTATTGAGTAAAGGAATTATTTGACCAAGTATGTTAATTATGACAGTGCTGGTGTGAACTGATGAACATGTATCTATATTATCTATCACAACAGACTCCCTTCAGTGCTACATTATCACTTCTAGATTCCTGAATAGAAAGGCCACATTTTATGGTCGTGCCCTCTCCAAAATACAGCAAGTATAAATACGTGGAGATACATACTCCTTCCAATGAGGATTCCAAAGAATTGTTGCAAAGATTCCAAACTTTTCCTAACAATTTTCAAACCTGTTTATGTTTTTGAATCTCTATGTACAAAAGGTCAAATTTAACCTAAATTGGGATTTGCTTCATTTGACTGAATTAAAATTATTTAACCACTGTGAAGTTTAACTTCTAACTCATCAGACAATGTCAAAAATAGAGCAGCCTCAGTTGATTAACACTCTTTTGAGAAAGGCTACCCTGACACTGTGGAACAAGCTGGAAAACATTCAGTCTACACACTGCAAACTAAACTCCTGGGTTCAAGAGTCTTCCCTGACTAGTTCTTGTCCTTTGTTCTAAGATGCTGCCACTGGCACGTGCTGTAGGAAAGGGCAACCTACTTGTTGTTAGCTACCAATACCTTAAGGCATCAGATTTTCAGTTTATCAACTTTTTTGTCCTAATAACCATGGAATTTGTTGTGACAGATAATATAGACACTTGTTCATCAGTTCACACCATCAACCTAATAACCAAATATAATAGAGAATTAAACACAAATTGATTTTGAAATTTTCCAGGAAGTATGGGAAGATAAAGGGTTATTTGTAAAGTAGGCAAACACACTCATTGATTTAGAAATTGCTTCCTTTTGTTCAATAACAAAGGTTTTAAAACGATTTTTTAAAAAATCTTGTTGTAAATGCCCTCTACCTGCCTTTGCTTCTGCTAGTCCCTCAGAATGGAATGCCCACTCTGCCACAGCTATGCAGCAAATGTCTACTCATCTTACCAGACTCAGCTCAAGCAGCAGCCATTCCTCTAGGAAGTCATTCCCGAATACTGCCCGACCACCTCTACCAAGTTCCTCATTTCTTTTTTATCTTCACTGTCTCCTATAGAGTTTTCTATGAGCATCTTCCGAACTTTGGTGGACTTATTTATAACTATCTTCAAAACCAGAGTAAGTCACCTGTCAGCAAGGACCACGTGGACTTCATTTTTGTATTTTCAGAAGCCCACACATAGAGTTATTGCCTGAAGGATGAATGGGAGAAAGCTTAATACAATGAAGTATGACATATTTATTCAATTAATCAGTTTTTTAAAGAACCTACTTGGGGGACTTCCCTGGTGATGCAGTGGTTGGGAATCCGCCTGCCAATACAGGGAACACGGGTTCGAGCCCTGGTCTGGGAAGATCCCACATGCCGCGGAGCTACTAAGCCTGCGCTCTAGAGCCTGCAAGCCACAACTGTTGAGCCCGAGTGCCACAACTACTGAAGCCTGCGCCTAGAGCCCATGCTCCGCAACAAGAGAAGCCACTGCAATGAAAAGCCCGCACATGGCAGCGAAGAGTGGCCCCTGCTCTCCACAACTAAAGAAAGCCTGCACGCAGCAACGAAGACCCAAACGCAGCCAAAAATAAATAAATAATTTTTTAAAAAAAGAACTGCTTGGTGCTGGACAGTGTTTTAGGTGCTGGTGACACAGAAGTAAATAAACCAGCAAAAATTTCTGCCCTCATGGAGCTTACATCCCAGGGGCAATATAATAAAATAAATAAATAACAATATATGTTAGAGAGTTATAGGTGCTCTTAAATATAATTCAGGGGAGGGAAGAAATGTGTATGAGAGGCTTATAATGTAGTAGGCTGGCCAGGGAAGGCCTTATTGAGAAAGTGACATTTTAGAAAAAACTTGAAGCAGGGAGGGAGCAACTCGTGGCTATATAGGAACAGGGTATAAGTTGAGAAAACAGAAGGTACAAAGGTCTGAGGGCAGAAGCACAGCTGATGTATTTGAGCAAGAAGCTAGGTGTTGCTTCTGAGAAGTGGGCGGAGGGATTGTGTAAGGCCTTGTATGTCGTAAAAGACTTTGGCTTTTACCCTGAATGACACTGGAAGCCAGTGGTGGGTTTTGAGCAAAGAAGTGACAATGCTCTGGCTGCTGTACTGGAAATTGATTAGGCTGGGGGAAGGAGGAGGCCAAGACTAGAAACAATGAAACCAATTAGGAGGCGACTGCAATAATGCAGACCAAATGATGGCAGCAGGGGTAGTGAGAAGTAGTACGATTCTGGAAATATTTTAAAGTAAAGCTAACAGGATTTACTGTTGGACTAGGTGGTAGGGTGTGAGACAAAAGCGTCAAAGATGACTCCAAGGTTTGGGCTTAAACCATCAGAATAGAGTTGCCATGTACTAGAGAAGAGTATAGGATTTGAAGCCCAAGGAGGTGGTTTTCAGTCCTAGCCCTGCCACTTCCTAGCTTTATGGAGTCATTTATCCTTTTGGTGTTTATTTACTCATCTGTAATACAGAAATAACAATACTAGTTGTTAAATGAAACAAAACTCGCAAAAGTGTTTTGTAAACCAAAAAAGGCTTAGGTTTTACTATTATCTCAAAAACTTTAAAGGGATTGTTTTGTTTCATCAACTCCTTCCCTCCTCCTCCCTTCAAAAATATGCACAGAAACTCCTTCAGAAATTAAGCCAAGAAACCAGAAATTTAAAATTCCATGTTATGATACAAAGCAGTCCTTTCTTCTTAGGCAGGGCTTTCAGTAAAGTTATAAAACACCAGTATAGACCAAACCCAGAGCCTAGCCCATAACGAAATGCCACAAGGGGGGAAGGTCGCCGCATTTACCCCTTGTTGACATTCTTGTCGTCATCCACCCACTGGATGTGGATGTGCTCCTGGGGATCCTCGGCATCTGCCTTGCCACAGGTGATGGTGAAGTCCTTCATCTCCCGCAGCGCCTGCCTCAAGGCATCCATGTTCTCTGCAGTGATCTGGACCATAACGCCATCTGAGAATCAGCACCAAGACAATACAGATGGAAACAATGCAAAGCCAGGTAGAAGGGCAGGTGAAACCCTGTACCTGGCATCTAGCAAATCCCTCTAGGATTAAATGTAAAACTCTGTTCTGTTTTCTGAAGCTGACAGATACAAAGAGGTTTTGTTCTTTGAGCTGAACCTCTTACTCATTGAAAGTGTTATGAGGAGCAAATGCCAAGATGGATGGATTCTGCTTCAAACACTTGCCTGTTGATTTCACTTCAGGCACAACAAAGTTTGTCCTGAGACTGCTCAAAGGGAAAACTTACACATGGTCAAGTCCCTCTTTTGGACACACAGAGGATTTTGTTCGTATTTCCACTGATGCATCTATCATGCTCTGATCATATTTATTCGTTTGCATCTCTCGCCTTACTAAGACTGCATACAGTGAAAGCCAGTAAGTGTTTGAAAATAAATCACTGAATAAACAACAGCAGTGGGATGGGGAATAAATCCATTTATTGACTAGCAATAAGGCAAACCTACCACATGTGTCTTATATGGGCTACCATGTAGCCAACAGATGATAACTATTTTGGGGCTGCTACCTAGCTGAGTCAAAGGCAAATACTGAAATTGAGGGAGAAAGTTGTCACATGCTGAGCAATTACCCTGCTTCGCTGACACAAAATTTTCTCAGCTAAGATAATTTCTAAAGAGCTTCAATAAAAATTTCATAAATAGGCAGCTAATTACTCTACTGACACACACACACACACACACACACACACACATTGAAGTGTAAGGCCTAAGAAATTCCCAACCCAAAGACATAAATATAACTTTTAAATACATTGCTTTGCATTTGTAAGAATCTGTGTCAGTTCAATTTATCATTTTGACAACATTGAAGGTGTGCTTTTTAATCACCTTATAAAGACACAATTTCAAAGGTAGTCAATATTTGATCACATAGGCATTAATCAGTCATTTAAGACCAAAGAACTGCTTAGCTCCTAGATATCTTAATTTCTTAATAGAGTGTTTCTGCTATGTAGTATAATAGCATACTTTGCTCTTCACTTGCTGTCTTATTAAGTTTACCAATAGAGGAGATCAAAGTCAATCTCTTTTAACACACATAAGATTATCTATGTATTTCAGTTAACACAATGGAATCTACCCTCAGGAAAAACTGCCCTTAGGGTACTGGAGTAAGCTACTGTGGAAATGAAAACCTGTCATTGTGTGTGCAGACTATATTTTCCAAAGATGACCACTATATGTCCCGTCTCACATGCTTTTCTACAATGCTACCTTACCATTTCCCCATCAAGAAATGGAGTCTAACTTCTCTCCCTTCGAGCAGGCTTATGACCACTTCCAACACTAGAGGATGGTGGAAATGACACTGTGTGACTTTCAAGGCTGGGTCATAAAAACCAGTGCGGCTGCTGCCTTGTGCTGGAGCACTTGTGCTTGGGAGTTCTGAGCCACCATGTAATAAGTCCAACTATCCCAAGGCAGCATGCTAAGGAGTCCGATGATAAGGACTCTGGTCATTACTCCTAGTCTTTAAATCATCCCAGCACAGGCCCCAGACTTGTGAGTCAAAAAACTTTCAGATAATTCTAGCTCCCGGCCATCAAGTAACTACCAACCTTCAAGCTATCCCAACTGAGGCCCCAGACATCACTGAGCAGGGTCAAGCCAACCCTGCATTGCCCTGTCAAGGGCAGACCCAGAGGAATCAGTGAGCATGATAAAATAGTTGTTTTGAGCCATTAAATTCTGGTTTAATTTGTTATACAACAAGAGTAAACTAGATCAAAAAAAAGTGAAGAATAGTTGACAAAGAAAATAAATATCCTGTGATAAACCATAATGGAAAAGAATATGAAAAAGAATGTATGTGTGTGTGTGTGTGTGTGTGTGTGTGTGTGTATTATATCTGAATCACTTTGCTGTACAGCAGAAATTAATACATTATAAATCAACTAAACTTCAATAAAATAAGTTACAAAAATCAATTAAAGAAAATAACCAATATGCTCATTAGCCTTTCATTAAATTTCACTTAATTAACTTTTCACGTCAATTATAGCAAACCAGCAGCAAATGAATCCCATTCTGTACACCAAATGGTGATTGCAGCATTCTTGTGGGTAATTGGGGCTGAACTTCATCTACATATTTACAGATTCACACCAGTGATATATCTGAATTCAGACTATGACCCTTTGGGCACCTTATTCCAGAGCTCTGAAAAGCCATCTCTTAACTTTTATGTCGGTGTCCCATGATACCTCTACCACTTACTCCCTTCTTTGGAGAGCTAGGCAACCTTATGACAGTTTTAATTAGCTGTAGAGTGAGATGCTATTGAATAAATAATAGGAGTCAGAAGTCTATGGCAGGACTTCCCTGGTGGTGCAGTGGTTGGGAGTCTGCCTGCCGATGCAGGGGACACGGGTTCGAGCCCTGGTTCGGGAAGATCCCACATGCCACGGAGCAACTAAGCCCTGTGCCACAACTACTGAGCCTGTGCTCTAGAGCCTGCGAGCCACAACTACTTAGGCCGTGTGCCACAAACTACTGAAGCCCATGTGCCTAGAGCCTGTGCTCTGCAACAACAGAAGCCACTGCAATGAGAAGCCCGCGCACCGCAAGGAAGAGTAGCCCCTGCTCGCCACAACTAGAGAGAAAGCCCACATGCAGCAATGAAGACCCAATGCAGCCATAAATAAATAAATAAATAAATACACACATACATAAATTTATTTAAAAAAAAGAAAGTACTCAGATTAATTCATTTGTTTAGAGTTGACAGGTAGCACTGTCAAAATGAGACTAGCTGGAATTAGACGTCAATCCAAAAAAGAAAAACAATGTCTACAGCAAAAGTGACACGGCTTCCTTTTTTGTTTGTTTGTTTTGTTTTGTTTTGTTTTTTGCGGTACGCAGGCCCCTCACCACTGCGGCCCCTTCCGCTGCGGAGCACAGGCCCCGGACGCGCAGGTCCAGAGGCCATGGCCCATGGGCCCAGCCGCTCCGCGGCGTGTGGGATCCTCCCGGACCGGGGCACGAACCCACGTCCCCTGCATCAGCAGGCAGACTCCCAACCACTGTGCCACAAGGGAAGCCCAAGGCTTCCTTTAATGTCCCTTGTTTTTCAGTTGTACAGTTAGGACTGAACTAATGTACATGCAGTAAATAACTCATTCTTTACCTTCCACAATACTGGACTTGGCAAGATATCCTGAAGAGGATTTCAGAGCGCCACTGAACACAAAGAAACTGGCACCAGTCACTAAAATAGCAATAGAAATAGTTTAATGAAGAAAGACTCTGAGTTGGAGGGGTTGAAAATAATAATGAAATATTTGGTAGTTGGGGACTCCAACCATCATCATACAGAAAACAAAAAACACCGACTCTACACACCACAATACACAAGTAACCAATAATTCAAATACTAATGATAGCTTAGAGAATGAGGTTTTAAGATATACTCTCCCATTCTGTTTTGTGCTTCCTTCAATCAAGAAGCAAAGAAATCTTAGTGGTCATGACTAGGGCTTGGTCTGCAGCTTGTTTTTGTAAACAAAATTTTATTTGAACACAGCCATATCCATTCATTTACATATTGTCTATGGCTGTTCTTGAAGTATGATGCCAGAGTGTTGGCGACAAAGACCACAGGCCTGCAAAGCCTAAAATATTTATCATATTCACAGGAAAAGTTTGCTGACCCCTGATCTAATTCATTGCTTTTTTTAGATCAAATATATTTTGAATATGGAGATATGGTTGCCAACTATTTTATTTACCAAGTGGAGCTATTAAAAAAACAAACACCTATTTAAAAGACAAACACCTCTTCATGAAAGAAAGGATATTTAATTACATTTAGCTTTATGAAAACTGCACTACACTTTTTATTTCTCCACATCTTAAACTGGACTGAGCTATTCCACCTTCCTACCCATTGGCCCTACAGTATCTCTAATGGGTAGGTGATCCAGCCTTTGTCAGAGACTCCTAGTGACAGGGAGCCCACAAAGCACAAGGCAACCATTTCTATTTCTGGATAGCTCTCAGTGTTACAGAGTGTGCTCTCAAATTGAGCCCAAATCTAGATCCTTGTAGCTTTCACCCACTGGTGCTGGTTTTGGTCTTTTGCAGCTATAGAGAGTAAGTTGAATATTGTTTCCACATAATAGAAAACCTTAAAAATAGAGATAGCTATTTTTCACCCTCTTTCAATCTGTACTTTTCCAGGTTAAACATTTATACTTTATTCAAGAGGTCTTCCTTTGACCTAGTTTCTAAACATCTCACAGGCCTTGAATCATCCTCTAAAGACCTTCTAGTTTTATCACCAATTACGTTAATGATATCCAGAACTTATTCAAATATTATAGACATGATTTGACTAATAGGGAGCATAGTGGATTTATCACCAACCTATTTTAGATAGTATATTTGAATATACATGTGCTCAGTACCTTTTACGCCTTTACTAAACAACTGATTTAAAAAATACACTGAAGACAATGACCTACAGTATGTCTACTAGAGAAGTATTTCATAAAGCATACTAAAGAAAGCTAGTTTTAGGAGATATTCTGAGGGGAAAAAAGATTCATGGTCAAATAAATTTGGGAAGGTCTAGGCACTATCCTGCTTTTGTAAAATCACAATACACATCAGTTTGTTAAAGGCTCTGAAAAGTCCTGCAGTAAAGAAATCTGCTTAAACTTGTTTAACATAGGATTTCTCAGTCTAATATAATAAGCTAAACTTTTATTTATTTATGTGAATATTTTAAAAAACCATAGAAGCTGATAAGACACTTTAGGAAATGGCACATTGAGCAATGCTTCTTAAATTCTCATGTGTATTTGAATAACACAGCAATTGTGTTAAAACACAAATTCTGACTTAGCAGAAATGGGGTATGGAGTCTTCATCTCTAACAATCTTCTAAGTGATGAGACCACATTCTGAGTACCACCGAATCTGGAAGGCTTCCTTCAGAATCCTGTCAACCTATTAATTTAATTAACGTTCTTTGGGTATGGTCATTCAAAAAGCTCTAAATCCACCTAAGCATATTCTCACCATGGGGCCTAGTCTTCTACCTTCAAATATCAATGCTGGCTCTGTCAGTATCCTGAGGCAGTATTTTCAAGATGCTCCCCTCAATAACAGAGATCCCATTTGCAACTCTAAGTCTGGGTAGTCAACATACTCCTAAAGAATAAGCTTGGAAAGGTTAATTTAATCAAACTGTGGTCACCTATTCTGACAGTGAGTGTTATGGGGCTGACATATCCAACTCTCCAGTTCCAGTACAATCTTCCATTCTTATAACCTCAATCAGCTCAAACACTCACCCTTTCTGGGTTGATTGTGAATACTGATAGCCTGGGTCTGATAGTTGCCATCATCATTCTGGACACACACGAGATGAGAGTCTGCCTTCTCATTGAAGCAGGCACCTCCTGCCAGGACATGCTCATTGGACTTGTTCATGGCTTTCATCATCTGCAATCAAAGAAAGGCTAACTTTCTTATTCTGCCAAGAATGGGCATTTTTTGGTGTGTCTGACATAGCACCACTCCACAACTTCTCAAAGACAAAAGAGAATATTATTATTTAATTAAAGTGACAAAGGAGCTACCAAATAATGAAAACAAAGTGAAAAATCAGTCACTATTAGTAAAAATTCACATACTTGTTGAATTCTCTCTGTAGTTTATAGGTGATTTATATTACAACCCAAACACATGACATTTTGCATTCATTTTCTGTCTTTTTATTGCTGCACTAAACGCAAGTAACTAAAATTAGTTTAGCTAATTACAATAGTTTCTCCTATCCACTGGATTCTCTGAGAATATATATACACTGAAATTCTAAGTCAAAAGAATGTCCCATATTTAAGTCTATCTTGCCTTCTTTTTCTACATCCATACAAAGGAGTGCTTTCCTCTACAAATATATGAACTCCATTATTTCTTAGTTTTATTAACTTATGTTTGATATCTTCAATGAAATCACTTACTAATATTTTGCTTTGTTCTTATAAAGAGAGTTAAGGTGATAATTCTGAACCTAACCTGGAAAAACTCATCGGCCACCACTTTGTATCTAGTAAATAAATCTGAGCTTATACCATCTTGATGCTAAAATCTGGCTTCTCGTTGAAACAGGCTAATGATAATTTATTCGTTTGTTTTTATTCCCATTTTTTCCTTCATGTCATCATTTGTTCAACTTTCTAATTCAATCTTTTTAAATGGCTTTGATCTTTTGAAAACTCTAGTTTAAAACTTTTATTTTCTTTTACTCCCCTCTTCTTCTTACATTATAAACTGCAGTGTGAAAAACAGCAGATGAGTGTTCTGATACCTTTTATATTCTTGTATCACTATACTCAAAAAAATGTATTGAAATAAAATTCACGACATAAAATTAACCATTTTAAAGTGAACAACTCAGTGGCATTTAGTACATTCACAACGTTCTTCAACCACCACTCTTATCTAGTTCCAAAACACTTCCATCATTCATTCCAAAGTAAAATCCCTCACTCATTAACCAGTTTCTTCCCATTCCCCCCTCCAACCACCAATCTGCATTCTGTCTGTATTCTGGATATTTCATATAAATGGAACCACATAATATGTGACTACCGTGTCTGGCTTCTTTCACTTAGCATAATGTTTTGGGAGCTCATCCATGGTACAGCATATATCAATACTTCATTCCCTTTTATGGCTGAATAATATTTCATTGTGCATATACACCACAATTTGTTTAACCATCCATCCATGAATGTTTGGGCTATGTCGGCCTTTTGGCTATTGTGAATAGTGCTACTATGAAAATGTGTGTACATGTACTTGTTATGAGGACCTGTTTTCAATACTTCGGAATATATACTAGGGGTAGAATTACAGGGTCATATGGTAATTCTATGTTTAACTTTTTGAGGAGCTGCCAAAATGTTTTTCACAGTGGATGAACCATTTAAAATTTCCACCAACAGTGTACTAGGTTTCTAATTTCTCTGCAGCCTTGTCAACACTTGTTATTTTCCACTGTTCTTGTTGTTTTTTATAGCCATCCTAGTAGGTATGAAGGAGTACCTCATTGTGGTTTTGATTTGCATTTCCCTAGTGACTGATGACATTAAACATCTTTCAAGTGCTTGTTGGCCATTTGTATATCTTCTTTGGAGAAATGTCTCTTCAAGTCCTTTGCTCGTTTTTAAATTGGATTGTTTGTCTTTTGTGTTGAGTTATAAGAGTTCTTTACATATTCTAGATCTAGGGACCAGATCCTTATCAGATATATAGATTGCAAATATTTTCTCCCATTGTATTGGTTGTCTTTTCACTTTCTTGTTAATGTCCTTGGATGCACAAAAGGTTTTAATTTTTATTAAGTCCAATTTATGTAGTTTTTTCTTTTTTTGCTTGTGCTTTTGGTGTCATATCTAAAAATCCACTGCCAAATCAAAGGTCATGAAAACTTATCCTCATGTTTTTTTCTAAGAGCTTTATGGATTTAGCTCTTATATTTAGGTCATTGATCCATTTTGAGTTAAACTTCGTTTATGGTTTGAAGTAAGGGTACAACTTAATTCTTTTTATATGTGGATATTCAGTTGTCCTAGTACCATTTGTTGAAGACTATTCTTTCACCATTAAATAGTCTTGGCATGCTTGTCAAAATCAACTGGACATAAATGTGTGAATTTATTTCTGGGACCTTAATTCTATTCCATGCCAATACCGCACTATTTTGATTACTGTAGCCTTGCAATAAGTTTCGAAATTGGGAAATGTGTAGGCTCCAATTTTGTTCTTTCACAAGATTATTTTGGCTTCAGAGTCCCTTGCAATTCCAAATGAATTTGAATATTGGCTTTCCATTTCTACAAAAAAAAAAAGGCCACTGGAATTCTGATAGGGCTTGCACTGGATCTGTAGATCACTTTGGTAGTATTGACATATTAACAACATTAAGTCTTCCAATACATGAACATGAGATGTCTTCCCATTTATTTAGGTCTTCTTCAAGTTCTTTCAACAAGTTTTATAGTTTTCAGGTTTCAAGTCTTTTACCTCCTTGGTAAATTTATTTCTCAGTATTGTATCGATACAATTCTGAGATATCATCATCTCCTGGTTTGACTTTGTTATGTTTATAACTCTTACAAAGTTAATATTTTGATATATAGCTGTATCGCCAGAGGCATCCAAACAATAATTAAATATTCCTCTCACACTAACTTTTATCAACCCATTAAAACAAACCAGTTCTATCAGGGTTTTCCAAAGATTACTTTTAAATAAGTTTTTGCAAATAAGATAAGTCAGCTAGAAGATTCCTACTTAGGGAAGTCAATAGATAGACTAATTTAGGTTCTCATTTGCAATTTACACTTGTATCACATGAGGGAAACGGCTACAATCATATACAGCAATTCTAAAAAAATATATCCATCGTTTCTTCCAAATCATTAGGCTAAAGTGGTTTCTAATTTTGTCTACATTGAACAGATTAAAAATATTTTCAGGAATTCCCTGGCAGTCCAGTGGTTAGGACTCAGCGCTCTCACTTGCAAGCCTTGGTTCAATTCCTGGTCTGGGAACTAAGATCCTGCAAGCTGCACGGCATGGCCAAAAAATTTTTTTTAATAAATAAATATTTTTGATTCAGACATTCTGAATAAATTAGCTAGCCTCTAAGAAAATCATTTCCCTGGATGTCAATTTCAAGCCCAATGAGATTTTAAAAACTTCGTATTTTTTTAGAAATGAATGAACAGATTTTTTTCTCTTAAAACTATGTTCACTTATACCAAAAGGAGAATTTTCCAGATATTCAAAGGATCTTACTGAACATAAAATAAACTTACACTTGTCATATGATGATATAAATACTGGATTTTCCATTTTATTTGTGCCATTTCTCTGCTCTGTCAATTCAAATTCTGTAATATCTCTTGACCTATCACTATTGTCACTGCAGTTCAAGACCAATTACCTCTTTTCTGGATATAATAACAACTTTAAAACTGTTTTATCTATAGTCAGTCTCTAGCAGCACTGACTCATTCCACATGTGAAATAAAATTCATAGTTTATGGCAACACAAGAAAAATTTAAACATAAAAAATTCTCTCTGCCTTTTGGCTTCCTCTCTCCCCTCTACTACTGTGCACTGTGAATCGGCATTATGCATCCACCAAACCTCCCCACTGGCAGAAATACCTGCTTAACCATGAATGCAACATTCTCCTAGCTCCAACAAGACCACTTAAAAGATAACATTGCTTCTGGATCTTGTAAGGGGGCCATTTTTTGCAGATCTGGATTGTGTAAATTGTCAGTAATATGTCATTTAGTGTACAGCACTCTGTCTCAAAAAACTTATAATTGTGCTTTGAATTCTAATGGGCATATCATTTCTCAGAGCTTTCTGAGATGCTGTTCTGGGTTATAATCCTCAATTTGGCTCAAATAAAATTTTTCTTTTCTTTCTTAGACTGACTGATTAATTTTTAGTCCACACAGAATGTTCCCACATTTACAAAGCACAGCTCTGATCATATCACATCTTCCCCACCTTGTCCTCCCTTCAAATCGCAAGCGTCCTATGCTCTAACCCCAAACCAACTTTCTTGTCTTATCTCTCTTCCTACTGTATCCTTACAAGCAGGATTGCTTCCATTTTCCATCTCTGAGCTTTAGCATATGCTATTTTTTAGTCTCCCTTTTCTTCTCCCATATCCAAGCACCTGAAAAAGCTGACTCCAAATCAAGGCTTAGGAAAAACACCAACTCCTGCATATAGCCTTCTTTAATTCCCTATCAGACACTAATGTGATCACTCCCTTCTTTGAACTGCCATAGCACATTCTTTGCATTTCTTACATGGCATCATCCACATTCAGTCCTGGATCTGATTAATAGCAAGGATTCAAGCCAGACTGCCTATATTTCAATCCCGGCTTTGCTACTAACTAGCTGTATGTCACTGGGTAAGTTACTTGATTTCTCTGTGCCCCAATTTCTTCCTCTGTAAAATGGGATAATAAAAGTAACTATTTCATGGGAATTCCCTGGTAGTGCAGTGGTTAAGAATCCGCCTGGGGGCTTCCCTGGTGGTGCAGTGGTTAAGAATCCGCTTGCCAATGCAGGGGACACGGGTTCGAGCCCTGGTCCGGGAAGATCCCACATGCCACGGAGCAACTAAGCCCGTGCACCACAACTACTGAGCCTGTGCTCTAGAGCCTGCGAGCCACAAGTACTGAGCCCACATGCCACAACTACTGAAGCCCGTGCACCTAGAGCCCGTGCTCCGCAACAAGAGAAGCCACTGCAATGAGAAGCCTGCACACCACAATGAAGAGTAGCCCCCACTCGCTGCAACTAGAGAAAGCCCACATGCAGCAACAAAGACCCAAAGCAGCCAAAAATAAATAAATAAATTAAAAAAGAAAAAAAGAATCCGCCTGCCAATACAGGGGACATGGTTTCGAGCCCTGGTCTGGGAAGATCCCACATGCCACGAAGCAACTAAGCCTGTGCACCACAACTACTGAGCCTGTGTTCTAGAGCCTGTGAGCCACAACTACTGAGCCTGAGCACCTAGAGCCCGTGCTCTGCAACGCGAGAAACCACCACAATGAGAAGCTCATGCACTGCAACGAAGAGTAGCCCCTGCCCGCCACAACTAGAAAAAGCCTGCACGCAGCCACGAAGACCCAAATGCAGCCAAAAATAAATACATAAAAATAAATTTAAAAAAGTAACTATTTCATGTGATGAGGACTAAACAAATTAATATTAATAAAGTGCTTAGAACAGCACCAAGAGCATAATAAGCTCGAGTGTTTGTTAAATAAAATTTGTATGCTCATCTCCTCCACACTGCTTATAAAATTGTAAAGCAACCTTCAAGTCAGCAGCAAATAATTCAATTGAGTACATCTTATGAGATAATGGGATTCAGACCTTCCTAAGAGCTCACAAATTAGTGACAATGACATACTGATAAAAGGCAGGAAGCAACTTCTGTAACAACAGTATGTGCAAAATCGATAACATCTATGAAGTGCCAACCATGAGCCAGGCACTGACCTAAATTCTATTTTGGTCTTATATCAAAAGGACCATTTTAACATACCAAGTGAAGCAGTACATAAGCTTTATTCTCCTGTGTTTCCCACCCCCAGAGTCTAACCATTCACACAATCACAAAAACCAATTAAAAAAATATAGTTCTAGGGGAATTCCCTGGTGGTTTAGTGGTTAGGACTTGATGCTTTCACTGCCGGGGCCCAGGTTCGATCCCTGGTCGGAGAACTAAGATCCTGCAAGCCTCATGGTGGAAAAAAAAAAAAAAAAAAGAAAGAAACTTTAAAAAAGAATGTAAAAGATGTACAAATATTAATATATTATACAAACTTAGAGGAAACAGAAATCATTACAGCTTAGAATAATCTGAAAAGGCGGCCCCCCCAAAAAAAAGATGGGAACAGAGGAAAGAAGGAGTGATACTGTCTGGAAAATGGAGAATTATAGGAAGGCTTCCTAAAAGCTTTAACATTTGAATTGGTTTTGAAATCAGGTACAGAGGAAGAACACTTTGGATAAAGAGAAAAGCATGAGTAAAGGAAGAGAAACAGAACTGAGAAAGGAACACCGAAATGAATAACAATGGGACAGGTGGAGGAATATCCTTCCCTGGAGATATTTAGGGACGATATAAATATTTGTCCTTCCAGTTAGCTCGGGTTCACTTGTGTCTAGAACCTGGCATCTACCTTCCAGGTATATGGGTCTACATATCATGAACCATGAACCTTCACTCATTCATGTACCAAATACTCAATGAGCATCTAATGGGTACCAGGCACTGTGTTAGTACTTGGTTTATTCAGTGTGAACAAACAAATCTTCCCTCACAGAACTTAGATTCTTGTGTGTAAAGGGGGAGGAAAAAAATTAAATAAATAAGTAAAATACTTTAAATGTTAGACATTGATAAGTGCTATACAGAAAAATAAAGCATGAAGGAGGACTAGGAGTACTGGCTAGTGCAATTTAATATTGGATACTTAGAAGAGGTCTTACTGAAAAGTGAGGGAAAAGCCATGGGAATATGTAAGGAAGAGCCTTACAGGCATTTAGAATAGCTGGTGCAATGGCTGTGTGGTTGTAGCATGTTAGCAAGCCGGGCAGTTTCAAGGAACATTAATTAAGGACAATGTGACTGGAAAAGGAGAGGTATAAGAAGTTAGGTTAGACAGGTAATGGTTTAAGAAGTACAAATGCTATAGAAGACTTCAGTGATAGTTCTGACTGGTATGAAAGATCTTTGAAGAATTTTGAGCAGAGGAGTGACATGATTTGACTTAGTTTTAACAGGATCACTTGGGCTGCTGTGTTGAAAATAAACTGATGGGGGAAAGGCTACCAATAAGAAGACCAGTTAGACATGAAAGGATGTTCAACATCACTAATCATTAAAGAAAAACAAAACTACAATGAGGTATCACCTCACACCAGTCAGAATGGCCACCATCAAAAAATCTACAAACAATAAATGCTGGAGAGGGTGTGGAGTAAAGGGAACCCTCTTGCACTGTTGGTGGGAATGTAAATTGATATAGCCACTATGTGGAACAGTATGGAGGTTCCTTAAAAAACTAAAAATAGAACTACCATATGACCCAGCAGTCCCCCTACTGGGCATATACTCTGAGAAAACCATAATTCAAAAAGAGTCACGTACCACAATGTTCACTGCAGCACTATTTGCAATAGCCAGGACACAGAAGCAACCTAAGTGTCCATCGACAGATGAATGGATAAAGAAGATGTGGCACATATATACAATGGAAAAAGAAACAAAATTGAATTATTTATAGTGAGGTAGATGGACCTAGAGACTGTCATACAGAGTGAAGTAAGTCAGAAAGAGAAAAACAACTACTGTATGCTAACACACATATATGGAATCAAAAAGAAAATGGTTCTGAAGAACCTAGGGGCAGGGCAGGAATAAAGACACAGACATAGAGAATGTATTTGAGGACATGGGGAGTGGGAAGGGCAAGCTGGGAGAAAGTGAGAGAGTGGCATTGACATATATACCCTACCAAATGTAAAACAGATAGCTAGTGGGAACCAGCCACATAGCACAGGGAGATCAGCTTGGTACTTTGAGACCACCTAGAGGGGTGGGATAAGGAGGGTGGGAGGGAGACGCCAAGAGGGAGGAGATATGGGGATATATGTATATGTATAGCTGATTCACTTTGTTATAAAGCAGAAACTAACATGCCATTGTAAAGCAATTATACTCTAATAAAGATGTTAAAAATAATGAAAAAAAAAGACCAGTTAGGAGACCACTACACAAATCCAAGATTAACTTAGACCAAGACTGGCCCAAGGATTGAGGGGTGGTTGGGTTCCAGATATATTTGGAAGGTAGAGCCAGAAGAATTTCCTAACAGACTGGACACAGAATATGAAAGAAGCCTTAAAGATGACTCCAAAGTTTTAAGCCTGGTAACTGGAAGGATGGCACTGCCATTAACTTAGGGAAGACTACAAGAAGAGGAGGTTTTGAGGGAAGATCAGGAAGTCAGAATTGAACTTGCTAAGCTTGAGATGCCTATGTAAGTAGAGATGTCAAGTGCGCAAGAAGACACTCAAGTCGAGGAGTTCCCTGGTAGCCTAGTGGTTAGGATTCCAAGCTTCCACTGCCGTGGCTGGGGTTTAATCCCTGGTCAGGGAACTAAGATCCTGCAAGCCACGTGGCACAGCCAACAAAGTTAATTAATTAATTAATTTTTAAAAAAGACCCTCAAGTCTAACAAAACAGGGAAGACAGTCAGGCTGAAGGAAGATATTTGGAAGACAACATCAGTATAGAGACAGTATTTAAGGCCAGGAGACTGGATAGCTCACCAAGGAAATGGATAGAGACAAATAAAACTTAGAGGGACTGAGTCCTTGAGTTTTTCAAAATGAGTGAAATATGGGGTCAGAAAGAGGGATGTACAGAGATAGAAATTAAATTGTGGGAGATGAGGGATGCCGAAGGAGTCCAGGGTTTCTTGTGGTGCTTGAACACAATGAGATTAGAGCTGGTAGTCTCAAAGCCAAAAGTGGCAGCAAGCTTGTAAGTGCTGGGAGATAGGGAAGGCCAGGGGTTTGGCTAGAAACAGCATTCTGAAGCCACTGTTCACCCCTATCAATGGGCATGCAGTGACACTGGAGGGAGGGGAAGACAATCTTACTCTGAACATGCAGTGTTCAGCAGTGACCTCCTGGTGCAGTCACTGGAGGGAGAGCAGCCAGGGCTCCTTCTTGGGGATCCTTATATTTTCATTTAACCTGTGGTTAAATACTGTCTTCCATGTATAACACTGGGAACAGCTATGCTAATAATCAATGGAACAGCACCTCCTTCCTCTGCACTATTTTCCAGAGCAGTTTTCACCAACTCCTTTCATTCTTTTGAAAAGAAGACTATCAGTTCCTCCATCCCAAGAGAAAAGAAATGTATTCCTTGAGGGCCAGAAAATAAAACATTCCTTAAGCAGATTTTAGGGCCATCTGTTTTTATTTGTGCTACAATGAACCTTTAAAATTATGCTTTTGTAACTTCACATTTCTCTGAAGAGTATGTGTAGCTTTGAACTAAAATAAACCAAAACTCTGATTTTAGAATTACACAGGGAAAAGAATCTCAAGAGGCCATTCAGCCTAAATTATACAAGACAGGGATTACATAGATATACAACTTCACAGATTCTTGCATTATATCACAACCAATATAAATTTCTCTATTTCTCTCTGGTTTTGAGTAAAGAATTAATACAATTTTGTTCCTTTTTGCTTGAAACTTTGACATGAGGTTAACTCTTTGGCTCTATTCCCCCTGTGACATGATGAAAGTTTGAATGTCCACTACATTTCTTGAAAATTTTTGTTATTTTTTAGTTATATTTAAAATAGTTGGCAAAATGTACATATTCAGTACATATTTAAAGTGTACAATCTGATGAATTTTGGTATGTGTATATACCCATATAAACAGCATTTGAAATCACTCTACTCTGTTCCACCAATCTAGAAATACATATTATACCAAAACCATACTGTCTTGATTAACCTACCTTTAAAATAAGCGTTAACATCAGGTAGTGTAAGTCTTTGAATTATGTTCTTTTTCAAAGTTGTCTCAGCTATTCTAGATTTTTTGCATCTCCATATATATTTTAGAATCAGTGTCTCAGTTTCTATTTTGAAACAGCCTGCTGGTATTTTGATTGGGTCTGTATTGAAGCTATGAATCAATTCCGGGAGAAATGACATCTTAACAATATTGAGTCTTCTGATTCATAAATATAGTATATCTCTTCACTTATTTGGGTCTTCAATTTCTCTTAGCAATATTCTGTAGTTTTCAGTGTATGAAAATAGTATTGTTTTTTAAAACAATTTATTTATTTATTTTTGGCTGCATTGGGTCTTGCTGCACATGGGCTTTCTCTAGTTGCGGCAAGCGGGGGCTACTCTTTGTTGCGGTGTGTGGGCTTCTCACTGCAGTGGCTTCTCTTGTTGCGGAGCATGGGCTCTAGGCCTGCGGGGTTCAGTAGTTGTGGCTTGCAGGCTCTAGAGCACAGGCTCAGTAGTTGTGGCACACGGGCTTAGCTGCTCCACGGCATGTGGGATCTTCCCAGACCAGGGCTCGAACCCATGTCCCCTGCATTAGCAGGCATATTCTTAACCACTGTGCCACCAGGGAAGCCCTACTGTATTTTTTTTAAATTCCAATTTCTGATTGTTAGTATACAGAAATACAGTTGACTTTTACACAATGATTTTGCAACTCTGATAAATTCATTGGACCACATCTAGTACTATTCTGTAAATTCTTTAGAATTTCCTACATAGACAATCATGTTATCTGTGAATAAAGACAATCTTACTTCTTTTTTTCATCTGTATTCCTCTAATTTTGTTTTATTGCCTTATTACATTGGCTAGAAGATCCACTGAAATGCTAAATAGAAATAAGAGTAGACATCATCTCCTTGTTCCCAATCTTAAAGAAGAACCAGTCAATCAAGTCACTGTTAGATATATTAATTTTAAGTTTTTCATAAATTCTCTTTATTAGATTGTAAAAGTTCTCTTCTATTTTTAAACTGCTGATACATATATATATATATATATATATATATATACACACATACACATAGATAGATAGATATCTCTCTATATATATATAGAGAGAGAGAGGGTGTGGGGGAGAGAGAGATTGAATGGAAGTATGAGTTCATCAAATGCTTTTTCTGCAGCAGCTTTTTCTTTTAACGTGTTTTTCCTTTCTGTCCTGTTAATATGCTGAGTTACAGATTGATTTTTTGAATGTTAAAGCAATTTAGCATATTTGGAATAAGCCCCATTTAGTCATGAAGTACCTTATTATTTTGTGTATTACTGAATTGGATATACTAAAAACTTGTTATGTATTTATGCAACCACCTATGAGGGATATAGGTCTGCAGTTTTCATTTCTTCCAATTTTTTTTCTAGTTTTGATACTAGTGTAATGAAGGCCCCATCGAAAGAGATTCCCTCCTCATCTATTTTCTAAGAGTGTATAGAACTGGTGTTATTTCTTCCTTCATTTTGTAAAAGTCACCAGTGAACATATCTAGACCTGGGCTTTTCTTTGTGAAAAGGTTTATAATAATAAATTCAACTCTTTCAATGGACGCAGGGCTATTCCAGCTACCTATTTTTTCTTGACAGAGGTATGAAAGTTGATGTTCAAAGGATTTGTCCATTTTCTCCAAGTTGGACATGTATTAGCATAAATGTGTTCATAATATGCCCTAATGTCTTCTTACTATTTACAGGACTTGTAATGATATCCCTCTCTCTCACATCTCATAATGTTAATTTGTGTTTTTACTATTTTTTAATTGAAGTATAGGTGATTTACAATATTAGTTTCAGGTGTGCAACAGTGATTCAATATTTTATAGATTATACTGCATTTAAAGTTTATAAAATAGTGACTATATTTCCCTGTGCTGTACAATATATCCTTCTAGTCTTATTTATTTTATAGACAGTAGTTTGTACCTCCTTACTCCCCTACCCATATCTTGCCACTCCCCACTCCCCTCTTCCTAGTTTATTCTCTATATCTGTGAGTCTGTTTCTGTTTGGTTATATTCATTGGTTTGTTTTATTTTTTAGATTCCACATACAAGTGATAGCATTACAGTATTTGTCTTTCTCTGTCTGACGTATTTCACTATGCATAATACCCTCTCGGTCCGTCCATGTTGTTGTAAATGGCAGAATTTCATTCTTTCTCATGGCCGAGTAATACTCCATTACATAGATAGACAGATAGATAGACAGATAAAGAGATATATCTATGTATCACATCTTCTTTATCCATCCATCTGTTCATGGACACTTAGGTTGCTTCTATATCTTGGCTACTGTAAATTATGCTGCTATGAACATTGGGGTACATGTATATTTTCAAATTACTGTTTTTGTTTTCTTCGAATCTACATCCAGGAGTGGAATTGCTGAATCATATGGCAGTTCTATCTTTACTTTTTTGAGGAATCTCCATAATATTCTCCATAGTAGCTGTACCAATTTACATTCCCACTAACAGTGTACTAGGATCCCCCTTTCTCCACAGCTTTGCCAACGTTTGTTATTTATAGGCTTTTTTAAAAATTAATTTTTATTGGAGTATAGCTGCTTATAGACATTTTGATGATAGCCATTCTGACAAGTGTGAGTTGCTATCTCACTGGGGTTTTGATTTGCATTTCTCTGATGATTAGAAATGTTGAGAAACTTTTCATGTGCCTTTGGCCATGTGTATATTTTCTTTGACACTATGTCTATTCATGTCTTCTTACCTTTTTTTTTGGCCATGCCGTGCAGCTTGCAGAATCTTAGTTCCCCGATCAAGGAACAAACCTGGGCCCCGGCAGTGAGAGCACTGACTCCTAACCACTGGACTGCCAGGGAATTCCCTTCTGACCATTTTTAAATCAGGTTGGTTGTTTTTTTGATATTGAGTTGTGTGAACCATGTATATAGTTTGGACATTAACCCCTTATCGGTCATATCATTTGCAAATATTTTCTCCTATTCAAGAGGTTGTGTTTTCATTTTGTTGATGGTTTCCTTTGGTGTAAAAAAAAATTTTTACATTTAATTAGGTCCCACTTATTTATTTTTGCTTTTATTTCTTTTGCCTTAGGAGACAGATCTAAGAAAATCTTCCTACACTTTATGTCAACAATTTTCATTTCAGTTATAGTATTCTTCAGTTCTGACTGGTTCTTTTAAATATTTTCTAGTTCCTTGTTAAAATTCTTACTGTGTTCATCTATTATTTTCCCTAATTCAGTTAGCATTCTTATTACTAATGCATTGAACTCTTGATCTGGTAAATTATTTGTTTCATTAGTTGTTTTTTCAGGAGTTTTCTCTCGTTCTTTCAAATGAAACAAATTCCTCTGTCTTCTCATTTTGCTTAACTTTCTCTGTGTCTACAAAATTAGGTGGCACAGTTATCTATTCTGGTCTTGAATGGCTGTCCTTGTATGAGTGTCCTTATACAGTGCACGTGCCGACTGGCTTTGGTGGGAGTGCTGCATCTGACACAAGCACAAACAGTCTCTTCCCCCTGGCTGTGCTGGCAGCTATCACCCTGGTACAAAGTGGGGTTGGAGGTGGAGTGGCTAGGAAGAGAGCCAGGTGTGGGCTGGGGTTTCTCCTCTGCTCGGTGGCCATCAACACCCTATTTGGGGTGCAGTGAGGCCCCAGGTTGCTGGAACAGAATCCCTGAGGGTCAGGTCCAAGCTGTCTCAGTTCCCTCTAAGTGTGTGATCTCCCACTCCCAGCACCAGTTCCCTTGCTCCGGAGGGGAGCAGTACTAGAGCAAGAAGGGCTGAAGTGGGTGCTCAGCATGGGTTGCAATGCGGGCTATGGTAGTCCTGGTCCCAGTCAGAGTCCTAGAGTGCTTCAGATGCACTGCCTCCATAAACACCAGCAATGGCTGCCCCTACCCCATTCAGATGCCCTTCTGGGTCCACGTTGGCTCTGTCCTTCACAACCATGCACTCCCCTTGGCTGCAGCAGCCCTTGCCCTAGTGTGGAACTGTGTCATGGAGCAACTGGGGATGGAAAGGGCACTCAGCTCAGGCTGGGGTGCATGCTGCAGTGGTTATGGGAAACCAGCCAGAGTTCTATGCAGCTTTAATCTCCTTCCTCCACCTTTTTTCAGGAGTAGCAAGTGTTTGCATGCACTTCATAATCAGAGTCTTACAGCCCTCCTGTTAGTCCCACTGGTTTTCAAACCAGCTAAGGTGCTCATCTTCTCAGTGTCAGACCTCAAGGCTAGGGTGCCCAATATGTGGCTTGAACAGCTCTCTCCCCAGGGAGGATCTCTGAGCCTATGTAATCCCCCTCCTTTTCTGTGTCTCCTTCTAGGGACACAGGTTGACCTGATCACTTCTCTTCCCTTCCTACCCGATTTTGTGCATCTGTCTTAGAGCCTTGGTTGTACAAGAATCTTTAGGCCAGTTTCCAGTTAGTTTTCAGTGAGAACTGCTCCACATGTTGATGCACTGGTGATGTGTTTGTTGGGGGGGATGGGCAGTGAGCTCCATGTCCTCCTACTCTACCACCTTTCTTGTACCCTGTGTGTTTTCACTATTTATCTAATCAATCTGATTAGAAATTTGATTTTATTGATCTCAAGAACTTTTAGTTTCATTTTTTAAATTGTTTCTCTGCCTTTTTTTTTTTTTTGCGGTACGCGGGCCTCTCACCGCTGTGGCCTCTCCCGTTGCGGAGCACAGGCTACGGACGCGCAGGCTCAGCGGCCGTGGCCTGCGGGCCCAGCCGCTCCGCGGCATGTGGGATCCTCCCAGACCAGGGCACGAACCTGCGTCCCCTGCATCGGCAGGCGGACCCTCAACCACTGCGCCACCAGGGAAGCCCTCTGCCTTCTATTTTGTGAATTGCTGGTCTTTGTTATTTCCTTTCTTCTGTTTGCTTTGTGTTTCATTTGCTCTTCTTTTTCTAATTTCCTAAGGTAGAAGAGTAGGTCAATGATTTGAGATGTCTTTTTTCTCTAATATAGAAGTTTAATGCTATCAATTTCTTTCTAATCACTGCTTTAGCTGCATCCCACAAATTCTGATATGCCACGTTTTCATTTTCAGTCAGCTCAAAATATTTTCTAATTTTTCTTTAGGTTTCTTCTTTGACCCATTGGTTATTGAGAAGTGTGTATTTTATTCAAGTTTTCTATATCCTTGATGATTTTCTGTCTACTTCTATCAATTATTGATACAGGGGGTTACTGAAATCTCATAATATACTTGTGACTTCATCCTTGTAGTTCTATTTATCTATATTTGTCCTTATAGTTCTAACAGTTCTTGCTTCATGCATTTTGAAGCACTGTTATTAGATGCACAAATGTTTAGGATTGTTGTACCCTTTTGATGAATTGATCCCTTTATAGTTATGAAATGTGTCTCCTTATCCCTGGTAATATTGTTTATTCTGAAATACATTTTGATATTACTCTATCCACTCAAGCTTTCTTTTGATTAGTATTACTGTAGTATATCTTTTCCCATCCATTTACTTTTAAACTATCTGTATCCTCATATTCCAAGTGGTTTTCTTATTCACAGCATATAGCTGAATCTTTCTTGTTTATCCATCTAACAATTTCCCCTTTTTAATTGAGGGTGCTTAGGTCATTTATAGTTATGTGATTACTGATATGGCTGGATTTAAATCTAGCATCTTGCCACTTATATCCTATTTGTTATATCTCCTCTTTGTTCTCCTTTTCTTCTTTTTCAGCCTTCTTTATATAATTCCAGTTTATTTTTGTTGGCTTATTAGCTATACCTCTCCATTTAAATTTTTCTAGTGGTTGCTTTTAGATTTTTATTCTACATCTTTACTTATCAATCTACTTTCAAGTAATACTATGCCACATCCCATGTCATATAGAAACTTTACATCTGTATACTTCTATTTCCCCTTTCCTGGAAATACCCTTTGTTTCTACCTAAGTTATAAACTCCACAAAACACTGTTGTTAGTTTTGCTTTAAACAATTATCTTTTAAAGAGTTTTTATATTTACCTATATATTTAACCATTTCCGCTGCTCTTCATTACTTTGTGTGGTTCCAGATTTCCATTATTTGGTATTCTCCATGAAGGACTTCCTTTAACATTTCTTGTGGAATAGATGGCTGGTAATACATTCTTTTAGCTCTTATATTTCTGAAAAAGCATTTTGCTTTTCATTTTTGAAACATATTTTTACTGGGTATAAAATATAGGTTAACAGTTATCTATTTCAGTATACTTTAAAGGTTTTGTACACTGTCTTGCGGATTGAACTGTTTTGATGAGAAGTCTGCTGTCATTCTTATACTCATTCCTCAGTATACAATGTGGATTTTTTTCTCTCGCTGCTTTTAAGATTCTTCTCTTTACCTCTGGGGTTAAGCAATTTGATTATGATGATTATAATGTTCCTTAATGTAGTTTTCATCCTGTTTCCTGCAGCTGGAGTTCATTGAGCTTTTTGAATCTATGTGATTATACTTCTCATTAAATTTATAAATTTTTTTTTTTTTTTTTGCAGTACACAGGCCTCTCACTGCCACGGCCCCACCCATTGTGGAGTGCAGGCTCTGGACGGGCAGGCTCAGTGGCCATAGCTCACGGGTCTAGCTGCTCCGCCGCATGTGGGATCTTCCTGGTCTGGGGCACGAACCCGTGTCCCCTGCATTGGCAGGTGGACTCTCAACCACTGTGCCACCAGGGAAGCCCCTAAATTTATAAAATTTTTGATCACTGATTCTTCAAATATCTTCTGTCAACCCACTCCTCTCCTTTGGAGACTTCAATTACAGAGTTAGGCCATCCAACACTTCCCACATCTCAATCATGTGCTGTTCATTTAATTTTTCAGCCTTTTCTCTTTGTGTTTCGTTTTGGATAGTTCTATTGCTGTTTAAAGTTTATTAAATTTTTTCAGCAGTGTCTGATCTGCCATTAATCTCATCCAATGTATTTTTCATCTCATTGTCATTTTTGCTTCTTGAAGCTTGATTTGGGTCTTTTTTATATTTTCTGTGTCTCTCCTTAACAGGTATGTGCCTTGATCTTGTTAAAGCTTTATTTTAAGCTTGTTAGGTAGGATCAGAGCAGCCCAAATTTATGGATAACTTCGATCCTTAGGAATTATTTGTCCCTTTCTTACTCTAGCTCATAAGAATACAAATTATTCCTGGACCTCTGAGAACTGTTCTCCCTGCTCCTTTCCAGTGTTTTTCTCACATACATGCACTGATTAGTAATCAGCTGAAGACACAATAGGAACCTCCTGCAGATCTCCAGAGTTCTTTTATTTCCATAATCTGTCTTGTAAATTCTAGCCATCATGCCCTCCCTACACTGTCTTCAATGCAGGGAGACCTCTAGGCTCAGTTTAGGTTCCCCCCCTAACTGCTCTATGGCCTGGAAACTCCAGACAGTAAAGTAGGGTAATCATAGGGCTCACCTTCTCTGCCCCATTGTCCTTTGTATTTCCCCCCCACATATTTTGTCTTGATGTTTAGCTATTTACAGTGGACTGCTATGTTAGTGTGCTAGTGCTGTTATAAGAAAGTACTGCAAACTGGTGGCTTAAACAATAGAAATTTATTGTCTCACAATTCTGGAGGCTAGAAGTCCAAAATTAAGATGTCACCAGAGCTGGTTCCATTTGAGGGCTGTAAAAGGAAAGATTTGTTCCAGACCTCTCTCCTTGACTTGCAGAGTCAAGGACTTGACCTGACTTCCATCTTCTCCCTATGTCTCTTCATATCACCTTCTCTTTATGCATATCTATGTCCAAATTTCCCCTTCTTGTAAGTCATACTAGATTAGGGCTTTACCTCTGTAAAGACCCTATAATCAGCCCTACAATCAGATGTAATCATTAAACTGATGTCTGTGAAAATTGGTTTAGTATAGTGTTTAAGAGTAGAATTAGAGTGTCTGGGTTTGGAATTAGAGTGTCTGGGTTTGATTCTAGCTCCAACACTTGCTCGCTCTGTGTCTTAATTTCCTCATCTGTAAAAAGGTAATTACCCTACTCATTTCACAGAAATAGTGTGAAGATACATAGATGCTTAGAATAGTACCTGATATATAATATACCCTAAATAGATGTTAGTTAACACAATGATCAAAATAATCTCATCATAAGAACATGAGTAGCGTTACCTAGACCAACAGAGATCTTGCATGGCCTTGATGAAGGAGATTAGAAAATTTATATACAATGACTACTTCATTTATTAAAATTACTACTTCAGAAATATTATCTTCTAGCTTTCTAAGCTTAAAGTCTTTCCTTATATGGAAAAAAATGTTGCCTGCCATTTCAGTAAGCAAAGAATGTTGCCTGCCATTCTGGTAAACAACAAATGTTGCCTATCATCAAGTCATCAGCCACTGCACCTGCCACCAACAGTGCACCCTTAGGGTAAATCAGGATGGAGAAAAACAGGATACTGGCCCTAGAGAGTTAAGATGCCTGTCTAAGGAATAATTTCAGTGAGCCCTGACTCTTGCATTTTCCCATAAATAGAAAAGCACTAAAATCATTAACTTGAGATGTCTGGGTTTTTTTATGATTAGCAGTACTCTTCTGATGTTCAACTACATGTTTTGTTTTGTTTTTTCCCAGCAAAACCTCCTATATATCCTGGCTCCTCCCTTACCTCTTTGGAACAGCTCCTCAGAGCTATCTGAGAGGCTGTATCCTGGGCTATAGTCCTCAATAAGGCCACTGTATAAAACACAATTCTCAACTTTTACGCTGTGCTTTTCTTTTTTTTTTTCAGTTGACACTTAGAGGCCTCCTCTCTCCACATTTTACATATAGCTGCCAAAACTCAGTTTTCTAAACTTCTACTTTGGTTAATTCACTTTTCTGCTTTAGAACCTGTAAAATCTCTACAAATTATCATATTAGAGTCTAGACTCCTTTGTGTGGTTTCTGAAAGCCTCTGAATATCCAGCAGTCTCTTTGTACAACTTCATTTCCCAGTCGCCTTTAGCCTCTTCTTCACTAGGCAGGTTGATATCTCCCATCCTCCCTACCAGACATGCCCATTCCTGGTGCTTTCCTGCCTTTTGTTTAGGCTGGTATCTATCCCTCTTTTCACTTATTTTCCACCCTTCACTTTATAGTGCCTATACATCTTTCACTGTCCATTTCAAATCTTTCCTTCATTTACATTTACATGCATGTTTATAAACATCTACATGGAATGTGCTGCTCTGGCTGTTAGGGATTCAGGCTCATTTAGACATAAAGCAAATTCCTGACTGCTTCATTTATCAGAGCTCTCCCTTCTTTGAATCTTTAATAAACTTCCAATAAGTTTCAGCACTTACTTCCATATTACTTTATCTTTTAGTTATTTTTATATTATTTATATATCTATATTTTGTTTTTACATTTTATGTTGTTTATATTTTATTTCTGTTTCATTCAATATATATTTCTTGTGCAATTACTCTATACTAGATAGACTGTTAATGATACAGTGGTAAACAAGACAGACACAGTCCCTCATGGAACTAAAAGTCTAGTAGAGAAAACAGACACTGAATAAGGAATTACAAATATAGTGAGTATTACACATAGAATGTGTGTTATTAAATGAAAGCCTATCTGAAATAAATATGTGGAAAAATGAAAGCCTATCTGAGAAAATGCCATTTAAACTGAAACCTGAAAATTGAGTATGGGTTATGCAAATGAAGAGTAGGGGAAATGCAACAATTAGAAAATAGCTTGTGCAAAGGCTATAAACAAAAGAAAACATAGTTCAGGGAGTGATAAGAAAAACTAAAGGTGCAAATAAAGAAAAATGAATGAGAGGAAAAGTGGAATATTGTGGTGATTAAATGAAATAATGTATAAGAAATTACTTTTTCAACTATTAGACACAAGACAATTCAACTGTCCAACATCATGAGAAATAAAATTACACTGAGTTAAAACAAAAATTGAATTAGAAGGGAAGTCAGTCTGCTAAATTAAGTAAGAAAAATAAGTGATATATAATTGGTAAACTTTATTGAAAATTAAATGTAATAAATGACAAGAAATACAGTTACTGTTTTTGAATAAAGATTTCTGAACCTGCACAACCATAAACCTAGGAGGCAGAATTCAGATAAAGACAGATAATATGAATGGCAGTTGTTGTCATGAATGTCCTCAGTCAAGTACTGAAATAATTATGGGGGCCTCAAAGCTTTTACAAATATACTTGTATAAACAGATCTAATTACCAAACACAAAGTACCATCTTGTAAACATCAAGGATAGCAATGTATGTTATCCACTTGGAGCTGACATCTGATCATCTCACTTCTGGCAATAAGCTCCCAGAAGGCAGGCAAAATGTCTGATTCATCTTTGTATCATATCACGGAATATATTTAATAGACGTTTGTGAAATAGATAATAACATTTCAAATATGGGAAATAAAATAAGTTTTCAAAGCATAGCCTCCTTTAAAAACTATTTAGGGCATAAATTACATAAAAATAGTTCTCTTTAAAGATTTGACTCTAGTTTAGCATGGTTCCAAGGTAGGACTATCTAATAGCTAATTGTATCCCAGGAAAAATTAAGCACACATTCTAACTACTATTTTCTAGTGTCCTGATAAAAGCCATCAGACAGAAAGTCACAGGGTAAATGTTTTCTTCAAATAGGTCATTCCTACATAATAATACTGAGCCCTGAGCTTAAAAGTCCAGTAAGACATTTCTGTGATTTTAAGTGTATATCAAGTATAAAATGTTTATTGAATGTACAAATGAGTAAGTGAATAAATGGCTGAATGAGAAAGGAAAAAAGAAAGGAAAGGAAGAAAGAGAAGGAGGGAAGAAGTTATTTTATACCAAGATATGGTGGAAGAAGTAACTGTGGAGTTATCACCCTGTCTAATAAAACAACAAATTTTAACATTATATCAAACTAATTTTTAAATTTTCTATTTTAAATCACAATGATTACTATCCAACACTTTAGAACCCATTTTAAGAAATTTTTAAATTCAAGTACTACTTCACATGGCAAATAGGCAAGAACAGTTATTACATAATTCTGTTATGTGTAGTATGCACAATTTCATTTTAGTTACAAAATACAGCTTAATTCAAAATGCAAACATTTGCTTTCAAAAACTTATTTAAAAATAATTTTGGGACTTATAGGTGAGCTATGATTAAACATTAAGTATAGTTAAAAGTAATATATACTTATAGAAAGAGGGAAAAATAAAAGATCCCACCACTAATAAATATTATAAAGTTAATTTTATACCTCAAAAAGCAAATCTGTCACTGACTGTCAGCATCAAAAGGTCAAAACACAACACATGACACAAGCAAAGACTACATAAATCACAAATTTAACGTTTTGTCTTTCTGTTATGGAATTCCCTATCACTGATCTAAGTCATATAATATTATGAACTGACTTCACTGTCGATTAACTAAAATTTTACATGTAATCATGTATTTCTCATCTTCATTTATGATATTCAATTATGAAAAATTCATGGGAAATCTTACCTCATTGTATCTGTTGCTGGGAATTTTGATGCTGGTTTTCCGAACTTCCATATCAACCACCAAACCTTGAACTACTGGCAATGTATACTGGTAATTTCTAAAGTCCTAGGCAAAACCAGATTGAAGTGGAAGAAAGAATTCATCAATGGCAGGATTTAATTTATAGTAATAAAATGAGCATAAATAAAAAGAATGTCAAAATTAAAAGATCTCATTCATTTAAATAATAAGAAAATGTATAATGAAAGCCCCATTGTGTATATTCTACTCTCTGATTAGTCTGTAAACTCTTACAAAGAAGCAGACTAAAAAGTTTCATATACCCTTTATATACAATATTAAACAAATATTTGAATGTTTATCCCTGCTTTGTCACCACCTAACATTTTCTGTATTTATTTAACTATCTCTTCCCTCTAAGGTAAGCTCCAATAGGGTAAGGATGCTCACTTGTTTTGTTCTTGTTATATCCCAAATGCCTGGAACATCCTGGGGACTAAATGAATACCTGTAGAGTAAAACATGCACGCATATATACTCCACATCTAGTGTGGCTGAAGCAAAATGAGCAAGAATGGTAGGAGTTGAGATCAAAGTGATAGCACACAGCTAGATTTCATAGGGTCTGGTAGGTCACCACAAGGACCTTTGCCTTAACTTTGAGAAGGCTTTTGACCTATTTTGACGGATCTCTCTGACTTTCTCTGTAAAGAATAGATGGAAAGGGAACAAGAATAGAAGAAAGGATATCAGATAAGCATAATAAAAATAATCCAGGCAAAAGACAGTGATAACTTGAACCAAGATGTTAACAGTTCAAAAGATGGTGAGAAGTTATCAAACTCTAAATATATTTTGAAGGGAAAAAGGACAATATTTGCCCTTAGGTTGGATGTGGAATGTGAAAAAAAAAAAGAGATGACTCTGAATTTCATGGCCTGGGCAAGTTGAAGACAGGAACTGCCATTTACTGAGATGTAGAATATGATAGGAAGGGGAAGTCAGAAGACTGCAGGAGAAGAACCAAGCAAGAATGGTGTCCTGGAGGCTAAGAAAAGAAAACGTGTAGATATTAGTAAGTTGCTGGATGGAACTGTGTGAAAATTATCTTCTGATTGCTTCTATTCACTCAGGGAAATTGGGCTAAGCCATCAGCTGAAACTGAGGAAAGGAGAGGAGGCACTGGAAATTTGAGAAGAGATCACATGCAAATAGTCATCCAGGGAAGTAGGAATGTATTATGGACCAGGAAGGATTGCCAGGTAGGTCCAAGAGCTTCCTTAATGGTATTGGTCATGAATCTAAAATGAGACCGGTGAATATGCTACTCTTTTTGTCTTCACTCATATTTAAGCTTGGATGTAAGTTAAGAATGAAGGAAGAATTAGATCCAACCAGGTATAATCAATTGACTTTTGATAAAGGTGCAAAGGCAAGTAAATGACAAATGATACTGAAATGACTGGACATACAAGTGGGAAAAAAAAGAACTTCAAACAATGCCTAACAATCATAAAGATTAACTAAAAATGGATCACTGACCTAAATATAAAACATAAAACTACAAACTTTTTTTTTTTTTTTTTTTTTTGCGTGGTACGTGGGCCTCTCCCGTTGCAGAGCACAGGCAACAGACGTGCAGGGTCAGCGGCCATGGCTTACGGGCCTAGCCACTCCGCGGCATGTGGGATCTTCCCGGACCGGGCCATGAACCCATGTCCCCTGCATCGGCAGGTGGACTCTCAACCACTGCGCCACCAGGGAATCCCAAACTACAAACTTTTTAGAAGAAAACATGGAGGAAAATGTTTGTGATATAAGTTTCAGTCAATAAGTTCTTAGATATGATATAAAAAGAACACTCCATAAAAAAATTAATAAACTGGACTTCAACAAAATTAAAAACTTTTGTTCTGTGAAAGACACTGTTAAGAGAATGAAAAGATAAATTACAGACTGGGAGAAAATATTTTTAAATGATACAAATCTACCGAAGGACTTACATTCAGAATAGATGAAATACTCTCAAAACTCAACAATAAGAAAACAACAACCATATTTTTAAAATATGAACAGTTGAAAAAATCTGAACATTCACTAAAGATATAAAGAAGACAAAATAAGCAAATGAAAGATGCTCTAAATCATTCATCACAGGAAATATACAAATTAAAATCACAAAAATTAAAACCACTAGACTCCTATTAGAATGGCAAAAATTAAAAACCAAAAAGGAGAAATAATGAGTACTGGCCAAAAAAAAAGGATCCTTATACCTGATGAATGCAAAATACTGCAGGCATTTTAGAAAACAATTTCAGTTCCTTATAATGTTAAACATACAATATGGCTCAACTATCCCACTCCCACAGAAATGAAAACTAAATATTCACACAAAACTTAATACATGGATATTTATAGCAGCTTTATTCCCAGTCGCCAGAAACTAGAAACCCAGATATGCATCAACAGGTGAATGAATAAACTGTAGTTCATACATACAATACAACACTACTCAGCAATAAAAATGAATGACCTATTGATACTGAAGGGTACCAGAATACAGTACCCCTAAATATGCCTCTTGTTAATCAGTCTTTGGCCAGTCTAATTTAGAGGGCCCCAGCTGAAGAACCTGAGATGAGTAGAAGAAAAAGATTTTATTTCCTTCCCAACAATACATATAACAACACAGATTAATCTCAAATGCATTATGATAAGTAAAAGAAGCCAGATTAAGAAGGCTACATGCTGTATAATTTCCATTATAGGACAGTCTGAAAAAACTAAAACTATAGGGACAAAGGATCAATGGTTGCCAGACATTACAGGTGCACCAGCAAATTTTCTGGTGATGGAACTGTTCTGTATCTTGATTGTGACAGTGGTAGTAACATAACTGTATACATTGTCAAAACTCTTGGAATGTACTCCAAAAAAGGTGGATTTTACCATACATAAATTGAAAAAAATAATTTTAAACAAAGAGGTAGATTTAATCAGGGTTTACATTTTGCCAGGCTACCACAACACAGGGTAAAAGCGAAAAAAGAACTAGAATTATGTAAAAAAGTGATTTTAATGATGAAACCATGGAATCTTAATGTAGATAAACAGAAAAGCCGGAGGAGTGAGAAACAGTGAAAAGGTTTTGAAATCAATAGGTTGTAAATCCCGGTAAACTAGGGAGAAAGTGATTATGTAGAGTGAGATGCTTCAGTAGATAATCCAATAAATATTTGTAAAAATGAATTGAGATAGGCCATAAAAACCTTAGGCTGCTGTTGCTTGATTACAGGATAAATATCTCCTTTTCATTCCAAAATAGATTACAATCTGAAAGAAAAACTATCTTGTCAAAAATGTGACTAAAAACTAAAGTTACCAAGGAGGGACAAAGGGATGGGGGTAGGAATAGAAGAATAGAGAGAGAGATCTTATAGATTAAAATATAATTTAAAAAATTTCACTTCTGGCCAAGATGGAGAAAAGGGGACTGGATTTAGCCTTCTGCCTTAAACGACCAAAATTCACACAAAACACATGGAACATTGATCACCAAGACACCAAATTTCAGACAACAAAGGACAGTGGTCCTTGAGAGACAGGAAACAAACAAGATGAGCTCTATGACTGCCCAGCTTATGCTTTAGGAGCGTTTCCAAGCTCAGATGCAGGAAGCGGGAACCCAGGCAGAGGCTGGCAGACTTCCTGAGTTGAGGAGACAAAACTGAAAATCGAGAAAAAAATCAAGGTAGCTAGAGTTCACAGGACAGAGAGGAGAGAACTGCAGAGAGAGAACTCCAAAGGTTCACACAGGGTCCCATCAGAATAGCAGTGTTCTGATTAGCAAATGTGTGTGAGGAAACTTCTTGAGGCTAGTGAAAGAAATGCCTGAAATGATTATTGGGAGCATATCTGTTACACAGGTCTGGGAATAGTGCCTATTCCCAAAACCCAGATAGAAAAAGCTCATAATTCATGGGCACTGGGTAAAGTATTACTGTATAATAAAGAATTTGGCTGACCTCTACCCCTGGTTCCTGGGAGGTAACCTCTAAACCCATGGAATTTCCTGAGTGATATGAGTGCCTTTGTTATTCCTGGCAGACTCTGAGAGTCTGTGTCAGTTTGATGACACTGATGCTAAAAGGATAACTCGGGCTGGGGGCTGGCCATTTCAGAAACATCAACCATGTGATGAGAGGCTGGGGCTCTGAGGCACGTGATATCAGCCTGACTTCTGCCGAGTGCCGAAGCGGGGCTGGAGACTGAGTTCAATCACACAGCCGGTGATTCAATCAATCAGGCCTTGTAGGGAAACTCCAATAAAAACTCAGGACACAGATGCCTAGGAGCTCACTCCATATGTATTGTTACACATCAATGTATGTGGAAAGTGACATGTTCCCGAAGACAAAGAAGCTTCTTGTTTGGGACCCTCCCAGACCTTGCACTACGTGTCTCTTCTATCGGCTGCTCCTGATTTATATCTCCCTTGTTATAATAAAACTGTATCGTAAGTACAGTTGACCCCTGAATAACATGGGGGTTGGGGCGTCAACCCCTGCAAAGTTGGAAATCCATGTATAATATTACATTCAGCTCTCTGAAGTGCAGTTCTATATCTGTGGATTCAACTAAGCATGGACTGTGTAGTACACATTTATTGAAAAAAATCCACGTATAAGTGGATCTGAGCAGTTCAAGCCCTGTTGTTTAAGGGTTAACCGCATAGTACTTTGCTGAGTTCTATGAATCATTCTAGTAAATTATCAACCCTGACAGGTTAGTGGGATCTCCCACACTTGTATCTAGTTAGTCAGAACCGTGGGAGGTCTGGGGACCCCTGAACTTGCAGCTAGCATCTGAAGTAATGGCAGTCTTGTGAAGGACTGTGCTTAATCTGTGAAGTTTGGCTTAATTCCAGACAACACCAAAAGTCATTACAAATATAGCTGAGCTCTGAACAATGTGGGGGTTAGGGGCACTGACCCCCTCTGTGCAGTCAAAAATCCATGTACAAATTATAGTCGGCCCTCCATATCCGTGGTTCTGCATTGGAGGATTTAACCAAGAATGGCTCAGGTAGTACAGTAGTATTTACTGTCGAAAAAAAATCCACGTATAAGTGGACCCGCATGGTTCAAACCAGCGATGTTCAAGGGTCAGCTGTACTCAGAAGGGTTTTGCCTTAGTAGTGGGGAATAATCAGCCCTATACTAAATAAGACTTTGGTTCCACCTTACAAATCTTAAAAGCAAGACTCAAAAGGATCAACCTATTTTTTAGATAAATTAACTGTGTTATTTGTAACCAAACTCAAGAATTTTTATAGGAACATAAAAATACCTGGCATCCAGCAAGGTAAAATCACAATATCTGTCATCCAATAAAAAATTTTTTAAATACCAAGGATGCAAAGAAGCAGGAAAATACAACTCAAAATGCTGGGGGTGGGGGGGAATCAATCAATGGCAACTGAGTCAGAAATGAAACACGTTAGAATTTCCAAACAAGGACATCATAATACTTATTATAATTATATTCCATATGTTTAAAAAGTTAAGTACAGGCACAGAAGATATAGAAAAAGACCCAAGTCAAAATTCTAGAAATGAAAATTACAATGGCTGAAATTACAGGAAAAAAGAAAAAGGATGGAATCAATGGCAGTTTAAGTACTGCAAAATAAAAGATTACTACAATGAGGTATCACCTCACACCAGTCAGAATGGCCATCATCAAACAATCTACAAACAATAAACGTTGGAGAGGGTGTGGAGAAAAGGGAACCCTCTTGCACTGCTGGTGGGAATGTAAATTGATACAGCCACTATGGAGAACAGTATGGAGGTTCCTTAAAAAAACTAAAAATAGAACTACCATATGACCCAGCAATCCCACTACTGGGCATATACCCTGAGAAAACCATAATTTAAAAACAGTCATGTACCACAATGTTCACTGCAGCTCCATTTACAATAGCCAGGACATGGAAGCAACCTAAGTGTCCATCGACAGAAGGATGGATAAAGAAGATGTGGCACATATATACAATGGAATATTACTCAGCCATAAAAAGAAACGAAATTGAGTTATTTGTAGTGAGGCGGATGGACCTAGAGTGTGTCATACAGAGTGAAGTAAGTCAGAAAGAGAAAAATAAATACTGTATGCTAACACATATATACGGAATCTAAAAAAAAAAAAAAGGTTCTGAAGAACCTAGGGGCAGGACAGGAATAAAGATGCAGACATAGAGAATGGACTTGAGGACACAGGGAGGGGGAAGGGTAAACTGGGATGAAGTGAGAGTGGCATGGACATATATACACTACCAAATGTAAAACAGATAGCTAGCGGGAAGCAGCCACATAGCACAGGGAGATCAGCTCAGTGCTTTGTGACCACCTAGAGGGGTGGGATGGGGAGGGTGGGAGGGAAATGCAAAAGGGAGGGGATATGGGGATATATATATGTATATGTATAGCTGATTCACTTTGTTATAAAACAGAAACTAACACACCATTGTAAAGCAATTATACTCCAATAAAGATGTTAAAAAAATTTAAAAGTTCCAACTCAGAAAAAAATAAATAAAAATAAAAGATTAGTGAACTTGAGGACACAGCAATAAAAAAAACCTGTCCAAAATGAAACACACAGAGGAAAAAAAAAACACTGAAAAAGAAATAAAGAGAGCATTAGTGGGCTTCCCTGGTGGCGCAGTGGTTGAGAATCTGCCTGCCAATGCAGGGGACACGGGTTCGAGCCCTGGTCTGGGAAGATCCCACATGCCGCAGAGCAACTAGGCCCGTGAGCCACAATTACTGAGCCTGCGTGTCTGGAGCCTGTGCTCTGCAACAAGAGAGGCCGCGATAGTGAGAGGCCCGCACACCTTGATGAAGAGTGGCCCCCACTTGCCACAACTAGAGAAAGCCCTCGCATAGAAACGAAGACCCAACACAGCCATAAATTAAAAAAAAAAAAGAGAGCATTAGTGAGCTGTGAAACAATTTCAAATAAGTCTATTAACAGTGGAGTCCCTGAAGGAGAGGAGGGGTGGACAGAACAATTATTTGATGAAAACTATAAACCCACAGATCTAAGAAGCTCAGAAAACCCCAGCACAAGAAACAACATGGAAAAAAACTATACCAAGGCACATAATCAAATGGCTCAAAAACAGTGATAAAAAGAAAACTTTCAAAGCAAAGAGAGAAGGGTAAAACATTATGTAGACAGGAACAAAGGAGGGAAAACATATTTCTCATCTGAAAAAATGCAAACTGGAAGGCAATAGAGCAAATCTTTAAAATTCTCAAAGAATTAAACTGTCAGCCTAGAATTCTACATCCAGCAAGAGCATCTTTCAAATAGAAAGGACGTTGTTAGAAATACAGATGCTAAAAGAATTCACCACCAGCCAATCCACACTATAAGAAACATTACAGGAAATCTTTCAGGTAGAAGGACAATGACAACAGATGGAAATACAGATTTATACAAAGGAATGAAAAGCACTGGAAATGGCAACTACATGGGTAAACCTACAAGAAGCTTTCTTAGTTTACATCTCTTTAAAAGATAACTGGAACTATAACTACAATCGCATGACAGAGTGAGGAAATAAACAAGTCTCCCAAAAGCAACTAAACAGTTGGGTAGATTTATTAAAAAAACAAAACAAACAAACAAAAAAAAACATTTCAGTGCCCTGGAATTAGACCAAAGACATACAATACACTGAGATGTGTTCATTCATAAAAACTACTGAACTTCAAGTAAGAAGAATAGAGTTGAATCTGTGATTTTCTTGCCTGGGGCTGCCTTTAGCCCTGTTCATAGTTCAGCCAGGGCAAGGTAGTTTGTGAAAACAATAAGCTTTGCTGCTTGAAGGATCTTGCTTGATTTGGAGTGTCTCAGTTAAAGTGGTAATCTCAGTGGCTAGTGAAAAGGACCAGTGGCCCTGTTAGTCTGAGGATGCTAGCCTATTTGGAGCAAGTAATGAGCAGCAGACTAGTGAGAGATTTAACAAGAAGTTCTGGGAATGAGACAGACATAGGGAACTTCATAAACTCTCCAAATACCCAGGACTGACCTTAGTCTGTGCACATGTGCAGCAGTGACCTTAATGGGCCCAAGCCAAGCAACATTCTTGGTCAACAGGGTTAGAGCCCGTGCATGTGCAGAGGAGACATGAGCGAGTCCAGCAGAAAAGAAAAGAATGACGTTTGAATCCCAGTCCATGCAGATCCATCAAGAAAGTATAGATGCCTTACTGCCTAGAGGTATCTGAACACAATCTCTGACCAATCTTCGGCAAAACAGTAAGCTACACAGACACAGGGGACACCATCAGGATGCCAGGCTTAAAATTAAAAGAAGACATAATGCTGGGTGCTTTAATTATAACTACTCACAATAATCCTGCAAGGTCACTTACTTAGTGTATAACCAAGAGCCAGAATCCTGTACTATTTCATTCCAAACCTCCATATACTTTCCAAAGAATATACATGTTCTGTTCTTTTCCTATAGTAACTCTTCACCTACGTGAAGCGGCAGGGTATTAACAAAATAATAAAATCCTTCTCTCCCTTCTCATGCAAACCCCAGTAAGGAAAAAGAAAATAAAAATTCCCAACTTACGGCAAGAAGATTCATGATGGTATGCCCCGTCTCTCCAAACAATGGCTTCCGAAATCTGACACTGAACAGTGGGCAAGGATAAACTATGGAAATGAGAAATGATCAGACTAAGTTTGGCAGCTTAAAATTTTGGTAAAAGAGACATCACGTTTCATAGAGTTCTCAAAATATAACTGTAATGACTCATTAGAGCATAAAATTTAGGGCTCAGAAAGTATTTACCATAACAGCATCACAGACAAATTTGGAGCCTTCTACAAACCACACCAGTCTTTTGATGCAGCTGTTTCAAAAATGAACTACATGTCTTAAGAAGCACTCTTTTCCAAACTGGATTAATATATTCCAGGAAACAAGTATCTCCTGATTCCTCTGTGCTCAGGAAGTCTAAAAGAGTTCACTCTTACACATTTCTGACTCAGAACCCTCCTTAGACAAGCCAAACACCAGGTGATCCTATTAGCTGGCTCACTCCTCGAACTTTACGGTTTCAACTGCCTGTACAACACAGGAAAATACAAATGTTTTTCCTCTGCACACAATCCTTTCCTTTCCCTACTTCATTTAGCTGATTCATATGCTTCTTTCACAGTTCAGTCCAGAGGTACCTTGGTCCTTCATTCTTGGTGAAGTTAGAGCCCATCTTTGAACTCCCAAAGAAATCTGTTAACTTTGAACATGTGTTTTGACATAATATACTACTATAATCATGATTTCTACGTCTTCCTTACAAAAGTTCCCAAAAGCCTATAACCACGTCTCAGCCATTTCTGAATTCCGGATTTATTACACATGGTAGGCCTTTATTAAATTCTTGTTGAATGAATGAATAAATAAGTGAAAGACTGAAGGTGACCTGCTGAAAACATATAATACACTGTTTTATGTTTGATAAAATAATTTTTAATGATCTCATTTGATCCTCTTAATAATACCATGCAATATAAAAGGCAAGTATTATTATCTCCAGTTGCAAAGGAAACTGACAATCAGACAACTTGAATGACTTCACCCAAAGTTACAGAGCTAGTAAATGGCAGAGTTAAGAACGTTATTCAAGTGGTCTGATTCCTAGACCAGGGCAACGTTGATTAGGAAAAGATATAAAGTTTAAAATAAAGCTTGCATGGGACTTCCCTGGTGGTCCAGTGGTTAAAAATCTGCCTTCCAATGCAGGGGATACAGGTTCGATCCCTGGTCAGAGAACTAAGATCCCACATGCTGCAGGGCAACTAAGCCCGCGTGCTGCAAGTACTGAGCCCGCATGCCTCAACTACAGAGCCCACACGCTCTGGAGCCCATGTGCCACAACTACTGAGCCCGCGCACTCTGGAGCCTGCTCGCCACAACTAGAGAGAAGCCCGTGTGCTGCAAAGAAAGATCCCGCGTGCCACAACTAAAGACACAACACAGCCAAAAATAAATAAATAAATAAAATAATAACAAAATAAAATAAAATAAAGCTTGCATTTAGGCCTTAATATCTTTAAAAACAATCACAGCTTAGTTGCACTGCTATGGCCAAGGACAAGGAGGTTCTTTTGTTGCTTACTTTACCAGCTGAGAGTGATCTCTATACCACTAGCTTCCAGTATCTGTTACATTATATAAAATATAATTTGTCATAACTATTTTCTAACCAAGTGACAAAAAATATACTTACCATATACAGCTACTATAAAAATAAAGTTACTTGTTAAGTTGATATTCATTTTTTCTGAAGATGATCATGTATCTATCAATTAACCTATAAAACCAGTAATTTTACAAGGCAATAATGTTATTTTGAGTTCTTCCCATTATACCCAAAATAAGTAGAGACACTGGCCAAATTTAGCTTAGCTATTCCAAAAGAATACTTCCGTTTAATTGTATCACCATGGGGCTCTCTGAATATCTCAAGTCTGTTTAGTCATTACGTCTTGGTCATAATGCTTAGAAGAGGGTATTTTATACTTACGTCGATATTCGGCTCCAAGTCTCAACATCAGTCGGATGGGAAACACTTTAGCCCAAGGAGTTTCCCATTTCTGGATGAGAATCCCAAACAAGTAAGGTGGGGTTGGGAGTACTAGGTCTTGCAGTGACTGGTAAGTAGATGTCACATATAAGAATCCGCCATGTTCTTTACTGCCAAGGAAACTTTGACTGAAGAAGGAATGTCCCAAGTTGCCTACAACATTCCCTAAAACAAAAAAGTTCATTAATTACCATCAATAAATCAATCATATTTTTAATAATCATTATTATCAGCACAATAATAATTCCCAAATTATTATTCCCAACCTTTCACTATGAAAGACACATATTTATAAAGTTGTTTTTAAATAAATGGCATTTATTAAATGAAAACTTGTTTTCCAATTTTATCAGGGCTTCTGGTGAGCATAAAATACCTTGTATTATCACATTCTAGTTTGTCTGGCTAAAAGCCAAAAATATTGATGCCTTCCTTTAGATTAAACTTACTGTATGAATTACTTTAGAGGTCTCAGTATAAAAATTATTGCCTCAAATGTCACAAAAAAAAGGTTAAGATTAGGTACCTGCTCTCACAGAGCTTACAATCCCATTGAGTAAATAAATTCAATTCATGAACATAATGAATTAAGACATTAAGTACAACTATATATATGAGATATTAAGGGAAGAAAATTTATGGAGAAAGTAGTAAAACAGACAGGATTTACTCTATTTTTGGTTGAGACAAATATGAAACATAAACAACTTAGGGTTTATTTAAATTCATATTAGGCAGGTTTTTTGTTTTTTAGTTGCAAATGCTCTTAACTAAGTACTTTCTAATTCAAATATTTTCTGAATGAAACAGCAACAAATCGCCCTTCATTAAGGAGACATTTTCCTCAGTTTAGAACTACAAAAGAACTTCATGACAAGAGCTGTTCAATAATGTAACAGCAGATTTGTTCACTAGACATGTGCAAGCTTCCTTTGATGTCTCTGAAAGAAATAACAGCAAATACAGAAATCGCCATCAGAGAAGTTAAATGCTTACTTTCCTTGAAAAATAGAGTCTATTTGCAGAACAGTTCAATGATGGAACAGAATCCTTGAGTGAAGTGGAAGCTATGCTGACAGTAGGGAACACAAGTGAAGGGAAGACTTCCCCACAAAACCAGAAACTTTATGACTGAAAGCCATGTTCACCTGCACATCATCACCTGCCAAATACATTTAGGGGTAGTACCCTTGCCCCAGGATTAACGAAATCTGGGGGACCTCCCTGGCGGTCCAGTGGTTAAGACTCCACGCTCCCAATGCAGGGGGCCCGGGTTTGATCCCTGGTTGGGGAACTAGGATCCTGCATGCCACTTGGCACAGCCAAAAAATAAATTAATTAATTAAATTAAATTAAAAAATAAATGAGAACCTACGGGGGAAAAAACCCCAAATCTGGCTTTACATTTAAGCTGCTGGGCCAGATCTATAAAAACAAAATAGGGCTTCCCTGGTGGCGCAGTGGTTGGGAGTCCACCTGCCGATGCAGGGGACACGGGTTCGTGCCCCGGTCCGGGAAGATCCCATGTGCCGCAGAGCGGCTGGGCCCGTGAGCCATGGTCGCTGAGCCTGTGCGTCCGGAGCCTGTGCTCCGCAACGGGAGAGGCCACAACAGTGAGAGGCCCGCGTACCGCAAAACAAAAAAAACAAAAAAAAAACCCAAAATAATCCCCGTATCAAGGAAGTAGTACGTTATTTTGAAAAAAATCAGATTTTGGAGTCTCAGAGACACGGGTTTGAACACTAGTCCCATCATTTACTATTATGAGATTGGGGGCAAGTTACTTGACTTGAGCCTCAACATCTATGACAACAAGGGAAGATTATACTAAGTTTCAGACCTGATGTGAATAAATGATAGAATATATGTAAAATGACAAGCAGCACCTTGCACAGTTTGTTCTCAAAAAATGTTAACTATTACTTTTATAATGCAAATATACATATAATGAATGATCAACCAAACATTATACAACTTTCTTTGCTTTATCAAAGATTTTAGAGTAAGGTTTTTATAAATTTTCATCTTTTCACTTGAGTTGGGGTGTGGGGAGAGAATGGGAAACAAAAGAGAAGATTTTTTTCCCTCCACAATGGAGACTACACCACAGGAGTCCTCTAAAGCTCTAATGACAGCATAATGTTTATCTTTCACAAGAATGCCCTAGTGAATACAGCTCAGAGGTGAAAACTGTGTTAAGCTTGGTACTCAAAGCATTCATTCATTATTCCTTTGGGATCTCCCTATAAGAGACTGGAATCTATTACTGGTTATTGTTCCACAGATACTAATAACTTTTCTGCTTCTACCACCTAAAAACCCTCCTCCCTACCCAATCACACTCAGATTCTTCATTATGTCTTTACATTATAAAATATATCTTTTATTATTTAAGCATTTACTTTCTTAAAAATTGAAAAAAAAATTGATAGATCTCTATCAATTCTAATGAATAATTTAGTTTAGATTGCCATTTATCACCTCATCTAAAAATAAGTAACATTCCATGGGTATAGATATCAACTAAAATAAAATATTGGGTATGAGAATTTGACCAAAAAGAGCTTTCATTTGAAGACTTAAACTGGGGCTCCAACATGAAAAAGAATTCCAGAAGAAAGCAATGTTGGGAGTGAAAAAGAAGTAATACTCAAAGAGAGAATAATTAAGAACTTTCCAAATTAAAGAAAGAAATGTGTTTTCAGATCAAAAGTACACTTTAAGTACAAAAATTAGCTTAAAAATATTCTAAATACATTTTTGTCTAAGTTAATTCTTAGGCTGAGATAAACTTTCACATTAAAAAAATGAAAGATCAGGGACATCCCTAGTGGTCCAGTGGGTAAGACTCCATGCTCCCAATTCAGGGGGCCCGGGTTCCATCCCTGGACAGGGAACTAGATCCCACATGCATGCCGCAACTAAGAGTTCGCATGCCGCAATTAAGAAGTCCGTGTGTCGCAACTAAGAGTCCACATGCCGCAGCTAAGAAGTCCACATGCCAGCAACTAAAAGATCCCGTGTGCCACAACCAAGACCCAGTGCAGCCAAAATAAATAAATAGGTAGGTAAACAGATAAATAAATAAGTAGATTTTCAAAATGAAAGATCAAACTTCATTGTGTTTGTGGCCTGTAATTTTATTAGTATATTACACATTAATAAAAATAAAATTCAAAGAAGTTGAATGCAATTAACACCATACAAATCAGTAATATAGTGCCTTAAAGTTTACATTGCCTTTTGATAAATCTATATAAGAAAGAAATTTAAACTAATCAAAAGTGCATCTGGGTTAACCCAGGTTGGCTACAATTTAAAGGAAAAAATAAGGAAGACTGCAGAATGAGAGTAGGTGACTAAAAGAGATAATAAAAAGAAAAAGATCTTTCAAAGATCTGAAATTATAGAAACTTCCCAAGTGACCTGCTTGAGTGACCCATGGTATTTCTTTCTCAGGGACCAGAGACACACTGGGTCTCAGAAACACTCTTAAGCTGATCTAAATAGTATTTTCCCTTGTCTCCAAGTCCCACCGGGAACAGGAAGTCAGGAATAATAAGCACAGCATTTTTATTAATAGAAGTGTTCTCTCAGGACTCCTTTCCTCCAGGTGCTTTTCCACCAAATGACAAAAAAAGCTTGCTAGTGACATCACCCCAACTGATTTACTCCCCAACTCACAGTTTTTAAATTAAGCCTCTCCAACGTGCCAGACCATTTGTTCTAAAGGTTGGTATACAGAGTTGACCCAGACAGATAAAACTCTTGCCCTCATAGAGCTTATATCCTAATGAAGGAAGACAAACAATTTCAGTTAGTAAAGTTAGTGGTAAATGTTTTGAAGAAAATACAACAAGGAAGGTAATGTGAATAATTGATGGGGGCAGGGGAGAGAATACTTCTTTAGTCATGAGAGTCAGGGAAAATCCTCAGAGAAAGAAACATTTGAGAACAAACCTGAATGAAGAGAAGAAATCAGCCAGTAAAGCTCTGAAAAGAACGGCACTCCAGGTCGGGCAGGAGTAAATTCAAAAATCATGAATCGGAAATGAGTATGACAGGTTCAAAAGTCACAAAGATGATCAATGTAGCTAAAGCAAACTGAGGACTATTAAGAGATAAGGTCAAAGAGACCTTTAAGGACTAGAACATATAGGATCATTATAAAATGGAGTTTATTCTAATTGCAGTGGGAAGACAATGGAAGGTTTAAGGTAGCTTTAATCGTGCCATCATATTCATCACCATGTTACTAGGCTACACAAATGTGCTCTCAATTCATAAGGATTAGATTTAGGACACCCAAGAAATAGTTGAGAGAAGATAAACAAGTCTGCAAATGTAAAATTCTGAATAATTTAAAGGGAACAAAAAGTTGTTTTCAAATGTAGAAATGATCTAACCTACAAGGTTAATATTTATGTTCTGTGCTTATAATTGTCTTCTTGCTTTGTTCTGAAGTTAAATCTAAAAGTTGAAAATCAGTAACAGTGTAAACCTTATTATATCCTTAATAATCATATAATTATTATAACTGATTATTAAATATTAATCAATTCACATTAACATTTCTCTTAAATTAATAATCTTCTTGAAGAGAGAACTATTAAACTGGAAGAATTCACTGAACAATGTACCCAGGTTCCAGCACAAAAAAGCAAAGAGAAAAATTATACAAAAGAGCAGTTAAGAGATATTGAAGACTGATTTCAGAGGCCCCAACATCAAAAAAAGGTTTCCAAAAATAGACAACATTGGGAATAAAAGAGTAGTAACATTGAAAGAGATAATAATTAAGAATTTTCCAAAGTAAAGAAAGAAATGTTTTCAGATCAAAAGTACACTTTTAGTACTCAGTAGTAAAAATAAAAATAAATCCACATATGTGTATACATAATAGACCCATGGAATAGAGTCCAGAAAGAAACCTATGCATATAAGGTAAAATAACATTCAAAAACAGGACCAAGGTAATTCAATGGCAAAAGTATAGTCTTTAACAAATGGCCCTGGAACAACTGAATATCTATCTATAAGCAGGAAAAAATCAAAAACAAAATGCACAAAAAAATTCCCAAAACAAAACTTCGAGAACAAAACTTCAAGCCTTACCTCATTCCCTGTACAAAAATTAACTCCAAATTAATCATAGATCTATATGTAAAAGCTATAACTATACAACTTCCAGAAAAATACAGGTGAAAATTTTTGTGACCTTGGGTTAAGGCAGATTTTTTAGGAAACTGAAGATAAACTATAAAAGAAAAACTGATAAATTGGACTTCTATCAAATATTAAAGCTTCTACTCTTTAAAAGATAGTTAAGAAAATGAAAAACATAAGTCATAGACTGGAACATAATATCTGCAAAGCGCACTATCTGATAAAAGACTTGTATCCAAAATTTATGAAGTACCAATAACTCATTAAGAAAACAACCCAATTTTTAAATGGGCAAAAAAGAGCTACAGATGGCAAATAAGCATATGAAAAGACACTCAATATCATTAGTTATTAAGGAAATGCATATTAAAACCACAAAGAGATACCACTAAACACTCATTAGAAAGGCTTTTTTTTTTTTTAAAGGAGTATCAAGTGGTGGCAAGGATCCAGAACAATTGGAACTTTTCATACATTGCAGGTGAATGGATAAACAAATTGTGGTACAGACATCCATTCAACCATATGGATGAATCTCAAAAGCACTGCGTTAAGTGAAATAAGCCAAACATAACAGTGAGATTCCATTTATACAACCTTCTGGAAAATGCAAAACTAGAGGGACAGAAATCAAATCAATAGTTGCCAGGGACAGAGGGTAAGGGGAGGGGATTAAATACAAAGGGACATGAGGCAAGGTTTAGAGATGATGAAAACATTATATATCTTGATATTGGCGGTTGTTACCTGACTGTATCTGTTTGTCTAGACTCACTGAACTGAATATGTATATTTATATACAGTAATATATGTCTGAAAAGGCACATATTATGAGATATAAATTACACGTCATAAACCTAACAAAAACTCACAGAGAACTTTAATAGTGGACTTACAGATAATCAAGGATAAAGAGAAAATCCTAAAAGCCAAAGAGAAAAGACAAATAACTACCTGTTAAAAAAGAAAAAAAAAGTAGACTGCAGGAGATGCCAGAAGACAAGGAAGTAATACCTTCAAAGTACTTGCTAAGGGGAGGTTTAAGGAAGAAATGAAGGAATGAGAGAAAGAAGGAAGAGAGGAAGGGAAAAAAATCTGTTAACCTAGAATTTTGTAGCCAACTAATTATTCAAGAGTGATAGCAAAATATTTCAAACATACAAGGACTAATGGAGTTTAACAACCATAGGCCCTCACCAAGAGAACTAATGAAAAGATGTATTTCAATAAGAAAAGCAAGTCCTAATGGAAATATGGGATACTAAAATAGCAGATATAGAGAAAATATAGTGGCAAACTTAATAATTTTGATTGAATTGAATACTGATACTGATTTTTATACTGATATTAAAAACTGAATATAACTGAATTAAGTAAAAACAATTATTTTTTCTTTTACAAAAGGTAAAACCAACCACAACAATAGTAAGAATGGTAAAGATATTAAACGAGTGAAGTATGCTTAGGTCTGTGTCACGTTTGGGAGGACAGAAACGCTCTGAGGCAGAATTCTGTCTGCTTCCTGGTGTACATTCCCTCCCCTTGCGTGGGGAAAAGACCTATGAATATGATGGGCGTCATTCCCATGATTAGGTTACTAATTAAGAAACTTTGAGTTCATCAACAGGGAGATTATCAGACTGGGCCTGACATAAGGTCTTTAAATCTAGGTCTAGAGGTCAGAGAACCAAAGCAGAGACACACTCCTGATGACCTGAAAGAAAGGAAACATCCATGTTGTAAACTATCTACAGAGCCATGAGGCAAGGAACTGCAGACAGCCTCTAGGAGCCGAGAGTACTCCCCAACCAACAGCTAAAAGAAAGCAGGGATTTGTAAGAAAGTGAATTCTGCCAACAACCTGAGGACCTTGGGCTCCAAATGAGAAGGCCAGCATGGCTGACACCTTGAGGCACCCTGAGCCGAAGATTCAGCTAAGCTGTGCCTGGACTCCTTACCTATGGAAACTATGAGATAATAATTTGTGTTGTTTCAAGCCACTAAGTTTGTGGCTTAGAAATATAGTAATAGAAAGCTAATACATACTGAATAACAACTCTGTCAGAAAAAGGTCATAGTTGAGTGTTTATGTTGAAAAAATTAAAGGAATCCCAAAGAAAATGCTAACATAATAGAAACATGAGTAAAAGACATAAACAGGGACATATTTGTCACAGAATACAAAATGTACATGCCTTATAAATATATGAACATAATAGTTAGTGAAATGCAGTTCGAAATGAGACACCGTTTTATATCCACCAGACTGGCAAAAATTAAAACTCTCATAATATCAAATGTTGGCAACTCTTATACACTGAAAATGGGGACAGATAGATAAAAACTGGAAAACCTCTCTGGGAAATAATTTAACATCATCTAATAAAGTTGAAGAAATCCATACTTTATAAACTTGTAAGTATACATGTACAAAAAAATTTAAAGAACATATCTGAAAAACAGTAAACTAGTAAGAAGAGCAAACTGTTCATCATAAAGAGAATAAACTGTGGTAAATTTATGTAGTTCATATAAAACAGTAGCCTGAAAATGAATGAACTAGAGGCATGAATGAATGACAGAAACATATGGTAGAGTGAAAAAAACAAAGCACATAAAATGTGTACAGTGTGATCACATATGTATAAAGTTCACAAACATACGAAGTAATATATTATAATCCTTAGAGATGCAAACATTTGTGATAAAATTATTTTTAAAAAGCAAGAAAATGGGGCTTCCATGGTGGCGCAGTGGTTGAGAGTCCGCCTGCTGATGCAGGGGACGCAGGTTTGTGCCCCGGTCCGGGAGGATCCCACATGCCGCGGAGCGGCTGTGCCCGTGAGCCATGGTCGCTGAGCCTGCGCGTCCGGAGCCTGTGCTCCGCAACGGGAGAGGCCACAGCAGTGAGAGGCCCGCATACCGTAAAAAAAAAAAAAAGCAAGAAAAGTATAACACAAGATTAAAGACAATGGTTACCCTGGGGGTTGAGGATGGGAAGTCTGGAAGGAAGATATAATCAGGAAAGAAAAAGGAAAGTTTCAGTGGATTAGTCATTTTTATCTCCCAAATTGGGTATTTTGTTTGTGGGTGGTTATTTAGTTATTAGGCTTTATAACTTGAACAATTACTAATATATATGCTTATACACTTTTCTACATACCAAATAGTTTTTCTTTCTTTTTTTTTTTTTAACATCTTTATTGGGGTATAATTACTTTACAATGGTGTGTTAGTTTCTGCTTTACCAAATAGTTTTTAAAGATAATTAAATGCATTCAGAAGAAGAAATTGCTTCTATCTGGGAAGATCATCAGGGGAGAACTCATGGAGAAAGTGGTCATTGATACGGCTTAAGAGAACTGATAGGATATAGATAGTTGGGGTTTCGGGAAATAGCATGGTGTGTGGGGGGGCATCAGGATCACAGGTAAAGAAGGAGGAAATCATCAAAGTATACAACAAACCAAGAACTGTTTAGTTTGGCTTCACTGTATGGGGAGACTACTAGTGGGAAATGAGACTGGAAATATAGGATCAGATTATGTAGAGCACTGAATATCAGAGTACACAGTTTATTCTAAAGGCAACACAAAGCCAATAAAGGTTTTTGAGTAGGAGAGGGAAATAACCAGAGATTAACTCCAAAAAAATAATCTGATAGATAACAATTCATTCAAATTCATGTTCTGAATGTCTGTTTGCAAAACATGAGAGTAAAACACGGAGGAGGAGACCTTCAAGATGCAGGAGTAAGATGTGGAGATCACCTTCCTCCCCACAAATACATCAAAAATACATCTACATATGGAACAACTCCTACAGAACACCTACTGAACACTGGAAAAAAACCTCAGACTTCCCAAAAGGCAACAAAATCCCCACGTACCTGGATAGGGCAAAAGAAAAAAGAATAAATAGAGACAAAAGAATAGGGATGGGACCTAAACCTCTGGGAGGGAGCTGTGAAGGAGGAAAAGTTTCCACACACTAGGAAGTCCCTTCACTGGCAGGGATGGCGGGTGGGCGGGGGGGAAGCTTTAGAGCCATGGAGGAGAGTGTAGCAATAGGGGTGCAGAGGGCAAAGCGGAGAGATTCCCACACAGAGGATCGGTGCCAACCAGCACTCAGCAGCCTGAGACTGCTTGTCTCTCACCCACCAGAGCGGGTAGGGGCTGGAAGCTGAGGCTTGGGCTTTGGAGATCAGACCGCAGGGAGAGGACTGGTGCTGGCTGTGTGAAGACATCCTGAAGGGGGACTAGTGTGCCACAGCTAGCTGGGAGGGGGCCGGGAAAAAGTCTTCACCTGCTGGAGAGGCCAAAGACCACTGTTTCGGGGTGTGCAAGCAGAGGGGCTTCCTGCTCCATATGCCCACAGATGGCAGAGCACCACCTAAGTGAGCTTCAGAGATGGGCATGAGCCACGGCTATCATTTCAGACCCCAGAGACGGGCATGGACTGCTAACGCTGCCTCTGCTGCCACCAAGAATCCTGTGTGTAACTGCAGGTCACTTCCCACACCCCTCCCGGGAGCCTGTGCAGCACACCACTGCCACAGTCCTGTGATCCAGGGACAACTTCCCTGGGAGAACACATGGTGCACTTCACGCTGTTGCAAGGTCATGCCAGCCTCTGCTGCCGCAGGCTCGTCCCACATTCCAACTATAACTACCATACCCCTCCCTCTCCCCAGCCTGAGTGAGCAAGAGAGCCCTAATCAGCCACTGCTTTAACCCCCTCCTGTCTGGGTGGGGAACAGATGCCTGAGGGTGGCCTATGTGCAGAGACAGGGTCAAAACCAAAGCTGAACCCCAGGAGCTGTGTGAACACGGAAGAGTAAGGGAACTTTCTCCGTGCAGCCTCAGGACCAGTGGATTAAATCCCCACAATCAACTTGATAAACCCTGCAGCTGTGGAACACCTGAATAGACAATGAATGTTCCCAAAATTGAGGTGGTGGACTTTGGGAGCAACTGCTGACTTGGGATTTGCTTTCTGCATCTGACTTGTTTTTGGTTTTATGTTTATCTTAGTTTAGTTTTTAGTGCTTGTTATCATTGGTGGGTTTGTTTATTGGTTTGTTTCCTTTTTTTTTTTTCCTTTTTTCTCCTTTTGTGAGTGTGCATGTGTATGTTACTTTCTATGATTTTGTCTGTTTTGTTTTGCTTTTAACATTTGTTTTGGGGTTTTATCTGTTCATTTTCTTTTCTTCCTTTTCTTCCAAGCCATGTGGCTGGCAGGGTCTTGGTGCTCTGGGCAGATGTTGGGCCTGAGCCTCCAAGGTGGGAGAGCTGAGTCCAGGACACTGGACCACCAGAGACCTCCCGGCCTGAAGTAATATCAATTGGCAAGAGCTCTCCCAGAGATCTCCATCTCAACACTAAGACAGAGCTCCACCCAATGGCCAGCAAGCTCCAGTGCTGGATGCCCCATGTCAAACAACTAGCAAAGACAGGAATACAACACCACCCATTAGCAGAGAGGCTGCCTAAAGTCATACTAAGTTCACAGATGCCCCAAAACACACCACCGGATGCAGCCCTGCCCACCAGAAGGACAAGATCCACCCTACCCACCAGAACACAGGCACCAGTCCCCCTCACCAGGAAGCCTGCACAAGCCACTGAACCAACCTCACACACTGGGGGAAGACACCAAAAATAACAGGAACTATGAACCTGCAGCCTGCAAAAAGGAGACCCCAAACACAGTAAGTTAAACATAATGAGAAGACAGAGAAATACGCAGCAGATGAAAGAGCAAGGTAAAAACCCACCAGACCAAACAAATGAAAAGGAAATAGGGAGTCTACCTGAAAAAGAATTCAGAGTAATGATAGTAAAGATGATCCAAAATCTAGGAAACAGAATGGAGAAAATACAAGAAATGTTTAACAAGTACCTAGAAGAAATAAAGAGCAAAGAAACGATGATAAATAACAATAAATGAAATTAAAACCACTCTAGAAGGATTCAATAGCAGAATCACTGAGGCAAAAGAACAGATAAGTGATCTGGAAGATAGAATAGTGGAAATAACTGCTGCAGAGCAGAATAAAGAAAACAGAATGAAAAGAATTGAGGACAGTGTCAGAGACCTCTGGGACAACATTAAAAGCACCAACATTTGAATTATAGAGGTCCCAGAAAAAGAAGAGAAAGGGTCTGAGAAAATATTTCAAGGATTATATTTAAAAACTTCCCTAATATGAGAAAGGAAATAATCAAGTCCAAGAAGTGCAGAGAGTCCCATACAGGATAAATCCAAGGAGAAACACACCAAGACACATATTAATCAAACTATCAAAAATTAAATACAAAGAAAAAATATTAAAAGCAGCAAGGGAAAAGCAACAAATAACACACAAGGGAATCCCCATAAGATTAACAGCTGCTCTTTCAGCAGAAACTCTGCAAGCCAGAAGGGAGTGGCAGGACATATTTAAAGTGATGAAAGGGAAAAACCTACAACCAAGATCACTCTACCCAGCAAGGATCTCATTCAGCTTCGATGGAAAAATTAAAACCTTTACAAACAAGCAAAAGCTAACAGAATTCAGCACCACCAAACCACCTTTACAACAAATGCTAAAGGAATTTCTCTAGGCAGGAAACACAATAGAAGGAAAAGACCTACAATAACAAACCCAAAACAATTAAGAAAATGGTAATAGGAACATAAATATTGATAATTACCTTAAATGTAAATGGATTAAATGCTCCAACCAAAAGACACAGACTGGATGAATGGACACAAAAACAAGACCCATATATATGCTGTCTACAAGAGACCCACTTCAGACCTAGGGACACATACAGACTGAAAGTGAGGGGACGGAAAAAGATATTCCATGCAAATGGAAATCAAAAAAAAGTTGGAGTAGTAATACTCATATCAGACAAAATGGACTTTAAAATAAAGACTATTACAAGAGACAAAGAAGGACACTACATAATGATCAAGGGATCAATCCAAGAAGAAGGTATAACAATTGTAAATATTTATGCACCCAACATAGGAGCACCTCAATACATAAGGCAAATGCTAACAGCCATAAAGGGGGAAATCGACAGTAACACAATCATAGTAGGGGACTTTAACACCCCACTTTCACCAATGGACAGACCATCCAAAATGAAAATATATAAGGAAACACAAGCTGTAAATGACACATTAGACCAGATGCAATTAATTGATATTTATAGGACATTCCATCCAAAACCAACAGAATACACCTTCTTCTCATGTGCACATGGAACATTCTCCAGGATAGATAATATCTTGGGACACAAATCAAGCCTCAGTAAATTTAAGAAAACTGAAATCGTATCAAGTATCTTTTCCGACCACAATGTTATGAGACTAGATATCAATTACAAGAAAAAAACTGTAAAAAATACAAACAAATGGAGGCTAAACAATATGCTATTAAATAACCCAGAGATGAGTGAAGAAATAAAAGAGAAAATCAAAAAATACCTAGAAACAAATGACAATGAAAACACGACGACCCAAAACCTATGGGATGCAGCAAAAGCAGTTCTAAGAGGGAAGTTTATAGCAATACAATCCTATCTCAAGAAACAAGGAACATCTCAAATAAACAACCTAACTTTACACCTAAAGCAATTAGAGAAAGAAGAACAAAAACACCCCAAAGTTAGCAGAAGGAAAGAAATCATAAAGATCAGATTAGAAATAAATGAAGAAGGAATGAAGGCACAACAGCAAAGGTCAATAAGACTAAAAGCTGGTTCTTTGAGAAGATAAACAAAATTGATAAAACTTTAGCCAGTCTCATCAAGAAAAAATGGGAGAATACTCAAATCATCAGAATTAGAATTGAAAAAGGAGAAGTAACAACTGGCACTGCAGAAATACAAAGGATCATGAGAGATTACTACAAGCAACCATATGCCAATAAAATGGACAACCTGGAAGAAATGGACAGATTCTTAGAAAAGTACAATCTTCCAAGACTGAACCAGTAAGAAATAGAAAATATGAACAGACCAATCACAAGCACTGAAATTGAAACTGTGATTAAAAATCTTCCAGCAAACAAAAGCCCAGGACCAGATGGCTTCACAGGCGAATTCTATCAAACATTTAGAGAAGAGCTAACACCTATCCTTCTCAAACTCTTCCAAAATATAGCAGAGGGAGGAACACTCCCAAACTCATTCTACAGGGCCACCATCACCCTGATATGAAAACCACACAAAGATGTCACAAAAAAAGAAAACTACAGGGCTTCCCTGGTGGTGCAGTGGTTGAGAGTCCGCCTGCCAATGCAAGGGACCCGGGTTCGTGCCCCGGTCCGGGAGGATCCCACAGGCTGCGGAGCGGCTGGGCCCATGAGCCATGGCTGCTGAGCCTGTGCTTCCGGAGCCTGTGCTCTGCAACGGGAGGGGCCACAGCAGTGAGAGGCCCACGTACTGCAAAAAAAAAAAAAAAGAAAAAAGAAAACTACAGGCCAATGTCACTGATGAACATAGATGCAAAAATCGTCAACAAAATACTAGCAAATAGAATCCAATAACACATAAAAAGGATCATACACCATGATCAAGTGGGGTTTATCCCAGGAATGCAAGGATTCTTCAATATATGCAAATCAATCAATGTGATACACGATATCAACAAACTGAAGGATAAAAACCATACAATAATCTCAATAGACGCAGAAAGCTTTTGACAAAATTCAACACCCATTTATGATAAAAACTTTCCAGAAAGTGGGCAGGGAGGGAACCTACCTCAACATAATAAAGGCCATATATGACAAACCCACAGCCAACATCATTCTCAATGGTGGAAAACTGAAACCATCTCCTCTAAGATTAGGAACAAGGCAAGGCTGCCCACTCTCACCGCTTTTATTCAACATAGTTTTGGAATTTTTAGCCACGGCAATCATAGAAGAAAAAGAAATAAAAGGAATCCAAATCAGAAAAGAAGACGTAAAACTGTCACTGCTTGCAGATGACATGATACTATACATAGAGAATCCTAAAGATGCTACCAGAAAGCTACTAGAGCTAATCAATGAATTTGGTAAAGCAGCAGGAGACAAAATTAATGCACAGAAATCTTTTGCATTCCCATACACTAATTACAAACTATCTGAAAGAAATTAAGGAAACACTCCCATTTACCACTGCAACTAAAAGAGTAAAATACCTAGGAATAAACCTACCTAAGGAGACAAAAGACCTGTATGCAGAAAACCATAAGACAATGATGAAAGAAATTAAAGACGACACAAACAGAGGGAGAAATGTACCATGTTCTTGGACTAGAAGGATCAACATTGTGAAAATGATTATACTACCAAAGGCATTTTTCACAGAACTAGAACAAAAAATTTTACAATTTGTATGGAAACACAAAAGACCCCGAATAGCCAAAGCAATCTTGAGAAAGAAAAACAGACCTGGAGGAATCAGGCTCCCTGACTTCAGACTATACTACAAAGCTACAGTAATCAAGACTATATAGTACTGGCACAAAAACAGAAATATAGATCAATGGAACAGGATAGAAGGCTCAGTGATAAACCCACACACATATGGTCACCTTATCTTTGATAAAGGAGGCAAGATTATACAATGGAGAAAAGACAGCCTCTTCAATAAGTGGTGCTGAGAAAACTGGACAGCTTCATGTAAAAGAACGAAACTAGAACACTTCCTAACACCATACACAAAAATAAACTCAAAATGGATTAAAGACCTAAATGTAAGGCCAAACACTATAAAACTCTTCGATGAAAACATTGGCAGAACACTCTATGATATACATCACAGCAAGGTCCTTTTTGACCCACTTCCTACAGAAATGGAAATAAAACCAAAAATAAACAAATAGGACCTAATGAAACTTAAAAGCTTTTGCACAGCAAAGGAAACCATAAAGAAGACGAAAAGATAACCCTCAGTACAGGAGAAAATATTTGCAAACGAAGCACCTGACAAAGGATTAATCTCCAAAATATACAAGTAGCTCACACAGCTCAATATCAAAAAAATAAACAACCCAATCCAAATATGGGTGTAAAACCTAAACAGATATTTCTCCAAAGAAGCTATACAGATTGCCAACAAACACATGAAAGGATGCTCAACATCACTAATCATTAAAGAAATGCAAATCAAAACCACAATGAGGTATCACCTCACACCAGTCAGAATGGCCATCATCAAAAAATCTACAAACAATAAATGCTGGAGAGGGTGTGGAAAAAAGGGAAACTTCTTGCATGGTTGGTGGGAATGCAAATTGATACAGTCACTATGGAGAACAGTATGGAGGTTCCTTAAAAAACTAAAAATAGAACTACCATATGACCCAGCAATCCCACAACTGGGCATATACCCTGAGAAAACCATAATTCAAAAAGAGACATGTACCACAATGTTCATTGCAGCACTATTCACAATAGCCAGGACATGGAAGTAACCTAAGTGTCCATCGACAGAAGAATGGATAAAGAACATGTGGCACATATACACAATGGAATATTACTCAGCCATAAAAAGAAACGAAATTGAGTTATTTGTAGTGAGATGGATGGAACTAGAGTCTGTCATACAGAGTGAAGTAAGTCAGAAAGAGTAAAACAAATACTGTGTGCTAACACATATATATGGAATCTAAAAAAAAATGATTCTGATGAACCCAGGGGCAGGACTGGAATAAATATGCAGACGTAGAGAATGGACTTCAGGACACAGGGGATGGTGGGGAGAGCGTAAGCTGGGATGAAGTGAGAGAGTGGCATGGACATATACACACTACTAAATGATGTAAAATAGATAGCTAGTAGGAAGCAGCTGCATCGCACAGGGAGATCAGCTCAGTGTTTTGTGATCACCTAAAGGGGTGGGATAGGGAGGGTGGGAGGGAGGCACAAGAGGGAGGGGATATGGGGATATATGTATAGGTATAGCTGATTCACTTTGTTATACAGCAGAAACTAACAGAACATTGTAAAGCAATTATACTCCAGTAAAGATGTTAAAAAAATAAAAAACAGAGTAAGGGAGGGGAGAAGGGGAGAAATAATATACAATCTAGAACCTCCCATGGCACTACATTATCCAGAAGGCACCCTGAAACTCTCAGAATGTTATTTTTCACAAAATACCATTTTCCCCCTCACTGTGGAAAGCATAAGCAATGACATGTAACAAAAAAATTTTATATATACTAAATGAGAAACATACATAGACATAGATATATATACATACACACATATTATTATTAATACATGTAGTTTAGATTAAAAATCTGTAAAAATATTATAAAGAGAGTTCATGGATGTTCATACAAAAATCACAGTGAAATAATATACTAAGCTTCTACCCTGATTATCTACACATGGGATTCTTAATAAAATACGCATAGCACATATGTATTATCCATATCTGTTTTTTAAAAACTGCTATACTATTAATATACACACATAGGCAACTGATATAATTCATAGACTACTTTAGTCCTAATTCTGTCACCAACTAGGTCTGTGATTTGAGCAAGCCATTTAACACTTCTAGATCTCACTTTCTTCATCTGAAAAATGAAGCATTATACTAGATAATGTAAGTTCCCTACTAGCTCCAATATTTTGTAAGCTGTGAAATGATTCCTTTTCAAGGAGAGAGACAGAGACAGAGCCTTACAGCTCACTCATTACTTAAAATACTATTTACTTAGATATGTTCATATATGCCCTCACCTCACAGATAACATTTAATACAGCTTAGATGTATTACAGTCTGACCTTAGTCTTACTTAGTCTTACTATCAGTTCCAAGTGATTTTTGTTGTAATATTTTTGCATTTCAATATGCTAGTTCAAAATGCACTCTATTGATATATAAGGATACTTTTAAAAGATGAGTAACCATTTATGGTAAACATATATTTTAATGACTCATGTAATGATTCACATCCTTTCCTTGTTGGTATTTCTTGGAGTTCCATTCATAGATCTAGTCTCTTCACACTGGCCTATCCCATTCAGAGCCATAGTTTAAAACTATCACAAAAATGCTGGTCTTCCACATCTGTATTTTAGCCCAGATCTACCTCCTGAAGGCTCTATTTATGTATTCATCTTTCATTTACATATTACCATCTGTTGCCATTATTTGAAATCCAACACACTGAACCAAGAACTCATCTCCCACTCCTCTGCCAAATCTGCTCTTTTTCCTCTATTCACTGCCTCAATGAATAAGAACGAAGTCCACTCAGGTGCTCAAGCCAGAAATCTAAAGCCAACTTTGACTTGTCCTCTCTCACTCCTCACATCCAATTAGTTATGAAATCTTATTGAACTGAGGCATCACTCTTTTATATCTCTTCAATACTCTTTATTCCCACTGCCATTATTGGTAATATCCTAATTTCTTACTGGATCCTGACAATAGCTTTTTTAAAAATAACAAATGTTGGCAAGGATATGGAGAAAAGGGAACCCTAGTATACTGTTTGTGGGAATGTAAATTGGTGCAGCCACTATGGAACAGTATGGAGGTTTCTCAAAAAATTAAAAATAGAACTACCATATGATCCTTCAATTCCACTTCTGGGTATTCATCTGAAGGAAATGAAAACACTAACTAGGAAAGATATCCACACCCCCACGTTCACTGCAGTATTATTTTTAACAGCCAAGACATGGAAGTAACTTAAGTGTTGACGGATGAATGGATAAAGAAAGCATGGTATGTACATTCAATGGAATATTATTGTCATTAAAAAGAAGGAAATCCTGTCATTTTCCACAGCACATATATACCTTGAGGGCATCATGCTAAGTGAAATAAGTTGGAGAAAGACAAATACTGTATGATCTCACTTATATGTAGAATCTAAGCAAACAAACATACACTGAACTCATAGATACAGGGAACAGACTGGTGATTACCAGAGGTGAGGGTTGAAGGGCAAGTGAAATGCGTGAAGGCAGTCCAAAGGTACAAACTTCCAGTTATAAGATAAACAAGTACTGAGGATTTAGGTACAGCATGGTGGCTACAGTTAACAGTAATGTACTATATATTTGAAAGTTGCTAAGAGAGTAGACCTTAAAAGTTTTCATCACAAAGAAAAAAAAATTTGTAACTATGTGTAATGATGAATGTTAACTAGACTTATTGATCATTTCACAATGTATACATATATCGAATCATTATAGTGTACACCTGAAACTAATATAATGTATGTGTCAATTATATCAATAAAAATTTTAAGTCAATTTTATTGAGGTATTATTTACATAGAATAATACCTACATATTTTAATTATACAGTTCAATGAGTTTTGAAAAATGTAAACACCCATGTAACCACTATTCCAATCACTATACAGAACATTTATATCAACCCAGAGAGTTCCCAGGGCCCGTCTACAATCAATTCTAGTGCTTGCACCCACACCTCACCCCAGACACACAATGATCTAATTTCCATCACCACAGATTCATTTCGCCTATTCCAGAGAATCATATAAATGTAACCACATAATATGTACTTTTTTGTGTCTGGCTTCTTTTGTTCAGTATTACTGTCTGTGAACTTCATCCATGTTACTGCATGTATCAGCAGTTTGCTTATCTTTCATTGTTATGCCGTATTCTAGTGCTCATCCACTTTAAGTTTGTTTATCCACTGTAATTGCTTCTTATCTGCTCTACCTGCTACCAGACACACAGACTTTGATCCATTTTCATACTGCTTCTAGAGTCATCTTTCTAAAACGCAAATCTGGTTATGTCATTCATTTCTTTCAATGGCTCCTCACTGCCTGCAGAATAAAGGACAAACTCCTGATCAAGACATTCATGAACCTCCCATGCCCTAGTCCCTGATGCCCTCTCAAAACCCATATAGGGCTCCCCTGGTGGCACAGTGGTTGAGAGTCCGCCTTCCGATGCAGGGGACGCGGGTTCGTGCCCCGGTCTGGGAGGATCCCACATGCCGCGAAGCGGCTGGGCCTGTGAGCTATGGCCGCTGAGCCTGTGCGTCCGGAGCCTGTGCTCTGCAACAGGAGAGGCCACAACAGAGAGAGGTCCGCGTATGGCAAAAAAAAAAAAACAAAAAAAAAAACATATAAACATGCAATCTGAATATATTCAAACTGAGGGGGAAAAAAAGAATGTTTCAAGTAATTTCTGGAATGAAATTTAGGCCTAGAGGCTCCAGATGACTTCAAATTAACCCCATACATTTTGGAACTAACACAAATACTGAACAGTAAATACTGAACTGTACTTCACAGGTATCATGTGGTCAATTTCTAACATAGCACCTTGCCTTCATGTAATATTTCACCTAAAATATCATAATTATGACATAAAGGCATAATCTTTTATGCATAAGCCATAACCACATTAAAGATGAAACTTTGTATCATGCTTTTGTACTTATTTCAAGAGCATTTTCCATAAAAATACTACTTTTAATAGCTAAAAAATATTCTAAAAAAGATGCATTCATCTAAAAAATATAACACACTTAAACTTTTTTCCTATAGCTGGGCATTTAGGTTGCCTCTAAACTTTTGTGTTAAATTTAAGTAATACTATAATAAACACTTTCATGTACAAAGTGTATTTTACATTTCAGATAATTTCTTTGGCATAGAATCCCACAAGGGGAATTACCTGCATTCAGAAAGTATGAATAATTTACTATTTTAATATATTTATTAAAACATTATCAAATAACATATGAAAATAATTGTAATACCTTGGCTACCCTCACCCCACCCCAGCCTTGCTTCTCAGGGATAATCTCATTTATTATTCACTTGCTTTAGTTCTTATACTACACTTTCCCTATTTATCAACTACAGATATTATTTTTTGACTTTTTATCATGATAAATGAGCACTTAGCTCAATTACACTACTTCTTACCTCCTCTATTAAATCTGCGGAAGGTTAACTTTGTAATGTCAAATAATACACTTAATTCTCTCTCAGCTTTTAATAGTATGTCTTTATATTAGTATCCTTAGTCTTTTCCAACTTCTAATAGCTATGCATTTACTTTTACATTGTTACAGGTAACAACATTTACAATTTATTTTGAAACCATAATAAAGTTGTCCATGCTAATGGTTTTTGAAACTTGAAAATTAAATGAATATTTACATTATGATTATATAAATCTTGTTAACTGAAGTAGTAAGTTATCATTATGCTTCCTTCTACCGGATACCAATACTATATCCCCTAGGCCACTCAAAGGAAAATATTCTTACATCATGGTCAATGGATTATCTTACAACTCTGATTCTAGCCATTATAAAATAGTAACAATGTTTCACATAAAGTATTAAAAGTTATAACTTCCAAAAACCATGCCAAGTTCTAACTTGCCAATACTACCAAAGTCCAATGCCAGGTTTCCAAATTTAAGACTATTATTTTGCATCTGAGTCCAAAATTTTTTATCATCTGTAAAGGGTGCAGACTAAGTCAGAAAGTATCCCCACCTGCCAGAGCATCCCGATAAAGCTGCACAAAATGGTTAAAGATATCCTTCGGCAAGCATTTTTCATCCGGTAGACACTGTAGGAGAATGACTATCTCAGACTGACCCACTGCATGCATTCCCTTGGTTGTGAAACACCAGCACTTCCTGTTCACATCTGTAGATGAAATAAAAAGAAATGAAGACATTCTTTTCAATCCTTACCCTTAAGAAATGCACAGACATCTTTGTTATAATACACCAAAGAATAAAATAGATCACACTGAGTCTGTATAATTCTGCTGTGAACTGTCACTGCACTGAGCCAAAGGACTATTGCAGAAAATAAAGCATACCAATGCCTCTTGCTCTAAGCAAACACTTAGAAAAACAACTGGAAGGGAAGTAAAAGAAGTAATAGTGAAAGAAAGTGCACTAAAAACTTTTAACTTCTATTATAAAAAGGTGTATTAAAAGAAACAGCATTCCGTTAACAATGAAATAAATTAAACCAAACTATGCATCCTCAGCTATAATGATTAAAGGATATATTCCCCCACCTGTGTGTGTGTGTGTGTGTGTGTGTGTGTGTGTGTGTGTGTGTATAATTAAATCACTTTACTAAGGGAAATAATTAAAACTAGAAACAAGAAAAACAATAAAAGCAATTATTATAGCCTTGGATTCAGGCTATGGCCTAAAGAAAATATATTTTGATATATACTTATTAAATTTAACCTGTGACTAAAAGAGTCTAGCTATTTAAATTATAGTTTTCCTGGGAGAAAATTCTAGATAATCAGCAACAGGACTTTACTTGACTTCATCTGGTAAAAAGCAGTGAAACAGATGGCTTTTCTGGACTAATTACTTCTACTTCTTCACTTTAAGGCTATGTAGAGTCACAACAGCACAAGCTATACGTAGTTCAAAAATAATGTTCAATCCTTGATATTTTTATTATTTGTATGCCAACACAACAAGATCCCCAATGGAACTGAAAAAGGGTTCAAATAAAATTATGGATATCATGATGTAAATCAACACTAATAAAAGATTCCTTTCTTTCATTCTGTGAATTGTTTCTTTATATACCTAAACAAGAGGTGCCAATCCAACTATATTAAGATGGTGCACACTTAAGGAACTCTAGGTTAGCTATTTTCTAAGCATAACTTATAAACTAGATACGGTAAATCGAAATTTCCAGCAAATTATTTTAAAATATGATCCTAGAAGGAAAGGTGGCAAGCATTAGCAGCTGGCCAAACATACAAGGGTGTGATTAGCAAACAAACCAGAAACCTGCATTTCATTTATACAGAACCTCTGAAGAATTTAGTATATTGGTGTTTCTGGTTTCCAAGGACAACTTAAAAGAAATACATAATGGGAACTGGAGGACTGTTCCCCAATGCTTCCTTCCTCTCTCCAAAACTCTGCCTATTAACATTCATCCAGTATAAATGCATTCTCTATTTTCCAATACCATACTGGATTCAAGATTCTAGGTTACTATCCTCTCTCTTATTCTGATACCTAAGAAGCTAGCACCAAGAACTGAGAAGTTTCTTCTGAATCCTAAATTGTGATGTCCTGAAGTTTTACTATGTGTTAGTTAACACTTCTCCCAAATAAGGTTTTGCACCATGATTAAGGTTTCTGGGATTTAAACCTAGCATGTAAATTGACCCCCCTGGATAATTTATCCACCTCCAGTTATTCTGGTGGTGAGTTGTGACTTAGCATACCCATCTCAGGAAGAACTTAACTCAGATGAGTTCAAGTTTCGTTTGGCTTTCCTCCATGGAGAATTCACCTATCTCACCCTTGACTAAAAGCAAGTCTCAATCAGTCCAACAGTTGTCCTTGGGGATATATAATTTTATACAAACCAACTTCTTCCGTACCCAGTTTTCATTAAGATGTGGCTCTACATAAAAATACTTGCGTGTAATGAATTTAATGACTCAGTATCTCATTTTAATTTAAAAAAACAAATTTCCAACTTACAATTTACAATTTTAACCATTGACAACAAATTTGCATTTAAAACAAATACAAGTGGGTCAGGGCCACCATCCTCCAATTGCTGCATTACTGAAATCTGTGATGGTTTCTCTTCTACAGCATAGTCTGTAAAGGGAGAAAACAATGTAAGCCATTGGTTAAAGAGACAAATCAAGACAGAAATCTGTTGGAGGAATGGCCTTATTATTCACAGGAAAGAGATAAGCAATTGATTTGTACACAGGTTTCACAGGGTGAACACAGGTTTATATCTGCTATCCAAGTGGCATATTAATAGTGCCCCTTTCACTCTTAAAAGTGCTCCAGTCCAGTTTGGATGATAACATGGTTATCCTATTTATAGACTTCTCCACGCAATGATTTAGGCCACAGTCTAAAAACAACCCTTTGATTTAACAAAAATCCTCCAACTATCATAATAAGAATTTCACATATTACATGTTCTAAGACCAACATTTAAAATAATCCATGATATACAAGTAAGTGATAATACACTATTTACCTCTAGAAAGGATATCTAGGGGTTGAAGCAGAGGGAAATCCTACTTTTTACTCTATATGCTTTTGTACTGTTGAGATTTTTTACCATTAAAAAAAATCAAACTAAAAAATGCACCCAAACAATAAAAGTATCATAAGCGACTGGTTTTATGAAACAATTCCTCTAAGTATAAGTCAAGAAAGAGTTCAGTACAAAATAACACCATTTCCCACTGACCAAAAGAAACCAAAATGTATTTTGGAAATGTATACACTATCAATGAAAATATTTACTGAAAAGAGAAATATTAAGTGACTTTCAAAAATTTTTTTTAATTAAGTTTTTCCACTGGAATACAAAATAGCAAAATTCTGGTTAAGACATAGTAATATGATTTAAGAAAGTGAATATACAATAGATAACTAGTTGCTGCTTCTTGGTAGGAGAAGTTTTGACAATTAGATTTAATGGATGTGACTTTTAATGAAAATGGAACCCTGAAATCTTATTTTAACAGCAGAGTAGGCCAATTTAATTTCTTATTAATTTAAGATTTATTAAAATAACCCAAATTTGAAACCTAAGTAGCAAATTTACTTACAAAAGAATATTTTTAGAGGGTCCTAGTAAAGGAGCAAAGGCATTATACAATCAAAAGAATGCTTAACTTTATGTGAAAGTTCATTGTTGAACTATCTGAGGCGCAAGCTGCATTTGATAGTATGATCATTCAGCCAACACTACTGAGAGCCTAATATAGGCCCAGCACCATGCTAGGAGCAGAAGACACAAACATGAATTCAGACTGAAGGAATTCATGGTCTATAGAGAATAAAGAATCAGACCTATAAATATCTAAATTACAATGAAAAATGTGTTAATATAGTAACAGTCTATAAGAATTTCTATTTGAACAGAAATGAGGATGTAAAACACTACTACAAAGACAGCCGAGGTAGGATTCAGAGAAGTTTTCCATTAATATGGATTTTGAAAGGTTGAGGAGTTATTCAAGGAGTCTAGCATATAGAAGGGCATTCTACTCTAGACAGAGGAAAGAAAGATTAAAAAAATATTAATTACATGCCTACTTTGTACCAATTTTCTTGCTATGTACTTTCAGGTATGACATCTGATTTATTATTCATAATGACTCTTAATTAGCTATAGTTACCTAATTTTTAAAAAAAAATCTAGGAAAAATATTCAGAGAGGATAAATGACTTGCCCACTGGATCATACAGCTGGAATGGACTGTTACCAGATTAAAACTCAGGCTGGTCCAGCTCTGAAATCCATTCTCTTCCCACAATTCCACAGCATAAGAAAAGGCATGGAAGTATGAAATGTGAATATTCAGAAAACAGTAAATAACCTGTAGCATGCCTGTAAAGTACCGGGGTGTTGGCTGGAAATAAAATTAGATAAGTTGAGATAAGGTTACAAGGAACACTGTATGCCATGGTAAGCAATTTATACGGAAGGCACTGGGAACCCATTGAATTTTCTAAGCAAGAACAATCTATGATAATACCTACGTTTAAAAAGATAACTGGGCCTAATCAAACTTACAAGCTTTTGCACTGCAAAGGAAACTATAAACAAAACAAAAAGAAAACCTACGGACTGGGAGAAAATATTTGCAAATGATGCGACCGACAAGGGCTTAATTTCCAAAATATACAAACAGCTCATAACAGCTTAATATCAAAAAGATAACCTAATCAAAAATGGGCAGAAGACCTAAGGAGACATTTCTCCAAAGACATACAGATGGCCAACAGGCACATGAAAAGATGCTCAACATCACTAGTTATTAGAGAAATGCAAACCAAAACCACAATGAGGTACCACCTCACACCAGTCAGAATGGCCATCATTAAAAGTCTATGAATAACAAATGCTGGAGAGGGTGTGGAAAAAAGGGAACCCTCCTACACTGTTGGTGGGAATGTAAACTGGTGAAGCCACTATGAAGAACAGTATGGAGGTTCCTCAAAAAACTAAAAAAAGAGTTGCCATGTGATCCAGCAATCCCACTCCTGGGCATATACCCGGGCAAAACTATAATTTGAAAAGATACATGCACCCCTATGTTCATAGTAGCACTATTTACAATAGCCAAGACATGGAAACAACCTAAGTGTCCATCGATAGACAAATGGATAAAGAAGATGTGGTGTGTGTGTGTGTGTATACACACACACACACACACACACACACACACACAATGGAATATTACTAAGCCATAAAAAAGAATGAAATAATGTTATTTGCAGCTACATGGGTGGACCTAAAGATTATCATACTAAGCCAAGTAAGTCAGAAAGAGAAAAACAAATACCGTATGATATCACTTATATGTGGAATCTAAAATATGACACAAATGAACTTATCTATGAAACAGAAACAGACGCACAGACATAGAAAACAGACTTGTAGTTGCCAGGGGGGAGGAGAGTGCAGGGGAGGGTTGGATTGGGAGTTTGGGACTAGCAGATGCAAACTATTGATATTATATATAGAATGGATAAAAGACAGGTCCTATTGTATAGCACAGGGAACTATGTTCAATATCCTGGAACAAACCATGATGGAAAATAGTATCAAAAAGGATATATATACATGTATAACTGAATCACTTTGCTGTACACCAGAAATTAACACAACATTGTAAATCAACTATACTTCAAAAAGAAAGAGAACTGGCACCAATATGTAGGAGTAAATAAAGGAGAGAAAGACTGAAGGCAGGGAGACCAGGTAAAAGACGAGGACAAAACTGAGGAGAGATTATTGATAAACCATCTCGACAAAACTGAGGAGAGATTATTGATAAACCATCTCGACAAAACTGAGGAGAGATTATTGATAAACCATCTCGACAAAACTGAGGAGAGATTACTGATAAATCATCTCCTGAAAATGTACTGACTGGATGCTGATCTGGATCTATCAACAAGAAACTTTTGCATAAAGATAAGCATTCTTTTTTTTTTTTTAATTTACTTTTTTGCTGCATTAGGTCTTCATTGTTGCGCCCGGGCTTTCTCTAGTTGCTGCGAGCGGGGGCTACTCTTTGTTGTGGTGCACCGGCTTCTCATTGCGATGGCTTCTCTTGTTGCAGAGCATGGGCTCTAGGCACGTGGGCTTCAGCAGCTGTGGCTCACGGTCTCTAGAGCGCAGGCTCAGTAGTTGCGGTGCATGGACTTAGTTGCTCTGCGGCATGTGGGATCTTCCCGGACCAGGGCTCGAACCCGTGTCCCCTGCATTGGCAGGTGGATTCTTAACCACTGCGCCACCAGGGAAGCCCAAGGTAAGCATTCTTTTGACTGATTAGTAACTTTGCGTCTTACCAGGACGCACTAAAAATATTTTTTAACAGAAAATTGCTACTTAAGTTCAGAGCTCTCCACTTATTATATACACATTTCTGAATGTGTATTGTACTTCAAAACAAAAAGTTAAATTAATGTTCTGACTGTATCATATGGGCTAATCCTAGAACTATAAGCAACTCTTCAGAGTATTATGTGCTTTGGAATATGAAGAACTGCCAATAAGCTACATTTATACACAGTGGGAATTAAAAATAATATTACATCCTTCCAACATAGGAAATGATAATATAAAAACATAAATATCTTCTCTAAAACAATCAGTAACAGCACCAATGCTTTTCATGGCACTGAGTAGTCACCTTCTTTGTTGGAGAAGAGAAAGGTGATTATCACTTGAATTCTATCTCCTTCCCTTAATTAGAAGGCAACATTTGGCATATATAACTATCCCTGTTTAAACATCTAAGTCCACATACCTCCTTTTACACCAGTGGAGATGAGAATGGGAGGAAGGCCATCTTCAGGAATAAGGTTCATTGCACTGCCAACAGGACTTCCAACCTGAGTTATACTTCCAGAGAATAGAGAAATATCCGTCTAGGAAAAGCAAATAAGCAAAGAGAGCATTACACACAGTTGAAGACTTCTGCAGAATAAACTCAAGACTACAAATGGGAATTTAAGTGAAAATTTCATATTCATACTTTTTGAAAGAGAGCACAAGATACTCATTAACCTGTGGTTTCCCAAGGACTGGGCTTATACTATGAAAATGTTTATAATTGTATAGTTTCTCCTTTTGGCATCATCAAATCATAGTAATGAGAGAAAAGATCTTGTAACCTGGGTTAAAGCTTCCTTTACCAAGGTTTCTTTTGCCATAAAAGAAAAATATTTTTTAAACTTGCAGTGGCAACAGAAAAAAACTTCCAATATTATCTCGTAATTTCTGAACCTTGAGAATTGGGGTGACCATTGTACAACAATGTGAATGTAATTAAAAATGATTAAAATGGTAAATTTTATGTTATGTCTTTTTTACCACAATAAAAATAATTAACTTTGATGAAGGAGTTTTCATTTACTTTGTCATGAAATTAAACTTCAAGTTCATTTTTCTTTGCATTAATATGAAGATCACATTAACTACACTTAATAAAGTATAATGTTGCAAAATACATTGACTGGGGTTAAATCCACTTAACAATTTAATAGAATATGCTCAAAGATCTATTAAAATGATGCTCTATATTCTTCTTAAGCAAGAAATAGAAGTTTTAAGCACTATTTACAATAGCCAAGGCATGGAAGCAACCTAAGCATCCACTGACAGATGAATGGGTAAAGAAGATGTGGTACGTACACACACACACACACACACACACAGGAATATTACTCAGCCATAAAAAAGAAGGAAATAATGCCATGTGTAGCAACATGGATGGACCTAGAGATTATCATACTAAGTGAAGTAAGCCAGAAAGAGAAAGACAAATATATCACTTATATGTGGAATCTAAAAAAAAAATGATACAAAAGAACTTATTTACAAACAGACTCACAGACTTAGAAAACAAACTTATGTCTACGAAAGGGGAAGGGTGGGGGGTGGGTGATAAATTAGGAGCTTGGAATTAACAGATACACACCAGTTTACATAAAATAGATAAACAACAAGGTCCTACAGTATAGTACATGGAACTATATTCAGTATCTTGTAACAATCTATAAAGGAAAAGAATCTGAAAAAGAATATATATATATATATATATATATATATATATATATATATAAAAACGGAATCACTTTGCTGTACACCAGAAATTAATACAACATTGTAAATCAATAATACTTCCATTTTTTAAAAAGAAAGCTTTTAAGAAGTTAAAGGAAAAGCATATAAAAACTTTTTAACATGTTTAGGGACTTCCCTGGTGGCACAGTGGCTGGGACTCTGTGCTCCCAATGCGAGGGGCCCTGGTTTGGTCCCTCACTGGGGGGCTGGGTGCCGCATGCATGCTGCAGCTGGAAGTTTGCATGCCGCAACTAGGGAGCCTGCCAGCCGCAACTGGGGGGCCCACGAGCCGCAGCTGGGGAGCCCGCCTGTCGCAACTAGGACTCGGAACAACCAGATGAATAATAAAATAAGTAAAAAATTTTTTAAATACATAGGATTCTCATTTAAAAAAAACTGTTTAACATGTATAAAAATGTTTATAGCAGCTTTACTCAAATAGCCAAAGTGTGGAAACAATCCAAATGTCCATTAATAGGAAAATAGATAAATTGTGGTACAGCCATATGATGGAATATTACTCAGAAATAAAAATATTTACTTTTGAGGCACACAACACAGATAAATCTCATTAAGTATTTTTAAAATAAGTTTATTTATTTATTGGCTGCATTGAGTCTTCGTTGCTGCGCGCGGGCTTTCTCTAGTTGCGATGAGTAGGAGCTACTCTTTGTTGCAGTGCGCAGGCTTCTCATTGCAGTGGCTTCTCTTTGTTGTGGAGCATGAACTCTAGGCACTCGGGCTTTAGTAGCTGTGGCTCACAGGCTCTAGAGCACAGGCTCAGTAGTTCTGGCGCTCAGGCTTAGCTGCTCTGCGGCATGTGGGATCTTTCCGGACCAGGGCTCAAACCCGTGTCCCCTGCATTGGCAGGCAGATTCTTAACCACTGTGCCACCAGGGAAGTACCTCATTAAGTGTTAGAGTTTAAGAAGCTAGACACAAAACATTATATATTATATTTTTCCATTTATATGAAATTCAAAAACAGGCAAAACTAATCTATGGTAATACAAGTCCAAATAATGGTTACCTTGGGGGAAAGGGGGCAGGTATTGACAGAAAAAGGGCATGAAGGAAACTTCTATAGTGATAGAAATGTTCTGTGTATCTTTATCTAGGTGGTGGTTACACGGGTGTGTGTGTCTATATGTATATATAGAGACACACACACATATATGTATGTTCATCATGTGTTTCCTAAAGATTAATGCTCCTTAAGTACTTTGCTATATATATTTTATACTTGAATAAAGATTAAAACTATTTTAAAAAATGCCTATGTCTTATATTTTTGTCTATACTGTCTATAATTTAGGACTGTAAGTTTTTAGTGGGTTTTTGCTAAAATTTTTGCAGTGTTCTCAGTACATCGTCCTATTAGGAAATGTGGAAAATTGTATTGGCTAAACATTACTGATTTGAAGTAAATCAATAAAGTTAGATTTAGAATAGGAAATAAAGTAACCTATTCTAACTTGCTATTTAGTGATGCATAAATCTACCTTTTGATATTGTAAGAAGTGGTCATCTGGTTTCTACTTAAATATCATCTATGAAAAGAAGTTGTTTCATTTACTGAGCACCTTTTAAGCGCCAGGCACTCTATTATTAGGTCATAAAGATGACAAAAATATATTCAACTCTGGCCCTAAAGAATTTGTTTTCCCTCATTTTACCAGATAAATATTAAAATAAAGTGTTGAACAATGTGAGAGCACAGAAATAAAATAACTAACTTGTTTGTTTCTCTTAAACTGACCTGAACTTTGTTTCCTTATAATAGTAATTCACTAGAGCTTCCTCATTCATTCAAAACATTTATGCTTTAAGAACCTATCATCGGGGCTTCCCTGGTGGTGCAGTGGTTAAGAATCCGCCTGCCAATGCAGGGGACACGGGTTCAAGCCCTGGTCCAGGAAGATCCCACATGCCGCGGAGGAACTAAGCCCATGCGCCACAACTACTGAGCCTGCGCTCCAGAACCCACGCGCCACAACTACTGAAGCCTGTGATCCTAGAGCCCGTGCTCTGCAACAAGAGAAGCCACTGCAATAAGAAGCCTGCGCACGGCAATGAAGAGCAGCCCCCGCTCGCCGCAACTAGAGAAAGCCCATGCACAGCAACGAAGACCCAGCACAGCCCCCCAAAATAAATAAATAAATAAATAAAAATTTTTAAAAAAGAACCTATCATATAATTTAAGAGATGTAAACGAAGTTTTGTAGAAAGAAAAAAGTCATCACTGTATAAACACTATAGTTATAATTGATTTAGGTAAGATTGTCAAAGGACAGTAAAATCAGGGGACTTCCCTGGTGGTCCAGTGGTAAAGAATCTGCCTTACAATGCATGGGACACGGGTTTGATCCCTGGTCAGAGAATTAAGATCACACATGCCGCGGGGCAACTAAGCCTATGCACCACAACTACTGATCTCATGCGCCTCAACTAGAGAGGCTGTGTGCCGCAAACTACAGAGCCCACATGCCCTGGAGCCCACACGCCACAACTAGAGAGAAGCCCGCGCACCACAATGAAGAGCGCAGGGGCCACAACAAAAGATCCTGCACGCCTCAACGAAGACCGCACGTGTTGCAACTAAGACCTTAAGCAGTCAAAAATAAATAATAAAGAAATCTTTAAAAAGTATATACACATATATATATATATAAAGGACAGTAAAATCATTGACTGAAAGATTGTAGGGGAACAGGACACCCAGAGTCTCAAAGTATCACCCCTCACTTTACTTTTTAATTGCAAAGAGGAAAAGCTACTTTTGCAGTGGAGAAACACAGGAGACATCAATTTAACCAATTATCAAACTGATACTTCTTGATGTGTTCCACTAAGAAATGACCATCACTTATGGTAGTATTATTCTTGCAAAAAATATTTAATCTGAAACTAAAATCATGAGGAAAAAACCAGAAAACAGAAATTAAGAACTTTATGCCAAACATGGCCTAAATGCTTCCAAAATGTTAATGATGTGAAAGACAAAAAAGTGGGAGAACTGTTCTAAATTAAAGAAAATCAAAGAAACATGAGAACTAAATGCAATTGTGATCCTTGATGGTATCCTAATTTTTTAAAAAAGACTTTAATAAAAAAATTTATATATATACACACACACACACACGTGTATAAATGAAAGAATAAAGAACATCATGGGACAATTGGGGAAATCTGAATATGGACTATATATTTGATAATACATAGAATTATATGTTAAATTTCTTTCTCATATAATTATATTGTACTTACATAAGAAAATCACTTGTTCTTAGGAAACATGAGCTGAAGTATTAAGTGATAAAGTGCAACTAATCCTCAAATGGTTCCTCAAAAAACTGTGTGTGTGTGTGTGTGTGTGTGTGTGTGTGTGTGTGTGTGTGTGTGTAGGGGTAAAGTAAATGTGGCAAAATGGCAACAATTGGTGAATATGGGTGAAGAGTATATGGGGGTTCACTGTACTATTCTTGCAACTCTTCTGTGGATTTGAAATTTTTCCACATAAACAATTGGAGAAAAAAAGAAATTTTCTTGACAAAGTCACTGTATAGATTCAAAGAAGAACACGTCATACAGTTCTGGCTGCTGTCCTCTGCGGCCACAGAAAAATACCCCAAAACAGACTTAGACATATTTAAAGACAGTAACATGGTTTAATGTACCTTCACCAAACAGGAAATTTATCTCTGTATGTCAATAAATCTAATCTTAATAATGCACAATTTCAATTATAACCAAATCCGCAAATTATGTAAATTTCTAGAAAAATATTACTGAACATAAATGTAAATAAACAGTAACCATGAACACTTCAAAAGTAAACACTTTATCCAAACTCTGATCCTCTTATTTTATTTAAAAAAAAAGCCAGACACACTTACTTAGTTGGAACTAATCACCTTATTATAATCTTGACCACCATATTCAATGGGGCAAACAGCAATAAGAAAGGGACCCACTGTATAAACGATCCTACATGTATACTTTCCAATTATGGTCCTAGGTGGCTCTATTCTTTCACAGACTCAAAAAAATGTAGCTAGTATTTGACCCTTCTGAAAATTAGCCCCCAAACTGTGACCAGTGTATCCTATAGAGACAAAGTAAATGTGACATCACAGCACGAGCTAGTTTCCTTACATAAATTATGAGTCTACCATCCATTAAGTCAGTGGTTTATTTTTAAGCTTTAGAATCCTTTTAAAAAGTCTTATTTGGAAACACAACAGGCAGACCAGAAAAAAGTAGAGATGCTTGGGTTGAACACAAAGGAATAGAAGGATTCCTCAGCCACATTCTTATTTCCTGGCCCTTCCTCACCACGGCAACTCCCTGGCAGCTACCACAGAACCTGGGGAATATGCTTTGAAAACCAAGGTATCAAGGGACCAGGATTCGCTCTAGCACAGCCTCTAGCTACAGTAGTAGACTGAGCTCACCTGAGAACAACCTTTATAAGGATCTTTCTCCTGAAAAAACTTCCAAATATAGAACAAACAAGAACAACTGGTTTTGCCACATTTATTTTACCCCTAGACACACACACAAGAATGCACACACACATACACACACATGCACTAAGCTGTATCTGAAGTCTATGGTGTTCCAAAGAAAGGTCAGTCAACCTAGAAAAAGACAAGACAGAGGCAGAACAGTGCTGAGTAAAGTAAGTACTCAACTTTAGTTGCTGTTTTGTTTTCTTACCTCTGCTGATAGGGGACTGGTAGTTACTGGCTTGACTGGGTCATGTGACACAGCCAGTGTTCCTGCAGAGGAAGTTCCATTCATGGTTAATTTGGCTGCATCAGCAACTTCTCCATTAGGCAAGATCCCATCAGCAAACCAAACTCGCCTCTGCTCTCTGGGCTGAGCCACTTGAGGAGCCAGAAAAATAAAACAGGTAACACTGTGACATTGATAGGGTTTCTAACATCAAGAAGAGAAGGTCACCAATCTCAGATGTACAAAAAAATCACTATTTAGCATTTTATACTTCTAAATATAATTGTAACTGTATAAAAGTGGTTATAAATTAATAAAAATACACATTTAAATATACTCCTTACTTCTGTAATTTATATGTAAAGATTTAAAACACTTCGCTTTAAAGCATTAAATATGCCTATGATTATGTCACATACTCTGTCCCATATCACTAACAGAGAAACTAGGGAAGGTGTTTGAAGTGCCTAGGAAATAAACTAATAGCCCAGAAAAAATATCTAGAAATAGACATCCACAGCTCCTAAAAGTATGAGGTTTCTGTAGGAATAAAATATCTAGAAAAGTGATATGGTATTTTTAAAAGGCAAAAGATGCCCTGAAGAATGTTGAAGAATTATTAATTAATAAAAGAAGAGTTGGCACAGATATGTAAGAATTGGGAAGCAAACTGACCAGATCTTTGGCTAAAGTGTAACTGAAGAAGAAAAAGACTGATCTGGCAGTGCAGATAGTGAAATGCAGTAGTCTGCATTTTAGTAAAAGGATGGGGAAAAGCTGGAAAACTGAGTCTGACGAAATGATCTCTTTAAATCCAGTTTTGAAAATCAATTCAAATGGCCAAAACAAAGAGAGACCAGGGAAGAACAACAAAAACAACAAATGAAGTAAAGAGAATAAAGATTTTAAGAACGAAAGCCTGAGCTCAGAAGAGTATGATAATGTCAATAGAAGTTTTTGATCTTCAAAAGGGGAGGGCTATTTTACAAGGGGAAAGGAATATTGCTAGACAAAAAGATACGAAATTAATGAAAGAAGACAGAGTTTAATTATCAGGGGAGACTTCTTGACAGATCATTTTAAGGAAATATTTGTTATTTTTACTATTGATAATCCCCTGAACTTACAAAGTGCCTTTCATCTGACAATATCATAATCATAAAGATATAATAAACTAAAATAAGTTGAGCCTATGATTTTCTACCTATCATATGATATAATCAGAATTAAAGTTCTGGATTTTATAAATGTCTGTGTACCTAACACAGTATTTTCATATTTTTACAGGAACAGATTAAAAATGAAAAGAGAAAATGGCAATATATATTTCAAAAGGCAATACTAGAATGGGCTGGTCAGAAAAAAGAATTCTTATTTTCATCACTTACTAAATTCCTGCAAAGAACACTATGGTAGGCATGACGCTAGGATTTTGCAGGCTGATTTCAAATTCTGCAACTCTTTTCAAATAAAAGCAAAGTAATTACTCCATTCTTAAGTTGGAGAGGGTACTGGCATATTTTTAGAGGTGCCTCCAAAATATCAGGCAACACAATATTCTTCTTTACTTGCCCAGAAATAGTCTCAACACATTTCTCACCTTGTTCTTCCACTTTAAGAACCACCCAAAGGGACTTATCTGCAGTGTGTTAAAGACTTGTGATGTAAAATCACATCAGCACCTTTTCAGAGGAACTTGGTGAGGAAAAAGAGAGAATAGCACATGATCCCCTACCTTCTGCTCCAGGGTGCTTTAAAACTCCCACAGGTACCATCACAGTGGGAGGTGGAGAGCTCAGGGCTCCTGAGGCCTGAGCTTGCTGCAAGGGAGGGATAGTAGAACAGTATTCAGCAGGATTGTTAGGGTTAGGGCTCTGGCTTGAGGCACTCATCATGTTCTCCCAGGCTTGAGCTAAAGCAAATACAGACACAATCAATGTGAATGGATTGCAAAATATGGACATCAAGACCTCCACAATACTGGATAAATAATGTAGTTCCTCCTAATTAACACTCATAGTATGTCTCTCTTCCAGCTAGTGAAGGTATTAAGGAGATAGGTGATTTTATTCAATAAAGGAGACCATGTAGTTAAGTAAGCTATTTGGAAGCAACAAATAAGAATTACATGATACTTCTGATATAAACTGATAGCGGATCAGTCTGAGGTTAATGACTAGGCCCCTGGCTTCTTTAAAGGGGACCATATACTCCCTTAAGAGGGAGTAAAACAACATTAAATTTATTAAGGACTTGCAACTGGGATAGCATTTAGACATTCCTGGTGGGTAGGGCAGGTTTAATATTCAATGCATTTTATAAAATTCTGTCAAAAATCAAAATCAGGGGCTAAAATAACATAACTCCACTATATGATATCTTTTGATTCATTTCTAGGTTTTTAGGCTCTTCTTAGTTGAGGTAAAATCTCATTTTAAAAATTCTGAAGCCTAAAGCTCAGGAGAACACATCTCAACATTTCCGTGAATTTTGCTTTTGTGCAATCATTACCCTGTGTAAAAGTATCCATCAAAAACAACCATTTCACATCTTTGGTGTGTCTCAAAAGCACAGGACCCATTTGAACATGAAAATGTGCCAATATCACATAAGTGCCATCAACCAATATGAATGATCACAAATGTGTTAAGGTTCTGTATACTCTATAATTTTACTAACTAAATACTGACATATCAACTATTGTTTTTAAAGTAAATAGGATGAAAGATACTACAGAAATGAAAGATATAAATTTTATCTTCTGGGTTCAGGTAATATCACATGCCCAGGAATAGAAACCACCCAATTTTTGGAGCATCTTTTTAAAAATCTCATTCTACATCAAAGAATGATCCATAAGATTTTGAATACTTATTGCCTCCAAACTGCAGGACAAAGCTAGAAACAACAGCTATGTTCCTTTGAAAGCACTGGCAGGAAGAGGGAAGGAAGAGAAAAGGAGAAAGGGGAAAAGGGATAGGGAACACTGAAAAGCATCAAATCAAATATTCAGTAAAAGACCAGGCTAAGCCATGCGAGAGGAAAAGACGTTGGAAAAACCACAAAAAGTAGATTATTTTAGGATCCCCTTGTTAAGGGCATCCTTGGCTTAATAAAAAGTAAGTATTCCATATGAATCCTCTGCCATTTCCTTCATCTTTAGCTATGCCAAGTTAAAAAAAAAAAAAAAAGCCATCAAGTTGGAAGACCTCAACAAATAAAAGAGGTATCAGGTATTGAAATTAAGCAGCATGCTCTTATCTGTGGATGAATATCCAAAAATGAAATCATCACTGAGTGAAATAACCACCATCTGAAAAATGACCCTTAAGAGTAAAGAGAATGAATTCATATTTGATCAAAATTATAAGAATTCAGAAATGGGAGGAAATTGGGTGGACCATAGGAAATTAGAACAGATCAGATTAAATGACATGCAATAGGTTAATAAGGAAGCAACAGGAAAACATCACTATGAGCAATGCAGACACACAGAGCAGGAGGGGCCTTGAGCAGATAAGTTTCAGCCTCCAGGAGACACATTATCCTGGCACAAGCAGCAGTGGTGTCTAAGTTCAACATTTTATGTCTATTAGTAACTGTTCTGGCAACTGTACAAAGATGCACTCAAAGAGAAAATACTATACAGCCTAATCAATTTTATTGTATCTCTTTACAAGAATACTCTGGGGGGCGGGGGTTGTCTGTTTGGGGAGTTTTGTTTTAACTAAAATGCCCTTGGATTTATTTCCAGTCCTGCAAAAGGTGAACACTGGCTAAGCTATATTTACCTTCTCCTGGCCATATTCTTTTACCACATAAGTAAATTAAAAACTATTACTCTTATGACAAATCTAAGTAGTATTAAGATGATAAGTGACAGAAAAATGCAATTTTCTATTTGATTCGAGATGCTAAAATATTTATTTTTAACAAGATGAGTGAACCAAAGTGTCAATAAGAATGTGTTCTAAATTATTAAGATATTCCCTAGAAAGAGAAAGCTTCCCTTAAAAGGAAAACATCAGCCCAATTTTAATATTTAATCATTTCAGTGGTCAATAGCCCCCTCCCCACTCCCAGTCCAGTCATTTCACAAGAACATTAACAGCCACAGAGCACCAGATTTCCACAAGAATTTCCTTTTTTCCTACAAAACTTACCTGACTTTAGCATTTATTCATTAAATTAGGCACAGGAATTCTGAAATGCTAAGGTATTTTTAAAATTTTCAGGTAAAGTTATGACATTTGAGAAGGTGAGCAACTTGTAGAGCAAGGAAGGAAAAAACAGTAGTCTCTTCATTGGAATTCTCTTGTTCCGTCTCAATAACTGTGAATTCAACCTGTTTTAATACTTACCATTCATTAGCACTGAATGGCAGATTACACATACTCTAGCTTCCTTTCTATCCATGTATAACAGTTTACATTTCAAGCTACAGCAGGAAGCACAGAAAACCTGCAGGAAAAAGAATATACTAAATTTACTTAGGATCACAGTATAAAGGAAGTAAACCAATACTGACCAACACTGAGAGACAGGGAACAGTACTAATACAACACTAAAAACTTCAAAGGAAAATGCAATTGAGGAAGCTGGGTACAAGACCCAATTCAAAAGCAAGAAAGAGATTAACATGTCTGTCAAAAATAAGGAAAGTGAAATTGCTGGCTGAGAACAAAAATCTCAGCCAAGATTACACACCAAATACATAGCAGGGGAAAAATATCTAAGCTGCCCTTAGGCAAAATTCCTGTACACAATATCACATAACATGGGCGTTTAGAACAGTAACATCTGCTATTTCTGTTTGAAGAGGCAATATAGCAGGTGAAATAAACAAAGACTGGTAATTCTGGGCTTTAACTTCTGTTTTTTTTACTGTCCTTATGTGCAGAATAATAATCATACCATCTGCTTTCACTGGTTTGCTATGAAGGCCAGGAAAGATCAAAATACACAACTCAATCATAAAAATATGCACAGCCCCAGCTACAGGGAATCAGAGCAGACAACCAAAAATTGGCCATGCCAATTTCCAGCACCTTATTTCCACTTTCCAGGGTCAGTTCCCGACAATCTTACTTTCTTCTTCCTTCCATACCAGGCAACAAGGATCGCCTTAGCTCCCTGTTAAGATTTATCTTCTTGAGAACTCATTAGTCCCTTATCACAGAGAGCTCCATACAGGCAGAAAGGTGTTCCCAGTAGTGTAAATTTTACTAATCCAGTTTTTATGGACAGTATGTATCCTATATCTTACAAAGATGAAACAAGAGATGAGGTCCTATTAAAGACAAAGTGAGAGCAATCATCTATCTCTTCTTCTACTAGATGTAATTAATATACCTAGCTAACATTTACATTTTTCAGAGGCTTCACATTTTCAAAGTAACTCTGTGCTACAGGGAGAACAGGGGATATATTATCCTTATTTTCTATCAGAGGAAACTAAATTTGGATGGTTAAAAGACTTGCTCAAGTTCACAGCAAACTGTATGAATACTAGGCACTTTACATACATGTATTATCCTATTCAGCCTCATAAATTCTATGAAGGCATTCATTTATAATTAACAGAGTTAAATAAACAAAGGTGAAGAAAAACTGCTCTGTCATACAGCTAGTAGGTTACATAAAAAGTCTCCAAAGGCTCTGTTCTTAACCACTATGTAATGCTGTCTCATACTATTCATGTATCATTTTGAGACTTTGATTTTTCCTTCTCCATCACTATGACCACATCCAGTCAGTCACTAAGTCCTGTTGTTCTCTCTCTTAAATGGTTCTCCCCAAACCCCACCTCTTCCTCTCCATCCTATGCTGCTGCCTTTATTCAAGCCTTTATTATATGAGGCCTAGAAGATCATCAAAATCTATTATCTGTCCTCCTAACCTTCAGATGTGTCTGTCCAATTCATCTTTCACACAAATGCCAAATGATAGAACTTCCTAAAAATTAAATTGAATTGTTAATATTGAAATCCTTCAATAACCTTTCTAATCAAGAAGTAAAACCAAGAAGCCTTCATTCACTCACTTATTCCACAAATATTTGAGCTTTGATTATGTACTGGGCACTGGGCTACCCTATTGGGTGTAGCAGTGAACAGAACAGATATGGCCCTTGCTTTTGTGGAATTTACAGTCTACAGAGGTTATAATCTAAAATCAAATAATAACACAAGTGAGTGTAAAATTACTTGCTTCAAAAGAAGTACATGGTAAAATAAGATCATGTAATCTAGGTTTTACCTAGATTGGCAGGGTCAGGGAAGATTTTATTTAGGAAATGACAGAGATAAAATCTGAAGTATGGGTAAGTTTTCTATGCATAAAATGGTACCAAGGAAAGAAACAAGAGTAAGCAGAAGAAATACCATGTGCCAGGGTGCCATCAGAGTTAGAACATGGCTCTTTCAAGAAACTAAAAAGGGTTAATGTGGCTAGAGACCCTGAGAGTTAAGGGATGCATGCAATGAGACGAGGCCAGACCAAGCAAAGGTTCTCTAGGTTGTATTAACAGTTTTGGTCTTTTTAACAGAGCAATGGGAAATCACTTAAATGTTTTAATCAAAGAAAAAGACATGATCAGATCTGCATGGCTGCAACGTGGGGGAAAAATAGAGGGGACCAAGAATAAATTTGGGATGGTTCAACATAAAAAATCAATAGAGGGCTTCTCTGGTGGCGCAGTGGTTGGGAATCCACCTGCCAATGCAGGGGACACATGTTTGATCCTTGGTCTGGGAAGATCCCACATGCCACGGAGCAACTAAGCCCGTGCGCCACAACTACTGAGCCTGCGCTCTAGAGCCCACGAGCCACAACTGCTGAGCCCATGTGCCACAACTACTGAGGTCCATGCGCCTAGAGCCTGTGCTCTGCAACAGGAGAGGCCACTGTAACGGGAAGCCTAAGCACCTCAACAGAGAGTGGCCCCTGCTCGCCGCAGCTGGAGAAAGCCCGCGCGCAGCAATGAAGACCCAACATAGCCAAAGATAAACAAGTAAAATAAATAGATTTTTAAAAAAGAAAAAAAATCAATATAATACACATTAACAGGATGAAGGGGAAAAAACATGTGATCATATCAATTGACGCAGAAAAAGCATTTGACAAAATGCACTCTTTAATAATAAAAACAATAAAAAAAACTACAAGTAGAAGGAAACTACCACATCATAGTAAAAGCCACATATGAAAAACCCACAGCAAACATCATACTCAAAGGTAAAATACTGAAAGCTTTTCCTCTGAGATCAGGAACAAGGCAAGGATGCCTGCCTTCACCTCTTCTATTCAACATGGTACTGGAAATTCTAGTCAGAGTAATTAGGCAAGAAAAATAATAATAATAAAAGGCATTCGAATTGGAAAGGAAGAAGTAAAATTATCTCTGTTTGCAGATTATGTGATCTTGTATGTGGAAAACCCTAAAGATTCAACAAAAAAATGTGTTAGAACTAATAAATGAATTCAGCAAAGTTGCAGGATACAAAGTCAATAAACAAAAATCAGTTGTATTTCTATACATACTAATAATGAACAATCTAAAAAGGAAATTACAAAAACAATTCCATTTACAATAGCATAAAAAATAAAATATCGCACTGGATAAAATATTTGTGCTATATATAATGGACAAAGGTGCTATATATAAAATCCATAACATATAAAGAGCTTCAATAAAGTAATAAGAAAAATACAAGTACCTCCAAGGAAAAACAGGCAGAGAACTCACAGAGATAAATTCACAGAAAATTAAATAAAATAGCCAATAAATAAAGAGATACTAAGTATCACTAGTGACAAAATAAAAATTAAAGAATGAGATATTCTTATTCTATGGTACAGGCAAAGTATTTTTGGTTTTTTTTAAAACTGACATCATTCAGTGGTGGAGAGGGCTTAGAGAAAAGAGGAACCTTCTCCCATATCCTGCTGATGGTAGCATAAATTGGTAGGCTAATTTAACAATACCTTTAAAATTTTTAAGTGTTCATTTCCTTGGACTCAGTACATGCAATTTAAAAAATTTATCCTACCAAAAAAACCCACATATGCAAAGAGGTGTATACAAGAATTATCTCTGTATACTTTGTAATAGCCGAAAGTTGAAAACAACCTGAATGTTCATCAGGAAGAAGAGGAATGGTTAAACCGCAGTATAACCATAAAACCTAATGCAATTCATGCTGTTAAAAAGAATGAGATAGGGGCTTCACTGGTGGTGCAGTGGTTAAGAATCCGCCTGCCAATGCAGGGGACACAGGTTCGAGCCCTGGTCGGGGAAGATCCCACATGCCGCGGAGCAACTAAGCACGTGTGCCACACTACTGAGCCTGCACTCTAGAGCCCACGAGCCACAACTACTGAAGCCCATGCGCCTAGAGCCCCTGCTCTGCAACAAGAGAAGCCACCACAATGAGAAGCCCGCACACCGCAACGAAGAGTAGCCCCCGCTCACCACAACTAGAGAAAGCCAGCGCACAGCAACGAAGACCCAACGCAGCCAAAAATAAATTTTAAAAATAAATAAATTTTAAAAATGAGATAGTCTTTATGTACTGACTGTCATGGAAAAGTAACAGTCAAGTTGGGGATGAGAGTTGGATGGAAATAGGGGCTTTTTCTTTCTCTCCTTTTACTTTACATAAATTTTTTAGGTGTTGGATTGGGATCTTTTAACTTTGAGTAGAGCTTCTTCTGTATTAAAAAAAATAGAGGAAAAAAGAATATTAATTGGTGCCATGGGTTGAATTGTATCTCCCCTAAATACATAAGAAGTCTTAATGCTTATTACTTCAGAATATGACATCATTTGGCGATAGGGCCTCTACAGAGATATACAAGTTAAGATGAAGTCATTAGGGTGGGATCCTAATCCACGAGGACAGGTGAACTTATAAAATGGGCAATTTGGACACAGCATGCTTACAGGGAGAATACCATGTGAACATAAAGACAACCATCTATAAACCAAGGAGAGAGACACGGAACAGATCTCTTCCTCACAGTCCTCAGAAGAAACCAACCCTATCACCACCTCCATCTCAGCCTTCTAGCCTCTGGAATTGTGACACAATAAATTCCCTTTGTTTAAGCCACCCAGTTAGTGGTATTTTCTTGCAGCAGCCCTAGCAAACTAGCACAGTTGTGAACTTTCAGAAGTAGAGGACTCGTGCTTTGGGAAAATAACATCAAAAAAGAATGAAAAAAACCCCAAAAACAAAGATACCTTTTTAAAAGCACGAGCTAGGGTGCAGCAGAATGCAGTTAAACAGAAGGAACCAAGAATACCCATCCTTGCCAATACCCCACAGGCTTATGAACAGTGTTGAGGGAATCCTTTACACTTCCATTGGGCTTAGAGAAAGACACAGTAGTTAGAAAAGTGGATAACTTGCCAAGGGACTACCTGGAATGGCAAAGAAATGGCAGACAGACAAAGGTTTACATTTCTGTGGGATTACCCATGCCACAGAACTACATGAAATTGAGTGTAACATAACAGCACAAAACTACTGGACAGTGCCTATGACTGACATATCAATAGATAGTGTACTACAATATAAAATGAAAGAGAGACCTGGAAACACTGACCCTCATTCTCAAAAAGACAAAGATTATGATATAATAAGACCCTCAGGTCATTAGAATTAGTACCATGGAAAAGATGGACAGAATCTAAGAGATATGAACCGACTGAGAAAGGGTTAATAATCCTGGATTTTAAATTACTGGATAATATTGGATTTGCCTAGAAGACCAAGATGAAATTGTCTGCCATGAGCCAGGTCAGTCAGTGTTTCTCAACAAAGGCAGTCTTGACATTTTGGGTGGGCCAATTCTTCACTGGGCAGCATTGTCCTGTTTAACACAGGACATTTAGCAGTCCTCGTCCCAGATTACTAAATGCCATTAGTGACCCTAGTCATTATGACCACCAGAAATAACCCACCACATTCCAAATATCATCTAAGTATCTTCCTTAGTTCTCTGAGCTATAGGCTCAGATGAGTAAAGTCAGTTCTAGAAATGAAGAGAATTATATATTTGTACATGTGAACTTCTTATATTGCTGAAGTATCAGACCATATACCTTCATTACCATAACTAACACAATCTATTGCATTTATCTAACTTATTCTCCATTTTCCCAAACTACAATGTAAATTCCATGGAACAATGAATGAAAGTATTGTTAATACTGATATCACAGTGCCTGAAATAACATAGGTTCTCGATAAATGCTTATTGCTTCCTGGATTAGTAAAATGATTGCACAAACGAATATATGAATGGAGAAACAAACATTAAGGTGCACTTATCAAGGAAGGGCTATATCATACATGCTCAAATTCACAACTTCAACAGTGACAAACACATTTTAAGCAGTTTATTAATAATAGTGACCTCAAGTTTTATAGGCCAAATGGCTATGAATGATCTTAAATGACAGGATCTGTATGATCCAACTAACTGTAAAGAGACAAATTATGATGATTTATAATACATATGCTATATAATATTCCAGCGAAATATTGGTTAAAATGTTCCGTTTGTGTGTAATTTTCTTTAATGTGGCACTTCTGGGTTCCAATCTCAACTTTATCATTCACTAGCCAAATAATTTTATGGGAATAATTTAAAATCTCTGAGCCTCAGTTTTTCCTCATATGTAAAACTGAAATATTAATATCCTCCATGTAAGGTTTTTATGAAGATTAAATGAGATAACCCATGTAAAATGTAGCACATTATAGGTACTAAATATATGATGGTGCCCTTACATCCCTTTCCTTTTAAAATTTCCCACTCATGGCTTTCCACATAACAAACCCTACTACAAAATTTATGCACAAGCTTCATATTCAGTACCTTTTTTTGTACCTATTTATACCCCCTTACAAATGTGAATAATACTCCACTGCAATTCTTGAAAATTCAAATCATCAAATGCTCACTTATTTCTTTCCAAATTAGAAAGTAGAAAGAATGATGTCCCAAGTCTTCAAAAAGCCCTGTAATTATGACAGAAATAACTGCCTTGCAAGAACAAAAACCAGGAGAGGAAAGTGCTTGTGACTGACCAATATCCAGCCACTCACAAAGACCAGTGACAGTAATAACTTGTAAAAATTCTTAAGTGCAAAAGAGTACTTTACCCTTGCATATTAACAAATACCAAAATCAATGTAATAAGAACTAAAGCAGTTCAATCAGATTCAAACCCTGCTTCTGTCTAAACACCTGCTGCAACTTTGCTGTTATTAATTGAAAACAATAATTATCAGAGTCATTTTAAGAGTGTATCTGGCTCCAAAGGGTCCCTGACCAAACCTTCAAACTTTATTTCCAAGTGAGGCTATATAAACAGAAAGAGTTGTAAGAAAATAAGATTCAACATAAAACCTTAAACTTGTATGAAGTTATCAGATTCATATCCTTTACTATACTCTGAATTAATTTTTTATATATCCTGTTATTACCTTGTAAATAACACACTTATAATGCATTATAAGAGTAATATGTGGGTTAAAAGTGCTAATTTGTAAAAAGGCAAGCAATTAAAACATATCCCTATTTTTGTAACCATACTCTGGTCATTCTTGATTTAAACAATTTTTTATTATAGAAATTTTCAATCATATAAAAGTATACATAACAGCATAACAAAACCCCAAGTGCCCATTACCCAGGTGAGACCGTTATCAAAGTCAATCCTCACCCACTTCTCCCCCATTTAATCATTCTGAAATACATTTCAGGTATCATTTAATCTTTAAATATTTCAATATATAATCTCTGAAACATAGGGACTATTTTAACATAACAAAACCACACACCTTAAAAATGAACAATTTCTTAATATCAAATATCCAAGCAGTATCAACATTTTAAAAAGTCACATATATATTTTTAATAGACTTTATTTTTTAGAGCAGTTTGGGGTTCACAGCAAAATTAAGCTGAAGGTACAGAGATTTTCCATATACCCCCTACCCCGGCTACGTGCCTAGCCTCTGCCATTATCAGCATCCCCCACCAGAATGGTACATTTTTTACAATCAATCAATCTACACTGATACATCATTATCACCTAAAGTCCATAGTTACATGAGGGTTTACTCTCGGTCTTATACATTTTATGCGTTTGGATAAATGTATAATGACTTTTATGCACCATTATAGTATCATACAGAGTACTTTCACTCCCCTAAATATCTGTGCTCTGCCTATTTATCCTTCCCTCTCCACTAACCCCTGTAAATCACCAATCTTTTTGTCTCCATAGTTTTGCCTTTTCCAGAATGTAATATAGTTGGAATCATACAGTATATAGCCCTTTCGGATTGGCTTCATTCACTTAATAATATGCATTTAAGATTCCTCCATTTCTTTTTAAGGCTTGATAAGCTCATTTCTTTTTAGCACTGAATATTCCTTTTTCTGGATGTACCACAGTTTATCCATTCTCCTCCTGAAGGACATCTTGGTTCCTTTCAAATTTTGGCAATTGTGAATAAAGCTGCTATAAACATTCACGTACAGGTTTTTGTGTGAACATATAAGTTTTCAACTCATTTATATAAATACCTAGGAGGATGATTGCCAGACTGTATGGTAAGCCTATGTTTCTCTTTGTAAGAAACTGCCAAACTGTCTTCCAAAGTGGCTGTACCATTTTGCATTCCCACCAGCAATAAATGAGAGTTCCTGTTGCTCCACATCCTCACCATCATTTGGTGATGTCAGCATTCTGGATTTTGACCATTCTAATAAGTGTGTAGTAGTTGTTGTCTTAATTTGCATTACTCTTATGACGTGGGCAACTATTCATGTGCTTATTTGCCATCGTATATCTTCTTTCATGGGGTGTCTGTTAAGGTCTTTGGCCCACTTTTAAATTGAGTTGTTTGTTTTCTTATTGAGTTCTCTGTATATTTTGGATAACACTTCTTTATTGGAAATGTCTTTTGCAAATATTTTTCCCCAGTCTTTGGTTTGTCTTTTCATTCTCTTCACAAGTTATTTCACAGAAGTTTTTAATTTTAATGAAGTCCAGCTTATCAATTCTTATCATGGATTGAGCTTTTGGCATCTAAAAACTCATCACCAAATCCAAGGTCATCCAGATTTTCTCCTACATTATCTTCTAGGAGTCTTATATTTTTGCATTTTACATTTAGGTCTGTGATCTATTTTGAGTAAATTTTTGTGTAAGGTGTAAGATCTGCATCTAGACTCAATCTGTTGCATGCAGATGCCCAGTTTGCCCATTGTATTGCCTCTGTTCCTTTGTCAAAGGTAAGTCAACTATATTTCTGTGGGCCTTTTCCTGGGATCTCTCTTCTGTTCCACTTATCTGTCTGTCTATTCTTTTGCCAATGCCAAACTGTCTTGCTTACTACAGCATTATAGTAAGTCTTGAAGTCTGGTGGTGCCAGTCTTCCAACTTTATTCTTCTTCAATACTGTGTTGCCTACACTGGATTTTTAGTCTCTATATACAAACATTAGATTCAGTCTGTGGATATACACTAAATAACTTGCTGGAATTTTGGTTGGGATTGGGATTGCACTGAATCTATAGATCAATCTATAGAACTGACATCTTGACAATATTGCGTATTCCAATCCATGAACATGGAGTATCTCTCATGAGAGTTCTGTAGTTTTCCTTACATAAATCTTGTACATACAACATATTTTGTTAGATTTATACCTAAGTATTTAGTCTTGGGGGTGCTAACATCAATGATATCATGTTTTTAATTTCGATTTCTAATTATTCATTGCTGGTATATAGGAAAGCAACTGACTTTTGCATATTAACCTTATTATCTGGCACCCTTGCTGTAATCACTTATTGGTTCCAGGAGGGGTTTTTTTGTCAATGTTTTCAGATTTTCTACATAGATGATTATGCTATCTGTGAACAAAGACATGGGTTTATTTCTTTCTCCCCAGTCTGCATACCTTTTATTTCCTTTTCCTGTCTTATTGCCTGAGCTAGGACTTCCAGTACAAATGTTGAAAAGCAGTGGTGAGAGGGCACATCTTGCCCCATTCACGATCTTCGTGGGAATGCTTCAAGTTTCACACTATTTATTATATCAGCTGTCAGTTTTTTGTAGATGTTCTTTATCATGTTGAGGAAGTTCCTCTCTCTTCCTTATCTACTGAGTTTTTATAATGAATGGGTGTTACATTCTGTCAAATGGTTTTTCCTGCATCTGTTGATGATCACATGATTTTTCTTCTTTAGCTTATTGATGTGATGGATTAAAATTAATTAATTTACTAATGTTAAACTAGCCTTGCATAACTAGGATAAATCCCACTTGGTCATGGTTTATGATTATTTTTATACACTGTTGGATTCAATTTGCTAATATTTTGTTGAGGATTTTTGCATCTATGTTCATGAAAGATATTGGTCCATAGTTTTCTTGTAATGTCTTTGTCTAGTTTTGTTATTAGAGGAATGCCAGCTTCACAGAATGAGTGTGGAAGTATTCCCTCTGGTTCTATCTTCTAAAAGAGATTATGGAGGAGTGGTATAATTTCTTCCTCAAATGTTTGGATTCAGCAGTGAACCCACCTGGGCTTGGTGCTTTCTGATTTGGAAGGTTATTAATTACCGACCCAATTTCTTTAATAGACATAAGCCTATTCACATTGTCTACTGCTTCTTGTGTGAGTTTTGGCAAATTGTGTCTTTCAAGGGATTGGTCCATTTCTTCTGGGTTACCAACTTTGTGGACATAGACTTGTGCACAGTATTCCTCTATTACCCTTTTAATGGAATGTGTAATGATGTTCCTTCTTTCATTTCTGATATTAGTAACTTGTGTCCACTCTTTTTTCTTAATGAGCCTGTCTAGAGGCTTATTAATTTTATTGCTCTTTTCAAAGACCAGCTTTTGGTTTCACTGATTTTTCTCTACTGACCTCCTGTTTTCAATTTCATTGATTTCTACTCTAATTTTTAATATTTCTTTTCTTCTGATTATTTTGGATTTAATTTGCTCTTCTTTTTCTAGTTTATTAAGGTGGACACTTAGATGACTGACTTCAGATCTTTCTTTTCTAATATATGCATTCAATGCTGTATGAGTCTTATATTTTTAATATAGTGTTTTTATTAAGCTTTTATGAATATATTTAAATTTTTAATTTTATTTAGTTTTTTAATGTTATACTTGAATCAAGAATCAAATAAGGTCCACACTTTATGACTGGTGAATTTGTCTCAAGTCTCTTTTAATATATAGGTTCTCCTTCAAAAATATTTTACTGAAGGGAGTTCTCTGGTGGCCTAGTGATTAGGATTCCGGGCTTTCACTGCTGTGGCCCATGTTCAACCCCTGGTCAGGGAACTGAGATCCCACAAGCCACATGGCCAAAAAAAATAATAATAATTAAAAAGATTTTTAAAAATTTTAAAATAGTGTATGATACAGTGTTTTTTAAAAAAAAAAAAACCACAAAGATTTTATTGAAGAAATTGAGTCATTTGTCCTGTACTTTCCCACAATCTGGATTTCATTGATTGCCTTCTTGTGGTGTTGTTTAACGTGAGTTTCTCTCTGTATTTCCTAAAATTGATTGCAAAATCTAGACATTTGATCAGACTTGAGTTTGACTTTTTTGGGCAAGATTATTTTACAGATCCTGACTTGTTTTTAATTGAATCAATATTAAGAACCACTCTAAGAATTAAAAACAGAGAGGAAAAGAGAATAATTATCCAAAATTCCACCAAACAAAATGATCCATTTTCAGTTTTACACATTCCTCTTAGATATACTTATTTGTATGCCCAAGAATAATCTTTATAATTAAAAACAAAGTATAACTATGAGTTTGCATTTTATTTTACTCATACATCATCATAAGCATTTTCCATACAGCTTTATAAAAATTTTTAATGGTGGAATCAAATTACATTATTATATTTAACTTATCACTATCCAATTTTGTACAGAAATTATTTCAAATTTATTTGCTATTTTAAGTAACACCAGGGCTTCCCTGGTGGTGCAGTGGATAAGAATCTGCCTGCCAATGCACAGGACACAGGTTCGATCCCTGGTCTGGGAAGAGTCCACATGCCACGGAGCAGCTAAGCCCGTGTGCCACAACTACTGAGCCTGTGCTCTAGAGCCTGCGAGCCACAACTATGGAAGCCCGCATGCCTAGAGCCCATGCTCCGCAACAAGGGAAGCCACCACAATGAGAAGACTGCGCACCGCAATGAAGAGTAGCCCTGGGGCTTCCCTGGTGGCGCAGTGGTTGAGAGTCTGCCTGCCAATGCAGGGGACACAGGTTCGTGCCCCGGTCCGGGAAGATCCCACATGCCACGGGGCGGCTGGGCCCATGAGCCATGGCCGCTGAGCCTGCGTGTCCGGAGCCTGTGCTCTGCAACGGGAGAGGCCACAACAGTGAGAGGCCCACGAACCGCAAAAAAAGGAGTAGCCCCGACTCGTCACAACTAGAGAAAGCCCTTATGCAGCAACACAGACCCAACACAGCCAAAAAAATTAAATAAAATTTAAAAATTAAAAACAAAAAAGTAACACTAAAATGACCATCTTTTTGATTACAAACCTCGTTCTTCGGAATTATTTCCCCCAAAAGGAATTAATAACTCTAAGAATTGATACATATAGCTTTTTGAATATAATCATGCTGATTTCAACTTAACATCACCTTCATTGTGTATTATCAACATTTTCTGGTTTTTTGCTATTTAGGCATAATTTTAATTTCTACTTCTTAATATAAATTTAAATATTTCTCCACTGTTAATAACCCACTTAAACATTTCTTTTGCCCTTTTATATATTGAAAATGTAATGAATGCATTATATAGCAAAGACACATTGTTAGTTGACATCCTATAACCACCTTCTGATTTGTTTTGTCAAAGGAAGCACTGATTTAAGACTCAATATCCTAATCTGAGTTTTTCAATTAATTCTGTTTTGATTTAGAAAAATTGTGACCCACCTAGATGAAATGTACCGATTCCTAGAAACACAAAACCTACCAAGTCTGAATCAGGAAGAAATAGAAAATCTGAATACATCTATAGCAAACAGATTGAATCAGTAATCAAAAACCTCCTAACAAAGAAAAGCTCCAAATCAGAGGGCATCACTGGTAAATTCTACCAAACATTTTTTATGTTTTGGCCATGCTGTGTGGTATATGGGATCTTAGTTCCCGACCAGGGATCAAACCCATGCTGCCTGCAGTGGAAGCGCAGAGTCTTAACCACTGGATTGCCAGGGAAGTCCCTACCAAACATTTAAGAACACCAAATCTTAAACTCTTCCAAAAAACTGAAAGGGAAGGAATATTTCCTAACTCACTCTATGAGGCCAGCATTGCTGATACCAAAGCCAGACAAATACAAGAAAACTAGAGACCAATATCCCTTTTGAACACTGATGCAAAAAATCCTCAACAAAATACTAGCAAACCAAATTCAGCAACACATAAAAAGGATTATATATTATAACCAAGTGGGATTTTTTTCCTTGAATGCAAGGATGGTTCAACAAAGGAAACTCAGTCAATGTAATACACAACATTAAATGAATGAAAAAAGATCCACATGATCACTGATACAGAAAAAGCACAACAAAATTCAACATGCTTACATGATAAATACACTAAACAAACTTAGAATAGAAGGAAAGTACCTCAACATAATAAGGGCCACATATAAAAAATCCGAAACTAACATCATATGTAACAGTGAAAGACAGAAAGCTTTTCGTCTCAGACAGGAACAAGACAAGAACATGCACTTTTGCCACTTGTATTCAAACTCAGTTTTGGAAGTTTAGCCAGAGCAAATAGGCAAGGAAACCAAATAAAAGGCATTCAAATTGGAAATTAAGAAGTAAAATTATCTCTGTTCAGAGATGGCACGTACAAAACCCTAAAGATTGCACACACACACACACACACACACACATACACACACACACACAACGTAAGAACTAATAAGGAAATTCAGCAAGGTTGCAGGATACAAAGTCAACACGCAAAAATCACTTGTATTTCTATACACTAAGAATGAACAAGCCAAAAGTAAGGTAAGTCAGACAGAGAAAGGCAAATACTGTATCATACGGCTTATATGTGGAGCCTAAAAAATAATACAAATGAGTGTACATGCAAAACAGAAACAGATCTAACAGATGCAAAAAACAAACTAGTGCTTACCAAAGGAGAAAAGGAGAGGGGGAGGGGAAAATTAGGGGTACAGGATTAAGCGATACAAATTACTATGTATAAATTAGATAAGCAATAAGGATATATTGCATAGCACAGGGAATCATAGCCACTACCTTATAATAACTTTTAATGGAGTATAATCTGTAAAAATACTGATTCATTATGCTATACACCTAAAATTAATGTAATATTGTAAATTAAGTATACTTCAATAAAAAAATTTTTAATAATAATGAACAAGGACTTCCCTGGTTGTCCAGTGGTTAAGACTCCATGCTTCCACTGCAGTGAGTGTGGGTTCGATCCCTGGTGGGGGAACTAAGATCTCACATGCCATGCGGTGCAGCCAAAAAAAAAAAAAAAAAAGTTAAAAAAAAAAATGAACAAGCCAAAAAATGAAAGAAGACAATTCCATTTACAATAGCATGAAGAAGAATAAAATACTTAGGAATTAAATTAACTCAGAAAATGACAGACTTGTACACTGAAGACAACAGAAGATTGACAAAAAAAATTTCAAGAAGAAATGCCATGTCCGTGGATCAGAAGACTTAGCATTGTTAAGATGTCAATATTACCCAAAGTGATCTTCAGATCCAGTGCGATCCCTATCAAAGCCCCAAAGACTTTTTTTTTCAGAAACAGAAAAATCCATCCTTAAATTCATTCATAAGGAATCTCAAGGGATCCCAAACAGCCAAAATAATCTTGACAAAGAACAAAGTTGGAAGATTCATATTTGATGGTTTCAAAATTTACTACAAAGCTTCAGTAATCAAAACAGTGTGATAGTAGTATAAATAATGACACAAAGAAGAGAATAAAACAGAGAACACAGAAATAAACTCTCACATATATAGATAGTCAAATGATTTTTGACATGGGTGCCAAGACAATTCAATGGCAAAAAAAGTCTTTTCAACAAATGGTGTTGAGGGTCTTCCCTGGTGGTGCAGTGATTAAGACTCTGCACTCCAAATGCAGGGGGGCTGGGTTCGATCCCTGGTCAGGGAACTAGATCTCACATGCATGTTGCAACTAAGAGTTCGCATGCCACAACTAAGGAGCCCACCTGCTGCAACTAAGACCCAGTGCAACCAAATTAAAAAAAAAAAATGGTGTTGGGAAAACTAGATATCCACATTGAAAAGAATAAAAGAATGAAACTAGACTCTTACCTTACACCATATACAAAAATTAACTGAAGTGGATCAAACACCTAAATGTAAGTGCTAAAACTATAAAATTCTTAGAAAAAACATAGGGAAAATGCTTCATGACATTTGATCTGCCAGTGCTTTCTTAGATGTGACACGAAAAGCACAGACAACAAAAGAAAAAACAGGTAAGTTGAACTTCATCAAGATTTAAAACTTTGGGGCTTCCCTGGTGGCGCAGTGGTTGAGAGTCCACCTGCCGATGCAGGGGATGCAGGTTTGTGCCCCAGTCCGGGAAGATCCCGCATGCCGCGGAGTGGCTGGGCCTGTGAGCCATGGCCGTTGAGCCTGCGCGTCCGGAGCCTGTGCTCCGCAGCGGGAGAGGCCCCAACAGTGAGAGGCCCACATACCGCAAAAAAAAAAAAAAATTTAAAACTTTGGTGCATCAAAGGGCGTTACTGACAGAGTGAAAAAGCAACTCAAGGAACGGGAGAAAATATTTGCAAATCAAGATATCTGATAGGAATCTGATATCCAGAATATATAATGAACTCTACCACTCAATAACAAAAACCAATACTTTATAAAGAAACACAGTCAACTTTCCATAAAGATATAATTAAAATAATAAGTTATCATTTAGGGATAACACACTATATACAGTGGTAGGTAACATATTTATTACTTCTAATATGCATAATTCATTCATTCAACAGATCTTTATTATATGTAATTGTGCAACTTAAGTGTTTTCACCTTTATTTTACAGATGATGAAAGTGCCTTGTGCCCAAGATCATGAAGAAGCTAATAAATGGCTGTGAAGTATTCTGAACCTAGGTTTGTTTAGAAATATTGATCTCTTCTGCTCATTACAATGCTCTTAACACCACAATTCAACCCACTTTCAGTCTGAGAAATTACTACCTCTCTGCTTCCCAAGGAGTATAGCCAGTGGCTATGTTTTAACACCAGAGGACAAAAAGACCTTGAGAAAATTGATCTCTGAAGTTATAAGCCAACAGATTATCTTAATGTAATTAAGGGTCTTATAAAGACCTTGTAATTCAGGGTCTTATAAAGGTTATTCTGTATTCACCACCAAAATTCCCAAATGCTAAACAAAACTTACTGTAATGCCAGTTATTCAAAAGTAAATTGCAACTAATTTAATATATAACTTCATTTAAAATAACAAATTGCCATCTAATAAAATACAAATCAGATATTTTTCACCCTTCTTTTTGAATGAAGTATAAAATTTGCTTCGAAAACGTGGTATAAATACAGATATTCCTCTCAGAAATGCTAAGAAAATAACATAAAAATCGCCATAAAACCTAACGAGTTTTTAATTTTTATGCTCTCCACTACACCTATGGGGAAAAAGCATGAGTTATACAGCCAAAAAAACCTTGGTTGGTTCATAGTATCTCAGTTTCTTCAACTGTAAAATAAGGATAATATCACCTTTTACAAAGGTTTACTAGAAAGAGTAAACTAGATAATAAACAAATTACAGAGTATGTACTAAATAAATGTTAGCTCCCTTCTGATTCTCTTTTAGCTGGCTGCCCAGGAACTCTGTGGTCATAGTCCCGGTGTTGCTAGAGAAGTGGCACTAGTACTACAGACCTCAGTTTCATCACTCTCTTATTCTGTTTGTTCCTAAAACCATTGCATATTGCTTTGGAGTGTGGACTCTGGAAGTCAAAGAATCTGAGTTTGATTCCTAACTCTAGTTATTGGCTGTGTGATTTTTGAACAAGTTAATCATTTTAGACCTATTGTCAAATGTGGATTATAACACTACCTACCTCATAAGGAGTTACATATATTAAATAGGGTAAGATAAACAGCTTTTAGAAAAGTGTCTAGCACATGATAAACACTCAATGAATATCACCTATCTCATTCTCCTTGCTGCCACTAGCACCACCATCACCATCTGTCTGCTTCCAACTGCAAAGCATCTGCAGCTTTGTAATTGTTTTGTTACTTATTTCATATACTTAAGATTTGTCATCTATAGAAACGTGAACAGTATGTTTTAATAAAGTGGCCATTTTTCTACCTTTTTTTGCATCTCTTTGGTTAAAACCAGAACACTAAGCAATAAATAATTCTCACTGAATGAATCAATGAGTAAACAAATAAACGGAAATGGATGAACAGATGGCAACACAGATTGGCCCTATAGGACTTTACTTGTTTCTCCATTCAAAAGTGCTTGTATTGCTAAGATAATGTAACAAGCTCAAAATGTTTCCAAAGAAAAATACTGACCCTATCCCATGCAGTCAGGACTGGACTAGTATAAACTGGCTGAAAGTTTGATACAAAGTCTTACAGGGCTATGAAAATTTCAATTTTCTACTAGGCTTTACTTTCCCACTCCAATATAACTAATTCTCTTTTCTGAAACCTTCATCACCTATCCCTATTTCACCTTCTCTCAATGTTTGTATTTCCTATATGAAGTATGAGCCAAGGATATAGAAATTTCTTAATGCTCTCACCACTAAATACAAAAATCTACCTCTGTCTTTCCCCACCTTTCTTCCCCTTGTTGAAAACCTAACCCTCAATAGATGAATAAATCCCATCCCTTTGACCTTCTCAAAAACTTTTCTCTTCCTTTGATCAATCCCCTTTTTCTCCTAAAACAACTTGCCTAGAGGATCATTCATGATTTTATATAAATACAGTAGTATCTCCCATCCTTAAAAAAAATTCACCCATAATCACCATCTTCATTTAATAATTGCCCCAATTTTTTCTGTTCTCCCTTAGTAAAACCTGAAAAGGACATCTCAATCTCCTCACTTCTTATTCCATTTTCAACCCATTCTGGCTTCTGTATGCACAGCTCAACCAAGACTGCTTTTATCAATGACCCTGATGTAGTCAAGTCCAGTGGGTCCTTTCCTGTCCACATCTTGTTGACCCTGATCAGCATTTGGCATAGGTGATAATCCCTATCCTTTGACAAACTACATTCTTCTTTTGACTTCCGAGACAACACATTTTCTTGGTTTTCTGCCTGTCTCTCTGGCCACTCCTCAGTCACTTGTACTGGGTCCTCCTTCTCCACTTGACCTCAGTGGCTCAGCCCTGGGCCCTTTCTCTTTCCTCTGTACACTCTTCCCTAGGTGAGCTCATCCATTCCCATGGCTTCTCTCTGCACTCCCTACATGAGCTGCAAAGGCCAACATGATCTATTCCCTGATCTCCTCTCCAACCTCTTTTTATGTGACCTCTCTTACTTGCTATACTTTAACCACACTGTATTCCTTTCAGTTTCTTGAATAGGTGCTTTCCTACCTCAGAGACTGTGTCCATGATGTTTACTCTTCCCGAAGCATTCTTCTCTCTGTTCTTTGAATGGCTGACTCCTCAAATTTCATGTATCACCTAAAACTTTGTCACTTCTCAGAGGACTTTCAGACCTTCCTCCCCTTCTCCGTTTTTAATATTATCCCTCCTTGTTAATTTCCTTCATATCCCTTATCACAATTTGTAATTCTGTTTGTTTGCTTTTGGTTATTTCCACTAATCTTTACATGAGGGTAGGGATCATAATGTCATTAGTATAAACTCAGCACCCAGCACAGTGACAGACAAAAATAACAAGCACTCAGTGTTTGTTGAAAAAAGTAATGATCTGGGATTCATATATTCGTTCATTAACAAACATTTATTGAGCACTACGCTAGATGCTGGGGATACAAAGAGAAATCATAATCACAAGATTCTTACAGACAAACGGGGGAGAAAGACAAAGACAATACTGTATGATAAGTGTTATGACATGGATGAGACTGACTTTTAGCCAACACAGCCTTTTGAAGGGTGTGAATGGAAAATATTTTCTAGCTTCATTAGAACTCAAGATTAATCCAAAATGTTGATCCTGTTTTACCATGCCAGAATGGTTAAACTCATAAATGATAAGACAGGACAAACAGGTTTTCAGGCAGAGTATGAGGGAAACTAAATTACCATGCAATATTCTATTTAAAGCATCTGTTTCTTACTCTGACATCTATTGTTTCCCATCAATAGGTAAGTAAATAGACGATTAGGAAAATAAGCTTGTTTTGGTTTGAACCTATCTTTAGTAGGAAAAACATATATGACTAACTTAAAATATTTTCCAAAGTCCTTACATCCCTTATATTCTGTATTTGATGCCATCATCCAAAGTCTCAAGGTGTTGTATAAAAAGATGTTCTGCTGCATTAAGAGATATTATTCATTTCTTCATTTATCCAACTAATATTTAGTAAACACCTATTATGTGCTAAAGCTGTGGATACAGTAGCAATCAAGGCAGATAAGATCCTTACCCTTTTGGAGCTTTAGACTCAAAATAATAAACATGAAAATACATAAACAGAAAAATTGAAAATTCACTAGATCATTTCTAGAATTGATAATCAAGAAACAGCTAAATAATTCCACTGAAATACATTGTAAGTGTATAGTTTAATACTCAGATATTTGTGAAAGAATTTAAAGTGGATATGTCTAAGAAAATGAAAGTATCTGCAAAACAAATACCTGATAAAGAACTTGAATCAAAATATAAAAAAGAACTTTTAAAATTCAACAATAAGAAAACAAACAACCCAATTAAAAGATGGGCAAAAGATCTGAATAGACACTTCACCAAAGAAGATACACAGATGGCAAATAAGCATATGAAAAGATGTTCATTATCTTATGTCATTAGGGAGTTGTAAATTAAAACAAAAATGAGAGGGGACTTCCCAGGTGGTCCAAGTGGCTAAGACTCACGCTCCCAATACAGGGGGCCCAGGTTCGATCCCTGGTCAGGGAACTAGATTCCACGTGGCACAACAAAGAGTTCACATGCTGCACCTAAAGATCCTGCATGCCGCAACTAAGACCCGGGGCCACCAAATAAATAAATAAATATTTTTTTAAAAATGAGAAACTACACCTATTAAAATGTCTAAAATCTGGGAATTCCCTGGTGGCCCAGTGGTTAGGACTCCTTGCTCTCACTGCTGAGGGCAGAGGTTCAATCCCTGGTAGGGGAACTAACATCCCACAAGCCACATGGCATGGCCAAATAAATAAATAAATTAAATTAAATGTCTAAAGTCCAAACCTGACAAGACCAAATTCTGCTGAGGATGTAGAACAGCAAGAATTCTCATTCATTGCTGATGGGAATGCAAAAGTGGTACAGCCACTCTGGAAGACAGTTTGGCAGCTTCTTACAAAGAGAAACACAGGCTTACCATACTCTCCAGTAATCACACTCCTACATATTTACACAAACTAAAAACTTACATCCACTCAAAAACCTGCACACGAATATTTATAACAGCTTTACTTATAATTGCCTAAAACGGAAATTAACCAAGATGTCTTTCAATAGCTGAATGAATAAACAAACTTGTGGTATACCCATACAATAGGACACAATTCAGCAATTTAAAAAAATGAGGTATCACGTCACAAAAAGACATGGAGGCTCCTTGACACTGGTTTCAGCAATGACCAAAAAAAGCAAAAATAAACAAGTGAGAGTACATCAAACTACAAACCTTCTACACAGTAAAAGCCATCAACAAAAAGGCAACATATGGAAAGGGAGAAAATATTTGAAAGTCATATATCTGATAAGGGGTTAATATCCAAAATGTACAAAGAATTTATACAACTCAATAGGAAGAAAACAAGCTAATTTAAAAATGGGCAGAAGACATGAATAGACATTTCTCCAAGAAGATATATTAATGTCCAACAGGTATGTGAAAAGGTGCTCAATGTCAGTAATCACCAGGGAAATGCAAATCAAAACCACAATGAGATATCAACTCATACCGGTCACAGTGGTTATTATCAAAAAGGCAACAAATAACAAATGTTGGCAAGGATGTAATAAAGAGAACCCTTGCACACTGTTGGTGGGAATGAAAATTGATGCAGATGCTACAGAAAACAGTACAGAGGTTCCCAAAAAAAATAAAAATAGAACTATCATATGACCCAGAAATTCCACTTCTAGGTATTTATACAAAGAAAACAAAATTGCTAACTCAAATAGATACCTGCACCATCATGCTCACTGCAGCATTATTTACAATAGCCAATATATGGAAACAACCTAGGTGTCCATCAATAGATAAATGGATAAAGAAATTCTGGTATGTATTTATGTATGTATGTGTACACACACACACACACACACACACACACACACAAAATGGACTATTAGCCACAAAAAAGAATAAAATCTTGACATCTGCAACAACATGGATGCAACTTGAGGGCATTACGTTAGTGAAAATAAGTAAGACAGAGAAAGACAAATACCAGACAAGCTCACTTATATGTGGAACCTAAAAACTACCAAATCAAAACAAAACAACAACAAATAATGAGCTCCCTGAATCAGAGAACAGATTGGTGGTAGTTGCCAGAGGTGGGGTGAGGATGTATGTGAAACAGATGAAGGTGCTCAAAAGACACAAACTTGCAGTTATAAAATATATAAGTCATAGGGTGTAGTGCATGCCATCCTAACTATACTTAATAATACTGTATTGCATATTTGAAAGTTGCTAAGAGAGTAAATCTTAAAAGTTCTCATCATAAGAAAATTTTGTAACTATGTATGGTACAGATGATAACTGGACTTATGGTGATCATTTCACAGTATATAAAATATATACAAATATCAAATCATTATGTCATACACCTGAAACTAATATAATGTTATATGTAAATTATACTCAATTTTTAAAAAAGACAGGGAAGAATCTTCCCCACAGGGTCCTCCTTTTTCACGGCTGGTGGAGAGGAGGCCCTGACGGTGCCTGCTGGAGATGCCGCATTTGTAGTTGGGTAGTGGCCGTGCCCCTGGGACCATGACCCACTCTGTCACCCCCAGGACAGGAGGTGTTCCCAGACTGTTCCATGTGAGGGTCACCCTCCCACCCCGCAAAGTGGTTGATTGTTGGAATGAGAAGAGAGCCACATTCGGGGTATATGACAACATCGGGATCCTGGGAAACTTTGAAAAGCACCCCAAAGAACTGATCAAGGGCCCCATATGGCTTCAAGGCTGGAAGGGGAATGAATTGCAGCGTTGTATCCGAAAGAAGAGAATGGTTGGAAATTGGATGTTCATTGATGACCTGCACAACCTGAACAAACGCATCAGCTATCTCCACAAATAATTTAACTGACGTGGAAAGTACCGGTAGAAGAGAATGCTGGGAACTGTGGAAGAGGTGTATCTATCACCCAAGAGAAAGGGAAAGTACTTTTCCTTATGAGGAAAGGGATTTGTATGCTCTCAGGAATAAAATGGGACTTCTTTGAAAAAAAAAAAGTGGGGGGCCTTCCCTGGTGGTACAGTGGTTGAGAGTCCGCCTGCCGATGCAGGGGATGCGGTTTCGTGCCCCGGTCAGGGAAGATCCCACATGCCACGGAGCGGCTGGGCCCGAGAGCCATGGCCGCTGAGCCTGTGCTCCACAACGGGAGAGGCCACAGCAGTGAGAGGCCCGCGTACCGCAAAAAAAAAAAAGAATCTTAAATGTATATTTCTAAGTCAAAGATGCCAGTTTGAAAGCCAACATAATGTATGATACTAACTATAAGACATTCTGGAAAAGCCAAAACTACAGAGCCAGTGAAAAGATCAGTAGCTTCCACGGTTCAGAGAAAGTAAGGGAGAAATACATAAGTGGGGGACAAGGGACTTTTAGGGTAGTATAACTATTCTATATGATACTGTAATAGGATAGATAATATGCATTTATCAAACCCATAGAACTGTACAACACAAAGAGTAAACTCTAACAAAAACTATAGCATGTATTTCTTTTATAAAACTTTTGTTAATAACAATGTATCAATATTGGTTCATCAATTTCAATAATGTACCACACTAGTGCAAGATGTTAATAATGGGGTCGACTGGGGGGGCGGGGGTATATATACGTTCTGTTCAATTTTTCTGCTGTAAAAATAGTCAATTCAATAAGGAAACAGTAGTCTTAAATGACACATTAGACCACTTGGACTTAATAGATATCTACAGGACATTCCATCTAAAAAAAACCGAATACACATTCTTTTCAAGTGCACATGGAACGTTCTCCAGGATAGATCATATGCTAGGCCACAAAACAAGTCTCAACAAATTTAAGAAGATAGAAATTATATCAATCATTTTTCCAACCATAATGGTATGAAACTAGAAATCAGCTACAGGAAAAAAAATGGGGAAAACACAAACACGTGGAGACTAAACAAGATGTTCCTAGAAAACCAATGGGTCAATGAAGAAATCAAAGAGAAAATCAGAAAATACCTTGAGGCAAATGAAAATGGAAACACAACTTTCCAAATATCTATGGGATGCAGCAAAAGCAGTTAAAGGAGGCAAGTTCATAGCGATACAGGCCTACCTCAAAAAAAAAGAAAACTCTCAAATAAAAACCTAAATTACCAACTAAAGGAATTAGAAAAAGAAGAACAAAGCCCAGGGTCAGTAGAAAACAGAAAATAATAAAGACCAAAGTGGATTTAAAGAAAATAGAAATTAAAAAGAAAAAACAAAAAACAGAAAAGACCAATGAAACCAAGAGCTGTTTTTTTAAAAAAGATAAACCAAATTGATAAACCAATAGTCCCACTTATCAAGAAAATAAGAGACAGGACCCAAATAAACAAAATAAGAAATGAAAGAGGACAAATAACAACTGATGCCACAGAGATACAAAAAATCATAAGAGAATATTATGAACAGTCATATGCCAATAAATTGGACAACCTAGAAAAAATGGACAAACTTCCAGAAACACATAACCTTCCAAGAATGAATCAGGAAGAAAGAGACAATGTGAACAGACCAATCACTAGTAGTGAAATTGAATTTTTGATTAAAAAAAAACCCCAAAAAACAAAAAACTCCCAGCAAACAAAAGTCCAGGACCAGACAGCTTCATAGGAGAATTCTACCAAACATATAAAAAAGAGCTAACTATTTCTCAAACTACTCTTGGGAATTCCCTGGTGGTCCATCGAATGGGGCACGGGTTAAATTCCTGGTTGGGGAACTAAGATCCCACAAGCCGTGTGGAGTGGCCAAAAAAAAGAAAGACACAAACTATTCTAAAAAAATTGAAGAGCAGGGAACACTTTCAAATTTATTCTACAAAGCCACCATTACCCTACCAAAGCCAGACAAAAACACTACAAAAAAAAGAAAATTACAGGTCAATATCTCTGATGAATATAGATGCAAAAAATCCTCAACAAAATATTAGAAAACAGAATTGAACAATTATATAAAAAGGATCATACAGCATGATCAAGTGGGATTTATTCCAGGGATGAAAGATGGTTCAATATCTGCAAATCAATCAATGTGATACACCACATTAACAAAAAGATAAAATCACATGATCATCTCAATAGATGGAGAAAAAGCATTTGACAAAATTCAACAGCCATTCATGATTAAAAAAAAGAAAAAACTCTCATCAAAGTTGGTATAGAGGGAACATATCTTAACATAATAAAGACCATTTATGACAAACCCATAGCTAACACCATATTCAATGGTGAAAAGCTGAAAGCTTTTTTTTCTAAAATCAGGAACAAGACAAAGGATACCCACTCTCAATTACTTCTATTTAACATAGTATTGGATGTCCTAGCCAGAGCAATCATACAAGAAAAAGAAAATAAAAGGTATCCAAATTGGAAAGGAAGAAGTAAAACTGTCATTATTTGCAGATGACATGACACTACATATAGAAATACCCTAAAGTCTTCTCTGAAAAACTATTAGAATAAGTGAATTCAGTAAAGTTGCAATATACAAGGTTAATACACAGAAATCTGTTGCTTTTCTATAAACTAATAATGAACCACCAGAAAGAGAAAGCAAGAAAATAATCTCGTTTAAAATTGCATCAAAAAGAATAAAATACCTAGGATTAACTTAACCAAGGAGGTGAAAGACTGAAAACCATAGCACATGGATGAAGGAAACTGAAGATGATACAAAGAAATGGAAAGATATCCCATGTTCATGGATTAGAAGAAGTAATATTGTTAAAATCTGTACTACCCAAAGCAATCTACAGATTTAATGCCATCCCTATCAAAATACCCATGACATTTTTCACAAAACTAGAACAAATAATCCTAAAACTAATATGGAACCAAAAAAGACCCTGAGTTGTCAGGGCAATCTTGAAAAAAAGAAAGCTGGGGTTAGCACACTCCTTGACTTCAGACTATACTACAAAGCTACAGTCATCAAAATAGCACAGTAGTGGCACAAAAAGACATATACAGATCAATGGAACAAAACAGAGAGCCCAGAAATAAAGCCATGCACTCATGGTCAATTAATCTATGACAAAGGAGGCAAGAATATACAATGGAGAAAAGACAGTCTCTTTAATAAGTGGTGCTGGGATAACTGGACAGCTACATTTATTTTACAATAAAACTCCAAGAAAACATAGAGAACATTCTTTGACACAAATCACAGCAATAGTTTTTTAGATCTGTCTTCTAAGCCAAAGGAAACAAAATCAAAAATATACAAATGGCAACTAATTAAACTGAAAAGCTTTTCTACAGCAAAGGAAACCATTAACAAAACAAAAAGACAACTTACAATATGGGAGAAAACATTTGCAAACGATATGACCAGTAAGGGGTTAATATCCAAAATATATAAAGAGCTCAAACAATTCAATATAAAAAAAATACAACCCAATTTAAAAATGGGCAGAACACATGAACATTTTTCCAAGGGAGACACACAGATGGCTAACAGGCACATGAAAAGATGCTCAACATCACTAATCCAACAGGAAAATGCAAATCAAAACCATAATGTGATATCACCTCACACCTGTCAGAATGGCTATCATCAAAAAGTCTACAAATAACAACGTCAGCAAGGATTTGGAGAAAAGGGAGCCCTTGTACACTATTGGTGAGAATGTAAATTGGTGCAGCCACTATGGAAAACAGTATGGAGATTCCTCAAAAAATTAAGAATAGAACTAACATATGATCCAGCTATCCCACTTCTGGTTATTTATCCAAAGAATATGAAAACAGTACTTGAAAAAGATATAGACACCTATGTTCATCATGGCATTATTTACAAGAGCCAAGTTATGGAAACAACCTAAGTGTCCATCAACAGATGAATGGAATAAGAATATGTAGTGCATACACACACACACACACACACACACACACACACACAATGGAATATTACTCAGCCATTAAAACGAATGAAGTTCTGCCATTTACAACAACATGGATGGACCTAGAGAGTATTATGTTTAGTGAAAAGAGTCAGACACAAAAAGACAAAACTCTATATTATCACTCATATGTGGAATCTAAAAAATGAAACGAATTAATATGACAAAACAGAAACAGACTCACAGATATAGAGAACAAACTAGTGGTTACCACTGGGGAGAGGGAGGAGGGGAGGGGCAAGACAGGAGTAGAGGATTAAGAAGTACAAACTACTATGCATAAAATAAATAAGCTATAAGGATGTATTATACAGTACAGGGAAATACAGCCGTTATTTATAATAACTTTAAATGGAATATAGGGAATTCCCTGGTGGTCCAGTGGTTGTTAGGAATCTGCGCTTTCACTGCCAAGGGCATGGGTTCAATCCCTGGTCAGGGAACTAAGATCCTACAAGCCATGCAGTGCAGCCAAAAAAACCAGAGTATAATCTGTAAAAATACTGAATCACTATGTTATACATCTGAAACTAACATAATACTGTAAATCAACTATACTTTTTTATTTTTTTGATGTTGGAGGTAGGAGTTAATTAATTAATTAATTGATTTTGCTGTGTTGGGTCTTCGTTTCTGTGCAAGGGCTTTCTCTAGTTATGGCAAGCGGGGTCCACTCTTCATCGCGGTGCGCGGGCCTCTCACTATCGCGGCCTCTCTTGTTGCAGGGCACAGGCTCCAGACGCGCAGGCTCAGTAGTTGTGGCTCACAGGCCTAGTTGCTCCACGGCATGTGGGATCTTCCCAGACCAGGGCTCGAACCCGTGTCCCCTGCATTAGCAGGCAGACTCTCAACCACTGCGCCACCAGGGAAGCCCAATCAACTATACTTTAACTTTAAAAAAAAGACTATTAATTTCTTAAAGTAGGTATGTCCAGGGAGCTGGACTAGGGACTAGGGATATGTAAAAGTAGGTAGAAGACTGCCATCTTTCAAGATATAAATATTACTTTGTTTAAAATAAAAATAGTACCAGGTCTCTTTATCCCATCTAAAAATGTGTGTTTTATTTTCAATTTCAACAGTTATTTTTAACATGATATTTTAATTCTTTAAAGTATTTTTCACTTAAACTAAAAATATACTATAATGACATAAATATCAAAATATTATTAAATATATAGTTCTTTTATAGACAAAATTACTCCTGACTACTATGGAACAGTAATTCAAATTAAAAGCACAGAGTAAAATACTGACTGTAGTTTGCCATTTTATACATAAACATATATAATATTATATAAATTATATAAAACTTTGTTATATAAATATAAATTTATATAAAATATAACATTTTATAATTACATTTATAAATGTTCATTATATGTTAAATACCTATAATCCCCAGTGTGTAGAGGAAGACGGCTTTCTAGAACTATATTAAAAATTAATCTAGATCAGTTTTCAATATGTCATTTTGACATTATACATGTCATCAAGCTGTTTTAAACTAATGGGATGAAGATCATGTGTGGCTAAAAGGACTGGTACTATTGGAAATGAATCAAAAGGGAAAGAGTAACTGCAAAATAAAATCCCCAGTGTAGCCCACTTAAGTGGTACTGTGATACACAGCATCCCAGTCGAACTGAGATGATTTCCAGAAAACATACTTTCAGCACAGCACATTTCAAAATGTTTAATGGCATATTCTTCCCACAAAGTGACCTTGGTTAATCAAGTATGTTTAACAATAACTTTACAGAGATAAATCAGTGGCTAGCACAAACCTTTCCATTTCCTTTTCTTCCTTATTTAAACACAGACGTTCAGAGCTGCAAGGAAACAAAGATAAAGTCTATGCAATCCCCTCCTTTTACAGCAGAGGAAACAGAAGCCCAGAGCTGTTTCATACCCATTTCAGTGTTCTTTTCATACTACCTGTCCTACAGTTCTCTTCTCTGTCCTGTCTATTCAAATCACCATCTATTCAAACACAGTAAAAAAAAAAACTCATCTATTTTGAATTCTACTTTTAAAGTCAGTTAATGTGGAAAAATAGTAAGTAAACTGGAGTGGTATATATTACTGTCACTAAATCTCTCCTTATTCCAGGACTTGGCACCCATATTGTTCTTTTCCTAATTTGTAGTTCAAGACCTGATAGGTGAAGTAAAACCTAAAATCCTGCTACCTTTGCTAGATTCCCCCATCAACTGATAGCACCAATCACTGAGCATTTTGTCTTCCTTTCAAATTCCCAATCCTTTACCACTGTCCAAAACTGATGTTCACCCAAAGACCATGACTTATATTTCTAGTAAGCAATCCAAATACAGATAAATTTTGTTGCTATGTCCAGTGTAGTAAAAGAGCAAAGGGCTTTGGAGTCAGATAAATTTGTGTTAAAATCCATGCACTCTCATTTATAAGCTCTGAGAATTTAGGCAAGTTACCTAACCTTTCTGAGGCACATTTTTCTCCCCTGTAACTGTATCTCAGAGAATTGTGTTGTTAGACCAGATAAGCCTAGCATAAAGTGGAAGTGTTAAAAAAAAATGTTACTCTCATCTTTCACACCATCCTAAACAAAGTTTCTATGTTGTAAGTATCAGTTCAAGAATTTTTACTTTAAAGGCTATTCTTATGTCTACTTCAGTAGACAGAAGAGTCATTAACCAGCTAGCATCTCGTAAGTAACAACCTGCCACATAAGTGGCAGTAATGGATAAAGTGTGATAAAGCCTTGTGAATGACCAATAAAAAATAAAAAACTTTTCCTTTAAAAATTCTTCTCCACTTTCAAAAACCTCTTTCCTGTACTCTTAAACTCAAAAGCTTTTCTTAGGCCTTTGAAGTCAAATAATCAAATAAAAAAGGGTCAAAATATTCAGGGCAAATGGAACTTGACAGAGAATGAATAACCATATTCTGCTAGATTCAGTGATTTCTCTAGGAAATTATTATGGATATATAATAACAGTGATCATCTGAACTTAGAGGGCACCTTTCTGGAAGGGAGTTCCCTGTACCTTTTTCTTTTCCTCTGGCCGCGCCATGCTGCTTGCAGGATCTTAGTTCCCTGAACAGGAATTGAACCTGGGGCCACGGCAGTGAAAAGGGCTGAGCACTAACCACTGGATCACCAGGGAACTCCCCTCTGTACTCTTTCTATTCTGTAATTTATCACCTATCATACAGCCGAAGTAGAGATTATGCTGCTATATGGAACAATTATCTAAATTAATAATGTGTGAAATCATAAAATAAAACTCACATTTGCTGAGCATTTTAGAGTATGACATAGTTTTCCAATTAACAATGAAGACAAGAATAGAATCCAGATGTCCTGATGTCCATTACAACAATATAGAAATAAACTGCAGTATTTTAACACTTTCATAAATTCAACATAATTATTTTATATTCTTCTTAATGACATTATACCAAGATAAATGAATGTTGTAACAAGTATAATATCTACTACTCATCAAGACCTGGATATAGGCCCTATGTTTTGCTAAATAATTTCCCACAATTTTCTATTAACTCCTTCTATATTCAAGTGAATTTTTATCATGGCCCATTCTCCTGTACGATGATTTCCCTTTCCCTACTGCTAATTCTCCACCTGTGCTCTGCTGTGATCCCATTTTCCTCACATACTTTAGAACTGTGATCCATAAATTATATCCACTTTCTTATATCTCCTCCTCCAAACAGTCACTTATTTTTTTTTTTTTTTGGCCGCACCACACGACATGCAGGATCTTAGTTCCCTGACCAGGGATGGAAACTGCGTCCCCTGCAGTGGAAGTGCAGAGTCTTAACCACTGGACTGCCAGGGAAGTCCCAAATAGTCACTTTTTGTATCATGATTTTCCTGACTCCTGCCATTCTGGGAAAAATTAAGCTCTCATTTCTCAACATGCCTAAAGCATTTTGTTCATACTGCTATTATGAATGAGGAGAGATGCTAGGAGAAGCAGTATGTCTGAAGCAAAGAGTCCTAGCTTTAAAGGTGGCTCTAGTACTTTCAAGCTGTGTGACCTTGGGCATATTCCTTGACCTCTCTGAGCCTCTAATTCTTGATCTGTCAAATAGTAAAAAATTAACCACCCATTCTACAAGACAGTAATGGGTATTCTACAAGACAGTAATGGAATGAATATAAAGCACACATAACTGGCTCTTAATACACTGTATTATAAATTGTTGTGGGATGGTCTGTTTGTCTACTCAGATCAATAGTTCACAATGATTTTTTTTAGCATTTTTGAAAAACTACAGGAAATCCAGACACTCCTCTCCCACACAGTGAAATCAGTGCCTCTGATTATAAACTCTATGAGGTCATACATTCCAATTTATGTATATCTGAATCTCCAGTACCTATTCCAGAACCTTTCATATATTAGATGCTTAATATATGCTTGTTACAGTAAAGAGAATTTATTAGCTATAGATATTAAATAAAGAAATTATTGGAAATAACTGGATAGTAGATATATTAGAATGGAACAAACTAAATTTCTTTTTTCAACAGTAAACATTATTTTACAAAATCACATTGCTTGGGGTATTTTTCTAGCTAAATTCCAAGTATAAGTTGATTAATTTACTATCTAGAAAAACTATAGCTAAGTTTATAAGCCCCTTTCTTCTGAGGAGCTCAAGGATTTTTACAGACATTACCTCAACAATCCTAGAACATCCCTGAGGAAAATGGAGATGGAAAAAGAAAAAAAGATGGAATATGAATCCATAATCCATATGAAGCCATAAATTTATAAATTCTGCAAATTCCACTCAGCAAAAATTCCATGTAATTTTTCAGCTTATGTGCATTTTGCCCCATTTTCTTTCTGAATCCACCTAAGTTACCTATTTAGTCATTACATCTGTATATGCTGGTCTGGAACAAAAGCATTTTTATTATTTGCTTAAGCAAAATTTTGGAATTTCCCTGGTGGTCCAGTGATTAAGAATCCGCCTTCCAATGCAGAGGATGCAGGTTCGATCCCTGGTCGGGGAACTAAGATCCCACATGCCGCGGGGCAACTAAGCCCGCGCACCACAACTAGAGAGCCCACATGCCGCAGCTACTGAGCCTGCACACTCTGGAGCCCACGCACCACAATGAGAGAGCCCGCACACCACAACTAGAGAGCCTGTGCACTCTGGAGCCCACGTGCCGCAACTACTGAGCCTGCGTGCTCTGGAGCCCACATGCCACAACTAGAGAGAAGCCCGCATGCCGCAACAAAGAGCCCACCCGCCACAACGAAAGATCCCGTGTGCCACAACTAAGACCCGACACAGCCTAAATAAATAGATAAATAGGAAGGAAATTTTAAAAAAACAAGCAAAAATTTCTGAAAGTGTTATACACAGTAAGCAAAACATAGAACAACGAAAAAATGATGACTCTAATCCCCTAACAGAAAACTGTTCAGGCTACTGACCATAGGTTTACTTCAGACTGCGAAATATTTAGGAATTAGACACATTATTTTCTCCAAATTTTAATAATCAGAGACTAACAGCCCAGTTTCAGCTTTAACTACTTTCTGCTCCCCATCATTTGGTTCTTTTGTTCTAGGACCCTATAGTAGCCCTTTTTGAATGCCCACCCAGGAACCATTCTCCCCCTTTTCCTTATTAAGAGAATCCCACTTTTGTTGAGGCAACACTGGGCTCAGCCCCAGGGGATGAATCATGATTGATCTTAGCCAATCCTGGCAATCCTGTTCCCTGTTGTCAGTCATTGGTTTAAATTGGACCTGTGGTCTAGAACTGGCTAATAAATTGAAAGAAGTTGCTGGGGATTCTTTCTATCCTGATGAGAGGGCAGCAAGAGGAATAGGCTCTTTTGCCACCAACCAATTTCTCTGCATTTGGGAAGTAGTCAGGTTGGACTTGATGCTTAAAGCTGTGCCACTATCTTGAGACCACGAGGGAAAGGCCAAGAGAACTTCAGTGATCCTGACTCTACACCCAGACATAACAGAGTCTCTATTTTCAGGCCTCTTGTTATATGAAATAAATGTTACTTTTGTCTAAGTAACTGAGGGCCAGATATTCTGTTCCTTGAAGTTCAAGTCAACTGAATTAATACAGACAGACCAATAAATCAGGCAAGAAGGAAAGTAGAGGTTAATTACTGAGTACTTACTATTACATGTAATTTCATTTAATCTTCACAACAGCCCGATGAAAATTATCTTTTGATTCATTTTTTATGAAAAAATAAAACTTAATAAAGTTATATAGTTAAAAGTAACAAAGCTGAAGTTCAAATCCAGAACTGACACCAAACCTTACATTCTTTTTAAAAATACAAAATCCCATTTCCTCCTTGTTTACTTACAGTTCTTGTTTAAAAAACAGACTAGTATATTGATGTGGTACTAGCTAACAGAATTTAGGGAGAGCTAAGGAATATCACCTATTCTTATAACCTTGTCACAAGGATCTATAGTCTTCAACTCTTTTTTGTATCAAAGTTATATGGGGGGGGAAAGACAAAAATATATATGTGTACCAAAAGTTCCAGAATGTCTAGTACAATGGCAAAAATCCTATAGCAAAAACTGGGATGGATTCTAAGTATAATATCCAATTACTCAAGAATTAAAAAATATGAAGTCAATCACAAACATTTCTTAAATCAAAAGAATAACTTCCTTATTTCAAGCTATTCCATTAACCAAGTATCAATACAGTAACCAAAGTTACCACTTCCTCAGTTCTCATCTATTCATGAAAACTGATTCAGCTTAAGTCTTCACAACAAAAAAAAAATTATATAAACACTAAGAAACAGCAAGGTGATTTTTCATTTGGAAATTTACTAGAATTGCATGCTCAAAAACTATTTATGATGTCATCTCAAGGAGAAGTATGTTCACCTTATATTACCTTTATTAATTTCTAATTGAGCATTACAAAATGCACACGCCAGATTCCTGAGCTGATACACCCAACTTACCTTCCCACATGCTCTGCAATGATGCCTCCTTTTGGTGAATGTAAACCTGGCTTCACATTTCATGCAATTTGGAGCCTGAGAATCTGGTACCCATACTGGAGCCACTTCACCCAGAGTGGTAAATGGCTTTCTAGCAGAAATTCCAAACTGACCAGCTCTGAGATCATTATCTGGGCTTTCTGGAGGTAATGCAACGCACTGTCTACTGGATATCCCAGACTCATAACTTTCTAAATGTTCCCCATTTGTATCAGCGATAGAGATATTTCCCAAAGAGGCATTGCATACATTGGTTGCTGAGTTTTCCCCTAATTTTGCTTTCCCAAGAACATCATTTTTGTTTTTAATATTATTTCCATTGTTTGCAGGAAGGTCATTTTGTAAATGGTCTGATAATGGCTTTGGAATTTGAAGTTTAAGATTAGAAGGTTGCTTGGGTCTTGCACCACCAAAAGGAACACTGATAGATTGCAGGTTTGCTACTACCTTGGGTGAAGATTGCCCAAGCACTGATGGAACCTGGCTACAGAAATTGTGTAAGTAATTTTTCTTCATTAGGTCACCAGTGCTGTTTAAAAGTAGTCCACTCCCTTCTGTGGCTTCATTTCCTCTCTGTTCATAAATATTTGAGTAGCATTCTGACTTGCTCTCCTCTATTTCCTTTTCTTCTGTTACTGAATCTTCTTTGGAAGGTAAAGTCTTTGGAACAAAACAAACAACTGGGCTCTGCATTCCATAGGAATCACAACAGTTAGATAGTGAATTTGCTGCTGGTGTATCCATAACAGTGGAGAAATCGCATCCTTCACTTTCATTCATGCAAGTTTGTTTTAAATCTAGACCTGCTTCTGCCATTCTATCACACTCTCCTCCACTATCATCATAAGTATCTTCAGGCTGATTCATGTGCAGAAACTTCTCATTTTCTTTATTTACTTGGCTGTCATTCATCTTGTTTGGTTTAGTCAATTTCCAATTAATCATCTCCTGAGATTCAGAGAAATGCTCAGTCATATTAAGAAGTTCTGTAGTGCCAAGAATTTCTTCATGTTTACAGCCTTCATTTTCATCAGCTCTAACTTCACCAGGCACAAGGCAATCTGAAAACTGTTCACCGTTATCATCCCTGCCAGACCCATTAGGCATGTCAGCTTTGAGAAGCAAAGGTAAACCAGACTGGATGGATTCTTCAGTTGTTCTTTCCTCTGCTGGCTCTTTTTTCATCAAAATTCCCTCACTCAAGTGGGAAAAGGAGTTTGGACTCCCTAGATCTGTCCTAGGAGAGCTGGTTTTGCCAGTGAGAACCTCATCTGGTGTAGAGTCCTCTTGCTTTACAGCAGGACCTTCATCTGTTCCCTGGGATGAGATTACTGAATCTGGTGTTAAACTTGTAATCACAGACATGGTGGGGTCTCTATCTATATTTTCATCATCCTGTAACTGTGAAGGGGTACAGACATTGGCTAGATTATCAGATGAAGTAGTACATATGTATTTAACAGAATCCCCCTCTGCATTTGGTCTACTCAATGGATCCATTTGTTTCTCTGAGTTCATATCTTTTTCAGTGGACCCATTTACACTTAAACTAAATTGATCAGTTTGTCTGTTTTCGTTATCCAGTGAACAGCTAAAAGCATCCATGAGGGATTGACTATTATAATTATTACAATCCTGCAAATCGCTTTGTAATGTCCTTTTATCACAGTTATGCATGACGGCTACAACAAGAACGCTCTTCTCATCTGGCAGACAAGGAAGGTTTCCACATTTCTTCTCTCCCACTTCGACAGTACCACATTGATCATCTTGATTACAGTTCCTCTTAATTAACTGGTCTTCTGCAACTGCATTTTCATCAATCCACATTGTGTTGGTCTCTGGATTCAGACTACAGTCCTGTCCATTAGCACAATGGTCCTCTCCCTCTGTGTTAAGAGGAGCTGAATGAGCCAGGGAGAAGACTTTCAGCTGTGGCTGTGACTCAGAAACTGTAGGTTCATTCACACTGGCCAATGCAGGGTTAAATGACAGTCGGGGAGAAGGGGGATCTAGAATCTTATTCCACCTTGTATCCAATAAAATAGGAGAAATGGTTTCATCTGAAAAAATAAATAATTATAATAAGTCTGCTGGTAACACTGATAAGGCTAGGACTAAGTTAATCAACTACATTTGCAAATATGCCCTGAAATTAAAATATTCCTAGGATATGTGAAAACAGAATATTCCTAGGGTATGAAGTTTCTAATTTCTAGCTAAGGATAAGAAAATACATTTAAGACTGTTCCCTGTATTATATATCACCAAATGGTAATATCTCAGAACATTCCAAACAACAAAAGAATTCTACTTCAATCTAGTTGGCATAATTAAAGTGGCCCCCAGGCTGTACTTTGGGGCTGGGGAGGGGAGGGCAATAATGGGGAAGGCCTTGGACTGGCCCAGCACAACATGGGGTAGGGGGCTAATCTAAGGTGGAAGAAAAATCAGAACAGTGATGAGGATACAGTAATTGAGTGGGAAGGAAAACAAAGGAATTTTCTGTGGAGATGGCATGCTCTGTAATCTACATCATGACTGAGATGTGCTTACATGGATATATCTCTTGGTCAAAACTGTACAGTTAAGATCTACACATTTCAATGTATAAATTTTATCTTCAAAAAATTGTAAAAAATAACAATGAAGCAGGGAGGAGCAAATGAAGATATATAAATGAAAAATGGCAGCATGTCAATCACTGCTGAAGTTGGGTAATGGGTACACTAGAGTTTATTACACTCTTCTATTTACTTTGTATATATTTGAAATTTGCCCACAATAATAAGCTAAAAAGTTTGTTACAGCATGTGAAATTCTGCTTATAACCATGTCACAATATATTATTATTTAGGTTCATATTTACACTATTATCTGAGGAAATTTGGCAGAAAGTATCATTTGCCATATTAAAACAACCTTCTTATATTCTACCAATAAGCATACTCTCATTTAATGTTTCTGTTTATTTTTTAATAGATCATAACTATGATGGCATTTTCCCAAGTTATTGTGCTATGTGTCTAATTAGAGAAATAAGAAATTATGCACTTATTGCTTTTCCTGTTTTCCTATAGTAAATATGATAATCACAGCCCTGAAGTTATACAGACATGCTTTCCTCTCATAAATCTTTAATGCTCCCTTAGCACCTTGTTCATATCTCTATTAAAGCATTTATTACACTGCATTGCAATGGTTTATTTACCTGACTTTTTCAGGTAGAAACCACTTATTTCCATCAATGTAAATCCTTGTTTTGCACAGCGCCTGATATGTAGTAGGTAGCATATATTTATTGTAGCACCATGAATATATGCTATGTGAGTATCTACCACTGTAAAAGCATTGGGTGGACTTTGAGATTAAATGATAGCTCCAAGAAGTATATAATCTAGTTGGAAAAATAAGAAATAGATACAATACACATGAATCGCTAACTAGCAGTACAGAATAGCATAAGTATTCAAAAACTATTATGTAGTAGTAGAAAATAAATTGAGAGGACAAAGGTATTTTACAGGCTGAGGCAGCAAGCTTGAATTCATGGAAGCAGGAGGAAATGGGCTGGGCTTCAAGGACAATTTTACAAAAAGTTTGGAAAACAGGGCATTCGTAAGAGGGGAACAAGTAAAAGTACAGCCCCAAACACAACAATCTGAGAAAGCAATTAAGTAAATCAGTTTGGGTTGAAAAAAGAATTAGTGTAAGAAAGTAGTGAAAAGAAGCTAGAAAGGTCAGATTGTAAAGGCCATAAAAAATCAGATTGCGTGAAGAATGGGCTTAATATGCTCTGAGTGTTAAATCCTGAGTTTACCAAATTTGGGCTAGCAGAGACTTGAGATTTGGTAACATGTATTTCCTTTAAAAAAAGAAATCGTATTTCCAAGCTGGTTCACAGAAATAAAAAAGAAACACTGCCTCTTATAAGAATATTTAATAATATTCAAACAGAAATGATAATGTATTAAAAATTTCATTATTTAACCACCAACTGGGTATAATGTTAATTATCTAATGTCATCACAGTTTGTGTGTGGTACATTTTTCATTTAAAGGAGGAAATTAACATGAAATGAGAAAACACTTTTAAAAAAATATATTTGGAAAGGTACCAGGCTAGAGGTGGTAGTTTTAATGCAACTGGTACTGAGATGTTTAAAAAATAGTTGAAAACAAATGAAGAGCATAGTTACAAACAAGCTGGCTTCTGAAATTATTCTCCTTCTAAAGGAGTTATTTTGGTAAGCAAATGCTGTATTTCAAACTAAAATGACAATTTTTACTGACTCAACAAAAATGTACTGCAAATCAACTATATACAAAATACCCTACTAGAATCTACAGAAGTCACAAAGAGACTGATGTAAAGAACAAATAATTTTATTAATGAGAGTCAGTGGTATTCTAGAAGAATAGTATTCACAGGATTAGGTGTAGCATTTGTGTAGATGACAAATAACTGTGATAGGGCCAAACCAAAGAAGGGATTGAGAAAATACTTGTATAAATGACTGAAACTAAGAGGATAATATACCTTCCACCTTGGTATGTATAAAGCCCACCTAGATCCCAAAAAATCCAAAAAGATTCGGTTTCACGTTTACATGAATCAGGAGTTAGGCTAGGGTCACGGGTTAGCTTTGGGTCATCAACGGTAAAATGTAAGAGCAGGCCATTCCAGGTATCTTTCTTCTCCCTTCTTACTCCCATGAGCACATATCTTTTTAATGCTTGCTCTAGCATAGGCCCAAAACAACAAAATCAAAACTAATCTCTCTTCCCAACTGCTATCAAAGAACAACCTGAATCACCAGATATAGTAAAGGTTTGGAGACTACTACTAAAATCATGGGCTTTAGATGGAAATATATCACTTTGTAAACTTGTTACATGCCATTTTCTGTTAGAAACCAAGAACACCAGGGAAGCAGGATAAAGTGAAAGACAGATATTTAATTATGGCTTACACATTCTAGTCATACTGAAAGGTGAATTTAAGGAAAATTCCCTAAATGAAGTGAATCTTTAGCAGACATTTTTAGACTGGGCCTTGAGAATATATAATTTAATTAACCATTTGGTAGATACTTAAAAATGTAAATCTTTTAAAATTAGGTTTAAAATGGATCTTGCTTTATTGGTCAATCAATATGAAAGAAGCTATTTTCTTAACTTGGGAAATACAATCACACATTCTAAAGCTTTTCCTGACCATAAATTGGATTCTAATCCTGCACTTATGAACAAACTAACTTGGGGAAGATGCTTAACCTTTCTGTGCCTCTATCTTCATCTGTAAAATGTAGGTAAGATTTACTTTCATGGGATTATTTTAAAGATTAAATGATATAATCCATGTGAATGATTTAGCATAGTATCTGGCACACAGTTAGTGCTAACAAAAATGTTAGTTCTTCCTCTGAATATTAATATATAATACTATCATTATTGAGGCATTGGACCTTCCTTTCTTTTTTTTAAGTACTGCATCCTCTTATAATCCCACATTTTCTATATCATAAATACATTCAAACAGAGTCACCAAGTAAATTCTCACCTTCGTTTTGTTCAAATTCATCTAACACCTTGTCCAGGTTGTAAGCTTCTGCTTGGAAGTAATTCTCCATCGGTGAGAAAACACCACTCAAGAGACTTGTTTAAATCTAGAAAATAGATCAAATTTGTATTACACTTTCAATTATTAAAATATTATTTATAGACATTACAACTGGTAAAACAGAAATACAAAGGATCTTAAGACTACGATGAACAATTACATGCTAATAAATGGGACAACCTAGAATAAATGGATAAATTCCTAGACACATACACCCTACCAACAATGAATCATAAAAAAAAAAGAAAATCTGAACAGACCAATTACTAATAAGGTGATTGGATCACTAATTAAAAAACATCCCATAATACACTCTCTGATGCCAAACTATACTACAAAACTACAGTAATCAAAATAGTATAGTACTCACACAAAAACAGACACATAGATCAATGGAAGAGAACAGAGAGCCCAGAAATAAATCCACACTTGTATGGGCAATTAATTTATGACAAAGGGAATGGGGCAAAGACAGCCTGTTCAATAAATGGTGTTGGGAAAACTGGACAGCTACATGCAAAAAAAAAAAAAAAAAATTAAACCGACTACTTTCTCACACCATATACAAAAATAAACTCAAAATGGATAAAAAGACTTGAGTGTTAAGACCTGAAACCATAAAACTAGAAGAAAAGATAGGCAATATGCTCTTTGACATCAGTCTTAGCAGTTTTTTGGGGGTATGTCTCTTCAGGCAAAGAGAAACAAAAGCAAAAGTAAACAAATAGAACCACATCAAACTAAAAAGCTTTTGCCCAGCAAAGAAAACTATCAACAAAACCAAAAGGCTGCCTACTGAATGGGAGAAGATATTTGCAAATGATATATCCAACAAGGGATTAGTATCCAAAATATACAAAGAACTCATACAAGTTAACATGAAAAAAAGAAAAATTAAAAGTGGGCAGAGGATCTGAATAGACATTTTTCCAAAGAAGATATAAGATGGCCAACAGGCACATGAAAAGATGCTCAGCATTACCAATCATTGGGGAAATGTAAATCAAAACCATAAAGATATCATCACACCTGTCAGAATGGCTATCATCAAAAAGAAAACAAATAACAAGTGCTGGAGAGAATGCTGAGAAAAGAGAACCCTTGTGCACTACTGGTAAAAATGTAAATTGATTCAGCCACTACAGAAAACAGTATGAAGTTTCCTCAAAAAATTAAAAACATAACTACCATATAACCCAGCAATTCCATTTCTAGGTACGCAACCAAAGGAAAGAAAATCAATATCTGGAAGAGAGTCTGCACCTCCATGTTCACTGCAGCATTATTTACAACAGCTAAGACATGGAAACAACCGAAATACCCATCAAAAGATGAATGGATACAGAAAACGTGGTGTGTTTGTGCATGCGTGTGTGCGTGCACTAGTGTGTATAAGATAGAATATCATTCAGCCATTAAAAGGAAGGCAGTCCTGTCATTTTCAACACCATGGATGGACCCTGAGGGCATTATGCTAAGTGAAATAAGTCAGAGAAAGCAAATACCAGATGAACTCACTTATACGTGGATTCCAAAACAACCAAACTCACAGAAACAGAGAACAGATTCAGTGTTGCCAGAGGCAGGGTATAAGGGATGACAGAAACAGGTGAAGGTGGTCAAAAGTTACACACTTCCAATTATAAGATAAATAAGTTCTAGGGATATAATGTACAGCATGGTAGGTATAGTTAACAATACTGCATCATATATCTGAAAGTAGCTAAGAGAGGTAATCTTAAAAGCTCTCATCAAAAGAAAAAAATGTATAACTATGTGAGGTGATGGATGTTAAGTAAACTTATTGTGGTAATCATTTCACAATATACACATATATTAAATCATTACATTGTGCAACTTAAACTAATACAATGTTATAAGATCTGACTAACATACATCATGGAATGATTGAATTTTGTGAACATCCATCATCTCATATAGATACAAAATAAAAGAAAAAAATTTTATCCTTGTGTTGCAAACTCTTAGGATTTACTCACTTAACAACTTTCATATATAACATACAACAGCATTAATTATATTAATCATGTTGTATATTACATCCCTAGTACTTATTTATCTTATAACTGGAAGTTTCTACCTTTTGACCACCTTCATCTAATTCTCCCTCCTCCCACCCTATGCCTCTGATAACCACAAATTTGGTGTCTTTTTCTGTTTGTTTTTTTGTTGTTTTTGAAGTGTAACTGACCTACAATACTATGTTAGTTCCCAGTGTACAACGTAGCAATTTACAATCAATATTTCTATAAATTACAAAATGATCACCATGGTCAACTTCTATTTATTAATTGGCTCCTGTTAGGTAATTTAAGTTTAGGTAGACAAGCAGGCTGCATAATCTATGAATGGTTTTTCTTAAATCTGTCTTTTGTGTCTAATGACTTACAGTTCAAAAAAGTTTCATATACATGCCATTTTTTTAATAAAGACTGCATATTTAGACTGTCCAATGCAAAGAGATCAATAAAATTTCTCACAACACACAATCTAGCATACTTAATATACACCTACAATAGTTAGCATTTCATGGTCATTATATGTAAAATATTAGTAAACAAACAATCAGATCAACATATTTATAGTGCATCTACTGTATGCAGGGTACTGGGATCAACTGAAGTCTCAGATATCATCCCTAACATCAAGAATCTTAACATTTACTTAATGGTAAACAATGCTAAATAAGAAAATTTAAATAATAATAAATGATTTTAATAACAACACAGCACAAGAGACACAGGTACTACGTGATTAATCTGTCAGATAAATTAACAGATAAGTGTACCTGAATAAGTACTGTAAAAGTTCAAGAAATGGGAACTTCCCTGGTGGTCCAGTGGCTAAGACTCCACACTCCCAATGCAGGGGGCCCGGGTTCGATCCTCGGTCAGGGAACTAGACCCCACATGCTGCAACTAAGAGTCTGCACGCCAAAGCTAAAGATCCCTCGTGCCACAACTAAGACCCGCGCAGCCAAATAAATAAATAAAATAAATATTTTAAAAGTTCAAGAAATGGACCAGATCACGAGTCTGGATGGTCAAGAAATCCATTATTTATGGATTTGAGCTGAGTCTGGAAGCACAGATAAAATTTTAACAGATAACCCCAGAGAGGAAGATGCAGAAGTGAAATTTCAAACAGGGAGAGACATGCAAGGAGTAATCTAGGAATAGGCAATTACTGAGGGATCAGTGAAATTGGAGCAAGGATTTATTTACATGGGTAACAGCAGGACACAGCTGGAAACACAGACAGGCATCATATTATGGAAGCCCTGGAATGCCAGTCTGAGAAAGATATTGTTTATACTTTAAGCAATGGGAAGTACTATAGCATAATGGATAAGAACATGAACTCTAGGACTCGACTGTCCAAGTTCTAATCCTAGTTTCTAACTCACTAACTATATGACTTTGGGGAAGTTAATCAATTTACCTGAGACTTAATTTTCATCTATAAAACTGAGTAATAATAGTACATACCAAAAGATTAAATAAATTGACATAGGTAACACATTTAAAACACTGCCTGGCACATGATAAGTGCTTCATAAGCAATTATTTAAGTTTTTAAGCCTTGGAGTTGATCATTTTATTATAAAATAAATAACCTAACAACAGTGATTACACAGGCTAGTTTTCAGCCCCATCCTCCCTTCCACTAATATTTATTGAGCACCTATTATGAGTAGACACTATGCTTGGTGCTGGAACACTACTTGAATATACATTTCTTCAATGTACCATGCCCTTTTCCTCTTCAAGACCTTTTATCTGTCTCCCCCTCCTTGCCACAATAACTCTGCATCTTTTAGCTCTTAGCTCAAAAAAAAGAAGTCTTCCCTGAACCCCTAAAAAAAGTGATCTCCCCTTATAATCTCTCACAGCACCTCCACTTTTCCTTTTATAATAATTATCACAATCTATAAACATACATTGGTGTGATTATTTGATTAATGTCAATCTCTCCCACCAGACTGTAGACACCACAAAGACACCCACTAGACTGTGTTCACCATGTGATTCCCACAGAACCTGATGTGGTACCTATTCAATAAACACCTGTGGAATGAATAAATGAACAGTATAAACAGTTAGTGTTTATACTCTGTTTACACTCAAGAAGTTGTGTTAAACTTCAATTAAAATTATTGATTATGATTGATAATTATTGATTGATTATGATCGATAATTATTGATTATCTAAAACAGATGCTTTTAGGTAAACAGTTAGTGGGGAAGAAAATATTCACAATGCCTCAAAATATCATTTCACAGATGACTTATTACTTCCAAAGGAGAAAATGTATGTTTACAGTGAAGAGATGCAGTAATCACTACCTTAATCAAATGATCAAGCTTAGCATCACTAACAGTTTAACAAGCTGACAATATGTATCTCCTGATGTGATGCAATAAACTTAAAACATCACCCACAGTTATTCTTCTCCAAACTGTTTAATCTGAATTGAATCACGAACAATTACAAATCTAGAATGTGAGGCATTCTGTAAGACAGCTGTCCTGGACTCTTCAAAAAATTCGGTGTTATGAAAAACAAGATCATTCTGAATTGAGAGAGACTAAAGAGATTAAACAACCAAATGCTATGCATAAACACTAACTGGATCCTAGATCAAGAAAAATACACAAATATGGACTCCCTGGCGGCGCAGTGGTTAAGAGTCTGCCTGCCAATGCAGGGGACACGGGTTTGAGCCCTGGTCCAGGAGGACCCCACATGCCACGGAGCAACTAAGCCCATGCGCCACAACTACTGAGCCTGTGCTCTAGAGCCTGCAAGACACAACTGCTGAGCCCGCGCACCTAGAGTGCGTGCTCCACAACAAGAGAAGCCACCACAATGAGAAGCCTGCGCACCACAACGAAGAGTTGTCCCTGCTCGCTGCAACTAGAGAAAGCCCGAGCGCCACCAACTAGAGAAAGCCCAAGCGCAGCGATGAAGACCCAGCGCAGCCAAAAATAAATTAATTAAAAAAAAAAGAAAATACACAAATACCCATACACAGCAAAAAAAAAAAAAAAAAAAAAAAGACATTTAAGGAATAATCAGGGGAATTTGGACTATACATTAGTATTACGTTGAATTAATAATCATTTTTTTGGATGTGATAATGGTATTTAAATTTTGTATGCGAATGTCCTTACTCATAGGAGATGCCTGCTGAACTATTTAGGGAAGAAGTGTTATGTTATCCGTAACTAACTTTCAAATAATAACTTTCAAATAATTCAGGAAAAAAGTATGTGAGTGTTAGTGAGTGGCAAGGGTGGAGGAGGTGAGGAGAGAGGTGCTCAAGAAAGAGACAAAATGGTAAAAACTGATGAATCTGGTGAAGGATATATGGGTCTTCACTGTACTATTCTTTCAACTTTTCTATAGGCTTGAAATTTTTTAAAAGAAAAGGTAAAAAGTGTACTGAGCTTGTGGTGGGAAGCATTCCTTCCCACTTTGAATACAGAAATTCTAGACAAAATAGATTATTTTTAAAGAGTTTATACAGTGAAATTCAAAAACAAGATAGAGAAATATGCCATTAACCAAGAAGAAATCAAGCCACGGCGATGAGTGAGAACTGAAGTGTGGCAGTTCACAGAGGTTACAGAATTAGACAGCAACCTTCAGACCTGGGATTTGAAAGCTAGCAGGTAGGATGGGAAGTATGTGCTATAAACTTCTAGAAGTTTCTGCATTACAGAAGGCCAGACGGGGCTCTCTGCATAAAGCCAGGAGCTGGAGAAAAAAGTGCCCCAAGTGGCCCCAAGACTCAGCAATGGTGCAGGATGGAATAGTGCGCCAATAAAATCAACTTTCAGAAATCAGAATTCCTAGCCTGTTCCTCCCTCAGGATTGGTAATGAAACTGTTATTCATGAACATAACATGGTTTATCTCCTCTTCCTCAGCTCTCCTCTTCCTGTGACTTGCAGTAATGTTTTTAATTTTAAGAAGTCATTAAATATGGGACAGTGGGGAGAGAAGAATGCATGTGACTGTAAAGGAGTAGCACAGGGGATATATCCGTGGTGATAGAATCGTGCTGTATCTTAAATTGTAATGGTGGTTACATAAATCTACCTGTGATAAATGGGAGAGAACTACATACACTCGTGAATATGCTCACAGCAGCATTATTCATAACAGCTAAAAGGTAGAAACAACCCAAATATCTATCAACTGATGAATGAACAAATAAAATATTAATTTCCTGGGTTTTATATTTTCTCGAGTTATGTAAGGTGTAACGAATGAGAAAAACTGTGTAAACGAAACTTTCTACAGTATTTTTGCAACTTCCTGTGAGGCTATATTTACTTCAAAATAAAAAGTTGAAAAAATTTAAATAAAAGGGAAAAATTATTAAAAATTCAATAAACAGGGAGCAGATGAAGAGGGCATCTGTGTAAGGGGGGAGTCAGAGCCCAAGTGTAGTGAAGCAGATGTCCTTGCACAGGGGTGGCCCGGCATAATGTGTCAGAGCCCCAGGGGGAAGGAAACTGCCTACACAGGACAGCCCAGTGTGGGGTGTTAGAGCCCAACAGAGGTAAGGAAGGCATCCACATGAAGGGGATGGTCTGGCAGACAGAGAACACAAGTGGGTAAGGCGGCTTCATATGCAGGAGGGGTGAGGAGGAGATATAAGAGGGCAGTCCAGGGTGGCGGGTCAGAGCCTGAGCAGGATTAGAAGGACCAAGGGGAGAAGAGAGTGATAGGACACGGGTTACATGTAGAAAGATGGATCAAGTAAGTGACTACATGAAGGGCAATCGGAGCAAGGTTTCTCACTGTTGGAGAAGGGGTTAAAATGCAGAAAAAGAGATAACTGCAAAGAACCCTGCAGTGTTGGTTTGGAATCTGGGGTATCAGTTTGAACTCATGGACTTCAATAAACATACTTATAGCAATAAACATAGTGTTGTGTTCAATGAACATAGCAATAAACATAGATGTAAAAGTGTGTGTGTGTGTGTACACATATATTCTCTAGTGCTATACACAAAGAATCTTGGAGCAGCAAATCCTCAGCTCAATTCCATGTAGCAATGAGCATACCTAGCACCAGATTTGATTTATAAATATTGTTATTCACTAAAAGGAACAAGGGCTCCATGGAAAAATGGCTGATTCCAAAGCTGGAGTAGAAAAAATACAAGAACTTTGATGAGGATGGAGGGAAACATGAACCATCGTACATTGCTGGGAAGAAAGTAAAATGGTGTGGCAACCCTGGAAAACAGTTTGGCAGTTCCTCAAAAAGTTAAGAAAAGTTACCACATGGCATAGCTATTCCACTCCTAGGCTTATACCCAAGAGAAATGAAAACATATATTCACACAAAAACTTATCCGTGAATGCTCATAGCAGCATTATTCATAACACCAAGAGATGAAAATGACACAAAGATCTATCAACTGATAAATGGATAAAGTGTGGCATTATACATTGACAAAATATAATATTATATGATAATTAAAATAAAGTACTGCTGTATGCTACATCATAGATGAATCTTGAAAATATGGTAACTGAAAGAAGCAGACACAAAAAGCTACAGATTACATGATTCCATTTATATGAAATGTCCAAAACAGGCACAGAAACAGAAAGTAAATTAGTGGGTTGCCAGCAGCTGGGAGGAACTGGAGGGAAATGGGGAGTAACTGCTAACAGATGAAAGATTTCTCTTTGGGGTGAAAAATGTTCTGGAATTAGACAGTGGTGATGATTGCAAGACTCTATAAATATATAAAAACCACTGAACTATACACTTTAAAAGGGTGAATTTTATGGTATGGTGTGTGAATTACATTTCAATTAAAAAAAAAAAAGGAAGCGTCCAAGAATGATGGGGACATGTTAAAAGGACAAAGAAACCAGCTTGAAGGAGCTTCCACAGACCAAATCAGAGACAATCTGAGCATCAAAATAAATAATGGTAGCAACAGATTATAACCCACTGGATAAAACAGAAAGCCATAAGTCTTTACAACATAAATGAATGAATTCCAAGTGTGATAAGGAATGGGATATTTAAATAGTTTCAAAGTTCCTCTCCACAAAAATACTTACTAATTACAAAAAAAAACAAAGAGTAACTTCAGAGGCAAATCCTGGCAGATGCCACGTTACACAAGTGATCAAAGTGAACACCATCAGTAATAGGACAAACAAAAATCCATGCTCCCTGACAGATTGCAATGAAGAGGACACAGCAATGCCCATACTAGGGGAGACTGTGGGAGGACTGGGGGGCGGCGGGGACAGGAGGTGTACAGAAACTCCCTGTACTTCTTGCTCAATTTTTCTCTGAACCTAAAACTGCTCTAAAAAAAATAAAGTCTATTGAAGAGAGAGAGATCAAGATGGTAGACTAGGAGAACAGTGGAACTTGCCTCCCCACACAAACACATCAAAAATACATCTGCATGTGGAATAATTCTCACTGAAAACTAACTGGAGACTGGCAGAAAGACCTTTATACAACCAAGGCTGTAAGAAAGATCCACGTGGAATCAGGCAGGAAGGGAAGAAAAGTGATCAGGTTGGGACCTATGCCCCTGGGAGGGGACTCAGAAGAGGAGGGGGATTTCATGGGTGGAGAACCTCCCTGGGGAGTGAGTGGTTTGAGCCACATATTGGGAGCCCCAGCCCTGGGGTCCAACACCAGGAAGACAAGTCCCCTTAGCTGGTTGGAGGGCTGGTGGGACTAACAGGAGGGCTGTGGGAAGCCCAAGATGAGCGTACACACCCTTGTTTACTCCCAAAACAGAGTGGGTAGGGTGGATTGAAACTGCATGGGACACTGGCTGGTCTCCCAACTAAATGCAACATGTGATTCTAAACTCGGTGCTCTTGACATAAAGGACATTATTTGTACATCTGGCAAAACTTGAATAAGGTGTGATAATTAGATGGTGGTAATGCATCAATGCTCATTCCCTGATTTGATGGCTGTATTGTGGTCATGTAGGCGAATGTCCTTTTTTGTAGGAAACACAGTTTCAAAGGTGGTAGGGGATGCAGCTAGCAACTTACTCTCAAATGGTTCAGAGAAAAAAGACCTCTGTACTATACTTGCAAACTGTCTATAAACTTGAGATCGTTTTTTAAAAAAACATTAAATGCACAAAAACTATCATATTTTTAATTTCCAGGGCACTTTCTCTTTCTGATCCTTTTTATGACATCTTGAGCTTATTTCATGGATATAATTTTTTTCTTACCATTCTAATTACCTATAATTTAGTCTGTTTTTTTTTTTTCCCCAAACCTCCTTCTGTTTTCAATATTATTTCCTCCAAGTTCCTGTTTTGTGTTTTGATCTCTGTCTTCACACTGGACGCTTTCCCCAAATGCCTAACATTGAACAAATGAAGTACTAAAAGCCAACTGGAAGCTCTGCATGTGTGGCTTCTCAACTGGGAGGCTTCCACTGCATGGTGATTGGGTGGGAACACAGCTATTTCATTGGGAGACCTCCGAATGTCAGTATATGTAGGTCTTTTCTTTGGACTCCAGAAAACAGTCTTATAATCTCCTGTAAGGGGGTGTAGAGATGTAACACCAGAGATGTAATCACCGTCTGAAAGAAGAGTAGAGGAACGGGTGAGGGGAAGGATCTCACTTTAATATATAGGATTTCCCCTTATCCTCCTGCATTTACTTTGCTGCCTCATCCCTTGGTATCTGTTATGTCTAATGTCCCCAAGTGTTGATCCTCTTAAGTTTCATTTTCCAAGAAAAACCTGTGGTCTCCCAAGAACATGGGAGAGGAGCAGTCTTCTCACTGTAAAAGTTGGACCGCTCCAAGAATTTTTTTTTTCTTAATTTACTCATTTGGTTGCACTGGATCTTAGTTGCAGCAGGCAGGCTCCTTAGTTGCAGCTTGCAGGCTTCTTAGTGGTGGCTCGCCGGCTCCTTAGTTGCAGCACGTGGGTTCCTTAGTTGCGGCATGCGAACTCTTAGTTGCAGCATGCATGCAGGATCTAGTTCCCTGACCAGGGATCGAACCCAGGTCCCCTGCATTGGAAGCACAGAGTCTTATCCACTGTGCCACCAGGGAAGTTCCCTCTCTGAAGATTTAAATCTTATGTCAGGATTCGTTACCTGCCTTAGAGAAGCATGCAACTCTTATTCAAAATAGAAGTCACTAAATATCATATATATACCGTTGACCCTTGAACAACATGGGTTTGAACTGCATGGGTCTATCTATATATGGATTTTTTCCATAGTAAATATTACAGTACTACATGATGCACAGCTGGTTGAATCTATGGATGCAGAACCTCGGATATGGAAGAACCACGTATATGGAGGGCTGATTATAAGTGATATGCAGATTTTCCACTGCACAGAGTAGTCAGTGCCCCTAACCTGCACGTTGTTCAAGGGTCAATGGTACATCTCAAAGAGGAATACAATTACTTAATTCAATACAGTTTCTTCCTGAGAATCTCTTCTTTTTTATTCTACTGACCAGAGTCCTTTTAGACACTGTCTTGAATCTCAGTCTTAAGGGTGTGACTTTTACAGCACTTATCTGATTGTTCCTTGTATATCTCCTTCACTGTTACTTCCTCTTTATACCATATACTACTTACAATGAACATGTGTGCATTCATACATAAAACATTATTGAGCAACTACTATGTACCACGTACTGTCTTAGTCATTACTTTACAATGACAACTAAGACAATGTCTTTGACCTAAAGGTGCCCAATGTTTCATAGAAGATGGATGAGTAAACTTAAAATATGAAACACTGTGGTATGTACTAAATGATATATGCACTGGGTACTATGGAGCCAAAGAAGAAGTAAATCCAAATCAGACTGAGGCAGCAGTATATTATTTGGGGTAGGGTAGGCTACTGTAACAAATACTCCAATAATTATTATTTATTATTACTGATAGTCTTTGCAGTGGGTTGAAAACTTCCTAAAGAGGAGATGCCTGAAGAATAAGATTTTGCCAGATGAAGGCAAAGGCACTCCCTCTCACACTCACATGTGAGAAAGCTAGGGGATGAGAAATACCTTGCCAACTGCAAGCCCAGAAGTTCTGGTGAGGAAGGTACTACGGCTAAGTGCTTAGGAACTCAGTCTCTTGCCACACACTGTAAGGCCCAGGCCTCTATCCTCGAAGCTTACGTGGAAAATCAGAGAACTCAGCAGAGCATGCAACACTCCATGAGTGAATGGCATAATCAGTTTCTGAAACCAATCTCACTCGCACACCCTCCCCTCCCACCACCATTTTCTACCCCTTAAATAATCATAATACTTGAAAGAAAGCAAAGAAGATTCCTAGTCAGGAAAAAGTCAATGATTAAGGAGTCTTGCTCTATAAGAATTAATAAAATACTTCTAATTTTCTGCTGGAAATGACTGCTCATCACAACTAGTCTAAACATACAAAATAAAATAATTGAATCTGTATTTCTGATTCCTCACTCTAAAATAAGATTTCACTGCTTAGCTCTTGCGTGATTGACTAAGAAATATTAATGACATTAACTGGGTAAATATACCACTATTTTCTCCTAACAATATTGCTCAAGTCCATGTTCTTTTTCATGCTGAAATTACCTTTCTATGCTCAAGGTAGAAGCTGACTCTAAAAGGGAGAAGCCAAGTACTAGTAGAGAAATTAGCATTTTGACATAAGTCAACAGGAATTTTAAAATATCCTTTTTTTCTGGACTTAAGTCAAATCTTTTTTTAAAAAAACAATATTCCTGATTTAATAAGGAACAATGTTATAAATGAAGCAAGCAGCATATATATACATGAGCATTATTTTCTATAGATCTGTTTTCTCAAGTTCAATCTCTCTTAAGAGAAACAAGATCATTGGTTTTCTTACCTTTTTTCCCTTACACACGTGATAAGGAACAGACTTCTCTGTGCTTACTCATGATGCTTGCTGCACCACCAGCCAGTCCTGCTGTTTCAGTATGCTCTGTTTGATGCTAAAGAAAAAACACATTGCTCATTACATTTCCTAAAGCAATAAGCCCTGATGTTCTTCATATCAATCTATCATAGCCAGACAAATAAAAGCTATGGGACTTAAACAATAAATTACAATTATACCTTCAGATTCAAAGACCTGGCCAGCATGGAATGCAGTAGCACACACATTATATTGTCTAAGAAGGCCCAAATTTAAACATTTCAATGAACAGTTAAGAATTTCTGCACACTTCTTATTTTCAATGAGTAATACAAAGTGAAAGATCAAAGGCAGAGGCATTTTCTATCCAATGACTCTGTTAATTCATAAAAATACTACTTATTTATATTTCAATAGGCCCTCCAAGAATCCAAAGCTAACAAAATTGCTGCTTCACAAGAATGGCCTCTGTTAGTGTGATTTTTTTTTCTACACATACAGAATTCTTAAATTGAGATCCAAAAGATTCCTGCTGGGACTTTTTATTGCCAAACAACTGTTTTTCCTCCAAATGGAGTCCCTTATGATTTCAGCCCTCCTCCACTGCTTAGAAGCAATGGATTAGCAGTTGAAACTAATCAGAATAAAACTAAGTATCTCATATTATCTGTATAAAGTATCTAACCTACAATCACAGCATTTTCAAAACAGGAGAGTATCTCAGACATGATCTAATAAACATCACTTAATTTTTTTTTAAAGATTTAGTTTTTGATGTGGACCATTTTTAAAGTCTTTATTGAATTTGTTACAATATTGCTTCTGCTTAATGTTTCAGTTTTTTTTGGCCTGGGATCTTAGCTCCCCGACCAGGGATTGAAACTGCACCACCTGCATTGGAAGGCAAAGTCCTAACCACTGGACCACCAGGGAAATCCAAACATCACTTAATTTTAAAGATAAACTGAGGCACTAAAAAAATATGTTTCCTGACATTATTACAAATGTAATTCTATCTGATGTGAAAATGATGTGCTTATTAAAATAATAAGCAAATATTCTAAAAGGCTGGAAATTCAAGTTTTCAGAGAACAATAAAAAATATGGAATGGAAATCACTGATGAAAGATTTTCCTGTCTTGAGAACCTGAAAAAATATGTACATGCTATACACTCTAAATGAGAAGTGCTGTTGATGCTAAGAAACAGACTTAACATCTATCAAATAAAGGACTAAATCATATCAGAAGTATGAAAGAGGGCTGTATGGGATAGAAATTCCAAGGTCAAAATGAGAATGAGGTCAAAGTAATACCTCTCATATCTAGCCAATTAAAGAGTTTTATAAACAAATAAAATAAACCCTATAAATTCAAATTCAAATTCTGAGTATGTGTGTCTATTTTAACGTGTGAGGCAAGTCCAATAATATTATGTAACTGTCTCAAAAATCATAGGTCTTCCTTCTGGAATTAGATCCCTTTGACCTTCTAGCCTCAGCTGGGAAAGTCTCAAACCCGGTTAACTCCAACTGTCTACCTACTCCATACATTCCCCTAAGCAGCTTAAGTGTGGCTAAAGGAGAATCATAAAAGACGGTGACTCGGGGCTTCCCTGGTGGCGCAGTGGTTGAGAGTCCGCCTGCCGATGCAGGGGACACGGGTTCGTGCCCCGGTCCGGGAAGATCCCACATGCCGCCGAGCAGCTGGGCCCGTGAGCCATGGCCGCTGAGCCTGCGCGTCCGGAGCCTGTGCTCCACAATGGGAGAGGCCAGAAGAGTGAGAGGCCCACGTACCACAAAAACAAACAAACAAAAAAAAGACGGTGACTCCTCTCAACTTCACATTTATGACTTCACACTACATTTTCCTTAGTTAATCTACTTTCAACCCTGTACCTCATCTTCACCTTCGGATATGCCTGGAATTCCTCAATTCAAAGCTTTCATAATCCATTTCTACCAGAAAATAACCCTCTAGTCTCCTGCAGGACAATGAGGAAAGTCACTTGACTAAAAAAGATAAGGTAGAATACCTGCAAAATTAAACCACTCGTAGCAAACAATCTCCGTTTTCAACACCCCACCTCAACTAAGACTTTAGAGATCCCTAGAGCCTCCACATCACAAGACTCTCTAAGGTTCTGTGGGGGGTAAAGACTTCCTTCTCATCACGTCTCCCTCTGCAGGCAAGCACTTTACAGCTTCTTTGTTCTAAAACCTTTCTTTACTTTTTCCTTTATAGCTTATTTTTAAATTTTTTTAATTAAAAAAATGTTATACAATTTTTAAAGCTTACTTTCCATTTACAGTTATTACAAACTATCGGCTGTATTCCCTACGTTGCACAATACATCCTTGAGCCTACCTTACATCCAACAGTATGTACCTCCCACTCCCTGACCCCTATAGTTCCCCTGTCTCTCTCTCCACTGGTAACCACAAGTTTGTTCTCTATATCTGGGAATCTGCTTCTTTTTCGTTATATGTGCTAGTTTGCTGTATTTCTGAGATTCCACATATAAGTGATATCATATAATATCTGTATTTCTCTGTCTGACTTATTTCACTTAGCATAACGCCCTCCAAGTCCATCCACGCTGCTGTAAATGGCAAAATTTCATTCTTTTTAATGGCTGAGTAGTGTAGTATTCCATTGTATGTCTATACCACATCTTCTTTATGCATTCATCTATTGCTGGACACTTAGGTTGCTTCCATACCTTGGCAATTATAAATAACACTGCTGTGAACACTGAGGAGCATGTATCTTTTCAAATTAGTGTTTTTGGCTTTTTCAGATATATAACCAGGAGAACTGCTGAGTCATACGGAAGTTTTATTTTTAGTTCTTTGAGAAATCTCCATGCTGTTTTCCACAGTGGCTGCACCAATTTACATTCCCACCAACAGTGTAGGAGGGTTCCTTTTTCTCTACACCCTCTCCAACACATATTATTTGTGTTCTTTTCAATGATAGCCATTCTGACAAGTGTGAGGTGATATCACATTATGGTTTCAATTTGCATTTCTCTGATGATTAGTGATGCTGAGAATCTTTTCATGTGCCTGTTGGCCATCTGTATTTCCACTTTGGAAAATGTCTATTCAATTCTTCTGCCCATTTTTTAATCAGGTTGTTTGTCTTTCTGCTGTTGAGTTGTATGAGCTGTTTATATTTCTCCCATTCAGTAGGCTGTCTTTTCATTTTGTTGGTGGTTTCCCTTGCTGTGCCAAAGCTTTTAAGTTTAATTAGATCCCATTTGTTTACTTTTGTTTCCTTTACTTGAGGAGACATCCAAAAAAAATATTGCTGTGATTTATGTCCAAAGAGTGCTCTGCCTATGTTTTTCTCTAGGAGTTATATAGTAACCAGTCTTGCATTTAGGTCTTTAATCCATTTTAAGTTTATTTTTGTATATGGTGTTAGTGAATGTTCTAATTTCATTATTTTACATGTAGCTGTCCAGTATTCCCAGCACCATTTATTGAAGAGACTGCCTTTTCCACTGTACATTCTTGCCTCCTCTGTCATAGATTAACTGACCATAACTGCATGGGTTTATTTCTGGGCTATCCATCTTCTTCCACTGATCTATAGGTCTGTTTTTGTGCCAGTGCCTACTGTTTTGATTACTGTAGCTTTGTAGTATATAGTCTGAAGTCAGGGAGGCTGATTCCTCCAGCTTCATTCTTCTTTCTCAAGATTGTTTGACTATTTCAAGAAGTATTCTTTTGTGTTTCCATATAAATTTTAAAATTATTTGTTTTACTTCTGTGAAAAATGCCATTGGTATTTTGATAGGGATTGCACTGAACCTGTAGATTGCCTTGGGTGGTATGATCATTGTAACAATATTGATTCTTCCAATCCCAGAACACAATATATCTTTCCATCTGTTTATGCTGTCTTCAATTTCTTTCATCAGCACCGTAATAGTTTTTGGAGTACAGGTCTTTTGCCTCCCTTAGGGAGGTTTATTCCTAGGTATTTTATTCTCTTTGATGTGATAATAAATGGGATTGTTTCCTTAATTTTTCTTTCTGCTATTTCGCTGTTAGTGTATAGAAATGCATCAGATTTCTGTGTATTAATTTTGCATCCTGCAACTTTACTGAATTCGTTCATCAACTCTAGTAGTTTTCTGGTGGTGTTTTTAGGATTTTCTATGTATAGTATCATGTCATCTGAAAACAGTGGCAGTTTTATGTCTTTCTTTCCATTTTCTATTCCTTTTACTTCTTTTTCTTCTCTGATTGCTGTGGGTAGGACTTCCAAAACTATGTTGAATAAGAGTGGCGAGACTGGGCATCCTCATCTTGTTTCTGATCTTAGAGGAAATGCTTTCAGCTTTTCACCATTCAGTATAATGTTAGCTGTGGGTTTGTCATATATTGACTTATTATGTTGAAATATGTTCCCTCTGTGCCTGTTTCTGGAGAGTTTTTATCACAAATGAATGTTGAATTTTATCAAAAGATTTTTCTGTGTCTACTGAAATGATTATATGCTTTTTATTCTTCAATTTGTTAATGTGTTGTATTACACCAATTGATTTTCAGATATTAAAAAATCCTTGCATCACTAGGATGAATCCCACTTGATCATGGTGTATGATCCTTTTAATGTATTGTTGGATTTGGTTTGCCAGCATTTTGTTGAGGATTTTTGCATCTATGTTCGTCATAGTGATATTGGCCTGTAATTTTCTTTTTTTCTTATATCTTTGTCTGGTTTGGGTATCAGGGTGATGGTAAACTCACAGAATGAGTTTGCAAGGGTTCCTTCCTCTGCACTTTTTTGGAATAGTTTCAGAAGGAGAGATGTCAATTCTTCTCTAAATGTTTGGTAGAATTCACCTGTGAAGCCATCTGGTTCTGGACTTTTGTTTGTTGGGAGTTTTAAAATTACTGATCCAATTTCAGTACTGGCAATTGGTCTGTTCATATTTTCTATTTCTTCCTGGTTCAGCCTTGGGAGATTGTACCTTTCTAAGAATTTGTCCATTTCTTCTAGGTTGTCCACTTTATTGGCATATAGTTGTTCATAGTAATCTTTTATGATCCTTTGTATTTCTGTAGTGTCGGTTGTAACTTCTCCTTTTTCATTTCTGATTTTATTGATTTGGGCCCTCTCCCTTTTTTTTTCTTGCTGCGTCTGGCTAAAGGTTTATCAATTCTGTTTATCTTTTCAAAGAACCAGCTTTTAGTTTCAGTGATCTTTTCTAGTGTTTTCTTAGTCTCTATTTCATTTATTTCTGTTCTGATCTTGATTTCTTTCATTCTACTAACTTCAGGTTCTGTTTATTCTTCTTTCTCTAGTTGCTTTAGGTGTAATGTTATGTCGTTTATTTGAGATTTTTTTCTTGTTTCCTAAGGTAAGCTTGTGTAACTATAAACTTCCTTCTTAGAACTGCTTTTGCTGCATCCCATAGGTTTTGGATCACTGTGTTTTCATCTGTCCCTAGGTATTTTTTGATTTCCTCTTTGATTTCTTCAGTGATCCACTGGTTGTTTAGTAGCATATTGTTCAGCCGCCATGTGTTTGTGTTTTTTACAGTTTTTTTCTTGTAGTTGATTTCTAGTCTCAGAGCACTCTTGTCAGAAGAGGTGCTTGATATGATTTCAATTTCCTTAAATTGACCAAGGTTTATTTTATGGCCTGGCATGTGATCTATCCTGCAGAATGTTCCATGTGCACTTGAAAAGAATGTGTATTCTGCTGCATTCAGATGGAATCCTCTATACATATCAATTAAGTCCATTTGGTTTAATGTGTCATTTTAAGGCCTGTGTTTCCCTACTGATTTTCTGTCTGGATGATCTATCAACTGATGTAAGTGGGATCTTAAAGTTCCCCACTATTATTGTGTCACTGTCAATTTCCCTTTTTATGTCTGTTAACATTTGCCTTATATATTGAGGTGCTCCCTATGTTGGGTACATATATATTTACAATTGTTATATCTTCTTCTTGGATTGACCCCTTGATCATTATGAAGTGTCCTTCTTTGTCTCTTGTAATAGTCTTCAGTTTAAAGTCTCTTTTGTCTGATATAAGTATTGCTACTCCAGCTTTCTTCTGATTTCCATTGGCATGGAACACCTTTTTCCATCCCCTCACTTTCAGTCTGTATGGGGCTCTTGATCTGAAAGGAGTCTCTTGTAGGCAGCATATATGAGTCCTGTTTTTGTATCCATTCAGCCAGCCTATGTATTTTGGTTGGAGCATTTAGTCCATTTATATTTAAGGTAATTATCAATATGTACGTTCTTATTGCCATTTTGTTGTTTTGGATTCGTTTTTTGATTTATTCACTTTCTTCTTCTCTTCTCTTGTGATTTGATAACTTTCTTTAGTGTTATGTTTGAATTCCTTTTTCTTTTTTTTGTATCTATTATAGATTTTTGGTTTACGGTTACCATGAGGTTTTTGTATAGCAGTCTATATATACATGCTTGTTTTAAGTTGCTGATCTCTTAATTTCAAATGCACTGTAAAAACTGTGCATTTGTATTTTCCTCCCTTCACAATTACTGTTTTTGATATCATAGTTTACATCCAGTTGATTTGTGTATACCTTAACTGTTACTGAGGATATACATGATTTTACTACTTTTGTTTTTAACCTCCTGACTAGCTTTGTGTGTGGATGATATACTACCTTTACTGTATGTTTGCCTTTGCTGGTAAGTTTTTTCATTTTGTAATTTTCTTGTTTTTAATTATATCCTTTTCTTTTTTGCCTAGAGAAGTTTCTTTAACATTTGTTGTAAAGCTGGTTTGGTGGTGCTGAACTCTTTTAGCTTTCGCTTGTCTGTAAAGCCTTTGATCTCTCTGGGTAGAGTATTATTGATTTTAAGCTTTTCCATTTCATCACTTTGAATATATTGTGCCACTCCCCTCTGGCCTATAGAGTTTCTGCTGAAACTGAGAGCCTTATTGGGAGTTCCCTCGTATGTTATTTGTTGCTTTTCTCTTGCTGCTTTTAATATTCTCTCTTTATCTTTGTCATTTTAATTACAATGTGTCTTGGTGTGTTCCTCTTTGGGTTCATCCTGTATGGGACCCTGTGCTTCTTGGACTTGGGTGACTGTTTCCTTTCCCAGGTTAGGGAAGTTTTCAACTACTATGTTTTCAGATATGTTCTCAGGCCTTTTCTCTCTCTCTTCTCCTTCTGGGATCCCTATAATGCAAATATTAGTGCACTGACTTTTGGCATCATGGAATTGCTTTTTTGGAAGGAACAAAAGAAATTCAGTAAATGGACAGATATACAACATAAAATACAGTATAAAATGCCTTAAATACAGTTCAAGATACATAGAAAAAAAAGAACTCCTTCAGTATTCTGCTCAATGTCACCTCCCAATGTGAAATTAACAATCACTATGTTCTCTATGTTCTCACAGTACATTTATATCAACAACACTTTTCACATTACATGGTAGCTTCTCCCTTTATAAATCTGTTGCACGCCGCTAAATAATACACCACGCAAGGCAGGAAACCCCTTTTATTCATCCCTTTATCCCAATACCTCAGCACAGTGCTTGTCATATAGTAGGTATTAAAAATACGTGGGATGATTTCATTAAGTATAGCATATAACACACTCCCATGGCAAGGATTCCAAATAAATAGCTTCTAATTTTATCCCCCTCCTTTTATTTCTACTACATCTGCCTTAGTTTAGGCCCTCATTAGTTATCTCCCAGATTGGTTCAATATAGTTTCCAAACTAATGTCACTGTCTCTTTTGGTCTAGAAAATATATCCTTTCGTAGGCTTACCAAAATAGCTTTCTAAAAGAAAATCAGATCATGTTATTCTTCTGCTTAAAAATCCTTAACTAGCTCCCCATCTCACCTATTTAATGGACATATCTCTGGAGGTCACAATGATGGGTCGTCATTTGCTACTACATATACTACCCAGACTGATTGTGCTTTCCTAGCTAACTAAATGGATCCCCTTCCTCCTTTCCCCCAGAATGAAGTGTAGTTTTTTAGCATGGCATAGAGATCCCTTCAGAACTTGTTTTCCAACCTGTTCTCCCACTACTTTCTAAAGCTCCAATCATACCAAACTACTAATATTTCTTGTGAGATGCTCTGCCATGCTTCTCTATCATTGCATGTTCTGTACCTATGTTGAACTACTTTTTTTTTTTTTTTTTTTTCCCTTTTTTTTGCGGTACGCGGGCCTCTCACTGTTGTGGCCTCTCCCGTTGCGGAGCACAGGCTCCGGACGCGCAGGCTCAGCGGCCATGGCTCACGGGCCCAGCCGCTCCGCGGCATGTGGGATCTTCCCAGACCGGGGCACGAACTCGTGTCCCCTGCATCGGCAGGCGGACTCTCAACCACTGTGCCACCAGAGAAGCCCCTGAACTACTTTTTATTTGCCTAACTTGCGTTACCAAGGTTCAACTCATTCTCACCTCAACCTCGGAAGCCTTCCTCAATTCTCTACAGACTGTTTTAAAAGAGTCATGTTTTATGTTCCTGTCATGCATCTCTCTACTAATGGCAGCAGAGACCAAATGAATTTACATTATGGGTAATCCTGTTTGTCTTCCCCATTGGACCGTTTCACTGAGATCAGGGCTATGCCTTCATGCTCTTTAACCCAGGGTATAGCACACAGTGTTCAACAAATGTCTCATGAAGAAGTAAATTGAATGAAACTAATAAAGTTCATACTTAAGTAATCAACCTCATGATGAAGATTTCTTCTTCCCTAAGAAATAAATATTTGTGAATGTGTGTGTGTTGTAGGAGAGAAGGACAGTAAGCAAATACAAGAGAGAAGCAAAAAACAGAAATTTTCTAGTAGGAGAGAGAAAAAGTGACAAGGATTTAAATAATTGGGAAATGTTATCATTATTATTCAAATACAGGCCCTTTAAAATAATAATTACCCTTCTGGAGATTTATCTTAAGGAAACAATTAGATAAATACAAAAGATGTAAAACAAGTTAACTGTTAGATTGATGTTTAAAACAGTAAATAGTGAGAAAAATCTAAATGTCAAATGGAAGTATCAATTTACAAAATGTTGTACAAATGTAAGACTCCATATTTGCAGAAAGACTTAAAAGTCTTTAAAAATATATACACTAAAATATAATAGAGAGTCTCAATAATGTTTGGGTGGTTTACATTTTAGTCAAGCTTACCTATAGTACTAATTTTTCTTAGGATGAATGTATATTATTTGTTAATAAAAGAAAAGAGAATTGAGCATCCATGAATTTCAATTAATAAAAACCCAAGCTACTTAAATTTTTACTTTCAAATATGAAAACTGAAAAAGGAAGGAAATAGGAAAGACAAGTATTTTAAAAGATTATCTCCCTGGGGTGTAAAAAGAGAATTAAAATTTTAATTATAATATGGGGAAAGTGAAAGAAGAATCATCTAAAATTAAGAAACCAAGATATTCTTAAAAAATAAACCTATAAGGAAAAATGACAAGAATAAAGATGATATTTAAAATACAAGCAATTTATAGGAATCTCTGATGTGGGCTTGTTTACAACAGAAGACATTTATTAAGGTAATAATTTCCAAAATCCTGGCCACAGGTTTAAAAAAAGAAAAAGAATAAACTAGAAAATATCCTCAGTTAAATAATGTTTCTGGTCTTGTCTCTAATTAAAACTATTCACCACAGAACAAATTCAGTATCTGCTTAGTAAACAAACTTCTTAATAGCATTTCCACCAAGAAGTATGACAAAGAGTTAAACTCAATATATACAAAATTGCTTCAAAATCCCAAAGTCCTCTTTCTTGGTTTCCTATCCTAGTCTGGGCAGGGCTCTCAAGGTAGGTAAGGCAGATTATATTTCCAAAGATGAGGAATTCCCTGGTGGTCCAGTGGTTAAGACTCCACGCTTTCACTGCCAAGAGCCTGTGTTCGATCCCTGGTCAGGGAACTGAGATCCCACAAGCCATGTAGCACAGCCAAACAAACAAACAAAAAACCCCAAGATGTCTGCTGCAGTACCTCCCATCCCACATGATCTTCTTACAAGAGTGGTAAACTCTATGTCCCCTTCCTCTAAAGCTGGGCAAAACTTCACGACTACTTCAACTAATAGAGCAAAACAGGAGGGACACAACTTCTAAAACTAGGTCATAAAAGGTAATAGAGTTTCTGCCTGTTTCTCTTGGGACACTCACTCTTTGAATCCAGTTATCATGCCAGAAAGACTACAGGGAAAGGCTACATGTAGGTGATTTGGCCCATGAACCTTCACATATGTGAATGAGCAAACCTCAAGATGACCCTAGCCCCAGCCACTGTGTGACTACAACTTCATGAAGACCCTAAGAGAGAACCTCTTAGCTAGTCCAGGCAACCCCTAGAACCACAAGAGAGAATTAAATTGTTGTTGTAAGCCACTATGTTTTGGTGTAAATTATTATATAACAATAGATATATGCAACAGTAGGTTAGTAATTTGATACTCTTCAACCCGATCTTATATAAATAGTCTAGAAAAAAGGGTAAGAACCAGAAGATGAACAGGCAAAAAAGAAGAACCATGATGGCAGCTTCTCCTCTACTGACTTATTTAGCTCCAGTTCCAAATTTACATATCGCACTCAATGAAACAGCCTTTGGGCTTCTTAGAGTACAGTTTAGGAAACATCTCATTATTCAAACAAGAAGCTAGGTGAGGGAGGGGGGTCTTACCTCCTTCTCCAGAAGCTTACCAAAGTTTTCCCCCCAACAACATACAGTATTCTACTAATAAGAAAAGAGTTCCGGTAAATTCATTTTTTCATCTCATTAACTTCCCCGTGCCAATTTAGTACTCCTTATGGACTGACACCCTGGGAATTCATCTATCTAGCCAGTTCCTTAATTAGTCTATGTATCATAATCCACCTGGCTCACCAATCCTAAAACTTAAGCGCCATTCTAGATACTTCCTCTCCTTCTCCCCCACCTCTACATTCACTCTAACACCAAGTATTGCCAATCTTGCCTTTTAAATCTCTCATATCCATCCACTACTCTACATTCCCAGGCCATATCCCACACCACTGACATCTTTCTGTTGCCCAGATTTTTGCAAGAAAACTAACTGGTCTCCCTGCCCCCCATTTTGTGTCCATCTAGCCTATTCTCTACACAACTAAAAAACACAAATCTGATTATATTGTTTTCATACTTAACACCATTCAATGGTATCCTATTGCCCTTAGGATAAAGTCCGTACTTCTATAACATAGCTTTGTTGATTTGGTTTCTACTTACCTCTCTAGTATGAAACCTTGTCTTTATTCTCAAATTCTTGCTCTATGCACTGATCATCCTGATCAACTAAACTTTCAATTCTCAATATTGCTCATCTCCATTCCTCAAAACAGCCCTTCATGCTGATAGACACTACAATATGGATGAACCTTGAAAACATTATGCTAAGTGAAAGAAGCCAGTCACAAAAGACCACATATTGTATGGTTCCATTTATATGAAACGTCCAGAATAGGCAAATCCTTAGAGACAGAAAGTAGATTAGTGGTTGCCAAGGGCCAGGGAGAGGAGGGAATAGGGAGTGAGTGCTAATGGATATGGTGTTTCTTTCTGGGGTGATGAAAATGTTCTGGAATTAGGCAGTGGTGATGGTTGCACAACTCTGTGAATATACTTGAATACCACTGAATGTGTACTTTAAAAGAGACAATTTTATGATATGTGAATTATATCTAAATAAAACTATTGGGGAAAAAACAGGCCTTCACATTATTATTTAGGCCTGGAATATTCTGCCCCCACCACTATTACTCGACTAATTCTTGCTTATCCTCCTTATCCGACCCTATACATCACATCTTCCTTGAAGCCCTTCTATTCTAGGTCTAGGACAGGTGCTCCTTCTTTCCATATATCTTTCATTTCCTCTATCACAGCACTTACCAGCTGAATTATGATTTTTTTTTAACTGTTTGTCTCCTCTTTCCAGGCTCATACTGATGTTTTCCAGAAAAGAGACTACTTCTGACTTATTGATCACTATATCCGGTGTGTGTGTGTGTGTGTGTGCGTATGGCACAATGCTTGGCACAGAGTAAGTGCTCACTAACCACTTGTGATACAAAGTAAAATAACTAAAAGACTAACTTTCAAAGTACTTCCACCTGCAAAATTTTTCCATAGGAAGGATCCCAAGAGCTGTGTTGAGACTGCTAAGGCTCTAATATACTTACTATTTCAAAGTTTATTAATGCCAACATAAAATTATTAGTTTGCATATTGAAGTTCAAACTTAAACTATGTTTTACCAGGGTTTTCTATTCTAATCACAACTTCAAACAGCTTCTATTAGTTTGATGACTCACCTTTAAAGAAAAAAAAAAGGTGTGATTCAAGGGTATCTGTAAATACAATGGAATATCTAGAAAAACTGGGATTAGAATTTCAAATCAACAATTACCAATATGTAACAGACTTGCTTCTCTGATGTTTAATTCAAATGAACATTTTTATGAGCATCAGTGGAGTTTGGTGAAAACACTAGCACAGGACTCTGGCAAATCCAAGTTTGAATTCATGCTCTAGCATTTAACAGCTGTTGCTGCTTTGAGGAGGTTAATTAAATAAACCTTTCTGAGTCTCAGTTTCTTTATACTTTGTATGAACACTATACTTCCCAGGATAGTTTTAATAATGAAGAATGTATTTATATAAAGTGCCTTCCTTAGGTCTCATATTTAAGTGCTCAATAAGTGGTAGCCATTACTATTCATCATCAAAAAGCAATTTGTGTGAAAGAATTACAAAAGAAAAGCAGAATGTGATTTGAACCATAAAGCCAACCACAGGACTGGTTTGTTTATACAATTAATAATCCATCAGGGCCACTGGTTTTAAGTAATCAATTCAAGTTTGAACAATGAAATGAAACACAGGAACAAAAAAGTAACCTGACTGTTCAACTTTCTGAAGAGGCGAAATATATCTGATCCTATAAAGCATGCTTTGAATACAAACAACCTCACTCACAGTGGCAGAAAAAAGAAATGAGATAATCTTTGAAAAGAGCTTTATTCCTGCAGATCAAGACCAAAGTACATTAAGAAAGCAAGATGTGGGAAGCTGACATTATTGCTACACCACATTCACAGAGGGTTTCAATTTCCAGGATATCAATCTGGCATCTTTCACAAACACTGAATTCTCAGTCAAGAGCTATTAGTACCAGGTAGTTGCTTTCTCCTAGTACACACTGAAGAAAAGCAGAGTTGAACAAATATTGGGAAAAGTGATAACAGATGTATCAAATATATGTATGCACTGAAACCTTTAGAACAGCAACTGATTCTGAGATTGGCACTAAAACAAATAACATGCGTAATTCTCAAGTCTAGAGTAATAAGACTCAAGACATAAAAACAAATTTGTGTATATATGGAATACTATTCAGATATACAACATTCCTAAAGTAGCAAGTAGATTGTTTGTCCATGACTGGAACCACTAATTAACACTATATTAGCCCAAGTCCTTATCTTTAATTTTTAGGTAGTAGATATCTATTGGATTATTTTTGCCAACAGAATTCTAGGATTGCCTGCCTCTTGCTCCATACACACACATAAATTTGTATTGCAAAATAAAACCATATTCTGGGGAACCAATCAACTTAACCAGTTTATTACCTAGTATCCTTATAACACTCCCCTTTTCCTTAAGTAAGCTCCAACTGGTTGCTTTAACTAGCAACAATAATCTTAACAAACATATCCCAACAGAATGATATAAATTGAGACTAATGACATGAAAATCAGAGTTTCAACCTTAATCACATACCTAAAATTTCAAAGATCAGACACTAGCTCAGATATTCTATGATCTACAGTAGATAATAAACAAGAGATAAATTCATTGGGGGGAGGGTCTTATTTTTCAGATCACTTTAGGTAGCAGATTCATCGGGAGATATAATTTGTACAGCACAAATTGTATGTACCAAAAGTAATAACAAGAGTTTGTGTAAAGCAGGGTTATGACTCACCATTAATCTAGTCACTACAAGTGATATATTGGTACAAACTACCAACTAATGAAAAACTAGCCAAAAATAAAATTGTGTACCTTAACACCTGCAGTAAAAATAGATATTGTGCTTGCTCCTGTCTTGACAACTTGGGGAGGTGGGGGGTGGGGGGTATTTAGAGCACTGCATCTTACTTTTACCAATGTCAAATTTAAGAAGAGCAAAACCTGAACTGTATCAGCCAAAGCTTGGGATAACTGAGTTGGATGAAACAAGTCCATGCTCAAATTACTTGTACTATGAACACTACAATGTTATTTATTAATAACAATCCAAAGAAAATCTCTAACTATAGGTGCTCTCACAGTTTTATCTTTGGCTCCCTTTTCTTCTAAAGTCTTCAACTACCATTTCCATGTGAATGACTCTCAGATTTCTCTAACCCTCACCTCTCACTCAAATTCCAGGGCCACAGCTTAACCTACCTGATATACAATACTTCTCCATTTGGATATTCCACTATACCTCGAATTTGAGACAGTTAACCCTTCACACTCGAGAGAACTATTTTCTGTTGGGTTTTTTTTTGGGGGGGGGGGCCACACTGTGTGGCATGCAGGATCTTAGTTCCCCGACCAGGGAGCAAACCTGTGTCCCCTGCATTAGGAGCACAGAGTCTTGACCACTGGACTGCCAGGGAAGTCCCAAGAGGACTATTTTCTCAAAAGAGTTGTCTACTCTCAATGTCTCCCCTTCACCTCCCATGCATGCCCCACTCTTTTCTGGCTTCTTTCCCCATCTTAGCAACATTCAGTTATGGTAGATCACATCCTCCTTCTTTATGAAACTATTCTTCCATGACTTACTTATGTGACACTAAAATTTCTGATTTTCTCCTACTTCTTTGGCTTAACCCTCTCACTTTCATCCCTGACTCCTTCACCCTTACCTGATCTTTTTTTTTTTTTAATTTATTTTGGTTGCTCTGCATCTTCATTATGGCTCATGGGCTCTCTAGTTGCGACGCACAGGCTCTAGAGCTCGAGGGCTCAGTAGTTGCAGCGTGTGGGCTTAGTTGCGGTATGTGGGATCTTAGTTCCCCAACCTGGGATCAAACCCAGGCCCCCTGCATTGCGAGCATGGAGTCTTAACCACTGGACCACCAGGGAAGTCCCTAGCCAATCTTAAATGTTGAAATTCCTCAAAGTTCTATACTCAGTTCTCTTCTTTCTTGATTTATATTATTTTCCAAGGGAATTCTATCTACTACCATTGCCTCAAACACTACCTGTTAACAAGTCCTAATTTCCTTTTCTCTACTTCAGACCTCTTTTCTGGGTTCTAAACCTATATATATACACAAGTGCCTATTTAATGTCTCTGTGTCTCAAAGACATCTCAAATTCAATATGTACATCCACTCTCACAATAATCAATGCCATTTCTTCTCTGTTCCCTATATCATTAACTATCCAGATGCTCATGATATAGTCATTCTCTATCCCTCCCTCTCCATAATGGTCATCATCAACATTCAGTCATGTCCTAAAATTGATAAAAATCCATTTTCTCTGTCTACAACCACGACTTTGGTCCAAGCCACTATTATACCATATCTGGATTACAGAAATAATCTCTTCAATGATCTCCTCATAGTACTTTTGTCATCTCCCCCAGTCCATTTTCACTCAGCAGTTAAAGTAACCTTCAAAAAGAACTAATTAGGGGTTAATGAAGAAATCAAAAGAGAACTTTAAAAATACTTTAAGACAAATGAAAATGGCAATAAAACATATCAAAATTTATGGGATGCAGCAAAAACAGTTCTAAGAGGGAAGTTCATAGCAATAAATGCCTACCTCAAGAAATAAGAAAAATCTCAAATAAACAACTTAACTTTACACCTAAAGGAACTAGAAAATGAAGAACAGACATAGCCCATAGTTAGTAAAAGGAAGGAAATAACAAAGATCAGAGTGAAAATAAGTGAAATATACACTAAAAGACAATAGAAAAGATCAATGAAACTAAAGCTGGGTCTTTGAAAAGATAAACAGAATTGACAAACCTTAAGCTGCACTCACCAAGAAAAAAAGAAGACTCAAATAAATAGAATCAGAAATGAAAGAGGAGACATCACAACATACCACAGAAATAGAAAGGATCAAAAGAGTCTACTATAAACAATTATACACCAACAAATCAGACAACCTAGAAAAAATGGACGAATTCCTAGAAATATACAACCTTACAAGACTAAATCATGAAGAAATAGAAAATCCAAATGGGCTGATTACTAGTAAGAAGATTAAATCAGTAATGAAAAACCTCCCAACAAAAGTCCAGTGTCAGCCACATTTAAAGAAGGATACCAATCCTTCTCAAACTCTGAAAAAATAGAAGAGGGAACATTTCCAAATGCATTTTATGAGACCAGCATTACCCTGATACCAAAACCAGACCACACACCAGAAGAAAAGAAAATTATAGACCAACATCCCTGATAAACACAAATGCAAAAATCCTCAACAAAATATTAGCAAACCAAATTCAACAATACATTAAAACGATCATACACTATGATTAAGTTGGATTTATTCCAGGGATGCAAGGATGATTCAACAACTGCAAATCAGTGTGATGTACCATGTTAGCAAAATGAAGGATAAAAATCATATGATCATCTCAATAGATGCAGAAAAGCATCTGACAAAATTCAACACCCATTCATAATAAAAATTCTCAGAAAAGTGGGTATAGAGGGAAAGTATCTCAACATAATAAAGGCCACATATAACAAGTACATAGCTAATATCGTACTCAATGCTGAAAAACTGAAAGCTTTTCCTTTAAGATCAGAACAAGACGAAGATGTCCACTCTCATCACTTTTATTCAGCACAGTATTGGAAAGCCTAGCCAGAGCAATCAGGCAATAAAAAGTAATGAAAGGCATCCAAATTGGAAAGGAAGAAGTAAAACTGTCACTGTTTGCAGATGGCATGACATTATATATAGGAAACCCTAAAGACTTCACCAAAAACTGTACTGCATATTTGAAAGTTGTTAAGACAGCAGATCTTAAAAGTCCTTAATCAAAATGAAAAAATTTTTTCTAACTATACATGGTGATGGATGTTAACTAGACTTATTGTGATCATTCCACACTAGTATATACAAATATCAAATAATTATGCTGTATACCTGAAACTAATAGAATGTTATATGTCAATAATACCTCAATTTTAAAAATTTAATCAAGTGATTCTTCAACTTGAAACTCTTCAATTGCTTTCCATTGCACTTAAAATAATATCAAAACTCGTTACTCTGACCTTGTAAGGTCCTGCAAAATTTAACCCCTGCCTAACTCTCCAGCTTACTCTTTTGCCACTTTCCCTTCCATTTACTTCTCTCCATCCACAATGACATCTTCCCATTCCTCAAGAGTATCATGTTCTTTCCACCTCTGGTTCTTTCTTGATGCTGACCCCTCTCCTTGCATTGTTGTTTCCCACTCATTTCTTATGACTCTCTCCTCCTGGCTAATACAAACTCACTCAACCTTCAGGGGACTGAACTGAATTAAATTGATTAAATCTCAATTCCACAAGGAAGACCTCCTTTGACCTCTCAGACTAGGCTTCCTGCATAGTTCTCTTGTAACCCTAAAATTATTTTTGTAACATTGTGAAATATCAGCTATATGAGGACAGGTTCCATGACTATTTTGTTCACCAAAGAACTGACAGCATTTAACATAGCACATAGCAGGCTGTAAATAAATATTTGTTCTATGAATATATGCTGCGATTTTGTAAATTCACAAATTATTAAATGTAACTACAACATTTAACTTCTCCTAGTAAATGCTGTACAATTATTAGTCAATCCTCCCAGGCTTCATTGATGTTTATGATGACCTTCAATTTACCCATTAATAACTTTCTGATCTTTACTCTCTTGATTTCTCTAGCATTTCCATCAAGACTCCTTAAAAGAACTACTGTAAATTTTGCACTTCAACATCTAGCACACTCAAAATATGGTGGTAGAACACTCACAGGCTGAGAGCTTTTGCAACATGGTGTATGGTAAGGTTCAGTGGCCAACAGTGTGTAGTACTATCTGCCAAGCTAGAGCTCAATGACTGAGAGTGTATGTGAGCATCTAGAATGCGGACAAATGTAAGAATACACTGAAATAGATTGTTTCATATATCCTTGAATGTCATTGTATTTGACAAAAACTTCCATAAAATAGTTAATAAACCACACTCTGTATGCCTATTTATTTTAGAGGGGAGAATAATAGTAATATTATTTATTGTCCACTTACTATGTACCAGACTTCATTCCAAGGGCTTTAGAGATATTAAACCCTTAATTCTCTTAAGAACCCTAAATAGTAGGTATAGAATTAAGTCCTCCAGAATGTACATATGCAAGAAGGTAGAGATTTTGTCTTAATCCTCCTTGTTTTATCACTGGCATCCAGAATAGTGTCTGGCATACAGTAGGCACTCAAATATTTGTTGGATGAATAATAAGGAAATGGAGGCAAAAAGAAGGTAAGTAACTTGTACAAAGTCACACACAGTAGCAAAACCAGGATTTGAACCCAGGCATTCTGGTTTCACATCTCAGACTCTTAACCTCTAGGTATGTATACGTTTGGAAACAACATTCCTCCTTCACTTCTACTCTTTGGCATTCAGAAGTACTTGCAGAAGTATAAAAATGCTCCTATGAGCTATAAATTGTCCTTACTCTTTCTGCTAATAAAAGAAAGAGAAAGAGAAACTCTAGTTTAATAACATCTGAACATTAGACTACAGTATGTCTGAATTTATTAATGCTCCCACTACAGATAACAGTACTGAGAAAAGAACAGGGGAAGAGATATAAATCAACAGGTTACTATAATGGACTCTTTAAACATACACATGCCTACTGTTATAGTATGTTCATACATATGTTATTTAATGTAGCATTATAATCAATCAGCACTACAGAGCCGTGCTGTGTGAATAGATTTGCCACAGTCTTTTTAAATAGCTGAATAGCATTCCATTATATGGATGTATTATCAATACAATTTAACTCTCATCCCTATCAACAGACATCTAGATTCTCTCCATATTTTTATACCTATACACAATATAATGAATATCCTTATAAACATATCTTTACACTTTAATATATAATAAATCCCTAAAAGTGGAATTTAAGACAAAAGTATTATGCATTTTAAATTTTAATAAATGTTGCCAAAGTTTCCACCAAACATGCTGTGCTTATTTCTATTTCCTCCAAGAGTATGTAAAATTTCTTTCTATAAGCTCTTGTCATTACTATTATCAACCTTTGCCAATCTCACAGGTAGTAAACGGGACCTGATATTCTAATTTGTATTTTTAATTAGGAGTAAAAGCTGAACATCTATTTATCTTTCATATGCCTACTGGCCTTTCTACAAATTGCCTACAAATATCCTTTATATATATATATCATGATTAGAATCTTCATTCCAGTTTAATGTTTGTTCTTTTTTTTTCTATATGGAAGTCATCCATTTTTCTGTAATCAAATTCATCAGTCTCCATTATGGCTTTTACATTTCATATCATGCTTAGAAAAGCCTTCCTCCTTCCAGTATTATAAAAATATTCACCCATGTTTTCTCTGCTATTTTCATGGTTATTTTTGTTTATTTTACTCTTTCATCATCTAGAATCTATTTTGGTAGGAAAAGTTCTGTAACTTGCTTTTCTCATTCAATAGTATATCCTAGATACCTTTCCAGATCAAATACTTCATTTATTTTAACTGTGCATATAGAATTCTGAAATATACCTATATCGTAGTTTTACTTAGTCATTTAATAATTATATAAGGCTATACATTAGTTATATTATTAGTTACTTATAGCACTGATGAACATTTACATTTTCTCTTATTTTTCTGCAAGTACCAAGAATGTGGCCATGTATAATACATGCCTCCTTATATACATTTTTTTAAGATACACATTAAGAAACAGAATTATTGAGTCATTAGTATGTGTTTTTTGATATCAATAAATTACCCTCCAAAAACGATGTGCCTAATACATTTTCTTTCTTTTTTTAATTAATTTATTTATTTTTATTAATTAATTTATTTATCTTTGGCTGCTTTGGGTCTTAGTTGCAGCACGTGGGATCTTTCGTTGCGGCACATGGGCTTCTCTCTAGTTGTGGTGCATGGGCTCAGTAGTTGCAGTGCACAGGCTTAGTTGCCCCGCAGCACGTGGGATCTTAGTTCCCCGACCAGGGATCGAAACTGCATCCCCTGCATTGGAAGGTGGATTCTTAACCACTGAACCACCAGGATAGTCCCCTAAACATTTTCATTTTAAGAATCCATTCAACAAATACTTAAGTGCTTTCTTTGCGGTAGACACTTCTAGAGGCTGAGCATTATGATAACCAATCCAGACAAAGGCACCACTTTGGTGATTAAGAGTGCAGGCTCTAGAGACAGGTTGCCTGAGTTCAAATTTGGGCTCAATAAGTACTAGATGTCTGACCTTGGACAAGTTACGCTATCCTTGTACCTCAAGTACCTTATCAATAAAACAATAATAATAATAGTACCTACCTCACTAGGACTGTTGTAAAAGACTGTTTTTGCCTGCCACAGAGAAAGTACTCAATAAAGTTTTCTTATCATTATTACTTAAATTTGCTCTTATCAACTTTTATTTTTGCCAATGAGAGGTAAAAACACTATTTCAATATTTAATTAACATTTCTCTCATTACTAGAAAGACTGACATATATTTTTTCCTTTCTTATTTCCTATTCTGTGATCTCCTGTTAAAATACTTTGTCCACTTTTTTCTATTGTGATGTTTTATACTTTTCTGAATGTGATCGCTAAACGTGATGCAAATATTTTCTAGCATGACACCTAAGTTCTGACCCATTAGCTATCGAGTTCTATTTGTGGCCAAGTCACAAGAATACCACTGACTACTATTTTGCTAAGAGAATTTCATATCCTGCTCTCTACTTTAAAAGGTTTCCAATTACTTAGACTTAGGGGAAGGAGGTAAGGAAATACTCTCCAGGTGATGGAAAGTATAAGCTAAATGCATAGGGATAGTTTCTATCTCATCCACTCTTGTCTGCTTAACATGTGCTACAGGGTCTGACATAATAAACTCTGGATGAACAAGTATTGTTTGAATGAATGCAAAATTTCCTTACAAGGTTACAAGCTCCTTGTGGGCAAGGATGGTGTCATACCCATGTTGGTATCACTCCCACAATGCGTAACAGTGCTTTTACACAGAGGAAGCACTCAAATGTTTTTACTGAATAGATTACTATCTCTGTACTTGCACAAAGGCAGCTGAGGTAATCAATGTAAAATAAGCAATCCCTTCCTCATATAAAGATTACACTCTGATTTGTAGCTGCAGATAGCTCTGTATGGAGTCCCGTGTTGTTTGGGTCACTTCGTCTTAAATTCAGTCTGTTTCAAGCCTTTGTTCTAGAAAAAAAAATGTCTCTGGCAGTTATTGTGCCATGAGTCCATGCAGGTGCTGCTGAGACCATGTCTGTGCAATGTTTCTCATGTTTTAGTCTCCCTCCAAAGCATTCCTTCTCTATGTGTTATTTAGGAATAAATCCATGCCAGCACACTAGACACAGCTGTTTAGGCCTCCTGATTCCTCTTCCCACATGCCCTGCCAGGTAGAACTCTGCTTTGCTAAGTACTGCTAGACTGGTTACTTTCCAGAATATCACTCTTGGTGTGCTAAGTACTGCTAGACTGGTTACTTTCCAGAATATCACTCTTGGTGATATAGGCTTGTAGTTTCATGTGAAATAGTGAGACAATGTGGCATAATGGAAGAAGTGCAGGATCCTTGGAGCCAGATAACCTGAGTTTGCATACTAACTCAGCCATTTACTAACTAAATGACCTAAATATCCCTAAGTCTCAGTCTCCTTGTTTTCAAATGGGAATAACAGCACTACTATCTAACCCACCTGGGTCAGAAGGCTGCAATAAGAGTTATAAAATTAGATTAAAATGCAGAAATATTTTATAAAGTATTCTACAAATATGTTACTACTATACGAAATAGGGCTCAAAGACTCAGTGAAAGGACTCAACCAAACAATTCACTTCATGAGAGCAAGGATCATGTCTGACTGGGTCATGGCTGCATCTCCAAAGCCTGGCGTATTTGTTGAATGAAAGACTAAAAGAATGACAGAAAATGAAAAGAGCACTCACCAGTGACCTTCGTTAAAATAATAAATCTCTGAGTTTCAATTTGCTCATTGTAAAGTGAGAATAATACCACCCATGTCAAAAGATTGCTATGAGGATTAAAAAGAAATAATATCAATGTAATATAATATAATGGATACTTCTCTATTTCCTTCTTCCTCCAAAGCCAGATATAGTTTAGGACTTCGTTGTATAAAAGGCAGATACTGTTAATAGTTTAATAATTGGTACTGACCCAAATTATTCTAGGGACAGTCAAGGAACATTACACTATCATCTGCCCTTTAATCTCAGTAAAAATTAATACTGTCTAGTCAGACAGAGAAAGATAAATATCACATGAAATCACTCATATATGGAATCTAAAAAAATGATATAAATGAACTTATTTACAAAACAGAAATAGACTCACAGAGGTAGAAAACAAATTTATGGTTACCAAAGGGGTAAGGGGGGAGGGATAAATTAGGAGTTTGGGATTAACAGATACACACTACTACATATAAAACAGATAAACAACAAGGACCTACTGTATAGCACAGGGAACTATATTCAATATCTTGTAATAACCCATAATGGAGAAGAATCTGAAAATATACATATATACATACACGTATATATGAAACTGAATCACTTTGCTGCACACCTAAAACTAACATAATGTTGTAAATCAACTATACTTTAATAAGAAGTTGTTCCCAAAAAAGAAGAAAAAAATCAGTACTGGCAAAGTCATTATTAAATACTTTATCTCTGCCACGTTTAAACTGCTGCAGTTCACTGACTCACACACACATAAACCTTTAAAATGAACCACTGCCCTAGTGAAGTTAAGTCTTCTCAGAGACAAGTACATCTTTATGTAACCTAGACAAAATAACTTACTACTAGTCAAAATCATTTAAGCATGAAAGCCATACCAAAATAAATTCTATTGGTCGCAGCACATAAAATGGAACATGTTTATTGAGATATCAATAGTGTTCACATACATAAGCATCCAATCCATATTATGCATCAGAATTAAAGCTAAAGTACCTAACAACAGAGACCCCAAATATATGAAGCATAAACTGACAGAGCTGAAGTGAGAAACAGACAATTCAACAATATTAGCTGTATGCTTCACTACCCAACTTTCAATTATTGATAAAACAACTATAGAGAAGATCAGCAAGGAGATCGAAAACGTGAACATTGTATGCCATCTAGACCTAACAGACATCTACAGAACACTCCATCCAACAGCAGAGGGATATACATTCTGCCCAAGTGCACATGATTAGGAGAGACCTTATGTTAAGCCATAAAACAAGCCTCAATACATTTAAAAGGACTGAAACCATACAAAGTATGTTTTCTTACCACAATGGAATGAAATTAGAAATCAATAACAGAAGGAAATTCAAAAATATGTGGAAATTAAACAACACACTAAATAACCAACATGTCAAATAATAAATCACAAGGAAAATTAGATAATACTTTGATGAAATGAAAATACTCTAAGAATGCAAACACAACATACCAAAACTTATGGGACGCAGTGAAAGCAATGCTTACAGGAAGACCTAAAGCTATAAACACTTACAGTGTTTTAAAAAAGTAAAATTACATATAATAACTCTCTACCTTCAAAAACTAAAAAAAAGAGGAGAAAACTAAACCCAAAGCAAGCAGAAGGAAGGAAATATCAATAATAAAGATTATGAAACAAAGCATGACCTTGTGGGGCCCTCCCGGGTACAAATTTTTTCTGCGTCCCTCATTTCTTGTTTGTAGGAAATAGGTTTCATTCAGCCTCCTTGGCCTTCCCTGAGTTCCAAAGGGCAAATTCAAACATCTGCATATCAGGGAAGGGAGGGAATGCAGAAGGAGGAGGAGCAGCCAAGAAACAATAGTGCAGCTCTGGGGCAGGGTCCTGGTTCCTCCTCAAGGAATATACATAACAAAGCCTTTGAGTTCTTCTGTGGGAACTAAAGTCCCCACCCAGGTGGAGGATGGTAACTTCAAGCTAAGCACAAGGTTCCTGGAACACCACTCTGTTACCTCACCACCAACTGATCAGAAGAAAGTCCACACACAGTGGAAGATAATAGAGACTCTGACCCCCCTCCCCAAATGATTCTCCCTTTAAAAACTTTCATGGTCGAGCAGGATCTTCAGAGTTGGTTATGGAGTCTGCCTTCTCCTGATTGTCAGCCTCCTGAATAAAGCAGCCATACCTTTTCAAACCAATCCAATACCTTCCTCTTGAGTATTAACTTTTAAGCAGCAAGAAGCTGAACCTGAGTTCAGTAACAATTAGAATGGAAATAAAGTAGAAAAAAAATAGAGAAAAATCAATAAAACCAAAAGTTGGTTCTTTCAAAAGATGACCAAAATTGACAAATCTTTAGCTAGACTGACCAAGAAAAAGAGAGAAAACTAAAGTTACTAAAATCAGAAATGAAAGTGGGGACATGACTACTGACCTTACAGAAACAAAAAGGATTGTAAGAGAATACTATGAACAATGTACACCAACAAATTAGACAATCTAGATGAAATGGACAAATTCGTGGAAACAAACTACCAAAACTGACTCAAAAAGAAATAGAGACTCTGAACGGACCTATAAATTAGTTGATGAGACTGAATTATTAATTTCAAAACTTCCCACAAATTAAATTTTAAAACTTCCAGGGCTTCCCTGATGGTGCAGTGGTTGAGAGTCCGCCTGCCGATGCGGGGGACACAGGTTCGTGCCCCAGTCCGGGAAGATCCCACATGCCGCGGAGCGGCTGGGCCCGTGAGCCATGGCCGCTGAGCCTGCGCGTCCGGAGCCTGTGCTCCGCAACAGGAGAGGCCACAACAGTGAGAGGCCCGCGTACCGAAAAAAAAAAAAAAAAAAAAAATTTAAAACTTCCTACCCAAGGCCAGGGATTTTCACCAGTGACTTCTACCAAATATTTTAAAAGCAAATTAATACCAATCTTTCCCCAGAAGAGAACACTAACCAATTCATTCTATGAGGTCAATATTACCCTAATACCAAATCAAAGACATCCCAAGAAAACTACAGACCAATATCCCTTATGAATATAGTACATAAAAAATCCTCAACCAAATACTAGCACACCAAATCCAGCAACATATGAAAAGGATTATACACTATGAACAAGTGACATTTATTCCACTCGTTCACATTGGTTTAATATATAAAAATTGATCAATGTAATACACTATATTAATAAAAGGACAAAAACTGCATGTTCTTCTCAATACACACATTTGACAAACAGAGTATTTGACAAAATCCAACACCCTTTCATGATGAAACTGAGCAGGAGCAAGTGGGGCTCCTGGGCACAGAAGCCTTTCCATGTCCCCCATTTCTTGTTTGTAGGGAACAGACTCCAGCCTCCATGACCTTCCCTGAGTTCCAAAGGGCAGATTCAAACAGTTGCTCATCAGGGAAGGGAGGGGATGCAGAGACAAGGGAGGAGCAGCCAAGAAACAATAGTGCAGCCTTGGGGCAGGGTGCTGGTTCTGCCTCAAGGGATACACACAACAATATCTTTAAGCTCTTTATAGAACTAAAACCCCCAACAAATGGAAGATGTCGGGCATTCTTCATTCCAGAGAAGATCACCTGAGGCCAGATTAAAGGAACCAGAGAAACTCATCAAAAGATTACCTGAGCTACAGGTAGCCCTGTCAGCCCTGGTCAGGAACTCCTCACCAAATCCTCCAGGGTTGGGACACACAGTTTTCAAGGGCAGGAGTCTGCCGTGTCCCACTTTGCCTGGCAAAGTAATAAAGCTATTCTTTTCTACTTCACCCAAAACTCTGTCTCTGAGATTCAATTCGGCACCAGTGCACAGAGGCCAAGTTTTCAGCATCAATGATAAAAACATCCAACAAACTAGGGACATAAAGGAACTTCCACAACCTGATAAATGCCATCTATGACAAACCCTAAACCTAAATGCAAGAGCTAAAACTCTTAAAAGAAAACATAAAAGCAAATCTTTGTGGCCTTGGATTAAACAATGATTTTTTTTTAAACTCAGATCATGTGATACAAACAGACAATTAATAGCAGTTATACAACTGACATGTGATCCAGCATCAAGGTCAAAAACCATATGGCGATATGAACTCCAGAATACAATTACACTGTTATCCCTAGTAAAAGTTGTTCCGTTGATTAGTGTTTTAGAAGAACAGGTGATAAAGCATTTTGACTAGCTGGTCTAAATTTTAATCACTCAGAGGTGGTTTTATTCTCCAAAAAATAAGTGGTGCACGGGCTCAAGGCGCACTAGCTTCAGTAGTTGTGGACTGCAGGCTCAGTAATTGTGGCCCACTGGCTTAGTTGCTCCGTGGCACGTGGGATCTTCCCGGACTGGGGATCGAACCCGTGTCCCCTGCATTGGCAGGCGAATTCTTAACCACTGCATCACGAGGGAAGTCCCAGAATCGCAGTCTCCCTTTTAATGTACCTTAAGCCCAAAGAATCCATGGAAAATAAACAATGATTTCTTAAATATGACACCAAAAGAACGAGTAACAAAAGAAAATACTAGATTAATTAATCTTCATCAAAATTTAAAGCTTTTGTGCCTCAAAGAATACCATCATGAAAGTGAAAAGACAGCCACAGAATGGGAGAAAATATTTGTAAATCATATCTGATAAGAGACTTATAGAATATATAAAGATATATATGATGTGTGTGTGTATCTTTTTTTTTTTTTGGCCATGCCACATGGCATGCCCGATATTCCTGACCAGGGATCAAACCCATGCCCTCTGCACTGGGAGAGTGAAATCTTAACCACTGGACCATCAGGGAAGTCCCTACATATAGGATACATATGTTTTTTAATTCTTACAATCAAAAATAAAAGAGACAAATAACCCAGTTAAAAACAGGCAAAGAATATGAAAAGACATTTCTCCAAAGTAGATATGCAAATGGACAACAAGCACATAAAAAGATGCTCAAGTCATTAGTCACTAGGGAAATGCAAATCAAAATGACAATGAGATTATCACTTCACAACCCCTAGGAAGGCTAGAATCAAAAAGACAAAACAATAGCAAGTGTTAATGAGATGAAGAAATTGGAACCCTGATACACTGGACAGGAAAGTAAAGTGGTGCAGCAGCTTTGTAAACCAGTTTGGCAGTTCCTCAAAAAGGTAAACATAGAGATAACCATACAACCCAACAATTTCACTCCTAGGTAAACACTCAAGAGAATATGCCTACATAAAAATTTATACACAACTGTTCACAGCAGCTCTGGGTACAATAATCAAAAAGTGTTAACAAGCCAAATGTCCAGTAACTGATGAATGGATAAATAAAATGTGGTATATGCAATAAAGTATTATTCAGTAATAAAAAGAAAATGAAGTATTGATACATGTTACAAACATGGATGAACCTTTAAAATATTTTGCTAAGTGAAAGAAGCCAGATGCCACTTATATGAAATATCCAGAATAGAGAAATCCATAGAGACAAAAAATAGATTAGTGGTTACCAGGGACCGAGGAAGGGTGATGAAAGGAAACAGGGAATGGGTGCTAATCAGAAAGGAGTTTCCATGGGGGTGATGAAATTGCTCTAAAGTTAGTGGTGATAGTTGTACAACTCTCACCATTGAACTGTATACTTTAAATAGGTGAATTTTATGGTATGTGCATTATAACTCAATAAAGCTATTTTTAAAATAAAACTAGAAATAACTATTATTTCTAATCTGCCTGATCTTAACATGCATGCTTGGCCATGTCCATCAAGCATATAAAAGCCACTGTAGGGCTTCCCTGGTGGCGCAGTGGTTGAGAGTCCGCCTGCCGATGCCGGGGGTTATGGGTTCGTGCCCTGGTCCGGGAAGATCCCACATGCCACGGAGCGCCTGGTCCCGTGAGCCATGGCCGCTGAGCCTGCGCGTCCGGAGCCTGTTGCTCCGCAACGGGAGAGGTGACAACAGTGAGAGGCCCGCATACAGAAAAAAAAAAGCCACTGTAATGAATCTTCAATTATAAAATGGGAAAATTAACAACCAGTACTCTCACAAGAAATTCATCTTAAGGGCTACAAAACTATTTTTGTACAAAACTACAAATCTATTATTTTTTTTCCTCAAATCTTTAGCACAGGCTCCAGACGCGCAGGCTCAGCGGCCATGGCTCACGGGCGCAGCCACAACGCGGCACATGGGATCTTCCCAGACCGGGGCACGAACCCGCACCCCCTACACCAGCAGGCGGACCCTCAACCACTGCGCCACCAGGGAAGCCCTATTATTTTTAATCAAATCATATTTTTCAAAACATTCATCAAATGCCAACTATGATAAATGCTGAAGAAAGTAAGCAATTTTATTTTTAACAAAGGATTTTAAAGTGTTTAGCAAAGCTCTATATTAAAATTTCTAACTCAATAAATACCATATTTTATTTGTTTGATTTATCAGGGACTAATATGAAATGTCTAACAAAGCTAAGCAAAGGAATTTTAGACATTCCTGAACATTTCCCAGCTTGTAATTTCATGAAAAGTACCTACACTAAGCATTGACAATTCTGTCGAAATAAGGCTCTCCATGTGAATTTACAATTTTAGCATAGTGTGACCTTATAAAAGTTGTTTAACTTCTTTTTACCTGTTTTTTAATTCCTCCTATATGGGGATAATAAAATTATCTCCCCTAACCCTTTACTTGATTGCTATGAAAATCAAAAGAGAAAGCACTCTGTAAGGTACAATTATTACCTCCTAAATGAAAAGGCTGGACAAGTAAGATGATTAAAATATCAAACACTTCTTAAGAAGAGCATAAATCTGGGAATGGGCATGTGGTGCTGTACTAGAGGGACAGACCTAAAAGGTTCTACTCCCCAAAACAAAAAATAGTATATCAATGGATTTACAAAGCTTTTTATCAATTCTTTTATACTGAACATTAGTAACTTCTTAAATCTAAAGGATCATTATCAGTCATAATCTTCCTAGACAGTCAAGAAAGAATTTTGGTTTTGAGCAGGACAAAAATAAATAAATAAATAAATCTGAAAAAGCTGACTTCAAAATTATTTTCCTTAACGCTTTTAAGGTAGTTAAGCCACAAAAATGTCATGTTGACCTGTTTAATATTACTTTTAAAATACTACAAAAAAATATCTGAGCGAAAGTAACACTTTCTCCAACACCACCCTAAGCAATCTAAAATAAGAACCCCTGGGGAGGCATCCACACTTGTCATTAAAGAAACACCAAAAGGACAATCAGAAACATGAAATAACCTAATTTAAAGTTGCCAGCTAGAAAGGTATATTCCCAAGGATAAAAACTGTATTAAGTTACCTAACAGTTGCATGAGTTTATAAAACTCCATGATGTCCTGTCTACAGCCCCATCCACCCCTACTTTAACTGTCTTTTAAAAATTATTTTTACAAAAGGAAAAGCTCTGACAAGCTTGTATTGAAGACAAAGCTAAAAGAATAACAGAAGAGGGAAAGCACCTAACAATAAAGGAATTCTAAAAGTATGTTCACAATTTTCAAAAACTTAAAAAACACATTTTCTGGCTAATCTTCACAATAAAAGACAACTCATAACTGGTAAGGAAGACACTGGTTTACGTCAATTATATCTTTGAAACATCCACTATTATAAATATGGAGGCTGAGGGCAGACAACTCAACAAATACATGTGATTATGAAGCTTCAAGCGGGCGGCGGGCGGGGAGACTACTACTACTACACCTAAACACTGAAAATAAAGCTCATAAATTCAAAGACTGCTGAAACTTATCCAGAGTGAGAGTGGTACCTCTGCAGGTTTAGGACATTTCCTTGCCTTGGACACTGGCAAATTCATGCATGAACAGAAGGAAAGTCTATCTTTCTGTCCAGTCTATGAATTCATCCAAGCATATATCTACTCAAGAACATATTTAGGAATTCCCTGGCAGTCCAGTGGTTAGGGCTCCGTGCTTTCAGCGCCAAGGGCCCAGTTCGATCCCTGGTCAGGGAACTAAGATTCCACAAGCTGCGTGGCATAGCCCCTGGAAAAAAAAGAATATATTTACCAATCACCTACTATATACGCTCAAAGCTATTCTAAGAGCTCTGAAAATAAGAAATTTCCAGCCCAGTGGGGGGAGGGGCTGACAATACAATATAATCCATGACAGATGGGTATACAGAGACACAGCATTTAGTTCAGCAGACAGAAAGTCGGAAAGATCAAAAGAGATATTTGAGGTGAATGTGGAATCTGAGGCATGAGTCTCCTGCATAAGTCATTCTTTTTAAAGTACGCATGTTGACTTGTCTAGGCTGGTCTTCTTTTTTTTTTTTTTTTTTTTTTGTGGTACGCGGGCCTCTCACTGCCGCGGCCTCTCCTGTTGTGGAGCACAGGCTCCGGACGCGCAGGCTCGGCGGCCATGGCTCACGGGCCCAGCCGCTCCGAGGCATGTGGGATCTTCCCGGACTGGGGCACGAACCCGTGTCCCCTGCATCGGCAGGAGGACTCTCAACCACTGCGCCACCAGGGAAGCCTAGGCTGGTCTTTTGTTGTTGTTATTTTTTAAAGTCACATGTGTAATTAGAAAATCTTAAAAATTGGAAGTATTTTATCTAAACAAGCATATATGTAACAAAAGACTGGGCCTGAAAAAGTAAATTCAAGTACATAAGCTTCTTAATTTAATTAATTTTAGATAAAATTAATAACTTAAAAGACTTAAATAATTTAAAAGTACTAACCTAGATCTCAATTCACTCATCTGTCCAATGAAGGAACTAGTGTAGAAAATCTCTAACTACTCTCTGACTTCTAAAATTGACTTTGAGTGTTCTATTTGTTGGTGGTTGCTATTCTAATAAATTTTAACAAAAATATATCCTAAACATTCATAATTAGTCTAGCTAACTGGAGATTAATTTATCTCCCAATACACACATCAATTAATTTTGAAACCAGTCTACATTCCAACAAGCACTGAGTGTCTTTGCCCCTCTGTCTTTTCAACTTCTTCCTCTAATGGTCTATAAATATCTTCAGATATCTTTTAATAACAGGAATCTTTTAATCTTTTAATAGCAAGCATTATAACCTTTCCTTCAACTCTACATTCCCCTCTAGTTACTGCCTTTTCACCTTCCCTTCACAGTCAAGTGCGTTTTAAAAAAAAAATTGACGAATCCACTCTCTTTTCTAGCCACTGAAACTGCTCTAAATGCTTTCTAAGTGCCAAGCCCAATATACACTTTAAAGCCTCATCTTAGCCTATCCAGAGGAACCAACACAGCTGAACACGCCTTTTTAAAACTTTTTCTGAGGCTTCCCTGGTGGCGCAGCGGTTGAGAGTCTGCCTGCCGATACAGGGGACGCGGGTTCGTGCCCTGGTCCGGGGAGATCCCACATGCCACGGAGCAGCTGGGCCCGTGAGCCATGGCCGCTGAGCCTGCGCGTCCGGGGCCTGTGCTCTGCAACGGGAGAGGCCACAGCAGTGAGAAGGCCGCGTACCGCAAAAAAAAAAAAAAAAAAAAAAAAAGAATCTGCCTGCCAATGCAGGGGACACGGGTTCAATCCCTGGTCCGGGAAGATCCCACATGCCGCGGAGCAACTAAGCCCGTGCACCACAACTACTGAAGCCCCCTGTGGGCCTAGAGCCCATGCTCCGCAACAAGAGAAGCCACCCCAGTGAGAAGCCCATGCAAGCACAACTAGAGAAAGCCCGTCACAGCAACGAAGACCCAACGCAGCCAAAATTAAAATTAATTTTTTTTAAAAAAACCTTTCTTTCCTTTCTCCTACAAAACTTGATAGTACTTTCTACTGATTTTCCTTCTCTGTCTCCTTTTGTGGGCATTCCCCCTGTGTGTCTAGTAAGCATGATTTTTATCCAGTCATGTTCTCAGACCTCTTCTCTCTTCACTCTACTTGTTCTCACTGGATGGTTTCATCCACTCTTGTGGCTTTAACTACTCCCTAAGACCTATTATACCTCCTGCATCCAGAAGTAAAGGTTTCACCATACATTCAATAATCCAAGGCCAGACACCTAGGAACCATTGTCCTCATCAACAATGTCCAAACAATCCTAACACTTCTAAGTCATAAATACCTCCTGCATCCAACCTTTCTTCTTTATCCCAGATGTTATTACCCTAATTCATACTACCATCTCTGGCTTAGATTTCAATAGTTTCCCAAGTGGTATACCTGTATCCATTCTGGTTCTCCTCCAACCCATCTGCTATACTGACAACAAAATAATTGTTCTAAAAGCTCAATGACCAATTGGTCTACTATTTTTAACTCTTCACTGGTTTCCCCATGCCCTACCTAAAATTTAAAAATCTAACTCTTTTAAATAGTATATGAAGCTTTTCATCATCTGGCTCCATGCCTAGGTCTCCACCTCCTCTCCTGTCCTCACTCAAAACTGCCATACCACACTATTTGCAGTTCCCCAAATAAAACGTGTTGCACGTACTTCCACATGTTTGTGCCCAAGGTTTCCTTTGCTTAAAATGTCCCTCTCTTTTTTATCCTCCTGGAAAACTCCTACTAATTTTTCAATATTGAACACAAGCATCACCTTTTCAGTAAAGCCACGGTGGAACTGATCGTCCTCGCTGAACCTGGTGCATTTAATTATTTACATATTTGCCTTCCCAACTAGCCCTTTAATTCTTTGATAGCAAGGATGTCTTATTCCTCTTTCTATCTTCAACACTTAAGCACAGTCTTGCCAGAGTAAATGTGTCAATAACTGTTGTTAAATGAGCAAATAAGTGAATGAATGTAAAGTACTTCACTGGGCACTACTAAGAAATATAATTTTCCTTTCTCAAAAAACTTATGAATATGTAGTGGAGAATTAGGAAGACATACACTCATGAAAAGTTAGGTAAAAATGCAAAATACAAGTCAGAATTCAGAAAAATTACATGACAAACGTAAAAGCAGGAATTCCCTGGCGGTCCAGTGGTTAGGACTCTGTGCTTTCACTACCAGGGCCTGGGTTCAATTCCTGGTTGGGGAACTAAGATCCTGCAAGCTGCACAGCAAAAAAAAAAAAAGAAAGAAAGAAAGAAAGAAAGAAAGAAAGAAAGAAAGAAACTTCAAAAAAGAATGTAAAAGATGTACAAATATTAATATATTATAAAAACTTAGAAGAAATCATTACAGCTTAGAATAATCTGAAAAGGCTTCATGGAAAAGCATTGAACTGAGTATTAAAAGAGACATGAGGGCTTCCCTGGTGGTGCAGTGGTTGAGAGTCCGCCTGCCCATGCAGGGGACACGGGTTCGTGCCCCAGTCTGGGAAGATCCCACATGCCGCAGAGCGGCTGGGCCCATGAGCCATGGACGCTGAGCCTGTGCGTCCGGAGCCTGTTGCTCCGCAACGGGAGAGGCCACAGCAGTGAGAGGCCCGCATACCGCAAAAAAAAAAAAAAAAAAAAAAAGAGACATGAGATTTGGGAGAATTGGAAAAAAAGAGGAAAGAAGTATTTTTTAAAAAATCTTCTTAAACAATATACATAGATATACACACACACATATATATAAGAGCTTGCTATAGGTTGAGATCAAAATGAGAACAAGAGGAGAGGGAGCTAGGATACAAAGACTTCATAAGAGCAAGATTTTCAGTCAAATCTCATTACAACAAATATAATTACAATCAAAATCTACATATAATTCATATTTATATGATATAAATATTCATTTAACCAACATTTGGGCACCTGCTATGTTCCTGGCACAAGTCTAAGCACTGGGGATAAAGCTGCAAGTAAACAGGCAAAACCTTGGCCCTTGTGGAGCTTACATTCTAATGGGTGGAAATGGAGAATAAACAACATAAACATGTAAAATACTGTATATGGTAAACTAGATGATTCATGTTAAGGAGAAAAATTTAAGAAGAAAAGGAAAGATTGGGGGTTACAATTTTATACATAGAGAAAGTCTCACTGAGAAGATGAATTGTTGTCAATACCTAAATGTCAGGAAGCAACTCTACAAATATCTAGGGGAAAAGAGTTCCAAGAAGAGGGAAGAGGAAGGACAAAGAGAAGATTAAGTGAGTGGAAGAGTAGTAGATGAGGTTTATGCAGGAATCAGATGAAGGCTGACCAACTGCCAATTATTTCCAATAAAAATCAATAAAATACAATTTCAGTATACTGAAGGAATCCTGATAATCCATCTAGAATTTGCTCTTCAGTAATCTAATATGTAACACAAGCTTAATGTGTTTCTATTTTCAAATTCCACTTATGAGAGATTTTAACAGTCCCCTTAAATAAGAACTATACTAAATGAAAGCAGTCCCATCTCACTCCTAAAGCAGCCCCAAATTTCACAGAAACCACTGTATGATATGATGACAAAATGCACATAATACCACAATGCAACTAAACTTCTACTTGCTTTCATTTCAAGAGTCTGCTAAAAATATTTCACCAAGCCTAAATTTATTTACCTTTTCCCAAAGGAGCTAGAGAAACAAGGATTTTTGTTGCAAGAATCTCACAGGATTTAAATGTCAAAAGATCAACTGCTGCACTTTTTTAAGAGATTTGTTCAGAGTTAAGTATGGAGTGCGAACCTTAAAACTATTTTTTTTTTAATTCATCAGGGTAGAGTTAATAGGTATGAGCAAGCAGTAAAGCATTCGGACTAAAAACAAGGAAGGGTGCTGACTAAGCAATATCAAAACATTTTTAATGATTAAGTCAGTTAAACACTCAATAGAGCTTATCTAACCAGGCTGTTATGAAAGTTTAAAAACAAGCTAGGTAATCTTATAAAGTTCAGGCTGCTTGAAAGCATCCAAGCACAAAATGGAATGAGTTTAGACTACTCTAAGTGGTTCTTAAAGTGTGGTCCACAGACTCGAGGAGATCCCCAAGATTTTCCAGGAAGTATATGAGGTCAAAACTATTTTCATACATATACTGAGTCATTATGTTGTACACCTGAAACTGTTATATCTGAATTACATCTCAATTTAAAAAAAACTTTTTCATAATAACACTAAGATATAACAGCTTAGTATGCCTTTTTCACTGTATTGACGTTTGTACTGATCGACAAATTTGCACAGTGCAAAAGCAGTGGTGGGTAGAACTGTCTGCACTTTAGCACGAATCAAGGCGGCAACACCAAATTTCATTAGTAGTCATATTCTTCACTGCCATGCACTCTCAGTTTTAAAAAACTGCCAGTTTCACTTCATCGATGAAGCAATAAAAATTATTAATTTTGTTAAACCCGAACTCTTTGAGTAAATGTCTTTTTAATGATCTGTGTGAAAAAATGGGAAGTACAAATAAGGCACTTCTGCTGCATGCCAAAGTGTGACGGTTGTCTTAAGAAGGCATTTGCACAATCGTTGGATGTGCAAACTCAACTAGCCACTTTTTCCATGGAATGTACTTCAAAGAAAAGAGGGAATTAAAAAGAGCGTGAATAGCACAAGAAGATTCAACGAGGATATAGGTTAAATACAAGATATGCTTCCAACCCTCCAATAATTGATAGCATAGCCTAGAAGTCAGCTGGCAGCCTCCAGCTATAGTCTCTTCAGGATCCCTAGCTCTCAAGCTGAGACTACTACTCTCTTCCTGGGCAGCTGATCATATCACGGCTCTAAGGCCTGGCCATTTCTGTCAAATACAGACCCTCTAAATGAAGATTTTTGCTCTGGAGCCCTCATTGAGACTGAGACTCTGTCAGATCTGAATCACACTCTGAGGCTCTCCCTGCCAATTCTGTTTCCTCCCCTTTCCTTTCATAGGAATCCTCCCCCTCCCCCTCCCCCCTTATACCTCTTGTATTCCTAATTCTGTCTTGACATCGGCTTCCAGAAGAACTCAAATTGGCACAGGGGGTACCAGAAATGGACTGAGAAAGCAGAAAGTAAGAATGCGGTTTGGAAACTACATCACTTACTGTCCCACCGGCAATAGGACCTCATCCTGGGACAGCCCCGGGCAACAAGATGGTGGCCCAAATGCTAAAACCTTCTTGGGAAAAGTGCTAAAACTTTTTTGGGATAATGCTTCCAAAGAGGAACATGCAGGTTTCCCTGGTGGCGCAGTGGTTAAGCATCCGCCTGCCAATGCAGGGGACACGGGTTCGAGCCCTGGTCCAGGAAGATCCCACATGTTGCAGAGCAACTAAGCCCGCGCACCACAACTACTGAGCCTGCGCTCTAGAGCTCGCAAGCCACAACTACTGAAGCCCGCACGCTTAGAGCCCGTGGTCTGCAACAAGAGAAGCCACAGCAATGCGAAGCCCACGCACTGCAACGACGAGGAGCCCCCACTCGCTGCAACTAGAGAAAACCCACGCGCAGCTACAAAGACCCGACTCAGCCAAAAATTAATTAATTAATTAATTTTTAAAAAAACAAAGAGGAACATGCCATGTGGCGTAATGACTGTGATGTCTGAAAAGTCTAAGGGGAACAATACAAGTAAGAACAATGGAATGGCTGGCTGTCAGCTGTACTGACTCCCTAGAAAGGGCAGCTAACAATTGGAAACTAAGTGTGAAAGCCAGGGGGCTCTCTGGTAGCTCACAAACAAGTCCTTATCACTTACAGTGAAAGAGCAGAAAAAGATAGTTAAAGGCAGAAATGGTTCAAAGATGACTGAATGCTCAGTCAGGGCAGGTTTGCTATACTAAGGTCAGGGTCCTGGTTTGGAAAACATGGAAGCCTGATAGATGGGGTAGGGACAACTAAGATGGTTGCCCCCAAAGATTTTGATTCTCCAGACTCCTCTGCACTCCCAGAGTCTGCAGAGATGATGCTGGCACTTCCCACTGTGCAGGAATACACTTCAGAGGCCTCTCACCTGCAAGGCAACAAGAGCTCCCCTCAAGATCTGCCCCCACCTCCACTCCTGGTTGCCATGATAATAATTAATGTTAATCCTGTTAAGGACATCTTGGGTCTGATAAGAGAGAAAAGAGACAACGCCCCAAAGTTGCTGCAAGAATTAGCCAACATACACCAGCCGAATCAGTGAGGCTACCCACAGTGTTGGATTTTGAGAGTACTTAATCAAGGAGGCCAAAACATTACTGAATAAGGTAAAGTTTGGTTGGGAGGTGGAAGTCCACTGTCTCAGAATATGGGGACTACCACTGTGACAAGGACTTAGGGTTTCGTAACTCACTGCTAGGGTGACTCCCAGAAGCCTGGAAAATACAGCCCACACTGAATGAAGTTAAAATGCCTAAATTACCATGGCAGAGAAAGGACAATGGGATTAAAGGCTCAGGAAAGGGGGAATGCTGGAGTGGATATATTATGGGAGGTCGTAAGACCCACCAGACAATTATGTTCCATAAGAGGGCCGATTAGACACACCACACACCAAGGCCATCAGGAATACACTGGTGAGACAGACCTTAGCATCACTAAGAATTTAAGTGGTGGCTCTCCTCTATAGTAGAGGCTGTCACAGAAATTGGTTCACTGATGATGGCAATGATGGGGCTCTGAAGCAAGAGCAGCCAGGTGGTAGCACTTAAAACAGGAAGCTAGGGACTTCCCTGGTGGTGCAGTGGTTAAGAATCTGCCTGCCAACGCAGGGGACACGGTTTCAATCCCTGATCCGGGAAGATCCCACATGCCGCGGAGCAACTAAGCCCATGCGCCACAACTACTGAGCCTGCACTCTAGAGCCCATGAGCCACAACTACTAAGCCCATGTGCCACAACTACAGAAGCCCACACACAACTACTGAAGCCCGCCTGCCTGGAGCCCGTGATCTGCAACAAGAGAAGCCACCGCAATGAGAAGCCCGCGCACTGCAACGAAGAGTAGCCCCCGCTCGCCACAACTAGAGAAAGCCTGCACACAGCAATGAAGACCCAATGCAGCCAAAAATAAATAAAGTAAATAAGTTTATTAAAAAAACACAAAATAACAGAAGCTAATGGACCACACTATCATCATGACTTGCAAGGTGGGAGACAGCCAATAAAGCTTGACCCACAGGGAGCCAGGGAGAGAGCTAACAGAACTTGGTGTCATTAGAGCAAAATAGACAGGCAATCAACAACAGTGCTGCTTATTAATATATACACAATCAAAGCAAGGCAAGAACAGATAAGCACAAGACTGAGAGTAGTTGCCTCAATAAAAAGCTACTATCCCTTGCCTAATTCCTGGACCTGAGCCAGTTTTCAGATCCAGACTGACGGACTTAAAGAGATGGATGGGTCCCCAGGAGTAAGGACCCCGTAACAAATTTTTATATATATATATATATATATATATATATATATATATATATATATATATATATATTTCCCCAAAGGGACCTGTGAGTATTTACTCAGGTGACTATTTAGGTATAGTGGGGAAACGAAAATACGCAGACATCTGAAGAACTAATGGTCACAGAGGCTGAGTTAATGTTGATATCTAGAAACGTGGAACATAATTATGGCCCAGTTACAGGGGAAGGAATATAGGAACTAAGTAAGAAATAGAGTTCTGGCCAAAGTCAAGCTTATGGTAGGTCCACAGTCCACTGACCCACCCAGCACTTATTTTCCCAGGCCCTGAATACATAAACAGGATTGGCATACTTAGCAACTGAAAGGCCAGATGAGACCTAAAAATGTCTCCCCACTCCTTGGCCAAAACAGTAAATCAAAAAAATATTGTGTCAGGGATGGAGGTAAGAGGAATAGCAGAGATTAGTGCCACCCTTAAGGATCTCAAAGATGCAGGGGTAGTGGTCCCTTTCATATGTTTGTTTAATTCACTAGTCTGTCCTCTGTAGAAACCAGCTGGATCCTAGAGAATGATTGAAGACTACCACAGTTCAACCAAGTAGCAGCCATGACCATAGCTACCATGCTGGATGTAATATGTTTGCTACAGCAGATATACATAGCCTCAGGTACATGGCATACAGCCATTGATTTGGCAAATGAGTTCTTTTCTATCCCAATCAGAAATAGTTCCTTTCACATGGAGTCAACAACAGTATACACTCAGTTTTGCCTCAGGGCTACATTAATTGTCCTACTCTGTCCTAAGATAGTCTGAAGAGATCTGAACTCAGAATAGCACACTAATCTAGTAAATCAGTGACATCATGTTGATTGTGCAAGATGATCAAGAGATGGCTAGCATGCTGAAGGATATATGTGCTCCAAAGGATGGGAGAAAAACTATGAATATTCAGGGATCTGCCATTTCAGTGAAGTTTTAGGAATCCAGTGGTTAAGGTTATGCCAGCACACTCCCTCCAAAGCAAAAGACAAACTGCTGCATCTTGCATCCCTACTATTAAAAAAAAAAAAAAAGGAAGCACAAGGTCTGCTAGGTTTCTTCAGATTCGAGAGTCAACACATTCTATACACTGCTGTGGCCCACATACTGAGTAATATGAAAGGCTGCCAGCTTTGAGTGGAGTAAACAACTCTGCAGTAGGTCCAGGTTGCAGTGCAAGCAGTTCCTATGCTATTGGAGGTATAAATGGTGGGGAAAGACACAGTATAGACTTTATAGCAAGCCCAAGTGGGAGAATTACAGTGCAGGCCCCTGGAGTTCTGCAGAAAAGTCATGCTATTAGAAAAACAACTCTTGCTGTGCTACTGGGCTCTGGAAGAGATAGAACGCTTGACCATTGGGCACCATATGTCCAGAACTGCCCATAATGAGCTGGGCTCAACAGGACTCTCCAAGTCATAAACTCAAGTGAGCTCAGTAACAATCCATTATGAGATGGAAATAGTACATCAAAAATCAAACCCAAGCAGAACCAAAGGGCACATGTAAGCTACATAAGTAGGCAGTCAAGACTTCCCTGACACTTAACCACAGTTGTGCCAGCACCCTTCCCCAGCTCACATCTATAGCTGTTTGGAGGATCCTATACAACCAAGTTAAGGAGGACATAAAAGCCAAAGTTTGGCTTATAAATAGGTCAGCTCAGTACGTGAATGCAAGCTGAAAAAAAACAACAGGTTCATTACAGCCACACTTAGGGGTGACCATGACAGTAGAAAGGCAAAGTCTCCCTAAGATGGAGCTTCAAGTGATGTACTTTGTGTAGAAAGAAATGTGGCCTGAGATGAGAATATATACAGACTCATGGGCAATGGCAAATGGACTGAGTACCTGGTTAGGGGTCTTTAAGGAAAAAGACTCTACAGTGGATGCAAGAAGATATGAGCGGAGGCAAATGAATGAACATACAGGAGTGAGCATAAAGTGTGAAAATCTTTTTCACGTGTTAATGCCCATCAGAAAGCATCCAATGCAGAAGAGACAATGAACAACCAAATAGACAAAATGACTCAGACAGCTGACATTAGCCACCCAGAACTGGCATGATGGGAACATGAACAGAGAAGCCACTGTAACAGAAATGAAGATGGAAGCAGAGAAGGAGGCATGGATGCCCACTTACCAAGGCCCAATCAGGCTTCTGCCAACTCTGAACATCCAACCAATGAGCGACACTGAGCCCCCAGTACAGCACTATGCCTCAAGCTGACCAACTGGCTAGGGGATATGGGGATATACGTATACATATAGCTGCTTTTCTTTGTTATACAGCAGAAACCAACACAACACTGTAAAGCAATTATACTCCAATAAAGATGCTAAAAAAAAAAAAGTTGAAGGTTCTAGGCACACTTTTACCAGGAGACATATCAAGGATCATATTGAACTATATAAATTACAGCTGCAGCCTGGGAATTTGGGACTCGGTGTATCCCACGACCAGGAGACAAGAAGTAGAATCACCACAATGAGGCTAATTAAACCTCATCCTCAGGTGAAGTAGGGCTGCTGTTACATAATGGGATCAAGGAGTATACCTGGAATTCAGATGATCCATTTGGGTACCACTTGATACTCCCCTGAGCAACTGTGACTGTGAACAGACAAATGCAACCACTCCAGCCTGAGAAGAGCATGGTTCTCACACCCCTCAGAAATGAGGGCTGGGGCTTCCCTGGTGGCGCAATGGTTAAGAATCCGCCTGCCAATGCAGGGGACACGGGTTCGAGCCCTGGTCCAGGAAGATCCCACATGCCACGGAGCAACTAAGCCCGGACACCACAATTACTAAGCCGGTGTTCTAGAGCCCGCCTGACACAACTACTGAAGCCCGCGTGCCTAGAGCCCGTGCTCTGCAGCAAGAGAAGACACCGCAATGAGAAGCCCGTCACCGCAGCAAAGAGTAGCCCCCGCTCACCGCAACTAGAGAAAGCCCATGTGCAGCAACAAAGACCCAACGCAGCCAAAAATAAAATTTTAAATAAAAAATGAGGGTTGGGTCATACCACTAGACAAACCACCAAGAACTTCAGAAATTATAGCTAATGGCAAGAATTCAGACTGGATAGTGGAGGAGACAAAGAGAACCACTGTGACCTGGAGACCAGCTACAGAGATGGAGGCTGAAGCCTGTCTCACTATCCTGTTTTCAACTTTCCCATTAGGAAGAGAGGTCCATGGAAATGGAGGAGCTACTCTCAGAAAATGTTTAGAGACACAGATCCACACAGCGTAAGAAAGGGACTGTGGCAATCACTTGGATCTCCCTTCAAAAAAAGAACCCGCATTCAGGTGCAAGGAATACAGTTAGCTAGTAGCCTCCAGCTGCAGCATATAAGAATTCATCTCAGCTTTCCAGGGGAGTCCACACTCTCCTTGGGCAGCTCCTAGCCAGTGACTAAACACAGAGGATTTTCTAGAACCTGGCCATTTCTTCCTAATGCAGGACTCCTCTAACAGGCAGTTTTTGCTCTGGAGCTTCTTATTGGGTTGTCCAAGATTTTTTTTTCCAGATCTGCATCACAGACTGAGGTTCTCCTTGGTCAGTTCAGCTTTCTCTCCCTTTCCCTTCACAGGCATTCTATTACCTACCCCCATAAAAATCCCTTGCACTAGTAACTCCATCTCAGTGCTTCCCAGGGGGGACTTCCCTGGTGGCACAGTGGTTGAGAATCTGCCTGCCAATGCAGGGGAGCCAGGTTCAGAGCCCTGGTCTGGGAAGATCCCACATGGCGCGGAGCAACTAAGCCCGCACACCACAACTACTGAAGCCCGCGCGCCTAGAGCCCACGCTCCGCAACAAGAGAGGCCACCGCAGTGAGAAGCCCGTGCACTGCAACGAGGAGTGGCCCCCGCTCACCGCAAGTAGAGAAAGCCCACGCACAGCAACGAAGACCGAACACAGCCAAAAGAAAAATATCAATGCTTCCCAGAGGACCAAACCAACACATTTTGTAATTAACTTTTTTTTAAATTAATTTATTTATTTTTGCTGTGTTGGGTCTTCGTTTCTGTGCGAGGGCTTTCTCTAGTTGTGGCAAGCGGGGGCCACTCTTCATCGCGGTGCGTGGGCCTCTCACTATCGCGGCCTCTCTTGTTGCAGAGCACAGGCTCCAGACGCGCAGGCTCAGTAGTTGTGGCTCATGGGCCTAGTTGCTCCGCGGCATGTGGGATCCTCCCAGACCAGGGCTCGAACCCATGTCCCCTGCATTAGCAGGCAGATTCTCAACTACTGCGCCACCAGGGAAGCCCCTTGTAATTAACTCTTTATAAGGATCCCCTCATTTAGTCCACTAAAGTACTACTGTTATTCCTTTTTTACAGATGAGGAAACTGAGGCACAGAGACATTAATTAACTTGCGCAAGATCACAAGGCAAAAGCAGTGAAACTAAAATTTGAACCCAGGCAGTCAAACTCCAAAGTCTGAGCTTTTAATTACTATGCCAGGGAAGACAAAATATTATCTTGTCAGCTTCAGATATTAAAATGAGTACTTATTCTGTATAATTTTAGAGAAGAAAACAACAAAAGGATAGATGTTAAAGAAAAGCAGATCTTTGGTTAAATACAAAAGAAATTTTCTAATAATCAGCAGTAACCAACAACAGAATGAAGTCCTTCAGGAAGTAATCAGGACTGATCACCGGAGGGTTCAAATAGCCATGGATATTGTGAGGGTGAGGCTTTATAAGACAGATAAAAGTTGACCTAGATCAGTAAAAGCTGTACTACTATTATGTGGATAAAAAGGGTTCCACGGCCAATTAGTCTGGGTAATATACTGCTAAATAAAGTGAAACAAATTTCTTTACTTTTACTCCTCAGTTTTTAAAATATGAATGTGCAGTTACAAATCTCTACCTGAGGGATCTAGTATGCTAAAAAAAAAAAAAAAAATTTATTGTATTTGACTAAAGAACACTTCCTTGCTCCTGGTCGAGGATGATTTCTTTGCTAAGTCAAGATTCACTGATCCAAGGACTGCAGAAAAAGCGAACAAGGAAAAGTATGACAATTTTCTAGCTGGGTAACAATTTTCCAACCAGTCAAAACATCATCTGTTTACCTACACGTCAATATTAGCATCTCTAATACCTCCAGGGTGGGTAGGCTATAGAAAAGTTTTGTCACTAAAATGCATTTTATCCTTTTTGAATGCAAAACATGCCCTCCTTTGCTTTCTCAACAAATTCTCTTAAGATCTACAACAATGGGCCCACATTTTAATTACTGAATTCCCACTTTATGAGCAATATGAAAGCTTTAATTATTTCAAGTGTGCTACTTTTGATCTGGTTACTTTCATATAACACAGCTCTATATGCATTTTTCACAAACATAAACACATCACAAGAAAGGACAGAAGAAAGGGAATAACAGGTAGAGGGAAAAGGCCTCAGTCACAAACTATTCATCCAGCTAATTTCCAGAGTTGTTGTGTTTTTATTCAGAAATATATTCTCTTTAGTCATTACAAGGAAAACTTTTATGTAAATTACAATCTCTTGGTCTTGATTCTCCTATCTTCCTCAGCCACTACCCACAGCCAACTGCCCCCCCATGCTGTTACTTCATTAATGACATTTAGTCACCATTGCCTAGAGTTGTCCACATGCCATCTATCTTTTCATTGAGCTCTTCTTTAGAAATATTGAATAGAATATTAAATGTGGAAAGGGCCTTAACATCTAGCCCACCACTCATTTTCAGATCAGAAAAATGAGGTCCAGAGATCAGTTAGTATACTTATATAATAATCACAAAGCAGGCATTTATCTACTTCAAAAATAAGTATATGAAAGGAGAAATTCCCAAAATACATGCACATACATATCTTTTTTTTTATACAAATTACTACATGCCAATAGCATACTTCAAAGGCAAATCAACTAAAGTTGTGCTCTTCTAATCTGAATACTTCCTAAAGCACTATGGAAAATCTTATAATAAAACAAATACAGAACACATGGGGAAGTTCACATGATGAAAAAGAGTGTGGAGTTTGTAGTCAGAGTTATATGGTTTGAATCATGGATGTGGGCTTAGGAAAGTCAATAAAACTCTCCAAGCTTCAGTTCCTTCAGCTGTAAAACGTCCATGATACCATGGGTATTATAGGATCATTTTAAGAATTACAAATAACAGACATGAAACACCTACCAGAAAGATAGCACACCATTGACAAAACTTTTCCATTACACTAATAAGCAATAAAAGGCAAAAGAAATCAAGGAAAATGTTGTAAACCTGGAATCTTGGGAGGACTGGATAATGGGGCATGCAGCTACATTTTATATTTTACTTCCCATTTTAGCCACACACATTTTATAAAATGCCCAGGCAAGCTAGAGGTTTATTATAGGCATAATATGATACAATACTCATTGGCCAATGAATAGTAGACCCCATGGATTAGGTTGGAACCAGACCATGAAGGGCTGTGCCAGAATAAAGAATCTTAACCTTGTTTTTTAACCATTGAGCAGAAATTTCCAAGAGTGACCTCACAACAATCTCAAAAATAATTTACTTTAGCTACTAATTTTTTAAAACAACAAAAACAAAAAACTTTGGCAGCTATTACATCACCAGAATTACAAAAAGGTCTAGATGATGTATTCTGAAGTTTTAAATTTCTTCTCAAACTTGCAGTGTTTTACTTCAATTACTTTTCAGAGGTTGTTTCTCTCATTCAATTGAAAATGAAAAATGGAGACTAAAAATTACATAAACCCTGACGGAATATTTTCACAAAATTTTGATACTGCTCGTTCTTTATTTTAATAAACAGAATTCTGAGATAGGCTCTGTTGTGTTTTGAAATAATAATAAAACATATGATTTACTCTTTCTTCATTTTAATAAAACAAATTCTGGTAGATAAACTACCATGAGAGGTTAGAAGAGAACTGTTACAAACAGAAATGCTTACCTCTTCATTAATACCAGCAAAAAGACTCCAGAACTGCTGTTTTTTATAGCTTTATATAGAAATTATGGCATCCAAAGCAACTATAAGATTGTGTAACAAACCAGTTATACAATCTTGTATAACTTTCAGCCCACTCAGTTCAAAATCAGCATTAAAAGATCTAAAAGTGATCATAATCAAATGGGAAAACACTGTGGCTGATCCAATGTATGTAGAATGAAGGCCCCAAATGCGCTCTGTTTACTCAAATAATGGTTCCCTGCAGAATTTCCTAACTAGTTTGAAAAAGCTTTAGAAACATTAGCAAGTCATTATTGCTGACTCTGAACAATGTCCTATAAAACCTCATAGAAAAGCTTTAATACTTTGAATGGAAACAAACAATAGGGGACTATACTACATACAAGAATAAAGAATTTGGGGACTTCCCTGGTGGCGCCATGGTTAAGAATCCACCTGCCAATGCAGAGGACATGGGTTCAATCCCTGGTATGGGAAGATCCCACATGCCATGGAGCAACTAAGCCCGTGCACCACAACTACTGAGCCTGCGCTCCAGAGACCGAGGGCCACAACTACTGAAGCCCACGTGCTGCAACTACTGAAGCCCGCGCACCCAGAGCCCATGCTTTGCAACAAAGAGAAGCCACGGCAATGAGAAGCCCATGCACTGCAACAAAGAGTAGCTCCTGCTCAAAGCAACTAGAGAAAGCCCGCACGCAGCAACGAAGACCCAATGCAGCCAAAATAAAAAAGAATAAAGAATTTTTAACAAATTTCCATTTAAGTTTAATTTTTTTAATCTAAGGCATGAATTTACTACTTCAGTCTTTTTAAAAATGCAACAGAACTACCATCATCGATATTAAGTCATATATCCTTGAGGATGTATTATCGTAAACAACCAGAAAGTTGAAAAGATGATAACTCACTACAGAATTATCAACTAAAGAAACTATTATGGTCAAAAGCTAAGGCCGCAAAAGCATTTTTAAGCTTAAATAAACAAATGTAAGAAATTTAAACTAAAAGATAATTTACAGAAAAAAATTTAGGATTTTTACAAAGAGTTCTGTAATATAAAATCCGGAACACCTCAACAGCCTCATCAACATGCATTAAGCCTCCCTTGCCCAATAGGAATTCAATGCCTTTTTCTTGATTTCAGTGTGTCCGAAGAAATTTCCTCATCTTTACCTTATTTTATTAAAAGCTCTCAAAAAGTACTTCATAAATACAAAACAGTATATACTGTTTTAATTTTTCTAATAGTCCAGTTCTGTGAATGGGCTATTTATAATAATTCAAAAGAAAAATTTTTAACAGGAAATATTTTATAAATAACATTTAAATTATTTTATTAAATAAAACTTACGGAGTATTATAAAGTGGAAGACATTCTACTAACTACACAGTTAAAATACTAATACTGATACCTTGGTTTCTCCTTAATTTAGCAATCTCTAATACAAATTGATCATACTGATTTTATATTCTTGGTAGTAAACTCCATAAATAATGACCTTTCAAGCTCTTTCAAACAGAAGTAAACAAGAAGTATATTTTCCACTTCAAGGGTAACACTGATTTACCAGGACTCATGGGACTGAATTACAGCTCTGACTTACACATTATATCATTTAATCCTCGCAATAATCCTATAAGATGGGTATTATCAGCTTCGTTTTATAGGAGAATAAACTGAGGCTTAAAGGGGGTAAGAAACTTGTCCAGGGTTATACAGGTTATAAGAAAAGACTGGACCCCATATCTGACAGGTTATAAAAATCTAGTTCTAATCTACTGCAGTTATGTAAGGAAAAGTCTATGTTTTGAAGATTCTTCAATTCTTAAATAATGTAAGTTTAATAAATGATACTGCTTTTTGAAAACTAAGTATATGAACTATTTCTATTTGGTAACTGCAACTATGTATCTTTCACTGATTATTATATACTAAGAATGTTGTTCTATATAATGCAAGTCAGGTACACACAAGTAAAATCAAAGATCATGTAAAACTGAAAATGAATAACTGAAAAATGAATAAAACTCTGAAAATGTAACAAATATATTTTCACAGAGAATGGCTAATTTATTAGCTAGACATAGGGAAGAGCTAATTTATTTGCTAAAAATGAAATGGAAAATATGTGTAATAGTTAAGATCAAAATTGTTTTCTATCAAAAATTTCAAAAACTTCCAAAAGTAAACTCATTCTCTAAAAAATTAAAGCTACCAAGTTTTAAGTCACACAGAAATTCCAATGCCTGGTTTTTGTTTTTGTTTTCTCCAAAAGGAGGAATGGAATTGAGCATTTATTGAGCACCTTCTATGTGACAGACACTGAGTTAATTGCTTTTGATTACTTTTTGCGGTACGCGGGCCTCTCACTGTTGTGGCCTCTCCTGTTGCGGAGCGCAGGCTCCCGACGCGCAGGCTCCCGACGCGCAGGCTCAACGGCCATGGCTCACGGGCCCAGCCGCTCCGTGGCATGCGGGATCTTCCCGGACCGGGGCACGAATCCGTGTCCCCTGCATCGGCAGGCGGACTCTCAACCACTGCGCCACCAGGGAAGCCCCTGCTTTTGATTACTTTTATCTCATGGAACCCGTTCTACTGCCCTGACTACTGAGGGGTACCATTACTCCAGTAGCACATAAGAAGAAACTCAGGATCTAAATGTCACATTGCTATAAGAGTGCAGTAAGATTGCAGTAAGGATTCGTACTCACATCTGACTCCATATTCTGCACCACATCATGCAATTAACAACCACAAAACACACCACACACACTATCCCTTTAGCAACATGAGAATTTAAGTTAAAAATCTAAGCAGTTATCTTTTTTTTTTTTTTTTTTTCTCTCCTGTTGCGGAGCACAGGCTCCGGATGCGCAGGCTCAGCCGCCATGGCTCACGGGCCCAGCCGCTCCACGGCATGTGGGATCTTCCCGGACCTGGGCATGAACCCGTGTCCCCTGCATCGACAGGCAGACTCTCAACCATTGCGCCACCAGGGACGCCCCAAGCAGTCATCTTTTAAAGAAGCTTTGTGCCCTGCAACTAGTCTGCGGCCAGCACATAACAGGTGCCAAATAAAAGTTTACTGAATGGAATGTAACAGGAAGAAATGGGATCATCTCCACTCACACCATCTTTCTCAAGGAGTTAACATAAAACTATTGCTCACCAGGCAACATATACAATTTTCTCCTTAAAGAATAAAATACTGAATCAGGAATTAGAAGAAAAAGGAATGACCATACATAAAAATTATTAATATTCTTAAAGGGCAAGCTACTGGATTAAACATAGAAGCCTTAAATAGAGATCCAGCATGTTCCACTCAATTACAACACTTATCTGACTCTGCCTTATAACAGTTAATTAGGACCTCCCTAGTGGCGCAGTGGTTAAGAATCCACCTGCCAATGCAAGGGACACGGGTTCGAGCCCTGATCCGGGAAGATCCCACATGCCACGGAGCAATTAAGCCCATGCACCACAACTACTGACCTGTGCTCAAGAGCCCGTGAGCCACAACTACTGAGCCTATATGCCACAACTACTGAAGCCCGTGCGGCTAGAGCCCATGCTCCACAACAAGAGAAGTAATGACAATGAGAGGCCTGCGCACCACAAAGAAGAGTAGCCCCCACTCGCCACAACTAGAGAAAGGACACGCACAGCAACGAAGACCTAACACAGCCAAAAATAAATAAATTAAATAAATAAGTTTATTTAAAAAAACAGTTAATTAAACATGTCCTGCTTCTACAATTAGCTAGCTGCTAGCACAGACCTTGGTCATTTTTGTGTTTCTCAGAACACCAAAGACAGGACCTGGCACTTAATATTAACAGCTAAAATTTTATAAAGATCTTTCACAGATTACAAAGCTTTTTCAGATATATTTATCCTAAAAGCCTTGCAAGATAAGTATGATAACTATCTGCATTTTACAGACAGTGACATTGAAGTCCAAGATTAAGAGCCAAGGTAAGTGGTCAGGTATCCTTCTGTAACACCACAGCTACCAGAAAAGGCTCTCAATAAATGTTTGTTGGTTGAATCAGCTGTCCCTAGAAATATGATTTTTCTAAGATTACCACCATTATCTGTCGCTATAAGAAATGACTGTATTGCCACTCAAGATTTATAGCTTTGCTAGAAAACAGATACTTTCACTCAGTTTGACAAGGTTAATTAACTTTAAACTTATTACCAGTGATTCTCAAACTTTAGTAGGACTAATAACTGGGGAGCTTGATAAAAGTGAAGCTCCTTGGGCCACCACCATCTCTAGAAATTCTGATTCAAGTGGCCAGGAATCTGCATATTTTAATAAGCACTCTTAGCTGATTCTAATGTTCATAGTCTTTAGGGACACACTAAGAACTGAATTAAATTTTTTTAACCCTAAATTCATCTACCTCCCCCAAATTTTTTAATGGAGCCAATATTTTACAGTTATAGATATTTAAGCAAAAATTTTACAAAAACAATGCAAGGCTATGGCATCGAATAGGATAGGTCCCCAAAAATCCTTTAATACCCAAAACCTCCCTAGACCTGGAGATTCACATGCTGCACAGAAGGTAAATCAGGGGTCTTTTAGGTAGTTACCCATGTTATTCTGTTTTAATTGATGAATTCAACTATGACTGCAATGTAATTTAGTAAAACATTTTTATAGGTCTTATACAAATGACTGGATGTTCAACAGTAAAATGGAACAGTTAACTTTGAACCTAATACAGAGATAATAACTTAATCACCAACAGTACCAGCCCATTTTAAACTTTAAATGACCATCAAAATGTTCTGAGATTATGGGTGACTTTTCCCCCATTATTAAATATTCACTGAGGGTTGGCATAGTACCTCTCTGTACTTTCTGAACTTTCTACAATAAGTATATTTTTTTCAGGATTATAAAAGTTTTATAAGTATTTATTAATCCTACAACCTTCACATACATAATGGGAAACAAGAATAACCTGAACCACATTTATCATAAACCACAAACACCCAAATATCTGACTTATGGTACCAACTGTAATCACTAACTTTTTTTAAATTAATACCAGAACAAATCACTTAACTACTAAAATTTAGAGTATGTCCTATTTCTATCAGGTATCTGTTATTAGCATGACTTTTTAAAATCCTCTTGTCATCTATCCTATGGATCTATTTAGGGAGACAATTTTGTAATGAGGACTGAGGCATTAAAATATTTACACTCTCTCATGGCGGGGCGGGCGACCAGACCTTTGGTGTTTTGTTTTGTTTTTTTAAGATATTTTCTGATTGTATTTATCTAGGAAACTTAACATCGCAAAGCTGGGAGGGGGCTTTCTCCAAGGCAAACCACGCTTAGAAGCAAAATGTAACAGAAGAAGGCAAAGATGAGCTACCGGTAGGTGATGAAATTTCACCTCAAATAAGACGCAAACGGTTGTTTTCAGCCCAGTCAGGTGGGTGAATGACACTCCAGGAGTTCCTAGGGCTTTCAGGGCCCCGCACTTTCTGCGCTCTCTCTCTCTCTCCCTGCCCTCCCGCCCCTCCCCCCGGGACTCTGCGGGACTCAGCATGGGGCGCGGAAAAGCCCAGGCTGTTCGCAAACAGGCGTCCTCTGCCTCCCTCCGGGATGTACGTGCGGGGCCCAGGGTAAGAGGCTGCGCTCGGCCCGGCGCCGGGGCCAACCCGAAGGGTGCCAGCTACCCTGCCAGTCCCCCGCTCCACACACCCGGCCGCCCCGGAGCCCAGGCCGGGGCGAGGGCTTCCCGGCGACTCGGGGCCTAGTCGCCCCCCACGCGCCTCCGGCCTCCCGGGGGACGCGAGAAAGAAGGGCTGAGGCCCCCCCTAGCCGCGGGGTGGGGGAGGCGGCCGCAGCGGCAGGACGCCCCGTCCGCCTGGCCCGAGGGCTTGCCCAGGACCCTCCCGGGCGGCCGAAGGCCAGCGAGCACGGGACCGCGCCGCGCCGCGCCACACTCACCTCGAGCAGCGGCCGCCGCCACCTCAGCATGGCCGTGGGGGTCGTCCCTGAGCAGACAGCCTCCTCCGGAGGGCACCGGCCCGGCCCCAGGCGCCGCCGCGAAGCCTCCCACTCCTGAAGGAGCTGTGGTTGCCGCTGCTGCTGAGGCCCAGCGCCCGCCGAGCCGCATCGGGCTCCCGGGCCGCCGCAGCCACGCGGATCCCGAAGGAGCGCCGCTGAGCCGGGCCGGGGGCGCAAGGCTGCGGCGGGACAACCGAGGTGCTGCAAGCGGGGATCCTCCGTGAAGCCTCCAGCGTCGCCGTGGCCGCTCCTGCCGCCGGCGCCGCTGGGCCACAGCGCCCCCTGGACCCCACGCCCGGCTACGGCGCGGGGACTGCGGCGGCCGCCCGGGCACGAGCTGCAGGGAACGCGAGGGAGCGCGGCCTGGCGTTGGCGGGGCCCCGTGTTCCCTGCGCAGCCCTCGGGCCCCCGGCCCGCCCCCGACGACGCCTCCCGGGAGCCGGAAGCCCCTCGGTCCCCACCAACCTTGGTGGGTCCCCTCCCCTCTCCCCAGTCCTCAGGCCCTGAGCACCTTTGCACCTTTTCTTTCTCTCCAGAAGGTACGTGAACGTTCCCGTCACTCGGACCTTCACCTGAGAGCAGGGGTGTGAGGGAATCTCCTCGTTTTCATCTCTCATGATTCAAGGGGGATCCCTCCTAATCCCTGCAGTGTGTCTGGATGCAAGAAGAGTGACCCAGAACCAACCTTCCCCCCGCCCCCAATCCTCTTCCGAAACAGGTGAAGGAATTGTCTTTGACCGTAATTTTTTTGGATCTTGTGGCAGGGCATTTGAGGAATTTATCCTACGGATACCAAACCCTTAACCCCCAACCTCCCCCAAAACAGAAAAATAATAATAATAATAACATGCTGAGGAAGAAAAGACAATAGCCAACGAGTTGTCCTGAAATTCATAAATAACTTAAAGGTAAGAGAAGAACAACCGTCTCTTCTAACTAACCCACTCCCCCACCCCCATCTCTACTCTTCCACTACTCTTCCACCCCCAACCCCCACCAAATCCCAGGTAAGGCTCTGAAGGAAGGAAATCGTTATATAGCTGGGGCTGTGGAATCGTTCTGTTTACAGATACCCCATATTCCATCCCACTCAAACTCTAGGCTGCAAAATCAGAAGCAAGAACAAAAGAAGCAAGACTGTCAGAGGGAAAATAGGGAAAGAGAGAAACTCTTCAAGTCCTGTGGTCCCATACTTTTACAAATAGTATACATTATTTTATCATAAAGTGGTATAGTAGAATGAGCAGGGACTTTGGTGGCAGACAGATCCTGATACAACCAATTCCAGCTCTGTGGTGTGTAACTATGACCCTGGGCAAGTTATATAATATTTCGGAACCTTGGTTTTCTGATGCCTACCTTGCTGGTTGTTGTGAAGATTGGAGATAATTTATGTAAAGGAACTGGCCCATGGAAGGTACTCAATAAATGTTAGTTCCTATTATCGTTGGTTCCAAAACACTCTGTCTTTCTTAGATTCAAGGTTGTTCTCATCTTTTTCTTTCTCTCTCAATCTGTATGTGTGTGTGTGTGTGTGTGTGTGTGTGTGTGTGTGTGTGTTCCTGTTGAAAGATGGGTGCATCATTTGTCATCATTCTTGGTCTGGGTAAAATCTCCCTAAATTTCACTAATGGATTTATGTAACATCCCTCCACCGAAGAATAATACAGCCTAGTATACTGGATCCTATGACATTCTGTTGCATGGCAGATATCAGGATAGAACCAGTATAGTTTTCTGTATAGAAAAGAATTATAAGGCAATTTCACCTTACCTTAGGTTATGTCCTAATAATAATAAATCTTAATGAGAAAGTTATATAAGGTCTCTGGGAATTTTCAAATAATAATTGAGCAGCCACCTTAGAGAAAATATAACCTAACAGCTCTCTCCCAATCAATGAAAGCTGTTCCTGTGTGTACCTTCACCACCTACTTCTGAGTCACGTCGCCAAAAAGTCACTATCCCCTTTTTATAACAAGAGAAACTGGGGCTCAGAAGGAAACTGTGACTCATCCTCACAACAGCGCTATGAATTAAGTAGTATACTGCCACCATTCTACACCTGAAATGCATCCAACGTAAGGAAAACCTGGAAGTAGACCCTGAGATTCCTTCAGTCTCCCATCTGATGCCCTAACAGTCCTTTCTTCAGTATTTAGAAAATACTGTAAGACTAAGTTACTGTTGCTAAAAAAATTTCAATCTAGAGAAATGGGCCCTTTAGTTGAGATTAGTATGGCAACCTAACATTAGCACTGTGCTTTCCAAGCCTAGTTCACTATCACCGCAGGAAATCTGCATTTGTTTATGAATAATCATGCTACCCAGGGTGTAGCTACTACGTGAAGATGATTCATTTGTTCTCAGGACCAGTTTCCTCTTGCTTCCCGCTTTCCCTCCTTCTCTTCAAATTATGTTGCTCAAAGAGGCTGCCTTTATCATCACTACCACTTCCCTGATTATAGTAGTCCACTTTAAATCTTTTCATCCATGCTTTTATTCTGTTGTTTTGACTCTTCCTACCCAATCTGCTCTCTGCTTCTGAAATGTCTTTCATCTGTTCTCTTCTCCCCTACTGTAAATCTCTTTCATTTTAATCTACCTTGACCTGCTGTCAATTGATTTGGTTACCCTACCCTCAGTTTTGCATTGATTTCCACTACTATTCAGTGACTCTAAAATATCTCCTTGGGCTTCCCTGGTGGCGCAGTGGTTGAGAGTCCGCCTGCTGATGCAGGGGACACGGGTTCGTGCCCCGGTCTGGGAAGATCCCACATGCCGCGGAGCGGTTGGGCCTGTGAGCCATGGCTGCTGAGCCTGTGCGTCCAGAGCCTGTGCTCCGCAGCGGGAGAGGCCACAACAGTGAGAGGCCCCCGTAACGCAAAAAAAAAAAAAATCTCCTTATTCCCAACCTGGTAAACCTACTTTTGCTTTTATACCGTATACATACTATAGAAAGCCAGTATTCTAAGAATGGTTTCTTCAAATGATTTTAAAATATAGCACTCCAAACAAAATTTTCTTTGCTCCTTAAAATTTGTCCTTTAAAATTCAGGCCTTTTATTTGTCAGTTATAGCTGGGAAAAAAAATTCAGACCAAAATGATACTCATTTTCTGGCTTGGTGAATGGCATAGGAATCATCCTTAACTCTTGTGTCTCTGTCCTGGACAACTGTTCACTAAACCTGATAAATTCTACTTCTTGCTTTTATTAAATTTCTTTCCTTCTCTCCAACTCCACTTCTATAGATGCACTGAATGAAAAGAAAGAAGGGAGAGAGGAAGGAGGAACTAATGAATATTATCTTTGTGTACAAGAGTATATACTGGGGCTTCCCTGGTGGCGCAGTGGTTGAGAGTCTGCCTGCCGATGCAGGGAACACGGGTTCGTGCCCCGGTCTGGGAAGATCCCACATGCCGCGGAGCGACTGGGCCCGTGAGCCATGGCCGCTGAGCCTGCGCGTCTGGAGCCTGTGCTCCGCAACAGGAGAGGCCACAACAGTGAGAGGCCCGTGTACCGCAAAAAAAAAAGAGTACATACTGTATAAAAGTTGGTTTAAAAGAAAGCACAAAACCTCTTCCATGCTCCCAATAATCCTTGTGCTTCCCAATTTATAAGTACTCATTACTACACTGTCAGTATGTGTTTGCTTGTATGTCTCTCCTATCAGATTGTAAATGTTTGATTCATCTCTGTGTGCCCACAACCAGTCTCAGCACAGAGTACACCTCAGGGGATGTTAAGCTGAACAAAGCTGTGGCTTAGCCTGATGTGCATCAGGCTAGTGCATCCCACCCACTCAGTTACTTTTTAGGCCTTACCTGTTAACTTCCAGGGTCCACCAAAGAGTAAGATGCCCCTTCAACAGGAGATTGCCCTGCAGCCCAGAATTGACCCCAGCCTGCTGCTGCCAGCTATGGTCTCCCCCACCCCTCTGACCAATCATAGCCAGGAATCAAACCCAAAATTCACAGTTACCTGTTACCAAACAGGAGAGCCCTAGAGCAAGCCAGAAGTCAGTAAAGCAACACAAACTTAAAAAGGAAATTGGGGACGTTTGGGAGTTTGTTAGGTCACTTGAGTCATTTCAAAAGGAACAAAACAATTCCCATTTTAGGAATGAAGCATAAGGAAGTAATCAAATATATGAAGAAAGATGTGCAAAAAGATGTTTATTTTACATTTTACTATAGATTTATAACGTAAAAATGTAAGGAAAGCCTTAAATGAATTACAGTACCTCCACACAAAGAAATATTGTGCATCTATTAATTGCATTTTTAAAGAATTTTAAAAGACATTGAATACTGCTCATGATTCAATATCAAATTGTGTTAAGTAAAAAAGATCATTGTATGATCCCAATTATGTTTTTATATATTTGTAAAATATATAAATATATTTATAAGGAAATAGTACAAAATGTTATATGTTTGTGGGTTTTTTTATTTTGAAATAATTTCATATTTAAAGAAAAGTTGCAAAAATACTACAAAAGAATCCCATATATCTTTCATCCATATCTAACCACATTTGCTTTATTCTGTCTCTTTCTTGTGTGCACACGTGCTCTCATTCTCACTCTTTCTTCCGTCTCTACAGAGAGGTAGATATAAATATAGGTATTTAAAGAAACTACTGTAATTATTTTCTGATCCACTTATCCCTAAATATTTTTCAGTATATTTCCTCAAAATAGTACAAATACCGAGACTTCCTTGGCGGTCCAATGGTTAAGACTCCGTGCCCCCAAGGCAGGTTGCACAGCCTGATCCCTGGTCAGGGAACTAAGATCCCAAATGCCCCACGGTGGGGCAAAAAAAAAAAAAAAGTACAAATATCACAGTACAATTATCAAACTCAGAAAATAATATTGATACAGTACCATGACTTAGTCTATGACCTTATTCAAATTTAGCCAATTGTCCCACTAATATTCTTTATAGAAAAAGAAAATCACTTTTTTTTTCTGGCCCCGGATTCAGTGCAGGATCACACATTATAATTAGTGTCAAATCTCTTTAATATTCTTTAATCAGGAACCATTTCTCAGTCTTTGTTTCATATGACCTTGCCATTTTTATGGCATTTATTTTGTAAAATATCCCTCGATTTGAGTTTGTCTGATGTCTCTTCTTGATTAGATTCAGGTTATGCATTTTTGGCAGGAGTACTACAGAATTGATGTGTCCTTCTCAATGCATCACATCAGAAGAAATGTGACACCTATATAGGTGACAGCAGTTTTGTTCACTTGATTAATTAAGGTGGTATCTGCCAGGTTTATGCAGTGTCAGTAACCATTTTGCTCTTTGTAATTAATAAATATCTTGTGGAGAGATCCCAAGTTTTAACATTCATTGATAATTCTTGCTTGAAACAGTTATTAGAATAGTAGTTGCCAAATTTCTAATTCCATCATTATCATTCCTAATACATATTTTATTTGCCTTCCTACTGTATGGGCAAACTTTTTGCTTCTCCCCCCATTTATTTGTTTATCAATTTATTGATTTATATCAAGATAAACGCATCAATTTTTATTTTATTCTGTGAATTTTATAATCATTAACCATCAGTTTTTTTGAATTTTTGAATTTTATTTTATTTTTTTATACAGCAGGTTCTTATTAGTTATACATTTTATACATATTAGTGTATATATGTCAATCCCAATCTCCCAATTCATCCCACCACCACGACCACCACCCCGCCACTTTCTCCCCTTGGTGTCCATACGTTTGTTCTCTACATCTATGTCTCTTATTTCTGCCCTGCAAACCGGTTCATCTGTACCATTTTTCTAGGTTCCACATATATGCGTTAATATACGATATTTGTTTTTCTCTTTCTGACTTACTTCACTCTGTATGACAGTCTCTAGATCCATCCACATCTCTACAAATGACCCAATATTCCATTGTATATATGTACCACATCTTTATCCATTCATCTGTCGATGGGCATTTAGGTTGCTTCCATGACCTGGCTATTGTAAATAGGGCTGCAATGAACATTGGGCTGCATGTGTCTTTTTGAATTATGGTTTTCTCTGGGTATATGCCCAGTAGTGGGATTGCTGGGTCATGTGGTAATTCTATTTTTAGTTTTTTAAGGAACCTCCATACTGTTCTCCATAGTGGCTGTATCAATTTACATTTCCCCTAAAAGCCCTAGTTCCACTTAATGGAGAATGGTATTTAGAAATTAAGATCTAGGTGGTAGGTGTGCTCATTACCACTATGGTGCCATTGCTTCTAGGCTCTCTCAGTAAGTAGAGCTAGAAAACACACACACACACACACACACACACACCACTTTTACTTGAACCTCATTTTTACTTTAAAGAACAGATGAACTCCAGTATTCAAATTTGGCAGACATTTTCTAGAAAATGGCTGAAGTGAGCTTGTCACTTCAAGGAAAGCAACTAACAGGATTTGTTGCCAATGATAAAATTCAAGCTTTCAGGTAAATATTAGAATACTGAAAAACTTGTATTCACCAAGATAAACTTGACAGCTTCCCAAACTTTCTGAAGGAATGGGTGGTTATTAACAAATGTTATGGAATGTTGTGTTGGTATTTTTTTAATAGTGTAATGAAATATGTCAACATTGGGAAGGTCTGCATAACTCAGTGAACTAGTATTTTTTTCAAATGACCAACGCATTATGTTACAAATATGTAATTGGGTAAAATATCCCTTTAAAGTGTAATATAGACCAAAAGATTTTAATGGAACAGAGTGCAAAAAATTAATCAGTATGGTTTCAGATTCCACATTGCAGCTAACCATTAAGAAATTACCACTTTTCGGGCTTCCCTGCTGGCACAGTGGTTGAGAGTCCGCCTGCCGATGTAGGGAACACGGGTTCGTGCCCTGGTCTGGGAAGATCCCGCATGCCGCGGAGCGACTGGGCCCGTGAGCCATGGCCGCTGAGCCTACGCGTCCGGAGCCTGTGCTCCACAACGGGAGAGGCCACAACAGTGAGAGGCCCGTGTACTGCAAAAAAGAAAAAAAAGAAAAAATTGGACTTCATCCAAATTTCAAATTTTCTGAAATTGGTCATGGTGGGACTATTTATACTATAGAAGTTGGCAAACGCTACAAATCAGGGCTTGTTTTGTTAATTGTCTAGACTTAAGAAAGTGACAGAGTGAATGTTAATAATGCAGATTAAACTTAAAATTGTGTTGTATCTATAGCTGTTACGTTATGAAAAACAACAAAAATTGAGGAAATATTCTTCCGGCATTTGAAAACTATTACCTGATTCAGCAAATAAGTCACTCATATTATTGACAAATGAGTGAAGTTCCAATAGATGTCTTTGTTGTTTCACTTTCATCTTACTTGTTAACATAAAAATGTTAACAACATTCATGTCGGAACTGCACTCAGAGAGCTGGTTATTAAACATATACCAGCACACCATAGGCTGGAAAGGACATCAATGATCCTATAATCCAGCATCTCTTATCATTTTACATGTTAGGGGCATGAAGCCCAGGACCTGCCCAAGGTCACAAACAAGTGAATGGATGGATGGTCAACCTTCGAATCATGTACTATTCTTTTACACTTTAACATCACCTCCCTGGGTATCCAGGAAAATATGTTTTCCATGACATGTCAGAGTGAGGATGGGCAGTGAAGATGTGTGAAACAGTTGTCATCAGTTTAGCTAATAAAAAGCCCTTCTCTCCAGAGTTCTAATGATGCTGTGTACCTCCCATGGGGGAACGAGGAGCCAGAAAAATCAGGACACAAGAAGAGACCTGCCAGGTGCCTCTGCCTATCCTGGCAGACAGCAATAGGGCAGGTAAACAAGCCATGCCTTATTTTTGGACTTTTCTCTCCTTACGCCCTGAGGCATTAAAGAGATTGGGGAGATATTCAGGCTTCTCTCTTCAATAAAGGATTAAACAGAGGCCTGGCCCCATGGAAGAGGATCATGTTCAAACTTGGCCTCCAGACCAAAGTTCTCTCCTTGGCCTCAATCACTTGGAACATCACTTCAGTATTATTTACCCAGAGTCTCCTTGGGAGGCAAGCCAAGGATTATTAATAATAATAGAAATTTACTTTTACATATATCCCTTTACAGTTTATAAGGCCTTTGTACATGCACCATCCTGCTTCAGCCCCATCATAGCCCTGTATGGTGAGTAGGGTAGGGGTTAGTAAATCTTTTTTTTTTTTTTTTTTTTTTTTGCGGTACGCGGGCCTCTCACTGTTGTGACCTCTTCTGCTGCGGAGCACAGGCTCCGGACGCGCAGGCTCAGCGGCCATGGCTCACGGGCCCAGCCGCTCCGCGGCATGTGGGATCCTCCCGGACCGGGACACGAACCCGTGTCCCCTGCATCGGCAGGTGGACTCTCAAACACTGCGCCACCAGGGAAGCCCAAACCTATTTTATAGATGGGGAAATGAGGCTCAAAGAGACAGGGTGCCCAACTTCGTGGAACAAATTTTAGGACTGGAACCCAGATATACTGACACAAAATTTAGTTGTCTTCCATGGCACAAAAGTACTACAGCACAGGCCTAGAAGTATTCCGAGAATTATTATTAATGATAGTCATTAATAATAAAAAGTAGTTTGTTAGGAGAGAGAATAATTGAGCCAGAGAGGTCTTTGAGAAGCAGTTATTCAGGAGGGTCCAGGAAGTTCTTACTAAGGAAGTGACATGTAAGTTGGGACCTAAAGGCCAAGTAGCAGTGAGCCAGGAGACAGCGTGTGCAATGGCCTGGGAAACTGTGACAGTCAGCCAGTGTGGCCAGAGTGGCCTGAGCAAGTAGTAAGTAGCAAGAGATGAGACCAGAGAGAGAGAGGCAAAAGTCAGGTCACAAAGGATGTGTAGCCCATGGCAGGCAGTTGGGATTTTATCTCAAAGACAGTGGGAAGCCTTGGAAGGTTTTTAACCAGGGGAGGGATGTGATCGAATTTATGTTTAAAATATCACTGGCTGCTGAGAGGCAATGGAATTATAGAAACAATATTTGAAGCAGGGAACAGGAGGCTCAGAAATCCAAGCAAGACAGTAGCTTGGACTAATCTCAGGTAGTAGCAGTGGAGATGGATAACTCTGAGTGGATGAATTTGAAATATATGCCAGATATTGTCAAATAAGTTTTCTTATCTAAGCCTCACGACAACTCAGTGATGTAGGTATTCTACAGGTTTTACAGATTTTTTATTTTATAGATGAGGAAGCTGAGATTCAGAGAGGTTCAGCTTCCATATCATGCTTCCCTCTGTATAACAATGATCGTCTCATGCCAAGTAAGGAAACTGAAGTTCAGAACCCAGAGTAGGTGTCAGGGTGATTAGCATGATAAAGCTCCTGTCAAAAGGCTTTGTCTTTATCCAGATGGAAAAAAAATCAGTCTAGGTTAGGGAACTCCTATGGTTAGAGGAGGTTATATCAACTAGAGAACTGTATGTGACTCAGCACAAGGTCAGGCCATCAGGACCCCTAGATCCCAGTAGTGTGGACTATTTGGCAACATGAAAAGTTTAAGCCCTAGAAAGGTGTAATTGTAGATTGATAGAATTTGAAAGACTTCTTACAGATAGTTGGGTACAAACGTCCCACTACACTGATGAGAAAACAAAAAACTAGAGTTCAGAGAGGGGGGAGGGGCTTACAAGTGTTGCCTGGAATGATAGTGGCAGAGTTGGGGCTAGAACCGGGTCTTCTGACTCCCAGCCTATAGTTCCCACAGAACTGAGCTCTGCTATTTCTTTGATAGGCCCAACGATCCTTTTACACTGAGATATTCCATAGCAAATGAATTCCACGTGGGGAAAATGTGCTTTTGAGTAGAGGAAGGGGGACAAATCTCACTTCTGCTCCTAGGAGTTCCCTGCCAGAATCCCAAGTCATTATCTTCCCACATAACAACCTCTTAAATCCCCAAACAAAGCCTGCTCCCAGGAAAACTGGAGAGAGGGCCAGATTGTCCCCAGGATTCGAGGCTCCTATTCCTCCTTCTCTATCCCCTTCCTTCCCCAGGTGCTCTCTTTACTCTTAAAAGCATGCTTTGGGGAAAGGATCTTCTATCAGACACTTAACTTTGGCATGAATTGAGGAGAAGCAAATCCCAGTAAGCCAGGGCCCCTAAATTCTGCCTCTTACTGCTATGGGACTCTTGGGCAAATCACTGCTTCTCTCTGGGCCTGTTTCCTTATCTGTACAATGAGGATACTGGACATAATTTCTGAGGGACCTGCTAGTTCTGATCGTATGGGATCAGAACTTATCAGTTCCCACAACTCCAGATTCCTGCTACAGAGTAGGTTCGCCGGAACTCTTGGTTACCTGGTGAAGGGATGCTCATCAGGTGGAATGTCATCAGTGGCTGGGCCCTCCCTGCTTTCCCCCAACATCCTCATCTGGTCCCCCACAGCCGATGACTGGAAGCTCCTAGGATTCAGATTCGTTTTCTTCTCTGCATTCAAGGGAGGAATGATCCCCAGCCTTCACCCATACACCCAGCCTACACTCATACCCTGAGTATAATTTGAGGGTGGCATCTTCCTGCCTTAAAATATCTCCTCCCCCCACCCCACTGGGAGGAAATGAGATGCTGATGAAATCACGAGAGTTGTGGAGTAAGTAGGCTTGGGTTTGAATCTAGCCCCGCCATTTTACCAGGTCTGTGACCTTGGGCGGGTTATCCCCTCATGCTCATATCCCCAAGCTCTGAATGCTCTGAAGATTAGGGTAACATCTGTGAAATACCTGTTGAAGGAAAGCATAGGGTAATCTCCTTTTTACTTAAGGAAAAAATATCACATTAGAAATGGAATATTAAGAGAGCCGTCTCTCTCTTCCTACAAGTTTTTAAAAAATGAGGCGATGCCATCTAACTGCTTATTTTCTGAAAACCAAAATGCAATGAAGTCTTTTTTTCTTCCAAGTGTCCAATATATAATTTGTGTTCAATACATTTTTATTATCATTATAATTATGATTGTTTATTTTAAGTCCATTGACTCCACTCATAAGGTTCTGAATTCTCTCTTAAACAGAAATCTATTCAAAACTCTCTCCTGGGGCTTCCCTGGTGGTGCAGTGGTTGAGAGTCCGCCTGCTGATGCAGGGGACACGGGTTCGTGCCCCAGTCCGGGAAGATCCCACATGCCGTGGAGCGGCTGGGCCCGTGAGCCATGGCCGCTGAGCCTGCGCGTCTGGAGCCTGTGCTCCACAGTGGGAGAGGCCACAACAGTGAGAGGCCCGCGTACAGCAAAAAAAAAAAAAAAAAACTCTCTCCTGCTTAAAAATCTTCAGTGGCTCCCCATACCCTACACGATATAAAGCCCAAACTTTATACTGTCGTTCAGAGTTCTTAACACTCTGGTCGAACCTGCTTTTGCAGACTGGAACTTCTGGTATACTAAAAAAAAAAAGTGTAAGTTTTGGCATCCCACCTTAGCCACTTAGCCTTTTTCCTTCTCTGTGGTGCTGGGATAGTAATTTCTACCTTATCCATTAAATAATAGTAGCTTATGATAGCTACTAATTGTTGCAGTTATTAAGTGCTGGCTAGTGCACAAAAATTTGACAAATTCATTTAATCCTGACAAGAGCCCAATAAAGTAGGTGCTTTTATTTTCAGATGAGAAAACTGAAACTTAGGTTAAATAATTATCAAATATAACACAGGCTTAAGCCCAGGTCTAGCTGTCATCCCAGTTCATGGTATAAGCCATTGTGCTAGAGTCTCCCTGAGGGCATATGTTTGAAAGGGCTTTGTACACAGTAAGGCTGTGAAAATTGGCTATTTATCACTATCACCATCTTCTTCTTCCTTAGATCCAATGCTCTGATTACACAGAGCAAGTTATCATTCTCAAAGGCACCTTCACAGCTTTGTGCCTTTGCTCATATTGTTCTCTCTGCCTGAAATACTCTTATTTTCCTCTCAAAAATTCCTTTCATGAGACCCAGGTAGGAGATCACCTACTTTGTGAAGTCTTCCCTAACACGCTGGCATATCCCTCATCCCTTCAGTGGTAGACATGGAGACTTCTCCATCTTTGTGTCCTTGGCCCTGTCCACTTGGTAAATGTTCAATAGTTATTTGTTGAACTCATTAATCTTAAATCATTTATTATAAATTCAGTGAAACCAATCAAGGGAGTTTTTTATCTTAAGGGAAAATCTAAAATGATTGCTGAGTGACACTTAGAAGATAGCAGTGTAATTCAAGCTATGTCCAACAGGTGGCACAGTAATCATGGTCAAAGCAGCCAAGGAAGTGCTCTTTTGAAAAGGGAGAGGGGTAACAACAATAATTAATATTTGCATAATGTTCACAAAGCTTTTTTACATATATTATCTACATGAATTTTTAACCCCCACTTTACAAATGAGGAGGGAAATAAGGGAACTTTTCCAAATCCCAGAATATTTTCAGAACACAATAGCAATCAATTAGGTAAGGTGATTTCAAGGGTCCACCAGAGACCCTGTGATTTTCCTTCCAAATTACCTCCCTCCTTTTTTGAAAATGTGTGAAATGTTACTTTAGGAGCATCAAATATTTGGCTGAGGCTTTAAATTTTAAATATTTAAATGGAGGGTAGGGATAGGGGAATGTATGAAATACTTTAATTCATTTGCACTTTAGTGTAAAAAGTTTAAAATATATTCCTGAGAACCACTTGACCTAAGTGGGTTGGGTGGATGCAATAAGTGTTCATAAGGGCACTGGGGACATGAAGAAGAGCCACAAAGATGAGATGGCAGGTAGGGGTAAGATGGGGAACTATAGGAAGTGACATTAACTTAATTTTGCCATAGGCTAACCTGTCATTAACTTGATTTTGCCATTGCCAGAGGACTCCATTCATCAGGGGGTTTGTTACCCCAGGAATTGGAGAGTACAGTTCAGGACAGTGTAGAATCAAGTAAGAATGCCTGGGAAATTCTCAAGAAACCTTTCTGGCATCCTCTAGAGAGAAGGTAGAAAATCAAGAGTCAAATCTGGGGTTGTAGGAATGAAATCTGGAGTAAAATAGTAACGTCTGAAATTCCAAGTTTGGCACCTGGAGTTCAGTGTTAGAATCTCAGACTCTGATAGAACTTGGAGGTCAAAAGTAAAATACAAAAGTCACAGATTAGAACTTGTGTTCCATATAGCATCTTGGGTTGCTATTATTGAAATTCCAGAAGTAGAATTTCTTTTTTTTTTTGGCTGCACTGTGTGGCTTGCGGGATCTTAGTTCCCCAACCAGGGATTAAACCCTGGTTCTAAGTCCTTTATATGTATTATTATTATTATTATTACATTTAGTGCTCACAGAAAAAACCTGTCAGGTGAGTACTATTATTATCATCCCTATTTTACAAATGAGAAAACCGATGCATAGAGAGGTTAAATAATTTTCCAAAGGTCATACCTGGGAAGCACAGAGATGGTATCTGACTGTAAGCAAGTATGCCTCCAGAGTTCATGCTTTTAAGCACTATGATAAGTACCTCTAGATTCTAGAGTTTAGAAGAACTTTAAATTTCATTAGTAAAACTTGAGGTGTAACAAATAGAACCTTGAGTTACCATAATAGAAACTATAATGCCAATAGCAGCATCTTGAGCAATCTTTATGTCCAATGGTAGAACGAGGGACTCACACAATAGAAACTGAATAAAACATAAATTATTCAATTCCGAAATTAGAGCCCCAAATGAAGACATCGATTTAATCTCAGTAATTGGAGTCCAAAATTCTACTACCAGAACTTCAGACTCAGCTCTGAACCTTCAGGTCTAATCCCAATAATGGAATCTGTGTTCTGAGAGTAAAGTCTAAGTTTCTATAGTATAATTTTAGTTTCTGAGAGTAGAACCTTGAGGGTTTTTCTTTTGTTTTGTTTTGTTTTGTTTATTTTTGGCTGTGTTGAGTCTTCGTTGCTGTGCACAGGCTTTCTCTAGTTGCGGCGAGCGGGGGCTACTCTTCGTTCAGGTGCACGGGCTTCTCATTGCGATGGCTTCTCTTGTTGCGGAACACGGGCTCTAAGGTGCATGGGCTTCAGTAGTTGCAGCACTCAGGCTCCGTAGTTGTGGTGCACGGGCTTAGTTGCTCCATGGCATGTTGGATCTTTCCGGACCAGGGATTGAACCCCGTGTCACCTGCATTGGCAGGCAGATTCCCAATCACTGTGCCACCAGAGAAGTCCCAGAACCTTGAGTTTTAATGGTAGAATTTTCTGGGGAGACCTAGGGTTTTAATAGCAGAATCTAGAATTAGTGGATCCTTTAGTTCTGAAATTGGAAATTGGGATTCCAATAAGGAAATCTTAAATTGAAGTAGTAGAATGTAAGGTCCAATATTAAGATTTTGGGTTCAGAGAGTACAATAACACGTTTCAAAAGTAGGATATGTGATTCAAAGAATAGAACCTGGAGTTCTAATATTAGAACCTTGGGTTTTGACAAGAGAATCTGGGGTTATTGGAATATTAGAATCTGGAATTTAGGGAATAGAATCTGGAGTTGCCAAAATAGAAGGTATAATTCCAAAAGCAGCATCTTTGGCTTTAGTAGTGCAATCTGTTTGCCCAGTGGGAAAATATGGGACTCACAGAATACAACCTGGAATTCCAAACATAAATTATTGGGTTCCCAGAGTAGAATCTGTAGTTCAATAGATTAATTTTACGGAATGATAGTAGAATATGGACTTGTATTAGTAGAGTCAGATATGCTCAGAGTAGACCAGGAGGTCCACTATTCGAATCTGGAGTTCACAAAATAGAACTTGGGAGTTTCAGTAGAACAATCTAGAGGTGCAATTGAAGGATTCTGGGACTTAAAGTAGAACTTGGACTTATAATGGTGGACTCAATATAGTTAGTTTTCATCTCAGTTTTCAACCCTTATCCTGTGTTAATAGTAGGATCGTGCCTCAGCAAAAATCACTATTTCCTGTTTAATGAAGGAAGGTTCTTAGAGGGTAGGATTTCAACTGCCACTTTCAGAAGTGTGTAGAATTGAATGTAACCTCCCAGTGTTACTGAAGGCTATTTGGCTCTAGATGAAAGAAGTCTTCTAATCAGTGAGCCAGGTGATTAAGCCTGTGTTATGGGCTCCGAGGCATTCCAAAGGGAAGATTCTATCCTTGTCCTGAGAAGCTAACCATGAACGAGACAATACAAGCCCAATGTAGGGTAGAATGTAATCCAGGCGAAAAATGTGTAGGCCAGCATTATTGAAAGGGGGGAAAGAGAGAAGTGAAGGCTGCAACAGAAGGCTGCAACAGTCTGGGAGGATCCACAGAGGAGGCATTTCAAAGGACAGGTAGAATTTAAATAGGCAAAGAGGAGGCAGGGCATTTCAGGTGGGAAAATACTAATCATTTATGGAAGCAGGATCTAACATGGTATGCACTAGCAATTTTTCCACAAGGAAGTATTATGGAGTGTCCACAACTCACTAGGTACAATGTAGGCCCTGGGGAAATAAAAAGAAATCACTAGTAGTTTCCTCTGAGGAAATTATGTGGAAAAAACAATTGCAATGACTTTGGCATTAGATATACCTGGGTTTGAAAAGCACGCTCATTAACTTACTAGCTATGTAACTAAGCAAGCCCCTTTGTATCTTTGAGCAAAGAGGATAATGACACCTCCCTCAAGGGTTGTTGTGAGGATTCAGAATATTCATGATGGTGTGGGGTGGGGTGTGTGTGTGTGTGTGTGTGTGTGTGTGTGTGTGTGTATAAAGAGGCACATGGAGGATGCTAGTTGATGATGATGATAGTGATGATATGCTGAGTCACATACAAAGTGTTAAGAAAATACAGAGCAGGTGACATTAGAACTGAGTCCTGATGGTAGGATGCATCTGACAATCAGAAAAGGGAAAGGGCATTTCAGGCAGAGGAAGCAAAATTTAGAAAAATACAGAGGCATGAGAAGGAACAGTATTTTGGAAGACCTGGTCATTGATGAGGCTGGAGTAAAGGGTTTTTAGTGCCAGGCTAATTGCCTTTAGGTGATGGTGAAGCATTGAAGTGTCATTAGTAGGGGATTCGCTCAACAGAAATATATTGAACAGGCTTAGGGCCTAACTGAATACTAACTACACCAGTGTAGGAGAGATGGCCTCTGCTTGCATATACCTTACAAAAATTCAGCTGGGAAGAAAGATAAATAACAACATGAGCATAGAAAGAAAAGGTTGGGCTTCAGAGTTAAGAATCTCTCCCTATGTTTCACCCATCAAGTTTACTAACGTTTACTGACACCTCCTTCAGGGAGTCTGTGAGCTCCCCGAGAATAGAGACTATGTCTTTTTCCCCAAAACTTTCTGTGGAAAAACTCATACATACAGAAAAGTTTAAATAAATATCCATGAACTCAACTTCCTAGGTTTAATAATCAACATTTTGATTTATTGCTTTGTATATATTTTTTAACTATATGGAAGTTGCAGGCACCATGACACTTTACCACTACATAATTCAGCATAAATCTCCTAAGAATTAGGATATTCACCTGCAGAACCACAATACCATTATCACACCTAATAAATTAATTCCCTAAAATCATCTATAATTCAGCCCATGTTCAAATTTTTCCAATTGTCCCTAAATGTCTTTTATAGTTAGTTTTGTTTGAATCAATTTTCAATCAAGATTCAGGCAGCTCATTGGATCATTGTGTACCTTAATATTCTTTTCATCTAAAATAGTCACCCCATTTTTTTCAATTACAATGACTTTTTAGAAAAAGGCCTATTTTCTTAAAGACTGTCCCACATTCTTGATTGTCTGGATTCTTATAAAGTAGAAGTTAAATCTAAAGGCTTGATTAAATATAGGTTAAACATTTTTGGCAAGACTATTTCATAGGTAATACTGTGAACTTCATGTTGAATTGCTTTGAGAGGTACATAATGTCAAGTTGGCCTACTCTTAGTGATGCTATGATTATTTGGTTAAAGGCGGCCAATCACCACACTCCCCCACCCCCACCTTTGCAATAAACAAGTAATCTATGGTGATATGCTTTGGTACCATGTAACAACCTCTCACCTAATAGTTTAGGATCTATTGAAAGACTTGCGTGAATTAGTTATTTCACTGGTGGTTGAAATGTGATTTTCTAATTCCATCATTCCTTCTATATCTATGGCTGGCATTCTTTTGAAAAGAACTTTTTGTTTCCAACATGGGATGAACTAAAGTTCTTTCTTAAATTGCATGATAAAATGTTTAATTCTTTTCCATTTTACTACCAATTTTTAGAGTAAGAGTCGGTGAAATAGTCACCTCCAATTGTGGCAATGGATTTTTTCTTTTACTTTTTTTTAAGATAGTATCCCTTTGGGTTTGTAGATTTTTACTTATTCAGTATTCTACAAACAATGACAATTGCATTTAGTTTGTCATTATCTATTTTAATGCTTAAATTGTCCCAGATTTGGCCAGTGCAAACTCCTTCAAGCTGCCTCTTGTATAATTTTGATATGGCTCCATCATTCTTTGAGCATTTCCTTATTTTCTGGAACAAAAAGATATCCCATATTCACTTCATACTTTCTCTGCCCTAGACCTGGGATCAGCCATTTTTCTGGAGGGACCCCTGTTTCCTTTTATTAGGGAATGATACCTAGAAGCCCTGATCTAGGCATTAGATGTGCTTATTGCTACTGGGGTGTCACTGCTTCTGGGCTTATTCAGTGGACAGAACTAGAAAACTTATATTTTAAAAATCATGAGGTAATATTGATGTTTCCAATTAAAGCTTAAGTTTTTCTTAGCTGCTATTATATCTATTTTTCTTAACATGAAAATCATGGTTTCTAATAACATTAACACATTTATTTATTTGTTTTATCCTATAATATACATGAAATAGTTTAGAAATTATAATACCAATGTACTAACAATAAGACTAGAATCAAATTTAAGATTTCTTTGCAGATCTTGTCCTTAGACACTCTCCCACATCCTACTTAGCACCACGTTCAAAAGAAACTTGAAATAATCTTTTCTTTCTAGTAATTATAGTAATAATTTGATGTACAGTTAGGTCCATATGCTTTAATTTATCTTCAATTTTAGTGTTTATTTTTTAAATTTTTATTTTATTGGAGTATAGTTGACTTACAATGTTGTGTTAGTTTCAGGTGTAGTGCAAAGTCATTCAGTTATACCTATGCATGTATTCATTTTTTTTTAGATTCTTTTCTCATATAGGGTCATCACAGAATATTGAGTAGAGTTCCCTGTGCTATACAGTAGGTCTTTATTGGTTATCTATCTTATATACAGTACTATGTGTGTGTTCATCTGAAGCTTCTGATTTATCCCTCCCCCCCACAGTGTTTACTTTTAAAATAACATCTTGAATATATAACATTTTACATAGCCTAAAGTCAAAATATTTTAAATACTATATTTGGAGAAATCTTCATTTCATCTTCTCCACCACATTTTTCCCTCTGTTGATAGGCAGAAATTTTTAGTAGCTTCTAAAATACTTACAGTGTTTGTGTTTATTTCCTCTTTCTTTTAAAAAGTCCTTTACTTCATGGGCATATATCCAGAGACAACCGTAATTTGAAAGGATACATGCACCCCCATGTTTATTGCAGCACTGTTTACAATAGCCAGGACATGGAATCAACCTAAATGTCCATCTACAGAGTAATGGATAAAGAAGATGTGGTACATATATGCAATGGAATATTACTCAGCCATAAAAAGAATGAAATAATGCCATTTGCAGCAACATGGATGGACCTAGAGACTGTCATACTGAGTGAAGTAAGTCAGACAGAGAAAGACAAATATCATATGATATCACTTATATGTGGAATCTAAAAAAAAAGGTACAAATGAACTTATTTACTAAACAGAAATAGAGTCACAGATGTAGAAAACAAACATGGTTACTAGGGGGGAAAGAGGTCGAGGGGAGAGATAAATTGAGAGATTGGGGTTGACATGTACACACTACTACATATAAAGTAGATAACTAATAAGGACCTACTGTATAGCACAGGGAATTCTTCACAATACTCTGTAATGACCTGTATGGGAAAAGAACCTAAAAAAGAATGAGTATATGTATATGTATAACTGATTTACTTTGTTGTACAGCAGAAACTAACACAACATTGTAAATCAACTATACTCCAATAAAAATTTAAAAAAAACTTTACTTAAAATAATTGAAATCTACAGAAAAGATGCAAGAATAGTTTAATGAACTGTCCTTCACCTAATTCATCTGTTATTAACACTCCTCCATTTGATTTCTCTCTCTTTCTTCAAAGTATTGATGGTGTTATTTTTATTATTTTCTAAACCATTTTAGATCAATCTGCAGACATTATGACCCTTTACTCCTAAGAGAAAGGACATTTAAAAATATGTCATAATACGATTATCAATTTCAGGAAATTTAACATTCATTCCATATTTTGGCTAATATATATAGTCCATATGCACATTTCACTCATTGTCCCACTAATGTCCCTTAGGTCAAGAAACAACCTCTCCACAAATATTTTCGCATTTCTGCATGGTTAGGTCTTTCTGAGAAAACAAATTCTGGCAACCTGGGTTAAAGGGTGATTGAACAGCAGCCCTAAAGATAAAGACTTCTGGAGACATAAAAAGTCTTCTCCCTCCCCATAGCTATTTTCTCCAGGAAGATAAAGTAGAGATCTCTCTAACCTCTCCCTAAATAGGATTTGTTGCATTCCAGAGCAAACATCTCTCTTCACCTCTAGAGGGAACGATGGGCAGCTATGAAGGCCGCGCTAGATAGGCTCTAGGATTCATAACTTTGGAGTTTCTCTTATGTAGTACAAACTCCACTGTATGTGCCCTCTTTCTGTCACCCCATGGGAAAATAGGGCATAAAAAACTGGTGCTAAGATTAGGTCAGTAGAAACAGTTCTATCTCTGATCCAGATCCAGAGGTTTCATGTTCCCCTGTGTGTGTGTATGTGTGTGTGTGTGTGTGTGCGTATAAAACTGTGGAAGTGAGATAACATCTCAGACCGTTTATAGTGCAGGACTTAACACTTTATAGCATTTTCCTCCCCAGATCCAGGATCCTATTGGGAAATGACATGTTGCATTTAGTTTGTCAAGTCTCTTTAGTGTCTTTTAATATTTACCTTTTAACTGTTTTTGGCCGCTCATCACACTGACATTTTTGAAGAGTTCAGACCATTTGTTTCATAGTTCCCTTCTTTCTTACACATTCGCAGATAGGGAGGGCCAACTGTACTCTTCTGCACCTTGATTTTTCACTTAACAATATATCCCAGGGAATTCCCTAGCTGTCCAGTGGTTAAGACTCCATGCTTTCACTGCTGTGGGCCCAGGTTCGATCCCTGGTCCGGGAACTAAGATCCCACAAGCCGTGCAGCGCAGCCAAAGGGGGTGAAAAAAAAAAAAAAAATATATATCTATCTCCCAGAGATTATGCTGTATATTAAGGCCTTCCTTTCTTTTCTATGGCTGCATAATCCTTCTTTGTTTGGATATCCTGTTTCCCTAGTGCGTATCATATACAGTAGGTACTCAGTGAGTGAGTGTTGAGAAAGTAGATGGTTCCAAAAAAAAAAAAAAACGGGTAAATGAATGGGGAACAATTGAGCAGAAGAGCAATATATAGCCTGGACAGAGAATAATTTGGAGTCAGACAGACTAGGAATGCAAATCCAGCTCTCCTGGCATTGAGCAGTTTAGCATAGTGGTTAAGTAAGCAAGCTCTTAAACCAGAGTACCTGGGATTGACTCCACCACTCACTTAGCTGTGTTCCCTTGGGAAGGCTATTAAACCAACTGTGCTTCAATTCAGTTTCCTCATCTGTGAAATGGAAATAATAAGAGCAACTATTTCATAAGGTTATTGTGAGAGCTCAATAAATATTAGCTATACTTTATAGCTATAATTTTTCTAAACCTCAGTTTCTTCATATGTAAAATAGGGCTAGTAATACCCATTCAGCAGGGAGAGGGTTGAGGACTAAGTGAGCTAATGTCTTAGTATAGTGACTAGCACAAAGAAGTAATTAATAAATTATAGCTATCAAGACTAGGGGATAGAGGATTATCGGTACTGTAAACTCCTGTGAAGGTTGGACTTTATCTTGTTCACTAATGCAGGCCCAAGCACAATACCTTTCACATTGGCTTTGGAGTTAGACAAATCTATTTGTGTTTAAATTCCAGCCAGGATCACACCTACAAACAAATTACTCAACCTTTCTGATCCATATTATCCTCATTGATAAAACAAACATAATATTAGTTTCTATCTCAAAGTTATTGTTGGAATTAAATAGAATGATTGGTGTAAAGCTATCTGATCTCACCTTAGATGATGATTAAAAAAAAGTAAAGCATATTGCTGCCCATGTATGTATGCATTACAAAATATTTTCATGATTATTTCTCTGTGGTAGCCATGAGAATGTGACTTGGGAGACCTCCAACCAGGGAGGGTAATTGACCAAGGCTCCAGCTGCTGAAGGGTGAAATCCATCACTGCATTTGTACTGAGGCCATGCCTCCCATGGGCTGGCCCATCAATTACTGAGTGTGGCAGAATACTAAGGCAGACCTGTTTCTGGGAGACATGGGACTTCTCTGATCACTGACTTTAGCTTGGGGATTCCATATGGCTTTGCCAAACCTTCCTCTGACTGCAAGGAAGCCTAGGGTGCTTTCACCCAATCTGTTCTCCCTCTCTCCTTCACTTAGGGTCAGACTTACATGGTACTCTGAAAGCTCTCTCAGCCTGTTCCAGAAATTTCCCATAATAAAACCTTTGCATGATTAATCCTATCTTGGATTCTTTGAGGGCCCAGACTAATAACCCCCTTGGAAAAGGATCACTTAAACATAATGAATATGTGCCTTTTTTTTTTTTTTTTTTTTGCGGTACGCGGGCCTCTCACCGCTGTGGCCTCTCCCGTTGCGGAGCACAGGCTCCGGACGCGCAGGCTCAGTGGCCATGGCTCACGGGCCCAGCCACTCCGCGGCATGTGGGATCTTCCCGGACCAGGGCACGAACCCGTGTCCCCTGCATTGGCAGGCGGACTCTCAACCACTGCGCCACCAGGGAAGCCCGAATATGTGCCTTTTTAAATGCTAGAGTTCATGATGAGTATATTTAAATCCAGATATTAGCCAAATTTTATTTTGGAAGGAACAATGACTCAGAGAGGAAAGGAAACACTGTAAAAGGTCTGACCCTCAGTCACTTACTATTCCTGCTCCTTCTTTCCTTCATCTTCTACAGATGTTACGCCCAATAGAGTTATTGCATTTTATCTCTGTCTTGGTGTCTGCTTCCTGGAGGACTCTAACTGACACAGCCATCCAGAGGGGGAGAACTCCTGGCTCTCGAAAAGTGTTTTATACAGAATGAAGGAGAAAAGCTGGAGTCAGGGTGGATGAGGGTGTGTGTGCAGATGGGCTATCAGTGCCACTTCCCATTTTGCCTCCAAAACAGTGCCTGGAGATCAGTATATGCAAACTTGAGAGTTGAAATTAGCCAAAATTAAATTCTTCTAACCCACTGAACAAGCTCATCAGTGATATAAAAAGTGATTATGTAGTTTAGTAAATTAGAGGTCATGATTGGATGATGGTCTGGGGAATAGAGCACAATCAAAGCTGTGGAAAACTTCACATTCTTACGCCTTGGATTTTAGTTCTATTTTATTAGACCCAGGCAATAAGGTTAAGGAAATGAGTCTCACAACCAATTGCCAAATGAGTTTCACTGTTGTGCTTTATTGCCCCAAATATACCTCAAGCCCCTGAGGGAAAGAAGAAAAGTCAGATAAAAGGTAAAATAATACCAGTGGCAACGTAAGAATACTCTTGAACCCTTTATGAATGTCAGGGCTAGGTAGCCCCTGGTGCAGGAAACCATTGCCTCTGGCAGGTAGCACAGAGCCTTATTGAGGAAGCCATGCAACACAGAGCCATCTCTGTGTCCTATTTGCTGTCCCATTTGCTCCAGGAGCTGTGAGTGGATATCCCAATACCACTGTAAGAATTAATTAGATAAAATGAGCATTAGGAAGTTAATCATTGGCCTAGATTCTGGCTCCCTGGATACAGTCATCGTCAGGATAACCTGAGCTTGGTGGTCAATCATTCCACAAGGGATATACAAGATATGAATGTTCTTATACTCATTTTGTGAAAGGAAAAAGTCACACCTTCACAAACATTTTTTGTTATCTGCATAAAGGAACTTTGATTTATTACTTGGTACATATTTTGCAAAAATTAAGAAGACATATATTAAAATCTACCGTATGGTATCCAGTCATAATAGAAGTCTGGCAGTCAAAATAGAAGCCCAAATGAATGAATAAATGAAGTGGCAAAAACTAGATTTGATTTTATATCTGACTCCCAAACCCATTTTCTTTTCACTTGACCATGATGTACTTATAAGCGGTCATTTCCTAATCCCATGCAAATTATTCTGTGAGAGGAATAAATGCTAGTAAGTAAAATAGAAAACTGCCATTTTGGTGCAAAGCTAAATCACAGATTCTCCATAAATGTTAAATAACAATGGTAGGGGACTTCCCTGGTGGTCCAGTAGTTAAGACTCCTTGCTCCCAAAGCAGGGGGCACGGGTTTGGTCCCTGGTCAGGGAACTACGATCCTGCATGCCACCTGGAGTGGCCAAAAAAATAATGAAATAAAATAAAAATGGTAGAAATCCATCGGTGGCAGTGTGCTTAGAATTTATAGAATCACACAGAATCCCGGGGGGGGGGGGGAAGACCATTAAAGTCATCAAATCCAGGGGTTTTCAAATATGTTCAGGTAGTAGAGTTCCTGGAACTCACAGTGTTCTTTGCAAAACTTCACAGATTACTGACAGCTAGTATTATATAAACGGGAAATGATTTCACTAGCAGATGCCATGATGTAATGGGAAGGAGCAGGCTTTGAAGTCTCACAGATTGGACTTTTCCATTCACTAGCTTGTGACCTTGAGTAGGTTAGTTAGCCTTTCTGTGCCTCTGATCCCTCATCTGAAAAATGGGGACGTCTCCATTTCAGAATTGTTAAGGATTACTTTTGACAGATGTAATGCTAATACCTTGACAAATGGTAGCTACAGGTCCATAATTCCATATGTAAAATGCTTGGAGCCAGATTTTTTCAGAATAAGGAATTTTTTTGGATTAAAAAAATGTAATATAGGGGTTTCCCTGGTGGCGCAGTGGTTGAGAGTCCGCCTGCCAATGCAGGGGACACGGGTTCGTGCCCCTGTCCGGGAAGATCCCACATGCCGCTGAGCGGCTGGGCCCGTGAGCCATGGACCCTGACCTGCACGTCTGGAGCCTGTGCTCCGCAACGGGAGAGACCACAACAGTGAGAGGCCCGTGTACCGCAAAAAAAAAAAAAAAGTAATATGGGACATATGTCTTATAAGTAACACCCCAGCTGAGGGTGTTGGATTATGTCTTATAAGACATAAGATATGTCTTATAAGATTATGTCTTATAAGACATAATCCAACACTTATATTTCTGCAGCATTTGCACCAAGTTTATTAAAAATATAAACTTCGCAAACCATCTTGAATTTAATTGGGGTTTTGGACTTGTGGATAAGGGATTGTAAACAGGTATTAGTATTATTTGAAGATAATATGAGTGCTGTATGTATGCAGGTCTCCATAGCTTATGAAAATATGCATTTTTTATGAGGGATGCTGTTGGTATCAACCCAAATCCTTTTTGCCAGTTGATGTACCCATCCTCCAGCTGCTGCCAGTGGTGGCTGATAACAACTCACAGTTGTCCCCTTCCTGGAACTAGCCCTCAACCAAACAGGAGCCACCTCTCTCGGTGGTGACGGAAGTGGGGAGATGAACTGTTAATGACTGTCTGACATAATCCCTTGCCTTAAAAGACTAATTTGGGGACACAGTTCTTGTTTTAGAGTTTCCCTGTGGGATTAGACCAATGCTGGTCTTCAAAACCACATTCTTCTTTTGTTTTTCTCCCCTCTCCTACGCTGCTTCTATCTCTCCTCTTTTCCTAAGAGCAAATCCCTCAGGCTCTGCTTCTAGGGAACCTAACCTAAGACATTTGGTGCCAAGAGTAGTCCTAGAAAGCAGATTCTAGGAATGGGATTCTCAAGTTGGATCACGCAAGGACTGGATGGCAATGTGGTAGATGGAGTACGAGATTCCCTGGCATACTGTAAATGTAATTGCAAAGACTTGCACCTACAGTGAATTGGGGTGGAATACAGGCGGAAGGAAGGGGATGCTCAGTCTAACTGGCGCAATGTCTAAGACGTGAAAGATATATGGGAGCCGTCGGGACCCCGGAGACCGGGACGCCCGTCACCGCCCTCTCCCGCCCCCGTCCCCCGTCTGCGCCGCGCGGGGATGCCCCGGGCTCCACCCGGCTGGTTGGCGCCCAGTGGCTGCGAGATCCCTGCTCGGCTCCCCACGCGCCCCTCTCTCTTCTGACCCCGGGCGGGCGAGGGAGGTGCAGCCTTAGGGGTGGTGAGGTAAACCCGAGAACTTCCTGGGGAGAGGGTGTACGAGGGATTTCCACAGTCTTCCCCGCGGCCCCCTCAGTGGGGCGCTGTTGGGAGTGCCCTGGGGTGTTCCGAGACCGCGGAGGGGGAGGGGAGGTGTTAGGGGACTCCTTTTCCTCCACTTCCCGCGACCCCCTTGCACGCCCCGAGGCGTCCCAGGTCCCTTGCTGGCCCCCCCCACCGCCGCCGCCTCGGGTTTGAGGTGGGTGGGTGGCTTTGCGTGGGCCGAGGATTTCAGGGTTTGGGGGCTCCCCCATTCTAGGTCTCGCCTCCTGCCCTCTTCCTTGGCCTGCGTTGGCTGAGGTGTTCCCGTAGGGGGCGAAATCAGTACGTTGGCTAGTGGCCTTGGCCCTTAACCCTTTGGGTTTGTTTTAAGATTAATTAAAAGAAAAACGAACAGTAATCCTCGAAGATAACTGGGCAATTTTTCTTTAGGTTTCGTTTTTAATTGTACAAGTTCAAGTGGAGTCAGAAGCTCTTCTTACTGGTGTGAGGACTTATACAAGCCTTCATTTTGTCTACACAGACCAACAGATCATCATTTTTACAGAAGATACTTTTTTCTCTCCTTTTTTGGTGTCCTTGGTACCAAATACTAAATTCGGGTGCATAATTCTGACACAAGTAATTGCATAAACTTTTCACATGTTGTGCTTAAAGCCAAACCAAACTGTTGTGTTGAACTTGGACATCTTGAGTTGAGAGAACTGGTAACTTTATTTTAATACATATATATGAAGAATTTAAGAAAATAAAGGCTTCCTCGGACGTGTGCCTCTTAAAATTATTTGCTTTGTTATTAGACAGAAAATAAGAAATTTTACAGCACTTGCAGTGAAAGTACACTAGAGTACAAGCAGAACCAAAACAAAGTTGCAAAATCTATTGACTAATTTAGGGAGATGTCTCTTTGGAAATTTAAATTTTCTGTGAGAGTAAGTTACCATAAGTATTGGTATATATTGCTTTTCTCTCCTCAAATAAGTAACTAACAACGCAAATCTCAGACTTATTTAACACAATAGTTTTTAGCAATGGAAAACCTACAGACAAATTTTTCCTTGGTTCAGGGCTCAAATAAAAAACTGAACAGGACGGAAGATGATGGCAGCCCTCCAGTGAAAAAAATGATGATAGACATTCACGCAAATGGAAAAATGATGATAAACAAGATGCCAACAGTAAAGAAGGAACACTTGGATGACTATGAAGCGCCAATGGAAACTGGTGAAGAGCATGTCAAGAGAACCTGTGCCTCTGTGCCTGAACCTTTACATTTAAATCCAGTTTGAAACACACTTTGGCACAATTCCATTTTAGTAGTCAGAGCTCTCTGGGTGGACCAGCAGCATTTTCCGCTCAGTATTCCCAAGAAAGCATGTCACCTACTGTATTTCTGCCTCTTCCATCTCCTCAGGTTCTTCCTGGTCCACTGCTCATCCGTTCTGATAGCTCCACAGAACTCACCCAGACTTTGTTGGAAGGGGAGTCTATTTCTTGTTTTCAGGTTGGAGAAGAAAAGAGACTGTTTGCCCCAAGCCCTAAACTCTGTTCTCCGAGAATTTTCACTCCAACAAATAAATACAGTATGTGATGAATTGTACATCTATTGTTCAAGGTGTACATCAGACCATCTTCATATCTTAAAGGTCCTGGGAATACTTCCACTTAATGCCCTATCCTGTGGGCTGATCACATTAACTGATGCACAAAGACTGTGTAATGCTTTATTGCGGCCACATACTTTTCCTCAAAATGGTAGTATACTTCCTGCTAAAAACTCATTGGCTCAGTTGAAGGTAACTGGCAGTGCCTTTGAAGTGGAACATGAATGCTTAGGCAAATGTCAGGATTTATTTGCACCACAGTTTTATGTTCAGCCAGATGCTCCGTGTATTCAGCGTCTGGAGTGCTGTGGAATGCTTGCGCTCCAGACATTTGTGATGCATTCTCACAGATCACCGGACAAAAGGACTTGCCACTGGGGCTTTGAATCAGCCAGATGGCATTGCTATTTTCACGTGAACCAAAAATACTTAGGGACACCTGAAGAAAAGAAACTGAAGATAATTTTAGAAGAAATGAAGGAGAAATTCAGCATGAGAAATGGGAAGAGGACTCAATCCAAGATAGATACACCACCAGGAGTGGAATTATAGTCATGGTATCCAGTTATAAAGCAGGAAGGTGACCATGTTTCTCAGACACATTCATTTCTACACCCTAGCTACTACTTATACATGTGTGATAAAGTGGTTGCCCCAAATGTGTGGCTTACTTCGGCTGTATCCTAGCCTAAAGAGGTCACAAAGACAGAGGCAAGTAGATCTACACTAAGACATTCAGAGAAGCCTCACAGCAGTGGGAAACATCAAAAAACAGTGTCTTATCCAGATGTCTCACTAGAGGAACAGGAGAAAATGGATCTAAAAACAAGTAGAGAATTATATAGCCACTTAGATCCATCAGTTTCAAATAATTCTACAAGCAAAAGGAAACCTGAGTCTACCACTTGCAACTTAGCCAGAGACACAAGTAAGGCGGGAATTGACTGTGATGCTGCAGCTTCATCTCCACTTCTTGTCAAAGATGTCATTTGTGAGGATGATAATGGAAAAATCATGGAAGAAGTAATGAGAACTTATGTAAAACAACAGGAAAAACTGAACTCAATTTTGCAGAAGAAGCAACAACTTCAGATGGAAGTTGAAATGTTGAGTAGCTCAAAAGCTGTGAAGGAACTCCCTGAAGAATAGCAGAATTTACAGAAAGAGCTTGAATCTTTGCAGAATGAACATGCTCAAAGAGTGGAAGAATTTTATGTTGAACAAATTTAGACATAAAATTAGAGCAGGCAATGAAACAAAAATGTACCTGTGACTCAAATTTAGAAAAAGATAAAGAAGCTGAATATGCAGCACAGCTGGCAGAACTGAGACAGAGATTGGACCATGCTGAGGCTGATAGGCAAGAACTCCAAGATGAACTCAGACAGGAACGGGAGGCAAGACAGAAGTTAGAGATGATGATAAAAGAGCTAAAGCTGCAAATTTTGAAATCATCAAAAACTGCTAAAGAATAGAAACCTTTAAAGAGATTCATCTGTGTGTTCCCAACAGGGTCTATTTTTGTTTGTTTGCTTTGGTAATTGAATTCTGAACAATTTATCTGCATGAAAATAACTAGATTTTGTATCCATTTGTAGATCAGAGAAAGTGAAGAGATTATATATTAGTATATAAATTTTTACATTTTCCAAATGAATGAAAATGTATGTTTCTTTGTACTTTTTTTTCAACCAGCTCAGTAACAGTACTTTATCGTTTCAACTATTAGATAATCTGCCTATATTTCCAATGCAATTTAGCAGCTGCATACTTTTTAAAAGCTGCATTGTGTTATGGAAAATAGTTTTGATCAATTTTGTTATCCATATTTCAGATTCAATTTTAGATACGATGGTGGCTTCATAGTTCATATATAGAGCTACTCAAGGAGTTGAATCTCCATTTTTTTTTCATGAACACAATCTCATTTCTAAGTTAATATAGTACACTCATTATTATAATCAAAATTTGCTTTAATTTTGTTCATATTGTGGAATGAATTTCCACCAGTTCTCTTCTATTTAATGTCTCCTAAGAGACATTTTGTCAGTAGAGGAATTTCATTGATTAGGTTATAGCACACCCCATGGGGAAGGATAACATGCTTTCTTATACACTGCTGCTAAACACAAGAAGCAGTTATAATTAGATTTTCTGTTTAAATGTGGTTATATTCAGAAAAAAATTTTTATGTAGCAACTTTAGAAGAGGGAATAAAATGTAATAATTTTTGAACTTTTATGTTGTTAATAGTGGTGTGAAAATATTAATGTACTTGAGAAAAACTGATACCATTGATGTATATCAGTTTCTATACAATCCATAATCCTCCTGTACAGTTTCTCTATGTAGTTGTGGGTCTTACTGATATTTATATAATGGATTTGTTTTCCTTAGTGGATTTTTCCTTTAAATTGTAAAACACTAAACACTTTGAAGGCTAAAAAAAAGAAAAATATATGGGAAATAGCAACTATAAGGATTGTGGAAGTGGGTGACTGATGCTGAGTCTGATGAAAGACTGATAAAAGAAAATGACCTAAGATCTATTAATCAACAATTTAAAACAAAGGACCTCACTGTTAGTATTTAAAGAGACCCTCATCTCTTGCAGCCAGTATTCAGAGATAATTATCAAGCAGAAATTTAAGAAAGGGAGAATTTTAGAAAAGGCTGAATTCTCAGTGTAGGAAAGTTTCCTCGTAAGAGTTGGGTCCTGATGGGGAAGAAGTAGGACCTTGAGATTTGGGGTGAAGATATCTAGGTAGATTCATTTGAAACGCTTGAATCCCAAGACTCCTCTGAATCCTCTGAGCCTATAGAAGTGCCCCTCTGGCCTAGGTGGGAAGATAAAGGCCCATACCTCCCCATTTTGTACGTACCTTATAAGACAATGTAAGTCCTCCTCAGGATCTGCTCTGATTTCTCCTCGTGGCCACCAGACTCATAACTAGGATCAAATGGCCCATCAGGCAATATTATATCCCCAAATAGCTATAGCACCTGATTTACACGTAATGGCAAGTACCAGGAAAGGATGCCTGAGGGCTGGATAAATGGAGGTGGGAATTTAAAGCTGGATAAGGGAGAGTTCATCAATATCAGGGCTCTCTGTTGTGACACAGGATTTAACACTCAGCAAGGACCCCTAAGAGATGGTTCTATACACTGCTGGAATGGCTCTTTAAAACTTGAAAAAAGTGATAGCCACACATTAAATAAATAGAGATGCCAGAACTGCCATGGTAAAAGGAATCAAAAGGCTCAATGAAGTGGGCCTGCAATAATGGGTTTATTATCTAAGACTGAAAAATCCACCAGTCAATCGTGCTTTTTGGAAAGCTTGGAGGACACTCCATTTACCAAGACAACAAAGAATGCACTAGGTAGGGAAATTACCGGCATCATTGAGAATCTTGCAGCAGCTGTGGTCTCTAAGTCAGGACTGATGGTAGGAGATGGGCTCCCTAGTAGCAATGAGGATAAGAACTCAGATTAGCAGAGACCAGGTGGCTGTACTTCACCATCAGAAGAACGGTGGGGCTTAATGTTAGAATAGTAGCCAGGAGGGTCTGGCCAGCAGGGATTTTGGCGATGGCTCAGAGAACATGGTGTTCCGGGAATTCCATGGTGATCCAGTGGTTAGGACTCCACACTTCCCGGAGTGCAATCCCTGGGCAGGGAACTAAGAACCTGAAAGCTGGGTGGCACAAGAAAAAAAAAAAAAAGAACATGGTGTTCTTAGGGCCAAGATAGATGGACGGCCATTGTATATAACGAAAAGGGAGGGGGAAATGAGGAGTTGTTTAATGGACATAGTTTCAGTTTTGCAAGATGTAAAAGTTCTGGAGATCTGTTGCACAACAATGTGAATACACTGAACACTACTGAACTGTACCCTTAAAAATGGTTAAGATGGTATATTTTATGTTGTGTGCTTTTAACTACAATTTAAAAATTTTTAAATTATTTACCAAAAAAATGGATGAGAAGGCTGAGATCAGCTGCTCTACTGGAAAGTCACAAATCTTTGCCTGTTGTCAGACCCAGAAGCTATCAATTATAGGAGACCAGTTTCCCATGAGGAAGCCCCCTATAAAATCACAGCAAGTATACATAGTAGTGATTCCTGCAGTCCTTCCCCAATCTATGGCCACTTATTCAGATAACTCTACAATGGAGTAAGAAAAATACCCAGATCTTTCTAAGGTTGCTGGAGACAGGGTCCAAGTTAACACTGGTACCTGGGGACCTAAAGCATTAGCATGGTCTCCTCACTGGAATAGGAGCATATATGAGTTAGATAAAATGAAGGCTTGGGCAAGGTTTGTACCACAGTTGTTCCACTAGGTGTATGGTCCTACCCAGTTATTTCCCATTCCTGACAGTATAATTGGAATGGGCGTACATCGAAACAACAGAACTCTCACATTAGTTCCTTAACCTGTAGAATAAGAGCTACTAAGTAGTAATAAGAAAGGCCAAGGGGAAGCCCCTGAAACTGTTCCTGGACAATGGTCAAAACAATAAATTAAAAACCTGTCACATTTTAGGGGAATGGCAGAGTTTAGTACCTCCCTCAAAACTTTAAAGAATGAAATAATGTTGGTTCCTGTCCTATTCCTATTTAATTCACCAGTCTGGCCTCTGCAAAAACTGATGGATCATTGCAGATGACAAACTTAATGCAAACTTAATCAAGCAGTGGCTCCAACTACACCTGCTAGGCCAGATGTGAATCTTTCTAGAGGAGATTAACAGAGCCTCCGGTACATGGTGTACAGCCATCGATCTAGAAAATGTGTTCTTTTCCACACCCATCTGGAAAGAGGATCACACAGGATGGGCAACTATACATTCATGGTCTTGCCCCAGTGTCATATTCTCTGTCTTATTATAGTCCAAAGGTATCTGAACCGTTTGAAAATTCTAACAATGATATTAGTCCAGTATATCAATACCATCAGATGTGATAGGAAGTAAGTGGCAAGTATTCTGGATACCTTAGTAAGGCATATATACTCCAGAACGTGGGGGAGAAACTATACAAATATTTAGAGGCCTACCACATCAGTGAAGTTTTTACAGGTTGAATGATCTGGAGCATTCCAGTACCTTGCTTCCAACATTAAAAAAAAGAAACAAAAAAACCATTGCACAATGCACCTCTTAGCACCAAGAAACACATATGGTAGGTCTCTTTGGGTTTTGGAGGCAGCATATTCTACACTTGGAACTACTGCTAAGACCCATTTATCAGCAGATACAGGTTTGTTGGTTTGCACCCCACAGGCCTACAAGCCCTGTACTTGCCCAGCTTCAAGACCAAAGGGCCCAGAGTCAGCAACAGAGACATCAATGATTTAATGGATAGGGGGACCTCACATGTCTGAAGCAAGGTACTGGAGCAACACCCCACCATGTGTGGCAGGTGGGAGGCAGGACATGGCGGCAGTCTTTGTTCCCAGGGGGAGGGGGAGGTTACCAGTTATAGGGCGAATTGATGTCAGGTTGGCTCTTCAGTTACCAGGGAAAGCAGCAGAGGGGCACACCACCACCTTTCACTACCCCTTTGATAAGCTATCATAGTGGAGATGTTCTGATCTAAAGCAAGAACAATCCTTAGCTGGGGCCTGGGGCAAGTAGGTAGGAAGGTCAGTAATGTGAATAGGTATTGGTGAAGCAGGCACTGGTTGAGCAGGGCATTACAGAGAACAAGAGTACAGCCGTCTTGAGTGGCCTGACCATACAGGTTGGAACCTTTGATTGGGGCCCAGAGGAAGAAAGGACTGAAAGATTAAAACTGAGATATGATCAACACTGCTGCTTGGGCTCTATGACTCGACAGATCCCATGATACTTGAGCTATCTGGGAACAGAGAATGACACTGTATGAAATCTCTGGCCACCACTTGGCTCAAATATTTGGACATTCATGCATTTCTAAATTTAGTTGATTCATGTTTACTTAATATGTGCTTACCATATGCCAGGTCCTGTCCTGGACACTGAAAACACAAAGATGTAATAAAACCTATTCTCTGTTCCCAAGTAGCTCAGTCTAATTTTACTCTTACTATTTGCCTGCCATTTGACTCATCTATTTCCTACACCCTGGCATTTGCTAGGATTCAGGTAGTAACAAAGTGGGGCCAAATGGGGAAAAACTTGAGAACAATTCTATTAACTAAAAATCGACCACAAATCAGGCCAAGGCCATCATGATTTGATTTGAACAAGCCACATCAGTCATGCTTTAACAATAAAAACTCAATTACTGAGACCTACTGTGTATATGCCACACACTTCATATACATTTATCTTCCCCCCAAATTCTGCAAGGTGTTCTCTCTCTCCACATGAGAAAATTGAGGTTTAGGAAGTTAAGGCATCTAAGACACATATGAAGTGTTAGAGCTAAGATTTGAATGTAGGGCTACTTCTGGCACCTCAAATCCTCTTTTACCACTATATCATACTACCTTCATGCTACTTCCAGTGATCCATAATAGTCTGAAAATACCTTGATGTATTCCAATTCCTTCATTAAACATTAAATTCCTATTTGAAGCCCACCAGTGACAACAAGCTCTTCAAAGTGGTCCTTTTCATCTATGATCAGGAGATTCTTCCAGAGGAAATTCAAATGTCCTCTCTTTAGGATCATTTAGTTGCAAAGAACACTCCAGCTAGGCAGAGGGAGGTGTTTTATTTTGTTATTTTGGCTGCATTGGGTCTTCGTTGCTGTGTGCGGGCTTTTCTCTAGGTGCTGAGAGCGAGGGCTACTCTTTGTTGTGGTGCGCAGCCTTCTCATTGTGGTGGCTTCTCTTGTTGTGGAGCACGGGCTCTAGGCACGTGGGCTTAGTTGCTCTGCAGCATGTGGGATCTTCCTGGACCAGGGATTGAACCCATGTCCCCTGCATTGGCAGGTGGATTCTTAACCACTGCGCCACCAAGGAAGTCCCGAGGGAGGTGTTTTAAGAACACAAAAATCTCACTGGAAAGTTAGCAACCCAGGGACACAAAAAGGACAGCCAGGCATCACGGGGACAGGAATTTTGAAGCCATTTTCTGAAGCTGTCATTTCTGCTTCATTCATTTTTCATTCCATATCATTCTTACCAGCTTCCATTGCTTGCTCACGGCCTGGCATTAGTGCTCTAGCCCCATCCTACTTGACCTTTCAGTCCAAGATTCCATTATCATCTGACTCGGTCTTTTCTTTTAGTACAAAATCCTTAGAAATAAATAGATTGACCCAGTTTAACCTATGGATTGGATCTTGGATCACGTTCTAACCTTGATCTGACCACCTATGACTACGGTGGAGTCACCCCGAAAACATGGCTGTCTGAGTTTAAGTAGGATCTGTGGATGTAAAACAACTTCAGAAGGGGTGTGAACTGGGCTTGATACACTGTGTTAACAACCTTGTTCAGAAAAACATAAAGATGAGATGAATATCCTCTTTTTCTGTGACACTTAAACAGAGTCTGTAGCAACCTGGTATGATCTTTTATTTTTTGTTTGCTATTTTCTAATTTAACTAAGTACCAAGGAGGCAGGGATTGGCTCCTATCCATCTCTGACCCCTCAAAGCACATATCCTAGGGCTCTCAACACTGTGCCCTGGAACAACTTGATGCTGAGGTAAACAGTATTTGTGATGGCGTACACTTACCTACTGTTGGCTGATCTCTTAAACATTGGGTACCAAGAGGCATACTGACAGTTTGATTTTTTTTGTGTGTGTGTGGTAAAATATACACAACATAAAATTTACCATTTTAGCCACTTTTCAGTGTACCTTTTCAGTGGCATTAAGTACATTCATGTTGTGCAACCACTATCCATCTCCAGAACTTTTTCACCATCTTGAACTGAAACTCTGTACTCACTAAACAGTAACTCCCTATTTTCCCCTCCTTCCTGCGCTTAGTAACCACTGCTCTGTCTCTATGAATTTGACTATTCCAAGATACCTCACGTAAATGGAATCATACAATATTTGTATTTTTGTGTCTGGTTTATTTCATTAAGCATGTTTTCCAGGTTCACCTTTGTTTTAACACATATCAGAATTTCATTCCCTTTTAAGGCTGAATAATATTCTATTTTATATATACTAGGTCCCCTACATATGAACAAGTTCTATTCCAAGAGCTTGTCTGTAAGTCCCATTTCTTCGTAAGTCCAACAAAGTTAGCCTAGGTACCCAACTAACACAATTGGCTACATAGTACTGTATTGTAATGGGTTTATAATACTTTTCACACAAATAATACATAAAAAACACAAAAAATGAAGAAAACATTTTTAATCTTACAGTACAGTACCTTGAAAAGTACAGTAGTACAGTACAACAGCTGGCATACAGGGACTGGCACTGAGTGAACAGGCAAGAAGAGTTACTGACTGGAGGAGGGAGAGGAGCTGGGAGATGGTAGAACTGAAGGATCGTCAGCAACAGGACACGGAGGGCAAGCTGCAATTTCACTCACGCCTGACGCTGATGGAACAGGTTCTGGTTCCTTGCTGGATTCAATTCTATCTACCCTCTTGAAAAAATGATCCAGTGATGTCTGGGTAGTAGCTCTTTTTTTCTTGTCATAGATGACACGATAGCACTGGATTGCATTCCGAACAGCTGCTGCAACCTTCGTGCACTGTTCTTCGTTCAGTCCTATGCCTCAAAAACTAACAGTGCCTCCTCAAATAAAGAAAATCCCCTTGCCATTTCCTGCATCATGACTCTCTTTGGTTCTTCAGTTACTTCTTCTTCCTCTTGTCTCTCTTCATCCTTTCTGTGGGCCTCCAATTCCATCAGGTCTTCATTAGTAAGCTCTTTGTGTTGCACAGCAAGGAGTTCAGTGAAGTAGTCTTCTTGCAGATCTAGCTCCAGTTTCTCACTGAGGGTCACTAAGTTGCTGAAGACCTCTTTGGACTCCTCATCCACCTTCCAAATCCATGAAAATGGTGAACAAACTGCAGGCAAATGTTCTTCCAAACCCCATTTATGGTGACAGCCGTAACCTCACACCAAGCAAAGTCAATGTTTTTTAAGGCCTTCTAGATGGTAGTCCTTCCAAAACTGTTGCAAGGTTGTTCCTGATCTGTCACTCGTCTTTACTGCTTGATGAAAAGTGTGATGTAAATATTTCTTGAAAGTCGCTATAACTCCCTGGTCCATAGGTTGTATGAGCAACATAATATTCGGTGGCAGATGCACTGCTTTGATGCTGGGATGAAAGTCGTCCATGAATGGGGGGTGGCCCGGAGCATTGTTGAGCAGCAAAACAATGTTGAATGGGACATCCTTCTCCAAGCAGTATTTCTCTACCTCAGGGATAAAGTGGTGGAAAAACCAGTCCTGGAAAATGGCCTGTGTAACACAGGCTTTGGGGTTACTCTTCCACACAACAGCAAGAGAGCCCTTGGCTATGTTTTTAAGGGCTCTTGGGTTCTCTGAATGATAAACTAAGAGAGGGTTCAGCTTCATATTGCCGGAAGCATTGTCACCAAACAACAGTGTTATCCTATCCTTTGCTGCTTTATAGCCTGGCATCAACTTTTCCTCCTTACTGATGTAACTTCGGTCTGGCATCCTCTTCCAGTACAGCCCTGTTTCACCCACATTAAAAACCTGCTTGAGGGCTTCCCTGGTGGCGCAGTGGTTGAGAGTCCACCTGCCGATGCAGGGGACACGCGTTCGTGCCCCGGTCCAGGAAGATCCCACATGCCACGGGGCGGCTGGGCCCGTGAGCCATGGCCACTGAGCCTGCGCGTCCGGGAAAAAAAAAACAAAAAAACCTGCTTGAGTCAATATGTGCCTTCATAAATAATTTCTCAAAGTGTTTCATGAAACTCTCGGGCAGCTACCACATCTGCACTCGCTGTCTCACTGCTTACTTTTACATTGCAAAGGTTGGCTCTAGCCTTGAACCCTTGAAACCAGCCATGGCTGGCATTAAAAGATGCGCCCTCTGATTCTTCACTGCGTTTCAAGTCTTCAAAAAGGTTTTTGGCTTTCTCTTGAATTAGCATTAAGCTTAGTGGGACTCAGTGCTGAAGCTGATTCTGAATCCACATACTGAGAAGTTTCTCCATCTCCTCCACCACTTTTACACGCTTCTTCGATATTGTTGTCGACATCATCGGCACAGCCAACTTCACATGTTCCATGATCTTGTCCTTGTTCTTTAGAATCATGCCAATGGTTGAACAATTCACGTTTTAAGAATGAGCAACATCTACCATATTTTCGCCTTGCTCCACTCAATTATTTTCACCTTTTGTTTCCATTGTTATTGCTTGGCGTTTCTTAGCAGTACTGGCTACATCACCGCTGCTTTTACGCTTGCTTCCAGACATCCTGGGCTTGAAATAAAGATGCTGTACTACTGTACTCTATAAAGTACACAAAAGCACAACCACTTGTGGAGGATGCACGCACATGACAATGTATGCCAGACATGTGAACTAACTTATGTGATTGGTCATGCGAATGCATCTTTGAAAGTTCACCACTTGAAGGTTCGTAAGTAGGGGACTTACTGTATAGACATTCTGTTGATTCCTTCATCTGTTGATAGACATTTGGGTTGTTCCTACTTTTTGGTTATTGTAAATAATGCTGCTATGGGGACTTCCCTGGTGGTTCAGTGGTTAGGACTCTGCACTTCCACTGCAGGGTGCACGGGTTTGATCCCTGGTAGGGGAACTAAGATCCTGCATGCTGCACAGAGCAGCCACAAAAAAAAAAAAAAAAAAAAAAAAATTGCTGCTGTGAATATGGGTGTACAAATATCTGTTTGAGTCTCTGTTTTCAGTATCTCTCTGCTTTGGGGTATATATCTAGAAGTGGAATTGCTGGACAATCTGTGTTTAATGTTTTGAGGAGCCACTATATTGTCTTCCTCAGTGGCCACACCATTTTACATTCTCACTAACAATGCATAAGGGTTCCAATTTCTCCACATCCTTGCCAACATTTGTTTTGTTTTTAATAGCAATTCTAATAGGTGTGGAGTGGTAGCTTATTGTGGTTTTGATTTGCATTTTCCTAATGATTAGTGATGTTGAATATCTTTTCATAGGCTTACTGTATATCTTCTTTGGAGAAATATCTATTCAAGTCTTTTGCTCATTTTTCAATTAGGCTGTTTTTTGTTGAGTTGTGGTTATATATTGTGTATATTAATCCTTTATCAGAGATATGATTTTCAAATATTGTCTCTCAGTCTGTGAGTTGCCTTTTTATTCTCGATAGTATCCTTTGATACACAAGTTTTTAATTTTGATACACTCCAATTTACCTATTTTTTCTTTTTTGGCTGTGCTTTTGGTGTCATATCAAAGCAATCATTGCCAAATTCAAACTCATGAAGCTTCCCTCTGTGTCTCCTTCTCAGGATTTTATAGTTTTAGTCTTATGTTTAGGTCTTTGATCCATTTTGAGTTAATTTTTGTCTGTGGTGTAAAGTACATCACATTCTTTTGCATGTGGATATACAGTTCTTTCAACACCATTTGTTGAAAAGACCATTCTTTCCCCATCGAATGGTCTTGGTATACTTGTCAAAAATCATTTGACCATACATATAAAGGTTTATTTCTGGGGTCTCTACTCTATTCCACTGCTCTGTATGTCTGTCTTTATGCCAGTACATTGTTTTGCTTGCTGTAACTCTGTAGTAAGTCTTGAAATCAGGAAATGAGTCCTTCAACTTTCTTTTTCTTTCTTTTTGGATATCTGGGACCCCTTAAGATTCCATATGAATTTTAGAACGAGTTTTCTTTTTTCCTTAGCATGAATACTTTATGTTCTTTTTATAACTTTTTAAAAATACTGAAGTATATTTGATTTACAATATTGTGTTAGCTGTATAACATAGTAGACTTTTTTTTTCAGAGTATATTCTAAGTTATTACAAGATATTGGGTATAATTCCCTGTGCTATACAGTAAATCCTTGTTGCTTATCTATTTTATGTATAGTAGTTTGTATCTATTAATCCCATACTCCTAATTTGTCCCTCTCCCAACTCCCCTTTGGTAACCTAAGTTTGTCTTCCATGTCTGAGTCTGTCTCTGTTTTGTATATAGATTCACATATTATTTTTTAGATTCCATATATGTGTGATATCGTATAGTATTTATCTTTTTCTGTCTGACTTATTTCACTAGGCATAATATTCTCTAGGTCCATCCATGTTGCTGCAAATGCCAATATTTTATTCTTTTTATGACTAATATTCCATTGTATATGTATCACAACTTCTTAAGCCAATCATATGTTGATGGGCACTTGGGTTGCTTCCACATATTGGCTATGGTAAATAGTGCTATGAACATTGGGGTACATGTGTCTTTTTGAATTAGAGTTTTTATTTTTTCCAGATACATACCCAGGAGTGGAATTGCTAGATGATATGGTAGTTATAGTTTTAGTTTTTGAAGGAAACTCCATCTATTTTCCATAGTGGCTGCACCAATTTACATTCCCACCAACATTTAGAATGGGTTTTTCTATTTCTGCAAAAAACTTTATTAGGGTTTTCATAGGGATTGCATTGACTCAGTAGATCTCTCTGGGTAGTATTTACATCTTAATAACATTAAGTCTTCCAATCCATGAATATGGGATGTCAGTTCATTTATTTATATCCTAATTTATTTTAACAATATTTTGTAGTTTTCAATGTACAAGTCTCTTGCTTCCTTGGTAAAGTTTATTTCTAAGTATTTTATTCTTTTTGATTCTATTGTGAATGGAATTATTTTCTTAATCTACTTTTTGGATTGTTCATTGTCAGTGTATAGAAATGCAGCTGCTTTTGTGTGTTGGTTTTGTATCCTGCGGCTTTGCTGAATTCATTTATTAGTTCTACTTTTTTTGTGGGCTAGTTTGATTTAAACACATTAAAAAAAAGTGTGGCTGCAGGATAAATTCATCACCATCTTGTTCAAGTGTATATATTTCTTTAACAAGGTAACCCTAAAAGGATGCAAAATTTTGACAGCAAACACCAGTGCCAAGAAGATTAACATATGTAACCTAAGAATTTTTGCCCATATACCACCGTCAAAGATCCCGTCCCAGGTTTGTAAAATACCCAATTATTAAGTTCATAAAACTCAACTCCTGAATATATACAAAAATTACAAATCCTACTTGTAAAAAAACCCTCAAACTTACTGAGTAATCCTTAAGATTTGACTTTCAGGCTAATATTGAGTGATATTTGATGAGGATATCCATCTAGAGGCCACAAAAACATAATTTTTATTTCAATAAATATTTGTTGAATGGTGTGGGGTGATGTTTAGAATTTAAACTCTGGAATTTGATAGATCTAGATTAGAATTCTGGTTCTCTCACCTGTTATTTGTGTTGGTACTTCCCTAAACCATTTTTGCTCCACTTTAAAAGTGAGACCATAATATCTGCCCCACTGAACTGTGTTAAATGAGATAACTCTATTCAGTAAATGTTATTATGATTGTAAGTAGACTACATGTTGTCACTATGCTAGATATTGGGAATAAAAGATGTGTGACACACTATCTGCCATCAAGGTGCTCACAATCTAGGTGGGAAAACTATAAAGAAAATCAAGTAATCTCAATATTGTACTACAGTAAAAAAATATGTGCAAAAGGATGAAAGCTTGAAACAGAGTGGTATGCTGGAGATAAATGTAAGGCTATGACATGCTCAGATATGAAATTTAGGTTGTTTGGCTCCTATGTAAAGGATGGATTGGAGCAAGTGAATCATAAGCAAGCCCAGTAAGGGAGCTATGATAATCTAGGCAAACTCTGTGTGGCAGAACAATACAGACTGAACAGAAGGGTGGCAGTGTAGAATGGAGCTTCGCTGTGCCTAGAAATATAAGCTCCTTTCTGCCATGGCTTGGGAGATAACACACTTTAATCATCTTTCATCTTCATCTTAATCATTTAGGGAGTTCTAAGGAACCCTGTTTGATTCAGGGACCATTTACAGTGTAGGAAAACAGGCTCAGATAGCAAGGCCATCATTATACTAATATAGGGGCATTAGTCACATTATACTCTATGAAAATGGCAAACCCTGGGACACAACAAATATGAATGGTGAACCCCCCAAGTTGTGCATTACAGTAGCCCTACTGGAAAGATTATAACATAGTAGGTAATGGAACTGACCTCTATCTAAAAACCTGTGCATTTCCTACTATTCCATACTATGTCTTTTTAATTAATTAATTAATTTTGGCTGCATTGGTTCTTCATTGCTGCATGTGCCCCTTCTCTAGTTGTGGCAAGCAGGGGTTACTCTTTGTTGTGGTGCACAGGCTTCTGGCTGCGGTGGCTTCTCTTGTTGCAGAGCACGGGCTCTAGGTGCATGGGCTTCAGTAGTTGAAGCACATGGGCTCAGTAGTTGTGGCACGCAGGCCCTAGAGCACATGGGCTTCAATAGTTGTGGCACGTGGGCTCTAGGGCGTGAGGGCTTCAGTAGTTGTGGCTCATGGGCTCTAGAGCGCAGGCTCCGTAGTTGTGGCGCACAGGCTTAGTTGCTCCGTGGCATGTGGGATCTTCCCAGACCAGGGATTGAACCCATGTCCCCTGCATTGGCAGATGGATTCTTAACCACTGCACCACCAGAGAAGTCCCTATCCCACACTATGTCTTCTCATAATATTGTATTTATGGATATATAACACCCTTAGGGTTAAACACTGAATTAAAACAAAGAAACAAATCAAACACATCCCAATATGGGTTTTCACAAGAACCTGGTAGGCTTATTAAAATTAATTTAATGGAATCCCATAAATACTAGTTATTTAACAACAAATCAAGATGCTTGATGTATTCTTAAACCATTACTTAATGGGAAAAATAAGGGTAAAACAAATATAAGGTCCCAACTACTTACTTTGGGCTTCCCCAAAACAGATAAATGAGGAGCTTTATAAAAACGGAAAGGACTAACCATAAAAAATTAAGATTATCAATCAACTTTCTATAGACATTTCTTGAATTATCTCAATATTTTAAGGTGAATTTCCCCAGAAAATTCTTCTATAGTTATCTTGGCAATAAATACATAACCTCAGTAAAAAGTAAATATTTAGTAACTACTTCATATATTAAAAAAACTATATAATTCATATTTATGCCAAGAACACTACAATTTATAGAAGTTTCATCCACATTCTTACCTATGCCTACTCACTCTGAAGGCAGGAACATTTCTTTGGGTTGAGTCAGGATCTCGATATGCTTTGTCCAGGAAAAGGGAAGGTATGAAAATATAAAACAAAAAAGAGTATTGGCTCATTGTATACAAGAGAGGGCAGCCATTAAGAGTTATTGTCAACAGGATAAAAGGAAATACTGACCAGAGCTCCTCTGGGTGAGCAGTTAAAATATGATCAAAATGTAAAAGAGGAAGAAGTATATACACACGAAGAACTTTTATGAGTATTGATAAAAAGACATTTCTGAAAAAATGATAAAATACCTCCTTGAGGATTTTCAGAAATGAGATTCACAGAACTACAGAAGCAGAAGAAATGTTGATTTGGAAACATCTCATTTGACTGATGATGAATTTCAAAGTCATTAGGTTAGGTGACCTGCCCAAGGTCATACGGTTAATGCCAGAGTTTGGACTAGGATCCAATTCTCCTGAATTCCACATGAGTGCTTCTTCCCCCCATTTCGTATACTACCTCTGAAGTTTCCCTAACCACTTGAAGTCCCCTTAACTCTCTCTGCCCCACAATGTGCCCTTCGGGGACAGTCAGAGGAACAGCATTCTGGACTATGTAGACCATGTAGAGCTAATGATCTAACAATGGATGAAGCATAATTTCAAAAAAAGACTAGGTTGAAATTCATTTGGGGGTGAGGAGCAGAGGGAAAATACAAAAGAAGTAAATTCTGTAGACAACAAAAAGAGAAGCACAAGAGGAAATATTATCCTCTTTTGTTATTTTATTACTGTTATTTTATTTTGTAGTTAACTCCATATATTATATAAAACATAACAGGAAAAATCAACAAATGTATAAAATAAATTGAGGTGTCTGGATGGAAAAAAATACAAGACCTTTGCCTTCGTGTCTCTAGATCTCTTGATATGTTGGTCTTGCACTAGAGATATCAAATAAAGATATCTAGCTTGAAACAAAAGTTGATATGCTGCAAGGTTAAGCCATAGTTTGATGATGGGCCATGATAGACTTTCTAAATCTTATCCTTAAATATTGGCTATAACAAATGCTGATATAACAAAGTGCAAGCTTTTATAAGACGGCAAGAGGGAAGCGTCAATGAATGAATGCAACTTACCTCCAAGTCCTCTGAAAGGAGGTGAAAAAATAAATACTGTGTTTTACCAGTGTTCCCCCAAAGCATTACTCTAAGCATGCAGGAGGATGCTATGAGCAGCTACAATAGTAAGATCCAATCCAGAGGTAGGTTCAAGGCCAAGAGTAGAGGAGTGGTTGAAGAAATCCTCCTGGGGCCAGTACCATTTCATAGAATGCCCATTTGTGCTGGGGAATGAGTCTATGGCCCATTTTTTCTGATTCAAAAGGACATTCCCAATTTCAACCTTGCTGAAAAAGAGGCATTTTTGCACCTGCTATTAAGAACAGCTAGGATACAGGATAAGGCTGGCATAAAATTATTTAGCAAGCACATGCTAGCTATTCCAGTTTGAAATCTACCAAACTATAAAATCAAAAGAATAAGAAGTTGAAGATGGAGCTGTTGTTCCTCAAGATGTGGGAACAATCTTACAAAAAGAGGGATTAGGCACTCACTTAACTCTATATGGAGAACATCCTTCTCAGGCTAGATGGAAGCTGAGGAAGAGCATTACTAAGGGCTAACCAGGCCATTTAGAGACCAAAAGGGGAGAAAACAAGGCATTTAGGACAAAAACTAGTAGAAGAAATTCCTCTGGGTCTAACTAGGTAAGTGAATCTAAGGCAACTGCACCAAAGATATGCTACCCATTATGCCAGCATGAAGCTGGTGACAAAATATCTCAAGACATTTTAAACCCAGAAAAATGTATGAGAAATATGTTGACGAAGCAAATTAAAACCAAACCTCCAAGGGTAAAATCTCCTGATTTGAAATCAAAGATACTCACTTTTCATTAATTCTGTGCATCATTAGAAAAAATAAAAAGTAACAAATGTAAAGATTTGTTTTATTTCTACTGGGGTAAGGAGGAGGATAAATAAAACTGTTTTCCAATTTGCTCTCCACTGTATACACACATACCCACACACATACATACACATACACACACTAAAAATACCCCAACAAAAAACAAAACAAAAAAACCAAGAATCAAAACCCAAAACACCCTCAAACTGCACCAACACTTCGTATTTTGACCAAAAGAATAGATCCTGGGAGGAAGTGCAAAATGCAAAATCAAATGATCGAAAAATGCTGAACAAACAGCATTATTAATATACAAAATATTTATATTACTGAACTAGTAACAGCTGATGTTCTCCGTGTCTGTAAAACTTTGGAACCACATAGCTGATTTGTTAAATCTAGTCCATGCCAGCTTCCAAAAACCAGAAAAAATTTTAGTTAGCTTCATTCTTTGATGCCTCATCAAAATTTTCTACGAGATCTGAAAAAAAAAGTAAATAAGTTAAAGATACACGAAAAGACAAAGAGGTAAAAATGCAATTACTAACTTCTAGCCTAACAAAAACAAAATTGTTGCTACTAGAATTAGCCTGAAAACATATAAGAGGCAGAAATGAATTGGTGGCATTTCACTAATAATGCTTCATTTATCTGCTTAAAACAAAAACCCTAAGGAAATGTTAGTCTTCTTTTGCCTACGCAAACTAAGGTGACTAGCATTTTCATATGTCAATCATAATTCCTACAGAAATGTTGTAACAATAACTATGCAAATTTATAATCACAATGATTCCAATTTAATAAAGGCAGATTCCAATTTAATAAATGCAGCAGAGCTTTGTGTGACAATTTCTAAGTTCTGAACGGGAGGGCTTTTATCCTGTTTCATTAGATCGTATGCACATCGTTGTGAATCCATTTAAATTCACAAGCTCACCATTAACAAAAAACTGAAAAATGATCATGCAATGAATTAAATGAGATAAACAGGATGCTAAAAATCTTAAAACTGAAGAAATGTCACCTACCTGGAACATCATCATCCTCCTCATCAATGTCTTCTGGTTTTGGTGTTTTGCTATCCAACACTACAAAAAGTTTATTTTAAAATTAGCCATTGAGAACAAAGACCCTTACCAAACACTTGTAATGTTTATCCTTTTTTCCTGTCTACATAGTTCTGGAAACAAATCTTACATAGTTGTTCAGAAAAAGCTAAATATTGCCTAATCTAAATGCCATATTTTTTTACTTGATACTAAAATTAATAAAAGTTTAACTTCATTAGATATACACTAAATATGGTTGGCAATTTCAATGGGTAGTGAAGGTAAAACTTACATGCAAAGTGGAATAATTTAGGTGAGTTTAAATAAAGACATTATAGTTAATTAATTCTCCAAATTCCATATTCTCCAAATAAAAAATCAACATTCAAGATTTTTTCCATCTCTTTTGGTGTAAAACTATCTAGCTTTGTAGTATTAGCACTGAACTAATAGGCTCTGATTTTTTAGGGATGACAAGACACATTTGAAATCAGAACTATCTTGGACACTCAGAACTTATGCATAGTTGCTGCATCTATAGCACAATCAACAATATTCAATGAAAATATAGTTCTGTGATAACATTATCGTCTTGTTGTCATTAGTCAGAAGTGAATACCAAATCAACTGTTTATAAAATGTGGCCTTCAGATCCTGGCACTTTCCTTTTAGGTAATTACCTCCCAACACTCTATATTACTACCAAAATGTATCTGAATATTCTACATGCTACACTGCATAATTATTAAAGGAACAAACTCAAAAATTTATGAAGCATACAATATTACAAAAAGTAAAATTTATGTACAGGCAAATCCTTCTAGCATAAAATGGACACACCTTTTAAATCATTAGGTTCTTTAAGTAAGGTGAGGAGGGAAAGAGGTACTAAATTGAAATACCTACCTTGCCGAGGGAACTGTTCAGCTAACTTCCTAAGACTTGTTAAGCTGTCAGCACCAAGCTGACTTAATATTCCAGGAAGCATTTCTGTGATTGGTTTGGCTTCAGCATGGCCAGTAATCGCAAAGGTGTTAGCAGAAAGGGAAGCTTGGACTTTGGGATTGTTGAAATGAATAACTGTCCCATCATCTTTAATCATGTTCACCTGTGTGATCACAGAAAAAAATGTATTTCACATATTTGGTACAACTTTAAAAATGTTTTAAAGAACATTTTATCCAATTACTGATTTTTACTTGGTAGTTAGTTATGCAATCCCAATGTAGTAATTATGTAAGCCGTGGATTTTGGTGGAAAAAAACCCTAGTGACAAAGTAAAATAATGTACATGGCATAAATTACTAGGATGGTCAAGAAATAGTCATTTTATTATAGAATCTAAAATTATTATTATTATTATTATTACTGGCCACGCCACATGGCTTGTGGGATCTTAGGTCCCCGACCAGGGATCAAACCTAGGCACATGGCAGTGAAAGCACTAAGTCCTAACCACTGGACCAGGGAATTCCTAGAATCTAGATTTTAAATTCAAAGATTTCTACTGCGAGGAAGAAGTTCATGCCCACATTTTTAAAAAATGGAGTTATCAGCCACGAATTGGCTTCATAATGAAATTACCCATTATCTTAATTTATACTAGCAAACTAAATCAATAGATACTATTGTATCTGTACAATAGTCAGCAACTTACTTATGGGACAAGTTGTAAGGGGGTAATAGTGTATGGTAAAAATAACCACTGAAAACCCATAAAGAACACTCAGAAATTTAATCAATCAGGTGTTTCACTCCTTTGAATACTTAGTAAATTTACAAAAGTTTCAACTTGTTCTCTTCATGTCTTTCTTTGTAGAGGATTTTGTCAGTTTCTCTGATTTTTAAGTGTAGCTTCTCAACAACCTTCAAAAACCCTTGTAAATGACAAGGAAGTTCCCCCACCCAGTCGCCTGGCCATCTGAACATTTATCAATTACTAGGAGACCTTTAAAACCATCCTCACATTCTCTCTATAGCTTTCACCAATATGAACTGACTGTTTCAGATTTAATTTCATTCATTGCCTAGGACTCACTGAAAAGGAAGGTTGAATGTGCATGCACTGTGTAAAATGTTATTTTTCTCTCTCTGTGTTTTAGTAGAGTTGTATTTGCATATAAGTTAAATGTGTAAATAATGTGATTCCACTATGTAGTTGATTTCACTGGGTAAGTTACCTTGGTGGTAACATGCTTATTATATAAAAAGGTTACGAAAGTTAACTCTTGGCTACTTTAGAAGCATTTCATGATCCATCCAAAAACTGCCCTTGTCACAATCAAGCAGAGATGCTGAGTGTTCTCCATGGTCAGTGCAAGTGGGCTTTTCTTCCTCAGAGGTGATCACCACCACTGATAGACAGCACCAGAAAGGAAGGGGAAGAAAGGGGCTTCTAAATTTCAGGCAAGACCTGGAACACAGAGAAAATAAAGGCAAATCCCCTAGAAAATTGTAACTAAACCCCACAAATATTATACAGAGTAAGCATTCAATCTAGCTGTCCTGAACAAAAATCATCACAAGTTAAAAATAATTTACATTAACTTTAGAAAAAGATAAACTATGTACTTCTGAAGATAATTACTGTTTAAGTAGAAAAGTTAAATGGAGAAATGGCTGAAAATATAGGAGAGGAATGGCTTGAGAAGGCAGTGGCATAGTAGATATGAAATGGGATGCTGCTCTGGATCTATCCTAGAATCACATAATTTTAGTATGGGAAAAGAATAAAGATATGGTAGGACTATATTTTCCAAACCAAATCACTTAATTTAATAAAGGATTTCTATAATACTTCCAGGTGTGAAAAGAGCCTCAAACATTGTAATATGAGATATTTTTTACTTACAAACATTGAAGTCACAAGAGATTTGAAATCAATATTGTTCCAAAAAAGTCAGGCCATATATTTGGTGAATTTAGAGGTCTTCTAGTTCAAATCTCTTGTTAAAGAAATAAATACTAAAGACAAGAGCTCTTGGTTAAGCAACATACCCAAGGACAAATAGCTGGTTATGTGCAAACCCAGAACTTGAACCTGGATTTCCCAACTTTGTTTAGTTTCCTTCCTATGATGTCATTCTCATTCTTAAAACCCTTACTTGTCTATAAAAATTCAATTCTGTGGCACCATAAAAGCTTGTCAGAGAAATATTTATCTCAGAATGTAAGCTAAATAACAGCTGATATATGGATAATATATACCTTACCAGCAGCAACATAAGAGGCTAACATGGGGCAAAAAACAATAAATAAATTCATGAATTTTCCTTCTGTTCAACCTTCTTTTCCAAAGGCTAAATGTTAAGTCATATTTTACAGCCTGATGTAGGTCTTTGTAGTTTAAAATGTTGTTTGAGTTTAGTGTGAAAAGCAATATGAACGCCATCCCAGACTGTGAAATACAAATAAATTTATTAATCGTTGTTTTAAATGGGGTCGTATAAAAGATGTAGCTTCATGAACAGAAAGGTCCAGAATCGGGTGGAGAGTTTAGTTTTAGAATAGCGAGAATGAAATACTAGAAGTTAAAAAGGCCAGAATATTTTATTTCTATCTAACATTCCTTCCCCTCTACTGAGCAAATGACATGGTTATATAAGGCTCCTAGATACAGGCTATTAGAACTATCAAAGGATTAATTGTTGGGCTGAGCAAGATCAGTTAGACACTTCCCAACTCTTTTAGAGGCAAAAGGAGGGATAAGGAATTTGTTAAATCCACAAAGCAAATTGTATGCATTTCATATGAAGACTTCACTTCCCCCCAGTGATTTTACTGCTGTTTGGTCTACGTAAATCATACAATCTATATACAGTATAATAACAAGGAGCAGAGAAATAAACAAAGACTATTAAACTAGCTACTACAACAGCACTCAGGTCCCTTTTTCAATCGATCAAGCATCCCATTTATGTCAGTGTTTTTTCCACTTAACAAGTAGCTAAGGTAAAGAATGCTACTTGAGTTATGGAGGAAGAGGCATTTAAAAATTTTTTTTAATTTTTTATTTTTGGCTGCGTTGGGTCTTCATTGCCATGTGAGCTTTCTCTAGTTGAGGTGAGCGGGGGCTACCCTTCATTGCAGAGCACGGGCTCTAGGCACGTGGGTTTCAGTAGTTGTGGCTCAAGGGCTCTAGACTCAGGCTCAGTAGTTGTGGCGCACGGGCTTAGCTGCTCCGCGGCATGTGGGATCTTCCTGGCCCAGGGCTCGAACCCATATCCCCTGTATTGGCAGTCAGATTCTTAACCACTGTGCCACCAGGGAAGTCCCGAAGAGGCATATTTTTGACCCCAGTCCAAAACTCCAGATGCCCTTGCTCTTATTTTTTGCTCTAATTAATACTGACATGTCTTGTAGTTACCAGAAAATACTTTGTCCTCTCATGCATAGTGCACTTACATATGCTGTTTTCACTGTTTAGAAGAACCCTTTTCTGCTTCTCCACATTGTAAGTTCCCATTTATCCAAGACTTGGGTCAAATGCTTCTTTCTCTGTGAAAACTTAAGGTGGTTTATTCACCTTCTGCACTTCATGGAAACTGATATATAGAATTATCTTGTAGTATAATTGTGTTTGTAATCTTTGACCTTACTAGAAGGTGAACTCCTTGAGATCAGAGGCCATTCATTGCCTTATGAGATACAGTATCCCCCCAATTGTCAGCACCTAATAGTCACTCAAATTTGCTGAATGGACACCTCCTATAAAATTTATTCTAAAATCATGGATACTGTCAGATCTCACTTCCCCAAATGCTAGATGAAGGGTCATATTAAGGTTTAGAAATAGCACCAGTAGTGCCCCCAATGAAGACACCCAGAACCTCCTGGGCTGTATTTTTGGCCTGACTTTTCCTATTGTTCTGCCCTTTCAGAATCAGCCCAACTGCTCTATAGAATTGAGGGCTATTTTAAGTCATTCCGGGCAACTGCTGGGTGGCCCAATTACGCTACTTATCAAAACCTTAACAACCCCTGCCCTTGCTGGCCTTTGAGTAGGGCACATATATTAACTATAGCAGCCTTCTAGCTGGTAAAGCTGATGCTCGCTTTATTCCTACACAGCAATAAGTTTTCATGGCTATAAGGAGGCTTACAAAGTTATGATTGACTCCACAGCTCTTGCCGGTAACTAACTGCCCTCTCAGTTCAGAGAGGGGGTTTAAATTCTTATGCTATGTAATTTTTGTTTGTTTGTTTCAAAGTCCCCACTAGGCCAGTTAGCTGCAGTCCATAACTGTCTTAAAATCAAGTTTTATTGCTACTCCTTCCTGTATGTAGTGGCACTTAAATGTTTATTAGGAAATTAATCTTTTATTGCCTTCCTGCTATATTTTAATGGGGTGAAATAACAGACATTTTAAGAATAAAACACGTAAGTGTCTGGATTGTGTAAGGCTAAGGGATGTCAGATTTTAAGGATTATGGCCTTTGCACACACTCTCATAAGTCAGTATCTTTCACATTCAATCCTTTTAAGCTCAGCACCTGCTTATATCTAAAGGCTAGTATGAAGCATAACCTATTATTACTAATATAAGTGAAAGCTAACAGACATTATTAGACTATATGATATGCCAGGATCATTTTCTCTTATGCTCTGGTGGCAGGAGTCTGATGAGATGGATTCTCTGTAGCTATGCTGTAGATAGCATAAAACGGCATGTCCTTTCTGAAAATCAATTTGGCAATATGGATGAAGAGTTCTAAAAATGTTCATGATCTTTCAGTCAGCAACTGTATTTCCAAGAATCTGTCTTAAGGAACTTGGAGATGAAGATAAATATTTATGTATATAAAAGTCCAACATGTGAGTCTTTACTATCAAAGCATTATAATGCATAATAAATAAAGAATGTTAAATTATGGTATGGTCATATATTGGAATACATGTAGACATTTAGACTGACAATTAAGAAGAATTTTTTAATGACATGAAACAATTTTTATAATATAATACTATTTGGAAAAGGAAGGATTCCAAATTGTACATCTAACTGTAGTCTCAGATATACTAAATATATACGCATATAAAGATAGGAAAGAAATATAAGACTAATAGTAGTTATTTCTTTGTAGTGGAGTTATGACTGAATGCTAATATCTTTTTCATATTTTCTGCATACCCTTAACTTTCTATGATGACAATGTATTTTTATGGGGGAGGGGTGGAAGCTATTTTAAAAACAAAAGATGTTCATCAATAAACAAATGGATAAAATGTGGTATTACCCATAGAATGGAATATTAGTCAGCTATAAAAGGAGTGAAGTTCTGGTACATGCTAAACATGGATGAACCTTGAAAATATGCTAAGTGAAGTAAGCCAGACATGAAAGGACAACTATTACATGATTCGACTTACATGAAATATCTACAACAGGCAAATCCAGAGACAGAAAGTAAGAGAGATTATCAGAAGCTGGGGGAAAGGGGAATGGGGAGTTATTGCTTAATGCGTACAGAGTTTCTATTTGGGATGATGAAAAATTCGGAAATAGATGATGGTGGTGGTTGCATAACATTGTGAGTGTAATTAATGCCACTGAATTGTACACTTAAAATTGGTTAAAATGGGAATCTAATTCTGGAGTTCTCTGGTGGATCAATGAGTCTGAACTTTTAAAAGCAACCTATATGGTTCTGAAAAAAGTGGTCCCAAGACCAATTCTGAGAACTATTAATGGAGCAAATAAAGAATGCTACTGACAAAATTTTGAGGAAATAATAGTTTTAGTGGGATGGAAAACAAAAGGAGACAGCAAAGGAAATAAGGATACAATGAAGTAGGAGAAAGGACAAGAAGCAAAGCATAGAATTTTAAGGGAAGTCTTGGCAAATGCTGCAGAGTATCAGTGAAATGATGATGGAGAGGAAGCAGAATAACAGGTGAAATCATCTCTAGAAGAAAGAAGGGGAGGGACTTCCCTGGTGGTCCAGTGGTAAAGAATCTGCCTTCCAACACAGGGGATATGGGTTCGATCCCTGGTTGGGGAACTAAGATTCCACATGCCATGGGCAACTAAGCCCGCGTGCCACAGCTACGGAGCATGTGTGCCACAAACTACAGAGCCCACGTGCTCTGGAGTCCATGCGCCACAACTATAGAGTCCACACACCACAACTAGAGAGAGAAAACCCACACACTACAACTAGATAGAAGCCCGTGAGCCGCAATGAAGAGCCCATGTGTCGCAACAAAAGATCCTGCGTGCCACAATGAAGATCCCACATGCCGCAACAAAGATCCGATGCAGCCAAAAATAAAAGACAAATAAATAAATATTTAAAAAAAGAGAATTCTCTAGGAAAAAAGAAAGAAGGGGAAATTGGGAACTGAGAGAGGCCAAGACGGCAGAGTAGAAAGACCCCCTAAGCTCATTTCCTCTCACAAGCAATGTCATAAGTAACTACAGAACAACCATTGATAAAGAAGACTGGAACCCACCAGAAAAGATCTTCTGTAACTAAAGACATAAAAAAGGAACCACAACGAGACATGTAGGAGGGGCACACTTGAGATATAATCAAATCCCATACCCACTGGGTGGGCGACTGGAGAATAATTATATTATAGAGGTTCTCCTACAGAAGTGAGGGTTCTGAGTCCCACTCTGGGCCCCCTGAAGAGCCCCTAGACCATTTGGCTTTGAAGGCCAGTGGGGCTTTATTGCAGGAGCTCCACAGGATTGGAGGGAACAGAGACTTCACTCTTAAAAGGTGCACACAAAATCTCATGTGCATCATGACTAAGGGCAAAAGCAGTAATCTGATAGGCGCCTGAGTCAGACCAACCTGCTGGTCGGAGATAGTCTCCTGGATAGGCGGGGTAGGGGTTGGGGAGTAGCTATGCCTCACCCTGGGGACACAGACACTAGCAGTGGGCATATCAAGAAGCATTCATCTGCATGAGCTCTCCTGGAGGCTGACATCTTGGCACCAAGACCTGGCCCCACCCAACAGCCTGTAGGCTCCAGGACCGGGAGGCCTCAGGCCAAACAACTAACTAGGCATGAACACAGCCCCATCCACCAGCAGACATGCTGCCTAAAGACTTCCCAAGCCCAAAGCCACCTCTAGACATGTTCCTGCCCACCAGAGGGCCAAGACCCCACTCCACGCACAAGTGGGCAGGCACTGGCCCCTCCCGCCCGGAAGCCTGCATAAGTCTCTAGACCAGCCTCGCCCACCTGGGGGCAGACACCAGAAGCAAGAACACTACAATTCTGCAGCCTGCAGACCAAGTCTGCAAACACAGGCCAGATACTACCCTGGGACCAGCTGGCCTCTGGCCCTTGGGTGATGAGAGGAGAGTGCACTGCTGGGACGCACATGACATCTCCTACAGAGGGCCACTTCTCCAAGGTCGAGAAACATAATTAACCTACTACATACATAAAAACACAAATAGCAATTTAGATAAAATGAGACATCAGAGGAATATGTTTCAGACAATGAAGAACTGATGTAAAATTCTACTAAAATTCTACTAGAATTCTACTAGAGCTAATCAATGAATTTGGTAAAGTGGCAGGATACAAAATTAATGCACAGAAATCTCTGGCATTCCTATATACTAATGATGAAAAATCTGAAAGTGAAATCAAGAAAACACTCCCATTTACCACTGCAACAAAAAGAATAAAATATCTAGGAATAAACCTACCTAAGGAGACAAAAGACCTGTATGCAGAAAATTATAAGACACTGATGAAAGAAATTAAAGATGATACAAATAGATGGAGAGATATACCATGTTCTTGGATTGGAAGAATCAACATTGTGAAAATGACTCTACTACCCAAAGCAATCTATAGATTCAATGCAATCCCTATCAAACTACCACTGGCATTTTTCACAGAACTAGAACAAAAAATTTTGCAATTTGTATGGAAACACAAAAGACCCCGAATAGCCAAAGCAATCTTGAGAACGAAAAAAGGAACTGGAGGAATCAGGCTCCCTGACTTCAGACTATACTACAAAGCTACAGTTATCAAGACAGTATGGTACTGGCACAAAAACAGAAAGATAGATCAATGGAACAGGATAGAAAGCCCACAGATAAACCCATGCACATATGGACACCTTATCTTTGATAAAGGTGGCAGGAATGTACAGTGGAGAAAGGACAGCCTCTTCAATAAGTGGTGCTGGGAAAACTGGACAGGTACATGTAAAAGTATGAGATTAGATCACGCCCTAACACCATACACAAAAATAAGCTCAAAATGGATTAAAGACCTAAATGTAAGGCCAGAAACTATCAAACTCTTAGAGGAAAACATAGGCAGAACACTCTATGACATAAATCACAGCAAGATCCTTTCTGACCCACCTCCTAGAGTAATGGAAATAAAAACAAAAATAAACAAATGGGACCTAATGAAACTTCAAAGCTTTTGCACAGCAAAGGAAACCATAAACAAGACCAAAAGACAACCCTCAGAATGGGAGAAAATATTTGCAAATGAAGCAACCGACAAAGGATTAATCTCCAAAATTTATAAGCAGCTCATGCAGCTCAATAACAAAAAAACAAACAACCCAATCCAAAAATGGGCAGAAGACCTAAATAGACATTTCTCCAAAGAAGATATACAGACTGCCAACAAACACATGAAAGAATGCTCAACATCATTAATCATTAGAGAAATGCAAATCAAAACTACAATGAGATATCATCTCACACCAGTCAGAATGGCCATCATCAAAAAATCTAGAAACAATAAATGCTGGAGAGGGTGTGGAGAAAAGGGAACACTCTTGCACTGCTGGTGGGAATGTGAATTGGTTCAGCCACTATGGAGAACAGTATGGAGGTTCCCTAAAAAACTACAAATAGAACTACCATATGACCCAGCAATCCCACTACTGGGCATATACCCTGAGAAAACCAAAATTCAAAAAGAGTCATGTACCAAAATGTTCATTGCAGCTCTATTTACAATAGCCCGGAGATGGAAACAACCTAAGTGCCCATCATCGGATGAATGGATAAAGATGTGGCACATATATACAATGGAATATTACTCAGCCATAAAAAGAAACGAAATTGAGCTATTTGTAATGAGGTGGATAGACCTAGAATCTGTCATACAGAGTGAAGTAAGTCAGAAAGAAAAAGACAAATACCGTATGCTAACACATATATATGGAATTTAAGAAAAAAAAATGTCATGAAGAACCTAGGGCTAAGGCAGGAATAAAGACGCAGACCTCCTAGAGAACGGACTTGAGGTTATGGGGAGGGGGAAGGGTGAGCTGTGACAGGGCAAGAGAGAGTCATGGACATATACACACTAACAAACGTAGTAAGGTAGATAGCTAGTGGGAAGCAGCCGCATGGCACAGGGATATTGGCTCGGTGCTTTGTGACAGCCTGGAGGGGTGGGATAGGGAGGGTGGGAGGGAGGGAGACGCAAGAGGGAAGACATATGGGAACATATGTTTATGTATGACTGATTCACTTTGTTATAAAGCAGAAACTAACACACCACTGTAAAGCAATCATACCCCAATAAAGATGTTAAAAAAAAAAAAAAAAAGAACTGATGTAAAATTCCAGAAGAACTAAGCAACGTAAAATCCCAGAAGAACTAAGTGACGTGAAGATAAGCAGTCTACCCAAAAAAAGAGTTCAGGGTAATGGATGTAAAAATGATCAAAGAACTCAGGAGAGAAGGGATGCACAGAGCGAGAAATGAGAAGTTTAGAATTAGAAAATATAAAGAACCACCAAACAGAATTGAAGAAGACAATAACTGAAATGAAAAATACACTAGAAGAAATCAATAGCAGACTAAATGAGGCAGAAGAATGGATCAGTGAGTTGCAAGACAGACTAGTGGAAATAACTGCCACTGAACAGAAAAAAGAATGAGAAGAAATGAAGACAGTTTAAGAGATCTCTGGGACAACATCAAGTACACTAATAGTAAGATTATAGGGGTCCCAGAAGGAGAAGAGAGAAAGAAAGGTCCTGACAAAATATTTGAAGAGATAATAGCTGAAAACTTCCCTAACCTGGGAAAAGAAAGTCACCCGAGTCCAGGAAGCAGACAGTCCCATACAGGATTAACCAGAGAGGAACAGACTAAGACATACTGTAATCAAAATGACAAAAATTAGGGCTTCCCTGGTGGCGCAGTGGTTGAGAGTCCGCCTGCTGATGCAGGGGACACGGGTTTGTGCCCTGGTCTGGGAAGAGCCCACGTGCCGCGGAGCGGCTAGGCCCATGAGCCATGGCCACTGAGCCTGCGCGTCCAGAGCCTGGGCTCCGCAACAGGAGGCCTGCGTGCCACAAAAAAAAAAAAAAAAAAAGACAAAAATTAAAGATGAAGAGAGAGTATTAAAAGCAACAAGAGGGAGCTTCCCTGGTGGCGCAGTGGTTAAGAATCCACCCGCCAATGCAGGGGACACGGGTTTGAGTCCTGTTCTGGGAAGATCCTACATGCCACAGAACAACTAAGCCCGTGTGCCACAACTACTGAGGCTGCACTCTAGAGCCCATGAGCCACAACTACTGAAGCCTGCGCGCCTAGAGCCTGTGTTCCACAAGAGAAGCCACCACACTGAGAAGCCCACACCACAACGAAGAGTAGCCCCCACTCACTGTGACTAGAGAAAGCCCGCGGGCAGCAACAAAGACCCAACACAGCCATAAATAAATAAATTTATATATATATATAAAAAGCAACAAGAGAATAGCATCAAATAACATACGAGGGAACTCCCATAAGGCTATCAGTTGAATTTTCAGGAGAAACTGCATGCCAGAAGGGAGAGATGATATACTCAAAACAATGAAAGAGAAAAACCTACAACCAAGAATACTCTACTCAGCAAGGCTCTCGAGGTTCAGATGTGATGGAGAAATCAAAAGCTTTACAGACAAGCAAAAGCTAAAAGAATTCAGCACCACAAAACCAGATTTAAAACAAATGTTGAAGGAACTTCTCTAGGCAGAGAAGAAAAGGTCACAACTAGAAACAAGAGAATTACAAAATGGAAAAGCTTGCCGGTAAAGGCAAACATACAATAAAGCACGATATCATCCACACACAAAGCTAGTAGGGAGTTTAAAAAACAAAAGTAGTAAAATCATCCGTATATACAATAAGCAGTTAAGGGATACACAAAAAATTAGATATAAAATATAATACCAAAAACAACAATCATGAGGGTAGGAGAATACAAATGCAGGGCATCTAAAATGCATTTGAAATTAAGAGATGAGCAACTTAAAACAAGCATGAATATACACACTGTTACACAAAAAGCTCATGGTAACCATAAAACAAAAATCTATAAAAGATATACACACAAAAAAGAAAAAGGAATCCAAACATAACACTAAAGATAGCCATCAAATCACAAGAGAAGAGAACAAAAGAAGGGGAAGAAAATACCTGCAAAAACAAATCCAAAACAATTAACAAAATGGCAATAGGAACATACATATTGATAATTACCTTAAATGTAAACGGACTGAATGCTCCAACCAAAAGACACAGACTGGCTGAATGAATACAAAAACAGGACCCATATATATGCTGCCTACAAGAGACTCCCTTCAGATCAAGAGACCCATACACACTGAAAGTGAGGTACTCCACACCAATGAAAATCAAAAGAAAACTGAAGTAGCAATACTTATGTCAGACAAAATAGACTCTAAAATAAAGACTATTACAAGAGACAAGAAGGACACTACATAACAATCAAAGGATCAATCCAAGAAGATATAACAATTGTAAATATATATGTACCCAACATAAGAGCACCTCAATACACAAGGCAAACGTTAACAGACATAAAAGAGAAACCAACAGTAACACAATAATAGTAGGGGACTTTAACGCCCCACTTACATCAATGGACAGACCATCCAGACAGAAAGTCAATAAGGAAACACAGGCCTTAAGTGACACATTAGACCAGATGGACTTAATATGTATAGAGCATTCCATCTGAAAGCAGCAGAATACATATTCTTTTCAGGTGTACATGGAACATTCTCCAGGACAGATCACATGCTGGGCTACAAAGCAAGCCTCGGTAAATTTAAGAAAACTGAAATCATATCAAGCATCTTTCCCAAACACAACAGTATGAGGTTAGAAATCAACTACAAGGAAAAAAACTGCAAAAAACACAAACACATGGCGGCTAAACAATATGCTACTAAACAATCAATGGATCCCTGAAGAAAGCAAAGAGGAAATCAAAAAATACCTTGATACATGTGAAAACGAAAACATGACAATCCAAAACCTATGGGATGCAGCAAAAGCAGTTCTAAGAGGGAAGTTCATAGAGACACAAGCTTACCTCGGGAAACAAGAAAAATCTCAAATAAATGACCTAACATTACACCTAAAGCAACTAGAGAAAGAAGAACAAACAAAACCCAAAGGCAGCAGAAGGAAAGAAATCATCAAGATCTAAGCAGAAATAAATGAAATAGAGACTAAGAAAACAATAAAAAAGATCAATAAAACTAAAAGCTGGTTCTTTGAAAAGGTAAACAAAATTGATAAACCTTTAGCCAGACTCAGCAAGAAAAAAAGGAAGAGGGCTCACATCCATAAAATCAGAAATGAAAAAGGAGAAGTTACAACCAATACCACAGAAACACAAAGGGCCATAAGAGGCAACAAGCAACTATATGCCAATAAAATGGACAACCTAGAAGAAATGGACAAATTCTTAGAAAGGTACAATCTCCCAAGACTGAACCAGGAAAAAATAGACAATATGAAGAGTCCAATTACCAGTACTGAAATTGAATCAGTAATTTAAAAACTCCCAGTAAACAGAAGTCCAGGACCAGATGGCTTCACAGGTGAATTCTATCAAACATTTAGAGAAGAGTTAAAACATATCCTTCTGGGGCTTCCCTGGTGGCGCAGTGGTTGAGAGTCCGCCTGCCGATGCAGGGGACATGGGTTCGTGCCCCGGTCTGGGAAGATCCCACATGCCGCAGAGCGGCTGGGCCCGTGAGCCATGGCCGCTGAGCCTGCGCGTCCGGAGCCTGTGCTCCGCAACGGGAGAGGCCACAACAGTGAGAGGCCCGCATACCGCAAAAACAAACAAACAAACAAACAAAAAAACATATCCTTCTGAAACTATTCCAAAAAACTGCATAGGAAGGAAAACTTCTGAACTCATTCTATGAGGCCACCATCACCCTGATACCAAAACCAGACAAAGACACCACAAAAAAAGGAAATTACAGGCCAATATCGCTATGATGAACCTAGATGCAAAAATCGTGAACAAAATACTAGCACCTGAATCCAACAATACATTAAAAGGATCATACACCATGATCAAGTAGGATTTATCCCAGGGATGAAAGGATTTTTCAGAATCCACAAATCAATCAGTGTGAGACACCACATTAACAAACTGAAGAGTAAAAAAGCATATGATCATCTCAACAGATGCCAAAAAAGCTTCTGATAAAATTCAACATCCATTTATGATGAAAACTCTCCAGAATGTGGGCATAGAGGGGACTTACCACAACATAATAAAGGCCACATATGACAAACCCATAGCTAACATCATACTCAATGGAGAAAAGCTGAAAGCATTTCCTCTAAGATCAGGAACAAGACAGGGATGCCCACTATCACCATTTTTATTCAGCATAGTTTTGGAAGTCCTAGCCACAGCAATCAGAGAAGAAAAAGAAATAAAAAGAATCCAAATTGGAAAAGAAGTAGTAAAACTGTCACTGTTTTCAGATGACATGATACTATACATAGAAAATCCTAAACATGCCACCAAAAAATTACTAGAGCTCATCAATGAATTTGGTAAAGTTGCAGAATACAAAATTAATGCACAGAAATCTGCGCATTTCTATACACTAACATCAAAATAGCAGAAAGAGAAATTAAGGAAACAATCCCACTTACCTTTGTATCAAAAAGAATAAAATACCTAGGAATAGAGACCTCCCTAGGGAGGCAAAAGACCTGTACTCCGAAAATTATTAAGACGCTGATGAAAGAAACTGAAGACGACAAAAAGCAGATAGAAAGACATACCATGTTCTTGGATTGGAAGAATCGTAATTGTTAAAATGACCATACCACCCAGGGCAATCTACAGATTCAATGCAATCTCTATCAAATTACCAATAGCAGTTTTCATGGAATTGGAACAAAAAATTTAAAAATTTGTATGGAAACACAAAAGATTCTGAAAAGCCAAAACAATCTTGAAAAAGAAGAATGGAGCTGGAGGAATCATGCTCCTTGATTTCAGACTATATTACAAAGCTAGAGCAATAAAACAGTATGAGACTGGCATGGAAACAGACACATAGATCAACAGAACAGAACAGAAAGCCCAGAAATAAAGATATGCATTTATAGTCAATTAATCTATGACAAAGGAGACAAGATACAACGGAGAAAAGACAGTCTCTTCAATAACTTGAGCACGGAAAACTGGACAGTTACATGTAAAAGAATGAAATAAAAACATTCTCTAACAGCATATATAAAAATAAACTCAAAATGGATTAAAGACCTAAACATAAGACCAAATACTATAAAACTCTTAGAGGAAAACGTAGGCAGAACACTTCTTGTATTTTTTGGCCATGCCACGCGGCTTGCGGGATCTTAGTTCCCCGACCAGTGGAAGCACAGAGTCCTAACCACTGGACCGCCAGGGAAGTCCCATATATACTTCAATGTTAAAAAATCGTTAAAAAAAAAAAAGATCTGGGACTTCCCTGGTGGTGCAGTGTTTAAGAATCCGCCTGCCAATGCAGGGGACATGGGTCCGATTCCTGGTCTGGGAAGATCCCACAAGCTGCAGAGCAACTAAGCCTGTGTGCCACAACTACTAAGACTGTGCTCTAGATCCTGCGAGCCATAACTACTGAAGCCCATGCACCTGGAGCCCGCGCTGTGCAACAAGAGAAGCCACTGTAGTGAGAAGCCCGCGCACTGCAATGAAGAGATCCTGCTCGCTGCAACTAGAGAAAGCCCACGCGCAGCAACGAAGAACCAACAAAGCCAAAAAAAAAAAAAAAAAAAAAAAAAGCTCTGCACATAGGGAAAAAAAGGCAAATTTTATGTTATGTTTATTTTACCACACACACAAAAACAGGGAAAAAAAACAAAAAAAGCAGGATATTTAAAGAATGTAAGACTGCTGTGTGATAATAAGTTGAATGGTACACAGTGTTTCTCTTTTACTCTCCTGTATTAAGAGCTGTATACCCATTGACACCTGAGGCTCTAGCTGGAGGAAGAAGGAACCGCAGTAAGGGTCAACAAATAACTTTAGGTTCTCCTTCTGTATAACTGGTTCAAGAAAAATAAGAGCCAAGAAGAGGAAAATATAAACAGTAAAACTTATGTGTACAATTACAAAATTTAAATTCCCAGCCCTAAGCTTTCTCCTGAGCGCCAGCTCTCTATGGCTAACTTCTTGCAAAACAATTCCACCTAGAAAAATCAGTATTGCTTAAACTTAACAGGCCCCAAACAAACTCATCATGGGAGTCAGCATGCTATAGATTATAAATGATGAATAAACACAGTTCCTACTGTCAAGATTCTTACAATCTACTGCAAACAGACTACTTGGTTAATAAGTAATCATACCCTACAATATGAGGCTGTAATAATAAACACATTATAGCAGAGCAATTTAAGCTAAGGGCAGTGGAAGTACAGATAAAGTGTTGATGAATTATGCCTGGAAAGATAGGGAAGGTTTCATGGAGACAGAATCATACCTTAGTTAAGATAGAAGCTGTCCTCTGAATATAATAGTAAAACTCTGTGAAACAACTAGACCATCTGAACCAGAGAAGCAGATTTTTGGCGACATTTCTTATTAAATACATCTGATGAAATCAATTATCTCTGGGAAATGAAACAGATTCTACCTTTTTTTTTTTTTTTTTTTTTTGCGGTACTCAGGCCTCTCACTGTTGTGGCCTCTCCCGTTGTGGAGCACAGGCTCCGGACGCACAGGCTCAGCGGCCATGGCTCACGGGCCCAGCCGCTCCGCGGCATGTGGGATCTTCCCGGACCGGGGCACGAACCCGTGTTCCCTGCATCGGCAGGCGGACTCTCAACCACTGCGCCACCAGGGAAGCCCCAGATCCTACTTTTGATAGATGCATGTTATCATCAGGAGAAGAAAGGTGACAACACGGTCACTACAGTCAACTAGATTACCAAGTAAGAAGCACATCCAAATATCTTCAAATGTCAGAGAACATAAAACATTTTCAGAAATTTAGTTCTGGATTATACTCTCAGAGTTCACATAGGAATTTCTTCCTAAAACCCGGTATTTACTTGGCTTTTTTGTATGAAACAGTCTGACACTCCCCTGCCCCCCGCCCTTTTTTTTTTTTTTTTTGCGGTACGCGGGCCTCTCACTGCTGTGGCCTCTCCCGCTGCGGAGCACAGGCTCCGGATGCACAGGCTCAGCGGCCACGGCTCACGGGCCCAGCCGCTCCGCGTCATGTGGGATCCTCCCGGACCCAGGGCACAAACCCGCCTCCCCTGCATCGGCAGGCGGACCCCCAACCACTGCGCCACCAGGGAAGCCCTCCCCTGCCCCTTTCTGACAGCTTTGGATTTCTGTCTTTGGTAACAGGTAAAAGAAATCTACATATGATTGAATTTATTACCCCAAATTAACAAACTAGGGAACACATAAAAGTCCAGAGAAGCCTCTCTTAATTCAAACAGTCCTTTAGTTTTTAAGTATTTGAAGAGGACATAAATTAAGCTCTAGAAGGGGAAAAAAATTACTGATACTGACAGCCTAGAAACTAAGATTAAAATTTTACTTGGCAGGGCTTCCCTGGTGGCGCAGTGGTTGAGAGTCTGCCTGCTAATGCGGGGGACGCGGGTCCGTGCCCCGGTCTGGGAAGATCCCACATGCCGCGGAGCGGTTGGGCCCGTGAGCCATGGCCGCTGAGCCTGCGCGTCCGGAGCCTGTGCTCCGCAACGGGAGAGGCCACAGCAGTGAGAGGCCCGCGTACCGCAAAAAAATGAAATAAGATAAAATAAAATAAAATTTTACTTAGCAAAAGTGCATTCAATAAGTTTTTGAAACCCAACTCTGATCTCTCTGTTCCAACTCACCAAACCAAGTACCTTCTATTGGTTTGATGTTTTGAAGGTCAAAGTACAGAAAACATAGTAATATTATTTTTGCTTTACAACAATGGTAATGGTATCTTCTCTTTTCAAATGTTTTTATCTGCTTTCCTTAAACTGCCAAAACCCAAAAAGATAGTATCTTCCAGAGTTCAGCACTTTGAAAAAAGCTGAAAACATCCCAAGTTAAAAATAATGAAATTGTAAAATAATCGTTTCTTCTATTCTAAGATGTATATATTTTTTCATATCTTAATGTTTCTGAAAACTGCACACGTTTTCATGTATACATTTAATGTAGTAGTTTCTTTTTTCCTCCTAGAAGCTGTTTTAAACCAAGCGTGTGTCATAATTTTCTTAAAAAAAAAATGAAAAAAATTCTGCTTTAATTACAGTAACACAAAACATAATGTTTGAGGCAAGCCAGATTATACAGTACACTAGATATGCCTAAACAAAATTATTTTAGATCTGCAAAGTGTTACATAAAGTACCAAATATCTTGGTTCTCAAAAAATCAATTTTAGAAAGAGGGAAAGGAAGAAAGCAAATCTTCCCATTTTAGTTTCAAACATTTAGAATGTTACAGCTGTTATCTTACAGTGTTAATATTCTTTATGCATATTTTCTCTGTACAACTAGTCTGTGAGGGTTGGAAGACATCACACACACACACACACACACACACACACACACACACATGGGGGTGGGAGTGCAACAAGAGCATGTACATGCCTATTATGTACCATTAATTTTCTGTGTGACGTTTTGGAGATATGTGTCTCCAAACAAAACTGCACTGGCAATACCAACAAAAAAGAATTAATAATATAGTTTAATACATGCTATAATAAAATTAAATACAGGGCATTATGGAGGCACACAGGAAAGGCGTCTAACCCTTCTTTGCATAAATGTGTATGTGTGCTACCAGGAAGGCTTCTGGGAGGAAATAACACCTACATTAATACCTGAAAAAGTAGAAAAAGCAATGTCCTTGGAAATACTGATGGGGATTTCTTTTATCTATAATGTTAAGTAATGAACTGAACATGGCAGGTGCTCGATAATACAGGATATAAGGCAGGTACTGTCCCTTTCTTTGGGGGGAGTTTGGAAGAACAGAGAGGAAGGAGGGGCAGGAGGAGAGGAAAAGGCCAATAGTGAGTATAAGAAAGTACAACTAAAAAGACCAAAGCAGGATAAATCAATGAATAAAATGAGCTCTGGTTTTGACATACTTAGTTCAAATCTGGAATTCAGCACTTACTAGCTATGTGATCTTGGGCAGATACCTGACTCTCTAAGTCTCAGCTTTCTTATCTGTAACCAGTAACAACCAACCATGAGACACTGTGAAGCTGAAATGGATAATATATATTTGTTTATCTGTCTAGCTGTCTAATTAGTTTCCACACTAGATTTTAAGCTCTAAACGACAGAGACTATGAATAATATCTTATGAATCACTGCCTAGCAAAATGCTTGGCATACAGCAGATGTTCACTACCATTAAAAATTTATTATAATTTCGACGACAAATAAACCATGACCTCAGCACACCATTATAACTAGTTTGATTATATTCTGAAGAGATCAAAGACTGATAACTGACTGGCTTTTTATTTCACTATAAAACACTAAAAGTTTTATTAATTATAAGAACCATAAAGTCTTCCAAATTTGAACAAACCAAACATTTAGACAAGCATGCCCCTGGAAATATTATGCAGTTAAAATCTATACTTCAAGGAGGTGTAAATACAATCTTTTCCTCTCTCTAAAGAAGTGTTTTCAACCAAGGGTGATTTGCCCCCCAGAGAACATGCAATAACGTCTGGAGACATTTTTGGTTGTTGTAACTGGGGATCTAGTGGGTAGAGTCCAGGCATGCTGCCAAACATCCTACAATGTACAGGACAGTTCCCACAGTAAAGAATTATCTGGTTCAAAATGTCAACAGTGTTGAGGTGGGGAGGGGTGGGCATGGAGTCAGAGAGTAGAAAGGTAGGCAAAGATGTAAGACTGCCTGAACACTTATAAGTAGGTTAGGCTTAACATTATCAGAGTTCATGTCCATTATTACAACTTATTCTTTTTTTTTTAATCAAGCTGTGATTTTTTTTTAAACATCTTTATTAGAGTATAATTGCTTTACAATGTTGTGTTAGTTTCTGCTGTATAACAAAGCAAATCAGCTATACTATACATATATTCCCATATCCCCTCCCTTTTGAGTCTCCCTCCCTCCCACCCTCCCTATCCCAACCTCTCTAGGTGGTCACAAAGCACCCAGCTGATCTCCCTGGGCTATGCAGCTGTCAAGCTGTGATTTTTAAAGAGAGGCTTAAATTTGCTTTTTCTCAAATATACCCCAGATAGAGAATGATCTCTCTGAAAATTATTTTAGGTCAATGAAAATATATAAAAGCTTTCAATAGCTCAGGAAAAAAAAAAGCATTTTAAATGCTTAATTTCAAGACTTGCAAATGAAGTTCTAATATTTATCAGAGTAAGAATGCACAGCCACATCAAGCTGAATGGAAAAAAGATACATGTGGCTCACATTTCCTACTGTTTTATCAGTATATTGACTTTGAAAGTACAAAGCAGATTTAAACGATGTGTTCATTCATTCACATATGCATGGTTGAAGGAATATGTAGCACTTTGCCATTTCACTGCCTTTTTTTTGGTACTCTGCTATTTCTTTAATAGTAATCCCCATCACCACATTGTTTCTGATCTATGTTTCACAGCACATGTCCATTAATAATCTACTAAAAATTGTGAGGTGGTGCCACACGAAGTAATGACATAATGAAATCTAACTGATGGCAGTGAAAATTTTAACATTGGTTACTATCAGAAATGGAATCATTAGGTAGAAGTAGGTCTAGATGGTAACAAATCACAAACAGTTGATGTTATTATAATTTTTCTTAAGTACCTTTTGAAATAACATCAATCTTTGGTTTCAGATTTGAGAAAAGTAGTATTATCAAAATATAATAAAATAATTTAAAAATTTAATGAATAATTTTTGAAAGAGGTCTAATAAGAAATCCAATTCATGTAAAGCTATTGCTAGAGCTTGGCTGAGGTAACGCTTTGAGAGACTGTGTATGGGAAAAAAGTTCATCCTACTGGAAAAAATCTTTGGGTTTCTTTATTTCTGTATCATTAGAAAAAAATCTTATTCTACATTAAAATTCAAGAGCGGTTCCATAATTTTGACATATATGCAAATACTTTGAGTCTGAAAAGTATAATGAAGCCCTTAACTGTCTATTAAAATCATTTTTTTTGACAATCATCCAATTTATACAATAAGCAAATTCAATAGCTATAGTCCTTCAGAAAGACAATACCGGATTCATCTAAGCTGATATTTTACAATTGAAAGTGTGGTTAATTATCTGTGAATGTGCTACTTGTCCACATAACAATTTACTAAGTGACCATACCTCTTCAATACCAGCTATATTATTCACAGCCAGTTTTTTTAGAGAACTCTGAAGTTTTTTGTCATCAGCTGTAGCTGTTCTATGTACCACCTTCTTCTTTCTGCGCGCTGTACCCTGAAAGATAACCAAACAGAAATGTTAGCGTGCCATGCATTTGACAACTGCAATCACTTGTCTTCCTTTACATAATATTCTAATATTCTAACATAATATTCATAATATTCACTCAAGAAACTGCCAACTTCGACTCAATAGTGAGGTGGTGCCACACACAGTAATGATATAATGAAGTCTAATGAATGATTAGATGATTAATAAGACTGTCAGCCTAACCCAGATTTTTGAAGGTCAGTTTCTAGCCAATTGTTCTTACTCTTTCCAATATCCAGCCTTTATCATTTTAACATTGTTTCAAGAAAATATGTTTCTAATAAAAAAATTGTTTCTAATAAAAAATAATTTATAATTTCAAGATAATTTAGTGTGCTTTATATCAACTTTCAAACATTATAAGGAATGCTTTCTTTAACAGTGCCTACCACCCCCTGACAATAAAGTCTAAAGATATTTTGAAACTTTGGAGATTATGACATAATTAAGAGTCAAAGGGCTTCCCTGGTGGCACAGTGGTTGAGAGTCTGCCTGCCGATGCAGGGGACATGGGTTCGTGCCCCGGTCCGGGAAAATCCCACATGCCGCAGAGCAGCTAGGCCCGTGAGCCATGGCCGCTGAGCCTGCGTGTCCGGAGCCTGTGCTCCGCAACGGGAGAGGCCACAACAGTGAGAGGCCCGCGTACCGCAAAAAAAAAAAAAAAAAAAAAAGAGTCAAATGCCTATTATGTGAGTGTTCTAGAGTCCTAGAACCCAGGAATGAAAAAGATCAAGTTCTTACTTCAAGGAGCACACATTACAGTGTGAAGGAAAAGTCAATAAACATATAAACAAATTACATCATTTCAAACAGGACAAGGGTATTAAGAAAAAAAATAACATAGTGACAAGAATATCAGATGGGGGTAAAGCACTACTTTATTACAATGTTCAGGGAAGGCCCCTCTGAAGAGGTGACGTATGAGCTGGGATCCATGGGAAGACCTAGGGGAAGAGTGATCCAAGCAGAATGAAACAAGAGTGAACCTTTTATTTCTAGAGAAAGTAGGCCAGTATGGCTAAAGCAGAGTAAACAATGGGAAAGGAGGAGGAAAATGAAATCAGAAAGATCGGTAAGGGCCAGATCATGTGGCCTAGAATCCCATGGGCAGGAGTTGGACTTTATTCCAATTGCAATAGGAAGCCACTGGAAGGTTTTAAGCATGAAAATGACTGGATCTGATTTATAATTTTAAAAGATGACTGAGGTTGCTGTGGAAAATGAACTATAATGAAATCAATCAGGAAGCTACTGTAGCAGTCCTGATGAGAAATGAGGGTTGTGGCAGTGGAGGTGGTGAGAGCTCAGACTGTCAGAAGAACCAACAGGACTTGCTGATGGACTGGATATGGGATATGAGGGAAAAAAGGAATCTAGAATGATGTTTAGAATTTTGACCTGAGCAAATAGGTTGAAAATTATACTATTTACTGAGATAGGAAAAGTTCATTTCTAAATGGATACTTTGAAACTCTACATACATTTTTTCCATTGAAAAACTATTTAAAACAATGAATTAAATTCCTGAGCCAATTAAAAAAAATGTAACCTAAAGCAGGGCTGAAACACTGCCAAGAGCAGTCTATATCTTGAGGCCTAAATCTTTCTGAGACCCGGCAGGAGTAAAGAAAAAGGAAAGGAGGTTTCAATCTCTGGGTAGCTCCTGCAGTATTACTCAGGCAATCAGGCTTATAGAGAGTAGGCAGGAGCCTCAGTCTCAGCAACTCTGGTGGGAGTAGAAGAGAGTCCTGTGGGTAGCAGCAGAGGTTGTAATGAAATCCAGTTAAAGGATGAACTAAGAGTGACTCTTTACATAGATGGCCATTTATTTATGATGTGTTCCTGACTCAGGGATAGCTCAATTGCTTGCTGGATACAACTCAAATGATCCTCACGCACCTCAAAGTCAACATGCCTAAAAGCTTATCAGTCCACCAAACTACTCTTCTTATATTTCCTAAGTTTTGTAGCTCTAAAACCAGAAATTTGGACGTCATCCCAGAATCCTCTCACCCGTTCATCCCCTATATTCTATTGGTCATTAAATTGTGTCATATCCAGTCCCTGAATTTGTGTCCCACATACTACAGCAGTAGCTTCTCGATTGTTCTCCTCTATGCCAAACTTGTTTTATTTCATTTTCCACAATGCTGGCAGCTACCTTTTAAAATGACTGTTATTTCCTTCTTAAAATTCTACAGTAGTTTACTGTTGCTCTTGCCTATAGGATAAAATCTGAATCTCCCTAGTATGGCATACAAAACTATGATCTAACCCTAAATTACCTGGTTGTTTCATTTGCTACCATACTTTATCCATTATTTACTCTAAACTCTAGCTATAACAAACTAAAGCAAGCTGTTCCATTAAGCACCATGCTATCTCAGCATCCTATGGGCCTTAGCATGTGTGAAAACGACAATCCCCCCTTCACCCTACCCACTTATCCTTGCACCTGTTCTTGTTTATTCTTCAAATCTCAGCTCAGTGATGATGTCCTTATCTCTCCTAGGCAGGAGCACCTTGTACTTCATTTTAACATTTACTATTCTGTAGTGGAATTGTATGTCTCTCTTCCAAGCTGAACTGTGTCAAGAGCAGGAAACCTTGACTTATTTATGTACTGTGTGCTTGGCCCACAGTACATTCTCAATAAACCAGCTGAATGAATGTGCTAACTATCTGGTTTAAAATATATAATAGTGATGTGCTGCACTATTCCTGAATATTCGTAGTTTTTGCGTTGGTACATTACATTACACTTGCTGCTACAATGTGACTTGCTGCTACAATGTGACTAGTAGTATTTTGGTTATAGGAATGTGTTATAGGAATGTGTTAATATGACTCCAGAGTCATATAACTGTATCACTATGAAAGAAGGATAAAGTACTAGTTGCTTCTCCCCTTCCCCCTCTCCTGTCCCCATCCCCAGAAACTGTGGTTATCATCAAAGTAAATGACACAGTGGGGCTGCTACATAGTGTCCTACCTACCCCCTCCCTAGGTCTGAGGTAAATACTATTCATGCTTTTCCTTTTACAAAGATTGTATTGGGCAGAGATAAAGGCAGAATATTCTCCTTGAGCCTGAGGCTGGAGCTGAAGGGAATCAAAGATTTTCAGTGTTCAGAACTAGATCATCCTGAGGCTTCAAAGTACATGGGAAAAGAATGCTTATGTTCATATTCACCAACATAGACAAATAGGTAGGAATTTGGGAGGAAAACCTAGCAATGAACAATGTGCCATCAACTTAAGCATGCCCCATTGTACACCTAACTGAAGCAGTAGGGGCATCCAGTCAAGATAACCTTAATATCTGGGATGCCCTGAGGGTGAGTCTAACATAATAGCTGTCATTTATTAAGTGTTTAGTCTGTGCCAGACACCGTTTTAGGTGTTTTAGAAATATTACTCTATCTTTAGAAGCATCTTATATAGGATTGCTTTTGTTTTGCAGGTGCGAAAATGGAAGCTTAATAAGGTTGGTTAACTTGTTCATCTCATATAACCACCAGATGTTAAGAAGACTCAAAGGTGGCTATTTCAATTGCACCATCAGAGAGAGAGATCTTCTAATTAACTATTTTAGATCTAGACAAATTATTTTCAAATTGGAATGTGGTTTAATCTTGATTGTTTAAAAGATTTTAGATTTTCAATGACCACAAATCCAAAATAATGACACTATCTGGTAATAATACATTCTCCTATCAGTTTTTCTTACGCCACACTCACCTTGCCCCCTATCCGGACCTGAGCCTGAAGTTTGGCTAACTTTTCTTGATTCATGCTGTTGGTAAATCTAGGGGGGGAAAAATAAATTTGTTAAAGTCACTGTATTATTTACCAAAACAAAATAACTGTTTATACAACAGTACCTTCTGGTTCACTGAACCTGTAATATGCATCACCACCACAATCATATTGTCTATATTCTTAAAAATATTAATAACTTGTCCTAGCTTCATAAGCCAGACAGTAAAAAATCCAAAATTAAATAATACCAAGAGGGAGCTGAATTTACAAACAGAAAATAGAATGGGATTCAAAGTTACCTATTCGAAGATCCCTCCTTAAAAGCATGATTCAGTACTTTGGCATTCAATAAAACCTAACCAATTATGAAATCTCTGCAAGTCAGTTTTTCCCCCAAAGATTTTCACAGCAGAGAGCTGTTACCAAATTAGCACAACCTTTAAGTAAACATTTTTCTCTCAAATCACATTTTGTATTTCTTTAAACCATAAATAGAAGACAAAAAAAAAAAAAAGAAAAAAAGAGAAAAGCAAAGAAATCTGGACAAAGAAAAAAATACAACAATAGGCTGTGTAGCTGTCAAGATGTGAGGTAGTCACGTCCTCTATTCAAGGTCAGGTGGTATGTTAATAATAGGAAAAGAGAACCAGATTTTCAGACATTCAATGCTTCTGCAGCACTGTCCACGGAGTTCATTCAATACCTTGCACTAATATAATATGTCATACTTGTCAACATATTCTTGCATATAAGGTAGAATGCCTCCTTGCACAATTTGACAAAAACCTATCTCTGCTACATTGATGCTAAATTTTGTGGGGAGGAGGGGAAGAGGAAACTCTTAAAAATAAACTTTTAAAGGCTAATCTTGATTTTGAAAACTCTAAGAGCATTATAAAGTCATGAATCCTACTCTGGTCAGTCCTTTCCTACTAAGGAAAAAAGTTCTTCCGTTTATAATGGGCCATAACATTCCACACTATGTTAACAAATAAAAGCCAATGTTAAAAGTCTTGTTTTACTTGTTCTTGGATCAACAGATCATTACTGAGATATGAGAGAGGGAATAAAGGATAAGGGTGTTGTCAAAACTTTTTGGCTGATTCTCTAAACTCTTTATAATCATCATTCAGATGAAAAAGCTACTGTTTTCTTCATTTCAGAGATGAAAGAGAATCAAAGATTCTATAAGTACTAATCGTTCTGTACTCTGACACTGTACTTAGGCACTAACCTGTATATCTCTCTGCTTTAAGGCCAAAGTCCAGTTCCTAAATAATATTTAGAATTTATGATTTCTCAGTCTTTACTCAGTACTGTATCACAATGCTCAAGCAGCTAAAACACTCTTTCATAGGAGCGAGTGTGATTAGAGTACAAAATCAGGAGACTTAGGTGTGTGGCAATCTCAACTCTGCCACAGACTTAAATCTGCTGATGTAAATCCCAATCTCTACATTCAATATCTACAGAAAAGGACCAATATTCACTACTCTCAAAGGAATGTGGCCACGAAGGTGTACTAACAAAGAGCCTAAGGAATTTTTTACAAAAAAAAGGGGATAAGTGAAAATATTAGAACCAGATACAGGGTAAACCTTTTGGGACTCTTTGGCATTTTGAAGTAACAATCCCCAAGAGAAGAGGTGGAAGCCAAAATAGAGTCCTGACTTGTTTGAAACAAAGCAAGGACAAAATTAACTCTTTGTATCAATGTGTAGACAAGAAAGAACAGAGTCCATTCCAGATAATCAGTATAACAGAAAACTTGTTCCCAAGGAGTACCTCAGAGAAAAAGCATTTTAGGGAGGTTGGAAGCTCAAGGTTGGTAGGGGAGGAAGAAGAGTGGTCCTTTGTCTACTAGCAGGTTGGGGTGCATGGAATTCAAGTAGGAAATTAGATTGGACTCAGTCTATGAGAGAAGAGATTTCAAGCTCAGAATTTGGAATAGACCTCAAAGATCACCTGCTTTAACTCCCTATTCCTCAATCAACCTTCATTTTATTGTACGCATTATTTCTGTCTTGTACATGTGGCCATCTCAAATACTTGCAAGCAGCAGCAGGGTATAAATTATAAATAAATAAAAGTTCACCTCCCTCCCAATTTAATAGATTTGGAAATGAGGGCCCAGAAGAGAGAAGTCACTTCCTAGGCCCAAAAGGAAGAAGTAACTTCCTAAGGCCATATGATTAGTGAGTTCTTCCTTGGGGATCCTAGGATCTTTTAGGCCTTTCCTCAAGGAATCACGAAAAGATGCAAATAATGAGGTTATAATCAACATTTATTGAGTGCCTAAGGTCCAAGCATTATGGTGGGCACCTTCACATACACCATGTTCACAAAGAGATAAAATAATTTCAATCTTTAATCCTGACTTTTTATTTTGTGGGTTACTCTATCTAATAAGAGAGGCACAGGCTTTGGAATCAGAAAGATCAAGTTTCCACCACTTAGGGCTTCAGAACGGTATTTTACTTCTCTGAACTTCTATCCCTTCCGTATTAGAAACAGTGTAACACCACATACTTCACAGAGTTGTTTTAAGAGTTAAAGATTAAGGTATCAAGCACAGGGTATGGCTCACAGCAGATACTCAGAAACTGGTAACTATTGTTACCATTCCCTAAGGGACAGATCTGGTAGAGTGAAAGAACGTGGGAACGGAAGTTGAAACCTCCATTCACGAGCTGTGTAACACTGCCCGTCGGTCAATCATCAACTTCCTGACAGCCTACTATGCACCAGGCAGTGTGATAGGGCTATAAAAATGGGCAAAGCAATGTCTCAGAGAGGGTGGCAGACTTTAAACAAACACTGCCATTACGAGGTGAAGAGCGCTGCAACGGAATTCGGTCTCCAGCGCTCGGGGGCGGGGGCTGCTAGCCTCAGTTTCTCTATCTGTCTAGTGGGAGGATCAAACGAGATGACAGCAGATAGGCTGTATAAAGCTCACAGCATTATTGTTGTGAATAATGAAGAATAACAGGACAGAGGCGGGGGATCACCTGCCTCCTGGGACTGGATCTGGGCGGCAACAGCGCAGGCCCGCTCGCCCACAGAAAGCGGTGGTGCTGGGGACCTTCCCTCAGGTGCCGACCCCCAGCTGCGCCGCCGGTAACCGAGAGGCCAAGCCAGCCGCCTCCGCCCCCACTCGGCGCGCCACAGCGGAAGTGGCAGCCCCAGCAGTTGGCGGGTGTCGGCAGAAAAGGGCGGGGGGAGATCGTGCGCAGCGGCCTAAGGCCGTGGAGTGGCGGGACCGCCGGGGGTCTCACCTGAAGCAAGGAGGGTCCTCCAACACCAGCACGCGGCAAGAGCAAGATGGCTACCTCAGTCGAGACAGAGAAAGACGAAGGCGGCCGCGGCGGCGGGAGTCGGTCCCACGTGACACATCCGTCCCCGCCTCTCTCTCACCAGAGCAACCTATCCCGGGAGCCCATATACGAACTACAAAGCCCAGGCTGCTCTGCGCCTCCCAATAGAAAAGCGGCAGGTGCAGGTGGCCGCGCTGCATCCCGGAGCTTGCAGTCTCCCTGGTGTTCCATTGTGTCCGTGCCTGCAGTTTGTAGGAAGCCTAATAAAAGGGCTGTGTGTATTTTTGTTTGGGTGTCTACTTTTGCCGGATGTCTTTCACTAGGAATTAAGTACGCACTGTCGAACTGAACTAGTGCGGACTCACGAGTGTGCAGACTCAACTAGTCTCCACTCAGGAGACACGGGAAATTTTGACCTGTTTGTTACGCATCAGAGAGGAAAACTGAGAAATACTTAACCCACGAATTTTAAAAACAACAAAAACAAATAGTTTTAACCAGAAGAAGCTTTACACTTTAAGTGCCTGCAGTAACTTATGTCTTGGTGCCCTGAAGAGCTAGGTCAATTTTGCAATGAGAGGTTCCAAGTTTGGTTTTCTCAGAGCTTGCATCAGTTGATTGCATCATCCCTGAGTGGAAGAATTTGGGTTACAAGGAAAAATAAGGTGCAGTGCTTCTTCTCCAGCAGGAAGGGGCATTCTTGCAGGCACGAGACCATGCACCGCAGAACAGACTTACCAGGTCTCTTCGAGACTCGAGCAGGAACCTAAGAATGAAATCCGGTTGTCTGCCTTTTTTTTATTTGCGAAGGGGGAGGGGGGACCCGAAGCCAATGGGCACCCCGCCCACTGTTGGGTGCTGCTGACTTCACAGATCAATAATTTGCGTAGTGAATATTAAGTGAGCGGTTTTTTGGGGGAGGGGCTAGCCCGCAGGCGGACGCAAGCAACGGATGCAAGCAGCAACGGTTCTCCCGAGCCTCCTCCCCACCCCCTACTATCTCGGCCCATCTTTTCTCTCGGTACTCGGTCTGAAAGTCCGGAACCTGGGGAAGCAACTAGCGCTCAAAAGCAGCCCCCGCAGCTTTCTTCGTGATCTGCACCTTTAAACTCTCACTCCGTCCCAAACCGGACCCCGGAGGCACCACCCACATCCGTCTAACATCACTTCCTTCAGGGTTAGAAAAAAAAAAAAAAAAAAAAATCTGGGAACAGGAGCGGAGGGGCTGAGCAGCACTTGGGAAACCGCGCGGACTTTCTGCTAGGACTCGGGCCCTACGTCTGCTCAGCCCCGTGGCTCCGCGCACCTACCATCATGGAGCTGCGGCCTCGTCTCGGAGCCACCTGTTTGCTGGGCTTCAGTTTCCTGCTCCTCGTCACCTCTTCTGATGGACATAATGGGCTTGGAAAGGGTCAGACCGCGTTCTTATCTTAATCTTTACTTATCCTGGGCCCCAGCCCGGGACAACCCTCTTCTTGTTCTAACATGATCCCTTTCGCATTTTATCTCTGTGGCCACGCTAGATTTCTTTTTATCCTCTCGAACTGCTCCTGGAATTTGGGGTGAGGAGTAGCGGGTCTGGGGAATGTTGAGATGGGGAAGTTTTACTTGAGGCCTCCCTGAATTCTTGGGTTGGGGTAAGGAATTTCCCTTATGTTATGAAAAGCATGTTTAAGAGACCAGCATAGTGTCTAGCACTTGGCAGGCCCTCAGGCACCGTTACCTTCCCTCCTGGGAGAAATAGGACCTTTGGGGATCTGTATATTTAGACCCTTGCCCTGGGTCTAAGAGTCCCCTCCTCACCTCTTCTTTTAAGAGCTAGGTTACTGCCTCCTTACCTTGGAGCGAACAGCACCTATATCCTAGGGAGGGGTGACTGGCACAAAAGGAAGGGCCAGATGAAGGGTCAAAGGTGTGATGTTAGAAACCGCAACGAAGAGTAGCCCCCCCGCTCGCCGCAACTAGAGAAAGCCCGCACACAGCAACGAAGACCCAATGCAGCCTATATATATATATATATATGTATATACATATAAAAGGCTCAGTTCATTTTGGGGAAAATGTCTGCCCAACACCCTGGTTGGAATAACCATAGTTATTTGATGGCAAGCTCAGCTTGCAGCTCAATCATACAAGAGCTTTTTCCCTCAAAACAACCAGGGAACTTTGGCGAACAGTAGAAGGTCACCAACAGTTGTTCTTGGTTCCTTGGTGTGGTTCAGTAGGTGTGTCTGAAGAAACTGAGTTTTTCTGAAGAGTGAGGGGGCAGTGGTTATGAATGGAGAATAAGAGGTGTGACCCCCTACTCCATCCATCCCATTACCTACATCTTTATTGGAACTCAGGGTTTTATGCTTTTTCTAAGTGGTTGTGTGGTAGCATGCATTCCCCTCCCTTTCCTTTTTTTTTTTTTTTTTTGTAGTGACATTGCTGTATGGAATGTCTCTGCTGCAATCCTGCTGTTGTTAATTGTGTTTTATCCTCCCTATTTGCACATTTATTGGTGGGTGATGAGATTGGGTGGACGTTCAGTGTGCCTGAATGCAGTCAGTCCTTCATTCAGTAAATAATTTTTGATCACCAGCCGTATTACAGGCATGGTCCTAGGCACTAGGGATATATCAATGGATAGGACAGACAAGGTTCCGCTCTCACAAAACTTATATTCAATTCAGAGAGACAGAGAGTAGATACATGAACAAATTAATAGGCAAGATAATTTCAGCTAGGGATGAGTTCTAGGAAGAAAATGGAACTGATGGAGTAGAAAGGCTGGGGAAGGATGAGGGAGCTGGCATTACTTGAGCTAGGAAGGTCAGGGGAGACTTCTCTGAGAAGGTGACATGTGGGTTTCCATCTCAACGATGAAACTGCACAGTGAATTCTGTTGAGCCAGAATGTTTTAAGTACTGACAGTCCCATTTTAAAGCAGATTATTGTATATTTAGTGTAAAATTGTACTGAAGGAGACAGAAGAGTATAGTGTTAGGAGTGTGGGTTTAGATTTGAGTTTTAATTTATTCTGCCACTAACCAGCTGAGAGGCCAAGGGCAGGTTGCTAAACTTCTCAAAGCTCAGTTCCTCATCTGCAAAAGGGGCAGAATAATAACTACCTCAGACACGCAACAAATAATTTACCCTGTTCCAGTATACTGTGTTAGGTGTAGGCAATACCTTGGAGTCATGTATTCAGTATTCCTTGTTAGACATTAAGCTCTGTGTGGTTGTTCCAGTTACCATTGCTGCATTATAAACCACCCCCAAATTCAGTGGTGTAAATAAATCATTTTATTATGCTCACGATTCTGTGGGCTAGGAATTCAAACAAGGCACAGTGGGGAAGGTATATGTCTTGGATCCAAGTCTGGGGCCTCAGCTGAGCTGGTTACTTCTACGTGTGGTCTGTCTTCATGGGCTAGTGTGGGCCTCCTCACCATATGACAGCTAGATTCCACGAGTGAGTGCCCTAAGAGAACAAGGTGAAAATGCATGGGATTTTTATCATCTAGCTGTACAAGTCAAATAGCATCACTTCCACTGTACTCTGTGGGCATGTTCAAGGGCAAGGGAAATTAAGCACACCCCCTCCATCCCCCATGGGAGGAATGTTGAGGTCCCATTGTAAAAAGAGCATGTGGGGGCTTCCCTGGTGGCGCAGTGGTTGAGAGTCCGCCTGCCGATGCAGGGGACACGGGTTCGTGCCCCGGTCTGGGAAGATCCCACATGCCGCGGAGCGGCTGCGCCCGTGAGCCATGGCCACTGAGCCTGCGCATCCGGAGCCTGTGCTCCGCAACGGGAGAGGCCACAACAGTGAGAGGCCCGCATACCGCAAAAAAAAAAAAAAAAGAGCATGTGGAATGGGAGATATTGTTGCAGCCATCTTTGGAAAGTACAGACTGCCCCAGTAAGGTAGGACCATTTCTGTCTTATTATTCGTGCCCAGGAATATTTGTTGAAAGAAAAAATGAATGGTACACATGATCGTTGAGATTCCTGTCTTTTTCAGCTCACAGTCTGAAGACTGTCAGGACAAGTAAGCAGGCAATTACATGATACTGTGATATGTACTGTAAGCAGGGAAATAGCAGGTAACTTAGGAGCATATAGAAGGGCAACCTTGGTGAGGGGGGGGCTGTGTTGTGAGGATTAAACAAAAAAACAAAAAGTATTTAATATGTGTCACAAACTTAGAAAAGTGTTTATTTAATATTTATTATTATATCCTCCCAAAGAAGAATATTGAATTGTTCCTGAAAGGAGTTAATAATATTTCAAACTGTTTTTGTTTGTTTGTTTTTATTTTTTTGTATCTTGTGAGTGTGGTTTCTTGGAAAATAGATTACAGTTCACCACCCACCTCCCAAAAAAGTGCTACCTGGAGCAGTGATGAGTAAGATTTCTTCCCAGATGTTTAAGTAGTTTTGACTCTTTCCAGAAGATGGCCTGGTGGTTTGCAGAGAGGAGAGACGGAATGACCCTAGTGTTTTCATTAAGAAGAGGAAGTACAGTGGTGTGGTGTGAGCACTGGATAGAAATCAGGAGGCCTGAGTTTTAATCCTGGTCAGACTCTATAGCCAGCTCTCCTCTTCCCTGGGGATCATTTATTACATGAAAGACCTGGAACTAGAAATGATTCCTAAGAGTCCTTCCAGCTCTAACATCCTAGAGTTCTAAAATAATTTTGTTGTTTCCCGTGTGCTAAAAATTTGGAATATGTATCACCTGTGGGGAGGAGTGTAATGATTAACATTTACTGTATATTTGCTGTATTCCAGGAACCGTTCTGTGCATTTTTCTTGTATTGACTGGTTTAATCCTCATAATAACCCTCTAAGATAGATAATATATTTTTTTCCTTGTGAAGTTGACATTTTATTAAATAAATATTTTCATTCATTAAGATATTATATTTTCAATATTTTATTACAGTAGTTTTTAAACACATAGCAAAGTTGAAAGAAGTTCGCAGTGGACCCCCTTATGTCTACCTCCCAGGTCTACCATTGATGTCTGACTATCCTTGTCCTATCATGTCTCTCTCCACGTAGTCATCTATCCATGTGTAAATTCATTTTTTTCTTACAGCATAGATAATATTTTTTCATCATTATCCCCATTTCACAGATGAAGAACCTAAAATGGGACACAGGAGTCACATAGCTAGTAAGTGGACCAGCTGAGATACGAATTCCAGAGCTTCTGTTCTCAACAATATACCACTCCTGCTCAGAATGCAGAAACTCCTTTGAAAACTTTAAAGAAGGAATGAGAAAGTTTTCAGTGGGGGCGGTTCATGTGCTCTCCTGCCTGAAACAGAAATGGATGGCTTTGTCAAGTCTCAAATGCAAATTTGGCACTGACACATATGGAATGTTTACCTTCCATACTGTGACCTATTCACAGTCGCAACAGCCCTATGGGACAAATATTTCTGTTAGTCATATTTTGCATACGGGAAAACAGCAAGTGGCTAAACTAGGTCTGTTTGATGCAGACAGACTTCATTTAGCCACTGTGTTATTCCACCTCTTAGGTACAGTGTTCCCTGTTTCAGAGACTTGGCTGCCAGTTCTGACACTTAACCTTTTGTTTTGTCAGCTGGGAGAGGGTGGATAATACTTTTCTGATGTCCTTAGCTTACACTCGTGAAAACAATTTGAGCATGAAGGGCTTGCGAATTCTGATGTAAATGCTGTGTTTGGAAATTGTCACTTTCCTTTTTTTCCCCCTTTTAAATTAATGTTTTAGGGCAGGAGCTGCTAATATGGGAGCTTTCAGCTCACTCTGCAGATAACTGGAGTAAATAAAGTGTCTGTGCAGGTGATACTTTAGGAAATTGGACTGTCTTCAGATGTTCCACGTTGGCATGGGTGTGAGTGTGGGTGTTATTGGGGAGTAGCTAGCAACACAGTAAGCACTGTACCTTTTCAAGTTGCTTTTGAAGGGAAACATAAGGACCCAGGTTTTCCAGACCTGAAGTCTGTGTTTTCATTCTGCTTTGGTGAAGCCACATTCCTTTATTCATTTATTCATTTTTATCTTTGCTAGAGAGTCAGTGAAGTATCGTGAGCAAACTACAGACTCTGGAACACCACCATGTAGGTTCTAATCCCAGCTCTGGCACTTACTAGCACTGTAGCCTTGGGCAAGCTATTTAACTTCACCTTCCATATCTGTAAAATGAAGACAATTAAGTTTCTACCTCATAAGTTTACTGTGAGGATTAAATAATACATGTAAAAGCATGAACAACAATGGCTGGCATATAATAAATGGCATATAAGTGTTAGTCATTAATGCTATTATATTATCGTAATTATAACATAGAGTAAGCACTCAAAAAATGATGGTGCTGATTATTACTCGTGAAAAATTCCAATGTACTTTTAATATGAATTTTCAAAGAAATTTTATACACGTAGTGAACTGTTTCAAATTATACCTCTAGACTTACTCATAGGGATAATGCAGTAGGGCAGCCAGGGGCACTGGAAAAGCATTTTAATTAGGAATCAGACTAAATTCTGGTTGTGGCTTCCTTTGTGGTCTTGGGTAGCCTCTTCCGTTTTCCAGGCCTTTGTAATATGAGAGGATTAGAGTGATCTCTAAGTTTGTGCTGTCCGATAAAGTAGCACTAGGAATATGTCATTCTTAATTTTTAAATTAATTAAAATAAAATAAAATAAAATAAAAAATTCAGCACCTCTGTTGCATTAGCCATGTTTCAAGTACTCAACAGCTAATAGCTACCATATTGAACAGTGCAGCTATAGAAATTTCCATCACTGGAGAAAGTTCAATTGAACAGTCCTGCCCTAGGCTCTCTCTTAGCAATAACCTCCTATGGCTGTAAGCTTTGTCAGCTAGCTTCTGAGTAGTCCATGTTTATGGAGAAATTTTATTTTGCCTGATAGTAATCTAGCTTCCCTGACTTTCTTTTGGCTGACATTTGCCTGGGATATATTTTTCAATCATTTTACTTTTGACTTTTACAAGTCCTTTTGTCTTAGGTGTTCTTGTAAACATAGAGGTAGTTTCTTTTTGTTTTGTTTTTTTTTTAACCAAAATCTGACAAATTCTGTGTTTTAACTTTAACTGGCAAGTTTAGTTCACTTATGTTTGTGGTGATTATTGACAGAGCTGGTCTTATTTCTCTCATCCAATTTCCGTTGCTACTGTTTTTTCTATCCTTATTTGCTCTTTTTTGCCCTTTCATTGGGGGTTGAGTATTTGCTGGTTCTTATCTTGCTTTATCTCCTTTATGAGTTTGGAAGTTGGCACTCTAGTTCTGTTCTTTTAGTGGTTACTTTTGAAATTTTACTCACATATTTAACAAAATCTAACATTAATATCTTAACCCCCCAATGGTTAGTGGGCCTTAGAATATTTTAACTTCAGTCTCTTCCTCTTTCCTTATAAGCTGTTGTTGTCCAATATTTTAATTCTCTCTCCTTTTTTAACTCTATAAATTAAGCATTAAATTTTTATACAGATAGTATTTAGATTTATCTACATGTTTACCAGTTAATTTGCTCACTGTTCCTTGTATTTAGGCTTTCTTCTGGAATCACTTCTTTCCTGAAACATGCCTTTTATCACTTAGTTTCTCTGGTTTTCTCCCAGAAGACTATTTCGTATTTACTTTTGTCTCTTCAAACCTCCAATACTTCCTCCACAATCCTTGCTTTCAGCCAGTCACCACGCTTCCTATTTAACAGAAGGTAGAAGGACTCGGAAGAGACCTTTCAAAAATTGTCACCACGAGATTTACCTACCTTCTAGCACCAGTATCCATATATCCTTCCTTTCCTGTCTTTACTGGATGAGCTATCAGGGCTCCTAGCAAAGGCTAATCCCTCTACTTGAGTACTAAATCCCATCTCCTTTCATCTACTCAAGATATTTTCTACTCTCCCTTTTAGTCCTGTATCATCAGTTTTCCTACCTTTATTATATCATTTCTATCAGCTTTCAACATCCTATACTTTCCTCCATATTGAATAAAAACCTTTCATGGACTCACAGCTGCCTCTAGCAATTGCCCCTGTACAGCAAAATTCTTTAAGAGAGTTGTGTGTACTTGTTCTCTAATTCTTCCCCTGGGCTGTCTTGATCTTGCTCTAATCATCTTTTCATCCTCGCTCCTCTATTGAAACTGGTCTTGTCAAGGTCAGCATTATTCTCCACTTGTTAAATCCAGTGGTCATTTCTGATTTAATAGGAGCATTGGTGTCAGTGGATCATCCTTCCTTCTTGAAACATCTTGGAAACACTTGGCTTCTGGGATTGCATGTGCTGCTGGTTTTCTGCTGATCTCACTGGTAGTTCTTTCCCACATCTTTGGCTGGTTCTTCTTTATCTCCCTTAACCTGGGAGTGCTCCAGGGCTCCTGGACTCCCTCTTCATCTACACTCACTCCCATGGTGATCTTATTCAGTCTTAAGCTTTAAATAACATCCGTATGCTGATAACTGTCCCTTGAATTCCGGGCTCAGATATTCAGTTGCTTATTCAGCATCTCTACTTAGATGTCTAGTAAGCATCTCAAAATGAACATTTCCAAATCCAAGCTCTTTAATGTTCCTTTCTAAAACTCACTCCACCTACTCTCTTTCCCATCTCTATTAATGACAACTCCATTCTTCTAGTTGCCCAGGCCAAAAACCTTAGAGTCATTCTTAACTTCTCTCACCCCATATCCAGAACAAAATCCTTTTGCCTTTACCTTCAAAATATGTCCAGAATCTGATAGGATCTACTCCCTCTACCACCACAGTTGGTCCAAACCACTGTCATTGCATGATTGGATTATTGCAATAACCACTTTCCCAGTCTCTTTTGTTTTTGCCTTTCTCTCCTGTATTAGTTTGCTAGGGCTGCAATAACAAAGCACCACAAACTGAGTGGCTTAAACAACAGAAACTTATTGTCTCACAGTTCTGGAGACTAGAAGTTCAAAATCAAGGTATTGGCAGTATCGGTTCTTTCTAAAGGCTGAGGGAAGGGTCTGTGCCAGGCCTGTCTCCTTATAGATGGCTGGGTTCTCTCCCTGTGTGAATATCTGTGTCCACATTTCCCTTTTTTATATGGACACTGTACTGGATTAGGTCTCACCCTGATGACCTCATTTTAACTTGATTACCTCTATAAAGATCCTGTTTCCAAATAAGGTCACAATCTGAGGTACTGGGGATTAAGACTCCAACATATCATTTTTGGAGGGACACAGTTCAACCCATAGCACTTCCTTTAGTCTGTTTTCATCACAGAAGCTAGAGCAATCATGTTAAAACAGAAATCACATCATGTTACCATTGATACTTTGCTCAAAACCCACTAAGAGCTTATTAGTAAAAGCAAGAATCTTTATAGTGGCCTATCAGGCCCTGCATTGTCTACTCCCTCCCTTGCCTCTTTGTCCTTACCTCCTTCTGCTTTGAAGGACAGCATTGTTTAGTGCTTAAAAGTAAGGAGTCTGGACCCTGAGTGCATAGGTTCAGTTTCCAGCTCTGATGCTCATTAGCTGTGTGAACTTGGGAAAGTTACTTAAACTTTGTGCCTTGGTTTTCTCATGTGTAAAATGGTATTAATAAGAGTACCTACCTCTAGGGTTGTTATGAAGATCAATATTGGTATAGTACTTAGAATAGTGCCTGGTATATTAATAGCAAATACTTGTAGCAATTCTCCAGTGCCAGACACTGTTCTAAATTCTTTTTGTTGTTGTTGTTGTTATATTCATTCATTTCTTTTAGTTTTTAGATTCCACATATAAGTGAAAACATACAGTATTTGTCTTTCTGTGTCTGACTTATTTCACTTAGCATAATACCCTCCAGATCCATCCATGTTGGTGCAAATGGCAAAATTTAATTCTTTTTTATGGCTGAGTAATATTCCATTATATATATGTAAAGTATATATTATATGTATATATAATTTTTTTTTTCTTTTTGGCCACACTGTGTGCCTTGTGGGATCTTAGTTCTCTGACCAGGGATTGAACCTGGGCCACCATAGTGAAGGTGCTGAGTCCTAATGACTGGGAATTCCCCTGTATATATCACATCTTCTTCATCCATTCATCTGTTGATGGACATTTAGGTTGCTTTCCTATCTTGGCTGTTGGTAAATAATGCTGCTATGAACATTGGGATGCATGTATCTTTTTGAATTAGTTTTCGATTTTTTCCAGATATATACTCAGGAGTGGAATTACTGGATCACATAGTAGTTCTATTTTTCATTTTTAAAGGAACCTCCATACTGTTTTCCACAGTGACTGTGCCAATTTACATTCCCACCAACAGTGTTCAAGGGCTCTCTTTTTTCCATATCTTCTCCAACATCTATTATTTGTTGTCTTTTTCAAGATAGCCATTCTGAAAGCTGTGAGGTGATATCTCATTGTGGTTTTGATTTACATTTCCCTAATGACTAGTGATATTGAGTATTTTTTCATGTGCCTATTGGCCATTCCTATGTCTTCTTTGAAAAAATGTCTATTCAAATCCTCTGCCTATTTTTTAATTGGGTTGTTGGTTTTTTTAATATTGAGCTGTATGAGATGTTTATATATTTTTGGATATTAACCCCTTATAGGTCATATTATTTGCAATTTTTTTTTCCATTTTGGTAGGTTGTCTTTTTGTTTTGTCAGTGGTTCCCTTTGCTGTGCAAAAGCATTTAAGTTTAATAAGGTCCCATTTGTTCCTTTTTGCTTTCATTTCTTTTGCCTTAGGAGACTGATACAAAAAAATATTGCTACGATTTATGTCAAAGAGTGTTCTACCTATGTTCCCTTCTAGGAGTTTTATGGTTTCAGGTCTTACATTTAGGTCTTTTTTAAATTAATTAATTAATTAATTTTACTTTTGGCTGTGTTGGGTCTTTGCTGCTGCTTGTGGGCTTTCTCTAGTTGCAGTGAGCGGGGGCTACTCTTTGTTGCAGTGTGAGGGCTTCTCATTGCGGTGGCTTCTCTTGTTGCAGAGCACGGGCTCTAGGCATGTGGGCTTCAGTAGTTGTGGCGCATGGGCTTAACTGCTCCATGGCATATGGAATCTTCCCGGACCAGGGCTTGAACCTGTGTCCCCTGCCTTGGCAGGCAGATTCTTGACTACTGCACCACCAGGGAAGTCCACCATTATTTAATTTAATCTCCTTAAAAACTGAATTAGGCGATACTATCTCCATTTTACAGGTATGAAAACTGAGGCTTGAGGTATAGGACTGTCCATGGTCCCATACACCTAGAAAGCAGTGGATTTGGGACTTGAACACCATGCTTTTGACAAAGGAAAGCCTTTTTTTATGAGTATCTTGTGAACATGCCACATTTCCTTCTTGGGTCTTTGCCCTTTGTTCATGTGTGAATGTTTATGAGGCTCTTTTCTTCCAGGTTTTGGAGATCACATTCATTGGAGGACACTAGAAGATGGGAAGAAAGAAGCAGCTGCCAGGTACAAGATATGGTTTTAGGTTACTTATGGTGGTAAAACATTTTCCAGCCATCAACTTAGCATTAATTTCAGGTGAAGGATTATGCCAAGGCAGAGCAATGGAGGGGCTGCCTGATAACAACAAAAATAATACTACTACCTAACATTTATTAAGTGCTTACTATGCACCAGACATTGAATTATGTGAATTAACTCATTTAATTCTCACAACAACTCTTTTGAGGTGGGTACTGTTGTTATCTTCATTTTACAGATGAGAAAACTAAGGCATAGATCAGTTAAATAACTTGCCCAAGATCACACAGCTAGTTAAGTGGTGGAGCCAAGATCTGGACCCAGACACTCTGGCTTCAGAGCCTACACTCAACCAGTAAGCCATGCTGCCTAATAGTCTCAAGTTGAATAGTCTTAAGTTCCAAGTAGGTTTAGTCTATTCACAGAAGACTTATACAAAGGAGGAGGAAAAGGCAGAACAGGGGAGGAAAGGCTAAACATTGATCTGAGTGCTTTATATTCATTAATTTATTTAATCCTCACAACCTATGAGGTTGGTTCAGCCTGTGAAATAAGAACCATTGTTATTATTTTACAGGAGAGGAAATTTAGATACACAATGGTTACATAACTTGACAATAGTTTATACAGCTAGTAAGTAAGTAGCAGAGCCAAGACTTGAACATTCTCTACTATACTGTACTGGAGAGATATAAAGATACAATGTATGTGCACTTCCTTTATACACACACATCTTTGCACAGAAATACTCACACTTCTGCACCTACCAAACTGTAGTGCTTGCTTTTGCTAGAACAGATCCTACAGCTTCATGGCTCTGAGCCTCATACCTTCTGCAGGAGTAGGGTTGCCAGATTTAGCAAATAAAAATAAAGTATGCCCAGTTAAATTTGAATTTCAGGTAAACAATAAGTAATTTTAAATATGCCCCAAGTAATATTTGAGACATACTTATTTTATTTTATTTATTTATTTTTATTTATTTATTTATTTATTATTATTATTATTTTTTTTTTCGGTACGCGGGCCTCTCACCGCTGTGGCCTCTCCCACTGCAGAGCAACAGGCTCCGGCTGCGCAGGCTCAGCGGCCATGGCTCACGGGCCCAGCCCCTCCGCGGCATGTGGGATCCTCCCAGACCGGGGCACGAACCCACGTCCCCTGCATCGGCAGGCGGACTCTCAACCACTGCGCCACCAGGGAAGCCCCCATACTTATTTTAAAAACATTTTTTGTTGATTGTCTTAAATTCAAATTTAACTAGGCATCCTATATTTTATCTGGCATCCTTACCCAGGAGAAAAATTCCTATTAGTTTTTCACGTTCTAAATCAAATGACTATTCCTAGGTAAAGTCTTCGGCAATTTTTGTGGGCATTTTGTTTTTCTCTTCTGTACTTTTACAACCCAACCTACCTCTATCCGTTAGAGTGTATGTTATTCTGCCTGTAGGTGCCTGACTTTTCCCATTCAGACCCTTGCTTTGTCGGGGTACTGTTTTATGTTCATCTCTGAATTCCCAACCATGAAGATATTGAATGATTGAAATGGTTATTGAATAAACAGTTACTGAATGTTATTGGCTGTAAGGAATGAAGGGGAACTAGTATTTGTGAATTGTCTTCCATTTGCTAAATATAGTGCTGATTGTTTTGCAATATTTAATGTTCTTTAAGGCTCCATTATAAATTGATGAACATAGTCTTTGGCCGCCAGGAGATCACATTCTCCTGAGACGTATAACATTTGACAGAAATAGCCGATGCCGTTCTAAGCTCCATCTCCTTTCGGAGAGAGCAGGATCTGGCTCTCGTTGGTCTAGAACTCCTGTTCCCATAGCAACAGAGGTCCTGTAAGAGTCAAGGGAGGCAGGAAGTGTGGCTTGCATTTCCGGTTTGTGTCGGAGCAGCCCGCAACCCGGAAGTTGACGCTGCGCGGTTGCACATGGCCGCGCCCTGGGAGGATGCCGCTCGTGGTGTTTTGCGGGCTGCCGTACAGCGGCAAGAGCCGGCGCGCGGAGGAGCTCCGCGTGGCACTGGCGGCCGAGGGCCGCGCGGTGTACGTGGTGGACGACGCGGAGGTGCTGGGCGCGGAGGACGCGACAGTGTACGGCGATTCGGTCCGTGAGAAGGCCTTGCGTGGGGCCCTGCGAGCGGCCGTGGAGCGGCGCCTGAGTCGCCACGAAGTGGTCATCCTCGACTCGCTTAATTACATCAAGGGCTTCCGCTACGAGCTGTACTGCCTGGCGCGGGCGGCGCGCACTCCGCTGTGCCTGGTCTACTGCGTAAGGCCAGGCGGTCTGAGCGGGGGACCGCGGGTGGCGGGCGCGGATGAGAGTCCGAGCCGCAATGTCAGTGTGAGTTGGAGGCCGCGAGCTGAGGAGGGAGGGAGACCTCTGGCGGCGGGCACCGGTGTCCTCGGGGAACCGCAGGCAGTGGACTCTGTAGTAAATGGGAGAGCCCAGGCAGAAGTACCTAAGGAACTGGAGCGGGAGGAAACCAGGACGCCAGATTTTCCAGCTCTTGTGACTTCGGAATTCGAGAAATCTGCAGAGCATGTGTCCGGTGCCTTTTACCCTCCCGAACTTCTGGAGGCCTTAGCGCTGCGCTTCGAAGCTCCCGACTCTCGGAACCGCTGGGACAGGCCCCTGTTCACCTTGGTGGGCTTAGAGGAGCCGTTGCCTCTGTCAGAGATCAGAGCTGCCTTGTTTGAGAACCGGGCTCCTCCACCCCATCAGTCTACACAGTCACAGCCACTTGCCTCCGGCACCTTTCTGCACCAATTGGACCAGGTCACCAGCCAGGTGTTGGCAGGACTGATGGAAGCTCAGAAGAGCGCAGTCCCTGGAGACTTGCTTAAGCTTTCTGGCACCACAGAGCACCTGCGGTTTACCCGGCCTTTGACCATGGCAGAACTGAGTCGCCTCCGTCGCCAGTTTATTTCCTACACCAAAATGCATCCCAACAATGAGAACCTGCCTCAACTGGCCAACATGTTTCTGCAGTATCTGAGCCAGAGCCTGCACTAACCAGCTGGTGGGGGAAAGTCATGGCTCCTTGTCTAACTACTGCACTCTCTGTTTCTCTGGGAAGAATAATCTGAAGGTCTGCAGAATATATTGATGCGTGGAAATAGAGCTATTGTGACCGATTCACTCGTACGTTTCTGAATGCCTCTGTGCCAGGCCTTGAGTTTACAGCATAAATTGAGACTAGAAAGAATGGAGAACTAGCTTGGAGGAGCTTGGCAAGTTTCTCTAGAGGACAGAGCTCTGGTGGACAGGGTTTACTTAGATTGGGTTCTACTTGGGATATCACATACCATTGATTTCCCCATGTGAATTGTGGGAAAGCAGACTGGATGGATGAATTGTTTTAAAATAATTGTGAACAGAACTAAAGATGACACAGTTTTGCATCTGTACTGGCCCTTTTTTCATACCACAGTTTTTTGAGTACTGTGCCTACTTTTTGCTAGTCTCTGTCCTGGGGCCTGGGATCACAGATAGATCCACTGGTTTCTGTCCTTGGGAAGCTTTGGTTCTAATGGTGAAAGACAAAACCACTAGATTGTTTCATTTAATAAAATCTTTTAGATGAAGGCAGTGTGCTGGCATGTCTTTTGCTTTATGTTCTTCGTGTAATTTACTTAATGTAACATTTTAGATACACAGGTATCCCTGTTATGCCTTTGATCAAAAATACTTTCATGGGGCTTCCCTGGTGGCGCAGTGGTTGAGCGTCCGCCTGCCGATGCAGGGGACGCGGGTTCGTGCCCCGGTCTGGGAGGATCCCACGTGCCGCGGAGCGGCTGGGCCCGTGAGCCATGGCCGCTGGGCCTGCGCGTCCGGAGCCTGTGCTCTGCAACGGGAGAGGCCGCGGCAGTGGGAGGCCCGCGTACCGCAAAAAGAAAAAAAAAAAAAAATACTTTCATGGTGCTGGGTGAGAGTCTCGATGCTTTGGTCTTAACCTAGGGTGACTGTTACGACAACTCCCATAACTGGGTGCTTCATTCTGTTTTTCAAGACAAATAGCACTTTAAGCTTGTCTTTCATTTTTTTCATTGATTTCAGTAAACAAATGGTAGGTACCTACCTTACCAGTGCTTGTGTTTTTCAAAGATGTATTAGATAGTCTTTGCCCTTGAGAAGTTAGTAGTTTAGACAAGTAAACAGGTGATTAGAGGATAAAAAGGACTGGCGGTTAGAATGCTTTGCGATCCCAGAGGAGGAATTGGACTAACTAGCTGTTGAGAGGTGGTGGTTTTGGGAAGGCTTCACAGAGGTGTTTACATTTGGACTGTCACTCTAGAGCAAGGGTCAGGAAAGGGTCAAACAGTAAATATTTTAGGCTGTGAGGGCCATAGGGTCTCTGTTGCAGCTTATCAACTGTGCCATGGTAGCACAAAAGCAGCCATAGACAATAAGTATACAAATAAGTGTGAATGTGTTTTAATAAAACCAGTTACACTGAAATATGAATTATATTTAATTTTAATATATCACAAGGTACTATACTTCAGATTTGTTTTTCAAACATTTAAAAATGTTAAAAAAAAACCCTGTTTGTATATGTTTGTATATAATTACTGTACAGAAGCAGGCAGTGGGCTGGATTAGGCCTGCAGACTAGTTTGCTTACCTCTGCTCTAGAAGGATGAATAGGAGTTTGCTTGAGAGAAAAGAGAAAGCAAGACATTCTAAACTGTTCTGTAAGTACACCGTGCTGTTAAAAGGATGGGCTGCCTTGGTTGGTGATTATTTCTTGCTTATCAGGTTATCTGGACTACCTTTTGTTTCTGATATATGAGACTGGATTCCTGCATGAAATGGAGGTTTGGACTAGGCAGCATCTAAGGCCTCTTCCATTTTCATTCTCAAATTACAAGTTAGTTGATTATCAGTTGATTGGGTTTAAACCCATGGATTCTGGATTGCTCTTCTAAATTGAAGTAGACGATAGTGGTCAGAAAGAATATTGATTCTGGAGTCAGACTTACAAGTTAACTACTAAAGTGGCAGAACCTAGAATTTATGTGGCCAAATGTTTAATTTCTTGGAAGTCTCAGTTTTCTCATTTCTATTATGAGACCATTACCTTAGGATTGTTGTGAGGATTTTTATATATATATAAATTTATTTATTTTTGGCTGCGTAGGGTCTTTGTTGCTACGTGCGGGCTTTCTCTAGTTGCGGTGAGCGGGGGCTACTCTTTGTTGCGGTGCACGGGCTTCTCATTGCGGTGGCTTCTCATCGTGGAGCACAGGCTCTAGGTGCACGGGCTTCGGTAGTTGTGACACACAGGCTCAGTAGTTGTGGCTTGCGGGCTCTAGAGTGCAGGCTCAGTAGTTGTGACACACAGGCTTAGTTTCTCCACAGCATGTGGAATCTTCCCGGACCAGGGCTCGAACCCATGTCCCTGCATTGGCAGGCAGATTCTTAACCACTGTGCCATCAGGGAAGCCCTGTTGTGAGAATTTAAATGAGATAATGTGTGTAAAGCACATACAACAATGTCATATAATAAATATTTAGCACATTTGGCTATTATTATTATGGCTATGGAGATCACACTTCTTACCTAACCTTGTCCTGCTCATTTAGTTTATAAGCTTTTACAAGTATTAGAGGCACCATTCTGTCCCAGATTTGTAGTAGGCCTATGATGAGATAGCTGACTAATTCGTTTGACACTTACTAAATTAATTTATATATATTTAGAATAGTACCTGGTACACAGTAAATGCTGTATAAGTTTTTGCTACCAGTAATATTATTCTCTATATTAGGTGTAGGAAGTATAGAGGCAGCTAAGAGTTCCTTCCTTAAGAAGCTCTAAGTAAATAAAAAGATACAGTTCAATGTGTTAAATGCTGTGATAGTATTGAACAGCATGTGGTGATGTGGTGATATGGGGGTTGGATGATGGAGAAAGCCAACGTCTGATTACATAGGACCCTTCTACAAGTCGGCATTTGAGCCTTGAGGGCGTAAGAGCTTCAGCTGGCCAAGACTGATTCAGGTGGAATATGTTGTTTATTATTTTATGAAAGAAAAAGCTTTTTCCTCCCTGATTATAAAAATTACATTTAGTTGGGAATTCCCTGGTGGTCCAGTGGTTAGGACTTGGTGCTTTCCCTGTTGCTGCTCAGGTTCAATCTCTGGTTGGAAAACTAAGATCTCACAAGCCGCATGGTGTGGCAAAACAAACAAACAAACAAAAAAACACTTAATTGTAGAAAAATTGGGAAATACAGGAAAAGTATAGTAAAACCCACAATCCCATTATCCAGAGATAACCTCTATTATGTTTTGGAACATTTCCTTTTAGACTCTTTTCTACATATTTGTATAATTAAAACTAAACTATAGATAATAATTTTATATTCTAGCCTTTAACAGTGTACCAATGAAAAATTTTATTAACGTTTCAGTGGTTATATAACCATAACATTTAGAAATGCTGTAATTTGTTGTTTTCTTCTACAGTCTTTTTTCCCTAGCTTTAAAGCCCAAATTTGCAGAATTTACTGGAATGTCAGAACTTAGCAATAATTTTGTTGTAATAGTCCACTATTATTGAATAGATTGTCTTAAAATTTTTCTTATTGAAATTATACTACATGAACATCCTTGTACATTAATCTTTGTCTTCATTGGTTGGTCATTTTATTAGACTATATTTCAAGAAGTGGAATTACTAGATTATAATTTCTTCATTTTGTTTTTAAGTGGATTACCCCTGATGGTGATTATCCATAAGTCCTGGTGTGGAGCTTGCAAAGGTAGGTGCAAATGATCAGACCTCAGATGTGTTCTCAAATATTAATGTTTAAAATATATTAACATTGACTTTGGCTCAGCACTGCTTATTGCTTGAAGGAATACCGAAGAAATTTATGGTATAGATTGCCTGCCCTCAAGAAATTTGCAGTTGTATTTGCAAGGGGTTGGAGGGTGAGGCAATTAAGATATGGTTATGTAGAATATGGGATCAGGTGCTACAATAGTTGTACGGACAGTTGTATGTAACAGAGAGAGACATGAGGAGTGGTCTTACTGGAGGAGGTGGGAACCAAATTAGAGCCCAGGTTTTCTTACTTTGTAGCCTGTGTTCTTTCTGGTATACCAGCCTGCCACTTCCCAGTCAGATTCCTCCTTTTGTTTGGTATGCTACACTTAATAAAATCATGTAGGAAAAAGAGTATAAAATTAGTGTAAATTGCTAGTTTAATAATATATATACATAAATGGTAGAGTATTGTTACTCTATTGTCTTTATTACATCTATTCTTAAATAGATGTTATTGAAATACGTAAAAAAGCCAATAGTAATAATTTTTTTGTCAGTATGCCGTTATCTATATTTTATAAATTAGATGAAAGCTTAAGAGAAATAAAGTCAGCCACTTAAGTTACATAACTATGCAAGTAAATGGCAGAAGCAGGACCAGAATTCAAGTGTCCTAATTTCTGGGTCTTAAGATTAGCAAAAGGGTCAGTTATATGAATCATCTCAGCAAATTAGGGTTTGGGTATGACAATGATGTTTTCTTCTGTTCCAAAATCTTTTCTTCCCCCTAGCTTTAAAGCCCAAATTTGCAGAATCTACAGAAATTTCAGAACTTTCCCATAATTTTGTTATGGTAAATCTTGAGGTAAGACTTCCAGAGTTTCTCCTTTGTGCTATGATTTTAAGTCTTTACTGTTTTAGAGTTAGCCTCATTGATGGTATAAAATCTTATTCAGCAGAGCTGTCTTCTTGTCTGTATGTGTTTTTCTCTTGAACTCTAATACTAAGTCTTGCATCAGATATGGTAGAATGCTATCGAGCCCCCATTTGTGGGAGGAAGTAAGAGAAGAAAGATTGGATAAGATGACTAAATTTTAAGGTCCCTTCACTTTTAGCTTATGATTATGACATGTTTTTACATCTTTGTATAACTGAACTAAAGATGTGGTCACATGTGTAGGCCACAATTCCCTGCAAAATATGATTCAGTTGAAACCCTACTCTGTGCTGGGCTTATATGTAGAGCTTCTTCTTATTTCATTAGATATCCTTTATGTATTTCACATTGACCAGAGGTGTTGGAATCCCAAGTCAGAATATCAGATCTTAGAGTTAGAAGGGATTTTTAGGCCATTGATGCTATCCCTGTTTTACAGATTGAGCATCTTAGGCCTGAAGGAGTTAGGTTAGTCAAGGTCATAGAGCCTAATAGGTGATAAGAATAGGTACTGTGACCTAGCTGTGCTGCCTTTTAGGCTGTACTCTTCCAATGTGGGATGCTCGGATGCTCTGTGATGATACTCCTAGCCCTGTTTCTATAAAATGATGTTTATTTAAACATAGGACTGGAAATCTTCTGAACACATTACCAGTTAATGTTGAGGTAGCTAAGGGATTGCTTATAAAGCTAGTGGATAGCCTGAACGCTGACACACCTCACTGAAGGCAAAGTTATATTAACTATTTGATATAACTTCTGAAATGGGAATCACACCATAAACGACAAAATTACTGTTGATTTCTATGCATCTAAACGCCTCACCACTTTCTGTGATGAGTTAGAATCACCACTCACAGGAAACAGAAATGTGTTCGGTGAGCATTCTCCAACTTGAGAGATTTCTTAAAAAGAAAGCTAACTGTGTGGTCATGTCTCCTGGGAGAAGTGTAACTTCACAATTGTACTAAAATGTCAGTCTCATCAATTCATGCATTCAAGAAAAACTGTGCAAGTCAGTGATGTAGGTACTGAGAATCAGCAGTGAACAAAACAGACAAAATTCTTTGCTGTCATTAAGTTACATATGAGGAATTGAATATGGGGAGGCAGACAAATAAGTAAAGTATGTCACATAGTGGTAAATGCTATGGCTAAAAATGAAGAATGGTGGGGATAGTTTGCAATTTTAATTAGGTAGTTAGAAAACAAGGTGACATTTGAGCAAAGATTTGAAGCAGAAAAGGGAGTGAGTCATGTGGATGAAGGGGGAGGTGTGTCCGGGAGGAGTGTAAGAGCAAATACAAAAGCCTGAGTGGGGAGCATGCCCAGCTTGTTTAATGACAGCAATAGCATTAGTGTGGTTGGAAAAGACTGAACAAGGGGTAGGGTGTGATGTTAGAGAAGTGCCCAGGTGGCAGGTGAAGTAGGGCCTCTTAGGCCACTGCAAGGACTTAAGGTTTTACCCTGAGTGGGAGGGGAAGCCACTGAAAGGCTTTGAGGAGAGAGGGAACATGATCTGACTTAAGGTTTATACTTAACAGGATGAAGAAGAACCCAAAGATGAAGATTTCAGCCCTGATGGGGGTTATATTCCACGAATCCTGTTCCTGGGTAAGGTGAAAGGTCTTAATCTGGGGATCTGTGATGCAGAAGGAGAGAGAAATGAATCAAGGCACTGACTCCACCTAGTGAAATTTTATTGGGATGGCTAAAAACAAAAACAAAAACCAGTTTCAAGAGAGAATGGGGAGTTCTGAATGCCAGAACCTCGGATCTGAAGGAAAACTTTTCCCATTAACTACGTGCTTTTGTAAAAAACAAAACAAAACCCCAAAACTAACTGCTTTTGTGAGCAGTGGGAGAGTAGTGATCATTCATTTATCCATTTAGCAATCATTTGTGCATCAGCCATATGTCAAGCACTGCTAGGCACTACAGGGACTGAGATAAGCCACAGTTCCCACCCTTGACCCTGTAGTGAGGTTGAAGCAATGGGATTCTATAACAAGAAAAATGTATTTCCACAAACAATTTTATAAAAGATATTTAATGACTACCTAATCTTTGCTCAGCATTCTGCTAGATTCTATGGGGGAAACAAATAAAAATATAGATCCCACCATTATCAAACAGAAAAGAAACATGCCAGCAAGAGGGACCAGCATATACCAAGGCATGGTGGGGAGTGAGGGTAGGGGTGGGTTGTGTTCAGGGAATTACAAGGAATTCATTGTGATTGCAACATAAAAAACAAGGGGTAAGGTGGTGAGATAATGGGCTGCAAAGATGGGCAGTTCTCGTTTTCCAGAAGGCCTAATGTACCATATGGTGCTTAAAGTACCTCTCTGTTGTAACTATTGCAATCCCTCTGCCATTTTGTCTACAATAGATCCCAGTGGCAAGGTGCGTCCTGAAATCATCAATGAGAATGGAAACCCCAGCTACAAGTATTTCTACACCAGTGCTGAGCAAGGTATGGTTATGTTGAGAGAGAAGAGGGAGGGTTGCTGCTAGGTTTCAGTAGGATGAACCACATGCAAGGTCTGTGATGGGAAACTAATTCAACATGTTAGCCGAGCATCTGCTGCATGACTAGCTTTTGGCTAGATGCTGTGTAGAATATAGGAGAAAGATAAGACTGAGCCCCTTCCCTAGCTTTTTATAATCCAGCTGGGAGCTAACTGACCCACAGGAAACTGTTAAGAACTGAAGGTCCCAGAAATAGTCACTTGCCCGTGGACCCACAGTTAAAAAGTCACAGAGCCAGGATTTCAGTCCAGAACTTAGTTTTTTTCCACTGCACTAATGCTATTCTTGTGAGAATTCAAAGAAGGGGAATGCTAACTGTTAGCTGATCTAGTCTGAAAGGTTTCATAGATAGTAAACTTTAACTGGATCTAGATGGATACGGATAAGAATTTGTCTCTATGGGCACATATGAAGAGGGCATTTCAAGCTACAGAAGCAAGGGGTGTGTGTGTGTAGGGGGGAGTATAGCCCAACATGGAGAGGGCGTGAGGCATGCTAGCGGGAATGATGACTGGGTTGAGTCCTAGCCAGCAGAGGAATGCGGAAAGCATCATTCGAGGCAGAGGGAACAGCGTCAGCACAAACATGTGAAGGAAGATTGAAATCATAAGTCAGTCATGCTTTTTTGTTCTCTTATCCTTGAGCACAGTCATTCTAGAGGGAGAGGTTGGAATTCATGCCACGTAATGTCCCTGTTTTCCTTCTGAATTTCTCCCTGCCATCTGTAAAAGAGGGTTGTTTGCTAAGTTGCCATGTGTCTCCCATTGCCATGCTGCCAGGTTGTTGATCACTTTATGTTCTGAGTCCTCGGAACTCTAATTTCTCAGGATAGGGAGAGGAAAGAGATCTGCAGAGGTTATCCTCTCCTTTCCATGGGTAAGGAGAATGTCATCTTTCCTACCCAAATGCCGATCACTGGAGGTTGGTGTTACAGGGAAATTTTCCACATGGAGAAGGGTAGCTGAACTTTAGGTTCCCAACTTTTTTTTTTTTTTTTTGGCTGTGAGGCTTGTGGGATCTTAGTTCCCCGACCAGGGATTGAACCCAGGCCCACGGCAGTGAAAGCACCTAGTCCTAACCACTGGACCACCAGGGAATTCCCATAGGTCCCCAACTCTTGACCCTGAAATTCACCTTCCTTTTAGAATTTCATGAAGTTACCACTTCCATCTTGACACCAGCATCATCCTTTAACACATTAGTCCAAATGTGGACACAGAACCCTTTGCCTGAATTCTCCATGGCTCAGCTGACATGAAACTGGAATATTCAAACCTGGCTTTACTAAAGGCTTAGGCAAAACAAAAGGGATGTAACAAACTATACTACCTGGTTTGCTTTCTGAGATCCACAGACTCTGGCTCAGCCTAACAACTGGCCTGCCATTGTATGGGGAGCCTGTACCAAAACAGCTGCCCTCCTTGATGCCCAAGATAGATGAGAAGTTTCATCTTCCGTCTGACCAGGACCTGCCTTCCAGGTTTCTCCTGTGCCTGAGAACTTGACTTCTTCCATACGTAATTGATACTAGATATGACGACCTCTTTCAGTGAAGACCATCCTCCCTCCATGTACACGCACACACTCACATACCAGTGTAAACTGTAACCTCCACAGGATATGAACTAAATGCAGCGATCCTCCAGAAGAGATGATGGGGATGGTAGGAAGATGCTTTCTTTTCCCTTAGTGTCAAGTGAATATCTACAGCCTGTGACAGGGGTTCAACTCTAATCCTGGAGGGTAAGCCAAAGTAACTACTAACATTTTTTTAAGACTTCATAGTTTATAAAGCACATTTATTATTCATTCTCTCATTTAATTTTTATAATCTGTGTGAAGTAGGTAGCATCACCTTATTTATAGATGAGGAAACAAATTCAAGAGACTTTCCAGGGCTAAAATCCAGAACTAGATCTTGAATCCAGATCCTGTGCTCCTCTTATATTTCTCCTAAAACATAAAAATCTGTATTGGTTGTCACATGTCAGATATTAAAGACGTGCTTCATACTTTTCCCCTCAACCTTTATTTCACAGTTGTTCAGGGGATGAAGGAAGCTCAGGAAAGGCTGACGGGTGATGCCTTCAGAGAGAAACATCTCGAAGATGAGTTGTAACATGAATGTATCCCTCCTTTCATCAAAGTTACTGTTCTAGAAGGAAGGCAGCAGGGAAGGGAATATTGAGGAATCACTCAGAACATTTAAACCTTGTTCCTGCCTCCATGGGAAGGGGCCCTCTCACTGTGGAAGAGTTCTGCTGCCAGAAGCTGGTCTCCATGTTTGTGATCCAGCAGAGTGTGGCAGACTTCCTTCTCCTGTCCCCTCTCACCTAAATGTCTCTGTCATTGAAGGTAAAGAATGACACCTTTTGACACAAAACTTGAGCCATTTGGAGGTTTACTCCTCACACTGCAGTAGTTGAATCTTTCCATTTCCTCCTGCTTTACTCACCTTAGTGGTGAAGAGAGACCAGAAGCATCTTTTTTATAATGTTAAAATTGCAGAAATAGCTTATCATTTCAAACAAGTCCTAAATGTAAATCTGTAATTCTACCCCACCAAGGAGACCAGCCTGTTTCTTCTCTTTCTCTCCTGGGAATAATCTTGGGCTTCTTCCTGAATCCCTTCAACTTCCTTCCTCTTCTCTGGCTTGGCTTCCCTGTTTGCACGCATGCGTGTGCAGGAATGGCTGTGTGCTTTGGACTCAGCCCAGCTGGAAGCATGCTTTCCCCTGTTACTGTTGGAGAAACTCAAACCTTCAAGCCCTAGATGGAGCCATTTTTGTCAAGTCGTCAACTGTATTTTTGTACTGGGGTTAACCAAAATATATATATATATATATAAATTGTTCCATTAAACTTTAATAAAACTTTAAAAGGAAATGTGTTTGATGGCCTTTTTGTTATTGGAGAATGGAGGGAGGGAGATCATTTAGGAAGAAAACTAACCTTGAGGGCCTAATCTAGGAGCTCTGTCTAGGACTCCTCGTGCACCTGCACCTCCCACATTCTAATAGGCATCAGAGCTCTTCTCTTCTACTTTTTAAATACCTGAATTCCCTCCTTCCTCACTGTCACTCTTGTACAGGGCAGGCCTTTTCTACTTCCTAGACTATTTATTGTTGTAGCCTTGTAACTTGCCTACTTGCCTCCAATACTCTCTCCTGCAATCCATCCTCACTTCCCCCAGAGTGATCTTTCCAAAACACAGATGTGACCATGTCACTCCCCTGCTTAAAGCCTTTCCTGCCACCCTCAAGAAAATAATACTAACATTAGAAAATATTTGGGCCTCAGTATGTGGCAGGCACTCTTCTAAGTGCTTTATGTGTATTATCCCATTTCGTTTGCCTTTAGTCCTAACAGGCCTATGACAAAGGTACTATTATCATTTCCATTTTATACAAGAATTTGAGGTGTACAAGGAAACCAAGGCACAGGATCAAGTCAAGATCTTTACCATGCCTCTTAGGAAGCTTCTTCAACATCATTTGCTCCCATTGTCTTTGCGTTTTGTGTTGTGGTGACACCAGATTGCTTCAAGTTCCCCTCACAACATGCTCTTTCATGCTTTTTTGTCTTTCCTTGGCTTGTTTCCTCTGCCTAAAACTTCTTTTTACTCATTCTTCACATTTTGAGCCACCTCTTGCAGACCTGGCTTTTCTCAGGAGGATAAAATGCCCCTCTCCCCAATACATCTATCTTGGCTCAGCACTACATTATATTGTGATTACCTGTTTGCACACATGTAGCTGTCATCAGGCAGCCATGCTCTAGGGCAGAGCTATTCCTCTGTACCAAGGTCTCTAAACAATGTCCTTTCAAGTGAATTGTCAAGCTCTGTGGTAGGTTCTTTTCATTCATTCTATTTAAATCCCATTAATGGTCCTAATGGATAGGTATTATTAGCCTCATTTTATGGAAAAGGAAACTGGAGAGAGAAGTGGCTTGCCCTCAGTTTCTAGTCTAAATACTGGATTCTAACCACCCCTGTCTTATTCCAAACTCACACTTTTTTCACCACACATTACTTTACCTCCTTTATGTTCTAAGGTGTGACTCAGAACAAGAGTTTTCAGTCTGGGGTATGTAAAGACTTTACAAGAAATACATGGGCACAAAATCTTTACTGAATTGATATCCAGGTCTTCATTTTCCCAAAAGTGATTTCCCAGGATTCCTCAAAAAATTAAACAATTACCATATGATCCAGCAATTCCACTTCTGGGTATATACCCAAAAGAACTGAATGCAGGGACTTGAATGGACATTTGCACACCTCTGTTCATAGCATTTTTCATAATAGTAAAAAAGGTTGAAGCAACTTGGGTCCATCAACAGATGAGTAGATTAACAAAATGAGGTATATACATACAATGCAATGTTATGCAGCCTTTAAAAGGAAGGAAATTCTGGACTTCCCTGGTGGCGCAGTGGTTGAGAGTCCGCCTGCCGATGCAGGGGACACGGGTTCGTGCCCCGGTCTGGGAAGATCCCACATGCCGTGGAGCGGCTGGGCCTGTGAGCCATGGCTGCTGAGCCTGCGCGTCCGGAGCCTGTGCTCTGCAACGGGAGAGGCCACAACAGTGAGAGGCCCGCGTACCGAAAAAAAAAAAAAAAAAAAAGGAAGGAAATTATGACACATGCTAAAACATGGATGACCCTTGAAGACATTATGCTAAGTAAAATAAGCCAGTCACAAAAGGACAAATACTGTATGATTCCACTTACATGAGGTACCAGTCAAATTCATAGAGATGAAGACTGGTGGTTGCCAGGAACTAGGGGGGTTGGGTGTTAGTGTTTAATGGATACAGAATTTAAGTGGGGAAAGATGAAAATGTTCTGAAGATGGATGGTGGTGATAGTTACACAACAATTTGAATATACTTAATGCTACAGAACTGTACACTTGAAAGTGGTTTAAATTTTGTTACATACATTTTACCACAGTTAAACAAAAAAGATTTCCCAGGATATGTCATCAAGATGGTTCATTCCCACCTCCCTTATCACTCACTATTCACCTTTCCCCACTTCACAGAAGAAAGGCATACCTCTTACCCTGAATTTTAATATGGTGCATTGCTGTATTATGCAAACACCTCTGGGGTGCCAAACCAAGGTAAATTGAAATAGTACTAAGCTTCCTTGATTAAAGGAAGGCTTTATGTCTTGTACATAGTTGTCATAAGCGTAGTTTGTCAAGAGTAAAACCTAACATTAGAAATGGGCAGTTTGCACCATTTGGAGATGTTTTGAATTCAGAAATGTTGTAGTGTGGAAGTGACGAAACTTTGCTTCTTCCAGTCCCCAGTTATTAAAGAAGGCATTTCTCCTGCGGGAGAGGTCTAAGGAGAAGAGAAGGAAGTTTGAAGTCATCCAAGTGACAAATTCATGACAGGTCTTCACCTCTTAGAATTTGGAATTAGTTTTAGAGTTAGGATTTGAAACTAAGATCGTTGTCATACAGATTCATGTTAACATGTTTATTTGACTTGAAAAATGAAGTTACGTTGTTGCCCCTGGGCAAAGACTTGAACAGATACTTCACAAAAGAAGATATAAGAATGGCCAATAAGCATGTGAAAATGTGTGATATTAGGCAACAGAGAAATGTAGATTAAAACTATAATGAGATACTATTTCCCACCTGCTGGAATTGCTAAAATTAAAAAGACTGTTGATACCAAGTGTAGAGGGGATGTGGAGCAACTAGAACTCTCCAGTTTATTGTTGATGGGAAGGTCAAATGGTACAAACATTTTGGAAAACAGTTTGGGAGTGTTTTATAAAGTTAAATGTACACTTACTATGCAACCCAGCAATTCCAGGATTACAGGATTATGTGATTTATATAAAACAGAAGTCTGCAAAAACAAAAACAAAAACTTGTACAAGAGGGACTTTCCTGGTGGTCCAGTGGATAAGACTCCATGCTCCCAATGCAGGGGGCCTGAGTTCAATCCCTAGTCGGGGAACTAGATCACACACGCATGCCGCAACTAAGGGTTCACATGCCACAACTAAGAAGCCCGCATGCCGCAACTAAAGATCCTGCATGCCGGGCTTCCCTGGTGGCGCAGTGGTTGAGAGTCTGCCTGCCGATGCGGGGGACACGGGTTTGTGCCCCGGTCCGGGAAGATCCCACATGCCGCCGAGCGGCTGGGCCCGTGAGCCATGGCCGCTGGGCCTGCGCGTCCGGAGCCTGTGCTCCGCAGCGGGAGAGGCCACAACGGTGAGAGGCCTGCGTACCGCAAAAAAAAATAATAATAAATTAAATTTAAAAAAGATCCTGCATGCCTCAAAGAAGATCCCATGTGCCGCAACTAAGACCCGGTGCAGCCAAAATAAATATTTAAAAAAACCAAAAACTTGTACAAGAATGATAGAAACCTTATTCATAATATCCAAAAACTGGAAACAACCTAAATGCCTATCAAATAAGTGGATAAATTGTGGTATATTCATACAAAAGGTTACTACCCAGAATAAAGAAAAACAAACTACTGATACATAAAACAACATGGATGAATCTCAAAAACATGCTGAGTGAAAAAGACCAAAAAAGAGTACATTTATATGAAGTTTCAGAACAGGCAAAACTTGTCTGTAGTCTGAGAAATCAAATCAGTGGTTACCTGAGATTGGGGGTGTGGGGAGAGGAATTTAACTGCAATGTCACGTGAGGAAACTTGCTGTGGTGATGCAAATGTTGATTGTGATGCTTACCTAGGTGTATGTATTTGTCAAAACCTATCCAACTGTAAACTCTATATAGACATTTTCCTGTATGTATATATCAATACATTTTGATTTTAGAGATAATGAATTACTTTTTTTTTTGGCTGCACCGTGCAGCATATGGAATCTTACTTCCCCAACCAGGGATGGAACTCGTGCCCCCTGCAGTGGAAGCGCAGTCAACCACTGGACCGCCAGCGAAGTCCCAATACATTTGATTTTAAAACGCTTATTCTGGGGCTTCCCTGGTGGTGCAGTGGTTAAGAATCCGCCTGCCAATGCAGGGGACATGGGTTCGAGCCCTGGGCTGGGAAGATCCCACATGCCTCGGAGCAACTAAGCCCACACGCCACAACTACTGAGGCTGTGTGCCACAACTACTGAAGCCCACATGCCTAGAGCCCATGTTTCACAACAAGAGAAGCCACCGCAATGAGAAGCCTGTGCACCACAATGAAGAGTAGCCCCCACTCGACGCAACTAGAGAAAAAGCCCGCGCGTAGCAGCAAAGACCCAATGTGGCCAAAAATAAATAATAAAATAAAATAAATTTAAAAATAAAATAAAATAAAACACTCTAACTCTCCAAAATGAAGTATTTTTAAATGAAAGACTGATGTGGCTGATTGACTTAACAGTGAAGACTGACTTGGCCATTTAGCTAATATATAATACTTTTTCCATAAATTGAAAGACAAGTGTTTCATTAAAATACACTTGAAGCACATGATAAGATGAACACAGTTTATCAAAGCATGTTGCATTGGCAAAAATTTTCTTAGCCCTTTTTGTGGCATTTGGGTTGTGTGGTGTACCTCCAAGGCAAGTGAAAATGTTTGAGAGGTAGTTAATAAGTATTTGATGTCTTTGTGGTATACTTTCCAGAAACTGAGAAAGTGAATGACTTTAATGAATGGGTAACAAATTCTTCCACAAGGTAAGTGTTTTCTATTTCTTTGCTTACAACATGACTAAAAGAGGGCCTAATTGATGTATCAACTGGTATTTTAAATTTTTGATGTTAGGTCACTTGTGATTTTTTGGCATATAACTCAGTAAGAGTTCAAAGAATTTAATGCTATTGCACTAACAAAACTTCCATTCTCATGTACTTATTTATTTGAACATTTCTAAGCATTTATATTTCTAAACGTAATAACTAGTGTTAAGAAAAATTGTTCCGAACTTTTAATGTTATTGTACAGCATTGTAGTAACAAGCCTCCCTAAAGGGTTATCTGACTTTCTAAGAGAATACAAATTAGTTTGATTTACTATTTACTGTTAATTAGGGTACACACATTTTACAACTCTATAGAGTTAGATGTCAATTTATAGAAAACTGATAAGAAGCAAATGATTTCTTTCCCAGGGAGAAGATAACCTCATAGGTTATAGCTTTAATGCCTTTAGGTCATTAACCAATTTTGTATCTGATTTAATAATCTTATTTCAACTTTGAACTGGTTTTGTCATCTTGCTGGTCCTGATTAATAAGTTAAAATTTTGGCATGTGCTTAAAATCTGTCCGAGAATTAAGTTTTTAACATTTTGAGAATACTCTTGATATAAAAAGTAGTTAATGCTGAATCCTGTCCCATTCTAGCCATAAGTAATATTCTTCCCACAGATATATGAATGGCATTTTAAAAAGTCATGTCACTAAGATGCAATTTTAATAAAACTTTACTTTTTATGTTTAATAATTATTAACATTTGTAATATTTATTGTTTTGATTGACATACTAATAATTCTTGTAACGATAATTGAATCTGGAAAAAAAATGTTAACTCTTAGATTTTAGCTTAGGTTTCCCTAAAAGTAGAGCCTGAGATAAGGCCTGTACGGGTAATATATTCTAGGAAGAGATTCTCGGGGACAGGAATGAGAGACTGGGGAAAGTGAAGCGCAGGAGGGAGAACCAAAATAGGATTTATTATTGAGCTGTTTACCTCTCTGGTCCAGGGTTGCCTCAGAGGAGCTAATTTCCTGGAAGAACGTCGACACAGAGGTAACAAAGAGCCTTGGAAGCAGAAAGCAAGAGATAAGGGAATGCAGTTTTAGAGAGGTGTCCTCAACCTCCAAACGTAGCTGGTTACTACAGTGACAGCCAAATGGGGGGAAAGATAAAGAGGTTGTAAACTAGGGTACAAAAATTGTCTAATGTAACTTAGATTCTTATACTCAAAGAATTTGACTATAAGAATTTTAGCATTTTAATTCCTATTAAATACATACATTTACTATAGAGAGGTATGACATGGTGATCAATAAGAGACTTTAAGCATATAAATGCATTACATTAGCTTATAATTCTGTGGGTGGAGTGAAAGAAATGCAAGTTCAAGAAGAAAGAGAATAATGTAAAATTTCCAACCGTTAAGAAGATCCTGTCCATGTATTAGTTTTAAGTGGAAAAAAAAATTAAGTGGATAAGGTGGGTATAAAATTCCTGTGGTACTTAGGCTCTAGCGTATACATTTTTTTAAAGTGACATAACAGCTTTTTCTAAATGTTAATATTTACAGTACACCAGAAATTATGTCCTTTGCCGTTATTTAAATGATGAAGCTTTTAGATCTCAAAAGAGTCAACTTAAAAGTACCTAGTTTTGGGCTTCCCTGGTGGTGCAGTGGTTGAGAGTCCGCCTGACGATGCGGGGGACACGGGTTCGTGCCCCGGTCCGGGAGGATCCCGCATGCTGCGGAGCTGCTGGGCCCGTGAGCCATGGCCGCTGAGCCTCCGCGTCTGGAGCCTGTGCTCCGCAACGGGAGAGGCCGCAGCAGTGAGAGGCCCGCATACTGCAAAAAAAAAAAAAAAAAAGTACCTACTTTTCCAAAATTCTTTCAGGGATCATGCAACCATAGAAGTTTCAAGACTAAAGGTTTCAAACATTCTTTACCTAGAGATGCAAACATTTATACAGCACTGTGTGCCAGAAACTGTTCTAAATCATCCAGTCGTATTAACTCATTGAATCCTAACAATAACCTGATGGATTTGGTTCTATTGCCATCATCATCATCTCTGCCTTATAGACAGGGAAACTGAGGCACACAGTGGCTAAGTATCTTACCTAAGCTAGTGGGATCAGAGTTGGGATTTGAATGTGGGCAATTTGGCCCCTGAAACCATGCTTTTAACTACTACACCATACTAGGCAATTTGTATTCAAGTCAGCCAACTCAAGGACTGCATCAATGCCTTATGCTGTGTAGCAAGTATAAATTTTCAAGCCAACTTATACAATTACAAAAATAGAAACATAATTGTCTATTCCAATAACAATTCCCTTTCAAACTGCCATTCTGCCTGAAGACAGAGAAACCACTTACAGTCAGGTCCAAGCTTTTTTAGGTTATTTGAGGTTGAAACTTGATCAACTTTAGGATTTTTTTTGTCTCTTTTCTCCTTCCCTGGATGGCATTTAAATCTCAGAGAATTATACAGTGTCATGACATCAGATAAGAGACACTGCTCATGCTAGCATCTTCTGAGGTATAATGCATCCTACCTGGTCCTGGCACATCCTTCCATGAAGGCATCTGCTGAGATGTCTATTTTCCTATCAGTCTCCAGTGGTCAGTCCACGCACCCTGCCCCTTTATCTTGTCAGCAAGGCCCCTCCAGGTGGCCCTTTCAGCTCCTCAGCACCACTTCTCTTCCCTTCATTGGGCGGGATAATTGGGCTGCTCTCCCATGCCACTCTAGGCCATGAGCATCAGGGCCACTGATCACAGTTAGGCAGCCTCTCCAAGGATAACCTGTCACTGCTGAGCGCCTAACTTGTCAGCTGCAGCAACCAACACTGAAGCTTTGGACTTGGTGACACAATCCAGAGACTCCAACAGCAAGGTACCTCGTGTCGGTTTGGTTTTTTTTTTTCTTTCTTTTTTTTGGCTGTGCTGCATGGATTGTGGGATCTTAGTTCCCCCAATCAGGGATTGAACCTGGGCCCTCAGCAGTGAAGGCACTGAGTCCTAACCACTGGACTGCCAGGGAATTCCCACTCGTGTCAATTTAATTACACTGGATTCCTTTTATCCTGGATGAAGCAACGATCTGATTTTATTGGAAGAGAGTCTTAATCTGGATTTCCCTTCTGCCAAGCTTCTGCTTTGGTACCACCATCTGTGGGCTTGCTGACCATCTTAGTCACCATCATGCTGTCTCACTCAGTATTGCCTCTAAAGTGCACTCACTTTACAGTGATGCTTTCATGTGAGATTGAATTGGGAACTGTTGGGGAAGAGTTGGCAGACTGTGAGGCCTCCATTTTGCTGGTGTGACTTCGCAGGTGTGATGTGGCTCTGGAGACAAGTGTTCTGGCAGCAGCTTCCTGATCCCAGGTTGTAGCTATCGCAGACTGTTCCAGGAGGACAATGGCTTGCTTATTTCCAGATGGTGGCCAAGATGGTGTGATCCCGAAACCATAATCTGGGAGGGCAGATTCCTTCCCGAGTGATGTAAAACTTTCATTTCCCATGTCGGGACAGCCTAAGATGTCTTGGAGTCATTCCTTGGGGCCCAGTTTAGTGTTTGTTCTTCTAGTCATTTCAGTGATTTTTTTTAGTAGCTAATTCCCTGTATTAAATGCTTTCTGATTAAAATAGCTAGCATGGTTCCTATTATCCACAATAGAACCTTGCTTATTATAGCGGTGAACTTCCTGATTAAGATATCATATATACAGGTGTGATTCCAAAAATAGCACTTAGAAGTTCTAGATTTGTAACTGGATGTAGTAAATAATGAGACTTTGGGTTGCACTGCTTTTGGTGAGTGGGTAATTGCATTTTGAGTTGCATTATGTTGAAGTGTTTTTTTCTTTTAAGTGTAAATATGGGTAGGCGGGAAATAATATAGTTCAAGTTGGGCAAAGAAATTAGTGTATTATGTAGCCATTAAAAAATTCTTTTTAGCCATTAAATTATCCTTCTTATATTCAAGAAATCCTTCACCTTATAAATTTTGGAGGGAGACAGAACTCTCTTTCTATTTTAGAAGTTGGAAATACTAGATAATTGCTTTCCCAGCCTCCTTTGCAGCTAGACTATAGGCAAATGACCTAAGCTCAGCCAATCAGATACACCTTCCTGCAGCACAGACAACAGCATTTGCAGGAAGACTGAGTTCTTGGGGCAGTGGTGGTTATAATGCCCACAGTGGTGTCCAGTGTTGGAGGCTAGTGGTTTTCAAGCAGTACAAGTTTAGTACTTAGTGGTGACAGCCATGGTGTCTTCCCCAGCATGTCTGCAATGTGTACCCCAAACCTGGTTCTCCAGCATCCCTGGGTAGTTTATGATCTAGTCAGTGTTATGTTTTTTAAATCAATTAATTAATTAATTAATGGCTGCATTGGGTCTTCGTTGCTGCACGAGGGCTTTTCTCTAGTTGTGGAGAGCGGAGGCTACCCTTCGTTGCGGTGCGCTGGCTTCTCATTACGGTGGCTTCTCTTGTTGTGGAGCACAGGCTCTAGGTGTGTGGGCTTCAGTACTTGTGGCATGCGGGCTTCAGCAGTTGTGGCTTGCGGGCTCTAGAGTGCAGGCTCAGTAGATGTGGCACACGGGCTTTGTTGCTCCGCGGCATGTGGGATCTTCCCAGATCAGGGATCGAACCCATGTTCCCTGCATTGGCAGGCGGATTCTTAACCACTGCGCCACCAGGGAAGTCCCTAGTCAGTGTTATTTAATAAATTCTTTTTTTTCTTTCATAAGCCAGAGTAAGTTTCTGTGGCTAGCCACTGTAATAGTCAACAACTGTTGTCTAGCAAGGTTATAGGAGCATTTTCCAAAGTATATTCCACGCAACACTAGTGTCCCTAGAAAGGCATTCCATGGCTAAATAAGTTTGGATAACAATGTATCTCTTGGAATGATTTATAATTAAAATTAATATTTTAGAAATTCTGAGAGGTCTCACAGGAGATTTTTTTTTTGCAGTACACGGGCCTCTCACTGTTGTGGCCTCTCCCGCTGTGGAGCACAGGCTCCGGACGCGCAGGCTCAGCGGCCATGGCTCACGGGCCCAGCCGCTCCGTGGCATGTGGGATCCTCCTGGACCGGGGCACGAACCTGTGTCCCCTGCATCGGCAGGCGGACTCTCAACCACTGCGCCACCAGGGAAGCCCTCACAGGATATTTTTATTTGCTACTAGATGGAGTGTGAAACCAACACATGGAGGGGGGGAAATAATGAGAAAACTGCAGTGAAACACGTTTGGAGCCAGTGGATGAAGTCAACCTTGAATACCACTTTGTGGACTTCAAGATATATGACCTAATATTCCAACAATTTAAGTCAGCTGAAGCTTGGCTTCCCATTACTTGCCATGAAAAGCCATGAAAAACTTCATCTAAGGGCTTCCCTGGTGGCGCAGCGGTTGAGAGTCTGCCTGCCTTTGCAGGGGACACGGGTTTGTGCCCCGGTCCGGGAAGATCCCACATGCTCCAGAGCGGCTGGGCCTGTGAGCCATGGCCGCTGAGCCTGCGCGTCCGGAGGCTGTGCTCCGCAACGGGAGAGGCCACAGCAGTGAGAGGCCCGCGTACCGCAAAAAAAAAAAAAAAAAAAAAAAAAAACCGTTCATCTAATATCTTGGCCTCTCATTTATTTGGCCTCCTTCACATCAATGACCTCCACTCTATCGCAGCCACTGACTCGAATGGTCTCATTATCACTCAAAACTCTTCTACCTTTGAAGCCTTGAATCAGAAATTCCATTCTCTGAGCATAACCACCTATCTATCCTTTCAACCTAACTGATCAATATCTTCCATTACACTTTGACCTTATCCAGATCTTCTGATATAACTTCCTCAACTTTGCCCTGGTAAATAAATCTACAGACCTTCCCTGTATCTGTCTCATCTTCTCCTCCTATCCTTTTATTCCAGTGGAAGAGATGGTTTCTACTTATCAGAGGCTAATCCTACCATTGAGCTCTGGAGTCAGCCCTTCCCTGTCCTCAGTTTTTTTTTTTTTGCCATAAATGTTTCTCTCTTATATCATCAATCTCTCTATCTCTATTGGGTTATTCCTATGCAAACTTAAACAAACACTTATTTCTCATCTAAAAACAAACCATCCGTGGACTTTATGTGTCTCTCCAGCCTGACCCACACTGTCAACCTTTCCTCACCTCATTTTCTCTTTGACATTCTACCTGTTACACTCTGGCTTTGGCCTTCACAACTCCACCTAAATGGTTCCTGTTAAGGTAATGGGAGGAGATATGGAATTTCAAAGTGAATGAGGAAAGTCTGGCTGAAAAAATCATTTTTGAAAGTTCTCTTTCTAATTCAGACTTGCATGGATGATACAATTCCCCCATATATTTGATATCATGTGCCAATAAATATTGTGATATGCTGCTGGCCAAACTATCATATCTTTGTACATTGCTTTAGGACCCTAAAAGGACCACAACGACTGAAAAGAGGAACTGGATCCTTGTGAACTTTCTTCCAGTGTTCCTTATCAAATAGGTCAATAGCACCACCCTATTGTTTTACATGCCAGAAACCTGAGACTCATCCTTGACATCTCCTTCTCTTTACTCCTTAATTGTCAATTACTGTTCATTCTCTGTCCTAAATATTTTTTTTAAAAATCCATTCACTCCTTGTTATGGGCTGAATCATGTCCTCCCCCAAATTAATATGTTGAAGTCCTAACCCTCAACCTCAAAATGTGACTGTATTTGGAGATAGGGCCTTTAGAGAGGTAATTAACTTAAAATGAGGTCATATGGGTGGGCCCTAATCCAATATGACTGATATCCTCACAGGAAGAGATTAGGACACAGGCACACACACACAGGGAAGACCATGTGAAGACACAGGGAGAAGATGGTCCTCTATAAGCTAAGAAGAGAGGTCTTAAGAAATCAACCCTGGGACTTCCCTGTGGTCCAGTGGCTAAGACTCCACGCTCCCAGTGCAGGGGACCTGGGTTTGATCCCTGGTCAGGGAACTAGATCCCACATGCCACAACTAAGAGTTCACATGCCGTAACTAAAGATCCAGCATGCCGCAACTAAGACCTGAAGCAGCCAAATAAATAAATAAATATTTTTTTAAAAAAAGAAGAAGAAAGAAAGAAATCAACCCTGATCTCAGAATTCTAGCTTCCAGAACTGTGAGAAAATAAATTTGTTGTTAAACCACCAAGTCTGTGGTACTGGATGATGGCAGCCCAAGCTGACTAATACACTCTTCTTCATCCACATCATCACCACCATCGTCTAAACCACCAGCATTTGTCACCTAGACTTTTAGTGTAAGATCCATCAGGGCAGGGCTTTTGTCTGTCTTGTTCACTGCTGTATCCTCAAAGCCTAGTATAGAATCTGGCACGTGGTAGGCATTCAATAAACATTAATGAGATGGCTAAATAAATGAATAGCTATTTAGCTGGTTTCCTTGCATCCATCCTTGTCCCTCTCTCCACATGTTCTCCACAGGGACTGCTCTCTTTAGAATAGAATTCTGGTTATATCATTTCCCTGCTTGAAACTCTTCACTGTCTCTCCTCCATTACTCCCAGGATAAAGTCCAAAATCAATAATACTGTTTAAGTGAGTGGTATAATTTGGCTCTCAAGTCTCTCTCCAGCTATCATTGCATGTCATTCTCTCATTCTGTCACATATTCCAGCCACATTTGTTTTCTTTCCATTTTTCAAAGTTCCTCATGGTCTTTACACATGCTATCCCCTCTACTTGGAGTGTCCTTCCCCATATTTTTGCCTAACTCATTCTTCAGAAATCCCACCTAAATGTTGCTTTGTAAAATCTTCCCTGATCATGGCACCAAAACAGCTTTTTCTTTTATCTCTCCCATTACTTTTCCTTCAAAACAATGATCACAATGGTAATTATTGGTATGGTTAGTTGTGTAATGTCTGCCTTCCTTATCAGAGTGTAAGTTCTGTGAGAATGGGGACTGTATCTGTTTTGCTTATTACTGTATTTCTAGTGCTCAGTACCTTCAGCCATGCCTGGTATACCATAAATGAATAATTGTGTTAAAGCATGGGCACTGTTAATTTCCTAGGGCTGAACATTTTATTTTAGCTATCATGTACCAACTGCAAGCCTAAGGTCCAGAAGTAGTACAAAGGAGGGAGTGATTAAATTCCCTCCAAGTAAGGATGAGATGGATACAAGGATGAGTAGGGAGGAGTCTTCTTGATAAAGGAGGGGTATTCAGGAAGGCACTCAATGTAGAAACAAAAGCCTATGCGAAATGCTGAAGTATAAGGCAGTTTTTATACTGCAGACTTACAGTATAAGTTATTCTGTATGGCCAGAGAAAAGGACCAAGGGGGTTGGTGGTGGGAGATAAATCTAGAGAGAAAAGGACCAGGTTGAATTTGTTAAGGAGGTTGGATTTGATTCTATCATGCAGTAAACATCACCAGCTTTTCCAGTTCTTTCCTTTGTTTAGGTCTGCTTTCTCTCTTACTATCCATGGATATTTGTGAAAGTCACTTAACCTAGCTGAGCTTCAGTCTCCTCTTGTTGAATGGTTGATGAGAGACATGAGATAGTGTATGGAAGGCACTTCAGAAGGTTTCTGGAATATGGTAAGTGCTTACCAAACGTCAATTCCCTTCCTTTCAGCCCCTATGTTCAAGCTGATGTCAGCACCATGACTGCTGGTCAGTCCAGCGAGATTGCAGTTCCCCTTTAGAGCACAAGGGGGAGTATGAGACTGAACCTTTGCAAAGGGTCACAGGGCATCTTAAGCAGCATCCCTCAGCAAGCCCTCTGAGAACGAGGAAACAGATGTTTTTCCAAAATTAGAGAGGCAACCTGACTTATTTTATAGAGTCTAAGCGAGTGCAACTGTTCGTAAGTTCCCTAGACATGTATCTGAAGGGAGAAATCATTGGCAAGCATGATATACTTAGTTATGAGTTGTCAGATCCCTTAAAGTATCTGATGTTATTGAATTGAATATCCTATTTACCACCCCCTAATTTACATACATTATCACTTTTAATTGAACTCTCTTAAGGAGCCAATGAAATAATTCTCATTCGCATTTTACAGATGAGTAACCTGTGTGATCAAGAGAAATTCAATCACATAACTAGCAAATGGTGAAGGTTGGATTTGAACTTAGACCTCTCTGATTCCAAAGCTTATGTCCTTTTGATTATCCCACACTAGTTTACTTCAATTTCTTTTGAAGTCACTGCACCAGCTTTCTCTCTGGTCTCCTTGTCCTCTGTATCTTGGAACCTCTGATCCATCTCCATTCTATAAGCTGAGTTCTTTCTAAAGTGTAAATTTGGCCATCTTACCCCTGGAGAAAGCAGTAATGGCTTTCTCAAAAGTAACGGCTCCACATTGCCCTGATCTTTGAGTCCATCATCCTTAGCATGGCTCCCCAGGCCCTGGCTGGCCTCTGGCTCTGACCTACCCTCCCACCTCACTCATCACCTGTACTGTGCCCATCATGTCTGTGCTTCCAGAGACCTACAGTCCCTGATGTTCCCTGAAGCCTTCATATAATTTCATAACTTTGGGCCTTTGCTCATGCTGGTCCTTCTACCTGGGTTCCTTCTCTGTGAGTTTAACTCCTACTTATCCTCGAAGACTCAGCTTAAGTCTCAACTCTGCATCCCAGGACCTGCCTCCTAGCATGAGGCCTAACTCTGAGGCTCCTCCCCGTTGATGTGTCCCACAGTGAGAAAACAGCCATGTCTTGCCAAATCCATTAATGTGGCTGATTTTAGTCTTGGCTTCCCCTACTTTCAGTAGCTGAGAAACCACAGGCTATTTATTTCTTCTTCACATCCAGGATGGTATGAATCAGTCCCCACTTCATATGTTTACTGTGAAAGTTAAATGAGATGGTGGATGTAAGAAACCTTTTGTGAATATTTGTATGCTTATTTATTCAGCAAATATCCCCTGACCCCTTCTAAGAATGATCCAGGAGGTCATGTTGGGTTGCAGTTTGGCCTATGCCTTTGTGAACGCAGAACAGTGGGTCTTACAGCCTGCTATCCTGCACCAGAACCTGAGCAACTTGGGTCAGGGACCATTTGTTATCCACTTGGGTGTACAGCAGGTGCTCAGGTGATATTTGTTGTGTGAGTGAGTGAGTGAATGAATGAATGAGTGAATGGTATTCAAGGTAGTGGGAGAAACTGAGGCAAATTCATGGAGATGTTACGAGCAGGTCACCCTCTGGGAACCAAAAGTAGTTTATGCTGTTGGAGCTTAGGGCAGGATGGGGGAGTGTCCAGTAATGAGGCTAGAGGGTAGTTGAGGCCAGACCACAAGAGGCCATATGTGCACATTAACAGATTTAACCTGGGTTAGGAAGAGTCCTCTGCTGCAGTATGGAGTGTGGATTACAGGGGAAGTTTGGAGGCTATCGTGGGGATAGGACAGTGAGAAAGCTGTGGCCGTGCAATGGAGAGCTCTCAGGAAGTATCACGGACAGGCTTTGGTGAAGGATTGGTAGGGTGGGCGAAAGAGAGGGGTGGTGGGTGGGACCTGGGTTCTGAATATTCACATGTTGAATGCTTCGTATGTGTGTGTGTGTGTGTGTGTGTGTGTGTGTGTGTGTCTCAGACTCCTCCCCTGCTGACAGCGGTATGCCCTGATGATGGGGCAGTGTCCTCAGCGTGCATTTTCATTTATTTTACAAATTAAAAAACTGAGGCACAGAGAAGAAAGAAGGAATGATTAGTGTATGAAGTGGTGTTTGAGTTACTTACCATTTTTTCTCCTTATCCAGATCTGTTCCCATTCCTGTGGTAGATTGGTTAAAGGCCATTGATTACTCCCTTCTCTATTCATACCCCTTTGTGATGCGACTTTGCTCTTCTTCTCACTCAGAGCTCTTTGAATCCGGGCTGGGCTTGTGACTTGATTTGGCCAATAGAATGCAGTATATGGAGTGCTATGCAGTTTCTGAGGCTAGGCCTCAAGAGATTGTATCTTCTGCCTTGGCTCTCTTGGAACACTGCCGCGAGACCACCATGTAAACTGCTCTGGCCTACCAGTGGATTAAAAGCCGCATGCAGAAGAACCATGGCACTTAGCCCTCAGCCAGTACTAAATGCCAGGCCTTGGAGTGACCTTCCAGTTGAATGCTGCTCATGAGTGATTCAAGGTAAAATCACCAGATGAATCCACTCAGCCAGCCACAGAATTGTGAGAAATAATAAATTATTGCTGTTTCAAGCCACTGAATTTTTGGGAGTGGTTGTTATGCAGCAATAGATAACTAAAACAACTTCTCTGCTCCCGTTACCAGTAAATGGCTTCACTGTCTACCTGGTTGTTTATGCCAATTCCCTTTCCCACACATCTCACATTTAATCTGCCACCAGGTCCTAAATACAAATCAAATCCCTGTACTTTCCACTTTCCCCACTGCTATGACATGATTTCCGGTCCTCTTCATCTCTCACCTGGATTTTAAAAGCAATTTCTGACTGTTCCCTATCTCCTTTCTCCCTGCTCCCTACTCATCGCATCCCATCTATCACACCCACCACAGTCAGAGCTATTCTTCTTATATGCATATGTAACCAGGTTACTCCATTGCTTCAAACCTTTTGCTTGCAAAGTAATTTCCCAAACCTCTAACATGATTTACAAGGCCTTAGGCCATCTAGTCTCTGCCTTTCTTCCCAGCCCTGTCTTCCACCACTCCTCCCATGAACCCTATGTTTCTAGAGCTGCTTTACATGTTCTGGTGACTTTCTGGCACCTGCTCCAGCTCCCCTGTTATATGAGGCAACCCACTGAAGGGGCGAGAGAAAAACGCTTGACCTGCCAACATATCTGCATTCCTAGGCTGGCCATGAGGAACGCACGCTGGGGTGTAGATCTGAACCTTGTAAAGATTTGAACATTCCAAGTGCAATCCACACTTAGGCTACTACCTTTTCTTTTCTTCTTTCTTTCTTTTTTTATATTGAAGTATAGTTGATTTACAACGAGGCTACTACCTTTTCTAAGTGACTGATTCTCATTCAATAAAAAGTATCACTTTTATATTTCATATAAAAACTAGGAGCTAGAGAAGTCTGATTGCTCTGGCAACTAGAAAAGATTTAAGGTAATTTTGTTTGTAGGACTCTTAACCACAAATGGTGTTCACCAAGCAACCATGATTCTGGAGTCTAATAGAAAGAGCCCTGGACTTGGAGTCAGACAGACCTGGTATCTGGTTCTGCCATTTACCAGTTGTGCGACCTTGGAAAGTCACTTAAACTTTCTGACTTCTGTTTGCTCATTTATAAAAAGGGGATGGCAATCCATACCTTGTATGATTGTATTGAGGACTAAATGAGACAAAAGATATGAATGAGCCCAGTATATTTTAAGGTCTTAATGATGATAACTGTTAGCCAATCTGATTGAAGACAAAAGGTAGCGTTTTGTCTTTCTTCCTATTCTTACTTGGCATTTGGATCTGGAAGTGAAGACAGTCCAATATAGTATGATTAGTTTTGTACTCTCTCTGGTGGTCACCTGCTAGTCAATAGGGAGGCACAAATGACACAGCCCAAATGTCAGATATGGCCTCCCTCCCCCTTTAAGATCTAAAAGCAGTGAGCTTGAACCTCGATTTTTACATTGATTTTTACATTTGATAACCCTTGTAAGTTGGAAGACCTCCTGGAGATTTCCACAAATTCCACGAGGGCTTGTGCTCTCTTCGTCTCTGCCTCTACTCTCCTTTTTCAACTCAGAAAAACAAAGCTCATTGCTCAATTTTCCCACTCACTCATCCTTACAACTCCTCTCTCAGAAAGCATTCCTGAGTGTAATGGCCTTTACTGAACTCTTGAGAGTCACAGAAATGGGTTACATTATATGTGCAACAAACAGCTTCTCCCATTTAATGCATTCCAGTGTTTAAACACCCTTTGTACACCTGCCATGGGAGGGTTTCTTCTGACCCTTTATCCATGTAGCACCTACCCTTACAATGATTTTCTTACTCATCTTTTTCCTTTCCTTCTCCCAGCTCTCTTTATGACCTCTCTCACCCATATTGCTAAGTGAATTCCAAATTCTTTTCCTTTTTTTGCACAGAGCAAGTTGATGTCTCCCTTCTTCTCTCACACTTACATATCCACACTCCTCAAGGTCCTAAGTAGGACAAAAGAACCTCTGAACATTAGGGTCTACCTTTCTTGGAAGGCAGTTGTGGTTAAGAAAATAGCATTTTTTTGTTCTGTTATAACCACAGTGTTTTCTATTTATTGAGGGCTTACTATGTGCCTGGCTTACTATGTGCCTGTCAGGTGCTTTCCAGTAGCTATCTCATTTTCTTATTTGATCTTCACAACATTATTGCTCTTTCTACACATGAGCATAAGGTGCATGTGTCAGAAAAATGGGGTGATTTACATAAGATCACACAGCAAGTAAGTGTGTAAAACGGATTGAAAACCATATCGTCTGGCTCCAAGTCTGTGCTCTGTCCACTTTAATACATGGCCTTTCAGGGAAGAAGGAGAAAGTGATGTGAAGACCTGAGGCAATGTAAACACAATACCATCTGTTCTCATATTGTCTCTCAACTCTAAAAGGATGGTTTTATGTGTTATCTCGTTATTCTTGTGAAGAATGAATAATCATTATCATGACACCCATTTTGAAATGAGGAAACTAAGGCCTTATGGGAGAAAGGGAGTGAGGGAGCAGGCAGTGCAGGACATTTGATTTTAAGATCACAGAGGCACTAGTTCTGTGTGATTAAGAAGTTCAAGGTATGACCATGGGAGGTAATGTGAAGAGGAGACCAAGGACTGAGGGATCAGGAAACCACATGGCTACCGAAGGCACCAGGAGGATGGCAAGACAGGGCTAATGAGAATGACCATGAGCCAGGGGCTGAAATCTTCAATGCATAGGAGCACTTGGAGGTCAATCATGACCTTGATGAGGAAGGGTGGAAGGTGGTATGGCTGGAGACCAAAGGAGGAGGAATTTTTGTACAAGTGTGCAAGTGGCAATGCCGACCCCACCTCCTGGTCCTGTGGTGTATGGGGAGTGAGAAAGTGAGAAGCCTTCCTGCAGAGGGTTACAGGAGGAGTCCTGGTGGAGGGTCAAGCTTTAACAAAGGTAAAGAAGTAACCTGAGTACTCTCTGAAGAAGCAGAGGGTGTAGGAGAGTTTGTTGACAAAAGAACAGGATTCTAGAGGGCACAGTGGAAGGGCTGCCAGGATGAGGACAGTGGGGAGGTGAGTGAAAGGGAGTGGGTGGAGAAGCTCAGAACAGTTCAAGGATGAGTCTGAGGGAGAAGTCAGACAACGAGAGGGGCTGTCTACTGGGTGGTTCCTTGGGCCATAGAGACAAATTGTGTATCAGGTCATAATGGAATGTGGGAAATAATTGTTTTGGTATATGACTCAGGCCTCTAAGATTTTTAAAAATTGAATTATAGTTAATTTACAATGTTGTGTTAGTTTCAAGTGTACAGCAAAGTGATTCTGATATATATACATATACGTATATATATATATATATATATACATATATATATATATATATATATATATATATTCTTTTTCAAGACTTCTAAGATTTGAGAAGGGGGAAGAGTATGGGGAGGGATGATGATTCTAAACCAAAGCTGGCAGCTGGCTCCTGCGACCTCAGGAAGACTTGAAGTCCAGGTCCACATGTGAGGGTGGGGTGCTAATCGCCACTTAGACCTGCCTTCTCTGACAGAGTTGGGACTTCCTAATGACCAGGCAAGAACATTTTCTCACTCCAGGCTACTGTTGGTAATGGGGCCATTGAAAATGTTTTGTTTCTGTTTGTTTCTTCAGGGTTGATGGTAACACGGTGACATTTAGAACAATCACTCAGGCTGCCAACATAGAGGATGGATTGGAGAGTGGAGGCAGGGAGACCCATTAGGAGGCTGTTGCATTAGTTCAGGCAAGAAGTGATGAGGGCTGAACCAGGGCGAGAGCAGTGGAGACGGAGAAGAGGGGAAGGGATAGAATATGTTACAGAGGCGTCATCACCAGGCTGATGGGATGTAGGGTGTGAAGGAGTGCATAGGGTAGAGAACAATGCCCAGGTTTCTGGCTTCGTTTCCACCTGTAGACAGCCGTCCAGATTCTGCCTCTCTACCCGGGCTTTTGTGAGGATGAAGCGGTATAACGACAGGGAAGTGCTTTAGAAATGGCCATGCTACAAACCCATCATCACCTACACTATCATAGAAGCTCTCTGATCACCCTAGTAAGTTCAGTGTATGGAACGAGGCGTGAGAATTAAGATAAGTCATGATAGTCACCCAGATATTGGGGAGCGCCAGGCCCCGAGATACCTCGGATTTCCTACACCTGCCCAGAGCCGGGGGCCCGGCGAATAGGGACTCCGCCCCTGGGCGGGGCATGGGTGGGCCCTGGTCGCGGTGGTGGCCCAGCCCAGCTGCAGCCCGAGCCTCAGCCCGAAGTCGCTGCGGTGGGGACCAGACCCGCCCCGCACCGCCCTGCTCCGCGAACCCACTGCGCCTCTTGCCGCCCGCCGCCAGGTCCAGCGGTTCCGCGGCGCTGCCAGGGAGCGAGCCGCTCGTCCTCACCCGGAGTCCCAGGTAAGGGGCGCGGCCCGGCAGCCCGCCCGGGGAGGATCTGGGACCGATTCCCGGCGCAGGGCGCTGGGGACTGTGAGTGGGCGTTGAGAAGGAGCACAGGGCAGCGGAGGGAACACCAAGGAGAAGGGGCCAGGCGAGGCCACTAAGGAGAGGCACCGCGGCAGTGAAGGGGCGCGTAGCCTGGGGAGGGGGCGCTGAGGAGCGTCTACCCGGGCTGTGAGGGCCGCAAGGAGGGCTCCAAAGGCAGGGGCAGAGGGATTGGGGGAACGAGAAAGAGGGCGCCGGGGCTCGGGAAAAGGATGAGCGGCAATTGGAGCGCAGTGAAGGCTCGTTGAGGGGGAAACGGGGGGGGGATGGGGGGAGAGGTAAGGAGGGAGCTGAGAGGGACAGTGCGGGAAGAGCGTACCAGTGAGCCGAGGGGCGGGGAAGGGGGTGCTGAAGCGAGAGGACTGAGAGGAACGAGGGAAAGGAGGCGTGGAAGTGAAGAGCTAAGGGGAGGGGACTGGCCGGCGGGGGTCGTTTCGAGCTGGAGAGGAGTGAGATGGTGAGGGGAAGGGGCGCTGGGCAGGAAGGAGGTGCTGGGCCGGGAGAAGGTAAAGTGAGTGTGGTGTGGTGCTGGAGCCCAGGTGGGTCTAGGCAAGGGGGGTAACCTGAGTGTGGGAGAGGGATGGAGCTTGGAGGTGGGAAGCTTGGAAGAATGGGAAGGTGGGAGGCAAGGCTGGGGCTATCCAGGCTGCAGAGAAAGGGGGTGGGGAGCTGATGGAGGGAGAGAGCCAAGGCCTTGGATATGGGCTGTGGGCACCTGAGTTCTGGCTAGGGGTGGCGCATGGAGAGGCACTGGAATAGAGCAAGGGGTTGGCAGCCGGGAGTGGAGGAACTGTCGGGGAACTTGGAGAGTTTAGGCTGGTAGATGGGCTGGGTCATGGTGCGGAGGAAGCCAGGTGTGGGTTGTGGTGTGGGAGTGGGAAGATGATTGGGGCCCAGAGTGGAGTCCAAGGGCATCTATCTGGTAGCTGTGTCTTAGCTCCTCAGAAGGCTGAGGAGGGGGGTGCAGGCACTGGACCCTGTTACACAGCTACCTGGGGTCAGAGACAAGAAGAGAATCGTTGACAGAGAAATTCATCCACAGGCTGACTCTGTTCTGGAGTCCAAGTGTGGGAAGAGATTTTAGGGAGGGAGGTGGCAGCTAATAGAGGTGTGGAGGGGAGTGGGAAAAGGACAGGGCCATCCATCCCAGCTTCTTGTAATCCAGATGGAAAAGGGTGGGGGATAGTAAAAGGAGTTGGATGTGTGTGTGTGTGTGTGTGTGTGTGTGTGTGTGTTTGCTCACCTGTTCTGAGCCTATAAAGGGAGGAAGACAATGGAAGTCCGTGAAAAGCCCTGTCTGTGGTACTGGGAAGCCTTGGTGCTGAGTTTGCCCTAGCAAAGACATTCTGCCAGAGGATGGTAGGTCAGGGAAGACTTCCTGGTCATGAAGGATTTAGCTAGCCACAGAGGAAAGAATGTTCCTATCAGAGGAAACAGTATGGAAGCAGGCAAAAATATAAAATGATCTCCAGTCCAAGAAATAAATCTCCAGTTTCTTAAGGATTACAATATGAAGGGAGACACCAGCAACCTATAGAGGATGTTTAAGAAGGTTTCTCCTCTAAGCTGGAACTTCTATGGTTTCTCTTCATCTCCCCAGAGTACAGCACAGGGCCTGGCACACAGTAGGTGCTCAATGAATGTTGATTGAATGACTAATTGAGCTGTGGCTGTGCTCCTGCCTCTCTCATGTACTGGTTTTAATTCTTCCAATAGTTTGCCCAGAAGTCACTATATTAACTCATTTTATAGATAAGGAAACTGAGGCCCAGGGTGCGATCTGCCTAAGGTTACACAATTGCTTAGAGAGCCAGAGCTCAGCCCAGGTGTCTCTGACTTTGTCTTGTGCTCTTTCCTTCAAAAGAGAAGTTCATCCATTTACTTCTTCACTACATGTATTCAGTTGATCTCTTCTTGCTGGATTTTAAGGCTGTCTCCTCTTCCCTCCTCTTTTCTGCCTGAAGTCAGGTTCTTCCTTAGATGCTTATCAGACTCAAAGTGTTGTTTGTTTTTCACACCAACCCTTGGAGGAGCCATTTCCTTCTTTCCCCCAGCCTAGGACCAGATATGACTTCCCTGGGCCTTCATCTGTATTGCTTGTCAGAAGACAGTGAGCTACCCAGCTCTGTCATTTATGTGATTGTCAAAAAAGAGAGAGAAGATCTGATTGATGCTTATCTGACAAATGCAGTTCTGCAGACACCACCTGTGCCTTGACCTGTCTGCTCAGATCTGCCTCAGGCAGCTGCCTGCTGGGGTGGTTTTTACTTCTCTTCCGAATGTCTGTGTAGCCCCTGCCCCGCTCTTGAGAAGATCCCCTTGGGGGCGTCCACATGAACCTGCCTTCGAACCGTACCTCTCAGCTCTCCCTGTTTTCATACCACCTTCTGGGAAAGCTATGCTGTGTGCACATAAACAAATGTTGACAGTACAGTATGGCAAGTGCTAGGAAGAGATCTCAGGGTGCTGGGGATGCTTTTCTACTCACCCTAAAATTGTTGTAGTTTTTATTTTCCCTAATCCCAGTCCAATCTGGGGGTAATCAGATGACAGAAGTTCTAGTAATGATGCTCCAGCTGACTTGTATGACCTTTGACAAATCACTTCTCTTTGTGGAGCCTCAATTTTTTTTACCTGAAAATGAAGGGGAGTGGATCAGACCAGGAGCTGAAAGTATTTTTTACTCTTGCCTTGCACCTATGGCAGACATAGCTAATAAAGGCAGGCACTTTTCCAACTGGATTCTATGCAAGGCCAGGTGTAGTTTTCTCCACACAGTGTAGGTATGAAGCACCCTTATATACATTTTCTTTTTTTTTTAAATTAATTTATTTTTTATACAGCAGGTTCTTATTAGTTATGTATTTTATACATATTAGTGTATATATGTCAATCTCATCTCCCAATTCATCATACCACCACCACCCCCTCCGCTTTCCCCCCTTGGTGTCTATACATTTATTCTCTACATCTGTGTCTCTATTTCTGCCTTGCAAACAGGTTCATCTGTAACGTTTTTCTAGATTCCACATATATGCGTTAATATACGATATTTATTTTTCTCTTTCTGACTTACTTCATTCTGTTATGACCATCTCTAGGTCCATCCATGTCTCTACAAGTGACCCAATTTCTTTCCTTTTTATGGCTGAGTAATGTTCCATTGTATATATGTACCACATCTTCTTTATCCGTTTGTCTGTCGATGGGCATTTAGGTTGCTTCCATGACCTGGCTATTATAAATAGTGCTGCAGTGAACACTGGGGTGCATGTGTCTTTTTGAATTATGGTTTTCCCTGGGTATATGCCCAGTAGTAGGATTGCTGGGTCATATGGTAATTCTATTTTTAGTTTTTTAAGGAACCTCCATACTGTTCTCCATAGTGGCTGTATCAATTTATATTCCCACCAACAGTGCAAGAGGGCTCCCTTTTCTTCACACCCTCTCCAGCATTTGTTGTTTGTAGATTTTCTGATGATGCCCATTCTAACTGGTGTGAGGTGATACCTCATTATACTTTTGATTTGCATTTCTCTAATAATTAGTGATGTTGAGCATCTTTTCATGTGCCTCTAGGCCATCTGTATGTCTTCTTTGGAGAAATGTCTATTTAGGTCTTCTGCCCATTTTTTGATTGGGTTGTTAGTTTTTTTTTTAATATTGAACTACATGAGCTCTTTATATATTTTGGAGATTAATCCTTTGTCCGATGATTCATTTGGAAATATTTTCTCCCATTCTGAGGGTTGTCTTTTTGTCTTGTTTATAGTTTCCTTTGCTGTGCAAAAGCTTTTAAGTTTCATTAGGTCCCTTTTGTTTATTTTTGTTTTTATTTCCATTACTCTAGGAGGTGGGTCAAAAAAGATCTTGCTGTGATTTATGTCAAAGAGTGTTCTTCCTCTGTTTTCCTCTAAAAGTTTTATAGTGTTTGGCCTTACATTTAGGTCTTTAATCCATTTTGAGTTTATTTTTATGTATGGTGTTAGGGAGTGTTCTAATTTCATTCTTTTACGTGGCTGTCCAGTTTTCCCAGTTTTTCCAGTTTCTTATTGAAGAAACTGTCTTTTCTCCATTGTATATCCTTGTCTCCTTTGTCATAGATTTGTTGACCATAAGTGCGTGGGTTAACCTCTGGGCTTTCTATCCTGTTCCATTGATCTATATTTCTGTTTTTGTGCTAGTACCATATTGTCTTGATTATTGTAACTTTGTGGTATAGTCTGAAGTCAGGGAGTCTGATTCCTCCAGCTCTGTTTTTTTCCCTCAAGATTGCTTTTGCTACTCGGGGTCTTTTGTGTCTCCATACAAATAAGATTTTTTGTTCTACTTCTGTAAAAAATGCCATTGGTAATTTGATAGGGATTGCATTGAATCTGTAGATTGCTTTGGGTAGTACAGTCATTTTCACAATATTGATTCTTCCAATCCAAGAACATGGTATATCTCTCCATCTGTTTGTGTAATCTTTGATTTCTTTCATCAGTGTCTTATAGTTTTCTGAGTACAGGTCTTTTACCTCCTTAGGTAGGTTTATTCCTAGGTATTTTATTCTTTTTGTTACAATGGTGAGTGGGATTGTTTCCTTAATTTCTCTTTCTGATCTTTCATTGTTAGTGTATAGGAATGCAAGAGATTTCTCTGCATTAATTTTGTATCCTGCAACGTTACCAAATTCATTGATTAGCTCTAGAAGTTTTCTGGTGACATCTTTAGGGTTAGCTATGTATAGTATCATGTCATCTGCAAACAGTGACAGTTTTACTTCTTCTTTTCCTACATTTTCTTATTTACAAATCACAGCAGCCTTCTGCAGTAGGTAATGTGATCATATCATAGATGAGGACATTGAAGCTCAGAGTTTAGGTGACTTGTCCAAGTTCATACATTGAGTTACTGGGAAAGCTGGGATCAGTAGCCAGGCTTTTTGTTATGCTAAAGCTGCCACTCTAAAATCTCTTGTAATTCCAGTAATCTAAGAGTGCAAACAGCTGCATCAGAAAAATGAAAACCAATAATACAACATTTACATCAATAGTCTGGCACATGGCAAATGTTCAATAAATATTTACTGAAAGGAGTAACATGCCCAAGGATTTACTCTAGGTTCATTGTTGACAGGGTAGAAGGATGGATAAAACTCAGCTGCATCCAGAAGGAGAGACAGACAGTTAATTGTAAAACAGGCTCAAATTATGGAGCCCAGATCAGGGAGAGGACACTTGAACAAGATTTGACTGCAGAAGTGAATTAAAAAGCCAGTGAATTAATATTTATTGAGTACCTCCCATAGATCAAGAAACCATGCCAGATTATTTACATATGATACCATAGCTATTGGTACCATAGCTCATTGAAGTAGGTGGCATTTTCTCTGTTGTAAGGTAAAATGCTGTGGCTTAGAGAGCTGATATTACTCACCCAAGAATTCAGCTGAAGAATAGAGCAGGAATTTTGACCTCTCCCATATTATGTCATGGTACTAGGTCTAGTCTCAGCTGTTAGTTGTGAGGCTTGGGTAAATCCTTATAATTTCTAGCCCTCAGTTCCCTTCTTGATCCAATGGGGATAGTAATCTTTGTCCTTCCAGTTTTATCTCCCAGGTCTATCTAGAGGGTAAAATAAGATAAAGGAAATTGAGGTAAGGATCAAATCTGTGTTTTAGTAGTTATTCTTTGACCAGGGGTTCCATTTCTAGGAATCTCTCCTAAGGAAATAAATAGGAAAGAGAACAAATATGTAAAGAAATGGTCACTGCAACTTAATTTTTATAATTAAGAACAGAAAAATAAATATATGACTTTAAAGAATTGGTCATATGACACAACCATAGGATGGAGTAAAGTGTAGTCAATTGAAATCATATTTACGAAGAATTTTAAAAATCTCAGTATATGATATAATGTTAAGTGAAAAGGAGCAGGATACAAAACTAATTATCTCAGCTATTAAAATATACGTGGAAGATATAGACTAGAATGTATTGTATGTTATCATTTATATATATATATATATTTATAAAGTATGAACAGACCTCTGTGCTTATATATGCAAAGAATATCTTTGAAAGATACATAAATCGTTAACATGTTTGCCTCTGGGGAGAGGAACTAGAGACTGGGCATCAGGGGTGGAAGCAAGACTTACTTTTCACTGTAAACCTTTAGGTTCCATATTACCTTCTTTTTATGCCAAAAGTTAAGAAAATAATGCAAATTGCAGATGGTGATAAAGTAATACTTGCAAATAGTAAAGTTTGTCTGAATTATTTTCAGTGTGTGTATTACCCTTTTTTTAAAATACTAATTACTGGTTTATTGTAAAAGTGTAAAGGATACAACTCAGGAACAGCCAGATGGAAGAGATGCATAGGGCAGGGTAGGGGGAAAGGGTGTCTTGGAGCTTCCAGGGTCTCTCCTAGCACATCAACGTGATCACCAACCTGGAAGATCTCCACACCGCTTTGGTTAGGGTTTTTTACGAAGATTTCATTACTGTAGGCATGATTGATTAAGCCATTGGCCTTTAGTCATCAACTTAATCTCCAGCCCTTCTCCCCTCCCCAGAGGTTAGGGGGTGGTGCTGAAAGTTCCAACCCTCTAATCATGTGGTTGGTGCCTCTGGCAACCAGCCCCCACTCTGAGGCTGTCCTGGAGCCCCAGCCACCAGGCATCTCATCAGCGCACAACAAGACACTTCTCACTTGCATTTCCAGAGGTTGCAAAGCTTTCAGGAGCTCTGCCTGGAACCAGGAACCCAGACCAAATACATGTCTTTTATTATATCACAATATCGCAGTGCTCAATAAATGGGAACTGTTATATGGTTATTGTCACCATCATATCTCTCATGGGAAATAATGAGTACTTGACAAATATTTGCTGGTAATATTAAGGCCTAGGTATACTACAATGTATTACCTTTTAAATTAAATAATAAGGTATAATTTCAAAATAGATGGCACTCTGGTGCGTGAAAAAGTAAAGGAGGAAATAAACTTCAAATGTTAACAGTGGCAGTTTCTGAGTGGATGCCGTGTCTGGTAATTTAAAATTTTCTGTTTTACATTCTTGTGTTTTTTTCTAACGTTTTGTAATGGATATATACTTTCAAAGAAGAGATTTTCTTTTGTAAACAAACAAAGACGACTAGCAGCAGAGTGGAGGATGGTATGAGATCATTGTGATTGCTTCCCTTGTTTTGACTTGCTGTTTTGGCCTTTTTTTTTTTTTTTTTTTTCAAACTCAGCTTAGGAGCTACCTCTACAGGAGCCTCTCCTTGCCCACCATGCCTCCAGGTTGGGTTAGATACTTCTTATGGGCTTCCTCAGCCAAGGCTTCCCTCTGTCTTATCACTTATCCACTGCTTTGTTACTCTGTGTTTATGAGTTTTTTACTCTAATCTGTGGTCACTCAGAGGTCAGACACCATGGCTGATTCATACTTGTATTCCTTGTGCCCAGCACAGGGCTTGACCCAGAACAATGTGTTCAGTAAATATTTGCTGAAGGAATAAATGGGAGGCGCTGGGCTCCACCCCAATCCTGAGACAACATTTGGGGCAGGTGCAGTGAGGGGGTGACTCTGCGTAGTGTGTATTTCCTCAGTGATGCTGGGGCGTGGAGTGAGTGTATGCAGGGCGGTGTGACCATTAAGAGTTAGGTGATCCAGGGTGACACTGGAGGTGTGTTCCTGAGTGACCACAGGTCTCTCCTGCAGATGGCTTCAGTGACTGATGGTAAAGCCGGAGTCAAAGATGCTTCTGACCAGAATTTTGACTACATGTTCAAACTGCTCATCATCGGCAACAGCAGTGTTGGCAAAACATCCTTCCTCTTCCGCTATGCTGACGACACCTTCACCCCAGCCTTCGTCAGCACCGTGGGTATTGACTTTAAGGTGAAGACAGTCTACTGCCACGAGAAGCGAGTGAAGCTGCAGATTTGGGTGAGTCCTGGGCATCTTGGGTAGAAGTGTCCCAAGAGCTGACTCGTTTGCTGGTACAAAGGCTGGGCGGTGAGGCCAGTTTAGAACTTCTGAGTTTTATGACATTAGGCACCAGTGCTATTGTGTATCTGGCCCCTGGCCTATCCCTTGTTGGTTTTATACAGTTTTGCTCTCCTCTGGGAACTCAGGTGTTTCTGCTGCTTAACTGTCCAAAAGGTTTTATCCTGGCTTATATGGATGAGTAACCAAGAATCTGGGCTCTGGAGTTATAGACCTGGATTCAGATTTCAGTTCTGCCAGTAACTAGTCATGGAACCTTGACTAAATTACTTAACCTCTCTGGGCCACACTTTCCTCTTTGGGGATTATAATAGCATCTATGTCATAGGGTTGTTGGGTGCTTAGCATAGTTCCCGGAACATAATAAATGCACAATAAATGTTAGCTACTGTATCCATAATCTATCACTCTGTAATCACTTCAAACCTTGATGGCTTAAAACAACAATAATAATTCATTAACTCACAGTTGCTGTGGATCAAATATTTGGGAGTGGCTTAGTTTCTGGCTTGTGGTCTCTTATGAGATTGCTGCCAGATGTTGGCTTAGGTTACAGTCATCTGAAGGCTTGAGTGGGCCTGGAGGATTAGCTTCCAAGGTGGCTTACTCACATGTCTGGCACTGGCTTTAGCAGGAGGCCTTCATTCCTTTCCACGTGGATCTTTCCACAGATCTGCTTCACTCCACAGAGTGTCTTCATGGCATCTCCTAGGGGGAGAGATCCAAGAAACCAAACAGGAAGTGGCAGTGTCTCTTATTAGAGTATTCTATTGGTCACTGATTCAATGTAGGAGGAACCTACACAAGGGTATGAATCCTGGGAGGTGGAGATCATTGGAGACTATCTTGGAAATTGCCCACCACAGCTACTATTATTGGCATTTACCAGTGGTACTAATAAAATTTATATGTATTTGAGATGATATAGCAACATGTACATCATATATTTTTCTATACTTAATTAGCACTGGGATTAGAAATTTGTGATTTAAAGTATTCAAAATATATTTATTATCAGTCCACTCAACATTAATACATTGTACATATATGTTATTAGTATAGTCTGTATACAGTACTTTTCTTTTTACAAATTATTTCCATGTGTTAATACTATCTCACAATCAACCCCATGGGACAGATATTCAGAGAGTAATTAATTTGCCTTAGGTTGACCACGCAGCTACAAAATGGGATTCCAACTCAAATCTTCTGATTCTAAAGTATGTGCTGTTTTCTCTACACTGTGCAATTAGGTCTTATAGAGCTCATATTTTCATTTGTGATCATGTCAAGTATTACTTTATATAGAGATAAAAGTTCATTTTGTTTATTTAGTCTCTATTAAAAGCACTGAGGAATCAAACCATTAGAAATGCAAGAAGCTACGCATTCCATTTAGTTCATTGGTTCTAGAAGTGTGGTCTCCAGATCAGCAACATCAGCATCACTGGGAATTTGTTAGAAATGCATAATCTCAGGTCTCTCCTCAGACCCAAGGAATCAGAAACTCTGGGGTATAGCCCAACAATCTGTGTTACAACAAGTCTTCCAGGTGTTTTTTTTTTTTTTTTTTTTGGTGGTATGCGGGCCTCTCACTGTTGCAGCCTCTCCTGTTGTGGAGCACAGGCTCCGGCCGCGCAGGCTCAGCGGCCATGGCTCACGGGCCTAGCCGCTCCGCGGCATGTGGGATCTTCCCGGACCGGGGCACGAACCCGTGTCCCCTGCATCGGCAGGCGGACTCTCAACCACTGCGCCACCAGGGAAGCCCTTCCAGGTGGTTTTGAGGTTGGCTAAAATTAAAGAACCACTGATCTAGTTTAGCTACCTCATGGTGAGAATCAATAAGCATTTATTAAGTACCTGTTCTGTGCCCAGTGCTTCCATTTATGTAGTCTGACATCCTCCCTGCAGCCAGCGCACAGAGGGGTCTGAAAGCAAAAGATATTTGGGGCATGGTGAGCAATACAATGAAAATGGAGCAAGGCTGTGAAAGAGCAGGGAGGGGATGCTGAGAGAGAAATTTGCTGGAGAGGCTGTCAGGTGGTGGCTTGCGAGTCAGGGAGACCTTGGACAACAAAGGTTTTTGAAGGTTTTGAAGGTTTTTGAAATGGGCCAGAGGGTACATGTCTGATTATTCCTTAGGGCACTGAAGAAACTTACTAGAGTTTATTCTTGTCTTTGTATATAAAATAAATGTTTACTAATATTTACCATATGGATTGACATGGATATCTTCATTTGATCTCCACATTTGGTGCTCACAGATCCTACACTCAAAAAATCTTCAGGTGGGAGGAGATACTCTTCCTTTTAAGGGGTTGGCAGTAGTGGCTCCCTCACTCTTTTATACATTTTCAGCCCATTGTGAACTTTTGCAGTTTTCCTGTGCTTAGTTAAGTGGATTTATTGATTGTACTACCTCATTTTAACTAAATGAACCTCCATGATGGATATGTGGATTTAAAAGAGTCCTACCAAGAAACCTCTGATTGAAGACTATATTAATTATAGTAAGCCTAAGTGAGCACAGAAAATGGCTAGACTGATATCTCCCTGACACCTAGCACAAGTTCATTGTCAGCCATGTTTTGAGGTAAAATCAATGACAATCTAATTAGATCTGACATAGTCAATCACACTGCTTTTGCTAAAAAAAAGTTAGTGGGCTTCCCTGGTGGCGCAGTGGTTGAGAGTCCGCCTGCCGATGCAGGGGACACGGGTTTGTGCCCCGGTCCGGGAAGATCCCACATGCCGCGGAGCGGCTGGGCCCGTGAGCCATGGCCGCTGAGCCTGCACGTCCAGAGCCTGTGCTCCGCAACGGGAGAGGCCACAACAGTGAGAGGCCCGCGTAGCGCAAAAAAAAAAAAAAAAAAAAGTTAGCAACGGGTTTTGTGTTTGTGTGTGTGTGTGTATGTGTGTGTGCATGCATGCTTTTCTGTAGCAAAAAATAAAAATTTTCTGTACTGTTCATATATGCATTAAAATGTAAACATTTAAATATTATTTGTTATTTTAATGTATTTTAATATCGTTTGTGTACAGAAGTAGGTATAATATATATGTATATGTAATCTAAGTAAATATGCAAATACTGTGAGTGCTGTGCCTACATTTTTCTTACGGGGTATGAATTTGGAGACTACTACCACGGGCACTGGGGAGCATAGAAGGGTTTTAACAAAGTCAGATTTTCATTTTAGAAAGATTTCTGGCTTCAGTTTGGGAGGGTAGATGGATATGAAGCAAAGAAACTAGTGGTTTGGGTAAGTTACTAAATGTATTAGTCTGCTCAGGCTACCATAATAAAATAGCACAGACTAGTTGGCTTAAACAACAGACATTAATTTTCTCACAGTTTTGGAGACTGGAAGTCCAAGATCAAGGTGCCAGCTGGTGTTGATGTCTGGTGAGAGCTCTCCCATTGGGTTGCATATGGCTGGCTTCTTGCTGTGTGCTCACACTTCCTTTCCTCGGTGCTCACACTGGAGAGGAGTGAGCGAGCTCTCTGGAGTCTCTTCTTCCAAGAGCACTAACCTATCAGATCAGGGCCCCACCCTTATGACCTCAATTAACCTCAATTACTTCCTTCAAGTCCCCATTTCCAAATATAACCACACTGGGAGGTAGGGCATCAACACATGAATTTTGGGAGGATACAAACATTCGGTACATAACACTGAGAAAGTGATAAAATGACATAAGTGATGGAAATGAGGAGAGAGAATTAATATTAAAATTTACAGAATTTGATGATTAATTAATTGTATAGGGAGAGGGAGGAACACGTATCTTCTTATACACATCTATTTATACATATTTACTTCTCTGAGAGTTCTGTGATTTTTTAAAGTTGTGTGAGCTTTGGTAAGTCACTTTACTTCTATGAATAGATAATATTCTCAACTGTAAAGGTCTCACAGGTTTGTTGAGGGACGGGCTACATGATAACATAGTATTGTGCCTGGCACATAGTAGGAATACAATAAATGTTAAGTTCTGTCCTTTCTCTCCTCCTGATCTTCATGCAAATGGTAACCGGGTTCCCTCATAAGGTTTCCCACCTGTGATTCCAGAAGTACTGGAACAGCATCCAGGGATTCACTAGCACTGTATGAAGTGTTCATATAAACTTTTCAAGCTCATTTGATCTCTCCCAGGGGATTTCAAAAAAGTCATTGTCAGAGTGGAAGCTGGAGAGGGAAGAAGAGGAGGTTGTGAGCATCACTGAGCAGGACCATTCACAAAAGGAGTTTCTGTCATCTCTGGGGGATGATGATGGTATTGGTAGTGCCTTGTTCTCTGGGGTTCCTTGCCATATAGGTCCCTGAGAGTCTCCTCTGTGTCCAGAGAGGTTAATTATTGTGGAATAGAGAAGAGAATCTTAGTGGGGAGGTGAGGGTAGGGGACAAATCTCATTAATAGAGAGTGAGAGCATGCACAGGTGTGGAGGGAGGGAGAATTGGTAACGCCACAGCAACACACTTGACTAGAGGCCACTTACTGCTTGGGTGCTTGTTGCCAAGCAACTGCTAGAGACACGTGGGAAGAGAAGAGTGGGAGAGGACCTTCCACTACCTCCATGTGGGGCCCATTACAGGGGATATTGGGTCTGGTGCTGGCCAAGGGAAGGATCCGGGGGTCTGTGGGATGACTGAGCTGACCCACCACTGTGGAGTCCTGCATTCCAGTCCTGGCTCTCCCTGAAGTTCAGTCATTGTGTGATCTGGAATAACCCCTCCCCTCCATGGACCTATTTGGACCTGTTTCCCCAACTATCAAATGGAGAAAATAATCCTTGTTCTTCTTGCCTCATGGGATGTTGTGAAGTTCAAGGGAGGATATGGAAAGGAAAGCCCAAGGACAACTATGAAGTTTTGAGTAGATCAGAAGGACTGTGGATATTGTCAACCATGTGAATTCTTCCTGTATGTGCTTTAAGTCATTCTTTTTGTCTTCCCACCTTCCTTCTGACCCAGGGAGTTAGTTATCTCCTTAAAGAATGGGTGTTGAGCCCAGAGATGTCAAGTTACTTGTGCAGAGCCAAACAGTAAACTTCATTCTTTTATTCATTCAATAGACATTCATCTGGTACTCCCTCTGTGCCAGGCATTGTGCTAGCAGTGGGGAAACACCCTTCCTGCTCTCCTGGAGTTAATGCTGTAGCAGGAAAGATAGATACTAAGTACATGGGTGAAAAATATCTAATTTCATCTGTGGTAAGGGCCGTGAAGGAAAAAAAATAGACTTGTTTCAAACTCAAGCACTGAGTCACAGAGCTCAGGAATCGCTGAACTGTGACTTAGGTCTCATACCCCGCATGCAACTGGGGTCAGGCTCAATTCTATTCACAATTTAAAAGGCTGATGACCTTCACCGCACCAGCTCACTCCAGGCCTGGTCTCTGTCAGGGGACGTGGTGGCAGGGGCCTCCACTGTGGAAGGACAGAATGTCCTCCTTCTCGCTCCCACCAGTGAGGCTTTTTTTGGTGACCTTCTTGTCAAGAAGACCTTAAAGATAGGAGTGTCTTATGTGTCCAGAGTTACTTGTATAGAGACTGGGGAATGGACTGGCTGGTCTAACATTTTTCTATCGAGAGTTTGAGAACTGTGTGTTTTGTGAAGGATTTAAAGGCCACTGTCCTCACTCCTGGGCTTGTCCTGGTATTGCTATTCTCCATCCTCTTTCTTTCTCTGCAACTCCCTCTTCTGAAACCCTCAGTCACTACGGTGCTTGCATCTACCTCCATTATTCTACTTGTTTTGTTGTGTTGGTGATTTTTTTTTTTTTTTTTTTTTTGGCCACACCGTGAGGCTTGCGGGATCTCCGTGTCTGACCAGGGATTGAACCCAGGTCCGTGGCAGTGAAAGCGCGGAGTCCTAACCATTGGACTGCCAGGGAATTCCCTTTGGTGATGATTTTGAAAAGATAATGTGTATAAAGCACCAGTGTAGTCTTTGGCATGGAGTAAACACTAAACAAATAGTAGTTTTTATTAAAGTTCTAGGGAGATCAAGAAATGATACTCCTTGTCTTCCCCCCTTAAGTCTGGAACCAATTGAGAGATAGATACAAGAGTCAGAGAGATGGGGAGTAATGCGACAGCCTTCTTAGTGATAAAACTAGGATGAAGCACATGGCCCAAGTCTTCAGGGAATTGGAGCTGGCTAATACTTCACTCTGAAGTCGGATAGACATACAGACCCAATCACAGGCCGACATGAGTGGCTAGCTGCCACTAGCTCCTACAACATGCACCCAGGGTCAAAGTCCATGTGGCCCAGACTTACTAATGCTTAAGGCTTAAGGGTAGGTCTACAGTAGAAGCCTCAATCTCCATGGACAGTCTTCTTCATGGAGGGGGAAAGGAGGGTCCCTCCTCCAACAGCTCTTTTTATAATTAAAGAAATAGAAGTAAACATTCACTCCAAAGAGAGGTTGGGCAGAATGATGAAATCTGGGAAAAATAGGAGGAGTCTTAGGGGGTTTCATGGAAATCCTAAATTCCATAGTGTTGAGAGTGACTCCCTACGTAACCAGGAGCTGAGAACAATAAGACTAGGGTAAGATAGGCTGTTGGTAGTCAGCTAGTTTCTTTCACTCACTAGCCAACCACCCACATAGCTGCCTCGATGATATTTAGGTTGCCACATGGCTTTGGAATCACTTATAAATATTAAAACGTGAATATCAAATCTGGGAATGTCAAAGACCTATATCTTAGGACCAACAATATAAGAGTATAATAAAATGTAATGGAGCTTAGGAATGTGGGGAAAGGCCATACCAGAAACCCAGACTAAGGAGGATTGTGGCTCTTGAGCAGTCATTTAACAAATATTTACTATGCCAGACAATGGGGCTAGAGAAGTTAATATGAATATGACACATTCTCTGCTCTCCAGGAACTGGTGAGAATGAATTTACCTCTGAGCTCCAAAAGTGAAGTAAAATGAGTAACATAATTCTCTTGTTCTGTTAAGGGAAGCAAACTGGGACATCAAGAGAGATTGACTTTTCCCTTGTATATTTAAGAATATATAATAATGGATTATTATACACGATTGGTCAACTGTTTAATGGGCATCTGCATTTGTTTCCTGTTGCCTCTCTGACACATTACCATAAATTTAGTGGCTTAAAACAGCATGGATTTATTATCTTATAGATCTGGAGGTCAGAAGTTCAAAACGGATGTCACTGGGTTAAAAATCAAGGTGTTGGCAGATTTGTGTTCCTTCTGGGGGCAAGGGGAGAATCCATTAACTTGCCTTTTCCAGCTGCTAGAGGCTGCCTGCATGCCTTTGCTCAGGGCCCCTTCCTCCATCTTCAAAGCCAGCGGTATAAATTCCGTCAACTTCTCTCTCTCTCTGACCTTTCTGCCTTTCTCTGATAAGTACCCACATGATTACCTTGGGCTCTTCTGAGTGATCCAGGATAATCTTCCCATCTCAAAACCTTAATTTAATCACATTTGCAAAGTCCCTTTTGCCATGCAAGGTAACATATTCATAGGTTCTGGGGATTAAGACATGGATATCTTTGGAGGACCATTATTCTGACTACCACAGCATCCATTAATAACATGGAAATGATCTAATATAAATTCTCCCCATTTTTCAAGGCTCTAACTCAGGTTCCCTCTTCTCTAATGATAGCCCCCTCTGCTAACTCCCTGAAACAGGTACTGTCTGTGTCTTAGGCTAAGCCTACCTGCTGAGAATGCCTGTCATCTTCTTAGGTGCCAACAAGCCTGTGAGCTTAGAGCTTATCACATCTCAATCTCATTTTAGACATGAGGAGGCTGAGGTCCAGAGAGAGATAGGACTTACTAAGGGCTCATTCCAAAACTCCTTATGCCACCTTCAGGAAGTTGAAATCTGGCCACCAGGACATAATGGGGACCCAGAGAGACTGATGGGCAGCACAGAAAAGGCCAGAGGCTGAACAGGAACATGAGGGCTGCAACAGGTCCCTGTGGCTCCAGGAATACGGAAATACTTGCTGAGTACAACATCCTGTACTTAGCTCTTACAATATTCAGAATTGATTTTTCTAGGCAGCAAGTTTCCTGGTGTGGCTGCAGAGACATGTTGACACTTTCATCTTCCCAAAGCCGGTAGGAACCAGCTGCTGGGGAGGTTTAATCTGATTTTTAAAATCACAACAAAGACTATGGGAGGTCAAATCAGAATTGCAGGCATAGTCCGCCTTTATAATTTGCAAATGAATTAACCAGCAATCCTGATTGGCTATTCAAGGGGCCTCCACACTTTGGGGCCACCACTGCCTTCCCTCCACCCAAACTGGTGTGGGGGAAAAAGAAATTTGCACATTCCTTCATTCAATAAACATGTGTCACATGCCTATTAGGTGCCAGGCACTGTCATCATAGGGCAAATAAACAGCTACAATACAACATAAGTGATATAAAGGGATGAAGAAAGTGCTGTAGGAACACAGGGAAAGGAGCTGCTACCTCTACCTAGAAAAGTTATTTTCCGCTTTGCAAAAGAGGGGGCATTTGAACTGGGTGTTGGCAAATGAGTAAGAGTATTTCAGGTTAATGTTGGGGAAGATCTTTACAAGCAAAAGAAAAGACAGGCGCAAAATCACAGTTGCTTTCAAGGACCCATTTTGTGCCTGACTGTGGTAGGCTCTGCAGGGATTGGTGAGACAACATCCCTACCTCTAAGGGGGTGCTCACGTAGTAAGAGAGATATAGCATGTACACAAATAGCGACGATGCTATAGATATGAATGATGCCTTGAGAGAGGTACAGAAAGTTTTGAGGAGTTCAGAGAGGGAATGCTCCCTCTAAGCTTGAGAGCATCAGGAAGGGCTCCATGGAGGAGGTGGCTTTATGGTAATGAAAGTTGTCTCTAGCATGTAAGAACATCCTCAGAGGCTCTCGGTCTCATTCGTCCAGCTCTGTGGTCCAGGCTGATCTCAGTTTTTGACTCAGCGGCAGTGTGCTGACATCCCTGCAATTATTTGTATGTTCAAGAAGCAATGCAGCACATTGCCAGGAGCGCAGCCTTTGGAGCGAGCCAATCCTGTGCTCCAAACCCACTTCTGCCACTGTCACCTTGTTCAAGTCCCATTACTTCCCTGTACTTCACTTTCTTCTTTCTAAAATAAAGATAATTTTAGTAACAAATTATCTTTGTTACTGTTGAGAGAATAATACAAGATAATCCTTAGCCTAGTGGCTGGTACATAGTAAATGATCCTTAATTGGTAGCCTTTATTCTTAATAACTCTGTTACTCTCAAGGGTTGATTTGTGGCAACTGGAAGTCTGAATGTGATCTGAGCTAGACTCTGCATTCTTTTTAGGGGCTGAGGACCATCCACCCGAATTCTTTCTCTGAGTCTTGAGCTGAGTCTGCAGTGGTTGATGGCTGACCCCTTTGGCAGAGCCCTGCCCTGATGGCACATGCTGCTTAGCTGGGGATAGAAAACGATTCAGAAAACCATAAAGAGCTCAGATGTGTGGTGCTGAGTGAATGCAGTAGAATGCTAAGAAGAAAGAGTTCAGTATTGGGTAGAGTGGGTAAGAAAGGCCTCTGGGAGGAAGGTGGAGGGCATTGCAGGGTAAGGCAAGAGAGGAGGGTGTAATAGAGACATTCCAACCAAGGGAGGGGTCAACATAGGCTGAGATGGGGGCAGACTTTAAGGGATAGGGTGAGTTGCCATGTGCTTTGTACGATGGTCTTTCTGTGAGATGACTGGACTCCTCCCTTATCTCCCAGCCACAGCTCCTGCCTCTGCTCCACATCCCGTGTGCAGTAGCCATTCCAGCCACAACAAACTTCTATGCGTTTGTTCACTTATTTACTCATTCATTCAGCAATATTCACATTGTGTGCACCAAGCATTGTTCTAGGTGCTACAGACACAGCAGTGAAAGTAACAAATGGAATCCCCTATCCCACATTCCCCTAGATTTAAGGGGGAGACTGGCAATAAAAAAGTAAATACACAGTATGTTCTGTGATGATAAGCACTCTGGAGGAAAATATAGCAGGATAAGGGGGATAGGATAGGATAGGATAGGAGGGCTGTTTATAAATTTAATCAAAGTGGTCATGGTGAACTTCACTGAGCAGGACACTTTTCAATAAAATCCTGAAGGAGGTGTGGGATATTTGGAGGAAGAGGATTCCAGGCAGAAGGAAAGGCAAGTGCAGAAGCCCTGAGGCAGGGGTATGCCTGGGACATTCCAGGGATAGTAGGAGCCCAGTGGGGCTGGAGCAGGAGAGTGATCAGAGATGAGGCTGGAGTTAGTGGGAGGGCCAGACTGTGTAGGGCCTTGGAGGCCTTTGTAAAGACTTTCGGTTTTTGTAGCCCAAAAAGTATAATTGATATACAAAAAACTATACATATTTAATGTATATAATTTGATGGGTTTGGACACATGCATATACCTGTGAAACCATCACCACAATCAAGATAATAGACTTATTTATCAACTCCAGAAGTTTCCTTGTGTCCCCTCACCCCCTCTTTTTTTTTTTTAGCAGTAAGAACTGCTAACGTGAGGTTTACCCTCTTAACAAATTTTTAAGTGCACGGTACAGTTTTTTTTAACTATAGGCATTATGTTGTACAGCAGATCTCTAGAATTGCATCTTTTTTTAAAAAAATTTATTTTATTTTTGGCTGCGTTGGGTCTTCATTGCTGCACGCAGGCTTTCTCTAGTTGTGGTGTGCAGGCTTCTCATTGCAGTGGCTTCTCTTGTTGCGGAGCATGGGCTCTATGTGCGTGGGCTTCAGTAGTTGTGGCTCGTGGGCTCTAGAGTGCAGGCTCAGTAGTTGTGACCCGTGAGCTTAGTTGCTCCGCGGCATGTGGGATCTTCCCAGACCTGCACTGGCAGGCAAATTCTTAACCACTGCACCACCAGGGAAGTCCGAACTTGCATCTTGTGTAACTGAAACTTTATACCAATTGATCGACTCATTTCCCCTCCCCTCAGTCCCTGGAAACCACTGTTCTATTTTCTGCTTTTATTTGACTATTTTAGATATCTCATATAAATAGAATCATGCAGTATTTGTCCTTCTGTGATTGGTTTATTTCACTTAGGTTAATGTCTTCCAGGTTCATCCATGTTGTTACAAATGGCAGAATTTCCTTTTTTAAGGCTGAATAATATTCCATTTTATGTTTATACCACATTTTCTTTATCCATTCATCTATCAATGGACATTTGGGTTGTTTCCATATCTCAGCTATTGTGAATAATGCTGCAGTGAACATGGGATTGCATATATCTCTTTGAGGTTCTTATTTCAATTCTTATGGGTACACACCCAGAAGTAGAATTGCTGGATCGTATGGTAGGTCTATCAAAGGACTTGAATAGACATTTCTCCAAAGAAACATACAAAAGGGTCAATAAGTATATGAAAAATGCTCAGCATCACTAATCATTAAGGAAATGCAAATCAAAACCAGGAGATATTTCCTCATACCTGTTAGGGTGGCTATTATAAAATTAAAAAGATAATAAGTGTTGACAAAGCCTGGAGAAATTGGAGCCCTTGTATACAGTTGGTGGGAATGTAAAATGGTGCAGCCACTACGGAAAACAGTATGGAGTTTCCTCAAAAAAATCTTTAAAGGCTTGGATTTTACTCAGGAGGAGATGGGAGGGATCTCATGAGCAGTGGAATTACATGATCTGACTTATATTTTTTAAAATAAACTTTATTTTTTGATAATTTTAGATTTATAGAAAATTTTCAGTGATAGTACAGAGAGTTCCCATATATCCTTCACCCAATTTCCCTAAGATTAACATCTTTATATAACCATGGTGCATTTGTCAAAAGTAAGAAATTAAAATTGGTACAGTTTTATTAACTAAGCTATCGACTTCATCTGAATTTAACTAGTTTTTCAACTAATGTTCTTTTACTGTTTTGGGATCCAATCCATGTTGTACTTAATAACATTTAAAAAATTGAGATATAATTCATATATCATAAAATTCACCCTTTTAAAGTATACAGTTCAGTGAGTTTTAGTATTCACAAAATTGTGCAACCATCATTACTAATTCCAGAACATTTTAGTGTCTTACATTTTAATATTTAACAGGATTGCTCTGAGGCAGACTTATGTCTGTTTCAAGAATAAATTCTAAACTGACAAAGGGCAGAAGCCGGCAGGATCAGTTAGGACTTGTAATAATCCAGGCTGGGGATGATGGTGGCTTGAAGTAGGGGAGTAGCAGTGGTGGTGGTGAAGGTGGTCTGTGGTGGTAGTGAGAGTGTGTATACACTGAAAATATTGTTAACAGGATTTGCAGATGAATTAGATGTGGGAGAGAAGGAAGGGGAGGAGTCAAGGATGACCCCAAATGTTTGGGCTAAGCAACCAGAAGGCTGACGATGCCTCTGGCTGAGATATGGAAGACTTCAGGGAAAGCAGGATTTGGGGAGACAATTGGGGACTGAGTTTTGGTTATGCTAAGTTTTAGATGCCTATTAGATAACCAAGTAGAGATACAGAACAGGCTGTTGGATAAATGAATCTACAGGTCAGGGCAGAGGCCCTGGATGGAGATATAAATTAGCAAGTCATTAGCATAGAGTTGGTATTTAAAAGAAGCCAACAAGATCAACAAGGGAAGGAGTGAAGATAGAAACATTCTAAGGACGGAGACCAGAGACATTCCAATATGAAGATGCTGTGGAGATGAGGAAGAATCGCAAAGGAGACTGAAAAAGAGCAACTGAAAAGGAAACGTGTGGGGCCTTTGCAGCCAAACAGAGAGTTTTCCAGAGGGAGAAGAGATAACTGTGTCCAATGCTGCTGCTTAGTCTATATGAGGACTGAGACTTGACCACTGGATCTAGCAGCAGGGAGTTCATTGGTAACCTTGTTGTGACCTGTTTTGGTGGAGTAGTGGGGATGAAAGCCTGCTAAGAGTGGGAGAAGAGAAACTGGAGATAACCAAGTGTACATAGTCCTTTCAAGGATTTTTGCTCTTTGGAAAAAGAGACCCCTGAGTGGTAGCTGAAGGTGAAGGGGGATGTGAGTCAGAAGAGGTTTTCGGTTTTTTGTGCGTGTGTGTGTGCGGTAAGTGGGCCTCTCACTGTTGTGGCCCCTCCCGCCGCGGAGCACAGGCTCCAGACGCGCAGGCCCAGCGGCCACGGCTCACGGGCCCAGCCGCTCCGCGGCACGTGGGATCCTCCCGGACCGGGGCACGAACCCGTGTCCCCTGCACTGGCAGGCAGACTCTCAACCACTGCGTCACCAGGGAAGCCCTGGTTTTTGTTTTTTAAGATGGGAGAAGTAGCTGCGTGTTTGTGTGTTGGCGGAACAATACAATAGAGATCAACAAACCAAGCAACCAACAAAGAAACAACACAAAACTGACACTATAGGAGAGAGAAGAGAGTTTCTGGGACAATATCCTTGAATTGGTGAGAGGAGATGGGATCACAAGCAGAGCGCGAGTCCTTGCTAGGAGCACAGACTGTGCATCCATATTAACGTGGCAGAGCACAGAAGGAGGGGCCCCAGGGGCAGCTAGGGGCTACGTGTGCTGGTGGGAGTTCTCTTGGATACAATTTTTTGGTGGAATAGGAAGCAAGGTCTTCAGCTGAGAGAGGTTAGGGCGGGGCGTAGAGATTCAAGGAGAGAGGAGGAAGGTGGGAGAGTGAATAGACTAGGGAAATAAAATTTGATTGCTGAATGGCATTAAGGCTCCACTTGAAATTAGGGATCGTAAATTTAAATTTATGAATTTGAAGCATGGTTGTGTGTTTTTCTCCAATCATGTTTCGCTCTGTGGTTGCAGTCATAGAATAGGCAGCGAGCTGGCTCTAATGAAAGTATTGTTTTGCTGAATGACTATGACAAAGCAATAGAGAGCCAAGAGAGTCAGGGGGGTGTGTGGGAAGCCATTGTCATAATTGGCCATAGAATTCAAGCTGGGCAGAGAAGAGGTGATGATGTAAGGGCAGTGAAAAGATGATAGAGGTTTAAGACTCTTGCAGCTGGTAATCTAGAAAGAATGAGCTAGAAAGATCATCTAGGAATGATGAATCTCCGTTTCCTCAGCTGTAAAATAGGAATAACATTAATGGCTAGCGATCTGAGAGTGGGAGGTTGAAGTTCCTATTGGTACTGACAAGGTGCAGGGCATGATTGTGGGTGAGTGGCTGAGGTAGGGGTAGAGATCAGCATCACTGGAGGAGAGGAATTTGAGGGAATGAGAGTTCAAGATGTAGGAAGGCTCACCTCTGTGGCTATGAAATCACCAAGAATTATGGAGAGAGTAACAGTGAAGCAGGAGCTGTTCACTGGTCAGCAGAGGGATGAGTGGGTGGCATAAGCTCATGATGTGAGATCCAAAGCTGGAGGCCGTTTTGTTTTTTGAAGGAGGGAAAGAGAATGATCTGCAGGCAGGGGTGAAAAGCAATAACATGTATCCCACTTTCTGGCCCAGAGATTCAAAGGTGGTGAGAGAGGAGCAACCATCAATTTGGAGGCTTTGGGAGAAGCCGTGTCCTCGAGGAGAACCAGGTTTCAATCACAGCAGGGAGGTGAAGAAAACACCCAGACCAGAGGTTGAGGAAAATGCGATTTTCCTGATGACCGACTGTGGGTTTCAGAAGGCCCAGGGAAAGGTTTCAGTGGGGAGAGGAGAAGATAGGATTGGAAAAGATGATGTACAGAGCTGTATGGGAATCAGAGTCCAGTAATTCGGGATGGCCTGGGAGACAGGCTTCTTGCCATGACTTACATGAATAGAGGGATAAAAGGTGCAACAGGCCAAATTGTAACGCAGACAGATGGCACCAAGGCAGACAGTGGTTGTGTGGGGTCATGAGAGGAGGGATAAGGGCCTTGCTTCCTCTTTTTTTTTTTTTTTTTTTTTGCAGTACGCAGGCCTCTCACTGCTGTGGCCTCTCCCATTGCGGAGCACAGGCTCCGGACGCGCAGGCCCAGCGGCCATGGCTCACGGGCCCAGCCGCTCCACGGCATGTGGGATCCTCCCGGACTGGGGCACGAACCCGTGTCCCCTGCATTGGCAGGCGGACTCTCAACCACTGCGCCACCAGGGAAGCCCCCTCTTTTTTTTTTTTTATGAGTTTAAAAAAAAATTTTTTGGCTGCACCACGCAGCAAGTGAAATTAGTTCTCCAACCAGGGATCGAACTGCCACCCCCTGCATTGGAAGCGCAGAGTCTTAACCACTGGACTGCCAGGGCAGTCCCGGGCCTTGCTTCCTCTTAATCCCTGCTTTTAGAGGCCCAGAGGCTGGCAGAGCTGCCATTCTTACTCGGAATGCCTCCCTCTCCATTTCACACATCTGTAATTATTGTGGCAATAATCAGCAAGCACCATTTATGTAAAATATCCTCACCAGTAAAATGGGGCTAATAATACCTCCCGCAGCGTTCGCGTGAGCTGACAGTGGCACTGGCTAGGGGCCGGCACTGTGCTCAGTGCTTTTAGCAACTCATGTCATCCTTACAACAACCTTGTGAGCTAGGTATTGTTATTATCCCTATTTTACAGATAAGTAAACTGAGGTCCAGAGGAGTTAGATAACTTACTTAAGTTCATACAAATAGTAAGTGATAGAGTCCAGATTTTAATCTAGGTATATTTGACTTCAAAACCCATGTATGCCCCATGCCCTGTACCCCACCCTCCTTGTTATATCTTTACATACATAAGGACTTGGGTGCTCAGAAAGCACTCAATAGATGGTGAAAATGTTAAGAGTTATAATTATTGGGCAGGAACTATATATTGTACAGGTATTTTACATGCCTTTTTTTCTTTTTTTTTTAAGTCACTGCAATGATGGTGCACAAAACTGATGAGAAAACTAAGACTCAAAAGTTAAGGAACTTGACCAGATATTATCAAAATTAGTAAATGGCACAACGGGAATTCAAAATTAAGGCTGTCTGCCGCCAGAACTTGTGTTCTATTTACAGTCAACTGCCTTCCCCATTCTTCCCATTGCCCTGTGATGCCCCAGGGACCTCACAGGTGGTTGACAGTCAGTGTCACAGCTGAAACTTGGAGTTGCATCTCCAAGGAAACACTCTCAGAAAGGGATGGGTTATCTGTTGCAAACTGTCTCCTGTTAACTTTCTAGCTCCCCTCCCTTTCTACCAGCCCTCCTCTCTCTCCAACCCCTACAGCTTCACAGGTGATTCTAATGGGCATCGCTGATATACAGGTATGTCATTAAGTGGCTTGACACTTAATGTAATGCTCTGTGAGGAGCTGCTGCACGTTCTGGCAGAGTGGGAGGAGGGGTGGGGGCTTCCTTAGTTGTGGTAGAAGTAAAATGAAAACATGGCACCGGCATTGTGACAAGTTATGATGTCTCTGAATCTCCGTTTCCTCAGCTGTAAAATAGGAATAACATTAATGGCTACTTCTTAGTAGTGCGGTAAAGATTAAGGAGACAATATAAGGAAAGGACCTAGCATGGTGCCTGTAACATATTAGGTGCTCAATAAACTTGCCCACAGTCGCACAGTGAGTGATAGAGCAGGATAACTTCATGAATGTTCTATTGTACTGTACTGTTGTGATTGGTCTTGGTTACTGCCGTTTTTGAGATTGAAGCCATGGCATTTACAGGGTAGAGTTCATCAGCAGAGAAATTAGATATGAGCCATGGACCTTTTACTCCCATTTTCAGTGGGGGATGGAGAGAGCAGCAGTGCTCTGCCCCTGAAAATGCCCAGTTACCTTCAAAGGCAAGAGATTCTCCTAGCTTGCTTGGGTCCTGCCTGATATGCTGCTAAGGGCAGGGGCAGGAGTCAGGGAGGCCACTCGACTGAGGATTTATAATTCCTTGCTTCTGCAGATTCCCCTTTCCTCCACACCATGGCCCAGCACCATTGCCCCACACCTTGGGTTGTCAGGTGACAGCTGGAAACTCTTACCCTCTCTGTACGCCTGTGCTTCTCACATTCCTCTGTGAAGACTGTCAACTCTGTGTTAATGACGCAGAGGCTCTGAGCTCAGGCCTGGGGTGGAGGTGGAGGAGAGGGGAGATGATGGGAGGTCAAGTCCAAGGAGGTGTCTATGCTCCCTCTCTTGAGCACCCCAACCACTGCCACCAGCTTAAGACTGAGGCTCCTCCTTTATTCTTCTCAGCTCTTGTCCTACTCATCCAGTTGTTCATAAGAACCATTAATTCTATCCCCCAAATTTCTCTTGAATGCATCCCCTCCTCAGTTCTGTTCCATAAACATTTATCCAGAGCAAACTGAGCCTGGCACTCTGCTCCTTTCCTACCTCGGATTCTTGTTCTCTCCCCCTTAGCCTGTATCAGCAGCCCCAGTAGATCTCCCTGCCCTCAATCTTCCTCCCTCCATATGCTCTCCGATCACTGTCACTCCACTGCTTAAAACCCAGGGAGGGCTGCCCATCCATACCCAGTAAACTCCTTGCCTGGCATTCCAGGCCCTTTCTTGCCTTCCCAGTTCCATCTTCAGTCACTCACCCTTCAGGCAGTCCACACTCCACCCATGCATTCCCCAAACCGCCAATCCAAACACAGGATGCATTTAAAAAAACCCAAACTTTATTTTTTAGAATAGTTTTAGATTTGCAGAAAATTTACAAACGATTGTGCGGAGAGTTCCCATTTACCCCCTACCCAGTTTCCCCTATTATTACCCCCTTATATTAGTATGGTACATTTGTGCTAATTAACCAATATCGATAACTTATTATAAACTGACATCCATAATTTATTCAGATTTCCTTAGTTTTTTACCTAATATCCCCTTTCTGTTCCAGGATCCCATCCAGGATACCATAATGCATTTAATTGCCATGTCTCCTTAGGCTCTTCTTGGCTGTGAGAGTTAGGATGCAATTTTTTACTACTTCCTTCCCCCTCTCCTTAGAGATTACCTCTCCTCCCTATTTCTCACCAGCAAACTTCCATTTGACTTTAAAGACTCAGTTCAGGTATAACCTCCTCTGGGAATCCTTTCCTGACCCACCTCTCCCTGAGCCTGGGTTAAGGGCCCCTCCTTTACTTCCAGCACTTACCAACTGTACTGTGTCTGGAACTTACCTGTCTTCCTCTCAGATTGCAGGCTCCCTGAGGGCAAGGGCCAGGTCTGATACATGTCTATAGCTCTATCACACAGCACAAGGCCCGGCAAGGAGTAAGCATTCAATAGAAGTTTACAAAATAAAAGTGAGTTCTCAGGCTGAGCTTTATACCTCTCAAAGTCAAAGCCAGCATTCTCCGTGCACCCGACATGTCCAACCCTTCTCTTGGCCCCAGATCAAGTTTTACCTCCCCAGGAACCTCCTCTAGCCCGTTCTGCCCCTCAGTGGCTGGGAGGCTTGGGGTTTCTTTCGGGTTAGTCTCTGTGGAATGGACATGCTGCTTTCTTACCTGCTTTCCTCTCAGAGCCCTCTGGATACCAGTCCAGTCAGATCATCTGGTACATCTGATCTCATTTCATCCTGAGGAGGATCTTGTCGTCCTCATTATATACATGAGGACGCTGAGGCCCAGAGAGGTAAAGTGCTTGTGCTTTACTAGAGGTCACACAGCTGGATTACGTGAGACTTGAACCCAAACTTCTGTGACTCACCTCCAAACCTTCCCACTGGACCACACAATTTCCACATATAAAAAGTGAGACCTGGGCTTCCCTGGTGGCGCAGTGGTTGAGAGTCCGCCTGCCGATGCAGGGGACACGGGTTCGTCCCCCGGTCCGGGAAGATCCCACATGCCGCCGAGCGGCTGTGCCTGTGAGCCATGGCCGCTGAGCCTGCGCGTCCGGAGCCTGTTGCTTCGCAACGGGAGAGGCCACAACAGTGAGAGGCCCGCGTACCGCAAAGAAAACAAAAATACAAAGAAACAAACAAAAAAAGTGAGACCTAACCACAAGCAACAATTAAGTGCTGTTCGGGAGCCATTCCAGTATATTCCAGTCTCTTCTGCAGGGAATGTTCTAACAGGGCTGCAGGCTGAACCCACAGTTCCATAAATTGGCTGAAACTTTCAGTTTTCTCCACTAGGACTTGGGGAGGAAGAGAAAAGGGAAGTAAGAGAGAAGAGGAAGAGTGAATAGAGAAAATCAGAGGTGATTCTAAGGTTGGACATTGTGTCCAGGCTCCCATGAGGTGCCATTTTGTGGGGAGAGAAAATGTACTCTTTGGATACTATCCTCCCCGCACTGTCATGTTGCTGTGTCAACTGATTGAGCCCAAGGCCAGCTATCAGCAGAGGCATAATTAGCCTTTTAATTTCCTTCCAGCGGAAGTTTGCTCAGGCAGTTATCAGCCCTGCTTTCTTGGGTTCCTCCCTCTTCGCACTTTCCTACAACTCCAGCTCTCCAGGAGGCCTGTCCTGGATGTGGCACCAGGGGAAGAACAGCAGATTATCAAGGGCCAACTGTCAATTAAATGATTATGACTAATGTTTATACAGAACTTTACGGATACCCAAGCACTATCACAACACTTATTTCATTTTATCTACCCAACAACACCAAGAAAAGGATATTCATTTTGCAGCTAATGAATGGGCTCAGAAAGTTAGATAACTGGTTCAAGGTCACATGCCAGGAAGCAGCAGAGCTGGAATTTGAACTCAGATGTGCCTAACCCCCAAATCTATACTCTTACCACTGCCCCTCACAGTACCCACTCATTAATGCTTGCTGTGTTTAATTAAATGACATGTGAGTGCTAAAGAACACTAAAATTAAGGGGATGATGAGAATGAGGATTTTAAGAGGCTTCTTGGAGGAGGTGATTCCCCCACCCCCTGAGATGGAAACAGAAACAGTGCCAAGGTATAGAATTAAAAAAATATACGTTATATATTTTTGGTCTTGTTCCCAAAGGGATTTAAATGGCAGAGAAAGATTAGACAGAATGAGGGACTTCATCTTTTTTTTTTTTTTTCAGTTTGGTGAGACTCTAGGCTGATTTTTTTTTCTAAGTATGCTGCTCCAAATGATCTCCCAGCAGTTCAGTCAATACTATAAAATAAAAAACAAAACTAGAAGAGCTTATAGTCTGGTGGAGGAGACAAACACCTTGGCAATTCATATTTCATTAGAGAGGGGGTAGAAAAGAGCTTAGGAAGGCTGTGAGGTCAGATTGTCTGGTTCAGATCTTTAACCAGCTGTATGACCTAAGGCAAGTATTTAACCTCTGTGTCTCAGTAACTTCACCTGTAAAATGGGTATAATAATGGAATCTCTCTCCGAAAGTTGTAAGAATTTGCATAGTAACTGGCATACTCTTAGTCTCAACAAATGGCAATCAGTCATCACTTCTGCCTGTGGGTATTGGAGGAAATGTGACTCATTGAGGAGGAAGCATTTGAACTGAATTCTGAGTAGTGACTGGTTCAGCAGGGCAGGGGATCAGGCTGATCCAGGCAGAGGGACCAGCATGAGAAAAGCAAAGAAACTTTGAGGAGCACAGTGTTTGGCACCTGGGGGCTTAGCCCAGGGTGGTTAGAACCTGAGGAGAAAAAATGGGAGGGGTGGCAAAAAAGGAGGTGAAACTGTTAGATGAAAAAAACAGGAATAAGTGTAGCATTCTAGCATCCTGGAAGGCAGTATAGCACAGGGTTTAAACTCCCGGCTCCAACATTTGTTAGTTTGGGTGAGTACTTAACTTCTTTGTGCCTCAGTTTCTTTATCCTACCTGCCTCAAAGAGCTGATTGTGAGGATTGATGAATAATGCATGAAAAATACTTGTCACAGTGCTTGACACTTGGTAAATACTCATTTCATGTTAGCAGTTATTATTATTACTGTTTATTCTGACTCCTTAGAGCTAGAAGGGGCCCTAAAAATCATTTAGTCTAATATCCCTGTTTTAAAGATGGAGAACCCAAGGCCCAGAGTGTGTGGGGGGATGGTATTCATAAACCCACAAAGCAAGTTAATGATCGAATTAAATCATACCCAGGCCTCCTGACTCCTGGCCTGCACCATGTGGCCCCCTTACTATCATCAGGCTGCCTCTGACAGGTTCCCCCTCCCTCTTCAGATGATTGTCTCCCCTCCCTTGTAAATAAATTTCAAGGCATTTGCTTTGTGGAGCTGAGTGTTTATCCTATTTTTAGAGCACTCTGGCACCTGTATGCAAATGTTCCTCAGGGGACTTGTCTGCTATGGTGACTTGGGCCAACTCCCAAAAGAAAGCAGCTATGAGACCAAAGGGAAAACACAGCCCAGGGCAGGATGGAGATCCTGGACTGTGTTTCTAGTTAAGTCCCAGAAGTCCTAGGGAGTTCATTCTAATCTCTTACTTACCCTGTATATGTCAACTCTATATGTCTCTGTTTGGAAATGAGTTCATAAGAGGGTCTCTGGGCCAGGCTTCCATCCAAGGTTTTGGACTTAGGATGTTGTGTCAGAAGGTGCCGTGGAACCCAGGCCTGTGGATTCACATTTAAAATAAATAAATTCACATTTATTTAGCTCTGGTGCTGGCTCAGATTCTTAGAAATTATTTCTTCCTATCAGGAAAGTGGAAGTAATGTGGGGGTTTGGAGACAGAAAGGCTTTATCAGACAACCTGATGGTTTTGCCCTGCAGAGCTGGAGAGAGATGGGACTCGTGAGACGACAAAGAGGGGAGAGCAAGGCCTCAAATACCTCCCCCATAGAGGTCTGTGTCTCCTGGCCCTTGACATAAGCAGTAGTGTCCCCATCCTCAAAAGCCTCACCATTTAGCACACACTTACTGAATGTCCTCTAGGCAATAGGCCCTATGTTGGGTGCCACTAAATCCCTCAGTGGTTCCCTATTCCCTTCCAGACAATGTCCAAGTGCCTGGCCTGGCATTCGATACCTCCATGATATAGCTCCAACCTCACTTCCTATTTTAAGTACTGTGTTTCAGAAATTGAAAATGCTATCAATAAGATATATCCTTATTTCAGAAATGCTAAAACGTGAAAAGAAATGGGCATCTTAAAATCCATATAATATTGTATTTACACTCAGGTGAAAATGGGACTGCTTGTACTCTGCCCAGATGCCATGCTGTTTTAGGCTTTACTAGTTTTCTTTTCTTTTTAGCTGTTTATAATGGAAAATTTCACACACACACTCAAGTAGGGAGACTAACTAGTACTTGAACACCATCATTCATCTACAATGATGATCAACTCATGATTTATCTTCCATATTTTTCCCATATTTCCTTCTCCTTGGACTATTAATAATAATAGCAACTGCTATTAATCATTATGGGTTTAGTTTTTCTTAATTATAAAGGTAACATATGCTCATTAAAAAATACTTTGAAATTATATCCAAGCATAAAGAAGAAAATATTACTGACATGGTGGTTGGTTTTTTCCAGTTTCTTTTCTATGAATTTTTAACATAGTTGAGGTTATATTCAACCTCAGTTGAATATATATGTATATTCAATATATGTATATTCAATTTTAAATCCTACCTTTTTGAAGGTAAAACTATGACATAAGTACAGCTAAATTGTTAGAAAATCTTTATAAATATGTTTTTTAAAAACATCTTTATTGGAGTATAATTGCTTTACAATGGTGTGTTAGTGTCTGCTTTATAACAAAATGAATCAGTTATACATATATCCCCATATCTCTTCCCTCTTGCGTCTCCCTCCCTCCCACCCTCCCTCTCCCACCTTTCTAGCTGGTCACAAAGCACCGAGCTGATTTCCCTGTGCTATGAGACTGCTTCCCACTAGCTATCTATTTTACATTTGGTAGTGTATATATGTCCATATATACACTACCACTCTTTCACTTTGTCCCAGCTTACCCTTCCCCCTCCCCGTGTCCTCAAGTCCATTCTCTAGTAGGTCTGTGTCTTTATTCCTGACTTGCCCGTATGTTCTTCATGACCTTTTTTTTTTTTTAAGATTCCATATATATGTGTTAGCATACAGTATTTGCTTTTCTCTTTCTGGCTTACTTCACTCTGTATGACAGACTCTAGGTGCATCCACCTCACTACAAATAACTCAATTTCGTTTCTTTTTATGGCTGAGTAATATTCCATTGTATATATGTGCCACATCTTCTCTATCCATTCATCTATCGATGGACACTTAGGTTGCTTCCATGTCCTGGCTATTGTAAATAGTATAAATACGTTTTTAATGACTTCATTGTATTTTATAGGGAAGATATACCATATCTATTCATTAACTCTTTCATCAACAATGTTTGTTGCATTTACCATATTTTGGGCACTCTAAACAGTGGTAAAGTAATGAGGCACAATCTCTGGCCTCTCAAAGTTTAGTTGTTCTCCATTGTTTGAACGTTTAACTACTTTTCAATTTGGGGCTGTTATGGATAACGTTGTAGTGATCAGTGATCATCTTTGTGTGTAGAACTTTTCCTAGGTTTCAGATTATTTCCTTTAGATAGATTTTCAGTAGTGAAATTCCTCTTGTACTCTACCTTGGCCAGAATCAAATATTATCTTAGTTTAATTTTAGCTAATTTAATAGGATAAAAATGGTATCATTATTTCAAATTGCCTGACAAGGGTCCTATTTTTATCACCAGCAGTTTCTTAGTACAAGACCTGACTCTCATTTCCTTTTGGTTGCTGTGACCTGGGGATATATTAAGTATAATCTTGTTTCAAGCCTCTCTTTTTCCTCCTGACCCTCTCCCACATCACTTCTTCCCCCATTTCTTCCTGTCTTGAAGGGGAGTTGGGTGAGTCACCTAAAGTGTACAGCAGGTGGCAAATTAAGCAAATTCCCTAAAGAGACTTCGCAGAATGCTCTGAATGGTGCTGATGTCAATTGGGAGGCAAAAAGCCTGAAGAGGAAATGGATTGGCAACTGTAATGCTAAATTTGACCATGCCAAAGCACTGGGGTGTTAGGGATGATGGTTCTTTCAGCAGGCATCTTTAAAATACCTGCTACGTGCCTAGATCTGTGCCAGGTACTGATGAAGGCATATTAGCTGGAGAAGACACAAATGAAATAGGTCATACTTAATAGTCAACTATGTACATGTCTAAGGCGTTCAGACGAGGTGGAGATGTCCAGCAGACAGTTGGAAATTTCCATCTGAAACTTGGATGTAAGGGGCCCAGGGGATAAAGAGCCAGTTTAGGAGACAGAGCAGGAGCAGGGGAGATGTAGGGAGAGCGCTGGTGAAGCGAGGTTTCAGAGGAGCTGAGGAAAGGAGGGGTTTTGAGAAGAGGAGTATGTTTGGGGAATGTCTTCTTTGTTATTTAAGGCAACAGAGAGATAATATTACTCAGCTTCTCTCATTCATTCATTCCTTTGTTCATTCAGTATTTTTGGAATACCTGCCAGGTGCCATGTATTGCTCTAGACATTACTCTAGACATTGTTCCTTTTATTACAGAAATAAAAGGCATAGCCCCAAATCCACAGTCTAAATGAGGATTTATAGATGAGAATTGAAACAAATCCCTGATATAGGTTCTGTGATCCATTCATTCAAAAATATTTATTGGGGTTCCCTGGTGGCGCAGTGGTTGAGAGTCCGCCTGCCGATGCAGGGAACACGGGTTCGTGCCCCGGTCCGGGAAGATCCCACATGCCGCGGAGCGGCTGGGCCCATGAGCCATGGCCGCTGAGCCTGTGCGTCCGGAGCCTGTGTTCCGCAACGGGAGAGGCCACAACAGTGAGAGGCCCACGTACCGCAAAAAAAAAAAAATTATTGAACACCTAAGATATGCCAGATGCATTGAAGGGCAATGAAAGGAACCCCTATAACTTTCAGTTTATCTGCATGAAGTAAAATGTAGTACCTACATCTTAGTGGAAAGTATCTGTGAGAGGATTTGAGGTTTTGAGGGTTTTGTGTGAGATCAAGGCTAAAAATAAGAACCAGGGCATTCACCTCTTTGAGCGCAGATTCCTCATCTGTAAAATGAGGGAGTTGACCCTATATGTACCTGTCACAGGATTTGTCACGTGTGAGGTAGCTTCCCTGCTAGTCTGAGAATTCCGAGGGCAGGGATCACGTGGGTCTTACCGGCACAGTGTAGGCTCAGTAAATATTTGTGTAATTGATGACTCTCGCAGGGACTTTCTAGATCTAATATTCTGTGCTCTGCTATGGCTAAATTAAAGGCCCAACTACATTCTGTGAAGGCCCAGAAAAAATGTTGCTGGATCCCAAGGAACTTCCTAGAATAGGTGCCATTTGACTTGGACCTCAAAGGTTAGATAGGATTACAGTGGGCAGGGAAGTCCTGGATTCCAGTGACCTCTTTCCTGCCCTCTGCCCTCAAGGATCTACCAGTTACTACCTATGTGAACTTGGACTCCAGTTTTCTCACTTGTAAATCAATAGTGACAATAATTCATGGTGTGCTGGAAAGAATACTGGATGTGGAGTCAGAATATTTGCATTTGAGTTCCAGCCTAACCAAAAAATAAGTAGCTGCATGACCTTAGGAAAGTTACCTCTCTAAGTCTCAATTTCCCTATGTACAAAATAAAGCAGTCAGACTGGATGACCTCAAAGATTGGTTTCTTCTGGCTCTAAAAAATCTGTATCACAGGGTCATTCTTAGGATCCAATGAGATGATGCAACAAAAATGCTTGTAAACTGTAGGGTGCTCTGAGTGTGGTCTGTACTACTGAGGACAGATGGGTGTAACACCAAGCCAGCTTTAACGGAATACTCTTTCCTTTCCTCAGTCCTCTGCTTCTCCTTGGCTACACTGAACCTCCCCGGAAAGCTCTCTCCCTCGGCTTTCCTCCCAGTCCCATGGGACATAATGTCTCGGCTCCCAGGTGCTGCAAAATACAAAGGGCTTGGAGCTTGGCAGCTGTGGGTTGGGGCGCAGGGTGAGGGGAGAACCAGCCCAGAAGCTCTTATTACTTGCGTCCCTGGTGTCATCATCCCCACCCCCCAACCTGGCCTGGAGGGAATGAATTGAAGAGGGGGGGATGGAGGAGTTTGGCTGGGGGAGCATGTATATAACAGGGCAGGATCCAGGGATGGAGGCCCCAGAGATAACCTCTTGCTAGTTGTGTGATCTCTTAAGTCTGTCACTGCTCTGGGCCTCCCTCTTTTGTCTATAACATGGAAAGGAATCAGAAAGAAGAGGTGACCCTTTTCTCACAGGTGCTTTTCCAACCAATCCTGAGGTTCTAAATGAGTTTTCCCTCCTCAGCACATAATCAGCCCTTGAGTTTCATTCACCAGCATTCTTAGTAAGTGCCTACTATATGCCAGATGCTATAGTTGAGGGCCTGGGATTTAGCTAAATAAAGATTGGGTCTCAAGATGCTCATAGGGAATTCCCAGGTGGTCCAATGGTTAAGACTCTGCACTTCCAACGCCAGGGCCCAGGTTCGACCCCTGGTCAGGGAACTGAGGTCCCACAAGCAAGCCGCACAGTGTGGCAAAAAAAAGACGCTCATAATCTGGAAGAGGAGACAGATGAATGAACCAGTAGCTATAATAAATGTGATGTGTGCGATGATATAATGCCAAATCATAAAAGGGCAGAGGAAGAAGTTACTTTGTCAGAGGAGAGGAGGCCAAGGAAAGTTTCCGAGGATGTGACCTTGAAGAAGATTGTGAATTATAAAAGAGAAAGGGGATTTCAGGCAAAGATGAGCATATCAGGTTAAGGCCCAGGGGTGTGAAGGAGCAGTGTTTGGGAAACCACTAGTTAGGCAAAGCTGGAACTCACTGGTTCAGTGGAGGAATGGGAGGGAAGAAACTGGAAAGGAAACCTGAGTAGATCCTGAAGGGTCTACGTTCTATGGAGTTGCTTGGACCCCATCGTGTGGGCAGCCGGGGAAGGGATTTAGACCCAGAGTAAGGAGATGAGATTTGGATTTTTAGAAATTCCCATCTGACATTCAGTGTGCTCTGTCAAAAATGTTGCAGTCACCCGCAAAATTCACCCTTTCAACCAGTATTTTTTGGAAGTCTCCCCCACCCCACGTGCCAGGGCTGTGCCAGGCACTGGAGACACAATAGTAGGCAAAACCAGACATCCTGTTCTTGTGGCCCTTGCAGTTTGGCAGGGAAGACAGACTTTAATCAAATAATTACACAAATAAATACAAAATTACAGTGGGGAGGAGTGCTAAAAAGAAGTACATGGTGCCAGGAGAACCTGTAATTGGAGCATTTGACATTGCCAGGATGGTCAGGCCAGTTCCTCTGCTGAGCTGAGCTCCAAAGGAAGAGTGTTGCCTCAAGGAAAGGTGCTAGAAGGCTCTATGGGAATGGGCTTCTCCTGCCTCAGAATCCCCATCCAATGCACATTTCTCTTTCCAGTCAACAGACACTGTAGAATTCAAGTAGGCATGTGTAGTATTCAACCTTTTATCTTCAGGACCTAGCCAACACTTGCCACAGAATCAGTGCCCAGTGAAGATTTGAAAAAAAAAAAAAATAGAAAGGAAAAGGAGGAATACCCTCCCTTTAGGCACTTTAGATATTTGAAGATAGCAGTAGGATTCCCCAAAACTTCTTCCTTCCTTCAGTTGCTTCTCCCATGACACAGTTTCAAGTTCCCGTCACTGTTCTGGTCATTCTGTTTAATTGTGGTGCCTGTCACACGTGATTTAAAACATCAGGGATGTAGCCCTGTGCCATGTGCATTGGTCCCTTGAGTCAGAAGACCTGGTTTTATTTAAGCCTCTTTTCATCATTCACCTCTTCAAGGCGCAGTTGTTGTGTGTGTGTGTGTGTGTGTGTGTGTGTGTGTGTGTGTGTGTGTGTGTGTGTGAGCTAAACAAACCTAGAACTTAAATATTTGGAGGGCTGCCACATGAGTGAAAAAATAGATTTATTCTTTGGGTCTCCAGAGAACAGCGTTAAATCAATGAATAGAAATTACCACATGCAGCTTTCAGCTCTATGGAAGGAAGAAATGTTCTAATACTCAGAACTGTCCATCAGTGGAGTGGCTGCCTTTGGAGGTGGTAGGCATCCAACATTGGGAACACTCAATGTAAGTATGCTGTAGAAGGAATTCCTTTTTTAAGTGAGCGGGTGGATTGAGTAACTTCTAAGATTTACTTTTAATTTTAGAACTCAACAATCTGATAGTCAAGACAAGTGGAGGAGCTGGGAGGGGGCATATGTGGCAGAGAGAGTAGCATGAACAGACATATGGAGCAGAAATTAGTATTGCATGTGTGGGTGACAAGGAGGAAACTCCAGAAAGAAATGATGGATCTGTGTTGGATCAATGATTCAATCAAGACAGAGAACATAACTAATATTGTTGAGCACCTGTGTGCCAGACACACGTGATTCCATTTAAGCTTTGTGGGTGATTTCCAGCCTTACCCTCTGGTGGAGGGGAGATTGTTGGCCTTAGGAAGTCTTAGACATGGTTGGAGGATCTCCTATCTGGAAGGCTTCAGGGTGGGCTGGGTCCTGTCCTGAGGGGCAGAGAGGGATTCAGAATACACAGTCTGGTTGGGCTATAGGCTGTGCTGAAAATACACACTTGTCAAAAGACCGAATTTGAATCCTGACTCTGCTTCCTTATAGCTTGTGACTCTAGCAATTTACTTAACCTCTGTGACCCTCAGTTAATCCATATATAAAATGGGGACTCAAACTCATCCTGCTTCAGGCTGACATAATAATTAAGAGAAATAACGTAGAGCAAAGGGCATCCCAGGAAGAGCACAGGCTTTGGAATCAGACCTAGCTTTGAATCTGTCTGCCATGAACTGGTTGCAAGATTGTAGGCAAGTTATTTAAATTTTTCTCATCTGTAAGTAAAGATAACAGTATTTCAAGGCTATTTTGAAAATTAAGTACAGTAGGAAAAGTGCTTAGCATAGTGCCTGGCACATAGCAGTTTTATTTTGTTAGTACAAATAATAAGATCCCATATATGAAGCACTTATCAAAGCGCCTGGCACATAGCAAGTGTCTGTCGGCCACACTGACAGGGCTGCTGCAGGCCAGGATGGTGGCTTGTGCATCATGGTGTCCGCTCTCTGGCATAAGACTCTGCCCATATGAAGAGCTCAATGAGTGTCTGCTTCGTAGAAGAGAATTGATTGCTCTTGATGACACGGTCTCCTTCCTCAAGTAGCCAGTGAGTCATGCCTCTTTCTTTCTCCTCCTTCCTGTCTCCTCTTTGGTTCTATTTCTGACTCTCCTCAGTGGGAGGGGAATCAATGTTCGTCAAAGTGATTTTTAAAAATAAAAGAGAGAGGGAGGTTTAGAAGTGATTCTCTGGGCTACTTTCTATTGAGCACAGGGTAGTGAGAGCTGGATTGTTGTTTCCAACCTTGCTTTTCTTTAGATGAATAACAACAACAACAACAATATCAACAGTAATAGCAGTAGCTACTATGAACTTCACTGAGCACCTACTATGTGCCTGGCACTCTGCCAAGCTCTACCAGTACATTGTCACTGATCCTCACATAACCACTTCAGGGCTGGTATTATTATCACCACTTTATTGATGAGGAAATTAAGGCTTAGAAAAGTAAAATAATAATGAAAATGACAAATACTCCTATATTTGAGTATCTATTATGAGCCAGACATTTAAAATAATCTTAGTTAATTACAAACACCCTACAAAGTAAGCATTATTATTCCATTCGAATTGTGAGGAAGCTGAGCCTCAGAGAGATGAAAGAACCAAGCTGTCCAAAAGCACACGGTTGATGAGTGGCAGAGCTGGGAGTCAGACCAAAGCCTGCTCAACTCTTTTTTTAATTTTTATTATTTTTATTTTATTAATTTGTTTTTTTGGCAGTACGTGGACCTCTCACTGTTGTGGCCTCTCCCGTTGCGGAGCACAGGCTCCGGACGCGCAGGCTCAGCGGCCATGGCTCACGGGCCCAGCCGCTCCGCGACATGTGGGATCCTCCCAGACCGGGGCACGAACCCGTGTCCCCTGCATCGGCAGGCGGACTCTCAACCACTGCGCCACCAGGGAAGCCCCAACACTTTTTTAAAAATAAATTTTATTTATTTATTTTTGGCTGCATTAGGTCTTTGTTGCTGCGTGTGGGCTTTTCTCTAGTTGTGGCAAGCGGGGGCTACTCTTCATTGTGGTGTGCGGGCTTCTCGTTGGGGTGGCTTCTCTTGTTGCGGAGCACAGGCTCTAGGTGCGCGGGCTTCAGTAGTTGTGGCTCGTGGGCTCTAGAGTGCAGGCTCAGTAGTTGTGGCGCATGGGCTTAGTTGCTCCGTGGCATGTGGGACCTTCCCGGACCAGGGATGGAACCCGTGTCCCCTGCATTAGTAGGCAGATTCTCAACCACTGAGCCACCAGGGAAGTCCAAAGCCTGCTCAACTCTTAACTCATCCATTCCCTTTCTGTCTGGCCACTTTCTGCTCCTTGAGGGAAGCATCATATTGAGACCCTGGGTGGAGGCAGCCCTGGGCAGGTTTGAATGAGAAGGAAGTGGCACATGGCATGATACTCATTCACTCCTGTTGGGCAGACCCTGGGAAGCTGGCCCTGCTCCTGGGGCTGACTGTGGAAGTACAAAAATAATGCCTAAGTGACATTTACTCTGTATCAGGAACTGTTCCAAGCATTTTAGATATAATAACGTTCTTAATCTTCACGATAACTTTGTGAAATAGGTATTGTTATTATTCCCGTTTTATAAATGAAGAAACTAAGGCCCCTGAAAGGAAAATTGCCCCAGGAGGGGATTACCGAAGAGCATGAATACCAGGAGACAGCAATCATTGGGAGCCATTTTAGAGGCTGCCTGCCATTGTCACATAGTAAGTGCTAAAACAGGGGTTTACACCCAGAAGTCTAATTCCAGAGACCATGCTCCTAACCTTAAAACTATGTGGCCTTTTTGTTTAACAAGGTGGTGATTGAATCCCTACTGTGTGCATAGCCCTGTGCTAGGCACTGGGAGTACAGAGGTGAAACTGATTCCATGTCCAAGCTCATTTATTATTCTATACCAGGATTTCCAATTAATTGAGCATCAATTGGGTGGCAGGATTCTTTGTCAAAGAGCTGGGGCACAGGGCCAGGCTCCAGGCAGAGATAAGAGACTGGAAACTCTCATAGAGAAATGGTATAATGTGGGTGGAATGAGAAGAGATGAGAACTGCTGTCAGTGCAGTTGCTCAGAAATCCTGCTTGGGCCTTTAGATCACCAGTCTGGACAGGTGGCTTAATTCTAAACCCTACAGGACAAGATTTAAGGTCTGAGCCTGTAGATTGGAGGGAGGAGTCTCATCTGTTGTGTTGGCTCTGAGGAGCTCAGGAAGCAGAGGTAAGAGTGTGGGAGGGGAGGATCAAATTCTGCTGCAGTGTTTCATAGGTACACACACACACACACAGAGCTTTTGTGAGATATGGCAGACAGTGAATATTTCTCTAATATTAGTGCCTAAGATTCCTGTGTTAGATGTTTACTCACTCACTCTCACTCACTCACTCACTCACTCAATCATCTATCTCTTCATTCATTCTTTAATTCATTCATCCACTCACCCATTCATGAGCTGGATAAAATTCTGTTTGCCAGAACTCTTAGGGAGAAGTACTGTATGTGGTCAGAAGGAATACTCTGTTAGGCTGCTTGAGGTAAAGAGTAAGACACCCAAAAACCTGCTCAGCAAACAGAAGATGGTGATTCCTATGCTCTCCAAGGATGGTGGGTGTGTTAAATGCAGATTTTGTTTTGCTGAGTAATGTGCAAGTCTGGGTCAGAGCTGAATTGCTCAGGACATGAAGAAACTGAGCCCTGCCAGAAACAAAACCCATCTGTCATCATGCCCTGTAATTCACCTCTTAAATACCTCTTGAGTCTATTTCTACTCCATCCTCATTGCTACCGCTCTAGTTCAAATCCATCTTAGGTTGCACCTGAACCACTGCAAAGATCTAACCAACCAGCTTTCCTGCCTCCCATCTCTACTTCCTCCAGTTCATTCTCCACATCAGAGTCAGAGTGATCTTTCTAAAGTTCAGATCCAATCATGTTAATCTCCTGTCTCAAAATCTTTGACCCTAAAAAGATCAAGTTCAAACTCCATAGCATGGCATTCAAAGCTCTTTCTAGCTTCATCTACTCATTTCCCGCCGTTCCTTAAGTTCTTCTGGAGTAGTCACTGGAAAAACATCTTCCTTCTGCCAAAATACCTTTCCTTCACTTTTCTGCTTGGAAAATTCTTCTTTCGGAGAATCCCTGTTGTCTCCTTCTGTTACCAAGTAAGCACATCTGTAGGTAATGCTTCTGGGCTTGGTACATGGGAGTGGCTATGCCATCTACCACATTTCCCATTCTCCTCCTGGGCATATTATAGGATTGTGCTTTCTTGGGTATGGGCATGTGACTTGCTTTGGCCAGTGAATGGGAAAAGTGGAAGAGCCAACACATGACTCATACACTTTCTTTCCCTCTCGTAGCCACCCTGTCACTCTTTTTTTTTTTTTCGGTACGCGGGCCTCTCACTGTTGTGGCCTCTCCCGTTGCGGAGCACAGGCTCCGGGCGCGCAGACTCAGCGGCCATGGCTCACGGGCCCAGCCGCTCCGCGGCATGTGGGATCTTCCCAGACTGGGGCACGAACCTGTGTCCCCTGCATTGGCAGGCGGACTCTCAACCACTGCGCCACCTGGGAAGCCCCACCCTGTCACTCTTTATCCTGGAATGAGGAAGACAAAAAGCAGAGCACCCAGCCAACCCTTGATGGATATGTAAAAATAGTGAAAAATAAAACCTTGTTTTTGAAGCTGTTGAGATTTTGAGATTGCGTATTATTGAATAACCCAGTCTACCCTAACTGGTACACTATCTCTGCTTTGACATCTTCCATAACTACCTAAAACCACCATGTTTCTACCTTATCTGACTTGTGTAACACATTTTCTTTATGCCAGATAGCCGGTACCGATGACACACTGCCACATATTGCTATTATGAGTTCAGTGGTATGTCTTAGCCACCTCTTTACTTTTACTGAGGCTTCCTTAGGGCAAGGATGGTCCTTGTTCCATTTCTGTGTCACACAAAGTATGGTTCATAGCCAAGGCAATATACTGTAATGGGTGTAGGAGTCAGACATACTTGTTTTGAATCCCAAATCTTACATTTGATGGGCAATCTCTCTGAACTTCAGTTTTCTCATTTGTAAAATGGGAGTAATGATATGTACCCGACAGAGTTTTTCTGAAGTTTGTGGATAACAGGTGCAACATATGTACAATTAATGGCAGGCTATAATTCTTATTGTTCTCATTATTTGTTTTTATTTTTTTAACCATTTATTTAGGCTGTGCTAGGTCTTAGTTGTGGCATGCAGGCGTCTTATTTTTTATTTTTAATTTTTTAATTAATTAACTTATTTTGGGCTGCTTTGGGTCTTCGTTGCTGCGCATGGGCTTTCTCTAGTTGCAGTGAGCTGGGGCTACACTTCTTTGTGGTGCATGGGCTTCTCATTGAGGTGGTTTCTCTTGTTGCAGAGCACAGGTTCTAAGTGCACAGGCTTCAGTAGTTGTGGCACACGGGCTCAGTAGCTGTGGCTCGCAGGCTCTAGAGCACAGGCTCGGTAGTTGTGGTGCACGGGCTTCATTGCTTCGCGGCATGTGGGATCTTCCTGGACCAGGGCTCAAACCCATGTCCCCTGCATTGGCAGGCAGATTCTTAACTACTGTGCCAGCAGAGAAGTCCAGCATGCAGGCTTCTTAGTTGTGGCGTGCAGATATCTTAGTTGCGGTGTGCAGACTTCTTAGTTGCAGCGTGTGACTCTTAGTTGCAGCATGTGGACTTCTTAGTTGCAGCATGCATGTGGGATCTAGTTCCCCGACCAGGGATCGAACCCAGGCCCTCTGCATTGAGAGCATGGAACCTTACCCACTGGATCACCAGGGAAGTCCCTATTTGTTTTTATTATCATTATGGATAGTGTTCAGTAAATGCCTGTGGATAAATCTTTCACTGATTGAGGTATAATGGTATGTGCATTGGACTTGGAATCAGAAGTCCTAGATTTAAGGCATAGCTTTTGTCACCAGCATTGTGGCCTTGGAAAAATCACTTACCCTCTCTGCATTTTTGCATTCTCAACTACAAAATGTAAATACTGATCCCTACCTCATAGAGATTACTATAAAATTTAAATAAGATAATATATGAGGAAATGTTTTATACGTGCTCAAGTATCACACATCTAAAACCAATGATTCAGAGAAGACCGGCTGGTCCCTCACATAAGGACCGTGTGGACATTGTGAAGCATCCCAGTGTACTCCAGTAACACTTTGTTGTGGGGCTTGGCTTATCTTGCTTACATGTTTGTCTTTCCAACTAGACTGTGAGCTGCTTGAGATAAAGAATTGTCTTCGTCTTTTTTTAGTAAAAATGTTTATTTGTTTCTCCTTATATAAGTAATACATGCTTAGCATAGAGGAAATAAAAATAGCTGAAGAAAATGAAAATCCTGGTAATTCTTATCTTTCATACAGAGATAATCACTATTAACCTTTTGATGTGTTTCTTTCCAGTTTCCTTCTCTGCATATGTAGTTATGAAACTGACATTATATCGCACATACGAGAATTGTTCCATTATAATAAATATTCTTGTATAAATAAACACATTAAAAATCTTGTATTTTAACCATTCTCCTATTGTTGAATATATAGGTTGATGTCAGTTTTTCAATGTCTAAATAAAGTTGTAAGAAGCATTTTTGTGCATAAATATTTGTCTGATATTCTATTTTTGTAGAAAAAGTTTTTAGAAGGAAAATTTTCTAGTTCAAAGGGTACAACTATTTTTAATGCTCTTGGGACTTGCAAATTGATTACCAGAAAGATTGAACCAAGTGTCATTCCCACAAGCAAGGTATGAGGTTATACATCTCACTACATCCTCAACTATAATGGGAATTATAATTAAAAATAAGGTTAAAACCTATTAATATAATAATTATCCATTTACATTTCTTCTGTGAATTGTTCTTTACTCCTGCTCATTTTTCTATTGGGATTTTAATTATCTTCTTATTAATTTCTATGAGGTTTCAGAAACCATTTTGTTCTAGTCACCAAGTACAATAAAAGATACATAATAGGTGCTCCTTAAATATACTTTGGATGATTTTAATTGTCCTGGGGACTCTTTAGAAACAAAGCAGACTTTCTAGGAGGCTGACACTTTCCCTTTCCCACCCAGGACACGGCTGGACAGGAGCGGTACCGGACCATCACCACAGCCTATTACCGTGGAGCCATGGGCTTCATCCTGATGTATGACGTCACCAATGAGGAATCCTTCAATGCTGTCCAAGACTGGTATGAGATTCGTTCCTTCACCCACTCATCAAACTGTTCATGAAAACCTAGTATGTACTAGGCTCTGTGCTATGTGCTAGGGAAACTCGAATGAATCAGACATGGCTCCTGTCCTCAAAAAGTTCACAGATGAGAGGAGAGGACAGATCAGTGAGCAGGCAATGAAAATATCATGTGACAGGTGCAGTGATGAGAGTGGCACCAGGGCTGTGGGAACCCAGCGGAGGGCTCTGACCCAGCCTGGGAAGTCAGGGAAGTTGTCCTGGAATTGCTGACACATATGCTGCGTTTTGAAAGATGAACAGGAGTTAGCCAGAGGGACAAATGGGTAAGAATGTTCCAGAAAAATAGTACAGATGTGCAAAGATAAGAAGGTAAGTGAGAGGGTAAGAAGAGCAGAGGTCATGAAGGATTTTGTGTGCTGGGGTGAGGGATTTGGATTTTATCTGGTAGGTGAGGACATTTGAACAGGGAAACAACAGGTTCAAATTAGTGTTTTAGAGAGATCATTCTGGACATAGTGCTAAGTGAATCCACATATTGCTTCCCTATAAAGTTTATCCCTGGGCCGGGGGTCCAAGTTCATAAAGATTCAATATCTTGATACGATAGAAATCAGCACAGTTCCCCAGAGGTATAACCTCTGAGCAACTTACATCTTTCTTCCTGGAGCATTACTCACAGGGAGAAGGGAGCACGAGAGGAAGGGCACGTGAGACAGAGGGCCAGGACCCGGTGCCCCTAATCAGTGGAAAGGATGGGGAAGATGGAGCGTGTGTGCCTGGCTCTTCTTCACAATCAGAGAGGCTGAGTAGGCTGGGCACACAGCAGCAGAGCTGGCCAGTGCCAAGCTTGTCTCCCGCTCTTCTTTGCCCAACAGCTACCCTTTGAAGACTTCCTGTCTCCCAAGGAACAGTTGTCATGACTATGTGCAGCACTGTTGGTGCCTTGGAGCCTTGAGCTGGGAGTGGCCTTGCAGGCTGCTTGCCACGTTCTCCCCGCCCACCCCCTGAGTTCTGAGCATCAGTCTAGGGTGCCACCCACATGCCTGTCACCCATGTGTTGTCCTTCTTAGTCTGTTGGTCATCCCCTTCTTCCTCCTTTCTCCCCCTTTCCTTTTAACAAGTCCTTCTCTCCACCTTCCTTTTTTCTCCTTTCCTCCTTCTTTTTTCCCTTCCTCTCTATGCCTCTTTTTTCTCCTGCTTTTTTCCTTTCTTGTTCCCTCTCTTCCCTCCTCCAGTCATGATTTTTCTCTTCTCCTCCCTTCTCCCATGTCTCCATCTTTCCCCCCCACCTCCCACCACGAAGTGATGAGCTCTTTCTTTAAGTATCTCCACACTGCCCATTCCCTGTCCGCCTTAACCTCCTTCCCTCTCTCCATCAGTCGCTGTTCATTCTGCCTCAGGCACACAGTGACTTTAACACCTGGTGAAGATTCCTCCAAGAATAACCTAAGTTGCTAATCTGGGAGCTGAGCCTGGATGGTGGTGGGAGGAGGGAGGAAGATGACAGAAGAGTGGCATGGGAGACTTGGGGAGTTGGCTCCATGTACCTGTCTTGAAGCTGAAGACTGAATGTCTATCTTTCCCAAGCTCTGGCCTTTAGTTTTGCCTCTGGGAAACTTGGTCCCAGCCTAGCACCCACCTGCCATCTAAGCCCCAGTACCCAGCACAGAACCTGGCTCTCTGTCGGTTCACCACAAATGGTGGTTGAGTAAATTCTAGCCTTTGAGGGAGTGGCTTTTCACCCTTAAAGAGAAGATTGGTGGTGAGATGAGCTTTAGGAGCAGGGCTGGCTATCGGTCCAGGTTGCAGTTAGGGTTAAGTTAGATTGTCAGTGTCAGGATAGGGTCAGATTTTATTTAGATCTGCTTCAGGATCAATCATTTGCTGGCTTCTTCCTTCATCAGACAATCAATGACTTTTTTTCTCTGTGCTCTATGCTGGGGGCTGGTACCCCAAAGATGAATAAGCCTGTCCCTGCTCTTAAGGAGAGACAGATAAATTCAGCCAAATGTGACAGGCGCCACAAAAAAGAGTAGGGGAACAAAAGGGAAGGTAATTGTTTCTACCTGATGAGGTATTTGGGAACAGAGTTAGGCCAACTACATAAAAAGATGTCTCCTCAATAAAAAGGTCTGATTTTATTTTCTCTGTTTAAAAGTTTGTTTCTCATTTTAAAAGTAATACATGCTCACTTTCAAAATTTTGAAAGGTAAAGTATTTTTTTAAAGTTTTGGGACTTCCCTGGTGGTACAGTGGTTGAGAATCTGCCTGGCAATGCAGGGGACACGGGTTCGATCCCTAGTCTGGGAAGATCCCACATGCCTCGGAGCAACTAAGCCCGTGCACCATAACTACTGAGCCTGCGCTCTAGAGCCTGCAAGCCACAACTACTGAGCCTGAGTGCCACAACTACTGAAGCCCATGCACCTAGAGCCCATGCTCCACAACAAGAGAAGCCACCACAATGAGAAGCCCGTGCACAGCAGTGAAGAGTAGCCCCCGCTCGCCACAACTAGAGAAAGTCCGCACACAGCAACAAAGACCCAACACAGCCAAAAATAAATAAATGAATAAAATTTCATAATCATCCTACGTGAGGGAAACCACTGCTGACATTTTGGTTTCTACAAATAATAATGATCTAAGGCCTCAGTGAAGAGGAGGAGGGAGAGGCTTGTTGGGCCAGGGGAAGCTTGAGAAGCCTCCCCCAGGCGACTGTGGGATCAGCCCTGAGCCTTGGAGGATGACTTAGTGTGGGGAAGGGATTTCCAGTAAAGGCAAAGGCACATGCCATGGAAGAGCCTTTGGGGAATGGGTGAGGTTTGTGAAGTGAGAGGAAGGGTGATGAGGCTGGAGAGACAGGATGTAAATGGTCTTGAACGCCTAACTGAGGGATCTAGACTTCATCGCTTAGCTAGTCCAGGGACCAGAGAAGGCTTTTAAGAAAGGACGAATCATCTGATAGATGTTTTAGAAAGAGCTCTCTGCCTGTGAGGAGAGGGCATTAGAGGTGGACTCCAAATAGGTGAGTGAAGTTTGCAACCAGGGCTTAAGGGTCAGCATCTGTGACAGCCAGCAGGAGCAGAGGTCTGACTGTCCTAGGATGAATTAGCTGACAGTATCTCGTGTGTTGTGAACCCCACTGAAGGGGCTTCTGTGAGCTTTGCAGGGTCCTTTCTAGCCTAGGAGGATGTCGTTAACACCGTCATCTCTCTGTCTCTCTTTAGGGCTACTCAGATCAAGACCTACTCCTGGGACAATGCACAGGTCATCCTGGTGGGGAACAAGTGTGACATGGAGGAAGAGAGGGTTGTTCCCACCGAGAAGGGCCGGCTCCTCGCAGAGCAGCTGGGTATGTGCACGGCACATGTGTATGCACGGGAGTGGGGCAGATGGAGAGGACAAGTGTGTGTTTGTATTTGTGACATTAAAGATGTGCTGTGATTGTGAATTTTGTGCATATGTGCTCTGTGTGTATTGTTTCATATTTGTGTGATGTACATATGGGCTTTGTGCTAGTGAATTCTAGGTATTCATTATTTATGATACATGTATATTTTGTTACATTGAATGTATAAACAATTTTTTATAGATTTATTTATTTTTGGCTGCGTTGGGTCTTCGTTGCTGCACACGGGCTTTCTCTAGTTGCGGTGAGCAGGGGCTACTCTTCGTTGCGGTGCTCAGGCTTCTTCTTGCGGTGGATTCTCTTGTTGTGGAGCATGGGCTCTAGGTGCATGGGCTTCAGTAGTTGTGGTGCGCAGACTCAGTAGTTGTGGCTCGCAGGCTCTAGAGTGCAGGCTCAATAGTTGTGGCGCACGGGCCTAGTTGCTCCGCAGCATGTGAGATCTTCCCAGACCAGGGATCGAACCCGTGTCCCCTGCATTGGCAGGCGGATTCTTAACCACTGTGCCACCAGGGAGGTCCTTGAATGTATAAATAAAATGTAAATTTATGAAATCATTTTTTTAACCAGCTCCTTCCACAAAGGATTTGAAGTATCCTATAAAAATCATCGTAGTATCAATACATCAATAAAAAAATAAGTGAGACAATTGAAGCAAAGCGAAAGCAAGTGTAGGAGAACATAAGAGGAGGCCAGGGGTGAGATAAGTGTATATTTTATAAGTTTTTGGGCATGTGCAAGAGTTGGGCCAAAATATTTGCTTTGAGCTTCCCAGCAACCATTGCAAAGAGGGAAACATAATCAGTTACATGGTTCAGAGATGGTCCTTAAGATGAAAACAAACCCATTATTCCAGAGAAACACTGCTCTCCACTGGCAACTGTGGAGCAGACTCTATATGCTGAATGCGACAACATCCTTAATATCTAACATGCCTTACAGCAACTACAACGCTGAACATTGTAGGCTGTGTCTTACAATTTCTCTCAGTGTAAACTGATGCTTTGTCACCAAAATACAATTCACGGCAAAAGTCATTGTATGAGGGATGAGACAACGTGGTTTAAGCATGCAGCTTTTTCCAGGGTTAAAGCACCTTGATCCTTGTGCTCCACTGAGACCCAGGTGCCTCAGTTGTGTCTCAGTGACTGCACAGCAGGACACCTACCTACACTTGCTTAAAAGAGCAGCCTTTCTTTTCTTCCTTTTTTTCTTTTCTTTTCTGTATTGGGGTTCAATGTGGGATCACCTTAGGGAAGTCTTCTAGAAGAATGAAGTACTGCTTAGCTTTTAGCCAGTCTCCCTAAGTGTTTCTTACAACCTAGGTGCTGTAAGTATTGAGGAATAGGGAGTTTAAAGTTATATTCTCTGCCAGTTTCTGAAGTACAGATATTTGGGCTGGTAGGTGGGAAAATTGTATAATATACAAGTGTGAGTTGTGTCTTGTATATAATTGTGTTATGTGTATTATGAGTAGATGTGTAGGAGAGTGTCCTATACTTCTTTCTTCCCTTTCCTGTCCTCCAGTGTGTCCTGGAATAGAAATTAACACACTGTAGGTGCTTAATAAATACGGAGGCTGGGCCATTTGGCTCTTGATGGTTCTTACCCCATCACAGAGGTTCTCAGGGTCCAGAATGTGCCTCTACCCATTCCCATAGTTCACAGAACAGTGAACATGTGGCGAAGCCCTCACATGGGTGACCTCAGGCTATCTCTTTATGTCTTCAGCCTGCTGTCGCCGAGACTCCCAACGCTGTCCCTGGATCAACGATGTACCATCTGTTTGAAAGGCTCTTTTCTACTCCCCATCCCCTACTTTTATCCAGCTGTTGAAAGCCCACTCAGCTTTCAGAACATCTTCACTGCTCTGAAGCCTCTTCCGTATTCCCCCAGCTCTTTTCTTTGTGCCCCCACTTAGTGTACCCCGTACATGCAACAGGCACAGTACCCATCACACTTGGGTGCACTTGTTTCCATATTTGTCTCCAGAAAGCTCCATGACGACAGGAAGTGAGTCTTGTTTATCTTTATACCCACCGTGCCTGGCAAATGGCCTGGCAGTGAGTAAACACTGCAAGACTATGTTTGGATTAAAATTTTATGGAGTCAAGTATTTGGCTACGTCATTTTACTTTGTTCTAATTACGACTTCCTGAGCTCCTACTCCATGCCAAGTACTGTGCTGTGAAATAGGCTATGTTCCCTGGTCTGAGACAGAAATAGGGATCCACCTGGTGATCAATGTTGTGATAGAGGGATGTGCCGGGGTTGCGGGAGCACAGAGGAGGCACCTATTCAGTTGGGGTCAGAGAACATGATGCCCACTCTGAGTCTTGAAGACAAGTAGGAGCAGCCAAGTGAGAAAGAAAGGCAAGGACGTTCCAGGCGGGGGAATAACACTGGCAAAGGCAAGGAACAGCACTCTGTGTTTAGGGAATCATAAATCATTGGATTGTGTGAGTCTAGAGTAGTGCTTCTCCAGGCGGGAGACTCATGTCACTGGAGGTGTGCAAAATGATTTTATGTATATATTTTGGTGTGTATTAGAAAAAATATATAATCAGCATGTCAAGCCCTTAATGTTAAACAAGACTAAGTTTTTAAAAGGTGAGTTAATTTTATATTTGGAAAAAATATAGCCAGCATGCCAGACCCTTATGACTAGCATTTTAAAAAGGTGTGTTAGTTAAACATTTATTAGGTGTTTACCATGTGCTGGGCCCTATTCTAAGTGTTTAAAGTATTACTCATTTAACTTAATCCCCCTAGAACCCTCTGAGATAGGTACTTTTCTTATATCCAAGTTGTTCTTTTAACAGATGAGAAAAGTGAGGCACAGAGAAGTTGAGTAACTTGCTTAAGGTCATACAGCTAGTAACAAGTAGAGTCAGAATTTGAATTCAAGCAGTAGTCTGGCTCCAGAGCCTGTGCTTCTAACCATTTAACCTCACTATACAGCAAATATCGTAATAATGGCTGGCATTATATGAAATGCTTTGCGTTAATTATCTCATTTAATTCTCACTATAAGTCTTCAAGGTAGGTCATGTTCAATACTCTGAAAAATTAGGTTCTTGCTCAAGATTACACAATCAGGAAGTGGTAGAGCCAATAAAGATCTATCTAATTTATGTAGGAAAACAGATGGAAGTGAGATTAATTCTTACTACAGGGTTTAGGAAGGTACTTAAAGAGGGCCTTAATGAATTGGTTAGATTTGGGTAGGTCAAGGTAACCCATCTCAGTCTTACACAACTTCCTGAGCTTTCCTCTACTGCTTACCAGAACTTGCCTATTTACATGTCTGTCTCTCTTGGTAGACCTCAGCAGTAGCAGGGGTTACGTCTAAAATTTTTTTTCATTATCCCAGCCACCCAGCACAGGATAGATACTCATTCACTCGTACATTTGTTTATTGAAAAATATTTATTGAGCACATACTCTGAGCCAGGTTTTATCTTGGCACTTAGCTGTGATTCTTACTGTCACGGAACTAATGGGGGAGAGAGACACTAAACAAATAATTATACAAATAAATATATAATTAAAAATTGTGTAAATGGGTGAATTGTATGGTATGTGAATTATATCTCAATAAACCTGTTAAAAATTGTGGTAAGTTCTATTTGACTTAGGACTCTCATTAGGGCAAGTGATAAAATCCCAAATTAAACAAGCTTTAATTTTAAAAAATAGAATTTATTAGCTTATGAGTGCAACTTAATTGCACTATTTCTTAGCTTTGTGTATGCCTTCAGCCTCTTTCTATAGTCAGACTCTGAATGGGGAGTAAGATGGATGATGGCAGCTCCAGATTCATATCTTCCAACTTCTGCAAAAAGAGGATTCTTGCTCCCAACTACCTTATGTCAATCTCAGGGAAGACTGTGATTGGCTACCTGTGAGTCACATGCCTGTCCCAGTGGCTGGGGGAGGCAAGTATTGTAACCTATAGTCCCACCACAGTTGTTTAAAGTAGAAGTTCCATAAAGGAAGGAATGGTGGACAGATAAGAGTAACATAAGGCCACTGCAAGTGCTATTAAGAAAGTAAAAAAGAGAGAAACCCTAATTTTAGACTGGAGAGTCAAGATCTTCTGAGAAAGTAACTCTTAAGCTGAGAACTAAAGGATCAGAAAAAAATTAGGCAAAGATTGAGGGTGGGTCGGGGAGGGGAGTGTTCTACATCAAGACCAGCCCTAACATAGTTTAGAGCTGAAAACGCTCATGAGATTTGAAAGACCATGTTGCAGGGACTAACTAGTCAAGGGGAGAGTAGTGGGAGATGAGGGTGGAGAGGTGGGCAGGGACCAGATCATGCAGGATCTTGCAGACCATGTCAAGAATTTCGCAAGGATGTGATCATATCTGCGAGCAGTGAGAGAGGATACTCAGCCTTCCTCATCCTCACCCTCTGCTACACCAACTATTAAGTAAGTCTCAGTGATCTGCTTGCCAGTGCAGTAGGGCCATCCTCTGCTTTATGGGACTCCTCTTCAGGACTCCCTTTCTTTTAGTGTTTCTCAACTCTCTCAGCCAGAACTACTGATATGGCCAGCAACTAACATTTATTAAAGCTTTGAGTAGCAGCAGGTCTTCTATATCCTCAAAGTTCCTGGGACGTGGATGAGGCTGTAGAGACGCTGAGGCAAGTGGATCTTTGGGAGGGCAGAGAAGTTTCAGGGACTCCTATTCCAGGAAGCATGACACGTTAGGGCCTCTACCTCTTTGTGTGGCTCGAAACGGGGCTCCTTGTCTCTTCCTCGATCTGACTGGGAATGGGTCTAGACTAGAGCCCAGGGATGCTAGTAAAAGAGAAATGTGCTTCTGCCTACAAGGGCAGGAGAAACCTGTTCAAAATGTGGTTTTGAAACGTACACATAAACACTCACTTCAGTGAAGTGTGGAGGGAAAAGTATCAGCCTAGGAGTTTGGAGACTGAGGGTTTTATTCTGTTTCTGCCACTAGTTTACTGTGTAACCTTGAGCATCTTGTTTCCTGTTTCTGGGTCTCAATTTTGCCCTTTTGAAAAACAGGGGATTTGGATTAGTTGAGTGGGAAGGTCTGTTCAGCTCTATCCCTCTGACTCCATGATTTCAATTCACACAATTCCCCACTCATCACTCAGTCCCCACAGACCCTTGTACAGGGCTTTGCTTATTTTAGGTGCTTGATAAATGTTTTTTGGATTGGGGTGAATTGAAACCTTGCATCACTCAGCCTGGTGCAGAGAAACAAAGACCTAGCTGACATTGAGAATAACTAACCTTGGTGTAGTGACTTATGATTCACAATGTGTTTTCACAACAATTCTCTTGTGACCCTCACTCTCACTCCTAGTCTGGGAGGCGGCATTGTCTTCAGCTCCATTACACTGAAGAAGCTGAGTTCAGACCACTTATGTTTTCTTGCATGCAGTGAGCTGTGCCACACTTCCGTGTCTTTCTTTTTTCACTTGAAGATTATGTAACTTTTCTAAGCCACACAGGTCATAGGTGGCAGGTCCAGTACTCTAACTCGGCCTTTAGACTCAAAATCTTAACGTTTCCATTGTATCACCACCCAGTGGTGTTTTCCCAAAAGCTTGCAGTAGTTTCTCTTGAAATTTCACCCTCAGTCCCAGTGTTGGTGAGAATTCTTTAGATTATGTTGTGGTAACACATAACCCAAGTCAGGAGCTTAGATAATAAAGGTTTATTTCTCACTCACATTGCATGCCAGCAGCAAGTCAGCTGCAACTCTGTCCATGTCATGCAACTCTGAGATCCAATCTGAGATGCCTAAGCCACACAAAGACTCTCAAAGCTTCTGTTGGGACTTGGTATGCCCACATGCATTGGCCAAAGCAAGTTACATGATGAAATCTGATGTTGATTGACAAGGGAGATATGTTCCTCCCACAAGGAGGCACTGCAAGCCACTTGGCAGTGGGTGGGAATATAAAATCTTCTACAGGGAGGGCGGTGAACAATCTGCCACAATCACTGAACACATGATGGACCCTGGTGCCACAGAGGTGAATAAGTTCCCTGCTCTCAAGTTGCTCATTGACCAGGGAAGCAAAATAGTAGAGAGATAATCTCAACGTCCTGTTTACTAGCATTCTTTACCCTTCTCCAGCTCTGTCTCTCTCTTGAAACTGCCCCCTGGGGAGTTGACCTTTGCAGGCTGTGTTTCCCAGCCTCCTGTGACAGTGGCTTCTGGCTGGGTTTAGCCAAGGAGAGACACTGGCAAGTGATGGGAGTTGGGGAAAAGAGAAAAACCTGCATGTGTGTCTCCCCCATCCCTGGGCAGGCTCCCCCAGTAGAGGCTGCTCCTCTTCTCTGACTCCTGCTCCCACAGTTTTAACTTCCTTTGGCCCCATTAATAGTTTTCTTTTCTGTTAATAATCTCTGGGTTTCTTCAGTATTCTGTTTGGCCTCTTAGTTCTTCTACCACCCATATAACCAGTTCCCTCTAGTTAAAATTTTAAGAATAGTGCCCATTTTCCTGATGGACTCTGACTGAAACAATCATGTCAGGTACCATGGGAGTCTAGGGGAGCGGTGCACTGTATGTTCTGAGTGGTGGAGATGGGGTAGGGAGAGAAAGGGAAGGCTCTGTGGAATCAGGGATTCCACAGGTGAGTAATGAAGAGGATTAGGTATAGGAACTAAAGAGTAGTAAGTAGCATGAGTAAAGAAACCAAATAAGAAAGTGTCGATGTTTCTGGAGCATGGTGTGAGCCAGGAGGATGAGGCTGGGGAAGTGGACAGAGGCTGAGCCATGCAGAATCTTGGGTGTCAACCTAATGAGGCTGGATATTGGATGAATTAAACCTCTTTGAGTTCCAGTGACACAAATCTAAGTCAAAATAGCTCAAGTTATAAGGACAGGGGCATAGCAGAAACAAAACGGAAGAGAATGTTGCTGGAAATGAGATGGTTAAGAAATTAAGAGCCAGGGTGTTGGATAGATTGTCCACCTGAAACCCAAAGTTCCTGAGAATGAGTACAAGCCTGGGTGGAAAGGAAGACAGTGAATCCCTTGCCAAAATCATCAGTGACCAGAGGGGCTTGAGTTGAAGACTGATACAAGATGGAGATGATGAGGTATCAGAGCAGGCTAGAGAAGGGATTTGAACATAAAAGTAGAGGAGAAATGTTCTGGGGCAGTTTCAGGGTGAGGAGAAGCAAGTTTAGCTAGTTGTGAGTTTCTGAAAAGAGTTCTAAAGTCAAATTCAGAAGCAGGCAGTGTGGACAGAGTCAGTGGAATCTGTGGGGCTGTGACAGCTGCCTTTGGACAGGATAGGTAAACAGGAGCATTTTGGGGGTGGGAATCATCTCAGATTCAATTAAGAATTGGGCCCAATTAAAGGCAGCAGAAATTCCATTGTTCTGAAGCCAATTAGAGGGAGGAAGGGACTGGGGGATAGTCTGATTAAGTGGTCCTCATCTTCCTGAGCTCTCTAGATTCTCAGCTCCTGAAACTCCTGACTAATGAACCTGAGGAAAGGTTACTGCCTGGGCCTACTAATGAAGAGCCTTCCAGGAGTCTGACAGTCGTTGGGTGGAGGTGCATTTGGGATTGTTCTGCTAGCAAAAGAGACCCACGAGCTGGCCAGGGTCACGCACCAGTTACTTGAATCAGAGTTCTCATACCTTGGGTATCTTTGAGACGGCAGTGATGACATCTCCTTGGCCTGACATATGCGCTCTCCGTGTTTGGTTACTTACTCCCTCTTCCGTCACCACTTTGAGCTTGCTGCTCTAATGATAACAAACTGCTATGGTCATACTGGGATACACCAAGACTGTTTTTTGTCCCATTATATGTGTTTATGCGGTTTCCCCTGCCTGGTGTCCTATACATGCATGTGCTCACACATGTCTTTATCTAGCTGATATCTGCTTAAGAATCAGCTTCTCCAAGAAGACTTCCCTGGGCCCCAGGCTCAGATAAGTGCCTCCTCTGTGCCATGACAGTTCCCTCACTCCCCACCCTTCCAGCATTTATCACACTGTCAGTGTGTCTATCTCCGCTTCTCAAGGTTAGGAACCTCATCTGATTCACTTCAGTGTTCCCAGTGCCCAGCACAGGGTTTGCCATGCTTATTGAGATGAGTTCTCATGAACCCCACTGTCCACAGCCCCTCAACCACATCCTCCACGCTCATTCCCGTCTCCTGCATCCATCTGTCTGTTCATTCAGTTAACATTCACCAAGCCCCTACTCTTCTGGCTGGTACTGGAGCTCAGATGAATGACGTGGTCCCTGCTTGGGGAGCTCCTTGGACTTCCACCATGCACGGTAACACGTGCTGTGGCAGAGGGAAGCACAGAGGAGGAGGCAAAGCCATACCTAAGCTGAGTCCTAAAGAATAAGTTAGTCAGGTGAAGAGTTTTGCTCTGTTCTGGCCTTAAAGACACCCATCGCCACTAACTTTTGGAAGCCTATTCCCCCTCTCCTCCCCTGCCACTCTCTCCCTCTGCCGCATTCCTGCACAGCCTCTCGTTTGCTCTACCTGGGTTATAGTGTATTCTGTCACTGTCCCAACTGAGAGTGAGACAAGGGGGCATAAGGGATAGAGCCCTGGCCTATGCCCCATCCCTGAGCCTCAGTTTCCCTATCTGTAAATTATAAGTGATAACCCTTGCCTTGATACCCCCAAAAAGTTGTTTTAAAATTGTATTTGGGAATCGTTAAGGACTATGAACGTGTGAGGGACTGACACTCTGATAAGTGTGTCTTTTCTCCACAATTAGATTTGGTCTCCCCTTGTCCCTGGCACTCAATGCAAGACCTGGCACAAAGTTACTGTTCAGTAAAGACCTGGTTTATTGATTGACCCTGAATGATGAAGAAAAAGAGGCTTTCCCCAAAGGCCCTGGGGACTGATGGAGGGGCAAGGAAGCTGGGACTCAGATGGGCTGGGAACATAAGGGAAAGGGAATGGTCATGTATTACACGTGCCAACCACTTCACATACTTTTGTGCATTTAATTCTTATTACCACCCTATGAGGTAGGTGATATTCACCCATTCTACAGATGAGGATACAGAGGCTGGGAGAAATTAGGCAATTTGCCTGAGGTCACACAGCTGGTAGCTGACAGAGACTATATTCAAATCCAGGCTGTCTGACTTCTGGACTTCTTCCCACTGCCCACCTGCACAATGGGACACGTCCTCCCCTCAGTGCCAATTCCTCAGGAGGGATTGGTGATCCTGGCCTTGACCTGTGTCCCCATCTTCATCCAAACTGATGGTTTAAGCCTACTTACTTCTTTACCTGTTTGCCCCTTTCCTAGGCAAGCAACATACTCTGCCCACTTCCCCAAACACTGTCACTTGTAACAAACCAGTCAAAGGCCAGAGAGTCAATGTTTATGATATTCGTTAAGGAAAAGCAACATGCTGGAGGGTCTCTCAAGCCAAGTCTCTACAGCCTGAGGATAAGGAGCCAGCAGCCACTTCCTTCTTCATCACATGTCCTCAATTAGCCGGCACTTCTGCACCTTGCTTTCTCATGTTGGGAAATGGGCTGCAGGAGAGGCTGTCAACCAGAGGCGGGCTGGCAGGAATTGCGAGTGCCTTCAAGCTGGCGTGGCCCGGGGAAGAGGAGCCCTGTTTGTACCTGGGGGCTTCAGCCCTCTCTGTGGACAATGGGATAATAGGGAGAAGGAGGGAGGAGGAAAGAGACCCCCCTCCTCTGTGTGAGAGGATGACAAAAGAGGGAGGAAAGGGATGAAGGGGAAGTGAGAGGAGCCGATGAAAGACGAGCAGAAAGAAACTGTCATTGTAACAGGCAACTTCGTACAGCAATTTATCCATTGTCTTGCTCAGTCCTCCAGGACTGCTCTCAGCAGGAAGATGCTGTTGTTATTCCCATTTGACAAACAAGGAGGCCGAGACTCAGAGAGGTTAAGTGATTCAGAAAGATGAAGTGACTTGCCCAGATTCAGACACTGTGGTAGTCAGATAAAAGCAAAGGAGGGCTTCCCTGGTGGCGCAGTGGTTGGGAGTCCGCCTGCCGATGCAGGGGACACGGGTTCGTGCCCCGGTCTCGGAGGATCCCGCGTGCTGCGGAGTGGCTGGGCCTGTGGGCCATGGCTGCTGAGCCTGTGCGTCCGGGGCCTGTGCTCCGCGGCAGGAGAGGCCACAACAGTGAGAGGCCCGTGTACCGCCAAAAAAAAAAAAAAAAAGCAAAGGAGGCCGAAACGGGAGGCAGGGGTGTGTATGGATGTAGGAGCTAGCCAGACCCAGATCTAAAACCAGTTTCCACTAACACAGTCACGTGACCTTGTGTGAGTTAGGTAATCTCTTAGAGCCTTCATTTTTCTTTTGTAAATTGGAGATGATTATATTTACCCCACAGGCTGTTGTGAGGATTAAGGAAAACAATATTTGTAAAGCTCCTAGCATAGCATCTGGCATATAGTAGGCACTCAATAAATATTAAGGATCCCAAGGAGTATGAGAAACATAAGGGGAAAAGAAGGAGCTAACATGGAAAAAAGGGAAGAGGAAAGCTTTTGAGGAGAAATAAAGATGGACTCAGAAGGAAGGGAAAGAGGAAGGTGGACAGACAACAGAAGAAAGAGTAGGCCGGCGCAGGGACATGATGGAGAATGGAGGCTTATGCTTCTAAGGGCTGCCACCAACCTGGCCAAGACCAAGTTGGAAAGCAGCCGCTTTGTCTGAATCAGGAGGGCCTTGCTCATGTCTCCTGGGACAACCAAGTTCTGTTCATTGTCACAGAAAGTACCTTTAAGGATCTCAAGGTGCAAAACAGACAAGAATGTCTCACCCTTCAGGTGCAGTTTTTCCTGGGCAATTTGTTGGGTCCGTGTGAGGAGCGAGAGATCCAGGGCGATTCCTGGAAATTCAGGGAGGAGGAACCCCTCTGAGGGGAGTTAACCCAGTGTGTCTGTGAGTAGACAGAGCAAATGAAGCTCTGCTTATCCAGTGTGGATCTTGGAGTGTCTCCCAGAACCAGACTAGACTGGCCAGGCTGGGGTGAGTAGAGGCAGGGGAAAGTGGAGTGAAAGCCCTGGTCAAAAAGGACAAAGCTTGGGCTTCTTATACTGGTGACCTTGGGCAGGTCAGCTTACTTCTCTGAGCCACAGCGTGAGCATTAGTGAAATGGAGAGGCTCTGCCTGGACCCTCCTTCCCCTAGGGGTGACATGAGGATCAAATGAGATAATGGATGCTGATCAATGCTTTGGAAGCTCAAGTGCTGTGTACACATAGTCAAGTAGTCACTCTCAGAAGACACCTAATTATCACACACGCACACACACACACACACACACACACACACACACACGCCGTGTTATCAGGCACAGGACTATAGACTTTACATGCATCATCTTGTTTAAACCTTGAAATAATTCTATGAGATAGATAAAATTATCCCAATTTATAAACCAGGGAATTGATTCATAAAGAAAATAGGTGACTTGCCCAGGGTTACACAGCTGTTCAGTGATAGAGCCAGGATCCGTCTGACTCTAAAACCAGTGCAGGTAATACCTGCCCGGTACCCTCTCCTTGAGGCAGAATCCTCTGCCCGTGGAATTAGGCCTTCTTGCTTTACTCCTGAGCACTGGCTGTATTAATGCAGAGTGTTCTGGCCAGGGGGCATGAAGAGGAAGGGAAAGATCCTTACTGCTGTCTCTCTTCTATCCTCAGGGTTTGACTTCTTTGAAGCCAGCGCCAAGGAGAACATCAGCGTGAGGCAGGCCTTCGAGTGTCTGGTGGATGCCATTTGCGACAAGATGTCTGATACGCTGGACACAGACCCCTCCTTGCTGGGCACCTCCAAGAACACCCGTCTCTCGGACACCCCGCCACTGCTGCAGCAGAGCTGCTCATGCTAGGCAAGGCCCACTGTCCTGATCTCCCTTCATTGTGGCACCGCACCCACTTTGCTTCTCCGTTATACTCTGTCTTCCCTCAGCTGATTTGCTGCTGTTCCTTGCCTGCAGTGAAAGTGGAAGCATGCCCCTGGGGTTCTCTATGGATGGCCCCACTCACAGACACTCAGCACTAGACTAACTAGGTCATAATGTGGGCAGAGGTTCATTTTACAAAAGGAGAATCCACTTTATGAAGGGGATTCACTACAGGGACTTGGAAAAGCGAATCTCTTTCCTGCCTTTAAAATAAGATTTCCTCCCTTGACCAAAATTTGACACACCCACGCACACTTTTCAGGGCCTGGCCAACTGTGTAAAGTGAGACACACCTGCATAGCTAATCCTTTTGAAAAATACCTCTCCATACACAACCTGCTTGTTTCATATCAGGCTCCCTGTGGGGCTTCCTCTCACCACCAGACAAGCCTTGTTTCTCAAAGCCCTCGCCTGTTACCACGGATGCCCACAGGGCCTGGGCAGTTGCTGTGGTGACAGGCCAGAGCTAATCTCCAGAAAGCTCAGCCTCTCTAAATGATGCTGAAGGAGCAAAGGCTGAGTCAGAAACACATTTAAAAGAAAAAGATTATCCCCTGCAAAATGTCAAAGGTTCCTGCTATATGAAAGAGCAAGTGCATGAGCTCAAGAAAGACAAAGAGAGAAAAAGAGAAACACAGGCAAGATAAACAGGTCACGAATTTCTGATTTTGCTGCTTTCCAGTAGGTTCTTAACTGTGGAACTCCATGACATTGGTCATTGGTTCTTAGACTCCCAGAATCTGAAAAATTTATAGTTGGTGGAATCCCAAATTTTACCAGGTCTCACTAGTCAATTCCAATCTTCATGTCTCTGACAATTGGCTGTCAAGCCTCACAGCCAAATCTCTTCTAAAGCATACCTTCTAGGCAGGGATGGGAGCTCAGTTTCCACACCATCTTTGGCCATCTCTCATAATCAGAAAGTTTTCCTTGCTTTAAGCTGAAATCTGCCTCCTGGAAATTCTTCTTCCTCTTCCCACTCCGTTTGTACCAGCTCTGCTGTCAGAGACTTCACAGTCTCTGCTCCCTCTGCCCCGTGACACCCTTAGATGATTTGAGAACAGAAATCATGACCCCTGGAATCTGCCCTTTCTCTAAATCAAATAGTTCTAATCCCATCTGCCCTTCTTCTTAGGGTCTTCTCCCCATCCTGCCCTTTCCTCCAGCCCATGTTTCAATCACTCTTGAGTAGTCCAACTGGGAAATGTGATTCAAAGCAGAATAAATCTAAGGGGGTATGACCCTGAAAAAATTGGGAAAAGTGAACTCAGAGGTCCCAATCCTAACCTCATTCTCCTGAGGGTGAAAGCTTAGTTTCTACCGAAGAGCAGATGTGAAACTCCTTCTGGTGGAAGCCACTTAATTAAACACCCAAAGAAAACAAAAAACACGCCTCTGACACCAGCAACAAACTGACTGCATCAGTTCATGGTTCTAGCTTGTTTGGACACAGGCACATGTTTGGTTTTTAACTGAAATAATGATGTGGAGCTAGCAACGATTCCTGAAAATCTTTCCTCCCAGCCTTGGCCTGAATCCCCAGCTTGACACTTCAGAAGTCAGTGGGGGAGGAGGGAGAGTCTCTCCCAAGTTTTCTCTCCATTTTAAATGCAGCTTATTTTCCTAGGAAAGTGCATTAACTAGCAACAGGTCCAATGACTACATAAAAGGACCCTTCAGGGTCAGCTCTGTGGAGATGTTGCCTTCTTTGACACAGTGCAGAGGATGGCGCTTTGGACTTGGAATCAGGAGACTCAGACTCTGCCCTTAAATCAAGTGTGACTCTGGACCAGTTATTCCCCATCACTGAGTCTTGATTTCCCACTTATAAAATGAGGGAGGTGGGCTTCCCTGGTGGCGCAGTGGTTGAGAGTCTGCCTACCAATGCAGGGGATGCGGGTTCGTGCCCCGGTCCGGGAGGATCCCACATCCCGCGGAGCGGCTGGGCCCATGAGCCATGGCCGCTGAGCCTGCGCGTCCGGAGCCTGTGCTCCGCAATGGGAGAGGCCACAAAAGTGAGAGGCCCGCGTACCGAAAAAAAAAAAAAAAAAAAATGAGGGAGGTTACGTGGGTAATCTTTCGGGTCCCTTCTGGCATGAATAACTCTTGAGACTCTTTTTTTTCACCTTCAACATTTCTGTTGATCTGCAAAATAAACCCAAGAGATGAGGACTATCACCCCAATATCACTGAGGCTAATACTGTTGTCATGCTTACTCAATACTAGCCATTGCTCCAAGCACTTAACATGTATTAACTCATTTATCTTTCCAACATCCTTGTGAGGGAGGCATTATAATCAATCTCATTTAAAGACAAGGAAATTAAGGAACAAAGAGGTTCTCTAGCTTGCCTAAGGTCACATAATGAGTAAGTGGTAGAGCTGGGGTTCAAAGCCAGAAAGTAGGCTCCAAGGTCTGTGCTTTTCACCACATTCTGTACTAGGTTTCTTATAGTACAGTGATCCAAAGAAGTTAAGAGACTTGGCCAAGATCACACAACTAGCAAGTGTTAGAGCCACAGTAGCATTCAATCCCAAGGCCATCAGATTCCAAGTCTACTGGAGAAAAGACTTATGTCTCCAATCTGTTAATAAATTTTTCAGCTACTCAGACTAATCTGAGGTGATAGCTGTCTAACGCTTCTGGGAAGGAGGCTCTGAGGCAACCAGGTCCCATGGGCCTGAGCAAAAAAATGCCCATGTTTCTGAGGCCTAAGTGCTGGCTTTCCCTGTATCTGCCTCTGTCAGGCAATTCTTATCTAGCTCTCAAGCAGTGCTGCGAGCAGCCTCCCTGCATCAGCAATGGGGCATAAGTTTATAAAGTTCTCTGACAATGGAAGAATGCGGTCCCTTCCCAGGGCAGTGTTCTGAATGTGCTCTTTACACTGTAAAGTCCTCTACAGGTCAGGAATAATTACTATTTTTCTGGTCAGTAACACCCATCTACCCAAGTACTAGGATTTCAGACCAAGCTCCTCATGACCCCTGGGTATGTTAGTACATATATCCAATAATCCTTTCTCTCCTACTGAGTATCCAGGCAAAAATCGAATTTTTTACTTAAAAACTGTCAAATTCCTAATAACTCAGGTGCCAGTTCAAGGGAACAGGCATCTTCACAACAGATGGAATCAACAGTTAAATGTAATAGTGACAAACTCTTCTACCGGGCAACAAACAGATCTGCTTGTTAGATGGCAATTCCCCAGCCTTGCTCTGTGACCTCGTTTCTGCCGAGTGGAAGGCAGCAGCTTCCAGCTGATGGCAGTGAACGTTCTTCGATCATGGTAATAGTGCAATTAGGTTCAAGCTGCATAATATATGTTTATGGCAACTTGTCCCAGTTTTCATCTTGCTTAACATTCCAAATAAAAGAAGATTAAAAAAAACCTCTTGACCTCTAAAAAGGCAAAAGTAGGTCAAAAGTGCAATACAATATTGTAGCTATTTATAGAATCTGTTTTAAATGCATGTGTATCTGTAAATACAAAGTGATTGGTGACTTACTACTGTCTCCTCAGTCTGTAACTTCTAGGAGCAGCAATGCTCCTAGATTGTAGATTGTACTAAATGGTCACAGACTCATTAAATATTAGATCTGGAAGGGAGCTTAGAAAAAATCTTGTCCAGGCTCCTCTTTGTACAAAAAGGAAGGTTGAGGTCCAGGGAGGGGGAGGAAATTTTCTAAGGTCACTCTGTGGGTGGATTAGTGATGGAGCCAGGACTAGGTCTTGGATTACCTCTAGGAAGAAATTCACCTATTCTGTATCTACTATAGGTCTGGCACTATTAAACACTGGATAAATATATATGAAAACAAATGGTCCTTCCCTGCAGGTACCTATAGTCTAAGGGAGGTGCTGTTTCTGAAATATTATTATCCCAATTTGGCAGGCAAGGAAACATAGCCTTGAAAAAGTTAACATGCCTAAGTCATTCATTAGTATCATTTGAACCCACCTCAGTCTGACTCTTGCTCTTTCAATTTTCCTCTTCAGACTGTATATTTGAGGTGTTGGTAGTGACAGATTTCCAAAGATTGTCAGAATTAAACAGCCTCACTTGGGACATTGGTTTCACAATTGTTTTGTGACTGCAGCCTTATAATGTCCACAGAATGATATGAACTTTCTCCAGACCTGACTTTCCCAGTTACACCACCTGCTCCAAGCTCCTTGCTTATGTATCAAGCTTCCTATAGTGTCTTGAGGAATGTTCATTTGAGTTTGTTTGCCAATAGTTCGGTGTAAGTAGAAGGAATTACAGCAACAAATGTCCTGGAATCTCATTGATTTCAGATTCCCCATCCCAAACCTACACCTGATTACCTGCCACAGCTGGAGAATCAAGCAACAGCCTGTGACTGGGAGTGCCTGCAAGAGACAGGCCCATTGGATACAAATACTTTTAAGTGATGGTTTTGAAGGCCTGGATCCCTTATATGAGGTAGGAAAAATTCAAATTTATTCATTGAACAAATTAGTGTCTAGTATGTGCCAGGATACAATCAGTGGTAAATTAGACACAATCTTTGCCTTCATCAAGCTTATGGCCCAATAGCTTGTAGTTGAGTCTAGACATTGTAAAATTATCACCCAAATAGAATTACAAAATGCAGTGAAGGAAAGCTACATCATTCTATGAGAACACGTAACTGGAAAACCTGAATCACCTATGTGGAGCTGTGTCAGGGGCCTGAGGAAGACTCCACTGCCCCTGGCCATCGCTTTACATTTCTCAATTAAGCTTTCACCTTTTAGTTTAAACCTTTGATGGCTGATTGAACACAAATCCTCCAAAAAGAGTAAGAGTAAGAGGGAATTCCCTGGTGGTCCAGTGGTTAGGACTCTGGATTTAATCCCTGGTCGAGAACTAAGATCCCGCAAGCCATGCGGCGTGGCCAAAAAAAAAAAAAAAGTAAGAGTGAGATCAAGGATATCTGTACCTGTGACACATCTGTAGATGTCTGGTTCAGAGTTAATTGTCCTCTGAGAGATATAATAAACCACTCCAAAGCTTAGTGACTGAAAGCAGTAAACATTTGTTATTTCTCATGATTCTATAGGTCAGCTGGGTGTTTGCTCTGGCCAGGCTGGATGGTCTAGAACGGCTTCATTCACATGTCTGGGGACCCAGCTGAGATGACCAGGGTGGTTGAGGTCTCTCTCCAGGTTTTCATTTTCCAGAAGGGGACCCAGACTTGTTCACATGGTGGTGGAGGTTTTCCCAGCAGCAAGAGAGGGCAAGCTCCAATGCAGAAGCACTTTTCAAGCCTCTATTTGTATCATGTTTGTTCATGTCCAACTGACTAACAAGTCATATAGCCAAGCCTAATTTTAAGGGGTGGAGGAATAGATGCCATCTCTTGATAGGAGGAGCTGTAAAATGTTGTGGCCATTTTCCAATCTACCAATGGAAGCAACCCTAAGTCATCTGAAACTAAGTCTGATAAATTTCCCTGGGTCCTAAAGCTTGGCTCTGAAGAGGACCCCAAATGAAAATATCACAGTGGTTTACAGCAGGGCAGTTTCTCATCATTTCTTTAGTTGTCCAAAGGGTGTACTTTGGAGCAATCAAGTCACGTCTCATGGAGTTCTGATGCTTGTTTAACAGTTCATTTGGTTAGTTCTTAGCTCCCCCCAAGGGATGAGTCGGGCTTCTCATTGCATGGGATTCACTGTAATAATGGTTCTGATTCCCACCTGAAGTTCCTGGCTGGAAGCCTAGCAGAAGGATTCAGTATAGGCAGAAGAGATGACTAAAAGAACAGTTGGGCCCTCTGCTCTAGCTATAGTTTCTTCCTTGGAGCCTCATCTCGTCCTGAGCCTTTAGATGCTACATCTTTGTTAATGACATGTATACACAAGTACCTACTAGACATCTCCATGTCTCAAACTTACCATGTCCACACTGGAACTCTTGATTCTGCTCCAAATTTATTTTAACCCTACTCTTCACAGAAATCTCGGTATCATTCTTAATTCCTTGTATTTCTTTTTCTTAGTGTCCACATCTAATCCAACACCAAGTCCTATGATTCTACTTCTAAAGTCTATCTCAAGTCTGCCCACATTTGTCCATTTCCATTGCCATGACCTTGGTCCAAGGCACCATTGTTTCTCTCTTACCTAGGAGCTAACACAGAGCTTGTAGCCAGTTTCCCTACTCCACACTTGCACACCTACAGTCTACCCTCCACACAATAGCAATCTTTTAAAAATGGAAATGAATGAGCACTCGTAACACTGAGGTTTACTTCAACACCACACATGAAAAGAATCTAGAGACTTCCACTATTATTAATAATTATTATTTTATTGATTCCGTTTCTAGCCCTGAATTTGTCCCTCACTTGCTGTAGGACCTCTGGTAAATCATTTCTTTTAATAGCCAGCTATCATGTCTCCCCTCATTTCTTCAGGAAATGGCAACCTCTTCTTTTGCAGTACTACTACTTTCTCATTCAAACCAGGTGATTCTAGTGAAGACTGTCAGTAAAGGGGGCATGTGATCAAGTGGGGCCAACCAGAGTCCCTCTCTAAGATTTTTTTAAAACTGGAGCTATTTTCTTTCCCTTTGAATGACAAATATATGAGGATGTGCACTCTAAAACCGATGGTGTATCCTCAGCTCAGGTGTAGAATGCCACTCTGTGGTAAGAGAAAACAAGCTCATCATGAACAGAGTAGCCAGACATAAGATGAGAGAGTGTGTCCTGTGGCTTTCCTGGCCTTGATTCTGGCTTCTTGAGATTTGACTGGTCACCTCTTTCTTTGATTCTGTTAGACACCTCACTATATGTTTTTAATAAAGCCCCCATCTAGCTTTGCTTATTGGAGTTAGGTTCTTATAACTTGCAACCAAAACATATTCTTTCCTCTTTGGTTCTCTTTGGTGCTCCAAATTTTTAAACACTGAGTCTTCAGAAGATCCCATTTCTATGGACTTTCTGATCAAGAACTTTGTATAATCTGGAACAAAGCCTACTCACTTCACCATTTCCACTTCTTATACCCGAATGCATGAGGAAGAGGGATTTTGCAAGGTAAAAAGCAGCTCTCCATGAACTCTGATGACAGCACAGGCAAAGGTTCCTATGGTTCCACTGATCCGCACAGAGTCTGGCTTCCCAGGTACTCAGAAACTACACAAAACATCTAACACCACTGCTGCTAGTTCTCCACATCTGTTCCTATTTCTCTGCCAACTCGGTGACACCCATTGTCTTGAGAAAACACCATTGAATGGGCTGAGTTGTGTGGCGCACACTTTTACCTGCTTTTCTTCTATCATTTTGAAGTGATCAAACAGCAAAAAACCAAATAGGAAGTCTCTTGAAGGGAGATGATTAAAAGAATTTCCTTTGCTTGATGTAAAATTGTGCAATAGAAATGCAAAGTAAACCAAATGTAAAACAGATAGCTAGTGGGAAGCAGCCGCATAGCACAGGGAGATCAGCTCTGTGCTTTGTGACCACCTAGAGGGGTGGGATAGGGAGGGTGGGAGGGAGACCAAGAGGGAGGTCTTGGTATAGCTGATTCAGCTATATAGCTGTATAGCTGTATAGCTGTATAGCTCTATACAGCTGTATATATATACATATATACATATATATATATACAGCTATGTACAGCTGTATAGCTGTATAGCTGATTCACTTTGTTATAAAGCAGAAACTAACACACCATCGTAAAGCAATTATACTCCAATAAAGATGTTAAAAAAAAAAAAGAAATGCAAAGTAAGTCAGTAAGTGTCTGAGGGGTGGGATTAGGATTGCATCTCTTCCTGGGGTTTACCAATGGACTGGGATAAAGCTAACAGGCTGTGCAACCTTAGCTAAGTCACTCCCTATCTCTGGGCTTCAGGAGCTTACAGCAGATGGTTTCTGCAGGCGCTCTTGGCACGAGTGCTCTGTGATTTTATGCCCATTTTCTGTAAAAGCTGTAAGTGGCAAACAAGATTTTGGCAGGAATCCTTTCACTATGAAAGCCTCTTTTCTCCTCGGGTATAATGAAAACAGCCAAGGCTATGTGACCCCCTCATCACTCAACCAGGCTTGTGGCTCTGGTTTCTGAGGCTGCCAGAAAGCATCTTAGCAATTAAGTGCATCTGGATGGTCCCTGACTGCGTGTCCCAGGTGAGAGGTTCCTAAAGTGTAACAAGAGGAAGAGGAGAAACAAGAATCTCTGAAGAGACTTATTAAGAACGGAGCACGGACTTAATGCATTTGAGAAGAGACATTGGGGCAGCAGCCAGTGTTTAAGAGTCATAAATTGCATTCCAATTCAAGGAGGACTTAATTTATAGAGCGCCAAGTGTGCCAGGCTCAACTGGGCAAGGTCTTTCTGCAGACAATCTCCAACATGCAACTAGGATCCTGGGAGCTGAAGGGCTGAGAGATTTGCATGTGCTGAATTATCTTCCAATCCCTCTAAACTTAAGACCACGGGATGAGGACTGAGAAGGCAGTATGGTGCATGGTTTAAGAGGACAGGGCTTGTGGTCCAACAGACCCAGGTTCAATTCTTAGCTCTTCATCACTAACTAGTTGTGTGACTTGGAGCAAATTACTCTCAGAGCCTCAGTTACCTCATATGTAAATGGAAAAATAATATTTACCTCAAGAGGTTGTTGAGGGGATTAAATGCGAGAATGGTACAAATAAAGCCTTTAGTGCAGGCCTGAGATACACAGTGGGTGCCGAACATGTGGTCTTGACTACTGTGCTACACAAAATCATCCAACCGGGCAGAGCAGGGAGAAAACCCAATCCAGGATCCTTGTAAGTGCTCTAGGAACAGAGACAGGAAAGACCCAGCATAAACATTATGGACAACAGAGCAATGCGGGGTGGGAATGGCGCCTATAAGTAGGAGATGGAGCCTGGGCTTGGAAAGTGGATCCAGGTAGAGTCCCATCAGGAACAAGGGAAGAGAATCCAGGAAACTGGCCTTGAACGGCTCTGTGGCATGACCTTGTTGGGCTGGCTGCCACCAGACACCTGACGGAATGCAGAAACCAGCCTCCGGGGGTGAGGAATAAGCCAAAAATGAGGTTTAGAGAGTTCTGGAGCCTTTGTTAGAGATGTCCTCCAGTGCTCAGGAAACCAGGATCCTGGAGACCTGGGTTTGAGTCCTGCCTTTGTAACATACTAACTGTGTGACCTTGGACAAACATATTTTCATCTATAAAATGAGATTAATAATCCTGCCTACTTCACAGAATAGTGGTGAGAGTCAAATGAAAGTACATTTTAGAAACTGCAGAATGTTGTGGACATATAGGATGGAGCCACTGTGAAGGGGCTGGGGGTAGGCAGCGGGTGGCATTCATCACAGAATGAAACTGAGCATACCCCTCCCGGAGCCATTTCCAAGGGTCCCCTCCCCCCTCCACAGCCTCTCCCCTCCCCCCACATTTTGGTCCCAGGAAGCTAACCTCACATGGAAATATCAGAGCCAGCATGCCCTACACCCAGAGGTTTGCTTAACTTCAGAGAAACTTCCAGAGTCTAAGAGCAGCCAAAGGGAATCAGCCAGTGCATGCGGGGTTGGATGAACAGAGCAGTGAGCTATGATGGGATAGGGACCCAGGAGCGGCAGACAGTGGAGTCCATATGCACTATGATTAGAATAGCATAACAAAAATCACCAATCATTTGTTTGGCACTTTACAATTCCCAAAGCACTTTCTTTTTTTTTTTTTTAAATTATTTATTTATTTATGGCTGTGTTGGATCTTCGTTTCTGTGCGTGGGCCTTCTCTAGTTGGGGCAAGCGGGGGCCACTCTTCATCGCGGTGCGCGGGCCTCTCACTATCGCGGCCTCTCTTGTTGCAGAGCACAGGCTCCAGATGCGCAGGCTCAGTAATTGTGGCTCACGGGCCCAGTTACTCCGCGGCATGTGGGATCTTCCCAGACCAGGGCTCGAACCCGTGTCCCCTGCATCGGCAGGCAGATTCTCAACCACTGTGCCACCAGGGAAACCCCCAAAGCACTTTCTCATTAAAGCCCTAGTGATCTTTGACACAACCCTGTAATATGGGTTTTATTATTTCCAGTACTCAGATGAGGAAAACTGAGGCCTGCATCAGAGAAGCAACCAGCCCAAGACTACATAAAGAAGGCAACAAATGGCGTAGTTAGTCTCAGAACCAGGTAGGGTGTGGCCTAGGAGTAGGCAGTCCTGGTCCTGGACCCTGCCTATTGTCGGCAGGAGGAAGGCAAGCTGAAGAGAAAACCGAAGCATCAGTTGTGTCTACATCTGGCTGCTTCTCTGCTTGCGGGAAGGAAGGAAGAGAGGAACACACATTCCTCACTGCCTCCACACCCTCAATAAAATGAAACTCTGGAGCAGGGTTGAGCAGCAAAGACTTTCCTCCCGTCACAGGGCCAGGGGCAGATGGTCTCCCCAGTCACACGGAGAAATGTCACCTTACTCAATTTGCACACCATTTTCAATTCCCCCAATGACTCTTCCTAATTTATTCAACCAGGGACAGGGCCGGTCTCATGCCAGCCTAGGAGATGTACCACAACAGGCTGAGCAGAATTCCTCAGGAGGAGCAATTAGCAAAAACTGGTGTTGTCACTCTATAAGACTGAGCAGAGAGAGGAATCATAACTCTTATGTTCCAACCCGCCCCCCAACAGATTCTAGCTAAACAAATGTTTTCATTCTTTTTTATTCTTCTTATATTCTGTATACTGACACCTCTTCTTAGTGACACATGAAATATAAAATGTCATGTGGTGTTGTGAGTTTGTACAAATATAAAGAGATATAGTGGTGTACAGAGTAACAAAAGGAAACATCCTATTTGCAAATATATGGTGTCTCCTTGTTCTGTGTTGATATGTCTTATTGATATAAACTGGCTTTTCTTAATGTAGCCCCTATCCTCATCATGGTGTCAACGATGGTATGTGCATTAAAGTTCATCCGAAGTATACATCATTTATGCAGTGACTCTTCCCTGAGTTTGTGCTAGGAGCTTTGGGAAAAGACTCCTGCCATCTGAGGTCTTAGGGACTAGGGAGACAGGTCCAGCACCAATGCAATAAAAGCCACAATACAAGGCGGTAGTTCATGAATGACTCAGAAAAGGGGGAGATCAGGGTGAACTCTAGTAGTCAGGGAAGGCTTAATGGAGGAGGAAGGACCGGAGCTGCAAGAGGACAGGGATAGCCATTCAGCTTGCACTTGTGAAGATCCTCTGGGTCCCAGTTCTGTGCTGGCTGATACAGAGGATGCAGAGAATCACAAGGGGCAGTGTGTGCCTCCGAGGAGCATGGCTCAATACCGACTCCCAGCAGTGGGTTAGGATACACTGCTGGAGCATTGAGGAGCAAGAGAGCTGCTCAATACACTGCTGAGCTGGAGAGAAAGTGCTCAGCCCACAGGAAAATGAAACAAAGTGCAGACAGAAATGGCAGCTCCTGGAACTTCCCTGGTGGTCCAGTGGTTAAGACTCTGAGCTCCCAATGCAGGGGGCCCGGGTTCGATCCCTGGTCAGGGAACTGTACCCCACATGCCGCAACTAAGACCCAGCAGAGCCAAATAAATAAATAAATATTAAGAAAAAAGAAAGAGAAAGAAATGGCTGCTCCTAAAAAGGGCAGAACCCACTCCCCACTTACCAACCCCACCCCCAAAATGTATAACAAGCATATCAGATAGCAAATTCAGTCTGGTTCTCCACCCATCCCCACCATGGTGGGGAATCCTTTCCCTTTGTCTAGCCTGATTAACTCTTAAGCATCTGTCAGGACTCAGCACCAAGACCCTGGTGAGCCAGAGAGGATGCAGAGCTTTGGAGAAACAGAGCAGAAGTGATGGAAGTGTCAGATACTACATTCAGTCGGGATCCTTTTGATTATGTGACATATACCCACTTTTAATAATCATAAGAAAAAAAAGGTCATGGTGGAAGGGGAATTTGTTAGCTCATGTTACTGCAAAGTCCAGGGGTATATCTAGCTTCGGGCTCAGCTAGAACTAGGTGATTAAATTATATTATCAGGATTCCCTTTATCTCCCAGTTTCACTCTCCTCTGGTTGGCTTCATTTTCAGGTTGCTTCAAGCTTATCTTACCACACAGCCATCTGGACAAAAAGAGAGTACCTTTGCTTCAATAGTTTTCTCTCTCTTTTTTAAAAAATTGAAGTTTAGTTGGTTTACAATGTTATGTTAATTTCTGCTGTATAACAAAGTGATTCAGTTATACATATATATGCATTCTTTCTATATTCTTTTCCATTATGGTTTATCACAGGATATTGAATACAGTTCCTTGTGCTTACAATAGGAGCTTGTTGTTTATCCATTCTCTATATAATAGTTTACATCTGCTAATCCCAAACTCCCAGTCTATCCCTCCCACACCCCCTCCCCCTTTGCAACCACATGTCTGTTCTCTATGTCTGTGAGTCTGTTTCTGTTTTGTAGGTAGGTTCATTTGTGTCATATTTTAGATTCCCCATATAAGTGATATCATATGGTATTTGTCTTTCTCTTTCTGACTTAACTTAGTATAATCTCTAGGTCCATCCTGTTGCTGCAGATGGCATTATTTCATTCTTTTTTGTGGCTGAGTGGTATTCCATTGTATATATACACCACATCTTTATCCATTCATCTGTTGGTGGATGCTTCAATAGTTTTGTCAAAAGTCCTGGGTCATGTACCTGTTCTAGGATCAGTCATCATACCAGGAGGTGAGGTGTTCTGATTGGGTAAACCTGTACCTTGTGCCCATCTCTGCATTTGGAGAGTGGGGTCAGTCCCACTGAAACCAGATGAACGGCAAGTGGGAGAGGAGTGGTTGCCCCTAAGTAAAATTTGGGTGCTGTTTCCAGAAGAGAAGAGGATGGGTGCTGGCTGGACAAAAACATCACCTACAACTGGACATAGGAGAACAAAAATGAGTTCTACCCCCAGGATATGGAACTGGAAGGAAGAACGAGGGCAAGGATGGCATGGGGTGCGGGTTTGCGTAGACCCGACGCAGCCAGCTGAGTGCAGAGCAGGCAGGATCAGTATATATGATTGAATAGGCTGTGTCCTGCTAAGGGGGCCTGTGGAGGCTGAATGGCGGTTGACATGCAGGCTAGGCTCCAGGCGCTGAACTTTGTGTCCCAGTGTGGAGCTGCCTCCACCAGGATGAAGTGTTCCTTTGTGTAATTCACGCAAAGGTGCTATCTGCTCACTCAGCCATGAATAGAGGGGCAACATCCATCCAGAGCGGGCAGCTGTCTCCAGTTTGCACAAGAATGCTGTAGTGGGTTGAATTGTGTCCCCCCAAAGATATATTCAGTCCTAATTCCTATGAATGTGAACTTATTTGGAAATAGGGTCTTTGCAGATGTAATCAAGTTAAGGTGAGGCCATACTGGATTAGGGTAGGCACTAAACGCAATGACTGGTGCCTTATAAGAGGAAGGAGAGGGAGATTTGGACACAGAGACACAACGGAGACACAGGGATGATGTGATGATGGAGGCAGCCACTGGAATCATGCAGCTACAAGCCAAGGAATGCAAAGAATTGCTGGCAACCACCTGAAGCTAGGACACAGGCATGAAACTTTCTTCCTCAAAGCCTTCAGAAGAAACCAACACTGCTAACACCTTGGTTTTGGACTTCCAGGCTCCAGAGCTGTAAGAGAATAAATTTCTTTTGTGTTAAGCCCCGCAGTTTGTGGTACTTTGTTACGGCACTGTTAGGAACCTAATACAGGTAAGATATGGGCTAGCAGCCACCCCAGTAGTAAAGTTTTCCTCTACCCTTATGTCCTGGTAGAAGACATAGAAAACCCAGGTACTCAAGAGATCCCAGTAGAAGTATTTGGGCCTCCTCATAGGTACTACTACCCAAGGGTATCCTGGAAGTGCCTGTTACCTCCACCTTCACACAGAAAGTAAATAGTATTTTCAAACTGTAATAATTCATAGAGTGAGGGCTGCCAATAAAATGAGTGGCAACCTCTCCTTGGTTTGAGAAGGGGACTGGGACACACTTTAGATGGGAGCGTCTGCATATGCTGTTCTTTCTACTCCTCTGTATCCCAAGCTCAGTTAGGTGCTTCTCTGGGAAACCACACCCCGCTTTGTTTTCCTTTGCCATAGACCTTACTGTGCCATATTGTGATTTTCTGAGTACTTGTGGGAATAGATTGTCCCATGATACAGAACACATTTTTCTGTGAAATAAACCAGGCAAGAATGAGGCAAATGTACATAAGGAGTCTGGAAACCTACTTAAACAAAGGAAATGAGACTCCAATAGTTTCACTAACAAGATTCAGAGTTATTGAAATGTGTTGAGGTAAACCAGGGTAGCTGTGAACATAGACCAGTGACAGAGAAAGGCGGTGAGTCCCTGGAATGTCATTCCTCAGAGAAGTGTACCTTGACTCTATCACATCCTTTCAACTTGTTTTATTTTCTTCATGAAAATAAATCTTCATTAATCATCATAAAATTATTTTATTTGATGAAAGTTTCATGATAGCAGGGACCTTGCCTGTTTTGTTTACTGCTGTACTCTCAGAGTCTTGGGCAAGTTCCTTTACTTAAAACATCTACTGCAAACCTCTTATTTGTAAAACATACCAGCCTTATGTGGTTATTGTGAGATTTAAATGTATTAACATAAGACCTTAGACCAGTGCCTGGCACAAGTTGATAGTTGATACTAGGTAGCATTTATATTGTGCCTACTGTGTTCTAGGCACTATTCTAAGCACTTTACATATACAGTTGGCCCTCCATATCTGTGGGTTCTGTATCCTCAGGTTCAACCAACAGCAGATTGAAAATATTCAGAAAAAAATTCCAGAAACTTCCAAAAAGCAAAAGTTGAATTTGCCAACACGTCTGGCAACTATTTACATTTCATTTACATTGTGTTAAGTATTATAAGTAATCTAGATGTGATTTGAAGTACACAGGAAGAGTGCATAGGTTATACACAAATACTATGTCATTTTATACAAGGGACTTGAGCATCCACGGATTTTGGTATCCTCAGGGGTCCTGGAACTGATCCCTCGTGGATACTGAGAGGGATTGTACATCAACTTCATCCTCACAACAACCTTATAAGAGCCTCATTTTGTAGATGAGGAAACAGAAAAGTTATTTATTTATTCATTTTTGGCTGTGCAGCTTGCGAGATCTTAGTTCCCCGACCAGGGATTGAACCCATGCCCTCGGCAGTGAAAGCGTGGAGTCCTAACCACTGGACCGCCAAGGAATTCCCAACAGAGAAGTTATTTAACCAGTCTAAGGCCACACAGCTAGTAAATGCAGAGCAGACATTGAAACCCCAGAGTCCCAGACTTCACCGTAACACTGTACTGGCCCCTAATATAGATCCTTTTTGAATGAATAAAATCGCTTAGAGAATGGAAAGAGATGGAACCAGTGGACTGGCTCAAAATTCAAGACAAGTATTGAAGGAGAATAGTGGTTTGGGATCCGTGAGGCTGCGATACTGAATTTGCATCTATTTTGTCTTTCTGTGGTCAGTCTCGTGCCTGGGGAAATGGCTGTGAGGGTTAATTTATAAAGTAGTAAGTTGGCTGAGTGTAGTGCTGGGATGAGTGTAGTGCTGGGATGGGGTGTTGTCTTCCTTCACATCCTAAGAGCCTCGGAAGCCTGGTCAGGGACTCCTACTAGTGGCAAGAGCAGGGACTGGTGCTGGAGACCCAGCCCCATCACACCACATGAGACACCCCCAAAGCAACTCACTCTAGCAGTGACAGAAGCAGAGGAGAGAATCTGTCTCAGTTGCCCATGTTTCAGCCCCCTCTGGCTTTGACAGCTGCACCGGTGATTTATAGGATACTACTGGGGCATCCTTTAAGAAATAAACTGTTATATGACCCAGCCATTTGTCTTTGCCACCACAAGAAAGTGAGCTACTGGAGGTCAAGGAAGAGAGTTTTACTTCTCTCTCAAACCCCAGGTCCCCCACAGGGTATGGCACATTAAGGGTCTCCAGTAGCTATTTGTTGAATAAAGAGAATTGAATGGTCTTTGTCAACAGATGGGATGATGCCTAGACAAGGCAGTTGCTATCTGAGATTTTTAGCTGAAAGGTGGTCATGGTGATGGTATTTTGGAAAGGTGTTGAGAAGATGGAGAGATCACAATCAAGCTAGTTCTGGAAGAAGCCATGAAAAAAAAATGGTGTGTTCAGGTGGTCACGAGTTTAAGCCCTTCATGGCCAAAGGCCTTTTTAAAATCTTTCCCTAAAACTTCCACAATCTGCTTAAGTTGAAGAATCTTTTTCCCTGTTTTTCTTCAAGGATAAGCTGGCAGCAGTATCCAGAGTCCAACACCAGGCACTTATGGGGAGCTGTTTTTCCAAGCTCCCAGCTCTTACAAGAGCTGCTTGGATCACAGTTGTGCCTATGGAAAGGGAGGTCTCTACCCTTCCGTACTGGTGTCTTTCTGCCTTTCATAGTGGGCATACAGAATGCCTGGGAATCAGCTGGTGATTGTCTAAATGAAATACTTGGGTTATCTATGCATGAGTCAATAAACTGACTTTTTAAAAGAACAGCTAAAAATAAAAATAGATATTTTTCATATATATTATGATATACGTATATACTTTACTCATTACATAAGCAGATTTCTTCACATTATATTGAAAATATGATTCTAGAAATACTTCTACTCTGTAAACATGCTCATCCTCAGCTGATTAGACCTGCAAATATATCCCTCGGCTACTAGGATTAGCGTCACCCCTCTGCATCTTCCTTCATCTGTTCCCTTTGGCAAAGGGCACCGCCTTTCATGTAACCAGTGTCTTAATGCTGCTTAGAGCCTTCTTTTCCCCTATTCTTCCTTCCCCCCAAACATTAAAATAACCACACTCTTAGATCCTGCTACATGATAGATGCTAATAAATTAGTCTCCCACTGAGATGATCTGAAAAATAATGGCCTAATATATATACCATTTCTCCATGGGAGCTAATATCAAGTAAGAGTCTTCAGGAACTGAAGGCCCTAATGGTAGACTCTCAGGTGCTGTGTCAAGCTAGTAGAATACACAGAGAATCGAGGAATAGACTAACACATATATGGAAACAATTTTTTTTGTCACAGAAAGCATTTACAGATCAGTTGGGAAAAGATGGACTATTCAATAACTGGTTATCTATGTGGGAAAAAAAAATAAATCTGATCCCTACCTTACGCCATACACAAATATCAGTTACAGCTAGATTTAAGACTTAATATGAGAGACTTAAAGCTTATAGCAGAATGTAAAACAACAGAACTTTTAGAAGACAAAATAGGAAATATCTTTATGACCTCAGGGTAGAGAAGGATTTCTTAAATGGGGACTAAAAGTGCAAACCATGAAGGAAAAAAAAAGTGTAATTTCAATTGCTTTAAAATTAACAACAGCTGTACACCAAAAGATACCTTATTATGAGTGAGAAAACAAGGTACTAAGGGGGAGAATATATTTGTAACATATGGCTGACAAAAGAAAGGCAGAAAACTCAAGAGTAAAGGAAAAAATGTCATCATATTAATGGCCAAAAAGCATGTGAAAAGATGTTCAACTTTGTTAGAAACAAGGAAATGAAAATTAAAACCACAAGACACTATTTCTCACCTACCAGATTGACAAAAATTAGAAATTCTGATAATAACCAAGTGTTGGTGAAATTGTAGAATGAAAGGAATCCTCATTTAATGCTAGTTGGAATGTAAATTCGTAGGACTTTGGAAAATAGTTTTCATTCACATTGTACGAATTAGCAACTACATATGTATATGTATTCTTGCATTTGCACAGCAAGAGATAAACATAAGAATGTAAGACAGGAATAAAGACACAGACCTGCTAGAGAATGGACTTGAGGATATGGGGAGGGGGAAGGGTAAGCTGTGACAAAGCAAGAGAGAGGCATGGACATATATACACTACCAAACGTAAAATAGATAGCTAGTGGGAAGCAGCCGCATAGCACAGGGAGATCAGCTCGGTGCTTTGTGATCACCTGGAGGGGTGGGATACGGAGGGTGGGAGGGAGGGAGACGCAAGAGGGAAGAGACATGGGAACATGTGTATATGTATGGCTGACTCGCTTTGTTATGGAGCAGAAACCAACACACCATTGTAAAGCAGTTATACTCCAATAAAGATTAAAAAAAAAAAAAAAGAATGTCTAAAGCGGCATTGTTTGTAAAAATGAAAAGCTGGAAACAGTCCAAATGTCCATCAACTGTAGAATGGATAAATATATTATGGTAGATTCATACAATGGGCTATCATACAGAACTGAATATGAATGAACTATAGCTACACACTTGAACTACTTTAATGAATAAACAAAAAAGGCAAGTCACAGAAGAATAACATACTGTATGATTCCATTTATGTAAACTTAAACAGGCAAATCTAAGCGATGTATTTTTTCTGGATATCTTCAGTTTGCCCCTCCAGTTTCACTTTCCACACTTCTATTTCTAGGAGGCTGCACTGAGTGAACTGAATCAATCGGCTCTTTTGATTTGTAGCTTCTGGTTAGGTTTGGTTGATGGGAGCCACCAGCAGAAGACTGGAGAGGTAGAAGCAAGTGGGGTGGAGTATTTACTCTCTGGTACCCTTGCTGTGGGCTGCTGTCGGCTGGTTGGATTCCTTCCACTGAAAGTCTCATCTCCTATCGGGAGGCCCTCTTTGTCTGACCTCCCATAACCACTTCCACTACTCCAGCTTCAAGCCTAGGGTGATAAAGAGCACTGTCACTAGCTTAAAGTTAATATCCTGTTGTATGCTCACCATACCCTGCCCGCACCTTTCTAAATAGCTCCTTTAATAAACTCTCCTCAAATTATCCTACTTTGAGTGTGCCACCTGTTTCCTGCCATGACCCTAACTGGTACAATATTGTCTAGGGATACACAGACACTATGGTAAAACTTATAAAGAAAAGCAAGGGAATTATTAACATAAAATTCATGACAGTAATTACCTCTGTGAGGGAGGGAAATATGATACAAAAAACCCGCATTGGGGACTCATGTACTGGTAATATTCTATTTCTTAAACTAGGCCTTTTGTAGATGTGTATTTGCTTTATGATTATTCTTTAATATGGTTATTCTTTAATGTGTTGTAGATAACCTTTTTTATGTATATCTTACAATAAAAATTAAAATATAATAAACTCCCACTAGAATGAAAGATCATGAGGGCAGAGATTTTCGTCTTGTTTCTTTGGTGTTGACACTAGTAAGTACAAAAATATGTGTTTGAACATTGACTGAATGGATCTCTAACTTTGGCCTAGGACCTCCCCATCCATGATATGGAGTCAAGGAATCTTTGCTCAGATTTTTTTTTAACTCTAAATCCTACTGTACAAGCCAGGAAGAGCTTCCCTTTCTCTGTCTTCCTTGTTACAAGTTCCGCAGACTCTCTTTCTCTCTCTTCTTGGTGGCTACCACCATAATTCTGTTTTGGGGGGTATTCTACCACCTCTCCACCCCATTCTTCTCTCAATCCGACTCCAGAATTAAATATACTCTCTCTTCATCTTTCTTTCTTCTTAGACAGCAAGTTCAAAGAGTCATTTTGTTTAAAGGATTTTATTACCAACCATTTTGGGGAAATAGAAAAGGAATACAAAACAAGAAGTATTTACAAAGGTCTTGGTTCCCTGACTGTGATTTGAATTCCTTGTAGGAAGTCAGGTTAGGTTTTAGCCCTTCCCTTTTAATTATCCTTCCTGTGGGTTTGGTCATTACAACTCACTCTGGGTTGGTCCTTGGAGGAATCACTTGGTGGAATGACAGTAAACAACTTGTTTCTCTGAGGACTTCCAGGGAGGGTCATTTCTCATTCCAGGAATTATTCATTTGAAGCATTATTTAACATGCCCCAGACTTCTTTCTCCAAGGTTCTTTGTTCAGCATTGGTCCAGATACTGAAGGTGGGTAATGAGGTAGCTAAGAACAGGCAGATCAGCATAAGAAAAACAAAACTATAAATCAGCCTCTTCCAAATTGTTTCTCACAGAATACTAGTCTTGTAAGAATATTCATTACCAAAAAAAAAAAATTAAAAAGGGAGAAGCAGGGTGTATTCTATGGTCAGGCAAGTTTGGGAAATGCTGTATGCTACATTGTCTTTTTTCTTTTTTTGCGATACGCGGGTCTCTCACCGCTGCGGCCTCTCCCGTTGTAGAGCACAGGCTCTGGACGCGCAGGCTCAGCGGCCATGGCTCACGCGCCCAGCCGCTCCGGGGCATGCGGGTCTTCCTGGACCGGGGCACGAACCCGCGTCCCCTGCATCGGCAGGCGGACTCCCAACCACTGCGCCACCAAGGAAGCCCCTCTACATTGTCTTTTTAGAGAATCAGAATATATGTTAGGAAACTAAAGCCCCTGAGAATCAGCTTTACTCTGTTTAATTCTGTTTCTCAAGTTTATTTGACCATTGAACCTCTTTTCTGGACCCCTGTTAATACTCTGCTGAAGTTCTACCAAACACATTTTCGGGGAATTCTACCCTTATTAGAAAGTAGAATAGGATCTATATTCATTTAAACTTAATTATCTCCTTAAAGGCCCTGTCTCCAAATACAGTCACACTGGGCTTTGGGCTTTAACATATGAATTTGGGGTACATACAATTCAGTACATAATTGGGTCACACCTTTATCCTTTCCTTTTCGTCTTCATATTTACACAACTCATCACATATGTAAATCATTCTCCCAAGTCTGCTAGGTCTGCCATAACGAAGTGCGACAGACTTGGTGGCTTAAACAACAGAAACTGATTTTCTTTGTTTTGGAGGCTAGAAGTCTAAGATCGAGGTATCTGAAGGTTTAGTTTTCCCTGAGACCTCTCTGTATGGCTTGCAGGTAGCCACCTTTTTGCTGTGTCTTCACATGGACTTTTCTCTGTTGCATGCATCCCTGGTGTCTCTCTCTCTCTCTCTTTTTATAAGAATACCAGTCATATTGGATTAGGACCCCACCCTTATGACTTCATTTAACCGTAATTATCTCCTTAAAGGCCCTATCTCCAAATATAGTCACATTGGGCTTTGGGCTTTCACATATGAATTTGGGGTACATACAGTTCAGTACATAATTGGGTCACACCTTTATTCTTCCCTTTTTTTAAAAAATTAATTAATTTATTTTTGGCTGCATTGGGTCTTCGTTGCTGCACACGGGCTTTCTTCGTAGTAGCGGGGGCTACTCTTCGTTGTGGTGTGCAGGCTTCTCATTGCGGTGGCTTCTCTTGTTGCAGAGCACGGGCTATAGGCACACAGGCTTCAGTAGTTGTGGCACATGGGCTTAGTTGCTCTGCGGCATGTGGGATCTTCCAGAACCAGGGCTTGAACCCGTGTCCTCTGCATTGGCAGGCGGATTCTTAACCACTGCGCCACCAGGGAAGTCCCTATCCTTTCCTTTTCATCTCATATTTACACAACTCATCACATACGTAAATCATTCTCCCTAGGCCTTAGTGTTTTTCCAGTAGGGCAAGAAAATTGAGAACTTGGATCAGCAGGCCATGGTTCAATTACACATGCATTGAGTACCCACTTGGTGCAAAGTATTTTGCTAGGGATTGTGAGGGATACAAAGATGTTGGTGACAAAGGCCAGGTCCAGCTTTCAGGGAACTAGGGCCTTAACCAAGACTATCATTAAATAGACTGTTTTGTCTACCATCATACTTTTTCTATTCTTTAACAGAAACTCTGGTTAAAAACAAACAAACAAACAAACACATTTTAGTCTAAAAATGACATGGGCTTCTTAGTTTCATGGAGACTAGATGCTCACAACATAATGCAGCTTTGGAATCAGTTACAAGCTTTGTGACCTCAACCCCCTTGGTTCACTAGTGTAAGATAGACGCCCCCTGGAAAATAAACTTAGATCTTATTTTTCATGAAAATCATTTCACTTACTCTTAAAGCAGTACTTGAGAAAAGCACAGATGGACAAGCAAAGGATGAGGGAGATTATTTTTCTCAGAATGAGGAGGAGAGAGAGATACAACTGAGAGGGCCAAGTAGGACATCTGAGGAGGTACATATGATGGGCTAACCAGGGTGGGTAGTTTGAGCTAAATCTTGGTGGATGGGAAGGATTTGAATAGAAAAACAAAACAAAACAATGAAACAGAAAAGAAAGCATCTGAGGCTTACTGGCCAAGATGAGGAGATGGAAATTAGCACATTGTCTGAGGCAGTGAGCCCTGAGGAATCATCTGGCAGAAGCATACAATATTATCCATTGACAATATTATCCAGTGCAGCAGATCATGAGATACTGAAACTTAGGGCTAACTGGTGCCAATTCTTGAGAAGCAGGAAAAGCTAAATCTCAGGGTCAAGGACAAGGTGGCAATATCAAGTCAATTTCAATCATCAGGTTGATCTGCTAAGGGTCTAGTGCAGTTTTCCTCAAAACGTGGGCCTAGGAGTCTGTATTTCTGGTTTTAAAACTGCTTCCCTAGTTGTTAAGTCCTCTAAAGTTTGAAATTATTCATTTGCCTAGTGTTGAGGAGGCCAGACTCAGTAATACCCTGCAAACCAGGATTCATACACTGACCTAAAAAAAAAAAGGATGGTGGCCCCAGAGTGACACCCCACCCTCAGCACTATGTGGGTAACATTTGTTATGCCCTTACTATGAGCTGGACAACATTATCTTATTTAGTTCTCACAATACTTTTACATCTATGAGATAGGTTGTATTATCCCCATTTTTTTTTTTTTTTTTTTTTGGTTGCACTGTGTGGCATGTGGGATATTAGTCCCCTGACCAGGGATTGAACCCGTCCCCCCTGTGGTGGAAGTGCAGAGCCCTAACCACTGGACCGCCAGGGAATTCCTATTATCCTCATTTTATTTATGAGGAAACTGAGGCACATTTAGAATATGTAACTTGCTCAAGGTCTCACAGTATTAGAGCCAGGATTTGAATCCAGCTAATCTGACTCCACAGCCTCTACTGTGCTAAGTTGCCAATTGACTGTAATGGCCTGCTGTTAGCACATTCATTTAACAAATATTTACTAAGTCCCTAGTGTATGCCAGGCTTTGTGAATAAATAAGAAAAGTAATCAATGAAGCAGCAGAGTAATTTTCTCATCTTCATGACAGTAGGGGAGGCAAACAGATAAAACTCAGGGAATAATTTCCTAAGCATATCAAGTCATCCATTCATTCAATAAATACTACGGAGCACTTACTGTGTGCTAAGTATTATGGTAGTAACTAAGGATAAGGATATGAATCAGGATTTTAAGACCCTGTTCCTGACTACTGGAGCTTGATAGGGGAGAGAGACATGTAAACCACTAAGTCTAACCTAAGACGGAGTTAAAGGCATGCCATAAAGATGACCAAAGTACTGTGGGCATCCAAAGGAAGGAAAGGTCCAACCACGTTGTTGCAGGTAGCAGGATTTCCTTCTTTTTCATAGCTGAATAATATTCCAATGCATATATGTGTGTGTGTGTGTGTGTGTGTGTGTATATATATATATATATATATGTATATATATATATATATATATATATATATATATATATATATACCACATCTTTATCCATTCATCCATTGATAGACATTTAGATTGTTTCTGTGTCGTGGCTACTGTAAATAATGCTGCAAAGAACACGGGGGTGTGGATACCTTTTCAAGTTAATGTTTTTGTTTCTTTTGGATAAATACCCAGAAGTGGAATTGCTGGATTATATGGTAGTTCTCTTTTTAATTTTTTGTGGAATCTCCATTCTGTTTTTCATAGTGGCTGCACCAGTTCATAGTCCCACCAACAGTGTACTAGGGTTCTCTTTTCTTCACATCCTTGCCAACGCTTGTTATTTCATGTCTTTTTTATAATAGCCATTTTAACAGTTGTGCGATAATATCTCACTGTGGTTTTGATTTGCATTTCCCTGACGATTGGTGATGTTGAGCACCTTTTCATGTACCTGTTGGCCATCTATATGTCTTCTTTGGAATGTTTATTCAGAACCTCTTTCCATTTTTAAATCAAGTTCTTTGTCTTTTTGCTATTGAGTCATGTGTTCTTTATGTATTTTGTATATTAACCCATTATCAGATATATGATTTGCAAACATTTTCTCCCATTCTGTAGGTTGCCTTTTCATTTTGTTGATGGTTTCCTTTCCTGTGCAGAAGCTTTTTAGTTTGATGTAGTTCCACTTGTTTATTTTTGGTTTTGTTGTCTTTGTTTTTAGTGTCAAATCCCCCCAAATCATTGTAAGAGCAATGTTAAGGAGCTTATCCCCTATGTTTTCTTCTGGGAGTTTTATGGTTTGGGGTCTGTATTCAAGATCCATTTTGAGTTGACCCATTCTGAGTTAATTTTTGTGTATGGTGTAAGATAGGAGTCCAGTTTCGTTCTTTTGCACGTGGCTGTCTAGTTTTCCCAACATTTATTGAAGAGACTATCCTTTCCCCTTATATATACTTGGCCTCTTTGTTGTAAGTTAACTAACCATATATGCATGGGTTCAATTCTGGTTTCTGTTCCATTGATCTATGTGTCTGTTTTTATGCCAGTACCATACTGTTTTGATTACTGTAGCTTTGCAATATAGTTTGAAATCAAGACATGTGATGCCTCCAGCTTTGTTCATTCTCAAGAGTGATTTGGCTATTCAGGGTCTTTTGTTGTTACAGAAATTTTAGGATTGTTTGTTCTATTTCTGTGAAAAATCCACTGGAATTTTGATAGGGATTGCCTTGAATCTGTAGATTGCTTTGGGTAGTACGGACATTTTAACAATATTAATTCTTACAATTCATGACAGAAACTATCTTTCTGTTTATTTATGTTTTCAATTTCTTTGATCAATGTCTTATAGTTTTCAGTACCGAGCTCTTTCACCTTAGTTAAGTTTATTCCCAGATATTTAATTCTTTTTGATACAATTGTAGATGGGATTGTTTTCTTAATTTCTCTTTCTGATAGTTCATTATTAGTGTATAGAAATGCAATTGAGTTTTGTATATTGATTTTGTATCCTGCAGGTTTACTGAATTCATTTTGTACTTCTGACAGTTTTTTGGTGGAATCTTTAGGGTTTTCTATATATAAAATCATGTCAGCCTGCAAATAAAGACAGTTTTACTTCTTCCTTTCTGATTTGGATGCCTTTTTTTTTCTTGCCTAATCACTCTGGCTAGGACTTCCAATACTTTGTTTAATTCTTACAGCAACTCCATGGGGTAGGTATTATTGGTCCCAATTTACAGAAGAGGAGACTGAAACCTGGAAAGGTAAAGGGACTTACTCAAGATCACCCAGGTAGTAAGATCCAAAATACGAACGTGGGTCCATCTTATTCCTATACCAGTGCATTTTATTGACTCTTAATCTCAGCTGGTCCTCAAAATTACGCTGGGATTAGAAATAACATCCTGTAAATTTTTTCTTTTCTCTCCATTCCACTGTTATTGTTTCAATTTACAGCATCAACTTTTACCTCACCAAAAGAGCATAGTGTTTAAGAACACAGACTCTGGAAGCAAACAGTATGGATTTGAATTCTGGTTCACTAGCTGTGTGACTTTGGGAAAATTACTTAATCTGTATATACCTCAGATTCCATATCTGTAAAGGAAGGATACTTCATAGTTTCTCTGAGCATTAAATGAGTTAATGTGTGTAAACTGTTTAGGAACATGCATGGAACGTAATAAATTGAGTTATCATTATTATTAATTGTGTCTTTCTATTTCAGAGTCCTGGCAGGAAATAGATGGCACACTCAAGCTAGAAGATTTGAGATGTGTTTAATAAAGGAACTATTTACAAAATGTGTGCAGGGCTTAGGGAGACAAACATGAGATATAAAGTTCCCCTGGTGCTAGCAACAGTGTAAATCATTACTAGCCAAAATCATGAAAGAATAAAGGGAGGAAGTGATTAATAGAATCTAAAGTGGGCAGTTGTGTGGAGGGTGCTGCCTGATAAGAGCTTTGGCCTTTGGTGGAAGGAAGTATCCTCACAAAGTGACTCAACAGGGAGGGAGCTGGGGGATAAATACTCAGACCTCTCTTTCCTCCTGACCTCACATCTCCTGCTGCTATCTCCCAATGCTGGACCCAACCAGAAGCCAAAGGGCAAGGAGGACTCTGGGGAGCCCACATAGGCCAAACTTCTGGGACATAGAGTAAGCGGAGTAGGGTGGTATCTGGAGAAACAAACAGAAAATATCCAGCACACCTTCCTTCTAGTCTAGCCTTCCTCTAGTCTCTAACTTGCAAACAAAATGATCTTTCTAAAACATGAATCTAACCTTGTCTTGCCCCCTTTGATGTCCCTTAGTGGCTCTGTATCACCCTCAGATGAAGTCTATACTCAACATAAAATACAGGGCCTAATGATTTATCTCCAATTTACCCCACCAGTTTTAACTATTGCCATTCCCCTCTCAAACTTTACTGTGGAGACATATTTAATTACTTTCACACCTACAAGAACACTGCTTTCTCTTCTTTGACCCTTTGCATATCTTGGAACTCAGCCTGTAATGATCTTTTCTCTTTCATTCTCTTTCACTTGGCTAATGCTCATTCTTTATTTATTCATAGAAATGAAGGGGTTTCTCCTATCCAGTTAGATTTTGGGGGATCTAATCTCTGTTTACATAGCAATGGTTGCTTGAGTCCTGAAAGTAGTGGTACTTTGAGGCTATCTGAGCGTACCTTTATCTTTTAAGTGGACTTCTGTGATTTTCTTGAGATTCTAATAATAATAAATATATAGCCTGCAAGATCAAGCCTGAAAGTAATGAGAGTTAAGTGTTTTTTTTAATTGAAGTGTAGTCGATTTACAATGTTGTGTTAGTTTCAGGTGTACAGCAAAGTGATTCAGATATATATATATATATATATATATATATATATATATATATATCCTTTTTTAGATTCTTTTTCATTATAGATTATTACAAAATATTGAATATAGTTCCCTGTGTTATACAGTAGGTCCTTATTGTTTATCTATTTTATATATAGTAGTTTGTATCTGTTAATCCTAAACTAATTTATCCTTCCCCCACCCTTTCCCCTTTGGTAACCATACATTTGTTTTCTATGTCTGGGAGTCTACTTCTGGCTTGTAAATAAGTTCATTTGTCTCATTTTTTTAGATTCCACATATAAGTGACATAATATTCTCTGTCTGACTTCACTTAGTGTGATAATCTCTAGGTCTATCCATGATGCTGCAAATGGCATTATTTCATTCTTTTTTATGGCTGAGTAATATTCCATCACATATATATATCACATTTTCTTTATCCATTCATCTGTTGATGGGCATTTAGGTTGTTTCCATGTCTTGGCTATTGTAAATAGTGCTGCTATGAACATTGGGGTGCATGTATCTTTTCAAATTAGAGTTTTTATCTTTTCCAGATATATGCCCAGAGGGGGATTGCTGGATTATATGGTGACTCTATTTTTAGTTTTTTAAGGAACCTCCATACTGTGTTCCATAGTGGCTGCACCAATTTACATTCCTACCAAAAATGTAGGAGCGTTCCCTTTTCTCCACACCCTCTGGAGAGTTAAGTTTTTAATGAGCTTACCGAAATGTACTTTCAAAGTGATCCTCTGAGAACAACAGAAGCCTAATCCACATCCTTAGAATCCTAGGATGTTAAGTAGACTTCTAGGAGTCCTATTTGCATGGGGACCCAATGGGCGTCTTGGGAAAAATGACAAGTATGCGTTTTGGAGCAAAGAATATAGACAAGTACTGCCTCTGTCTTCTGGACTGAAGAAGGTAAAGAAAACAAAATGTATTAAAGATTTTCTCTCATAACCGTACAGTCATCTTCTCAAGAAGAAATAAAATTAACATTATCAAAGAATATCTACTGAAAGCTCCTTTGTCCATCTGGTTCTTTTTGAAAAACAAAAACCAACCAACCGGACAAAAACCTAAAAGCTCTCATGATGGAGCAACATGGCAGTTGTTTAAAGGGAGATAGAATTTACTCTGTTAAGACTGAGATAGAAAGGTTATTCTTTTTTCCCCTAAAGTCCCAAATTCCTGTTCAGGGACGGGACATACATTCCCATGTCTCTAGCTCCACCTTGTGGTCAGTCAAGAAATTACCCACATTGGGCTTCCCTGGTAGCGCAGTGGTTGAGAGTCCGCCTGCCGATGCAGGGGACACGGGTTCGTGTCCCCGTCCGGGAGGATCTCACATGCCGCGGAGCGGCTGGGCCCGTGAGCCATGGCCGCTGAGCCTGCGCGTCCGGAGCCTATGCTCCGTGGCGGGAGAGGCCACAACAGTGGGAGGCCCGCGTACCGCAAAAAAAAAAAAAAGAAAAGAAAAAAAAAGAAATCACCCACTCCCCATCAACAGGGGTGTTCGGTAGTCATCAGGATCTTTACACTTGCCGGCAGTTCCTGATGACATATTTTGGGTCAGGCTCTGTATAAGTGCTATTCAAGAACTTAATCCTCAAAAAAAAAAAAAAACTAGGAAAGATGTATTTTATAGTTGGAAAAACAAGGTTAAGAGAGTTTACCAGAGTTTAGGACTTGTCAAAGATCAAGGTGGCAGTCAGAACCTTGAACCAGCCCCTTCTAGGCCTTTCCTTACTATCACAACTGTCTGCTTACAAACTAATGCACACATATATCACATATGTTTTTCTCCCTTTACAACACACATATCTTATTTAATCCTCTACTGCAGGGATTTGCATTTTCAAGGTAGTCCATAAGAAATGTATGATCCAAAGCAACAAATTAATGTTTAAATCACAGGCATTAGATTAGAGCATTAGGCCCACGATTACCTATTCTTGATGAGAAAATGGTATATTGGAAAAGCCAAGAGCTTTGCAATAGCACCTAAGTTTGAATACTTGCTCTGCCACGTACTAGCTGTGTATTCTTGGGCAAGTTACTTAATGTCACTGGCCTCAATTCCCTTACTTGTTGAATTAAGAACCAATGGACTGGGAATTCCCTGGCAGTCCAGTGGTTAGGACTCTGTGCTTCCACTGCAGGGGCCACGGGTTCGATCCCTGGTCGGGGAACTAAGATCCTACAAGCTGCATGGTTGTCCAGCCAAAAAAAAAAAAGAACCAATGGACTCAAATAATGTTAATTTTTGTAAATCAAACTCTGGCTTATTTTTCATAGAAACTAATTTCTAAAAGTTAATAACAGGGACTTCTCTGGTGGTGCAGTGGTTAAGAATCTGCCTGACAATGCAGGGGACATGGGTTCAAGCCCTTGTCTGGGAAGACCCCACATGCCTCGGAGCAACTAAGCCCGTACGCCACAACTACTGAGCCTGCACTCTAGAGTCCGAGAGCTACAGCTACGGAAGCCCGTGTGCCTAGAGCCTGTGCTCCGCAACAAGGGATGCCACCGCAATGAGAAGCCCGAGCACCGCTACGAAGAGCAGTCCCTACTCACCTCAACTAGAGAAAAGCCCGCGTGCATAAGTGGAGATCCAACGCAGCCAAAAATAAATAAATTTATTTTTTTTTAAAAGTTAATAACATACCAGTAAACAAAGTGTCCCATTGGAATCTGATGATTGAGTTTTAGTAGATGAAAGAACTGTTCATATGATGAGTTAAGTTGTTAAAACGCTCAGTGGATCTTTGAGAAGTGAAACTTTGAAAACCATGTACATGATAGGCAGAATAGTGGCCCCCTAAAGATGTCCACATCTTAATCCCTAGAATCTATGAATATGTTAGGATGCACAGCAAAGGGGAACTAAGGTTGCCGAAGGTATTAAGATTGCTAATCAACTAACCCTAAAATAGGGAGATTATCTTGTATTATCTGGGTAGGTGCAACTTAATCACAAAGGTTTTTTATAAGTGGAAGAGTCAGAGGAAGATGTAATTATAGAAGAAAGGCATAGAGATGCACTGTTGCTTGCTTTGAAGATGGAGAAAGAGGGACATCAGCCAAAGAATGTGAGCAGCATCTAGAAGTTGGAAAGAGCAATGAAACAGATTCTCTTCTAGAGTCTTTAGCAAGAAATGCAACCCTGCTGACTCAATTTTAGCCCGGTGATACCTGGGTCAGCCTTCTACCTCACAGAATTATAAGATAATATATTTGTGTTGTATAAACCACTAAGTTTGTGGCAATTTGTTATAGCAGCAATAGAAAACGTGCAATACCTATGACCATCAGTGTGTCCAGACTTCTTACCTGTTTCCTGTGGTGGTGTGGAAAAAGCACTGGACTTGGAATCTGAAGACCAAGATTGGCACCTCAGTTCTGCCATTAAATAGCTGTGTGACTTCCAGTAAATCACAGTTCTTCTCTACGCATGTTTATCATGCGGTGGCACCTACCTCACAGAGTTATTATGTACAACAAATGAGATAATGGATGTGTAGGTGGTGTAAAAACTATCAAGCATTCTATATATGAAAGGAATTATTATTTACAGTACCTAATACATGGTTGGTATGCAGGAAATGTTTGCAAAGTGAGATTAATTATTCTTTGACAGTCCTTGGAATGTGGAAACGCGATTGCAAAACATATGCTAGGTACTTGGGAGAAAATAAGAGATCATATATGATATCTGCTCTTAAGTTGATTACAATATAATAATGGAGATATATTCAGGAGAAGATTTAAACTGTAACTCAAAATTTATATAAGACAATAACACAAGAGAAGTCACAAGGTTGTATATGATTAAGTATCAAAGAAGTGATATAAAAAATATGTATCTGGAGTTCAGGTATGGAATAGATGGTAAGTGTGAGCTGGAAGACTCAAAGAAGGATTCCAAGAGGAGGAAGGTCTTGAGCAGGATCTTGGAAGGTGTGGTTAGATGGAGAGCAATTGCTACTGTTACACCTGCAAAGCACTGTGTTTCTAAACACAATTTCAGGAATCATGTTTTACATTTAGGACATTGGCCATCAGGTCCAATGTTTCAAATGGTATCCTTTTTGACCCCCTTGGTAATATTTTTTCCTATTTCTTTTTTAAAAATTGCAAACTTAGAGAAAATTGTAAGAACAGTAAAAAAAAAAAAGGAGGCCTTTTTTCCCCTGAACCTTTTAGAATAGGTTGCCAGTATGATGCCTTACCATGGTGAAATTATCAAAATCAGGAAATTAACATCTACTCATTACTATCATCTAATCCACAGACCCCATTCAAGTTTAGCCAACTGTCCCAATAATGTCCTTTATAGTGATGCATTTAATTATCAAATCTCATTAGTCTTTAATCAAAACAGTTCCTGAAACTTTGATTTTCATGAAGTTATCAATATTTTATAGAATATTCCTCAATTTAGGTTTCTAATGTTTCCTCTTAATTAGATTCAGGTTATACATTTTTAGCAGGGTTAGCATAGAAGTATGCTGGGTTTTTCCTCATTGCATACCAATACCAAATTGCAACCTTACCAAATTCATTGATTAGTTCTAGTAGTTTTCTGGTGGCATCTTTAGGATTTTCTATGTATAGTAACATGTCATCGGCAAACAGTGACAGTTTTACTTCTCCTTTTCCAATTTGTATTCCTTTTATTTCTTTTTCTTCTCTCATTGCTGTGGCTAGGACTTCCAAAACTATGTTGAATAAGAGTGGCGACAGTGGACATCTTTGTCTTGTACCTGATCTTAGTGGAAAAGCTTTCAGATTTTAACCATTGAGTATGATGCTTGCTGTGGGTTTGTCATATATGGCCTTTATTATGCTGAGGTAGGTTCCCTCTATGCCCGTTTTCTGGAGAGTTTTTACCATAAATGGGTGTTGAATTTTCTCAAAAGCTTCATGGTGTGTGATCCTTTTAATGTGTTGTTGGATTCTGCTCGCTAGTATTTTGTTCAGAATTTTTGCATCTATGTTCATCAGTGATATTGGTCTATAATTTTCTTTTTTTGTGATGTCTTTTTCTGGTTTTGGTATCACGGTGATGGTGGCTTTGTAGAATGAATTTGGGAGTGTTTCTCCCTCTGCAATTTTTTGGAAGAGTTTGAGAAGGATCAGTGTTAGCTCTTCTCTAAATGTTTGATAGAATTCTCCTGTGAAGCCATCTGTCCTGGACTTTTGTTTGTTGGAAGATTTTTAATTACGGTTTCAATTTCATTACTTGTGATAGGTCTGTTTATATTTTCTAATTCTTCCTGGTTCAGTCTTGGAAAATTGTACCTTTCCAAGAATTTGTCCATTTCTTCATGGTTGTCCATTTAATTGGCATAGAGTTGTTTGTAGTAGATTCTTACAATCCTTTGTATTTCTGCAGTGTCAGTTGTGATTTCTCCTTATTCATTTCTAATTTTATTGATTTTCAACCTCTCCCTTTTTTTTTTTTTTTGATGAGTCTGGCTAAGGGTTCATCAATTTTGTTTATCTTCTCAAAGAACCAGCTTTTAGTTTTATTGATCTTTGCTATTGTTTTCTTCATTTCTATTTCATTTATTTCTGCTCTGATCTTTATGCTTACTTTCCTTCTACCGACTTTGGGGTTTTTTTGTTCTTCTTTCTCTAGTTGTTTTAAGTGTAGGGTTAGATCGTTTATTTGAGATTTTTCTTGTTTCTTGAGTTGAGATTGAATTGCTATAAACTTCCCTCTTAGAACTGCTTTTGGGCCCCACTGGCTTTGGGCCCAGGATCCAGGCGTCTGGACACAGGTCGAGCTGTCGGCAGGGCAGAGCCACAGGGCCTACAAAGATGCTGGCTGTCCCGGAGATGGGCCTGCAGGGGCTGTACAGCGGCTCCAGCCCAGAGCAGTCTCCAGTGCCCAGCCCACCCGGCTCCCCAAGGACCCAGGAAAGCTGTGGCATTGCCCCCCTCACACCTTCACAGTCTCCAAAGCCTGAGGCCCGAGCCCCCCAGCAGGCCCCCTTCTCTGTGGTAGTGGCCATCGACTTCAGCACCACATCCAGTAGCTATGCCTTCAGCTTTGCCAGTGACCCTGAGGCCATCCACATGATGAGGGAGCAGGAGCTGAGGATGTCGGATGGGACCCATGGCCCCATGGATAGAGAGGATCCCACGAGCAATGTTTATGGAGATTTAAGTGGATGCCAAGCACCATATTCACAAGAACCCTAAAAGGAAATGGGAGGGCGGGGACCCAGGTGCGGCCCACCAGAAGACCCCCACCTGCCTGCTGCTGACCCCAGAGGGTGCCTTTCACAGTTCTGGCTATACAGCCCGTGATTACTACCACGATCTGGACCCTGAGGAGGCTCGTGACTGGCTCTACTTGAGAAGTTCAAGATGAAGATCCACAGTGCCACTGATCTCACCTTGAAGACCCAGCTAGAAGCGGTAAATGGAAAGAAAATGCCTGCCCTGGAGGTGTTCGCCCATGCCTTGCGCTTCTTCAAGGAGCATGCCCTTCAGGAGCTGAGGGACCAGTGCCCATCGCTGCCAGAGAAGGACACTGTGCGCTGGGTGTTGACAGTGCCGGCCATCTGGAAACAGCCAGCTAAGCAGTTCATGCGAGAGGCTGCCTACTTGGCCGGACTGGTGTCAAGAGAGGATGCAGAGCAATTACTCATCGCCCTGGAGCCTGAGGCCGCCTCTGTCTACTGCCGCAAGCTGCGTCTGCACCAGCTCGTGGACCTCAGCAGCCGAGCTCCAGGCAGTGAGTGCCTGGGCGAGAGCCACTCCATTGATCCCAGCTTCCGTCAGGCCCGAGAACAGCTTCGAAGGTCCCGCCACAGCCGCACGTTCCTGGTGGAATCGGGTGTCGGAGAACTGTGGGCTGAGATGCAAGCAGGAGACCGCTACGTGGTGGCAGACTGTGGGGGAGGCACGGTGGACCTTACCGTGCATCAGTTGGAGCAGCCCCATGGCACCCTCAAGGAGCTCTACAAGGCATCTGGTGGCCCCTGTGGCGCGGTGGGCGTGGACCTGGCCTTCGAGCAGCTGCTGGGCCGCATCTTCGGCGAGGACTTCATCAGCACCTTCAAAACGCAACGCCCAGCAGCCTGGGTGGATCTGACTATAGCCTTCGAGGCCTGCAAACGCACCGCAGGCCCACACCGTGCGGGGGCGCTCAACATCTCGCTGCCTTTCTCCTTTATTGACTTCTACCGCAAGCAGCGAGGCCACAACGTGGAGACAGCCCTGCGCAGGAGCAGCGTGAACTTCGTGAAGTGGTCCTCACAGGGGATGCTCAGGATGTCTTGTGAGGCCATGAACGACCTCTTTCAGCGCACGGTCAGCGGGATCATCCAGCACATAGGTGAGCACCTGAGCCTGGGTCCTTCATTCATCTCAACATACATACCCAGATGCGGGAATATGTTACCCTGTTAGTGCCTGGAAACCTCCCCATATCCATACACTGGAATGAGACCCAGAATCATCTGGAATACCTGGAGGATGCAGTGTGGCGGGAAGATATGCAGTCTTGCCAGGTTAAAGAACCTCTGGTGCATGTTTCCCCAAATGGGGTGATAGTATTAGGTCCCCCAAACTGTTATCACAGGGATTTAAATGAGCTGAAGTATCTAGAGAGTGAGTGCAATGTGCACATAGTAGGCATTTAATATGTGTAAATGCAGACCCTTATCTCAAGCCCTCAATGGTGTGGTGGGGAAGCAGAGCCCATAAAGATTGCCAGGGGCCCTCATGAAAGTGCCCGGTGTTTTTCTTTATGGGAACCAGGCTACCGTTTTATAGTGAAATGACTAGTTTCTGGTTGCTCGAGGATACAGGCGGGCAGAGGAGAGGCGCCAGTGGCTGCGTAGTGGTGGCCTCAGTGGCCCACTCCACGTCCCTCCTCCTCACACTCACCCTCCACTCCTGTACCAAAGAGGCGCTGCTGGCGCGCCCCGAAGTGCAGGGCGTGAAGCTGCTGTTCCTGGTGGGCAGCTTCTCAGAGTCGGCAGTGCTGCAGCACGCGGTGCAGGCAGCACTGGGCGCCCGCGGCCTCCGCGTGGTGGCTCCGCACGACGTGGGCCTCACCATCCTAAAGCGCGCGGTGCTCTTCGGGCAGGCTCCGGGCGTGGTTCGGGTGCGCCGCTCGCCGCTCACGTACGGCGTGGACGTGCTCAACCGCTTCGTGGCTGGGCGCCACCCGCCCGACAAGCTGCTGGTTCGCGGCGGCCGCCGCTGGTGCACCGACGTGTTCGAGTGCTTCGTGGCCGCCGAGCAGTTGGTGGCCCTGGGCGAGGACGTGCTGCGCAGCTACTGCCCGGCGCGCCCAGGCCAGCGGTGCGTGCTCATCAACCTGTACTGCTGCGCCGCCCAGGACGCGCGCCCGGGCTTGCGCAAGTGCGGCGAGCTCAGTCTAGAGCTCGAGCCCGCCGAGGGAGGCCCCCATGCCGCTGGCGCGACCCCTAGCCGCCGCGAGATCCGTACTGCCATGCAGTTTGGCGACACCGAGATTAAGGTCACTGCCGTCGACGTCAGCACCAATCGATCCGTGCGCGCCGCCATCGACTTTCTTTCCAATTGAGGGCGCAGTGCCAGACCCCCTCTGCCCCGCTGAACTCTCTTTTGGCCCAGGGCCTGGGGAGCGGGCTGAGGCGGACCAACCGGCCCCATTCCCCGCCATCCTGCCCCCGGGAGGTGAGGTCGCAGGAGGATGGGTGGGGACATATCCAGAAACTCTGGCTTTGGGATTGGGCCCCGGTCCGCTGACTGGAAGGCTGAAGGGCCCTGCCAAGGACTGAGGTCAAGGAGACTTAAAAGAGGTTTGTAAGACGGTGTGCCCACAGGGAGCACGTGATCCTGAAAGCAGAATGCACCGGAAGACTTGAGCCCTGGTCTGAACTGGGGTCCGGGATGGGAGTGTGGGGGTGGGGGTGCAGCTGCAGGTGGGGCAGCAAGAGGAAGGAGGTTGTGCAGGGCCTGGGCCTGAAAGGCAGAGTGCACTGACTGACTGGCTCAGCCTGTTTAGGGAGCCAGACAGGACAAGGACTGGAAGCTGACAGGAAAAGGACAGGGGTAGTAAGACCTTCCTCGGTGTGGTACTGACCACCCAAGTATGAATGTTAATTGTAGAAAGAGCAGTAGCAGACTATGAGGAGAAGGGTACAGGGCGAGGCACTTATGAGGGGGTGTGGGGGCACATGTCGGGGGGCCCTTTCCTTTCTATCTGAGAAGGCCCCAGGGGCAGCCTATGAATGACCCACTTGCACTCCATCGAGCCACGGAGTGGGGGGAGGGTAGAGAGGACAGAGGGAGCACTGGTCGCAGCTCTGCCATCAGCTCAGTGTACCTGCCCTCCCATGATGTGCAACAGCCCCACCTGCCTGAGAACCCTAAGATGACAATAAAGCATTTATGCTCAAGGTGAAAAAAAAAAAAAAAAAAAAAAAACTGCTTTTGCTGCGTCCCATAGGTTTTGGGTCATCGTGTGTTCGTTGTCACTATTTTCTATGTATTTTTAAAATTTCTTCTTTGATTTCTTCAGTGATCTCTTGGTTATTTGGTAGCACACTGTTTAGCCTCCATGTATTGTGTTTTTTACCATTTTTTTCCTGGAATTGATTTCCAGTCTCATACTGTTGTGCTCAGAAGATATGCTTGATATGACTTCAATTTTCTTAAATTTTTTGAGGCTTGATTTGTGACCCAAGATGTGATCTATCCTGGAGAATGTTCCATGTGCACTTGAGAAGAAAGTGTGTTCTGCCACTTTTGGGTGGAATATTCTATAAATATCAATAAGATCTATCTGGTCTATTGTGTCATTTAAAGCTTGTGTTTCCTTATGAATTTTCTTTTTGGATGATCTGTCCATCCGTGTAAGTGGGGTGTTAAAGTGTTACTGTCGATTTCTCCTTTCATGGTTGTTAGCATTTGGCTTATGTATTGAGGTGCTCCTTTGTTGGGTGCATAAACATACATAATTGTTATATCTTCTTCTTGGATTGATCCTTTGATCATTATGTAGTGTCCCTCCTTATCTCTTGTAACAGTCTTTATTTTAAAGTCTATTTTATCTGGTACAAGTATTGCTACTCCAGTTTTCTTTTGATTTCCATTTGCATGGAATATCTTTTTCCATCCCCTCACTTTTAGTCTGTATGTGTCCCTAGGCCTGAAGTGGGTCTTTTTTAGACAGCATATATATGGGTCTTGTTTTTATATCCATTCATCCAGTCTGTGTCTTTTGGTTGGGGCATTTAATCCATTTACATTCCAGGTTATTATCGATATGTATGTTCCTATTACCATTTTCTTAATTGTTTTTGGTTTGTTTTTGTGGGTCTTTTTCTTCTCTTGTGTTTCCTGCTTAGAGAAGCTTCTTTAGCATTTGTTTTAAAGCTGGTTTGGTGGTGGTGAATTCTCTTCAGTTTTGCTTGTCTGAAAAGCTCTTGACTTCTCCATCGAATCTGAATGAGATCCTTGGGTAGAGTAGTCTTGGTTGTAGGTTTTCCTCTTTTATCATTTTAAATATGTCCTGCCACTCCCTTCTGGCATGCAGTTTCCACTGAAAAATCAGCTGATAACCTTGTGGGGATTCCTTTGTATGTTTTTTTTTTTTTTTTGCGGTACGCAGGCCTCTCACTGTTGTGGCCTCTTCCGTTTCAGAGCACAGGCTCCGGACGCGCAGGCTCAGTGGCCATGGCTCACGGGCCTAGCCGCTCCGCGGCATGTGGGATCTTCCCGGACCGGGGCACGAACCCTTGTCCCCTGCATCGGCAGGCGGACTCTCAACCACTGCGCCACCAGGGAAGCCCTCCTTTGTATGTTTTTTTTTTTTGTTTTTCCCTTGCTGCTTTTAATATTTCTTCTTTGAATTTAATTTGTGTTAGTTTGATTAATATGTGTCTTGGTGTGTTTTATCCTGTATGGGATTCTCTGTGCTTCCTGGACTTGGGTGACTATTTCCTTTCCCATGTTAGGGAAGTTTTCAACTATAATCTCTTCAAATATCTTCTCAGACCCTTTCTTTTACTCTTCTTCTTCTGGGACCCCTATAATTTGAATGTTAGTGCATTTAGTGTTGTCCCAGAAGTCTCTGAGATTGTCTGCAATTCTTTTCATTCTTTTTTCTTTATTCTGCTCCTCAGCAGATATTTCCCCATTCTGTCTTCTAGCTCACTTATTCGTTCTTGTGCCTCAGTTATTCTGATATTGATTCCTTCTAGTGTATTTTTCATTTCAGTTATTGTGTTGTTCATGTTTGTTTGTTCTTTAGTTTTTCTAGATCTTTGTTAAACATTTCTTGTATTTTCTCAATCCGTGCCTCCATTCGCTTTCCAAGATTCGGGATCATCTTTACTATCATTACTCTGAACTCTTTTTCAGGTAGACTGCCTATTTCCTTTTCATTTATTTGGTCTTGTAGGTTTCTATCTTGCTCCTTCATCTGTGACATATTTTTTTGCCATCTAATTTTTTTTTCTTTTTTTATGAGTGGGATTGTGTTCCTGTCTTACTGGTTGTTTGGCCTGAGCCTTCCAACACTGGAGTTTGTAGGCTATTGGGTACAGCTGGGTCTTGGAGCTGAGATGAGGAACTCTGTGAGACTTCACTCTGATGAATATTCTCTGGGGTCTGAGGTTCTCTGCTAGTCCAGTGGTTTGGACTCAGAGCTCCCACCACAGGAGCTTCGGCCTGACCCTGGGCTCATGAACCAAGATCCTGCAAGCCGCATGGGGTGGCCAAAAAAAAAGAACAATAACAAAGTAAAAAATAAAATTAGACTATGAAACTAACAGATATGTTAGAAAGAATATAAAAATAAAAATATAGATGGGGCTTCCCTGGTGATGCAGTGGTTAAGAATCCGCCTGCCAGTGCAGGGCACATGGGTTTGAGCCCTGGTGCGGGAAGATCCCACATGCCATGGAGTGGCTGGGCCTGTGCGCCACAACTACTGAGCCTGTGCTCTAGAGCCCATGAGCCACAACTACTGAGCCTGTGTGCCACAACTACTGAAGCCCGCGCGCCTAGAGCCTGTGTTCCACAACAAGAGAAGCCACCGCAATGAGAAGCCCACGTGCTGCAACAAAGAGTGGACCCTGCTCACTGGAACTGGAGAAAGCCTGCGAGCAGCAATGTAGACCAAATGTAGCCATACATAAATAAACAAATAAGTTAATTAATTAATTTTAAAAAATATATGAATCAACAACCAGAAGGTACATCAGTACCACAATAGTAAAAAAAAGGAGGAGGGAAAAAGAAGAAAAAAGGTGGGGGGAAAAGGCCTTGGCTGTGGAGGGCGGGGCCTAAGCAAGGATGAGGTTTGGGCAGTGGGCGGGGCCAATGCTCAGGACCCACAGGGCTGGAAAAGGCCCTGGGGGCTGTGGGGGGTGGGACTTAGGCTCAAGGAACAGAAGGGGCCCAGGTGTGCCCCCCACCCCTGGTCTCAGAGGGCAGGGGACCTCACCTGGGAGCCCAGAAGGCTTCCTGGGCTCAAGTGGGTGAGGCAAATGCCCTCCTCTCCTCTCTTGCTCCTCTGGTCTGGGAGGGCCTCTCCTGCCTGCCTCTCCTGATCTCCCTGGCCTCCCTCCTATGCCCGAAACCTGTATCTTTAGATGAGAGTTGAGGAGCTCTTGGCTGGATTTGTGATAGAATAACTTTCATTTGACATAAAGTATTTTTTAAAGTCACTCAACTTATTTTGACGTTTGAACACTAAATTCTTTCTAGAAGTATGCTTATAGTACAATAGAAAACTATTTTTATCATCACACAAATTCTTTGGTATGTTGTGCACACATTTAGTCTCACAACAGAAGACTCCATAAGAACATGCCTACTTCTTGACCTAGATACAAAGCTACCAAATGTGGAGAGCCATCAGTGGGCAGGACACTAATAACTAGAGCTCCAAAAGTATAATTGCTTAGAGCATGGGCCCAGGACAGAATTGTAAAGTAAATAGTATTTCTCTTGTTACCCACCTCCTCTTTCTGTGCCTTTCCTCTCACATTTAGCAACCTCTTTATCACCTGGGTTCATGGTGATCTCAACTTGCCCACAGTGTGCTTCAAAAAGGGGGAAATAAAAGCAAATCCATTCACAGAATGGTGCTAGTTTTTTACTCCTTTCAAGGATATTATTGGCATTTAAGAGGAGTTCTAAAGAGGACAATGAATCACTAATGGGGGAATTTTAGACACTAAAGTAAGATAGATAACTTTAGGTTTGAGGCTCACAGCACTCCCAATCTACTCACCCTAGAATCAATATTCCACATTTCTGATTATCCTGAATCTCAAATATAAAGGTGGGTAATGGGGTTAATAAAACAATTTACCTTTGAATGTTTAGGAGTAAGGCGCAGATTTGTCCTTCTGGGAGGCAGACAGCCATTGCATTTACTAAAATAACTTTCTGAAGCAGGCATCAAACATAAAAATGAGATGTGCTTAATTTTCATGATTTCTGACCTCATCAGAAAAAAATAGGGAGAGAAGGGTCACCAGACCTGACAGGACAGTTGGCTGCACCACACAGTTTGTGAGATTTTAGTTCCCCGATCAGGGTTCGGACCAGGGATCGAACCCAGGCCCTCAGCAATGAGAGCGCGGAGTCCTAATCACTGGACCACCAGGGAATTCCTGGGAGAGAAATCCTTAAGGTAAAAATGGGAAGGAGTGGGCTTCCCTGGTGGCGCAGTGGTTGAGAGTCCGCCTGTCGATGCAGGAGACATGGGTTCTTCCCCCGGTCCAGGAAGATCCCACATGCCGTGGAGCGGCTAGCCCCGCGAGCCATGGCCGCTGAGCCTGCGCGTCCGGAGCCTGTGCTGCACAACGGGAGAGGCCACGTTAGAAAAAAGCACTTAAACACTCTAGGAGAGCCTGGAGAAATAAGGCTAAAAGTTATAGTCTGTGCTTCTTATCTTTCTTGGGGCTCTTAAGATCTTTTTAACCTTCAAATATCTCAATTTCCTGTAAAATGGCAATAGCTTAATTTATCTGTTTTCTCTGAGGAATATTCTTCACAATAATTACGAATACTCAAATGGAAGATGGCAAATTTCTAAATTATTTAAAGTGGGAAAATAAAACTCCTGGTTTGGGAGTCCTGGCTGTGCCACGGGTTACTTGTGAGCTTCACCTCTCTGGATAGGTATTTCTCTTTATAGCTGAAGAGGCCAGATTAAAGTACTCCTGTGATCCCTTGCTAGTTCTCACATTTTACACATCTAATCTGACACTTTTGACATCTGCTATGGGGTCAGAATTGTATTGGGCCAAGCATCAAAGAGAAAATTTTCCTGTGATATTACATTCTTATGGTTTTCCTCTTACCATTCTGGTAGTTCCTTCTCAGTCTCTTTTGGGAGTTCTTCCTCTTCTATAAGCTTCTCAAAGCTTGGTTCCTGAGGCTTTTTCTCTTCACAATGAGCGTAGGTGATTTTATTCAAAAGGCTTTGGTTACCACCTAGAAGCCCATAAACGTCAAATTGACATCTCCAATTTAGGCCTCTCTTCTGAGCTCCAGACCTGATCCTCCTTTTGTATGGTTCACAAATGACTCAAACATAACATATCCAAAACTGAGCTTAGGCTTTTCTCCTCCCAAACCTGCTCCTCTTTCAAAATGTCTTGTTTACTGAGATACTGGCACCATCATCTATTCACCCAGAAAACTAGACACAAGGGAGTGACACCTCTCCCTTCTTCATTCTTCCACATTGAATCAGTTACTACCCCAAACCAGTCAATTCTACCTCCTGAATATATGACATATCTGTGTACATGTATCTCTATTACTCCTCAAATCCGAGCCATCATTTTCTAGTGTCTATATCACTTTAATACCCTCCTAAGTGCTCTCTCTCTTCTTTCTTTGTCTTGGCCTCCCCCCACCTGACCCCCAAACTATTTTTCACACATCAGCCAGAGTGATCTACTTGAAAAACACCTGTGATAATGTCTTCCTGTTTTATTTGTTCAACCATTATTTACTGAGTACCTTTAATATGCCAGACATTATTCTAGAAGCTAGGAATCCAGCTACACACAAAATAGACAAGGCAATGACTTCTTTTTACTCTTAGGAAGGTTCTGTATAATCTTGACCACTGACTCACTTCTCCTTTGCTCCCAGATTACTATAGTTAGCCATATTAGACTTGCTTTCTCAGAGCTTTTGAACAAGTCTATTCCTATACATTCCTATACCAATTCTTATACATTTTCCAAATGGATGCCTAACTGTCTCGTTAGAGAAACTCTCTGACCAAACTAGGTCCCCCTTTCAAAAACTATTCACAATGATAAATCTAAAAATTTGCATGCTTGTTTAATATCTCTCCAACTAGTTTGCTTGTAAGCTCCAAGAGAACAGGAAATTTTCTTATCCATTACTCTATTCCCAGTGTCTGGCACATGTTAGGCGCTAAATTTGTTGGTTGAATGAATAAATGAATGCCTAATTACAGAGTGCTGTTATATTCCTTTTTTTATAAATTTATTTATTTATTTATTTTTGGCTGTGTTGGGTCTTCATTGCTGTGCACGGGCTTTCTCTAGTTGCGGTGAGCAGGCGCTACTCTTCCTTGCGGTGTGCGGGCTTCTCATTGTCGTGGCTTCTCTTGTTGCGGAGCACGGGCTCTAGGCATGCAGGCTTCAGTAGTTGTGGCACGTGGGCTCAGTAGTTGTGGCTTGCAGGCTCTAGAGCTCAGGCTCTGTAGTTGTGGCCACAGGCTTAGCTGCTCCGTGGCACATGGGATCTTCCTTGGCCAGGGCTTGAACCTGTGTCCCTTGTATTGGCAGGCAGATTCTTAACCACTGCGCCACCAGGGAAGCCCTATTTCAATAGTCTGGTGACCTGTAAGATTCAGAGGCCTCTTTATAAAGGGAAAAACTGACGGTCACACTTTAGGATGTGGCCTCTCTTTGTTTCTAGTCAGAAAATACCAATTGTTGGCTGAATTTGAAGATTCCTTATGGTAAGCAGATAGGGTAGGGAGTCCTCAGAGGAAAAGAACCAGATATAGTTTTTTTGACACAAGAGAAGCCATTTTGGATTAAGCCATTTTGTGATCTAAGCCTGGCCACAATGCTTGCCCTTGAGCTTGCCCTTGAGCAGGTCTCAGTAATTAATGATCTTAAGGGAACAAAGGAATGCAGGAACAGAGGAAAAGGTCAAGAAACAATAGTTCAGTGATAAAAGAGTGCTAGTTCCTCCTCAAGGGACGAGTATTAATCTGATACATATCTTGGAGTTGTTCTACAGGAACTAACCTCCTACACCCTGTTGGAGAATGTTAACTACATGCTAAGACCTCAGACTGGTAGGAATCTAAGGAATGATCATGTTGACCTTTTCCGACCCTTATGACTTCAATCTACTAAAGGTTGGACTTTGTCAAACTTTGCCCCAATTCACTGTTGAATTTGCTGCTGCTCAAGCCCCTGTATGTGTATGCATACACCACCCAAATCCCTTCATGAATATGCATGTTCCCTTAGCTTAAGACTTCCCCAGTTTTGCTGTTCAGGGAGACACTGCTTTAGGAAAGATCCCCAGTATTTTCCTTACTTGCTGCAGGTAATTAATCCTTCCTTCTCCCAATCTTTGGCTTAGTTATGTCTTTTGGCTAGACACCCACCAAGAGGTGAACCCAATTTTGGGAATCATTACTTGCAATGTGTTATTGCTTTGGAGAGTTAAAAAAAAAAACCAGAATAGTCATGTCACTTCAGGTATTCAACAACAAACATTACTGTTTTACAATGCGCTGGGAAGCTACGTTAGGGACTGGTAATAAAGAAAATACACTGCTCTGAAGGAGGGCAATCTAGTGGAATTGCTTAGTTTAAAAATTGATAGGTTCTTGAAAACAAACTGGGATATTTGAACGATATTTTTCAATGAATTTATCTCATCTGCTGCCCTAGTTCAGGTTTCACCTCCTGCCTGAATCGTTGCATTTCTCCTTCTCAGCTCCTTACTCTCCTCTCCTATCCTGCGTTATTCATTGTCATAGCTTACACTTTTAAAAAAATCTGTTTTTATTGTGTTTTTTCCCCTTTGAATGCAAGCTCCAAGAAGACAAGTTTTTTTTGTTTTGTTCATGATTGTATCCCCTGTGTCTGGAGTTGGGGAAGCCTAGAAAAATTTAAAGACTTATAACGATCAACAATAAATCTCCTTTCTTCAAGTGTTTCTCCATTCACTCATTCATATTTACTCCTTTTATGTGCTAGGAACCCTCATCCCATGGTTAATAAGACATATTGTATGTCAGCTGCTTTTTATTTTCAAGTGTGTCTGTTTCAATCACATTTTGCCCACCAAAGGCCACTGAAAGCAGAAAAACTTTGGGAAAAAGGACTTGAGGGTAGCGGCCTGACACGAGGTGGCTGCTCAATAAAAGTTGGCTAACTTGAGGCTGTGGACTCCAGTCTGAGCGGGAGCTAAAAAATCTTTTCACGTGCAAGACTGAACACAGCTACACCGGTCTCTTAAACTTTCTTAGGCCCTGAGGGCGAACAGCACGAAGGTCTAGCAGGCCACAAGGCGGAGAATCAAAACCGCTGCTTCTGGCGTTCAGCTCAGCTCCACTCAAGCGCAGCTTCCATCCGGCGGCAGAAACATACTTCCGGCGTTCTGCTTTTTACGTGCTGAGTCACGGCCACAGTCTCCACCCCAGGTTTGAGGGGCAGGATGAGCAAAATATGACACGAGTGGGGAAAAAAAAAAGGCTTGGGAATTAATTTTCTCCACTCGCCTATAGGTTTTCTCATCAGGGGACTATTTTCCTCTGAGCCCCAAAGCGCTATTCAACCACTTCCTCAAACCACCTTCCCGCTTCGGTCATAAACTCTGCGCAACCTTTCTGGCGCCCTCCTCCCGTCGTCCTCCGCGCCACTCTCTCCGCCTCTTCTTCCTCGCCCCGCCCACCCCTGGTTTCGAAGAGCTCGCTGGGTGCTCCGAGAATTCGGCCCGCGCTCGTTGGTTCTTTTTATTCCCTGTTCCCATTGGTTGATTACGTGCGCGTGACTGGTGTCTTGCCTTATTATTGGCTAGAATCAATTGCGTCATCGACGGCCAGGAGGGCGTGGGGATGAGGGAAGTTGGCGTGAGGGAGACCGGATTGGGGGAGGGGTTCAGGCCTGTCCCCCCGCCGGCTGCGGCAGCACCACCACCGGCCGCTACCGCCTCTGGAACGCTGAGGAGGAGGAGCAGCTGGAGTAGGAGGTGGGTCTTGGCGAGCGGGATGCCACTTGCTCCGGCTTGGTGGTGAATGCTGAGGAGAGTCACGGTTGCTGCAGTCTGTGCCACCAGGAGGAAGTTGTGGTGTGAGGCCGGACGGGAGCTCGCGGCGCTGTGGAGAATAGAAGCGCGGGGTCGGTGCGAAGACTCGGCGGCTGCCAGACCTTTTCCTATTCTGACCATGCCTGGAAGGAACAAGGCGAAGTCCACCTGCAGCTGCCCTGACCGGCAGCCCAATGGACAGGATTTGGGCGAGAGCGGCCGGGTTGCTCGTCTGGGAGCCGATGAATCTGAGGAGGAGGGACGGAGGGGGCCTGTCAGTAATGTCGGAGACCCTGAGATCGTCAAGTCTCCCAGCGATCCCAAGCAATACCGGTGAGGGAGGAGGCTTGGACTGGGGAGGAGAGCAGGGGGCGGCCTCTCTGTTCCCGCTGTGGTCCCTTCTCGTCTCCTAATCTTCCGAAGGAGCAACCAGGGGCACACTTCCCACCCCAGAAGCTTACTTGGATGGAAGTGGCAAGGGCAGTTAGGGGCATCTGTGTGGTGTCAGCTCGACGAGGGGCAGATCTTGGGTCCAACCAGGAATCAGGATGTCAGAACGGGAAGGGTTGTTCGAGTAGTTATGACATTCGCTAAAGCAAGAGTGGAGGTTTTCCTGAGGATGGCAGGCTGGATGGTCAGGGAGTCTTGGTATTCTGTTATGAGGAAAGGGTGAAGGGGCTGGGGATTTTAATTTTGGAGAGGATATTAAGGGGCATGTCATCACTATCCACAAATACTTGAGGTGCCTGTAGTTGAAAGAGGGGTAAAACTAATGGGTGGAAGTTACTAGAGGATCGTGTGGTTTCAGTAAAAGAATTTAGGCATCAGAGTCGGCCTGTGATGAAGTGACTTATTTCCATGGGTTGTTTCTCATTGCTAGAATGGTTGGGTGAACTCTTCCAAGAATGTGTTAGAGAGGACTTGAATCTCAACTGAGTCATAGAAGACTTGTAAGGTTTCTTCTAATCCTGAAATTCTCAACTTTTGGTTTATGCCATAATCCTCTAAACATCTCTGATAACTGGTGGCTCAATCCCCACCTAAATATTATCTTCACAGGTAACTTATTCCATAGAACGTCATGACTGTAATGTATTTTAAGGAGAGAGCATATTGTCTAACTTCATTTTGAAGGCTGAGGAAATTGAGATCCAGAGAGTCTGCTTTTTGTTCAGAATTATACAGCTGAATAATAACAGAGCTGGTTTGAACCCTGTCCATCTGACACCAAATGCCCTGCACAATTTACTGATTTTTATAAAGTTCTTACTGAGTTGAAAGCTGAAGGATTCTAGGTTAAATTTATTGTATGCCCCTACATTGTTAGAGCAGGAAAGAACCTTAGCCTTAACCTTTTTCACTCCCCACCATCCGCAAAAGACAGGTGACTGAAATTAAGGTCTAGAAGGAAGTGTTTTAGCCCTAAATTGAAGACAGGCCTAAATTCTTCTTTCACTCCACATCTAGAGATTAACAGTACACAACTCTTTGTACTATTCTTCCCAGGCTGAAGATCTTTATGAATGGGCTAAGTTTTCTCTCTTTCTCATCAAAGATGTGGTTATAGTAGTAATAATGTAAATGAGCAAGTTGAAACCTTGATAAAAGTTATTTAGTTTTTGCCGTCCAGATTAAATAACAGCTTCAGTTTTTTTCCTGCCTATATAAAGTTACATAATAACAGGTAATGTTTTTAGAATGTACACTATGTGTCAGATACTGTTCTACCTTTGATGTATTGTTTCATTTAATGACCTCATTTTTGGCATATTCATTTGAAAAATACTTACCAAGTCTTTGGCATATTCATTTGAAAAATACTTACCAAGTCTTACTGTGTGCTAAGCGCTGAGCTATCTTAAATCTTTTCTGAAACTCGGTTGAATATAATTTAATAAATGATACTTTATTCTGGGTACTGAGCATACAAAGATGATTAAGACAGTCCCTGCCTTCAGGGAGCTTCCAATGTAGTAGAGGGACACAGACACATGAAAAAGGTATAACTAGAGCACTAAAGTTTTATAGAAACTATAATAGAAGTATGTGCTGGGTATAGCAAGGAATAAAGTAAGGAGTGGTATAAACTCTACCTGGGGAGAAAGTTAGAAAAGACTTGAAAGAGGAGATAATGCTTAAAAAGTATTGTCTGAGTAATTGTTGCATTTCTACATTTTTGTGGTCTTTTGCCAAATCATTGTCCTTAGTGTCTCAGTTTTCTTATTTTAAAGTGAAGGGTGTTGATTAAGAATAGCAGTGTTTTCCAATAACTTCCTCTCCTTTCAAAAGAGCAGGTCCACTTTTACCTGTTTTATATACCAACGTTTTCAATTAGACTCTTAAAGGAAAGATTTTGTTACTTTAAAATAAAGGTGGAAAACCTCGATATTAGATGAATTTTAAAGATTTAACCATCCTAAAGTTAAATTCTCTGAATTTTGTAACCAGAAGTAGACATGAGGCATCTGCAGCCCAGAGAGCTGAATTATCCTTCTAGGACCTGCTCAGATGTTATCTCTGTGAAGCATTTCCAGGCAGAACTAATCCCTCCTTTCACTGTATTTCAGTAGGACTTTATACATGGTCCATTACAGTACACATCCATTGTATTATAATTATTTATCTTATGAATGTGTGAATACTTACCAGAGGCGGACCTGATTAAAGGAATATTTTGTTGAAAATAACACCTCAAAATACTTGTTTACCAGTCTGCATTTATTAAAATAGCCTGTGGAATTTTACTTCTCTATATGTAATTTGTTTTAAGTTTTTGGAAATGTTAATCATACCTCCAGGACATCCATTCTGCTTTTTTTTAGTGATCTGTAGCTTGGTAAGTGTTGATTTCCTTCTCTTCTGGAAGGATTAGGGACTTTTTTTCCTGTAAAGTAGGCATTGAGGTCAACTTAAGTGGTCCTCTAAGAAGTTGTACGGGAAGGAGTGGGAAACAGAAGGGAAGCCTTTAGCAGTGAAGGTTTGAAATAGATAGTGTAGAGAATGGGTGAAGTATATTTGAGAAATACTGAGAGAAGTTATGAGTTCTTGAGCATGAAAATGATGTAAATAAAGCAGTGTTTTAAGATTAATGTGAAGATAGTAGCTTAGACCCACGAGATGTGGCAAGACTGTTTTAAGGGGTAATTATATTGGATTGGCCAAAAAGTTCTTTCAGTTTTTAAGTAAAAATAAAAGACATTTTTCATTTTCACCAAGAACTTTATTGAGCAATGTATTCACCATTTTGTTCCACTACCTTCTGCCATTTTTCATGCAACTTCATAATTCCATCTTCCCAAAACTTTTTATCTTTTTGAGCAAAGAACTGTTCCAGTTGTGTTTTACAGTCTTCCAGGGAATTGAAATTTTTTCCATTAATAGAATTATGTAAAGACTGAAATAAATGGAAATCCGAATGTGCGGTGTCTGGTGAATCAGAACTTCCCAGCTAAGCTGCAACAGTTTTTGCCTGATCATCAAAGAAACATGTGGTCTTGCGTTATCCTGATGGAAGATTATAAGTTTTCTGTTGACTAATTCTGGACGCTTTTTGTGGTGTGCTGCTTTCAGTTGGTCTAATTGGGAGCAGTACTTGTTGGAATTAATTGTTTGGTTTTCCGGAAGGAGCTCATAATAGGGGACTACCTTCCAATCCCACCATATACACAACATCACCTTCTTTGGATGAAGACCGGCCTTTGGTGTGGTTGGTGGTGGTTCATTTCCCTTGCCCCATTCTGTTCCTTTCCACATTATTGTACAGCATCCACTTTTTATCACCTATCACAATTTGTTTTAAAAACGGAACGTTTTCGTTATGTTTAAGTAGTGAATTGCATGCGGAAATGTGGTCAAGGTCAAAGCAATTAACATAACCAAGCTGCTGCAAATGATTTTCGCGCTTGATTTGGATATTTTGAGTATGTTGACTGTCTCTCAGGTGGTATAACAATGATTGTTCTCAATGTCTCAATTTGATCGCTATCAACTTGAACTGGTCTACCCGACAGTGGAGCATCGTCCAGGGAGAAATCTCCAGCATGAAACTTCTCAAACCACTTTTGACACGTTTGATTAGTCACAGCACCTTCTCCATACACTGCACAAACCTTTTTTTGCGTTTCAGTTGCGTTTTTACCTTTCTTGAAATAATAAAGCATAATATGCCGAAAATGTTGCTTTTTTTCTTCCATCTTCAATATTAAAATGGCTACACAAAAATTCACCAATTTTGATGTTTTTTTAAAATGCACGCTGATGTGACAGCTGTAACAAAACACTCTAATGAAATTGTTTTGAATGAGGTTAAACACAACTAAGCGCTACTAGAGCCATCTTACTGAAATGAATGTTTTGGCCAACCCAATAATTGTGTATTGAATGGTGTGTGCTGATGTATATGGTACTATTCTTTCTCTAATTGATGTGTTCCTCTCTTCACTTTTTTTTTCTTTCCTCTTATTAAGTTAATTTAACAAATGTTTGCTAGGCTAAAAACCTATGAATCTGGAGTTCAACTCTGTTTTGCTCACTTACAGCATGTCATAGTTCTCAAATAGTATTTGTAGAATGTCTAAATGCATGAGTGCCCATATGCCAGGCATTTTCATGGAACTCTTGGGGATATTCTGCTAGGAACTTTTTAGATCAAATTTGTATCCTGGCCAGTTTTAAAAAATAATTACTTGATTTTTGAGAGAAAACAAGTATGAATAGGCAGGTTACAGAGAAAAAAATATAAATTATACAAATAATAATATGAATGGTGATATTGTAGTATATTTAATTCATATAGAAGCTTGTGGTAGTTGGCACATAATAAGCATTCAAATGTTAGCTGTTATTGTTTTAATATGTTCACAATTAAATGATATTTGCAGCACTGTAATAGCAAAAAGTTGGCAACAACTTTATTGTCCATTGGTTGGCTAAAGATTATTATTATACCATTCTACAATGAAAATAATATGTAACTATAAGACTAGATAGAGGGGCTTCCCTGGTAGCGCAGTGGTTAAGAATCTGCCTGCCAGTGTAGGGGACACGGGTTCGAACCCTGGTCTGGGAAGATCCCACATGCCGTGGAGCAACTAAGCCCATGTGCCACAACTACTGAGCCTGTGCTCTAGAGCCCGTGAGGCACAACTACTGAGCCCACGTGCCACAACTACTGAAGCCCGCACACCTAGAGCCTGTGCTCCGCAGCAAGAGAAGCCACCTTAATGAGAGGCCTGCACACCGCAATGAAGGGTAGCCCCCGTTCACTGCTACTAAAAAGAAAGCCTGCGCGCAGCAACAAAGACCCAATGCAGCCAAAAATAAATAAATAAGTAAATAAATAAATTTATTAAAAAAATAAAGTGTTTAAAATAGATAGATGGGGGCTTCCCTGGTGGCGCAGTGGTTGAGAGTCCGCCTGCCGATGCAGGGGACACAGGTTCGTGCCTCGGTCCGGGAAGATCCCACATGCCGCGGAGCGGCTAGGCCCGTGAGCCATGGCCGCTGAGCCTGCACGTCCAGAGCCTGTGCTCCGCAACGGGAGAGGCCACAGCAGTGAGAGGCCCGCGTACTGCAAAAAAAAAAAAAAAATAGATAGATGGTTTTATCTATCGATATGGAGAGGTGTCCCATTTACTATTGAATGAAAAAAGCCAGTTGCAAACCACAATATATTGTATAATTCCATTTTTATAAAGAAAACCCAGAAAACAACACCTCCCATTATATGTTTACCTAAAATGTAATTTACTGTGTTTAGATATGTAGAGAAATGATTAGAAGTGATATTAAGTAAGCTTGTTTCTCTAGAGAAGAGGAGAGATTTGACTTGAGTTGTTTACTTTTTAGTAATTAAAAAAGATTGATCAATAAACAAAAGTATTATTTGGTCCTTGTAGGAAATTTAGGTAACAAGAAAAAATTTAAATTCCCTATAATCATTCCACCTGGCATTAACCACTGGTAACGTTTATTCCTTTTTGCTATGCAGTTGTAATTTATAATTTTGAAATGGTATAATACTATCTTTAACAATGTTGTGAACATTTTCTTATTAAGTGTTTTTCAATATATTTTGTCCACTTAGAAGTCCATGGTGTAGATATACGATAATTTAATCATTAGCATTTTATAGGATGTTTAGATTATCAAATTTTTCCTTACCTTAGAAGCCTGTTTATTCTCAACTGAATCCTTTGGGTGTAGACCCAATCATAATGGGTTTGGTAGATATGTAGGGTAACCTCTGGTGATCTGGTCTGTTTCTAGGATATTCTTTACTTGGGAGAACTGGCAGATAAGAAGATGGTTTGTTCTGGGACTTTCACTCTGACATAGGTCTTATTTTCATACTGGTTCCTAGAATGAAGTCAGTCATTAAGCCTGTCCAAGTCATAGGAAACTGAGTATATTATAGTCCTTTTCTAGTGTGTGTGTGTGTGTGTGTGTGTGTGTGTGTGTGTGTGTATTATTTTTTCTTTTTTTGTGGTGGAGATGGTGGGCTTAGTTACATGGACCAGAATTAAACTGTTTGCAGAAAGGTTGGAAGTAGATTGTAGTTTGGAAAGTTCACTTGGTCCTCTGAAGACAGAGAATTTATATTTCTATTACCACCAACAACAATGGTCTTTGTTCTCCTAATAATAACTGGTATTTGTTGAGTGCTTACTAGGTATTAAGTGCTATTCTATGGAGTTTACATAGATTATCTCATTTAATCTTTACAGTAATCCTATTAGATAGTGCTCTTATTACTTGATAGCCTAAATGCTATTCTATGAAAATACATTACTGAGCAGGTACTTAGCACTAACTGGAGTATAAATGAATTGTGTTCTCTCATTTGGTTCCTTCTAAGCAAAATTCTTAACCACGGCAGGTAAGGTCTAAGTCCCTCCATTTTTTGATTCTTAACTTTCCAGCTTCACATTCTGTTATGCGGTTTTGTGCTACTTTTCTTGGCACATGCTGTACTCTGGTCAAACGTTACCTCCTCTGTGAACCCTTTACTTCTCTTCTTTCAATCTTCCCCTCCTATATGTGAGCTATTTACACTCTTGTGTGCCCCTGTAGCAAAGTTTGTCAAGCTATTTCATCTTTTTGTAAGTACTGGTTTGTCTTTCCCCTCTATTATGCTGAAATTTTTGTAGAGAGGGATTTTGTTTCTTTGAATCTTTGTATGCCTTCTTTTCTGTTATTAATAAATCAACTGTCTATACACCTAACACCCATCTTTCCACTTGTGCAATAGATCCCATCCCCTCTTTATTGATCCCAGCCACTAATTATTTCACCGGTTGTTCCCCTTCCATCCTGCATCATCAATTTCCCCTTTTTACTGGATCATTCCCATGAACATACTAATATGCTATAATTGTTCCCATTTTCTGGGGAAAAGCATTTCTTTGCTCAGATCCCTTTGGAACTATGCCCTTCCAGCTACTCAAATTTCTCTATTTCCTTGATAGCAAAGCTTGTTAGAAGAGTTGTCTGTATTCAAAATTTGCAGTTCATCTACTCCCATTATTTCTTGAACTCAGAGTGGGCTTTTGCCACTTTGCTTTACCAAAATAGCTATTTTCAAGATCACCAATAACTTACAGTTGGTCAGTTCTCAAGTTCTTATCTTACTTGACCTTTCAGTATCTTATGACACAGTTGAACGTTCTTTCCTTCTGGAAATGCTTTTTTTCAGTTCCAGGTCAACACTGTTCTTAGTTCTCTTTCTGCCTCATTTGCAAGGTTTCTCCTTATCTCCTTTCTCCTTATCTCTAAATTTTGGAGCGCCTGGGCTCAGTTCTTGGACTTCTCTTACCTGTCTGCTTTTGCTCCCTGTGTTGTGGCTTTAAATAGCACCCTGTATTGAATAACAATTCTACTTAGGTTCCCCACCCCTGTGCTCTTTCTTACTGTTTTATTTTTCTTCATAGCACTTGTTTACTATTTGATATACTATATATTTACTTGTTTATGAGAGCAAGGACTTTGTTTTGTTCATCCCTATATCTCTAGTGCCTAGAATGGTGCCTTTCTTATAGTCTTGCTTCCATCTCTGACCCCTTCATCCTTTTCTTCTCTGGCCTGATGGATATATAAGGATATGTTTTGCAGTCTTCCTTTTTTAAAATCATTTTATTTCTTGTTTTTATTTCAGATTAAAATATTTTTTTAAGGAATAAAACCATATAGATACACTTGAAGCTCTTTGGATATTGCCCCCTCCTATTGCATTCCCTATCCTCTTTTTCCAGTCTTAACCATTATTTGAATTTTATATATATATACCATTCCTATGTATATTTTTATATTTTTTATTAAATTTGCATTTATCTATAAACAGTATACATTATTGCTTTCACATGTTTTAAGACATATAAATAGAAATTATATCACATTAGATGTCTCATAACCTTTTTTTTTTTGGTTTAACATTGCTTTTGAGGTTTGTTCATGCTGATAAGTGTAATACTAGTTATTTGTGTTACATGCTGTTTAATATCTTGTGTGAACATATCATTATTTATTTGTTTTCCTACCACTGGTCATTTAGATTATTCCCAATTTTCTGTTGTATTTTGTTTTCTGCTTATGCCACAATTTATCTTTTCTCGATTGTTGTATATTTAGGTTATTTCCAGTGCTTCAGTGAACATTTTCTTTTTTTTTTTTTGCGGTACGTGGACCTCTCACTGTTGTGGCCTCTCCCGTTGCGGAGCACAGGCTCCGGACGCTCAGGCTCAGCAGCCATGGCTCACGGGCCCAGCCGCTCCGCGGCATGTGGGATCTTCCCAGACCGGGGCACGAACCCGTGTCCCCTGCATCGGCAGCGGACTCTCAACCACTGTGCCACCAGGGAAGCCCTAGTGTACATTTTTATACATGACCCCTTGAGTACACGTTTTAGACTTTATTTATATACCTATAAGTGAAATGACTAATTTTTAACCTTACTATAGATGTTGCCAAAGTACTCTTCTAATTAGTTGTACTATTTACATTTGTTCCAGAGTTCCTGCTTCTATATATTATTACCAATTCCTGATACTGTTAGATTTTTAAAAAAATTATTGAGAACTTGATCTGTGGGAAATATTTTTCTCTTAAAAATTTTTTTATTTGCAATTTCCCGTATTACTAATAAAATCAAACATTATTTCATGTTTCCTGGCCATTTGGATTCTCCTTTTATGAACTGCCCATTTTTCTGTTGGGTTGTTTTTTTTCCCCCTCTTTTAAATTGACTTGTAAGAATTCTTTACATATTTTAAATAATCCGTTTTTTTTTTTTTAAATAATCCATTTTTGATTATGTGAGTTGCAAATATATTCTCTAAGTCTATATATAGCTTATCATTACCCTTTGTTTATAAAGTCTTAAAATTTAATCAGATTTATTCATCTTTTTATTTATGGTTTGTGCTTTTTCATCTTATTTCCTTCTAGAGGTTTTATTGTTTTGCTTTTTACACTTGTGTAACGATCTAATTTTATTATTGTTCTTTAAAAATATGGGCAGCCAGTTGTCCAAGCACACCTTTTGAAAAGTCTATATCCCAGAGGTCACCACATTTTTTCTGTAAAGGGCTAGATAATAAATATTTTAGACTTTGTCAGTCAAGAGGGAAAATTAAGGATATTATGTAGGTACCTATATAACAAGAAAGAAAACAAATTTCTGCAAATTAAAAAAAAAATTTTTTTTTTCTTGGCCATGCTGTGCAGCTTGCGGGATCTTAGTTCCCTGACCAGGGATTGAACTCAGGCCACCACAGTGAAAGTGTTGAGCCCTAACCACTGGACCACCAGGGAATTCCCTCTGCAAATTTTTAATAAAATTTTTATTAAGTTCAAAATACAATAGTAGTACTTTATTTAGTAATACAGGTCTACTAGTGAGAAGAGGTGGAATTCTTTTTGGGAGGGATAGCATTTTGCTTTTGGTGGGGTTCAAAGTTAATGTTCCCTGTCTTTAAAGTTATTGCAAATGTGTCATCTGTTAATACTGATTTGTAATGAGAGTTTACATATTTCATCTTTGAAAATGTGTTTTCACACAGACAGGTACTACCAAATACTGATATTAGTCTATGAGCATTTGATTTTATTTGAACATATTCATTGCTTGGAAGGCATTTATAGAATTCTATTAGTTTCTTCTCTGATATTTTTGCCGTTTAGTTTCTTCTCTGATATTTTTGCCATTACATTGTAGATTAATCATTTCTGATTGAAAATTAGGTGGAAGCTCCTCAACTGCACAGTTAAAAGGACTTTGAAATAAGGAAATTTCCTTTGTGATTGCACCACCATCTGAAAAACACTGCTGGAACCGTAGTTTGCTTGGAAAACGTATCTGTGGCAAATTTGTGTGGGAATGGAGATAGGGCTTCTTGTTTTAACTTTTAACAGCACAGGAAAAGTATAAAGCCGCTTGCCATTGCTTGTAATTCAGATAACATTAGTTGTTTTTGAAACATAAGTTTTGCGTATAGGCACTGTTTGGTAATTTTGGGTTGAAATCATTAAGAAACATGAAGTCCACAGCAAAAGCTAACTTCCAAAGCCATCTGGTATTTGACAGTGGCTGAAGGCTGTTCTTCAAAAAAGTTTAAGTTTTTACTCTGAGCTCAAAACATTGCAATAAAAGGTTCCTATTGCTAAGCCATCAAACTGCTTACTCTAGAGTAAAGGAAATTAAAAATATTCAGTTTCTGGGAATTTCCTGGCAGTCCAGTGGTTAGGACTTGTGCTTTCACTGCCACGGTTCTGGGTTCGATCCCTGGTCGGGAACTAAGATTCTGAAAGCTGTGCGGAGCAGCCAAAAAAAAAAAAAATTCAGCTATTTCTTTTTTTTTTTTACATAAATTTATTTATTTATTTTTGGCTGCGTTGAGTCTTCTTTGCTGCGTGTGGGCTTTCTCTGGTTGTGGCGAGTGGGGGTCACTCTTTGTCGAGGTGCACAGGCTTCTCATTGCGGTGGCTTCTCTTGTCGCAGAGCACGGGCTCTCGGTGCGTGGGCTCAGTAGTTGCGGCACACCGGCTCTAGAACACAGGCTCAGTAGTTGTGGCACATGGGCTTAACTGCCCCATGGCATGTGGGATCTTCCTGGACCAGGGCTCAGAACTCGTGTCCCCTGCATTGGCAGGCAGATTCTTAACCACTGTGCCACCATGGAAGTCCCTGAGCTTCTATTTCTGACAAAAATTAACAGAACTAATGATTATAAAGTCTACAAGAGCAAATGACTACTAAAGATAGGAATTTATTTATTTATTTAAATTTTTTTTTTAAGATGGGAATTTATTAACAAAATCCACATTGAAAGTGTGACATTTGAATTCAACTTTCCCCTTTCCTTATTTGGACATGATAGATATGTGCTGTTGTTTCAAAGAAAAAGTTACAGTACATGTGACACTTGAAATGCTGTTCAGTTATAAATTCATTGCTGCGGTTTTTAGGTTGTCGAGCAGCAGTGAAAATGCTGCGTGTGCTCTCTCACAGCTACTCCATTCTGCCATTGTGACTCAAAAGCAGCCATAGACAATAAGTAAATGAATGAGTGTGGCTGTGTTCCAATAAAACTTTGTTTATGGACACTGAAATTTGAATTTCAGATAATTTCATGTATCATGAAATATTAATCTTTTGTTGGATTTTTTTCCAACCACTTAAAAAAGTAAAAACCATTCTTAGTTTGAAAGCTGTAAGCCATAGTTTGGTAATTCCTGGTATATTTTTTTTCCTATATTGCCAACTCTGTCATATGTTAAGTTTTCATATATGAATGAATCTTTTTTCAGGGATCTTTATCATGTTTTATTTTGTAAATTTCTTTTTCATTATGTCATGGCCTAAAAATTCATATTTTATTTGCAGGGAGGGTTTGTCAACTAATTTTCATGTCTGTGGACTAAAAAGTTTGATTTCTTGCTGTTTCCATTTATTTTACTTGATATAAATCTTTAATCTGGTTGATTTTGTTGCTAAAATTAGTAACTTATTAATTTTTCATTAATAGGTCTTTACTGAAAATGATATTTAGATGTAACATCCCACTTCCTGTTCTAAAATACATCCCAATTTTTTTTGATAAACCAGTATCAATATTTATAGCTCAAAATATTGTTCATACTGAAACATGTAGTCTACTATGATTACATCTTCTTTCTTGAGTAACTTTGTTGTCTCTAGTATTAAAAATTGCCTTATTTTTAAAGACAGCTTTATTTAGATATAATTCACATACCATACAATTCACCCATTTAAAGTGTGCAACTCCTTAGTTTTTAGTATATTTACAGAGTTGTGCATTCATTACCACAATTTTAGAACATTTTCATTACCTCAGAAAGAAACCCCACACCCCTTACTTGTCAGCCCTCCCCAGTGGTCCAACCTGTACAAGCCCTAGGCAAATGATAATCTATTTTCTGTCTCTCTAATCCCTGTCTGTCTCTCTAGATCTACTTTCTAGAAGTCTCTCTACTTTCTGTGCCTCTGTTCTGGACATTTCATATAAGTGGAATCATATAATATGTCATCTTTTGTGATTGACTACTTTCACTTAATGTTTTCAAGGTTCATCCATATTGTAGCATGTACCAGTACTTCATTTCTTTTATTGCTGACTAATCCATGGTATGGATATATTTTATTTATCCATTCAGTAGTTGATGGATACTTTTTGGCTATTATGAATAATGCTGCTATGAACATTTATGTATAAGTTTTGCATGGATGTATGTTTTCATTTATTTCAAGTATATAATAAATAGGAATAGAATTGCTGAATCATATGGAAACCATTTAACCATTTGAGGATCTTTCAGACTTTTCCAAAGTGATTGTACCATTTTACTTTCCTTCCAGCAGCGTGTGAGAGTTCCAATTTGTCTACATCCTCACCAACATTTGCTAGTATCTGTCTTTTTGATAATAGCCATCCTAGAGAGTATAAAGTGGTATCTCATTGTCATTTGCATTTCCCTGATGGCTGATGATGTTAAACATCTTGTCATGTGTTTACTAGTCATCTGTCATCTTCTTATACTATGTGTATCTTCTTTGGACAAGTGTCTGTTTAAATCCTTTGTCCAACTTTACTTTTTTTAATTGAGTAGTAATAATTCTTTATATATTCTAGATATAGGTCTTCTTAGATAAATGATTTGCAAAAATTTTCTCTTGATGGTGTCCTTTGAAGCACAAAAGTTCTAAATTTTTATGATTATTTTTATTGTTGCTCGTGCATCATATCTAAGATGCCTTATTACTATTATTTTTGTTTAGTGCTCTTTGTGATCTAACATGAATTCTACCCTAGTTCTCTGCCAGAGCTTTAAAACTCCTCTAACTATGGTCAAACACATCAATAAATCCATCAATTCAACTGTTTTCTTGTATCTTCATTCCTCAGTCAGTTTAGAATATAAATTCTTCAGTCCCAGGAAATTTTTCTTGAATTTTTCCCCTCTGTTTTCTTTTGAAGCTATTATATAATATAGGAACACTGTTTCAATGAGAGGGACTTTACTATGGTAACACTGTTAGCCTCTTTCTCTACCTCTTCTTCCCCTTCACAGGAGTGGCTTATTTGATTAGTGAGTGCAGTAGAATGACCTTGGGCATGCTCACTCTAACCTTTTCATCTCTCTTTTCATTCCAGCCTGCAGACAGCCAGTATTTTGGCATATTCTTAGCCAGTGCAGTAGACTGAGTGCACGACTAGCTCTGCCTTTTGGGGGAAATATTTCCGTTCTCGTGGATAACTTCAATTCAGAGAGCGTTAGCAAGCCATTTCCAAACCGCTCTTGAGCTGTGTTCTCCAACCTAGCTTTATATCAAGGATAAAGCTGACATTTTGCTCTCAATTTTTCTGTTCCCTCCCTTTTTCTCGTCTGATTCTGAAATCAAGTGGGGAAGAGACGTGCTTTTTTAAAATTGTGGTAAACTGCACATAACAGAATTTACCATTTTAACCATTTTTTTTTTTTTTTTTTTTTTGCGGTACGCGGGCCTCTCACTGCTGTGGCCTCTCCCGTTGCGGAGCACAGGCTCTGGACGCACAGGCTCAGCGGCCATGGCTCACGGGCCCAGCCACTCCGCGGCACGTGGGATCTTCCCAGACTGGGGCACGAACCCGCGTCCCCTGCATCGGCAGGCGGACTCTCAACCACTGCGCCACCAGGGAAGCCCCCATTTTAACCATTTTTAAGTGTACTGTTCAGTGGCATTAAGTATATTCACATTGCTGTGCAACCATCACTATCATCCATCTCTAGAACTTTTTCATCTTAAAATGAAACTCTGCACCCATGAAATAATAACTCCCCATTTCCTCCTCCTCCCAGTCCCTGGCAGCTGCCATTCTACTATCTATTTGTGAATTTGACTATTCTAGGTACCTCATGTAAGTTGAATTATACCATGTTTGTCCTTATGTATCTGCTTTATTTCATTTAGCATAATATCTTCAAAATTCATCCATGTTGTGGCATGTGTTAGAATTTCCGTCTTTTTTAAGACTGAATAATACTCCCCTGTATGTATATATCACATTTTGTTTATTCATCTGTTGATAGACTTTTGAGGTGTTTCCTCCTTTTAGCTATTGTGAATAATGCTGCTGTGAACACTGGCTTACAAATACTCTTCTAGTCCCTGCTTTAAACTCATTTGGGTATATACCAGGAAGTGGACTTGTTCAATCATTTGAGTCCTCCTAATGTATTAGCGTTGCTGTGTAATAGTCCACCTCAAAATTTAAGCGGCGCAAAGCAACAATGATTTATTATTTTTTTACAATTCTATGGGATGACCAGGCAATTTTTTTTTTCTTCTTACCTGGGCTCATTTTTGTGGCTATATTCATTTTGTGGGTTGTTTGGAGCTAGAGGGTCTAAGATGGCTTCAATCACATGTCTAAGGCCTTGGTGGGGACAGCTAGAAGGTAGGCCTTCTCTCTGCACATAATATATCCTCATTCATAGTTTAGCTTAAACTTCTTGACATGGCAGCTGAGTCCCCAGAGAGTGAAGGCAGAAGCTGCAGGGCATCTTGAGGCCTAGGCTCTAGGACTTCACGACAAATTATAGGGCAAAGTTTACAAAGCTAGCCCAGATTCAAGGGGTGGGGAGAAATAGACTCCAACTCTTGGGAAGATTGACCAGGTCACTGTGGGGGCCATTATTAAAATGATCAATTACACCTAATAACCTAACAACTGATCCATAGATGAGGAACCTTGAGAAATAGGGAAGGACTGCCATTAGGGAACAAAAAGGCCTTCTGGTGAGTCTTAAATGGGGTAGTTTGCTGTTATGTTTTAACAAGCAGAGAAGCATGTGGATTTTTTTGATCTTGGTTATTTGCAAGAACTATATTGTACCATGCAGTAAGTTTTTGTTTCTTTTTCTTCTCCTTTTTAAAAATTTTACCTTTGGCTGCTGTGCGCAGGCTTTCTCTAGTTGCGGCAAGCAGGGGCTACTCTTCCTTGTGGTGCGCGGGCTTCTCACTGCGGTGGCTTCTCTTATTGTGGAGCATGGGCTCTAGGCGCACGGGCTTCAGTACTTGTGGCTCGTGGCCTCTAGAGCGCAGGCTCAGTAGTTGTGGCGCACGGGCTTAGTTGCTCTGGGACACGTGGGATCTTCCCGGACCAGGGATTGAACCCATGTCCCCTGCATTGGCAGGTGGATTCTTAACCACTGTACCACCAGGAAAGTCCCCATCTTTTTCTTCTTTTTTTAAACAAGTTGTATGGTTAGCTTTAAACTAATGCAGCTTGGGTGAGAAGGCTTTAGCTGACTCAGGCAGGCCATATCAGCTTTACTATGTGGACTGTTTTAACTTGAGATTTGCAACTGGCCTAGAATTATAGGCAAAACTGAACAGGGATTTAATTTTTAATGGTTTGGTGAGCATAACAATGAATGCTTTTATGGACTTCTTAAACCAGGTCTGCAGCTTTAAACTGCAAAGATGTCTAAAGTTTCAAATGTACTATACAGTAGTTAATGACTAAGGCTCTAGCCTTAAATTGTTAATTCCAGGTCTAGAAAGAGAGTACTAAATCTTTTTAGGTTAAAAGACGGTACTTTGTAATTATGTAACTTGTCACTACCCGCCCCCTGCCCCCCACTATATGGTCTCAAGTATTTTTGGATTTAAATACATGAGCTCTTAACTGTGGTAATTTTAGTGACTGGAAGTGGCTTCACAAAAGGTTGGTTCATTTAATTAAGGAACAAATAAAAATGAGTGGGTGGATACTTTATTATAAAGAAAATAATGCCACATTCTTGATTCTTGGGCTTGGTTTGAAAAATATACTTCAGTCTTTTTTTTTTTTTTGTCCATGCCATTGCAGTCTGTGGGATCTTAGTTCCCCAACTTGGGCCTGGCAGTGAAAGCACCGAGTCTTAACCACTGAACTGCCAGGGAATTCCCTACTTCAGTCTTTATAGTCAGTACAGGAGCAGTGTGAGGATGAAACCAAATAAAGGTAGACAAGTTGAATAAGCTAGAGGGAGAGAGGTTTTCTTAGACATCTTAGAAGAGCCCTACCCCTCCAAAAATTTACACACACACACACACACACACACACACACACACAAAAATAATTGAGACTACATGGTTTGGGGGGAGGTAATGACGAGTTATATAATTACAGAGTTAGCCCCCCAAGTACCCTTTTTTGACCTATAATGATTTAGCATAGTCTAGGTCTAAAAATAGCAATTTAAGATAGAACCTGAGTCGCTAATGGTTTTCTCTCTGTATATGGAAATGAGGTCTTGAAGGCTATATAGTATACTGTGGTATGGCTATGAGATAATGTATTTGCATATTTTTCTATATATGGACATTTGGATGATTTCCAATTTTTCTCTACCACTAATGTTGCTGCAGTGAACATTGTTGACATATCTTTGTGCATGTGTGTGAACATTTCTATAAGATATATAGAAATGAAATCACTGGATTGAAACGTATGCAGAGTTTACATTTTTAAGAAAATAGGTATGGCCATATTCTCCTACAAAAATACTGTACCCACTGAGATTCATAAGCAAGTGTGTGAGAATACCCTGTCCCCTTGTCAGTATTGGATAGCAATACAAATTTAGCTAATTTGCTGGATGAAAAATATTTTGTTGTTTTCAGTTGATTATCTTTGATTTCTGCTAAGGTTCAGCATCATTTCATTTATTAGACATCTTGTATTTCTTCTTGAAATGTTTGTATATATTTTTAAACCTATTTTTATTAGTTTTTGGTTTTTGCTCTTATTGATTTGAAGGGACTCATGTATATTGTTATTCTTTTCTCTCAATATGTACTTTTCTCTTTGATTTAATTTATGATGTTTTGTTTTAGAAAAGTTTTAAATTAGAATATAGTGAAATCTTTCCTCCCCCCCCACCGCCCTTTATAGCTTCTGGATTTTGTATCTTGTTTAGCATAAATTTTCTTCATGCCAATATTATAGCAATATTTTCTCATAAATACTTTTAAGACATTTTTTTTCTTTTAGCTCTGTAAGCTATGTGAATTTATATGTGTTAGGTGTAAGATAGAGATGGCTATTTTATCTCCCTAAATGAATTATCTATTGTTTCAACATCATTTATTGAATTATAATAAAGTATTGCAACAATATTATAAACATTTTTCTGTTTCTAGAACCTGTTTTCTTAAATTGATCTGTAGGTGTTCCTGTTCCAGTATACTCTTTAATTTTAATTGCTTTAAAATATTTATTTTTATAATTGGTAAGGCAGTTCCCTCTCATGTTTTCCCTTTTCAAAATGTTCTTGGCATTTTTGGGTTTTTTTTTGGTCCATATGAATTTTAGAATCAGTATGCCAAGTTACACACACACACACACACACACACTTACTGGGATTTTAAAATTGGAATTGCCTTGAATTTATAGATTAATTTGGGGGAAGAATTTATATCTTTGTAATATTGAAGTTCCCATTGCAATGACATGGTATGACTAGTTACGTCTGTTATTTTCTCCTGTAAAATTTTCTAGTTTTCCTCATGTTGGATGAGGAACAGAATGGCTTCTGGTGCCATGCTACTTGGGTTCAATCCCTGCTAAGCTTGGGCAAATAAAAATCCTTTATTTTGTGTGTGTGTGTGTGTGTGTGTGTGCGCGCGCGCTTTAGTTTCCTCATCCATAAAATGGGAATAATAACTCATTAGGGTTATTATGAAGATTAAATGGGTTAAGACATATAAGTTAATACACTTAAAATATGAGGTGTTATTATTAGATATATATTTATAGTTTCTTTTGCTTTTGTGAATAGGATCTTTTATTTAAATCTCATTTTAATTGGTTACTTTTGGTATATAGGAAATTCATGATTTTCGTTCATGGTTCTTGATTTGGATGCTTTGCTGAACTCTTCATACTATACTAATATATATATATTTTAAATTCTCTTGCATTCTCTTGGTAATCGTATATTTTTGCAATGAATTGTTTTAGCTTTCAGTATCTTTGCTGTATAAATCTATTTTGTTTATTTATATTGTGGATCTATTTTCATTTGCTAGGACTTCTAATACAGTGCTGAATAGAAGTGATGATGAAGAGCATTTTGTCCATAATTATCTTTAAATGGATTTGATGATTTTGTAGAAGTTAACTCTCTGTAAAGCTAAGGGGTGTGTGTGTGTGTGTTCTTAATTTGTTATGGAGTGGGTTTTGGATTTTCATTAAATTATTTTTATTATACAAATAAGTGATTGTATTTTTATTACAAAAGATTGAAAAATATGTAGAAATTATAGAGTAAAGCATGAAAGTTCTTGTATCTTGCTCTACTTTTATTCCTCTCTCCAGATGTAATATTATTGTTACATTTGGTTTGTATCCTTTTAGTTCTTTTGCTATACCTTTATGTACATTTAGTGTGTATATGTGTACACATAATTTTATTTATTTTATAAAACTACTTGATATTTTGTTTCATTTAGCAGATATTAAGTATCTATCATGTATCAGGTCCCCTTTAGGCATTAACATTCTTTTGTTCATTCAACAAATATTTCTTAAATGTTTCCTAAGTGCCAGGCAATGTCTTAGGTGCTGGGAATATAGCTATGAAGAAAAAGAAAAGTCCTGCCCTCAGAGCTAACTTTCTAAAGGTGCAGACAGAAAAGTTTTTAAAAACCCCAAAAAACTAAAAAACAAAAACAAGTGATGATAAATAGTGTGAAAAAAGTTAAAACAGGATAAAAGAGGATAGGGATGGACTGGGGTGCAATATTAGATAGTGCGTCAGAGAAAGCGTGTTTGAAAAGGGGACATTTTAGCAAAGACTTGAAAGAGATGGAGCAGATGTTCAAGAAAGAACAATAACGTTTTGGTCAGAGCAAAGAGAATGAGGGAAGAGTAGGAAAGAAGTTTGGAGAAGTGGTGGGGCGCCAGATTATGTGGAGCTTTCTAGGCCCTGGTAAGGATTTTGGATTTTATTCCAAGTATGATGGGAAGCCATTGATGGATTTTGAAAAGAGAAATGGCCTTGTATTAGTTTGTTAGGGCTGCCATAACAGAATACCAAAGTGACTTAAACTACAGAAATTAATTTTCTTACAATTCTGGAGGTTAGAAGTCCAAGATAAAGCTGTCAGTAGGTTTGGTTTCTTCTGAGGCCTCTCCCTTTGGCTTGCAGTTGACGGTCTTCTTGCTGTCTCCCCATCTGCTCTTTGATCTGTGTGTGGGCATGTCCAGTATCTGTGTGTCCAGATTTCCTCCTCTTAATCAGGACACCAGTCAGATTAGACTAGGGCCCACCCTAATGGCCTCATTTTAACTTAATCACATCTTTAAAGACCTTATTTCTAAATACAGTCACATTCTGAGGTTAAGACTTTTTACATAAGACTTTTGGAGGAACACAAGTTAGCCCATAATACACCTGATCTGCTTTCTTCAGGCTGCTAAGGATAGACTTGAGGTATGTGTGTGGGGTGGGAGTGGGTAGTGTAGGCTTTTTTTCAGACTTTCTTGGGAAGAACTAATACCTTGTCATGTTCTCTTTTCTATTTTCTCCATTAATCTGATTAAATTCACATGTTTTCTAATAATTTCTAAAAACTTCTGGTCTGCGTAATGGCATCCTTTTCTTTCTTTTATTGAAGTATAGTTGATTTACATTAATGTGTAAGTTTCAGGTATACAGCAAAGTGATTCAGTTATACATATATAAATATAATATATTTTCAGATTCTTTTTCATTACTATAAGATATTGAATATAGTTCCCTTTGCTATACATAAATCCTTGTTGTTTATCTATTTTATATATAGTGGTGTGTATCTTTTAATCCCATACTACTAACTTATTTCTCCCCGCTCTCCCTTTCCTCTTTGGTAACCATAAGTTTGTTTTTTACGTCTGTGAGTCTGTTTCTGTTTTGTAAATAAATTCATTTGTATTAGATTCCACATATAAGTGATATAATATTTGTCTTTCTCTCCCTGACTTACTTCACTCAGCATGGTAATCTCTGGGTCCATCCATGTTGCTGCAGATGGCAGTATTTCATTCTTTTTTTATGGCTAAGTAATATTTCACTGTGTGTGTGTGTGTATGTGTGCGTGTGTGTGTATGTGTGCATGTGTGTGTAACATCTTTATCCATTCATCTGTTGATGGACACTTAGGTTGCTTCCATGTCTTGGCTATTATAAATAGCACTGCTGTGAACATTGGTGTGCATGTATCTTTTCAAATGAGAGTTTTCATTTTTTCTGGATATATGCCCAGGAGTAGGATTGCTGGATCATATGGTAACTCTGTTTTTAGTTTTTTTAAGGAAACTTCATACTATTTTCCATAGTGGCTGCACCAATTTACATTCCCACCAACAGTGTAGGAGGGTTCCTTTTTCTCCACACCCTCTATAGCATTTATTATTTGTAGACTTTTTGATGATGGCCATTCTGACTGGTGTGAGATGGTACCTCATTGTAGTTTTGATTTGCATTTCTCTAATAATTAGTGATATTGAGCATCTTTTCATGTATCTGTTGGCCACCTGTACGTTTTCTTTGGAGAAATGTCTATTTAGGTCTTCTGACCATTTTTTGATTGAGTTGTTTGTTTTTTTGATATTGAGTTATATGAGCTGTTTGTACATTTTGGAAATTAACCCCTTGTTGGTTGTATCATTTGCAGCTATTTTCTTCCATGCTGTAGGTTGTCTTTTCGTCTTGTTTATGGTTTCCTATGCTAACATTTTCAAAGTCTGTTGTGATTTTGTTCTCAAACAAAGCCAAAACAAAAAATAACCATAACTTTTTTTTTTTTTTTGCGGTACTTGGGCCTCTCACTTCTGTGGCCTCTCCCGTTGCGGAGCATAGGCTCCGGACGCGCAGGCTCAGCGGCCATGGCTCACGGGCCTAGCCACTCCGCGGCATGTGGGATCTTCCCGGACGGGGGCGCAGCAGGCGGACTCTCAACCACTGCGCCACCAGGGAAGCCCGCTGTTTTTTAAATGTGAATTTTGATATGGGAAGGAGATAAATCCATGTTTTTTGTCTTCCATCTTGACTCATAGGCTCCTTTTCTTGGTGCATGTTATTTTTTATAGTTTCTGCTAGAAAACTTTTTTTTTTCCCCATCTTCAATGCTCAGGTTAAGTGTACCTTATCTCAGAAGCCTTCCCTGACTGCTTCCTTCTTTCTAACAACCTGTGTTTACCTCTGTCATTCTGTATTGTACTGGCTTTATTGTATTGTACTAGACAGTGAGTGCCTGAGGATGAATAATGTGATTTTATTCTCTTTACCCTTAATGTATCTTATACACTTCAGGCTGCTAAGTAAATGTTTATTGACTAACACACTGAAGAATGAGTATAAATGCGAGAAGTTTGTCATAGGTACTCAGTCATCAAACTGGCACAACAGTTTTACTAATTAGGATAGTCATGCTTACAGCGGTGCTACTAGTCTGTGGGATTTACTTTTCTTAGAGATGTAGCCATTTTCTTAGTTCATAAAAGCATCTTTGGAGACTGGTATAAAATATCAAACACATTGTACCAAAAGGAATCAACAGAGTTTAAATATAATGAGATTTTGATTCAATATTTAAGCTGATATGACTGCTCTGTATATTGAGTGATATGTCTCTTTTAGGGTAGGTCTTCTGGTATGGTAGAATGTTTATTAAATACTTATAAGCTAAAAAAAATAGTAAGGGAGGCTGGGTGGTGGGTTTGTTGTCTATGTTTAACTTCTAAAATTTAGTTTTTGAATAGGTAAATATATTTTCATAGTTCAAAATTAAAAATACAAACAGGGTAGATTCCCTGTATTTAGAAAATACAAACAGGGAAGCATCTCTCTTATCCTTTCCCTGTAGATACTTGGAAACTGATAAGCTTTTGAGGTTCTCCTCACAATCAACCAGTTTTCATTAGTTTAAAAATAGTGTGTGTGTGTGTGTGTGTGTACTTGGATTTTTAAAATAATTCTGGTAAGCTGATCACTTGCATTGGTGTACTATAATGAATGGCTGACTCAAATGTTTTGTGATTTTTTTTTCTCTTTTTTTTTTTAGATACATCAAATTACGAAATGGCTTGCAGGCACTTTTGATTTCAGACCTAAGTAATGTGGAAGGTAAAATGGGTGATGCAACAGATGATGAAGAGGAAGAAGAAGAGGAGGAAGAAGAAGAAGAAGATGATGACGACGACGACGATGATGATGAAGATTCTGGAGCGGAAATAGAAGATGATGATGAAGAGGGTTTTGATGATGAAGATGAGTTTGATGATGATGATGAACATGATGATGATGATCTTGATACTGAGGATAATGAATTGGAAGAATTAGAAGAGAGGGCAGAAGCTAGAAAGAAAACCACCGAAAAACAGGTGTGAATCATGTCTGTTATATCTTTTTCTAATTTGGGAATTCTTTGGGATAAGTTCCAAAGTTATGTTTATCTCTTAATGGCCAAAAGGAAATATATATCTTTTGATCTTAGTAAAGGTATATTTATTCTGTATAAAGATTACATTTAAAAAAATGTTTTGCTCTAATTTTAAAAGTGACAAATGCTTATTATAGAAGCTAATGGAAAATAAAGAAAAACAAAAATATAAAAGTTGCCCATAACCATAACTCTCAGAGGTAATCACTGGTAGTATTTGACTGCGTTATATGTTTTAAAAACAAATGTCTGGAGGTGAGGATCCGCATAATTCTTAGCCTGGGATAGAGGAATAAGAGTATCATCCTTGGAGAGACTGGAAAAAGCATAATAAAAGAACAAGGCTAGTGTAGAGTCCTCACCTGGGCCTAGGGTTCTAAGAGTCCTCATATGGGTAATTTCTGTCTTGGTAATTGAATCTGATTTATCTCTTTTTATGAGGAAGCACCAGAGGTCTGAATAAATAATAAGTAAATTGGAAGAAATGAAATAGAAATGGGGAGTTGAGCTTAGTTAGTGAAACATATAATGACAATAGGTGAATAGATAAGTAGGGCTTGATAGAGATAATTTTCCTCTCTGGATATTTTTTTAAGAATGTTTCCATTTTGCAGTAGGAAATACCTATATTGGAGGATAATATTCTGGAGCTATTATAGTGGAATTGATCAGCAAATGTTTGTTAAAGCTAGTATCTTGAATATTGATAATGCATTCAACATGGTACAGTCCTCAAAGAATGAATTAAAGTTCAGATTATTAACACTAAAATCTAAAGGTCATATGTATAATACTATAAAGTCAGCTCTCAAAGTGTGAAGATGTGAGATTTAAGTAGCAGATATGGCCTAAATAAATTCTTTGATAGATACTCTTCCTGGAAAAAAAAATTTTTTTTTTAAAGAAGATTGTGGCAATTCTTTCACTGAGGTGTTGGAGGGATTGAGTCATGTTTAAAGAAGCTATTTGCCCTTGCTATTCAGATTGTGAGTGATGCCTGTTTTGGGAGAGCAAGATAGGTCAAGTGGTTTTAGCTTGGAAAGCTTTAGGGATGAAAACCAAAACACTGGGGGAAAAAAAAAAATATATGCTACTTGATAGTTTATACTAAAGTCTTTGTAAGTAAATTGGGAATTAATAAATTCACTTTTAATTTAAAATAGATCTAGTAATTCCAAATAGAGGAATAATAGAAGGGAAGAAATGATAAAAGTCAGAAATGGAAAGAACATTGACAGTCAGGAAACCTGAATTCTAATTCTGAGTCTGTCACTATCTTTCTGAATGATCTTAGGCCTTTTCATTTTCTCATTTTTTTCTCATTTCTAAAACAAGAGAATTAGGTTACATAAATTTTAAAGTCCATTTTAGCTCCAAAACTTACTGTGTTATAACTTCATAACTGAATATTCCTTGTCTGTAAGTTTCTTTCTATATGTCTGTCTATTTGTAGCTTTTCCTGTGTTTTGGACTTCTGTATACCTTCTATCAACTGATGAGCAAAACTCTAGGATTAAATTAAGAATTGTTTTGACAGCCAATTTTATTGTCAAGATATAATAAAATATCTTAGATTTATACAGAAATTGTGAACCTCTTTGACAAATGAATATGTGCATCCAGTATTTTGGGTACCCCTTTTTATCTTGCTTAAGTGCATCAAACTCCAAATGTTACCTCGTCTAGAAGCAGTAAGGTCACATTCTAGAGATCATTTAAAAAATGGCTTAGGTGCTGTCTTTCTTTTCTGAAAACTTGGTATGATATATTCCCTCATAAGATATTGATAGCTAATTCTCTGGATATTAGAAAGGAATGGAGGAACCTAATGCAATTTGAAGAAGAGATCGAATTGTTTAGATTCAGATGCAGTGGGTACACGAGTGAAAGGCTTTCCTTTGATCCCATGATCTGGGAAAATGATTTATATTCATTGAATGAATAAATGGCTACAAAAGGGAAATAACGTAGATAGTCTAGGTAAGAGGTGGCTTAAGAGTAGTATAGGGTTTGCAGCGGTTTTATGATTTTTTGTTTGAAAAATGTGAAATGTGTTCAAGATAAATATGTGAATTTATAAGGGTAGTGGGAAGAAAAAATTTTGAGGTTTTTGGAGAACTTTTACCTAATTAGCAAGTTAACTACTCTTTTGAGTTATCATTTTTATCCCCTCTATTTTCTTCCTCTCAAAAGGAAATTGTTCTTAATCTGAAAGCTTTGATAAATTAACAAGATTGGAATTTAAATATGATATATGCTGAATTATGATTTGTTTAGGCCTTTCTTAAGTCAATTCTCAAGTATGAATTTTTCAAGTATGAATTTCTTGGGTAGATAATTCTCAAGTATGAATTTCTTTTCTAGCAATTGCAGAGCCTGTTTTTGCTGTTGTCAAAGCTGACTGATAGACTGTGGTTTAAGTCAACTTATACAAAAATGTCTTCAACCCTGCTGGTCGAGACAAGAAAACTTTATGGGGTAGTTGGAGCTGAAAGCAGGTTAGGCATCTATTAAACATCACAGAACAGGTTAGACTGTGCCTTAAAGAAGTGGATATTCCCTCATGTTGTAACTGAGTTTATGTGCCTAAGGCTTAAGTATGGGATTTATGGTATCAAGTGAGACTATTTGGTTCTTCCAAAAACTTACTTTTTTTTTTTTCTCCTCTGACACATGGTTAGACTTTATACCAGGTGTATGCTATTTTTTAAAAGCCCTCTAAGAGGATAACCATTTATCAAAACAGTCTTGTGTCATCGAATCTGTTAGCCCTTTAAAATTGACATTTGTAAAATTTGGGAAGGTTAATAATTCAACTTTCTATCCTCAAGGATTCAAATTGACTATTTTTCTCTCCCCTTTTGTATCTTTTAACTTATAATGATATAATGGTATGCCCTGATCATTTTAAATGCAGAATTTGGTATGCCTCCTGACCATCTATTTTGTTGGAAACTGATTTTCCCAAGGTATTGGGAGAATATCAACCAATAAGTATTTTATATATCTTCAATAAGAAGTGAAGAACTAAAAAGCCTCTTTAAAGTTTAGTTCTGTAGTTTTTTAATAGTTAAAGATGTTCTTTCTTAACCATTTATTTATTTTCTTTGTTAGATGTTTTCCTGACTTGTTATTTTATGCCCTGTTTTAATAAAAACAAGATTTTCTGAGTAACATATTGAGAAGTTTCCATCTAGTAACTGAGTTACTGAACACAGAGAGCCTTTAATTGCTTAGAGATCTTTAGACAGAATCTACTCAGGTATATTACTTCTGCAGATTTCTGAAATCTGATAAATCAGGAAACAAACTTGGTCCAGAACTTTGAAATGCTGGCACAATATAATACTTGGGTGGGCTGGCCAGTCCCCCTTCGCTTTTTTCTGTCTGTTTCTGCTTTTTTCCTTAGGTCTGCACCTCTTCAGCATTTGGCAGGATGGCAAGAGGAGGAGCAGCAGGGTGAAACTGACACAGTTCTGGTGAGTTTCACTTTGCTGCTCCTCCTGATTCTCAGGGAAAGAATTTTGTTACTTTCTATTGGAAAAAGTCCATCTCCAAGTAAATCTTTAAAATGAGATGATTATATTATTCCTTTAGGATTGACTCACTGTTTATTTGTATGTGTTCTACTTACTCCAGTCTGCAGCGGCTCTTTGTGTTGGAGTTGGGAGTTTTGCTGATCCAGATGACCTGCCAGGGCTGGCACACTTTTTGGAGCACAGTAAGATCTTTGTAAAATATCATTCCCGGGTGTGTTTTTCCCTCTAAATTTGAATGAAATGATTTCAAAGATAAGTAACTGGTTTGGTAGAATTATAATTTGTTTAATAAGAGAAAAACTAAGAAAAAATGTTAGTGGATATCATAGGGGAAGACTTAATTTTAATCTCCTTGAGTGCACTTATTTTGAAGATTAGAGTGAAACCACTTAGAAAACTATTTTAAAATGTAGGTTTTATTATTCAGGTACAGGAAGCCCAACAAATCAGGAGAAAATTGCTAACCTCTAGGAATTTAGTCTGTAGCCTTGGGAGGGGCAGTCTCTTCCAGGGCTGGCAAGGCCTCAAGATGTCAAAGCATCAGAAATAAAATAAAAAGGCATGATTAATATCAAAATAAAACAGAAAATCTTCAGTTTAATTATGAATGTACCCAAGTAAAACCTTTGTGAATGCTATACAGTTATGATACTTAAATTACTCATTTTTTTGTGTTCTGGTTTTCTAAGCTATTCAGTAGTTGAGGGTAAACTTCTCATGAGATTTTACAGTAGAAATTAATCTGTTTATATGTCTGTGTTTACATTTTAACCTTTTCACAAATAAATTATGTATTTCTTTCATTAAAAATAAAATGTTTAGGCTTTGAGAATAAAAGTAATATATGAACGTTATAGAAAATTACAAAAACAGAAGTGTAATGAAGAAAGTATTATCCAGACGTAACCATTGTTCATGACATATTTTCTTCTTTTTTTTTTTTTCTGCATATGAGAAATTTCATCCTTGTTAATAAAAACATTGTCTGTATCTTTGTGTTCTGTGACTTTGTGTTCTTTCCACTTAGTGGTATTCATGGGTAGTTTGAAATATCCAGATGAGAATGGGTTTGACGCCTTCCTGAAGAAACATGGGGGTAGTGATAATGCTTCAACGGATTGTGAACGTACAGTCTTTCAGTTTGATGTCCAGAGGAAGTACTTCAAAGAAGCCCTGGATAGGTAATTAACTCAAAATGTATTTTTATTTTGATTATCTAATGCCACCTTACAATTGGAAATATTGGGCATTATTCTATGGTATTTCTTTTCTAGCAGTGTTCTAATTCTGTAGAATTGTCACAATACTTTATTTGGAGAAAAGAGCAAATTATAAATACGCCTTGGCTCTTGTTTTGTAATCCTTAGTCTTTGTTTTAAAGATTAAACTGAAGCCCTTTAAACACCTTTTGAGTTTTGTACATAACATAGTCTCTATTGACTCATTATTGCAATTGTTATTTTCTAATTTAGTAGAAAATATGGAAAAACAGAGAAGCAAAAAGAGATAAGATTGCTCCCAATTTCATAATCTAGAGTTAACCGTGATTGATATTTTAGAATATAGCTATCTATACTCGTATATGGGATCAGCTTGTTCATATCTTTTCATATTTTTAAACAAGGTGTATCACTTTTACATATAATTTTATAATTTATAAAGCATGATTTTAAGTGATTGTTTATGATTCATATTATATAGAAGTACCATAATCTGTTCAGCCAGTCACATATTATTGGACAGTTGAATTGTTTCCAGTTTTCTAGTATTGTAATGCTATGATGAATATCCTAATCTTTGTGTACATCCTTAATTATTTCTTTTAGTTAAGTTCTAAGGAGTGAAATTTCTATTTTCATGAATATTTTTAAAGCTTTTTTTAGAAGAACTTTTGATACTCACTGCAAAATTGTCTTCTAGAAAGTTTATGTCAGGGCATTAGTAGAGCTTTGCTATCACAAGGTTGTAAACCAAAGCCTACGCTGGAAAAAAAGGAGTCACTTTATACCAAAATCTAGATAAACATAAGATTGAAATATAAAAAAAAGAAATCTCAAGTTTGACCAGTATAATGTAAGCCCTGAGGGCAGAAATTTTGGACTATTTTTTGTTGATATATCTCCAGCATCAAGAATTTGGCAGATACTTGATATTTCTTGAATGAATTAACACAGTTTTTCTTTAATAGAAAAAAATGCCATAAAATCAAAACAGAAATGGCAAAAAAAAAAATCTCAAAACATGACAAAGGTCCAGTTTTCTTAAATTGTCTCATCCCTTAAGAGATTAATTTGACCCTGAGAAAACTTTTAGGTAAATTCCTGTAAGTTGAAAGCATATACCATTATTTTCAATGAAATAAATATTTTATGTGTTCTTCTTTTCTTTTTCTTTTTTTTTTTTTCTTTTTTTTTTGCGGTACGCGGACCTCTCACTGTTGTGGCCTCTCCCGTTGCGGAGCACAGGCTCCAGACGCGCAGGCTCAGCGGCCATGGCTCACGGGCCCAGCCTCTCCATGGCATGTGGGATCTTCCCGGACCGGGGCATGAACCCTTGTCCCCTGCATCGGCAGGCGGACTCTCAACCACTGCGCCACCAGGGAAGCCCCTTTATGTGTTCTTGAACCCCCAGATTAACAACTTTTTTTCCTAAAACAATGCCAAAATTCCATTAAAATTGATACAATTACTTTGATGACAATATTTATAATAGGATACAACTTAGTGGTTTTTCTTCATTAATCTAAAATATGGCTGTCTACTTACATTCAGTGAACTAGTTTATAGCTCTTTTTTAATCATATACTTAAGGACATGCTTATAGCACATATATTTGATCTCAGTGTTTCTCTAATTAAACATTTAATTCCCAAATAACAAACGAAAGAATAGAGACAAAAGAAATTAACAAACGCAATGCAAATGATGCCCAAATTTATCTTTTCTATAAACTTAGAAAATTAGGAATACTCTGGGACTTTCCTGGCCGTCCAGTGGTTAAGACTCCACGCTTCCATTTCAGGGGGTGCAGGTTCAATCCCTGGTTGGGGAACTAAGATCCCACATGCCGCATGGCCAAAAAGAAAAAAAAAAGCCATGAGAAAATTAGGAATACTTTTAGGATGACTGCATGTTTGCTCTTGTTTCAAAGTTTTCAGCTTCCAAGTTTCACAACATCGAAACAGGTCTTTATGTGTGAAGAAAGCTTAAGCAGTAGACAAGTTGAATTCTCATGACTTTATATTTGGTTATATCCAGATATAAAGAAGGAAAAAATCCACTTCATTGGAAAAAAGAATAGGCAAGGGATATGTTGAATAAATTCTGACCACCTCAGAGATGATGCAACTTGGTATAAAGTCTAGTTAAAGAACTTGTTTCATTTCTTCTTAAGAAATTCTATGTATTTGAAATCTAAGGACTACTTCAGGAAATCAAAAGATATTTACACATTTATTATAGATTATTTCTACTTAAAAGAAAAAGAACCTATCAGAATTAATAAGAAGAATGCTACTGCTTAATAGGAGAAATAAATAAGAATATCAAACCATGAATTCATGCCATAAATGGTAGATAGTGGTAGAGCATTAAGCATTGCCTATACTATAATAAATATGAAAATATTACACTTCTACAGTTAGTAAGGCATAAAAAGTCTTTGGATCATTTTCAAAGGACTCTTATATAGCATGGATTAAGTGCCAGTATTTTTTAATAAGTCACTAAAATCCAATTCCTTCACAGGTCACATTATCAGTATTTTGAATCATTTAAATAAAAAGTTGAGGAGATGACTGAATTTTTACTCTAGTAAGTAAATGAGAATGGAAGCTGCTTTTGCCCTGGTGGCATTTGCTAATTTCAGTAAATTTGAACTTTGGTTTATCAGTATTTCAGGGCAAGAGCAAGAATTATCAAAGCCCAGGATGTTCATATGGTGGGATGTCTAACAGGATGCCCTTCTCATGATAAACTGGGACTCCAGAAGGCATCACCCTCAGGTTGAAGAAATGGATTAGCCATCCTGAGGAATTACAGCCTGCTTTCAAAATGCCTGAGTTGTCTAGCAAACCTTAAGCCTTGATTGTGATTTAACATGGTCCAGAGCTGGTAGTGTTCTCTGATGCCCAAGAGAAGCAAACACAAATCCTCTCAAAAGGAAAATACCTTTATTTTATGCTTTACGTTACTCCTATAAACAGTTTTTTCAAGTAGAGTGACCAGCATTCAGTCACACATAAGCAGGCACACAACAAAACAAGACAACATGAATGAGAACAGAAAACAGAAAAAGACTTTTAATGCCTTAGAAATCTTAGAGATTGGAATGTACGATTACAAAAACGATTCAATTTTAAAGAAATAAGGGACAAGTTTGAATACAGTTGCAAGGCATAGGAAACTATAAAATGTGACCTATGGGATTTGAAATATAAAAAAAAGAAAGAGCATTTTGAACTGAGACATGATAATTGAAATTGAAACCCAATGGACAAGTTTAAGAAAAGAGTAGCTATAGATGAAGATAGAATTTGTGAATTGGAAGATAGACCAAAAGAAATCCCTAATACAGTATGAAGAGAAAAAAGATGAAAGGTACAGAAAAAAAGGAAAAGGGGCATAGTGGATAGAGTGAAAATGTCAAATATGTATTTACCTGGGGTCCTAGAAGGAGAGGAGAGAAAGATAGAGTAGACAAAATATTTGAAGGTTTGGTCACTGGAAAATTTCCAGAACATCAAATCAGACGTTAAAGAAGTTTAACTAATTCCAAAAGTGTATATTAAAAGACATCCACATATAGAAAGATATAGTGACTACAGAAAACCAAATATAGAAAATCTTTGCAAGATGGAAGGGCAGAACTCCTTCAAAGTCATATTAGTTAGTCTGATGGATGACTTTTCAACAGCAGTAGTGGAAGCTAAAAGATAGTGGGGGGGCTTCCCTGGTGGCGCAGTGGTTGAGAGTCCGCCGCCGATGCAGGGGACACAGGTTCGTGCCCCGGTCCGGTAAGTTCCCACATGCCGCGGAGCGGCTAGGCCTGTGAGCCATGGCCGCTGAGGCTGCGCATCCAGAGCCTGCGCATCCGGAACCTGCGCTCCGCAACGGGAGAGGCCACAACAGTGAGAGGCCCGCGTACCGCAAAAAAAAAAAAAAAAAAAAAGATAGTGGGATATCTGTAATAGCCTGAAAGAAAATAACTACCAACCACAAATTCTACACCAAGCAAAAAATATCTTGTAAGAATGATTGTAAAATAGACCTTTAGACACACAATTGAGAGTGTGTGCCACCAGCCAACTTACCAAAGGAAATTTAAAGAATTTATTTCAGGCAGAAGAAAAATGCAGATCAGAGATGTAAAAAAAAAAAAGAAGAACAATGAGAGTCATTTTATGTGAATAAATATAAATGAACATTGATTACTTAAAACAGTAATTAAAAAACTTAAAAAGTATACAGAATTAAAGCAACAATAACATATCAATCAGGAATAATGATGATGGAGAAAAAGGTATTTTTCTAAGGTATTGATTAACGTTAGACATTGATAAGTTAAAAGGATACGTGTAATATTTTCAAGGGTAACTTCTAAAAGAACACAATTTGAGCGTAAAAATTCCAAACCAGTACAGGGAAAACATTTGGAATAATTCTTTTTAATAATAAATTCAAAGAAAAAAAAGTAGTAGGAGAGACAGAACAAGTGGGAGAAGCAGTACAAAGTAGGATGGAGGTAGATGTTGATCCATATATAACAGTAATTCTCATTAAATGTAAGTGGATTAATTTCCAATTAAACATTGTCAGACTGGATTTTTAAAAACCCAATCAAATAGTTTTCAAGACTTAGATGTAAGGCTTGGAAAAAATATTACTGTTGCTCAAAAGGCTCACTTCATATTGATAAAACTTAACTAGGAAGACATAATTATTTCCAGTTTGAACACATCTACTAACATAGCCTCACAGTAAATCATATATAAAGACCAATGAACAAGTAACCAACTGCAGTGGGAGATTTAACACCCCTTTCTCAGTAATTGATAGAACAACCGTAAAATCAATAAGGATGTAGAAGATTATAACAAAAGGATTACCACTTTTTTTCATAGATGTATACAGAATGCCTAATTAACACTTTCCAACTACAAAATTTTTTCAGTTGACCCTATTTTAAGCCACAAGTTCAGTCTCAAATTTCAAAGCATTGAAACCATATTAATTATGTCTTCTGAACACAGTGTACAGTTAAATTTTAGCTAGAAATCAGAAGCAGAAAGCCGACTAGAACATTGCCTTATGTTTGGAAATTAAATATATTTCTAAGAAACACCTGGGTAAAAGACGAAAGCATATCAGAAATTAGAAAGTATTTTATACTGAATTATAAAAATATTATAGAACAAAAGTTGTGGGATGCAGCTATAGTAGTACTTAGAGGGAAATATATAATCTTAAATGTATATGCTAGAAAAGAAGAATGGCTTAAAATTAATGAGCTGATCAATCTCAGGAAGTCTGAGTAAGACCAGCAAAGTATGCCCAAAGAAAGAAGAAAGAAGTGATGAAAATAAATGAAATAAAAAGCAGACTGACCTCAGAAGAATGGTGAAATAGGACCTCCAAAAAGCCCCTCCTCTATAAAAGCAATGAGAACATTGCCAAAAATTGTCAAAATCAACTTTTTCAGAACTCTGGAAATAACCAAAAGCTTGCAACAATCCAAGGAGTATTCATTCAAGTGAGTGACTAAATCTTACTAAGAACAGTGAGTTTTGTGGCATTTTAACTTGCCCTATTTCCATTGCCCTCTACCCAGCTCTACAGTAGTCTCGAAAACAAAGAGGTCCCACAATCTCAGTAAAAAACAGCAGTCTAGCAGCCACTGAAGGGGGCTGGATGGATTTAGAGCTCTCTAAAAACATCATTCTGGAGAATCTTTATTATTTGACCTGTCTGGTAATTTCCTGGGAACCACCATTCATGGATTTTTATGTATTTGGCCTGACTGGGAGCTCACCCATTTGCAGAAATCTTTCTCTGGAGGCATTTGTTGAAAACATTTGGATGGAAGTTGTTTACCTTTATGACTACCTGAGGCAGTGGATAACAGTTGGGGCAAACAAATAGGCTATTCAAAAAGCTTAAAAGGAAAAACTGGAAAATGAGATATCCTAAGGGGCTTTGAAAAGCTCCAGTATATTCCTGGAAATTTTGAAGGTCACATATGTGCATATAGCTGTGTCATGTCCAGGGCTGTGTGCCTGCTCAAGAAAGACCTAAGAATGCCTTAAGCTGTCACCATGGTTGACCTTGAGTCTCTGGGCAAGCAGGATGTGATGGCTAAGGCAGAGTTGTAAACTGCCTGACTGAATGTTGAAAGCATCCCCCAATATGCACAGACAACCCCTTGGCAAGGCATTTAATGAAATCTCTCCTCAACCAAAGATTATCACTAAGCTAACCAAGCAGTGGTTGTACTTGCCAAAGAATATGGAGTTTACAGAATTAGTTTAAGAAAGGTACTAAATATATAAACAGTAAGAACAGCAAACAGCAATAATAACAAACCCTGAGGAGGGAGGAGAATCTTGATTTACGGAGTTGCCACATTATATTATTTAAAATGTTGTTTTCAACAGAAAGTTACGAGGGATGCAGAAAGTATGGCTGAACACCAGAAAAACAGTAGTCAATAGAAACTGTCCCTAAGAAGGCCCAGATTCTGGAGTTACTAGGCAAAAACTTTAAATCACCTTTTTTTTTTTTTTAACATCTTTATTGGAGTATAATTGCTTTACAGTGGTGTGTTAGTTTCTGCTTTATAACAAAGTGAATCAGCTATACATATACACATATCCCCATATCTCCTCCCTCTTGCATCTCCCTCCCACCCTCCCTATCCCACCCCTCTAGGTGGTCACAAAGCACTAATCTGATTTCCCTGTGCTATGTGGCTGCTTCCCACTAGCTATTTTACATTTGGTAGTATATATAAGTCCATGCCACTTTCTTACTTCGTCCCCACTTACCCTTCCCCCTCCCCGTGTCCTCAAGTCCATTCTCTAGATCTGCGTCTTTATTCCTGTCCTGCCCATAGGTTCTTCAGAAACATTTTTTTTTTTTAGATTCCATATATATGTGTTAGCATATGGTATTTGTTTTTCTCTTTCTGACTTCACTGTGTATGACAGACTCTAGATCCATCCACCTCACTACAAATAACTCAATTTCATTTCTTTTTATGGCTGAGTAATATTCCATTGTATATATGTGCCACATCTTCTTTACCCTAAATCACCTATTTTAATTATGTTCAAAGAGCTAAAGAAAACTGTCTAAGAACTAAAGGAAAATATGAGAATGATGTCTTACTAAATAGAGAACATCAATAAAGAGATACAAATTATTAAATAGAACCAAATAGAAATTCTGGAGTTGAGAAGTACAACTCAAATGAAAAATTAACTAGAAGGGCTCAACAGAAGATTTGAGTTAGCTGAGGAAAGAGTAAACAAACTTGAAGAAAGGTTAGTTGGGATTGTCCAGTCTGAGGAACAGAAATAAAGAAAAGGAATGAAGAAAAATAAACAGAGCCTCAGAGATCTGTGGGACACCATCAAGCATACTAACATGCATAGGCGTTCCAAAAGGAAATGAGAAAAGGGTAGAAAGTATTCTTGAAGGTATAATAGCCAAACTCTTTCCAAATTTGATAAAAGACCAAAATCTACATGTTCAAGCAACTCAAGGATTTCCAGAAGGATAAACACAGTGGTATTCACAACAATGACATTCACAATAAGACACATTATAATCAAGCTGTCAGAAGCCAAATGTAAAAAGAATATTGAAAGTCGCAAGAGAAGAGCAGCTTTTTTCATAAAAGTTAATCTCAGTAAGGTAAACAGGTGCTTTCTCATCAGAAATCATGGAGGCAAGAAGGCAATGGTATGACACATTCAAAGTGCTGAAAGAAAAAGACTACAAACCACGTATTTTATATCCAGCAAAAATATCCTTCTAAATGGAGAAATTAAGACAATCTCAGATGAGTTAAAAACCAAGTTTTAAGTTTGTCATTAGCAGATCTTCTCTATATGACATACTAGATGGATGGAGTCCTTCAGACTGCAATGAAAGGACGCTCAAATCCACATGAAGAAATAAAGCATACTGGTAAAGCTAACTATATAGGTAAATATAAAAGAAAGTATAAATATACTTTTTGTAATTTTTTCCTATCTGATTTAAAAGATAACTGTATAAAGCAAAAATTATAAATCTGTGTTGATAGGCATGTAATGTATAAAGACATCATTTGTATGGCAATAATAACACAAAGGAAGGGAGAGAGAACAGGTATATGGGAGCGAAGTTTTTGTATACTACTGAAGTTAAGTTGGTATTAATTCAAAATAGATTGTTATAAGTTAAGATGTTAGTTAAGAAAATAACTCAAAAAATATAGTAAAAGAAATGGCAAGGGAATTTAAATGGTACTCTAGAAAATATCTATTTTAACAAAAAGAAGTCAGCAATGGAGGAATAGAGGGGAAAAAAGACATAAGACTTACAGTAAACAGATAGCAAAGGAAGATATAAATCCTGTCTTATCAGTAATTAAGTTAAGTGTAAACAGGTTAAGCATTTCAATTAAAAGACAAGGTACTGGCAGACTGGGGAAAGAAACATGCGTCAGCTATAAATGCTGTCTGTAAGAGACACACTTTAGATTAAAATACACCAATAGGTTGGCAATAAGAAGATGAAAAAAGATATACATACAAATAGTAATTAAAAGGGAGCTGGAGTGATTGAACTAATATCTGACAAAATAAGACTTTAAGATGAAACTTTTTACTAGAGACAAGGGAATTTTGTAATGATAAAAGGGTCAGTTCATCAAGAAGGTATAACAGTTATAAACATAAGTTCATCTTTCAAAGGAACCTCAAAATACATAAAGCAAAAACTGACAGAATTGAGGGGAAAAATACACAAATAATAATAGTTGCAAATGTAAATATCCCACTTTCAATAAAGGATAGAACAAACTAGGTAGATCAACAAGAAACAGAAGACATGAACAAGAGTATAAACTAACTAGACATCTGCAGAACACTTCACCCCAAATCAGCAAAATACACATTCTTCTTAAGTGCAGCATGTATTTTTCTCCAGCATAGATATATATTAGGTCATAAAATAAATTTATTCCTAGTAAATTTGAAAGGATGAAATTATACAGAGTATGTTTTCTAGCTATAATGTAATGAAATCAGAAATCAGTAACAGAAGGAAATCTGGGAAATTTCACGAATCTGTAGAAATTAAACAACCTTACCCTAAATAATCAATGGATCAAAAAAGAAATCACAAGGGAAATTTAAAAAATAGAGACTAATGAAAATGAAAACAACATACAAAAATTATGGGATGCATCAAAACCAGTGCTCAGAGGGAAATTTATAACTGTAAACACCTCCATTAAAAAAGATCTCAAGTGACCCTAAACTTCCATCTTAATTAACAAGGCAAAGAAGAGCAATCTAAACCCAAGTAAGCAGAAGGAAGGACATAATAAAAATTTGAGTGGAAATAAATAGGGAATAGAAAAACAATAGAAGATAAAACCAACAGTTGGTTATTTGAAAAGATGAACAAAATTGACAAACTTTCGGCTAGACTAACCAAGAAAAAGGAAGGCTCAGATTATTAAAATGAGGAATGAAAGAGTGAACATTAGTATGATCTTAACCAAAATAAAAAAGAGTATAATAGAATATTATGAACTATTTTATGCCAACAAATAGATAACTGAGACGAAATGGACAAATTTCTAGAAAGACAAAACTATTGAAACTGACTTAAGAAGACAGAAAATCTGCATAGACCTGTAATGAGAGATTGGATGAGTAATCAAGAATTTACCAAATGAAAAGTATAGACCCAGGTGACTTCACTGGTGAATTCTACCAAACATTTAAAGAATTAACACTAATGCTTCATAAATTCTTCCAAAATATAGAAGAGGAGGGACACTTCCTAAATCATTCTATGAAGCCGGTATTACTTTGATATCAAAACTAGACAATCATTGCACAAGAAAACTACAGACTAGTATCTGTTATGAATAGAGATGCAGAAATCCTCAACAAAACCACAAAACTGAATCCAGCAACATATAAAAAGGATTATGCACAATCCAGGTGGGATTTATCCCAGGATTGCGAGGTTAGTTCACCATACAAAACCCAATCAACATAATATGCCATATTAATAGAAGAAAGGACAAAAACACATTCCAAAATTCATCTCAATATAAACAGAAAAAACATGTAACAGAATCTAGCACCCTCTCATTATAAAACACTTGATAAACTAGGAATAAAAGGGAACTTCCTCAACCTGATAAAGGGTATCTGAATAACCCACAACTAACATCATACTTAATGGTGAAAGGTTGAAAGCATTTCCCCAAAGATTAGGATCAAGATATCAGCACTGTCCACCTCTATTCAACATTGAAGTGGAGGTTTTAGCTAGAGCAGTTAGACATGAAAATGAAATAAAATCATGCAGATTCGAAAAGAAGTCAAACTATCTCTATTTGCAGATGGCATAATCTTGTACAGATGATTCTCATTATTTGTGGAGAATTCACCTACTCACTAAAATTTATTTGTAACTCCAAAATGAATACTTGCAGTGCTTTTCTAGTCATTCATGGACATGTGAAAAATTTGGGAAAAAATTTGAAAATTGTTGTGAAAAATTTGAGTTGCCTGACACACACCTTCTCAGCTGAGGTTGAAAAGGCAACACTCTACCTTTTTGTTTCAGCTTTCATACAGAAATGACCAGAGGATAAGGGACAGTACAATATAGTAAGAGAAGCTCTGGCTCTGGAGCCAGTTCTATGGAGTTTGAGTCCCAACTCTGGTACCCACTGGGGAAGTGGCCTCAGGCAGTTTCCTTAACACTTCTGAACCTCATTTTCTCTTTTGTGAAATAAAAGAGAATCAACTAGAATGAGATACCTTTAGGATTTAAGATCATAATCTGTGTATGTGTATTACTCCTAGGACAGTCATTCAATACTCGCTAATTCAGCAGTCATGACAACTTTAGAAAACATAACTACCACAAATAATAGGAACTCATTGTATATGGATAATCCTACAGAGTCCACAAATGAACTATTAGAGCTAATAGCAAGTTCAACAAGGTTGCAGGATCAAGATCATTGTACAAAAATCAGTTGTATTTTTATACACTAGCAATGAAAAATACAAAAATGAAATTAAGAGAAAATTCCTTGTACAATAGCATTAAAAAGAATAAAATACTTAGGAATAAATTTAACAAAAGAGGTGCAAGAGTTGTTTGTGGAAAGCCACAAAAATTTTTTTGAAAGAAATTAAAGAACAAATTAAATTAATAGAAAGCCATCCCATGTTCATAGATTACAAGGCTTAATATTGTTAAGATGACAATACATCCCAAATTGGTCTACAGATTCAATTTAGTCCTTATCAAAATTTCAGCTTTTTTGAAGAAATTGATGAGCTGATTCTAAAATTCATATGGAAAGGAAGAGACCAAGAATAGCCAAAATTATCTTGAAAAAGAACAAAGTTAAAGGACTCATATTCCCAGTTTCAAAACTTACTCAAATCTACAGTAATCAAGGCAACATGGTACTGGCATAAGAATAGACATATACTTCAGTGGAATAGAATTGAGGCTCCAGAAATAAACCATTACATTTATTGTCAGTTGCAAGGGTGCCAAGGCAATTCAATGGGAAAGAATAGTTTTTCAACAAATGCTACTGTGACAACTGGATATCCACATGCAAAAGAATGACGTTGGATCCTTTGTTCATACCATATATAAATATTAACAAATTGAGACATATGCTTAGGTGTAAGAGCAAAAACTATAAAACTCTAAAGAGAACATAGGCATAAATCTTCGTAACCTTGGACTTGGCAATAGTTTTTCAGGTATGACATCAAAAGCAGAAGCAACAAAGGAAAAACTAGATAAACTGGACTCCACTGAAATTAAACACTTTTTTGCTTTAACGGGTCCTATGAAGAAAGTGAAAAGACAACTCACAGAATGGAAGAAAATACTTACAAATCATCTATCTGCTAAGGTGCTAGTATCCAGAATATATATAAAACTTTTAGTTTCAACAGTAAGAAAACAAATAACCCAGTTTTAAAATGGGCAAACGATTTGAATAAGACATTTCTCCAAAGAAAATATTCAGGTGGCCAATAAGCACATGAAAATATGCTCAACATCTTAGTCACTAGGAAAATGAAAGTCAAAACTACAATGGGATACCACCTCACACTGGTCAGAATAGCCATCATTAAAAAGTCAACAAATAATAAATGTTGGAGAGGTATGGAGAAAAGGGAACCCTCTTACACTGTTGGTGGGAATATAAATTCCCACCAACTATGGAAAACATTATGGCAGTTCCTCAAAAAACTAAAAATAGAAAAAAAAAAAAAAAAGCTAAAAATAGAGTTACCATATGATCCAGCAATCCCACTCCTGGGCATATATCCGGAAAAGACAAAAACTAATTTGAAAAGATACATGCACCCCAGTGTTGATAGCAGCACTGTTTACGATAGCCAAGACATGGAAGCAACCTAAATGTCCATCTACAGATGAATGGATAAAGAAGATGTGGTATGTATATACAATGGAATATTACTCAGCCATAAAAAAGAATGAAACAATGCCATTTGCAGCAATATCATTACTAAGTGAAGTAAGAAAGAGAAAGACAAATACCATGTGATATCACTTATATGTGGAATCTAAAATAGTACACAAATGAACATATCTACGAAACAGAAACAGACTCACAGACATAGAGAACAGACTTGTGGTTGCCAAGGGGTAGGAGGGTGGGGGAGGGAAGGATTGGGAGTTTGGGATTATCAAATGCAAACTAGTATACATAGAATGAATAAACAACAAGGTCCTACTTTATAGCACAGGGAACTATGTTCAATATCCTGTGATAAATCAGAATGGAAAAGAATATGTATAACTGAGTCACTGTGCTGTATGCAGAAATCAACATTGTAAATCAACTATACTTCAATTAGAAAAAAAAACTTCAATGAGATACCACTTTGAAAAGAAGAACATTTACAATTATTGGTGAATGTGTGGATAAATTGGAACTTTCGTACATTGCTGGTGGTTCAGCTGTGTTAGAAAATGTAGTTAGAAAACTTCCTCAAAAGTTAAACATAGAGTTACCATATGACCCAAAAGTTCCACTCTTAGTATACATACTCTACAGAATTGAAAACATATATCTACACAAAAACTTCTACATGAGTGTTAGTAGCAGTGTTATATATAATAGGTCAAAAGTGGAAACAACCTAAATGTCAATCCACTGATGAATGGATAAACAATGTAGCACATCCATACAAAGGAATATTACTTGGCAATAAGAAGGGAATGAAGTCCTGGTAAGTAATACAACATGAATGAATCTTGAAAACGTTATGCTAAGAGAAAGAGGCCAGATGCAGAAAGCCCCATAGTGTATGATTCCATTTATATGAAATGTCCAAAATAGGCAAATCCATAGAGACCAAAAGCAGATTAGTGCTTGCCAGGGGCTGGAGGGATGAGGAAATGGGGAATGACCGTTAATGGGTACAGAGTTTATTTTTGGGTTAATGAAAAATTTCTGAAATTAGACAGTGGTAATGTTTACACAATTCTGTGAATGTAGTAAAATCCCTTTAATTATGTACTTCAAAAGGGCATTTTGTGGTATGTGAATTATTCCTCAATAGAAACAATATACATATGGTAGTTTCAAGAAAGCTGAATGTTGGTTTGAAAAAACTGACAAAATAGGTAAACATTTCATGAGACTGGTCAGGGAAAAAGAAGAGTATGTGCAAATATCAGGAATGGAAAAGAATTAAGACATATTGGCAGATATTGAAAATACAATAAGGTATTTTGAACAACCTATTCCAGTAAATGAAAAAACTAGATGGCGTTCACAAATTCTTAGTAATATTATTTAAAACCCACATAAGAGAAATTATAATTTAAAAGTTTTCATACTCTTATAATCATTAAAAAAATTAGTAATAAAAACTTCTCAAAAATAAACTTGTTTAGAGTTGTACAAAAAATTGAAGGAAGAAATAATTCCTCCCTCATTTATGAAGGTAGCATGACCTTGATTTAAGAAAGTATAATATAAGAAAAAATATAGACCAGATTCACAAAAAGGCTGATATAGCAGTACTGAGTTGGGGTCATCTTAGAAATATGAGGTAGGGTTAACAGAAAATCAGTGCTGTTCATCGCATTGTCAGATTGAAGGAGAAAAACCATGTCTCAGTATATGTAGAAAAATATCACATGGTGAAATTCAGTATCTATTCACAAAGATGCTCTTAGCAAATAGAGTATAAGGCAGCTTTCTCAATATGATATTTGATAGTTTAAACCAGACCTTATATTTAATGGTGAAACCTTGAAAGATTCCAAGTTGAGATCAGGAACAAGACAGAGATACGGGTTGTTATCGCTTCTGTTCATCATTCTATTATATTAGGCAAGAAAGAAAAATAAGCAAAATACACAACTGTCAAAGCATATGATATGATTGTGAACATAGAAAATCTAAAATCTTCTACATATAAAAATTAGTAACATTAACAGAATTTAGTGAGATAGCTTGATATGCAAAAATTAAAAATGATAAAAATGATACTATGTTTAACATATAAAAGTACAACTTCTATGTATCAGCAACAGTTAGAAATTAAAATTTAAAAAAAGTTTATAAAAGCTACACAAATAATCAGACACTCAAGAATCATCCCAAAAATTATGTGTAAGACCTCTTCATGGAGAATATATTAAAACCTTATTGTGAGATATTTAAAAAGACCTAAATAAATTGAGAGAAATACTATTCATGGATTTGAAGCCTTGTTTTTTTGTTTTGTTTTGATTTTGGCCATGCTGCACGGCATGCAGGATCCTAGTTCCCCAACCAGGGATCGAACCTGTGCTCCCTGCATTGGAAGCTGCGGAGTCCTAACCGCTGGACCACCAGGGAATTCCCTGAAGCCTTTTTTTTCTTTTAGTGACATTAATCTTCCTATTTAATGTACAGATTCAGTGATATCGCAACCATAATCTCAGAAGATTTACTTAGTCTTAAATAGACAAGCTAACTCTAAGATTTATAAGGAAATGCAGAGGGCTAAGTATAGACAAGATACTTTTGAATTGGAAAAATAACAAGGTAGCAGGACTTGACCTACTAGATATTAAGATTTGTTTTGTAATTAGGACATTAGGGTGTTAGCAGAGGGCTAGACAAAGAGATGATGGAACAGGATATTTCTTGGAATGGAAATAGACCAACACATATGTGGACACTTCATTTTTGATAGGAGCATTATGGAGCAGTGGTGAAAGGGCTTTTTAAAAAAATGATGCCGAGACAGTTGGGCTTCTATAAAGGCAAAACCAAAATTGACTCCCTATCTCACAACATGCACAAAAAAATCAATTCTATGTGGATTATAGACCAAAAAGTGAAAAGTACAATTAAAAGTTTTATAGGTAAGCTTGACTTTAGCCTTAGGTAAGGATTATCAAACAAGATGCAAAAACAAAACATAAAGAAAAATGATAGTACGTTATGTTCATCTAAAGATAACATAGAGCATGAAAAAAGCAAGTATAAAGTGGGAGAATATATTTGCAACACATGTAACTAACAGAGGACTTATATTTAGAATAACTACCAGAGATTTAATTATTAGATTATATATGTAATTGTATGTAACATAATTTATATATGATAATATCATATAAATGGATAATTATATATATATTATTATGATCAATAAGAAAAATACAACCCAATAGAAAAAACCCTTAACCAGGCATTTTACAAGATAAGAAATTCAGATTATTAATAAATATATGAAATGTTCAATCAGGAAAATGTAAATTAAAACCATTATGAGATTTAACTATCCTCCTAAAAGTTGCAGAAAATTTTAGTCTGACAATACCAAGTGAGGGTGATGTTGTAGAGGATTGGAGGATGATCTGATGCAAGTGTAGATGGGCACAATCACTTTGGAAAAGTTTGATTATTACCTAGTGATGTAGAACATATGATGCATATACTATTACCTAGGAGTTCCTTTCTCAGATATATATTTAGACAAACTTGTGCACATGTGCCGTGGTACATATTTATAAGAATGTTTATGGCAGCATTGTTTGTAATGGTTCAAACCCAGAACCAGCCCAAATGTCCACCAGCAGTAGAATGGATGAATAAATTCATGCAGTGGAATATTCTACTGCAATGAAAATAAATGATCCACAGCCACATGTAGCATCATGAATGACTACTAAAAAGAGTGTTGAGTTAAATAAATCACTATATATCCATTTATATGAAGTTCAAAATGAACCTATATTGTCTAGAACATGCATTCTTGGCAGGGTTCATACTGTTTCTTTTGGTGGCAAAAATTGGTCTTGAAGGTGAAAAAACATTTGATATTATAATGGTTTGTGGCCCTCCAAAGCTTAACCCTACCTGCAAAATCTTAGTGTTTGATTTCTTTTTGAGTTTTCTCAAATATCACCTGAGCACCATTTACTCTGACATTGACTTTGTGGAAGATATGCAGAGTGTCTGCAAGGTCAGGGGTACAAAATTGTGGTGGATAGATGATTGGAGGACTTTCAAATGACTGATCTTGAAGTCATCACTAGAGGTGGTCTGTGTGTGTCAGTTGGTTGCCATTGGCTGCCTTGTGGATGTTATGTTTGATCCTCTCTCTGCTTTTGTGTGTGACTTTGATTTTTAGAATTAAATAAAAATATTCTGTTTTATTATTTAGTTCCTTCATTATTTAGTTCCTTTTATTATTTATTTCCTTCGTTAGTTATACTAAGTACCGACAAGAAAAAAATGTCAGTAATATTTTAATGAGTATCTAGTAGCTAATTAAATTAAAAGTTTCTTCTCAGAGCAAGCAAAAGTTCAAAGTTTATTAAATATTGTAGGAAATTAATTTTTTCAATGTGTTTTGTTGGAAAAATGAGTTTAATTTTTTAAAAACTTGATTGCATTGCTGTTATTATATAAATTGTTAATTTGCATATGTAATTTGATCATCACAATTTATATAAGGAATATATTACATTAAACAGCAAATACAGTTATAAAATTAAGTGAAATACTAATAGCCTTTAAAATTTTAACTTGGGATTTCCCTGGTGGTGCAGTGGTTAAGAATCCGCCTGCCAATGCGGGGGACACAGGTTCAATCCCTAGTCTGAGAGGATCCCACATTCTGTGGAGCAACTAAGCCTGTGCACCACAAGTACTGAACCTGTGCTCTAGAGTCAGCGAGCCACAACTCCTGAGCCCGTGTGTCACAACTACTGAAGCCCGTGCACCTAGAGCCCGTGCTCCGCAACAAGAGAAGCCACTGCAATGAGAAGCCCGTGCATCGCAATGAAGAGTAGACCCCGCTCGCCGCAACTAGAGAAAGCCCACGTGCAGCACCGAAGACCCGACGCGGCCAAAAATAAATAAATTAATTAAAAAAAAATTTAACTTAAAAAGTTAAAAAAAGTAGGCCTCAGATACTTTTTATTTATAAAATCACAGATACACATAAAATATGTAAACAGATTGTATATGTGGGTAAAAATGTCATAGGGGAGTGATAAGAAGAAAATTTCTGAAAAGGCTACTTAGGGTTGATAATGGAAAAAAAAAAAAGATCAAGAAACACCAGCCTAGAAATACATATATATGTGGTAAAACTATCAAGAAAAGCAGAGAAGTGATACCCGTAACATTCATGATATTAACTCTGAGGATAAGGTGGGTGCTGGGTTCTTCTAGAGTTCTGACAGTGGTCTATTTCTTGATCTGAGTGGTGGCCACTCAGGTGTTTACCTTATAGTCTATATGCCCATGTTTTATATATAATACTTTTCTGTATGGGTATTATATTTCATAATAGAAAAAAGGTAGTTTGTAGACTTTAAAATCTAGAAATGCTGTGTATTGTTTAGGTTTTATATGCATGATTATGAACTAAATCTCCATCTTAGTAAAGCTTCTTAATTAAAAAAGTAGATGTTGACTGATGAAAAGCTTTTACCAAACAGTTTTTTTTTTTTTTTTTTTTTCAGATGGGCCCAATTCTTCATCCATCCACTAATGATCAGAGATGCAATTGACCGGGAAGTTGAAGCTGTTGATAGTGGTAAGTGCTTTATGTCTTGCTGCTTTTTCCTTCATTGATCCAGTCGTTTAGCACATTTACTATTTTTTGTCACTCTTTATATTATAAAGGGCTAAGTTAAAATAGATATGTCATGTTTATTTTTGAAGCCATTAAATGTCTAATTCAGTATATATTTGAAATAAGTCAAAGAATGGTAGATTTTCGATTTTTCAGCCTTTGTTTTTTGAGGGTTTTACCACAGTGACTGACCTTTTGCAGGATAAGAGCCTGATTCTTAAAGCTAATACTGGGTGTTAAAACTTTAAAAGTTCACATACTCTTTTTGTATGAAGAGGCATTTTCTCTGAGACTTTATTTTAAGCACCATCCTGATATTTAAATAGCTTATTTTTTGTTGCCTCTGTGTGTCAGTGCTTTGTGGGTTGAGTTTCTGTAGTTCTGAAAACAATCGTGGTATGTTTATGGATGAAGAAACTAAACTGAACAGGAAATGCGTTTAATTTTACTTTTTGACAGTTTTTCTTATCTTTGTGATTTAAATACTGAAGACCGTAAGGAAGGCTGTGTGTCTCTATAGGGTGCAGGTTCATTAGAGAACTGTGCTGCACATATCCCTTAATTACAAAGTACCAGTAAATAGCACCACTGCAGATTAACCCTGCTTCCTCATTTTAGTATTAGAAACATGTAACAGTAGACTTGGGGGGATTTCTAGTTCACATAGGTTAGGCTTGGCTTGCATAGCTGAAGAGGCCAGGTCTCTGTACTAGTTCTCTTTGTAGCATTTTCCCTCTTGGCTTGATTGTCTAGTTCTAATAATCACATTGCATTCATTAGGCTGAATAAACTGCAGATGGCTGGAAAGAACTGTGTTGAAGTCAGCAAACTTGTGTTTTACTTATAGAAATGTCACTAACTGTGGCCCTCAATTTATTTGTAAAAGAGGGTGGAATGGAGTTAGATTCCTCCTGGTTCTAGTACCTCCTTATAATCAAGGATTTATTTTCTTCATTTTTGTTACTTGCCTACCCACAGTGTCTGTTTTTTCATAGGCCCAGATAAGTATTTGTTGAATACATAAAAAACCAAAATAACTAAGGAAAACTCCAAAAGCCTTCCCTACTTTTTGGGACCTAGGAACTATATTCTGTGTCTTTAATTCCTTCAAGTGTGTTTTTCTTTATACAGTTTCTAGAGTGGGTCGAAATTGGCATTTAAAAGGTTAGACGGGGCTTCCCTGGTGGCGCAGTGGTTAAGAGTCTGCCTGCCGATGCAGGGGACATGCGTTCGTGCCCTGGTCCGGGAAGATCCCACATGCCGCGGAGCGGCTGGGCCCGTGAGCCATGGCCGCTGAGCCTGCGCAGCCGGAGCCTGTGCTCCGCAACGGGAGAGTCCACAACAGTGAGAGGCCCGCGTACTGAAAAAAAAAAAAAAAAAAGGTTAGACGTCTAGGGAATTCCATGGCAGTCCAGTGGTAGGATTCAGCGCTTTACTGCCAGGGCCCACGTTCAATCCATGGTCGGCAAACTAAGATCTCGCAAGCTGTGCGGTGCGGCCAAAAAAGAAAGATTAAACGTCTAATTTAATTTTACAAGTTTAATTCAGAATATGTTTTATTATATTTTGAATATTATGCAGAAATATATATATATATATACATACATATGTGATATATGATATGTACACACACACATACAGTAAGTCGTTTTGGTTTAAGATGAACTTAAGCTAAAGGCTCTGTTTTTTTGTTTGTTTTTGATGATAGGAGACCTAGATTTCAATTTGTGATCTGATATAAATAGCTAGGTATATATCATTAGTTACTTAACCTTCTAAGTATGAAGGATTTACTTGAGATTAGGGAGATGGGAGAGGTCTTAAATTTTAACTGGTGTAATAAACTAGTATTCATTAGCCAGTTTTGCTTTTTAGCATACTGTTTATGATATATTATTCTTTTATTTGCATTTATAAGACATCAGAATATTATAAATAAGACAAGAGCTAAGTTTAGATTCTATGAACATACAACAAGATCATTTGGAGACTCAATATTTATACATTGATAGATATTGATATTTATTGTGAACACAGTATAAATTTATCTTGGCTAAAACCACAAAATGTTTAACAGTTTTACATGTTAACGTGTATAGTATGCAGACCATTAAGAGTTAACAGCTCTAGGCCAGGTCTAAGTCAGTATTATTTTCATACATCTTAGCTTTTCTTTTTTCCAAAATCAATATCTGCAAATAATGAGATCTATTTTTGAAAGCTCAATAATCAGATGTTATTTTCTTCTATTCAGATGTGATAGTCTTTATTCTATCATTCTCATCTCATTCGCATGTTTTTAGTTGCCTGCATGCTTGGATGGCCCATTCAATGTGAGAGGAGTTGAAAGGAAGTTCAGCTATCCTGGTAGAATCATCTTTTCATTTTCTTTTTCCTTTATTCCTCTCCACCTGCTTATGGAAGAGATTCTTTCCTGAGTTTTTAATTTATTATCTTGTTTTACCTTCGTTACTTTATCACCATGCCCTGCATCGACAATCTGTTTTTGGTCTAATCTTTCAGTGGAGTGGTTATACACACAAATTTATAAGCATTTATTTGCACAATGCAGATAGGTCTGTTCAGTGTTTTATAATTTTCTTGAATACATTTAATCACAGAAGCTCATAAATGTCCACAGGGTAGGTTTTAAAATGGGATTAACTTATTGCTAAAAGAAGATTATAGAGAAAAAAATTATTTTTAATGATTAGCTCTTTATTTTAATGATTGTTCATACTTTTACATAAGCATGTTTAATTGCCTGCATATTGTACCTTAGTAATTGAGACTGAGGATATGGCCAAAGACTTTTTTTATATAATCAAGTGGTTGAGTGTGTTCTCTAAGTGTTCAGTATTTATACTCTATTTTTATCAGTTGTAGGAGGTACTAAATCACTTTTTGTAGGTATGTTTATATGTCTACTCCATTAGTTTTCTGTTGCTGCTGTAACAAATTACCAGAAACTCAGGCTTAAAATAAAAACAAATTTATTTTCTTAAACTTTTGGAGGTCAGACGTCTAAAATATTTCCTCAGGGCTGCATTCCTTTTGGAGCCTCCAAGGGATAATCTGTTTCCTTGCCTTTTGCACCTTCTAGATACCACCTACTTTCCTAGACTATGGCTCCTTTCACTATCTGAAGAGCCATGGGTGTAGAATCTTCTTTGCTATCTGACTTCTGCTTCTGTCTTTATATCTTCTGTCTTTGATCCTCTTACCTCTCTCTTTTAAGGACCCTATGATTACATTGGGACCCAGATAATCCAGGATAATCTCCCCTTCTCAAGATCCTTAATTTAATCACACTGCAAAGTTCCTTTTACCACATAAGGTAACACATTCACAGGTTTTGGAGATTAAGATGTGGCCATCTTTGGCAGCCATTATTCAGCCTGTCACCTTAATAATGGAATTGTTTCTTCTGTGTTACAGCCATATCTTCATAATTTTTACAGAGATTTAAAAAATTTACTCTGTTGAAGCTATGTATATATTTTTTTACTACATATGTTTTCCAGGTATGGAAATTATAAATGTATATATTTTTTACTGTCTCATCTTTGATTTAGACTTCATGGCTTATAACTGAAGTATTTTATTGAATATACTTTTGCTTCTTTCCATCTCTTCTGTCACCACTTTAGTTTCCACTCTCTTTACCAAGTATAACAGTGATGGCCTCTAATCAGTTTCCCTGTCTATACTTTTGCTTCCACATTTACAACCAGAATGAACTTAGTGAAGTCCAGATCTGATAATGTTACTCTCCTTATTAAACATTTGTAATGCCTTACCATTACTCCTATGATTAAAAAAAATAGCTAACATTTTTTTTTTTTTTTGCGGTATGTGGGCCTCTCACTGTTGTGGTCTCTCCCATTGCGGAGCACAGGCTTCGGACGCGCAGGTTCAACAGCCATGGCTCACGGGCCCAGCCGCTCCGCGGCATGTGGGAACTTCCCGGACCGGGGCACGAACCTGTGTCCCCTGCATCGGCAGGCGGACTCTCAACCACTGCGCCACAAGGGAAGCCCCCCCCAAAATAGCTAACATTTATTGAGCACTTATTATGTGCATTGTTATGATTATTACCTCCATTATCCTTATTTGACATACAATGAAACTGAGGCTTAGAAGTGCTCTTTCAAAAATTGTTTCTTAACTCTTCAGCCTGATATCTTGCCTCTGCTTTGATTCTGAACCTTCTGCCTCCAGCAGCTAGTTTTAGTAGTACCTGCTGCATGATGTTCAGTAAATATTTGTTGAAGGAATATATCTTATTTAATTCTTATAAGAATCCTGTGAGCTAGGTACTTGTAACTCCATTCTATAAATGAGAAATAGAATCAGGGAAGTTAGATAACTTTCTCAAGGTTGTATAGCTTAGTAAATGGCAGAACTTGGATTCTAGACAAGATACTTCTGACTTCAAAGTGATTGTTTTTAACCATTAATACTTTATTACCAACACAGTTGGCTTTGGAGGAGATTTAAACAATATATATGACAAAGTTCCCAGACAGTAAGGAGTTTGATTTAACATTTTCTTGGCACTTTCATCAGTAAGATCTTGGACATAGCATCTGTTGACTGAAAAAAAATGCACAACCTAAAAGTTGAGAGTTATGTTTTATTTGGCGGATTTTCTGAGGACTTCAAGCCTGGGACACAGCATCTCAGATAACGCTGAGAAAACTGTTCCAAAGAGGCAAGCGGGGGAGCTAGGATATATAGGATTTTTTTGCAACAAAAGACCGGGTAGTCAGAACATCAGAAGATTACTGTTAATAAAAGAAACCGAGATATCTCAAGTTAAGGAATTTAGCGCTTTTCTATGTACGGGAAGATGCAAGAGTCTGGGCTCACTGAAATCATTCCTTTGATAGGCACCGCAGCTATCTGGGTCCAGTATCCCATGTTTTCTCATCCTGAGCTTCCTGAGGGCGCACCGTCCCTGTGGCTGTAATGTGATGGCTTGATGGCTGCAACATCTTTTGTTTACTGATATGGCAGGCAATACTTTAGTTCTCACAATAATAACCTTCAGATTATTAACTGCCTGTTTCATTTGAAAATAAGGGAAAATCTCTAGAAAGGTGAATTGACTACCCAAAGTTAGAGAATGTGTTAAGTCATAGAACTTGTCCTAGATCATTGGTTTCCCTGCTTCAGTCTTACTATACTTTATTCATAAAATTAATTTTTGTTACTTCCTTACTTTCAGTTCTTTAAGCTTGAATTTCCAGATAATAAAGCAAGATACTGAATTTCATTTTATTAAAAGTGTTTCCTTAAAACTGACAGAATATCAACTTGCAAGACCCTCTGATGCAAACAGAAAGGAAATGTTGTTTGGAAGCCTTGCTAGACCTGGACATCCTATGGGGAAATTTTTTTGGGGTAAGATACTAAATACTTCATCTATTTCATGTTTTCTAGTTAAGGAAGATTGAGAATATGAAAAGTTTATAAAGAATGGAAAGTTATAAAGGTAGGGTAGCTAGGTACCTTTTACCTTTTAGGGTAGGTAGGAAGCTTTTCAAATAGAAAGTAGTTCAGCATGCCTATATTTGGTTCTCTAACATTGGATATATGAGGAATAGCACCTAACATTTTGTGAATGTTTTCTGGGTGCCAGATGCTCTGCTAACACTACATGAATTATCCCATTCAATCATCATAACAATGTTATGAGCTTCGTACCATTATAATCTCCATTTAAAGATAAAGGAACAGGCTCAGAGAAGTTAATTTTCTTAAATATGATAGTGGTGGATATGGGATTTGAACCTCTGTTTATCTGGTTATAAAGTGTGTGCTCTTCCCCAACCTGACATTTCCAGTTATCAACAGAGATTCAGCAATAATTTCTCTAGTAGCTTTTGAGCTGTGACCTAATTTTGTTTAATTGTTAAGCTGTTTAAATGGTATCTGGTTTTTCATAATGGCTTTTTCTTAGTGTTAGATTTCAGTTATTATGGCTTTTTCTTAGTGTTAGAATTCAGTTATTATAGCCTTATATTAATCCTCTTGACCACAGAGTAGAATCTGGAATGAGTTGATCTAAATGGTACTTCATTCAAAGGATGATTTGCTTGTTTGTACAGTTATATACACTTTGTATGTCATCCTTGCTTTATGTGGTTTATTTTTAAGAATTATACAGAATATTACTAAAATAATAAAGAGATAAAACCTAATAGTAGACTAATTATTAAGAAAGGAAGCTTAAGGCACTTACTGTTGTTAAGGTATTGCCAACTAGAGATTAATTCCTTATGTGTTAAAATATACTTTGAAATTGTTTCTTATGAATTTTTGTCTTATTATTATATACTGTTTCAATATTGTGAGTCACTTGGGTTATTTCATTAGTTAAATATAGTAGCAAAGGATGCATTGTCAGTGTGGAGACTTAATAAACTTAGTTATTTCTATAATCTTTTCCATCATTTTATAGGAAATGCTGAGACTCTCAAACATGAACCAAAAAGGAATAATATTGATACACATGCTAGATTGAGAGAATTCTGGATGCATTACTATTCTGCTCATTACATGACTTTAGTGGTTCAATCCAAAGGTAATATTGTCTACTATGGCCCTTAAAATTATTTGGAAATAGTGCTTTCTTAGGATTTGTCTGTCGTATCAATGTTGCAGTTCACTGTTAATTTACAATACTTTAGTGCTTGATCCTAATATGAACTAAAGAAAATCAGAATTTGAAGAGGCAAAGCTCAGGGAAGCAAAAAATCATCTGATTCTCAGGCAAATGTTTTTTCTTTTATAGACATAGGTCTTAACTCCAGGCTAGTCTATGAGTGTATTAATGTACTGATTGATCATGAATTGTTTTTTCTTTTTTAATAAACTTATTTATTTATTTAATTTTGGCTGTGTTGGGCCTTCATTGCTGTGTGCAGGCTTTCTCTGGTTGCGGCGAGCGGGGGCGATTCTTCGTTGCAGTTTGCGGGCTTCTAATTGCGATGGCTTCTCTTTGTTGTGGAGCATGGTCTCTAGGTGCATGGGCTTCAGTAGTTGTGGCACACGGGCTCAGTAGTTGTGGCACATGGGCTTAGTTTGCTCCTCAGCATGTGGGATCTTCCCAGACCAGGGCTCGAACCCGTTTCCCCTGCATTGGCAGGCAGATTCTTAACCACTGCGCCACTGGGAAGTCCCATGAATTGGCCTTTTAAGCCACATTTGGCTGCTGCCTCTGTTATCTCCGGTTTTGCATTTAATCTGTATTAATCATAAACTCTTAAAGGGCACAGTGTTTGTCTTTTCATCCTTACATAGGGTTCAGTAAAATGGCATGATTAATTGAAGTCTGTCATGGTGATGCTAGCAGAAGTATCTTAAATGTAATAATACTGGTCAATACCTCTACTCTTTTCCTTCTTTTATCATTACTGAAAATGATGTTGTGTCAGCTTTTCTCATTAAAGAAATCATAGTACCTTTCTTTTGTTTTCTTTATATTTTAATCTCCTTAGGCTGTTTTTCAAAGTCAGTCATTTGCTGAACTGTTCATTTTGATATGTCAATACCTTATAGTTTGTATATTTCTTTTTGAAAAACTAATCCTCTCACCCTAATGTGATTCTCCTTTCTTCAACTAGGTATTGATTCTTTTTCATTCTCTTCTGTGATAACAAATATGAGCATATTAACGCTTGTTGCAGATTTCTAAAATAAGCCCCACGTGTTTGATTAGAAAACCTTGTCCAATCTAGAGTCAGTTGATTTCGGAGCTTCAGCATTTATTATATCATTTAAGAGTTAAATATCAGTATAAATAGTATAGAGTAAATTCAGAACTTGATTAGTCTAATTTGCATCTTGTATTTATATACTGGGGCATCTCTTTTGAGAATTAGTGAAAGTCATGTAGCTGGTGAAACTAACAAATACTATCCAGTGATGGTAACGAGTCACTGGGATAAAGCTAAAAGGTTTCCTTTTTCATTTAGATCTCCTGTTTTACTAGAAATTTCAGAAGAATTTCTTATGAAATATAAGAAAATAATCAAAAGAAGATAGAAATCATATCAGCCTAAGAAGACATATATTAAAACCACAGCAAGTGTAAATTAAAAAGTGTAAAGTAAATGGAGTATAATAGTACTGATGAGCTGCTGAGAAGGGTAGTGTAGGTTAGTTAAGAGAAACCTTCCTAGAGGAAGTAAGTTTTGGAATGGGGTAGGAGGATGATTGATGTATTTTTATCTCTTGGTCCTTCTTCTAGCCTAATGATAAACAAAAACTTTTTTTTCTACTTGTGTGTTTTTTCTAACTTTGCCAGGGAGAAAGAATAAAGGAGTCTTAACAAAATTATATGTGTCTCAAGGTTTTCTTAAATATTATTTTTCCTATTACTGATTAAGGAATGGCAAGTGATGCCCAAACTAAAGTATTCCTTTGTTTTATAGTTAAAGATCTGTGAGAAATATAATTGCATTTCTACCTTTAATAACAACACTGCCTTTCCCTGTCTCCTTCCTGCCCTCTCCACGAAGAAACACTGGATACTTTAGAAAAGTGGGTGACTGAAATCTTCTCTCAGATACCAAACAAGTAAGACATTTATTTTCATAAATCATACACCTATAGAGTTAAAGAGGCTAAAGTTAAAGAGTTAAAGATTCATATCTTCCCGTATGAATCCCAGAGGTTTTTGCTTTTAGTTTATTTTTTTTTAAACAGGTGATTATATTAAGAACTAAAGTAGTTTAGCAAGATTGCACAGCCTTTGAGTGGGAAAACGAAGATAACCAAAGATCCCATAGTTTCTGTAGTTCAGAACTTACAAGCTTATAAACTTATAGTAAGCAGTAACTCTGAAGAATTTGTGCCTCCTTTTACATTTATTCAGAGCTTTTCTGTTACTATGTACAGTGCTTGAAATTATGATATGAAAGCAAATATTGTATTGAGAGGTAGCATATACATATACGTATCCCCTGCCTCAGAACAAATTAAGTTCTGAAGGTTTGTTTTTTAAAGTCAGTTGTTTGGAACTTGGAATGCTTTTTCCCCATAAACAAAATAATCTCGTAGTTGATGACTGACTTTACATATTGCCTGAAAAGTCTATTGCATATATTGTAGTTGAATCAAATTGCCTTTTATTAGAAATTGGATGTAGGGTTCTAGTTCAGAAAGCTACTATTTTTTTGTCCACCTCAAATTCATCAAAATAATACAAATATTTAAAAGATACTTTATTGTTACATTTTTTGTTGCAAAGAATACAGAAAATTTAATTCTCAAGCAAAGTGTCTCTTCCCACTCTTAGCAGTTTGCATTTTAGTAAACTAAATGAAATCAGATTATTTTTTCTTGCATCAGGTGAGTAAGCTAGACTCTTTCCAGTTCTTCATTCCAGGACAATTTGTTTTAAATTTATGAAAGAAAAATTAGCTTTAAAAATGTTGGAATAATTTGTAATAACAACAGATTGGTTATTATTATCTTGGCTTTATGTAAACTTCTGTTGATAATTAGCAATACTTTTAAGTATGCTAATTAAGATAATGAAAGCCATGCCAAAGTTATGGGGTTATTTAATTTGTTTTTGTTTGTTTGTTTTGATAAGAAATGAGTATTAGCTATGGAAATGTCAAATGGCAGATTGAAATGTGTTTTCACTGTGAAACTTTACTAATAAAATCAGAGGTATATTGAATAGGCGGATTCATTAGGTCTTGTCAATCAATTCCTAATAAGAATTTTAAATTAAAAAAAGTGCTTTTACATATTATTCACTAAGAACTTTGGTTCCTTAATCAGACGGGTTAAAAAGTGTTCTAGGTAATTAATACTGATTCATACTGACCATATTTTAGAAGAAATATTAGTTACAATATATTCAACCAGGTGTGAAGCCTCTAGAAGGAAGAGTCCAAGTTTCTCAAATACTACAGTGCCTAATATTGTACTTTATATGTAAGAATCTCTCCATGTATATTTCTTGGATTAAAAAAATATCTCTAGTGTAAGTTTTCTTTCTGAAATGGCTTTGTATTAAGAGGAGAACTGAAGTTGGATGGGACTGATAGAGACAGTAAATATTGGGAGGGGAGGTCCCTTCAATTCATTGTTTTCTGTCTCCTGTGAGTTTTAAAAGTATTTGAGTTATTGGGGCTGAGGTTAAGAATAGTTTGTGTAGTTCAGGATTTTGTGGCTTTGTTGCCATCTATTCGCTTATGCCTAGAATGCTTTTCAGCCAGGAGTATGTAGAATAGACTATAAAAACCTATCAGTTTAGGCATCCCTAAAGATACTGCTTATAAAGGCTTTTGCCAATTAAATTTTAATGTATTTGTTTTATTTTCAGTGGGTTACCCAAACCAAACTTTGGCCATTTAACGGATCCATTTGACACACCAGCATTTAACAAACTTTATAGAGGTTCGTGAACCAAAGGTTTAAAACTGTTTGAAATAACTTTAGCACATTCTCTAAAACTTAACTGAGGCTGCCAATTTTCTTTGAAAATGAGAATACAACAGAAAGTACAGCTGGATTGGAAAGGGAGTAGACAATGGAAATCCAACTAGTGACAGATAGCAGGCCACTAACTAGTAGCAGTTTCATTGGTTTGGCACCTTAATGCTACTTGAGTCTGTTACATGCTTTCTCCCTATTTTCTTCTTGTTCCCTTTCGTTCTTGGTTTTTTGTTTCTTTCCTATTTTGTTTTTATCTATATTCTGCTCTTTTTTGCCTTTAAAAGAGAAAAATAGAGGATGGGAAAACACTTTGGAAATAATTTCCTTTTATCTTCATTATAAAACCAATTTTTGTTAAATGAAGGCAGATTTAGTATAAAAAAAAAAAAATGGGTGGGGGGAGTTACCCTTAAATCTTACCATCCAGAGAAGTGGTTTTGGCAGATTTCCTTTTGAGTTTCTGTAGGTATATTTTCTTAATGTAGTTGAGATTATAAAATATATACACTCTATCTCTTGCTTATTTCATTTAATATTATATTTGTAATAACTGCCCAATGAGCCATCGCATGGTTATGCTATAACTTATTTAACAGTTTGCCCATAGTGAATATTGCAGAAACATTCCTAATTCACCATTTCTCTTTCTTTGCTCTTTTTATCATGGCAGATTTTTTTCTTTCTCCTAATTGCCTAGTTATTCCCTTCTTCTCCTTCACCCCATTGCCAGTCTCTTTCCTCTTCCCTTTCTCTGACCAATGACTTTTGTCACACTCTTTATCTGCTGCTGGCTTCATTTTATCTAAGCTGACTCTTCCCAGAGACAACTTATTTTTGGTTGTATTCTTCCTGGCTGTAGATTTTCTCTTCAAAGAATCGTAGAAGAATGGGAAGCACTGGGAAGAATCTTAGAGTTACTTCAGCCTACCCCACTCATCATACCATAACAGATTCAGAATGAGTTAAATGCAAGTGATTTTCTCAAGGTCGTATAAACACAGATAGCAAGATAGTAGTAGGGCTGGATTTCAGCCATGGGTCTCCTGACTCCTAGTCCTGTACCCGTTCTTGCAAGAAGGGATCCATCTTTAGGGGCTTGCCTATTTTCATAGTTCTTTTATCCATGCCTTCTCTATCTGTGAAACCAAATTGAAAAGAAATTTACAAAAATTGCATTATTCAAATTGGAAAATTGGCAACTTGAAATAATAATTGCATTATATTTAACTTTCCCATGCTTATTGGAGGATGAAATATATTGAATTTTAAAAAATTTCATGTAACATAGTATATATAAGTTATAGAGAAACACTTATATCTGTTCTTCTGAAAAATATTTTTGTTCAGTTGTTCCAATCAGAAAAATTCATGCTCTGACCATCACATGGGCACTTCCCCCTCAACAGCAACATTACAGGTAAGAGTTCAAAGGCAAATTTACTCCACTAGATACTGAGTGAGAATCATATTTTAAAAGCATACTAAATGGTTTAAATTTGGGCATTCCGGATTTATAAACACAGGTAACATGGTAAACTAGGACCTCACTACTCCTGGATTGTTCAAGCCTTTGCTATATATTTTAATGTCTTCTTGGGTATAAAAGCTAGAGTTTTCTTATAATTAGTTGCCTTTCCTGAGTCTTTGAAGTTAAGTATCTTAGTGTGAATGCTAACTTTTGTAATTATTTTATTTAGCACTTTGAGTACAAATATATGTTAGCTTATGATTTATTTGTCAGTGGTGGCCATTTAGTTCGATCTTGTCAAAAGTAAAGTTAAATAATTTTGAGCCTGAAATACAACTACAGCATAAATCTCAAGGACCTGCTTGAGTTGGGAATGAGTTAGGTCAGATTTTTAGAAATTAGGAAAACACTTCAATTTATTTATATAATTATTTTACATGAGCAATATACATGGGCTAAGAAGTTCCTTAAAGATAAGGATCAGTCAATGGCTACAAATGCTTTTCTCATTAGAAATAAATGCTAATGAACTGATAAAAATTTAACTTAAGTTTCTAAAACTAACCAACAAAACAAACCCAAGAAGAGACACACACAAGCAGAAGGAAAGAAAAGTAATGTGTATTGCTTTAAGCTCAGTAAAAAACGCTTTTAACAATGAAGTCCCATGAAGTTAACAAGAACAGTATGCCTCCAGTGAGAAAGCAGAGAACGTGTGTATTGTCTACTTACTTTTTTTTAGTGCAAGGATAATATAGGAAAAAGTAATGTCCATTGGTTGTATAGTTATGTTAGAGTATCCCAAAACGTGTTAAAATGATTATATGCATATTTAAAAGTTTATTCCGTTTGTTTTAAATTTATATTATAAGAGTAATATGCTTGTAAAATGTTGAGGACAAAAGAGTATTTAAGTAAAAGGTAAAACTCTGCTTCTCCTCTGTCCTCAAAGATATGCCCAACATTAATAGTTCCATATATATCCTTCAGACATTAAAATAATGAATATAAAACATGTCTTTTTTAATGGAAATTGAATTATACTATGTATACCATTTTTCCCATTTTTTGCATTTCTTGTTAATTAACAAAGCCTTGTTTATCTTCTGCCTGATTACTAAGGTAATTCATTGTAGAAATCTTGAAAACTACTGAAAAGTAGAAAAAAGTCATCCGTGATTCTGTTTTCCAAAGACTGTTACCATTTCTGTATGTTTTGATCCAGTTATTATTATTTTTTTAATGAACTGTATATTTGTTTTAACCTGATGCTTATCCCAAATATGTGAACTCCCACTAAATTAGCTTTTGGGGGAACGATTTTATATTTTTACAAAGAAGCAAGCGTTTCTCCCTCCAGAGTTACCAAATACAGTACAATTAGATTTGGTCACATGCAAATGTTATGTATTCAACTGGGTTCATTCTTTAACTGATTTGCTCCTCTATGTCAGTTTTAGGATAGATGAAATCTAAAATATGTCATTCATATTTTATGTTTTTTTTCAAATTCATATTTTAAACAATGACTTTTAAGAGTTTACTGAGTATAATTCTGTAAACTAAGTTTAAAATTTAAGAATGTTTAGATTTCCTAGCTTGATTTTTCTGTATATTTTTAGTAGGAATATATTCCCAAAATTATAGTAGAAGCCAGTGGGAAAAGATGATGTGAATAACACGTAAACAACTACTCAGACTATTGATGTATATTATTATATAAGATATTTTTTACACCTGTTATTGCATTTTCCTGAAAAGCCTATGAGTAAGTAGTTAGGCAAGTAGAGAGAAAAAGAAAATAGAGTGAGATTAAGTCTTTTGCTCAAGATCATGCACTTACTTACAGGAATAACTAAAACTACAAGCTAGATTTTCTGACCCATAAAGCAACACATTTCAGTTTACCACAGAGCCTGATGCAATGCCGAAAGCTTTTAAGGATACAGAATGATTCATATCTGCATCAGATTCTAAAATGATAAAGAATCTGTATTATTTCTATTTTGGGTGAAAAAATAATGAGAGATTTTACCATGAAAAGAAGTAAGATTGGTATCCAAAAGAAAAAGTAGTATCCAAAAGAATTCTTAAATTTTGGAATATTTGTACTTATTCAGTGATTTCAGATGAAAAGTTAAATTTCACCATGTTTTCTATTTTTATCTCGCTGCTGTCAAATTAATTATAGTTTCATATTTAGTAGAATTTATGTGAAAATAAGTTTGTAATCACATTCTCAAATATCAATCTCAGAAGTAAGATTTTCTAAAGTAAAATTAAGGTATTTGTACCTTAATTTTTAAAAATTTCTGACCTTAACTTTTTTTTTAAAGGGTGAAGCCGCTTCATTATATCTCTTGGCTGGTTGGACATGAAGGCAAAGGCAGCATTCTTTCTTACCTTAGAAAAAAGCAAGTATTTAATTAATAAGTATTTTCAGTGTAGCAATCTCTGAAAAATAATGGACAAGTGTTATATAACCCATTCTTTTCTTTTTTTGCTTTGTCTGCCAGGAAGCGTAGATTCAAATCTAATACTTAATTAAAGTCTCTTCATAACCTAGATTATTTTAATGGCCATATCATATTTGTATATTTCCTTGGAAGCCACCTTTTAGCCCATGTTGGAAGTATTATAGTTGTACACAAAATTTTTAAATTCATAAATAGAGTCCAGAATTACATGAAAGTTTAGCTCTAATCAAGAATTTGGATTTGAATAATAATGAAGTCAGTTATTTAAATGCTGTGGATCTCCAGGCTTTCGCAACCCAGAAGGTAGACTTTAATGAAAACTTCACTGGGCAGATAAATCATATAAATATGGGAGACTGTGAACAGTATATGCAGCCATGTTAGCAGTATGTTAGCCATGTTTCCTAAAGCATTTAAGCACTTGTTTAAGTTGCCTAGCCAAATAATAGAAATACAGCTTTAGAATCAGGACCAAAACACATTAAAGTAATTCCTTGCTTGATTTTTCTATACACTATTCAAGAATGGAAAGTAGATGAGAAATTTAAATAAGACTTTAAAATATTGATGTGTACTAGATTATTAAAAGAAAGCTGAGAGGGCAGGCTTATTAGAAAAATAATGAATGACGTTAAGTACATATATGCCTTACACAATGAATGTAATATCATTTGAGATTTGCATAACCTTTTTACCTTACTGAACTTTATTAGAATTTCAAGTTTTTCATTCTGGCCTCCTCTCTCCTTATTTTAGACTTTCAGGATTATTCTAGTTAGGAAAAGACACAGTCTTATTGCTTCTTTTTTAGATAACCTGTGCAGGTTAGCTGATGGTCTCAAAGAGCCCACTTAACATTCTAAGTAGGGAAGTATCTGAAGTGTTTTTTAAGGCTTCTCTTGGGAGATGGCTCAAAAAGGGATGCGAGAAATGCCTCCCAGGGGAATTCCCTGGAGGTCCCAGGGGTTGGGACTCCGCGCTTTCACTGCTGAGGACCTGGGTTGAATTCCTTGTCAGGGAACTAAGATCCTGCAAGCCTAGCAGGGCGGCTAAAAAAAAGAAAAAGGGAAATGCTTCCCAGCAAGCGTACTTTCAATATATTGTGAAGTATGAAGTATGAAGAACATACTTCACAATATATTAAAAGTATGCTTTGACAAAAAATTACTTTGTTCTCTTTGACAAAAAATTACTGTGGCTTCATGAAACTGATAATGTTTTACTATGTTGTAATATTAGTGTTTCCATTAAAGAAGTAAATACGGCCGTTATTTCCTTCTGATCATTCCTGTATGCAGTACAATTCCTTGGGAGGCTTTGTACTTTAAAAAAATTTGTACTTTTAAACTTACTGTTGGAAAGCATGTTTGCTTCAAAGCCTGGGCTTCCCAAATTTTACATAGAAAGCCTACCTATTTTGTTAATTTGAAGTATTTGTAGACTATCAATCCCAAGATATTGACTGGATTAATTTTTTCTCCTAACTGTAGGTGCTGGGCTCTTGCACTATTTGGTGGAAATGGTGAGACAGGATTTGAGCAAAATTCTACTTATTCAGTGTTCAGCATTTCTATTACATTGACTGATGAAGGTTATGAACATTTCTATGAGGTAAGTAATAAAAATGGAGGGTTTTTAAAATTATATAGATATCACTTTATGCAAAAGTATAATTAGATGTTTCATTTTTAGGTTGCTCATACCGTCTTCCAGTATTTAAAAATGCTGCAGAAGCTAGGCCCAGAAAAAAGGTAATATATACTTATAAGAGTCAATCCTAATATGTTTTAGCCTTCAGGCTACCAATAGACATGCGTTAGTCCTGCTTGGTGGTTTTCCAGGCATTTCTTGCTTAGTTTCCTTTACTTGTTCCATATCCTTAGTCCACTACATGTGAACGTATGTTAAAGATTTAGGTTTACGTGGACAGTCTGTTTATTTTTATACTTCTCTTTTCTTGATGACGATTCTAATGAGAAATTTAAATATGTCTTCTAATTATAATTTTCTTCTTTCACAGAATTTTTGAAGAGATTCAGAAAATTGAGGATAATGAATTTCATTACCAAGAACAGGTACTGGAAGTCAAATTCTTTTTGAATGTTATCTGTGACCAAGTTGAAACTGGTGTGGACATTGTTCCTCTTTTTGGAAGTGTCACTGGAGTTTTAATTCTGCCACTCTCTGTCATGTGAGTCTCAAGATGGCCTTGAGGTTTCTGAAAATTCACTCTTGTGTTTTTGAGTATTTATATTGAGTAACAGTGAGAGAATTAGGCAGATTGACACAGATCATGTTGTGTGACAATCATTCATCTATGTAGTCATTTCATATGTCTATCCCTTTAATCCCTTTGATAAACATTCATGGAGAGCTTGATATTTTGGGAATTCAAATATTGTGAAGACATTCTACAAGGTAATATGAAGTAATTACCATATATAATGTTAGAAATAGTGTGCTTTGTACTTTCAGGGTAAGGAAAGCATTTGCCTTGACTGGAATAGGACAGGGAAGCCTTCATGGATGTAGTAAATTTGAATTGAGTTCAGTATTAAAAAATGGATAAGGTTTAGATATTCTAAGCAATGGGAAGCACATTAAGTAAGGAACTCTGGGGTATTATGAAAAAGTGAATGATCCTACATGTCTGTGGCATAGGGTATATGAAAGCAAAGTTGAAAGGTAAGGAGTTTAGAGCAGGGTTTTTAAAAAACCCTTTTTGTGCCTTGGATCCCTTTGGAAATCTGTTGAATCCTATGGACCCCTCCTCAGAATATTATTTCACCTCTTCATCTTTTTAAACTCTCAGAAAAATCGCCCTAGTAGTACAATGATCAGTGGTATATCCCTCACCTAGATTTACCAGTTCTTAATATTTTGCCATATTTTCTTTCTCTCTCACACCTCTTCTTGTGTGTGTATGTATTTTTTTAAGATTTAATTACAGATATCATGATACTTCACCTCTCAATGTTTTTTAACATGTATCTGCTACAAACAAATGTATTCTCTTGCATAACCTCACTAAAATTGTGCTCAGGAAATTTAACATTAAAACAATACTGTTAAATATTTATTATGCAGCCCATAGAATAGTGGGTTTTTTGTTTTGTTTTTGTATTTTGTTTTTATTGAAGTATAGTTGATTTACGATATTGTGTTAGTTTCAGGTATACAGCAAAGTGATTCAGTGATACAAATGTATATATGTATATATTTTCAGATTATTTTCCAGTATAGGTTATTACAAGATATTGAATATAGTTCCCTGTGCTGTATAGTAAATCCTTGCTGCTTATCTATTTTATGTATAGTAATTGTATCTGTTAATCCCATACTCTTAATTTATCCCTCCCCCCATCCCTTTCTCTTTGGTAACTATAAATTTGTTTTCTATGTCTGAGGCTGTTTCTGTTTTGTATATAAATTTCATTTGTATTATTTTTTAGATTACACATATAAATGATATCATAATATTTGTCTTTATCTGACTTGCTTAGTATGATACTCTCTAGGTCCATCCATGTTGCTGCAAATGGCAATATTTTATTCTTTTTTTTATGGCTGAGTAATGCTCCACTCTGTGTGTGTGTGTGTGTGTGTGTGTGTCTGTGTGTGTATCTCATATTTTCTTAAATCACTCATCTGTTAATGGGCACTTGGGTTGCTTCCATGTCTTGGCTATTGTAAATAATGCTACTATGAACATTGGGGTGCATGTATCTTTTTAAATCAGAGTTTTCATCTTTTCAGATATATGCCAAGGAGTGGGATTGCTGGATCATATGGTAGCTCTATTTTTAGTTTTTTTAAAGGAAGCTCCATACTGTTTCTGTAATGGCTGCACCAATGTACATTCCCAGCAACAGAGTAGGAGGGTTCCCTTTCATAGAATAGTGTTTTTAAATGCATAAGATAAAATCCAGTAGGTTACAAAGGAATACTGAAATAAAGACTCAAAATAGTAAAAATTAGTAATATGGGTCTCTGTATCGATATATTAAATAACAAAGTCTAATGGTAGATCTAATAATTATTACAATTTTAAGTAGCAATGAATGTGCTATTTTTTCTTCTTAATAGTCATCCATTTTATACACATCAGTGTATACATGTCAATCCCAATCTCCCAATTCATCACACCACCCACCCACCCCCATCCCCGCCGCTTTCCCCCCTTGGTGTCCATACGTTTGTTCTCTACTTCTGTGTCTCAATTTTTGCTCTGCAAACCGGTTCATCTGTACCATTTTCTAGTTTCCACAGATATGCGTTAATATATGATATTTGTTTTTCTCTTTCTGACTTACTTCACTCTGTATGACAGTCTCTAGATGCATCCACATCTCTACAAATGACCCAATTTCGTTCCTTTTTATGGCTGAGTAATATTCCATTGTATATATGTACCACATCTTCTTTATCCATTCGTCTGTTGATGGGCATTTAGGTTGCTTCCATGACCTGGCTATTGTAAATAGAGCTGCAATGAACATTGTGGTACATGACTCTTTTTGAATTATGGTTTTCCCTGGGTATATGCCCAGTAGTGGGATTGCTGGGTCATATGGTAATTCTATTTTTAGTTTAGTAGTTCTCCATAGTGGCTGTATCAACTTAAATTCCCACCAACAGAGCAAGAGGGTTCCCTTTTCTCCACACCCTCTCCAGCATTTGTTGTTTGTAGATTTTCTGATGATACCCATTCTAACCGGTGTGAAGTGATACCTCATTGTAGTTGTGATTTGCATTTCTCTAACAGTTAGTGATGTTGAGCAGCTTTTCATGTGCCTCTTGGCCATCTGTATGTCTTCTTTGGAGAAATGTCTATTTACGTCTTCTGCCCATTTTTGGATTGGGTTGTTTGTCGTTTTTCCCTTGCTGTTTTCAATAATTTTTCTTTGTCTTTAATTTTTGCCAATTTGATTATTATGTCTCTTGGCGCGTTTCTCCCTGGGTTTACCCTGTATGGGACTCTCTGCACTTCCTGGACTTGGGTGGCTATATCCTTTCCCATGTTAGGGAAATTTTCGACTCTAATCTCTTCAAATATTTTCTTGGGTCCTTTCTCTCTCTCTCTTCCTTCTGGGACCCCTATAATGCGCATGTTGTTGCATTTAATGTTGTCCCAGAGGTCTCTTAGGCTGTCTTCATTTCTTTTCATTCTTTTTTCTTTATTCTGTTCTGCAGCAGTGAATTCCACCATTCTGTCTTCCAGGTCACTTATCTGTTCTTCTGCCTCAGTTATTCTGCTATTGATTCCTTCTAGTGTATTTTTCATTTCAGTTATTGTACGGTTCATCTCTGTTTGTTTGTTCTTTAATTCTTCTAGATCTTTGTTAAACATTTCTTGCACATTCTTGATCTTTGCCTCCATTCTTTTTCCGAGGTCCTGGATCATCTTCACTATCATTATTCTGAACTCTCTTTCTGGAAGGTTGCCTATCTCTTTCATTTAGTTGTTTTTCTGGGGTTTCATCTTGTTCCTTCATCTGGTACATAGCCCTCTGCCTTTTCATCTTGTCTGTGTTTCTGTGAATGTGGTTTTTGTTCCACAGGCTGCAGGATTGTAGTTCTTCTTGCTTCTGCTGTCTGCCCTCTGGTGTATTAGGCTATCTAAGAGGCTTGTGGAAGTTTCCTGATGGGAGGGACTGGTGGTGGGTAGAGCTGGCTGTTGCTCTGGTGGGCAGAGCTCAGTAAAATTTTAATCCGCTTGTCTGCTGATGGGTCGGCCTGGGTTCCCTCCCTTTTGGTTGTTTGGCCTGAGGTGACCCAACACTGGAGCCTAGCCAGGCTCTTTGGTGGAGCTAATGGCAGACTCTGGGAGGGCTCACACCAAGGAGTACTTCCCAGAACTTCTGCTGCCAGTGTCCTTGTCCTCACGGTGAGGCACAGCCACTCCCCGCCTCTGCAGGAGACCCACCAACAGGGTAGCATGTAGGTCTGGTTCAGTCTCCTGTGGGGTCACTGCTCCTTCCCCTGGGTTCCAGTGCACACACTACTTTGTGTGTGCCCTCCAAGAGTAGAGTTTCTGTTTCCCCCAGTCCTGTCAAAGTCTTGCAATCAAATCCTGCTAGGCTTCAAAGTCTGATTCTCTAGGAATTCCTCCTCCCGTTGCCAGACCCCCAGGTTTGGAAGCCTGACGTGGGGCTCAGAACCTTCACTCCAGTGGGTGGACTTCTGTGGTATAAGTGTTCTCCCGTTTGTGAGTCACCCACCCAGCAGTTATGGGATTTGATTTTATTGTGACTGTGCCCCTCCTACCATCTCATTGCGGCTTCTCCTTTGTCTTTGGATGTGGGGTATCTTTTTTGGTGAGTTCCAGTGTCTTCCTGTCGATAGTTGTTCAGCAGTTAGCTGTGATTCTGGTGTTCTTGAAAGAGGGAGGGAGAGCATGTCCTTCTACTCCGCCATCTTCTGAGTGTGCTATTTTGAGATATCTGCAACAGCTATATTGTGATTTCTATTGGTTATAGTCATAGATGCTGATAATACTGCTGTGGTTTGTTGCCTGTATATTTATAAATGAATAAAAATGCTAAGTTAGAGTTTAGTGAAAATAAATATGTAATTTCTTCCCAATCAAACTCATGCTTCCCGCCCTCCCTGAATTTGTCCACTGATATCTTGTGGGAAGTATCTGTAGGCCCTTAATTAAGAGCCCCCAATTTAGCACCAGTTCATAGAGCATCGTGAAATCTGCCTTTTTGGATCATCACCAGGGACAAATATCTACTATAATTTGAGAAGACTTAAGTACATGAGGACAAGGTCACAAAAACTATAAGCTTCCAGTTGCTATTGATTCCTATACAGTCTGCTGTATATGCTTGAAGTCATTTGAAATTGAAATCTTATTCTATGAAAACAGAGAGCTACTGTGTTTTATATTGGCCATTTGAGGGTCCTATAGACACTTCTCTTCTATAAATTGATTGATATGCATAGAACCCCCAAGTCCTGCCATCAACTTTAGCAGTACTGATTTTTTTCAGTGTTCTTATTAACTGTTGTGGCAACATGTGGGCAGAACAGTGGCAGGGAAAGAGTAGGAGTAAGAATTGTGGACTACAGCCATAACTAATACCCTTATTCCTTTTTGGGGGATTGGCTTTTTAGCATTAGCTGAGTTACATTTTCTTTCTGCCCTTCTAGTTTCTTCTTAGCAAGACATTTCAAGATACCTTTTTTATAGCTCGCCATTTTGTAGCTCATTTTTTTTTTTTTTTTACCTTTAGCACAGTATTCATGAATGCTTGTCTTGATTTTAAAACATGAGCCCAAAACATTTTAGACTAAAACCTAATCAGTACAAAGAGCAAATCAGAAAGGTTCATATCTTTGTTTGAACTGCTAAATTTTAACTCAAGTAGCTCAGCTTATTTCAGCTTTTATATATTTCTGTTTTAACAAAGTTGACATATCTCCTCTTCAGATATTTTTCTTGTCTTCATCAGTAAAGGCAAATAGGAATGCTCTTTCAGACTATTCAAGCCAGTCTTTTTTAATTAAAAAAAATTTTTAAGTAATTTTTATTTCACATGGTAACTTGGACTCAATATACCTTATAAATCAGCTACTTGAACTAGAGAAAAGCTGTTTAAGTGTCTTTCTATACGCAGAGAAACAGGAATAATGTAATAATAATGGAAGGCAGTGAGAGTGGCAGTAAACAAAAAAATTAGAAGATAGATAATAACAAGTGTTGGAGATGTAGAGAAATTGGAACTCTCATACATTGTGGGTGGGAGTGTAAAATGGTACAGCTGCTTTGGAAAACAGTTTGACAGTTCCTTAAAAAGTTAAGCATAGAGATACCATATAAGCCTGCAGTTCCATCTCTAGGTATACACCCAAGAGAATTGAAAACCTATGTCCACACAAATACTTGTACACTGGTGTTCACAGCAGCATTATTCATTATAGCCAAAAAGGGGAAACAATCCAAATGTCCTTCAATGAGTGAATGGTTAAACAAAATGTAGAATTTGCATACTGTGGAATATTATTCAGCATAAAAAGTAATGAAGTACGGATTCATTCTACAACATGGATGAACCTTGAAAATATGCTAAGTGAAAGAAGCAAGACACAACAGGTCACATATTATATGATTCCATTTATCTGGATATGAAATATCCAGAATAGGTAAATCTGTAGAGCCAGAGCACAGATTGATGGTTGTTTTCAGTGGCTGGGAGGTGTGGGTAACAGGGAGCAACTGCTTACTGGGTATGGAAGTTTCCTTTTGGGCTGATGAAAATACTCTGGAACTAGATAGAGGTGATGCCTGTACAACTTTATAAATATACTGAAAACCACTGAGTTATATACTTTATTATACATTTTATTTTATTTTTAATTGTATACTTTAAAAGTGTGGATTTTATGGTATGTGAATTATATCTTAAAAAAAATTAAAGGATAGCATTTAAGTGTTTTTTTTTTTTTTCCTAGTACTTTGTCCATTGCCTTGGCACCAAAGATCTACTTTTAGCCAGGGTCCTGTTTTCTCATAGGAAATATTTTGAATCACTCAATTTTGTAGCAAGCTGAATAGAACAGTTAACTTACAAAAATAAGTGGCTGGTGAAAATAACTGGTTAAAAAATTTAGAACAGAGTAGAGGGAGTCATTTTAAACAATAATAGCACTTGAAAGAGTGGGAGATAAGTGAAATAGGCAAGGAAGATTAAGAGGTACAAACTTCCAGCTGTAAAATAAATGTCATGGGGATGTAATGTATAGCATAGGGAATATAGTCAATAATGCTGTAATAACTTTGTAAGGTGACAGATGGTAAATAGACTTGCTGTGGTGATCATTTTGTAATATATAAAAATATGGAATCACTATGTTGTACACCTAAAACTAATATAATGTTATAAGTCAATTATACTTCAAAAAAAAAGGTACCTTAACCTCCACACACACACACACACACACACACACACACACACACAACACAAAATAGTAGCACTTTAGTGACTAATAAACTTGATTCAGGAATGTTTCCTGAGGTGGAGCAAAAAAAGGTAACAATGAATCTTTCCATACTTTTTCCATATTCTATCTGAATGTGATAATGTAGTAGGTAGCATATACCTATGATCTCTAATTTGATGTATGCATGTCTCATTTCTCCTCCATGAATGTAGTAACCTTCACTTCTGTTCTGTCTTCTGTTAGATGAGAGAACAGCCCAGATTGTCTAGGGAAGGACTGGGCAGTATGGTATTTTGGGAAAGAGTGTTCACTGCTATGTTAAGAGGCCCAAGCTCTAGTGTCTACTCACCTATCACTTATTGTGTGATCTGGGGCAAGTCACCTAATCAATCTGAGTACATTTCCTCATTCTAAAATGTAGGAATGGAGCCACTTGGTGTCTAAAGGACCTGTCAGTTTTAAGATTCTGTGCATTTGGGTACTCAGTAAATATCAATACTTGAATTGGTTGCTTTCCTCTGGAAAAGTATTTCCATTTCATAGGTTAGTGAACTTTCTGTCATTATTTCAGTTTTAAATTGAGATAATATACTGATTAATTTAACCACTTATAGCAAGACTTATGTAATGACACATTTTGATTTCTGTTGATATATTGATTTTGATTTATGCTTACAAATAGTTTTTAGGTGATAGTGCTGTAGTGATAAAATGATGAAGACCCTGTCTTTAGGGACTTCATAGTCATGTGGGGCACTTGACATGTAAACAGACCTTTAAAGTTCAGTGTTGTAATTTCTTCGATGAAGACGCTGTGATGTGATTAGAGCCTCGTGTGTTGTAGGGCTCAGTATGGGGGATTGGAGGGGTGTTAGGTTAAGCTACTTTAGTTCTCTGGCTAAATTTTTTGTAGAATTCTGAGCATCAGATTCTTAAGCTGCAGTTACATCTGGTTGTATCTGTTGGAAGCTTTTGGTTTCATTGTTAAAAAAAGAGATAGGGGCTTCCCTGGTGGCGCAGTGGTTGGGAGTCTGCCTGCCAATGCAGGGGACGCGGGGTTCGTGCCCCGGCCGGGAAGATCCCACGTGCCGCGGAGCGGCTGGGCCCGTGAGCCATGGCCGCTGAGCCTGCGCGTCCGGAGCCTGTGCTCCGCAACGGGAGAGGCCCGCGTACCGCAAAAAAAAAAAAAAAAAAAAAAAAAAGAGAGATAACTATTAATATTTTGTGGCACATTAAGGATAATAATGGAGAATTTCTGGTGTGAAATAATCTTACCTCTTTACAGACAGATCCAGTTGAGTATGTGGAAAACATGTGTGAAAACATGCAGCTGTACCCACTACAGGACTTTCTCACTGGAGATCAGCTTCTTTTTGAATACAAGCCAGAAGTAAGGAGGTTTCCATTTCTAAAATTTACTTTTAGAGAAAGAGGAGGGTGAGAAAGTACATAGAGGTACTTAAGAACTGTGGGAATGGAGAAAACTTGGTTATGTTTAGTCAAGTTTTTTGTTTGTTTAAACAGAAGAAATATCAGTAGTTTTGTGGGTAATTTTTCCTGATTCTTGTATATGACTGTGGTTTAATATGAGGAGAAAACCAAGTCCTCTTCTTAGGTACTATTCCCACTGTTTTTCAAGTGTTGAAACATCTACTAACATAAAGTCATTAAGAATTATGTACTTTAGATGCTAAACATACTTGTTTAGCTTGCCTTTTAATTCTGTTGGACACCCTGGACAATTAAATTTTAATCATTTTGAGAATATGTACAAGAAAAATATGATTCCCTGAATTCAAAATATATGACTTAGGGATAATAAATATTACACATAAATAAATAGTTGGTCAGGTCTTTGCTCCACTAGTCCTGGGAAATAAGTCATTTCGCTCCATATAGGGTAGCAGTTCTCAACCAGGGTGATTTTGCCCCCATGGGATATTTGTCAATGCTTGGGTACATTTCAGTTGTCATAGCTGGAGAGTGCTCTTGGCATCTAGTGGGTAGAAGCCAGAGATGCTGCTAAACATTCTACAATGCAGAAGATGGCACTCCACAACTAAGAATTATCTGGCCCAAAGTGTTAATAGTGCCAAGGTTGACAGACTTTGATATAGGGTATTCTAAAACTACTGATTTTAAAGGGGATGGGGAAAGGTAAAGGAAGAAGCAGTAACCATACATTCTTGTCATTTCTCTAGGATGGTTGTGCCCAGGGGTCCAAGTATTTTTTTCTGAACCACTATTTGTTGTTTTTTTCTCAAAGAGATGGTGTTGAAGTGCTAGTTAGGGTTTCAAATCTAACCCACAAAAATCTTATGTTTAGTCCTTATCATAGCTGAAGGATTATTGAAGGAGGCCCTACCTTGGGATCATTTTACTGATTCTTGTGTATGAGGTAGTATAATACATAGCAGTTAAGAGCATAGTTTTTGGAATTATGAACAAACTTGGTTAGAACTCCACTTTTGCCACTTCTAGGTGTGTTGTTCTGTGCAGATTATAGAATCTTTAACCTGAACAAATTATTTAAACTTTAACCTCTGAGGCTGAGTGCTTTCTGTAAAATGGGTATACCTTAGGGTTGTTTTTAGGATTAAATAAAATAATGTATGTTAAACACTACCTAGCACATAGTAAAAGCTTAGTAAATGGTAACTCTTTTCACTGCTAGTCCTCTTATTATGTAGGATTTGAGATGAGTGCTGTTTAAGCATTCTGAAGAAACATGTTAGAAACAGCTGATAGACTAATGTAGTTTTGTAAATTAGGGTGTTCATGGACTATAGACAGATAGTTTCATGAGCATCAAGATGCTAGGATCTTGAGGTGCCTAACATAATGTGGCTTTGCCTTTTTAATAGAGATGTATTAGGTTAAAGTTATAATTGTTTTGTATGTGTCTCCCCACTCCCCCTTCACCCCTGCCCCTAATTAGGTCATTGCTGAAGCCCTTAATCAGCTAGTTCCTCAAAAGGCAAATCTTGTTCTACTGTCTGGTGCTAATGAGGGAAAATGTGACCTCAAGGAGAAATGGTTTGGGACTCAGTATAGTATGGAAGGTAAAATATTTTAAAATTGTCCTACATTTAGGTATATGATTCACCTGGGAAGTTTTTTCCTTAATAATTTGTCTGATAGTTCCTGTGGGAAGAACTTACGTATTTTTTTCAGTAGTTTACTTTGAAATGAAAATTATTTATACTGCTTTGCAGAAAATTATTTTCTGCAATGTTTATGTCTGTATTTATTAGCTAGTGAGAAAATCCTATTGTATTGGTAGTTTGGGGGCAGACTTTTGACTGTGTTTTAAAAAGTGCTCCTCAAACTTCAATGTACATATGTATCACCTGGAGGTCTTATTAAAATACAGATTAGGATTCAGTAGCTCTGGAATAGGGCCTGCAATTCTGCATTTCTAACAAAGTTCCCAGATGATAACAATGCTGCTGAGACTGCACATTGAGTAGCAGGAGTCTAGAAAGCCTGGATATGTCACTCACAGCTTTTCTGAGAAAAGAGAATTGATTTGTGAAGGCCAGTTGTTGACTGGTTTGTTATTAATAGAACTCTGATCATTTGTTCTTTATTGGATCAGTTTGTCTTTCATCTCTACAGATATTGAAAACTCTTGGGCTGAACTGTGGGAGAGTAATTTTGAATTAAATCCAGATCTTCATCTTCCAGCGGAAAACAAGTACATAGGTCAGTAAAATAGCAATCATTTTACATAATCCATCCATGTCTAATATTAAAACAAATAGCACCTCTGTAGTATATTTTACAAAGTATCATTTGAATTCATATTTGAGTTTCCCAGTTATCTCTGGGATAAGCATTACAGTTCTTACTTTTCCAAATGAGAAAACTGCTGCTCAAAAAAGCAAAGTGACTTGTCCTGGATCTTCAGTTGGTGAATGCAGGAAACAGGACTTAAACATAATCCTGAGACTTTTTCTTGTCTATGATAGCTGATCCTTTCATGTGAGTCTCTGTAGGAATTGCCATTATCTTGTCCAATTGTTCTAGTGTTTTTCAAACTACAGGTTGCAACCCATTAGAGGGTTGTGAAATCAATGTAATGGGTTTTGAGGTCAGTGTAATGAGTTGTGAAAGCACTAAAAAAAATCAGAGTAGAAAATAGCAAAATGTTTCACTGAATAAAGAAAGGGTATTATTTTAAGAACTTTTGTTCTCAGTAGGTATATGTGTGTGTTATCTGTCTGCTAGCTTGCAATGGAAAACAGTTCTAACTGTGAGAAAGTCACTGGTCTAGGACAAAGGTTACAGTTGTATATAACTAATTTTACTCAGAATACCATTTTTCCCAGCAATTCCATTCCTAGGTATATACCCTAAAGAATTAAAAACAGGTATTCAACCAAATACATGTACATACACTTTCATAGCAGCATTATATACAAAAGCCAAAAGGTAGAACCAGCCAGTGTCCATAATGAATGAATGGATAAACAAATTATGGTATATACATACAATGGAGTATTATTCTGTCATTAAAAGAAATGAAGTACTGATACATGCTATAACATGGATGAACCTTGAAAACATTATGCTAAGTGAAAGAAGACAGACACAAGGGGTCACATATTGTATGATTCCTGTTACATGAAATATCTAGAACAGGTAAATCCATAGAGACAGAACTCAGACTGATGGTTGCCAGTGGCTGGGGGGAGTGGGTAATGGAGAGTGACTGCTTAATGGGTATAGAGGTTTCCTTTGGGGCTGATGAAAATGTTTTGAAACTAGAAAGAAATGGTAGTTGCACAACATTGTGAGTGTACTAAATTCCCCTGAATTGTTCACTTTAAAATGGTTAATTTTATGTTATATATGAATCTAACCTCAGGAAAAAAAATGCTTTTATACAAAAATTCTTGCATATTTTAGATAATTCAGTTCTGCATCTTTAACTTTAAGTATCTAAACAACCCTTTTTTTTTTTAAGTAAATATAGCCAGTACGTTTTTTTTAATTCTTAAGTTAGCTATTTCGCACCTGAGTGTTGATGAAACAATTTATGTTTCATTAACTTAAAGGACAAATTTGACGTTGTTTGAGCAGAACTATTTTGTTAACTTTTAAAAACTCTGTAAGTTTGGTAAAAGACATTCTCATTCAAGAATGCATTCATTCATAAATTGGTTTATACAACTATTCTGACCAAAGGTCCCTTTCAGTTAAGATTGTCTCTGAGAAAGAGAATGAAGCTGAATATGGAGAGATCAGAATCAACTCTTGGGAAATTACATCTTCAGAGTTCATTTAGTTTAAGGCCAAGAGGACTTTCTTTTTAGTATTGTTCTAATAATTTATTGTATTTCAGCATTTGAATTTGACTTATGTTTGCCACAAAGAAAACTGACTTACACTTCCCAAACCAGGAACAGATTGGTGGCAATCCTGTTGAGATAACTGAATGATTTATTACCTTTCACTTTTGTTAGCCACAGATTTCATGTTGAAGGCTTTTGATTGTCCAGAGACCGAATACCCTGTTAAAATTGTGAATACTCCACAAGGTTGCCTATGGTATAAGAAAGACAACAAATTCAAAATCCCCAAAGGTAAAATATTTCCCTCCTTAATAATAGTGAAATAAGTATAACAAATCTTTTTCCACTTTCTAGCAACCTTTTCCCTCTGTGTCTATCACCTCCCTCTCTTTCCCCTTCCCCTTCTACTTGAAGACCTTTTCTAGGCTTATCTATCAGATCCATACTGTGCTCCTGTGCTATCACAGAAATTCTTATGGACATTATAGATTCCAGGATTCAAGCCTAAAATGAAATTATTTTTGGATATTTTTCTTTCAGTTATATGAAAGCAGAGCCAGGTGTTTGGCCATCCTAGGGAATAGGTGGTGTTTTTTGAACATTATTGTTAAAAAGAAAGTAAGAGTAGCTGAAAGAAATTATTCTTAGATACAATAGATAGCTGAGTCCAGCATTACAAATGTGAAATATCCTCTCTCTGTCTCCCTCTACTATTTTGCTTTTCAGCGTAAAGGAAGCATAGTATATAGTTAAACAGACTCTAAAGCTCTTATCTTCAACACGGTAGCCCAAACTGTGTTGCTTTTTTATTTTCTGTTCTTGTGCATGGCATTGGAATTTACTGAAGCAACTTGGAATCAAAGGCTGAGTGCTCTTGGCTGCCATTTAACCCAAATCCCTAACCTTAACACAACTGGACTAGTTCTGAGGGATTCTTGAGTTCACTGGGAAGGTGTTTACTCAATTTTTCTTGAACAGATTATAAGAGTGTCTAAAAATGTTCGTAACATTTATTCAGCTTCCTTGGAAAGGCGCTGCTATAACTTTCTGTGAGCATTGGGATTTTTCCCTTAATGTTCTTGACATGTATACCCCTGTAAGCATTTTTCCTGACCAAAGCTATTGATAATAAGAGTATTCTTAGGCCTCTCTGCATATCTGTCTATATATCTGGTCTTCCCGTAGATTAAAGTGTACCTTCTGGACACTATTTGGAATGGTAAATAATACTTTCTAAGAACCCTTAAGGATAAAAATGTAATGAGGATTTAAGGATTAGTGGTTTGTTTCAGAATTTTTAAAACAACATAATATTAGGGGAAAATAGCAGATGTATTAAATATTTGAGGCCTCTGGCCTATATTTTCTTATTTAGGGTCTTTTTTCTTTCAGCATATATACGTTTCCATCTGATCTCACCTTTGATACAGAAGTCTGCAGCAAAGTAAGAAATTGTCCTCTTTTCTGGAAAATATTTTTTTTATTATTGGAAGACTATTTTGTTTGTTTATTTCTGAATCATTTTATCATTTTTCTCTGTCAGACTTGAGCTATGCTCCTCATTTATGTGTTTTTATGTGCCCCAAACAAATTATTTGTATCAATACTAATCACTAAGATGGAATTGTGGCTGCTCCATCTCCAGCACCCATTTGTAAAACATGCTGACAGTTTAGGCTAGTCATAGAATTACTGGATTGAGAAAGTTCCTTAGAGATGAGTTTGGGTCAGCTTCCAGTCTGTAATGAGGACTAATGGATCTGTTGACCTGTATTTAGAGATTATTTATAATCAGATTCCTGTATTTATAATCAGATTCCTGCCAAGGAATCTGATTATACTTTGTTCTTAGCAAATTACTTACATGTTTATGTAGGTTGTGGGAGGTCAGAGAGCCTAAAATGTACCTGAATCATAGGAGGTGCTCAGGAAACGTTAGTATACTTCTTCCTTTCTTTTGCCACTTAACCTGTAAAATCCAGCCTTAATCTCACAAGCAGCACTAACATTATTAATATTCAGTTTAAAAAATGCATTACCCTCCTCCATTTCCTCAGTTTTTTGATTTTTCAGTCAGAAAACCTAGGCCGCAGGGATAACCAGAGCCTTTGGGCCAGTTGCCTTTCATGCATTTTACACTTACCCCATTGTGCAGTATAAATATTGGGTTGGCCAAAAAGTGTCTTCAGTTTTTAAGTAAAAATAAAAGACACAGTTTTCATGTTCACTAAAAACTTAATTATATTCACCATTTTTTTCCCACTACCTTCTGCCATTTTTCAGGCAACTTCATAATTCCATCTTCCCAAAACTTTTTATCTTTTTGAGCAAAGAACTGTTCCAGGTGCCTTTTACAGTCTTCCAGGGAATGGAAATTTTGTCCATTAAGAGAATTTTGGAAAGACCAAAATAAATGGAAATCTGAAGGTGTAATGTCTGGTGAATACGGCAGATGAATCAGAACTTCCCAGCCAAGCTGTAACAGTTTTTGCCTGGTCATCAAAGAAACATGCAGTCTTGTGTTATCCTGATGGAAGATTATGTGTTTTCTGTTGACTATTTCTGGACACTTTTTGTTGAGTGCTGCTTTCGGTTTGTCTAATTGGGAGCAGTACTTGTTGAAATGAATCGTTTGGTTTTCTGGAAGGAGCTCATAATAGAGGACTCCCTTGCAATCCCACCACATACACAACATCACCTTCTTTGGATGAAGACCGGCCTTTGGTGTGGTTGGTGGTGGTTCATTTCACTTGCCCCACGGGCTCTTCTGTTCCACATTATTGTACAGTATCCACTTTTCATCGCCCGTCACAATTTGTTTTAAAAACAGAACATTTGGGCTTCCCTGGTGGCGCAGCGGTTGAGAGTCTGCCTGCCGATGCAGGGGACACGGGTTTGTGTCCCGGTCTGGGAAGATCCCACATGCCGCGGAGCGGCTGGGCCCGTGAGCCATGGTCCTGTGCTCCGCAACAGGAGAGGCCACAACAGTCAGAAGCACGCGTACCGCAAAAAAAAAAAAAAAAAAAAAAAACAAACAGAACGTTTTGATTATGTTTAAGTAAAGAATCGCATGTGGAAATATGGTCAAGAAGGTTTTTTTCGCTTAACTTATGTGGAAACCAAACATCAAAGTGATTAACCAACCAAGCTGGTGCAAATGATTTTCACTGCCTGATTTGGATATTTTGAGTATGTCGGCTATCTTCTGCATGGTATAACGTTGATTGTTCTCAGTTAATGTCTCGATTTGATCGCTATCAACTTCAACTGGTCTACCTGACCATGGAGCATCGTCCAGTGAGAAATCTCCAACACAAAACTTTGCAAACCACTTTTGACATGTCCGATCAGTCACAGCACCTTGTCCATACACTATACAAATTTTTTTTTTGAGTTTCACTTGTGTTTTTACCTTTCTTGAAATAATAAAGCATAATATGCCAAAAATGTTGTTTTTTCTTCCATCTTCAATATTAAAATGGCTACACAAAAATTCACCAATTTTTGATGTCTTTTTTTAAATACACGCTGATATAACAGCTGTAACATACAATCTAACAAAATTGTTTCAAATGAAGTTAAAGACAACTAAGTACTACTAGAGCCATCTTACGGAAAAAACTGAACGAACCTTTTGGCCAACCCAGTATTACATTTTCTCTGTGTGTGCGACATGAAAAATATAGGGAAGCATTGCTGAAGGTGGGAGTTCTGTAATGCCCGTGTGAAACTGAGTCCTGGGTATGCTGTATTTACCTTTGAACTCAATTAGTATATATGGTTTTACATTCTGGAGTAGTGAATTAACATCTTTATAAAAGTGAAGTTTCTTACTCTAAGTCAAAGCAAATCCATTTGTCTATTTCTTGCCAATTAATGATGCTATTTGCATTTTATACTCTTAGTGTGGTCCTCTTTGATATCTTTGTCAATATCCTTACCCATAACCTTGCGGAACCAGCTTATGAAGCAGATGTGGCACAGCTGGAGTATAAGCTGGTAGCTGGAGAACATGGTTTAATTATTCGAGTGAAAGGATTCAACCACAAACTACCTGTAAGTACAGTGCTCTAATTTCCTCACAGGCAGCTTTAAAATATTATGTTTGTTGTGCCTATAGCACCAAGCATAGAGGCTTGTGCATGAGGTGCGGTACATAGAAAGAAATGTTTATTAATATGAATTATTGTGGTTTTTTGGCTGATGACAGGTATTCTAACTTTGGGCGCACAAGACCAACATATATTAATTAATTAATTACATTAATCAGTGTTGTATGCATTAGTAATGGATACAACACAGCCTGTGCTTCAGGCTTGATTTCACTTCCCTTTGCTGTCAGTTTCTCTGCAGCCAACACTGGTGTTAAGGACTGGTTTGAGCATAATTTCATGCCATACAGCAAGGACAAATTTAAAGCACCTGACACATTGCCTGACATAGAGTAGAACTCAGATGTTTGTGTTGTTTCTTCCTCTTCTTGCACTCTTTTCCATTGTTTCAAGTGTGTGTGTCTTGTTTTCCTTCTAAGTTTTTGACTCTTTAGAAACAGAGTTTATATCTTGTCAGTGATTTATCTTTTGGTAAAGAATATGTTTCAGTGTGACTTTGTCAAAAACTTCATCAGTAAAGGAAGAAATAATATGGGATGCTAGCTAAAGGATTAGATCATCAAGTACCAGGTAAAATAATATAATGTACCCAACAACAAATTTTATATCTTGGTTTCTTGGGTAGAACATATATTAAAGTTTGGGGAACTGCACTCATACAAGAAAAAATCTGGAGGAGAGGACCTGGCAGAAATTAGACCTGTGCTAAGAGGTGATATAGCCTCCATATCTTAGATAGTTCTCTCCTTTATACCCTCATCCCTGTCAGTCTCCCCGGGGAACAAAGATTGGTCTTAGGAGGAGACACCATGGAATATTTTACTAACCTTCAAAAGCCTAAATATAATTTAGCTTAAAATCCAAACATGTTAAAGTTTTGGAATTACCTGGAGAGCTTTTTAAAAATACAAACCATAGAAAACTATTTGAGGTTCTTCATTTTATGAAGCTTACCTAGCCTTAACATTAAAACTTGATATAGACTATAAATATGTATGTAAAACTGGAGATCAGTTTCACCTATGAAATACAGAGTCAAACATTCTAAAAACTTGAAAATTAAATTCAACAATAGAACAAAAAGAATAATTCACCATGACCAAGTGCCAGGAATGCAAAGGTTGGTTGTTCAGTATTAGGAAGTTGATGAACATAAATCATTATAACACAAGTCAGTTGAGGAACACTATGTGAATATAGTGATAAATGCCCAAAAAATCATTTGATAAATTTGAGTGGTCATTCCTAATAAGTAGTAATGGAGGGAAGTTACTTAACCAAAATAAAAACCTTAATTAAAAGACTAACAGCAAATGTTCCACTAACTGATGAAATGCTGAACATTAAAGTTGGGAACAAGCCAAGGATACCCATGATCACATCTATTACTCAACATTATTTTAGAGAAAAGTACAGAACCTATCTAAAGAAAACTAAATCTTTTGGAAGCATATAAAAAAGACTTTAAATAAGGGAGAGACTCGTCATGTTTCTGGATAGAACAGGTTGATATAAAGTCATTATTTCCAAAATTACATTCTCCCAATTAAAATCACATTTAGGGGCAGTGGACATGCTGGATAAAATTATTTTTAAGTTTAGTTGGAAGGAAAAATGTTTTAAAATACCCATAAAAATTATAAAAAATAAAAAGAAAATTCATTGCTCCAAATTTGACAGTTATTGAGAATTTTAGCTCCTAAAGATTCTTTGAGTTATTAGTATTTCTCTTATGTCCTGCGCAATGCCTGTTACCATACTGGGCCCCTGGTAAAAGCCAGTGGGAAACATTTTCCCCCTAAACATTAGTGGATTGCCATGCTTCTCCACTTAAGGTGCTTCTTTCTTTTCTTCTTAGCTGCTGTTTCAGCTTATTATTGACTACTTAGCGGAGTTCAATTCCACACCAGCTGTCTTTACAATGATAACTGAGCAGTTGAAGAAGACCTACTTTAACATCCTCATCAAGCCTGAGACTCTGGCCAAGTGGGTATACATGGATGGGATCAGCTTATATTTTGAAGGCCTGAAAGTATTTGCCTTCCTGGAAATTAAGTGTGGGGGATGAGGCTGTAGTTTCAGTGCTAATTCAGATGTGATAGAAATGTGCTGTGTTTTAGGAAAACAGCCCACAGAGTTATAGGATTTCTAAACCCAGTGTAAGTAGCTATCTGTCAGTAGGACTGCAAGCAGCCTACTATACTTAATTAGAGGCTAAAGGTAAAAAGGGTGCTTTTTCCAAAGTTTGTAAGTAAATAACAGTTCAAAAAATGCTGACTTTGTTGTGGCTCAAAATTGCTTACTGGTGATTATATGGTGATTTTAGTGTGTTGGATGTTATGTTAAGTAGCTGAGTTAAATTGCCTAACACATCACTTATCTGACAAATGCAACTATCCAAGAATTCATCCAGGGTTCCAGAAGAGAGCAAAAAAACTTGACAGTCTGTGTACTAATGCTTAAACCCTCTGCTAATAGGCAACCCTCCTGGGCCTTTTCATCAGAGCCTGTTCTTTACCTTTGTGTGAATCAGAAAAAAGTACACCCTTGGGGTAACCTCTATCAGCAGGTAGAGCCTTTGTGGAAGGGGAAAAAAGTTCCCTCTGAGCAGATACAGCCCTTTGTGCACAAGGATTGCAAGCCCCTACTTGATCTGCTTGCTGGGCATCTATAAATGGAAAACGAAGAGCACAACTTTATATAGAGGCCCTGCTTTTGACATAGTTATAATGAGCCCATAAATGTCCAAAACTCGAAAGCAGGGGAGGGAGCAGTTAAGAATTAGAGACATGTAATAACTAATAATCTGATCACAAAAAGTTACAAAAGCTCATAACCAAATATAAATTGGAAAGGAGAGTTGTCTGGAACTATTGATATAATGAAAAATAGCCTGTGTATCCCATAACTTCTGAATACTACTTTATTAAAATGTGGTAGAGTAATAATAACACCTGTTTATTGAAGATTTGTTATGTGTTAGACCTAAGAACTTTTCTTTTTATAGACCTAAGAACTTTTAAGTGCACTTATTTATTTAATTCTCACCAAAATTCTGTAATGGTAGCCATTATTATTTCCCTTGTTTTACAAATGAAGAAATCGAGTCACAAATGTTAGGTAACTTGCCATGTTCAAACAGCTTACTGTGTGTGGGAAGGGGTTAGTCTGATTCTGGCCTGGAGCCACTTATGCTGTATTGTCATTGTAGTAATAGATATCCATGATGATCACCTCCAGTAATTAATAAATGCTAGTGAGATTTCAAATCAAAATAGTAATATTAAATTGGTGTGTGGCTCATCTGGCAGCTTATGTGAAATAATTTATTTTGCAATTGAAACAGATAAGTGAGTTGTACCAATGAGCTAATAATCTATGTAATAGTTTGTATATGCAGTTTTAAATGCTTTTTGGTGATTATGACATTGTTTCCCTATCTTAAGTTGTGATAGAAATTGCGTCTCTTTAGAACACATCATCTGTAGAAACTTAATCAAATCCTTCTTTACCCTTAAGATTCATTTCTTACAATAAAACTTTTTTTTTCTGCTCTCTGTACAGAGACGTTCGGCTTTTAATCCTGGAATATGCCCGTTGGTCTATGATTGACAAGTATCGGGCTTTGATGGATGGCCTTTCCCTTGAGTCTCTGCTGAGCTTCGTCAGAGAGTTAAAATCCCAGCTCTTTGTTGAGGGCCTGGTACAAGGAAATGTCACAAGCACAGTGAGTGTGAGGTGCTCTGTTGCTGCTGGCCAGGTTTGAATGCCATTCTGGGCTCTGGAATTGCATTAGTTCTTCCCTAAAGGGGAAGCTCTGTAGTCTGGCAGGCCAGCATTGTCACAGTCTGTTTAGAAGGGAACCTGGCCCCTCCGATGCTAAGCAAGACTTTCTTATGAAGGAGACTGCTGCTATTGGACAGGACTTTGAGTTAAATGGGTTTGGTAAATATATGGTATTGGTTACATTTGTTGAAGACTGTGGAAACTACAAACAGTTTAATATAGAAATTAAAGTGGGAGCTGGGGAGTGGTGAGGGATGTGTGTGTGTGTGTGTGTGTGTATGTGTATATATATATATATATATACATATATATATATATATATTCACATATACTTAGGCAGAACTTGTGTGTCAAACTTGTATGTCAAGCTACGGAGCTTGGGCTTTATCTTATAGTAAATGGAGAACCACTGAAGAATTTAAAAGAGGATTTGTCATTAAGAAAGATCCAGAGAGACCAGTTATGAAACTGTTATAAAAGTTGACATGAAGTATGATTCCACTTATATGAGATCTCTAGAGTAGTGACAGTAACAGGAGGTAGAATAGTGGTTACCAGGGGTTGTGGAGGGAAAGAAGGGGAGTCATTGTTTCCATGGGTATTGAGTTTCAGTGTTGCGAGATGAAAAGTCTGGAGTTCCATTTCACAACAATGTGAATATACTTAACACTACAGAACTTTACACTTAAAAAAGGTCAAGATAGTAAACTTATGTATTTTTACCATAATAAAAAAGTTGAGGTGAAAATGATGAAGCCTGAGGTTAGGCAAAATAAATGAAAAAGAAATGCTTAAGAAATAATGAGGCAGAGGATGATCAAAGGCAGTGACTGATTGGCTGTGGGGGTGAGGGAGAAGGGAGGGCTCTAGGATGATGCCCAGATTTCTTACTGGAACCAGTGGGTTGGTAGAGGAGTAGGAACAGTGTAGGTTTGGGGCCATATGGGGAGTTGGTTTTGATCCATATTGAATTGGATGTGTCTGTGGGACCATGTAACTAACTGAGGCCTCTTCCAGCCAGGAGTGCTTGTTCGGACAGTCCCTGAACTGTTTGGCTCTTGACCTCTTCCTCCATGGCCTCCCAGTTTCTCAGGACTGGCCCTTTAATGGAATATATAAATGGCCACTCTCGAGATTGGCTGCTATCCTCCCTACTTCTCTGTCTTTATCCCCCAACCCCCAAACCAGCCCTGGTTTCTGTCATGCCAACAGAAAGTTTAAAAACGGAGAAGAGCAGGAATAGCTGCCTGCTTCTCTGAGCACAGTGGGAGTACCGTGTAGGGGTCCTTTTGGTTCAGAGGACTTAGTACCATGAATTGCCCCAGGCAGAAACCACTTTAGAGATAAGCTTACCTCTCCACTTATCCCTCACAGGTTAGAAAACAAGTCTTAAGAGGGGGAGGGGATACATCATTCACTTAGTATTAAGTATTATTCTGTCACTCACTCTATGCCAGGCTCTGTATTAATAGATCCAGGTTTCTAAAACACAGCCTAGTGGGGTAAACTGAACAATTAAGTTTGATTCAGTGGGGAAAGTTTCACAGTGGACAGGTAAACAGGTAAACAGGTAAACGCACCAAGGGAGAACAGAAAAAGAGCCACTTCAGTTGAGAGCCTTAGTATTCAACAAACATAATCAGTATTGAATCAGTGAATGATAAGCCCAGTGAATGAATGACCAGCATTTAGGATAATAGATATCTGCTTTCCTAATGCATTCCAGGGCTTCCCAAGCAGTTAGAATATTGGTATTAGTTGGTTCTGGGTGAAATTAATGTCAGGAGAGCCTAATATAGTTATTTTCTTCTCTTTTGCCTCCTAGGAATCTATGGATTTCCTGAAATATGTTGTTGAGTGAGTATTGGTTTGAGTTTTCTCTGTGGGAGTTATGTGTTCTTAATAGCATGAGAGCCTTGAGACCAAAACTCAGTTATTACTAAATCCACAATGGGGATGCTTCTCGTAGTAGGTTTTTTGAGGCTAGTTATATAAACAAAGCAATTCAGATGGGACTGTGGAAGGCCTGACCTTTTCACAGTTTGGGGGTGCAGGTAAGAGGATAAAGGCACGGCCTCAGTAACCCACACTGATTGTTTTGCAGCAAGTTGAACTTCATACCTCTGGAGCAGGAGATGCCTGTGCAGTTCCAGGTGGTAGAGCTGCCCAGTGGCCACCACCTATGCAAAGTGAGAGCTCTGAACAAGGGTGATGCCAACTCTGAAGTTACTGTATACTACCAGGTCAGTGGCCCCTTTGCACACAGCTGTCCTCATGGCTAAGTATCTTTAGGACACTAAAGCCTGGGGGAAGGTCCAAAGTATCTGGGAGAAGTGAGCCTATGCTCTTCAAGGACCTTTTGCAGTTATTCTGTGGTTATATGCTTGGGGTCATTTGTACTCTTGAAGCAACTACATTTAAAAATTGTTCCTGTCAGTGAAATGGATCCTTTTTCAATCACAGTGCTTCTATTAATCACCCAACCACTAGTCCAGAGGGACAGAGACTGAAGTATGGCTGGAAATTCCTACATGTTCCCATGTCAGAACTCCAAGGAGCAGGAGGACATTTGTTAAAAGGACAGTTTTAAAAATGTGACAAAAATAAACATAGCCAGTCAACCAATACACAGTAAACAGAATGAATACCAGAGTCATAATTAAAGGTTTCAAAGCACCTGAGAGATAGGATTTATCACCTGTTTTATGGATGATGGATCTGAGGTCCTTCATTTACCTGAGGTCATACCAGCTGGGGCTCGAATTTATACCTTCTGTCCTCAAATCCTGTATTTTTTCCACATAATTCTGGAGAGATGGGATGGTGCTTAAAATAAGGAAGAGCTCTGCAACTCTCTCAATTGGCTCATAGACTATTTTAGCTTGTGGTTAGTCATACTCACTTCTAGGACTATGGGGACCTGTGTCTATCTAGACTGATCTCAGACTTCCCAAACTCTGGGGCTCCTATAGCTGCTGCTATGGTCCTGGATTGTCTACATGAGGAAGTCACTTCTCTGTCTGGCCTTGTGAAGATTCCTGGCCTGAACTTTGGGCAGGGCTGCATGGCTTCACCATCACTTTGTCCTTTTCCTGTGTTTCTGGCCCTGGGCCTGAATCTTTCCCTAGAGGCCCAGCTTGTCTGTAGAGCCTGTCTTCCTCTGGCTGTAGCTACCTGGTTTTTTTTTTCCAGGTTCTCAGCTTATTTGAAGCTGCAATGACTACCAGGTCCCAAACTTCATATATGGTATGACCTGGCCCTGCTTAGCCCTGTCTACATTTCTGGTGCTTAACCCAGAGAGAGTAGTATTTCTCCAGTTTCAGGCAGGATTTTGTATTGTAAGATGGAGTCTGTTGAGGTGCTTTCCATGGATCACCTCTTAGCACTAGCTTCTAATACAAACTGCTTCCCTTGGGGAAACCACTTCCCTCCTCACAGAGAGCATTTTGAACAGGAAGTTGATACAAGGTTTTGAATAGTTTTGTTGCAATCCTTTCAGAGGCATACAGGAAATCTTGTTGCTGATAAACAGGGCTTGCAGGGCACAGAGGCTTCAGCTTCCTCAGGTGAAGCAGGAAGGAATAGTAATGAGTCTGTATCAGAGGAGCCTGCAAGAGTCTGACTGGGATGCACTGGCAACACTTGCTCGTTGGCCTCCTGCCCTCTTTCATCCTGTTGTTTTGCCAGTCTCCAGGATAGCCAGGATGTGGTCTCCAAGTGTGGTATCTGCCTCTTATGCATTTTTCTTATCAACTAGTTTTGGGTCCGTGTGTGTGGCTGCAGAAGCTCCTATTCATATCCTCTCCATCTGAGGAATAGGTCCAGTTACCCAGACATTTCCTGCTCTCCTCCTTAGGACCTTGAACTGCAAGTACTTGATTTTAGGTTGTGTCCTCTGGGTTCTTTGGGCAGGAGCTGGCAGGCAGGTCAGGGATTATTTGACTCACCTCCACGTCTACCTGCAGTTCTGTGCTAGGGCTGGGAATACAAATCATCAAGCACGATTTCTGTCCTCACGGATCTCCTGTTTTGTGGGAAGGCAGAAAGTATAGCAATAAGAGGGTATGATGAACTCTTGGAAGAGAAGAGTGGGATAGTACTCTTCTGAATATCTGAATAAATGGTTGCTGAGAATAGCTGGATTATTAAAAAGCCCTGTAAGCCATTGGATTTTCAGTTGGTCAGATCAGCTTTTTCTTTCAGTCAGGTGCCAGGAGCCTGAAAGAATACACTCTTATGGAGCTGCTTGTGGTAAGTTGCATAAAGGAGAGTCACGATGTTCATGAGCCCCTGACCCACTGTGAGGACTGGCTTTCTGGCCTTTCTCCCTGAGGGCTAGGGACTTGGGAGTGGTCAGAGATCTGTGATTGGTAGGTGAGATGGTTATTTAGTGTTTCTCACCCAGTATGAATATGGACAGGGGGCCTGGGCGATTTAGGAGGGAGGCTGGACTCTGGGGTCATGTGTAACACTTTTGGGGGAAGAAATGGAAGTTTCTCTGCTGGGAGGAGTTGAGCTGATGGTATGTTGAATTACAGATGCACATGGAAGAGCCTTGTTTTGACTTCCTTCGAACCAAGCAGACCCTTGGGTAAGTCTGCTGGCAAGAAAATTGAGCTCAGATAAGACCTGGGGCTTACTTTGCAGGCTTAAGTTTATCAAATATCCTGACTGAGCAATCTCTCAGAGCTCTTTGGTCCTTTCATGCCTTAGAGTCGTACCTACTGGTCAAAACTTCTGGAATTTGCATCTTGGACTGTGATCAGGCTCTCAGTTTGGTCAAGCTTCAAGATTAGCAAGAGAAAAAGCTAGCCTGTGGTCCACAGTTCAGTAGAGGGTTGGATACTCTAACCTGAGAGTAAAATACATGTACACATTTATGGATCCTCTTCCAGGACCTTCAGGTCCAGTAGGGATGAGCAGAAACCCTTCCCACTCCTCTCTAGTGCCTCTGAGGACAGGGCCTAGGTGACTGCCTGAGCTCATAGGACTTTTCATTCTGGCTGTAGGTACCATGTCTACCCTACCTGTAGGAATACATCTGGGATTCTAGGATTCTCTGTCACCGTGGGGACTCAGGCAACCAAATACAAGTGAGTAAACGAGTGAGTAGATGGGCCCAACTATTATTTTTCTTGGCACAGAGAATAGGGACTGCATCCTTAAACCTCAGGCAGCTCTGACCATTTGATTCCCATTTAGTCACAGCTGCAGGGGTTGGCTCATAGATGGCCTGATCCTGGACTTAGCAATGGTGAGTATGAGGAGTGGGCCCATAGGGCTTGACTCAAGTCCTATGGTGACTACAGGGCTAGCCACTACTTCCTCTCTTCAGGCATATCTGAGGACCAGAAAGGCAGGGATGCCCGACCTGGCATTCATGCTACAAGCAAGGTATTGGGTTGGCCAAAAAGTTCCTTTGGTTTTAAAGTAAAAATAAAAGATACATTTTTCATTTTCACCAAGAACTTTATTGAACAATGTATTCACCATTTTTTTCCACTACCTTCTGCCATTTTCCAGGCAACTTCCTGATTCCATCTTCCCAAAACTTTTTATCTTTTTGAGCAAAGAACTGTCCCAGGTGCCTTTTACAGTCCTCCAGGGAATGGAAATTTTGTCCATTAAGAGAATTTTGGAAAGACCAAAATAAATGGAAATCCGAAGGTGCAATGTCTGGCTAATACAGTGGATGAATCAGAACTAAACAGCCAAGGTGTAACAGTTTTTGCCTGGTCATCAAGGAAACATGCGGTCTTGCGTTATCCTCATGGAGGATTATGTGTTTTCTGTTTACTAATTCTGGACACTTTTTCTTGACCACCTGGACACAGTTGGTCTAACTGGGAGCAGTACTTGTTGGAATGAATCGTTTGGTTTTCTGGAAGGAGCTCATAATAGAGGACTCCCTTGCAATCCCACCATATACACAACGTCACCTTCTTTGGACGAAGATCGGCCTTTGGTGTGGTTGGTGGTAGTTTATTTCGCTTGCCCCACAATCTCTGTACATTATTGTACAGTATCCACTTTTCATTGCCTGTCACAATTTGTTTTAAAAACAGAACGTTTTCATTACGTTTAAGTAGAGAATTGCATGGGGAAATGTGGTCAAGAAGGTTTTTTCGCTTAACTTATGTGGGAACCCAAACATCAACGCGATTAACATAACCCAGCTGGTGCAAATGATTTTCAGTGCTTGATTTGGATATTTTGAGTATGTTGGCCTTCTCCTGTGTGGTATAATGCTGATCCTTCTCTGTTAATGTCTCGATTTGATCACTCTCAACTTCAACTGGTCTACCCGACCGTGGAGCATTGTCCAGTGAGAAATCTCTAGCACAAAACTTTGCAAATCACTTTTGACACGTTCAGTCAGTCACAGCGTCTTCTCCATACACTGCACAGATCTGTTTTTGCGTTTCAGTTGCGTTTTTAATATACCGAAAATGTTGCTTTTTCTTCCATATTCAATATTAAAATGGCTACACAAAAATTCACCAACTTTGATATATTTTTTTAAATGCACACTGATATGACAGCTGTCACAATACAATCTAACAGAATTGTTTTGAATGAAGTTAAAGACAACTAAGCGCTACTAGACCGATCTTATGGAAAAAAACGGAATGAACTTTTGGGCCAACCCAATACAAGGCCTTGTTGGTTCTCAGCTTTGGAATGGTCAGCCTGGCTGTCTACTGCTTCCTGTGAGGATACCAGGAAATCGGGCTAGAGGCGGGGTAGGGGTAGGGTTCTTCACCGTTCCCTTCCCTCCCACAGCTTAGGGGAGAATATCACTTCAGCCTCTTTCCTGGAAATATGCCTTAGCCCTGATTCTCTCCTTTGCCTTCTGCTTGAGACCTGGTCACTGATGACTTGTAATTGAAGGTGTTTTGTTTCAGCTCTGAAGTTGTTGATAAGAAGATAGAAGAGTTTCTTTCTAGCTTCGAGGAGAAGATTGAGAACCTCACTGAGGATGCATTCAACACCCAGGTGACTTTACTGTGTTGGCCTGGTCTTTTGTTCCTTGGCCCACCCAAGCCCTCATGACAACTAGACACCAGTCTTAACAGTGCTGTATGCTGGCTGGTTCTTGAGTTCTATAGCACCCCCCTTAATCTGACCATGTCTTCTCAGCTTCATCCCTCCCCATCATGCTGGCAGGTCCATTACAAAGCAGACTGGACAGGGCCAAGTGTGTTCTGAGGGAACTGGTGTGAGGCCACACCTGAGGGTGTCTCTTTCTGATGGTAACAGGTCACAGCTCTGATCAAGCTGAAGGAGTGCGAGGACACCCACCTTGGGGAGGAGGTGGACAGGAACTGGAATGAAGTGGTGACCCAGCAGTATCTCTTTGATCGCCTTGCCCATGAGGTAGTAACACCGTTTTCAGAGTAAGACAGCCCAGAAAGGGACTCCTGATTTAACAGGAGACACAATTCTAAGCAAATTGGTATTGCGTGGAAGAGAAACCTGGGGCAAGTTATTTACTTGCCCATTCCTTGATGTGATTGATCAAATCTTGTTTCCAGACTGGCTTCTCTAGAGCCTTAGGTAGCCAAGTGAGCAGGGTGCTTGCTAATCCTTACTTCTGCTCCCCCAATTTCACTCAGATCCATTTTTAAAAAATTGAAGTATAGTTGATTTACAAAGTGTTAATTTCTGCTGTACAGCATTCACTTCTGCATATATATATATATATATATATATACATTTTTTTTCCACTTTTTTATTATATGCTTAGGTTCCCTATAAGGTTTGGGAGAAAAACGGCTTCAGCTACTTAAAGAAAATTGAGAACTTCTGGTTCTCAATTTTATGGAGTTCCTTCCCCAGATTTAAGGATTCTGTGTATAGGTCTTTGTGACAAATTCTAGCCCAAAGTAATAAATCCCATGGAAAAGAGCTCTGGGCACTGCAATCCATAGCTCTGATACTATAACCCTATGTGGTGAATTACCAAAGGATATTGAAGCAGAGGGGTTATTTAACAAGAGGCTTCAGTCAGCCCAGCTCTTCAGGTTCTGCGGTTTTCCTATTAGAAGCCAGAGTGTACCATTACCATGTACCTGAGAGGTGACACTAAGGTGTGATGGGTTTGGCTCAGCGTACAGTACTCAGCTGTAATTACACCATCTGCTACCTGTCAGGGTCAGTCACTGCTAAGAAACATGAAGGTGTGTCAGAGGCTCATTTTTATGCTTCTCCAGAAGGTTGGGAGCCAGCTGAAACGTGGAAGAGTAAAACGATGTGCAAAAAGCAGGATCAAGGAGGTCTGCGCAGGCTGTTACGTTTAATATCCTTACAGAAAATACGCTGTTAGTCTCTTAAAGCTTCCTTTCTTTCCTGTCCTCCCTTCCCCCTTTAAGATTGAAGCACTGAAATCATTCTCAAAATCAGACCTAGTCAACTGGTTCAAGGCCCATAGAGGACCAGGAAGTAAAATGCTCAGCGTTCATGTGAGTATGGTTACCTAAGCTGTAGCTCTGTCCTTTCCAGGGTTGTCATTTAGCACATTTACCATTCCCTGAGTTTAGATTGGTATCAGAGATCCTAACAGGTCCCCAAATTTTGTCAGCATTCTCTCTCACCTCAAGTCTTTGGCCTCTTTCAGGTTGTTGGATTTGGGAAGTACGAGCCGGAAGAGGATGGTACCCCTTCCGGTGAGGATTCAAACTCTTCTTGTGAAGTGATGCAGCTAACCTACCTGCCAACCTCTCCTCTGCTGGCAGATTGTACCATCCCCGTTATTGATATCAGGGCTTTCACATCAAGACTTAACCTTCTCCCCTACCATAAAATAGTCAAATAAACTGCAATCTCATTGGCCTGAAGCACTGTGTATTTAAAGGTGTTTTTGAATTTTATGAAGTTAGTTACACTACTACTGCCTTAGGGCTTCCACTGAATTTTTGCACTGGCATCATAGAATTTGTCGTTCCCCCCACCCCGCCCCTCCTGTTGTGACTAACAAACCAACAGTTACTATAGCAGCTGCAGAGAGAAATTAGCAGGTGGGCCAATGTAACCAAAAAGCTTGCAGGAGCCATCTGAGACGCCCTGGCCTGTCCTGGTCCTCTCAGATTGAGAATCCAGTTCTGTATGACAGGCTTCAGAGGCCCTATGTAATTGATGTCTTCTTAGTACCTAAATGCGAGGTGCTAATACTAATACCTGTGTTGTTGTTTTTAATGTATTTAAAAATAAAGGTAATTCTGTATTGCCCTTCAGAATGAGCCATTTGCTGCTGTGGCATTCCTTTTATTAATTATATTTTGTTTCGGTGTGGGGTGGGGATCTAAAAATAAACATTCTTCCCAAATTCTCTAAGGCAATAAAATATTTTTGGATAAAATGTCGGTAGCCCTATGTGTACTACTTGAGAGTTCAATTAAAACATGCGCAATAGCATTGTGGGGGCTAAAGACAGAACACAGAGCCTAAGGAAAGAAAAGGATGGACCCCTTCATTACTTCAAGAGTCCCTGTAAAAAGCTAGCTCCTGTATTCAAGGCTGCCAAATAACTGGGTTCAAGTTTAATCATAAAAATAATAAAAGAAACACACTAAAAAAAAAAAAGGTTGGAAAAATTACTTTATGAAGGCTTAAGAAGCACTGAGTATAATTAAACTGTAGTCCAGAGTTGGATACAATTTAATAATAGTTCAATTCCAAAATAAAAGTTATTGTAGGTAAGACCATGAAATTTCCTAACATGTGGTTTTAATACATTGTGCTAAATTTTCTAAAACAACTCAGAGGAACCAATATTTACAGTACATGGCGTATTTATGAAAAACCTGGCATCACCTATATATATGTATATATGTGTGTGTGTGTGTATATATATAGAACCCAAGATTATATGAGCTAGGAAACAGATGTTGTATATCTCAACAGCAATACTAGAGTGCAGAGTTTGAGACTGGGATTTATAACGTGGGATTTGGAAAAGGAGCAGACATCTTGTTTTCAAAACCTGAAGTTTTTTCTCAAGACCGAAGTCAACACTGTAACTGCCACAGAACAGGAAAAAGGGAAGCTTTTCTCGCTTTAATTGTTCATCTGCATCAGAAAGTCCAGTATCCCTGAGATAGGAACCACTGCAATAAGAAGGGAGTGAATAGGTTCTCCCAAAGGAAGACTGTTACTTCATTGTGCCTCCTGCCTGGGTCACCAGGAGCAAACCTTGCATTTCCCAACCTAATGCTTTGCAGCACCGAGACGTTTCAGTAATGGTTCATCATAAACCCAGCATTCTCCATCTTCATGAAATAACTAAAAGAAAAGGGGAGAATTCAGTTACACACTTGCTCTGTACTTCTATAATATCATACCTTTAATTATTTTATGTGCTCCCCCTCCCCCCAACACTGAAATGAGTGTTCATCTCATTCATCACCATGTTTACTCGGTACTTCAGTATTCACTGAAATGAACAAATAAGTTACAGCTCAGGGAACAGCAGTAGGGAGACTGAGGCAGGCTTCCAAAGCAAGCTTACCCTTGTCTCCCACTGAATTTCCTTTTCCTTCCTTTCTCGGGCTTCTGCTCTTTGTCTTTCTTCAAGTCTATGCTTGGCTTCAGTTGCTGCATCAATGTCTCTGATTTTTAAGTTGAAAGTGACATCCTTCCAAAGGCTAAAGAAAAGAAGTGAAGGTACTAATAAGTACTTGATGGACAGAGGAGTTAGCAGTCTTGAGAATGAAAGGCTAGATCCATCTAGAATATTATATAACTACAGTACAAGTCAAATGGCTTTAAATGCTGTAGTTCACAGACTATAAATCTTCGGCTGACACCAGGGCACTGGAGTAAAGAACAGAGAAGTGGTCTCAGAAGATTCCACTGCTAGTTGTCAAAGGAGGAAATACAGGATGGGCAGAAAGCTGGATATATGGTTAGGACAACAGAGAAAAAACAGCTGAGACTGGGATTCCACTTCTGGCTGTACCTCTAACTAGTGATGCAACCTTGGGGCTGTCAGTTCACCTCTCTAGGGCTTCAGTGTCCCTTAGTATAAACCAAAAGGGGTATATAGTAAGATCAGATCAGAGGACCTGAGAAATTCTATTTCATGAAGACTCCCCTGGAATTAATAACGAAATCTGGGAGAAGCAGTTTGAATACAGAGAATAAGGGTCAAGAGATGCACTGCAGAGACTTAAGGCGAGGTAAAAGATTTGGCTTCCTCTCAAGGCCTGGAAAATGATAACTAGACAAGTCTGGTCCAAACAACACTTTAAAGTGAAGACTCCTGGGACTTCCCTGGTGGTGCAGTGGTTAAGAATCGGCCTGCCAATGCAGGGTACACGGGTTCGAGCCCTGGTCCGGGAAGATCCCACATGCTGCGGAGCAACTAAGCCCGTGCGCCACAACTACTGAAACCTGCGCACCTAGAGCCCGTACTCTGCAACAAGAGAAGCCACCGCGATGAGAAGCCCGCACACCACAACAAAGACCCAACGCAGCCAAAAATAAATTAAATAAAGAAATAAATTAAAATAAAATAAAATAAAATAAAGTGAAGACTCCTAGGAGCTAGAAAAGTAGACACCCTAAGATTCCCCTTGTGTGAGTAGCAGAGCATAAATGTCTACAGATCTCCACTTATAACTATGAGCAGGCAGTCCAGGCAAGCAGACTGTTAACAAGTTAAAGACACAGGCAGGGTTATAGTTTGTAAGGTCTTCTTCACTTAAGAAATCCCCTAATATGCTAAACAAAGAACTTTAGTGCATGATTCCTCATACCACTAAAAGATCCTGATTTTATTGTACAAATGGAAGGGGGAAAAATTATGACATTTGAGACTACTAGAAAATTGAATACCAATTAGATATTTGATGATATTAAGGAATAACTGATTTTTTTAAAAAGTACAATGATGATATTGTGGCTGGTGTTTTTTGTGTGTTTTTTTGAAAAAGTCACTTTACAGATACATACTAAAATACTCAGAAATGGAATTTTTTTTTTTAAGTTTCTTGCAAACAAAAAAGACCCTAGAGAGTGTGGGTAGAGACACAAGAGGAAGGGGATATGGGGATATATGTATAGCTGATTGACTTTGATATACAGCAGCAACTAACACAACAATGTAAAGCAATTATACTCCAATAACGATGTTTAAAAAAAAAGAGACCCTAAAGATGTTTTGATATATATATGATCTCAGTTGGGACCTCAGTACCATCTCTTACAAGCCATAAAGATGGTGATAAGTCAACATACACTCTATACTTATTATATGCCAAGCATCATACGTAGGCTCCATGTTTTTCTCATTTAGTTCTCACAACAATGCTGAGGTAGTTCCCATTTCAGGAAAGAAGGCAGAGAGGGTAGCTTATAGTCTTGGTTACAATGCAAGTGGTGGAGCTCCATATGAACCCAGGCATTCAAACTCAGTCTGTGCTCTGTTACACCCCGCTATACAGTCTCTACAACCCAGCCCTGCACCTATGCCTGGCCAATAGCAAGAGCACTGCTGCAAGCTCTAGTTATGTCACCTCCTTACCAGCGGGATTCGTACTCATTCTGATCTTCCAACTTCCTCACTTTCTTCTTGATTATAGGCAACTTCTTGGTATCTATAAAAACTACATTTTCCTAGAAAACAGAAGAGGTAGATAGATGTTTTATTGTTCACACTGTTCTAGAAGGAAAAGTCAACTCTTCCCATTAACAGATTTAATCATGAAATCCCACATGTTAGTGATGTAGACAATGAGTTCCATATGCAGTCTTCAGCCTAAATTATAATTGTTTGTTTTAAGTCTTGGTAAAGGCTCAATTCAACAGACAGTTTCAATGTGGCTATGTGCTACATGCTTGGGATGTAATCTCTTGGAGAGCTAGACAACTAATCCTAACGTTAAGTACTCTGAAGTGCTTTTTAAATTTCAAATTCTGAGTCCAAAATCCAATTCATTGGCTCCTCCTGTTAATGCCATACCACCTCCCTCCTACCTTAATTAGGTAGTTTGCAAGTTCCTTGAGGGCAAGGACTATCCTTGAGGGCAAGGACTATCTTACTCATTTCTGTATCCCTGGTGCCAGGGAGTTAATACATTTCTTAGACAAAATCAAACTGTGTATATACAAACACACGAGTTAATAGTTTAGCACCTCATTTTATTTATAAACACACATAGCATATATTCTAACGATATAGCTAACATTTACTGGGTGCTTACTATGGTGTCAAGCATTTTTTTTTTAATATATTATTCTTGAGTATTTTAAGGAGAGAGAGGAAAGTAAAAATCATTCTACTACCTGTACTGCTAGGTAAGAGGTGGGAGGAGGAAAAGGCTTGCCCTGAAGAGCTGGCATTAGAGCTCATCCTGGTTAAATTTCCAGATGAAGGAAGCCAGAGTAAGGGATGGGCTACGATTCAATGAAGCCTGAAACAAATGGCAAAACACAGGTTCTTACCCCTGTTGAGTATTTTGCATACATTACACCATTCCATTCCCCTTCAATTGAGCAGAAAGACTTCTTGTCATTTGGAGAACTAGATTAAAAAACAGAAACAAAAAACCACAAACATTTGTGTTAGTCTCAAATTGAAATTTCTCTACCAAAGAATCTCGTTAGTGTGACCTACCTACACAGAGCAGAACACAGAGGAGCAACTGTGAAGTCTTTGGTGAAGGCAGCTTAATAAAACTGGATTTCTCAGAGCCAACTATAAGAATGAGGGCCTTAAAGAAGATGCTAATAGACTCAAGATCCCAGAAACTGTGGGTATGAGATGCGCTAGGTGCTGGGACCATGGCAAACTAGGGACAGTCCCTGCCCTCGAGCTGTTCACAGTCTAGTGGGGAGACACTGCCATTGAGATTCTGGGTGGCAAGTGCTGTGGTGAGTTCAGGTGAGCACTGGAGACCAAGGGCAACACTGCTAGGATGAGGGTCAGAGAAGGCTTCACTTAAGGATACAATGCTGGAGACCAGGCTTTCATCTTCAGGCTGAAAGGGACCTCTGGGTCAAACGATTTTACCTCTTTTCCTAAGCAAGGATCCCTTCCTCAGAAGCCCCAACAGGTTTTACTTGGACATGACAGTGATGTGTATGGCAGGTATGGAACTTAGAAGATAAGCATTACAACAAAGGACAGATTAGGAAGGGCAAGGCATGGACATAGAAGGAGGCTAGGAGGTCAGAAAGAGAAAAATACACAGGGTAGAGGGATGAAGTTGCTATCAGCAGGCTGAAACTTGCTTCCTCTATGACTTGGTGCTTTGTGTGAAGGAGGACAAAGGGAAAGAAAAATGGTAGGATTCCAAGTTTAGAAGGTTATTGTGCAGTGGTTCTCAAAGTATGGTCTGGGGACCCCTGGGGCTTCCCAAGACCCTCTTAGGTCAAAACTATTTTCATAATATTTAGACATTACCCTAATTTGAAAAGCCCACCAAGCATTCTTTCAGAAGGCAGTCTTTCTATTATATAAGTCGCTGTGACTGGCCAAAAAATCTGCTAGCAGTTCCTGTTGCTGCTGGTTGGTTGCCTCTGAGGAATTCTGAGAAGCAGGCCCACGCAGGTCTTTGTTCTGGACATCCTATTTCCCCCACCTGCCTATTTTAGGGGAGCAGCCACATTATCGTGGTGACTGGTGCTATTCCCTAACCTCTGCCCGTATTTTCTGACTGCAGTATTATTTTGGATTTTACAGTGATCCTTAGTAATAAACATCTTGTGCTCGTGGTCCCGTCCTGCCCTGCTCAAGATTTTTTTGGAGGCTGATTCTGTCATCCAAATTAAATTATCTCCCTAAAAAACTGGTTAACCAATCCTATGTCTTCCATCTGCAATACTGTTCCCAGTAAGGCCTTTGAGGTCAGAGAAAGTCCTGCAGATTTTCCTCTTCTAGGCAGGCTCTAAACCACCCAACTGACAGCACAGCTGTCTTCATCTGATCCTAGAGAGTCAAACAGAACCAAGCAAAGATGTGATGGTTACTCTTTTTCCCCAGCAAAGCACAGAAAAAAGGACTATGAGGGCTTTGAGACACTTCGGTGGGAGTCACAGGGTCTCCTGTATGGGCTAGCTCATGGTCCAATCCAGCAATAATGAGTCAGGCACCCATAATCTGGGTTAGCTAGGAGATCCAGGAAGACTCTTTCAGTTCCCCATTTGCAAGTCAGGTTCCTAGGAAGGAAATCCCACCAATGACCTCAGGTTGTTCTGACCCCAGATTTTAGGTCTCCTCCTGAGATGGGATTTTAGGAAGAGACATGACACACAAGATGTGAAGTAAGTTTACAAAGACAGAACCATTAAAATGGTCAATTCCTGATGGAAGTTATAGTTCAAGACAAAAGGAAAAGTATTTCAGAGAAGCAGAAGCACCGAAGCAGAAAAACAAAATACCTACAAAATCTCAGCAGTAACTCTGTGCTTCTTGCCCCCATAGAAAGGTTTGGTGTGGAAGATGATATTGGCACTATAGCCAGTCTTGGAACAATTAATATTGCATTCTCCGCCTAGTTCCACCCAGGGCACTGTGAGGATAGACCTGCAAAATCAGAAGTTTCAGGTAAGGCTGACAGTTCAGAGGAAAGAATGGAGGGGCACAGCTTAAGGAACAAAGGAACAGCAGGGTCTGCTGCTTGCTAGTCAGAGGAATGCACACAGCTCTACTTGCCTTCCATAACCATTGGGGAATGTGAGAATGTAATGTTCATCATGGTCTAGACACGAGACACAGCCTGTGGAGACAAGAGATGGAATTTCAGCTAAGTAGTTGACGGAATCTCCATTCAGTTTAGGGAAAATCAATCTTGCATCCCACCCCTGCTCTCACCCCCAATACACATGCTTCCCTGCAAACAATGACATCCAAACTGGCTTTCTGGGGCCATTTACTCTTACTAGATAGGTGTCCAGCACATATTAGAATGACATAAAATTCTATTAACACTGTAGTCCACCAAAAGCCCCCAGACTTACCCTGTCCTATGTTGTGCACCCCAATTGACATCCCAAGGAATTTTGATTTGGTCCAGATATGAGCATTGAATTGTATCTTCTTGTTAAAGCACTCAGCATAAAAGGCTGAAACTGAATAGAAATTGTTTTCAATTAGTGCACTACATAGCCATAGTCCCCTCTCCAACTCCATTAACCCAGAGAAAAAACTGGCTGCATGGGGAAAATCCTTTACCCCTCAAAGAACAGCCTTGAATGTAGTCAGAAATTACCCACCTGCCTTTTATACCCTGTTTCCCCCAATGCAAGCAACCGTTCAGGACCATGTGGGCAGGAATTTCCCTGAACCATGAGGCTATGACCAATCCCAGAGGCTTAAAAACAAAGAGTCTGTCTGTTCTTCTGGTCAGCAAGCATGTTCCTGGCCCAGCCCCAACCTGGGCCCATCCAGTATTACCAGTCTTAATGCTGCATCCAGCAAATAACACGGGAGGACACACCTTCTTTCCACTATGCCAGGAATATACTGTGCAGAAACTACGTCTTTTTTATATAAACTGTCTTCAGAGTTGCTGGGATCACTAGAGCACAGCTCATGCTGTAAAGATGACTTCAGAAGCACTAAAAGGTGGCTTCTCAAATCCCTTCTTTTTATATATCATTAAGCAGTGAAGCCTAATAGAGTCTTTGGAACTTATACCAGGAACAGATATGAGGAATCAATCCTCACAGGATTGGGAAGATACAGGTGGCCATAAAACTGACCGTACAGTGACCTCAGTTATGGAGCTCTTTATGACCCTCTTTAGACAGAACAGTTTGAAATTGGCTACTGCCGAGGAGCTCTGTAACTTACTGGGTGGATGATGGGAAACCTGCTCAGCCACGAATGTTACGCTATTCTTGGAAACCCAGGGAACTGGTCCTTCTGAAACTAGCTCCTGCAAGTAAACATAACATCATTTTCTTTTGATGTGGAAACAAATGACAGCGCAGAGAATCTAATAACTGGAGTCTCTGCCTCCCAAGGTGGTTAACTGCTCCCTCCTCTACACACCCAAAACATCTCATATATACTTTTCTTGTAGCACTTATTCTACTGGAATTACTGCTTTGTGTCAGTCTCCCTAAGTCTCTCTCACTAAGACATTATTGAAGGCAAGGTGCCTAACTCAGGGCCAGGCCTGGCACAGAACAGGGACTTATCAATGTCTGCAATATGAACAAGAACAGACACATTGCTTCAGGAAAGGACTACATGTAACGTGTCATTCGGAAAGGGAAAAATACAGAGAGTTATTTTTAAGGAGAGATTATTATATGAAAGCCAGTGTGGGCCAGGGGCTTATTTTTTTCACCCCTAGAGGCCTTTTAGCATTTATTTGGGTCTTCCATGTTGGTTGTTTTCCTCAAATCAACCCCCAAATGTTGGAGCCCTGTGGCTCAGGTCTCAGTTAACTATTCTTCTCTAGATGTCTTCCTAGATGATTCCACCTAATCCCAGGGATTTAAGTGCCTTCTAAATACACTAAAATCACTGAAAGCCCCGTCTCCATCCTAGACCTCTCTCTCCCTTGAACTCCAGACTCTTAAATTCTAACTCCCTACTTGACAGTTCCACTTACATGTCTTTATATTTTATACTTTATATTTCATTTTGGAGTTCTGGATTTTTCCCTCCCCAAATCCAATCTCTTCCTCTTTAGTAAATGGCACCAACCAACTGCTGAAGCCCACAAGCAAGGATTCATCTCTGACTGTCCCTTTTCCCTCACCTTGCCCAATCCATCTAACAGCTCTGCCTCCAAAATATAGCTTGAGTCAACCATGTCTCTCCTGGAATAATGCCAAAGCCTCCTCCTTGCCAAATGCCAAAGCAAGTGGTCTCCTTGCTTCTATTTGCCCCTTTCCAATTCATTTTTCACAAAATAATTATAATGACCTTTTCAAAGCAAAAATGAGTTCCTGATAAGCCATAAAATTATCATTATGGTCCAGGAGGACTTTGCATGATCTGATTTCTAAATTTCTATCCTCATCTCACGCCACTCTTTCTCCTTGCTCACTGTGTTCAAAATATACTGATCCAACAACACTGTTCTTCTACGGGTGGTAAACATCAGCGCCTTTACCATTATTATCTGCCTCCAAATAAAATGAAATCTTGAATCAGTACACTAAAAGCTAAGTACTAAGTATCTAAATACTAAGGTAATTTAAAATGTCAGTGGAGAACTCACCACATTCTCTTCAGTATCATTTGGTAATGTCCAGTGACACTGAAAGATCTCGCCCAGAACAGGGTTGTACGGCTTTTTGGCAACCGATCCTTTCCTTCCTGCGTGAAAGGCTGAGAGGTACCATTTTACAACCTGAACCATTCGGTCTCTGGCATCCTTCTGGTCACTAATACTGCAAGGGAGAAAGACAAAATTTAACACCCTGTTTTCTGACAGCACCCTCAGCATGGTCCACCCTAAGCCAGACTAAGAGGACCCAGTACCAGGAGCTACCTCGGTCTCTTTTTAAAACTGAAGTATAATATACATAATTAAACACACCAGTCTTAACCGTTTGGTTTGATGAATTTGAAAAAATGCTTATATCCATTTAATTCATCACCATGCAACCAAGCTATAGAACATCTCCATTACCCCCAAGTTTCCCCATCCTCCTTTCCAAGCAATCCCCAACCCTTACCCTGAGGCAAACACTGTTCCTGGTTTCTAAGACCATTAGCTTTGCTTGTTCCAGAACTTCATACTTATAAGTGCATTGTTTAACTGCCAAATAGTTGCAGATTTTCTGGATATATTTCTGTTATTGATTTCTGATTTAATTCTTTCATGATCAGTGAACATATTCCATATGGTTCCAATTATTTTCAATTTATTAAGTCTTCCTAGTATACGGTCTATCTTGATGAATGTTCCATTTACACTTAAAAAGACTGTTATACAAATTGTTTGGTAATGTTTTAGTAAAGTCAATTGGACCTTCTATAGCCTCACTGATTTTCAGAGGGGTGGGGGGAGGTGCGTGCTGCTCAATCAATTCCCGAGGGAGGAATTTCCAACCTTGATGTGTACTTGTCTATTTCTCCCTTCGGTCAATTTTTGCTGTATATAGTTTGAAGCTGTTTTACATATTTAGGATTATTATTTATTCTTGATAAATTGACTCATCATATCATATGAAATATCCCTACTTGTCTCTGCTAATATTTCTTGTCTTAAAAAATATCCTTTGATACTAATACAGTGACACCAGCTTTGTTATGCTTAGTGTTTTGCATGGTATATCTCTGTCCATCCTTTTAACGAATCAGTGTCTTCATATTTAAAGTCTCTCTCTTGCAAACAGCGTAGAGATGAATCTTGCTTTTTTATCCACTCTTATAATCACTGTTCTCTTAAATGGAGCGTGTACGCTATTCACATTTAGAGTAATGAATTTGAAAAAACATGATATAGTTGGGTTTAACTCTATCATCTTGGTATTTTTCTATTTGGCCTCTTTATTCTTTGTTCCATTATATTTCCTTTCCTCCTTTTTGGGGAGTTAGAGAATTCCATTTAATCTTATCTATTGGCTTTTTAGCTGTACTTCTGTGTTTTTTATGTGATTCCTCCAGGGACCTCCCAGCTTAAATTCTCATACATTAAAAACTATCCTTAAACCTCAAATCTATATCTAATGAATAACTGATACTTTCCATTTATTTATGTTACCAATAAATACTTACATTTTATTTGTTCAATTATGTATGAATTTAAACAGTGCCATCGCTATTTGAATTTCTGCCCTTTGGGAATTGGTTAAATGGGTCTCTTAAAATCTTCATTAAGAAGGTATGTATCAATGTCATACAATGTGCCCACCCACTGTGAAGCTTCAGTAAACCACAGTCCAAGGCCAAGGAATGCAATCAGAGAAGACGGATTAGAACACCCCATTACAAAGAAAGTATTGCTGCTACCACTGAAAAGCAATGTGAACTCACTCACCTCCTCATAAATCAATCCCACCTTTAGATTAGCTCTGTCCTTTATACATGTATCTAATATTTGCAAGCTTTGTATTTGAAATTTATGAATCAGGCTATACTCTGGACACTGGTCTGTAAACTCCGCAAAGGCAGACACTGTGACTCTTTCCCTTTCCAGCTCATAACAAAGTTCCTGGCAAACAATAGGTGCTTTAGAAAGGTTTGCTAAACTCGGATAACTGAAATTCATTGGATATAGTGTAAATAATTTAACAGTGATTACCAATTCCTGGATCAAATAAGATCCTAGCCTTGGCTCTGTAAATCCTAGCTACCTTAACAGGCACTCAAGATTTTCTGAAGTGTTTAACTTGGTTGCCTAACAATATCACCGCCAAATAATCTAAGCAAACGGGCATCTAATACAAATGAAATATTCAATTCCACTTTTCCCCAGAAATGTCTGAAAGGCAAAGGGATCCATCTATCCTGCCAAGGCAGAAAGCTAATGGGTAAAGTCTTAAAAAAATTGGAAACTACTATATTGAGTCAAATACCTCACAAACAGGTCCGGATGTGCAAAAAAGTCTGCATACATTTCTAAAAGAGATCTTCTTTCAAGAATAAATGTTGGAAGAACTACCTGAAAAACATACATATTTGACCCTTGAGGATCAAATTCCACTACAGATAAACAGATTGCTGAATTGCTTAAAAAAAAAAAAAAGTATATGAAAACAAAAAACTCATTCCAATCATAGTAACACCCACCAAGTACTGCCCAGGCATGCTTCTGATACCTGCTTCTCAAACTGTTCTGATTTAGAATGCCCATTAACCTGCCCAACAGATGAAAAACAGAGATTTTGAATGTTCAAATGTCACTTCCTCTTTGCAACCTCCCTTTAGCTCCCTGAATCAGTGTAACAATAACAACAACTACTCAGTAGCAACCCTTTGATACCTATATGAACCTTCTGGAGTATCACATACACATTATCTTATTAAACTGTACAACAATCCCATTAAGAAGAAATTATCATCCTTATTTTACAGCGGAGCAAAATGAAGCTCAAAAGGGCGAAAAATTTTCTCACCACTCTGTTATTCAGTGGAATTCAAAATCGGGTCTGTCTGGTTATGGGGGCGGTGCAGGGCCTGCTCACTTCCCCTCTATCATCGTAGGTGCACTAGGGAACTTATCTGCTTATGGGTCTGTGTCTGCAAATGAACAATGAGCTCCTAGAGTGCAAGGGCCATACTTATTTCTACTTGCATCTTCAGTTACTATCCCCAAAGTAAGAAAAATTTAAGTAACTGAAGGAATAAACAAAATGAAGAAGAGAATAAAGATGGGATTCAACAAACTCCTTCATCATGGGGCTGAGCCCATGAAGAAAAATGCTGAGGGGCTGGGAATGTGGCAGAGGAGAAAGTAAAGAAGAAATTGGAAAATAAGGAAAAAGGATAAGATAGATTAGGATTAACCAATTAAAAAAGGAATGAAGGAATAGTTTTTGAAATGTGTATCAGATTAGACATTATTCATTATGGAAGTAGTGCATCATAGTAAGTAAAAATTCCTTTAAATGCAGTAATTACTGTATATGTGCTATATTCAAGATCGTGTGGTAAATGCTATGGAGGGAGCAAAGGTTAAGTATGAGAGAATAATACCAGCATTTAAATTTTAGGTAGAATGTGATAAATATCATACAAGAGATGCTCAAGGTACCATGGAAATTGAGGAGAGGCAAAGATCATGTTCTGTTTGGGGAACCAGAATGAGGGCAAAGTTTGGAAACAATTTATTGAGGTGGGGTGCTAAAGAAAAGCCTTAGAGAGTAGGCTATAAGAGACAGAGGGAAAAACAGAAGAACAAGACATGGAGACTGGGGGGTCGGGGGCAGAAAATGAGTGTGACAGGGACTGACCAGTGGACCAATATTGCTGCGTATATAAAGAGGAATGATAGAACACAAGCTTGAAAAGAAAAACTGTGGTTCTAACATTTAGAATGTTTATTATCAGGCTCCAGAGTTTAAATGTTCCACAGAACATGTATGTTCATAATATACATATGCTTAGATTGGCAAGTAAGTTTGGTACAATTTCCTACCACTCTTGGAGAACACAGAGATTCTAAATCACTAAGTAAGACTGCTGAAGAACAAGACAGGACTAAGTGTCTTAATGTATAAACAGCTCTTGCAAATTAACAAGAAAAAGATTACTATTGCAGTAGAATAATGAACAAAAGAACTGAACAGGCAATTTGAAAAAGAAGAAATGGCTAAAAACCATAAATTTGATTTGATGTGTAATCCAAAAAAAATTATTTTTCCCTCCCTACTTAAAAGTTTTCTTAAGAACTCTCATTCAACACATCTTCTTCAGTGTTTTTAGCACTATACTGATGCATGCCATTATGTCAAGCTGCTGGAACACTGATAAAAGTGAGCTGGGTTAGGTTGTCTTAAACCTGGATTCAAGTACTTATTTTGTCACTTCTTAGGTGTGAGGAAGCCCTGGAAAATTAATTCAACCTCTGCAAGTTTCTGTAAAAGGAAGATAATTATATGCCTTGCTTAAATCTTAGGATTGTTTTGAAGACCAAATGAGGTAAGCGGGATGTGACTTTATGGTATTTCCAAACACTACAATGTATTTGGAAAATAACTCTTTATAGAAAATATTTGAAGAAAGTATTTTTATAAATAGGAAAATGAGATACAAATTTAAGGCATTATTGTAATAATACTTTGGAATGCACAAGGGAATCAAGATTTCAGAATCTGCTGGCAATCATAGCCATTTATGCCAATAAAGATTTCTAAAATAGCTAATTTGGCAAAAATTAAACTTTTAGTGGCTCCAAACCCAAACCTGGACTATCTGGCAGAGGAAATTATGTGAGGCAAACATTACACACTTGATTGTGGCACACACTTTTGGTTGCCTATGTACACCTCTATTAACAGAACTTTCATTCAGTTCAGGTTCAGGCTATAGGTTGCCATAAGAGTCACAGGGCCCTCCCAGATCTCAAGGGGTAAATGTGGATTAACCTAAACCAATCATTTAACCTCCTTTACCAGTGACTGGTTTAGGCGTGCACACCTGCCTAGTTCTGGCCAATGAGATTCAACTGGCAGTTTGATGGGCCACTGTTGTTATATGTTCTCCCTATTACAACAACAAAATTCATGAAAAGAAATTATTTTTCTGCCTCTTGACATATTTGCATAAGGATGTGATGACTGGAAGTGCAGCAGTCATTTTGCAATGATGAGGAAGACAGGTCTGAGTGTGAATGTCAGCATGCTAAGGATGGCAGAGCAGAGAGACTGAAGGAACCTAGGTCCTTTCTCACATTGTTGACCCACTACGAATTAGTCAATCCTGGAAATACTCTACTCTGGACTTCTCATTACATGAGATAATAAACCTAGCATTGTTCAAGATACTGTTAGGTGGGTCTTTTATTACTGAAGACCAAAATCAACCAAGCTAGAAGGTGTAGAAAAGAAATATATTATAAATGTCAACATCTAAAATTAAGCTGTATCTTTCAAATGTGAAGTTACAATTCTGCTCCAGCAATTATGCAATCAATCTAATGATCACTGAAAAAATTCTTAGGGCAATCTCCTGCAAATATTCTCTTACCTAGAACTTTCCCAGCAAGTATGTTTGTTGCAAAAATTTTCCATTTTCATTTAGATTTGGGGTAAAAATTTTTATTATAGACACTTACTAGAAAGTATTATGGATTAGTTTACAGATTTTGAAATCTACGACCAGATTAGAATCTCAGTTCTGTCGCTTAAATAAGACTTAGCCAAGTTACTTAACCTCTATGAGCTTTAGTTTTCCTCATCTATAAAATGGCGTTAACAGTAACACCTAACTTTGCAGTGCTGTGGTGAGAATTAGGTTAGAGGATGAGGCTTTTGGCACAGTGGCGGGGATATACGCAGGCACCTATACACCAGTCTCCTACATCAATCAGGTATTCTGTTTAGAGTGCCAGTTTAAATTCAAATTCAAATCCAGAACCACAATAATTATACGGCTCAGCATGTGTCATACAGTATTCCACTCACTACCTGTTCCATTCCTTACAACAATCCTGTAAAGTAGGTCACTGTATGTCCATTTTGTATATGAGAAACCCAAAGATCATAGAGAAAGGGACTTGCTCAAGGTCACACAGTTTGGTAACAGCTGAAGTAGGATATAAGCACAGGTCCTCTAACCCCGAGATCAGAACTCTGCTCATTTTGATTCCATGCACACTACACTGCTTTAGGTTTTGTTCAGACTACTAACCAAGCCAATACTATTCCATGCTTGCCCCCAATAAAATCCAAATCATAATCTATATAATCCATATGTACTATCTCTATGAAATTATCCTAGCCTTATTTCATCCATTTATAAAAATTTTCAGTTAACTCAGGTACATATATATTAATTCATAACAAGACAAAAGTATAAACAGAAGTTATGTCATTATACTACATTTGCAGACACACTCACCATACGATCACTGAGAATCTACATATACACATTAAGACTAACAGTAAATACCAAATTTGATTCTTACCTTAGTGAGATCCATTCCAAGCCTAACCTGTGACAATAGATGCATGATAACACTCTTGTGCTCTTCCACCGACCCTGCCTCCCCTTCATCATCTCTATCATCATGTGAATCGAAAAGGTCTAAAATAAAACAGATCTTCTTAGACTGGTGTTAAACTGGGCCAATCTGTGCTGTTACCAAGTATTATACTTTTTTTTTCAAACAAATATTTTTAAGAAAAAAAAGGTAAACTCTCCAAGGCTGCTTACCAGCATCACTTGTTCCATTGGACATGGAAGAATTAAGTGATTCCGTGGTATCTGGGCGCTTTAGACTATTTCCTGAGCTGCTGTGTGTCAAGACTGAGGCAGATCCAGAGGAACTAAAAAAAATTAATCACCTTCTTAAGCTCTTTAAAAAAGCAATTTAAAATCATAGTAAGATACCAATCTATTTAAAACCAATATATGGAGATAGCTGACAGAAACTAACTAGACCCTTAAAGTTAGCTGGTTACATACATACATGCTTTCCGACTCTCTCCCCATCAGGCTCATGTTTTCTGCATGGCGTATGCTCAACCAAGCCATGTTGAAAGGCCATGAAAAATTGGTAAGATTTTGCCTCTGCATGTAAAACTAGAGTTCATTTTCCAATTTGGTTACTTTGCATAAATGTAGGTATGTCATAATTCTTGGCAACCATTTCCAGAACCTCAAAACTGGTAAGTCTATTAATTAGCCTCAGAAAGATGTCTATATTTTTGAGATCCTTTGATAAAAGCCCACACTGGTAATAACACCCTTCCCAGTCATTAGAAAATTATATTTGAAATTAAAAAATAAAAAAGCATATTACTTTTTACAAGTAAATTTATGGTAAGTGGTATTATGAGCTGATTAACGGGTCTAAAGGAAGATTCCTCTATTTTATTATTACAGCTATGATTATAACTTACCTAGGACTAGTATTTGTACATTAACAAAAGAATGATCAAAGTTTACTTATTAAGGGTAAAAACAGAAACCAAATTTCTCATACTGCATATATTATTTATAAAATGGTACACACATAAAAGTCTTTTATTGCAAATTTATAGGTGCAAAACACATTATATATTCTAATTTAAACACAGTTTGCCCTGATTACTTACCTTCTTTTGATTTCTTATTTAATAATAAGCTTGATTTTTTTAAGAGTAGTTTTAGGTTCAGAGCAAAACTGAGTAGAAAGTACAGAATTCCCATATGCACAACCTCCCCACTATCAACATCCTGCACGACAGTAGTACGTGTGTAACAGTTGATGAACCTACATGACATGCCATTATCACTCAAAGTCCATAGTTTACAGTAGGGTTCACTCTTGATCTTGTACATTCAATGGATTTTGACAAATGTAATATAAGTATCCCCCACTGTAGTATTGCAGAGAATAGTTTCATTATCCTAAAAATCCTCTGTGCTCTGCCTATGTTAGAACATTAGAATATTAGAACATATGTATTCTAATTTAAACATAGTTTGTCCTGGTTACTTGCCTTCTTTTGATCTATTTTTCAAAAATCCTTAGGTAACTGAATATTGCTACTTTGATAATTCAGTAGTGTACATCACAAGGTACTATAACTAATGTCTACCTCACCAGTTTTGAAAGCCAATGGAAAATATGAGTAAAAGAACTAGATAAGAGAAATCCAATTATCATTAAATAAAAGAGCTGCATAAAAATTATCTTCAAAAAGTTTTGTGGCTCTTTGATACATCATCAAAATAGAATCAATCTTTTAAATCAACTGATCTAAAAACCTCAGATTCTTTAAAACATGTATCTTATTTTAGATTCCAAACGTCAGAGATGAATTTATGCTGTGCTTTTCCTCCTTACTCAGGTTAGAAACTATGTCTGGGCCAAGTGAAACGCTCAATAAAGCTCAAAATGGAAAAAAATGGGATAAATTCTCATTTAGCCATTTCATAATTTACCTCGTTCAGGACAAAGGATTTAAAGACTATAGTTACAAAACAAGAGCAACACTGACAAAAATGACATGCATACAGGAAAGGTTTATCTGCAATGGGCTAACTTGCACAGAATTAAATCATAAGATCATAAATAAACTAAACCGAAAAAGGTACAGCTCTGAACTTAATTATAACAACAGAATCCAAAACTTATTGAGTACCTTGTATGTGCCGAACACTGTGTATGTTCATCTCCATAACAATCTAACCCTAAAAGGGAGACATGATTATTCTCATCATACACAGAGTCTCAGAGGTTCAATGACTGGACAGAGGTCACACAACTGGTAAGTAGTGGAGCCATTTCAAGTATATGTCTGGCTCCAGAGCACAAGTTCTTTCCCACATGCACTTTCATCTAGTTTATAAATGTGCAAAACCCAATAACATAGCTCACACAGAAGTTATCATTACTACAGGTCTTTAGAAACTGAACGGTGAAAGGACTTAAGTTTTCAAATTCTCTTCTGTCAGATAGAAACTTGACTTGAGAGCTAGAAAACTAGTGGTAGCCGCTGATGACCAGCAGGTGGCACACAAGCTCAATGCCTACAGAGGCCAGGCAGAGAGCATAAATATGTGAATAGGGCCAGATTATAAAACAATAGAGACCTGGCACTAGCGTACTCAATTTGAAGGGATTTAAAGTTCCATTTAATGGGAAAATGTATATCTGAATCACTTTGCTGTACACCTGAAACTATCACAACATTGTTAATCAACTATACTCCAATTAAAATAAAAATTTTAAAACAAAAAAATCAACAAACACTGTGCTGGCCAAATAAAACATCTGTAGTCCCTACTAGTTTGGGGATCTAGATTAGGGCATAAAAGGAAAGAATGAAATTGAAGGAGAAAAGGAGGCCTGAGTGGGTGAGCTGGACAAAGAATTTAACTCTGGATCCCTTCAAATAGGAGGTTCATAAACTGTGTATTTGTTAAGGGATGGGTACTGGGAGAGTACAGAGAAGGAAGCTTACAGGAGAAAAAAGAAAAGCCTATGAGCCTGCAGGTAACTTTGTAGATATGCCTATTACAGGTACAACAGGTAAGCATTTAAAATTTATCTATTTCAGAAAAATTTCAGGAGAACCCCTGAAACTGGGGCCAGAGATTGACTATCTGTGATGTAATGAGGCTAACCACATTATTATCAAGCTTTTACTGAATATAGTTACAGGCTTCTAGAAGACAGATGATCCATTTTGATATTCAACTGTACTTTGTTTCGATTAATAGCTAATGATCGAGACTGTCCTTAATTCTGTTTAAAGAAAACAATGATTTAACACTTCAAAAATAAATAATAACCTTTACTTTGGAATTTTCTTCCAAATGCTTATTTTCTTTTAACTCCACTATCATAAAAAATATTTTAAAAATTAAAGTGAAATTTCTATTGGCAAACTGCTAATAAGGGTCTTGTAATAGTTTATTTCCCTACATACAAACATTAAGAAACCAACATGCTAAACCAAACTCTTTCTGCTAAACTAGCCTTCTTAAATTGTGGGCTCAAATCTCTCCTCCTTAAGTAAAGTCTCATGTCCTAACAGTATGTATTTACCTAATCACATATATTTTACTTTTCCAACATTCAAAATCTGAATTTGATCTACTATGTAACAAAACTTCCTGAATTAATATCATCATTTTCCTTATAAATTTTGAGATTCTGAATAGTTACAGTGCAATTATATATGATACTGTATTTCTCAGTTCATGTGCACACTTAACAGAACTGGAGTGCTGGGTCATATGGTAGTTCTATTTTTAGTTTTTTAAGGAACCTCCATACTGTTCTCCCAGCAATCCCACTACTGGGCATATACCCTGAGAAAACCATAATTCAAAAAGACACATGCACCCCAATGTTCATTGCAGCACTATTTACAATAGCCAGGACATGGAAGCAACCTAAATGTCCATTGACAGATGAATGGATAAAGAAGATGTGGTACATATATACAATGGAATATTACTCAGACATAAAAAGGAATAAAATTGGATCATTTGTAGAGACGTAGATGGATCTAGAGACTGTCATACAGAGAAAAGTAAGTCAGAAATTGAAAAACAAATATCATATATTAATGCATATATGTGGAATCTAGAAAAATGGTATACATGAACCTATTGGCAGGGCAGGAATAGAGATGCAGACATAGAGCATGGACATGTGGACATGTGGGGGAAGGGAGGGTGGGATGAACTGGGAGACTGGGACTGACATATATACACTACCATGTGTAAAACAGATAGCTAGTGGGAACCTGCTGTATAGCGCAGTGAGATCAGCTCAGTGCTCTGTGGTGACCTAGATGGGTGGGATGGGGGTGGTGGAGGGAGGGAGGTCCAAGAGGGAGGGGATATGTGTATACATGTAGCTGATTCACTTTGTTGCACAGCAGAAACTAACATAGCATTGTAAAGCAAATATACCCCAATTAAAAAAAAAATTGTTATCTCTAAAAAAAGAAAAGAGAGCGAGAGAAATGGAGTGCCACAAAATATTTCTTACTAAAAGAAACCAAGGTTCAAGGTCTAAGTTTGGTTGATAGTACTTAGCTTGCAAATTCACATATAATCATTTCCAAATTTGTACTGTATTTCAAAGCAAACCCCAAGCTGTAACACTAGCACCAACTCCTGAGATGGCAGGAGACTTGGAAAAAATACCCAGCAAAAAGTAAGCCAACTACATCTACAACAAATATAAGAACATTGAAGCAAATAAATGTTAATTTGCTTTCTATAACAGCTATCACTTACTGCACACTTATTATACATGCCAGACATCATAGTAAGCACTTGACATTATTCTCATTTAAATGTTCACAATGACCTCTTGAAGTTGAAACTATTATCCTCATTTTACAAACAAGGAAACTGAGGATGTCATAGGTTAAATAACTTGACCAAGATCACACACCTTAAAAGCAAAACAGATTTAGAACCTATTCTTTTCTAAGATTCCAGAATCCAAAGTCTAACCACCGCTAACCTATGTACCAGTAGGGCTAAAAAGTACTTTGCTTATTGGCTATCATGTAAGTGACTTTACATGTAAAGGCCTTTTCTGTGCAATGGAACATACCTAGCTTTGATTTAACAGTGCAAAACAGGTCAAATATTTCCTAATGAGAGAAAACCTATCATCAATATCTGCCAAAATCTGCCTACTTAGTATCTCTGGAGTCCATGTGCTTCCTTCCATTCCTATGCTATGACCTTAGCTCAGGTTATCAACATTTCTCAAGTTTCTACCCAGTTTTGCCTGGTCTTCCTACATGTAATGCATCCCCACTGCATTCGATTCTACACAGTTCAGGCATATCTATTTTTCTAAAATGCAGACCTGACCAGCAGCTGCCATCACTTGTGAGAAAATATTCAAAATTCATAAAAGGCTAAGAGGACTCTTTCACGACCTGGCCCTTGTCAATCTCTTCTGTATCTTCTTAACCATTCCCCACAACTTATGCTACAGCCACACTCAGCCATGCTCAGCAGCTTACAGCTCCTCAAAGAAACCAAGCTCCCGTTGCCTCCAGGCCTTTCTTGTTAGGGTTCCATCTCCATGAGAACAACACTTTCCATTTCTCCTTCCTCTTCTCACCCCCATGTCCCTCCTCTCCCTACTCATCCACATCTCACCATGGATCACATCCCCTCCCTCCTCTGTGAATCCTTTCTTGACTTCTCAGGACTTCAAAATGTTCCCATTTTTTCTGTGCTTATTCTTTTTTTTTTTTCTGGTACGCGGGCCTCTCACTGTTGTGGTCTCTCCCATTGTGGAGCACAGGCTCCGGACGCGCAGGGTCAGCGGCCATGGCTCATGGGCCCAGCCGCTCCGCGGCTTGCGGGATCCTCCCGGACCAGGGCACGAACTCGTGTCCCCTGCATTGGCAGGTGGACTCTCAACCACTGTGCCACCAGGGAAGTCCTGCGCTTATTCTTACATGGCATATTTCCCACTGGATTTTAAAAGTTTGTTTTTCCCCCAATAGACTGTAAGTTCCCTGAGGGCAGGGACTGGCTCTTTATTCACCTCTGTATCATTCATCCACCTAATATAGTGCCTGGCTTATAGGCACCCAAATATCTCTACTCTATACAGAACAAGTAACGGTAACCTCCTCTTATGTGAGTAATACTTCCTAGCTTACTCACTTTCATTTGACCCTCTCCTAATGTTGTTTCTATAGAAATAAGGCCCAGAGTTAATGAACAATACTGGCATGTTACCACAACTGATGCAAAATTATACCATTTGAATTAAATCAGGAGTAAAATCACTATTCTCACAGAACTAGCTTTGCTCAATAAGCCAATTAAAAATAAGCTGTCTTTTTCACTTTTTCCAAATAATAATTTATAAAGGAGTCTGTCATTAACACCAGTCTCAAAATCAAATTACATTTTTAAAAATCAGGAGTCATTTCAATACATATGTAGTTCATCTACTTACTCTATTAAGTGCTTTGGGGATGAGCCACTCTGATGGAATTCATCCGCATCATAGAATTCATCTTCACTGCTAGAATAAGAGAACTCTGGGACTGTGTTTGGAGACAAGTTGACATGGCTTGGAGAAGTTAGACTGCTACTAGGTGGTGAGTGCCCACTGCCTAGGAAGTTAAAACGTTTTTAATTAGGGGACAGTGTTGGTAATAGAAGGGAAGAAATTAGGGAGATGGGGTCAAAGCAGACCTTTCTAAAATCAAAAAATAGTTAAGTTGGTAGAAGTCCCTAGACTATCTGTAAAGGAATCAACATTTAAACTAGACAAAGAAAAAGGCAAATCACATTATAGAATGGGACATAGCCTTTTAAATAAATGAAAAAATACTATGTCCCCATCTGTAATTAGGAAGGGAGTTCTTTTGATTATAATCACACTGTGTGAGTTAAGGTATTAGAAGTCCCATAGTAGATACCAGTAACAACGGGAAGCCAGAGCTCTTATTTTATACTATAGATCCAGATACCTTAAAAATGCAGCAGTGAACCAACAAGAATACAAAGTGGAAAGAATATCAAAAACCACATGAATGTTAAAGTTTTGTTCAGGATATCACATTCATATTAGTCAATATGTTTTGGCAATCATGTGCAAACACAAAAGCTGGGAACACTTACCATTCAAACTCCTCACCTCTTTTCTACCTAAGTTTAAGTCAGGTTGCCCAGAGCCCAGGGGCAGAGAAAAAGAGAGGGCTACCATGGGAAGCACGTGGAAAAAGGAAAGAACCAGGAGAACATCTTCCTATTCCTAAACAGTCTAATTAAGGAAATAGAAACTAATGGAGATCCAGAGAAAGAATCTATAATCATCTGCTTCATAGTCTAGTAATAAAAAGTAACAGTAAAAGTATCAAACAGAGCAGTGAAGTACTGAAAGTAATTTAACAAGTATTTATTGAGCAGATATCTAAGGGCTCTCAGGCAATTTATGCCAAACTGCTACAGATGCCTGGTGTAGATTAAAATTAATTAAGTCACTGCTGGCAATATAAAAGTCAAGGCCTCAATTCTAGAAGGAAATGAGAATAGCAGCAGCAAAAATGAATCCAAAGCTATCCATGGATTTTTAGTGTCCCATTCCAGTGTCTATCTATGGTTCAATAGTTGAAAGAGCACATCCACCTGCCACATTTAGTTGCCATGTTCACAAAGATATTTTTAAAACATAACACTGAAAGTTTGCTGCCTAAATAGGCAAAGCTTATTGTGGGAATTCCAAAGATAGTTCATCTTAGCAAATAACTTTAAATTCTTACCCCACCGCTGCCCCGCCCCATAGCAGCAATAAGATGGGAAATAAATAAATTTCTCTTATTGAAATAATGGGGGAAAAAAATGAGAGAGAGAGAAAGAAAGAAAGTAAAAGACCAGGAATTACAAATGATCAAGTAACAAGCAAATAGTCCAGGCAACCACACAAAACTGAAAATGTATCCAAGAAGAAAATGAGTTGGAATGGGAGTTGCAAACAAAAGAACTGAGTTTTCCTTATGAGAGAAAACATTTCTTTTTTCAGTTGTTCCTTTCTTTCTTTTATGTATTAGTGAGAGAGATAAAGGAAAGAAAGATGAAGAAATTAGGTTGAAAAATCAAACAAGACACAAACCACACACTAATTAAAAAAATTTTTTTAAATACACCTACTCTAAAATGTTATATTTTTAAAATGCTGTCTTCTGAAATAATTTATCCTAAATTATTTATAACTAATTAATGATCCTAAAATTAATGTACATAAAGAATACTGCTAACTTTTTCAAAGTCTGTAACTGACTAGGTTTTGTATATTTCCAAATGGAAAATTTTGTCTGTTTCAGAATTCTGACATAATTCCTCCTTATAAAAAAACAAAAGAAAACACAGATACTGTTTTTAAAATGACACAGTGTAATGAAATACATAAAAAAGGTAGACAAACATTTCAACTGCATTATTCAAACTGCTTATCAGCATTTTCCCAAGAGCTTCAAATAAGAGAGCTGTTGTTGCTTGCTTTCTTTCAAAATTAAGGAGACATCTGCTCAGGCTGTTAAATCTTAAAAACCAAAGTAATAACATCAGCATCTTTACTAACTCAAATTTCAAACTAGCTAAAAATCAGAGGGTAACTTTTCATTATTACACAGGTAAAGTCTCACCCAGGAAAGAACCTGTGGAGCAACAGCAGGGGCTTATCTCCCACGTCCTCAAGAGTGGTTTTGGTTTTGGCATCCGGATAACAGGGACAAAAGCACCAAGTGCTCCCTTGAATTTGGTGCAACTGATAACCCAACATCAACCTAATTAGTTTTAAAACAAGAAATAAATCTATACTAACATTAATAGCAGCCCTGTGAATTAGAGAAAAAATAAAGACCATAAATCTAAACAAATTAAGAAAATGCAAACTAAAATCAAGTATCCTTTTTTTCTTATAAAATTGGCAAAAATGTGACCAATAAATCTATCCTTAAAAAATTCTTATGTGCCAAAAGGTGCTGTACAAGGATATTCCCTGAAATACTGCTTATAATAGGAAAATTTTGGAATCAACCTAAATAAATGTCCATCAGCAGAAAAACAGTAATAGCCACTTGAGCAGCTGTAGAAAGAATGTTGTGTACCTAAGTGTATGCACACAGAAAGCTCTCTAAATGTTCTCAGTTAAATGAAAAGGGAAAGTCACAGAACCACATGATCTAATTTAGGTCAGGGAAAAAAACAACAATAAAAATACACTATAATATAGGTATGTAGGTACATACATGTATAAATGACAAAGAGTAAAGAAGGCTTACAGCTTTTGTTCTCATACTTCTGTATTATCTGATTCCTTTACAGTAAGAAAGTATATAAATCTAACTCAAGCAAATTTTTTTAAAAAGCTAATACAGAGTTTCAAAGTAAGTCTTAAGGTAAACAAATACACAAAACTCTGCAGTATTTTATTTCATTTAAATTATAATTATTAATAAACTTCTGGTTCAATCACAAAGTTAACCACTCCATGTATGGAACTGTAATGATAGAGCTAAGGTATCTCCAATACAAAATATACAACCTTTCTTCAATCTTTTTCCCATCTCCACACAAATCTTGAATGTTAATGGGCAGTTATGAGAAGTAAAGGAATTACACAAATCTGTACCTGTACTGTTTGGTGTTGGAGTCTGATGATGTCCCAAGGTAGTAGCTAATACAGGTCCAACTGGTAGAGAAGATGGACGCTGCTCTGACTTACACAACTGAGCAGGTTCTAGGAGATTTGAACATGTGAAATAAGTTAGAGAAAAAGCCAAACACAACTCTTCTTTTTCTTTAACATCTTTACTGGAGTGTAATTGCTTTACAATGGTGTGTTAGTTTCTGCTTTACAACAAAGTGAATCAGCTATACATACACACATATCCCCATATCTCTTCCCTCTTGTGTCTTTCTCCCACCCTCCTTATCCCACCCCTCTAGGTGGTCACAAAGCACTGAGCTGATCTCCCTGTGCTATGCGGCTGCTTCCTACTAGCTATCTATTTTACATTTGGTAGCAAACACAACTCTTTAACTGCAATACCCTGAAGATCCGTAGTTTTTGAGACTATATTCTATTAAGTCAAGTCCCATGCTACTACTCCTTTCTGACCCCCAGTCCCCTTTAAACTCAATGATGATATGCTACCTAGTACTAAGACACTAGGCAGGATATCAAGAGACTAGTCAAGATAGGCCAGTACCTCAGTACAACTACTCTGTAAAACTAGCAAATGCTTCGGATGATAAACTGTTTCCCCCCCAGGATCAAACCGCTTGTAAAATCTAAAATGGGGCACAGTACTTCCTCTTTAGTCTCGTGAGAGATATTAAGCTCAATCTCCTAAGGAGTAAAAATTCATAAAAAGATCTCACATACTTAATAAGTATTTTTAAAAAGATTTTCTTTTTTTCCAGTAAAATTTCTGACTTATGCCATCAGTGAAAACACTGAAATGTTGGATGCAACAAAAAGGTAAAAGGAACCAGTGGGTGTTGGCCTTAAGCCCTCCTCTGCCAGTTAAAAAAAAAAATTTATTACTCTATCCCTAAAAATACACATCTATCTAATCAGTAGGCATCACAAATTTCATTCCTCCCTTTCTCATTATCTTTAAGTCCACCATGAAGAAACCATTTGTATTATTCAGAGCTATAAAGAATATGACAAAATAGAACATTCCTGGATTACTTTCAAGTAGATCAAGGTATATTAAGTTTTCCTTGGTAGCCATCAATCCTGGGTCATAGGATTCTGTCCTAGCAGCTAATCCAAGTAACCATGTTTGTCTTCCATCTCACTTTGAAAACCAAAAGCCCTTTAACTGTACTCAAAAAGCCCCAATACCAAAATACTATCATATTTTTCCAGTTCATTTTTGGCTGTATTTTGTGAAATTCCTTTTACTTATTAAAAAACAAGACAAAAAAAAACACCTTCAAGATTACTACAACTGCCATAAAAAATTAAGTTTTTTGTCATCAGTGTACCTGTGAAACATTTTTCCAAATATTATACTATACCTGGAGGTAAGACAGTCTGGGAAGGCATTGTGTTGATCACAGGTTCCAAGGGACTAGGTTGATATATTGCATCTACAGGATTAATAGTACTCTGAGATAAAGAAGCACAGTATAGTTATTTTTAATTAAATACCCTTCCAGCATTGACCCTCCCAAATGTATGAAAACCCCACACTTCTGACAGCAAAGTCCTGAGGGTAGCTGTACAGACATGTTGGTCAAATTGCAAAGAGGAAATAAAACAAATTTACTATATGGAAGTCTAAGAGTTTCTTATAAGATTATTTAAAGAAGCATTGTAAGGAGGGAAAATGAATGAATCTCTGACATATAGAAAGGTAAAACTAAATGAAAATACTTGGAAAGAGTTGTAGAATGGTTTCAGGAAGCCGAAACAATAACCTCTCGATTCAACTCAGTGCTTCTCAAATTTTAATTCACCACAAATACCAAAGATGGAGAAATGCTCTCTCCTGCTTTGGTATTAATAAGCATTATACCTATGACTAGCTAATGTATCTGTACCACTACAATCTTATTTTTACATCCCATACTACTGCCACCTTCTATCAATGTGTATTGCACCATATAGGCACCTAGTTTTACAGTCACTAAAGGCAAAGAAATGTATCTTCTAATTGGACGTCTTTTCTTTTTGAGGATTTAGAAGGGAAAAAAATACTCAAACATGTAGCTACAATTTTAGAGAGGAAAAAAAAAGTCTAGGTTCTTCTGACTCCAAGCCAAGACACTATTTTGCCAGCATGATGGCATTTTAAAAACAAGACTCCAAAGCTTACTGATATTTTTTTATTTGGAGGAGGGGGAGATTTTAAACCAAGGCCTTTGCCAAAGTAAAGTTTGAAACCACCACTTAGAAGACTATACTAGATAAAACCCAAGAAAGAAAAATTTAAGTTTTTTAGCTTTCCTTGATCTGGAAAACTAAACTTCAAACATGTATTAGGTAGAGCTTGTAACAGAAAATACTGAAACAGAATTAGAAAAGAAATACTTTATTGATGAGCCCCAAAAGCATTTGTAAAAATTTAAAAGCACATAACAATGGAAACTGAGATAATAGGAAAGTTTTTATAGCATTCTTATTTAACACCTAAGTTATTTTTTTCTTATATCCTCTCTCTGCATAAATATCAATATGTAAAAATCACTAAATCAGATCTCTTAAATTGATTTGAACATGAGAATTCTGATTCTTGTCACAACAGTCTACATACCATAAATATTCTAGTCCTAGAAAATAAAGGACACAAAGAAGCTCTGAAAACAATCATTAATAATCAAAAGCCTAGTAAAGTGAAGTGGGGAAGGTTCTGGAGCATTAGGAAAAGCACAGAAACAGAGACTTAGAATTTTAATTCCTAGAATCCTTGCTCTACCAGTGACTTGCCAAGTCTCATCTGCTGTGGGCCTCACTTTCCCAGTGTATAAAATGAAGAAATGTCTGGATGCTATGGTCTCTAAGGGCTTTCTGGTTATTACATTAGGATTCTATTTTCAGATACCAGGCTGGGCCATAATACCTAAACAAGTGTCTCAACAATCCTGGAGCTGTTCTTAAAATAAATTCCTTATTTTTTCATAGTGATTTTTCTCTAAAGGACTCCAAGTGCTTTACAAAGGCAAAATCCCACCTTTAATACTTTGAGCCGTAAGAATGAGAATATCCCACCTCCTTATCCCCAAACTATTATATAAGAAAAAATTACTAACGAGACCAAGAAATAAAATAACTTTGGAGAAAGGGACCAGGATTCAATCTTTTGAATGCAATCTTCTGTTTTTCAGAAGCCTAATATTAGGTTTGTCAATCCCACAAAACACTTTTAGACTTTTCTTTTGTTGCTGTTGTTAACAGAAAATACAACTACTGTCCGTGGTCAACCAACTTTAGGCTAAAAAACGTCAAATAACATTCTACGCCTTGCTTTAAAAAAGAATGTGCAGAGCTTGAGAAGTGCAAACAAATGACAATCCTAAACCCTAATCTGTTGTAAAATTAATAAAATTCATGCAATACAATATAAAATACAATTATATATACATATATGTATGTATAGCTAACATTTACTGAGTACTATGTGCATACTATCTCACAACAATCCTCTGAGATAGAAGTCACTTTTCTTTATAGATGAGGAAACAAAGACTCAAAGGTTAAGAAGCTTGCCTAAGGTCACAGATAGTAAGTGGCAGGGCTAGGTCTTAGCAGTCTGGGTCCAAGGGCTAAACCATGAACAGTGCCTTTTTTTAAAAATAAAAACTCTTAAGGAAAAATGCTATAGTCACGGATCAAATGATTCAAATATGTTTGTCTTCTACAAGTTTAGGTTTTCTATCAGTATAAACTATCTAGATGTTTTTAACTACAAATGATCAAACATTTTTAGTATGCTTTATAAAACTATTGTTTAACATAATAAAAAGTAACTGATTTGCTTTGAGAGAAAAGAGGTAAAAGTAACTGCCATCATTAATTTTCCTTAGGGCCTTTGGGAACCATGAAATGCTAGACAACATACACAGTCTTTTTCCATGAGGCTTATAATCTTAACTGATATCTCAGAAGAGATATTATATTGTAATTATATCACATAATTGTATTAAATCACCATGGCTCAAACTATGAACTCACATTGTGAAGAAAAAGAAAAATTCCAATGTGCTTAATTCAAACTTTAAAAATGTTTCTCTTACTCTGTTTTCTTAAGAAATATTTAACTTATTTTTCATTTTAAACCAAATATAAACATAACATGCTCATCCTTTCAAATATAATCATAAGATGGTTTTCAAGATTTACAAAATGAGTTTCCAGATCTCAGATAAGCTGGCATTTGTAAAGCCTCAGACAAAAAAAGAGGTTGCCTCCTTCTTCAGAAATACAGTCTGAACACAAGTCACACATCTACCATAAAACCAGGGGAGCTTAAACTGCAAACCTTCAAATTCTAACTTTTATTTCCAATAAAATTTTCTTTTCTTTTTGGTGGGTAAGTTGAATATAAGGGAAGAGTAAAATCCAAGGGGAGGAAAGAATAGAAAATGGCTATAAGTGGAAGAATTCATGTTGCAACTTGTTCCTACAAAAAAGCCGTATACACCACAGTAGCAATGACTGTGGTGTATAAATCTAAAAATAAAGATAAGAAATTAATAGAAACCTATAACCATATAGTTAAATTAAGACGTTTCAATACTGTACCCCTCCCCTTCTGCTTTCATTAGAAAAAAAGAAGTTGGACAAGAAATGTAGCATTGTGAGTTATGCCTTATTTAGTCATAAAAGCTGCATTTTTATACCACGATTAACCCTTTAAGTTAACACATGCAAGGTGATTCAATAAGAATCAAGACTCAGCAAAATTTTAAGATCGACATTCCCCCTCCAAATGATTGCTGAAAGATGGCCAACTTTAAGAGCTCAAGGAAAATTGCAAGAGTCAACAAACAAAGAACAGTGAGTAGGTAAAAAGAGGAATTTGTGTTGAAAAATGAGTAGAAATTCAGGCTTCTCCTGACATAACTGGTTATAATGCTCTGCAGAAGTAAAGGGGAACAAAGATCAGATTAAACTTACTATAATTCCATCTGCGTGCTTCTCCGCATTACACTGGTCCTTAAGGAGAAATGTTAAAAATATTAACTTCATTCTCTCATTTAAGTAACACCTTGTGTACTTTCTTCCCTAGTAAGAAAACTTATTTTACTGGGTAAGCAACAACGTTAGAAAACTACTACTCTGCTTCCACTAAGATAGTAATTTCACTGGTCCATTCCTAGCCAAACATAATTCTAACCAAGAGCATGGCAACTGTTTTTCTATATAGGCATTTAATTAAATTCTTTGTAGAAATATCCTATTGAACTGTGTAGTCACATTGGTATCAATGACTGAAAGCAGATATATTATTTTAGGATTAATGATCCTGAATATTTCTGGGTTTAACTTTACAGTAAGTTATGCCAACTCTCCACAACCCCCAAACTCTTACCATACTGCAAAGGTATGACAATCATATACCCTTAAAAACTCAGGATAGACATAATTTCCCATATTCTGGCTGCTGGCTCCAGAAGTATATCAATACTTTTCTAAACAGATGGTCTGATTTTTGTTTCAGTAACCATAATCACCATATCCACAGAATGATGATACAGGGGCTAACGCTTACTACCTGGCAGGTATTTTACGTACAGGCATACCTCGGAGATATAGCGAGCTTGGTCCCAGTCCACCACAATAAAGCAAATATTGCAATAAAGCAAGTCACACAAATTTTTTGGTTTCCCAGTGCATATAAAAGTTATATTTACATTATACTGTAGCCTATTAAGTGTGCAGCAGCACTGTCTTAAAAAACAATGTATGTAATTTAAAAATACTTCATTGCTAAAAAATGCTAAACATGATCTGAGCCTTCAGTGAGCTGTAGTAGTAATATCAAAGATCACTGCTCACAGATCATCATAACAAATACAGTAATAATGAAAAAGTTTGAAATATTGCGAGAGTTACCAAAATGTGACAAACCCACAAAGTGAGCAAATAATGTTGCAAAAATGGCGCCAATAGACTTGCTTGACACAAGGTTGCCACAAACCTTCAATTTGTAAAAGATAGCATCTGCAAAATGCAATAAAACAAGATCTGCCTGTATATTATTAATTCACTTGTTCCACTGACAACTCTATAAAGCATGTACTATTATCATCCCCATTGGACAGATGAGAAAACTGAGACAGAGAGAGTGTCTAGTCTAGTCTACAGTGTCTAGTCCAATACATATAGTCTAGCTCCAGAATTCAAGGTCTTAACTAATATGCTATTGATATTTTGCCTTGCCTCTCTTCTCCAAGGATGTACTTAAGGAAGAAGGTGGTGGAAAGTTACCAAACATATCTGTTCCTGTAACTATAATCTATTAGTATTACACAGACAATATATTTAACTTAAAACTGTTTAAAGTTTTAACTCCATACTATCAAGAAGCTTTCAAGTTTTAATAGAAACCAGTATTTGGTCTTGGTTTACAGCCAAGTTGTATATCATTTATACATAACTTTTTCTTTCTTTAACTACAGAGTTTACTCAGAAATCTACAGATTGAAGGGACAACCAAGAGCAATTTAAAGATTTGGGGATAATTTTTTTTTTTTAAGAATTAACATAGCAGGCCTGAAATAGCTATCCTCAGAAAAGCCTGCCTACAAAGTTGGCCGTTGGCTTGGTGTCTGGGAACTTGGATTTTAGGAGGGTTCCCACCACCTCACTATCATAAGGGCAGCTCACTGCACCTAATCTGTTTAAGCAAACAAAATAGTTTATGCTGAAGACCAGCTTTCCTTTTGGAAATCTGGACTCTTGCTTGGTAAGTGCTAGGTAAACAGTGCTTACATGACAAAAACCCCAATAAACAACCTTAGGTGTTGAGTCTCTAATGAGCTTCCCTGGTAGACATTTCACAAGTGCTGTCACAATCTGTTGCTGGAGGAATTAAGCACACCCTGTATGATCCCACTGGGAGAAGATTCTTGGAAGCTTGGGCCTTAGTTTCCTCTGGATTTTGCCACATGTGCCTTTTTCCTTTGCTGGTTTTACTTTGGATACGTTGCTGTGATAAATCATAGCTGTGAGTACAACTACAAACTGTGCCTTCCAAGCAAATCACCAAACCTAGGGGTGGTCTTGCAAACTGCCAACACAGTGCATATCCTTTGCATATCCTTGAGAATAAAAGCATTTTGATAAGTCCATATTTCATGTTGGGATTTACACAACTGAATTAACTATATATTTACAATATCCAAAGTTTCAGTAATTTTTAATAGACAACAGTTGAAAATAAAATCTTGAGAACTACACAGAAAGAGAAATTTTAAAGTTTCTTGTTCAGATGATATTTTAATTTACTTTTAGTTTTCCCCATTAATTTCTAAATTTCTAATTTCTAAAATGGACTTTTCCAAAGAATTTCTTAGAAAGAAATATATGTAAGTGGCAATAAGTGGAAAGAAATACATGTGGTAGATTAAATTTCCCAAAAATGGTCCCAACAAGAGGTAGAGTTCATGGCCCCTATCCTTGAAACTCTGTGACTGTCCCTAACCAATAAACATAGCAGAAGTTACTATGTGTGACTTCTGAGACCAGGTCATGGAAATGCCACAAATTTCTACCTTGTTTTCTTCCCACACTGTGAGAAAGGCCAAGCAGCTGGAAAGAGAACTATACGGAGGAGCACCTAGGTCCCCAGCTCAACTTCCCAGGCATGTGAGTGAGCCATCTTGAAAGTGGATCCTTTGGCCCCCCCATCTCAACACATACACCCCTGCCCCTGCAATCAAGCCACCACAGGTGGCACTGCATGAAACAGAAATAAGTCATGAGGCCTAACCAAACTGCGATTTGTGAGCAAAATAAACGACTGCTGCTATTTTAAGACAGTTAGTTTAGGTTGGTTTGTTATACAGCAATACATTACTGATACAGTACATTATATTATCTAAGAAAACCACCACTTCTACTTCTGGTATAATTTAAAATAAACTTAAATATCCAGTTTTAAGATAAGTAAGTACTAGGGATGCGATGTACAACATGGTACATATAATGAACACTGCTGTGTGTTATATATGAAAGTGGTTAAGAGAGTAAATCCTAAGAGTTCTCATCACAGGACAAAAATTTCTTTTCTATTTCTTTGATTTTGTATTTATAGGACATAATGGATGTTCACTAAACCTACTGTGATAATCATTTCATGATGTAGTAAGTCAAATCGTTATACACTTTAAGCTTACACAGTGCTGTCTATTATGTCTCAATAAAACTGGAAGAAAAAATAAACTTAAATATCTGACAATTTTTCCCATAAAATATTCTCAATTAATAATACATGCTATCTACAGGGTATTTTAAGTCAGGGTTTATTATTTTTGTTACTGCTGTGGTTTATCTTTTAAGGCAGAGTCAAATCTAGACAAACCCACACTATTAAATGCCTTACTACCAATCCATTCCCATCATGAACTTCAGGAATTTTGTTCTCTTATTTTAAAAGGCGTATTACACTCATCCCCCCCCTCCATCTTTCTTTTTAAAACTTTTTATTGTTTTTGTTTTGTAAGTAAACCGCAAGTTGCCTTTTATCAGGGTCAGCTAAAGCTAAATCTCAAGTACTACTAAACCAGAGATCCAACTGATTTCAATTTGAATTATGTTAATTAAATAAAGAAAGGGTCTAATGCTACTTCCCACTTAGATTATAACATATGTTTATCTGGTTACAAGTCCCTCATTCCTTAACACAATGGCTATTCTCTCTTCTTTGAACAAACAAGCATGACTGAGATCTGGAAATATGATAGTAACAAAAACATCAGTACAACATAATTTGAGAAGACTTTTGACCAGAATTATAGACTTCGGTATTTTAAAACCATGCCTACCAGTAAGATACATGAAATATATTCCTATCTTTCTAATAAGGCAATGTAGTCTAATGAAAGCTCTCTTAATTATGGACCTATACATGTACTTATTACATGAAATAAAAAATAAATATGCTATGGTGATGAAAGAAAATTTCTAATTCAAGTTTGATGAGATTCAACAAACGGGACTGGGACAACTGGATAACCACATGCCAAAAAATGAACCTGGATCTATACCTCACACCACAAAGATTAACTCAAAGTGGACCATACATTAAATTAAATGTAAAAGCAAAAACTACAAAACTCTTGAAAGAAAATACAGGAATAAATCTTTGTTGTTTAGGATTAGGCAACGATTTCTCAGGAAAGCCACCAAAGGCAAAAGCAATAGAAGACTGATAAACTGGATTTCATCAAAATTTAAAATATGCATGCTTCTCAGGACACTATCAAGAAAGTAAAAAGACAACCCACAGACTTGAAGAAAAATCTGCAAGTCATATATCTGATACGGCTTGTATCCAGAATATATAAAATCACTCCTACAACTCAATAGTAAGATTAAAAACCCCAACTAGAAAAATGGACATGGCACTTCCCTGGCGGTCCGGTGTGGGGGTGTGGGTGCGATCCCTGGTCAGCGAGCTGAGATCCCACATGCCCTGCGGCCAGGAGGCCAAGGTATGAAGCAGAGGCAATGTTGTGACAAATTCAATAAAGACTTAAAAATAAATAAATAAATAAAATAAGGGCAAAGAATGTGAATAGACATTTCTCCAGAAGAAATGCAAATGAAAACCACTAGAATGGCTATAATCAGAAAGACAATCACGAATGCTGGTGAGGATGTGGGGCAAATAGAACCCTTACACAAGACGTAGAGGATGGACTTGAGGGTGTGGGCAGGGGGAAGGGGAAGCTGGGATGAAGGGAGAGAGTGGCATGGACGTGTATATACACTACCAAACGTAAAACAGGTAGCTAGTGGGAAGCAGCCGCATGGCACAGGGAGATCAGCTTGGTGCTTTGTGACCACCTAGAGGGGTGGGATAGGGAGGGTGGGAGGGAGGGAGACGCAAGAGGGAGGGGATGTGGGGATATATGTATACGTATAGCTGATTCAGTTCGTTATACAGCAGAAACTAACACAACATTGTAAAGCAATTATACTCCAATAAAGATGTTAAAAAAAAAAGAACCCTTACACATTATGAGTGGAAATGCTTTGAAAAGTAGTTTAGCAGTTTTTCAAAAAGTTAAACATAGAGTTACCATGTTACCCAGTAACTCCACTCCTAGGTATACACTTAAGAGAAATGAAAACATGCGTCCCCGCACAAAAACATCATATGCAAGTGTTCATAGCAGCATTATTCATAATGGTCAAAAAATGAAAACAGGCCTTCCCTGGTGGTGCAGTGGTTGAGAGTCCACCTGCCGATGCAGGGGACATGGGTTCATGCCCCGGTCCGGGAAGATCCCACATGTCGCGGAGCGGCTGGGCCCGTGAGCCATGGCCGCTGAGCCTGCATGTCTGGAGCCTGTGCTCCACAATGGGAGAGGCCACAACAGTGGGAGGTCTGCGTACCGAAAAAAAAAGAAACCAACCCAAATGTTCATCAACTGATGAATGGATAAACAAAATGTGGTATATCATTCAAAGGAATATTATTCAGCAATAAAAAAGAATTAAGTCCGGATACATGCCATAACATGGACTAACCTTGAAAACATTATGCTAAGTGAAAGAAGCCAGTCACAAAAGACCACATATTGTATGATCCTAAATATATGAAACGTCTAGAATAGGCAAGTCTAGAGACAGAAAATACATTCGTAGTTGCCAGGGATTGGAGGAAAGGCAGGGGCAAGGGTAAGTGAGGGAGAGAGGTATAGGGAATGACTTCTTCATATGTATGGTGTTTCTTTTTGGGGTGATAAAAACGTGCTAAAATTATATTATGGTGATTGGCCGCACAACTCTGTAAATATACTAAAAACCACTAAAGTATAAACTTTAAATGAGTGAACTTTATGGTATGTAAATTATATATCAATAAACCTGGTTTAAAAAAAGTCTAATGAGAAATTAATGAATACTGATATAAACAAAAAGTCTATGCAGAAAAACATTCTAGGGAGAGAACCTGGGATCCAAGGATAACTTAAACATACATTCTAGTTTAAAAGTATCTATGGTCAGACAACTCTGTTCTAAAACGATAATCTAGACTTGGGAAGTCCAGTTTAGAAGCCACTAGTCACATGTTGCTACTGAGCACCTGAATGTGGCTAATTCAAAGTGCAAAATACACCCAGGATAGTGATGACTTAGTGCGGGGGTGGGGTGGGGGCAGTGGGGGGAGGGAGAGAGGGAGAGAAAATGAAGTATCTCATTAATGAATGAATTTTCATATTGATTACATGTTGAAATGGTATTATTTTGGATATCATGAGTTAAATAAAATACATTATTAAAATTAATTTCCTTTGCTTATGTAAGTTGTGACATCTGGTTATATCACCTAATCTTAATGAAGAAAACTGGTCAAGTCCCCAGCTGCAGGGGTCTCCCAGATTACCTTCACTCTGCTCCCTCCCCTCCTCATTTCCTCTGCAATTCCCCGTGAATGGAACAGTGCTGTCTCTATCTATGGTACAAAGGAACAATGAAGTCATCTGAGCTAACACAGCTTACCTGAAAATCCCAATAACCAAGTGGTGCCCAAACTTTGCTACTTACACATCAGAATCAACCTGAGAGTTGAAAAACCCCAATGCCCAGGTGACACACCACAGCAACTACAACAAGAATGTCTGGGAATGGGAGTCATGCATCAGAATTGTTAAAAGATTCCCAGGTGATTCTAATGTGCAGCAAACTTTGGGAACCAATGCACTAATCATTTAGGCAGGTGGGAAGCTTTGGGGAATGAGAATTAAAATCAAAGACTCAAAAAACTGGAAGGAGCTTAAAATCCTACCTATAGCATGCTGCCTCTAAGAACCTAAAACTAAATCAACCCAAAACAAGAAAGGTATCAAATTAGCTACATTCTTTCTTTTTTGGGGGCCCACATCCCTGTGGGGTCTCAGATGACAATACATCTTCTAAAAGTAGCTGATTCCAAAATCTTATTAACCTGCCAGGGCAGAATAATCTTCCAAAGTAACTAAAACAATTTATATTCCCATCAGTGTTAGATGGAAGCTCTCAAAATTTTACCAACATGCCATTCTGTGGCTTTAAAATTTATGTCCTAATAAAAAGTTTTTTTAATTTAACAATTATTTAGGACTAATTATATGCTTGGTACTAAGAGCATTACAAACACTAATTCATTTAAGTTTCACACTATCATCAAGAGTACAGATACTATTATTATTCCTATTATATAGGAGAAAACCAAAGCACAGGGAGGATAAATAAACTTGCTCAAGCAGTGGAACAAGGATTCAAACCCAGACCATCTGGCTCCAAAGTCCATACTCAAAAATGTAATGCTGCCTCTCACTATTATTTAAAAACTGTATATCTTAATCACAGATTGACTGATTATGCAAAAATTAATTCATAAGGATGATAAATTTAAAAAATTATACATATAGTGGAAATACTAAACCATGCAACTATTAAAAATTATGTGTTAAAAATTCATTCAAAATTCACAATTATTTATCAGGCCCCTACTTTGTGGCAGGCAACTGTTCTAGGCATTGAGGATACAGTGGTGTTATGGAGTGAATGTTTGTGGGCACCCCCACCCCAATTCAGACAATGAAGCCCTAACCCCAGTGTGACTGTATTTGGAGTAAAGGAAGTAAATTAAGATTAAATAAGGTCCTAAGGGTGGGGGCCCAATCCAGTAAGTGTCTTTCTAAGAAGCGACACAAGAGAGCTCTCATTCATGCTCACTCTCAGTGTGTACCACCAAGGAAAGGTCCTGTAAGGACATGGTGAGAAGGTGGCTGTCTACAAGCCAGGAAGAAAGTCCTCACCAGAAACCAAATCAACAGGAACCTTGATCTTGGACTTCTAGCCTCCAAAACTGTGAGAAAATAAATTTCTGTCGTTAAAGCCACTCAGTCTGCAGTGTTTTGTTATGGCAGTGCAAGCATTCTAAGACAAAGTCCTCATGGAGATTACAGTCAGGTATAGACAGACAATAAACAGGATACCAAGTAAATCTGGCTAAGGATGCAAGACCATGAAGAAAAAGAAACTACTGGGAGAGTAGAGATTATTTTAGATAGAGTGGTCAGCAAGATCTCTCCAAAGAGATTTCATGTGGATAGAAATTTGAATAAAGTGAGGGTGTGAACCCTGGAAGTCTGGAAGAAATGCCTTCTAGGCAGAGGGGAAAGCAAATACAAATCCCTGAAGCAGAAAAAGCTTGGCCTGAGAAAAAGAAAACAGGCCGATGTTGTTAGAATGGTGTGATCAAGCAAGGTGAGGTGAGGGAGTAGTGACGGCTCAAATGACGTGAAGTTATGGTTAAGTAACTTAGATTCCATTCCAAGGGAGGTAGGAAACCAATAAGGGGATTTGAGCAGGCAAGTGACATGGTCTGATTTACATTTAAATTGTTTAAAAATACACAAAGAGTTCATATAGGGTACATATATGTATAATTTGAGGGATGTATCTGTACATAAAAAGCCTTAACAATGAAATTCCTTCTGGAAAAAATTAAAAAGCCAAACTCCATTTACTTGATCCATGTTACCCATTCTGAAGGACCTTGAAATGCAGGTCTATTAAGCTGGGCTAAAACAGACAGGTAGCAGGTACTGACTTAACTGTAGAAATTTCTAGAAAGAAGTTTTAGTAACTTCAATTGTAACTCATTCCAAAGACAGAACATCAAAAATGTTCTTGTTGGGTGGCTAAATGGTGAGCTACTGAAAGAGGCTAGGCTGCCCTGTTTTATAACTATCTAAAGACCTGATTGATTTGTATAGATGATCCAAATAGGCCTAAACACTATCAGCTCTTCTACTTCCTCAATCTTCTAGAGAAGGCACTGTTGAATCCCTAAAATACCTATCTACTCACACTGGGCTTAATATAGTTTACTGGTTACCTGTATATAAGCTTCTGGGTAACTGTAGGTGGCCCCAACCCACCCATGTAATTTCATAGTAAAGAAAACCAAAATATAACCCTTACCCCTTCTGTGCCTCCAACCCTATACTCCCTTCTTAAGCTTTAGAATGTATTCTGATCCACAAAAATAGATGGAAGAATTTAGACACATACATAGGAAATCAGGCATAGTGGTCAAAAATACCTAGAAAATGAACTTGCTCAAGCAGTGGAACAAGGATTCAAACCCAGACCATCTGGCCCTTAAGTTCTGACACTTTAATACTGAATCTGGCCTCAAAAGAAAATGATACTTCCCCTCACCCCTAAACTTACAAATTGAATATCCATACTATCTAAGCACAAATGCATTTTTCTATACTATTGTGTCATTAACAATGCTAGGAAAATAGTGTCCATTATTAGGCAAACAAATATATGCAACTGAATAAGTAAAATAGGCCAAATAATTAAAAACTCAAACATCATTTCCAAAACTGGTTGCTGAATTGGCTGCCCACCTGCTTCTAGCCACTGGCTAGAAATACAGAGATACAGTCAATGGAAGAAACATTTTTTAATACTTATTTAAATGCTAAATTATTAAACACTTATTAAACACTTAATAAACACTTATTAAACACTAAATTCTTGTTTCTCAAAATGTCATGCAATAAAGTACATATTTAGGTTGAATACACCAAAATTTTTCAGAAAAGCAGGCAATATCCATGAAATTGTTAACCAACCACAATAATCCAAAATGTTTTTATTCCATGAATAAGGAACAGTAATCAAAGCAGTGGTTTATAATGTATTGGGTTGGCCAAAAATTTTTCAGTTTTTTAAGTAAATATAAAAGACACATTTTTCATTTTCACTGAGAACTTTATTGAACAACATATTCACCGTTTTTTTCCACTACCTTCTGCCATTTTTCAGGCAACTTCATAATTCCATCTTCCCAAAACTTTTTATCTTTTTGACCAAAGAACTGTTCCAGGTGCCTTTTACAGTCTTCCAGGGAGTTGGAATTTTTTCCATTAAGAGAATTTTGGAAAGACCGAAATAAATGGAAATCCGCAGGTGCAATGTCTGGTGAATACGGCGGATGAATCAGAACTTCCCAGCCAAACTGTAACAGTTTTTGCCTGGTCATCAAAGAAACAACATGCAGTCTTGCATTATCCTGATGGAAGATTATGTGTTTTCTGTTGACTAATTCTGGACACTTTTCATCAAGTGCTGCTTTCAGTTGGTCTAACTGGGAGCAGTACTTGTTGGAATGAATCGTTGCGTTTTCCACAAGGAGCTCATAATAGAGGACTCCCTTCCAATCCCACCATATACACAATATCACCTTCTCTGGATGAAAACTGGCCTTTGGTGTGGTTGGTGGTAGTTCATTTCGCTTGCCCCACGATCTCTTCCGTTCCACGTTATTGTACAGTATCCACTTCTCATCGCCCGTCAAAATTTGTTTTAAAAACAGAATGTTTTCATTACGTTTAAGTAGAGAATCGCATGCGGAAATATGGTCAAGAAGGTTTTCTTCGCTTAACTTATGTGGAACCCAAATGTCAACGCGATTAACATAACCAAGCTGGTGCAAATGATTTTCACCGCTTGATTTGGACATTTTGAGTATGTCGGCTTTCTCCCACGTGGTATAACATTGAGTGTTCTCAATTAATGTCTCGATTTGATCGCTATCAACTTCAACTGGTCTACCCGACTGTGGAGCATCGTCCAGCAAGAAATCTCTAGCACAAAACTTTGCAAACCACTTTTGACACACACGTTTGATTAGTCACAGCACCTTCTCCATACACTGCACAGATCTTTTTTTGCATTTTGGCAGTGTTTTTACGTTTCTTGAGATAATAAAGCACAGTATGGTGAAAATGTTGCTTTTTTTCTTCCATCTTTAATATTAAAATGACTACACAAAATGCAACAATTTTGATGAGTCTTTTTTTAAACGCACGCTGATATGACAGCTGTTACGTCAATCTAACAAAATTGGGTGTTTTTTTGTTTGTTTGTTTTGCGGTACGCGGGCCTCTCACTGTTGTGGCCTCTCCCGTTGCAGAGCACAGGCTCCGGACACGCAGGCTCAGCGGCCATGGCTCACGGGCCCAGCCCCTCCGCGGCATGTGGGATCTTCCCGGACCGGGGCACGAACCCATGTCCCCTGCATCGGCAGGCGGACTCTCAACCACTGCGCCACCAGGGAAGCCCACAAAATTGTTCTGAATGAAGTTAAAACACAACTAAGTGCTACTAGAGACATCTTATGGAAAAAAATGAACGAAACTTTTGGCCAACCCAACAGTTCAGTACTAGAAAAAATATGTAAAAAACAATTTAAAAAAACACATCTCTATTGTACTCTTCATTATGGACGAAAAAACCAACTCTGCTAAAATTTAAATTCCTTTTTTCCTAAGAAAAACTTTTTTTGTGAAAGGTTTTGCAAAGTATGTCCCTATTTCAAGCAGTGACAATGGAAAGGGTGAGTCATTCAAATGTGCTCCCCTCCTTCCCAGCCACCATCACAAATGACCTTATCAAAAACAAGCACAGGCTGGCAAGGTAACATCTAAACATAATGGTTTTTCAATAGCACCAGTAACGCCAAACTATAACTTAAATTTACAGTAGAAAGGTAATATATTTCAGAACTGAGTATTTTGGCTATTAAAGAAAAAGGCCATATATTAAAATCCCATTAAACGAAAGTAATCAAAAATAAAATTTACTTACTTTAGCGATCTGCAGCAACACAATGCAGTGTTTAATTGATTCTACCATGCTCTATAAAAACAAAACACTGATTTTAGGATCTTGCCCCAAATGGCCATACAATGCTAAAACTTAAAATATAAAAGTCAGTTCAAATATACAGGGTTTAAGTCTATTCTACATAAAAAATACCCTCTCTGGATTTCCACTGGGTTCTAACATGCTGATAGTGTCAAATGAAATTATCATTAGCAAGTCTATGAATTGTTTGGAAATACCAAAAAATTGTTAATTTATACTGAATAACATCTAAAGGGTCTTTCACCAGTTCAAACATAAAGTGATGTGAATTTGATTAACTTCCAAATTCTTAGATCGTCAGCAGGCAATCCCAATGTAAATTCCTAAAACGTCTGTCTATTCAAGACTTTCATGGAATTATCAAGAGTAAAGGATCCTATTAAAATATTGGTGAACCTGGTATACTACCATGTCTGTTTTTAAAATGCTTTTATCAAAATACAAATCTTATCAGTAGCCCATTATATAATGTCAGAAGGTCAGTACATCAGAAAACTCAAATCACAATATTATTAATTATATTATAATATTATAATATATATATAATTATAATTATATATATAATATTATATATAATATATATAATATATAATTATAAAAAAGAATATACATTGTGCATGGATGAAACATTTTATCCAAGCGTCTCAAACAGACAAGACCAGAAACAGATAAAATGGCACACGAAGTCAATCCAATTAAAGGGATTATTCTATTCACTTAAATTCCTTTAGATGATAATACAATTCTTAAACACCCTTGTAAAAATGCATAAAAATTAAAAACTCAACTGCTCTTATTAATAATAGCAGCTTAAAATAGAAACATTTTACAGCAGTTTCTAATGCAAAGCCAGAGTTTATCAAACATATAACTTACATTTGTTGTCTCTTTGAGAGTTTCAATTTTCTGTGAAAAATAAATTTAAACAGAAATTATCAGAAACACAAAGAGGTATCATTGTTGTTTTTTACTGGTTAGTCATTTAAAGAATTTTACCAAAATGTACTCATTACTCTAAATCAGTTCAGGCAGGTTGGGGAGTGCTTTTGGTTAAACTTTTTAATTTAAATCAAACATTTAAATAAAAAATTCAGACATTTTATGGATTACATCCTCAAATAAAATTCATGTGATTCAATTCAAGATTTGTAAGAATAATATAAAACATTCTTATCCCTTACCTGAAAACAATTTTTGTTTTCTCTATAGGATTCACTATGTGATTTTAAAATGCTTATTTTAGAATCACCTTAAACTTTGCAAAGTTGTTTAAAAAATGACATGAGACTAAATTCCAAAACTAAGAAGGTGAGCTAAACATGAGTTACTACTATTACCAAGTGTAAAAGAGACAAATGCAAGGCTATGGTTAACAGAAATGCAAAAAAATAAATGATGCTGCATCAGGAAATCTAGTCAAGGAGAAGAAAAATGTTAATTGATAAAAGAAAACAATATTCAAACTACAAAGTAGTTGTCAGAAACCCAAAGGGAGGAACTATAATTAAAGCAACATTCATTTTGTTCCCTCATGCATGGCTTCTGGTTTATTTTGAAAATTTTGCTGGTTGCTTTATTAATATCTGAAGTGACCACATGTAAATTTAATAAAATAACTTTCAATCTTCAACATATGGTACTTGAAGAGAAAGAACTTATTCCTAAAGGTGGTACTTACAAAAAGGGTATCATAATAAAATTTTCTGTTACTCTTTCGTTCAATTATGAAACCATACCAGAAATTCACCAGAAAACTCCACTTGAAATCTATATGGCATACTATCATAACAGGTCAACAGTACTATTATAGTAGTCAAAACACCGAGGTCCTTCTATTACTTCTCCAAAAGGCTCTTGGTTTCAAAAACTTTAAAGTCAAAATCATGATTATAGAAGTTACCTTTCTCTGTTCATCATCTTTGCAGTTTTGAAGTTTGTCATCAAAAAGCTACAGGATTAAGAAAAAAATGATTATAGTATCAAGCCTTTACTACATAGTACACATTTACTAAGCAAAGAAAAGCAAACATATTTCTTCCAGGGATGGTTTATACATGCATTAAATGTATAATTAATGTTTACTAAAATACAAGATAACACGCATTTTTTCAAGGCATTGTTATCAAGTCAGATTCTATTGAACTATTTTAAACAGTCAAGATCAATTACTCTGGTACAATTACAAGCAAAAGAAAACATATGACTTTAAGAACTTAAAATATCAGTTCAAACCTAAGTTTTTTCTGCCTTGTCACCCAAGTTTATCAACATTCCTTGTTCTTTCCAGGAGCTTTGCTTGTAATTAATTTTAAAGTGGGAGTTGAAGGAGACAATTTTAATAATGATAAAGGAAGTAGAGAAGTAAACTCTCTCAATCCCCCGACTCCCCCAAAATGAAAAATGGCCTTAGAAATCAAGCCACTTAAAATTTACCAGTTTCACACAACTTTTAAACAAAATATGAATCTAATCTTGTCTTATTTTCTTCTAATTATGTTTAGGTTAGCTTAAAAACTACTGAAAAACCAGTAAGGGTTGTAAAGTAACATCAAGCAACTATTTTTACTCAAAATCAAGCTCTTTATATAAATTCAATATATAATCAAATGCCATACCTTTAACTGTTCTATCAAGATTTGTAGGTAAGCATCAGCCTCTGTAAGTTTCTTATCAAAGTCTTGGACACTAGGAACAAATCCTGAATCCAAACCCTAGAGGGAAAAAAACTGCAATAAATCCCAGCAATGTCTAATAGTACAAAAGATACTTCACCCTTCATACATGACATCTCACTTTTCTAAATTAAAAATAGTACTTTTACATAAATAATAGGTCTATTTAAATTATCTAAATTCTCTAAGAATAGTGGTACATCAATCGCCTTCATGAACTTCTAGCACTGTTCCCTGTTCATCAATTACATATGCTGCTGTTCAAATTAGAATTTATCCTGCTTTTTCAGAATCATTTTCTTCTCTCCCAAAAGCCCCATAATGGGCTCCAAAGCAACAGTAATTTAGCTAAAGGTACATATACAAAACAACCTAGATTACCTCCTGTTTCCCTCCTACTTTTTGTTCAGTTCAATCCTCCAGTCCCTTAATCTCAACTTCATATTCCCACTATTTAGTTCTCCTGTTCCCTAAACTACCCCATTAGCTCTGATGTTTTCCTCCTCCTCCCTTATTTTTTTTAAAAAAACACGAAAACTCAAAATTCTCACCTCCTCTAAGAGGGTCCTCCCTAAGTGAAAGTGACAACACTTCTGTCTAAGTTCCCTACTCATTTTCACCCTTGGCATGAACACTACACTCTGGACATGGTGTAAATGTTTATTTATTTAGAGGGCCCACTTATTTCTCAGTTTAACAGTCCAGCATTTGCATGTCCTACTTTTTGTACGCTAAAAATTTTAAGTTCCAAGAGCACGGGATTCCTATGTTTTAACTTTATTCCAAAGAAAGTTTTGAGTTCTTAATCATCTTTAACTGAAAAATACATCAATCTTGAGTATAAAAGACAAAATAGTCTGAGATTGAACAAGGCTATCATCTTGCCATATCTGCATGCCCAGAAGTCATGGAGTTAAACAGGGAAATAAGGGTCGGGAACCACTATTGTCACAATCACAACCCAACCACAAAACTCTGTACTAAATGGGTGAAATATAGTGCTTCAACATACCATACTTGACTTTCAATTGTTTTATCTCTCCTGCCTTTTGCCAAAACGTGCTGATCATTTCACATTCCCCATTTTAGTCAACTGAGGCCAGAGTTCATTTTATATTAAACCAACACCTCATCTTTGCCTAACACTTTATCATTATTAAAGCACTTTCACAGCCATGATCTCAAACATCAGATTGAGACAGTATAGTATTATGGAAAAAACAATGGGTTGGCAAACCTGGTTTCTAATTGCAGCTCAGCCACTACCAAGATATTGCGTCTCTCTAAACGATTTTCTTACCTGCCAAATACAGGCATCCTCCTCCTACTATTATTAGTGTGGCAGCTACGACCTTTACTAAAGACTATAATTACTAACACTGTCAATTACTACTAATACTATTGCTGTTCTTCCCAAACTAAAATTCAAATTCTTAATCAAAGTATTAAAAACCTAAGTCCACAACTAATCTTGTAATGCATTTTGTTTTTCAAATTCAAAGGCAAAAAAACTGCTTTTTATTTTTACATACATGTTGAGAAACTGCTTGAAATGAGTATTGAAAAACCCCTTTCCAATGAGAGATGTCATGTAAAAACAAAGTTTAAGAAAGAAAAATCATAATAAGCAATATAAGTAAAATCCAGATATATTTATAAAATTGTAGTTAAACATCTTCATTCTTAAAGATAACCCCAAAGACATCCTTTTAGAAACATTTACTAATGTAGAGTATGATAATAAAAGATGTGGAAAAGAAAGGATAAAATCCATCACATCCCAGAGATACCACAGTACTGTACTAAGAAAGTAGGGAGTGATTTCTTTTCAATGTTACTGTACCACAGGAAAATTGGAAGGACTGCTTGGCTTTTTGTTTTGTTTCACAGGGCAATATAACATAACTATCAATAATTTAACTATAAAACCCAGTTAAAATCAGCTAAATACATTGTTCTTGCTAAATACTAAAAAGGTCAATGGCATATTCATAAATGAGTATAAAGGTGAAGGATCTAAATGAGAAAAAGTGATCTTCAAGAATTTTCCCTCTTCTGAATCCATTTAGAACTACCACTATAGAAATCTAATTAATATATCCTTCTGAACAAGTCACTATATCCGATTAAAAATCCAATAAATAAATGGAAAAAATTAGATTTATATTACTGAGATCTGAAATTAAGTCTAAAACAACTCTTTGATGTTTCTATAATCATGTGAACCTCACCTTGGCTCTTTTGTCAGACCTTCCTCCCCCTAGATATCATCTTCTACAATGGTCCTTTACCCTTAAAACACCACACGTTGTAACATCCAAGTCAAAGATCTACTCAACAATCCATTTTTCTTTATGTAATGTATAATGGGAGGTTTGTAACAACAGTTATTAGCTTAAAGTCCCAGAACGGGCCTAAAACTCCCTTGCACAGTAACCCATAAGTCTTTGGTATACTTTAAAATAAAATCTACATATATAGTTTCCCATCTTAAATCAATAAAATAACATGTATGCATTTATTATTACCGTGGACGAGCAACTGACAGTAATTAAACTTTTCTCAAGTCTTGTAAGAATAATACACTAGAAGAAAATATAAGTTTTCACTACATATTGTGACTCAGTACACAGAATCAAGGCCACCTAGTCCAGCCTCCCACTCATATAAATTACTTTTATAATGTCCTTTAAAGTCATCTAGTCTTTACCTGAGTATCTCAAGAGAAAAGGAACTCAATACCTCCTAACATAAACTATTTCACAAAATCCCTTTAAAGTCATAACTATTCCTCTTTCCATTAAACATTTAAGATACAAGGCACTATACATATTCATATCCTTTTTAATGGAATTTTGTTTCAAAACAGGTCATAAAAATAGAATACAGTCCTCTACCATGTTGAGTGGTTTGTCTTCCTTTGAAAAGAACTCAGAACAGGCAGACCCTTTAAAACAGTGTGACTTCATACTTCTTAGGGTGACACTTAGCTCTTGAGAACAAGCTAGTTGGGAGTCAAGCAGATGTACATTCTACTACTCTGTACTTGCCTTTTTATCTAACACTTATCACATTTTATCATAATTAAATATTTAATTGATTGACTTCTCTGAAGGATTATAAACTCCACGAGGGCAGGAACTGCCATTCATTCAGCACTATACCCCTGCACCTCAACTCCAGGCTAGCTCATTGTTGAGTGAATGTGTGTTGCACTGATTGTAGCTTCTGGCAACTGCTGATGCCATGATACCACTCTTCTCCATGACCACGTCTCCCTATATTTCCCCTGCCTTTCTGTTCTCTTTCTCCTTCTATTTTTTTACTCCCTCACTCCCTTTCTTTCCTTCTCTTTTGTCCTGCAGTAGCAACTGGTTATGTTGCATTTTTGGCAATCGGGACCAAAGAGGTTGCTGCTCCCTAGTTTACTATATTGATGATCCATAGTTCTAACTTGATGATTTCTGCATGAATTCATTTAAAGTTTAAACATGACTATTATAGAGAAATAGAGATAAAATGGTCTGTGATGTAAAAAAAGTTAAACTAGAAGAAACTCAATAGAAATTAAACCATAAAATTAGAAATCTATGTAAAGAAAAAACCCCCACTTAAGTGGTGAGTATGCTAAAAAACAAAACAGTCTCAGTTTGCAAGAGTAATTTGCTAATTAAAGAAAGCTAAAGTATGTATATGAAGTCAAGAGTAACACATAATTCTGTATCAGTCAAGACCTATGTATCCAGATTAAATATATAGATGTATATGTATATATAGAGACAGACATTTGGCCCAATTTAAGGGGAATTTCAAAACTATCTAGAATGATAGAAGAATATTAAACTGCCTCAAAACTGTATGTACTTCCTACTATCTTTCTAATACTTATGTTGAACAGCATCACTTTTCTCAGAAGGTACTTCAAAGCTAACAAATGTCAGCAAAATTAAATGAATTTCTATCAATACTTTAATCAGGACATTAAACACTATTTATACTTTATACATACACATAACTGAATACTTTACCGCCATTAAAAAGAAGAGTATTAAAAGGGATGTCTTTAATACTTTCTGAAGTACATATGAATTATACTTCATATGTAGCTACTTTGGAGAGACACTCTTAGTAAAACAGTACAAGAGGCAATTTTTGAGGCAAGGAGTAAAAGCTTTTAAAGTAATTCCTGCTGACAGAGGAAGAGTAATGAATAGTGGAGGTAAGGTGGGAAAAGGTGGTTTAAGGTCTTGAGGTCAGAATCAGGAAATAAGAAAGTTATGAGTAATTTAAGGAACTGAGAAGAAAAATGCAGAACAGGAATGGCTATGGCTGAATAACACTGTAAAAAGAAATTCACAAATGAGTAATCATTTTCATATCAAATCTTATTTCACAGCAAAAACTTAAAGGACTAAGTACCCTACACTCAGTGCTTCCTCCTATACAGGACAAAATAGTATATAATAAAAATATGTTGTGAAGAGAGAAATACAGAAATTATTCCATATAAGTCTCATAGAAAAGTTCAGAATAACAAGAAAACAAAATAAGTTAACAGTAGTAGAACTGTAAAAGGGAATAACAGCTTAAAAAGTTAACAAGGGAAAAACACCAAAGAAAACAAGACTCCTAATGAAAAATAAATGGCATAAATCCAGACAAAAGTAGGTGATTTTTAAAAATTAGAAAAATACACACCCTATAAATAAAATCATAAAAACTCTGCAGAAATGTTGTTTTGATTAAATATAAGAGTATTTGGAAAGTTTATGTTCACAATTAGCTATTTGAGATGACATGCATCACAGATACGCTTTCATCCAATGAAAGAAGTATAGGGCATACTTACAATTGAATCACTTACAATTATTTTTGAAAATTCAAGAACTGGAGAGATACCAGAAGACTGGAAAAAAGCAAGTGTGGTACTGATCTTCCATAAAGGTAAGGAAAAGAGAGAATAGAAAGTTACTATGCTGTGCGTCTGACATCAATAATTAATTAAAGGAACTATAAGAGAAACATCTGTAGCTATACAGAGGAAAAGTAGGTACATGAGCAGCAAGTGGCAAGTTGAAAAATAAACAGATAAATAAACATTATGCCAAACTTAATGGCTTTTCTGTTCCTTAGAAATTTATTAGCAAATTAAGTTTTTTGAGAAATAACACCATTTTGTCTCCTTACCAAATGACTCAAAAGTTGCTTTAATGATGAAAAAAGTATATTAAAGAAACCAAAAATATTAGTAAGACCATGATTTTATGTGGGGTATACTAACATGTGATTTCCCTGGATTACTGAAAATTTGGAAACATTTATAATCTGCTGTCTCCGAGGTTTACTCACTTCAGCTAAAGGAAAACAGAATTTAGAGATATAGAAAAGTTATGAGAGTAAGAATTTCCCCTATTTTTAACGCTAAGGAACACTCAACTACCAATTCATTTGGAGTAAAGATTATCAATTCAAAAACGTCCATAAAATTGAGCCTATTACTAAACTCTTTACTCCGATGTAACTTCAGGAAGGTATTTTCCATCTAAGTCAATGTCCTGATAATCTAAGGCTCCAAAATAGGGTCTCTATTATCAAAATGGTAGCTATAGCTATCTTATCAACAACTGCTTAGGTACCCCAAGAATGCCAAAAAAGATAAGGCCTTTTTCCATAGTTCTAAATGAACAGTTCTAACACCATGGATTCACCACGGATGCACAGTATAGTAATTTTTTTCCCAGAATATTAGGTCCTCTGCTAGATACTTTATATTATTTATTTCATTATTATAACATACATAGTAAGGTAGATAGATATTAACCCTATTTCATAAGTGCCTTCCCAAATCATCCAGCTGGGTTTTTTTTAAATTGAGATTTCAACCCAGCCCTTCGATTTCAAATCCATTACACTTCTCTATTAAATCACAATGATATTTGAAAAGAATTCATGGCATAAGAGACTAAAATTTAATCTAAAAAATGCCTGAAGGAGCCCAGTATACCAAAAATGAACACCAGCTTTAAGGTCAGACTGATCTAGTTTTAAATCCTGAATCTGCAAGTCCCTAACCAATTACCTACATGATCTGGCCAAGTTACCTTCTCTATATCCTTTTCCTTATCCAGGGATGAACACAATAATAAACCACTCAAAGTTGTTGGATAGATGAAATGAAAGAATATGCATAAAGTAACACAGTAGTGGGTGTTCTATTTCCTCTCCACAATGTGGAATTGAAAATAACCAGGATTCACCACTGTATCCAAGGCCCTAAACTAGTGCCTAACAGACAGAAAAGGTCCTCAATGAATATTTGATGGATTAAAAACAAAATGAATTAACAACTAGGTAATACACAAAACATACGCAATTTTAATAGAGAAGTATAATCAAGAAAAGGATACAAGCGTAGGTTAAACTGTATTTAACATTCCTTTAAAAAAGGAATACAAACAGTAAGCTGATGAACTCAAGAAAATAAATAGTAATAAAAAAGGTATGAAGAACAAACAAGTGATAAAATACAGTCTTGCAAAACAGATCAGAAACAAAATTCCCTATAAGATGTTCAGAAAAGTATCAGGTATTATGCCTGAACCACAAAAGGTAAACTGTACTCAATTATTACCTTGGTACCAAAGAGTCAAACAATATAAAGAAAGCCCCCCTTTTCCATAAAATAATCTGATTTTTGAAAATCCGTTAGTTCTTTGAAAAATAAAATTGTTTTTACCTTTAAATTTACAAAGAAAATAGCTTCTCTTAAAACAAAAAACAACACAAATCTGAATTGCTCATATACTTGGGACAGAAAACAGCTGCCTTGTCAAACAGGAATCAGGTACAGACATGGGTGCCAAAATTCCTTAGCTTTATTATAACTCTTAGCACAACTGCTTACTCTTCGTGATCTCTCTTCATCTAATACTGGCAGCGTTAGGTAACCTTTTGACTTACAGAACAAAACACTTATATTGATTCCATAAAGTGATTTGGCTACTCAAACAACTGCACAGGCAAGGTTTGGGATTTTGTACCGTTTTCCTCTATTTAACTCACTGACAGCTTGTCTTTCCAAATGACTCTCCCAATTTATTCAGTAAAGTCACATGGAGCTTCCCTGGTGGTGCAGTGGTTAAGAATCCACCTGCCAAGGCTGGGGACATGGGTTCGAGTCCTGGTCTGGGAGGATACCACATGCCGCGGAGCAACTAGGCCCATGCATCACAACTACTGAGCCGGCACTCTACAGCCCGTGAGCCACACTACTGAGCCCACGTGCCACAACTACTGAAGCCAGCGCGCCTAGAGCCCGTGCTCCGCAACGAGAGGCCACCACAATGAGAAGCCCACGCACTGTAACAAAGTAGCCCCCGCTCACCACAACTAGAGAAAGCCCCATGCGCAGCAACGAAGACCCAACGCAGCCAAAAATAAATACATAATAAATATAAAAAATATTGAAGTCATACGAAAAGTTATTGCCAAAAGTAAATAAAACAAACAAAAACCTGAAGTTTGTAAACTGCGTGACCATTACCTAGTTTGTCTGGGATATCCCTAGTTATGTCTGTTGTATCAACAAAATTTTTAGCAGCCTCCTTCACTCTCAAAGTGCCCCAGTTTGGACAATATATGTTCACTCTCTCTATAAAGGTTGTAACTAGCATTTTAGAGATATAAAAGTCTGGAAGGCATACAGGATTGCCTCGAGATTTCAGAATGCAGCAAATTACTTTAAAAAAAATCTAAACTGAAATAGTTTACAGCCTCTGAATGTAGAAAGCAAATTACGAAAGTAAAATAAACACCAGAATTCACGTCAATTAATAGTGGTTGAGGGCATACCTTATTCTAGATAAATAGAGACATGAACAATAAAGAAGTTACATTTTGAAAAGTTATTTTATTCACACACATGCACGGCACACACACACACCTGAAATAAAACACATGAAACAAAACACATGAGATGCAGATGTTATTCCTAGGGAGTGCAATTGAGAAAGAGGGGCATTTAAGACAGGGACTCTTAATTTTTACTTTATACATTCATAACGTCTGATTTTTAAAAGTATCTATTTACTTAAATTCAAAAACTTTATGTAAAAGGATTCAGAAACTGTGCAGGTTATAAATATGATTCAAAAATTTTATAACTGTTTTAGCTTGCAAAATCATCAGCATTATTATTTTAAAATTATCTACCAAACCCTAAAATGACTTGAGAGAGTAAATTTGGCAATGCTGAAGCTGCTCAGATACACCTTTCCAAGCAAAATAAAATACAGCATAAAAAGCTTATAACATTATTTACAGATAAAGTACAAACTAGCAAAAACAAAAAACAAAAAAACCCATGCACTTGAAAATTAGCAATCACCGCTATACTGGAATAAATGCTGAGAAGAAAAATGGCCAGTAAAACAAAGCAGAATACCTAATTTTCTTCCCACATCCTTCCTGCCAATTCCATGGTCATGAGTCAACATTCAAAAAAGCAAACTCATAAAAAACAAAAACACCTATTACATGACCCCCCCCAACAAAGCACTGTTTGACCATGTGGTTTCGGCAATCAGCCAAAGCTTTTCTTTTTCATATACTGGTGGGTCAGGCTACTGACAGTATCTTTTTTAAAATTAAAAGTCTTGGGTTAAGTCATTCCAGGATCTTAAATAAGCTCTGAGCTGCTTACTAGAGGGGATGCAAAAAATACATTCTTCCCCTTCCCAACCTCAGATTACTGCCTGTCATTCAGCTTCACAGCATTTTTTTTTTTAAACATCTTTACTGGAGTGTAATTGCTTTACAATGGTGTGTTAGTTTCTGCTGTATAACAAAGTGAATCAGCTATACGTATACATATATCCCCATATCTCCTCCCTCCTGTGTCTCCCTCCCACCCTCCCCATCCCACCCCTCTAGGTGGTCACAAAGCACTGAGCTGATCTCCCTGTGCTATGCGGCTTCTTCCCACTAGCTAGCTATTTTACATTTGGTAGTGTATATATGTCCATGACACTCTCTCACTTCGTCCCAGCTTACCCCTCCCCCTCCCCGTGTCCTCAAGTCCATTCTCTACATCTGCATGTTTATTCCTGTCCTGCCACTAGGTTCACCAGGACTTTTTTTTTTTAAGATTCCATATATATGTGTTAGCATACGGTATTTGTTTTTCTCTTTCTGACTTACTTCACTCTGTATGACAGACTCTAGGTCCATCCACCTCACTACAAATAACTCAGTTTCGTTTCTTTTTATGGCTGAGTAATATTCCATTGTATATACGTGCCACACCTTCTTTATCCATTCATCTGTCCATGGACACTTAGGTTGCTTCCATGTCCTGGCTATTGCAAATAGTGCTGCAGTGAACATTGTGGTACATGACTCTTCCTGAATTATGGTTTTCTCAGGGTATATGCCCAGTAGTGGGATTGCTGGGTCATATGGTAATTCTATTTTTAGTTTTTAAAGGAACCTCCATACTGTTCTCCATAGTGGCTAGATCAATTTACATTCCCACCAACAGTGCAAGAGGGTTCCCTTTTCTCCACATCTTCTCCAGCACTTATTGTTTGTAGATTGTTTGATGATGGCCATTCTGACCGGTGTGAGGTGAGGTGACACCTCGTTGTGGTTTTGATTTACATTTCTCTAATGATTAGTGATGTTGAGCATCCTTTCATGTGTTTGTTGGCAATCTGTATATCTTCTTTGGAGAAATGTCTATTTAGGTCTTCAGCCCATTTTTAGATTGGGTTGTTTGTTTTTTTGATATTGAGCTGCATGAGCTGCCTGTATATTTTGGAGATTAATCCTCTGTTAGTTGCTTCATTTGCAAATATTTTCTCCCATTCTGAGGGTTGTCTTCTCGTCTTGTTTATGGTTTCCTTTGCTGTGCAAAAGCTTTTAAGTTTCATTAGGTCCCATTTGTTAATTTTTGTCCTTATTTCCATTTCTCTAGGAGGTGGGTCAAAGCTTCACAGCATTTTGAAAAGCAAAAACTCTCACTGTTTTCAAGAGTCCACCAAAAACGGAAGTTTTAGAAAGTTTTATGCAAATCTGCTCTACATATAATGAGGGAAAAAATCACATTAAACACATGAATTCTTAAGCTTAATGTTTTAATAGTTCAAGTTTTGAAATAACTGCAGAATTCTCATACTCATTCATAATACCTGAAAATTTGATTACGAAATGTTTTCACAAAGAAAACCTAATATATTCCTCTAACAAAACTGGATCTCTCTACGTAGGAAAATATAACAAACTGAAAATGAAACACCCAAGGGAAGTTAAATGATAAGCTAGTCAGGCCAACAGACAATCAGTACTAAATGGCTTATTTCTCACACAAAACAACCAAACAAAATAGAACAAAAACAACAACCCTGAATTGGAAAGAACAGATTCTGTAACTGGTTTGGCATTTATCCCTTAAAAATCATATATGCTGAAGCAGTTTTTGTATATCTAATTTTAGCTGCCAGTGAACATCAAACAGAAGGAAACAGGTTGTTTTTGCTAAGGCTGTTAAAAGTGCAGTACAAAATTACCCTGATTTACCCTGATTACCCTAATTGTTGTCAGAAATCTATCAAAATGGTCTAAAATATGATTAGAATATATGCCCGACAGGACAGGACTCTTTTTGTTCTCTACTGTATCCTCCAGGCTAGTGTTTGGTTTCTAGCAAATGCTCGATAAAATTTTTGTAAATGAATGAAGAAATTCTGAAATGTACCTACCTGTTAGGATTTAAACATTAAAAAAAAACAATCAAATAAGTTCTTACAGATTATAAACCAGAGTGCTCAGGAAAAAAATCACAAATAACATTTAATTATTCTTAATGATTTATTATATTACAAGTATGGATGCTGAAAATTTTTAAGGCTAATTGAAAGTTTTTAAGAAAAGAGAAATTGAACAGGAGGAAAGACATTGTACCACCCAGGCAGTACAAGAAGCAAGACCAGCTGAACAACTGAAACAAACTTCTAGAAACTCATTCTCTCCCGCCAAGTCTCATGAGCACAGTTTTATACATACTACTCTGGGCTTAGAATTCAGTGTTACAGTAATGGTTTATTCACTGGGTGTTTTTTACGACTATGACAACATTGTGCTGGATGCTTTGGACATGCCAAGATGAAGCAGATACAGATCACACCCTAAGCGTTTCAAACGTGTAGCAGGAGATAAAATCTGTCTACAAATAACTGATTCAAGCATGGCAGATTAAGTGTTATGAGAAAGATACTAAGAGATTCAAAAGAGAAAGTTAAGGGGATGAAAAAAGCTTCACAGAGGTAGCATTTTAGAGTGCAGGATTCTGACAGTAATGGGGAGGGGGAAATTATTAACAGTAGTGGGCAAGGGAGGGAAACATCATAATCAGATGGGATTTTTGAACTCTTTAACCAAGTGACTAGAGAAATGAGGGCAGGGTTAAGGAAACTAACAAGGGATGCTGAGGTACCCAAGAATTAGGAACAGCAAGAAGCCTTCACCACTCCCAAGCCTGAAGGAACAAGGAGCGAAACAATGTAAATCGAAGTAGGCTCAAAGGACACTCTAGCTGTAACCACTGCTACAAATGCATGGAAGCAGAGAAAGAGGACTAAATACCCCAAAGCTTCTCTCTTTTCTTCCTTCTATCTTCCATCCTCCCATTGGCTAAACCCTACGAGAAGCCAGAGGATAAAGAACTCCAGATGACACAGGCTGTAAAGGTCAGCCTCCTGAAGCAGGGAGTAGAGAGGGGCATAGAATGAATCTGCAGGAAAATGGAGAATAACCAGAAAAGCTATCTTCCCAGACTGAGGAACCAGTATATAAGCACAAAGAGAGACTGGAAAGCACAAGGAATCCAAATAAGGAATGATATTCTCTTGGAGAAGTATGTAAGATGCTATTTTTCAGATCTGGGTACTGAATCTGAAAGGAAACCAAAATTAGTGCCTGAACTGGAAAAATTACTGGGACTTGGAGAGTGAGGTGAGCAGTGAATGAATAGCAGCATCAGAGTAGCACTCCAGTTCTCTCTAGAGCTAATAAAAGAGCAAGAATCATAGGCTGTAGTCCTAGTTATTCTAATCTCTAACTGTGTGACCTTGGCCAAGTCATTTGTCTTCTCTGAAACTGTTTTCTCCATTATAAAAATAGGCAGAAGCCGAATTAAAACTTTAAGATCCCTTCCAGTTCTCAGATTCTGTGAAGCCAGTATATCCAGGTAAATGACCATATTCACCAGGTGAGTAAATACCTCATCATACTGGAAAAACCTGGGGTCCACTTACTTTCTAAAAAAATTAATTTCATTTAAATAAAGACAATAAGAACTTACAGGTTGTAACTGCAGCCAGGTCCTCCACCATAGGACAATAAATGTTAAAACACAAGCAAAAATTTAGTGTAACCTTGAAACTGAATGAGGAAGACTAATGCAACCAGATTTAAAAACATGCTCTGGAATGCAGAGAATGCAAAGAAACAACCAAGTAAGCAGAATAACTTGGTTGAAGTGGCACAGTTCAGAAAAAACAAAATTAGCTGCTCAAGTCAATACAGCAAAGAAGCAAAGTTCTTAAAGGTGTTTCCAGAAATAAATGAACTCCAGTGTGGAAAGGGCTACAAGTATCTCCCCTGTCCCACAACACACACAGAGCAACCATTACCTTTCCTTCATAACACAAATATTCACTGAACATCCGTTATGTGCCAGGGACTATCAATGCCTTCAAAGGACATCTTTAAGGACAATACAGATAATAGCAATTATAATTAATCATTACCTAATCTTCTGGAATGAGATCAGATTTCACCCCTTCTAAGCAGTCTCCCTGACTTCTCTAGCCAGCAACATGCTTTTTCCTATGAAACTAACTACTACAGAACCAATTTGTGCTGGTACTGCTGCTAGTATTCTTTCAACTATATCAGAAGTCATGTAGGTTGGGGGAGGAGGAGTTTGCCTGGAAATCTGCTCACCATTTGTAACATTATTTCTAAACATTTTCTCCAGTCCTGTCTCTCAGGTGTGACAGCAACCAGGGAGCTTGGTGACTTAGCAAACATTTCTAACTCACAGGGATAAACCCAGCTCCAGTACACTGAGCCAAAGGTTGCACACTTAGGACACGATTAAGCCACATATTCTGATCATTTAATGAGGATCCCCTAAGCACCCACAATGTACCAAGCACTGGACTAGGGGCAAAGGCCCTAGGAATAAAGGAGGTTAGAGTCTAATCCAAGAATCAGATATGTGCACAAAAATTTATAGTACAGAAGTATGAACAAAGTGCTGTAGTAGCACATGAAGGACAATAGTAATTCTAACTTTCTCTGCCTGAAGGAAGGAAGACATCAAAGAAAAAGTAACATGCAAACTGTATGTCAAAGGAAGAAGTGGAGATTTATCACTTGATTGAATGCTAAGCAATTATAATTCTAATCAAGAGGGAAAGGCTGTGACTGGACCAAGAGCTATGAGAGGCTATGCCATGTTCCAAATGGTTAACAGCTCACAGTGCTAGAGTAGATGCCTCGGGTAGGCTGCCCGCAGCTGAGTCCACACTCAAGAGCAATAAATTAGGACCAGATTGTGAAGGGCCTTAAAGAACATTCCCAGCATCTGTGCTTTGGCAAGGGGGAGCCAAAACAGATTTTAAGCACAGCAGTAACTCAGTGGGATCTGACTGTGGATAAAGAGTATGGGTAGAGGGAGTCTAGAGACAAGGAGACTAGTTAGGTTTTGCAAAAGTCTAGGTGAGATGATGACGGCCTGAATTAAAGCATTATCAGGTGGAAAAAAGAGGCCAAATCCAAGAGACATTACTAAGGCAAATTTAACAGGACCTGGTGACCGGACATGGAAAATAAGGGAGATGGAAAATGGCTTTAAATGACTAATTGCCTGTGTGTGGTGGAACTACAATTAATTAAAATACTTCGGGAGAGGTACTTGGCTTAAACACATTTTCAGCTATTCTACTATTCTTTCAAACATAATATTTGTTTAAACCTTTACTGGAAAATCTTCCTAAATATAATTTTAGGCCAAGTACATTATAGTACACATAAAAACTGTCTTTTTCTATAGAATCCCCATAAACATCAGTTCTTACTCAACACTATAAAGTTTAGATACTGATAGAACTCAATATATCCTAAGGGACATCTTAGAATTTCCTTTTTAGAATAAAAGCCTGATATCCTTTGTCTCAAGCAATAGACTGCAAACTATGCAAATGCCTGATTCTCCAATCAGCAGAATATGGTTGTATCACAATGCTCTTTACTGGCTGAACCAAACTTATCAACTGGGGATGGTTCAGTGGTTAGATTATTACTGAATCCAATCTTTCCACACTAAAGGGAAAAAACACCCAAAACCAGCTAGGACTTTGGAAACATCAAAATGGATGTGACCAACAGTCACTGCAGTCTAATATTTACTGACGGGCACTTCAAGTAAAATGTCATCTCTGTCAAAACCAAACTCAGGACACTTTGAAAACAGATCCAGCTTCTCTGCTATCTTTCTAATTTCCCATTTAAGTTCTCCAGACTAAAAGTCTGATTTTTAGTGGTTTTTATCTTCCCTGGGCTAGGAAAGGTAATAGGTATTTAATTTAAGTTGCTGGCGTACACAAAAAGTGAAAAAAAACTTTTTAAATTTTAAGTAAATGAGAGATGTTAACACTATTCATTAAAGAGCTTTATCACAAACTCAGTTCAATAAAGGCAATGTTCTGAGAGATGACTCACAGTGGATGAGAATTTCCAACTTAAAGTTCTCTACAAAAACTATCAAAACTGCAACTACTATTTTAAGATCTCTCCCACCTTCTCCACTCAAAACTAGGAGAAATAATTACTTGATTTCTTTTTGATTTCCTGAACACAGATAAAAGTAAACGGTTTAATCAACAAGCAAAGCCAAATGTTAACTTCAAATTAGCAAAAATTAGTTTTCTTGATCAATACATCTCTCGCTCTTTCATAACAAAAATACTTGTGAAGTGTAGTAGGAATGCAGCGAAAAATGCATGATTCAAACATACTTCCTGGTCTATTGCTTATATTCAACCTTCCATAACCAAGCTTACTGAAAACTTAAACCCTTCCCTGCAGTTTTTACAAGAACCCCCCCTACAACTATTCCAAAGTTTTCACGATTTTTGCACAAGCTACCCAAAAAGCATAAAACCACCTGCCTCCCCCCTCTCCATACTCACACTCACAAATAATAGCACCCATAATTATTACACACAAAAATACTGGGCCAGACAAGAACACAGGGCCAAAACTGAAACAACAGAAAATGTTTGGCTCACAACTAGAAATTCTATTAATGGGCAACTGGTCAAAATTAGGCTTTCACATTAAGAGAAAGTTTAACTCTTACGTTTAGTATCTTGAGACAGCTTTCGAAAGGAAAACAGAGTTCCACGAAAATGAATCGAAAAAGGGGAAGCGATTCTCTCCAGGCTGGTTTGGTGGCGAATGACCTCTCAGGGGTACAGAATTAGGCCCCTAGCCTCTGCCTCCAACCATCCCGGCGGAGGAAGTGAGGAGAGTCCCAGAGAAGAGAGGGCTCGGGCGGCCACGTCGTCCTACTCACCCCAGGGCGCGGCGGGAAGGAGGCAGGGAGAGAACGACATTCGCGCCCACGGCCCGGGCAGGCAGCAGGGTCCCTGGGGACTCAGGGGTGGGAGCCGGCCCCTCTCCCAGACCCTCCGGGTCTACTCACTCCGCAAGCAGCCGTCAAGAAAGCCATTCGCCAAGGCCCCGCCCTGTGTGCCTCCAGGGGAGGGAGCCGAGGGCTGCTTCCGGGCACCCCCTCTTCTCCTCCCTCCGCCGGATCACCGGGCTGACGCGCAGTCGGTCCAGTCAGCTTCAGCCGGTCCCCCGGGACAGCCCCTCTTCCCCTACTCCTGCCCCAGGCCTAGGGGCCGCCCCGATTGGCTGGCCCTGTAGCCTCTTGGCAAAGAGACCCCTGGCGATTGGCCATGGGCCACCTGCTGAAAAGGAGGTGAGTGGCCGACGATTGGCGGTTAGGCCAATTTTGGGGTGGAGAGGCGGGAGGGGCCTGCCGCGGCGGGCGAGCATCCGGAGAGCCCGGCTCCCCTGCCGCCTCCTCGCTGAGCCCAGGGCTCATCCCGGGGCCCGAACCTGCTCCCACGCCCGGAGCTGTGCCTCGGGACACGCGGCCGCCTCGGCACGCCAGTGCAGCCCGCAGGAAAGGAAGCTCGTGGCTCGAGGGAGCTCAGCTAGGCTTCGAGGCTTCGGCCCCGAAGATTCCCATAGGGTGGCGACTGGGGAAGGACCCGGTCGCAGAGGTAAACGTGCTACACCTACACCCACCCGCTGCTAGCTCGACATCCAATATTTTGGCAGCTGTGCAGCCAAGTTTCATCTGGATAACTGCTTTTGCTTACTTCCGAAAAGTTGTTTGTGTCACGAGGCGGGGGAGGAGGAGATACTATATCAATAAACAAAAGCAGGGGTGCCTGTTTTATTTTATTAATCCAGGGAAACACTAGGCTTGCTATTGTGACACAGCTCCATAAGGAATGTAGGTGGCTTGTGAAGATGCTTCAGGAATCCAAATGGCATAACTTCAAATTAGATGGAAAGTTCGGACTTCGAGGACCTCAGCAGAGAACCATCCAAAATGCAGGAAATCCCAGACGTAAATAAATGACTGACTTACTGACCTGGAGAACAATTACCTTATGCTTTTACTATTTTTTCCTTATGGTTATTTATATACCTGTAATTCTACTAAACTAAGCATCTAATTAATTTTTGTAGCTCTACTGGTAGCCCCTACAACTAGCACATTGTACACTGCACAAAAGGCTCAATAGATGCTTGCTGCACTGTGTTAAAGAGCCCTTAAGTTTTGTTTTATGCAAATTTTTTCAAAACGTCCAATACCAAATGCACTCTCTTCTTCCCGCACCCCCTTCCTCAAAAGCCAGGTCCTCTTCCAGTCCTCCCTGTATCAGTAAATGAAAACCACTACCATCCACTCGATATGCGAACCATAAACCTGGCAGTCCTTGACACTTTCCTCATTCCACATTGAATCCATCACCACGTTCTGCCATTTTTACCTCCTGAATACAATCTCAGTTCTACCTCTCTCCATCACCACCACTCAATCACAGGTCCCAGCCTCTTGAAACAATCTCCTTAGTAAAGTATTCCTGCTTCTTAAAGCTTCTCCAATTCATCCTCAACACTATGGCCACAGTAGTTGGTTTCCAAAACCAAAGTCATGACTCCCATCTCACCCCACCCCGCCCCATTAAAGAACTTCAACTGCCTTCCATTGTGTTTAGGATACAACTCAGCATTCAGCAATGGTGTGCAAGGTTTAGCCCTACCTGCCCCTCGCTCCATCTTAACACCTTCCACTCCCTCATTTTCTGCACTCCACACAATGGCCTTTTTCATGTTTCTTCAATTTGCCTTGGACCTTCCAACCTCAGGGCCTTGGCACATGGCCCCTGTGGTTACTTTGTCTTTTACACTGTCCCCTTGAAACTAATCCCCACCCTTCACTTTTTTTTTAAAATATTTATTTATTTGGTTGTGCCGGGTCTTAGTTGCAGCAGGCGGGTTCCTTAGTTGCGACATGCGAGCTCTTCGTTGCGGCATGTGGGATCTAGTTCCCTGAACAGGGATCGAACCCGGGGCCTAGGCATTGGGAGCTCGGAGTCTTAACCACTTCACCACCAGGGAAATCCTAATCCCCACCCTTCACTTAATTTACTTCTACTCATCATCATTTCCTCGCTGCCTATGTGAATTCTTCCTATTTTATGCTCTCATAGCCCATGCAACGCTCCTTTATAAAACTTATTACAGCTCCAGTAAGTCCCCTACATACGAACGAGTTCCGTTCCGAGAACGTGTTTGCAAGTCCAATTTGTTCGTAAGTCCAACAAAGTTGGCCTAGGTACCCAAATAACACAATCTGCTATATAGCACTGTACTGTAATAGGTTTATAATATTTTTCACACAAATAATACATAAAAAACAAACACAAAAAATAAAGAAAACATTTTTAATCTTACAGTACAGTAACTTGAAAAGTACGGTAGTACAGTACAACAGCTGGCATACAGGGGCTGGCATCGAGTGAACAGGCAAGAAGAGTTACTGACTGGAGGAGGGAGAGGAGCTGGGAGATGGTAGAGCTGAAGGATCATCAGCAATAGGAGACAGAGGGTAAACTGCGATTTCACTCATGACTGATGTTGATGGAATGCACGTTTGCATCTTTGAAAGTCTGCAACTTGAAGGTTTTCTATCTGTCTGCATACTTCTTTAATGTTTTATGTTCACCACTAGACTGTAAGAGGTAAAGAGGCAAGGATCTATCTGATTTTGTTCATCAAAGCCTCAATTTAGCCAAATGCCTGGCACATATTAGGTGCTCAATAATGGATTTCCTACAGTAACAGAGTCTGAAAATAAACATCAATTCTATGATAAGCATCAATTAAACTATAAGCAGTGATGGAGAAAAATACATTAATTTTGCCAGATGGACAAGGTCAATGTCTAAGAACCTCCACTAATACCCTTTACAGTTTTCCTTTAATATCTGCTTTTCTAGCAGTTAATTTTGTGCCAGAGCAGCTCAGAGGGCTTAATTCAATATTGGCTGATCAAACAGTTCTCCAGGCCAAGGGGCAAAAAAGCCTACACCTCTAATTCTGTCTATATATTGTACTAATTGACCCTGTAAGAGACATAATACTAATTTATGTAATTCCTGATTACCAGTTCTTTCATGTGATTTTCATGTGTTCTTTCTCACTCCATAACAAGACAGAAAGACCCATAGGGTCATCAAGGACTTTGTACTTAACAGTACACACCAGGACTTCCCTGGTGGCACAGTGGTTAAGAATCCGCCTGCCAATGCAGGCAACATGGTTCGAACACAGTTTCGATCCCTGGTCCGGGAAGATCCCATATGCTGTGGAGCAACTGAGCCCCATGCGCCACAACTACTGAACCTGAGCTGTAGAGCCCACGAGCCACAATTACTGAGCCCATGTGCCACAACTACTGCAGCCCGCATGCCTAGAGCCTGTGCTCCGCAGCAAAGTAAAGCCACCACAATGAGAAGCCCACACACCGCAACAAAGAGTAGCCCCCGCTCACCGCAGCTAGAGAAAGCCCACACACAGCAACGAAGACCCAATGCAGCCAAAAAATAAATAAATTTATTTAAAAAAAGACACAGTACATACCAAAATATCAGATTTTTTTTAAGTGTCCTCCAAATCTTCCATCATCATCATCATCATCATCACGGGTCAGTAGCTTCAAAATCTAAGGCACTATCATTTTTGACAGTGTAGTGTAAATAGTTAAGTCCTAGTAAAAATTTAGTGGAACCAATTATAATTAGGGTTTCTTTTGATAGATCTAAGTGTTAAAACTGGTGTAATGGCAATAGAGAATATGACTTATGACAGTCTCTTAATAATATAGCTACAGTCCAGAGTCTACCTTTTCACAGTTTCATATTAGAGATAACTGTGTTATAGACATATAATTCTCATTTTCCTAGTCCTAGTGTAAAGTGAGTGTGCACAAAAGATGTAGCATTTAAAATGAAAAGTAATTAAACAATACAAGGCAACATACCCATTTTATCCCAAAAAACTATAGGACTTCTAACCAAATTTGTGTTGGAAAAAACTCAAATTTATGTTTAAAAACACTCAAGTGTTTTTAAAGAAATCTACAAGTTGTTTAGAAGAATATTAAGTGACCAATGCCTTAAAGTCATATATGACAACTGATTTCCAACCCATGTATCAAAGGGGTCTTCAATACTTTTCAAACTACATAACTAAAGCTACTAAGCGATTAAATTAAATTACTTCATTTCTTTTGTTGTTCAAGAAAAGAATGGAATATAGTGATTAAGAAGCATAAAAAACATCATTGGGGACTTCCCTGGTGGCGCAGTGGTTAGGAATCCACCTGCCAATGCAGGGGATGCGGGTTCGAGCCCTGGTCTGGGAAGATCCCACATATGTGGAGCAACTAAACCCGTGCTCTACAACTACTGAGCCTGTGCTCTAAAGCCTGCAAGCCATAAATACGGAGCCCACGTGCCACAACTACTGAAGCCCGCACACCTAGAGCCCGTGCTCTGCAATGAGAGAAGCCACCTCAATGAGAAGCCCACGCACCGCCATGAAGAGTAGTCTCCACTCACCGTGTGCAGCAACGAAGACACAACACAGCCAAAAATAAAATAAAATATAAATAAATTTATTTAAAAAAAATCATCATGTTGTATACTTTAAACTTATACAGTGATCTATGTCAAATTATCCTCAATAAACCTGGAGGAAAAGATTGAAAAACAAATACAAAACAAGAAAAACTTAAAAAAAAAAACCGCACACCTCCAAATTTCCCTCTTGCTGCATCTCACAAAAACATGTATAAAACACAATCTGAGAAAAATCAAAACATTAAGGTTCAGGGTGAGGGGGGATCTTTAAAAATGACAGGAAGTCTATTGACTAAAAAATAGGCCAACTTTACCTATAGCTATTAAGATGAAAAGAGCATTTTAACTATACAGAATTTATGTACTACTTTCAAAAATATTATTTCTGCTAGAGAGTCCAGTAATGTTTACCTATAAATCACATTCTACTCTTATGTCATTTTAGAGATAGATGACAAATACTTTTGATTACAGTAGACGAAAAGAAGCAGCAAAAATAGGGGAAAAAAACGCATAGTGTCCCTAGGAATTTGCCTAGCAACTTAGGCCCAATGATTAGAGCAGACAACATTAAAGGACAGCTCTTGGAAGCAGGATATGTAGCTCCACTATTTTGTCTGACCAGTACCCAGAAGTCTCAAAATTAAAGTCAGCCAATAAATTTTCACATAGAAAATTTAGCCAGATGGAATAAATATACCATTTGGCATACAGCAGAAGCAGTCCCTAACTTGTGATCAGGACCACCATGTTCCAGAAGTTTCTATATAAATTATTTGCAGTTCATAATGCATTATGAAACAAACAAACAAAAAAATATTTGGTTCAAGGTTAGGAATGAATACCCTCTACACAACCCCACAATGATTATGATAGTGTACTGCTTATTCATCACTGTATCTTTAGCATCTCCTCACACAGAGACTGGCATGTATTAACTGCTTAATAAATGTCTAATGAATGACTGAAATGCCAGGTACTACACTACAAATATAGCAGTATACACAGCTAAAAAGGTTGAAAATGGGTAGTCTAACAAGGAAAACAGAGAAAGCAGAGGGGCAGAAGGCTAATGTTTTTCTATTATAAGCCTTTTAGTACCATTCAATTTTTAAATTATATGAGAAAGGTGCTATTGCCCTAATTTTTACAGTTAAATTCTGCATTGGTCACTTAACTTTCTTCTGAAACAATTTACAGGTTTCATTAAAACCACGTGAGTTGCCAAAACTGGTTAGAAGTACAGAGCTCATTGCCACAAGATGGATAAAACGGCTTTGTATTGTGTGATTACTCTTCATTTTAAATGCTCCAGCTTTTAGGCACACTAACTTTACATTAGGATTAGGATGTTAACAAACTGGAACTCTATGTTTTTCTCTAAAGAAGGGGTGTAGGAAAAACTATTGCTTTTATTTTATATACTCCTACATAGCTAAATTTTTTTTGGAACATGACTTACTTATGACATTACTGTAGTTTTTTAAAAATTCAATTCCCATGATTTTTATTTTCTTCTTTATACTAGGCTGAGCTCCATAAAGACAAGGACAATATGTCATTTATTCACAATTATATCCTCTACAACTAGTATAGTGCATGGAACACATAAGTGTCTGATAAATATTTACCAAATAAATAACTTTTCTGTATTCTCTATATGTTCTGAATTGAGCATGAACTATTTTTTTTAAGTTTTAAACTTTATTTTTATAAAGAGAAGGCAGGAAAATATAAGTTCTAAAAGTTTTCCATAAAAACACAGTTAAAATAAATTTTTGGCAGTTAAAGGAATAATCTTTAGCATCTATAAAATTGGATCATTTGTTTTTAGTTGTTTACCAAGAGTTCAAGATAGACAGGCCACCACTATTACAACAATATTTATTTAAAAAAAGGAATCCTTGAATCCTAAATTCCAATTTAGGAGCCAGAAATTTGTCTGCCCTCAGTAACAGCAACAACATTGGCAAAATTCCTTAGCGGAATTTTCCTTTGTTGTAGGAACCCTAAGTAACTGGCTACTTCATACCATTTTACCTGTGGAAGAAGTGACACATCTACATTGCAATCACTTCCTTTGGGAAACAAAGGGCTTCAAGGGAGAAAAACAAAACACATCTATTTTCCTACATGATACAAAAATAAAATCTAATGAGGCCAGGAAAAACAATACATCTCAAAGTTCTCAATAAAGAGCAATATAAAAGCAATCTATACATCATGTGTTTGTTCATTAATTCCTTCAATTATTTCTTTATTTAACTATCATTTATCGAGCACCATTTAGAATGCCATTGAGAGCACCATTGAGAATGTACAGGGGGTGGGAATGGTAAGAGTAGTAGTTGCATTAGTAATGGCTTAAAATTTGCCAAGTTATTACTATAGCTAGGCATTATTTCAGCAAATTTACATTTAACTCATTTAATCATCAAAACAACCCTGTAAATTAGGTACTTTTATTATCTTCATTTTATAGATGAGGACATTGGAACTCAGAGTAATGTCAAGAATAAGTGGTGGCACTGGGATACAAACCAAGACATTCTGGTTCCAGAGTCAAGTCCTTCACCATACTTCACCATCTCTGGGAAGAAAATCTTTATTTTTTTTTGCCAATCAAATCAACATTCAATTACATACTTCTAAATGTCCCATCTTCTGCATGTATTAACTTTAAAAAATATATATATAAAAATAACTCTTTTTATTACATGTATTTTAAAATATCAAAGCTATCAGAGTCTGACTTCCCATTTTACTACATGTATTTTAAAATATCAAAGCTATCAGAGTCTAAGACTTCCCAAAATTATCTTTTTCTTCTTGTTATTCCCAAAGATATGTAAATTCTCTTCAAAGCAAAAGCTCATATATTCCAAAACTGGATCAAATTAAGTACCTGACCTTAAGGAGTCTGCATCCTAACCGACGAGGTGGGAATTATATATACTCTAAAGGATAACAAAAAGAATATGGTAAGGATTCAGTGAACTGTGCAATGAGTAACATTCAAAGGAAAGAGATCACTGAGTTTGGGGGGTGGGGGAGGAGGGGTAGGTCAGGGGAAGAGGTCAGTTCTGAACTGGGCTTTGAAGAAAAGAGGCAGAATGCAAAGGCAGAGTGGAGGCAGATGGCATTACAGAGAGACAGAGCATCATGTACAAGAATGTAGAGACCAGAAATGAAAAGATGTGTTCAGAGGAAAGCAAGTAAAGGGCAGCACTCTAGTAGGTTTATGTAGGGGTACAGTGGTGGAAATGTCTAGAAAGGCAGTCTGAGAATAGATCACATAGAGACTTGAATATCAGTCTAACCAACTGTGGAGGGAATCTCATCTGCCACATTCAGTCTAATCTGAATCTTAATATACTTATCTTCTTACTGGATCACAAATTTGCTAAAATGATGCTAGTCATTTATAAAACTGCCTAAATTAAAAAGAAACTTATGGGGCTTCCCTGCTGGCGCAGTGGTTGAGAGTCCGGCTGCCGATGAAGGGGACGCGGGTTTGTGCCCCAGTCGGGGAAGATCCCACATGCCGCGGAGCAGCTGGGCCCGTGAGCCATGGCTGCTGAGCCTGCGCGTCCAGAGCCTGTGCTCCACAACAGGAGAGGCCACAACAGTGAGAGGCCCACGTACCGCAAAAAAAAAAAAAAAAAAGGAAACTTATGAAGAAATTCATTAAAAAGAATTCATAGAGATTCTTCATAGAAATTATGAAGTTGCTTTTAAAAAGCATAGCTCACACACAAAAAAAAAGCATAGCTCACAGAGTAACTTACAGATCTCCTAGTTCAACTCCATATTCATTTCTTACAGTCTCTTCATAACAACTTCCTCATGTAATGTTTTTTAAGCCTCTGTTTGAATAACTTTCAAAGTGATGGGGAGTTCGCTATAGGATCTGGGATGTCCTATACTAACTTGTCTAATCAAGACAATTCCTGGGCAAGTTAAGTAGAGATAAAGGACTATAAAACATCAGCTTTCTAGGATTCAATCCTGTAAATCAAAATAAAATAAAATCCTCTCTATATGCCACAATACAAGCTCTTTCAGTGGAGAATAAACATAGAAAACTATCTTTAGTATGGTAGAGTAGACATTTGTTGTTTTTGTTATCTAGGATCTTTTTTTCCCTAGTCCGACTTTGCTTGGGGGCAAGGGGGTTGGGGGAACCACCTTCTACTCTATAAGCTACGTATTTCTGATGAAGCAGATAACATCCCATTTCCAGAGGAAGAACATACAGCTATGAAATTGTGATTGGTCAGGACCAAGAAAGTGATTGAAGCTGAGGTATCAGCACTAATCCTCTTAATCCAGAAAGAGCAATAGCCTCCTATAGATTTGGAGTTCCACCAATGGAAGGCTGAAATTGCTGCAACCATCTTACTACCACAAAGGGAGAACTTATCTAAAAATGAAGCCAACCCCAAAGAACTAAGACCTAGAAATAGAGATGAGGGATCTTGGTCCTCATGACATTGTTTAAATGCCTACTTCAAACCACACCCAAGCTAGATGTGCTTTTTTCTTTTAAACCAGTTTGGGTTTTTTCTTTCACTTTCATCCCTAAGAGTACTACCCAACACACATGGTAACTGCCAAATCCTGTAACAAGAAAAGTAGGTTAACTTCTCAGCACTTATCTATTATTGTGCATTATTATATAATTTGGCTATACCAATAACCAACTATAGATACTAAATTTTAAAAATGAACTTGGCACATTTTAATTTTAACATAGCATTTCACTTTCAACATTGCCTTGCACTGTCTTGTTTCTAGACAAAAATCAGTATTTTAAGCAGAAGAAAATGACTATAACTTTACTATATATTATAACACTGTAAAGGCAAAAATAAACAACTCAGAAATTAAAAGTTTTCCTTACATCCTATCAGTTATTTAAAAAAAAAAAAAGAAAACAACAACAAAAAAAGACCCTAATGAACTATCCAGAAGCCATGTAAAGACTCTTACTTGAAGCTGAAGAGTATGTCGAAGAATAGTTTCTTCTAAGGCATGGATCCACTTCTCTCGCTCATCAGCATCACGAGCTGGAATAAAAGTTTATAAAAATTAAAACCTTAATTTCTACAATATATCTCCATATTTGGAAGCAAAAATTTTAAACCATGATGCTAATAGAAAAGGTTTCTGGTTGTGCCATTTCCTCAATAGACTTATCTTTCTATCCTTTCCAAAAATACAGCCATTTATATCAAAGGGAATAAATATGTTCAATAATAGCAGGCTACCTTCCCACTGAGAATAATCAGAAAAGCTAAAATAATTATTAAAAATAACTGTTTTGAAGGCATCAGAAAACAACAAGGTAGTAAAGAATTAACAGGCCAAAATCTAGGAAAAGACAAACATCTAGAAGATGGTATATAGGGCCACTTTCCTCCTGGAGGCATTGTACATTCCAGGAGAGAAGTTGTAGATTGAGCAATTTCTTAAAAGCCTTGTCAGTATGTGTGGGCAGGGGGCATATGGGAACTCTCAATTCTTCTGTGAACTTAAAACTACTCTAAAAAATAAACTCTATTAAAAGAAAAAAAAGTCTTATCAGGCCAAAAATTGGAGACCAGGGCCCACCAAGAGTGGTGGCTCTGGCAAATAGCTCAAGTTTTGATTGGGACCTCAAAGGGCTGCACCTTGGAATTAAGAATAAAACAATTAAAATAATTGCTCAGTCATGTGGGTGGCCAGAAAAATCTTGATGCCTGAAATGGGTTAAAACTCCCCCAGGTTTTTAGTGACTCTAAGCACCTAGCTAGCAAAAGCAAATGAAAGTCTTTTCTGTAGAAAGATAACATAATCTCAGCTGCCAAATTATTTCTAAAAACAATTTTAAATACAATGTCTAGCACATAAGCAAAGATAACCAAAGATATACAAGGAGACAAGCACACATAAATGAGAATCACATGACAATAGAAACAGAAGAACAAGAGCTCCAGATAGCTGAACAAACAATCCCGCACTTTAAAAGTAACTATGCTTAATACATTCAACAAAAGACTGGAAACTTTGACAGAGACTTAGAAACCATTTTATAAATGATATACATTTTTTAAATAATTGAATATAAATTGTAAAATTGAAAAACATAATAAGCAAAATTAAGAACTCAATGGATGAGTCTTACAGCAGATTAAATCAACTAAGAAACCGTGAGAGAACTGGAAGAGAGATCAGAAGAAACTCTTCAGAACAAAAGACAATGAGTCAAAGAGATAGAAAATATAGAAGAAAGGGAGAGCAACATAGAGAGTAAGAGGGTGTAATGTGCATGTGATTGGAATACCAAAAAGAGACAAAAGAGAGAATGGAATAGAAACACTATCTGGCTAAGAATTTTTCAAAACAGATGAAAGACATTAAGCCACAGATTTCAGAAGTCCTAAGAATTCTAAGCAGAATAAATCAAAAACAAACAAACAAAACCCCACAGATAGGCACATCCCAGCAAAACTTACTGCAAACCAAAGATAGAGGAAATATCTTAAAAATAGTTGCGGTGGAGGTGGGGGGTGGGGAACAGAGAGAGAAAGGAGGACAGATTACTTTCAAAAAAGCAACAATTAAATTGTCCTAGGTCACAAAAGAAACAGTGGGGACCGGAAGACAAGACAGTACTATACTTAATGGCTAAAAGAAAATAACTTCCAATCTAGAATTTAATGAAAAATACCTTTCAGGAATTAAGATGAAATAAAGTCATTTTCAGACAAACAAAAATCAGAGAATTTGTCATCAGCATATATTTATTAAAGAAAATTTGTAAAGGTATTCTCCATGCATAGAGAATAATGTCTAATGGAAAGTGGTAGAAGCAGGAAAAATGTAGAGTAACAAAAATGATAAGTACATGAGTAAAACTAAGTGAATATTGACTACATAAAATGATAATATCTTGTGAGGTTTTAAATAAATGCATACAAAATTAAATGCAAAACAACTGCAAATAGACTGGGAAAGGGGAAATGGAGTTAAAGAATTCTAAGGTTCTTACATTGTTTGGAAAGAAAATTACCAACTAACATTTGATTTTGACAATTGAAGGATTTTGTCATAATTTTTAGAGTAATCATTGAAAGGGTTTTTTTTTTAAGTGTTTAACTTCCAAAATAATAAAATTTTACAATCCAATAATAAAAAATAATCCAATAATTGACAAAAAGGAGAAAAAAGAAACAAAATATGTAAGACAAAAAGGAAAGATGGTAAAATGGTAAATTTTTAAGCCTAAAAACATCAATAATTAAATTAAATGTAAATGAACTAAATGCTCCAACTAAAAAAGAAAGGTTTTTAAACAAGATTTTATATGATGCTTACAAGAGATACTTATTAAATATAAGGGTACAGAAGTATTGAAAATAAGAGTATAGAAAAAGATATACCATAGAAACACTAACTCCCAAAAGGTGATGTTATTTAAATCACATAAAATAGACATTATCACAAAAAGTCTTCAAGAGGCTCACTTTGTAAATACAAGTGTTCTATTAATCAGGAAGATATAAATTTATATGTAACTAAAATAACATGAAATATATACATACATGTTTTTAACACATCTCTCTTATTAACCAATAGATCAAGCAGACAGAAAAATAAGTAAGAACCTAGAAGATCTGAACAATTCCTGATGAATAAACTTGATCCAATGGGCATATATAGAACTCTGTGCACACAAAGTGTAAAAGAGACGTTCTTTTCTAGCACACACAGACTATTTCAAAAAATTGACCACATAATGGACCCTAAAGAAGTCTTAACAAATTTCAAAGGAGTTAAATCACACACAGTATATTAACAGTGAAAATGTAAGCTAGAAATCAGCTATAAGAATATAAATTAGAAAATACTCAGGTATTTGGAAAAAAGTTTTTAAAAACCACTAAATAATCTATTGGTCAAAGAAAAATATCTCACTAGAAATCAGAAAATATTTGAAACTGCATACATGAAAACATGACATATTGAAAACTGTTGGATGCAGTTTAAAGCAGTGCATAAAGCGAAATTTATAGCCTTAAATGCATACATTTAGAAAAGCAAAAAGGTTGAAATAACAGGAAATTAAATTCGAAATAAGTAGAAAGGAAATGATAAGGAACATAAATCAATCAAGTAGAGAGCAAACAATAAGATAGATCAATAAAGCCTAAAGTTGGTTACCTGAAATAACTAATGAAATTGATGAACTTCTAGCAAGACTGATAGGAGGAGGTGACTCAGGTCATTAACATCATGAATGAGAAAGAGGACATCACAATAGATGCACACTTTCAGAAGTTTATAAGAGAATGTTATGAATAACTCCATGATGATAGAAATGAAAAATTTAATTAAATGGAAAATTTTCTTTACAGCCTACCAAAACTTCCACAAGAAGAAATTTTAAAATTTGGATAGTTCTGTAACTATTAGATAAGACCACAGGAAAGTGCCCTTGGTAGAACAAAAATACTCTATATAAAAATAATTGAAAAATCATCCCACTAAGAAAACTCCAGGCCCAGAAAGTTTCACCAGAGCACTCTGTCAAACATTTAAGGAAGAAATAATGCCAATCTAACACAAAATATTCCAGAGAATCGAAAAAGAAGAATACTCCCCAGCTCTTGTAAGGTCAACATAACTTGGATATTAACCTGACAAGACTATTATGAGAGAAAAGAATTTAAGGCAATTCTAATGCAATAAAATACATGCAAAAGTCCTTTATAAAACTGTAATACGTCAAGTCGAAGTTCAGTGTATTCCAGAAATACAAGGTTGGTTGAGTATGCAAAAAATCAAGCAACATCCAACAATATAAAAATACACATGAACAAGGTTATTCACTGTAGCATTGCTTATAATTACAAAATATTGGAAAGAGCCTCAATACTCAGACAGAGGAAGGTGGTTGAATAAACCATGGAGTACAATGCAGGTGTAAAAAAGAGAACAAGGAAGATCACTTTTGAGTGATTTTTCAGATACACTATTAAATGAAAAAAAGAAGAAAGAGGAGGATATAAGAAAATATACATGCATCTGCTTGTTTGTGCAAAATAAATAGAAGAAGGATGAACTATAAACTAAAGAGACTGGTTACCTACAAAGCACAGTGGGAAAGGATGGAAATCAGGGAAAACAGGAATGAGTTAGTAGGGATACAGAGGTAGCAACACTGCTCTGAATTTATTGTTTTGTATATACTCAGACTCTTTAGAACCATAGTAACATTTCATACATTCTCCCCCTAAATAAATAATTTTAAATCAAACCAGGATGGAGAGGGGGAACCCAGAACAGAATATAAATAGTAACAAATTAATCTAACTGTATTACAAATGAATAAGACAATCACAAAGAAGGGTATGAGGAAGAAAAAATTAAACCCAACTAACTTTGAAAACAGTATTCTAACTAGATAATGCAAGGCTAAACCAAAACATAACCATACACAAACACTGTACAAAAACTGCACAAATACTGTAAATCTGGTTTTCATAGGAGTATAGTTTAGCAATTCTGTAACTACAAACAAGTGAATATATTGTAGATTATAAGAACCAGGTTTCTCACCGTCCGAGGGAAAAAAATTACAAATAAGGAAAGGGAGAAGGCTAGAATGAGCCATGTGGTGTTGGACTAGAATTGGAGGTATCAATATGGACTCAGGGTTTTAGATAGTTAGACAGATACATACATACATAGGAAGTGACTGAAAAAGAATGGGGGCACGTCAAAAGGAAACAGGAGCCAACCTGAAGGAGTTCCAATAACCAAAGCCTAAAGAATGTGAGCAACAGAATAACTGATAGTACTGAATTATAATTCATAGAATAAAATAAATATCTAAGAGTGCAATATTGATATAAATAAATTACTTGAATAAGTAAATAAATAGGGAAGAAGGCACAGCTCTTTCTTCAGAAGAGTTACAATTCATAAGTATTATAGGGATGAAAGAAATTTTTAAATCACCTTTAGACAAACGCGACAGCAATAATTACTGAAGGCAAGATCCACCAATGGCATACTGATAGCTAAAAACAGTGGGCAAAAGTTTGAGGAGAAACAGGATATTAGCAGAGTCTCAAAGTTATCTCCCCCAATATATTTATCAACTATGAAGGGAAGAACAGTACTTTCATGATGGAGATGTCTGGCAGACACCACCTTAATCCAGTGATCAAGGTTAACATCACCAGTAACAAATGTCTTGATGCATACCATCCCCCCCACAATATGACCCACTGAGAAGGAAACGGCATCACTTCTGTAGTATTCTTGCCAAAAAACACATAATCTCAATCTAATCATGAGAAAACATCAGATAAACCTAAACTGAGAGACAATCTACAAAATAACTAATACTCATCAAAAATGTCAAAGTCACGAAAGACAAGAAAAGAACAAGGAACTCTCATAACTAAATGCAATATGGGATCTTAGATTGAACTCTGGAACAGAAAGGGGGCATTAGAAGGGAAAAATCAAATGAGCTCTGTGTTTTAGTTAAAAGTATTGTACCAAATGGGTCAACTCAGGACATCAGAGCCTGAGCAACACATGGAGGGCATACATCAAGCCAAGGGACAACCTGGCATGGGGTATCAAAGCCAGCAGGATGAAGAGGGAAACTATACAGTGGAAAAGTGCAGCATGGAGAGTCAGAGCCCAAGAAAGGTGAGGAAGGAGTCCACATTGTCGGGGGCGGGGTCAGCCTGGCACAAGGTTTACCAGGCTGAGTGTAATGAGGGTGACATGCACACAAGGAAGTGGGTGATGATGGGAAACTTAATTACATACAGAAGGATTGATCAAATGAGTAAATATATATAAAGGGTTTCTCACTGTTGGAAAATATTAATAGTTAGAAAAGTGATAAGGGAGAAAACCAGAATGATTTTTGTGATGTTAGATTGGAAATAGAGGTATCAGTATGAACTCATGGTTTTCAATATTTATGTAAATAAATACATATGGAAATATGGACATGAATACACATTTATGTACACATGTATATTACATTCATACGTTTCCTAGCTCTGAGAGGGCCTGGGCACCATGACAGCCAACAGCAATAAGTACACCTAGCAGCAGGTATTGATTCTAAATACTATTCTCCATTAAGAGGAACTAAGGCTCCTTGGAAAAATGGTTGATTCCGGGACTAGGACAGGGAAGATAGAAAATTAGTCTGGAACATCTTTTTTGTGCCAGAAAGTAAGGAAGAAAATACTCAGAGAATGATAGGAACATGTCAAGAGAACACAGAAGTCAGCTTAAAGAAAATCCTACGGGCCAAATCAAGGACAATTTGAGCATTAAAATAAATAATGATAGTAAAGAATTATAATCCATTAAGTAAAACAGGAAACCATGAGTTACTACTGATACACATAAATTGAAAGTTTGTTGAGGAATGGGATTCAGCATAGCTTCAAAATACCTCCCCACAAAATATTAAGAAGGGAAAAAGACAAAATTTAACAACAAAAGCCTGGCAGATACCATCTCAATCAGGTTATCACAGTAAATGTCATCAGTTATGGGACAAATTAAAATTCTGTGATAAAAACACAGAATCACTTCTGTGATATTCGGGCCAGATATATAATCTGAATCATGAAGAAACATCAGGAAAAAACAAAGTGAGCGACATTCTACAAAATAATTAGCCTATAATCTTTAAAAGTGTCAAGGACATAAAAGTCAAGGAAAGACTGAGGAACTGTTCCAGACTGAAGGAGACTACAGAGACATGACAGCTAAATGCAAAATGTGATTCTGAACCAGATTCTCTTTCTATAAAGGACATTATTGGGACAACTGGCAAAACCTGAATAGAGTCTAAGGATTAGATGGTATTAATGCATCAATGTTAATTTCCTGATTTTAATGGTTGCATAGTGTGTATACAGGAAAACTTCCTTGTTTGCAGGAAATATATAATAATAAAACATTCAGGGGTGATGGGACATCCATTTAACAACTTACTTTCAAATAGTTCTGGGGCGGGGGTCAAAGTTCTTTGTACTGTATTTGCAACTTTTTTGTGTGAGATTATTCAAATTTTTAAAAACTGTATTTTAAAGGCATTATTATAATAAATCAAAGAAGACATAAATAAACAGAAATACTGTTTCACGGGTTGGAAGATTCAATACTATAACAATATTTGAATTGATCTATAGATTAAATGCAATGCAAATCAAAAGTCCAAAACACATTTTGGGGAATCTGACAAGCTGATTCTAAAATACAAATACAGGGAATTCCCTGGTGGTTCAGTGGTTAGGACTCCACACTTCCACTGCCGGGGCCATGCGTTCAATCCCGGGTTGGGGAACTAAAGATCTTGCAGGCCATGCAGTGCGACCCCCCCAAAAAACAAAAAAACCCAAAAAACAAAAAACAATACAAAGACAAAATGGTACAAAAGATAAAGAATAGCAAAGGCTTTCTTGAAAAGAGAGAAGCATTCTTAGAGGATTTACTCTATCACATATAAAGTCTTACTACAAAGCTACAACAATTAAGAAAAAGTGGTACTGGAGCTAGGATAAACAGCAAACCAATGAAACAGAACAGAGCCCAGAAACAGACCCACTCATATATATGGACACTTGGTTTGTGGTTAGCGTGGTTCCAAAGAACAATAAGGAACAATCTTTCAATAAATGGTGTTAGGACAATGGGGGGGGGGAAATGAAACTTGATCCTACCTTGTACTATACATAAAAATCAATTCCAGGTGATTCCCTAATTCTTAAATATGAAAGAAAAACAATACATTTTCCAGAAGGTAAAACAGGAGAATATCGTCATAACTTTGGGATAGAAGAAAGCTTCTTAAACAGGGTACAAAACTTAAACAAGATATAAAGACAATGACATAAATTTAACTACATCAAACTTAACAATTTGGGTTCATCAAAAGACACCATTTAGAGAATATCATGGTAAACAACTGTGACATATGAAATTAAAGAACATGGACTCCAGAGCCAGAACGTCCAGGTTCAACTCTGAACTTTGCTGTCTATTAACCATACGACTTTCAACAAGTTACTTAACCTTTTTAAGTCTCAGTGTTCTCATCTGTAAAATGAGGACAGTAATAGAATCTATCCCATAAGGTTATTACAGAGATTAAATGAGTTAGTCCAAATATAACACTTGGACAGGTAAATGGCATAAGGTAAGTGCTCAATAAGCAGTAATTATTATTATCATCACTGTTGAGCATTTATTATAACTTATCCCTGACTCCATGGAGCTCAAAAATCTGGTAAAAAAGACAGATTTGTATTTAGCTGTATAAATACATAGCTTATGTCACCACCAAAGGGTATGAATGAAAAATCAGGGAAGAACTCCTTAAGGAGTTTAGATCTTAAAGAATAGTAATTAGTTTGTCAAATAGAGAAAGATAAGGACATCCTGAAAGTGGAAAGACACTAACAAAAGCACTTAAGCATGAAAAGGGTGAAAACTGGGAAACTGGTTTCAATGTGTCTGGAATAGTAGGCTGACAGGGGAAGAGGAAATGGCAAGAGTTTAGGATCCCATCCCAAGGAGTGTGAATGGACTTTATGACAATGGGAAGCCCCTGAAGAATTTCAAGCATGAGAGTGACATGGTCTAATTTGCATATTAAAATTATCAATCTGGCAGCGCTGTGGACAATGAAAACTGAAGGTGGCAAAAACAGAGGTGGCAGTCCAGTTAGGAAGTGGTTGTGAGAGTGAGGTCTGAACTGAGAAATGTCTGGGACGTGACATGAGGCACCATTCTCACAGCCATCAGGGCACCAATAGCAATCACCTTTAAATCTGCCACCTCCTCACAAACAAGCACCAGATCCTTCCTTGACATAGTCCCTCTCTCTACCCTTTCTTTCCATCCCTACTGACAACATGCTCGTTCAAGCTCTCATACAGTCTCATGCCTGTAAACAAAACATCACCACAAAAGTAGTACATGTGCTTAACTCAAATGCAGCCTGCACACCTCACTCAGATTTGAGCTTATATTGCAAGGCTGCTTCCATCAAAAACCTTAACATTCTCCCATACCCTACTGAATGTACCTAACCTCCCTAACAGTAAAGGTCCTCCACATCTTTTATTTCATGCCTCTTTTATACGAACCAAACCACCTTCTCATTGGCCCCTAAACACTCTAAATGAATTGTTTTCCTGTTCATGGCATACTTTCCCCCTCCTCGAATCTTAACACCGACTCTACCCTCCTTCCCATCTTTAAGCCCCATGTGCCTCAGAACAAGTCCTAGTTCTCCTCCTTTTGACATGCCTCCATTCTTTTTCATGCACTTCCTATCTATCTATCTATCTATCTGTCTAAAATCATGAGTTCATATTGATACCTCCAATTCTAGTCCAACACCACATGGCTTATAGGCTCGCTGGCATAAAGATAGATATATAGACCAATGGAACACAGAAGAGCACAGAAATAAACGCTTATGTATGGGCAAATGATTTTTGACAAGGGTGCCAAGACTATACAATGGGGAAAAGACAGTCTCTTCAACAAATGGTGCTGGAAAAAGTGGATATCCACATTCAAAAGAATGAAGATGGACCCTTACCATATACAAAAATTGACAGAAAATTCATAGTTATTGACACTCTGTGCATCTTGTGGGATCTTAGTTCCCTGGCCAGGGACTGAACCCAGGTGCACGGCAGTGAAAGCATGGAGTCCTAACCACTGGACTGCCAAGGAATTCCCTGAAAATGTTTTAAAGACTTAAATGTAAGACTTAAAACTATTAAACTCCTAGAAGAAAACATAGGGGGAAATCTTTAGAACATTGGATTTGCAGGGATTTCTTGAATATGATATCAAAAGCACAGGCAATAAAATTTAAAAATAGACAAATAGAACTACAGTAGTCCTCCTTTATCCACAGTTTCACTTTCTGCAGTTTTGGTTACTCCCCCACGCCCCCACCCCCTGGTTAACCAGGTCCTAAAACATTAAATGGAAATAAACAATTCATAAGTTTTAAACTGTGCATCATTCCGAGTAGCTTGATGAAATCTCACACTGTCCTGCTTTGTCCTGTCCAGGATCCCCAACCATCGACATAATGCACTTCTTACACCCAACAATCAAAACTGTCATGGTTCCATGATCCACCCTAAGCAGATGATCCTCCTTCCAATGCATCATCAGGTCAATGGTAGCCTAATGTTACTTCATAATGCCTTCATCATTTACCTCACTTCATCTCATCACTAGGCATTTTATCATCTCACATCATCAAAGGAAGAAGTTGAGTACAGTACAATAATGTATTTTGAGAGAGGCCACATTCATATAACTTTTATTACAGTATCATTATAATTGTTCTATGTTATTATTATTGTTTTTAATCTCTTACTGTGCCTAATGTAAATTAAACTTTATCATAGGTATGTATGTATAGGAAAAAAAACAGTATATATAGAGTTCAGTACTATCTGCGGTTTCAGGCATCCACTGGGTGTCTTGGAATGTATCCCCGTGATACGGGGGGACTACTGTACAACAAACTTAAAAATTTATGTGCATCAAAGGAAACAATCAACACAGAGAAAAGGCAACCTAAAGAATAGGAGAAGATAACTGCAAATCATATATCTGATAAGGGGTTAATATCCAGAATACATAAGGAACATCTACAATTCAACAACAACAACTTGATTAAAAAAATGGGCAAAGGACAGCAATCAAACAAGAAAAAGAAGTAAAACGTATCCAAATTGGAAGGGAAGAGGTAAAACTGTCATTATATGAAGATGACATGATACTATATACAGAAAACCCTAAAGACTCCGCACAAAAACTATTAGAATTGATAAACGAATTCAGCAAGGTAGCAGGATATCAAATTAACATACAGAAATCTGTTGCATTTCTTTACACTAACAATAAAGTATTAGAAAGGGAAAGTAAACCAAAAATCCCTTTTAAAATCCCATCAAAAAGATGAAATACTTAGGAATAAACCTGACCAAGGAGGAAAGAGACTTATATGCTGAGAACTATAAAATATTGATAAAGGAAACTGAAGATGATTCAAAGAAATGGAAAGATATCCCTTGCTCTTGGATTGGAAGAATTAATATTGTTAAAATGGCCACACTACCCAAAACAATCTACAGATTTAATGCGATCCCTATCAAATCACGCATGACGTTTTTCACAGAACTAGAACAAATAATCCTAAAATTTATATGGAACTATAAAAGACCCCAAATTGCCAAAGCTATCCTGAGGGAAAGGAACAAAGCTGGAGGCGTAACCCTCCCAGACTTCAGACAATACTACAAAGTTACAGTAATCAAAAGTGTGGTTAGGGCACAAAAACAGACATATGGATCACTGGAACAGACTAGAGAGCCCAGAAATAAACCCACACACCTATATGGTCAATTAATCTTCGACAAAGGAGGCAAGAACATACAATGGAGAAAAGACAGTCTCTTCAGCAAGTGGTGTTGGGAAAGCTGGACAACCGCTTGTAAATCAATGAAGTTAAAATACACCCTCACACCATACACAAAAATAAACTCAAAGTGGCTTAAAGACTTAAATATAAGACACCATAAAACTCCTAGAAAAGAATATAGGCAAAACATCCTCTGACATAAATCGTACCAATGTTTTCTTAGCTCAGTCTCCCAAGGCAATAGAAATAAAAGCAAAAATAAATAAAATAAATGGGACCTAATCAAACTTACAAGTTTTTGCACAGCAAAGGAAACCATATACAAAATGAAAAGACAACCTACAGAATGGGAGAAAATACTTGCAAACGATGCGACCCACAAGGAATTAATTTCCAAAATATACAGACAGCTCATACAGATCAATACCAAAAAAAACAAATAACCCAATCAAAAAATGGGCAGAAGACCAAAACAGACATTTCTCCAAAGAAGACATACACATGGCCAACAGGCACATGAAAAGATGCTCAACATCACTAGTTATTAGAGAAATGCAAATCAAAACCACAATGAGGTACCACCTCACACCAGTCAGAATGGCCATCATTAAAAAGTCTACAAATAATAAATGCTGGAGATGGTGTGGAGAAAAAGGAACCCTCCTACACTGCTGGTGGGAATGTAAATCAGAGCTATCACTATGGAAAACAGTATGAAAGTTTCTTTAAAAAACTAAAAATAGAGTTACCACATGATCCAGCAATCCTACTCCTGGGTACATACTGGAAGAAAACTCTAATTTGAAAAGATACGTGCACCCCAGTGTTCAGAGCAGCACTATTTACAACAGCCAAGACATGGAAGCAACCTAAATGTCCACCGACAGAGGAATGGATAAAGATGTGGTATATTCACAGTGGAATACCATTCAGCTATTAAGAAAGAATGAAATAATGTCATTTGCAGCAACGTGGATGGACATAGAGATCATCATACTAAGTAAAGTAAATCAGAAAGAGAAAGACAAATACATTGTGATATTGCTTATATGTGGACTCTAAAATATGACACAAATGAACTTATTTACGAAACGGAAACAGACTCACAAACATAGAAAACAAACTTGTGGTTACCAAAGGGGAAAAAGGATGGAGGAAGGATAAATTAGAAATTTAGGATTAGCAGATATATATAAAATAAACAACAATGTCCTACTGTATAGCGCAGGGAACTATATTCAATATCCTGTAATAAACCATAATGGAAAAGAATATGAAAAAGAATATGCATGGGGCTTCCCTGGTGGTGCAGTGGTTGAGAGTCCGCCTGCCGATGCAGGGGACGCGGGTTCGTGCCCCGGACTGGGATGATCCCACATGCCGCGGAGCGGCTGGGCCTGTGAGCCATGGCCGCTGAGCCTGCGCGTCCGGAGCCTGTGCTCTGCAACGGGAGAGGCCACAGCAGTGAGAGGACTGCGTACCGCAAAAAAAAAAAAAAAAAAAAGAATATGTATGTATATATGTATAACTGAATCACTTTGCTGTACTACAGAAACCAACACAACATTGTAAACCATCTATACTTCAATTAAAAAAATTTTTAACATCTTTATTGGAGTATAATTGCTTTACAATGGTCTGTTAGTATCTGCTAACAAAGTGAATCAGCTATACATATATCCCCATATCTCCTCCCTCTTGCATCTCCCTCCCACGCTCCCTATCCCACCCTTCTAGGTGGACACAAAGCACAGAGCTGATCTCCTTGTGCTATGCGGCTTCTTCCCACTAGCTATCTATTTTACATTTGGTAGTGTATATATGTCCATGACACTCTCTCACTTCGTCCCAGCTTACCCTTCCCCCTCCCCGTGTCCTCAAGTCCATTCTCTACGTCTGCATCTTTATTCCTGTCCTGGCCCTAGGTTCTTCAGAACCAAAACAAACTTTAAGGTTAAAAAAAAGAAACGGGCAAAGGACTTGAATAGACATTTCTCCAAAGAAGACATACAAGTGGCCAATCAGAACATAAAAGGATGCTCAATATCACTAATCATTAAGGAAATGCAAATCAAAACTATTAGAGGGACTTCCCTGGTGGTGCAGTGGATAAGTATCCACCTGCCAACGCAGGGGATATGGGTTCGATCCCTGGTCTGGGAAGATCCCACATGCCATGGAGCAACCAAGCCCACACGCCACAACTACTGAGGCTGTGTTCTAGAGACTGCGTGCCACAACTAATGAGGCTGCATGCCTCAACTACTGAAGCCCACACGCCTAGAGCCCATGCTCCGCAACAAAAGAAGCCACTGCAAGGAGAAGCCCGCGCACCACAACAAGGAGTAGCCCCTGCTCGCCACAACTAGAGAAAGCCCGTGTGCAGCAATGAAGACCCAACGCAGCGAAAAATAAATAAAATTAAATCTTTAAAAAAAAAACCAAAAAAACTACAATGAGATAATCCCTTCACATCCATCTGGATGGCCACTATCAAAAGAAGAGAAAATAGACGCCTTGGCGAGGACGCAGAGAAGTTGGAGCCCTTGTTGGTGGGAATGTAAAATGGTACAGCCACTATGGAAAACAGTACAGAGGTTCCTCAAAAAATCAAAAGTAGAATTATCATATGATCCAGCAATTTAAATTTTGGGTATATACCACAAATACTCAAAGCATAATCTCAAAGAGATATTTGCACATCTATGTTCATCACAGCATTATTCACAATAGCCAAGGGCTGGGTGCAAGCCAAATGTTCATCAACAGATGAATGGATAAAGAAAATGTGAAAGATACACACAATGGAATATTGTGCAGCCTTTAAAAAGGAGAAAACCATGTCATATGCTATGACATGGATGAACTTTGAGGACATTATGCTAAGTGAAATAAGCCAGTCACAAAAGGACAAATACTGTATGATTCTACTCATATGAAATATTTAAAGTGGTCAAAATCATAGAAACAGAAAGTAGAAATGTGTTCACCAAGGGTTGGGGGTGGGGAAGAGGGAGAGGGAATTAGTGTTTAGCAGGTATAGAGTTTCAGTGTCACAAGATGAAAAACTTCTAGAGATCTGCTCCACTACAATGTGAATATGTACTACTGACCTATACACTTAAAAATGATTAAGGGACTTCCCTGGTGGTACAGTGGTTAAGAATCTGCCTGTCAACGCAGGGGATACGGGTTCGACCCCTGGTCTGGGGGATTCCACATGCTGTGGAGCAATTAAGCCCATGCGCCACAATTACTGATCCTGCCTAGAGCCCACAAGGCACAACTACTGAGGCCGCATGCTGCAGCTACTGAAGCCTGCGTGCTTAGAGCCCGTGCTACGCAACAAGAGAAGCCACCATGATGAGAAGCCCACGTACTGCAATGAAGAGTAGCCCCCGCTCACCGCAACCAGAGAAAGCCCATGCGCAACAATGAAGACCCAACGCAGCCAAAAAAAAAAAAAAAAAAAGTTCAAGATGATAAATTTAATGTTATGTGTTTTGGTTTTTTTTTTTTTTTTTTTTGCGGTACGCGGGCCTCTCACTGTTGTGGCCTCTCCCGTTGCGGAGCACAGGCTCCGGACGCGCAGGCTCAGCGGCCATGGCTCACGGGCCTAGCCGCTCTGCGGCATGTGGGATCTTCCCGAACCGGGGCACGAACCCGTGTCCCCTGCATCGGCAGGCGGACTCTCAACCGCTGCGCCACCAGGGAAGCCCAATGTTATGTGTTTTTTACAATAGTTTTTTTTTTTTTTTTTTTAATGGAGGCTTGGACTAAGTTGTCCCTTCCAGCTGAAAATTCAATATTCTATTATTCTGACAAACCTAGCCAACCTTCTCCCATTCTCTCAAGAGGCAGTAAACAAACCTCTACCCTACTGTATCTAATAGGAAAAATATCTTTGTGGATATGAAGCACCAATGAGATATCTGGTTATTATTCAATCATAATAAATTGTTGATTAGAGAAATAAAAATATGGTAATGATATACACAATTCACAATCCACCTGCAGAAACAGCTCTCTAGAAGTAAAATTAAAGCTGTACTAACTCTGAATGAACCCCTGCTAAAAGGGCCCAATTTAATGAATTAGTTAAAACAACTTACAGATAGTACATTATTTTCCCCAAATCTATATAGGTTAACTCTCCCTCCCTCTTTTTATAATGTTATTTATACATTCAGCTTATCTCTATGATTCCTTCTCTAGCACCTACCTTTCCTCTTCATTACATTTTTCAAGCTCTCTTTCCATTCTCTTAGCCCGTGGGCTCCAAATTTTGTTTGGCTGTGACCCACAATAAGAAATACATTTATAACATGGCCTCAGTTCACAAACACATAAACACATATGTGTGTACATACACGTATACATGTAAAACTGAACATTAGTTTCACAAAACAATGTATGCTCTTACTACATGCCATAAGCACTGGTATTTTCCCTGCTGTACTTTACTGTTTTTTTGGGGTTTTTTTTGCGGTACGCAGGCCTCTCACTGTTGTGGCCTCTCCCATTGCGGGCGGAGCACAGGCTCCGGACGCGCAGGCTCAGCGGCCATGGCTCACGGACCCAGCCGCTCCGCGGCATGTGGGATCTTCCCGGACCGGGGCATGAACCTGTGTCCCCTGCATCGGCAGGCGGACTCTCAACCACTGCGCCACCAGGGAAGCCCTGTACTTTACTTTTTAAGAAATGTTTATCTTGGCCCACTAAATAGGTTTCACAATCCTCTAATGGATTGCCATCCATGGTTTGGAAAACACTTCTCTAAGCCCCACAAAGCTATTGCTTTTCAGTATCTCTTAAACTGTATAGTGTAAAGGCTAAGAAGGGCTCTGATACCCAGCTTTTCCCTTATTCATCCAGCCCTTGGGCAACTCACTTAAACTTCTGAGGTTTACTCTCCTCATCTATAATCTGGGGATGGTAATACTACCTATGGGCATGACAATAATACCTAGACTTCATAAGGTTGTTGTGAGGTTTAAATGAGATAATTAATCTGTACAATATTTACCACAGTACCTGACATAAACTAAAATATCAGTATGTTAGACTCACAGATATGGAGAACAGATTTGTGGTTGCCGAGGGGGAGAGGGGGAAGGAAGGAGTGGGAATTTGGGTAGCAGATGCAAACTATTATACATAGGATGGATAAACAAGATCCTACTGTATAGCATAGGGAACTATACTCAATATCCTGTGATAAACCATAATGAAAAAGAATATGAAAAAGAATATATATATGTATAACTGAATCGCTTTGCTGTATAACAGAAATTAACACAACATTGTAAACCAACTATACTTCAATAAAATTAAAAAATGTATGTTGGGCTTCCCTGGTGGCACAGTGGTTGGGAGTCCGCCTGCCGATACAGGGGACACGGGTTCGTGCCCCGGTTCGGGAAGATCCCACATGCCACGGAGCAGCTGGGCCCGTGAGCCATGGGCGCTGAGCCTGCGCGTCCGGAGCCTGTGCTCTGCAACGGGAGAGGCCACAACAGTGAGAGGCCCACGTACCGCAAAAAAAAAAAAAAATTATGTTATTATTATCACATACAGCCTTAAGAGAAAACAAGTTCTACTAATAATCTGATAAATGATTAGTCAGAGAAAATAAGTAGGGAAGGATTATTGGTAACTCCTAATTCCCAATAATGCCTGGCTTATATAGAAACAATATAAGGCACACAGAAAGAGAAACAACGTTCATCCAGTAAGTAAAATACTTACATTTTCAGGATTCTATAATCTTAGCTCTTTTATTACATATCTATTTACATTTCCTACATTATACATATTTAAAGTAGATTTTTAAACAAGTTTCCAAAACTCCTATACCTTACCATTCCTGATCCCACTATTTAGGAATCTGTCCTCCTTGTCATATTTTCTTCTCCTTTAAGACATATGACAAAGTATGAATAAACTACTGCTTGTTTGCAAAAGGAAGTGGTTATTCGCCTGTCTTGTAACTGAAGCAAAAAGAAGAATTAGCCTCTATAATCAGGAAGCCCTTCTTTTCTCTGAAAGTTGTTGTGAAATGAAAACATTATGCAAAACCATATTTATAAGATCAAATGCTGAGACACTACTCAAATACCTACTGAGCCCCAATGTGCACCAGGTACTATGTTGGAGTTATGAGCAAGGATAAGACAATCTGTGATCTCAAGCAATTTAGTCTCTTGGAAAGTACAATCACTTGGTTGAGTAACGTACTGTTTAGTGAAGTGTTATCTTCACCCATTCTAAGAGCCTCTGATACGTGCTCATTAGCATCCTATACATTCTTCTGTGCTACACTGAAATGTCACCTTCTCCATATATGTTCCTCATGATAAAGGGATCTGCTCTCTCCTTCTTTTAATTTATTCAAATGTTCCCATGCTCAGGTAGTATATAAATACATGCCATATACCAGTCATTGTCTTAGGCATTAGGGGCCCACCTTTGAGTTTACCGCTCTAGTCCAGCAATTTGGCAGATCCAAATCTACCTTTTCTTACTTCCCAATATACTCCTCCACAAACCATTACATTTCAGTTACACTGTACTTACTATTAACATGACTCACAATTCCCAGCTTTTGCTCAAGTTGTTCCTTCCACTGAAATGCCCGAGTCCTGTCTCTATCTGTGAAATAATAAAAGCTAACTCTACTGAGCACTTAATGTGTCAGCACTGTCTGACACTTATGTCTAAACATACATGTAGTAACTAATTAAATCCTCAGAACAGCTACATGAGATAGGTATTATTATTTTCCTTATTTTCCAGAATAGAGAAACAGAAAAGTTTGGTATTTTGCAATGATATACCACTGAGAAAGGAGCCAGTAAAAATTAAGTCTCTAGGCTTCAAGCAACCCTAGCCCTGTTAAATAAGCTTCATCCCATGCCCTTCTTACTAGACAAAGTCCTTCTCAAGAGATAACAGTATAAATTTTCCACTTTAGAGATAGTATATGAAATAGAGAAAAACAAGAGCCCAAAACTCTAATCAGAAAACTTGGATTCAAGTCCCAGTTTCACTATTTTTGTGTGACCTCAGGAGGACAGGACTTAATAACTAGTTATATACACAAATTTAAAAAGGGGTAAACATCACCAACCACCTCAAAGGTCTACTGTGAAAATCGGGTGAAATAACATATATAACAACACTGGGAGTACAAGGAGGTCAAGGGGTCCTTAGGGCAAAACTGTTTTCATGACAATACTAAAACGCTATCTGTGTTTTTCACTATGTTGACATTGGTACCAATGGTGCAAGAGCAATGGTGGTGAAACTGCTGGCACCTCAGCACAAATGGAGGCCATGGCACCAAACTGAACTTATAGTCATTATATTCTTCACCACCATGTACTAGAAGAAAAAAAAAAAGTCCTGTTTCACTCAAGAATGCCCTTGAAGAAATAGGAAATTACTATTACATCTTGAGTATATGCTTTTTAAATAGTCTGTGTGACAAGTGGGAAGTAAACATAAAGCACTGCTGCTGCATATCAAAGTATAATGATTATTTCAAGGAAAAGCACTATGCAATTGTCTGAATTGTGAACTAAGCAGCTCTTTTCTCATGGAATATGATTTTTACTTGACAGAACAACTGACAAACTCTATTATTCACACTGGGGTATTTGGCAGACATTTCCCTGAAAATAACCTGTCGTTTGACAGTATTTGTTGCCAATTATAGAATTCAGGCTTCCAAGCAAACATTTAGCATTTTAGAAAAGCTGTATTCACCAGCCACTATGACTTTGACAGATTTTCAATACTTAAAGCCTCTTCTGATGAGTTTGGGACAATATCAACAAATATAATTTTTTATGTGATACAATGAAATGTGTCAATACTTAGAAGATTTGTATATGACCAATGCATGATGTTACAGAATCATACATAGGGTGAAAGATCCATTCAAAATGCCACACAGACCAATGGATTTAAATGTAATAGAGTACTTTCATATATAAATTTCATTGTTATAGTTTCAGATACCACACTGCAACTAACCTTTAAGAAACTATCACTTGTTGAGTTTTGGTCAAGTATCAAAGAAGAATATTCACATTATCTGAAAAGGCTATTAAAATACTCCTCCTCCCTTTTCTAGCTATATCTAGCTCATATATCTGTATGAGGCTATATTTTCTTCATATAGTTCAACCAAAACAACATATCATGAAAGACTGAATGTAGAAGCAGATATGAGAATCCAGCCATCTTCTATTAAACCAGACATTTAAAAGATTTACAAAAATGTAAAACAATGTCATTCTTCTCACTAATTTTTTTTGTTTGGGAAAATGGTTATTTTCCCAATCTGATGCATATTTTCTTAATTCACAAAGCCTGACATGTTCTTAGCAACTAACTGATACTCATAATTACCAGACAAATGATAATCGTCATCTTCTCAAACGATACTTTCTCAATGAAGCCTCCTGACCAGCATACACTAAAACCTGGCCCCCCAACCCAGCATTCCCTGTTCCCCATATCCTGCTGTACATTTTATTTTCTTCACTGTACGTATCCCTTCTTTTATATATATTTATATATGTGTAAATGTGTATATTTTTACATACATATGTTTGTATATATTCATATGTGTTTATTATTTACTGTCTGTCTCCTGTCACTGAAATGTAAACTTCACAAAGGCAGGGATCTTTACTTGCTTTACTTCATTTATTTATGTATCCCAAGCCCCTAGAATTATGCCAGACAAATAAGTGTTCAATAAATATTTGTTAAATGAGGAATAATGATTGCACTGATTTCATTATTCAGTGTATGGTTCCATGTTTTCTATTTGGAATCTAAAAATAGGTTGGATTTCCTAACAAATCATTAGTTTTGCTTAGTAACCTTTAAAGCTGCCATAACTGGCTCCCCCAAAGATTTATGAACAGTTTTAGCTGAAGTCTCCAAACTGCTGAATAAAATACAAGCAAATATTTACAAAAGGCTTTCTCCGCCACAACTTCTGCTTTGACTATCTGAAGCAATACTGTGCTTCTCCTGGACAGAGTCAGCATTGTATTGGGCAACTGGATATCTTTGATTCCATCAAAGCAGACAATGAAAATCCGATGTAGATTAATGGGTTATTTTCAATTCATTCTACAACCACATGCTTCCAAGTCAAGTTATTCCTGGTAATTGAAAATTCTCACCAAATTTGTATGTAACTATATCCTAATAATTTTAGCTCCTGCATAAGATGTGTCCTAACTATTTTAACTCCAACTTTTTTTTTTTTGCAGTACGCGGGCCTCTCACTGTTGTGGCCTCTCCCGTTGCGGAGCACAGGCTCCGGACGCGCAGGCTCAGCGGCCATGGCTCACGGGCCCAGCGGCTCCGCGGCATGTGGGATCTTCCCGGACCGGGGCACGAACCCGTGTCCCCTGCATCGGCAGGCGGACTCTCAACTACTGCGCCACCAGGGAAGCCCAACAGCTACTATTTTTTGAGCCCTGCTATTTACCAGGCATCATGCTGAGTATTTATATGCATTTTCTCTAATAGCATCAATACAGCAAGTCTGGAGGTCGGTATTGCCATCCTTGTTTTACTGGTGACCCCCTCCTCCACATTTAGGCTTCCTAGGTGGGTAGGGCTTCCTCTGCAAAGGAGGAATAAATATTGGAAGACATGTTGGCCTGTTTTCCTCAACAACTTGAGCATGCTCCCTCAGCTGACATATTAAGAGAGAACCCTTTAGTCAAAAACTCTGGAGTAAAGTTAAACAGGGTACAGGTCAATACCTGTTTGACCCCCTGCCTTTAAATCCATACAGGGGGACTTCCCTGGTGGCACAGTGGTTAAAAATCCACCTGCCAATGCAGAGGACATGGGTTTGAACCTTGGCCCGGGAAGATCCCACATGCCATGGAGCAACTGAGCCTGTGGGTCACAACTGCTGAGCGTGCGCTCTAGAGCCCATGAGCCACAACTACTGAAGCCTGTGCACGTAGAGCCCGTGCTCCGCAACAAGAGAAGCCACTGCAATGAGTAGCCCCTGCTCATTGCAACTAGAGAAAGCCTGCAAGCAGTAACGAAGACCCAACACAGCCAAAAGTAAATAAAATAGATAGATTAAAAAATAATCCATACAGGGAACATTCCTGAGCCTTTCTTCAGCCAGTCTTCCAAGCCTCCCTCACACCTGGTGAAAGAATGCACACCTCACACTTCATGCCATGACTCACACCAGTCTATTCTGACCAATGTCCTGGTTCCCTTGCTTCAGCTGGGCCCCTGCCAGTGACAACTAGCAACTTGGATACACACTGAGCACAGGAGAAACTGTGACAACCTGATAGCATGAAAACCCTAACTACTGTCAGAGTAGGAAGCATACTGTACTGTTTAGAAGAAGAGAAAGCAGCAGTGAAGCTAGAGCTGCAAAGAGGCTAAGGCATGGTGAAAAGAGAAGTCTGTGTGGCTAAGAGTAAGAAAGGAAGAAAGTCATGGAGAAACAGTGCTGCGTAATGAAGATGGCATGGGCTTGAATTCTGGCTCAGCCACCTCCCATATGTGGTACCTTGGATAAAAACTTCTCCAAGCCTCAGTTTCCTTATCTATAAAATGGGAATAAAAATACCTATTTTATAAACATGTGTGGGGGTGCACACGAGGATTACAGTGCCTAGCATCACATTAACTGCACTCTTAGTGTCTGCTTCCTCTCTACTGCACTCCCTTCTTTTATTCATCAGAGGCTCACTTCTAGAATATAATCACCTCCAGAAAAGATTTCCAGTCATTCTCTCCAATATTAAAAAGAAAAAAATCCCATTGACACCCACCCGCACTTGGCTTAAATGACCCATATACAAGGGCTCAACTCAAATTTCTTTTATGTGATCCCCTAATTCCACCCACTAGGCAGTCCCACCCAAAGCAGATATCCTCATTAAAGCCAGCAACCCAGCAAAGATGCAGCTTCTTTACAGTTTATCTGAATTCGAATTCTTTTTTCTGGGGCATTAGTCGAAACTGTCTTAGGGTCCTCCAAATTTAATACTAAGAAAATGCAATGATGAGTGACTTCCCTGTCGGCACAGTGGTTAAGAATCTGCCTGCCAATGCAGGGGACACAGGTTCAATCTCTGGTCCGGAAAGATCCCACATGCTGAGGAACAACTAAGTCTGTGCACCACAACTACTCAGCCTGCGCTCTAGAGCCCACATGCCACAACTACTCAGCCTGTGCACCTAGATCCCGTGCTCTGCAACAAGAGAAGCCACGGCAATGAGAAGCACGTGCATCATCACAACGAAGAGGAGCCCCCGCTCGCTGCAACTAGAGAAAACCCGCGCACAGCAATGAAGACCCAACACAGCCAAAAATAAATTAATTAAAAAAAAAAAAAGAAAATGCAATGATGAAGCACAACTTGAATTTATATGCTGAACCAATGTTACATGTGGAGTACATTGATTAAAGCACCATGATCACGAGAATGAATGTTCATAAACGGCAAGTATAGTTAATAAAGGAGGTTGAAAGGCCAAAGATGACCCTGGCAGAAGTGAGTATTTTCTTAGAGAATACACCAGCTAGTTATCTATCTTAAAGTAAAACCAAGGGTGAATGCAGTCTAGGCACGACTAAAAGATAGCACTTTAACTCATGGATATTTAACCTGGGGTCAGAAACTACCTGAAAGTGTGCAACCAGGAAGCTTCATCTAGAATAATTATTTTCAAAATGTGAGACCCTTAAGGATAGGCACTTACCTTGCTCACTATTTTACACCCAGGAACTAGCCTAGTACCTGGTATACAGTAAGCACGCAAACACTTGTTGATAATAAAAATGAATGAATGAATAAATAAAAAGAAAGAATGGATGAAATAAATTGAATACTGGTATTTTCCCAAAGTGCCAACGGGCTGCCTAGGGCAGGGCTCTAGGCCCTCAAGCCTCTGACTTCAAGCAGAGCAACTGTACTTTTTTCCTTCTCACGTTTGGGCTTCTAAATAAGGTTGTATATGTAAAATGCTTTTATTAAAAGTTTGAAAAACATGGAAAATCTAACTATCATTGTAATTCCCTTCCCTGAACTGCTATTATAAGTGCATATAATTTAATGCTTCAACATCCCCTAAGTCAGTTTTGAGTCCCCAAGTTTTCCTGAGGTATGGGATTACATTTTACATAAGTAGTACATGCCTATTCAACCTTCATATAACCTGTACTTTCTTGTACACTGACTCCTCAGAGAAAAGTTTGAATTTTCTATTATCAAGCAATAAGTGGACATTTTGTGCCAACATATCATGCAAAGCCTTCCAGGAAACAATTTAGTTCTTGTATTATCACCATCTCCATTGGAAGAGCAGTGCCCATGCAACTATTTTAATGTACTTTGCATTCTATTCTACCATTTTTTAACTTTTTTTTTTTTTTGCGGTACGCAGGCCTCTCACTGCTGTGGCCTCTCCCATTGTGGAGCACAAGCTCCGGACGCGCAGGCTCAGCGGCCATGGCTCACGGGCCCAGCCGCTCCGCAGCATGTGGGATCCTCCTGGACCGGGGCATGAACCCGTGTCCCCTGCACCGGCAGGCGGACTCTCAACCACTGAGCCACCAGGGAAGCCCTACCATTCTTTTAATTAGTAGAAAAACAGAAAAATTAAAGTGCCAATAGGAGTGACAATTAACATAAACTTTATAAACATAATAAAATTGAGAAATCATTAGGCATGCTGAAAACAGTAAATCTTTATCATTAACAGGACACTCCTTAGACTTTGGCCCCTAAGACTTTAGTCCATTGCCTATTCGTTCATTTTTAAAGGAAAGGTATAAAATGTACGACTATATCTTAAGAATAAATATTATGTCTAAAAGGCAAGGTGTCATTAAGGACTTTGTAGTATGTCATGAGAATACATTCCCCTTATACCCTGCAAGTCTTTGTTCAACTCAGTTTACTTCCATCCATATTTTCAGTTACACATTATATACTAAAGTAGGGAAATGCTTTTCTTTATATATCTACATTTACTCTTCACAATAATACCTACCAGCAATGGGTCCAACTTGGGTAAAAAATTACTTAACAACATATATCAGCAATTTTAGATAGTATGGTTAATGAATGAGTCTAAGACTATTCCCTATTCCCTTTCAAAAAGAAGGGTATAAGAAAAGCATGAGCACACCACCAACAACAAAAACATGGACAAAAGAATGAGTGAGGCAGGATTACACTTCAAGATGGCGGAGGAGTAAGACATGGAAATCACCTTCCTCCCCACAAATACATCAAAAATACATCTACATGTGGAACAACTCCTACAGAACACCTACTGAACTCTGGCAGAAGACCTCAGACCTCCCAAAAGGCAAGAAACTCCCCACATACCTGGGTAGAGCAAAAGAAAAAACACAGACAAAAGAATAGGGACAGGACCTGCACCTCTGGGAAGGAGCTGTGAAGGAGGGAGTTTCCACACACTAGCCCCTTCAATGGCAGAGATGGGGGGTGGTTGGGGGCGAAGCTTCAGAGCCACGGAGAAGAGAGCAGCAACAGGGGTGCAGAGGGCAAAGCAGAGAGATTCCCGCACAGAGGATCGCTGCCGACCAGTACTCACCAGCCTGAGAGGCTTGTCTGCTCACCTACTGGGGTGGGCGGGGGCTGCGAGCTGAGGCCCAGGCTTCGGACGTCAGACCCCAGGGAGAGGACTGGGGTTGGCTGCGTGAACACAGCCTGAAGGGGGCTAGTGTGCCACAGCTAGCCAGGAGGGAGTCTGGGAAAAAGTCTGGAACTGCCCAAGAGTCAAGACACCATTGTTTCGGGGTGGGCGAGGAGAAGAGATTCAGAACACCACCTAAATGAGCATCAGAGACAGGTGTGAGCCGCGACTATCAGCACGGACGCCAGAGACAGGCATGAAATGCTAAGGCTGCTACTGCAGCCACCAAGAAGCCTGTGTGCAAGCCATTAAGAATCACTATCCACACCTTCCCTCCCAGGAGCCTGTGCAGCCCACCACTGCCAGGGTCCCGGGATGCAGGGACAACTTCCCCAGGAGAACACATGGCACGTCCCAGCCTGTTGCAATGTCACACTGGCCTCTGCTGCTGCAAGCTTGCTCCACATTCCATACCCCTCCCTCCTGCTAGCGTGAGTGAGCCAGAGCCCCCTAATCAGCCGCTACTTTAACCCCCTTCTGTCCAGGGGAAGAACAGACGCCAGAGGGCAAGCTACGTGCAGAGTCGGGGCCAAATCCAAGGCTGAACCCCATCCAAGGCTGAACCCCAGGAGCTGTGCAAACAAAGAAGAGAAAGGGAAATTTCTCTGTGCAGCCTCAGCAGCAGCAGATTAAATCTCCACAATCAACTTGATGTACCCTGCACCTGTGGAATACCTGAATAGACAATGAGTCATCCCAAAATTGAGGCAGTGGACTTCGGGAGCAACTGTAGACTTGGGGTTTGCTGTATGTGACTGACTAGTTTCTGCTTTTTGTGTTTATCTTAGTATAGTTTTTAGTGCTTGTTATCACTGGTGGATTTGTTTATTGGTTTCGTTGCTCTCTTCTTTTTATTACTTTTTTATTTCTTAATTTTAACAATACTATTTTTATTTTAATAACTTTATTTTATTTTACTATTTTTCTTTCTTTTTTTTTTTCTTCTCCCTTTTCTTCTGAGCCATGTGGCTGACAGGGTCTTGGTGCTCCGGTGGGGTGTCAGACCTGTGCCTCTGAGGTGGGAGAGCCAAGTTCAGGACACTGGTCCACCATAGACCTTCTGGCTCCACGTACTATCAAATGGTGAAAGCTCTCCCAGAGATCTCCAGCTCAATGCTAAGACCCAGCACCATTCAAAGACTAGAAAGCTACAGTGCTGGACACCCCATGCCAAACAACTAGCAAGACAGGAATACAACCCCACCCATTAGCAGAGAGGCTGCCTAAAATCATAATAAGTTCACAGACACCCCAAAACACACCACCGGACACAGTCCTGCCCACCAGAAAGACAAGACCAGCCTCATCCACCAGAAGACAGGCACCAGTCCCCTCCACCAAGAAGCCTACACAACACACTAAACCAACCTTACCTACTGGAGGCAGACACCAAAAACAATGGGAACTATGTACCTGCAGCCTGCAAAAACGAGACCCAAAATGCAGTAAGTTAAGCAAAATGAGAAGACAGAGAAATATGCAGCAGATGAAGGAGCAAAGTAAAAACCCACCAGACCAAACAAATGGAGAGGAAACAGGCAGTCTACCTGAAAAAGAATTCAGAATAATGACAGTAAAGATGATCCAAAAATCTTGGAAACAGAATGGAAAAAATACAAGAAACATTTAACAAGGACCTAGAACTAAAGAGCAAACAAACAACGATGAACCACACAATAAATGAAATTAAAAATTCTCTAGAAGGAATCAATAGCAGAATAACTGAGGCAGAAGAACGGATAAGTGACCTGGAAGATAAAATAGTGAAAGTAACTACCACAGAGCAAATAAAGAAAAAAGAATGAAAAGAATTGAGGACAGTCTCAGAGACCTCTGGGACAAGATTAAATGCACTAACATTCAAATTATAGGGGTCCTAGAAGAAGAAGAGAAAAAGAAAGGGACTGAGAAAATATTTGAAGAGATTATAGGTGAAAACTTCCCTACTATGGGAAAGGAAATAGCCACTCAAGTCCAGGAAGTGCAGAGAGTCCCATACAGGATAAATCCAAGGAGAAACAGGCCAAGACACATATTAATCAAACTATCAAAAATTAAAGACAAAGAAAAAATATTAAAAGCAGCATGGAAAAGCAACAAATAACTTACAAGGGAATCCCCATAAGGTTAATAGCTGATCTTTCAGCAGAAACTCTGCAAGCCAGAAGGGAGTGGCAGGACACATTTAAAGTGATGAAAGGGAAAAACCCACAACCAAGATTACTCTACCCAGCAAGGATCTCATTCAGATTCGACAGAGAAATTAAAATCTTTACAGACAAGCAAAAGCTAAGAGAATTCAGCACCAGCAAACCAGCTTTACAACAAATGCTAAAGGAACTTCTCTAGGCAGGAAACACAAGAGAAGGAAAAGACCTACAAAAACAGACCCAAAACAATTAAGAAAATGGTCATAGAAACATACATATCGATAACTACCTTAAATGTAAATGGATTAAGTGCTCCAACCAAAAGACATAGACTGGCTGAATGGATACAAAAACAAGACCTATATATATGCTGTCTACAAGAGACCCACTTCAGACCTCGAGACACATACAGACTGAAAGTGAGGGGATGGAAAAAGATATTCCATGCAAATGGAAATCAAAAGAAAGCTGGAGTAGCAATTCTCATATCAGACAAAATAGACTTTAAAATAAAGACTATTACAAGAGACAAAGAAGGACACTACATAGTGATCAAGGGATCAATCCAAGAAGAAGATATAACAATTGTAAATATTTCTGCACCCAACATAGGAGCACCTCAATACATAAGGCAAATGCTAACAGCCATAAGAGGGGAAATTGACAGTAACACAATCATAGTAGGGGACTTTAACACCCCACTTTCACTAATGGACAGATCTTCCAAAATGAAAGTAAATAAGGAAACACAAGCTTTAAATGATACATTAAACAAAATGGACTTAATTGATATTTATAGGACATTCCATCCAAAAACAACGGAATACACTTTCTTCTCAAGTGCTCATGGAACATTCTCCAGGATAGATCATATATTGGGTAACAAATCAAGCCTTGGTAAATTTAAGAGAACTGAAATCATATCAAGTATCTTTTCCAACCACAACGCTATGAGACTAGATATCAATTACAGGAAAAAAACTGTAAAAAATACAAACACATGGAGGCTAAACAATACGCTACTAAATAACCAAGAGATCACTGAAGAAATCAAAGAGGAAATCAAAAAATACCTACAAACAAATGACAATGAAAACACGACCACCCAAAACCTACGGGATGCAGCAAAAGCAGTTCTAACAGGGAAGTTTATGGCAATACAATCCTACCTCAAGAAACAGGAAACATCTCAAATAAACAACCTAACCTTACACCTAAAGCAATTAGAGAAAGAAGAACAAAAAAAACCCAAAGTTAGCAGAGGAAAGAAATCATAAAGATCAGATCAAAAATAAATGAAAAAGAAATGAAGGAAACAAAAGCAAAGATCAATAAAACTAAAAGGTGGTTCTTTGAGAAGATAAACAAAATTGATAAACCATTAGTCAGACTCATGAAGAAAAAAAGGGAGAAGACTCAAATCAATAGAATTGGAAATGAAAAAGGAGAAGTAACTACTGACACTGCAGAAATACAAAGGATCATGAGAGATTACTACAAGCACTTATATGCCAATAAAATGGACAACCTGGAAGAAATGGACAAATTCTTAAAAGCACAACCTTCCAAGACTGAACCAGGAAGAAACAGAAAATATAACAGACCAATCACAAGCACTGAAATTGAGACTGTGATTAAAAATCTTCCAACAAACAAAAGCCCAGGACCAGATGGCTTCACAGGTGAATTCTATCAAACATTTAGAGAAGAGCTAACACCTATCCTTCTCAAACTCTTCCAAAATATAGCAGAGGGAGGAATACTCCCAAACGCATTCTACGAGGCCACCATCACCCTGATACCAAAACCAGACAAAGATGTCACAAAGAAAGAAAACTAGAGGCCAATATCACTGATGAACATAGATGCAAAAATCCTCAACAAAATACTAGCAAACAGAATCCAACACCACATTAAAAGGATCACACACCATGATCAAGTGGGGTTTATCACAGGAACGCAAGGATTCTTCAATATATGCAAATAAATCAATGTGATAAACCATATTAACAAACGGAAGGAGTAAAACCATATGATCTTCTCAATAGATGCAGAAAAAGCTTTTGACAAAATTCAACAACCATTTACAATAAAAACTCTCCAGAAAGTAGGCATAGAGGGAACTTACCTCAACATAATAAAGGCCATACATGACAAACCCACAGCCAACATCGTTCTCAATGGTGAAAAACTGAAACCACTTCCTCTAAGATCAGGAACAAGACAAGGTTGTCCACTCTCACCACTATTATTCAACATAGCTTGGAAGTTTTAGCCACAGCAATTAGAGAAGGAAAAGAAATAAAAGGAATCCAAATCGGAAAAGAAGAAGTAAAGCTGTCACTGTTTGCAGATGAAATGATAGTATACATAAAGAATCCTAAGGATGCTACCAGAAAACTACTAGAGTTAATCAATGAATTTGGTAAAGTAGCAGGATACAAAATTAATGCACAGAAATCTCTTGCATTCCTATACACTAATGATGAAAAATCTGAAAGAGAAATTAAGGAAACACTCCCATTTACCACTGCAACAAAAAGAATAGAATACCTAGGAATAAACCTACCTAAGGAGACAAAAGATCTGTATGCAGAAAACTATAAGACAATGATGAAAGGAATTAAAGATTATAGAAACAGATGGACGGATATACCATGTTGTTGGATTGGAAGAATCAACATTGTGAAAATGACTATACTACCCAAAGCAATCTACAGATTCAATGCAATCCCTATCAAACTACCAATGGCATTTTTCACAGAACTAGAACAAAAAATTTCACAATTTGTATGGAACACAAAAGACCCCAAATTGCCAAAGCAATCTTGAGAAAGAAAAACAGAGCTGGAGGAATCAGGCTCCCTGACTTCAGACTATACTATAAAGCTACCGTAATCAAGACACAAGTACTGGCACAAAAACAGAAATATAGATCAATGGAACAGGATAGAAAGCCCAGAGATAAACCCACACACATATGGTCACCTTATTTTTGATTAAGGAGGCAAGAATGTACAACGGAGAAAGGACAGCCTCTTCAATAAGTCGTGCTGGGAAAACTGGACAGCTACATGTAAAAGAATGAATTTAGAACGCTCCCTAACACCATACACAAAAATAAACTCAAAATGGATTAAAGACCTAAATGTAAGGCCAGAAACTATAAAACTCTTAGAGGAAAACACAGGCAGAACACTCTATGACATAAATCACAGCAAGATCCTTTTTGACCCACCTCCTAGAGAAATGGAAATAAAAACAAAAATAAACAAATGGGACCTAATGAAACTTAAAAGAATTTGCACAGCAAAGGAAACCATAAACAAGGTGAAAAGACAACCCTCAGAATGGGAGAAAATATTTGCAAATGAAGCAACTGACAAAGGATTAATCTCCAAAATTTATAAGCAGTTCATGCAGCTCAATATCAAAAAAACAAACTACCCGATCCAAAAATGGGCAGAAGACCTAAATAGACATTTTCCAAAGATATACAGATTTCCAACAAACACATGAAAGGATGCTCAACATCACTAATCACTAGAGAAATGCAAATCAAAACTACAATAAGGTATCACCTCACACCAGTCAGAAGGGCCATCATCAAAAAATCTACAAACAATAAATGCTGGAGAGGGTGCAGAGAAAAGGGACCCCTCTTGCACTGTTGGTAGGAATGTAAATTGATACAGCCACTAGGGAGAACAGTATGGAGGTTCCTTAAAAAACTAAAAATAGAACTACCATATGACCCAAGAATCCCACTACTGGGCATATACCCAAAGAAAACCATAATTCAAAAAGAGTCATATACCACAATGTTCACTGCAGCTCTATTTACAATAGCCAAGATATCGAAGCAGCCTAAGTGTCCATCAACAGATGAATGGATAAAGAAGATGTGGCACATATATACAATGGAATATTACTCAGCCATAAAAAGAAATGAAACTGAGTTATTTGTAGTGAGGTGGATGGATCTAGAGTCTGTCATACAGAGTGAAGTAAGTCAGAAAAAGAGAAACAAACACTGTATGCTAACACATATATATGGAATCTTTAAAAAAAATGGTTCTGAAGAACCTAGAGGCAGGATAGGAATAAAGACAAGTGTAGAGAATGGACTTGAGGACATGGGGAGGGGGAAGGGTAAGCTGGGACGAAGTGAGAGAGTGGCATGGACATATACACACTACTAAATGTAAAATAGACAGCTAATGGGAAGCAGCCATATAGCACAGGGAGATCAGCTCGGTGCTTTGTGACCACCTAGAGGGGTGGGATAGGGAGGGTGGGAAGGAGACGCAAGAGGGAGGAGATATGGGGATACATGTATATGTACAGCTGATTCACTTTGTTATAAAGCAGAAACTAACACACCATTGTGAAGCAATTATACTCCAATAAAGATGTTAAAAAAAATAAAAAAATTTAAAAAAATAAATGAAGGAAAGAATAGCAGAGATCATTAAAACTAAAAGCTGCTTCTTTGAGAAGATAAACAAAATTGATAAACCATTAGCCAGACTCATCAAGAAAAAAAGGGAGAAGACTGAAATCAAGAGAATTAGAAATGTAAACGGAGAAGTAACAACTGATTCAGTGTCAGGTTGTTCTTTTCTAAGAAGTAACAACTGACACTGCAGAAATACAATGGATTCTTAGAAAAGATTTTCTAAGAATCCTTTCTAAATACAAACGATTCCTGCAAGAGGGAGGGGATATGGGGATATATGTATACGTATAGCTGATTCACTTTGTTATACAGCTGAAACTGATAGACCATTGTAAAGTAATTATACTCCAGTAAAGATGTTAAAAAAATAATAATAATGTAAAGAATAAATGAATGGAAAGTAGAAAAAAAAACTTAAGTGCAATTAAAATAAGTGAACTGAAAAAGAAGACAAATAAAAGAATGAGCGATTCACCAAATAAGAAATAAACACATTAAAAATATTCTTGAGAAGAGGACACTGGGTTGGCATTCTTCTAAAATTATAATGCTAAATGCTGATGAAGGGTTTGATGAAGAAGAGGGGAGTATAAATTGACAATCTCCCTTGAAAGCTATAGTGGAAGGCTGTTTCAGGAATATTAAAAATATTTATGTCTTTTGTTCTGACAAATCTTTTATGAATCTATCTGTTCTAAGCTAAACAGAGATTTGGTTGAAGATTTATGTATGAGGATGTTCAACACAGTATTATTTAACATAGAGAAAAACCTGTACAGTATAGATTAATGGTTTAGTTTGATTATTCATAAAATTGTATATCACATAACTATTAAAAATCATATTTTCTTAGAACATTCAGTGTCATGTGGAAATGTTCATGATATAATATTTAAAATTGAAAGAATGGTAAGTTATTTACACGGAATGACTCAATTTTGTAAAATTCACACACAAATACACACACTCACAAACAACTGAAATATCAGAAGGAAATCCACAAGCATGTTCCTAATAATTATCTTTGGGTTGTAGGATTATGGGTGATTATTATTATCATCTTTATACTACTCTATATTTTCCCAATTTCTACAGTGAGCAGTTATTAATTTTACTACTTAGAGAATATAAAAAAGGGGACTTCCCTGGTGGCGCAGCCGTTAAAAATCTGCCTGCCAATGCAGGGGACACAAGTTCGATCCCTGGTCCGGGAAGATCCCACATGCTGTGGAGCAACTAAGCCCGTGTGCCACAACTACTGAGCTTGTGCTCTAGAGCCTGCGAGCCACAATTACTGAGCCCGAGCGCCACACTACTGAAGCCCGCGTGCCCAGAGCCCATGCTCCGCAACAAGAGAAGCCACCGCAATGAGAAGCCCACGCACCACGGCGAAGAGTAGCACCCACTCGCCGCAACTAGAGAAAGCCTGCACGCAGTGACGAGGACCCAACGCAGCGCCCCCCAAAATAAATAAATAATAAGGAAGTTATAAAAAAGGAAATGGTGGGATAAAATGTAAATAACAGAAAATAAAATTATATAGCCACTCTAATCCTGACTCAGTAAGCCAAACAGTCCACGATTGGTTAAATTTGGATAAATTATAATTTCAAATATTCAGGGAGGATCCTGAACAGAAAGCAAATTAAGAAGAAGAAAGGTACACCAACTGAGGTCCAGTCATCCTACAATAGCACAACAAACTCCCAATACATGAATTCAGTAGCATTTCCCCACTTAATGCCTACTGAAATTATAACATCTAATTAGAGAATTAGTTACAGCTGACTTACTCCCTTACAGAAAGTCTGTAAATGATTATTTTGTTTTGAGGAGGGGTTATCACATAAAAATAAAAAATACAAAACTGCAGACGGAAATTTTTGTTAAGTCAGTAGTCAACAGAAGATAATGGAATCTGTTTACTTCTGCCTGCAACCACAAGTTAGTCTAATGATGTACTGTCTCTTCTCCTAAATGATTAATGCTGAATTAAACACTTTCCTTCATGACTGGGCTGGTTTGTAGTAATTTTGCATTTGCATAAATGAGCGAGCTCTAATGGACTGAGTTGAAAAGGTCAGCTATCAGCCCAACCACAGATGACTTCCACTAAGACTTACACAGTTCCTAAATGTTCTTCTAATTTAAACATTTTTTATTGTCTAAAAATGTATTTTGTCTTATGCAACTTGTATTGCTTTAAAAGTATACCCAAATAAATTTGCAAACAAATTTCATATTGAAATCATTTTGGAGAACACACTGATTAAAAGATGTCTTCACTAAAGTCCTTTGAAAGTAAAGGATTATTTTATGAAGAACTAATCATACACATATCCCTAATTTCCATCTTTAAAAAATTTAGATTTTTTCACATACCAGGTTTACTTAAGTAAGACAAGACACCCCTTCTGTGTAGGTTAGGACATAGTAAAAGATGACCTAAGATCAAGGCCAAGATCCTTGTCTCTCTGTGTCTCACTTCTCTCATATATAAATTGGGGATACTTCCATCTAATGTATAAGGTTATGAGAGTAAAGTGGAATAACAATGTGATACCACTGGATCCAGATCAATGATTGTCAAACTTTAGTGTGTGTCAGATCACTAGAGAGGGCTCATTCCCAGAGTTTCTGATTCAGCAAGTCTGGGGCTCAGCCAGAGATTCTGTGTTTCTAACAAGTTCCCAGGTGATGCTGATCTGGCCGGTCTGGGACCACACTTCAAGAACTACGGATCTAGACAGACCTGGGCACAATTTACTAATCCTGGGCACTTAGCTTCTCTGAAACAGTTTTTCTGACTCTTAAACTAGAAATATAACTACCTCATTGTGGAGTTTAGGAATTATGGAAGTAATGCACATTGCCTGTTGAACACAGTGCCTAGTTTATAAGACAGTGGTAATAGTAGTTGTTACCACCATTATTGCTACTATTTCTACTAAGCAATGGAACATGTAGAACATTAACACCAGAAAATTTTTTAATCGCATTAAACTGCACTGTAATTTAAAGTTCCTTATATTTTACATTAATTCCTTTTCTGACAAAATTATAAGAGTTAATTATAAACTAGTTGATAAATTTCTATAACACCTTTTTTGTAGCAGTTAAGAGAATGGCTCTAGAGCACAACTGTTTGTGTTCAAATTCCAGTTCTGTAATATACCACGTGTCTGTGGCCCCCAGTTTCCTTATCCATAAAATAAAAACAATAATAGTACCTACTTCATAAGGTTGTGAGAACTGAACGGCTTAACCTACATAAACCTCTGAATAGTGCCTGGCATAAAATAAACATTTGATAAATGTAGCTATCATTATTATTATTACTATTATTCCAATACACTATCAGTAATATTATAAATATATACATATTTATATATACATCAAAGCATTAAATAGGTTTAATTTTATTTGAAGGTAAAATTCAAATAACTGGGTATTTTTCTAATTATTAGTATGAACTATAGACTATTTAGTCTTTTATTAGGTTGAGACATATGAACTGCTGATATGTAACTACTTTTGACTGATAAAAACAGTACATACTTTCATACGGCTGAAGCTAGTAGCTTTCACCCCAACCTCTCTGAGCATTCCTTTGAGCCCATTGATGGTTCTACCCTAGTGCACTCCAAGGTTTGCTTTTCAGCTCTCTTTTCACTCAGATTTCCCAGGAGGTTCATACCCACAACTATTACAGTTTTAACCACAGACTGAAAATCCAGAGGTTTTATCTAGCTCATAGATACATTTTGTTGGCCTACATAATTGTTTTTTAAAACCTGAAGATTTAACACTCACATATTCAAACTCTCACTCACAAAAAAATCTGGATTTCTGGCTTCTCTTGAAAAACTGGATGATCTAGCAACACTGGACAAGCATTACCAAAAGCCTACAACTGTCTGGAATTAAGTAGCAGCTACCACTTCAAATAGGGCATGAGTTCTCTAAATTGCTAGTCTTCAGTCAGCTTTACTCTTCACTCATTTACTTATCTGCCTAGCCCTGAGGCATTCAATTTTTCAAATTTTAATTCTACCTTCCAGCAATATGTTGATAACACTAATCTCCATCTCCAGCCCAGACTCAGATCCAATTGGCATCACCATCAATACCTGTGAGTCTCACAGACACCTCAAATATAAGTCCTTCACCACCTCTGTTTTAGATTCTCTATTTCAGACGTTGACAACATCCAAACAAAAGAGTAAGCCAAGCCTTACAAACACATTTACTACTCTCATTCTCTCACCTTCCATTTCCAATCAATCAACAGTTCCTAAAGATTTATCAATACTTCCTAAAAATCTCAAGTCTATTTTCCTCTTCTCCTTCCCCATTACCAATGCTTTAATCCACTCAGGGCCTTAACAATCAAGGCTATTTATCTAGAGCCCCCGTCTTACTCGTCTCCTCTCTGCTTAAAACTCTGCTTCATTGGCTCCTCACAGACTCAGGATAAAATTAAAACCTTTTCATATTAGATGTAGGCCTCTGACTATCTTTACAGCCTCATCTCCTGCTCACTGTTCTAAAGGTACCAAACATTCGTAGTTCTCTGAACATATCCGGTAGCATCATATTTCCATACCTTTGTACATGCTACAACAACCCATTTGCCTGGTAAATTTCTGTTCAATCTTCAGAACTCTACCAGTTAGAGGAGGTAAGGAGGCAGAGGTGGGAGACAGAGCCTGGTGACAGGGGACTTTTAATTTTTATATTATATAATTCTGAACAACTCAAAACTTTTAGAACTAGTATAATTTTAAATTTTGATTATTTTAAAAAGAATTACTCAGTAACAAGAAAAACTCTGCTCTTCTATGCAGCACTGAGTGATTGTCTCTTTTGCCTCTCCATTATTTCAGTGTTCTATACATATTTCTACTACTACAGCATATTTCATACTACATTATATACTTCTTTACAAGCTCCTTAACTTCCTGGCTCATGTCTTATTAACCTGTATACCCTCAGTTCTGAGCACAGGAAGTGACACATACTAGACATACATTGAATGTTTGAACTCAACAGCCAGTCTAATTAATACCAAAACTGCTTTCCACACAATGTCTAGCCAAGAAGCCAAATGCAAAAGACTTTGGCTGACTAATAGGAAAAGTGATCACTTTTTGCTATTGCTCAAAAGGAAAGAGCCAGTTTATAAAGATGAATTGGCGACTATTTTCTTTTTAATCTCTGAAAAATGACAGAATGAAGCTGTCGTTTTCAAACCTTTTTAAAGCTCTAACATGCTAGGATTGTAATTTCAATTATTACCTAAAGGGGAAAAAATAGAGTATTTCTTTTTCAAAACTAAAGTTAATTTAAATTAACTTTGTTTAAAGCATTTTATGGCATCTCTTTAAAACTGGAGATATTCTGAAATATCAAGTTACCAGAACTGGGAATCATTAGAATGAAAAATTATCTGTTGTTTCAGGAAAGTTTGTTCTCTTCATGGCACCAGTCCTCTCAATTATTAACAAATGATGTTTCAGGATACAGGACATGTAGGTCAGTTAGAGATTCAAACCATAGTGGAAATGAAGGTGGTGGGTAATAGCCTGCCTACATATATTTCCATACATTTGACTTTCTTTCTTGTTACTATGGATGAACTGTCCATGCTCCCAGCCAAAGGCAATGCCCCGCCTGTGTATTAGGCCCCATCCTGTCTTGCCTTCTGAAGGACACTGATCCAATAATTCTCCCCTTTCTCTCTTGCATCATCAATTTTTCCCTCTCTACTGAATCACTACCAACAGCATAAAAACATGCTATTATTGCTCTTATCTTTAAAAAAAGATATCTCATCTTTATCTCATTTCCCTCCTCCAGCTACTACTGTATTTCTCACCTTCCCTTTACAGCACAACTTGAAAGCACTGTCTATACTCTCATCTTTAAGTTGCTCTTCTCAAGGTTACCAATAGACTCTTAATTGTTAAATTCTGTGATCATTTCTTAGCCCTCAACTTTCTTGATCAGGAGCATTTGACACAGTTGCTGATGCCTCTCACCTCCTAGAAACACTTTTTATCTTGACTTCCTGGGTACCACATTGACTTGGTTTTCCTCCTCCTTTCTGGTTGCTTCTTTTCGATCCCTTTTGCTAGTTCCACCTCATCTCTGTGTCTTCCAAATAAATGTTGGAGTGCTTCAGAGTTCATTACTTGGACCTCTTCTCTTTTCTCTCTACACTTATTCCCAAATTCTCATGGCTTTAAAAACCACCTATATGCCAATGACTCCCAAATTTATTTCTTCAGCCTGGACTTTTCTCCTGAATTCCACACTTCAACTGCCTACTTGACATCTCCATTTGGATGTCTGATAGGCATCTAGAACTTGATTATAAGTATGTCCAAGGCTAAGTTCCTGATGCCCACCTGCCACTCCCAAACTAGTTCCTCCTGCAATCTTCCCCACCTCAGTTAATGGCAACTCCATTCTTGTTGCTCAAGACAAAAATATGGTGTCATCCTATACTACTGTCTTCCTCTCACATGCTACAGTTCAACCTTCAAAAAAATATAATATCTAACAACAGACTACTACTTAGCAATATAAAAGGAACTACCAATATATGCAACAAGATGGACAAATATTAAAAACATTATACTGAGCTAAAATAAAGCCAGACAAAAGAATACATACTGTATGATTCCATTTATGTGAAACTCTCCAAAAAAAAAAAAATCTAATCTTTAATGATAGATCAGCAGTTGTCTGGAGCCAGAGGCTGGGAGTGGAGACTGACTGAAAGAATAAAAGAATCTTTTGGGTGATAGAAATGTTCTACATCTTCATTATGGTAGCAGTTATATGAGTAAGTAAATGTCAATATTCATTGAACTTTATAGAGTGTACATTTTATTGTATGTTAATTACAGCTCAATACAGTTGATTCCACACACATAATAAGCCAGATAATTACACACACATAAGCCAGATAATCTCATGTTGCCTGAGACTCCCATAACTATTATAGTAGAAAAGTATCCATTTAAAAAATACACATAACACTTCATTTATCCTTGTCATTTAAATGATTCATTAAAGGAATTGGTTGTTTTATAAGCAAGCCACATAAATATGGAAGTGTTAAAGGGGAGGTCAGTTTAACATAAACAATTTAAATCAGAGAAGGTAGATGTGCCTTTGCTCTAGGGGCCTGGGTCTCCTCTCCTTTAAACAGGCAAACAATACAGCTTCTGGAAGTCCAAAGAAGATGTCTCCTTAGTAACTGCAGAGGAGAGAATTCCATACTGCAGCCTTCACCTGCATCTAGCAGCTATTACTTGAAACACATTAAAGTATTCAACTTCATTCAAGTAAAGAGTTCCAGAGTGTGGGCATTATCTGCTTTCATTTATAAGCAGCAGTATATATTTAACCTAAAAATAAAGGCCATGGGCTTTCATAATAAGATTTTAAATGTTTTATGAAATTAAATGTAGTGGAAAATTTCAGGAGGACATCATTAGTTTATAGCAGTCTGAGTAAAGAATATGACCAAACATAATAAATACTTTAAGAATGCTTTTTCCTAAAAGCATTAGAGATATCACGAGTGAGTACACTGGTTTATCTTTATTATATGTAAGCTGGATCTTTCATTTCTATGTGCCAATTTCTTAAACAAGACAATGAAATAAAATAACTTCAATATACTATCCTAGTATAGAAGAACAATAGCTGTCGGAACATCTTGTATAACATATCTGGTCACTGTTAGACTTCATAACCAAAACATTTGTAAGCTATAAATTTACTATTTCTTTATCTTGGTATGCCTAGCATCTATCACAGTGCATTGTCACTTGTAGTTCAAAGAAAGTGCAAATATTCTCAATTTTTAAGCTTCTTGGACTGCTTTAAACATAAAATAGAGGTTACTCTGGATAGGCAAGATAGCAAAAACATTAGTAACAAAGCTAACAGGCATTCCTAATAGATGACAGGTACATTAGGATAGGATCATTAAAATTGACTTTTATTTGCTGGTTTAGAGTTTTCAAAGCAAGATGAAATGAGAATGATCATCTAGTACCTTACCCTATCTACCGGTGAACCATAGCATGCAATGCCGAAACATAGCAGTGGCAGATGGCATTTGGTGTTATGAACTATAAAAAGGATAACAGCAGAGAAATGATGGCTGGCAGACAAGACGCAGAAATGCAGATGAAATGAATGCAAACTTGTAGTTCTTGAAGCAAAGCAAAACCTTTAAGCCAAAGGCTGCTACTAGCTTCAATTTATATTTTGAGTTTTACATGGACAAACACTGCAGCCTTCACAATCAGTCTTTGGACTTTTCATGCAGAAGCAGAGCCACACTCCTCGATAAAGAAGACCAGCAACCTTCTGCAAACACAAGCCAGCAGCAGCAGCCCATCACTCTCTCCCTTCACTGATTTTCATTGTTTCAATTTTTAATTTTCAATTGCAGCCAGATCCACAGTCATTTCAAATAGATCTGTATCCACTGCAGATACGATTAAATCCCTGCCTAACCTGCAGTACCACTTCATCCAGAACGTTCCTGTGCACTCGTTCATGCAGGATCAGTTGCAAAACCATTCAAGTCACCCAGCAAACAACCCAAAAGAGAAGGAAAGAAGCAGCTGGGACTATGAAGAGAAAGAATCTTTTCTTTCAGCTCACCCTGGAAATGGAAGGTTTTCTGATCAACAGTTATTGTGAAGGTGCTGTCGTCCTCATCGTCTATACCAATCACAGCTCCCTGTGAAACAAAGAGCAAAATCCCAATAAGGCAAACAATGACATCAGCAATATTCACTACTGCCACAGCCCTGTAATGCTCAATGCACCGACGACACTGGATGCAGGCTAGACACAGAAAAGGGGAATCTGAGACTCTAGCTTTGCTTAAGGAGGAAGAACTAAACGAACGGATGGCAGGGCACTGTAGTACTCTGCAAGGGTACTTTCTACCCTTGCTTAAGGGGCATGGATATGGTGGAGGGGGAGGGGACAAACATAGAAGCTGAGTCTAGAATCTGTTTAAGAGCCAGCCACTGATCCTTTCGGAGCTTTAGATTGCTCTCTAAAATGTGAGTCACCGGGTTGTCCTGAGGCTCCAAGAACACAAGTGCTCTTCATCAGGCTGCTTCTGTGTTATATTTGTTAGTTCAGAAATGCCAGGCGACACTTGCTTCGAAACACTGTCCCAGTGGCTTCTTCAAGGTATGCTCTCAAAACCACCTGTCCATGGCTCTGCTACTGCACTTCCACATTATACTGTGATTATCTATGTCTGCCTTCTCCCACTGAACCGCTACAAGATCTTGGAAGTCAAGGACTACTTTACTCATTTTGATACATGGCACTCAAGTACACACTCAGTATATGTTTTCTAAATAAAAGCATGAACAGCTCTCCAAAAGGGGGGACGGGGGTAAGGTAGGCCTGCATTTATAAGTTGTTTGTTTCAGGAAGGTGGATAGAGTGGGTTTTAAACTTTTTCTTTTTGGTATTCAACTATATGCAGCATATTAAGACAACAGGAATTAGGAAAGCAACATGAAGCTATGCAAAATAGGGAGTCTACTGGTCAGTGTCCTTAAGAAATAAGTGTCTTAAGTATTCCAGAGAGAATAGCTAGAGAACATGGCACAGGTGTAATGCTCCAGGTTGGTGACAAAACAAGCAGTATGCAACAGACAAAACTAGGACCTTGTAAATGGGGATTGAAAGGACTTAAGGGGCCAAGATGCCTAATCCCATGAAAAAAAAGGCTACTCCTATCCCAGGAGGATTAGGTAATAGAGCCAAACATTTACAGGTTACCACCACCCCTTCCAAAAGTTCGTTTTATGTCACTTTGTCTATTCTAATGCAGGTCTTTCACAAAAGCAGTCTCCAACTTACAATGGTTTGACTTACGATTTTTCAACTTTACGATAGTGTGAAAGCGATACACGTTCAGCAGAAACCGTACTCTGAATTTTGATCTTTTCCTGGGCTAGCAATATGTGGTGATACTCTCTCATGATGCTGGGCAGCAGCTCCCCATCAGCCACGTGATCACAAGGGGGAACAAGATACACCGACAACCATTCTGCACCTAATCAACCATTCTGTTTTTCAGTACAGTATTCAATAAATTACATGAGCTATTCAACACTTTTTATAAAACAGGCTTTGAGTGAGATGATTTTGCCCAGCTGTACGCTCACATAAGTGTTCTGAGCACGTTTAAGATATGTGAGCCTAAGCTATGGTGTTCAGTAGGCTAGGTGTATTAAATGCATTTTTGACTTAAGATATTTTCAATTTATAATAGTTTATTGGTATGTAACCCCATTGTACGTCTGTACCTGTTTTCACTTACCAAAAGAAATCTGGAAAATTTCCAGAAACAGGTGAAAAGCGAAACTCGCATTCAGCATTTGTTTTGCCCTGAGCCGTTACAGAGGCAGTGTTCACGCCAAATAGCAAGAGTAGAACCGCCGAGCTCCCTCCCCAGGAACTACACTCAGCATCAAGCTGCCACAGCTTTGAACTGTGTCTGTGAGCATCTGGGCTTTACCTCTACTTATTTTGCGTATCTGTTAGGAAGCTGCAACCTAAGGTAATTGCTTTTTCACTTTACCCATTTCGCCTTACAATAGGTTTCATAAGAACACTCTTCTTTCAGATAGGAGGGGAAACATGTATTTATTCCTTCTCAGAGGCTGTCTGGATGAACCCCAACTCTATCCAAATCCCAGCAAGTTGAATTACCTTAGTTATTCCTCTGTATCATATTGGGAAGGGATTTTTATCCCCATTTTCACATATGGAAAGTGTAGCTAGAGTATAATGACTTACCCAAGGTCATACAGAGTTAATGGCAGAACCAGACCATTGGTATGGTACCTACTTATTCTATGACAGCAAATAAAGACACACCTTAGTGGGTAAGCACATGTGGGAGCAACTCATTCTGGTTAACTTTATTTCATGGTTAATGGAGTTAGCCTTCTCACTTATGATGTATCAATTATTTGTTGAGTCATAACTAAATACAGCATATGTGCCAGATACAGCCTTGGAATATATAAGAATAATGCCTCCAGTAGAGGAGATAAAACATGTAAAGAGGTGAGTATACATAATATAAGGCAAAAAGTGATCTCTACATGGATGAACTTTGAAAACATGCTAAATAAAAGAAGCTAGTCAGAAAGGACCACATGCTGTATGATTCCATTTACATGAAATGCTCAAAATAGGCAAATTTATACAGACCAAGAGTAGGTTAGTGGTTGCCTAGGGCTGAGGGGCTGGAGAAGGAGGTGGGGTAGAATGAGGAATGACTGCTAATGGGTATGAGTTTCTTTACAGGGTGATGAAAAAATTCTAAAATCGATTGTAGTGATGGTTGCACAAGTCTGTGAATACACTAAAAACATTGAATTGCATACTTTAAATGGGTGAATTGTATGGTATGTGAATTATATCTCAACAAAACTGTTATATAATTCACCACAATTCCAAACTCGGGTTCTTTCTTTTTGGTCCCTTAACGTAAATTCACCAGTTTAGACCTAGTCAATTCAGATAGAAACCTCTCGGTTCTAATACTTGTTCTCCTTTATTCCATCACCACAAGTTGTGCTCATTCCACTTCTGAACTATAATCTCAAATTCGCCAACTCTCCTCCACCCTATGAATTGCTACGGCCCTATTTCAGGGTTTCATCACTTCTTGCTTGATGAAGCAATCTGTCTAAGTCTGGCTACCTTTAGTCCACAGTCCTTGCTATTGCCAGAGTAATATTTATAAAGCACAGACTCTTACAGGAGACCCAGATACTTAAAACTTTCCTTGGTTCTCCATGAACTATTAGGTAAAGTCAACATTTCTTCATAATGCCATTCAAGATTGTTCAAAATCTGGCCCAACCAACCTTTCCACTGTCATCACCTAGCCACTTCCTCCTCACCTCACAGAGATCCTATATGTACTCAGCCTCAACATTTCTTCCATACACTGAAAGAAAACACCAAGAAATTTCACTTTTTCACGTCCTTCCTCAAGTTCAATCCCCCACCACTTGTTAAACAAAAGCAAACCCCCACATCTCCCCCTAGCTACCACCTCCTTTCTTATTGCTTTCACAGAGGAACTTACTGAAAATTGCCCACACCTTAACCTTTCATCTACTCCCAGCAATTGCTTCCTTCCCCACCTCTGCACCAAGCTTCACTCTCACAGGTCTTCAATGACCACTTTACTACTCGAGAGTTTTGTCATACAACATCACTCTGAAGCATTGCTGCTGCCCCTGACCACTTCCTTCTTAAAATTCTCTCCTTCAATGACTCTTTATTACCTAAGCTGTGCTTCAGAAACATTTCTACCTAAGTATCTTTGACAACCTATATGGAAAAGTATTCTTTCCTGGTCCATTATATTTTTCCCCTCCTCTATCCAAAAGCTTCTTTGAAGACTTTGGAACCTATCTTACAACCTCACACTCCAATCCAGTCTTGCCATTACCCTAAGCATTCTTCAATGTACAGAGGCACAATTCACCTGACACTCTGGCCTCTCAGTTTCTTGATTTATTCAACTCAAATAAACTTCATTACCATTCTCCTTCATTCACTCATTCTCACGGCAATTCCCTAGACCTGGATATCATATCATATCCAACATGACAGCCATTAGTCACATGTGGGTATTTAAATTTTTATTATAATTAACTAAAATTTTAAATAAATTCCTCAGTCATATTTCAAATACTCAATAGTTACATGTGGATAGAGACTATGGAACTACACAGTGCAGAAACAGAACATTTTAATGACTGCAGTAAATTCTACTAGACACCATTGCCCTAGACCTTGTCATCACAGAGAACTAAACCATAGTAAAAAGTTAACACTGCCAGTTATTGAACTGGCAGTAATGAGCCAGCCACTGTGATAAGCATTTTACATACATCATTTGAAAACAACTTTATATGGAAAGGTAACATACACAAATCATAACCGTACAAGCTCAATGAAGAAACGCTCTCCTTGTACCCTGTCCTAATCATTAGCCTTGTCCTCCATCCCAAAGGTAAATAGTATCTCTACTTCTAACATTAAAATTAGTTTTGTCTGTCTCTGAACTTCATACAAATGGACTCATACAACATATTTTCTTCTGTGTCTGACTTCTTTCACTCAACATAATGTTTGTGAAATTCATCAAAGATGTTGCATATAGCAATGGTTTGTTCATTTTTATTGCTATATGTAGTATTCGTTTGTATGAATATCCACAATTTATCAGTTTCACTGCAGATGGACATTTATGTTATGTCCAGTTTTAGGTTATTAGAATCATGCTGCTATGACATTCGTATTCATCTTTTGTTATATATATGCTTATATTTCTATTAGACACAGTCTAGGAGTGAATTTGTTAGGTCATATGGCATGCACATGCTAATTTTTTTTTTTTGCGGTACGTGGGCCTCTCAGTGTTGTGGCCTCTCCCGTTGCGGAGCACAGGCTCTGGACGCGCAGGCTCAGCGGCCATGGCTCACGTGCCCAGCCGCTTCACGGCATGTGGGATCTTCCCGGACCGGGGCATGAACCCGTGTTCCCTGCATCAGCAGGCGGACTCTCAACCACTGCGCCACCAGAGAAGCCCCACATGCTAAGTTTAATAGACACTGTCAAACAGTTCTCAAAAGTAGCTCTGTCAATTATACTCCAACCAAAGGTGTATGAAAGTTTCAACTGTTCCGCACCTTCACTAACACTTTTTTACTTTAGTCATTCTGACAGGTGAGTGCTAGTAACTTATAGTGGTCCCAATTATATTTCCCTGATAACTAATGAAGTTCAGTATCTTTTCATATTTGTGACCATGTGACTATCCTCTTGTTCTTTTCTTGAAGAGAAACAGTTCAAGTTTCTTGCCTATTGAATAGACTGGACTACTATTTTCTAATTATCTGTAGGAGTTTTTTATATATCCTAGACATGAACTCTTCACTGGCTATGAATTAGGCACAAATCTTCTCCCACCCTGTTGCCAGCCTTTGTACTCTCATAATTATGTCTGTTCATGAAGAGTTAACTTTAATATAGTAAAATGTATTGGTTTTACACCTTATGATTGTGTTTTCTGTATCTTCTTCAAGAATTCTTTCCCAATCCCAAGACCATGAAAATATTCTCCTATGTTATCTTCTAGAAACCTTTACATTTGGGTATCAGGTGTAGTAAGTCCTCCAACAATTTTCTCTTGGCCTTTCTAAATTATAAATCAACATCAACACCATGGTCATAGCCAGTTCTCCCTAGAATGGCAGGTGAGAAAAAGTTGCAATCTCTACTGGGGTCTCTTTGTTGACTGAGAAGACAGGGGTCAAAAGTGGGTATTCCTGGAGCAGAAGCAGAAGAACTACAATCCTGCAGCCTGTGGAACAAAAACCACATTCACAGAAACATAGACAAGATGAAAAGGCAGAGGGCTATGTACCAGATGAAGGAACAAGATAAAACCCCAGAAAAACAACTAAATGAAATGGAGATAGGCAATCTTCCAGGAAAAGAATTGAGAATAATGATAGTGAAGATGATCCAGAACCTCGGAAAAAGCATGGAGGCAAAGATTGAGAAGATGCAAAAAATGTTTAACAAAGACCTAGAAGAATTAAAGAACAAACGAGATGAACAATACAATAACTGAAATGAAAAATACACTAGAAGGAATCAACAGCAGAATAACTGAGGCAGAAGAATGGAGGGTGACCTGGAAGACAGAATGGTGGAATTCACTGCTACAGAACAGAATAAAGAAAAAAGAACAAAAAGAAATGACAGTCTGAGAGACCTCTGGGACAACATTATATGCACCAACAATCGCATTATAGGGGTCCCAGAAGGAGAAGAGAGAGAGAAAGGACCCGAGAAAATATTTGAAGAGATTATAGTCGAAAACTTCCCTAACATGGGTAAAGAAATAGCCATGCAAGTCCAGGAAGCACAGCGAGTCCCACACAGGATAAACCCAAGGAGAAACACACCAAGACACATAGTAATTAAATTGGCAAAAATTAAAGACAAAGAAAAATTATTGAAAGCAGCAAGGGAAAAATGACAAATAACATACAAGGGAACTCCCATAAGGTTAAGAGCTGATTTCTCAGAAGAAACTCTACAAGTCAGAAGGGAGTGGCATGATATACTTAAAGTGATGAAAGGGAAGAACTTACAACAAAGATTACTCTACCCAGCAAGGATCTCATTCAGATTTGATGGAGAAATCAAAAGCTTTACAGACAAGCAAAAGCTAAGAGAATTCAGCACCACCAAACCAGCTCTATAACAAGTGCTAAAGGAACTTCTCTAAGTGGGAAACACAAGAGAAGAAAAGGACCTACAAAAACAAACCCAAAACAATTAAGAAAATGGTCATAGGAACATACATATTGATAATTACCTTAAACGTGAATGGATTAAATGCTCCAACCGAAAGACACAGGCTTGCTGAATGGATACAAAAACAAGACCCATATATATATTATCTACAAGAGACCCACTTCAGACCTAGGGACACATACAGACTGAAAGTGAGGGGATGGAAAAAGATATTCCATGAAAATGGAAATCAAAAGAAAACTGGAGTAGCAATACTCATATCAGATAAAATAGACTTTAAAATAAAGAATGTTACAAGAGACAAGGAAGGACACTATGTAATGCTCAACAAATCAATCCAGGAAGAAGATATAACAATTATAAATATTTATGCACCCAACATAGGAGCACCTCAATACATAAGGCAACTGCTAACAGCTCTAAAAGAGGAAATCAACAGTAACACAATAATAGTGGGGGATTTCAACACCTCACTTATACCAATGGACAGAGCATCCAAACAGAAAATTAATAAGGAAACTTTATTAGTAAGCAAGCTTTAAATGACACAATAGATGATAGATTTAATTGATATTTATAGGACATTCCATCCAGAAACAGCAGATTACACTTTCTTCTCAAGTGCACAAGGAACATTCTCCAGGATAGATCACATCCTGGGTCACAAATTAAGCCTCAGAAAATTTAAGAAAATTGAAATCATATCAAGCATCTTTTCTGACCATGACGCTATGAGATTAGAAATTAACTACGGGGAACAAAACGTAAAAAACAGAAACACATGGAGGATAAACAATACATTACTTAATAAACAAGAGATCACTGAAGAAATCAAAGAGGAAATCAAAAAATACCGACAAACAAATGACAATGAAAACACAACAATCCAAAACCTATGGGATGCAGCAAAAGCAGTTCTAAGAGGGAAGTTTATATCTATACAAGCCTAGAGCAAGAAACAAGAAAAATCTCAAATAAACAATCTAACCTTACACCTAAAGGAACTAGAGAAAGAAGAACCAACAAAACCCAAAGTTAGCAGAAGGAAAGAAATCAGAGATCAGAGCAGAAATAAATGAAATAGAAACAAAGAAAACAAAAGCAAAGGTCAATAAAACTAAAAGCTGGTTCCTTGAGAAGATAAACAAAATTGATAAACCAATAGCCAGACTCATCAAGAAAAAGAGGGAGAGGACTCAATAAAATTAGAAATGAAAAAGAAGTTACAACAGACACCACAGAAATACAAAGCATCCTAAGAGACTACTACAAGCAACTTTATGCCAATAAAATGGACAGCCTGGAAGAAATGGACAAATTCTTAGAAAGGTATAACCTTCCAAGACTGAACCAGGAAGAAATAGAAAATATGAACAGACCAATTACAAGTAATGAAATTGAAACTGTGATTAAAAATCTTCCAACAAACAAAAGTCCAGGACCAGATGGCTTCACAGTTGACTTCTATCAAACATTTAGAGAAGCGCTAACACCCATCCTTCTCAAACACTTCCAAAAAACTGCAGAGGAAGGAACACTCCCAAACTCATTCTATGAGGCCACCATCACCCTGATACCAAAACCAGACAAGATACTACAAAAGATACTACAAAAAAAGAAAATTACAGACCAATATCACTGATGAATATAGATGCAAAAATCCTAAACAAAATACTAGCAAACAGAATCCAACAACACATTAAATGGATCATACACCATGATCAAGTGGGATTTATCCCAGAGATGCAAGGATTCTTCAATATACACAAATCAATCAATGTGATACACCATATCAACAAATAGAAAAATAAAAACTGTATGATCATCTCAATAGATGCAGAAAAAGCTTTGACAAAATTCAACACCCATTCACGATAAAAACTCTGTAAAAAGTGGGCATAGAGGGAACCTACTTCAACATAATAAATGCCATATACGACAAACCCACAGCAAACATCATTCTCAATGGTGAAAAACTGAAAGCATTTCCTCTAAGATCAGGAACGAGACAAGGATGTCCACTCTCACCACTATTATTCCTCATAGTTTTGGAAGTCCTAGCCACAGCAATCAGAGAAGAAAAAGAAATACAAGGAATACAAATTGGAAAAGAAGAAGTAAAACTGTCACTGTTTGCAGAGGACATGATACTATACATAGAGAATCCTAAAGATGCCACCAGAAAACGACTAGAACTATTCAATGAATTTGGTAAAGTGGCAGGATACAAAATTAATGCACAGAAATCTCTTGCATTCCTATAACTAATGAGGAAAAATCTGAAAGAGAAATTAAGGAAACACTCCCATTTACCACTGCAACAAAAAGAATAAAATACCTAGGAATAAACCTACCTAGGGAGGCAAAAGACCTGTATGCAGAAAACTATAAGACACTGATGAAAGAAATTATAGATGATACCAACAGATGGAGAGATATACCATGTTCCTGGATTGGAAGAATCAATATTTTGAAAATGAGTATAATACCCAAAGCAATCCACCGATTCAATGCAATCCCTTTCAAATTACCAATGGCATTTTTTACAGAACTAGAACAAAAAATCGTAAAATTTGTATGGAGACACAAAAGACCCCGAATAGCCAAAGCAGTCCTGAAAGAAAAAAGTGGAGCTGGAGGAATCAGACTCCCTGACTTCAGACTATACTACAAAGCTACAGTAATCAAGACAATATGGTACTGGCACAAAAACAGAAACATATATCAATGGAACATGATAGAAAGTCCAGAGATAAACCCATGCACCTATGGTCAACTAATCTATGACAAAGGAGGCAAGGATATACAATGGAGAAAAGACAGTCTCTTCAATAAGTGGTGCTGGGAAAGCTGGACAGCTACATGTAAAAGAATGAAATCAGAACACTCCCTAACACCATACACAAAAATAAACTCAAAATGGATTCGAGACCTAAATGTAAGACCAGACACTATAAAACTCTTAGAGGAAAACATAGGAAGAACACTCTTTGACATAAATCACAGCAAGATCTTTTTTGATCCACCTCCTAGAGTAATGGAAATAAAAACAAAAATAAACAAATGGGACCTAATGAAACTTAAAAGCTTTTGCACAGCAAAGGAAACCATAAACAAGACGAAAAGACAACCCTCAGAATGGGAGAAAATATTTGCAAATGAATCATCGGACAAAAGATCAATCTCCAAAATATATGAACAGCTCATGCAGCTCAATATTAAAGAAACAAACAATCCAATCCAAAAATGGGCAGAAGACCTAAATAGACATTTCTCCAAAGGAGACATACAGATGGCCAAGAAGCACATGAAAAGCTGCTCAACATCACTAATTATTAGAGAAATGCAAATCAAAACTACAATGAGGTATCACCTCACACTAGTTAGAATGGGCATCATCAGAAAATCTACAAACAACAAATGCTGGAGAGGGTGTGGAGAAAAGGGCACCGTCTCGCACTGTTGGTGGGACTGTAAATTGATACAGCCACTATGGAGAACAGTATGGAGGTTCCTTAAAAAACTAAAAATAGAATTACCATATGATCCAACAACCCCACTACTGGGCATATACCCAGAGAAAACCATAATTCAAAAAGACACATGCACCCAATGTTCATTGCAGCACTATTTACAATAGCCAGGTCATGGAAGCAACCTAGATGCCCATCAACAGATGAATGGATAAAGAAGACATGGTACATATATACAATGGAATATTACTCAGCCATAAAAAGGAAAGAAATTGGGTCATTTGTAGAGACGTGGATGCATCTAGTGACTGTCATACAGAGTGAAGTAAGTCAGAAAGAGAAAAACAAATATCGTATATTAACGCATTAATGTGGAACCTAGAAAATGGTACAGATGAACCGTTTTGCAGAGCAGAAATTGAGACACAGAAGTAGATAAATACGTATGGACACCAAGGGGGGATAGAGGCAAGGGGTGGGGGTGGGGGTGTGATGAATTGGGAGATTGGGATTGACATGTATACACTGATGTGTATAAAATGGATGACTAATAAGAAAAATAAATAAATTTTTAACAAAGTCGGTATTCTTGGCCCTTTGTAAATTTTAGAGTCAGCAGTGGAACAAGTTACATACACACACACACACACACACATACACAAACACACACACACACACTTATTAGGATACTGACTGGACTGACTGGGAACAAACTGGGATTGCCACTTATTTAGGTCTTTTTTAACTTCAGTGTTTATAGTTTTCTGAGTAAATGTCTTGTCTCCCCTATTCTTAATATTTATTTCTAAGTAATTAATGTTTGATGCTATGGTAAATGTTCTCTATTCTTTAAAAATCATTTTTAATTACTAGTTGCTGATATATTGAAATACAATTTATTTTTGTATAGTGACCTTGTATCCAGTACCCTTGCTAAATTCATTTATCAATTCTAATAGTATCTACAGATTCTTTTGGATTTCCTGTATGCTTAATTAAAGCTGCTATGAATAATAACAGTTTTATTTCTTCTACTCCAATCCTTATACCTTATATTTATTTTTCTTGCTTTATTCATTGGCTAGGACTGCCTGGTGTAAGACTGACCCTAGAGTGGCTGGCAATGTTGAATACAGGGGTAGTGGGGGGCATCCTTGTCTTGCTATTGGTCTCTCTTTCACTGTCCGCTGTAGCTATTTAAAATCTTCTCTACCTTCCTTGAACCCTCAACAGCATAAGCAGTCATCAGGTAGGAACTCTAAACCTGCTATGCCCTCCCACCTAAAGACTCGCCTGCATCTATACCCACTCTTGCTTCCTTTCCACTTGTCATAATAGAAAAGGTGCCTATTACCTTTCCTCAGATCTCTTACTGTACCAATTTTCAACTCCTCTCCCTCTCTATTGGCTCTTTCCCAACTTCATTTACACGTGCCAAGACTTTACACTCTCTAACAACAACAAAAACAACACCAACAATCCTTCTCAATTATACAACCTCAGCTAGCAAATGGCCCACCTCTCTCAGTGCCTTCCAGTCAAGATTATTATTCAGACTTGTCCAAGTCTCCCGCCTAAAATTTATTTTAACCTCCCACTCCTCATAGGATATGTAATCATATCAGTGGTTGTTCTTTACCTTCAAATAATGTGACTGTATAACCTGGTTTACCTGCAACAGTTCCAGATTATTCCTGTTATCTTAGCATAATAATGAATAGAACCCCCTTTATTCTCAGGAGTGTCCTGCTATACGGGATATGGTCACTCTATCATGGCCTAGCCCAAAGGCCCTCAGTGATTTGCTCCATGCCTACCTCTCATCTCTCATGAAATTCTATAGTTGGGCAGCTTGAGGTTTACCAATTGCCCCAAGCTCTCTTCCACCAAACATCCTTCCTCTCCCCTTATCTGGGTTTATACTATTTATCTTTTACATTTGGTAAAGCAAACTCCCTTTGCTAATCCATATATGGAATAATACTCTATGATTAACCAAAGTTCTTTGTTATGCTAACCCATCAATATACCAAAGTTTTTACTTTGTCCCTGCTTTTATGACCCATTGTGCCAACATAATAAACATATATATCACTCAATGACTTTCCATGATTTTTCTTCTGAAGGTTTCAGATGATCAACATTTCAGGTTCTGCCAGTACTTGGGCTCACCAAGGTGCCTGCTGCTCCAGGTCACACTATCCAGGTTCCAGAAAGTAATAGAAGATGGAGTCATGAAATCAGTTGAGTTTCCTGACTTTACCTCTTTTCCTTTCTTATATACACACAAACATACTTCAGACATGAATCATAGTTCTGGTACCAAAGACAGAAAGATAGGTTTGCTCTCATGCCTTGGGAAAAAACAGAACGCTGGCTATTTTAGGGCCAATCTCCCTTTGTAAGAAGAAAAAAGTAAACTGGTAAACTGGCTCCAAAGATAATAAAAAAGGAATGATGACTCCTCTGGGACACAGATTGCTCACACAGCTCCTAAAAGGAACGTTGACAGTGCTAAGAATACACAGCACAGCTACTCCCACTGCAACTCTACAACCACATACTTTCCCTCACTGCTGAAATATTAGAAGTCTTACATTCATATAACATTCTTACATTCTTACATTATATGACCTTATGGTATATGATCTTACTTTCATATAACACATTTAGGCAGAACAGGTATTACTTTTCTTTAGAAATTAGAAAACTGAGACTCAGAGAAGTAAAAAAAAATGCCCAAGGTCCTACAACTAAAAGACAGGAGAATTCAGGTCTTGCAACTCCTGATCCAAAGGCCGTTCTTAACAGGGCATAGGTATAATAAGCAATATTCACTAATTACTTCAACATACTTATTAAATACCTATTCTGGGCCAGGAGCAATAACAGCCAGGGGATATATATAGGAATAAGATATATCTCTGCCCTGCAAGAGCACATAGTTTAGAGGGGAGAGAGAAGAGTCAACAATATAGAGGGAAGCAGGAAAGCTTAAGGTCCAGCCTGCTCACCAAAGACACTGCTGCATGCCCCCACTTCAGCATCATTCATTGTTTCAACACGTATTTATTGAATTTTCTGGTGACTAATAGAGTGGTGAATAATTTGCTTTCCTTTTTTCACTCAATATTATTTTGAGGTTTGTTCATGTTGAGTAAATAAATATATATATATATATGTACTTTTCATGTCAAGAATATGTATGTGTGTATACATATGTATATACATACATATACACACATATACTATGTTGAGAATATGTATGTACATTTTATCTGCTATATAGTATTTATTATATAAGTATACCACAATGTCTCAATTCCACTGTGTAGAACATTTAGGTTATTTTTTATTTTTCCTATTCCAATAATGCAGCAATAATCATCACTGTATATGTCTCCTGGCAACACTTCTGCAAAAAAATGTCAAGCAAACCCTCTGAAATGGAAGAGAGTTCCATTTTTATGTAGAATCAGTTGTACCTTCAACCTTACTGAAGACTACAAAACTGCTCTCCTAAGCAGTTGTACCAATTAATATTCCCATCAGCACTGTGTGAGAGTTCCTATATCCCCAATCACTGGCCAACACTAGATAAAATCAGACTTTAAAAATCCTTGGCAAACTGATGAAAATACTCTCTTACTGAACTTTTAATTTAGAGTCTCTGATAATTACTGAGAATTAGAATCTAGTTATATTTATTGCCATTCTTATTTCCTCTTATATGAATTGAGTGTATCCTTTGTACATTTTCTTTTTGGGCATTCTTTTTTCTTTTCTACTGATTTGTATGTGTTCTTTGGATTTTCTTTTTGTCTATTTGATTTGTAGGAATTCTTTATATATTCTGGATATTAATCCTTTGTCAACTATATGCATTGTAAATATTTTCTCTCCTGCCCAATGGTTGTCTTTCTCTTTGATTATGGTGTCTTTTGTTGCTGTTGAAAGGTTTTAAAATTTGAATGTTGTTAAATCTGCCAATCTTTCCTATCATAGTTTGTGTTTTAAGACATCCTCCTCTATCCTGATACTATAAGGACATTCTTCTATAAACTCTTATAAGTATAAATTTTCATTTTATACCTTTAATACCTCTGGAATTTTTTTGTGTGCATAGCATGAGGTAGGGAATAATTTTATTTTTTTCCATATGGGCAGCCAATTGATCCAGCTTCATTTACTGAGTGATAGTGTCTGGTTTGCAATGCTGTCATATACTAAATTCTCATTGATGTGTGGTTCTGTTTCTGAGCTTTCTCTTCTATGCCACTGATCTATTTCCTTCCCCTTATACTAATAATATCACACTTATTTTAATTTACAATAGTTTCATTTAAAAAGTCTTAACATATGGAATGGCAAGTCCCCCGACTCCTTATTCTTGAAAATTTTCTTGCCCCTTTACCATTTTAAATGACTTTTAGAATCATCTTGTCAACTTCTTTTTTAAGCCTAACTGAGATTTTTGACTGGGATTACATGTGTTTATAGATTAATTTAGGAGAAATAAATATACACATGATATTGAGTCTAATAAGCAAGAAGATGAGATAGCTTTATCTATTTTCAGATTTTCCTGTAGTCTTTCAATGATGTTTACATTTTTTATCCATCAAAGGAATGTATTTATCTTATAAAATATATTCTTAGGTGACTTAGAGTTCTTGTTACTATTTAAATAGAATTCTTTTTTAATTTTTTAAAATTTTTATTTATTTGGCCACACCACACAGCTTTGCTGAAGGTGAGACATTTAAATAGTATTTATTTAGATTCTTGTGGATTTTTTTAATGTAGACAATCATATCATTTGCAAACATCAATAATGTTTATTCTTCACTTCCAATCCTTTTTCTTCAAATTCTTTTGTTTCTTATTCTTGTGTTATATGTTTGCCAGGGCCCCTAGCACAGTTACAGAAACATTTTCTGCAAGTACTAATTTTGATTCTTCTTTCCAAACCTTATATCTTTTGTATCTTCTCTTATAGCATTCCCTAGGACCTCCAGAGTACAATATTTAGAGAAGCAGCAATCCCTATCAAAATCCTCATGGCATTTTTAACGGAACTAGAACAAATAACCCTAAAATTCACATGAACCACAAAAGAGCCTGAATTGCCAAAGCAACCTTGAGAGAAAAGAAAAAAGCTGGAGGTATAAACCTTCCACACTTCAGACCATATTATATAGCTACAGTAATCAAAAAAGCATGGTACTGGCACAAAAACAGACTCATTGATCAATGGAACAGAATAGAGAGACCAGAAATAAACCCACACACCTATGGTCAATTAATCTATGACAAAGGATGCATGAATATACAATGGAGAAAAGACAATCTCTTCAACAAGTGGTGCTGGGAAAACTGGACAACCAAGCAGTCACATGTAAAACAATGAGATTATAACATTCCCTAACAGCATATACAAAAAAAAAACTCAAAATGGTTTAAAGACCTCACTGCAAGATCACAAACCATACAACTCCTAGAAGAGAACATAGGCTGAACATTCTTTAACATAAATCGTAGTAATATTTTCTCAGACCAGTCTCCCAAGGCAAAAATAAATAAATAAAAGCAAAACAAACAAAACAAATGGGACCTAATTAAACTTAAAAGCTTTTGCACAGCAAAGGAAACCACCAACAAAACAAAAAGACAACCTATGGAATGGGAGAAAGTATTTGCAAATCATGTGACCAACAAGGGGTTAATATCCAAAATATACAAACAGCTCATATAACTCAGTAACAAATAAACAGCTCAATCAAAGACGACTTGAACAGACTTTTTTCCAAAGTAGACATACAGATGGCTAACAGGCACATGAAAAGATGCTTAACATTGCTAATTATTAGAGAAATGCAAATCTAAACCACAATGAGATATCACCTCACTCCTCACATCAAAAAAGTCTACAAATAACAAAAGTTGGAGAGGATGTGGAGAAAAAGGAACCACTGTACACTGTTAGTGGGAATGGAAATTGGTGCAGCCACTATGGAAAACAGTATGGAGGTTCCTTAGAAAACTAAAAATAGAACTACCATGCAATCCAGCAATTCCACTCCCAGGTATATATCCAGAAAAAAACAAATACTAATTCAAAAAGATACATGCACCCCAATGTTCACAGCAGCACTATCTACAATAGCCAAGACATGGAAGCAACTCAAGTGCCTGTCAACAGGCAACTGGATTAAGAAGATGTGGTATATGTTTATGTATATACATACATATGTATGTATATATACACGCACACATACATATGCAATGGAATATTACTCAGTCATAAAAAATAATGAACTACTGCCATCTGCAGCAACGTGGACGGACCCAGAGATTATGCATAGTGAAATAAGGCAAACAGAGAAAGACAAATACTGTATGATATTACTTATATGTAGAATCTAAAAAATATTACAAATAAATGTATATGTAAAACAGACAGATATAGAAAACAAACTTGTGGTTATCAAAGGGGAGAAGGGAGGAAGGACAAATTAGGAGTATGGGATTAACAGATACAAAGTACTATGTATAAAATAGATAAGCAACAAGGATATAATGTTTAGCATAGGGAATTACAGTCATTATCTTGAAATAACCTACAATGGAATATAATCTGAAAAAATACTGAATCACTATGGTGTGTACCTGAAACTAACATAATATTGTGAATCAACTATACTTCAGTTTAAAAAAAAAGAAACAGCAAAAGCAGGCACCTCTGTCTTGCTACTGATTCTAAAGACAATGCTTCTACTATTTCAGTATTAAGAACACTGGAGCATTTTAGAAAATACTCCTTATCAGGTTAAGAATGTTCTCTTCTATTCCTAACTTGTTTGATCTTGAATGCATGTTTCATTTTATTCACTGCTTTTTCTGCATTTATTCAGATGGTTATGTAATTTTCCTTTTTAGTCTATTACTATGGTAAATTATCTTAATTATAAAATTAGCATCCTAGTATTGCTAGAATAAACTCTGTTTGGTCATAATACTTTTTGCTTACACATTACCGGGTATGGTTTACTGTATTTTGCTTAAGATTTTGACATCTACATTAATAAGGGACTCTGGCCTAAAAATTCCCTTTATTTTCTCTTTCTACTTTCGTTACCATTACTTTTTTCTTTTTCTAATTTTTTTTTTTTTTTTTTGCGATACACAGGCCTCTCACTGTTGTGGCCTCTCCCGTTGCGGGGCACAGGCTCCGGACGCGCAGGCTCAGCAGCCATGGCTCACGGGCCCAGCCGCTCCGCGGCATGTGGGATCCTCCCAGACCGGGGCACGAACCCGCGTCCCCTGCATCGGCAAGCGGACTCCCAACCACTGCGCCACCAGGGAAGCCCTTTTTCTAATTTTTTGAATATAATGCTTAGCTCATTAATTTTTAATCTCTGTTTGATAATATATTCATTTATGATTATAAATCATAGACTGCTTTAGATGCAGTTTTAACGTGTACCTTGATTATCATTCAGGTTTAAATATTTCATAATTTCCATTATAATTTCTACATTTACCAATGAATTATTTACAAGTATGTGTGTGAGGTGGCATGTGGCTACTGTTTTATAAAGGATTTCTAATTTATTCCATTGCTGTCAGAGAATGTTACGTATGTGACACTGGGTTTGAGGCATTCTCTTTTTCCATACAACTGAAATTTTTTTCTTAAAGTCTATTATTTATTAATTTATTTATTAACCACCAACACTTCATTATTAGATTCCCAGGGATTTTTATTTAGAAGCTGCAAAACTTGCAAGGCTATACAATTACTGGAATGAAATTTAGGTTTACTTTCTGAAATCAATCCAGGCAAGACTTGAAGTCTATTATTTCTGATGTTAATACTATTTCCTAGCTTTCTTTTGGTTAATATTTTCCTGGAATACCTTTTTCCATCACTTAAAAAATTTTTAATTTAGTCATAAAATATTATAAACATTCAGAAAATATAGCACTAATGACATCTATGTACCAATCACAGAGATTAAACAGATGTTTACATCTTGCCCAAGAAAGGACATTTTCAGGGTCAAATTCACAGAGAAGAGATGTTTCCACAAAAGCTAGTGAATTAACAAAAAAGGCATAAATCAATAAAGTAATTTTTCATAATGAAGTGATAAAACAATTGACAGAAGGATGCAGATCTAAGAGGATGAGGGGGAAAGACATTCTTAAGGTTATACATTAACCTAGAAATACCTAATTGTAACCATTCTAAGACATCAATGATTATAAAATGTATCCCAATGCAAGAGATGTTAACATATGAAAAAATAATGTAGAATCACTGAAATAAAGCCCTGGAAGAAGTCAGTGCTAAAACTATTAATAATCTATCATGGTACACTGCTGAACTCTCTTGTGATGGACTAAAAGAAGAGAATACAGAGGACATATCCCTCAGGGAATCAGTCAACTCTGATGACCAGCACACTTGATATATGGAGTACTCAGTGAATGAAGTGAAGTACTCAGTGAATGAAGCATTGGATAAAAAAAGAGTTACTTTAAGTCACACATGGATTAATAGTTTTCAAAAACTCACAATATATTTAGTGATTACTAGGGCGATTCCTAAGGCCCCATAAGATTCTTCAAAATCTGAGATTCATCTTACCAATGGGACTTATTATTTTTTTTTATATTTTTGAATTTCATTTTATTTTTTTTTATACAGCAGGTTCTTATTAGTCATCAATTTTATACACATCAGTGTATACATGTCAATCCCAATCACCCAATTCAACACACCACCATCCCCACCTCCCCATGGCTTCCCCGCTTGGTGTCCATATGTTTATTCTCTACATCTGTGTCTCAACTTCTGCCCTGCAAACCGGTTCATCTGTACCATTTTTCTAGGTTCCACAAATATGCGTTAATATACGATATTTGTTTTCCTCTTTCTGACTTACTTCACTCTGTACAACAGTCTCTAGATCCATCCACACCTCAACAAATGACTCAATTTCGTTCCTTTTTATGGCTGAGTAATATTCCATTGTATATATGTACCATATCTTCTTTATCCATTCGTCTGTTGATGGGCATCTAGGTTGCTTCCATGACCCGGCTATTGTAAATAGTGCTGCAATGAACATTGGGTGCATGTGTCTTTTTGAATTATGGTTTTCTCTGGGTATATGCCCAGTAGTGGGATTGCTGGATCATATGGTAATTCTATTTTTAGTTTTTTAAGGAACCTCCATACTGTTCTCCATAGTGGCTGTATCAATTTACAGTCCCACCAACAGTGCGAGACGGTGCCCTTTTCTCCACACCCTCTCCAGCATTTGTTGTTTGTAGATTTTCTGATGATGCCCATTCTAACTGGTGTGAGGTGATACCTCATTGTAGTTTTGATTTGCATTTCTCTAATAATTAGTGATGTTGAGCAGCTTTTCATGTGCTTCTTGGCCATCTGTATGTCTCCTTTGGAGAAATGTCTATTTAGGTCTTCTGCCCATTTTTGGATTGGATTGTTTGTTTCTTTAATATTGAGCTGCATGAGCTGTTCATATATTTTGGAGATTGATCTTTTGTCTGTTGGTCCATTTGCAAATATTTTCTCCCATTCTGAGGGTTGTCTTTTCGTCTTGTTTATGGTTTCCTTTGCTGTGCAAAAGCTTTTAAGTTTCATTAGGTCCCATTTGTTTATTTTTGTTTTTATTTCCATTACTCTAGGAGGTGGATCAAAAAAGATCTTGCTGTGTTTTATGTCAAAGAGTGTTCTCCCTATGTTTTCCTCTAAGAGTTTTATAGTGTCTGGTCTTACATTTAGGTCTCGAATCCATTTTGAGTTTATTTTTGTGTATGGTGTTAGGGAGTGTTCTAATTTCATTCTTTTACACGTAGCTGTCCAGCTTTCCCAACACCACTTATTGAAGAGACTGTCTTTTCTCCATTGTATATCCTTGCCTCCTTTGTCATAGATTAGTTGACCATAGGTGCGTGGGTTTATCTCGGGGCTTTCTATCTTGTTCCATTGATCTATGTTTCTGTTTTTGTACCGGTACCATATTGTCTTGATTACTGTAGCTTTGTAGTATAGTCTGAAGTCAGGGAGTCTGATTCCTCCAGCTCCGTTTTTTTCCCCTCAAGACTGCTTTGGTTATTCGGGTCTTTTGTGTCTCCATACAAATTTTAAGACTTTTTGTTCTAGTTCCATAATAAATGCCATTGGTAATTTGATAGGGATTGTATTGAATCTGTAGATTGCTTTGGGTAGTATAGTCATTTTCACAATATTGATTCTTCCAATCCAAGAACATGGTATATCTCTCCATCTGTTGGTATCATCTATAATTTCTTTCATCAGTGTCTTATAGGTTTCTGCATACAGGTCTTTTGTCTCCCTAGGTAGGTTTATTCCTAGGTATTTTATTCTTTTTGTTGCAGTGGTAAATGGGAGTGTTTCCTTAATTTCTCTTTCAGATTTTTCCTCATTAGTGTATAGGAATGCAAGAGATTTCTGTGCATTAATTTTGTATCCTGCCACTTTACCAAATTCATTGATTAGCTCTAGTAGTTTTCCGCTGGCATTTTTAGGATTCTCTATGTATAGTATCATGTAATCTGCAAACAGTGACAGTTTTACTTCTTCTTCTCCAATTTGTATTCCTTTCGTTTCTTTTTCTTCTCTGACTGCCGTGGCTAGGACTTCCAAAACTATGAGGAATAATAGTGGTGAGAGTGGACATCCTTGTCTCGTTCCTGATCTTGGAGGAAATGCTTTCAGTTTTTCACCATTGAGAATGATGTTTGCTGTGGGTTTGTCGTATATGGCCTTTATTATGTTGAGGTAGGTTCCCTCTATGCCCACTTTCTGGAGAGTTTTTATCATAAATGGGTGGTGAATTTTGTCAAAGCTTTTTCTGCATCTATTGAGATGATCTTATGGTTTTTATTCTTCAGTTTGTTAATATAGTGTAGCACATTGATTGATTTGCATATATTGAACAATCCTTGCATCTCTGGGATAAATCCCACTTGATCATGGTGTATGATCCTTTTAATTTGTTGTTGGATTCTGTTTGCTAGTATGTTGTTGAGGAGTTTTGCATCTATATTCATCAGTGATATTGATCTGTAATTTTTTTTTGGTAGTACCTTTGTCTGCTTTTGGTATCAGGGTGATGGTGGCCTCATAGAATGAGTTTGGGAGTGTTCCTTCCTCTCCAATTTTTTGGAAGAGTTTGAGAAGGATGGGTGTTAGCTCTTCTCTAAATGTTTGATAGAATTCACCTGTGAAGCCATCTGGTCCTGGACTTTTGTTTGTTGGAAGATTTTTTTTTTTTTTTTTTGCGGTACACGGGCCTCTCACCATTGTGGCCTCTCCCGTTGCGGAGCACAGGCTCCGGACACGCAGGCTCAGTGGCCATGGCTCACAGGCCCAGCCACTCTGTGGCATGTGGTATCTCTCCGGACCGGGGTACAAATCTGTGTCCCCTGCCTCGGCAGGTGGGCTCTCAACCACTGTGCCACCAGGGAAGCCCTGTTGTAAGATTTTTAATCTCAGCTTCAATTTCATTACTTGTAATTGGTCTGTTCATATTTTCTATTTCTTCCTGGTTCAGTCTTGGAAGGTTATACCTTTCTAAGAATTTGTCCATTTCTTCCAGGTTGTCCATTTTATTGGCATAGAGTTGCTTGTAGTAGTCTCTTAGGATGCTTTGTATTTCTGCAGTGTCTGTTGTAACTTCTCCTTTTTCATTTCTAATTTTATTGATTTGAGTCCTCTCCCTCTTTTTCTTGATGAGTCTAGCTAATGGTTTATCAATTTTGTTTACCTTTTCAAAGAACCAGCTTTTAGTTTTATTAATCCGTGCTATTCTTTTCTTTGTTTCTAGTTCATTTATTTCTGCTCCTATCTTTATGATTTCTTCCCTTCTGCTAACTTTGGTTTTTGTTTATTCTTCTTTCTCTAGTTCTTTTAGGCATAAGGTTAGATTGTTTATTTGAGATTTTTCTTGTTTCTTGAGGTAGGCTCGTATAGCTATAAACTTCCCTCTTAGAACTGCTTTTGCTGCATCCCATAGATTTTGGATCATCGTGTTTTCATTGTCATTTGTCTCTAGGTATTTTCTGATTTCCTCCTTGATTTCTTCAGTGATCTCTTGGTTATTTAGTAACGTATTGTTTAGCCTCCATGTGTTTGTGGTTTTTACATTTTTTTCCCTGTAATTCATTTCTAATCTCATGGTGTTTTGGTCAGAAAAGATGCTTGATATGATTTCAATTCTCTTAAATTTACTGAGGCTTGATTTGTGACCCAGGATGTGATCTATCCTGGAGAATATTCCATGAGCACTTGAGAAGAAAGTGTAATCTGCTGTTTTTGGATGGAATGTCCTATAAATATCAATTAAATCTATCTGGTCTATTGTGTCATTTTTTTTTAATTTTATTTTTTATTTTTTTATTGTGTCATTTAAAGCTTCTGTTACCTTATTTATTTTCATTTTGGATGCTCTGTCCATTGGTGTAAGTGAGGTGTTAAAGTCCCCCAGTATTATTGTGTTACTCTCAATTTCCTCTTTTAGAGCTGTTAGCAGTTGCCTTATGTATTGAGGTGCTCCTGTGTCGGGTGCATAAATATTTATAATTGTTATATCTTCTTCTTGGATTGATTCGCTGATCATTACATAGTGTCCTTCCTTGTCTCTTGTAACCTTATTTTAAAGTCTATTTTATCTGATATGAGTATTGCCACTCCAGCTTTTTTTGATTTCCATTTTCATGGAATATCTTTTTCCATCCCCTCACTTTCAGTCTGTATGTGTCCCTAGGTCTGAAGTGGGTCTCTTGTAGACAGCATATATATGGGTCTTGTTTTTGTATCCATTCAGCAAGCCTGTGTCTTTCGGTTGGAGCATTTAATCCATTCACGTTTAAGGTAATTATCGATATGTATGTTCCTATGACCATTTTCTTAATTGTTTTGGGTTTGTTTTTGTAGGTCCTTTTCTTCTCTTGTGTTTCCCACTTAGAGAAGTTCCTTTAGCACTTGTTGTAGAGCTGGTTTGGTGCTGCTGAATTCTCTTAGCTTTTGCTTGTCTGTAAAGCTTTTGATTTCTCCATCGAATCTGAGTGAGATCCTTGCTGGTTAGAGTATTCTTGGTTGTAGATTCTTCCCTTTCCTCACTTTAAGTATATCATGCCACTCCCTTCTGGCTTGTAGAGTTTCTTCTGAGAAATCAGCTCTTAACCTTATGGGAGTTCCCTTGCATGTTATTTGTTGTTTTTCCCTTGCTGCTTCCAATAATTTTTCTTTGTCTTTAATTTTTGCCAATTTGATTACTATGTGTCTCGGCATGTTTCTCCTTGGCTTTATCCTGTATGGGACTCGCTGCGCTTCCTGGACTTGCGTGGCTATTTCCTTTCCCATGTTAGGGAAGTTTTCGACTATAATCTCTTCAAATATTTTCTCGGGTCCTTTCTCTCTCTCCTCCTTCTGGGACCCCTATAATGTGAATGTTGGTGTGTTTAATGTTGTCCCAGAAGTCTCTTAAGCTGTCTTCATTTCTTTTCATTTTTTTTTCTTTATTCTGTTCTGCAGCAGTGAATTCCACCATTCTGTCTTCCAGGTCACTTATCTGTTCTTCTGCCTCTGATATTCTGCTATTGTTTCCTTCTAGTGTATTTTTCATTTCAGTTATTGTATTGTTCATCTCTGTTTGTTGTTTAATTCTTCTAGGTCTTTGTTAAACATTTCTTGCATCTTGTCGATCTTTGCCTCCATTCTTTTTCCGAGGTCCTGGATCATCTTCACTATCATTATTCTGAATTCTTTTTCTGGAAGGTTGCCTATCTCCACTTCATTTAGTTGTTTTTCTGGGGTTTTATCTTGTTCCTTCATCTGGTACATAGCCCTCTGCCTTTTCATCTTGTCTATGTTTCTGTGAATGTGGTTTTTGTTCCACAGGCTGCAGGATTGTAGTTCTTCTTGCTTCTGCTGTCTGCCCTCTGGTGGATGAGGCTATCTAAGAGATCTTGTGTTAGTTTCATGATGGAGGGACTGGTGGTGAGTAGAGCTGACTGTTGCTGTGGTGGGCAGAGCTCAGTAAAAACTTTAATCTCCTTGACTGTTGATGGGTGGGGCTGGGTTCCCTCCCTGTTGATTGTTTGGCCTGAGGCAACCTAACAGTAAAGCCTACCTGGGCTCTTTGTTGGGGCTAATGACAGACTCTGGGAGGGCTCACACCAAGGAGTACTTCCCAGAACTTCTGCTGCCAGTGTCCTTGTCCTCACGGTGAGGCACAGCAAACCCCACCTCTGCAGGTGACCCTCCAACACTAGCAGGTAGGTCTGGTTCAGTCTCCTACGGGGTCACTGCTCCTTCCCCTGGGTCCTAATGCACACACTACTTTGTGTGTGCCCTCCAAGAGTGGAGTTTCTGTTTCCCCCAGTCCTGTCAAAGTCCTGCAATCAAATTCCGATAGGCTTCAAAGTCTGATTCTCTAGGAATTCCTCCTCCCGTTGCCGGACCCCCAGGTTGGGAAGCCTGACGTGGGGCTCAGAACCTTCACTCCAGTGGGTGGACTTCTGTGGTATAAGTGTTCTCCAGTCTGTGAGTCACCCACCCAGCAGTTATGGGATTTGATTTTACTGTGATTGTGCCCCTCCTACCATCTCATTGTGGCTTCTCCTTTGTCTTTGGATGTGAGGTATCTTTTTTGGTGAGCTCCAGTGTCTTCCTGTCGATGACTGTCCAGCAGCTACTTGTGATTCTGTTGTTCTCACAAGAGGGAGTGAGAGCACGTCCTTCTACTCCGCCATGTTGGTTCCTCTCGCCAGGAATTATTAATTACAACAGTAACTACCATTCATTAAGAACCTAAGTCCCTTATAACTGTAAAAAAGAAAAAAAAAAAGAACCTAAGTCCCAAACATTGTGTTTGGATACTTTTTTTTTTTTGGCCATGCCAGGTCAGTTGCTGCACACGGGATCTTTTAGTTGAGGCATGCGGGCTCTTAGTTGCGGCATGCATGTGCGATCTAGTTCCCAGACCAGGGATCGAACCTAGGCCCCCTGCATTGGGAGCATGGAGTGTTCCCCACTGGACCACCAGGCAAGTCCCATACTTTTTAAAGTATCAGTTAATTTGATATTCATAATTATATGAGTAAATGACATGAGACCATTCCAGAGCTAAAGGAAATAGGACTCAGAACCGAATAGATGAGTTGCCTGAAGTCACAAAGCTAGTAAGTGGCAGAATCCAGATTTGAATTCCATTTCATTTTTGGTTTGTTCTTGTCTCTACCCCACACTGCCTCTTTAATGCTACTACTTCTCCATTTTTCAGATTTTACCTGGAAATGTCGATGTTTTGCTTTTTGGTGAGTCTCAGGACAGAAAAAATCAGACCCCAGGACTCAACCAATATTCTACTTTTCTATCAAGGCAAGGGCACCATCTAGTGGCCACACTTTGCCACCAATACAGTCAAAGAAAGTAGAGGGGAAGGAAGTGGTTTTCCTCCACTGGTTTTACATGTCCTTGCATCAAGTTGGAGCATCTGCACTGACTCTTCTAGTCAAGAAGAACAGGAGCCCAGGGACTTCCCTGGTGGTCCAGTGGTTAAGACTCCGCACTTCCACTGCAGGGGGCATGGGTTTGATCCCTGGTCGGGGAACTAAGATCTCTCATACCGCATGGTACGACCAAAAAAAAACAGAAGAAGAGGAGCCTGGTAACATTATGGACTGTACATGGTTTTGGAATGAGACAGACCCAAGTTCAATCCCAGATTCACCATTTACTAACTGTGTGACTTTGGTAAGTTACTAAATGTAACATGAGTCTCAGTCTCCTCATTCGTCAAATGAAATAACACCGTTAGCCTGAGAGGACTGTCATGGGAATGTCAATGAAAATCAGCCAGCACAGTAACTGATCCAGAGAGCTTCCTCAATAACTGCTGGTTCCTCTTCCTAATCTTCTTTCATGTAGGCTAAAACCACACGGGTATTTTGCTTTTTTTTTTTTTTTTTTTTTAATAAAACACATCCATACCACTGGCTCATGCTGTGTTTAACATAACTTCCATACTTCTTTTGTATGTAAACTATAGTAGAGGCAAATTCCCCAAAATGTATTCCTTACTTTTATAAACACATGAAATCAACAATAAGCATTTTTTGAGAACCTACTTACAGTGTACCAGGCACGTATGACAGTGGATGGGAACTCACTATTGAACTCACTGGGGAAAACAGACTACTTAACGTGTAATACCATGTAAAAGTACTATCATGGATATAACTGACAAATGGAAGAGAAGCAAATCTGTTAGAAGGATGTGGATCAGGAACGCTTCATGAAGAAACACCTTTTGAAAAGTCTCTTAAAGATGAGCTCACCAGATAAGGGCACAGAACATTCCTGACATAAGAAAAATATATGTCAGAAGCAATGAGGAAACATGAAGAAGTGCAGTGTGATTGGCACATAGGATGGGATGTATGAAGAGGCGGGGAGAGATCTGTGGTACAGGTCAATGACAGCTCGTTAAGCTCATCTGGAATCTAGATGACAGGTGCATTGTCTATCACCACCACTGTCATCATCATCATCATCATCCACAGCAGTTATCATATATTGGATATACACTACGTGCCAAACTCTGTACATGCATAATTGCTAAACCTCACAACCCTGCAAGTTATATATTATTTTCATAGAGGTTAAGAAATTTGCCCAAAGGCACAGAGTCAGTAAGGAGTGTAAGCTGAGTGAGATTCAGCTCCAGGTCTCTCTGATTCTACTACACTAGTGGTCCCAATCTTGGCTGTACAACACAATCACCCGGAGAATCTGTTTAAAAATAAGGGTTTCAGGGCTTCCCTGGTGGAGCAGTGGTTGAGAGTCCGCCTGCCGATGCAGGGGACACGGGTTCATGCCCCAGTCTGGGAAGATCCCACATGCCGCAGAGCGGCTGGGCCCGTGAGCCATGGCCGCTGAGCCTACGCGTCCGGAGCCTGTGCTCTGCAACGAGAGAGGCCACAACAGTGAGAGGCCCGCGTACCGCAAAAAAAAATTAAATAAAATAAGGGTTTCAGACCCAGTTCTAAAACAGTATATCTCTAGAGAGTGGGACTTGGGAACCTATATTGCAAACAATCTCTCCAGATGTTTCCTAAATAGGAAGCCAAATGGCAGTTCTGCTTCTTGAAACTACCACAGAACCTCTTAAAACACACACACACACACACACACACACACACGAACACTACTAATTTACAGCTTCCATCTATGTGTCAAGTGCCTAATCCTCACAAAATTCTGCAAGGGTATTATAATCCCCACGTTAAAGGAGAGAAAAGTCAAGCTCAGGAGGCTTACAGATAGCTTCCCTCTTCCAGTCAACAAAGCAAGGAGCAAAAATAAGATTCAAACACAGGTATGTCTAGTTCTTCTTTGTCATGCTGTGTGGTAGAATTCTAAAATGCCCACCCCCCAAATGACCCTTGCCCCTGTATTCTCTCCTCCCCTTTGAGTGTGAGTGGAAACTGTGAATATGATGAAATGTTACTGCAGTGATTATGTACAGGATGAGTAATCACTGAAGTGATTACATGGCAAAAAGATTATCTGGTGGGTGTAACCTATTCTAATCATGTGAGGTCTTTTAAAAGCAGAGTGTTTTCTGCAGCTGGTAGCAGAAATGAAAAGTCAGAGAGGTTTAAAGCACTAGAAGGATTCTATGCACCATGCTGACTTGAAGATGGAGGGGCCACATGACAAGGAGTATGTGCAGCCTCTAGAAGTTGAGAGCAGATCTCAAGCTGACAGCCAGCAAGAAAATGAGGACCTCAGTCCTGTAACCACAAGGAACTGAATTCTGCCAACAACCTGAATGAGCCTAGAAGCAGACTCTCGCCTTGGAGTCTTCCTCAGAGTCTCCAGATAAGAGCCCAGCCTGGCCAATATCTTGATTTCAACAAGGAGAGAATCTTTCTGAGATGTCCGATCTACAGAACTGTAGATAATAAATGGTGGGAGTTTTTTAATTGTGGTAAAGTACACATAACATAAAACTTACCATTTTAACATTTTTCAGTGTTCAGCTTAGTACCACTAAATACATTCACATTGTTGTGCAGCCACCCTAACCATCCATCTCCAGAATTTTTTCATCTTCTCAAACTGAAATTCTGTACCCATTAAACAAGAAATCCCTAATCCTTCTTGCCTCAGCCCCTGAAAACCACCATTCTACTTTCTGTTTCCATGAATTTGACAACTCTAGGTACCTCATATATGTAGAATCAAACGATATTTGTCTTTTTGTGACTGGCTTATTTCACACAGCACAATGTCCTTAAAGTTCATCCATGTCGTAGCATGTGTCAGAATTTCCTTCCTCCTTTTTAAGACTAAACAGTATTCCACTGTATGTATATACCACAGTTTGTTTATCCATTTATCCATCATATGGACACTGGGCTGCTTCCACCTCTAGGCTATTGTGAGTAACGCTTCTACGAAAAGCACATGTGTATACAAATATCTGTTTAAGGCTATGCTTTCAATTCTTTTGGATATATAGACATATATGAGTATTGTTTTAAGTCAATTCATTATCTTGAACATTGAGTAAATAAAAGGAAATGATCGAGCATTTATTTATCCTGTCTATTTGAACTGTACCACTGGGTAATTAAATAATAGATGAAGAGAAATGTTTCCTTATATAATTATTTCTGATAAAAATTTAAAAAAATGATAAAATATCATAATTTTCAACCCCCAAATGGATCTAGCTACTGAGCATCAATAGTTGGTAATATCTGGGAGTTCCCTGGTGGCCTAGTGGTTAGGACTCAGTGCTTTCACTGCCATGGCCCAGGTTCAATCCCTGGTTGGGGAACTGAGATCCTGCAAGCTGTGTGACACAGCCGGAAAAGAAAAAAAGTTGCTAATGTCAATAAAGAGCAAAAACCAGACATCATGTGTCTACTGATAAAAGAACACAACACTGCCTGTAGTCTTGCCAAAGGGATCAAACCTAAGTCTGATCCAGTCTCTGGATCCGCCTGCCAATTTGCAAGAAAAGCAGAGACAGGAACACGCTGAATTGCACCAGTATGCAATCAATAAAATCTACATTATGGAAAGCTCCTACAGGTCAAAGGGTCTGGATTCTTCAATACATAACTGCAAACAAAAGATAGCAAGTTTTTTTAAATGGGTGATATAAAATATAGAATTTAGGAAAGCAAATCCAAGAAGTGATTCCTATAAAAGAACAATGGTTACTTTAAGAGACAGGGAGGTGGCTGTAATTTGAATGGGGCAAATAGAGAGCCTTCCGAGGTAACTGGCCAAATTCTATTTCTTAACCTAGATGGTAGTCACAAGGGTTAATAATTAATTAAGCTATATTTAAAAGAAAAAAATAGCACATTAAATGTAACAATGAGACAGCGGCCCAAATCCAGATTGAATTCGACTGAAGAGCTGTCTCACTGCAGCTCTGCCAAAGTCTCACCACTGAGTCTATCTCAAGCCAAGAAAGCAGTTCATACCAGACTGAGGGGTGACTGAGGTCAATGGCAAGTGGTTAGAAAAGCAATTAAACCAAGAAGGCAAAAGCAAAACCAAAGGAAAGGAAAAAAGGCAGTAAACAGTATAATAAGCTGAATTTTCAAAAATCTTTATGCTATCACATATACAACGTCTGTTCAAAACAAGCCTGTCTCATTTCCATCCTGTAAATTCACCATACTTACTTCTATCTCAGTGCCAAAATTTTTCCATTAGAATTTGGTTTTTTTCTCAGTTATTTCCCATTTTTACCAATTAACTACTGCTAATAAAGGCAATCGTATGTTTACCAAATATTTACATTTACATCTTCAAAAGTAAGGGTGCAGAAAAAAGATAGCAGAAAGAAAGCAACAGGAGCCTGAAAGAAGAAAAGGCCACTAGAAGCTGATTTACCAAGTTATGATAGAGGTAGGCCCTTCTTTAGATACAATGGAGTACTAGAAACTATATCCCCAAGCCTGCATTCTTTCTTGTCTTTAGCTATTTGGACCACGGTGGAAATTGAACAAGCAATTGAAAGCAGCCTGAAGCTATAGGTCTGCACTGTCCAATAAGGTAGCCCCTAGCTACATGTGCCTACAGGCCACCTGAAGTACAACTAATCTGAACAAAGATGTGCCATAAGTGCAAAAGACATAGTGGATTCCAAAGACTTAGCATGAAAAAAAGAATGTAAAATACCTCATTAATAATTTTTGTATTGATTACCTGTTTAAATAATATTCTGGATATACCAGCATAAACAAAATATATTATTAAAATTAATTTCACCTGCTTTTTAAATGTGATTACTACAAAAATTTTAAATTATGTATATGTGGCTCACATTATATTTCTATTGGACATCACTGCTACAAAAACCATTATTAAATAGTGTTGAACAGGAAGAACTAAGCAGCTGAAAGTGGGGATTTTTCAGTTTTTTTCTACTGTTCGTGCTATTGCCAACACTACAACTCATTTAATTTCCAGCCCCTGTCCCTGGATATAAAATAGAGGTTAAAAAAATCAGTAGGTGCATTAAGTCATGGATACAACATTATATCATGGGCCAAAGGAACTGAGTGCTAGTCCTGGTTCTGGAGTTACCCTGGAGAAGTTCTTTTTTTTCCTCTGAGCCTTAGTTGCCTGCCCTAACAATTAAGTTAAGGAGCTAAACTAAATTTAGACTCCCATTAATCTGTCAAAATATTTTTTTTCTTTCTGTCGGAATTGGTTTTCATAAAAATGAATAAATACTCACTCTGAGTCTAACACATCCTCTGCGAGAGCCTCTCATCATTTTGTCCTTGGACTAAAAGAAAAACAAAAACATTCAATAAATAAAAGATAAACAGACTGTTTTTAAAATCATCTAGGGATAAAGAGACAACATTTATAGTAATATTCCTCCCTTCTCCCCATCCCCACCCCACCTCACCCCACCATCACTTAAAGATAGGAATTGGGAGGTTTAAAATGTTTTGTAGTCTATACAAATAAAACTAATCACAGAATTTTATGTGTACCTTAAATGTAGCATATATTACACTATATTTTCATTCCTCCTTCATAGCCCTTAACTCTCAACTAAAATATGTTTCTCATATTTTAGTAAGTTTGAGAGTCACCTGGAAGGCGACAAATTACCTGGGGATTTAAGAATCACTCCCAGATGATTCTGACTCAAGCAAACACAAGACCACGTTTTGAGAAACACTGCTTTAACTTTATCTCCTTGCAACTCCCCAAATGGGTCACATTTTTTGCCTCTGAGATTTCTCATCCAATGTTCCTCAGCTTGGACTATCCTTGACCCTGATTTTCTGCCTTGCCAACTGTCATTCATCAAGTGCCCTACCTCTGTCTGATTTGAATTCCCATCCCTGGACTCTCAGGGTCTCCTGTGTGTTCCCTTGTTGTGGCATGCACCATCTTGTGCTATGATAGCTAGTTACTTGTCTGACTCACCCACAGACTGCACATTCCTTAAGGGATAGAAACTGTATCTGACTTATGTTTCAGAACAATGTCTGGCATACATTAGGTAATAAAAAAATATTTATTGATAAAATGTTGCTTCTCCTTTATGTTTCCCCTACTAGACTGAGCCAAGCAAAGGCTATGTTCTGCATAATAAGCCCCATGTTGACATTCACTAAATATTCCTAGAATTAACTTAGTCATGTGTAATAAAATAAAGTAAAACCTCAAATAACTAAAGTTTTAAAAATATTTAATACCTCAACAACTGGTATTTTTCTGTACTCCACTATGTGACAAAGTAAAACAAGCCAATATCATGGGGTTATGTTTTTTTGCTTGTTCGCTTGTTTTTAATTTTTTGGCCGTGCCACACAGCATGCAGGATCTCAGTTCCCTGACTAGGGATCAAACCTGGGCCTTCAGTGGTGAGAGCTTCGAGTTCTAACCACTGCACCACCAGGGAATTCCCTGGGGTTATGTTTTAAAGAAAACTGTCCCACTTTAAATCATAGATGCCCTACATCCATTGTACTGAGCCATAAGCAAACTTCCAGCTATAAGATAACTAAGTTCTGGGGATTTAATGTACAGCATGGTGACTATAGTTAACAATATGTACTGTATACTTTAAAGTGGCTGAGTGAGTAGATCTTAAGAGTTCTCACTACCAAAAAAAAGGTAACTATGACAGGTGATGATGGATGTGTTAATTAACCTTATTGTGGTAATCATTTCACAATATATATGTATATCAAGTCATCACACTGTACACCTTAAACTTAAACAATGTTATATGTCAATTATACCTCAATAAAGCTGGAAAAAATAAATTCAATCTTTCTTGGAGATATCTGCATGTCTGTACACAAAGATCTGCGTTACCCTTCTCATTGCAGTACATGCTGTTAACATAGCCTATGTCATTGTTTTCACTGATTCTTAGCTTATCAATGTAACAATATTACAATGATAAATCAAAGTAAACTCTCTTCAAAAAAGAAAAGAATAAAACAAAAAAGCAAATACTGAGCTATAGAAATTCATGTTCAGAAATTATTATTGAAGTACGGAAGAGAGTCTTCTTACTTACATATATAAAGAGGACTCATACATTTTACAAAACATTCTCAACATCAAGCAGGGTTGAAAAGAGTTCTTTACTAACAATATAGTTGATAAAATCACAGTTAACAAAAACATTCCCTAAGCATTTAATAGCCCTTTTACCATACCGTACACTTATCTTCCCTCCAAAAGTGTGAAGGCAATACAGAAAAATAATAATTAGGTTTGAAAATACCCAATGAGGTCAGAATACAACTCAAACAAGGTAAGAAACATCCTTGACCCTCTTCCATTTTTAAAAATAAGATTACAGTAAACAGAAAAAGAGTAAGACAGGGTTATAAGTTAGAAAACATTGAAAGAGATAAGTGAAAATAATTAAAGCAAGTATAACTAGGAAACAATCAGACAAATCCAGAATGTGGGATATCCTATAAAATAACTGGCCTAGACTATTTTTAAATGTCTAAAAAAAAAGACTAGCATATAAACGACTGTAATATAGAGCAAAAATAAATTATGTGCATAGAGGCACAAAGTGCTATGAACTACAGAAGGCTCCCTGCCATGGGAAAAAGATTGCGAAAGGCAATACTGAAGTGACCAGGTCTCAAGGTTCAATCTGGGACTAAAAAAAGGATTCTGATAAGAGAGGAAAGGTAGGAAAAAGAAGGCATTCCAAGCCAAGGGAACAACATCAGCAAAAGCACAGGTATGGAAAACTTTACACATGAGGTCTTCACAGAAGAGTAGACTGATAGCTCAAGCACAGCATGTGGAGAGGAAGGTGGAGAGAGATGGAGAGTTGAGGCTGAAAAGGAGGTATGGGGACCAGGTCTTGGAGGGTCAGAAAAAAACAGTGAGAAGTTAAGGTAATTAAACTTTATTCAATAGTTAATGGAGAGCTACTGAAGGTTTATGAACATTCTCAGTGGTGTGTTATAGAAAAATAACACGGTCAAATATGAGGACTTGGGGGAAAGGGATGATGGTGACATTAATGATATAGCAAAAGCAGCAGCAGCAGATTCTCACTCATTGATACCCTCTATGTCAGTGGTCCCCAACCTTTTTGGCACCAGGCACCGGTTTCATGAAAGACAATTTTTCCACGGATCGGGGGTGGGGGTGGGGGATGGTTTCGAGATAATTCAAGCACATTACATTTATTGTGTACTTTATTTTTTAATAAATTTATTTATTTGGCTGCATTGGGTCTTCATTGCTGCACATGGGCTTCCTCTAGTTGCGGTGAGCGGGGGCTACTCTTGGTTGCGGTGCACGGGCTTCTCATTGTGGTGGCTTCTCCTGTTGCGGAGCATGGGTTCTAGGTGCACGGGCTTCAGTAGTTCTGGCTTGCGGGCTCTAGAGTGCAGGCTCAGTAGCTGTGGCGCATGGGCTTAAGTTGCTCTGCAGCATGTGGGATCTTCCCAGACCAGGGATTGAACCTGTGTCTCCTGCATTGGCAGGTGGATTGTTAACCACTGCACCACCGGGGAAGTCCCTATTTCTATTATTATTACATTGTAATATATAATGAAATAATTATACAACTGACCATAATGCAGAATCAGTGCGAGCCCTGAGCTTGTTTTCACTTGCCACTCACTGATAGGGTTTTCATAAGAGTCTGCAAGCAACTAATTTATTATGGTCTCTGTGCAGTCAAACCTCTCTGCTAATGATAATCTGTATTTGCAGCCGCTCCCCAGTGCTAGCATCACTGCCTCAGCTCCACCTCAGATCATCAGGCATTAGATTCTCATAAGGAACACACAACCTAGATCTCTCGCATGTGCAGTTCACAGTAGGGTTCACGCTCCTATGAGAATCTAATGCCACCACTGATCTGACAGGAGGCGGAGCTCAGGCGGTAATGTGAGTGATGGGGGAGCAGCTGGAAATACAGATGAAGCTTCACTCACTCGCCTGCGGCTTACCTCCTGCTGTGCAGCCTGGTTCCTAACAGGCTGGTTCCTAACAGCCTGGTACCTAACAGCCTGGTACCTAACAGGTCAGGTACCAGTCCGTGACCTGGGGGTTGGGGACCCCCTGCTCTATGTGATATGCACTTTATACACAGTAAGCCTCACAAGACCTTGCATGGTAAGAGTTATGCACATATTATAAATGAAAGTGACACCAGAGAGATCAAGTAAATTACCCAGTTAAATTACACATGTAAAATGTAGCAGAGTTGACCCAGCAGGTACAATTTGGAATGGCTGCCCTGCAAATCATTCTCCCAGACCATACCTGCGCTCTGCTAGCCTCGAATCCTCCTCCTCTTCCACAATGACACAGAGCCCTCGCCCTCATTTTCTCCCCACTCAGCTCCAATGTGGGGCCAAAGGGAAGCTGGTGTGACTAAGTCCCCCAGGCACAGTGAGTGCTGAGGAGTGGTTATCTGACCAAGCTGGTCGATCACAGAACCCACAACCCCAGGGACAAGGAAGGATAGAACCGGGAGCTTCCCTGGTGGCGCAGTGGTTGAGAGTCCACCTGCCGATGCAGGGGACACGGGTTCGTGCCCCAGTCTGGGAAGATCCCATATGCCGTGGAGCAGCTGGGCCCGTGAGCCATGGCCACTGAGCCTGCGCGTCTGGAGCCTGTGCTCCACAACGGGAGAGGCCCCAACAGTGAGAGGCCCGCGTAACGCAAAAAAAAAAAAAAGGAAGGATAGAACACTTCCACAGGGAGTTTTTCTACTGGGGCTGAGCTGATAGGGAAGAGCTCTTTCCTATCTGTTCTTGAAGCTGTGAGGTACAGTTGCCACAGGTCTTGTGCCCTCTACATGAAGGAAGCAATAATTAAAGCATACACGCTGAGAGGAGGAGAGAGGAGAGGCAGAGAGTCCTAGCTGCAAGTGATCTCCAGATACACCCTGATCTGAGGCAAACCTGCCTAAGCCAATGCTATTCACTGAATAGCAAGGGGTTTTGTTTGGGGTTTTTTGTTTTGTTTTGTATTTTCCTGCTGTTGTTGCTGTCTGTTTGTTTTTTGATGAATACTGGTACTGATGAGGGAAACGTAGGGCCAACATAACCCCAACTCCAGCAATCTTCCTACCAGGAGCTGTGCTACCAATGTTCTCAAACCTACTAACAAATGTACTTTTTAGCAACTTGGCACAAACATGCCACCAGCCACAAGGTCCAGCACCTTAAGAAAGGATCACTCACAAAACAGATGCTAAAATCTTTTCAGCTATATTAGAAAACAGAATCCCCCATGAAGCAGAGAGATACAGGGGTGATATGTTCTACTCCTAAGGGGCTCCAGAATTTAAAAAGATTGTTGAATTTGGTGGTCGGGTTTGTTGGTTTCTTATATCTTATTAATGCAAGGTCAGTGGCTTCTGTTACAACAAGACATGCAATCAAAAATTATTTCTAATAATCCTTATGCTAATCCTAATGCTAACCCCAAGGTATTGATTCAGACTAAGTTTGTATTGAAGTTTCAAAGTAAATTACCACAAATATATTGTTGCCTGTAACAGGCTTGTCCCCTGATATCCATTCTCCTCTTCTTCCTTTCAGTAACATATCCTCCACCCAAAGTTTTAACTGAACACATGGCTCCCCTGCCAGTTATTACATTTCCAGCCTCCCTTTCAGCTTCATATAGGCCAGTGTGCTGTGAACAGAAGCAATGTGCAACAGATTGTGCCTTTCAGAGGAAATTTCTTGAAAAGACATTCTCTTTTCAAGGGTACATGGAACATTCTCCAGAACTGACCACATGTTAAGCCATAAAACAAGTTTCAGTAAATTTAAACAATGGAAATAATACAAAGTATGTTCTTTGACCAAAATGGATTAACTGTAGGGCTCAATAACAGAAGGAAATTTGGGAAATTCACAAATAGGTGGAAATTAAATGACACTCCTGAACGACCAATAGTTCAAAGAAAAAATAACAAGGGAAATTTGAAAATACTTGAGATGAATGAAAATGAAAACACAATTTACCAAAACATAAAGAATACAGTGGGATAGGGAGGAGGGGAGGGAGGCTCAAGAGGGAGGAGATATGGGGACATGTATATGCATATGGCTGATTCGCTTTGTTGTGCAACAGAAACTAACACAGTACTGCGAAGCAATTATACTCCAATAAACATTTATTAAAAAAAAAGAATACAATGAAAGCAATTCTTAGAGGGAAATTTATAACTATAAATGTCTAAACTAAAAAATAAAGATCTCAAATCAATAGCCTAACCTTTTACCTTAAGAAATTACACAGGGTTTCCCTGGTGGCGCAGTGGTTGAGAGTCCGCCTGCCAATGCAGGGGACACGGACTTGTGCCACGGTCCAGGAAGATCCCATATGCCATGGAGCAACTGGGCCCGTGAGCCACAACTACTGAGCCTGTGCATCTGGAGCCTGTGCTCTGCAACAAGAGAGGCCACGATAGTGAGAGGCCCACGCACCGCGATGAAGGGTGGCCCCCGCCTGCCGCAACTAGAGAAAGCCCTCACACAGAAACGAAGACCCAACACAGCCAAAAATAAATATAAAAATAAATTAATTAATTTTTTTAAAAAAAGGCACAAGGTCCATGCCCCTTCCTTGCTTCTACCTTAAATATAGCAAACAGAGATCTGCAATCATTTTCTCTAAATGTAAGCTAACTTTATTCCCATCAGGCCACACTTTCTTTCAGACATGTCTCAGTTCCCTCTACACATATACATAGACCCCAAACTGCTTTAGTAATAAAACATAGACAGCCTACAAAAAGACAAATAACAAAGTAAAACAAAAACATATATTTTCCCTACTTCATGCTCACACACTTCCTCTGTGAACCCTCTTTCAACCCAGCTTATATGCTGAGGTACAATTTACTGCATTCTCAATTTTTATAACTGCATTTAAAAATATTACATAAAACAATTAGAGAGCAATAATAATCTCTAATAATGGTATATAAGCACTAAATCAAATTCAACACCAAGGTAACCTCTTAATTGTATCTTAATTATAACTACTTAACTGTATCTCCAATAGGATATAAACTTAAGATTAAAGATTAGTTCAGTATATTCCTAGCATACACTAAGTACTCAAAAGTATTTTAAATTAACAAATTAACTCACAATATCTAGCTTGGTGCTGGTATATAGTGCCGTCAATGAAAACCTGTTTAACTGTTAATATACTGTGCATTTCCTCTGCTTAACAAAGCAAACGTATCTGGAAAAGTTGTGCACAAATATGTTCAAAATTCATTAGGGAAGATTAGTTTGCCATTTAAACTAATTCTACAATCCTTTTATAAAGCAAAGAATGCCTCCCCAAATGTGTTATGTAAAGACACTTAAATTTTTATTTGAATGTTAATTTTACTTTAATAAACTAAATCTTTATTAAAGATGAAGCAAGAGTCTCATCTGACTTGCTCTGAATCTCTCATAGCTAAAAGGGAAGTTTCCTTCTTCTGAACTTTTTAATACATAGCACCCCATCTTACCTTTCTTAAGGCACATATTACTTCTATCTTATATGAAAATAATGTATGTGCATGCTTCATCACTTAGAGAGCAGGGTTTCTGATTCATCCATGTGTCCTCTTCTACCCAACACCCCTGCTATACCTTTGCAAAGAATAAACAATAAATTGATGGTAGAAGACAAGCAGAATGAATGTGGACAAATGTCAAAATGGTCTCCTTCCTTTTAACATGAAGGTAATACTGCTTCAGTATTGAGTCACATGTTAGTTCATTCCCAAAAGTACATGAGGTTGCGCTTCTAGCTAGTGTTGCTCCTTGGACCATGCACTCCTGGAACACCTAGCAGGGGCTCAACCTGCTAGGCAAAGCTAACCTAAAGATTGAAATCACAAGAGGCTGGCTCTAGGGTGTAGGATGGACAGGAAAAGGACAGGAGGAAATTTTGCAGGATGACAGCAATGCTCTATCTTTTGATTGATACTGGTAACAAGGGTGTAAACAAATGTCAAAACTCATCTAAATGTATACTTGAAATCTGTGGGGTTTTTTATTGGGTATAATTATATCTCAATAAAAGTAAATAAATAAATAGTACTTGCCAGAATTCCACAAAGATACACTGTTTACAACAACAACTACAAAATAGGAAATGACAGCAATAACACCCATTCCTGTAGTCTCCTTCCTATTTGGGAGAGCACAGACTCCTTAAGCCATCTTGATAGTATTTAATGTACCAGAGAGCCTTCACTAGTTAATGCCTTGTGGGCACTCAATAGCCCAAAATGTCATCATGCTACTGGAAAGCTACACCACCAGAAACACTGAGGATTCACAGACCCACAATAATGGAGGAATTTTCCCTATCATTCATCCCTCAAGTTGCCATAGATAACTTCCTCATCTCCCCCTCCCCATTACAGAGGGCCTCATTCGAGCAGCAGTATACTACAGATAGAGCCTTAGGAAAATATATTGAATCAGTATACAAGGGGACAGTGATATTTGGGGTCTCTCCAAGATCCTGGAAGATGGCTGCCTTCCTTCAAAGAAACCAGACATGTATCAGAACAGAGATATATACAAGATCATCTTTAAGAGCTGGAACAGCCTAGAGGTAATTATACTAATTATGGCTAATTATACTAAGTATCAGAAAGTATTAAAAGTAATGGAACTACAGTAGGAAGGCCAGAACCAGAACCAGAAAGCCAGAATAGAAGTTTTGCTGATCAACAGATTAGACCTGTTTGGTTCTTGTAATAGGTATGTCTCTAACACAGAGATACTGCATCTTGATATCAATGTCTGATTAAATATCTATAATATAATATATAACTCCCTTTAGTCTGCTTCTGCTTATAAATTTGGCATCCCATATAGCTTGCTTTCAGAGACTATATGTACTAATGCACTAATGAGATAGGCTAAATATGCAGTCTCCTTAACAGTTATATATCTTGTTATGAATAAATTTGAAAATTAGCTTAGGTAATAGTTACCACAATGTACATTTAGTGAATATTATTATATGTCAAACACTGTCATAAACTTTAGCTTTTTGTTAATATTTACTGAGCACTTATATGCCAGACACTGTGCTAGTGCTTTAAATATAATATTAATTAATTCTCACATCAATCTTATGATATAGGTTCTTTTATTATATCCATTTTGTAATTGAGAAAATAAAGGCTCAGAAAGTTTTATGTAACCTGCCCATGGACTCACATATAATAAGTGGGATAGAGAGGATTCCCATCCAGGTCTGACTCTATAAACGCCATGCATTCTACCAGTTACTATAGATCTGGTTAATTTAAGTTTTCTTTCAAAGATTTTCTGAGCCACAAAGGCTGAGTGTCAAATCAGTGATCCTTCTGAACTCAACAGTATAACTGCCACCCTACAAATTCTCGCAGCAATACTTCAGAGGGTGGTACCCCTGCTTCTGAACTATTGCTGGCATGTAAACCCCTACGTCATTAGATAACAGATACAGGTCCACATCTCTTATCTGAGACTTTCAGATCAAATGTGTTTTGAAATTCACAATTTTTGAAAAGTAATATACATATAGTACATAAACTGTGTCACACCTGCAGTGGAGTCTGAAGTATTAAGCATTTAATTAATTTCACAATTCAGCAAACTACTATTTAGGTAGTACAACATATATTTACACTAAGTATGACAGAGATTATAAATAGCCACACAGTTCAAGACAGGCTTTACTTCCAAATGAAAATATAATAAATTTAGAAAAAAAACTTCTGGAATTCAGAGACTGAGGGATTTCAGAATTATGGGTAAAGGACTGTAGACCTGTATTTTGATCTAGTGAAATCTTACATTGTAAAGTCCCAGGTCTCTCACTATTTCTTAAAAAGGACATTTTATCTTCAAGTCAGAATTTCAGGCCAGTAGAAAGAGAACCACTTTCACAGGGTTTAATTAAGCACAGCTATGATGGCAGGGATTGCGCATCCTTTCTAAGAAAAAGTTAAATATTAAATACTAACTAGTAGCCTAAGTGCTACAAATTACTTAAGGTATGTTAATATATATTGGACCTCAATGTATATTTCCTATGTTTGTTTAGTTTTTCAAATACTGCCCAAAATACTAAATAGTGATTAATGTTATTTCACAAAAAAGTGATTGAAAGAAATGATGGGGGTGTGTTAAACTCCAGGTGGTTTATGCTGTATATTAGTACTTCTCTCACCAAACTGTGCAGTGATAATCCATTATCATCATTCAACTCCACTTTTCTATTAAAAATTGCCAAGAATGTTTCTCCTTATTTGGAAAAGACTAAGTCAGGGCCCAAGATAATAAGATAATGGAAAGATGAACAGCAAGAAAAGCACTACGAAGATGGGAAAATTTGTACAATGCAAAATTTTTTTAACATCTTTATTGGAGTATAATTGCTTTACATTGTTGTGTTAGCTTCTGCTGTATAACAAAGTGAATCAGCTATACGCATACATATATACCCATATCCCCTCCCTCTTGCATCTCCCTCCCACCCTCCCTATCTCACCCTGCTAGGTGGTCACAAAGCACCGAGCTGATGTCCCTGTGCTATGCAGCTGCTTCCCACTAGTTATCTCTTTTACATTTGGTGGTGTATATATGTCCATGCCACGCTCTCACTTCGTCCCAGCTTACCCTTCCCCCTCCCCGTGTCCTCAAGTCCATTCTCTACGTCTGCGTCTTTATTCCTGTCCTGCCCCTAGGTCCTTCAGAACCACTTTTTTTGTTGTTGTTAGATTCCATATATATGTGTTAGCATACGGTATATGTTTTTCTCTTTCTGACTTACTTCACTCTGTATGACAGACTCTAGGTCCATCCACCTCACTACAAATAACTCAATTTCGTTTCTTTTTATGGTTGAGTAATATTCCATTGTATACATGTGCCACATCTTCTTTATCCTTTCATCTGTTAATGGACACTTAGGTTGCTTCCATGTCCTGGCTATTGTAAACAGTACTGCAATGAACACTGCAGTACATGTCTCTTTTTGAATTATGGTTTTCTCAGGGTATATGCCCAGTAATGGGATTGCTGGGTCATATGGTAGTTCTATTGCTAGTTTTTAAAGGAACTTCCACACTGTTCTCCATAGTGGTTGTATCAATTTACATTCCCACCAACAGTGCAAGAGGGTTCCCTTTTCTCCACACCCTCTCCAGCATTTATTGTTTGTAGATTTTTTTGGTGAAATGCAAATTTTTTGTGTTGTTCTTGTATTGCCAGAACAATAGCCAGAACCATGGATTTTTGAAGTCTTAGTCCTAATTCTAAAACTCATCCTTCAGGTCCCAAATTAGAATGAGGCTATGCTCCAAAAGCTCCTTGTTCAAATTTAGGGTTTAGAACCCAGAACAAATTTTTGCAAAGAAACTGTTAAAAATGGTTCCCAGGTTAGCTAGGAAAAGCACTCAAAATACAGCATGTGAATATCAAAAGATATGGGGAAAGTTGTTATAAATTCAAACATTGCCTAAGAAATTATTTTCTTAAAGAATTTCTCTTAGATGTTGGTGCTCAAGGGAAAGCAGGATTATGAGCAAGAATAAGGAAGTAGGTCAAGAATTCAAGAACTATGCCAAAGGGCTTAAGAAACTTTCAAGGACTTGAGAAGTCAATGATCTGCAATAGACATACTTTACTTTTATAATCAAGAGGGAAAAAAACACTTTTTAAAAAGGCAATTTAAAAACACTCATTCTTTTTTTTTTTTACATCTTTATTGGAGTATAATTGCTTTACAATTCTGTGTTAGTTTCTGCTTTATAACAAAGTGAATCAGTTATATATATACATATGTTCCCATATCTCTTCCCTCTTGCATCTCCCTCCCTCCCACCCTCCCTATCCCACCCCTCCAGGTGGTCACAAAGCACCGAGATGATCTCCCTGTGCTATGCAGCTGCCTCCCACCAGCTATCTACCTTACGTTTGGTACTGTATATATGTCCATGCCTCTCTCTCGCTTTGTCACAGCTTACCCTTCCCCCTCCCCATATCCTCAAGTCCATTCTCTAGTAGGTCTGTGTCTTTATTCCTGTCTTACCCCTAGGTTCTTCATGACATTTTTTTTTTTTAATTCCTTATATATGTGTTAGCATACGGTATTTGTCTTTCTCTTTCTGACTTACTTCACTCTGTATGACAGACTCTAGGTCTATCCACCTCATTACAAACAGCTCAATTTCGTTTCTTTTTATGGCTGAGTAATAATCCATTGTATATATGTGCCACATCTTTATCCATTCATCCGATGATGGACACTTAGGTTGTTTCCATCTCTGGGCTATTGTAAATAGAGCTGCAATGAACATTTTGGTACATGACTCTTTTTGAATTATGGTTTTCTCAGGGTATATGCCCAGTAGTGGGATTGCTGGGTCATATGGTAGTTCTATTTGTAGTTAAAAACACTCATTCTGAACAGACTTGTGGTTGCCAAAAGGGAGAAGGGGTGGGGAAGGGATGGATTAGGAATTTTGGGTTAGAAGCTGCCAACTATTATATATAGAATACATAAACAACAAGGTCCTACTGTATAGCACAGGGAATTATATTCAATATCCTGTGATAAACCATAATGGAAAAGAATAAAAAAAGAATGTATATATATGTATATCTAAGTCACTTTGCTGTACAGCAGAAATTAATACAATACTGTAAATCAACTATAATTCAATCAAAAAATAAAAAAGGGGTTTCCCTGGTGGTGCAGTGGTTGACAGTCCGCCTGCCGATGCAGGGGACGTGGGTTCGTGCCCCGGTCCGGGAGGACCCCACGTGCCGCGAAGCGGCTGGGCCCGTGAGCCATGGTCGCTGAGCCTGCGCGTCCGGAGCCTGTGCTCCGCGACGGGAGAGGCCACGGCGATGAGAGACCCGCATACAGCAAAAAAAAAAATCAAAATTAAAAATTAAAAAAATAAAAATTAAAAAAATTTTAGAAAGAATAAAAACACTCATTCTTTATCAGGTCTAATTAACATGCAAGCACAGAACAGAATGGTGGGCTGGTCACAAAGGATATCATCACCTATCTGAAATTTACACTTCATCCTCTTCTGCGCGACTAAAATTTCAAAGTAGAATTAGCTTCAAGAATTTGCCACTACATTTCTGTGCTCACATTTTGTGAATTAAAAAAATCATCAATCAACAAATTCTAAGACTTAGTATCTGCTTCTCCTCCCCTTCTCTAGTAGGCTTTCGGTGAACTGGAATGGAAGAAGAGTTTTTTGTTTATCCTTGGCACTTCAAAGGGGATGATTTAAGTCCCTATCTTACAACTTAGATGTAAAAGGATTCAGTACTTTTTAATGATTAATCAATGCAGTTTGCACTTTAGAAGAGCCTCTGAAGAACATTTATTTCATTGTGATAATGATGTAAATTAGTTTTTACCTGTAAGCAGACTAGTGATAACTTGGGTTTATTTTCATTTTAAAATATCAATGCTAGCACAATTCAGGATCCGCAGACAGAAAGAACATTCTATCTGGAGTCGGAAGGCTTAATCACGTACAGAGAAACTACCGTGTGATCTCTTACGTCTCAATTTCTTCATGTGTAAAGGAAGTAAAAACTATTTCACACTATTGTTCATTCCATAAATATTTATTGAATACTCACTAAGTGCCAGGCACTGCTCTAGATACTAAAGACAAAATGATGAACATAAGTCTCTGTTGTCATGGAACAGAGACTTACATTCCAGAGGGAATGCTTACATTCCAGAGGGAAATAGACATAAACAAACAAAATAATTTTAGCAGCTAACAAGAAATGCTATGAAAAAATAAAACAAGACCATTGTGCTAGTGACTGACAGTGAGGTCTACTTTAGATGGTTGTTAAGGAAAGACTTCTCTGAGCAGTGACGCCTAAATGAAGACCTGTACACCAACAAGGAATCAGCCATGGTACAGCCATGGGGTAATATCAGTTCCAGGAAGCCAGAAAATATATGCAAAGGCCTGAGGCAGGAACAAGTTTGAGGTGTTTTAGGAACACACAAAAAAAGCTAGAGTGGATAGAGAGTGGTGAGCAAAAGGTTTACTGTAGAAAGGTAAGTGGAGAAAGATCATAAAGCCATAAGTCATAGTAAAGAGTTTGGATTTTTTTCCTATAGTCTAATATTAGAGAATTTTAAGCAGGGGGAAAAACATGATCTTTTTTTTTTTTCCTTTTTTTTAAAGATCACTTGGGCTGTTGATAGAAAATGGACTTTAGAGCACAAAAAAGGAAACAAAGAGAACAGTTATGAGGTTTTTGCGATAGACCAAGTGAGACATTATGGTGATTTATATGCGATAGTGGTAGCAAGAAAAAATGGGAGAAGTTATGAGGCTTAATGAGGCAATGTATTTGACAATATTAGAAAATACCTATGACAATGATTAATATAGTAGAGGCTTGTGGCACACTGTATTTTCCAAAAATGGCCTATAATAGTATTTCTCATCCCACAAGCTCTTCTAGAACTTTGCCACTCCCTCATTAAGAAGTGGAGTCTTTTGGGGCTTCCCTGGTGGCACAGTGGTTGAGAGTCTGCCTGCCAATGCAGGGGACACGGGTTCGAGCCCTGGTCTGGGAAGATCCCACATGCCGCGGAGCAACTAGGCCTGTGAGCCACAACTACTGAGCCTGCGCGTCTGAAGCCTGTGCTCCACAACAAGAGAGGCCGCGACAGTGAGAGGCCCGCGCACCACGATGAAGAGTGGCCCCCGCTCGCCGCAACTAGAGAAAGCCCTCGCACAGAAATGAAGACCCAACACAGCCAAAAATAAATAAATAAATTTATAAAAAAAAAAAAAAAAAAAGAAGTGGAGTCTTTTGTTTGTGGGTGGGTCTTTGTAACTGCCTTAACCTAGCAGACTGGGTGGGACATAATACAAATTATTGTACATTCTCTTCCAGCATCACAAACAGCATGGGAATCTTAATCTCCCAAAGCCAGATGACTGAGATCTCATTACGTAAGGATGAAGGAAAAGTGATATCCTTTGTTCATTTTGCTACTTGAAGAAATGCAATACAAAATGGTACAACAAATTATATAGAAAACTTTTAATAAAATGCTCTTAGGTTGTAGAATATCATGTATAAAATGATTCCATTTGTACAAAATACACATAAATGTGTATATAAGCACAGAGTTGCTAGGAAAGCTATTCTCCAAAACACAGCTAGTAGGATTTCCGGTAGAACTTTCCTTCCTTCTACCTAATACAGTTTTCGCTATTGTTTCAATTTTTAAAAATTAAGATTATGTTGTCATCTCTTCAAGAACAATAAAACTATTTTTAAAGCTTTAAAATAAAGAGTAATGTCAAATTCTGCAGAGAGAGCGATATTAAAACTAAGGGTAAAAAGCACCCACTGGGTTTAGCAACAAAGCTATCATTGGAGACCTTTGCCAGGATTTTCAGTGAAATCTGGAGGTAAAAAGATTGCTGTAAGGTAAATGCAAGATGGATGAATAAAGACAGACAATGTAGAAGACTCTTCCAATAGGTTCACCTATCCTGAAGAAGAGAGGTTAGGATAGTATTTCCAGGGAGACACAGAATTAGCAGAGATATTTTTCAACTTGGGAGAGATACAGTCCATGTTAATTTGTTAATGAAAAAGCCAGTAGATCCTAAAATTCATATAGAAATTCAAGGAAACCAGAATAGCCAAAACATCTTGAAAAAGAACAAAGCTAAAGTCCTTACACTTCCCAATTTCAAAACTTACTACAAAGCTACAGTAATTGAAATAGTGTGACACTGGCATAAGAATAGACATAAAGATCCATGGAATAGAACTGAGGGTCCAGAAATAAGTCTTCACATGGTTTATGGTTAACTGATTTTCAACAAGAGTGTCAAGACAATTCAATGGAGAAAAAATAGTGTTTTCAATATATGGTGCTAGAATAACTGGTTACCCACATGCAAAAGAATAATAAAAATAATAAAGAATATAAAGTTTTTTAAAAATAATGTGACCCTTAGCTCACACCATATACAAAAATTAATTCAAAATGGATCAAAGATCTAAATGCAAGAGCTAAAACTAAAAAACTCTTAGAAGAAAACTTGGGAATAAAACTTTGTGACCTTAGATTAAGCAATGGTTTTCCAGATATACCACCAAAAGCACAAGCAACAAAAGATAAATTAGAGTCAAATTAAAAAATTTTTGTGCTTCAAAGGACACTATCAAGAAAGTAAAAAGACAACCCACAGAAAGGGAGAAAATATTTGAAAATCAGGTATCTCATAAGGGACTTGTACTTAGAATATATAAAAAATTCTTACAACAAAGACAACCCAATTTAAAAATGGGCAAAGGACCCAAATAGATATTTCTCTTAATAAGATTTACAAACAGCCATTAAGCACACAAAAAGATGCTCAACATCAATAGTCACCAGGGAAACACAAATCAAAATATAGTAAGATACTACTTCACACCCACTAGGATGGCTATAATCAAAATGACAGACAATAACAAATTGTTGGCAAGGATGCAGAGCAACTGGAACCCTTATACCCCTAGTGGGAATGTAAAAAGGTGCAGCTGCTTTGGAAAACAGTCTGGCAGTTCCTCAAAAAGTTAAACAGAGTTACCGTATGACCTGGCAATTCCACTCCTAGATATATATCCAAGAAAAATGAAATATATTTGGAGATATATATCCAAATATATATCCACTCCTAGATATATATCCAAGAAAAATGAAAACATATGTCCACACCAAAACTTATGTACACAAGCGTTCACAGTATCATTAATCATAATACCCAAAATGTGGAAACAACTGAAATGTTCATCAGCTAATGAACGAATAAATAAAATGTGCAATATACATATAACAGAACATGCAGCAATAAAAAGCACTGATATATGCTACAATATGGATGGACCTTGAAAACACCATGTTAAATGAAAGAAGCCATATTAGAATTATTTAAAGAATACTTTAATAATATGATTCTATTTATATGAAATGTCCAAAAGAGGCAAATCTACAGAGACTGAAAGTAGATTAGTGGTTGCCTAGGGCTAGGGGTGAAATACTGGAAGTGACTGTTAATAGAAATAGGGTTTCTTTTAGGGGTAATGAAAATTTTCTAAAATTGATTGTGGATATGGTTATACACTTCTGTGAATAAACTAAAAATAAAAAGCTCATTGAACTGTATCTTTCAAAGAGATGGTATATGTATTAATATCTCAATAAAAAATGAAAAGCACCAGGCAACCTAAAAATTTACTAAAATTTTCCATATGAAATTGTTACAACTATGATGTTTAGTTGTTATACGGCAAAATAAATATTCTTAAAATAAACAACAAAAGTCTGTACATAGAAAGGAAGAAGTTGAAGACATACAGGAGAGAGGGAGGAAAGCAGAAAAAGGAGAAAATCTATAGACTGAGATCCTCAAAAAATGTGTGAGCAGATGAAATCCAGAACACCCAAGGATTACCTCTTCCATCATGACAAAGAAGGATAGGCAGGAAAGTAAGTATACCAACAGGTGGGAGTACGAGCAGTTGAGAGTGTTTCCACCAAATGGACTCTATTGTCTCTGGGAAGCATGGCATCTTCTACAAGTGATGGAGGAAAGAGGAGGATTGAGAGAGACTGTAGAGATAGTTGCCAGAGTGACAAACCAAATATTCACCCAATATTTTATTTGCCCATCTGTGCCATAAGAGTAATGTTAAAATAAATTAAATTAAATAAGTGGACAATCTTAGGATGAAAGCTTAATGTGAACAAAACTCTGGGACACAGAATATCAACTTTCATAATAATCTTTGTCATGTGAATGGGAAAAAATTAATTATGAATACCTCAAAATACTTTCCTTGAATATGATTCCATTTATATGATTCCATGTATCATGTAAACTTAACTTTTGCAAAAAAACTCTCCAGAAAGTGGGCATAGAGGGAACCTACCTCAACATAATAAAGGCCATATACCACAAACCCACAGCAAACATCATTCTCAATGGTGAAAAACTGAAAGCATTTCGTCTAAGATCAGGAACAAGACAAGGATGTCCACTCTCACCACTATTATTCAACATAGTTTTGGAAGTCCTAGCTACGGCAATCAGAGAAGAAAAAGAAATAAAAGGAATACAAATTGGAAAAGAAGTAAAACTGTCACTGCTTGCAGGTGACATACTATACACAGAGAATCCTAAAAATGCCACCAGAAAACTACTAGAGCTAATCAATGAATTTGGTAAAGTTGCAGGAAACAAAATTAATGCACAGAAATCTCTTGCATTCCTATACACTAATGATGAAAAATCTGAAAGAGAAATTAAGGAAACACTCCCATTTACCACTGCAACAAAAAGAATAAAATACCTAGGAATAAACCTACCTAGGGAGACAAAAGACCTGTATGCAGCGAACTATAAGACACTGATGAAAGAAATTAAAGATGATACAAACAGATGGAGAGATATACCATGTTCTTGGATTGGAAGAATCAATATTGTGAAAATGACTATACTACCCAAAGCAATCTACAGATTCAATGCAATCCCTATCAAATTACCAATGGCATTTTTTATGGAACTAGAACAAAAAGTCTTAAAATTTGTATGGAGACACAAAAGACCCCGAATAGTCAAAGCAGTCTGGAGGGAAAAAAACGGAGCTGGAGGAATCAGACTCCTTGACTGACGAGAGTATTCAAGGAAAGTAAAAGATATAAAATTTCCATATACTTCTTCCCACTGGTTCTACTTACGCTCTTAGGAGGCTTCTTTCTTTTCTTTTCAGGGCATTTAGATTAGATACAATTTTTCTTCTGTTCCTTTTACAATTCTAAAACTACTATATTAAGATTTGGATTATTACTATGTACCATGTAAGCTTAATAAAAATCATATTTGATATATTCAAAAACAGTTTATTTAGAAAAGTATAAATTCACTTTTAATTGTTTGATGTGAGTGGTGCTGATATCTTTCTAGGAGAATCTGAGACTCCCTCCTTTACATCTTTGCAAGAGAAACACATATACTTAAGCTCTTCAAAAACCTAAAATCCAAGAATTAGATGACAGATTTCTTTTTTAATCACCTTCCAGACATTGCTAAGGATTGCCAAATAACATTTAAATGTGTTTAGGTTACCAGTGGTTTTGAAATTCAAAGTCACTATGAGTCTGTTTCAGTCAGCATGTAACAGCAAAGAACATATTATTTCTCTAATGATTCCTTTTACAAAGACTACCTTGACTGGCCCTGATAACTTACTAACTCACTATTTCTAACATTCTCTCCAAAGTGTTATAAAAACAATACAAATCAAGAAATAGTGTTAAATATTTATGGGTAATGACTAAACAAATCATATTTTATAATCTCAACTAGTTCCTTATACAACCTGATTAATCTTCAACATGTCCCTAGTTATTCCTTTTTCCAGTTCCCATGGCCGTTGATCTAAATGTTTACTACATTCCTTAAATCTTGACTCTACTCTCATTTTTAACATGGACCCTGCTTCCTATCCCTACAACATTTAAGCATACTCCTACCTTAGAAACCCCTTCCCCTCAATTCCATATTCTTCTCTGCCTCTTTCACAATGAAACATCTTGAGTAATCTACACTCATTTTCTCCACTTCTTACCTCCTATTTAGTCTTCAAACCACTCTAATCTGGCTTCCACACCCACGACTCCATGGAAACTTCTCTCTTTGAGGGCGTCAGTGATGTTCAAATTGATCAATCCAATGGATATTTTTAAGATTTCATCTATTCAATTCTCTCAATAGTATTCAAGGCAACTCACTATTCCCAGCTTGACTGCCACATTCTTCTGGTTTTTCTCTGATACCTCTGGCTGTCCCTTTTCACTCTCCTGTGCAGGCTCTTTTCTCTGCCAATCCCTTAAATATGACTGTGATGGCTTAAAATCCCTCCACAAATTCTTTGACACTCCTTTCAAAAGGTAGAGCCTAATTCTCCTGCCCATGCCTAAAATTCCCATCCCCATGAGCATATGAGCTGAACTTAATGATTCGTTTCTAATGAACAGAATAAGTCAGAAGTGATGTCCTCAGACCAGGTCATACTAAGCACTTTGGCTTCCTCCTGGCTCTCACTTGGATTACTCCTTCTGAGTGAAGCCAGATGCTCTATCATGATGACACTCATGTAGCCTAACGGAGAGGTTGGCTGGTGAGGAACTGAGGCCACCTTCCAACAGCCAGCAAGAAACTAAGGCTTTCTGCCAACAGTCGTGATTGTGAGTCATCTTGGAAGCAAATCCTCCAACTCCAGTCAAGCCTTTCAGGTGACTGCAAACCTAGCCAATGTCTTGACTGTAACTTCATGAGAGACTCTGAGGCAGAACCACCTAGCTAAGTCACTCCCAAAGTTCTGAGCCACAGAAACTATGCAATAATAAATATTTGTTTTAAGTGGCTAAAATTGTGGGTAATTTGTTACAACGCAATAGATATCTAATCCAACGGTGTTTCTCAGTGTTCTATTCAAAGCTCTCTATTATTCCCACTCACTCTCTCAACTCTCCATTTGTGTAAAGCTAATATTTACCTGTAACCCAGATTTTTTCCTAAGTTCCAGACTACACAATATCTTTACATCAATTTCAACATGCCCCAAAGCAACCACCTTTCTCACCTCAACCTATACTTCTTATCCTTCCTATCATCATTCATCAAAGGAAATCTAAAATCCTGGATTTCATCAGACTCCTCCTCCCCTTTCACTCACATCCAATCAATCACTGAAATCCTGTCAATATGACTTCATTATTTTTCTGTAACCATAGTATTCTTTAAAGAATACAAATCTTACCTGAAGCTACTGATCAATTTTAAAACTCAGAGAGGCAACCAGACATCATGTGCCACTTGATGTACAGGTTTCCCCTGCTACCTGAAAGTACAGTGTTCCTATGAAACCTTCCTGAAATGGCATAAAGCAAAGAAGCAATAACCTTAGGACACATCTTTCTAACGGATGCACAAAATAAAACCAAGGTAAAGCAAAGATGCTCACAGACACAGTTCAAAGCTATGGCAGTTTGATGCTGTGTAGTTCCCAGGGACGGAGATTACTGGCGCCACTCTTGCTGCTTGGGGTACTCACTGCCTCTATAACAGCTCACTGCAAAAAAAAACCTCTGAATGCTATTTTTGCTTTTCACCTATTTTCCATAAAAGCAAAAATCCTCTTCGGATTTCTTCTGGTTAGCAAAAACAGGTAATAATATAGGTCTTTCCTCAAAGTGAAGTGGGGTAAAGCAAACTCTCAAAAAGCGGGAGATACCTGTAATATGTTCCACCTACAAAGTATTCCTGCCCAAAGGAAAAAAAAAAGTTAAGCTTCTAGCTCTAATTATAAGTTTATAGGAAACACGGAGGACAAAGGAACATGTATAAACATACCACAAGAATATTATCAGCAAAATTCAGAATGTAGAAAATTTACAGAATAATTTGCTGTCTTCAGTCAATGAATGGCAGGACTTCCCTGGTGGCACAGTGGTTAAGAATCCGCCTGCTAATGCAGGGGACATGGGTTCAAGCCCTGGTCCGGGAAGATCCCACATGCCACGGAGCAACTAAGCCCGTGCACCACAACTACTGAGCCTGAGCTCTAGAGCCCGCAAGCCACAACTACTGAGCCCACGCATCACAACTACTGAAGCCCACATGCCCTAGAGCCTGCGCGCCGCAACTTCTGGGCCTGAGTGCCACAGCTACTGAGCCCACGTGCTGCTACTGAAGCCTGCGCACCTACAGCCCGGCTCTGTAACAAAAGAAGCCACCGTAATGAGAAGCCCAAGCACCACACAAAGAGTAGCGTCTGCTTGCCGCAACTAGGGAAAGCCTGTGTGCAGCAATTAAGACCCAATGCAGCCAAAAAAAATTTTTTAATTGAAAAAAAAGCAAATGAATGACAAAGAAAAAAAGAGGGAAGGAAGACCTATAGAGTAAAAGAGACTCAGTTTTATATGTGGATCTTATTTGGAATCCTGACTCAAATAAACCAACTGGTGAGGGAGAGGCATTTGAGAAAAAAATCAAGGAAATTAAACACTGACTGGATAGTTGAAAATATTAATAAATTATTATTATTATTTAGTTGTAATAATGGTATTGTGATAACATTTTTTAAGAGAGAAACCTTAACATTTAGTAATACATACTGAAATATTCACAAATGAAATAATGAGTTCTGGGATCTGCTTTAAAGTAATCCAGTGGGCTAGGAAGGAGCTATTGGGAGGATTAATAAGACAAGGTTGGCCATATGTTGACATTGTACAAGCTGGATGACAGGAATTCATTTTACTATCCTCTTCTGTGTATGTTTGAAAGAAATTTTCTATAATAAAAGTTTTTTTCTATAACAAAAAGTGCTTACAACACTTAAATGACTTTCCACTGCCCTGGCAGGGTAAAGTTCAAATTCCTTAGCATGGTTGATCAAGAAAGCCTTTCATTATTGGGCCCCTGCTTCTCTCTCCAGCTCCTCTCACCATTGTCCACCACACAGCCCAAACTCCAGGACTAACGAACTCCTTACTCTTGTCTCCTCGAAAAACATTTATTCCCTCTATCTCAAGCACTTTTCTCTCTCTGCTCACATGGCTAATCTCTATTCACCATTCAGGTAACAGCAAACCTACATCTTCTAGGAAACCTTTTCTGACCCTCCAAGACAGAGTCAAGTTACCCACCTCTGCACCTCCCCAAATCCTATGCTTCCCTTATCACAGCTCTTACCTGATCTACACAGCAGTAGACTCTAGGTATCACGAGACTATGGACTATATCCATCTTATTTACTATTTTAACCCTTCTTCTTAGCATAGTGCCTGGCACACAGTACATAATCAATAAACATTTGATAAATTTACAAAAGGCACGACCTCCATTAACTTTCTAACCTTCCAACTCCTCACATATCTATATCTCACATAATCTATATCACGCATCCATGTCTCCCTCAATTTTCTTTCCTTTCTTGTCTTCCTTTGTGATCATGATTCACCTAAAAGGTTGGCTGTCCACACAGTGTTCCCAAATTTATATCCTTAGCCCTCTCTGGGCATCTCACCTAATAAAAATTCAACAAATTCTGTGCTATAATCTAACAGATCTTCATCTCCAGGCCTGACCTATGGCTCCAAATACCTTCTGGACTCAATCTCCTGTTATCTCCCTACACACCTTTACACTGAAGCTGCTCAGAAATTCTCAATATCTTAATGCATTTTATGTTCTCAAGTTTCCCAATTTGTACATATTTCCCACTGCCTGAAATGCCCTTCTTCTCTTCTACCTTTAAGTCTCGGCTCAAATGTCTCTCTAGCCTTTTTTAGGCAATGTGCCCACAGCAGTCTACTCTTACTTCTATTGTAGAATTTACCATATTGTTTTGAAATTATGCTTAGCTGTCTGCTCTGCTAGATTGTGAGGTCCTAGATGGAAGGGACTCTCTCCTTCATGCTTGTACCTCCAACGTATATAGTAAAGTGCCTATTAAAAAGTCCCAGATAAATGCTTGCTGAATGAATAATTGTTTTTAATAATTAAAAGACTGAGCTTGAGCTGAAAAGATTGCCTAATTCTACTTTTCTAAAGAAGGTAATCAGTTTCTCTGTTCCTGTATTGGTCAGAATAATATACAAAACTCTTTTGCAAAAACTGAAAATTTATGTATTATGAAAATAAAAGAAATGTAAAGTAAAAAGACCATCCATTCCCAGAAGATAGGTTTGGGTCTGGGCCCAGGTCCAGAAGAGAAGATCCAGGCTAAGGTGAGGTTTGGGTGAATCTATTTAGTTCACAGCAATTCCTGTGATCCTTTCCAACCCTGAGATTACCCCAATATCAATTCTTGGTACAGGCTGACTCTAAAACAAGGCTAATTTAGTTTAGTCCAGGGTTTTCATGGCCACCCTAGAATAGGCCTGCAACCACAGAGCCAGACCAGAGCCCGAGTGATTTGGGAAACAAGGAATAGAGTAACTTGCTATTTACTGCTCTGGTTAAAATGTTGTGCAACTAATTCAGATACTCCTCCTAGAAGATGCAGATCCAAGTTAACAGCCACACGCAAATCATTAAGATGTACCTTCATCCTTCCAAATCCTAATGTACGGAAACAATGTCCAAGTGTACAGAATTCATTGCCAACATTCAATGTTTCCTATTTTCTCTTTAGGTGAATACTTATCCTTTTCCCATGTCTTTTTCTTTTTCCCCCCGTACGCAGGCCTCTCACTGTTGTGGCCTCTCCCGCTGCAGAGCGCAGGCTCCGGACGCGCAGGTCCAGCGGCCACGGCTCACGGGCCCAGACGCTCCGCGGCATGTGGGATCCTCCTGGACCAGGGCACGAACCCGTGTCCCCTGCATCGGCAGGCAGACTCTCAACCACTGCGCCACCAGGGAAGCCCCTTTTCCCATCTTTACTGGACCTCCTCTAATTTGGGATTGAGTATCATTTTATTTTCACAAGATCATTTTATTTTACAGTATTTCTCTGTGGTTTAGCTGCTGGCAAATACTTTAACACCAAAGAACAAGAAAAAAAGCTTCTAAATATCCATTAGTGAGAAATATGATACCTCCTTCTGCTGGCAGGGATGATGTTTTTATAGTCTAATCTCAGAAGGGAGGATAAGTAATGGGGTGGGGGAAGGTGGCAGGGAAGAAGTATAATTTAAAAAACCGTATTTAACCAGTAAGACAAGGAGAGATTTGTCGAGATATTCAGAAAGTAAAAGGGCAAGGAGGCAGAAAAAGGATATGACAAAGGAAGAAAAACAGGAAAAAAAGAAGATTCTGTCTGCGCTAGGAGTTCCCAAGAACCCCAGCTTGGGGCCTCTCCAGTGTGACCCTAGATTCAGACCCACACAAAGTTGGGATTTGTAGAGTAACTTCATTCCATAGTGCCACTCACTGAAATTACTCTACCTTGAATAGGCTGGAAAGGTTCAAAAGGATTTTCTGATTATCACTTCTACTGAAACCCAATATTACTCTTCATTTATCTGAACTATGGGATTTCATAATTCCAGAGTTTTCAGGATACAATGTTCATTTGCCTCTCTTTCATGGCTACCTAAAGATAATCTTGAACAATGTATTTAAACTTCATTCAGGTTTGGTCTTTTTTTTTCCCTTTAAAAATTATGTAAAGAAAGGAAGTTGATGTTGAAAGTTATACTTGTTACTCCTGCAGGCTTGTCTTTAGTAACTCAAAGATTGCATTTTTCTCCTTCCTGTAGTGAAAGTGAAGTGTAATGGAAAAAGTAAAAAAGCCAGTTATTTAGAACCCTGATAACACTGCTTACTGCTAGCTCTGTGATCTTGAGCAAACTGCTTAAAAGCCAGGAGCCTCAGATTCCAAAACTGTAAAATGGGGATAATGAATACCTACCCTGCAGAATTATCGTGAGTAAAATGAATTAAGGGAACCACTAGACTAGAAGATAAGCTCCACAGAAAAGGAATGATGAATATATTGATCTCTGTTGATTCTTGCTCACGTGCACACGCGTGTGCACACACACCCACACACCCCTAGCCTAAAACAATAACAATTAACATGTAGTAGGCGCTCAATAAATATTGTTTAAATTAACGAAAAAATACTAGCGTCCCCATTTCTCTCATTGACATTAACCCTCCTTCCATAATCAGAATTTTTTTTCCTTCTGTCTTCTATTATTTTCCAAAGTCTTCAGGACATTCTATTTTGTTCTTTTAAGAGGCTTCTTCCCTGTCATTGGCTATTATTAACTAGACCATTAACCATTCAGAGACAGTACTTTTGGAAGTAATTTCTCTAATTCCACCCACCTTCCATTTCTAATGCGTCGGGGGTGGAGGGATAGTCAGAACATAAGATTCATAGCAATTCATGGACCTTCCCACGGCCACTGATTCGTGTTTAACGACACTGAAGCCCTTAACTCGGCCCTTCCCGGAATATAACTTTCAGGAGACATCGCACTATCCAGTCTCTCTTCGCTAACAAGAGAGTCCTGTGTAGGAAATCCTCCGCTCTCAAAAGTTAAGGCGTCGGTCACGCTCGCCTCCCGCGGAATGGAGGCGGGAGTCCTGTGAAGAGACGCTCAACTTGGGCAGACCTGCGAAGGCAAGTCACTTCAGGACCCGGCCAAGCTCGTCAGACCACTGCTCTAAGAAAGCAGCGCTCCTCAATCCCTGGAGGGAAGGTAAGGGGCGCGGCCGTTTACAGGGCCTGGGGGGACAGTACCAAATCCATGATTAACAAGGGGAAACCGCACGTACCGCGCGACCGAACCCCTCAAACCACGACTACAACCACCCACCCACCTACAACAGCACCCCACTCCACCCCCCCAACAAACACCCGACCCTAAGAAACACGGCTCGCCCCCAGCCCATAAATCATAAAGCCGGTGCCCGCTTATTGGCTGAGCCAGCATCTCTTTCACCCTCATTGGCTATTGGGGACGTAAAACCCTCCCCCACGAGGGAGCCCTCCCGTACGGCTGCACCCCCAAGCCTAGCAACCTCTTCCCAGCTACCAAAACGCCTGGTCCCCACCTCCACCCAGGGATCGCGACCCCCGAGGCGCTCGGGGCTTTGCCTCCGAGGACTTACTGTGTAATAGGAGAGCAGCCCTGCATTGTAGTCCAGCACGAACCAACGGTACTGCCAGCCCTTCATTACGTTAGTCCATTTACTCAGCGGCCCTTCCATGATGGACGCCATCTTGGGAGCCGCCAATGACAACAAATTGCCTGACGTCAATCGCCTATAAGGCATTCGGCACGCGGTGGGCGTGGCCGTCGCGGGCAGGGGCGGGGCCAGGGCGGGGCCAGCGGCTCCTTCTCGCCCTGGTGGACTCGCTGACCCCTGGCCCCAGCTATCAAACACAAAAAACGATTTAAAAAAAAAAAAAAGATTTTTTGGGGAGCCTGTTGTGTGTAGGACTCCATACCTGAGATGTGAAGAACTCAAGCATGAATACTGCTGTTAAGATTATTTATTAACATAAATAATTTTACTGCCCATGATGATACCTTACACATCCAAAAGATTTCACATCTGATATTCATTTAAGCAATCATTTCACAAACCCATTCATTTAATAAATACTTTTGGGGGGCTTCCCTTGTGGCGCAGTGGTTGACGGTCCGCCTGCCGATGCAGGGGACACAGGTTTGTGCCCCGGTCCGGGAAGATCCCACATGCCACGGAGCGGCTGGGCCCGTGAGCCATGGCCACCGAGCCTGCGCGTCCGGAGCCTGTGCTCCGCAACGGGAGAGGCCACAACAGTGAGAGGCCCGCGTACCGCAAAATAAATAAATAAAATAAAATAAAACAAATACTTTTTGTTTTGTACTAGATACTCTTAGGCTTTAGGGATTCAGCAGAGACTTCATGATGCGAACAGGAAATAAACAGTAAATTATACAGTATGTTACAATTTGGTAATTTGGAGAAAAATTAAGCAAGGAAAGAAGCAGAGAGTAGGGGCTACAATTTTAAGTTCCCAAACAGAGAAGACCTGAATGAGAAAGTAACTTTTGAGCAAAGACCTAAAGAAAGGGAAGGAGGGAGGCTGGCAAAGGAACAGCAGATTGTTCATTGTGAGTGGAGCAGCGAGCAAGGAGAAAGTAGTTGGAGATAAGGTCAGAAAGTAAGGGGAAATCACATAGAGCCTATAAGGACAATGGAAGTATTGTCCTACATATTGAGACAATGTCTGAGGTCCTGGGAATATGTCCTACATATTGAGACAATGTCTGAGGTCCTTCAGCAACGCTGAAGGAGACAGAAAGGTTCCTTGCTAAGAGCTTAAATTCAGTGATGGAAAGCAGACACTAAACAAGAAAACAAGAAAAATATCTAATAGTGATGAATGCCTTGCAGAGAATTTAAGCTGGGGTAATAGGGAGCCAATGGGTAGCTACTTTATATTAGGTGGCTGTGAGTGGTGCCTCAGGAAATGGCATTTAAATTAAGATGTGAAGGGTAAGAAAAAGGGAACTAAGAAGCAGGGCATTAGCTAAAAGTGGCTGTGAGATCAAGGGAGAGGTTTTCTTTGTCTTTAATTTTTAATTTTTTGCACTTAAAAGTATTTTGTATATTCAGGTACTGTGCTGTGAATCCCTCCTCTTTGCTGATAACAGAAGCTCTAGGATAAAGAATATCACTGAGGGAGCTAAACAGAGAACTTACTTGCTAGCTAATCAAATTGGATGAAGAGCTAAAGTAAGATCAAATTTATTATGCTTGATCTGCTTGATATCTTTTTTCTCAGTTTTATTGAGATATAATTGACATATAACATTGTGTACATTTAAGATATACATGACTTGATATATATGTATATTGTGAAATGATTACCATACTACATTTAGTTAACATCCATCACCCCACCCCATAATTTTTTTTCATGTGATGAGAACTTTTAAGATCTACTCTCTTAGCAACTCTCAAATATACAATACAGTATAGTTAACTATAGTCACCATGCTTTACACTACATTCCCAGATCTTATATATCTCATAACCAGAATTTTTAATCTTTTGACCAACTTTTAGTTTGATGTAGTCCCACTTGTTTATTTTTGCTTTTGCTGCTTTGTGCTTTAAGTGTCATGTCCAAAGAAATCATTGACCAGACCTATTTCAAGAAGCTTTCCCCTGTTTTCTTCTAGAAGTTTTATGGTTTCAGGTCTTACAATTAAGTCTTTAATCCGTTTTGAGTTAATTGTTGTGAGTGGTTTAAAATAAGGGTCTAGTTTTATTCTTCTTCATATGAATTTTCCCAGCACCATTTATTGCAAAGACTACCTTTCCCCCACTGAATGAGCCTTCTTGGCTCCCATGTCAAATATTAGTTGACTGTATATGCATGGGTTTATTTCTGGGCTCTTGATTCTGTTCCACTGATCTATATATGTTTTTAATGGCAGTGTCATACTGTTTTGATTACTATATCTTTGTAATATAGTTTGAAATCAGAAAGTGGGATGCCTCCAGCTATGTTATTCTTTCTCAGGATTGCTTTAGCTAAGCAGACTCTTTTGTGGTTCCAAATGAATTTCAGGATTTTTTTTTTCTATTTCAGTAAAAAATGCCACTGGAATCTTGAGAGAGATTGCATTGAATCTATAAGTGGCTTTGGGTAATATGAACATTTTAACAATATTAATTCTTCCAGTTCATGAACATGAAATAGCTTTCCATTTATCTGTGCCTTCTTCAATTTCTTTCATTAATATTTTATAGTTTGCAGTGTACCGATCTTTCACCTCCTTGGTTAGATTTATTCCTAAATATTTTATTGTTTTTTGTTTCTGTTGAAACTGTGTCCCATAGGGTTAACAGAAGCTGGAGCCTAAACAGAAATCCTTGATTGTATCTTACAGAACAGCAGATAAGGAAACAACTTGTTAGTAACCCCACTGTTTGTAACCTGCCTTTACTGATTAAGTCTGCTGTCAGTTTGTTTGATTTTTTTTTTTCCTTTCTCTAACTGCATACCCTCCAAGCTTCACATAGCCTAGGTAATATATCACTGTACTTCTTAACCATCCCTACAGATAACCTTCTGACATATGGGTCACTACAATAACAGGAGCTTAAGTTGTTTTCCAGAAATTTGGAGTCAGCTCCTGCCCAGTTCAGACTGGCTAAGACTAGTGGGGACCACTGACCCTAAAATTGGGCCTGCTCAGAACACTGAATACCTCACCTTTTCCCTACCTCCAATCACATTTCCCCACACTGAAAACCACCCTGCTTCTTTATCCCATAAATATCACAGGCCTGTCACCCTTGGGGAGACAGGTCTGAAATTTGTTCTTCTGACTCCTCGCTTGGCTTTCTCCTGAATAAACCCTTTCTGTACTGCAAAGCTCCATGTCTCAGTTTGGCTTCCTGCAGGTCAGGCAAACAAACTTGGTTTGATAACGCTATTGTAAATGGGATTGTCATTTTTACGTTTTTTTTTTCAGATAATTTATTGTTAGTGTATGGAAACACTACTGATTTTTGTATATTGATTGTATCCTGTAACTTTACTGAATTTGGCAATTAGATCTAACTTTATTTTGTGAAGTCTTTAGGATTTTCTGTATATAAAATCATGTCATCTGCAAATGGAGAAAATTTTACTTCTTCCTTTCTGATTTGGATGCCTTTTATTTCTTTTTCTTGCCCGATTTCTCTGGCAAGGACTTCCAGTACTATGTTGAATAGGAGTGGTGAGAGTGCACACCCTTGTCTTGTTCCTGATCTTTGAGTAAAAACTTTCAAGCTTTCACCATTTAGTATGATGTTAGCTGTGGGTTTGTCATACATGGCCTTTATGACATTGCAGTATATTCCTTCCATACCGAATTTGTTGAGAGTTTTAATCATGAATGAATGTTGAACTTTGCCAAATGCTTTTTCTACATTTATTGTGATGATCATATAATTTTTACTTTTCATTTTATTAATGTGATGTGTCATGTTTATTAATTTGCTTGTTGAACCATCCTTGCACCCCCAAAATGAATCTCACTTAATTGCTGTGTATGATTGTTTTGATGTGCGGTTGAATTTGATCTGCTAGTATCTTGTTGAGAATTTTTGCTTCTATATTCAGAGGGATATTGGCCTAAAGTTTTTTTGTTTGTTTGTTTTCATGTAGTGTCTGTGTCTGGCTTTGATATCAAGATAGTGCTGGCCTTGTAAAATGAGTCTTGGAGTGTTCCCTTCTGTTCGGTTTTTTTGAAGGGTTGAGAAGGATTGGCATTAATTTTTCTTTGAATGTTTGGTGAAATTCACCAGTAAAAACAGGAGCTATACTTCATCCGTAGTAATAAGTATGGGAGAGCAGTGAGTATGGGTTCAAATGCCATGGATTGGTAGTTTGGTGGTAGAGAAATAAATAAGCTTCTATCTGCTTTTAGTTGAGGAGAGGCTCAAAGCTTAGTGGTAGGAATGTGGACTCTAATGCCACAGTACCTAGGTTTGAATCCTCAGGCCCATTAGTTAGTAGCTATATGATATTAGGCAAGTTTTCTAACTTCTCTGTGCCTCAGTTTCTCCATCTTTAAAATGTTGATAATAAAAAGTTGTCTTCAGGATTAAATGAGCTCACACATGTAAAGACCTTAGAACAGTACCTGGTAGATACTGAACGCTCAATATATGTTAGTTTTTAGAATTTTCTGAAGAAAATGTGGCATGAAAAAAGAGGGGATGGTTTGAAAGTGTCATTTCAAAGAGTGAGAAAACAATAGAAGTGGAGTAGGATTGCTGGGCAGTGTTGCATACCCATTTAAGATTTATGGTCATGGGGACTTCCCTGGTGGTCCAGTGGGTGAGAATTTGTGCTCCCAATGCAGGGAGCCTGAGTTCAATCCCTGCTTGGGGAACTAGATCCCACATGCATGCTGCAACTAAGTGTCTGATGCTGCAACTAAGGAGTCCTCATGACGCAATGAAGATCACGTGTGCTGCAACTAAGACCTGGCACAGCCAAAATAAATAAATAAATATTTTTTAAAAAGATTTATGATCATGAATTTAAAGTGAGACCAGTCAACAGGGATATCAGCTTTTCTTCAGCAATGTCATGCTGTTCAGGAGTAAGCTCAGAGTATGTAGAGAGCTGGATTTATCCAAGTGAGCAAAGTGAAGGGAGAGGACAATTAAGTTCATAGTGATATCCAGGGGTGTGATTATGATTATGTACTATGAAACCTAGTTTAGGTAAGGAAGGAAGTGAGAACAGGAGGATGAGTTACCCTGGCTCTGCTATTTTGGCTGTGGGGTCTTAGGTAAGCCTTTGTAGGACTGAAATTCCTCTTCTGTAAGCATGAAGGTAATCATCTCTATCTAATTTAAGTAGTAAATAAGAATATATCTGAAGGGGATAGCAGCCAATAAAAACTACCTTCCAGTTTCCCCCTTCCTTCCTTTTCTTTGGGATAGCCTCTTTCTTAGATTTTACAGTTCAACGGTTTGTTGAAAACAAGGCACATGTTTAGCACCTTCAAGAAAGCTAAAGATGAAGAGATACAGTTCCTATCCAGTAGCTAACCAAGGGCATGAAACATTCATGCAACTGAGTGTAATACAAAGCTACTCTCTTTTCCTTTTGGATATATATATTTTTTCTCACTAATTCCACCATTTATTATCTACCTTGTGTCAGGGACTGTGCCTTGAACTGTGCCAGGAGTGTTATATATCTTATCACATTTAATCATCACAATAACCCTATGAATGTGTTAGTTTCCATATTTTACAAATAAGGAAAATGAGTTTCAAAGAGATTAACCAACTTGCCCAGTACCTATTAGTATTAATTGGTGAGTATCTGAGTCCAATGTAAACACATGTCTATCTTTTTGCTATGCTACGTGGCCTCACCAAAAGACACTACACAGTTCTCGTAGAAACTTAATATTCCAGAAACATTATTCAGCAGAAAACCTCATGTTGCTGATGTCTTTTGGCATAAACAAAGTGTTAGGATCTTGAAATATTATTATTCAGACTGAGTTAAAAGAATTACGAAGTGTCAGTTACTACTCCTCCATTGGCTTCTTAAGAGCAGAAACCAGATCATATTAATCTCTGTGGCCCTAGAAACTAGCCCAATGCCTGGCACACAGAGGTATTTAAAATTTGTTGTTTGATCTGAATTATGTATTCTATTAAAACTAACTTACTGGGACTTCCCTGTCGGTCTGGTGGTTAAGACTCTGTGCTTCCAATGCAAGAGATGCGGGTTCAATCCCTGGTCGGGGAACTAAGATCCCACATGCCACACAGCGCGACCAAGAAAAACAAAAACAAAACAAAAAAACCCAAAAACTGACTTACTAAGTTCCAAGTTCTGTGCTAAGAACCATCACCTACATTTTCTCCTTTAATTCCAACATCAATCCTTTAAGATTTGTATTATTACACCCATTTTACAGATGAGGACGTTGGGACACATAGTTATTAAATGGCTTGCCCAAGATCACACAGCTAATAAACAGAACCAGAATTAGAATCTAGGGGTTTTTTTACCCCACATCCATTCAACCCCAGCTGCAAGCTATATTTGCATTGTCTATGTGTAAATAAAGGTCTTGGACTTGACACAGGCAGCATCATCAACTTCTAAATCAGCTTTAACTTTTGTCAGGCTCACGGAGGCATCAGCAGGCTCTACTTAACTTCAAATGTCAAAACATAGGTCGTCAGGAAGAGCCAGGAGCAATGGCAGTTCTTGACTCCTAAGACCATGTCCAATTGCACAGCACTTTTTCTACATTCTACACCAAGTGTCAAACTACATGCTTTAGATCATCAGCTAAAATTAAACATGGTGGATACACGGCAGCTCTCATTCCCACATTCCTCAGTGACTGGCCTCTCTTGGAATGAGGTGGAAGCTGAAGCAGAGCAGGAAATGAGGATGAGACTCAGAATCAGAAGGTAGAGATGATGTTTACCGTTAAACATCATACGGTTACCAAGGACAGGTAATTTATCCTGCCACTTAGAATATCAATAAATGTTAAACTAAAGATGAGATTTTTAAAAGATCAGGAACTTCCCTGGCGGTCCAGTGCTTAAGACTCCGCGCTTCCACTGCAGGGTTCGATCCCTGCTCAGGTAACTAAGATCCCGCGTGCCACATGGCCAAAAAAAAAAAAGGATCATTTTGGTAGCAAAACTGACAACAAGGCTTCCCTGGTGGCGCAGTGGTTGAGAGTCCGCCAGCCGATGCAGGGGACACGGGTTCGTGCCGCGGTCCAGGAAGATCCCACATGCCGTGGAGCGGCTGGGCCCGTGAGCCATGGCCGCTGGGCCTGCGCATCCGGAGCCTGTGCTCCGCAACGGGAGAGGCCACAACAGTGAGAGGCCCGCGTACCGCAAAAAAACAAACAGACAGAAAACTGACAACAAATCAGAGATGGGTAAGACTGGAAGCAAGAAGACAAACTTTTAAAAAGCTAAGCAAGTAGTAGAAATAGTCTAAACGTGAACAATGGGAACAATGACAGCAGGGATGGAGAATGGGAAAGATACTGTACTGCATATTTACTGAGAAACATTTTGGAAATAAGATTTTAAAACCCACTAAACAATCAAATTAGATGAAGAGGGAATAAAGGGAGGGAGAGATAAGATCAAGTTTTCAAATTTGCACAACTGAATAATTATTTAAGTAATCAAGTTTTTTTTTTTTAAGGAAGAACAAAAACGGCATTTCTCAATATGAAGTTACCTTCCTCTACACAGCTGTTTTGAAATGTAATTTTTTTTTAAGTTTCTAGGAAAAATGATTTCCAACATTTCCACAGCCAAGATTGGCGGTACAAATTGTTTCAAAATGCATTCTGTTGCTGCTGGTTTGTTGCCTTCTCTTCCTAAACTTCCCACCAACTGCTTTTTATTATTGTTGTTGTTGTCATGTTTCTTAATTGACATTTGTTGGACATCAAATAAAACATTTACAAAATGCTGCCTTCTTAAGGGAAAACACAGAAACCTACAAAAACTTGACCATTCTTTGCTGATTGTAGAGGAAACAGAAGATTGACTTTAAATATAGGAAAAGCAAAATAAGACAGCCTATTTTGCCTACAAACAAATCTCAGTTCTTTCCCACCCTTTCCTCCAGCCAGAGAGCAAGAAAGTGAAATATCACGTTTAGGAAAATGCAGCTATGATTTTGAGGCAGAAGCGAGCTGGGGAAGGGAGAGAAAATATTTTAGGACATCTAGACTCTGTAAGTGTTCTAAGGAGAGAAAAGGAGGAATGCATTCATCTTTTGCCCTCCCTTTCTAATGTCCCCTTGGAGACACACATTACGGCTACCCTGGGCTTTAAACATTTCACAAACATCCTCCCCCCCCAGATGGAATTGACCCCTCATTCCCTTGTGCCCCACCTATTCTCTGAACAAATTTCTAACAGAGAATCTGGGACGCCTTACAGCGTCAATTATTGTGTGGTCCACAGAGACTGAATGCCCCCCAACACCACTCTTGATAGTGGGTTCTTTGAAGTCTTGGTCATATGTGCATCCTCAACTTAGCTTAGGGCCTGATATGGACAATAATGAAACAGTGGAAGCCACTTAGTAGCACCAGGCAATCTGGATAAAAGGTGAGGGGAGACAAGGGAAGCTGGTTTGTTGGAAACAGTTTTTACTTATATTTTGTATTTATTTGAGTTGGTTTAGAGGAGTTAATAGAGATTAAGAGGCTAAATCTCTTGGGCCTCCTTCCTCAATAAATGTTGAGGAAAAAGTAGCTTCTCAAGACTATAATCTCCTTGAGGTCAGGGACTTATTCACCTGTATATCCCCAATGTTGAGAACACTGCCTGGGACACAGCAGCCCACACTGAATGTTTGTAAAACTGATTTGAACTGAGCTCCTTGCTTTTCTCTTGTTGCCGTTGACCCTTGAACCATGCAGGGTCAGGGGCACCCACCCTAGGCAGAGTGGAAAATCTTTGTGTAACTTTAGAGTTGGCACTCTGTATCCAAGATTTCCCCATCTGTAGCTTCAACCAACCATGGTTCGGATAGTATTGTCGTAGTCTATTGAAAAAAAATCCAGGTATAAGTGAACTTGCACAGTTCAAACCCTCGCTGTTCAAGGGTCAACTGTATTCCTCTTTCCTGGAATGATCTTTCCTTTTTTCTCTGCCTGGGGAAATTTTTACTGATAATGCAAGTCTCAATTTGAATGTCAATTCCTCTTTGAGGGCTTAGTTGGACACCCACCCTATGCCAACAGCCAGACAGAACTAATCTCACCCTTTACTATGTCCCATAGCAGATTACACACTCCTCGAATACAGATAGCAGTTATCTCACAATGTCCTTAATGAGTTCATACACAATGAATTGTGATCATGTATGCAACATTGTCAGGACATGTTTTAGGAGGACAACTCTATCTGCTGGGACCAGGATGGATGCCATGCTGGAGTCAAGAAGCCCACAGTCTGTAAAAGTCTAGAGGAGAGAGGATGAAGACTAGATGAAAGCAGGAACAGAAAAGATGAAAAGGAAGATGATGGAGAGGAGAAATGTTAAGGGATTAGAGAAAGGGAGGAATCAAGGTAGACTCCAGATTTCTAGTTTAGGAACACTGAAAAAGGTGTTGGTTTGGGGGAACACAGATAAATGTAATGTTGGACATGTTGAATTTGATGTATGTGGCACATTGAGGTAGAAATAGGTGTTCAGCAGGCAAGTGGATATACAACTTTGGAGCTCAGGAAATAAACCTGAGCTAGAATTATACATTTGAGAGTTTTAATCCAGAGATGGTAGCTAAAGGGAATTCCCTGGCGGTCCAGTGGTTAGGACTCGGCCCTTTCACTACCGAGGGCCCAGGTTCAGTCCCTGGTCAGGGAACTAAGATCCCACAAACCTCTTGGTGTGGCCAAAATAATAATAATGATAAATAATAATAAATTAAAAATTAGAAAAAAAAAACAGAGAAGGCATGAGAAGCACTGAAATCACCCAGGGAATGTGTACAGAGGGTATGGTTCAGGAGGGAACCCTGGAGGACAGCAACATTTAAAGAAGGGGAAAACAAAAAGAGAGAGAGAAGCCAAGAAAAAAGATTGAGAATGAACAATTAGACTAAAGAAAGAATGAGAGGGTTTGGGGAAGGCAAGGCTGAGGAAGACTTTTTCAAGGTCATATCCAAGAAATGAAGATACCTCCTCACCTGTAGACTCTATTTATAATGTTATTGGCAGATAGAGGGGAAAATGAGGTGGGAGACAGGGAGTAGACTAGATAGTGAACTTTGAGAAGACGATGTAGTATGAAAGGCGAGAGGGCAGAGCCCTGTGAAATGAAAAAGAATTTGCAAGTAGCAATGAGAGCCTAGCTGAGTTTAAGGATACAAACTATCAGCAGCACTCATTTATCTGATTGTGGGACTTTTTTTGTTCCCAGCAATTCTTAGTAACTTGACTGTAAGAACAGAGGAGGCACATAATTGGAATTATCCAAGGTTGAGGGGATTTAGAGGGTAGGTATGACAAAAGGACTGGGAAGAAAGGAGTTGAGAGTATTGGTTGAGTACAAGTTGAGAGGTCTTGAGATCTTAGGCTGATTGTGGCAGAAAAGGAGGATAGATTAGGAGAAAGGAGTCTAGAGGATCTCCTCTGAGGTTTGAGAGGTTTAGTGGGATTAAGAGAGTTTAGAGGAAAGAAGCTTATAATCAGAGGAGTTTCAGGTTTCAGCTGTGGAACTGTTCCAGGTAATAGAAGGGTAAGGATATAGCCACAGGAGTGGAGAGTTGAAGTGTGTGGAGAGGTATAGAAGTCAAGGAATTGTGAGGCCATGATGCTGGAAAGTTCATTTACATGGAAGTTGAAATTACCCATTTGATGACAGGGGTTGAAGCTGAGACGAAAGCTGTGGGATAGGGGCCAGGACTTTTTTTTTTTTTTTTGACTGCATTTGGTCTTCATTGCTGCACGTGGGCTTTCTCTAGTTGTGTTAAGCGGGGGCCACTCTTCATCGTGGTCCGCGGGCTTCTCATTGCAGTGGCTTCTCTTGTTGCGGAGCATGGGCTCTAGGTGTGCAGGCTTCAGTAGTTCTGGCACGCAGGCTCAGTAGTTGTGGCTCACGGGTTCTAGAGCACAGGTTCAGTAGTTGTGGCGCATGGGGTTAGTTGCTCCGCAGCATGTGGGATCTTCCCGGACCAGGGATTGAACCCTTGTCCCCTGCATTGGCAGGCGGATTCTTAACCACTACACCACCATGGAAGTTCAGGGACCAGGACCTTAGTGAAGGAAGTTGCTCAATGACAACAATGATAAAAGGAGACTCTTCTGTGATTCCCAAACTTCCCAAGGGGTCTAAGCAAAAGACTAAAGAGGCTAGGTTGAGTTTTATAAATTATTTGTGGATATCAGTTAACTATGATATCCCTTCACATGACCAGCATGGATTTTCTTCAGTTGCTGCAGCAATACAATGTCAAGAACTTCTGGGAATTTATTGGTAAGGAAATAATCAGAGATTTATGTGCAAGGATCTTGTTTGTAGTACTGAAACCCTGAAAACAGCCTATATGCCCAACAATATGGAAAATATTAAATAAGTTATAATAGATCTGTATGATGGGCTGAAGTATAGTCGTTAAAAATTGAGATATAGTGATAAATGAAAAAATTATAATAAAAAATCATAATATGTATAAAATGGTTAAAAATTATATATATATATATATATATATATATATATATATATATGGGTCATACAGTAGTTCTATTTTTAGTTTTTTAAGGAACCTCCATACTGTTCTCCATACCCTGAGAAAACCATAATTCAAAAAGAGACATATACCACAATGTTCATTGCAGCACTATTTACAATAGCCAGGACATGGAAACAACCTAAATGTCCAACAACAGATGAATGGATAAAGAAGATGTGGCACATATATACAATGGAATATTACTCAGCCATAAAAAACAAAATTGAGTTATTTGTAGTGAGGTGGATGGACCTAGAGTCTGTCATACAGAGTGAAGTAAGTCAGAAAGAGAAAAATAACATATGCAAACACATGTATATGGAATCTAAAAAAAAATGGTTCTGATGGACCTAGGGGCAGGACAGGAATAAAGATGTAGATGTAGAGAATGGATTTGAGGACACAGCAGGGGGTGAGGAAGGGTAAGCTGGGATGAAGTGAGAGTGGCATGGACATATATACACTACCAAATGTAAAAAAGATAGCTAGTGGGAAGCAGCAGCATAGCACAGGGAGATCAGCTTGGTGCTTTGTGACCACCTAGAGGGGTAGGATAGGGAGGGTGGGAGGGAGACACAAGAGGGAGGGGATATGGGGATATATATAGCTGATTCACTTTGTTATACAGCAGAAGCTAACATAATGTTGTAAAGCAATTATACTCCAATAAAGATGTTAAGATTATATATATAGTGTGATTCTAATTTTATTAAAAATGTGCATATCTTCCCAGAAGACTATAAGGATATACAGGGACTTCTCTGGTGGCACAGTGGTTAAGAATCTGCCTGCCAATGCAGGGGACATGGGTTTGAGCCCTGGTCCGGGAAGATCCCACATGCTGCGGAGCAACTAAGCCCATGCGCCACAACTACTGAGCCTGCACTCTAGAGCCTGCGAGCCACAACTACTGAGCCTGTGTGCCACAACTACTGAAGTCCATTAGCCTAGAGCTCACGCTCCGCAACAAGAGAAGCCACTGCAATGATCAGCCCGCACACTGCAATGAAGAGTAACCCCCGTTTGCCGCACCTAGAGAAAGCCCGCACGCAGCAGCGAAGGCCCAACGCAGCCAAAAATAAATAAATAAATTTTTTTATTTAAAAAAAAAAAAGGATATACAGAAAAACATCTGTAGTCAGTTTGTGGGATTGTGGTTGATTATGTTTTTCTTTATAATTCTTTTGTCTTTTCCAAATTTTCTACAGGTAACATTGTATTTATAATGAGAAAAAATGCCATTTTGTGAAGGAGGAAAAAAAGATTACAATAAAAAATACCAGGTATTTTTTATGCCAGCTCTGAATTTTCCAGGTATTTGTCATCTATAATCATAATATGCCTGCCTTCTTGAGGAGCTGGAATAAACCAGCATCACAGTTCAAGCAGTGATATCCTATCAGGTCCTGCCAGAACAGCCTTCTACCCCAATCAGGAGCCCTGCAGAATTCCTCATTCTCTATCTGTCTAGGTCTCCACATGAGCTGACACAACATGTCAACTGCAAACTTGGAGATAAGTCACTGCAGCCAAACATTTGCAGTGTATTCATTCACTTTTTTCAGGAAGTAGCCTTCCCTAGCACCAGTTCTGAGTCAAGCCCTGGACCAAGTGCCGAGGACAGAGATCAGTCATGCATGGTTCCTGTCCTCAAGGAACACGATGTGTTGCTGCAGAGGACAATTCATGCTAAACCAGTGGTAAGGAAGGGTGCTATGGGAGCACAGGGGAGACACATAAGCCAGTCTATTGACAGGGTAGATTGTATCAGTCTGCACAGGAAACAGATGGCCTTTCCTTTCCATGTCCACTGCTACCACCTTGGTTCAAGCCTGCACCATTTCATGCTTGGATCATTATCATAGCTTGGAGTTATCAACTCCACTCTTGCTCCCTTCAGCCTGGCCTTCACACTGACTGTGGGAGCCATTCATATTTCTAAAGAAAAGATAAAATTTAATTCCTTACTTTTCAATCTTACTCTTAGAGTCACTCCTCTACCCATGTCCAAATATGACACTAGTTTCCTAAATTCATTTCATTGTTGATCTGTGTGACATCTTTGCTATTTCTGCCCCCTCTGTGTTAAATGTCTTTCCTCCTCTGTGTTTGTCTAAAAAATACCCACTCATTTTAGGGTTTCTGCTAAAGTGTCTGTCATGTCTTTTACAAAGATTTTCTTTTTTTTTTAAGACTACCCCGCCCCCTCCACCTATGAAGATGTTCTTGATTTCTCCCACAACTAGTTAGATTATCATTCCCTCATTTGAATGACTACTATAGCACTTGTAACACTTTCTTGCATTTATTGGTTTACGCATCTGCCTTTTTCATTAGATTAGAAACTCTCTAAGGGCAGGAGTTTTTTATTTTATTCATCTCAGTATCCAAAGTACCTAGCCCAGGAGTTGGCAAACATTTTCTGTAAAGTGCCAGATAGTAAATATTTTAGGCTTTGCAGACCAGACATTCTCTATCACAACTACTTAACTCTGCCATTGTAGGGCAAAAGCATAAATGAATGGGCATGGCTGTGTTACAATAATACTTTATTTACAAAAATAAGTAGCAGGACAGATTTGCCTTTGAACCATAGGTTGCTGATCCCTGACCTAGTGTATGATGGACTTACAATAACTACTTAATGAATTTCTTTCTAATGTAGAATGAAGGGGTAGAGGCAAGATTTGTATCCCATTACATTCTGTAGTAGATGCTAATGGTTTCTTGTCCATTTTTTCTTGGCATTCACGTCTACACACTGAAAGCCACTTACAGGGAATACTTGCAGCTCTTTGCCTGAAGGTTTTACTTTTTTAATTTTTTTTTTCTGTCCAGAGAACATACTTGGCCTATGGGCAGAGCAAGCTAGGCGTTTCAGAGATTTAATGTCACAAGAAGCAGTTTTTAACTCAATGATGGATGGCAAGTTGGTGGTTAATACCTCAGCTTCCTCACCCCTCCATTGAGACACCCTGAATGTGTCTTATACTGTGTCCCAGAGTCCCCCAGCATAATTGAGCTCCAGTGGGCTACCATGGTAACTAGCTTGATAATGTATATATTTTTGACTTTCTTCACTCCCCTGTCTCACTACCCTACTCCCACCCAGGTTTCCTGCCATCACATCCTAAATAAGTTACTTGGATTCCAACCCAAACCAAAAAACATACTACTACAACTAAACATTCTACTACACCACAATGTTTAGCCAGAAGACCCCTGCTAAAATGTTTTTGTTACCTGTAAAAGTAACATACAAATTATTAGTACCCCCTAAAATATTGGCACAGAATAATCCAGCTATCATTAAAAAGGAAAAGGAAAGGAAAGGAAAGAAAAGAAAGGAAAAGAAAAGAAAAAAGAAAAGACAGAGAGCTTTTAGAGACTGGAAGATAGAACAGGTTCTGCTATAAACCAGCTGTGTGATCTTGGGCAAAACACTTAACCTCTCAAACAAAGAAACTTTGTTCCCTTTCTGGGAAATAGGGGCAATATCACTTCACTGGGTTTTTGTGAAGATGAAATAAGACAAGGTATTAAAAATGTCTTGCCATGTCCCCCAAATGGAGCTCTAAGATGGTTTTCTCTCCAAGTCTAAAATCTTTTTCTTAGTCCCCATTCTCCTTGGCCTCAGTTGACATTTTTTGTATAGGTATACAATGTTGTTATTCCTAATACTGTTTGTTCATTATCTTTTACACCTGCATATGGCTTTTCTCATTTATATTGCTAGCTTTCAAAGGCAGAGACTTTATCTTATGCTTATTTATAATTAAATGAAGTCATATATTTGAAAATGGTTTGCAGACTGCCAAGTGCTTTGTTATTATTCACCTCATTCCATCAACATGTTTTGAGTACCCACTGTATGCCAGTCAATGTGCCACACATTCGGGATACAGAGAGAAGTAAGATTTGGTCTCTCATTCGAGAGTTTAGTGAAGGAGACAGATTATGATGGTATATAAATAATCATACAATGAGACGTGTTAGGGAAGGGGTATGATGGAAGGCTTTGAAAGCTCCAGTAATGTAACTATTTGCCTGAGAGAGACAGTGACAGAACTGAATTCCAGTGCAACCTCCACCCTTTACTAGCATGGGACTTTGGCCAAGATACTCAACCTTTAGACCTCCGATTCTGAGAATTGAGAATAAGAATACCTCCCACACAGAATTGCCCTGAGGATTAAATAAGATGATAAATGCAAAGAATCCAGCATAGTACTTCTACATAACTGGTGTCCAACACCCAAGTGCATTCCTTTTTTTCCTTTCTTTCTAGGGAAGGTAGGAAAGGCTTCCAAAGGAAATAGCATTTGAGCTGAGCTTATCAACATGAAAACTTTGCTTTCTTACTCAGGGAGGAGAAACAAACACTAGTAGATTAGCTCATAGGAATAGGTACTCTCTCTGGGGTTTCCCAGAATGAAGAGGGGAAGAATATTCCAAGCAAAGAGAACAGTATAGGTAAAGACATAATGTTTTGAGACTATGTATGGTGCATTTGGGGAATGGCATATCCTTCCAGATGGGGTAGGGTGAGGTAAACCAGTGAACCCGTGGTGGGAGATGGGGCTAGAGAGGGAGACCTGGGCCAGACTGAATACCGTTTGCAAAGTTCTTTTCCTTCTGATATCTATTGTTTAGAGTTTAAACTTCCAGCTAGCCCTGCAGAACTGCAGACACACTGTCTTTAGACAGAAAAAAGTTCTCACAGGTTCACAGGATTCCAACCCTTAAGTGGAAGCATATCAATTACAAAGATCTCACCTCCTATCTAATTCCCAAGACTACACAGTGATTTCCAAAACATGGGCCTTGATGCATAATTTTTGCATTCACTCTGTAGCTTTGTGATTAAATCTGCAGAGGATTTGGAGATACACAGCAATACTGGTACAACTCCTTGCATAAACAAGTTAATGGTGCATAAACGCACCATACGGGAGTAGAAAATTGATGGTTTTCAACACTCCCCTATCTATATACCTAATGATAGATTGGGTTATGAATGTAATTAAGTGGACCCAGGGCATGTATGTACTGACAAATAAGATTAAAAAGCATGTGAACTGACAGAGCCACACAATCCTTCCTGACCCAAATTTCTGTTACGGTCAGAGTCTGTACCATAGATTCCAGCTTTCTGGTATTTATGATGTATGCTCTGAACTGTTCTCTAGGACATCTGGTGGAAGAAATCTGATAGTTGTCAAGTGTTCACTGTATTCTGGCACTGTGAGGATAATTTCACATTCATATTACTGAGTGCTTACTCTTTGTCAAGTGCTCTAGGTATACAATGGAGAACAAATCAGACTTGGTTTCTGCCCTCATGTAGCTTCTAAGTATCTCAAGTAAACCTCATAACGACCCTTCAAAATTAGAATTTTAAAGAGAAGGAAATGAGAACTAGGTGAGGTCAGTAATTGGCCCCAGAGCCAACTTATACTTTAGGCAGGGTAGACATAGTATTCAGGGCCCAAGAAAATGTTTTAACATTAATTTCTTTTTAAATCAGAATTTTAAAATGAATATCATAATAATGAATATATAATAGTGAATCCAGCCTGAATTATATTTGTCTTTATGCCATGCAGCGATGCACATATATTTAAATACTTTTTTTTTTAATGGAGGTTGGGGCCCATGAGGGCAAAAGTACCTAGGGCCTACAAAAGTCATAATATGACCCTGACTGGCCAAAAGTCACACTGCAGGTAACGGACAGAACAAAGTCAGGCAGGCCCTGGTAAGCCTGACATCCCATTTGATTAGATGCATCTAGAGGGTAGAAACTGTGCCTTCATTCCTCTCCTGGTACCTGGTTCCTAGGGGTAGCTCAATAAATGCTGAATTAAATTGTATTAAGTCACCCCAAATTGCTTTTTACAGTGAACAATGAACAGTAAATTCTTACAGATTGAAGAAAACTCTGTGAATGCTGCAAAAATCATGTGGGCCTACCCATCTGGAAACTAAACCTGTAAATGAAGCCTATGCATTTTATCAATTTGTAGAATCTTGGGGTCAAAAGATTAAAACACACATTTTTCTTTCCTTGCAAACAAAGATGCTTATCTTATACTATATATTGGACCTCTGACAAATCTCTGATGTCAGCATGATGTCCTAAAGATAAATATAATTATGTATATAATAAAAAAATTTAAATTCATCCATTCATTTAACATTCAGTCTGTTAGGAACCGAGAATATAACAACAAAGAAGCTACAGTGCCTCTGAGGAACACATGTTTAACTTAATCTACTTTTTTCACAAAAAATGAACAGAGTCTGTGGGAATGTTACCAAAGTAGTACGGGTGATTCCAATTTATCAGAATTGAAACATAATACAATTTCTCACATTTTGAGTATAACAAAGGTAGAGGTTATTAGTGTTAAGGGAGCACTCCTAATGCTTATCATCTCACTTTCCTTTCAAAACCCTGAACCCCACCAGTGCCTAGAGCAGCAATTCTCAACTGTAGACCAGTTTTGCACACAGCCCCCAGAGGGACATTTGGCAATGTCTGGAGATATTTTTAATTCCCACATTTGTGGGGGAGTGGAGAGTGCTAGCGGTATCTAATGAGTAAAAGCCAGGGATGCTGCTAAATATCCTACGATGCAAAGGAGAGACGCCCCACAGCAAAGAATTATCTGGCCCAAAATGTCACTAGTGTTGAGGTTGGAAAACCCTGGCCGGAAGAACCAAATCCAAACTCCTGCTGGCATTCAAGGCCTGGACCTTGAATTTGGCCCTTCCCACCTTTTCACTTTATCTCCTTGTGTCTTGTTCTCCGGACCCTCCATCTTCCCAGGAACCTTATGCTCCAGCCCGATCAGACAATCACAAAATTTTAAAGAGTGATTAAGCATTGGGCTCTAAAGTGAGGCAGACCTGGCTGTGTATCTAGGCTTTACAACCTGTCAGCTGTGTATCCTTGGGCAAGTTTCCCACCATCTTTAAGACTCAGTTCCTTCTTCTGTAAAGTGGAAATAACAGTAGTTATTGTTTTACAAGGATTGCAGGAGATGATGCAAGTAAAGCCATTGGACGCTGTCTGGCACATCTTTATGGCTCTGTGACCCTGTGCTCCTGCTGTTCTTGTCTTTCGTGTGTGTGTGTGTGTGTGTGTGTGTGTGTGTGTGTGTGTGTGCCCGCATGACTTGTGAGATCTTAATTTCCTGACCAGGGATTGAACCCAGGCCCCTGGCAGTGAGAGCACCAAGTCCTAACCACTGGACCACCAGGGAATTCCCATTCTTGTCTTTCTTAGGGCACCATACTCAGGCTTCCACATTCCTAAGTGAGCTGCCTAATGGTCTATCTCTCCAGGGAGCTCAAGAATTCCTGGAGGAAAAAAAAAAAAAAAAGAATTCCTGGAGGCCAAGGACTGGGTCCTCTCTGCCTTTGTCTCCCCTTTGGCACAGCATCCTGCCCACAGCAGGTGATCAGGAAATATTCGTTGAATTGCAATTCTGGCATTCCCTTTAAGAGAAGACTGCCCTGCTCTATTTACAATAGCCCAGAGATGGAAACAACCTAACTGTCCATCATCGGATGAATGGATAAAGAAGATGTGGCACATATGTACAATGGAATATTACTCAGCCATAAAACGAAACGAAATTGAGCTATTTGTAATGAGGTGGATAGACCTAGAGTCTGTCATACAGAGTGAAGTCAGTCAGAAAGAGAAAGACAAATACCGTATGCTAACACATATATATGGAATTTAAGAAAAAAAGATGTCATGAAGAACGTAGGGGTAAGACAGGAATAAAGACATAGACCTACTAGAGAATGGACTTGAGGATATGGGGAGGGGGAAGGGTAAGCTGTGACAAAGTGAGAGAGAGGCATGGACATATATACACTACCAAACATAAGGTAGATAGCTAGTGGGAAGCAGCCGCATAGCACAGGGAGATCAGCTCAGTGCTTTGTGACCACCTGGAGGGGTGGGATAGGAAGGGTGAGAGGCAGGGAGGTGCAAGAGGGAAGAGATATGGGAACATATGTATATGTATAACCGATTCACTTTGTTATAAAGCAGAAACTAACACACCATTGTAAAGCAATTATACTCCAATAAAGATGTAAAATAAATAAATAAATAAAAAGATTCATGCATCCTAAAAAAAAAAAAAGAGAGAGAAGATTGTCCTGCCAATGGGTAAAAAACCTAGAATTCTGAGGGAAGCTCTTTGAAACCCTTTCTTTAGGAGCCAGTCATGGTTTCCTTTGCTGCCTCCATTTTCTCTGCCCACCTCTCAGGGTTGGGGTTCTCCAGGGCTGGGGTACTGGCATGATTCTTGGCCAATCTCCCCTCACTCTTTGAAACCACCTCATCTAGCTATGTGGCCTAAAATACCACTTATATGACCCCAAATTTATACTTATAGCCAGGACCTCTTCTGTGAACTCCAGATTTATATATTTTTACTGTGAACTCAATAACCTTAATTGGTTATATATTGACATCCTCTGCTTAGCACACAGCGACCAAAGTGATCTTTTTAAAATATAAATCCAATAATGTCACTCCTTTCAAGGGTTTCCCACTGCACCGGTTATAAATTCTTCCCATGGCCTACAGGCCCATTCAAAACTCTTGATTTCTCACCTCTTGACATTGTCCTCCTTGCTCACTCTGCTCAAGCCACATTGGTTGTCTTTCCAATGTTCAAATAAGACAAACTTATTCCCCTTCTCTGAGCCGTTGTCCTTGATGTTGCCTCTGCCTGAAACACTTGTCTCCAGATCAATACATGACTTCTCATTCAGATCTCAACCAGTATCAGTCCTGAAGAGGACTTCCCTCTCTTCTCCCAGCCTATCAGCCTTCCCCCATCTCTCTCCAACTCTCTAAGTCATAACCTTGTTTTGCTTTTTTGAATGCCTATCATTATATGATATTTGTTTGCTTCCTTAATGATTTTGTTTCCCTGACTAGAAAGTCAGCCCCACGAGAGCAGGAGACTTGTCAGCCTTATTCTCCACTGTATATCTTCAGCACCTAGCCCAGTGCCTGGCACATAGTAGGACCTCAATACATAGATGTTGAACAGATAAATAGCTGAATGAAGGTGCAGTGAAGGCACTGGAATGAGAAGGCTTGAGTTCCAGTCCCTGTTCCATCTCTATGTGACCTTGGCAAGTCATTTTGTCTCTCAGAGTCCGTAAAGTAAGTCTCACAAGATAACACTGACCTTGTAAGGTTAGTGTGAGGATCAAATGCTATAATGCATGGCAAGTTCTTGGTACAGTGCTTAGCACACAATATGATGATCAACTAATATTGGTGCTTTTTTCCCTCTTTGAGCTTCACTTGCCTCAAATAAGGGAAATGATACCGATTGCATGGTATTGGGTCGTTGTAGAAGTGATATTAAGTTACAAATCTTTCCCTCCTCTGGGTCTTTGCACACAGTATTCCTTTTGCTCCTCTCTCCCCATTTCTTCCTGCCTGGCTAACCTTTGTTGTCACCCACTTCAGGAAGTCTTCCTTGAGACCTCATGCTGATTTAAGGCCTCTTCTGGGCCCCCTCAGGCCCTGGGTGTTTCTGTTAGACAGACATCACACTGTCATTGTCCTGCATAGGCCCTGTGGGTGGATGGGTAGATGGAAGGAAGGATACAGGGATAGAAGGAAAGAGGGATGGAAGGATGGAGGGACAGAGGGATGTTGGAAGGAAGCATGTGACAGCAATTCGAAACAGGTTGCACCACCAATGAGCAGGCTCGCGGGACCCCAGAGGCCAGCCTGAGCTGGCCCTGCCATGCCCCCACTCCCTAGGGACCCTGCCCTGTAGCTCCCTCAACACTTGGTCGCCTTCCCCCCACCTCCATCCTCCAGCACTCTCAGCGCGTGGTCCCCAGTCATTGGCTGCGGTCATTATTACCCCCAAGGCCGCAAATGAGAGACAGTCAGGTGCGGGGTGTAGGTGAACTCAGCCATCGCCCCGGGGCCCGGGCAGAGGCAGCAGCAGAGCGGAGCACCTGGCTAGGCTAGCGGCTCTCCGAGGCTGGGCATGGAGACCCCGAGCTCCGCGAGATGAAGGGGCTGGCGCTGTGGCCACTGCTGCTGGCCACCTGCGTGCTGGGGGCACGGGGGCAGTGCCGGGTCTCCCTGCGCGAGGAGTTCCAAGATGGGGGTGAGACGCTCGGCGGAGCGGGAGGGGATGGGGGGCGAAGGTAGATGGGACCCTACCTGCTCCTCCTCAATCACCTGCCCCAGCCATCTACAGTTCAAATCTCTGTGTGACCCTGGGCTAGTAGTGTACCCTGTCTACATTTTAATTTCCTTGCCTATGAAACGAGGACAGCAAAAGGCATCTTGCAAAAATTGTTATGAGAATTCAATGAGATAAGTTATGTAAAGCATCTCCCCTGGTATGTAGTAGGTATGCAATAAATGCTGGTTCCCTTCCCTTCATCCAAAAAACAGAAGTGAACTCTGGAGGGAAAATATGAGTGCTAATTGTGATAATAAAATTTTGTGTTTCATAAAATATCAGAGCTCAGAGGATGTAGGAGATCTCATTGCCCAGCCTCCTCCCTGGAATGACTCAGGAATATTAGAGAATTAGGGCTTATCTACCAGATGTTCAATGGTACTGTTTCAGCCCACAAAATACTCTTCGTGTGTGTGTGTGTGTGTGTGTGTGTGTGCGTGCGTGTGCGTGTGCATGTGTGTGTGTGTGTAAAATGTGATTAGTTGTTTGAGAGTGCAGTGGATAGGGCACTTGCCTAGGAATCAGGATTGTTTGGATTTGAGTCTATATTCTACCGTGAAAGTGTGCATAAGCCCTTTCCCCTTTCTGAGATTCAATTCCCTAATATGCAATACAAGTAACGTTGTATTGAGAACAAGCTGCAGAGATGGTGCCGAGGAAGGAACGAATAAGCCCAGGCAAGGGGACCGGACAGGAAAGTGTCAGGGAGAAGGTGAAACCCAAGCAGGGTTTTGAAGGATGAGTAAGAATTTATCTGGGGGGCAGGGATGGAGAGAAGGGTGTTCCAGGCAAGAAGAACAGCATGTACAAAGGTTCCCAGTTATGACACAGTCAGCAGTGGCATCTTCAGGAAACTGGAAATTGTGAAAGAGAGGGTGGTTGAGGGGAGGCTGGAGAACAGGCAGGGGCTGGATCAAGGGGGCTAAGGAGCCTGGCCTTTCTCTGAAAGCAGTGGAAGCTAGTGAACATGGCAAGCTGGGGAGAAACAAGATCTGGCCTGGGTATTAGAAAGAACATATCAACAAAAATGTGGACAGTGTACTGTGAAACTGACCAAAGTTGAGACTGGAGACAAAAACACCCCCAAAACAAGCAAATAAAAAAACCATCTGGGAGGCTATGGTAATCTTCTTGGTGAAAAGTGGAGAGGCTTTGGGGAGGGGGTTGGTAGGGGGTATGTGGGGAGATAGGGGAAGGGGCAGACAGGAGAGATGCTTAGGATTTGGCTGAAGGGTGTGATGCAGGAAGCCCTCAGCTTCACTGACTGGCTGTGGCGGAACCTTTTGACAAGCCTCTTCCAAGTGTAGGTTGCTGGTCCCCCATTTCCTGACTGACCTCAGCTATCCTATGCAGTGAACCCTGTGAGGCTAAGCTTCTGACTGTTAGCTCCTGCCCCACCTGCCCACCCCCACTTGCCTGGGGTAGCTTTACCCACAACACAATTCTTCCTGTCAGAAGGCAGAGAACATGCACTGATCTGCAGTCACTTCCCCAAGGACCGGACCCTCCTTGCCCAGTGTGGCAAGAGTGAAATTCCCAAGGGTGTTATTGACAAATATTTCTGAAATACTCCTTGGAATAAAAAAAAAGGGGGCTCTAAGTCCCAAACCCCAAGACAGTTGATCATGAACAAAATCCAGCACCTTATGTGCAGAAAAGGCCTGATATCACCTCCTCCAGGAAGCCTTGCCTAGGCCTCCGCTAGGTCCCTCAACTTCTACGCTTCCTTTGTGTCAGCCCTACTCACACTATGGTTGTCATTTACCCGATTCTCCTCTGTTTCCAGTGTCAAAGTCAGTGCCTGGCTTAGACAGGTGCCCAGTAAAGGATTATTGAATGGTTGGGGCTTCCTTGGGGGCACAGTGGTTAAGAATCCGCCTGCCAATGCAGGGGACACGGGTTCGATCCCTGGGCCGGGAAGATCCCACATGCCGCGGAGCACTAAGCCCGTGAGCCACAACTACTGAAGCCCACGTACCACAACTACTGAAGCCCACGCACCTAGAGCCCATGCTCCACAGCTAGAGAAGCCACTGCAATGAGAAGCCCGCGCACCACAACGAAGAGTAGCCCCTGCTCACCGCAACTAGAGAAAGCCCGCACACAGCAACAAAGACCCAACGCAGCCAAAAATAAATAAATTTATTTTTAAAAAAAGGATTAATTGAATGGTTGAACTGAACTTTCTCACACACACACACACACACACACACACACACACACACGCATGCATCCAAAAATCACATCCCATGAAGAAAAATGATGTTCCAAGCAATATTACTACAGTAGGAATTAGAGACGTTAATTTTTGATGTTCAGTGCCTACTTTAAAGGAATCAACCCAAAATGTAATTATAATGCTGAAAGAAGAGAGATCAGAGAGATGTGCTGAGGGGCTGATGCTACTCATGACTGCGGAGGGTTGGGTAGTGGGGTCACCAGGGTTCTGAGGCTTATCCTCAGAGCAGAAGACCCGGAAACCAAATACTGTTAGGGTACTCAGACCTGGGAAGGTTTAGATGTTGGCTTGTTCTTCCAAACTCATATGAGGCTGGTATACAAACCAGATGTGCATAAATTCATGAGCATCTCAGACTTAACATGTCTAAAGCAAACTCTTGTGTCCTCCTCCAGACTTGCTCTTCCCATGGTTTCCTCCATCTTAGTAAGTGCCCCAACCATTCACCTGGTCGTTTAGGTCAAAAGCCTTAAGAGTCATCTTTGATTCCTTTTTTATTTATTTTCCCCTCATCGAATCTAGCAACAAGTCCAATTGACTCTACCCTCAAATTATATTCTGAATATGGTATTTTTTTTTTTTTTACCTCTCATATTGCTGTCCATGCTAGTCCAAGTTATTATCACCACTCATCTGGACTATTGCAGGAATTCGAGTGTCCTCTATGCTTCTGTTCCGGCTACTCCATAGTCTCTTCTCATCTAAATTTCAGAATGCTCCTTTTGAAATATAAATCAGATTGTAGCATTCTGGAACTTAAAAACCACCACTGTCTTTCCCGTTGTTTTTTTTTGTTTTTTTTTTTTGTGGTACGCGGGCGGGCCTCTCACTGTTGTGGCCTCTCCTGTTGCGGAACACGGGCTCCGGACGTGCAGGCTCAGCAGCCATGGCTCACGGGCCTAGCCGCTCCGCGGCATGTGAGATCTTCCCGGACCGGGGCACGAACCCGTGTCCCCTGCATTGGCAGGCAGACTCTCAACCACTGCGCCACCAGGGAAGCCCCCACCACTGTCTTTCTATTAGATTTAAAATAACATCCAGGCTTCTCACCATGACCTACAAGAACCTCTGTGATCTGATCCCTGCCTGTCTCTCCAATCTTATCTCCTGCTTCTTCATTACATTCTAGCCGCAGTGGCTGTTCTTTCTTGCTGTTTCTCAGACACTCCAGGCTCAGTCCCATCTCAAGGCCTTTGCACTTGCTGTGATTTCTGCCTGGAATATTCTCTCAGATCTTCACGTGGTTTACTCCTTCTCATCATTCCGGTTTCTGCTTAAATGTCTCCTTAAATGTCGGAGGGGCTTTTCTTGTTCACTCTATCAAAAATTATCCCCCCATATACATATCTATCCCTTTGTATGATTTAATTTTTTTAAATCAACCTTTTTGAGATATAATGTATATACATAAAATGCACCCATTTGAAGTGTATCATTCACTGAATTTTGAAAAATATAAACACCTGTGTGACCACCACCACAAGTAATATATAGAACATTTCCATCACCCCTGAAAGTTCCCTCATGAACATTTGCATGCTTAATTTTTCAGAATACTTTTCACTGTTGATGCATTTCTTGTTTACATGTTTATTCATTGTCTTTCTTTTTCTCCTCGCTATTAGATTCACTTCCTGAGAACACAGTGCTTCTCTGTTGTGTTCATTGCTGTATCTGTAGCCCGCAGAACAAGCACATAGCAGATACTCAATTATTTTTGAATGAATGAATGAATTGCACTGGGAAATGACTCTTTCGAGAGATCAGAATACTCCTACTAGCCAAGGCAAACACTTCCTGGTTGTCAGGGACCCAGGAAACCAAATGCAGTGAGTCAGAACTTTCACTGATGAGGAAACTGAGGTTCAAAGAGGTTGAGTGACCCTCCCAAGTTTACACAGCTAGTGTCAAAAGTGGTTTGGAGGTCAAATAGGCAAACTGGAAAGCATTCATTGCATTTTGCAGTTAAGAGACCATTTCACGACCCAGAGTGGTGGGGATGGAAGGCTGCCTGGGAAATGAACTGGACGGCTGTGGGCTATGTTTTGGAGAATCCCGGCTGAGAGAGGAAGTCATGTAGGGCTCAAGTAGGTAATTTGGGATGCAAAGGGAAAGTGAAGGTGGAAGATTTGGATGACACAGTGGGGCTTTTGCAGAAAGGCAAATGGGCAGGGGAGGAGTGAGCAGAAAGGCAAATGGTCGAGAGGAGTGAGCAAGGTGATGGATCCACATCTCTATCAACTTTACAACCCCTGCACTTGGTACAGTGCCCGGCTCATAGAAAATGCTCATAAAATTCTGTGGAAAGAAGGATGGAGGGAGGGAGGGAAGAAGGAAGGACTGTGAGAATTAGATAGGAAGGAGACAGTTGACTGGAAAAAAATGGAGGAGATCAAAGAACAGGTGTACTTTGAGTAACAGAGCGTGAGAGTTTGGAGGATAGAAAGCCACAATCATGGAGCGGGGAGTTTGGGTTTGAGATTTCAGAGGTGGAGCAGTTTCTGGTCACAATAAGGTCCAAGGTGTGAATGCAGGGGCAGATGGCTAAACTGGAATGGATGGAAGGTCACTGGAGATGGGGTATGTTATTAATAATTGGAAACATTCAGAGACAAACCTAAATATCCATCAGCAGGGGCCCAATGAAGTGAAGTATGATACAGCCATATAACGTTTGGCAAGTTCTTAATGTCATGGGGAAGTGTTTATGATCTAAGCTTAGTTGTAAGAGGTACAAAACTACATATAAGGCATATATTGTCACTATGTAAAATATATTTGTGCATAGAGGAAAGGAATAGATGAAGATATACCAAAATGTAAATGGTAAATAATGGAATTTCAGATGACTTTTTTTTTTTACTTTATTTTCTACAATGAACCTGTGTTACTCTTTTAATTAAAAACTATTAAAAATGAAGAGAACTGTTCTTTCCATTTCTTTCTGGAACTGAATTTCCTCCTTTTGAACTCTAGCTTTTACAGCTAAACTGTATTTGATGCCTTAGGTAACCTTTATTAAGCATAGTTTTACTCACTAGGCATGATGCTTTACACACTCCAGTTCTCACCTCCACTCTGTAAAGTAATTATTTTTCCAGTCTACAAACAGTATAACTGAAGCTCAGAAACACTGCGTAATTTGTCTGAGGTCACACAGCTCTTAAATGGCAAAGTCAGGATTTGAACCCAGGACTGTGTGATATCAAAGCTGATTTTTCTCACATTACTCCTTCTCCCCACCCCACTGCCTCCCATGAATCTGGTACTTGAAGGCCTTCTAGCTCACTTTTTTTTTTTTTTTTTCGGTACGCGGGCCCCTCACTGCTGCGGCCTCTCCTGCTGCGGAGCACAGGCTCCGGACGCGCAGGCTCAGCGGCCATGGCTCACGGGCCCAGCCGCTCCACGGCATGTGGGATCTTCCTGGACCGGAGCACAAACCCATGTCCCCTGCATCGGCAGGCGGACTCTCAACAACTGCGCCACCAGGGAAGCCCTCTAGCTCACATTTTAAGTAGTGCCTAGCAACCCCAAGAAAGGTAAAGCTTAGATTCTTTGAATGTCAGAACTGAAAGGGCTCTGAATGCTCATCTAGCTCCAAATGGCCTCCTTCTCCCCATTTACAGATGGGAAAACTGAGGTCCAGAGAGAGGATATGACATGGCAGGACCATTTATGGGTTTGTGGCAGAGCTTGAGTCAGGCTCCTTTCTTTCTGCTGTTTTCTCAGACTATTCCAGGCCACATTGCAACTTGGCAACTAGAGGGTTTTTAGAATTCAACCCTCTCATTGTACAGATGGGAAAACTGAGACCTAGAGGGGAGAGGTGGTTTTCCCAAAGTCACGCAGTGAGTCAGCGGCAGAGATGTTTGTTGAACCCAGGTCTCTTACCTCCATAAAGGATGCACTGGCCACTTATGCAAGCTGCCAAGTGTCAGGTGACCAGCAGGTAATCATACCAGTGGCCTCATGGACAACATGAGCTTTTGGAATCTCAGACTTCGCATTAAAAAAAGGGCACATTAAAATATGCAGGAATTGTCGTTGATTGAATTGGAGAATCATTGAATTAGTGACATAAACAGGTGTGAGGGGGAGAGCTAATGGTAACAGCAAAGGCCATTGTCAAAGTACAAAATCAGACAGAAAGAAACCGGAATTCAGATGAGGGACTGAATGATGCAGAAGTCACAAGGGGTGTGTGTGTGTGTGTGCGCGCGCACGCGTGTGTGTGAATGTTAATTCTGTCAGTTCTCAGACTTGACCATGAAAACTTGGCTGAAGAGACATTCTGAGACAAAGGACCTCTGTGCCCAGCTGGCTCAGACTTGCTGAGGACAGCCCAGCAGGGCTGGGGAACAGCCTGCTGCTCAGGCTTATGACTGATAAGCTATTGGGACCATCTGTGGATTGTGGATACTTGGACATGCTGGGCCTGAGGAAGAATCACCCTGGACAGATGCCCAAACCCAAGAGGCCTGATCCAGCTGGCCTTTCCAGGTCTCAAGTACAAACTGATGGCAAGGATCTCTCCAGAGGCTGCAGGGATGTGGAGGTGAGAGCAGGAGCCGTTGTTAACATACAGAAAAGAAAAAAAAAAGGCTGGAGGGAAATATAGCAAAATGTTGACAATGGTCATCTTGGGAGGTAGATGATGGATATTTTTACTGCATATTTGCTTCCTCTGGGCTTTCTACATCTTCTACAATAAATTATTTACTTTGAAAATCCAAGAAAAATAAGAAAAGCAGATGATTTATTTGTCTGTCTCTCTGTTTAGACCCTGAGCTCTTTGAGGGATTATGTCTTGTTTGTACCCTGGCATCTAGCACTCACACTGGCACAGTATAGGTTCTCTGCAAAAATGTAAGTGAAGGACTTTAATTCTATCATAGTTCAAACATATGGCCTCTTGTTTAATGTTCACTTTCTTAGCAAACTTGGCTATCTGCTTCTTAGGGTATAGTTGATTAGAAATGACAGCTTACAAAATGAACGGAGGGCCCACTACAGTGCCCATTCAATGACAGCAAAAAAAATAATTTTAATAGTTATTATTAATCATCATCCTGATATTAATTAATAATAATTATTACTATTATCTTAATTTATTTGGTCCTCATGCCAATCTATCATTCAACAAACTTTTATTGAGTACCTACTATGTGCACAGTGTTCCTTTCCTTAAAGAGTTTAAATATAATCCTTATTTACAGATGAGAACACAGATTCAGAAAAGTGATTGACCCAGGATTATTATCCAGTGCTATTCACCACCCCATAAGGCTTCTTACTAGTTGATAAATATCTGAGTGACTATGGTCTATGTGGCAGACATGCAGTTAGACTGGTAGACAGAAAGAAAGGAAAGGAAGTGAACAGGTAAGTTGGCAAGCAGGTAAGTGGGACGTGGGTCCACCGGTTTCACAAGAGCTGGGTAGATTGCTAGAGGCAAACACACTGACCTCAGGGAGAAGTGAGTGCTCACAGCTGAACGGGAACATCGGAGACAGAAAAATTTCAAAACAAACTCACACTTCTGCTGTACATTACAGCCTAGTACAGAGCTTGAGTCTTCAAGAAACTTAAAATTTTGTTTAGGATTCTCTACATAATGGGTCAGGGTCTTCTATAATGTCTACAAAACTTTTCCATTGAAAATGGTAGACAAAATGTTGGTACCTGAAGAGGTAAGCTTTAGTTTATCTAGAAAATTCTCCTTTGCAAAATATAATCTGATGATGTTGAATAAATGTGGCAAATATGTATTTTTATCTAATTATGCAAGCATTTTCTAAAGGACATATTCTGTTCCGGGCTCAGGACTAGGTGCTGGGGAAGGCACAACTTTTACCTTCAAGGCTACAAATATTTCTCTCTTTACCTTTGATATTATGTATCTTTGTCTACATATGCACATATACAGATTCGGCTTCAAGTAGTACTTATTGAGCACTTACGATGTGCCTGACACATGTGTTGCATGCTGTTTCATTTAATTCTCCCAGAAACGATGAGGTAGGTAAAACCTTTCTATAGATGAATAAACTGAGTCTCAGAGAGGCTAAAGATCCTGCTGAAGCTAGTGGAAGAGATGAGGCCCTAGCCCAGTCTTCTGATTTGCACTACACCACAAGCCAGGCATCCTGGGAGGTACATTTTGGAAATGAGTTCATTTGACAGAAGAATCATTGTTAGTTGGCCTCCTTGGTTCTGCATCTTTACAGATGTGGCTGTGATTATGTGTATTTATCGGCTAGATGTGGGAACACCCAAACACCTGTTATTTTTTGTTGGATGGATCTCTGGGGACATACAGATATTTGAACAGTTTGAAGGAAAGATTTAACAAGGAAAAAAAGGTGGTAGCATCCAATCTTGGTAAATACACTGCTCTCTTGCTCTCAATTAATAAGAGCTCTCCTTGATCTGGCCCCTCTGCCCTGCAAAACCATACAGTACTGCTTGCATTTCCCTTGAAACACCATGCTGTTTCATGCCTCAGGGCCTTTCCACATGCAAGGCATTCTGTTTGGAACACCCACTCCTACCTTTTCTCCTTTTTCAGTTCTTCAGGCATGCCTTCTCTGAAATCTACCCTGACTCTGGAGGGCAGTCAGTGCTTTTCTGAATTTCACTGTCCTGTGTGTCCCTCTATCACTCCCCTTACCACACTGTATTGTAATTGTTTACTTGTCTGTCTTTTCAGACTCTGAGCTCCCTGAAGCTCGTAGGTCCCTGGAGGGACATGGTCAGATTCAAGTCTGTGCCCCTGGTGCCTGGCATAAAATGAATACTCAAGAAATATTTGTTGAATGAAGGAGTAATGAGCCCAGGACCAGAGTACAGTAGAACTGAGCTCTAGTCTCAGCTCTGTAACTGGCAACTGTGTCCATGAGCAAGTTGCTTCCTTCTCTTTGCTTCATTTTCTCTATACACAATACAAGGAGGTCAGGTTAGTGACCACGAAGGGTCGTTCTGGCTTGAGCCTTTTATGATGTTAAGATGTTATGATGTTAAGAGGAAAAGTATAAAACATTAAAATGGAACTTTATTAACCAGGTGACATTATTCTCCTAACAAGAAAGGCTCCTTATTTGAGGACATCTTAAACTGTGGCAAGTTAGATTAGCATCAGTACTGTTCACCCAGAAAAAATGATTAGTGATAAGAAGTTCTGAGTTCTGTTCTAACCTCTTCTACCATAAAGTTCAAGGTGAAAGCTGTAAACTGTTTCAACATGCATGCCAGGCTCAATTAACATTTGTCAAGTGGATTAATAAATGAGTCAATCCATTTGTAAGGCTGAGAATCTATGGCATAGGCAAAAGGCATGACCATGCATCCATTCAGTCATTCAGCAAATGTTTTGGTGATTTACTCTGTGCTAGAAACTGGGACACAAGGGTTAGTAAAATAGTTATGAAACTTCTCAGTCTGGTGGGGAAGACAGACATTACTCAAACTATACACAAATAACTTTATTAATTACAAACTGTAAAGTACTATGGTTGATTCTTACATTTGCTGTACACTCTTTAGGTTATAAAGGACTTTTCACACACATGACTTCATGGGAAGCCGTATAGTATAGGGATCAAGAGCACGGATTTTGATGTTGCAGAGCCCTGGGTCCAAGCCTGCTTTACTCATCTAACTTACAAACTTTGTTCTTGGACAAGTTTCAGAGTTCCACTCTCCTCATCTTTTGAATGCGGGAAAAAATAGGACATTTGTCACAGAGCTATTTTTGGACTACAATGAGATAATGCATGTAAGGTCCTCTGCACAATGCCTGACATGTAGTTGCTAAGCAGTAGCTATTATTATGATTACACAAGCTTTTTCTCTTCATAACACTTTTCCCTGAATCCCCCTCTCCTTCCAGAGAAGAGGCAGTATTTGAAATCAAACAGATTTGGGTTCAAATCTCAGGTGAACCACTTACTAGATGCAAAATGGAACTAATAATATCTATCTTAAAGCGTTATCCATGGGAGTAAATGAGGGGAAATTTTCAGGGAGCCACACAAGGGTCTAACACATAATAACAAATCTTTCGACTTTGACATCAATTCTTACCCTTCATTGCGTCAACTATGGTCAGGGAAGCAGGATCCATTTCATTCAAGCCACAGCGACTTGAGGCAGGAAGAATCTCCTGGGGCCCCTCCCTCAGGAGTGATGGGTGAGGTCGTCACTGAGACGTTCTGGCCTGTGTAACACGAAGATCTTGGGAGTGACAGGGGAAGAAGACAAGAGAAAGCAAGCCCCTGGGCCTCAGGAAGGGAGGTCATTCGTTGTTAGACTTGAGTAATAGGAGTCAACAGAGCCAACTCAGGGTGGCGTTATTAGAGGTATGTTGATATGGGGTTTTCATGGGCAGAGCTAAGGCAATAACCCTAGATATTGGGTAGTCGGATTTGAGAAAGAGAAATTCAGCTGCAGGGAGGAGACAAAATAAAGGCTACCCTCAAGGCCTCTTCCATCTCAAGCTGCCAAATTGCCCCATGACTCTGGGACTGTGGTGGGTCCAGGAAGTGGGAGTCAGCAACTCTGAGGCATAAAATCAGAGAGGCACTGAATGTTTGGATGGAGTGCCAGGTCCCAAAAAGAATGCCTCTTTGTCTATATGCCATCTATGCCAAAGCAAAACAAATTTATCACCCTCTCCTTGAAACTGCAGAGGAGAGCCTAAAAAGTTTAAGCAATAAAAAAGGGTAAATGGAAATTGATTGTTCAATATCATCATTACTAATTCAAGAAGTATAAAATGATATTGCTAATCTCTTTACCTGGTAAGCTAATTTTATTATTTTATTTTACTAAACATAAATATGTATAAGGGCTCAGGCCCCCAACCGTATTTTCCATCAACTTTTATGAGAGTGTCTCATGCCTTTCAAACAAACATTCCTGTAGTGGTTTTCAGGATTTCACTTTCATAGGGGAGGGTGGGTTAGAGCATTAATGGAACACTAATCATGTGGTAGTGCATAAATGGTGGGGTTCAGGCATCAGATAGTGAGGGGGATTTCAGGAATACTGGAGTAATATATTTTATTTTACTTTTAATTTTATTTTATTGAAGTATAGTTGATTTACAATGTCGTGTTAGTCTCAGGCGTACAGCACAATGATTCAGTTGTACCTACATATATATTTTTTCAAATTCTTTTCCTTTATAGGTTATTGGAAAGTATTGAGTATAGTTCCCTGTGCTATATAGTAGTTCAGAGTTACCTTTTGATATCCCGTTACTGTTCCCATAAGACTTGATCAGCCTTGGCTGTATTTCATTGTCTTTAAAAAAACACAAACCATTTTTATATGTTGCTTTTCTTCTTAACTCCATAGATGGATGGAAAAAAGATGGGTTGAATCTAAACATAAGCTGGATTATGGCAAATTTCAGCTCACTGCAGGAAAATTTTACAGAGACAAAGCATAGGGTAAAGGTAATTACTACAATTTAAGAACATACTTGCAAGAGGGAGGAGATATGGGGATATATGTATACGTATAGCTGATTCACTTTGTTATACAGCAGAAACTAACACACCATTGTAAAGCAATTATACTCCAATAAAGATGTCAAAAAAAAAAAGAACATACTAATTTACTGGGAAAGTTCTGACTTTTATACAACTGTTTTTATTTGTGATTACCAGTTCACTTCTCTTTCTTAGAATAAAAAGAAGTAGTAGAATGTGAAGAATGAAGTCTCCACAGAAATAATAATGTATTTGTTGAGTAACAGGTATTTAAAAGTTCTTAGACACATTATCCCCGTTAATCTTCCTAATAACTTCATGAGATGGTTACTATTATGTTCCCAATTTTTCAGGGGGCCTCAGAGAAGTTGAATAATTTGCCCAAGTCTATATTCACAGCTGGCAAGAGGTGGGGCTGAGACCTGATTCTAGGTCTGACTCCAGGACTGTGTTCATTACCCCGGACCATACTGCTTTCCCCAACCCTAGGATTTTTTGAATTTAACACTCTGCACTCGAAACAGGGGAAAGCACTATGTAACCCCCAAATACTGCTCTCCCCTGGAGCTGCCTGCTACAATAGAGAACTGAGCAGATAGACCTAGAACTATGACTTGCTGGCTGCATAATTTAGGCAAGACTTTTCATTTCTCTTAGCCTTGATATTAGATGGAGATAATAGTCATCATTTGCCATGTTCATTAGACAGGGCTGCTGTAAGAGCCAAATAATTATTAGGAGGGAAGGAGGAGCTCTAGGCAATGGTTTTTTGTCTGAGGAAGCTTCTGTCCTATAAATAGAATCCATTGATTGTCCTCTGGAGTGATTTCCCATCTTCTTTCTCCTGGCTACTGTTATGAATCTCATTTTCATGTTTAGTAAAGAGGAGAATTACGAATTGGCTTGAACATTTAAAGTCTCATTTAAATCCACTCTGGAAAATTGTTTCCCGAGGAGAAGAGTACTGGAGGCTGTCTGAATGACTCTTCTGAGGGCTCAGTCTGCACAGCGGCCCACCTACTCTCAGTTTGTTTGTTTGTTTTTAAAATTAATTAATTAATTATTGGCTGCACTGGGTCTTCGTTGCTGCCCACGGGCTTTCTCTAGTTGCGGTGAGCGGGGGCTACTCTTCCTTGCGGTGCTCGGGCTTCTCATTGTGGTGGCTTCTTTTGTTGCCGACCGCTGGTCCTAGGCGCACGGGCTTCACTAGTTGTGGCACATGGGCTCAGTAGTTGTGGCTCGCAGGCTCTAGAGCACAGGCTCAGTAGTTGTGGCACATGGGCTTAGTTGCTTCGCGGCATGTGGGATCTTCCCAGACCAGGGCTTGAACCCGTGTCCCCTGCATTGGCAGGCGGATTCTTAACCACTGCGCCACCAGGGAAGTCCTCTACTCTCAATCTGATTTCTTGGTTGTTGCTCCCCACATCTCATCCTACTCAGGTTCATTAGGTACCTCCTGGTTTTCTAAAAGGGTTCTGGGTACAAACGAGGCTCCGGGGCGTCCGTGTGTGTGTGGGGAAATCACATGGTTACACAGCTAAGTTTGGTAGAGTGGAAATTCAAGACTTGGTTTTCTACCTGTGGGTTCAGTGCTCTTTCCTTTGTGCCCACTCCTCCCTCCATGAAGTCTTCTCTGGCTATTCTAGCCTCCCTTGAGGTCTTTGGGGAAATAAGCATGCTCTTTAAAATATAGACAGCTCCTAATGTAATATTAGACATGAAAGTGCTTAAAGCACAGAGCCTGGTGTGCAATAAATGCTCAAGAGACATCTGAATCAGCACCTGTGATCCTTCTGAGCAACTTAACGCATATTTATTGAGCATTTCCTCTATGCCAGATCTTTTTTTTTTTTTTCCGCCATGCCACGTGGCTTGTGGGATCTTAGTTCCCTGACCAGGGATCGAACCCAAGCCCTTGGCAGTAAATGCACAGAGTCCTAACCACTGGACTGCCAGGGAATTCCCCTTAGATCTTTATATTAAAGATGCCCCTGCTCTTCAGGAGCTTAAAAATTATTCAAAGAGACTGAAATAAACTTAATTGCAACATAATGTGACCCAACGAATTACAAAGAGCTGTGGGATCATGAAGGAAGGACCCTAACCAAGCATGAATAATGATAGTCCCTTGCATTTTATATTGACAGTTTACAAAGTGCTGCTCACATCTCTTACCCATTTAACTTTCACGGGAACCCTCTGGGGTATGATTAATTATCCACATTTTGCTGATGAGGAAGCTAAGACTCAGAGAATTAAAGTGACAGAGTCATAACCAGAAAGCTGGGCAGCAGCTTAAAATAATGAAAAGAGCACTAGCCTGGAAGTCTGGACATTTGGCTTGTGTGTCTGTCACTTGTGACTATATGATCTTAGATAAGTAACTTTCCCTCTCTGGGTCTTGGTTTTGTCACCTGTAAAGTAATGTAGTTAGACTAGAAAGGCTTTAAGACCCCTTACAGCTCTGATATTCTCTGGACGAGGAGATAAAGTCTCGGGTTGGGGGGCTCTGGAATTAGATAGACTGGTTGTGTGATTCTGGACAAGTGAAATAGCCTCAATGATTTCATGATAAAGTGGAGATATTAGTAGGGCCCACCTCATAGGGTTGTTATGAGGATTAAGAGTAGTAATACACATGAATGAAACATATTGCCTGGTAAAGAGGAAGTGTTCAACAAATGTTAGCAACAATTATTACTTATTCTAAGAGTCTGTGCTGGGCCTCTTCCTACCACAGCAGTTTTGCACGACAGAGCCTGATTCTGGCCACCCATGGGGTCTTAATAGAAACAGAGCTTGTTTTGTAAAGCTTCAGAATAGTATTTAAGTATCTCTTGAAAATCAGAGACAGTATGGTATAAGGGAAAGAAAGAATCAGTCAAACATGTCATAAAAATCCCAGTTTAGGGGACTTCCCTGGTGGTCCAGTGGCTAAGATTCTGCGGTCCCAATGCAGGGGCCCTGGTTCGATACCTAGTCAGGGAACTAGATCCCACATGCTGCAACTAAGAGTTCGCCTGCCACAACTAAAAGATCACACATGCCACAACTTAAGATCCCTTGTGCTGCAATGAAGATCTTACATGAGGAAACGAAGATCCCCTGTGCCATGACAAAGACCCGGTACAGCCAAATATATGAATAAATAAATAAATATTTAAAAAAAATAAAGTGGGTGCATTAAAAAAAATATCCCAGTTTAGCTCCTTACCAGCCTTGTGGCCCTAAGCAGGTCACTTCACCTCCCCGTGACTCAGACTCCTAATTTGTAAAAGTGAAGATAGTACAAATTTTGCAGGGTTGCTCTGAGGCTTGAATAAGATTATGTGTGTAAAGCATCCAGGACGTCACCAGGACGGCATGCAGTAGGTAAGAATGTAGCAGAGATTGGTGAGACCAAGTGCTAGGTTTCTCTGACTGCTCTTAGGGTATTTAAATCTAGAGATTCTGTGCTCTCTGCTCTCAGGTCTCCAGACCAGTAAAGATGCCAAGTTTTATGCCCCTCTCCACCAGGTTCAAGAAGCCATTCAGCAATGAGAACGAGACCTTGGTGGTTCAGTTTTCAGTAAAACACAAGCAAGGCATCCATTGCGGTGGTGGGTTCATGAAACTCTTTCCTGACACCCTGAACCAGGAGGATATGCATTCAGAATCCGAGTATTACATCATGTTTGGTAAGCTCTCTGATAGCAGTCGCTGTCAGCCCTGTGAGGTCTTAATGAGAGCCACTGTAGTTGTAGAAAAGGCTCAGATGGAAATTTATTTTTTAAAAAATTTATTGTATTGAAGTATAGTTGATTTACCATGTGTTAATTTCTGTTGTACAGCAAAATGATCCAGTTATATATATAGTTTTTATACACACATACACATACTAACATACACATTCTTTTTCATATTCTTTGGAACAGGAAATTTCTAATGTGATAGCTCCACCTCCCTCTGTGGTAAGACTCTTAGAAGACCTGAGAAAAGCAACTCTAAACCTAAATGTTAATATAGAGGTGAAGAGTCACATGGTATTAACAAGGCTACAGTACAGAGAGACACTTTTCATTTCTAAGAGAAAAAGAAAGGGATCAGAAACTGTGTAGATACCCTCAAATGTACCTATTACAATAAGGCTTTGTGCTCTGAAGGAGGTTCCTGCCCTCAGGGAGAAAAAGGCACAGAAGGTTAGGGAAATCACCTTTATCCAACATCTGTAGTGCATCCAGTGTTGCATCTGTAACCTCAGTATACTGGCCCTCCTTGGGGCAGTCCAGCTCTTACTTAGCTCAGTTTCAATGTGGTTGATATTTAAAAAAACAAGAAACAACGGCAACTAATCCAACTCCCAAATCATTGGTGAAGAATGTGGATTTTACTGAAGGTTTTTGCAAATTCAGAGGAAAGGGTTAAACTACGCATCATAAACGAACATTTCCTTAAAATTCTCTCTAGATATTTTTTCTTTTCCCAGGGAGCTCCAGATCTCTCTCTTGCCCTCGCCAAAATCCTCCTCTTCATCCTTTTTCTGTCTGAATCCCTTCTCCCTCAACTCTTTTTCTTATCTTTCAATCTCTTTCTTATTTTTCTTTTTTTTTTTTTGCGATACACGGGCCTCTCACTGTTGTGGCCTCTCCCGCTGCGGAGCACAGGCTCCAGACGCCCACGGGCCCAGCCGCTCCACGGCATGTGGGATCCTCCCAAACCAGGGCACGAACCCGTGTCCCCTGCATCGGCAGGGGGACCCTCAACCACTGCGCCACCAGGGAAGCCCTCTTTCTTATTTTTCAATCCCTTTCTTAGATAGACCAATAAAGCACTATGGGGGTCTAAAACAGGAGTCTGCCCATCTCTATTTTTTTCAGAATCTACACTTCTCACAAGGCGCTTATATCTGTAATGTACATGGTAGTTGTAGTAGGGAAATTGGAAATAGGTTTTTTTAAATGTGATTTTTTTTCCCTTTCAAATGAATATTATTTACCTGATGCTCAAACAACCCAACAAGTTTGGGCTATTATCATCTCCATTTTACAGATGAGAAAACAAAGGCAAGAAATTTGCCCAAGATGAGCAAGTCGGAAGTCAGATTTTGAACCCAGTCTGTCTGGCTGTAAAGCCTGGGCTTTTTCTACTCTACCCTTTTGCCTTCTGCTTGGTGTGGGCACAGGCACATGAATCATTTTTTAAAAGGCAGAATGAAGACATATTTTTAAAAAGGTATTGATGAGGAGTTATGAGATCACAAAAGATGACATGTCCACCTGGGGGCATTTTGGAGAAGGTATTAATTATTCTTTGAAGAATGAGTTAGATTTTAGTAAGCAGAAAAGGAGAGAGAGGAAATGTAATTTGGGCATAGGAAACTGTGTGTACAAAAGCTCAGAGACACGAAATTCAAATGCAAGTAGGAAAACGATGAGACCAGTGTAGCTAGAGCACACTGAGTGGTGTGTGTGTGTGTGTGTGTGTGTGTGTGTGTGTGGTGCATGCAGGAACATATTTAGGATAGTCAGAGAGCAATAGCATGGGAAATTAGGTAGAAAAACTAGGTTAAAACCTATTCTTGGTGAGACCTTCCTGGTGGCACGGTGGTTAAGAATCCACCGGCCAATGCAGGGGACACAGGTCTGAGCCCCTGTCTGGGAAGATCCCACATGCCTCAGAGCAACTAAGCCCGTGTGCCACAACTACTGAGCCTGCGCTCTAGAGCCAGCGAGCCACACTACTGAGCCCATGTGCCACAACTACTGAAGCCCATGTGCCTAGAACCCATGGTCTGCAACAAGAGAAGCCACCACAGTGAGAAGCCCGCGCACTGCAATGAAGAGTAGCCCCCATCGCTGCAACTAGAGAAAGCCCGCGTGCAGCAACGAAGACCCAATGCAGCCAAAAATAAATAAAAATAAATAAATAACTAAATTTATATTTAAAAAAAAAACCGTATTCTTGGGCCTTTTCCAGGTTAAGCTCTCTGGACTCACAAATCAACAGTTTCCTCTAAAGCTTTCACAAAGCAGGAAGAGCCCCGGGCTCTGTTTCTAGTTAGGCTTGGGTTTAAAGCCCAGCAATGCTACTTATTAGCTGTTTGAACTTCTGCAAGTTGCTTAACTTTTCTGGGCCACAATTTTCCCAACTAAAAGTGGAGATAGTAATACTTCCTTGTGAGAATTAAATGATGTGGTATTAAGTGCCTGGCACAGGAGGGGCTTCCAGTTGGGTTTGGTCAATGGAATTCTGGCAGAAGATCACAGGGAGGGAGGAGAGTTGTGTCCCTTGACTGAAGGTCACAGCTTATCTCCTGGCTGTCCTCTCTACTGAACTCCTTTTTTTTCTGGGCTTTGGTAACTGCCCCTTCTCCTAGCCCCTTCAAGCTTAGGGGTGGGAATAGCCTGGAGCATAGCATTATTTCTTATATTTTCTCAATGTCCTGCCCCCACCATTTACAACCGTCCCTTTACGCAGGTTCGATCCCTCATTGGGGAACTAAGATCTCGAATGCCTCATGGTGTGGCCAAAAACAAAAACAAAAACAAACAAACAAAGAACAAAAACAGAAAAAACCCAAAACAAAACAAAGAATTAAAATAGTCCCTTTATTAAATTATCCTCAAATAATCCTAAATTTGTGTGTGCTATCTCTTTCCTGCTATGTCTGTCTTAGCCACAAAACAGGCAAACTGCCTAAAAGTGATGTAAATTCATGTACTGAGATTTAATTTCCAGGTCCTGACATCTGTGGCTTTGGCAACAACAAAGTACAAGTCATCCCTCATTATCAAGGGAGATACCATGAGAACAACAAGACCATCAAGCCCAGGGTGAGTGTGAGGGCTGGTCTTCAGCCTAGGGGGAAGGATAACCATTTTGCATTTGTTATCTCATTTAATCCTTACAACACCCCTGTAAATTAAGTACTATCATCTCCATTTTGCAGATTAGAAAATAGACCCAGAGAAGTGCTGTAAATTACAGGATTTCACATAGGAGCAGTTGGTCTGAAAGCCTAGGAAGTCATGTAAGCTTATCTCTTGGAACAATGCTTGCCATGGCCCACTTCCCCACTGCTAGATATTGGAAGAGACGGGGGAGGTGGGGAGTGCTGGACTTAGAAATGGGTGGTGAGTTTACCTTAGTAACATCAGGGTTAGAGAGATCTAGGTTGGCTGGAGGATAATAGTTGGATTTCATCAGCCACTCAACAGGAAATCACTGAATGCCATCTCTGTGCTGGGCCTTGGGCTGGGGATAGAGTGAGCCAGGCATGGCTTCTAATCTCTCAAAACTCAGAGTCCAGTAAAGGTAAGAGTCAAGCAAAGGAGAATGACTACCTAGTCTGATTGGGGTCTGTGAGAGCACAGAGGAGACCCCAACCTGGTGCCTTAGGAAATGCTTCAGAGAAGCACAAAGAAGGTTTCTACTGTGCTGAGTTTTGAATGATGAGCATGAATTGGTCTTGTAAAGGAAGGTGACAATTTTAGGGAGGATTGAGCTACTAGAAGAGGTAATCACATGAGAAAAGTCAAGGAGACTTGAGAAAGAGTAGCACCGCAAGAAGTTTGGCACAAGTAGAGCACAGGGGAGAGGCAGAGACTGAGTCTAGAGAAGACCCTAGGTCCTGGGTCATTGGAGAACTTGTGTTTGGGGCAAAGTCCTTCCCTAGCAGGACTGTGCATACAGGGACTCCCTGGGATCCCGCTCAGGGTAGGCATTGTGCTGGGACCTGCAGATACAACAGATGAGTCAGAAACGACCCCTGCATTTGAGAAGCTCAGAGTCTAGTGGGACAGACAGAAAAACAGACAAGATCAAAGAATGACCAGAGCTGTGATGAAGGGAAGGATGGGAACTAGGGGAGACCAGAGGAGTGTGTACTCAGGAGAATGAGACCCAAAGTCTCTTTTGGGTTAACCAGAGAAATGGGATGAGGGATGTGGTAAAGTGTGTTTGTGACTATGTGGGAAGTGGCATTCAGGAACTGAGGGCCTATTTTAGATGGTGATTTTAATGCTTGAGGTCCAACAGGGGACTGAAATATTCCTCGTTCCCTTTCTAGATCAATAAAGACACTCACCTGTACACTCTGATCATTCGCCCCAATGCTACTTATGAGGTCAAAATTGACAACCAGCAAGTAGCAGCTGGGGACCTGGAGGACGACTGGGACTTCTTGCCTCCCAGGAAGATAAAAGCCCCCTATACCCGGAAACCAAGGAAATGGGATGAACGCCTACAAACAGAGGATCCTGAAGATAAGAAACCTGAGGTGAGGTGTTTCGATGGGAAGCAGGAGGGGATCTTAGCTGTGGGGATGGGCAAAGGAAGCTAGGAACAATGGAGCAGAAACGGGGAGCATCTTTCCCTCAAGGAGGTGTCCAGCTAAATATTGGTATCCAGAGAGGCATGGAGGGAAGAGGGAAGCACCTCACGTTTATTGAGGATTTACTGCCCCTGCTAGCAGCCTCTATGAGGACAAGGAAAGTGATGCTTAAAAATGAAGTGACTTGCCCAGGCACACATACATTAGAACCAACATTTGAACCTGAATCTCTTTGATTCCAAAGTTATTGATATGGGAAACATGTGGAACATACTCACTGATTCATTATCACTCACTGGAAAGCTGTACTGGATACAACTGTGAATAGAACAATCCAGGGACTGAGAATCCTCCTGGGACTCAGAATCTAGTGAGGGATACAGACAAGTACATAGATGCAGGTCACACTGTATAATTAATGGTGAGAGTCAGGAAAGCCAAATCCTGTGGGAGCCCCAAACAGGCTCCTAACTCAGGCTGAGTTGGGGTGCAGGTGGTGTTCTGGGAAGGAGGAGGTATGCTTCAGTGATTTGGTTAACCTAGGGATTGGAAAAATAGACTTTGGTGTCAGACATATATGGTTTATATCCGAGCTCCACCATTTACTAACTGCGAAACCCCACCTATAAGCAGTTAGACCTTGGGCAAGGAATATAACTGCTGTGAAATTTCACAAACAGGGATTATTATAATACCTATATGTGAAGGTTGTTGTGATGATTAAATGAGCTAATTAATGCCTGGTACATAATAAGTTCTTAATACATGGCATTTATGTGTTAATCATGTACTGAATGTCAAACAGTACATTCATTACAGCAAGGGAAATTGAGTTGGAGGAAAAATATTCCAGACCCTGAGAACAGCAGGAGTGAAGGCACATCAGTCAAGTGGAAAGTAACATGGTTATGTAAAGAACTGCAAGCAGCAGTTTAGTATTTTAGGAGCATAAAGTTCAAGGTGGAGAGTGATGGAAGATGAGTTGGAATGGTCTGTTGGAGCCAGGTCATGGAGGGCCTCACCTGCTGGGCTGCTGCTCCTGAGGTCAGAGCAGATTCACCCTCATGCAGAGGAGATGCTCAGGGTTCAGCAAGGAGCAGCATGGCACCCAGCAACTGGAATCCATTCTGTAAGGAGAGGCCTGTAGAGAGGTGGGCAGTGGCTCAGCCATGTGTAGGGAGATTCAATGGGCTCCAAACCCAGGGGGAGGGAGGTGTAGTCAGAGAATTAAGGCAGATGATCAAGCAGTGTCTGGATCTTCAGCACCCTGGGAGAATTAGGGACTAGTTTACTTCCAGACCCAGCAGGCAGGCTCAGGGCAGCAAGACTAACCATAGACTCTCCCTCCTGGTGTGGACCATGCACCTGATGTAGTCAGGGTTGGATCAAGGCCTGGGGGAGAGGGGAGAGGCTCCAGGCCTCTATGCTACCTGTTGAGTAGACCCGGAGAAGGTGGAGACTACTTAGATCGGCTGGGCTCTATCAATTCTATAGCCCCCAGGAGAGGATGCTGACTGTTAATGTCTCAGGAACCACAAAACAGCTGAGGCATCCCAGGAACTAGGGAACTTCATGCTACTGAATGACTGTGAGTCTAGTGGGCTTGGCAGCAAAGCCTTTAGTAAGTCTGGGAAGTGGTCAGCACCAAGGTGAACTGCCAGGTAGATAGAGCAAAACTTTGGAGGCTCCAGAGCAGAAGAAATATGAACATTAGGACAGGCCATGACTTGGAGCTCTGTCTTAGGAAATAGAAGGGACCTGGGGTACAAGGGAGGACTGATACAGATCTGGGAACATGCTGGGGTACAATGCAGGTCACTAAGAGAGGCCTTCAGGAAGAGGGACACAGGCTAGAAGACTTGTTCTGACAATCGGGGCACATAACTGGGGAACGGAGAGGGCAAGGATAAGGGAAATTCCCATCTTATTTGCGATTAAAGTAGTCAAGGTCAGAAGGATAGAGAATATGAGGAGGCACTGGAGTTGCTTAAAGGCTTTTTCTCTGCTGTATGTTTTGGATTTGTTTGCAGAGCCCTGCTGGGCTTTCATAGGAGTGAGGACAGGAGAGCGGCAGGGGTAGGGCGCCAGGTCCAACCCTACTGTACTCTGTACCCCAGTTTCATACCGGCCCACCCATCTGCACTCATGGAGGAACATTTTGTTTTAGGACTGGGAAGACTTCGAATACATCCCAGACCCGGAAGCCAGACGACTGGAATGAGGCAATGAATGGGGGTGGGAAGGGCCCCTGATACCAAACCTGAAGTATAAGGTGAGGGGGTCTCTCCTGCCAATCGGTATGAGAAATAAGAGAGAAGAGATGTAAATTTTAATCTATAGAACAGAAACTCTGAGATCCTGTGGTCATCTTCCTCCTTTCCCCTTCTCCATAAGACTGTAGCCTCATTTGGGCCGTGTTCTCAGGGCTGTGCCTATCTGGGAGAAGGTGGTCAAGGTTGATGCTGGGAGGCAGAGGTCCAGGGAGCCCTAGGCAAGGGATTTGTCCGGAGTGGTGGAAATCAGTCAAAGGAACATGATCAAAACAGGAAATGGGTCTGGGGTCAGGAACCGGAAGTCTCAGAAGTGGTCCAGAAAGGGGAAGGGTAGGACATGAATGAGCCAGGCATGTTGGGGGAGGGTGGGGGAACTTCTTTTTAAGGGCTAAGTCCTGACCTCATGTCAGAAATGAGAGGGAACTAAAGGAATCAACTATCAAATGCTCCAGAGATAATACTGACTGAAACAAACATTGTTTTATTTGGTCACAGTTTCCTACACTGCACACCAGGAAGGAATGGCCCCAAGTCCAGAGTCCTTAGATGGTGGTTCCCTGTGAAGCTACATTTTCTTAACATCATGAACAAACTTATGCAGAGAGCTGGGACCAGGCTCAGAATGGGTCTCTGCTACCTTGTTCATAGCCCTCTGGGTAAAAAGGGGGAACCTGGGGGCTTCCCTGGTGGCTCAGTGGTTGAGAATCTGCCTGCTAATGCAGGGGACACGGGTTCGAGCCCTGGTCTGGGAGGATCCCACATGCTGCGGAGCGGCTGGGCCCATGAGCCACAACTACTGAGCCTGCGTGTCTGGAGCCTGTGCTCCGCAACAAGAGAGGCCGCGTTAGTGAGAGGCCCGCGCACTGCGATGAAGAGTGGACCCCGCTTGCCACAACTAGAGAAAGCCCTCGCACAGAAACAAAGACCCAACACAGCAAAAATTAATTAATTAATTAATAAACTCCTACTCCCAACATCTTCTTTAAAAAAAAAAAAGAAAGGGGAACCTGGAAGAGTCTTGTGCATTAGCTCAAAGAAAGGGAGAGAAGCTCAAGGAATCCTGCTCTGAATCCTTATGCCTAATTGATTAATCTTTCTGATTGCATGAGAAGAATGGAAAAATACTAATGCCATGTTCACTCTTTGGTGCTTTGCTTAGGGACAATGTAAACCTCGGATCATTCACAATCTCAGTTACCAGGGGGAGTGGATTCATCCAGAAATAGACAACCCTGAATATAAGCCCGACCCAACCATTTGTCACTATTATAACATTAGTGTCCTTGGCCTGGACCTTTGGCGGGTAAATCTCTCTGGGCTCAGAGCCAGGGAAGAACAGTCCCTCTAAAGGTTCCACAAAGTAGAAAGAGCTCCAGGCTGGAAATTACAAAACTTGAGTGAGTCTTGACCTTTCTAAACCTCAAACTGTTCCTCTTTAAAATGAGATTAATTATATTCATCCTAATAATTACAATAGCTAAAATTTATTGAGTCTCTACCATGTACCGAGCACTATTTCAGAGACTTTGCAAGTGCCATTTAACTCTCACTATGAAATCTCCTACTTCTAAATGTGAAAACTGACGTTCAGCAAAGTTAGCTAACTTGCCTGAAGACACATCTGGTAAGCAGAAAAGCTGGAATTTGAATGCAGGCCTTTCTGAGGCTAGATTCAGTGTTCCAATACTTTATACTGCTAGTCTGGTCCTATGTAAATCTTGGGGTAGTTCTGGAAATAAAAGGGAATCAGAGATGTGGTAAATCTTTGAAATATTAAAATCCCCAGATAGATGTTGGGACTGATTGTCCCAGCCATGATGACAAATCCTGACCTAGCCTCCCTCTTCTCTGCCAGTTACCTTTCCTGGCTCTGATTTGAAGGAAGAGAGGAGGGCTCAGGTACTCAGGCCTTCACAGAGTTGTTTTCTTCCAATGAGACCTGATGTTGAAAATGCGAGTATTCTCTCCCAGATCAGGAGAAAGAGAGCACCTCAAGTGCCTGCCTCAGAGTGAAAGCTTTAGCCCAGGAGACCTCTTGGAAACTGCAACCTATCAATACATAGTGTTGGAATTCCCTTGGAGAGGAAGGGGAAGTGAGCATTAATATCCCTTATTATTACCCTGTATTATGTTTGAGAGAATTGAGAATCAGAAATGTCACATGATGTGCCCAAGAGCACACAGCTAGTGCATGGGAGAGACAGGATTCAAAGGTCTGTCAGCCCGTAAAGTCCTTGTTTATTGATTACACCCACCGTACAATAGAGTCTCTAGAAACTGCAGCCACTTGTCCTTGGGTGTATCCTGGAATGTTCTACAGCCAGTGAAATCTCTGTCTCTGACCAGTGATTTCTACAGTTCAAGGCTGCTAAAGGTCTCTTGAACAGACACTCCCAATTTGAAGCTTTCTTGGTTTATTTATTTATTTTGACTTTCTTGTTTTCCTGGCTCAGTGAGGCCAGCACACAAGTGTAAGGAGATGATGTATGTAAATTACCATGTGCATAGTAGGGGTTCAGGAGAGAAGGAAGAAGAGAGACATATGTCCTTCTTTTGTTCCTTTTTTCTCTGAAGAATGTGGATACAGTTTGTACAAATTCCCATTGTTATCTCTTTTTTTTTCAGTTGTCCCTTTTTAATAAATAATAGGAACTTTCTACATCTTGAAAAAATATGTGGTCATATTAATATGCCTAATCTGATTGTTTCCTTAAAATGCATTGGGTTTTTTTTTTTCCACTGAAAACATTAAGGCACACACTTTAAACAGTTTCTTTGTTCATATACAAAATTTAAAAATTATTTGACAGTAATTGCTCTGAGTTCTATCTTCCTCCTCAAGTAGGCAAACCTTTCTATTTGAGAATTTAAACCATGCTGAAGGAGTGTTTCTCAAACTTTAACATGCGTATGAATCACTCAGATCTTAATAAAATGCAGATTCTGATCCAGCAGGTCTGGGACAAATCCTGAGAGACTACATTTCTGAAACTCCAGCATTATCTCTTTTTTTTTTTTTTTTTTGTCTTGTGATACAGTTCTGTACAATGCTGACATCACCCTTGCAGGCATCCTTTCCTTTTAAGTTCTAGTTGGGTCTGGCACTCCCAAGTCCTACTCCACCCTACCCACTCAGCCAAACCAACACATCCAGTTTATCACAGGGCCCCTGCACCTCACTGGAAAAGCCTAGAGACTCTCAGCATAGAGATGGGCTGGAATTCTCTCACCTGCCCTGCACCAACCCAGGGTTCCAGATGCTCTGTGAGTCCATCGCCCTCTGCATCAGGTCCTAGCCTAGTAAGCTGCTTAATCTTCCTGCTTAGTCCCTGACCCATCCTGTCCTCTGTTCCTACACTCCCACACACAGTCCCTTTTCTTTTCTTTCCTTTTTTTTTCCTTAGGCAGAAGATACTGCATTCTTTCATCAGGACAGAGGCTAGGAGGAGATGGCAGTGAACAAGAAAATTCTTTCTCTTAGCTTTGGGACTCCTTATGATCTTTGAAGGAGTAGTGACACAAAATGCAATGAATATAGCCTAACAACCATAATGCAAAGCAATTGACATTCCTTAGGTCATATGGTCTGTGTCACAGACCTGTGGGGCTGGAGGGTAGGGCTTATCATCTCCGTTTTACTGACCAGGAAGTGGAGGGCTTAGAAAGGTGACTTGACTTGTCAAGATCCCATAGCTAGTAAGTGCCCAAACCTATACTCTTTCCATTTTATGATTCAAGTGGGACATCACAGGAAACCAGGTAACTTTCAGTGAATTAACTTTTTAGGCTTTACAGTCTCACAAAGCTCTTTCTCACATATTCTTTTCTCCTGAGAACTGTAAGAAGAAAGCAGGGAAATTATATTTTCTTCCATTTTCCAGATAAAAACATGGAGGCACAGAAGAGATATGAGTAAACCAAGGTCCCTCCACTAGTGAGTTGTAGGAAGCAGGACTGGCCCTCATGTCCTGATTCTCAGTTGGAGGCAGAGCCAGGAGTTTAGTGTAGGGGGGATGGCGGTAAGTGAGCACCAAAGAGAACAGGGGAGATTGGAAACATTTCTCCTGCGAGTAGAAAAAATGGAAGAGCCAAAAAATGAGCGGTTCCCTGACCAAGACTGCTGACAGCTCAAAAAGAAAAAAAACAAAACAAAAAATAAATCCCAACTCACAAAAAGAAAAAAAAATCCCAAAGAAAAAAATCGTAAAGTTGCATAAGGAATTATTAAAACCAATTTTTTAAATGGCTCAGAGGAAATTAACGATCTTTATTCAAAGTGGCTATTTTGTCATTTATTTTTCTGCTGAAGGCAGGGTTGGGGGGATGATGTAAGCCAAATAAAAGTCTTTCTTATTTAAAAAAAGCAAAACAAAACGAAACATTTTTCAAACCCTAGAGGAAGGACACATGATAACTCATGCTGCAAACTTTCTCGTGGTCACACAACGGCTCTCACAGCAATTAACTTGCTGATTTATTTAACATATAATGCTAAAGCAAAAAAATCCAGAATGACTCTCCTTTTGTTTCTTTTGAAACATATCCAGATAATGAAAAGTTATGATAATAACTATTATCATTTATCGAATGACTGTTATCTGCTAGACACTGTGCTTTACATATATTATTTCTAATGCTCATGACAACACTTCAAGTGAGTTAGTTTTAATACTTCACTTATGAGGGAATAGGCTCAGAGGAGTTGAGTAACTTCCCCAAAGTCACACAGCTAGTATGTGGTTGAGCTGGTCTGTCTGACTCCATGACTGCTGCTTTTTCTATTTTGTTCCTTTATCATTAATAAACACTGAAATTATTGTATACCGTTGACTTGATTCATCCTTTTCTTTAATTGTAATATTAAATATGTTATTTTAAGAAAATAGAGAAATATGGTGGAGAATCTAAATTATGCTTGCCCTTCTTGTTGAACCTTTTCTTTTGCCCGTATTCTTTTATTTTTTTCTGATTATATTGAGGAGAGAACCTTAAAAAGGACATCTATAAGTGGCAGCAGAGACTATCAATCTGAGCTGGGGCAAGAGCCACTGGACAGCAATTTGGAGCCTAGCAGAATGATGAAAATTTCTTCACAATCCTCTGAAAGAGTGGTCACAGGCTTGGAGAACACAGAACCTTGGGAAACAGTAACGTAACTTCTTTCTAGAGCAGATCAGCTAAGGTGGTACAGCATTCTGGACCCTCTGTGCTCTTAATCATCTTTGTATTCCCTCACTCCACCTCAGTTATTGATTAAAATCTCTGGTCCGTGGCCTGGGAATCTGCATTAGCAAAGCTTCCAGTTGATTTTTTAAAGCCTTTTGACCTAGTTCTAATAATCCCATTGTTTTCATTTCAACAGGTGAAATCAGGCTGCATCTTTGATAATTTCCTTCTTACAAATAATGAAGAGTTTGCAGAAGAGGCTGGAAATAAGACCTGGGGAATAAGAAAAGTAAGATTTTCCCTCCCTTGGATTTCCAGGTGTCTGACTCTTCAGTTGTGCACTGTTCTCTGCATTTAAAAAATCAGTCTCACGGTCATTGTCTCATTTGCTGGTTAAATGGCCCTGAGAGGCAGGGTAAAGAACTTGTATTCATTGGACATCTACGACCTTGTACTTGACTCTATGACCACTTTCCAAAAGTCTTCCCACTAAGCCCTTAAAACAAACCAGCAAGACAGGTATTGTTATTCCCGTTTTTCAGATGTAGGAATTGAGATTCATAGAGTATAGATAAACTGTACAAGGTCACATGCAGCCTTTAACTTGTTGAGTTAGAATGCACACTCCTTCTGTGTCACACGCCCTGCTCACAGTGTGGTGATCTAGAAGGGAGCCACTGAACCCATTTCTGATGGATGACTTGGAGAAGGAAGCAAGATGTTAGTGCTGTTTACCAGTTTCCCTGCTCTCCTAGAACTATTTTACGGGTGGAGTGATACTTAGGACAATGGCTTCTTCTTGGTGCCACCCTTCACCCAGACCTCCTGGTTCTGGGCCATTCAAGCAGGTTTGTGGCCAATGCTTGATTACCCAAAAGGCAGACAAGGCTCATGGTTAGAGCACCAGCAAAGCACAGGCATTAAAAAGAAATTTATTTATTTATTTGTTTATATTTTTGGTTGTGTTGGGTCTTCTTTGCTGTGCGTGGGCTTTCTCTAGTTGCGGCGAGTCAGGGGGGCTACTCTTTGTTGCGGTGCTCGGGCTTCTCATTGCGGTGGCTTCTCTTGTTGAGGAGCACAGGCTCCAGGCGCGCGGGTTTCAGTAGTTGTGGCTTGCAGGCTCTAGAGCGCAGGCTCAGTAGTTGTGGCGCACGGGCTTAGTTGCTCTGTGGCATATGGGATCTTCCCAGGCCAGGGCTCGAACCCATGTCCCCTGCATTGGTAGGTGGATTCTTAACCACTGTGCCACCAGGGAAGTCCCAAAAAAGAAATTTTTGAGAGAACTTTGATACTTACCATTTTCAAAGAAGCATTGACACAGTCATCATGGAAAAAATAAAAATTAGACTTTTTACACTTCTGAGTCTGGTTTTGTTTTGTTTTTACTCTGAGGTTATCATCTAATACTGTTATTTTTAAAATAAATTTATTTATTTTATTTTATTTATTTTTGTCTGCGTCGGGTCTTCGTTGCTGCGCGTGGGCTTTCTCTAGTTGCGGCGAGCGGGGGCTGCTCTTTGTTGCAGTGCACGTGCTTCTCACTGCGGTGGCTTCTCTTGTTGCGGAGCACAGGCTCTAGGCGTGCGGCCTTCAATAGTTGTGGCACACGGGCTCAGTAGTTGTGGCTCGTGGACTCTAGAGTGCAGGCTCAGTAGCTGTGGCGCGCAGGCTTAGTTGCTCTGCGTCATGTGGGATCTTCCTGGACCAGGGATCGAACCCGTGTTCCCTGCATTGGCAGGCAGATTCTTAACCTCTATGCCACCAGGGAAGTCCTCTAATATTGTTTTATTGAGGAAATATTACATATTGGTCAAGAGCATGAGTTTTAGAGCTAGATTGCTTAGGTTCAAATCCAGGCTCCATTACTTACTAGCTGTACAACCTTGGTCAAGTTGTTTAACCTCTCTGATCTTCAGTCTCCTCATCTATAAATTGGGAATGATGATACCAATTATCTTTTAAGTTCCTGGCATATAGTAAGTGCTCAATACATGGTACTTATTATTATTAACCTATATATTCACTTGGCAAATATTTGTTGAGTGCTTGTTCAAAGCACTGTTGTAGTTGTTGGAGATATACCAGTGAAATAAAGCAGAGAAGTTTCTGCCCTCATGGGGCTTACATTCAGTTAGGGGAGCCCAACAAGAAACATATAAAGAAGTAAATATATATGTATGAGATGGTGAGATAAACTACAGAGAACAATAAAGCAATAGAGAGGGCTGTCATCATGGGGGTTTTGCTCTTTGGTCAGGAGAGGCTTTGTTGAGTAAACAACATTTAAGAGACTTGGAGGAAGTAAGGAGCAAACCACGCAGATGTTTGGGAAGAAGAGCCTTCTGATAGAGAGAATAGCAAATGCAAAGTCCCTGAAGTAGAAGCATAACTTGCTTGTCTAAGAAAAAGTAAGAAGTACAGTGTGACTAGAGCTGAGTGAGAAAGAATGAGAGTAGTTGGGGCCACTTCCCTGAGTAAAATGGGGAGCCATTGGAGCCATTTTTAGCAAAGGAGTGATATGAACTGGCTCATAGATTAAGATGTTACTCTGGCTGCTGCATTGCAAAAGTCTATACGAATGAAAAAGGACTATAGGGGAACAAAGGCAGAAGCGAGTGGTAGTGGTGGAGGTAGAGGAATGCTCAGATTCTAGATCCATTTTGAAGGTTAAACTCACAAGAGTGATGGATTAGATACAAAATATGGGTTGGAGTAAAGAGTGATGGCTCCAAGGTTTTTGACCCCAATGACCAGAAGGATGGAGTTATTGAGGATGAGCTTTGGGGCACCCCAATAGTTAGAGATCAGGGAGATAAAGTGGAACCAGCAAACAAAACAGAAAGGGTAGCCGGCGAGGTAGGAAGAGAACCAGGACATTATCCTGTAGGCCAAGTGAAGAAAGTATTTTAAGGGGAAAAGGAGTGATCAATTGTATTGAATGATCAAGAAAGATGAGGACTGAGAATGGACCACTGAATTTAATAACATGGTGTTCATTGGTGACTCTGACAAGAGCAGTTTCAGTGAGACGTATAGGGGGAAAAAATGGGTCCAAGAAAGAATGGAAGGAGAAAAACTAGAGACAGCAAGTATAAGCTAGTCTTTTGTGGAGTTTTGCTGTAATAAGTGTAGAGAGAATAGGGTGATAGGTAAAGGGAAATGTTGGTCAAGAATTTTTTTTATATACAGTAGATCTTCCTGCCTGCTTGTATGTTAATGGGAATGATACAATAAAGAGAAAAAACAATATAGGAGAGAAAGAGGAGAATTTCTAGAACACTGTTTTTGAGAATATGAGAGTGGATGACATCTAGTGCCCAAGAAGACGGGTTGGCTTTCCATAGGAATATGGATATTTTATCCATAATCACAGGAATAAAGAATGACTATATAAGAATAAATACAGGCAGGTGGGTAGATTTGGTGGTGGGAGTATATGTAGTTGTATTCTCTGGGAAGCAGACACCAAGATGGTGTTAGAAATGTAGGCGATTTATTGGGGATAATGCCTGGGAAAGATGAAGGGTAGAGGGTGCAGGAATAGGCACCTGTGAAAGGAGAGAGGAAAAGGAGACTTGGGTAGGAATTATAGTCAAGTGCAGTGCAGCTCTGAGAAAGTCTTGCTAGCCCAACATTGCTCCAGGGGAAAAGGAGAAGGAGGGTGAACCAACCACAGAAATATAGTAGGCTCATCAGTTAGCATTAAGGGCTCACTTGAGTTTAGTTTTTGGTTTTTTTTTTTTTAATTGTCAAATGTCTTGGCATTTAAAAAATTTTTTTTATATTGGACTATAGTTAATTTTTGAGTTTAGTTTTAATGAGTTTAAAATGAGAACAATCTGTTTTTACTATTTTCTCTAGCCATTTTCTCTGCTTAGGTGCAGGCCTGGCAAGTTGGATTTAACCAGATTTGAAGATTTGCCCAACTAAGGGAGGGAAGGGCAAAGGAGTTGAGGATGTTTGCAAGAGAGTAATCACATAAAAATAAAGAAAGCAGGAAAGGGAAGATATGAGTTGGTTGAGGTCTAATGAAAAGGAAATGGTTTAACAAGTTGTTATAGGTGCAGGTGGGCTTGAGGAGTTGGTAGAGTTGGTCTTTTGTTGCCTTTGGCAAGAACTGTTTTGGTAAGGATCGGAGGTTGGGAACAGATCAGTGAGTAGAGCAGTGAGAGGGAAGTGAAGAAATAGAGACATTAAGTGTAGCCAGTGCTTTCCAGGCATAAGAAAATGAAGGCCTGATTGAAAGAGAGAATGTGGGAATAACGTGGGAAACACAACAAGATGTCAAGCACTTGCTCCCACTAGGATTGTCGAAGGCCCTATCCTACTGGGCATGCAGGTTCTCAATCTAGCTTTGTCCCCCAGGTCTGGGTAGAAGACCACCAGATTCTCTAGGTGAGGATTAAAGCCCTAGAGGAGTTTAGACTGTGTCTTTTTTTTTTTTTTTTTTTTAATTCTTGGCTGCGTTGGTTCTTCGTTGCTGCACGTGGGCTTTCTCTAGCTGCGGCGAGTGGGGGATACCCTTCATTGTGGTGCGCGGGCTTCTCATTGCAGTGCCTTCTCTTGTTGCAGAGCATGGGGTCCAGGCACGTGGGCTTCAGTAGTTGTGGCACAAGGTCTCAGTAGTTGTGGCTTGTGGGCTCTAAAGCGCAAGATCAGTAGTTGTGGCGCACAGGCTTATTTGCTCCACGTCATGTGGGATCTTCCCGGACTAGGGCTCGAACCCATGTCCCCTGCATTGGCAGGCGGATTCTTAACCACTGTGTCACCAGGGAAGTCCCAAGGACTGTGTCCTTTCTTTAAGGCCCCTCTGAGTAGTAAAATTTATGAAGACAGCTCTAAGGATCAAATTCTAGCACCTGGATGAACACATTAGAGAACTCAGAAGTCCCGTTTCTGACTGCAAACTTGTACTGGCTACAGTTCAAAAGCAAATTCAAAGAGTTCCATAAAGGTTGTTTTACTGTGATATAGCAGAAAGAGGACCAGACTTGGAACCAGAAAACCTGGTTTCTAATTCTAGTTCTACCACTCACTAGCTATATAGCTTGGGGAACTGATTTAATCAGTCTGAATCTCGTATTCCTCATCTAGAAGGTGGGAGCAGTAACACCTCATACACTGCTGTAAGGAATACAAATAATGTGTGTAGACTGTCTCATACCATGCTTAGCAATACTGTAGGCATTCAGTAGATGTTTGTTGAATCTGAACCAATTTTATTTATGAACAAATTACACACGCATGCACACACACACACACTTCTCTCCACCCCACACATACTGAAAATTTATAGGTAAATAAACACCATACCAGAAATCTTTAAGAGTGTGGGAAGATGCCAGACATTTCTAAAGTGAGTTATCTTTGTTTATACCATCTGTAAATTATTTTGAAATTCCACACTCTAAACAGGACATAGAGAAGCAATGGAGAGAACTGTACAAAGAAATGGAAAAAAGAAAACAGGAAAAAGAGGCCAAGAAGAAAAAGGAAAAGGAGGAAGAAAGGGAAGATGACATCTGGGGAATTGAAGAGGGAAGTGAAGAGGATTCTGCTGAGGACCCAGGAAATTACAGGCAGCTGAAGGAAGATGATGATGAAAGAGCATTTCTGGGTAAAAATGTAGAAGTCCATGTTGATCAGAGGATGAACTATAACTGGGTAACAAGTGGTTACTACTCAGAGGCAAATGATGTTGCTTAAAAGGTAGAATGTTCATGGTTTGGCAAAGTCTGGGGAGCAAAATTACTTGCTTTCTCTGAATGAACATTGAATTTGGATTTCTATATCCCATCTCCTTTGCTCTGTATGACCTTGGGAAAGTCCCATCACTTCTTGAGGCTTCTCTTGTCAATGGAAAGGGAGTGATAATTCCTGTTTCATGAGGCTGCTGTAAGGATTAAATTAGATATGTGTGCAAAGTGCCTGATATAAAAAGACAGTCAACAAATAGTAGCTATTACTACTTACCATTATCATGGTATTTATAAAATAATTGACAGTAAAAAAGCCTCTGTATAAACCTGAGCCTCACTTTCAACTTATTCCAGTATATCCAGTGATGTTATTACAGATGTAAATCTGTATTATTTAGTATTTACTGAGCAGTTCTGATAGCTGTATTTGTGGGCGATGATGCTTGATGTTTTCTCTTGCAGGTGTATCAAGCACTTAAAAACAAAATCAGACTTCCTCCTAACATAAACAAAGATACTTTGTGAAACTCCTTTTGCTTCTCTGCTGTTTTGTGCAGTAATTTTAAATTAATTATTACTTGTTTGCAGGTTTGCTGGTTTTATAGTTATCCTTTCTGTACCATTGGCTCACTATATTATTATATGCATTCACATAGCTCTTTACAGATCACAAAGCACTTTCCTATAAATTTGAGCAACTACTGCAATGTGCTCATTTAATCCTCAGAACAGCCATTGTAGAGGATACCATTATTATCTTCCTTTTACAGATGCAGAAACTGCTAAAAGGAGGCAAGTCACTTGCTCAGGGTCAAATAACCAGTAAGGGGAGGGACACGTATCTTAACTCAAGTTTGTCTGGTTCCAAAGATTATCCTTCCATTGCATTAGGCTGTTTGTTGAATGAGTGAGTAAATATCTATTACGACTGAGTACAGATAGTAGGCAAGTCTCACATGGAAAAAATACCCTTTTAACAAAAATAATCATAAAGTAATTTTCCTCTTTTAAAAATTTTCTCAAAAAATAAACATACAAACAAGTAGCTGCATGAAGTGTGACAGCCTTTTCATAAGAAGCTAATGTGGTTGCCAGGTGTTCAAGGCGACCATGGTTGATTCCTGGCCCTACTTACTTATCAGCTGTATTACCTTAGGCAAGTAATCTAACTTGCCTGTGGGAGTTATTTTCCGTGTCTCATTTTTCTGTGTCTCATTTTTCACATTTGCAAACTCAGCTGTGAGGATTAAATGCTGACTCTTCCTTCCTTTATTTTACTAGGACTACACCAAAAATTAATCCCAGTCTAGCTGGAGAGTCAAGCCCAGACACAATTATCATATTATAGCACAGGGCTACAAATTTAGGTCTGGAACATCATAGGTGCTCAATAAATATTAGTTAAAAGAATGAACAAATCTCTGACTGGTGATTTCAGGGAAGAGTTCACGAAGGAAGTAACTTTTGAACCAGCTCTTGAAGAATTCATGAGTCTGTCTTTCAGAGGAGGATATGTGTGAACCAAATTTCAGAGTCAAAGAGCAGGGCACCTGTATGACAGGAGTGGGGTGGTGAGGTCAGGGAGAAGCAGCAAGTACTCCTTCTTCCTTCTTTCCCGTAGGTTGGAGTTGGCTGTAGTGTCTGGGCCTGACAATCTTTGGAATGTTCTGGTTTGGAAAACTTGCCTTTGCAGGGAGGCAAAACTTTACCTCTTCCCTCTTAGGGTCTTCAGCTGGGCCTTAGAATTTAGGTAACGTAAGACAGATGCACAGGAGAAAAACATACAAATTTATTCAATGTAAGTTTTATGTGACACGGGAACCCTCATAAGGAAATGAAGACCCAAAGAAGTGGCAAAACCTAAATGCTTTAATACTAGGTTAAACGAAGAGAGGCAATTGTGGAAAAGTAACTAAAATGTACAGGGAGGCTAAAGGAAGATAAGAATTATTTTAACAATGTCAGTTTGTGTAGAATTCTCTTGCTCTCAGCTTGATGAGTGTTTCTTTTCTCCTGGTATGTGGAGGGCAGCTCCTACGTGGGAGCTTTACCTCCTGTATTCAGGAGGAAAGGGGAGATCAAAGTATCCCTTTTGTATCTGCTGTTTTTCAAGTGCCTTTAGCTTAAAATAACCCTTATGCCAGAGTGGCATATTTTGGGGTAGCATATCTTGGCACTCTTCACCTTTATACCTGTTTCTATAACATAGAGTCTTCTCATGGTGAAAAAGAGTAAGGCTTCAGGTACTGAGTCTAAACCCTGTCTTGGGGCTGCAGGGCTGGTGTGTGAGGAATCTATGTTTTAGGGATACCATTGTTTACTACCAATGTCTGCTCTGATTGGTCAGGCATATGTTCTACCAGTTGTTACATATTTTCATTATCACCAGATAAAGATACTGATTTTCATGCAGAATTCTGAGGGAGTAGTAAACAATAAAGATCCATTTGAGGGAATTCCCTGGCAGTCCAGTGGTAAGGACTCTGAGCTTTCACTGCTGAGGGCACAGGTTCAATCCCTGGTCGGGGAACTAAGATCCTGCAAGCTGCGCCGGGCGGCCAAAAAAAAAAAATCCATTTGAATATATTCTTTAAAGTTGCTGCTTTACCTTTGTTAATTTTTTACCTTTATTTTGATTGATTGTACAAACATTATTTCAGAAATTAATGTAATTTTAACAAGAAAAAATTCATGCATAGTTCCATCCATTCTGCACACAGACTGAAATTTTTGTGTTTCCTGCTAGGACTTGTCTTTTGAATACCACCATTCTGCCACTGAACCATACTCCTCCAGATTGAGTTTTTCTTTTGAACTTCTGTTTATATGTTTAATTTTCAAAAGTAACAGATGTTCAATGTAAAAAACTTCATATCTACAAACACATTAAGAAAAAAGTAAAAATTTTTAATTATTCCCAAATCCAGAGACATCTGTGCAATATTTATTGTCTTTTCTTCCAGTTTTGTGTTTATTCATTGGTTAACTGGTTTGACTTTGGGTTGAAATGATTTAGTTAATCACACTCTTCAGTACAGGGCACTTTATCCTCTTTGGTCAGTGATTATCACTTTTAAATTTTATTTGATACGTTTTTTTTCTTTTACTGCCTTTCCCTTCCCCACACAAGCAACTAAGTTCTATCTGATGTAAAACTGTTTTTTGCATATGTTCTTACAAAATATGAATTTTTGTTTGCCCTGGGTGTATTTTTAATTTATGTAAATGGTATAGTGTTTAAATCTCATCTTGTTACCTCATATTTTTCACTATGCACTGTTTTTTTTGTTTGTTTGTTTGTTTTTTTGTTTGTTTGTTTTTTTGTGGTACGCAGGCCTCTCACTGTTGTGGCCTCTCCCATTGCGGAGCACAGGCTCCGGACGCGCAGGCTCAGTGGCCATGGCTCACGGGCCCAGCCGCTCCACGGCATGTGGGATCTTCCCGGACCAGGGCACGAACCCGTGTCCCCTGCATCGGCAGGTGGACTCTCAACCACTGCGCCACCAGGGAAGCCCTGCACTGTTTTAAAAATGCATTCATGTTAGAAATAGACAATCTGATGAAAGACCAAACACTTGTAGTGAAATTTAATTTGTAATTTAAAAAAAAAACCTCCCATCAAACAAAAATCAGAACAGAATGGCTTCACAGGGAAATTCTACCAAACATATAAAGAAGAGCTAATATCTATCCTTCTCAAACTCTTCCAAAAAGTTGAAGAGGATGGAACACTGCCAAATTCATTCTACAAGGCCACCATTACCCTGATACCAAAACCAGACAAAGACACTACAAAAAAAGAAAATTACAGGCCAACATCTCTGATGAATATAGATGCAAAAATCCTTAACAAAATATTAGCAAACCGAATTCTACAATATATAAAAAGAATCATACACCATGATCGAGTGGGATTTATTCCAAGGATGCAAGGATGGTTCAATATCAATCAGTGTGATATACTTCATTAACAAAAGGAAGGATAAAAATCACATGATCATCTCAATAGACACAGAAAAAGCATTTGACAAAATTCAGTATCCATTCATGATAAAGACTACCATCAGAGTAGGTATAGAGGGAATATATATCAACATAATAAAGGCCATGTATGATAAGCCCACAGCTAACATATTAATGGTGAAAAGCTGAAAGCATTTCCTCTAAGATCAGGAACTAGACAAGGATGCCTACTCTTGCCACTTCTCTTTAACAGAGTATTGGAAGTCCTAGCCATAGCAATCAGAAAAGAAAAATAAATAAAAGGCATTCAAATTGGAAGGGAAGAAGAAAAACTGTCACTATTTGCAGATGACATGACACTATGTGTATAGAAAACCCTAAATCCCCACCAAAAAACTATTAGAACTAATAAATGAGTTAAGTAAAGTGGCAGGATACAAGACTAATGTACAGAAATCTGTTGCTTTTCTATACACTAATAATGAACTATCAGAAAGAGAAAGCAAGAAAACAATTCCATTTAAAACAGTATCAAAAAGAATAAAATACCGCAGAATAAACTTAACCAAGGAGTTGAAAGACCTATACTCTGGAACTATAAAATCTTGATGAAGGAAATGAATGATGACACAAAGAAATAGAAAATACTCCGTTTTCATGACTTGGAAGAATTAAATATTGTTAAAATGTTCACACTACTCAAAGAAATCTACAGATTTAGTGCAATCCCTATCAAAATACCCGTGATATTTTTCACAGAACTATAACAATCCTAAAATTTATATGGAACCACAAAAGACCCCAAATAGCCAAAGGAATCTTGAGAAAAAAGAACAAACCTGGAGGTTTCATGCTCCCTGACTTCAGACTATACTACAAAGCTACAGTAATGAAAACAACATGGTACTGGCAAAAAACAAAACAAAACAAAACAAACAGACATATAGACCAGTGGAACAGAATAGAGAGCCCAAAAATAACCTACACATTTATGATCAGTGAGTTTACAACAAAGGAGGAAAGAATATATAATGGGGAAAAGACAGTCTTCAATAAGTGGTGCTGGGAAAACTGGACAGCTACATGTAAAAGAACAAAATTAGGACATTTTCTCACACCATGTACAAAAATAAACTCAAAATGGATTAAAGACTTTAATGTGAGACCAGAAACTGTAAAACTCCTAGAAGAGAACATGAGCAGAACACTCTTTGACATTAATCATAGCAATATTTTTTGGATCTGTCTCCCAAGGCAAAAGAAACAAAACCAAAAATAAACAAATGGGACCTAATTAAACTTAAAAGCTTTTGCACAGCAAAGGAAACCATTGACAAAATGGAAGGCAACCTACTGAATGGGAGAAAATATTTGTAAATGATATGACTTATAAGGGGTTAATGTCCACAACGTATAAACAGCTTATACAACTTAATATCAAAAAAACAATCAACTCAATTAAAAAATGGGCAGAAAAACTGAATAGACATTTTCCCAAAGACATACAGATTCTAACAGGCACACGAAAAGATGCTCAACATTGCTAATTATTAGACAAATGCACATCAAAACCACAATGTGATATCACCTCACACCTGTCAGAATGACTATCATCAAAAAGAGCACAAATAACAAATGTTGGCAAGGATGTGGAGAAAAAGGAACCCTAGTATACTGTTAGCGGGAATGTAAATTGGTGTAGCCACTATGGAAAACAGTATGGACAGTCCTCAAAAACTAAAAGTAGAACTCCATATGACCCATCAATTCCACTCCTGAGTATATATCTGAAGAAAATGAAAACACTAATTCAAAAAGATACATGCACCCCAACGTTCACAGCAGCATTATTTATAATAGCCAAGACATGGAAGGAACCTAAGTGTCCATCAACAAATAAATGGATAAAGAAGATGTGATATAGCCATTATTTTGTGATAAGTTTAAATGGAGTATAATGTATAAAATTATTGAATCACTATGTTGTACACCTGAAACTATTAAAATATTGTAAACCAACTATATGTCAATAAAAAATAAAATGCATTCTTGTTGCTGTGTGTATATCTAATCCATTTCTGATGATTACTGCATAATATTTAATGACAGAACATTTACCACATTTTAGCTGTCTACTCTCCCAGTGATAGACAACCAGGTTGTCTTCAAGTCTCCACCATCATAAATAACACAGCAATGAATATGTTTCTGTGTCTGCATAAGAATTTCTTTGGGATATATCCCAGGAGTGCAACTGTGGGCTCATAGAATATGAGTTCTTGATTTGCATAATTTATGTCAGATTGCTTTCGATAAGGCTATACCAGTCCATACTCCCACCACCACATATAAGGGTTTCAGCATCCCCACAACCCAACCAGCTGGCATTATCAAAATTTTATAGTTTAATAGATGTAAAACGATAGTACATTGCTGTTTTAATTAACATTTCACTGATATTTTTGAGCATCTCTTCATATGTCTTGATTTTGGGATTTCCTCTAGGTTCATGTTTTTTGCTTATTTTCTTTCTAGGGGTTGCTACCCTCTTACTTATTTGCAAGGATTTTGTGTATTAAATATTTCATATATCTTTTCTCATTCTCTCATCTAGTTACTTTGTCTACAGTGTCTTTTGGTGAATAGAAATCTTTATTATTCATCAATATTATTGTCTTATAGTTTGTGCTTTTTATAATAGGTTTTGCTTTTCCATTCTCCTCAGTCACAAACTGTAATAGTCTCCTATGTTTTTCTTTTATAATTTTATTTTTCACATTTATTATATCTTTAATCCTTCTCAAGCCAGTCTTGTATGAGGTATAGAATTGATGAAATATGGTAATTATACTTTAAGCCTTGATATATCAGTTTCTGAGAGGGGGATATTAAATCTTCTACTACAATTATGCTTCTATCTATTTCTCCCTGAAGTTGTCTATATTTTAAGACTGTATAATTAGGTGCATCTATGTGTTTTACCTATTACATTTATGTGTTTGCTTCTTTTATGACTATGTAATGACTTTTTATCACTTCTTATCATTTGAGACTAAAATTCCTTTTTGACAGATACTATGGTCACAACCCAGTTCATATTTTCCTGGTGTATCTTTTTTCATCTTTTTATTTTTAGTCTTTCCATCTCCTTATGTTTTAAGTGTGTCTTTGATAGCCAATTTACTGTTGGATATATTTTTAAAAAATCCAATTAGTGAGGTTAATTTATTTGCACTTAACATAATTGCTATATATCAAGAGTTAATCCTACCATCCATGTGCTACACACTTTTATTTTTAACCTCCATTTCTACTTTTTTTTTGAAGTATAGTTAATTTACAATGTTGTATTAGTTTCTGATGTACAGCAAAGTGATTCAGTTATACATATATACATGTATATTCTTTTTCATATTCTTTTCCATTATAATTTATTACAAGATATTGAATATAGTTCCCTGTGCTATACAGTAGGAACTTGTTGTTTATCTATTTTGTATTATAGTAATTTGTATCTGCTAATCCCAAAGTCCTAATTTATCCCTCCCCGCTGCTATCCCCTTTGGTAACCACAAGTTTGTTTTCTATGTCTGCAAGTCTGTTTCTGTTTTGTAAATAAGTTCCATTTGTATCATATTTTGGATTCCACATATAAATGGTATCACATAATATTTGTCTTTGTCTGTCAGACTTACTTCACTTAGTATAGTAATCTCTAAGTCCATCCACGTTGCTGCAAATGACAGTATTTCATTCTTTTTATGGCTGAGTAGTATTCCACTATATATATACATATATATGTATGTATATATATATATATATATATATATATATAAAACATCTTCTTTATTCATCTGTTGATGGACAATTTAGGTTGCTAACATGTCTTGGCTATTGTAATTTGTGCTGCTATGAACACTGGGGTTCATGTGTCTTTTTTTTTTTTACTATTTTTATTTTTTATTTTTTATTTTTTGCAGTACGCGGGCCTCTCACTGTTGTGGCCTCTCCCGCTGCAGAGCACAGGCTCCGGACGCGCAGGCTCAGCGGCCATGGCTCACGGGCCCAGCCGCTCCGCGGCATGTGGGAACTTCCCGGACCAGGGCACGAACCCGTGTCCCCTGCATCGGCAGGCGGACTCTCAACCACTGCGCTACCAGGGAAGCCCCTCATGTGTCTTTTTGAATTAGAGTTTTCTCTGGATATATGCCCAGAAGTGGGATTGCTGGATCATATGGTAACTCTATTTTTAGTTTTCTAAGGAACCTCCATACTGTTCTCCATAGTGGCTGCACCAGTATACATCCCACCAACAGTATATGAGGGTTCCCTTTTCACCACACCTACAGCATTTACTATTTGTAGACTTCTTGATGATGGCCATTCTGACCAGTGTGAGGTGGTACCTCATTGTAGTTTTGATTTGCATTTCTCTAATAATTAGCAATGTTGAGTACCTTTTCATGTGCTTATTAGCCATCTGTATGTCTTCTTTGCAGAAATGTCTGTTTTGGTCTTCTGCCCATTAAACTTCTGCAGGTTTAAAATTCATACATAATTGTTTTTCTTGTGGTGGTAGCCATTCACTTCAGAATCATACCCATAGATTTAAGAGAGCTCCTCCATCTCAACGGTTTGAACAAAAACCCAAACAAAAGTTCTACGGGTGATGCTCAAAGATCTGATGCATCATGTGCACATGTTGATCCAATCACTGTTGCTGAAGTAGAAGGTGTTTGATCTCCAAAGGAAACACAAGGTACTGTTCTCAAAAGAAGGAGGAATGAAGGCCCAGAGACCATAAAACAATATATGTCCACTTCTTCATACTAAATCAACTTTTTAAAACCTCAGTTTCTTTATCTGTGAAATGGCAATGATAATACCTCTCTCAAAGGGGTGATATGAGGAGGAAACTGGGTAATAGATATGAATGTCCCTTGTGAATCATACAGTGCTGTACAAAGATTAGTTATTCTTGCTCTTGCATTCCTCACATGGTATCATTTGTTTAGATATTGGTATTTATCTGTATTGCTACATGGGGAACTACCATCCTAGCCAGCATTCTCCCTAAATTGTGCTGATGTCTGTAGAACTGATTTGCCTTTTCTGAGAATAATGAATGTACAAGATGTCAGGATCATGTTTGACCTGGGAGTCAGTTTCCACCCAAATGATCCTGAAGTTGCAGGGCAGGGTAACTCGCTAGTAGACTTGCCAGACTGCCCACAGCTGAAAGCTTGTTGCAATGGTGCCAAACTGGGCTCCAGTTCCCTCTCTACCTCAGATTATATTTGTGACCTTACCCATGTCACTTTAACTCTCTGAGCCTGAAAAATGGAGGTCATAAGAAGACCCACCACTTAAAGTTGTGGTAGGATTACAGAAGATTATGATGTAAAATGCTCTGGCCTTGGAGAAAATCTTATGCTTGTCAGACACAGATTTAAATCTTTATACTGAGTGCTTACCAATTTCCACTCTGCTACATTATGGCTAGGTTGAGTGCAGGTTCTTTCTCATCTCTGAAGTACATTGAATTTCTCTGTTTCCTTAGAGAATAACTGTTGTCCCTCTCAAAGCCCTATGTCTTTATAATTTGGATCAGGAATACTTGCCAGAAGGATAAAGTCTCCCAGGAGATCCTGTTCTTTATGGACAACTGAAGTTGATAATTCTGCTTTTCACATATGAAAATTTAGATTCAGACTAAACTGAAAGATAGTAACGTAGCTGCTATGTTTATTGGAATAGGTTATGATTGCTCATAAACCTATAATAATCCCATGAATTAGGTATTAATATCCTCGTTTTACTGATAAGGAAATAGAAGGTCACATAAATTAGGTAACTTGACCAAGGTGACACAGTTGATAAGGAGAAGGTAAACAGTCTAGTGTAATGTAGGGAGGATGGACTTTGGAGTTAGAAAGATCTAAATTAGGGTCCTGGCATTGCCGTTCACTAGATCTTGATCTTTGGCCAGGGACCAAACCCCTTAAATCTCAGTTTGCTCACCTGTAAAGTGGGGATTATGATAATGTCAACCTCACCTGAATGTTGTGAGGTTGAACTGAGAGAGTATATGTAATGCAGCGTGCCTGGCACATGGTAAGCGCTCCATAAATCTTTAGGCACTACTTGATAAATGTCCTGGGAGCCCAGAGCCCATAGAGCTCACCCACAGTGCGGCCTTAGGGGGAACTTGAATCATCATCAAGCTCCTTTAAAACATTTCACTGGACATTCAAATGGTTGGCCTGACAATCCTTTGGGCTATGGTTCAAGATGAAAGTCCCAGAAAGGAAATGAAGCAGCAATGTGCAGACCACCCCCACCCATACCCTGCCCAACACAGCTGTTTGGACCAGGACTGGGAATCTGCCCCAAAGGCAGGCAAGCAACCAACAACATACAAATGTGGACTGGCTTCTAAGAAATGAGTTGGACAAATCAATATTTCTCTCCCAGGGGTCTGACTTGGGAAACATGAAGTGACTGAGGCAATTAACAGCAATGAAAACTATAACTAATTAAACTATGACATTGAGTAAGGATATGTGTGGGAGGAGATAGAGCCTGGGCTGTCTCTATCACAAACCAAAGTGATGAGGAAGCAGAAATTATGAGTAAACAGAAGCTATGAAGTAGAAAAAGATATGTTTATTCAACAAATATTTCTAGAGCCCCTTCTATGAACTAGGCACTGTGCTAGGCTCTGTATATACAAAAGTGACTAAGACACAGCCTCTGCCTTCACAGCACTTAATTTTAGTAGGGAAGAGAGACAAAACAAGTAAACAAACAAATAAATAACAACAAATTGTTTTAAGGACTAAAAAAGAAAACAAGTATGGGGCTTAGATAGAACATACCAGGAAAGGAGCTACTTAAGAAATAGCATGGTGAGGGAAATTCTCTCAGAACAGATCATTAAGTTGAAACCTGTAGAATGAGAAGGAGCCAGAGAGAAGAGTATTTGAGGCAGGGGCTGTGCAATGCCTGCCAGTAAGAAAAGGCTTATTATGTACAAGGAAGCTGGGAAACAACAACAAAACAAAACAAGCCAGGTTGCTGGAGGGAAATGAAGGAAAGGGAAGCAGCCAGCAGCCTGGCGGGGTAAGCAGGAAGCATGTCACAGGATCAGCAGGCCTTGGAATGGAGTTGGGTATTTAGTCCCTGTGTAGAGAGAGGCCATGAAAGCATTTGAGGTTGGGTAGTAACGTGATCCAGTATAAAGTGGTAGATAAGTGCAAAGGCTAAAGATTCATTCTGGGTCCAAGCCTAAGTTCTATCATTTAACAGCTGTGTGATCTTGGGCAGTACTTAACCTCTCTGTGCTCCAGTTTCCTTTTCTATAAAATTGAGGTAAATTGGTTTTTACCTCATGGAGTGGTTTTAAAGACTAAATACATATAAAGTGCTTGCAGCAAGTCCTGGCACATAATAAACACCTCATAAATGTAAGCTTGTACTGTTATTTTGTTGTTAAAAAGGTCATGGTAGCTTCTAAATGGAGAATGAATGTGTGGGAGATAAAAGAGAGGCCAGTTATGAGGCAGATGAGGAGTCTGGGTGAGAGATGATGAGTGAAGGGGTGGTAGTAGAGACCGAAAAAATTGGACTCATTTGACATAATTTTGGAGGTAAAATTTTCATATATCGCAGATAGATTGGACATTGTGGTTGAGGAGCATAGAGAAATCAAGAATGACTCCTAGGTTTCTGGCTACAGCAACCCGATAGAACTGATATTTACTGTGAGGGAGGAGCCTGGGGGAAGCAGTTTTGGCTGGGAAATGAGAAGTTCTATTTTAGACCCGTTACACTGAAGATATCAGTGAGACATCCAAGCAGATGTCAGTTAGGCAGTTCGTTATAGGTTTGGAAACCAGAGGAAAGGTCTGGGATGAAGATATCAATTTAGATGTCATTAGCATAATCAGCATTTGAAGGCTTAGACACGGCTGAGGTTGGCTAGGAAGAGAGTACACAGAAGGAAGTGAAGGGAGCCAGGAGGCCTGAGGAATAACACATTTTAGGGTGGTTGAATAGACAAGGATAATGAGGAGAGGCCTGTGAAGAGAGAGTAAAACCAGAAGACTAGGGGAACAAAAACCAAGAGAGGAGAGTGTTTCAAGACTATTGGAGAGACTTGCTTAGAGTGTGGAAAGGTCCAATAAGATAAGGATAGAAAAATATTAGTCACTGATGACTTTGACAAGAGCAGTTTCAGTGAAGTGTGTGTGTTGGGGGGTCACACTTCAAATAGCACCCAACAGGTTGAAAAATTAACTGGAGGTGCTCTTGCTTTGACAGCACGTATAGTAAAACTGGAACAATACAGAGAAAATTGGCATGACTCCTACATACAGATGACACAGAGATTCGTGAAGTGCTACATATGTTTTGTGTATGGATCTAACTTTTGGACAATGTTAGCTTTTACATATTCAAAAAAGAAAATTGGGCTTCCCTGGTGGTGCGGTGGTTGAGAGTCCGCCTGCCGATGCAGGGGACACGGGTTTGTGCCCCGGTCTGGGAGGATCCCACATGTCGCGGAGCGGCTGGGCCCATGAGCCATGGCCGCTGAGCCTGCATGTCCGGAGCCTGTGCTCCGCAACAGGAGAGGCCACAACAGTGAGAGGCCCGTGTACCGCCAAAAAAAAAAAAAAAGAAAATTGAACCAACAAGAATGAAAGAGATCGTAAAACTGAATATAAACAGACAGAAATAAACCTAACTATATTTAAATAAGTAATATAACCATTCTGAAAGAAAATAAAAAACGGATCTGGATTACTTTTCAACACAGTACTTTGACTATATTCCCTTAGTCTAAAAACAAAATAAAAATGCAAACAAACACTGAACACTATTTAATAGATTGTTTTCAGGGACTTCCCTGGTGGCGCAGTGGTTAAGAATCCGCCGGCCAATGCAGGGGACACAGGTTTGAGCCCTGGTCCAGGAAGATCCCACATGCCGCGGAGCAGCTAAGTCCGTGCGCCACAACTACTGAAGCCCGTGCACCTAGAACCCGTGCTCCGCAACAAGAGGAACTACCGCAGTGAGAAACCCGTGCACTGCAACAAAGAGTAGCCCCTGCTCGCCACAACTAGAGAAAGCCCACGTGCAGCAACAAAGACCCAACACAGCCAAAAATAAATAAATAAATAAATTAATTAATTAATAATAAAAAATGTTTTCTTTAGTGGAATGGATATAGCAATTCTGAAACTATTTCGTGTATATCATAACACTGAACAAATGAAAATAAGACGTTGATGCCGTTGAGAGCCAGAGTTCTCACTGTGGGAAAAGGGAGATGCAAATCAGGAATCGGAGAAAGAACTCTGTGGTGTTGAACTGGAATTAGAGATACCAGTACTGAATTCATGATTAAAAATAGTTGAACTATATATTAAGCTGCCTTTCCTCCTTGGCTCTGTTTACTTAAAGGGCCTAGAAGCAGTTACTCCCCAGTAGCAATGGATATATCTGGTGCCCAGATCTCGGCTTCTAAATACCATTCCCCACCTAAAGGAGTGCTCTTTTGGAGAGAGGGATGATTTCCAAGTCTAGACAGGGAAAATACAAGATGAACCTGGAACACGGTATTATACCAGAAAGCAAGGAAATGCTAAAAAAAAAATGAGCATGTGTCAAAAGGACACAGAAACCAGCTTAAAGGGGGTCTCAATGGCCAAATCTAGGACAAGTTGAACAATAAAATGAATAATGACAATAATGGATTATAACCTATTAAATAAAATAAGAATCCATGAGGTTTTTTTTTTTACTGGTGATAATAAATATAGATTAAATATAGATAAATAAGAGAGAAGGGAAAGATCTTGCTTACAGTAGAATGCTAACTAAAAAAATGTAGATGGACTAATGGAGTTATAGAATCACCATCTTCCTTTTTTTGGCTGCAAGGCTTGTGGGACCTTAGTTCCGCGACCAGAGATTGAACCCAGCCTACAGCAGTGAAAGCACATAGTCCTAACCACCAGACCACCAGGGAATTCCCTAGAATCACCATTTTGCAACTATCATAGTAATTGATTCAGGCAAGAATTATCGGTGAATGTGGAAACCTTTGGGCAAAAGTTTTGACGAGGAACAGGATATTTACATAGTCTCAGCGTACCTCTCCACAGATTACTCATTATTTACATAGAAAAAAAATAATAACGTTACAGTGAAGACCTAGCAGATACCACCTTAACCAACTGATCAAAATGAATATGATCAATAATGGGACCAGGTAACACCGTATTTCTCCTCATGTGACACACTATCCCATAGGTAGTATTCCTGCCCACTCCAAAAAAAGAAAAATATAAATCTCATCATAAGGAAATAGGACACAAACCCAAATAGAAGGAAATTCTATAAAACAATGGCCTGTACTTAAAAAAAGTCAGTATCATAAATAACAATCTATTTTAGATTAAAAGAAACTAAAGAGTCATGACAGTTAAATGCAATGCATGATTAGGGATCAAGCACTGGATCAGACCTTGTACAGGATGGAAAACTGCTATATAGGATATTATCAGGCCAATAAGTGAACTTTGAATGTGGACTATAAATAAGGATTATATCAGTGATAAAGTTCCTGAATGTAATCTTCATACTAGGGGTGGGGGTGGGGAGAGGGGTGTATAAGTATGTAAGAGAATGTCTTTGTTCTTAGAAAATATACACTGAAGTATTTAGGGTATTAGGGGTAAAGGCTACAATTCAAATGGTTCAGAACTACCCCTGACCACACACACATACAGCTATATATTTATGTGTGCATGTGTACACATATACACACACACAGATAAAGAGACTGTGGCAAAATACTAACTTTTGGTGCCCCTGGATAAAGAGTATATGGGAATTCTTTGTAATATTTTTACAACTCTTCTGAAAGTTAGGAATTATTTTAGAGTAAAAAGTTTAAAAATAAATTGGAGATGAGTAAGTAGAAACAGTATGTAGATAACCCTTTTGAGAAATTTGGCTGTGAAGGGGAGCAGAGAAGTAGACCCAGAGTCAGGGTTGTAAAATATCTCTTCAAAGACGGGAGAAAATAGAATAGGTTTGCATGGTGATGAGAACAATGATGGGCCTCAGTTCCTCCTTTTTAAGAAGAGAGATTTGATGATATACCCTTTCCTCAGGCCCTCTAAGACTCTCCTACCTTTAGATAATGTGAGCTCCTCTGAAAACACATTTTATTCCTTAAACTTCAACCAGGAAAAGACATTTGGGCCACCACTGGAGGGCAGTACAAAATGATGTTGCATGTCATTGTGGTGGTTTTATTGTTTCAGCTGCTGGAACAAAACAAAGCCCTTTACATGATTTTCTCTCAAATGTGTTACATGAAATAAACCTCCTTCTAACGCACTTTTCTTTTTTTTTTTTAAAAACATCTTTATTGGAGTATAATTGCTTTACAATGGTGTGTTAGTTTCTGCTGTATAACAAAGTGAATCAGCTGTATGTATACAAATATCCCCATATCCCCTCCCTCCTGTGTCTCCCTCCCACCCTCCCACCCTCCCTGTCCCACCCCCTAGATGGTCACAAAGCACCGAGCTGATCTCCCTGTGCTATGCAGCTGCTTTCCACTAGCTATCTCTTTTACATTTTTTAGTGTATATATGTCCATGCCACTCTCTCACTTCGTCCCAGCTTACCCTTTCCCCTCCCCATGTCCTCAAGTCCATTCTCTATGTCTGTAACGCACAACTTTTCGCAAATGTTTTACAGAAGAAAAGCCCAACATAATTCATAACAGGAGTTTGGCAGGCGGAGTGAAGTGGTGAGAGGGTCTCATGCTTGGGAAAATGCCTGTCACATAAATTTAATAAAGAATAAATGATAACAGAAAATTTAGAGCATGTCACAGTTGGAAGGGACCCTAGAGAAGGATGACTGCAGCCCCTTTTTTAAAGATAGCACCTTGGGTCCAGAGGAGGGGAAGGACTTGGCCAAAGCTACAATGACAGAGAAGGTAATGGTTTCAACATTTATCTGGTTAGTCTGTGAAGACAGAGGTTGTGATATCTTCAAATGACATCATAAATACAGCTTGCAAAGAGACTGACCCCATCATTGATATTGATACTGAGTTCCTGAAAAAATTGTGACACCTCAGTTGCGAGACCGTGTCCCTTCCGTCTTCCTCAACCTTGGGAGAATATGACTATTTGCGTTCCACTCTTACCTGCTGCAACCAGTCCTAATGCTCTGGACAGCATAATTCTGATCATATCCAGCCTATTTCCCACACCTCTCTCACAGGAGCTTCAGACCCATAAGGGATCACATGTCAGGCTTTCCTACCAACATTGGGGGGTGGAGTGGAAGGCTATTGGAAAGAAAGTGAATGGGCATGTGGCAGTCCATTGTTTGGAAAGAAACAGCCGTATCAGTGCATTTGAGGGGAAGTGATCTTAAAAGGACAATCAGAAAATCCTAGTGAAATGTAAAAACTCTAAATATGACCTAAGTACATAAAGGAACAGAAAGACTTTAGACTGATCAAAATACAGAAAGCAATATGACTTCATATCACGCTAATACGTAGACTCAATTACATAGAAGGCCCCTAATGTCACTATCACCTACATAAAATGTTCAGGCATTAGCCTGGCATTTTAGCTCCCACCCCGTGCTCCAGCCATTGTTTCCTGAACACTCGCTGCCATGGTACAACTGCTATGATATATCAGGCTATGCTCTATACTTGCTCCATTTTGAGGCTCATCTCAAATGCCACCTTCTTTGCCTGCGTTCCTTTATCTGACCCTCACACTTACTTGAAGATTCTTTTTGGCTACAGCCATTGCATGTGCCTGTCTTTAGCATTCATTTCATTCTGCCTTGTCTTCCCCACTACATAGTGAGCACTTTGAGGTCTTACTACTACTATTTTTTTTAAATTTTATTTATTTTATTTGTTTACTTTTGGCTGCTTTGGCTCTTTGTTGCTGTGCGTGGCTTTCTCCAGTTGCGGCGAGTGGGGGCTACTCTTTGTTGCGGTGCACGGGCTTCTTATTGCGGTGGCTTCTCTTGTTGCAGAGCATGGGCTCTAGGCATGTGGGCTTCAGTAGTTGTGGCACGCGGGCTCAGTAGTTGTGGCTCACAGGATCTAGAGGACAGGCTCAGTAGTTGTGGCGCACAGGCTTAGTTGCTCCGTGGCATGTGGGATCTTCCCGGACCAGGGCTCGAGCCCGTGTCCCCTGAATTGGCAAGCGGATTCTTAACCACTGTGCCACCAGGGAAGCCCTACTACTATTATTTTAGGGATTGTTTCCATTCATTAATAATCTGCCAATAATCTTTCTTATCTTTCTATACCTCTCCTGTCTTTCCAGCTCACTCACTCCAACAGTTCTTTGGTTCCCCCCTTGGCCCTACAATCTAGTGATCCTAACACCTATTCACCATTCCTTACCTATTTCATGTCCTCTCACTTCTCTTTTTATACACTTCACTTCCAAGGTCCAATGTTATCATCATTCCCTTGATATGTCCTCTCCTCTCCTGCCCCGTCTTGCTTTGTTATTTTGCTTCACAAAATCCCTACCCTGGACAATCTAACTCTTCACTTACTCTCCACCTTTGGGAAAGTGGATGAAGAAAAACCCACAACTATATCAACAGGACTCTTAAAATTCATCACCATTAACCTCACATGGGCCGTTAGTGCTATATGGGAATCATTTTATTTCAAAAGTCCATCCACTTTCCCTAAATGATTATTTCATACCTTTTCTTTACTCAAACTTCCGACACCTTCCGCTTTCTTTTCCCTCTCAGCAGATAGCTCACCCACCTGCATCCATGCCTGCGTACCCAGTCCTCTCTTTGGTACTCTAAAAATCAATCCTTTCCCCTCTGCTCCAGCAATCCTCTCTCTTACCTACATAATTAATACTTCACTTTCCAAAGGATCATCACATCAGCTTAAAAAAGTGCTATGTTATTTCTTACCTTAAAAAACAAAATCTCTCCTGACTCCATATCCCCTTCTAGCTACCACACTTGCATCTGCTGTTCTTTTTACCTTGATGGCCACCCATCCTAGATATACTCTTGGTCACTCTCTTACTTTAAGTCTTTTCTCAAATGTTTCCTTATCCATGAGGACTTTTCTGACCACCCTTAGTAGACTCTCAACCTCTCCCATATAAACTCCTATAAGCTCCCATCTATCTTTCTTCCTTCACTAATATATTTTTCTCCTACCAACTTATGATTATATATATACATATTCATATGTATGTATATATATGTATACAATCATAAGTAAATAAGGAGAAAATATATGATTTATAAATTATATTTATAATTTATAAATATATATTATTTATTTATTTATAATTTTATATATAGTTTATATAATTGTCACTCTTCCGCCATTGAAATATAAGCTGCATGAAGGCAGAGTTTTGTTTGTTTTGTTTACCGCTGTATCCTCAGTACCTAGAACAGTGCCTAGCACATAGTAGACTCAATAACTATTTTTAAAATAAATGAACAAATCCTCATGATAACCCTACAAGGTAGATCTATTTTTATCTCCTCTATTTTATAAATGAGGGAACTGAGGTTCAGATAGGTTAAGGAACTAACCTTAAATCACACAACTCATAAGTGGCAGAGCTGAGGTTGGAATTAAGGTGTGTTTTCCTTTAAAGCCCACAACTTTAACCACTGTGGTATACTGCCTTCTCTATATCCCTGCAATCAGTCTTCTTAAGTCTATCACCACTGCCTCTGCCTCTCTCCAATAACTCTTACCAGGATCTCTAAAGCCTCCATCCTTGACCCCACTGCTCCATCCTTTTTTTTGTTTAATTTATTTATTTATTTTTGGCTTCGTCGGGTCTTAGTTGCAGCACGCAGGATATCTTCGTTGAGGCATGTGGGATCTTTCGTTGAGGTGCGAGGGCTCTGTGTTGTGGTGCCCAGGCTTCTCTCTAGTTGAGGCGCGCAGGCTCCAGGTCACGTGGGCTCTGTAGTTTGCAGCACGTGGGCTCTAGCTGAGGAGCACGAGCTCAGTAATTGTGGCGCACGGGCTTAGTTGCCCCAAGGCATGTGGGATCTTAGTTCCCTGACAGGGATCGAACCAGGGGATCGTCCACTGCACTGTAAGGTGGATTCTTTTTTTTTTTTTTTTGTAAGGTGGATTCTTTACCACTGGACCACCAGGGAAGCCCCTCACTGTTCCATCCTTTACACAGAGCCAGAGTGACGTGTGTGTGTGTGTGTGTGTGTGTGTACAGTTAAGTGGTTTTTACTGTACCCACAGAGTTGTACAACCATACCATTATCTAATTACAGGACATTTTCGTCACTCCAAAAAGAAACCCTGTACCCATTAGCAGTCACTCTCCTTTTCCCCTTCCCCCAGCTCCTGGCAACTGCTAATCTACTTTCTGTTTCCATGGATTTGCCTTTTTTGGACATTTCATAGAAATGGAATCATACAATATGTGGTTTTTTGTGTCTGGCTTCTTTCCCTTCCTTCAGTGTTCATCCATGTTGCAGCATGGATCAGTAGTTCATTCTTTTTTATTGCCGAATAATAATACTCCATTGTATGGTTATACCACATGTATTTATCTATTCATCAGTGATGAACATTTGGGTTGTTTCCATCTTTGGCTATTATGAATAATGCCACTAGGAACATTCATATACAAGTTTTTATGTGACTATATTTTTAATTATGTTTAATTATGTTTTAATTCCTATATACCTAGGAATAGAATTGTTGGGGCCTATGGTAACTCTATGTTTTACTCTTTGAGGAAGTGACAAATTGTTTTCCAAAGTGGCTGTACCATTTTACACATCCACCAGCAATGTATGAGGGATCCAATTTCTCCACATCCTTACCAACACTGAATATTGCAACAATCTCAACGACATCACTATTTTGCATGTGGATATACAGTTGTTACTGTGCATTTTAAAAATTATAGCCATTTTAGTGGTGTGAAGCAGTATTTCATTGTGGTTTTGATTTGTATTTCCCAAATGACTAATGATGTTGAGCATCTTTTTGTGTACTTTTTGGACATTTGTATATATTCTTTGGAGAAATATTGCCTCAAATCTTTTACCCATTTTTAATTGGCTAAGTTGTAAGAGTTCTTCATATATTCTGGATAGTCCACTTATCAGGTATATGATTTGCAAATATTTTCTCCCATTCCTTGGATTGTCTTTTCACTTTCTTGATGGTGTTCTTTGAAACACAAAAGTTTTAAATTTTGATGAAATTCAATTTACCTATTTTCCTTTTGCTGCTTATGCTTTTGGTGTTACATCTAAGAAATCATTGCCTAATTCAAAGTCATGAAGATTTGCATCTATTTTTTTCTTCTTAGAGTTTTATAGTCTTACATTTGCATCAACGATCTATTTTGAGTTGGTTTTTGTATATGGTATGAGGAGGAAGCCTAACTTCATTCTTTTTGTTTGTGGTTTTATTTATTTATTTATTCTTTTTTTTTTTTTTGGTTGTGCTGCGTAGCATGAGGGATCTTAGTTCCAGGGATCAAACTCCTGCTCCCTGCAGTGGAAGCACAGAGTCCTAACCACTGGACTGCCAGGGAATTCCTTAACTTCATTCTTTTACATGTGGACATCCAGTTGTCCCAGCACCATTTGCTGAAAAGACTATTCTTCCCCCAACTTGAATTGTCTTGGCAATCCTGTGGAAAATCAATGGACCATAAATGTACAGGCTTATTTTTGAAGTCTCAATTCTATTCCATTGATTTATATGTCTCCCCTTATGCCAATACCACACTAACTTGATTACTGTACTTTAATGGTAAGTTTGAAATCAGGAACTATGAGTCTTCCAACTCTATTCTTCATTTTCAAGATTGAGTCCCTTGCAATTCCATAGAAATTGTAGAATTGTTAGTTTCTGCAAAGAAATTAGGTGGGATTCTGATAGGACTTGCCTTGAATCTGTAGATCAGTTTAGGGAGTACTGACATTTTAAATTTTCTAATCCATGAACTTGAGAAGTGTTTCCATTTATTTAGGTCTTCTTTAATTTCTTTCAATGATGTTTTTGTAGTTTTCAGTTACAAGTCTTATACTTCTTCTTTGGTTGAACATCAGCTGAAATCTTTGACTTGCATATAGAGGCAATATTGAAAATAACAACAAAAAACCCTCTTGAACACTGAGCACCGAGGGTGTATAATTATATTTATATACAGTTAAATGCAAATATGATGCTACCATTCTATTTACATATTTTGATTTTCTAGACTGGGGGACAGAGTGGATAGTGTCTCCAGTGCAAGTATGTGCCCTTTTTTGTCTCTTAGTACCAAATGTTGCTGTGAATTGGGACAGTCTCCTCAGATTTTTAAAATTTGACAGATTTACTTCAGATCTCTGTTAGGGGTGAGACACAGTGTTTATCAGTAAAACTAATGAACACGGGACTGTTATAAAGATAACCAAATCCTTAATCATCATTGTCATAACCATAATGTGATAGTCCCCATTTGTAGGGCACTTATTCCCATTCCCACGTGTCAGACACTGTGCAAAGTGCTTTATAAGCATCAACTATTTAATTTTCTTAATCACTCTGATATAGTTTGCATAAAACTGAGGCTCGAAGACTTTACATAACTTGTCCATGGTATTATAGCTTAAGTGGAGACCCTGATTCAATATCAGATTTGTCTGATTACAAAGCCCATCCTCCTAACCACTGTCCTGATGTTAGGGTTCCTGGCCTATAAACTTGACTTCCTTTTGGAAGGATAAAATAGGTTCCTGATTGTGCTTTTAAAAAATCAAGGCCACTAGATTTGAAAATACTATCAACACAAAACAGTAATTGTCCCATTTGCTTCCAGTGGTGATTTTGCATCTCTGAGAATCTTCAGACAGATGCATTTCTCTAAGCCTCTTCTGGCCCAGCCATGATTCCCTCTGGGTATTTCCTAAAATTCCCTCCTCCAATCTTCCTCTGCTAGTTCCTCCCTCTCCCATCCCCACCATGCTCCATCCCACCAAACATCTCAACATGCCCAGAACATACTTGTTCTTCTGTGCTTTGTTGACACATACTTCACCTGGAAAGACCTGGCTCTGTTGTAGGTCAATGGTCAGGGGTTTGATGAGAAGTCTCTGGAGGGTTTTAAACAGGGAATTGATAAGATCTAATGAACATTTTAAAAAGATCACTCTGTCTATTATAAGGATAACAGACGTAGGTGCAAACATGAAATTGGGGAGATTAGTTAAGGAGCTCTAGCAGTGGTCTAGGAAAAAGGTGATGGTGGCAGTGAAGATACTGAGAGATGGTCAGATCTGGAATATATTTTGAAAATAGAATTGGAATTTTAGATATATACTGGAGGTTGAGCTAGCAAAACTTGCTGATAGTTTGGATGTGGGTTATGAAAGAAAGCACAGAATCAAGGAAGAAAAGCAATGAAGGCCTGAACAAGGCATCCTCTATTTGTGTTATGAGATGTTCAATACACAGTCATCGTTTTACACTGAGACACAACTGTGATTGTGGCTTAGAAAATCTTTGACTGAAACAGTTGTCTATTTGTCATTATGTGTTCATGTGGGGTATCTTAGCTTTCTCCATGTACATGAACCTTCTAAGAGCAGGACACTGTGCTAGGTCTTTCACAAAAGTTGCATCATTTAACTTACCCCAAACCTTAGAAGTAGGAATTAATATCCCCATTTTACAGAGAAGGAAACTAAGACTTAATTTATGATTTCACTGAGGTTACATATTTAGTAATGGGCTGAGCTGAGACTTGAAATCAAATTTTACTCTAAAGCCCATGTTCTTGTCACTGCAATAATTCAAAGGTACAGAATCAGAATTCCCCAAACTTTTCTCCTCATTAATTGAAGCCTCTGTTGACCTTCATGTGCCCTACTTTAGAGCCCAAGGCTGGCAAACAGGACAGCTTTGTTCTGTCTGTAGCCCATCTGCAGACTTGCCTTGTGATTTAGGGCAAGCTTCTTAATTTGATGGTGTCTCAGCATTCCCCCATGTTAAAGCAGGACTTGTAATTAGTTATGGAGACAATTCTTTGAAATCTTCAGATGAAAGGACCTGCAGCCTTGAGTGTAAATATTTTCTTTCCCATGGTGTTCTTTTTGTTTCGTATAGCTTCTGGGACCCTTCATAAGGAAAAAGAAAAAAAAAGAAGAAAGAAAGAAAAAGGAAGGAAATAGGACAAGTGTAAAACTGTATTTGTTTGCTTGCAACAAGCCAGTGGAACTTTTGGGACATAAACGTAATAATCTCCCTTACTCTACAGAACTCAATAAACGTTACTAATAAATGAATAAATTTTATTCAAAAAAACTTTAAGGTAGGCCTTTTTTTTTTTTTTTTCAATATTCAGGTTCCTTTAAGGGTCCCACTGAAGATCTTTAAAAATGATTTCTATTTTGTTTCTGGCTTCTGAAATCCTAAATATTCTCCAGTAGGAGCTAACGCTTATGCAGTGTCTGCTGTGTGCCAGGTATCAGGCTAACTGCTTTCACATGAAACCTCATTGAATCATCATAATAGCACTATCGGGTAGGTGCTATTATTACCTTCAATTTAAAGGAGAGGAAACCATGGCTTGGTATAGTTCTTTGACTTGTCCAAGGCCACAAAATAAGGAAGTTGGACTAAGCTGGGTCTTCCCAGTTCTAAATTCAGGCTCTTCCCAGGACACCCCCTTGCCCTGAAAAATTAGCAATGACGACAATTTTGAACTGTGCTATCACACCCTGGGTGTGTGTGGCATTTAAAAATCTCTTACTGCTTGTTCTTTCCAGTCCCTGGCACAGGGACAGTTATTTGTGTAGCACAATTGTTGTTATTGTGCAGCCTCACATATTTTTTCTGCCCTGGGCAAACATGAACAATAATGGGCTATATTTATGAAACCAGCAGCTTGGAAGCATGACCTCCAGATTACCATTACAATTGTAGTATAATTTTTTTTCTGTTTTTGTAGCTTAGCACTATTTCTATAGAAGGGCTATCTCAAAGTCTCATGCCAATAAACTGGTTCTTTGTATACTCAGAGGGCTCCTCACAGGTTTTTTTCCCCCATAGTTTCGATCAATCAGCCTGCATTTCTAAAAGCTGACGTCACAGACATGCAGTGTTCATGAAGAGCTGATATGACAGTCACCTCCCAAAGTTGGAAAATAAATAAAAGTAGCTGTGGTTTCTCTTAAGGATGGATTGGGGAGGGGCTGTGGAGTTAGAGTAGGATAGAAAGATGGAAAGATAGGCTGATGACAAAGCTGTTCATGATCTAAGTTCTCTTCTTCAAGATCATCTTGGGTTTAGGATTACTATAAATCCATAGCCTCATCTTCAGGTTTCCATGGTCAAAAGCTCCGTATTATGAAGCCTTCTTGGGAGTGATCAATGTCTGCAGGACACCAGCAACATGCCCTAGTAAAAAGCACATTTGAATCAGAACACCTATGTATAATTCCTAGCCTTGTCACTATGAATTTGGACAAATTCCTCTTCTGTAAAATAAAATTAATAATAACCCCTATAGTGAGGATTAAATGAAATAATGTACATGAGAGCAGCAATTGTTGGCTATCAGTATGCAGAAGTAAGTCATCGCACACAACTTTACCTAGGGAAACAATGACAGGGATATATGTGTCAGCTGTTCAAAGCACTCCTTTCTAATAGTTAATGTATCTGCAAAACTGACTTAGTAATTGGAGGGTTGGGTTGTTTGACAGGTAGAGAGTTAAATGGTGATGTTGAAGAATGGTATCGTTATAGGGACTTCCCTGGTGGTCCAGTGGTTAAGACTTCACCACAGAGGGTGTGGGTTCAATCCCTGGTAGAGGAGCTAAGATTCCACATGCCTCGTGGCCAAAAAACCAAAACATAAAAAAAACAGAAGCAATACTGTAACAAATTCAATAAAGACTTTAAAAATGGTCCACATCAAAAAAAAATGGTATCCTTATATTAATACTGCCACTTACTGAACACCCATTTCAGGCCAGGCTCTTTGATAAGACATTTATGCATGATTTCTAGTCCTTATACCATCCCTACAAGGTAGGTATTATTACCTCCAATGCACACATGAAGAATATGAAGCTTACAGACCCAGAGACATTAAGTTGCCCTACAAAAAACAGATAAGTTCTTTTTGTCTGCTCCATGAAGCTCATTCTTTTTACAATGAATTAGATCATAACATATCTTCCATTAGCTACATTTTACCCTCCTAAAATAGATCTGGGATATGACCCAGTGCTTTGATGAGATCTGGGACACGAATTTGCAAACTCTCATTGGTGTGTCATCTAAAAAAATATCCAGTCCTGGAAGTTCTAGGCCTTTTCCAGAGTTTAGACCATCACTCCCATCCCCCACTATGTCAAGATTTTAATTTAAACCAGAACCAATGAGCAAAGAAGGTAGCCAATACAAATTATTGGTGGTCTGGAAGGGAGCCTGGGGCAATTCCCATACAAGTAGTCTTCCCTTGCTTAGGGGTCTGATTATCGTTATTATTATTTTAACCAAGGCCCAAACCTGCTCTAATATGGTTTGGAGGAGTTTCCTTGAACAGCAAGCGAATTTGTACTTCCAGTAGCAATTTATTCCATGACTTTAAGATTTTTTAACTAAATCCATGTATCTACATCTTTAGGTATTTCCATACATGTTATCTCATTCATCCTCACAATAACCCTAAGGTTGTACAAGTATTAAATAGTTGAGACAGGATTGGAACCTGGATGTTTCTGATGTCCAAGCCCTGTTTATTCCACTATGGTATACTGCTTTGGTTATTGGCTGTATAACCTTGGGAAAATCACTTAATGTCTATGACCTTCAGTTACCTCATCAGTAAAGTGGGTATGATGATTACTACCTTTCATAGTTGTTAAGTTCAAAAGTGATAATATAAATTAGAAAATTAAAGTAGAAACACCAGTGGTAGTTATAGCTGATAAATGTACCAGGTGGAAAAGGAGTAATTTAAAACATTATTTTCCCTTCTCCCTTAAGTTAAAAAGAATAACAGCAAAAAGAGGCCAAAGGAGACTCTCTTGAGTAAGTTGTTGCTCACCAGACCTGCATGGCTGGCTCTTTGTTGGCTGGACCTTGTAAAAATGGGGTCTGAGTACAGTCAGGAATTTCTGAGGGCATTTCTGGGATGGTTTGCCTGTGGTGGTAAAGGTCTAAAACCTTACATGGGGCTAACTCCATCCTTGGCCTTGTTCAGTTGGCCCTCCTGTGTGTCAAACGGGGACTACTACAAGAATGCTAACAGGGGTGTGGGCCTGATAGAGTTGTGGTTTGTTGCTGTGGGAAGCCACCATGACTGAGAAAGGAAGACCCATTCCAGGCAAAGACATTTATTAAGGCCTACTCTGTGCTAGGCCAGATTGTGAGAGGGGTGTAGTTGTGAGTCAGCCCTCTATTCTGATGGATTTTACAATCTAGTGGGGGTATAGAAAAGCCCTCAACTAACTCTTAAAAACAAGGCAGAGTGTAAGGATCATATCAGAGCAACTAAGAGGTGGGGTGGGATTTCCTAGAAGGTTTCTTGAAGTAGGTGGCATATAAGCCAAGCCTTTAAGGATGAGGATTTCAAGTAACTGATCGGCAGCATGAGAAAGTGTAGGCTGTGTTATGTTTAACTTGGCAGGAACTAAGGCCTTTTACTGAGTACATAACGCATTCTAGTGTCTGAGGATATAGAAATATATAAGAAACAGTCCCTGCCATTGAGGAGCTCTCAGTCTAGTGGGTAGACAGATGTAAAGTCATTAGAGTGATGATGACTTCATAAGGTAGAGAAGAAATGTTAAAAAGAAGAGTGTGTAACTCCGACTTGGGAGGTCAGGAGATGTTTTGCAAAGGTGATACTTGAGTTGTGTCTTGAGAAAGCAGGAGGGGTTTGCCATGTGGACTTAAGGGAGGAGTTGGAGTGGTGCAGGCCCCTGAGCTCTTTTACTGAACAGTCTGAATATGGTAGGCAGCAAGTGGGCTAGGAGAATATTCTTTCCCCTTCCCACCTAGATTTTCATTTAAGAGTCTTCTCTTTCGATATGACCTCCTAATAGCCAATGGTTAAAATGAAAAGTATTGGAGTCTGACCTGGATGCTAATCCACCAGCTATCTAATCAGCTTTATGACCTTACGTATGACACATATTTGTGTTTCAGTTTCCTCATTTGAACAACTTATTTATGTCTCGGTTCCTTCACTTATACAATTTAAAAATAAAGCATCCAGCACAGATTCTGGCATATGTAAAGTACCGCTATTATTTCCTATCGTTATCTCATTTAGTCCTCACAAGCAACTTGGACTTTGGGTATAATTTCCCCCATTCTTCCGAAGCAGAAGCTTAGAGTGGGTAGGTGACTTGATTAAAGTTCCCAGGACAATCTGGAGTTGTCTCTGCCTCCACAGCTCGTGCTTAATTTCATCTCCGCGCCGGGTTTTCGCAGGCGGCCCCAGCGGCAGGATCCAGTCCGGCGACAAAAACTCCGGCGCCAGGATTTGGGCGCCGCCGCGGCCTGCGCCCAGTGGGCGGGGCCAGGCGGGGCCGGGCGGGGCCGGGCGGGGCGGGGCGGGCGAGAGGAGGGAAGTTGTCGAAGTTAGGGGAGACGCCCGCCCGCCTGCCCGCCCGGGCCTCGCCTCCGGCTGCTCCCTCCGCCTCTTCCCCGCCCCGAGCCCCCGTCAGCCAGTCCTTCCTTCCCCTCCCGTGCATGATGGAAACACCATGGCTGCGGCGGCCCAGCTCTCTCTGACACAGGTAACGCCACCCGCCAGTCCGCCTGGCTCGGACGGCCGGTGTCCCCGGCCCCCTCCCCCACCGTCCTATGGTTCACCGACCTGGGCAGTTTCTCTCTGCCCCTGGCGGGGCGGCCGATACTGAGAGCGAGCGCGCGCGCGTGTGAGTGTGTGTGTGTGTGTGTGTGTGTGTGTGTGTGTGTGTGTGAGAGAGAGTGTGAGTGTGACTGGGGGAAGGACGCCATCCCGAGACGGTAGCTCAGCCGCGGTAGCCGCGACCCCGCCCCGGCCGGTCGGCGCCGCAGCCCCGCCCCACGCGGCGCCCTCTCCTCCCGACCCCGCCGTGCCCCCCGACCCGCTTGGTGTGTGCCCGCTCCTCTCACTCCAGTTCTGCTTCACCCACCCAGGAAGTTTCCTCCTTCCAGGCCAGAAGCACCCAGGTGAGCTCCTGTTGAGCTCTCGCGGATCAGCCTCATCCTCGGGTCAGCCCTTGTCCCACACGAGGCTCGCCCTCGGGACAGGCAGAGTCACCTTCCTGAGCCAGGCGCTCAGGGTTGCCTCCAAGCCAGTCTTTCCTCTCTAAACCGGCCTTTTCCCAGCGGAGTCCGACGAAAACCCTTCTCCAGCAGTTTTCTCCAGTCAGTCTCTCTTCCACATAAGTCTCATTCTACCAGAGCGCGTACTTACCTTGCTAGCCCCTTCCTGGATTCAGCCTCTTCCCCTCCTGATCAGGTTTCCTGCTGGGTCAGATCCCCCTATTCAGTCTTTTCCTCTTCAGTTCTGCTACCACTCCTACTCGGTGGGCTCTCTATCGCTGTCCAAGCGGAAAACAGGGAAACATCCTTGAACAGGTGTGATGGTCCCACCAGTCTTGGTGCTGGGAAGGACGTAAGAGGTCACGTGTACTGGGGGAATCTTCACCAAAACCTGTTCTCAGGGTCTTTTCTCTTGCCATTCTGCTTCCTTCAGAGTCAGTCCTCGTGCTTCCCAGAAAACCGCTCAGCATCACTCTGGGAGCCTTGTTTCTCGCTCTCTGTAAAGAAAGCCAATTGTAATCTTCCTGTGGTGTCCTGAATGGTGAGGGGGATGTGCACCTGTCAGTCCCTTCCTGCTTTTTTGACCAGATCTCACCCCAACCTCACCTTCTCAGCCTGTTCTCTGCAGAGCTGGTGGCCATGGACTTCTCCGTTGGGGCCCACCCCAGCCTTCCTGCCTGCCCTGTAGTATCTCCCCGCCACCTTGTAGTCTCCTTGGCCTGGATTTGTCAGGGCATCTAAGGCAGAACACTGGGATAGGCTATACATTGGGGCGGGAGAGTTTCCTGTGTTGGGATCAAGAGACTTTGGGGGTCTTTTGCCTAGCATTCGAGGATAGAGATATTGAGTGAAAAATGTTCTCCACAGGAACCAGGAATCACGTTAATAACTTGTGCCTCCGGTAAGATAACTAAGTTCAGCTTGCAGGAATTTTCAGCTTCATAAGTGAAGTCTGTTTCTTTTCCAGTTTATTTGGTGTTGCTTATCCTATTTTGACAAGCAGATATTGGGGAAGAGTACTTGGAAAATGGTGATTTAATCTTGGTAGCGAATCTCTTTGGAAGGGTCCTCCTGAAAACTCAGATTCGGGGAATGGCAACATTGACTTTTGGGTGTTCACTTTTTAATAGTCTAGTTAGTGATATGCATTAAGCAAGATCCTGTTGGCAGGCTGTTGCTCTCTGGCTCTGTTGTCCAATTCCAGCGGGAGTTCTCCCCTCTTGAAGTTCTCCCCTCTCCTCCCCTGAGGACTTCTATAGATTTGCTTCTTAGTTGTGTGCATACTTTATTCTCTCCCTGGGTAAGACCATGTTTTCAGTTTCTATTTACTATCATCTCTGGATATTTTCTTCAGGCTCTGTCAATTTTATAGACAGTTAAGTAATTTAAATATGTTCTTGTGGTTATATATTTAAATATTAACATCTACACAAAGTAAATACTGAATCAGGAGTATTATCCTTCATTATTTTACATGTAAGAGAACAAACACTGATGGTTCATTTATATTGAATAGCCAAATAAGTCAATTTAGAATATTTTGATTTTAAGACATTAAGAGGCAATAAGGTATATTGTAAAGGCACAGGAAAAAGAAACTTCCCAAGTGTTAATATACCCTAATGTACCTCCTTGTTATTTAAAAACTTTGCTGATTTGTGTTTTTTAATTTAATTTTTTAACTGCTTGAGGCAAATAAACTGAGATAACAGTGCACCCTGGTTTCACATTCATTATTGATTTGTTTATGTCACCATCACCCCCCTGCCCCAACACACATTTAGACATAGCTATACTCAAGTGAGATCCTCCAGGGCAGGGACATCTTTCAACTCATCTGTTTCCCTCAGTGCCCATCTGGAAGAAAGTGATTAATAACTGTTTGTCTTATGAATGGCTGAAAATTCTGAAGGGTTGTATGACAGTTACAAAGATTAAACTGATGCTGAAGTTAGTTTCTGCCTCTGATCATAAGATGATAATGGTTTTGGAGTAGGTTCATTCATTCAGCCAATGTTTGTTCAGTACCTTTTATGTGCTATGTACTGTACTGGGATTGTCTTGTATATAATTTTTTGCCTTTATCAACTAAGCAAAACTGACAGTTGGGGGAAAAACACCTGAAAAATATTTTAATTTACTCTTTCCTTCCTCTTTCTTCTGCCTGCCAACCAACCCTCCAATTCCCCAACCAACAAAATAAATTATGTAAATTATCATGGTCTAGCTTCTAGACAGGATAGACTATTAGAATAATGAAATGTTAGTTTCATTCCCAGCTCTTCCAGGAGCTAACTGTATGGCATTAAGTCTCCAGGCCTCAGTTTTCTTAGTTTTAATATTCATTAAACAAATATGTACTGACCATTAATTATGTACTAGGAATTATTCTAGGTGCTGAGGATATACTAATGAACAAACTAGATGGCAGTTCTTGGAGCTTGGAGACAAAAAAAACATGGAGCTTCCATTCTAGTTGGAGAGTTTGAATTAGTTGATCTAAGGACCTTTCCAAAGAACATTCTTTTTATAGATCATATTCTATGATTTGGAAATCTAGTGGTGACTTTCCTATGGTACTTTAGTGCAATATAGCCTTAGTGGTTTTTTTTAAAATAAATTTATTTACTTATTTGTTTATGGCTGCGTTGGGTCTTGGTTGCTGCATGCAGGCTTCCTCTAGTTGCAGCAAGCGGGGGCTATTCTTAGTTTCAGTGCGTGGGCTTCTCATTGTGGTGGCTTTTCTTGCTGTGCAGCAGGGGCTCTAGGTGCGTGGGCTTCAGTAGTTGTGGCTCGTGGGCTCTAGAGCGCAGGCTCAGTAGTTGTGGCTCACGGGCTTAGTTGCTTCGCAATATGTGGGATCTTCCCGGCCCAGGGATCGAACCCATGTCCCCTGCATTGGCAGGCGAATTCTTAACCACTGCACCACCAGGGAAGTCCAGCCTTAGTGTTTTTTAATTTTAGTTTTCTTCGCTGGGTATTCTATTCTTGTCAATACGAGGTAAAACTTGAGTGAGAAAGCTCTTGTGATTTTTGCTTATGGTGGTAGATTACAGAAAGATATTAATGCTTCCTCTTTTTAAACTTTGCTGATTGCCCATTTCTTCCTTAAGGCTGTATCTCTAATAATAATGATAATAATACTATTAGATTCCCTTTGGGTGTTACTGTATGCCAAGAATTTTACTTCACTTAACCTAACACTCCATTTTACAAATGAGGGAAATAATTTGCATAAATTAGTAAGTGATAGATCTAAGATTTGAACCAAAGTCTGTACGACTTCAAAATCTGTCCACTGTACTTCTCTGTGTACTACATGCTCGGCATATCCATTGCTCCCTTGTATTTTTTATTCTTTTTTTCCAGTATTTGCCTTGTTTTCCTAATTAGGTACTAAACTTCTTGAGTATGGAAGCATTATCTTTTGCCTCTGAATCTCCAGTACCTTTCATGGCTTCTTGACAGTACAATTGTGGGCGTACAAGTACTGCTCTTGATGATGAGGAAGGTTTTATTTTATTGAAAGATGGCATAATATGAGTATTTTAAATAATCATCTATCAGTTCAGCTTTATGCTGAAGTTTTCTTGTTTTAATTTAGCAAGGATTCTTCTTTTTAATAATAAAAAAGCCTTTAGAATGGGACTTAATTAAAAGTCTTAATATTTGATCAAAAACAATACATGCTATAAGGATACTTTTTTTAATGCTTTTTTTAAATTGAAAGAGTGATAAAACTGCATTACAGAAAATTTGGAAATTGGAGGGAAAAAATCTCCCATAATTTCAGCTTTTGGTGTTTATTTTCAATTTCATTAAAGTAGACAGTATGTGTTAATATGGGTATCACCTTTGCAGTCTGGTTTAACAGTTATGATGGTAAATACAGGGCAGAGTGTGAAAATTATAACATGTTCTCAGAAGCAGAAAAGGAGTATTTATTCAACATGACATATCATTTGAGTTCCTACTATGGGAAAGGCACAATAATGATATTTTTCTTTTTTGCCTGCAGTTACAGTCCAGTATATTCAGGAAATCTTTGTTTCCTTGAGCAGTATTTAACAGTTTTCAAAAATGGCTTGGAATGTTCAGCATTTGGGAGGAGCTGTCACAGTTAAAATTAATTAGGAACAGTTGGTTTGTCCGATAGAGTGTATTCTTTTGTTTTCACTCTATTTGCAGACAGAGCAATGATAACAGACTAACATGTAGTAGAAAAAGATTGAGCATCTTTATTTAGTGACGAATCATAGTTCTAATCCCCTGTCTCACTAATAGTCTAATTTAAGGTCTCAATCTAAGGTTTTTACTTGCTCTTCAAGGAATTTTAAACACAGTTATATGCTTCTTTGTTTTGTGAATTTTGGACTTAATAAAACTGGAACTCTGGAAACCAAAATCAGTAAGATGGCTTAAGTGAGAGAAGGGATGGGAGAGGGAGGTATGTAGGGAGGGAGGGGGGGAAAGATCCATTGATAGAGGTCTGGGTAATTTGGAGAATTGGTAGAAATAAATGAAAAATTAATCTAGGCAGAGTTCGTTAGGCAAACCCATATACTAAAATTTCATTTTAAAGTAGTGGAACTCTCATCAACAAGATAAAATATTATGTCTTCATTAAAAATTTTTATTAATCTGAGGGATGTTGTAATTTGAATGCTGTATTACAGTACAGTGGAAACATTTTATTTAGACAAATAATCTAATCCACTTAAGCATCATAGAAAAAAGACTGGAAGAAAAAAACACCAAGATTTTATGATAGCATAGTTATAATTTTTACTTACCTTCTTTTCAACAGTGAGCATGTATTTCTTCTGTAATCAGCCAACTTAGCATTTCTGTGTGACAAGTTTTTTGAAAATTCACCCTTTTAAATTGAAATCAATAACTATATGTAATATTGATATCAACTATACTTCAATTAAAAAAATAAATAGCTATATGTTAAGTAAAACTTTGTGTTCTAAGATGGCATCTATATTCACATTTCATCTTAAACATTCCCGTCTTTGGGTTTAGAGAAATTGGCCAGAAGAATGATAAAAATTATTATTACAATTGGTTTGGAGAATTCAGTCAAAGGACTAATTTATAATTTTGTGTGCTGCTTTATAATTTACAAAGCATTTTATGCTCTCTCATTTGATCTTCACAATAATCAGTAAGCTAGACTATTATTATCATTATTTCAAACTAGAGAATAGTCAGGCTCAGAATTTTGACTTAGGTTTATGCTGGCTCTCTTACTTACCGACTGTAAAACTTATGTTAAAAAAAAGTTCAGGGCTTCCCTGGTGGCGCAGTGGTTAAGAGTACGCCTGCCGATGCATGGGACACGGGTTTGTGCCCCGGTCTGGGAAGATCCCACATGCCGCGGAGCTGCTAGGCCCGTGAGCCATGGCCGCTGAGCCTGCGCATCCGGAGCCTGTGCTCCGCAACGGGAGAGGCCACAGCAGTGAGAGGCCCGCGTACCGTGCAAAAAAAAAAAAAAAATTCACACATACCAGTGATAGTCTCCATCCTGCTCTTGGCCTTCAATCCCATTCCAAGAGGCAGTCATTCTTGATGTTTCTTGTGTGTATTTCTAGCAATAGTCTGTGATGTAGATGCAAAAAAAATATATATATACACACACACATATATGCACAAACACACATATATATAAGATATGCTATATATATAGTGTGAGTGTATGTATATTTCTTTTGAATAAGCTGCATATTTTGTGGCTTATTATTATTTAGTGTAATTGATCTAGATTGTTCTATACGAGCACATACAGATTTCCCTCATTATCTCCAACACTTGAGAATATTCCTTTATATGAATATACTGTAATTTATTTAACTAGCCACCTAACGATGGACTTTTATATTGTTTGTGATATTCTGTTGTTACCAACAGTGCTGCAGTGAATATTCTTTTATACATCTTTGTGCACATGTGTATGTGCATTAATTTTTAGTAGGTATAATTTGGGGCCAAAGGATATTTTTAATTTGGAAAGATGCTGCCAGTTTACATTCAGAAAGCTTATACCATCAACAGTGTTTGTGCCTTTTCCCCATCAACATGGTATATTATCCAGTTTTGGTCATTGTTAACCTGGTATATAATAATGATGTTTGTTGAAAGTTGGCGTCATGCACTGTGCTTCCCTATCACATAAATGTGAGCTTTTTAATATTTTGTACAAAAGTAAGATAGAAGTGAGATATAAGAAACTTTGTGATATAAATAATGCTTTAATAATTGCAAGTGCAATTAAAAAATAATGGTACTACAAAGCTACAGTAATCAAAGCAGTATGGTACTGGCACAAAAACAGACACATAGATCAATGGAACAGAATAGAGAGCCCAGAAATAAACCCATGCACTTATGGTCAGGACCTATGACAAAGGAGGCAAGAATATACAATGGAGAAAAGGCAATCTCTTCAGTAAATGGTGCTGGGAAAACTGGACATCTACATGTAAAAGAATGAAATTAGAGCATTCTCTAACACCGTATACAAAAAATGGATTAAAGATCTAAATGTAAGATGTAAAACCATAAAACTACTAGAAGAAAACATAGGCAGGACATTCTTTGACATAAATTGTAGCAACATTTTTTTGGATCTGTTTCCTAAAGCAAAGGAAATAAAAGCAAAAATAAACAAATGGACCTAATTAAACATAAAGCTTTTGCACAGCAAAGGAAACCAACAAAACAAAAAGACAACCTACTGAATGGGAGAAAATATTTGCAAATGATATGACTGATAAGGGGTTTATATCCAACATATATAGATAGCTCATAAGTCAACATCAAAAAAACAATCAGGGCTTCCCTGGTGGGGCAGTGGTTGAGAGTCCGCCTGCCGATGCAGGGGATGCAGGGGACACGGCTTCGTGCCCCAGTCTGGGAGGATCCCACATGCTGCGGAGCAGCTGGGCCCGTGAGCCATGGCCGCTGAGCCTGCGTGTCCGGAGCCTGTGCTCCGCAACGGGGGAGGCCACAACAGTGAGAGGCCCGCGTACCGCAATAAAAACAAAACAAAACAAAACAACCTGATTAGAAAGTGGACAGAAGAACTGAATAGGCATTTTTGCAAAGAGGACATGCAGATGGCCAACAGGCACATGAAAAGATGCTCAACATTGCTAATCATAAGGGACAATGCAAATCAAACCCATAATGAGATATCACACACCTGTCAGAATGACTGTCATAGAAAAGAACACAAATAACAAATGTTGGTGAGGATGTGGAGAAAAGGGAACCTCCATACACTGTTGGATGTAAATTGATGTAGCCACTGTGAAAAACAGTATGGAGGTTTCTCAAAAAATTAAAAATAGAACTACCATGTAACCCAGCAATTCCATTCCTGGGTATATATCCAAAAAAACACAAGAACACTAATTTGAAAATATACATGCACCCCAATGTTCATAGCAACATTATTTGCAATTGTCAAGATATGGAAGCAACCTGTGTCTATCAACAGGTGACTGGATAAAGAAAATGTGGTATGTATATATATACAATGGAAATATTACTCAGCCATAAAAAAGAATGAAATTTTGCCATTTGTAGCAACATGGATGAACTTGGAGGGTATTATGCTAAGTGAAATAAATCAGACAGAGAACGACAAATACTGTATGATAGATAGCACTTATACGTGGAGTCTAAAAAATACAACAAGCTAGTGAATATAACAAAAAGAAGCATCTATCTAGTGGGCTAAATATTAACGCAAAGATCCTGGAAGGAAAACATTCTTATGCCACTATTGAGAAGGAAGAGGACTGATGTTATGTAAACTACTAAGCAGTAGGTACTTTTAGGTGATTTACATATATTATTTCACTTAATATTCACAGCCTTTCTACGAGTAGGGATTAATCTTCTGCATTACTTACTCAGGGTTGTGTTGTAAGTGGTAGATTTGAGATTTGAACCTGGGCACATCTGTTCTAAAGCACATTTGCTATGCTGCTTCCTGTAAACAGCCATTGACAATATTTCAGACAAATTAGGGATAAAAATGAACATTCACATGATATTACATTCCTCTATTGTTATGTAAAAGGAGCAAATTACTCAGTGGGATCTGTGTGTGAGTGTGTGTGTGTGTGTGTGTGTGAGAGAGAGAGAGAGAGAGAGAGAGATACAGAGAAGAGGTCAGTTTGGGGATAATAATAATTAATGCATGTTGAGAACTTATGATTTGTCAGGCACTGTTTTCAATAATCCTTACAACCTGTTAATCAGATCATCCTTATTATTCTTGTTTTATAAAAAGAGAAAACTTAGGCACACAGGTGAAGTAACTTGTTCAAGGTCAAGCTGCTGCTAAGTGTTAGAGCCAGGGTTATAACCTAGGTAGTGTAAACAACTTATATAAATTGAACGAGTCTGTATTTCTGAGGGCAAAATAGCTCTGACAGAACTAATTAATGGTGCCATTCCTTGGTTATCACTGAACATATGTTCTAGGCTGCAACATCTTATGTGAAAATCAACTTTTCATTGCATAGACCACATCTCTAGAAAGTGATTGTTGTACCAAGTTATAGTGGAGGGTTTTTGTAGACATGATAGAAAGTAGTTTTACATTTTGCTACCTCTAGGAATTTATTGCTTATGAAAACCTAAGCCTATTTAGGTTAGTATACGTCACGCCAGTATTTACATTTAAGCTAATAGTCTCTTGGACATGGTAGTTTGGACTTGGAGTTCCTTCAGTATCATATTACTAAAGATCATACTGTGTATCAGAGAAAATTTTCCCTAAAAAACAAACTATTTTACTAAGTAAAATAGAACTGCTAGGTCTGGGGATTTCTGGTGTTCCAGATATTAAAAATTGTTGAAAAAATGGGAGTCTCGGGCTTTGCAGTCAGAATGTCTTAGGTTTCAATCTTTTGTTTGATTGTGTAACAAGTTTCCTAGCCTCTTTCTTTTTTTACCTATAAAATGGCAAATAAACTTAACCTGCAGGATTTGTTGTGAAGAATATGTGAAATGTTTATAAATGTCTTGGATCAGTTTAAATGGTAGCAGCTATTAACAACAACAACTACTACTACGATCACTAGCCAAATGTTTATAATAGCTAGATTTTAGTTATTTATAGGGCTGTTAATTTTTATGAAATGTTACACTTAATTAAAATTTTCATAAATCACTGATACCAAGGATTATTGGTAACTTCATTCCATCTTGTATTCACTAGGTACAACACAGTTACATCATTATGCATATACTAAAAATATGAAGCTTACATGCATTAAAAGTGCTTCCATTATTGTTGGTCCACCCTCTTTTATTTCAGAAAGCATTTACTGAATGCCTCCTGTGTCCCCACTGTGTTAGGTCTTGGACATACAAAGAGAATAAGACCTAGGTTCATGCACTGAAGTACCTTTTAATCTTTTAGGGAGATAAACACTGACTCTGGGGTGATGAGTACTATGATACAGGATGATAGAAGAAAGGCACTTGGGTGCTGTGGAGTATCCTGATTTATGATGAAACTTTTTGTGGTAATTTAGTTTTTAATTTTTTCAGTGTTTTACAGTGTCCAAGATTGGTACTGTGGATGACATTTATTTATTTACTTATTTGGCTCCACTGGGTCTTAGTTGCGGCATGCAGGATCTAGTTCCCAGACCAGGGATCAAACCCGGGCCCCCTGCATTGGGAGCGAGGAGTCTCAACCACTGGACCACCAGGGAAGTCCCAGCATTTTAAATTGTACTTAAAAGGATAACATAAAACCATAGGAATATTTGATTCCAGTCAAATTGTATTTTGGTGCGTCAGGTCCACATTGGGGAAATATCATGTCCATTTTCTTATAATTTATTCTCTTTTTCTTTGTAATAAAGCAAGCATTTTTAACCTAGAGCACAAGACATTAGGAAGGGGTTTCAAGGATAGGCTGAAAGAATCTTTGACCTGCTCTAAAATAGTATGTAAAATAATAAAAGTATCATGATTTTTTATAGTGGGAAGGACACTAGACTTAGTACAAGACAAACCTGGATTTGAATTCTCCCTCTGCCACTTGTACTCTCTCTGGGTGACCATGGCAAGTTACTTAAACTCTCTGACTTCCTTTTCCTTATCTATGATGTATATACATTGTTGGAATGTAAGAAACATTAAGTAAATAGCAGTGCTGTTATTATTATTGGTACTTATATACAGAATTCATATGAATATTATTAAAATTAATTAAAAAAATTAAAATATAATATTATTAAAATATTATTAAAATTTTTTTTTATTTCCAAAATTCTTCACTCATTAAAAAAACTTGTAGGGCTTCCCTGATGGCACAGTGGTTGAGTGTCTGCCTGCTGATGCAGGGGACATGGGTTCGTGCCGCAGTCTGGGAAGATCCCACATGCCGCGGAGGGGCTAGGCCCGTGAGCCATGGCCGCTGAGCCTGTGCGTCCGGAGCCTGTGCTCCGCAACGGGAGAGGCCACAACAGTGAGAGGCCTGCGTACCGCAAAAACCAAACCAAACCAAACCAAACCAAAAAAAAAAACAAACAAAAAAAACTTGTAACATGCAGAAATATAGCAAGGAAAGCATGGATCACCATCCACCCCATTCTTTAAATTTTTTTTCTTTACATTTTTTTCTCTTTACATGTTTTTTTTAAACATTGTTGTAACCTCTCTCTTGCATTCTCTCTGTCTCTCTCTCACACACATACACACACACATACATACATATATACACATACGTATAGCTTTGTATTTTATTTTTTTTAACTTAACATATAGGTGTTTTCTTTCTATGTGGTCTTCATAGCATCGTTTTTGTTTGTTTTTTTTCCATCTTTACTGGAGTATAATCGCTTTACAATGTTGTGTTAGTTTCTGCTGTACCACAAAGTAAATCAGCTGTATACATATATCCCCATATCCCCTCACTCTTGAGCCTCCCTCCCACCCTCCCTATCCCACCCCTCTAGGTCATCACAAAGCATTGAGCTGATCTCCCTGTGCATAGCATCTTTTTAATGTCTTTAGAATATATTCATTGATTGGATGTTTTATAGTTAATCAAGCCCTAATGACTACAGATCATTTATATATCAATTATAATCAATGCTGTTGCAAATAACCTTTGATATGCCATTTGCTGAATTCTTTTTTGTAGAGTTATAAATGGTATTGACCATAATTGAGTTATTTTTCTGTGTATACCTTTGAATTTTGAGGTTAAACTTGAGTGATTTTCGTTTAGTTTATAAGATCTTGAATGGCAAAGCAGACAGCAGCAGTAATTTACTCAAGAGCAATAATCTCAAAAAACTACTGTGAAGGAATTAAGTTGAGTATATTTAATTTGGCTGCAAAGACCATTTAAAGATTATAAAGTTCACTTAGCATGGGAAATTGGCATTAAAAGTTGTGAGCCTGAAGAAGATTGGATATTTCAGTTTGCATACCTCTTTTTTTGCAGGCTAGGTTGCTTTCATTCTTAGTCTGTTCTCTACATTCTGTTCTTTGCTTTGTTTTTTTCTGGCACACTTTTAGGCAGGGCCATGTAAGATCTGGGGGTAGACGGGACCATCTGGCACTTTAGAACAGTTCAGAAACTTAACTCTGTTGATTGTACTTTGAGCTAGACTTGCCTGAAATGTCCTGGTTTGTCTCTGTGCTTGGCAGTTTTTTCTTTTATATACCCTCATAGCTTTTTTTTTTTTTGTAATTCGCGACCTCTCACTGTTGTGGCCTCTCTTGCCGCGGAGCACAGGCTCCGTACGCGCAGGCTCAGCGACCATGGCTTACGGGCCCAGCCGCTCCGCGGCATGTGGGATCTTCCCGGACCGGGGCCCGAACCCGTGTCCCCTGCATTGGCAGGTGGACTCCCAACCACTGCGCAACCAGGGAAGCCCCCTCATAGCTTTTTACAGCTACTTTCTTTCTTACTTTAGTACAGACATTTTACGAGTACTAGTGTTTACAGATTGAGGTAAACAAAACTTATTTTCCTTTAACCTAACCAAAAACATTAATTATCTTTTGAACTATATCTGCATTTAGAAATATGAGCCATATCAACTACTTTTATTTATTTTTTTAATACTTTAAAAATATACTTTAATTTGTTTTTGGTTGCGTTGGGTCTTGGTTGCTGCGCGTGGGCTTTCTCTAGTTGCGGTGAGTGGGGTCTACTCTTCATTGTGCTGCACGGGCTTCTCATTGCGGTAGCTTCTTTTGTTGCGGGGCACGGGCTCTGGGCACGCGGGCTTCAGTAGTTGCAGCACGCGGGCTCAGTAGTTTTGGCTCGCAGGCTCTAGAGCACAGGCTCAGTAGTTGTGATGCACAGGCTTAGTTGCTCTGCAGCATGTGGGATCTTCCTGGACCAAGGCTCGAACCCGTGTCCCCTGTATTGGCAGGCGGATTCTTAACCACTGTGCCACCAGGGAAGCTCCAATCCTCAAGTACTTTTAATAAAATTACTAGAGGTACTGAATTTATAAAATGTTTAAAAATTGTTTAGTTGTTAAGAGATGTTCTTTGAGCTTCCTGCCCTATTATTTCATTCTTTTTATTTTTTCTTTGGCTGCGTTGGGTCTTCGTTGCTGAGCGTGGGCTTTCTCTAGTTGCGGCGAGTAGGAGCTACTCTTCATTGCAGCGTGCGGGCTTCTCGTTGCGGTGGCTTCTCTTGTGGCGGAGCATGGGCTCTAGGTGCGCAGGCTTAAGTAGTTGTGGTACACGGGCTCAGTAGTTGAGTCACGCAGGCCCTGGAGTGCGTGGGCTTCAGTAGTTGTGGTGCGTGGGCTCAGTAGTTGTGGTGCGTGGGCTTTAGGGCGCTCGGGCTTCAGTAGTTGTGGTGCGTGGGCTCAGTAGTTGTGGCTCACAGGCTTTAGAGCACAGGCTCAGTGTTGTGGCTCATGGGCTTAGTTGCTCTGTGGCATGTGGGATCTTCCCGGACCAGGGGTCGAACCCCTGTCCCCTGCATTGGCAGGCGGATTCTTAACCACTGCGCTACCAGGGAAGTCCTATTTCTTTAAAATTAAAAAAAAAATTACTTTTTAAACAGCCATATTGATGTACGATTCACATATTATACAATTTATCCATTTAAAATGTACAATTCAGTGGTTTTTAGTCTGTTTATAGTCGTGTGCAGCCATCACCACGGTCAATATTAGAGCATTTGTATCACGTGAAAAAGTAATCTCTTACCCTTTAGGTATCATCCCTTCTCCTCCATGCTTCCCCCAGCCCTAAGCAACCACTAATCTACTTTCTGTCTCAATAGATTTTCCTATTCTGGACTTTGTATGAATGTAATCACATAATACGTGGACTCTTGTTGCTGGATTCTTTCACTTAACATAATGTTTTTGAAGTTTATCCAAGTGTAACAAGTATCAGTACTTCATTGCTTTTTATGGCCGAATAATACTCAGTTTTATTGTTAAACCACATTTTGTTTATCCATTGATGGGCATTTAGGTTGTTTCCACCTTTTGGCTATTATAAATAATCCTGCTATAAACATTCATGTATAAGTTTTTGTGTGGATACGTGTTTTCATTTCTGCTGGATATATCAGGTCATGTAGTAATTCTATGTTTAATTGCTTGAGGAACTGACAGACTATTTCCAAAGCAGCTGTACCATTTTATATTCCCACCAGCAGTGTGTGAGGATGAGGAGTTCTCCACATCCTCTCAAATAATTGTTACTATCTGATTGTTCAATTCTGGCCATCCTAGTGGGTGTAGAATAGTATCTCATTGTGGTTTTGATTTGCATTTCCCTGATGACGAATGATGTCCAGCACCTTTTCATATGCTTGTCAGCCATTTGTGTATCTCCTCTGGAAAAATGTCCGTTCTCATCCTTTGCCCATTGTTTGTCTTTTTATTATTGAGTTGTGAGAGTTCTTTATATATTCTAGATAAAAGTTCCTAGTGAGATAGGTGGTGTGCAAATATTTTCTCCCATTCTGTGGATTGTTTTTTACTCTCTTGATAATGTCCTTTGATGTACAAAACTTCAAAATTTATGACCCCAAGTTATTTTTTTTTCTTTTGTTACTTGTGCTTTTTGTGTGATATTTAAGAATCCCTTGGCAAATCTCAAGTCATGAAGATTTATCCCTATGTTTTCTTCTAAGGGTTTTATAAGTTTAGCTTTTACACTTAGGTCTTTGATCTGTTTTAAGTTAATTTTTGTATATGATGTAAGGTAATACATTCTTTTGCATGGATACACGATTGTCACAGCACCATTTATTGAAAAGACTATTCTTTCCACATTGAATGATCTTGTAAAAATCATTTGGCCATAGATGCGTGAGTTTATTTCTGGACTCTTAATTCTATAACGTTGATCTGTATGTCTCTCCATGTGTAGTATAGCACTGTCTTGATTACAGTTGCTTTATAGTAAGTTTTGAAATTGGAAAGTGCTAGTCCTTTAACTTTGTTTTTCTTTTTCATGAATGTTTGGCTATTCCATGTTTCTTGCAATTCCTTATGAATTTTAGAATCAGCTTGCCAGTTTCTACAAAGAAGTCATTTGGAATTCTCATAGAGATTGCACTGACTTTGTGATTAGTGGGAGTAATGCTATCTTAACAATGTTAAGTCTTCTGACCCATGAACATGGGATTTTTTTCCATTTATATATATAATTTTGTTCAACAATATCTTGTACTTTTTAGAGTATGAGTTTCGTACTTCTTTGTTAAATTTATTCTTAAATATTCTTTTTGACTTATTCTTATTTGAATGGAATTGATTTCTTAATTGCATTTTTACATTGTATATTACAAGTATATAAAAATACAAATAATTTTTGTATATTGTCTTTGTATTTTGCAACTTTCCTGAACTCATTTGTTAGTTCTAATAGTTTTTTAGTAGATTCCTTGGGAATTTTTATATATTAGAGCATGTCATCTGTGAATAGAGATAGTTTTACCTCCTCTTTTCCAGTCTGGGTGCCTTTTATTTCTTGTTCTTGTCTAATTTCCCTGGCTAGAACCTCCAGTACGATGTTGCATAGAAGTGTCGAGAGTGAACATTATTGTCTTGTTCCTGACCTTTGGGAGAAAGCATACATATGTGTGTGTGTGTGTGTGTGTGTGTGTGTGTGTGTATGTATTTATTTATTTATTTTATTTTTATTATTTTTTTTGCGGTACGCGGGCCTCTCACTGTTGTGGCCTCTCCCGCCGCAGAGCACAGGCTCCGGGCGCGCAGGCCCAGCAGCCATGGCCCACGGGCCCAGCCGCTCCGCGGCACGCGGGATCCCCCCTGGACCGGGGCACGAACCCGTGTCCCCTGCATCAGCAGGCAGACTCTCAACCACTGCGCCAGCAGGGAAGCCCTTATTTATTTATTTTTTCAGTACTTTGAAGGTGCCTAGTTCAGCCATTGATTGTTTAGGAAATCTAGTATTATTTGAAAGGGGTTTAATTCACATTTTGGTTATGTAGCTCAGGGTTTCTTGAGAGTGGTCCTGTACTATCAGTGTCACCTGAGAACTTCTTAGAAATGTAAATTCTTAGACCTCAGCCCGGTCCTATTCTGAATCAGAATCAGAAGTGCAAGGGATGACGAATTACTTAGCTTTTTGCATGGTAAATGTAGTTCATATTTTAAAAAACTAATAATGCTACTAATGAGTAATACATATAGGGTTTTAAATATATGAAGCATGTAATATTCACAAAGACTGCTTATAGTAGGTATTCCCTCCCTCCTTCCCTTTCTTCCATGGAAACAACCCAGAGAGGTTGTCAGTTTCCTGTGTGTTGGGGCAGTGGTTAAAAGAGTGAGCTCTGGCATTGTTCTGCATGGCTTGAAATTCTAGTTCTGCCGTTTGCTAGCTGTGTGAATTTGGGCAAGTCATTTAATCTCTTTGTGTTTAAGAGTCTTCATATGTAAGGTGTAAGAGTGTCCATAGAATTGTGAAAGTTAGATGAGATAATACAAGTGCTGAGAATAGTGCCTGGTCCATAGTAAGTCCTTAATAAATATAAATACTTGCAATTACAATTATTATTGGTTAAGAGCACCCAGCCATGGTCCATTTGTCATAACTTTCTGCTATATGTTTCTTGCTGTACCTGAAATTCATTCCTTTCCTTTGCTTCATTCATTTGACAAATACTCAGTATCTACTATCTGCAAAGCACTGGTGTCCGTATTATGGCATTACATAGTGAGCAAGACAAGTCACTGGCCCCATGGGTTAATGTTTCTAGTCAGGGAGACCAATAGAAACAAATAGATAATAAATATGTCAGATAGTGATAAGAGCTAGGAAGAATAATAGAACAGGATTAGGGAAGAGAGTGCCATAAGGTGGCACTTTAGATAGGGTGGTCAGAAAGGCCTCTATGAGGATGTTACATTTGATCAGAGATCTGAATGAAATAAGAAGTGAGACATATGAATGAATATCTGTGGGGATGTTCCAGGTAGAGGGAGCAGCAAGTACAAGAGCCTTGAGATAGGAGTGCTCTTTGCAGTTGCTTGACTGGTTCCTTTATGGTTTAGTTTAGGTGTCACTTGTAAGTGACTTCCTCAGCTTTTTCTTAGTTTGTTATGAAGTAATTCAGACATGACTTTTCTTCATATGTCTCCCTTAGGTGTCACTGATGCCATAGCAACTGTGTTTGCTCCCTCTTGATGTACTTATTACAATGAATTGTTACTGTCTTTTTTTCCCACTGGACTGAGTTCTCAATGTCAGGGATGATGGTTTCTTATTGATACTAATTTTATTATTCCCAGTATCTAGGCATATAGATGTACAATAGATGTCTAAGTGAATGAGTAATGAATGAACAACCAAGTTTCTTGCCTTCTTATTTCCTCAGTATATTTCTCTCTGTACTTGTTTCTGCCTGGTAATAATGATAGTAAGTACAATTTATTTGAATACTTTTTTGTTTGTCTGGCAGTCAGCTTTTAGTGCATCAAATACATGTTTGTATTTAGCCATTGTGTTATAATTTCTCTCTTTTTTTCCTCTATCTTAAGACTAAGGTCCAGGAGGGCAAAGAAGTTGTTCTGTTTGTTCATCTCTGTATCAGAAGCGTCTAGTATAGTAACATATCAGGAATTGTTTGAATGAGTGATATGTTAGTATGCTAATACATTGAGTCTTCTACTGAATCACGTAGACTATATAGCATAAACCATATTTGTATAATATTCCAATAGACCCTGAACTAGGAGCTTTAAGCAAAATAGATCATATTAGATATTCTTAACCCTCCTAACTGCTTTCCCTCAGCAGCACCAATGTTCATGTAAGTGCTCCAAATAGAGTTACATTTTCTTAACTAGAAATTGAGACATATGGTCCAATAATTATACAGAATACTTGAAATTCAGACTGGATGAGTATTTTTTTAAATGTATCTTTATTGGAGTATAATTGCTTTACAATGTTGTGTTACTTTCTGCTGTACAAAAAAGTGAATCAGCTATATGCATACATATATCCCCATATTCCCTCACTCTTTAGCCTCCCTCCCACCCTCCCTATCCCACCCCTCTAGGAGGTCACAAAGCACCGAGCTGATCTCCCTGTGCCATGCAGCTGCTTCCCACTAGCTATCTGTTTTACGTTTGGTAGTATATATATGTCAGTGCTCCTCTCTCACTACGTCCCAGCCTCCCTTTCCCCTGCTGTGTCCTCAAGTCCGTTCTCAATGTCTGCATCTTTATTCCTGCCCTACCACTAGGTTCATCAGTAGCATTTTTCTAGATTCCATATATATGTGTTAGCATACGGTATTTGTTTTTCTCTTTCTGACTTCCTTCACTCTGTATGACAGACTCTAGGTCCATCCACTTCACTACAAATAACTCAATTTTGTTCCTTTTCATGGCGGAGTAATATTCCATCGTATATATGTGCCACATCTTCTTTATCCATTCATCTGTCAATGGACATTTAGTTTGTTTCCATGTCCTGGCTATTGTAAATTGTGCTGCAGTGAACATTGTGGTACATGTCTCTTTTTGAATTATGGTTTTCTCAGGGTACATGCCCAGTAGTGGGATTGCTGGGTCATATGGTAGTTCTATTTTTAGTTTTTTTAAAGAATCTCCATACTGTTCTCCATAGTGGCTGTATCAATTTACATTCCCACCAACAGTGCAGGAGTGTTCCCTTTTCTCCACACCCTCTCCAGCATTTATTGTTTCTAGATTTTTTGATGATGGCCATTCTGACCATGTATGATACCTCAGTGTGGTTTTGATTTGCATTTCTCTAATGATTAGTGATGTTGAGCATCTTTTCACGTGTTGGTTGGCCATATGTATGTCTTCTTTGGAGAAATGTCTATTTAGGTCTTCTGCCCATTTTTGGATTGGGTTGTTTGTTTTTTTGATGTTGAGCTGCATGAGCTGCTTGTATATTTTGGAGATTAATCCTTTGTCAGTTGCTTTGTTTGCAAATATTTTCTCCCATTCTGAGGGTTGTCTTTTCATCTAGTTTATGGTTTTCTTTGTTGTGTAAAAGGTTTTAAGTTTCATTAGGTCCCATTTGTTTATTTTTGTTTTTATTTCCATTTCTCTAGGAGGTGGGTCAAAAAGGATCTTGCTGTGATTTATGTCATAGAGTGTTCTGCCTATGTTTTCCTCTAAGAGTTTTATAGTGTCTGGCCTTACATTTAGGTCTTTAACAGACTGGATGAGTATTATCTCCGTACGCATGTGCTAAAATTATCCCTTCTTCCAATTCCACTGTAGAAATTCTTGTTCCTATTATCTTTCAGATAGACGTTAAGCAATTGCAGATTCTGGTCGAGGTAATTCTCTACGGAGTCTGCATGAATGATTAGTAGACAACCCCCAGAGCAGTATTTAAAAGAGGAGTTTGCTAAGTAGGCCAAATAACAGATTGGTGGAATGTGTATAGGTGAAGGTAACACACTGCTAGTATTTTACTAAACTATGGATTGAAATGCAGCAGATCTTTTCACATTATGTTATAGGTAAGCTGACAGTATTTTTCAGTCAAAGGTTCAATTTGGCTGAAAAAAAATACTTTGTATTTCCTGGCTTTTCAGTTTATTTCCAGGAAAAGACAATGAAACACTTGCAAAGGTGGTTCATCATATGAAAGTCGGTCAGTATACCACTTTAATAGAATGAAGGAAAAAATTGTGATTATCTTGATGCAGAAAATGCATTGACAAAATTCAGCACCCTTTCATGATTAAAGTATTCAGTTAACTAGAAATAGAAGGGAACTTCCTCAACATGATAAAGTTCATGTATGAAAAACCCACAGCTAGCATCATACTGAATGGTGAAAGATTAAAAACTTTTCCCCTATGATCAGGAGCAAGATGAGGATGCCTGCTTTTTCCACTTCTTTTCAACATAGTAGAGGAAGTTCTAGCCAGAGCAGTTAGGCAAGAAAAAGAAACAAAAGGCATTCAAATTAGAAAGGGAGAAGTAAAATTATTTGTTTGTCAATAACATGATTAAAAAAAAATTATTGTGGTAAATAACATGAGGTCTACCCCCTTAACAAAATTTTAAGTGTATAGTACAGTGTTGTTAACTGTAACCACAGTGTTGTATAGCAGATCTCTGGAACATGGGTTCTTTGATAACCCAATATTAATTCTTTTGGATAAACACCAAGAAGTGGGATTGATGGATCATATGGCAGTTCTATTTTTATTTTTTTGAGGAGCCTCCATACTGTTATGTTTTTTTATATGAAGAAAATCCTAAAGATTCCACAAACACACTTTTAGATCTGACAAACAAACTTAGCAAAGTTGCAGAATACAAAATCAACACATAGCTGTATTTTTATACACTAGAAGTAAACAATTCAGAAAGGAAATTAAGAAAACAATTCCATTTATAGTACCATCAAAAAGAATAAAATACTTAAGAATAAATTTAATCAAGGAGGGAGAAAGGCTTGTACAATGAAAACTGCAAAACATTGCTTTGACTTAATGTTTAATTAAGAGGGAAAATGGTGGGTAAATGTGTGCAATAGTGATACTACAGGGAAAATGGTGGATAAATGTATGCAATTGTGGGTTAATAATAAAAAATTATTCTATTAAATTATCTTTATTTTGATATTAAGTTGTGTTAAATAGAAGGTGGCCCTTACAACTAAAGGTGTTTTAGAATTGGAAAATATGGTAATACCTCTCTGTTATGGAGGTTCAGATGATACATAGCATTTACTAGCATATGAAGGATGCTAGTAAAATGATGGTAAAGGTAAAAACATTGATAATAAAGGCAACAAACCTAAGAATTAAGAGCAAAAGTCCTGCAATCAGACTTCTTGGATTTGAATGCTGGTGCCAACTCTTAAATAGGTATGGGAATTTGAGTCAGCTACTCAACTTATTGATGTCTCATTTTCCTCATCTGTAAAATGGATATAATAGTATGTGCCTTGTCAGGATAAATGGACTCAATGGGTGAAGTGGTTAAGACTAGTACCTGGTGTATAGGAAATGCTCAAAAAGGATTCAATATATGTTATTTACTATGAAGCTGTAAAATGATGACGTTTATGTATATATGATTTTAAAATGTAGTGTATTTAAGTTCATAATTTATAATTTAACTTGCCTTTTTTAAAAGCAACATTTCATTACTGATTCTTTTGTGTCTCTTGGAACTCCATTAACTGTGAAAATTTTCTTTGTCTCATTTGTGCAAAGTTTATATTTTTTCCCTATCTAATCTACTCTTCATTTGTCTGTATTAAATTTCAGCATGCTTGTTTACCTTCAGCTAGCACAGGTCAACTTAACTAATCATATGATTAGTTCTGGCCTATTAATCATCCCGCTCAATTGGGTGTCAACAGTAATCTCTGAGGATTTGCCCTCTCATATTATGTAAGTTATTACATTGATGAAAATTCTTTTTACCAAATTCTTTTCTGTTTTGGAAGGGAGAAATGGAACAACTAATAAACATGGAAAAAAATGTTTTCTCAATTCATTTTAAGAAATTGATTTATTTAGGAAATGGTGTTTACTTCAAATTATACTTGAGATAAAAAAGGTTGTGTGGATATATTTTTGAAAATGTTAGGTCTATAATATGAAAAGAATTGAAATAGCAAACATTTCTGTTGGTTTATATTCTTTGGTTGGGTCTATATGGCTCCAAGTACCAGTCAAGAAGTATAAAACTCACTTTATCAGCCAGTTTTATTCATTCTTACGTCAGAACTTTTTCTTGCAAGTAATAGGAAATGGCAGTTCTAACTGTCTTAAGTGGAAAGGAAGTATGTTAGTTTATGTAATCGATAGGTCCAGGAGTAGAGCTGGCTTCAGATGTGTTAGCATCACAGTGATACCGCTACTCAGTTTTTCCTTCATATCTTGTCTCCAGTCTCAGGTAGGCTTTCCCATTATAGCAGTAAAATGAGCACTAAAACTTCAGGTTTGTATACTTTATAACTCCAAATCTGTTGGAAAAGAGAGCCTCTTTTATGGTAGCTCCCACAAAAGAACTGTGATTTTCTCTGATTGGACTCAAGTCACATTTCTCCTTGGAATAGTTGTTATGGAAAGTGGGTTGAAGAGTAGGTTTGGGGCTTCCCTGGTGGCGTGTGGTTGAGAGTCCGCCTGCCGATGCAGGGGACACGGGTTCGTGCCCTGGTCCGGGAAGATCCCACATGCCATGGAGCAGCTGGATCCGTGAGCCATGGCCGCTGAGCCTGCATGTCCGGAGCCTGTGCTCCACAATGGGAGAGGCCACAACAGTGAGAGGCCCACGTACCGCAAAAAAAAAAAAAAAGAGTAGGTTTGGCAGAAAAATTTGAGGTTACTGACTGTTACGGGTTGAATTATGTCCCCCCTCCCCCAATTTATATGTTGAAGTCCTAACCTCCCAGTACCTCAGAATGTGACTTTATTTGGAAATACAGTTGTTATAGATATAATTAGTTAAGATGAGGTCATACTGGAGCAGGGTGGGCTGCTAATCCAAAATCACTGATGTCCACATCAAAAGGAGAAATTTGGACACAGACACACACACAGGGAGAATGTCATGTGGAGATTGGAGTTAAGCTGTCACATGCCAAGGAACTACCAGAAATAGGAGAGAAGACTGGAGCAGATCCTTCCCTAGTACCTTCAGAGGGAGCTTGGCCCTGCCAGCATCTTGTTTTTGGACTTCTGGCCTCCAGACCGTGAGACAATAAATTTCTGTTCTCCAGAGCCACTGTTTGTGGTACCTTTTTATGGTAGCCCTAGCAAACTAACACAGTGATCATGAATTTATGGTTAAACCAGTGTGTCCTGTTGAGTGACTTTTTTAGCGGCAGCCTTAAAGAAGGAGGATAGTTGGGTTCATCCAGGTTTGGAGTTTTGCTATCCTGGTGTGTTCTAAAAGAGGAACAAGGGAATTTAGGTTAATGACAAGAGGCTTATTGATATGATGCACCGTAAAATATAAACTGAATGATGAGGAAAGTAAAGCAAAGAGACGGTCCGCTCTGATGGATCACAGTCGAAATAAAAGGCTCCATGGATAAGAGGCCTTATAAAGGTCAAAGGATGATAACTTGAAAGAGAAGGTTATGGTTGGAGAACAAGATGCTTGAAATAGTGGTTTGAGGTATAGAGCAGTTTTGGATAACGGTAAAAGGGCCAGGAGTGATGTTACTATGAGAGTAACAGGATGACTGGGCCATAATATATCCACGTTGGTGGTACATTGTATAACTCTGTTTTGGAGAGACCACTGGTGTTAAGGACGTCAAGGAAGTAAGTAGCCAGGTTGTTGGATGGGTTGTCCAAATCCGTGGTGAAGTCATTCAGTTTGATGGAGGTTTAGGGTGGAGAGGAAGACCAAAGCCTTAGATGAGTGAAGTAGAGAGACCAGGAGGTTAAAATATAACAGTGATAAGGAAAGGGAGACAGTAATTTTGCTGAAAAGAGAAGAGCCTCAAAAGAGTAGAGCTTTATTTTTTCTTTGTTTTTAAAACAGATAATATGAACAAGCTGTACAGGTGAGCAAAGAGGGTTTTAATCCCATTTCTAGAACCTGAGATAGGCAGGAGGTTAAAACTGGACAGCAGCCATTTGAGAGGGCTTCAAGGGAGGTGAGAGATTATTTCATTTAGAGCAGGGGGTTGGAGGTAACATTCTGAGAAAAGACTGTCAGGCTTTCTCTTCAGGAGAGGACCAGCTGTTATTTCACGTAGGGAGGTGGAGGGAACATTCTCAGAAGAGGTTGAGGAAAAAGGGACTTGCTTACTTCTGTGCTAGACTGGTAAAGCCCGTGAGAGCAAGGAATGTATAATTCATCACTGTGCCTGTCTCAATCTTTGCAAGTAATAGGTTGTCAATAAATGTTGAATCAATTAATTTATACTCCCAGCAATATTTGAGAATTTACTGTAAGAAGGAATTTCACTAATGATCATTTATTCAACTCATATTTTTTGAGGGCTGTAGGTATTGCAGATTTGATGGTGAGCAAGATAGATGTGATTTTCTGCTCTCATGGAACAAATATTATAGTGAGGGCAACAACAACAAGAAAGCAAACAGACAAAATGAAAACAAGTTGTAACAGGTCTCTGAAGGAAACAAGCAAGGCTGAAGTAGAAAATTTAAAAAACGGCTTACTTTATGATGATCCAAAAAAGTCTCTGAGTGGGTAACATTTAAGCTGAGTCCTAAAGAAAATGAAGACACCACCTGTGCTTTTCAGGAACAGAGAATGACATGTGAAAAGACTGAATTGGGACAGAGCTCTTTTAGAAGAACTGAAATATCACAGTGAAGTTAGTGGCCTTAAGTGAGTCTGGAGAGGCGAGCAGAGGCTGGATAATGCAGGGACTCAAAGCCACATCAAGGAGTTTGGATTTAATTTTTTGTCAAATGAGAAGCCATTGGGGGGTTTAAACAGAAGAATGTTATATTCTTATTTATATTTACATATACTCTGCAATCTGTGTGGAGAGAATAGAGAGAAAAGAATAAAAGCAGAGAGGATGGATTAAAGGTTCTAACAGTCAAGATGAGATATGAACTACGATATGGAGAGAGGTCGATGAGTTCAACATATGTTTTGGAATTAGAGTTGATAGCTTTTGCATATGATAGATTGAAAATTGAGAATGAGGGATATGCTGACTCTTAGGTATTTGGCTTGTGTACCTACATAGTTGGTGGTGGGAGAGGAATAGATTTTTGGAGGAAAAAAATACAAGTTCTGTTAGATGTTTGGGAGACATCCAAGTGGAGATGTAAAGTAGATAGTATGTAGATTGAGAGTTCAGAGAAGAGGTCAGAACTAAAGATATCAATTGATATTCATCAACATAAGTGTAGTATTTGAACCATGGGAATTGATGTGATCATCTGGTTGCCCAGATGTGTAGAAAAAGGACATGAGAGATGAGGTTGTGAATGTCCTTTGTAAAAAGTAGGGACTTCCCCGGTGGTCCAGTGGGTAAGACTCCAAGCTCCCAATGCAGGGGGCCTGGGTTCGATCCCTGGTTGGGGAAGCAGATCCCGTATGCATGCTGCAACTAAGAGTTCGCATGCCACAACTAGGATCCCACCTGCCGCAGCTAAGACCCAGCGCAGCCAAAAATAAATAAATTAAAAATAAATATTAAAAAAAGGTAAAGTGCTGTAAAATGCAGGAAGTGGTTATTTTGTTTCACTTGTTCCTTATTTGAATTTTTATAAATCCACATATTATTCATGCTTAAAAATAATGTTTCTCCCAGTGATTTCTGTTTATTTTGGGCTGGCTAGAATGACTTATGTAGGACTCACTGTCTTCTGATGAGAGACCAAAACTAGTCTTTGTATTCATTCTTTGACACTTTGCCACCCAGATTTTTGGTCAGGTTGAATTGGATTTAACAAAAGCTAGTCTATTGTTGCTTTGAGTTGCTGGTATGGTCTCTTTACACCCATTGTTTTTCAGTAGTATACAGCTGTACTGTCTTTTGAAATTCTTCTGTCTACTTAAAGTCCCTTTAATCTTTCAATTCTGATAATCTCCAAAGCAAATGTATTCTTGTATTCAGAGTTTGAAAGCTTTCTTTAGAATACTGTTCTTAGAGTGTTCCTAGGTCTTTGCCTGCTAACTGTGTTATCAGTTTATAAGGGTTTGTTATGGAACAAGCATGAGGTGTTAGCATGTTTGCAGAATGGAGCATTGCAACTTTTACTAGAATATAAGCTGTTTAGAGGGCAGGAGCCCTGTGTGATTTTTGTAACCCCAGATATCTGAGCCTATTGTTCTATACTTAGAAGGCATCCAGTACATGATTATTAAATTATTAAATGAGTTAGGATTTATACTGAGCTTAGGGTTTATACTGTTCATTCTCTAAGGGAACTGCTCAGATGGCTGCTTGTGTTTTCTTGGGCTCCTCCCCACCAGCTCTAACAGTGAGGACTGATCAGATGACTTGCTTTTCTCTACCCTCTATACCCAGCTCCTTTTTAAAGTTTCTTTATTACTGACTTGCTCTTGACTCTCCACACAGCTTCTGATTGCTATTTCCTTTGTCAGTTTGGATTGCTGTCGATCACTGTCGCTCCTCTTTATTTTTTCATTCTTGTCTTCCTTTTACTGTTTGTTTCCACCCTGTTTTCCTTTGTATTGTGAAATACACAAGTCTTTTTTAGACATCACAATCCTGTCGTCGGAAGGTTTTAGTCTCCTTCCCTGCAAGCCGGTCACATGATGTAAACATACATGTGTCAAAGCACAGGCTCTGCTGGTTGTATTCAGTTGGAACTCTGGTCATAGGAGTTGCTGTTCCATTATTGGCAGGGTGGTTGGGGTGGTGGTGGAGGAACTGAAAGGATGTAGGGCTAGTTCCTCTTCTGGTTCCTCAGATCTCTTGAAAATGGAGTATTAGAAGGCTGAGTTCTAAAGAGCTGAAGTTTTGTGTGTGAATATGTCAAATATACTTGCATGGCAAATTACCCAGAAAATTATGTGCTTTATAACGCTTATTTATTTTTATGTTCACTAGTACTGAGTTGTTAATCATTTCTTAAATTTTTAGAGAGACTAAAACTAAAAAGATTTTGAGTGGTTTATTTGAAAGAATAAAATCTATTCCTTTGTCTCCTTTTCACTACCTAGACTTCTATATCTGTTTGCCTTTATACACAGTATTCTTTTTGTCTGGATTGCCACCTTCTCTCTACTTCATCATGGTCTTCGACACCGCCTTTTCGTGGAAAGTTGCAAAAAGTAATACAGAGAGGTCCCATATACCCTTCATCCAGTTGTCGCTAATTGTTGTAACACCTCGTATTCTTATAGTACAAGAGCAAAATCAGGAAATTGACACTGGCACAATTCACACTATTCAAATGTCATCAGATTTATAGATACTTATTTGTGTGTATATGTGTTGTTCTGTGCATATGCAGTGTTTTCATGTGTGGATTCATGTAGCTATAACCATAATTAAGATAAAGAACTGTTCCATCCCAAAGATCCTTCATGCTACTCCTTTATATTCATACTCACTCCCCTCTTTATTTATTTATTCTTTGGTTATTCTCTGTATCACAGGACCTTGTGATTAACTGAGAAAAAGATTGGCATTTTGTTTTAGAGGATGTCTGTCTATTTTTACCTTTTCCACATTGTACTATAACCATTTACAATAAGCCTGATACTATTTAAAGCTTCAGTTCATTTTGTGCACTATAGAATCATAGACTCTCAAAGTCATATAATCCAGCACCTCCTCCCACCACATAACCCCTGCTAACATGAAACTAAAAGTTTCATGTGAAGCAACTCTTGATACTTGTTTATTAACCTGTAAATTTCCCTAATAACCGGGACCTCTTCTTTCTCCGCCCCCCCCTCACTACCTGGTATACTTTGGTGTTAGATTACCTATGTGTTAACTTTTGCTAGATTATGCTGCACTAAGAAACAACCCAAAATATGAGTAGCTTATAATAACAAAGGTTTGTTTATTGCTCACATTATAGGTTCCCTAGTAATCAGCTATGGTTCTACTCCACGATTCTTTTTCATTTCAGGATCCAGGCCGAAGGAGCACCCCCTATTTGTGACTTACTGTTCTCTTGGCAGAGAGAAAAGAGCAAGAGCTGGTGGAAACACACAATAGCTCTTAAAGCTTCTACTTGGAACTGGAACGTTCTCATATTTCATTGGCCAAAGTAAGTCACATGGCCAAGCCAACAGTAGGGTATCCACAGAGAGGCACTACAAGTCACATGGCAACAGGCAGGACTGTTAATACTCTTGTAAGAGGAGAATAAATGATTGAGGATTATAATACAACCTATGAGACCTTAGGATGGTATAACTTTTTTTCTTAGTAAAAAAAATTTTTTTCTGCCCTGGGGCAGGCATGTAGCATCGTAGTTCCCCGACCAGGGATTGAACCCTCACCTTGCATTGGAAGCACAAGAGTCTTAACCACTAGACCACCAGGGAAGTCTCCTTAGTAAAATTTGTTATACTTGATTTTTTCTTAATAAAAATAGCAGCCCTACCCTTTTCTTTTCTTTCTTTTTTTTTTTTTTTTTTTGGTTTTCACTGCATTAGTTAGGATCGCAGTGGCTTAAACAAGAGAGAATTTATCTCTCTCAAGTATCTGTCCAAGTAAGATAAGTGGTATAGGGCTGATATGGCAGCTTCATGATAGTGTCAGAGACTTAAGCCCTTTTCTCTATTGCTCTTTTATTCTCAACCATGTTTGCCATCTCTCAGTCTGGGTAGCTGCTCCATGTTTCACCACCAAATCTGCCTTCTGGACAGCTGGAAGAAGGACCGTGAGGTAGAACGCATTCTCCTTCCCTGTAGGTGCACAACCTGGGAGTGGGGCACATTATTTCCTTTCACATTTCATTGAGGGGAACTGGGATTGCAAGAGAGGATGAGAAATATAGCTTTAGGTAGATGTCCAACATGTTCGAGTAAGATTTAGGGGTATTATTACTAAAGAAAGAAGAGAGTAAAGGATATTAGGGAACAATTAGCTATCTCTCTTTAATTCAGTTAATTTAACTCATACGAAACCTATGAAGAATAGGTGTTGTTAGCACTTTACAGATAAGGATGCAGGCTTTGCAAAGAGGTGAAATAAGTTGTTCAAGATCATACACCTAAGAAGTAGTGGAATGGGCTTTGAATTTAGGCCTGATACCAAAATGTGAGTGTTTTTTTTTTTACAAAACTATATTGGCATTCCAACATCTCTTATTTTCAAGCACCTAACATTTTTTTCAGAGTAGTAATAAATAGCTATTGACTCTTTAGAAGGAATTCTTCTTACATTTATGAATATTTTACTTTATGACAACTGATAGGTGTTTATGATCTAGCCAATGAATAATTGCTTTAAATTATAATAGTGTTAGAATTTTTAAAAGTGAGATTTTGATTTTGATAACTTTAGTTTAAAAGTTTTCCTTTAGAAATTAATTTAGTTACTAAAAATTTATATGTAACTTTGCATACTGATGTCAGTATTTTGGATTTTTACATTTTTCCCCAACTGAAAATAGCTTTATTGTTTTATTCTAATTATAAAAGTAGGAAGTGCTTATTATAAAAAAAGTTTTCAGAGAACGCAGAGTAGTATAAAGAAGAATGTAAAAATCATTTATAATTCCATTATACAGAGATAATTACTGTTATCATTTTAGCTATGCCTCTCAAAATTTTTCTCTGTGCATTCATTATGTGTGTTGTGAACGTGTGATTTTTTTAATCTAAAATGATCATATTTCAGTTAGAAAAAAAAAGCCAATTTTACCAAGATACACCAAACACACTCTCTTTGATCATCTTACTTGAAGAGTAAATTGGCAATTTGGATGGCTTTTTCCGTTCTCACTTAGCTGTATCGTATTAGTATAGTTAATTAGCACAGGCTGTACTTACTTAGTCACTTAGTGAGCTAATGCCTTCTCAAATGTATTTATGTAGTAACCAGTGAGTCTATAATGTGATGATTAATAAGGTACAGTTTGGAGTTCAGAATTTCTTACTATTTATGAATTTTTTTCTGGGTACTAAAAATTCAACTGAATTGTCTTTAAATAACTCTTTGTTATTGATGGAATGTATTTCATTTGCTTTCTCTAGCAAAGTATTTATACCCTTTTCTGGGAGTAGGGTGAATATGTAAGTTTTTATTCAAACTGGGACATGTTTGAGAATGAAAGGGACATTACAAATATTTAAAGTTTTATATGTTTTTTGACTTTTTTTTTTGGCCATCAAAATGGTTTTATTACATTGGTAGATCAGTAAAATAGTTCTGTTTTCAAAAATAAAATTTTATAAAATATTTGTTCTATAGTACAACAAAATAAAGTCTTTACATTGATTATGAGAATATTTAAAAACAAAAGCAGAGTAGTTATTCTGGGTAATAGTCATATTTTTTGTCAGCTTCTTAGACATATCTGTCTATAATATTGTGTCAGTAATACTTTTCTGAACAATGTCATTATTTTCCAATGTAGTTTAACTAGTTTTAATTTTTTTCATAAAATTATCTGCAGCATTTTTCAAAGTTACATTTTATGGTGTGTAGTTGTTAACCCTTACAGTTGACTCTCCTCTGTAACCATTGCTATATGTATATATATTTTGGCCATGCTGCTTGGCTTGTGGGATCTTAGTTTCCCGACCAGGGACTGAACCCGGGCCTACGGCAGTGAAAGCACCAAGTCGTAACCACTGGACCACCAGGAAATTCCCAGCAGTGCTATCTTTAATTGCTAACATACTCTATATGTTGTGAACTACTTGGCTACCTCAGGAACAATTTTGCTAAATGGAGAATATTGTTAATTCTAATTTTTTTCTTATTGAAAACTGTAAATTTATCAGCCCCAGTATTTTCACAGGCATTGTCTTTTTGCCTCTATTAAAGGTACTCTTTGACAAATTTTTAATAAGACAAATCTTGTCATATAATTTGTCCCTATTTATGATTATTTGACATGTTCCACTAAATTTAGTTGCTGTGAAATCATAGGCTCTCTGTAATTTCATGTCATTCCAGTACAGAATATACATTTATCCAGTTAAAAATAGGAAGACTTTTTTTTTTTTTTAATGAATGTTAGATTTTTATTTATTTATTATTATTTTTTTTTTTTGTGGTACGCGGGCCTTTCACTGTTGTGGCCTCTCCCGTAGAGGAGCACAGGCTCCGCACGCGCAGGCTCAGCGGCCACGGCTCACGGTCCTAGCCGCTCCGCAGCATGTGGGATCTTCCCGGACCGGGGCACGAACCCGTGTCCCCTGCATCGGTAGGCGGACTCTCAACCACTGTGCCACCAGGGAAGCCCCAATAGGAAGACTTTTGATGGAACTTCTAGAATTCATTACAAAGTATAATGATAGAATTTCAAAATTAAATCTTGTATTCTGTTTGAACTCTCATCATTTAATTTGTTTAGTACTTCCCTTGCTTTTGAGGGATATGTTTCAATGTCTTGGCAAACTTTCTTTGTAATGATATTTTCTAAAAGCTTCAATAGCTGAAGTTTTTTTTTTTGGATTTTTATTCATTAACTTTAATCTTTGATTAAAAATTTCCCACTGATTTTGAACAATATGCAACCAGTCATTAGAGGACTTGTTTTCAAAAAGATTCAATACTGAGACACTTAAGTTGGATCTATAAAGTCAGTCTTTCAAAGATTCCAGCCTTTAAAATCTGATGACAGGTTGCAAGTAGGGAACACATATTGCCATGTTTAAGTATTTTTTTGTTTTCAATACCATTTTTATACTTAAAATTTAAACCAGGGATATGTGAAAACATTTGTAAATTTTGGCATTTGCAGCTAACTCATTAACAGTGATGCCACTATAGCTCTATGATAAATAGAAGTAGCCTTAAAATTTTTATGCAAGTTGTCTGTCTATCCATTTTCTAGAGAAATGAAAATTTAGTACTTAATTTTGTATTAAACATATAATTCTCTTTAGCTCATTGTTCCTGAAAGCGTTTACTGGATTAAAAAAAGAAAAAAAGATTGTCAAACAAAATAAACAGTTGTAGAATTATACCATGAAATAAATGACAAAACCACCTCGAGTTTTTAGACTGTTGACTCCTCACACATACTTCATTTGCGCCTAACCTGTAATTTCTCACCTACTTGGCCGGCTAGTGGCCTGATGGATCTTGCAAGTCATTGCACATGTCACTGTACTGACTGGCACATCAGTCAGTAGCACCAGGAGCCAGCAGAAGCACCAGTGTAAAATATTTCTTGCGCAGTCTTGAACGGATGTAAGGAGTTACCTGTCCATGGTTGCTTGTGTCTGAGGATACTTTTCACTGAGTCTTTTGCATGGTGTCCTTGAAAAGGTTTTAGTTATGTTTTATCTGTAAAGAGTCAGGAAAAAAGTGGAATTATCGTTAGTCCTCTTTACAATTTCATCACTTGTTCAGTGGTTAGAGCACTTAGACACTACTAGCTTGGCCAGAAGTTAGATGTATATAGTAGAGGTGTACTAAATTCATCCTGGTTTATTTTAGTGTAGTGATTAATAAAAAATAGTTCATTTAAGAAAGTGAGAAATCTGAGACAAGTGGTAAACTGGATGGGATGCTGAGACAACAGATTGTACTGTCCTGAGCAAACCAGGGCATATGGGAAACAGCATGGTAATGTGAAAGAGGATGGAGCTTAGAGTGAGACAGTCCTGCATTTAAGTCCAGTCTCCGCCATTTAAAAGCTTGGACCTCTCTAAGACTAGGTGTATTAGGGTTCTCCAGAAAAACAGAACCAGCAGGACAGACACACACACACACTGATTGATTAATTTTAAGGAATTGGCTCATGTGATTGTGGAGGCTGGCAAGTCCTTAATCCGCAGGGCAGGCTGGAGACCTAGGGAAGAGTTGATGTTGCAGCTGAGTCTGAAGGTGTTCTGGAGGCAGAATTCCTTCTTTCTTTGGGGGGTCTCAGTCATTTCTCTCTTAGGGCTTTCAACTGGCTGGATGAGGCCTACCCACATTATAGAGGATAATCTGCTTTACTCAAAGTTTATGGCTTTAAATGTTAACCACATCTTAAAAAAATACCTTTATAGTAACATGTAGACTGGTGTTTGACCAAACAGCTGGGTAGTTAATGGCTTTTGAATCTGTCCCCTTTTCCATCCTTGTTTACTTTTAGCATGGCAGTTGAACAAGTTGTCTTCTATAACACTTTATAATCTTATCTGTAAATCCTTATCACCATTCAGAACTCCTTACTATTCTCTTCAAACATAACTGAGATTTCTGTTGATGGCATGCATTTTTGCATGCTGTTACCTTTGTATAGAATCACCCTCTCCCCTTCTCCCTTACACCTCAAATTTCTGTACTGATGTCAACCCTATGAAGCCTTCCTGGACTTCCTTCCTTGTTCCAGAACACTCTTCACATTCATGTACAGGCGAACCTGAGCCTTCAAACATCGGTACTCCTAAGCTGCCTTTCAGATGAGATAATATATCTGTTCATCAGCTGACCAAGGAACCCTTTGAACTGTGGTATGAATTGAATAGCACTCCCTTCCTGCAAGCATTTCAGAACTGATATCGATATCATCTTTTTGTTCATTAGTTTGTGTATTCATTTGATTATTTTACTGAAGTGGTTTTTGAATTGTATTCATAGGTACCTTGGGCACTTGGGTAGAGGATGAATGCTTAAGGCTTTGGGCTTTTCAGTTCATCTTTAGCCAAACCATTTCACCCCTAATTTGTTATATGTTGGGTTTCTGAGTAAAATTTTACATGAGGAAAAGAGTTCTGATGTCAAAAATAATTTTAAAATTCTTGTTTTATTTCTTGTCTGCCTGATTATTGGTAATCCATGTGGCTGCCTTTATTCAATTTCCCTTCCTGCCCCCAGAAAGAAACAATGCCAAACTTTTTGAAATCAAGGATATTTTAATCGTATTTATCTTTATTTCATATATCTGTTGGATGAATGCAAATATATTAATAGAAGTCATTGAATAGCATTTAATTTCTAATTATTTATTTATTTTAGTTATCAAGTGGGAATCCTCTATATGAAAAATACTATAGACAGGTAAGATGTTTGTTTCTTTGTCTTCTTAGATTGAACATAAAATATACTTTCAACTCCTGATTGTATATATGCAGATTACCATCCAGCTGAATAAATTTGACATTTCTTGTTTTCATTTTCTTGTGCTTTAATCTCCTGCTTTGATTAATGCTTTTAACAAGCTCCCAGAAAAATGAAAGAAAGATAATTAAGCCCAAACACTTAATTGTCTTAAATATCTATCTTAAAAATCCATGTGGCATTAGATATATTCATCCAGATATAAACATCCAAATTAATTTATAAGCTAAATAGAAATGACTTGTATGTTGTTTTTAAGACTTATTAAAGTTTAATTTTCATGAAGTTAAAACCATGACCCTCATACAAATATATAAAATGAACGTGTGTCAAGGATTTTTTTCAACTCATTAATTATTGGGAGAACCAGTGAGATGTAAAAATGGGAATATGAGTTACAGAGATTTATATTCTCTATCAGAGAAAATTAATTTCATTGGTATGGATAGGAATCATTTGCATTGCTATCAGGTTTATATAATTTAACCTCTACCCCCTACAGAGTGTAAAGTAGCCGAGTTGATAGAAAGTCAAAGGTGCAAACCATAGATCAGATTATCTAATCTCCTGAAAGTGTAGACAGTCTTATTTGCCCATTTCCAAATATCAGATCATTTTTCTTGATAATCTCTTCACCTTGTGATCATAATTACAGAAAAGGCTGGTCTCCTTATACAAATAAACTGGGTAATCTACATATTGCAGCAAGTGTTAATGAACCACTATAGGTCTCCTTGTGTGACTTGCAAATCTAAAGCCATACACTTACTATTTAACAACTTCTAAGGCCAGCTGATTAATTTCTGCTTGAAATTTCTAAAGAATCTCAGATTGTGCTTTTTAAAGCCTCTGTTATTTATTCTTCTGTTTTAAGGCTAGGATCCAAACTTTAGAAATTCTCTTCTTCATATTTCACATGCAGTATAAATTTGAGTGCATTTACCTCATCTTGAGGTTTCCCATGGCTGCTAAGTTTTCTAGCCTGCTAAGTGACCTTGCTTTACTGCTTGAGTGACTGGGATCTTACAAACCATGTTGCAGGCCAGTCTTCTTGTGGAGTCTTTGTAGACATTGGTTGTACATAAAGGCAATCCCTGATCCTTAATAGTGGCTTGTTCTATCTGAATAAAAGAGAATCATTCTCAAATATGGCCTTGTTTTTGTACAATTGGTTTACTCAACTATAACCTGATAAAAAGGAGAATAAATTGTTATTTAACTTATTTGATAACTATATGGCCATACAAAGTAAGGACATTCAGTTAAAGGATTTGTTTTTGATTTCTGAAGGGTCAGTGAGAATCAAATACCACTGAAAACTATTTCATTCAGTTTACAAAAGCAGAGCCTACTAAATTGAGGGATGGATATAGAGTAAGAAAGGGCTTTTCCACATATCCATTAGAAAATAGAATAGTAAAAATACCAACAATATTCCACGTAAATAATCATAATTGAATTTTCCTTAACACTTCATTCAGCCCTGCGTACTTAATTCTTGTTTCCCTGCCTCTTGGGTCAGGAGTCTGCTTTCAAGAGATATATCTACTTCCAGAATGCAGTCCTGGAATTTTGACTTGGTCTACCAGTACAGTCTGAAAGTTGTCTAAGTGATGTCAGCCCAGAAGTCTTTATCCAAAAGTCTACATTTTGAAGTGTTAATAGTTCAGAGTATGTGGTATCGTACTTTCCATGAGGCTCTGAGACTGTCTTTCTTTGTCAACAACACAGATTGTGGCCTTTAGCTTATGGCAGAGCCTTTAGGCAGGCATCAGAGTACAACAGAAACTGCCTGTAGATGACAAAGACTAAATGGCTGTGTTTAATTATTATAATAACCAAAAGAATGGAAGATAGTAAAATTATTTATTGGAATACACTACATAAATATGTCATAAGAGCTTAATCTGGGTTTCCCTTTCTCCTCAGTGCCTCTGTTTCTAGGCTATGGGGGGGTAGTTGTTCCTTTTTTATCCCACCCTGGTCAAGGGATAGGCAAAGAAAAGGAGTTGTGGAGAATTCTAGAGGCAGAGTTCCCAACCCTTTCTGTACCTCCTTGTTACCCCAAATTTGGATTGAGCAATTCTTTCCTTTTTGCTGAGTGCCTGATTTATCCCATGTTCTAGCACTTGAAAGAAAGTATTTCTCTTTTGCTTCTTTGCTGAGATTGGTCTGTCTGGAATGCTTTGTATATGTTTTAGCAAACAATCTTTTAACTAAAGTGGAAAAACAGCTAGCTCACAAATATCCTTGTATCATGTTACTATTCCCATGACTTTTAAAAATTTACTTTTCACTTTTACAAATAGAACTTTAGGAAATCTCTACGGAAGTGAGAGTCGTTATTTTTTTTGAACTGTTTTTTTTGTTCTTGGTGACCTCATTCTGTCTTAAAGGAAAGTCCCCATCAGTTAAAATGATGTGTTTCCCTTAATGTGCTTTAGGAACTTAGCAGTTTTTAAAATTTCTTTAAGTTTATAATGCAGTCACTGCTGGTTTTAGAACTGATATTGCTTTGATTTTTAAAAAAAGTGTTGCAGTTTCTTAAGAGTAAGTATAAAAGCAGAAGTTAATTATTTAAAGATATTTGAAAAAAAAACAGATAACTGTGCAACTATTCCCATTTATCAGAAGACCTCTCCAGGAACTATTGCCCTTTTCCTCTTTTGCCATTTAAGTTTATTGGAATTTAAATGGCAGCTATAGAAGACTTGGAATCAGAAGACATGTATTAATGTTATGACTCCACTAATCTGTTCTACTTCCTCTGAGCTTCAGGGTTTTGTTTTTGTGTGTTCTTGTTTGTTTTTGTTTTTTAATTTGGCTGCACTCTGTAGCTTGTGGGATCTATGTTCCCTGACCAGGGATTGAACCCGGGCCCTGGCAGTGAAAGCACTGAGTCCTAGCCACTGGACTGCCAGGGAATTCCCTGAGCTTCAGTTTTATCATGTGTGTAATGGGCATGATAAAAAAACACTTTGTAGATTGACAGTGCTGTCTAGATGGTACTCTTCTCATATGGGTCTCCAATATTCCATGGCCTTTGTTAGTCAAAGGATTCCTGTTCCCTTTTTGAAAAAGTCAGTTCCCAAATTACAGGGAGAAAGGCAGGTAAATAATCATAATTTTGTCTTTATGTTTGTTGTCAGCTTATGGTTTGTATCTTTTCAGGTTGATACAGGCAATACTGGAAGGGTATTGGCTTCTGATGCTGCTGTATTCCTGAAAAAATCAGGACTTCCAGACCTGATACTTGGAAAGGTAGTATTTGTTCATTGTAACTAGATATAATGAATATTTATTAGTGTAGATAAATTGGGTGCAAATTCAGAAAGATAACCATTACAAAACTTAGAAGTTAGAACTGTCATGGAAGCAGTTACAGTAATGCAGTGGAGGGAATTTCTGGTGTAGTGATTTACCCTCTTGAAAAATAAGGTGTTTTAGAAAACAAATTACTTTTTAGTAGGATGAAATGAGGAAGTAATAGTACATTTGAGTGATGTGGGGAGAAACAATGCAGACTGGGAACCTTGCCACCCACTCACAATTGGCTCTTTCCCTACTTCCTCTATTAGAACTGTCTCTATGTTTAATATGTGGTAAATAGAGTAGGGGATGAGAGGCTTAGGAAGGAGCACAAAGAGGTGGAAAAGTCCCTCTCTTGGCTTGATCTCCTTACAAATCCTTATATATGATATTGATATGTATTCAAACCCTGAACAATAATCATTATTAATAATTTAATTATTCACAAATAAACATTAACTATTTCAGCAAATCCTTATATATGATATTGATATGTATTCAAACCCTGAACAATAATCATTATTAATAATTTAATTATTCACAAATAAACATTAACTATTTCAGCTTACCCATAAGAAAGAATGTCATCTTAATAAGGATCTAAAATCAAGGTAGCATGTTCTAGTAGAAAGAGTATTGGACTTGGAGTTGGAATCTGGGTTAATAAAAAAGTCATTGGACTGGAAGTTAGAATATGGTCTTCAGTTCTTTCCCTGATGCCTTGGATGTTCTTGAGTAAGTCACTTAACCTCACTGGACCTTAGTATCTTTGTGTAGGGTTGCACTAAGTGATCTTTAAGGTTTCTTTCCACTTTTAATTCTGTGATTCTTAAATCTGACTACCAAAGAGCATGAGGTTGTAAATTGCAGGGATTTAATTTATCTTTAAGGTGATTTTTGTTAAAATATAGGTTGATACTTTTTTTTTTCTAAATTTCAGATCTGGGATTTAGCTGACACAGATGGCAAAGGTATCCTGAACAAACAAGTAAGATTCAGAGATTGACATGAAAAATTTTTGAGTAATTCAGAATAAAAAATAGCCAGCAATTTTTTGTATTTTTAAACTAAAAATTGGTTTTTACCAAAATGAGGGTTTTGTAAGGGCAAGTGTTAGAACAGTGAAAATATTTCCAATCAATAGGCATTAAAATACCTAATTCCCAAAGGTTAGTGTTAGTTTGGTGACATTTAGTTCTCCTGGAGTGTTGTAGTCTGTTTGGGCTGCTGTAACGAAATATCACAAACTGGTTGGCTTGTAAACAGCATAAATTTATTGCTCACAGTTCTGGAGGCTGGAAGTCTTAGATAGGGTGCCAGCATGGTTCTAGTGAGAGCTTTCTTCTAGGTTGCAGACTGCTTCTTTATTCTTACATGGCAGAATGTGCTAGTGATTTCTCTGAATGCTTTTTTGTAAGGCACTTATCCCATTCATGAGGGCTCCATCCTGATGGTTTATGCACTTTCCAGAGGCTCTACCTCCTAATGGCTCTACTATTATTTTTGGGATTTTGAATTTCAATATATGAATTTGGGGGGGACACATTCAAACAATAACATGGGATTTATTTTTCTTAGTTACTCAGGGAGACTTTGCTCTTTGTATCTTATTAAGTTTCTTATGTGTACAGGGTTATAAATGAAAGTGGATTTTATTTTATTACTTTTCTTTAAATTTATTTATTTATTTATTTATTTTTGGCTGTGTTGGGTCTTCGTTGCTGTGTGCGGGCTTTCTCTAGTTGTGGCGAGCAGGGGCTACTCTTCATTGCAGTGCACAGGCATCTCATTGCATTGGCTTCTCTTGTGGAGCACGGGCTCTAGGCACACGGTCTTCAGTAGTTGTGGCACGCGGGCTCAGTAGTTGTGGCTCGCGGGCTCTAGAGTGCAGGCTCGGTAGTTGTGGCACACGGGCTCAGTTGCTCCGTGGCATATGGGTCTTCCTGGACCAGGGCTCGAACCCGTGTCCCTTGCATTGCATTGGCAGGCATATTCTTAACCACTGCACTACCAGGGAAGTCCAGAAGTGGATTTTATTATTCATGTGTTAAGATGGTATTGTGTATTTGAAGGGAAGCTCTTGGCTAATCAAACCTGAGTACAGTGTATTCTGGTCTAGGTCTTATCTCTGACATATAAACCAAAAAATGGTTTACAAGCCTGAAGTAAACCTTAGACCAGAAATATGTGAAAGTGGTTGTGGGCATTGGACACCATCAGAGAACTTTAAAGTTCTGCTTGTTGGGGATGGATTTCAGAGTTCTATAGGATTAAATTCAAAGCTTGCTACATGCTAATACATTGGCTGAGCACTACTACTCAAAGCTAATTTTCCCTATGGGGATAGCTGAAGCTAACTCAGAAAAGGGATGGGAAAAATTAGATGAGGGGGTCAGAATACCCAGTCTCTTATTTAAGATTCCAAGGTTAGATTGTGGTCCCCATTGGACCCCTGGGCAGAAGGGCCAGTTTGGTACATTGGAGACATTGGAAAACTAAATTCGCATGGGCATCCAGGGTGCTCTGTACTCAGTCAGCAAATATTTGTTGAGTACCTGTTTTTAGCCAGGTTTTGGCAATACAGAGGTGAACGTGACAGGATGTGGTCCTTATCTTCATGAACTTACAGTAAAATAAATTCTTCACTGCTGTTCCTAGACTTTGGGTGTTTAGTTTGAGTTCTTTGTTATATCCAGGTGGCTGGATTTATGGATTTGCAGTTATAAACTTTGATGTTTGCATTGGAGGAATAGATTTTTAAATTAACATATGAAATTAAGAAAATAAACCAATACTTACTGAGTTTCTATGTGCCAAAAATGATAGTGTTTTCTTCCTATAGTGTGGTTTTAATTTTGTTCCTTATAATACATTGCAAGGTAGATATTAGCCCCCCTTTTAAAGAGTTTTTTTAAACTTGCCCAAGGCCTCACAACCAGTAGCAGAACTAGAATTCAGTGCAATACTATTTCACTTCAGAGCCCATCCATACTGTGGGAGTGGACCTGATTACCTAAGAGTAATTGACTCTGATTAGAATGAGAAGAGAAAAACGGTTATTTAGAGTTCAGCATTTAAAGGATGGTAGGAGACATTGATTTCAGCAGAAGATACTTGAAAGGTCAGAGGAGAACTAGGAGAGCTTTATGAAACTATGCCAGTAGAGAAGAGCATCAGGGAGGATCATACAGTCCAGGCTGCCAAAAGAACAAGTAGGCGGTGTTTCCCTGGTGGCGCAGTGGTTAAGAATCTGCCTGCCAATGCAGGGGACATGGGTTCGAGCCCTGGTCCAGGAAGAGCCCACATGCTGTGGAGCAACTAAGCCCGTGTGCCACAACTACGGAGCCTGCACTCTAGAGCCTGGGAGCCAAAACTACTGAGCCCATGTGACACAACTACTGAGCCCACACGCCACAACTACTGAAGCCTGTGCGCCTATAGCCCGTGCTCTGCAGCAAGAGAAGACACTGCAATGAGAAGCCCGTGCACCGCAATGAGGAGTAGCCCCTGCTCGCCGCAACTAGAGAAAGCCCACGCACAGCAATGAAGACCCAGTGCAGCCAAAAATAAATAAATTTAAAAAATAAATTAAAAAAAATTAAAAAATAAAAGAACAAGTAGGATTAAGCTTTTTTAAAAAAAATTTATTTTAGAGTCCTGTATTTGGTAGCTAGGAGTTTATTTGTGACATAGGCAGTTGTTTCTCTAGCTAATGGTAGGAGTTAAAATCAGATTGCATAGAAGCTTGTGTGGTGAATGAAAAGAGAGGGGGTGATCTTGAAATAGCATTTTTTCAAGAAATTCATTAGTGAAGGCAAGGTATTGTATAAACAGACAACGTGTAAGTTTCTAGGAATAGGTTAAGTATTGAGTAAGAAGAAAGTATTGAGTAGAAAAAAGAAAGTAGAAAGAAGAAAGTATTGAGTAGGTGAGAACAGATGTGAGAAAAGCAGTAAAGGGTTGATTGCATCAGCAGCTGTACTGGAGTATTGACAAGTTGCAAGTAATCATAACTGGAGTAAAGGGTTTTGTTATGCTTATTCTCAGACCTGATTTTAACTCAGAACAGTGAAAACAAGTTGCTTCAGTGTCATTCCACTAATTAAATTTTGGACCGAGGCTTCAAATGCCCAAAACCCAAGGACCTTTGGGAGAGATTTACAAATATTTTGAAGTCAAGCAGTTATATAATTGTTTTAGATGTTGCATAGTTATTCTTTGTAGCTTTTCTGGAATAACAGTGACTGAGTTACTTGAATGATTGGTCTAGTGTTAAAATTTATAATCTTAAATCCAGAGATGCCTTTTGATAACGTTTTATTTATTTTCTTCTAGACTTTTTTTCAAGATTCTTTTTCTCACTTAAATTATAAAAATCATTTAACGTCTTTAAATATTCTTTGAAACATTATTAATTTTGGTATATTTCCAAATATATATATTTATCAGTATATCAGTTTATTTAATTATTTTCCCATTTATATTAATATTTTTTGCTATTTATAATATTAGGAATATCTTTGTACATAGATCTCTTCTTGATTTTAGGGCAAGTGTTTTTTTGTTTTTTTTTTTTTTTTTTTTTGCTGTACGCGGGCCTCTCACTTTTGTGGCCTCTCCTGTTGCGGAGCACAGGCTCCGGACACGCAGGCTCAGCGGCCATGGCTCACAGGTCTAGCCGCTCCGCGGCATGTGGGATCTTCCCGGACCGGGGCACAAACCCGTGTCCCCTGCATCGGCAGGCGAATTGTCAACCACTGCGCCACCAGGGAAGCCCTAGAGCAAGTTTTTCAAGCAAATGTGCCGTTATATTCGCTGCAACATAAAAATCTTGGAGTAGTTGTGAATTGTTTTATATTTTCAGATTAAAGGTATGTGTGTAGACAGATGGATGGATGGATGAATGGATAGATAGATAATGCTCTTAACATTCATACTTTTCTTTCTCAGGAATTCTTTGTTGCTTTGCGTCTTGTGGCATGTGCCCAGAATGGATTGGAGGTTTCACTGAGTAGTTTGAACCTGGCTGTTCCTCCACCAAGATTTGTAAGAAATGCTTTTAAATTTAAATTGTATTTTTAAAAATGATACCACATGATTTGAAAATTAAAATTTACTATATTAAAAAATTTTTCCCTCAACCCCTATCACTCAGCTACCCGATTTTCTTTCTTATGGCCACTGCTGTTATTAGTTTCTTGTGTATCTTCCAGTTATTTTATGTGTATATAAAGACATATAAATACCTATATCCTCAGTTTACATTAATTGTAGCATACTATACACATGATTCTATGCCTTTTTAAATAACTTGATATGTTTTGGAGATCTTTACATAAAAGCTTCCTCATTCTTTTTTACAGCTGGATAGTATTTCCGTGCTTCTGTTTACCTTAATTTATTTAACTTCCTATTGGTAGGCTTTTAGCTTGCTTCCAGTGTTTTATTATTTAAAACATGCTGCGATGAATAATAACCTTGAATCTGTGTCACTTTGCATGTGCAGAAATATATGTGTAACTTCTCAGAAGTGGAATTGCTGTTTCAAAAGTTCGTGCATTGTAATTTTCACATATAATATCTACTTGTCTTCCATAGTGGTTGTATTAGTTCACAGTCCCACCAACAATTGGTTGAGTGTACTTTTGCTAACATACTGTTGTCAAACTTTTGGTCCTTGTCAATTTGATAGGTGACAAATGGGTAGTTTTAATTCGTCCTTTTGGTTTTATGGAGTGAAGTTGAGTAGTTTTTCTCATGCTTATGAGCCATTTACATTGCCTTTATGTGAAATGTCTGTAACCTTTGTCCATTTTTCTTTGGTTGTTTGTCTTTTCTTATTGAATTCTAGAGGCTTTTTATATATTAGGGAAACAGTTCTTTGTCTATATGAGTTGCAAATATTTTCTCCCAGTTTGCCATTTGTCTTTTGACTTTGTGGTCTTTGTGGTGATTTTTTTTTCCGTAAAGAAGTCATTGTTTTTAATGTAAATGAATTATTAGGATTTAAGTTTTTTAATGGTTTCTTTGTTCACATTTACATTAGTCCTGATGTAAGGTATGTGTATGGATTCAAATGTATGTTTCTTCAAGACGGCTACCTTTTAGACTTAATACAGTTTATTGAATAATCAATCTTTTCCATACCGATTTGAAATGCCGCCTCAATCATGTGCTGAATTCTCATATGTATTTTGGTTTTTTTCTGGATTTTTTCTGTTCATACCCATTGATCTGTTTATCCATATGCTGATCTCACATTGTTTCAATTATCATATTTGGTAATTTATATCTGATAGGGCTAGTCCTTCCCACCCTACTGCTTTTTTTCAGAAGTTTCACGGCTCTTCTTGCTTGTTTTTAAATTCAGTATTTTAGTGTTTTGTCTGAGTATTATGAATTTAACTTCAGTTTTGAGAATTTCTGTACTTTGAAGTTTAGTTGTGGAGTCAGAGGGTTAATTTAGGGATTTGTTGCCTAACTATACTATTATAAAAAATTTTCAAACATATTCATCTGTCTCTACAAGCAAATAAACATAATAACTTGGACAGGGTGTTGATAGGTTCATGTACTTCTAACTTAGAAATCTTAAATTGAATTCTTGTTCCAGTCAGCTTTCCTTAAATAGTGTAGGGAAAAAGTGATCAGTTAACAGGGCCATAAATATTTTTGTTACATTCAGATATCTTTATCTTGATTTCAGTTGTAATAGGATTTCTTCTATAAGACTTACATGTTTTAGTTAGTGCTCCACAGTCATTTAGTCATTTAGTTAGCTCCACTAACTCAGCTTACTCAGTTTTTGTTTCATTTGTACTCAGATGAAGGTCTAATAGAGTTAATGTAAAATAGTGTCCTTTGTGCATTGAGATCCAACATTTTGTCTGAGTATTTTTAAATCCAAAGATTATTTTCTCCTCATTGTTTATTGATGTGAGGATTTCAGCCCTTCATGTGCTATATTTTCCTTTTTAGCATGATACCAGTAGTCCTTTGCTAATCAGCAGAACTTCTGCAGCTGAGCTCCCATGGGCTGTAAAAGTAAGTAAACTTTGTAACTGTTCTCTCTTTTACTTCACTTTACTTCCTACATAGTCCTTTCCCCCTACTTCCAAAATATATTGCAGTCTGCATTAGACATTCATTTTTTACTGTGGAGGAAATACTGGTACTAGAAATTGCTTGAGGGATGTTGCAGCTCTGTTAGTCATTTTGTGACAGTTAGTATTGGCTTAATCTCATTTCTGTTATAGTGTAAACTAAAAATGATGATCTCATAATCTTGTATTAACTAAAATATTTGATGAGTAGGTAGTTTACCCCACTGGTACTATTTCTTGTTTGAAAAGTTCTACTTAATTAATTCTCTTTATGGCTCTAAAACACTTCTTTATGAAATCTTTTTCTAAAATGGGTATTTTGCATTACAGTTATTTGGAGGCACCAAAATGGTTATAGCTATCTTATCAAATTTTAAAAATCGTAATTTTAAAATAGAATATAGCAGATCAAATAACCTGTAATAGATGTGTACAGTTTTGTCAGAAAACCATTTTGGTTTGTATGGCTGTGTCTGCTTGTATGCTATTAACTTTAAAAAGTGTAAGGATCTGGCCTTGACTTGGAAAATCATGAACAATAGTTTTTATGTTATACAAATAACTTTCTGGGATTTTAGAAAATACCTTGTTATTGATAAAAAGAAATCTTGCTTTGGGAAAAATGCGGGAAACTTGATGTCTATTTCTGTGGCAATGATTTCCTTTTTTTTTTTTTTTAATTTGTTTGAGTTTGAAATGTAACTAAATACCATGTTTAGAAAGTCATAGAATGTCACTAACTAGCTATGTGTTCTTATAAAAGTTACTGTTTTGCTTTGGATCTGTTTGAGTGAGAGGGTTGGACTAGATGCTCTTCTCAAAGCCCTCTGATCACTAAAATCTTTTGATTTTAACCTAACAGTAGAAGGGCAAAGATAGTATTCCAGCTACAAAAGGGATGGAGGGGATTCTAGACTTTTGAGTGGAGTAACTTTTTAAATTATTATTTACTATAATATATTTTGATGAAAGTGAAAAATGTTTTTTAAATGATAGTTTTAAAAATGTTGTCTATTCTTTGAGGACTCAATTTTTAAAAATGCAGTTAAATTCCTTTCACCATTATTTAACTTTGATCTTCTTTGTATTATAGTCTGAAGATAAGGCCAAATATGATGCAATTTTTGATAGTTTAAGCCCAGTGAACGGATTTCTGTCTGGTGATAAAGTGAAACCAGTGTTGCTCAACTCTAAGTTACCTGTGGATATTCTTGGAAGAGTAAGATATTAAATTCTAAATGTAATTTTTATGTATTTTAATTTTGTATCTACCAGGAACACTTAAAAACACATAGATCTTACTTTGAAGTTGTATTATAGAATTTTTTGTGTTTTAACTTAATATATAAAATTATTGCCAATTTCTTTCTTTCTTTGATTATTCCCTCTAACATATGAGTGTTTGAAATTAGCTATATATAATCCTTTTATGTAGATCCTTTTTTGTTTGAGCTGTATGCTCTGACCTCCGAATTCCTTGATTTAATTTCCAGAGACCATCAGTATTCTGCATCTGCCATTTACTCTGTGGCTGTATCATACAGCCTGGTTAAAGCAATAGTTTCATCTCTGAAATCATAAATTCTACTCTCTGAAGAGAACGTCTTGTCTTTCTAGATTTCTTTCCTAGATACTTGCAAGACTAATTCTTTGACCTCATCAAGACCTTTATTTCTTTATTTTTATTAATTAAAAACATATATTTATTTATTTATTTTCGGGTGCGTTGGGTCTTCGCTGCTGCTTGCGAGCTTTCTCTAGTTGTGATGAACGGGGTCTACTCTTCGTTGCAGTGCATGGGCTTCTCATTGCGGTAGCTTCTCTTGTTGTGGAGCACGGGCTCTAGGCATGCAGGCTTCAGTAGTTGCAGCACATGGGCTCAGTAGTTGTGGCTCAAGGGCTCTAGAGCGCAGGCTCAGTAGTTGTGGCGCACAGGCTTAGTTGCTCTGTGGCATGTGGGATCTTCCAGGACCAGGGCTCGAACCCGTGTCCCCTGAATTGGCAGGCAGATTCTTAACCACTGTGCCCCCAGGAAGCCCAGCCTCATCAAGATCTTTAAATCAGACTCTTTTATTTTCCCCATCTTTTGAATTTACTTTTTCCTCATCCGTCCTGGATTTTTTTGGTCCACTGTTTCATGTCAGTATCCTTAGCTTCCTTTGCTGTGTTTTCTAACTTTTCTTCTGCCTGGTGAAAATCCAACCTTGCATGAAGCTAATTATCTGCCTTCTCTCTGGTTGCATTCAGACTACTGAGAAAGTCTAGTAAGATTGGTATCATCATAATTTCATGATCTTCAGCTGGGTTTTCCATTCTGCAGCCACTCTTGTGCTGTTTCCATCATGATTTCTCAATACCCTTCTTTATATTTCAAACCTTATCTACTCTCATTAAACCTCTAGTCCTTTCTTTAACTCCTTGCTTAGTCAGACTACATGGGGTCAAACCCTGGTTACACCATTTCTTAACTGTATGACCTTGGGCAAATCATTAGAAAACCATGTCTCAGTTTTCTAATCTTTAAAATTAGCCTGGTTCCCAGTTTGTAGGGTTATACAAATTAAATGTGATAATGTATATAAAGTACCTAGCACAGTGCTTGGTACATACTCTTTGAACGCTAGCTGCCATGATCCTGATGATAACGACTTGCTACCACAACACCAGTACTACTGGATCAGTGTTGTATAGTTTAGGTACTCAATAAATATTAATTTAAAAGCTGTTTTCTAATATTGTTTTTCATTAATTATTTTTCTATTGTGTGATCTGTGTGAGATTTCTAAACTATAAATATAATCTTGTTATTTTTTACTTAAAAGTTACCCTCTTAGGTAGCTTCCCATTGCATTTAGGAAAAAGTCTAAACTCCAAGGCATTCAGTGACCAGGCACTTGCTTATTTTCACTCCTGTCTCTTACCAGTATACCTTCTCTTCCTGTCCCAAGTAAAATTTTGTTGAATATCTTTAATACCTTCATTTCAAGGATTTAACATAGTTTATAGCTGGTCTAAAGCTATGGATTCTACTCTAGAGTTAGACCAAATATACCAGGGCCTTTTAGATTTTATATTTATTTTGTATGCCCTGGACATTAGTTGGCTAATGATTAATAATAGAGTGTTCATTGGACACTTATTTCAGATGATTAGAGGTTCTGTATTATAGGGAGAACAATAATGGACTTGGTTGGAAGTCTTCACATTGAAAACTGATTCTGTTATTTAATAATAGTTGTATGATCCTAGATAATTCATGCAGTCTCAGGTCTAAAACAGGTTTTATGGTACCACATGGAGTTGTTGCATGAATTAACTGAGATGTTGTTTTTGAAAAAGCATTATAGTTGTTTAAAGTACTGTGTTACATAATTGTTTTCTTACTTGAGAGGAACAAAATATTTTCTTTAAAAATTTGCAAAGGAATTTCTGTTTAAAAATACTTGGTATTAAGAATTATTATTTCTTTTTACAGTAATGTTAATATAGCATGTAATAGTGATTTAATAAAATGGTCAGCATAATTGAAATATCTCAGAGAAATAGATGTTATAATGTTTAGGCAAAACTTTTTCCTCCATTTAGGTATTGGATGTATACAGTTAGCACGTGAAATGAAAGAATGTTAATCTTTCCTAATTCTTTTCTTTTTAAGGTTTGGGAGTTGAGTGATATTGACCATGATGGAATGCTTGACAGAGATGAGTTTGCAGTTGTAAGTAACATAATGCTTTCGAAATCTTAAACATCTTAATGGTTTTCTCAAGTGAAAATTTCCCCTTTTTATCTTTAGAGGTAAACTACATTTCTCTTAAAATTGATTGTATGACTGTATTTACCTAGAATTTATAGGTATTCAATAAATATTATTAAACAAATGGATAATGAATGTTTTTGCCATCTTCATTTTATTTGACTTTAAGGTACATAAGAATACATGCTTTGGATAATGTACTCTAAAGATGCTGAGTATAATCTTTTGAATCTCAACGTGACCAGGCATCTCAGTACCTACTTCTGCTGTGGAATGACTTTACTTCAAATATATCCCTGAATTTTCACATTTATTTGATTAAAGGAAAAGATGAATAACATAATAGTTTCACGTCATTTATGAAGGCAGAGAAAGTTTTGACATCTTGTCTGAAGACATGTTATCCTTAGTAACTGGTTAGTTAATTCCGCATAGAGTTGTTTTCATGGCTTCCTTAAAGGTTAGATAAAACTCTGCTGTGGGGGCTTTCCTGGTGGCGCAGTGGTTGAGAGTCCGCCTGCGGATGCAGGGGACACGGGTTCGTGCCCCGGTCCGGGAAGATCCCACATGCCGCAGAGCGGCTGGGCCCGTGAGCCATGGCTGCTGAGCCTGCGCGTCCAGAGCGTGTGCTCTGCAACGAGAGAGACCATAACAGTGAGAGGCCTGCGTACAGCAAAAAAACAAAAAACAAACAAACAAAAAAACTCTGCTGTGAACTCATGAACTGTAAATCTCTAATCCTCCCTTGAATCTCTTATTTGGAAATTAATCTTTTCACATTTTCTCTATTTTGCTAAGAACTTGTCCATTGCTTTGACTTTCAGATTTGCCACAGATTGCACTATTCTTTAATCTCTTCTGGGTTTATGGTTGGGTTCCTTTCTGTTTCCAAATCTTATGTATTTTTGCTTCTTCTCATTCTTTGTTTAATTGGATTTTTTCTGGCCTATTGATCTTTTAAAAGAGCCATCTTTTGGATTTATTTATCTTTTCTATTATGTTTTGACTTTCTGTTTCATTCTTTTCCACTTTTATCTTAATTCCTTCTTTCCAGTTTGTTTTGATTTACTTTTTAAAAAATTTCTGAAGAAAAGTACTAAGTCCCTTTGTTTTTTATCATCTTTAATATGGAAAACATTTAAAGGACGTATTTTCCTCTAAATACAGATTTAGCTGGATTCCATAGATATTGGTACAGTGTTCTCCTTTTCACTCCTTTTTAGATAATTTTTAAATTTTCCTTGGTCATCTGTTTAGGAATATGCTTTTTAATTTCAAAGTAGTTAAGTTTGTTTGGTTTTTGTTACCTTTGTATATACTTTCAGCTTGATTAGATTTTGGCTGGTGAATGTGGTCTTTAAAATTTTGTTAAGGTTTTCTTTGTTGCCAAGGTTGCAACCTGTTTGTACATGTGTTTCCTAGATATGTCAACATTTCTGTTCAGAAGATATTAGACTTCTGTAAATCCATTATACTGATTTTATTGACTACACTTCAGTTTCTCTTTGTCCTTAGTTTTCTTCTTTTTGCCCTTTCATAAATTTTATTCTGTTTATATCCTAGGAGCGAAACAAAATAGGCAGAACACATCTTATCACATTTGAAAAAATATATACAGAAACAGAAAATTTTTTCCTTATAAAGACAAAAATTAAAAATTTCAAAGGAGCATTTGTATAAGCATAGTTAAGCTAGGTAGACAATAGCATTATCTTCATTTGCTAAAACAGTAGTATTTCCTGAGGTAAGTGAGTAAACACAGTTTACCTTATGCCCTGAAGCCTTCTCCTAGGCAACTTTTTTTTCTTTTGTAATGAAAGTAAATTTTCATTAAAAGAATAATTTAAGAATAAACACACATTTGTAGGAAATTACTACTTAAAAAATTAATGAACATCCATATACCTTCTCCTAGATTTACTAATTTTAACCATTTTGCCACGTTTGATTTCCTTCTGTGTGCATTCTTCAGAAATTTTTTCCAACTTTATCCTGCTTAGTGCCTTTAATTTTGAATTCCAGCTTGTGTTATATTAATACTGCTTCTGCTCTCTTTTTATTTGGATTACTTGATGTTTCTAATGCTTAAAATGTATCTCTTAAAAATGTCACTGCCGATTTTAATTTTTTACCTAATTTGACAGTTTTTGTCTTTTAAGATAATGAGCTGTGTATTGATTTTATTCCCCCTACCAGATCCTATTTATTTTACATTATTATTTTCTCTTTTTTCCTCTTCCTTATTGTTGCTAGTTATCAAGTTGTGATTCATTCATTTCCTCCCTCTAATCAATTTGGAAATTCTGTTATAATGTCTGTTCCATTAATGGTTAATACACCCTTCCTTGTACTTACCATACTTACTGCTCCAGTATTTGAAAAAAAGATTGTTAGCCCTCATTCAAGTAAAATAAGACCTTTAGATTATTTTCACTTCTTTCTCCTTCACCTCCCAACCTCAGAAGATTTTAGAACATTTTTTGTAACTAAAATTCTAGATTTTACTCAGTTAATTTAATTCTTTTGGTTCTAGGATTTCCTTTGTCAATTTTAATTTAATTTCCTTTTGTCGGTATTAATAGTCTCACTAGCATTCTTCTGGTAGAATTTGCCTGATAAATCTTTTTCCATCTTTTTACTTTCGTGACTGAGGCAATATAGTCCATACTATTTAAAAAAATTTTAATTACTACAACAGAGCCAATGTACCTGAGCCTGCAAGTCACTGACCTTTATTTAGCATCAGTATTTTTAAAAACTGAATTTTAAGAGTTCCTTTGCAAATTGAAGTAATTTTTTAAATGCTTTTGCAACAGTAGATTAACTAAACTCTATAAACATTTTAAATTATGTTCCTAAATAAGTAAAGATAATGTACTTATTCATATGATCAGTTCTTTTGGATTATGAAAATTTATACTTGCCAATTTTTGGTTTGTTGAAGTATAACGTAGTATTTTTTCCTTACTTGTTATGTATTATTTTACATAATCAAAACTATTGAACATGAGAGTATTTATGCTTAAGATTTAACTCTAAAATTCTTACCTGTTTAAAAAATATTTATTTATTTATTTGGCTTGTGGGCTCTTAGTTTCAGCATGCGGGATCTTCATTGTGGCATGCGGAGTCTCTCATTGTGGTGCTCGGGCTCTTTGTTCCAGTACGTGGACTTCTCTCTAGTTGTGGCACGTGGACTCAGCAGTTGCACTCATGGGCTCTCTAGTTGTGGCACATGGGCTCTCTAGTTGCGGTGCGCAGGTGCCAGAGCGTGCAGGCTCAGTAGTTGTGGCATGTGGGCTCTCTAGTTGTGGCACATGAGCTCTAGAGTGCATGGGCTTAGTTGTCGTGGCATGTGAGCTTAGTTGTCCCATGGCATGTGGGATCTTAGTGGGATTGAACCTGCGTCCCCTGCATCGGCAGGTGGATTCTTAACTACTGGACCACCAGGGAAGTCCTCTTAACCCATTTTCTTTTAATATTTATTTATTTATTTGGCTGCACTGGGTCTTAGTTGCGGCACATGGGATCTTCATTGCTGCATGTGTGGTCTTTGTTGCGGCATGTGGGATCTTTAGTTGTGGCACATGGGCTCTTAGTTGCGGCATGTGGGATCTTTTTAGTTGTGACATGTGGGATCTTTAGTTGTGGCATGTGAACTCTTCGTTGTGGCATGTGAACTCTTCGTTGTGGCATGTGGGATCTAGTTTCCTGACCAGGAATTGGGCCCCCTGCATTGTGAGCATGGAGTCTTAAGCACTGGACCACCAGGGAAGTCCCCCCATTTTCTTTTAGATAAAATGGTGCTTTATGTTTGTTTTAAAGACCCAGTATGTGCTCTGTGTTTATTATATTTTATTTTTAAAAAAATTTTTATTGAGGGATTTCCCTGGTGGTCCAGTGGCTAAGACTCCATGCTCCCAATGCAGGGGGCCTGGGTTCGATCCCTGGTCAGGGAACTAGATCCTACATGCCACAACTAAGAGTTTGCATGCCGCAACTAAAGATCCCACATGCCACAACTAAAGATCCCGCATGCCACAACGGAGATCCCACACTGGCAACGAAGATCCCACGGGCCGCAGCTAAGACCTGGCGCAGCCAAATAAATAAATAAATATTAAAAAAGAATTTTTTATTGAAATCTAGTTGATTTACAATGTTGTGTTAGTTTCAGGTGTACAGCAATGTGATTCAGTTATACATATATATATAAATATATATATTCTTTTTCAACATTCTCTTCCATTATAGGTTATTACAAGATATTGAACATAATTCCCTATGCTATACCGTAGGTCCTTGTTGGTTATCTATTTTATATATAGTAGTACGTATATTTTAATCCTAATTAAAACTCCTAATTTATACCCCCGCCTTTGGTAACCATAAGTTTGTTTTCTATGTCTGTGAGTCTTTTCTGTTTTGTAAATATGTTCATTTGTATCATTTTTTTAGATTCCAGATATAAGTGATATCATATGGTATTTGTCTTTGTCTAACTTACTTCATTTAGTATGATAATCTCTAGGTCCATCTGTGTCACTGAAAATGGAATTATTCCATTCTTTTTTATGGCTGAATAATATTCCATTGTATATGTACACCACATCTTCCTTATCCCTTCATCTGTCAGTAGACACTTAGGTTGCTTCCATGTCTTGGCTATTTTAAATAGTGCTGCAGTGAACATTGGGGTGCACTCAGCTTTTCAAATTATGTTTTTCTCCAGATATGTGCCCAGTAGTGGGATTGTATGATCATATGGTAGCTCTATTTTTAGTTTTTAAGGAATCTCCATACTGTTCTCTGTAATGGCTGTACCAGTTTACATTTCCACAAACAGTGTAGGAGGGTTCTTTTTTCTCCACACCCTCTCCAGCATCTTTTATTTGTAGACTTTTTGTTGTTGGCCAATACGCCCAGTGTAAAGTGATACCTCATTGTAGTTTTCATTTGCATTTCTCTAATAATTAGCGATGTTGAGCATCTTTAAATGTGCCTTTTGGCCATTTGTATGTCTTCTTTGGAGAAATGTCTGTTTATGTCTTCTACTCATTTTCTGATTGGGTTGTTTTTTCTTTGATATTGAGCTATATGAACTGTTTGTATATTTTAGAGATTAATCCCTTGTTGGTCACATTGTTTGCAAATATTTTCTCCTATTCCATAGGTTGTCTTTTTGTTTTGTTTCTGGTTTCCTTTGCTATGCAAAAGCTTTTAAGTTTCATTAGGTCCCATTTGTTTATTTTTGTTTTTATTTCCATTACTCTAGAAGACGGATCCAACGAGATACTGCTGCAATTTGTGTCAGAGTGTTCTGCCTATGTTTTCCCCTAGGAGTTTTATGGTTTCAGGTCTTACATTTAGTTCTTTAATCCATTTTGAGTTTATCTTTGTGTATGGTATGGTGTTAGAGAATGTTCTGATTTTTTTAAAAATTTATTTAATTAATTAATTTATTTATGTCTGTGTCAGGTCGTCATTGCGGCACGTGGGCTTCTCTCTAGTTGTGTGTGGGCTTCTCTCTAGTTGCAGCATGTGGGCTTTTTTCTGGTTGTGGTGTGTGGGTTTTCTCTCTCTAGTGGCGTGCGGGCTCCAGAGTGCGTGGGCTCTGTAGTTTGCAGCATGCAGGCTCCCTTGTTGAGGCACATGAGCTCAGTAGTTGTGGTGCGTGTGCTTGATTGCCCTGCGGCATGTGGGATCTTGGTCCCCGACCAAGAATCAAACCTGTGTCCCCTGCCTTGGAAGGTGGATTCTTTACCACTGGGCCACCAGGGAAGTCCTGAGATTGTTTTAATTTCATTCTTTTATTTGTAGATGTCCAGTTTTCCCAGCACCACTTATTGAAGAGACTGTCTTTTCTCCATTGCGTATTCTTGCCTCCTTTGTTGTAGATTAGCTGACCGTATGTGTATGGGTTTATTTCTGGGCTTTCTACCCTGTTCCATTGATCTATATTTCTGATTTTGTGCCAGTACCATACCGTTTTGATTAGCTTTGTTGTATAGTCTAAACTCAGGGAGCCTGGTTCCTCCAGCTCCGTTTTTCTTTCTCAAGATTGCTTTGGCTATTCAGGGTCTTTTGTATTTCCATATAAATTTAAAAAATTTTTTGTTCTAGTTCTGTTAAAAATGCCTTTGGTGATTTGATAGGGATTGCATTGAATCTGTAGATTGCCTGGGTAGTATAGTCATTTTAACAATATTGATTCTTCCAATCCAAGAACATGGTATATCTTTCCATTTATTTGTGTCATCTTTGATTTCTTTCATCAGATACTTACAGTTTTTGGATTACAGGTTTTTTGCCTCCTTAAGTAGGTTTATTCCTGGTATTTTATTCTTTCTGATGCAATAGTAAATGGAATTGTTTACTTAATTTCTCTTTCTAACCTTTCTTTGTTAGTGTACAGAAATGCAATGGATTCCTGTGTATTAACTTTGTATCCTGCGCCTTTACTGAATTCATTGATGAGCTGTAGTAGTTTTCTGGTAGTGTCTTTAGGATTTTTCTATGATAAATGTATGATATGTATGATATCATGTCATCTGCAAACAGTGACAGTTTTACTACTTCTTTTCCAGTATGAATTCCTTTTATTTCTTTTTCTTTTCTTATTGCTGTGGCTAGGACTTCCAAAACTGTGTTGAATAACAGTGGTGAGAGTGGACATCCTTGTCTTTTTCCTGATCTTAGAGGAAATGCTTTCAGCTTTTCACCATTGAGTGTGATGTTGCCTGTGAATTTGTCATATATGGCCTTTATTATGTTGAGGTAGGTCCCTGCTATGCCAACTTTCTGGAGAGTTTTTATCATAAATGGATGTTGAATTTTGTCAAAAGCTATTTTGGCATCTATTAAGCTGATCATACGGTTTTTAGTGTTCTGTTTGTTAATGTGGTGTATCACACTGATTGATTTGTGTATATTGAAAAATCCTTGCATCCCTGGGATAAATCCCACTTCATCATGATATATGATCCTTTTAATGTATTGTTGGATTTGGTTTAATAGTATTTTTTTGAGGATTTTTGTGTTCATCAGTGATATTGGCCTGTAATTTTCTTTTATTTATTTATTTATTATTTTGGCTGCTCCAGGTCTTAGTTGCAGAATGTGGGATTTTCATTGCAGCATGCGGGCTTCTTAGTTGTGGCATGCGGACTCTTAGTTGCAGCATGCAGACTTCTTAGTTGCGGCATGCGAACTCTTAGTTGCAGCATGCATGCGGGATCTAGTTCCCCGACCAGGGATCGAACCTGGGCCCCCTGCATTGGGAGCATGGAGTCTTACCCACTGGACCACAAGGCAAGTCCTGTAATTTTCTTTTTTTGTGGTATCTTCGTCTGGTTTAGGTATCAGGGTGATGGTGGTCTCATAGAATGAGATTGGAAGTGTTCCTTCCTCTGCAATTTTTTCGAATAGTTTCAGAAGGATAGGTCTTAACTCTTCTTTGAATTTTTGATAGAATTCACCTATGAAGCTATCTGGTCTTGGACTTTGTTGGGAGTTTTTCAATCACAGATTCAATTTCAGTGCTTGTATTTGGTCTGTTCATATTTTCTACTTCTTCCTGGTTCAGTCTTCAGAGATTGTACCTTTCTAAGAATTTGTCCATTTCTTCTAGGTTGTCCATTTTATTGGCATATGTTTGCTTGTAGTAGTCTTTTATGGTCCTTTGTATTTCTGTGTTGCCTGTTGTAATTTGTCTTGTTTCATTTCTAATTTTATTGATTTGTGCCCTGTTCCTTTTTTTCTTGATGAGTCTGGCTAAAGTTTTATCAATTTTGTTTATGTTTTCAAAGAACTAGGTTTTAGTTCTGTTGATCTTTTTTTTTTTTTCTTTTGGTCTCTATTTCTGCTCTGATCTTTATGATTTCTTTCCTTCTACTAACTTTGGGTTTTGTTTGTTCTGATTTCTCTAGTTGCTTTAGCTGTAAGGTTAGGTTGTTTATTTGAGATTTTTCTTGTTTCCTGAGGTAAGCTTGTATTGCTGTAGACTTCTCTCATAGAACTGCCTTTGCTGCATCTGTTAGGTTTTAGATCGTCGTGTTTTCATTTTCTTTTGTCTCTAGATATTTTTTTATTTCCTCATTGTCTTCTTCAGTGATCCGTTGGTTGTTTAGTAGCATACTGTTTAGCCTCCATGTGTTTGTGTTTTTTGCAGTTTTTTTCTGTAGTTGATTTCTAATCTCATAGGGTTGTGATTGGAAAGATGCTTGATACAATTTCAGTTTTCTTAAATTTACCGAGGCTTGCTTTGTAGCCCAGCATGCGATCTATCCTGGAGAATGTTCCATGCGCACTTGAGAAAAGAAATCGTAATCTGCTGTTTTTGGATGGAATGTCCTATAAATATCAATTAAATCTATCTGGTCTGTTGTGTCATTTAAAGCTTGTTTCCTTATTTATTTTCATTTTGGATGATACGTCTATTGGTGTAAGTGAGGTGTTAAAGTCCCCCACTATTATTGTGTTACTGTTGATTTCCTCTTTTATAGCTGTTAGCAGTTGCCTTATGTATTGAGGTGCTTCTGTGTTGGGTGCATATATATTTATAATTGTTATATCTTCTTGGATTGATCCCTTGATCATTATGTGGTGTCCTTCCTTGTCTCTTGTAACATTCTTTATTTTGAAGTCTATTTTGTCTGATTTGAGTATTGCTGCTCCAGCTTTCCTCTGATTCCCATTTACAGGGAATACCTTTTTTTATCCTCTCACTTTCAGTCTGTATGTGTCTGTAGATCTGAAGTGGGTCTCTTGTAGATAGCATATATTTGGGTCTTGTTTTTGTATCCCTTCAGCCAGTCTTTGTCTTTTGGTTGGAGCTTTTAATCCATTTTCATTTAAGGTAATTATTGATATGTATGTTCTTACTGCCATTTTGTTAATTGTTTTGGGTTTGTCTTTGTAGGTCTTTTTTCTGCCTTTCCTCTTTTGTTCTCGTCTCTCTTGTGATTTGATGACCTTCCTTAGTGTTGTGCTTGGATTCCTTTTTTCTTACATGTGTGTATATCTATTATAGATTTTTGGTTTGTGGTTACCATGAGGATTCGGTATAGCAGTCTATATATATTTCCATGATTGTTTTAAGTTGCTGATCTTTTTATTTCAAGTGCATTTCAGATATCCTGCTTTTGTATTCTCCTCTTCTCGCAATTTTTGTTTTAGATATCATATTTGTGTGTGGATGATTTCCTACCTTTACTGTAGGTTTGCTTTAACCAGTGAGCTTTCCCATTTCGTAATTTTCTTGTTTCTCATTTTGGCCTTTTCTTTTCCACCTAGAGAAGTTCCTTTAGCATTTTTCATAAAGCTGGTTTGGTGGTGCTGAATTCTTTTAGCTTTCGCTTGTCTGTAAAGCTTTTGATTTCTCCATCAAATCTGAAAAAGAGCCTTGCTGGGTAGAGTATTCTCAGTTGTAGGTTTTTCTTTTTCATTACTTTAAAGGTATCATGCCACTCCCTTCTGGGCTGCAGAATTTCTGCTGAAAAGTCAGCTGATAACCTTATGGGGATTCCCTTGTATGTTATTTGTTGCTTTTCACTTGTTGCTTTTAATATTTTTTCTTTCTCTTTCATTTTTGTCAATTTGATTACTATGTGTCTTGGCATGTTCCTCCTTGGGTTGATGCTGTATGGTACTCTCTGCGCTTCCTGGACTTGGGTAACTGCTTCCTTTCCCATGTTAGGAAAGTTTTCAGCTATTATCTCTTCAGGTATCTTCTCAGGCCCTTTCTCTCTCTTCTCCTTCTGGGACCCCTATAATGTTAATGTTGGTGCATTTGATGTTGTCCCAGAGGTCTCTTAAACTGTTCTCGTTTCTTTTCAGACTTTTTTCTTTATTCTGTTCTGTGGCAGTGATTTCCAACACCCTGTCTTCCAGGTCCCTTATCCATTCTTTTGCCTCATTTATTCTTCTGTTGATTCCTTCTAGTTTATTTTTTATTTCAATTATTGTATTCTTCAACTCTGGTTGTTCTTTATTTTTTCTAATTCTTTGTTGAAAACTTCTTTTAACTTCTCACTTTGTGCATGCATTCTTTTCCTGAGTTCTTGGATCATCTTTACGATCATTGCTCTGAACTCTTTCTTGGGTAGATTGCCTATCTCCACATCACTTAGTTGTTTTTCTGGGGTTTTATCTTGTTCTTTTGTCTGGAACATACTCCTCTGCCATCTCATTTTGTCTAAGGTTCTATCTGTATTTTTATGTATGTGGAAGGTTAGTTATGTTTCTTGACCTTGGAGAAATGGCCCTCTGTAGGGGAGGTCGTATGTGTCCCAGCAGTACACGCCCCCTCTCATCACCCAATGACCAGGGACCAGCTGGTCCCGGGATAGGTTCTGACCTTTGTTTGCAGGCTGAGTTCCACAGGCACTGGGACTGTATTTTTCTTGCTTCTGGTATCTGCCCACTGGTGGGTGAGGCTGGTAAAGCTTCCTGTGGGAGGGGCATATCTCTGCCCGCTGGTGGGTAGAGTTGGATCTTGGCCCTCTGGTGGGCAGGGCCATGTCAAGGGGCGTGTCTGGAGGTGGCTATGGTCTCAGGAAGTCTTTAGGTAGCCTGTCTGTTGATGGGTGGGACTGTGTTCCTGCCCTATTGGTTGTTTGGCCTGAGGCACCCCAGCACTGGAACCTATAGGCTGTTGGGTGGGGCCAGGTCTTGGTGTTAATGTCCCAAGTAAGATGTCAGCCTTCACTCCTGGGTATGTTTGCCACCAGCTTTGATGTCCCAAAAAAGAGTCATAGCCACCACCCACCTCTGCACGAGACCATCCAAGACCAACAGGTAGGTCTGGCCTAGGCTCCTGTGAATTCACTGCATTTGCCTTGGTTCCTGGTAATAAGACCTTGTGTGCATCCTTCAAGAGTGAAGTTTCTGTTTCCCCCAGTCCTGTGGAATTCCTGTGATCAAGACCCGCTGACCTTCAAAGACAAGTGCTCTGGGGGCTCCTCCTCCCGATGCCAGACCCCCAGGCTGGGGAGCCTCTTGTGGGCCTCAGAACTCTCACTCCTGTGGGAGAACTTCTGTGATATAATTATCTCCAGTTTGTGGGTCACCCACCTAGGAGGTATGGGATTTGATTATATCGCAAGTGTGCCCCTCCTACCATCTTGTTGTGATTTCCTCTTTGTCTTTGGATGTAGCATATCTTTTTTTGGTAGTTTCCAGTCTTTTTTATTGATGATTGTTCAGCAGTTAGTTGTGATTTTGGTGTTCTCATGGGAGGAGTGAGCTCAAGGTCTTCTACTCCACCATCTTGTCTTGTTTTCCTCACTGGGTGCTCCAGCAGGAACAGCACAGAGGTCCCAAGAGCGCTGTTACCAGGTCTTGTTAATGTAGCTTGTATACAGTCATCTTTGGTAAACCCTGAGAAAGTAGAGCGTAAACCATGTGGGAGCATTCAGAAAAAGGAAGGCTCTGTGCTGCTATTTAAGAAAAAAACATCCTGGATAAAAGTCAGCATGGCCCTCCTCAGATGTTGGGGCACATACAGGAGCTCTTTTCTCCTGCACATGTGGCCACATGCAGGCATTTGTCCCAAAGCCAAAGTGTATGTTTATTTTTTGAATGGGAATAAATAAAAATGAAGTTAATGAGAAATTCTAATTTGGTTTCTTGAATTACAATATGGATTTTTAAAAAGAGTAACTTCTTATTTCACTAATGAACCAGAACTTGGTTGAACCTGAGTCTTTATGTTTAAGATTTATCTTTAAAAATTCTTAACCAAACCAAATTCTTTCTTTCCTTTTATAGCGTAGATGGGATTTTTGGTCGGTTTACTTTTTTAATTGGAATAAATAAAGTTGAAGTTAGTGAGATATTCTAACTTGTATAACTTCTCTTGCCTTGTGAATCTTTAATGAATGGTCCTTATTTCTTTTCAAATGTAAATGCTTTTTTATATTCTCTGAAACCTAGTGGTTTAATTAAAAATCCATAATCTAGAATATCTTGGAGGTTTTTTCGTTTTTTTTTAACTGAATTTGTAAAGGTCAGGCCTTAGCATGCCTTGGGTGTTCTGGCCACAACTAAAATGACTTTTGAAGACTTACTTTCAGGAATCATTTCTGTAGTTCATAAAATGACTTTTGAGAGGGGCATGTGTGTATGTATACACACAAAAATAAAGTGGATTTAAAAAATAATTTCTATATCCTTGAATGTTGATTTTTTAAAATGTCTGTGACTATTATTGGTATTCTGTTTGCTCATTGATGAATTCTATGATTAGAGAATAAGGATATTGGAAATACATCTTCCTGAGTTTTACTTCTGACTTAGGTTAGGAGAGAGTCTCTGACAGGGCATTAAGGGGACATTTTGCAAATGGGCCAAATTTTCCTCTCTGGTATTTGTTTGAAAACTCAAAATGTATATAAAATTATGGTCTTGGTATTGAACCAAGGGAAGTGACTAATAATCATGTTAAACTTTATTGTTTCCTTTGTTGGGATGAGTTCCACCAGTATGCAGTCCTATTCTATGAAATAGTTCTTTGTTTTATTGAGCCGGAAACCATGGCTTTCAAACTTAAAGGGAAGACCCCTAAATCTAGTAATTTACTATTTGGTAAATGAGCTTATGCTTATGCTTTTTCATAGATTTTTAGAGTTGGACAAGATTTTGTAAATTAGCTCCTCTAAGCAGATCAGTTAGTGGCAGAGCCAGGGCTGAGCCTGGGCCTTCTAGATCATGCTGGGCTTTTTTTTTTTTTTTTTTTTTTGCTGCCTTGGGTCTTTGTTGCTGCATGTGGGCTTTTCTCTAGTTGCCGCGAGCGGGGGCTACTCTTGTTGCGGTGCACGGGCTTCTTATTGCAGTGGATTCTCTTGTTACGGAGCACAGGCTCTAGGCACGCAGGCTTCAGTGGTTGTAGCACGCGAGCCCTAGAGGTGCGTGGGCTTCAGTAGTTGCAGTGCGTGGGCTTTGTAGTTGTGGCTAGCAGGTTCTAGAGCACAGCCTCAGTAGTTGTGGCACACAGGCTTAGTTGCTCCGTGGCATGTGGGATCTTTCCGGACCAGGGATCGAACGCATGTCCCCTGCATTGGCAGGTGGATTCTTAACCACTGCGCCACCAGGGAAGTCCCAATCATGCTGTTTTTGTTTTTTTGTTTATTTGTTTTTTAAAAAATAAACTTTAAATTTTGGAATGGTTTTAAATTTACAGAAAGGTTGCAGATAGAGTACAGAGATTTCCTCAGTACCCTTCACCCCACTTCCCCTACTATTAACATATTACATTGCCATGGTACATATGTCAAAACTAAAACCAACATTGGTACATTACTGTTAATTGAACTCTAGGCTTTAAATGCATTTCACCAGTGTTTCCTTTATGTCCCAGGATCCCTTCTAGGCTACCAGACTACATTTAATTGCTATGTCTACTTAGTCTCTCTAGTCAATGATAGTTTCTCAGTGTTGCTTTTTTTTTTTTTTTAATAACTTTGACATTGTCTAGGAGTACTAGCTGGGTATGTCTGATGTTTTTCTCATGATTAGACTGGGGGTATGGGTTTTTGGAAAGAGTATCACAGATGTAGAATATCTTTCTCGTTGCATTTATCAGGGGTGGGGGGTTACATGATATCCACATGCCTTCACTGGTGATGTTAACCTTCATCACTTGGTTAAGGTGGTGTTCGCCAGGTTTCTTCACTATAATTTCCCTCTTATCTTTCTCTACTCTTTGGAGAGGTAGGCTCATGCTCCTTTTACCTGGTTTCCTGTCTTCCTATCTATCTATTGGTTTTTACATTCTTACTAAGTCTTAAATTTTTCTGTCAGGTTAAGTTCTTAGACTGAAAGTGGTCTAAATTTTTGTCAGTAGCATTTGTTGGATCCTCATTATATGAAGAGTTTTTGGCACTTGGAGATTTATTACACATCTCTCTTTCTCTTTCTCAACATGTTCACATAGCACTGAAATCAACTTTTTACATGTTTGCTGCTTCTGTTGGGTTGTAAAAATGAGAGATCTCGGGGCTTCTCTGGTGGCGCAGTGGTTGAGAATCTGCCTGCTAATGCAGGGAACACGGGTTCGAGCCCTGGTCTGGGAGGATCCCACATGCCCTGGAGCAACTAGGCCCGTGAGGCACAAGTACTGAGCCTGCGCGTCTGGAGCCTGTGCTCCGTAACAAGAGAGGCCGTGATAGTGAGAGGCCCGCGCACAGCGATGAAGAGTGGCCCCTGCTTGCCACAACTAGAGAAAGCCCTCACACAGAAACAAAGACCCAACACAGCAAAAATAAATAAATTAATTAATAAACTCCTACCCCCAACATCTTCTTAAAAAAAAAAAGAGAGAGATCTCTTCACTTCTGTATTTGTAATGCCTAGCACAGTGGCTGCTGGCTAGAAGTTTTGCAGTAAATGTTTTGTTGAACTAAATTGATGAAGGAAACGTGTATTAGTTGGAAAACACAACAAACATCTGATATTTCATCCTAGTTTGCTATTATTAGAAATTAAAACTGGGAGTTCAACTGACTGAGTAGACCAACGAGCAAACAAAACTCCTTAGGAAACTCCTAAAATACTGGTTCTCAAAGCATGGTCTCCTATAAACAACGTCAGCATCACCAGTTAACATATTAGAAATGCAAATTCTCAGGCCGTACCTCAAACCAACTGAATAAGAATCTCTGGGGTTGTGTCAAAAAACCTGTGTTTTAACAAGCCCTCCAGGTGATTCTAATGGCCAGAAATTTGAGAAATACTCCCTAAAAGCATAGAGGATGAAAAAAAATCAAAGAAAGAGAACAGCTAGTGGTAATTAACTGCAACAGTGAATCTAGTCCCCTCTTTCCCTGCTGTCTCTGTCCATGAGTAAGCTTAGGTTTATTTTTGATGCATTTACCTTGAAATCATCAAAAAGATATATGAAATGCTTCTTAGTTAAGTGTCTGTCTCTAACTGTGCAAATGCATTTGCTAGTACATTTCAGTTTAAAAACTAGTTGCTGGCCAGGTTTCAAGTGTTGTACATCATTTGATTTAGTTGCTGTGTCTGTTTCAGTGACATGCTTTGATTAGGATAAAGTACAATATAATAAGAAAACAAACAAAATCATAATTCAACCGTATACTGTTCACTTTTTCTATTTTATTTGGTGGAAAAGTTTTTTACTTCAGTTTTGTCAGGAAAATTATTTTCAAGGCAACATGAACTTAGTAATATATTTTTTTAACTTTGAAAAACTGTGTTGTCTGTTGGCAGCAGATGGCTGACATAGCTTTTTTGCTTCAAGTGTCCACTTTTCCAGGAAATGACTCCCATCTGTAGCAAGAGGAATGCTGACCTTTAATGTGCATGTTAGTCACTTCTTTTAGCTCATTGCCAAGCTAATAACATTACATATATTGTGAATTTGTTTGAAAGTATGAAATAATATTACATATATTGTGAATTTGGTTGAAAGTAGTTTTCTTTCTGGAGTTTCAAGCTTTTGGAAATAGAAAGTTTGTGGGGTTTTTTGTATTTAATAATTAAAAATAATTTTAATAGGTAATACATTCTCGTGGTTCAGAAATCAGTACAATATAAGAAGATATTCAGTGGAAAAAAATGTCAGTCCCATCCTTGCCCTCAACTGCTCCATTTACACCTACTCTATATATTCTTATTTATCCTTCCTTTCTTGTTTATCCTCATAGAATTTCTTAATGAAAACAGATATGAATAATTATTATCCCCTTACCATAAAGGTTACACACTATTATTATACATACACACTGTTCACCACTATACTTTTTTCATGTTAACATAGTATCTTGGATATCTTTTTTTTTTTTTTTTTTGCGTTACTGGGGCCTCTCACTGTTGTGGCCTCTCCCGTTGCGGAGCACAGGCTCCGGATGCGCAGGCTCAGCGGCCATGGCTCACGGGCCCAGCCGCTCCGCGGCATGTGGGATCTTCCCAGACCGGGGCACGAACCCGTGTCCCCTGCATCGGCAGGCGGACTCTTAACCACTGCGCCACCAGGGAAGCCCCTTGGATATCTTTTGACACAGAGGGCTCCATGATTCTTTTTCTGGTCAGCTTTATTAAGGACTACTTTACATACAATGAACTGCATTCAATTTAAGTATATAATTTGATGAGTTTTGACAATTGTATATATCTGTGAAGGTACCACCACAGTTAAGATACAGAATATTTCCCATGGATTTGCTTTTTCTTGGGCAGGTGGGGGGTTGGTTTGTTTGATAGTATTTCATTGTATGGGTATACCATAGTTTTTTAAACCAGTCTTTGCTGATGAGCACTTGGGTGCTAATACAAACAATTCTATAATTAAAAACCTATTTCATACAGCATTTCCTATGTAGGCAGGTAGAGGATATCTGAGGATAGACTCCCAGATGTCAGATTTCTGAGCCAAAAGGGAAATAAGGAATTTGGTAGATGTTGCCAGAGTACCATTCAGTAGTCTTGGTACCAGTTTGAGCTCTCACTAGCAATGTACGAGAGTGCCTGTTTGCCCAGTCTAGCTAACAAATTGTGTTATGAAACTTTGGACCTTTGCCATTAGAAGGAAAATGGTATTTTCATATAGTTTTAACTTGCCATTTTCTTGCGAGTGAAAGTGAGCATATTTTTATAAGTTAAAGGATGGGCCATTTGTGATATATACTTTTCTGTAAAGTATCTGTTAATACTCTTAGCCTATTTTCCTACTGGATTTTGTGGTTTTCTTCTGTTAATATCTAAGTATTCTTTATATATTAGGGAAGTTAATTCTTTCTTTGCAAATATTTTTTTCCCCAGGTTGTTTTCTTTTGACATTACAAGACCTTTACTTGAAGGGTGTGTGTCTAAGTTTTTACTGCTTAGGATATCTTCCTAAAAGTTGCTTAGTTTTGATTTATTTCCTTTTCTCCGTCCTTCCTTTCATCTCTCCCTCTTTTCCTCTTTCTTTCCTTCCCAGCCTAATTTCTTAATAAAAGGATTTGAGGCAACTTGAAGATGCTTTTTTCTTGAGCAATAATCAGTTCGTGGGTGGTTGTTGTTAAATGATTTTAATATATATGACCCTGGTTCATCTGTTTTGAAGGCCATGTTTTTGGTATACTGCGCATTGGAGAAAGAACCTGTGCCAGTGTCCTTGCCTCCAGCCTTGGTGCCACCTTCTAAGAGGAAAACGGTCAGTATATCAGGCTCTGTGCGGTTGATCTCCTCTTCAACATCAGCCAAGGAACCTTATCACTCCTTACCACGTGTAGGCATTTTACCTACCAAAGCACTGTTAAGACAGGTATAGATTTATCAGTGTTAAAGGACTATTTTTAAAAAACAAAATGCATGGCATTTAACAGTTGATTGCTTGATGAAGATAGAAGGAGCAATCAAAGGGATCAAAAATTCAGAGCTCCCTCTGGTTGAACCTATATAGTGTGATGTCCTAGAGAAGACAATCCTCTCCTGCATTTGGCCTTACTTAGGTCATATGGATGTTTCATTGGCTTTGCCTTGATCTACCTGGAATTAAAGTTGGAGAAAGAAGATGCTCCATGTTAATCTGGCATGCTTGCCCTGGCAAAGTGAATAGATGTTTTGTTTGTTTAATCTCTAGTTAACTCTTGATTCTTTGGGATCAAATTTTCCAATTTGGGGTTGTTCAAGGCCTTTTTTTTCCTACAACCTGCTTCTTGTTAGGTTGAGTAAAGGAAAATAATGACAGAATATGCAGATCAGCCAGTTTGGCTACAGTTAAGAACGGGGAATGAAACTATAAAAAAATGGAGATTTAGAATTATCTGAATCTTTTGTTTATGTAGACTCTCCTAGTTACGCATCTTAATGTGGTCATTCATAAGTCAAGAGTTAACTGTGCTTGAATTTACTCATTACTTAAAAAAAAGTAAAATGGACATCTTTAAGTACAGTCCCTATAGCTAACCTGTATTTTTATTCTGTAATTTTCTCTTCATCACAGCATTTCAATTGGGGTGTGATGGAAGTGACACACTGTTGCTATAGTTAGTGGGGTAGAATTGCACAGAATTTGTGAAAGTTACTGTCATGGGCTGAAAGAGGGACACTTCAAAGTTTGTTTCATTTTGGTGGAAATACTATATATATATTTTTTTCCTGTAGTGGGTTGTATCCCCTGCAGAAAAAGCTAAATATGATGAAATCTTCTTGAAAACTGATAAAGATATGGATGGATTTGTGTCTGGATTGGAAGTCCGTGAAATCTTCCTGAAGACAGGTTTACCTTCTGCCTTACTAGCCCATATTTGGTAAGACTTAATATTTAAGTGATTTAAAAAACAAATATGGTTTTGTATCAACTCTAGTTTTGTAGATTCTTATTTTTAGGCATTTGTAAGTAGGACAGTTTTTGTTTAGAATTCTTTGTAGAGAAAAATTTAAGTCTGATGATTTCTTCTGGATAGTGGACAAAAGCTTGAGAATGGGTTACCTATAGTTTTATTAGATTGACAGTGTCAGTTAATGGTTACTAGAATGTTAAAATCCAGCATTGGTTTATATCAGCTAATTAAACTTCAGTTTTTAAGAGAGAATCCAAAATTCTGAAATTTATACAATATAAAACAAATCCAGAATCTTCAAGGTATACTTGTATAATTCTTTCTGTAGGGTATATGTATACTTTTATACCTTTACGTGGGAACTATACACTTGGTCCTTAAAAAATGACAAACTTTAGTGTCTCTAATGAATTTCACATTAAATGAGATAATATAATGAAAATGCTTTTTATAGTGTTTCTGCTGCCAATCCACCTGACTATACTGAGATTAGTTATCATGAGGTTTTCAAGGGGCAGCAAACATCAGAAGTGAAACCATATAGTTGCAAAGAGGAACTTAGAAAAGAACAAAGGACAGCAGATCTGCTTTAAAAGGAACAAGAACCCAAGGCTGGGAAAGATTAAATATATGTAGCTAGTGATAGCTGCCACTTTCAAGTGCCTAGGCTAGGCACTATGCTGAATAAATGGCAGCTGTCATGGGTTTGCCATTATGCCCAGACTTTTTATGTACTTTGTCTTTAATTCTCACAGTAACCTTGCAAGATAGGTGTAATCTCCACTTTATAGATGAAGAAACTAAGGCTTGGAGAGGTTAAAAAATATGGCCAATGTCACAAGAAGAAATAAGTAGAAAAGCTGGAATGTAAGGTTTCTTTGACACCATAGCCCATAGTCTTTTAATCAGGCCACATTGGTTTTCAATGAATCAAACAGATCAGGACTTTAGAAAGCTGACCTTAAAAACAAAAGGCGGGGGAGGGGGGAAGCAAATAGAATAAAACATTTGCTGTTTCTCTTCAAGTGATTTTTGTAAAGGTTTCCAGATTGCTGCCTTCTCTCCACACGTGATCTCCATTTGCAGCTGTTATTTTTCTTTGATGGTGATCCTGACATCCTCCTACTTCAAAAGTTGTAGGAAACAAGCCGACATGGAGTATTTTGCTTGTTTTAGAATCATTCTAATGCCACTGACGAACCAAATTTATTGAAACTTAGGTTTCATTTTTAACATGTTTTAATGTTGAAAATGTTGGGAGTAGAGAATGTTGGAATTCTTTGGCCCACCACAGCTTTTACTCCGTAGCGGTTCTGGAAATTGGTAAGAAAGCACAGAGCAAACCCAAATTAGAGGACCCTGCTCAGCACCAAGGTGAACAGTCTCTTTTTCTTACCATTTTAGCCAATAACTCTCTTCTAACATTTTAGTGAGTTTTTGGCTAGCCATAAGTTGGTATGACTTTATTTTTTAATTCAACTGGTGATTATTTCAAAGCTACATAGTCATATTAATTTTCCCCTGGATTTTTAGAATGGTAATTGTGACATTTACATACTGTTCTTTTTGTTTATTTGTACAGGGCATTATGTGACACAAAGGACTGTGGGAAGCTTTCAAAAGATCAGTTTGCCTTGGCTTTTCACTTAATCAATCAAAAGTTAATAAAGGGCATCGATCCTCCTCACATTCTTACTCCTGAGATGATTCCACCATCAGATAGGGCCACTTTACAAAAGGTAAGACAACTTAAGAGAAAACCTTAATGCATTAACAGAAAAGAACAAATGCTATGCCAGGTGACAGAATCGATTTGTATGGAATAGTGGAGAAAATGTATCTGGCTAGAAACAGAGCAGTATACTGTTTACGGTTTAATTTGTGCCTATGAATATGTTGGAATACCTTGTATGATATCCTTGGGCTACAGCTCATTTATCCCACCATTCATTACACATATGACAACCATACTTTCCAGTCTTAAAACTGGAAAATGTGGTCTTGTTTTTCCCCCGTGGATATGTAAATTAATTTTTATGAATAGAGTGTAAATTTTAAATGAAACCTATAAGAATTAAATTACTGCATTTCATTTGATAATTCACTCTTGGAGAAAACAATACAGATTTGAAAACAAAATCTAGGAGATTATGATTGCTTTTTGTCAATTTTACATTAAAAAAAAGAAAAGAAAAACTTGTTGAGGAAAAGTCTGTGTGGTTTTCACCATATAGATGACCCTCTATTCCTGAGCATACAACCGAATTTCATATCTGAACAGCTAGAAACAGGTTTTAGCTACTTTTGGTTCTGGCCAGCAGTGGGAATTTTCAAAACTACATGTTTCAGTAATGCTGTACCTTGATTTTTCTCTTCTCATCTAGAAACCCTTCCTAATATTGTGGTTTATAATATCTTGGCCTTATAATAGAGCTTTAAAAGGACTTGCATGCTCTAGTGGCTGTTTGCCGTCCATACTTTGTGTCTTTAAGTATCTTGTGACCTACAAAGTAACCATGGATGTGGTGATTCTTCAGAGTTACCTATATAGGAGTGGTCACATATTTGGTATCAGGAGAGTTCTCTTTAAAATGTCAGTAGAATGTCTTGCATTAATTTTGTCACATAGGTTAAAAAAATCCCATTTTAACAAATCTAGTAACAGTCAAAATTGGATTTTTTTCCTAAGTCAACTAAATGGAAATTTATAGCCACTAAATATAGAAGTTACATATAAGAGTTTTTATTCTTATTTTCACATTAAGTAACTACTTGATTTTATCTGCTTTGTGAGTGTTTTGGGGGGACCATTTTGTGAATTTCTGAGATTTCTTTTGATGTAGAACGTGGGTTCCCTAAGTTGTAGAGAAGGCTAAAAGTGATGCCACCCAGAAAGATAAAGGTTACAAATTTGTATTTATGCCCCCTGCTCAGTTATGGAACACTGTGTTGTTTCATCTTCTTTCACATATGTAGACTGCTTTTTTTCCTTGCTGCCTTCATTTTATACCCACTGAGTCTCCCACCAACACAAAATACACATACAGCAGAACTTTCTGAAGCAAATTGTTTGTTCATTGAAGTCTCTGTAACATTAGTAGGCACTTTGAGTTGCATCTGCTATACAGAATTTTCAATTAAGTAGATTTACTGAAGTCCATTCACTAGAGCATAGATACTTATGTCCATGTCAGATATCAGTATTATTCATTAAAATGGGATTTTATCACTGTTGTCCTATCTATAAACCAAAAATTTTAACCTTAAAAATTAAAATTTGCATTTGTTTTGTCTTTCAAATAATCTCTTTTCTCTTTATAATCTAATTTTTTTAGAACTGCATTTTTTTTGCAGCTTTGACTAATCCTTTTTTGAATGTTGCTTTCCTTTCTGTGTTTTTTCTAGTTTGGACTATTTTTTCCATTCTGCAGCACTCTGCTTTTCGCCTTTCTTGTACTGTCAGTTTCTTAACTCTACTCTCTCAAGGTTAGAGCTTTACTTTATGCCTTTTTTAGCATTACGGTTTTTGGTTTACAAGATAACATTTTGAAATTAGAGGTTGTTTATGCCTCAAAGTTAATGCAGAGAAAATAGCTAAACAGCATGCTTTTGTCACATGTCTGTCACTTGGTCCTTGTGTGCATTTTAACTTGCCTTCCCTAAGCTCTCTGATCCACTTAAAATCACCGAAGTGGAATTTTTGTGTAATACACAAAACAGGGTGAGAGAAAATATTTTGCAAGAAGGGGACATGGTACATTTTTCTTCATATGCCCTTCTTATACTTTATATACTGTTAGCCGAACTTTTTCTTTGCTTCCTGATTGCATGTTATTTTATTGCTCTAGAACAGGAGTTTAATTTTTGTGTCAGCAATTGAGAGTGACACAAGTACACTTATCAATACCAACTAAGTACACTAATCTTCATTCTGGAGTCATCTATGGTATTACCATATAACTTGTTTGAAATTAAACTTATTTGTCTCACTCTTCTTATTTGATGATATTTTTAATAGGGAAAGACTGTCAAATGTGAGTCACTTTTTTTGAGTTAGAGTGACAGAACAGGTATGGGAGTCCTGAGTTTCTTGGTTTGCTTGCACCTCTGATAGCAAATTTCTCAGTAGCACTTATGGGATGTAAGTTACTCTTGGTGATAAAAGTGAGACTAAGTGCTAATTTTTCATTTTGTTCGCCTTTCAAATTGTCTGGCCAGGCTTAATTAGCTCATAAGTCAAGTTTGGGCAGAGTTAAAATCCTAGTAAATACTTGTCACATTCAGAAACCCACTTTAAAATTTCTGACTTTTTAGAATGATAAGGGTCTATGTGTCAGTGAAACACATAATAGTAAAACATAGTAAGAGGCATATTTGGTACAAATCTGTAATTAATATAAAATTGAGAATAGCGTTAATTGAATCCTAACGGATGAGTTTTGGTATTGATAGTCAAAACAAAACAAAACAAAACATATGAGGACGGTTATGCAGTATAGCATAAAGAAATATAGAAGGAATTATTTGCCACATTTTATTGATGTACCTGTTTATCAAGTTGGCTTTTAGGGTAATGGTTTCGTTTACCTAAATGATCTTAATATGCAGGTGCCAAGGGGCATAATGTGAAATAGCACTTGAATTTGATTAGAAGTCTCCTGATCAATATCGCCTATTAGCTAGCTGGGTTCAACTTTAAGCAAGTCATTTAATATGTTTCTTTAGCTCTAAAATGGGGTTAATAATAATATCTGCCCTACCTACAGACCAGTTTTCAGATTAGTACTTAGTAAATTTGTAAACCATTATATAAATGTGAGCAGATAGGTTACTGTGAACTTTTAGGTTTCTTCTTCTGTTGTGCAAGTTGGTGACATACCTTAAGTTCACAGCAACATAAGTATAATACTAAGTTTTATGTTCTGCTAATAAGGTCCTCAATATATCTTAGTTTTACATGTTTAGGCCTCAGTTTTAACATTTCCTAATGATGATCATCCTGTTATTTGTCAGTTTCGTTGTAGCGTTGGGTGTAGGTCAGGTGTTTGAAGGAGCAGTTATCTTTTTGCCTTGACTTCAGCCAGCTATATAAGGCATCAAAAATGGTTCACAAAGGGGACTGAGCCAGGGTGGAAGCAAGTCATTGGGAGCCTTTCCAACTTTCAAGAGCATATTCTGTTGAGGAAGTTAAGTATAATAATAGCTTACATTTATAAAATATCATAAAGTTTGTAGAGGGACTTCATATGCAATATTTATTTAATTTTTAAAGAGGGCAGGGCAGAGATTATTTCCCTGTTTTGCAGTGAAGATCATGCAGCTAGTAAAACAGCAGAGCCCAGAATAAACCCAGCTAGGTTTTCTAAATACAAATACCATTCAGAGACTAATTTTGATACCTCCATTATTGAAAGAAAACAATATGTAAAGGATGTCATATAAGACAGTTTCATGTATGGTGATATTAATATTTACTATGGAACATGCTGAGCGGTTGGTTTTACTTTAAATAGACACTGAAAGTATTTAATAAAAGTAAATACTTCTTGAATTAAATAAAATCAACCACCATTTACTTAATACAAATACAAATAAATCACAATTCACCTCCCCAAGAAATTTATGCTTCAGTGGAGGAATTAGTTTATAAATCTGATATCTGCTTTACTGCAACATTCTAGACAGGCTAAGATCACACGACGAAGACATTGGGATCTCAAGTGGTGGTATATATTACAGAACAACAGGTTTTAGAGAGTTTAAGGGAAAATGTCTTAGTATATAACTGCCTGTGTGTGTGTGTGTGTGTGTGTGTGTGTGTAAAATTGCACTAGATAGGGTTTTCTTAAGTGAATTAAAAGTGTTAGTAATACCATAAATTATGTATCCATATAGTGCTTTTAAACATTTTTAATGCTTTGCCGCATGGAATTTTATAGTAATAATGTTATAATTGTGAACTCTTTGTTTTTAGAACATCATAGGATCAAGTCCTGTCGCAGATTTCTCTGCTATTAAGGAGCTAGATACCCTTAACAATGAAATAGTTGACCTACAGAGGTATGTAAAGTAAAATTATACCTGATTATATAAATACATCCACACACTCTGTTTCTAATGTATATCTTGGGTAAGTACTACTTTATTTGGTTAAGTACTATGGTTCTTAAAATGGGAATCGGTGTACCTTATTAAATCTAAGGCAAATAGAAAGCCCAGAGATAAACCCATGCATATATAGTCACCTAATTTATGACACAGGAAGCAAGAACATACAATGGAGAAAAGACAGCCTCTTCAGTAAATGGTGCTGGGAAAACTGGACAGCTACATGTAAAAGAATGAAATTAGAACACTACCTAACACCATACACAAAAATAAACTCCAAATGGATTAAAGACCTAAATGTAAGACCAGACACTATAAAACTCATAGAGGAAAACATAGGAAAAACTCTCTGACATAAACCACAGCAAGATCTTTTTTGACCCACCTCTTAGAGTAATGAAAATAAAAACAAAAATAAACAAATGGGACCTAATGAAACTTAAAAGCTTTTGCACAGCAAAGGAAACCATAAACAAGATGAAAAGACAACCCTCAGAATGGGAGAAAATATTTGCAAACGAAGCAGCAGACAAAGGATTAATTTCTGATATATACAGACAGCTCATGGAGCTCAATATCAAAGAAACAAACAGTACAGTTAAAAAATGGGCAGAAGACCTAAATAGGCATTTCACCGAAGAAGACATACAGATGGCCAAGAGGCACATGAAAAGATGCTCAGCATCACTAATTATTAGAGAAATGCACATAAAAACTACAATGAGGTATCACCTCACACTAGTCAGAATGGCCATTATCAAAAAATCTAGAAACAGTAAATGCTGGAAAGGGTGTGAAGAAAAGGGAACCCTCCTGCACTATTGGTAGGAATGTAAATTGATACAACCACTATGGAGAACAGTACGGAGGTTCCTTAAAAAACTAAAAATAGAACTACCATATGACCCAACAATCCCGCTACTGGGCATATACCCTGAGAAAACCATAATTCTAAAAGAGACATGTACCACAATGTTTACTGCAGCACAGTTTACAATAGCCAGGACATGGAAACAACCTAAATGTCCATCGACAGATGAATCGATAAAGAAGATGTGGCACATGTATACAATGGAATATTACTCAGCCATAAGGCGGAACAAAATTGAGTTATTTGTAGGGAGGTGGATGGACCTAGAGTCTGTCATACAAAGTGAAGTAAGTCAGAAAGAGAAAAACAAATACTGTATGCTAACACATATATGGAATCTAAAAAAAAAAAAAGGGTTCTGAAGAACTTACCAGCAGTACAGGAATAAAGATGCAGACATAGAGAATGTACTTGAGGACACAGGGAGGGGGAAGGGTAAGCTGGGACGAAGTGAGAGAGTGGCATGGGCATGGACATATATACACTACTAAATGTAAAATAGATAGCTAGTGGGAAGCAGCCACAGGGAGATCAGCTCGGTGCATTGTGACCACCTAGAGGTGTGGGATAGGGAGGGTAGGAGGGAGACACAAGAGGGAGGAGATATGGGAATATATGTATATGTATGGCTGATTCACTTTGTTATAAAGCACAAACTAACACACCATTGTAAAGCAATTATTCTCCAATAATGTGTTTAAAAAAAGTAATAAATAAATCTAAGGCAACCTTTAACTGCAGGATGCACTATTATGTAGCACTGAAAAAAGAAAAAACCACTGCCAAATAAACAATGGCATTCCAACAACTATAAGGTACTATTTGATTTTGGACAATGAAATAGGTATCAGTATATCTTGGAATGAATGGAGTACAGTTTTTTTTTTGAAGTTTTTTAAAAATTTATTTTTGTTGAAGTATAGTTGATTTACAATGTTGTGTTAGTTTCAGGTGTACAGCAAAGTGGTTCAGTTATACATATATATACCTATTCTTTTTCAGATTCTTTTCCCTTATAGGTTATTACAAAATATTGAGTGTAGTTCCCTGTGGTATATAGTAGGTGCTTGTTGGTTATCTATTTTATATAGAGTAGTGTGTATATGTTAGTCCCAAACTCCTAATTTGCCCCTCCCTTTCCCCTGAAATACAGTTTTCCTCCAACTTCAGGCACTTGAATAACAATAGGAAAAAATTATTATTTAATACATTGTATGGAAGGTATGTTAAATGCAGACACCATGCCAAGAGCTTTCATAACTTGTTATCTCATTTGATCCTCACAAAAACCTTGTAACTTGAGATAGATATTACTGTTCTGTTTTATAGGTACAGAGTTAAGATGCTTTGAGAGGTTATTTTACCCAAAGTCATACAAACCTGTAAGCAATAGAACTAATACCTAATCTCAGGACTGCTTGATTTGGAGTTTCTTTTTTATACTCACGTACTGTGTAGAAACAGGCTTGCATACAATTAGATTTGAATCTAAATACAGCAGGTCCTATTGGTATTTCCTAATTCCCTTGTTCCCTAGAAACTTTTTATAGTAATACTCATTGTAAAAATGACCTCCTAAAATTACTTTTTAAAAAGTGAGACCATTTTTCCATCTACAGGGCATTGGATTTAAATATCATTTTACTTACACAAACATTTTTTTTTAACCTTCACAACACTTTAAAGCAGATAATGGCTGATACTTTATTTTGTTGATGATACTGAGACATAAGGGGATTAAATGATTTAGCTGGGTTATATGGCAAGAACTTGGGAAAGATCTTTCCTCATCCATGAGACTACATTGAGATTATTGTAGAGAAACTTAATTATGATTTTTTTCAGTTGCAAGAAAGAACTCAACCCAGACTAAGTGAGAGTGAATTTATTTACTTGTGGAACTAAGACCTCCTAGGGGTAGGGATGGCTTAAAGCATAGCTTCGTACTGGAGATCAAATGACATAATCAGTTCTCTTGCTCTCTCCATTTCTTGTTTCCACTTCCACTGCATGGTTCCATTCTCAGATAGGCTTTCCTGTTATGTTGTCAAGGGGGTTATTGCACATCTGAGTCTCATGTACCTATTATTTCAGATCTAGTGGAGTTACTCTCTTGTGGCGGTTCCTGAACAAATCCTAAAATTCAATCTGATTGGACTGGTTTAGGGTCCTACCTACTGAAACAGTCAGTGGCCAAGGTTGTATTGTTTGCTGATTTGTCATGAGCTCTGTCCTGGGTTGCAGGGTTGGGGTGGGGGCGGCTAGTTTGCCACCGAGACCACATGGAGGAGGGGGTATCCCCACATGAAAATTCTGCCAGAAGGAGGAATGAATTCTGAGACTAAATGTCTATAGAAAGCAGTATAGCTTCAAATCCACAGTAATTTCAGTGATCGCCCTTAGTATCATCTGCCAATTTGAACAGTATGTCTTGACATTTTGTAACCTTAGTCTGGGCACCTTTTTAAACGGGATTGTTTAGTTTTGACTTATCTGCCTTCTACTGAATTCTACCAAAGTCTATTTCCAGCTCAAAAATTGGCCTTTGCCTATTACATAAAGCTTTTAGTATTGGAATCAAAAAACAAACAAACGAAAACAAACCCTTGGAGATTACATAATCCAATTTCTTTTTTACTCGTGGGGGAAAAAATCAAAGTCATACATCAGGTCAGCAAAAGTGCTGGCTGGCACCCAAACCTGGTTGTATAGTTCTAGTTCTACATTTTTTTCTATTATATAAGACAGCTTTTCATTAAGATTTAGAACATTTTTACTTTGGTTTGAAAAAAAAGTAAATATTTGATTACTCAGTCTATAATGGTGTATAGACTTCATTTCATATGGTCTATAATGGTCCATTAGCATTTTTGCTTGCCTTATGAGAATGTGCATTTAATAGTAGCTAGATTTGGGGCTTCCCTGGTGCCACAGTGGTTGAGAATCTGCCTGCCAATGCAGGGGACACGGGTTCGAGCCCTGGTCTGGGAGGATCCCACATGCCCCAGAGCAACTAGGCCCGTGAGCCACAACTACTGAGCCTGCGCATCTGGAGCCTGTGCTCCGCAACAAGAGAGGCCGCGATAGTGAGAGGCCCGCGCACCACGATGAAGAGTGGCCCCCGCTCGCCGCAACTAGAGAAAAATCCTTGCACAGAAACAAGGACCCAACACAGCCAAAAATAAATAAATAAATAAATAAATTAAAAAAATAGTATCTAGATTTGAAAATACTTGTCATCTGTGCCTCTCAAGCCTATGAAAATAGACACATACCCCAGTATTCTAGGGCTTGTTTGATTTCAACAGTAGTTATTTTACTCATGAAATGTTTTCGTAATGAGTTTTAATAGGAAGTAGAGCATCGTACATAAAATGTTCTTGCTGATACAAACACTTGTAATACAATAAGTCCCCTACATATGAACCTTCAAGTTGCGAACTTTCAAAGATGTGAACATGTCTTCACATGTCCAGTCGCATAAGTTAGTTCACGTGTCTGGTGTACATTGACACGTGTGTGCATCCTCTACAAGTGGTTGTGCTTTTGTGTACTTTACAGTACTTATAGAGTACAGTAGTACAGTATCTTTACTTCAAGCCCAGGATGTCTGGAAGCAAGTGTAAAAGCAGCAGTGATGTAGCTGGTACTGCCAACAGCCCCTGTATTCCAGCTGTTGTACTACTGTACTTTTCAAGGTACTGTACTGTAAGATTAAAAATGTTTTATTTTTCGTGTTTTTTTTTGTTTTTTATGTATTATTTGTGTGAAAAGTATTATAAACTTGTTATAGTACAGTACTGTATAACCGATTGTGTTAGTTGGGTACCTAGGCTAACTTTGTTGGTCTTACGAACAAATTGGACTTTAATGTATGTGCTCTCGGAATGGAACTTGTTCGTATGTAAGGGACTTACTGTATTAGTTACATTTTGATAAACTGAGCTTTCACTAACTTCTAGTTACCATAATGTCAAGTTGTACTAGTGGCAGTCTTATATAGTGAATTACAGCTAAACACATAAAAAAAAATCTAACATTTTGTGACTGTCTTATTAAGAAAATCATAGTGCTTCAAAACCTTATTAAGTTTTAAATTGTAGTCACATTTTATAAATGTGTAATACGTTTATACTTGACCCTTGTGAAAATATTTTCCCTAGGCTTTTATTTTAGGTCAAATCTACAGTGTAGGCAAACCTCCATCATCTGTCAACTTCAGTAATGTCATAATAAGGCTCATCTACCCATGCTAAAATTATGGTTGTTAAAATTCAGTTTTGTAAATGGTTGTATTAAGTCACTACCACCAAGTCTATAACACATTACGTTATAAACCTTGGCTTTTGTTACTGTGAATGACTATTTTTTCTGTGCAATGGTATTACTCTTTAGCCTTTAAGTCTTTTATTAATATATCAGGCAGTGACGTGTGTAACTACAAAATAGGAAAAAAGAATTTAAACATTTTATTTGTGGCTTTTACTAAATTGTCATCTGACAGAAGATTAGCTCCTTCTTATTTGTTTGGTTTTCAGATGAAGATATTTAATTTTAGTCCAGGGATCAAACCTGCAAATAAACGATGCACATAATATGGTACTGTAATGAGAATGTAATGAATATGGTGCTTTACAAGATTTGCTTTTTCCCCCTCAGTGATGGTTATAATACATACTCATAAAAATTTGGAAAACACAGAAAAGCATAATGAAGAAAGGAATGTTTATTTTATTTTATTTACTTATTTACTTTTGGCTGCGTTGGGTCTTCGTTGCTGCACGCGGGCTTTCTCTAGCTGCGGCAAGCAGGGGCTACTCTTCGTTGTGGTGTGCGGGCTCTAAGCTCACAGGCTTCAGTAGTTGTGACATGCGGGCTTAGTAGTTGTGGCTCACGGGCTCTAGAGCACAGGCTCAGTAGTTGTGGAGCACAGGCTTAGTTGCTCCGTGGCATGTGGGCTCTTCCCGGACCAGGGCTTGAACCCGTGTCCCCTGCATTGGCAGGTGGATTCTTAACCACTCTGCCACCAGGGAAGCCCCAGGAATGTTTCTTAGAATAATAATTTGTTCTGAGCGTTGAAAATCAATGGAGATATAAAAAACTATATATAACCTCAAGAGTTGGTTGGGTAAAGAATGTTCTTTGTTATCAGTCAGAAAATGAGATGTTTTCTTCCCTAGTTCACCAAATTGTTTCTAGTTGAAAATATAGGACATTGGGAGCTTGAGGCAGGATGACTTTCTGTCATTTGTCTCTTTAAATTTTTTATATGATTCCTTCAACATTTGTTATATAGGGATTTAATTATATAGATCAGATTAAATTAGTATAATATTTTTAACTTAAGGGAAAGCAGTGGTTTTAAAATAATCTTATCAAATACCTGGATCTCTCACCTGAGCTGAACACCTACATTTTTCATTGCCCAACTAGTGTTTTCATCTGAATGTTCAGTAGGACCTGACTTCCTAATTTTCCCCTGACCACTGTCCTTGTCTCTTTTATTTCCCTTTCTCAGTGACATCACCATTTATTGTCACTCAAGCTAGAAACCTGAGATTTTTCTTCTCATTTTTATTCTTCTGTTTTTGAGATGCTTCTTGAAATCATTCCTAGCTCTTCATCTCCTTTGCCTGATCAACTCCTCATCCTTCAGATCTCACCTTAGATGTTATTTCCTCTGGAAGCCTTCCCCTTCCCAACCCTCATACCTATCAAATCTTATTTAAGAGCCTATCTTACATAGTTTTTAAAATTTACACTTGTCATAGCATAATTGTCTGTTTTATTTGGATATCTCACTAGACTATGTACTTCTTAATCATAGGGACTATTTGCTTGCTCACTGTTAATCCCTACTGCTTAGCTTATGTAATAGATACAATATATATAGCTTACATAATAGATATATAAAGAAAATAATTTGTTCAGTGTTGTTGAAATCTGTCCTGTCCTTTCTGCTTTTTCTGTCTAGTTTTAGCCCTTACCTCAGTTCACTTTCCTGAGTATGGCGTAAAATCTCTTCCTTTGCGGTGCTCTCTTGGCATCCTGACCATTCTTCTGTCTTAGCTACTTCCCACAATAAAGTAGGATCATCTCCCACTTTGATAATGTAAAGCAGCAGTCCCCAGCCTTTTTGGCACCAGGGACCGGGTTTTGTGGAAGACAGTTTTTCCACGGACCCAGGGTGGGGGGTTAGGGGGGATGGTTTTGGAATGATTCAAGTGCATTACATTTATTGTGTACTTTATTTCTATTATTATTACATTATAATATGTAAGGAAATAATTATACAACTCAACATAATGCAGAATCAGTGAGATCTCTGAGCTTGTTTTCCTGCAACTAGATGGTCCCATCTAGGGGTGACGGGAGACAGTGACACCCGACGTGTGTTGCTTATGTCCAGTCTACTCCGTAATCTCGTTTTGGCTGCTGTCACTGCAGAAAACCCTGCTTCACAAAGATAGGGTGTTGGAAATGGAAGCAGCCTTTTCAGTGCTTTTTGTGGCAATCTCAGGATATTCCGCCTTAGCTTTCATCCAGAACATATGGAGATTTGAAGTTGTCTCAAACATACTTTTAAGGCTACCGTCATTTGTGATCTCAACCAGTTGATCCTCTTCTAGCACGGACAAAGTCGATTCACCTGGTTTATTCACAAATGGGTTGCAGATCCATTCCTTCCCAGTTTGGGGGTCTTTTGTGGTTGGGAAGTAATGCTCAAACTCTTTTGAAAGCTGGGATAGGTGATCACGCACCAGCTGGGAGAAAGAAGGCCCTGGCTCAGTCTCTTTCAAAATCTCTGCCAATGTTTGAAACATGTCAAAAATCCCAGTGTTCACTTGTCGCCCCCATAATTCAAGTTTGGCTTTGAATGTAGCCTCTTTTTCTGCCAACTTGAACACAGTTGTTGTTCTCCCCTGAAGTGACAGATTGAGTTTGTTGAGCAGGTTGAGTATGTCACACGTAAGCAAGTTTTGTGATCCATTCTGTGGCACTGAAATGTGCTTCCAGTGGTGACTGTTTTTCTAAAAGAAATCTCTGGAGCAGCTCTCTTAACTCAAAAGCTCTGGCCAGTGATCTGCCTTTAGAAAGCCATCTCACTTCTGTGTATAAGAGAAGACGTGTGTGCTCTGCGTCCATCTTGCAGAGCTGTGCGAACAAACGTGAGTTAAGGGCATGTACTTTACTTTGGTTGATAATTTTAATGATATCCTGCAAAACACTGTTAAGCTCAGGTGACATTTTTCTGCTACCCAGTGTTTCTCTATGGATGACAGAGTGCGTAGACTCACCTTCAGAAACGACCTCTTTGACCCGAGTAGTGAAACCAGAAGGCCGTCCAATCATGGCAGCCGCTCTGCCCATGCATATACTGACACAAAATGACCCATTCAGTTTTCCTGATAAGTAATCATTCAAAGACTTGAATAGTTCTGCAGCTGTGGTGTTGGTTGGCAACAAAAGTGTACATAACGTATCCTCATGTGCATCCTCCTGAAAAATATATCACACAAAAACAAGCATTGTTGCCTTGTTGTCAACATCGGTAGACTCGTCAATCTGGATTGTGTACCACAGTGACTCATTAATCCTCTCTAACGATTGTGCCTTAATATCCTCTGGTATTTCATCAGTTTGTCTAGTTAGGGTGCTAGCTGAAAGAGGAACACGTGCCACCTTTTGAACTGCAGCCTCTCCGAAAAGTTCATGACAAATGTCCTTAGCAGCAGGCAGGATCAACTCTTCACCAATAGTAAAGGGCTTCTTAGCTTTAGCAATGCAGTTAGCCACTAAGAACGATGCTGTCAATGCAGACACATTTGATGAAGTGGTGGCCTTCAATAATTGCTTCTGTTTTTTGTGTTCACATTTTTTCCTTTTGAAAAACTCCAAAGGCTTGTTTTTTAATACAGGGTGCTTGTTCTCCATGTGGCAAAGCAGTTTTGAAGGTTTCATGGCTGCGTTGGATAATCGGTTGCCACATATTATACAAAGTGGGCTTGGAGAATGTCAATCACCTGTTGCAGTGAACCCGTAATTTAAGTAGGATTCTTGGTGTTTTCTTTTAAATACAGTTTTCTTTTTGTTGGTAGTCTTAGAGTTTTCTGCTGTTTCATCATTGGGCCTTTCCCCCTTTTCAAAGAAGCTCTCTAGTGACATTTGTTTTTTACTCATTTTGGCTAGGGTTAGCTTGTGGGCTTACCACAACTGTGACCGAGACAAGTGTGCAGTGCGGGAAAGAGGTGCAGATGGAAGGAAGTGGTAAATAAAATAATGGGCGGGGGGCTTCCCTGGTGGCGCAGTGGTTGAGAGTCCGCCTGCCGATGCAGGGGACACGGGTTCGTGCCCCGGTCCGGGAAGATCCCACATGCCGCGGAGCGGCTGGGCCCGTGAGCCATGGCTGCTGAGCCTGCGCGTCCGGAGCCTGTGCTCCGCAACGGGAGAGGCCACAACAGTGAGAGGCCCACATACCGCAAAAATAAATAAATAAATAAATAAATAAATAATGGGCGGGCCACGTGCGGACTAAAATCAGTGTCAGATTCTGACTTAAAGCCTGCTACCACATGCAGCTGTACAATTGAAGTACATCAACTCACTTGCCACTATAAAACCTGCTACCACATGCAGCTTAATTGTCAGTTCCCCCTCACTGATACGGTTTTTTTTTGTGTTTTTTTGTTTTTTTGTTTTTTGTGGTGTGCGGGCTTCTCACTGTTGTGGCCTCTCCCGTTGCGGAGCACAGGCAGGCTCCGGACGCACGGGCTTAGCGGCCATGGCTCACGGGCCCAGCCGCTCCACGGCATATGGGACCTTCCCGGACCGGGGCATGAACCCGCATCCCCTGCATCAGCAGGCGGACTCTCAACCACTGCGCCACCAGGGAAGCCCCACTGATAGGGTTTTGATATGAGTCTTCAAACGATTTATTATGGTCTCTGTGCAGTCAGACCCTCTGCTAATGATAATCTGTATTTGCAGCCGCTCCCCAGTGCTAGCATCACCACCTCAGCTCCACCTCAGATCATCAGGCATTAGATTCTCATAAGGAGCGTGCAACCTAGATCCCTCACATGTGCAGTTCACAGTAGGGTTTGCGCTCCTATGAGATCCTAACGCAGCCGCTGATCTGACAGGAGGCGGAGCTCAGGCGGTAATGCAAGCGATGGGGAGCAGCTGGAAATACAGATGAAGGTTCACTGGCTTGCCTGCCGCTCACCTCCTGCTGTGCAGCCTGTTTCCTAACAGGCTACAGACCAGTACTAGTCCGTGGCCTGGGGGCTGGGGACCCTTGCTGCAAAGCTCCTAGAACAGATACCATGTGTTTGCTCTTGTACTCTCTCTCAGTGTTCAGCATAGTGCTCTGATCGACCATTTCAGTTTCATTCCTCCTCTCTAGCCATATGGTGGGTGGGCTTATTACCTCTCAGCTCAACGTGCCACCAGTCTTTATTCTTCTGTGCCTCTGATCCTACTCTTCCCCTTTGCCTGAGCACACCTTTTACCTTGTAAAGTTTTATTCCTGCTTTAAGGCCCAGCTTAAATATCATCTCCTTTGTCAAACCTTCCCTGAAACCTTGATTGCTAGTTCCTCTTTCCTTTCTACTTACAGTCTTTATTCCTTTATAATAGTACTCACCACATTTTAGTGTGATCTTTTTTTTTTTTTAAAATTTTTTGGCTGCATTAGGTGTTGGTTACTGCCCATGGGCTTTCTCTAGTTGTGGCGAGCAGGGGCTACTCTTCGTTGCAGGGTGGGGGCTCCTCATTACAGTGGCTTCTCTTGCTGCAGAGCATGGGCTTTCGGCACAAGGGCTTTCGGCACGAGGGCTTCAGTAGTTGCAGCACGCCGGCTCAGTAGTTGCGGGAAGCGGGCCCTAGAGCACAGGGTCAGTGGATGTGGTGCATGGGCTTAGTTGCTCCACAGCATGTGGGATCTTCCCAGACCAGGGATCGAACCGTGTCCTCTGCATTGACAGGTGGATTCTTAACCACTGTGCCACCAGGGAAGTCCTGATCTTTTTTTTTAATGTGTCTTTTTTGTTGTTTTGATTTGAACTCCTTCAGGACAGGGTCTGTGTCTTATTCATTTGGATATGTCTAGAAATTAATGCACACAGTGCCTGACACCACAGAATTTCAGTACAGGTTAGTTGGTTGAATAAATAAGTCAAAGTTTGTTATAAATATTAGAATATTTTCCAGACTTAATTCCTGCAAAGTTTATGGCAGACTAGAAACCATCACTAAATGTTGAAATAAAGCAAATGATCTTCTGAATAATAGCTTATTTTGAAGACCATAGAAGAAGATTTTGTAGGCAAGAGGATTTTTAATGCTGAAGGTTAATGGACTGATTTTTCGTATTTTGCCAACCTCTTCTTGTGTCAGGGATTTCCTTTGAGAATCTGATAAAGGCTATTAGACTCTGGCTCCAGAAAAAAAACATGTTTATCCATGTACACCGTTTTGCATTTATTTCAGGAGTTCCTAGACCCTTAAAAACTATCCATGGACCAATTTTTAAGAACCCTGTTCTGAAAGTAAAGTGGCTCAAATAGAGAAGTTAGTGGCAGTGAAAAGGCAAAACATACCAAGAAATTGCTTCAGTCTCTTAGATAGTGTGGTGGTGGTGGATTATGCTGAGGCAGGAGTTAATATTTATTTGTCTTCTACCAGCTTCTCCTTCCTTCCTGTCTTCTGTCCTTTTAGCAAGAACATCAGGAAGTAAAAGGTACATCCTGTCAGGCCAGTTTGTTATCCTGGTCTTGGGCCAGTAAACAGGGTAGATTATTACAATAATAGTTATTTGGCATTGTGCTATTCCTGCTTTATATAAATTCTCTTATTCAATTCTTGCAACACGGGTGAAGGGTAAGCAGTTTTATTCTGATTTTTCAGATGAGGAATGGACAAGTTTTCTAAGAAGTTTTCCTTGATATCCACTTCAGCTCAGAGAACACTCAATATCCTTCTCTCCAAACACTTACAATACTGAATTATATTTCTTTCCCCAGTAGTCTCTGAGCTCTGTGTGATAGTACCAACTGTCTCATAAAATTTCTAATTAGGCAGTATAGTGTAGTATTATTTCAGAGCATGGGCGTTGTAACCAGATTGCCTGGTTTGATTCCGTACATGACTTAGACAAGTTACTTAACTATCTGTGCCTCAGTTTCTTCATCTGTAAAATAGAAATACGAATAATCCCATGTAAAATGCTTAGTACAGTTCCTGGAACATGGTAAATTCTCAATGCATGTTAGTAATCATCATCATCATCCCCAAAACCTAGCTCAGCATTTAGAGCACAGCATTCACTGAAAGGTGCTCAGCAGACATTGGTTGGAATAGCTGAATGAGCACTCTCTTCCCTAGTTGGAGACTGGAACTGTGTAGCTCGGCAGCCAGAATCTGTGTTCCTAAATATATAGATCTCTACCTCAATCGTATATAAGAACTGATTTTTTAAAAAATATTTCAGGCAATGTTAGCATATGGTTTGAATTTTTTTTTTAATTATGTTTTTGGTTTAGTTTAGTTCAAATACTGTGAGAAAACATTAGCTCTGGAGAGAGCATTGCTTATACTGTCGAATCTGGAATTCTTTTGCTTATAAAATCCAACGTGATCTGTTTCTGGCCCTGCGGTACTGATGCTAGAAGGTCTCAATTGTGACTACCTCAGCAATGGCGTTACTGATTGAGTAATCGAAGCTCTACATTGTAGTATGCGTTTGTTTGGTAATAAGGAGGCACCGTAATTCGTTTTTACATAAAGTACATGGCTCATCATTTAAAACCTCTGCTTGGGGAGACTTCCCTTATTTGAAACCCTCCTTGCTCAAGTCTGAATCTGTGCTAATACAGCAGCCGCTAGCCACATGTGGCTATTGAGCACTTGAAATATGGCTAATCCAAATTAAGATGTGCTATTAGTGTAAAATATACTGGATTTCAAAAGAAGAATGTAAATATTTTGGATATCTTGGATTAAGTGAAACATATTAAAATAAATTTCACTTGTTTCTTTTTAATATATAGCTATTTGATCATTTAAGATTACATGTGTGTCATATTTCTCTTGGACCGCTCTGGTCTGAATCAGTTGTTTTCTATAAAAATTACGTTTTATTTGCTTGTATTATTTTGTGGCACTGGTAGCTTATTAAGGGGCACTTACCTCTTTTAAGAGAGCAATACTTTTTAGAATGTGTTTCAGTTTGTCTTTGGGAAACAAAAATATCCACCAAGAAATTTCAGCTCCTGAAGGATTTAGGAGTCAGTCTCTACCAACATACTTAAGTCCTAACTGCCATCACTCTGGATGCTTGATTACAACTTTCCAAAAAGCCAGTAAATGTTCTACTTTTATACTAGTAAATTGTATGATGATGATGATGATGATCGCTGACATTTACTAAGCACTTATTGTGTGGTAGGAATTGTGCTGAAGTATTTCTAGATATAATATAAATTAGTCATCCCCATCAACTTTATTATCCCTTTTTTTTAAATTATGAAAACCAAGTTCTAGTCTTACATTTCTTTTCTTTGAGTTTTTTCATCTCATTTTGTTCTGCTAGATAAGTAGAATAAATTAATTATTTGGGGTTTGCAAAATAAACTTTCATTTCTCCTTTTAAAAAGTGAAACATCTAATTTTGGATTCTGCCACTGACAGGGCAGTGGTCATGTGAGCCATACCCCAAAGTTTGTGTTTTCCCCTGATTCCAGTTAGGCTTTCAACAGTTTATGCCCATGAATGCATTCGGACTTTTTTTTTCAAAACTAAAGCTCATTAAGAAAGCCAGCCTCCTAGAACTAAGAAGTTTAGTTTTTCCCATAGGACTGAATGCACTTAAACTTTTGTAGCAATTATCTTTTTTTTATTTAAAGTCTTTATTGAATTTGTTACACTATTTTAATTAATTAATTAGTTAATTAATTTTTGGCTGCGTTGAGTCTTCATTGCTGCGCACAGACTTTCTCTAGTTGTGGCAAGCGGGGGCCGCTGTTCGTTGCGGTGCTCAGGCTCTAGGCGCGCGGGCTTCAGTAGTTGTGGTACACAGGCTTAGTTGCTCTGCGGCATGTGGGATCTTCCTGGACCAGGGCTTGAACGTGTCCCCTGCATTGGCAGGCGTATTCTTAACCACTGCGCCACCAGGGAAGTCCCTATAGCAGTTATCTTAACAGTTTTATAATTAATGGCTATGTTTGTTTTCCCAGCAAACTGTAAGTAGGGGCCCTGGTTTAATCTTTTTTGGCATGTGGAAGATACTCAATAGCTGTTTGTTGAAAGAATGAAATAATACATAGTTATATAATGATTATATATTTAAGGCAAAGAGAAATTAAAAACTTAAGGTACAAATCAATGTCTTTACTCTCAAACTTTAACTTAAGTTTTTATCAACTAAATATGAATTCTTAGAGTGAAAGACCATCTAACTTTCAGACTGGTTTGAATTACACGCCAGAATTTTCTTATCAGCTGTCTGTAGTTGTTACTCTAATCTAACTTAAGACTTCTGACAGTTCCCAAGATAAGCAGAGTCAGAGTGTTCTATTGCCTTTCTAGCAATTGTCATCAGCTTTCTCAGTAATAAGAGCCTCTGCTTCCTCTCTTCCCCCACAGAGCAGAGCCAGCAGAGAAAGAAGAGCTATGTTGTTAAATAATGCCATTCAGAGTTCAAAAAAGCACAGCTCAGAAATCTTTAGGGACTCCCATTGCCAGTGAATTAAAAGTCTGTGTGTCTTTACCCAGTACTGAAGTTCTCTTATAATCTTACCCTGATCTACCATTCCAGCTTTATTTACCACACATGAACCCTCCATCTTAGATAAATTAGTCTGCTGTCTAGAATTTTCTCACCTCTGTGCTTTCTTTTTTATAAATTTTTTCACTGTGGTAAAATATACATAGCATAAAGTTGACCATTTTAGCCATTTTTAAGCATACAGATCAGTGGCATAGGTGTATTTACGTTGTTACACAGCTGTCACCACTGTTCATCTCCAGAATTTTATCATCCGAAACTGAATGATTTAATTGGACTTGATATCAACTCAACTTCGATGGTATGCAAAATCCTACTTCTGTAAATTCTGTCCCTTCCACCTTATGTTGTTGATGTCATAAATTACATCTTTATACATCATATATCCACTAACATAGCTTTATAATTATTTTTTATGCATTTGTATTTTAAATCTTACAGAAAATATAAAGGGGAGCTGTAAACCAAAATTACAATAGTACTAGTTTTTGGTTTTGTCCATGTATCTACCTTTACTGGAGACCTTTATACCTTCGTATGGCTTCAAGTTACTGTCTAGTAGCCTCCTTTCACTTCAATCTGAAGGACTCCCTTTAGCATCTGTTATAGCACAAGTCTAATGGTAATGAAATCCTCAGCTTTTGTTTATCTGGGAATATCTTAATTTTTCCCTCATTTTTGAAGGACAGTTTTTCCAGATAGAGTATTTTCAGTTGACAGTTTCTTTTTTATTTCAGCATTTTAAATATGTCATCCCACTGCCTTCCGGCCTTCAGGGTTTCTGCTGAGAAATCCAATGATAACCTTATTTTTGATCCCATGTACATGAAAAGTCTTTCCTTTCTTATTGCTTTCAAAATTCTGTCTTTGTCTTTCAACAATTTGATTATAATTGTCTCAGTGTGAGTTTCTTTGGATTTTCCTGCTTGGCGTCCATTGAGCTTCTTGGGTTGTGGATGTGTGTATTTCATCAAATTTGGGAAGTTTTCTTCTTGGTTTACCTCTTAGTCTGCCATTGTACTGACATCCTTTTTGCTTTCTTGCATAAGCTCTCCCTTGCATTTGAAATGCCATTTTTCTACCCAACATTGATTCTTTGCTTCAAGGCTTAACTGAAGTCTCATCTTAACTGAGTCTTCAAGGTTTTGTGTCACAAAGCATTCCCAGGCTGGAATAATTTCTTTTCAAATACCATATGATAAATATACCACTTACTGTCTGCACAGCTTATTTTTGCAATTCCATAATCCTGCCTTCACTGATACCAAGGAAGCCTTTTCAGACCCTCTCCAGAGCCAGGTACCCATCTTCTGTGTTCCCACAGCACCTTGTACTTACCTGTTGTAGCACCCAGTACCCTGCATTGCAGTTATCTTTTTATGTTCTCCTGCCCAACCCCTCACGTACACTTAATGGAAAGTGTCTGTCTCATTGTTTTTTTGTATCACTAAAGTACAGCACAGTGACAGGTATGTAGTAGAATTCAGTATTTGTTTGTTAAATCAATATGTAGGTTTTAAAGTTGCATAAGGATATATTGGGTACTGTTGTGTATTCTCGTTTTTACTCCTCACAACAATCTTTGTGTATGATATGTAAAGTAGATATTACCTTCAATTTACTTTAAGGAATTAGCTCACACAGTTGTGGAGCTGGCAAGTCTAAAATCTCTAGAACAGGATGATAAGCTGGAGACTCAGGTAAAAGTTCATGTTGTAGCTCAAGTCTGAAGACAGTTTGGAAATAGAATGGCCTCTTCCTTGGGGAAGCCTCAGTTTTTTTCTCTTAAGGCCTTAAACTATTGGGTAAGACCCACCACCTATGGAGGGTATCTACTTTACTCAAAGTCTGCTGATTTAAATGTTAATTTTATCTAAAAAAATACCTCTATAGCAACATCCAGACTGGTGTTTGACCAAATATTTGGGTACCATGGTACCATGGCCTAGCCAAATTAGTACATAAAATTAACTATCACAGAGGGTGATAGCCAGGGCTTAAGCCCTTCCAAATTTCTTTGTCTCCTGCCTTTCACCTCTGCTTCTTTGTATGAAAATTTTATTATTCTTTAGACAGAGACAGCAAATGCCAACAACATCTTGACCTACATTTGCCCATCTTCATCATTTCACAGGAATGATTTTTCTTAAGAATGAATGAAATAATCCATGTAAAGTACTTATCACATAACACCTATCATATAGTAAATAGTTACTAAGTTCTAGTTTCAATAATTGTTATTGTTAGTAGTAGTAGTAGTAGATATGGTAGTGGTAATAGTGGTTTTCCATTAATTCCAAATTAAGGCATCCTAGATAAAGATTTTAACCACCTTGGCTTTGATCATGGGCCCAATCTTGAGGTAATTCCTGTGATTATGAGGTGGGAAGCTGTGACTGGTTAAGCTTTGGTCAGGAGCTAATCCCTGGCCAGTTACTACTCAGAGAGTTTGAGTCTGTAAAAAGATGGCATTTTCTACTTGAACTATATGGGTAGAAAGATAATAGGGAGAGAGGAGCAGTCTCCTAAAAGAAAGATTGCTGAGTACTAGGAGAAGGGAGGGTCAACCCGAACAAATAGCTGTTGCTACAGTGATTTAACAAAGATGACCTGTGATGAAACCAGTATTTGAATTCCGGACTATATTTTACTCCAAGTCTTATGCTTTGAAAATCATATAATAAGTTTCTAAAAGTAGACAGCAATTATTTTGATTATTAAGACAAGATCAATGTTTTATAAACTGTTTTGTACCCCATAATTCCTTTTAACAAATTTAAAAATTACTCCATCAATATTATTTAAAATTCTAAGTAGTGTTAATATTATGAGTAAAACAAAACCATAACATAGGCTCAAAGCCTGCTTTTTTCTTAATTACTTGATATCTTGTACATTTCACCTTACAAATCTTAAGATGGTAGAGATATCAGCATCTGCAGAGTGAAAAATAATAATCAGAGTCAGAAAAACCATTTCATGGTAGAGCTAGATTACAATTCTGGTCTCCAGTCTTGCGAGTGGCTTTTGCCTACTTCATAGTAAGTTTATGCAGTTATCAACTTTAGGCTTCTGAAAGCTTAACTTGGGCTTTGCATTTCTTCCTGGTTCAGATTCTAGGTTCCATGGAATCATAGCAGTCAACTTTTGGAACACCAGGGAGCTCCTTCTCTGGCCTTTCTTTATAGCTTTGGTATTTGTGGATTCCTCAGGATGTGCTATTATCTTGGGAGTGAATAGGGCCAGAGAGATAGTCTAAAATGGAGGGTGTATAGGATCATTTCCCTTTTTTAGAAGTTACTAAGGTGAAGGCAATAGCTTTTCCTGATTTCCAAGATAAGCGGCAAAATGCTCACACACCTGTTTTGAAGTATATGTCTGTCTTATCCACATATACTGGTGGGCTCCTCAGGAAACTTAATCTAGATGTCTTTTTATTGTGGCACAGAATCTTGAAAAGAATTAAAATTTTAAATTACTAATGTTAAACAGAATGCTTGGATATTCTTGTATTGACTAATGTATCCATCACCTTTAGAAAAATATACTTGTTGTTTGAAAGAGAGGAGAATGTAAAGAACATGGTCAACCATGGTTAGTGTACCTAAATGTGTGTTTAGATATGTTTACTTGCCTGAAATGAGAAGGATAGCTATAGAGGTTAAGTGTCTGTGGAATACCACAGTATAACAATTTCGTATCTCTGAAATTATAATCTAAATTAATGAGAAAATTATTTGATTTTCAGTCTGGTTTATAGGACAGATTTTCATTAATAATGTTTTTTATCGAAAGTAATATGGACACCTTATCTTTGATAAAGGAGGCAGGAATGTACAGTGGAGAAAGGACAGCCTCTTCAATAAGTGGTGCTGGGAAAACTGGACAGGTACATGTAAAAGTATGAGATTAGATCACTCCCTAACACCATACACAAAAATAAGCTCAAAATGGATTAAAGACCTAAATGTAAGGCCAGAAACTATCAAACTCTTAGAGGAAAACATAGGCAGAACACTCTATGACATAAATCACAGCAAGATCCTTTCTGACCCACCTCCTAGAGTAATGGAAATAAAAACAAAAATAAACAAATGGGACCTAATGAAACTTCGAAGCTTTTGCACAGCAAAGGAAACCATAAACAAGACCAAAAGACAACCCTCAGAATGGGAGAAAATATTTGCAAATGAAGCAACTGACAAAGGATTAATCTCCAAAATTTACAAGCAGCTCATGCAGCTCAATAACAAGAAAACAAACAATCCAATCCAAAAATGGGCAGAAGACCTAAATAGACATTTCTCCAAAGAAGATATACAGACTGCCAACAAACACATGAAAGAATGCTCAACATCATTAATCATTAGAGAAATGCAAATCAAAACTACAATGAGATATCATCTCACACCAGTCAGAATGGCCATCATCAAAAAGTCTAGAAACAATAAATGCTGGAGAGGGTGTGGAGAAAAGGGAACACTCTTGCACTGCTGGTGGGAATGTGAATTGGTTCAGCCACTATGGAGAACAGTATGGAGGTTCCTTAAAAAACTACAAATAGAACTACCATATGACCCAGCAATCCCACTACTGGGCATATACCCTGAGAAAACCAAAATTCAAAAAGAGTCATGTACCAAAATGTTCATTGCAGCTCTATTTACAATAGCCCGGAGATGGAAACAACCTAAGTGCCCGTCATCGGATGAATGGATAAAGAAGATGTGGCACATATATACAATGGAATATTACTCAGCCATAAAAAGAAACGAAATTGAGCTATTTGTAATGAGGTGGATGGACCTAGAGTCTGTCATACAGAGTGAAGTAAGTCAGAAAGAAAAAGACAAATACCGTATACTAACACATATATATGGAATTTAAGAAAAAAAATGTCATGAAGAACCTAGGGGTAAAGCAGGAATAAAGACGCAGACCTCCTAGAGAACGGACTTGAGGTTATGGGCAGGGGGAAGGGTGAGCTGTGACAGGGCGAGAGAGAGTCATGGACATATACACACTAACAAACGTAGTAAGGTAGATAGCTAGTGGGAAGCAGCCGCATGGCACAGGGATATTGGCTCGGTGCTTTGTGACAGCCTGGAGGGGTGGGATAGGGAGGGTGGGAGGGAGGGAGACGCAAGAGGGAAGACATATGGGAACATATGTTTATGTATGACTGATTCACTTTGTTATAAAGCAGAAACTAACACACCATTGTAAAGCAATTATACCCCAATAAAGATGTTAAAAAAAAATAAAAATTAAAAAAAAAAAAAAAGAAAGTAATATAACTGGTCATTTTATTATTTTTAAAGTTTTCTGTTCAGTACTTATGTTATACTACTTGGTTTTGGTAAAAAAAAGGACTTATGAGACCAGAATTTTACTAGATAAAAGTGGATTGAAAGTTAAGTTCAGTTGATCTCAGACTAAGAGAAATTAATCCCTAAAGATTCCCATATTTTATTTAGTTGAGAATGGTCTTCAGGATGTTTGACATCACCACCACTCCGCACCCCTGCCACACCCAAAATTATGAAGAGAAGTTTGTACTTTCTAAGCTTCCTCCATTTTAGCCAAACATAGACTGTTTTCTGGTTAGAGCTGAGAGTCCTTTGTAATCTGTTTTCTTTTTTCACTAAGTGAGCTTCCTTCTTTTGCTCTCCCATTCTTGTGTCTTGGCTGTGTTAAGTCAGCTCACTGCCTTCTTGCAGCCCTGTTTTCCTGCATGCACACTTTATCTTCTGACCAGGCACAGTGACAGCAGTTAACAGGGGAGCAAGAAAGGATTGAATACAAACATGCACATTAGTGTGTGCAGTTTTGGTCTATGATACCATGTTGCGTCTTCTGTTTTTGTCATTATCTACTGTCAGAAAGGAGGAGCTGAGCTGATACTGACCTAGTGTGGAATGCCTGAGGATTTGGGATGAAGGGAGGAGGCTAGTGTTTCATGTGACTAATCTTTGACATGCTGCGGCAGGACTGAAAACACTCTTCTCACTTAAGGAGGAAAGAAAAAATTTCTAAGATTTCACTTGCAGAATTTGTGGAGTATATTTAGATGTTTCTTCCTGTGTTTTTCTAGTTTTCAATTTTATCTAATTTTATAAGGATTGGAAGTGGGGAATGAACTTTGCTTAATAAGTAGATTGAGGTATTATGGGAGTAACGGGCTGCAACAATGATTCACATGGTAAGAGAATGTTTAAAATCTCCACTGACATCTTGACCCGCATTTTGACCCATCTGACAAACGGTTAGTGAGCTCCTTGGCCATCTCAAGTATTTAAAAGTAACAGTATACAAATAGCTTTATTACTGTGCTTTTTTTCCTCCCATATAAATCTTAAGAGCATTGCACCTGCATATCCAAAACAGTTGATTTTTGTCTACATTTAAAATCTCACCTCAAAAAAGGTGAGAAATATAAATGTAGCATGTAGTGTTCCCTTAAGTATCTCCTTTGGTGTAATTTTCTCACTTTACTTTATGCCTCAGCTTAATGGAGGCTGATCCTCTGTTTGGGTTATGTCTGGGATGAAACTGAAATATAGCCATGAAGCTCTAAGAAGAAACTCTGCAGTACTAATCTGGAGGACTTATTGAATGGCATCCTCCCTTCTTATTGCCTTCTTTTACCTTTCCCCCACCCCCAAAATGTATTGCTGCAGAAATCTATGGCTTTTTCCTCTCATTTTGTAGAAAAAGAAAGTGAAAGGAGTGGGGGTGGGGTGTGTAGATTTCAGTACAAACGGGCATTTAAATTTGTTATGTCAAAAAAAAATAGCTCTGTTTTGTAATTCTGAATCTAAGGTTGCTTAAGATTCACTTTAGGAATCCAGCTCTGATGGAAGCATGTAAGACTTTAGATAATGGTGTTTCAAACTAAAAGTGGATCCTAACATGTTTGACCTGAAGAGTAGAAAGAGATAAATGCTAATGTGATTCTTTTTTTACTTAGTGTACATTGTCTTATATATTTGATCAATTGGTATTTATGGGTGATCCTAAAATAGCTTTTGAGCAGATGTGGTATTTAATAGAGCAAATGGCCTGTGTTTTGACAATCTTTTTCTATTTTCTCTGTTGTTTCATTCTAAAATTGGTGCACACAAGTGAGATTTAAGAGGAAATTAACACTTCAGTAAATGTCCTTTTCCCTAATTTTGTTGACTGTTTCTATTAGCCATTTTCATTTTATTTGACAGTGATACTTAAGGGTTAAGCTTCAGAGCTGATGCAACTCCTCCTTTTTTTCACCAGCAATTTTCATTGGGCAGCATTTCCATAGCAACAGTGAGATCAGTGAAACCTGAGTGTTTCATTGATTATTTTTCTCCTCTTCCTTTTTTAATCTATTCTCTCTTCACCACATTTTAGTGAGAAAGCGATTTTTTTTTTACAAACAGAGCTTATATTGATTTCTATTCCATAAATAATTAAAAGAGGGTAGAAAAATCTGCCCTTCATTTAAAAATTGAATGTTTCACTATGTATTTAAAAAACGATTCAGGATTAGGAGGATGGATAACCATACCAGCTGTAGCTGATGTTCTCAAATATTCTTGCATTGTTTGCTGGTCTTCTAGGGAAAAGAATAATGTGGAACAGGACCTTAAGGAGAAAGAAGATACTATTAAACAGAGAACAAGTGAAGTTCAGGTATGTGAACTGTAAAATTCAGTATTCCATATCTGATTTAGGAGGATTCATTTTAAATGTATGGGGTCGTTTACTATGTGATGGTTGTGGTATTGATGAGTAGGTCAAGGGAATGCCTATTATTTATGTGATATAAATCTTTATCTTCTGCAAAATGATTATTTTTCTCCTAATTCTGGCCTGCAAAGATTACACTACAATGATCAAGCAGTATTTTTCAGTGTAAATTTCTAGCTTTAAAGGTATTTTAAGATGATATTTATTTGCATATTATATCCTTAAAGGTAAGTTTGAATGACTTATGATATAAATATTATTATGCCAATAAAACTGAATGAGTGAGATCATCATCATCATCATGAAAACGCAGATTGCTTTTCCATGGGTGTGAGATTTTGTTAACTAGGAGACCTAGTATTTTAAAGGACTGTCTCTCATAATACTGATAGGGTGGGAAATGATATGGAACAATTTACAGTAGTATTTTATAAGTTGCTTAGTAGCCAGGATATCTTAAACTTTGGCATAAAGAGATTTACTTCATTTTCACTAAGTGCTAAGTAGCTTCATTTTACAAATAGAAAAGACAATAAAACTTCAGTTTCTGATTGGGAAGTGACGCAAACAAGGTATTTCAAACATTAAAAATACAGAAAATTGGGCAGTGTTGCATTTAGAGCAGTAAGCAATGCATGTGATCATGTTATTGGAGCACCGTTTCTTAAATGCCACACCAGCACATACAGGAGGTTGGATATCAAAGCACTGGTAGCAGTTGCCAGTAAGAGCTCATGGATGGGCATTTCTTAACATGTTACTTGTATGTTGGATTTCCTTGTCCTGATAGTTTGAAATGGGCAAAAGCTCTAAAATTGTTAGATCCATTATTTTGTTTTAATGTAGCACATTCACCAGAGATTGTCTGACAGGTGGACCGTGCTAGGGTGGGGAGAATGATTTACTGAGGGGCTGAGGAAGAAGCCAGAGAGAGAGACGTCTTATTAGAAGTTGATTCCATTATTGTACTTATTTTTCTGGAATTTTCTTAAAGGTGATACAAAGTTAAGAGATGATCACTAATATATTTCTCTTTGTGGTAGTGAGATATGGAATGGTTACCTCAATTACATTATTTTTGTGCAATTTTTGAACTTCTTAAGAAATGCAAAAGAGTCATAGACTTTAAGCAGTTATTGCTGAAAATAGCTTAAGAATGGAATATAAAATCTCAAGTTTTCTCAATCTGAAGCGGTAGAAATAGTTACTGATATAATATTGGACAGCTTCTAAATTTAGCTAGATAATGTTTCAAAGTACAAAGGTTTTTGCAGTAGACAGTATTTTTTTATTTGTGTACATCTATCTATGGTTTTTCACTATTGCATCTTTTGAGGATGGGAATTTTAAATAGCCACTTTGGGAGAACACTAAAATTTACATTGTTCTTTTCAGGCTAAATCGGCTACCCTCGAATATTTGATTTCTTATATTTATAGAAGTTTTGTTATCAGTCAAAATTGCTTTGTTATATGCTTGTCCTTCTTTTACTTAGTGGTGATGGTAAGGTATATGTTAATTCTTAAGCTTTGCCAAATCCAAAATGTGTGCTTGGCAGAGGAAGTCTAAATTGTTGAATTTTTTTGCATAAGGTGCTGTAAATAAAAGATATCTTGGGGCGTGGTTAGTATAGGCCAAGTTCTAATGGTTGAGCGTGCAAATTCATTGAAAAAAAAACACAGGATTAAAGCTTTGCATTAGTAGATTCATTACTTATTCCACCCCAATACAGGTGTTGTATTGTCCATGGTAATGAGATACTAGATTAAGAATAACATGATAATTGACAACTACAAGTAATTAAAACTTTTCATTTTAGTGATTATTTTCAATTTTCTGGAGCAAGACAACTTACCTGAAGATGGTAACAAGTATATTGTATTACCTATTGAGTTAACTCTGATTTAGCCATTGGTAATGAGGCACAGAGTAGGAATAACATGAATAATTAAGATCTGTAACTAACTTGAACTCCTAATGCTTATTTTCTAATTTCTCTGGCAAAAGGCAGTTTACTAGAGCTTATTAATAACTATCAGAATCAAAGAACTTCACTGCTTCTGACACCACTTTCTAATGTAGGTGCTAATGAATAATGCCAGAATGAAGACATCAAGGGAGAAGTAAGGGAATATTGACCATCAATAAATGTCTTTCTGCCTAATCCAAACTTGGCTTTTCTGAGTATTCTTGCTTTTCTCCATATTTATAAAGTCACAGATAGTGATTATATGAGCTCATATCTCAAGCACAGAAACCAAACTTTCAAAGCCTCTTTAGATGTGACCAAAGTGCCAAAAGATTAGTTTTTTTTAGCATTTATATAGTCTTCCTAATTCAGTTAAATTAGAAAATCTGCTACATAATTAATTTCTACATGTTTGTTTCCTGTATGTATTCCCATGAATTACCATCTTGAAAACTTACAGTTCAAGACTTTTTTCTTAAAGAGCAAACCAGCAATTAACTTCCTATTTTATGTCGTGAGATGATCACTTAACTCATATGATGTACACTGCTAGTTTGTCAAGTTCCATGGAGAAATTAGGCCCAAAATGATCCAAGGAGGGGAAACTGTAAAAGGATATTCTATCTCAGATGTTTATGGTTTGAGCTTTTTGTTGTTATAGGGAGAAGGTAGACCCACATTCTTTCCTACCTTAAACTGCATATGTACAGTTTTATTAAAAATTTTGTTCAGGTAGTCAACACATATTTAGGAATTCACCCTCTCATATGTATGCTTTTCAGTTTTGCATAGAAGTTTATAGGAAACGACTTGGTATCAGACAAACTTAATTCAGTTCCTGGTTCTGGCTCTTCCAAGGTTTGAGATCCTAAGGAAGGAATTCAACCACTCTACATATTAGTTTTCTCTTCTGTAACATGAGATAATAAAAATACCAAACAGTTTGCTGTTAGAATAAAATGATATAATGCAGGTAAAGTGCCTCAGAGTGATTGGCACAAGGTAAGCATTCAGTATATGTTCTAATTAATAGTAGTATTCTATATCTTACTGTCATCTCCGTTACTCTCCATCATCATGCTCTTTCTTCTCTGACTTCTATCTTCACATGGCTATATAGGACTAACCAATTTGAAAATACCTTTTTGTTGTTGTTGCTGTCACTATAGCTACCAGCCTGTTTTTCTCTATTGTTGTTTCTTTGTGTGGCCCTTTTCCCCCTTCCTAGCTTTTCAGTAACCCTACTTAGTTTCCTGTTCACCCATACCATTGTGCTTAATTTATCTCCCCAGAACCAAGAATAATCTTAAGGCCAAATCCATTGGTCCTTCCTACATTGGTTACTGATTTCTTGGGTTGCATTCTCCTAGATATTCATAGCCCCACCTCTTTGACCCTTTGCTTCTGTTGCCTTTGCCAGGGACAGACGGACACACTCCGACCCCCTCTTTCCTCCCTTTTCCATACCCTCTGTCATCCGTATACTGATAACTCACAAATATTTGTCAAGCCCTCAGTTCTCTTGAGTGCCAGTCTGACATCTCCAGTTAGGCATTTTGAGGTTTATCATTTCAAAGCCAGTATATCTAAAATGAGTCTCATCTTGTTGAAAAAAATTGGCTTCAAGTTTTGAACTTTTCTGTTTCTGTCAGTGTTTTTCTTTCTCACTACTGCCACCCCTATCACCTAACATCTGAAATTTTGACGTCAGTTGTAAGTGCTTACTCCATCCTCCTCCTGACTTTCTTCCTAAACCAATTTTAGTTATGACTCTCAGATGTGAAAATCTTTACTGCTGCCCACTGCCACTGTTAATAATGGGAGGATGTCATCCTCATGGATATATTGGAATTGGAAAAAAAATTATAGGCCATCCTCTTGTACTACTTATTTTTTGATTGCCTGCCTCTGAACTGTGCGCCATACACATGCTCTTTTTTATTCCCACCCTTATACCTTTTGTTGTTGCAATCTAGAATGTTCCTTACCCCCTTGCTTATGTGAATTCTACCCATGCCTTAAAGTCCAGCTCAAACTGACCACTTTTCTAAACTTTCTCTTCTCTGTCCCTTCAGTCTATACCTGTCTTTCCTGTGTTGGAACTCCCAGAGAAGTGTGTGTACACTTATATGGCACGTTCAGTACGTTACCTTATTGTACTATTTTAATGTGTATGTATATAGATTCCAATATCTTATAGCTTATATTGTGAGCTCCTTAAGCTTAGAAATTGTACCTTGGATCTTATTTTTCACTATGTATGGTAATTATTCTTAGATGGAGGTAAATTTAAGGAAGATATTGACAGTAGAAATGAATAAACGTCCATTTTGTGCATGAAATTAAAAATAGGGCAACACACACTCAGAAACCACAGGCAGAATGGATCAGGAGCACAGCTGGTATCATGAAGAGTCAGACATTTCCATATTGTTCATACTACCTTCATGAGAGAGAAGCTCCCAGTTATTTAAACTTTATCAGTAAAGATTTAGTAGTTCCTAGTAATTGCCCATATTTTTTTTCCCTAGATGAAGAAGGATGACTTATTTTGGGTAGAAATAAAATTAGATACATGAGCTCAACATTCTTTTCCTGGCGATAATGTTCTTAGAACATGCTGAGAAGCATATGATTGAGAAATAAAGGCAGGCTGTTAGTAGGGTTTTCTAACATCTACCCTAGTTTAATAGACTCCCTTTCTGGTCTTTGACTTAAACATCTTGCTCTATAGTTGATACTTTTTTATATGAAGACTATTCCTAGGGGCTTCCCTGGTGGTGCAGTGGTTAAGAATCCTCCTGCCAATGCAGGGGACACGGGTTCGAGCCCTGGTCCGGGAAGATCCCACATGCCGCAGAACAACTAAGCCCGTGCACCACAACTACTGAGTCTGCACTCTAGAGCCCGTGAGCCACAACTACTGAGCCCACGTGCCACAACTGCTGAAGCCCACGTGCCTAGAGCCCATGCTCCACAACACGAGAAGCCACCCCAATGAGAACACACCGCAACAAATAGTAGCCCCTGCTCGCCCCAACTAGAGAAAGCCCACACGCAGCAACGAAGACCCAACACGGCCAAAAATAAATAAATTTTTAAAAAAGGAGAGAATATTCCTATAACTTCCATTTTGAGAATTAGGCCAACGTAACGAATGTACCTGATTATTTATAGTTTTGGATTAGTCTGTAGGATTTTTTTTTAATCACTTAAATAGCATTTTCTGTAAGATTACCAAAATACTTCAAGTTACCTTTGTTCTTTTTAATAGTTCTTCAAGTATGGATATACTAGTGTACAAGTATAGATATACTGTATATATGGTTTGGGTTTTTTTAAAAGTTTTATTCATAAACTGGTGTCCTGTTGTTTATTTTTTACTCTGTATTTATATGAAACAGATACAAATGTATTCATATTTCATAGATTTACCTCTTTAGTTGTACAACTGACTTGGGTTGCTAAAATTAATTATTTTATTCTTAAATACAGCTGAGAATTTTTTAATCTTTTTTTTTTTTTTTTTTTCGGTATGCGGGCCTCTCACTGTTGTGGCCTCTCCCATTGCGGAGCACAGGCTCTGGACGCGCAGGCTCAGCGGCCATGGCTCACGGGCCTAGCCGCTCCGCGGCATGTGGGATCTTCCTGGACCGGGGCACGAACCCGTGTCCCCTGCATCGGCAGGTGGACTCTCAACCACTGCGCCACCAGGGAAGCCCTAGCTGAGAATTTTTATGTATTTGTTTAAATTTTATTTCCACTACCCCCCGTAGCACATCAGGGAATATGGAGGAATGGGGACAAATTTATCATTTTCTTTAACTTGTGTGATTTCTAGAAAATAGGACACTTCCCTTGAAATTTATTTTTATTTTTCTTATTTTTTTGAAATTTATTTTAAAATAAAGCCAAGATCCCAGTCAAGGATCCCTTCGTTCCTGGATGAGGAACCTTGGATGTGGCTTGCTTTGGTATTTTTCTAAAACAGACCTTGGCAACGCATTACAGAAGTCTTGTTCACTTTATCCTTGCCATTTTCTAATTGCTGCTATCCTCTTTTCTTTTGTTGTTGATGACACAGGTGAGTAAGTAGAGCATGATCATGGAAAGTAGAACGTAACTAGGAAGGCATCTGCAAATGTCTTTAGTCACTCACTTGATGAGATGGCATTTGATAGTAACTGAGGTTATGCACTAATTCAGGAGAGGATTTTCCCAAAGGGCTACCTTAAGATAAAAAGAAAGTTATCCTAGTTTAGTGGAAGACACTGTTTGCAAGAGAACCTGCTGCTGCCCTAGTCAAGGGTGGGCAGGAGGTGGGGGCAGGGAGGGAGATGTACATCTGTTGACTTTACTTAGTCTCAGGATAAGCAAGTCTGTACCAAAATAAAATAGCCAAGTATATTTGGATATTGAAATTTTTGTGAAAATGCATTACAGTGGTAGTAGTCTTACCAAGTAATTTTACAGTGAAGTTTGATTCTTATTCTTGTTCACGTGTATGTTTGCATCTGTTCATTTTGATTTTGTGCAGTTTACTAAGTTTGCTTACTGAAAAAGAAGACCTTTGTGTGTGTGGATTAATGTTGGAATTTTTTTTAGAGAAGATCTTTTTCATATTTAGATGAGACATGGAGAAACATTAATTATAATTAATTTTAATGTGGACATCTATCCAGCTTAAAATATATCACTAATGTGAGGTAGTTTCTCAGTAACCTTTCGCTTAAGGCCTGTGCTTTTGTGTTACTATGTGGATTTTTACTATAGCCAAGAAGTGAGGTTGGGAAATTTGAGTGAATGTGTTTGCTCTTTGGAAGAGAAAGGGCAAGAATGAGTAAATATTATATTGGCTTGTTTATTCCCTTTCCTCTTGCATAAACTTTTCTTCTAGGGGTGCGTTTAAAGTGACTCTCTAAAAATGCAAGTTCTGAAATCTGGTTCATTTTATTAAAGGAAACCAGCATCAATCCCACTATTGGTAGTTCGTACATAAAAATTCAGTTACATCGGAATATTTTTATATTGGTATGAAACCATGAGAGGTATGTGATACTTAAAACACTGCAAACTTGACATTTTATGATTATAAAGGTAATATGGGTCCCTAGTAATCATGTAAAATAAAGAAAAATATAAAAGGAAAGAAACCCTACAATTTCACGTTCCAGGGAGAGCCATTGTTAACATTTTGCTATATTTTCTATGAATGTATATAAATGGCTTTATATTTATTTGCCATTATACTGTATATGCCTTTGTGTTCAACTTTTAATTTTTATTATTTTTTTGGCTGTGTTGGGTCTTCGTTGCTGCGCGTGGGCTTTCTCTAGTTACGGCGAGTGGGAGCAACTCTTCGTTGCGGTGCACGGGCTTCTCCTGCAGTGGCTTCTCTTGTTGCGGAGCACGGGCTCTAGGTGCGTGGACTTCAGTAGTTGCCACAGGCCCTAGAGTGTGCGGGCTTCAGTAGTCGTGGCTCGCGGGCTCTAGAGCGCAGGCTCAGTAGTTGTGGCACACGGGCTTAGTTGCTCCACGGCATGTGGGATCTTCCTGGACCAGGGATTGAACCGATGTCCCCTGCCTTGGCAGACGGATTCTTAACCACTGTGCCACCAGGGAAGTCCCTGTATTCAACTTTTAAAAATTAGCATTATGTCCTAGACATTTTCTTACATTACGTGACCCTTTTAAGGCAAATTTTGTTTTTCTAATTGTACTTACAATGTAAGTAGAGACATCATAATTACATCTATTTATAAAGACTGGGTATTATTAGTGATGTGAAGTCCAAGATTTTTCTTCAGGGTTTGGGAGAGGGTAGGAAATTAGACTAGAATATTCGAAGATGGGAATAAGTAACATATTTTTCCTATTCCTATTAAGCATTTCTTTAAAAATGCTTTTTGGATCAGTATATCATTATATATAAACCATATAATAATTTTATGAACAGTATTGACAGTGGGTTGTTTTCCCAAATATAAAATTACTTCAGATCTGCAGGTGGCATGCTTTCAAAATATTTTGTAATTAAATTATGAGAATTTTTCAAACCATTGTAGTTTTTCAAGCTACTGCGTTAAAGTGAAGCTGTTACTATGCCTTTCTGAAGAGTAAGAATAGAATATAATATAAATGTAAAAAAAGAAATTCATAAGTTTAAAAGCATGAGAAAGATATATGCCACAGTGACATGCTAAATCAGTAAAGATTATTTCCATATAATGGAAAATTTATTATTTAAAAAATTGTTTTTAATTTTTGGCTGTGCCACGTGGGATATGGGATCTTAATTCCCCGACTAGGAGTTGAACCCGGGTCCCCTGCATTGGAAGTATGGAGTCTTAACCACTGGACTGCCAGGAAAGTCCCTGGAAATTTTTTTTTTTTTTTTTTTTTTCTGTACACGGGCCTCTCACTGTTGTGGCCTCTCCCGTTGCGGAGCACAGGCTCCGGACGTGCATGCTCAGCGGCCATGGCTCACGGGCCCAGCCGCTCCGCGGCATGTGGGATCTTCCTGGACCGGGGCACGAACCCGTGTCTCCTGCATCGGCAGGCAGACTCTCAACCACTGCACCACCAGGGAAGCCCCCCTGGAAATTTTAAATGTCAAATCAGTCTTGGTCTATTGACTGTACAAATATTGAATCAGTATAGAAATTTAGATGTTATTTTAATTTAACAAAGTGCATTTATTATAGGTCAGTTAAAGGCTAGTTTTAATATTTTGCTATAGTTTAAATGCAGAGTGAAGCTTTCCCATAGTATGTTGAAAGAACATAAAGCCCTTTCTGTCAGCCTCAGGCACGTTTCCCACTAGTTTCTCCCAGATACTAGAATCCTTGTGATAGTTACGAATCATTGCCTAATTAATCGCATGGAATGTGCGAGGTATTGCACTAGATTGTGGAACCTCTAAGAAAGATGAGGCATTGGCTCTGTCCTTCAGCAGGTTATTATTTAGAGGTAACTATAATACAGTGTAGTAAGTGTCATAATAGAGGTTAGGTACAAACTGCTGTAAGAGCACAGGTAAAGGAACTTCAAGGTGGGTCAGAGGATATTAAATTTGGCTGGGCCTTGAAGAATGAAAAGTGAGCTTCCAGATAGCAATGGTGTGGAAGGGCATTCAAGGCAGAGCAGATGGTGTAGGAAAGGCACACGGACATTGCAGTATATTGTCTTTTGGAGAAAGAGGGTCTATTGAGGATGGGGCACAGGTGACCATGAAGAAAAGAGGGTAGTAAAAGAGGAAGGATAATGTTGGGCCCAGAATTGAAGGTTCTAAGGTATCTTGTAGCCTGTTTTACTTTATCCTATAGATAAGAGGGAACCATCGTATATTTTTGAAATAGCAGAGTGATTAAAGAAATCTCCTTTGCAATGAGTTATTTTTTTAAGAAAGTTAGACATTTGGAATAGGAAGAAACAAAGGCAAAATAAATTATGAATCAGGAGAGGGACAATGAAAACTAGCATGTGTCTATTGAGAGCCAATGTGAGCTGCATATCTAAAGGTGTATCTCCATTTTGAGTGTGGATTGGTTAACAGTGTAAGCAAGGTTAAAAATTTAGGCATTAAAAAAATATTTAGGCATGCTGCTAAATTAATAATAAAGTACTAGCAGAGCTCACCATTATGAATCTGTAATCACCTAGACGCATGGAATGTTAGCCCAAGAAGAGTCTTTCATTGATCATCCATTGTGTTGGCTCTTTTAAGGGAATTTTTAAAGGAAAGCAGCATGGTAGTAGTTGTACTTTTAAATTGATCAGTTGGTTGAGAAAATATAAGTTAAAAAGCAGTTATTAAAAACATGGTTCAGTGTCTTATTTAATCACAGGAGCATCTGCATATATTTGAAAAATAGTGGCACATGTGTGAAACATTTAGTCTACAGACAGTGTGTAGCATAGCATATAGCAGAGCTCAGACTCTGGAAGGAGAAATGAGAACGTACTGTATTGCACAGGGAACTCTACTCAATGCTCTGTGGTGACCTAAATGAGAAGGAAATCCAAAAAAAGAGGGGATATGTGTATATGTGTAGCTGATTTACTTTGCTGTACAGTATAAACTAACACAATATTGTAAAGCAACTATACTCCAATAAAAATTTTTTTAAAAACCTAGTTTGAATTTATCACTTGCTAAATTGTATCTTTGAACAAGTTACTTGCTCATCTGTACCTCAGTTTTCTCATGTGTAAAATGTGACTAATAGTATCTACCTCATAGATTTGTCATATGGGGTGTAAATGAGTGTAACAGTACCTAGCACAATGTAAGGGCCATTGAAAATGTTTGCTATCATGTTGATGATGCTATCTTGTATAAGTCATGCAATAATTCAGAGACCTTCTGATAAGTTTTTCTTCTATTTTCTTAGATTCTTATTCTGATGAATGATCATTGGGGTCTTGAATAGTATGTTATTTAAAGGATATTGTTACTTTTAGAAACTTGTGTTCACAATTTTACTTCACTCTCTTCGAGATCTCTGCCCACCTCCTGCAGACACATGCCTTAGGAGTTATCAATCCATTCTTCTTTCTCACCCGTGGTTCCTGGAGACAATCAAGTCCTAATTCCCTATGGAATCCTTTGTATATAATGAATTAACCTCTCTCCTGTGCATCTGCAGTGGTACTAGTAATTTACCATTCTTCAGAGAATTGGGAAAATAGTCATTCAAATGATCTTCTCTGGTTCAAATGAGGAACCCCAATTGTCAGAGGATATGTAAATTTGGCCATCTTGGCTGCTGTGTTTCATGGTGGTAATGATAATGGCAAGGTTGCATTCATCTGTCTCTCAACTCTCCCTTGTACAGAGATTTCCCACTGTATTTTTTTTAAATCTGTATTCGTTTTTTTTTTTAATAAATTTATTTATTTATTTAGTATTTTTGGCTGTGTTGGGTCTTTGTTGCTGCACGCGGGCTTTCTCTAATTGTGGTGAGCGGGGGCTACTCTTTGTTGCAGTGCGCTGGCTTCTCTTGTTGCTGAGCACGGGCTCTAGGTGCACGGGCTTCAGTAGTTGTGGTGCATGGGCTCTAGAGTGCAGGCTCGGTAGTTGTGGTGCACGGGTTTAGTTGCTCTACAGCATGTGGGATCTTCCTGGACCAGGGCTCGAACCTGTGTCCCCTGCATTGGCAGGCGGATTCTTAACCACTGTGCCACCAGGGAAGCCCCTAATCTCTGTATCCTTTATCATTAAGCATAAGATCTAGCACATAGATGAATAAATAAACATGTCATTTTCAAAATGGTTTATCTTTTTTTGTTTTAAGAAATTTTCTTACACTGAGATCTGTATTTTCTTCTGCACATTTTAAAGTTTTGTCTTTCACATTAGGTCTGTAGTATACCTGGAATTAATTTTTCTGTTTGGTATGATTTAGAGACTTATAATTTTTTTCTTCTTGCCATACGGGTATGCCCAGCATCATTTACTGAATAGTTAGTTCTCTTTTCCTCCGGTCAATTTTAATGTCATGCCTTCTCATCATTTTTTCTTTATATATCTAGATCTGTGTCTAAGTTCTGTTTTCTCTTCCTTTGATCTATTTGTCTATCCTTGCATCAAACCAAGCTGTCTTAGTTATCCTAGCTTTCCAGTAATTCATAATATCTTATAGGGTAAGTCCTTTTTACATTTTATAATGCTGTTTTTGGTTTTTTTCTTTGTTCTTCCAAATAATTTTTAGAATATGTTCTTCCAGAGCTTTTCAGGTTCCTTGGAAAATCTTGTTAGGATTTTCATTGGAGTGTATAGATTAATTAGGAGAGAATTAACATCTTTACTGTGTTACTCATCATTCACTAAATAGTAATAGAGTACCTCTTGTATACTGGGAACTGGGAATATAGCAGTGAACAAAATTCACAAATATCCCTGGACTCATGGAGCTTACATTCTAATAGAAGGAGATACGTTCTATTACTCATAGTAGCCAAAACTAGGATCAGTCTAAATGTCCATCAAAAGTATATCCATACAATGGAATACTACTCAGCAATAAAAAGGAACAAACTACGTATACATGCAGTAACATGGATGAATCTCAAAATATACTGGGTATAAGAATACAGTAGACTACAAAACAAAAAAGAAAGAATACAGTAGACTACACATTACCATAGACTACATATTATATGATTCTATTTATATGAAATGTCTATAAAAGGTAAAATTATAGCAACAGAAAGCAGGTCACTGGTTTGCCTGGGGCTTGAAATGGGAATGAGAATTGACTCCTAAATGGTATGAAGGAACTTTTTAGGTTGTGGAAGTGTTATAAAACTGAATTGTGGTGATCATTGCACAACTGTATATATTTACTAAAACTCAGTTGTATACTTACAATGGGCACCTTTTATGGTTGTATAAATTATATCTCATAAAGCTATTTAATTATTTTATGCCAACTCAGATGCAACTTGAAAACATGCTAAGTCGCAAAGAAGCCAGTCACAAAAAAACACGTTGTATGAGTCCATTCATATAAAATATCTAGAACAGACAAAGCTATAGAGATAAAAAGTAGATTGGTGGTTGCCTAGGGCTGGGGTGATTGGGAGAGAAATAGCGAGTGACTTGCTAACGGGTATGGGGTTTCTTTTTGCAGTGACAAAAATGTTCTAAAATTGTTGTGGTCATGGTTCCACGACTCTAAATATACTAAAAACCATTGACTTGTACACTTTAAATGGGTGAATTGTATGATATGTAAATTATCTCAATAAAAGCTCTTCTAGAAAATAAATAAAATTATATGCTGTATATGAAGGAGAATCAGTGGAGGGAGATGGTGGTGGGTGATGGTGAGGAAGGCCTCACTGAGAAGTTAACAGTTGAGCAAAGACTTCAAAGAGATGAGGGATTGAGGCATGTGGATACTTGGGGGAAGAACTTTCTAGGAAGAGGGGATAATCAGTGAAAGATCCCGAGAAGGGAGCATATCTGACATGTTTGAGAAGCAGCAGTAAGGCCAGTGTGGCTGAAATAGAGTGGGCAAGGGAGAGAGCAGTAGGAAATGAAGCTGGGAGATGGGATCACGTGGGGCCATTGTAAAGACTTGGGTTTTTACAGTAAGGGAGATGGGAAGTCAGTGCAGAGTTTTGCGTAGAGGAGTGACATCATCTGACGTGGGTTTTTATTTTATTTTATTTTTTTTTATTTATTTATTTTGGTGGTACGCGGGCCTCTCACTGTTGTGGCCTCTCCCGTTGCGGAGCACAGGCTCCGGACGCGCAGGCTCAGCGGCCATGGCTCACGGGCCCAGCCGCTCCGCGGCACGTGGGATCTTCCCGGACCGGGAAACGAACCCGTGTCCCCTGCATCGGCAGGTGTACTCTCAACCACTGCGCCACCAGGGAAGCCCTGACGTGGGTTTTTAACAGTGGCTGCTGTGCTGAAAATAAACTGAAAGGTAGCATGCATGGAGGAAGGGAAACCAATTAGAAGGCAGCAGTCTAGGAAAGAGAGAAAAGTGACTGGGACCAAGGTTGAAGAAAAACGTGGCCAGTTTTTAAAGTATATTTTGAAGGAAGGAGCAAAAAATTTGCTGACAGATTGGAGATGAGATGTGAGAGAAAGAGAAGAGTCAAAGAAGATGCTATATTTTTTGGCCAGAGAAACTGAGAGGGGGAAAATGGAGGATAAAGCAGATGGGGTGGGGGAAATGCCAGGAGTTCTGTTTTTGATATGTTAGAGAAGCCCATCAGACATCCAAGGATGGATTTGAGTAAGCGAATTGAATTTCTAAATCTGGAATCTAGGGAAGAAGTCCTCAACTAAAGATTGTATTTAAAGCTATGAATCCTCCAATCCATCAACACAATGTACTTAATAAGATGAGACTTTACTTTCCCTTAAGATAGGCTTTTATAAATTGTTAACCTTCCCCTGCCTCCAAAGATAATAAATACGTTAATTTTCCTGTATTTCAGGATCTTCAAGATGAAGTTCAAAGGGAGAATACTAATCTGCAAAAACTGCAGGCCCAGAAACAGCAAGTACAGGAACTCCTTGATGGGCTGGATGAGCAGAAAGCTCAGCTGGAGGAGCAACTGCAGGAAGTCAGGAAGAAGTGTGCTGAGGAGGCCCAGCTGGTAAAGTCTGGCGGTTTACTGTATCTATACCTTAGTTGCTTTTGCTGGCTTAAGATGGAAACATTCTCTGCTTCTTGTTGCTTTTATTGTTAGATGGCAGTCTAGTCAACATGAAGTTCAGGGAATTGAAGGAGATGGGGCATGTTTCATCCAGAAATTACAGGGGAAGTAGGACACTTCATATATTTTTTTTCCAAATTTTAGTTGGAGGTATGGTACCTATGCCTTCCACTCTCCTCTGTCAGTCCCCTGATTTTCCTTCTCTACAAAAAATACATAAAAAAACCACCAAAATAGTAAACTAAACAAATAAACCTAATGCATTATGGAATATTTTAATGACATTTCTTTTTTTAATCCCCCTTTCTTCTCATTCACCTCCATGTTATAGATCTCATCCCTGAAAGCTGAATTAACTAGTCAAGAATCACAGATCTCCACTTACGAAGAAGAGCTGGCCAAAGCTAGGGAAGAGCTGAGTCGCCTACAGCAAGAAACAGCAGAGTTGGAGGAGAGTGTGGAGTCAGGGAAGGCCCAGCTGGGCCCTCTTCAGCAGCACCTGCAAGATTCACAGCAGGAAATAAGTTCAGTAAGTCTTTGTGGCAGTGAAAAATACACTCAAATGGGCACTCACATACCCTTTTAGTAAATGATATTTTCTCGATCTGCTTCTTCTCCCTCTGCCTAGTTTATTTTTCATTTTCAGTCATTTTGTATGAATAGGCTTCTTGTCACCTGTCATAAGTTAAAACTGTCACGTATCTTGTACATCTTATGGTTATCACTGGAGTCTGGTTGAGTGTGCAGGATTTGTAGTTAGATGGTTTAGGTTTAAATGCTGGCTCTGCCACTTACTGCCTCAATCTTCTCAGTATCATATTCCTCATCTTTAAAATTGGAGGACTGGGGGGACTTGCCTGGTGGCGCAGTGGTTAAGAATCCACCTGCCAACGCAGGGAACACAGGTTCGAGCCCTGGTCTGGGAAGATCCACATGCTGTGGAGCAACTAAGCCCATGCGCTACAACTACTGAGCCTGCGAGCCACAACTACTGAGCCCACATGCCACAACTACTGAAGCTCACGTGCCTAGAGCCCCTGCTCCACAGCAAGAGAAGCCACTGCAGTGAGAAGCTCGTGCACCGCAACGAAGAGTAACCCCCACTCGCCGCAACTAGAGAAAGCCCGCGCTCAGCAATGAAGACCCAATGCAGCCAAAAATAAATATATTTAAAAAAAAAAAATTGGAGAATTGGGAATTTTCTGGTGGTCGAGTGGTTAGGACTCTGCCCTTTCACTGCCAAGGGCCCAGGTTTAACCCCTGGTCGGGGAACTAAGATATCCCATTAGCTGTGTGGCATGGCCAAATTTTAAAAAGTAAATAAAATTGGAGAATTAACAGTACTCCTCTACCTCCTAGAGCTGCTTGTAAACTTTCAGTGAGGCAAAACCAGTGAGACGTTTGAGCACAGTGTTTGGTAAATAAGTGCTCAGTATGTGTTGCTTATTTTTATAAATAATAACCCAGTACCTTCCCTTTTGGGATTCTTATCTTAAAATCAGTTTTGCTCATTTAGAGACCTGTATTTTTTGTAATTAGGAAATTGTTCTTTATATAGATAAATATGCAGTGTTATGGTAGATCAAGAATATAGATCCTTCGCTATGCTATTTCTTGACTTCCCTAAATGGAGAATAATATTTTATAGAATGATGGTAAGATGGTTAGATGTACATAGAGATAATGTAGCCCATTCCTTTCATTTTGAATTTGAACAAATTGAAGCCAAGGAAGGTTAAGTAACTTGCCTATGGTTACATAGCCTTCAAAAGAGCCACAGCCTAAGATTCAGATCTTCTAAAACCTGGTCACTTAATTATTATACATAATGAAGTCCTTCCCCTTGATATGCTTCCCTCCCCCCTCTTGCCTGGCAGGTGAATACCTGCTCACTCATCTTGCAAGACATAGCTTAACCTCTTATTGCTTTGTGGGATTTTCTGAACCCTGCCTTTATTGGACATTGTACTTCTGTTATAGCAATCATAACATTTCCCCCTGCACATTTGTTTATGTGTCTGTCTCCCTCAGTAGATGGAGCTTTTAGGTCTAGAAACATACATTTTTATCCTAACATTTAGCACAGTTCTTGTCCCAGTGTAGGTACTCAATAAACAGGTAGGAAACCCAAAAGAAAGTCATCCTAGTGGGAATGATACCAGATAAATGGACAGTCTTTAAAATAGTTTTCTTTGAGTTTAAAAAAAAACTGTTGTTTAAAGTATAATTTATAGACCATAAAATTAACCAGTTTTTTCAGTGCTCTTTCTACTCTGCCACCAAACACCACAACAGTCTCTGTCATTGGAAATCGAAATGAACACGGTGCACTGGGCGGTGTTTCCTTTTCTTTTTTCCTTCAGTAATAACAAACACGATTGCACAGTCACTCATAAAATGTTTGTTACTCTCCCCACCCAACAACATCCTGATTTTTAGTTTAAACTGTTAGCTTGGAGCAGTAGGCATTTCAACAATAAAAAAACATTCTCTTTCCAGTATACCTTCAATTTTTTCTTATAAATATTCATTTGAATATTTCCATTTGTGGTGGAAGCTTGCTGATTTACTGGAAGTTGATTCTGTTCCCCGGAAATGTCACTTGGGTGGCCCTGCTGGGCTAAAATGCAAAGTCCAAGTACTGATTTTTGAACCCAGAGTTCTGTGTAAGATCCAAAAAAAAAATTAACCAGTTTTAAGGATCCAATTCAATGATTTTCAGTAAATTTAGAGTTGCTGAAACATCCCAATCCAGTTTTAGAACATTTCCATCACTCCCAAAAGATCCTTGTGCCCATTTATAGTCAGTCCCCACTCTTACCCCTAGGTAACTACTAATCTATGTTTTGCTTCTATAAATTTGCTTTTTCTGAACATTTCACATAGAGAAAATCAAGCACCGTGTGGTCTTTCTCATGTGGTTTCTTTCACTTAGCATAATGTTTTTGAGGCTCATCCATGTTGTAGCATGTAACAATATTATAGTCCATTGTATAAGGTATTTTGTTTACCCATTCATTAATGGGCATTTGGATCCTTTCCACTTGTTGACTATTACAAATAATGCTGCTTTAAATTTTGTATTTGCATACAATTGTTTGTGTGGACATATGTCTTCATTTCTCTTGGATATGAAAGTTGTTTATATTGTAAAGTTATGTTAAACTTTTTTTTTTAACTTTAAATTGCCAAACTTTTCCAAAGTGGCTGTACCATTTTATGTTCCCCCTAGCAGTGTATGAGGGTTCCAAGTTTCTCCACATTCTTACCAACGCTTATTGTCTTTTTGATTATAGTCATTCCTGTAGATGTAAAGTGGTACTTCATAGTTTTTAATTTGTAATTCCCTTATGACTAGAGTTGTTGATCATCTTTTCATGTGCTTATTAGCCATTTGTATATCCTTCTGGATGAAACATCTGTTTAAGTCCCTTGCCCATTTTTTAAAAATGGGTTCTTCTTCTTATTAAATTATAAGTGTTTTTAAAAATATATATGTATTCTGGAGATAAGTCCTTTATCAGATAGTTAATTGATTTGCAAATAGTTTCTCCCAGTCTCTGGCTTGTCTTTTCATTTTCTTTTCTTTGACTTTTTTGAAAGAGGATTTCTTTCAAAGGAAGGAGCATAAATGAGAAAAATAGAAAGGACTCTGGATATTATAAATTATCAGAGAGAAAATAAAACAGTGTTTTTGAGCATGGAAAATAGTTTCAGCAGGCTGTACTACCAAGTGTGCCAGAATATATTTGGTGTCTGTGAAAGGAATTAGATCCTTGTGTCTGATCTCCAAACCTTAAGAATAAACATACCAAACTGTTACACTTGACTCAGTGACTATATGTCTTTCCACAGAAGGCCTATAAAGAAGAAGTTGCTCTCGAAAGCTTAACTATAGCTTTTTTGGGAAAAGAAATAACTAAAGAAAAATTTTCTGACTTGCTGAATTTTTATTTTTACTTCTTACCTTGTATTTGCAAGAAAACAAAGAACCTTTGACCTTAACTCTATGTAACTTACTTATACAATATATACTATTTATCCAAGTATTTCTGGCACTCTAAATGTTTATTGTACTTTTCTTGCACAATTTGCAAAGAGCTTGTGTTAGTTGTGTGATTTTTTTTTTTTTCCCGTATCCTCTAAGTTTACGTAGAGAGTAAGGCTTAGTGACAGGTGCATGGGAGAACCAGACACAGGAAAGCCTAGTTGTGTTCACGATTCTATTGATTGTCTCAGAAATAACTATAAGGAACAAACTGCCCTAAACAGAACTTTCTGATAGGCAAGTATTTCACCCTACTGTTTCATCTGTATGATGGGTATTATTTTAGTATTAATTTTTAAATTTTATACTGCAAGGTAGTAGTGGGCATTAAAATTGATTTAATGGTCATGATAAATTTTTTAAATGAAATAAGGGAGAACAGGAAATATCAGCATGCATTACATGCAGTAAGGGTAAGTATTACTTCGTGGAACTTGTTTTACCACTGTATGTGCGTGTGTGTGTGTATAATTATATATATGATGTATGCATCTATATATGTGTGTTTATGTATATAAATACACACAGAGAGACATATATAAACATATATATTTACTGGGTCAGGGAATCTATTTCTTTCTATGGATTAAAGTAAGTTTATAAGCCACTGCTCTGTAACACTAGGAATATACAAGGCCTATGCTGTGGATTAATAAATATGTAGTATTTTTGGATTGTTAGTTTAAATCCTAATTACAATGCAGTTTGGTAGATATGTACATATATGCTTACTGATGCCCACTGTTTAAATTTATAAGCATAATAGTTGTGTTTTTCAGTGAACATATATTAAGCACTTACAGTATGCATCATTGTCCTAGATGTTGGAGATACAAAGTTGGTAACAAAAATTGTGGTCTCTACCCTCAGGCTCAAGTCTTTATCTTTTTAAAAATAGAGTGAATTAGTGGAAAAGGAACAGGAATATTTAATTGCTATAATAGTGAGAAATGCAGTGTGCCAGGTATTTTTACACACATTGTCCATCTTTTACATAGGGCTTTACTTTTTTTTTTTTTTTTGCGGTACGTGGGCCTCCCACTGTTATGGCCTCTCCCGTTGCGGAGCACAGGCTCCGGACGTGCAGGCTCAGCAGCCATGGCTCACGGGCCCAGCCGCTCCGCGGCATGTGGAATCTTCCCAGACCAGGGTACGAACCCATGTCCCCTGCATCGGCAGGCGGACTCTCAACCACTGCGCCACCAGGAAAGCCCAGGCCTTTACATTTTACAGAGTTCTTTCAAATCTATCTTGCTCCACTTAACATTCATCTATGGAGATAGTTCTTACAACCTTTATGGATTAAGAAATGGAGGCTTGGAGAGGTTACTTTGACTAAGATCACCTAACTAGAAGGTGATAGAGCTAGATTTACATCTGTCTCCCAGTCCAGATGTTCTTTTCCCAGGTTATGACCCTGAAAAGACCTTTGGTAAATTACAGATTCCAAATTGAGCAACTTAAAAACCTTATGGGGAATGTTAGGGGAATAAGATTAGGGAACAGAGCCTTGATTTACAAAATGTCAATAGGTAATTTTTATATTTGCTAAAAACAAAAAATACAACATGCTAATAAAGAGGACTCCAATATAATTAAAAAATATATATTTTGTGTGAAAATGGGTGCTATTCAGTAAAATTCCATTTATTATTCCTTTTCACTAGAAACAATTTTGATTCTGCTATCAGTTTCTTTGAGGTATATGTAAATTTGTTTTTATTGTAGACGTTGGTATAAATAAGCATTTTTTCCTTCCTCTGGTGCCCCACAGTTTTCTTTTTATATATATTACAATTTATTGCATACGATTTTTTGTCCCACTGTTGTCCCAGGTGTATAAAGTCACTTGGCTATTGAGATTAAAAAAAGTCCTTTATTTAACCTGTTTGGCATACCTTAGATTTAGAGACTACTTCCTAGGGCTCTAGCCCATTAATAAGTAATGCCACAGGATAGAACACTAGCTTATTTCACCTCTGCCTTCACTTCTCTTCTTCCCAATAGGAGTATGCATGGCTCCAAAGTCTTGTGTACTCTTCCTCAACTTCCTTTCTCTCTCCTAAAGCTTCATCACAAAATCTTCTCTTGCTCTGCCACTGTGCTATCTTTTTCCTAGTACCCTGACCTTTTTTCTAATTATATTCTAAAGGATTGCCAATTTGCAGATATTTGAATTAAAATTCTTAGAGCATCAGAAGATGTACAAAAAGCATATCCATATATATTGGAATTTCAAGAGGAGAACTTGCTGGGATGGATTACTAAGTCATGCTGCATTCCTTAATGGAAGCAAATTTTTCCTTGACCAAGTCTAAGTATATAGTTATTTTTACATTACATGTCTTTTTATTAATAAATTCTGTTTTGTATTTCTACTTTGTGTTGATAGATGCAAATGAAACTGATGGAAATGAAAGAGCTGGAAAACCATAATAATCAATTAAATTGGTGCAGTAGTCCACACAGCATTCTTGTGAATGGCGCTACAGATTATTGCAGTCTCAGCACCAGCAGCAGTGAAACAGCCAATCTTAATGAGCACACTGAAGGCCAGAGCAACCTAGAGTCTGAGTCCATACACCAGGAGTCTCCAGTGAGTTTAACAGTTCCTTAAATTTCGTAATCAACTTCAGAAAAAACAATTAATTTAGATCGAAGTTTTGTTGACATCATACCTAATGTAAATATGTGGCCTTGCCTCATCAGAGACAGTTGAGAGGCGGAGAATGGGTTCTAACAGTTTTAACTAGTGTAGAAATATAATTTTAACTGATCTATTGTTATAGAGCATGTTTTCAGAATAGTAGTTCTGTAGATAGTAACTTTTAAAAATAGTTTTTAAGTACTCTTGCCCAAAGCTGAAAGTAATTCTTTATTTCATAACATTGAGGACATTTATTTACTGGTTTTTTTGGAGAACACCAACTAATGCAAGAGTGCTGCTGTTATGTATGAGAGCTACAGAGACAAAAGACCTTTAACCCCGTCTTCAAGCTGCACACAGTCTAGTCATGTAACACTGTGTTAAAAGGCTGTGTTAAAGTAAGCATAGGATATTCAGGTAGGACAGCTTGGAGGAGGCTCAGAGAAGATGTCATAGGGAAGCTTTACAAGTGGCCATTGAAGTGAGAAGGGGTTAAGCAACAGAGAAGGTAGTACATTCCTAGCAGAGGAAACAGCATTAGCATAGGTATGAAATGGGAGAAAACATGCACAGGATCATGAGAAGTTTTTGGAGGATATTTTGTGATGGTGGGGAATGTATTGGTAGGAGATGAGGCTCTCTCCTAGGGGGTTACCTGCATTACCTCTGTACTTTTTATCAAGATAGAGATGTCTGTGCCCCACTTCAAACTTGTTGAACTAGAGTTTCTGGGTTGAAGCCAGGTACATATATTTTAAAAACAAATTCCATGGGTGATTATAATGTGTACCTAGATAAAAATGACCACTTGTAGGTCAGAAAGGACCAGAGAGTAAGAAATTTGGATTCATCTTGAAGCATTGGGGAATTCATCTTACTACAGTGAGTAGCTATTGAAGAATTTTTAAGCAAGAAGCGACAGGATTGAGTTTACCTTTTAAAAAATGTGGATAGGGAATTCCCTGTTGGTCCAGTGGTTAGGACTTGGCGCTTTCACTGCCGTGGCCCAGGTTCAAGTCCAGGTCAGGGAACTAAGATCCTATAAGCCGTGAGGTGCAGCCAAAAAAAAAAAGAAAAAAAGTGGATAATAGATTGAAGAGTAGGACTGGACACAGCTGTATGGTAAGAGACTGTTGGAATGGTCTGTTTGAGAATTGTTTTAACCTAGACTTAACCAGTAACAGGAGGGATGATGATGAGAAGAATACAAATTTGAGAGATATTAAGGATGTAAAATTAACAGACTTAATATTATTTCGACAGTGCAGTCTTGGATATATTATACAATATTTTTTTTTAAGCACAGAATGGAGATTACGAGGTTATCCTTCAAAGACATAGGGTGGTTTGAAATGGAGATTGCCCTTTGCACTTCTTAGATCAGAAATTTAGATCCAGAAAACAACGGGAAGCCATTGAAGGACTTTTAACCAGAGAGTCATGATCAGATTCACATTTTATATCTATTGCTTTAGCTACCATAAGAAGGTAGATGGGAAGGACACATATTGGAGGCAGAAGGCAGTTGGAAGGTTATTACTACAGTAACACGGACCAGAAATGATGATACTGTAAATGAATGATAGTGACAGTGAGGATGGAGAAGAAAGGAAGGATTTAAGAAAGAGATAGGAGGTAGACTCAGCAAGACTTGGAATATAGCTGGGGGATGACCAAAGGGAAGTAGTTAAGAAAGACCTGAAGTTTTCTGGCCTTGAGTGGCTATGATGCTTGGTAATACCATTTTCTTAAGAAAGATTACGGGAGAAGTCATTCACTGAATATGTTCTGCTTGTCTTTTAAAATTTTTTAGTAATTTTTGACTATTCTTTGTCAGTTTCTCCTGCCAAGTAGAAAATACATTGTAAGTCTATGAAGAATTAATATTTTGTAGGCAAGAAGTAGTCCTGAAATACCGCCTTCTGGTGTGACTGATGAAAACGAAGTGGTGACTACAGTTGTTAAGGAAAAAGTTTGTCCTGAATTTAATAGTGACAGACATTCAAAAGAGGTAAAAATAATTTTATAATTAAATGTTTTTATCACTGTCTTCTCAAGATGGGCTGTACACTATTTTAGTCTAAGGAAAGAGAAAAATGTGTTAAGTGGACTTTATGACCACAAAAATATTTATGTTACCATCAGTTGATTTTTCAAACATGTTATTTTATTTTTAAATGTTACCTTTTAAAACATTGGTTTCTAAAACTTTTTTTTTAATTTAAAATTATTTTTAGGAAGATCCATTTAATGTAGAATCAAGTTCACTGACAAATCCAGTTGCAGATTCAAACTTGGATTTTTTCCAGTCTGATCCTTTTGTTGGCAGTAAGTACTCTTATATTTATATTACAGATTTACCAAAAAGGGTTTTAATACATAAGCTGTATAGGAATTTGGGCTTCAGTTTTGAGAGCCTACTCGTTATAACAAAAGTAAAAGGGAGAGTGAGGTTTTATATAGTCAGATTTTAGTATTTGTCCCCTTCAGGCAACTAAGTCCTGGAACTAAGCCTTTGCTTATGTCTCAGGGACCCCTAATTAAGAGTATGTTTCTTCTTCAGAATAGGACCCCAAAGAAAGAGAGGAGATTGGGCACTCTTAAGTCAACCGGCAATTAATTACCAAAAGTGCCAACATCATGCTTTTAAAAGAGTGGAAATTGTAGTAGTTAGTAGCCCGATCACTGCCCTTAAGGTGCCTACAGTCTTATTGAAGAAATATGAGTTTAATAAATTAAAATGTCTGATGTCATTGTAAACTACGTTAAATACCATTTGTTTCAAAGTTCTTTTTGCTTTTTACTTATTTCCAAACTTACCTTGTGAAACTGATAGGTCAGTTTTAAAGATGGGAAACTGAGGTACATAAATGGAATAATTTGTTTAGAGTCATGGCAGAAATAAGCCTAGAAATTAGAACTCTTTTTAAAAAAACTTCCTTATTGATAAAGTGATAAAAGATATGTAAATTGAGCATTTAAAGTATACAATTAAATTGTTTGAGTACATTCACAGAGTTGTATAATCCTCACTAAAATCTAATTTTGGAACATTTTTTATCACCCCATAGAGCAACTCCATACCCATTATAAGTCACTTCCCATTCCCCTATCCCCAGCTCTAGGCAACCACTAATCTACTTTCTGTCTCTGTAGATGTGCATATTTATGGAATTACACAATACATGTTTATGTCTGGCTTCTTTCATTTAGCCTAATATTTTCAAGGGTTACTCATGTTGTAGTATGGTTCAATATTTCATTTCTTTTTATCGATGAATATTATTACATTGGATGGATATACCACGTTTTACTTATTCATTGGTTGATGGACATTTGGCTTGTTTCCACTTTTTTGACTCTTTTGAATAATGCTATCTTGAACATTTATATACAAGTTTTTGTGTGGATATATGTTTACATTTCTCCGGGGTATATATCAGATCATAGTACTCTATTTAATCATTTGAGGAACTGCCAAACTGTTTTCCAAAGTGTCTGTACCATTATATATTCCCACCAGTATTGTATGTGGGTTGCAGTTTCTCCATATCTTTGTCAACACTTGTCACTGTCTATCCTTTTGATTATAGCCATTGTAGTGAGTGTGAAATGGTATCTTATTTGGGTTTGATTTTTATTTCCTTAATGAGTAACATTGTTGAACATCTTTCTTTGTGGTTATTGACCATCCATATATCTTCTTTGGAGAAACATTTATTCAGATCATTTGCCCTTTTTTAAATTGGGTTGTTTTTTTATTGTTGATTTGTAAGAGTTCTTTACATATTCTGAATATAAATCCCTTATCAAGCATATGCTTTGCAACTATTTTCTTGTGTTCAGTGTTGTCTTAATTTTGATGAAGTCTAACTTACCTATTTAAAAAATTTTTTTCACTCGTGCTTTTGATTTCATATCTAAGGTCCAAAGTCATGAAGATTTACTTTTTCTGCTAAGAGCTTTATTAATTTTAGCTGTTATATTTAGGTATTTGATCCATTTTGAGTTAACTTTGTATATGGTGTGAGATAGGGGTCCAACTATATTCTTTTGCATGTGGATATTCAGTGTCCCAGCACCATTTGTTGAAAAGACAATTCTTTAACCCCATTGAGTTGTCTTGGAACTCTTGTCAAAAATCAAATGACAATAAATGTGTAAGGATTTATTTCTAGACTCTTCAATTCTATAAGCACTTTTTTTTTTTTTTTTTTACCTCAGTGAAACTTAGTGTCTTTGTTTCTAAAGTGTTGATGGTAATACCTATCCAGTAATCCATTGAAAAGTAGAGATTTTGTTAGTAAAATTCTTGCTGTCATGCCTGTCTTTTCCCCTCCATCTGTAACCTGACCTTGTGGTCAAGAGGTAAGTATAGTTGACTCAATTCAGATTTGTCTCTTTTATGAGGTGTATTGATGTTCTGCCCTTACTTATTACTTTTAAAAAATATTTCCTAAAGGTGGATGGTATTCATTGTTTTATCTACTTTGAGGTAGAGTTAATGAAACAAACTTTGCTTTAAGAAACTTTGCTTTTGTTTTAAAGTTACCCTTTAAGTAATGGTGCCACAACAGTGAATATTGTGATTTTGATTTCTGCTTATTTATTTTATCACAGATGATCCTTTCAAGGATGATCCTTTTGGGAAAATGGGTTAGTATATTATTGAGGTCCTTCTTAGCTTTAATTTGATTCTACTTAATTATAAGCTTATGTATATTTAGGAATGAGATCTCACAGTTGGGTAGTTATAGGAAATGGACTTCCTTTTTATTCAGTTTTAAAATTGACCCAAGCCCTCACTAAGATGTTGTATGTGCCTGGCATTTTCAGAGAAAAAGTGGTAGATACTTGTGAATTTGCTTAATAAACTGTTAGCTGTACTTTATAAAAAAAGATATTAGTGCTTGTACTTTGATGCTTTTAATAGTATTTACACTGATTTCTCCGTATTTGCCAAGGATTAAATAAACAAAATGATCTACATTCCTACAGGGTTTAGAACTTTTGTTTTCCTAAGATTAAAGCCTATTTGAATGAATGGGGGAAGAGTAAAGATCTTAAAGAATTACTGAGTGTTAAGCTTTTTAAGATATTCTTTCTCTGGGATTTTTGCATTAGAGTAAAGCAAATCTTGTGTACCATTTAGTTATGCTTCCCAAACCTGTTCCAAACTATTGGCTGTTACCCTTGAGCTCAGAGGGAGAAATACATTTAGAAGTTTTTGTTGTTTCTTTAGTTATGATAGCATAGAATAAGGGTCTCAAAATGGGATCACTTGATATTATATGCTAATTAAAAGGAAACTGTGATTCTGTCCCCACCCCCAAAATTAAAATCACCAGTTTAGAGGAATTATTTAATCCTAGCATATAGGCGACATTTGTGTAGTAAGTGTTGGAATTACTGATTTGCTTTGAATGAATGATGAACATGTAGGAAAGAATGTTAATTAAAGCTATTTAACTAGATGCAACTGCTTGTACTTTTTTCTGACCAAATAAGTAGTCAAAATATAAAGTACCTAACTTAGATTCTACAGGAGTTCAAAATGCCTTTTAATTAAGTCAGTTATCCTGCCTTTGGTGACAGGAAATTTAGAGTAATAATTTTGTAATCTCTCATATTTGTGTGGTATTTTCTTAGATCCATTTGGAGGTGATCCTTTCAAAGGTTCAGATCCATTTGCATCTGACTGTTTCTTCAAGCAATCTTCTACTGATCCTTTTGCCACTTCAAGTACTGACCCTTTCAGTGCAGCCAGCAATAGCAGTAATACGTTGGTAAGTAGGAGGGTTAAAAAATGTTGAATGGATAACAGATGTTCTGAAAAAGTTTCTCTTTTTCTTTTTTAAGAGCAGACAGTTTATTGAGCAGAAAACTAGTGAAATAACAAGACTATTAATCATTGCTAGATAGTAAATTCCTTGAGGGTAGGAACTATATCTTATGAAACATTTAGCACACATGCCTTGCGTGTACTGTGGTTAAGTGGTCAATAAATATATGTTAACTTCGGTTTAATGGTCAGAGAAGAAGTAGGGAAAGAGACGAATGTAGAAAAAAAATGATAAAAACAATTTACCTATAAAGTCATACACTATTTGAGTCATCTTTCAAATCCGAAGGATATAAATAATTCAGTACTCTAGACAAGAAAATTATTTGCCAAACTGGCACTAACTCCTGGGAATGAGAATCAGACACCTTCCTGGTAAATCCTATTCCTTCCACATCAGGCATATACGTTACAAGTGAAGAACTAATTGGCCAAGTATATTTTGTCTTTAAGAGAATGGGTATACAGTGGATCTTTTGGATTCTGTCTGCAAAGGAGTTTCTTGAAATACACAGTGATGAAAGAATCCTCTTGTAGATTACTTCTGATGGACCATATAAAAATTTCAGCCTCATCGAACCCATCTAGTTTTTGGTTCAGACTGGTATTTCACACCTTGATCACCCATTGGAATTGACTAGAATAACTCATGTCATCCAAATATCAAGTCCACCCTTCAAAGGACCAAATTTTATCCCATTGGGGATATTAAAAATAAATGATTAAAAATCCATAAGCCAGTGTTCAGTAAAGCTTTTAAAAAATGTTTGGTATGCATTATTGAAATAATGAAATCAATTTAAAAGGAACAGCATTGATTTTTTTAAAAAAATAAAATCATTTCTGTTATTTTATAGACATATCTGGAGTGTTATTCTTGTAAAGAAGTATAAATTCCCACTAAATGTCAGACTCTCTTGATAACATATACATAGAACAACAATTACTATTTAATAACCATGAACTATGATCCCGGTACTTCTGTGTGCTTCACAGTCATAATTTCTAATCTTCACATCAATCTTGCAAAGTAGGTGTTGGTGTCCCTATTTTAATAATAAGGACACCGGGACTCAGAAAAATTAACTAAGTTCAGACAACTAAGTGCTTTATCATCTGGAGGCTTTGAAAACAAAACCTTTATGTTATGGATATTTAAACACATGCAAAATAGAGTAACATAATGAAATATTTTAACTTCCATGTATCTATCACCCAATTTCAATAATTATGAATGGTTTTGGAGGGCTTTTTAATTGCTTTTTTTCGTGTTTGTTTGGTTTGTTTTAAATTTTTTATTTGAAGTCTTATTTTTTGAGGCAGGATATTTCACATCTATAAGTAAACCAGACCTAGAAAGGAACAGTTGATTGACAGGCATGTGAAGCAAAAATTTTGTCTTTTAATACTCTTAGATTAAGAAAACTTCCTTAAAAGAGTAATTGATTCTTTTAAAGATAATAGACTTTGGTGTTCTTGAATTACTTCCTTACTGTATTCTAATACAGTATTCAGTACTATATTCATCTACTTGGCCAGCAGCTGGTTTTTTCCACTGATGTAAAACTAAGCAAATGCCTCTGTAACTAAATATTTGTGGTTTCCACAGGCTACTGGATACTCTGTTTTCCTACAACACTTAGTTTGCAGTGTGGGCCCATTTGCCAAATTTTTCTCAAATTGGCTGCAACCTGAATTCTTTTCCTCTCACCTTATTTTAGCCTCTCATTATCCACTCTTATTGTTTAAAGAGCAAGAAAGCCAAAGCAGCTCTTCCTCATTTAAAAATAAACAAGTTTTGGGCTTCCCTGGTGGCGCAGTGGTTGAGAGTCCGCCTGCCGATGCAGGGGACACGGGTTCGTGCCCGGTCCGGGAAGATCCCACATGCCGCAGAGCGGCTGGGCCCGTGAGCCATGGCCGCTGAGCCTGCGCGTCCAGAGCCTGTGCTCCACAATGGGAGAGGCCACAACAGTGAGAGGCCCGCATACCGCAAAAACAAACAAAAACAAATAAAAATAAACAAGTTTCTTCTGTTCCTCTTCCCTGGTGAAACTTTTCTACCATTCATTCTACTTACTTTTTCCCTTTTCTCCCCAGGTTTTGAAAGCAAAAATGCCCTTGCTGACAGCTCTTAATTTCTCCATTCAAAACTAAACTAAACACCAAATTGGCAATATAACAATAGTTACTTTTATCTAATCTCTTCTATGCTCCAGGCATGGTGCTAAATTCTTTTCATGTGTTACCTCATTTAAGCATCACAGTAATCTTATGAGGCTCATGTTTCATCCTCATTTTAAAGATAAAGATCAATAAATGAGAGGTTAAGTGTAGGTTAGTAAGTGATACAACTAAATTCAGACCGTGGTCTATCTGACCAAAATCTAAGGTCTTCACCACTATAGTCTAAAATTTAAACTCATTTCTTCCTAGCTACAAACCCCTGTTTTTTGTTATCTTCCTTCTTTTCAAATGGGCCTCTATTAATGCCTCCAGACATGAATCTCTCCCCACAAATCTTTCCTATTCCTTCAAGGATGGTCTCTGTTTTCAGAAGGACATAATTTTAAAAACCAAACCAAAAAAACAAGTGCCATTTCCTACTATTCTAGCTAGTGTATTGTAGCTACTGTGTACGTGCTAAGTCATACTGTGAAATGAGGGAGTTGATGGCTGATGCAGAAGAGAGAATTTCAGTGATAAATTAGGTGAATTTGTAGGAGGATTTTGGAACATTAATTCTATAAAATTATACCGTCTGTATTTTAGTTATGAAAATTACTTTTGTGTACTAAATTGCCTAATTATCAAACTGAACATAACATAAAGAGTTTTGTGGCCACTTATTCCCTCATGGGCTGCACAGTCCATCCTGTTCCCCTTGCTGTCCCAGCGGCCTTTTAGGTTGGTTGCACAGTGTATGATAAAGGAATAGAAATAAAACCTGACGCACAGGTAGGCATACTTTTTCTATTTCTCTCTGTGACGGTACATAAAATCTGCAAGCTATTGTTAAAAATCAGGGCTGTTAGTTTTTCCTTCTCTCAGTTTAGAGAAGAAGCAGTAATAGTTGGTGACTTTAGTTATCATGTCTGTGACTGTCTCTCACACTGGCATTTTAACTATTATATTAGGAACCATGGAGAGTTACTTGCTATACAGACCAACTTGATATTTTTCCCCCTTGAATGCTATTTATTCATTCAGCAGATAATCAGAGTATAAGGTAGTATGTTCATTTAATAAAAATGTAAGTTAAGATAAGCATCAGATAAAATAAGTACTATCATTTTCAGTTTTGAAAACATCACTAGTATTTACTTCTTTCTGCTAGTAGTTTTGTTTTAATGGGTCCTGTTTTATAAAACGAGAATATACTCTAAGTCCCAGTTAGCATTGCTTCTGTCTTTTCAAATACATGTTTCACTTGAGCTCTCCAATATCCTTTGACATTCAATTGTTAATACCCAATTTCTTGATGATTAGAAATAGATCCTGTAATACAGATGACATTGCTAGTCATGAGTCAGAGTAGGAGATAAATATTCCAAAACTCTTTTCATGCCCCTTTTATCTAACTGTATGCCAAGGCTTTTGGCTGGCCTCTTAAAAAGAGCCTGATGCCAGAAAGTTAGTTCGGTTATCTTCTTAAATATATATTTTGTTTGACTATGATTTAAAAACAAAGTAAAGTAGGAAGACAGTTCAATACTTAGAATCACTGGCTTCTGGTGAAGTCCTCACTCTTTGTAGCCTCTCACCCTTGCCATTTGATCCAGATTTTTACATGGCTTATTATTGAAAGCTGCTGAATTTTTTTAGCAGAAAGCACTCTTCCTCGCTCAAGTTCTCTCTCTCTGCCTCCCCCTCTCTTTCTCTCTCACACATTAACATTAGAGGAAGGTGAGTAAAGGGCCTATGAGAAGTCTCTGTATTATTAGGGATGGGATTGTGATTGGAGTGGGACACATGAAGACTTTTGAGATGTTAGCAGTTTCCTGGGAGGTGATTGCATAGGTGTTCACTTGATACTTATTTATTAAACTGTACATAATGTTCCATATATTTTTCTGAATGTATGTTATGTTTCACAGTAAAAGATTAGAAAATGATATGTATCATTTCAGTTTAATAAGTTTGCAAATCAGTAGGGGTAAACATTTGCTCCTAATTGATTTAGAGTTTGTAAAGAATATTTTCTTTGGTGTGGCAGTGTGGTTTCAGCTCTAAAATGTTGCCTCTCTGAGTCATGACTTGTGTAATTTGTTTAGGTGGAAACATTAGAGCACAATGATCCTTTTGCTCCTGGTGGGACGGCTGTGGTTGCAGCCAGCGATTTGGGTAAGGAGATGATTTATCAGTGTCTTTCAACAGTAAACACCACCCTCTCTTTAAGCATCTTTCTTTTCGTGTCCAAATATATTCATCCTGTTTACTTATTTATGGCGTTAAAATGATCGCATAGCTATATCCTGTTGCATTCTACCAATAATAAGAATGGTGTTTTTGTATCACTTTCTACTTATCATTTTTTATCTCATTTATTGTTCTTATTAAACAGCTTAATATGTACTCTAGCCAATGTCAGTAAAACCAATAAAAACCCTTTTTGCTTTATAAAAGGCAGCGTTGCTTGGCAGTTTCAAACTCAGCATTCATTCTTATGGATCTTGACCTAAATTTAAAAATTAGTGGCTTCCCATAGGTACCGCTATTAGCTTTACTATAGTGCATAGGTCCTGTTAATAAGACAGAGAAGAACTAAATGTTATTCTGGAACGCAGTTTTCATGCTTTATTTATGGAATCTAATTTTCCATTTATCCTTCTTTTTTCTTTTTTTTTACTTGTATATTTATTTATTAACATCTTTATTGGAGTGTAATTGCTTTACAATAGTGTGTTAGTTTCTGCTGTATAACAAAGTGAAGCAGCTATACATATACATATATCCCCATATCTTCTCCCTCGTGGATCTCCCTCCCGCCCACCCTATCCCACCCCTCTAGGTGGCCACAAAGCGCCGAGCTGATCTCCCTGTGCTATGTGACTGCTTTCCACTAGCTATCTGTTTTACATTTGGTAGTGTATATATGTCAGTTCTACTTCTCTCACTTTGTCCCAGCTTACTCTTCCCCCTCCCCGTATCCTGAAGTCCATTCTCTATGTCTGTATGTTTACTCCTGTCCTCCCCCTAGGTTTTTCAGGACCTTTTTTTTTTTTCTAGATTCCATATATATGTGTTAGCATACGGTATTTGTCTTTCTCTTTCTGACTTACTTCACTCTGTATGACAGACTCTAGGTCCCTCCACCTCACTACAAATAACTCAATTTCATTGCTTTCCATGGCTGAATAATATTCCATTGTATATATGTGCCACACCTTCTTTATCCATTCATCTATCAGTGGACACTTAGGTTGCTTCCATGTCCTGGCTATTGTAAACAGAGCTGCAGTGAACATTGTGGTACATGACTCTTTTTGAATTATGGTTGTCTCAGGGTATATGCCCAGTAGTGGGATTGCTGGGTTGTATGGTGGTTCTATTTTTAGTTTTTTAAGGAACCTCCGTACTGTTCTCCATAGTGGCTGTATCAATTTACATTCCCACCAACAGTGCAGGACGGTGCCCTTTTCTCCACACCCTCTCCAGCATTTATTGTTTGTAGATTTTTTGATGATGGCCATTCTGACTTGTGTGAGGTGATACCTCATTGCAATTTTGATTTGCAGTTTTCTAATGATTACTGATGTTAAGCATCCTTTCATGTGTTTGCTGGTGACCTGTATATCTTCTTTGGAGAAATGTCTATTTAGATCTTCTGCCCATTTTTGGATTGAGTTGGTTGTTCTTTTGATATTGAGCTGCATGAGCTCCTTGTATACTTTGAAGATTAATCCTTTGTCCATTGATTCGTTTGCAAACATTTTCTCCCATTCTGAAGGTTGTTTTTTCATCTTGTTTATGGTTTCCTTTGCTGTGCAAAAGCTTTGAAGTTTCATTAGGTCCCATTTGTTTATATTTGTTTTTATTTCCATTGCTCTAGGAGGTGGGTCAAAAACGATCTTGCTGTGATTTATGTCACAGAGTGTTCTATGTTTTCCTCTAAGAGTTTTATAGTGTCTGGACTTACATTTAGGTTGTTGATGTATTTTGAGTTTATTTTTGTGTATGGTGTTAGGGAATGTTCTAATTTCATTCTTTTACATGTAGCTGTCCAGTTTTCCCAGCACCACTTATCAAAGAGGCTGTCTTTTCTCCATTGTATATTCTTGCCTCCTTTATCAAAAATAAGGTGACCATACATGCATAGGTTTATCTCTGGGCTTTCTATCCTGTTCCATTGATCTATATTTCTCTTTTTGTGCCAGTACCCTACTGTCTTGATTACTGTAGCTTTATAGTATAGTCTGAAGTCCGGGAGTCTGATTCCTCCAGCTCCATTTTTCTTTCTCAAGATTGCTTTCGCTATTTGGGGTCTTTTGTGTTTCCATACAAATTGTGAAATTTTTTGTTCTAGTTCTGTGAAAAATGCCATCGGTAGTTTGATAGGGATTGCACCGCATCTGTAGATTGCTTTGGACAGTACAGTTATTTTCACAATGTTGATTTTTCCAATCCAAGAACATGGTATTCTCTCTCCATCTGTTTGTATCATCTTTAATTTCTTTTTTTTTTTAAACGTCTTTATTGGGGTATAATTGCTTTACAATGGTGTGTTAGTTTCTGCTGTATAACAAAGTGAATCAGTTATACATATCATATTTTCCCATATCTCTTCCCTCTTGCGTCTCCCTCCCTACCCCCTTCCCTATCCCACCCCTCCAGGCGGTCACAAAGCACCGAGCCGATATCCCTGTGCTATGCGGCTGCTTCCCACTAGCTATCTACCTTACGTTTGTTAGTGTATATATGTCCATGCCTATCTCTCGCCCTGTCACAGCGCACCCTTCCCCCTCCCCATATCCTCAAGTCCGTTCTCCAGTAGGTCTGTGTCTTTATTCCTGTCTTACCCCTAGGTTCTTCATGACGTTTTTTTTTCTTAAATTCCATATATATGTGTTAGCATATGGTATTTGTCTTTTTCTTTCTGACTTACTTCACTCAGTATGACAGACTCTAGGCCTACCCACCGCACTACAAATAACTCAATTTCGTTTCTTTTTATGGCTGAGTAATATTCCATTGTATATATGTGCCACATCTTCTTTATCCATTCATCCGATGATGGGCACTTAGGTTGTTTCCATCTCCGGGCTATTGTAAATAGAGCTGCAATGAACATTTTGGTACATGACTCTTTATGAATTTTGGTTTTCTCAGGGTATATGCCCAGTAGTGGGATTGCTGGGTCATATGGTAGTTCTATTTGTAGTTTTTTAAGGAACCTCCATACTGTTCTCCATAGTGGCTGAACCAATTCACATTCCCACCAGCAGTGCAAGAGTGTTCCCTTTTCTCCACACACTCTCCAGCATTTATTGTTTCTAGACTTTTTGATGATGGCCATTCTGACTGGTGTGAGATGATATCTCATTGTAGTTCTGATTTGCATTTCTCTAATGATTAATGATGTTGAGCATTCTTTCATGTGTTTGTTGGCAGTCTGTATATCTTCTTTGGAGAAATGTCTATTAGGTCTTCTGCCCATTTTTGGATTGGGTTGTTTGTTTTTTTGTTATTGAGTTGCATGAGCTGCTTGTAAATGTTGGAGATTAATCCTTTGTCAGTTGCTTCATTTGCAAATATTTTCTCCCATTCTGAGGGTTGTCTTTTGGTCTTGTTTATGGTTTCCTTTGCTGTGCAAAAGCTTTGAAGTTTCATTAGGCCTCATTTGTTTATTTTTGTTTTTATTTCCATTTCTCTAGGAGGGGGGTCAAAAAGGATCTTGCTGTGATTTATGTCATAGAGTGTTCTGCCTATGTTTTCCTCTAAGAGTTTGATAGTTTCTGGCCTTACATTTACGTCTTTAATCCATTTTGAGCTTATTTTTGTGTATGGTGTTAGGGAGTGATCTAATCTCATACTTTTACATGTACCTGTCCAGTTTTCCCAGCACCACTTATTGAAGAGGCTGTCCTTTCTCCACTGTACATTCCTGCCTCCTTTATCAAAGATAAGGTGTCCATATGTGCGTGGGTTTATCTCTGGGCTTTCTGTCCTGTTCCATTGATCTATCTTTCTGTTTTTGTGCCAGTACCATACTGTCTTGATTACTGTAGCTTTGTAGTATAGTCTGAAGTCAGGGAGCCTGATTCCTCCAGCTCCGTTTTTCGTTCTTAAAATTGCTTTGGCTATTCGGGGTCTTTTGTGTTTCCATACAAATTATGAAATTTTTTGTTCTAGTTCTGTGAAAAATGCCAGTGGTAGTTTGATAGGGATTGCATTGAATCTATAGATTGCTTTGGGTAGTAGTCATTTTCACAATGTTGATTCTTCCAATCCAAGGATATGGTATATCTCTCCATCTATTTGTATCATCTTTAATTTCTTTCATCAGTGTCTTATAATTTTCTGCATACAGGTCTTTTGTCTCCTTAGGTAGGTTTATTCCTAGATATTTTATTCTTTTTGTTGCAATGGTAAATGGGAGTGTTTTCTTGATTTCACTTTCAGATTTTTCTTCATTAGTGTATAGGAATGCAAGAGATTTCTGTGCATTAATTTTGTATCCTGCTACTTTACCACATTCAGTGATAAGCTCTAGTAGTTTTCTCGTAACTTCTTTAGGATTCTCTATGTATAGTATCATGTCATCTGCAAACAGTGACAGCCTTACACCTTCATTTCTGATTTGGATTCCTTTTATTTCTTTTCCTTCTCTGATTGCCGTGGCTAAAACTCCCAAAACTATGTTGAATAATAGTGGTGAGAGTGGACAACCTTGTCTTGTTCCTGATCTTAGAGGAAATGCTTTCAGTTTTTCACCATTGAGGAAGGTGTTGTCTGTGGGTTTGTCATATATGGCCTTTATGATGTTGAGGTAAGTTCCCTCTATGCCTACTTTCTGGAGGGTTTTTATCATAAATGGGTGTTGATTTTTGTCAAAAGCTTTTTCTGCATGTATTGAGATGATCATATGGTATTTCTCCTTCAATTTGCTAATATGGTTTATCACATTGATTGATTTGCATATACTGAAGAATCCTTGCATTCCTGTGATAAACCCCACTTGATCATGGTGTATGATCCTTTTAATGTGTTTTTGGATTCTGTTTGCTAGTATTTTGTTGAGAATTTTTGAATCTATGTTCATCAGTGACATTGGCCTGTAATTTTCCTTCTTTGTGACATCTTTGTCTGGTTTTGGTATCACAGTGATGGTGGCCTCGTAGGATGAGTTTGGGAGTGTTCCTCTTCCATATTTTGGAAGAGTTTGAGAAGGATAGGTGTTACCTCTTCTCTAAATGTTTGATGGAATTAGCCTGTGAAGCCATCTGGTCCTGGGCTTTTGTCTGTTGGAAGATTTTTAATCACAGTCTCAATTTCAGTGCTTGTGATTGGTCTGTTTATATTTTCTATTTCTTCCTGGTTCAGTCTAGGAAGGTTGTGCTTTTCTAAGAATTTGTCCATTTCTTCCACGTTGTCCAATTTATTGGCATAGAGTTGCTTGTAGTAATCTCTCATGATCCTTTGTATTTCTGCAGTGTCAGTTGTTACTTCTTTTTCATTTCCAACTCTGTTGATTTGAGTCTTCTCCCTTTTTTTCTTGATGAGTCTGGCTAATGGTTTATCAATTTTGTTTATCTTCTCAAAGAACCTGCTTTTAGTTTTATTGATCATTGCTATTGTTTCCTTCATTTCTTTTTCATTTATTTCTGATCTGATCTTTATGATTTCTTTCCTTCTGCTAACTTTGGGGGTTTTGTGTTCTTCTTTCGCTAATTGCTTTAGGTGTAAGGTTAGGTTGTTTATTTGAGATGTTTCTTTTTTCTTGAGGTAGGATTGTACTGCTATAAACCTCCCGCGTAGAACTGCTTTTGCTGCATCCCATAGGTTTTGGGTCGTCGTGTTTTCATTGTCATTTGTTTGTCGGTACTTTTTGATTTCCTCTTTGATTTCTTCAGTGATCTCTTGGTTATGTAGTAGTGTATTGTTTAGCCTCCATGTGTTTGTATTTTTTACAGATTTTTTCCTGTAATTGATATCTACTCTCATAGCGTTGTGGTCAGAAAAGATACTTGATACGACTTCAGTTTTCTTAAATTTACCAAGGCTTGATTTGTGACCCAAGATATGATCTATCCTGGAGAATGTTCCATGAGCACTTGAGAAGGTGTATTCTGTTGTTTTTGGATAGAATGTCCTATAAATATCAATTAAGTCCATCTTGTTTAATGTATCACTTAAAACTTGTGTTTCCTTATTTATTTTCATTTCGGATGATCTGTCCATTGGTGAAAGTGGGGTGTTAAAAGTCCCCTGCTATGATTGTGTTACTGTCAATTTCCCCTTTTATGTCTGTTAGCATTTGCCTTATGTATTGTGGTGCTCCTATGTTGGGTGCATAAATATTTACAATTGTTATATCTTCTTCTTGGATTGATCACTTGGTCATTATGTAGTGTCCTTCTTTGTCTGTTTTACTGGTCTTTATTTAAAGTCTATTTTGTCTGATATGAGAATTGCTACTCCAGCTTTCTTGTGATTTCCATTTGCATGGGATATCTTTTTCCATCCCCTCATTTTCAGTCTGTACTGTGTCCCTTGTAGACAGCATATATATGGATCTTGTTTTTGTATCCATTGAGCCAGTCTGTTTCTTTTGGTTGGAGCATTTAATCCATTTACATTTAAGGTAATTATGGATATGTATGTTCCTATTCCCATTTTCTTAATTGGTTTGGGTTTGTTATTGTATGTCTTTTCCTTCTCTTTTGTTTCCTGTCTAGAGAAGTTCCTTTAGCATTTGTTGTAAAGCTGGTTTGGTGGTTCTGAATTCTCTTAGCTTTTGCTTGTCTGTAAAGGTTTTATTGCTCGGTTGAATCTGAATGAGATCCTTGCTGGGTAGAGTAATCTTGGTTTTAGGTTTTTCCCTTTCATCACTTTAAATATGTCCTGCCACTCCCTTCTGGCTTGCAGAGTTTCTGCTGAAAGATCAGCCGTTAACCTGATGGGGATTCCCTTGTGTGTTATTTGTTGCTTTTCCCTTGCTGCTTTTAATATTTTTTCTTTGTATTTAATTTTTGATAGTTTGATTAATATGTGACTTGGCATGTTTCTCCTGCATTTAATCCTGTGTGGGACTCTCTGCACTTCCTGGACTTGATTGACTATTGCCTTTCCCATATTAGGGAAGTTTTCAACTATAATCTCTTCAAATATTTTCTCAGTCCCTTTCTTTTTCTCTTCTTCTTCTGTGACCCCTATAATTCGAACATTGGTGCAGTTAATGTTGTCCCAGAAGTCTCTGAGACTGTCCTCAATTCTTTTCATTCTTTTTTCTTTATTCTGCTCTGTGGTAGTTACTTCCACTATTTTATCTTCCAGGTCACTTATCCAGTCTTCTGCCTCAGTTATTCTGCTATTGATTCCTTCTAGAGAATTTTTTATTTCATTTATTGTGTGGTTCATCATTGTTTCTTTGCCCTTTAGTTCTTCTAGGTCCTTGTTAAATGTTTCTTGTATTTTCTCCATTCTGTGTCCAACATTTTGGATCATCTTTACTATCATTACTCTGAATTCTTTTTCAGGTAGACTGCCTATTTGCTCTTCATTTGTTTGGTCTGGTGGGTTTTTACCTTCCTCCTTCATCTGCTGTGTATTTCTCTGTCTTCTCATTTTGCTTAACTTACTGTGTTTGGGGTCTCCTTTTCACAGGCTGCACGTTTGTAGTTCCCATTGTTTTTGGTGTCTGTCCCCAGTGGCTAAAGTTGGTTCAGTGGGTTATGTAGGCTTCCTGGTGGAGGGGACTGGTGCCTGTGTTCTGGTGGATGAGGCTGGATCTTGTCTTTCTGGTGGGCAGGTCCACGTCTGGTGGTGTGTTTTGGGGTGTCTGTGGCCTTATTATGATTTTAGGCAGCCTCTCTGCTAGTGGGTGGGGTTGTGTTCCTGTCTTGCTAGTTGTTTGGCATGTGGTGTCCAGCATTGTAGCTTGCTGGTTGTTGAGTGGAGCTGGGTCTTACCGTTGAGATGGAGATGTCTGGGAGAGCTTTCGCTGTTTTATATTATGTGGAGCCAGGAGGAGTCTGGTGGACCAATGTCCTGAACTCGGCTCTCCCATCTCAGAGGTACAGGTCTGACGACTGGCCGGAGCACCAAGATCCTGTTAGCCACATGGCTCAGAAGAAAAGGGAGGAAAAAAAGAACCAAAGAAAGAAAAATAAAATAAAGTTATTAAAATAAAAAATTATTAGTAATAAAAAAATTAAAAAGTAATTTAAAAAAAGAAGGAAGAGAGCCACCAAACCAAAAAACAAATCCACCAATGATAACCAGTGCTAAAAACTATACTAAAAAAACAAACAAACAAACAGAAATCAGACAGAACCCTAGGACAAATGGTAATAGCAAATGTATACAAACAAAATCACACAAAGAAGCATACACATACACACTCACAGAAAGAGAAAAAGGAAAAATATATATATATTTATATATATAAAAAGAAATAAAGGAAGAGAGCAACCAAATCAATCAACAAATCTACCAATAATAAACTCTAAATACTAAAGTAAGGTAAATATAAAACCAAAAACAAATTAGATGCAGAAAGCAAACCCCAAGTCTACAGTTGCTCCCAAAGACCACTGCCTCAATTTTGGGATTATTCGTTGTCTGTTCAGGTATTCCAGAGATGCAGGGTACATCAAGGTGATCGTGGAGATTTAATTTGCTGCTCCTGAGGCTACTGGGAGAGATTTCCCTTTCATTTCTTTGTTCTCACAGCTCCTGGGGTTCAGCTTTGGATTTGGCCCAGCCTCTGCGTGTAGGTCACCTGAGGGCGTCTATTCTTTGCTCAGACAGGACGGGGTTAAAGTAGCAGCTAATTAGGTGGCTCAGGCTCACTCAGGCCGGGGGTGGGGCAGGGAGGGAGGGGTACGGAATGCAGGGCGAGCCTGCAGCGGCAGAGGTGGGAGTGACATTGCAACAGCCTGAGGCATGCTGTGTGTTCTCCCGGGGAAGTTGTCCCTGGATCATGGGACCCTGCAGTGGTGGGCTGCACAGGCTCCTGGGAGGGTAGGTGTGGATAGTGACCTGTGCTTGCACACAGGCTTCTTGGTGTCGGCAGCAGCAGCCTTAGCATCTCATGCCTGTCTCTTGGGTCCGTGCTGATAGACGCGGCTAGTGCCCGTCTCTGGAGTTTGTTTAGGTGGTGCTCTGCATCCCCTCTCCTCCGGCACCCCACAACAATGGTCTCTTGCCTCTTAGGCAGATCCAGACTTTTTCCTGGACTCCCTCCTGGCTAGCTGTGGCGCACTAGCCCCCTTCAGGTGTGTTCACGCAGCCAACCCCAGTTCTCTCCCTGGGATCTGACCCCTGAAGCCCGAGCCTCAGCTCCCAGCCCCCACCCGTCCTGGTGGGTGAGCAGACAAGCCTCTCAGGCTGGTGAGTGTTGGTTGGCACCGATCCTCTGTGCGGGAATCTCTCCGCTTTGCCCTCTGCACCCCTGTTGCTGCGCTCTCCTCCATGGCTCCGAAGCTTCGCCCCCGACCACCCCCCATCTCTGCCATTGAAGGGGCTTCCTAGTGTGTGGAAATTTTTCCTCCTTCACAGCTCCCTCAGAGAGGTGCAGGTCCCATCCCTATTCTTTTGTCTGTGTTTCTTCTTCTTTCTTTTGCCCTACCTAGGTATGTGGGGAGTTTCTTGCCTTTTGGGAAGTCTGAAGTCTTCTACCAGCGTTCAGTGGGTGTTCTGTAGGAGTTGTTCCACATTTAGATGTATTTCTGATGTATTCGTGGGGAGGAAGGTGATCTCCACGTCTTACTCCTCCGCCATCTTGAAGGTCTCCTATCCATTTATCCTTTTAGTAACCTTTTAAATAATATTCCCATTTTAAAAATCAGGAAACTGAAGACCAGAACATTAAGTAACTTGATCAAGATCTACAGTTTACTAGATTTGAACCAGGTAAAACCAAGGTTCAAACCTAAATATGAAAGAGTTTAAAAGCTTTTTCAACTAAGTAACTGTTTCTTTCTCACTGTTCATTTGGAAATAAAATAGACCAGCTGTTGGGTAGGAGAGCAGGGAATTAGGGGGAAATAGACTCAAACATGTAAATACTTCAAAAATAATGGCTTATTTTTCCAGATGAAAATAGAGTGAGTTATTCAGTACAGAAATTTGCTGATTGTGACAAATTGAGTATTATGAGTGTAAAGAAAGATAAGTAGAAATGCCTTCACAGTTTGGATTTCTTGTGCAAATTGTAACAAGATGAGATTTAACAGTGTGAATTGTTTGTTTTCAGCTTGAAAATTAACTTCCAACAGGAGCAGCTAGAAGAAGGAATGTAAAAAAGCAGATATGTAGAAAATAAGATTTAATGTAGTGCTGGGTTTTGATTTCAACCAGAATTTAGAGTGACAGCAAATAAGATTTCTAAAAGACTTATTGTAATAAAAGTTATTAAATTATATCTTTTTAAAATACATGTGCTCTTTTAGATTCTCATTATTGAAATGCTGAATTAATATCTTGCTAGGGATGTTATATGATTAGAAAGTATAACCGAAGAGAATAAAATGAGAGGTTAATACATTTTAATTAACTCTTGATTGCCCACAGGAAAGAATGGTAAGTGCCATGAGAATTCATTAAAGCTGCAAAAATTTAAAGGAAAGGGAGATTGCCTCCATTTAGGGCAAGTCATAAATGTTTTCAGAGCAGAAGGTGGCCTTTGTGGTTTACCTTGAAAGAATGGGCTACATAAGTAGATATGGAGAGTAGTAAAGAAAGCGAAGAGAGTAACATGAGCAAGGAATGGAGGTAGGACATATAGGACATGTTCAAAGAAAAACAGACATTTTGATAAAGCTTATTTATAGATAGAGGAATAGGTTAAGGCTGAAATGGTCGATTGCCATCTCACTGTAGGTTTCTATTGCCTTTGTTGGTCTCATCTTTCAGTTCCAGTTCCTAGCTTGTTTCCTGTAAAGTGGTAGAGTAAAGGACTATAATAGCCTGGAAGGGGGCTAAGGTTTGTTGTTGTTTATCATCATAGGAAAAGATACCATTTATTGAGCACTTACTTAGTTCTGGCACTCCATGTGCTAACCATTTTCCTGTATTTGGTCTCGTTTAATTCTCACAGCAACTACCTGAGAAAACTGGTATTATGTTTATTGTACAGACAAGGAAAATCAAGAAATGGAGAGATGAAGCCAGTTCACAAGGTTAAAGAAGTAGTAACAGATTGACTCACATTCAGATGTTGTCTCTGGTGTTCCACCAGCCTCTTTGGTCATTCCTTCTGTCTCCTTTGCTGATTCTTCCTCTTTTCCCCAACTTCTTTATGTTGTGTTGCTCTAGGTGTCAGGCTGTGGACTTCTTTTCTTCTCTGTCTCTACTCCTTGGGGATCTCATCTAGTGTCATGGTTTTACATACTCTCTATATGCTGATTTTTAACTCTAGCCACATTTTTCCCCTGAACTCTAGACTCATATATCCAACTACTATCCATATCTCCACTCAAATAGCTCATAGATATATCTAACACAACATGTCTAACACCAGACACCTAATCTTCCTCCCCAAACCTGCTTCTCTTGAACCTTTCCCCATCTTAATTAATGGTAATTTCATCTTTAACACTGCTAAGACCTAAAGCCTTAGAATCATCCTTGGTTCTTTTTTTCCTCTTACTCTGTCTCTAATGTATCAGGAAGTCTTCTTGACTTCCTGTCAGGTTCTACCTTCAAATTATGTACAATAAAAACTTTACAATGGCCTAAACCTTTCTAATAATATCTCATCATTATTCCCTTTACTCGCTCTGCTCCAGCCACAGTGACCTTCTTACTATTGCTCAAAAAACAGGCTCATGAACCTTAGGCCCTTTGCTGTTCCCCATTCCTAGGATGATTTTTCTTCATATAGCCACATGATGATCTCCATAACCTCTAACAAATCTTTGCCAAAATGTCACCTTCTCATCTAGCCCAGCACTCACACCGTATTGTTCCCTACTCTTTCTTATTTTATTTTGGCTTATTACTTTCCAGCGTACTATATAAATTAATTTGTTTTTCTCTTATCTGTCTCCTCCTCCTCCTCCCACTAGATTTTGAGGTCCACAGGAACTTAACTTTTTATTCACTGATGTATCCCAAGAACTTTAAACCATACCTGGGTACATAGTATTACTTAATGAATGGGTGAATCAATTACTGTCCTCACAGAGCATGTAAAAGGAGCTCAGTGGATGAGAATCTTTGTAGGGGGAGGGACACGTTGTTTATTTTTTCTGATAAGTGGGTTTTTTTTTTAACATTGTGGTAAAATATACATGACATAAAATTTACCATTTTAAACATTTTTAAGTATACAGTTAGTGGTATTAAGTACCTTCACATTGTTGTGCAACCATTACATTCATCTATCTCCAGAACTTTTTTCATCTTCTAAAACTGAAACTCTGTACCAGTTAAACAAGAACTCCCCATTTCCCCTTCCCACCAGGCCCTGGCAACCACCATTTGCTTACTGTGTTTATGAATTTGACTACTCTAGGTACCTCACGTAAGTGGAATCATATAGTATTTGTCTTTTTGTGTATTGGGCTTATTTCACTTGGCATAATTTCCTCAAGGTTCATCCATGTTGTAACATGTACCAGAATTTCCTTCGTTTTTAAGACTGAATAATATTCTGTTGTATGAATATACCATGTTTTGTTTGTCTATTCATCCATCAATAGACACTTGGGTTGCTTCCACATTTTGACTATTGTGAATAATGCTCCTATTCATATGAGTGTACAAATACCTATTCAAGTCCCTGGTTTTAGTTCTTTTGGGTATATACCAAGAATTGCTAGATCATATGGTAATTCTATTTTTGATTTTTTGAGAAGCCACTGTACTGTTTTCCATGCCTTACTATTTTACATTCCCATCAGTGGTGCACAAGGGTTCCAAGTTCTTTACATTCTTGCCAACACTAACTACTTTCTGGTTTTTTGATAATAGCTGTTTTAATGGGTGTGAAGTGGCAGCTCATTAATTTGATTTGCATTTCCCTAATGATTAGTGATTTTGATCCTTTTGTGTGCATATTGGCCACTTGTATATCTTTGAAGAAATGTCTGTTCAGGTACTTGGCACATTTTTAAAAATCAGTTGTTTGTTTTTTTATTGTTGCATTGTAGGAGTTCTTTATATACTCTGGGTATCAACCCCTTAGGAGACATATGATTTGCAAATATTTTCTCCCATATCATAGGTTGCCTTTTCATTCTGTTGATACTGTCTGTTGGTTCACAAAACTTTTTAATTATGATGTAGTCCAGTTTATCTACTTTTTCTTTTGTTGCCTATGCTTTTAGTGTCCTATCCAAGAAAGTATTGCTAAATCCAATGTTGTGAAACTTTCACTTAAGTTTTCTTCTAAGAGTTTTTAGTTTTAGATCTTACATTTAGGTCTTTGATCCATTTTGAGTTAGTTTTACTTCATTCTTTTTCATGTGGATATCCAGTGTTCCCAACACCACTTGTCCTTTCCCCACTGAGTGGTCTTGACATATTTGTAGAAAATCATTTGACTGTACATACAGGGGTTTATTTCTGGGCTCTCTGTTCTGTTCCATTGACCTAAATGTCTTAAGGCTAGTACTGTTTTGATTATGATAGCTTTGTAATAAGTTTTGAAATCAGAAAGTTTGAGACCTGTAACTTTGTTATTCTTCTTCAAGAATGTTTTTGCTATTCAGGGTTCCCTGAGATTCCATATGAATTTGAGGATGAATTTTCTATTTCTGCAAACAAATGTCATAGGGATTTTCACAGTGATTACATTGAATTCTATGGATTGCTTTGGATAGTATTAATGTCTTAACAATACGAAGTCTTCCAATCCATGAATGTGGGCCGTTTTTCCATTTATCTGTATCTACATTCTTTCAGAATGCTTTTTTTTTTTTTTTTTTTTTTGGCGGTATGTAGGCCTCTCACTGTTGCGGCCCTCCCATTGCGGAGCACAGGCTCCGGACGCGCAGGCTCAGTGGCCATGGCTCACGGGCCCAGCCTCTCCCCGGCATGTGGGATCTTCCTGGACCGGGGCACGAACCCGTGTCCCCTGCATCAGCAGGCGGACTTTCAACCACTGCGCCACCAGGGAAGCCCCAGAATGTTTTATAGTTGTCAGTATACGTGTCCTCCTTGGCTAATTCCTAAGTATTTTATTCTTTTTGATGCTATTGTAAATGACATTGTTTTCTTAATTTCCTTTACAGATTGTTCGGATTATCAGTGTATGGAAATGCTATTGATTTTTTGTTCGTTGATTTTGTATCCTGCTACCTTGTTCAAGTCATTTATTCTAAACACGTTTTTTGTTTGTTTGTTTGTTTGTAGAATCTTTAGGGTTTTCTGCATGTAAGATCATGTCGTCTGCAAACAGAGATAATTTTACTTCTTCCTTTCCAGTTTGGATGCCTTTTTTTTCCCCCTTGCCTAATTGCTCTGGCTAGGATTTCTATGTTGAAAAGAAGTGGTGAAGGTGAGCATCCTTGTCTTGTTAAAAATTTTAGAAAAAAAGCTTTCAATCTCTCACCATTGGTATGATGTTCAGTGTTGGCTTTTCATATACGGTCTTTATTATGTTGAAGTAGTTTTCTTCTTTTCCTAGTTTGCTCAATGTTTTATCATGAAAGGATTTTGAATTTTGTCAATTGCTTTTTCTGCATCAATTGAGATGATCACATGGCTTTTTTTTCCCTTCATTCTGTTAATGTGATGTATTACATTAGTTGATTTTCCTATGTTGAACCATCTTTACATACAGAATGAGAGCCTGTAGCTTCCTTACCAGTGATCTAACTGACATCGTGATTTGAATGAGGATCTTAGAACTAAAACTCTTTAGAATTGAATGGGCTTCGTGTTAGTGGTGTCTGGGGCTGAGTTATACAGACTTTCCACAGACTCAGAAATATCAGAGGTCTGAACGTTCTTTCTCTTTCTTCTTTTGTTTTCAAAGCTATATACAAGGTCATCCAAACTTTGTTTTTGCATTTTTCTCATTTAATCTTTAAAATGGTTATATGAGACAGGTGCTATTTTCTTTCTCACTTTAATAATGAGGAAAATGAGACTCTGACCAAGCAGTTTGCCCAAGATCACAATAACTGTAGCAATGCTCAGTTTCTAATCCATGTTTTATTTCAGAGCTCATGCTGTTAATCACTTTGTTACCATGCCTCTGCCTTATATCTTCTCATCCAGTTCTGACAATACAAAAATTGGCATAGGGTGATGCCACAGATTTTTTTCTCTCCCAAACTTACATTACTGCCTTTGTTAGAGCAGAAGGAACCTTAGACATGCTATGGACCAGAGTTTTCACATTATTTTCCACGAAACCAGCTTCCAGAGAAGTCTTCAGGGAATTGGTAGAATCTAGTTTCATTATTTTTTAAGTATCTTTGAATTTTTAAAAACTGCAAGTTAATTAGGTATATGCATTCATATCTGTTACAAACCAGATTTTAACATATTGGAATGCACTGGTGCTTTAAAGAACTATCAAGTTAAGTGGTTTTTGTGCAAACCTCTGAGTAAACATTTATTTAAACCACCCTGAGATTACGAGACTGTTGTTCAAAAGTGTATATTATAGCTACTTTCTTGGATGAATTATGTTTTTCAAATAAAGCAACCAAAACCAAGTACAGAAATAAGTTTGATCCCTGACTTTAAACATTTGTGTTAATCAAAATTGCTTCATTGTTGCTGTGATAAATAAATGTTATAAATTTGAACTTAAAAATGAATTTAAAGGGCTTCCCTGGTGGCGCAGTTGTTACGAATCCACCTGCCAATGCAGGGGACACAGGTTCAAGCCCTGGTCTGGGAAGATCCCACATGCCGCGGAGCATCTAAGCCCGTGTGCCACAACTACTGAGCCTGCACTCTAGAGCCCACGAGCCACAACTACTGAAGCACAAGTGCCTAGGGCCCATGCTCCGCAACAAGAGAAGACACTGCAATGAGAAGGAAGTTCAAAGTTAGTTACAATATGGAATATGAAACTGTTATCAATGAACTTTTCATACTCTGTTAAACTCCATTAGTCTTTCTTCCACATTGAATGAACTTTTTATCCATATATGATTTTGTAACATGCATTGATCATTTGGAATTGGTTCACTGAGTTATGCATGTCTTCCAAATGTTGACACATTTCATTATAAATGGTTTCTTAAATCATCTTTATTGATATCACCATCCATCTCATGAGTGTCTTTTAAGTATTGGTATAATGTTAAGCTTACAAGGCAGATAATACTTTCCAAGGTTCCAGTTTTTACTTGAAAGCTTCAATTTTCATCATCTGCAACAAATACTTTCAGTTGTTTTCCTTAAAGTGACAGATACACTTTATTTAGGAAGAAGTGTTGCCCAATACCTAAATCTGAATAACCATTGTTATCTGTCACTTCTTGCAAGTAAAAATGGTGTTCCATGAAAAAAGCAGCTGGTTCACCTTGTTTCTCAGACCATCATATAAGTGCTTTTCCTCCTCATAACTGATTATACTTTGGTACTCAGCAGAAGTGCTTTGTGTGTATTTCTAATTTTGTCTTCCATAGTTTTTAAAAGGACCTAAGGGTCACCATTTATTTTAAATCAATAGTTTTTATTGATTCATCAAGGACAGATGTTCATAAGTGCAACTGGCCTTTTTATCCCCCTGCGAGTTTGTGAGGGTGAACAGTACAGTTGCTACCAGCCAGTACAGTTTGGTGCTGCTGCCTTGATTCCCACTAAAGCACCCACCACTTTTTTTTTTAACCCACCACTGGTTTTGCAACATTGTTGCAGATAATACAGTGAGAAAGATAAATAACATCTTCATATTCTGAAAGTAGTTTTGACCTTACAGACCTCCCTTAAGGGGCCTTGGGGGACTTTTGGAGTGCTTGGACCACACTTTGAGAACTGCTGATCTAATATATTCTAAAACATTTTCCTGTTGCCCTATACTGCGCTGGTCTCTGTTCCCTCAGGCCAGTTTGCTCCCAGGAGGTATCTGGGACAGATGTCTCCTTTTATTCAGAACAAGAGCAAGAGAAATAATCTCAGTGTTCTGGAGAAAAAACTGAAGAGCGAGGCTATCTTTTTAGTCCCATATTTAGGCTGGTGCTTCTGCTCTTCTCTTAATACACACTTCCTGTGGTGGTGTTGTCTGGTTCTGTGCCTTCAACTACATCCTGTTTCCTGATGACTCCTAGATTTTGTCCTCTATGCCTGAACTCTCTCCTGAACTTCCAGTACTTTCAAGTTGCCTGCTGGATATTTCTCCTTAGGTGTCAAGCTCAACAATGCTTAAAGTTAATAATCACCTTTTCCAATTAGTCTCTCCTTCAAAGTATAGTATAAACAATAACAAAGAGCCAAGCTTTACCTCCTTCTACATTCTACTTTATGTACTAATGACACTATTATTGGCCCTCAGCCAATCATCCTAGACTTTTTCTCTATCATTCCTCATCTCCCATAAATTGCCAAGTCTTGTTCTTTTACCCGCAATTGGACTCTGATTGTCTGTTCCTCATTATACTCAGCTTTGTTTGGGTCCTCATCATGTTTTACCTGGACTATGATATCAAGTCGCCTCCAGTCTCTTTACCTGCTGGTCTTGCATGACTGCCAGAATTGTCTTTGTTAACATCTGATCATATTACTAACCACAAATCTAATCACTAGCCTCGTGCTCCAAATATATGTGTGTGGATATATATATAACTTTTTATTACTTATATTTATATGCTATTTATATTGTAAACATTTATATATCATATATTATTATATATTTTTTAATATATTGTCTGTTATATTATTTATATGTGTGTGTGTGTGTGTATATATATATATATATATTTGATGGTCTTTTACTTAATGTGACACAGATATATGTCTGAAAGTAAAGTTGTCCACCTTATGAAATGTAAAACAATACTAAACATCTGGATATCCCATCTCTGCTCATAGCACTACCATCTACTCAGTTGCCCAAGCAGAGACCTGCGAGTCATCCCAGGTTGCATTCCTACTCTCCCATCCCAGAACTTTCGACACATAGCAAAGGCTTACAGATTGATTAACTGCTGAAAAAATGAATAAATCATTTGTCTCAAATCTGCTACGTTGTCATAAGATTTTGAATTCAATGGAAACATAAACAGTCTAGAGAGTTGTCGTCATCCATAGGACATGGATGCTTGAGTCCAGCTGCCTGAACTTACTCAGATAACAGTGCTAGTTCCTTAGGTTTTCTAAGTCTCAGTTTCCTAAAGTATTTATTGTGGTTCCTGTCGTAGTAAATGGTAGTTGTTGTTATTGCTGTTACTGCTTTTTAGTTTAATGGTTTCCAAATGCAGACTAGTTACTTGTAATATACTCTTCATTAGTTCCAAATGAAATAGAGACAAGGGAGAGGGAGAGAGAGAGAGAGAGAGAGAGAGAGAGAGTGAGTGTGTGTGTGTGTGTGTGTGTGTGTGTGTGTGTGTGTGTGTGTTTGTGTTGTCAGCTCTTTTCCTGGAAAGGATTCTTTTAGTCTACAATTGTTTTCTCTTCTCTTTAGCTTTTTAAGTTCTTTTTGTTTGACAAATGAAAGCTGGACTTTTTTTTTTTTTTTTTAGTTTTCATGGTTAAGTTGATAAATATGTGTTTTCCCCCAACTTATATATAGGCTCTTAACATACTTATTTAGTTTACTTGTTCATAAACTCAACATCTGAAAACCACGGAGCCTCAGAGAGGTGGCATTGCGTACCCAAGGTCACAAACACAGGACATTTACCTTCCTTACTCACACCTCTATACCCCTGTCCTTTTTCACCGGGAAATTTAGTCAGCAAAAAGATTAATCCCACAGAACAGGAGAATTGTAAGCTTTCAAAATAAATTAGAAACATAAGGGTAAATTTTTGTTATTAAAAATTAATCACTCTACACCTACCTTTAAAATATTGTAGTTATGATAGTAATAGAAGGACGTTAAATTTTTTTTTTTTTTTTTTTTGCGGTACGCAGGCCTCTCACTCTTGTGGCCTCTCCCGTTGCGGAGCACAGGCTCCAGACGGGCAGGCTCAGCGGCCATGGCTCACGGGCCCAGCCACTCCGCGGCATGTGGGATCTTCCTGGACTGGGGCACGAGCCTGTGTCCCCTGCATCGGCAGGCAGACTCTCAACCACTGTGCCACCAGGGAAGCCCCCAGGACGTTAAATATTTTTAATATTTTGTCTCAATTATTTTAGCATTTCCTCCTGGTGATAGACACATTGCAGACAAATAAAGAAAACTAAAGAAAGCAAATTCAGGTCACTCAGTTTCTACATATATTTTATTTTGACTTGTAAATGTTCTTTTTACGCTTCATTATAAATGAGATTATCTGTGGTGCCAGAAAATTTTTGCATGGAATATTTTACTAACTCCTAACTGAGAAAATGCAGAATCTTTCCAACTCTTTTTTTTTTTTTTTTTGATAATCTCCTGTTATTTGTTACCAGCTACCTGTACAAATGAAAATTGCATTGATGGTGACTATCAAGAATTTGAAGAATTCTTTTTTTTTATTTTTTAATTTTTTTGGCTGCACTGTGTGGCATGTGTGATCTTAGTTCCCTGACCAGGGATCGAACCCACACCCTCTGCAGTGGAAGCGAGGAGTCTAAACCTCTGGACCACCAGGGAAGTCCCTTCAATTCTTAATTAAAGCTTTATAACATTCTGAGGATATAGAAGGGAACTCATGGTGTCCCCAGAGCATCTTTGACACCAGCATTAGTAAAATGCCAAGTAGGTCTTCGTTTTTACAGGCAATGACTCAGGCTAAGCATGCAGATGTTCATATATTTTACAATTCTTAGCCTCTGCTTTCTTTCATGTTTCTTCTCTAATTTTTTCCATTTCCACAAACCACAAGTCATGAATGTTTCTTCAAGGCCACTTAATTTTGGAATGGAAAAATGTATGTGCATGAGCAGGTGTATATTTGGGTATAGTGAGTGTATATCTCTGTCTCCTCCCACCTCCTTTCTGTCCACAAGTAAAAGTGTGAAAGCTTTTTTGTAAAGTCTTTTTTGCCCCTTCCACATAAATCTAGGTGTTATTTCTCCTTTACTCTCTTTGAACTTTAACACTTACTGTGTAGCAGTTGTGTACATGTATATCACTCAGTTAAATCATAAGTTCCTTGAAGGTAGATGTTGTGTCTTATTTCCCCCTAAATCCCTAGTACCTAGGCTTGAACATAAAAGATGCTTACTAAATGTGAATGGATTAGTGGGTCAGTGAGTGAGTGAACTAATTGAAGACCAGCTTGAGAAAGTAGATCCTTTACTAATGACTATGATTCACGAGTATCTCTGGAAGGTTCTTTGTGAGCTTGAGCTTAATTATTTTATGGATTGTGCATGGGTCATGGAGAAAAAAAAGCTTTCTTCTTCCTCCCAGGATTCTCTGGTAGACAGCTGTTCTTTGGGATTATTTGTGAGCCTTAAGGTTTCCCTTATTCCTTGTTGGTCAGCTGGTTGTACTAAGAAATGTTATGGTATCTGTTTGGAATATCCTTAGTAACTAGATGGTTTCTGTCCTTTTTATCCTTTAATATTTTCAGCAAATATGAGTGTTCTTGACCTTGAGGATACAGTAGTGAACAAAACAAAGTTCCTGTCGTTTTTAGAGCTTATGTAAACAAATATATAACATGTCAGTTATGATGATTGCTATGAATTAAATGAGAGTAAAGGGGTAAAAAGTGATATGCCTAAAATGTAGCTTTATCATTCACACCTCACAAAAAATCATGTCAGCATAGTATGATCTCAAATAAGTAAGGAAAAAAATACCAGGGAAAAAAGCTGGTAAAGAAGTATGATAAAATATTGGTATGGGTTCCTTCTTTCCTCCTCTCTCTTTCTTTCCTTTCTTTTAAATTGAAGTGTAATTGACAAGCATTATGTTAATTTCAGGTGTACAACATAATGATTCAACATTTGTGTGCATTGCAAAATGATCGCCTCAATAAGTTTATTTACCATCTATCACCATACAAAGTTACAAATTTTTTTCCTTGTGATGAGAACTTTTAAGATTTACTTTCTTAGTAACTTTCAAGTTTGCAATACAATATTACTAACTTTAGTCCCCATGCTGTACATTACATACCCATGACTTATTTATTTTATGAGTGGCAGTTTGTACATTTTAACCCCTTCATCCACGTTGCCCATTCCTCAACCCCTCTCCTCAGAATTATTTCCGCTAATCAGATTATAGATGATATTTTTAAATTATGCTTTTATGTATTTCTCCAAAGTGATCATTACCTTTATTCTTGGGGAGAAGAGGGTGCTAATCAGATTACCTTTGCATTCAAAGTCTGATTCTGCTGACCCATGGCTCCTGTGTGCCTCAAGAAAAAGAAAGCCACGTACTGAGTTCCTCTCCCAGTATTTCTGTGACTCCTCAGCAGGTGTCTCACACATAGTGTGAACAAGTTCATGCTCAGTGAGTCCTTCCAGTTTCTGGACAGGTCTCTGCTTCATATCAACCATGATCAATATCTGAGAAAGTTCTTTCCAAAGTCTTATTTTCCCAATTCAGGCAAAAGTGCTTTGTCATTCATCTAGGATACATTCCCCAGTGTTTGGACCAATGCTGAGTTCATTTCTTATGATGGAGGATGTATAGAAAAACTCTGAGGAGACCTTCAAGATGGCGGAAGAGTAAGACATGGAGATCACCTTCCTCCCCACAAATACATCAGAAATACATCTACATGTGGAACAACTCCTACAGAACACATACTGAACGCTGACAGAAGACCACAGACTTCCCAAAAGCTGTGGGGCTGACAGGGTCTTTGTGCTCCGGCCGGGTGTCAGACCTGTGCCTCTAGGTGGGAGAGCCAAGTTCAGGACATTGGTCGACCAGAGACCTCCTGGCTCCACATAATATCAAGTGACGAAAGCTCTCCCAGAGATCTCCATCTCTGGAGATCTCTGGGAGAGCTTTCGTCATTTGATATTGTGGAGCCAGGGCTCCACAATATATGTGGAAGGGGCAAAAAAGACTTTACAAAAAAGCTTTCACACTTTTACTTGTGGACAGAAAGGACCCAGCTCCACTCAACGACCAGCAAGCTACAGTGCTGGACACCCTATGCCAAACAACTAGCAAGACAGGAACGCAACCCCACCCATTAGCCTAAAATCACAGTAAGGTCACAGACACCCAAAAACACACACTGGACATGGTCCTGACCACCAGAAAGACAAGGTCCAGCGTCATCCACCAGAACACAGGCACCAGTCCACTCCACCAGGAAGCCTACACAACCCACTGAACCAACCTTAGCCACTGCGGGCAGATACCAAAAACAATGGGAACTACGAACCTGCAGCCTGTGAAAAGGCGACCACAAACACAGTAAGTTAAGCAAAATGAGAAGACAGAGAAAACACACAGCAGATGAAGGAGCAAGGTAAAAACCCACCAGACCAAACAAATGAAGAAACAAATAGGCATTCTACCTGAGAAAGAATTCAGAGTAATGATAGTAAAGATGATCCAAAATCTTGGACACAGAATGGAGAAAATACAAGAAACGTTTAACAAGGACCTAGAAGAACTAAAGAGCAAACAAACAATGATGAACCACACAATAAATGAAATTAAAAATTCTCTAGAAGGAATGAATAGCAGAGTAACTGAGGCAGAAGAACGGATAAGTGACCTGGAAGATAAAATAGTGAAAGTAACTACCGCAGAGCAGAATAAAGAAAAGAGAATGAAAAGAATTGAGGACAGTCTCAGAGACTTCTGGGACAACATTAATTGCACCAGCATTTGAATTATAGGGGTCCCAGAAGAAGAAGAGAAAAAGAAAGGGACTGAGAAAATATTGGAAGACATTATACTTGAAGACTGCCCTAATATGGGAAAGGCAGTAGTCATTCAAGTCCAGGAAATGCAGAGTCCCACACAGGATAAATCCAAGGATAAACAGGCCAAGACACATATTAATCAAACTATCAAAAATTAAATACAAAGAAAAAATATTAAAAGCAGCAAGGGAAAAGCAACAAATAACACACAAGGGAATCCCCATCAGGTTAACGGCTGATCTTTCAGCAGAAACTCTGCAAGCCAGAAGGGAGTGGCAGGACATATTTAAAGTGATGAAAGGGAAAAACCTACCACCAAGATTACTCTACCCAGCAAGGATCTCATTCAGATTCAACCGAGCAATTAAAACCTTTACAGACAAGCAAAAGCTAAGAGAATTCAGAACCACCAAACCAGCTTTACAACAAATGCTAAAGGAACTTCTCTAGACAGGAAACAAAAGAGAAGGAAAAGACGTACAATAACAAACCCAAACCAATTAAGAAAATGGGAATAGGAACATACATATCCATAACTACCTTAAATGTAAATGGATTAAATGCTCCAACCAAAAGAAATAGACTGGCTCAATGGATACAAAAACAAGATCCATATATATGCTGTCTACAAGAGACCGACTTCAGACCAAGGGACACATACAGACTGAAAGTGAGGGGGTGGAAAAAGATATTCCATGCAAATGGAAACCAAAAGAAAGCTGGAGTAGCAATTCTTATATCAGACAAAATAGACTTTAAATAAAGACCAGTAAAACAGACAAAAAAGGACACTACGTAATGACCAAGTGATCAATCCAAGAAGAAGGTATAACAATTGTAAATACTTATGCACCCAACACAGGAGCACCTCAATACATAAGGCAAATGCTAACAGCCATAAAAGGGGAAATCGACAGTAACACAATCATAGTAGGGGACTTTAAACACCCCACTTTCACCAATGGACAGATCATCCAAAATGAAATTAAATAAGGAAACACAAGCATTAAATGACACATTAGACAAGATGGACTTAATTGATATTTATAGGACATTCTATCCAAAAACAACAGAATACACCTTCTCAAGTGCTCATGGAATATTCTCCAGGATAGATCATATCGTGGGTCACAAATCAAGCCTGGTAAATTTAAGAAAATTGAAATTGTATCAAGTATCTTTTCCAACCACAACGCTGTGAGACTAGTTATCAATTACAAGAAAAATTCTGTAAAAAATACAAGCACATGGAGGCTAAACAATACGCTACTAAATAACCAAGAGATCACTGAGGAAATCAAAGAAAAATCAAAAAATACCTAGAAACAAATGACAATGAAAACACGACGACCCAAAACCTATGGGATGCAGCAAAAGCAGTTCTAAGAGCGAAGTTTATAGCAGTACAATCCTACCTCAAGAAAAAAGAAGCATCTCAATTAAACAACCTAACCTTACACCTAAAGCAATTAGAGATAGAAGAACACAAAAAACCCAAAGTTAGCAGAAGGAAAGAAATCATAAAGATCAGACCAGAAATAAATGAAAAAGAAATGAAGGAAATGACAGCAAAGATCAATAAAACTAAAAGTGGGTTCTTTGAGGAGATAAACAAAATTGATAAACCATTAGCCCGACTCATCAAGGAAAAAAGGGAGAAGACTCAAATCAATAGAATTACAAACGAAAAGGAGAAGTAACAACGAGACACTGCAGAAATACAAAGGATCATGAGAGATTACTACAAGCCAATAAAATGGACAACCTGGAAGAAATGGACAAATTCTTAGAAAAGCACAACCTTCCTAGACTGAACCAGGAAGAAATAGAAAATATAAACAGACCAATCACAAGCACTGAAATTGAGACTGTGATTAAAAATCTTCCAACAGACAAAAGCCCAGGATCAGATGGCTTCACAGGTGAATTCTCTCACACATTTAGAGAAGAGCTAACACCTATTCTTCTCAAGCTCTTCCACAATATAGCAGAGGTAGGAACACTCCTAAACGCATTCTATGGGGCCACCATCACCGTGATACCAAAACCAGACAAAGATGTCTCAAAGAAAGAAAGCTACAGGCCAATATCACTGATGAACATAGATGCAAAAATCCTCAACAAAATACTAGCAAACAGAATCCAACAACACATTAAAAGAATCATACACCATGATCAAGTGGGGTTTATCACAGGAAAGCAAGGATTCTTCAATATATGCAAATCAATAAATGTGATAAACCATATTAACAAATTGAAGGAGGGAAACCATATTATTATCTCTCTATGACATAAATCACAGCAAGATCCTTTTTGACCCACCTCCTAGAGAAATGGAAATTAAAAAATATAAACAAATGGGACCTAATGAAACTTAAAAGCTTTTGCACAGCAAAGGAAACCATAAACAAGATGAAAAAATAACCCTCAGAATGGGAGAAAATGTTTGCAAATGTATCAACAGACAAAGGATTAATCTTCAAAATATACAAGCAGCTCATGCAAGTCAATATCAAAAAAACAAACAACCCAATCCAGAAATGGGCAGAAGACCTAAATAGACATTTCTCCAAAGAAGATATACAGATTGCCAACAAACACATGAAAGGATGCTCAACATCAGTAATCATTAGAGAAATGCAAATCAAAATTGCAATGAGGTATCACCTCATACCAGTCAGAATGGCCATCATCAAAAAATCTAGAAACAATAAATGCTGGAGAGGGTGTGGAGAAAAGGGCACCATCTTGCACTGTTGGTGGGAATGTAAATTGATACAGCCACTATGGAGAACAGTATGGAGGTTCCTTAAAAAACTAAAAATAGAACTACCATACAACCCAGCAATCCCACTACTGGGCATATACCCTGAGAAAACCATAATTCAAAAAGAGTCAGGTACCACAATGTTCATTGCAGCTCTATTTACAATAGCCAGGACATGGAAGCAACCTAAGTGTTCATGGACAGATGAATGGATAAAGAAGGTGTGGCACGTATATACAATGGAATATTACTCAGCCATAAAAAGAAACAAAACTGAGTTATTTGTAGTGAGGTGGATGGACCTAGAGTCTGTCATACAGAGTGAAGGAAGTCAGAAAGAGAAAAACAAATACCATATGCTAACACATATATATATGGAATCAAAAAAAAAAATGTTCTGAAGAACCTAAAGGCAGGACAGGAATAAAGATGCAGACATAGAGAATGGACTTGAGGACACGGGGAGGGGGAAGGGTAAGCTGGGACAAAGTAAGAGAGTGGCATGGACATACATATACTACCAAATGTAAAATAGATAGCTAGCGGGAAGCAGCCACATAGCACAGGGAGATCAGCTTTGTGACCACCTAGAGGGGTGCTATAGGGAGGGTGGGAGGGAGACGCAAGAGGGAGGAGATATGGGGATATATGTATATGTATAACTGGTTCACTTTGTTATAAAGCAGAAACTAACACACCATTGTAAAGCAATTATACTCCAATAAAGATGTTAAAAAAATACTCTAGTAACCTACATGTAGCATATTCTTCATATACAAGTGTCATGTTTTTTATTAGTGTCTTTCACAATGTACACTTCATAATATTTCAGTCAAACCTGACCTAACTCAGCAGTGTTGTCACATGTGTTATGACTGCTTGTAAAAGCTGTGGTACCATGGCAGAGCAAAAGCGTGAAGCAGATTTTTTAGTCCGTCAAGTGAAATGAGCCCAACTCCTTTTCCATCATTACCCTTATACCAATCAGGAGAGCGTCTGCATCCTGCTCAGGCTGTGCCTCAGCTGCCACTGCATCAGGAATTACAGGAAGAGGAGGAGAAAGAAGGGAAAGCCTGAAACAGCACCCATGACTAGGCAGGGCCTGAGGCTGTGGGACGCAGCAGATATGTAGTAATACAAAACCATCTTTTATGGCTAAAGCTGTAGGATTTCCTGTAAGTCTGGACTCTCAACATCTTCTTCAGGTTCAGAGTTATTGGTGTGTCCCTAAAGGACTGATTTTCTCTGTGCTTCTACCTACCTCATGACTGTCTTGGTGACAAGAAAAAGATAATGTGTATCTTCCTTGCCCCTCTTCTGTTTATGTCCATGGTGTACTCACTGTTAGAGGTAAGGGCACACTTTACACATTTAAATGAGTGGGTGAGCACACTTTGTCCTAAAACTGATTTGATGTAAAGATGAGTTAAGGAAGAGCAAGGAGCATTTTTCTACGCATCTTTGCTCTGTCTTACCCTCTCTTTTGAGATTCACTTTCTTCTTCCTTTGTTTCTTTCTGCTTTCCTATATCAAGCAGCAATTCCTATAAATATTCTTTGACCTTATTGGTAGCCTTTATGCCTGAACAGACAAAACCTATCTCAAAGTAAGTCAGTTTGTTCCAGCTGAAAATGTTAGTCTATTTGTTAAGTGCACTATGATGGAACAGATAACTTCTCATGCCTGTGGAGCAGGGATTAAATACTGCTTTTGCAATGACTGTTCCTTCTGCCTGGAATAGATTTCTCTCCCCCACCTCCATCTATTCAGCAGACTCCATCCCTTATTTAAAAGACCTAGGTCAAATGTAATGGCTTATTTGATGCTTTTCCCGATTCTCCCAGCAGTTAATGGCTTCTACTACAGGTTTTTTATACCTCTCTAATAGCTCATTTAAGATTATTTTATTATTGTTTGTGTATATGTCTGTCACTATACTATGAACTTTTCAGACATAGGAACTCTATCTTCTTATTTTCTTCAGTTTTATATATGGCCAATGAATCTTTTTTGACCATTCGTTCTTTGTTGGATAAGTGTTATTCCTTGTTTTTAAGGACCTTACAATCTAGTAGGGGTGATATATCAATCACAGATAACCATAATACAAACTAGAATGCTGTCAGTGCCACAAAGAAGGAAGCAATCACTTCTTGCTGTGTGAATTAGAGATACCTAGGTTATTCTAGGCTTTGTGGATATGGTAGTATTTGAAACGGACCTTGAAGGGTGTGTGTGAAATGTGTAATTAATGGTGTAGTTTTTTTTACTTCATGATGTCTTTATTAGAAATAGTTTAAGCACACGGTAGCTATATTATTTGACGTGTATTCCAAAGCCTTAAACACTTTACCTAGAGTTAGTTCACCTGTTTTTGATTCTTCAATGATTCATCCGTGTGTTAACTGTCTTTGTGGGCCTAAATTCAGGGATTAATATTTGGCATTCGATATTTTTCATTTGTCTGAATGTTACTAACCAAAAGAGGACATGAAATTTCATGTCTTTCTGTCCTATTGCATTGATTTTCTTTATTCATTTTAGCCACAGACCCCTTTGCTTCTGTTTTTGGAAATGAATCATTTGAAGATGGATTTGCTGACTTCAGCACATTGTCAAAGGTAATCTGCAGTACGTAGTAGAAAAGTAAAATATACTGTGTTTCCACCAAAGGAGTGATCCTTTCTTTTGATTTTATAACCTGACCCTCACAGAGATTGCAACTTGATTTCAGTAAGGCACAGCAAACATTGATTTCAGACAGAAATGAAATATAAGATGTAATCAAAGTAGACATTTCTGTGCACAAAGACAATGGTGATGGTACAGATAATTATAATTTTCTACCGGCAGGTCTGCTCAACAACTTTAAGAGTCTTCTGTCTTTTTAAATATGTTTCTTCCAATTGAACTACATTTTCCCCCTGTTGACTGTCTGGGTCAATAGCTGTAAAATCTGGACATTCATTCCATCCTCTCTGTACTGATTGCTTGATTTTATGTTCTGAGACTGTTAAGGTTAGTATTAAGATAATTAATAGCCCAGCACTATTAGGTAGTGGACTATATATGTCAACTACCTATTTTCCAATGTAGCCCTAGGATTGATTCAGGCCAAAAGAGTAAACTTAGAGTATATGTCACACTGTCTCTATCATTGGTTCTCAACTGGGTGTTATTCCCCCCACCCCCACCCCCCAGGAAACATTTGGCAATGTCTAGAGACATTTTCGGTTGTCACAGCTGAGGAGGAGGGCTGTTCATATGTAGTGGATAGAGACCAGGGATGTTGTGCAACACCCTGTCCAGTGCCACAACACAGAGCTATATCCAGCCCAAAATGTCAGCATGCTTCTTTAGAGAAACACTGGCCTAAACTGCAATATCCGATTCATTATAGAAAAGTGAATCTTTCATTACTCCATATATTAGAGAGGCCAGGTCTTCAGACCCACAATAAGACTTATGCCATGGGATCAGTTTGCTTAAAAAACAAAATTGACTTTCAGGTTGTCTTTAATGTTTTTTAAGATGCCATTTTCTTTGACTTTAGTATTAAATCTTTCCTATATTTAAGTGCATTGGCAAGTGTGGAATCAGTATTTTTTCGTTTATCATTTGGATCAGATAGTCACTTGAGGAAAAATATATTAGTCTCTTTATAAAGGGCCTCAATGGTTTTGTATCACCTGAATCTTAATAAACCTTTAATCCAGAGTTGGCTTGTTTTGGTACGATCTGTTGCTCTTAATAAGTAGTGATGTTATAATCACTACTCACATAGAACAATTAAAAAATTTTTTTCCACTTTGGTTCTGAATGCAAAGGTTAAAATGTTAGTGCTCTCAGAATTGAAATAAATAAAGCTGCGTAATACTGAAGATCACTCTTCCAAATGCTCCATAACCGCGTACGGTTTGGTTGGCATAATATATATAACCATGAGTAATTTCTTTTCAAACAAAGGTCAACAATGAAGATCCTTTTAGTTCATCCACATCAAGCTCCATCAGCAATATGGTCATTACAAAAAATATGCTTGAGGAAACATCCATCAAAACTGAAGATGTACCCCCAGCACTGCCACCAAAGATTGGAACTCCAACAAGACCCTGCCCACCACCACCTGGTATGAGAGTTGATACCTTTCCTAAATCAACTACTTCCTTTTTCTTTCTGAAAAGTATTGTGTGGGCCTTATTTGTAGACTTTATATAAAGGGCCTTAAACAAAACAAGTCCAAAAACACAGCAGAAGCCTGCTGCTATCATCTGTTCTGACCTTAATGCAGAATTACAGATATGTGCCTAAGAAGCCAGCCTGTGTAACTGTCATGAACTATTTTTCTAGCAAGAGCTAATTTCTCTTTAAATCATTTTAGAGAGGCAGTAAATGAAAAAAGGAAAGTACCAACGAAATCTCTTACTTTTTGGAAGCTCATTGATTACCATTTGAACAACAGTTTCCTGTGCTTTGGTATTTTAATAAATTTCTATAAGCAAAGATTAATTCGAAGTCCCTTTCTTTTTCCTGCTAAATGTGAAGTCTTCCTTAAGTCCTTTAATGTGAGAATATATGGCCTTTTTGGTATCCAGAATTCAGCTTTTCGGTGTCAGAATTTTAAAAGAAAGTATTGTTTTTCTTGAAGGAAAATATTATTTTACTTGACTTGATAAGAGACTCCTTTATTTTATAAAAGTGATGTTTTTGGTCTAGAAACAAATTCTTACTATTCTTATTTTTTTTGTTTTGTTTAGCACTGTAAAGAAAAAGGGGTTTTGTTTGTTTGTTTTTAATGAAGATAATAAAGTTCATGAGAAGTGGTAAAAAGGCAATCCCCTGAATAGTTGTGGTGCTACTTGTGAGAAGACACATCTGGTACATTATTGTTTTAACCATATGTCATTCCGTGGTAAATTTTCAGCCTCAGTAGTTCTAGAATATTATTCTTGCATTTTCATAATAGCCTCCCTATGGTATTTCTTGGGCAGATTTTTTTTTCTTCTTTGATTTAAAGAATTGCAAATAAAATTGTTAATACCCAGCTACCTGTTGAAAACTCAGGAGAACTGAACTGAACTCCTTTTATCTTTTAAGGAAAAGTAGCCTGTATCATATATTACTAGAGAGTAAGGTTGTCAGAATATATTTTTTAAAAATGATAGTTAATGTGCTCATTTAAGTTTTATACCAGTAAGGTGCCAATAGTGAAGTTATTTTTAAAATCCTAAGTAAACTAATATACTAGTGCTGTAACTAAATCTAGACTTCAGCAAAGTGAGTATATATCACTGTAGAAAAATCAAGGAAAGAAAGATGGTTTGTTGAACTGCAGCTTAAAGATCTGGGTTCTAATTCTGGTTATTCTCTGACTAGCTCTATGATCTTGAGTGTGTAACTTCATATGTCTGAACCTCAGCTATCTGAGCTATTAGGTGGTGGCATTAATTCTAATGTTGCCTACCTTCACAGGATTGTGGAAGGATCCTTTGAGATATGAGATGTGAACACCTTTTGTAAGCTGCTACAGTGCCAGAAAGAATCTGTTGTTATGATTGCTCTTACCAGCTTAACACATCTTTAGGAAAATATATATATTTGAAGATATTTTAGCACCTGTTCTTATTATCCTTTCTTCAGGATGTACTGAGTTTAAGCCTTTAAAATTAGAAAGCTTGTTTGAAAATGGTGCTGAATTAATGAGCAACAGTATGCTGTTTGGTAAAAGATTTAGTTGATCAGCACCCACGAAGATTTAGGGCCTGGGCTTCAAAGCATTCTCTTTATTCTTCAGTTTGAAATATTGTAATAGCAAGAAATAGGTGGGCTTTACCAAGGTAGTTTTTAATTTCATGCTCCCAGGTGTTACATATAGATCCAGAGGAAAATCAGAAGAATATTAGCATTTTTCAAAGCTCATTTGCCCTTCCTGCCACTAGTGGATAACTGTATCAGGCAGAGGTTATCACAGCAGAGGCCGTTTTTGTCATTATTCTTTGTCATTCTCCTGCTGTTTTGTCCATTCCTCTCTCTTTTCTTGGGAACATGCTGCTTTGGAGAAGAGAAGGTCAACTCTCTGGGCAGATAAGATTCCCGGCCCGGGCTTCCCTGGTGGCGCAGTGGTTGAGAGTCCGCCTGCCAATGCAGGGGACACGGGTTCGAGCCCTGGTCTGGGAAGATCCCACATGCCGCGGAGCAACTAGGCCCGTGAGCCACAACTACTGAGCCTGCGCGTCTGGAGCCTGTGCTCCGCAACAAGAGAGGCCGCGACAGTGAGAGGCCCGCGCACCACGATGAAGAGTGGCCCCCGCTCGCCGCAACTAGAGAAAGCCCTCGGACAGAAACGAAGACCCAACACAGCCAAAAATAAATAAATAAAATTAAAAAAAAAAAAAAAAAAAGATTCCCGGCCCATTTCCCCCCTTCTTTGCTATTTTTCCATTTAGCTACATAGAGCTAGAATATATTTGAGAGGTTGTGTGTGAAAATTTGAGGACATAGTGTTGGTTGTAATAGTTTAAGACCATATTAAGAATGTATTTGAGGTACTGACCCCCATTCCCCACCCCCAGCTCTTTAATGCTCCCTGTGTTCATGTTCTTGTGTGTTTGTGTTTGCCATATTTGCTGGTTGAATTAATTGTAATGATTTTGATCCAGGGAAAAGACCCATCAACAAATTGGATTCTTCTGATCCCTTTAAACTGAATGATCCATTTCAGCCTTTCCCAGGCAATGATAGCCCCAAAGAAAAAGATCCTGATATGTTTTGTGATCCATTCACTTCTTCTTCTTCTACTACTACCACTACCAGTAAAGAGGCTGACCCAAGCAATTTTGCTAACTTCAGTGCTGTAAGTACTGTGAATGGGCTGTTTGGGGGAAAATCTTTCCATTTACAGTTTAAAGAGTTTTCAAAGATTATTTTGGAGTCTGCCAAATTTGCATTATTTCAACTAAATTTACCAATATGTTAAAAATGATCTTTATTCTTCCCTCAACCAAAAAATCTCTGTTTGATTCTGTTTGCTGGTTCTAAAAGTATTTCATTGCTCAAATGATTTTTGTAGTCTTAATTCTTGGGTTATATACCAGTTGTTTTGCAAAACCCTTCTCTTGATCTTGGTAAACAATATAAATAAAATTCTGACAGTTATTATTTTGCAAATTGTTATGGATGATGGGCCATTAGAGAGTCATTTGCTGTCTGCCCTCTGGATGAATAATGCCAATAATGAGTTTGTGTATTTGTAACTGTGTTTGTGTGTTTGTGTATAAAGCCTTGATGATTTCTGGAGACCAGTCAACAATTATGAGAGGATAGGTCCAGGAATTCTTTGAATTGAAAATAAAACTCTGGTTTCATATAATAGTGTTCCTAAAAAGTAAATGTTGGTTTTATTAAATAAATATGATTGTTAAGAGCTAAACAATCTTTAATTATTTGGGGGGCTCTAATTCACTAGCATTCCATATTTACTCTGCATCCTCCCAGAGCTGACTAACATAGGCAGGCCAGTAAAGACAATAGAAGAGTTCTGTGACAAGACCATAGGCAGGGTCTATAAGATCACAGAAATGGGGCAACCAACTTGAAGTGTCACTCTGGAGGGACGGACATTAAGCAATGACATGTATTCCATCATTATTTAGATAAAAACAAGGTTTTTTTTTTTTTTTTTTTTAATTCTTAGAGTAACTAACAGTGTTTCATTTTCCCAGATGTTTTTTCAGGTAAAATGACCTTCATTATCGCTATTTTATAACAAAGCAATTTTCCTCTACTTAATACCTTAAGCACTTGAGATGATTTTAGAAATAAGAGATCTAGTGGCCAGGTGACTCTGACCACAATCTGCCTAATGTCTCCCTCAGTGTAGCATTGGGTCCCTCAACCCGTCACTTTATCCCTGCAGCCATTTCTAGTTAGAAAGGAGGTAGGCAGGAATCTGTATGCAACTAAGGCAGACAGAATTAGTCTCAGCTACCCAGCTTTTGACTCTGTACTCTTTAAGTTTCAGTGGCTTCCTCTGAATGTAAAGGAGCAGAATAGGAATCAGTATTTTGAATACTGGAAAACAGAGAGTGTCAGAATTATACTGCCTGGAATTTGAGTTGTTTCAAGCAGAGAATCCAGAATTGCTCTTCTTAGTATAATCCTCTTAATATAAAATAACCTTCTGGCAGTTTGTGGCATTTAATATCTTAAATATGATTTCAGCAAGTCAAAACCTGGTTGGAATGAGTCTTGAACAATAGCTAAGGCATTTTGCTTATTTCATATTCCAGAATCTCAGTATAGTATAATATTAAGCAGCTCATAATAAAAATGTCTTCTTTTTTTAATTATGAAAGATTTGTTAAGTATTATAAGTTTCAAAGGCCCTCTAATTCCCTAGGGGAACAGCTACCATTTTCAAAAAGCCTGACAGTTTCTTTCACTTCATCCTATTATGGTATTCATCCTGTTATGGTATTCCTCTTATGACAGGACTTGAAACCGGGTAGAATTTTTTTATTTAGTATCTGCCACGGTTGCTCTTTCAGGTGGATAAGTGTATTTCCTTGACTTAATAATTACCAGCATTAAGGTTTTATTTAGACTAGGTCAAAAAGTTCTCAATGTCTACTGAATTCTTTATAATGCATTAAAAAAATTGATCAGGTTCACATCTTATTTAGTATATCCAGTACTCTTATTTTATGTTTAACAAAATTTATGTATGTATAGATATTCTTTGCTTCATAATTTTTCTGTACCTGAAGGGCTAGGATAAGGTAGGAAATCACCAGTGGGATTAAGTTGAAAATGATTTATCATGTGAGGATACTCACTGAAGTTGAAGTAGTAAATGTTTCACATTAGATAAAAATGCTAGCCCTCTCCTGTTTTTAAATCTCCTGATTCACCTTAAGAATTTCCACTTTTTAAAAAAATGATGTTTAATGTTCAGTTTTATAGACTATCTGTAGACTGCATTAATTTTTAAGATTAAATCATATTTTAATAACTGATTAAATGTGTTTTCAGAAAAAAAATTAACAATTAACAGGACTATTTACAGAGTCCTTCAGAAGGTGAAACAAATAGTTAAATATCATTTCGTAAAAGTTCTTTTTCCTTCTTGTGTTTGTTCTGCTCATGAATTTATTCGTTTGTTCATTTGTCTTTTAAATGGCAGTATCCCTCTGAAGAAGATATGATTGAGTGGGCCAAGAGGGAAAGTGAGAAAGAGGAAGAGCAGAGGCTTGCCCGACTGAATCAGCAAGAGCAAGAAGACTTAGAACTGGCTATTGCACTCAGCAAATCTGAAATATCAGAAGCATGAAGAATTTTCCTGTTCTTTGTCAATCACACAATACTCTTCTTCCTGAATACTGAAGCTATTTACAGTGTGTATCAAAACTACCTATGAGCATGGGAATACAAAAGGTTTGAGATTCCTGTAAATGTGACAAAAGTTTTTGTTTTTTTTAAACTCCATTTCAGATTTGTCCTTTTTTTCCCCCTGTAAAAGCGGTAACCCAGATAACTTCACCTAGGCCCCCGTTCTGGTGTGCATTTAGTGTGAGCTTTTGCCTGCCTGTGCTACTTTTACTTGGAAAGCTAGAGCACCCAAGCTTCTGCCTTCTGGAATATAGAGAAATAGTTTCATCCCTTTGCTACCCTTGTTCTGTAGTTACTCTGATGATAGCCAGTGGGGTTCTTAAAGTTGGCAGTATTCTCCCCTAATTTAAATGGTTGAAAGAGGGGAAGGGAAAGAACATCCTATTTCTTTTATGACAGAGCAAGTTGGCTAGTTTAAAGTACATGTTTGTATTTCCTTATAATCAAAATACTGTTCAATTTGTTTTTTATAGACAAGAAAAAATATTTTGCATAAATTGACTCCACTATCGAAAAAGGGATGCTTTAGATTGAACCATTATAGCTTCAGACTCAATCTTTTCCTAAATAAAAACTTTAAAGCCTCATGTGTGAAATATATTTAAAATTTTCTTCTCTGGACTTAGGGAATTTTAGATAAACACATACCTCTCCATAATTTTAAGCACTAGAGGGTGGAGAAAAATTACCACTTAAAAATATACCCATCAATATAAGGTAAGCAAAAATCTTAACCTGGCAGCCATTCTGCCACTGCCATGGCACTGTCCTCTTTAGTTCATGGTAGGTTTATTTTTCTACTTTTGCAGAAGAAACTTTAGCAGGCTAGAACTGGAAGGTACTTTAACTTTTTGTATACATATATATATATTTTTTCTTTAATGAAGGTTCAGTTACTTGAAATGTAAAAACATTCACTGAATACAACTGAAAAAAGTGACATGTATTAAATCATATTATTCCTTTTTGTCCATTTTTGTGGATTAAAATAGTTTATTCTCTTTGTGTTTTTCACCTACAAAATTGGCAGGCTAGCAAAAAAATTTTGTGTTTTTTAATTGGGAGAGAAGAGACCTGCCAAATTATCGAAGCTCTTTATGTGTTAAAAGCCTATCTCCTGTAAAATTGACCTAGCAGACAAGCTGAATTTAAAATGGACTGTGAAGTAGGCTGTAAATTGTAATCTTATTTTTTTTTAACATGAGTCAGTGATTTAGATAATGTATTGAAAACCAAGATAAAGGAAAATGCACCTAAAAACTAATTAAATATCTCTGTGGTTACCAAGTCAAGGTGGTATTGATCTGTGTTAATCAGAGTAACTTGTTGCCTAGCCTATGAATAAATTCCAAAATATCCAGTTTATTTCATCTTGAAATGGTGCTTTTTTTCTCTCCACACACAATTGAATTGCTGCAGTTTAAAACAAATTTGAACCACTTTCTTGCACTGTTAGCTTTTTTCTACTTTTATAGATTAAAACATTTCAGCATAAAAGTCATACATATGAAGCAAGGGCTGAATCATAATCACAAGGGTTTAATTTTGATAAACTAATCCAGTTATAAGGATATACTGCAAAAGTTGATTGAGAAAGTAATATTGGGAGTTGTGAATGGTAGTGAGTTTTGGGTTTTTTTCTTCCCCTTAACACTTTAGGAAAAAGGTAAGTAGACTTGAACAACCTTCTTTTGCACTGGGAAAATGAACAGATGTTTGAAATGGTTTTAAAATATTTTTTTTAATTAAAAGAACACTCTGGAAAGTACTAAATATCTGTAACTTATAAACACCAACTTTCGATGTAATAAGTATACCTTAATCTTATGTGTGTTTAACTGGATTACATAGATTCTTTTATTAAAATATGTATACTCAGTGGACCAATATAATATATTAAAGTATGTATTTTATATATATATATATATATATATATATATATATATAAATCTCCATGCTCACTTGTGTAGGATGAATGTCTTAGAGTCATTTATGATTATATTTTATGTTGTTGACTCTGGCTCCAGAGCCTGTGCTTGAAAGGACAGATAAGTATTCCTGAGAGCTAAGTGGCACTACTTATGAAGTTTTAACCATCTTCTGCCTACTTGTTCAGGTTTATTTGAGTTCTCTTTATAGAATTTTCTCTTATGTTTCAAACTTCTAAACTGTAGCCTGTAATTATGAGAACAATAAACTTTAAATTATAATAAACCATACTATCCATACATCCTATCTGAAATGGAGTTTTGCACGATTCTCTGTTATGTCCATGCTGTGTCTAAGGAGGGGTAGGCATACAATCAGCACAGATTAATATGTGTAAAGTGCTTGAGACAGTACTTGGTATAGAATAAAATACTCAATAAATGTTAACTATTTTTTAGTTGACATGTCCTGTTTTTTTGAAAGAAAGATAGGAAACAGGTATGCATAGAAACAGTGCCTGAAACGTGGGTGGTGTGTATATATTTGTTGAATGAGGATTTGTGAGATGGACTCTAGGAGGGCACTGTGGTGTGAAAAATTCAGACAACCCTGGTCTGCCATTTTTAGGAAAGATGACTTTGACAAAGTTACTTAGCCTCCCTGAACCTCATTTTCTTCTTCTAATGAACATCATAATACCCAACTCACAGGATTGTTCTGAATGATTTGAGTTTGACAGCTTTTTAATATTATTTATTTTAATCAAACAAATGCAGCCATGTTATTATCAATAGTGAAAATAGCTATTGGTTCTTGAATGCACTATACTAAGCACTTTATGTGTGTCTTCTTGTTTAATCTTCACAGAAGCCCTAAGTAGTACTATTATTATCGCCTGTTTTAGAAATAGGAAAAATGAGGCTCAAAAAAGTTAAAATAGGGCTTCCCTGGTGGCGCAGTGGTTGAGAGTCCGCCTGCCGATGCAGGGGACATGGGTTTGTGCCCCAGTCTGGGAAGATTCCACATGCTGCGGAGCAGCTGGGCCCGTGAGCCATGGCCGCTGAGCCTGCGTGTCCGGAGCCTGTGCTCTGCAATGGAAGAGGCCACAACAGTGAGAGGCCCGCGTACCGCAAAAAAAATAACACACACACAAAAAGTTAAAATAATATGCTTCAGATAATACTGCTAATAAGTAGATGAGCCAGGAATTGAACTCTGGTCTGTCTGATTCTAAAACATGATATTCTTTCCAGTTTACCGTGCTTTGTCTCCTTTTCTGTGAAAAAAATATTGCCTATAGGAAATGCTAGGAACAGGGCATGATAAATAATAACAGATAACATATATTGAGCTTCAGGCAGAATCCTTAGTGCTTTCCGTATATTATTTCATTTCATCCTTAGAAAAGTAACCCTGTAATGTATAGGTACTATTTTGTCTCCATTTCACAGAGGAGGTGCCCTAATTAGGCCACAGTTATGTAGCTAGTAAGTGACAGAGCTGGAATTTGAACCCAGAAGACTGGCTCTACTGTTTTGACCACTGCTCTCTATTCCTGTTAAAGGTGAGAAGCCAGAGGAGAACTATCATAAATAGAATAATCCATGTAATCTCTGCTCTTGAGGATTAATGAAATAAACCTACTACATAGCATGTGGCATCTTATAAAACATTTCCTAATTCATTTTCATATTTAATCTTTACCAGGATTTAGAACAGTTTTTGACACATGAAAGCACTCAACCATTGTAAGTTACCAATATTATGATAAATGATAAATCGGAACATAGGGGATATAGCCAACCTTTCTTTTATTAAAGAAATACAAATTTTAAAACCACAAAAGCTGGCAAAAACAAAAAATAACTTATTAGTGCTGGCAAAGCTCTGGAAAGAATACATTAAAAGGTAGGCAAAGAGTAGATTTTGGAGAGTTTGCCACACAGATGGAGGGACAGGGCATTCTAGGCAGAGGCCATGGTTGTATAAAGAAAAAGTGGTAGGACACGACATAGTGTGCTAGCAAACAGCAAGTATTGAAGTAGTTCAGTGTAACTAGAGTAGGTCTGTGGGCAAAAGAGTGAAGTATTTGTGTTTGTGTGTAAGAAAGGTCTCACTGGTAGTGATTTGGTGGATTGCTTTAGAAGGAAACCAGGTAAGGCAGGGAGAGCAGGTGAAGGCTGATGGAGTCATTCAGGTGAGATGGTAGGTACCTAAAATATGGCTGTGGCTGAGGCCCGAGAAAAGGGGATTGATTTAAGAGAATTATCAGGCTTTAGAGTCTGATTAGATATGGGTGGTGAGGGGAAGGGAGTGGTTGCAAACTTCAGCAAGCATCAGGATCACCTGGAGGGCTTGTTAAAGTACAGATTGTGGACCCCATCCCCAAAGTTTGTGATTTCAGTAGGTCTAGAGTGGGACCTAAGAATCTGAATTTCTGACAAGCTCCCAGATAATGCTGAAGTTGCTGGCCCAGGGACCTCGCTTCGAGAACCACTAGAATAGGGACTGACTTCCAGGTCTCTCTGTTCTCCTGCACGTCTTATTAGATGTACTCATTTCGTTTGCAGTGCTGTTGCACCTTGTCATTCTGTACTTGACCTGTCGCTTCTGCTTCATAGTGTAAAGCACCTCTAATCTTCCTTGTGGATAAAGAGAGTTTTTAAAAATAATAATTGCAGGCTAACAGCACTTACTATGTGCCAGTACTATTAGAAACACTTTAATATACGGTCCCCAACTTAATGATGGTTTGACTTATGATTTTTTTACTTTATGATGGTGCAAAAGTAATACATATTCAGTAGGAAACATACCTTGACTTTTGAATTTTGCTCTTTTCCCAGGCCAGCAATGTGCTGTACAATCCTCTCTCATGATGCTGGGCAGCGGCCGCAGCTCCCAGTCAGCTGCACGATCACAAGGGTGAACATCCAGTACACTTACAGCCACCCAGTACCCAGACAACTGTTCTGTTTTTCACTTTTACTACAATATTCAGTAAGTTACATGAGATAGTCAACACGTTATTATAAAATAGGCTTTGCATTAGGTGATTTTGCCCACCTGTAGGTTAATGTTAAGTGTTCTGAGTATGTGTAAGGTAGAGTAGGCTAAGCTCTGATGTGATAGCTTAGCTGGATTAAATGCATTTCTGACTTATGATATTTTCAATTTGTGACGGGTTTATGGGGATATAACCCCATCGTAAGTCAAGGAAGATCTATATGCTGATTCATTTTAATGTCCATAACAATCCTTTAAGTTAGTTACTGTTATTTGCAGTTTACAGATGAGAAAGTTGAGGTACAAAAAGGTTAAACAACTTGCCCAAATCACAGAGCTAAAAAGTGTCAGAGCCAGGATTCAAACCCAGGCAGTCTAGATCCAGAACCCATGCTCAATCACTCTGCTCTACTGAAGAAAACTTACATTAAAATACTTTTGATGTATGGCTCAATATTGTACCTCTTACTGCCAGAAAGCCCTTTATCATCTGAGTTTTGGGAATGCACAGAGAAGATCATTGTCATTCTGTTCACCTTTGCTAAGGTGTATTGTGTTCTGGGTACTGTGCTGGGTCAGAGAGACAGAGAAAACTCACATGAGGCCATCAGTGGTATAGTGGGGGAGATAGACATTACTTACAGTTAATTTCACAACACTGCACATTGAAGATTATGATAGGAGTGCTGGGACACCCAGAGGAAGGAGAGAATAGTTCTGGCTGAGAGGACTGGGGAAGACTTCCCAGACGAGGTGTCCCTAGGACACAGTATTCTGCTCCTAGCATTAGTAAAAGTGTAGATGGCAACTGTCAAAATTAAAACAACAACCATAAAAACACAGCTTTCACAAGGCCACATCATTTGATGTCAGAGCTCTGTTGACTGACAAAGGCTGCCAGACAGTCTCCCAGGAAGCCTCATTTAAGTGATACTCATTACTTAGTGAAATCAACCTTATCCAAGGTCTGACCTTCAAGTTTAGAAACCTGATTTTCATCAGTAGAAGAGAGACAAAGCTCCCATTAAGCAAGTTCACAGGGACTGATGTAAAGAACAAAATGTCAGTTTCCAGTAGAAGTTGCTATAGGGCTTGAAGTGCTCACAGTTGGTTGAATGAAGATTCCTTCCCCTGCCAGTGCTTGGATGCGTCCTACCTGTAAGGTTCCTCACTCTCTGCAGCCAGGGCTGCCTGGCCCCTCTGATGAACACATTTTTTTAGACTAATACGTTTGATCAGGTTACAGTCTGGTTTGGCTGGTTGGGTAGCTTATAAAGTCTCTTAGGGGTGACTTTGCATATCTTTGCTTTCATGTAGACTCTGTATTTAACTCCTTCTAAGGCAGACTTTCCCCAGTTTATGAGTTCTTAGTGAAACATCTCACTCCCTGGGCTCTGACTTCACCCTTTCATTGATCATGTCATTTATTGAGTGTATATGTGCCAGGCCTTCTCCCTGACTCATTCTCCTCCAAACTGTCAACATGACCTAACAATTCTGCCTTTTAAGTACCTCTCAAATCTGTCCTCTCCATCCCTAGTGCCACTCCCCCAATTCAGGTCTTCATCATCTCTCTTCAGGCTTTTGCCAAAGCTTCCTAATCTCCTTGCCGCCAATCTCTTGTTTTTCTCTCTGCTTCCAGACCGTCCTCCGTGTTGCAGTCAGATTCTTCTAGAATCGAAATATGCCCTATCACTCCTGTAATAAAACATGCCACTGATTCCCATCACATTCAGGTTAAAATCCTAACCCCTTAGAAAGCTTTTCCTTCATAACCTTAATTTCTGATTGATATTTAATCAGTAATGGCTTGAACATGTAAGCTGGTTTTTTTTTTCCTCTTTAAACAAATCTTGAGAAAATGCTACCTTAAGGAAATAAAGGCACTCTAATACGATTGTAGCATATGGAATTCTTTGGGGATGTGCATAATTTTACTCTCTAACTTGATGTTTTTCAATAGGCAGGTTGTAATTCCTTAGTTGGGTTGTGAAATCAGTTTATTAAATCGAGCAACATGGAAAAAATGTAACCAGAGTAGTACAGGCATACCTTGGAGATAGTGCGTGTATCAGTTCCAGACCATCGCAGTAAAGTGAATATCACAATAAAGTGAGTCACACATTTCCCAGTGCATATAAAAGTTGTGTTTATACTACATTGTAGTCTATTAAGTGTGCAGTAGCATTATGTCTAAGAAAACAATGTACCTACTTTAATTTAAAAATACTTTATTGCTTAAAAAATGCCAAAATAATTACAGTAGTTACATTGAAGATCCCTGATCACAGATCACCATAACAAGTGTAATAATAATGAAACGTTTGATATTCCAAGAATTACCATATATACTAATATGTCTAAAATGGATAGCTAACAAGAGCCTGCTGTGTAAAAAAATAAAATTCAAAGAAAAAAGAATTACCAAATCGTGACACAGAGACATAAAGTGAGCAAATGCTGTAGAAAAATTGTGCCAATAGACTTGCTCAATGCAGGGTTGCCACAAACCTTAATTTGTAAAAAATGCAATATCTGCAAAGCACAGTGAAGCAAAACACAATAAAATGAGCTATGCCTGTAAAGCAGAATGAACACTCATATACCAATAATCAGCTTCAATAAATACCAGTTCACATCCAATCTTATTTTATCTATATTCCTACACACTTCTCTTTCATGTCATGTTGAAGCAAACCTTATATTTCATTTGTAGATTTTTCAGTAAGTTACTGATCAGCATTTTAAAAATTATGAAATAGAATTTGTTATTGAATACATACTGGGTCACAAGATAAAAGAAAGCCACTGATATTTTAAATTATCTCTTTTCAAGTAAGAAATGTTGGTCCTACTGTTGTGTATACGGGTTATTAATGTAAAGGATTATCTCGTGGAGGGAAGGTGTGTCTTTGCTGGAAGACCCCACCTAGTTTTCTTCCCCACTGCAATAAGTGTATAGAATGTGTTCAGTTGCCCAAGAGCTAAGGGCTTAGTTTCAGCCTCTCCTTTCTGTTTCCTCTGGAGTCAAAACTTGAGAGGACTGAGTTATTTCGTAAAAAGGAAAAGAGACAAGGAAAAATAGCTGACACTTGCTGAGGACCTTCTCTGAGCCTGGCACTAAGGCGCTTAGTATACATTACCCTACTTAACGCTCACAGCACTATAACAGATAGAAAACATGAGGTATATAGAGATGCAAGTGACTTGGCCAAGACCCCAGCCCAGGTGCCTTGGCTCTGAGACCTACTCTTCCAGCACACCAGGCTGCCTTTTGCATCCATGGCCTTAAAAGCAGCCCTTTGAGCCTAAGCATCAACAGAAATCAAACAGAGCAACCCCGGGCCCTAAGCAAGAACTAATGTTCTCAAAGAAAACCCTGATGCATCGCAGCTTCCTGAGAAGGTTCCTGGCCTTACTGTTTGCTAGCTGTGTGACTCTGGGTAAATCTCTTAACCTCTCTGATCCTCAGTGGACCAGCGTTGGGGAGCATCAGGTGCGTGAACAGCACTACTGAGGGGAGACGTAGCTGCCCAAACCTGACTCCCAGCCCACCTGAGGTCCAGCTCACCTGAGTTGCCCTCACAGGTGGCTCACAGGTTGCGGTCCTGGTGCTGCCACTGGCCCTCTGTGTGACCTTGGACAAATCCCTGGCTGTCCTGGGTGGGCCTCAGTTTCTCCCTGTGAATACTGATGAGTCTTGACGGCTCTGGACGGTAGTGGTCTTGCCCTGATTACTCAGGTCTGCTTGTGGGACACTGACGTCCTTGCCAGGCAGGGTGGTTGTGAGGATTAAAGATGATGGATATAAAGTCTTCATTCCTGTTATATGGCAGATACTCACCAAGTAAGAGCTGTCATGTCTGTGTTTAAGTACACAAAAAAGGAAAATATTTTAGGAAAATGTCTATATAAGATTAAGGGAATAAACTTCAGTTATCTTGAAAGTTTATTGATACTAAATGTTCCCCCCTGATTCTGGATAAAATTATCACACACACTGTGTGTCCACTCTTCTCTTTTGTTTGCATTAACTCATTTAGTCCTCACGACAACCTTTGTGATAGGTGTTATTATTATCCTCATTTTACAGATGAGAAAGCTGAAGCACAGAGAGGTTAAGTAACTTGCCTGAAGTCACAGGCAGCTATCAAGTGGTGAGGCCAAGATTCTAACCCAGGCAGACTGGCTCCAGAGCAAGGGAAAGAATAAAACCTGCTGTACCTTGGGATTGTTGTGAGATTCAAAATAAGCTAAGCTTTGGGAAAGTGACTCATAAATGCTGTGTGCATTCTAAGAGCTTGTGTAGCAGGCAGACTGGGGCTGGGGTTAAGATACAGACTCCAGTCTGGCTGCTTGGATTGAGTTCTAGCTCCTGCCACTTAACTAGCCTTTGTTATTTTGAGCAGATTGCTTAATCCTCTGCTTCACTTTCTCAACTAGAAAAATTGGGGTTGTAAAAGGACATACCTGATAGGATTATTTTGAGGATGAAATGAGTTGGTACATGTGAAGGGTTTAGAATAATGCTTAACAAAGTTCTAAGCAAATGATGGTGATGAAGATAAAGAAGAACATGATGATGAAGATGTCCAGATGTCAAAGAAAAAGAACAGGAAAGAAGCCTTGAAGTTTGAGAACCCTTGGATTGAATCCCAGTCCCTAATTTTTTTTTTTTTTTTTTTTTTTTTTTTGGCCATGCCGCTTAGCTTGCGGGAATCTTAGTTCCCTGACCAGGGATTGAACCTGAACCCCCCAGCAGTGAAAGCACCAAGTCCTAACCACTGAACCGCCAGAGAATTGCCCCCAGTTCCTAATTCGATCTCAGGAACATTTCTAAACTTCTGACTCAAATATTCTCAAAACAAGAGTTTCCCAGATTAGAGGTAGTGTATGTAAAAGCCCTCAGCATGGTGCCTGCCACTGAGTAGAAACTTGATAAATATTAGGTCCTTCTTCATTCTCTCAACACTGAACATCTACTATGTGTAACAGTGGTGCTAGGCTCTGGAAGACACAAATGTGAGACATTCTCTGTACCTCCAGATAGAAATCTGAAGAGTGAGACTAATATGGTCGTTGATAACCAATATAAGGATTAAAAAATATATAGTGCTAAATGCTCTGAGAGAAAAATGTAATCTCTGAAGAAGGAGGTAGTCCTCCACTGGGGAGATACAGGAGGGCTTTCTGTAGGAAGTGGTGTTGGTTGTGGGCTTGGAGGCTGGGTGGGACTTTAATTCCACCCAGGATTAGACTGGGCTCGGGGCCTATAGGAGACCAGGCTTCTGAGGCCCTGTGGTATTCATGCCTGTGAGCCTAGGAGGAAGTTGGCTATCTGCAGTGCCCAGTGCTGACAAACTGGGCAAAGCTCTGTGAGCTGAGGAGTTTGGGCCCATGGGTGCACTGTAACTGGAATTTCCAGATCTGGAAGCTCTAGCCTTGTGGTCAGATAGGCAGCATTCGCGGGCCCTTGTTGATCTGCCTAGAGCATGACATGAGTGCTCAGAGAGAGGGGGAAAGGTTGTATTTTCTCTGCTGCTTACCAAGGAAAAGTGAGAGAAACTGCCCAGATGATCCTTGAGGCTTCTGCCCTCTGCTTTGCCCAGGCCTCCCACTCCATGCCCCGCCCACCCGCAAACTACAGGCAGGGTTGGGAGGGAGCCGCAGATGGGGCAGACAGATCTGGGTGTGAGGCTTGATCTCGGGGAAGTCAGTTAACCCCTCTGAACCTCAGTTTCATCCACTGTGAAATGGCGGTGAGTATTTAATAAGGTGAAATTAAATGAGAATTTGTGTAAAGCACCTGGCTTAGGGCTTGGCACATTACAATTAGTCACCATTTATTGACACGTGATTTGTGTTGCACAAGACCTAGGATACAGACCCAGCCCAAAAGGAGACAGCAATGGTCCCATTGCCACCCGTACCTGATCTGTGTTCAACCCCCATACTCCCTCACAGAGAGAAGTCTCCAGGGACCCCTGAATCCATCCTACACACTGGACCTCAGAGCGATCCTTCTCAAATACCTCCTCAAGGTGCTCCCTTGTTCTTTGCCTTTAGTTGAGCCTCCCATGGAAGCCTGCTAGACTGCACTGCCAGGGGCTAACCTTGCTCCAGAGCTGATTCTTCTACTTGTTAGTTGTTTAAAATAAAAAGTAAAAATGTACATGACCTAAGGCAAAATACGGGGTTTCAAAGAAAGTGTGAACTGGAGACAGGCTCATGCTCCTCTGTCTCCCGTTCTCCTCTGGGAATCAGAGGTCTGTGGACAGGGCCACGTCCCAGTGCCTCGCCTGGTCAGCAGCCTCCACTGCCAGGCCCAATCAGCTCCTTCCTGTCTGTCCTCCCCCTTGCCTGCCCCTCCTGCTCTGTGCCCTGCACTTGGGGGCAGTCCCAAGCCCCTGAGCCTATCCAGGTACAGCCCTGGCAAGGCAGGCTCCGCACTTAGGCAGGTGGGAAAGGCATTGGTGACATCATCACCCATCGATACGGAGGACGGGCTCTATACTGGAAGTGGAAGGGCCTGGAGTCGGTCCTGATGCTGCCACTGGCCCTCTGTGTGACCTTGGACAAATCCCTGGCCTTCCTGGGTGGGCCTCAGTTTCTCCTTGTGTATACTGATGCGTCTCGACGGCTCTGGTCGGTAGTGGTCTTGCTCTGGTTCCCCAGGTCCGCTCCCGGGACACCGACGTCATTGCCAGGCAGGGAGGCGCCCGGCCGCGGCGGGGTGGAGCCACGGGTCCCGCCCCGCCCAACCCGTCCAGGTGCTGCCGCCGGAGCCGCCGCTACTGCCACAGCCGCCACGAGGGGCCGCCCGCGCCTCCATCCAAGTCCGGCCCGTGTCCATGGCCTTTCTGACCGCCTGGAAGCGGGCGGTCTCCGGGGAAAGCGACCGCAGGTACCGGGCGGGGGCGGGGACTCGGCGGGAGGCACTGATGGGACTGAGGGGCGTCTGGAGAACAGCCGACGGGAGGGGCAGCTGACGGAACACAGCCCGAGACAGCAGTGTGCGGGCTGCTGGCCGCGGGGTAACGGCCGAAGGGCCCGGGGAGAGAGGCAGCCCAGCCCCTCTCACCCCAGCCCCCCCACGTATCCCTTGCTCGCGTGTTATGGCCCCCAGCAGGGCTGGGCCTGGGGGTGAAGAGATACGCCCCCAACACCCCGGTCCCACCCGAGCCCCGCTTCCGGTGCCACAACCTGTGAGCCACCTGTGAGGGCAACTCAGGTGAGCTGGACCTCGGGCGGGCTGGGAGTCAGGTTTGGGCAGCTACGTCTCTGTCTCGCCTTAGCAGTGTTGCTCACGCACCTGAACCTCCCCAGCGTTGCATGAGCAGAGATAGGGGTACGTGTGCCCGGACAGGTGAGAGCAGATACACTATCCCCCGCCAGGGGTTGTCCACATCTGGGGGCAGCAGTGTGGAGGGAAATCCTGCGTCCCAGTGCCTGTCCATGGTGGAACTGTGTGCACCACAGCTTCTTCAAGGTCAACCCTTCAGGGATGTGTCATTGCCTCCTGTGTGTCACCTCCAACTCCCAGCTGTCCCCACCTCCTGGGTGAGTTGGTTTCTCCAGATGTGTTCTCATGAGAAAGGGGAGAGGGGACAGCCCTGACCTCTCTTCTGAGCTGTGACCCCCAATTTCTTTCCTTTATATATTTAAAGTTCACTCTGCTACTCCCTGGAGAAGGGCAATCTAACTGCCTTCCCAACACCTCCATCTGACTGTCACATGGGCACATCAAACTCGGCAAGCCCCAAATCAAACTTCACATCTTCACCCCCAAACCTGTTCCTCCTCCTGTGTCCCCATGGCATAGTCATCCACCCAGTTGCCCAAGCCTGGAACCTGGGAGTCATCCCTCTCACCTCCCTCCCTCTCCTCCACCCTGGTCTCCAAGTTCTGCTGATTTTATCTTTTTGATGTCTCTCAAAGCTGTTCATTCCCCCTGGACTATTGTAATAGCCCCTAACTTTTCCATTTCCTCCAGTCTTCCCCTTTCCATGCATCCTTCAGACTTGTCTTTTCTAAAGCACAAACCAGACCATGTCATTTTTCTGCTTTAAAGTTCTTCTATGGCTCTCTATCACAGAGGTGAAAGGTCAAGGCTCTCCAGGGGAGAAGCTGTGACCTGCCCAGCCCCGCTTCCCATCACTCTCTGACCCTCACTCTGGTCTGGCTTTGTAGGGCTCTCACAACTGTGCTGGGCTGCTCAGGGCTACTTCTGCCTGGAATGCCATCCTCTACTCCTGACATTCACCCTATAAGATTCAACTTTAGGTGACATCTTTTGTTATTAAAAAAATTTTGTTTTGACTTTTAAAATAAACTTTTAATTCAAGGGTAGCACATATAGAGAAAAGTGTACCCATTGTAAGTGTACAGCTCAATGACTCTTCACAAAGTAACCAGTACCCATGTAACCAGCACCCAGATTAAGACACAGACTATTACCAGCCCCCAGAGTCTCCCTTGTGCCCCACCCAGCTGCAAGCCCCCAAAGGTAACTATTGATACTATCCTGACTTCTAATACCATAGGTTTGATTTGTCTGGGGTTTTTTGTTTTTGTGGGGTTTTTGTTTGTGTGTTTGTTTTAATTGAAGTATAGTTGATTTACAATGTTGTATTAATCAGCAAAGTGATTCAGTTATCCATATGTGTGTGTGTGTATATATATATATATATATATATATTCTTTTTCAGATTCTTTTCCATTATAGGTTATTACAAGATACTGAATATAGTTTCCTATGCTATACAATAGGACCTTGTTGTTTATTTTATATACAGTAGTTTGTATCTGCTAATCCCAAACTCTGAATTTATCCTTCCCCCACCCCCTTTCCCCTTTGGTAACCATAAGTTTGTTTTCTATGTCTGTGAATCTATTTCTGTTTTGTAAATAAGTTCACTTGTATCATATTTTAGATTCCACATATAAGTGATATTATATGGTATTTGTCTTTCTCTGTCTTACTTTAGGTGACCTCTTTTAGAGAAACTTTCTGAGCCCACCCTGAGTCAGGCTCAGAGGCTTTCTGGGCTCCAGCATCTTTGCTTCCCTCTCATGGCTCTCATTCAGTTTTTCAGCAAACATTCTTGGGCACGTACCATGTTCCAGGCATCGTACTAGGTAGTGTGGATATGGTGTTACTTATGACATACAAGCCCCTGCTCTCAGGAGACCACGTTCTAGTGGGAAAGACAGATTAAACAACTAGGCAAATAAATAAGTAAACACCAGAAACCGATGCTGTAAGGCTTAAAATAGAGCCATGTGATAGACAGTAAAATCCATCTTTCCCAGAGCATTCCCTGCAGTGAGGATAGCTCCTGTCAAAGCCTGAGATGTGTCTGAGGAGCAGAAAGGTGTGTGTGTTGTTGAGGATCCCTGCCTGTTGGGATCCAGGAGGCAGGCTGCCCAGAAGAGGGCCAAGTTTGGATTTCATTGTGTGTTGGGAGCCACTAGAGGGCGTTAAAGAGGGGACTCATATTTAAAGATGATCCAGCTACCCCATGGAGAAAGGATTTTAACGCTGGGGCATGGTCACCCCTCTCTGTCTCCCCACCACATATGGAGAGGGGATGGGGTTCATCTGCCCCCATGTCCCCGAAGCCCAGCACAGAATGCTTCGGTTTTGATGAGAACCTGGGGGGATGATTTCTGAGGAGGGTGAGATCACAGTTGGGGTGCTGAGGAGCGGCTGGGTTTACATGGATTTCTTGCCTGCCTGCCCTCCTGTAAGAACCCAGCTGTGCTCTGTCCTGCAGGCACCCTGCGTGCTGCAGTGTAGTTGAGGGCCTGAACACATGTACCTTTCTACTTCAGCTGGAACTTGCTGGACACAAATACTCAGAGAATTCTGACTCCCAGTCGCCCTCACAAGATCTCACACCTGGGACAACAAACCAGGTCTCCTTTCTCTCAGCTCGGGACCTGTGACTTCTCCACCCTCAGGCCTCACCCACCACGCTGCCTGTCTCCCAAAGCCTGGCTGAGGGGTGAAGGGCTTGGGAGGGTGCTCGGCCCCTGCTCTGCCACTTACATACTGGCTCTATGACCCTGATTCAGTCGCCTGACCCATGTGAGCCTTAGTTTACTCAGCTATAAAATAGTAGCTACTTACCAAGTGGCGGAAGACCTGGTGAAGCCACACTGGTAAAGGACCTAACAAAAAGCCACCGAGCATATTCAGTGACCAGTAAATGTGAATTCACTGGTACGAGGGAATCTTCCTTCTGAGGTATTTGCATTGAACAGAGGGGATTCAGAATGGTTTGGGAGCCAATGGTGGGATTCCAGGCACCAGGACTGGGTAGCCAGGGACTGTTAGGAGAGGGAAATGATGCCTGTGCATCTTAAGATGGGGATGGCCACCTACTCGGCCTACAAACAGGGTCCCTTCCCAGTCATACCAGTAGCCCCTGCCCCCACCCCATGGCTGCTCCCATAAGAGACAGCACCAGGATCAGAGGGGCAAGTGTAGGCAGGCAGAACGCTTTTTTAAAATAAATTAATTCATTTCTTTATTTATTTTGGCTGTGTTGGGTCTTCGTTGCTGCACGCAGGCTTTCTCTAGTTGCGGTGAGCGGGGGCTGCTCTTCGTTGCGGTGCGCGGGCTTCTCACTGTGGTGGCTTCTCTTGTTGCCGAGCACAGGCTCTAAGTGAGTGGGCTTCAGTATCTGTGGCACGCAGTCTCAGTAGTTGTGGCTCGCAGGCTCTAGAGCGCAGGCTCAGTAGTTGTGGCGCACGGGCTTAGTTGCTCTGCGGCATGTGGGATCTTCCCAGACCAGGGCTGGAACCCATGTCCCCTGCGTTGGCAGGTGGATTCTCAACCACTGCACCACCAGGGAAGTCCAGGCAGAACGCTTTTGAGAGAGTAATTCAGTGGTAGAGCTTGTAGGAGGGAGGGGCCGCCCCAAGAATGGAGGGGCCCTGCTGAAGAGGCTGGGGGCCTGCTGGGCTGTTGTTGGAAGATTTCTTGCTCTTGGTTTGAGTCTGAGCTCAAGGAGCTCTCAGATGCCTCCAGGTAGGGAGTTTCGAATTTGGTGACTGGAATCCTTGGGCAGCTATGGGGTCCCTTCCTTGGGACTGGATGTGGACTCAAGGCCAGTGCTGAGTTTTCACCTCAGATCCTGTGAGCTGAGGCATCTGTGATCACCAGACTCATGATTTAAAATTCCAAATGTCTATGATGTTGAAGCTACTGACCCCAGGATTCTGATTTACCCCCTGTTGCTGAGGGCAGCTGCATGGAGTAGGAGAGGGCTCTGGTGTGGGAGGCACAATGTGGTCCCTCAGATCCTCAACCCCTGGTGAGGATACCATGGGAAAACTCCAAGTAACCTTTGTCCCCCTTTGTCAGTTATGGAGGGATTCTGACTTGGGGTATTTTTGGTCCTTTCTTGAGGTCAATGGAAAATAGATTATTTAGGGTGCAATTTCAGTTCTGCCAGCATGCCACATTTCCTGAAATCTCTTCAATCTGTAGCTCTAGTTGCTTGAGTTGCTTTGTCCTTCCCCTGAAAATTTCTGCCTCTCAGCTCAGTTTCTGTCTGTGGTCAGCTCCATTCTCTCCTAATGCTCACCTACTTCTCTACTCAATGCAAGACAGGGATGCCAGCCGTTTCCAAGCTCACGTCCTGGGACAGTAAGACAAAGCAGTGGAAAGTCCTCTGGAGCCACACAGGTTGATTTTGAATCCTGACTCCGGGCCTTTCTACCAGTGTGACCTTGGACAGGTTGTTTAAGTTCTCTGCGCCTCAGTTTCTTCATCTGTAAAGTGAGGGTAATGGTAGGACTTGCCTCACAGGGTTGTTGTGAGGACTGCATGAATTAGTTTATGCAAAGCACAGAGGACCGTCCTTGACACATAGTCGGTACTATACCCAAGAGTGTTACTGATTATTATGATTAGTCTCCCCAGGCCAGGAGAGAAAGGGGCTTCTCCACCAGCTCTAATATGAAAAAGCTCAGGGAAGTATTCCAATTGGCTCTTCTTTAACCAACCACTGTGTCCTGAGAGGTGGGGTCAAGGAAGAGAACGCACCTTCCGTTCAGCCACTGGGGCAGGAGAGGAGAGGAGGAGAAACAGTTCTCTAAAAACAAGTGGGTGGCAGGGAAGGGTTCAGGGCGGGGAGGGTTGTAGCATCCATGTTGGCCACATGGCAGGCCTTAAAATAAAGCCATAGTTTCATGAAGTACCCAAATTATGATTTCCTTGGAGCACCGCTGACCATCTGTCTCAGTCTTCCAGCTGTTGTTGACCCCCTGGGAGCTGGGAACTAGTCCCTTATGAACCCTGCTTGGGACCTGTGCCACGCACCACCCCCTGCGATTGTGGCTTTGCCAGCCCTAGTCCCATTCTCTCCATGACTACCACCACCTCCCTGGCCTGGAGAGGGTGTAGGCTCTTTGCTTTATCACCCCATCCCAAGGGTGGGACAGACCTTTCCCCTAATTCCCTACCACTTGACTAGGACCAGGCTGTAACTTTTAAGGCCACCTTGGGATGCAAGGAATGAGCAACTGAATTTTATGATTCTGTGGCTTCTCTCCAAGCCCCTCAACCATCCTGGAAGGAGCCTTCCTGCAGAACTTCTACTTCTGGGAGGGCCCAATGTATGTCTTCCAGCATCTTCCCTCCCGAGAGAGGAGGAAATTTCTGCCTTAACCAAGACAACCAAGCCTTCCTTTCCTTTCTCAAGATCAGCCCTTTCCCAGGTGAACGGCAGTGCAGAAATCTACTGCTTTCAGGTAAAATCCTTTGCCCAGCCTACTAACTGGCTGGTTATATTATAACCCAGACAATTATATTAGGAATTATGACAGTGGGTGGGACATCAGGCACCCATCCAGGTAGACCTGGGTCTGGTCTATTCCTCTTTTTTTTTTTAGATGTTGGGGATAGGAGTTTATTAATTAATTAATTAATTTTTGCTGTGTTGCGTCTTCGTTTCTGTGCGAGGGCTTTCTCTAGTTGTGGCAAGTGGGGGTCACTCTTCATCGCGGTGCGCGAGCCTCTTACTGTCGCGGCCTCTCTTGTTGCGGAGCACAGGCTCCAGACGTGCAGGCTCAGTAGTTGTGGCTCACGGGCCTAGTTGCTCCGCGGCATGTGGGATCCTCCCAGACCAGGGCTCGAACCCGTGTTCCCTGCATTAGCAGGCAGATTCTCAACCACTGCGCCACCAGAGAAGCCCTGGTCTATTCCTTTTGATTTCCTTTTTCCCCCATCAGACAAAGTTTGTCCGTGCATGTTCCCTCCCACAGCCTCAGGTGTTCCCCTTACCCCCTCGCGGAGTTGCCCTACAATACCCACCCCCTGTAAAAATTCATCTCCAGCTAAGAAACAGCCTCCCCCAGATAGAGCATCCAAGTGTCAGATTGAAGTAACTCTGCTCTCTTTCCAAGAAAATTGCTGGGTGGGTACTTCCTTTATATCAGTGACTGAAGGGCACACCCAAGCACTGTCCCTGAGTGCAGGCCAGGCCACTCAAAGGGGGATGGAGGCTCCCCAGGCTCTGAGGACAGCACTGCACTCAAATCGTCACCGTTCTCCACCTGCACTTGCCCCTGCTCCCTCCAGCCACAGCTTCTCTCCCCGACACCCTCTTAACTAGGCCCCTGCCTCCAGAAGACCTTGTGCCCTTCAACTCTGCTGCCTCAGTGATCTGTAATAACAGCGAGATCTGCCCTTGGCTGTGCCCTGACTTGACATGCATCATCATCTTCGATGCACCACAACTCTGACCGGGAGCCCTGTTGTCTCCAATTCTAATAGATGAGGAAATTGAAGCCTCCTCATACTTTCTCAAATGCATAGACATTGGGGTTTTCTTTTTAGTACTGGATGTGTAATTTTGTATTCTGCTTTTCTCATATTTTTCCACCTTTTCAAAAACTCATTCATGCAATAAATATTTATTGAGCACCTACTGTGTGCCAGGCACTGTTCTGGGCACTGAAAATATGTTAGAGAACAAAGCTGGAAAAAAAACCGAAAACAAACTCTTCTCTTGTGGAGTGTAGAATTTAGTAGGGAGAGACAGAGACTAAACGAATAAGCAAAATATACAGGATGTCAGATAACAAGTGCTATGGAAAAAATAATGCAGGGCAAAGGAACTGGGAGAATGAGTGTGATGGTTCCATTTTAAACAGAATGGTCAGGGAAGGCCTCACAGAGAAGGTAACATTTGAGCTAAGTCCTGAAGGAGGTGAGGGACTAATCATGTGAATATCTGCAGGAAGAGCATTCCAGGCACAGGGAACAGGAAGTGCAAAGGCACACTCCTGACGTGGGAGCGTGCCTGACATATTTGGAGAAGAGCAAGGAGGCCAGTGTGGCTGAATAAGAGAGTAAAGGGAGATGATATCAGAGAGAGAGATGGGGGTGCACGGCATCCAGGCCTGGTGGCCAAGCGAAGACTTTAACTTTTGCACTGAGCACGATGGGAAGCCAGTGCAGAGGTGTGAACAGGAGCGTGACATGATCTGATCAAGTGGGTCTGGTGCTGTGTAGAGAGTAGACAATAAGGGGACAAGGGTAAGAGCAGAGAAAACAATTAGGAGACAATGCAGTAATCCAGGCAAATAACTTCTCTATAAATTTAATATCTGCAGAATAGTTCACCCTACAAATTCACTATAATTCACTGAACTAATTCCTTATTTTTTTAAATATATATATATTTATTTATTTTTGGCTGCGTTGGGTCTTTGTTGCTGCACACGGGCTTTCTCTAGTTGCGGTGAGCGGGGGCTACTCGTCATTGTGGTGCACAGGCTTCTCATTGCAGTGACTTCTCTTGTTACGGAGCACAGGCTCTAGGTGCGTGGGCTTCAGTAGTTGTGGCTCGCGGGCTGTAGAGTGCAGGCTCAGTAGTTGTGGCACACGGGGACCAGGGCTCGAACCCGTGTCCCCTGCACTGGCAGGCGGATTCTCAACCACTGCGCCACCAGGGAAGTCCCTGAACTAATTCCTTATTGATGGGCATTTAGGTTATTTCCAGCTGTATATTATAGGAAACACTATGATGAACATCAATGTACAATAAATCTTTGTGTCTGATTGTTTCTTAAGACATGTTTGCTACCCAGGTGTTACTGGTCATCTTTTTGAGGCTTTCAGCCCCTAATTCCAGTTGCCCTTCAGAAAGCCAGTGCCACTTTCTACTCCCACCAGCAGTGAGTGAGGTAGCACATTTGCCCTGAGGGCATGTAGTAGGTGTCCAATGGATGCTGCTCTGTCCTTCTGGACCTGGCCAGGTCTGGGTGCACATCATAGGGGAAATGCCTCTTCTCTGGACAGCCTTGCGTAGTTCCAAAGCTCTTTTGGGTTCATTTGCTTATTTAATGCTCACGACAGTCTTGTTATCCCTGCTTTATGGGTGAGGAAACTAAAGCTCAAAGAATAATGATAAGGCCCCATTCTAAGAGCTTTATGTATTTTATCTCGTTTAATCCTTACAGCAACCCAGTGAGGTTGGTGCGATCAACATCCCCATTTCAGAGATGCAGTGCAGGGTGTCGGGGGGGGGGGGGTATAAGCCCTGGCTTGCAAACCTGCTCTCTGAACCGTTCCCTGCCCTGCCGCAAGCTAGTAGGATGACTGACTTGCTTGGGGCTGCGGAGCAAGGACATGGTGGGGCAGGAGTCCAGCCAGATCTTCCTGGTCCTGCAGCCCAAGTTCTAACCTCTGACGGGATGCCACTCGATGCCAGAAACCCTTCGTTAGCATTCTGTATCTTCTTTTCACTCAGAATTGTTCTTGGTCCTTTGTGCCTGACTGGAGGCTCCTTTCTTAGACCCACCCTTGGCAGCTCCTGGAGACCAGACTTTCATAAAAGAGCTCAGATCCCAGAACTGAGAACATCAGAGCAGGGAGGGTCCTTGACTTCCTGGTGCAATCTTCTCTCCCTTTTATATTTGGTAGGGAGAGAGAAACTAAGGGCCAGAGTGAAGCAGTAACTTGTCTGAGGTTCACAGCTAGTAGGGGCCAGAGTCCTTGAGGAGGAAGGGGGCCGGCCCAAGGAGCAGGCCTCGTGCTCCCTAAGGGCCTGTCTCCAGGGAATATTGAAGAACTGTGACTGGTTCAGCCCTCTTCCAGGGCCCTTTGTGGATGGGCCTGTTTACTTGTGAATTATTAACGAGCCCAAGCCTGTAGCCTGCTGGGTGGGGCTCACTCACTTTAAGAAAACCTGCTTTACAGCCACTGGGAGGGCTCTAGGGTCTGAGGTGGATAGTTCTGGGCTTTAGAGACAGTGGGGGTGGGGCTGGGGGGTGGAGGCTTTCTCCAGGGAGAGGTCTGGAGAAAGGCACTGAGAATAGGGAAGGGGACAAGGGGTCACCCAAGTAATGCTCAGTAAGCATTACTACCAGCACCCCTGAGAGGTTGGCACTATTATCCCAGGTTTACAGATGGAAGACTGAGATTCAGAGAGAACTGACTTCACAGCTTAAGCTCCTTCTACGATGGCATCACTTTTCACATGCTCACACCCCTATTTCTGTGACACACACACACACACACACACATTTCCACACATTTTCTCTACAGGATAGAATTGAGACCTGGTTTAAGATATGGCTAGACCTGAGTCCAAGTCACACTTGGTCCAAGCCTCAGTCTTCTCATCTGTAGGATGGGAGATAAAGCTACTATGGAGCTTTCTGGAGCATTCTGAGGAGGTTTCACTAAACAGATACTTATTGAAGACCTTCTTCTTTTCTTTTTTAAATCTTTTTAAATTTGGCCAGGCTATGCAGCTTTCGGGATCTTAGTTCCCTGACCAGGGATCAAACCCGGGCCCTGACAGTGAAAGCACCAAGTCTTAACCACTGGACCACCAGGGAATTTCCTGAAGTCCTTCTTAAGCTGAGAGATGGTATTGGTGAAAACAGTCTATATTGAGATGTCTCAGGGCCACTGAGAAGTGCAGTGAGCCCAGTGGTTTGTTCTTACACGCTGGGGAGAAGATGAGAGAGGAAAACAGGCCTCGCATCTCCCAGGCACCAAGCACCAGAAAAAAAGGTCCCCTGGCAGGGGAGGAGGGAACCCAGGACTCAGGATGCTCTCCTGGTCCCCTGGGAATGAGCAGGTGACCTGAGCAGGGTCACTGGGGTTGGGAGGCAGAAATAATGGTGACTCACAGGCTCCCCAGGGTTGGGGCTAGGAAGGAGCTCTTGGGAGCCGGGAACTACCCAGGTGGAACCCTCAGGAGGGGTGGGCCACTCTGATGCTCTGACTCACCAGGCGAGTGGCCCCAGCATCACTGCCACCGTTGTGGCATGGGCAGAGTTCCAGCTCTGAAGGCAAAGCGGAGCCTCAGTTTTCCTCTGTAGAAGGGGGAGAATAATAGCATCTACCTTGGCACTGTCACCGCCATCGTCAGGGCACTTATGTAACACCATAAGCACATGCTAGGCACCATCCTGGGCATTTTACACATAATGCTTAATCCTCACAATGACCCTTTGAAGCAGGCAGTACTTCCATCTTACTGATGAGGAAACTGAGGCTCAGAGAGGTGGTTAAAAGTGTGCATTAAACGAGATAATCCACGTTACATATTTAACATGTGTGGCACATAATAAGCCTTCGATGAATATCAGTCATTATTATAATCATTACCTCAGAGGAAAATGGTAAAGTGCTAGGCTCAGTGTTAAAGTTTTTGGTGATTAGTTAGGCACTTATACAGAGATGTCAGACCAGGCCCTACCCTCCAGAAGGTCCCAGTCTGATGGCAGAGACAGTCACATACAAACCTCACTCCACCCCCACCCTACACAGATGGTGTTCACCCAGGGTGATAGGGGAGGTCAAAGTGGGTTAGAGCAGTGTGTGCCCGGGAAGCCCCTGACCCATCTAGGGAGGAAGGGCTTCCTGGAAGAGGAGGCATCTGAACTGAAAACTGCAGGGTGAGTAGGAGCTTTCGCACAGGGCAGGATTTTAATAAATGTTGGTCAAATACAGTAAAGATTTACTTTGAAGCTAATGTAGCATAAACCTTCAGAACTCCTTACTCACCTGGCCCCTCCCAAGGCTCTGGGAGGACCCTGGCAATTTTATTTTGGTAAATTTGTATTTTTTTTTAAAAAAAGAAGCCTTTCAATTGTACGATTTTGGATCATCCCTTGGTTAAATGAATGAATAATATGTGACAAGGAAGAAGGTGTGTTCCAGGCAGAGGGAACAGTATGTGCAAATGCCTAGAGACCTGAAAGTGCCTGGCATGTGATAAGACCCCCCAGCCCCCCACCGCCAGCCTCCTCACCCAGGCTCCTCTTTACACACAGTGCTGGTCTTCTCACCAGCTTCACAAACTCCAGCTGTCCTCAGTGTACCTTTGCCCACTTCCATGCTTTTTCATCCATGTACCCATCTGGTACATCCTTTCTACAACTTCATTGTGTATAAATAATACAAACTTCAAGGCTCAACTCTGTCCACCTTCTCCAGGAAGCCCCCAGCCTATATAGCACTCTCCCTTATCTGGACTTCTGCAGATGACAGTGGATGTTATCATAGCCCACTCCTTGTAGTTAATTATCTTTTCCATGCTTATGTCAGAATCCCAGAGGTGGGATAACCCTTGCTAGTGAGCACCTGGCTCTGCTCACATATGGACAGCATAAGAACTCACTACCTTTCTAGACAACCTGTTTAGATTTAAACAGTAATCCCCTAAACCTCTCCCCTCTGCCACCAGGCCCAATCTGCCTGGCTCTCCCAGGACCTAGTCCAAGCCCTCTTTCTATCATGGCTGCTTCTACAGACTCCTCCTGTTTCCTTTTCTAACATCCTGGAGCTCAGGGCAGATCCAGGGGTGCTGGAGTCCCTCCTCCTTCTGTCCCCTGCCTTTGTGAAGGGACAGCTCTAATGGCAGCCACGTGCTCTGATGAGTCATGATTAAGAGCATCTGGGGCCTGGACGTGGTAGCTGGTTAACTCTTCATGGGCCAGTGGCTCTTCTGCCAGGAGACCAGGTCGGCTTCAACCCTGGTCCTAGACATATACCTTAGGGCTGGGCACACAGTAGGCATCTGAGGAGTGTTATGGGTGACCCCACATAGGCCCTGGGGATTCAGGGGAGAGGGGACCCAGAAGGCAAGGGTGTGCACTTTGGAGTCAGGAGGGTTGAGTTCCAATCACGACTTGCCGTTTTTTTAGGTGAGTGGCCTTGGGCAAGTCACGTGAACTCTGTACCTTAGTTTCCCCATCTGTAAAATGGCAGCTATGGGGACTATTTGAGGAGGCGAGTGTGAACTGCTGGCTAGCAGCGAGTGCTAAACCGCGTTATTTTCTGCCTTCTGGTCTCCTGCAAACACAGTCAAGCTGTGGACAGGTGGGTGGGATTAAAATCCAAGCCTGACTCTGGAGGCCATGTCTTTCTTTGCATGAATGCCTCCGACCCGATGCAGTAGGATGATGAAGGGCTTGGGTCGGGGGCGGTGAGAGTGGCAGGGAGGTGGACCTCAGGCCTAGGAGAACTTCCCGGGACCACACTGGTGGGGCTCCTTAGGAAGGAGCGAGCCCCCGCTCTCGGGGGCATGGGCTGGGCAGACCTTGGGCGCCCAGGGGTCTTACCCGTCAAAGCGGAGGTGGGGCGGGGGCGCCTTCCGCTGGCGGGCAGGCCCCAAGCAGCCCCCGCCCGCTGCTGGGCCCGCGTCTGCGGTCGGCCTCGGGCGGGCGGCGGCCTGGCCCCACTGCGCAGGTGGGCAGACCGAGGCCCGGCCCTGCCCCGCCGCCTTCCCCGCCCCCGGCGCTCCCCTCCCCGGCCGGCGCGTCCGCGGCTCGGCGGCACAGCGCCCGCTCTGGGTTCCGGCGGCAGCACCTGGGCCGCGGCTGGCGTCCGCGGGGGCACGCTGTCCGCCCCCCTCGGCGATGACCACGGCCGGCTCCCCGGGCGCCGTGCCGGCAGGGTAAGTGCGCTGCGGAGCGGCCCCGGAGGGCGCGGGCGGGGCGGGGCGGGGGGCGGCGCCGGGCCTGGCCTCCCGCGAGGCCCGCACTGCGGCTTCCAGCCTCTGCGGGGCGGCACCGCGACCCCCGCCCCTCCCGGCCTCCGGGTGCTGCCGCCGCCACCTTCGGAGAGCGGGGAGGGGGCTGCGCGGGGACGGTGGAGGCCCTGGGCACCGTGGGTCGGTCGGTCACTCCCCGCTGGGTCCCAACTTTGTTAGGAAGCTGTGGCCACAGCCGAGTCAGAGCCTCCTTCCTCCGCTCGTGGCGTTTACATCTCCACACCTGTGGGTGGGCTCTTATTGTCACTTCCGAAACAGGTGAGGAAACTGAGCAGTAGCTCTTAAATGACTTGTCTTAGGTCTCCCAGGAGGTGAGAAGTGGGCCTGGGATTTGAACCCAGCGATGCCAGACAGTTCTTCATGTTCGGGGATATTCGGAGGAGTTAAAAGACTAAGATAGGAACTGGCCCGGCCCACCGGGCACAACCGGAACAGGGGTAGTAAAGGTGGGTGTTGTCACTTTCAACGTGGCACTTCTGCTCATCCTCACCCCACCCCGTTGAGGAACCCTGTAGGACCCCTACACCGCCCCTGTAGCAGTGACAGCTGCCAGCTGCTGGGAGACCTGGAGCAACTCTGCCATTCCTGGACCCCCGTGGATAGGGGCTGGGAGCCCTGCTGCTGGGAGCGGGCACTGCTAGGAGGTTGCTGGGTGGAGATCCTGCGCAGGTGAGCTGGGAGGGCTGCCGTTCTGCCTGGAGCCTCACCACCAGGGACAATATTTGCCTAGGGCCTCAGGGCTAACACATGAACAGGGAGGTGACTCGGCTGGTGCCAGCTGTCAGCTGGAGGCCTCCACAGGGCCTGTGTGTGTCCCAGGCTGAGGGCTTGGAAGTTGGGTGGCCGGTGGACACCCTGGCCTGGGGGAGGGTTGCCTGGTGAGTCAGGCAGTGTTTTGTATGACATCGACCAAGTCCTTTATCCTCCCTAGACTTCTGGTCCCTCCTTTGGAAAATACAGGGAGGCTGGGCTGGCTGCTCCCTTCCTTCTCTGGGCTGGTCTTTGTAAATCTGGAAGCTGGTTAAATCCCTTCTGCCCAGTCCTGAGCACCACCCCATTGGGCCCAGAAAAATGGTTTCCAGGAGAGAAGGCAGGCATGGAGCAGGGCACCTATTAAAGAATCCTGAACTCCCAGACTAGACCCCTCATTCATCCTTCTTCCTTGCACACTCACATCCCTGACTGAGTCCTCTCTACAACCCAGGGCTCCTCTGGCCCCTCCTTGGGCCTCCAGGGCAATGAGCCTGCCCTTCTAGCACTGGCAGGTCATCCTCACACTAAACCATACCTACCCACCTGCGTGCCCTCCAGGTCCATCTGTCCCTGGCCCTGTTCAGTGCCATTCTGGTGGGGTCTGAGCAGAGCAGGAGCAAAGCAGTTCCACCTTCACCATAGACACTCATTCAGTCAGTCAACAAACACTCCCAGGCCTGCTCTGGGCCCAGCCCCATGTGTGAGGCTCAGTGGTGAAAAGACCAACATTTAAATCTCCTCCACTTTAAAAATTATGAAATATTTTCAGCCTTCAGAAGAATATCACAAATAATAAAATGAACTCCATGCCCTTGCCAGCAAGCTTTTTCAGATGTTAACATTGTGCCCTGTTTATTTCATATTCTTTGTAAGACATAAAGCATCCCTGTGGACCAGCCCACCCTTCCGTCTACAGAGATAGTCACCATCCTGAATTTTGGTTTTACCATTTCTCTGTCTGTTTTTATTCTTTTGCTGAGTATGTATAAGCCTAAAAAATGCGTAGCTCTTTAAATTTTTTCTGTAAATGGAGTCATATAGCACAAATCATTCTGCAGCTTGCTTTTTCTCACTCAGCTTCAGGTTACTGAGATTTAGCTCTCTTGATCCTTGAAGCCCTGGTCCCCACTTGCCTTGAAGTATGATATGCCACCTGATGTAGAGACCATCATTTATTTATTTATCCAGCCTTCTTGGTGAACACTGAGGTGGTTCCCAGTGTCTTGTTATTCAAACATTGAATATTCTTGAATGATTGTCCTTTGCACATATGTGAGCGTTCTTCCATGTTGCCAGGTAGGAGTGGAATTGCTGGGATTTTACAGGATATGTGCGCTCAATCTTTTAAAGTTACTTAGTTTCATTATAAAAGTAGTGCCGCTCGGTAAAAGAAATGATGGAAATACATAATCTTAGGGAAAAAAATTTGCTAATGTTTCCCGAATACTTCCTATTGTGCTTTCCACTGTCTCAGTCATTCTTCCCAGCAACCCTGGGAGGTAGGTCATTCCCATTTCATTGATGAGGAAACTGAGGCTCATAGAGGTTAAAGAACCTTCCCACGTTTCTCCAACAAGTGATTGCTGAGCTGCAGCTTGAGTCCAGGGTTGTCTGCTTTCAAAACTCCACGCTACCTAGGCCACACCACATCACTCCCTGCCACGTGGTACTCACGTTATGCACAGCTAAGCGGGACTCTGGGAGCAGAGTCACAATCGTATTTGCAATTTAGAAAGGTCACTGTGGATGTGACAGATCCCCATGGACAGGTTGCCTTACCCCCTGAGCCAGAAGTTCCCCCTGAATGCTGGAAGGAAGTAAAAGCCAGCTCTGATTCCAGTCAGCTCTCTGAGTGACTGCCTCGCCCTGCCTCCACTGCCCCACCCATCTCACCCTGACTGGGATCCGGGTAGGAGGGCTTCCTGTCTCCAGCGGAGAAGAGGGTCCCCCAGCTCTGCCCATCAGACACTGAGGTAGTGGTTTACAGGCAGACCACCGTGGGGAGGTGGGAGGAAAGGGGAGTGGGGTGGCCCTCTTCTCACTTTGGCTTCAAGCCCCCTCCCCCACTACACTAAAGTTCCTGGTGTTAGTCGTTACCAGCCATGCTCCACGCTCCACCCTGCTCAGCATCCTCCCCATACCAGAGTTTCCACCCGGCACAGCAAAGAGGACACCATCACCACTTGGGAGCCCAGGAATATTTTGGCCTGGGCCCCGGCAGGGTGGCTTGGAGCAGAAAGGCCTTAAAGACATGGGGACAGCCTGCAGAGAAGTGGGGACCTCAGTCACAGCCAGGGGAGGGTAATGGTTTGGCAGGTTGCTTTTGCAGAAAGTATTTCTGTCTTCTCCCAGGTTCCTGGGAGGAGGACATCAGGTTCCTGTCTTCACTGTCTTCACTTATCTATCAAATGCAGATAAGAACATCTGGCTCTTGGGGCTGGTGGGAGGACTGAGTGAAATAATGCAATCATCAATTTAGATAACTTGAAGTGATATTCTCGTAGTGGTGATAGGTGTTTGTTCATGCTATTATTAGGTCAAATGGGGCCAATGTCCCCAGCCTGCCTGAGCTCCCCAGCCAGCTGGGATGCCCCCATCCCACCCGTACACTTACAGGCCTTCCAGAGCCTCTGTCTTCTCCACCTGCCCCATGATGGCCTGTGCCCCCTCCTCACTATGGTATCATGCCTCCAGCCCTTTGCTCACACTCTTTTCCTCTTCTGGGACTTCCTTCTCCATCTTGTCCTCAGTTCAGGGCCATCTTATCCAGAAAGCTTCCTTGACGGCACCCCCCTCACTTCCGGGCCTCCCCAGCCCCCAGTGACCCCCATGATCACGGCCCTGATGGCTCTGGCCATCACTGTAGCCCTCAAGGGCAGGCCCACGTCTGGGTCCAGTTTCTTTCCCCAGAGTCCAGCCCCAGGCCTGGCCCAGAGCCAGAGATGGGTGGATGTTTGTGGCAGGGAAGAAATCAGCTCCAGGGCTGCCCCAAAGCAGCTGCCCGTCTGGAGAGGTCACCGCAGACCCACCTCATGACAGTTAAGGGGAAGTGGCGCTGGGGCTGCCAGGGGAGGGACTATGCGTCTCTGTGCTGTCTGTGCATCTTTCCCTCCAGGTAGACCAAGGAGGCAGAACCTCTTGACTGGGTTGGAGGTGGGGGTGGGAGCGGGGTGTGCGCAGAAGTGGGAGGTAGGCTCTCGACTCTGGAATTGTTTAGAGATGGGCAGAAGCCAGGACAATGGACTTGACTTCCTGGGGCTGAGCTGGTGGGCACTGGCTCAGGCAGTAACGGGTTAGAACCCACGCTTAGGCCTGTGACCTTGGCCAAGTCACCTGTCTTCTGTGCCTCAGTCTCCTCATCTGCAGTGGAGGTAATAACCCCACTCCACAAGGCTTTGTGAGGGCTCACGGAGAGCACGCCAGTTAAATGCCTGGGGCAGTAGGTACTCACTGCCTTTTCATTGATTCATGCAACAGAGACAGTGGAATGAACACCACTCACTAGGCTAAGCCCTGGGTGCCAAGGAAGACTCTGTCCCTGCCTCATGAAGAGGCGGGCAGAGGCTGCTTCCAGTGGGGCCTTTTTGGCCCTGGAAAGGAACTTGATCTTTATCCTAAGAGTAGGACAGTGAAGGATTTCAAATCCAGAAGTGACATGGTCAGATTTCGGTTTTAAAAAGATAATTTTGGCTATTATGAGAGGGACAGAGTAAAGGGAATAATGCTTCCTACATTATCCCTTAAAAAAACTACCTAGAGGCTGGATGAGTTACAACATACATCCTTTAAAATACATTCCTGAGTGCCCACAGAAGTAACAGATCCTCTCAGGCCAAGAATTCAGAGAGAGCTGAAATCAGGCTGGTAAATTAGATGAAGCCACCTGAGGGTATTTACAAATTCCAGAAACCTAGACTCTTGAGTTTTAATGACACTTAAGGAAAGGGAAATAAGGACTTGGGGCTACCCAACGACAGTGTGAAGAGTTGGAACTTAGCCTCCCTACCACCTCACGTGAATCTGCCACCTTCAAAGGGCGTCCTCAGCAAATAGGGGCATTGACTAGAAAAAACACCCACCCACCACGAAGGGAGGCGGCAGTTCTTGTGGGGACAAAGAGGCCCCCTAGACAATTATACATGTTGGTCTGCCCTCACACAAATTTCAGGTTTGAATATACACTACCTCTGTGGTCCTGGGTATGCTAAACTAAAAAAAGTAACATAAATGGTCTTGGGGGGGGTGGTAGCACCCCAGGGAAGCTGGCTGAAGTAAATGAAAATCCTCTCTGGAGGAATGGATTCTCATTTCAAGATCCCTTCGGGATCAGTCAAATAGGAGCTCATGGTAAAATTACAAAACACACAAAGAAACAAGTCGCTGTGAGCAATAGATACCAGAAGCAAGAAATAGCAGAATTAAGAGTCTAAGATCCTAGAGTGTTAAGATATTGATTATAACTGATTGTGTTTAAAATGTATAAAGAAATCAAAGATAGACTTGCAACAATACGCAGGGAACAAAATACTGCCCAAAATGACCAAGCAGATTTGAAAAAGAACCAAGTGGAATTTCTGAGATGAAAAATAAAATCACTGAAATTAAAAACTCAGTAGAGGATAAGTAGCGGATGAGACCCACTTAAAGAGAATTAGCGAAATGAAAGATCTAAAGAAATTACTTAGAATCTAACAGAGAGAGTGAACGAGATGGCAAAGAAGAGAGAGAAGAGGCATGAAAAACAATAAAATGGGATAACAGAGAGAGAGAAGAGTTAGGAATGGACAGGAGTAGAGGAGGGGTCTTCCATCAGACGTGGGTACAGATGGTAGTGGCCTGGACTGGGGGGCACTGGGTGTAGAAGGAAGTGGATTAAGAGATGTTCAGGAGGTGGAACTGATAGGGCTTATTGATGGAGTAGATGACGGAGGCCAGGGGGAGGATGTGTCAAGGATGACTATTTCTGACTTGAGAAACTTGGTCGAGGGGTACTATTTATTGAGGTGGCAAATCTGGAGAACAGATTTGGGAGAACAAACAAGAGTTCAGTTCTGACCAAAGCATGTTTCATTTTGCCTGGGAAGTTCTGCTGATGCATCACAGAGGAGGAGATATTAGAGCTGGGCCTTAAGACAGGTGTAGAAGTTTACCTGGTGGAGAAAGAACTTTATTAACTTTGGGGGAAAAGGATCTCCTTTCAGTACGATCATCGAGACACTTTTTAGAGCCTTCTCTACTTAAAAGCGACCCCTTGAGAAGAGACATTCATAAGACCATCAGACAGGACTTTTGGGATCATCTCTCATCTTTCAGATGGGAAGTGGAGGCTCAGAAAGATCAGGGATTTGCCCTCCTAGCCCAAGACTCTCCATCCATTCATTCATTCATTCACTGACTTAACCTATATTTATCAAAAGCCCATTTTGTACCAGATACTAGGTGCCGGTGATACAGCAGTGAACAAAACAAAGATTCCTGCCCTCAGGAAGCTTATATTTTAGTGGAGGGAGACAGACAATAAACACAAAAATAAGTAAAAAATATATATATGTCAGAGGGTGGTAAGAGCTATCAAGAAGTGTAAGGACTGGAAGGAGGTCGGGTGTACTGGAGGTGCCATTGGGAAGGTGGCCCTTGAACATAAAAGGCCCTGACAGCTCTTACAGGGTGGCTGCCCACTATGGCCCATTGTGACAGCGCCTGTGGGGTTCTAGAATGCAGGCCTGAGGAGGCCAGGAGAAGGCCTAGAGAAGACGCAGGAAGAAAAGAGCTGAAGTGGGATTTAGTGGGTAGGCTGTGCCCCCCAGTGGGGGCAGAAAAGTCCAATGGGTCGGAAGGGCCACAAAGACTCCTTTTACCCTTGTGAGAGGTAAGATAAATTTATTCCTGAGGTTTCCTTGCACCAACCCACCACATCCCATCCTCAGCCCCTCCCCACGATCTCAGATGACACCACCCCCCTCTGCTCCCCCTCCCACCTTTAGGAACACTTAGAGGTAAGTCCACATTGTCCTGTGTCTTAGTACAGAGTGGGCAGCCTGGAGGAGCTCATGACAGGCATCCAAGGACCACCAGGTAGTTCGCCTTGGGCGCCTTGGGCGGCTCTGTTCCAGCCAGGACAGTCGAGCCTCTCAACTGAGGCTCTGTTGAGAGCTCCCAGGTCATGCCTGTGTCTCTCCCATCAGGACTCCTGGGAGCAGCCTCCATGAGTCCCTGGACCAGTGCATGACCGCCCTGGACCTCTTCCTCACCAACCAGTTCTCAGAAGCACTCAGCTACCTCAAGCCCAGGTGAGGCTTAAGCCCAGGTTGGGGATGGAGGGTGTGTGTGTGTGTGTGTGTGTGTGTGTGTGTGTGTGTGTGCACGTGCGCACACGTGCATGCACACATGTAAGTGTAGGGATGGGGATGCCAGATGGAGAACCAGAGGTTTTATGTGAGAGGAACCCTGTGTAACTCAATGCCTTCAGCCTTCTGGGTCACTATGACCCCTGAGAATCCCATAAAAATGGCTCAGGGTCCCCATTCCACAGCCAGGAACAGCCAGGCCCTCCCCAAGGTCACTGTGACTTCCTTCCCCTCAGGTCTTGCAGCTTCTTCCACTTTGATTTCTTGTTCCCACTGAATCCAGCTCTAAAACAGCCCCTTTTTGTTATTTTCCTCCAAAGCACTGAAGACTTGAGTTGCTTTTACTCAAGGCTTTAGGGCAATGATGACAGTAGTTTAGCCATTTCTTCTAGTGTTGACTGCCTTATTTCTTTTTTTGGCTGCATTGCGCGCAGGCTTTCTCTAGTTGCGGTGTGCGGGCTTCTCATTGCGGTGGCTTCTCTTGTTGCGGAGCACAGGCTCTAGGCACGTGGGCTTCAGTAGTTGCAGCACGCGGGCTCAGTGGTTGTGGCACTCGGCCCCTTGAGTGTGCAGTCTTCGGTAGTTGCGGCGCGTGGGCTCTAGGGTGCACAGGCTTCAGTAGTTGTGGCGTGTGGGCTCAGTAGTTGTGGCTTGGGGCTCTAGAGCGCAGGCTCAGTAGTTGTGGCACACGGGCTTAGTTACTCTGTGGTATGTGGGATCTTCCCCGACCAGGGATTGAACCCGGGTCCCCTGCATTGGCAGGCAGATTCTTAACCACTGCACCACCAGGGAATTCCCTGCCTTATTTCTAAATAATATGCTTAGAGTGCTCTTTCTTTACTTACCACTTTTTTCAATTTTTTAAAAACTGAAATTAAGTTGAGATATAATTCACATACCATAAAACTCACTCTTGTTACTTTTTGCTTTTACACATCACCTGATGGTTGACAAGAATTTAGCTTTCTTATACCCCTGCCTCACCTCCCTTCCCTCCTCCTATCATTATATCACAATATCTGGCTAAATCAGTAATCAGTATTTTCATTATTATAACTATGTAATTATGCTCATTGCAGAGACAAGTCTTACATTATAAGATTACATTTTCTTTCTGGAGTTAATAATTGTCTTGTTTTCTTCATTTGCCTGATTCGCTATACGTTTATCCTGAACTCTTTATAACTACTCCATCAAGTCATGAGGTTTTCCATAAATACTCAGACATATCAGGTAAGCCCTCAGTCCCTCTTTTTCCTGGAAACCTTTCCCCTGGAAGACAGGCCTGTTTACTGGCCACCTTCCAGCCGGCTCCTGGAATCCCCTTTGCTTCTCCCCTGTTTGCTTGGCCTGGCTTTTTCTCTCTCATATCTGTATCCTCCCTCATTTAACTAGAGCATGTCCTCTAGAAATTTCCAAAGAGAGAGTTGCATGAATATGATCTTTCCCCCTCAGAATTTTGAAGGCGTTGTTTTCTGCCCTGTTTTCTGGCATGTACTGTAGCCGGGAGAATCCTGATTCTTCTTACATGGCATGGGGTCTTTTTTCCTTCTCCAGAGATGTTTAGGATCTTCTCTTTTATTCCTGCAAATCTGAAATTTCACAATGATGTGCCAGAATGTAGGTCTTTTTACTTGGCATTTTTTTTTCTTTGTTTGTTTTGGCTGCGCTGGGTCTTCGTTGCTGCACACGGGCTTCCTCTAGTTGCAGCGAGCGGGGGCTACTCTTCATTACAGTGTGCGGGCTTATTGCAGTGGCTTCTCTTGTTGCCGAGCACAGGCTCTAGGCGCGCGGGCTTCAGTAGTTGCAGCACACGGACTCAGTAGTTGTGGCTCGTGGGCCCTAGACCACAGGCTCAGTATTGTGGCACACGGGCTTAGTTACTCCGTGGCATGTGGGATCTTCCCAGACCAGGGCTCGAACCCATGTCCCCAGGTTAGCAGGCGGATTCCCAACCACTGCGTCAACGGGGAAGTCCTCTTGGTATTTTTTTATTCGGAAACTGAGTTCTAGGAAATTCTCTCGTATGATCCTTCCACGTTCTGTTTCCCTTTCCTGGGCTTTGTTTAAGGCAGGTATTGGACTTCCTGGATCAGTCCTCTTCTAAGATATTTATCCACACACCACCCCCCTCGCATTTCTTTATCTTTTTTCCTCTGATTTATGGGAGAGTTCCTCAACCTTATCATTAAATCCACTGACTTTTCTTTCTTGTGTGTAATCATATGATTAATTCCCTAGTACTCTTCAGTGTTCTCTGAATGTTCTTTTTTTCCTAAAACATCTTATTCTTTGTTTATGAGTGCACTGTGTTCTTTATATGTATATTTAAAAATATGAGTGTCCTGAGGATAGGACCTGGCATGTAGCAAGCCCTCTAATAAGTATTTATTGTTGTTATTACTATTAGCACAGAATATTATCTCTTTTAAAAGTATTTTATTCTTTCCCTGCATAATCTTGGCTTTCTCCAGGTTTCCTTTTTCTGTGTAATGGGGGGAGTACTCTCCTCATGGTAGGGTGGGGGGCGCTACCCTGAAATGCCCGATGGTCCCTGGCTGGCTGTCTGGTCGTATTTAAGAGCACATTCACTCAAAGGCCAACTGGAAGGTCTGGGCCAAGAAGCCTTGTAATTGGTGGGATCAGCTTTTGAATGATCTGGCAGAGAGCGGGCCCCAGATGTTAGCTTTTCCAGAGAAGAATCCTCCATTCCTCAGTCTGGACAGAGAGCCCCTGGCTGCCTGAGTTCCGGGACTGGGATAGGGGTGAGGGGCCAGGGGTCTAATCATGTCTGCTGCCTGCTTGCCCGATCCCCTCTTTGCAGCTCTAGGTTGTCCTCTGCCACAACTGGTTCCCCCAGGTCCCCGGCGAAAGCAAGTGCTGGGGTAGGGGGACGGCTTTCCCCAAGCCTCAAGCTAGGCCTGTTCAGTTTCTCTAGACCTGACTGACCCATTGATCTCCTGTCTGGGGTCAGTGGCCCAGCTTCTGAGCGGGGCAGCTCCAGGGCTTGGTGGTCTTGAGTCGTACGGTAGTCCCTCCGCGAGCAGTCCTCACACCTCATCCCCACCCTCTGGGGGGATCCAGCTTGAGGTACGGCAGGGCCGGGTCTGCTTGGGAGTGGGGCCGCTGCCTGAGGCAGGCCAGGCCCCATCTTGCCCCATCACCGAACATCCAGGCTCCCCTCCCAGTGCTTTAGGGAGGCTCCCCGGCTCCCCTTCCCTCCTGGTCACTACCTGTCCCGAAGTGGCTCCTCTCTGCCACTGCCCCCTCAACGCCCTCCTCCCGCCCTCGGCCCCCTCCTCGCTGAGGGGCTGCCTCGCCTTCCCTCACCTCAGGAGGGCCCTCTACTAGGGGTCCTGCAACTCAGGCCCCCGAGAGGCAACGCCTGCCCTGAAGGAAGCACCACAGAGAGAACAGGCTTCCTGTGAGGCCACCTTTCATCTCACATGTGAGGCACTGTAACCTCTCTTTCTCTTGACTCCTGCCCCATTCCGGAAAAGGGTCTTTGCTTTCTTTTGAGTTGAAGCGCTTCCTCCCCAAACAGTGGATGTCATGAGCACACTCCCCGTCCCTTCTTGTGACAACCAAATAATGTTTCCAGAAATTGCTAGCTGTCAGGGGAGGGGTGGGCAGATTCAGTAAAAATACCTCCCCATCTCTGTTAAGAACCACTGGTCTAGATAAAATAATTCTTGCTCAAAAACGGTCTGCTCTCCCCATTCACAGCCACTGAAGCTGTGAAGGATGCTGGGGGTCAGTGTCATCCACTGCTCCCCATAGCACGTGTGGTGTCTCGTTTCACTGTCACCCACACTTTGCCCTCGGGGAGTAACTGGGCTCTCCAAGCCTCCCCCCACCCCAGCTTCTGCTTTCCCTTTTTCACTTCTTTCTTTTTTCTTTCCCCCAAACTAACACCAGAACCTGCATGTTATACTACTTTGTTGTTTGTTTGTTTGTTTTACAGCAGGTTCTTATTAGTTATCTGTTTTATACAGATTGGTGTATATATGTCACCATATATACACCATTTGCTTTCCTTTTTTCACTTCTTTGAGTAGCTTCTGGTTTATTTTACTTCACGCTGTGTGTGTCCCTGAGCACTGTCTCTGGAACATGGTAGCTACACTACTCATTTGATGAAAAACATGGTCATGGTTGATAAGCAGCAGGACCAGGATGCACATCCAGCCCCATTCAGCTCCACAACCCACACTTTGCCTCCTGGGCCATCCTGGATCTCAAGCAGGTGGAGTTTCCCTGGCACAGGAGGCCTCACACGTGCCGCGTCTTCCAGGAGGGAGGGAAGGAGGTAGAACAGGTGTGTGGGGCCGAGGGAGGGTGGTGTGCCCCTGCACTGTCCCGGATCCCTCTGGGGGAGGAAGCGAAGTCCCCCGCTGAGAGGAAGGGGCCAGGCTGGTGCTGGGCTGGGGAGGTGGCAGGGACTGGGCAGAAGTTCATGAGTGGCACGATGGGCCGAGGCTGGGGGCCCCGCTCAGAGCGTGCCCGTCCGTGTGGCTGGCGGCTTCCTCCTGCCTTGCTCAGTGGCAGCGCCGCGGAGAAACTAGGCGGTCGCGCGGCTCCTAACCAGGGCAGCGGGAGTTGGCAGGCCAGCAGTGAGGGTTTTGACAAGAGAGTGGCTGGTATGAGGAAGCTCAGCTAGGGGGTCAGGGAGAGAGGACAGGCTGGAGGTGGGGGGATGGGGCAGTGGGAGTGACTGGAGAGAGCGCACAGGCGGCAGGCGGGGAGTCTGTGGCTGGGAGGGTGGGTGGTATCGTGCAGGACTCCAGAAGCAGAGCTGGCTTCTGGGCTGACGGGGAGGTCAAGGTGTGAACCATGGGATGGGGCAGTTGGGCGCCTGGGGCCCGTTCACTCGGCAGCACCTCAGGAGTGCCCTCTTGTGGCCGGCGGTGGGCCGGGTGCTGGGGCTGCAGTACCGAGCAGGGCATGAGCCCTTCTCAGGGTTCCTCACTGCACCAAGTGAAACAAGTAATAATGGCTTTAGGACCAGCCACATACCTTCCGGGGTGCACTGCGACGTGAAAATGTGGAATTCTTTGTTCAAAAATTATTAAGGGTTTCAAAACGGTGACAGCAGAGCATTAAACCAAGCATGGAGCCCCGTGTGACTGCACAGATCGCACACCTGTGTTCAGCCAGCCCCGGAAGTCTTCCTGGAGGAAGTGACATTTAAGTTGAGAGAGGTTGGATGAGAAGGAGTCAGCCAGATGGAGAGGGCATTTCCAGGCAGAGGAACAGCCAGTGCCAAGGCCTGGCAGTGAACAAGGGTCTAGTGTATTTGAGGAAGACAGATAGTCAGCCTGGCTGGGGTGGGGAGAGCTGGGGACGGTCCCAGAAGGGAGAGGGCAGGGTGATGGAAGGTGGACTGGGGATATGAGTCCCCCAGAAGGTGGTTGGGCTGGAGAGGAGGGCGGCAAGGTGGGTCTGAGAGGCGTGGGGGGATTTCATGAGGGTGAAGGAAAGTGGCTTGGAGGCAGGGGGTCTGTCTCTGAGACAGGCTGCAGGGGGGCATCCTCGCCCAGAGAGGTCCTCGGGAAGTAAGGCCTTAGGCTGGGACTGCAGGGGTGTCCCCAGGAAACAGCAGTGGGGTTTGGGTCAGAGTCAGTCGTCCTGATGGTGAGGACAGGATGGCTGATGAATAGCTGACAAGGGCCTGAGCCCTGGCTACTGGCAGAGGAGGGAAGGGCTGGAGGCCGCTGGGCTTAGCAGACCTCCAGGTGGCCAAGGAGTCCCCAGTCCCAACACCCTGCTTTTCCGATGGCTCTTCCAGTGCCCTCCCCATCTTGACAGCTTGTCTAGGCCTGGCAGGTGAGACCCCATTGGGCTTCATGTCCTAGAGGTGGGTCTAGCTCAGAGGTGAGGGGATCGTTGTTTCTAGGGGTCTGGTCGCCATATGTACAACAAGGACTTTGTGGAGTGCAGACTAAACTTGGGGTGCCCGAGGTCCGGGGGGTTGTTATACCTCTGTGCCCTGAATCCCAGTCCAGACCAGAGTTGGGGGCTTCCACGTCATGGGCTGGGGAGGGGCTAGGATTCCCAGCTGCAGGTGCCTGTCGGGGCCTTGGGCCTCAGACTAGAAATTCCATTTCGCCTGCCAGCTGCCCAGGAGGGGCTCTCCCTCCTACTGGGCTGGGCAGGTGTGGCTGAGTCTGGGCCTGGGACCTGGGGGCGAGGAGGGTGAGAGTTGGAGAGGCCTGGGGGAAGGGGATTATCTGGGAGGTGGGTCTGTGTGCTGCCCGGGAAACCCTTCCTCAGGGAGAAAGTTTTTATGTAGGGCAATGACCCTTGACCCTGGCAGGACACAGAGGGACTCAGACTCACATTCATTGAACATCGGTGTTATGGCCCTGGCCTGGGCACCCTACTTAAGCCACCCAAAGTCCTGGGAGAGAAGGGTTATTGTATCCATTTTACAGAGGAAAAGCCTGAGGCTCAGAGAGGCTGCAAGACTCACGAGGATCACACAGCTGGTGACTAGCGAGGCCAGGATTCCAACCTGTGTCTGAGAGACTCTGAAGCCTGAGTTCTGTAACCCCACTGCAGACCGTGGCCTCCTTTCCACAAGCCACTGCCCTCAGATAAGCAGTTCTAGCAGAGACCTGGGAGGTGTCCCAACAGCTGCCAGCACTGGTCTCCTTCATGAACCTTTGACTTCCAAGGATAATATCACCTGAGAATCACCCAGAAGTAAAAAAACAACTTAATTTACAGAGGTGCTTTATGAATGAGGAACAGGTGAAGTCTTACGATAGAATAGATGGTCTATAAACCTCAGTCATCTTCTCTCTCCCCTGAAGTCCCCAGCATAAGCCTGGCACTGAGGAGTTTGGAAAATAATTAATAAGGGGGTGTAGGGAAGGGAGCAAAAAATCGCTGCAGCATCTACTGTGTGCCAGGCAAGGGTAATCCCCAGCCAGACCCACATGGACTCGGGTGGGCCAGCATTATTGTCCCCATTTTGCAGAAGCATAAATCAAGGCCCAGATACATTGTGACTTCCCCACGTACAGAGGAGGACTGGCATTGGTCCCATCCTTCCTTGCCTGTTGCTCTCTGCGTGTGTTAGATTAAATGCCACCCCTCTTCCCCCCAACACCCTTTAGATGCAAGGTCTGGGGCTGTGGCGGAGCCAGGAGACAGGACGGGGAGGCTTCCTGAGACCGGCTCGCTCAGCCCTGTCACGTTGGTGCTGAGTCAGAGATAAATCTCACACAAGCGCTGTCCTTGAGGAGCCCACAGTCTGGGAGAGAGCTGAGCCTCGGCTGATATAAGTTCAGTGTGACCTGTGCCTCAGTTATAGACACATGCTCCCTTTGGGAGGGAGCCCTGGATTCCCAGTGGCCTTTGAGGCATTTGAGGGCCTTGACAGATGAGTCAGGGGATGCGGGGGTAGGGGATGGGCATTTCAGGCTGAGGGAACAGCAAGGACAAAGGCCTGCAGGAGGGAAGATGTGGGCTTTTCTCGAGGAGAGTGTGTGTGGTTCAGTGTGGTATAGTCTTGAATGTGACCAGATGGTGGGTCAGAAGCATAAGTGATATGAGGGTTGGGCTGGAGAGGTGGGCAGGGCCTGTGATGTGTGGCGCCTCGGGCCCCCAGCATTGTCTCATGGGATGTGGAAGTCATGGGAGGGCTCAGGCAGAGAGCAACAGGATCAGATGATGGGGTGGGGAGAGGCAGGAGGTGGCGAGGTCAGTGAGGTCCAGGGAACAAGGATGGGCAAGCCCGAGGTGGGGCTTGAGGAGAGAAGAGACCCCACAGACAGGACCTGTGGTAGATGGGGCAGCAGGTGAGAGGCAGGCCCTGGCGCAGGGGAGTACCACCTCAGGCCAACACACTGCTGAGCTCTTTCGGAGTCCTCACGGCAGCCTTGCTGCTGCCGTCCATATGGAATGGGTGAGAAACCGAGGCTCAGATTGGAGTCACGTAGAGCCACTCAGCAGGAAGAAGAGATGCTGGGATCCGAGGCCGCCTGAGCAGCAATGGAAGGATCAGCCCTTGGCGAGTCCCTTCCCCTCTCTGGACCTGTGTTTCCTCCCATGCGGGTTGGGGGAGGGAACGGGGGGTGATGACACAGGGTCAGCTACCTTGGAATTCTAGGAGTTTATGCTCTCGTGTCCCTTCTCTCTGGCAGAACCAAGGAGAGCATGTACCACTCACTGACGTATGCCACCATCCTGGAGATGCAGGCCATGATGACCTTTGACCCCCAGGACATCCTACTTGCTGGCAACATGTTGAAGGAGGCCCAGTCGCTCTGTCAGAGGTCGCGGCCGGGGGTGTGGACAGGGATGAGGGGTTGTGAGGCCCATCCTTCTGTCACCTTGGCCTATCCCAGTGCCTAACATGCCACTATCAGTCCTACTCCTTTTGGCTAAAAAAAGGTGTCCCCAAGTGCTAAAACCCATCCCTGTTAGCACTGCCTCAGGAGCTGTGTTGTCTGAGCCAGTCACGGAGGGCTTCCAGGGGCCAGGCTGGCTTGGGAGGAGACAAATCCTGGCTCTGTCACGTAATAACTCGCTGACCTTGGGCAAGCCCCTTTCTGGTCTGAACTTTCCTCATCTGTGAAATGGGTGTGATGACAGGGTTGTTGTGGGGACTGAATGAAGACTTCGGTTACGGGACCTGGTGCATAGTTTGTGTTCAGTACACGTTAACTGCCTGTATGCGTGAATGAATAGACCCTCAGGGTTGTGCACAGGTGGAGTCGTCATTCACTGGGACACACCCCTGCCTGCCCTAGGCCAGGCCCTGTGCTGGGCACTAGCCACCCAGGGAATCATCAGACCCCGGCCCCTCTGACGCCTGAACTGCCTGATCGGGGAGACAGGCACAGACAGTAACATCCTAGCCCGATGCAGGGAGGGTCATGGGGTCGTGGGGGTCCAGCTGGAGGAGCAGGAAAGGCATCCTGGAGGAGGTAATGCCAGAGCTGGGTCCTGTAGGGTGACTAGGAACTGGCCAGGGTAGAGCGGGCGGGGGAGGGGGCTCCATGCAGAGGCAACAGCAGGGGCAAGGGTGTGAGAAGGCCTGGACTGGGGGGAGTTGCCAGGAGTTTAGTGTGTGGAGTCCTACAGGAGGGGCAGGAGATGCTGTTGGAGGCACACGGGCCCCTCGCTCACCCTCCCTGAATGACCTGAGATCCCATTTTCCTCTTCAGGCACCGGAGGAAGTCCTCTGTAACAGATTCCTTCAACAACCTGTTGCACCGCCCCACTATGGACCAATTCACGGAAGGTGTGGCATCTGGGATGTGCTCTCAACTCTGCTGACGCCAGGCAGCCCGGTTCCAGGCCCAGGAAGGGGTGGGAAGGGACAGGTGTCCTCCCAGTTGTCACCCAGGGGGCCGGGCCCTGCCCTAGACACTGGGACACAGATGGGTCAGACCTGGGGCCTTTTGAGGACTGGTCTCAGGTGGCGGGGGTGGGGGTGGGGTGGTGAGGGCGGGGGAGCAGGTGAGACTCACTTACCTGACAGTATTACCTGCTGGAAATTAGGTAAGAAAATGCTGTCACAAGGTCCATGCACTTTGCTCCTCAGGCCAGTGTGGGCTTAGGACTGTGTGTGCAGTTAGGTTTACTGGTTTAATTATCTTAGTGATCTCACGTGCTCCTGCGGGGAATGTGGTCCTAGAGGCTGACACACTGAGATGAAACAGCTGGGGGCCGTGGAAGAGAAGGTCTGGGCCGCCAGAGCCATGTGGCATCTTTGTGCCGTGACCACATGTGGCAGTCCTGGAGACAGCAGCAGCCAACCATAAGCAATTTGGGGCCCTTTAGTGCAGGGGCAAATGGCCCTCCCCACCTCGAGAGCCCTTTGAAGGTTCCAGTGCAAAACAGTGCTTATGATGGTGCCACTCTCTCCTTCCTACCTTCCATGGCTCCCTGCTGCCCACAGGACCAAATCTGCAGGCCTCCACCAGTGTTTAAGACCCTTTACAGCCAGACTTCTGCCCCTCATCTTTCCCTGTCCCCTAAATCTCTCCCTGCTCCACCCCATTTCAACCTTCTGTGGCTCAGCTGTCCCCCAGGCACCTGAGTTGTTTGGCTTTCCTGGGCCTCTGCCGAGAAAGCTCTTCCTGCCTCATCCTTCCATCCCATGTTCAACTCAAATAGCCCAACTCAGGTGTCTTCTTCTGGAAGTCTTTCCTGACTCCTCGGGCTGTGTTCGTTCTCCTTCCTTACTCCTGCAGCCTGCGGCTTCCCTGGGTTTATCCATTCATCCCAGCACTGTAGGGGTGTTGGTGCACAGCACCTACAGTGACACCCGGAGGACAAGAGAACAAGGCCCAGGGCCCTGTGCTGACATTCTCGGGGGTGGGGTCGGGGGTGTGAGCTAATTCAGGGCAATGGTGCCTGCCACCAGGCAACCTGGTGATGGGGATTCGGGAGGTGGCAGGCAGGTGCTGACTCAGGCTCCCTTTGCCTTTGGGGAAGTGGGATGAGGAGGATTTGGCCCAAGCCTCCTGCCAAGAGTCCCAGGAGGCCGCAGGGCTTTGGTTTTCTCCCTGCAGTGGAAATCCACGCTGAGGTCTGCTACGCAGAGTGCCTGCTGCAGAGAGCAGCCCTGACCTTCCTGCAGGTAGGAACCCTCTTCTTGTACAAGCAGCCTGGGGGTTTCAGAAGATGGGTCACCACGTCTTAGCCTGAAGGGTCTAGAGCAGCCATGCCCAGCCCCCTTGGGGTTGAGGCGAGGACTGAGGCTCCGTCACCCCAACACTCCTGGCCCTGGGCAGGCTCAGTGGCAGAGGTGATGGGCCTTACCCCTCCACACGGAGCACACGCGTTCCCACCCACTACCAGGATGTGCTTCCACCTCGTGACTGCTGCTTCCCTGCTGTTTTCATGTCACAGGGGTGACAGAGCCTGCTTTACGTTTGATTCATTCAGCAGACTAGTCTGAATGAATCAAACGTGATTCATTCAAGAACTTGACTTGTAGAACCTGCAACATACCAGGCTTTGTATGTACATTACAGGCATGTTGTTTTTACATACATTATACACATTGCATTTTTTTTTTTTTAAGATGTTGGGGGTAGGAGTTTATTAATTTATTTATTTTTGCTGTGTTGGGTCTTCGTTTCTGTGTGAGGGCTTTCTCTAGTTGTGGCAAGCGGGGGCCACTCTTCATCGCGGTGCGCGGGCCTCTCACTATCGCGGCCTCTCTTGTTGCGGAGCACAGGCTCCAGACGTGCAGGCTCAGTAGTTGTGGCTCACAGGCCTAGTTGCTCCGCGGCATGTGGGATCCTCCCATACCAGGGCTTGAACCCGTGTCCCCTGCATTAGCAGGCAGATTCTCAACCACTGCGCCACCAGGGAAGCCCCTACATGTTTGTTTTTACCTACATTTCTTTGTATTATTTAATCAGCACCTCCCAGGCCTATGATGGGGAGGATTAGTGGGGGAGGAACCGCTTTCCCAGGGTCACATGGTTAGCAAATGGCAGAGCTGGGATTTGAACCAGGTCTGGCCAACTCAGAGCCTATGCTCCTCACCACAGTGGAAATTATGAGAACCATCATCATCATGATTTTACCAAAAAGCCTGGATTATAATTATAAAATATAATCGTCATGTAAATAGGTGTACTGGGGTGGAGAGGCACCTATAAATTTTATTGTTGGGGTACTGTTTATTTTTGTTAGTGATTTTTCTGTCTTTTTGGACCTCAGATGATTAGAATTGGATTAATCTGAATTCTTCGTTAGGATCACTGTAATAATTGCACCATGACTGGCCTTTTATTTCCGTTGTTTGTTTACCCTATTATTACACATAATAATCACCCACGAACCCCCCACCCAACCGGAGAACAGAACCCTGCTGGCACATCTCCTTGCCCTCTGCCTCCCTTCCCCCAGGGGAAACCACTACCTAGAGTTTGTATTTATCATCACCCGCCCTATTTTTTTTTTTTTTTTGGCGGTACGCGGGCCTCTCACTGTTGTGGCCTCTCCCGTTGCGGAGCACAGGCTCCAGACGCGCAGGCTCAGCGGCCATGGCTCATGGGCCCAGCCGCTCCGCGGCATGTGGGATCTTCCCGGACCGGGGCACGAACCCACGTCCCCTGCGTCGGCAGGCGGACTCTCAACCACTGCACCACCAGGGAAGCCCCCCCGCCCTATTTTTTAAAAATGGTTTTCTCGGCTTCCTATTCATGTCTGAACAGCATATTGTTATGTTTTAGTTGCCTTTGAGCTTCTTAAGGCCTCAAGCTGTGTGGGACTTGCTTTCTTCACCCAACCGTACGTGGCAGTGTAATACTGCCTTCTATGAATATACCAGTTTGTTTATCCATTATCCTGCTGAAGGATATCTGGGTTGTTTCCGGTTCTTGGCTGCTATGAACTGTGATTCTGTGAGCATTCTTGAAGATGTTCATCCATTTCTCTTGGGTGTATACCTGGGAGTGGAACTGTCAGGTGGACTGTAGGTATTGGTGCTTTTTTTTTTTTTTGGCTGCACTGTGTGGCATGCGGGATCTTAGTTCCCCAACCAGGGTTCGAACCTGTGCCCCCTCTAGTGGAAGCACGGAGTCATAATCACTGGACCGCCGGGGAAGTCCCCAGGTACTGGCGCTTTAAATTACAAATGTGATAAATACCTGCTTGTTGTAAAAAAACACAAGCAATCAAAAAACGAACGTCTCCCTTCCTTCCCCACAGTTCCGCCCCTGTTAACCAGTGGGAGCATCTCCTCCAGGCCTCTCTCAACGCACATAGTATATGTACATATGAGCCTGCTACAGGAGGTTGTGGTTGAGCCCTGGGCATTGTGGAGGTCTTGTTTGGCAAGCAAGACCCTTATCTCAAGTACCAGGGGTAGAGTGGGGAGGCCTCTGACCCCACCCACGTGGGGCCCCTCATAAAGCTGGGCCCAGGGAGGGCCAGGCAGTATCCAGAGGCTTGTATGATCCCTCTCAAGCCTGTGGCTACCCACCCAGGCCCGGCTCTTAGCATCTCTCCCCCCCTGCAGGACGAGAACATGGTGAGCTTCATCAAGGGTGGCATCAAAGTTCGAAACAGCTACCAGACCTACAAGTGAGTGGGGCTGGCCTGGGGGGCCTGAGGCCACAGCATCTACTGCCCTGTGTCCCTCAGGCTGCTTTGTGGGAGGTAGAGGGCACTGGCTGGAGGCAGGAAACCTAGAATGCTATGTGACCTTAGATAGATTTCTGTACCCTCAGGACTTCAGTTTTCTGGAATATTATTCCCCTGGGTGTATCCATTCATTTGGTCCCCCTGAGAGCTGACTCTGTGCCTGACCCTGAGCTAGGGGAAAACAAGGCACATGTTCTGTACAAACAGCTCGGTCTGGTGGGGGTGGGAGAAAGACACAGGAACAGTCATTTTGAGAATAGCAGCAGGACTCCTACACATCAGTAAAGGCCCCGTCCAAATGCCGCTTTCCCCATGAAGCCTTCCTTGAACCCTCCAGTACACAGGGATGATGCTTACATAATACACACCACCTCTCCAAACTGGGAGCTCCTCGAGAGCCAGATTATTTCCATGCCATCTCAGCAATGGGCCACACGTAGGCCGTGTTTATGGAGCAAAGACTGAAGACTCAGTCCAGAGCACTTCTGCCCAATGTGGTCCCACAATCCTTATCTACAATTCCAAAATCAGAAAAGCTCTGAAAATAATTAACCCTCCCCACTGCCCCAATTTTGGCATTGAAACTCCTTTTCCATTAAAAGTTGACTTGAATTGACTTGAGACTATCATCTTTATTTTCCCCTCTTAATGTGACTATTTCCCTGCAGAGAGATGGTGAGTTCCAGGTACTACTGGGGTATAGCACACCATGCAGTATATGGACACCACACTGCTTTGTGGGTCCTGCTGGAATTGTTCAGGGAAACCAGACTGTGTTCTGGCCCTTGTAGTCTCCCTACCAGCTGCCAGAGTGATGTTTTCAAAGCACAAACCTTGTCAGGTCAGTCAGTCCCTGCCAACTCCTGAGACCCCCTCTTGCTCTTAGAATAAACTCCTGGGTCCTGCCGAGTCATTCCTGGGAGGTCCCCCTGTCCTCCTAGCCGTAGCTCCCGTCCCACCGTGCCTCAGACATTTGGGCCTTCCCTCAGGTTTTCAAACATGCCAGATTTCTACCTCAGGGCCCTGGGACACACTGTCTTCTCTGCCAGGAACACTTTGTGCCAGGCTAACTCCTCATCACTCAGTTTTCAGCTCAGATGTCAGCTCCTTGAGGAAACCTTCCCAGAACCCCAAACTAGGCCAGGCTCCAGGGTTCCTCTTCATCCTCACAGTGACTCGATAGGGGTCTGTCTCTAAGAGCGGGAGAGTTGTGAGGACAGCAGCTTGGTGGCTTTGCTCCCTGCTGTCCTCCGGTGCTTGGCATAGAGAAACCTTAGTCCGTGTTTGCTGAGCAAATCTCCTCAAGATGCTCGTGGCCTGGAAGGGAGGCAGGTACATCTTTAAAGCCCCTGTCCTGCCCCAGACAGACTGGGATATGGACTCTGAGCTCTTGGTGACCAGAAGAAAGAGGGTTGGATTCCAACCAAGAGACTCCAGGAAGACTTCCTCAAGGAGGCGGTGTTGGAGTTAACCCAGTGGTTCCCAACTGGGGGCGCTTTTTCCTCCCACAAGACATTTGGCTGTGTCTGGAGACATTTTGATTGTCATACTGGGGGAGGTTGCTGCTGGCATCTAGTGGGTAGAGGCCAGGGCTGCTGCTGAGCACCCCAGGATGCACAGGACGGCCTCCCGCCCCCACCTGAACAAAGAAATTATCCGGTTATCCAGCCTAAAATACTAGTAGTGCCGAGGTTGAGAAACTGTTCTAGACAGAATGCAGAGCACGAGCAAATGCCTAGATGTTGGACAAGGCGGGCGTGCTAGGGCTGATATAGCTGAAATTCAAGAGCAAGCGGTGTGTCATTACGATGGGAGATGGGGCTAGAAATTCCTCGAATGTCAGCTCTCCGGATTGCCAGACGGTTACAGATCCACCGCCAGGGAGTTCTGAGATCAGCTAGGAGTATAGGGGCAACTTGGGCCCAGCTGGAAGAGGACCCAGCCCCGCAAATGTGGCTGAAACAGGCTTTGCATCCCTCCGCAGGGAGCTAGACAGCCTCGTGCAGTCCTCACAGTACTGCAAGGGAGAGAACCACAGGCACTTTGAAGGAGGAGTGAAGCTCGGTGTGGGAGCCTTCAACCTGGTGAGTGGGCATGCCCTTCCCACATCCACAGTGTCTGGGTTCAAGATTAACCTTGCCTGCACATCCCTGCCCTACCCATGGTCTCTGCCGAGCTACTATCCCACGCCCCAGTGATGAAGCAGACACGTGGCCAGCCTGGGGGCTCACAGCTGGGGTGGAGATGGGGGCTGGCCTGTGGCTCCAGAGTCCCTTCTGTGCGTTTCTTCCCAAGGCAAGTTGAAAGCTTGAAATCCACTATAGTGGCAGCGTTTACAGCACCAGAAACTGACAAACACAATACATGGGGGCCTTTTCCTCCCTGGAGGGCTGGTGGTTAAACATTGACCAGTGGCAGGGAAGGAGACAGGCCTGGAAACAGCTGATGACCCACAGGGAACAGAGAGCCAGGACTCCTTCCTGGGGGAGCCCGGGAAGGTTTCACAGAGGGGATAATATTTGAGCTGGATCTGGAAGCATCCATAAACGGAGGACGTTTTCCAGGCAGGAAGGGCATTCTAGGCAGAGGGAACAGTGAGCTGAGGCAGGGAGGCTCAGAAGAAAGAATTGTGCCTGCTCCTGGAAGGAGGAGCTGCTCTCTGACAATTCAGACTTCTGGCCCTGGGTGGCCAGGGACTTACCCAAAAGTGTGAGTGTGGCAGGGGGTGGCTCTCTCCCCTCTAGGCAAAGCCTGTTCTGATGGGGGTCCCTACCCCTCTCTGGGTTCCAGATTCCCCCTGTATAAAATGGGAGCAGTGATCCCTGCCCAAGTGCTGGGAAATACCAGCTGCCAAGTGCATCAGGTACTTCAGCAGGTTGTAGCTGGACTGGCTGCGGTTCGAGAACCGGCTCCACCTCTGATGAGCTGTGGTGCCTCGGACATATCCTGTCACTTATCTGTGCCCTGTTTCTCCGTCTGTTGAAAGGGGTTAGTGATCCCTTCTTTGCAGGACTGTTCTGAGGATCACATGCAATGACAGAGCCCCTGTTACAAAGTAGGGATTCAGTGTAATAACAATAGCTAACTGCTAGGCGCAGGCCCTATTATGTGCTTCACATATATTAATTTGATCCATCTGGTAGGGGCTATTATTATTCCCATTTTACAGATGAGGAAACTGAGGCAGAGAGAGGAAATGTAGCTGCCCGAGCTGGGAGTGGTGAGACTAGGATTTAGACGCAGTCGGCTCCTAACTGTCACTCAGTAGTGCCTCTATCTGGGGAAGCTGGCTTTCAGAAACCTAGGGCCTCCTCATGGGCATTCCAGAGACAGGGCCTGCACCTCTGGGATTACCCCCAGGACTCTGGAGACTTGGAGATTGGGAGGGTCAGCCCCCACCCCTTCACGTGTCCACCTGCCTCTTCCTGCAGACGCTGTCCATGCTTCCTACCAGGATCCTGCGGCTGCTAGAGTTTGTGGGGTTTTCAGGAAACAAGGTAAACACCTTCCTTCTGGGGATCTCAACCTGCTCAGCCCCAGGGCTGGAGCTCAGCTGAACAGGGTGAGGCTGAGGGGCTGCGGGGCCTGAGTGCCAGTCCTGGCTCCGCCCCCCTCAGTGTGTGGCCCTGGACAAGGCTCAGACCTCTCTGGACCTCAGTCTCCTCTCCTGCAAATGAGGCCATTGATCCCTGCCAGGCCCTTCCCAGGGTAGAGAGGCTCTCGGGTAAGGGTGGGTGTGAAGAGCAGCTCCTGGGGTCCTTCAGGGGCCTGGGACCATATTCTCTGAGCCTGGCAGGTGTCAGGAACCTGGTCCTTCTCCCCTCAGAAGACCTTGAGCAAGTCCCTTCCCTTGGGACCATTTTCTGGTCTGGGAGATGCCCAAGGGAAGCCCTACTGTGCATTGGGCCTTGAGGTGGAAACCAGAGGATTCAAGCACCCAGAGGCTTTACTGAGGGCAGGAATCTGAGTGCCAGGTAGCAGATCAGGGAGGGCTCCCTGGTGGAGGAGGCCTGATGTGGTACAAGAAGCATTAACCTGGAAGTCAGGGGCCCTGGGTCAGTCCAGCCTCATCCCCTTCTCCCTGTGAGTCTGAGCAAGGCCCGCCCTCCTCTGGGCCTCTTTGTTTTGTAAAACAAGGGGCTTTTTTTTTCTTTTTTTTTTTTTTACATCAGGTCAATGTTTCTCCAACTTGGACTTTCTCCAGCCCTTCCTGATTTTTGCCATGTCCACACACCTCTGTATTATTACTTATGTATCATTTTTCTCAAATGTGATTCACATTTTTTACTTAAATTTATTTAAAGGAAACATTACTACACAGAAAACCCGTATTATGTGGCACGATCAGAACATAATCATAACAATTAATACAAGAACTGAGCAACCTTACCAAAGCCCTGTCTGTGCCCTGAGCCTGTGGTTAGGATTATCTGCCTCCTTGTCATTCCTACTCCCCCACCAGACTTGGGGCTACTCAGGGCTTGGGTGCCCACTATGGGGACTGAGCAAGTGAATGAAGGGGGGAATGGGGAAGGGGCTATTGAGGAGGTAGGGGACACCCACGCCTTTGCCCTGGCTGTGGCAGCGGTGTCCCCTGCCCTCAGGAAGATGGCTGAGGCACTGAGAGGGGCAGCCCCTTGTTCGAGGTTGCACAGCCTGGGAGCAGCTGACCCGGCCTCCAGGGCTCCAGACTCGGAGTCCAGCACTCTCTGGTCTCTTCTGTGGCAGCATTGCCCTCACGCCTGTCCAGTGACCTCCCAGGCCCCTCCCCCCCTCCCTGGGTCCCATGGAGGACCCTGGGGAGCTCAGGCCTTGCTGGCCTCAGCCAGTCCCCGTCTTTCCTCCAGGACTACGGGCTGCGGCAGCTGGAGGAGGGGGCATCGGGGCACAGCTTCCGCGCCGTGCTCTGTGTCATGCTGCTGCTGTGCTACCACACCTTCCTCACCTTTGTGCTCGGTAGGGGTGCGCTCGGGGCGAGTGCTGGGGCCTCTGGGCTTTGGTGGGCTCTAAGGGCAGGGGGTGAGAGGGCAAGGGGCTGCAGACCCTGCTCGGGCCCCCAGGACTGGGGATGGGGCACTGAAACCAGAAACAGCAGAGCCGAGTCAACTGTCCTGGGGCCTGGCCTGCTGACCACTCGCTTCCTCACAGTGTGACTGGGTTCCAGCCCCAGTTTTCTCATCTGTGAAATGGGGGTGGGTCATGCCCACCTCAGAGAGGGTGTGAGGATGCTGTAGGCTGTACTGTCTAATTCAATCCTCACATCACCCTGGAGATAGAAGAGTTATCATCCCCATTTCACAGAGGGGAAACGGAGACCCTGAGAAGCCCCTGGTAGGTTGCTGGGAGGCGGATCACCAGGGAGGATGGTGACGTGTCCTATTGTCCCCCCACCTCCTTCAGGCACTGGGAACGTCAACATTGCGGAGGCAGAGAAGCTCTTGAGACCCTACCTGAAGCGATACCCTAAGGTGAGCCCTACCTCCTGGCAGATACTCCCAGCCCACGTGTGCCTTGTGGACCCACACGGACCCACATGCGTGTTGTTGCAGGGCACCATCTTCCTGTTCTTTGCCGGGCGGATTGAAGCCATTAAAGGCAATGTTGACGCGGTGAGTAATGGGGGTCGGAGCCGGTGCTGGAGGGCCCTCGGGTCTCCCAGGCCAGTAGGAAGACAGATACACACAGACGAACTCAGGGACAGGGCAGACTGGGAGGAGGGCCCCAAGAGAGGACTTACAGGAGAGCGGGGGCAGGAGAGGCACTTCCAACTGAGGCAGTCTGGGAAGATGAGGGAGGAGTTGGCATTTGTGGTGAGTAGGATTTGAACGGGAGATGGAAGGCTACCGCATCCTTGAGTAAGGCAGAGAGGTGGGAAGACCCGCTGTCCAGGGCAGGGCGACAGGCTGGAACCTGGTGCCAGGGGCTGAAGCGGGCACCTTGAGGGTCTGGCTAAGGAGTCTGGGCTCTGTAGGTGGGAGGGAGCCGTCGAAGGGGTGAGAGAGGGGCGGGTCACGGTCCGGGCAGAATCCCCAGCATTAAACCAAGGCCCAGGACGGACTCCGTGACCTGGAGTTCTGGCGTCTCCCACTGGTCCTGGCTGTGGTTCCTCAGGCAGCAGGACAGATGCCCCAGGTCCAGGTCACTTCATGGGGGCTTCTGGAACCTTTGGAATTTGCTCTGAGGCATAGACGTTATTATTATATCACTTTAAGATTAGCACTTTCCACTGCCTGTTATCCCTCTATTATAGCTCTGTCCCACCCTTTCATTTTGTGCTGCAAGACCAGAGTCCCCAGGAGGGGCAGTAACTGGGCCCAAGGTCGTGTAAGACTTAGGCGGTAGAACCAGGACTGGAGGCCACAACTCCTGTCTCCCTGATGCTGCCCCTCGCCCCCTCCCCGAGCCTGGCACAGGGCTGGGCCGCTGTGCACGGCAGGAGGCTGGGGCTACTGTGGAGCTGGATGGGGACAGAGGGTGCAGAGAGCGGGGCAGGGGCGGGCCAGGGGACACCCACCGAGGCTGACCGGCAGGTTCCCACAGGCCATCCGGCGGTTCGAGGAGTGCTGCGAGGCCCAGCAGCACTGGAAGCAGTTCCACCACATGTGCTACTGGGAGCTGATGTGGTGCTTCACCTACAAGGGCCAGTGGAAGATGGCCTACTTCTACGCAGACCTGCTCAGCAAGGAGAACTCCTGGTCCAAGGTGGGCTGACACCATGTGCTGGGGGCACGGGGGGACCAGGCCAACCCACACTGGCCATGAGCCCCCAGAGCAAGGGCCAAACCCCTAACTGAACGCAGATGTCTCAGCTGGAATTTAACCAAAACCACAAATTCTACCAGGCCTCAGGGTTGGAAAAAACTAAAGACCATGAGGAACAGATGACCTTTAGAACTAGAGTGTGTCGAGATTTTTAGTCACAAGGGACAGAAGTGTGTTGTGACTCACATGGTCTATATGAGTGTCGCCCAACAGAACCTTCCATTACCGTGGAAATGCTCTATTTCTTTTTTTGTAATTAATTTATTAATTTATTTTTGGCTGCGTTGGGTCTTCGTTGCTGTGCGTGGTCTTTCTCTAGCTGCGGCGAGTGGGGGCTACTCTTCGTTGCGGTGTGCGGGCTTCTCTTGTTGCGGAGCACGGGCTCCAGGTGTGCGGGCTTCAGTAGTTGTGGCATGTGGGCTCAGTAGTTGTGGCACGCAGGCTCAGTAGTTGTGGTGCACGGGCTTAGTTGCTCCGCAGCATGTGGGATCTTCCCGGACCAGGGCTCGAACCCGTGTCCCCTGCATTGGCAGGCGGATTCTTAACCACTGCGCCGCCAGGGAAGTCCCGGAAATGCTCTATTTCTGCACTGTCCAATGTGGTAGCCCCTAGCCATACGTGCACACCGAGCACTCGAAATGTGCCTACTGCAATTGGGAAACTGGATGTCTTCAATTTTATTCCATTTTAACTAACTTAAATGTAAAAAGTCACATGGAGCTAGTGGACATAGTACCTGACTATGCGGGTGTAAACATAAGAGGCTCATTGGTTCATATAACCGAAAATTCTAGGCACATCTGACTTCAGGTAGGGCTGAATTCAGGAATTCATATGTCGTCTGGGCTTGTTTTTTCCACCTGGGACTGTGCTCTCCTCTATGACATCTTTATCGTACAGGCAGGTTCCCTCCATTTGCCAGCAGGGTGGCTATGGGCTGCCTGCCCCTAACTCACATCTTCCCTTTGGTTTCAACCAGAGTCCCTGGATAGAGCCTCATTGGTCTGGCATAGATCACAAGTCAATGCCTGGAAACAGGGGTGGGAGGACCCCTCATGGATTGGGAGTAGAAGATGGGTGGTTCCCCAGAAGAAAAATGAGGTGATGCCCCAGAATAAGTGTGGATGGGGGTGGGCATTAAAGAGATGCCATGTAGGCAAAACGAAACAAAACAGATGCTCAGCGCAGCATCTTATAGCTTATAACATCATGGTGAGTGATGAAATAAGTATCAGGCGTTATCATCATAGTAACCATAGCACAGACTTCCGAACCAAGGGTCTTAGAGTCATCTAGATCATCACAGAGCATCTGGTAGTGTCAGATCCATAGCACTTGTGTCTCAATGACCTTAAATCCCTATTTCTCATCTCTCCCCCACCTCTGCATGAAAGTCCCTTTTCAGTCCCCCTACCTGGGGCCCAAGCTGAAAGGGAGCTCTCTGGGTGTGGGCAGGTGGGGCCCGCAGGAGGAGTGGGCTTTCACGGAGCTCTGTGTGCCCAGGCGTTATCTCCGTCAGGCCCAGGAGGGGCGCTGAGGCTTAGAGAGGGTGTGTGACTTTGCTGGGCCACACAGCTGCTGTGAGGAGCAGAGGGAGGATGAGGCCTCCAGGTGTCAGGGAGTCTGGCTTCCTGACTTGGCTCAGTCTCCAGCTCTGTGACTTTGGGGAGGTCAGCCCCGCTTTCTCTGCAACACTTTCCTCAGAAGGGTTTCCTGTGAAAGTAGGGGTTGTGGCACCCCGAGTTCTGGGGCTTCATTCATCCCTAATCTCCAGCACTTGGCCACCGGAGTCCACCAACTTCCAGCTCTAGGAAGTTGGCCTGTGGCCACTGCCATACGTGCCGATCCCTCTGCTCAGCATTCTTCCCTGCCTGTACCATGCCGAGTCGTCCCTTTGGGCCCGTCATGTTTCCCGCAGTACTCGCAGCTTGGGTGACCAGAAACCAGATGGTGACAACTGTGTGCTCAGTGCTGTAACGGGGGAATCTGAGGGGAGCTCAGAGGCATCCCTGGGCAGCCCAGCCAAGGGGACAAGGAAGGCTTCTGGAAAAGGAGATGTCTGAACTGAACCTTGAAGGAGGAGGAATTAGGGTGGCAGAGGGGAGAAAGTGGAAGTTCTCTCCCCAAACCGAGAGAACTGCAGGGGCGTAGGGTTTGTGGGTGGGAGTGCAGAGGGACTGTGGAGGGACCGTCCCCCTCTAAGCCACTCGCTGTAAGCTTCTTGAGGACAAGGACTGTCTGATATCACAGAGCCTGGTAGAATAATCCAGCAAAATAAATATGTGGACTCAATAGGCAAACAGATAACTCTGGGAGACAGGAGTCCCATCAGGGAAGGTGACTGCAGTTTTCCATCAGTGTGGCCCCATAAGATCCCCTGGTAACTTGGATGTCCATGGGTCTCACAACTCTAGGTCACTGCGTCCATCCTAATTCCTGTGGACTCAGTGAGGGTGCGCTGTCCCGGGGGAGTAGGAGAAGGCTCTTAGAGGAAGCCAGCAGACGAGCCTGGCAGAGAAAGGACAATGGCATCCCAGGCAGAGGGACAGCACAGGCAAAGGCCTGAGGTGAGTTCCAGGAGTGATGGGGAAGAGTGGCCAGAAGAGGAGGAGCCAGAAAAGCAGGTCACAAGGGCCCTGAGTGGCTGTTTGGGCTTCAGTCTGACAGTGGGGGAGCCCATGCTTGTGGCTTAGATTTGTGCTTTTAAGAAATCCCTCCTGCAGTCACTGGGCACGCTCACACGCCAGGTCCTGTTCTAGGGCAGGACATACACAAATGAACCAAGCAAAGGTCCCCTCAAGGCTCATGTTCTAGTGGGAAGAGAGAGAGACAAGAAACACACAAATAGATGATGTACAGTGTAAGATAACGTCAGGTTCCAGCAAGTGCGATGAAGAAAAATCGGGTAAGGTACGGGTGCAGGGCGTGATGAACAGTGTGGTCAGGGGAGGTCTTTATGAGAAGACACCAGAATGAAGTGAAGGAGCAAGCCATGTGGACATCTCCATGAAGAACAGTCCAGGTAGAGGGCGCTGGTAGATATTAGGGCAAGAGGGGGAGGAAGCTGAAGCCGTGAGTTGATGTGTTCTGGAAGCAGCCCGGAGGCCAGTGTGGCTAGAGTGAGGGGGCAACAGTGGAGGGGAACTGGAGAGGAAACGGGGCGGACCGCACAGGGTCTTGCAGGCCATGACAGGGCATTTGGATGTTCTCCTAAGTGCGATGGGATACCGTGAGACGATGTCTAGGAGGGACTGATGTGATCTGCTTCTAAAAGGTCAGAGTGGCAGGTGGTATGGAAAATGGCTTGCAGGGCCAGGAGGGGAGCAGGAGATCAGTTAGGAAACCATGTGAACTAGGACAGCAGAAAGACATCCCTGGTGGCCCGGAGCAGGGAGATGCTGTGGAGGCTGGTTCAATAATTGAGGTGAGGGCTAGGGCAAGGCCCGTGGGATTTCGGAGCTATATGGGAGGTAAAATCATGAGGGCTTGGTGGCTCACTACCAGGGCCGGGGAGAGGGAGAAGGCACAGATGACACTGGGAGGTTACAGATGGGATGGGGAACAGATTTCACAGAGGGGAGCTTCTTCTCAGCACACCCCACAAAGACCAGCTTTTCCTCATGTTGTGAAGGGCAGACTGCGGTGCTGAGGGCAGACTGGAACTGGGAGTAGCCCTGGGCTTCAGCATGGGTGGGGCTCCCAGGTGGAGGTTGCTTCCCACCTTCTCTCTCCTAAGACTAGACTCCAGGATGTCCTGCTCCGTTTCCTCCTCCATCCGCTACACTTGTTTGCTGGGTAGCTGCCCCAGGTGGCAGGAGCTGTGGTTCAAGACTTGGCCACTGGAGGGCAGCACAGAGCCAGACTCCCCTGGCACTGGACTTCAAGCAAAGGGGAGCGGCTTTCCGGAATGGATCTTTGGCCGGGGGTGGGGGGGTGGTTGTGGCAGCTGTCAGTGGCAGCTGTGGAACCAGTGGGCAGACCCTTGAAGCCACACAAACCTGGGGTCACTCCCAGCTCTGCTCCTAGCAGCTCTGCTGTCCCAGGAAGTAGAGGTGGGGTACAGATTCCTTTCTGGCATTGTCTGGGATCAAGTGAGGTGATATATGTAGAGTGCCTGGCACACAGCAAGGCAGTTTCACCAAGGGGCCCTGAGCTGAGCCCTGACCCAGGGCCCTGTTTATTCTTCTAGCCTCACACCTCTTCTTGTATACATCCCATGCTTTATGCTAGTGATTTGTATCCTACGTACACACATCTCTGCCCTCCCTGGCTTTGATCAGGCTGTTCCCCTTGCCTGGAAGGTCCTTTTTCTGTCTCTGTGAATCTTCCCATCGGCGTTCAAGGGCCCAGTCTGAAGTGGCTGCTTCCCTGCAGCCCGTGCTGCCCCGTCTTTGTGTCTCCATCCTATCCTCAGCACCACCCCGTGCATCCTCTAGTTGCTTGAGGCTGCCCTGCTACTTCAGAGTGGAGAGGGCAGCTGCTTAGACATGGCCCATCGTGGAGTTAACTCCTAGCTCAAATCCTCAAGCTGCTTCGGCTTCCTCGCCCAGTTTCTCCCCTGGGGCTTGGGGATAATATAATGTCAGCTACTATGCTGGGCCATAGTGAGGTTCCAGTAAGGTACTGGTGCCAGTTCAGGACTGCGATTGGAGGGCAGGCTGCTCACACCTGACTGTTGCTCTGCCTCACACAGGCCACCTACATCTACATGAAGGCCGCCTACCTCAGCATGTTTGGGAAGGAGGACTACAAGCCGTTCGGGGATGACGAAGTGGAGCTGTTCAGGTGGGTCCGACCGTTGCAACCTGTCGTAGGCCCTGCCCACAGCCAGCCTGAGCTGAGGGAGGTGGTGGAGTTGTCGTCTCCCTGACACTCCCCCACAGTCACCCCACGTGCCTGTCCTTCCGTCCCATAGCCGGGGGCCTCCTGCTGCCACTGGTGAGAGCCCTTTGAATCCATTCAGAGGTTTTCTTTCACAAAAGTCGTTCTGTCAACATTCTTTCCACTGAACCTCTTTCACCTGGAGAGTAGGACAGATGTGGACACTGAGGTCCAGAGAGTTTCCTTCTGCTGAGTTAACCTGATCCACTCAGAAAAGCAGAGTTGGAATCACATAAACAGGATAAAATCTAGCCTCTGCCATTTGTTAGCTGTGTCACCTTGGACAATTTCAGGATCTGTAAAATGGGAATAACAACCTTTGCCTCTGCAGTGTCGTTCTGCGCATCAAAGAGGACAGATTTAAAGAGCCTGGGGTAGGGCCTGGAGCCAATAAATGGCGGCTGTTTTTATTCTTATCTGCACTACTGTGTTTGCCTTCTGCAAAGGGCCTAGAGCAGGGCTCAGCCATGGCAGGCTGAGGATGGAGCCTAGGGCTTTCCTCCAGTCATGGTGAGGGTTGGCCCCAACATGCAACATGCTAGGTAACCCTAGCTTCCTGGGCTGTCACAGTCACAGAGTGTTTATCATTTACTGAGTAACTTTGTGTCTCCATCTTATGTAACTCTTCTAGAAGATCTGTGAGGGTAAGAATCTGTGGGGGAGGAAGAGTAATTTTTTCTCCATCCTTCTAGGTTCTTGGCTGAGACCCTCATAATAAGATTAACAGGAGAAAAGCAAACAGAAGTTTACTAACTCCTGTATACGTGGGAGAGACTCAGGAAGACTGAGCTAACTCTCTGAAATGGCCCGAGCCATTACCTTAAGTGCCATCTCCAGCTAAAGGACAAAAGATCTGGGGGCATAGGGAGCCAGTTATGGGAGGTTTTCAGGTAAAAGAGGGTATGTGGTTGTTACGCAGATTTAAGTCTCTGCCTTCTCCACTGATAAGTTTCTAGAGATTTAGTTATCCTCCTCTTCCTGGTACAGAGAGAGATAACCTTACAAATGGAGATTTCCCTTATAAATGTAAATGTCTCGTACAAAAAGGTAACTTCTACTAGGTTTTCAGAGCTTTTTGTGTGTCTGCTGTTTCTTAAAAAGAATCAGCCTAAAATAATCTTTATGCCTAAGAAGCATATTTGAGGGTAACAACTTTTCCCTTTCATATCATTGTCTCCATTTCAGGGATGAGAAAGCAGGCCCAGAAGAGGTTCCACAGTGAATAAGCAGGGGAGGTGTTTGGTGGGGGACCTCACAACTAGGTCCAGCTGTTTGCTGGGCCTGGACAGCTCAGGTTCTGAAGGTCACAGCCATACCCCCATGATTATGGCAGGGATCGAGGGTAAGGCGGAGCTGGGTGGGTGAGGCCCCAGATGTGGAGGCTTGCCCAGCTGCATACCACATTTTACCGTACCCTTGGGAACAGCTGAGGAGGCCACAACTCACGTGGCCAAAGTTAATGAAAGGTTTGTGCTGTGTGGTCTTGGGCAGGTCCTTCCCTTTATGAGTTTTAATCTCCTCTGTGAAAGTAGGGTAAGACTTCCACTGGGCCCTTAGGAAATGGGGGCTGGGAGTAGAGAGGGACAACTAAAAGGCAGAGCAGGCCTGGGGGGTTTGTGTACATTCTCACCTCCACCGGCTGCTGCGGAGGAGCCCCTTGCCTAGCCCTAGGAAGTGCTCGGGTCTTGGGGCAGGGCCTGTGAAATAAGGCCATAGCCACAGGCTATGAGTCCAACACTCTCATCATATAGATGGGGAAACTGAGGCCCAGAGAGGGGCCAAGCAGAGGCTGGGGACTCTGTCCTTCCTAGCACTTTCTCGCCCTCTCCCCACCCTCCTCATCTCTTCCACAGAGCTGTGCCGGGCCTGAAACTCAAGATTGCTGGGAAATCTCTACCTACAGAGAAGTTTGCCATCCGGAAGTCCAGACGCTACCTCTCCCGCAAACCTATCTCATTGCCCATCCCTGCTCTGGTGGGTAGGAGGGTCTTGACTGGCTCTGAACTCCAGTTTGGGATTGTGGGGATGAGCTGAGAGCCAGGGATATAGCCACTGGCCCCGGGGGAGGTGGATGAGGGAAGAAGACCTCATGCCTCAGGGGCCTGGAGAGGATTTCACAATTCACCTGGTACTGGGTGGGGGACACAGATGAGCTGGAGCCTGCCTCAACCTCTGAGAAAGCACTGGTCTACTAGGGATGGGGGTGGAGAGACAGGTGAGTAGGCTGCAGGCACCTCAAGGCAGAAAGAGCAGCCCCCCCAGAGAGCCCCACACCCCTGTCCCTGGGCAGAGGCATCCCCTGGCTGTTTGTGTTTCCACCCTGTTTCTGTCTTGTCACACGATTAGAATTGTTGTTTACACTGTCCCGCCCTCACTGGACCAAGATTTTCTGAGGCTGGGACCATGTTATATTACAGTCAACTCTGAAATAACAGCAATTGCTGGCATCGTTATTGGGCACTTGCTGTGTTCAAGGCTCCTTATACCCATTGCCTATGGCCTCATTTGATCCTCACAACAACCCTCTTAGTAGGTGCTGGTGGCATCTCCATTTTACAGAAGGGGATAATAAGGCCTAATAGATAAGGAGGAAGATAAAATATCTACTAAGTAGATAAGATATAAGTAGAAAAATGAAATAACTTGTCCAAGTCCCATAGCTAGTGAGTTAGCCAGAATTTGAACCCAGGTAGTCTGGTTCCAGAGCCCATATTCTGAACCATGGTTTTGATGCTAATTCCATGCATGATTTGAGCAGGCATCAGAGAAGTTTCTAGTTTGTTAAGAGTCCTTGTTATTCAAATAATAAGGCAGCCAGAAAGGTAGAAAGGGTGCTGCTTCAGAGACCTGGCTCTGCTATTCACTAATTGTGTGACCCTGTGTAGGGCCCCCTTTCCCTTAATGTAAATAATAATATATTCCTTGCCCATTTCATAGGGCAGTTATGAGAATCAGCTGATAAAACATGTTAAACACTTTAGAAATCAAAAAGTTCAATATTTATGTAGAATTTATTTAGAGCTCGTATCCTGAATATCTTTAAATAAAATCTGAGCTATTTTACAGGTTAAAATATACAACAAAGCAATTATCAAATGGGGGCAGGGGAAGCAACTATACGAGAAATTTAGGGGAGAATTTCCAAAACTATAATCTGAAAAATGTTATTTGTGCATAAAATGATTTCTGTGATTAAATACATTTGGGAAAGACTGGCCTAAACCAAGTTTATATACCGTAGACCTTGGAGCCTTTCTATGCTAATCTGCATGGTAGGTCTCCAAGGAGAAGCTTGAAGATGCAGTTTTTCCCTAACTTATTTGGCCACAGAACAATCTTTTAATGGAACACTTGCTAACTTGAGACCATATAACAACTTGATAAAACCTTGTCTAAACTTAAAATCCCTCCCTGGAACATAACAAAAGTCTTTCTAGAACTTTATGTATACAAGTCACTTTCACATCCATTGCCTGGTTTGATAGTTTAGGAAATGCTAATCTAAGCTAACACAATTACTAGAATGAAAATTTGATTTAGTATTCTGAACTTCCTGGCAGTTAAGGCAAAAAAAGGCATCAGGTATGTTTCATAGATGGATACTCACGCTCAGTGCCTTGGCGAAATAGGAGAGAAGGTAACATGGTCTTAAGCTCCTGAAGTGCTTAAGTAAATTATGGTTCCTCCAATATAGGAGGCCCTATTAGCTGGAGCAAGGAGGAGGACTCCCTGGAGAGTGTGGGGCATGACCTGGTCCTCAAAGAATGGGAAGAGTGTGGGCACAGAGAGATTGGGAGAGAGCAGAGTAGTGCCCCAGGAAGCCATGAGCAGAAAAGTAACTGAAAACTATCAGCAGCTATGAGCAGAAGAGTGAGAATATGGGTCCATCTTAAATTCTTACTGGGGTAAGGGGAGATCTCAATAGTAAGTAAGAGATAAGACTCCCCATAACTCCCTCAAGTCCACAGCTTCAAAGCCTGGGCTGAGACTTCTAGAGTTAGAAGGGCCTTTAGTGATCCTCTGATCTGAGCTACCCATTTTACAGATGGGGAAACTTGAGGCCCCAATGGGGAGGAAAGCTGGGACTGACTTGCTCCCCTGCCCCCAGGAAATGATGTACATTTGGAATGGCTACGCTGTGATTGGGAAGCAGCCGGAACTCACAGACGGGATACTTGAGATTATCACCAAGACTGAAGAGTTGCTGGAAAAGGGCCCAGGTGACTACCCCCAGGCCCTTGAACCTGCCAGGCTGGGTCAGACCACAGGTCTTTACAGTTGAAGATTCCCTCTACCAAAAACGTCCTTCCTCACTTCTCTACCCTGGTAATTGTCCTTTGCCTTTCCAGACTGAGCTTCAGTGGCAGCTCCTCCAAGAAGCTGTCCCTTGTCCCCCAGGTAGGGTCAGGGCCTCTTCTGGGCTCCCACAACCCCCGGGCTTCCTTCAATCAGTCCTGGTATCACTGTATTGTCATCGTCTCAGTATCTGTCTTTCCTCCCCAGATGTGAGCTCCCTGAGCATGGGGACCATGTGTGAGCCGCCTCTGTCTCCCCAGGGCCCAGCACAGAGTAGGGGCTCCATGAGTAACTGCTGAAAAAAATGAACAAACCTGTCGTCTTCCCTCACTCCCCTATTCTCAGAGAATGAGTACTCAGTGGATGATGAGTGCTTGGTGAAGCTGCTGAAAGGCCTGTGTCTGAAATATCTGGGCCGTGTCCAGGAGGCCGAGGAGAATTTCAGGAGCATCTCTGCCAAGTAAGTGCCTCTGTGGCCACTCCCACTCCAGATGGCCTGCTGCTGGGCCCGTGGCTCCAGGGCAGCATTTTCTGGGCTTCTCTTTCCTCATGCACACATGCACAGTGCCTGACTCTGGACTACCCCTACTCGCTCCACATGTACTAGTGTCTATCCTGTGCCAGGACCCTTGCTGGGCACAGATCATTCCCACGTTGTCCTCTAGGGCCACCAGATTGCCCAACTACAGGAGACCATCGGTAATGAGTTTTGTGTGAATGGTGCCCCCTGGAGTTTGTAATTTATCAACTCTGCCCTTGGGGAGTGCAGATGTTAGAGAGACAGACAGCTACAGGCAACTCAATCTGGTATGGTGAGGGCTGTGCTAGAGGAAAGCAGAGGACAGCAGGTGCCAGGAGGAGGGACCTAAACCTAATAATGCTAGATACCAGGAAAGGCTTTCCAGGGATGCCACTTAAATTGGGAAGTTTACCAGGCAGAGAAAGCAAGGAAGGAGGAGTTTTAAGTGGAGTAGGTAGAGCATGTGCAAATGCCTGGACACAGGAAAGACACCTGAGGTTGGGTGACAGTGGTCAGGTCCTTCCCTGCCTGGGTGAGGTTGTAGAGGGAAAGGGTTGCAGATGAAATAAAGGGGGGGTTGGGGACTGAGGTGGGGGTGGGCTAACTAAGGACATGACATGAGCCATAGGTTGTCAGGGACTTGGGGCCCCAGGTGCAGAGGATCGGAAGGCTTTGCTGTGGAATCTTAAGCCTTTCTAGGGCTAGGTAGTGGGAACCCTCCCAAACTGGAATTCAGATCAGAAAACCCCACAAGACCATGAGCTGGATCCTGCCACTGGGGAGAGGCTCAGGAGGAGTCTGAAGGACGTGCCTGAAGGATGTCTCAAGAGCAGAGCCTGTAAGCCATGTTTTCCTCTGTCCTGCAGTGAAAAGAGGATTAAATATGACCACTACTTGATCCCAAATGCCCTGCTGGAGCTGGCCCTGCTGTTTATGGAGCAAGGCAGAAATGAAGAGGCTGTCAAACTCTTGGAAACTGCCAAGTAAGGCATGATTGCCCTTGGTCTGTCCTTTGTTCCCCATGGAGTGCAGGGCATGGGCAGAAGAGGCCAGGCAGCAGTGAGGGAGGAGGGTGCAGGCAGAGGCAGTATAGGCAGCCCAGAGGCTGGGCCCATGTCCCTGGGGAACCCAGCTCTCACCTGGCATAGGGGAGGCCTCTTCCTCAATTTACCAATGAGGAACTGATATTCCCAGCATCAGGGACTGAGGGTCACACCACAAGCCAGCTGCAGGGCTGGTGTGAAGGTGCAGGTCTCCTGCCTTCCAGCCCTTAGATCTACCTCTTGAAACCACTCCTTCAAGCTCAGGGACCAACAGTGGCACCAGAGGGCATGGTAACAGGTAATCTCTATTAGTCAGGGCCCAACTCTTTCTTTAGACAGAGGTAGGGATCTAAGCCTCTAAAAATATTGCTTGGCTAGTGGGCTCCCACAGTTCAGACTAAAGGAAAAGCACTTCCTGGAGCAGCCTCATGTGTCTGATTCTCTGGCTTCTTCCAGGCAAAATTATAAGAATTATTCCATGGAATCAAGGACACATTTTCGAATCCAGGCAGCCACACTCCAAGCCAAGTCTTCCCTAGAGAATGGCAACAGATCCATGGTTTCATCAATGCCCTTGTAGTTTTGTGCAGCATTCCCAGGCTGGAAGACAGAGTCAGCTGGACAGAGCTCCTGGAAACATTTCAAAAAGATCCCCTCCCCCTGCCCTGCCGTTGGGGTCCACCAGTGCTCCAGTGCGATGACACGACATAGGTATCTGTGCAGAAGCGAAGCTGGCATTTTCACCAGTGTGGCCAAGGGCCTCTGCCAAGGACAGAGTTGCTGGAGCCCTCTGCCTACCCTATCACATATACGGGTACTTGTTTTTCACTGTGATGTTTAAGAGAATGTATAAACAGTTTACATTTTCCTTAGAAATACATTGATGGGATCAAAGCTTTGGAAAAAACTACCAACCAACCACCTGTAAATCACTGTTTTAACCCCTACTGATGTGGAGGCAAATCTATGATGCCAAGGGCCAAAGTGCTTTTCAGATTTGAGCGAGGTCTCAGCTTCCAGGGCTGGCAGGACCCAAAGGAGGATCTGCACTGCAGGCTTTGAGGTTTCTGGGGGTTGGACATAGAGGTTTCACACACTCCCAGTACCTTCCTTCTTACACTCCCTTTGTAACAACTTTCCAATTTAAAAAAAATCAAACACATCTTTTTAGTGAGATAATTTTGAGTCCATCTGTAGAAAAAAAAAAATCAATCTTCGCCACTAAGGAATAGCGATACCGAGGCCTGAAGGAAGGGGGAGCCCTGTGGCCCTTTCTGTGCCAAAGCCAAGAAGTTTGGCAGGTAAAGTTTCTCAGACACCAGTCTGCTATATGCCAAATTGAAACCACTGGGAATGATTTATGAAACATAAAAATCTTCTGTATTTCCCTTCGAGGTACACTTATTTACCGACAGCGTTTTTCTTAGAAACAGAATGGTTATTCTTGGCCTGTTTGTGTGTTTCAGATTTTTCAGTTAAGAGAAAAGATATATTTAAGTAATAAAACTTATACACTTTAAGAGATCATGCAACATCTATTTCAGTAAAATATGTTGTTGCTTGAATTCTTAGGCTGGGCAGAAAGTTTGAATCAGAAGTCATATGGCTCAGGCATGTTTTATTTAGCCAACATGATGTTTTAAAATTTTTAGAATAAGTTACTAACATTTTAAAATGGGGAGATTTCACAAATAAATCTGGTTTCTGGCATCTTATTTTAATAATCTGGCAATATTGGGCCTCATTCCCACAAGGCAACAATCAGTTGGAGCTGAGTAGAGGCTCTTTTCAACACTTATAATCTTTCTGGCGCCTAAAAGCATCTGAATTTGCACCCAGTGGGACTGTTAAAGTGAGGACTCAAGTTCAGTGACCAACAAACACCAAGTTTTACCATTCACACTCTAACAACAGCATACTTCAACTTAACCATTTTCCTGGTAAAAATATTCAGCTGTGGAAATGTGATTCCTCAAACACTGAATGCAGTTTCTGTAAAGGAAGAACCACAAGACAACTTTTCCAGTCTTCCAGCCTGCTGTATTTAGCAAACACTTCTGAGCATTTGCCAGAAGCTAGGTGGTTTAATCTATTAATACACAACCAAGCTTCCTGCGGCTGATGCTGAATGAAGTTATGGGTTTTAGGTAAAGCATATTCTCATTAGGAAAGCAAAGCCGAAAACCCTCATCCAAGTCCCCTTTTGCACTTACTGTACTGTCACAGCAGAAATGCTATGAAAGGAAGACTCCTTGTTTATTTTGTTAGAACTAGACAAAAGAGTGCTTTCCACAGAGGGCAAGTCCTTTGCAAGCTCTCTCTCCTCCACAGCCTGAATGCTGGGAGCCCAGCCTACTTCCAGGTTGTTGGACAGGGCAGGTGAAAGGGGTGAACTAGAGCCAGGCTGCTGAATGAAGGTGGCCTGTTGTCCTCCCTCACATATTAGAATGCTACCTATTACAGTATAAAAGCAGCGCCGGTCACAGGATACCAAACATATAATTCGCAAAACTGCCGTTTGCAAAACACTTTCATCTCAATGTTCATCTTAGGTGCTTTTATTTTTAAATTTTTATGCCAGGATGGTTTCCTAGTTGTTGCTGTTTCCTGCTGGGCTTCATTAATTAGCCTCTGTCACCTTTACCTCTGGCTGCAGTCTGGCTATGAGTTCTGTCTCCTTTATTCCTACCTGCAGCTTGAGTTAGTCCATCAAAAACATGTATGTGAGGGAGTTCCCTGGTGGTCCAGTGGTTAGGACTCAGTGCTTTTACTGCCGTGGCCCAGGTTCAGTCCCTGGTGGGGGAACTAAGATCCCGCAAGCCGAGTGGCGTGGCCAAAAACAAACAAAAAATGTATGTGAAGGTGAAAATGCTGGGTGTCTGACACCACCATATCCTTGTGCAGAGGCCTCTGAAGGTGAAAATTCTGTCATGGGCTTCTCATTGCGTCTTGAGCCGTTTCTGGTCACTGCTTCTCTAACACTGCAGACCTTTCTAGCACATCTGCCCTGGAGAGGCACCTGATCAGGTGAGGAGAGTCTTGGCCTAGAAATAAGGAGACCTGAATTCTAGTCCTTGTTTTGCTACTGCCTTTCAGAGTGACCTTGGGAAAGTCATGGACCCTCTAAAAATTAGTAATTTGGACTAGATTAAGGCTCTCTGCTGCTGTCAACAGTTCTGATTCTGTCTGGTCAAGTCTGTTTCTGGGCTTTCATCTCCAAAAAGAGGCAAGATATATACCTTCCTACCTTTTGTCAAAGCCTTGTGCCACCAGGCTGCTTACCAGAAGTGATGATAGCCTTCCTCCCAGGACACCCAGAGAGCAAATAATCCTCATTTGGGGAAAGTCTGAATCCTGTGCCACACAGAGGAACTCAGTTGTTAGGAAGCAGCAACTGTGTAACATGCTCTGAATAGGCTCTTGGCAACAGAAAGGCTACCTCTGCCTCTCACTGGTCCCAGGCCTTGGACTGGCAGGGTAGCTTCCAGCACTGTGCTGGTCCCTATCAGCTCTCCCATATGTTGGCAGGATTCCCTATTCCTTATCTCTCAAGTCAGAATGGGAGTGTTTCCAAGACAGCTGTCGTCATTCACAGCAAAAAAAGCCACGACCTGACAGCAAAGCCAGGACCCTAAAAGGCCAACGCCAACCAAACACTAGGCTGAGGTCCAGGTGGGAGATTCCCAGCAACTGAAGGGAGCATCAGGAGGATTTTAAAAAGCCCCAGCCTGCTGAGTGCTGCAATCATTCGATGAGGGAATAAAATCCAAAGACACTTTTCTCTGGAGTTACTCCCAAGTTTATCTCTTCTAAGATGATAGGGAGTGGACAACAGTCTTCTTCTCTGCTTCAAATTTAAAGCCCAACAGTGTGCCTTTTTAACAGTTTTCTTATGTCCTTAGCACCATCACACTAATTCAGTAATAAGTGAGAGGTGTCTGGATTCTGAAAACCAAGCAGCAAATGGGAACTTCTCACCCTCGCCCTCAGATGCAGCTTTCCAAGGTTGGAAAGTGCCTTTCTTCTTGGATTAGCACAGCTCTGTGGAAATCTGGTACAAAGTTCATCACTGTCCAACAGGGTAAGTCAGTCCACAAACAAGGAGCCTCATTTAGGGATCTGAAAAATCCATTTCGAAGTAAGCAATCTATGAGTTGCTTCTACTGTCTAGTCAGCTCTCAAGTGACAAAATATAATAGAGCCCTTACTTTGGTAAGACATGCAATTACAGAAGGTCACTATGGACTTCTAAAAGCTGACGTTCAAGTTTAATCAGACACATCACAGCTAACACCTCACAGATGACTGGATAGGATGGTTTTGTTTTTCTTCATGTCCTGAACAAACACTTCATAACACCAGATACCATATGCCCTCGGTGGAATAATACTAGCTAATATTAAGTGCTATTTACCAGTTGTGATTCTAAGTACTTTACATTTGAAGTGGAGCTATTATTGCCATTTTACAGATGAGAAAACTGAGACATAGGTTAAATAACTTGCCTTAAGACCACACAGCTATTATGCATCAGAAATATTTGAAGTCAGGCAGCTGAACTCTAAAGCTCATGCTTTCCTGAACTGCTGGTCAAGCTTTCAAATTATCAGCTTAAAGTCGGATCTGACTTACATTGACTCTTGGGCCACTGTTAAGTATGGAAAAGGTACTGGCTGGTAACTCAAACACTAGAAATCCCTGGCGTGGAGCACATGGAGCATATGCCTGTGTGGCACGGTTCCCCTGTGGCACTTGGCATCATGAGGTAGGGACAGGGTCTATCTTGGACAAAGGCAATCCTTAAGCACCATATTGCTCATAAAATCATCAGGATGTTGAAGGAAAAGGCATGATCTAATCCCCAGCTGGATAGGTAGAGTTCCAGTCAGCTACTCCAGAGATGGGTAGTGAACAGATGCAGAGGCTCAGGCCTGGACTGAGGCTTGAGTCCAAACCATATGCTAGAAGAGGTTTGGTGTAAGGCAGTAAGAGGTAGGAACACTGACAAACTAGGAAGCATACGATGCTGAAGGCACTCTTAGAATTTTAAGTTTAAGCACCTAAGAGTGCTGGCTGGCCAAACATATCACACCTGTGGGTCAAAGTGGTCCATGGGCCAGAAATCTGTCACCCTTGGGCTAAAGGTGACTTTCAGACAACTATCTATGGAAAAGAGGTGGTGAGCAAATTCATAAGAGAAAAGCCTGATCTACTAAAAATAGCAACTTTAAATTATATTAATTACATGGGATAATAGTGGATAAAAGTACAGACTGAATTCAAATTATTCTGCTTTGAGAATCAGTTTACTCTTCTGTAAAATGGGGCCAATGCCAACTGCTTCACAGGACTGCTGAGAATAAAAAGAAATCAACTAAGCAGCCTCGCACAGTCCTCAGTATATTAAGAAGGTAAATGTATTGGCCCACACATACTGTGGGAAGGCAGTGGTGAGTTTGGCCTAGGGGATGACTGAATCAATGGCTCTAGTGCATCCATCAGGCCTTCTCCATCTCTTGGCTTTGCTCTTGTGTTAGATTTATTCTCTTGGACTGACTTCTCTGCGTGGCAGTTCAGACCTTACGTCCTTACAGCTCTGTGACAAGAAAAGGGCTCCTTTTCCTACCTCCAGTATGAAAAATCCCCAGATAAGGACTCTGATTAGTCTGACTTGGCTTGAATGTCCATCCCTTAGGCCAGTGGTTCCCCAGATCAGCATTAGATATCAGGGAATTTGTTGGAAATGCAAATTATCAGCCCCCCCTCCCCCTGATGCAGGGGTGAGGCCGAACCACCTGAACAAGTCCTCCAAGTGGATCTGATGCACACTGAAGCCTGAGAACCACTGCCTTGGAAAGGGAGTGAGGTACTACAATGGGTCTATCTTGGATTACATGCTCGGTTGGGAGTTATTACTAAAAAAGATGGGGTACTGGGCAGACAAAAACATGTATCCAATATGTCCTTTCTTTCAAAAGTTGACATACAGGAACTATGACCTGCCAACATTCTCAGGTGAAGGGGAGGATGAGGGCAGTACTGGTTAGAGACAAGGCTTATTAGAAAGCTGCCCATTCAGGAAGAGCTTTGCCTTTGTCCTTCTCCTTGCAACCCTCAGCGATCTTTATAAGGCCCCAATTCTCCATGGGAACCTCCTTGATGATGGCTCCCACTCCATCAGAAATGCTCAGATTCCTTAGGGCTTCTCTTCCTCCCTGCTTTCTCCTTCCCTTCACTTAATAAATATCTGTTGAGCACCTAAATGTCCTGCTCTCATGAAAGTAAACAAATTAGAGCCATGGAGTAAATAAACAGGGGCTGTTGGTCCACAGGGTAAGAAACCAGCCATCAAACAATCTGGGGAAGTGAACTACAGGATGGAACTACAAAAGATCTGAGACAGGAAAGAGCTTGCCATTTTAGAAAGCACACACAAAAAAGTCTAGAAAGTAGAGTACTATGAAAGGAGAGAGGCAGAAAGTCTGCTGTCTCCATTAAGAAGCTTGGATTTTATTCTCCACACAATGGGAAGCAATTAAAAGTTCTACGCAGATGAAAGACATCATCCAGTTTACTCAAAACTATTTTAACTGCTGTGTGAAGAATGTACTATACAGGGTTAAACATGGAAGCTGGGAGGCCAGTGCCATGCCAAAGGCCAACAGCACCAATTGCTTCTGCTTCATGAGAATTGCCATTAAAATACCTCCTCTTCCCTGCACCAGCTACCACACTTACGGGGAAAAAAAACTTTCAATATGCTGCTAAGTGATAATCAGGCTCTAAGAGTCAATGTGAGTTGGCATTTCTTGTTCTTTACTCTTCATGAGAAATCAGCAACCCAGTTTATCAAAAATCCAAACCCATAAACATGATCTCTTACTTCAAAGGTATCTTCAATGCCATTAACGCAAAGTTTCAGAAATAAATAATCCTGAGAACAAGGCTTGCAAAAATGACCAACCTGACAACGCCATTAGCACCCATCTCACTACTGAAAAGAAGAATGGTTATTATTCCTCATATCAAAATAACATCATGGACAGTGATTGTCAAGGGCCATGAGGACAAATGGTTTGTGAAAAACAACTTCCCTTCACTGCATACCCTAAAATTGTAGCCATTAACTTACCTGTCTGCTTGAGTTCAGCTACCGTCATAGAAAGAAGATCATTATTCTGCACTAGCTCAAAGCCGAAGACAGGCTGTGATCCCGGAATTGGCAGAATGTAGCTTATCCCCATACCTCTGGTATGGATAGTGCTGGAAGCCAATCTGATAGCACAGTCCAGGCTTCCCAATTCACACAACACCTAAGACTTGCTTTTGGATCCTGAATGACTAGATTAACTATTATATGGCCCCCCAGAGAAAAGCTGGGCCCATCACTTGCTTAGCCAACCACATCTTCTCATAAGCATTCATCACTATGACCAGACTCTTGAAGTAAACCCTCAGTTACCTTTTTCAACTTCATTTTCTCCGCATGAAGAAATCTAGTCGATAAGCACTGCTGTTACACACTGATAAGAATGTATTCAAAGTAAACAGGCACTGCTCATCCTTTGATCACAATCAGTTTTAAATGCCTAAAATCTGTACCTTATTGATAATGCTGCTTCATTCATACGCAGAGAAAACCAAACTTGCTGTGGAAAGCATCCAAAGATGACTAAATCTTCCAGTGGACAGTTAGTTTTCTCAAAAAACAAAAATGTAAAAGAAAGTTAGTATCTCTTAAAGTTTCCATAAAAAATGTATGAGATGGTAGATGGTTTCAGTCTATCAGTAACATTAATTAGATGGATCCAGTTATTATCCTGGGCTAATGACCATTGCTTAGCGTGATAAGGCAAACAAGAACAATGTGAACAATTAAGATGTGCAGATAAATCCAAACCCCTTTTGTAAAATTTTACTGAAGCCTCTAACAAAAATTTTATGGATCAGGAAATGGGCTGTAAAGGGATTCATCTGGATTTTCATCCATGCTAAAGAGCAAGGAAACAGCCAAAGGATAAATGGAAAAGCAAAGTCTGGATACTTGTATCAGGACAATCAATAGCTGAATAAATAATCACCCAGCACTGCTGTTTTTAGAACCAGAGGCTCTCAGAAAAAGGATTACAAAGTATATTTAAATTAATATTCCCCAGATACATGTGCCTCATCCATTTACTAACTTCTATATGTCATTTTAATATAAACGTTAATGTGTTACAATGTAACTCTTAGGAGCTTAAAAAAAAAGATGTTATTTTTCTCTAGTTAAAAACAGTACTTTATGTGAAGAGAGAACTAACAAATAGTCCAGCTAACTTTCTCTAAATATATAAAATGAACTTACTACATCTTTCAAACCACTCAGAAAAAGTACTGTTTTAAGGTGTTTTATATAATGTAATCAAGCATTTACAGTTACTCCTCCCATTAAACCCTTATGTTTCACTTGAATTACTACAAACTAAAGTCCTCTCTAAATCTGAATTATGAGCATTAAACCACTCACTGCCTGGCCATAAGCAAACACCTATTCTGACAATACAGAACTGAGAAAAAATTCTTTCAGAGACCACTTCTTGGTAGCTCTTAGGTAAATCACCTAACAGTGCGTCAATCAGTAATGACATTAAATGCAAAGATGGAAATTTTCATAGTTGGACATTTTTACTCCACACTTTTTAATTTAATAATGGCAAAATACTTAGAAAGTGGGACCAAGGGGGAAGAAATTATAAGGAATTCAGCTATGTTCTCAAAAGGAATAATATAATGCAGTCAGAATAAGACTGCATAGGACGCTGATGGCTCTCATTCCCATGCCTCACATGATGGGGACATCTGAACCAGGCCTGTGTCTTAGGGAAGTCTAGTTGAGTGTAAGACTAGAACAGGGGAGCTAGATAGGGTAGAGAAGGAGGGGTTACAAACTATCTTCACTAACTTTTTCCATACCCAGTAAAAGAATAGATGATCTTTAAATTCAGGTGGGTAAATTTAGTATTACTTCAGGAGATACTAACCAAAATCCACCTTTTCTCATGTCCACCAATTTCAAAATTAAAGGCTTAAAAAATTAGCTGATTAGCTCTGATGCGTTTAACATGCAAGTGTCATCAGCTGACTCTGAGAAACTGATTGCTAGCCAATGCCTTTGTAAGCAAACATGGCCACCAATTGCCTACATTTCCGAACTATGCCAAAGAAACTTACCTTCTTTCCTGTTTGCCATTTTCAGTCTCAGGACCATAGGCAGTTCTGCTTTGGACTCCTTTATTGTTATTCCTTTTTTAAAATGCATGCTTCCTTAAGAAGGAGCTTTGTTCACAGAAAATTTGTTACCTCAATGCTCACTATATTCTGTTTTATATTACACAGACAACCGAAAGTAGTTGGAGAGTCTTCTAATACCTGAGATGTCTTATAAAGAACACTCATAGCATTTAAAAGGTTTGTGTGAACCAAACTACAAGTATCTGAAAGTATTTCAAATTGTTCGGTTTACATTTAAAAGAGTAAGATTCTTTTATTTTTTCCTGGTCAGGCTTTCCAGACATCTCAAATCCTACAGCCAAGCCTGAACATATCTTGCCCAAATCCAAATATGTTGTACCTATTATTTGGCTTAAGAAAATTTAGAAGCTATCAAGCTTCTAAATTTATGATTAGATGGTATTAAATGCCAAGCCATAAAAAATACTTCCCCAAAAGTATATATACCTAGAAATTTTTAAGTAATTAAATTTATACATGTGTGTTTTAAAGAAAGGATTAGAATATTCTTATGTAATCAATTCTAACTTTAGCCCTTTACAACTGTATTATAACTTTATTTAACTTGGTAAAAGCCAAAACTGATGGTTCTTAACATGGTATGTGGAAATCAAAATTAAAGAATACAAAATACCTTAAAAAAAAAAAAGCATTCAGCTCAATCCTGGTTCCTTCAATATTACTGCCAAACTTCTGTGAAAGAAGCCTTGTAATAAAGACTAACAGCAACATAGAAGATGATTAAAACAAAAAGTTCATTTACCAATTTTAACAATCTAGAAAAAAAGAAAGTGACTATAATACTTGATGACAGACATCACGTTTAAGTAGAAAACACAAAGATAAAAAAAGTAATACCGCTGAAAATATTGCACAACTTCAGGTGTTTCCTCCAAATTTGCTTTATGTAATTGGATATAAATTAATGAACAAAAACTTAAGCAAGATACATGTAACAATTTAACAGAACTTGATAATCTAATTTCTTTCAATTTTTCTCGAACTCATCATGGGGCTCATAAGAAAATTAACCAACATGGATACTGCTACAGTTGAATGTCAAATCTTTAAGTGCTTATGACATACTAAATTCTTCTATAATGCAATTATGAAGAACCCTTCAAGAGACTTGTGTTTTGTATGTAGAAAAGTGTTAAAGTCAAATATTCAACTCAATATAAAATAAAAAGAAACATTTCTGATTTGTTGGGTTGAGATTGCTTCTCCTTTTGCTAATGAATGATTTTTTAGCTGTAATATCACTGAGTTGTACAAATATGTCACCTTCGAGTACATAAAGAAAAATAAACACATGCTAAATGGATAAAACATTACAACTACATCTTTACTAGACCATCTCTACCTCTAACACTTCAGAAGCTTAGAGATTCAGTGTTCTTATATTAACTGCAAGAAAAAGATAAAAGAGAAATTCCTTCTTTTTTGAGATCACAACTATGAAGTCATGTGGTTATACAAATTCTGCATTTGTGTGCAAAACATGAAACACATTTATCTTAATTCTCCCTGCTTAGAATTGTCAGTCAACTAGCAGGACTGTCCTTCCAACAGAAACAGAGATGTGTTTTTATATAACTTCAGTAACCTCAGCACTACAATAAGAAGAGATGCAGTATCCTTTTGCTATGTTCAAGACAACAGGGAAGGAGGTCACAGGAAAGAATAAATCAAAATTGTTGCAACTGAGAAACTTTTCTCAGTTTAACCATGGTGCCACTTTCATTTTTACATAAGCATGGTGGCATAATTCAAGCTCAATAAATCAGAATTCTTAATATTTAAAATTTACCTTGACTTTTAATTATCACCATATTAACAACCAAAATAATTAGGTGAAACACATAAGAAAGGGTAATATTAAACCCCACTTTACTAGAGTTGGTTTCTTGACACATTAACTCATTTTTTTATAGAAAAGGGATAGTGCATCTCAGTTTGCTTACAAGCTAGGAGATCACTTTGAATTCTGCATTTCCTAACTGCAAACAGATATAGCACTTATAACAGGTTATAAATAAACTGGTTTTCAAGCATAGAGCCAGCCCCAACGATAATAATACACTATTTAAAAAGACCTAAGGCAATGAATTCCATTTCCAATGGAAAAAAAGAACTGTGCAAACAAGCTTAAAACTACTTTTTTTGTGCCAGTGTTATAAAATGTAGCTTTTAATAAAACCTTGACCCAAATGCCAGCAACTTGAGAAGAGAATTTGGGTGGGGGGGAAGAAGAAAGTTATTTCATTTAGGAAAAACAACCACTATCTTTTTCCTAATCTTCAACAGACACAATTTAAACATATACAGCTGCTGTATAACACTTTACACAATTCCTATGTACTGGAGCAATAACAAGATCTAAATACAATTATATTTTTGAACACTGGGTCAAGGCTTTACATAAAAATACCTTCCTACTTTTCCCCCTAAGTTTCTAAAATATCACATACTTTTTTCCCCCAACATCTGCAGCCATTCAGGAATTCCTGCAGCCATGCAGGAATTTTTAGGAAACTTTTGTGCATGATCTTAATTCCTAATCCCTGGCTCTTTGGGCTCAGTGACAAAAGATCAAAACCACCAAAAATGATGGTTCACTTGAAGTCAGATGAGAGACCCTGGCTCAATTAGTCTCGTAGGATGAAAGCAGTGCTGCATCAACTGGCTCCATGCAGGAGGGGCACGTGAAGGATCTCATCAACCAGTCATCTATACAGTCCAGGTGATAGATGTGCATGCACGGCAGAAATCGAATTGGGTCCCCATAAACAAAGTCCATCATACAGATCACACACCTGTTGAGGGTGAGGGAGAGAAATAAGAAAGCATTTTTAGAGAAGTGATCCATCTAGAATACTCTTTAAAATCCCCATTACAAAGACAGTGTTAATACGAACAGATGAAAATGGCTTGCCTGTCATCCTACCACCTAAGCATCCAGATTGAATTTTTTCTTAATAAGTGTTATACAGCCACAATCTCTTATTTCAATCACCTGGGAATTTGAAGAGTTTGAGAGCAATCAACAGGGCAAAGAGAAAGGTATCACATAGGGATCAAGTCCACTGCTAGAATTTTACTTGTAAAACAGCTATTACAGAAGAAACCTTAAGAAGAATGTGAAGCTTTAGTACGTAGGAAACCATGTTAATTTTATTTGAACTGCTTTTTTAGTGTAAGCCCATATAGTTTTCACTTTAATAAGTGTATGTAAATACAGACCACTAATTTCAGCCTACTTACTGGGCTGCTACAGGCTAAAGTTCTCTTCAACAACCCCAGTTTCAAGCTCACTGCACTCTTCTACAGGTTCAAGAAGCAACCCAATTCGGCAGTCAATATTCTAGATAGGTTATAATCTTAAGTACTAGCCCTAAATGGTGCTACAGCTCAAACAGCCAAACACAACATAGTAAATTACTTTATGTCTGTGTTGGTAACGACCATTCTCAACCTAAAAGGAGAATGGCTGTCCTCATTAGGGATTCTCAGACAATAATGAGCTCTGAGGACAAAATCTCCCTTATATTTAACTCAGGCTTAGTACAATTATTCTACAAGTTAAGAAATGGATAAGATTTTCCTCATATCACTAAAACCCTTAGCAAACCATTTTAATGGCTACATAACCTACCAAAGTATTCCTCTACTGTTATTTTTCACTAAATAAAACTATGGTGACTATCTTTATGCATAAAACTCTAGGGATTGAAGTGAGGCACATATTTTAGGATAAATCTCTAGAATTAACTGTTTCAAAGGATTTCGATCTAAAGGTCCTTGACATCCTGCCAAATGACTTTCCCAACTGATTAGGCCACCAGCAATGCTGGTACTAGTTCACAGTTATTACACAGGTAAATCATTTTTAACTGACATTAACTGTCATCCAAATGGACAGAGGCAACATATAAAATGGTCAGAATTCACACCATCATTTATTTCTTAGCTATTTTTATATGAAAATTCTTCTTAATTGCTACATCTAAACATTTCCTTGTAAGAAATGATTAAACATCTGACTTCCAAAATGCAGGAGAGTATTTTTAAAAATCAGATCTCTGAAGATAGATCTTTGAAATATGTATAAATTAAAACTTACTCCCGGATCTTTTTTTCTGATCCATCTCTTCCAGGGTCATAAACTCCTTTAGGCAGATGCTGTATAAGGCCTATTCTTTGAGCTATCCTAATTTGTTCCTCTTCAGTCAGCTGAGTTGCTAGGCGAGTCTGGCTAGGTGTTGGATGATAGACCGGAACTGGAACTTGTTCCTAAATTTTTTTTAATGGAGAAAAGAATTATTTTTTAAAGATTTGTTTTCTGGGGTAGTGTTTTCCTTTTGTTTCTTCCTTTTTTGGCTGGGGGAGGGGGCCTTGGGGAGGAGGAGACTGGACAAGTATGCAGTAGCATGAGATTCTCTTTTACCCTGCCTTAACTTTAGCATATCTGACCTATGTTTAAAGGATACTGAAACACAGCTTTACAGAAAAACTGGAATGGAATGTTACTTCAAGTATTTCTACAGGAAAACCATATAACACAGACATATTCATTCCTGATACACAAAAAGATAAATCAATGTAACCAATTAATTAACCAAATGGACGGTATTCAATATTCTGTAGGCCACAATGGAGTTCTGTGGCCTCAGTATATCATTATTTACATTAGAATTGGCCACTGTAGATTCCTCTTATTTGCAAACTTATTCTTTCTTTCCATACAGACAACAATCTTAAAATTAATTTATTATTTATTTGGAAAGACTGGACATTATTGCAATAAACTTCTGTAAAATTTCTTTTAGGCTTTTGGATACATATTTAGATATGATAATCCAGTGAGCCAAATAAGGCCACCTTCCTTCCAAATGGAATACATATCCAAGGACTCAACCAACCATGGATCATGCAGTACTGCAGTATGTATTTGTTGAAAAAAAAAATCTGTATATAAGTGGACCCGTGCAGTCCAAACCTGTGTTGTTCAAGGGTCAACTGTATTGCTTTTATTTCCTACTCACATTTATGAGATAATTTTATTCACACTCTATACAGTCTTTCAACAGATACTTGAGTATCTATTATGTGCTAGGTGATGGGGAGTGCAGAGTAAACAAAATAAAGTTCCTAGATTGATGGAGAATGCTACTTTAGGTAAGATACTCAGAAAAAATCTCTCTGATGAGACATTTGGGAAGAGACCTCAATGAATACGAGGGAAACAGTGCATCTCTGACCTAATGATTTCATTGTGGCTAAAACCATTTTTGAGCCACCTAATACGGTGTTTCAGACAACATCTCTACTGTATAAACTGAGCCATAACACTTTCAATCCATGTATGATGTTTTCATGGGAAAATTTACGTTAAATCACAACTACCTACTCACATTACATTAGAAAATGTTATTTTCATTCATCCTGTAGGATCACTCATGATTTCTACAATTTAAGCACTCATTTACAATGACAGCCAACATTTGCAAGTATGAGATTATGCCTCCAGGAATAATTGCTAAATTTGTGTTAAGCTTTAAAAAAAAAAATTCTGTGAAATAACCTCCATAAGCATTCAGAACTAGCATCAGTTGAAGCTGTTTTGAGCCAATGGCTTCTGGGGTTCAAAATAAAATAATTAAGAATGTACCCATAATTAGAGACTTCATAAGGACTCAAGTATAAATATCCTTTTCAAAGAGAAATTTTAGGGGAAAGTCTCAGATACATATAAAGTAGGCTCAAATACTGAAATATCTAATTCAAGGAAAAAGGCACTTCACTACAATGTCTCTTAAAGATACCATTATGTACCTTTAAAATTAGCCTTATTCTTATAAACCCTTTTTCTGACAGTAGTTATTATTGAGTTTCTTATCAAAGGCAGTTCAACTTAAGACTTTAAATATTTCTTTTCTCTGAGATTCAGAACAAATCTGTAATTAAAGATCTCAAAACACAGTAAATCCTTTATCAAATAATTAAGATTACATTCTCTGGTAAAATGTCAGTAGTTCAAAGTTTCATGTTTTATGAATTTCCACATAAAATCATTAATGGTTACTTTCATACTTCTAGCTCATGATTTAGGAAATAATAACCAAGCATGTGAGTGCTTATCAGACCTATATTCTTCATCCAAATATTTATTTAGTTCATATTACATGCAAAGAAGATTTATTATTAAGTATGGTTCTTGGATCCAGATAACCTTGGGTTAAAGTCACTTCTCTGCCACTTAACAGAGTGACCGTGTTGAAGTGATTTAACCTATCTGGGTTACCCTACCTTATATGGTTGCTATAAGACTTAAATGAGAAAGATGGTGAACCTTGGAATGGCAGGAACTCAATAAATGGTAGCTATTATAACTATTAACACTGCATTCGAAGAGCTATGTTTATTACTGCAGTCCAATTAGCTGTTTCGTATGTTTCATGCTTGTCCATCTTACTGGCTTTGTTCTTGCTATCCCCTCTAGTATCCCCTGCAGGTCCCTTGGTCCAAATCCTACCTCGTCTAGCAGCTTGTTGACCTAAAGCTTTCCCCAATCCTCCTCCCTACCACCCAATATTGACAGACTCTGCCTCTAGCCTCAGCTTAATTACATAGGTGTCTACCTATAAAAGAATTAGGACGAATATACAGAATACAGTAAAGCTTTCACAAGTGCAGTCATCAAGTGAGAAGAGACTGTCAATTCTTCTAGCTTTCAAAGAGGAAGTGAAGTACAAAACTGACTGCATTTCAGGACTTCCCTGGTGGTGCAGTGGTTAAGAATCCGCCTGCCAATGCAGGGGACATGGGTTCGAGCTCTGGTCTGGGAAGATCCCACATGCCGCGGAGCAACTAAGCCCATGCGCCACAACTACTGAGCCTGTGCTCTAGAGCCTGAGAGCCACAACTACTGAGCCCGTGTGCCACAACTACTGAAGCCCGCACACCTGGAGCCCATGCTCCGCAACAAGAGAAGCCACTGCAATTAGAAGCCCGTGCACCGCAACGAAGAGTAGCCCCCGCTCACTGCAACTAGAGATAGCCCGTGCGCAGCGACAAAGACCCAATGCAGCCAAAAATAATTAACTAATTAAAAACTGCATTTCTTTAGCACAGTATGAAAACTTTCTTTCAGCCCTATATATCTACACCACTGTGACTACAGGCAATTTTTTGCTTTATAAAAAGTTATTTTTTTAACCAATATTTCCTTTTAAACAAGTCTGTACATATACAAAAAATTTCAGTTTGTAGGTCAAACTCAGAGAATCTTTTATGCACTAGAAAAATAACTTTGCTGACCAGGCTTTATAGTGCATATAAAAGTTACATGACCCTTCTGTTGTTAAAGATCATAAAAATGGCTGTTTCACCTCTGGTTTAGAAATTCTCCTCTTTAAGGTTTTATACCTAGCAGGCTAACTTTCGATGCAGAAAAGTTTCATAGTTCAGAGTCAAAAAGGCTGTCCGTGCTCTGCTACTTATCAGTCATAAGACCTTGACCAAGTTATTTACTTAACCTCTATTAGACTCAGTTTCTCTATGTGTAAAGTACCAGGACTAGTGTAAGAATTAAAAGAGACTTGTAACTGCTGTCCCGGTACAGCATGAGACACACATACAAAAGCTCATTAAATAAGTGTTAGCTAAATAAATGTTAGCTACTACAATATTATTCTGTCTCTACTAGTATGTGACTATAGAAAAGCACTGCAACGTTTAAGAAATGGACTGAATTTTCAATTTTGTATGTCAATTATAACTCAGTAAAGCTGAAATAAAACAATTTTTTTTAAAAAAGAAGAAATGGACTAGACTATGACAGAGGTAAGTAAAACTTGTCAAAAAGAATCTTAGAAATTCACTTAAGAACAACTCTCTCATTTTATAGGCCCAAGCTTACCTACAGTCACAAAATTACTGACAATGTTGGAATTAGAATTCTGGTCTCCCTTTTAAGCTGGTAATTTCCACTACATCATGCTTGGTTGCTGGATAGGAAGGAGATTCTCCAAGTAAAATGATTTGGACTTTGTCCATTTATATTATACTGAAATGACATTTTAAGAAAGCCATCAAAATAAAGAATTTCTAATAAAGTTATAAAGATTTTTCATCTGCAATAAAGGTTTCATAATTTCAGCAACTTCTAAAATTTAAGAATTTCAAAGAACATCAAATCCATTTTGAAACTGCCCTGTAAAATATACTCTATTGCTGATAGAAAAATAGAATCCCACACCCCCACTCCAGCTGGGGTACCTTCACAGAATCCTAGGAATCAATAGAATACCGTTTTTAAAACACTGCTATTTATGAATATGGGATTTTCAGTCTGAAAAATTAAATTATAAGATTTGAGTCTCTGATACTTCCTGTAGTAAGTTATTCTAACCCTCTGCTTTCTCTCAACATCAAATGACTCTTGTTTGCAGACTTGAAGCTAACTACTATTGCCCCTGGCTTTGGTCCTATCTTTCTGGCTTGTCTCTGAATACAAGAAACTCTTCAGCCTCTGTTGTAACCCCTGCCAGCTCAGATTTTCAACCCTTGAATTATGATTTCCAGTCTAGACTACCTTTCATTATTCTCAGTCCCAGACCAACTTACCAGTCTTGATGAGCTGCCATCCACATCAAGATATGACTCATACGGAAGTCAGTGAAACAATTAGTATAAGACTGTGGGTAATGAGGTACTCCTTAATCCTTGAACATACCTACTACAAACAAAAAGACCTATACTACAAACAAAAAGACTTTAACTGTCTCTAAGCACGTGCTTTTTAAGAGGCTAGATTTCTTTGGTCTTGTGGTTCACATATGGGTACAGAGAACACAGAAAGAACAGAAAAGGAAAGCTCTACCTTACAAAGAAGCATATTAATAGATAGAAAAACAAAACGCCTATCTCTTATTCACATTATGGATGTATTTTCCTCTTTGGTATTTTTGTTAAACGAAAGAAACCCTCCAGATATTTTAAGTGATTCACCATTCTAATTTCAGTTTATATGCAACTTTTCAGAAACCCTCTATAGGGAAGAAAATGACTAAGAGCTCCTGATATTTTAAAGATAGCCTCACCCTTCTTACCACACACACCTAGTTTTAAGTCCCATCATACTTATTAAAAATGACCTTAAGTATGAATTACTATTTAGTAACTAGAGATCCAATGGTATTTTCTAGGTGGCAAAATGTAAACTTGTTTCTCCTGTCAGCTAGAAGACACTGAATGGAAGATTGGATGGGGATATAAAAACAGCACTGTTTAAAAGATTTGGACTCTGGGACAGTTCTCAACATTCCCTAACTAATGGCTCACTGTGCCTAAACTCTTTGTGTGAACAGTGCGATTTATGCTGAACACCTGCTTTCCCTCTGGGAGTCTAGAATTTTGGTATATGTTAGGCAGTGGCTCAGTACTTTGGGCTTCCCTGGTAGATAACACTTCAAACATGTTGGCACAATTCAGTGCTGGAGAATTAAGCACATTCCGTGTGACTCCACTAGGAGAGAACTCTTAGAAGCCTGTGCCTTTCCTATGGACCTTTGCATCTTTTCCCTTTACCAATTTTGATTTGCGATCTTGTGCAGTAATAAATCATAGCTGTGATTACAATTATATGCTAAGAACTATGAGTCCTCCAATGGAACTGAAGATCATTCTAGATAATGTTAAGAGTGATAGGGGGAATTCCCTGGCAGTCCAGTGGTTAGGGCTCTGCACTTCCACTGCAGGGGGCTCGGGTTTGGCACTTACCCACCTCCCCCACCCCAAAAAAGAGTGATGGATAGTGCCTGCATTGACTCCTTTGTTTTCAAGCAGTTTATTTGGTGATGTTCATTAGAAATGCTCCTTTGTGGACTTCCTTGGAGGTCCAGTGGTTAAGACTCCGCACTTCCACTGCAGAAGGCATGGGTTTGATCCCTGGTCGGGGAACTAAGATCCCGCATGCTGTGTGGCATGGCCACCAAAACAAAAAAAAAAAAAAAGAAATGCTCCTTTGTGAAAAATGTGTGTTTTGACAATGGCAGTTACACAGTACTTCTGTTTTATTCCTTTTTTCAAAGCAAGTTTGAAGGAACTAATATTTTGAACATTTATTATTTAGCACAGAGAAAAACACCTCTGACATAGAAGGGTTATATGCTGAACTGTGTCCCCCAAAATTCTTATGCTGAAATTCTAATCCCCAGAACCTCATGATGTGACGGTATTTGGAGTGTGTGACTATTTTTGTCCTGGTCTCTTCTCCTGCCCTATACTCTTCACCAAAACTATGTCCATGTTGACAGCTAAAACTACCACCTAGATATAAATGATTCACAAATTTATATTCCAGTCTAGATCTCGCTTTTAAACTCCAGGCTCTACTTTGACAGTTCTAATTCGATGTCCAAAAATGAACTCCCCTCCAAAACCTGGTCCTCTTCCCTATCTCAGTAAATGACACAACCACCTTTCTAGTTCTGGAAGACAGAAACATCCTTGGTACCTCCCTTCCCTTTACCTTCCCATATTTAATACATCACCGGGTTCTAGTGAATTTATTTTCTATTGAAATGCTGATAGAATCTGTTCATTTCTTTCCATGTCTATTGCCAATACTCCAGTCTAAGTTCCCATTTCTTTCCTGGTGTACAATATTAGCTAGGAAAATCTCAATTTGTTTTCTACCCAGAAGTTACAGCAATTTTTCCAAAACAAATCCAACCCTATGCCCTCCTCAACATACTTTAAAACTCCTTCAATAGCTTCCCACTGCTCTTTGGATGAAGTCCAAAGTCCTTAATAAGACCTCCAAAGCCCTGCATAGTCTGGTTACCTACCTACCTACCACTCACCCTCTCCTTCCTCATCTAACAACTCACTCACTGCTTTCTAGCCCCACTGGCCTTCTTTCAGATCTTTAAAGAAGCATGATCTCTCTTATGTGAAGTCATAGCACCTGCTGTATTCTCTGCATGAAACACTCTCCTCCACCATCACTCTGCTTAAATACCTCTTTTTTTCCTTCCTTCTGAGCTCAGTTCAACTTCTATTTTTTCAGAAATCTTCCCTAACTAACCATTCTCCTCTATTATAGGCTCTTACATAACAAGTAACTTTCCTCCATGGCATTTGTCATATTTGTAATTTTATATTTAGTTATAGTAATTTAAATGTTGTCTTTCCCACCAGACTGTAAGATCAATGATAAGAATTGTGTCTGGTTTTGCTCCTTACTGAATGGATAGATGAATAAATGACCTACTAAAAATGTTATCTACTAATAGCTAAAAATAGTCACCCATTAACTTACTCCCGTGTTCCTTCTCATTTCAGTGTTTCTATACTTATTAAAGTTAGTATACATGCTATAACACTGGGATTACAGAGTTGGTTTTGCTTTGCTAAGTATATTCTTTAAGAATGACTGATAGGGGCTTCCCTGGTGGCGCAGTGGTTGAGAGTCCGCCTGCCGATGCAGGGGACACGGGTTCGTGCCCCGGTCCGGGAAGATCCCACATGCCGCGGAGCGGCTGGGCCCGTGAGCCATGACCGCTGAGCCTGCGCATCCAGAGCCTGTGCTCCGCAACGGGAGAGGCCACAACAGTGAGAGGCCCGCGTACCGCAAAAAGAAAAAAGAATGACTGATAATAATAGTATCTCCACCAATCCCTCCAAAAGTGAATCCTAAATACGATTTTGAAGACCTGTGGAAAATAACATTTACAAATTAATCATTTACAATGTACAAGGGCACTTCGTACAAAATGAATGGGTTTATGAAAATCTAAATCACCAATACAGTAAATTGCTAATTAATATAAATGCTGGCAACCTTCAAGGGTGGTTCAGTTGGCTGCCCTCACCTCTATCTATGTCTATGAATATGATTCACGAAGTATTTTGTCTCTGGGCTAAAAAGGTGATTGCGTGACTATTTTATTAGTGTATTCCTTCACCACTAGACTATAAGCTTGATAAAGGTAGGGATTATGTCTGTTTTGCCCACCAATATATACTATTTACCTAGCACAGTATCTTTCACATAGTAGGGATTCAAACATTACTGGATAACTGAATGATTTAAATCAAAGCACTCATGTTCCTGTAATCCATGTCATATATTCTTATCAGGATTTTATAAACATGCTATGAAAATTTTGCTAAGGATTTGGATTATGCCACAATAAAACCAAAAAGGAAAACCTGATATAAATTACAACCAACATTCCTTCTCCAAGTGATAACCTGGTTTGTTGCCTCTTTGAAATTTCAACCTACCTTTCTATCCCACAGTAACTTCAATTTGTCCAAAATCAAACTAATTATCTCCTTCTACTTCCACAATCCTTCTCAAGCTCAGAATTTCTATGCCCACTATCTACGTTAATAATAGAAAAGTATAGTGGAAGGAACACAGACATATCATAGAATTTCATCCTCTGGCACTTATCAGGTATGTGACCATAGGCAAGTTACTTAATACCTCTAAGCCTAAGGTTCCTCATCAGAAAAATGAATAGAATACCCATCTTAAAAGAATGTTGTAAGGGCTTCCCTGGTGGCGCAGTGGTTGAGAGTCCGCCTGCCGATGCAGGGGACACGGGTTCGTGCCCCGGTCCGGGAAGATCCCACGTGCCGCGGAGCGGCTCGGCCTGTGAGCCATGGCCGCTGAGCCTGCGCGTCCGGAGCCTGTACTCCGCAACGGGAGAGGCCACAACGGTGAGAGGCCCGCGTACCGCAAAAAAAAAAAAAAAAAAAAAAAAAAAAAGAATGTTGTAAGGAATAACTAAGAAAATGTACCAACCACGATAGGGGCTCAAATATCTGGGCCTTCCTATAATGACATCATTAGTCATCCAAAGTACACATCTCTTCCCCCTTTCCCTTTATCCCCAGCATCTACTTAAATGGCTTACCTAACTACCATTTTCTCAATGTTGATAGGAGACATACATGTAACTGCCCTGTGAGTTTAAATTTTGAGAAAGAGGGAATTCACAGTAAGAGAAGCAGATATATTTCAAGTAAATTTAAACATTTTTTTTCCTCTTTAATGCTTTACTTCTCTACGTCTTCATGCAAAAAACAAAAAACCCCAAAGAGAATCCAAGCAAAAGCATCTGCCTTAAAGAAAGGGAAAAATTTAAATTAAAATGTGTTAGGAAAAGAAATGCAGCATCATGGAAAGGGGTAGAATAGACAAGGAACAAAGGTTTACAAAATGTGCTGAGGCAGAGCAAAGAGCAAAGACAGGGTCAGTCACACAAAAAAGCAAGGTTTGACCTGATGAGGAAAATCTCTGAAGTGCTCCAATTGTTTGTTAATAAATAATGTATCATCTATAAAATGATGAATGTTGTGAAAAATAAAATGGGCCCGAATCTCAGAGTTTACAAGTCAAGAAAGAAACAGATCAAAGTGTGAACTTGTCTATCTGAAAGGCTAAAAGTTGGACCCAGGTTAGGGAATATGATATAATTTCAGAAACTAAATAAAACAATGCAGTGGGGAAGTGCCTAAATAATGTGCTGAGGCTGGAAATAGTACAAGTCTGGTTTGTGGTGAAGGAAAAATAAAGTCACTGCCAAAGAATGCAGCTTGTCACCAAAAGCTGTATCCTTTCCTCCAGAAGAGTCAGCTCTTCTGATTTTCTCCTTACAGCCTTACAAACTGCTGCTGGCACCACCCCCTCCCCAGCTGCAGTTTCCTACTGGGAATGTTTTTTTCTGAATTTTGCCAGACTGAAACCTAAGGCCATAAAATGGAGGATTTGGAATAAATGATCTCAATGCATATTCTAACTCTGATGTTCAGTGAATCTTGAACAAAAACCCCCAAACCAAACAAAACCCCAAAGATTAGCATTAATGAAATTCCTGAACCATAAAGGATAACAATTATACATAGAGGGGAAAAAAGCCAGCATCCCATCAATGATACTGACAAATGATATGTTTTATTTAATGAGATCAAACCGAAGTGATCTGCATGGAAAAAGAGCACTGCTTCCAGGGAGGCGTTTTGGCATTTATTTGTTTGCTTATTTTTTAAAGAAATGAAAAAGTTGGCTTCTTTTATTCATTACATAAATATTCACTGAGCACTTGTCATACAGGGTTATATACAGTATCCTAATTGGTGGAGACCTGGTAGGCATCATCACCATAGGCACTCAGCATTAGCAAGTCATAAATCCATCTAAGAGTCAAGACAACTGAAAATCAAGGTCACATTTTGAGCCTAGGCACAAATTACAATATTTCTTGAATACTCAACCATATTTCAGATGCTGCTTTAGGCAAAGGAGATACAGTGGTGACCAAGACTGTCCTTACAAAGCCTAAATCCCCTACAGTAGGGGGATACAGAGATATAGCAAACAAGACAAGATGATTACCTCACCCATGGCTCCTACTATCCCTAAATTGCCCATGACCTGGCAATTCCTGGGACAGGCATACATTCCAGTGGATCCATAGGCTAGTCAACATTTGATGACTTGCAACCTCCTGACTGGTGAAGAGAGGATGAATCAACAGACTGTCTTCTCTTAGAATTAGAATTGGAAAACTGAATTAACTGACCTGAAAGGTCATTGAGCAGCAAATACAAGATGTATAAACTGAGGTTTGAGGAAACTGTTTGTATTAAAGACAGATTAGAAATGCTGAGTGAAGCAGACATTAGGAAAGCCCACAAATGAAAAATCCTGAAGCCTCTGGGTAAGAAAAATGGGAGAAAGTGGCTGCCTTGGTTCCTTGACAGCTGTCTGATTCTAATCCATGTGTATATCGTTAAAATAAAGCACGTTTCCTCTGAGTTAATTTTGTCTAAAATAAGAGTCTCCTAAGCACCACCACTATTTTCTTTACTGAATGAGACCTAAATTAGACCACCTTTTCCTTCTCATCAAGCAAACTGGTTTCCAGAGGGGAAATGGTACCCACTTACTAACAAAGAAGTGCTTACCAGTGGGGCAGATCTCCAGGGTAGTTGTGGGCCTAGAGATATCACATCGGAGTTAGTGCATGAGTTATTGTTGGAACTACTTCTTTGCTACAGCCAAAACATACTGGAATTTTTCTCATTTAAGCATCCTATCTTTGAATTTTACCAGTTCAAAGAATAAGAATATACATTTCAATAACTATCTTTCATCCTTAAATGGAAGATTCAAATATATGACTACTTGAAAGCTAACAGTAATAAGCCCAAGAATTCTTTGCAAAACCAGAGTCAGAATATACACAGCCTTTAAGGAGTTAAAAGATGAAAGCTTAAAAAGGTGTTAATTCCAAAAAGAATATGTTTGTAGCAGCCAAGCGTTGTCTTTGGAGCTCAGGAAGTCTGTTATTGCATTTACTGTACTAAGCTCTCTAACAGATACCTTCCCCTCTCTTTTTAAGGGTTATTTTTTGAAGGGCTAACATCATCAAAAAATATTAATTCCCTCTGAAAACTGGTGAACTTCAGTTGTAAGAATTCTGCAAAACTTATTTTTTTAATTTTTAAATTTTATTTTATTTTTGGCTGCATTGGGTCTTTGTTGCTATGTGTGGGTTTTCTCTAGTTGTGGCAAGCAAGGGCTACTCTTCGTTGTAGTGTGCAGGTCTCTCATTGTGGTGGCTTCTCTTGTTGTGGAGCACGGGCTCTAGGCGCACAGGCTTCAGTCGTTGTGGCTCACGAGCTCTAGAGTGCAGGCTCAGTAGTTGTGGCGCACGGGCTTAGTTGCTCTGCAGCATGTGGGATCCTTCTGGACCAGGGCTCGAACCCGTGTCCCCTGCATTGGCAGGTGGATTCTTTTTTTTTTTTTTGCGGTACGCAGGCCTCTCACTGTTGTGGCCTCTCCCATTGCGGAGCACAGGCTCCGGACGCGCAGGCTCAGCGGCCATGGCTCACGGGCCGAGCCGCTCCGCGGCATGTGGGATCTTCCCGGACCGGGGCACAAACCCGTGTCCCCTGCATCAGCAGGTGGACTCTCAACCACTGCGCCACGAGGGAAGCCCCTGCAAAACTCTTTAGAAGGTGTATTTCTTGGATTCTAACAGCTTCTTGCTGCTATTGTTGAAGTGTAGTTGATTTACAATATTATATTAGGTTCAAGTGTACAGCAGAGTCATTCAATATTTTTATAGATTATACTCCATTTAACCTCATTACAAAACAATGACTATATTTCCCTGTGCTGTACAATATATCCTTGTTGTTTATTTTATACAATAGTAGTTCTTTGGCGACTTACAACTTAGCATGTTTTACCCATGTTGTAGCATTTATCAAAACCTCATTCCTTTTTATTGCTGAATAATACTGCATTGTATGTATATACCACATTTTGTTTAGTCATTCATTAGTTGATGGACATTTGGGCTGTTTCCACTTCTTGGCTATTATGAATACACTGCTATGAGCATTTGTGTACAAGTTTGTGTGGGCATGTTTTCAATCTTGGGTATACACCTAGGAGCAGAATTGCTGGGTCATATGATAATTCTATTTCAATCTTTTGAGCAACTGCCCAACTGTTTTCCAAAGTGCTTGTACCATTGTACATTCCCACCAGAAGTGTATGATGGTTATTTCCAATTTCTCCACATCATTGCCAAATCTTATTTTGTTTCTGTTTTTTGTTTGTTTTAAATTATAGCCACCCTAGTGGTTTTGATTTGCATTTCCCTGATGGCAAATGGTGTTAAACAACTTTTCATGTGCTGGTGGCCATTTGTATATCTTCTTTGGAGAAATGTCTATCCAGATGTTACTCCTTTTTTTTTTTTTTTTTTGCGGTACGCGGGCCTCTCACTGCCCCGGCCTCTCCCGTTGCAGAGCACAGGCTCCGGACGCGCAGGCTCAGCGGCCATGGCTCACGGGCCCAGCCGCTCCGCGGCATGTGGGATCTTCCCGGACGAACCCGTGTCCCCTGCATCGGCAGGCGGACTCTCAACCACTGCGCCACCAGGGAAGCCCTGTCACTCCTTTTTAAAACTGGGATTTTTATCTTCACTGAGTTGTAAAGAGTTCTGTATATATCCTGAACATAAGTTCCTTATCAGATAGATGATTTGCAAATACTTTCTTGCATTCTATGGATTGTCTTTTCACTTTGCTGGTGTCCTTTGAAGCACAAGTTTTTAATTTCATGATATCCACCTAATTTATTTTTTGGTCAGTTGTGCTTTTTGTATCATATCTAAGAAGGCTTTACCTAATCCAAGGTCAAGAAGACATCTATATTTAAGAGTTTCATAGTTTTAGCTCTTACTAAAACTATAGTATATGAACCATTGAGTTTATTTTTGTATATGGTGTGAAGAAGGGGTCCAACCTCATTCTTTGTGAATATGCAGGTGTCCCAGCACCAACTGTTGAAAATTGTTTTGAAAAGGCCTACATTTTAATGTGAGTTTTCCCAGAAGCCTAGTGAAATATTTCAGGGAGGAGGTTAAAGGAGTAAGGATTTTATAAGACTGCTTATTTTAAGCAAATGGTATCTCTTCAGGAGGTGTAAAAAAATTAGTCTGACCAATTATGTTTTCTATGTCCTCTAGTCAAATCAGCTGCTGAAGCTTCTACATAGCTGGTTCTTATTTTCTAATGGACTATGCATTCAATACCATATCCCTGGGACTTCCCTGGTGGTCCAGTGAGTAAAACTCCACGCTCCCAGTGCAGAGGACCTGGGTTCGATCCCTGGCCAGGGAACTAGATCCTACATGCATGCCGCAACTAAGAGTCCACATGCCACAACTAAAGATCCTGTGTGCCACAACTAAGACCTGGCACAGACTAAATAAGTAAGTAAATAAATAAATAAATTTTTTTTTTAAAAAGCATGATCCATAAAAAAATACTGCTCAACCAGTCTTAATGAAAATTTAAAAAAAATACCATATCCCTAATACTTGCCTTCTAATTGTTCATGTTGTTTCATGTAACATACCCAAACATAGAAAACAAAGAAAAATTATAATTGTCTTACAGTGATCCTCTTTAAGACACACACCTCAGATCTCAACATTGAGACTGTACTAAATAAATACTGAGATGCTGATACTTGTCCACTAGACTGCTCAGATTATGCTGAGTATCAGCACCTACAAATCTTAAACTAGAAAATCAGGTTTAGTCTTTAGATTCTTCCTCAAGCTCAATTCCAGGGGTCAGGTCATCAGGAAATCTCTAACTAGTAAGCAGAATATGGAATACAGAGTGCTTAAGTCCTTTTGCTAATGAACCTCAAAAAAAAAAAAAAAAGGCTTCCTAATACAAATATAAGTAAAACGAAAGTTAAGATTACTAGAGAGATACTAATGTTCCCAAATGTAAAGTTGCCCTAAGCAAGGCTATCTACCCATCAGCCAGCTATTTACCCATCAGCCAGCTACTTACAACTTATTTTCAAACTGAAACTGTCAACACACTACTTTTTCATAAAAGCTCCCCTGGTTCAATTTCTAGATGAGAAACACATCTCAACATCTCCTCTACCCCTACTACCATCAAGAATCAAGAAACTTATCCTGGAATATCAAGAAATAACCTGAATGTATAGGAGAGTAATATGGACTCAATAGATTTATAAATTTAATGGTTTTTAAAAATTGGAGCTTTCAAAACTACAGTAACATGAGAAAATGCTTGTAAAATGACACTGAGTAAAAACTAAAAGTATGCAAAAAAATATAAGAGAGTAATATTATACATATTTTTAAATATTTGCATTTGGGAAAAAAGCATAAAACTCAGTACCCTTTAGGTAGTTATCACCCATTCCTCCTTTTCCCCAGCCTGTTTCTATGGACTTACCTATTCTAGATATTTCATATAAATAGAATCACAGACTACATTACATGACTTTTTTTTGGTGTCTAGCTTCTTTCACTGAGCTATATTTGAGCTTCGTCCATGCTGTAGTATGTGTTAAGTCCAATTTTAAGATATAGTGAACCAGTCATTCATAATTCTTTTGAGTTTCTTGCATGTAGGGTACTATTAGCTAAACAATATTTGGTTTCAACAATGCAACTTGGAGTGCAAAGGTATACAAATCAGTGGAAATTAACTGTTTTTTATACTTAAAATGTAAAACTACAAAGAAAAAGGATTGTTAAATTTCACAATATCTTTTTAAAGTATACAAACCACTTCTAGTTTAGAATTATGTAATGAAATCCAATGATACACGCTGTGTACCATAAGTCAGGAAAACATGGCTCAGTGTGGTGTTACAAAATAGCTGTGTGACCCTGTCACACCCATTCAGTCAAATATCTAAGAGTATAGGACATCAAATGTCCTTAAATTTTTGTTCTTTATATTAAATAGCTGGCACTGAGGGATCACTGTTTAATAGGAGACCTGGCAGCAGTAGACAAGATATAATGAAGAAGGCAATGAAAGAAAGTAAGAACAGAAGTTTGAGATGATAGACGAGAGGTTGTTAATTGAGATCTGGGCTTAAGTGGGGTATATAAATCCCTTGAAATTGCATGCAAAATTCTGTGCACCTTCCCAGGAAGAGGACTTACGGTTTTCAGCTTCCCAAGAGTTATTAAATAACAAAAGGGTTAAGAGACACTTCTGTGAACTTGGATGGCTGCCACAGAAACAGAAAAACCAGTTGAAGGAATATAAGGAAACATTTCAAACAAAGAGATAAAAGAAATCTTGGTTTTTGACACCTGAACACCCAGTCCTTCAAGAAGCCATCTCACAAAACTGTAACCAAAAGTTAGCTGTCTCACTTCAAGCCTCCTCTAGCACCTGTCACCCGTATGACTTTGTACTGTTTCATGTTTGATCTTATACTTGGCCCATGGTACCTAACAGTGAGAGTGACCTCCCAGAAAGTCAACCCACGAAAGTTAACTGAAAAAATTATAACCACTTTCAGGTGCCTTAAGTCAGTGCAAACAAATTTATAATTTAGACTTATGCATTTTTCTATTTTACGTTAAAATTACACATTCTATAAATAAAAAACAACAGTAGAAAACTGAAATTCTTTGGAAATTAGGCAGTAATGCCTTCTCATAGAGCTTCTGAACCCAAAACGCAGTATTTGCCCTAAAAAGGACTCCTTGCCCTTCACTTCAGATGGGCTAGATCTATTTAACCTTGAATGGAGGGTCCTAATTTGAGGCTACCAAAAAATAGTCTTAATTCTTCACTATCAAAAGGTGATTTCTGAAAATGACTTTTGACTGACAAACATGTAGTTTAAAGAGTTTTCCTGGCTATTGTCTCCAACTTTGGTCTAGTGACTCCCTTACCTCCATCTAGTTTATTGACCTGGCAAGAGTTCCCTAGATGTGGTATTTTAATTCCTGCTTATTTGACCAAGTGAGTCTCCACACATCAGCTCTTTAACCTGAATATTAAAGTTCAGTCTGCTGGCCCAAAAATGGACCACCTAGCTCTCTGTATCCAGATCATTTGGACCACTTAACTTTTAGAGTCAAACATACAGTCCTGCTCACATGTGCACCTATCTCCAGTTAGTGTTTTCATCTTGTTAAAATAGAGGTTCTATCAAAAGAATGGTAATGACCTAAATGTCCATCAAACAGGGAACTGATTAAATAAATAACAGTACACACAATTAATACTATGCAGCCCTAGAGAAGAAAGAAGCTTTTTATGTACTGATAGGGAAACAGCTTCAAGATACAGTGTGGAAAAAAAAGCAACATGCAGAATTGTTCTGTGCAGCGGGCTACTTTTTGTGTAAAGGGGTCAAGGAGGACTACTTGTATTTGTTTGCATGTGTATAAAATCTCTTGAAGGATATACAAAAAACATTAACTTCAGTTGCCTATTAGATGTGGAACTGAGTGGCTACAGAACAAATAAGATGTCTCATCCATACTTTTCTAGAATTTGACCATATGAATATATTATTTAAAATCATTAAAAAATAAATTTAAAGATTGTTTTCTTTTGTGTAGGCCAACCCTACTACCTCTGTTTGGATTCCATGTGCTTCCACCTTCTCAGAAACCTTATACTACAGATTTTTGCTGCTCTCCATATTCAACTTCTTTTCACTGCATCCTTCCCATCAGCTTATAAACATAAGTCTTTCTCATTAAAACAAACTAATCCACCATCGATTCCACATCTAATTATTGCCCTATTCCTATACCCCTCCCCTGCTTCACAGCCGATCTTCTCCCAAAATAATCTGTTCTTGATGTTTCTATATCTCAATCTCCTGGAAAAATTCTTACCATACAATCCACTACTAAGTTCTGCTGTTTTTGTCTCTCAAATATCAATAGAATTCATCTATAACTCTTCATCTCTATTGCCAACACCCTAGCTAACAATATCTGCTAATGCAGTGGCTTCCTAAATAGTATATATACTCTTTGTTCTCAGAGTCCTTCTTTAAAAATACCCCCCTCCCAACCCCACCTAAAATCCTTCACTGGCTAGCTTTCCTCTGTTCTAGGATAAAGTCCAAAATCCTTAATAAAGATAATAAATGTAAAGAACCTGGCACAAGCATCTTAATGACTATTCCCAGGGTACAAACATGTACCCACTTCTCCAAAATGCTCTTTTTAGAGAGGCAAGTTTGAATTCCTAAGGGATTTTGTTTGAAATGCCAGACATAAAAAATATTTTAAATGTATTTCATAATCTTATCTTTTTGGTACAATATCTTGGAGTCTTTTTCTGGACTGCAGGTCATGACCATTGTGGACTGTAAAATAAGTTTTAGAGGGTCAAAGCTAGGACTTTTTAGAAAATGAAATAGAATATACAGAATATATAATAGTAAGGGTCAACACTGTTTTATGAAACTTGTTTCCGTTTTTACAAACTGAAACATGGTATAAAATGTATTTTTTCTATTTTGAGTTGCCAAAAATATATCTGAACCCATGGTCTAAGCTATTTGAGACTATGATACTACTGTTTTCCTATGATTCAATTTTTTTCATCTATGACTAAGAAATTATACTTCAAGTTAACTTTCAATAGGTTTCAGAATTTCAGCCATTTTAAAATGGCTCTATTTCACACTACCTAATCTTAAATGAGGTCTGATAATTTACCTAACAGTGTTGCAACAGCAAAATTTAACTGAATACCTATACCACACACCTATCAGAACTCTGTGGCTCAAACCCCAAAGGCTTTGCGGTTTCTGGCTGCAGAGATATGAGCTCATTACCTGCAACTCAGAGACTGCCTCTCAGGGATTCTTAACCTTCTTTGTGGCATGGAAACCTTTACCAATCTGATGAAAAGTCATGGATTCCTTCTCAGATAGTGCTTTTGAATGGATACATAAGATTACCAAGGAAATTAGTTACACTGAAATACAGTTCTATTCTTGACCCTATAAGGATCTGTGGACCTAAGCGTAAGTATTCATCAATATAAAGATTACACCGAGTTTAAAAATTTATATGTAAGAAGTCCTAGGTAACTAAAGCACGTTTTAAGAAATATAAAGCATTTTGAGAAACAGTATCTAGGAACAAGAGAAAATTCCAGATAATGAAACACAGTGGGGGATGGGAGGTGTATGTGAAAAATGAAATACTGATAAGCTTACCTCAATATTAAGGAAGGTTTCTTCCCTTTCTCTATTTCTCTACACTCATGTATATATGGACTTCCTGCTAAAATCAACTTTATTTACTTAAGCAAATTTCTGCAATGGAAACTCTAAAACTAATTTTTTGAACCTTAAAAAAAGTACAAGGTGCCCATATATACAAATCCCCAAACAGTTTATTCACAAACAAAAATGCTGCTCTACTCATAGGTACTACCTCTGGGCTCTCTTCTACTGGCAGCTGCTAGGAAATATTATGACAAGCCTAATTATCTGATTTTCCGATATGCAGAATACTAGAAGAGTTACTATAAGGGGAGCTGCATTAACAGCAGATGAAGAACCATCAGACAGTGGGAAGACAATGAGAAAAAAAATTATAAAATGCTGGTACAAGAATTAAAAGCAGAAGGACTTCCCTGGTGGTGCAGTAGATAAAACTCCACGCTCCCAATGCAGGGGCCCCGGGTTCGATCCCTGGGCAGGGAACTAGATCCTACATGCATGCCTCAACTAAGAGTTCACATGACACAACTAAGGAGCTTGAGTGCCGCAACTAAGGAGCTGCTGAGCCACAACTATGGAACCTGAGAGCCGAAACTAAGGATCCGGCGAGCTGCAACTAAGACCTGGTGCAACCAAATAAATTAAAAAAAAAAAAAGAAAAGAATTAAAAGCAGAACAGATTTCATTCAGTAACACAAATATTCCTACATAATAAGACTCTGGGGCACCATTCTATCACCTACAGAGAATAATAAACTAATCCTTCTAGTATGTTTTGAATCAGTAAAATGAGATGAAAATCTGCTTATAAGTCAGTATTTCAGTGATTTATGGGGGAAGGAGTGAGAATGAAAAGGGAGCATTGTGAAGTTTGAAAAGACCCAGCTGCGAATCAGTCTTAGTAAGACACTGTTACCAAAGACAGTGTTCTGGAATAAAAAAAAAGTTAAAAATGTAAAACATATTTTAGAAGGTCTCTATCCAAAACTTATCTATCCAAAATAAACTGTTTGAATTGGAAAATTTCACTTAAATTTAATTGCAGTTATACTTTCTACAACTGGATCCATTCAATTCTCCTGTGTGATTTCAATAACCCATCTTTTTAAGTCTTGTTTTTTAAGTCTCCTTGCTCCTTCATTACCCTGAACAGACTACTTATCAGTACCTATGGCTTCAGGGCCCTCTTAAGCTTCAAATCTACTTCTATTACTTCTATGTTTAAAAAAATATCACAGGGCTTCCCTGGTGGCACAGTGGAGAATCCGCCTGCCAATGCAGGAGACACAGGTTCGAGCCCTGGTCTGGGAAGATCCCACATGCTGCGGAGCAACTAAGCCCTGTGTGCCACAACTACAGAGCCTGCGCTCTAGAGCCTACGAGCCACAACTACTGAAGCCTTGTGCCTAGAGCCCATGCTCCGCAACAAGAGAAGCCACCGCGATGAGAAGCCAGCACACCACAACGAAGAGTAGCCCCTGCTGGACACAACTAAAGAAAGCCTGCGTGCAGCAATGAAGACCCAGTGCAGCCAAAAATAAATAAATAAATTTTAAAAAAAACCACAGTAAAAGGCAAGAAACTAGGATACAAATGACTAGTGGAGATAATGCTAAATAAAACACATTCACACTATACTATAAATTAGCCTCAATCAGGAATTGGTGCCTTAATATCAATTAATGGCAAATGTACAATGTTTGATTTGAGAGAGAAAGGTTAGACAGGGAGCCCTGATCACCTAAGGGAGAAAAGAAAGGTGAAAGGGGAATCACCAATTGAGGACAGAAAAGAGGACACTGGAACACCAAAAACACACTTTGTTAATTTTAGCATTTTACTGAGTGACAGTGGTGTGTATTTTCAAATGACAAAATAGATGTTATGCACAGGGACGTTTCTATCAATTTAGCAGAACACTGCTGTGCTATATGAAACTTACCTTTATATGATTTAGGAGATATTTTTAGAAGACCCACTTTATTAGAAAGGAGTCTCATTACCTCAATTATTACATATAAACCACTTCATTCCAATATTCCATTCTTCTGACAGATTCACTCTACTGGAAAAGGATTCCCAGGTCCCCATGACTGCCTTTGAGTCAAATCCAGTGTTACCATATCTATTTTGATTCTTCTACTAGTCCTCTGCCACACTGTGCAATTACCTCTACCATCTAAAACTCAATTCTCATAGCTGACTAGCTCTACTGCTAAACCTATTTCTTCATCTATAAGATGAGAATAACATTCACTTTCATATAATTATTATGAAAATCAAGAATTTCCAGTTTCTGATCTAGCATGTAAGCTTAGAAGTCACCACACCACCCTAACAAAAAAATCAACAACTCTTCTTAGATCGGTCAGAGATGTGAGGTCAGAGAGCAAACTGCTGACCCCAAAACTTGAGAGACAGACGGATACAGAAAATCACAACTTACGAGAGCAGAAACCTGTCAGCAGAACCAGTGCTGGGGTAGGAAAACCTGAACTGTAATTCTGCTGGGGACTGTATGATTACTAGGGGTTCAGTGTGAACAAGTCTGAGTTAAAAACTCCAGGGGGACCCCACAGTCAATTCGTAAGTTTTATTTCCATGAGCTTTGCCAGGTCCTCCCAGTGAGTATCAGAGAAAAATTCCCCTCATGCTCCCAAGAGGAGGAGTGGGAAAGGAACCATTTTGATATATGCCAGAGCATTCTGTTCTTCTTCACCTAAGGGGGTAGAGGCGGACACTGAGAAGCACTGGGAATTGCAAATTAAAACAAGCAAACAAAAACACCACTTACACCTATTAGAACAGTGAAAACTGAAAACACTTGACAGTATCAAATGCTGGTGAAGATGTGGATGGAGCAACAGGAGCTCTCCCTTACTGCTGGTGGGAATGCAAATGGCACAGCCACTTTGAAAGACGGTTTGGCGGTTTCTTACAAAACCAAACATACTCTTACCATACACAATCCAGCAATTATGCTCCTTGGTATTTACCTAAAGGAGTTGAAAACTTATATCCACCCAAAAACCTGCACATGGATGTTAACAGCAGCTTCAATCATAATTCCCAAAACTTGGAAGCAACCAAGATATGCTTTAGTAGGTAAATGGATAAACTTGTGGTGCATCAAGACAACGGAATACTATTCAGTGCTAAAAAGAAATGAGCTATTAAGCCATGGATAAACATGGAAGAAACTTCATTGCACGTTACTAAGTGAAAGAAGCCAATGTGAAAAGGCTACATGCTGTTTGCTTCTAAATATATGACATTCTGGAAAAGAAAAACTGTGGAGACAGTAAAAGATCAGTGGTTGCCAGGGGTTAGGAGGAAGGGATGAACATGTGGAGCACAGAGGATTTTTTAGGCAGGCAAAATATTCTGTATGATACTATACATAACGGAGAATCCATGTCATTGTACATCCGTCCAAACTCACAGAGTATACAACACCAAGCTATGGATTTTGGATAATAATATTTTAGTGTAGATTCATTAAAAAAAAATTAAATGTGGCCCTATCAAAATCCCAGCTGGTTTATTTTCAGAAATTGACAATTGATCCCAAAATTCATATGGAATTATAAGGGACTAAGAATAGCCAAAATAATGTTGAATAATAAGAACAAAGTCTGAAGATTCACACCTCCTGATTGCAAAACTTACTGCAAAACTAGTGTAGGACTAGCATTAAGAATAGACATGTAGGGCTTCCCGGGTGGTGCAGTGGTTGAGAGTCCGCCTGCTGATGCAGGGGACACGGGTTTGTGCCCCGGTCCGGGAAGATCCCACATGCCGCAGAGTGGCTGGGTCCATGAGCCATGGCCGCTGAGCCTGCGCGTCCGGAGCCTGTGCTCCGCAACGGGAGAGGCCACAACAGTGAGAGGCCCGCGTACCGCAAAAAAAAAAAAAAGACATGTACGGACTTCCCTGCTGGTGCAGTGGTTAAGAATCCACCTGCCAACGCAGGGGACACGGGTTCAATCCCTGCTCCGGGAAGATCCCACATGCTGTAGAGCAACTAAGCCCATGTGCCACAGCTACTGAGCCTGTGTGCCACAACTACTGAAGCCCAGGTGTCTAGAGCACATGCTCCACAACAAGAGAAGCTACTGCAATGAGAAGCCCATGCACTGCAACAAAGAGTAGCCCCCACTCACCGCAAATAGAGAAAGCCCGCACACAGCAAGGAAGACCCAACACAGACAAAAATAAACAAATAAAATTTAAATTAAAAAAAAAAAGAATAGACATGTAGGGACTTCCCTGGTGGCACGGTGGTTAGGAATCTGCCTGCCAATGCAGGGGACACGGGTTTGATCCCTGGTCTGGGAAGATCCCACATGCCGCGGAGCAACTAAGCCCGTGTGCCACAACTATTGAGCCTGCACTCTAAAGCTCGCACACCACAACTACTGAAGCCCACATGCCTATAGCCAGTGCTCCACAACAAGAGAAGCCAAGAGTAGACATGTAGATCAATGGAACATAACTGAAGAGTCCAGAAATACTTAACACTTAATGGACAATTGATTTGGGGCACAACAATGGGGAAATATTGAACAAATGGTGCTCTGATAGGATAGTCACATTCAAAATAATAAATCTGGGGCCTTCCTTACACTACACACAAAAATTAACTCTTAAAAGAAAACACAGGAGTAAATCTTTGTGAATGTGGGTTAGGCAAAATTTTCTTAGACACAACACCAAAAGCTCAAGTGACAAAAGAAAAAATAAACTGGATCCACCAGAATTAGCAATTTTTGTGCTCAAGTAACACCATCAAGAAAGTGAAAAGACCATAGCAAAGGAAACCATAAACAAAACAAAAAGACAACCCACAGAATGGGAGAAAATATTTGTAAAGAAAGTGACCAACAGGGATTAATCTCCAAAATATACAAACAGCTCATGCAGCTCAATATCAAAAAAAAGCAACCCAATCGAAAAATGGTTGTTGGAAGATCTAAATAGACATTTCTCCGAAGAAGATATACAGATGGCCAAAAAGCACACAAAAAGATGCTCAACAGGGCTTCCTTGGTGGCGCAGTGGTTAAGAATCCGCCTGCCAATGCAGGGGACGTGGGTTCGAGCCCTGGTCCAGGAAGATCCCACATGCCACAGAGCAACTAAGCCCGTTCACCACAACTACTGAGCCTGCGCTCTAGAGCCTGCAAGCCACAATTACTGAAGCCAGCACGCCTAGAGGCCGTGCTCCGAAACAAGAGAAGCCACCGCAATGAGAAGCCTACACACCGCAATGAAGACCACGACTAGAGAAAGCCCATGCGCAACAAAGACCCAATGCAGGCAAAAATAAATAAATAAATTAATTAATTAAAAAAAAAAGATGCTCAACATCACTAATTATTAGAGAGATGAAACTCAAAACTACAATGAGGTATCACCTCACACCGGTCAGAATGGCCACCACCAAAAAATCGACAAACAATAAATGCTGGAGTGGGTGTGGAGAAAAGGGAATCCTCCTACACTGTTGGTGGGAATGTAAATTGGTACAGCCACTATGGAGAACATATGGCAGTTCCTTTTTTTTTTTTAAAACATCTTTATTGGAGTATAATGGCTTTACAATGTTGTGTTAGTTTCTGCTGCATCACAAAGTGAATCAGCTATATGTATACATGTATCCCCATATGCCCTCCCTCTTGCATCTCCCTCCCACCCTCCCCATCCGACTCCTCTAGGTGGTCACAAAACACTGAGCTGATCTCCCTGTGCTATGCAGCTGCTTCCCACTAGCTACCTATTTTACATTTGGTAGTGTATATATGTCAATGCTACTCTCTCACTTCGTCCCAGCTTACCCTTCCCCCTCCCCATGTCCTCAAGTCCATTCTCTACATCCGTGTCTTTATTCCTGTACTGCCCCTAGGTTTGTTAGAGACATTTTTTTTTTTTTAGATTCAGTATGGCAGTTCCTTAAAAAAGTAAAAATAGAGCTACCATATGATAAGCAATCCCACTCCTGGCCATATATCCGGAGAAAACCATAACTGGAAAAGATACATGCACCCTAATGTTCACTGCAGCACTATTTACAACTGCCAAGACATGGAAGCAACCTAAATGTCCATGAACAGAGGAATGGATAAAGAAAATGTGGCACATATATACAATGGAATATTACTCAGGCATAAAAAAGGATGAAATAATGCCATTTGCAACATGGATGGACCTAGAGATTGTCACACTGAGTGATGTAAGTCAGACAGAGAACGACAAATATCTTATGATAGCGTTTATACGTGGAAACTAAAAAAATGTTACAAATGAACTTATTTACAAACAGAAACAGAGTCACAGATATAAAAAACAAATTTATGGTTACCAGGGGGGAAAAGGGGGGAGGGATAAATTGGGAGATTGGGATTGACATATACACATATATATAAAATAGATAACTAATAGGGACACTGTATAGCAAACGGAACTCTACTCAATACTCTGTAATGACCTATATGGAAAAAGAATGGATATATGTATATGTATAACTGATACACTTTGCTCTACAGCAGAAACTAACACAACATTGTAAATCAACTATACTCCCATAAAAATTAAACCACCCCCCCCAAACTAGGCTATCTGTAGGAACAAGCAGGAGAGATCACTCACAAAGATCTAATAATGATATTTGAAGGTTTCTTTGCAGAAATGATGGAAAAGTACAAATAAAATATGAAATTTAACAGGGTATGCTTGTTAGGGTCTCTAGAAGCAGAAAACAGCTTTATAGGGTATAATTACAAAATCTACTGGCTTTTTGTTTGCATTCGCTTCCAAAGATTCTGACAACAGTCTTAAAACAGTCTCAGAGTAGATGACTATCACTGTCTTCATTCGTCCAAAATTCTGAAATTCTCATCACCAAAACAGCTGTCAGTCTGCTCCCAGTAATGTTATGTTCTTCTGAAAAATACCACTTCATACCCTTTCTCTGAGCGCTTTCAATGGAAGGATTATTCATGTCATATATGTTCTCTGTCTGTAATTAACTAAGAGGAAGGGACATAAAGATTTAAAGGAAGGTAAACTCATGGTTACCAAGGAGGAACGGGGGAGGGGATAAATTAGGAGATTGGGATTGACAACAGATAACTAATAAGGACCTACTGTATAACACAGGGAACTCTACTCAACACTCTGTAATGACCCATATGGGAAAAGAATTTTAAGAAGAGTGGATATATGTATAACTGATTCACTTTGCTGTATAGCAGGAACTAACACAACATTGTTAATCAACTATACTCCAATAAAAATTAATTTTTAAAAAGTGAAAAGACAGTCCACAAAACAGGAGAAAACTTGCAAATCTCATATCTGACAAGGGATCAGAATATATAATGAACTCTTACAACTCAATAAGGATCTGAATAGACATTTCTCCAAAGATGTACAAATGGCCAAGAAGCACGTGAAAAGATGCTCAACATGAGCCTTTACGGAAATGCAATCAAAACCACAATGAGGACTTCCCTGGTGGCACGGTGTTAAGAATCTGCCTGCCAATGCAGGGGATTCGAGCCCTGGTCTGGGAAGATCCCACATGCCACGGAGCAACTAAGCCTGTGCGCTGAGCCCGCGCTCTAGAGCCTGCGCTCTAGAGCCTGCCAGCCACAACTACTGAGCCCGCGTGCCACAACTACTGAAGCCCGCTCGCCTAGAGGCCGTGCTCTGCAACGAGAAGCCACCGCAATGAGAAGCCCATGCACTGCAATGAAGAGTAGCCCCCACTCGCTGCAACTAGAGAGAGCCCGCGTGCAGCAACGAAGACCCAACGCAGCCAAAAATAAACAAATAAGCTAATTAATTAATTTAAAAAAAAACCCCAAACCGCAATGAGATACCACTTCATAGGCACTAGAATGGCTATAATTAAAAAAAAAAAAGATAATAAGTTTTGGTGATGATGTGCAGAAATTGGAACCCTTGTGCGCTGCTAGTGGGAATGTAAAACCATACTACAAGTGTTTTGGAAAACAGTTTGGCAGTCCCTCAAAAGGTTAAACATGGAATTATGTGACACAGCAATTCTACTAGGAAGTGTATAACCAAGCGATATGAAAACATATCTGTACAAAAACTTGCACACAAATGTTTATAAAAGCATTCATAAGAGCCAAAAAATGGAAGCCCAAATGTTCATCAATGAAGAATGGCTAAACAAAATGTGGCTGATCCACACAATGAAATGCTTCACAATAAAAGAAATGAAGTCCTGATACATGCTACAACATAGATGAATCTTGAAAACAGTAAGAGACCAGCGACAAAAGACCACATATTAGTATGCATACTGGTATGCACTTCTCATTGGGGAAATGCAAATTAAAACCACAATGAAACACTTCTACACACTTATCAGAGTGCCTAAAATAAAAGACTGACAATACCAGGTGCTGGTAAGGATGCAGAGCAAACAGAACTCTCGTATATAGCTGATAGGAGTGTAAACTGGTGAAACCACTTTGGCAACTTATTTTGAAATGCATCCAAAAATAGGATGGATTGATAAAGGGACAGGGTATGTGTTAAAACAAATACAGCAAAATGTTAACTACAGTCTAAATGGTAGGAATATGGGTATTCAAACAATTCTGTCAACTTCTCTTTGTTTTTGAAATTTCCATAATAAAATATTGTGGGAAAAACTAAATATATACCTGTTCCATTACCCAGCATTTCCACTCCTGAATATAAACCAAATAGGTATTTACGTATATTTTAAAAAATGTTCACAGCACATTCATACAGTCAAAAACTAACACAACCCAAATATGTATTAATAGTAAAATGGGTTTTAAAAGTATATTTATACAACTGAATCCTCTACAGCAATGAAAAATAATATGAGCTACTGCCACAATATGGAACATCATAACCTAATTTCACAAACAATGCTGAACAAATTATTTAAGTTCAAAACTGGGCAAAACAAACAGAAGGTGGTAAGAGGTCAGAACAGTAGTTACCTTTGGGGAAGGGGTATTGACTGTTAGAGGAGATATGAGGGAGCCTTTTGGGGGGTTGGATATTGGCTATATCTCGATGGTGGTTATAATATGTAAAAGGTCACCGGACTATATAGTTAAGATGTTATTTATACTATTAAAGATATACTCTTTATTGTATATAAGCAATATAAAGGTTTTACACACACACACACATATTATACTTTAACTGTACAACATTATACAACTTCCTCTAAATTCATGCTCACCACCTACTGATTATTCTTCCAGCTCCAAGCTCCCCAACTCATAGTTTAATCAGGGCAGCTCTTTTGCTTTTATTATTTTTTACATTTACGTTCATCATTTGATGTCTTCAGAAGCTAAAGAGTTATTTTGTGATCCACTGCCCTATCATAAATTGATCCTCCAACTTAAAGTCTCAAGTTTAATACTTGATTATACTGTTTCACACTGAATAAATGCTTCATGTATATACATTAATCTTGCCTCCTTAAAGTGGTAGATCCTTAAGGGTAAAGGACTCATTTCTCCTTTCACCTTGGTGCCCAACACATACCTGCTGACCGATAGAAGAAATGAAGTATCAAGTGTCCTGGTTTTTATCCTTAAAGCCTTGCCATTCAGTTTATGGTAAACTGCTTTTTTTTGCCACATATGTAAGAATTAAATTGTTATACAAAATTACATGTAATTTTAACTAATTGGATCAATTATAAAAGTCTCATTCTTCTTAAAGCCATTCAGCTTCATAAGAATTCATAAAGTTTTAATAAATTTAGGAACTAATATATCTGGAGGATTGCTTTCTTCATTCCCACATCTTCATATCCCTTACTTACCTTACTGTATGCTCTCTGGATTAAGTAACAAGATAATTACTCAACTGCCCCTGGGAGCACACTCCATGTTGGCTATTTAATTAAAAGATAGGTATATGTGCATTCATATTAAAATGAACTCAAAGTATTTTTAATTGGTTACAATAAGGAACTCTTCTAAGACTTGAAAAGCAACATACCATAAAGTCAAATTGAATATCAAAACCAAAAGGTCAGGCAGATTCTCCAAGAGCAGAAAATATATTTAGTTCTCCCTTATCACTTTACTTTTCAACAGCATGTAGCAATTTCTTCTGCCATTAAAAACACACACACTTTGGCTATCTATGCGCTAGCTTTTCCTCACATCTTTCACTCACATTTCCACTCTGAGTCTTTAGTATCTTTACCACCTCACTCTTGATTTCATTTACATCACAACTGCAAAAATCCTGAATACTGAACAGGTTAACAATATCATAAATATTTGTTAAATTCTATATTAAAAGTTACTGACAAGGAATCAACTTCTGGAAATTTGTTACAGCCTATTTTTTAATAATCTGTTGATACAGGACAGAAACACATAATCCCTAACTCTTTGCTTGAAAAAAGGTAATACACAGAAGATAATTACATTCAGAAATGGCTTGAGGCAAGATGACAAAGAAATACAACATCTAATTCCAACTGTATTTACAATCATCCTCTTTTCACTTCCTTCCTCATTTCTAGAAATTTTGAACTTGGCTGAGACAGTAAAGACAGAAAGAAGTGGTACAAGTTGAAGAAAAAGAAGTCAGGGAAAACCTATAGTAGCCATTCTGTGACAATTTTTCTATGTAGAAGGAACCAAATAAAATTAAGATCTTTAAAAAAAATCCCCTCCTACCTAAAGTATTATATTATGATTTTTAAAAGATCTAAATTTTACAAAAATATATCCTAGAAAGTGCTAACTAAAAAATATTTTAAGAAAGTCAAGTTCTCAGACCTTATGTACCAAGTACTCATTACCCCTATCTTCTCAAGTTACCCTATAATTGGCTCTAGAATTAAACTGACACACAGACTGTCCTACTCTTAAAGGTGCTCATACATTCTTAATGGCAAAGAATCAGCCTTAATTAAAGGACATCCAGAGGGGTAGATCATGCATAAACAAACAAAACCCTTGTAACAATGGTTACAAATAAATAAGCAAAGATATTTGCTTAGTTATTAAAAAAAAGAAGAGGCAAGCTGAGCTACACAGAACACAGACCAAACTCAAATGAAAACAAGGTAAACAGATTAACTTTCCCAAAGCTTACGCACATTATAAATTAGAAGTGACAGGACAAAAGTGAATATAGTCAGATAAAATAGTTAATGTGGGAGAGAAAAATAGCAGAACCCTTTAAAGTACAAAAGCCAAACACTAAAGCACAGGATTCTGGGAACAATTTATAAAGAATCGAACAACCGTTAAGACTTCACACTCACAGAAAAACACAATAACTGATTTTCACATTTACTCAAGTATTTGAGTGCCTGCTATGTGAAAAGCACAGTTCTAGCAATGCAAAGATGAATCATCAGACTTGGATTCTAGTAGGGTACAGGCAACATTGTTATAAATAATTAAAATCAAATAGGCAGGGTAAAGAAGTGTATAAAGAGGAGTAATTAAAATCAAATAGGAAGGGTAAAGAAGTGTATAAAGAGGAGTATTCTGGGCAACAGGAATAGAATGAGCAAAGGCAGAGGCTGGAAAGCAGAAGGCATATACAGAACATAGCAAACTTCAGTCTGACTAGAGTATAGGTTTTATATAAGACTACGAAAAGCTGGAAAAGTATAAAAGAAGCCAGATCATAACTCTGAATGCTAGGACAGATCTTCAGTGATGAGTCGGGAAGAATCATTAAGGATTAAGAGGCAAGGGAAGCTGATTTGGATAGAATTTACTGAACAATAAATGGTTGGGGATGAAATGCATGGAAGAGGAGACATCAAATAGGTAATTGTGAGAGGTCATGAAGACCTCAGTTCCAGTGGTGACAGTGTAAGAGGGAGAAGGCAGAGTTCTAAGTTAGACACCGGGTGTCTACAATGTGTAAGGTACCATTCCACTCCACTGAGAAACTTTTAAAATCTTAACACATCATTCTCACTTTTAAGGAAACGGTAATCTGGAAAAATAATAAATGTTAAAGCACCGAGAGCTAATAAGATAATACATGATTTCCAGATAAATATTACAAACAGAAAATACTACACTTGAAGAAATCAGGAAAGGGGAAAAAAATGGTCAGTGGAGGATTTATTAAAGAGGTTGGAGTTGATCTGCACCTCAATGAAAAGGTAAAATTTCAACAGGGGAGGGATAAAATTTCACACAAAGGGAGTTTTTTTAAGTTAAATAATTTGTTTAATAAGAGCAAGATAGGTGAGATACACTGAGGTAATTTCCAACAAAATAGTAAACAAAACACTAATACATAAAAAAAAAAATTAACTACCTGAACTTAACTTCATAAAGATACCAGAAAAACAAGTTATTATTACTATTAAAGCTCTGAATGCTTAAAAATGAGTATCTTCTTATATTCTAGATCTTTAAATGAGAGGGGTTACTTTTAATGAGTTCTATAGGAGAGACCAAGCCTTAAAAAAAAAAGTAACCTTCAGTCAGTTTGAAATATCCAGAATGTTATGTTTTGTTATTTGTGAAAGAAGTTCCTCAAGACACAACATAATCTGATAAACTCTCTTCATATTTTACACGTGATATGAACCAGGATATGAACTCAGACCCATCTGACTCCAAAACCAGAGCTATACTTGCACTCAGCGCTGTATTACCAATAATTTTTCTTCTCATTTTAAAATCTCAAATGTATTAATCACAAAGTGCACAGCAGAAGGAAGAGATGAGTAAATCTCAAACTATATAACTACTGCAAAAGTGAGAGATACCACTTTATTTATATATGTATATATATATTCAGATTAAAGTACTGTAAAGTGCTTTTTTGTTGTCGATGAATATTAATTTAACAGAGTGCCACTCCCAAATTAGTCATGAGAAATGGGGGTTTTAGAGTGACTAGTTAGTGGTTTCTCAATCTGTTCACTTACACCTTTCAAAGCTGGGCTACCTACCTGGCCCTTTCCTCTTATCAACCTTCATTCCTCAGCCTTTCATGACTTATCCTCCCTCTCACAACCCTTCTAAGACTGCCCTTGATGGGCAGATTTCCTCTGTATTCTTTTTAAACATTCAGGAAGGAAAGAGTAGACGACGTGCCAAATTTGTTTTTTACCTTCTAATTCAAGAAAAGCTCTAACCTTTTCCCTCCAATTTCTTTAAGGACAAAGATTTAAGTTCTTTCTCACAAAATAAACATTTTGTTATAGAATATAAACAAGATGGAAAAAACCTATTTTATCAATAATTATTTTAAACCAATGCCTATATTTAATATTATTGGGATTTGATTTTTAGGATTGAGTCCTTAAAAATGATCCATTATAAAGGAAAAAGGCACTAGGAATGTGCATAATTCTTACAAAACATTCTACTGCACTTGCCTCAAAATAAATATATTAAATCATTTAAAAGAAATCCAGTCATTCAACCAACAACTGACTGCCTAATGTGTGCCAGGCACTATTTAGGCACTTGGGAAACAACAATTTTTTAAAAACTCCCCTTTCCTCAGGGAGTTTACCACCTAGCAGGAGGAGACAGATAATAAACAATAAATATAATAAGTAAAGACAATGTGTTAGAAAGTGATAAACGCTATGGAAAAAAATAGAACAAGGTAAGCGAGAATTCCAGGGTGCCAAGGCAAGTGCACTTTTAAATAGGGTGGTCAGAGAGGGTGTAAGAAGGTGTCATTTGACTAAAAACTTGAAGGTAAGGGAGTCAGCCATGATGATACCTGGGGGAAGAGTACTCAAGGCACAGAAAAAACCAGAGTAAAGGTCCTGGAGTATCCTAGAAACAAGGAGGCCAGAGGAAGCCAGCAAAGGGCAGAGTAGTAAGAGGTGTCATAAGAGCTCTGTATGGGAGCAGAGGGTATAGATCATGTAGGGTTTATGGGACACTAAGGAATTTGGCTTTTACTTTGAACGAAATGAGGATCCACAGAAAGTTGAGTAGAGTGTCATGATCTGTTTTACCATAATCACTCTGGATGATGGGTTAAGCATAGACTAAAGGGAGGGTAAGGGTGAAAGCAGAGAGACCAGTTAGGAGGCTACAAAAGAAACCCAGGAGAGAAATATGTACTTCCCATCAACTTTGACCACAGTAGTGCAGTGCTTACATTTAAGCATAAATAGATAAAACAAATCTCAGATCCTGTTAATAAGAAATAACTGGATGTTACAGAAGTTTTTTATATAGAGCTCTTGGCATATAGATACATTGTACATCTTTTCTTTTAACCATTCACTACAGAGAAATACCAAGTGTGTTCCTTTATAATCAGTTATTCCCTCCATGAATTTTTTAAAAATCCTACTGTAACTGAGACTATTCTTTAAGGAAATAAGCCAATATTTCTGTAGCTCTGTCAATTATACACTATTTTTGAAGAAAAAAATAAGTCACTTCTATCCACTGAAAATATAAATCATTTACCTTGGATTAGTGTTTCTCAGATCACCTGATTTACATTCCTAAAAACTTCAATTCCTTCAGGTAAGACAAATTTCTACAAAAGTTTCTCTTTTTATGCTTCTATCTTTAAAGAAATTACTTCTTTCAAATTGATGCCAAATTTGCATATCAGTATCTGGGTCGTTCATTTCAGGAAATGGCAACCACAAAAAACTCCCGCTGTCACAAACATGTTTCAAAAAACGTTCTTTCATGACACCAAAAAAACTCTCTTATCATCTTATCCTGCTGGAAAAGGCAAATACAATTCACATAAATTCTAAAGAAGTTATTCTTAACACTGTATTTATCATAAGGATATAAGAGAAAGAGTGTAGAAAGTCAAAGATATTTGACTTGCCTAGAAGGGGGCTAGGGAACATGCAAGGAGATTTTGAAATAAAAACTCATACTTCTAAAAGAATTTGCTTATGAAACTGAAATAAGCACACTGTCCTATAGCATTTATGAAGGAAACCAAGAGTGAAATATAAACTATTTACTTGCTTCAAAGACTCAGAAAAACATCTAGACTGAGCTTGGATTTTTTAAGAGACTTCCCTTGTGACAATTCTTTGGAAGAAACGGGTGTGTAAATTTACAAAACTGAATTCAAATTCATTAATTCACTCAACATTTAAGTGCTTATGTGCCAGAAATTGCACTAAGCAAGGGGGACATAGTCCCTGTTCTCAAGGGCTTACAGTCTTCACTCACTCCAGTTACTAAGCATCTACTATGAGCCAGATGCTGCGTATACAACAAACAGGAAACACAGGGTCCCTACCTGCATACAGCTTATACTGGAGAAGGAGGGAAATGCCTCAAGAATGAGACACACATCTAACTAAACAAGGATAACATTCAAGTGTTAAATGGGCTGCTTATGAAAGTGTGGACACTTCCTTCAGGGGGGACACAAAGAAGGAAGTAATGGATTCAGGGCGAGAGGGAGGGGAATGTAGGGACTTCAGATACAGTTGAGTCCTCAAAGAGGATTACGCTGTTCACCTGCTGACCTTGGGGGAAGGGCTCCAGAGGGGGCAAATGGAGCTAAGGCAGAGATGTGTGAACAGGCTGTTGTATTTGATAGGCCTGGAATATGAATGTGAAAGAGAAATCATGGAGACTTCTCTATGCCACAATTAAAAGACTGGACTTTATTGGCATATATGAAAGGCCCCTGAAGGGTTTTATCCAGAAAACCAGCATATGTGATCAGGTTTTTCTGGTGTGGTGAGACACTGATTTACATAGGAATGAGAAAAGAATAACACTAGATAATGATGTCACTACATGAAACAACAAAGGAGACTGCCCAGTTTGAAAATTAAACCCCATTCATGAAAAAAATTAAGCCACAACTATCCAAGCCCTTCTGGGGAAAAAGTTTTTAATCACCATTATTTAAAATTGAAAAAGTAGAGGAAAGGTTTATATATATTACGGATTATAACAGCTGCATATCTATTTTGAGTTTTCTAAAGCAGTCTTTAGCTCTTTATTAATTGTGTAAAGATATCTGGAGCTGCTGATTGCTGTACAAAAAGCAGTGAAGCTATTTGGAAGACAAGTCTTTGATACAAAGGGAGAACCACGAGTAACATAAGCTATTTCTCAGGTAAGGTTTGAAGGTTTCCAAAGTTCAAGATAAGCAAGTTCTCTTAAGTCAGCGTGTTTAAAAGGTGTGTCATAGGGGTGGAGCAAAAGGAGGGATTAAAAATTAATATAAACATATATAAAAACAAGTAACTCGATGTTGCTAGAACCAAAATCACTACTTGGAAATCTCCCAAGCAGAGGGAGAAATGAACGCCTACCAGATCCAATGAATACAGACAGACAGGAGGGAGGAGAGGATGATCACACTTGAAAGTATAAACGGGGGGGGGGGGGGGGGGGAGGGGGTAACGACCTATCCAGAACCCAAAATCCAGCTGGCGATGCGATGAGGAAATCACCTCCAAACCTCACAGTTCAGGCATAAAGGCAGGAAAATATCACTTCCAAACTCCACCATCTAACCACCAGCCACAGGCCAAGGGGATATCACACATACTCGAATCCCAGAACTCAAGGACAAGTACCATCCCCACGCAGTGCTTGAGGGGAGGTGAAGGATTCCCCCTATCCTGAGGGTGGGAAGCAATCACCCTCACATCCAGCCCTAAGGGGGTCAGTGCTCCTCAGGCCAGGGGCAGTGACAGCCCCGAAGATCCCACAATCTCAGCCAGAGCTGCCTCTACTCCTCGCACCCCCGTTGCCCAACACACACCCTCCCCTACCTGATATGGCGGCGGCGGCTCCTGATCCGGCTCCGTCCCCTCGCCAAAGCTAGCCCGGTCGGACTGAGACTCGTGAAGCAGGGAGATGTCATCCGAAGTGGGGGACTTCAGGCAGTTCCCCATCTTCCGGGGCTGGGGTGTGTGATCTAGGGGAGGAAGAAAGCAGTAGCGGGGTCGTTCGCACGCTCCGCCGTCTGCCTCGGTCAGCGAGGTGGGGTCGGGCGGCAGGCCGGGGCTCAGGCGGCGACGGCTAACCCGCCCCCCGGCGCCGCCGAAGAGCCGCTCATGCCAGCCCCCGGGGTTGGGGGCTTAAGGCTGGGCCGCGGGTTCCCTGGGGTCGCGGCGGTAGCCTCCTACGAGGCGGCAGCGGCGGCGGCGGCGGCGGCGGTGGGGGGGGGGGGCGGGGAGACAAAACACTTCCCCACCCCGCCCCCCCGCGGGGCGGCGGCGGCCACGGAGCTGCTGGGCCTAATCCAGGTCAGGAGCGGGGGGCGCGGCCGTCGAGGCTCCCTCAGCTGCTGCCTCAGCTGCTGCTGCCCCCGCCGACGCCGGAGCTGCAGCCGCGGGCCTCATCCTACTCCGCCTGAAAGCGGCGGCGACGGCCAGAACGAGGCCAGCTGCGGCCCTGCGTCACGCCGCCGTGCGTGCTCTGGTCCCGCCCCCGGCGCTGGGAGGCGTGGGCGGCTCTCAGCTGCGCGTCCCCCCCCACCCCGCCTCTCTCGCCTTCTCCAGTCCTAAGCAGCTGTTCCTGGGCCTGCGTCAGTTTCTGCTTCTCTGACAGTCTGAGACGTGACTCCGAAACCAATCCTGCGTCTCCCGTGCCTCCCCAGACGCACTGCGCCCACCTCGCTTGTCTCAGCTCTTACCTGTGCGCTGTTTTGACAGTCTTCTCACCACCTTCAGCCAAGGGATCTATTTTTAAACCCGTGTATGAATGGATCACTCCCATGATTAAAATGTTAAAAGGTTTACCATTTATCCCTTCAGAATAGAGTCCAAACTCACTAATGAACCTTCCCTACTTCCCCAGTTACTTCCTAAACCTCCTACATCACAGCCAGAAAGATTCTTCTACCAATTGTTCTATTTCTTTCCATTCCCACCACCATAGTACAAGTTACCATCACTTCTCTACTGTAATACATTGAACTCTTTCCCCTGCATTCACCATTGCTCCCATTCAATCCACTATTTGTACAGTTGAGTTACCTTTTTTAAATGTAAATATGATCATGTCATTCCCCTAGGGGGAATTTAAGCCTTTTAAAACCTTCAATGGCTTCCCAATGCTGTTATGACTAAGTATTAATTGTTAAATTGTTTACAAATCTGGCTACCTCTCCTATCTCATTAGCAGCATTGTTCCCTGCATATTCTAAACTCTAGGATGTCTAAATAAAGTAGTTTCAGTTATCTAGAGGACTATTCCCTCTGGCTGAGGCCTTTACCCATATTTTTTCTCTGACAGAAACTCACTTCTTCCCACTCCTGACCTTATACCTCCCATTAAGCTAAACTTTATCCCCACTTGTCTTCCTGGACTCAACTTTGGTGCCACTGGGAAGCCTCTCCTAACCCTCCAGTCTGGGTTAGTTGCCTCCTCTGTGCTCTCAGTCCCTGAGCTTCTCTCTGTCACAGGCTGATCAAGCTGAATCATCTGTACCTCCTCTGTGCAAGGCCTGGCACATTGCTAAGGCAGTGTAGGCTTTATTCTTGGTTGAATGAACAAAGAGCTCAAGAAGCAATGTATGTAAAGGAAGGAAAGAAAGATGAGAATGCTCCTAATAGTCATTCATTCAACAAGAGACTAAAATTGGGTCTTGACTCCATTTCTTTCATTCATCATTTACTGATTTTTTAATTTTTTCTCTAGACCCTATGCTAGGCACTAGGGAAACCTGGCTAGTTCCTGATGGAGCCCAGAATCCAGATGGGAAGACAAGTAAACAGATGAGTTCTTCTGTCACCCACTACCAAAGGTTTTTAGAGGGCACAGAAGGGAGTGATTAGACCATTGGGTGAGGATCAGAAAGGATTCTTGGAAGCAGAACAGTGTCAAACTGGCATGGGCCTAAGTGCTCTAACTTTGGAGTCCCTATTCTATAAAATCACATATTTTATTTAAATGCACTCATATCTCATATTAAATATAACCAGTTTGCTATTTACCCTCTTTTCCAAGACTTGCCTTCCTTCCTATTAATGGCTCCCACCTAAATAGGCGTATCCCTAATGCCATGTTTTTTATCAGAATCTTTCACACATCCCCAAGAATCATTACTTAATTCTCTGGCTTGGACAAATAAAATTATTTGGGAGGAAATTTTCAGGCATTTGCCTCTTTTCTCCTATTGCCATTTTCCTTGTCCCCTCTGAACTATTGCGACAACTTCTTAATGAAGCCCTTGCCTCTGCACCGTCAATCCATTCTCCACACTACTACCATGAAAAATGTAATCAGAGAGCATTCATAGACTTGTGGTTCAGAAATTTAGCATGGCACTAAGGCCTTGAACCATTTGGTCCCATCCTAATCTCCCATATGACTCTGACTCAAACCAGGCATCCTATATTCCAGCCATATCACACTACTTACCATGCCCTCAGTTTTCACTGTGCTTTTCCACTTCTGATCTTTTGCCATGCTGTTCCCTTCTGTTGAAATCCAACTATCTTTAAGACCCTCCTTAAATACTACCTTCTTCATGTAGCTGACCTCTATTTCACTTAGTTGGAATATATATAACTATGTAAAATAAACGGGATCTATTATTGTATTATATTGTGTATATCTATATAACATATGTGAATATTTTAACATAATTCATATATATAAACAGATATGTGTGTATATATATATATACATATATATATGTATAAAATCATAACTTCCATTTATCAGCCTGAGCCTTGAAAAGTTAATGTTGACATTCCTGTTTTATAGGAATAGAAACATGGCTATTCAGGGGTAAAGCCAAGATTTGAATTATATACCAGTTGCATTTATTAGGTTGTGGGAGGGAACTACAACGTTTTTTCAGCCTGATATTCCTTTCTCAGTGTATAAAAACAAGAAAATGGGGGAAGACTTACCTTGAATGCCTTTAGCATCTACATGTATCTTTGTAAGGAAGTAGTTATTCAATGATCTTTCTTCCTAATCCAGATTTAGAAAAGAACCCTTGGGAAGTGTCCTGTAGACCAGAGAGTGTGATCTAATCACAAAACATAATTTTAAATAAAAAAAGTAACCAAGACTATTGAAGTGACAAAGACTCTCCTAGACCCAACTCTAGTCAAGCTCCTCTAAGCCCTCAAGGCCTTAACCTTGGGTTCTGTGCTTAGCCCACTTATTCCAGTTTTAGCAAGATTCTAGCTGAGTTAGTTTAGCCAGAATCCCCCTCCCTCAGTATCTGACCACCTTGGCCTGCCTTCAGCAGAAATCCTATCGATGGGTTTAGCCAGAATTCCCTTTTAACTCTGATGTTTCCTTTTTGTAATTTTCCATCCACTTTCTCCCACCCTAGTCCTTGCCCATAAATCCCCACTTGTCCTTTTTGTATAATACAGAGTGAAGTCCAGTTCTATACTGAGGTTTCTCTTCCCCTTTTGCAATAGGTCCTGAATAAAATTTGCTTTCACTGCTTTAACTTGTCTGGTTCTGGTTTTCTCTGACAGCAGGAGATGTAATGCAGAAGCCGATATGAAAATCTAGTACCCTCTGTTGAGCCAGATTTTTTAAAATAGTCTTTATCTTTTTAGACCAGTTTTAGGTTCACTTCAAAATTGAGCAGAAGGTACAGAGATTTACCATATACCCCTGCCCCTGTACATGCATAGCCTCTCCCATTATCAACACCCTGCACCAGAGTGGTACATTTGTTACATTGATAAGCTATCACACAAAATCCTTGCTTAAGTTAGAGTTCACTCTTGGTGTTGTACATTCTATGGGTTTAGACAAATGTATAACGATGTGTATCTACCATTATAGTGTCATACAGAATAGTTACACTGCCCTAAAAATCTTCTGTGCTCAGCCTATTCATTCTTCCCTTGCTCCTAACCCCTGGCAACCACTTATTTCTTAACAGACTCCATAGTTTTACCTTTTCCAAAATGTCATATATTTAGAATCATACAGCATGTAGTCTTTTCACATTGGCTTCTTTCACTTAAATGAAAACTAAGGTTCCTCCGTTTCTATCCATGGCTTGATAACTAATTTCTTTTTAGCACTGAATAATATTCCACTCTCTAGATGTCCCACAGTTGATTTATTCATTTATCTACTGAAGGACGTTTTAGTTGCTTCCAAGTTTTGGCAATTATGAATAAAGCTGCTATAAATATCTACGTATAGGGTTTTTCCCAATTTTTTTATTGTAGTAAAATACACTTAACATAAAACTTACCACCTTAACCATTTTTAAGTGTACAGTTCAGTATTTAATACGTTCATAATATTTTGCAGCCATTACCACCGTTCGTCTCCAGAATGCTTTTCATCTTGTAAAACCAAAACTACCCATTAAACAATAACTATCCTTTTTCCCCTCCCCTCAGCTCCTGGTAATCATCATCCTACTTTCTGTCTCTATGATTTTTACCACTCGAAGTATCTTATATAAGTATAATCATACAACATTTGTCCTTTTGTGACTGGCTTATTTCATTTAGCATAATGTCTTCAAGGTTCATCCATGGTATAGTATATTGCAGAATTTCCTTCCTTTTTAAGGCTGACTGCTGTAATATTCCATTATATGTATATACCACATTTTGCTTATCCATTCATTCATTGATGGACACTTGGGTGGCTTCCACATTTTAGCTACTATCATGCTGCTATGAACATGGATGTACAAATATCTCTTCAAGACCCTAATTTCAATTCTTTGATTATATACCCAGAGTGGAATTGCTGTATTATATGGTAATTCTGTGTTTAATTTTTTGAGGAACTGTCATACTGTTTTTTCACGGTAGCTGTACCATTTTACATTCCCTCAAACAGTATGTTTGCAGGCTTTTATGTGAGCATAAGTTTCAACTAATTTGGATAGTACCAAGGAACACAATTGCTGGATTGTATGGTAAAAGTGTGCTTAGTTTTGTAAGAAACTACTAAACTGTCTTCCAAAGTGGCTGTACCATTTTGCATCCCCACCAGCTATGAATGAGTGTTCCTGTAGCTCCATATTCTCACCAGCTTTTGATGTTGTCAGTGTTTGGGTTTTGGCTATTCTAATAGGTACATAGTAGTATCTCATTGTTATTTGATTTCCATTTCCCTTAAATTTTCCTTTCATATGCTTATTTGCCATCTGTATATTTTAATTGGTGAGGTGTCTGTTGAGGTTTTGGCCTATTTTTTAAAAGAGTTGTTTATTTTCTTGTTGTTGAGTTGTAAGAGTTCTTTATATATTTTAGAGGACAGTCCATTATCAGATATGTCTTTTGCAAATATTTCTTCTCAGTCTGAAGCTTGTATTTTCATTCTTTTGAAAGCATCTTCCGCCCAGCAGAAATTTTTAATTTTAATGAAGTCCAGCTTATCAATTCTTTCTTTCATGGATTGTATCTAAAATATCATCACCAAACCCAAAATAATCTAGATTTTTCTCCTATGTTATCTTTTAGGAGTTTTATATATTTGTATTTTACATTTAGATGTGATCCATTTTGAGTTAATTTTTGTGAAGTGTGTAAGGCCTGTGTCTAGATCCATTTTTTCACATGTGGGTGTCCAGTTGTTCTAGTACTATTTGTTAAAAAGATTATCTTTTCTCCATTGTATTGCCTTTGCTCCTTTGTTAAAGATCAGTTGAGTATATTTATGTGGGACTATCTGGGCTTTTATTATGTTCCATTAATCTGTTTGTCTATTCTTTCACCAATAACATACTGTCTTCATTATTGCAACTTTATAGTAAGTCTTGAAGTTGGGTAGCATCAATCCTCCAACTTGTTCTTCTTTTTCAATAATCTATTGGCTATTCTGGGTCTTTTTGCCTCTCCATATAAACGTTAGAATCAGTTTGTTGATAACCTCTAAATAACTTGCTGGGATTTTCATTGGGATTGCATTGAATCTATAGATCAAGTTGGGAAAAACTGACATCTTGACAATATTGAGTCTTCCTATCCATGAATATGGACTATCTCTCCATTCACTTAGTTCTTCTTAGATTTCATTAATCAAAATTTTGTAGTTTTTCTCATATAGTTCTTATACATATTTTATTAGGTATGTATCTAAGTATTTCATTTTGAGGAGTGCTAATGTTAAGTGATAGTGTGTTTTTAATTTCAAATTCCACTTGTTCATTGCTGGTTATATAGGAAAGCAGTCGACTTTTGTATGTTAACACTGTATGTTAACACCTCCAATCTTACTATAATCACTTATTAGTTCCAGGAGGGTTTTTTTGTTGATTCTTTTGAATTTTCTATAGAGATAATCATGTCTTCTATTAACAAAATCAGTTTGATTTCCTCCTTCTCAATCTGTATAATTTTGATTTCCTTTTCTTTTTTTTTAACTTTTTATTTTATATTGGAGTATAGCTGATTAACAATGTTGTGATAGTTTCAGGTGCACAGCAAAGGGACTCAGCCATACATATATGTGTGTCCATTCTCCCCTAATTATTTTTTTTTCTTGTCTTATTGTATTAACTAGGACTTCCAGGACAATGTTAAAAAGCAGTGGTGAGAGGGTACATCCTTTCCTTGTTCTTTATCTCAGTGGAAAATCTTCTCACTAATGTTGGAATCTCACCATTCAGTATAATGCTACTGCAGGTTTTTTTGTAGATATTCTTTATGCCATTGAGGAAGTTCCCCTCTAGTCCTAGTTTACTGGGAGTATTTATCATGTATGGGTGTTGGATTTTGTCAAATGCTTTTCCTACATCTATTAATATAATCATGTGATTTTTCTTCTTGAGACTGTTAAGGTTGTGATGTAATGGATTATATTAATTGATTTTCAAATGTTGAACAAGCCTCGCATACCTGGGGTAAATGTCACTTGGTATATAATTCTTTTTATACATTGTTAGAGTCTATTTACTAATATTTTGCTGAGGACGTTTTACATCTATGCTCATGAGAGAGACTAGTCAGTTTTCATATAATGAAACATCCTTGCATTCCAGGAATAAATTGCACCTGGTCATGGTGTATAATCCTTTTAATATGTTGCTGAATTTGCTTTGCCAGTGTTTTGTTGAGGATTTTTGCATCAATGTTTGTAAGGGATATTGATCTTTAGTTTTCTAATAGTATCTTTGTCTGGCTCTGGCATCAGGGTAATGCTGGCCTCACAGAATGAGTTAAGAAGTGTTCCCTCCTCTTCAACTTTTTGCAAAAGTTTGGGAAGGATTGATGTTTTTTCTTTTTAAAATGTTTGGTAGAATTCACCAATGAAGGCATTAGGAAGGGAGTTTTCCTTTGTAGGGAGATTTTTTGATTGTGAATTCAATCTCTTTACTCTTTATACGTCTATTCAGGTTTTCTGTTTCTTTGTGATTTAGTCTTGGGTTATTTTTCTAGTAATTTGACCATTTCATCTTGGTAATCCAATTTGTTGCTATATACTTGTTGATAGTAATCTCTTATAATCCTTGTTATTTCTGTAGATTCTGTAGTTATGTTCCCACTTTCATTTCTGATTTTAGTAATTCGAGTCTTTTCTCTTCCTTTTTGGTCTCTCTAGTTAGAGGTTTGTCAATTTTGTTGATTTTTTTGAAGAAGCAACTTTTTGTTTCATTGATTTTTTTCCCATTGTTTGTATATTCTGTTTCATTTATCTCTGCTTTATCTTTATTATTTCCTTTTTTTTCTGCTAGCTTTGGGTTTAATTTGTTCTTCTTTTTCTAGTTCCTTAAGTTGTACAGTTAAATTGTTGATTTGAGATTTTTTTTTCATGTGTTTATAGCTATAAATTTTCCCCTTGAAACTGATTTCACTGAGCCCTATAAGTTTTGGTATGTATGTTTTGTCAACTATTGTTGTAGAGCATACTATTTTTTTTTAATAAGCTGTTTCTCTTTCCATTGTTGATTATGAATTTACAAAATATACAAAACCAAAAGAAAAAGAAAATACTCATCCTCAAATCCATTGTGGCTCTAACCCAAGTCTGTGCACAAAATCCAACCAATGCACTGTTTTCTTAGAAAACAACTGATGCTGAGACAAGTGAAGGAGAGGGCTGTGAGAGGGCAAATCATCTTATTGAATCCACCCAGGAAAGCACGTGGTGGGGATTCAGAGGTGGCTGACAGGGCAAGGGAGCTGGAGGCCTCACACTGACAAGGTTCCAGGTGGAGGCCAGGAGCAAGCTAATTCCCAGAGGAGTGCAAGTAGTGTGACTGTCAGGCCCAGCACACTCGGCTTCAGCTGATAGAAAGCTGGTCTCACTGAAGTGTTTTACAGTTTCCAGAATGAGCTGTAGACCACCATCAATGGCCTCACCTATGCAAGCTGAAACTTTCACTGGATGCCAGTATGAATTTGCCATCACTGAACCTAGCAGACCCATAATGCAAACTTGGGTATTCACAGAAGATTGCAAAGTCTTACTTGAGAAAGGACTCAGAATGTAAAGCTTGTGTGAGAGGAAGAGTGGACATGATGTGTACTCTAGAACTCAAATCCAACTGGATTGAGCCTTCTCAGTGCAGTAGGATACACAATACCCCTTTTGCCATCTCCTCACCCCATAAGGAAGAATGAACTTGACTGGGATGATTTCATAAGTGCAGCTGATCCTACATCAGAGTTGTGTGTGCATGAGGAGGACCCACAATAGGAGGGTAGAGGTATTCTCCAGGATAACCAGCTTTAGGTTCTCAGGCATAAAGGGTAATACCAGAAAGGGGCTTGGGATACAGGGCAAATCTCAAAAAGTGAAGGCAACTTGGTCTCCTCTTAAGCAGTCCAAGGTAAATAATGTGTCCAGTCTCTCTACTCCCCAGACTGGAGGAAAATATGTACATCAATGTGCACCAGTGATCAGAAAACCCACAGGAACCCAGGCAGGTGGGCCCTGAGGGGGCCAGCTCATCAGCTGGGGAAAGGGGAAAATGGGCCTCACAGAAGCCATAAAAGTGTGAAAGGAGCAAGGCTACAGTACATAGGGGTGTGTGTGGATGGGGCGGGCAGGTGATTCCCTAGGGCAGGAGGGGCCATTGACACTCGGGTGGTAGAAGGCACAGTTGTTCTCATAGCATCAGTTGCTATGAGAACATCATGATATGTCAACAAACAGGGCAGTCTGACATGTCACCTCCATGGCTGTGGCCTCCATCAGGCCCTTGGTGACCCCCTTCTCCATGGCCAGAGCCATCATAGCCACGGTACTTACGAGGGGGTGGCCTTCGATGGTCATGGCCTCAGTGACCAGGGACATAATGAGGCCAGTGGCCATGGGGCCCCCCATAACCAGGGCCTTCATGGGGCTGATGTCCATCACAAGCACCCATTCCTCCACCAGGGCCTTCATGGAGACCATGCCCATCGCCTCCAACCATGCCCCCACCAGGGCCCCCTTGTTCATTTGGGGGTCCTCCTCCAGAGCAACCTCCTCTGGTCCCTCAGAATGGAAGAGGAGGAAGAGGTTCATTTCCTCCTTGGCCACCACGGCCTCTATGGGATGGTCCAGGACCTGGTCCTGATACCCCCAGCGTCAGGCCACCCTGAATGGGGAAAACTGGGTCATCCTAGAAGGGATTGCACTGCCCCCAGGGAGGGGGTGGGGGACCCAGGAGACGTGGACCACTGGCCCACTAGGGCACGCAGGGCCTACATGGGGACCTGGCATTGGTCCCCTAGGTCCAGGGGGGAAGTGCTGTATGCCCTTGGGGGCTCCCGGGGCCTCCCGGTAGAAAACCATTGGCTATCAGATCAGGGCCTAAGAGTCTGTGTGGCACTGGCATCTGCTTGACCTTGTCTGGATAGTCTGTTTGTTTCAGCAGTTCCTCTGTGGGATGACTGTTAGGGCTACCCACGATGGAGGGAGGATCTCTTGCACATCGATGCCTCCTCCTCCAGAACCCAGGGGGCTCTTCCCGGCACCCATGTTTTCCATAAGATCGTCCAGAACAGAAGGCAACTTGGAAACACTTACCCCATCAGGTGAACCACAGCCCAACCAACCTAATAGGCTCCAGGGTCTCAACATATGGGGCTTTATCCATGGAACATTCCTCATCTAGGGGGATGAATAGGGCTCAGGATCAGGATTGTGAGGACTTTCCTTGCTCAGGAAGAGCTCCTGAAGGATCCCCTTCTCCTGCTCAGCCTGGATGTACTGATCCTGGCTACTGCTTCCAGGGGTGATGAGAGGCGAGAGCAGCACCAGGAGCTGGGGGCACACCCAGGGCACATTCTCCTCCATGCTGTCGTGGCTCAGACGCTGGGCTACCTCAAATGCGTGTCGGCCTGACAGTCTCTCTCACTTAGCTGACTCACCAAAATCCTTGATCTTATTCACATTTACTCGTTCAGTTTCATTCAGTTCAAAATAGAAATACTCTCTGTTTGCCCTCCTCAGGTCACGTCACAGTTTTCCTCTTCCTGCCCTTCCGGGTCAGCTGGCTAGGATCTCCACTGGCTTTGCATCCCAAGCTCCTGGTTCCAAAGAGGCGGTATCCATGAGTTCTGGGACTTCAACAGTGGGGACTGGGGTCCCTGGACGTTCTGTGTCCATAGCCGCAGAAGGAGGTGCTGGCTCTAGGGAAGAAGGTTTGCTGTGCTCGGTTCTGTGCTTGTTTTCCATTCAAATGGGCTTGACTTGGCAGCTGTGGGTGACAGCACCTTCTTCTTCTTAATTTTGTTGCCTGGAACAGGTGCTGAATTTAGTGCATCCAAAAAGCCCAGGCCCTCCATAGGCTATGGTGGGATGATCTTCACTTTGATCTCTTTGGTGGCATTGGGTGTCGTGTTGAGTGGCTTGTATTTCTTCTCTGCGGGGGGTGCAGCATCTCCTGGGGCAGCTGTGGAACTCTGACACTTGAGGGAGATGGGTTTAAGGTTGTACTTGTCAGAAACCACCACTGCACTGGCATTCTTCTTTACAGGCACCGAAGATGGGGTCTCCAGCTCTAGCCTAGTGGAAAGGAATGTGACGTGACTGGGCACCACGGTTCAGAGAGACCTGGGCTTCTCCCTCTTCTCCTCTGGGGCCTCCTCAGTCTGAGTCTCAGCCTCCACCTCAGTCAAAGGTCACTCAGGAGGGGTGGTTCAACTCTTTCCCTCTTCTTTCCATTTCTTCTTATCTTTCTCAGCAGGCTGGGTACTGCTCTGGGAGTGGATGACAGTCATTCAGTCGCTGATAAGGACTGAGGCCAATTTCCAGAGCTCTTCATCCTTGCTTGACTTGCTCAGTTGCTTCACCAGTTTGGCTGTGTTGTGCTGCTTGAGATGGTCAACAGTGAGTGGTAGATGCTGCAGCGTCAGCAGAATTTGCTGCTAGAGGGGAATGTTGCTTGTTGTCTTTGAATACGTCAGCCAATTGTTAAGAAACTTGTAACTACCAACATCAGTAAACTTGACCAATATTTCTAGTTGAACAGGTCTGCAGGAGAGTGTTCAAGTAAATACATCGACTTACTGTCTTTCGTGCTTCCTTTATCATACTGAAGATCTTCGAAATCCCATCCACACTCTTGACTTCCCCATCTCAGTTAAGGAAGCTATCCAGCTTCCTTAAGCTTAAGGAGGCTCTTTGGGGTCTACGGGACCTGAACCCATGATCAAGGTTTTATCGGACTTGGGGTGGAGGGGGTTAAAATTTGGGGGAAAAAATAAAACAACCAACCAGAACCCAAAACTCAATTATTTGGGGGGCCTCATTGGATCAAAAATTCTCTTTAAAAAAAACTAAGGCCAGCTCAGTATTCATCCCCCCACCGCCACCAACTCCATTTAGGGAGGGGGGTTGTAGAAAAAAAGTTCTGAGTGGATTCAAAAAAGTAAATGCTGGATGAGTGAATTTGGGTGTGTTTGGGAAGGGAGGGTTGTTAATTATTTTTGAAGCTACGTGGTGATGGTCCTTCAGCCACAGATTTCAAGTCCCAGGCAGAGTGGGCTGGTGGGGTGGGCAAGGTAGGTGGCAAGAGGCAGAAGATACAAGTGCTTGGGCTTGTGGCTACTGTTTTCCTTCCTCTGACACCCTCAGGTTCCTTTCAAGGTCTTCGATGTTGCTGCAGTTTGTTTCTTTTTTCCTCATGGCCGTCCTGTCTTTCTCTGAGAAAATTCAAACCTCTAAAAGAACCCCAGAATCGAGCCTTCTATTTCTCCCTTCAATTCCATCAGAAGGAAAAGAGAAAAATGAGGGGGGGTGGAAATAGGGGTGCCAGCCCTTTAAATCCCCGGGAATTTAGCTACATGGGTAGGAGCTTGCAACAGGGTGGGATGTGCAGCAACAACGGCCTGCCTCTTTGTCTGCACGTTGGTGATCAGAAGCAAGTCTTCCCCTGGAAGTTGTAAGCAAGCCTTCAATAGACTCTGGAATTCCAAACAGTTACATGAGGCAGATTCTGCTAGTGAAGTTGTTGTCTAGGTGGGGAGATAGCATCCTGGTGCTTTCTACTTTGCCGTCTTCCCAGAATCCTCTCTTGCTAACATTTTGTCCTCTGAAGCATGAATTGTGGTGATTACAATCTTTACAGTAAAACCAGGAGCTAAAACTGCCAGTAGTCCTCTTCTGGAGTTTCATTCTAAAGGAAAATTTTAAATAAAAAATAAATACATAGGGCTTCCCTGGTGGTGCAGTGGATAAGAATCCACCTCCCAATGCAGGGGACACGGGTTCGAGCCCTGGCCCGGGAAGATCCCACATGCCGCGGAGCAACTAAGCCCGTGTGCCACAACTACTGAGCCTGCACTCCTAGAGCCCGTGAGCCACAACTACTGAGCCCTCATGCCACAACTACTGAAGCCGGCACACCTAGAGCCGGTGCTCTACAAGAGAAGCCACTGCAATGAGAAGCCTGTGCACTGCAACAAAGAGTAATCCCTGCTCACCACAGCTAGAGAAAGCCTGAGCAGCAATGAAGACCCAACGCAGCCAAGAATATAAATAAATAAATATATATATAATATATATAATATATATAATATATATATATATTTCACTGGCAGATAATCTCAAAAACAATGATCTAAATGTTTGATCAAAGGGAAATATTAAGTAATTGTATATTTACTCCAAGAGGTATTTTCTAAAATGGTCACTCTCTACATTACTTCTGTTCCATTGCCTTGGTTTAATTTACTTTACAGCACTCGACATTTGCATTGTTTGTTGTATGTGTCTCTCACTGGCATTAAGTCCTCAGGGTAAGAGCTTTGGCATATTCATTACTGAATCCTTGTCATCTAAAATAGAACCTGGCAAATTATAAGAACTAAGTAAATATTTGTTGGGTATATGCATGAAGGAAACATGAAATTTTGGGGGGACATACTATTTAGTAAAAAGTGCAGAAAATAAAATGAAATGTATTCTTCCATTAAAACAATAAAAAATGACACACATTGACAAGAGTTTGGAATTTAGGAACTTGGAGACAATGGTCACCAAGGTTAAGTGGAGAAATGAAAATAGTTTATACGATAGGAGACAGGATTGTCGGCAATATTTTCTCCCCCTCTTTCTCTTTATTCCTGGTATTAGTGTTTCAAAATAGTCTGTACACTGAAAACAAACAGCTTTTTTAAAAAGTCATTTTCCTGAGGCAGATGAAAGTATGGATAGAATATTATGCTTACCAAACTTATTCCTGACAAATTGGGCTCTATATTCCAGGTAGGAAGGAACGGTCCCTGGAGCTTTCAGAGAGAGGATAATAAAGACAAAGAAGGAGAATGATTTGCTTACTGTTTGAACAGTAAGTCACAGAATATAATTAAAGGATGTGGGGAGCAGGGGACAGAAACTAGCTTCTCTGGTCTGTTTCCACAGGCTCTATTCTGCATTTAACAATAGAACACCAGTAACTAGCCAAAGCCAGAACATAGAGTCACACATTCTGTACATGTCACAAAGGTGCCAGAGGCAGGAAACAAGTGGCAGCTGATATTCAGACCCTGCTCTACTCTCCAAGCCACTGAAACCTGGTGTGAGCCCAGAGGATGTACATTTTTCTAATTTTCACACAGGCATTGCAGGGGACAGGTATTGAAATGGGTCTTTGACTTAGCATGTTGGAGTCTGTTGCCGAGTAAAATACCTCTTTGTTGAACCACATCAATCTCCGCTCCACTAAGGACTAATGTCAGGCTTAATGTGTAGCCTTCAAATAACCATATGAAAAGGCAGGATGAATATTTATGACACAGTCTGTTACCCAGACTTGCACACATGTTGGAAAACCGAAGTTTATATGCTGGATGTAAATATAGAACATTAAATGACCTTATCTTCCTCTGAGCCTATTGCCATGATTTAATGAAGAAACAGGGTGGGAGGGTTGCAAATAGAAACAAAGAAGGAAAAGCTTTGGAGTCACAACTCTTAGAATCAATAGGAAAAGCATTAGGTTGAAATGAAGTCTCCAATCAACTTCTCCCTATACCTCTCTGACTACCTCAGGAAAAAAACATTAAAATAATTTCAGGCTTGTACCCCTCACATTCTCCACATCAGTCATGTGAACTCCTCAATGTTTCCCAAACATACCATGCTCTCTCACCCCGCCTCTTCTTGGCCCATGCCTAGAAAGTCTTTCACTGTCTTCTCTTCTCAGCAAATTCTCTTCAGCTTTTAAATCTCAGCTCTAAGGTCATTTCTCTAGCAAGCCTTCCCAACATTCCCTCTTTCACATTGTAGATATTCCCTCCATCTTCGGTGTTCCCCCAGCATTTGGCGTAACTTTCTATTAGTATCTAGCATTATCTGTGAACACATCTACTAACCTCATTAGACTGTGGGCTATCCTAGAATAGAAGATAATGTTTATATCCTGCTCAGCATCTAACATGGTACCTAACAGACAGCGGCATTTCAGAAATGTTTCTTGCATCATGAATGAATGAAAGAATGAATGAGTGCTATGACCCATGCATGCATCTGAAGGCAGAAGATCTGGGTTCAACTCTTTGTTTTACTGCTAACTTTCTTTATGTGGCAGATTAAATATGGCCACAAATTCTTTGATGCTCCTTCTATTAAGAGATGATGTCCATATACTTTCCCCTTGAATCTGAGCAGAGTCTGTAACTGCTTTAGCTAATAAATAAAATATGACAGAAATGACATTGCCAGTTTCCAAGCCCAGGACTTGAAAAACTGGAAGCTTCCATTTCCTATCTCTTGGAACACTGCCTCTTGGATCCCTTGGGTGTCACGTAAGATGTTTGACATCCCTTCTGGACACACTTCATGAACAGGCTTTGAGACTACATGCAGAAGAGAAGGGCCTGACTGAGCCCAGCCTTCAAGAGAGGGACAAAGAGAAGGCCTTCAAGAGAAGACTGAATCTAGCCTTGCAGTTGTCCTTGCCAATGTCTCAGTCATGTGAGTGAAGCTATCTTGGATCCTTCAGACCAGCCCAACTGCCAGCTGAATATCAACTGACCCCAGTTCACTTCATGTGGAGTTGAAGAGCTGGTCATTCGAGGCTTACCTCAAATATTGACACACAAAATCGAGACATATAATGATTTTTTTTTTAAAGCTACTAAGTTTGGGGGTGGTTTGTTACGCAACAACTGATAACCACAACAGAAGTTGATAACTGGGAATTGGGCACTTCTATAACCCAAACCCCCAAACATGTGACATTGGCTTTGAGACCTGGCAATGTGTGGGGACTTGAAGGGCCTTGAGGCGTCTGTCAGTGAAAGCTAGAAAGACTTGGAGGAGGTGTTGGTGATCACTTTCAAAACAGTAAAGGAATTGTTACTGGAAGCTAGACAAAGGTTTGGCAGCAAGGTTACTTGCGGGAACACGGAAAATAGAAAGGTACCTAATGAGTTTGAGGATCTGTTTGGCGAGTTTCCAGGCAGAAAGTCCAAAGTGTCAGCTGGCTTTTTCTAGCTATTTATAATGAAATATGAGAAGAGAGAGGTAAACTAAAAGAGGACCTAGGATAGTATTTCCAGACAGCACAAGAATCTCAATGGAAAAAAATGGCCTTATAGTAAAGATCAGCTCTAAGGTGTTGCTAGCAAAATGAGATCACAGGGTAAAGACAAGTCGAGGATGCAACTGTAAAATCCTTTAAGACCTCAGAAAGATTTTTTTAATTGAGGTAACATTGGTTGATAACAGTCATGTGTATAACATTATATTTAGACTTGTATATACACTACAGCATACTTACCACCAAAAGTTTAGTTTCAATTCACCACATACAGTTGATCCCCTTTACTCATTTTACCCTATCCCCATACCTCTTCCCCTCTGGAAACCACTACTTTGTTCTCTGTATCTATGTGCTTGTTTTTATTTTACTTTTTAAAATATTCCACATATGAATGAAATCATAAGTTGTTTGTCTTTCTCTCTGACTTATTTCACTTAGCCTAATACCCTCAACGTCCATGCATGTTGTGGCAAATGGCAAGATTTCATCTTTTTTATGACTAAGTAGTATTCCACTGGTGTGTGTGTGTGTGTGTGTGTGTGTGTGTGTGTGTGTGTGTGTATGTATGTATACCACATCTTCTTTATCCATTCTTCTGTTGATGGGCACTTAGGTTGTTTCCATATCTTAGCTATCATACATAATGCTGTAATGAACATAGGGGTACGTGTATCTTTTCTAATTAGTGTTTTCATATTCTTTGGATAAATACCCAGTAGTAGAATAGCTGGATCATATCATAGTTATATCCTTAATTTTTTGAGGAAGCTCAATACTGTTTTCCATATGGCTGTACCAGTTTACATTCCACCAGCAGTGTAGGTCAGAAAGATTTAAGGCAGTGTCTCATAGATGCTTTCAAAGTTATTCCTAGTGGAAAAAAATTCTTTCTGCGGAACTTAATGCTGTGCCTCATGGACCCTCTATGTTAAACAACAGGATTTCTAAGAGTGTTAAGGGTGTTTTTCCACAACAGGTTCACAGGGGGCCCAAGGTCAAGAAAGGCTACCTGAAAGATTTGTGGGTGTGTTTTTTTGGATAATGGAGTAGAGCATAATTTGATACACAGGAACCCCCCCCCCCAATTTAAAAAGAATTACGTTAGCTTGGCCTGAAGCTCACAGAGACAGTACGAAATGAAAAGAGGTCTTTGGACTCCCAGTCTACTATGGGCAGAGAGCAGGCTGAGAAAACTACTGAACTATAAAAATGGGCTATTTCTTATGGGAAAAGAATGGTGACTCAGAGGGCAGAACCAAAAGTCACAGAGACTCATTCCCAGGGAGCAGAACTAGGCCTTAATTAAAGCACTGGCATCATGTGTTTGGCTAGATTTCAGAATTTCTAAGCACCAGTGACTCCTCTGTGCTTCCATTCCTTCTACCCACCACCACCACCCCACCCTCTTTTGAACAAGAGTGTCTACAGCAGTTACCTTATGCCTGTCTCACCATTGTAGTTGGGTATATATGGGGAAGATAACTTTTCTCTTTTGTTCAGAGATTTTCAATGGAAAGGAACAGTGCTCAAGAAACTATACCCTAGGAACTACATCTGAGGAAACTCATCCACATCTGGAACTTATTCAGATGATGAGATCATGGACCTTGATCCTGAGCGTAACACCGTAATAGGTTGAGTTTGGAGGGGTAGGTCCTTTGAGGAAGTGAATGTATTTTGCTGTGGGAAGAATGTAAACAATTTGTGGCCAGAGGGCAGACGGTGACAGATTAAAGATGGCTGTAAATTGTTGGATCCTCCTCCCATTGACAATGTCTCCTCCTCTGGAGTCTGGATGGGCTCTATGATTGTTTTGACCAATAGAATACTGCAGAGGTGACACTGTACTAGTTTCCAAGCCCAGGTCTTAAGAGACTGGTAACTTCCACTTCCTGTCTCCTGGGAACATTTTCTCTTTGAGCCCTGAGATACCATATACTCTGCTGGAGATATCACACTGAGACACTCTGGAAGGAGAGAGGGGGCCAAATGAAGCCAAGGCTCAAGACGTTGGGTGAAGCCAAACGAATACCATGGAGAGATTTCATTTGACTCCATGTGGAGCAGAAGCAGCAACTAGCCTAGCCTTGACTAGATTCCTGACTCATAAAATTGTGAGAAATAATATAATGGTTGTTGATCTAAGCTGCTGAACTTTGGGGTACTTTGTTACACAACAGTAGATAACTGAGATCTCCATGACCTTGGGTCAGTCTCTTCTCTCTAGAACTACTTCTTCAACTTGGGCAGTGTTGGGCTAGGTTAGGTGAACCATAAGGCTCTTAATAGCTCTGATTTTCAGTTCCCATGCAGTTGAAGGCAGTTGAGCTACACCAGATGACATTTGGACAGCTGTTGAATGACCAGCGGGACATAGAACATATATTATTAGGTATCCAATAAATATTTTAATGAGTTTTGAAGGACGAAGAAGAACTGGGTAAGTAGAAGTGAAAGGAGGGACGTTTCAGGCAGAATGAACAGCATGTACAAAAATGCAAAAACCTGGACAGCTTAGGAAACTGAAAGCATTTCAGAATTGTTGAAGTAGCAAGTACAAGGGAGAATGGGGTAGATGAAGCTGGAAAGATAGAAAAGGGCCAGATGATGGAGGGACTTGTGTGCCTGGCCAAGTGTTTTAGGCTTTTCTACAGACCCAGGGAGACCTCTGAAGGAAAAGTATCACTGAATCCTCAGTCAGATAAATGATGTTTTTCTTCTTTTTATACATATAGAAACTGAGGTTTTGTCACTTGCTGAAGATCACATTATTAATAGGTGGTTGATCCAGGATGTGAATCCATGTCTAACAGCTTTGAAACGATACTTTAAAAGACTTCAGAAGTTAATATAACTTTATTTTAAAAATTATTTTGAACATATTCTACATGACTGAAATTGTATAAAGTAGAAGAAATGTGAAAGTAAATGTCACAAGCAATATGAATTACTTATGATTAATTTTCCTTGTGGGAAATAGAAGGAATGATTAATTTTCCTTGGAGAAGTGAATAAAGCTTCCTAGAAAAGAGGACATTTGTTTATTCATTATTCGTTTATTATTATTTTAAACCAGAGCTAACATTCACTGAGCTCAAACCATGTACCTGCCATTGTTCTAAGCATTTTACACATGTTATTGATATCTCACAACAATCCTGTGAAACAGGTACTGTTATTTTCTACTTTTATTTCTAAAGCAAAGAGAGCTTAGGTAACATGTTCAAGTCACACATTTAGTAATCCTGGGTTGGATCCTGGTGAGTCAGACATCATGTTTTAGCCATAAGTAGGGACATTTAAACTGGACCTTAAGACAGGGAGATTTGTGGACCAAAGGGCATTTAAGAGAGAAAAACAAATGCAAATACTTGATGGTATGAAAGTTCACTGTGTTCTAAGAATAGGATTTCAGGGAAGTTTAGGGACCTTTAGAGAAAGAACATTGTGTGTGTGTGTGTGTGTGTGTGTGTGTGTGTGTGTGGTAGGAAGTGGAGAGAGAGGGTTACAGAAGAATGATAGAAGAGGGTGCTAGAAATGTATTGGGTTGCCCAAAAAGTTCCTTTGGTTTTAAAATAAAAGACACATTTTTCATTTTCACCAAGAACTTTATTGAACAACATATTCACCATTTTGTTCCACTACCTTCTGCCATTTTTCAGGCAACTTCATAATTCCATCTTCCCAAAACTTGTTATCTTTTTGAGCAAAGAACTGTTCCAGGTGCCTTTTACAGTTTCCAGGGAATTGAAATTTTTTTCATTAAGAAAATTTTGTAAAGACCGAAATAAATGGAAATCTGACGGTGCAATGTCTGGTGAATACAGTGGATGAATCAGAACTTCCCAGCCAAGCTGTAACAGTTTTTGCCTGGTCATCAAAGAAACACATAGGCTTGCATTATCCTGATGGAAGATTATGCGTTTTCTGTTGACTAATTCCGGACACTTTTCGTCGAGCGCTGCTTTCAGTTAGTCTAATTGGGAGCAGTACTTGTTGGAATTAATCGTTTGGTTTTCCAGAAGGAGTTCATAGAGGACTCCCTTCCAATCCCACCATATATACAACATCACCTTCTTTGGATGAAGACCGGCCTTTGGTGTGGTTGGGGGGTGTTTCATTTTGCTTGCCCCATGATCTCTTCCATTCCATATTATTGTACAATATCCACTTTTCATTATCCGTCACAATTTGTTTTAAAAATGGAATATTTTTATTACATTTAAGTAGAGAATCGCATGCGGAAATACGGTCAAGAAGGTTTTTTTCGCTTAACTTACGTGGAACCCAAACCTCAAAGTGCTTAACGTAACCAAGCTGGTGCAAATTATTTTCACTGCTTGATTTCGATATTTTGAGTATGTCGGCTATCTCCCGCGTGGTATAATGTTGATTGTTCTCAATTAATGTCTCGATTTGATCACTATCAACTTCGACTGGTCTACACGACGACTGTGGAGCATCGTCCAGCGAGAAATCTCCAGCATGAAACTTTGCAAACCACCTTTGACACGTTCAATAAGTCACAGCACCTTCTCCATACACTGCATAAATCTTTTTTTGCGTTTCAGTTGTGTTTTTACCTTTCTTGAAATAGTAAAGCATAAAATGCTGAAATGTTGCTTTTCTCCCTCCAGCTTCAATATTTAAATGGCTACACAAAAATTCACCAATTTTGATAAGTTTTTTCAAAATGCATGCTGATATGACAGATGTCACAATACTATCTAACAAAATTGTTTAGAATGAAGTTAAAGACAAGTAAGTGTTACTAGAGCCATCTTATGGAAAAAACCGAATGAAACTTTTGGCCAACCCAGTAGTTTGTGGCCAGGTAAGAAGGCCTGGATGCTAGACAAAAGAGTTTGGACTTGATCTTGTAGGCTATGCAGAGGCATTGAAGTTGCTTTTCTTCTTCTTCTTTTTTTTTTTTTAATAAATTTTATTTATTTATTTTTGGCTGAGTTGGATCTTCGTTGCTGTATGTGGCTTTCTCTAGTTGCGGTGAGCAGGGGCTACTCTTCGTTATGGTGCATGGGCTTCTCACTGCAGTGGCCTCTCTTGTTGCGGAGCATGGGCTCTAGGCATGTGAGCTTCAGTAGTTGTGGCACGTGGGCTCAGCAGTTGTGGCTCGTGGGCTCTAGAGCGCAGGCCCAGCAGTTGTGGTGCCTGGGCTTAGTTGCTCTGCAAAATGCAGGATCTTCCCGGACCAGAGATGGAACCCATGTCCCCTGCACTGGCAGGTGGATTCTTAACTACGGCGCCACCAGGGAAGCCCTCTTTTGTTCTTTTTTAATCAAAGGAATGCCATGATTATGTCTGTGTTTTAGAAGGAGTAATCTGATGGCAAGGAAAAATGGACTGAATGGAAGAGGCTGGAGGCATACAGAAGGGAGTCAGGACTCAGTTGCAGTGTCTGATATCAAGGCGTGAACTAGGATGATGGTAGCGAGGTTGGAGGAAAGGGAACCGAGGAACATGTGGACTAGTGCTTATTTTCATAGCTGATGTCTATTTCCCTTTGGGCATAGTATTTTGAAAGATGATTAAATGCTGCTGGTTTTGCTTGGAGAGAGTATTTGGAAAGTCAGGAACTCTGCTTACAACTCAGTGGTCTTCCACACATGGCAAATCAGACACATTGAGACCATAAGAGGATACACATACCAAAAAAGTTCAGACACTAGTGTTTTCCTGGCCTTCCCATTTGTGAAACTATTCCATCTATAGCTGTGTGCCTTGTTTCTACCTCAAAGACAGGATGCCAGCTGCATTTTAATAACAGGTACCTTTCTGAGATTTGAAAATGTCCACAGAAGGCCACAAAACTTGACCTGACCCAAATAAAACTAAACAAAAGCTGAGGCAAGCTCACATTCTGCATGTCTTACCTTCTAGCCTTAACAAACATGACAAAGGAAACTTGCTGACACCTCCAATCCTTTTCACATGAATTCCATTTGCCTGGAAAGCTCCCCCTTCCATTATCCTCCTCTGTGAAGCAGCTCAGATTCACCTCTCCCAAGGCAAAGCTAGATATGCACTGCTTTCTGCTAGTGCCCTTCATATTTCTCTGTTATAGCACTTGTCATCTGTTTGATAGCTACTTGGTTATTTATCTTTCTCCCTCACCTGTGCTGTGAGCTATTTCTTTAAAGGTAAATCTTTAACTTTCCTCATGTATTTATCTCCAGTGCCAGGTAAGACACCAAATATATACATAAATGTTTGTTAAGTAACTTGCAGTCAGCACATAAACACATGATAGAAAGACTTCAGTTAAGGAAATTTAAATGAAAATGATATGTTTAAAAAATATTTAAAAATTTTAAAAAGTAATAAAAATAATATATTCACATTGTTTATAAGGTCAAAAAATGCTATAATGCTTATTATGAAAACTCCTAATCTCCAGCTCCACCCATTCTTAACCTCAAACCCCCTGCCCAAACTCTTTTAGCTATTTCTTCTAGTATTTACTTCCATTAAAAAATAATATAGTTATACTGATTCTTTTTTATTTATCAGTTTTAGACATTATCTTTTGAATTCATATTTTGGAAGATGAGGATTCATCTCTTCCATCACCGTAGGCCCCTATTTCCTCTCCCTTATGTAGTTAAAATAAAACTTGACTAATTCAAAATTCATTTTTTGAATTAGTGTTAAGCATTGGTTGCTGCTAAGCTAAATTCTGTACTATAATTATATTTCCTTTCTTGTACATACTTTTCTTACTGGAGACATTAATAATTTTATTTTTTCATTTGCTTAGCTCTCTATTTCACTATTTTCTACATTATCAAATATATCAGATAATGTATCTGTTCCATTTATTTTCCTGAAGACATAAGTCCTGGAGCCCTCTATTCTCCTGTTCCAATCTTTTTACATACTAAACAGTGGTTATCCTAGGATTCCCTTTTAAAATCATCATGGGTATTCTCTTTGCCTCTCTCCTGTGTTATATTTCCTATTTCTTTTTTTTACAAATCCCATGTTTCTCTCTCTCTCTCTCTCTCTCTCTCTTTTATTTTTAAACTCCCTCATTTTAGTGGTGCATATCCTGTAGTAGCTTTCTGGAAAAGAGGTATGGGAAATAATTTTTTTTAAGACTTTGCAAGTCTCAATGTGCCTTAATTTTACCTTCACACTTGATTGGTAGTTCTCTGGATATAGAATTCTAGGTTGAAAAAATTTTTTGCACAGAACTTTTAAGGCATTGCTACTTTGTTTTTTTTTTGTTTGTTTGTTTTGGGTTTTTTTTTGCGGTACGCGGGCCTCTCACTGTTTTGGCCTCTTCTGCTGCGGAGCACAGGCTCCAGACGCACAGGCTCAGCAGCCACGGCTCACGGGCCCAGCCGCTCCGTGGCATGCGGGATCTTCCCGGACCGGGGCATGAACCCATGTCCCCTGCATCAGCAGGCAGACTCTCAACCACTGCGCCACCAGGGAAGCCCAAGGCATTGCTGCTTTGTATCCTAGTTTCTGGTATTTGTTGTTGAGAAATTTAATGTCATTTCAATCTCTCTCAGTCCCTTGCATGATGCCATTATTTTCCCCTGGAAGTCTGAGCATATTTTTTTTAATCTCCTAGTGTTCTGAAATTTCTTAATGTTGCAACTTAATATAGTTTTTGTTTTTGTTATTTAAAACTATTGTGCTCAGCCCTTGATAAGCATTTACAAACTGGAAATATGTATTCTCTAGTCTGGAAATTTTTTCCTGTATTCTTTCTTTAATAATTTTTCTTTTATTTTTTTTAAAACATCTTTATTGGAGTATAATTGCTTTACAATGGTGTGTTAGTTTCTGCTTTATAACAAAGTGAATCAGTTATACATATACATATGTTCCCATATCTCTTCCCTCTTGCGTCTCCCTCCCTCCCACCCTCCCTCCCACCCTCCCTATCCCACCCCTCAAAGCTAGTCACAAAGAACATAGCATCTCCCTGTGCTATGCGGCTGCTTCCCATTACCTATATATTTTACGTTTGGTAGTGTATATATGTCGATGCCACTGTCTCACTTTGTCACAGCTTACCCTTCCCCCTCCCCATATCCTCAAGTCCATTCTCTAGTAGGTCTGTATCTTTATTCCCATCTTACCCTTAGGTTCTTCATGACATTTTTTTTCTTAGATTCCATATATATATGTGTTGGCATACGGTATTTGTTTTTCTCTTTCTGACTTACTTCACTCTGTATGACAGACTCTAGGTCCATCCACCTCACTACAAATAACTCAATTTCGTTTCTTTTTCTGGCTGAGTAATATTCCATTGTATATATGTGCCAAATCTTCTTTATGCATTCATCCGATGATGGGCACTTAGGTTGCTTCCATCTCCTGGTTATTGTAAATAGAGCTGCAATGAACATTTTGGTACATGACTCTTTTTGAATTATGGTTTTCTCAGGGTACATGCCCAGTAGTGGGATTGCTGGGTCATATGGTAGTTCTATTTGTAGTTTTTTAAGGAACATCCCACCTGTACTCCATAGTGGCTGAACCAATTCACATTCCCACCAGCAGTGCAAGAGGGTTCCCTTTTCTCCACACCCTCTCCAGCATTTATTGTTTCTAGAGTTTTTGATGATGTCCATTCTGACCGGTGTGAGATGATATCTCATTGTAGTTTTGATTTGCATTTCTCTAATGATTAATGATGTTGAGCATTCTTTCATGTGTTTCTTACTAATCTGTATATCTTCTTTGGAGAAATGTCTATTTAGGTCTTCTGCCCATTTGTGGATTGGGTTATTTGTTTTTTTGTTGAGCTGCATGAGCTGCTTGTAAATATTGGAGATTAATCCTTTGTCAGTTGCTTCATTTGTAAATATTTTCTCCCTTACTGAGGGTTGTCTTTTGGTCTTGTTTATGGTTTCCTTTGCTGTGCAAAAGCTTTGTAGTTTCATTAGGTCCCATTTGTTTATTTTTTTTATTTCCATTTATCTAGGAGGTGGGTCAAAAAGGATCTTGCTGTGATTTATGTCATAGAGTGTTCTGCCTATGTTTTCCTCTAAGAGTTTGACAGTTTCTGGCCTTACATTTACGTCTTTAATCCATTTTGAGCTTATTTTTGTGTATGGTGTTAGGGAGTGTTCTAATCTCATACTTTTACATGTAACTGTCCAGTTTTCCCAGCACCACTTATTGAAGAGGCTGTCCTTTCTCCACTGTACATTCCTGCCTCCTTTATCAAACATAAGGTGAACATATGTGCGTGGGTTTATCTCTGGACTTTTTATCCTGTTCCACTGATCTATATTTCTGTTTTTGTGCCAGCATCATACTATCTTGATTATTGTAGCTTTGTAGTATAGTCTGAAGTCAGGGAGCCTGATTCCTCTAGCTCCATTTTTCTTTCTCAAGATTGCTTTGGCTATTCGGGGTGTTTTGTGTTTCTATACAAATTGTGAAATTTTTTGCTCTAGTTCTGTGGATAATGCCAGTGGTAGTTTGATAGGGATTGCATTGAATCTGTAGATTGCTTTGGGTAGTAGAGTCATTTTCACAATGTTGATTCTTCCAATCCAAGGACATGGTATATCTCTCCATCTATTTGTATCATCTTTAATTTCTTTCATCAGTGTCTTATAATTTTCTGCATACAGGTCTTTTGTCTCCTTAGGTAGGTTTATTCCTAGATATTTTACTCTTTTTGTTGTAATGGTAAATGGGAGTGTTTTCTTATATTAACTTTCAGATTTTTCATCATTAGTGTATAGGAATGCTAGATATTTCTGTGCATTAATTTTGTATCCTGCTACTTTATGAAATTCATTGATTAGCTCTAGTAATTCTCTTGTAGCATCTTTAGGATTCTCTATGTATAGTACAATGTCATCTGCAAACAGTGACAGCTTTACTTCTTCTTTTCCGATTTGGATTCCTTTTATTTCCTTTTCTTCTCTGATTGCTGTGGCTAAAACTTCCAAAACTATGTTGAATAAGAGTGGTGAGAGTGGGCAATCTTGTCTTGTTCCTGATTTTGGTGGAAATGCTTTCAGTTTTTCATTGAGGACAATGAAAATGAGGACGACCATTGAGGACGATGTTGGCTGTGGATTTGTCATATATGGCCTTTATTATGTTGAGGAAAGTTCCATCTATGCCTACTTTCTGCAGTGTTTTTATCATAAATGAGTGTTGAATTTTGTTGAAAGCTTTCTCTGCATCTATTGAGATGATCATATGGTTTTTCTCCTTCAGTTTGTTAATATGGTGTATCACGTTGATTGATTGGTGTATATTGAAGAATCCTTGCATTCCTGGATTAAATCCCACTTGATCATGGTGTATGATCCTTTTAACGTGCTGTTGGATTCTGTTTGCTAGTATTTTGTTGAGGATTTTTGCATCTATGTTCATCAGTGATATTGGCCTCTAGTTTTCTTTCTTTGTGACATCCTTGTCATCCTTTGGTATCAGGGTGATGGTGGCCTCGTAGAATGAGTTTGGGAGTGTTCCTCCCTCTGCTATATTTTGGAAGAGTTTGAGAAGGATAGGTGTTAGCTCTTCTCTGAATGTTTGATAGAATTCGCTTGTGAAACCATCTGGTCCTGTGTTTTTGTTTGTTGGAAAATTTTTAATCACAGTTTCAATTTCAGTGCTTGTGATTGGTCTGTTCATATTTTCTATTTCTTCCTGATTCAGTCTTGGCAGGTTGTGCATTTCTAAGAATTTGTCCATTTCTTCCAGGTTGTCCATTTTATTGGCATAGAGTTGCTTGTAGTAATCTCTCATGATCTTTTGAATTTCTGCAGTGTCAGTTGTTACTTCTCCTTTTTCATTTCTAATGCTATTGATTTGAGTCTTCTCCCTTTTTTTCTTGATGAGTCTGGCTAAAGGTTTATCAATTTTGTTTATCTTCTCAAAGAACCAGCTTTTAGTTTTATTGATCTTTGCTAACATTTCCTTCATTTTTTTCATTTATTTCTGATCTGACCTTTATTATTTCTTTCCTTCTGCTAACTTTGGGGCTTTTTTGTTCTTCTTTCTCTAATTGCTTTAGGTGCAAGGTTAGGTTGTTTATTCGAGATGTTTCCTGTTTCTTAAGGTAGGATTATATTGCTATAATCTTCCCTCTTAGAACTGCTTTTGCTGCATCCCAGAGGTTTTGGGTCGTTGTGTCTCCATTGTCATTTGTTTCTAGGTATTTTTTAACTTCCTCTTTGATTTCTCCATTGATCACTTCGTTATTAAGTAGTGTATTGTATGGCCTCCATGTGTTTGTATTTTTTACAGATCTTTTCCTGTAATTGATATCTAATCTCATAGCATTGTGGTCAGAAAAGATACTTGATACAATTTCAATTTTCTTAAATTTACCAAGGCTTGAGTTGTGACCCAAGATATGATCTATCCTGGAGAATGTTCCATGAGCACTTGAGAAAAATATGTATTCTGTTATTTTTGGATGGAACGTCCTATAAATATCCGTTAAGTCCATCTTGTTTAATGTATCACGTAAAGCTTGTGTTTCCTTATTTATTTTCATTTTGGATGATCTGTCCATTGGTGAAAGTGGGGTGTTAAATTCCCCTACTATGAATGTGTTACTGTTGATTTCCCCTTTTATGACTGTTAGTATTTGCCTTATGTATTGAGGTGCTCCTATGTTGGGTGCATAAATATTTACAATTGTTTTATCTTCTTCTGGGACTGATCCCTTGATCATCATGTAGTGTCCTTCCTTGTCTCTTGTGGTAGTCTTTGTTTTAAAGTCTATTTTTTCTGATATGAGAATTGCTACTCCAACTTTCCTTTGATTTCCATTTGCATGGAATATCTTTTTCCATCCCCTCACTTTCAGTCTGCATGTGTCCCCAGGTGTAAAGTGAGTGTCTTGTAGACAGTATATACATGGGTCTTATTCTTGTATCCATTCAGCCAGTCTATGTCTCTTGGTTGGAGCATTTAATCCATTTACATTTAAGGTAGTTATCTATATGTATGTTCCTATTACCATTTTCTTAATGTTTTGGGTTTTTTATTGTAGGTCTTTTCCTTCTCGTGTGTCTCCTGCCTAGAGAAGCCCCTTTAGCATTTGTTGTAAAGTTGGTTTGGTGGTGCTAAATTCTCTTAGCTTTTGCTTGTCTGTAAAGGTTTTAATTTTTCTGTTGAATCTGAATGAGATCCTTGCTGGGTAGAGTAATCTTGGTTGTAGGTTTTTCTCCTTCATTACTTTAAATATGTCCTGCCACTCCCCTCTGGCCTGCAGAGTCTCCACCAAAAAACTAGCTGTCAACCCCATGGGGATTCCCTGGTATGTTATTTGTTGCTTTTCCCTTGTTGCTTTCAATATTCTTTCTCTGTATTCAGTTTTTGATAGTTTGATTAATATGTCTTGGCACGTTTCTCCTTGGATTTATCCTGCATGGGACTCTGTGCTTCCTGGACCTGATTGACTATTTCCTTTCTCATATTAGGAAGCTTTCAACTATAATCTCCTCAAATATTTTCTAGTACCTTTTTTTTCTCTTCTTCCTCTGGGACCCCCATAAGTCAAATGTTGGTGCATTTAATGTTGTCCCAGAGGTCTCTGAGACCTTCCTCAATTCTTTTCATTCATTTTTCTTTATTCTGTTCTGTCATAGTTATTTCCACTATTTTATCTTCCAGGTCACTTATCCGTTCTTCTGCCTCAGTTACTCTGCTATTGATTCCTTCCAGAGAATTTTTAACTTCATTTATTTTGTTGTTCATCATGGTTTGTTTGCTCTTTCATTCTTCTAAGTCCTGCCTAAATGTTTCTTGTATTTTCTCCATTTTATTTCCAAGATTTTGGACCACCCTCACCATCACTACTCTGAATTCTTTTTCAGGTAGGCTGCCTATCTCCTCTTCATTTGTTTGAAGTTTCTGGTCTGGTCATTACCTTGCTCCTTCATCTGCTGCATATTTCTCTGTCTTCTCATTTTGCTTAACTTACTGTGTTTGGGGTCTCTTTTTCGCAGGCTGTAGGTTTGTAGTTCCCGTTGTTTTTGGTGTCTGTCCCCAGTGGGTAAGACTTGTTCAGTGGGTTGTGTAGGCTTCCTGGTGGGGGGTACTGGTGCCTGTGTTCTGGTCGATGAGGCTGGATCTTGTCTTTCTGGTGGGCAGGACCACGTCTGGTGGTGTTTTGGGATGTCTCTGACCTTATTATGATTTTAGGCAGCCTCTCTGCTAATGGGTGGGGTTGTGTTCCTGTCTTGCTAGTTGTTTGTCATGGGGCATCCAGCACTGTAGCTTGCTGGTCATTGAGTGGAGTTGTGTCTTAGCATTGAGATGGAGATCTCTGGGAGATCTTTCGCCATTTGATGTTACGTGGAGCTGGGAGGTCTCTGGTGGACCAATGTCCTGAACTCGGCTCTCCCACCTCAGAGGCTCAGGCCTGACACCTGACTGGACCACCAAGATTCTGTCAGCCACACAGCTCAAAAGAAAAGGGAGGAAAAAAGAAAGAAAGAAAGAAAAAATAAAATAACGTTAATAGAATAAAATTTTTTTTAAATTATTAAAAATAAAAAAATTAAAAAGTAATTTAAAAAAGAAAGAAAGAAAGAAGAGAGGAATGAAACCAAAAACCAAATCCACCAATGATAACAAGTGCTAAAAACTATACTAAAAAACCCCCCCAGAAAACAAAACAAAAAAAACCAGACAGCTAGAACCGTAGGACAAATGGTAAAAGCAAAGCTATACAGACAAAATCACATAAAGAAGCATACACATACAAACTCACAAAAAGAGAAAAAAGGAAAATATATATATATTAAAAAAAAGGAAGAGAGCAACCAAATCAATAAAGAAATCTACCAGTGATAATAAGCTCTAAATACTAAATTAAGATAAACATAATACCAGAAACAAATTAAACACAGAAAGCAAACCCCAAGTCTACAGTTGCTCTCGAAGTCCACCGCCTCAATTTTGGGATGATTCATTGTCTACACAGGTATTCCAGAGATGCAGGGTACATCAAGGTGATTGTGGAGATTTAATCTGCTGCTCCTGAGGCTGCTGAAAGAGATTTCCCTTTATCTTCTTTGTTTGCACAGCTCCTGGGGTTCAGCTTTGGATTTGGCCCCATCCCTGTGTGTAGGTCACCTGAGGATGTCTGTCCTTTGCTCAGACAGAATGGGGTTAAAGTATCAGCTGATTTGGGGGCTCTGGCTCACTCAGGCCGGGGGGGAGGGAGGGGTACGGAATGCGGGGTGAGCGGTGGCAGAGACCAACATGACGTTACAACAGCCTGAGGCATGCAATGTATTCTTCCGGGGAAGTTGTCCCTGGATCATGGGACCCTGCGGTGGTGGGCTGCACAGGCTCCTGGGAGGGGAGGTGTGGATAGTGACCTGTGCTTGCACACAGGCTTCTTGGTGGCTACAGCAGCAGCCTTAGCATTTCATACCCATCTCTGGTGTCCGTGCTGATAGCTGCAGCTCGTGCCTGTCTCTGGAGCTCGTTTAAGTGGTGCTCTGAATCCCCTCTCCTCGTTTACCCGGAAACAATGGTCTCTTGCCTCTTAGGCAGGTCCAGACATTTTCCCGTACTCCCTCTCGGCTAGCTGTGGTGCACCAGCCCCCTTCAGGCTGTGTTCACGCAGCCAACCCCAGTCCTCTCCCTGGGATCTGTCCTCCGAAGCCTGAGCCTCAGCTCCCAGCCCCTACCTGTCCCGGCGCGTGAGCAGACAAGCCTCTCCGGCCAGTGAGTGCTGGTTGGCACCGATCCTCTGTGGCGGAATCTCTCTGCTTTGCCCTCTGCATCTCCGTTGCTGTGCTCTCCTCCGTGGCTCCGAAGCTTCCCCCCCGCCGCCCCCACCCACCCCCGTCTCCACCAGTGAAGGGTCTTCCTAGTGGGTGGAAACTCTTCCTCCTTCACAGCTCCCTCCCTGAGGTGCAGGTCCTGTCCCTATTCTTTTGTCTCTGTGTTTTCTTTTTTCTTTTGCCCTTGCCAGGTACGAGGGGAGTTTCTTGCCTTTTGGGAAGTCTGAGGTCTTCTGCCAGTGTTCAGTAGGTGTTCTATAGGAGTTGTTCCACAAGTAGATGTATTTCTGATGTCTTTGTGGAGAGGAAGGTGATCTCCACATCTCACTCCTCTGCCATCTTGAAGGTCCCCCTCATTCATTACTGTTATCAACATAAATTAATATAATTCCTTTGGAATATAGAAATCTATATTGAGTCATAAAAATACTTTGACCTTTAACTGATTATCCTATGAAATTTTTTAGGGGAAAAATTTAATCAACAAAAATGTTATCAATTTTAATGAAAAATTAAAGGCAATGAAAATTTTTAACAATCTCAAGATGTTAAAATTCAGTAGATGTCTAGTTTGAGATGCTAATAGTGTATAGTAATTATTTTCCAACATGGATTACATTAACAGTTAAATATTATAATAAACACTAAGTGCAAAGAAAATACAAACATATGTTCACTGTGGGTAAGCAATGTAAACTTTATATGCTATAAGGGGAATATACAAAAATAGAACCAGTTGTTTTAGCAAGGTAGAATTAGGAAGGTTTTGTTTTTCTTTTTAAAAAAATCCTTTTATGTTGCAATAAAAATGTTTTTATAATTAAAAAAAAAAACCTCTCAAGCCTAAAGCTGACAAAAATCATAGTGATTGTGTCTACCAGACCCCTTAGATGAAGATGAAAACTAAACCATTCAGCCAAACATCTGAAAGTTTCAGAACAGCCAGGTCTTTGATGTTGGGTAGACTAAACAACCAGATGTTTGACTGAAGTTTTCTATTTTCATCTGAAGGCTGACATCATGTAACTATAGCCTGAGTGCATTACTGTTGTCAGTCACCATAAAGTTCAATGAGTTGTTAACATGGCCCCATGCAGCTCTCCTAGCCTTCCTCATTTGGTACTCACAAATACCATCTTTAACTTGCTCTTTGCTTTAAGGTGTTATATAACTCTGATTATTCTTCATTGTCTAAGGAATAAAGGCTTAACCCTTCATAATGTGGCCCCAACTGGCATCACCAGCCCCATCTCTCATCATTTCCTTCCCTCACAAGGTCTATATGCTCTAGATGCTAGCAATATAGACCCTGACCCTCAAGATACTCATATTTGTATTGTTATTATTATCTTTGGCTAGAGAACATTTGGCTAGAGAACATTCATTGAGCTATTATGCTCCAGAGTGCTAGGGCTTAGTATACAATATTGAGTTTAACCTTCACCATAACTTTCTGTGGCATTATTTCCATTTTACCAGTAGAGAAAGAGAAGCTACAGAGGTTAAGGATCTTGCCCCAAATTATATAACCAGTAAATTACAGAGCCAGGACTCAGTCTATTGGATTCCAAAGTTTTTGCTCTTTTTTTTTTTTAATAGTGTTTATTTATTTTTACTCGTTGACAGTTTGCTTTTTATTTATTTATTTATGGCTGTGTTGGGTCTTCGTTTCCATGCGAGGGCTTTCTCTAGTTGTGGCAAGCGGGGGCCACTTTTCATCGCGGTGCGCGGGCCTCTCACTATTGCGGCCTCTCTTGTTGCGGAGCACAGGCTCCAGACGCGCAGGCTCAGTAATTGTGGCTCACGGGCCCAGTTGCTCCACGGCATGTGGGATCTTCCCAGACTAGGGCTCGAACCCGTGTGCCCTGCATTGGCAGGCAGATTCTCAACCACTGTGCCACCAGGGAAGCCCCAAAGTTTTTGCTCTTAATCACAACACCACTGAGACATGTTTACTAATAAATTTACTAAGGTATTGTGGCTGTGTGGTAGTATGGAGAGAATGAGGTCTATAAAATGGCAGTAAATAAAGTAGAAATAGGCAAAGGTTTAGTCCAAGTACCATTTATAGAAGGCCTAGTATGTTCTGGGCCCTATCCTAAGTACTAGGGACATAAAAAAGTCAAATATCATCTTTACCCTGAAGGAGAAATCAGTTTAATAAGGGTGTTAAAAACCCAAAATTAGGTGGAAAATTCAGGTGGTTCCAGAAATGGAGCCCAAAGAAGTGATGGTGTCATATATGCCCAGGGCTTGGCTGGGGTACAGACTCATGGGGTGAAAGCTCCAGGAAGAGGAGAGAGGAAATAGAGAGCTCCCCAGATACCAGGGAATCTGGGAAGAAGTGCCCAGAGAGATCTGAAACACATGACAGGCACAACTGTTTAAAACAATAATGAAACACTGAAACACGTGACAGGCACAACTGTTTAAAACAACAACGAAGAGTTATTTATTTTACTAGTTCCTGTTGTTGCCTCTACTGGTCACCAGGGATTCGGATTAGAGTCAGACACAGTCCCTCCCAGTAGTGGTCATTGGGGTTGGCTCATTCTTTCTACAAATAAGTATGGAGAAGATACTATGTTTGAGGCTTTGTTCTAGGCACTGGGGATACAACAGTAAACAAAACAGACATTCCTTCATGGAGCTTATGTTCTATTAGGGAGAGACAGACAAATAAATATGTAAAATATATAGTATTTTAGAAGGTGATGAGAGTCAGGAAGAAAACTAAAGAAGAGAAGGGGGACAGGAAGTATCAATGAGATAGCAAGATCAGGAAAGACCCCTCTAGGAAGGTGATATTTGAGCAAAGACCTTGCATTTTCACAAAAAGGAGAGCATTCTAGGTAGAGGAAAGAGCAAGTACAAAGGGCCTGAGTCTGAAGTGTGCTTGGTGTGATCCAAAAACAGCAAAAGGGCCAGTGTAACTGGGAAAGATTAAGTATTATAAGAATTTTGACTCTTATTCTGAGAGAGATGGGTAGCCATTGGATGGTTTTTGAACCAAGAAGTGTTATGATCTGCTTTATGATGTCACATTTTTATTCTGGTTGCTGTGTTGATAATAGACTGAAGAAGGATAAGGGTGGAGGTAGGGAAACCAGTTAGGTGGTATTGTAAGGGAGAGATGATGGTGGCTAGGATCAGAATGATAGCAGTAGAGGTATTGATTCTGAATATACTGTATTTTAAAGGAAGAGCTTGTAAAGTTTGCTGATGGATCAAATTGAGGTGTGAAAGAGTGGAGTCAAGGATGACACCAAGGTTTTACCCTAAGGAAATGTAAAGGTGGAATTGTAATTTACTTTGGTGAATAAGACTGAGGAAGAAGCAGGTTTTAAGAGAAAGATCTGGAGCTTAGTTTTGACATGTATATTAAATATTCAGGTGGAGATGATGAGTAAGCAATTGGATTGTATGGGTCTGGAGTTCAGGGGAGAGTTCCAGGCTAGAGATAAAAATCTGGGATTCATCAGCATGTAGATGATTATTTGAAGCTACATGAAGTCACCAAGGGAGTGTATACAAGAAAAACAACCAAGGACTGAGTTCTGGGCACTCCAAGATTTAGAGGTCAGGACATAAGAAACCAGAATAGAAGACTGAGGAAGAATTATTAAAATTAGAAGGAAAACCAGGAGAGGGTAGATTTTAAGAATCAAAAGAAGGCAATGTTTCTGGGAAAGGGAGTGATCAACTCAGTTATGTGCTGCTGAGAATTGACTGTTGGGCTTAACAATATGGAGGTCATTGGTGATCTTGATGAGAAATTCCTATGGAATGTTGGGGGCATAGCCAGACTGGAAAGTTTAAGTGAGATTTAGAGGAAAAGAAGAGACACAGTGAGATTAGATAAGACTTTTGAGGACTCTCTCAGTAAAGCAACAAATAGGGTTGAAGTTGGAAGGGGATATGGAGTTGGGGCAGGGATAGGAGTTTAATATGGGAGAAATATCAACATTTGTGTGTGTGCTTATAGGAATGTTCTAGTTTAGGGTTTCTCAACTTTGGCACTACTGACATTTTGGGTTGAATAATTTTTTGTTGTGGAGGGCTGTCTTTTGCACTGTAAGATTCTAAGTATAACATCCCTGGCATTCTATCCACTTGATGCCAGTAGCATCCCCCAATCTCCCCAGTTGTGATAACCATAAGGGTCTCTATGCATTGCCAAATGTTCCCTGAGAGATGGAGGGAAGGAAATGGACAAAATCACCCGCGGCTGAGAACCACTGACTTAGTAGAAAATAAAAATATTGGTGATGCTGGATAGAAAATTGGAGAATTGCTGGGGCAATATCCTTGAGTTAATGAGAAGGTATGGGACCTATGGCACAAGAAGAGGGATAGGCCCACTAGTTTTATAGACTGTGAATCCACATTAACAGAGAAAGCAGAGGTTATGGGCACAGATGCAGCTGGGTGGCTAGATGTGGTGGTAGAAATCTAAGGAAGTTCTCTTCTAGTCACCTTTGCTCTTTCTCAATAAAATAAGCAGCAGAGTAGGCAGCTAAAATTGAGCACATGAAAGGTGTTGGAGGTTTTAAGAGATGGAAGATCATCTAGGAGAATGAAAGACAAAACAGACTAGTGAAATGTATTGTGATTGCTGAGCAGATTTACTGTTCAGCAGTAAAAACCCATTAAGAGTAGAATAGGGCTGGTTGACTTTTTTGTGTTCTTTTCTCCAGCCACACTTAAAGGCCTTGATGCACAAAATAAGCTGTGTTGGGTATGGGCACGGTTGTAGCCTTACCAAAAAAGTATCATGAAATGAAGTGGGGCAAGGGAGTTGATAGAATATGCAAGGGAGTGATTATAATCATGGACCATGAAATTTAAGCTGTGTAGGGAGGGAAATGAGGACATGAAAGGGGTGAGGGACAGTGAAAAGGTGGTAGGAACATCAGTGGAATATGTCAGTCATCAGCGGAATGTAAGTGGGACTGAAAGATTGCTGGAGTTGGAGTATTAAAGAAAATGAGCTAGAAATATAGTCAGTCAGAGATTGAGATGCTTGAAAGTGAAATTATGGAGGGGTGTATTTATTGGTAAGGATAGGGTCTAGGGTATGACCATGTTGGTGAGATTTGGGCTGGGGTGGAAAATGGAGTCACAAAGGCAGATGCACAGAGCCATAGAGTATCAGAGTTCAGGAAATGAAGAGTGACAGCAAGACCTTACTGTAGTAATTAACATAAACATTTACCAATTTCCACCCTGCCTTGGGTGATTAGCTTACACTCTTTGTGATAACATTACTTCCCTTCTCAGTGGCTGATTTAGGGGTGTCTGAGAAGATGAGGGCAAGTCTGGGATATATTTCCTTTCTTTATTTCAAGTTTTTTTTTAATATTTGTTTATTTATTTATTTTTAATTAAAAAAAATTTTTTTTGGCTGCGTCGGGTCTTAGCTGTGGCACGTGGGATCTTTGTTGAGTCATGTGGGATCTTTCGTTTTGGAGCACGGGCTTCTCTCTAGTGTGGCGTGCTGGTTTTCTCTTCTCTAGCTGTGGTAAACAGGCTCCAGAGCGCGTGGGCTCTGTAGTTTGCGGCATGCAGGCTCTCTAGCTGAGGCACACGAGCTCAGTAGTTGTGGCATGCAGGCTTAGTCGCCCCGTGGCATGTGGGATCTTAGTTCCCTGACTAGGGATTGAACCTGTGTCTCCTGCATTGGAAGGCAGATTCTTTACCACTGGACCACCAGGGAAGTCTCTGGGATGTTTCCTTATTCTGAAGAAATAGAAAGTTCCTCTTCTTTCTCTAGATTATGTGATGCCTGAAACTTTTTAACCATCCTGTTAGCAGCCCGAGGATGAAGTTAACACTGAAGATGGCAGAGAGAGGGAAAGAGCATGGGTTCTTGATGATACCATTGAACCACTATATTAACCAATCCTGGAGCCTGCCCTACCCAAAGACTTTCTATTTTGAGAAATAATAAATTCTCTTATGGTTTAAGTCAGTTTTCATTAGGTTTCTCTTATTTGCAGCCAAAGCATCTGACAACACTATCCTTGAGGAGAACCCTGCCTGTGGGAGAGCCAGGCATAGAAACAAACAAACACATCTCAGTATGTCAAGTGCTGCCCTGGAGGAAAACCAGGGATCGTGAGAGCCTTGTGTCAGTGCCTAACCAGATTGAGAGTCAGAGAAACCTTTCCAAGGAAGAGTAGTTCTTAAAGGTCAATAAGAGTTTTCTGGGCAAAAGGGGGTTCCTGAGGAGAGAGAGCTGAATATGTGATGGGGCAATGATAAAAGAAAGCTCAGACCTGTTTGTAGTTTTACAACCAGCAGAAATTCCAGTTGACCTCAACAAAAATACTAGTAATAGTTGATACATACTTACCAATCAAAAAGGTAACACGTTAGAGGTTCATTAGTTGCCTATTCAGCATCTACCTTCCCTCTCCTCTTCCTAATCATACTCATATTTTCCTCTGGGAGCTAATTCTTCCTCCTTGTGTGGTTAACTTAAATCCCAGCTCTAGAGGTGACTCTGACTGACAGAAGCCAAGTAGATTAATCTTAAACCCCTTGACACAGTGATTTGTTCTGGTAAATCAGGTATAAATCAGTCAAATTTGGCAGTTTCTGGCTACAGAAACTGTAGTTTGGGACTTTTATTCATTAGTTTTGAGAAGCAATGTTCTCTCCTTCTGCATGTGAGCAAGAAAGTATTACAGGCTACATGCATGGAGGTCAGAGATGAGACAACTGAAGAGCAATTGAGGAAAAGCCGTGACTGAACTGCCCTGGAGTCCACCCTATTGTTCAACTTTCAGTTACATTTGCCAATAAATCTTTTCACTAGGTTAAGCCAATTTGAATTGGATTTTCTATTACTTGAAACTGAATTGATTTCAATTTGAAACACATATACACAGAATCAGTATGTTCATTTATAACTTACATTATATTTTATGTTAGCTGGTACATGAATAATTCATACCACAATATATTTTGTATTTTTTATTTCTCAGACAGATACATGAAATACAGGATGTCCAGTTCCACATCAGACGTCTGCAGACCCTAATGGCTTGGAATGGGATACATGGATATAACTCTGGAGAAGAGGACAGGAGACAGTATTTTATCCTAAAGATAAAGGAGAGTCAAGAGTAAACCAAAGGTAGTAATCATGGTTTTGAAGATAAGCCTTTTCAAAAGGGAAATTCTTTTTCCTTGCTTTTTTTGTCATTAAAATTCTTATTGATTTCAAGATCAATCCATTCATTCAATAGCTATTTATTAAGCATTTACTATGTGCCAGTCACAGTTGTAGGAACTTAGGATATAACAGTGAAAAATAACTCTGCCATCACGGAGCTTATGTCCTTTTCAGGCCAAATGGTATCCTCTCTAAGATGTCTGCCTGAATTTTCTAAATCATAATTAATATCTCCTTCTGCTTTTATGGCATGTTGTACCACTGTAATTACACTTAAGTTCTGCTGCAAGGTAGAAGTATTTTTCAGATATCAAATATCTCCCTCCCTAGACCAAGGGAATCTTGGAATCAGGGTCTATGTTATAATCTGTCTCCCAAGCACAGAGCTGGTTCAGAGCAAGTGCCATTGGGTATTTGTTAAATAACTCTGTCTATAGTCCTATAGGGGCAGCCCACATGGTGCATCTCTCACTGCAGCCTCTGCCAGGTATTTGGAACTGCTGGGCTTAGTCGATCTGGGAGTTGTATAGAAATGACTTTATTAATGAGTGATTATTACTGATAAGTGATAATAATAAAGTTCATTTGTATGGCTATGGGCATAATAGGAAATGAAAGTCTAGATAATTCTATTATGAAATTCAAATAGCTGGGACTTTCCTGGTAGCACAATGGTTAAGAATTCACCTGCCGATGCAGGGGACATGGGTTTGATCCCTGGTCTGGGAAGATCCCTCATGCTGCAGAGCGACTAAGCCCATGGGCCCTCTACTGAGCCTGCGCTCTAGAGACCATGAGCCACAACAACTGAAGCCCGCATGCAGCAACTACCAAAGCCCACATGCCTAAAGCCCATGCTCCACAACAGGAGAAGCCACCACAATGAGAAGCCCTTGCGCAGCAACGAAGACGCAGTGCAGCCAAAAATAAATAAGTTATTTAATTAATTAAAAAAAAAGAAATATCTTTAAAAAACAAAGAAATTCAAATAGTTGTCCAGCTTAATAAGTGTAAATGGCTCTTTGATGAAAAAGTGGAACAATGGCAGTGAAAACAGTGAGTACAAGTATGAAAATATTTCTTTGGTTAAAACTTAAACAACCCTGGATTGGTTCAAGATGGCAGATTAGAAGGACGTGCGCTTACTCCCTATTGAGAGAGCACCAGAATCACAACTAACTGTTGAACAATCATTGACAGGAAGACGCTGGAACTCAACAAAAAAGATACCCCACATCCAAATACAAAGGAGAAGTCACAATGATATGGTAGGAGGGGTGCAATCACAATAAAATCAAATCCCATAACTGCTGGATGGGTGACTCACAAACTGGAGAACAATTATACCACAGAAGTCCACCCACTGGAGTGAAGGTTCTGAGCCCCACGTCAGGCTTCCCAACCTGGGGGTCTGGCAATGAGAGGGGGAATTCTCACAGAATCAAACTTTGAAGTCTACTGGGATTTGATTGCAGAACTTCAACAGGGCTGGGGGAAACAGAGACCCCACTCTTGGAGGGCACACACAATGCTTCAGGACCCAGGGGGAAGGAGCAGTGACCCCATAGGAGACTGAACCAGACCTACCTGCTAGTGTTGGAGGGTCTCCTGCAGAGGCGGAGGGGGTGGGCAGCTGTGGCTCACCACAGGGACAAGGACACTGGCAGAACAAGTTCTGGGAAATACTCCTTGGTGTGAGCCCTCCCAGAGTCTGCCATTAGACCAGCCAAAGGGCCTGTAGTCTCCAGGGCTGGGTTGCCTCAGGCCAAACAACCAACAGGGAGGGAACTCAGCCCCACACATCAGCAGATGAGTGGATTAAAGTTTTACTGTGCTCTGACCACCAGAGCAACACCCAGTTCTACCTACCACCAGTCCCTCCCATCTAGAAGCCTGCACAGGCCTCTTAGAGAGCCTCATCCACCAGAGGGCAGACAGCAGAAGCAAGAACTACAATCCTGCAGCCTATGAAATGAAAACCACATTCACAGAAAGATAGACAGCATGTAAAGGCAGAGGTCTATGTACCAGATGAAGGAACAAGATAAAACCCCAGAAAAGCAATTAAATGAAGTGGAGATAGGCAACATTCCAGAAAAAGAATTCAGAATAATGATAGTGAAGATGATCCAGGACCTTGGAAAAGAATGGAGGCAAAGATCGAGAAGATGCAAGAAATATTTAACAAAGACCTAGAAGAATTAGAGAACAAACACCTAGAAGAATTAAAGAACAAACAAACAGAGATGAACAATACAATAACCGAAATGAAAAATACACTGGAAGAAATCAATAGCAGAATAACTGAGGCAGAAGAACGGATAGGTGACCTGGAAGACAGAATGGTGGAATTCACTGCCATGGAACAGAATAAAGAAAAAAGAATGAAGAGAAATGAAGACAGCCTGAGACCCCTGGGACAAAATTAAATGTACCAACATCCGTCCTATTGGGGTCCCAGAAGGAGAAGAGACAGAGAAAGGACCCGAGAAAGTATTTGAAGAGATTATAGTAGAAAACTTCCCTAATATGGAAAAGGAAATAGCCACCCAAGTCCAGGAAGCACAGAGAGTCCCAGGTGGGATAAACCCAAGGAGAAACATGCTGAGACACATAGTAATCAAACTGACAAAAATTAAAAACAAAGAAAAATTATTAAAAGCAACAAGGGAAAAATAACAAATAACATACAAGGGAACTCCCATAAGGTTAACAGCTGATTTCTTAGCAGAAATGCTACAAGCCAGAAGGGAGTGGCATGATATATTTAAAGTGATGAAAGGGAAGAACCTACAACCAAGCTTACTCTACCTGGCAAGGATCTCATTCAGATTTGATGGAGAAATTAAAACCTTTACAGACAAGCAAAAGCTAAGAGAATTCAGCACCACCAAACCAGCCCTAAAACAAATGCTAAAGGAACTTCTCTAAGTGGGAAACACAAGAGAAGAAAAGGAACTACAAAAACAAACCCAAAACAATTAAGAAAATGGTCATAAGAACATACATATCAATAATTACCTTAAATGTGAATGGATTAAATGCTACAACCAAAATACACAGTTCGCTGAATGGATACAAAAACAAGACCCATATATATGCTGTCTACAAGAAACCCACTTCACAGAGACACATACAGACTGAAAGTGATGGGATGGGAAAAGATATTCCATGCAAAAGGAAATCACAAGAAAGCTGGAGTAGTAATGCTCATATCAGATAAAATAGACTTTAAAATAAAGACTGTTATAAGAGATAAGGAAGGACACTACATAATGATCAAGGGATCAATCCAAGAAGAAGATATAACAATTATAAATATTTATGCACACAACATAGGAGCACCTCAATACATAAGGCAAATGCTAACAGCCATAAAAGGGGAAACCAACAGTAACACAATAACAGTGGATGACTTTAACACCCCACTTACACCAAAAGACAGATCATCCAGATGGAAAATAAGGAAATACAAGCTTTAAATGACACAATAGACCAGAGAGATTTAATTGATATTTATAGGACATTCCACCCAAAACCAACAGATTACATTTTCTTCTCAAGTGCACATGGAACATTCTCCAGGATAGTTCACATCTTGGGTCACAAAACAAACCTCGGTAAATTTAAGAAAATTGAAATCATACCAAGCATCTTTTCTGACCACAACACTATGAGATCAGAAATAAATTATAGGGGGAAAAAACATAAAAAACACAAACACATGGAGGCTAAACAGTATATGACTAAATAACCAAGAGATCACTGAAGAAATCAAAGAGGAAATTAAAAAATACCTGGGGACAAATGACAATGAAAACACAACAATCCAAAACCTATGGGATGCAGCAAAAGCAGTTCTAAGAGAGAAGTTTATAGCAATACAGTCCTACTTCAAGAAACAAGAAAAACCTCAAATAAACAATCTAACCTTATACCTAAAGCAACTAGAGAAAGAAGAAGTAAGAAAACGCAAAGTCAGTAGAAGGAAAGAAATCATAAAGATCAGAGCAGAAATAAATGACATAGTAACAAAGAAAACTGTAGCAAAGATCAATAAAAGTAAAAGCTGGTTCTTTGAGAAGATAAACAAATTGATAAACCTTTAGCCAGGCTCATCAAGAAAAAGAGGGAGAGGACTCAAATCAATAAAATTGGAAATGAAAAAGAAGTTACAATGGACACCGCAGAAATAAAAAACATCCTAAGAGACTACTACAAGTGACTCTATGCCAATAAAATGGACAACCTGGAAGAAATGGACAAATTCTTAGAAAAGTATAACCCTCCAAGACTGAACCAGGAAGAAACAGAAAATATGAACAGACCAATCACAAGCAATGAAATTGAAACTGTGATTAAAAATCTTCCAATAAACAAAAGTGCAGACCAAATGGCTTCACAGGTGAATTCTATCAAACATTTAGAGAAGAGCTAACACCCATCCTTCTCAAACTCTTCCATAAAATTGCAGAGGGAGAAGCACTCCCAAACTCATTCTATGAGGCCACCAACACCCTGATACCAAAACCAGACAAACTTACTATAAAAAAAGAAAATTACAGACCAATATCACTGATGAACATAGATGCAAAAAACCTCAAAAAAAATTAGCAAATAGAATCCAACAACACATTCAAAGGATCATACACCATGATCAAGTGGGATTTATGCCAGGGATGCATGGATTCTTCAATATATGCAAATCAAGCGATGTGATACACGATATTAAAAAACTGAAGGATAAAAACCATACAATAATCTCAATAGACGCAGAAAAAGCTTTTGATAAAATTCAACACCCATTTACGATAAAAACTCTCCAGAAAGGGGGCATAGAGGGAAACTACCTCAACATAATAAAAGCCATTTATGACAAACCCACAGCAAACATCATTCTCAACGGTGAAAAACTGAAAGCATTTCCTCAAAGATCAGGAACAGGAGAAGGATGTCCACTCTCACCACTCTTAGGCAACATAGTTTTGCAGTCTTAGCCACGGCAATCAGAGAAGAAAAGGAATAAAAGGACTACACATTGGAAAAGAAGTGAAACTGTCACTGTTTGCAGATGACAATGATACTATACATAGATAATCCTAAAGATGCTACCAGAAAACTACTAGAGCTAATCAATGAATTTGGTAAAGTTGTAGTATACAAAATTAATGCACAGAAATCTCTTGCATTCTTATACACTAACAATGAAAGATCAGAAAGAGAAATTAAGGAAACAATCCCATTCACCATTGCAACAAAAAGAAAAAATACCTAGGAATACACCTACCTAAGGAGGTAGAAGACCTGTACTCAGAAGACTATAAGACACTGATGAAAGAAATCAAAGATGACACAAACAGATGGTGAGATATATCATGTTCTTGGATTGGAAGAATCCATACTGTGAAAATGACTATAGTACCCAAAGCAATCTGCAGATTCAATGCAATTGCTTTCAAATTACCAATGGCAGTTTTCACAGAACTAGAACAAAAAATCTTAAAATTTCTATGGAGACACAGAAGACCCCAAATTGCCAAAGCAATCTTGAGGGAAGAAATGGAGCTGGAGGAATCAGACTCCCTGACTTCAGACTATATTACAAAGCTACAGTCATCAAGACAATATGATACTGGTACAAAAACAGAAATATCAATCAATGGGACAGGATAGAAAAGTCAGAGATAAACCCACACAACTATGGTCAACTAATTTATGACAAAGGAGGCAATGATATACAGTGGAGAAAAGACAGTCTCTTCAATAAGTGGTGCTGGGAAAACTGGACAGCTACATGTAAAAGAATGAAGTTAGAACACTCCCTAATACCATACACAAAAATAAACTCAAAATGGATTAAAGACCTAAATGTAAGGCCGGACACTATAAAACTCTCAGAGGAAAACATAGAAAGAACACTCTTTGACATAAATCACAGAAAGATCTTTTTTGACCCACCTCCTAGAAAATGGAAATAAAAACAAAAATAAACAAATGGGACCTAATGAAACTTAAAAGCTTTTTCATAACAAAGGAAACCATAAACAAGACAAAAAGACAACCCTTACAATGGGAGAAAATATTTGCAAATGAATCAATGGACAAAGGATTAATCTCCAAAATATATAAACAGCTCATGCAGCTCAGTATTAAAAAAACAAACAACTCAATCCAAAAATGGGCAGAAGACCTAAATAGACATTTCTCCAAAGAAGACATACAGATGGCCAAGAGGCACATCAAAAGCTGCTCAACATCACTAATTACTAGAGAAATGCAAATCAGAATTACAATAAGGTATCAACTCACACCTGTTAGAATGGGCATCATCAGAAAATCTACAAACAACAAATGCTGGAGAGGGTGTGGAGAAAAGGGAACCCTCTTGCACTGTTGGTGGGAATGTAAATTGATACAGCCACTATGGAGAACAGTATGGAGGTTCCTTAAAAAACTAAAAATAGAATTACCATATGAACCAGCAATCCCACTACTGGGCATATACCCAGAGAAAACCATAATTCAAAAAGACACATGCACCCCAGTATTCATTGCAGCACTATTTACAATAGCCAGGTCATGGAAGCAACCTAAATGCCCATCGACAGACGAATGGATATAGAAGATGTGGTACATACATACAATGGAATATTACTCAGCCATAAAAAGGAGTGAAATTGGGTCATTTGTGGAGACCTGGGTGGACCTAGAGACTGTCATACAGAGTGAAATAAGTCAGAAAGGGAAAAACAAGTATCGTATATAACACATACATGTGGCATCTAGAAAAATGGTACAGATGAACCAGTTTGCAAGGCAGAAATAGAGACACAGACATAGAGAACAAATGTATGGACACTGGGAAAGTGGGGAGGGGTAGTGGTGGGATGAATTGGGAGATTGGATTTGACATAATATACACTAATATGTATAAAACAGATAACTAAAAAGAACCTGCTGTATAAAATATAAATAAATAAAAACTTAAAAGACCCAATAACTGGGTCATATATGCACTTGAATACTTTATAAATTTTTGTAATTTAGGGGCAAAGACCTCTGATTTTCCTAAAAACAAACAAAAAAAAGAATTACTGTAAAGATGCAAAGCAATTATTTCTGCTGGATGTGAAACAGTTGCTGTTTATTGCTACACAGTCAACAGAGGGAGCCCATGTTACAAAACCTAATAACATAATTTCCTTATAGAATGTTTTAGAAAGCCAATAGAAGAAACAGAAAGAAAAAGAAGAAATATAATAGAGGAGTTAAGGTATTAGACAACATGGTTTTAAACTTTAACGGGAATCTGGAATCTCTCTTACAAAACTGAGTTTGGAGAATGATGTTAATTACAGGTATTTCAAAATAGCATATATGTAGTAGTTTTTTTTGTGTGTGTTTTACATCTTTATTGGAGTATAATTGTTTACAATCGTGTGTTAGTTTCTGCTTTATAACAAAGTGAATCAGTTATACATATACATATGTTCCCATATCTCCCCCCTCTTGCATCTTCATCCCTCCCCTGCTTCCTATCCCACCCATCCAGGTGGTCACAAAGCACCGAGCTGATCTCCCTGTGCTATGCGGCTGCTTCTCACTGGCCATCTATTTTACGTTTGGCAGTGTATATATGTCCATGCCACTGTCTCACTTTGTCACAGCTTACCCTTCCCCCTCCCCATATCCTCAAGTCCATTCTCTCGTAGGTCTGTATCTTTATTCCCGTCTTACCCCTAGGTTCTTCATGACATTTTTTTTCCCCTTAGATTCCATATATATGGGTTAGCATATGGCATTTGTCTTACTATTTCTGATTTACTTCACTCTGTATGACAGATTCTAGGTCCATCCACCTCACTACAAATAACTCAATTTCGTTTCTTTTTATGGCTGAGTAATATTCCATTGTATATATGTGCCACATCTTCTATATCCATTCATCCAATGATGGGCACTTAGGTTGTTTCCATCTCCGAGCTATTGTAAATAGAGCTGCAATGAACATTTTGGTACATGACTCTTTTTGAATTATGGTTTTCTCAGGGTATATGCCCAGTAGTGGGATTGCTGGGTCATATGGTAGTTCTATTTGTACTTTTTTAAAGAACATCCATACTATTCTCCATAGTGGCTGTACCAATTCACATTCCTACCAGCAGTGCAAGAGGGTTCCCTTTTCTCCACACCCTCTCCAGCATTTATTGTTTCTAGATTTTTTGATGATGGCCATTCTGACCGGTGTGAGATGATATCTCATTGTAGTTTTGATTTGCACTTCTCTAACGATTAATGATGCTGAGCATTCTTTCATGTGTTTGTTGGCAATCTGTATATATTCTTTGGAGAAATGTCTGTTTAGGTCTTCTGCCCATTTTTGGATTGGGTTTTTGTTTTTTTTGTTATTGAGCTGCATGCGCTGCTTATAAATTTTGGAGATTAATCCTTTGTCAGTTGCTTCATTTGCAAATATTTTCTCCCTTACTGAGGGTTGTCTTTTGGTCTTGTTTATGGTTTCCTTTGCTGTGCAAAAGCTTTGAAGTTTCATTAGGCCCCATTTGTTTATTTTTGTTTTTATTTCCATTTCTCTAGGAGGGGGGTCACAAAAGATTTTGCTGTGATTTATATCATAGACTGTTCTTCCTATGTTTTCCTCTAAGAGTTTGATTGTTTCTGGCCTTACATTTAGGTCTTTAATCCATTTTGAGGCTTATTTTTGTGTATGGTGATAGGGAGGGTTCTAATCTCATACTTTTACATGTACCTGTCCAGTTTTCCCAGCACCACTTATTGAAGAGGCTGTCCTTTCTCCACTGTACATTCCTGCCTCCTTTATCAAACATAAGGTGAACATATGTGCGTGGGTTTACCTCTGGGCTTTTTATCCTGTTCCATTGATCTATATTTCTGTTTTTGTGCCAGTACCATACTGTCTTGATTACTGTAGCTTTGTAGTATAGCCTGAAGTCAGGGAGCCTGATTCCTCCAGCTCCATTTTTCTTTCTCAAGATTGCTTTGGCTATTGAGGGTCTTTTGTGTTTCCATACAAATTGTGAAATTTTTTGTTTTAGTTCTGTGAAAAATTCCAGTGGTAGTTTGATAGGGATTGCATTGAATCTGTAGATTGCTTTGGGTAGTAGAATCATTTTCACAATGTTGATTCTTCCAATCCAAGGACATGGTATATCTCTCCATCTATTTGTATCATCTTTAATTTCTTTCATCAGTGTCTTATAATTTTCTGCATACAGGTCTTTTGTCTCCTTAGGTAGGTTTATTCCTAGATATTTTATTCTTTTTGTTGCAATGGTAAATGGGAGTGTTTTCTTGATTTCAGTTTCAGATTTTTCATCATTGGTGTATAGGAATGCCAGAGATTTCTGTGCATTAATTTTGTATCCTGCTACTTTACGAAATTCATTGATTAGCTCTAGTAGTTTTCTGGTAGCATCTTTAGGATTCTCTGTGTATAGTACCATGTCATCTGCAAACAGTGACAGCTTTACTTCTTCTTTTCCGATTTGGATTCCTTTTATTTCCTTTTCTTCTCTGATTGCTGTGGCTATAACTTCCAAAACTATTTTGAATAAGAGTGGTACGAGTGGGCAACCTTGTCTTGTTCCTGATCTTAGTGGAAATGGTTTCAGGTTTTCACCATTGAGGACGATGTTGGCTGTGGGTTTGTCATACATGGCCTTTATAATGTTGAGGAAAGTTCCCTCTATGTCTACTTTCTGCAGGGTTTTTATCATAAATGGGTGTTGAATTTTGTTGAAAGCTTTCTCTGCATCTATTGAGATGATCATATGGTTTTTCTCCTTCAGTTTGTTAATATGGTGTATCACATTGATTGATTTTCGTATATAGAAGAATCCTTGCATTCCTGAAATAAACCTCACTTGATCATGGTGTATGATCCTTTTAATGTGCTGTTGGATTCTGTTTGCTAGTATTTTGTTGAGGATTTTTGCATCTATGTTCATCAGTGATATTGGCCTGTAGTTTTCTTTCTTTGTGACATCCTTGTCATCCTTTGGTATCAGGGTGATGGTGGCCTCGTAGAATGAGTTTGGGAGTGTTCCTCCCTCTGTTATATTTTGGAAGAGTTTGAGAAGGATAGGTGTTAGCTCTTCTCTGAATGTTCGATAGAATTCGCTTGTGAAGCCATCTGGTCCTGGGCTTTTGTATGTTGGAATATTTTTAATCACAGTTTCAATTTCAGTGCTTGTGATTGGTCTGTTCATATTTTCTATTTCTTCCTGATTCAGTCTTGGCAGGTTGTGCATTTCTAAGAATTTGTCCATTTCTTCCAGGTTGTCCATGTTATTGGCATAGAGTTGCTTGTAGTAATCGCTCATGATCCTTTGTATTTCTGCAGTGTCAGTTGTTACTTCTCCTTTTTCATTTCTAATGCTATTGATTTGAATCTTCTCCCTTTTTTTCTTGATGAGTCTGGCTAATGGTTTATCAATTTTATCTTGTCAAAGAACCAGCTTTTAGTTTTATTGATCTTTGCTATCATTTCCTTCATTTTTTTCATTTGTTTCTGATCTGGTTTTTATTATTTCTTTCCTTCTGCTAACTTTGGGGCTTTTTTGTTCTTCTTTCTCTAATTGCTTTAGGTGCAAGGTTAGGTTGTTTATTCGAGATGTTTCCTGTTTCTTAAGGTAGGATTGTATTGCTATAAACTTCCCTCTTAGAACTGCCTTTGCTGCATCCCAGAGGTTTGGGGTTGTCTTGTCTCCATTGTCATTTATTTCTAGGTATTTTTTGATTTCTCTTTGATTTCTCCAGTGATCACTTCATTATTAAGTAGTGTATTGTTTAGCCTCCATGTGTTTGTATTTTTTACAGATCTTTTCCTCTTATTGATATCTAGTCTCATAGAGTTGTGGTTGGAAAAGATACTTGATACAATTTCAATTTTCTTACATTTACCAAGGCTTGATTTGTGACCCAATATATGATCTATCCTGGAGAATGTTCCATGAGCACTTGAGAAAAATGTGTATTCTGTTATTTTTGGATGGAATGTCCTATAAATATCAGTTAAGTTCATCTTGTTTAATGTATCATTTAAACCTTGTGTTTCCTTATTTATTTTCATTTTGGATGATCTGTCCGTGGGTGAAAGTGGGGTGTTAAAGTCCTCTACTATGAATGTGTTACTGTCGATTTCCCCTTTTATGGCTGTTAGTATTTGCCTTATGTATTGAGGTGCTCCTATGTTGGGTGCATAAATATTTACAATTGTTATATCTTCTTCTTGGATCAATCCCTTGATCATTATGTAGTATCCTTTATTTTAAAGTGTCTTTTGCCTGATATGAGAATTGCTACTCCAACTTTCTTTTGGTTTCCATTTGCATGGAATATCTTTTTCCATCCCCTTACTTTCAGTCTGTATGTGTCTCTAGGTCTGAAGTGGGTCTCTTGTAGACAGCATATATATGGGTCTTGTTTTTGTATCCATTCAGCCAGTCTTTGTCTTTTGGTGGGATCATTTAATCCATTTACATTTAAGGTAGTTATTGATATGTATGTTCGTATTCCCATTTTCTTAATTGTTTTGGGTTTGTTATTGTAGGTCTTTTCATTCTCTTGTGTTTCTTGCCTAGAGAAGTTCCTTTAGCATTTGTTGTAAAGCTGGTTTGGTGGTGCTGAACTCTCTCAGCTTTTGCTTGTCTGTAAAGTGTTTAATTTCTCCATCAAATTTGAATGATATCCTGGGTAGAGTAATCTTGGTTTTTCTCCTTCATCACCTTAACTATGTCCTGTCAGGCCCTTCTGGCTTGCAGAGTTTCTGCTGAAAGATCAGCTGTTAACCTTATGGGGATTCCCTTGTGTGTTATTTGTAGTTTTTCCCTTGTTGCTTTTAATATGTTTTCTTTGTATTTAATTTTTTTTTTTTTTTTTTTTTTTGCGATACGCGGGCCTATCACTGTTGTGGCCTCTCCTGTTGCGGAGCACAGGCTCCAGATGCACAGGCTCAGTGGCCATGGTTCACAGGCTCAGCCGCTCTGCGGCATGTGGGATCTTCCCAGACCAGGGCACAAACCCATGTCCCCTGCATTGTCAGGCAGACTCTCAACCACTGGGCCACCAGGGAAGCCCTGTATTTAATTTTTGACAGTTTGATTAATATGTGTCCTGGTGTGTTTCTCCTTGGATTTATCTTGTATGGGACTCTCTGTGCTTTCTGAACTTGACTAACTATTTCCTTTCCCATATTAGGGAAGTTTTCAACTATATTCTCTTCAAATATTTTCTCAGTCCCTTTCTTTTTCTCTTCTTCTTCTGGGACCCCTATAATTCAAATGTTGGTGTATTTAACGTTGTTCCAGAGGTCTCTGAGACTGTCCTCAGTTCTTTTCATTCTTTTTTCTTTATTCTGCTCTGCAGTAGTTATTTCCACTGTTTTATATTCCAGATCACTTATCCGTTCTTCTGCCTCAGTTATTCTGCTATTGATCCCATCTAGAGTATTCTTAATTTCATTTATTGTGTTGTTCATCATTGCTTGTTTCATCTTTAGTTCTTCTAGGTCCTTGTTAAATGTTTCTTGCATTTTCTCTATTCTATTTCCAAGATTTTGGATCATCTTTACTATCATTATTCTGAATTCTTTTTCAGGTAGACTGCCTATTTCCTCTTCATTTGTTAGGTCTGGTGAGTTTTTATCTTGCTCCTTCATCTGCTGTGTGTTTTTCTGTCTTCTCATTTTGCTTATCTTACTGTGTTTGGGGTCTCCTTTTTGCAGGCTGCAGGTTCATAGTTCCCATTGTTTTTGGTGTGTGTCCCCAGTGGCTAAGGTTGGTTCAACGGGTTGTGTAGGCTTCCTGATGGAGGGGACTAGTGCCTGTGTTCTGGTGGATGAGGTTGGATCTTGTCTTTCTGGTGGGCAGGTCCACGTCTGGTGGTGTGTTTTGGGGTGTCTGTGGACTTATTATGATTTTAGGCAGCCTCTCTGCTAATGGGTGGGGTTGTGTTCCTGTCTTGCTAGTTGTTGGCATAGCGTGTCCAGCACTGTAGCTTGCTGGGCGTTGAGTGGAGCTGGGTGCTGGTGTTGAGATGGAGATCTCTGGGAGATTTTCGCCATTTGATATTATGGGGAGTTAGGAGGTCTCTTGTGGACCAGTGTCCTGAAGTTGGCTCTCCCACATCAGAGGTACAGCACTGACTCCTGGCTGCAGCACCAAGAGCCTTTTATCCACATGGCTGAGAATAAAAGGGAGAAGAAGTAGAAAGAAAGAAAGAAAGAAAGAAAGAAAGAAAGAAAGAAAGAAAGAAAGAAAGAAAGAAAGAAAGAAAGAAAGAAAGAAAGAAAGAAAAGAAAGAAAGAAAGAAAGAAAGAAAGAAAGAAAGAAAGAAAGAAAAGAAAGGAAGGAAGGAAGGAAGGAAGGAAGGAAGAAAGGAAGGAAGGAAGGAAGAGGATAAAATAAAATAAAGTAAGATCAAATAAAATAAAGTTATTAAAGTAAAAAATAATTATTAAGAAAAAAAAATTTTTTTAAAGAAAAAAAACAAAAACCAGATGGATAGAACTCTAGGACAAATGGTGAAAGCAAAGCCCTACAGACAAAATCTCACACAGAAGCATACACATACACACTCACAAAAAGAGGAAAAGGGGAAAAAATAATAAATCTTGCTCTCAAAGTCCACCTCCTCAATTTGGGATGATTCGTTGTCTATTCATGTATTCCACAGATGCAGGGTACATCAAGTTGAGGGTACATCAAGCTGATTATGGAGCTTTAATCCGCTGCTTCTGAGGCTGCTGGGAGAGATTTCCCTTTCTCTTTCTCCCAGGGCTCAACTTTGGATTTGGCCCCGCCTCTGCCTGTAGGTCGCCGGAGGGCGTCTGTTTTTTGCTCAGATAGGACGGGGTTAAAGGAGCAGCTGCTTCGGGGGCTCTGGCTCACTCAGGCCGGGGGGAGGGAGGGGTGCGGATGAGGGGCGAGCCTGCATCAGCAGAGGCCAGTGGGATGTTGCACCAGCCTGAGGCGCGCCATGCCTTCTCCCAGGGAAGTTGTCCCTGGATCCCGGGACCCTGGCAGTGGCGGGCTGCGCAGGCTCCCCGGAAGGGAGGTGTGGATAGGGAACTGTGCTCGCACACAGGCTTCTTGGTGGCGGCAGCAGCGGCCTTAGCGTCTCATGCACGTCTCTGGGGTCCGTGCTGTTAGCTGCGCCTCGCACCCATCTCTGGAGCTCCTTTAAGCAGCATTCTTAATCCCCTCTCCTCGCGCACCAGGAAACAAAGAGGGAAGAAAACGTCTCTTGCCTCTTCGGCAGCTCCAGACTTTTCCCCAGACTCACTCCTGGCCGTGGCGCACTAGCCCCCTGCAGGCTGTGTTCACCCCAACACCCCCTGTCCTCTCCCTGTGATCAGACCGAAGCCCGAGCCTCAGCTCTCAGCCCCGCCAACCCCAGTGGGTGAGCAGACAAGCCTCTGGGTCTGGTGAGTGCCGTTCGCCACCGATCCTCTGTGCGGGAATCTCTCCGCTTTGACCCCCGCATCCCTGTTGCTGTGCTCTCCTCCGCGGCTCCGAAGCTTTCCCCTTTCAACACCCGCAGTCTCCTCCCGCGAAGAGGCTTCCTAGTGTGTGGAAACCTTTCGTCCTTCACAGCTCGCTCCCACTGGTTCAGGTCACGTCCCTACCCTTTTGTCTCTGTTTATTCTTTTTTCTTTTGCCCTACCCAGGTACGTGGGGGAGTTTCTTGCCTTTTGGGAGGTCTGATGTCTTCTGCCAGCGTTCAGTAGGTGTTCTGTAGGAGTTGTTCCACGTGTAGATGTATTTCTGTTGTATCTGTGGGGAGGAAGGTGATCTCCACGTCTTACTCTTCCGCCATCTTCCCCCTCTCCTGTAGCAGTTTTTTTAAAAAAGCAGTTTATATACTGCCAGAGTGATCCTTTATCTTTAAAGTACACAATTATATTACTCTCCTGCTTAAAACACTCCAATGGCATCTTTATCATTCCTTTGACAAATCTAACCTTATGGGATTGTGAAGATTAAAGGAGATGATAAATAGCATAGTGCCTGGTACAATAAATTCTCATTAAATTCTTGGTATTGTTTTTCACTACTGTGTCTTTTATTGTAGTGATCCTTCAGACTAGAATGTTTTCTGAACTGTCCTATTCCTACTCTAGATTTTGTCTTGTCAACTCCCTTCTTATCCTATAGGTTTCAGGATCCCAGTAGTCTTGCCTCATTCACAGTCCGAATGCTCTTCTGTTACTTATCACACCATATTGTAGTAACCTGTTCACAAAGGTGTCTTTCTGACTTGAGAGCGGAGGCCAGATCTCATAAATTGTTCTGTCTCTAATGCCTAGCAATAAGGTGTCCAACATTCTAGGTTTCCCTGGGACTGCTCCAGTTTTAGCACTGAAAGCCCCATGTCTGCGGAACCCCACACGTCCAGGCAAACTGAACAATTAGTCACTTTGCCACAGGTCCTGAAACATAATGATATTCAATCAATAAATTTGTTTTCCTAAGCAATTATCTTTGATGAGTCACTTTAAGCCCATGAGTCATGGGCTTAAATTTCTCCAAATATAACTAAAAAGTTTAAACAAAATAATATTTAAGTCCCTTTTAAACTCTGACATTTTAGAATTGGATGTCACATTTATGGCCTGCCTACCTTCATCATTTTCCGTTATTTACAATACTAAGGAAGTATTAACTAGGTACCCTCTATTTTTTTTTTAAAGCACTGCTGAAAATACTCATGATTAATTAAATGAAAAGAGTAAGATATGTATGTTTTATACATGGTGTGATCCCAATTTTGTAAAATGTGTATATTTGTATGTTTTAGAGAAGAAAAGGGAAGAGAATTATGAATGCATTTTTTATTGTGGAAAATTTTTCATACTTTTTGAATTTTCAAACATCTCTACAATGATTATTTGATTCTACAGTCAGCAAACAGTACCTACAAAACACCGGTGTTTTTGCTGATGGGGCAGTGGGTATACTTTAAATAATTATTTTTCAGAAAATTGTTACCTTTGCGTGAAGTTGTTGGCAAAAGTTAGGTAACTGATTACATGATTTCTTTAGGACAGTGCTTCTCAAACCTTAATGTAGGTCTGGGATGGATCTGCAATTCTGCATTTCTAACAAACTTCCAGACGATGCCAGCGCTTCTGGTCTGTGGACCACATTTTCAGTAGCAGGCTCTAGTGTACATGAATTCTAATCCACATTTGACCATTAATTACAAAATTTTTACCATCCTGTGCCTTTGGTAGTTCTTCCCAAAATGACACACTGGGGTAAATATAGAAGACTTCTCCTAATTCAACTTTCGAGAACTGGGGAAATCAATACTTTGGGAACCTCTGTGAACTCTCTGAAGTACAGTATAGTGGTTGGGAATTCCAGCCTGAGAGTTAGTTGTCTTTTGTAAAGAAGAAGTCAAATGCAGCAAAACATATCAGACCAACCAAAATACCAGAGCACTATGTTGATAGATGCTACATTATTCAAAATAGATTAACTGCCCCCTCCTCTATGTCCCTCATGGAGCTCCTAGTACAGTTGCGTTTGAAGGCAGAAATGAGTTTAAGTGTATAATAATAGCTAACATTTGAGTACCTTCTGTAGGTTTAAAGCACTGGTTCTCAAGTTTCAGTGCGTGTGAGACTTATCCGGAGAAGTAGCTGAAATGTAGATTCCTGAACTGTATCCTCAGAAATTCTGATTCTGGGCAGTGGAGTTGAAGAGTCTGCATTTTTAACAGGCATCCAGATGATTCTAATGTAAATGTCTCTGGACAATATGTTAAGCAGCACCAGTTTTAAACGTAAGGAAAAAAATACTACAACCTATAGTAAGAAATACACTTTACAGCATGATTTAGTTCACACACACATTTATATACATATATATCTGAAACAAAATTTCATAAAATAATACTAACCCTTACTACGTGTTATATAGCCTGATATTTTATATTTTATTCAATTTCATTACTAAAACATTGCCCATGACCAACTACATTGATTTCACATCATTTATCTCATTTAATCCTCACATCAGTGCTGTAAGGTAAGCACCCTTCACTGCATATTTCTTTATCTGGAAACTTACTGTGCCCAACGTTATGCATCGGGTATATGGCAGAGGTGGAATTCAAATTCAGAATGCCTGGCCTTACGTGGCCCTGACCTGCCCTCATCCTCACACAGACATTCTGAAAAAGCCCAGCAACCCTCTAATTTGGGAGTACATTCAGATAACCTCAGGTTTCCCCAGTTGAATCCTATCACCTTTGAATACCAATTTGAAATTTCTATGAGAAAAAGAATTTGACTCAACTTGGACCAGGTGTGAACTCTGATCTGTTCTGCTGTAGTCAAAAGGATGCTGAGGAGGGGTCACCTAATACAGCCATTGCCAACAAACCCCTAAAGAAAGGGCTGAAGCTGAGTGAGATTTCAAAGAAGGGGCAAAGGGCTTGGCAGTCACATAGAAACACATTTACTGTACTGGCATTTCTCCTCCTTTGAGAAGGGGGATTTTCTGTCTCCCTCCCCAGAAAGGTCCTCACTGCAGTACCATACCACTATAATCCATGTCTCTGCCATCTCACAACCTCCTGCCAAATGTCTGCCCTCTTCACCTCCCCATACACAGCAGGGATAATCCTGAAAGTTCTCACCTGAGGCAAATGAGAATGTCAAAATGAAAAGGGCATCTTCTTCAGTCTTTGTGACTGAGGACAGTGATTGACTTTCTGGGTCAATAAATATCTTAGGATAATTCAACAGTAGCTGATTCCTCTCCATGTTTGAGATTGTCACTGTTGTCCCCTTCAAACCTGGATCCCAGCAGCAGGTTTTTGCCTAAGATTCTGAAAAGTTGATACTGTTGACTACATCATCCAAACTTTGTATCCAAGACACTATTTTAACCTTTTGAAAAATGAAAAATCGCAAAATTTCTCTCAAAAGTTGTTGGTTAAAGAAAATAACCGTTATCAGCCTTCTTAAAAAGTATTCAAAATGGAAAATTAATGTGGCAGTTCTTTAACACATGTTCCTTTCTTCTGTTAATGTAGACACACACCTCTTATGAAGACCAGCTATGGAAGTTTGAACTATGAAACTAGAAACATAAGACTAAATAAATCAAAAGGTTATAGTAGCATATGGAATTTTTAAATGCCTAAATCCTTTTAGGACAAATCAAAGAGTGCTTTCATCTCAATCCTTTGTTTTCTTCCCACCCTGAAAGATCGACAGTTTCTTTGATTAAAAGAATTGATTGAAGTGTTTTTTAAAAGAATATTTTTAAGATTTTACTTTCTGTTATTTTCAGTATTCTTAAAAGTTTTAAAATATTTTCTGTCTTTAACATGGCAAAATAAAGATTGATCTTTAACTTGCCTTATAAATAGAATGTTAATAATGGTTATTTCTAATTAAACTCTAAAATGTTTTTAGAAATAAAAACGATCTCTAAATCCTAATTCAGCAAGCATTTTCCTTTTCTTCCCAATCTTTTCAAGGCTTTATATGCTATGATTTTGTATAATGATAATCCTGGTGAATATAAAATGTTAGGTTGTACCTTTCCCCCTTGATGACAACAATAACAACAACAATAATGGTGCTTTCTTTTGCAGAAGTTTATTTGCTTGGGCACAATCATTATAAATATTACTTCTAAGTATTTCAGGTATTGCTATCATGTCTCATACTCTTTCATATGGAAGCATTTTGATTTGTATTATTTAAGATGAGTATTATTTTAACAAACATTCTTTTGTTCATTATTATTCATATTTCTGAGAGTGAAGATAGCATCCAAATCCTGCCAAAGTAATGTCAAATTCAACCCAACAAGCATCTGAAAAGTAATAATACATTTCTAGTTCCAATAGGTAAACACTTTAAACAGTATCACTGTTACTTTAATAAAGAAAAACTGACATTTCTCTTAGAAAATAAATGTCTCAGGAAATAAATGTTTCACACAAAAAATTAACAAATGAAACTCTTTTAGGAAGAAAGAGGTAAATGTACAATTGAATCCTATCTTAATGGTAGATGTGGAGAAGGAATAATTGTATTTAAGGTTAAGCCTAAGCCAAAAATTGAATGTACTCAAAATTACCATTTAAAATGCTAAGTCAAGTACTGTATACACCACTCTTTTTTTGTATACAATCCTATAGAATATCAATGTATAAGACACATATCAAATATGAAGAATATAATTCCAACAGGACTTGGAAATTAAAAAATTTAGGTACTCCACTGTTTGGAAGACTGCAAGTTAGTGAAGATTCCAACTTGTTGTGCTTCCTATAACTTATTTTATAAGTTCCTCTTTTCATCATCCAGGAAAGCATACAACTTATTTTCTTCTCTTTTTTAAAAAAATTATGTTATTTTTGGCTGTGTTGGGTCTTTGTTGCTGCGCGCAGGCTTTTCTCTGGTTGCGGCGAGCGGGGCCTACACTTTGTTGTGGTGCGTAGGCTTCTCATTGCAGTGGCTTCTCTTGTTGTGGAACATGGGCTCTAGGCATGTGGGCTTCAGTAGTTGTGGCACACGGGCTCAGTAGTTGTGGCTCGTGGGCTCCAGAACACAGGCTCAGTAGTTGTGGCGCACAAGCTTAGTTGCTCCGCAGCATGTGGGATCTTCCCGGACCAGGGCTCAAACCCGTGTCCCCTGCATTGGCATGCGGATTCTTAACCACTGCGCCGCCAGGGAAGCCCACAACTTATTTTCAATGCAACTGCGTATGCTACTATTTTGTTTGATTTCTATGAAAAAATTTGTTTTGTTACGTTTCAAAATCTCGTTTGCTTAATTTAGTAAGTTAAATGCCACTTTCAATTTTGTTGGTCTAGCTTTTGTATGTGTGTGTGTAAGAATAACACCAGCAAAGAGAGAAGCATGTTGGTAAAATCCTAATAAGAATAGTGTTGCCAAAACTGAAACAAAGACCCTTTTGTGTTTTTGAATAGAAGAGCTAAAAAATAAGAATCTAAAACAATAATTATTTTCCCTCGGAAATTAGAAACCCTGCAAATGAAGCATAATTCTAAAAATGCAGGAGTTACAAAAATAATCAGACTTAACACTTAAAAATACATCTTTAGCAGTTTCCAGGAAAAGAACAAAATATTTTAATACTTGATATACCTATCTGAGGAGACATAAACCAGCGGGCAAGTTTAGATCTCCGTAAGAATATTGGTTTCCTGGGATTTTCTTTGTCACTTTGTTTTGTTAAAGCACACAATTTCATTTATGACAATCTAAATTTAGGAAAAGTGAAAGGGAAATAGTATTTATCCTTTAAAATGAAAACTTTCTATATCTTGAATTTTAAAAATTTCAATTTTGACTTTGGGTATAGAAAAACATTTCAATACTCTTCTATTGTTTTCATTCCAAAACATCTTTCTTTTTTAAAAAATATTTTATGTCACCTATTGCCTATAGAATCTTAGCATTCAAAGCTCTCCACAGTGTGGCTGCAATCTATTTTTCCAGTCTTATCTCCCATCATTCTCTCCCTTACCATACTCCGGCTCATGCCACATTAGACTACAACTTAATCTTCAAACAAGCTTCCTGTTCCCTTTGCTGCGTAATGTTGACTCTTCTGCCTGTGTTGCTCTTCTCCTACTTTACTGCCAAGTAAAACACTGGTCATAGATCAAGATTCAGCTCAGATTACTTCTATTATACTGGAGCAAGTTCTTAAACGATTTCCCTGCAGTCCATCTTGCATATCACTTCTAAGCCAATCTTATTAAAACTATTGTTTTATCCTTTTATTATCAGCTACCAACTGGGGCTTCTAGTTCAAGATGGTAAACTAAACAATTATGTTATAGATGTGAGAAATACAGCATTCCTAAATACTTCAACACGTGACTTTTAAGCATGAGGATATTCTCTTACATTATCACAATAAAATTATCACACATGAAATTTAACATTGATACAACATTATTATAGTTTATATTCAAATTTCCCCAACTGTCCTGATAATATTCTTTATAGCTCTGTTTATGTGTGTGTGATGTGCATGTGTGTGTGTGTGTGTGTGTGTGTGTGAGAGAGAGAGAGAGAGAGAGAGAGAGAGGGAGGGAGATCCAGGATCCAATCAGGTATCATGTTAGTTGACATGTTTCTTTATTCTTATTTAATAAAGAACAATTCCCTAGCCTTTCACTAGTCTTTCACGACATTGCCATTCTTGAAGAATCCAGACCAATTGTATTATAGACTATCCTTTAATTTGGATTTATTTTATTGTCTTCTCATGATTACACTCAGATTATTTTGGAGGGGCGTCAAGAATACTATATAGGAATTGCTGTGTCCTCCTCTGTACAAACCTATCTGGAGGCAAACAATGTCAATTGGTCCCATTTGGGGTGATGTAATTTTGATCACTTGGTTTGCTCATTTTTAGATTTTTTTCATTGTAAAAGTACTTCTTCCCTTTTTATACATAATCTGTGAGTGATTCTTTGAGACTGCGAATCTCATGTTCTCAACGATCTTAAACCTAATGTTTTAGTGTAATTGACTTGTTGCATAAATCAATTATTGCTAAAAAGTTTGCAAAATGGTGATGTCCTAAGTTTATCATTCTTTCTGCATTTATTACTTGGCTTTCTGTCATGATCTCCTTTAAATTTTTAAAAAGTTATCAGTATGAACTCATGAATTCTTTTTTATTCAATATGTTATAGCCTATTAGTATTCATTTTGATTTCAAATTTTCCCAAATTTGACCAGCGGGAGCCCCTACAAGTTGGCTCAGGTATCCATTTGTCCTGGTCCCATCAATTTAAGAGTACTTCATTACTTTAGGCACAAGAAAATGTTCCAGGTTCAGTTTTTACTTTCCTTGCCCCAGCCCTAGAATTAGCCACTTCTTCAAGGAATGTTGTTTCCATTGAGTGAGGAATAGTTTTTAGAAACCAATATCTGGGTGTTAACTGTGCTTGCTGTGCTTGGAAAGAGGTATCAGTATTAACATATACAGTATGAATATATATAGTATGAATATGCTAATACTAATAATAGTATTACAGGTATCAGTGTAAATAAATAAATATCCACACAAACACACAATACATATACATACATATGGATACCTCTAATTCCAACCCAATACCACACAACATGTTTTTTTAATTTTGTTCTGTGGTCCTAATCTGCATGAAGATTAGCTAAGGTCCCACTAAAGAAGTGACATTTGAAATGAAATCAGAATAATATTTAGAAGCCAGCCATGCAAAACTCTAGAAGCAGATCATTAAAAGCAGAGGGAACAACACAGAGGCCTGAGGCAGAAATAAGTGTGATATATTTGAGAAGCAGAATAGCCAGACTGGCTGGAACATACTAAGCTACAGGAAGGTGGTTTGAAATGAAGTCAATGAGGTAGGCAGTAATAGTTGCTTCATATAAAGCTGTAAAGGATATGGTAAGGAGTTGGGAATTAATTTCAGCACAATAGAAAGACACTGAAAGTTTTTGAGAAGGTGATTGCGATAATCTGATTTATGTTTCAAAATATTACTCTGGATGTTGTACAGAGAATAAATTGTTCAAGGACAAGGGAAATAAAGCAGGGAGATATTTATAAGACTTGCAGTAATGTAGGCAAGATGAAATGATGAATTAGAGTAGCAACAGGTGAGATAGAAGAGACTATCTTGAGATAAAATTTGAAGGTAGAACTAATTGGACTAATTCTGTATTCTCAAATGGTTATTACACATCTACTATGTGCTATGCATTGTGCAAAGTCCTGGGGATAGAAACACTAAAAAGAGATAAGCCCTACTTTTAATGAGCTCATAATTTAGCAGTGGGGATAGATACACAAATAAATTGTTTGTATGTGTGATAAGAGATCAATTTTAGTTCTAGAACCTGAAGCCATACAAGGGTACACTTTATAAATGTCATGGGACTGTTGTACATGTTCAGTAAAGTGACAGTGTGCAATACCACTTAGTATCTCAAATCAGGAACATACTTTTGAATTGCCTAAATACAATCTGTAGAATTAAAAACAAAATAATAAGCCATCCACAGTTAAATTGTCAAATAAAAGTTTTACACTTACTACTTGATACAACAGTAAATATCTAGAATGGGATATTGAAAGTGATTTCAGATTCTCATCCTGTTATACTCTACTGGGGAGGTTTCTTGAGTAGTAGGTGACTGGCCAAAGGTAGGTACAACCAGGACCAGAATAACAAGTAAAGTTCTATCACAGTCTCTATAGTTTTCACTTTTTTGTCTTTGTCAGTTAAAAATGAACAGTGGGAATTAAATATTTATATTTACATATACACAAGGTATGCTGTGAAAACATGTTTGCTTACAAACATAAAAATACTTGTTAACTAGTTTGATAAGAAAATAATCTATAAATTATTATAGATAATATATAGAATATTAATAATCTCTGACCCTGGAAAGATCAATTCTATATTTAATATTACAAACAAAACCAGTTTGGGGTTTTTTGAATTCCTTATCTAGAAATGATTGAAAAGAAAGGCAGAAAAAATTATTTTTAGTCTCAACATGGCTTTGAAAAGATTAAATTAAGAAAACAAGAACGGGACTTCCCTGGTGGCGCAGTGGTTAAGAATATGCCTGCTAATGCAGGGGACACAGGTTTGATCCCTAGTCTGGGAAGATCCCACATGTCGCAGAGCAACTAAGTCCATGTGCCACAACTACTGAAGCCCGTGTGCCTAGAGCCCGTGGTCTGCAACAAGAGAAGCCACTGCAGCGAGAAGCCCGCACACCACAATGAAGAGTGGCCCCTGCACGCCGCAACTAGAGAAGGCCTGTGTGCAGCAACTAAGACCCAACGCAGCCAAAAATAAATAAATAAATTTATTAAAAAAAAAACAAGAACATTGAAACACCCAAGTCCAGAATGAGTCCAAATACTTGACCACACAGAATATTATCATCTTTAGGAGTAGGAGTAATAATAAAGGCCTTACAAGCAGTTTTTCATCTGCAAATACAGTAGACATTTTGGTATTTTGGCCACTGGCAAACAAAGGCTGTAGTATCAGCAAAGTTTTGAGTTGCCTCACTTTTGTGGATTCAATTCAGTGTATTTAAGGTTAACTAAAGTTGACATCAAAACTTTCAGACAGGGCTTCCCTGGTGGCTCAGTTGTTGCGAGTCCGCCTGCCGATGCAGGGGACACGGGTTCGTGCCCCGGTCTGGGAGGATCCCACATGCCGCGGAGCGGCTGGGCCTGTGAGCCATGGCCGCTGAGCCTGCGCGTCCGGAGCCTGTGCTTTGCAACGGGAGAGGCCACAACAGTGAGAGGTCCGCGTACCGCAAAAAAAAAAAAAAAAAAAAAAGCTTTCAGACAGGCAAAAATTCATATTTTTTTTTTTTATTGGGGTATGGTTGTTTTACAATGTTGTGTTAGTTTCTACTGTACAGAGAAGTGGAGTTCCCTCTGCTATACAGCAGGTTCTCATTAGTTATCTATTTTATACATATTTGTGTATATATATCAATCCCAATCTCCCAATTCATCCCACCCCCCACTTTCCCCACTTAGTGTCCATATGTTTGTTCTCTACATCTGTGTCTCTATTTCTGCCTTGCAAACCGGTTCACCTGTACCATTTTTCTAGATTCCACATATATGCGTTAATATACGATATTTGTTTTTCTCTTTCTGACTTACAAAAATTCACATTTTAAATAAACTCCCTATGATTCTATTTAGAATAACAGTAGACAATGATTTTAGAAGATAAAAGTTATTTCACAACCTATGACTTCAGCTTGGCAAACAGCATAGGTTCCAAAACGGATCCATTTCTACTAAAATAAAAGCCCTTACAAAAGAATATGTTTGTGTATATTGAAACATATTTAAAAGGAATCAGATAACTTTTAAAATATTGTATATATATATTTATTTATTTTAATCAAGTTATATGTGACATGAAATAATATATTAGTTTCAGATATAAGTGTTTCAATATTTTTATACATTATGAAATAATCACCACAATAAGCCCAGTTACCATTTGTCACCATGCAAAGTTGTTACAATATTATTACCTATATTCCCTATGTGTACATTACATACTGTGACTTATTTATTTTATAGCTGGAATTTTGTACCTCTTAATCTCCTTCACCTATTTCACCCATCCTTCCACTCCCTTCCCCTCTGGCAACCACCAGTTTTTCCTCTGTATCTATGAGTCTGTTTCTGTTTTGTTTTGTTTGTTCACCTGTTTCATTTTTTAGATTCCACATATGAGTGAAATCATACAGTATCTGTCTTTCTCTGACTTATTTCACTAAACATAATACCCTCTAGGTCCAACCATATTGTCACAAATGGCAAGATTTCATTCTTTTTTATGGCTGAGTAGTATTCTATTACATACATACATATATATATATATGCATGCCATATCTTCTTTACCTATTCATCTATTGATGTGCACTTAAGTTTCTTCTATATCTTCACTATTGTAAATAATGCTGCAATGAGCACTGCAGTGCATGTAGCTTTTTGAATTGGTGTTTTTGTTTTCTTCAGATATATATCCAGGAGTGGAATTACTGGATCATATGGTGGTTCTTTTCTTCGTTTTTTGAGAATCCCCCACTCTGTTTTCCATAGTGGTTACTCCAATTTACATTCCTACCAACCTTGCATGAGGGTGCCCTTTTCTCCACATCCTTACCAACACTTGTTGTTTCTTGTCCTTTTTTTTTTTTTTCGCGGTACGCAGGCCTCTCCCGCCGCGGCCTCTCCCGCCGCAGAGCACAGGCCCTGGACGCGCAGGCCCAGCGGCCATGGCCCACGGGCCCAGCCGCTCCGCAGCACGTGGGACCCTCCTGGACCGGGGCACGAACCCGTGTCCCCTGCATCGGCAGGCGGACTCCCAACCACTGCGCCACCAGGGAAGCCCTCTTGTCCTTTTGATAACAGCCATTCTGATAGGTGTGAGGTGGTGTCTCATTGTGGTTTTGATTTGCATTTCCTGGATGATTAGTTATGTTTACCACCTTTTCAGGTGCTTGTTGGCCTTCTGTATGTCTCCTTTGAAAAATTCCTATTCAGGTCTTCTGCCCATTTTTTAATCAAACTGTTTGGGCTTTTTTGATATTGAGTTGCATGAGCTCTTTGCATATCAACCCCTTATGGAACGTATCTTTTGAAAATATCTTCTCCCATTCATTAGGTTGCCTTTTCACTTTGTTGGTGGTTTCCTTTGATATGCAAAAGCTTTTTAGTTTGATGTAGTCCCACTTGTTTATTTTTGCTTTTGTTTCCCTTGCCTAAGGAGACATATCCAAAAAAAACTTTGCGAAGACTGATGTCAAAGAGTGTACCACCTATATTTTCTTCTAGGACTTTTATGGTTTCAGGTCTTACATTTAAGTCTTCAATTCATTTGAGTTCATTTTGTATATGGAATCAGCTAATTTTTGAAGCATCCTTAGTGTTTCCTTTAAATCTGTCTTGAAATGACCATAAGGTTAGCTTCATGGAAAGGATTAACCAGCTTCTTGGTCTAAGGCTACCAGGATCATTTGTCTAAGGCTAGAAAGGTACCAACATGATGTAAACTGTAAGGAGAGAAGGAGAAGATGCAGGCTTTTCCTGGCAGTGGGTAGCTAGAACTCAAATAATTCTTAGAAAATGACACAATGGCAGCTTTTCTTGTCTTTTTCTTTCCTCGTTGGTGAAGAAAGACATTCCCACTCTTGAAATTTCCTTATAACCCAGACAAGTTCATGGAAACCTTGATCTACGTTCATCCTAATCTTTGCTGACACCCCCACAGTATGTTACCTTAAGTTGTGGGTTAACTGCTATTCTGCCTACATTACCTGTCTATGATGATCCAGGTCTGCTTTATTACCAATTAAAATCATTGGAACTCATCATGATCCTTTACTCTGAGAGTCTGTCTTTGAAACTCACAGATTTCTTCAAAACTGCTTCTATGTATGTCTGAAAAGAGCAATAGGAAGCCCTCATCAGTTCTCAGGAACTGTTCTCTTATAGCTCCAAACTTCTTGTCCTATTGTATCCAGAACATCTAACTGGGCTGCTCTGTCATCTATCACACACACACAAAGCAGCTGGTTGGCGCACAATCTGTTACAAAAGACGACTGTATGAGTCGGATGGGGAGCGCCAACTTGCCCAAGCCACCCCACCATCCACCACCAACTGGTACTTCTGGCCAGAGCCGTTAGGTCAGTGCGCCACCACCACCAGGATGTTCAGAGTCCAGTCTGGCCACTGAGCTGCCACCTGACCTAGGTCTAGCTCTGGGGACATGTGGGGCCCGCAGGCGTCCAGGGTCTGGTGGCTTCGCAGCACTCTTGGGGCTGGCCGGTCAGGCCCAAGGGGTGGAGAAGCGGGATGAACTCAGGGGCCAGGAGCGTCAGGGGCCAGGGTCTCGCTCCTCTACACCTCTCTGTGGCACCTGCCCACAACTAATTTCAATATATGTGTGATGAACAGATAATAATATGGTTAACAATAATAACAACAACTGAATTCAGTACTAGATAAAATGTCAGTACAAAGGAAGAAGGAATTGACTGTGCCAGATGCAGTGAGTGGTTATTGAAGTATTCATAAAGGATACAGAGAGCTGTGCCTTTCTTTTTCCCATTGAGATATAATTGACATATTACATTGTGTAATATTAAGGTGTACAACATGTTGACTTGATACACTTCTATATTGCAAAATGATTACCACCATGTCATTAGCTAATACCTCTGTCATCTCACATACTACCATTTCTTTTTTTTTAAAATTTGTTTATTTTTGGCTGCATTGGGTCTTTGTCGCTGCACACGGGTTTTCTCTTCTTGCGGGGAGCGGGGACTGCTCTTTGTTGTGGTGCGCGGGCTTCTCATTGCCATGGCTTTTCCTGTTGTGGAGCTTGGGCTCTAGGCGCGCAGGCTTCAGTAGTTGTGGCACTTGGACTTCAGTAGTTGTGGCTCACAGGCTCTAGAGTGCAGGCTCAGTAGTTGTGGTGCACTGGCTTAGTTGGTCTGCGGCATGTGGGATCTTCCTGGACCAGGGATCAAACCCGTGTCCCCTGCATTGGCAGGCGGATTCTTAACCACTGCGTCACCAGGGGAGTCCCTACCATTTCTTTTTTATGGTGAGAATGTTGACAATCTCTCTTAGCAACTTTCAAGTATGTAATACAAATTATTAACTATAATCACCATGCTGTACATTAGATCCCCCAAACTTATTCTTCTTTTAACTGGAAGTTTTTACCCTCTGACCACAGAGAGCTATCTTTTTTTTTTTTTTTTTTTTTGGTACGCGGGCCTCTCACTGTTGTGGCCTCTCCCATTGCGGAGCACAGGCTCCGGATGCGCAGGCTCAGCGGCCATGGCTCACGGGCCTAGCCACTCTGCGGCATGTGGGATCTTCCCGCACCGGGGAACGAACCCGTGTCCCCTGCATCAGCAGGCGGACTCTCAACCACTGCGCCACCAGGGAAGCCCAAGAGCTATCTTTTAAAGGCTAAAGGAGTGGGGAGTAAAATAAGCATAGGTGCATGAAACAGCCTGATGAATTCCAGGACTGCTTAGCATGACAGGAACCTAGAGTTTAAGAATGGGATTAGTGTCAGGTGGAAGCAATTGAGGGGTTTTAAGTGAGGAGAGATAATGTTATACTTGCATTTATGAAATATCACTCTGGCTTTATAAGGAAGAAGATAGATTTGAGGAATGCAAAACCAGAGTTAGGAGGGACTTAACACTTTCAGCCATGAGGTAGTAACAGGGACTAGATTTACCTTTCCACTTAACTAGAAAACCAGACAAAATAAGTGAAACAATGTTTCAGACATTGGGCAACAGGCCTTGCAAGACTGTGAACCCTGAGAAATGGGAAATTAATGAAGCAAACCCCTTGATTTCCTCAACTTATTCCCTGGAGGAAGTTTCTACATTATAGTGGAGGGAAGGGAAATTCAGAGTCTGGTGGTCTTGCTGGGTTGAGGAGATAGATACTGGAGTTTTTGGAGGGGAAGGCAGCTATTATTAGCCAAGCAGAGTGCCAGAGAGGAGGGAACTGCACAAAGAAAGAGCTTTGGAGATCTGCAGAGCCTTCCCCCTGAGTCTTTTGATGAGCATTAATTTGTGATCGCAAATGAGGACACTATTTGATGCTGGGGAAAGTCTGTTAGAAAGCAGTAGGCCAAACAATTCCCACATTCACCTAGGGCTGGGAATATTTTGTGTGCAAAGCTGGAGTGGGGAGGCATCATAAAACACAAGGCATCAGATAGAGTTCTCAGAAGAGGAATGTCTTAGTTGTGGAGCTTTATTAGGACTGGAGCAAAGGCTCATCTGGATGCAACCTAACAAATCTTTTTTTTTTTGAGAAAATATCAATATTTGTTTACTCTGGGAATTCACATATGACTTTTTATTATAATTTTTATGGTATTTTTCTGTATTTTAAAACACAAAAACAAGCAAACCAGATGAGATTGTTTTTCCCAAAGAGCACAAGTTTGTTATCTTTTTTATTTTTTTAAATCTATAGGTTGCTGATGAAGATATTATCATGATATTCAATGAGCATCTAACAGTTTCTTGAAGCCATAGAATTTAATGGAACAGCTTTGGGAGATGTTTTGTTTGGTTTCCAGCTTTATTGAATTGAATATATTATATAATATATATATATCATATACATGTAATATATATTATATATCATATTCAAATATAATAGAATATATTATAATTGAATAATTATTGAATATAATTATTGAGAACAATTTTAATAGAATAAAATTGCATGTATTTAACAAACAGCTTATGGAGCTCAATATCAAAAAAACAAGCACTCCCAACTAAAAAATGGGCGGAAGACCTAAATAGACATATCACCAAAGAAGACATACAGATGGCCAACAAACACATGAAAAGATGCTCAACATCACCAATTATTAGAGAAATGAAAATCAAAACTACAATGAGGTATCACCTAACACCGGTCAGAATGGCCATTATCAAAAAATCTAGAAACAATAAATGCTGGAAAGGGTGTGGTGAAAAGGGAACCCTCCTGCACTGTTGGTGGGAATGTAAATTGATACAATCACTATGGAGAACAGTATGGAGGTTCCTTAAAAATTTAAAAATAGAACTACCATATGAACCAGCAATCTCACTACTGTGCATATACCCTGAGAAAACCATAATTCTAAAAGAGAGACATGTACCACAATGTTCATTGCAGCACTATTACAATAGCCAGGACATGGAAGCAACTTAAATGTCCATCGACAGATGAATGGATAAAGTAGATGTGGCACATATATACAATGGAATATTACTCAGCCATAAAAAGAAACGAAACTGAGTTATTTGCAGGGAGATGGATGGACCTAGAGTCTGTCATACAGAGTGAAGTAAGTCAGAAAGAGAAAAACAAATACCATATGCTAACACATATATATGGAATCTAAAAAAAAAAAATGGTACTGATGAACCTAGTGGCAGGGCAGGAATAAAGACGTAGACATAGAGAATGGACTTGAGGACACAGGGTGGGGAGGGGGAAGGTGGGGTGAAGTGAGAGTAGCATCGACATATATACACTACCAAATGTAAAATAGCTCGTGGGAAGCAGCAGCATAGCACGGGGAGATCAGCTTGGTGCTTTGTGACCGCCTAGAGGGGTGGGATAGGGAGGGAGAGAGGGAGGCTCAAGAGGGAGGGGATATGGGGATATATGTATGCATATGGTTGATTCACTTCGTTGTGGAAACTAACATAGTATTGTGAAGCAATTATACTCCAATAAAGATCTATTGAAAACTGTATATATTTAAAGTGTATATGGTAGATTTGACATATAAATATTGATACATTGTGAAATATTTACCACAATTAATTTAATCAACATGTCCATCACCTTAATAGTTACCCTTTTTTGAGTGTGTATGGTGAGAAAGCTTAAGATCTACTCTCTTAGCAAATTTCAAGTATACAATGCAGTATTATTAACTACAGTCACCATGCTGTACATTAGATTTTTAGAGCTTATTCACCTTATAACTGAAAGTTTGTACCTTTTGACCAACATCTCACCATTTCCCCAATCCTTGGCAACTGCCATTCTACTCTCTCTTTCTATAAATGTGACTTTTTTTCTTTAGAGTCCAAGTATAAGTGATACCACACAGTAATTGGATTTCTCTACCTGGCCTATTTCACTTAGCATAATGGCCTCCAGGTTCATCCATGTTGTGGCAAATGGCAAGATTTTATTATTTTTTGTAACTGAATAATATTCCATTATTGTGTGTGTGTATATATATATATATGTGTATATACACCATATTTTCTTTGTCCATTCATTCATTAATGAGTACTTAGGTTGTTTCCATATCTTGGCTATTGTAAATAATGCTGCAATGAACATGGAGGCACAGATAGCTCTTCAAGACATTTATTTTTGGATATATATCCAGAATTGGGATTGTTGGATCATGTGGTAGTTCTACTTTTAATTTTTTGAGGAAACTACATGCTGTTTTCCATAATGGCTGTAATAATTTACATTATTATTACTCCACCAATAGCACACGAGTTCTCTATTCTCCATATCTTCACCAACATTTGTTTTGTGTTGTTTTTTTGATAATAGCCCTTCTAATAGGAGTGAGGTGATATCTCACTGTGGTTTTGACTTGCATTTTCCTGATGATTAGTGATGCTGAGCATCTTTTCATGTACCATTGGCCATTTGTGTGTCTTCTTTGGAAAAATGCCTATTCAGGTCCTTTGCTAATTTTTAAATTCTGATTATTTGTTTTTTGCTATTGAGTTATATTAGTTCCTTATATATATTTAGATATTTATCTCTTATTAGATATATGGTTTGCAAATATTTTCTCCCATTCCACAGGTTGCCTTTTCATTTTGTTATTGGTTTCTTTTGCTGTGCAAAATCCTTTTCATTTGATGTAGTGTCACTTGTTTGCTTTTGCTTTTGTTGCCTGTGCTTTTGGTGCCAAATACAAAATACCATTGCCAAGACCAACATCAAGGAATTTTTTCCCTGTGTTTTCTTCTAGGAGTTTTGACAGTTTCCAGTCTTACATTAAGTCTTTAATCTGTGTGAGTGGTGTAAGATAGAGGTCTGGTTTCATTCTTTAGCATGTGAATATCCAGTTTTCCCAACAGTATTCATTAAAGAGACTATCCTTTCCCCATTTTATGTTCTTTGTGCCTTTGTCAATGATTAGTTGGTGGGCTCATTTGTGGCTTCTCTATTTCATTCCATTGTTCTAAGTGTCTGTTTTTATGCCAGTACCATAGTGTCTTGATTACTATATTTTATTGATTACTTGATTGATTGATTATTGATTACTTGATTACTATAGCTTTGTAATATAATTTGACATCAGGAAGTGATACCTCCACCTTTGTTTTTCTTTCTTAAGATTGCTTTGGCTATTTAGAGTCTTTTGTGGTTCCATATAAATTTTAGGGGTTTTTTTCTCTGTCTGTGAAAAATGCCATTGGAATTTTAATAAAGATTACATTGAATCTGTAGATCACTTTGGGGAGCATGGGTGTTTTATTGGTATTAATTCTTCCAATCCATTTGTGTCTTGTTCAGTTTTTTTCATCAGCGTCTTACAGTTTTCAGTGTACAAGTCTTTCACCTCCTTGGTCACGTTTATTCCTAAGTATTTTATTGTCTTTAATGTGACTGTAAATGGAACTGCTTTCTTAATGTCTCTTTCAGATAGTTTATCGTTAGCATATCAAAATGCAAGTGATTTTTGTATGTTGATTTTGTATCCTGCAACTTTACTGAATCTTTTAATTAGTTCTAACAGTTTTTTTGGTAGTCTTTAGGGTTTTCTATATATAATATCATGTCATCTAAAAATAGAGACAATTTCACTCTTCCTTTCCCATTTGGATAACTTTATTTCTTTTTCTTGCCTCATTTCTCTGGCCAGGACTTCTAGACCTATGCTGAATAAAAGTGGTGAGAGTGGGCATCATTGTGTTATTCCTGATCTTACAGTAAAAGCTTTCAGCTTTTCACCATTGAGTATGATGTTAGCTGTGAGCTTGTAGTGTATGGTCTTTATTATGTTGAGGTACATTCCCTCAATACTCACTTTGGTGACAGTTTTTATCATGAATGGATGTTGAATTTTATCAGATGCTTCTTCTGCATCGATTGAGATGATCATATGATTTTTATCTTTAATTTTGTTAATGTGATGTATCATGTTTACTGATTTGTGGATATTGAATCATCTTTGCATCCCCAGAATAAATTCCACTTGATTATGGTTTCTGATTATTTTAATGTATTGTTGAATTTGGTTGGCTAATATTTTGCTGAGGATTTTTGCATCTATGTGCATCAGGGATGTTGGTCTGTAATTTTCTTTTCTTGCAATATCCTTGTCTGGCTTTGTTAACCGGGTGATGCTGGAGTATGGAAGTGTTCCATCTACTTTAAATTTTTTGGAAGAGTTTGAGAAGGATTGGCATTAATTTCTCTGTAAATGTTTGGTACAATTTACCAGGTATACCAACTTGTCCTGGACTTTTCCTTTTTTGAGAGATTTTTGATTACTAATTTAATCTTCTTACTAGTTATAGGTCTATTCATACTTTCTATTTCTTCATGATTCAGTCTTTTCAAAAATTAAATAAAATTTTATTTTATTTAAAAATTTTTATTGAGGTATAGTTGATTTATAATATTATTAGTTTCAGGTGTACAACATAGTGCTTCAAAATTTTTATCTGTTTGATATTGGCAGATTATATTTCTAGGAATTTATCTGTTTCTGTTAGGTTGTCCAATTTGTTGTCATATAATTGTTCATAATGGTCTTTTATGCTCCTTTGTGTTTCTGCAGTATCAGTTGTAATGTCTTCTCTTTCATTTCTGATTTTATTGATTTGAATCTTCTCTTTTTTCTTAGTCAAGAGGAAAATTTGTCAGTATTGTTTGTTTTTCTTTAAAACAGCTCAGTTTCATTGATTTTTTTTCCTACTATTTTTCTGGTCCATATATTGACACTTTTTCTGCTCTGATCTTTGTTATTTTCTTTCTTCTGCTATCTTTGGCCTTAGTTTGTTCTTTTTCTAGTTCCTTGAGGTGTAAAATTAGCTAAATAAACTAAAATATGTATTCCTCTGATGATGGATGGATAATTTCAAATGACGTCTTTGAATTCACAGATTGTTTTTCAGCTTGATTAAGTCTATTGTTGATGCTATCACATTTTTTATTTTATTCATTCTATTCTTCAGCTGCAGAATTTAAAAAATAATTTCTTTTTCTTTGCTAAACCTCTTATTTTGTTCACATACTGTTTTCCTGATTTCATTGAGTTGTGTGATCTCTTGTAGCTGAGTTTCCTTACAACAATTATTTTGAGGAACTTCCCTGGAGGTCCAGTTGTTAAGACTCCATTCTTCCACTTCAGGGGGCACAGGTTTGATCCCTGGTCAGGGAATTAAGATTCTACATGCCATGCAGCTTGGCCAAAAAACAAAAATAAACAAATTATTTTGAATTCTTTGCCAGGCAAGTTGTTGATCTCCATTTCTTTGGGGCTGGTTACTAGAAAATTATTGTGTTCCTTTGGTGGTATACTATTTCTTTGATTTTTTCATATTTCTTGAAGTCTTGCATTGTTTTCATCACATTTGAAGAAGTCAGCTCCTCCAATATTTACTGACTGGCTTCAGGAGAGAGATACCTTCATTTGTTAGTCCAGCAAGGAATTCTGAGGCTTTTACAGATCTTTTCTATGCATGTGCCCAGTCTACACTTCTCGCTCTCTCTTAGGGGAGAATTCTTAAGATTGCATGCCTTTTCTCAATCCTGCGAAGATAGGCTAGGTGCTGAAGGCCTCCTCTTTTCCCCCCTTGGGCAGTACCCTGAAATACTCAAGTTTATGAGCATTCTCCCAGTCCTACAGAGTTGGGATCACTTTCTGTGCTTGTTTGCTAGACATCTGCAAGGGCTAGCTCTCACTGTCCATAGGAGCTTATGCTGGGAACCAGCCATGGGGAGGTTGTGAATATAGGGGAGATGCACAGAGAGTTGAGGGTTCTCATGAGCCAGTTAAGATAAGGCATTCCCAGTGTCTCATGGTTGGCCTTTTAGATAGAATCCACAGATCAGTTGGTAGGAAGAAGTGTGAAGCTGTGTCCCTTTGATATATTCCAAGTACCTGTGCTCCCCACCTCTCCCAATTGCACAGCCTCGCAGATCACCTCAGTAACCTGAGTTAGGCAAGAAGGAAGTGGACCTCTTGGGCAGCATCGAGCACAGCTGGGAGAGGCAGGCACTCACTCACATGCTCTCCCTTTCTCCTGCGGGAAAAATTACAGGCTGTGGGGGTCTTCCTGGCACCAAGTCCTGCCACCTTGAGGTAGAGGTGACATGGGCAAAGTGAAACTCTTTCTCTAACCCTCTTCAATATATTTATTTTCAGATTTTCTTTTCTTCGATGGTGTTTTGGAACTTCTCCACTGGATTAATGGACTCTCGCAAAGTACCTTCATCTGTGGGTGATTGCTTAAATTGATGTGGAGCCCCAAATCTGCATATAAATGCCCCTGCAATCCAGGGCACAATATTTTTTAAAATTTATTTTTATTTATTTAAAATTTTTTCCAGTTTTATTGAGATGTAATTGACATATTAGTTTAAGGTGTACAGCATAATGATTTCATACATGTATGTATTGCAAGACGGTTGTCACAATAAGTAACATCCATCAGCACACAGTGTTGCAGTTTTTTTTTTCTTATGATAGGAACTTTTAAGGTCTACTCTCTTAGCAACATTCAAATATATAATACAGTGTTGTTAACTAAAGTCACCATGTTGTACACTATATCCCAGAAATTATCTCATAAGTGGAAGTTTGTACCTTTTGACCAACTTCACCCATTTCCTCCACCCCTCATCCCTAGCCTCTGGCAACCACTCATCTGTCCTTTGTTTCTATGAGTTTTGCTTTTTGAAATTCCACATATAAGTGAGATCATACAGTATTTGCCTTTCTCTGACTTATTTCTCTTAGCGTGATGCTCTTGAGGTCCATCTATGTTGTCACAAACGGCAAGATGTCCACTATATAGTTCTATACACTATTCCACTGTGTATATATACCAAATTTTCCTTTTCCATTCATCTGTTGATGGACACTTGTTTCAGTGTCTTAGCTATTGTAAATAATGCTACAATGAATATAAGGATGCAAATGCCTCTTTGAGATAGTGTTTTCATTTCCTTTGGATATGTACCCAGAAGAATTCCTGGACCACATAGTAGTTCTACTTCTAATTTTTTGAGGAATCTCCATACTGTTTTCCATAATGGCTGCACCTATTTACATTCCCTCCAACAGTGCACAAGTGTTCCATTTTCTCCACATCCTTGCTAACACCTGTTATCTCTTGTTTTTTTGATGACAACCATTCTAAAAGGTGTGAGGTGACATCTCATTGTGGTTTTGATTTCAGTTTCTCTGATGATCAGTTATACTGAGGAACTATCCATGTGTCTGTTGGCCATTTGTATGTCTTCTTTGGGAAAATATTTGTTCTGGTCCTCTGCCACGGCTCACTCTTGAACTGTTACATAGGTGAAAATCCAAGTTATCCAGGGGCAAAACAAGAGCTGAAAGAGCCAAACAGACACTTCAGCTGTTGTCTACCACAGTGGAGACAGATTTAACCTATAAAGACTAACTTGATCTGAATAAGAGGAAAAGCTCTAGCTCAAAAAATAGGTCTAATTTGAATCACTACAATATAATTGAGTGGTGGCTGCTCAACCACATCCCAGATTTAAGCTTGTTCTCAGACCCAGAGCCCTTTGGATAAAAGATGGCCTTTGATGAAGGACCCTGCTGCTCTCCTAAAAATTGACACTGTAAATCTTCCTCCTAGGCTTCCCCCCCAGATATTTGCAACCATTTGCCAGTGTGATGGTGCATTAGGCTAAGGGAAATAACCAGATTTTAAAAACGGATTACTAGATAATTTTTGTGAACTGACACTAATTACTGGAGTTCTAAAATGTCACGGTAGTCCACTAGTCAAATAGGGGTTTATGGAGCTCAGGTCACTAATGTAGTGGTGGTTTGGGTCCATCTCAATGATGGACCAGTAAATTCCAAACCAAATCCATGGTTCTCTCTCCAGTTCCAGAAAGCATAATTGGAATAGACATACCTAACAAAATCTCCATATAGGTTCTCTAACCCATGGAATGAGAGCTATTATGGTAGCAAAAGCCAAGTGGAAGGCACTAGAAGTGCTTCCCCATACCAAAATAACAAACCAAAAGCAATAGCACATAGAGACATTGGAGAGATTAATGTTGAAGGATGCAGGGATGGTGATTCTTGCCACATCTTCTTTCAGCTTGCCTATTTGGTCTGTGCAGAAGACAGATAGATCCTAGAAAATGAAAGTGGATTGTTCCAAATGACTTATTCATGTAGTCCCTCTAATTACAGGTACTGTTTGGGTGTTGTTTCATTGCAGCAAAAAATCAACACTTTGACCACAACATGCAGTTGACCACACGATGCAGTTTTGTTTCATCTGGAAGGATCAGCACTACACCTTCACTGTTCCACCCCAGGGTTATATTATTTTTCTAACCCCCTGTCATAATCTAGCCCAAATGGGTCTTGATCTTCTTCATTACACAAGAATGGACACCACAGGATATTTGTGGTACCATGCTGACTTGACATAGTGAGTGAGAATTAGTAACTATCCTAGATAGTTTGATAAGATATATGCACGTCAGAGGGTGGAAATAAGTTCCACAAAATTCAAGGGCCTGTTGCCTCAGTAAATTCTAGGCATCCAGTGGTCTGGAGCATGTCCAGATGCTCCAAGATGAAAAACTAGTTGCTGCATCTGACTCCTCCAACCACTAAGAAAGAGGCACAATGGATATTGGAGGCAACATAAACCTCATTTGGGGGTGCTACTTTGACTCACTGAATAACTTGGAAGAGTTCCAATTCTGAGTAGTGCCCAGAAGAATAGAAGGCTCTGCAGCAGGTACAGGTTACCAAGTTAGTTTTTCTGTCCCTTGGGCCATATGGTCCAGCAGATCCATATTATTTGAAGTTTCTGGCAGATAGGGATACTGTATGAAGACTTCAGCAGGCAAATATAGGTTGATCAGAGTTTATAGGATTCCAAACAAAGCTATGTTATCACCTGCCAATAATTATTCTCCTTTTGGAAACACCACCTAGCTTGCCACTAGACTAGTAGAGACTTACCATGTGACCATGGCCACCAAGTTACCTTTGAGTTGAGCTGCTCACCATGAACTGGATGTTCTCTGATTCACTAATACATAAAGTTAGGCATACAGATCTACACTAGATCAAAAATGGCATTAAAACATATAAAATTGAATTTGAGTGGATTCTGAAGGCACAAAGGAATTGTATGAGGAAATGGTTAATATACTTGTGGCTTTTACTGCTGCTGCATGGTCTTCTCTCTTTCAACATATATCTATGACTTGTCACCAATTGACTGAGGAAGAAAATCCTTGACCCTGGTTCACAGATAGTTCTGCATGGTATGCCAGCATCAGCTAAAAATTCACAGCTGGAGTACCATAGCCCTGCTCATGTATGGCTCTGATGGGCAGTAGTGAAAGACAGTCTCAGTAGGCATAACTGAGCAGTGACCTATCTGTATAGCCTGGAAGAACAAATGTTCAGACTGTATAGATTTTCACTGATTCATTGGCAGTGGCTAAGGATTTGGCTGGATGGTTGCAGACTTGTAAGGAGTACAAGGAGTCTAAGGAAGATATATGTAGGTAAATTACTCTGAATGGGCACAGAATGTGAAGATAAATTTGAGTCCCTTGTAAATGCTCCCCAAAGGGCAATATCAGAAAAAGACGTTAATAATCAAGTGGACAAGATGATCTGTTCCATGGATGTTAGTCAGCCTCTTCCAACAGCTACCCTTGACCTTGCCCAATGGACTCATGAACAAACTTGCCATGTTGGAAGGGATGAAAGTTACTCATGGGCTTAGGAACATGGACTTCCACTCACTAAGGCTGACATGACTATAGCCACTTCTGAGAGCCCCATCTGCCAACAGCAGAGACTAACACTGATTTCCCATTCCCTGGGGGGGGTATAAGTCAGCCACTTGGTAACAGGTGGATTACATCAGACCACTTCTACCAAGAGAAAGACATCACCTGTGTTCTCACTGGAATATACACTCACTTTGGATATGGATTTGCCTTTCTAGACCACCGTGCTTCTCCCATTACCACCATCCCTGGATTTCAGGGTACCACATTCACCATCATGGTATCTGAAAAGATTGTTTCTGACCAGAAAATAATTTTACTTAACATGAAATGAGGTATGTCAGTAGGGTCATGCTCATGGAATTAACTCTTCTTACCATTTTCCCCATTACCCAAAGCAAGAACTGATAGAATGGTGTGGAGGTTGGTGGGGGGCACTTTTTGAAGACCCAGTTTTAGTGGCAATAATTTTCATGGCCCAGACAGATAATATCCTCCAGGATGTGGTATATGTTCAGGTACTAAGATACGGTGCTGTTTGTCTCTTGGCTAGGATTCTCAGGTCCAAGAGAGAAAGGGTGAAAATGAGAGTGACTCTTCTATTACTCCTGGTAATCCAGTAGTGAATCCTTTACTTTCTGTCTCAGCTGTGACCATGTGACAAGTTACAAAAATGATGGTAGTAGTTACAGGCATTTCACTTCCTACTTTTCTTCCCCTATCTCATTCCCCTACTAGCACATGTGAATAGTGGCTAACCTTAGGGACTTTGTATCCTCCACTGGGGAGAGTGTTGGTGTATTGTTTATTATAGGAGGGATCTTGCATCATGGAATGTAAGACCATGATTGCTATTTTGTTATACAGAAGTTTTAAATATTGTTAAAGTGTAAATGAATGCCAAACTGATGAGTGGACTGAGGTGATTTGTACTCTGTTAACTCATTAAGCTCGAATTATGTTTCCCAGTATCCTTTCCCCTGTATGATTCCGGGCTAGAGTCGGCCAAGAGAGGAATATGTGCAACATTTGGAAGGCAGAATTTAAGCAGAAGCCATTTCTCTGTGAAGGTCATCATGCTTAGATGTGGCAACAGCAGAGAGGACAGTGGGTTCCAAATTGCCCTCACTCTCCTCTGTCGTGTTTCCAGTCCTTCTTCCCAATGTCCAGCTTTTCCTCCTAACTGCTGACCCTATTGACAAACAATGGCCCCAGGGCCCAGGGTCACCACCAGAGAGTTGGCAAAATACTGTCAAGGCAGTAGCTACTCAGAGGCACATCTTCCTGTAGATATTCTCACAAGCCTTTCCCCCACCCCTCTCCCCCCACTCCACAGTCTCACTGTGGCAGCTGGACAAGGTGGCTTCTCAGATTATCTGACTGGTGACTTCTCTGATTCTCTGACTTCTCTCCTAAACTTACTTCACTTCCCCAGCTTCTCCTACAACATGTAAGATATAATTCCTGTAATAAATTCCTTTTCTCATACATGATAGTGGTTCATTTTCCCCAATCAAAACTTGTATGAATAGAGAAATTCCTGATGGACTTTGAGCCTGTTCTGTCTGTTCCTGAGGCCCAGTTACAACCTTGTGTTTCCTGTATTTAGTTGCTTAACCATTATTTGATTCTATTTACAAAATAAAAAATTTTTCCTAAGCTAATTTGCGTTGGTTTCCAGGTATTTGTGATTAAAAAAAAAACTGTAACCAACACCCTATGGCAATGTTAATTATGGATCTCTTGTATTTCTTCATGCCTGTGAGCAGAGACACAGACTGCCAAACTCTTTTCAAGGACGTTTATGTAGCAAAGAGTCTTGGAATATATTGTGGCTTCCTATGGTACAAAGGGCACGTGTGCTTACTGCCCATTATAAAATATCTGTTTCCCTCATTCAGTGTTCCTTTCCCGTTATGCAATCCACTGTGCAGGTATTATTTGGGCCTCTTCCTACTGCCCTGTGGGAACTGGGGCTCAGGAAATGAGGCAAAAATGATGTTACTTTGGCTATTGCTATTGCTATTGCTATGACTGTCCTTTGTCACTGACCTAAGAGACATGAAACTGTTGCAGGTTAACTTGTCAGCTGGTATGGATGGTGAAATCTCAGATCCTTCACAGTTCTTGAAAATAAGATTATTTTAGACTGGTGTAATTTCATATGAACTGCTCATTAGGCTTTTCGAATAGAACAATGTATATACCTCTGATACAAAGTAACATTTTAATAAACAAGTAAATGTATCAGGTTTTGAAGAAATAAACTCAGTTTATTCTATCACTACAGTGTGACAATTACTTTAAGTGCATAGATCTCTTTATTTCTCATTTGTAATGACAAGAATTTGGTTAGGATGCTTTGGTTATAGTAACAGAAACAAAATTCTACTTTATGCAAAAAAGGTAATTTATTTAAAAATTACAAGGGTACCTTACCAAAGCTAAGAAAAACAGTTAAAAACAGGGCTCAGGGATGGCGGCTAGTAACAGAAATCAAATCTTGTTAGCTTAAGCAAAAAGGGGAATTTATAATTAGGATACAAGGTTGCCTTACTAAGCCAAGGGCGGGAAACACGAAGGGCTGGAACAAGGGAATGGAGCACCGTTAGAAAGCCAGGAATCACATTCTCCTCATCTCTCATTTCTATTCTTCACTTTGCAAATATTTCACTGCTCTCTCACTGCAGATTTCCTGTTTTTTTTCTTTCTAAACCACAGGGTGGGACATGGCAACTCATAGCTACCTAATTTATGTTTCCTCTATTCCAGAGATTAGTCAGACTAAGGCTAGAATCTCCTCTCTTCAACCCCAAATTCCTAGGGAAGCTTTAGAATCTTACCAGATTTAGAGATGACTTTCTTCTCTGAGACAGTAAGATAGAAGTTGGTAGAACACCAAGAGACAGAGACCAATTCAAAATACTTTTTACCACTCCTTACAAACCTTGAGCTGAAATAGCTTATTTTGATTTAGGGATGGATATAGAGAGATGTTCTCACAACCCATGAGATTTTCTCACAACTATAACCAGTAGAAATGACCAGGTGCTTCAACAGAGAGAGGTGTTCTAATACTTTTTAATATTCCCCCTAGGAGGGAAGTGATCAGCCTGGATAATGCTACTACCATATTTGAGACAAGTTTCTTTTCATTTATTGTAATAGGCATGATTTATCTCTTGGGAAGATATGCACAGGTCCTGGTATGAGTATTTTAAGCACAAAAGGTAATATTATATTTTGTTAATTGTTTTTCCCAAGAGAAAGAAAAACAGAGACTAATTACATGAAGGGTATTTGTGAGAAAGAGATTAAAAGAGATCAATTACAGGGTGGGTGTCAGAAATCCCTCAGCGCCATAAATAGAAATTTGACCAAGGGTCTCTCAAATTAGAGAGGAATTCTGGTTCATCTAGCTTGAGTCACATGTCTATGAACATAGTTGCTCACATCTTCATCATAGTGGGGTAAGGGCTGGAGGGCTATTCTGAGAAACAGACATAGGAAAGGGCAAAGAAAATTATTTTCTGTATTCTTCACAGTGTTCCAGGCTCCTCTAGAGGAGCAAAGTTATATTGCTTACGAAAGTCATGGCATAATAAGATTTAAATGGTAGGTGATTTATGTATTTAAAATTCAGAATAGCTGACGGAAGTATTCTGCCCAGCCTTACCCACATTGAAATAAAACTGAAAATGTCAAAGTATAAAGAAATGCTGCAAATGTTTTATTAAAAATGTATTTGTGCTGAAGATTTCTTAAAGTATTTCTCCTATGTGTTGAAATACATTCCTATTATTTATTATGCCCTTTGATGAGATACAAGGAGTTAAACTTAATGTTTATGATATTGCTCTAGTTCTTCCTGTAATTTTGTTTCTAGAAATAATTGGCAAGGGAAGTAGGACCACTCTATGGTAAAGATCAAGAAAAGCAATATTAGCATGGACATGTTAAGAGACTCAAAAGCTGGTAATTCAGTTTTAACTTTACATGATTTCAGTGTACACAAAGTTTCAAAAGAAAAAAGTCATTCAATATTATGTTGAAGGTTTTGTATTTCAACCTCTGTATTTCTTCGTGTAAATATTCCCTTAATGTTGTCATCTTTTTGACCATCATAAAGTGTCATATTTAGTACATTTCCAGTACATTCTTCTAATGGAATGGTTGACAAGTATGAAAATACTTTCTCCATTACAGGCTCCCTGAGAAAAGGCATTGGAGGGCTCTTTTTCACTAGGGAATCATCAGAAAACCAGTCATCAGTTACTTCTATACTTTGGCTGTAATAAGAATCAGATGGTAACGTTGATAAGCTTAAGGTAACACTGCCGGGATTTGTTGCCGAGCTAGTCTCTGAGGAGTCACAAATGACCATTTTTGTTGCAAGGCAGAATTCATCTTTAGAATAATCTTTAATTGCTGTAAAAAAAATTAGATTTACTATGAATATTACATATTTATGAGCCAAATCTTAATTATAAGGATAATGTTACTTTCTAAAATTCAAACTCTTCTTAGGGTTTTAATGAACAGGATGATGCAACAGTGAAAATGCTAAGTTGCTATCATCATCCATACAATGTTAAGTATGTAATGGGGAATCAGCAATATTTTCATGATAATCAAGAGTACAAAAATCTATTCTAAATAAAATCAACCTGTTTTAACAGGAGAAGATTCTAAACAGGCTAGAAAGCTCAGTTCTGGAATGTTCCTTAAAATTAGAGATGGCAGACAGTTTCTTAACTATATATAGCTAAATATTGTCTTATTTAAAAAATAAATTTTAAAATGCCTCCTTAAGCAGGTAGATTACAAAATGTTTGATCCACAGTGGGAAGGGCCTATGAGTTGGCTTTATACCAAGTAAAGTAACAACTAACATTCATATAGTGCCTTACAATTTACAAAGCAGTTCAATATACTTCCAGATCTCATTTATCCTCTCAGTTATTCTTCAAGGTAGTTATTAGCCCTACTTCACAAAAGATATGACTGAGACTGAGACTTAAAGGAATGTCACCAAAATCAGATACAAAATGGACTTCAATCTAGATTTGTGTTACTCTAAGTCCCGTGCTTCTCCCACTACATTATTTATGCTGCACAGTTGTAAATAAAAAATGTTAAGTTTTAGAAAAGATCACATTTACACAATATCCTAAAATATCTTTTATAATATTTTACATGTTAATTTTTGATATGAATATATAACATTGTTAATGCTGTTTTAAATACCTTATTACATTTTATATTCAGCATTTCTAAAATTATGTAGGAGGGTAATGATTTGAGGTACTAAGTCAATATCTAAAGGGTTACAAAACACTCATGTCTTTTAACTCTCCATCATTACTATATGGCATTGACTGTGATACCTTTGGATTTAAAGAAGGGACAAAAATTAAAATTTCACATTTTAATTTAAGACAAGACATTATAAATCTTGTTTTCTAAAAAATATATGCCCATTCATATACTAATAAAAGTTTCCCTTGAGTTTTTATGATTTAAAAAAATATTTAGATACTTAGGATATATTTAGGATAGCCTCTTGATTCTTTCAAATGTGAATTGCTGGAAGTTGATTACAATTTATTCTAATAAATTGTTGAGAGAAAGTACCTTTTTTATGTGCTCTTTCCTTTTTTCTTTGCTCCTCCTACATAAAAAAATGTTATTTGTGTTTTAAAAATTAATAGTTTTTAAACAATTTGATACATATTTATATAAGAATAATATATTTTAACATCATAATAAATTTTTGATAGAATCATATTTTCCACGATATGAATTTATTTTACCAAACTATATTGACAGGAAAGAAAAAGTGTTGAGTTATCATCTGAAAAGAATGTGAATTGGTTCAAGAAGGCAGTCTCCAGGATAGGGAATGAAGGGTGAAATAGAGTTCAACAGGATTATTTCTCTCCATTCTCACTAACTTAGAGTCACTTGGTTAAAACTAGAGAGGGCTAAAAAAGTAATTACAATTCCTAGACTTGCTCATTCTATTAACTAATAACAACAAGAAAGTGAATTCTGGCAGAAGGCTTTTATAAAAATGCGACTATTCTTTTGAAGTAAAACATTTGATCAAACAATACATTCCAGATGTGTTCTGGGAAGTGTGGTGGTGTAGTAGTTCTCAAACAGGGCATCAGAATCACCTGGTGTGTTTATTAAAATGCTGATTCTTGGACATAATATCAGACCCTACTAAAACAGATTTTCTGGCAGTAGGGTTTAGGAGTATGCAGTGTAACACACTCCTCAAGCAGTTCTGATTCAGTTTTTCCTTAGACCACTAGATAAACAATGAGTTAGTGCATAGGGTGTTTGGTATGCAGTGGGTGAAGACAGAGAGATAATATTGTCTCGTGTTACAGGGGAAGAGTGTGGGTATTCTATGCTGATTTTCATTGTCTTGTTCACCGAAAAAGGCTTGCTTAGGATATACATATATATAGGGTATACATATATATAGGATAACACATAAGTACTTTTTTTTTTTACAACTTACTTTACTTTTTGGTCATATATATAGGATAACACATAAGTACTTTTTTTTTTTTACAACTTACTTTGTATATAGGATATATATATGTATATAGGATATATAGGATAACACATAAGTACTTTTTTTTTTTTACAACTTACTTTACTTTTTGGTCATTTTCAACTTTTATTAATATAAATGCCAGTATAGGCTCCTGACTTACCTTGCCTGGATTTAGGACCAATTCAATTTGTGACTCCTGTACAAATTATATTAGAACATTGCTTCTCACACTTTCACGTGCCTATGTATCACCTGGGGGAGCTTGTTAAAATGCATATTCTAACTCAATAGGTTTGGGATAGGGTCTGAGATTTTGCATTTCTAACAGGCTCCCAGGTAATGCTGATATTGTTGGTCTGGAAACCACAGAGTAAGGTCCTAGACTGATTAAAATTCTACCCCAACTAAGGGAATGACAAAATGGGCATTCTTATATATTGTTATATATAAATAGGTATAATTTTTCTGGAGGGCAATTTAACAAATCCATTTCTAGAAATTTATTATGCCAGGTAAATAATTTTGGATTTGTATAAATATTCAGTTACCAGAATGTTCATCACAACACTGTTTAGCATTTTTAAAACCTACAATTTAAAATTCTAAAAGTAAGGAAATCTTTAAATATGTTAGGATATGTGGATATTAATACAATGAGTATTCTTTCAAAATGATACTATAGTATCAGAAGTAAGTAAAGACTCAAAAAAATGATGGGGACGTATAAAAAAGAGGAATAATCTTAAACAAGTGGCTCACTGGTTAAATTTAGGAAAATTTGAGCATCAAAATAGTGATAGTAATGGATTATAATCTGCTGAATAAAATAGAAATCCATGAGTCTATATTAATAATAAATAAAATAAGGAAGAGGGTAGGGCTTCTTTCTCACAGTAGAAAGCCAAATGACAAATATGGATGGGAGTGGCAGAATTAGAAAATCATCATATTGTTACAGTTTTGTAAAGATTAGCTCAAGTAATAATAATTTATATAGCTAGTAAGTAGAGTTTGATGAAGAGGAGGATATTTACATGTTTTCAAAGTGTCACCACACAGCTTGTTTATTAACTGTAAGGGTAAAAACAGAAATAATTCAGTGAGGAAAGAACAGACATCATCTTGATTATGTGATCAACTAAAATCACCAGTGAAGAGCAGATGTACACTGTACGCCTTCAGATGTGATAAACTGCAAGGAAAAGTCACACTGAGGAACAGTCTATGATCTATAAAATAACTGGCTTGTATTCTTCAAAAATGTCAATATCATTGAAAGACAAAGAATGGAAATTTTAAAATATTTTGAACTAAATAATTATGAAAACAAAACATAAAATTTGTGAGATGCAACAAAAGAAGGCCTTAGAGGAAAATTTAAATATTAAATGTTTATATTATAAAAGAACAAAAGTCTAAGAATAATAAAGCATAAAACTCCAGGCAAGACTGATTTAGGAAAAGAGAAATATCAGGAATAAGAAGAGTACCATCACTAAAGATTCTATAGATTTTAGAAGCATAATAAGAAGAAACTACTAAAAACTTTCTGCCAATAAACTTAACAACTTAGGTACAATGGACAAATTTACTGAAAAAAATTCCTAAAACATACAAAATAGAAATATTTTGTATGTTCCACATCTGTTAAAGGAGCTAAATTCATAGCCAAAAATTTTCTCGGACTTCCCTGGTAGTGCAGTGGTTGAGAGTCCACCTGCCGATGCAGGGGACATGGGTTCGTGCCCCGGTCCGGGGAGATCCCACATGCCACGGAGTGGCTGGGCCCGTGAGCCATGGCCGCTGAGCCTGTGCATCTGGAGCCTGTGCTCCGCAACGGGAGAGGCCACAACAGTGAGAGGCCCGTGTACCACCAAAAAAAAAAAAAAAAAATTTCTCTTGAAGAAAATTCCAGACCTTGATGACTTCATTGGTGAATTCTAGAAAAAAGTTTGAGAAGGCAATATAGCCAATTCTACACAAAAATTTTTCAGAAAGTAGAGGAGGAGGAACCATTTCCCTATTGTTTTGTGACGAGAATAAAACTGTGATACTGAAATCTAACCAGATATTACAAGATAAGAAAATTATAAAATAATATCCCTCGTTAACATAGATGCAAAAATTATTTAAAATATATTGGTAAATCAAATCCAGTGGGGTTTATTCCAGGAATACAGGGTTGATTTAACATTTGAAATTCAATGTAATTCACATTAACAAAATAAAAGAGAAAACTCATGTGAACAATTTTAAAAGGTGCAGGAAAAGCATTTGGCAATATCAGCAACCCTTCATGGCAAAACAAACAGACAAACCTCTCAGGAAAAAAGGAATAGAAGGGAATTTCCTCAATCTGACTATATGCATCTACAAAAAATCTATAGCTAATTTCCTATTTAATGATGAAAAGCTGAATGTATTCTAAGATCAGAATATAAAAAGGATATCTGTTCTCAGTACTTCTGTTCATCATTATACTGGAGGTCCCATCCAATGCAATAAGATGCGAAAATAAAATAAAAGCATAAACATTGGAAAAGAAATAAAACTGATGTTTTTTACAGATCTCATGCTTGTACATGAAGAAAACCTTTTGTGGTCCTCAAAAAAACTACTAGAATAAATAAATTTATTTATAAAGGTCATAGAACACAGGTCAACTGTAGTAAAGATGGCAATTCATTACAAACTAATGTATAAACTAAATGTAACTCTTGGGACTTCCCTGGCATTCCAGTGGTTAAGACTCCACACTTCCACTGCAGGGGCCATGGGTTCGATCCTTGGTCGGGAAACTAAGACCCCCATGTGGTGTGGGGTATGCTGCGTGGTGCAGCCAAGAAAGAAAAAAAAAAAGGTAATTTTCATCATGATCTCAACAAGATTTTTTTCTAGCTAAAGTTCACCTTAAAATGTATATGGACATGCAAAAGAATAAGAAAACCTAAAACAATGTTGAAAAAGAAGAATGAAATTGGAGAAATCGTACTGCTCAATTTTATAATTTACTATACAGCTAGAGTGTCATATTGGTAGAGATAGACACACAGGTCAATAAACCAGATAGAGAATGCAGAAACAGACTAACACATATATGCCCAACAGATTTTTCACAAAATTTGCACAAACAATTCAATGGAAGAGGATAGCCTTTTCAAAAATTAGTGCTGGAATAATATGACATTAATAGCCCCCCAAAATGAACTTTGATTTAAACCTCACACTTTATACAAAAATTAACTAAAAATGGATCAGAGATAGAAATATAAAATGTAAAATGGTAATAGCCAAAACAATCTTGAAAAAGAAGAACAAAGTTGGAGAACTTACTGATATCAAAACTTACTACAAAGCTATAGCAATGAAGACAGTGTGGTATTGGTATAAGGACAGATATATAGATCAATGGAATAGAACTGAGATTCCAGAAATAAATGCTCATATTTACAATCAGTTGATTTTTGACACGAGTGCTAAGACAATTTCATAGGAAAATAATACTCTTTTCAACAAATGGTGTTGGGACAACTAGGTTTATACATGCAAATAAGTGAAGTTGGATCAATACCTCATACTATATACAAAAAACTAACTCAAAATGGATCAAACACTTAAATATAATAGCTAAAACTATTAAATTCTTAGAAGAAAACAGAGGTATAAATCTTTATGACCTCAATTAAGGAATGATTATAGATATGACACCAAAGACACAAGCAACAAAAGAAAAAATTAGGTAAACTGGACTCAAGAAAATTAAAAACATTGGTTCTTCAAACAACACCATAAGAAGAAAAGACAACCCATGAAATGGGAGAAAATTTTTACAAATCATATATCTGATATAGGATATGTATCTAGAATATATAAAGAATACTTAAAACTCAACAACAAAAAGACAAATAGCCCAAATTTTAAAAATGGACAAAGCTTTGAATAGATATTTCTCTAAAGAAGATATACAAATATCCAATAAGCACATGAAAGTATTTTCAACGTCATTAGGCTTTAAGGAAATGCATATCAAAACCATGACAAGATACCACTTGATGCCCACTAGGATAACTATAACAAAAAGACAGGTTAAAAACAAGGGTTAACAAGGGTGCCACAAAATATAATCTTCATATACTACCTGTGGGGATATAAAACGGTGCAGTCACTTTGGAAAAAAGTCTGGCAATTCTTCAAAAATTAAACATAGAGTTACCATATGACACAGCATTTCCATTCCTTGGTATATACCCAAGAGAAATGAAAACATATACCTGCACAAAAACTTGTATACGAATATACATAGTGACATTATTCATAATAGTCATGAAGTGGAAACAACTCAAATGTCCTTCAACTGATAAATGGATAAACAAAATGTGATATATCCACACACAATGGAATATTATTCAGCCATGAAAAAGAATAAACTATTGATATATGCAATAACACAGATGGACCTTGAAAACATTATGCTAAATGAAAAGGCAGATACAAGAGACCTTATATTGTATGTATCTATTTATAAGAAATTCCAGAATAGGCAAATCTATAGGTACAGAAAGTATAGATTAGTGGTTGTCTAGGCCTAGGAGGATTGGAGGAAAATGGAGGGGCAGTGATTGCTAAAGGTACAGGGTTTCTTTTTGAGGTGATAAAGGTGTCCTAAACTGCTTGTGAAGATGGTTCTATAACTCTGTGAATATCTATCTAAAAACTACTGAATTAGACACTTTAAAAAGGCAAATTGTATGGTATGTGAACTATACCTCAATAAAGCTATTAAATATAAAACAAAGCAACCTAAAACTAAGAAACTTTTAGAAGAGAACTTAGAAACAAATCCTTGTGACCTAGGGTTAGACTAAGAGTTATTGGACATGACACTTAAAGTATGATTCAAAAAGGAAAAATATACAACTCAACAACAAGGAAGCAAACAACCCAATGAAAAATGGGCAGAAGGCCTAAACAGACATTTCTCCAAAGAAGAAATACAGATGGCTAATAGGAACATGAAAGATGCTCAACAGTGCTAATATTAGAGAAATGCAAATCAATTACATTGAGGTACCACCTCTCACCAGTCAGAATGGCCATCATTTAAAAGTCTACAAATAACAAATGCTGGAGAGAGTATGGAGAAAAGGGAACCTTCCTACACTGTTGGTGGGAATGTAAGTCGGTACAGCCACTATGGAGAACAGTATGGAGGTTCCTCAGAAAACTAAAAATAGAATTACCATATGATCCAGCAATCCCACTCCTGGGCATGTATCTGGGCAAAACTATGATTCAAAAAAATACATGCACCCCTATGTTCATAGCAGTACTATTCACAATAGCCAAGACATGGAAACAACCTAAATGTCCATTGACAGATGAATAGATAAAGAAAATGTGATATATATATATATATATATATATATATATATATATATACAATGGAATACTACTCAGCCATAAAAAAGAACAAAATATAAAGCCATTTACAGCAACACAGATGCAACTATAGGTTATCATACTAAGTGAAGTAGTCAGAAAGAGAAAGACAAATACCATATGATATCACTTATATGTGGAATCTAAAATATGACACAAATGAACCTATCTATGAAACAGAAACAGAATCACAGACATAGAGAACAGACTAGTGGTTACCAAGGGGGAGGGGGTTGGGGGAGGGGGGAGTGAGAGGTTGAGGTTAGCAGATGTAAGCTTTCATATGCAGAATGGATTAACAACAAGGTCCTACTGTACAGCACAGAGAACTATATTCAATATGCTATGGTAAACTGTAACGGAAAAGAATATTAAAAAAATGTCTATATATGTATAAATGAATCAGTTTGCTGTACAGCAGATTAATACAACATTGTAACTCAACCATCTTCAATAAAAACAAAACAAAACAAAAAGGTAAAATGGATAAATTGGACTTCACCAAATTAAAACTTATGCTGTTTTTCATTTTGAGAGGATGAAAACACAAGTCATCAAATGGGAGAAAATATTAGTAAATCACATATCTGACAAAAAGACTTGTATCCAGAATATACTCTCTAACTTAAACAGAAAGATAATCCAGTTAGAAAATGCACAAGAGACTTGAAGAGACTCTTCACCAAAGAAGATATATGGATGGCAGAAAATTAAAAATATGAAAAGCTGTTCAACAGCACTACCCGTTAAAGAAATGCAAATTAAAATCACTAAACACATTTAAATGGCTAAACTTTAAAATGCTGCTAAGTACCAAATGATAAAGAGGATGCAAAAACATGATTATCTTATACGTTACTGGTGGATATGTAATATGGTACAATCTGGAAATCAATCTGGAAATTTCTTTAAAAATTAAACATATTTACCACATGATCCAGGAACTGCATTTCTGGGCATTTATTTTAGAGAAACTAAAACTAATGTTTTCCAAAAAGCCTATACACAAACGATCATGGCATCCTTATTTTGTAATAGCTCCTAAATGGAAACAACCCAAATACTCCTCAATGGATAAATGGTTAAACAAACTGTGATATCTCCACACAATGTTACACTACTAGCAATAAAAAAGGAAAAAACTATTGATACATGCAATGATATGGAGGGATCTTACGGGCATTATGCTAAGTGAAAAAAGGCCAAGCTCAAAAGGCCATATGCTATAAGATTCCATTTATATAACATTCTAGAAATGAAGAAATTACAGTGATGGAGAAAAGATCAGTGGTTGCCAGAGGTTAGGGAAAGGGAGTGGGGGAGTGACTATAAAGGGTAGTATGAGGGAGTTCCTTTATGGTGATGGAACAATTCTTCTGTATGTTGACTGTCGTGGTGGTTATACAAACCTATACATATGATAAAATGTCATAGAATTATATATAAAAACAACAAAAAGTGAGTACATGCATAAACTGGTAATCTTTGAGTTAGGTCTGTAGCCTAAATTTCCTGGTTCTGATAATGTATACTTATAATAAAGTATACTTTTCATAAAGTATACTTATATAAGATGTCATTGGGGGAAGTGGGTGATGGGTATACAGGACATCTTTGTAATTTTTCTGCAACTTTTTGGTCTGTAATTCAGAATAAGATAAGATAAATATATTGTATTTATATTTACTAACAACAAACAGTTGGGAAATAAAATTTTTAAATCAATACTATTTACCATAGCATAAAAATAACTATAAATAAAACTAAAACAAATGTGAAGGACTTCTACACTGAAAACCACGAACTAAAATAAAAGAACACCTCAACAAATTAAATTAATACATTTAAATTAAAGAAGTCAATAAAAGTAGAGTGGGACTTTCCTGGGGCACAGTGGTTAAGAATCTGCCTGCCAATGCAGGGGACACGGGTTTGATCCCTTGTCCGGGAAGATCCCACATGCTGTGGAGCAACTAAGCCTGTGTGCCACAACTACTGAGCCTGCGCTCTACAGCCTGCGAGCTGCAACTACTGAGTCCACGTGCCACAACTACTGAAGCCCATGTGCTCTAGAGGCCACATGCCACAACTACTGAGCCCACACGCCTAGAGCCCGTGTTCCACAACAAGAGAAGCCCATGCACTGCAATGAAGCATAGTCCCCGCTCGCTACAACTAGAGAAAGCCCGTGCGCAGCAACGAAGACCCAATGCAGCCAAAAAAAACTTTGACAGTTTGGCAACAGAATTAAACACCTCTTACCATTTGATCCAGCAATCATGCTGTTGGTAGTTACCCAAATGAGTTGAAAATATATGTCCACACAAAAACCTGCCCATGAATGTTTATAGCAGCTTTACTCATAATTGCCAAAACTTGAAAGCAACCAAGATGTCCTTCAGTAACTGAGTGGATAAATAAATTGAAGTAGATCCATACAATGGAATATTATTCAGCACCAAAAAGAAATGTGCTATCAAGCCGTAAAAAGACAGAGAGAACTTTAAATGCATATTAATAAGAGAAAGAAATCCAAAAAGGCTACATACTGTATGATTCCAACTATATGACATTCTGGAAAAGGCAAAACTATGGAAACAGCTGAACAATCACTGGCTGGAGGGAAGGATGAACAGGGATGGAACAAGAAGATTTTTAGGGTAGTAAAACTATTGTGTCTGATACTATGATGGTACATACATCTCTGTTTCTCTGTCTTTCTGTCTCTTTGTTCCTGTTTATCTCTGTGTGCATGTGTGTGTGTGCCTGTCTGTCTGTCTGTCTGTCTCTCTCTCTCTATATATAGATATGTCAAAACCCATAGAATGTAGGATTCAAGAGTGAATACTAATGTAAACAATGGACTTTAGGTGATGTTGTGTCTGTGTAGGTTCATTAGTTGTAACAAATGTACCACTCTGGTGCACGATGTTGATAGTGGAGGAGGCTGCACTTGTATGGGGGCAAGGAGTATATGAGAACTCTATTTTTTTCTCAATTTTGTTGTGAACCTAAAACTTCTTGAAAAAATTAAGTCTATTAAGAAAAAACTACAGTGAGATACTATTACACATCCATCAGATTGTTAAAAATTTAGGAGCTTAAAAACATCAGTATTTGTTGATATGGAGCAATCCTAGCAATTATGCATGCCTGAGGGGAATGTATATTGACAAAACTACTTTGGAAAATAATTTGAAGTTATCTAATAATATTAAACATGCACAAACCCCATGAGTCAGTGATTCTACTGTTAGGTACATTCCCTGTGGAAATTTCCTTTAAAAAAACCAACTGAAAACAACTCAAATGTCCATAACATAAAATTTGATATATTAATACAATGGAATATGATATAACAATAAAAAATGACGAATGATGGGTATATGCACCAACCTGGATGAGTCTCAGAAATGTAATAGAAAAAGGGAAGAGTATATTAGATGTGGAGTCCAAAACATATAAAATTTAATAATGCATTGATTAGCTATATCATAGTTTTAAATTTCTACTGGTGTCTCCCTTGTTTTACATTGTCCATACAACTATTTTGATGCCATATAACAGAAAGTTAATTATGTGTCTGCCTTTCCCACTTGTACTACACTAGCACTTTTAAGGTAGGGTTTGTATCTTACTATCCTCAATAGGTAGGGCCCAGAGCTCAGAATGTAATGAAGCCTTAATAAAGCCTTATTAATTTCAATTAGCATTTTGTATTTAATTTCAATTAGTTGGTTTGGTTAGGTTATTTGGTTATCTGAGTATCCTCTTATCTCCAAATCTCTTTCTTCTGATAGGCTTGGCAATTTTTGCTTTGTTTTTTTATGCCATTCATCTTCATCCCTGTAACAATTCCAATATGGGGAATACAGGTTCTCAGGCTAGAGATACAGAGAAGCAACTGTAGAAGGAGACATTTTCATTTAATCTTTCAGTTTCCTGTAATATAAACTCTAACTAGTTTGGGTAATTTAAATTTAGCTCCTTGTTATTGTACCTCAAATTTAAAAATAATAGTGGATAATTTAAATAATTTAAAGACAACAACGCTAATGACATGGTGTCAAAAGAAATTATTTGAAAACATTGCTATAAAATATTACACACTACCTGTAATTGGAAATTTCCAGTATGAAAATTTTGAGAAATAAAAACACACTGAGATTTAATCTTTGCCTTTGATGGTCTTTGTCTGCATCTCTCATCAATTGTTTTAAACTTGGAATCTTGAAATATTTCTCTGAAAAATATTTTATAGAGAATATTATTAAACATGAATTATAAAACAAAATTATTCTGTTTCCAACAGTTCTACATAAACGTTTTAAAATCAGAATATATTATATATTTATTTTTAAAAGCACAAATCAACTTATATATTCCCTTTTCATATGTTACTGATTTCATTACACCTATTTTGTCCATAGAACATAAATTAAGCTACTTCTTCGCAGGGTTAATATTTCCAGTTTGAAGATTAACCATCAGTTTTTGATAACCTTCTCTCTGGTTGTGAGATAATTAATCGATTTAATGTCAATTAGTCTTTTCATAGATTTGCCTTTAATGGCAAAGGAAATTAAATGAAATGGAACTCAGTGGCCAATTTTATATTTAATAATGTCTCTGGCAAAAGTAAGTAGAAGGAAACTGAATTGAAACTAATGACTTACAAGGGAAGAGTACCTGTGATCTTTATGCATGCAGTCACAAGAAATTTTGAGAGAAGGTTAGAAATAATGAAGCAGCAAGTAAACTGATCAAAGCGGATCAAAGATAGTTAAGTATAAAGGAATGTAGTTTCTAATAGTAATTCTAAACTTAACAATTTAAAAAATAATGCTGATTGCCTTTTCTTCTTTCCGAGGTACTAGAAATTTTCCAAATTAATTCAAGAGATCATATTATGTTACTTATTGCAGTATTAACAATTAAAATTCATTCATTTATTGAATTCAATTGACTTAACAAATATTTACCGAGTACTTACTATGCGCCATGCATTAAACTGGATGTTGTATATACAGTGGCAGGGGAAAAAAAGCACAGCCACTATACTCATGGAACTGTCATTGCTCTCATGGAGCTTAAACACTATCAAGGAAGACAGGTATTAATAAAACAATCACAAGAAAATGAAAAATTACAACTGTGGAAAGTGTTATCAAGGAAAGCTACCTGCTACTCTGTGAGTATATAAGAAAGGGAATTAACTTGGTTAGAGAGGTCAGGGAAGGCTTTTCTGAGGATGAGATGATTGAATTAGGCATCTGAAGAAATGGGAGTAGTTATTAGATAGAGTGTAGTGGAGGAGGGGAGTTGTAGGAGTAAGAATATTCTAGTCAGAGAGAATATCAAGTGCAAAGACCTAGTGGCCAGATTAGGACAGTGTAGCAGAAGCACAGAAAGCAAGAGGGAAAGGTGGAGATGCAACTGGAGAGTATGCATGGGCATACTCTTAAAAGTCATGTGACTTTGTCTTCATCCTAAAAGCAATAGCAAGTCCTTTATAATGTAGTGGGAATGGGGTGGAAGGGTGGGGTGACTTGATCAGATCTGCATTTGGAAAATATCTGGCTGAAGTGCGAATAAGATATTAAATGAGGAGTATAGTGAAGGTAAAGGGTCAGTTATAACTCTGTAGGACTATGTGGGGGATAATGATAAGTTGGATAAGGTAGTGTCAACGATAATGGAGAGAAATGGATAGATTTGGGCAATTAATGAAGTAAAATAAATAGAACTTGGTGATGGTTCGAATTTAGTAGGGGTGGGAAAGACAGAGGGAGATATCAAGCATGTCTACCATCTTTCAAGGGAAAAAAACCAAAACAAAACAATCCTTCCTTGACCTCACAGTTTCTTCCAGTTTCTGCCCCTTTCAGCAACTCCCCAACATCAAAAAAAAAAAAAAAAAAAAAAAAAAAAAAGCTTCTTAAAAGGATGTATATACTTGTCTGAATTTTCTCTTGTACTTTACACAAAAGTCAGCTTCTGAACACATCACTCCACCAAAACTGTTCAAGGCTACCAATAACTTCCATGTCGCTATTCCAAAACTTATTTCTCTATCCTCATCTTTTTCAACCTTTTTTTTTTTTTTTTTTTTTTTTTTTTTGCGGTACGCGAGCCTCTCACCGTTGTGGACTCTCCCATTGCGGAGTACAGGCTCCGGACGCGCAGGCTCAGCGGCCATGGCTCACGGGCCCAGCCGCTCCGCGGCACGTGGGATCTTTCCGGACCGGGGCACGAACCCGTGTCCCCTGCATCGGCAGGCGGACTCTCAACCACTGCGCCACCAGGGAAGCCCAAACATTTTCTAATTTTGACTTGCTTGACACCACACATCTTTCTGCTTTTCCTTTTCAGATGTTGTAGATTCTTCCTACTCTTTTTCTATATGTCTAATATTGGTGAGCTGAAGACCAGTCCTATGTTCCTCTCTTTAAACAATCACTCCCTGGTTAGTCTCATCCAGTTGTATGACTTTTTTTTTAATTGGAGTATAACTGCCTTACAATGTTGTGTTAATTTCTGCTGTACAATGAAGTGAATCAGCTATATGTATACATATATCCCTTCCCCCTTGGACCTCCCTCCCACCACCATCCTACCCATCTAGGTCATCACAGAACACCGAGCTGAGCTTCCTGTGCTTTACAGCAGGTTCCCATTAGCTATCTATTTTACACATGGTAGTGTATATATGTCAATCCTAATCTGCCAGTTCATCCCACACTCCCCTTCCCCCCATGTCCACCCATCGGTTCTTGTGTCTGCATCTCTATTCTTGACCACAAATAGGTTCATCTGTACCATTTTTCTAGATTCTACATATATTAGTTAATATACAATGTTTGTTTTTCTCTTTCTGACCCACTTCACTCTGTGACAGACTCTAGGTCCATCCACACCTCTACAAATGACCCAATTTCGTTCCTTTTTATGTATGACTGAGTAATATTACATTGTATATATGTACCACGTCTTCTTTATCTATTCATCTGTCGATGGACATTTAGGTTGTTTCCATCTCCTGGCTATTGTAAATAGTGCTCCAATGAACATGTGTCCTTTTGAATTATGGTTTACTCAGGGTATGTCCCAGTAGTGGGATTGCTGGGTCATATGGTAGTTCTATTTTTAGTTTTTAACGGAACCATCATACTGTTCTCCACAGTGGCTGTATCAATTTACATTCCCACCAACAGTACAAGAGGGTTCCCTTTTCCCCACACCCTCTCCAGCATTTATTGTTTGTAGATTTTTTGATGATGGTTATTCTGACCAGTGTGAGGTGATACCTCATTGTAGTTTTGATTTGCATTTCTCTAATAATTAGTGATGTTGAGCATCTTTTCATGTGCCTCTTGGCCATCTGTATGTCTTCTTTGGAGAGATGTCTATTTAGGTCTTCTGCCCATTTTTGATTGGGTTGTTTGTTTTTTTGATATTGAGCTGCATGAGCTGTTTATATATTTTGGAGATTAATCCTTTGCCCATTGCTTCATTTACAAATATTTTCTCCCACTCTGAGGGTTGTCTTTTCGTCTCGTTTATGGTTTCCTTTGCTTTTAAGTTTAATTAAGTCACATTTGTTTATTTTTGTTTTTATTTTCATTACTCTAGGAGGTGGGTCAAAAAAGATCTTGCTGTGATTTTTGTCAAAGAGTGTTTTTCTTATGTTTCCCTCTAATAGTTATAAAGTGTCCAATCTTACATTTAGGTGTTTAATCAATTTTGAGTTTATTTTTGTGTATGGTGTTAGGGAGTGTTATAATTTCATTCTTTTACATGTGGCTGTCCAGTTTTCCCAGCACCATTTATTGAAGAGACTGTCTTTTCTCCATTGTATACTCTTATCTCTTTTGTCATAGATTAGGTGACCACAGGTGCGTGGGTTATTCTCTGGGCTTCCTATCCTGTACATTTGATCTCTATTTCTGTTTTTGTGCCAGTACCGTACTGTTTTGATTACTGTAGCTCTGTAGTATAATTTGAAGTCAGGTAGCCTGATTCCTCCAGCTCCACTTTTCTTTCTCAAGATTTCTTTGCCTATTTGGGGTCTTTTGTGTTTCCATACAAACTGTAATTTTTTTGTTCTAATTCTGTGAAGAATGCCATTGGTAATTTGATAGGGATTGCATTGAATCTGTAGATTCCTTTGGGTAGTATAGTCATTTTCAAAATATTGATTCTTCCAATCCAAGAACATGGTATATTTCTCCATCTGTTTATGTCATCTTTGATTTCTTTTATCAGTGTTTTATAGTTTTCTGCATACAGGTCTTTTGCCTCCTTAGGTAGGTTTATCCCTAGGTATTTTATTGTTTTTATTGTGATGGTAAATGGGATTGTTTCCTTAAATTCTCTTTGTGATATTTTGTTGTTAGTGTAGAGGAATGGAAGAGATTCCTGTGCATTAATTTTGTATGCTGCTACTTTATCAAATTCATTGATTAGCTCTAGCAGCTTTCTGGTGGCATCTTTAGGATATTCTATGTATGGTATCATGTCATTTGCAAACAATGACAGTTTAACTTCTTTTTTTCCAATTTGTAGTCCTTTTATTTCTTTTCTGATTGCCATGTCTAAGACTTCCAAAACTATGTTGAATAAGAGTGGCGAGAGTGGACATCCTTGTCTTGTTCCTGATCTTCGAGGAAATGCTTTCAGTTTTTCACCATTGAGAATGATGTTTGCTGTGGGTTTGTCATATACAGCCTTTATTACTTTGAGATAGGTTCCCTCTATGTCAACTTTCTGGAGAGTTTTTATCATAAATGGGTGTTGAATTTTGTCAAAAGCTTTTTCTACATCTATTGAGATGATCATATGGTTTTTATTCTTTAATTTGTTAATATGGTGTATCATATTGGTTGATTTGCATATATTGAAGAATCCTTGCATCCCTGGGATAAATCCCACTTGAGAATGGTGTATGATCCTTTGAATGTGTTGTTGGATTCTGTTTGCTAATATTTTGTTGAGGAATTTTGCATCTATATTCATAAGTGATATTGGCCTGTAATTTTCTTTCTTTGTGATATTTTTAGTTTTGGTATTAGGGTGATGGTGGCCTCGTAGAATGAGCTTGGGAGTGCTCCTCGTTCTGCAATTTTTTGGAAGAGTTTGAGAAGGATAGGTGTTAGCTCTTCTCTAAATGTTTGATAGAATTCACCTGTGAAGCCATCTGGTCCTGCACTTTTGTTTGTTGGAAGATCTTTAATTACAGTTTCAATTTCATTACTTGTGATTGGTCTGTTTATATTTTCTAATTCTTCCTGGTTCAGTCTTGGAAAGTTGTACCTTTCCAAGAATTTGTCCATTTCTTTCAGGTTGTCCATTTTATTGGCATACAGTTGCTTGCAGTAGTCTCTTATGATCCTTTGTATTTCTGTGGTGTCAGTTGTAATTTCTCCTTTTTCATTTGTAATTTTATTGAGTCCTCTCCCTTTTTTTTTTGATGAGTCTGGCTAAAGATTTATCAATTTTGTTTATCTTCTCAAATAACCAGCTTTTAGTTTTGTTGATCTTTGCTACTGTTTTCTTTGTTAGTATGTCATTTATTTCTGCTCTGATCTTTATGATTTCTTTCCTTCTACTGACTTTGGTTTTGTTTGTCTGTTTGTTTGTTCTTTTTTCTCTAGTTGCTATAGATGTAAGGTTAGATTATTTATTTGAGATTTTTCTTGTTTCTTGAGGTGAGATTGAATTGCTATAGACTTCCTCTTAGAACTGCTTTTTGTCATTGTCATCTGTTTCTATGTATTTTTTTATTTCCTCTTTGATTTCTTCAGTGATCTCTTGCTTATTTAGCAGTTCACTGATTAGCCTCCATGTATTTGTGTTTTTACAGTATTTTTCCCTGTAATTGATTTCTAATCTCATAGCATTGTGGTCAGAAAAGATGCTTGATATGATTTCAATTTTCTTAAATTTACTGAGGCTTGATTTGTGACCTTGGAAAATGTGATCTATCTGGAGAATGTTCCATGTGCACTTGAGACAAAAGTGTATTCTGCCACTTTCGTGTGGAATGTCCTATAAATTTCAATTAAATCTATCTGGTCTATTGTGTCATTTAAAACTTGTATTTCCTTATTTTCCGTCTGGATGATCTGTCTTTTGGTTTAAGTGGGGTGTTAAAGTCCCACACTATTGTTGTGTTACTGTCAGTTTCCCCTTTTATGGCTGTTAGCATTTGCCTTATGTATTGAGGTGCTCCTATGTTGGGTGCATAAATATTTATAATTGTTATATCTTCTTCTTGGATTGATCCCTTTATCATTATGAAGTGTCCTTCCTTATTGCTTGTAACAGTCTTTATTTTAAAGTCTATTTTATCTTATATGAATATTGCTACTCCAGCTTTCTTGTGATTTCCTTTTGCATGGAATATCTTTTTCCATCCCGTCACTTTCAGTCTGTATGTGTCCCTAGGTGTGAAGTGAGTCTCTTGTAGACAGCATATAAATGGGTCTTGTTTTTGTATCCATGCAGCCAGTCTGTGTCTTTTGGTTGTAGCATTTAATCCATTCACATTTAAGGCAATTATTGATATGTATGTTCCTATGACCATTTTCTTAATTGTTTTGGGTTTGTTTTTGTAGTTCCTTTTCTTCTCTTGTGTTTCCCACTTAGAGAAGTTCCTTTAGCATTTGTTATAAAGCTGGTTTGGTGGTGCTGAGCTCTCTTAGCTTTTGCTTGTCTAAAAAGGTTTTAATTTCTCCATCGAATCTGAATGAGATCCTTGTTGGGTAGAGTAATCTTGGTTGTAGGTTATTCCCTTTCATCACTTTAAATATATCGTGCCACTCCCTTCTGGCTTGTAGAGTTTCTGCTGAGAAATCAGCTGTTAACCTTTTGGGAGTTCCCTTGTATGTTATTTGTCATTTTTCCCTTGTTGCTTTTAATAATTTTTCTTTGTCTTTAATATTTGTTAATTTGATTACTATGTGTCTTGGCATGTTTCTCCTTGGGTATATCCTGCCTGGGACTCTCTGCACTTCCTGGGCTTGAGTGGCTAATTCCTTTTCCATGTTAGGGAAGTTTTTGAGTATAGTCTCTTCAAATGTTTTCTCAGACCTTTCTCTTTCTATTCTTCTTCTGGGACCCCTATAATTCGAATGTTGGTGCATTTAGTGTTGTCCCAGTGGTCTCTAAGATTGTCTTCAATTCTTTTCATTCTTTTTTCTTTATTCACTCCTTGGCAGTTATTTCCACCATTCTATTTTCCAGCTCACTTATTCGTTCTTCTGCCTCGGTTATTCTGCTATTGGTTCCACTAGTGTATTTTTCATTTTAGTTATTGTGTTGTTCATCACTGTTTGTTCTTTAGTTCTTCTAGGTTTTTGTTAAACATTTCTTGTATTTTCTTGATCTTTGCCTCCATTCTATTTCCAACATTTTGGATCATCTTTATTATCATTACTCTGAATTCTTTTTCAGGTAGGTGCCTATTTCCTCTTCATTTGTTTGGCCTTTTAGGTTTTTACCTTGCTCCTCCATATGTAATATTTTTTTTTGTCTTATCATTTTTTTTTGATGTGTGGGACTGTGCTCCTGTCTTACTGGTTGTTTGGTCTGACGCTTCCAACATTGGAGTTTGCAAACAGTTGGGTAGAGCTGGGTCTTGGCGGTGAGATGAGGACCCCTGGGAGACCTCACTCTGATTAATATTCCCTGGGGTCTGAGGTTCTCTGTTAGTCCAGTGGTTCAGACTTGGTGCTCCCACCACAGGAGCTCAGACCTGACCCCCCCAGCCCATGAACCAAGATCCTGGAAGCCACATGGCATGGCAAAAAAAAAAAAAAAAAAAGAGAGAAGAACAATAAGAAGGAATAAAAATTAAATAAATTTAGAACACTAACAGATATATTAGAAAAAATAAAAATATAAATGAAACAACTGAAAGGTAAAACGGAACCACAATAGTAGGGAAAAAAAAAAAGGGCCAGAAAAGACCTTGGCTGTGTGTGGCGAGGCTTAAGCAGGGGCAGGGTTTAGGCAGTGGGTGGTGTCTGGGCTCAGTACGCACATGGCTGGAAAAGGCCCTGGTGGGAATGGGGGGCGGGGCTCAGCATGGCTGGAGGGGGCTCAGATTGCCTCTGACCTCAGAGTGTGGAGGATCATGCCCGGGACCCCAGCAGGCTTGCAGGGTCCCGAGTGGTGGCAGGGAACACTAGTCCCATTCCCCCGATCTTCACGTCCCCTAGGGTCCCTCCCTGTTCACCTCTACTCTTCCCCCTTCTCTTGTTCCCACGTCCCCAGGACCCATGTGGATGGAGGGTCCTCAGAAGGTGGCGGACCAGACCTGAGGCCCCAGCATGCTCCCCGGGGCCTGAGTGGGCAGGGGAAATGCTGGCCGCATTCCCCTCTGATCCTCCAAACCCCTGAGGGTCTCTCCCTGTCCCTGTTAATCTCCTTGTGGTGAATGGGTCTCTCCAGGCATGGGAACCCCTTCCCTCTCCCAGTCACCCCTCAGGGGTGCCAGTACCATCTCACCTCCACTTCTCTTCCTCCCTTGCTCCTTCCAACGTCCTACCTAGTCACTTGGGGGTTCCTCCCATCCCCTTGGGTGTCAAGGCCACCCACCAGCATCTGGCAGCTGCCCTAGTTGTGAGGAGATGCAAACTCCATGTCCTCCTACTCCACCATCTTGACTCCATGCCCCCCAGTTGTATGATTTTATATACCCTCTATACATTGATAACCTAAATCTTCAGCCCTGATTTCTCCCCTGAAATTCACACATGTATATCTGACTGTCTAACATTTTTACTTGGATGTTTCATAGGCTTTCAAACTTACATCCAAAATACAACTCCTAGTTTACCACCACTCCCTCAACTTGTTTCCCTCCCAATCACCTCCTCATCTCAGTAAATGGCATGATTAACTACTCAGTTGCTCATGATAAAAATGTAGGTATTAGCATTAACTCTGCCATTTCACTTATCTTTCCTTACCTCATCCAATCCATCAATAAGACCTGCTAACTTTACCTGCAAAACTACCCAAAGTCCAGCCCCTTCTCTTCATCTCCTCTACTTCCATATTAGTCTAAGACACAATCATCCTTAACATGGACTGTGCAGTAGCATCCTAACTTGCCTCTCCGCTTTTACTCTTGTTCCATTAACATACAGGATTCATAGACACATAAGAAAAATCTTTTAAAAATATGAATCAGGGCTTCCCTGGTGGTGCAGTGGTTGAGAGTCCGCCTGCCGATGCAGGGGACGCGGGTTCGTGCCCCGGTCCGGGAAGATCCCACATGCCGCGGAGCGGCTGGGCCCGTGAGCCATGGCTGCTGAGCCTGCGCGTCCGGAGCCTGTGCTCCGCAACGGGAGAGGCCACAACAGGGAGAGGCCCGCGTACCGCAAAAAAAAAAAAAAAAAAAAAAATGAATCAGAACTCTCCTACATTGCTGACGGGAACGTACATCCATCTTGGAAAACTGTTTAGCAGTTTCTTTTAAAGCTAATCATACTATCCACCAATTCTACTCTTACCGAAGGGGAGTGAAAGCACATGTACAAAAAGATTAGAATGTTCACAGCAGCCTTATTTCCTAAGGGCTAGATGTTGGAAATGACCTAAATGTCCATTAACAGAAAAATGGATAAACAAACTGAGGTAAATTCATACAATGTAATACTACTCATTAATCAAAAGAATGAACAGATAAATGCAACAGCATAAATGAATCTCAAAAATATTACATTAAGTGAAAAAAGCAGACATAAAAAGTCCATTTATATGAAGTTCAAGAATAGGCCAAATTAATCTATGGTGATAAAAATCAGAATAATGACTGCCTCTGGGTAGGAGGTGGGGAGAAATTCCTGGAAAGCAGGATGAGGGATCCTTACAGGATGATGGAAAATTTCTATATCTTGACTGGGGTTGTGATTACATGGGAATATATTTGTTGAAATTCAACATCATATATTTAAAATCTGTATCTCAAATTTTTAAGTGTTATTAAAATGTAAATCATCTATAGGTGGCATTGTAGTCTTCAAAATGGGAATAATATTACTGCAACTTCATGGGGCAGTTATGAGGTCTAAATGAGATAACTACATATAAAGCACTTAGAACAGTATGCAGTAAACCCTTGATTTTAGCTATTATTATGATGATAATATCCTTCCCTTGCTTAAAACCTTCTGATGGCAGAAATAATAAAATGTAAATTCCATGTTTTAGCCTACAAATTCCTGTGTGATTTGACCCTTATCTCCCTCTTTAATCTCATCATTATTTCCGTCTCACTTCAGTCTACTCACACTGACTTTCTGTTTACTGAACAATACCAAGATCATTCCTACTTGGAGTTTCTGTACTTGCTATCACATTAGCTTAGAAAAAAGCTCTTCCACAGGGTCGTCACATGTCTGGCTTCTTTTTTTAATCTAAGTCTCAGATTAAATACTACCCACTTGAAGAGACATTCCCTGACCACTTTATTTGTTAATTATCTGTCTCCTCCCAGTGGCACTGCAAGTCTGTGAAAGAATGAATTAGTGAATAATTTCTGGTTTTCTGACTTGTGCAAGTGGATAGATAGTATGTATTCATTTGCTGAAATAGGGAATACTGGAAGAGTGTGTGGGAAGATCGTATTACAATTTAAATTTTTTAACATGAGCCAAAGCAAATACTGAACCAATTAAATAATAAAAAAACACCAAATTTTAGGGTTGAAAGGAACTGAGGTATCAAGTATCTTTTTTCCATCTCCGGCAAAAGACTACATTTAGACCATACCAGAGATTCTGTCAGCTCTCTTCTTAAATATCTCCTAAAGAAAGTCTTTTTCTCTCAGTAATGTTTTTAACCTCTAAATTAGTAGTCAAAATTTTAAAAGTTTTCTAGCCTTCTATTATAATTCAAACCCATGTCTTCTACAGAATAAAATAGATCTCGTTATTCCTTAAAATTTTAATGCATGAAGATTGCTATTATACTGCTCAGACTATTATACTACTAGGACTTCTCTTTTCAGGCTACTCTAAACATGTAAAGTTTTCTCTCCCCAATCAAATTACAGAATCAATATCATTATAGTTATTTAAATTTAATACCATTTGAGAAAATCTTTCACTGAATATTTAAAAGAAAAAAAGTCAAATATTCTAATAAATCTTACCTTCGTTTGCAAATCAGGAACCACAAAGCTGATGCCAAAGCAAAGAAACCAATTCCCAAAATAACAGCACCAGCAGCCAGAAAATAGGTTAAGTGGTTAGAAAAACCTATACAAATAAATTATAAAAGATTATTTCAGGCATATACCTTCATTCTCTATGTAAAATTAAATGACATAATAGCTTAACACATAATGTAGTGTTAATAACACATAATGTGTGTTAATACACAGTAACACCCATAAAAACACACATAATGTGCATTAATAACACATAATGTAGTGTTTAAGACATTAATGAGGAGGTTGGGAGACCTGACTTCTGGTCCTTTGCAATTCTAATAAATTTCAAGATCCTGAGTTTGAGAATTACTTGGGGCATCATCCTCATTAGGGCCCAGGGCACATTTCTTTGACCCTACCAAAATTTGAGACCTAGGTTTTGCTTGTTTTTATACAGCTGTCACCTCCTTTCTTCTTATCTAGTTGTCTCCCTTTCCAGACCAGCTGTGAATTTTTATGCTACTTTTCCAGTATCATTCTTTGCAGTCCTTCAACATAAGAGGATTTCCATTTTATGATTTTTATTATCAATCACTACAAGGAGGTAGATGAGGGTTGTAAAGAACAAATATGAGGAATTTTTAAAGACCTTAGAAATCTTTAAACATTTTATCTCTACTTTTTCTCAGGAACAGTAAAAGATCATAGCCAAAAGCTAAATAAAAACAATGTAAATAATGATATATCACAGGTTTATAACTGGAAAAGCCTACAGGAATTATATGGTATAACTCCTTCATTTTCCAGATGATAAAACTGAGGCCCAGGTGAAAGCAGTAAGTGAAGTTAAGGTCATGCAGCAAATTAAGGGCAGTCCTGTTTTTTTCTATTATCGTATCCCTGCTACCAAACATCTTAATACTGGTATGTATTAAAAAGAATTAAGAATAAAGAAAGCATGAGATATTTATAGTTAGGCTGGTCAAGTATTCATTAAGATTCTGAAATCTGCTACCTAAGCATAAAGCAAGCTGTAGAAAGCTTTCACAGAAGGCTGTATAGAATTTGAAGGGCCTTAAGACAACTTAGGAGTATATTATTTTGGGAAAAAGTGGTTTAAAAGTATAAATCTAATAGAAGATCTTTATGTGTGAACATATTGTAAGTTCCAGTAAGGGTATGAGGTGATAAAGACTTTGTTGTTCCCATACTTTTGTTGTTTTCTAAGTAATTTCCAACTTTCTAGACAGTGCTTCTCAAATCTTAGTTTTCTTTGGGTTCAGAAATATCTACATTTGGAAATTAATTAATGGTACAAAAAAGTTACATAAGGCTATTTATCAAAGTGAAACAATATGAAAAAACACCTCTAATTTTCATTTTTATATATGAAAAAATATAGATATTATGGACCAGATAATTTGTTGTGAGGGGCTGTCCTGTGCATTGTGCCAAAGGTATCTCCAGGCATTACCAAATGCATTCTGATGGGCAGAACTGCCCTCAGTTGAGGTTCACAGGTATAGTGGTATAAGGAAATATCAGATAGGATTAAATGATAAAAGCAAGATAGATAAAACATATATTTTTAAAAAATTTAAAGATATAGTTGTGCTCAAATATAAGATATATATTTCTATGGATGAAAGTAGAAAAGCAACACACAGAAATAAGTAGGAGCTAAAACCACAAGCATGCTAGGCACCGAGATCTGGAAGCCGGAATTAACTAGAAGCAGAGAATATCAGTGAGAGAATTCCCAGACCAAGCCATCCTCTGGCGTGGTAAATGACCAACTCAAAAGAAGACCAAGGAGGAATCTTGGAAATTATAAATTAAAAATTTTTAAGATGGAGTACATGCTTCTTTAAATACAAAGAATTAATGAAATGAAAGATAATACTGAGAGATTCACCCAATTACATAAAAAAGTGAAAAATATGATAAATTATGAGACTTGGAAAAGATTAAGAGCATATAGCATAAAACTAATAGGGGTCCCAAAAGAGAGAATAGAGAAGTAGCAGAGAAGCAATATTAAGAGATACAGCCTAAAAAGGTTTTTTCTTTTCCTTTTTTAAAATTAATTAATTTATTTTTGGCTGCGTTGGGTCTTCATTGCTGCATGCGGGCTTTCTCTAGTTGCGGTGAGTGGGGGCTACTCTTTGTTGCGGTGCACGGGCTTATTGCAGTGGCTTCTCTTGTTGTGAAACACGGGTTCTAGGCACGCGGGCTTCAGTAGTTGTAGCACGCAGGCTCAGTAGTTGTGGCACACGGGCTTAGTTGCTCTGCAGCATGTGGGATCTTCCCGGACCAGAGATTGAACCCATGTCCCCTGCATTGACAGGTGGATTCTTAACCACTGCACCACCAGGGAAGCCCAGAAGGTTTTTTCTTTAAAAAACTTTTTTTCAATTTACACATACTAAAATTCACTTGTGTGTGTGTGTGTGTGTGTGTGTGTGCAGTTCTGTAAGTTTTGACAAATATAAAAAGTATTTAATCACCACCACAACCAAGTTACAGAAAACTTCCATCACCCCAAAACATTTCCTGGTACAGCCTCTTAGTAGTCAAGTACTAACTGCTGGCAACCACTGATTATTTTCCATTCCTATTCTCTATCCTTATATTTTTGCCTTTTCCAGAATTTCGTATAAATAGAATAATACAGCATGTTGTCTTTTGAGTCTGGCTTTTTTAACTTAGCATAATGCATTTGAGATTCAGTCATGTTGTTGCATGTATCAGTAGTTTGTTTCTTTTTATTGCTGAGTAACATTCCACTTTATAGATGGACCACAGTTTATTCCCCAGCTAAGAGACGTTTGATTGTTTCCAGTTTGGGGTTGTTAGGAATAAGGCATACTATACATTTGCATACAGTTGCTTATTTGAACATAAATTTTTATTTCAGTAGGCTCATATAACAAGTATATATTCAAATTTATAAGAAACTACCAAACTGCTTTCCAAAGTGGCTGTTCTGTCTTGCTTTCCCACCAGCAAATACAACAGTTTCAGTTGCTCTGTATCATGGCTACCACTTGATATTGTCAGTTTCATTTCGGCCAACCTAATAGATGCACAGTGGTATCTTACTGTGGAGATACAGTGGTATCTTCCTTAAAAAAAAGGAAAGGAAAAAACCCTTTTAAGCTGCATCTCTTAATATTGCTTCTCGGCTACTTCTCTATTCTCTTTTGGGACCCCTGTTTTAATTTACATTTCCTTAGTGAATAATTATGTTGAGTGTCTTTCCACATGCTTATTTGCCATCCATATATCTTATTCAGTGAAGTATTTGTTCAAATCTTTGCTGATTTTTTAGAATTCTTTATATATTCTGGATACAAATCCTTGGTCAGATACATGATTTGGAAATATTTTCTCCCATCTGTGGCTTGTCTTTTCAATTCTCTTAATAGTGTCTTTCACAGAGCAAAACTTTTTAATTTTAGTGATATCCAATTTATCAACTTTTTTCTTTTATGGTTTGTGCCATGGGCTGTATCTAAGAACTCTGCAGGTCACAAAGATTTTCTTCTATGTTTTCCTATAAAATATTTCTAGTTTTATGTTTTACATTTAATTCATGATTCATTTTGAATTAATTTTTGCATAAGGTGAGAGGTACGGGTCAAGTTTTTTGGGTTTTTTTGTTTTGGGATATGTGTATTCAGTAGTTCCAACACTATTTGATGAAAAGACCATCCTTTCTTCATAGAGTTGCTGTTGCACCCTTGTCAAAAATCAATTAGCTATATTTGTGTCAGTCTATTTCTGGAATCTCTATTCTGTCCCCTTGGTATACTTTGTCTATTCTTTCACCAATAACAACAATAATAATAATCTAATATTTATACAGCAAATACTATATGCCAGGCACGTTCAAAGTGATTCACTCATTTAAATTCAAAGATGTTCACTCATTTAATTCTCACAACTCTATAAGCTAAGTATTATTATTTCCCCACTTTACAGATGAGGAAACAGATGAGGCAAAAATGAGGTTAAGTAACTTGCTCAAAGGCATACAACCAATAAATGAGAGAACAATAGTAATTAAAAAATTGCTAAAGTCCTTCTTTACCTAGTATAGACAATGAATATCTTTAGATTTTGTTAGAAAAACAGCTAGGTATAAATGCTAAATATTTAAGGGTATCATAAAAGAGGATATCTAAATGGCCAATAAATATATGAAAACTTCATTAATAATCACAGAAATGCAAATTAAACCACAACGAGTCAATACGACAACCCTGTACAATGCCTAAAATGAAAAAGATGGAAAATATCAAGTGCTGTCAAGGTGGCAGAGTAACATGAATTCTCACTCACTGTTGGTGGGAATGTAATTTTCTATAATACTTTGGAAAACTGTTTGGCACTATTATTAAAGCTGAACATATACATACCCTATGACCCAGCAACTCTTAGACATATACCAAACTGAAGTACATATATATTTTCTTAAAAATATACGCTAGAATGTTGATAGCATCACTTTTACGTGTGTATGTTGATAGAGACACAAACTGGAAAATACCCAAAGGCCCACTGATAAACAGATAAATTTTAAAAGTTTAATTGATTTAAGGAAGCAAAATGTTCTATAACAATGGGAAAGAATAGAGTACAACTATGCACAACAAAGTGGATAAATTTCATAAATAATGTTGGGCAAAAGAAGGCAAACAAAGACATCAGGGGGGAGTTCAGGGATGCTGGTAATTAACGTACTGTTTCTTGAACAGGGTGCTGGTTATAGAGATGTGTTCAGTGAAAATTCAAGCTTAACACTTATGACTTATGAATAAACTAGATCTATATGTATCATAAATAGAACTGAAAAACCTAGTGTTCAGTGAATAAAGCGATTTCCATAAATTTATATTCATTATTCTAATCACATACTGATTCCATTTATGCACATTAAAAGAAAACACAAAATAATGCTTTTTAAAAAACAATGTGACAGAAGTATTAAAATACACCATACTCATGATATTGGTTGTGTCTGGGGAGGAAATGAGGGGAATGGGACTATGGATTGAATATGAATTTAAGACTTTACCTGTAATGTTTTCTTTAAAAAATTAAAAATCTGAAGTTTATATGACCAAAAAATATTTATTTAGTAGAAGATTACATGAATGTTTATTATTCTTTGTCCTTTTCTTTTTACTTTTCTGGTTTTCTCAAGTATAAAAAATATAAAAACAATAGGATCTCAATTTTGTAAAAAAAAGAAAGAAAGAAAAGAAAAAGGGAGAAACATACTTTTATAAGGAAAATAATCAATATTGGCTACTCCTGGGGTAAGGGCTTAGTTATAATTTTCCACTTCAGACTTTTCTGTACATTCAGATTTTCTAGCATGAGAATCTTAGAAAAATCAGGAACAAAAATTTTTAATCTTAATATGTGATTCTTGACTCCTTTACTTAGTACAAGTCTCATTGCAGCAACTTCTCTATTGTTATCACTGTGTTTACAGCCTACTTAGCTTCCTCCTCCTTAAGATCTCTGCCCTCCTCTTTATCCTTTTTGTAATTCTCCATTAGGGAAGAAAATAGGTGTGACTAGTAAAACACCATTCTAGTCCCTGGTTTAAATGGGCCATTTATATCTCAGGGGAATTCCAGTGAGCTATAGAGAATATGAAAGTTCCCAAACCACTTTACCAAGAGAAAGACAAATTACATATTTTCTAATACCTCCAACAAATCACACTTTATCTATAAATCAATCTGTAAAATGAAAAGGCTTGACTCTATGATCATTAAGATCCCCTCTCACTTTGAAGATTTAGTCAATATATAAGTTAAAGAAACACTATATACAGAGGTAGGAGTTTTACTTTCTTGACTCTGCCCTTAAGTATGCTATCTAAAGTAATGACTCTTCACTTTCAACAGTCACTTTATTATATGACCCTGTTTCTTCGTCTTTAATAATTGCTATAACAAATAGTCTTTTTTACTTATTGGTTTACTGTCTATTGTCTGTCTTCTTCTACTAGAAGATAAATCTTTTTCACTCTGGTATTCTTAGAGTTTAGAATAATGACTGGTTACTCAAAAATGATTGACAATTCAATGAATAAATGATAGGCACTGTGCTAGATGTTAGTATTAGAAAAATGAATAATAAAGGTATGTGGGTTTTTCTTGTTTTTTTGTTTGTTTGTTTGTTTTTTGGCTGTGCCACTCAGCATGCAGGATCTTAGTTCCCCGACCAGAGATCAGATCTGCACCCTCAGCTGTAGAAGTGTGGAGTCTTAACCACTGGACCGCCAGGGAAGTCCCTAGGTATGTGGTTTAGTAGGAAGTTCATATATGTGGAAAAGAATAAGTGCAATTAAAAAGGTATTATAGGCATTATAATGGAAGAAATAAATACAAAATACAGATACAGGAAGATCTGTAGAAAGATAGGAGAAAATTTTTTTTAAATTCCATAGTCTAGTTAAACATGGTTTGAGAACTTTCTATTGCCACACCCTTGTCAAGAATTGGTGACTGAGGACTTCTTTGGTGGCACAGTGTTTAAGAGTCCGCCTGCCAATGCAGGGGACACAGGTTCGATCCCTGTTCCGGGAGGATACCACATGCTGCAGAGCAACTAAGCCCATGCGACACAACTACTGAGCCTGCGCTCTAGAGCCCATGAACCAAAACTACTGAGCCCATGCACCACAACTACTGAAGCCCAATGCCCTAGAGCCTGTGCTTTGCAACAAGAGAAGCCACTGCAATGAGAAGCCCGCACACCGTAACAAAGAGTAGTCCCTGCTCGTCACAACTAGAGAAAGCCCACATGCAGCAATGAAGACCCAACACAGCCAATAAATAAATAAATAAACGAACAAAAAAAAAGAATTGGTGACTAAAAGATAAGTAACACATGGTCATAGAGTTTAAAATCTGGGGGGTACAACATTTAAACAGAATATTCATTACAATATTCTAATTATTATGATAATGACCTGTTGACAGCACTAAGACAACAGAGGCACTTTGACTAAGTGCAGGAACAATTTCTTAGGGAACACCTGAGCTAAATCTTACAGAATGAGTAAGAGATAGCTAGCCAAAGATATTAAATCCTAAACCAGGGTATGACCCTTTCACCTTAAGATAAACAAAACTTTCTCTCTATGCACAGTAACCTCCAGCTTACAGTTGATCCTTTTCTTACCATTTGCAGCCAAAACTCTTAAAATGAGAATTTCTACTTCACAACTTCTATTCCCAAGGTCATTAATAACTTCATTAACACAAAATTGAAAGGTCACTATTGACCATTCTCTCTCTCTCTTACCTTGGCATAAGTAAAATAAATTCATTTGGTTTTTCCCATTTCTCTGTCTATAATGTTATTGCCTTTATAGGTTCCTCTTCCCCAGTCTGTCTATCCTTTAACCTATCTATCTATAGCTGGATATATACATATCTTTTAACATATCTACATATGGATATATATAGATATATAAAGGATATAGATAAATATAGACACGGATATAGGTGTTACTTATCTGTATCTATGCCTATATCTTTAACCAGAATTACTATATATTTGTGTCAGGAGTAGTTTCAGATTGTCTTTTGTAGTGATTCCAGAACTGAATGTTCGGTTTTATTTTTTGAGTATTCAATACCTTTTTATTATACTCTCCTAGGGTTTTGCCAGATTTTGTCTCAGGTTTACTCCAGTTCAGCAAATGCTTATTGAACACCAAATATGTGTGAGATACTGTTTGAGACACCAAGGGAGGGATAAAAGGCCATTGAAGTAAGAATGAATCCTTACCCTGAGGTTTAAAAATCTATAATAAAATATAAGCAGGGCTCATATGCAACTGGTATAAAAAGTTGACCACACTGATTTTTTTTTAGTTGTTGGCTGCTCTGATTGAATACAAAGCTAACTAGGAAGAACTTGTACTTGGAAGAGATACTTATTATGCTGGTTGGATTTTAATGTTATTATTTGAAAAATGGGACTCATATTACCTGTCTCATATAATTAGAATAAGGAATAAATAAGATAATGTTGCAAGGAATTACTAACATAGTAAAGAAGACGACATCTCAAACAGCATGCATATACCAGGCCATAAAGCAAGACTTAACAGTTTTATAGGATTATTACAGATACCACATTCTCTGACAATAATACAATTAATTTTAAATTAGTAACCTAATACATACTCTAGGAAAAGCTTCCATACTTGGAAATTTTTAATCACACTGTAAATAACTCTTGCATTAAAGAAGAAATCAATGGAAATTTGGAAATTACATAAAACTAATCAATAAAGAAGCACTATGTATAAATGCTTGCAGCAACAAAGCTGTAGACAAATTCAAGGGGAAAAAAAAAGCTGAAAATAAAATGAGCTTAGCATTCAAATTGCAAGTTGAAAAAGACAGGCAAATTGAGTCCAAATAATGTGGAGGAAGGAAATAAAAAAGAACAGAAATTAGTGAAAAAATATTAAGATTTTAGGTAAACACTAACAAGATTAACAAATCTCTAGTAAGAGTAACCAAATTTTAAAAAAGAAGGCACAGGTAAACAATTTCAAAGATGAAGAAAGAACATAATTACAGTTACAGCAGATATTAAAATAAGAAAATACTTCCAACAAATTTATGCTAGTATATTCTAAAACTTATACTAAATTATATATACCTAAAAAGTGACTTACAAAAAGTGACTCAAGAATAGAAAACTTAAATGAACATGTATCCATTAAACTGAATCAACAGTTACAAAATTTCCCCCAAAGAAAGCAGCAGGCCCCAATAACTTTACAATTTCTACTGTATACCCATGATTCAAGTATTTCTTATCTTATACAAGCCCTTCCAGAGAATAGAAAGAGGTTTCTGGCTGTTTATCCAAATGTATTTTCCTCTTCTTCCCAGGCAAAAAGATAGACTACATGTCCCAGCTTCCCATACCATTAGGTGAAGCCATGCAACTGAGTTCTAACCAATGGAATTTAAATGGAAGTGATGTCATAAAAACCTCCTAAGCACCTTTCTCCATGTTCTTTCTCCCTTTAGGCTTGACTGGGATGGAGATGAACCTCAGGGAACTTTGGAAGCCATGTATCATCATGGATGTAACTGACATTTACAGAACACTCAACCTAAATGAAATGAAACACAACATATCAGGGTTTGTGGGATGCCACCAAAGCAGTATGTAGGGGAAAATCAATACCAAAAAACTGCAGTATTAGGGAAAAAATGTGTGAATAACCTTAAAAACTAAAATAAGTAGAGCAAATTAAGTCCAAAGTAAAGAAAAGAAAAAAATCTAAAGACCAAGTGAAAACCAATGAAATAGAAAACAGAAAAACAATAAAGAAAATCAATGAAACAAAAACCTGATTCTCTGATATCTATATAATTGATAAACTTCTAGCTAGATTGACCAATAAAAAGAAAAAAGGCACAAATTATCAATATCAGAAATGAGAGGGCTTCCGTGGTGGTGCAGTGGTTAAGAATCTGCCTGCCAATGCACGGGACATGGGTTTGAGCCCTGGTCCAGGAAGATCCCACATGCTGTAGAGCAACTAAGTCCATGCTCCACAACTACTGAGCCTGCACTCTAGAGCCCACAAGCCACAACTACTGAGCCTGCATGCCACAACCACTGAAGCCCACACGCCTAGAGCCTGTGTTCTGCAGCAAGAGAAGCCACTGCAATGAGAAGCCCATGCACCACAACGAACAGTAGCCCCTGCTTGCCACAACTAAAGAAAGCCCGAGCCCAGCAACAGAGACTCAATGCAGCCAAAAATAAATAAATAAATTTATTAAAAAAAAGAAATGAAAGATGTGACATTACTACAGATTTTACAGATATTAAAATAATAATAAGGCAATATTATGAACAATTTTATGCTAATAAATCTAACAACTTAGATGAAAGGGAAAATTCCTTAAAATATATAATTTTCAAAGTTCACTCAAGAAGAAATAGATAACATAGATATACACACATCTATTAAATAAATTGAAATTGTAGTTAAAATTCTTAAAAAGAAACTCTATGTCCAGGTGCTTCACTGCTAAATTCTACCAAACACTTTAAGGGAAAAAATAGTATTAATTCTATACAAATGCTTCCAAAAATTTGAAGACAAGAGAATTCTTTTTTGATTTATCCTATGAGGCTGACATTACCCTGATACCAAAGCCAGGGAAAAAAAGAGGGAGAGAGAGAGAGAGAAGTGAGAGAGAGAAAGAGAGGAAATTACAAACTGAACAGATATGCAAAATGCATCTATGGACACAGACGCAAAATTCTAAACAATATTTTAGCAAATTAAGTCCAACATTATATTAAAAGGATAATACATCATGACCAAGTGGGGTTTATCACAAGAAAACAAGGTTGGTTTACCATGAAAAAAACAATCAATGCAATTCACCATATTAAGAAGTTAGAAAAGAAAATCCATGTGATCAATATGGATCTGTGTCAATAGACATGAAAAATTTTGTAACATCCATTCCTGGTTTTTAAAAAAAAAAAAGCTCTCAGAAACTAGGATAGAAGGGAATCTCTATCCTAGTTATCAGATTCCCCAACCTGAGAAAAGTCATTTATTGAAAACATCAGACTTAATGGTGAAAGATTGAATGCTTTCCTCCTAAAATCAGTAACACTACAGGGATATCCACTCTTACAACTTCTGTTCAACACTGCACTGGAGGGTCTAGCCAGTGCAACCAGGTATGAAAAAGAAATAAAAGACATCTAGAGTAAAATGGAAAAAATAAGAGTTATATTCTCAGTGCTTTGGTCTGAATGTTTCTGTGCCCCCCAAATTCATATGTTGAAATGCTAATGCCCAATGTGATGGTTTTAGGAAGTGGGGCCTTCAAGAAGTGGTTAGGTCATGAGAGTGGAGACCTTGTGAAAGGGATTAGTGCTCTTATGAAAAAGATCCCACAGAGCTCCCTAGCTCCTTCCACCACTTGAGAACACATCAAGAAGCAAGAAGAGGGCTCTTACCAGACACAAAACTTGATCATTTTGGCCTCCATATATCAGATTTAAAGCTTCCAGAACTGTGAGAAATAAATTTCTGTTGTTTATAATACATCCAGTTTGTGGTATTATGTTATAGCAGCTCGAATTGACTAAGACACACAGAGAACATGATTATCTATGTAGAAAATCCTGTGGCATTTTAAATAAACTAGTACAAAAATTAAGTGAGTTTAATAAGATTGCAGGATACAAGAACAATGTACAAAAAAAATTGTCTTCTGGTACTGTTAACTCCTAGAAGAAAACAGAAAAATTGTTTCATGACATTAGTCTTTGAAATTATTTCATGAATATGACACCAAAAGCATAGATTAAAAAAGCAAAAATAGACAAGTGGGACTATATCAAACTAAAAACTTTCTGCACAGCAAAGGAAACAATCAACAGAGTGATAAGGCAACATACAGAATGGAAAAAATATTTACAAACCATAAGAGGTCAATTTCCAAAATATAAAAGCTACAACTCAATGGCAAAAAAACTAATAACCCAACTTAAAAATGGGCTAAAGACTTGAATAGACATTTCTCCAAAGAAAACACATAAATGGCCAATAGGCATATGAAATGATGTTCAACATCTCTAACACTTAGGGAAATGTAAATCAAAACCATAATGAGATATAACCTCACACCAGTTAGAATGACTATTTTCAACAACAACAACAACAACACAAAAGAGGATACAGAGAAATTGGAACCCTTGTACACTGTTGGTGGAAATGCAAAGTGGTGCAGCTCCTATGGAAAACAGTATTGAGATTCCTCAAAAAATTAAAATTAGAACTACCATATGATTCAGCAATCCCACTATGGGTATTTATCCAAAAGAAATAAAAACAAGATCTCAAAGACACACTAGCACTCCAATGTTCAGTACAGCACTATTCACAATAGCTAAAATGTGTAAAAAAACTAAACATCCACCAGTGTATAAATGGATAAAGAAAATGTAGTATATACATACAGCCTTAAAAAAGAATGAAATCCTGCAAAATATGACAACATGGATGAACCTGAAGGACATTATCCTAAGTGAAATAAGTCAGTCACATTAGGACAAATACTGTGTAATTCCATTTATATGAGGCACAATCAAACTCATAGAAGCATAGAGTGGTGGTTGCCAGGGGCTGGAGGAAGGAAGGAAATGAAGAGTTGCTAATCAATGGGCATAATCAATGGGCATAAATCAATGGGCATAAAGTCTTAACTATGCAAGATGGATAAGTTCTAGAGATCTGCTGTACAACACTGTGCCTATAGTTAACAGTACTGTATTACACACTTAAAAATTTATGAGGGTACATTTCATAATTTTTTAAGTGTTCTTACCACAATAAAATAAAAATTTTTAAAAAGACAAAACAAAAAGAAAAGTCTTTCTATATACTATCAAAAACAATTGGAAGGGCAGAAGTTGAGACACAGAGGTAGAGAACAAATGTATGGACACCAAGGGGGGAAAGCCGCAGGTGGGTGGGGATGGTGATGTGATGAATTGGGCAACTGGGATTGACATGTATACACTGATGTGTATAAAACTGATGACTAATAAGAACCTGCTGTATAAAAAATAAATAAAGTAAAATTCAAAAAAAAGTGCCATAATGTTTGCCTTCCTTCTGTTTAGGATAAGAAAAAAACAAAAAAACAATTGGAAACTGAAATGTTCAAAAATTACCATTTGCAACAGCATAAAAATATGAAATACTTAGGGATAAATCTGATAAAAGATGTGAAAAGCCTGTACATAAGCAACTACAAAATATTGCTAAGTGGAATTAGGGATGACCTAAATAAAAAGAGACACATACCTTGCTCATGGGTTGAGAGACATACTACTGTTCTGATATTAATCCTCCCTAAATTGATCTATAGTTTCAATGCAATCCCAATCAAAATTCCAGTAGGCTTTTTTATAAAAATTGACAAGGTGATTCTAAAATTCAGATGGAAATGCAAAAGACCAAGAATAGTTAAAACACCTCTAAAAAAAGAAGAAAAAGTTGGAGGGATAACTACATGATTTAAAGACTTATTATAATTAAAATAGTAATCAAAACAGCATGGTATTGACAACCAGGGCACCTACCAGGCACTGGTGGGGGACCTTGGAGACCTAAAGTGATGGGAGTAATCCCCATGCAACTGGGTGGGATGTTGGGGGAAGGAGGGGGGAAGGAAAAGTGGAGGCAGGATGGGACTGGTGCCACTGAGGGGCAGCTGGGGAAGAGGAGGGGTTCCAACTCACAGCAAGGGAATCAGCTGGGACAGAGAGAGACCTTTGGGAGATTGGGGGATTGGAGGGGAATGTGGTCAGCATTTCCCATGCCAGCTCAGGCCCCGGCCAGACTGCTGAGGTCCTGGGCCTGAACCTCTGCCCTCTGGGGACCTATCAACCCACACAGGTCCTGAGACTAAGCATGGCCACCCAAGGCCTTTTACAGCCATGCAGCTCCTGAGCCTAAGCCCGCCCCCACCAACTCCCCCCATCAAGGCTTTTTCTGGCTTTTTTTTTTTTTTCTGTTATGGTTCTATTTTCCTTTGTTCTTGTTTGCTTTGTTGTTCATTCATTTCTATTTTTTCTAATATATTTTTTATTTCTCTAATTTAATTTATTTTTTATTCTATGTTATTTTTCTGCTCCTTTTTCCTTGTTACTTTTTTTTTTTGCAGTGCTGCATGACTTGCGGGTCTTGGTTCCCAGGCTGGGGGACAGGCCAGAGGTCCTCTGGTGGGAGCAAGAAGTCCAAACTGGTGGACTACAAAAAAAGTCAGACCCCAGGGAATATTAATTGGAATGAGGTCTCCTGGAGGTCCTCATCTCAGCACCAAGATGCAGCTCTATACCACTGCCTGCAAACTCCAGTGCTGGACACCTCAGGCCAAACAACCAACAAGACAAGAACACAGCTCTACCCATCAAAACAAAAAAATATGTTACAGACAAAGGAGCAAGGTAAAAACCTACAAGATCAAATAAATGAAAAGGAAATAGGCAACCTACCTTAAACAGAATTCAGAGTAATGATAATAAAGACAATCCAAAATCTCAGAAATAGAATTGCGGCACAAATCGAGAAAATACAAGAGATGTTTAACAAGGAGTTAGAAGAACTAAAGAACAAACAAACAGTGATGAACAACACAATAACTGAAATGAAAAATACACTAGAAGGAATCAATAGCAGAATAACTGAAGCAGAAGAACGAAAAGTGAGCTGGAAGATAGAATGGTGGAAATAACTGCCAAGGAGCAGAATAAAGAAAAAAGAATGAAAAAAATTGAAGACAATCTCAGAGACCACTGGGACAACACAAAATGCACCAACATTCGAATTATAGGGGTCCCAGAAGAAGAGAAAGAGAAAGGGTCTGAGAAAACATATGAAGAGATTATAGTTGAAAACTTCCCTAACATGGGAAAGGAAATAGCTGCCCAAGTCCAGGAAACACAGAGAGTCCCATACAGGATAAACCACAGGAGACAAACCAAGATGCATATTAATCAAACTAACAAAAATTAAATTAAAAGAAAAAATATTAAAAGCAGCAAGTGAAAAGTAACAAATAACATAGAAGGGAATCCCCATAAGGTTATCAGCTGATTTTTCAGTAGGAAGTCTGAAGGCCAGAAGGGAGTGGCAGGATATATTTAAAGTGATGAAAGGGGAAAAGCTACAACCAAGATTACTCTACCCAACAAGGATCTCATTCAAATTTGACAGAAAAATCAAAAGCTTTACAGACAAGCAAAAGCTAAGAAAATACAGCACCACCAAACCAGCTTTACAACAAACACTAAAGGAATTTCTCTAGGCAGGAAACACAAGAGAAGTAAAAGACCCTCAAAAACAAACCCAAAACAATTAAGAAAATGGTAATGGGAACATACATGTTGCTAATTACCTTAAATGTAAATGCTCCAACCAAAAGGCACAGACTGGCTGAATGGATACAATAACAAGACCCATATTTATGCAACATATAAGAGATCCACTTCAGCCCTAGGGACATATACAGACTGAAAGTGAGGGGATGGAAAAGATATTCAATGCAAATGGAAATCACAAGAAAGCTAGAGTAGCAATACTCATATCAGATAAAATAGACTTTAAAATAAAGACTGCTACAAGAAACAAGGAAGGACGCTACATAATGATCAAGGGATCAATCCAAGAAGATATAACAAGTATAAATATTTATGCACCCAACATAGGAGCACCTCAATACGTAAGGCAAATGTGAACAGCCATAAAAGGCGAAATCAACAGTGGGGAACTTTAACACCCCACTTACACCAGTGGACAGATCATCCAGAAAGAAAATAAATAAGGAAACACAAGCTTTAAATGACACAATAGACCAGATAGATTTAATTGATATTTATAGGACATTCCACCTGAAAGTGGCAGAATACCTTTCTTCTCAAGTGCACATGGAACATTCTCCAGGATAGATCACATCTTGGGTCACAAATCAAGCCTTGGAAAATTTAAGAAAATTGAAATCATATCAAGCATCTGTTCCAACCAGAGTGCTATGAGATTAGAAATCGATTACAGGAAAAAAAACTGTAAAAACACAAACAAATGGAGGCTAAACAGTGCTAAATAAAAAAAAGAGCACTGAAGAAATCAGAGGAAATTTTAAAAATACACAGACATGAATGATAACGAAAACATAATGACCCAAACCTATGGGACTCAGCAAAAGCAGTACTAAGTTTATAGTAATTCAATCTCTCCTCAAGAAACAAGAACAATCTCAAATAAAAAATATAACCTTACACCTAAAGAAACTAGAGAAAAAAGAACAAACATAAAACCCAAAGTCAGTAGAAGGAAAGATATCATAAAGATTAGAGCAGAAATAAATGAAATAGAAATGAAGAAAACAATAGCAAAGAACACTAAAACTAAAAGTTGGTTCTTTGAGAAGACAAAAAAACTGATAAATATTTAGCTAGACTCATCAAGAAAAAAAGGGAGAGGACTCATATCAATGAAATTAGAAATGCAAAGGAGAAATTATACCTGACAGCACTGAAATACAAAGGATCATAACAGACTACTACAAGCAACTATATGCCAATAAAATGGACACCCTGGAAGAAATGGACAAATTCTTGGAAAGGTACAACTTTCCAAGACTGAACCAGGAAGAATTAGAAAATATAAACAGACCAATCGCAAGTAATGAAATTGAAACCATAATTAAAGATCTTCCAACAAACAAAAGTGCAGGACCACATGGCTTCACAGGTGAATTCTATCAAACATTTAGAGAAGAGCTAACACCTATCCTTCTCAAATTCTTCCAAAAAATTGCAGAGGGTGGAGCACTCCCAAGTTCATTCTACAAGGCCACCATCACCCTGATACCAAAACCAGACAAAGATATCACAAAAAAATAAAATTACAGATCTATATCTCTGATGAACATAGACCTAAAAATCCTAAATAAAATATTAGCAAACAGAATCCAACAAAACATTCAAAGGATGATACACCATGCTCAAGTGGGATTTATCCCAGGGATGCAAGGATTCTTCAATATATGCAAATCAACCAATGTGATACACCATATTAAAAAATTAAAGAATAAAAACAATATGATCATCTCAATAGATGCAGAAAAAGCTTTGGCAAAATTCAACACCCATTTATGATAAAAACTCTCCTGAAAGTGGGCATAGAGGGAACCATGTCAATGTTATAAAGGCTGTATACGACAAACCCACAGCAAACATCATTCTCAATGGTGAAGAACTGAAAGCATTTCCTCAAAGATCAGGAACAAGACAAGGATGTCCACTCTCACTGCTCTCATTGAACACAGTTTTGGAAGTCAGCCACGGCAATCAGAGAAGAAAAGAAATAAAAGGACTACAAATTGTAAAAGAAGAAGTAAGACTGTCACTGTTTGCAGATGACAATGATACTACACATAGAAAATCCTAAAGATGTCACCAGAAAACTACTAGAACTAATCAATGAATTTGGTAAGGTTGCAGGATACAAAATTAATGCACAGAAATCTCTTGCATTCCTATACACTAACAACAAAAGATCACAAAGAGAATTTAAGGAAGCAATCCCACTTATCATCGCAATAAAAAGAATAAAATGCCTAGGAATAAACCTACCTAAGGAGTCAAAAGACCTGTATGCAGAAAACTATAAAACACTGATGAAAGAAATCAAAGATGACACAAGCGGGTGGAGAAATATACCATGTTCTTGGATTGGAAGAATCAATATTTTGAAAATGACTATACTACCCAAAGCAATCTACACATTCAATGCAATCCCTATAAAATTACCAAGGGCATTCTTCACAGAATTAGAACAAAAAATATTACAATTTGTATGGAAACACAAAAGATCCTGAATAGCCAAAGCAATTTTGAGAAAGAAAAACAGAGCTGGAGGAATCAGGCTCCCTGAATTCAGACTATACTACAAAGCTACAGTAATCAAGACAGTATAGTACTGGCACAAAAATAGAAATATAGATCAATGGTACAGCATAGAAAGTCCAGAGATAAACCCACGCACCTACGGCCACCTGATCTGTGACAAAGGAGAGAGGAATATACAATGGAGAAAAGAGTGTCACTTCAATAAGTGGTGCTGGGAAAACTGGACAGGTACATGTAAAAGTATGAAATTAGAACACTCCCTAACACCATACACAAAAATAAACTCAAAATGGATTAAACACCTAAATGTAAGATTAGACATTATAAAACTCTTAGAGGAAAATATAGGAGAAACACACTTCGAAATAAATCACAGCAAGATCGTTTTTGAACCACCTCCTAGAGTAATAAAAATAAAAACACAAATAAATAAATGGGACCTAATTAAACTTAATAGCAAAGGAAACCAGAAACAAGACGAAAAGACAACACTCAGAATGGGAGAAAACATTTGCAAATGAATCAATGGGCAAAGGATTAATCTCCAAAAATATACAACAGCTCATGTAGCTCAATATCAAAAACACAAACAACTCAATCAAAAAATGGGCAGAAGACCTAAATAGACATCTCTCCAAAGAAGACATACAGATGGCCAAGAGGCACATGAAAAGATACTCAACATCACTAATTATTAGAGAAATGCAAATCAAAACTACAATGAGGTATCACCTCACACTGGTCAGAATGGCCATCATCAAAAAATCTACAAACAATAAATGTTGGAGAGGGCATGGAGAAAAGGGAACCCTCTTGCACTGCTGGTGGGAATGTAAATTGATACAGCCACTGTGGAGAACAGTATGATGGTTCCTTTAAAAACTAAAAGCAGAACAACCATATGACCCAGCAATCCCACTACTGGGACATACCCTGAGTAAACCATAATTCAAAAGGACACATGTACCCCCGTGTTCATTGGAGCACTATTTACAATAGTCAGGAGATGGAAACAACCTAAATGTCCCTTGACAGATGAATGGATAAAGAAGATGTGGTACATATATACAATGTAATATTACTCAGCCATAAAAAGGAATGAAAGTGAGTCATTTGAAGAGGTGTGGAAGGACCTAGAGTCTGTCATACAGTGTGAAGTGGGTCAGAAAGAGAAAAAAGAAATATCGTATATTAATGCATGTGTGTTGAATCTAGAAAAATCGTATAGATGAACCTATTTTTAGGGCAGGAATAGAGATGCAGACACAGAGAAGAGACGGGTGGACACAGGGGCAAGGGGAACGTGGATGAAATGAGAGATTGGGATTGACATATATACACTACCATGTGTAAAATAGGTAGCTAGTGGCACCTGCTGTATAGCACAGGGAGCTCAGCTCAGTGCTCTGTGATGACCTAGAAGGGTGGGATGGTCAATGAGAGAGGGTATATCTGAATACATACAGCTGATTGACTTTGTTGTACAGCAGAATCTAACACAACATTGTAAAGCAATTATACTCCAATTTAAAAAACAAAACAAAACGACAACAGCAACACAACAGCATGGTGTTGGCATGAAGATAGACAAATATATCAATGGTACAAAATAGAGATTGCAGAAATAAACCCACATATAAGAAGACAACTGAGTTTTGACCAAGTGTCAAAGACAATACAGTAGTGCTGGAACAACTGGATAACCATTTGCAAAAAATAAACTTAGAACTATATCTCACAAAAATCTCATATAAATTTTAACTCAAAATTAATCAAAACGTAAACATACCTAAAACTATAAATTTCTAGTAGAAAACATAGGGGAAATATCTTTGTAACATAGAGCTAGGTAAAGATTTCTTAGATATGACACCAAAAGCACAATTCAAAAAGAACAGATGGACAAATCAAATTTTAAAACATCTGCTCTTCAAAAGACATTACTAAGAGAATGAAAAAACAATCCACAGACTGGGAGATAATCTTAGTAAAGCATATATCTGATTAAGAAGTTGCATCCATAATTGGGTGATTGGGATTAACATATACACACTACTATATATCAAATAGATAGCTAATAAGAACCTACTGTAATGACCTATATGGGGAAAGAATCCAAAAAAGAGTGGATACATGTATATGTATAACTGATTCACTTTGCTGTACAGCAGAAACTAACACAACATTGTATATCAGGCATAAACCAATAAAAATTAAATTTAAAAAAGAATTTGCATCCAGAATATATAAAGAAATCTCAAAACTCAACAGTAAAAAAAAAGAAAAACTCAACAGTGACAAAATGAACAACCCAATAAAAATAAGCAAATTCTATGAACATACCCTTTACCAAACAAGATATATATATACAACAAATAAGTGTATGAGAAGATTCCCCACATAATTGGGACAGCTAAAATTAAGGATTGACCATACCAAAGATTGGCATGGAATTGGAACTCTCATACCTTGCTGGTGGGAATGTACAATGGTACAATCACTTTGGAAAATAGTTTGACAGTTTCATGAAAAGTTAAACATATGCCTACCATGTGACTCAGCCATTCTATTCCTATATATTTATCCAAGAGAAAAAGAAATATAAATCCATACAATTTTCATAGCAGTTTTATTTGTAACAGTCAAAAACTGTGTGTTAGGCAGAATTCTAAGTTGGTACCAAGATTCCTGCATGTATTCCCCTGGTATACATGCACCTACCTTCTCCCAGTTATTAAAAAAGTACTAATCTAGGTACTACTTTGAAAAGATTGTGCAGATGTTATTAAGGTCCCAAATCAGTTGAGTTTAAGATAGGGAGATGGCCTGAGGGGCCTGACCTAATCACCTGAGCTCTCTGCTACTGGTTTGAAGATGGAGGGAGCCATGTGGCAAAGAATGAAGACAGCATCTAGCAGCTGAGAGAGACCCCTAACTGACAGCCAGCAAGAAAATGGGGACCACAGTTCTACAGCTAGAAGAAACTAAATTTAGTGAACAACATAAATGAGCTCGGAAGTGGCTTTTTCCCCAGAGCCACAAAAAAGAAATGCAGCCTGGCAGACACCTTGATTTCAGCCTTATAATACCGTAAGCAGAGAAATTTGGCTACAGTGTGCCTGGACTTTTGCCCTACATAACTAAAAACCAATAAATGGGTGTTGTTTTAAGCAGCTAAGATTGTAGTAACTTGTTATGCAGCAATAGAAAACTACTACAAACTAGAAACAACTCAAGGGACAATCAACAGATAAATGAATAAACAAGTTGTAATATATTCATACAATGTAAAACTCTCATCAATAAAGAGAAATAAACTATTGATACAAGCAACATGAATAAATTTTAAAATTCTGCTGAGAGAAAAAAGCCAAAAAAAAGTCTACATATTATATGATACCATTTTCATAAAACTTGAAAAAATGCAAACTAATGTACAGTGACAGAAAGCAGATGAGAGATTGCTTGGAGATGGGGGACAGAGAAGGGTGGGAAGGGGGGATTACAAAAGGGTACACAGGTACTTTTGGGGTAATGAATAGGCTCATTATCTTGATTGTGATGATGTATATTTATACATATGTCAAAACTTTGTCAAAAGTGTCAAAAATGTGTTTCAATTATTCCTCAAGAAGCAATTTTTTTAAGTAAAAATTAAATTGTAATATTTTAAAAGAAGAGATGAAAGAAAATTTGAACACAATGTAAATGAAATTAAATGCTACATGTTAAAAAATAAATAAATAGAAGAGTCTCTGGGAACTTTCTTTTTGTTTGCTTTTAGAACAATTTAAATTCTACAATGAAAGACGGATCTGAAACCTTGCTAAAGTAATTATAGTGGATATTAATTATTTGTGGATTCTGTATTTGTGAATTCATTACACACTAACATTTATTTGTAATACAAAAATCAACACTCACAGTGCTTTTGTGGTTGTTTACAGATGTGAGTATGGGCAGTGGTGAAAATTTTGAGTTGAAGTGCATGTTTTTAACTGAGCTCAAACAAGGCAACATTCTGCCTTTTTGCTGCAGCTCTCATACTATAAACAATAGTTCTTTTTGTGATTTATTTAGTGCCATGGTTTTTGCATTTTTGCAATTTTTGTTGGTGAGTTCGCTGTTTAAAATGGTCCCCAAGCATAATGCAGAACACTGTCTAGTGTTCCTAAGTGCAAGATGGCTGTGATATGCCTTAAAGAGAAAATGTGTTGCTAGATAAATTTTGCTCAGCTATAAGTTATATTGGGGCTGTCGGCTGTGAGTTCAATGTTAATGAATCAGCACTATACCTTATGAAGTGTCTTTAAACAAAAGCACACACAGAATAATATAATACATTCATTGATGAAAATGCTGTAATCAGAGGCTTGCATGAACCTAACCCTGTATTTTCCCCTAGGAGTAATGTTTAAGTATTTGTTAATTCAGTTTTCATAGCAACTTTATAGAACTTAACTACCATGAATAAGGAGAAGTTTGTTTTCAATGAACTATAGATCTAGATCCTATAATCTAGGCTTATATGGGTAGTCACAGGCTTTAGAAATAATTATTTCTCTGATAACTTCTGCTTTGCCTACTTTTTATTTAAGTAAATTAAATACAATAAATTATATAGCTTTTTCCACTTATTCTCCACTGTAGATACTCTAATTTTCCTCCTTTACACTCAAGTTTTCAATCCTATCTACTATCCTTAATTTCAGATGACCTCTGTCCATTTTATGCTTTAAAACATGAATTTCCTCTTACTTAAAAGCATTTTAAAATGTTATAAACCTGCCTATGTTTTCCTCTAAGAGTTTGATAGTTTCTGGCATTACATTTAGGTCTTTAATCCATTTTGAGCTTATTTTTGTGTATGACGTTAGGGAGTGATCTAATCTCATACTTTTACATGTACCTGTCCAGTCTTCCCAGCACCACTTATTGAAGAGGCTGTCCTTTCTCCACTGTACATTCCTGCCTCCTTTATCAAAGATAAGGTGACCGTATGTGTGTGGGTTTATCTCTGGGCTTTCTATCCTGTTCCATTGATCTATATTTCTGTTTTTGTGCCAGTACCATACTGTCTTGATTACCGTAGCTTTGTAGTATAGTCTGAATTCAGGGAGCCTGATTCCTCCAGCTCAGTTTTTCGTTCTCAAGATTGCTTTGGCTATTCGGGGTCTTTTGTGTTTCCATACAGATTGTGAAATTTTTTGTTCTAGTTCTGTGAAAAATGCCAGTGGTAGCTTGATAGGGATTGCATTGAATCTATAGATTGCTTTGGGTAGTAGAGTCATGACATAAATCACAGCAAGATCCTTTCTGACCCACCTCCTAGAGAAATGGAAATAAAAACAAAAATAAACAAATGGGACCTAATGACACTGCAAAGCTTTTGCACAGCAAAGGAAACCATAAACAAGATCAAAAGACAACCCTCAGAATGGGAGAAAATATTTGCAAATGAAGCAACTGACAAAGGATTAATCTCCAAAATTTACAAGCAGCTCAATAACAAAAAAACAAACAACCCAATCCAAAAATGGGCAGAAGACCTAAATAGACATTTCTCCAAAGAAGATATACAGACTGCCAACAAACACATGAAAGAATGCTCAACATCATTAATCATTAGAGAAATGCAAATCAAAACTACAATGAGATATCATCTCACACCAGTCAGAATGGCCATCATCAAAAAATCTAGAAACAATAAATGCTGGAGAGGGTGTGGAGAAAAGGGAACACTCTTGCACTGCTGGTGGGAATGTGAATTAGTACAGGCACTATGGAGAACAGTATGGAGGTTCCTTTAAAAAGTACAAATAGAACTACCATATGACCCAGCAATCCCACTACTGGGCATGTACCCTGAGAAAACCATAATTCAAAAAGAGTCATGTACCAAAATGTTCATTGCAGCTCTATTTACAATAGCCAGGAGATGGAAACAACCTAAATGTCCATCATCGGATGAATGGATAAAGAAGATGTGGCACACATATACAATGGAATATTACTCAGCCATAAAAAGAAACGAAATTGAGCTATTTGTAATGAGGTGGATGGACCTAGAGTCTGTCATACAGAGTGAAGTAAGTCAGAAAGAGAAAGACAAATACCATATGCTTACACATATATATGGAATTTAAGGAAAAAAAAGGTCATGAAGAACCTAGGGGTAAGATGGGAATAAAGACACAGACCTACTAGAGAATGGACTTGAGGATATGGGGAGGGGGAAGGGTAAGCTGTGAGAAAGTGAGAGAGTGGCATGGACATATATACACTACCAAACGTAAAATATATAGCTAGTGGGAAGCAGCCGCATAGCACAGGGAGATCAGCTCGGTGCTTTGTGACCACCTAGAGTGGTGGGATAGGGAGGGTGGGAGGGAGGGAGACGCAAGAGGGAAGAGGTATGGGAACATATGTATATATATAACTGATTCAGTTTGTTATAAAGCAGAAACTAACACACCATTGTAAAGCAATTATACTCCAATAAAGATTAAAAAAAAAAGAGAAAATCTTTTTTTAAACATAAAAAAGTTATAAACCTTATAGTTACAGGAATTGCATAAAACTCCTTCCTTATATAAAACAATATGATATTCCAACTTTCCTTCTTAAATTTACTTTTAAATAACTTGATTCAGTTTTTACATGAATTGACAATAAACGTTATTGTATTTGTTATAAAATTTTTATTGGAGATGCATTTTGCCATATCACCAAATAGACTCTTAATAAAAATCCTATGTGAGAAATAGGATTTTCAAAGGCAACAAAAGCAAAAATAAACAAGTGGGACTACATCAAACCAAAAAGCTTCTGCACAGCAAAGGAAACCATCAACAAAATGAAAAGGCTTGTAAAAATTGGAAGAAAATATTTGCAAATACGATAAGGGGTTAATATCCAAAATATATAAAGAACTCATACAACTCAACAGCAAAAAAACACAATTTAATCAAATAATGGGCAGATGATCTGAATGATGGCCACGTGAAAAAGTGTTCAACATCACTAATCGTCAAGGAAATGCAAATCAAAACCACAATGGGGATATCACCTCACACCTGTCAGAATGGCTATTATCAAAAAGACAAGAAATAACAAGTGTTGGTGAGGATGTGGAGAAAAGGGAACCCTTGTGCATAGTTTTGGGGAGTGTAAATTGGTGCAGCCAGTATGAAAAACAGTATGGAGTTTCCTCAAAAAATTAAAAATAGAACTGTCATATGATCCAGCTATTCCACTTCTGGGTATTATCCAAAGGAAACAAAAACAATAACTCAAAAACATATATGCACCTCTCTGCTCATTGCAGCATTATTTACAATAGCCAAGACATGGAAGTAACCTAAGTATCCATTAATGAATAAATGGATAAAGAAAATACTGCATATACACACACACACACACACACACGCACATGCACACACACACACACAGTGGAATATTATTCAGCCATAAAAAGAAGGAAATCTTTCCATTTGTGACAACATGGACAGGACTTGAGGGTTGAGGGTATTATGTGCAGTGAGATAAGTCAAAGACAAATACCATATAATATCACTTACATGTAAAATCTAAACAAAACAAACAAAAGCAAAAACCAGAACTCATAGACACAGAGAACAGATTGGTGATTGCCAGAGGTGGGGGGTGGGGTGGAGGGTGGGTGAAATGGATGAAGGTGGTCATAAGGTACAAACTTCCAGTTATAAAATAAATAAGTCCTGGGGATGTAATATATAGCATGGTAACTATAGTTAATTATACTGTCTTGTATATTTGAAAGTTACTAAGAGAGTAAATCTTAAAAAGTTCTCATCATAAGAAAAAAATCTGTGCCTAAAAAAAATTATTTTTCTTTTTGTCAAGGAGAATAATGTAGTTGACCATGTTTCCTTTTACAGTTTGCCTTCTAGGAAGCTCAGAGTTAAATTTTACGTTAAATATAGTTAATATGAAGACTTTCTATTTCAAAAAACTATTTTGCCAATTCTGAATCTTTACTCCTTATTTCTATTATGTTATTGAATGTGTTCTTGCTATAAGACCTTGTGGTAAGTTGTGCTGCATTCTTGACATAAAAGACCAGTACATGACTTTGGGCTTCCCTGGTGGCACAGTGGTTAAGAATCCACCTGTCACCACAGGGGACACTGGTTTGAGCCCTGGTCCAGGAAGATCTCACATGCCGTGGAACAACTAAACCCGTGTGCCACAACTACTGAGCCTGCGTTCTAGAGCCCATGAGCCACAACAACTGAAGCCCGAGCGCCTAGGGCCTGTGATCTGCAACAAGAGAAGCCACCGCAATGAGAAGCCTGACACGGCAACAAAGAGTAGCCCCCACTCACCACAACTAGAGAAGGCCCACGAGCAGCAACAAAGACCCAGTGCAGCCAAAAATAAATAAATAAAATTTAAAAATTAAGAGAAATAAAAAGGCCAGTACATGACTTAAAGCTAATGCCCTAGCCTTACCATCACAAACCAGGAAGAACAGTTTAATATCAAATATGCCAAAATCAATATTTCTACTTAGGGAAAATGCTTTCCACTTTCCAATGGATAATACTAACTAATTTTATTCATTAGATCTGTAACTTTTGCATTGGGTGGGTAAGTTTTACAGCTAGCTCATCCTGAAGGTTTACCTGGACATAATATTAAAAATCAGATGGGCAGAAATTATAAGCAAGTCTTTAATGACTGATGCCAATTATAACAACAATTCTTTCAGAAAAGAGTTCAGCCCAAAACAATCTATTCCATGTTCAATAACAAAACAACAGTAACAAGCAAACAAAAAATACAAATAAAAACCTCTTGATACTTAAATAAAGGAAGTGTAGTCATAATTGTAGATACTCTTGGGACTCATCTGTTTTTGAAGATGGGCTAGCCCTAGGGGGAAAAGTATCAGATTTCAAAGCAGAAATTCTGAGCTAAATTCTGATTCTGCTTCTTGATGTCTACTTTGGGTGGGGCTGGGGGAACGTCTGGAAAGATTAAATTAGCTAATAAAATTAAAAACATATTTTCAGACTTACTTCACTTCAGTATGATATTGTCTAGGTCCATCCATGTTGTTGCAAGTGGCAATATTCTTTTTTATGTCTGAGTAATACTCTATTATGTATGTGTATATATATATATATATATATATATATATATATATATACCATTTCTACTTAAACCAATCATCTGCTGATGGTCTGAGTAATACTCCATTATGTATGTGTGTATATATATATATACCATTTCTACTTAAACCAATCATCTGCTGATGGGCACTTGGGTTGTTTCCATGTCTTGGCTATCGTATATAGTGCTGCTATGAGCATTCGGATGCATGTATCTTTTCGAACTAGAGTTTTCATCTTTTCACTCTGCCCAGGAGTGAGATTGCTGGATCTACTTTAGTTTTTTAAGGAAACTCCATACTGTTTTCCACAGTGGTTGCACCAATCTACATTCCCATCAATAGTATAGGAGGGTTCCCTTTTATCCATACCCTCTCCAGCTTACATCATTTGTAGACTTTTTGATGATAGGCATTCTGACAGATGGGAGGTGATACCTCATTGTGGTTTTGATTTTCATCTCTCTCATAATTAGTGATGTTGAGCATTTTTTCATGTGCCATTGGCCATCTGTATGTCTTCTTTGGAGAGATGTCTATTTAGGTCTTCTACCTGTTTTTTACTTGGATAGTTTGTCTATTGAGTTGAATGAGCTGTTTGTATATTTTGGATATTAACCCCCCTGTCTGTCACATCATTTGCAATTGATTTTTTCCCATTCTATAGGTTGTCTTTGTTTTGTTGATAGTTTCCTTTGCTGTGCAAAGGCTTTTAAGTTTCATTAGGTCCCATTTGTTTATTTTTGTTTTTATTTCTTTTGCCTCGGGACGCTGATGTAAGAAAATATTGCTATGGTTTATGTCAAAGAATGTTTTGCCCATGTTCTCTTCTAGAAGTTTAATGGTGTCATGTCTTATATTTAAGTCTTTAAGCCACTTTGAGTTTATTTTTGTGTATGGTGTGAGGGAGTGTTCTAACTTCATTGATTTACATGTGGCTGTCCAGCTTTCCCAACACCACTTGCTGAAGAGACTGTCTTTTCTCCATTGTATATTTTTGCCTCCTTTGTCATAGACTGATTGACCTTAGGTGTGTGGGTTTATTTTGGGGCTTTCTATTCTGTTCCATTGAGCTGTATGTCTGTTTTTGTGCCAATAACAAGCTGTTTTGATTATGCAACTTTGTAGTATTAAGTGTGGAAGAGTTATGCCTCCAGCTTTGTTCTTTTTCCCCCAGGATTGCTTTGGCAATTCTGGGTCTTTTGTTCCATATAAATTTTAGGATTATTTGTTCTAGTTCTGTGAAAAAATGTCATAGGTATTTTGATAGAGATCATGTTAAATCTGTAGATTGCTTTGGGAAGTCTTGCCATTTTAACAACGTTGATTTTCTAATCCATAAGCATGGGATATCTTTCCATTTCTTTGAATCACCTTCAATTTCCTTACCATGTTTTTATAGTTTTCAGCATATAGATCTTTCACCTCCTTGATTAACTTTCTTCCTAGGTATTTTATTTTATTGATGCTTTTTTTTTTTTTTTTTTGGCTGCATTGGGTCTTCCATTGCTGTGCGTGGGATTTCTCTAGTTGCAGTGAGCAGGGACTACTCTTCATTGCGGTGCGAGGGCTTCTTATTGCAGTGGCTTCTCTTGTTGCAGAGCATAGGCTCTAGGCGCGCAGGCTTCAGTAGTTTTGGCACACAGGTTTCAGTAGTTATGGCTTGCAGGCTCTAGAGGGCAGGCTCAGCAGTTGTGGTTCACGGGCTTAGTTGCTCCACGGCATGTGGGATCGTCCTAGACCAGGGCTCGAACCCGTGTCCCCTGCATTAGCAGGCAGACTGTTAACCACTGCACTACCAGGGAAGCCCTTTGATGCAATTTTAAGTGGGGTTGGTTTTTTTGCTTTCTCCTTCTGATATTTCATTGTTAGTGTAAAGAAATGCCACAGATTTCTGTATATTATTATTGTAGCCTGCTACCTTGCTCAATTAATTTATTAGTTGTAATAGTTTTTGTGGGGAGAATTTAGGGTTCTCTCTATAGAGTATCATGTCATCTGCAAAGAGTGACAGTTTTACCTCTTCCCTTCCAATTTGGATACCTTTTATTTCTTTTTCTTGTCTGATTGCTGTGGCTAGGACTTCCAATACTATGTTGAATAGAATTCATAAGAGTGGGCATCCTTGTCTAGCTCCTGATTTTAAAGGAAAGGCTTTCAGCTTTTTGCTGTTGAGTATTATGTTGACTGTGGGTTTGTCATAAATGGCTTTTAATGTGTTGAGATATGTTCCCTTATACCCACTTTGGTAAGAGTTTTTGCTTGTTTTTTGTAAAGACCCAAACTACCTCATGGCTTTCGGAGGAAGGGTTTTATTATTTATTTATTTATTTATTTGGCTGCATTGAGTCTTCATTGTTGCGTGCAGGCTTTCTCTAATTGCAGCGAGTGGGGGCTAATATTTGTTGTGGTGCATGGGCTTCTCATTGCAGTGCCTTCTCTTGTTGTGGAGCACAGGCTCTAGTTACACAGGCTTCAGTAGTTGTGGCATGTGGGCTCAGTAGTTGTGGTGCATGGGCTTAGTTGCTCTGTGGCATCTTCCTGGACCAGGGATCGAACCTGGTGTCCCCTGCATTGGCAGGTGAATTCTTAACAACTGCGCCACCAGGGAAGTCCCTTGGTAAAAGTTTTTATCATGAATGGATGTTGAATTTTGTCACCTTTTTTGTCTATTGAGATGATCTAGTGGTTTTTGTCTTTCCTTTTGTTAATGTGGCGTATCATACTAATTGATTTGTGTTATGTTGAACCATCCTTGAGACCCTGGAATGAATCCAACTTGATCATGGTGTATGATCCTTTTTGTGTATCATTGGATTCAGTTGGCTAACATTTTTTGGAAAACTTTTGCATCTATATTCATCAGAGATATTGGCTTGTAATTTCCTTTTTTGTAGTGTCTTTGTATGGTTTTGTTATCAGGGTGGTTGTGGCTTCATAGAATGAATTTGGGAGTGTTCCCTCCTCTTCAGTCTTTTGGAATAGTTTGAGAAGGTCAGGTATCAATTCTTTTTATGTTTGGTAGAATTCCCCAGTGAAGCCATCCAGTCCTGGACTTTGTTTTCAGGGAATTTTTGTTTTTTTACAGATTCTATTTCACTTCTAGTGTTTCTTCTTGACTCAATTTTGGCAGGCTGTATGTTTCTAGAATTTGTCCATTTTTTCTAGGTTGCCCAATTTGTTGGCATATAATTGTTCATAGTACTCTCTTATGATTTTTTGTATTTCTGTGGTATTGGTTGTTATTTCTTCTCTTTCATTTCTTATTTTGTTTATTTGGGTCCTCTCTCTTCTTCTCTTTACTTCTTTTAGAATTCAATATCAAGAAACAGTCTTTTTAGACCAACTGACAATGTGTTCGTTTGTCAGATATAAGAATTATATACCCAGTGTTTCCTTGCCTTGAATACAAGAAAGTTCAAACTAAAATTTATGCCTGATTATGGGAATTATGTTAACTAAAATTTTAAAATTATGACTCTTCTATTTCTCCTTCCATTTTTAACTTTTATATCTTAATCAGTTCTACTATATAACTTTTACTGAAAGCTACTTTAAATCCTTTCTGAAAGTAAGAAAGTTATACATTTCTTAAAAATGTTGGAACTTTGTTAGTACTTCAAAGAAAAGGGCCCCATACTATTCACTTTTGTGTCCCTGGGCACTTTAAAATTTATCCTTAAATTTTGCTTGCAGCATAGTACACAACAGAGATTGAACTATGAATGGCTCATATTATCATTTGAAGAATTGCTACACAATGGGAATGGAATTCATTAATTCCATAATTATTTACTGAGCACCTACCATGTGCCAGACACCATTTTGAAGCCAATGATACGGTGATGAACAAGATGAGGGTCCTGGGACTCATATTTTAGTAGGAGAGGACAAATAATAAACACATAAGCAAATAAGCTACTTTCAGAGAGTAATAAAGGTCTTGAAGAAATCACCTGAGAACCTGGTGGAAGTTGGAAAGGATACCTCAAGATAATGTGTATTTTCATACTACCATACATGAAAAGATCTGAATTGTCAATTTGAAAGGGATACTGCCTGTATCACCAGTTCAATCTTTGGGGGCACTTTTTTTTAAACAATGCTAAGGAGTCTCATTTAAGGATTTAGAAGTAGAAGATGTTGAACATTGTATCATTAGAGCATCAAAATAACACAAGCAATTATGTTATTTAAGCTCATTATACAAACAACAGAACAGTCTGTTGACTTTCACTAAGGTAGTCTTCTATTTTTATCTCTTAAGTTTCCTCTGCATTTTCCTAGGTTCTCTTCACTGTAACCTTTCTTCCAAAAGATGAGTGGATCATAAGCTGAAAGATAAACATGTAACACCAGCTAGGATAAGTACTTAAGTTTTAGTTTCCCTGATGTGAATTAGATAGGTATAATATCATTGAGACCATTGTTTTCTCTTTTTCATGCAATTGCAGCATCCTCTGGTGGGCATTATTTTATTTAATAGCTTTTGAGAAAAGCTTTTACAGCTTTTGAGAAACAGCTTTTACAACATTTAGCACAGAAATAAAATATTATAGTGCTTCATTATTTTCACTAAGTTACCAACTTCACAAAGTATTATGTTAGTGCTTAGCATCAAATTTAAACAAGCATCTGAGAGATATGCAATTACATAAGTACAAATAATAATGACACTACTACAGATAAATGGTAATACATTATTCTGGAAAATCTTCAGTTGAATTTTGAGGGGAAAACAAAAATTTATCATGAGATTTAAATTCTCTAATTGTGCCCTATCCTTTTACATATTTTGACTTCTATCCCATGGTACATTTATTAGCTACTCAGAAAGACTAAAAAGCACAACTGAAAAAGGTAAAATAAGTTATTTAATATAATTTTTTATCCAATGGGACAAAAATTTATTTGTTTCTAATGAGTAATACAAAATCAATGAAATAAAACAGCATAATTTATAAAATAGCAAAGATTCTTCGTTTTTATAGAATGATTTACAACTCAATCTCATAAATAGGTACTGATAATCTATAATAGAACATATAAGAAAAGTTGGAGATTAGTGCTTTTTCCTTTCTGTAATCTATTTCCTTCTAGTTATAGATGTTGCTGCTTTCCAAGGAGAACCTGTAATAAGGAAAATGGTCTCAAGAGAACAAAGACAAAGTCGTGATAGTGGGATTAGTTGGAAACCCATCCCAGAGCCCTGAGATTCCAATATCAGAGATAGGGATAGAATGCCAGGAGAGTAAATTATGTGTGGCTAACACATCATAAATGCTTATTATAACAAATAACTGAAGAGAAGGTGGGACTTAAGTCAGAACTTAATGGATGCATAAGCTAAGAGTAAGTATAAAAGAAAGAGAGACTCAAATGCTTATGAATCAAGAGGGGTACTCTAGAGTTGCCAAATTCTAACCAGAGGTGCAATTACAGCTGCTGTCTGGGCACAGAGAACAAAACCACGAGTATAAGATAAGTAGTTAGCCAGTCTAGAAGAGTCACTAGGGCATTTTTATTTCTTTAATTGAAGTATAGTTGACATAGAATATCATGTTAGTCTCAGGTATACAACAGAGTGAGTCAACATTTATACAGTATGAATTTATCATCACAATAACTCTGGTATCCATCTGTCACCATACAAAGTCATTGCAATATTATTGACTATATTCCCTATGCTGTACATTACATCTCTGTGACTTATTTTATAACTAGAAGTTTGTACCTTTTTTTTTTGCGGTACGCGGGCATCTCACTGTTGTGGCCTCTCCCGTTGCGGAGCACAGACTCCGGACGCACAGGCTCAGCGGCCATGGCTCACGGGCCTAGCCACTCCGCGGCATGTGGGATCTTCCCGGACCGGGGCACGAACCCGTGTGGCCTGCATTGGCAGGCAGACTCTCAACCACTGCGCCACCAGGGAAGCCCAGAAGTTTGTACCTCTTAATCCCCTTCACCTATTTCACCCAATCACCTCCCCCCAATCCCCTCTGGGGACCACCAATTTGTTCTCTGTATTTATGTCTGTTTCTGTCTTGTTTTGTGTGTTCATTTCTTTTCTTTTTCAGATTCCACATATAAGTGAAATCATATGGTATTTGTCTTTCTATCTGACTTATATACATCACTTAGCATAATACCCTCTAGATCCATCCATGTTGTTGCAAATGACAAGATTTCACTCTTTTTTATGGTTGAGTAATATTCCACTTTATGTATATACATTCCACTTTATATATATACATATATTATATATAATATATATAATGTATTATACACACACACACACACACACCACATCTTATCCATTCATTTATTAATGGGCTCTTAGGTTGCTTCCATATCTTGGCTATTATAAATAATGCTGCAATGAATATAGGGGTACATATATTTTTTGAACTGGGTTTTCATTTTCTTAACCAGGGCATTCTTATGTTACTTTTAAGATCTCTAGAATGGCTGCTAGTGTTTGGCATTTTCAAGTTTATAAATCTCTGCTATCCTAAGCTGACACTTTATCTAAGATTGGTGCTCTGATTGCCACCTAAAATGTGACTGTTTACTTTCCTGAAGTTTCTATTCTAAACTGTTACTGAACTGACTGAACTCCACTTTCATAACTCCATGAAATTTTATCACTGAAAGTACTACTACTTTTTTCCCCCATTCTTTTCTAATCCTGATAAGAAACTCTGAAATAAAATAAGCATATATGTTAAGCTCATTATACATTATGAAATGATCAAATATATGACTATAAATTAATTTAACCTCCTCAAAACTGCAAAAGAATAAAAAGGAAAAAGTAAAGTAGACTAATCTTTTCTACAACAGAAACTTCCAAGCCTTAGAGAATCAGGTCAATACAATCAGCAAATCTTATTGCAAGCAACCTTATAGATATAACTGTTTATATTAAATATGTTTTATATAATTCCATTCATGAAAGTACGTATGTGAAAGATTTCCTTATAGTCACTGTTGTAATATAGTTTTTATAAAGACTATTTTAACTCAGTTTTGCAGCCCTGGCTAGAGGCTGGTCAGTTCCCTTTCTTGAGGAGCCAATGAAATTCATACCCCCAACAACCTCCGTTACAGAGCTCTCACACTTCAAATCACTGTACACTCACCCTAACTGCTCCAGGGCCAGGTAACAGACAACCAAGAACAGCCCCTATGTTCCAAAGCCTATGAAATTATTCAAACCAGCCCACCTTAAGCCTCTTTACCCTGTCTCACCCTATTCCTTCTCACAGAAATCAAAACAGAGGCACTTGCCTACTGTCCCCGACTCTCCCTCTGCCTTGTGTTCTACCCTGGTATTTCCCCTGAGTGGGCCTGTGTGGCATACTGCTTCTTTCTAGGGAGCTGTGAGTATAATAAACTGTAAAAGTCTTTCTGGTTTCTCTCTTTTGATCTGAATCTGGCCTCACATACCTCATTCAAGGTAATATGGATAAAACAAGTGTCAATAGGGAATTCCCTGGCAGTCCAGTGGTTAGGACTTAGCGCTTTCACTGCTGGGCCTGGGTTCAACCCCTGGTCAGGGAACTAAGATTCCACAAGCCGGCTGCATGGCGTGGCCAAACAAACAAAAAACAAGTGTCAGTAATAGTTGTCAATAGGGTCTATAGCTCTATCATAGACAACTATGTCCTGTTACTTGGGAGCTGCCACAAATCAGCGAAAGTGACTGTATGTTACCCCAGTAACTACTGTTTTATTTTAGCACAGTTCCAGTGATGCATGTATTAACCTAATAATGCTGAACCTGAAACTTTACCATTTGATCTTTTATTATCAAAAATTCTATTCTTAAGGTTGATTTTTAAAATGACAATATTAATAAACATAGAAAAATCTTTCAAACAATTTAAACTATCTTTTGAAGAAATTGTTACAAAGAAATAACCATGTTGGATAAGCAAGGCAACAAGGTAGAAGGACTAACCGAAATCTAACATAAAAGTAAGCACAAATGAAGAAAAACTTCCTACCATCCCTTGCACTGGAACAAAATCTTTTGGTATTGAGAGATGACTGTATAGACATTATGCAGAAATTGACCTATATGCAAGAAAACTTGAAACATTGCATACATCAAGCCAGGAAATGTTAAACTAAACAATTTAATAAATTGAACAGCCAGCATAGTTATAATACTTGATCTTTTTTTTTTCCAGTTATCCTATGATCCCCATCAGGAGATGTAATAGCTAATGAGCTGGGCTGCTAGAACTGAAGTTACTTTTTAAATATGCTATTTTCACAAGTATACTATTACGTGTACTAGAAGTAAATCTAGGTGTAGAATAACAAAAACAGTCTGGGAAATACTAAGTAGGGTTGGTCACACACTCACTTAATGTATTTCACTTTGCTTTGTTGATGTTCTTCATCTCATCCCCAAAAAAGATCTCTAAAATAATTACAACTTGAAAGGGAAGAGACTTTAGCCATTATCTTTTTAGTGTTCCTGTTAATAATATTCCAGTGCCATTCTACCTTATCTAGATGTAAAGTAAATCAAAGATTGACAGAAAGTTGTGGTTTACTTCCTACTCAGAGTTGTAAGTGTCTACAACCAGACTAAGTTTTCATCATAAAATAGTTTTATGTCCATCAACAGAGGAATGGATAAAGAAGATGTGGTACATATATACAATGGAATATTAGCCATAAAAAAGGAGCAAAATAGTGCCATTTGCAGAGACGTGGATAGACCTAGAGACTGTCATACAGAGTGAAGTAAGTCAGAAAGAGAAAAACAAATATCATATAATGTTGCTTATATGTGGAATCTAGAAAAATGGTACAGATGAACTTATTTGCAAAGCAGAATAGAGACACAGATGTAGAGAAGAAACTTATGGACACCAAGCGGGGCAGGGTGGTGGAATGAATTGGGATACTGGGATTTACATATATACACTACTATGTATAAAATAGATAACTAATGAGAACCTACTGTATAGCACAGGGAACTCTATTCAGTGCTCTGTGGTGACTTAAATGGGAAGGAAATCTAAAAAAAGGGGGATATATGTATATATATAACTGATTCACTTTGCTGTACAGCAGAAACTAAACAAAATTGTAAAGGAACTATACTCCAATAAAAATTAATTTTTAAAATAAATAGTTTTAGAGAAAACAAGAAAAAGCTTCTGCTTGCCGCACATACTTCTTTTTTCCCCTCCCTTCACCAGTTTTTTAGGCATAGATAATTTTTTTCATTGACTTTGATCTATACTCCAAAGCCCCCAGCCTCATTCATTACATTCTGACTGTTAGTTTTTGTCACCTTATTAATCTCTTTCATTTTTGAAGTTTTCCAGATATAGAAATTAAATGCTGTTTCTTAAACATTATAAACTAAAGCCAATATTAAAAAAAAATAGATGTCTACCTTGTCTGAGAAAAGATAGAAATTATAGATAGCAAAAATTCTTAGTAACACTAAATTTTTAAAATTGTGTTAATTTGAAGGACTTAAAATTCAGTCAAAATGTTAAATCTCCCAGTTTTCTAGTTTTTTATACTTTAGTTATAAATTCCACTAAAATTCTTAGTTGTCCTGCCCAGATCTGGGTGGGTTAAAAATAACGACCAATAATGTCCACAGATCATCAACTAAAAACTGCTAAAGATAATTAAATGGTTTAAGAAGTTTCTTACTTCTTGTACTACATCACAAAACTGCTATTTCATAAATTTCATCATGACTCTCACAGCTTACACAATGTATAATTGTGAATGACTTTCATCTTATTAAATATACTTTTACTCATCTTCTTCTAACTGATTAGAAGATTAGATTACATTCTGATTACATTCCTACCTTGAAGTTAAAATAAAGGACTTTATTGGCTGGGGGGTGATGCCAACAAAATGGTGAAATAAGAGTTTTCTACCATCTTCCCCTCAAAGAACACCAATTTTGACAACCACCCATGGATGAGAATGCCTTTGTGGAAGTCTGGAAGTCCAGTTGAGAAGTTCCAGCACGTCGTTGGAGGGAAAAAAAAAAATCTGAGATTGGATGCATTGAAGAAGGTAAAAGGAACAGTTTTACTTTACCCCCAAGGCGGCACAGTTCAGTGCCAAGAGAGATCTTCTTAGTCCATGATTTCTCCCATGGGAAAAAGTGAGAGCATATGAGTAAGCACCCAGATTTCCCTAATTGTTCAGGATGCTGCCAAAGAGGCCCATTTCTCCCTTGAATACTGTCATGAACGGTACAATAGAGGGTCAGAGAGGGGCTGAAAGAATGGCACCCAGGGCTCAGAATACACCATAACAAAGGGACACAGATCCTACTAACCACTTCATGAACTCCATCAGGAAGCCCGCACACAATCCACTGGTGATGCCATTTCTGAGGATACAACAGCTGGCCCATGGACAGCCCAAATACTCTGCAGGCCTCACCCACACCCTGACACCCCAAAGCCGGTTCCCTGTGCATGCCCTCAGAAGTGAGAGCAGGTCTTTGCAGATGGCTAGTGAGCACATGCAGAATGCTGGCCTGACTCTGGAGGATTGAAAGAAAGCACACAAACAAGCATTCAACATTGCCCTAAGGAAAGAAAATGGAAAGTTGTCAGTACCCGACCTGACTTTTTAGGAAAAAGAAAATACACACAGACTTAAGAATTCCCCACTAGAAGGGAAAAAGAAGTGTGGAACATAGAGAAGGACTGAGAAAGCCTCAGAATCCCTAATAGGTCAGACAGAAGGTATTTATCTCTTGAGGCCAGTCAGTTAAGACTAGAAGATGCAATTGTTTCTTCAAATGTTAAAACAGCAACACAAAACTTCCAGGAACAAGAAAAAATGAAGAAAACGTGACACCATCAAAAGAATGCAATAATTTCTAGTAACCAACCCAAAGAAATGGAGCTATGCAATTTGCATGAGAAAGGATCCAAAATTCTAACACCCACTTACACCAATGGACAGATCATACAGACAGAAAATAAATAAGGAAATAAAGCTTTAAATGACACAACAGATAAGATATTTTCATTGATATTTATAGGACATTCCATCCGAAAGTGGCAGAATACACTTTCTTCTCAAGTGCACGTGGAATATTCTCCAGGATACATCACATCTTGGGTCACAAATCAAGCCTTGGAAAATTTAAGAAAATTAAAATTGTATCAAGCATCTTTTCTGACCACAATGCTATGAGATTAAAAATCAAACGCAGGAAACAAACTGTAAAAACACAAACACATGGAGGCTAAACAGTGCACTACTAAATAACCAAGAGATCACTGAAAAAATCAAAAAGGAACTCAGAAAATACACAGAAACAAATGACAATGAAAACACGATGACCCAAAACCTATGGGATGAAACAAAAGCAGTTGCGAGAGGGAAGTTTATAGCAATTCAATCTCACCTCAAGAAACAAGAAAAATCTCAAATAAACAATCTAAACTTATACCTAAAGCAACAAGAGAAAGAAGAACTAAGAAAACCCAAAGTCAGTAGAAGGAAAGAAATCATAAAGATCAGATAAGAAATAAATGAAATAGAAATGAAGAAAACAATAGCGAAGATCAATAAAATTAAAAGTTATTTCTTCAAGAAAATAAACAAAATTGAAAAAAGTTTAGCCAGACTCATCAAGAAAAAAAGGGAGGGACACAAATCAATAAAATTAGAAAAGCAAAAGGATAAATCACAACTGACACCACAGAAATACAAAGGATTATAAGCGACTACTACAAACGACTATATGCCAATAAAATGGACACCCTGGAAAAAATGGACAAGTTCTTAGAATGGTACAATTTTCCAAAACTGAACCAGGAAGAATTAGAAAACATAAACAGAGCAATCACAAGTAATGAAATTGAAACTGTAATTTAAAATCTTCCAACAAATAAATGTCCAGGACCAGATGGCTTCACAGGTGAATTCTATCAAACATTTACAGAAGAGCTAACACCCATCCTTCTCAGGCTCTTCCAAAAAACTGCAGAGGGAGGAACACTCCCAAATTCATTCTATGAGGCCACCATCACCCTGATACCAAAATCAAAGATATTAAAAAAAAAAGAAAATTATAGATCAATATCACTGATGAACATAGATGCAAAAATTCTCAACAAATTACTAGCAAACAGAATCCAACAACACATTCAAAGGATCATACACCATGCTCAAGTGGGATTTATCCCAGGGGTGCAAGGATTCTTCAATATATGCAAATCAATCAATGTGATACACCACTTAACAAATTAAAGAATAAAAACTATATCATCATCTCAATAGATGCAGAAAAAGCTTTTGAAAAATTCAACACCCATTTATGATAAAAACTCTCCAGAAAATGGGCCTAGAGGGAACCTACATCAACGTAATAAAGGCTGTATATGACAAACTCACAGCAAACATCATTCTCAATGGTGAAGAACTGAAAGCATTTCCTCTAAGATCAGGAACAAGACAAGGATGTCCACTCTCACCACTCTTACGCAACATAGTTTTGGAAGTTTTAGCCACGGCAATCAGAGAAGAAAAGAAATAAAAGGACTACAAATTGGAAAAGAAGAAGTAAAACTGTCACTGTTTGCAGATGACAATGATACTATACATAGAAAATCCTAAAGATGCCACCAGAAAAGTGCTGGAACTAATCAATGAATTTGGTAAGGTTGCAAGATACAAAATTAATGCACAGAAATTTCTTGCATTCCTATACACTAACAATGAAAGATCACAAGGAGAATTTAAGGAAGCAATCCTATTTACCACTGCAACAAAAAGAATAAAATACCTAGGAATAAACCTACTTAAGGAGTCAAAAGACCTGTATGCAGAAAATGATAAAACACTGATGAAAAAAATCAAAGAGGACAGAATCAGATGGAGAAATATACCATGTTCTTCGATTGGAAGAATCAATATTGTGAAAATGACTACCCAAAGCAATCTACAGATTCAGTGCAATCACTATCAAATTATCAATGGTGATCTTCACAGAATTAGGACAAAAAATATTACAATTTGTATGGAAACACAAAAGACCCTGAAGAGCCAAAGCAATTTTGAGAAAGAAAAACGGAGCTAGAGGAATCAGACTCCCTGACTTCAGACTGTACTACAAAGCTTTAGTAATCAAGACAGTATAGTACTGGCACAAAAACAGAAATATAGATCAATAGTACAGGATAGAAACCACAGAGATAAACCCACACACCTATGGTCACCTAATCTATGACAAAGGAGACAAGAATATACAATGGTGAAATGACAGCCTCTTCAATAAGTGGTGCTGGGAAAACAGGATGGCTACATGTAAAAAAATGAAATTAGAACACTACCTAACACCATACAAAAAAATAAACTCAAAATGGATTAAATACCTAAATGTAAGACCAACCAGACACTATAAAACTCTTAGAGGAAAACACAGGGAGAACACTCTTTGACATAAATTGCAACAATATTTTTTTGGATCTGTCTCCTAGAGTAATGGAAATAAAAACAAAAATACAAATGGGACCTCATTAAACTTAAAAGCTTTTGCACAACAAAGAAAACTGTAAACATAATGAAAAGACAACCCACAGAATGGGAGAAAATATTTGCAAACAAAGCAATGGACAAAGGATTAATCTCCAAAATATACAAACAGCTCATGTAGCTCAATATCAAAAAAACAAACAACCCAATCAAAAAATGGGCAGAAGACCTAAACAGACATTTCTCCAGAGAAGACATACAGATGGCCAAGAGGCACATAGAAAGATGCTCAACATCACTAATTATTAGAGAAATGCAAATCAAAACTACAATGAGGTATCACCTCACACCAGTCAGAATGGCCACCATCAAAAAATCTACAAACAATAAATGCTGGAGAGGGTATGGAGAAAAGGGAACCCTCTTGCACTGTTGGTGGGAATGTAAACTGATACAGCCATTATGGAGAACAGTATGGAGCTTTCTTAAAAAACTAAAAATAGAACTACCACATGACCCAGCAATCCCACTACTGGGCATATATCCTGAGAAAACCATAATTCAAAAAGTTACATGTACCCCAATGTTCATTGCAGCACTATTTACAATAGCAGGGCATGGAAGCAGCCTAAATGTCCATTGACAGATGAATGGATAAAGAAGATGTGGCACATATATAATATGGAATATTACTCAGCCATAAAAAGGAATGAAATTGAGTTATTTGTAGTGAGGTGGATGGACTGTCATACAGTGTGAAGTAAGTCAGAAAAAGAAAAACAAATACTGTATGCTAATGTATATATATGGAATCTAAAAAAAAAGAAAGAAAAAAAAATGGTACTGATGAACCTAGTGGCAGGGCAGGAATAAAGATGCAGATATAAAGAACAGACTTGAGGACACGCAGTCTGTGTGTGGGGGAGGGGGAAGCTGGAACCAAGTGAGAGATTAGCATTGACATATATACACTAACAAATGTAAAATAGATAGCTAGTAGGAAGATGCTGCATAGAACAGGGGGATCAGCTCAATGTTTTGTGATGACCTAGAAGGGTGGGATAGGAAGGATGGGAGGGAGGCTCAGAGGGAGGGGATATGGGGATATATGTATACATATAGCTGATTCAGTTTGTTGTACAGCATAAACTAACACAACATTGTAAAGCAATTATACTCTAAAAAAGATGTAATCAAAAAGATGTGGTACATATATACAGTGGAATATTACCCAGCCATAACAAGGAACAAAATTGGGTCATTTGTAGAGATGTGGATGGACCTATAGTCTGTCATACAGAGTGAAGTAAGCCAGAAGGAGAAAAACAAATATTGTATTATAACACATATATGTGGAATCTAGAGAAATGGTACAGATGAACCTATTTGCAGGGCAGAAATCCAGATGCAGACGTAGAGAACGGACATGTCAACACCAGGGGGGAAGGGGAGGGTGGGATGAACTGGAAGATTAGGGTGGAAATATATACAATACCATGCATAAAATAGACAGCTAGTGGGAACATGCTATAAAGCACAGGAAGCTCAGCTCCATGCTCTGTGACAACCTAGACAGGTGGGATGTGGGTCATGGGAGGGAGATCCAAGAGGCGGGGATATTGGTATATATATATAGCTGATTTACTTCATTGTACAGCAGAAACTAACAGAATATTGTAAAGCAATTATACTTCAATAATAATAATAAAAAAACTAGAAGAGGCAATTGTTTCTTAAAATGCAAAAACAGCAACACAAAACTTCAAGGATCATGAAAGAATAAAGAAAACATGACACCATCAAAAGAACACAATAATTTCTAGTAACCACCCCAAAGAAATGGAGCTATGAGATTTGCATTATAAAGAATTCAAAATGTTGTTTTAAGGAAGTTCAATGAGTTACAAAAAACACAGAAAGACAATTCAATGAAATCAGGAAAACAATACATAAACAAAATGGGAAGTTTAACAGAGAGATAGAAATCATAAAACAAATCCAAGAACTCTGGAGTTGAAGAACACAATGAGTGAAATGCAAAATGCACTAGAGAACATTAAGGGCATACTTGATCAAGCAGAAGAAAGAATATATGAAGTAGAATACAGGTCATTTGAAATTATCCAGTCAGAAAATAACAAAGAAAAAAAATGAAAAGGAGTGAAGGTAGCCTACATGAACTTGAGATACCATTAAGAGAAACAATCTATGAATTAGTGGATTCTCAGAAAGAGAAGATAGGGAAAAAGGGGTAGGAAGCTTATTTAAAGAAATAATGGATGAGAGCTTCCCATATCTGGGGAGAGACTCAGATATCCAAGTTCACGAAGCTTATAGGTCCCAAACTGAAATCAACTCAACTCAAAAATATTTTCTCCAAGTCACATTATAATTAAACTGTCTGCAATCAAAAATAGGTGAGAGAATTTTAGAAGCAGCAAGAGAAAAAATTTCTCACCTACAAGGGCCCATAAAGCTATCAGTGAATTTCCCAGCAGAAACTTTGCAAGCTAGGAGAGAGTGGGATGATATATTCAAAGTACTGAAAGAAAAAACTACCTACCAAGAATAATTTACTTGACAAAATTGTCTTTCAGAAATAAAGAACAAATAAAAACTTTATCAGACAAACAAAAGCTGAGGGAATTCATCACCACTAGACCTGACTTACAAGTAATGCTGAAAGGAGTTCAAGCTGAAATGAAAGGACACTATAGAATAACATGAAAACATATGAATATATAAAACACAATGGTAAATGTAAGTATATAGTCACAATCAGAATATTCCAATACTGTAATATAGTGGTGTGTTAATCATTCAACTCTAGCATAAAGGTTAAAACAAAAGTACTAAAAATAATTAATAATGCTTAATGAATACACAATATAAAAAGACATAAGTTGTGACAACAAGAACATAAAATGTGGGAGGGGGAGAAAAAGTGTAGAGTTGTTGTACACAACTGAAGTTAAGTTCATATCAACTTAAAATAAATTGTTATATCTTTAACATGTTTTATGTAAGTCACATGGTAACCACAAAGGAAAAACCTACAGTAGTAGCAAGAGAAGAAGAAAGGAACAAGGGAACTAAAAAATAGCCAGAAAACAATAAGATGACATTTGTAAATCCATACCAGTCAGTAATTACTTTAAAGTAAATGGATTAATTTCCCCATTCAAAAGGCAAAGCATGACTCAATGGATTAAAAAAAAAAAAGACCCAATTATATGCTACCTAAAAGAAACACTTCAGGACTTCCCTGGCAGTCCAGTGGTTGGGACTCCACACTTCCAGTGGAGGGGGCACAGGTTTGATCCCTGGTCAGGGAACTAGGATCCTGCATGCCACATGGTGCAGCCAAAAAGAAAAACTAATAAGGAAAAAGAAACACTTCAGCTTCAATGACATTCATCAAAGTGAAGGGATAGAAAAATATATTCCAAGCAAATGGAAACCAAAAGAGATAACCCTTGCTCTCTTTTGCAAGCTACACTTACATCAGACAAAATAGACTTTAAGTCAAAAACTGTAACAAGAGACAAAATAAGTCATTATATAATGATAAAATGATCAGTTCATCAAGAGGATATAACAATTGTATACATGCATGCACTCAACATGGCAGCACCTAAATATATTAAGCAAATACTAAGGGAGAAATAGACAACAATACAATAATAGTTAAGGGACATCAAAACCCCATTTCCAACAATGGATAGATCATCCAAACTAAAAAACAATTTCAAAAACATGGAACATGAACTGTACATTAGACCAAATAAACCTGACAGACATAGAAATAACATTTCATCCAACTACAGCAAAAGACATATTTTTCCAAATAGCACATGGAACATTCTCCAGGATAAAAAATATATTAGGTCACAAACAGATCTTAATGAATTTAATATTAAAATCATACCAAGTATCTTATCCAACTATAAGAGCATGAAACTAGAAATCAGTAAGAGGAAGAAAACTGGAAAATTCACAAATACATGGAAATTAAACAGCACAAACCTGAACAACAAATGGGTCAAAGAAGAAATAAAAAGGGGAAATAAAAAATATCTTGAAACAAATGAAATGGAAACATAACATATCAAAACTTATGGAATGCAGCAAAAGCAACTCTAAGAGGCAAGTTTATAGTGATAAATGACTACATTAAGAAAAAAAAAGAAAGACCTCAAATAAACAGCCTAAGTTTATAATGAATGGAACTAGAAAAAGAAGGAAAAACTAGAGCCAAAGTTAGCAGAAGGGAGGCGATAACAAAGATCAGAGCAGAAATAAATGAAATAAAGATGAGAAACACAATAGAAAAGACCCAAAAAACTAAGAACTGGATTATTTTAGGATAAATAAAATTAACAAACTTTTAGGTAGACTAAGAAAAAAAAGAGAGAGTACTCAAATAAAATCAGAAATGAAAAACAAGACACAGAAATACTAAGGATCATAAGAGACTACTATGAACAATTATACACCAAGAAATTAGATAGACAAGAAGAAATGGATAAGTTCCTAGACACATACAACCTACCAAGACTGAAACATGAAGAAACAGAAAATCTGAACAGACCAAGAATGAGTAAGGAGTTGAATCAGTAATCAAAACTCATCCAACAAAGAAAAGCCCAAGGACCAGATAATTTCCCTAGTGAGTTCCAACAAAGATTTACTGAAGAATTAATGCCAGTCCTTCTCAAACTCAAAAAAACGCCCAAAAGAGAAGGAAACACTCCCAAACTCTCTTTATGAGACCAGCATTATTACCCTGATACCAAATCCAGATAAGGACCCTACAAGAAAAGAAAATTACAGGCCAATATATCAGATGAATGATTTTAAAATTCTCAATGAAATACCAGCAAACTGAATTCAGCATGTTAAAAGGATCATAAGCCATAATCAAGTGAGATTTACCTCTGGGATGCAAGGATGGCTCAAAATACGCAAGTCAATAAATGTGATATACCACATTAATAGAATGAAAGATAAAAATCATATGCTGGGTGAAGGAGGTCAAAAGGTTAAAAAAAGCAGAATTTCTCTCCTGCCATTTACAACAGCATGGATGGACCTAGAGGGTATTATGCTTAATGAAACAGAGAATGACAAATGTTCTATTCTCTAACTTATATACAGAATCTAAAAAATAAATGAATGAACATAACAAAACAGAAACAGACTTACAGATATAGAGAACAAACTAGTGGTTACCAGCAGAGAGAAAAAAAGAGGGAAGGGGCAAGATAGGAGTAGGAGATTAAGAGAAACAGACTACTATGTATAAAATAGATAAACAACAAGGATATATTATAGAGCACAGGGAATTACAGCCATTATTTTGTAGTAACAGTAAATGGAGTATAATGTATAAAAATATTAAAGCACTAAGCTATACAACTGAAACTAATATAATATTGTAAATCAACTATACTTCAATAAAGAAAAGAATACTGTCAAAAAAGTAGAATTTCTTATTAATTTTTAGATTGATTACATACTTTGGATACATAGGTTTAAATAAAACATATTACCTGTTTATTTAAGTAATAGAATTAATTTCACCCCCAAAAAAATATGATCATCTCCATAGATGCAGAAAAAGCATTCGACAAACTCAGTGTCTTTTCATGATAATAACTCTCAACAGATTGGTTATAGAAGAAATGAACCTCAACATAATAAAGACTATATATGACTAGCCCACAGCTAACATCTTACTCAGTGGTGTAAGGTTGAAAGCTCTTCCTCTAAGACCAGAAACAAGACAAGGGTGCCCACTCTCATCACTCCTATTCAACATAGTACTGGAAGTTGTAGCAAGAGCAATTACGGAAGAAAAAGAAATAAAACACATCCAAATCTGAAAGGAAAAAGTAAAGTAGTCTCTGTGTGAAAATATTATCTTATTTGTTAGAAAGTGCTGAAATTCCATGCCAAAAAAACCCACAAAAAACCCCATTAGAAATAACACAAAAATTCAGTAAAGTTTCAGGATACAAAACATTTTGAATTTGATACACTAACAACAAACTTCCTGAAAAAAGAAATAAACATAATAACCCCATTTACAATAGCATCAAAAACAATAAAATACATATGAATAAATTTAACCAAGGAGGTGAAAGATCTGTACACTGAAAAGTGCAAAACACTGATGAAAGAAACTGGATAAGACATAAATAAATGGAAAGATATTCTGTATAAATTAGAAAAATTAATGTTAAACTGTTCATACTCCACAAAATTAATGTAATACCTATCAAGATTCCAGAGGAATTTTTTACAGAAATAGAAAAAAAATCCTAAAATTTGTGTGGAACCACAAGGACCCTGAATAATCTAAGTTATCCTGAAAAAGAGGACAAAACAGGAAGCATCACACATCCTGATGTCAAACTATACTACAAAACTATAGTATTAATAACAGTATGGCAGGATCTGCCCACAGACCTGGCGCCTCCAGGCAGCTGACACGAACCTGGTCTCCTCAGGACCCACTGGGGCTTTGGCTTCTGGAACACATGGGGCTGAGTCCATGCTGACAGCATAGGGGCTTTGGAACAACACAGGGTCAAGTCCATGCTAATGGGAGCCAAGTCTCCTCAGGAGTTGCTGAGGCTTCAGCTTTGGGACGTTGTGGAGTCCAGTTCACGCTGACGGGAGCCCCATCTCCTCAGGACCTGCTGGGAGGTGGTGTGGCTGATGGAAAAGAATGTCATATAAATGAGGTCATACAGTGTGTAGCACTTCAGACTGGATTCTTTCACTTAGCAATGTAATCCACAGGACCTAAGACATGGTAGCTACTACTATACTCTTCCCATGGTGCCTCGTAATATCATGTGGACGCCTACAAGGGAAATAAGTACCACAACTTTGGTTGACCTTGGTCTGGCCATGTGGATGAAAGGCTCTTAGTGCTCCAGCCAGGCGTCAGGGCTGTGCCTCTGAGGTGGGAGAGCAAACTTTAGGACACTGGTCCACAAGAGACCTCCCAGCTCCACGTAATATCAAATGGCAAAAATCTACCAGAGATCTCCTTCTCAATGCCAAGACCCAGCTTCACTCAACGACCAGCAAGCTACAGTGCTGGACACCCTATGCCAAACAACTAGCAAGACAGGAACACAACCCGACCCATTAGCAGAGAGGCTGCCTAAAATCATAATAAGGCCACTGACCCCCAAAACACACCACCAGAAGTGGACCTGCCCAACAGAAAGATAAGATCCAGCCTCATCCACCAGAACACAGGCACTAGTCCCCTCCACCAGGAAGACTACACAACCCAGTGAACAAACCTTAGCCACTGGGGACACACACCAAAAACAATGGGAACTACGCACCTGCAGCCTGCAAAAAGGAGACCCCAAACACAGTAAGTTAAGCAAAATGAGAAGACAGAAAAACACAGCGGATGAAGAAGCAAGGTAAAAACCCACCAGACTTAACAAATAAAGAGGAAATAGGCAGTCTACCCGAAAAAGAATTCAGAATAATGATAGTAAAGATGATCCAAAATCTTGGAAATAGAATAGAGAAAATACAAAAACGTTTAACAAGGACCTAAACGAACTAAAGAGCAAGCAAACAATGATGAACAACACAATAAACGAAATTAAAAATTCTCTAGAAATGATCAATAGCATAATAACTGAGGCAGAAGAACGGATAAGTGACCTGGAAGATAAAATAGTGGAAATAACTACTGCAGAGCAAAATAAAGAAATTAGAATGAAAAGAACGGAGGACAGTCTCAGAGACATCTGGGACAACATTAAACACACTAACATTCAAATTATAGGGGTCCCAGAAGAAGAAGAGAAAAAGAAAGGGACTGAGAAAATATTGGAAGACATTATAGTTGAAAACTTCCCTAATATGGGAAAGGAAATAGTTAATCAAGTCCAGGAAGCACAGAGAGTCCCATAAATCCAAGCAGAAACACGCCAAAACACATATTAAACAAACTATAAAAAATTAAATACAAAGAAAAAATATGAAAGCAGCAAGGGAAAAACCAACAAATAACACACAAGGGAATCCCCATAAGGTTAGCAGGTGATCTTTCAGCAGAAACTCTGCAACGCAGTAGGGAGTGGCAGGACATATTTAAAGTGATGAAGGAGAAAAACCTACAACCAAGATTACTCTATGCAGCAAGGATCTCATTCAGATTTGATGGAGAAATTAAAAACTTGACAGACAAGCAAAAGCTAACAGAATTCAGCACCACCAAACCAGCCTTACAACAAATGCTAAAGGGACTTCTCTAGGCAGGAAACACAAGAGGAGGAAATCACCTACAATGACAAACCCAAAAGAATTAAGAAAATGGGAATAGGAACATACATATTGATAATTACCTTAAATGTAAATGGATTAAATGGTCCAACCAAAAGACATAGTCTGGCTGAATGGATACAAAAACAAGACCTGTATATATGCTGTCTACAAGAGACCCACTTCAGACCTAGGGACACACACACACTGAAAGTAAGGGGATGGAAAAAGACATTCCATGCAAATGGAAATCAAGAGAAAGCTGGAGTAGCAATTCTCATATCAGATAAAATAGACTTTAAAATAAAGACTATTACAAGAGACAAAGAAGGACACTACATAATGATCAAGGGATTGATCCAAGAAGAAGATATAACAATTGTAAATATTTATGCACCCAACATAGGAGCACCTCAATACATAAGGCAAACACTAACAGCCATAAAAGGGAAAATCGACAATAACACAATCATAGTAGGGGCCTGTAACACCCCACTTTCACCAATGGACAGATCTTCCAAAATGAAAATAAATAAGGAAACACAAGCTTTAAATAATACATTAAACAAGATGGACTTAATTGGTATTTATAGGACATTCCATCCAAAAACAACAGAATACACATTTTTCTCAAGTGCTCATGGAACATTCTGCAGGATGGATTATATCTTGGGTCACAAAACAAGCCTTGGTAAATTTAAGAAAATTGAAATTGTATCAAGTGTCTTTTCTGACCACATGCTATGAGACTAGATATCAATTACAGGAAAAAATCTGTAAAAACTACAAGCACATGGAGGCTAAACAATACAATACTTAATAACCATGAGATCACTGAAGAATTCAAAGAGGATTCAAAAAGTACCTAGGAAAAAATGACAATGAAAACACGATGACCAAAACCTATGGGACACAGCAAAAGCAGTTCTAAGAGGGATGCTTATAGCAATACATTCCTGCCTTAAGAAACAAGAAGCATCTCAAATAAACAACCTAACCTTACATCTAAATCAATTAGAGAAAGTAGAACAAAAAAACCCCAAAGTTAGCAGAAGGAAAGAAATCATAAAGATCAGATCAGAAATAAATGAAAAAGAAATGAAGGAAACCATAGCAAAGGTCAATAAAACTAAAAGCTGGTTCTTTGAGAAGATAAAAAAAAATTGATAAAGCATTACCAGACTCATCAAGAAAAAAAGGGGAAGACTCAAATCAATAGAATTAGAAATGAAAAAGGAAAAGTAACAACTGACACTGCAGAAATACAAAGGGTCATGAGAGATTACTACAAGAAAATCTATGCCAATAAAATGGAAAACCTGGAAGAAATGGACAAATTCTTAGAAATGCACCACCTTCCGAGACTGAACCAGCAAGAAATAGAAAATATGAACAGACCAATCACAAGCAGTGAAATTGAAACTGTGAATAAAAATCTTCCAACAAAGAAAAGCCCAGGAACAGATGGCTTCACAGGCGAATTCTATCAAACATTTAGAGAAGAGCTAACACCTATCCTTCTCAAATGTTTCCAAAAAATGGCAGAGGGAGGAACACTCCCAAACTCATTCTATGAGGCCACAATAACCCTGATGCCAAAACCAGACAAAGATGTCACAAAGAAAGAAAACGAGAGGCCAATATCACTGATGAACATAGATGCAAAAATCCTCAACAAAATACTAGCAAACACAATCCAACAGCACATTAAAAGGATCACGCACCATTATCAAGTGGGGTTTATCCCAGGAATGCAAGGATTCTTCAAAATACGCAAATCAATCAATGTGATACACCATATTAACAAAGTGAAGGAGAAAAACCATATGATCATCTCAATCGATGCAGAAAAAGCTTTCCATAAAATTCAACATCCATTTATGATAAAAAGCCCTGCAGAAAGTAGGCATAGAGGGAATTTTCCCCAACATCATAAAGGCCATATATGACAAACCCACAGCCAACATCATTCTCAATGGTGAAATATTGAAACCATTTCCACTAAGATCAGGAAGAAGACAAGGTTGCCCACTCTCACCATTATTATTCAACATAGTTTTCAAAGTTTTAGCCACAGCAATCAGGGAAGAAAAAGAAATACAAGGAATCCAAATCAGAAAAGAAGAAGTAAAGCTGTCACTGTTTGCAGATGACATGATACTATACATAGAGAGTCCTAAAGGTGCTACCAGAAAATGACTAGCACTAATCAATGAATTTGGTAAAGTAGCAGGATATAAAATTAATGCACAGAAATCTCTAGCATTCCTATACACTAATGATGAAAAATCTGAAAGTGAAATCAAGAAAACACTCCCATTTACCATTGCAACAAAAAGAATAAAATATCTAGGAATAAACCTACCTAAGGAGACAAAAGACCTGTATGCAGAAAATTATAAGATACTGATGAAAGAAATTAAACATGGTACAAATAGATGGAGAGATATACCATGTTCTTGGATTGGAAGAATCAACATTGTGAAAATGACACTACTACCCAAAGCAATCTACAGATTCAATGCAATCTCTGTCAAACTACCACTGGTATTTTTCACAGAACTAGAACAAAAAATTTCACAATTTGTATGGAAACACAAAAGACCCCGCATAGCCAAAGCAATCTTGAGAATGAAAAACGGAGCTGGAGGAATCAGGCTCCCTGACTTCAGACTATACTACAAAGCTACAGTAATCAAGACAATATGGTACTGGCACAAAAACAGAAATATAGATCAATGGAACAGGATAGAAAGCACAGAGATAAACCCACGCACATATGGTCACCTTATCTTTGATAAAGGAGGCAGGAATGTACAGTGGAGAAAGGACAGCCTCTTCAATAAGTGGTGCTGGGAAAACTGGACAGGTACCTGTAAAAGTATGAGATTAGAAAAATCCCTAACAGCATACACAAAAATAAGCTCAAAATGGATTAAAGACCTAAATGTAAGGCCAGAAACTATCAAACTCTTAGAGGAAAACACAGGTAGAACACTCTATGACATAAATCACAGCAAGATCATTTTTGACCCACCTCCTAGAGAAGTGGAAATAAAAATAAACAAATGGGACCTAATGAACCTGCAAATCTTTTGCACAGCACAGGAAACCATAAACAGGACCAAAAGACAACCCTCAGAATGGAAGAAAATATTTGCAAACGAAGCAACTGACAAAGGATTAATCTCCAAAATTTACAGGCAGCTCATGCAGCTCAATAACAAAACAATGAACAACCCAATCCAAAAAATGGGCAGAAGACCTAAATAGACATTTCTCCAAAGAAGATATACAGATTGCCAACAAACACATGAAAGAATGCTCAACATCATTAATAATTAGAGAAATGCAAATCAAAACTACAATGAGATATCATCTCACACCAGTCAGAATGGCCATCATCAAAAAATCTAGAAACAATAAATGCTGGAGAGGGTGTGGAGAAAAGGGAACACTCTTGCACTGCTGGTGGGAATGTGAATTGGTTCAGCCACTATGGAGAACAGTATGGTGGTTCCTTAAAAACGTACAAATAGAACTACCATATGACCCAGCAATCCTACTAGTGGGCATATACCCTGAGAAAACCATAATTCAAGAAGAGTCATGTACCAAAATGTTCATTGCAGCTCTATTTACAATAGCCAGGAGATGGAAACAACCTAAGTGTCCATCATCGGATGAATGGATAAAGAAGATGTGGCACATATATACAATGGAATATTACTCAGCCATAAAAAGAAATGAAATTGAGCTATTTGTAATGAGGTGGATGGACCTAGAGTCTGTCATACAGAGTGATGTAAGTCAGAAAGAGAAAGACAAATACCGTATGCTAACACATATATATGGAATCTAAGAAAAAAAAATGTCATGAAGAACCTAGGGGTAAGACGGGAATAAAGACACAGACCTACTAGAGAATGGACTTGAGGATATGGGGAGGGGGAAGGGTAAGCTGTGACAACGTGAGAGAGTGCCATGGACATATATACACTACTACCAAACGTAAAATAGATAGCTAGTGGGAAGCAGCCGCATAGCACAGGGAGATCAGCTCGATGCTTTGTGACCACCTGGATGGGTGGGATAGGGAGGGTGGGAGGGAGGGAGATACAAGAGGGAGGAGATATGGGAACATATGTATATGTATAACGGATTCACTTTGTTATAAAGCAGAAACTAACACACCATTGTAAAGTAATTATACTCCAATAAAGATGTAAAAATAAAAAAAGGAAAAGAAGAAATAGATGATCTGAAGAGACCAATCACTAGTAGTGAAATTGAATATGTAATTAAAAAAAAAAACTCCCAGCAAATAAAAGTCCAAAACCAGACAGCTTCACAGTGGGGTTCTACCAAACATATAAAGAAAAGCTAATACCTATCCTTCTCAAGGTATTCCAAAATATTGAAGTAGAGGGAATTCTCCTCCCAAGTTCATTCTATGAGGCCACTATCACCCTGATACCGAAGTCAGACAAACACATTAGAAAAAAAAAAAAAGAAAAAAGAAAATTATAAGCCAATATCTCTGATGAATATAGATGCAAAAATCCTCAACAAAATATTAACAAACTGAATTCAACAATATATAAAAAGGTCATACACCATGATGAAGTGGGATTTATTCCAGAGATGCAAGGATGGTTCTATATTTGCAAATCAATTGAGATACACCACACCAATGAAATAAAAAATAAAAATCACATGATCATCTCAATAGACATAGACAAAGCATCTGACAAAATTCAACATCCATTCATGATAAAAATTCTCATTTAAGTTGGTACAGAGGAAATATATGTCAACGTAATAAAGGCCATTTATGACAAAGCCACAGCTAACATCATATTCAATGGTGAAAAGCTGAGTCTTTCCTTTAAAATCCAGAAGAAGACAAGGATGCCCACTCTCACCACTTCTATTTAACATAGTATTAGAAGTTCTAGCCACAGCAATAAGACAAGAAATAAAAGGCATTCAAGTTATAAGGGAAGAAGTAAAACCGTCACTATTTGCAGATGACAAGATACCATATATACAAAACCCTAAAGTCTCCACACAGAATCTATTTGAACTAATAAACGAATTCAGTAAAGTGGCAGGATACAAGATTAATATCATAAATCTTTTGCTTTTCTATGCACTAATAATGAACTATCAGAAAGAGAAAGCAAGAAAACAATCTTGTTTAAAATCTCAACAAAAGAATAAAATATCTAGGAATAAACTTAGCCAAAAATGTGAAAAACCTATACTTTAAAACACTGATGAAGGAAACTGAAGATGATACAAAGAAATGTAAAGATATCCCGTGTTCATGGACTGGAAGAATTAATATTGTTAAAGTGGCCATATTGCCCAAAGCAATCTGCAGGTTTAATGCAATCCCTATCAAAATACCCATGACATTTTTCACAGAACTAGAACAAATAATCCTAAAATTTATATTGAACCACAAAAGACTCAAATTACCAAAACAATCTTGAGAGAAAAGAACAAAGATGGAGGTATCATGCTCCCAGACTTCATACTTCAGGCACTGCAAAGCTACAGTCATCAAAATATCATGCTATTGTGCCAGCATGATACTGGCACAATAACTGACATATAGATGAATGGAACAGAATAGAGAGCCCAGAAATAAACACACACACCTATGGTCAATTAATCTATGACAAAGGAGGCAAGGATATACAATGGACAAAAGACAGCCTCTTCAATAAGTGGTGCTGGGAAAATTGGACAGCTACATGTTAAAGAATGAGATTAGACGTTTTCTCATACCATATACAAAAATAAACTCAAAATGGATTAAGACCTAAACATAAGACCTGAAACCATAAAACTCCTAGAAGAGAACACAGAACACTCTTTAATATAAATTGTAGCAGTATTTTTTAGGACCTGTCTCCTAAGGCAAAAGAAATAAAAGCAAAAATAAATAAATGGGACCTAATTAAACTCCAAAGCTTTTGCACAGCAAAGCAAACCATCAACGAATGAAACAACAACCTACAGAATGGAGAAAATATTTGCAAATGATACGGCCGATAAGAGATTAATATCCAAAATATATAAACAGCTCACACAACTCAATATTAAAAAAAACCCAATTAAAAAATGGGCAGAAGACCTGAATAGAGATTTTTCCAATGAAGACATACAAATGGCCAATAAGCACATGAAAAGTTGCTCAACATTGCTAATTGATAGTGAAATGCAAACCAAAACCACAGTGAGATATCATCTCACACCTATCCGAATGGCTATCATTAAAGACAACAAATAACAAATGCTGGTGAGGATTTTGAGAAAAGGCAACCCTTATACACTGTTGGTAGAATGTAAATTGGTGCAGCTACTATGGAAAACATTATGGCGGTTCCTCAAAAAAACTAAAACTAGAACTACCATATGATCCAGAAATTCCAACCCTGAGTATATATCCAAAGAAAACAAAAACAATAATTCAAAAAAATATATGCACCCTTATATTCAGTATTATTTACAATAACTGAGGTATGGATGCAACCTAAGTGTCCATCAACAGGGGAATGCAAAAAGAAGATGTGATATAGTCATACAATGGAATAATATTCAGCCATAAGAAAGAATGAAATCCATCCATTTGAAACAATGGGGATGGACCTAGAGGGTATTATGCTTAGTGAAATAAGTCAGATGAGACAAATACTTTATGTTATCAGTTATATATGGAATCCAAATAATAAAACAAATAAAAGTACATAACAAAACAGAAACAGACTCACAGATACAGAGACAAACTACAAGTTACCAGTAGGGAGAGGGAAGAGGGGAGGGGAAAGATAGGGGTATGAGATTAAGAGGTACAAACTATTATGTATAAAATAGATAAGCAACAAGGATATATTGCACAGCACAGGGAAATATAGCCCTTATTTTGTAATAACTTTAAATGGAGTATAATCTACAAAAATATTGAATTACTGTTGTACATCTGAAACTAATATAATATTGTAAATCAACTATACTTCAAATAAAAAAAAAACAGTATAGTACTGGCATAAAAACAGACACATAGACCAATGGAATGGAATTGAGAGCCCAGAAATAAATCCATGCATATATGGTGAACAAATATTTGACAAATGAGCCAAAAATACTCAAAGAGGAAAAGACAGTCTCATCAATAAATAGTGTTGGAAAGCTGGATATTCACATGGAAAGAAAAGAAATTGGATCCCTATCTTATACCTCTTACAAAAATTAGCTTGAAATGGATTAAAAACTTAAATGTAAGACCTGAAGCCATAAAATTACTAGAAGAAAACAGGGGAAAACCTCCCTAAAATTGACCTTGATTATTATCAAAAGCAAAAATAAACAAGTGGGACCACATCATACTAAAAAACCTTCTGCATAGCAAGAGAAACAACGAACAAAATGAAAAGGCAACCTACAATGAGAGAAAATATTTTCTTACCACTTACATGATATGAGATTAATATCCAAAATATATAAGGAACCCATAGAACTCAATAGCATAAAACAAATAATCTGATTTTTAAAGTGGCAGAGGATCTGAATAAACATTTTGCCAGAGAAGGTATACAAGTGGCCAACAAGTACATGAAAAGATGCTCAAAATCACTAATCATAAGGGAAAGGAAAATTAAAAACACAATACACCTGCAGAATGCGTATTACCAAAAAGACAAGAAATAACAAGTGTTGGTGAGGATGTAGAGAAAAGCTTACCCTTGTGCATTCTTAGTGGGAATGTAAATTGGTACATCCACTGGAAAACAGTATAGAAGTTCCTTAAAAAATTAAAAAGAGATCTATCATATGATCCAGCAATCCCACTTCTTGGTATTTAACTGAAGGAAATGAAACCACTATCTTGAAGAAATATCTGCATCCCCCATGTTCATCGCAGCATTATTTACAATATCCACGAGGTGGGAACAACTGAAGCACTCATCAATGGAATAATGGATAAAGGAAATGTTGTATATATACACAATGGAGTATTATTCAGCTATAAAAAAAGGAAATCTTGACATTTGCGACAACAAAGATAGATCTTGAGGGCATTATGCTATGGGAAGTAAATCAGTCAGAGAAAGAGAATACTGTATGATTTCACTTATACGTGGAATCTAGAAATGCCAGTCTCATAGAAACAGAGTAGAATAGTGGTTGACAGGGGCTGGTGGCTGGAGGAGATGGGGATATGCTGGTCAAGGGTACAAATTTTCAGTTATAAGATGAATAAGTCCGGGGATCTAACATACAACATGATGATCAGAGTTAACAATAGTGTTAAATATTTGAAGGTTGCTAACAGAATAGATTGTAAATATTCTGACCACACACCAAAAAGTATATTATGTGAGGTGACAGAAGTGTTGACTAACTGTACTGTGGTAGTCATTTCACAATACATACATGTATCAGTCATCATGTTTGTATACCTTAAGTTTACATAATATTATATGTCAATTGTATCTCAATAAACCAAATATAAAAGACATTTTTTAAAAATTTAACATCTTTATTGGGGTATAATTGCTTTACAATGTTGTGTTAGTTTCTGCTGCATAACAAAGTAAATCATCTATATGTATACATATATCCCCATATCCCCTCCATCTTGCGTCTCCCTCCAACCCTCCCTATCCCACCCCTCTAGGTGATCACAAAGCACTGAGCTGATCTCCCTGTGCTTATGCAGCTTCTTCCCACTCGCCATCTATTTTACATTTGGTAGTGTATATATGTCAATTCTACTTCTTTCACTTCGTCCCAGCTTACCCTTCCCCTCCACGTATCCTCAAATCCATTCTCTACAGCTGCTTCCTTATTCCTGTCCTATTCATCTAGGCTTCTATATATGTGTTAGCATATGGTATTTGTTTTTCTCTTTCTGACTTACTTCACTCTGTATGACAGACTCTAGGTCCATCCACCTCACTACAAATAATTCAATTTCATTTCTTTTTATGGCTTAGTAATATTCCATTGTATATATGTGTCACATCTTCTTTACCCATTCATCTCTTGATGGACACTTAGGTTGCTTCCATGTCCTCGCTATTGTAAATAGTGCTGCAGTGAACATTGTGGTACATGTCTCTCTTTGAATTATGGTTTTCTCAGAATATATGTCCAGTAGTGGTACTGCTGGGTCAAGTGGTAGTTCTATTTTTAGTGTTATAAGGAACCTCCATACTGTTCTCCAAAGTGGCTGTAGCAATTTACATTCCCACCAACAGTGCAAGAGGGTTCCCTTTTCTCCACACCCTCTCCAGCATTTATTGTTTGTAGGTGTTCTGATGATAGCCACTCTGACCAGTGTGACATGGTACCTCACTGTAGTTTTGATTTGCATTTCTCTAATAATTAGTGACATTGAGCATCCTTTCATGTGCCTCTTGGTCATCTGTATGTCTTCTTTGGAGAAATGTCTATTTAGGTCTACTGCCCATTTTATGATTGGGTTGTTAGTTTTTTTGATATTGAGCTGCATGAGTTGCTTGTATATTTTGGAGATTAATCCTTTGTCAGTTGATTCGTTTGCAAATATTTTTTCCAATTTTGAGGGTTGTCTTTTGGTCTTGTTTATGGTTTCCTTTGCTGTGCAAAAGCTTTTAAGTTTCATTAGGCCCCATTTATTTTTGTTTTTATTTCCATTTCCTAGGAGGTGGGTCAAAAAGGATCTTACTGTGATATATGTCAAAGAGTGTTCTTCCTCTGTTTTGCTCTAACAGTTTTATATTGTCTGGCTTTACAGACACTGGCTTTAGGTCTTTAATCCATTTTGAGTTTACTTTTGTGTATGGTGTTAGGGAGTGTTCTGATTTCATTCTTTTATGTGTAGCTCTCCAGTTTTCCCAGCACCACTTATTGAAGAGGTTCTTTTTTCTCCATTGTATATTCTTGCCTCCTTTATCATAGATAAAGTGACCATATGTGTGTGGGTTTATCTCTGGGCTTTCTATCCTGTTCCATTCATCTATTTCTGTTTTTGTGCCAGTACCATACTGCCTTGATTACTGTAGCTTTGTAGTATAGTCTGAAGTCAGGAAGCCTGATTCCTCCAGCTCCATTTTTCTTTCTCAAGATTGCTTAGGCTATGCAGGGTCTTTTGTGTTCCATACAAATTGTGAACTTTTTTGTTCTAACTCTGTGAAAAATGCCATTGGTAGTTTGATAGGGATTGCATTGATTCTTTAGATTGCTTTGTATGGTATAGTCATTTTCACAATGTTTTTTCCAATCCAAGAACATGATATATCTCTCCCTCGTTTGTTTCATCTTTAATTTCTTTCATCAGTGCTTTATAGTTTTCTGCATACAAATCTTTTGTCTCCTTAGACAGGTTTATTCCTAGGTATTTTATTCTTTTTGTTGCAATGGTAAATGGGAGTGTTTCCTTAATTTCTCTTTCAGATTTTTCATCATTCGTGTATAGGAATGCAAGAGATTTCTGTGCATTAATTTTGTATCCTGCTACTTTACCAAATTCATTGATTGGTTATAGTAGTTTTCTAGTGGCATCTTTAGGATTCTCTATGTATAGTATCATGTCATCTGCAAACAGTGACAGCTTTACTTCTTCTTTTCCGATTTGGATTCCTTGTATTTCTTCTGATTGCTGTGGCTAAAACTTTGAACACTATGTTGAATAATAGTGGTGAGAGTGGGCAACTTTGTCTTGTTCCTGATCTTAGAGGAAACTATCTCAGTTTTTTACCATTGAGAACGATGTTGGCTGTGGCTTTGTCATATATGGGCTCTATTATGTTGAGGTATGTTCCCTCTGTGCCTACTTTCTGGAGAGTTTTTATCATAAATGGGTGTTGAATTTTGTCAAAAGCTTTTTCTGCATCTATTGCGATTATCATATGGATTTTATCCTTCAATATGTTAATATGGTGTATCACATTGATTTATTTGCGTGTATTGAAGAATCATTGCATTCCTGGGATAAATCCCACTTGATCATGGTGTATGATCCTTTTAATGTGCTGCTGGATTCTGTTTGCTACTATTTTGTAGAGGATTTTTGCATCTATGTTCATCAGTGATATTGGCCTCCAGTTTTCTTTTTTTGTGACATCATTGTCTGGATTTGGTATCAGGGTGATGGTGGCCTCGTACAATGACTTTGGGAGTATTCCTCCCGCTGCTGTATTTTGGAAGAAGGATAGGTGCTAACTTGTCTCTAAATGTTTGATAGAATTCGCCTGTGAAGCCATCTCGTCCTGAGCCTTTGTTTGTTGGAAGATTTTCAATCACAGTTTCAATTTCCGTGTTTTTGATTGGTCTGTTTATATATTCTATTTCTTGCTGGTTCAGTCTTGGAAGGTTGTGCTTTTCTAAGAATTTGTCCATTTCTTCCAATGGGCATATATGGCTTCTAATAATCTCTCATGATACTTTGTATTTCTGCAGTGTCAGTTGTTACTTCTTTTTCGTTTCTAATCCTATTGATTTTAGTCTTCTCCCTTTCTTTCTTGATGAGTCTGGCTAATGGTTTATTAGTTTTGTTTATCTCCTCAAAGAACGAGCTTTAGTTTATTGATCTTTGCTATTGTTTCCTTCATTTCTGTTTCATTTATTTCTGATCTGATCTTTATGATTTCTTTCCTTCTGCTAACTTTGGTTTTGTTTGTTTGCTCTTCTTTCTTTAATTGCTTTAGGTGTAAGCTTAGGTTGTTTATTTGAGATTTTTCTTGTTTCTTGATGTAGGCTTGCGTCACTATAAACTTCCCTCTTAGAACTGCTTTTGCTGCACCCCATAAGTTTTGGGTCATCATGTTTTCATTGTCATTTTTTTAAGTTTTTTTTTAGTTTCCTTTCTGATTTCTTCAGTGACCTCTTGGTTATTTAGTATCATATTGTTTAGCCTCCATGTGTTTGTGTTTTTAACAGTTTTTTTCCTATAATTGATATCCAGTCTCATAGAGTTGTGGTTGGAAAAGATGCATGATATGATTTCAATTTTCTTAAGTTTACCAAGGCTTGATTTTTGTCCCAAGATATGATCTATCCAGCAGAATGTTCCATGAGCACTTGAGAAGAAAGTGTATTCTATTGTTTTTGGATGGAATATCCTATAAATATCAGTTAAGTCCATCTTGATTAATGTATCATTTAAAGCTTGTGTTTCCTTATTTATTTTCATTTTTGATGATCTGCCTATTGATGAAAGTGGGGTGTTAAAGTCCCTTACTATTATTGTGTTACTGTTGATTTCCCCTTTTATGTCTGTTAGCACTTGCCTTATGTATTGAGGTGCTCCTATGTTGGCTGCCTAAATATTTACAATTGTTACATCATCTTCTTGGACTGATCCCTTGATCATTATGTAGTGTCCTTCTTTGTCTCTTGTAATAGTCTTTATTTTAAAGTCTATTTTATCTGATATGAGAATTGCTACTACAGCTTTCTTTTGATTTCCATTTGCATGGAATATCTTTTTCAATCCCCTCACTTTCAGTCTGTATGTGTCCCTGGGTCTGAAGTGTGTCTCTTGTAGACAGCATATATACGGGTCTTGTTTTTGTATTCATTCAGTCAGTCTATGTCTTTTGGTTGGAGCATTTAATTAATTTACATTTAAGGTAATTATCGATATGTATGTTCCTATTACCATTTTCTCAATTGTTTTGGGTTGTTATTGTAAGTCTTTTCCTTCTCTTGTGTTTCCTGCCTAGAGAAGTTCCTTTAGCATTTGTTGTAAAGCTGGCTTGGTGGTGCTGAATTCTCTTAACTTTTGCTTGTCTGTAAAGGCTTTAATTTCTCCATCAAATCTGAATGAGATCCTTGCTGGGTAGAGTAATCTTGGTTTTAGGTTTTTCCCTTTCATGACTTTAAATATGCCCTGCCACTCCCTTCTGCTTTGCAGAGTTTCTGCTGAAAGATCACCTGTTAATCTTATGGGGATTCCCGCATATGTTATTTTTTGCTTTTCCCTTGCTGCTTTTAATATTTTTTCTTTGTATTTATGTTTTGATAGTTTGATTTATATGTGTCTTTGCATGTTTCGCCTTGGATTTATCCTGTATGGGACTCTCTGCACTTCCTGGACTTGACTATTTCCTTTCCCATGTTAGGGAAGTTTTCAACTATAATCTCTTCAAATGTTTTCTCAGACCCTATCATTTTCTCTTCTTCTTCTGGGATCCCTTTAATTCAAATGTTGGTGCATTTAATGTTGTCCCAGTGGTCTCTGAGACTGCCCTCAGTTCTTTTCATTCCTTTTTCTTCATTCTGCTCTGCAGTAGTTATTTCCACTGTTTTATCTTCCAGGTCACTTATCCGTTCTTCTGCCTTAGTAATTCTGCTATTGATTCCTTCTAGAGAATTTTTAATTTCATTTATTGTGTTGTTCCTCATTGTTTGTTTGCTCTTTAGTTCTTCTAGTTCCTTGTTAAACATTTCTTGTATTTTCTTCATTCTATTTCCAAGATTCCGGATCATCTTTACTATCATTACTCTGACTTCTTTTTTAGGTAGACTGCCTATTTCCTCTTCATTTGTTTGGTCTGCTGGGCTTTTACCTTGCTTTTCATCTGTTGCGTATTTCTCTGTCTTCTCATTTTGCTTAACTTACTGTGTTTGGGGTCTCTTTTTCACAGGATGCAGGTTCGTATTTCCTGTTGTTTTTCGTGTCTGTCCCCAGTGTGTAAGTTTTGTTCAGGGGGTTGTGTAGTCTTCCTGGTGGAGGCAACTGGTGACTGTTTGCTGGATGAGTTGGGTCTTGTCTTTCTGGTGGGCAGGACCACGTCCAGTGGTATGTTTTGGGGTGTCTGTGAACTTATTATTTTTAGGCAGCCGCTCTGCTAATGGGCGGGGTTGTGTTCCTCTTTTGCTATTTGTTTGGCATGGGGCATCCAGCACTGGAGCTTGCTGTCTGTTGGGTGGAGCTGGGTTTTAGCATTGAGATGGAGATCTCTGGGAGAGGTCTCGCCAATTGATATTACATAGGGCCGGGAGGTCTCTGGTGGTCAAATGTCCTGTACTCGGTTCTCCCACCTCAGAGGCTCAGGCCTGACACCCGGCTGGAGCACAAAGACCCTCTCAGCCACATGGCTCAGAAGAAAAGTGAGAAAAAGCAAAGAAAAAATAAAATAATTAAAACTTAAAAATTATGAAAATAAAAAAGTAATTATAATAAAAAAAGAAAAAAGAGAGCAACCAAACCAAAAAAGAAATCCACCACTGATAACAAGCGCCAAAAACTATACTAAGATAAACATAAAAATCAGAATCAAGTCAGTCACAGACAGCAAACCCCAAGTCTACAGTTGCTCCCAAAGTGCACCACCTCAATTTTGGGATGATTTGTTATCTATTCAGGTATTCCACAGATGCAGGGTACATCAAGTTGATTGTGGGGTTTTAATCCACTGCTCCTGAGGCTGCATGGAGAAATTTCTCTTTCTCTTCTTTGTTTGCACAGCTCCTGGGGTTCAGCTTTGGTTTTGGCCCCACCTCTGCATGTAGGTTGCCCTCAGGCATTTATTCCCCACCCAGACAGGAGGTGGTTAAAGCACCAGCTCATTAGGGGGCTCTTGCTCACTCATGCTGGGGGGAGGGAGCGGTAAGGTAGTTATAATTGGAATGTGGGGTGAGCCTGTAGCGGCAGAGGCTGGCATGATGTTGCAACAGCCTGAGGCACACTGTGTGTTCTCCCAGGGAAATTGTCCCTGGATCACAGGCCCCTGCATGCTGCACAGGCTCCCAGGGCTGTGTGGATAGTGACCTGTGCTTGCACACAGGGTCCTTGGTGGTTGAAGCAGCAGTGTTAGCATTTCATGCCCGTCTCTAGTGTCCGAGCTGATCGCCGTGGCTCGCGCCCATCTCTGGAGCTTGTTTAGTCAGTGCTCTGTCTTCTGTGGGCAGACAGGGAAGGAATCCTCTCTCCTTGCGCAGCCTGAAACAATGGTCTCTTGACTCTTAGGCAGTTCCAGATTTGTCCTGGACTCCCTCCTGGCCACCTGTGGCACACTAGCCCCCTTCAGGCTGTGTTCACACAGTCAACCCCAGTCCTCTCCCTGGGATCTGACCTCCAAAGCCCGAGCCTCAGCTCCCAGCCCCCAACCACCCAGGCAGGTGAGCACACAAGCCTCTCAGGCTGGTGAGTACTGGTCGGCACCAATCCTCTGTGTGGGAATGTACCCATTTTGCCCTCTGCACCCCTGTTGCTGAGCTCTCTTCCGTGGCTCTGAAGCTATCCCGCCCCCCCCGCCCACCACCCCTTCTCTGCTAGTGAAGGGGCTTCCTAGTGTGTGGAAACTTTTCCTCCTTCACAGCTCCCTCCAAAAGGTGCAGGTCCCATCCCTATTCTTTTATCTCTGTTTTTTCTTTAGCCCTACCCAGGTACTTGAGGATTTTCTTGCCTTTTGGGAAGTCTGAGGTCTTCTGCCAACGTTCTGTAGGAGGTGTTCCGCATGTAAATGTATTTTTGATGTATTTGTGGGGAGGAAGGTTATCTCCATGTCTTAGTCCTCTGCCATCCTAAAAGACTTAATCCCCATCTATAGATTGAAATCTCTCAAGAATTTTCTCTTACAGAGTGTGAAGAAAGGAGATATTGATATATAATGGATTTCTTTGCTATAATTGGCCTAATGACTATGAAGATGGATCTAATACCAGTAGGATTAAAAAGCTAATAATAAACAGATCACTTAAATCTTCATTTACAAAGCACAAGTGAATCTTTGATGGTCAGAATTAAGCAACATGGATGTAACTTCACTACTGAAATCTAGTGCTTTACTTTCCCTTCAGAATTCGGGAAAGTGATGACTAATAATAAACTTGTCCGAAGATGAGTTATCTTACACAGTAAGAGTTCTTTATAGTAGAACTCTGTTACATGAGTTTCTATGTAAACAGTATAATATTTAATAGGCATGCAATAATCCACAAAATTCAGAGGGGCAAAAATCGAAGTCTTAGTTATTTTAATAGTTTGACTACTGGTGGCAAAAAAACTTTAACCTAGATGCTTTCTAGTAATTTTATTTCAATTCTATGATGTTTTAAAAATAAATTCAGCATTATTTACTCAGTTGTAGTCTAATTCACACATGCCATCCAAGCCCTCACTACTATGGATGTGGTCCATCTTGGTTTCACCTAGGCTGTTGGTACAGTAACTGATGTCCTTATAGTATCTTCTTTCTGTATAGGCAGTGTCTGATGTTGAAGGTTCAGTCTTACTCTCCACCTAGTAGTCCACCCTAAAGTCCTATACTACAGGATCACTTTGCCTCTCTCTCATGATTAAGATCCCTTGGTCATTACCATCTTTCTCCTTCAATTCTCATTTCCCTTCCTCTCTTTACCTATGGGAGTTTTACATTTCCTCCTCATCAAGCCAGGGACTCAAACTGTACCCTACTCTTTCCCACTGAGAGGTGCCACTCCACCATTTTTCTGGTTCCTCATTTTCTAAATAATGCTGGATGCTGCTCTTAGTCCACTACCTATTAGAAACCTAGCCAAAACAAGAGTATGTAACTGCACTCCTTTGTGATTCCTCAATTCACACACACGCGCATGCACGCACGTGTGCACACACACAATTTACACTATTCCTTGAAGCAGGGTGAAAGGGGAACTCTGTATAACTCTTTACCTTCTTCCAAACTCTTTCTTTTCTCTTCACTCCACTTTAAAATTCTCCAGCAGCTTTAAGACAAACCAGTTCTTATACTCTCTTTTTGCTCCCATTTGTTTTTGTTTTTTAAAAATATTTATTTATTTATTTTGGCTGCCCTGGGTCTTAGTTGTGGCACACGCAGACTTATTAATTGCAGCATGCAAACTCTTAGCTGTGTCATGCATGCAGGATCTAGTTCCCTGACCAGGGATGGAACCCAGGCCCCCCACACTGGGAGTGTGGAGTCCCACCCACTGGAACGTTAGGGAAGTCCCTCCCATTTGTTTTTATCTCGTGCATAGTATAGTGCCCTTTGAACTCAGGAATTTATAATCCAATGTTTTTCTCTTGGTGATCAACAGAAAAAAAAAAAAAACTCAGAACACTCCTTTTCAATATTCTATTAATCTGCTGCAAGTTAACATTCATATATCTTCATCCTAACTCTGTTAGAATTCTGAGACGGTCCCTAAGATTCCTTTCCTCTGGTGTGCATGCCCTGTATAGTCCTCTCTCCTTGGATGCAGGTGGGACCTGTAAATATGATGGGATACTAATTCCGTGGTTGGTTAGTTTATATTATATGGCACAGGTCAAGAGACCTTGCAGATATAATTAAGATTTATTATTAGTTGACTTTAAGTTAATCAAAAAGGAGATTATCTTGAGTGATCCCAACCTAATCAGGTGAACTCTAAAGAGGATTTAGAGGTCACAGTTGGAATAAGTTAGAGAGAGTCTCCTGTTAGCCTTGAAGGAGCAATTTGCCATATCGTAGAGAGGGCCATGTAGCATGGAATAGTAGTCAACCACTAGGAGTTGAGAATGGCCCTTGTTGACAGACAGCATGAAAATAGGGATTTAAATCCTACAACTGTAAGGGACTGAATTCTGCCAAGAACCAATAAATGTGGAAGAGGACCCCAAGGCTTGAATGAGGCAACAGCCCCACCCAAGACTGATTTCAGACTTGTGGGACCCTAAGCAGAGAATCTAGCTAATCTAGGCCCAGAGTTCTGACTTACCATAACTGTGTAATAAGAAATTTGTGTTTCCCACTGAAGCTGAAATTCTGTAGTTTAAAAGAAAATAATATATTTATGAGAAGACTACAATTTTCTAGCCTTAAGTAATAATATTCAACTTTTAGAAGACTGTCATTAATTCTCCCATAAATGTACTGGTTACTCTGTTTGGTATGTTTGCATTATTTGCATGTGATCTAGTAAGAAATGCGATGTTGACATTAGATCACATTTCTAGATTTACATGTTGCTTCTTTACAAGAATATTTTTTACCTTAGATACCTGTCTCTTTTGTGATTCATTCCTGTCACTTATCAATTTAAATATATCATATAAAACTTCTGATTCTTTTGTGACATTTTCCATTTGGCCTTAAAAACATTATTTTGTAGATCTGGGTGAAATTCTTTCAAAATGTTCTGAAGATTCTATCATATGACTATATTTAAATCTCATAATCTTTGCCAATTTAAATGAACATAGGAATTATTTCTTGAACAAATTCTCAAGCTGCTGCTCTACTTTTGCATTTTAAAATAGACTGAGTAACTGTTTGAAAATCTGTTACTCACTTTAATACAAAGGTTCTTGAATTACCTTGTGTATGCTTGTTCGATTACAATCAAACCTACATTTTCTATAACTTGGTGACTCTTTTGCACTTAGGTTGATTTTTGTTTAACAAAGGTTAGTAAGGATGAAGAATCTTTACTCTCCCTTTAGGGTAAATTTGGTAAATTCTGAGAATACTTGCCAGGAGTTTCAACCATTTATTAAACTACTTTAAAACCATAATCCTCCATGACATGCTTTAAATAAAACACTGTGGGGTTTTTACCTTTATTTTCCTGTTTAACACATAAAACATTTTTTAAGTGCAGTGATTTAAACGGATCATATGGTTTCTATGATCTGAAACTTCTGATGAATTATCTTTGAGTTAAGAAATGTTAGCAATTCAGTAAAAACATAATATCTTTTTCATTTTTAGTTTGAAATGATTGTTTTCGTTGTCCTGAAAAGAGTTGGTTAAATTTAATACTGAGATGCTTTATTCCCACAAGATTTTCTTAATGCATTTACCAACCATATGTCAGAGCACATAGTTAATATTTATGAAAGTTAGTTGAATTGGTATTCTATTCAACTGCCTACTTAGGTAAAGTAATTTAAAATTCCTTCATAATATGTAATCTGATACATCTTATATGTATTTCTTCAAACTTCTTATAATTCTAAACAATATTTTTTTTTGCTGTTAAAGCAGAACTTTCTTTTTTTCTTTTTAGCTTTTTTAAATACATATTTTAATTTCACTGATATTCTTTTTACCATATTATTCTTAAAATATTTTCAATTAAAAGTTTTTGTTGCCAATTCTTGCCTTTGTTTCATATTTTCTGTTGAAACTCTGCTTTTCTAACATCCATAAAAAAATTTTTCTTCCCAGCCCTTTAATAAATTAATTATTTATTTAAGTGTGGCCTGCTCTGAATTTGAAGTGTGGCCTGCTCTGAATTTGAAGATGGTAGCTGTCCAATGTAAGTAGTTTAGTTCAGCACTGATATTGATTCCCTTTTATTTGACCTGAAAATCATAGTAAAATACAACCATAATTAAGCAGATGTTTTAAATCACTTTGTTATTCAATATTAAATCATTAATTATGATGATTAAAATTACTTTGAAAAATTCTAAGAATTAGTAAAAAATCCCATTAGAAAGAATCTGCTGAAGAATGTAGTAAGAAAATTAATCATAAAATGAAACTGCCTCAGTAATGTGAAATAACTATACTACCCAAGACAATCTACAGATTCAATGAAATCCCTATCAAATTACCAATGGCATTTTTTGCAGATCTAGAACAACAAATCTTGAATTTTGCATGGAAACACAAAAATCCCTGAATAGCCAAAGCAATCTTGAGAACAAAAAACAGAGCTGGAGGAATCAGGCTTCCTGACTTCAAACTATAATATAAAGCTACAGTAATCAAAACAGTATGGTACTGGCACAAAGACAGACTTATAGATCAATGGAACAGGACAGAAAGTCCAGAAGTAAACACACGCACCTATGGTCAATTAATCTATGACAAAGGAAGCAAGAACATACAATGGGGAAAAGATGGTCTCTTCAATAAGTGGTGCTTGGAAAATTGGACAGCTACATGTAAAAGAATGAAATTAGAACATTCTCTAAAACCGTACACAAAAACAAACTCAAAATGGATTAAAGACTTAAATGTAAGACTGGATACTATAAAACTCTTAGAGAAAAACATACACAGAACACTCTCTGACATAAATCGCAGCCATATCTTTTTGGATCCATCTCTTAGAGTAACAAAAATAAAAATAAACAAATGGACCTACTTAAACTTAAAAGCTTTTGCACAGCAAAGGAAACCATAAACAAAATGAAAAGTCAACCCACAGAATGGGAGAAAATATTTGCAAATGATGCAACCAACAATAACTAATCTCCAAAATATACAAACAGCTCATACAGCTCAATATCAAAAAAAACAACCAAACAAACAACCCAATCAAAAAATGGGTAGAAATTATCTTTGATAAAGGTGGCAGGAATGTACAGTGGAGAAAGGACAGCCTCTTCAATAAGTGGTGCTGGGAAAACTGGACAGGTATATGTAAAAGTATAAGATTAGATCACTCCCTAACACCATATACAAAAATAAGCTCAAAATGGATTAAAGACCTAAATGTAAGGCCAGAAACTATCAAACTCTTAGAGGAAAACATAGGCAGAACACTCTATGACATAAATCACAGCAAGATCCTTTCTGACCCACCTCCTAGAGTAATGGAAATAAAAACAAAAAAAAACAAACGGGACCTAATGAAACTTCAAAGCTTTTGCACAGCAAAGGAAACCATAAACAAGACCAAAAGACAACCCTCAGAATGGGAGAAAATATTTGCAAATGAAGCAACTGACAAAGGATTAATCTCCAAAATTTACAAGCAGCTCATGCAGCTCAATAACAAAAAAACAAACAACCCAATCCAAAAATGGGCAGAAGACCTAAATAGACATTTCTCCAAAGAAGATATACAGACTGCCAACAAACACATGAAAGAATGCTCAACATCATTAATCATTAGAGAAATGCAAATCAAAACTACAATGAGATATCATCTCACACCAGTCAGAATGGCCATCATCAAAAAATCTAGAAACAGTAAATGCTGGAGAGGATGTGGAGAAAAGGGAACACTCGTGCACTGCTGGTGGGAATGTGAATTGGTTCAGCCACTATGGAGAACAGTATGGAGGTTCCTTAAAAAACTACAAATAGAACTACCATATGACCCAGCAATCCCACTACTGGGCATATACCCTGAGAAAACCAAAATTCAAAAAGAGTCATGTACCAAAATGTTCATTGCATCTCTATTTACAATAGCCTGGAGATGGAAACAACCTAAGTGCCCATCATCGGATGAATGGATAAAGAAGATGTGGCACATATATACAAGGAGTATTACTCAGCCAAAAAAAGAAATGAAATTGAGCTATTTGTAATGAGGTGGATAGACCTAGAGTCTGTCATACAGAGTGAAGTAAGTCAGAAAGAAAAAGACAAATACCGTATGCTAACACATATATATGGAATTTAAGAAAAAATAATGTCATGAAGAACCTAGGGGTAAGACAGGAATAAAGATGCAGACCTACTGGAGAACGGACTTGAGGATATGGGGAGGGGGAAGGGTGAGCTGTGACAGGGCGAGAGAGAGTCATGGACATATACACACTAACAAACGTAAGGTAGATGGCTGGTGGGAAGCAGCCGCATGGCACAGGGATATTTGCTCGGTGCTTTGTGACAGCCTGGAGGGGTGGAATAGGGAGGGTGGGAGGGAGGGAGATGCAAGACATATGGGAACATATGTGTGTGTATGGTTGATTCGTTTTGTATAGAGCAGAAGCTAACACACCATTGTAAAGCAATTATACCCCAATAAAGATGTTAAAAAAAAAAAAAGGGTGGAAGACCTAAATAGAAATTTCTCCAAAGAAGACATACAGATGGCCAACAAACACATGAAAAGATGTTCAACATCACTAATTATTAGAGACATGCAAATCAAAACTACAATGAGATATCACCTCACACTGATTAGAATGGCTGTCATAAAAAAATCTACAAACAGTAAATGCTGGAGAGGGTGTGGAGAAAAGGGAACCCTCTTACACTGTTGGTGGGAATGTAAATTGATACAGCCACTATGTAGAAGAGTATGGAGTTTCCTTAAAAGACTAAAAATAGAACTACCATATGACACACCAATACCACTACTGGGCATATACCCAGAGAAAACCATAATTCAAAAAGATACATGCAACCCAGTGTTCATTGCAGCACTGTCTACAATAGCCAGGACATGGACACAACCTAAATGCCTATCAACATGGATAAAGAAGATGTGGTACATATATACAATGGAATATTACTCAGCCATAAAATGGAACAAAACTGTGCCATTTGCAGAAACATGGATGTACTAGAGACTGTCATACAGAGTGAAGTCAGTCAGAAAGAGAAAAACAAATATCGTATAAGTCGCTTATATGCAGAATCTAGAAAAATGATACAGTTGAACTTATTTGCAAAGCAGAAATAAAGACACAGATGTAGAGAACAAACATATGGATCCCAAGGGGGGCGAAGGGAGGGTAGGATGAATTGGGAGATTGGGATTGACATATATACACTACTATGTATCAAATAGATAAATAATGAGAACCTACTGTAGAGCACAGGGAACTCAATGCTCTGACCTAAATGGGAAGGAAAACCAAAAAAGATGGGATATATGTATACATATAGCTGATTCACTTTGCTGTACAGCAGAAACTAACAGAAACTAACACAACATTGTAAAGCAACTATACTCCAATTAAAAAGAAAAGAGAAGAAGAAGATGTGGTACATATATACAATGGAATATAACTCAGCCATAAAAAATGTAAACACAAAAGGTATGCCATTTGCAGCACCATGGATAGACCTAGAGATTATCATACTAACTGAAGTAAGTCAGATAGAGAAAGACAAATATCACATGATATCACTTATATGTGGAATCTAAAAAAATGATACAAATGAACTTATTTATAAAACATGAACAGACTTACAGACATAGAAAACAAACTTACGGTTACCAAAGGGGAAAGGTGTGGGGGGAGGGTAAATCAGAGGTTTAGGATTAATATATACATACTACTATATATAAAATAGATAATCAACAAGGACCTACTGTATAGCACAGGGAACTCTACTCAATATTCTATAATAATCTATATGGGAAAAGAATCTTAAAAAGAATAGATATATGCATATGTATAGCTGAATCACTTTGCTGTACACCTGAAACTAACACAACATTGTATACCAACTATACTCCAATATAAACTAAAAAATTTTTTGAATGAAGCTGCCTTATAAAATCTGATTCTATGAGCTTAATTTAGGAAAGTAACAATCAAAATCACCTCATCTATCAAATGGAAATAATGATAGTATTTACCTCATTAAGGATTGTGAGAATAAGATAATGCATATAAAGTGCTTAGTACAGTATCTAGCATTCTAAAAGTTTAATAAATGCTAGCTATAATCATTCTCCATGCCCTCCTCCACCTCCATCCCAGCTCAGTCCCAAACTGCTTCACCTCTGAAATTTTAACTCCTATATTCTACTCTTTGGCCATAATACGCTTTTCTCTGATCACTATCTCAGCCTTTACTTGCTTAATATCACTGTAATTTTAATTTTACTTCATTGATATTTCCAAACCCTTGATCTTATCATTTTCCCCAAATTTATTACCACTCCTTGGCTTTACTTCCAGTCCTACTTCTTTCCCTGTCCAATATAAGTCCCCATAGTCCACAAGTCTAACTGCACTCCCTTGGGTTTTGTTAAACCCTAGAAGTGTATCTGTCACAGGATCTGAAGCCAGAAAAACTTTGGGTTCAAATTCTGACCGTTATTTACTATCTGTAAAAGATGAGCCTCTTTCTTTTTTAAAAATTTTTCAGAAAACCTTTTATTACACAGAGCATGATATACCTATATTTGGGTTAAATTGCCATAACTATTGACAAGGTTATAATAAAAGTGCCTTGAATTCATTACTATTATTACAATTATACCTTACATTTATCTAGGACTTTACAATGTACAAAGCACTTTCACATACACTGTTGAAATGAGTCTCTCTTGATATGATATATATAATGATGATTGTTAGAATTAAATGCAATAATGTATATAAAGCATTTACCATACAGGCTATCATATTAGACTTTTGATAAATCTTAGTTCCTTTTCCTCATTCTTTTCAGTAAATCTTCCAAAATTTCAGCTCTTTATTCAAATTCTCATTTAATTGTTTCCTCGCACTACCCCAGCAGATGATCTAATTTCCTATTTCATAGAGAAAATTGGAGCCATTAGGCTGAAACTCCTTTCATTTCTTCCATACCATTTATAAATTAATCTGCATCAGTACTCATCTTTATCTCATTCTTTCCAGGCTCAGTGGAGACTCCCCCTTCTATCTATGACTTAAGGTTCCACCTGAGCTCAGAAATCATTAATCATCACTTCTCTCTTCCTTCTGTACTATTCCTTTGCTACCCCTCTATTGATCTTTTCCCTTAACATATAAATATACTATACAAGTCCCTTCCATCTTCAAGACAAATAAACCCTTTATCATTCTTCATAACCAAGCATCTTGGAAGAGATGTTAACTCTCACTATTTGGCTTTCTCACTTCCCAACTCACTCTAATATTACTTTTGCCCATAAAGTTCTTCCAAAGCTGCTCTCACTAAGGTCAACATTGATCTCCATATTACCATGACCAATGGACACATTTCTGCAGTAATGACACTGTTGACTTCCATCATTCTTGTAATCCTTCTCTTCCTTGACTTCTATGCCATAATTTTCTTCAGGTTTCCAGTTCTTGCTTTAGTCTTCTTGTCAGGCTCATCTTCTAATGTCTACCTCCCAAATGTCATAGTTCCCTAAGATTCTATTTTAAATCTTTGTGTTTTTTCTCACATTAGTTGGGTGATCCAACTAAATCTATGGCTGTAACTATATTACTTATATACTGAGGACTTATTACACTTTCTTTCCAGTTTAGATATCTAGTACAAGCTCCAGAATTTTTTGCTCAACTATCACATCTCTCCTCCTAAATGTCCCATAAACACCTCAAATTCAATGTATTGAAAACTGAACTCAAATTTACTTCTTCACATATAGGACACATTTTAGCCAATAATAAGCAGCCATCTTCCACACAATTACCAAGGTCTTTCTCAATCCATGTTCTTTATCTGAGCACAGAAAATTATTTAAGTGACTATTTTCTCAATTTTTCCAAGGATCAGTACATAATTAATACTACTCCAGATGCATAGGAAATTAATTCATTGCATAAAATAGATACCTTAGGACACAAGGGCTTAATTCTCTCATAGAACTCAGTTGAGATAGGTGCTCATTTACTTTCTATTATCTATGCACCAAATTATGTAGCTTTTACCTCTATCTCTGGTATCCTCCACTCCTCCTTCTCTCACTTTTGTTAGTTTATGCTCTCATGCTTTTCCATTTGACTGCTACAATAGCCTACAAATCTAGTTTGGCCCAAATCTAACTCTCTAATTTGATTTCCTGACACTTTCCTTTAGGCTCATTATGCAACAGCCATACTATGCTACATGTACCTCCCTGAATATGATGCAGTCTCCTGAGCTAAAGTCTCTGCCTTCACTGTTTCCTCTCTGGTATCCCTTCAATCAAGCTAATATTTTTTTCTTTAATTACACAAGAGAATGATGAGTACACATTCTGTATAAAGGATTCAAATAACACAAAAATATACAGAGTAAAAAGTATTTCTTTATCTTGCCCTGTCTCCTCCAAATTAAACACACACACACACACACACACACTGCCCACTCAACAGGTAACTGTTATTAACAGTCTGGTTTGTATGCTTCCAGACTAAATTCTATTTATTCATTAACTTTAAGCTGAAGTAATTTCTTTCTGAAGCTCTGACTTTCAAAGACAAAGTGAATTAACTCCTCCTATTTGCTTCTTTAAAACCATGCATTTGCCTTTATCTGAGTATTATGATGTACTTTAGTTGTTTAAGTTTTTGTTTATACCCAGCCTGAACTGTAAAATCCTGAGAGTAGGGCTTTCTTTTTGGTCTTTATGTTCTCCAGTTTGTCACAGTGCTTCATACATTTTTGTTGAAGTATAAATTACACAGTCTTTGTTCTCACTATGGTCTAGTGGGGAGACAAATCATTCTACGGGCGGGGGGGAGTAGTGTATTAAGATATCAGGTTTAGGAAGATCTTCCAGGTAATGTGTGACTCTTATAAGTGTGAACAGAAGTAGACTAGAAGAAATGGGAATGTGTTCCACAAATAGAGTGACACAACAAATATTAATGTGTGCTTAAAATCTGAAACAGACACCAGAGGGCAGACAGCAGAAGCAAGAACTACAATCCTGCAGCCTGTGGAACAAAAACCACATTCACAGAAAGACAGACAAGATGAAAAGGCAGAGGGTATGTAACAGATGAAGGAACAAGGTAGAACCCTAGAAAAACAACTAAATGAAGTGGAGATAGGCAACCTTACAGAAAAAAAATTCAGAATAATGATAGTGAAGTTGATCCAGGACCTCGGGAAAAAAATGGGGGCAAACATTGAGAACATGCAAGAAATGTTCAACAAGGATCTAGAGGAATTAAAGAAAAAAAAACAGAGATGAACAATACAGTAACTAAAATGAAAACTACACTAGAAGGAATCAATAGCAGAATAACTGAGGCAGAAGAATGGATAAGTGACCTCGAAGACAGAATGGTGGAATTCACTGCTGCAGAACAGAATAAAGAAAAAAGAATGAAAAGAAATGAAGACACCCTAAAAGACATCTGGGACAACATTAAATGCAACACCATTGCATTATAGGGGTCCCAGAAGGAAAAGAGAGAGAGAAAGGACCAGAGAAAATATTTGAAGAGATTATAGTCAAAAACTTCCCTAACACGGGAAAGGAAATAGCCACCCAAGTCCAGGAAGCGCAGCGAGTCCCATACAGGATAAACCCAAGGAGAAACATGCGAAGACACAGTAAACAAATGGGCAAAAATTAAAGACAAAGAAAAATTATTGAAAGCAGCAAGGGAAAAATGACAAATAACATACAAGGGAACTCCCATAAGGTTAACAGCTGATTTCTCAGCAGAAACTCTACAAGCCAGAAGGGAATGGCATGATATACTTAAAGTGATGAAAGGGAAGAACCTACAACCAAGATTACTCTACCTGGCAAGGATCTCATTCAGATTTGATGGAGAAATCAAAAGCTTTACAGACAAGCAAAAGCTAAGAGAATTCAGCACCACCAAACCAGCTCTACAACAAGTGCTAAAGGAACTTCTCTAAGTGGGAAATACAAGAGAAGAAAAGGACCTACAAAAACAAACCCAAAACAATTAAGAAAATGGTCATAGGAACATACATATCAATAATTACCTTAAACGTGAATGGATTAAATGCTCCAACCAAAAGACACAGGCTTGATGAATGGATACAAAAACAAGACCCATATATATGCTGTCTACAAGAGACCCACTTCAGACCTAGGGACACATACAAACTGAAAGTGAGGGGATGGAAAAAGATATTCCATGCAAATGGAAATCAAAGGAAAGCTGGAGTAGCAATACTCATATAAGATAAAATAGACTTTAAAATAAAGAATGTTACAAGAGACAAGGAAGGACACTACATAATGATCAAGGGATCAATCCAAGAAGAAGATATAACAATTATAAAAATATATGCACCTTTATCCATTCATCTGATGATGGACACTTAGGTTGCTTCCATCTCCTGCCTATTGTAAATAGAGCTGCAATGAACATTTTAGTACATGACTCTTTTAGAATTATGGTTTTCTCAGGGTATATGGATAAAGAAGATGTGCCACATATATACAATGGAATATTACTCAGCCATAAAAGGAAACGAAATTGAGTTATTTGTAGTTAGGTGGATAGACCTAGAGTCTGTCATACAGAGTGAAGTAAGTCAGAAAGAGAAAGACAAATACCATATGGTAACACATATATATGGAATCTAAGGGGAAAAAAATGTCATGAAGAACCTAGGGGTAAGATGGGAATAAAGACACAGACCTACTAGAGAATGGACTTGAGGATATGGGGAGGGGGAAGGGTAAGCTGTGACAACGTGAGAGAGTGGCATGGACATATATACACTACCAAACGTAAAATAGATAGCTAGTGGGAAGCAGCTGCATAGCACAGGGAGATCAGCTCGGTGTTTTGTGACCACCTAGAGGGGTGGGATAGGAAGTGTTGGAGGGAGGTAGATGCAAGAGGGAAGAGATATGGGAACATATGTATATGTATAACTGATTCACTTTGTAATAAAGCAGAAACTAACACACCATTGTAAAGCAATTATACTCCAACAAAGATGTTAAAATATATATATATATATATATATATATATACACACGCATCTAACATAGGAGCGCCTCAATACATAAGGCAACTGCTAACAGCTATAAAAGAGGAAATTGAAAGTAACACAATAATAGTGGGGGACTTTTAACAACTCACACCATGGACGTATCATCCAAAATGAAAATAAATAAGGAAACAGAAGCTTTAAATGACACAATAGACCAGGTAGATTTAATTGATATTTATAGGACATTCCATCCAAAAACAGCAGATTACAATTTCTTCTCAAGTGTGCACGGAACATTTTCCAGGATAGATCACATCTTGGGTCACAAATCAAGCCTCAGTAAATTTAAGAAAATTGAAATCGTATCAAGTATCTTTTCTGACCACAACACTATGAGATTAGAAATGAATTACAGGGGGAAAAACGTAAAAAACACAGACGCATGTAGGCTAAATAATACGTTATTAAATAACCAAGAGATCACTGAAGAAGTCAAAGAGGAAATCAAAAAATACCTAGACACAAATGACCATGAAAACACGTCTAGCCAACACCTATGGGATGCAGCAAAAGCAGTTATAAGAGGGAAGTTTATAGCTATACAAGCCTATCACAAGAAATAAGAAAAATCTCAAATAAACAATCTAACCTTACACCTAAAGGAACTAGAGAAAGAAGAACAAACAAAACCCAAAGTTAGCAGAAGGAAAGAAATCATACAGATCAGAGCAGAAATAAAAGAAATAGAAACAAAGAAAACAGTAGCAAAGATCAATAAAACTAAAAGATGGTTCTTTGAGAAGATAAACAAAATTGATAAACCATTAGCCAGACTCATCAAGAAAAAGAGGGAAAGGACTGAAATCAATAAAACTAGAAATGAAAAAGGAGACGTTACAACAGACACCGCAGAAATACAAAGCATCCTAAGAGACTACTACAAGCAACTCTATGCCAATAAAATGGGCAACCTGGAAGAAATGGACAAATTCTTAGAAAGGTATAACCTTCCAAGACTGAACCAGGAAGAAACAGAAAATATGAACAGACCAATCACAAGTAATGAAATTGAAACTGTGATTAAAAATATTCCAACAGAGCTTCCCTGGTGGCGCAGTGGTTGAGAGTCTGCCTGCCGATGCAGGGGACACGGGTTCGTGCCCCAGTCCGGGAAGATCCCACATGCTGCAGAGCAGCTGGGCCTGTGAACCATGGCCACTGAGCCTGCACGTCCAGAGCCTGTGCTCCACAACGGGAGCAGCCACAACAGTGAGAAGCCTGCATACCACAAAAATATATATATATATATCTTTCAACAAACAAAAGTCCAGGACCAGATGGCTTCACAGGTGAGTTCTATCAAACATTTAGAGAAGAGCTAACACCCATCCTTCTCAAATTCTTACAAAAAATTGCAGAGGAAGGAACACTCCCAAATTCATTCTATGAGGCCACCAACACCCTGATACCAAAACCAGACAAACTTACTATAAAAAAAGAAAATTACAGACCAATATCACTGATGAACATAGAGGCAAAAATCCTCAACAAAATACTAGCAAACAGAATCCAACAACACATTAAGAGGATCATACACCATATCAAGTGGAATTTATCCCAGGGATGCAAGGATTCTTCAATATATGTAAATTAATCAATGTGATACACCATATTAACAAATTGAAGAAGAGAAACGATATGATCATCTCAATAGATGCAGAAAAAGCTTTTGACAAAATTCAACACTGATTTATGATAAAAACTCTCCAGAAAATGGGCATAGAGGGAACCTACCTCAACATAATAAAGGCCATATATGACAAACCCACAGCAAACATCATTCTCAATGGTGAAAAACTGAAAGTATTTCTTCGAAGATCAGGAACAAGACAAGGATGTCCACTCTCAGCACTATTATTCAACATAGTTTTGGAAGTCCTAGCCACAGCAATCAGAGAAGAAAAATAAATAAAAGGAATACAAATTGGAAATGAAGAAGTAAAACTGTCACTGTTTGCAGATGACATGATACTATACATAGAGAATCCTAGAGATGACACCAGAAAACTAGTAGAGCTAATCAATGAATTTGGTAAAGTTGCAGGATACAAAATTAATGCACAGAAATTTCTTGCATTCCTATACACTAATGATGAAATATCTGAAAGAGAAATTAAGGAAACACTCCCATTTACCATTGCAACAAAAAGAATAAAATACCTAGGAATAAACCTACCTAGGGAGACAAAAGACCTGTATGCAAAAAACTGTAACAAACTGCTGTAAGAAATTAAAGATGATACCAACAGTTGGAGAGATATACCATGTTCTTGGATTGGAAGAATCAATATTGTGAAAATGAGTCTACTACCCAAAGCAATCTACAGATTCAATGCAATCCCTATCAAATTACCAATGGCATTTTTTACGTAACTGGAACAAAAAATCTTAAAATTTATATGGAGACACAAAAGACCCAGACTAGCCAAAGCAGTCTTGAGGGGGAAAAATGGAGCTGGAGGAATCAGACTCCCTAACTTAAGACTATACTACAAAGCTACAGTAATCAAGACAATATGGTACTGGCACAAAAACACAAACATATATCAATGGAACAAGATAGAAAGCCCTGAGGTAAATCCACGTACCTATGGTCAACTAATCTATGACAAAGGAGGCAAGGATATGCAATGGAGACAATACAGTCTCTTCAATAAGTGGTGCTAGGAAAACTGGACAGCTACATGTAAAAGAATGAAATTAGAACACTCCCTAACACCATATACAGATATAAACTCAAAATGGATTGGAGACCTAAATGTAAGAGCAGACACTATAAAACTCTTAGAGGAAAACATAGGAAGAACATCCTTTTACATAAATCACAGCAAGATCTTTTTTGATCCACCTCCTAGAGTAATGGAAATAAAAACAAAAATAATCAAACGGGACCTAATGAAACTTAAAAGCTTTTGCACAGCAAAGGAAACCATAAACAAGGTGTAAAGACAACCCTCAGAATGGGAGAAAATATTTTCAAATTAATCAATGGACAAAGGATTAACCTCCAAAATATATAAACAGCTCATGCAGCTCAATATTAAAAAAACAAAAACCCAATCCAAAAATGGGCAGAAGATCTAAATAGACACTTCTCCAAAGAAGACATACAGATGGCCAAGAAGCACATGAAAAGCTGCTCAACATCACTCATTATTAGAGAAATGCAAATCAAAACTACAATGAGGTATCACCTCACACCAGTTAGAATGGGCAACATCAGAAAATCTACAACAACAAATGCTGGAGAGGGTGTGGAGAAAAGGGAACCGTCTTGCACTCTTGGTGGGAATGTAAATTGATACAGCCACTATGGAGAACAGTATGGAGGTTCCTTAAAAAACTAAAAATAGAATTACCATATGATCCAGCAATCCCACTACTAGGCATATACCCAGAGAAAATGAAAATTCAAAAAGACACAGGCACCCCAATGTTCACTGCAGCACTGTTTATAATAGCCAGGTCATGGAAGCAACCTAAATGCCCATCGACAGACGAATGGATAAAGAAGATGTGGTACATATATACAATGGAATATTACTCAGCCATTAAAAGGAACGAAATTGGGTCATTTGTTGAGATGTGGATGGATCTAGACTGTCATACAGAGTGAAGTAAGTCAGAAAGAGAAAAACAAATATCGTATATTAACGCCTATATGTGTAACCTAGAAAAATGGTACAGATGAACCGGTTTGCAGGGCAGAAATTGAGACACAGATGTAGAGAACAAACGTATGGACACCAAGGGGAGAAAGCCGCAGGGGGGTGGGGGTGATGGTGTGATGAATAGGGCGATTGGAATTGACATGTATACACTGATGTGTATAAAATGGATGACTAATAAGAACCTGCTGTATAAAATAAATAAATAAATAATAAAATCTTAAAAAGAGGTGCCTAATTATTATGATACAACATTATTATATTAACATATTCAAAAATTTAAAGTATTTTTTATGATCTAGAGTCTTAACATCACTCTACTTATAATCTCTAATTATTATCTCTAGATTACAGAGAAAGAAATTAAGGCTTAATGAATGTTTGAGACATCATCAGTGCCCAGCTCATATCCCCCTTTGCCACCCTGGAGGCTACCTGCAGCTTTATATGTCAATTTCCATTAAGGCTATGCCAATGGCTTCCTATCTCAACTATTTGTCTTTCTGCCTGAGGGTTTTCTCTAGCAGCAGGCACATGCTACTCAAAAGAAGGCTGCCTAGGGAAGTACCAGAGAATTAACAATCCCAAGAGTAACACTCAACCACTGAGGGAAGGGAATTAGTACCCTGATCCTTATCTCAGGGTCTTAGTTGTAGGAGAACCCAACTTAAGATAAAAAAGTTGGTTAAATTCATACATAGCTAATAAATAGTGAGTGTAAGTCCATCTGACTCTACACAACCCACACTCTACAATATTTATATCACCTCTTAACTTGTTTTGAACTTTCTTTTTCCTGCTGGTCAGGCCCACAATTAAATTTATATGTGGCATAAACTCAGAGAAAAGTGGGGCTATAAAAGTTCAAGAGTAGAATACTAGTTTTGAAAACACATTCTTGACAGTGAATAAAATGAACATTTTGAAAAACATATTTGATGGATTATAATATATTCAAGTAGAATTGGTTACTTTTTTCATTTTCTATGCAGTTTTTATTTTCTATGCATTTTCTATTCATTTTCATATTCTATGCATTTTCTATCTATAAAATGGGGTATACAGGCATACCCCATTTTATTGTGCTTCACAGATACTGCACTTTTTTTACAAATTGAAGGTTTGTGGCAACCCTGCATTGTCAGGTGATGGTCAGCATTTTTAAAGCTGTTTTATTTTTATTTTATCTTACTTTATTTTGGCCACACCGCACAGCACGTGGGATCCTAGCCCCCCAACCAGGAATCAGACCTGTGCCCCCTGCCATGGAAGCACGGATTCTTAACCACTGAACCACCAGGGAAGTCCAGCGTTTTTAGCAATAAAGTATTTTTTAATTAGGTTATGTACATTGTTTTCTTAGACATAATGCTATTGCACACTTAACAGAATACAGAATAGTGTAAACACAGCTTTTATATGCACTGGGAAGCCAAAAATTCGTGTTACTCACTTTATTGCCATATTCACTTATTGCACTGGTCTGAAACTGAACCTGCAATATCTCAGAGGTATACCTTGTATCATGTCCTAAGGGTCAGCAAACTTTAATTTCAGAATAAGTCAGTCATAGATATTACTTTATACCCTGAAAGTTTACACTTCATTTCCATTACAGCCCCTGCTAAAGTAAGGTCACACATGAAGGAGAGGTTCTCGACCACCACTTTAATTAGCACGTGGTAGGAAATTAGCTTCTTTCCAGAGAGTGTTCAGATGTAAGTAAGAGGAAAAGAGGGTTATCTCACTATTCCAAAGACCATTCTGGAACGGCCAGAATAGAGCAACTTTTTAAATTCAGAGTTAGTACTTTGCTTATCATTTTAAGAACATTCTCACCTTTCCCTTACAAACATGGCAAGGGGCTCCTCATCACAAACCAGAGGAGTCAACTAAAGCACAGGCTCTTTCAGGAACTCTAGGTCAGAAAGGTGAGTCAACTCCAAAATTCTAAAGCCCAGTGGCTGCCAAACAAAGGGAGCAAAAGAATATACGGGCGAAAATGGGTGCCGGGTAGTTAACTCACACCTGCAATAGGAGACTCCACTGAAGACGCCAATCTCCGCAAGAGCTAGAGGTGCAGAGGCATTTTTTTCAGAGGGTTTGCATCTTGCTGGGACGGCAGAAAGGGAGAAAAAGAGGAGATCCTCTAGGACAAGAGAGGAGCAGTAAAACGCACAACCGCATCCGCCGTCGCTTTTGGGGACTGGGCGGTGCCTCCACGGCCGGCGGGAAGCTGGAGCCTCGCAGCCGGAAATAGGAGTCCGACCAGCCGGAAGCCTGGGACCAGCAAGCAGCGCCAAGACAAACCGTGATGGCGAGGAACGTGCGGCTGGGAGTTTGGAAGCTGGAGTGGTTGGCTCATTCAGAATGGTTGGCTCAAGTTGGCACCAGCACCTGGGCTGTTGTTATCCGAAGGAACGGGATCAAGCATTCTAATGTGCTCGCAGACGGCTCCTTCGAGTCCATTTTCACAGTCGACGTTCTGGCCTTTGGTTGCTTTGAGGTAACTCGCCCCTGCCGCCTGCCAAGCGCCAATGGTCTGTCCAGCCCTTCCAAGTCCCTATCCTGGGAGGTTCGCCTTTCCCCGCCACCCCACACCTACCTATTACCGACCCCACCCCACAACACACTCACCCCCTCCCATAGCGAGGATGAAGAGCCTTAAGCTGGGTCTTCCCAGAGCACTCAGTATATTTTAGTCACTTACTGTTAGTGTTTAATTCAGGAGCATGTAGTAGATTTTTGTGCATCCAAGTCCTGAAAGAAATTAAAGGTCAAAAGGTTGATTTTGGTTTTTGCCAACTTTGGCATATTAATTTCAGTAATATTTTTCAACCAGCACCTGGCACTGAACATCAGTCTGTCAAATCCTGTGGAAATGAAGCATGTTTTTTGCTATCTAGGAGCATCCAAGATAGGTAAAAATACTGGATTCAGCATATTAATACTTCTTCATATGTATCAAATTCAATGAGAATTTATTAAATAGGTATTATGTATTAAGTTCTGTGCTAGGTTTTGGTCTTAGGAAGTTGAATCAATCTTTGTCTTAGAGATCTGAGCTTACAGTCTAGGTGAGGGAAAGGGACAGAGCACAAAACAATTATTAAAGGTATAAGATGAATACTGGTAAATGCTACTCACAGATTCAGAACAAGTGGGAATACAGGAAACAGAGAATTGAATTATATGTCTAGAGGGAATTGGAAAAAGCTTTGTAGAGGAAGTAACTTGTGAAGTATGCCCTGGAAGAGGAGGGGTTGTTTCCAAGTGGCGTTCTGGCTTAAGGTTTGAACTTTCTAACAGATCTCACTTGAGGGCTTTGCTCCATTTTCTCTTATTTTCTCTTGCTTTCCAGTGCACTTTGCCTTCTACCCACCAACTCATGTTCTGTTTTCTTGGAAGTAGCCAAGCCAGGTATTTCACTTACAAACGATACTTACCTCTTATTAAAATACTTATTTCTGCATAGACAGTCCTTGTAAAGAAAGAAGTTTCTTTCTCTTTATTTTTGTAGAATTTGTTTTAGCCAAGTCAACAAAGCACAGTTCCTGTGGCCTTTATCCTAGAACACAAAACTAGTCTTACCATGTAGAAACAGATGTTTAAAATGGTATTCATTAAAATGAGATCCCACCTGTAATAGAAAACAGAAAGTGGATGCAAAAGAAATGTAAGCTGGCAGAGCTTGCTCTTGCCCTCCATTCCCTTAGGAATGTATGTTTGTGGGTAAAATATTGCTAATTGGAATATGCTTCTGGCTTTAGTGTCTAGCCGTAGGGGTTATTAGTAATATTGAAAAACAATCAGCATAGCTCATTACAAGAGTAGTAGTCATGAAAAAACAAAAACTTACTTCTAGGGTGGATGCCTTCTTACCAATGAACAAAGTTATGTTGGGCAGAAAATTAATGACTATCCTGTATTAGTAACAGAAATGAACATTTACTGGTTACCTTCTGTGTCAGGTGCTTTACATTTTTACAAGGACCCTATGAAAGAGATATTATCCCCACTTTGTAGATGTGGAAATTGAGACTGGGCAATATAGTAAATAACTTGCCCAAAGTTACAAATACATGAGAATCCAAGACTCTCAGATTCCTAAGCCAATGTACTCTTTCCACTATTTCACACTGTCTTTACAGCAATGGAGGCACATAGAGGTTAAAACCCCTACCCTACCAAGTGGAGTATCTGGGATATAAATCCAGGTCTGTCTGATTCCAAAGCCTATGCCTGTGTACTTCTATATATTTTTGGCCTTTGCTTCCAAGTTCATTTAGCCCCATTTATGGCATGGAGGAAAAGAAGAGAACATCTAGTGAAATAGGCAGTGTTCTAAGTTATAACTAACAAGCCCAGGCTGGCATTTAGTACCTGTAAACAGTTAGAAAAACATTATATATACTGGTGAAAATAAATGAACCATTTTTAATATATATAAAATATAGATTTACTTCTTTACTGCTTCTTTCATTCATATTTTTTCACGTTCTTTAATTCATTAATCCAATAAATTTCATTGATCTCTTACTTCATGTGAGACAGGATCAATCAGAGAAAAATCCCTATCTTCATGGAGTTTACATTCTGGTTGGAGATGCAGGCAATAAACAAGATAAATATAAATCAGGAAAGTATGTTGTCTGTTAGATGTTCAGTGTTAAATAGAAAAATGAAGTAGTGAATGGAGATAGGATGTATGTGGTAGGGTTTGTTTCATTTTTAGGTAGGGTGGCCAAGGAGGACCTTACCTGAAGGAGATAAGAGAAGGAGTCAAGCTGATATCTATGGGAAGTACATTCCAAGAGATGGACTATCAAGTGCAGTGGCCCTGAGCCCAGTGTGGCAGGAACAGAGTATGGGAGAGGTAGATAGTAAGATGAGGTTGGAGTGATAAAGAGAGGGGGTTCAGATCATGAAGGGCCTTGTGGGTCATAATGAGGACTTTGACTTTTATTCTGAGACAAAACTGTTAAAGGATATTGAACTGATGAGTAACTTGATTTGCCTCATTTTGTTGTCATTGTAAAATACACATGACATAAAATTTACCATCTTACCAGCTTTTAAGTGTGCAGTTCAGTAGTATTAAATACATTAACATTGTTGTGCAGCTATCACCATCATCCATCCCCATAACTCTTTTCATCTTGTAAAACTGACACTTTATACCTATTAAACAATAACTTCCCATTCTCTCCCCTTAGGCCCTGCCAACCACTATTACACTTTCTGTCTTTGTGATTTTGACTAAGTACCTCATATAAGTGGAATCATATAGTATTTTTTGTGTGTGACTGCCTTGTTTCATTTGGCATAATGTCTCCAAGGTTTAACCTTGTTGTAATATATGGTAGAATTTCCTTCCTTTTTAAGGTTGAAAAATATTCCATTGTATGTATATACCACATTTCTTTATCTAGTCATATGTTGATAGACATTTAGGTTGTTTCTGGATCTTAGCTACTGAGAATAATGATACCATGAACATTGGTGTACAAATATCTCTTTGAGATCCTTCTTTCATTTCCTTTGGATATATACCCAGAAGGGGAATTGCTGAATCATATGGTAATTCTATTTTTAACTTTTTAAGGACCCGTCATACTGTTTTCCACAGTGGCTGAGCCATTTTGTATTCCCAGCAACAGTGCACAAGGGTACCAATTTCTCCACATCCTCGCCAGCACTTGTTTTCTGGTGGTTTTTTGTTTGTTTGTTTGTTTTTAATTAGCCATCCTGCTGGTGTGAGGTAGTATCTCATTGTAGTTTTGATTTGCATTTCCCTAATGGTCAGTGATGTTGAGATCTTTTCATATACCTTTTGGTCATTTGTATATCTTCTTTGCAGAAATGTTGATATTCAAGTCTTTTGCCCATTTTTGAACTGGATTGTTTGTTTTTTTGTTGTTGAGTTTAAGGAGTTCTCTAATCTGGATATAAATCCTTTATCACAGGGGTCCCCAACCACCTGTTAGGAACCAGGCCACACAGCAGGAGGTGAGTGGCGGGTGAGCGAGTAAAGCTTCATCTGCTGCTCCCCATTGCTCCCCATCGCTCACTCGCATTACCACCTGAACCATCCCTACTGCCCCCCAACCCACACTGGTCCATGGAAAAATTCTCTTCCATGAAACCGGTCCCTGGTGCCAAAAAGTTTGGGGACCACTGGTTTATCAGATAGATGATTTGCAAATATTTTCTCCCATTTTGTGGGTTGTTTTTTACTTCCTGGATAGTATCTTTTGATGTATAAAAAGGATTTGATGTGCAAAAAGATTGGTATTAGTTCTCCTTTAAATGTTTGGTGGAATTCACCAGTGGAGCCATCAGGTCCAGGGCTTTTCTTTGTTGGGAGATTTTTGATTATGGTTTCAATCTCCTTACTAGATATAAGTCTGTTCAGATTTTCTGTTTCTTTGTGTTTTAGTCTGGTAGGTTTTGTGTTTCTAGAAATTCATCCACTTCATCTAGGTTATCCAAATTTTTGCCATACAATTTTTTATAGTACTCTCTTATAATATTTTTATTTCTGAAGAAACTGTAATAATGTCCCACTTCTATTTCTGATTTTAGCAATTTGAGTCTTCTCTCTTTTTTCTTAGTTCATCTACCTAAAGGTTTGTCAATTTTGTTGATCTTTTTGAAGATCTATTGTTTTTATATTCTCTATTTTGTTTATCTCTGCTCTCATCTTTATTATTTCCTTCCTTCAGCTAGCTTTTGGGTTTTTTGTTCCTTATCTAGTTCCTTAAGCTTTAAAGTTAGGTTGTTGATTTCAGATCTTTCTTGCTTTTTAATGTAAGTATTTATAACTAAATTTCCTGCTTAGCACTGCTTTCTCTGCATCCCATAAGTTTCGGTATGTTGTGGTTTTGTTTTCATTTGTCTCTAAGTATTTTCAAATTCCTTTGTGATTTCTTCTTTGATCCATTGGTTGTTTAAAAGTGTGTTGTTTGATTTCCACAGTTTTGTGAATTTTTCAGTTTTCGTTATATTATTGATTTTTATTTCATGCTGTTGGACAGAGAAGATGCTTTGTATGATGTCTATCTTTTAAAATCTATTGAGACTCATTTTGTGGCTTTAACATATAGTCGATGCTGGAAAAATGTTCTATGTGCACTTGAGAAGATTGAGTATGTTGTTGTTGATGTATGAACTGTTCTATATACATCTGTTAGATCTAGTTGAGTTATTGTGTTGGTTATATCCTCTGTTTCCTTATTTATATTCTGTCTGGTTGTTCTACCCATTATTATGAGAGAGGTATTGAAGTCTCCAACTATCATTGTACACATGTATATTTCTCCCTTCAGTTCTGTCAGTTTTTGCCTCATATATTTTGATGGTCTGTCATTAGGTGCATAAATGTTTATATTTGTTATATTTTCTTGCTGTTTTGAACCTTTTATTAATACATAATTTCCTTTTTGTCTCATAAACTTTTTGATTTGAAGTCTATTTTGTCTGTTATTAGTATAGCCACTCCTGCTCTCTTTTAGTTAATATTTGCATGGAATATATTCTTCCCTACTTTCACTTTCAACCTGTTTGTGTCTTTGGATCTGGAGTCTCTTTTAAACAGCATATAGTTGTGTCATGTATTTTTAATCCATTCTACCATTCTTTGTCTTTTGATTAGAGAGTTTAATCCATTTACATTTAAAGTAATTACTAATAAGGAGGGATTTACTTCTGTCTCTGGGCTATTTGTTTTCTATATGCCCTATAGTTTTTATCTCCCACATTTTCTACATTCCTGTCTTTTTAGTGTTTAGTTGATTTTTGTAGTGAAATGGTAAAATTACTTCTTAATTTCCTTTTGGATATATTCTATAGCTATTTTCTTTGTTGATACTGTGGAGATCACATTTAACATCCTAATGTTATAAACTTCTAATTTGAATTTATAGCAGCTTAACTTCAGTAACATACGAAAACTCTGCTTTCTTACATCTTCATCCCCACTCCTTTTGGTTGTTAATGTCACAAAATTCCATCTTTATACATTGTGTGCCCCAAAACATAAACTAATAATTCTTTTAAATGCATTAGTCTCCTAAGTTATGTAGATAGCAAAATGTAGAGATACAAACCAAAGTTACAGTAATACTAGCTTTTACACTAATTGTTTTTTTATCTTTCAAGGTATTTGTTTCTTAAATTATGTAGAAAACAAAAAGTGCAGTTACAGACCATTGTTACAATAATACTAGCTTAAATTGCCCATGTATTTGTTTTTATTGATATCTTAATTTCTCCTCACAGCTTCAAGGTACTGTCTAGTGTCCTTTCATTGCACCTTGCAGGATTCCCTGAGCATTTCTTGCTGGCAAGTCTAGTGATCCTGAACTAGCTCAGCTTTGGTTAATCTGGAAATGTCTTGATTTCTACTTCACTTTTCGTTTTTATTTTATTCTTTTTTTTTTTTAATTTCTTGGCCATGCCACACAGAATGTGGGATCTTAGTTCCCCAGCCAGGGATCGAACCCATGCCCCCTGCATTGGAAGTGTGGAGTCCTAACCGCTGGACTGCCAAGGAAGTCCCTCTACTTCACTTTTAAAGGACAGTTTTGACAGCTGTAGGATTCTTCATTGACTTTTTTTTTTCTTTTAGTGCTTTGAATATACTGGCTCACTGCCTCTGGTCTCCAAAGTTTCTGATGAGAAATATTCTTGTTATCTTATTGAGTCTTCCTTGTATGTGATAATTTGCTTATGATTTGCTGCTTTGAAGATTCACTCTATCTTTTGAAAATTTGATTATGATGTGTCTTGATGTGGGTCTCTTTGAGTTCATCTTACTGGGGTTCATTGAGCTTCTTGGATGTTTATATTCATGTCTTTCCTCAAATTTGGATTTCAGCCATTATTTCTTCAAATATTCTCTCTGCCATTTTCTATCCCTCTTCTCCTTTTGGGACTCTCATGATGGGTGTGTTGGTTTGCTTGTTGATGTCTCACAGGTCCCTTAGGCTCTGTTTACTGTTCTTCAGTTTTCATTCTTTCTGTTCCTCAAACTCAGTAATTTCTATTGTCCTATCTTCAAGTTCACTGATTTTTTTTCTTTCTGCTTGCTCAATCAAATCTGCCTTTGAGTCTCTCTAATGAATGCTTCATTTTAGTTATTGTGCTTTTCAGCCTCAGAATTTATTTATTTATTTTAGCTTTTTTTTAGGTTTTCTCTTTATTTTTTTTAAAAAAATTTTCCATTGCTTTTATTTATTTATTTTTTATTGCAGTATAATTGCTTTACGATCTTGTGTTAGTTTCTGCTGCACAGTGAAGTGAATCAGCCATATGCATATAAACATCCCCTCCCTCTTGGAACTCCCTCTGCCTCCATCCCATGCAACTAGACCATCACAGAACACCAGGCTGTGCTCCCAGTGCTATACAGCAGGTTCCCACTAGTTATCTGTTTTACACATGGTAGTGTATTTATGTCAAACCTAATCTCCCAATTCATCCCACCCTTCCCTTCCCACCTGTGTCCACATGTCCATTCTCTACATCTGCCTTTCTATTCCTACCTTGAAAATAGGTTAATCTGTACCATCTTTCTAGATTCCACATATATGCATTAATATACAATATTTGTTTTTCTCTTTCTGACCCACTTCACTCTGTATTACAGACTCTAGGTCCATCCACGTCTCTACAAATGACCCATATCATTTCTTTTCATGGCTGAGTAATATTCCATTATATATATATACCACATCTTCTTTATCCATTCATCTGTTGATGGACATTTAGGTGGTTTCCATATCCTGGCTATTGTAAATAGTGCTGCAGTGAACATGGGGGTACATGTGTCCTTTTGAATTATGGTTTTCTCAGGGTATATGCCCAGTAATGGGATTGCTGGGTCATATGGTAGTTCTATTTTTAGTTTTTTAAGGAACCTCCATACTGTTCTCCATAGTGGCTGTATCAGTTTACATTCCCACCAGCAGTGCAAGAGGATTCCCTTTTCTCCACACCCTCTCCAGCATTTATTACTTGTAGATTTTCTGATGATGGTCATTCTGACCAGTGTGAGGTGATACCTCATTGTAGTTTTGATTTGCATTTCTCTAATAATTAGTGATGCTGAGCATCTTTTCATGTGTTTGTTGGCCATTGGTATGACTTCTTTGGAGAAATGTCTATTTAGGACTTCCACCCATTTTTTGATTGGGTTGTTCGGGTTTTTTTGATATTGAGCTGTATGGGCTGTTTGTATATTTTGAAGATGAATCCTATGTCTGCTGCTTCATTAGCAAATATTTTCTCCCATTCTGTGGGTTATCTTTTTGTCTTATTTATGGTTTCCTTTGCTGTGCAAGAGCTTTTAAGTTTAATTAGGTCCCATTCATTTATTTTTGTTTTTATTTTCATTACTCTAGGAGGTGGGTCATAAAAGATCTTTCTGTGATTTATGCCAAAGAGTGTTTTTCCTATATTTCCTCTAAGAGTTTTATACAGTCTGGTTGGTCTTACATTTAGGTCTTTAATCCATTTTGAGTTTATTTGTGTGTATGCTGTTAGGTAGTGTTCTAATTTCATTCTTTTACATGTAGTTGTCCAGTTTTTCCAGCACCATTTTTTGAAGAGCTGTCTTTTCTCCATTGTATATTCTTGCCTCCTTTGTCATAGATTAGGTGACCATAGGTGAGTGGTTTTATCTCTGGGCTTTGTATCCTGTACCATTGATCTATATTTCTGTTTTTGTGCCAGTATCACACTTTCTTGATTACGGTAGCTTTGAAGTATAGTCTGAAATCAGGGGAGCCAGATTCCTCCAGCTCTGTTTCTCTTTCTCAAGATTGTTTTGACTATTTGGGGTCTTTTGTGTTTCCATACGAATTGTATAATTTTTTTGTTCTAATTCTCTGAAAAATGCCATTGGTGATTTGATAGAGATTGCATTGAACCTGTAGATTGCTTTGGGTAGTATAGTCATTTTCGCAATATTCATTCTTCCAGTCCAGGAGCATGGTATATCTCTTCATCTGTCTGTGTCATCTTTGGTTTCTTTCATCAGTGTTTTATCGTTTTTCTGTGTACAGATCTTTTGCCTCCTTAGGTAGGTTTATACCTAGCTATTTGATTCTTTTTGTTGTGATGGTAAATGGGATTGTTCTTTAAATTCTCTTTTTGATCTTTCATTGTTAGTATATAGGAATGCAAGAGAATTCTGAGCATTAATTTTGTATCCTGGAACCTTACCAGATTCATTGATTAGTTCTAGTAGTTTTCTGGTGGGATCTTTAGGATTTTCTATGTATAGTGTTATGTCACCTGCAAACAGTGACAGTTTTACTTCTTCCTTTCCAATTTGTAGCCATTTTATTTCTTTTTCTTCTCTGATTGCCATGATTAAGACTTCCTATACTGTGCTGAGTAATAGTGGTGAGAGTGGATATCCTTGTCTTGTTCCTGATCTTAGAGGAAATGCTTTCGTTTTTTCACTATTGAGAATGATGTTTGCTGTGGGTTTGTCATATACGGCCTTTATTGTGTTGAGGTAGGTTCCCTCTATGCCCATTTTCTGGAGAGTTTTTATCATAAATGAGTATTGAATTTTGTCAAAAGCTTTTTCTGCATCTATTGAGATGGTCATATGGTTTTTATTCTTTAATTTGTTAATATGGTGTATCACATTAATTGTTTTGCATATATTGAAGAATCCTTTTATCACTGGGATAAATCCCACTTGATCATGGGGTATAATCCTTTTAATGTGTTGTTGGATTCTGTTTGCTAGTATTTTGTTGAGGATTTTTGCATCTATGTTCATCAGTGATATTGGACTGTAATTTTCTTTTCTTGTGATATCTCTGTCTGGTTTTGGTATCAGGGTGATGCTGGCCTCATAGAACGAGTTTAGGAGTGTTCCTCCCTCTGCAATTTTTTGGAAGAGTTTGAGAAAGATTTGTGTTAGCTCTTCTCTAAATGTTTGATAGAATTTGCCTGTTAAGCCATCTGGTCCTGGGCTTTTGTTTGTTGGAAGATTTTTAATTACAGTTTCAATTTCACTGCTTGTGATTGGTCTATTTATATTTTCTAATTCTTTCTGGTTCAGTCTTGGAAAGTTGTAGCTTTCCAAGAATTTGTTCATTTCTTCCAGGTTGTCCATTTTATTGGCATGTAGTTGCTTGTAGTAGTCTATTACGATCTTTTGTATTTCTGCAGTGTCAATTGTAATATACTTTTTCATTTCTGATTTTACTGATATGCATCCTCTCCCTCTTTTTCTTGATGAGTCTGGCTAAAGGTTTATCAATTTTGTTTATTTTCTCAAAGAATCAGCTTTTAGTTTTATTGATCTTTACTATTGTTTTCTTTGTTTCTATTTCATTTATTTCTGCTCTGATCTTTATGATTTCTTTCGTTCTATTAACTTTGGGTCTTCTTTGTTCTTCTTTTTCTTGTTTCTTTAGGTGTAAGGTTAGATGGTTTATTTGAGATTTTTCTTGTTTCTTGTGGTGAGCTTGAATTGCTATAAACTTCACTCTTAGAACTGCTTTTGCTGCAATCCATAGGTTTTTGGATCATCATGTTTTTGTTGTCGTTTGTTTCTAGGTATTTTTTTATTTCTTCTTTGATTTATTCTGTGATCTCTTGAGTATTTAGCAGAGCACTGTTTAGCCTCCGTGTGTTTGTGTTTTTTACAGGTTTTTTTTCCTGTAATTGATTTCTAATTTCATAGCGTTCTGGTTGGAAAAGGTGGCTGATATGATTTCAATATTCTTAAATTTTCCAAGGCTTGATTTGTGACCCAAAATAGAGTACGTTCCATGTGCACTTGAGAAGAAGGTGTATTCTTCTGCTTTCAGGTAGGATGTCCTATAAATATCAATTGAGTCTGTCTGGTCTGCTGTGTTATTTAAAGCTTGTGTTTCCTTATTTATTTTCTGTCTGGATTATCTATCTTTTACTGTAAATGGGGTGTTAAAGTCCCCCACTATTATTGTGTTACTGTCGATTTCCCTTTTATGGTGGTTAGCATTTGCCTTATGTATTGAGGTGCTCCTATGTTGGGTGCATAAATATTTATAATTGCTGTGTTTTCTTCTTGGATCGATCCCTTGATCATTATGTAGTATCCTTCCTTATCTCTTGTAACAGTCTTTATTTTAAAGTCTATTTTATCTGATATGATTATTGCTACTCCAGCTTGTGATTTCTATTTACATGGAATATCTTTTTCCGTCTCCTCACTTTCAGTCTGTATGTATCCCTAGGTCTAAAGTGGGTCTCTTATAGGCAGCATATATATGGGTCCTGTTTTTGTATCCATTCAGCCAGTTTGTGTCTTTTGGTTGGAACATTTAATCCATTTACATTCAAGGTCATTATTGATATGCATGCTCCTATTACCATTTTATTAATTGTTTTGGGTTTGTTTTTGTGGGTCTTTTTCTCCTCTTGTGTTTCCTGCCTAGAGAAGTTCCTTTAGCATTTGTTGTAAAGCTAGTTTGGTGGTGCTGAATTCTCTTAGCTTTTGCTTGTCTGTAAAGCTTTTGATTTCTCCATCAAATCTGAATGAGATCCTTGTTGGGTAGAGTAATCTTGGTTGTAGGCTCTTCCCTTTCATCACTTTAAATATATCCTGCCACTCCCTTCTGGCCTGCAGAGTTTCTGCTGAAAAATCAGCTGATAACCTTATGGGGATTCCCTTGTATGTTATTTTTTGCTTTTCCCTTGCTGCTTTTAATATTTTTTCTTTGAATTTAATTTTTGTTAGTTTTATTAATATGTGTCTTGGTGTGCTTCTCCTAGGGTTTATCCTGTACAGGACTTTCTGTGCTTCCTGGACTTGGGTGGCTCTTTCCTTTCCCATGTTAGGGAAGTTTTCAACTATAATCTCTTCAAATATTTTCTCAGTCTCTTTCTTTTTCTCTTCTTCTTCTGGGACCCCTATAATTCGAATGTTGGTGCGTTTAATGTTGTCCCAGAGGTCTCTGAGACTGTCCTCAGTTCTTTTCATTCTTTTTTCTTTATTCTGCTCTCCAGCATTTATTTCCGCCATTTTATCTTCCAGCTCACTTATTCATTCGTCTGCCTCAGTTATTCTGCTATTGATTCCTTCTAGAGTATTTTTAATTTCAGTTATTTTGTTGATTATCACTGTTTGTTTGCTCTTTAGTTCTTCTAGGTCCTTGTTAAAGGTCTTTTGTATTTTCTCCATTCTGTTTCTGAGATTTTGCATCATCTTTACTATCATTACTCTGAATTCTTTTTCAGGTAGGTTGCCTATTTCCTCTTCATTTATTTGGCCTTGTAGGTTTTTACCTTGCTCCTTTGTCTGTAACATATTTTTTTGTCATCTCATTTTTTTATGGGTGGGGCTGTATTCCTCTCTTACTGGTTTTTTGGCCTGAGGCATCCAGCACTGGAGTTTGCAGGCAGTTGGGTAGAGCTGGGTCTTGGTGCAGAGATGAGGACCCCCGTAAGAGTCACTCTGATTAATATTCCCTGCAGTCTGAGTTTCTCTGTTAGTCCCACTGTTTGGACTCGGCACTCCCACCACAGGAGCGCAGGCCTGACCCCCAGCCTGGGAACCAAGATCTTGCAAGCCACGCAGCATGGCAAAAGAAAAGAAAAAACAAGAGCAGTACAATAACAAAGCACAAAAAATAAAATAAAATTAGAAAGATTAAAAAATGTTGGGAAAAATAAAACTATAATTAAAACAACTACAAGGTAAAACAGAACCACAACAGAAAAAGAAAGAAAAAAAAGAAAAAGGGAACAAGCCAAAAGGAGCAGAACAATAACAAGGTATAAAGAATAAAATAAAATCAGATAAATAAAGGATTAATTAGAAAAAAATAAAAATATAAATGAATCAGCAGTAAAAGGTAAAACAGAACCACACCCTAAAAGAAGAAGAAAAAAAAAAACAGAGGAAAAAAGAAAAAAAAAGGCTGGAAAAGGCCTTGGCTGTGGGGGAGGAGCCTTAGTGGGGGGTAGAATGTAGGCAGGGGTGGGGTTTAGGGTGGAGTGGGGCCTAGGCTGAGTACCTGCGTGGTGGGGGGTGGGGGGGGGAGGCAGCACAGCCTGAGGGGAGCCTTGGAGCGTGGAGTTCCAGAGTTTGGAGGTAAGCCTCTGGGTGAGGGTGTGTGGGCAGGATTTAGGCCCAGCGCAGTTGAAGGAGTCTCAGAGGGAGTCTCAGAGTGCTGAGTGTAGAGGTAGGGCCCTGAGTGGGCATGTAGAAGCGGGTCTTAGGCTCTGCACTGCTGGAGGTAGCCTCCGCAGGCTGAAGATTAGGCCCAGGAGCCCAACAGGCTCCCCGGTGCCCAAGTGGGCAGGGAAAGCACTGGCCATGCTCCCTTCCATTCCTCCACTCCCCTGAGTGTCTCCCCCATCGCTGCTGAACCCCTAACCGTGGATGGGCCCCACCAGGTGTGAGAACTCCTCCGTTCCCCCAGCCACCCCTCAAGGGTGCTGGTTGGTCCCATCACTCCCGCCTTTACTTTTGCTCCCCCTGCCCTCCCTCCCACTCCCTCAGGACCCACACAGCTGGAGGGGGCCTCAGTGGGCAGAGGATCGGGCCTGGATCTCAGCAGACTCCCCAGGGCCCAAGTGGGCAAGGGAAATGCTGGCCATGCTCCCTTCTGATCCTCTGCCTTCCCAGCGGCACCTCCTTTCCCACTCTGGGCGTGGGATCCCTTCCCCTCCCCCAGCCACCCCTCAGGGGTGCTGATCGCATCTGACCTCCACTTCTCCTCCCCCCTCTCTACCCACCACATCCTACTCGGCCACTGGGGGTTCCTCCTGTCCCCTTAGGTGTCCATGGTCCCCACCAGTGCCTGATAGGTGCCCTAGTTGTGTGGAGACACAAACTCCGCATCCTCCTCATCTGCCATCTTGACCTCTATCTCTTTATTGATATTTCCTTTTTCTTTTATAATTTTCTTTTATTTATTTATTTTTCACTGTGTTGGATCTTTGTTGCTGTGCACGGGCTTTCTCTAGTTGCGGTGAGTGGGGGCTACTCTTCGTTGCAGTGCGCAGGCTTCTCATTGCGGGGGCTTCTTGTTGCAGAGCACAGGCTCTAGGCTCACAGGCTTCAGTAGTTGTGGCATGCGGGCTCAGTAGTTTTAGCTTGCAGGCTCAGTAGTTACGGCTCGTGGGTTCTAGAGCACAGGCTCAGTAGTTGTGGCGCACGGGTTCAGTTGCTCCACAGCATGTGGGATCCTCCCAGACCAGGGATTGAACCCGTGTCCCCTGCATTGGCAGGCAGATTCTTAAGCACTGTGCCACCGGGGAAGTCCTGATATTTCCATTTTTATCACATGTTGTTTTCTTGACTTTCCACATCTTCCTTTAGTTCTATGAGCATCTGTTAGACAGATGTTTAAAAATCTTTGTCTAATATATCTGCCATTAAGTCTTATTCAGGGACAGATTCTGTTGGTTCATTTTTTTCCTTTTAATGGACCACAGATTCCTGTTTGTTTGTATGTTTTGTGATTTTTTTGTTCAACATTGGACATTTGAATCCAAAAAATGTGGTAACACTGGTAATCAGATTCTCCCCCTTTCCCAGTGTTTGCTGGGGGTTTTTTTGTTTTGTTTTGTTTTGTTGTTGTAGGCTGTTTCTATGCCAAGGAGCAGCCTGACATGTAAACTTAGTATGTTCCTAGGTCTTTTCTGAGCCTTTCCCTGTGCATTCATTGTCATGTTGTAATTTTCCCCATATATGCAATTGTTTTTGAATGTTTAATCTTTAATGCCTGGCTCCTGAAAAGGGGAAAGCAAAAAATGGAGAGCAGAAATAAGAACACAGATCCCCAATATTTGGAGAACAGAGTTCTTTTTACCCATTCTACCTCCCACATGCTATGTGCAAGCTGCTCCAGGAACTCCTGCACAGCTGCCTGCCATGTGTCTGGGGGTGAGGAAAAGGTAGCTGCTACTCTGTTAAGAGCTGAAATCGACTGAAATTAATCACATTTTACTGGCCAAGCCTTGCCCTGGAAGGTGCAAGCCTTTAAGACTCCAGGGTTTCAAAAGAGTTATATTAGATTCTGGCAGTGCAATTGCCGTTTGGGTGGAGATGCAGATTCCTGGTGCTTCATACTCTGCCATCTTCCCAGAATCCTCTTTCTATTATGTTTTAACAGGATCATTTTGGCTGCTCTGCTGAGAATATACTGAACCGGAGCAAGGAGGAAGCATGGATACCAGTTATGAGGTAAGTAATCCAGATAAAAGATCCTCAGCAGGAGATCAGAGTAGGTATAAGACTAAGGCAAGGATAATTACTCCCCTGTAAAGGGATTACTTCCTGCCAGGTCACCTGGCTGTGTCTCTTGACTAACGGCCATTGTCCTTTTCAAGATAGGTAATTCTATAGTTTTTTCTTTTCCCTTTTCTCTTTGGGTGATGATAGCTTGGCTACTATTAAATTTGGGATTAATGAACTATCCTTTGTGCTTTTCCTATATCTACATCTTATAAATATTCCTTTATAAATAAACCTTCATTGAATTATCTTTTTGAAGTGTGCCATTTGTTTCTTGTTGAGACCCTAATTGATACATGAATTCTTCAGTTTGGGATACAATATTTTAAGTACTCACATTAAATCAAGCTTGTTAATTATGTCCAAATATTTTATATTACTGCATTAAAAAATCTATGATCTATTAGTTACTGACAGAACTATGTTTAAATCTCCCATTATTACTATCATACCCTGTGTCTTTAAGAACTGGGATTCTCAGTATGGAAGAGAGGAAATAGAGAAGTAATATAGAAAATAGAAGAGGTCACATAAAAACACTGTAGTATTAAATTTGAATTGGAAGTATTCATATGAACTTGTGAGGTGTATGTGTGTGTGTATATATGTATGTGTGTGTACATATACATATCTGTATGTGTCTTAGCTCTATCCACCAAAAAGGAGTAGAAAATGTCCAACCCAATAATAATGAGCAATCCTAGCACCCACATTCCCAGATTGTAGTCTAGAATTAATATTTGCCATTCAAAGAAACCAGGGCATTTTAGAAAAATGGTTTATTCCAGAAATGTGCAAGATGAATCTGGAATATCTTATCATTACTAGATAGCAAGGAAGCTATCAAAGACTACTAAGATTAAATGAAAAAGATAACAGGCCTAAACTTGAAGAGGCTCTCACTGGCCAGATATGGGACAAACTGAGCTTCAGTAAGGGTCATGATCACAATAGATTTAAACTCATAGAATCCATGGGTTCATAGTGATAAAAAATATTAGTCACTTTGAGAGAATGATAGGAAACAAATTTGTTACTTGGAAACTGGCAAAGGGAAAGATAGTTTATCCTGCCTTTACTACATGAACTGTATCATTTGGTAACCAAATAATAGACAAAGAGAAGCGTCACTTTAATGAACTAATAAAAAAGAAAATGTTAGAATTAGAATATCAGCATTTTGGAAGGCTCAGTGAATTCGTGGCTAAAAGCATTCAGCAGCAATAGTTGATAAATCACAGTCAGACATGATGCGCCTCTTAATGAAAGACCACAGCACTACCTGTGGTCTTGCCAACATGAATAAACCTGGGTCTGTTCAAGCCTCAGGATCCAGCTGCCAACTTGAAGGAAATACAAGAGTCAGAGGAACACTGAGTTGCGTGTTCCTCTGAACCAGTTTCAAGGGTGCTCACCTTAAAATAATTCAGTAAGCTACACATTCATGTATTATTCTTGATCTGTGTTTTATTTTACAGGGGAAAAAAATTTAAAAGATCTCTCACTATGCTTCATAGAATTGCTTGTTCTTCCTTGTAGTTCTCTCAGTTTTGTCATATATAAATAATAAATAAATAAATAGGTAGATACATGTGTATAGAGAGAAAGAGCTAAGGGGGTGTGGGGGAAGAGGGCAATTTATTAGGAACATACAAGATTTTTTTTTTTTAATTTATTTGTCTGCGCTGGATCTTAGTTGCAGCACGTAGGATCTTTGTTGCCTCATGCGGGATCTAGTTCAAACCCGGGCCCCCGGCATTGGGAGCATGGAGTCTTAGCCACTGGACCACCAGGGAAGTCCCAACATACAAGTTTAGAATTATTAAATCTTCTGGTAAATTGTGTTATGATTCTCTATGTTGTTAATGTTTTTTTCCCTTGAAGTCTATTTTTATATTAATATAATGATAACAGCTTTCTTGTTGTTAATATTTTCCTGTTATATCTTTATCCATCCATTTAGTTTTTAACCTTACTGTATTACTTTGTTTTAGATGTGTCTCTAGTAAGCCAGATATTGCTACATTTTGTTTTCCATCCAGTCTGTCAATCTTTGTTTTTTAACTGATGTTTTATACACTTTTATGTACTGTGATTACTGATATATTTGGATTTGTCTTACCAGCTTATTTTGTGTTATCTATGATCCTATTTCTTAGTGTTTTCTTTTTCTGCTTTCTTGGCAACTTTTGGGTTTTTTTCATTTTATTTTATTGCCCACTACTATTTTCAAAAGTATATACTCTATTTCTAATATTTTAGGGATTACTTCTTATATTTTAATATTTATACTTAACATATCAAAGACTAAAATTATTCAGTATTCTTATCCTTTTCCCAAACAACACAGGAATGCTAGAATACTTGAATTCAGATCAAAACCTCCTGATTAAATATATTTTTTTCCTGTACTTTAGTTCTGCTTTTTAAATCCTTAATGATGTTATTATTTTATAATATCAATATGTGTTTAGACTTACCTTTTAAGGTAAGGATAATTTATTACTCTTTTTAGATTTAGAATTATTTATCCCTTATTACATATAATTCATCTCACATTTCAGAGACCTTCCATCTGTGAATACTTTCTACTTGAAGTTTCTTCTTTAGAATTTCTTTTACTGAGGATCTGTTGGTGACAAATTCTCTCAATTCTTATATGTTTGAAATTATCTTTAGTTTGAATTTGTTCTTAAATGATATTTTCACCAAGATGGCAGTTTTAGGTTGAAACTTCTTTTCTCTATTCTCGTTCAGCTTTTGTTGTTACTGTTAAGAAATCATCTGTCAGTATAATAGCAGTTCTTTTGTAGGCAGTATGTTTTTTTCCTCTAGCTACATTCAGGATTTTCTATTCTACAGTTTCACTGTAAGGTACCTAAGTAAAGATTTTCTATTTATCATGCTTGGTATTTGATGGGATTCCTGAATTGACATATTTTATAAGTTCTGGAAAATTCTAAGGCATTATCTTTTAAAACATTGGTGTTTCTCCATTCTCCCTATCCTGTCCTCCTGAAACTAGATGCACATTAGGTCTTCTCAATCTATCCTTCATTTGTCTTAATCAATTTCACTTCTTCTCGTGCTAAATTTAAAATAATTCCTTCAAATTCATCTTCCTAGTCTTCATTTTGAGTTAACATTTTCCATTTCTAGAAATCTGTTTTTTCCATGTTATGTTTGTTGTTTTAAAAAATATTCTTTTGCTCTTTATCCATATTCTGGATCCCTTATTTTTTTTTTTAATTATACTAAACAGGGGTTGGGGCTTGGTCAATATGGCAGAGTAGGAAGACCCTGAGCTCACCTCCTCTCATGGGTACACCAAAATTACAACTATTTACAAAGCAACTATTTATGAGAAAGAGCAAAATCTAGCAGAAAAGATCTTCTACAACTAAAGATACAAAAAAGGATCGACAAGATGGGTAAGGGGGCAGAGTCACGGTATTGTCAAGATCCATACCCCCAGGTAGGTGACCCACAAACAGGAGGTTAATTACAACAACAGAGGTTCTTCCCACAGAGCAATGGGTCTGAGCCCCATGCCAGCTCCCCAGCCCAGGGGTCTTTCACTGGGAAGACAATCCCCAAGAGCATTTGGCTTAGAAGGCCAGCAGGGCTTACTTTCAGGCTATGGGAAATAGAGACTCCACTCTGTGCCCACAAAATCACACACTCCAAGACCCAGGGCAGAAGCAAAAATTTGAAAGGAGCCTGGGTCAGACCCACCTGCTGATCTTGAGGAGTCTCTGAAGAGGCAAGAGTGAACTGGAGCACATCCTGGTGACGTAGACACTGGCGGCAGCCATTTTTAGGAGCTCATTCTACCATGTAGGCACTGGTACTGACAAGCACAATTCTGGAATCCTCCATCTAGCTTATCAGCACCAGGACCTGTCCCCATCCATCAGCCTATTAGCACCAGTACTGGGATGCCTCAGGCCAGGCAACTAGTTGGGCAGGGACACAGCCACAACCATGAGCAGGCAGGCTACCTTAAGACCTTCTGAGCCCATAGCCACCCTGGGGCACATCCCTGTCCACCAGAGGACCAGGACCCTGCCTCAAAGTGTGAAGGCACTAGCACTGGGACTCCCAGGTGACTGCAGCCAGAGAACCCAGGACCCAGCCTGTCCACCAGCAGGTTAACACCGACTCTGAGATACTTTGGACTCAGCCAGCTGACCCAGGATCCAACCCCACTCATCATTAGGCTAACATCAACTTTGGCATACCCTGAAACCCACAGCTAACCATGTCAGGAACCAGCCCCAACCACCAGAAGGCCAACACTAGATCTGGGAACACTGGCCACGCAACCACCTACCTCAGAACCTGGCTCTGCCCACCAGTGAGCCAGAACTAGCCCTGGGATCCACAAGGTTTCTGCAGCCAGCTGCATTGTGATGTGGCCCTGCCAATCAGCATCTGGCAGGCTCCATGCAAGACAGGGCCTGGCAACCAACAAGACCAGGGGACAGCCACACCTACCAGACCACTCACAGTAGTCAGCACACCACAACAGAAGGACCCATATAGCCCACATAGGGAGCACCCCTAGAGCATATGGCTCTGATGACCAGAGGGGAATGTGCTGCTGGGGTGCACAGCATGTCTCCTACAAAAAAATCTGTAATAGATAACACACAAAAAAAGAAAGGAACAAAAATGAACTACAGAAACAAGCCCAAAGCAATGAACAAAATGTCAATACCTATCAGTAATTGCTTTAAATGTAGATGATCTAAATGCTCCAATCAAAACACGTAGTTTGGCTGAATGGATACAAAAACAAGATCCATATATATGCTGCCTATAAGAGAGTAACTTCAGATCTAAAGTCATTTACAGACAGAAAGTGAGCTGATGGAAAAAGGTATTCCATGCAAATGGAAATCAAAAGAAATTCGGGTAGCAATACTTATATCAGGAAGAATAGACTTTAAAACAAAAACTATAACAAGAAACAAAGAAGGACATTACATAATGATCAAGGGATCAATCCAAGAAGAATTTATAACAAGTGTAAATATGTATGCAACCAACATAGGAGCACCTAATATATAAAGCAAATACCAACAGACATAAATAGGGAAATTGCCCTGTGGAGGTCAGAGATAGCAGGGTCCAGGCGCTCAGCTCCACCATGCTCCAGGGGCACAGAACAAAGGATCAGAGCTGGGGGAGGGGGAGCCCTATCCCTCCCACCGAGTCAGGGGCTGCAGGCTTCCCACAGCAGGTCACAGGAGTCCTGTGGGAAGCCCCATCTCCAGGCACAAGACGGCCGTGAAACTCCATGGGAGCCCTCAGGCAGCAGACTCAAGGGGCTCAGACAGGGGGAGTCTAATACCTGATCATCTCCCACACCTCACCCCAGTCTGCAAGGGGTCAGGCATGGGACCCACCCCCTTAGGTTATGGAGGGGACGCTGAGGCTCAGGGAGACACCAGAGGGTGTTATGGGGTTGCCTAGGGTGCAGGACAGTGCGGGGCTGGACCCACACAGGTGCTTCCTGGACCTCACCCTCAATGGGAGTAAACACACACACACTTGCTACCACACATGCATGAACATGAACACATGAACACACACACATACACACGCACACAGACCTAGGCATGCCTGCAGCTGCATACCCGGCCCCTCCTCCACCTCCTGCCCTGGGCCGGGCACCAGATACCTCAGCTGTGGAACACGACCCAGGGCTGCAACTGAAGGCTGCCTTCCACCTGCCCCCTTGCAGACTGGGGTGAGGGGTGGGAGATGATCAGGTATTAGACTCCCCCTGTCTGAGCCCCCTGTTTCTGCTGCCTGAGGGCCACCATGGAGTTTCAGGGCCATCTTGTGCCTGGAGATGGAGCTTCCCACAGGACTCTTGTGACCTGCCGTGGGAAGCCTGCAGCCCCTGACTCGGCAGAGGGTCTGGGATGGGGCTCCCCTTCCCCCAGCTCTGATCCTTTACTCTGAGTCCCCGGAGCATGGTGGGGCTGAGCACACGGACCCTTCTATCTCTGACCTCCACAGGGCCCCAGGCTGCCATCACTGTCCCCTGGTCAGTGCCCTGGCCTCCCCCCATCCCCTGAGCTGGCCCTGGCAGCTCTTAACCATTCACAGTGGCCTCCTCAGGAATCAGCTATTTGGGGTCAGCAGCTGAGGGCCACTCTCCCAGATGATTCTCAGAAAACCTCCAAGTCACCCAGGGGAGGACCCGACAGGGCTGGCCTGTGTGTGCACATGTGTGTGTGGTCCTGTGTCCAGCAGATGGGCTTCCCTCTCAGGGCAGGATCTGGGGTGTCCTCATCTGTTCCCAACATACAATAATCGTAATGTACTTTAACACTCCACTTACATCAATGGACAGATAATCCAGACAGAAAATCAATAAGGAAACACTGACCTTAAAAGACACATTAGCCCACATGGACTTAATATATATGGAACTTTTCATCCAAAAGCAGCAGAATACAGATTCTTTTCTAGTGCACATGGAACTTTCTCCAGGATAGATCACATGCTAGGGCACATAACAAGTCTCACATTTAAGAAGACAAATCATATCAAGCACTTTTCCTGAACACAATGATATGAGACTAGAAATCAAGTATAAGGGGAAAAAAACTGCAAAGAACACAAACACATGGAGGCTAAACAATATGTCACTAAAGAACCAAGGGGTCACTAAAGAAATCAAAGAGGAAATTAAAAACTACTTGGAAACAAATTAAACTGGAACATAATGATATAAAATTTATGGGACACAGAAAAAAGAGTTCTAAGAGGGAAGTTTATAAATGCCTACCTCACGAAGCAAGAAAGATCTTAAATAAACAATCTAACCTTACCCCTAAAAGAGCTAGAAAAAGAAGAACAAACAAAACCCAAACTTAGTAAAAGGAAAGCAAGAAAGATCAGAGCAGAAATAAATGAAATAGAGACTAAAAAACATACAAAAGATAAATAAAGCTAAAAGCTAGTTCTTTGAAAAAATAAACAAGATTGATAACTGACCTTTAACTAGTCTTGTAAAGAAAAAAAAGAGGACCTAAATAAATAAAGTCAGAAATGAAAGAAGTTACAAACCAACACCACAGAAATACAAAGTTCATAAGAGATTACTATGAACAATTTTATGTGTAAAACAGACACCTAGAAAGAATGGATAAATTCCTAGAAATGTGAAATCTCCCAAGACAAAATCAAGAAGAAATAGATAATATGAAGAGACCAATTACCGGTAATGAAATTGAATCAGTAATTTTTAAAACTCCTAAAAAAACAGAAGTCCTGGATTAAACAGCTTCACAAGTGAATTCTACTAAACATTTAAAGAAGAGTTTATTTCTGGGACACAGAAATAAACCCATGCTTATATGGTCAATTACTCTATGACAAAAGAGGCAGGAATATACAATAGGGAAAAGACAGCCCCTTGAATAAATAGGGTTGGGAAAACAAGACAGCTAGATGCTGAAGAATCAAACTGGACTACTTACTCACACCATATACAAAAGTAAACTTAAAATGGATTAAACACTTAAATGTAAGTCCTGAAACCATAAAACTCCTAGAAATAAACATAGGCAGGACACTCTTTGACATCAAGCACAGCAGTATTTTGGAAGATCTATCCCATCAGGCAAAGAAACAAAAGCAAAATTAAACAAATGGGACTACATACAACTAAAAAGGTTTTGAACAACAAAGGAGACTATCAACAAAAAAGGCAACCTACTAAATGGGGAAGATATTTGCAAATGATATATGTAATAAGGGGTCAATATCCAAAATATACAAAAAGCTCATACATCTCAACATCAAACAAACAAAAAAACCCAAACCGCTGATTAAAAAATGGGCACAACAGCAGAATAGACATTTTTCTGAACAAGAAAAATACAGATGGCCAACAGGCATATGAAAACATGCTAAATCTTACTAATAATCAGAGCAATGAAAATCAAAACCACAAGATACCACCTCACACCTGTCAAAATGGCTATCATCAAAAACCAACAAATAACAAGTGTTGGCAAAGATATGAAGAAGTGGGAACCCTTGTGCATTGTTTGTAGGATTATAAATTGGTATAGTCACTACGGAACACAATATGGAGGTTTCTCAAAAATTAAAAATAAATCTGCAGTAGGATCCAGCATGTTCACTTCTGGGTATTTACCCAAAGAAAACAAAAACACTAATTTGAAAAGATATATGCACATCAATGTTCATTACAACATTATTTAAAATAGCCAAGATATGGAAACAACATAAGTGTCCAATGATAGATTAATGAATAAAGAAGAATATATATATACATACATATATATATACACAGAAACACAATGGAATACTACTCAGCCATAAAAAAGAGAAATCCTGCCATTTGCAGCAACATGGATGGATCTATAGGGTATTACACTAAATGAATAAGTCAGACCTGCAAAGTCAAATACCTTTTGATCTCACATATATGGAATTAAAAACCAAAACAAAAAAAACAAAATGAAAACAGACTGATAGATATAGATGGGTGGTTGCCAGAGGGGAGGGGAATGGGGAGAGCTGAAATAGGTGAAGGGGACTAAGAAGTACAGATCTCCAGTTATAAAATAAGCCATGGGGAGGTAATATATACAGCATAAGGAATATGGTAATATTGTAATAACTTTGTATGGGGACAGATGGTTACTAGACTTATAGATGTGGTCATTTCATAATGTATACAAATGTCAAATCACTATGTAGTATATCTGAAACTAGCATATTATATGTCAACCATATTTTAATTTAATAAAAAGGTATTCAACTTATACCACAGAAGTCCACCCACTGGAGTGAAGGTTCTGAGCCCCACATCAGGCTTCCAAACCTGGGGGTCCGGCAGCGGGAGTAGGAATTGCTAGAGAATCAGACTTTGAAGTCTAGTGGGATTTGATTGCAGGACTTCGACAGGATGGGGGGAAACAGAGATTCTGCTCTTGGAGGGCACACACAAAGTAGTGTGTGCATTGGGACACAGGGGAAGGAGCAGTGACCCCATAGGAGACTGAACCAGACGTACCTGCTAGTGTTGGAGGGTCTCCTGCAGAGGCAGGGGCTGGCTGTGCCTCACCGTGAGGACAAGGACACTGGCAGCAGAAGTTCTGGAAAGTACTCCTTGGCATGAGCCCTCCCAGAGCCCGCCATTAGCCCCACCAAAGAGCATGGCTAGGATCCAGGGTTGGGTCACCTCAGGCCAAACAACTAAAAGGGAAGGAACCCAGCCCCACCCACCAGCAGACAAGCAGATTAAAGTTTTACTGATCTCTGCCCACCAGAGCAACAGCCAGCTGTATCCACCACCAGACCCTCCCATCAGGAAACTTCCACAAGCCTCATCCACCAGAGGGCAGACAGCAGAAACAGGAAGAACTACAATCCTGTGGAACAAAAACCACATTCACAGAAACATACACAAGATGAAAAGGCAGAGGGCTATGTACCAGATGAAGGAACGAGATAAAACCCCAGAAAAACAACTAAATGAAACGGAGATAGGCAATCTTCCAGAAAAAGAATTCAGAATAATGATAGTGAAGATGATGCAGAACCTCGGAAAAAAGAATGGAGGCAAAGATCGAGGACATGCAAGAAATGTTTAACAAAGACCTAGAAGAATTAAAGAACGAACAAACAGAGATGAACAATACAATAACTGAAATGAAAACTACACTAGAAGGAATCAATAGCAGAATAACTGAGGCAGAAGAACGGATAAGTGACCTCGAAGACAGAATGGTGGCATTCACTACTGTGGAACAAAATAAAGAAAAAAGAATTAAAAGAAATGCGGACACCCTAAGAGACCTCTGGGACAACAATAAACGCAACAACATTCGCATGATAGGGGTCGCAGAAGAAGAGAGAGAGAAAGGATCTGAGAAAATATCTGAAGAGATTATAGTCGAAAACTTCCCTAACATGGAAAAGGAAATGGCCACCCAAGTCCACGAAGTGCAGAGAGTCCCATACAGGATAAAGCCAAGGAGAAACATGCTGAGACACATAGTAATCAAATTGGCAAAAATTAAAGACAAAGAAAAATTACTGAAAGCAGCAAGGGAAAAAGGACAAATAACATACAAGGGAACGCCCATAAGGCTAACAGCTGATTTCTCAGCAGAAACTCTACAAGCCAGAAGGGAATGGCATGATATACTTAAAGTAATGAAAGGGAAGAACCTACAGCCAAGATAATTCTACCCGGAAAGGATCTCATTCAGATTCGATGGAAAAATCAAAAGCTTTACAGACAAGCAAAAGCTAAGAGAATTCAGCACCACCAAACCAGCTCTACAACAAATGCTAAAGGAACTTCTCTAAATGGGAAACACAAGAGAAGAAAAGGACCTACAGAAACAAACCCAGAACAATTAAGAAAATGGTAATAGGAACATACATATTGATAATTACCTTGAACGAGAATGGATTAAATGTTCCAATCAAAAGACACAGGCTTGCTGAATGGATACAAAAACAAGACCCATATATATGCTGTCTACAAGACACCCACTTCAGACCTAGGGACAACTACAGACTGAAAGTGAGAATGCAAAAAGACATTCCATGCAAATGGAAATCAAAAGAAAGCTGGAGTAGCAATACTCATATCAGAAAAAATAGGCTTTAAAATAAAGAATGTTACAAGAGACAAGGAAGGACACTACATAATGATCAAGGGATCAATCCACGAAGAAGATATAACAATTATATATGCACCCAACATAGGAGCACCTCAATACATAAGGCAACTGCTAACAGCTCTAAAACAGGAAATCGACAGTAACACAATAATAGTGGGAGACTTTAAAACCTCACTTCCACCAATGGACAGATCATCCAAACAGAAAATTAAAAAGGAAACACAAGCTTTAAATGACACAATAGACCAGATAGATTTAATAGATTTAATAGATTTAATAGATTGATATTTATAGGACATTCCATTCAAAAACAGCAGATTATACTTTCTCAGGTGCACACGGAACATTCTCCAGGATAGATCCTATCTTGTGTCACAAATCAAGGCTCAGTAAATTTAAGAAAATTGAAATCATATCAAGCATCTTTTCTCCACAATGCTATGAGATTAGAAATCAATTTCAGGGGGAAAAAAGTGAAAAACAAAAACACATGGAGGCTAAACAATACACTACTAAACAACCAAGAGATCACTGAAGAAATTAAAAAATACCTAGAGACAAATGACCATGAAAACATGACGATCCAAAACCTATGAGATGCAGCAAAAGTAGTTCCAAGAGGGAAGTTTATAGCTATACAAGCCTACCACAAGAAGCAAGAAAAATCTCAAATAAACAATCCAACGTTACACCTAAAGGAACTAGAGAAAGAAGAACAAACAAAACCCGAAATTAGCAGAAGGAAAGAAATCATAAAAATCAGAAAAAAAATAAATTTAATAGAAACAAAGAAAACAATAGCAAAGATCAATAAAACTAAAAGCTGGTTCTTTGAGAAGACAAACAAAATTGATAAACCATTATCCAGATTCATCAAGGAAAAGATGGAGAGGACTCAAATCAATAAAATTAGAAATGAGAAAGAAGTTACAACAGACACTGCAGAAATACAAAGCATCCTAAGAGACTACTACAAGTAACTCTATGCCAATAAAATGGGGCTTCCCTGGTGGCGCAGTAGTTGAGAGTCCGCCTGGCAATGCAGGGGACGCGGGTTTGTGCCGTGGTCCGGGAAGATCCCACATGCCATGGAGTGGCTGGGCCCGTGAGCCATGGCCGCTGAGCCTGTGCGTCCGGAGCTGTGCTCCGCAATGGGAGAGGCCACAACAGTGAGAGGCCCGCGTACCGCAAAAAAAATAAATAACAGAAAAATAAATAAAATGGACAACCTGGAAGAAATGGACAAATTCTTAGAAAGGTAAAATCTTCCAAGACTGAACCAGGAAGAAATAAAAAATATGAACAGACCAATCACAAGTAATGAAATTGAAAATGTGATTAAAAGTCTTCCAACAAACAAAAGTCCAGGACCAGATGGCTTCACAGGTGAATTCTATCAAACATTTACAGAACAGCTAACACCCATCCTTCTCAAACTCTTCCAAAAGATTGCAGACAAAGGAAAACTCCCAAACTCATTCTATGAGGGCACAATCACCCTGATACCAGAATCAGGCAAAGAAAATTACAGACCAATAACACTAATGAACATAGACACAAAAATCCACAATGAAGTACTAGCAAACAGAATCCAACAACACATTCGTAGGATCATACACCATGCTCAAGTGGGATTTATCCCAGGGATGCAAGTATTCTTCATATATGCTAATCAATCAATGTGATACACCATATTAACAAATTAAAGAATAAAAACCATAGGCTCATCTCAATAGATGCAGAAAAAGCTTTTGACAAAATTCAACACCCATTTATGATAAAAACTCTCCAGAAAGCGGGCATAGAGGGAACCTACCTCAACATAATAAAGACCATATATGACAAACCTACAGCAAACATCATTCTCAATGGTGAAAAACTGAAAGCATTTCCTCTAAGATCAGGAAAAAGACAAGGATGTCCATTCTCACCACTATTATTCAACATAGTTTTCAAAGTTTTAGCCACAGCAATTAGGGAAGAAAAAGAAATACAAGGAATCCAAATCGGAAAAGAAGAAGTAAAGCTGTCACTGTTTGCAGATGACATACTATACATAGATAATCCTAAAGATGCCACCAGAAAACTACTAGAGCTAATCAATGAATTTGGTAATGTTGCAGGATACAAAATTAATGCACTGAAATCTCTTGCATTCCTATACACGAATGATGAAAAATCTGAAAGAGAAATTAAGGAAACACTCCCATTTACCATTGCAACAAAAAGAATAAAATACCTAGGAATAAACCTACCTAGGGAGACAAAAGACCTGTATGAAGAAAACTATAAGACACTGATAAAAGAAATTAAAGATGATACCAACAGATGGAGAGATATGCCATGTTTTTGGATTAGAAGAATCAATATTGTGAAAATGACTCTACTACCCAAAGCAATCTACAGATTCAGTGCAATCCCTATCAAATTACCAATGGCTTTTTTTTTTTTTACAGAACTAGAACAAAAAAATGTTAAAATTTGTATGGAGACACAAAAGACCCCAAATAGCCACAGCAGTCTTGAGGGAAAATAAAACGGAGCTGGAGGAATCAGACTCCCTGACTTCAGACTATAGTACAAAACTACAGTAATGAAGACAATATGGTACTGGCACAGAAACACAAATATAGATCAATGGAATAGGATAGAAAGCCCAGAGATAAACCCACGCACCTATGGTCAACTAATCTATGAAAAAGGAGGCAAGGATATACAATGGAGAAAAGACAGTCTCTTTAATAAGTGGTGCTGGGGAAACTGGACAGCTACATGTAAAAGAATGAAATTAGAACACTCCCTAACACCATACACAAAAATAAACTAAAAATGGATTAGAGACCTACATGTAAGACTGGGCACTATAAAAGTCTTAGAGGAAAAACACTCTTTGACATAAATCACAGCAAGATATTTTTTGATCCATCTCCTAGAGTTATGGAAATAAAAACAAAAATTAAAAAATGGGACCTAATGAAATTTAAAACTTTTGCACAGCAAAAGAAACCATAAACAAGACGAAAAGAAAACCCTCAGAGTGGGAGAAAATATTTGCAAATGAATCATCGGAGGAAGATTAATCTCCAAAATATATAAACAGCTCGTGCAGCTAAATATTAAAAAAACAAACAATACAATCCAAAAAGGGGCAGAAAACCTAAATAGACATTTCTCCAAAGAAGACATACAGATGGCCAAGAAGCACCTGAAAAGCTGCTCAACATCACTAATTATTAGGGAAATGCAAATCAAAACTACAATGAGGTATCACCTCACACCAGTTAGAACGGGCATCATCAGAAAATGTACAAACAACAAATGCTGGAGAGGGTGTGCAGAAAAGGGAACCCTCTTGCACTGTTCGTGGGAATGTAAGTTGATACATCCACTATGGAGAACAGTATGGAGGTTCCTTAAAAAACTAAAAATAGTATTACCATATGACCCAGCAATCCCACTACTCGGGATATACCCAGAGAGAACCATAATTCAAAAAGACACATGCACCCCAGTGTTCATTGCAGCACTATTTACAATACCAGGTCATGGAAGCAACCTAAATGCCCATCGACAGACAAATGGATAAAGGAGATGTGGTACATATGTACAATAGAATATTACTCAGCCATAAAAAGGAACGAAATTGGGTCATTTATAGAGTCGTGGATGGATCTAGAGACTGTCATGCAGAGTGAAGTAAGTCAGAAAGAGAAAAACAAATATCATATATTAACACATATATGTGGAATGTAGAAAATGGTACAGATGAACTGGTGCAGAGCAGAAATTGAAACACAGAAGTAGAGAAAAAACGTATGGACACCAAGGGGGGAGAGCGGCGGAGGGTCAGTGGTGGTATGATGAATTGGGAGATTGGGATTGACATGTATACACTGATGTGTATAAAACGGATGACTAATAAGAACATGCTGTATAAAAAAATTAATTTAATTTAATTTAAAAAAAGGTATTCACATTGGAAAAGAAGTAACACCATATCTATTTGAATATGAAATGGTCTTATATATAGAAAATCCTAAAATTTTTGAACACACATGAAAAAGCTATTAGAGCTAATAAAATAGTTTAGCAAGGTTGCAGACACAAGATCAATACACAAAAATCAATTGTATTTCTATACTCCAGCAATGAACAGTCTGAAAATTAAGAAAATTTCATTTACAATGACATCAAACAGAATAAAATAACTAAATGAAAAACCTCCCATATGTTTGGATTGGAATATTTAACATTGTTAGATGTTTATACTCTTCAAATTGGTCTACAGATGGAGAGCAATCTCTAACAAAATCCAAGTTTCCTTTTTTGCAGAAATTGATAAGTAGATAACTAAAATTCATTTACAAATGCAGAGAAGTCAGAATAATCAAAGCAATCTTGAAAAACAGGAACAAAGTTCAAGTACTTGCTCTTCTCAATTTAAAAACTTACTCCCCATTCACAGGTAACTGGTTGGAATAAACTGTGGTACAATGGAATACTATGCCACCATTAAAAACTTGAGAAGAGCTGTGTAACTGATGTTATACTGATGAATAACACATGAATAAATGAAATGTATTATATGCAAACAATGGAATATTATTCAGCCAGAAAAAGGAATGGAGTAGAGATACATGCCACAACATGGATGAACCTTAAAAACATTATTACGCAAAAGAATCCAAACATGAAAAGCTACATATTGTATGATTAAATTTATGTGAAATATCTGGAAAAGGCAAATCTATAGACAGAAATTTGATTAGTGGTTGCCTAGGTGGTGTGGGGAATGACTGCTAATTGGTTCAAGATTTCTTTTGAGGGTGATGAAATATTCTAAAGTTAGATTGTTATGATAGTTATCAAGTCTATGAATACATTAAAATCTATTGAATTGTATACTTTAAATAGGTGAATTGAATCATGTATATATTATATTTCAAAAAAAACTTTTTAAGCAACCTGAGGAGAAAAAGGAAAGAAAGAAAATGCACATATTAGAATTTGAGAAATGCAGCTAAAGCAGTGGTTAGAGGGAAATTTGGAAATAAGAAATGTCTTAAATACATGTTTGACTCCAATGTAAGAAAAAGCAAATTTTACCCAAAGCAAGAAGAATGAGGAAATAAAGAAAAGAGAATAATGAATGAAATTGCTAAGAGGAAAACATGGAAAAGTCAGTGAAAACAAAAGCAGGTACTTTGAAAGAATCAATAGGATGTATAAACCTCTAACAAGATTGATCAAGAACAAACAGAAAGAAGACATAAATTACCAATATTCAGAATGAAGAGAGAAAAATACTACAGACCTTAAAGGAGAATATAATGAACAGCTTTATGACAATAAACTTGAAAACTTAGGTCAAATTGACAAATTTCTTGAAAGGAACTAACAGAGCTCACTCAGGAATAAATATATAATATGAATAGCCATGTATCTATCAAATAAATTTTAATTTTTAATTAAAAATATTCCACAAAGAAAACTATAGGCTCAGATGACTCTACTGGTGAATTCTATCAATCATTTAAAGAGGAAATAATGCCAATTCTTCACAAATTCTTTCAGAATGCAGAAGAGGAGGTAACTTCCCAACAAGTTTTTAAAATTAATTAATTAACTAATTTGGCTGTGCCGGGTCTTATTTGTGGCACACAGGATCTTCTTTGCTGCATGCGAGATCTTTGCTGCGGCATGCAGGATCTTTTTTTTTTTTTTTTAGTGGCGGCATGTGGGACCTAGTTCCCAGATCAAGGATCAAAACCGGGCCCCCTGCATTGGGAGCATGGAATCTTAACTACTGGACCACTAGGGAAGTCCCCTAATTCATTTTATGAGATCAGCATACCCTGAAACCAAAACCAGTAAAACATGTTAGAAGAAAACTACAGACCAGTATTCCTCATGAACACAGTTGCAAAAATCCTTAACATATTAATAGCAAATATAATCCAGTGTTATATACCAAGGGTATTGCATCATAAATAAGCAAGGTTTATCTCAAGAATGCAAGATTGGTTAAACATTTGAAAATCAGTCATTCACAGCAATCAGAGAAGAAAAAGAAATAAAAGGAATCCAAATTGAAAAGGAGGAAGTAAAACTGTCACTGTTTGCAGATGGCATGATACTATACATAGGAAATCCTAAAGACACCATCAGAAAATTACTAGAGCTAATCAATAAATTCAGTAAAGTTGCAGGATACAAAATTAATATACATAAATCTGTTGCATTTCTATACACTAATGGCAAAATATCAGAAAGAGAAATTAAGGAAACAATCCCATTTACCATCACATCAAAAGAATAAAATACCTAGGAATAAACCTACCTAAGGAAGAAAAAGGCCTGTACTCTGAAAACTATAATACCCTGATGAAAGAAATTGAAGATGACATAAACAGATGGAAAGATATACTGTGTTCTTGGATTGAAGAATCAATATTGTTAAAATGACCATACTACCCAAGGCAAGCTACAGATTCAGTGTAATCCCTATCAAATTACCAATGGTATTTTTCACAGAAGTAGAACAGATAATTTTAAAATTTGTATGGACATACAAAAGACCCCAAATAGCCAAAAATTCTGAGTAAAAAGAATGGAGCTGGAGGAATCGTGGTCCCTGATTTCAGTCTATACTATTAAAGCTACACTCATCAAAACATTATGGTACTCTCACAGTCATAGAAAACAAACTTATGGTTACAAAAGGGGAAACAAAGGAAGGATAAATTGGGAGTATGGGATTAAAATATACACACTACTATTTAAAAAATAGGTAACCAACAAGGACCTACTGTGTAGTACAGGGAACTATACTCAATATTTTATAATAACCTATAAAGGAAAAGAATGTGAAAAGAATATATATAAATATATATGTATATTTATATAACTGAATCACTGAGCCACTGTGCTGTACAACTGAAACTAACACAACATTGTAAATCAACTATACTTCAATTTTAAAAAGAAACAGTATCGTACTGGAACAAAAAGAGACACATAGATCAATGGAACAGGATATAGAACCCAGAAATAAACCCATGCATCAATGGTCAATTAATCTACAACAAAGGAGGCAAGAATTATACAATGGAGAAAAGACAGTCTCTTCAGTAAGTGGTGATGGCAAAATTGGACAGCTACATGTACAAGAATGAAATTAGAACATTCTCTAAAACCATATACAAAAATAAACTTGAAATGGATTAACGACCTAAGTGTAAGGCCATATACTATAAAACTCCTAGAGGAAAACATAAGCAGAACACTCTTTGACATAAGTCGCAACAATTTTTTAAAATCCATCTCCTTTAAAAACAAAAATAAACAAATGGGGCCCAATCAAACTTAAGAGCTTTTGCACAACAAAGGAAACCATAAACAAAACAAAAAACAACCTACAGAATGAGAGGAAATATTTGCAAACAATGCAATCAGCAAAGGATTAATTTCCAAAGTATACAAACAACTCATATAGCTCAATATCAAAAAAACAACCCAATCCAAAAATGGGCAGAAGACCTAAATAGACATTTTTTCAAGGAAGACATACAAATGACCAACAGGTACATGAAAAGATGCTCAGCATCGCTAATTATTAGAGAAATGCAAATCAAAACTACAATGAGGTATGACCTCACACCAGTAAGAATGGCTATCATAAAAAGTCTACATATAATAAATGCTGGAGAGGGTGTGGAGAAAAGGGATCCATCGTATTCTGTTGGTGGGAATGGAAATTGATATGGCCACTATGGAGAACAGTATGGAGGTTCCATAAAAAACTAAAAATAGAGTTACCATATGATCCAGCAATCCCATTCCTGGCCATATATCCAGAAAAGATGAAAGCCATAATTTGAAAAAAGATACATGCACCCAATGACCATTGCAGCCCTATTTACAATAGCCAAGACAGGGAAGCAACCTAAATGTCCATCAGTAGATGAATGGATAAAAAAGATGTGGTATGTATATATAATGGAATATTACTCAGCCATAAGAAGAATGAAATAATGCCATTTTCAGCAACATGGATGGACCTAGAGATTATCATACTAAGTGAAGTAAGTCAGAGAAAGACAAATATCATATGACATCACTTATATGTGGGATCTAAAAAAATGATACAAACTAACTTATGTACAAAACAGAAGTAGATTCATGGACATAGAAAACAAATTTATGGTTACCACAGGAGAAGGGAGGGAGGGATAAATTAGGAGTTTGGGATTAACAGGTACACACTACTATATATAACATAGATAAACAGCAAGGACAAACTGTATAGCACAGGGAACTATATTCAATATCTTGTAATAACCTGTAATGGAAAAGTATCTGAAAAAGATTTATATATATATATATATATATATATATATATATATATATATGATGATCTCTTTGCTATACACCCGAAACTAACACAACATTGTAAATAAACTACTTCAATTTTTTAAAAAACAATCATTTTTATTCAGGATATCAGGAGAGAAAAGTTTTAAGTAAACAATCATTTTAACAGAGTAATTAAAGCCTTTGTTAAAATTTCCTATTCCTTGATAGATACCTGTGAAAAATCTACAGCTAACATACTGGATGCTTTCACCCTAAGATTAGGAACAAGGCAAGGATACCCATTCTTATTACTTCTGTTCAACGTTGCACTGGAAGTCCTATTCAATTCAATAAGGTAATAAATGGAAATAAAAGGCATGCAGATTGGAAAGAAAGAAATTAACCTATTACAGATGGAGGGATAGTCTATGTAGAAAATCTCAAAGAATCTATAGAAAGCTACTAAAACTAATAAATGAATACAGTAAGGTCAAAGGATACAAGACCAACATACAAAACTAAATTTTATTTATATATATTATCAATGAAGAGTTTGAAATTGAAACTTTAAAAACACAATGTATAATAGTATAAAAATAAATAGGGATAAATCTAACAAAATATGTGCAAGATTTATAAGCTAAAATGTGCAAGATATTGATAGAAAATTTAAAATATCAACTAAATGGAGAGATGACATTTTCATGAATCATAAGACTCAGCATAGTTAAAATGCCAGTTTTCCTGAAATTGGTGTAGATTCAAAGTAATCTCAACCAAAATCTCAGTAAAATTTCTAAAAAGATATTGACAAGCTGATCCTAAAATTTATATAGAAGAGAAATGTAAACATAGTTTTAAACAAAGATCTGTACGTAAGTATGCATAGCAGCTTCATTCACTACAGGTAAAAATTGGAAACAGCTGGTGAATTGCTCATCTGTGAATAGATAAACAAATGATACCACATCCCTATCATGGAATTCTACCCAGTTATAAAAAGGAACAAACCACTACTTTTTGTAACAATATGGATGAATCTCTAAAAAATCATGCTAAGTAAGGGAAAAGATCCAGGTACAAAAGTTTGTATACTACATGATTTTGAAAAAGAAGAACAAAGAGAAGGACTCACAGTCTCTGATTTCTTGACTTACAGTAAAGCTACAGTAATTAAAACAGTGTGGTATTGACCTAAGAATAGATATAGATCAAGGGAATAGAATGGATATTTCAGGAATAGACACATATATATGGTTATATCAAGAAAAGTGCCAAGGTAATTCAGTGGGAGAAGATAAACTTTTCAATAAGTGTTGGCACAATTGAATATCTGTGTGCAAGAGAATTGATTTTTAAAAATAAATTTATTTATTTATTTATTTTTGGCTGCATTGGGTCTTTGTTGCTGCACGCGGGCTTTCTCTAGTTGCGGCGAGCGGGGGCTACTCTTCATTGCCAAGCACGGCCTTCTCATTACAGTGGCTTCTCTTGTTGCGGCGCAAGGGCTCTGGGCACGCAGGCTTCAGTAGTTGTGGCATGCAGGCTCAGCAGTTGTGGCTTGTGGGCCTAGAGCACAGGCTCAGTAGTTGTGGCACATGGGCTTAATTGCTCCGCAGCATGTGGGATCTTTCCTTATCAGGGATCGAACTTGTGTCCACTGCATTGGCAGGCGTATTCTTAACCACTGTGCCACCAGAGAAGTCCCAAGAATTGATTTCAAACTTTAATTCATACCATATACAAAATTTTACATAAAATGAATCATAGATCAAACTGTAACAGCTAAAACTATTCCAAAAATTCTAGAATGAAACCTTCATGAATTTAGATTAGGCAAATATTTCTTAGGAAACAAAAGCATAAACCATAAAAGAAAAATAGATATATTAGACTATTTCAAATTAAAAAACTTTTGCTCATTGAAAAATAATATTAAGAAAATGGAAAGACAAGCCACAGATGCTGAGAAAAATATTCGTAAAACACATGTCTGATAAAGAACTTGTGCCCATCCAATAATAAGATGCAAAATCCAATTTTTAAATATAGGCAAAAGTTTTATACAAATATTACAGAGGATATATAAGTGGCAAATGAGCACATAAAAATTTGCTTAAAATCCATAGTCATTAGGGAAATGCAAATTGAAGCCTCAATGAGATACCACTATCCATCTACATTAAAATGGCTGAAAAACATAAAACAAAACAAAACAAAACCTACAAATACCAAGTAATGGCAAGGGTACAGAATTCTACTTACCAATGGCAATAGAGAATAGTACATTCACTTTGGAAAATAGTTTGGCAGTTTCTTAGAGAGTTAAATATAGGCTTACTAGCAATGCTCTTTATAGGTCTTAAGAGAAACACAAATACAGGTGTACCCAAAGAAATGTTCATGTAGCAGTTTTACTCATTATAGATAAAACTAGAAATAATTCAGTGTACATCAGCAGTGAATGTATAATCAAATCATGCTGTCTGTATCCATGTCATGAAATACTACCCTGCAATAAAAAGGAATGAACCACTAATTTATGCAACAATATGGATGAATCACTAAAGCATCATGTTAAGAGAAAGAATCCAAATGCAAAATCATACTACTGTATGATTTTATTGATGTGACATTCTGGAAAAGACATGACTCCAGTCTCCCATTCTTGCTACTTTCTCCTGTAATGATCCATCTTCATTCCACTCAGATTCCAACATCCTAAGCCAAGCCACCCTTCCATGAAAATGCCTTTTTCACTCCACTCAGGATCTGACATTCTTCATAGGGCTGTCCTTGCACAGGAACATACTTCCCATCCTACTTGGGCTTTAACACCCTCTGTTGGGGAGTCAGCTCTCTGAAGATATTCTCACTGTGCTCAGATTCGGATGCCTCATGCTGGACCCCTCACCTGCATAGAAGTCCTCACCCTGCTTGAGGTCTTACATCCCTTGTCAGCCTCTTCTTTTTTGTTATTCTTTTCAAGGTCTGACATTCTACACCTAACAGATCTCCTATAAGGATACCCTCCTCATTCCACGTGGCCTTCATTATCTCAGTTTGGGATGCTCTCTCCACACGTTCACCAATAGAATTTTCTTCTCTTTGGAAAATGGAAAACAAATATCATTGTAAAACTACAGAAAATAAGTAATTTGTCCAAGATATTACAAATCAAGCCAGTTGCCCTGATTTTTTAAACTCTGATTATCTTTCTGAAAATTAATTTTTTTCAAGTATCACCATTAAGAGTTTATATTGAGGATATGCATGGAAATAAGGAAGCATTCCCTGTAGTCATAGAGAAAGGCCTTGTGATAACTGAAAAAGCGTTCAGAATATAACAGCAATTGTGGTGCCTCAATTGGCATGTGATTTTGGAACATGGTGCTGTGATGGAGATGAGACTAGAAAAGTAGGTTGTAGCCTTTATACACCCTACAACACGTGGGTCTGTTGAAGGTTTTCAAACAGAGAAGTGACATAATCTCATTTTTTAACGAATGTATCTGATGGCACAGTTGAAGATAGATGGAATTAGAAAGTAATGGCAGAAAAATCAGTTAAGAGGCTACTACAATTAGCAAAACTAGGATAAATGAGCACCAAACCTAAGGCAGTAGCAGTGGTGCACAGAAGAGTCAGATTTGAGAGAAATTATTGAGTTAAGATTTATATAAATTGAGTTTAATGTTTTTGAGATATCTGTAGGATTTTCAGGATGTGTAGTCCATGATTTGGAAATGCTTGTCTGGAAATTTATTTTGGGCAGTCATCAGTGTATGGGTTATATTTGAAACCACTGGTATGGATGATATCACTCAAGGAGAGCAAGAAGAAGACTGAGAATAGAACTGTATTAGTTTCCTATTACTGCTATAACAAAATTTATTGACTTATGGCAACATAAATTTATGATCTTAACTCCTAAAATGGATGCCAGTAGGGCTGTGTTACTTCTGGAGGCTTTAGAAGAGAATTTGTTTGTTTTTAGCTTCTGAAGGCTACCATCATTCTTTGGCTCCTGGCCCCACATTACATGGCTGTGTCCCTTTGCCTTTGTCATCACATGGCAGTTTCTCCAACTTTTCTCTCTTGCCTCACTCTTATATGGACCCTTGTGAGTATATTGGGCCCATCAGGATAATCCAGCATAATATACACAGCACAATATCCTTAATTTAATCATATTGCAAAGTCTCTTTTGCCATGCAAGGCAGTATATTAATAGATTCTAAGGATTAAGACATGAACATCTTTGAGGGAGGTCATTTTTCTTGTCTATCACTAGGAAACTGAAGAAAATTTAAGATTAAAGAGCCCACAAAGGCTTTTTTGTTTTAATGGAACTATCACTCTACCAGTTATCCAGATATAAACCTTAGTTATCTTTGACTCCATCCTTCACCTTATCTTCTACTCTCATTCCCATTCAGTGACGAGTTTTGTTCATTATTTTTTAGTGATGTATTTGAAATCCACTCATTTTTTATTCCAGATGTCACTACAGTTGTTCAGATCCTAAGTACCTTATGCCTGAAATACTGTGATAGTGTTATTGCTCTCTGTGTGTTTTTTCGTTTCCCCTTTTGGTGCCTTCTAACCACCAATGTCAGAATAATCTTCATAAAACATTGCTTTGGCCATTTTACCTCTGCTATTTAAAAGTATTCCATGGTATTCAAAGCCTCTATAGTCCAGCCTCTACAAAACTATTCCACTCAACTACAGTTAAATTTGGCTCCCAACATATGACATGCACGTGCACACTATGAGTCCCACCTTGATTTTCCTATCTGTACTCTTGTCTGTCTGTCCTTCCTTATCAACCTTTCCTTTAAGATTGAACTATCATTCATTACTAATTAGTCCTCATCTTAAGTTCTATAGCATTTATAGTATACATGTCACTACTTGACAATGTATATACAACATTGTATTATAAACTTTGTTTTTATGTATATAACATGATGATTTAGAATGCTATTTTCCTGAATTAAATTTGCCAAGGGATTTCCCTGGTGGTGCAGTGGTTAAGAATCCACCTGCCAATGCAGGGGACACAGGTTCGATCCCTGGTCCAGGAAGATCCCACATGCCGTGGAGGAATTAAGCCTGTGCACCACAACTACTGAGCCTGCGCTCTAGAGCCCCCAAGCCACAACTACTGAGCCTAAGTGCCACAACTACTGAGCCCATGCAGCACAACTACAGAAGCCCACATGCTGTAGGACCCACGGGCCGCAACTACTGAGCCCGCATGCTGCAACTACTGAAGACCATTCGCCTAGAGCCCATGCTCTGCAACAAGAGAAGCCACTGCAGTGAGAAGCCTGTGCACTACAATGAAGAGTAGCCCCCCACTCACCACAACTAGAGAAAGCCTACACACAGCAATGAAGACCCAGTGCAGCGAAAAAATAATAAATGATAAATTTGCCCAGACTTTTCTCTTTCCCCCTTAAGTTGTGAACTGGAGATTATCTTATTTGAAAATTGATGAGCCACTCAAGCAATTGAGATCCTGATTGGCCCCTGGTCTGATATAGCTAAGGAATGGAAAAAGGAGTAGGAGAATGATGGTAGGATCTTTAAAAGGTGGGGATTCAGTCATCCTGCTGGAATCCCCTTCCTAGAGGACATCATTGAACAACAGTACTCTAGCCTCAAGAGGATTCAGGTGGACTGTTGGTAGTGGGGCCTATGGATGTAAAAAGAAGTGGATAATATATAAGTTAACTGAGGACACTGTGCTACTTCTGAGGAAAATCCTAAGAGATGAGATTGTAGTCATAGCTACTACTCAGAGGAGAAGACTGTTGTGTACCTTAGGACCTGTGACACCAAGAAGAGGGAGAACTAGGGTGTTCATTTGGTTTTGACAAAGAAACTGTAAACTAAAACGCCTATTTTGACCATAGGGGGCTTGGACAAGATGGCAGAATAGAAGGACCTGAGCTCACCTCCTCTCATGAAAACTGCAAAATCACAACTAACTGCTGAAAAATAATCAGCAAAAAAGACTGGAATCTACTAAAAAAGATATTCTACTTCCAAAGACAAAGAAGAAGTCACAGCAAGATCGTAGGAAAGGCACATTTGCAATACAGTCAAATCCAATACCTGTTGGGTGGGTGACCCACAAACTGGAAAATAATTACATCACAGGAGTGAGAGCTCTGAGTCCCATGATGGACTCCCCAGTCTGGGGGTCTGACATTGGGAGGAGGAGCCCACAGAGCACTTGGCTTTGAAGGCCAGCAGGGCTTAATCGCAGGAACTCCACAGGAGTGGGAAACAGAAACTTGAATCTTGGAGGGCACACACAAAGTCTCATGTGCACTGGGACCCAGGGGAAACAGCAGTGACTTCATAGGAGCCTGGGCCAGACCTACCTGCTGGTGTTAGACAGTCTCCTGTGGAGGTGGGGTGCAGCTGTGGCTCACTGTGGGGACAAGGACACTGATGGCATAGGTACTGGGGAGTACTCATTGGCATGAGCTGTCCTGGAGGCCACCATTTCCCCCCCAACACCTAGCCCCACCCAATAGCCTGTAGGCTCCAGGGCTGGGACACCTCAGACCAAACAACCAACAGGGCAGGAACACAGCCCCACCCATCAGTAGACAGGCTGCTTAAAGTATTCCTGAGCCCACAGCTCTAAACACACCACTTGACACAGCCCTGCCCACTCCACCTACCAGTGGGCAGGCACCAGTGCCTCCCATCAGGAAGCCTTCAAAAGCCTCTTATACCAGCCTTATCCACCAGGGGGCAGACACCAGAAGCAAGAGGAGCTACATCCTGCAGGCTGTGGGACTGCAAACACAAAAAGTTAAACAAAATGAGGTGGCAGAGGAATGTTACATAAAAAGGAACAAGATCAAACCCCAGAAGAACAACTAAGTGAAGTGGAGATAGGAAATATACCTGAAGAAGAATTCAGAGTAATGATAGTAAAGATGATCCAAGATCTCAGAAAAAGAATGGAGGCACAGACCAAGAAGATTCAAGAAATGATTAACGAAGAGCTAGAAGATATAAATAACAAACAGATTTGAACAATACAATAACTGAAACGAAAAATACACTAGAAAGAATCAATAGCAGAATAAATGAGGCAGAAGAACAGAAAAGTGAGCTGGAAGACAGAATGGTGGAAATCACTGCTACAGAACAGAAGAAAGAAGAAAGAATGAAAAGAAATGGGACAGTTTAAAGAGACCTCTGGACAACAGTAAATGTACCAGCATTTGCATTATAGGGGTCCCAGAAGGAGAGGAGAGAGAGAAAGGGCCTGAGAAAATATTTGAAGAGATAATAGCTGAAAACTTCCCTAACGTGGGAAAGAAAACAGTCATCCAAGTCCAGGAAGTGCAGAGAGTCCCACACAGGATAAAGCCAAGGCGGGACATGCCGAGATACATAGTAATCAAATTGACAAAAATTAAAGAGAAAGAGAAAATATTAAAAGCAACAAGGGAAAAGCAACAAACAACATACCAGGGAACTCCCATAGTTATTAGCTGACTTCTCAGGAGAAACTCTGCAGGCCAGAAGGGAGTGGCACAATATATTTAAAGTGATGAAAGGAAAAAACCTACAACCAAGAATACTCTGCCCAGCAAGGCTCTCATTTAGAGTTGATGGAGAAATCAAAAGCTTTTCAGACAAGCAAAAGCTAAGAGAATTCAGTGCCACCAAACCAGCTTTACAACAAATGCTAAAGGAACTTCTCTAAGTGGAAAAGAAAATGCCACAACTAGAAACAAGAAAATTATGCATGGGAAAGCTCACCAGTAAAGGCAAACATACAGTATAGGCAGGAAATTATCCACACACAAACATGATATCAAAACCAGCAATAATGAGAAGAGGAGAGTACAAATGCAGGATACTGAAAATGCATTTGAAATTAAGAGACCAGAAACTTAAACAAACTTGTATATATATAGACTGCTATATCAAAATCTCATGGTAACTGCAAATCAAAAATCTACAATAGATATACACACAAAAAAGAAAAAGGAATCCAAACACAACACTAAAAATAGTCATCAAATCACAAGAGAAAAGAACAAAAGAGGAAGGGAAGAAAAAAGTCCTACACAAACAAACCCAAAACAATTAACAAAATGGCAATAAGAACATATATATCAGTAATTACTTTAAATGTAAATGGGTTAAATGTTCCAACCAAAAGACATAGACTGGCTAAATGAATACAAAAATCATTTGACCATATATTCATGGGTTATTTCAGGTCTTTCTAGTCTATTTCATTGGTCTATATGTCTGTCAATATGCTAGTAAAATGTTAGCAAATACTGTTTTCATTATTGTAGCTTTGTAGGAAGTTTTGATATCAAGTAATATTAAGTTCTCCAGCTTTGTTCTTCTTTTGAAAGACTTTTTTGGCTACTCAGGGTTCCTTGAGATTCCATATGAGTTTTAGGATGTGTTTTTCTATTTCTATAAAAAATAGAAAATTTTAAATTTCATTTTAATAGAGGTTACACTGAGTCTGTAGATTGCTTTGGGTAGTATTGACCTCTGAACAATATTGTCTTCCAAGTCATGAAGATGGAATTCATTTCTATTTATTGATGTCTTCTTTAATTTCTCTCAGCAATGTTTTAGATTTTTCATTGTACAAGTTTCTTGATAAGTTAATTTCTATATTTTAAAGCCTATTGTAAATGGAATTTCCTTTTCAGATTGTCCATTATTAGTGTGTAGAAATACAACTGATTTTTGCATGTTGACGAAAAATAAAATAAAATAAAAGGCCTATACAAATGTAATCACATTTTTTCTATTTCTTTTTCATACACTGTTTTTCTGTTGTTGTTGATAGAGGTGTTGGTAATTATACTAAACCAATGATTGTCAATAGAGTCTTAGTATTTGTCACTCATAGAAATGTCACTCATGTCTGCCACATGATGTGTCATGGGAAGAATCTGACAAGGTGAGAAGCCTATAAAGTTAGTCTTTATTTACCTTGTGATTTCAAATTAGGAAACAGCAGTGCCACTTGTAAATGGAGCTCTTTTTGGTATACTCCTGTTACTTGGATGAGTGTGTCAGAAGGAAAAAAGATTACCACATGTGTAACCAAAGGGCAAGTGATAAACTTTCTGGACAGTCCTATAATAGGACTATTTTGAGTATGGCAAAACCCTATTTTGATGTGAAACTAGTAGGTTTCAAATTTTTTAATTGCATAAAATACAAGGTCATAATATTGTGAGACTTCTGAAATGAAATAGAGGCGAGCTTGTGCAGCTAATGTCTCATAGATACAGGTCTGTTTACACCATTCAAATCCATCCAGATACTGGTGTGGTACTGGCAGTTGTTTATTCTGGCTGAAATATTGACAGAAATAATTATGGGTTCTGTGTTTATTTGGAACTTCTGGACAGCTGCAGTGATTCCAGTAATCTCTTCTTTAGTTGACACCGAGTTTTTACACTGATCTGGGGAGATAGGGCCAGGAGAATATGGGGCTTTGGAGACCCACACTCCCCCCTACTGATCTCTCTAATGATATCGACTGCTTTTTCCTTTTATGGCTTCTGCCTTCGGTCCATATTCCCTTCCTTTACCCCTCTACCACCCTCCCTCCCACACATAAACAACAATAAGAATTTTAATTTCCCTGCCAGCCTAGTGGTTATGATTCTGGGCTTTCACTGCCTCAGCCCGGGTTCAATCCCTGGTTGGGGAACTGAGATCCTGCATGCCACACAGAGCTGCCAATATATGTGTATATATATATATATATTTTAGCTTATCCATGTTTGAGAACAGGGGCTGGGAGAAGACTGGAGCCAATTCCCAATTGTATTATATTCAAATTTATCTTATTGTGGGCCTCATTATCATTGACTTTTATTGTATTTGAAATTAAGTTTCTAAGAAAAGAACTGAAATTACATAAAAAGTAATCATTGTTTAATTTTTAGTTCCAAAATGTTTGAGGCTTTTTTTCTGAAAATCTAACAGTTTCTTTGCAAATTTGGGAATTATGAGGGGTGGTGTGATATAGTAAAAAGAGTGCCAAACTACAAGTCAGAAGAATTGGTGCTATTCCCAGTTCAACAAGTGTTAGTTAAGTATTTATGATAGGCCACACACTAAACTAAATGTTGTCCTACTACTAGCAGCTAAGATGTCCTAACTTTGATATGAAACTTCATCTCGTTTAATCTAACTTGACTCATTGGCAGAATGAGAGTAACTTTCTCAAATATCAAAATAAAATTCTTTTTGGTCTTTAAATTTATCTCTTTCCGAGTCATTGTGTCTCCTGGCACACAAAGTGAAAACACACCACATCGGCTCCTGAGCTGCAAAGAAAATTGTTCTCACCACACTGAGCAGGGACCAAAATAAAATTCTTTAGATGATTGCTAATAGGAAAATAATGAATATAATAGAATTCTATATTTTTTCTTGAGTCTACAATTTTAATGTTAGTTACTTGTGATTCCAATTAATATTTTGAAAGAATCCTAACCCTGAATATTAATTATTTAGTTAAATTATTAGTTTCAGTGATTGAAAGGAAAATAATTGATAATCCATTTTCCTTCAACTTACTAGCAAATAAATGACCTCTCTGAAGTAGCTCTTTGTGCTATCTGAATTTTCTGGCTAACAACCAGTCTTACACATCAGCTTATGCAGTATAAATCTGAACTAGACTGGAATAAATTTGTATTCATTCATCCAATACCTTTATTGATGAACCTCTATCACCAGAAACATTTCTAGAAACTATACATACTAATTCTAATCTTCATAAAATAGTTAGGTATTTGACATAGGAATAAACTCCATCTGCAGTCTGTCCTCAGTACTGAGGCTTTTATCTTTATTTGTATATATATCTATATATTATAAAGTTCATATATCTAAACCTTATACATATATCTATATTCTTTCTAAATATATGTATATCATATTAACTATAATAACATGTATTATATTAATATATAATATATGTGCATATTATATGTAATTAATATTTATTTCAATATAAAACATATATTTATATATTATATAAATAATAATTATATAGTATTTTTTATAATTATATATATATATAATTAATATATTTTGGGCCCTGGTTTTCAAACAGACAACAAGATTGCTCTAATATTTAAAAAAATTTCCAAACTTGGACTAATTCCAGAGTCCTCATTCTTTCTTCTTGCCACATTGCTTCTTACTGAGAATATTATAACACTATGAAAACAAAACAAAATTAAAAGAAGCTTCACTGGCAAGTTTCATGCATTGCTTAGTGAATTCTAGAATGGTAAACCATTTTGTAAAACTGTCACTTTCTTAAATAATTAATACATTACCTTATGACTCAGCAATTCCACTCCTAAGTATTTACTCAAGAGAAATGAAAATTTTCATAAAATGAAATGTCCACAAAAAGATTTGTACAGGGCTTCCCTGGTGGTGCAGTGGTTGAGAGTCCGCCTGCCGATGCAGGGGACACGGGTTCATGCCCCAGTCTGGGAAGATCCCACATGCTGCGGAGCGGCTGGGCCCGTGAGCCATGGCCGCTGAGCCTGCGCGTCCGGAGCCTGTGCTCTGCAATGGGAGAGGCCACAACAGTGAGAGGCCCCCGTACCACACACACACAAAAAAATCCCAAAGACAGTTTTCTAAAAAAGAGAAAAAACAATCCTGAAATTCATATGGATCCACAAAAGATTCCAATTGCCAAAATAATCTTGAGGAAAAAGAACAAAGCTGGAGCATCACTGTTAAAATATATTACAAAGCAATAGTAATTAAAACAGTATGACTGGCATAATAACATACATATATATGGAACAATGGAACATAATAGAGTCTAGAAATAAACCCATGGATATATGATGAATTGATCTTTGACAAGGGAGCCAAGAAAATACAATGGGAAAAGAACAGTCTCATCAACAAATAATGTTGGGAAAACTAGATATCCACATGCAAAAGAACAAAATTGAACTCTTATACCATATTCAAAAATCAACTCAAAGTGGATTAATGACTTAAATGTTAAGACCTGGAAATGTAAAACTCCTAGAAGAAAGAATAGGAGAAAAGCTTTATAACAGTGAGCTTGGCAATGATTGATATATGATACTGATATGGATATAACATCAGAAAGCACAAGCAACACAAATGAAAAAAGCCAAGTGGGACTACATAAAACTAAAAAGCTTCTGCACAGCAAAAGCAAACAAAAACAAACAAAAAAACAACCCCAAAACCAAAAAACAATCTACAGAGTGACAAGGCAACCTACAGAATATAAAATATTTGCAAACCATGTATCTGGTAGGAGATTCATATCTAAAATATACAAGGAACTTTTATAACATAACAGCAAAAAAAAACAAATAACATATTTCTTAAATGGGCAAAGGACTTGAATAGATATTTCTCCAAAGAAGACATACAAATGGCCAACAGGTATATGGAAAGGTGCTTAATATTACTAATCATCAGGAAAATGCAAATCAGTATCACAATGAGATATCACCTCTCACTTGTTAGGATGGCTATCATCTTGAAATTGGAACACTTATATACTGTTGGTGGTAATGTAAACTGGTGCAACCACTGTGCAAAACAGTATGGAGATTCCTCAAAAAAATAAAAATAGAATTACTATATGATCTAGCAATCCTACTTCTGGGTATATATCAAAGAGAATTGAAATCTGGCTCTCAGATGAACACTCCAGTGTTCATTACAGCACTATTCACAATAGTTAAGATGTGGGAAAAACCTAAATGTCCGTAAACACATGAATGGATAAAGAAAATGTGTTATATACATACAATGGAATATTATTCAACCTTAAAACAGGAAGAGAATCCTGGAACAACATGGATAAACCTGGAGGGCATTATGCAAGTGAAATAAGCCAGTCACAGAAAGACAAATACAGAATGATTCCACTTTTATGAGCTATCTAAAATAGTAAAACTCATAGAAACAGAGAGTACAAAGGTGGTTACCAGGGACAGAAAGGAGGGGAAATGGGAAATTGTTGTTCAACGGGTATCAAGCTTCAGTTACACAAGATGAATACATTCTAGAGATCTATTGTCCAACATTGTGCCTATAGTTAACAATACTGTATATGCACTTCAAAATTTGGTAACAGGGTAGATCTCATATTGTGTCCCTACCATAATTTTTTTTAATTTTAAAAGACTTGTAAAGAGTTTTAAGCTATAGTATTTAATAAAAGAAAATAATGATTAAGAGGATATTAATGCTTGGGCTTCCCTGGTGGCACAGTGGTTAAGAATCCACCTGCTAATGCAGGGGACATGGGTTTGAGCCCTGGTCCAGGAAGATCCCACATGCCACGGAGCAACTAAGCCCGTGAGCCACAACTACTGAGCCTGCGCTCTAGAGCCCACAAGCCACAACTACTAAAGCCCGTGCTCCGCAACAAGGGAAGCCACCACAATGAGAAGCCTGCGCACCGCAACAAGGAGTAGCCCCCGCTCGCTGCAACTAGAGAAAGCCCATGTGCAGCAACCAAAACCCAGCACAGCCAAAAATAAACAAATAAATAAATAAATTTATTTTAAAAAAGAGGATATTAATGCTTAAGAGAGTTACCATTAAGGAAATTTGCTTTCTATTTATGTTCTATTCTTAGTTATAGCTCTAGGATTAATATATCTTGCATTCCTATACTTTTACAGTATTATATAGCTGGAAGAATTTTGTCTCAAACTACAATAATCTTAAACCTAGTGCACTAAAAATTGCATATAAAAAAGTTAAAGTTTTTTAACACAACATTGTAAATCAACTATACTCCACTAAAAATTTGAAAAAAAATTTAACAGTTTTAATTTGGCATACCTTTGAACTTTCAGTAAACAGATTTTTAAATTCCATTTTAATCTCTTGATTATAATCTCTGATATTTATCTGAATTTCTAAGAAGCAGGTTTGTGTTGTGACAAGAATTCGGGCTTTTAAGACTTAGGTTATAATTATGACTTCTTATTAGCTGTGTGACCTTGGTGACTTATATAATTGCTCAGTCTTGATTTTCCCTATGTGCAAAGTAGAAATAATAAGACCAAATCAAAAAAGATTGTTGGAAGGATTATATTAGATAATGTACCTAAATGCCTAGCCTATAGTGAGATCTACCATTAAATGTAATTGTGAACTCTAAATTCCAAACCTTAAAAAGAAAATATTACAGAAAAACACTTTCAGTAATCTTTTTGAAAAATCACATTAATTACACCAATGATTTTTCTGTATACTCTCTGAAGAAGTCATTAAAACATTTCATGATTAAGACTTTTCTAATTAAAATACCACCATATGTAGTATAATTTCCTATTAGTCAATAACTATTTAAATCCTTCCTATGAAAATAATATATACTTTTTGATTTGATATTGTCAGAGCTTGATGCGTTTTGGTATGTCTCCTCTAATATTTGACAATTACCAGTATTTTTCATTCTACCTCAGAAAAATAAATTTTAAAATAAGTGGTTCATAGTCAGTGAGTGATTAAACTTAAATTTACAGAACATTTTTTCATTTTTTAAAACCTACTCTGTATCAGTTCCCATATTTTAACAGATCCTGATCTTAAATCAATATAAAATTTTAGTAGCATACACATTTATATTTATATATGTAAACATACATACACATACCATACACACTAAAATATAATCTATTTGGTGTATTTAGAACAAACTGGCCATTTTGAAATTTTATACAAACATTTAATGAAGTAAATGCTTTAAAAAGAAAAAGTAAAAATGCTGGAGTTGGTTCAAGGGTTTATTTATATACTTGAAGCACTTTGAAAGAGACTGAGGAAGATTACTTGTCAATGTTTTACTTCATTAACCTAAACTGCATTTTAAAACTTTCATTTTTTTCATGAATACTTTCATTTTCAATACCTTCAAATAAATGATTGTACAGCTCAGCTATTTGATAAATATCCACAAGATGGTGCCGTGGTTAACATGTTAACATGGAAATTTGAAAATAGGAAGGGAGAAAAGTGTTTGACACACTATTGTATATGACAAAATTACCACCAAATATTCATTTGTTGTCCATAATAATACTCATTTATACATTTCACATGTTCAAATTATTATATTTTAGTATTAAAATGTTTATTCTTTGTAAACGTATATTTCTTCAAAGGGAATATTAAATGATGAAATGCTATTCAAAGTTGCTAAAAGAGACATAAATTAGACCTTTTATATTTTACAAATTAATGGATATGTTTTTAATGATCTCTTGTTCCATCTTTACTGCCAAAATTAAGAATAATATCCAAATGGTGTCCAATTAATTAGCATCAGTTAATCTTATATATAGACTAGGTCTTCACTATGAACTGAATTGTGTCCCCCCAGAATTCATATGTTGAAGGTTTAACCCCACAGTGTGATGGTATTTGATGATGGGGCTTTACGGAGATAATTAGGTTTTGATGAGATCATAAAGGGGGCCCTCATGATGGGATAAATGCCCTTATAAGAAGAGACACCAGAGAGCTTGTTCTCTCTCTCCACAATGTGAGGACACAGCCAGAAGGTGGCCTTCTGTAAGCCAGGAATAATTCTCACCAGAAACTGATTATACTAACACCCTGATTTTGGACTTCAAGCCTCTAGAACTGTGATAAAATAAATGTCTGTTGTTTAAGCTACTCAGTCTACGGTACTTTGTTAAGACAGCTTGAGCAGACTAAAACAGTCTTAAACAACAAAAATTACCAAAACTGCAGAAAAAATTTATTAAAAAATAAAGCGTGTTTGCACAGTTGATGGAAACTCATATAGTTTATAACAATTAACTATTATTTATAGTTAAACATATATAATTGTTTTTTGTTTTTTTGGCTGTGTTGGGTCTTCATTGCTGTGAGCAGGCTTCCTCTAGCTGTGGCGAGTGCAGGCTACTCTTAGTTGCAGTGCACAGGCTTCTTATTGTGGTGACTTCTTTTGTTGCGGAGTGTAGGCTCTAGGCATGCAGGCTTCAGTAGTTGCAGCATACGGGCTCAGTAGTTGCAGCATATAGGCCCTAGAGCACGTGGGCTTCAGTAGTTGCGGCGCATGGGCTCAGTAGTTGTGGTGAGTGAGCTCAGTGGTTATGGCTTGAGGGCTCTAGAGCGCAGGCTCAGTAGTTGTGATGCACAAGCTTAGTTGCTCTGCGGCATGTGGGATCTTCCCGGACCAGGGATCGAACCCATGTCCCCTGCATTGGCAGGCAGAGTCTTAACCACCCACCACCAGGGAGGTCCCTATAATTGTTAACAATATTTAAGGCTCTTCCAATTTGAGTTCACCATAGCTGTAGTAATAATGACTTTGTTTATGAAATATCTAATATAATCATTTTAAGGATGTATTTTGAAGGAAAGCCTAAGGGAGAATTTGATGAGTGGGTGGGGAGAATTTGCCAAAATGGGCAGTTATACAGCAGGAATACAGGGAAATTTAAGAAAGCAGCTCAAGAGGGAAGCTAGGAAATGGGAAAAAGTGAAGTGAAAATTTTGTGAAAATACTATGACTGGATTTCCTACAAACACCTAAAAGTCATTATTTTAAAAAATTATCACTGAACTCTTATCTCTTTGCATTTTTCTATTATGGTGTGCAATTATTATTAGTTAGCTCTGCTTGAAACTTGAAGTCTTCTTTGATTTCCCTAGTTATTTTACATGACTTATCCGTCACAAGATTTTGTCATTCCTCTATCTGTTTAATAGGTCTAATATATTTTCTACCTGATTTCTGAATTACTTATCAAAAAACCTATAAAAAGAACCTTAATTACTTATTTTAAAAACTTATATACTCTCCCAGATTTTAATCTAGTAGCCTACTTCCAACATAATCTGTTGCTTAAGAATTGCCTTTCATAAATTCTGTTTTGGTGATGTAACTATTCAAAAATCTTGTTTTCTTTTGGACTTATTCTGAATTTTGCAACCCTTCAATTACTGCCTCTTTCCTCCTGTCTTCCAATAGTCATTTCTCATTATTCATCATCAAATCATACGTTCATCTAATGCAGACACTGGTTAAAAAAAAAAAACATTTGATGAGTATGAGTAATCAATATCTTTTTTTTACTTAACCTCTTCCCTTTCTTTTCACTCTTTCTCTTCCTTCCTTCCTTCCTTTCTTTCTTTTGGCTGATGGCTTCTTAGTTGCAGCATGCAGGCCTCTTAGTTGAGTAATGTGGACTCTTAGTTGTGGCATGCATGAGGGATCTAGTTCCCTGACCAGGGATCAAATCCCGGCCCCCTGCATTGGGAGCACGGCGTCTAACCCACTGGGCCACCAGGGAAGTCTCTGTTATCTTTTTTAAAAACTTATTTTGAAATACTTTCAAACCTAAAAAAGAGTAGCAAAAATAGTACAAAGTTTTGTATATCCTTGCATCAAATTCACTAATTTTTACTGTTTTCCTAGTTTTTAAATTATCACTCTTTTCTTTCACTCTCTCTACATACACACATATATGAATTTTTCAATTTTCTGTTGTGGTAAAATGCACTTGACATAAAATTTACCAATCTTAACCATTTTTAGGTGTATAGTTTAGGGGTATTAAATAATTCATAATGTTGTGCAACCATCACATGCTATGGAGATGGAGCTATGGAGATGGGGAGCTCCCCATCTCCATAGCTCTTTTCATCTTGTAAGATTGAATCACTATAACTATTAAACAATAACTCCCCATTCTACCCTCCTCCTAGCACCTGGAAACCACCATTCCTTCTGTCTCTGTAATTTTCACTACTCTAAGTATCTCATATAAGTATAATCATACAATGTTTATCTTTTTGTGACTAGCATTTCAATTAGCATGATGTTCTCAAGGTTCATCCATGTTGTAGCAAATTTCAGAAATTTTTTACTTTTTAAGGCTGATTAATATTCCACTGTATGTAAGTACCACATTTTGTTTATCCATTTATCAATTGATGGACACTTGGGTTGCTTCCACATTTTAGCTAATGTGAATAACAATGCTATGAACATGGGTGTACAAATAACTCTTCAAGACCCTGCTTTCAATTCTTTTGGTTATTTGCCCAAAGTGAAATTGCTAGATCATAAATACATATGTATTTGTATATATATAATTTCTTGAGTCATTCGAGAGTGGGAGTTATAAACATAATGCCCCTAAATACTTCTGTGTGTTTTTCCTAAGAACAAGAAAATATAGGATTATATATCCAATTACAATTATAAAATTTGGGAAATTTTACACTGATACATTAGTATTATCTAATGTAGTGTCCATATTCAATTTTTGGCAATTATCTCAGCAATGTCATTTTGCATTTTCCCTATGGTTCAGGATCCAGTCCAGGATTACACATGGCATTTTGTTGCTATGTCCATTTAGTCTCCTTTAATATAGAATGGTTTTTCAAATTTTCTTTGTCTTTCATGATATTGATATTTTTGAAGGGGATAGGCTAGTTGTTTTGCACAATATCCTTAAGGTTTTTTTAAGTTTTCCTCACCATTAAATTCAGGTTATTCATTTTAGTCATATACTATATAATGATGATGTCAGCTTGTCCCATTACATTACATTTGTTACATTGTCAATTAAATTGGTTATTTGTTTGTTTTTCCTATGCTACTTTTTTTCGGTACAGATCAGAAGATATATATATATTCTCTCATGTCCTCTTATTTCTTTCATAAAAGATAGCATATTATATTTGCTCTTCTTACAGTTTGCTTTTTTTCACTTTATAGTACATCCTGAAAATCCTTGCCTTTCAGTTTAAACAGATCTTCCTCATACTCTATTGTGTGAATATACTATAATTTATTTAACCAATCTCCTATGTATGAGCATTTAAGTTTTTTCAGTATTCTGTAATTACAAATAATGGAGAAATAAATAGCCTAGGGCTTATGTATTTTCATATTTTTGGAGCTGTATTTTAAGAGTAAATTTTTACACATGGGGTTGCTGGTCAAATTATAGAAGATATACATATATGTAACTTGTTAGATATTGCCATATTCACCTCTATAGAGAATGCATTATTTTTCATTCTCATCAGCAATGTATGAAAGTGCTTCTTTCCTCAAAGCCTCACCAATACAGTGTGTTGAAAAGCTTGTGAGGTTTGGCGAATCTGGTAGGTGAGAAATGGTATCACAGTGTAGTTTTTAGCCTGAAGGACTCCTTTTATTATTGCTTGGAGTACAGGTCTGCTAGTGATGAATTCTCTCAGTTTTTGTTTATCTGGGAGTGTCTTAAGTTCTTCAATTTTGAAGAATGGTTTCACAGGGTATAGAATTTTTGTTTGACAGTCTTTTTTTTTTTTTTTTTTTTTTGAGTGCTTTGACTATGTTGCCTCATGACTTCTGGCTTCCATGACTTCTGATTAGAAATTAGCTATTTATCTTATTTAGGATATTTTTACCTGATGAGTTACATCTCCCTTGCTGCTTTCAAGATTCTCTTTGTCTTTCAACAGTTTGATTTTGAACTGTCTGGGTGTAGATCTCTTTGAGTTTATTCTACCTGGAATCTATTCTGCTGTGTGGATGTGTAGATTAATGTTTTTCATCAAGTTTGGGATGATTTGGGGCATTATTTCTTCAAATATTCCTTATGCTCTTTCTCTCTTGCTTTTTCTTGTGGGACTTCAATTATGCATATGTTGATATGCCTGATAGTATTCCACATGTCTCTGAGACTCTGTTCATTTTTGTTCATTCTTTTTTCTTTCTGTTCCTTAGACTGGATAATCTCAATTATGCATTCTCATATGCATACTGGTATATATGTATAATGCATAATGCATAAGGGTAGTCCAAGAAGGCAAGGAGAGAAAGAAAGGAGCAGAAAAAAATACTTGAAGAAATTTTGGCCAAAGATTTCCTAAATTTGGTGAAAAACATTAATCAACACCTCAGAAAAACTAAACAAACTCCAGTTTAGGATAAATTCAAAGATATCCACACCCAGACATAATCACTGGTTTCTATAAACTAGGATTATTGTTTCTTTGGCAACACAATTTCCTAAAATATTTAGTAGGTTTCTGATATACTTCCAGACAGTTCTATGTGCTAATAATCACAGTGTAAGTTGGGTTTTTTTTGAGACTTATTTTCCTTTTTTGGGGGGGTGGTGTCTGGGCAAGATCTGTCTCTTCCTCATTTAATGGCAGTTATTTTGAGTCCAATTAAGTTAATAACAGTCTTGGGTGGGAAGACTTCACCCTTAATCTAATCTTTGCAGTTGCTCTAACTGCCATTTTGTAGAAGAGAAGTATTAATGGAAGAAGCTTGAGAAAAATCTGGAGCCAAATACTCATGTTTGGAGGAACATAAGTAGTTGGAGTTTTCCAACCCTGCTGGGTATGAGTCATCCTAGATTGTAGGCCACAGGCAGGGAGGATCTCCCTTAAGAGAACTGAATTGTTTTTCATCTATGCTTGAAAATTGGCCAATTCTTGTCTGAAGAGATTTCTTTCTTGTAATATCTTGCTGTAAGCATCAAGAAATACACACTATATGCTAGTATTTTGTAACTTATTCATCTAGAGCTCCAGGTTCTGTTAGTACATAATTTTACTTCCAAGATATCAGAGACAATAATTTTACCAAATGTCTTTCCACAGTATATGAAAATAATTAAATTTCCAGCATGCAGTTGTTTCCTTTCCATCTACTAAACAAATGCAGATGCTGCACATTTGAGTAATTTTGCTTATAGCATCATCCATTACTGATACCAAATACTCTATCAATCTGGGTTTGCTCCAGATAGGAGAAAAAAGGCTAGATATTTCAAGCAGGAAGGAATTTATTTCAAGCAGGAAGGAATTTAATACAGGGAATTAGGTGCTTACAAAATCTTTGGAGAGTTAAAGGAGTGGCTTCTTGAATAAGCAATCTGGGACTACAGCCAGAGTAAGTCTGAAGTGATACACTAGGGGACAACTACCACTGAGGCCACAGCATTTATGCTTTAAGAAGCTGCTGCCACAGTGGTCTCTTGCACCCAACAAGGCAAAGAGTGAGTGTCTAAGACAGCAAACTAGAGATTACCAAGTATAAATTCAGATGCAGAGACATTGCCATGACTATTGTTTCTTTACTCACAGGGTAATGGACACTGGAATGCTTTTTCAGAGGGCTGCACATTTACAAAACTTGCTTTCTAGCAGCAACAGACCAGAACTACAGCTAAATGGCATCTATCTCACTTTTATCTTGTAAATCTCTTTTGAGTATATTCTATTGGTAGAACCTGACTCATAACCAGAAACCTAGCTGCAAAGGAGTCTGAGAAATGTAGTCTTTATAGCTTTCCAAACTCTACAAATACATAAAGAGAGAAATTGAGGTTGAGCAAACTATCCAAAATATCTACCATAGTCCATTAATGTGACTAATTTCAATAATGTTTTTTTACATTACTAAGTTCCATTATATCATATCACATTTTAAAAATACACTGTTGAATTCAGTTAGCTAATATTTAAGATTTTTACAGGTATTTTTTCATAAATGAAATATGCTTGCAAGTTTCTTGTACTATCCTTTTTGGATGCTCTGTCAAGGTTATCCTTGCCTCATAAAAATAATTCATGTTCTCTCTTTTTCTATATTCTATTCTCTGATACTTTCAAAAAATTCTACTCTTTGACATAGGCATTTGGAGATAGGGAAGGGAGGTTAGATGAAATGTTGGGAAGGGAAGTATACAACCAACACCACAGAAATACAGAAAGTCATAAGAGAATACTATGAACAGTTATATGCCAACAAATTGGACAACATAGAAAAAAATGGACAGGTTTCTAGAAATATACACCCAATCAAAGTTGAATCAAGAAGAAACAGATAATTTGAACAGACAAATCACTAGAAGTGAAATAAAACCTGTAATAAGAAAAAAAAAACTCCCTGCAAACAAAAGTCCAGGACTGAACAGCTTCACTGAGTAATTCTACCAAACATACAAAGAACTTATACCTGTCTTTCTCAAACTATTCTAAAAGGTTGAAGAAGACAGTTCACTCCCAAATTCATTTTATGAAGCCACCATCACCCTGATGCCAACACCATACAAAGACACTACAAAAAAAGGAAATTACAGGTCAATATCTTTGATGAATATAGATGCAAAAATCCTCAAAAAATATTAGCAAACCAAATCCAACAATACATAAAAAGGATCATACACCATGATCAAGTTAGACTCATTCCAGGGTCTCAGGGATGGTTCAACATATAAAAATCAATCAGTGTGATACACCAAATTAACAAAAGGAAAGACAAAACCACATGGCCATCTCAGTACATGAAGAAAAAGCATTTGACAAAATTCACCATCCACTCATGATAAAAACTTTCACCAAAGTGGGTATAGAGAAAACATATCTCAACATAATAAAAGCCATTTATGACTAACCCACAGCCAACATAATGCTCAAAAGTGAAAAGGTGAAAACCTTCCCACTAAATTCAGGAACAAGAAAAGAATGCCCACTCTCATCACTTCTATTCAATACAGTATTGAAAGTCCTAGCCACAGCAATCAGACAAGAAAAAGAAATAAGGTGTATCCAAATTGAAAAGGAAGAGGGAAAACTGTCACTGTTTGTAGATGAAATGATACTCTATAGAGTGAACCCTAAAGTCTCCTCACAAAAACTATTACACTAATAAATGAACTCAGCAAGGTAGAAAGATACAAGTATAATATAAAAAAATCTGTGGCATTTCTGGCTTAATATCATCAAAACAAACAACCCAATCAAAAAATGGGCAGAAGACCTAAATAGACATTTCTCCAAAGACATACAGATGGCCAAGAGGCACACGAAAAGATGTTCAACACTGCTAATTATTAGAGAAATGCAAATCAAAACTACAATGAGATATTACCTCATGCCAGTCAAAATGGCTATCATCAAAAAATCCACAAACAGTGAATGCTGGAGAGGTTGTGGATAAAAGGGAACTGTCCTACACTGTTGGTGGGAATGTAAATTGGTACAGCCACTATGAAGAACAGTATGGAGGTTCCTTAAAAAGCAAAAAATAGAGCTACCATATGATCCTGCAATACCACTCCTGGGCATATATCCAGAGAAAAACCTGGTCCAAAAGGATACATGCACCCCAATGTTCATTGCAGTAGAGTTTACAATAGCCAAGACATGGAAGCAACCTAAATGTCCATTGACAGAGGAATGGATAAAGAAGGTGTGGTACATATATACAATGGACTATTACTCGGCCATTAAAAAGAATGAAGTAAACTTATCTTTGATAAAGGTGGCAGGAATGTACAGTGGAGAAAGGACAACCTCTTCAATAAGTGGTGCTGGGAAAACTGGACAGGTACATGTAAAAGTATGAGATTAGATCACTCCCTAACACCATACACAAAAATAAGCTCAAAATCGATTAAAGACCTAAATGTAAGGCCAGAAACTATCAAACTCTTAGAGGAAAACATAGGCAGAACACTCTATGACATAAATCACAGCAAGATCCTTTCTGACCCACCTCCTAGAGAAATGGAAATAAAAGCAAAAATAAACAAATGGGACCTAATGAAACTTCAAAGCTTTTGCACAGCAAAGGAAACCATAAACAAGACCAAAAGACAACCCTCAGAATGGGAGAAAATATTTGCAAATGAAGCAACTGACAAAGGATTAATCTCCAAAATTTATAAGCAGCTCAATAACAAAAAAACAAACAACCCAATCCAAAAATGGGCAGAAGACCTAAATAGACATTTCTCCAAAGAAGATACACAGACTGCCAACAAACACATGAAAGGATGCTCAACATCATTAATCATTAGAGAAATGCAAATCAAAACTACAATGAGATATCATCTCACACCAGTCAGAATGGCCATCATCAAAAAATCTAGAAACAATAAATGCTGGAGAGGGTGTGGAGAAAAGGGAACACTCTTGCACTGCTGGTGGGAATGTGAATTTGTTCAGCCACTATGGAGAACAGTATGGAGGTTCCTTAAAAAACTACAAATAGAACTACCATATGACCCAGCAATCCCACTACTGAGCATATACCCTGAGAAAACCAAAATTCAAAAGGAGTCATGTACCAAAATATTCATTGCAGCTCTATTTACAATAGCCTGGAGATGTAAACAACCTACGTGCCCATCATCAGATGAATGGATAAAGAAGATTTGGCACATATATACAATGGAATATTACTCAGCCATAAAAAGAAACGAAATTGAGCTGTTTGTAATGAGATGGATAGACCTAGAGTCTGTCATACAGAGTGAAGTAAGTCAGAAAGAAAAAGACAAATACTGTATGCTAACACATGTATATGGAATTTAAGAAAAAAAATGTCATGGAGAACCTAGGGGTAAGACAGGAATAAAGACACAGACCTACTGGAGAACAGACTTGAGGATATGGGGAGGGGGAAGGGTGAGCTGTGACAGGGCAAGAGAGAGTCATGGACATATACACACTAACAAACATAAGGTAGATAGCTAGTGGGAAGCAGCCACATGGCACAGGGATATCGGCTCGGTGCTTTGTGACCACCTGGAGGGGTGGGATAGGGAGGGTGGGAGGGAGGGAGACACAAGAGGGAAGAGATATGGGAACATATGTATATGTATAACTGATTCACTTTGTTATAAAGCAGAAACTAACACACCATTGTAAAGCAATTGTACCCCAATAAAGATGTTAAAAAAAAAAAAGAATGAAGTAATGCCATTTGCAGTAACATGGACAGACCTAGAGATTGTCATACTGACTGAAGTAAGTCAGACAGAGAAAGAGAAATGTATGATATGGCTTATATGTGGAATCTGAAAAGAAAAGATACAAATGAACTTATTTACAAAACAGAAACAGACTCAGAGACTTAGAGAATGAACTTATGGTTACCAGGGGGAAGGGGTAGTTAGGGAGTTTGGGATTGACGTGTATACACTGCTATATTTAAAATGGATAACTGAGGGGCAGAGTTAAGATGGTGAAGTAGGAGGACACGGAGGTCATAGTTCCTCACAACTAGGACACCTACCAGGCACAGATGGAGAACCGTGGACACCTAAGGGGAAAGGAGGAGCCCCTGAGTGACTGAGCAGGACGTGGGGGGAGGGAGGGGGAAGAAGAAGTGGAGCCAGGATGGGACTGACACTGTTGAGGGGAGGCTGGGGGATGGGAGGGGTTTCTATACACAGAGGGGCTCACCCACGGTGAGGGGAGCAACAGGGATGGGGAGAGATCCTCAGGAGATTGGAGGATCAGAAGGGAACACGGCCATCATTTCCCCCACCCACTTGGACCCCAGGGAGCCAGCTGAGGTCCCGGGCCAGATCCTCTGCCCTCCAAGACCCCATAAACCCCACTCCTGCATCCCCACCCAGGGCCTTACCTCTGAACTCTTCACTCAGAGGCCCCTCTGTCCATGCTGACTTTCCCGGCTACACAGGTCCTGAGCCTAGGCTCTGCCCCCACCCTAAGCACCCCCACCACCTAAGCCCCACACCCTGCCTAAGCTCTACCCACACAGCCAAAGCATTTTCTGGCCTTTTTTTCTTTCTTTTCTTTTCTTTTTTTTTTTGAGGTTGTGGTTCTATTTAACTTGTTGTTTCATTTATATATATTTTTTCTAATAATTTTTTTATTTTTCTAATTTCATTTTTTATTCTTTGTTATTGTTCTGCTCCTTTTGGTTTGTTCCCCACCACCACCCTGTTTTCTTTCTGTTGTGGTTCTGTTTGACCTTGTTGTTTTTGTTTCACTTATATTTTTATTTTTTCTAATATAATTTTTATTTTTCTAATTATCTTTTATTTTTTATTCCTGTAATTGTACTGCTCCCTTTTTTTTCTATTGCTGCACCACATGGCTTGCAGAATCTTGGTTCCCAGGCTGGGAGTTGGGCCTGAGCTCCTGTGGTGGGTGCACAAAGTCCAAACCACTAGACTAACTGAGAACCTCAGACCCCAGGGAATATTGATCAGAGTGAGGTCTCCTGGAGGTCCTCATCTTGGCACCAAGACCTAGCTCTACCCAACTGCCAGCAAGCTCCAGTGCTGGATGCCTCAGGAAAAACAACCAGTAAGAGAGGAACACAGCCCCATCCATCAAAGAAATTAGATGACAAAATAATATGTCACAGAAGAAGGAGCAAGGTAAAAACATACAAGACCAAATAAATGAAGAGAAAATAGGCAACCTACCTGAAAAAGAATTCAGAGTAATGATAGTAAAGATGATCCAAACTCTCAGAAATAGAATGGAGATATGGATGGAGAAAATATAAGAAACATTTAACAAAGACCTGGAAGAACTAAAGAACAAGCAACAGTGATGAACAACACAATAACTGAAATGAAAAATACACTAGAAGAAATCAATATCAGAATAACTGAGGCAGAAGAATGAATAAGTGAGCTGTAAGATAGAATGGTGGAAATAACTGCTGAGGATCAGAAAAAGAGAAGAGAATGAAAAGAATTGAGGACAGTCTCAGAGACCTCTGGGACAACATTAAATGTACAAACATTTCAATTATAAGGGTCCCAGAAGAAGAAGAGAAAGAGAAAGTGTCTGAGAAAACATTTCAAGAGATTATAGTTGAAAACTTCCCTAACATGGGAAAGGAAATAGCCACCCAAGGCAAGGAAGCACAAAGAGTCCCATACAGGATAAGCCCTGGAGAAACACACCAAGACACATATTAATCAAACTAACAAAAATTAAATTCAAAGAAAAAATATTAAAAACAGCAAGGGAAAAGCAACCAATAACATACAAGGGAATCCCCATAAGGTTATCAGCTTATTTTTCAGCAGAAACTCTGAAGGCCAGAAGGGAGTGGCAGGATATATTTAAAGTGATGAAAGGGAAAAGCCTATAACCAAGATTACTCTTCCCAACAAGGATCTCGTTCATATTCGATGGAGAAATCAAAAGGTTTACAGAAAAGCAAAAGCTAAGAGAATTCAGCACCACCAAACTAGCTTTACAACAAATGTTAAAGGAACTTACCTAGGCAGGAAGCAAAAGAGAAGAAAAAGACCCACAAAAACACAAAACAATCAAGAATATGGTAATAGGAACATACATATTGACAATTACCTTGAATGTAAATGGACTAAATGCTCCAACCAAAAGACAAAGACTGGCTGAATGGATACAAAAACAAGACCCATATATATGCTGCCTATGTGTCCCTCACTTCAGACCTAGGGACACATACATACTGAAAGTGAGGGGATGGAAAAAGGTATTCCATGCAAATAGAAATCAAAGAAAGCTGGAGTAGCAATACTCATATTAGATAAAATAAACTTTAAAATAAAGACTGTTACAAGAGATAAGGAAGGACACTACATAATAATCAAGGGATCAATCCAAAAGAAGATATAATAATTGTAAATATTTATGCACCCAACATAGGAGCACCTCAATACATAGGCAAATGCTAACAGCCATAAAAGGGGAAATTGACAGTAACACAATAATAGTGGGGAACTTTAACACCCCACTTACACCAATGGACAGATCATAAAGAAAGAAAATAAATAAGGAAACACAGATTTAAATGACACAATAGACCAAATAGATTTAACTGCTATTTATAAGACATTCCACCTGAAAGTGGCAGAGTACACTTTCTTCTCAAGTGAACAAGGAACATTCTCCAGTATAGATCACATCTTGGGTCACAAATCAAGCCTTGGTAACTTTAAGAAAACTGAAATCGTATCAAGTATCTTTTCTGACCACAACACTATGAGATTAGAAATCAACTACAGGAAGAAAACTGTAAAAAAAAAAAATACATGGAGGCTAAACAGTGCATTACTAAATAACCAAGAGATCACTGAAGAAATCAAAAAGGAAATTTAAAAATACATAGAAACAAATGAGAACAAAAACACTATGATCCAAAATCTATGGGATGCAGCAAAAGCAGTTCGTAGGGGGAAAGTTATAGCAGGGTCCCAGAAGGAAACAAGAAAAATCTCAAATAAAGGAAACAAGAAAATCTCAAATAAACAATCTAACCTTACACTGAAAGCAACTAAAGGAAAAAGAACTAAGAAATCCCAAAGTTAGTAGTAGGAAAGAAATCATAAAGATCAGATAAGAAATAAAGGAAACAGAAATGAAGGGAATGATAGCAAAGATCAATAAAACTAAAAGCTGGTTCTTTGAGAAGATAAACAAAATTGATAAAACTTTAGCCAGAATTATCAAGAAAAAAAGGGAGAGGAGGGACTTCTCTGGTGGTGCAGTGGTTAAGAATCTCACTGCCAATTCAGGGGACATGGGTTTGAGCCCTGGTCTGGGAAGATCCCACATGCCACAGAGCAACTAAGCTTGTGCACCACAACTGCTGAGCCTGCGCTCTAGAGCCCTCAAGCCACAACTACTGAGCCCTTGTGCCACAACTACTGAAGCCCATGCACCTAGATCCCATGCTCCACATCAAGAGAAGGCACTGCAGTAAGAAGCCCGTGCACTGCAATGAAGAGTAGCCCCCACTCAACACAACTAGAGAAGGCCTGTGCACAGCAACAAAGACACAGTGTATCCTAAAATAATAAATAAATAAAATTTTTTAAAAAGCAAGAGGTTGCAAATCAATAAAACTAGAAATAAAAAAAGAGAGATTACAACTCACAACGCAGAAATACAAAAGATCATAAGAGACTACTATAAGCAACTATATGCCAATAAAATGGACAACCTGGAAGAAATGGACAAATTCTTGGAAAGGTACAACTTTCCAAGATTGAACCAGGAAAAATTAGAAAATATAAACAGACCTATAACAAGTAATGAAATTGAACTGTAATTAAAGATCTTCCAACAAACAAAAGTGCAGGACCGGATGGCTTCACAGGTGAATTCTATCAAACATTTAAAGAAGAGCTAACACCTATCCTTCTCAAACTCTTCCAAAAACCTGTAGAGGGAGGAACACTCCTAAACTCGTTCCACAAGGCCACCATCACCCTGATACCAAAAACAGACAAAGAAAATTACAGACCAATACCACTAATGAACGTAGACACAAAAATCCTCAATGAAGTACTAGGAAACAGAATCGAACAACACATTCAAAGGATCATACACCATGCTCAAGTGGGATTTATCCCAGGGATGCAAGGATTCTTCAATATATGCAAATCAATCAATGTGATACACCATATTAACAAATTAAAGAATAAAACTATATGATCATCTCAATAGATGCAGAAAAAGCTTTTGACAAAATTCAACACTGATTTATGATAAAAGCTCTCCAGAAAGCAGGCATAGAGGGAACCTACCTCAACATAATAAAGGCCATATATGACAAACCTACAGCAAACATCATTCTCAATGGTGAAAAACTGAAAGCACTTCCTCAAAGATCAGGAACGAGACAAGGATGTTTACTCTCGCCACTCTTATTCAACATAGTTTTGGAAGTCCTAGCCACAGCAATCAGAGAAGGAAAAGAACTAAAATGACTACAAATTGGAAAAGAAGAAGTAAAACTGTCATTGTTTGCAGATGACATTATAGTATACATAGAAAATCCTAAAGATGCCAACAGAAAACTATTACAAATCAATGAATTTGGTAAAGTTGTGGGATAGAAAATTAATGCATAGCAATCTCTTGCATTCCTATACACTAACAACGAAAGATCAGAAGGAGAAATTAAGCAAACAATCACATTTACCATTGCAACAAAAAGAATAAAATACTTAGGAATAAATCTACCGAAGGAGGTAAAAGACCTCTACTCAGAAAACTATAGAACACTGATGAAAGAAATCAAAGATGACATAAACAGAAGGAGAAGTATACCATGTTCTTGGATTGGAAGAATCAATATTGTGAAAATTACTATACTATCCAAGGCAATCTACAGATTCAATGCAATCCCTATCAAATTACCAATGGCATTTTTCATATAATTAGAACAAAAATGTTTACAATTTGTATGGAAACACAAAAGACCCTAAATTGCCAAAGAAATCTTGAGAAAGAAAAACAGAACTGGAAGAATCAGGCTCCCTGACTTCAGACTATACTACAAAGCTACAGTAATCAAAATAGTATGGTACTGGCACAAAAACAGAAATATAGATCAATGGTACAGGATAGAAAGCCCAGAGATAAACCCATGCACCTATAGTTACCTAATCTATGACAAAGAAGGCAAGAGTATACAATGGAGAAAAGACAGCGTCTTCAATAAGTGGTGCTGGGAAAAATGACAGCTACATGAAAAAGAATGAAATTAGAACACTCCCTAACACCATACACAAAAATAAACTCAAAATGGATTAAAGACCTAAATGTAAAGCCAGACACTATAAAACTCTTAGAGCAAAACATAGGAAAAACACTCTTTGACATAATTCATAGCAAGATCTTCTCTGACCCACCTCCTAGAGTAATGAAAATAAAAACAAAAATAAGCAATTGGGACCTAATGAAACTTAAAAGCCTTTTCACAGCAAAGGAAACCATAAACAAGATGAAAAGTCAACCCTCAGAATGGGAGAAAATGTTTGCAAATGAAGCAACTGACAAAGGATTAATCTCCAAAATACACAAACAGCTCATGCAGCTCAATACCAAAAAAACAAACAACCTAATCAAAAAATGGGTGGAAGACCTAAATAACATTTCTCCAAATAAGGTATACAGATGCCAAGAGGCACATGAAAAGATGCTGAACATCACTAATCATTAGAGAAATGCAAATCAAAACTACAATGAGGTATCACCTCACACCGGTCAGAATGACTATCATCAAAAAAAATCTACATACAGTAAATGCTGCAGAGGGTGTGGAGAAAGGGAACCCTCTTGCACTGTTGATGGGAATGTAAACTGATACAGCCACTATGGAGAACAGTATGGATGTTCCTTTCAAAACTAAAAATAGAACTACCATATGACCCAGCAATCCCATTGCTGGTCATATACCCTGAGAAAACCATAATTCAAAAGGACACATGTACCCCAGTGTTCATTGAAGCACTATTTACAATAGCCAGGACATGGAAACAACCTAAATGTCCATCAACAGCTGAATGGATAAAGAAGATGTTGTACATATATACAATGGAATATTACCCAGCCATAAAAAGGAATGAAATTGGGTCATTTGTAGAAATGTGAATGGACCAAGAGTCTATCATACAAAGTGAAGTGGGTCAGAAAGAGAAAAACAAATATCGCATATTAACGCATATGCATGGAATCTAGAAAAATGGTACAGATGAACCTATTTGCAGGGCAGGAATAGAGATGCAGACGTAGAGAATAGACAGGTGGAAACAGCGAGGGTGGGATGAATTGGAAGATTAGTTTTGACATAAATACACTATCATGTGTAAAATAGGTAGCTAGTGGGAACCTCCTCTATAGCACAAGGAGCTCAGCTCGGTGCTCTATGTTGACCTATATGGGTGGGATGGGGGGGGGAATGTCCAAGAGGGAGGGGATATATGTGTACATATGGCCGATTCACTTCATTGTGTGGCAGAAACTAACACAGCATTGTGGATCAATTATACTGCAATAAAAAAATAGAATCTTAACTTTCTATCTATAAAATTAGAACCCCAGCTCCTGAGATAGTGGTTCAGGAATCCTACTGGGTTACTAGGACCGAAACTCCATGAGATGTAGTGGTTTAAGCCCTCCCTAACTTTGTGGCAAAAAATAATGTGGTGTCATAGCTACTGAGAACATGAGAAGATTAGTCTGAAGTTGTGCATCATTTTGATAGTTGGCACTTCATTACTCTGATGGTCATCATGAAGGCAGGAGGTGAAGATACTATTTCACCCACAGATATCCCTGGATGACAAGTGGATGAGGACGGCTTCCCTTTAGCTGAGCTGCTGGCTGTATATGCTGGGAGCTGGTGGCCTGGCTTGAGAAATCTGGTGTGTTTGTTTATTTAGCATAAATTGCCAAGAAAGTTCTCTTTCCTGTGGAGTTGACATAGGAGAAGAGATGCTACAAAGATACAAAGAAAAGGCAAAGATGAACCCTGCTAAGAAATCTCTCCTCCCTTGAAGTTATTTTGCATTTGTGCTAGCTCCACCCTGGAGAACTTACTCCCCAGGCAGGCAGAGGTCAACTCATCCATCCCCCACCTCTGGCTAACCCTGCCACAAATGCCTCCAACTGTCACACCTTCCCTTGTGAGCTTCATCTCTGTTTGCATCCATTCATCTTTCCAGCCAAGTTCTTCAGGCCCTTACACCCTGGCCCTCAGGGATCCCTCTTCCTTGAGCTCGTAGCACTTACTGTTCTCTCAACACTAATTTAGCAAAGCTGCCTGGAATTAACCCCCAAGAGAGCAGGGTGCTCTGCCTGTGTGAGTTTCCTATCACCTATTTGTTAGGCAATTTCCTAACAAATTGCCACCAACTTAGTGGTTTAAGACAACAGAAATTTGTTATCTTACAGTCCTGGTCAGAAGTCTGAAATGGGTCAAAGTCAATGTATGGGCAGAGCTGCATTCCTTCTGCAGGTTCCAAGGGAGAATCTGTCCCTTGCCTTTTCTGTCTTCTCCAAGCTTCCCTCACTCCTTGGCTTGTGGCCAAGGAGTTGTCATTTCAACAATCGATTTAGGATATTGCATAAACTTAGTTGATAAAGCAGCAGCAGGGTTTGAGAGGACTGACCCCAATTTTGTAAGAAGTTCTACTGTGGATAAAACGTTGTCAAATAGCATTGCATTCTACAGAGAAATTGTCTGTGAAAACAAGAGTCAATATATACAGGAAACTTCACTGTTGTCTTACTTTAAGAAATTGCCACAGGCATCCCAGCTTTCAGCAGCCATCTCCTTGATCAGTCAGCGGCCATCAGCATCAAAGCAAGACCCTCTGCCAGCAAAAAGATTACAACTCGCTGAAGGCTCAGATGATGGTTGGCATTTTTTAGTGATAACCTATTTTTAAATTAAGGTAGGTGCATTGTTGTTTTAAACATAATGCTGTTGCACACTTAATAAACTATGGCATAGTATAAACATAACTTATATGTGGAATGGGAACCAAAAAAATTGTGTGACTTGCTTTATTGCAATATTTGCTTTATTGTAGTGGTCTGGAACTGAACCCACAATATTGCTTAAGTGTACCCATACTTGATGAATCTTTTTTCTCTTGCTACTTTCAAGATTTTCTCTTAGTACCTCTAGCTTTTCGAGCTTCTTGAAAGTCTAAATCAATGTTTTCTTCTTTTAATCAAATTTGCGAAGGTTTCAGCCATTATTTTTCAAATAATTGTTCTGCCCCTTTCTCCCTCTCTTCTCCTCTGAGACTTCCACTATATGTATGTTGGTACACTTGATATTGTTCCACAGGTCTCTGAGGCCCTGTTAATCTTTATTCAATGTTTTACTGTGTTCTTAAATTTGTATTATTTCTATGGATCTAGCTGATGTTCACTGATTTTATTTTTTCGGCACTTAAATATGCAGCTGAACAAAATGAATTTTTCATTTGATTATTTTACTTTTCAATTCTAAAATTACCATTTGCTTCTTTTAAATAATTCCTGCTTATATTGATATTCCCTATTTGTTCAGTAATTGTCATTCTATTTTCCTTTAATCTTTAAATGGGGGTCCCTTTAATTCTTTGAATTCATAACTACCTTGAAATCATTTCGTGCTAAATGCAACATTATAACACACCTAAAATCAGTTTTTGTAGGCTGCATTTTTCCTGAGAATGGGTCATATTTTCCTGTTTGTGTGAGAATGCAAGCAGCCCCATGCAGGAATTCCACATTCTCCCTACTATTCAGCAGGTTTTCACAAACATTTCTCACTTTGTTGATTCCCTCTGGTCTGTGAAGATTGTTTTTGTTTCTGTTTTTTTTGCAATTTTGTCCAGTTTTAAGTTGTTTTGTGGTGAAAACTTTGTCCAACTTTTCATTCTGCTATAGCTAGAAGTCTTTCCCTCTGAATTCTACTACACACCACGAAATAAAAGTTGTTGTTACTGTTGCTATCAGGCAATTTTCATTTAGATTTCTCTACATGTTTATATATATTCACTGTTTCTTTATGTATTGTAGACTACCCTGCTGGGGTCATTTTTCCTATTTCTAAAATGAACCCTCTAGAAGATTTTTCGTATAGGTTTCTTGGTAGGTAACTCTTATAAATGTTGCCAATCTAAAAGCATGTTTTAAAGAAAACCATTATTCTTGAAATAAAATTTTGCTATACAACTTTAGAAGGTTATTTTTTTCTAAGCACTTTGAAGATATTATTCCATTTCTTCGCTTCCATGATTGCTTCTGAGAGGTCTTCTTTCTGGCCCTATGTATTACTGCTTTATAAGTGACCTGTCCGTTTTTATTTCTGGCTACTTTTAAGATTTATCTTTTTTATCTATGTTGTTTTTTTCCAAGTTTCTCAGTAATATATCTAGGAGTGGATTGTTTTTGTTTTTGCTTATCCTGTGTGGTGCATGTTATTGTTCTTATATCTGGATAATCATGTATTTTATTAATTCTGGAAAATTCCAAGCTGTAATCTCTTTAAATGTTACATCTCCTCCAGTCTTTTTTGGAATCTCCTTAGACATATTTTAGTTCTTAAATTCTTCTTCCTATTTTCCTTTTTACTCTTTGTCTTTGTGACTCATTCTTGGAAATTGCCTTATATACATCTTCCTTTCTATTTCATGTCTATTATCTACATTTTTCTGTAGCTAGTCTGTCACTTAACTCATCAACTAATTTTTTTAATTTCTTTTATTTTTCATTTCTAGAAGTTTTATTTACTTTCAAATTTGCCCAATCATTTTGATTGTCTCTTGTTTATTGACATTTTAGAAATATCATATCAATAATTTCCTTATTTTATATTCTTTATCAGATCTTCTAATATATAAAGTTCCCGAAGGTCTAAATTTCTTGTTATTTTGCTGACTCTTACTCACGGTAACTTTTTCCTTGTGTGTTTGGTATTTTGAGTTCATATAATTTATTGAATTCAATACATAGAATCATGAAAGTCTAAATTAGAATTTCCAAAGAGGAAAGCATGTTATTATGCTTGCTTCTAATAATAACCAGGGATGCTATAAATATAGGACCACTTTACCCCATTCATGAACTCTAGTTAATTATTGGAGTCTCAAGTTCAGCTCTTTTACTTTGGAGCAGGGTCCATAGTTTGCCTCCCAATATTAGTGTTGTCATTGGCATTTAACTCCGAAGGAACCTCCTAACCTCTCACAATTCACATTTCATATTACTGTGTCTTTATTTTGGCTCTTGGAAATTTCTTTCACTTTATTGAATGCCCAGCAAAGCTTTTTAAAAAAAACTTGTTGTATTTTATCCAGGATGCCATTATAATGTAATAGGAAAACTCTTTAGAGTGTATAATCCAACATTTTTCTGGAAACAGACCTTTCATATATTAATTTTTTCAGAAGAATTGAATGATGTATTTCACTCCAAAAAAATTAATTTTGATTGTGAGTATATTAAATGTACAAATTAATAAAAGGATAAATAGTATTTTTCTATGCTTAGGTAAGATATATTTTCCATTGAATTAGTGTCTTTTATATCCATCAGGCTTATGCTTTTCAACATAATTCTTACGTTTCTTATCAAGTTCATAACTAGAAATTCTTCAGGTTTGTTTGTTTAAAAAATATATTTTTTGTGATGGTTGTCATCATAATGGTTTTATTATCATATATGGTAAAACTTTGTAATTTTGCATATTTATTTTGTAACCAACTAACTTAGTAAAGTTGTTCATGTTTCTAAAAATCTTTAGTCTATTCTCTTACATTCTTTAGGTATTCTATCATATCATCTGCAAATAATAATACTTTTGCCTCTTCCTTTCCAAATTAGTACCTTTTATTTTGTACTTTTGTCTCTATGCTTTAGCTATGACTATCACAAACCTTCATGTTCTTGCACCAAAACTTTCAAAGCTATGATACCTTTGTAGTATATATTTAAACTTGGAATAAAACAATTGACTAAAATTATCTATAAGTGGATATTTTAGTCCTTTGCATAGTATTAAAGGGGCATGTTATACCAACAATAAGTTGTTTTTACATTTGTTTTATTTTTGGCCCCAGCTTCCAAGTGATTAAATTAATTGCATCCTGAATTTGATCTCTAGAGAGACTCATGGGTTGGAATCACAGAAAAGTATCATCTGCTCTCCTCAAAAATATACCATATAGGGCTTCCCTGGTGGCACAGTGGTTGAGAGTCTGCCTGCCGATGCAGGGGACACGGGTTCGTGCCCCAGTCGGGTAAGATCCCACATGCCGCGGAGCGGCTGGGCCCGTGAGCCATGGCCGCTGAGCCTGTGTGTCCGGAGCCTGTGCTCTGCAACAGGAGAGGCCACAACAGTGAAAGGCCTGCGTACCGCAAAAAAAAAAAAAAAAAAAAAAGTACCATATTGTGTGGAGAAAAGATAACCCTCCTACACCATTGGTGGGAATGTATATTGGTACAGTCACTATGGAGAATGGTATAAATGTTCCTTTAAAAACTAAAAATAAATCTATCCTTTGATCCATCAATCCCACTCCTGGGTGTATATCTGTAGAAAACCATAATTTGAAAAGATATATGCACCCCAAAGTTCATTGCAGCACTGTTTACAATAGCCAAGACACAAAAGCCACCTAAATGTCCATTGACAGAGGAATGGACAAAGAAGATATGGTACATATATACAATGGAATATTATTCAGCCATAAACAAAGAATGAAATAATGCCATTTGCAGCAACATGGATGGACCTAGAGATTACCATACTAAGTGAAGTAAGTCAGACAGAGAAAGACAAATATGATATCATTTATACGTGGAATCTAAAAAAATGATACAAATGAACTTATTTACAAAACCAAAACAGACTCACAGAGTTAGAAAACAAACTTATGGTCCCCAAAGGGCAAAGGTGGTGGGGAGGGATAAATTAGGAGGTTGGGACTAACATACACGCACTACTATATATAACATAGGTAATCAACAAGGACCTACTGTGTAGCACAGGGAACAATACTCTGTAATAACCTATATGGGAAAAGAATCTGAAAAAGAATAGATATATGAATATGTATAACTAAATCACTTTGCTGTAGATATATGAATATGTATAACTAAATCACTTTGCTGTATGCCTGAAACTAACACAACATTGTAAATCAACTATACTCCAATATAAAATAAAAATTTTTTAAATGCACTATATCAAATGATTTTAATGTTTTCAGTAATGTCTAAATTGCTTTCAGGCACCAAAAGGAATATCTTAGAGGACTTGCTGGCAAGATGGCAAAGTAGAAGGAAATGAGCTCACCCCTTCTTACAAAAACACTGAAATCACAATTAACTTCTGAGCAACGATTTACAAAAAACAAACAAAAAACCACTGGAACCTACCAAAAAAGATAGCCTACAACCAAAGACAAAGAAGAAGCCCCAATGAGACAACGAGATGGTAGGAGGGGTGCAATCACGATAAAATCAAATCCCATACCCGCCAGGTGGACAACCCACAAACTGTAAAATAATTATACCACAGAAGTTCCCACAGGAGTGAAAGTCCTGAGCCTCATGTGAGGCTTCCCAGCATGGGGGTCTGGCAATGGGAGGAGAAACCCTCAGAAAATCTGGCTTTGAAGGCCGGAGGGGTTCGATCACAGGAATTCCACAGGACTGGGAGAAACAGAATCTCCACTCTTGGAGGGTGCACACAGGTCTGGTATGCACAAGGACTGAGGGAAAAAAAGCAGTGACCTCATTAGAGATTGGGCCAGACCTACCTCCTAGTATTGAAGGGTCTCCTGGGGAGGTGGGGGATGGCTGTGGCTCAGAGGGGGGTGGGGAAGACACTGGCAGTGGCAGCTCTTATGAATACTCTTTGGCAGAAGCCCTCCTAGAGGCCACCATTGCCCTCCCAAGATCTAGCCCCACCCAACAGCCTGTAGGCTCCAGTGCTGGGATGCCTCAGGCCAAACAACAAACAGAGCCCCACCCAATGTCAGACAGGCTACTTAAACTCTTCCTGAGCACAGCCCTGCCCACCAGAGGCACAAGACCCAGCTCCACCCACCAGCAGGCAGGAACCAGGCCCTCCCATCAGGAAGCCTGCACAAGCCTCTTAGACAGCCAGACCCACCAGAGGGCAGACAACAGAAGCAAGAAGAACTACAACCCTGCAGCCTGTGGAATGGAAACTGCAATCACAGAAAGTTTGACAAGGTGATATAGCAGAGGAATATATCCCAGATGAAAGAACAAAATAAAACCCCAGAAGAACAATTAAGTGATGTGGAGATAGGAAATCTACCAGAAGAAGAATTCAGAGTAATGATAGTGAAGATAATCCAGGACCTCAGAAAAACAATGGAGGCAAAGATCGAGAAGATGCAAGAAATGTTTAACAAAGACCTAGAAGAATTAAAGAACAAACAAACAGAGATGAACAATACAATAACTGAAATGAAATCTACACTAGAAGGAATCAATAGCAGAATAACTGAGGCAGAAGAATGGATAAGTGACCTGGAAGACAGAATGGTGGAAATCACTGCCATGAAACAGAATAAAGAAAAAAGAATGAAAAGTAATGAAGACAGTCTAAGAGAACTCTGGGACAATGTGAAATACACAAATATTCACATTATACGGGTCCCAGAAGGAGAAGAGAGAAAGAACCTGAGGAACTATTTGAAGAGATACTAGCTGAAAAATTCCTTAACATGGGAAAGGAAACAGTCACCCAAGTCCAGGAAGCATAGAGAGTCCCAGGCAGGATAAACCCAAGGAGGAACATGCTGAGACACATAGTAATCAAACTGACAAAAATTAAAGACAAAGAAAAAATATTAAAAGCAATAAGAGAAACGTAACAAATAACATACAAGGGAACTCCCATAAAGCTATCAGCTGACTTCTCAGCAGAAACTCTGCAGGCCAGAAGGGAGTGGCATGATATATTTAAAGTGATAAAAGGGGGAAACATACAACCAAGAATACTCTACCCAGCAAGGCTCTCATTCAGATTTGACAGAGAAATCAAAATCCTTACAGACAAGCAAAAACTAAGAGAATTCCGCTCCACCAGACCAGCTGTCAACAAATGTTAAAGGAACTTCTCTAGGTGGAAAAGGAAAGGCTAGAAACAAGAAAATTATGAATGGAAAAGCTCACCAGTATAGGCAAACATAAAATAAAGGTAGGAAATCATCTGCACACAAATATGACATCAAACCCAGCAATTGTGAGAAGAGAGCACAAATGCAGGATATTGGAAATACATTTGAAATTAAAAGACTAGCAACTTACGGCTTCCCTGGTGGCGCAGTGGTTGAGAGTCCGCTTGCCAATGCAGGGAACACGGGTTTGTGCCCCGGTCCGGGAAGATCCCATGTGCCACGGAGCAGCTAGGCCTGTGAGCCATAGCCACTAAGTCTGCGCGTCCGGAGCCTATGCTCCACAACGGGAGAGGCCACAGCAGTGAGAGGCCCGCATACCGAAAAAAAAAAAAAGACTAGCAACTTAAAAAAATCTTGTTTATATATAGACTACTATATGAAATCCTCATGGTGACTGCAAACTGAAAATCTACAATAGATACACACACGAAAAAGAAAAAGGAATCCAAACACAACACTTAAATTAGTCATCAAATGACAAGAGAAGAGAACAAAAGACGAAGGGAAGAAAAAAGATCTACAAAAGCAAATCCAAGACAATTAAGAAAATACATATCGATAATTACCTTAAATGTAAATGGATTAAATGCTCCAACCAAAAGACATAGACTGGCTGAATGGATACAAAAATATGACCCATATATATGCTGTCAACAAAAGACCCACTTCAGACCTAGGACACACACAGACTGAAAGTGAGGGGATGGAAAAAGGTATTCCATGCAAATGGAAATCACAAGAAAGCTGCAGTAGCAATACTCATATCAGACAAAGTGGACTTTAAAATAAAGACTGTTACAAGAGACAAAGAAGAACACTACATAATGATCAAGGGATCAATCCAAGAAGATGTAACAGTTGTAAATATATATGCATCCCCACATAGGAGCACCTCAATAAGACATATACCAACAACCATAAAAGGAGAAATTGACAGTAATACAATAATAGTGGGGGACTTTAACACACCACTTTTATCAATGGACAGTTCATCCAGACAGAAAAATATGCAAACACGGGCCTTAAATGACACATTAGACCAGAGAGACTTAATTGATATTTATAGAGCATTCCACCCATAAAACAGCAGAATATACTTTCTTCTTCCAAGTGCACATGGAACATTCTCCAGGATAGATCACATCTTGGGCCACAAATCAAGCCTTTGTAAATTTAAGAAAATAGAAATAATATCGAGCATCTTTTCTGATCACAACTCTATGAGATTAGAAATCAGCTACAAGAAAAAAACTGTAAAAAATCACAAACACGTGGAGACTAAACAATAGACTAATAAACAACCAATGGATCACTGAATAAATCAAAGAGGAAATCAAAAAACTACCTAGAGTCAAATGAAAATTAAAGCACGAAGATCCAAAACCTATGGGACATGGCAATAGCATCTCTAAGAGGGAATTTCATAGCAATACAATCTTTCCTTAAGAAACAAGAAAAATCACAAATAAACAACCTATCCTTACACCTAAAGCAACTAGAGAAAGAGGATTGTCTTAATCTTCAAGAGCACTATTAAATAACCCTGTATGTTTCTTTTCTCCACAGCAATATAGTGTTCTTTAACCTTTATTAGTAATTCCTATTTCTCAACCCTTTCATCATTTTCATTACTATCTCTAAAAGCCCTATTTTTCTGAGGTTATAGAACGTATTGTTAGCTCACAATGGTCTAATAAGTATCTATCCAGTGTAAAGAGGAATAATCATAGATTGTTTGCCACATATTATCCTACCCTCTGGATGCTGAGATTTTATTTGCGTTTTTAACAGCTTTAATTAATTACTCATTTTCATGTTGTGATACTTTGTTCTTTAATCTTTTTCAGTCATACTTGCACATAGCCTGTGTTCAATAAGAAGAACCTGTTCTTTTCTTTGGACAATGTCATTAGAAAGAATTAATTGACCTTTATTAGAAGAAGGAAACCATTATACATTGTGTCTGGAATTCAGCTAACACTCTCTGCACCTAATCTCTTTTGACAATAGATAGTGGATAACATAGACATGTTGACTTGATAATTAAGCAATAAAATGAGTGTTTATTAAAAATGAATATTTATTAAAGACAATAATAAGAATCATAGGTGTGTTTTAAACTAGAGGCAGTCTTTGGTCATTAAAAGTTAGTGGTAGCGGTCTTCCCTGGTGGTGCAGTGGTTAAGAATCTGCCTGCCAATGCAGGGGACACGGGTTCAAACCCTGGTCCGGGAAGATCCCACATGCCACAGAGCCACTAAGCCTGTGCACCACAACTACTGAGCCTGTGCTCTAGAGCCTGCGTACCACAACTACTGAGCCCACATGCCATAACTACTGAAGCCTGCACGTCTAGAGCCCATGCTCCACAACAAGAGAAGCCACCACAAAGAGAAGCATGTGCACAGCAGCGAGGAGTAGCCCCCGCTGGCCACAACTAGAGAAAGCCCGCACACAGCAACGAAGACCCAACACAGCCAAAAATAAATAAATTTAATTAATTAATTTTTTAAAAAATTAGTGGTAGGCCCTAGAGAAATGGCTAATTCTATTACTGAGGCAAGAAATTTACAACATGAACCAGAAAGTAAGAAAGTAGCGCTGGAAAGTAAGAAAGTACTCAAACACCCAGAATAATGGGGGTATATCAAAAGGACGCAGTAGCTACCTGAAAGAGTTCCCAATAGCTGAAACAATTTGAATAACAAAATTAATGAAGTAGCATTGGATTATAACCCAAAGCCTAAAATAAATATATATAAGCCCATACTGATATAAATAAATGTTTGAATAAATGAATACATGGGGGAAGAATAGACAATTATCTCATGAAGAATTCCAAATAATTTAGGTAGATAATTCACCTTTAAAGAGATGAAGCATAAATCCCCACTTCGTAAGTGTAGGCTGCACATAGTGACTTTCTTCCAAAGAATAAATTATGGAAATAGATTTTTTTTTAAAGGAGAGAGAGTGATTTTACAGTGGAGAATCCTGACAAACATCTCAAGCCAAGTGACCAATGCTGGCATCAACAGTGATAAGTCATATTGATAGTATTGATAGTAGTCATATTGGATATGATATGATGAGCATGGCACTTTACCTGTGTGGTCTTCCTCCCCAAAACCCATAACCTCAGTCTATTCATGAGAAAAATATCAGACAAATTCCACAAAATACCTGGCAGTACTTTTCAAAATGGTCAAGGTCATAAAAAACAAGCAAATTCTGAGAAACTATCACAACCAAGAGGAGCCTAAGGAGACATGACAACTAAATACAATGTGGTATCCTGAATGAGATCCTGGATCAGAAAGAGGACATTAGGGGAAAATGCAGGAAATCTGAGTAAACTATGGCCTTTACTTAATAATAATGTATCAATATTGTCTCATTAATTGTGACAAATGTACCATACTAACAATTTAAGATGTTAATAATAGAGGAAACTGGGAGTGGGATATATCTCTCTGTACTATCATTGTCATAATTCAGTATATCTAAAACTGTTATAAAATGAACAGTTTATTTAATAAATAAGTTTCTAAAAAGCTGGTAGTAGGGCTTGTTTCTTTCAAGTTTGGTATATAAATGACGATGTTGAATAAACACTGATAGTGTCCCAATCAAGTTTGATAGAGAAAAATGAGAAGAGATAGCTCATTAGTTTAAAAAGGTAATCGAGATTTTAAAAGATCTCAACAGACTGGAATGACAGACTGATCTCCAATAGGATACATTTCATAAAGTTAAATTATTTTGAATTTATGTCCAAAAATCAATTGCACGAGTAAATTATGTTTGTCAGCTGCAGCATATGTGCAAAAAAAATCTTAGAGGCTTTATTTTATGATGAACTTGGTGTAAAGTCTATAAATTTTTGCTGTCTAAAAAAGTCAATATTCATCTACATAAATAGTATTTACAATGAAAGGTAATGTTGCTACTCTGGTATGGCCAAAATACTACTTTTTTTTTTTTTGGCAGCATTGGGTCTTCATTGCTGCGCAGGCTTTCTCTAGTTGCGGCAAGCCAAAACTACTCTTCGTTGCGGTGCGTGGGCTTCTCATTGCTGTGGCTCCTCTTGTTGCGGAGCACAGGCTCTAGGTGCGTGGGCTTCAGTAGTTGTAGCACGTGGGCTCAGTAGTTGTGGCTCGCGGGTTCTAGAGTACAGGCTCAGTAGCTGTGGCACACGGGCTTAGTTGCTCCACAGCATGTGGGATCTTCCTGGACCAGGGCTCTAACCTGTGTCCCCTGCATTGGCAGGTGGATGCTTTTTTTTTAATTTTTTAAATAAATTTATTTATTTATTTTTGGCTGTGCATTGCTGCGTGTGGGCTTTCTCTAGTTGTGGCGAGCAGGGGCTACTCTTCGTTGCAGTGCGTGGGCTTCTCATTGCGGTTGCTTCTCTTGTTGCAGAGCACGGGCTCTAGGCACGCAGCCTTCAGTAGTTGTGGCACACAGGCTCAGCAGTTGTGACTCATGGGTTCTAGAGCACAGGCTCAGTTGTTGTGGTGCACGGGCTTAGTTGCTCCGCGGCATGTGGGATCTTCCCGGACCAGGGCTCAAACCCATGTCCCCTGCATTGGCAGGCGGATTCTTAACCACTGTTCCACCAAGGAAGCCCCCAAATACTTCTTGAATATGGAATTTGCACTTTAAATGATACAAGACAGATTGGAGCATGTCCAAAGGAGAAAAAGGAGAAATGTGAGGAAACTCCACTTTACATGTGAAGAAATTTTGAAGGAAATGGAATGTTTAGCTTGGGTCAGGGGAAATTAGAATATAATCAGTTTTTTCACATATTTGAAGAGCAGCAGTACTAAAGATTAATTTTATATGACTTCAGAAGATAAGATATATATAGGATAAAAGCTTGAAGGAGAAACATTTCAAGAAAAATTTAATTTCTGAAAATAAAATTGTCTATCTCAATATGGGTTCCCTGTCATTGGAGGTATTTAGGTAAAATCTCTATGATAATAGAGATTTGTTGAAGAACTTCATCAGGAATTCAAGTATTTATTTGGAGTTTCAGTAGAAAGTAGTTAATACACACTTAGCCTTTATATTTTTTGACATTTCATTCAATTAAAAAATTTCAAAATACACTATTATTTTCTGATGCCAGTTACTCTTCTAAAGACTTCATATTAGGCACTGAGGAAGCAGCATAGCATATAGTGGATAAGATTATACATAATCTTCGGAGCAATTGTCTGAGTTTAGGTCTGGTTCCACCATTCACTAGCTTTGTGACCTTGAGCAAGCTGCTTAACTTCAATGTGTTGGAGGTTTTACCCAGCCAAAAGCAATGTGTTTCCTCGTTTGTAAGATGAGAATAGTAGTACTTATCTCATGAGATTATTATAAGGATTTAATTATTTCATATTTGTAAAGTGTTTAGAAAAATAACTGGTACTTTGTAAGTATTATAAAAGTGTTCAAAAATAATGAGGATTTTTAGTGAAAGTTTTAAGAGGCTCTAGGGTTAAGACTGAACTCTGTATTTTATATGGTACATTTACATCTTAAATACAGTTTTTCTTCTGATTTAGACCTTTTGGTCCTGTTTTGTTATATTGTTAAATAAGAGGGAATCTTTTCAAGCTACAATTTAAAAATAATAAGTCGAATAAGATCAGTAAACCAATGGTCCTCTGCTGTGTAAATGTTTATATTTACATTAAAAGCTTACTTACTTTATGCTATATTATTTTCCCCCACATTTACTCTATATCAAGTTTAAATTCCAAAGTGTTTCTCGCCTAACTTATTTTAAGGCCTGCCTTTCATCACTTTCTTTTTGCTCATCCCAAATACAGCAATACCCTTGCTTAATCAACTTAACTTATGCATCTGGAATTGCAACATAAAGGTCCCAAAACAGCACTTGAAAAACTATGATTTATACTTAATGTGTTACAGGTGGCTTCTTAAGAGAAATGCTTATTTCTAGTGTCATTAAAATGATAAATTTCTAAATCCTTAAACTGCATTTCTAAATCCTTAAACTGCATTTCTGTTAAAAGTTCACTGTGGTACATTTTCTTCCAAACTTGGTTTTGCATACACATTCCCAAATAATACTTTTGACCTTATGTTTATAAGAGCAAATTACCATAAAAATCCTTGTAGAAGTAGATGAATATTAACAAATTTAGCAACAGGATTTCCTGCTATTAAATCATAAGTTATTTAGACTAAACTGTACCATATTTTACAACATGTTCTAGGAATTGGTAAAAAATGTACATCAGATCACTATCAAAACCAATATGAATGTAATGGATGAGGCAATCTCAAATATAAATTAAAATATACAACTTTATAGATTTTGATATGTGACGTTACATTGTTATTTGAGAGGGTGGCAGCCAATTTATATCTTTTGAGAATTTTAGCTTCAATTTCTAATTTAAAAAGAAAAGGTTTACAATGAAATAAATACAATACCATGTCTTGAAAATGCGTTTGACTATACTTTTGCTAAATTAATGTTTTACAATTTAGAAGTTACTTTAAAAATTAATACAGAGACCAAAACCATGGTTTCCAGTAAGCTTTGGTGTGATACTGAAAACATCTTTTGTTGATTTAAAGATAAAGAGTGTTTTGTACTGCATTAATACTGCTAAGCTGAATTTTAGGTATACCTGCACAGATTGTCAACTGAAAGCCCATCATTTTGGTACAAGATAATTAATCCTGTATAATTCTGTGATATTTTAGGAATATACTGTTTGTTAACGATTAAATGAAGATGGTTATTTTCAAAATTTTAAATACGATTAACTTTAAAAATGCTATGAAGACAGTCGTTTCTATACTTTCTAATGTTTAATGTCATTGTATTCCCGATGAATGAGCATAAGAATGAGCTATGGTAGCCTGATTTGCCCATTTTTATTTATCTCATGGTTACTCTTTTTTAAAAATACATTTATTTATTTGTTTAGGCTGCACCGGGTCTTCCTTGCGGCATGCAGACTTAGTTGCATGCAGACTTCTTAGTTTCAGCATGCATGTGGGATCTAGTTCCCCAACCAGGGATTGAAACAGGCCCCGTGCGTTGGAAGCATGGAGTCTTACCCACTGGACCGCCAGGGAAGTCCTCCTCTCATGGTTACTCTTAAGGAAGGATTGTAGATCTACTGATTGCTGGGCCTGTCTTGGGGAAAATCATCTGTCCACTACTCAAATCACTTAGCTACTAAAATTGTTTCTCGGAATATGAACAACTTTCTATATTTTAATGTCTCCTTGAAGGAAGTAAATTTAGTACCATCCTTGTAGTGTTCAAGTCAGAAATTATAGAGTTGTGTCATTTGAGCCTGTAGACCATAAATAAGCCCCAAACTCTATTACTAAACATGTAGAATAAACTCAATACTGTAGCCTACAAGCATTTTCCTTCATTGTTCTCTTGTTCAATCACTACAAAAACTTTTATTGTGCCTAATTTATGTCAGACTCTATACTATGTATTAATAATTTTTTAAAAAAACAAAAAGTTTGTTTTCAAGGACTTTACAGTTTAGTGAGATTTGAAATACAGTTTGTTTGAAAATGCTATGGTAGAGTACCAAAAGAACATAGCAAAGAGGTACCTAATTGTGCCTGAGATGGCTTGGGAAGGTTTTTTGGATAAGATACTGATTGAATTAAGACTTAAAATTTTGTGTAAATTATTAGGGAAAACTTGGGGCAGGACAAGAAGATAAAAAGGATATTTGAGGCAGAAAACAGCATTTGCAAAGGAGTTTCAAGAGTGTGTGGTATATTATAATAATTTAAAAAACTGAATATTTAGGCATGGCAAGTAAACAGGAGCCTATTGATAGAATGAAGAAATATTTCTGGAAAGGCAAGGTCCAGGTCAAGAAGGGTCTTCAATAAAATCCTATAACTTAAAATTTTATTCTGAATATGACACATGGTCAGGCTGTTTAATGGTAGCCATACTACCATTTTCATTAAGCTGTAACATACATATAGCAAAATGCATTGTGTACAACTCTACAAAATTTTAATATATAAACACCTTTTTAACTATCACCCAGATTAAGATATAAATCATTTCCAGCATTCCAGGTTCTCTCACACCCCTTCTCTTTCTATAACCACCCCTCACCCAGGTAATGAGTATCCTAATTTATATTATCATGAATTAGTTTTGCCTGTTCTTGTACTCTTTTTAGACTCTCTTCTTTCACTCCACATAACATTTGTGAGATTCACCCATGTTAATGCATGTAGTACTGTTTATTTTCTCATTGCTGTGTAGTCTCTTGTACGATTTTATCACAGTTGCTTATCCATTCTACTGCTCACTAACATTTACATTGTTTCCAATTTTTTGCTACAATAAAACGGAAGTACTATAAACATTCTTTGCATATGTTGATATGCTGCTTGCATTCTTTGATAGATGTACGCATTCTATTCTTTTGGGAGGATTTTCTTGGAGTGAAATTGAATGTCTAGGTTTAGTAGATAATGCCAAGAAGCTTTTCTACAGTGGTGTAAATGTACGTGCTCACTAGCCATGTATGAGTAAGTTGATCCACATCTTCGTCAGTACCTGATTATTATTATTTTTTTGGCTGCGTTGGGCCTTTGTTGCGGTGCACGAGCTTCTCATCGTGGTGGCTTCTCTTGTTGTGGAGCACGGGCTCTAGGCGTGTGGGCTTCAGTAGTTGGGGCACACGGCCTTAGTTGCTCCGTGGCATGTGGGATTTTCCCAGACCAGGGATCAAACCCATGTGCCCTGCATTGGCAGGAGGATTCTTAACCACTGTGCCACCAGGGAAGCCCCAGTACCTGATTATTTTTAGTTGTTTTCTCTCTTTCTTTTTTTTTTTTTTTTGGCTCCACCTGCACAGCTTGTGGGAATCCGAACCAGGGATCAAACCCATGTCCCTTGCAAAGGAAGCGCGGGGCCCTAATCACAGGACCACAAGGGAATTCCCTAGTCTTTTTTCATTACTAGCTATTCTGGTGGATGCAAAGTGATATTTCATTGTAGTTTTAAATTGCATTTCCCTGACAATAATGATTTTGATCCTTATTGGCTATTTGGATATCTTCTTTTAGAAATACTTGTTCAATTCTTTGGTCAATTTTTAAGTTAAAATTATTTTTTCCCTCTATCTTATTTGTAGGAGCTTTTTGTAAACTCAGGATACAAGTACTTTGTTAGATGTATTTCTTGTGAATATCTTCTCTGGACTGTAACCTTCTTTTTCAGTGTTTTTGATGAACTGAAGTTTTTAACAAAGTTCAATTTATTAATTTTTATTTTAGAGATTTTAGAGTTTCTTTGTGTCCTGTTTAAATCTTTGCCTATCACAAAGTCATAAAGATATTATCCTATGTTTTCCTCTATAAACTTAATTGTTTTAGCCTTCACATTTAGATTCACAATTCATCTCAACTAATTCTTATGGATGGTAGGAATTAGGGGTTAAAGTTTCATTGTTTCTCAGATATCCACTTTATCTACCATCATTGTTTAAAAAATCTCCCCCCACTTAACTGCAGTTACACCTTCATTGTAAATCAGGTGACTGTATATATGTGACTCTATTTCTGAACTCTCTACTCTGTACCAATATTGGTCTGTATGTCTATTGTCTTAGTTCAGACTGCCATAACAAATTACCATTGATGCATGGCTTAAAAGACAAATATTTATTTCTCACAGTTCTGGAGGCTGGGAAGTTCAAGATCAACATGCCTACAGATCCAGTGTCTGGTGAGAGCCCACTTCCTAGTTTGCAGTTGGCTGTCTTCTCATTGTATCTTCACATGGTGGAGAGCAGAGAGAGAGAGAGCAAGCTCTTCTGTCTCTTTTAGTAAGGGCACTAATCCCATCCCTGAAGGCTCCATCCTCAAGATCTAACTACCCCCAGAGCCCTACCTCCTAATAATATCACATTGGGAGTTCAGATTTCAACATATAAATTTTGGGGGGACACAAATATCTATTCTTTTGCCAATACCAAAGTGTAGTAATTACTTTACCTTCATAGTAAGTCTTCAAATCTTGTTGTTCTTATTCAGGATTATCTTGGCTATCCCAAGTCCTTTGCTTTTCCATATAAATTTTAGAATCAGTTTGTCAATTACTACAAAATTGAGGCCTTCTGGGATTTTGATCGGGGCTGAATTTAATATATAGATAAAACTGTGGGGAATTGACATCTTAATAATAGTAAGGTTTTTTTCTTCATGAACATGGATTATCTCTCTTTTTATGAAGGTCTTTTTTTAATTTCTGTAGGCAGTGTCTTGGACTTTTCAGTGTAGAGGTCTTTCACAACTTTTGTTAGATTTATTCCTAGGAATTGAGTTTTTTCACGTTATTGTCAATGGTATAACTTCATAAATTTCACTTTCCATTATTTGTAGCTAGCATATAGAAATACAATTAATTTTTATATATTAACCTTGTATCTAACTACCTTGCTAAATTCAGTTATTTTTGTAGATTTTCATGGGTTTTCTATATATATAATCATATTATCTGCAAATAATGCAACTTTTATTTCCTTTCCAATTTCATACATTAAATTTTTTTTTAGTACTGGCTAGAACCTCTAGTATAATACAGACATACATTGGAAATATTGCAGGTTTGGTTTCAAACTACCACAATAAAGCAAATATCTCAATAAAGCAAGTCACATAAATATTTTGGTTTCCCAGTACATATAAAAGTTATGTTTACACTATAGTGTAATCTATTATGTGTGAAAGAGCATTATGTCTAAAAAAAACCTATATGGATACCTTAATTTAAAAATACTTTATTGTTTAAAAAATACTAACAATCATCTGACAAGGCAGGGTTACCTTCAAGCTGGCAACATAAAACAAGTTGGTGAGTATTTACTCTTCCACTATAGTCTGAAAGAGTTTGTTAATATTGGTATTATTTCTTTCATTAAATGTTAGGAATAATTTACCAATGAAGCCATATATGCCTAGAACTTTCTTTGTGGAAAGAGTTTTAATTTTGAGCACAATTTCTTTAACAGATATAAGACCATTCCGATTTTGTTCCCTTTCTTCCTTCCTTCTTTTTTCTTTCCTTTATATATTTTGAAGTTATGTTTTTAGGTGCTTATATTTAGGATTGTTGTGTGTTCCTTTGAATCAATACTTTAAACATTATCAAATGTCTCCCTTTATATCTAGCAATACATCTTGCCTTAAAGTTTACTTTTTCTCACATTAATATAGCTGTGATAGTTTTCTTTTGGCTAGGGTTTATTTTCAACCTTTATCTGTTCTTATCTTTACAGCATGTCTCCTATAAACAGTAAATATTGGGGTGCTGTTTTTTCAGTCATTCTGACAATATTTATCTTTTAATCAGAATCTCCCTGTACATTTAAGTACTGATATATTTAGATTTAAAGCTATCGTATTTTTTGTTTCCTATTTGTCTCATCCAGTCTTTGTTTTCTTACTTCTCCTTTCCTATGGTATTCATCATCATCTTCTTCTTCTTTTGGACCAGTGAATTTTTACTTACACATTTTATGATACTATTGTATTAAGGATCACTTTGGAACAGGGTTTCCCCAATCTCAGCACTATTGACATTTTGGACCAGATAATTCTTTCTTATGGAGGCTGTCTTGTGCATTAAATGACATTCAGCAACATCTCTAACCTGTACCCAGTGGCAGCACCTTTCTCCCCACAAGTTGTGACATCCAAAAAAGTTCAAGACATTACCAAATATTCCCTGGGGTAGCCAAATCAACCCTGGTTGAGAACCACTGTTCTGGATTAGTGCTGTCCAATAGAAATATAATACAAGCCACAGATGTAATTTAAAATTTTCTAGTAGCCACATTAACAAAGCAAACAGAGAGAAGTGAAATTACTTTAAAGAATATTTTTATTTAACAAAATATACCCAAGGTATTATCATTTCATAATATAATCAATAAAAAAATTGTTAGAGATATGCTACATTCTTTTTTCAAACTATGTCTTCCAAATCTGTGTTTTACTCTTACAGTACATCTCAACTTGAACTGGCCACATCAAGTACTTAATAGCAACATATGGCTAGTAGCTACCAAATGGACAATACTCTAGAGACCTCCGTATTTATCCTTGACTTATAATCATTAGTAGGTAAGTCAATAAATACAGTCAAAAATAAATCAAAACTTCTAGCACAATAGAAGAACCTTACAATAGTTTAACTCCATCTATCTCCCATCTTCCCCATGTGGCATTGTTATCATGTATTTTATTTCTATATATGTAATAAACCCCACAAGACAATATATTGTTAGTGTTGTCTTTTGAAAAAAATCTGTATGCTTTTGCACTAACCCATATATTTACACTTCACTCCATTCTGCAGCTCTGTATTTCTTCTGGGATAATTTTCCTTCAGCCTGAAGATCTTTTAGGATTTATTGTTGTGTGAGTCTCCTGGCAACAAATTCATTTAGCTTGCTTTCTGTCTTTATTTTACTTCATTTTGAAGAATATTTTTGTTGGGTACAGAATTCTAGGTTGGGAGTTATTTTCTTTTAGCAATTTAATTATTGCCATTCCGTGATATTTTCACCTTCTGCTGAAAGTCAATTAGAAATCTTATTGTTGCTCTTTTAAAGGGAATGCCTCCTTTTCTCTGGATGCTTTTAAGATTTTAAGTTTCCTTCCTCTGATTTCAGCAATTTTACTAAATTGTATCTGGGAATGATTATCTTTGCATCTACCCTGAAGCTCTTGAATCTGTGTATTGCTATCTTTTAATCAATTTTGGAAAGTCCTGATCATTATCTCTTCAAATATTGCTTCAGCCCCATTTTTTTCTCTTCTCCATTCATGACTCCAATTATATGTGTGTTAGACTACTTGACTGTGTATACACATCTTTTATTACTCTTCTGTTTTTCTCAGTCTTTTTTCTTTCTGTGCTTCAGTATAGATATTTTCATTGGACCTGTTTTTGAATTCACTAGTCTTTCTAGTCTGCTTTTAAATGCATTTAATGAGTTCATTATTTCAGTTATTGTATTTTTCATTTCTGGATTATCCATTTGATGATCTTTTTTATGAATTTTAACTCACTTGAAGTTCTCCACAATTTCACCCACTTTTTAAAAACCTCATCTTTAAGTTTTAAAAACATATTTGTAATAGTGATTTTAAACTCCTTGTCTGCTTTCAACATGTGGATCATTTCTGGTTCTGACTCTATTTGTTATCTTGATTATTGGTGTCTCTTTTTTTCTCTTTATATGTATTGTAATTTTTAATTATATGTAGACATTGTCTTAATAGACCATAGAGAATACTGGTGATGTTATTTTCCAGAGATAGTTCACTCTTTTCTCTGCTAAATAAAGGAGTAAGGTGAAGATTACCTCAGTAAAATCTGGATTGAGCTAGGTTGGAGCTGAGTTTCAGTTTTAATGAAACTCAATCCACCTCTGAGGTGGCCCTTTTGAGCTTTCAATTGAAAGCTAGGTAGGTCTTCAGTACTCACCTACTGTGGGAAAAGCCTGAAACACCATTGGAGATTCATCCAGAAGTTTGGATATCATGAAACCACAAAAGATTTTACTCTACCTTTTCAATTTAACCCCATCCTCAAGTGTGACCTTCCCAGGTTGTTGATTGAAAGCCAAGTGAGTTTCTGTCTCCTCAGTCCTGAATTTTCTTTGGAAATTTCTTTGAAAACTTTGTAGTTTTGAACTTAATTCTTTTGTTTCTCTTCACATGCATGTTTTAAATCTAGCAAATTTCTTGAGAGGGATATCCGTTGTGTTTGTTTCAGGCCCATTCACTTTAGCAAGGCTCTTTGTCTCCTAAACACCATGAAATTTTACTCTGCCTCCCTGACCCAGGCCCACGAGCTTCCTGCTTCACTCTTTCAAAAAATCCCATGTGATAAACTGGTTGCACATTTGGGGTACCTCTAAATTCCAATCCATTATGCCAGCTGTCAAATGGCTTTCTGTTTCTTTTTCTCCCAAGGGAGTCCCTCTGACTAGGCCAAGCCCAATTCCTCAGTCTGTGCCTGGAATTAGCAAGTACAATGAGGAAAGAAAACAGTTGCCTATTGTCAGCTTACCTGGAGAGGGCTCTGCCTTCTGAAATTTTAATTCATCTAAATAAATATCGATGTATTTTAAAATATGATTTTTTGTAATTTATCCATTTTTTTCTAGTTGTTGCAGCAGAACATTGGTCTATCCTTCCCACTATATCCTATCTACAAGTGGAATTATCTTTTTCATTTAAAGTGAATTTTCCTGATTACTAATTAAATTGAGCTGCTTTCATGTATTTATGGGCATGGGATTTTCCTTTTTTGTGAGGTATATAAGTCTTTTACCTGTTTTTTCTACTAGGTTGTCTACTTTTTGATGGTTTGAAGGAGATTTTTATATATATTTTTTTCTATAATGAGTCCTTTGTGAGTTTTATGTGTTGCAAATATATTCCCTTCGTCTGTGGCTTTTTTTCCCTTTTCTGTGGATATGTAATATATCATAATAAAAAAGGTTTGAAAACATATTGGAAATGTTGAAATTAAGATTCCTGTGGACCATAAAAGTGGGACTGTCTAGGCCGTGGTTATGGATTGGGGAGTATATTTGATGTTTTTTATGCATTGCATCAGATTTTCCACTAGTCTTCCTGGCCCTCAGCTGCTTGCTCAGCCCCAGCTACTGCCTCCATGACCAGTTCTACAGACTCCAATGATCCAAGTGGTCTCACAACTGAATCTTGAAGTCTCTGACTCCTGCCACAAATTCCAGACTCAGATGAAGGATTATGGCACAGGGTATGATATCTTACTTATACAAAAAGTACAGGAGAGGCCAAGGGACTGGAAAGTATAGGGTAATTAACTCTGTGAGGGGAAACTTTGACAATGGGGGAGTGGACACAGGAGTGGCCAGCCAGTAAATTCTCTCTTCATTCTTTTTCAATAGATTTTTCTAGGGCATAGTGTTTCTGTAATACCTGCCTGGAGATGTCCTGTTTGGTCAGTTTCTGTTTGTGTAACTTTGAGAAGTAATGGCCAGTTTAGTAATATACCACATTATATTTGCTACCAACTTTCCCCTACCTCACTGCCCTTTTCCTCACTCTTACACGAGCGCTTCAGCTTTGCCTCACAATTTGTTTTCTAGGGAACCCAGGTTAATACAGCCTGTTAGTTAGCAGCCTTTCCTTCTCACCTGTAAATTCTATCTACTCTGAAGTAACCAATGTTATTTTCAGGTCCTGTTAAAATGCTGCCTCTTCTATTTTACTTCCTGGATTCTTTTTATTGATTTATTTTTTCACTCAACTCTCAAAGAACTTTTCACCTTCCTTTACTATGATACTTACCATCTTCTACCTTGTAATATAATGGTAACCTTTTTACTAAACAAGCTGAACCTGGTACAGTGCTAACAGAAAGTAACTTTTTTCTTTCCCACTGATTCCTTCAAGACTGCTCTCTCAACTTTTTCTTCCCCATCCCTGGATGATACCTCAGGAGGTCCTGTGGCTTTGCAGGTCACTTTGCAGTAATTTTTTTAAAAAATCCCCCAGTCAAATAAGTGAAGTCTCTTTTTTGAAACTAAAAATGTCCAAACTCTCCTACAATTTAAACTCCTTTACCCAGCTTGACCTCTGTCAGATGTAAAATCCTGTGATGGAAAGAGTAACATAATTGACTTCTACTTTACCATTTTGCACTTTCACTCCTTCTCCCCCATTCACTAGACTATATCTAGACTGGAACAAGGGAGAGAGAGGACAGGTAAGAGGCAGAAAATTCTCACTAAACTAATATAGTTATAATCTTCCTTCAGGGTCTTCTTTATGGCAGTTACACAATCATTGGCTCTCTTTCACAGAGTGCTTTTGTGGGCTTTTTCATGGACACTTCTTTCCAATTCCTGGGGAATCTCTCTATAATACTCAATGTCTCTTTCATTTTATTGATTACAACTTCCCTGAACCTTAGTTTCTGGCAGTCCACCCATCTGTTGAGGTCACCTCACCCTCAAAGCAGTCCTTTTGTATGGAGTCCCTCTAAGGAAGACCTAATCAGGCTCACTGGCACCCTTCTAGTACAGTGGTAAGGACTGAAGCAAGACTTAAGTAAGTTGGCCACAAGATTTCTTACAGTGATTCTGAGTTTAGTGCCTTGACATTCAATAAATGTTAAATTTTGTTATTCAGGGACCTTCTGAATTCCTCAGTGCCTCCAGCAGAATTCAAGGTGTGACACAAAACTCTCAGCTTTTGGGAAGAGTTCCTCTCTCTTGCAATACTATTTTACCACAAACATCTTCTTTGGGACCATCAGAAGTAATCTTGTGATGCCATTTGTCCCTGTTTATATCAATCACTACAAAGAGCCCAGGTCTCTTATGTCATCCCTCTTACCTCTGAGTATAATCTCCATTGGACTATGTACATGTCATTACCTGACTTCTTTCCAACCTAGCTCTGTCACTGACTACCATAATGACACCCTAGACTTTGTCTTACCTATAACTATAAACTTCCTATAATGCTGGTTTCAAGCATTCTACTCTCCAACCATCATCTGTCTTTCTACTCACTCCTTCTGGGATCCTAACTCTGGTAATTCTCAAAGCCCCCTGAGAATTATAACCTATTGTTCCTATGACCTTTTAATTGTCCTTCATTATGGACAAACCATTCTTACCTAATTTAAACTCCATAGCCAATGATTATAATTATTTTCTTCAACCCAATTGCTTCTCTCTCACTCATATTCCCTTGGTAAAACTGGTTAAATTCAACTCTCTTTTTACCCTTTGACTACACTCACATCACTAAATATGACTCGAGAAAAACACATAACTTATACTGACTGCTCTCACTTTAAATACATAATCACTAATCTCAAGGGACCTCAATGCTATTCAGAAATCATACTATATTATTCTAGTATGGGTAGTAGAAAAGTTTTTGCTCTTCTACTCTCCTAGAAAACTATTCACACCTTCTGTTTCCTCAGACCTCCAACTACTCCTCCCCCTTTTGCACTTTTCATGTAATAATTCTACTTCTTATTTTACTGAAAAATTTGAAGCAATCAGAACAGACCTTCCACAACTCCCAGCACACTCTCCTTGTTTCTCTCTGACTATTCCTTCTCCTTCTCTTTTGCTGATTCCTCTTCATTTCCCTGACCTCAAATATTGGAAGGTCTCAGTGCAGAAACATTTTACTTCCTCTATTTTACTCTCTAACCTTATACTTTCAGGCATCTCATCCAATCTAATATCTTTTATTTATTTATTTATTATTTTTATTTATTTTTTTTTCGGTACGTGGGCCTCTCACTGTTGTGGACTCTCCCGTTGCGGAGCATAGGCTCCAGATGCGCAGGCTCAGCGGCCATGGCTCACGGGCCCAGCCGCTCCGCGGCATGTGGGATCTTCCCGGACCAGGGCACGAACCCGTGTCCCCTGAATTGGCAGGCGGACTCTCAACCACTGCGCCACCAGGGAAGCCCCAATCTAATATCTTTTAAATATCATGTATATGATGACAACCTCCAAATTTATATCTCCAGCCAGGCTTTCTCCCCTGAACTCCAGACTAATGTATATCCAACTGCCTACCCATCATCTCCATCTGGATATATGATAGGCATCTCATATTTTATATCTTACCCCCAAACCTGCTTCTACTACAGTCTTTCCAATCTCAGTTCTATTTGTTCAAACCTAAAACCTTGGAGGCAAATCCTACCGGCTCTCTCTATAAAACATATCTAGAATCTGATTATTTATCACTACTTCCACTGCTACCATCCTGGTCCAAGTTACCTTAATCTCCTGCCCAGATTATTGCAATGGCATCCTAACTGGTCTCTCTGTTTCTGTCCTTGTCTTTGTCATCCTTGTCAGCATAGCAGCCACAGTCATAGTGTTAAAATAGAAGTCAGATCATATTACTTTTCTCCTCAAAACTCCAGTGGCTTCTTCTTGTCTCAGTTAGGGTAAAAGTAAGAGTCCTAACAATACTCTCCAAGGCTATCCATTATCTGTTTTACTATCTCCCTTCTGATGTCATCTCCTCCTATTTTCTCCTCACTCACTCTACTAATCCTACCATATTAGCTTCATTGCTTTTCTTTTCTTTTTTAAAAATTAATTAATTTATTTATTTTTGGCTGCATTGGGTCTTCGTTGCTGCATGCAGGCTTCCTCTAGTTGTGGCAAGTGGCGGCTACTCCTCGTTGTGGTGCGCGGGCTTCTCATTGTGGTGGTTTCTCTTGTTGCAGAGCACAGGCTCTCGGCGCGTGGGCTTCAGTAGTTGTGGCACATGGGCTCAGTAGTTGTGGCTCACGGGCTCTAGAGTGCAGGCTCAGTAGTTGTGGCACATGGGCTTAGTGGCTCCGCGGCATGTGGGATCTTCTCAGACCAGGGCTTGAACCCGTGTCCCCTGCATTGGCAGGCAGATTCTTAACCACTGTGCCACCAGGGAAGTCCCATTGCTTTTCTTTGAATATGCCTATGACAGGCATCCTCCTGCCTGAGGGTCTTTGCACTTATTTTTCCCTTTGCCTTAACCCATATATTAATATTGGTTCATATTTTTAGGTGTTTTCTTAAATTTCACCTCATTAAGACCTTCCATAATCACCCTATTTAAATTTGCAACTCCTTCAACACTTTTTTTCCCTTTGCTATTTTATTTTCCTCATAGCACTTGCCATCTTATAGCATACCACATATTTTATTTGTATATTTTGTGTTTTGTCTTCATTCTCTCTACTAGAATGTAAGATCTATTAGGGTAGAAGTTTTGTCTGATTTGTTCTTTACTGTATCCCTAGAGTCTAGAAAAGTGCTGAAAAAAGGATAGGCACCAAGTACATATTTGTTGACTACCCACGGGATGCCAGACTTTTACTAGTTGTTGAGCATATTACTGTGAACAGACCATCATTCCTATCCTCGAGGAACTTATGGCCTAATTCAGGAAACCAACTTTAAACACAAAATTATCCAAATAAATATTCAACTACGTAAGTACCATTAAACAAAAGTACTGGTTGATACAAGGTCATTAAACAAGGGGCCATCCAACCTGCTCTAAGGAGTCAGGAAGGTTTTCCCTTATGAAATGATATTTAAGTTGATACCTGACTGATGAGATAACAAAGCATAACAAATAGAAGGAATAGCATATACAAAAGCCCCGAAGGAAGAAACAGCTTGCCCTCTTCACAGAACTACAAAATCCCTAATGTTACTGGAATATAGTGGTTGAGAGTATTTTCAATTTGTGTTTCTCTGAAAGCAGAGTCAGAGACACAGTCTTGGATGCAGGTAGTTTATTTGGGAGGCAGGTAGTTTATTTAGGAGGTAATCCCAGGAACCAGAAAGGAAGGAGTGAGTAGAGTGAAATAGCGAAAGAGGAAATCAAATATAAGGATGTGTTATTGAGTTTTTTTGTAATCCACTTTAAAGAGACTTGAGCATTTATCCACAACCCCACACCTTATCAATTGAGAGTTGCCCCAGATAGAGGTTAAATCCCCCACTCATCTGTACTGTGCTTGCCAAATGTGCTGAGCAAGCTTCCATGGTGTCTGGAGAAGGCCTGAGGATAGAATGCAGACTTATTTGAGTAGGACACTGGCAATATGAAGTGAATTGGAATGATGTAACACAGATATAGCTAAAATCAGAGCTACGTTCTGAATATGTGATATGGGTGGTACCAGAGATATCTGCTACAAAAGGGGAGAGTGCCATTGCTATAATAATTACTATTTTAAATTAAGAATGGAGTTGCCTCAGAACAAGAACAGCTAAATTTGGAATCATTGTATTTCAGTGCTTAACTTCTTTCCTTCTCAAAATCAAATTCAGTTTTTGGTCTAGTTAGGATGCAGTGAGAATATTTATTACATTTATATTTGTTGACTTCCTATTACATGAACTGCTCTCATGGAATTTATAGTTTATTTGGGGAGATAAGACAATTTTGTAAGATGTACAAATTGGTGAATGACTCAGAATAAAATATAAAAAATAAAGTGCCTCAAATTTAGAGACATGGAGTGTTCAAGAAGGTAAAATATTCCTAATCTCATTCTTAAAATATTAAATTGTTATTACTATAGGAAGTGGGGTACTTTGTGTATTTGACACCAGAAATGGATCATTTTGCTAACATATTCCTCCTCTAGATGACAAAATTATTTTTAGTGAAAATCAGAAAATAAAATGAATAATCATAATGGCCAGAAAAAAAAAGACAGACAGTGAAAATCTTTTTTGTTGAGATATAATTGACATCTAACATTATATTAGTATCAGGTATATAACATAATGATTCAATATTTGTATATATTGTGAAATGATTACTGCAATAAGTCTCATTAACATCCATCATCACATATAGTTAAAAAAAATTTTTCGGGACTCCCTGGTGGCGCAGTGGTTGAGAGTCTGCCTGCTGATGCAGGGCACACGGGTTCGTGCTCCGGTCCGGGAAGATCCCACATGCCACGGAGCGGCTAGGCCCGTGAGCCATGGCCGCTGAGCCTGTGCGTCCGGAGCCTGTGCTCCGCAATGGGAGAGGCCGCAACAGTGAGAGATTTTTCTTGTGATGAGAACTTTTAAGATCTACTCTCTTAGCAACTTTCTAATATACAATGCAGTATTAACTGTAGTCATCATGCTGTACATTACGTCCCCATGACTTATTTATTTTATAACTGGAAGTTTAAGGTTACATTTTGACCACTTTCACCTATTTTTCATACCCCCCATCCCCTACTTATGGCAATCGCCAATCTGTTCTCTGTATCTATGAGTTCATTTTTTTGTGGATTTGTTTGTTTGTTTAGATTCCACATATAAGTGAGACCATATGGTATTTGTCTTTCTCTGTCTGACTTATTTCAGTCAGCATAATGCCCTCAAGGTCTATATATGTTGTTGCAATTGGCAAGATTTCCTTTTTATGGCTGAATAATATTCCATTGTGTATATATATCACATTTTCTTTATCCAGTCATCCATCAGTGGACACTAGGGTTGTTTCAATATTATGGCTATTGTAAATAATGCTGCAAAAAACATAAGGTGCATATAGTCTTTTTGAGTTAGTATTTTTTGTTTCCTGCAGATAAATACCCAGAAGTGGAATTGCTGAATCATATGGTAGTTCTATTTTTAATATTTTGAGGACGCTCCATACTGTTTTCCATAGTGGCTGCACCAGTTTACATTCCCAACAAAAGTGCACAGGATTCCCTTTTCTCCACATCCTCACCAGTACTTGTCATTTCTTGTCTTTTTGATAGTAGCCATTCTAACAGGAGTGAGGTGATATCTCATTGTGGTTTTGATTTGCATTTCCCTGATGATTAGAGATGTTGAGCACATTTTCATGTACCTGTTGGCCATCTGTATGTCTTCTTTAGAAAAATGTCTATTCAAATCCTCTGTCCATATTTTATTTGGATTGTTGATTTTTTGCTGTTGAGTTGTATGGGTTCTTTATATGTTTTGGATGTTAACTCCTTATCAGATATAAGATTTGCAAATATTTTCTCCCATTCCATAGGTTGCCTTTTCTTTTTGCCGATGGTTTCATTTGCTGTGTAGAAGCTTTTTTGTTTGATGTAGTCTCACTTGTTTATTTTTGCTTTTGTTGCCTTTGCTTTTGGTATCAGATCCAAAAAAATCATTGCCAAGACAGATGTCAAGGAGTTCACTGCCTATGTTTTCTTCTAGGAGTTTTATGGTTTCAGGTATTATGTTCAAGTCTTTAATCCATTTTAGTTGATTTTTGGTATGATATAAAGCAGTGGTCTAGTTTCATTCTTTTGCATGTGGCTGTCCAGTTTTCTCAACACCATTTGTTGAAGAGACTGTCCTTTTCCCATTGTATATCCTTGGATCCTTTATTTGTAAATTAATTGACCATATATGCATGGATTGAAAATCTTCTTTTATTGAAAATAAAAAGGTAAATATTATAGCACAGAAAAAGAAAAATAAAATATTAATACTTTTTAATTTATTTTTTTAATTTATTAATTTACTTATTTATTTTTGGCTGCGTTGGGTCTTTATTGCTGCATGCGGGCTTTCTCTAGTTGCAGTGAACGGGGGCTACTCTTTGTTGTGGTGCGTGGGTTTCTCATTGCAGTGTCTTCTCTTGTTGCAGAGCACGGGCTCTAGGTGCACAGGCTTCAGTAGTTGTGGCACACAGTCTCATTACTTGTGGCGCACAGGCTTAGTTGCTCCGTGGCATGTGGGATCTTCCTGGACCAGGGCTCAAACCCATGTCCCCTGCATTGACAGCCTGATTCTTAACCACTGAGCCACCAGGGAAGTCCCTAATTAATTTAGTTTTAAAGGGGAAAGAAACTTATACTTACATCATGTTTTGTAATACATTTTGCAATAATGAATAACATTTTGTTTTTAAGCCTTCATGTTTGCATATTTGCCCATGACTTCATCAAATTGATCTTCTTCACATACTCATATTTAGTAGAGAATGTATAAAGATTTGTCAATCTATTTTTACTCACTGATTGAAGAAATCTTTTTATTGACTTTAATTTAGAAAAGTTTCTTTCAAGTGAAGCAACATATCTACAAAAAGTTAGGAAAAAGGTTAAACAAAAAGGATAAGCTTGACAGAGATTTTAAGAAATCTCATTTTACAATAATTTTTTGAAATTATACATCTTTGCTTCTTCAGGATTGATTTTAGCAGCTTTCAAATGTTTCTGCATTTAAATTTGAAATAGTAAACACAAATAAAAACTCCATATAATGATGTAAAATGACAGAATTGAAGAAATCAATTTCCTTTCTTCATCTTTACAATCTCTGTCTTATTATTTATATCAAATTTACTGTCTAAATGCAGAAATATGTAGTAGCACAGGGGTTGGAGACAAGAACAACATATTTAGTGAACTCAAGTAATTCTGAACCATTATGAACCTACTCTAAAAATAAATGTGTAGCTGAGTCTGAGTGTGTTTGAAGCTGATTCCAAGTTAACTTCCATGTAGAATACAATGTTTAAATGATTTTAAAATGTGCTAATTGAGGGGAGGGGTAGTTTGGGAGCTTGGGATTGACATGTACACACTGCTGTATTTAAAATAGATAACCAACAAGGACCTACTGTAAAAATAAATAAATAAATAGAAACAACGAAAAAAAAAGAAGAATACAAAAAATGTGCTAATTGGAAGCTTATGTATATATTATTCAAACACAATTATTTAGAACTTAGACTAACAAAAGATTTGGGGGACAGGATATTTTATCATTGATATGGTTTAGAAGTGCTGATATATGATGATAATAAAAGGCAGATCTACCTTTAGTCAGTTTTTAATTATTGTTTTTAATTCTCTACACTTAGTTCACCTCCTTATTGCCTTCATTCAGAGCAAACTACTCCCACTGTCCCATCCTTGGTATACCACTAACTCTAGATAGGTTTTAAACTTTATCCTAAACTATATCCTTATTTCTGAGATTTAGACTTAGAAGACCAGTGTATTATGCCAACTAGGAATTTGCATGAATTGTTTTGCATAAAAGTTGGGGAAAGAAGTCATAAAATCAGTAGGGTGAAAAGAAAAATTGGGAATACAACATGTAGTTTGTCTTAGAGAATGGGTCCAACTAATGGACTTAGGTTTGAAGCCCTTGGGTACTCTAACAAGATATGGAACAGGCTATTTTTAGAAAATATTCTGGGAGAATTTGGGTCACAATCAGCACTGCTTCATTCCCAGGTTTATAAAGTGTGGAAGAGGAGCATTCTCTTCTCTTCTGCCCTAAATATTGCCTATTGAAACTCTAAGAAATCCACAGTATTTTGGCAGCTAAAGGATTTTAGCAGCTAAAGGATTTTAGCATATTGGTACTAGCAGCCTTGGGAGCATCAGGAAGCAGTGCCTTTGAAAGAGACATCAAAATATTCAAGATGAGCCTCAGGACTAGTGTCAGTGAAGAGGCATCATTAAATAATTTCATGGGCAGTTGGAGGTCAGGAGATTTCACCGAAGGGAGTTTGGCAGGAGAGTATGACATGACAGGTGGTAGCAGAAGGACTATTCATGATGTTATATGAGATACTCTCAGACTTCCAGACATAACTGGGTGAGATTTTGGAGGTGAGAGATTAGATATCCTATAATAATAATAATAATAAATAAAACAACAAAAAGCCATTTCGAGTACCTAGGTATATGCAAAATTTCTTTCTTCTCATGGGATCATTCCAATGCTACAAACATGCTCTAGTGTTCCATCTTTAAAAACCCTCCCTTGACACTAAATTCACCTTCAGTCACCACCTCATTTCTTTCCTCCCTTTCACAGCAAAATTCTCTTAAGTTGTCAAACCTACTGTCCATTCTTCCTCATCTCCCATTTATTCTTCTTCCCAATTCATTCCAGCTTCTGCCCTTATCACTTCACTGAAACTACTCTTGTCAAAGTTATCAACAACCTTAGTATTACCAACTGCAATGAATAGTTCTCTTTCCTCATTTTACTTGACCTCTATGCAGTATTCAACACTTTTCTTCTTGAACTTTTTTTTTTTAATCTTTTGACATCACTGTATCCTGATTTTTCCCCCTACCTCTCTGGTTCCTCCTGCTCAGGCTTTTTTTTGTTTGTTTGTTTTTTTCAGATTCTTCTTGTACTTGAGCACAAAGTGTTGGAGTGTTCCTCAAGTCAATTTATTCAGTCCCAAAACTGTAAGGCTAAATTTCATACCCAGCTTTGACCTCTTTTCTGTGTTTAAGACACTCATATATAACCATTTATTTGATTTTTCCATTGTATATCTCAAATAATCATCTCAAGTTGAACAGATCTAAAACTGAACTTCTGCTATTCCCTGACTCTCCTTCCCCCAAAACCCTGTTCTTTCTTGGTTTTCCTCATAGTAGGCACTCAGTATAAATTAGTAGAATGAATGAATGAATGAATGAATGAATGAATATTTACATTGCCTCATTTCATTCTGACAATTATTGTAGGTGCTATTTTCAGCCCCATCTTAAAAATGAGGAAGGCAAAGTAAGGAGCAAATATATTAGAGAAGCAAAGTAAATAATAAAGAATGTAAAGAATATAAAATTTCAGAGCCAGGTTTTTAATCTCAGTCTGCTTTTCTCTAAAGCTCAAATGCTTCCCCTCTATGCTCTAAACGGCTTCTATCAAAACAAGGATGATTATCATAAATAAGATTGTATTTGTGACCATAAACTAGTGCAAACTGGAAGCATCAGCTACATTATTATTACAATGATGATAACAGTGATTACACAGAGCCCTTACTGGACACCTTTCACATACCAAGCATCATGAGAGGCCTTTTCTGTTTTAGTAATAGACTTTATCATTTAGAACAGTTTTAGATTTACAGAAAAATTGAACAGATAGTATAGAGAGTTCCCATTTACCCCCTTATCCACACAGTTTCCCCTATTATAAACATCTTTTGTTATTAGTATGGTACATTGTTATAATTAATGAACCAATAGTTGTATTATTTTTAACTAAAGTCCACAGTTTATTCATATTTTCTTAGTTTTTACCTAATATCCTTATTCTGTTCCAGGATCCCACCCAGGATCCCAAGTTACTTGTCTTATCTCTTTAGGCTCCTCTTGGCTGTGACATTTTCTCAGACTTTCTTTGCTTTCTTTGAAAGCCTTGACAATGTTGAGGAGTACTGGTCAGGTATATTGTAAGGTTGTTCCCTTATTGGAATTTGTCTAATGGTTTTCACATGATTAGATTAGTTATGGTTTATTTTGTTAATTTTTAGAAAAATCTTTATTTCTTTAGAGCAGTTTTAGATTCACAGAAAAGCTGAGAGGGAGGGACAGAGATTTCTCACATACTCCTTGCCCCTTACACATGCATAGTCTCCCCCGTTGTCAACATCCCTTACTTGAGTGGTACATTTGTTGCAATTGATAAACCTACACCAACACATCACAACCACCCAAAACCCATAGTTTACCTTATGGTTAACTCTTGATGTTGCACATTCTATGAGTTTGGACAAATATATAATAATATACATCCATCATTTTAGTGTCATACAGAGTATTTTCACTTCCCTAACAATCCTCTGCTCTGTCTATTAATCTCTCCAAACACCCAACCCCCAGAAACCACTGATCTTTTTACTGTTTCCATAGTTTTGGCTTTTCCAGCATGCCACACAGTTGGAATCATACAATATGTAGCATTTTCAGATCAGCTTCTTTCACTTAGTAACATGTATTTAAGATTCCTCCATGTCTTTTCGTGGCTTGATAGCACATTTCTTTTTAGCAGTGAATAATATTCCCTTGTCTGGGTGTACCACACTTTATTTATCCATTCACCTAGTAAAGGATATCTTGGTTGCTTTCAAGTTTTGGCATTTATGAATAAAGGTGCTGTAAACATCCGTGTTCAGCTTTTTGTGTGAACATAAGTTTTCAACTTTTGGGGTAAATACCAAGCAATACAGTTGCTGGATCAAATAGTAAGAGTAGGACTTCCCTGGCGGTCCAGTGGTTAAGACTCTGCTCTTCCACTGCAGGGGGTGTGGGTTCGATCGCTGGTCAGGAAACTAAGATTCCACATGCGCCGCGGTGCAGCTAAAAAGAAAGAAAACAAAAGTAGCAAAAAGAAAGAAAAAAAACCCCACATAGTACGAGTGTATTAGTTTTGTAAGAAACTGCCAAACTTCCAAGGTGGTTGTACCATTTTGCATTCACACCAGCAATGAATGAGAGTCCCTGTTGATCCATATCCTTGCCAGAATTTGATGTTGTCTGAGTTCTGGATTTTGGCCACTCTCATAGGTGTGTAATGGTATGAGTTACAGGGTTTTTGGAGGAAGATTACAAATGTAAAGTGCCATTTTTATTATATCATATCAAGGTTACATACCACCAACATGACTTATGACTGTTGATGTTGACTTTGCTCCCCTGACTGAGGGAGTGTTTGTCAGGGTTCTCTACTGTAAGGCTCTTCTTTCTTCCCCGCTTTCCATATTGTACTCTTTGGAAGAAATTTTCTGTGTACAGCCCACACTCAGGAAGTGGGAACTTATCTCCCCTTCCTTTAAGTTGGAGTAGCTACATAATTTGTTTGGAATTCTTCTGCATGGGAGATTTATCTGTTCGCCCCCATTTATGAATTTATTCAGTCATTTATTTGTATCAATATGGACTCATGAATATTTATATTATATTTTTGGTTATAATCAGATGCTGCTTTAATTTGAACAATGCTCAAATTGTTCCAGCTCTGGCCATTGGGAGTTCTTTCAGTTGGCTCCTGTGGCCTATTGACATGTCCCACTAATATGTGTGTGTGTGTGTGTGTGTGTGTGTGTGTGTGTGTGTTTTGAATAATTCCTTACTTTCTGGTGCCACAAGATGATCCAAGCTATATTTACCCATCCGTATCTATATTAATCAAACATGCATTCTTACTGATGTCTTCAACTTGAATCCATTACCACATTCATAATTCTAGTCTATTTCCCTGGCTCTTCTTCTCTGTAACCTCCCAGTAATAAGAGGAAATGTATATATATTTGATCTTATTTATTCCTGTAAGAATAGCAATTATTATGTCATTTTATAGTTGAGGAAATTGAGGTTCAGAGATGATACATTTTTTTTCAAAGACACAGGGATTAAGAGGTAGAACTAGGACTTCTCCTGGAAGAAAAAGAACATTTAAGAGATGTAAATGAGAAGGTACTTGGTTTTTTAGTACGTGATCCTGTGAATTGGTAAAGTGGATTAAGGCTCTGTTGGCATGGCCCTGAATTAAACATGGATTGTTTCAATGTTGTGTGTACCTCTTTCAGGAGCAAACTATTATACTGAAAATTTGTTATTAATTATATGCCACTCCATGAATCACCTGAAAGACTATTTAAATTTTATATCTTCTAAAAGAGGCATGATTTGCTCTTAAATTATAAAGATCATTTTGTGTTATACATTTTAAATCAGTTGATTAAAGGATAATAAATAGGAGTGGATTAGATAGGGTAATTGCACCTCTAGTCAAATTTTCCTGCCCCACTTAAAAACTTAAAACAACAACCATGCCCCCCCCACAAATTATGGCTTACTTTAAAATCTTTATCTTTGACTGCTTATTGAAAAGGGAGCTCTGTGATAGAAGAGCTTAAGAAACAGTGAATATATATCAATCCCCTTTTGCAAATTCATGTTTGCTTACTAAAGTAAGTGATAAAGCCTGCAATAAAAAAATTACTTCAACTTTTGAGTAACTGCTTCCTAAATTTATTTGTCCATAAAGTGCTTTTTTCATGTAAGGGCTATTAATATCCCATAGATCGATATTTGGAACACAATTATTTATTCATTTCATAAGAGAAAGAACCTTGTTTATTTTTTCTGTTTTCAGAATTCAAAATAGGGCCTGGCACATAATAGGTCCTCAATTAATGTTTGTTAAATAAGTGGATGAGCAAATGTTTATTAAGCATCTGCTATATGCCAGTCACAAGCAATACAATGGTGGAAAAATAAACATGGTTTCTGCCCTATGTAACTTACAGTTTACCAGAGAAGATTGTAAATAAGCAAGTAAAAAGAATTAAATTTTAGATAAAAGTTATTATGGAAATAATAACAATGTTGAGATGGAGAATAAAGGAGGAGACAGGAATGGTACACTAGAAGATAAGCAGCTAGCCCTTCAAAGCATTTACGCAAACAAGTCAACAGTTAACCGGAATCTGAATATTTCTAACATCAACCTTCATTCAGAATCCATGTTGAAATCATTGACATTAATCAAAGTTCTTGCACTAAATGGATGGCATGCTCAAAAGGACTTAAACTGCCACCATGGAGAACAGTATAGAGGTTCCTTAGAAAACTAAAAATAGAACTACCATATGACCCAGCAATCCCACTACTGAGAAAACCATAATTCAAAAAGAGTCATGTACCACAATGTTCATTGCAGTTCTATTTACAATAGCCAGGACATGAAAGCATCTTAAGCGTCCATCAACAGATGAATGGATAAAGAACATGTGGCACATATATACAATGGAATATTACTCAGCCATAAAAAGAAACAAAATTGAGTTATTTGTAGTGAGGTAGATGGACCTAGAGCCTGTCATACAGAGTGAAGTAAGTCAGAAAGAGAAAAACAAATACCATATGCTAACACATATATATGGAATCAAAAAAAATGGTTCTGAAGAACCTAGGGGAAGGGCAGGAATAAAGATGCAGACATAGAGAATGGACTTGAGGACATGGGGAGGGGGGAAGAGTAAGCTGGGACGAAGTAAGAGAGTGGTATTGACATACATACACTACCCAATGTAAAACAGATAGCTAGTGGGAAGCAGACGTATAGCACAGGGAGATCAGCTCTGTGCTTTGTGACCACCTAGAGGGGTGGGATAGGGAGGATGGGAGGGAGACACAAAATGGAGGGGATATGGGGATATATGTATATGTATAGCTGATTCACTTTGTTATAAAGCAGAAAGTAACACACCATTGTAAAGCAATTATACTCCAATAAAGATGTTAAAAAAAAAAACTCAATGGATGTGTTCAACAGCAGAAGAGAGGGATCAGAGGAAAGAATCAGTAAACTGCAAGATAGAACAATAGAAATTACTCAGTCTGAACAACAAAGAGAAAATAGACTTAAAAAAAATGAACAGAGCCTCAGGAATATGTGGGACTATAACAAAAGATCTAATATTTATGTCATTAGAGTCCCAGAAAGAAAAGAGAAAGAAGACATGGCTGAAAAAATACTTGAAGAAATAATTGCTTAAAACTTACCAAATGTGGCAAATAACATAAACCTACATATTCAAGTATCAAAGTAAACCTAAAGAAATCCAAACCAAAACACATCATAGTTAAAATTTTGAAAACTAAAGACATTAAAAATCTTCAAAGCAAGGAAAGAGAGAAACAACACCTTGCCTATCAGAGAAAAACAATTCAAATGACAATGGATTTCTCATGAAAAGCCACGGAGGCCAGAAAGAAGTAGTACAACACTTTTCAAATGCCAAAGATAAGAACTCTGAATCCAGAATCCTACATCCAGCAAAAATGGCCTTAAGAAATGAAGGGAAAATCAAGACATTCTCAGATGAAGGAAAGCTAAAAAATTACTATCAGCAGATCTACACTAAAAGAATGGTTAAAGGAAATTCTCTAAACAGAATGGAAGAAACTAAAAGAAACAACCTCAGAGCATCAGAAAGGATGAAACAATATAGTAAGCAATATATGGTTTAATAGAATAGATTTTCCTTCTATTTTGAGGTTTCTAAAACATGTTTGACAGCTGAAACAAAAATTGTTACACCGATGTGGTTATAAATATCTGTAGAGGAAATATCTTAAACAATTATATTATAAAAAGGGGGAGTGTAAAGAAACACAAAGGAAGGTACTCCCCTCAACTGATAAGAAGACATCAAGTAGACCATGATAAGTTTCATATGTATGAGGTATACCTAGAGCAATCCCTAAAAATACTGTACAAAGAGACGCACTCAAAACTATTACAGATAGCTGAGGCGATCCGGCACTGGAGCCTGCCCGGGCTCTTTGGTGGGGCTGGTGGCGGATTCTGGGAGGGCTCACACCGGGGAGTGCTTCCCAGAACTTCTGCTGCCGGTGTCCTTGTCCTCGCGGTGAGACACAGCTGCACCCCCGCTTCTGCAGGAGACCCTCCAACACTAGCAGGATTGTTTTGGCTGGATTACTTGTGAAACTAATAAAGCTTAAGCTTCAGACTTCTACTTGCATGGGCTCCTTCTAAGGCGGTGTGGAGGGTGGACCCAGGACAATGGCTGCTGCTCATAATTTGGAGATGGAGGAGGATGTGAATCTGAATAGGGATAGAGAGATGAAAGAAAAGCTGGAAGAGCAGAAAATGAGAGAGGACAGGGCAGGTAAAGATCCCTTCAAGCCTAAAATGGTCCACAGGATTGTCTCAAAATGGATGCTTCCTGAACCGTTGCAAAGAACATACCTGGAAAGAGCTAACTGCCTCCCACTCCTGTGTTCATCATCTCCATCAGCATCGCTGAGGATCTCTTGCCAGCTTCATCTTTGACCCACTCAGATCTCTTGTGGGTGCTCAGGAGGAGTCTATGCTCTGATGGGAGGCTATTTTATGAATGTTCTAGTGAATTTTCAAGAAATGATTCCTGCCTTTGGAATTATCAGACTACTCATCATCGTCCTTATAATTGTGTCGGACATGGGATTTGCTCTCTACAGAAGGTTCTTTGTCCCTGCAAATGGGTCCCTGGTGTCTTTTGCAGCTCACATTGCGGGTGGATTTGCTGGAATGTCCATTGGTTATACCATGTTCAGCTGCTTTGATAAGGCACTGCTGAAAGATCCAAGGTTTTGGATAGCAATTGCAGCTTATTTAGCTTGCGTCTTATTTGCTGTGTTTTTCAGCATTTTCCTATCCCCAGCGAACTGACTTGCCCCTAACACAAAACAATTAATAAAAAGAGCCATCTGGGAAAAAACTGGAGAACTCTCTATGAAGAAACAGAGAAGTCCCAGCAAATGCTAACAATTTTATAAAGAGGACAAAACACGCTTGAAGTCGTTGGTTTCAAAGACTACTTACAAAAGGAGTTAGGGTTTAAGGAAGGGGCTCTTCTGAGTGCATGAGGGGGAAGAGGAAGAGAGAAAAGGAAAGGGAAGTGAGAACCAAAGATTGGCTTTTTCCCAGGCGTGCTGCATGAGGGTATGTATCCTCTAAAAGAGACTTGCTCTCCTAGTAGGGTATAGTATAGAGATTGCTTGATAGAATCCACAAATAATGTTCTATGCTGAAAATAAAAACTTTTCACATCTGTCAAAAAAAAACTACTATAGATAAATCAAAATGGAATTCTAAAAATTTCAAATAACACAAAGGAAGTCAGGAAAGAAAAACAGAAAAATGAAAAACAGAGAGAACAAACAGAAGGTAAAAAATAAAATGGCAACTTAACAGATCAACAATTACCTTAAATGTGAATGGCCTAAATACCAGTTAGTAGGGACTTCCCTGGTTGTGCAGTGGTTAAGGGTCTGCCTGCCAATGCAGGGGACATGGGTTCGAGCCCTGGTCCAGGAAGATCCCACATGCCTTGGAGCAACTAAGCCCATGAGCCACAACTACTGAAGCTCACATGCCTAGAGCCCATGCTCTGCAATAAGAGAAGCTACCGCAATGAGAAGCCCGCACACTGCAGCAAAGAGTAGCCCCTGCTCACTGCAACTAGAGAAAGCCTGCATGCAGCAACAAAGACCCAATGCAGCCAAAAATAAATAACTAAATTTATATTTTTTTAAAAACCTAATTAGTAGACAGAGCTTGGCAGAGTGAATTTAAAAACATAACCCAACTATATTGCTGTCTAAAAGAAACTTCAAATATAATGATCTAGGCAGGTTGACAGTAAAAGAATAGAGAAAGAGACATCATACAAACATTAATTAAAAGAGAGTAGCAATGGCTATATTAATATCGATAAAGTACAGTTTAGAGCAAAGACAATTACCAGAGACAGATAAATGCATTACATAATGATCAATCCGCCAAGAAGACACAGTAATCCTAAATACATATGCACCAAACAACAGATCTGAAAAACATGTGAAGAAAAAACTGATAGAACTGAAAGGACAAATCCACAATTATAGCTGGAGACTTCAATACCCATCTGTCAACCACTGATATATTGGATAACAGATTTAAATATAAGAGCTAAATCTATTAGAAGAAGAAAAAAGAGAATGTCTTCATGATCATGAATTAAGCAAAGTTTTTGCAGAGAGGACCCTGAAAACCATGACAGAAAAAAATAATAAAAGGGCTTCATCAAAATTTAAAACTTCTGCTTATTGTAAGGATATACCATATTTTGTTTATTCACTCGTTGGTTAATGAACATGTGAGTTGTATCCACTATTTCAGCTATTATGAATAATGCTACTATGAATGTTTGTGTACATAATTTTTGTGAACATACGTTTTCACTTTTCTTATATATATACACACACACACACACACACACACTGCAAGCAGAGTTTCTGGATCATATGGTAACTCTATGTTTAACAATTTGACGAACTGCCAAACTGTTTTCTAAAGTGGCTCTACTATTTAACATTCTTACCAACAGTGAACGAGGATTTCAATTTCTCCACATCCTTGTCAACACTTACCATAGTCTTTTAGATTGTAGCATCCTACTGTATGTGAAGTGGTATCTCCCTGTGACTTTGATTTGCTAATGATATTGAGCATCTTTTCATGTGCTTACTAACCATTAGCATATCTTCTTTAGAGAAATATCTATTAAAATACTTATGCCCATTTTTAAATTAGGTCATTTGTCTTTTTATTATTGAGTTGTAAAAATTCTTTATATATTCTGGATACAAGTCCATTATCAAATATATGATTTGCATATATTTCCCTAAAATCCATTTTGAGCTTTTGTGTATGCTATAAGGGTCAAGATTAACTTTTCCCATTTAAATATCATTTGTTAAAAATATTAAACTTACTCTTTTGAATTATCTTGGTATGTTGAAAATCATTTGGCCATAATTGCGTAGGAGTATTTCTGCAGATTCGATTCTGATTCATTGATTTATGTATCTGTCCTTACACCAAGATCACAATTTTTTGATTAGTGAATTTTTTGATTGTTCTTTTATTGTAAAATATATACAACAAAAATTACCATTTAAATATTTTTATAAGTACAATTTAGTGGAATTAAGTTACATTCACAATGTTGTGCAGCTATCACCACTATTTCCAGTAACTCTGTACATATTGAACAATAATTCCCCATCCCCTTCTCCCTCCAGCCCCTGGTAACCACTATTCCACTTTATGTCTCTATGAATTTGCCTATGCTAAGTACCTCATATAAGTGGAATCACACAATATTTATCATTTTGTGCCTGGGTGACTTCACTTATATTGTTTCTGAGGTTCATTCTTGTTGTAGCATGTATTAGAATTTCTTTCCTTTTTAAGGCTGAATAATATTCTGTTGTATGTATATACCACATTCTGCTTATCCATTTAACTGTTGATGGACAAGGGTTGTGGCTTCTGGCTATTGTAAACAATGCTACTGTGAACATGGTACAAGTATCTGTTTGAGTCTCTGCTTTTAATTCTTTTGGGTGTATACCTGGTAGTAGAATTGCTGGGTCATCTGGTAATTCTCTGTTTAACTTTTTGAGGAACCATGAAAACTGTTTTCCATAGCACCTGCACTATTTTACATTCCCACCAACAATGCATGAAAGTTCCAATTTGTCCATGTCCTCACCAACACTTGTCATTTTCCTTTTTTTAAAAAAAATAATAGCCATCCTAATGGGTGCAAAGTGACATTTCATCATGGTTTTGATTTGCATTTCCCTAATGATCAGTGATGTTGAGCATCATTTCATGTGCTTATTGGCCATTTGTATTTCTTCTTTGGAGAAATGTCTATTTGAGTCCTATGCCCGTTTTTATTTTTTATTTTTTAAATTATTTATTTATTTATTTGGCTACATCGGGTCTTAGTTGCAGCACATGGGATCTTTGTTGCAGCATGTAGGCTCTTTTGTTATGGTGTGTGGGCTCTCTTGTTGTGGTGCGCAGGCTCCAGAGTATGCATGCTCAGTAGTTGTGGCATGTGGGCTCTAAAGTGCGTGGGCTAAGTTGTCCCGCAGCATGTAGGATCTTAGTTCCCCAACCAGGGATTGAAGCCACGTCCCCTGCACTGGAAGGTAGATTCTTAACCATTAGACCACCAGGTAGGTCCCTTATGCTCATTTTTAAACTGGATTTTTTGTTGTTGTTGAGTTGTAGGAGTTCTTTATATATTCTGGATATTAATCCCTTATCAATTAATTCTGGATATATGATTTGGAAATATTTTCTCATCTGTGGGTTGTGTTTTCATTCTCTCGATAGAGTCCTTTGGTTCACAAAAGTTTTTAATTTTGATGAAGTTCAATTTATTTTTCCTTTTATTGCCTGTGCTTTTGATGTTGTATCAAATAAATCACTGCCAAAACCAATGTCATGAAGCTTTCACTCTATGTTTTATTTTAGGAGTTTTATGGTTTTAGCTCTTACATTTGGGTCTTTGATTCATTTTGAGTTAATTTTTGTATGTGGTGTAGGGTAATGCTCCAAATTAATTCTTTTGCATGTGGATATACAGTTTTCCTAGTAAAATTTGTTGAAAAAACTATTCTTTCATTTAACGATCTTGGCAGCATTATTGAAATCATTTGACCATATATGTGAGAATAGAGTTCTGGGCTCTTTTTTGTGTGTGTGTGTGTTTTTGCTGGTGGGGGCACTCTTTATTCTATTCCATTGGTTTTTATGTCCATCCTCATGCCAGTACCACACTGTTTTGATTACAGTAGCTTTGTAGTAAGTTTTAAAATAAGGAAGTGTGAGTCTTCCAGCTTCATTCTTATTTTTCAAGGTTGTTTGGGCTATTTGGAGTCTCCTGAGATTCCATATGGATTTTAGAATGAGTTTTTCTATTTCTGAAAAAAAAATGTAGTTGGGATTTTGATAGAGATTGCATCGAATTGGTAGATTACTCTGGGTAGTATTGTCATTTTAACAATATTAAGTCTTCCAACCCATGAATATAGGGTGTCTTTCCATCTATTTATGCCTTCTTTAATCCTTTCTTTTTAAATTCCTTTCAGTGGTGTTTTCTGCTTTTCAGTGTATAAGACCAGTTAAATTTATTCCTAAGTATTTTATTCTTTTTTGATGCTATTGTAAGTGGAATTATTATTTTGATTTCCTTTTTGAATTGTTCATTGATAGTGTATAAAAATGCAACTGGTTTTTGTGTGTTAATTTTGTATCCTGCAACTTTGCTACTCTGCTGAACTGATTTATTAGCTCTAAAGTGTGTGTGTGTGTAGAATTTTTAGTATTATCTACATATAATATATCATCTGCAGACAGAGATAATTTTACTTCTTCCTTTTCCATTTGTATATCTTTTATTTCTGAAGTTTTTAAAAAAATTATTTCCCATTATGGTTGTTTTTTAATTGAAGTATAGTTGATTTACAACATTGTGTTAGTTTTTGGTGTACAGAAAAGTGATTCAGTTATACATATATACATATATTCCTTTTCATATTCTTTTCCATTATGGCTTATTACAGGATGTTGAATATAGTTCCCTTTGCTATACAATAGGACTTTGTTTTTTATCTATTCTATATATAATAGTTTGCATCTGCTATTTCCAAGCTCTCAATCCAACCCGCTCCTTCCCCTTGGCAACCATAAATCTGTTCTCTATGTCTGTGAGTCTGTTTCTGTTTCATAGATATGTTCATTTGTGTCATATTTTAGATTCCACATATAAGTGATATCATATGATATTTGTTTTTCTCTTTCTGACTTACTTCCCTTAGTATTATAATCTCTAGGTCCATCTATGTAGCTGCAAATGGCATTATTTCATTCTTTTTTATGGTTGAATAATATTCCATTATATATATATCACATCCTCTTTATCCATTCATCTGTCGATGGACATTTAGATTGTTTCCATGTCTTGGCTATTGTAAATAGTGCTGCTATGGACATAGGGGTGCATGTATGTTTTCAGATTATAGTTTTGTCCAGATATATGCCCAAGAGTGGGATTGCTGGATCATATGGCAACTTTATTTTTAGTTGTTTCTGTTTTTTCTTTGTTTGTTTTGGCCATGCCACGTGGCATGTGGGATCTTAGTTCCCCAACCAGGGATCGAACCCGTATCCCTGCCATGGAAGCATGGAGACTTAACCAAGTACCTATTTTTAGTTTTTTGGGTAACCTCCAACTGTTCTCCATAGTGGCTGCACCAATTTACATTCTCACCAACAGTAAATGAGGATTTCCTTTCTCCACACCCTCTCCAGCCTTTGTTATTTGTAGACTTTTTGATGATGGTCATTCTGACCAGTGCGAGGTGGTACCTCATTGTAGTTTTGATTTGTATTTCTCTAATAATTAGTGATGTTGAGCATCTTTTCATGTGCCTATTGCCCATCTGTATGCCTTCTTTGAAGAAATGTCTATTTAAGTCTTCTGCTCATTTTTTGATTGGATTGTATTTTTTTTGTTATTGAGTTGTATGAGGTGTTTGAATATTTTGGAAATTAAGCCCTTGTTGGTTGCATCATTTGCAAATATTTTCTCCTAGTCTGTATGTTATCTTTTTGTTTTGTATATGGTTTCCTGTGCTGTGTAAAATATTTGTGAAGTTTTATAGTACATCTTGAAATCAGGTAGTTAGTCCTCCAACTTTATTTTTCTCTTCAAAATTATTTTGACTCTTCTAGGAACTTTGCATTTTCATACAAATTGTAGAATCAGGTTGTCAATTTCTAACAAAAAGTATCCTCTAGGCATTTGAATGTGATTCTGTTGAATCCATTAATCAATTTGAGAAGATTAACATCTTAGTGGTATTGAGTTTTCCAATCCATGAGCCTATTATATCTCTCCATTTATTTCTAAATTTTATTGGCAATATTTGTGGTTTTAAATGTATAGGTTGTGCACACATTTTGTTAAGTTTATCAGTAAGTAATTTGTGTTATTAGTAAGTAATTTCTTTTCTAATATCTGTGCCTTTTATTTCTTTTTCTTAACTATTTCACTTGTTAGGATAACAAATACAACATTGAATACAAGCAGTGAGAGAGCGCATCCTTGCTGTGTTGTTGATCTGATGGGGGAAAGTATTCAGACTAATAATTAAATATGAGGTTAGTTGTAATTTTTGCATAGATGACCTGTTGAGGTTAAAGAAGCCCCATTTTATTACTATTTTTTACTTTTTATCATGTATGGATATTGAGTTCCTCAAATGTTTTTTCTACATCTATTGAGATGATTATATGTTTTCTCCTGAATTCTGCTAACATAGTGAATTAAATTGATTGACCTTTGAATGTTAAACCAACCTTGTATTTCTGGGCTAAACTTTACTTCCTCAAGCTATATTATATATTGCTGAATTCTACCTGCTAATATTTTGTTAAGAAGTGTTTTATCCATGTTTATGAGAGATATTCTATAGTTTTATTTTCTTCTGATACCCAGTTTTGGTATCAGGGTAATGCTGATGTCATAAAATGAATTGTAAAGTATTTCTACTTCCTCTATTTTCTGAAAGAGTTTGTGTAAGGTTAGCCTTGGTTCTTCCTTAATAGCTTGATGAAGTCAAAGCAGTGAGGTCATTTGTGCCAGGAGTTTCCTTTGCACAAATTTTTTTAAAATTTCTTTTGGCTTTGTTGAGTCTTAGTTGCAGCGCACGGGATCTTTCGTTGCGGTGCATAGGCTTCTCTCTAGTTGTGGTGCACGGGCTTCTCTCTCTAGTTGTGGCCTGCAGGCTCCAGAGCGTGTGGGCTCTGTAGTTGCGGCACACGGGCTCTCTAGTTGTGTGGCGCATGGGCTTAGTTGCCCCACAGCATGTGGGATCTTAGATCCCTGACTGGGGATCGAACCAGCATCCCCTGCATTGCAAGATGGATTCTTAACTACTGGACCACCAGGGAAGTCCCTGAATAAGTGTTTTAAACTAAGATTTCAATTTCTTTAATAGCTAAAAGGCTATTCAACTCATCAAATTTTTATTTCTTCTTGATTCAATTTTGTTAATTTATTTATCTGTTTTCTTCAAGAAGAAATGTGTCCTTTTCTTTCAGGTTGTTGAATTTATTGAGATAAATTTGTTCATAATTTTTCTGTTATCCTTTAAAAATCTGTAATGATTAATTTTTGTATTTGCTATTTCTTGATCAACATAGCTAAAAGATTTATAAATATTTTTAACCTTTTCAAAGAACCAGCTTTTGGTATCCTCTAACAAAGATATTCTCCTAATCACAATGCCATTATCTCACCCAGGAAATTTAACATTGATATGTTAATCTTGTCCATTATACAGTCCACATTAAAATTTCCCTAGTTGTCCAAAAATGTCCTTTAAAGTTGTCTTTTATTCAATCAAGGATCCAAGATAAGGCCATGCATTATTGCTGCATGTGTCATCTCTTTAATCACTTTTAATCTGTAACAGTCCTGTCTGCTTTTTTCTTTGATAACATTGATATTTTTAAAGGGTCTAGCCAATTGTCTCACAGAATATCTCACAATCTCTTTTTGTCTGATTGCTTTCAAAATTAGACTCAGGCTAAACATTCTTGGCAAGAAATTTCATGAGTAAAATTGTGTTCTTCCCACTGTATCATATCAGGAGGTACTTAATGTCAATTCATTCCATTACACTCATGCTAAGTTTGATCACTTGATTAAAGTGATGTCCAAAATGTCTCTCCATTGTAATAATACGTTTTCCCCTTTAGGATTAATAAGTAATCTTAAGGGTGATACTCTGAGTTCATGTAAATGATGCTGAAAAGTCGGCCTCTGTGCACCGGTGCCGAATCGAACCCTGGAGACAGAGTTTTTGGTGAAGTAGAGAAGAATAGCTTTATTGCTTTGCTAGGCAAAGGGTGACACAGCAGACTCCTGCCCTGAAAAACTGTGTGTCCCACACCCAGGAGGATTTGATGAGGAGTTTTATAGCAATGGTTCAAGGGTAGGGTTGCTGATAAGGATTAGGGTGTGTGCAGGGCCTGCACTCCTTTAATCTTGTCTCAGGTAGTCTCCTGATGAGCTTCTCTGGTTCCTTTAATCTGACCTCACATGGTCTTCTCTGGAATGAAGAATGCTAGCATCTTCCATTTGTTGGGGGTTTTAGTTCTGTAAAGAGCTCAAAGATATTGTTATAGGTATCCCTTGAGGTGGAACCAGGACCCTGCCCCAAGTCTGTACCATTATTTCTTGACTACTCCTCCCTTGTCTCTGCATCCCCTCCCTTCCCTGATTAGCAACCGTTCGAATATGCCCTTTGGAACTCAAGGAAGGTCATGAAGGCTGGAGTCTATTCCCTATAAGAAACAAGGGACATGGAAGGTCTTCCGTGCCCAGGAGCCTCACAGGGTCCTGCTCGGTTTCATAAATATCTTGTTACCCTGCCAACTTTCATACAATGGTTTCTAACTAAGTACTATTACACTGGTGGTTACAAAATAGCATTTCTTAATTCTCTCCTTCATTCTACTTTCCTTTTTCATTCAACACATATTTACTGGGTGTCTACCATGTGCTAGGCACCATGGTAGGAACTGGGGATAGTGAGGTGACAAAAAGAAACACATTTCCCCATTCTCATGGAGAGAAATAAATAAGGAAATGGCCTCTTCTTAGCACTCCAAGAAGGAGCTAACTGAAGAACATGTCCTACTTGGACTCATCATCATCTTTATATCAAGTAAAGGGCAGTAGACACATGTCTGGGTTTTGGTGTATTTTGTTGTTTGATTTTTGTTTTGCCTCCCTCTTTCTCTTTTTTAAAAAGATTTTATATATAATTCATATATCATAAAATTCACCCTTTTAATAAAGTGAACAATTCAGTGATTTTGGCATATTTGCAAGTTGTGTAGCAATCACCACTATTTAGTTCAAGAACATTTTTATCACTCCTAAAAGGAACTTTGTACCCTGTGATAGTCATTCCCTATTTCCCCCTCCAATAGCCCCTGACAAGAATTAGTCTACTTTCTGTGTATATAGCCTATTCTGGACATTTTATATGAATGGAATCATACAATACGTAGTCTTTTATGTCTGGGTCCTTTCACTTAGCATAATGTTTTCAAGGTTCATCAATGTTGTACCATGTATCAGCACTTCATTCCTTTTTATGTCTGAAAATATTCCATTTTATGAATATATCATATTTTGTTTATCCATTCATCACTCCAAATAAGTTTATACCACTCTTTCTAACTTTTAAATGGCTGCATAATTCTCTATTGTGTAAATGTGCTACAGTTTATTCTAACTAGTCTCTTGTGGATGAACATTTAGGATAGTAACAATATTTTGCTATTACAAATAATGTTTGTTTGTAATGCTGTTACAAACACTTACACATAATGAAATACTTTACATATATTCTTCCTATTTTGAAGGTGTAGTTTCAGGTTAAATTCCTACAATTAAGATTCTAGGGTTAAAACCCAAACGCATATGTACTTTTGTTACGTGTTGCCAAATTCACTTCATAGAATTTGTACCATTATTTTTTTCCCCCCAGCAATGAATAGAGTGCCTGTTTCCCCATAGCCTCACCAACAGAATGCACTGTACATTTTTTACCAAATTAAAATTTTTTCTACCAAAGTTATCAGTGAGAATTATACTTTTACTTTGCATTTATCTAATTTTGAATGAAGTTGAATATTTTTTCAGATGTTTAAAGACCATCCTAGTCTCTCCAGCCTTATGTGACTGGCCCAGATGAGAAGAACCCTGTAGTCAATCCACAGAACCATGTTCAATAATAAATCTAATTGTTTTAAGCCACTAAGTTTTTGGGTGGTTGGTTAACTAGCAAAAGCTAACTCATATAATCCTATTAGCCTATTAGTCACAAATCTTATGAGAGCCTAAATACAAGGGGCTGGAAAGTACAGTCTGCCTCTTGTGAGAAGAATAACAAATTTACCTGGCAAAGGATATAGATACAGGGAGCAGTGAATAATTGGTCTTATAACTCAACCTACCACAGTATTTTTCTTTGCTCCTATCTTTACCAAGTTTAACATTTAAAAATTTTCCTTCTTTTATTATGTTCTGGAATAATTTAAGTAAGCTTGTCATTATTTGTGTTTGAGAGGTTGGAAGAATTTGCCTGTCAGACATATGACTTGATACTTTTTTGAGAGATACTTCTTTGGTAATTTTCTCTGTTTTTTTCTATGGAAATTGGCTTGTTTAAGCTTTTTGTCTACATTGAGGTCAATGTGAGTAAATTTTATTTTACTAGCAATTATGTGTTTTTAACTACACTCAAATATGTTTGCATAGAATTGTGCAAAATAGTTTTTCATTTTTTGTTTTGATACTCTCTATATCAATGTTTATTTCCCATTTGTCATTACTTACTTTGTGTATTTGTGCTTTCTCCCACATGATTAGGTTAAGCTAGTGGTTTTTCTATTTTATTGACTTTCTCCAAAGAAACAGAAATTTTAATTTATTTATTATATAGTTTCTCTGTATTCTACCTCAGTAATATTTGCTTTCACATTTATTATGTCCTCCCTCTGATTTCATTTGATTTATTTTCTTTTTCTAGGTACTTGAGTTGAAAAATTAATTCATGTAAATATATTCATTTTTATTGATGTAAGTGTTTAAGGATGTTTTCCTCTGACCACTACTTTAATTATGTGACTGAGATTCTGACATCTAGACATTATTGTTATTTTTTGAGAAATTCTGAGATTTTCATTTGTATTTTCCTTTTCAGCCAAGAGTTGTTTGCTAGAGAGTTATAATATATGTAGTTGGAAGAAGTTTTCTGAGAAAATATGTTACTATTGATTTTTAGTTTTCTTAAATTGGAATAAGAGAATCTTATTTGTAATATATCTACTTTATAGTATTTGTTGAGGGTTTTTTTTTTTTTTGCTCACTATGTGACTAATTTTCATAAATGTTTCATGTTCACTTGAGAAGCAGGTATATTTTCTATTATCAGAGTGTAAAGTTTGATATATGCATTAGGGCTACCATATTTTTTAGGTTGTTTAGGACTTTTTAATTTTTACATCTTTATTAAAATTGACATGTGTTTGATTAAGAATCATATGTTAGTGCATTTTTGTCTATTTCTCCTTGCACCTTGTATAGGTACTTATTTGTGATGGTAAGTTCTTTTTTTTCTTTTTTTTTACTATGAAAATATTTATTTGTGATAATTGTATGTCAGTAAGACCAGCACAGACATGGCCTCTACAACGCTGGAAGGGGTTTTACATTTAAAACGCTCTCACACACACACAGTAGGTGGGGCTGGTAGAGCACGGAGCTAGTGAAACCACTGCCAGAACTGCAGACACCCACCCCCCCCTTGCAGCTGGCGGTAAGTTATTTATGAAGTTGCTGTCTTATTTGGTTCATATAATTCATAACTTTTATAACTTCATTGTGCATTGTAGTCTTTAGTCATTATTAAAGTTTTCTTCTTTGTCTCATTTAATAATTTTTGGCATGAATTCTAATTTGTCTGATGTTAGGATCATAAACTTTCTTATTATTTGTATTTTCCTGGTGTATATTTGCCCATCCCTTTATGTTTAGGCTTTCTGGTTCACTTAATTTTAGGTATGTATCTTAAATAAAGCATAGATTGACTTTTGTCCTGAAATCAGAAAATTTTTTTCTTTTAATAGGTGAATCAAGCCCATTTACATTTGTTCATATGACCTACGTATTTGATCTCAACTTAAATAATACAAAGTATATCTTCTGGCCATAGTGGGAATAGCCCATGGATCAAAGAGAAAGTCACAGCGGAAATTAGGAACATTTTTAATTGACTGAAAATGAAAACAGAGCATATCAGAATTTCTTGGATGCAGGGTAATTTGAGAAACAACTGTTTCTTTTAGAAAATAAGAAATATCTCAAATCAATAATCTAAGCTTCCACTTTAAGAAAACAAGAGCAAATAATGCAAATGATGTGACAAACAAGGGGTTAATATCCAAAATATACAAATAGCTCATATAACTCAATATCAAGAAAACAAACAACCCAATCAAAAAATGGGCAGAAGACCTGAATAGACATTTTTGGAAAGAAGACATACAGATGGCTAGCAGGCACATGAAAAGATGCTTAACATTGCTAATTATTAGAGAAATGCAAATCAAAACTATAGTGAGGTGTCACATCACACTGGTCAGAATGTCTATCATCAATAAGTCTACAAATAACAAATGTTGGAGAGGATGTGGAGAAAAGGGAATGCTTGTATACTGTTGGTAGAAATGTCAGTTGGTGCAACCACTATGGAAAACAGTATGGAGGTTCCTTAAAAAACTAAAAATAGAACTACCATATGACCCAGCAATTCCACTCCTGGGTATATATCAGGAAAAAATAAAAATGCGAATTTGAAAAGATACATACACCCCTATGTTCATAGCAGCACTATTTACAATACCCAAGACATGGAAGCAACCCAAGTGCTCATCAACAGATGATTGGATTAAGAAGATTCAGTATATATATAAAATGGAATATTACTCAGCCATAAAAAAGAATTAAATACTGCCATTTGCAGCAATGTGGGTGGACCTAGAGAATATTATGTTTAGTGAAGTAAATTAGACAAAGACAAATACTGTATGATATCACTTATATGTGGAATCTAAAAAAATAATACAAATGAATGTATATGCAAAACAGAAAGAGACTCACAGATATAGAAAACAAACTTCTGGTTACCAAAATGGGAGCGAGAACAGGGAAGGGACAGATTAGGAGTATGGGACTAACAGATACAAACTACTATACATAAAATAGGTAAGCAACAAGGCTATACTGTATAGCGCAGGGAATTATACCCATTATCTTAATATAACCTATCATGTAGTATAATCTGTAAAAATACTAAATCACTGTGCTGTCACCTGAAACTAACACAATACTGTAAGTCAACTAAACTTCAAATAAAAAAAGAAAATAAGAGCAAATTAAACTGAAAGCAAGCAAAAAGAAGAAAATAATAAAGGTAAGAGCAGAAATCTGAAACCGAAAGCAGAAAAACAATAAAGAAAATCAATGAAGTCAAAAGCTGGTTCTTTGAAAAGTTCAGTACGATGATATCTTCAATTGATCAAAATAAATGAATGAAAGAGAGAGAAGATATTAATTGCCAACATTAGGGATGTAAGAGGATGTAACTGCCTATACTACAGACATAAAAAATAAGGCAATATTATGACCAACATATTTTCAACAAATTTAACAACAAAAATAAAATGGACAAATTCCTTGAAAAACACAAAGTAACAAAGCTTACTAAATAACAGATTACCTGAATAGCCCTGTATCTATTTTAAATTTTGAATTTGTAGATAAAAACTTTGTCATGAAGAGGACTCCAGGCCCAGAGGGCTTCCTCAGTGAATTCTACCAGATATTTAAGGAAGTTATAATACCAATTCTATATAAATTCTTTCATAATATAGAATAAGAGGGAGCGCTTCCCAACTCATTTTATGAGGTCAGCATTACCGTAGTACCAAAACCAGAGAAAGATATGTCTTATCTCTTCAGGCTGCTATAACAAAATACCATAAACTGGGTGGTTTATTAACAACAGAAATTTGTTGTTGTTGTTGTTGGTTTTTGTTTGTCTTTTGGCTGTGTGGCGCTGCTTGTGGAATCTTAGTTCCCTGACCAGGGATTGAACCTGGCTCAGGAGTGAAAGTCCCCTAACCACTGGACCGCTGGGGAATTCCCAACAACAGAAACTTCTCAGAGTTCTGGAGGCTGGGAAGTCCAAGACCATGGTTCTAGCAGATTCAATGTCTGGTGAAGGCCTGCTTTCTAGTTCATAGGTGAAAGAGACTAGGGAGCTCTGGGGATGTCTCTTTTAAAAGAACACTAATCCTGTTCATGAGGGGTCTACTCTCATGATCTAAACACTTCCCATAGGCTCCATCTCCTACTACCATCACATTGAGCATCAGGTTTCAACATATGAATTTATGGAAGTGGGGGACACAAATATTCTATCTATTTCAAGATGTCAAGAGGAAACAAAGCTATAAGCCAATAACATTCATGAACAGAAACATAAAAATATTTAACAAAATATTTGTGAATCAAAACCAGCAATATGTAAGAAGTAAAATACGTCAAGACCAAATGAGATTTCTCCTAGGAATGCAAGGTTGATTCAATATTTGAAAATCAGTGTAATTCACATTTTAAACAGGCTAAAAAAACCACAATCATCTCAATAAAAGCAGGAAAAATTTGACAAATTCCACATTCATTTATGATTTTTTTAAACTGAAAGCAAACTAAGAATAGAAGGAAACTTCCTTAAACTGATAAAAAAGCATCTGTGAAAAATCTAGAGCTAGCATCATAGTGAAAGCCTGAGTGCTTTCCCTCTAAGATCAGGAATAAAGCCAGAATGTGCACTCTTTCCACTCCTATTTAACATTGCTTTGGAGGTCATAGCCTTGCAGCAAGGCAAGAAAAAGAAATAAAAGGCATACAGATTGGACAGGAAAAAAAAATTAACCTGTCTTTATTTACAGACACATGATTATCTATGTTGAAAATTAAAAAGTATCTACAAAAAAAAAGAAACTAGAATAATTAGTGAGTTTAGCAAGATTACAGGATATAATGTTAGTATACAAAAGTCATATTTCTATATGCTAGCAATGAAAAACTGCAAATTGAAATGTAAATAGCATAAAAAATGTGAAATACTTAGGAGCAAGTCTGGTAAAATGTATAAAAACTGTATACTAAAAGTGGCAAAATATTACTGAAAGAAATGTTTAAACTTAAATAAGTAGTGAGATATTCATGGTCAAAAGACTCAAAATTGTTGAGATATCAATTTTCCCCAAATTGATTTATAGATTCAATATAATCCTAATCATTTTTTGAGAATTTGACATGTTAAATCTAAAATTTGAAAATGTATATAGAAATCAAAGGACATGGAATATCAAAATTAACTTTGAAAAAGAACACTTGCAGAACTCACACTACTTGATTTTGAGACTTATTATAAAGCTATAATAATCAAGACTATAATATTTGTATAATGATAGACATATAGATCAATGGTACAAAATAGAAAGTCAGAATTAGACCTACATATAGATGGTCAATTGATTTTTCCACAAAGACGTCAAGATAATTCAGTGGTTATGGATAGTATTTTCAACAAATGATCCTGGAATAACTGGATATACATATGCAGTTTGTATATGTATATCCAGGCTTAAAAAGTTTTTTTAAGAAAAAACTTTAACCCTTTCCTCATACCATATACAACACCTTACTTAAAATAGATCACAGATCTAAATGTAAATTCTGAAACTATGAAACTTCTAAGAGAAAAACTTTATTTCCCTGGTTTAGGCAAAGATTTCTTGGATCGCACAAAGCATGAACCAGAAAAGAAAAAAATTGATAAATTGTGCTACATTAAATTAAAAACTTCTCTTCAAAAGACATGGTTAAATGAACTTCTCTTCAAAAGACATGGTTAAATGAAAAGACAGGCCACAGATTAGCAGACAATATTTACAAAGCACATATCTGATAAAAGACTTGTATCCAGAATATACAAAGGACTCTCAAAACTCAATAATAAGAAAGTAAAAACAAAAAAACAAACAATAAAAACGGGCAAAATATTTTGACATTTACTTTGAGTTTTCCTTCAGTGTATTACCCTTTGGGGCTTCTAGCTTTATAATGGGGGCTTCTGTCAGTCTTTCCACCTCACAATTGCCCTAAGCATTGTCTTTTATCTTCTCCTTGAGTCTCCTTAAAACTAAAACTTGAGGTTACCAGGTGTTACTGGTTGAATTTTGCCCCCCTAAAAGATGTCGAAGTCCTAACCTCCAGTACCTGTGAATGTGTTCTGGTTTGGAAATAGAGTCTTACCAGATGATCAGGTTAAGATGAGATTATTAGGGTGGGCCCTAATTCATTATGGCTGGTATTCTTATAAAAAGGGGAAATTTGGACACAGAGGCAGACACACAAAGAGGGAAGACAATGCAAAAACACAGGGAGAACAGCATCTACTATCCAAGTTATGCCTCAGACTACAAGAAGTTAGGAGAAAGGAATGGAATAGATTTTCCCTCAGCCCTCAGAATAAACTAACCTGATTTCAGACTTCTAGGCTTTAAAGCGTGAGACAATAAATTTCTGTTGTTTAAGCTTCTCAGTTTTTGATACTCTGTTATAGCAGCCCCAGCAAAGTAACACCCTAGAGATCAGTGGATGCCCCCCAGAGCACCTGGCATCAGGACTCACTTTCCCTCATTTTTGGTCTCTGTAAATTTCCCATACCTTCTTACCAGTGCAACTCTGAATTCCAAAATATGTTTAAAAAAATTTTTATCCATCAGTTTATCTGTTTTGTTTTGGTAAGATTTTAAAGGAAATCTAGTCTTCATTTTGTTGGAAATGAAAGTCTACTTGACTCTTCTAGAGTTAGCTTTCTGAAAATGGAGTTTGGTTTCTCAAAGGTACTTATTACTTTCCAAATCTAATTTATTATTTATTTTGTACCTTCATTATGCCTAATATCCTATTATACTCCATATAAGGTATATTGTTTCTCTCACTAGTTCCTTGAGGGCTGAGATGATGTCTTACCTTCATATACTCAGCATATGGAAAAATACCTCACATATAATGGGTTTTTAATAAGTGTGGTTATTAAACTGAATGTACTTGTATATTGGTCACATGCATAGGTGCTTGGAGTGATGACTTTAAGTCTAAATTCAAAGTTTTTATTCTTAATCCACAAATGTCTGTGTTACTCAAGGTTATGTTCACCTAAGAGGGATTTTCTTTTCTTTCTTATTAATATAACTAAATCTAAATCTAGGAAACCTGTTGTTTTATAGCCTTCCAAGTTTTCTATGTTAAAGTATTAAATGACTTATTAATAAATATTATTCCTAATTATTACAACCATGTGAAGTAATTATTATTATACCCATTTTACAAATGAGGAAATGAGGATTAGAAAGGTTAAGTGCCTGTTCCAAGGTGAGGTACATAGTAAGTACCAGAGTTAGAAATAGAGTTTATTTGGCCCTGAAGCCATTCACTCACTATCCTCTACTACTTATTATGGATTCCATTATGTAATGATTATGAAACTCCTAGGTATTTTTCTATTCCCATTTGAGTCAGAATATCATAGTCACTTATTCAAAAATAATGAAAGATACCTTTCAAAATACCTATGTATGTATGTTTTTTATATTTTCTGTCCATGCAGTCACTTTCCATTGTTCACCTGCTATATTTGTTGGATAAACACCTTCAGAGAGTACATGCTAGAAGAAGTCAATTATTTTGAGGTGGCTTTTCCTTTTACTTCTCAATAAAGGAAATTTTCCACTATAGGATATTCAAATCAATATCATAAGTCTAATAAGATGTTTGGTAATAAGTTTGCTCTTTTGGTGCAATCTATATCACATACTACCAAGTACTTGCTTATACCTTGCTTGCTTTCCACTTGTTATATGTATGCCACATGTGAACTTTATCTACCCAAATAGTTTTTAAGTTCCTTGGGGTCAAGAATGGATTTTCTGTTACTTTAGAGTCCCCATAATAATAGTTCCCATTTATTAAAGGCTTGCTGAGTGCAAGGAAATTTACACATACTTCATTTATTTTTTACAACAACATGACAAATTAGGTATTATTACCCCCATTTTGCAGATGTGGAAAGCTTTGGATATAATTAGCCCCCAAATTGTAAACCTATTAAGCAACTATAATGATGGGTCCTTAATATGTGATTATTGAGTTGACTGATCTGTGGTAATTTCTCTGAAAGATCTTTCCATCTGGCTATAATGAAGTAATAAAAGAAATGAGTTTGTATCCTTATGCTATAAATTACCAGCCTGTGACATGGACAATTTACTCAACATCATTAAATCTGAGTTTCGTATTTGTAAAAATGGGAGAATAAAGCCCAATGCCTGAGGGGGTTATGAATATTAAGTTAGGTAATATAGAGACTAACTAATAGATATTGATTTATTAACTTGCTTGATTTTGTGTTTCTTTTCTCTCTCCTCTTACTGAAATGTAAGTTGAATTAATATATGTATAAATTAAGAAGTACAATTACTTCTTAGTACAAAAGAAGAGACAATTACTAAAGTATCTCCTATTTTCTTTGTGTACACATGATTTAACAGCCTACTAGATGATGACAAAATTCAATATATTTAGTACTTTTTATATGCTGACATGTTCACACCTATATTAAAATATCTTCGGAGAATCCTCTCAGATCAATTACTATCACACTTCCTAAACTCTTCCTACAGCAAGAGACTCACTTGCTTTTCAGCATGTTCATATCCCTTTCCTAAATATTTAGGATTTTATTTCCAACAATATTGAATAAGAAACCAGTAATCTTTTAATCTAATGGAAAAGGATTTAAATATTTTTTCCTATCACTCCTTTTCCCCAAAGTAATGGAAGATTTTCGTGTGAGACAATTCTTCTGTTGGTTGATTTAATATCATTGTTGTTCTTTAACTTGAATCTTACATCTGAATTTTGTGTTTTGATCTGATTTCTCTTTAGTCTGTCCTACTGCTAAGTAAGGAGAAACCTCACAATGTCTATACAGAGTTCTGTTGTTTAAATCCTATATATTTAAACTCAAAATGATGATATAAAATATTACTTTACTGTAGAAATGTTAAATAAATCTTATGTTGATTCTAAATATAATCATATTTAGTTCATAGAAGACAAAATGTGCTGCTGAAAATTCCCAGATCTTTATCTTGATAATTCAAGACAGAACATTTTCCTTAGAAAGCACTGATCTTTACAATTCTTTTATATTGCTAAGCCTCAAACTTTATTTGCTGATTTTAGGGTATGGTGCATGATCTTTCAATAGGTACTTTGGATTACTTTTTTGAGAAAAATTTAAAAATTAGAATATTAATAAATTAGTATGTGTTGTATATTTTACAGATATTAGTCATATGTTTGAAGAACTGTGCATTTTAAATATTTAAAACATAATAAAAAAGCCTTTTTAAAGAAATGAAAGCAATCATTTATCTTCAGCTGATGTTATTATGTACAGTTCTCTTTTATATTGCTACATTAATATTTCCCCATGACGTTTGTGATGTCCCTCTGGATGCAAAAATATATATATTCCTTCTTTTAACTGTCTTTATATAAAGTTATTTGCTTTTCCATTAGGTACATGGTGTATTTAAACAACTGTAGGCAATTTATACTACCTCAGAGCCATTTTGACTACTCTTAAGCAAATTATCCAGCATTCAGACAGTTCGGTACTCTCTCCCTAGTGGCCCTACTCGGGCTGCACATTAAACAGCCCCTCAGTCTAGTCCAGATGTCCAGCTGTATCCACTCACCCTTTCAGAATGGTGTTGAACTTGCTACTTTTGGACAGAATATATATTTTTGTATTTAAGTAAAACATATATGTAATTTAAAAATATGACCATAAATAATAAGTGGTTATTTTCTAGCTGTGTTTTTAAAGCATTATCCAAGTGAAAAAGTAGCACACTTCACTGGAAACTGTAAAATTATCCATACCAAGCACATTAATTTGTTTATATTTCCTATGGTGGTATAATGGGAAAAAAAATTTTTTTTTGGTCTTGTTTGCCCTGCTTTTGAATTATTGGGCAAATATCTTTTACTGGTCTTGTTTTGTCCTTGCTTTTGGATTATTTAGCAAACTGCCCATCATGTAATTGATATTAAATTAACCCACAGGCATGGCTATCTAAAACTTGAAATGTCCGTTCTTCCTCTTAGCACTATCACAGTTCTGTTTCTAATATTTCAAATTTGATTACATTAATTGTGGATGTTAAGTGGTTTCATGTATATTTGCCTCATGATAAAAATTTGAAACAATACCTAGGTGGAACTAGGACCTGCATCAATGTTTTCAGTTCTAAGATTTTAATTTCTATCCCTCCCTGGATCTTACCTATATCTAAAAAATTATCAGCCTATATTTCTGTAGCAGATCATAATTTAACATCTTAAAAATAGCAATATGAAGTGAACTGGTAGTATTTCTTCAAAATATCTATTTATTCAGTACTGAACGTTAGTAAGAAATATCTAAATATACATATATATACATAAAATACTCATATAGAGCAGGACCACAAAGTATTATTTGGATTACCTGCATAACCAACTATATGCTTACAGATAAACATAGAGAACTTTGGTCTATGTGCCAAGTGCAAAATTTAATTATAAAATAATAATCACTACAATTAGAGTATATAATTTACCAGTAGGAGTAATTTATTTTTAAAAAAACATTGCTTTGGATTTGATATCATAGTCCTCTCTTCATATTTTCCTAAAAGTATCAACATTTTAACTTTTTATTACTTAAAACAATTAGCCTTATCTTACTATGGCAAATTAAAATATATTAAATTATTTTGCAAAGAAAGACCAGAAATTAAATTTAATATTTTCTAGATCTTGATTCTAAACTGTTAATCTTAGCATATGTTATATCAAAATATTAAATGTGTTTTAAGATTCTGACAATTAATATTCAAAACATAAATACACACTTGCTACAACCTAATGTCCACACTTCTTTCACTTTATTTTAAATAAAATACAGACAATGCTTTTTCACTTACAGGCCTATGATACATTTTAATTAATGGGAATAATTACTTTTTAGCATCACAAAACATGGTTTTTAAAGTTGAAGTAATGTTTGTGAATGGAGAAGTAGATGGCTGAGGCAGCAGGAATAAAGGAGGATTGGAAACCTTTTTCTACATGCTATTTTTGTTCATCACCTATAATGTAGAGGCAAAAAAGTAAAAGAAGTAGAAAAAAAAGAAAGAAAGATGGGAACAGCCAAAAATATAGGTGATAGTGTAGTGGTTTTTTTTTTTTTTTTTTTTTTTTTTTTTTTTTTTTTTTTTAGCTAATGTGTTTTAATTATATTTTACTTAATACTGAAAAAAGATATTCTGGACTTCAATTCCTTTTATATATGATGAGTGTTATGTTTCACAGTTAAAAATCATACCACAATACACACTATTGCTTATTTGAATACTGAGGTAGGGAATATTGTACTATTAATCATCATCAAATGCTGCTTAACTTAATAATTTGATCCCACTTTTTCTTCTGATACATAAGGCTTTAAAAATTTCATCTTGAATCATCAACTATAATAACTGATTTGCAAATTAATTATTCTAGGCCTTTCAAATGTTAACGTTCATTCACATCTGTTCTGAACTTGGACAAAAGAAGAAATGAATGTTTCCTTTTAAATGGCGTGTATAAGTCTGGTCTCAAGTTCTTGAATTAGCAGAATGGGCAGCAGAATGCTGCTGCATCACTGAGGACAGTCACTTCTTAGTAAAAATATCTGAAGGAGAAAATTTTGGAGCAAGAACAATTTGGGCCCAAATGGCTTTTACAATAGATCCAAAATGTAAAAGGAGATACTGTTCCATTAGCTATACACAGAATAGCCAAATTATAGAATAATTATTCCTAAAGAACAGTGAGTTATTTTTTACTTTAGGAAGTCATGTTTCCAAGGCATACATTTTAAACTCAGGACAGATTTCTTTACCAGCAAGTTGTGCAAACTGTACACTTAGAAGAAACAAGGGAGTGGACTGTACTTTAATATAATTGTGATAATTTAGTTGCATTTCTAAATTAAAATGTTAACATTAAAAGATGTCAGTTTTGCTTTATATGTGAACCTTCACTATTCTTGTAACTAATCTGAAAAACTAAGGCATATAACTAAAATAAAATTAGTCAGCATGATACTGCTTTATATGGTCAAGATAAAGTATGAGGTTTTTTTCCAAGTAACTACTGTACTGATGAAATATAAAGAAGAGCAGAAGCTTCCGTCTCCAAACATTTCAATGGAGTTTTTTTTTAGCTTTTCACGTATCAGTTCTAGAAACTGTCCCATTATTTTAATGTTAAAAGCTAATTGATAGCACTTTAATTATACCAACTGAATGCATTTGAGGTCCTGGTAAATTATTTCTTCTTTCATAGTATAGGTTATCTGTAGGATTTCTTCTTTATGCTCAAAAGAAATGACGGGTGGTTTGGATAAGGATTGGTGGTTTTTTTACTTCCTCCCCAAAAGAGCTGATGTTTTTGGCTGACTGGTTTTTTGGGGGGGAGGGGAGGGAGGAGGGAAGAGAAAAAGGCTGAATGTAGAATTATTGAATAGGCCTACACTAAAATTCTTCCTTGACCAATGGGGACTGGGAGAAAGGAGAGGTGAGGTGGAACACTCTAAGTCTAATAATATCTGTGTAGTTTTTAAAAATGTACAAACTCCTTCATTCCCCCGTCCCCCTCCTCGTATGTGCTGGTACCTCTGGACGGTCCAGAAGCCATTTTAGAACTCAGGAAGGAGTTCCACTTGTGCTTTTGCAGGTGCTGTGGTGGCAAGGATAACCTCTGCTCACTTGCCGGGTGTGTTACCATGCTGTTATTTAATGTCTTTCAGGATTAAAGACAGCACAGAAAATTCCAAACCCACATCCTAACACCTGAAGCTCGCACAATGTTTCTATAGCAGATGGCAAAACATTTCACTGGAACCTTGATTTACCAAGTGAATATTCAGATCTGGGGAGTTTTTATTCTTTTCAGGCACTGCTGAAGAGCCATACTCGATTGTCGGATCTATTCCGGGTTCAAAAAACACGACCACTTCTAGGTGTTTTGCGCGTCCCAGCCCCACCCAAAGTCCCGACGGGCCTGCAATTCTGAGTGTTTCAAGCTAAGGGTCTTTCCGAATGAACGTGCATTTTCAGTTCTGGACGTCTAGTAATTTGTGGGGGAAAGGCAACACCATAGGACTTTCCGAGCAGTCGAAGCGGGTGAGAAGCCTGAGAGGCATTTGCCTCCTCGCTGTTGGACGCGAGGCTCGGAGCCCGGCTGTCCTCAGCTGTCACGGGGGGAGGGGGAGTGCTGGCATTGGCTTTGGGCATGGAGTTGCTCCAGCCGCCGCGCCCGGTCCCGCCGCCAGCTCACCTCTGCAGAGAGCTAGGCACTCACCGGCCCGCTTGCCCCTGCTCCCACGTCGCCCTCGGGCCCCAGTCCTCAGGCACAGGTCGCCGGAACCATCCAGTGGGATGGCCGCCGCCTCCTCGGGGACCGCTGCCTGAGGGCCAGGGCCGGGGAACCCTGGCCGCCCCGGCAGCCCGTAGCACCCAGGGTGCCGCGGCGGCTGCAGTGAGGCACCGGGGCCCGCTCCCCCTCCCCGCCCCCGCTCCCGCCTCCTGCCTGCTGCGCCGTGCGCCCGCTTGCCCCAGCCGGCTGGCGCAGCAGCGCACACACTCACTCCGAGGGCGCCTCCAAGGTTACCCGCGGGGTGGGGGCTGGGGCAGGCTCCGGCCACTGGCCTCCTCTGCTGCTTTCCTATCGCCGCGGCCCTTCCGCCGCTCCAGGGCGACCGGGTTCCAAACCCCAAAGTAGAAGAGACTCCAAAGTCCGGGGAGGGAAGTCGAGCTGGGAGCAGACAAGCGTCCGGGCGGGGGGCGGCCTTAGTTGGCTCTGGGTGCCGGGAGAGTCGGGTCAAGCGAGGTCGCGGCAAGAGGGGGCTGTGGCTCCGGCGGGCGCGCTCTGGGCCGCGCTGGCTGGGCCGGGGGCAGCGCGCAGGGGCTGCAGGCAGCACCGAGGCGTCCGAAGCGCCCCGGGCCCGCTGGGGGGCAGAGACAAGCGGGCGGCCAAACCTGCCGAGGAAACTAACTAAATAAAAGGAGACTGTTATTTAAGGCGCGGAAATTTGAAATATTTGGACAGGAAGAGAAAAGAAAAGAAACCTTAGCGAGGGAGGGGAAAAAAAAAAACACACAACGCGAGCTAACGGTTTTGAAACTCCCCCACCCCCACCCCGGGCTTTTCTGCGCGCCCTGAGGGAGCTTTGGGCTCCAGCTTCCTCACTAGGGAGCCGGGAGCTGCGGTTGGAGTCTGGAGAATTTCGAAGGGACGGAAAGGATGACTTCGCAGACCCTCCATAGAGGGCTTGGGTTGACTGTGCGCAAAGCTTTACCCCGGGTCTCAGGCTGGAAGATTGTCTCCAGCCTCTTATTAGGTCCCTACGTGGATCTGTTTTTTTGGAATTGGAATTGTGGTGTAAAATCAAAGCAGTCTCGAGGGACGAAGAGACGGACTTTCCCCCTCCAACCCTCCCCCCCCCCCGGCCTTTTGATGAAGGTAGCTTAGGGTAGTCAGGAAGGCTGCGAGCACGACCCTTTTTCGCTCCAGCACTGTACTCTTCCAGCGCTTCTGGACTATTACTTCTAACCCCCGGCAAAAGCCGAAAGCACCTTTTTGGGAACTGAGATTTCGAAACCAATCCGGGGCCACGGATTCCACAACGTTTGTTTGATCAACGCGATCAAGGACATTTATAATATTACCAATTGAAATGCCTTTCCTGGGACAGAATTATTTTATCCATTTATTAGTCACCCAGCGTGGTGTGTGTGTAGGAGCTCATCACACCATTAGGAGATGCACACTGTTTATCAGAAAACTATTGATTCACTACCGAAATATGGTAAAATGCAGTTGCTTAGTGGCTTGGAGACCAGAACGTGGACTGAGGTCCTGTTGGTGTTTCCCTCCCGCACCCACTCCCGGCCCTACTTTTCCCCAGGTGTAAGCCGGGGGTTCAGCTTACTGGGCAAAGGCTAAGCCTTGAGTTTCCCGACGTGGATGCGGGCGCAGTGAATAACTGAATTTGAGAGCGCATCTCTGCTTACTATCCTCCATTCTTTCTATGGCGTCGTCCCCTGGGGCTCTGGCCATTCCATTAATTAGCACTTGCCTTTCTACTCTGCATCTGAAAAAGTTCAGATCCTTCCCCGTCTCAGCTCGCTGTACACTGGACCCCGTTAGACTCTGCAGTACTGTTTCTTCCATTCTATACATTTCGGTATATTTGTCTTACTGAATATTGTCGAGGTTTTTGAGAGATTGAATAATGGCTTTTCATATTTCCTAGAGGAGACCACACAACTCATTTCTAAAATACTTAGATTAGCTAAGCTATTTCCTGCGAAGAGCCCAAGAAATGTGGCGATGTTCTAATGCCTAGGCAAGTTTTAGGCTGGTGAAGAGGGACAGAGCTGCCTCTCCTCTTTTCGTGCTCCGACCACCTGAGAATAAAGCAACTGCAGAAGTACCTCTCTTTAACTTTAATAAACATCCTATATTTGAAATATCTAAAGAGCAATTTTAATGCTTATACTTGATGGATACTGAAAAGTCCATTAAACTCTACTTTAAATTAAGAAACGTCCATCTTTACAGTTGCAAATTGAAGAAGTGTTTATTTTTCTTAGTAATAGTCTTGTGTTTAGAAAATATTCAGCTTACTCAAGCAGTGTATTTTGTGTGTTGATTCTAGTTTTTAAATGCAAATTACACCTTTTTCCTTCAACATCATCTCAATTTCTACTTTTTTCTAAACTTTAAAATAAACGTTTTACATTTAATTTCATGTTGCTATCAAAAATAAATTTACTCAGTAACTTGTGGTTTGAGGTGGCAGAAGTTGAAGTCTTGTTGCACTTGACATAGGGAAGGTGAACTTAAAATGCCAAATGAAAAGGATTTTTTTCCTCGGATTTTTTTCTTCTATATTCTTTTATACTATCATGGAAAATAAATTATTGAAAACCACTTGCCTGCCACCTTCCAATCCTTGTTAGGGCAGGCATCACAACCATGTCCTTCAATAAACCTTGAGGTATTTTGTTCTTTTTGGAGTGAGGGCAGGGAGCTTATAAAGCAGAAGGAGGGAACTTTTACATAAAACATCTTTGTTCTTGTGGGAGATGATGAATAAAGTATTTATAAATTTATAAATGGAAACTGCATTGAAATCCTTTGGTGAAATCTTTAAAATAACAGAGTAAGTAGTAGATGCTGGAAAATTCTCTTGGAAATTTGATATTTCCATTTTATTCAATTTTTTTTTATTTTTAGCTAAACATATTCTTAAGATTTTATATGCCTTTACCAAAAAGCTTCGTGGGAATCAAGTGCTATATGTAGGAGTGGCCTATTTATTTATTGTAAAAGTTTCTATATTTATTATCCTGTAGCCCCTAAATAAGTTATGACCCTTATATGTAATATGTGTATGTCCTTGCTAAGCTTTTTATCCCCTAAATATTGGTATTTGCAGCATATTTTAATATTTAAACATTTTGTAATTTTACACTTCTGATATTTCAGGGAGAAAAAGTCAGTGTTACACTTAGCATACTTATGGTATAACTTTGGGAAACGTATTATTTAACCAATTGTTTCATTTTGTGATTTTTAAAAAATCAACTAATGGGAAGCACTTTTAGATGGCATTTTCTTTTTAAAGTGCCTTTTAGAGCTAACATATATTTGCTTTCAGATCGCTACTTCTGAAACCTGTTTTTCAACTATTTAACTTTGAGAGAAAGGGAAGATCGAATATATAAGGATAAATTCACACTGAAATAATTTCAGGTTTATTTCCCAAACATGTTGCCCTTATTCTGTTTTAAAGCAGACATACTAGGCACCAAGTAAAATCTTTGAGGGGAAGCATGAGGAGAGAAAGAAAAGAATAACTGAATCATCAATAGAATATGTCTAGTTTTTCAATTAGTCTACTTTTTCTAACGTCAAGACTTAAAACACCATGATCTTTTAGTGTAGTTCTCCTTAGCAAGAGACAAATTATGTGGGGATTATAAGAGGAGTGGAAACCACAGAAAACACTGTCCTGTTTTGAAAAAGTGTTTTAATCAGGCAAAAGAAGCATCAGGACAAACCATTTTTAAAACAAAGTCTTCAAGTTGGGTATTGAGACTGGCAAAGGGAGAAGCAAGGAGAAAAGTCAGGGAAAGATAAAATATTCAGATGAAAGCCAAAGCTATTTGCAATTACATGTTAGAACTCAGGGTTTTGCAGGTGAAAAAGATGTTGCTTAAATATATTCATAAACCTGTAGTAAGATTTCCACTTAGCAGTTTCAGAAGATTTAACTAGCTGCTTAAAATATGACAAAACTGAATTTTAACAAATGATATTAAAATAGGACAGCCAATCAATTAACTGACAAAATAGAAGGCAGTGTGGGAGAGCCCTCCCCACATTCATTGCAGATTCGCAGCTCCCTCCGCCCGGTTTCCCTCCATCAGGCTAACGACCTCGTTTCTCCGGTAGAGCCTGGCCAAGTCGCAGGCGGTGTCCCCCTGATGGTTCCGATGCCCCACTTTGCAGGCCGTGTGCTTCACAAGGAACTCCACCACGGGGAGGTGGCCTTCTTTGGCAGCCAAGTGCAAGGGCAGGTTCCCTTCATTATCCTCGATGTTAACATCAGCTTGAAACTCCAGCAAAGTCTGTAAAGTGTCCAGGAAACCTGCTCTGGCTGCATCGTGAATGACAGCGAAACCAGTTCGGTCTTTCAAATCGGGATTAGCACCTCTAAGTAGTAGTCTCCTGGCAATCTCGGGATTTCCAAGTTTCATAACCTAGAAAAGAAGAAAAAACGGTAGAATCCTTCAAGTGCTCCTACTACAAGAATATTTTAAAATACCCATCTCTTTTTATGTATGTAACTATTTTTGATGAAGGAGTGCTTGGGGAAGACCCGTATGATCGGGTTTGAAGGACTCAGTTGCAGGAAATGAGTACTATTAGGTAAAAGTAGAAGAAAACTTCTAAAAATTGAGCTTCTATGATGGAATATCTTAAACGGGCCCAAAAGTAGGATAAATTGATTAATAAAATAGAATGAGTCCGACTTATATAAAATTCACTGACAACTTGGTTCTCTATGTCCCATAAAGAGTTGTGTAATTTCATGAATTTATTAAAATAAAAGAAGTGGAACTTGAGATTTAAGTAAGTCTCCTTCTGTTTGCTTGTTCATTCTCATAAGATGTGCCTGGGGTGTTAATTCTGTAAAATAAAATGTGGGTAAATTTTATTTTCTAAACAGCTGAAAAGAAATAAGGAGAGTGAGTTTCTTTAAATCCTCAAAGAAGTGTTTCCACACATCAGACTCCATCTAGTCTGATTTTATAAGTGTGAAAATGATCTCCTAAAAATCCAAACTTGGTATTTTCTTAAATTATTAATTTTCACAAGTTCTCTCCAAATAGATACAGCCCCAAGTTTCCAAGTATTTTTTAAATAGTTTTTTTTCTTTGCAATTATTTCATATGGGATATTAGGTGTGTTTAGTGCTTAGAATCCTTCACTTGAAATTTAAAAATGTTACTGATTATTAAAGTGAAAAAAAAGCAACAGTGTTCTACATTGTCAATGTATTTATCTAAAACTAAGTTCATGATATGTCTTGTATTAGATAGGAAATGACTGTATGGAAACTGTTCTTGAAAAGAATGAAACAGTCATCCTACTATATTACTTACTGTTTCCTAAAGTTCTAACTAGTCTCCTAATTTTCAAGTGAGCAAAAGAAGAGAAAATAAGATATTAAATGTGTATTTTGGGACACAGACAGCTTTGTCTTGTGGTTTCAGCCCATTTATTAATCAACTGGTGATCCATCTTATTTCCTTTCGCAGTTATTATCATGCATTTAGGAATAGCTATTTGTAAACTGCCAGTATTTTAAAAGCCAGAATTTGCTATTAAAATTTGCTATCAACATACAAATAATTCACATGACAAAGACTTATCTACTGGTGTTTAAATATATTTCACGCTAATAAGAAATCACTATTAGGCTCTCATAGTTATAAAATATTTTGTGGAGCAGCAATCAGTTGTACAATACATATAATTTAACCGTGAAAAATATAGTCTCATTAACATGCAAGAATATTTCAGCATTTTAATTGTTTTAATTTATATTTAGGTATATTCATAATAACCTAAATTTATAATACATTACACAGTAGGCACTCAAATGTTTGTGAAATTAAATATACACTGTAAAATACATACAAAGCTGATCTATCTCTTTAGAATGTTTGTTTTAAAAAATCACAAATTAAGTAGCATGATGAAATATATTTAGAATGAATAATATTTTATAAATGCAAACTCTATAGATGGCCAAGATGTTAAGCTTCCCTGTTGATAAAACCTTGTTGACTTTTAGCCCTTCCTTTGAGGCAGTGGTTAAAAATGATACATAATTTATTTTTCAAGAACTTCAATGAAATACTTTTTGGTTATGAAAAATTAACACAATCTAATTTTTACCACAACTGCCTCTAAATATTTAGTCACATCTAAGGACCTGAACTGGGAAAAATAAGAGACAGACACCTTGGATCTTTGTAAAGCAAATGTACGATTAAGGCCTTTGATATCATCCTGATTGAGAGGCTTACACTAGGAAGGGGGAAAAATCTTTTGTAATTGGGTTAATAAACATAATTGTAGGAGAAAATTTGCCATATTTCACCAAAAATAATAGTAATGCTGGAAATTGTTTTGAAAGAAAGTTCTTTCTTGAGTTATGACACAACTTCAGAGTCAGGATTATACATACTGAAAATAAGCCTTGAGACTCCTGTTTGTGTGTGTTTCATTATATGTACTAGGACTAAGCCACAATAAATGGGTGTTAATATCTTGATAAGTATGTTTAATATAAACGAGACTGCAGAGTTGTTTTAAAAATGTTTGTCAAAACTTTTTTTTTTGCGGTATTAATCTCCCAGTCTTCCTGCTCGTCAAAAGTCCTGCAAGATCCTATTCTTACAGGGTTAAGTGGCTCATTCTTTGTGATATTTATATAACATTTTGAATGTTCAATAGGAAACTTTTCAATATATTAAATTTGTGGCATTGCTATCATCACAAAACCTGTTAAAAACTACTAGGTGGAAAAAGAAAAAAAATCCTTTCCCCACTTAATCTACCAGAAATAACAAGATAATTTAGTATCTATAAGCTTCCTTAATACTGAAATTTTTGCAAGGTCAGTGTATTCTGATTTAAAATATACAGGCTGTATGGACTTCATCTGTCAATAGTACATCTCCTGCCACTTAAATTTCTAATTCTTGCAATTAAAACAAAGCACTCTAAAAACCCTCTCCCCAGTGGATTTTCAAAAACAGCTTTAAGTGTTGCATTTCGAATACGCATAGCTTATAAGAATATCATCAGAACTCAGATAAAGCAACTGTTTGAGACTACTTTGCCATTTTTCTGTTTCTGAGCCTTTCAACTAAGTTACATGATAACGTTCAGAGGAGGAAAAAAAATTATCAGGTACAATACTTTGCAGCTGGACGTGTTTCATTTGTTGCTTGTAAATCTAATTACTAAAAATTAGAACATACCAGGGTATGACCGCAGAGACAAAAACACTATAAACTGAGCTCTGATTAGAAAATTCAACTTTTTATTCCTCCTCGATCCTGAATGGGTGGATGGTATTACATTAACTGTGAAATGTACATCCTGTGCCCGTGCCCAGGCCACCCATTCCAAACGAGGAAAGGTCGTTGGTCAAAACCTGAAGCATTTGAAGAAAAAACACCCTTGCCAGTAGTCAAGAAAATTAACGTTAAAGTCAATTATTGGAGCAAAGTACGGAAACCACTAATAGCAGTGTATTTACTTCAAATAATAATCATAATAACGTGTTTACAGAGCTGTCTAAAAAAAAGAAAAACCAAAAAACTCAGCGCTGCTACGACTGCTACAGAATCCCCACCGTCACCAAAACATTCCAAAAATTAATACCAAACCTGGAACCCACTTGATATCGAGGATGTTATTGGATTTGACGAGTTTATTCAAAATACGTCATTTTGGGGAGTTGGATCCACTTAAAGATATAAAATATGGCAACCAACTAGTTTTTAAAACAGTTAAATTTTGTACCCCTGAAAGCTTAAAAGCTATTATTCTAGAAACCCGGGTCACGTAGGCAACATTGTTGACCTGTTTTCCCCACCTCTCTGGATACCAACCTGCAGCGCAGTCCTTCCAAATCCATTTTGTGCATTGACGTTTACATTATTTTGCAACAAACTAGTAAGTTGCTCTAGGTCCCCCCTGGCAGCTGCGGACGCCAACTCGTTCCCCCAAGGCTCGGCCATTCTTTAGGGTCCTGACGATCGGGAAAAGATGAATTAGTTGTTTTTCTTTTTCCCTTTTCCTTCGCTCCTAACCAGGCTGCATGATGGCATCGGAGACTGACAGAAGGACTGGGATGGTTAATCTGGAGTAGAGCTTGGTAGTAAATACTAGTAAGATCTGCCTGCCAAAAGCCCGCCCCTCGATTCACACGTGATTATTCAGCAAAACTGAGCCATTGGAGAGGGGCTCCGCTCCTCGCTTTTTAGCTTAACCCCTATGAAGAATTCTGGTGATTAAACTGAGAGATATACAGGCACACATATATTTCTGGTAAATTACTCTGGACGTAAAATATAGGCAGAGCTGGCACGTACCTACACTACAGATCTCCGTGAGGAATGTGTGCGGAGATTTAAGGCACTAGATCAGGGCAGAAAATACCGCGAAAAAAGAGACATTTGGGGGGGAAGAAAAGGCATCAACCCACCCTTGTTCACGGTGGTGACTTGAGCCGCGCGAGCCAGTACCGCAGGGGCAGGTCCTCGAAGGGGCTCGGTCTCCATCCGTCTCGCCGAAGGGGTAGTCCTGAGTCCTCCGCGGCAGGGAGAGCGCCGCGGTGGCTGGATGCTGAGGTGCTCCGGGGGTTAAAGATGATCGCCAAAAGCAAATGAGAGTAGCAGTTCCGTGGCCCTCAAGTTACAGGTCGTAACGACTCCTCGGTGGCCTTGGATTCTCCGGAGGAGCCTTAATTCGCGTTCAGGCCGAGCTGCGGGCTAACGCCGCGCGGGAGGGCTCCGGAGCCCGCCAGCCGGGCTACCGCAGCCCCACCGAGCCTCAGAGGCCGTGGGAGCCAGGCTCGGCGCGCGTCTCCGGAGACTGCCGGGCGCGCGGCGGGCCCCCGGCAAGCCGGTCATGCCGGCCCCACCGGGTCCTGGGACTCCCAGCAGCGTGAGGAAGGGGGAGAGCGATGCGGGAAGTGTCTATGGGGCCCGGGCTGCTGAAGCAGCGCGCTGCAGCATCGCGGCTGCACAGGGCAGCCCACCGGTAACTTCCCGCCTACGACCGAGCCAGTTCAGACTTCCTAATGTAGAAGCTCATTGAGCTGCCGCCGCCTCTTTTCCTTCCTTTCCCGGTTTTCTGAGGGCCTCCGGAGATCGGGAGGGTCCTGGGAAGTCACAGGCCAAGCTCTGAGTATCGGGAGTCGCCACAATTCCAGGGCGCAGCCAGTCCCGCCGCTCTTGGCGAGAACCCAGCGGCTTCGGCGCCGGGTGCCACTTCGCCAACCTCTCGCGGTCCCCTGGCCTGTGCCCCCAGCCTGTGCAGCCGATAGGGCAGCGGCCGCCAGCCAGCTGTGCCCTGGAGCCGAGCTGGGTAGCACCGCTTCCTCCCGAGCCGCAGCGCTCCCAGTGACAGTTTCTTTTGTAGCTGGTCCCCCCCAAATCGCCGGTCCCTGCTCCCTTCACCCCTACAGACACTTGTGCGTCGTGCCCCTTTCTGGTCTTTTCCTTCCCTCCCTCCCTCCCTCGCTTCTTTTTTCGCTCAAACAATTGCTGCTTCTGTTGCCGCTGCAGAGACGGTGCCGGTTTCTTCTCCCTTTTTTCCGACCTCATCAGCTTTTTTTGAAAAGAAAAAAATTGAGCGCTTTTTGAGTTGAAAAACCCGCCCCCATTTTAACGGCAGAGTTTTAAGGAGGCTCGGCTGAGTTGCAGCGCCGCGGGAGCGGGAAGGTTGGGCACCGCCCACGCCCCGCCCTCCGCCCTGGTGGCGCTCAAGCACTCTGCCGGGCTCGCCCCGCCCCCCGCCCCGCGCCCTTTCTCCCGCCTCCTCGCTCTCCGCTTTCCTCCCTCAGTCTCCTGCGCTGGCTCCCACCCGCCAGCCCAGCGGCCAGGCCCCAGCCGGAGCGGCTTTTTCGGACCCGCGGAGCCGGGTTCGGCCCCCTCCGGCTCGCGGGCGGAATGGAGTCTGCGATGTGAAACCCCGGGCTGCCCCGAGGCCGGCGGGGGCGGAGGTGGAGGAAAGAGGCTTGTTAATTAAGGCTGCGGAGAGCCGCAGGGCCTTGGAGGCTCGGCGGCGCAGTCTGCTGGAAGGCGGAGAGGAGGCTGGCGCGAAGCGAGTCTTTCCCCGGCCCTGGCCGGGCAGCCCGGCCCGCCTCCGCGCTCCCCCGCTAGGCTCTCGAAGTTCGGGCGGCCAGGCCTACGGCTGCCGCCTCTTCCTCTGGGGCGCGCGCTGTGTAAACTCGGCCTCCTTTTCTCAGTGCAGAGCTTCGGCCTCGCACCTGCTAGCTCAACGCCCAGGGCCGCGGTGGGCAGAGGTGGCCGCGGGGGTGGAGGGAGAGACCTGACTGACAGCAAAACCAGTGCTCAGGAAAAGCAAAAGTCTTTTATAGACTGATTTTTACGAAAACTAAAGGCATGGTATAGGTAAGAAATCACGACGGACTCTGAAGCCTTTATGTTACAGGGACTTGAAACTGAAATATTCCATTTCTTTGGGGAAAGGGAGAAAAGCAATTAACTTTAAAGCAAAAAAAAAAAAAGTCTTGGGAAGGATTTTCTAACAAGGCCATTTCTTTCTTGTCAAAGTTCTCTCTGACTACTTAGATGGGACTTGTTTTGGGGGGGAGGGGGTGTCTAAATGTAAAGGAATAGTATCTTCCTAATCGTTTATTTCAATCATCTGAGACACCAGTTCTCTGTACTTTTAACTTCCTCTTTTAGCTATGTAAGATTAATTAATTACTGTTTTCTATATTTTTTGCACTTAAAAATATCCAACACGGTTGCAGGATGCACCCAGTGGTCAAAATGAAACCAAGCAAAAAATGACAGGTGGTCTAATTATTACCGACTTCTAGCAAGCATGTCCTCAAGCAACATCTATACCCAGCTCCTTGAAGTACACTGGGAGTATTAGCAACGAAACACACCAACAACATTGGGATAATCATCTAGCATCAGATTGCCTGGTAGGTAGAGAGAGAGTTGAAACTGCAAAGAATCCTGCAGTGTTTCCTTTAACTGAATTGTTGAGAGGAAAATAACCAGAGCTCTTTTCTTAGGTAACTAAACTTGAAATGTGAATCAAACATGAACTACAACAGAAGAAATTAACTCCTCTCGTTTCTTACATATATTTAGACATTTCAAATAGAACATTTAGGATTCCATATATACCAGTAAATACCATAAATAATATAATTTACTTTTGATTATTCTGGGAAATTAGTATGTAATCTTTCAGTACAGCTGGAGGGTGTGATGATATAGTAGCACTGTTGGCTGTTAAGAGAGAACTGGCATTAGTCCAACTTATGAGAGTTGCTTTCTAGCATTTATTATGGTTTCTTGCTAAGAGAAGACATTGTAATAAGGAAGAATATTGTACTCATGTAAAGTATAGGTATACATGTGTTATCATTTTCATGAAATAAAATTCTTTTTGCTGAATAATGATAAATAAAACTTATGGTAATTTAAGATGCATACAGAGCTGGATTAATAGTTTTGGAGCTCTTAAGCATTGAAAAGATTTTGATGTCCCAGCAACTCACCTCATATGTAAATAAAAATAATACAAAACCAAAAAATAAGTGTAAAGGAGTCCAACAAAGTTCTGATTTTTCCCATGTTGACTACTTCAATGCTTTTGCTGAAATATTAAATTCTTTAAGAAAGTTTGTTTGTTTTTTACTCTGGCTTAGCTGGTGTCCTGAAGCATATACTTCGTTTGCTTATTGTATAACCCAGAACTGACTGCATAGAGATTACAATCTTAGTTCAGAAAGCGTAAGTAAGCACTACAAAAGACCTGCAATGAAAATCTCATATTGAGGGCTAGTTCACTGAAGTCAAAGGTGAGTATCTTTGCCCTCAATAAGCTTACATTCTAACATGGTGTACAAAAAAGATTGACAGTTAAGCATCTGTTATTTTGAAAGTAGTAGTTTGTCTTTTAACACAGTAATGATATCTCTCTCAAACACTGAAATAGAGCCTTTTAGTTGGATATAAAATACTAACAGTCATGGAAATTTTTTCAGCAGTTTATACTCATTTTAAAGGCTTTATAGAAATACTACAGTCAAATTATTTTGTGCTTTTTCCCTCATTGACTTAAGTATGCATAGTTTCAGAATGATTAACTTACGGATATGTGTATATGGTATTTACAATTTCTTTACATAGTCCCAAAGTCTTCCTTTTGTTATATTTATAGATCCAAGAGAGGTAGAAAACAGACTGGTACCCTCAAGGGGCCTTTTTATCATTTCATTATTGTGGCTTTGGCATTTTATTTCTGAAATTCAGCAGGCTTTTTCATATGGGTTCTCACACCACTTATGAAAAGTCTTTTTGTAAAGTAAGAAAAAAAATGCCCAGTAAGCAACTCAAAAGTTTAAACATAATAGCAACAATTAATACTTATATAGTTTTTCCTGGTTATAACATCATGCACACATTATTTAATCTTTACAACTCTGGGACGTAAATATGATAACTATCCCCATTTTTCAGGTGAAGGAATTGAGGCTTATAGAGAATGTGACTAAGGCCAATAAGTAGTGGATATAGGAATTTGAACTCAGAATCCATCCCCAGGTGTTAGGCCTTTTCCATTACATAAGAGTCCAGTTCACTGGAAGCTTTGGGTTTGGAACTCTCCCAGACTTTTCCCTATGTGCTTCTTCCATTGGCTGGTTTTGGCCTGTATCCTTTCCCCTTTTCCTGTAATAAATTGTAACCATAAGCTAAAAAAAAAAAAAGAGTCCAGGATCAGGCACTAGTGTCCTAACAAACATTAAATCATTATATGAAATATATTTTGGGTTACTTAAGTGTGGATCTAACTGTAGTAGCATTAATCTTCTCAGGAATTAGATTGTAATTGAGTAGCATTGTTAAAAGCTTGATTAACTTAAGGGATCAAGGTTAACACCCCCAATAATGAGTCATGTTGATATCATGTGTCCCTGATATGATGTGATGAGGACACATCACCTTTGTGGAATCCTTCCCCTGAATCCATAAACTCAGCATAATTCTGAGAAAACATTAGACAAACCCAAACTGAGAGACATTCTATAAAGTTCCTGACCATTAGTCTTCAAAAGTCAAGACCGAGCAATGGTAACAGATTGGAAGAGGCTAAGGAAACATGACCACTAAATGTAATGTGGTATGCTGCTTTGGACCCTGGAACAGAAAAAGTACATTAATATAAAAATCCAAATAGTCTCTAGAACATAATTAATAGTATTAATGCCAGTGTTAATTTCTTAGTTTTGATATCAGTACCATGGTCATGCAAGATGGTAACAGAGGAAGCTGGAAAAAGGTAAATAGGAGCATTCTGTACTATGTTTGCAACTATTATATAAATCTAAAATTATTTCAAATAAAAATTTAGCAAAATAACTAAAAGTAAACTTTATTATATATATTTGAAAAAATATGAAATAAAATTCCTTTTAAAAGAAGAATGGTAAGATCAAAGAACATGGAGATTCTAGAAAAAGATCTATATTTGAATTAGACTGAGCTCCATGAGTTAATGCAGTAAAACAACTATGAGAATGGATAGATTAAAATTATTTTTCTTTGCTCATGCTTATGGACAGAGAATCTCTATATTTTTATTCTCTCAGTTTTTGACACTGGAATGAAATTGTTTCCTTTAAGGAAGGAATTCTGGGGAAATGAATTTTCTCTTTTTTTTAAAAGATGTTTTTGATGTGGACCACTTTTAAAGTCGTTATTGAATTTCTTAAAATACTGCTTCTGTTTTATGTTTTGGTGTTTTGGCCACAAGGCATGTGGGATCTTAGCTCCCCAACCAGGGATCAAACCTGCATCCCCTGCATTGGAAGGCAGATTCTTAATCACTGGACAGCCAGGGAAGTCCCGAATTTTCTCTTAATTCAGTATTTATTTTTCTTTCATTCCTTTCTCTGTAGTGGAAAGTTACTCTGGATTCTGGGTATCCAACCATGAATAGTTACATCATAGGGAAGAATCAGTCTCTTCAGGAATTATACACTATGGAGGGTAAAATGCAGGGAGGCAACAGGGTGAGTGGAAAGAGCACTAGTTTTGACCTAGCCTTGAATACTAGGTCTGTCCCTGTATAGCATGACTTTGGGCAAATTCTTAGCCTATCAGAGCAGTTTTTTATTCTGTAAAATGGTTGTTGTAAAAATTAAATGAGATAAGGTGTGTGAAGTACCTGTACCTACTAGACATCCAATAAAAATAAATTCAAAGGCATTGGTTGTTATGTACCCAAGAGTTTGCTATTTATGAACTATTGTGAATATAAAAACACATAAAATGAAATGGCTGATAATCTCAAAGAACTTACAACCTTTGAGGAGAGATTAAAACATGCAGAGATGAAACAATTAGAGAAAAAAATTGCAGAATTTATCAGAGTATTAAACTGTGTTGTAAAGATAGTACAGCAGTGATTAGAAAGGAGAAGAATCCTTGTTGGCTTAAATATTATGAAAGAGGTGATCCTGAGAAAAGCATTTAGGAACTGGTATACAAAATAATAGCAACTAATATGGTTTAAGGTTTTGAAAAGTTTTCACAAGCATTGTATCACTCAATAATCACAATCACGCTGTGAAATAAGTTTTATAAGCCCCATTTTAGAAGTAAAGAAATCTAGAGTCAGAGAAGTTTCTTGTCTGTTTTTGTCAAGTGGCAGAACTAGAACTCAAGCCTAGTAATGCTGACTATGAAATCTATGCTTGTTTTGTAAAAATATTTTATGCTTCCATGCATTTTCATAATTGTTTTCTCATCACCTGAAATAGTCATGTCAGAAGCTGAAGTCAAGAGTCTAAGTGACCCATCCAAGTTCCCCCAGCTAATTAGTTGGGAAAGCAGTACTAGAAACCATATGCCTGAATGTCTAGTGTATTCTCCCCCTCTTTCTGTATTACCACATTCTTTTAATTTCCAGATGGAGAGGAGGGAGGGAGAAGGGGAGCAGTACTGGATTTGAATGGGCTCCGAGATATACACACATGTCATCACAGAGAAAAATCTCAACTTTGCAGGGCTGCATTAATCCTGGCCATGTAACTAGAGACAATCATTCACCTGCCTTGTGCTGAGAATGACATATATGAATGGGGCAAGTGAATTGCCACACTTAAATTGCTGGTACTCTGTTTTACCTCTTAATTCATATTCGTGCTATATTTTGGAATTACTTCCTTGGGGGTGGCAATTAACCAAGAAACCCTTCAATTCATGTGACTATGTATGGTTCTGTTCCTTATCTACCTCATTCTGGTCTAAATACAGACTATTACATGAGAGTTGTAGGCCAGAATATTTTCGTCTAGAGAAAAAAAAGCAGAATAAACCTAGATCTTTAGAACACCATTGTGCTCTTTTTGTTCAGGGAATACAAAGATTCTATATGGTGATTTCACTAGTTTCTGTTTTAACTGTACAGCACAAAATCAGCAAACTTACTTCACACTTTCAGGATTTTACATACTTTCCACCGCAAGTTCATGCTCTATTTCAGTCCAGAAGATGATATTTTCCCAAGTCAAAGTTGAACATATTCTACTGTCACTCTTCCTCCAGCGGGAATGACAAACTATCACACTTCACTGTACATAGTCTTCGACTATTCTTGGCTCAAAGCCTGATCATCTTTTTCTCGAGATCGATATTCTCACCTTTCTCAGCTTCCATGTCTGCCCCATGACTACCGTGGGAATCTGGTTGCTTGCCATTCCTTGTTACTGAATGTCTGAGGATGCAAGCGTCAGGGCTTGGGATCGAGTGTGACAGTGTGCAAGTGGGCTTTGACAAGTTGAGCATAAAAGGCTATGTGAAGTTGTATTTTGGTGAAACAGAGAAAATGTACATTTATGAAATGTTGTTTATTAGACGGGATGTGACGGTGTGCTGAGTTGGTTTGTGAGGCTTGACGTGTATGTGTGTTACTATATAACCACGTAAGGAGCAGAATCTAATCCCCGCCCTAGCCACGGGGAGGCGGTACCCCGAGGCCTTTGCTTAATTCAAACCGGAATAACCTGTTGCGGGACTCCAAGCTGCCGCAGTTGCAGGTTGGCGTCCCCGCCGGCGGCGCGCAGATCTCCGCCCGGTAGTCGCGCGCCCAGCGCCTGACAGGAGGGCAGTCACGTGGTAGCCGCAAAGCGGTGCTTTGCGACCTCGATGACAGGCAAAATGTGCGACAGCTTCGGCGCTGGCCAACCAGGGGCGGAGGCGGCGGCCAGGGAGGAAGCGGAGGAGGCGGAGGCGGCCGTGGCGTTCGCCCGCCTGCTTTTTCGCTCGCTTTCCCCGCCCCCGCCGGTCTTGTCGCCGTTGAAGGGAGCCGGCTGCGCGCTGTCGCAACCAGCCCTCATCCTGGCCGGCGACAGTAAGACCGAACCCTCATCCCTACCAACCTCCCTGTTGAGGCGGCTCGGGCTCCGCGGGGCGCAGGCAAGCGGCCCAGGCGCCTGAAGGTTACCGAGTGCATGAGCGCTTAGCCTCCCGCGCTGCCCCGCCCGCCGGCCCGCCGGCCCGCCCGCCGGCTCGCCCGCCAGCCCCTCGGCGCCCGGCGGCGACGGCGGCGGCGGCGGAGACGGCCGCAGGAGGCGCAGTCTCCCGCCCGGGTGCGCGCTTCGCTCCTGGAGCCGCGGAACTCGGCAGCCGCCATGGCGTCCAACATGGACCGAGAGATGATCCTGGCAGATTTTCAGGTGAAGTATCGGGCCCAGTTACCCTTTCACCTCCAACCTCGTGGGTTCCTGGTGCCCAAAGGGTGGCCTCTTCCCAGCGTTTGTTTGAGCACTGCAGTGCTGTGTGGTTTGAGTTTTTATACGGTACCTGACATGAGGTGTGTGTGAGTGTGGTGTGTGTGTGTCTGTGTGTGTGTGTGTGTGTGTGTTGTGAACTGTGGGGGACTATGTTATGTTGGGGGTGTGTAGAATGGCTTATGTACGGCTTGAATGGTATTTGTCGAGTGAGTGGGTGTTCTGTCGGGTTGTTTTGTGCGTGGATTGTATTGTTTCCTGTATTATAGGTAGTGTGTAGAATTCGAGGATAAGTGTGGGGCTTTTAAGTATGAGGTGCTTTAGGTGAGGAGTTTTGGGTTTGTGAGGAGGGTGTGCTGTATGGAGTGTGGGTGTGATGTATTAAGGGGAGAGTAAAAAAGAATGATGGTGAGGAGGTGGTGAGGGTAGCGGGACATTGTGCTGGTTTTGAGGGAGAAATAAACATTTGAGACTGATGCCTTATTGGAGTCTTTGGGGTGTAGGAAGAGGAGGAGGCAAATAGACTGTATATATCAATGTATCTTTGCAGTGAGTTCACAAGCTTAATAAATTACCAATTCATATTTGTGGATTCCCTTCCTCTACAGATTTGAACTACTTGGTTGGTGTCCTTTCTCCAGGAGAAATTTTAAGGATGAGCAAAGATTATTTCTTACTGACTCAACTGTAGTGACACTGGCATATAAGTATTTTAGGGAGGACCTTTGAAAGTAGAGCTGTATGCTTCATGAAAGAGTTGGAGTTAGAACTAATACCCTGTAAACACCACTTTTGCCTTTTGATGTTGGAAGAAAATATTGTAGTGAGATATTTTTAACCATTTATTTTGGCATTAACTTAGAAGCTATAGTTCTGTATAGGCAGACGTTTCCCTCCTTTAACACTGCCGTCATTGCACATGGTCTAACGCTAGCATAGTAGGCAATATTTTTCCTTACTGATATTTTGTTGGGCTTTTTTCTTTCTCTAATTTTTAAAGTTACTTATTTTTACAACTAAATATTCTGATGGCCATTTCCAGAGTTTGCTCATTTAATTATTCAAGTCATATCTGCTACATTAGGAATATGCATATATCTGCATTTGATTATACTGTAACTTTCAAACTCAAACAGAAAGAAGTTCTGAAAATAAAAGTTGACCACAAGATTTTGGTGCTTTGTAGGATTAGGATTGGCCTGAGATTTTCTGCCTAATTCTTTCACCTTTTTTTTCATTCTTCAAGTTAGTCTTTTATCTAATGTGGAATGTAGTTGTGTGATAAAGGACTCTATATGTCTAGGAATGATTTTATCCTTTTGTAAAATTGTTCTGCTCTAGTAGGAATGGCTTTAAGCAACAAAAAGTATAGTTTACCTCATTAGAAGCTTTAAGGTAACTGTAACTTTGTTTTGATTTACCAAACTTTTGACTTCCTCTAGTAACTTGTAGCTGTTTGCTCTCTTATTATTTGTGACAATTATTATTATTATTATTTTTTGGCCATGCTGCGTGTCATATGGGATCTTAGATCCCCGACCTGGGATCCAACCCGTGCCCCCTGCAGTGGAAGCGCGGAGTCTTAACCACTGGACTGCTGGGGAAGTTCCTATTTGTGACCATTATTATGCTTAGCTTTATCGGCCAGTCTGGAAATTTAGGATTCCTGCATTCAGAGGCAAAGTAAGATTTTCTGACAAGCATTTGGGATTTTATTTTGATTGCATGAAAACATTCTAATAAGTTTTTTTCTTCAAACCAATAGCAATGCTGTGAACAATTGTTTACAAATTGGAAAAAGCTTATGACATCTGCAGCGAACAATTGTTTTCCAAATGGTGAGAGTTAATTGCATATTGTCAAATAGGCAGGAGAACATTACTGGTAGAATAAAAGTTATTTAGAAAACTATGCACAAGCACGTTAGCCTTTTGTGTATTTTAGGAACCTTGTATTCCTCTTACAAATGATGATTCCAGATGAGTTTATTCTTGTGGACTTGGTTTTAAAATGGATTATTCTTCACTTTGCTGTACACCTGAAACTAGCACAACATTGTAACTCAACTATACTCCAATATGAAATAAAAATTTAAAAAAAGGATTTTTCTTACTTTTAAAAAATATTATGTAAAAGTTTTTTAGAATTGACTTTAAAAAATTAGCATTTATCCAGTTATCAGAAACCAGGCAATTTATTTTTTAAATTATAGCTCAAGACTTGGAATGTAGATGCTTGGATGAGACTGGCTTCTTCTATAACTGGTCAAATCAATTTCCCTACCCAAAAGTGAAAATAGTAAAATTATGTTCTATTTACCTCATATGATTGTTAGCCACTCCGCCACTGATTTCAACAGAAGTCCTTTGTTTATTGAGTGGAAATAGAGAATACAAAATCCTTCTCAAAAACTTTCCCATATTTAGACATTGTATTTTCCAGCAATAATCAAAATCTTAAACTTATTTATTTTTAAAATCTAGTCACATTTAAAAATCATGTCCCTTTCTACAAGAGCAGCACTGAGCTCTCAAAACTATTATTAATTTTCACAGTCATATGAAGTAAACAACATAATTTTACTATGCTCACTTTTGGCTGGGGAAATTGATTTGCCCAGTTATAGAAGAAGCCAGTATCATCCAAGCATCTACATTCCAAGTCTTGAGCTATAATTTAAAAAATAAATTGCCTGGTTTCTTGTAATGAGATAAGTAGTGGATGGAAGAGTTCAGCTCAGACTTAATGGGGTAGATTTGAGACTTTGTAGGTGAGTGAACTAATTACAAAGCAAATATATTCCAAATTGTCCTCTAGAAGATTTTTTCCCCCAAGTAAGAACAGCTGCCAGTAGGAAAAAAATTTAAATTGTGGTGAAATACACAATAACATAAAATGTGCCATCTTAACCATTTTTATCAGTACGTGTCCAGTTCAGTGACATTAAGTACATTCACATTGTTGTGCAGTCATCACCACCAGCCATCTTCAGAACTCTTTTTATCTTGCAAAACTGTAACTCTCTACCCATTAAACAGTAATTTCCCATTCTTCCTTCTCCCCAGCCCCTGGCAACCACCATTCTTTCTCTGTGAATGTGAATGCTCTAGGTACCTCTAATAAGTGGAATCATACAGTATGTGTTCTTTTGTGACTGGCTTATTTCAGTTAGAATAATGGCCCCAATTTTGTAGCATGTGTCAGAATTTCCTTCCTTTTTAAGGCTGAATAATATTTCATTTCATGTATTTACCATATTTTGTTGATCTGTTCATCTGACAATGGACACTTTTTCCCTATGTTTTGGCTATCATGAATCATTAATGCTGTACATGGATGTACAAATATCTCTTTAAGTCCCTGTTTTTATTCTTTGGGGTGTATACCCAGAAGTAGAATTGTTGAATCATATGGTATTTCTATTTTTAATTTTTTTAGGAACCGCCATACTGTTTTACATAGTGGCTGCACCACCAAAAGTTTGAATGGAGAGAATGACAGTGTAGTGTTTAATTAATTTGTAAATTCCACTCTGAACAAATGAGTTTAGAACTTGGAATAGTCCAACAGAAATCAGCTATAAATGTAAATAGTGTTAGCATAGTATATTACTGGTAAAGGAATGACTAGACTAGTACACCTACAGTTTTGGCTGACCAGAACCAGGAGGGGGTGTAAAGGAATTTCCTGGGTTTAAAAAACAGGCAGACACTGATGAATCAAGAGAGGTTTTTTTTTTTCTTCTTCCTTAAAGTTTTTTTTATAACAGATGCATTCAGGTGCAAGTTCCAAATCTTTTTCTTTTTGTAATTGTATAATTCATTAAGGTTGAGGTATAGAGCAAAAATCATTTGATCAAACAAACTTTTGAGACTGTATTCGATTTGCTTACAGATGTGAAAACATTTATCCAAACAAAATTGCGGTTGCTATTTAATAATTTCAGTAATTAGTTACCTCTTACTTTGGGTCTAGATGAACAAAAAAATGAGTCTTCTCCTTCCCCCACCCCTTTAACCTTTCAGTTAATGCCATGGTAAATTCTTTTTCCTCTAAGATACTTTTTTTTACTTATAATTTTCCTTTGGGAACAAAATGAGTGGTGTACCCATTTAGATTAGTGTCACATGTGGGTCTCATGTTTTTCTATTTATGTTTCTTTGTTACTGATAATATAGATACATAGATCATAGCTCTACTCAAGTGAAGAAAAAATAACTTTCACTAGTAGTAATATTTTCTATCAGACTTTATCATAAACAAAACTTATCTGCCTTTCTAAAAAAGTATTCGTTCTGAATCTAGTTCCATTGGTCACATATTAAGAGTACCTTTATTTCTTCTCTAGTTTGGCACTGATTTTGATGTTACTTTCAGTTGTATATCCTGGATGACACAATTGTGGCTTTGTTTTCTACTCCTGGTCTTTCCAGCTAGTAATACCTTTGCTGCCTAAATTGCTTTGTACATTTACATGTATTGGACTATCACTATGGGATGTAGTGAGTTTTCATTTGCCTATCAACTCCTCTTTGAAGCATGGACTCTTCCATGACACTACTGGTAAGTTACTTGTAGGTAATTTCTGCCCTTTCATTACATTACACTTTTTCCTTCTAAATGAAGCTGTGAATCACTCTTCTTTCTTTTTTAGTTTGACGCAAAGAGATATTTTCTACAAAAGAGGATACCAGACTGCGAGTAGAAATGGTATCGATCCAGACAGATAGGTATCCTTGGTGATGTTGTGGATGAGGGACCAAACTAAGTATTCATGGAACATCATCTTTATTTCCTGGGATGTTACCTTGGGTAGGAGATAGAACTATGGCAGAAAGTAGTCTTGTTAGTATTCTTTCTTTCCTTTCTTCACTGTCCCCTTCATTTTTAGAGGGACAAAGCATATTGTTTTGTGTCTGGATTGTTGGTCATTGGGAAAATAAGGTTTTGGCATGTAGATTAAAGTTTAGTAGTTAGTGGTTAAGAGCATGGCCTTTGATGTCAGATTACTTAGATTTAAATCACAGCTCTGCCATTCACTCATCTTGTGATTTTTGACCAGTTACTTCACACCACTTTGCTTCAGTTTTCCCATATGAAAAAAGGGTTAATGTAAAGTGATTAGAACAGGTATCTGACATAGAAAGTGTTTTAATAAATTTTAGCTGTTATTTTCATTGTTGACAGTTTTTTTTTTTTTTTGCGGTACGCGGGCCTCTCACTGCTGTGGCCTCTCCCGTTGCGGAGCACAGGCTCCGGACGTGCAGGCCCAGCGGCCATGGCCCACGGGCCCAGCTGCTCCGCGGCACGCGGGATCCTCCCGGACCGGGGCACGAACCCGCGTCCCCTGCATCGGCAGGCGGACTCTGAACCACTGTGCCACCGGGGAAGCCCCATTGTTGACAGTTTTAAAGTATGCACTTGTTCTCTGCAGGGGACTTCAGAGATCATCTATTTCTAGCTTCTCATTTTTCCTTTCGTGGACGTTGAGACCCTGAAAAAGGAAGTGACTTGTCCACGGTCATGAACTGGTTTGAAACAAAGATTTTATCCAGGTGTACATAAGAGTGTTCATTTTCTAGCTTAATTTGTCAAATAGCTTGGACGTTTAGAGGAAAATGAGACCCACCACTTAGAAATTTGTCCAAATTGTTAAAACTTACATAGAAAATAAATTAACAGTGCCTGGCATATAGCAGACATGCCAGCAGGAAGGGAAGGAGGGAGGGAAGGTGGGAAGGAGGAAGGGAGGAAGGGAGGGACTGATCGTTCCTAAACTGCCATTCCAGTTCAGTGCCATGCTTCTAAGCTCACAGGTGATCAGAAGCCATGGAATGGAGAGACTTCAGATTTGTTGAGCATGGTTCGGTTGATGCCTGTTGTTTGCCAGACAGGTTTTATGGACTCTGTAGTTCAGGGGTCAGGAAATTGTAGCCTGTTAGCTGGTTGCCTGTTTTTATACATAAAGATTTATTGGCACACTCATTTACCTATTGTCTATGACTGCTCTCTTGCTGCAGTGACAGAGGTGAGTAGTTGAGACAGAGACTTCATGGCCCACAAGCTTAAAATATTTACTATTTGAGCTTTTAAGATAAAGTTATCTACGTCCCCCACCCACCTGAAATCAATACTTTCTTTTGAAATCAATACTTTTCTTTCTAGGTTTTAGTAACTGCAAAGTGTTAGAACATTTGAATGCCTCACAGGTACACATGGTTACTTCTCTATAGGAGGCAGTTAGAACATTGCACTTAGGCAGACTAGAGCACTTGTTTTTGTGCTTTGTTTTGGCTGTGGTTTTCTGAGCAAGTCATTTATCCTTTCTGGGTGTCAGTTATTCAGTCTATAAAATGTAGATCTGCTTAGACCCATATCTACTTGAACACAGAAGATTAGACTAGATTAGGTGTTCAAATAGAGTCTGGATAATCAGTTGGCAGCAGTGGGGTTGAGGACATTCAGTTATAATTTAAGTAATTTATCTAGCTTAGGGGTCAGCAAACTACATCCTGAGGGCCAAATCACCAGATTTTTTGTCAGCAAGTCTTATTGGAAGGCAGTCTTTCATGTTCATTTACATACTGTCTCTGGCCACTTTTGCCCTCATTAGCAGAGTTGAATAGTTGATTGCATGACCTGCAAAGCCCAGTATATTTACCCTGCCCCATATAGGAAAGTTTACTGATCCCTGGTCTAGATAAGTGGTTTTCAACTTTGAATGATTTCTGTTCCCCAGAGAACATTAGACAATTTCTAGAGAAATTTTTGGCTATCACAACTGCGGGGTGCTAATAGCATTTAGTGGGTAGAGGCCAGGGGTTCTGTTAAACATTGTATAATGCAGTAGACATCTTGTGACAATGAAGAATTATCTGCCCAAGAATTTCAGTAATTCTGAAAACCCTTGATCTAAATCAGTGGTTCTCAAACTTTAGCTTACATAAGAATAAGTGGGAGGGCTTGTTAAATCACAGATTACTGGAGCCCAGAATTTTTGATTCAGTGGATCTTGGGTGGGGCCTGCAAATTTGCATTTCTGCCAGGTTCCCAGGTTATGCTGATGTTGCTGGATCCAAGGACTACACTTGAGAAAAACTGATCTAGATGATTTTTGAGGTTACATCCATTCCTGTGATTGTTTGATTTTGTGATCTTAAGTACTCTTCCATTTTTTGGCTTAGGAAAATTTGAGTTTTTCAGTATATACTTGATGCTCATAATAAAACATGCTGTTTCATGACTCCACATGTTTGAACCCGTAGTTTTCCGTGTCCCTTTGGAAAACTTCTATTTATTGTTCAAAATTATTGCCTACCTTTTGTTTATAAAACATCAGTACTCTGTGCCCAGTTAGTGTTAATCATTTCTTCTTATATATCTTGTACATATTTCTTTTATATCAGAAATAAGAGAATTTCTCAAAAAATTCTGAAAAGTTTCTGAAATTCTCAAAAATTTCTCTTTTGAGTCTTATATCAGATTGTCAGTAATCACTTAACATGTTTCTTTTCCCTACTGTCAGCTCTGAGTGAACAGCTGCTTGGGTCTTAACCACTGTTCCTATAGTATCTATTAAGAGGTGCTCCGTGAATATTTTTTGAAGAAATATTATGAATATTGGCTGTTATGGTACAAGTAAATGGAGTAGAATTGTAAATTATGTATTTTTAAGCATCTACCATTTTCTGACATATGGTTTTGAATAAGAAACTCTGTCACTGTGAGAATAAAAATTAGACTAGTTTATTAAATTGAGGGTTATAACTTCAAGGTGACCCATTTATAGAGAAGTACAAAACACCCACACTCTGTTTTAGCTTTTATAGAGTGCTCAGTAAGTTAATGTGACAAAATATACGGCCTGAGGCCATATTTGTAAAGTTTGAATGCTGTTGCTGAATTGCTACATGTTAGCCATTCTTCCTGATTATGTTTTCACTCTCAAACTGTTTTTTAAGGCAGAAATTCTAATTTCAAATAAAAATTGCTTACCATGTTAAATCATTAGTCATTGACTTCTAGGTAAGTTTGAGATAATTGCAAGAAGCAAAATTAACAGAATAATTGTACCTGTCTTTATACTTATTTGTGGTTATAGAGGAATAATTGAGATAGAAAGAATGAGATGTCAAGTTGTGGTAAGGAAAAGTGGAAAAGTTTGCAGGTTATATGTACCTTAATGGCATTAGAGTTAGGTTCCAGTCACCTGTTTTTTTTCCCTCTGCAGTTCACCTGGTTTAATGACTGAAGTTGAAAAGTGTTAGTGAGAGGAAAGTTTTGTCTCTTGTGTCCTCCTGGCTCCCCATTCTCTTTCTCCCAAGGGAAAAGTAGTGGTTGAACTTTTTTTTTTTTAAGCCAATTTTAGTGATATTCTTTGGCATCTAGTTAAAGTGAGATGGAAACACAATTGAGCATTTTTATTTTAGGTTTAATGAGGAAGGAATAATAATATTAGCATATAGCTTTTGATTGATTTGTATGTGCCAGATATTGTGCTAGGTTCTTTTTTTTTTTTTAAGTTGATATGTTGTATTCTCAATTTTATTCAGTTCAAGAAATTTTCTTTTTTTTTTTGGCCACAAGGCATTCAGGATCTTAGTTCCCCGACTAGGGATCGAACCTGTGCCCCCTACAGTGGAAGCGCGGGAGACTTAACCACTGGACCGCCAGGGAAGTCCCTGTGCTAGGTTCTTAACATCTGAATTCTGCAGTGACCCTGTCTTAGGATCCAGAGATACAGTTCTCCGTGGCTTCTGTAATGTCTTGTGAGCACAGGCACTGACTTTTTGCTCCTGACTATGTTTTCAAGGATATTTGTATAGTGAGCAGCCTTGGAAGACAGAGGTAATGTCTCTCTCTGGAGCAAAGAGCAGGCATGCATAGTATCTATTTTAAAAGATTTGGGTTCTCTAGGCTCTAGGTTCCTCTTCTGTAACACAGTCCACTGTGTGTGCAGGTATCACTTGGCCTACTTTGTGTCACCCTGTGGGAAATGGGACTGGGAAACTGTGCAAGGATATTCTGACTACAAATATTGCCATGAGTCATAAAGTTCATTGTCTCCAACCCAGGAGTCTAGCTCTTCTGCCAGCATCTATGAAACTGACAGGCTCTAACTTAGTTTGCAAGTAGGGTAAAAATCTCAGATCCTTCTCTGCTCTTAATAGTTCTGGCAACAAGGATGGGATGTTGACAGAAACATAGGTTTCTGGAAGAGGAAGGGTGAGGGCCTTATAGGCTGGTTAATAATTTGAGGGAAGTCCATGGGAATTAGTAGTGAACATGTTGACAAAATTGTTAAGTGGTTCTCTACTTCCTTGCCTGTTAATGAGGAGGAATTAAGGAGGTGGTTGCAGACTGAGTACCAGGAAGTAGGTTCAAAGACAGCTGCCTGAACATTCCTCTGGTTGAGGCTAACTCTCAACAACCCTCAAATATCCTCTCTGATAGAGGGAATTTTTTTCACCAGTCTGTCAGTCAGAGTCAAGTTCAGACTCCTCACAATGTAACAACTAGCACTAAGATTTGTCCTGGCTGGGCAGAAGGCTCTGCCTCCTTTCAGACATTTACAGATGTGTGTAATTTGCAGTTGCTGTGGGCAGAAAGCAAAGTTGTTAGAACTTTCACTAGTTTGTCTGAGAGATAAGAGGATGGGGGTACAGAATGTCTTGTGGCTCAGCCCCTCCTTTGGGGCCCCTCCTTCCCAACTTCACTGTCTGAAGCAAAGCCACTGACTCAATGAGGTCCTCAATTTATTGAGGTTTCCCTAAACCTTGTCCTGGTTCACCAGTGGTTCAGCCAAGCTGAAACTGATTGTGTCTGCTCATCTTTTGTGGCTGTTCAGCCTTTGCACCAGCTATGCAGACTGGTAATGACTGTAATTGCTGTGTTCAGTGGACAGAACGCAAGGCTGTTCTTATAGGTCTGGCCTGTACTCTCCTTCATGAACTTGTATTTTTGCTGACCCTTGGCATGTTGCCAACGGCCTAGCTATTTGGTCTGCCACTTGGAAACTATAGACTGGCAGATTAAAGACTGCTTTCTTTGAAGCTGTGAACTATGGAAACAAATTATAGCTGCTGATCAGACTGTCTGGATCACTCATGTAGATGCCCACAGTAAGGGCCTTTTCTCTGATGAAGCCCCCTGGAATCAAGCTTCTGATTGAGCCTGCACTGCCCAGAGCCATCATTGTTGCCAGGATCCGTCATTGTATCAGATGTGACAGCATATCAACTGTCATAAAGTGTGTAAAGTAAAAGACTATATTTCTGATGCAGGGGGTACCATTGCATGCCAGACTTGTGACTCCTGCCAAAAGTTGACCTGTTTGCCATATAATGAGAGAAGCTACATTACATGGGATGTGGCCCCTGCCTGTTTCGGCAGATTAAATAAATTGGGCCTTTGACCTCCCTCTCTGAGGTATCAGTGGTGCCTCACTGCTGTTGACACTTTTTCTGGTAGTGTTGTTGTTGTTTTTAGTCCAGTTAGCTGACTGGCTACACCATTTTGACCCTTGAAACTAATTGCGTTATGCTTTCCAGCTTTCTGGACCATTTGCAGTCTGGCAGTGGTGCACATTTTATTGCACCATTTTTATTGTATTAGTGAGCTGATAGTCAAGATATTTGAGGGGCCTTTCATGCCCTCTGCCATTCACAGGCATTTGGTATGTGGACAAATGTTGACTGCTGGAATAACTTCCTCCTCAGTAAGCCAGTTTGGTCACTGAATGCAGCTATCTCCAGAAAGGGATCATTTCATCTTGGCTACTTCCTGGGTAACGATCAGAATGGAAGGGGTGGGAGGTTATGTAGCTCTATTTTGAAAATTCAGGATTCCACCCTGACCATTTCTGGGCATGATGCTTCTTTATTTCTCCTAGCAGCAACTCACTGCCAGCCTGTTGATATACCTTCTGTGTGGCAGCTTGCCAAAAGGTGGTGTAGGGGATTTAAACTGAATTCTGGTTCAGCTACCTGGGTTTTCTTGTTGGGTTGACATGGTCCTAGATCATAAGGATAATGACCACTTGGTTGAGTACACTGCTTGCTGAGCCTCCCTATGGTGGCTTGTGTGGATCAGTAGGGACCATAAATGGGTTTCTGTACATTTTATGAAAATTCCCTTGACCATCTTGCACCTGACATTTCCAGGTAAAAGGCCTGCGTGTAATTAGGAGATGATTGAAAGAAGATGAAATTATAGCTACTGGAAGGGGACATATGATTTTGTGGCAGTGGAGGTAAAGCAACAATCTTGACGCCTGGGGAAGGATCGCCTTAGACCCCAGAAAGTTCGGGGAAAGGAAAGACATTAATGTTCTTTGTTTTTCTGAACCGAACTTGAAGCCTTCCTTATGAAGGAAAATGCCTGGTACAGCTCTTCCAAACTGTTGCAGGCACATTCAACTCAGTCGACTGCTGGATCTGCCAAGCCCCATTAGAGGGCTCTGATAGCTATTTGATTGTCATTCCTCTTAACCTTACTGAAAGGTCTATTGGAAATACCAGGGGTTGGCCCTCAGCTTTTTTACCTTCTTGCAAAACACCTGTCAACACTTCCTGATGCCTACCCCACCCCCATACCATAGCCTTCACTCAGAGATTCTGTAGGGCAGATTACTGGTGGCCTGCACAAATGGGACAGTTTATATTAACTTCATTAATTCCTTTCAAAAACAAGGACTAGGCTCAGTTGCTGGAATTGAACTGGGAACCCTAAGGACCACCACTTGGATGGGAGGCCATGTTAGGACACAAGTTGACAGTGCCTCCCAGACTGATATAGGTCCCACTTGGAAGGACCCAACAATTGTAAACAACCCACTCTATCTAGGTGCACTGTGTCTGCCCTGAGGACTGTATTTCGTATGTGGAAACCACGCATTAATTTGCCTCCCTCCTAAAAATATGGACTCTTGCACCTTTTGAATGGTTAAGTAAACACCACCAGTAGATCTTGTAGCCTTCATATGACTGCGGAGATATCTCAAAAATGAGAGCCTATCCTTGGTTCCTTGGGGAAGCTTCCCAGAGTGATTTCTGATTTGTTATTTATGTGCACCCTGTGGACAGTTATCTCTCTGAGGGAAGTCATTCAATTAGAATAGGTATTTCAAAATTATTCCTAACTTTTTAGCTGAAGTGGCCCTGGAAAGCATTCAGGTCAGCCTCAAGTCACTGACCAGAGTTGTTATGGTTGATAAAATTGCCCTACACTTCTTCCTTCTGGGCCAGGGCAGAGTTTGTATAATTGTTAATTCATTCTGTTGTTCCTGGATTAATGCTTTTGGCCAAGTGGAAAGGTTAATACAGAAACTTAGGGAGAATGCTGTCAGACTCTCTTTTCTGAGGTAAACCCTCATGACTTATCAGATTTCTTCATCTTATTTGGGTGTGGAACCCTGAGAAACATGGATGAAATAAATTCTGAAGGTTGGCCTCATCCTGTTGGCTGTTGATAGTCGCCTAATTAAATGCTGTACGAGACAAATTAAATGGATTTAGTCATAGTCTCTGTCAGATTAATCAGAGTGGCTGTTGGAGTGGCATACTTACGAGAAGCCAGAGTGTTCAGTGGTGAAGACGGTTAGGAGTAATGGGTAGATATTTTTGGGAGATAGTTCCCTGTGTGTCTCTTCTATTTCTGCACATCTTATGAACAGAGACATTGATTGTTCCAGATTATCTTTTCAAGGGTGTTGGACTGTTACCAGCCTAGATAATTTCTCCTTCCAGACCAAAGGGCAAGTTTGCTTACAGCCTGGAAGATAAAGATACTTTGATCCTCCAAAGCAAAGCGTCCTCGTGCTTACTGTCCATTATAAAAGATTCATGTTCCTTAAGCTCAAGGTTCCTCTCGTAATGCAGATCTACTGCATGTGCAGGTGTCACCTGGAGCACTCTGTCACCCTGTGGGAAATGGGACTTGGGAACCAGTGCTAGAAAATGCTGACACTCTGGCTGCTGCTCTTGCCCTGATTAATAAAGTACTTTGTCCTTGACCTAGATGTCTTGAGTCTTCGTCCAGCATCCATGAAATTGTAACAAGCTGCATTGTTAGCTTGCAAGTAAGTATGGTGGAATATTTGATCTTTCACAGTTCTTACCACTGTGAAAGGTTGATGATCCCCCATTTTACAGATTGAATTTGGACCTAATCTGTGATAGCTCTTGTTGTATTCCCATTTTAAAGATGAAAAAGTAGAGGTGTAAAGAGGTTAAGTAATTACCTAATGACAAGTAGTCATAACAAGGCTGGGTTTGGAACTCAGGTCTGCTTTACTCCAAAGTCAAGTCCATGATCTTATATATCCACATTTCTCAAATGGGTGTGCTAAGGAGTAATCAAAGCTACAGAATAAATATGCACATCTTCTTGTAGCACCATTTACTAGAATAACTTAAAAAGAAATATGCTTTTTAAAAATTAAAAACAATTATCATGAAGTAAATATAAAATTTGCATGAATTTTAAATAGAAAATGAAATTTCAAAGAAATTGTAAACATGTATGTAGCCTGCTTTTTGGGTCATCTCCTCCCCTCCTCCCATGAGGGAACATGCTTTCCTTCCTGTATCATTCTGACTACAGTAGTGTAAAAAATTAATAAGTAGTGCACTTTACAAGGTTGCCTTTTAAAGAAACAAATCAAAGACGCATCCGGTTATTTTTTGATTCCTTCATACTGTTGTAGCTTTGTGAAACACAAAAAAGTAGAACAAAGTTTTTCTGGTGTCCCTGGATTTACTGAGGCTAATAGAGGGATCAAAGAAGAAAAAACTGGAATTCATTGACTTCTTATCTTGAAGTTGTATGTGGCAGTGGTTTCTATTGGTATTACTTAGTACTTCAGCAAGAGATTATCCTGTCACTGGTATTTTTTTACTTCACTTTTACATTTATTAGTATCTATAAAGTATTGTGTATCTATATCTATGCTAAGTAAATTTGCATTATTTTGGGGAGTGCTGTCAGTTTCGATATTTTCCTGAGGTCCTAGTAGTGGGACTTGAAACTAAAGTATAGTTGTCCCTCAGTATCCATGGGGGGTTGGTTCCAGAAGTCTCTGAAGATACCGAAATCTGAGGATGCTCAAGTCCCTTATGTAAGATGGCGTAGTACAATGAATACAGGGGACTCTCGTTATCTGCAGGTTTCACATCCTTGGATACTGTAATGACATAGTGGCAAAAGTAATAGAATTGATTCCAGTTAAGGCAAGCTGATCCCAAGTTGATACACACGAACTTCGTTTTACACTGCATTGTATTTAAGAAAAGGAAAACATTACTTAATGATTATTATGGGATAATGTAGTAAGAGATATTTGGCCAGGGCTCACTGTATATTTGATGAAATTAAATACTTAGGGTTTTTAAGTGTGATAATGCATTGGGTTATGTTAAAAAAATGTCCTGCAGGAGTTGAGGAAGGTGGCGGAAGAGTAAGACGTGGAGGTCACCTTCCTCCCCACAGATACATCAGAAATACATCTGCATGTGGAACTGCTCCTATAGAACACCCACAGAACGTTGGCAGAAGACCTCAGACCTCCCAAAAGGCAAGAAACTCCCCACATACCTGGGTAGGGCAAAAGAAAAAAGAAAAAAACAGAGACTAAAGAATAGGGACGGGACCTGCACCAGTGGGAGGGAGCTGTGAAGGAGGAAAGGTTTCCACACACTAGGAAGCCCCTTCGCGGGCGGAGACTGTGGGTGGCAGAGGGGGGAAGCTTCGAAGCCGCGAAGGACAGCTCAGCAACAGAGGTGCGGAGGGTAAAGTGGAGAGATTCCTGCACAGAGGATCGGTGCCAACCAACACTCACCAGCCTGAGAGGCTTGTCTGCTCACCCGCCGGGGCGGGCGGGGGCTGGGAGCTGAGGCTCGGGCTTCGGCCGGATCGCAGGGAGAGGACTGGGGTTGGCGGCGTGAACACAGCCTGAAGGGGTTAGTGCAACACGGCTAGCCGGGAAGGAGTCTGGGAAAAAGCCTGAACAGCCAAAGAGGCAAGAAACTTTCTTCCCTCTTTGTTTCCTGGTGCGCGAGGAGAGGGGATTAAAAACGCTGCTTAAAGGAGCTCCAGAGACGGGTGCGAGCCGCGGCTAACAGCGCGGACCCCAGATACGGGCATGAGACGCTAAGGCTGCTGCTGCCGCCACCAAGAAGCCTGTGTGCGAGCACAGGTCACTATCCACACCTCCCCTACCGGGAGCCTGTGCAGCCCGCTGCTGCCAGGGTCCCGTGATCCAGGGACAATTTACCCGGGAGAACGCACGGTGCGCCTTAGACTGGTGCAACGTCACGCCGGCGTCTGCCTCCGCAGGCTCCCCCCACACTCCGTGCCCCTCCCTCCCACCTGGCCTGAGTGAGCCAGAGCCCCTGAATCAGCTGCTCCTTTAACACCGTCCTGTCTGAGCGAAAAACAGACACCCTTAGGCGACCTACATGCAGAGGCGAGACCAAATCCAAAGCTGAACCCTGGGAGCTGTGTGAACAAAGAAGAGAAAGGGAAATTTCTCCCAGCATCCTCGGGAGCAGCGGATTAAATCTCCACAATCAACTTGATGTACCCTGCATGTGTGGAATACCTGAATAGACAACGAATCATCCCAAATTGAGGAGGTGGACTTGGAGAGCAAGATATATTATATTTTCCCCTTTTCCTCTTTTTGTGAGTGTGTATGCTTCTGTGTGAGATTTTGCCTGTAAAGCTTTGCTTTCACCATTTGTCCTAGGGTTCTGTCCGTTGGTTTTTTTTTTTTCTTAAAAATTTTTTTAATAATTATTTTTTATTTTAATAACTTTATTTTATTTTATTTTACTTTATTTTTATTTTATCCTCGTTCTTTCTTTTCCTTTCTTTTCTTTTCTTTCTACTTTTTCTCCCTTTTATTCTGAGCCGTGTGGATGAAAGGCTCTTGGTGCTGCAGCCAGGAGTCAGTGCTCTGCCTCTGGGGTGGGAGAGCCAACTTCAGGACACTGGTCCACAAGAGACCATCCAGCTCCACATAATATCAAATTGCGAAAATCTCCCAGAGATCTCCATCTCAACACCAAGACCCAGCTTCACTCAGCGACCAGCAAGCTACAGTGCTGGACACCCTATGCCAAACAACTAACAAGACAGGAACACAACCCCACCCATTAGCAGAGAGGCTGCCTAAAATCATAATAAGGCCACAGACACCCCAAAGCACACCACCAGACGTGGACCTTCCTACCAGAAAGACAAGAACCAGCCTCATCCACCAGAACACAGGCACTAGTCACCTCCACCAGGAAGCCTACACAACCCACTGAACCAACTTCAGCCACTGGGGACAGACACCAAAAACAGTGGGAACTACGAACTTGCAGCCTGCAAAAAGGAGACCCCAAACACAGTAAGATAAGCAAAATGAGAAGACAGAAAAACACACAGCAGTTGAAGGAGCAAGGTTAAAACCCACCAGACCTAACAAATGAAGAGGAAATACGCAGTCTACCTGAAAAAGAATTCAGAATAATGATAGTAAAGATGATCCAAAATCTTGGAAATAGAATAGACAAACTGCAAGAAACATTTAACAAGGACCTAGAAGAACTAAAGAGGAAGCAAGCCATGATGAACAACACAATAAATGAAATTAAAAATACTCTAGATGGGATCAATAGCAGAATAACTGAGGCAGAAGAACGGATAAGTGAGCTGGAAGATAAAATAATGGAAATAACTACTGCAGAGCAGAATAAAGGAAAAAGAATGAAAGAAACGGAGGACAGTCTCAGAGACCTCTGGGACAACATTAAACGCACCAACATTAGAATTATAGGGGTCCCAGAAGAAGAGAAAAAGAAAGGGACTGAGAAAATATTTGAAGAGATTATAGTTGAAAACGTCCCTAATATGGGAAAGGAAATAGTTAATCAAGTCCAGGAAGCACAGAGAGTTCCATACAGGATAAATCCAAGGAGAAACACGCCAAGGCACATACTAATCAAACTGTCAAAAGTTAAATACAAAGAAAACATTAAAAGCAGCAAGGGAAAAACAACAAATAACACACAAGGGAATCCCCATAAGGTGAACAGCTGATCTTTCAGCAGAAACTCTGCAAGCCAGAAGGGACTGGCAGGACATATTAAAGTGATGAAGGAGAAAAACCTACAACCAAGATTACTCTACCCAGCAAGGATCTCATTCAGATTTGATGGAGAAATTAAAACCTTTACAGACAAGCAAAATCTGAGAGAGTTCAGCATCACCAATCGGACTTTAAAACAAATGCTAAAGGAACTTCTCTAGGCAGGAAACACAGGGGAAGGAAAAGACCTACAATAACAAACCCAGAACAGTTAAGAAAATGGGAACAGGAAAATACATATCAATAATTACCTTAAATGTAAATGGATTAAATGTTCCCACCAAGACATAGACTGACTGAATGCATACAAAAACAAGACCCATATATATGCTGTCTACAAGTGACCCACTTCAGACCTAGGGACACATACAGACTGAAAGTGAGGGGATGGAAAAAGATATTCCATGTAAATGGAAATCAAAAGAAAGCGGGAGTAGCAATTCTTATATCAGACAAAATAGACTTTAAAATAAAGACTATTACAAGAGACAAAGAAGGATACTACATGATGATCAAGAGATCGATCCAAGAAGAAGATATAACAATTGTAAATATTTATGCACCCATGATAGGAGCACGTCTGTACATAAGGCAAATACTAACAGCCATATAAGGGGAAATCGACAGTAACACATTCATAGTACGGGACTTTAACACCCCACTTTCACCAATGGGCAGATCATCCAAAATGAAAATAAATAAGCACAAGCTTTAAATGATACATTAAACAAGGTGGACTTAATTGATATTTATAGGACATTCCATCCAAAAACAACAGAATGCACATTTTTCTCAAGTGCTCATGGAACATTCTCCAGGATAGATCATATCTTGGGTCACAAATCAAGCCTTGGTAAATTTAAGAAAATTGAAATCGTATCAAGTATCTTTTCTGACCACAACACTATGAGACTAGATATCAGTTACAGGAAAAGATCTGTAAAAAATACAAACACATGGAGGCTAAACTATACACTACTTAATAACGAAGTGATCACTGAAGAAATGAAAGAGGAACTCAAAAAATACCTAGAAACAAATGGCAAGGGAGACACGATGACCCCAAACCTATGGGATGCAGCAAAAGCAGTTCTTAGAGGGAAGTTTATAGCAATACAATGCTACCTTAAGAAACAGGAAACATCTCAAATAAACAACCTAACTGTGCACCTAAAGCAATTCGAGAAAGAAGAACAAAAAAACCCCAAAGTTAGCAGAAGGAAAGAAATCATAAAGATCAGATAAGAAATAAGTGAAAAAGAAATGAAGGAAATGATAGCAAGGATCAATAAAACTGAAAGCTGGTTCTTTGAGAAGATAAAATTGATAAACCATTAGCCAGACTCATCAAGAAAAGGAGGGAGAAGACTCAAGTCAATAGCATTAGAAATGAAAAAGAAGTAACAACTGACACTGCAGAAATACAAAGGATCATGAGAGATTACTACAAGCAACTCTGTCAATAAAATGAACAACCTGGAAGAAATGGACAAATTCTTAGAAATGCACAACCTGCTGAGACTGAACCAGGAAGAAATAGAAAATATAAACAGACCGATCACAAGCACTGAAATTGAAACTGTGATTAAAAATCTTCCAACAAACAAAAGCCCAGGACAAGATGGCTTCACAGGCGAATCCTATCAAATACTTAGAGAAGAGCTAACACCTATCCTTCTCAAACTCTTCCAAAATACAGCAGAGGGAGGAACACTCCCAAACTCATTCTACAAAGCCACCATCACCCTGATACCAAAAGCAGACAAAGATGTCACAATGAAAGAAAACTACAGGCCAATATCACTGATGAACTTAGATGTAAAAATCTATGTAAAAGGATTCTTCAATATACGCAAATCAATCAGTGTGATACACCATATTAACAAATTGAAGGAGAAAAACCATATGATCATCTCAATAGATGCAGAGAAAGCTTTCGACAAAATTCAACACCCATTTATGATAAAAACGCTGCAGAAAGTAGGCATAGAGGGAACTTGCCTCAACATAAGAAAGGCCATATATGACAAACCCACAGCCAACATCATCCTCAATGGTGAAAAACTGAAAGCATTTCCACTAAGATCAGGAACAAGACAAGGTTGCCTACTCTCACCACTCTAATTCAACATAGTTTTGGAAGTTTTAGCCACAGCAATCAGAGAAGAAAAAGAAATAAAAGGAATCCAAATCAGAAAAGAAGAAGTAAAGCTGTCACTGTTTGCAGATGACATGATACTATACATAGAGAATCTTAAAGATGCCACCAGAAAACTACTAGAGCTAATCAATGAATTTGGTAAAGTAGCAGGATACAAAATTAATGCACAGAAATCTCCAGCATTCTTATACACTAATGATGAAAAATTTGAAAGTGAAATCAAGAAAACACTCCCATTTATCATTGCAACGAAAAGAATAAAATATCTAGGAATAAACCTACCTAAGGAGACAAAGACCTGTATACAGAAAATTATAAGACACTGATGAAAGAAATTAAAGATGATACAAATAGATGGAGAGATACACCATGTTCTTGGATTGGAAGAATCAACATTGTGAAAATGACTCTACTACCCAATGCAATCTACAGATTCAATGCAATCCCTATCAAACTACCACTGGTATTTTTCACAGAACTAGAACAAAATATTTCACAATTTGTATGGAGACACAAAAGACCCCGAATAGCCAAAGCAATCTTGAGAACGAAAAATGGAGCTGGAGGAATCAGGCTCCCTGAGTTCAGACTATGCTACAAAGCTATGGTAATCAAGCCAGTATGGTACTGGCACAAAAACAGACATATAGATCAGTAGAACAGGATAGAAAGCCCAAGTATAAACCCACGCACGTATGTTCACCTTATCTTTGATAAAGGAGGCAAGACTATATAGTGGAGAAAAGACAGCCTCTTCATTAAGTGGTTCTGGGAAACTGGACAGGTACATGTAAAAGTATGAAATTAGAACACTCCCTAATACCATACACAAAAAATAAACTCAAAATGGATGAAAGACGTAAACGTTAAGGCCACACACTATGAAACTCTTAGAGGAAGACATAGGCAGAACGCTCTATGACATAAATCACAGCAAGATCCTTTTTGACCCACCTCCTAGAGAAATGGAAATAAAAACAAAAGTAAACAAGTGGGACCTAATGAAACTTAAAAGCTTTTGCACAGCAAAAGAAACCATAAACAAGACCAAAAGACAACTGTCAGGATGGGAGAAGATATTTGGAAACGAAGCAACTGACAAAGGATTAATCTCCAAAATTTACAAGCAGCTCATGCAGCTCAGCAGCAAAAAAACAACCCAATCCAAAAATGGGCAGAAGACCTGAATAGACATTTCTCCAAAGAAGATATACAGGTTGCCAACAAACACATGAAAGTATGCTGAACATCAGTAATCATTAGAGAAATGCAAATCAAAACTACAGTGAGATATCATCTCACACCGGTAAGAATGGACATCATCAAAAAATCTAGAAACAATAAATGCTCTAGAGGGTGTGGAGAAAAGGGAACACTCTTGCACTGTTGTTGGGAATGTAAATGGATACAGCCACTATGGAGAACAGTATGGAGGTTCCTTGAAAAGCTACAAATAGAACTACCATATGACCCAGCAATCCCACTACTGGGCATATACCCTGAGAAAACCATAATTTAAATAGAGTCATGTACCAAAATGTTTATTGCAGGTCTATTTACAATAGCCAGGACATGGAAGCAACCTAAGTGTCCATCAACAGATGAATGGATAAAGAAGATGTGGCACATATATACAATGGGATATTACTCAGCCATAAAAAGAAACGAAATTGAGTTATTTGTAGTGAGGTGGATACACCTAGAGTCTGTCATACACAGTGAAATAAGTCAGAAAGAGAAAAAATAATACCGTATGCCAGCACATATATATGGAATCTAAGGAAGAAAAAAAAAAAAAGCTTATGAAGTTAGTACCTAGGGGTAAGACGGGAATAAAGACACAGACCTACTAGAGAATGGACTTGAGGATATGGGTAGGGGTTGCGTAAGCTGTGACAAAGTGAGAGAGTGGCATGGACATATATACACTACCAAACGTAAAATAGATAGCTAGTGGGAAGCAGCTGCATAGCACAGGGAGATCAGCTAGGTGCTTTGTGACCACCTAGAGGGGTGGGATAGGGAGGGTGGGATGGAGGGAGATGCAAGAGGGAAGAGAGATGGAAACATGTATATGTATAACTGATTCACTTTGTTATAAAGCAGAAACTAACACACCATTGTAAAGCAGTTATACTCCAATAAAGATGTTAAAAAAAATGTCCTTATCCTTTAGAGATATATCCTGAAATATTTATGGATGAAATGATTTGATATCTGGAGTTTACTTCAGAACAGTTTGGGAGTGCTTTGGGGGTGGGTTAATGGGGGGTGAAACAAAAATGGCTACCACTTGGTAATTGTTGAAGAGGGTATTGTGTTTATGGCTGTTCATTTTACTGTTATCTCTACTCTTGTATGTGCTTGAACTTTTTCATAAAGTAAAAAAATGTTCTGCCAAAAGAAAAGTGACTTGGAGGGATTGTAAGCTTTAGGATAGTATCTTCATGTTCTAATGGACTATTGGATTAGAGGAGTGGGAATGAGACTATTACAAGGAAGTTGTAACAGCAATCACCGTAATGTTATGTAATGCAATATAATTGGATTACAATGTAATTGCTAAATTTTTGTCTATATTTTTGTCTACATTTTAAAACTTAAAGTAGTTTACTAGTTAAGTTTTCTTCGTTAAAAGCCTTTGCTGAAGTCTTGGAATAATGGTTTCCTAAAAATAATCAATTTTCTAACTAAGATAAAATAAACTTGTAAGGAATTAACTTTGTGTGCTAAGTTTGAATAACTGAAGACAAGTGTCATTTTGGCAAAGAGGTGCTAACAGCTTCTTTCTTTTTTTTAAGCAATATTTAAACAAAATCAGAAACCCAAAAATGTACCAAAAATGTATTAAGCAAAAAGAAAAGACCAGTTAGATGATGTGTCATTTTCTGTGTGTATTGATGCAATCTGTTTTTTGCAATGACTTTTTACTCTTCATTCTGCCTTTATTGTCCCAATAGACCAGCACGTGATGATAATGTTTAAATATGGCTTTATTATTATTATATAAGCTTCAGGTGTACAACATTATAATTTGGCATCTTTATGCACTACAAAGTGATCACCCCCTAAAGTCTAGTTACCATTCATCACCATATACTTGACCTCCTTCACCCCTTTCACTCACCTCCAGCTCCCTTCCCCTCTGGTAACTAACCACTGATCTGTTCTTTATATCTATGAGATTGTTTTTGTTTTGTTTGTTCATTTGTTTTGTTTTATATTCCACATATGAGTGAAATCGTATGGTTTTTGTGTTTTTCCTTCTGGTTTACTTAACATAATATCCTCAAGGTCCATCCATGCTGTCACAAATGGCAAGATTCATTTTATGGCTGAGTAGTATTCCATTGTGTGTTTTATACGCACACACACACACGCACACACGCATGCACGCACGCACCCCACATCTTCTTGGTCCATTCATTCATTGATGGAAACTTAGGTTGTTTCTATATCTTCCCTGTTGTAGATAATGCTGCAGCGAACACAGAGGTGCATGTATCTTTTCAAATTAGTGTTTTTGTGTTCTTTGGATAAATACCCAGAAGTGGGATAGCTGGATCGTATGGTAGATCTAGTCTTAATTTTCTGAGGAATCTCCATACTGTTTTACACTGTGGCTGCACCAGTTTACAATACCAGCAACAGTGTATGAGGGTTCCCTTTTCTACACAGCCTGTCCAACACTTCTTATTTCTTATCTTTTTGATAAAAGCCATTTTAACAGTTGTGGGGTGATATCTCATTGTAGTTTTGATTTGTATTTCCTTGATAATTAGAGATGTTGAGCACCTTTTCATGTGTGGGTTGGCCATCTCTATGTCTTCTTTAGAAAAATATCTTTTTAGATCCTCTGCCCAGTTCTTAAATATTTAGTTATTTGGCTGCATCGGGTCTTAGTTGTGGCACGTGGGATCTTTGTTGCGACCCACGAGCTCTTCGTTGCAGTGCATGGGCTTCTCTCTACTTGTGGCACACGGGCTCCAGGGTGTGTGTGCTCAGTAGTTGAGGCACACGGGCTCTAGAGCGCGTGGGCTTAGTTGCCCTGAGGCATGTGGAATCTTAGTTCCCTGACCAGGGATCGAACCCACGTCCCTTGCACTGGGAGGTGGGCTCTTAACCACTGGACCACCAGGGAAGTGCCTCCAGTTCTTAATTGGGTTGTTTGGGTTTTTTTGTTGTTGAGTTGTATGAGTCCTTTATATGTTTTGGACATTAACCTTTTATCAGATATAATTCGCAAATATCTTCTCCCATTCAGGTTGCCATTTCTTTTTGATGGTTTCCTTTGCTGTGCAGAAGCTTTTTAGCTTGCTGTAGTCCCATTTGTTTATTTCTGCTTTTGTTTCCTTTGCCTTTGGACTCAGATCCACAAAGACATCGCTAAGGCTAAGGTCAATGACATTATCACCTATGTTTTCTCCTAGGAATTTTATGGTTTCAGGTCTTACATCCAAGTGTTTACTCATTTTGAGTTAATTTTTATGTATAGTGTAGATAGTGGTCTAGTTTCATTCTTTTGCATGTGGCTGTCCAGTTTTCCCAGCACCATTTATTGAAGGGACTATCCATTCTCCATTGTTTGTTCTTGGCTTCTTTGTTATAAATTAATTGACCATATATGTGTGGGTTTATTTCTGGGTTCTCAGTTCTGTTCCATTGATCTCTGTATCTGTTTTGTGCCAGTACCATACTATATAGCTTGTAATATAGTTTGAAATCAAGGAGCATGATACCTCCAGCTTCGTTCTTCTTTCTCAAGTTTTGGCTCTTCAGGATCTTTTGTGTTCTGTACACATTTTAGAATTATTTGTTCTAGTTCTGTAAAACATGCCATTGTAATTTTGACAAGTATTACGTTGAATATGTAGATTGTTTTGGGTAGTATGGACATTTTAACAATATTCTTCCAATCCATGAGCATGGAATATCATTTCATTTATTTGTGTTCTCTTTAATTTCTTTCATCATTATCTTATAGTTATCCGTATACAGGTCTTTCACCTCCCTTGGTTACATTTTTTCTTAGGCATTTTGTTATTCTGGAGGAAGTTGTAAATGGAATTGTTTTCTTAATTTCTCTTTACGATAGTTCATTGTTAGTATATAGAAATGCAACAGATTTCTGTATATTAATTTTGTATCTGTGGCTACTGAATTCATTTATTAGTTCTAGCAGTTTTTTGGTGGCACCCTTAGGGTTTCCTCTATATAATATCATGTCACCTGCAAATAATGACAGTCTTACTTCTTCCTTTCCAGTTTGGATTCCTTTTATTTCTTTTTCTTGCCAAATTGCTGTGTGGCTAGGACTTCCAATACTGTGTTAAATAAAAGTGGCAATAGTGGGCATCTTTGTCTTGTTCCTGACAACTTTTCACTTGAGGTACATTCCCTTTATACCCACTTTGTTGACAGTTTTTATCATAAATGGAAGTTGAATTTTATCACATTCTTTTTTTGCATCTGTTGAGGTGATCATATGATTTTTTTCCCCTTTGTTATATTAATGTGGTGTGTACATTGATTAATTGGCAGATATCGAACCATCCTTGCATCTCTGGAATAAATCCCACTTCGTCATGGTGTATAATCCTTTTTATATATTGTTGAATTTGGTTTGCTAATATTTTGTTAAGGATTTCTGCATCTATGTTCATCAGTGATATTGGCCTGTAATTTTTTTTGTGTGTGTATGTGGTGTCCTTGCCCAGTTTTGCTATCAGGGTAGTATGGACATTTGGCTGGCCTCATAAAACATATTTAATATGGCTTTGTTTTAAGAAAAGAGAAATAATGCATAAGCTATTTGTCTTCCCACTTAAACAGGCATGAAGAGTATGTAAAGTTAAAATGTAGATTATGACAAAATGAAGTATGTTTTATTGTTAAGATTAAAGATTTTGTTGGATCATAAACCCTACCCTTAATCCAGGAGTAATTTAATTTGCCAAGATAAAAATATTAATATGCCAAGAAACAACCACATACTTCCCTGGCATGTCTACTAGAGGATTTTTATTTCTTTACTCTTTTTTCAGTGTATGCATTGTGTATGGGTACGTGTGTGTGTGTGTGAGAGAGAGAGAGAGAGAGAGAGAGAGAGAGATTGATTATAGCAGAGCCTTGGCATTTCCAGGGGATAGATCCTGAAGGTATGCTGACTTAACATGGATATAGAGTCATCCTTTGATTAAAGGGCAGTGGTAACATACATAGCTGGTCCTAGGACTCAGCTCCATATGCAGTCCTCCTGAATTTTTAGGAGACTTCGTGAAGATAGCTGCAAGAAATTCCCTGCTGGCCAGGGCACATCTTGCAGTTGCAGCTGCTGTTTGTTACCCATGAGGAAAGTATGAAACTGTAGAGTCATGTATTTAGGTTGCTCTTCTCACTTATCCCAGATAGGATGCTCTGAACTTGCCCAACAAGGCATTTCCTCAGAAATACCTCTCTTCTGGTTGTTATTGTGGTCAGATAAGTGAGATGAAAGAGATGGGAATATTATGGAGTTTTGGTAGTATTAGTGATAGTGCTTGATTAATAAATAGAGTGTTTAATATTATATGTCACATATTGTTATGTGAGGATATGATGTGAGGGTATGAAGAACACCGAGAAATATATATTATCTGAGACTGTCTTCATGAATATTTTCACTCACTTGACAAAATCGAATACCTGCTCTGTGCCAGGCATTATACTAGGTAATTGGGAGATCACTACGTTCATAAGGCAGCTAAGATAGCTAATAAAAGTTTCATTGTTACGTAATTTCCTCTAGAGCTGTACAGAATTTATTTTCCCACCACATGAAGGCAGCTATGTTACTGTTAACGCTTATTATCTGATCCCTAATTTTCCAGTTCTTTCTACTACTTATCACTTGGTTGCTTTCCTCTGGATGTGTTTACTTATTAATGGCACACTTCAGAGGAGGAGCTTTGGAGTTAACACAATATTCCAAGAGAGACTTGGAGTAGAGTAGAATGCCTCTCTCCTAATTTTGCACATTATATTACTGTTAATGCAGTTACCTTAAATTTTTGACACATGTTCAATGGGTAGTAACTTAAAATTCTGTATGAGTAGATAAGGTATATCTCCTTCATTTTAAATTTAAACATTTGAATTTTTCAAACTAAGTGGAGAACTTTTAGTTTGTTAACTTCCATCCCTCTACATGCTCTTAATCATCTGTCTAGGAATCTGTTCCACATCAATTTTTCCTTACATTTCCTTTGGCTTCTGAATCTCCCTTTCTACTGGTTCCCGTTTCTCAACCTATTTCCAATTTAAAGACTTGCCAAGTTTCTCTCAGTTTAAAAATACCCTTTATTGATTCTATGTCCTATTCTGAATGCTTCCATATTTCTCTCTCTATTCCCCCCATATTTCTCTTAAGTATTAATGTACCTTAAGGGTCTATCCTTGTTCTCTTTTCCATTCCACCCTACCCTGTTACATATGGTCTCTTTGGATAATCACCTTTTCTTTGGTTTTAACTGTCCATTTTATATGTGCTATTGACTTTCAAAGCAGCAGCCTCATTCCTAACTTCTGTTGAATCTATATTTGATTGCTTATAAAGGATGAAAGTCAGGTTAATTGGCTTGGTTAACAGAGCTCACTGTGATTTGGCCCAAGGTAGCCTATACCTTTCCCAATACTTGTACTATAATGATACTTTGATGCTTGTAATTTTTGTGAACTTCATCATTTCATGTCTCTTTGCCTTTGCCAGTTCTCTCAGTTGCTTGCCTCTTAGTCTTCTGTTTGTCCCTTAGACTTCTGCATAGGCGTTATCTCCTGTGAAGTCTTCCCTGACAGTTACTTGCTCCTCCCTCCTCTGTATTTCTCATTCTTATACATATATCTGCTATTGCAGCTGTCACATTACTTTATACATATCTGTTTGTCTTTCTTACTAATTTGTGAGTTCTTTACAGCCAGGAACTAGATCTTATTCATTTTAGTATTCCTAATGCTTAGTACACTTTCTGGCACATAGTGTATTCTCACTGAGTATTAAATTGAACTTAACTAGTTTTGAGCTTATTGAAATAAGATGAAGTATGATGAGAAGGATATGATTGAGTTTTTGGATCCTGGTTTTATCATCAGAATATTAGCTACTTTATCTTTGTGTCGTTCGTATATGTAAATGAACATCAGTCTGTTAGTTAACACTCTGAGTGTCCTGAGATTTGGAATTGTATCATATTCACTTCTGTATTGCTAGTACCTAACACAGTGCCTGCCAAATGTCAGGCTACCAGTGTTTTTTGAACTGAAGCAAGTCAAGTTGAAATTAGATGAAGGCATTCATGCTGCGATGATTCTGTATGACTGGTAACATTCATCTTTATTTCTGTATTTAATCTTTAAGAATAAGTCAGAGAAATTTTGTCACTTGCCTTATTGAAATCCAGATGTAGGAAATATATGTTATATTCCTGACATGCAAGTCAAATCATCTGTTAAAAAATGGGCATCATTTATTCATAATGGTATCAGTTCTCCTTCTAAAGATCTATTGGCCAGCATCTCTTCAAGAATTTGTTCTAAAATTTGTTATGAATTGATAGCAAAGTGATAGTTGTCTTAATTTTTCTATTTTTCTCCTCTTTTGAAGTGCTTCTAGCATTCCTTGTATTGAAAAAAAAATCCCTTAGTATCTTTGATGGTTCTTGGTGCAAGACATAAATTTAGATTCAAGAAGCTTGAGGAACAGAACACCAAGGAGGATTAATACAAAGACACATAGGTACGTAAAAGTCAAACTCCTGAAAACCAAAGATAAAGAGAAAAGTCTTAAAAATTTTCAGAGGAAAAAAAAGACATTCCATGAAGAGAACAGTGACAAGAATGTTAGTTAACTTCTCATCAGAAACAATGAAATATAGGGGACAGTGGAATGATATCTTTAAGTACTGAAAAAAATTATCAAAATAGAATTTTATATCTAGCAAAATTATCTTTCAAAAGTGAAAGTGAATACATTTTCAGAAAATAAAACCTGAGAGAATTTGTTGCCAACAGACCTGCACTTTATAAGAAGTGCTCATGGAAGTTCTTTAGGCTGAAGAGAAACAATACCAGATGGATGTGGATCTATGGAAGAGTGAAGAGAACTGAAAATGGCATATACAGGCATATTTTGGAGATATTATGAGTTTGTTCCAGACCACCACAGTGAAGTGAATATCACAGTAAAGTGAGTCACATGAATTTCTTGGTTTCCCAGTGCATATAAAGTTACGTAATACTATACTGTAGTCCGTTAAGTGTGAAGTAGCATTATGCCTACAAAAGCAATGTACATACCTTAATTAAAAAATACCTTATTGCCAAAAAATGCTAACCATCATCTGAGCCTTCAGTGAGTTGTAATCTTTTTGCTGTTGGAGGGTTTGAAATATTGCAAAGATTACCAAAATGTGACACAGAGATACAAAGTGAGCAAATGCTGTTGGAAAAATGGCACCAATAGACTTGCTTAATTTAAAAAAAAAAAAAAAAGTACAATATCTGTGAAGCACAGTAAAATGAAGTATTCCTGTATGTGGCTAAATATAAAAAAATTGTATTTCTCTTTGCATATTTTCTTTAAAAAACAAGTAATACAGAAAACAAAAACATTACATTGTGGAGTTTTATATTTTATGTAGAAGTTAAAATACAGTTGGCTCAGGACTTCCCTGGTGGTCCAGTGGTAAAGAATATGCCTTCCAATGCAGGGGATATGGGTTTGATCCCTGGTTGGGGAACTAAGATCCCACATGCCATGGGGCAACTAAGCCCGTGCGCCACAACTACTGAGCTCCCACGCCTCAGCTGGAGAGAAGCCCAAGTGCTGCAGTGAAGAGCCCACATGCCACAACGAAAAGATCCCGCATGCTTCAGCGAACTTCCGTGTGCCTGCAACTAAGACCCGATGCAGCCAAAATAAATAAATTAAAAAAAAATACAATTGACCCTTGAACAACGTCTGTTTGAACTGCATGGGTCCACTTAGTCCACTTATACATGGATTTTTTTTCAATAAATGTGTACTACAGTACTGTGTGATCCATAGTTGGTTGAATCCACTGTGAAGTTATACACAGATTTTCAACTGCATGGAGGGTTGGCACCCTGACCCTCATGTTGTTCAAGGGTAAACTCTATGACAAGAAGCTGAAAGAAAAGAAGTAACTGAACTCTCCTGTAAGATTCTTACATTATATGGGATGTAGTAATAATATTAACTGAAGGTAGACTGATAAGTTATGGATATATATCATAATTTTTAGAACAACCAAATAGAATAATAAATAGAAGAACTATATAGTTAAAAAGTCAATAGAGGAGATAAAATGGAATACTAAAAATAGGCTCAACCTTAAAGAATGCTGATAAAGAAGAATAACTAAACAAGAGAATTGGGACAGATTACAAACAAAAAAGATGTTAGACTTAAACTCAGCCATATTAATAATTACATTAAATATAAATAGACTAAACAGTGATCAGAAGGTAGAGACTGTCAGATTGGATAAAAAAAGAAAAACTGATCTGTATTGTTTACAAGAGGGGCATTTGAAATATAAAGACCCAGTTAGGTTGGAAATAAAAGGATGAAAAAAGCTGTGTTATGTAGACACTAATCATACCAAAGTTGGTGTGATTAATTAACACATTTTTGACCAGAGACATATTACGGCCACAGGCATTAGTTTCTGCAAAAACCCCTTGGTTAATAATGTGTTACTGTCAGTCCAAGTAGACTTTAAGGTAAGGAATATTACTAGAAATAAGGAAGTTCTGGCCTACTGTTTTTCTGCTTTTTAATCCTGGGTAAATCATATGGCCTTCTTTTGATTTCTCATCTATAAATTGCAATTAATATTTGAGTTTTTATGTTAGGCACTTTACCTGCATTATCATCAGTCCTTGTAGTAGCCTTGCAAGATGATTGTTATTCCCATTGAATGGGTGAGAGAACTGAGGTTCAGAGAGGTAAGTAACTTTCCTAAAGTCACAGGGCTAGTAAGTGGCAAAATGTGGATTTAAAGCCAGTTCTGCTTTGATTCAGACTTGATTTTTTTTCACTATACATTGTTTCTTGCCAATATACCCTCCTGAAAAGGACTGTATCCATATATTTTGCTTCTGTATAGACACACCTAATTGGAAGATCTCTCCCGGATTACCTACCTATTTAATCATGCCCTTTTGGAACCCATTCTTCTTTAAGTCAAAAAAAAATAGTTGTATTCAAATGTTATTAATAGGTTGTGATTGAGACTTTTCAGTGTTGGCATTATGATTTTACTACTAATCAGTACATTTCAAAGATGCCGTCTCCTGAAATACTTTAAATGCAGCCCCAAATTCCCCTAGGTCAGTGTCGATTTGCTTTCATTTTGATTAAGCTAAATGAAAAGACAAAGTACTTTAGATCATTGAAGTCCACGTGGAAAATATATTGGCATTTTGTCGCCTACTGTGAATTCTTCATATGATAAATTGCATAATGTATATTATTTGCCTCTTAAAGTTGTAGACTGTGCATTACTGATACTTGTTTAATCTTTTTCATCATGTTTGTAGTTTCTGGTCAGACTGAATACTTATAAACTTTAGTTTACAGTAATGCTATAAAAAGCTAAGTATGATTTGTTTGTGTTTATTAAAGAATTTTACAAACTTCCAGATGTACTTTGTTGCCTGAAATGCTATGAAGCCTGAGAGTAGGACTATATCTTTTACCCACTGTATTTCCAGACACTGCTGGCACGTGGTAGACACTCAATTAAATACTTTTTGGTAGTTTTATTATTATTTTTTCTGATTATTGTTCCTAAAAGTATTATGTAAAAATTAGTGGTGTAATGCAGTTCCCATAAAGATATATTAAGTGTTTGCTCCCTCTTGTGGATATAAAGGAGAATGTAAGCTCTTATAATAAGTCTGTTCTTTTGTTTCTTTTTCTAAAAGGTGAACCATATTTTTTCCCTTTTTGGAAGGATATTAATCCGTACAGCTTTATCAACTCAGTAAAATGTTTAGTCCACATACACTCCTAAAACACACAGAATTCATGCTCAAGTATCATTGTGTAATGTCCAAGATAAAATTTGTATATTATTATTCAAGCCAGAACTTAGTAGCACTTTTTGAGCACACCCTTTCTAATATTCTGCATATAAATTACATGAATTGTGAAATAACTTAATTTGTTTTAATTCCAGAACCACATTAGATATTTTTGTATGTATGTGAGAGTATTATTGAGAGTATAATTTCCTAATTGTGTTAAGCATTACTTGATCAAAGTAAAAATAAAAGCTTAATCAATTTGCTTGCCTTCCACAGCTTTTAATTTTAGAACACCTGTCCAAACGGGTTTTTTCTGATGCATAATATATATATATATTTAAAAATTAATTAATTAATTTTATTTTTGGCTGTGTTGTGTGTTTGCTGCGCACGGGCTTTCTTTAGTTGCAGCGAGTGGGGACTACTCTTTGTTGTGGTGCGTGGGCTTCTCATTGCGTGGCTTCTCTTGTTGCGGAGCACGGGCTCTAGGCACGCGGGCTTCAGTAGTTGTGGCATGCGGGCTCAGTAGCTGTGGCTCACAGGCTGTAGAGCACAGACTCAGTAGCTGTGGCACACCGGCTTAGTTGCTCCGCGGCATGTGGGATCTTCCCGGACCAGGGCTCAAACCCGTGTCCCCTGCCTTGGCAGGCGGATTCTTAATCACTGCACCACCAGGGAAGCCCAGTGCATAATATTTTTATTCTAAAGACTTAATCCAACTGAAACTATAAGCAACTGAGCCTTGGGAATGCTTTGACATGTAGAGAAATCTTTTTAACACATGCATGTATCCTTGACATTCTTTTCTCTATATAATTAGAGACTTTCATATTACTTTGTTAGACCTCTTCATTTTCTATTTACCTCTGTCATTAATAGAAGTTGACTTTCATTTTAGACTATTTTTGGAATGGAAACAATATTTTCACCACTTGGGAAGAATTGTACTCTATGTGCCAAAGACAAGTAGCATGCAATAAATGTTCACTTTAGTGTAGATGTTGAACTCTTAATCGGGCTCACTTACTAGAGAGGTGTGTGCTCCTGAAACCTGTCTAGCTGTGAAGCATGATCCAGTCTTCAACTCAGCAAAATCACGATTTATCTGTCATTAACTAAAGCAAACAGAAAACTAAAACTTTGTTGTGGTATAATATTCATACAGTAAAGAGCACAGATCATAAGAATATAGTTTCATGAACTTGTACAAAATGAATGCACCCATGAAAAAGCATTCAGGTTAAGAAAACTATATAAGTAGAACTACAGAAGCCTCCTTCTAGTCAGTACCCCGCACCACCCACACTCTAAGAAAACCCAATACTTTGAATCTAACATTATATATATTAGTTTTGCCTGAAAAAAACACTATATTGGGTGAAACCTTATATAGGGCTTTCTTTTTGTGTGGTAAAATATGCATAATATAAAATTTACCTTTTTAACCATTTTTAACTGTACAATTCAGTGGCATTAAGTACACTCTCATTGTTGTGCACCATCACTACCATCTATCCAGAATTTTTTCATCTTCCCAAACTAAATGCCATACCAATTAAATATTAACTCTACATTCCCCTCTTCCTCCAGCCCCCAGCAACCACCATTCTACTTTCTGTCTCTGTGGATTTGACTTTTCTAGGTACCTCATATAAGTAGAATCATACAACATTTGTCCTTTTGTGTCTGGCTTATTCTGACATAATGACCTCATGGTTCATCCCTGTTATAGCATGTGTCAGAATTTCCTTCCTTTTTAAGACTGAATAATATTCTGTTGTATGTATATACCACATTTTGTTTATCCATTCATTGGTCAATGGGCATTTGAGTTGATTCCACCTTTTGACTATTGTGAACAATGCTGCTATGAACATGAATCTACAAATATCTGTTTAAGTCCCTGCTTTAAATTCTTTTTGGTACATACCCAGAAGTGGAATTGCTGGGTGAAATGGTAGTTCTGTGTTTAATTTTTTGAGGATATGGTGGGTTTTTGTCATATATTTTGTATCCTGTGACCTTAAAAATTACCTGTCACCCTGGAAGCTTTTTCTTTTTCTTTTTTTTTTATAAATTTATTTATTCATTTATTTACTTTTGGCTGTGTTGGGTCTTCGTTTCTGTGCGAGGGCTTTCTCTAGTTGTGGCAAGCGGGGGCCACTCTTCATCGCGGTGCGCGGGCCTCTCACTGTCGCGGCCTCTCTTGCTGCGGAGCACAGGCTCCAGACGCACAGAGCTCAGTATTTGTGGCTCACGGGCCCAGTTGCTCCGTGGCATGTGGGATCTTCCCAGACCAGGGCTCGAACCCGTGTCCCCTGCATTGGCAGGCAGACTCTCAACCACTGCGCCACCAAGGAAGCCCCGCTTTTTCTTTTTAAAGAATGCAGAGGATTTTCTATGTATAGTTATTTGTTTGTGATAAAATATATCTTTGTTTCTTTCATGTTAAACCACCTTTGCATTGATGGAAGAAACCCCACTTAGTCATGATGTGTTATCCTTTTTATATGTTCCTGGATTTGGTTTTGTTAAGGATTTTTGCATCTATATCCATGAAGAAAATTAGTCCAGATCTGGAGAAATTGTAGACCTTCTCTCTGCTCCATGTTAGTGAGGTGAGCCAGTGGATCAGTGACAATGTGTGTGAGTTACAATAGCACCTTGGGCCATACCTAGACTTTTTGAGGGTAGTTTGTTTGCTGCTTCTCTTCTGCCTTCTAAATCTTGCACACATTTTTCTTATGGCTATTCCTGACCTGAAACAACTGAGGGAAGAAATTTTCAGAAATGTAGTTTCAACTTAGGTAAGTCTGAGGTCAGCTGATATCATCTTGGCTATACCTCCTACATGTCTTTGTGTTTCCCCTTGTTGTTACAGCATACATAGCTTTCTTAGCACAGTCAGACTTGAATTATGTTATACCACTTCATGTATAATGAAAGAACTTTATAATAGGAATACGCTTCAATTTATCCCTTCCCAGCCTTTGTTTTATTCTTACATTTTTACTTCTATATATGTTATGAACATCACAATTCATTGCTATTATTTTTGCTTTAAAGAGTTGTCTTTTAAAGAATACAGAAATGAGAAAAATGTTTTATATTTACCATTTTTGGCACTCTTTGCGTAAAGTTCCATCTGGTATCATTTCCCTTCAGCATAAAAAATTTAACTATTTCTTGTACTAAGAAAGATTTGTTGGTGAGAAATTCTCTCAGCCTTTGTTTATCTGAAAATTTCTTTAGTTTGCCTTTTAATTATTTATATATTAATTTTTTATTAAGGAGTTAGATGCAGTGGTAAACTTAACTGTGTTGGGTGTGTAAAACATTTTGGCAAAGAGTATTAAAGAAAATCGCTAGGGAAATTAAGTCTCTGCTACTTCATAATTTTATTACTCTGCTTTTTTCTTTTGGTAAGTAAAATTTATTTTGCTGTTTATAACTAAAAAAATTTTAATTTATGTGAAATGCATATTCAGTGAAATGCACTCATTTTACATCAACAATTTGATGAGTTTTAATAACCGTATATACCCCTCTAACCATCACCCTAATAAAGATACATAATATTCCATTGTTCCAGAAAGTTTTCCTCATGTTCTATTCTAGTTAGTCCCCATGCCTCATAGGAAACCACTGTTCTCTTTCTATCATGGTAAATTAGTTTTGCCCTTTTTTGTTCTTCATATAAATAAGTCACACAGTCTTTTGCATCTTGCTTCTTTCCCTCCACATAATGCTTTTGCGTTTCATCCATGTATGAGTATATGTAGTTTTTATTGCTGAGTAGTATTCCATTCTCCTAATAAAGATATAGAATATTTTCCTTGCTCTAGAAAGGTTCCCCCAAGGCCTCTTCCAGTCAATCCCTATGCCTCATAGGAAACCACAGGTTTCTATCACCATAGATTAGTTTTGCCTGTTATTGAACTTCATATAAACAAAATCACATAGCATGCAATCTTTTAAGTCTGACTTTTGTTTTCAACCTAATGCTTTTGAGGGTCATCAGATACATATATTATGAATATTTTATCCCAGTCTGTGTCTTGCCTTTTTATTTTACCTTAGAGCCTGGTGTGTTGTCTGAGATCTTGCTCCCCTGCTGTTTCTGAAGTATAATTTTTTTCTGGTAAGACCGCCAAAAATTATGCTCTTTTCTTTAGAGTTTTTTTTTTAACTTAGGTTTTTCGCTTTCTCACCTGTAGATGCCTAGAATTTAGTAAATGTTACTTACCAGAAAACTGGCATTATGTTTGAGGACTCCCAAATTTCATTAATAACATTATGAGGCAAATAATAGTATAAGGCAGAGTAGAATTAAATGCAGACTGATTGTTACAGAGAATCATAAGAAAATAGAAAAGAAAGAACCGTGTTTTTCAAGGGCTTCTTGTATATGAGGGATTAGGGCTTAGAATCCAAGTCATCTTTTGGTTTTTTCTCTTTCACATTTCAAAATGGAATGTGATTAAATGCTAAGTAAATCACTCAGATTTTTTTGTTTTGATGCTCTAATTACAGTAGTTTTGGAAAAGCAGTTTCCCAGTGGGCTAAGTGTGAAGAAGATTGATGCTGGACACTAGAGAGTAGCATTGATTCACCCTGTTTGTTATCATATACTTATTTAGGGGAAAATTTAGCTTACATTAAAAAATGGTTTTTATTGGCCTGTATAAGTTTTTTTTTTTCTTTTTTTGCTGTACGCGGGCCTCTCACTGTTGTGGCCTCTCCCGTTGCGGAGCACAGGCTCTGGACGCGCAGGCTCAGCGGCCATGGCTCACGGGCCCAGCCGCTCCGCGGCATGTGGGATCTTCCCAGACCGGGGCACGAACCCGTGTCCCCTGCATCGGCAGGCAGACTCTCAACCACTGCACCACCAGGGAAGCCCCTGGCCTGTATAATTTTGTACACTTATTTATATGCCTGTGGCATCATAAGCAAAATTCCCTGTTTGGTGTAGTTGAAAGTGAATGGAGAAAAAGACAGCTAAGATCGAATCATAGTTGTTTATGCTAGGTTCTGAATTTCTGTGAAATGTAGCTCAAATAATGAGAGAAGTTGGCTGACTTATAAGGAATCCATGGTCTGGTTCTATGTTTTGCAGATTTATATATTTAATTTTTATTTATTATCCATCAGTGATAATGCTCTAGAAAATTGATTCAGAATAACAGATTCACAGGAGACTGATTTGTTAACTAGAATATTAATTTACAACAGGATAGACACTTTCGTTGGGTTGGCCAAAATGTTCCTTCGGTTTTTAAAGTAAAAATAAAAGACACATTTTTCATTTTCGCCAAGAACTTTATTGAACAACTATTCACCGTTTTGTTCCACTACCTTCTGCCATTTTTTCAGGCAGCTTCATAATTCCATCTTACCAAAACGTTTTGTCTTTTTGAACAAAGAACTGTTCCAGGAGCCTTTTACAGTCTTCCAGGGAATTGAAATTTTTTCCATTAAAGACCGAAATCAATGGAAATCCGAAGGTGCGGTCTGATGAATACGGCGGATGAATCAGAACTTCCCAGCCAAGCTATCACAGTTTTTACTTGGTCATCAAAGAAACATGCAGTCTTGCATTATCCTGATGGAAGATTATGCGTTTTCTGTTAACTAATTCCAGACGCTTTTGGTTGAGTGCAGCTTTCAGTTGGTCTAATTGGGAGCAGTACTTATTGGAATTAATTGTTTGGTTTTCCAGAAGGAGCTCACAATAGAGGACCCCTTCCAATCCTACCATATACGCATCAACATCAATGTGGTTGTTGGTGGTTCATTTTGCTTGCCCCACGATCTCTTCCATTCCACATTATTGTACAGTATCTACTTTCCATCGCCCATCACAATTTGTTTTAAAAATGGAACGTTTTCATTACGTTTCAGTGGAGAATCGCATGCGGAAATATGGTCAAGAAGGTTTTTTTCACTTAACTTACGTGGAACCCAAACATCAAAGTGATTAATGTAACCAAGGTGGTGCAACCGATTTTCAGTTCTTGATTTGGATATTTAGAGTATGTTGGCTATCTCCCGTGTGGTACAACACTGATTGTTTTTGATTATTGTTTCGATTTGATCACTATCAACTTCAACTGGTCTACCCGACCGTGGAGCATTGTCCAGCGAGAAAACTCCAGCATGAAACTTCACAAACCACTTTTGACACGTTCGATCAGTCATAGCACCTTCTCCATACACTGCACAAATCTTTTTTTTGCATTTCAGTTGCATTTGTACCTTTCTTGAAATAATAAAGCATAATATTTCGAAAATGTTGCTTTTTCCCCTTCATCTTCAATATTAAAATGGCTACACAAAAATTCACCAATTTTGATCATTTTTTTTAAACTAGATTTTGAAAAATTAATTTTTGGTTGCTTTGGGTCTTTGTCGCTGTGCGTGGGCTTCTCATTGTGATGGCTTCTCTTGTTCTGGAGCATGGGCTCTAGGCGCACGGACTTCAGTAGTTGTGGCCCACGGGCTCAGCAGTTGTGGTGCACGGGCTCAGCAGTTGTGGTGCATGGGCTTAGTTGCTCTGTGGCATGTGGGGTCTTCCCGGACCAGTGCTCGAATCTGTGTCCCCTGTATTGGCAGGCGGATACTTAACCACTGTGCCACCAGGGAAGTCCCAATTATTTTTTTTAAAGCAAGACTCTGAGAGTTTTTTTTTGTTGTTGTTGTTGTTTGTTGTTTTTGGCCACACCACGCGGCATGTGGGATCTTAGTTCCCCATCCAGGGATCTAACCTGCACCCACCTGCTCCACTGGAAGTGCAGAGTCTCAACCACTGGACCACCAGGGAAGTCTCTTGGTAAGTTTTTTTTTAATTGCATGCTGATATGACAGCTGTCACAATGCAGTTTAACAAAATTGTTTCAAATGAAGTTAAAGGCAACTAAGCGCTGCTGGAGCCATCTTACGGAAAAAAAACAAACTATTTGGCCAGTGCAATACATTGACCACAGTACCTTTAGTTATTATTCAGAACATCCTCTTCCTGGTATTAGGATGCCTGAGAAACCAGTGTGGTCATCAGAGCGTAGATTGGTGAGCATGAAGCAGAACAGAATAATTGGATTGTTTTGGGGGATGGTTTACCCAGGCCATGGTTAAGTCTAGGGAATTATTCCTGTTCCATTTCTAGTGTTTGGATATTCAGACCATCAGTTCCATGATTACTATCTTTAAGATATCTTTATAGTAGCTTTTTTGGTCAGTAATGGACAAATTCTTACTTCCTGGTTCTTCTTTTCCTATATTATTGGTACCCTTCTGTTAGAAATTTACTTAAGGCATATATTAATATGATTAGTTTGATTGATACTTATCTCCTGTCACTGATAGTTTGCTCTTCTTATTTTTTGCTTTTTGCTTTTTTTTTTGATGGTTCTTTTTTTTTCACACACACACACATACACTGTATTTTATTTTCACAAGAGATAAATAAACTGACACCAAGCATTGTAAATGGATGACCACAACAAAAGCAACAATGATTGCAATTACCAAACACGAAACGCACTCTTACTTACTATGTTGTAATATTGACATTCAGTCCAGTAATCCTCCACTGTAACAGCTCCTTTACTTTGCAGTGAAAATTGATTTGTATATTTTTTGCCTCTGAGTCCTTGTGGGATTTTTTTTTAATTATTATTCAAACAGAAAGTCACAAAAATTATAATCATCCTCATCAGTTCACTCAGTCCCATGTAATTAATTATTTTTTCATCTTGATCTTTTGTTAACACTTTTATGAATTCATTAGTTTTCCATTAGAGTTCTGAAAATGCTTATTCATTCAGTTCAGCAGTATAGTCAGTTACCAGAAACCTGTACTTGTCAGAGTCTTTTCCATGAATTCCTTGAAGATAAAACCCTTTTATAGGAACATTTTTGCAAAAGCATCAGAGTACACCCAGAACTGTCTGTAAATGACAAAAGACTTAAAAATGACCACGGTTAAAGATTTGATGAAAGTTCATAATAATGCAATTGACAAGGAAATTTAGTTACTTCTGAGATATACATTTTAAAGTAATAACTAGAATTATGACTTATAACATTATACCAGAACATATAAGATTTTTAGAAATTTCATGTAATGTCTGAAACATTTATATTAACATATTTCCATATAAATAACCCAAAGAAAGTTTAGTATTAGTTGATTTTTTTGTTTGTTTTTTATACTGCATGTTCTTATTAGTCATCAATTTTATACACATCAGTGTATACATGTCAATCCCAATTGCCCAATTCAGCACACCACCATCTCCACCCCACTGCGGTTTTCCCCCCTTTGATTTTTTTTATTACTCAAAAAGTTTCACTTTTTAAAATTTAATTTAATTTAATTTAATTTTATTGGGGTATAGTTGTTTTACAATGTTGTGTTAGTCCCGGCTGACATGTTTTTTCGTTTTAGACAGCCTTTAAGAACTTTAGGTCTCATAGTAAGAACTCCTTGAAGTCAGCCTGGGCACACGCCACATGCAGATTTTGGTGCTTTTCCAACCTTGGTATAAAGTAAACAATTCTATTACCAGGGGTTTGGGACAGCTTGGTTTTGTTAGAGCCTGCATTATAGGACAGCCTACAATGGTATGTCAAACACTGGACCATCCTGAATGCCTCTAGATACTGTCCCCGGAAGAGGAGAAAGAAGCGACAGTTTGCTCTTGATGAAACTGGGGAACAACCCAAGACTGTGCTACAGATACTCTTCCTTTTTTGATGTAAACACCTTGATGAAATTTGCAGGGTTGTAGTGGAAAGATTGGGTGCTTTGGTTTTCTGGCTCTAGATTCAGATTCTAGTTTGGCCACCAAGTAGATGAGCAACTCGGGTATGCGGCTTGATCTCTTTAAGCTTAAGTTTACTCATCCGTGATACTTTATCTTGTAAGGATAATGAGACAGTTATGAATTAATGTGACTAAAATACTTGAAAAGTGTGTAAGAAATGTATTTGTATAAAAATCACCCATCTCTTTATCCTTTCAATAAGTATTAATTGAGTGATCTACTTATGTGCCAGGCAATTTGCTATGAATGGGGTTACACTTGACCATGATAGTGATCTCTTCACTTATAGCATTTACAGTTTAGTGGATGATAGAGGCACATAAACAGGCAATTATAATACTGTGTGCTAAGTGCTATAGTAGGTGATAAAAGCATATTCATAAGTGTTTTTAGATGTGCCTTAACAAATGCAGTGTCAAAATCTTTAACACTTTTCAAGGCTTAAGTCCCCCAACTTAGTAACAGTGCCTGTTTCATTTATGTGAATTGAATACATGCATGACTTACATGAAGGAAATGTTTGTATGAAGCATAGTTAATCAGAATTAAATTCTGGTGTGGCTTCTACATTTCAAGTTTTTTTTTTCTTTCTTTTTTTAAAGAAAAAGTTTTGTGAAAAACTTTTAAAGACAAGTTGTTTAAGAAACTGAAACTTGCGTCAGTAACTCATTGTATTTTCTGATATCAAACTACTGTTTGACAGAATGTGTGTGCACCTGCATTGTGGCACTATTTGGCATTTATAAGCATTCACAAACTTGTGAGTAGATTGCAGCAGTGTAGAATCATATGGCAGCTTATTTTGGGAAATTGTAGAGACATAATTTACTTTTCCTAGTCACATTGCCAATGGAAGCAACTATGTAGGTTGTTAAAACCATACTAATGATGTTAAGAAAGAACAGTAACAGCACAACCATGCTTGGTAAAAATTAAAATAGTGTAATTCAGTAGTTCTTTTAAACAACCAACAAAGCTTCTGTACTGAGTTAAACAAAATGGTTTACTTGAAAATATCTAGCTGGGGGTTAAGAGGTAGGCAAGGCTCTCTTCCCACTGTACTCGTGGTTCTCAAACTTTAGTCTATGAAAGAATCACCTGGGTTGCTTAGTAAAACATATGTTCTAGAGCCCTACTTCCAAGAAGTCTGATTCAGTAGTCTGAGGCATAGTCTAAAACTCTGTATTTTTAATAAGCATACCAGGTAAACCTGATACAGGAAGGACGAGGACTATACTCTAGTCCACAATGCTGCCTCTTCTGTTGTCTGTGACAGTGACTTGTCTTGGTGCTGCTCAAGCCCTTCTGTCTATCTTTCTGAAGTTGGTGGCCTTCTTGAAATCATATTGTTCTTACCATTGCAGCACTGACAGTAATTGTCTGCTCTGTTATGCTTTGGTTGTCTAAGTGCTCTGCTTTTGAGTATTATCCTTGGATATATCTGAATTTTCTCAAAATATGGGGAATGTTATCTATCACTCTTTTCTTTCATTTTTCCCCAAAATTCTTAACTTAAAAATTTTTCTCTGATGTAAATTTATGCTTTAATAAAAGTAAATTATTTTCAGTTTCCTAACATGAATGCTCTTTCCCTTCCTTTATCTCCTCATTTGACTTCCTGTCTTCTCTACCTCTTCCTTCCTCTCATCACTACTGTTTATGTTTCTCTGAGCAAACTATGAGCTTCTTAAGCCTGGAATAGAGTAGGTGCTTAATACATAAAATGAATAAGTGAATAATATGCTTTGAATTTTCTCAATATTATAAGTCAAGTATAAGTTTCATAGTTGTTTTACCCATTCATGGAAGGAGATTCTTCTTTAAGAAAAACAAGACAAAATAAAGGTAAAACTCAGGATAGTAGTTAAACCAGTGGAGAAAGGAAGGCGATTAGGAAGTAGCACTGGGAAGGCTTCAGAGATGCTGAAAATGATGTAATTTTTAAGTTGGGTGGCGAGTATATTAGTATCAGTAGGTATTTGGAAACTGGTTGTTCATCCTTGCTCAAAATAGGGAAAACTGAAATATAAACCGACTATTATTAGGACCATTTGTAATGTAAGTGGGAAGGTTTCTGTACTTGGTATGGTAAACCCCAAAATGAAAACCACTAGGAGATGTTTGAACACTTGGCTTCGATGAGGTTGGTAGGAAAGTCTAAGCACAACTAAGCATTGCTAAGGGCTTGTCTTAATTAAACAGGATTTTAAAAATTGTAATAAAATATACATAACATAAAATTTATCATTTTAATCATTTTTAAGTTTACAGTTCTGTGCAAAAAGTACATTCATATTGCTGTGTAACCATCACTACCATCCATCCCCAGAACTTTTTCATCTTCCCAAACTGAAACTCTGTACCCGTTAAACAATAACTCCCCATTCCCTCATCTCCCCAGCATGTGGCCACAACCATTTTACTTTCTGTATTTATGAATTTGACTACTCTAGTTATCTCTTATAAGTGGAATCATAGAATATTTGTCCTTTTGTGTCTGACTTATTTTACTTAGTATAATGTCTTCAGAGTTCATCCATGTTGTAGCATGTGTTAGAATTTCCTTCCTATTTAAGGCTGAATAATATTCTGTCATAGGTATGTACCCCATTTTGTTTATCCCTTCATTCATCAGTGGACACTTAGGTTGCTTTTGGCTGTTGTGAATAATGCTGATTTGGACATGAGTGTACGAAGATCTAATCAGGTCCCTGCTTTCAATTCTTTGGTATATGCCCAGAATTAGAATTGCTGGATCAAATGGTACTTGTGTGTTTAATTTTTTGAGAACTGCCATGCTTTTTAAAAATATCTTTATTGGAGTATAATTGCTTTACAATGTTGTGTTAGTTTCTGCTGTACAACAAAGTGAATCAGCTATATGTATACATATATCCTCATATCCCCTCCCTCTTGAGCCTCCCTCCCACCCTCCCTATCCCACCCCTCTAGGTCGTCACAGCATCGAGCTGATCTCCCTGTGTTACGCAGCAACTTCCCACTAGCCATCCATTTTACATTAGGTAGTGTATATATGTCAGTGCTACTCTCTCTTACTTTGTCCCAGCTTCCCCTTCACCCCCCGTAGGACTGCCATACTTAAACAGAATTTTTTTAAAAAAGAAAATGTGCAGTGATATTAATTTTCTCAAAATGGGGGGTGGGAAGTGCTCAAGTAACGAAAATATGTACAGAAACATGATACCAGTGCCTGATTTAAATTAATGCAAACTAGATGTTTAAAAACTAACTACATAAATAATTGCATGCAATAATATAGAACTCAGTTTCATACAATGGCAACAAAAGCTGAGCCTGCAATAGAATTATATATATTGAAAAAGAAATTAAGTAGATTGAAAGTGCTAAAATTAAGAATCTGAAAAATTATTCTCACAGTTTTATAGTTTCCTATACTAAGGCAATGACAATTTAAAAGACTTATCTCAGGAGGAAAGGTAACTAAGGAAGAATAGAAAAGACCAAATGTGGAAATGGAGTTGGTTGACAGAGAATATTTGATTTCTTCAAGGATCCTATTGAAATTGGTTTCAGGACTTGGTCCCACAAAGGACCATTGGCTGGCAAGGTGGAAAACCAGGGAGTTTGTGTCTTACTTCAGAGATCACTTTTACCGCATCATCTTTTTTCTCTGCAAGTGTGTGATAGTGTAGAATACAGTGTCTACCAGGGTCTACAGAATGATTCTAGTATACTGACATGGCGCACCAGAGTGCACAGAATTTTTATGTAGGTTTTATTTATACAGCTAGTTCTGTGAGATGCCAGAAGAGGAACTTAGAGGGAGTAACCTATATCTACACTCTTTTGAGAGAGCAAACTGGAAACAAAGGCAGTAAGAGACTACAAAGAATGTAGTAGAGACTATTCCGTAGTCAGTCCCTGTTCTAGGAAGCCAGGGAGAATTAAACTCTCGTAGCATCTATTGCTGCTACTGGGTTTGTCTCCAGGGGTATATTACCATATAAATAACATGGTTGGTTAGCAAATGGAGTCCTTCCTATTCTGTTCCCCTCCTCCCTTTAAATCCCCTGTTATACCTAGACTTCTCTATTTATTGCAATTTGTATTAGACATCCAAATATTCCAACTTTTTTGTTTAGAAACTAGAATTTTTGTTAGTGCATGCACAGTGATTTAATTCATGCATATACTAAAAATGCATTATTTAATTCCTTTGAAAGGCATTTATTATCACCAATTATACTAGACATAGTTATAGATGTCGAAGCTACAAAAATGAGTAAGACACTGTTCAAATCTTTGAGGGGACAATAAGTAAATGATTAGGATGTAGTGTGCTATTTATTATATATGGGTGTGTATATATCTCAGGGACTTTGAGATACACGAAGTCCTAAGAAGACACAGGTAAGTAATTCTTTCAGGTTATAGAGGCTAGAGGTGCTTAAGGAAAGGAAGACTTTACAGAATGAGGTGTCTTGAGTGGTAGAAAAGACATTAATGACGCTTTAAACATAGGAAATAGCTTGAGCAAATGGTGGGGCTAGTTTGAAAATGCATTAGATATGAACAAATATTATTTGGCTGTGCACTTAGGATAAAAAGATTACTAAGACATGGTTCCCACATTTCAGGATATCAGAATCTAGTAGGGAAGATAAAAGAGATTTTTAAACAAATAATTATAATACAGTCTGATAAATGCCCAAGTTTCATTGGAAAATAGTAAGGAGAAGGACCTAGATTATCAGAAATAACTGCCAAAGTTTAATTTATTTGGATCACTGTGAGTTGACTTGAATTCTTTTGTCCATATTTTGATTTTTAAATTTGTTTCAGACAGGAGAGTAAATCTAGTTATTCTATCTTTGAGAATCCTTTTTTGTTGTTGAATAATAATGTAAAATATTTACATGATAATAGTGAAATCTGTAAATCAACGTATATTCAAAGCAGTCTAGCTTTATTTTTCCTTTTGCCCATTCCCCCACTTTTTAACATTAAAAACATTGTCTTTATTTTCTCATTGTAAAAAAGTAGAATTGAATGTGTTACATTTTCATATTCTTATTAATCTTAAATGATAGCATATTACACAAACTTTTCTATAACTTTTTTTTTTCCAATCAAGGATATATTCTGGAGGTCTCTTCTTTGTAATATATAGAACAATTTTTGTAATTGTATAGTACTGCTAGAGTATTTTTTTAAATGTAAATCTCAGACATAGTATTTTACTCCACACTAATGCTACTGCTGAGCAGCAAACCACACTATAGCCCAGTAATTTAAAACAACAATTATTTATTTTCATTCAGGCACTTGCTATGAGTTGACTGATCTAGGCTTTTTGTCAGGGTGGCTCTGCTTCAAGTTACAGATCTAGTTGAACTTGGCTCCTGAGCTAGTTGGGCTCAGATTTGTTCCATACATATTCATTCTAATATCCTCTTAAGGGACTGCAGATAACCCAGTGATTTTCTGGGTTAACATCTGTGGTGATGACACAGATGTAAGAGGACAAGCAGAAGCTTAAGATACCTCTAAAGGCTTAGGCTCAAAACTATAATGCCATATCCAGTTATACTACATTTACATAATCAAGTCATAGATATAAGCCCCAAAGTTATCTTCCTAGTGTCGGTTTTCACTGGCCAACCTATCAGAAATTTCATTCCTTTCCCAATGTTGCCTATCGCCTTTGCTTTAATGCTCAATTTAATACAATCTTAAATATATGTATTTAAACTATTTATCTTGTTTATTGTCTGTATCCCCCCATAACAATGTATGTGTAATGAAAGCAGGATTTTCTGTATTTATTCACTGTATCCCCAGCCCTAAAACAGCGCCTAGAACGTAGTTGATGCTCAATAAATATTTGTTGAGTGAATAAATGAAGGCATGGAGTGAGATGGGGTTGGGGAGGACCTATCACTCATTAAGTTTTTTCCCCAATATCTTTTTTTGTTGTTGTTGAGTTATACCTTTAGCAAACAAAATACACAGATCTTAAGAGTACAGTTTGATAAACTTCAACAAAAGTATACTCATGAAGCCGTAACTCTAGTTAAGATATAGAACACACCTATCACTCTAAAAAGTTTCTTCATGTCTCTCTCCCATTAGTTCTTCACCTCCAGAAGCAATTATTGTCCTTATTTCTGTCACCATAGATTAGTGTTTCCTGTTTTGAATATCATGTATATGGAATCATGTAGCATATACTTTTTTGTATTTACTACTTGCACTCAATATTTTTGAGATTTATCTGTGTTGATACATGTATCAGAAATTCATTCCTGAGTAGTATTATAGTGTACAAATACCTCACAATTCATTTATCTATTCATTTGTTAATGGATATTTGGGTTGTTGGTTACTTTTTGACTGTCATGGATAAAGCCGATTTAAGCATTCTTATACAAATCTCTTTGTGCACATTTCATTCTAGGAAGATTTTTATTTCTCTTGAATAAATATGTAGGAGTGGAATTGCTGGGTCACAAGGTAATATATTAACTGTTTAAGAAAGTGTCCAGCAGTTATTCAAAGTGGTTTACTGTTTTAGAATTCCACCAGCAATGTATGAAACTTACCAGTTAAGGGCTCTTTTGTTTTGAAAGTTAGCTTATAAGTGTTCTTAGTAAGAGGCATTGTGGTAGGGAGAAAGAATAAGCTCTCTGGAAATGCTCCAAGGTTGGGAAAATGTTTTAAATATTTAAGCAGTCTTCATAGACATAGAAAACAAACTTATGGTTACTAAAGGGGAAATGGGGTTGGGGGAGGAATAAATTAGGAGGTTGGCATTAACGTATACACACTAATATATAAAGTAGGTAACCAACAAGGACCTAGTATATAGCATAGGGAGCTATACTCAATATTTTGTAATAACCTATAAGAATCTGAAAAGGAATCTATCTGTCTATCTATCTATCTGAATCACTGTGCTGTACACCTGAAACTAACATGATATTGTAAATCAACTATACTGATATTATATTCCAAATGAAAGAACACAGTGTAACCTCAGGAAAAGATCTTAATGAAACAGAGATAAATGATCTACCTGATAAAGCATTCAAAATCATGGTCATGAATATGCTTACTGAGGTCAGGAGAACAATAATTGAACAAAGTGGAGATTTCAACAAAGAGATAGAAAATATAAGAAAGGACCAAAGAGAAATCAAAGAGCCAAAGAGTACAATAACCAAACTGAAAAATTCAATAGAGGGGTTCAGAAGCAGACCAGATGAAGCAGAAGAAAGGAGCAGTGAACTTGTAGACAGGGCAGTGGATTCATCCATCAAAGAATGAAAATGAGTGAAGATAGCTTGAGTAATTTAGGGGATAACATCAAACGAATTAATATTCATATTATAGGCTTCCCAGAAGAAGAATAGAGAGAGAAAGGGGCAGAAAACTTATTTGAATAAATAATGGCTGAAGGCTTCCCTAATGTGGGAAAGGAAAGAGACATCCAGATCCAGCAATCCCAGAGAGTTCCAAATAAGATAATCCAGAGATGCAACCAAGCCATATTATAATTAAATTGTCAAAGAAAAGAAAATCTTAAAAGCAGCAAGAGAAAAACAAATTGTTGTGTATAAGAGAACCCCCATAGAACTGTAAGAAGATCTTTGAGCACACACTTTGCTGGCCAGAAGGGAGTGGCACGATACATTCAAGATGCTGGAAGAAAAAAATTGCCAACCAGGGATACTCTACTTGGCAAAGTTGTCCTTCACAATTGAAGGAGCAGAAGAGTTTCCCAGACAACAAAAACTTAAGGAGTTTGTTACCAATAGATCTGCCTTTAATAAATATTAAAGGAACTTCCTTAAGCTGAAATGATATAGTGCTAATTAGTAACAGGAAAACATATGAAAGTATAAATCTCACTGTTAAAAGAAATTTATAGTTAAATTCAGGATAATCTAATGTTATGGTGGTGGGTTAATTTTTTATAAATCTAGTATGAGGATTAAAAGACAAAAGCAGTAAAAATAACTATGTAACTGCAGTAGTTTGCTAATGGGTACACAAGATAAAAAGATGTAAATTGTGACATCAAAACCAGAATGTGTGTGTGTGGGAACAGTAAAAATGTAGAGCTTTAGGATGCCTTCAAACATAAGTTGTTACCGACTTAAAACATCTTTTATTTGCAGCAGTCTGTTTTTATGATAAGCCTCAGGGTAATTGGAAACAAAAATCTATAGTAGATAACAAAAGATAAAGAGAAAGGAATCAAAGCATACCACTACAGAAAATCATCAAATCACAAAGGAAGAGAGCAAGAAAAGAAAAAAGGAACAACAAAAAACCCAGAAAATAATTAACAAAGTGGTAATAAGTCCATTCCAATGAATAATTACGTTTAATGTAAATGGACTAAATTCTCCAATCAAAAGACCTAAAGTGGCTGAATTGATATAAAAACAAGACCCAACTATGTGCTGCCTATGAGGGACTCACTTCACCTTTAAGTAGAAACACACAGACTGAAAGTGGAGGGATGGAAAAAGGTATTCTGTGCAAATGGAAACCAAAAGAAAGCTAGGGTAGCTATGCTTATATAAGACAAAACAAAGAGTCTGAGACAAAGACTTCAATCAGACACAAAGAATGACATTATGTAATGATAAAGGCACTAATCCAAGAAGATACATTTGTAAGTATTTATGTATCCAACATAGGCGCACCTAAATATGTAAAGCAAATATTAACAGACCTAAAAGGAGAAATAATGATACAATAATAGTAGGGCACTTTAATACCCCACTTCATCAATGGATAGATTATCCAGACAGAAAACCAATTAGGAAATGTGTTGGCCTTAAACAACACCTTAGAACAGATGAATTTAACAGACATATACAGAACATTTTATCCAAAAGCAACAGAATATAATTCTTCTCAAGTAGACATGGAACATTCTTCAGGATCGATTACTTGGTTACATATGTGTAGTGATTATTTTTTCCCTTCTGACACACATCAGAGTAGTATGGGAAAACCAAAAAGAGCTCATTGACAAGTGGCACCATTATCTCTTAATCCTAAATCACTAGGTACATGGAGACTAACTTTATAGTTTCCTCACCCTGTCAGATTCTTCCCACAAGACCCATATCATGTGGCAAATATGATAACTTCATTTCTCTGTGACTGAAAAGAACTAAGATTCTTTTGATAATCATTGATTTAGTATAATTATCAACACCTCTACAACAATAACAACAGAGAAACAATATATGAAAAAGAAAAAGGATAGCCAAGATGTGATTACACTTGACTAGTCCTTTTAATCCAGTCTTCTTGTCAAAATCAAATTAATTGGGCTTCCCTGGTGGCGCAGTGGTTAAGAATCTGCCTGCCAGTGTGGGGGATGTGGGTTAAAGCCCTGGTCTGAGAAGATCCCACATGCCGCAGGGCAGCTGGGCCCATGCACCACAACTACTGAACCTGTGCTCTAGAGCCTGTGAGCCACAACTGCTGAAGCCCGTGCGCCTAGAGCCAGTGCTCCGCAACGAGAGAAGCCACTGCAATGAGAAGCCCATGCACCGCAATGAAGAGTAGCCCCTGCTCGTTGCAACTAGAGGAAGCCCGCACGCAGCAATGGAGGCCCAACGTAGCCATAAATAAATAAATAATTAAAAAAACAAATTAACTTCCTAGGTGCTCCCTTTCTTTTGTGTCACAGGACCTAAGGTGTGGCCAACTTTCCTCTCTGAATAGCTACTGTGACTATAATTTCATCTTTTGGGATTTTCTTTGGAACTAGGACAGTTTCCTTATATATTACCTTATATATTATATATAATATATATATTATATATATATAACTTATATATAATATATATATGTTTCCTTATATATAATATATATATATTATTATAGTTACCTTATATATTATCCATGTTTTTTTATAGCCCAGGTCCCATTATCAGCAGTTCACCTAGTGTATTCCTGTTCAGTGGGCTGTCCTCTAGTTAGGGGGTTCCAGTATGGTGGCTAAAACCTCAGCTATCTACAGAGATGGTCTTTCAATATACATGAAATTGCATTTTGTTGCCATGCTAAAGAATGTGGATTCAGGCTATCCCCATGTTCTTTTTCAACTCCACTATGTTTTTTTTTTTTTTTTCCTCCTTTCTCCATTCTTTAGCTGCACCACACCTGGGGGTTAATCAAGTATAATGTCTTGGGTGGCTTAGTAATATTCAAACAAGATAATCTCAGCTGGCAATTTAAAGGGGAAAGAGAACTGGGTGTGAAAACAATTCAGGTAAACAGCACCTGAAATTACCACACTATATTTACATAGAAACAAAGTGTATAATGTTCTGTATACTAATTGTCAAGTAGTGACACATATATTCTAAATGCTGTAGAAGTTAAGAAGAGAGCTGCATAATGATGGACAAGTGATAACTCAGTCTTAAAGGAAAGGTTAATAAGGAAGAGGTAGACGAGAGAACAGATAGGAAATTCAAGATGGGAATCATAGTGTGCAAGTGAGTATCATGTGTTGGGAGACCAATTTGTAGAGGACAGACTATAGAGGGCTTTGAATACCACAGAATATTTTAAAATAGAAGATGTGAAATGGCCAAAGCAGTAATTGACAAAGATTAATCTGAAATTAATCTGAAATTGGTAGACAGAATGGACCAAAAGAGGAAAAATAGAAAACACACAGAAGTGACACTACCATAAGATTTCAGGTTTTTGGTACTGAGAATTAAGCAAATGTAGTGATATGTGGAGTGGAATAGGAGTGGATTTCTAATACATCACTAAGAAAGGGTGAGCAAAATTAGGTGGCCAAATGGGAATAGGAGTAGAAGTTAGGTAAGGAGTGATTCAAAGATAATAAAGTTTATATCTGAATGATTGGGAAAATGATAGTTTCATTAATATAAACAAAGAAGCCTTTGAAGGGTCTTTCACCGTAAGTTTTCCTCGAGGTTCTTGTGATATGAAGAATAATGGGGCCCTAAAGATGTTCACGTCCTAATCTCAAGAACCTATGAGTATGTTTCCAACATGACAAGAAATACTTTGAAAATGATTAATTTAAGTTAAGCATATTTAGATGGAGAGATTATGCTGGATTATCCAGATGGGCTCAGTGTAATCACAAGGGTCCTCATGAGAGTCTGGCAATAGGGTCGAATTTAGAGAGAAGGTGATTTGACATCAGAACCCGAGAGACAAAAGGTTATGTAATGTGAGGCAGGAGCCAAATATTGAAGAAAACCTCCCGAAGCTGAAGCTTTTAGAAGCAAGTAAATATTTTCTCCTAGAGCCTCCAGAAGTAAAGCAGCCTTGTTGACACCCATTTTAGGACATCTGACCTCCAGTACTGTAAGATAATAAATCTGGGTTGCTATAAGCCACTAAGTTTTGTGGTAATTTGTTTCAGCAGTAATAGAAACTAATACAGTTCTGTTCTCTGGGTAATATCATCCATACCAGTGGCTTCAACTATGAGCCATACACTGACCAAAATAAAGTTCCAGATCTGGATTTCCAGTTCATTCTGAAAATCCTACAAATGCCTCGAAAGTGTTGGATTCAGTATGTATCAGTTATAGCTAAAAAGTTTCTCTCAAATCTGACCTGTGCACCATTGGCACCATCCTTTTTTCCTAATTTTTTTTAACCATGGTAAAGAACACATAAAATTGTCTTAACCATTTTCAAGTGCACAGTTTGGTGGCATTATGTGCACTCATATTTCTGTGCAAACTTCACCACCAACTTCATACCTCTTTTCATCATATATGACTGAAACTCTGTACGCATTAAGCAACAACTCCCCATTACCCTAGGCCCTGGTAATCACCATTCTACTTTCTGTCTCTTTGATTTTTGACTATTTTGTCATATAAGTGGAACCATACAGTGTTTGTCTTATTTGTGTCTGGCTTATTTTACTCAGTATAATGTCCTCAGTGTTTATTCATGTTACCTTTTTTTGTGTTTAGTTAATTTTTGTATTGAAATGTTAAAATCTCTTTTTCATTTCCTTTTATGTATATTCTTTAGCTGTTTTCTTTGTGGTTATCAAGAGGATTAAATTTAACATCCTAAAGTTATAATATTCTTAATTTGGATTTATACCAGGTTAACTTCAGTATCATACAAAATTCTGCTCCTTTAGTAACTCTAACCCTGCTCATTTCAGGTGTTGATATTACAAAATTACATCTTAATTCATTGTATGTCCAAAGCCATAAACTAATAATGTTTTTAATGTATTAATCTCTTAAATTATGTAGAAAACTAGAGTTACAAACCAAATTTACAATAATTCTAGGTTTTACACTAATAATGATTTAAAAATGAGTTTTTGAAATCATGTAGAAAATAAAAAGTGGAGTTGCACACCTTTCTTAAAATTATAGTAGTCTTTGTAATTCTCCATGTATTAACCTTTACTGTCATCTTTATTTCATCCTGTGTCTTCATGTTACTGCCTAGTGTTCTTTCATTTTAATCTGCAGGACACCGTTTAGCATTTCTTGCAGGGCAGGTCTAGTGGTAATTGACTCTGTCAGTTTTGTTTTCCTGAGAATGTCTTGATTTTCCCCTCCGTTTTGAAGGACAGTTTTGATGGATATAGGATTCTTGGTTGACTGTTTTCTTCTTTCAGCACCTTGAGCATACCAGCCCACTGCTTCTGGCCTCCAAAGTTTCTGATGAGAAATCTGCTGAAAATCTTATTGAGGAACACTTGTAGGTGATGAGGTGCTTCTTTCTTCTTGCTTTCAAGATTCTATCTTTGTGTTTAGGCAGTTTGATGATAATGTGTCTTTCTTGGGTCTACTCAAGTTCATCTGACATGGAGTTCATTGAGCTTCCTGGATGTTTATATATATGTGTTTCATCAAATTTGAAACTTTTTGGCCATTAGTTCTTCAAAGAATTTCTCTTCCCTCCTTCTCTTTCTCTCATCATTCTGGGACTTGAATACCATGCATATATTAGTCTGTCTGTAGTGTCACATAGGCTCTGTTCACTTTTCTTCAGTCTTTTTTCTTCCTGTTTCTCATACTTGATCATGTCCATTGTCCTTTCTTCAAGTTCTCTGATTCTTTCTTCTGCTTACTCAACTATGCCTTTGAATCTGTCTAGTGAATTTTTCATTTTTAATAGCATCATTTTTTCTCTAGAATTTTTCTTTATCTCTTTGTTGAGATAAAAAAATTTCCATTTTGTTAATACATTATCTTCTTGACTTTCTCCATATTTTCCTTGAGTTCTTTGAGCATCTTTAAGATAGCTGTTTTAAAGTCTTTGTCCAGTAGGTTTGACATCTTGTCTTGCTCAGGTATGGTTTCTGCTGGATTATTTTTTCCTTTTGAATGGGTCTCTGCTTTCCTATTTCTCTGTATGCCTTGTGATTTTTTTGTTGAAAACTGGACGTTTGAATCCAATAATGTGGTAACTAACTCTTGAAATCAAATTCCCCCTCATCTTTAGGGTTTGCTGTTTTGTTTGTTAATTCTTTTTGTTTACTTTTTAAAATTGTTGTAAGCTGTCTCTGGTCCAGGAACCAGACTAAGGTTTATACTTAAGGTCTACATGAATTCTGATTCTAGATCCCCTAACTGCATTTCAAAGTCAGTCTAGCATTTTAGTCTTTCCTTTTTTGTTGCAAGAATTCAATCTTATATTTTAGATCTTTTTACAATATAAATTAGCCACTCTTCTTTTGTTGGCCAAATACATTTTTTCCAGTATATTATTCTTTTTGGGCTTAATTTAGGACTCAGGTGTAATTATATAGGACTTGATTTCTTTTAAAAAATATGTGTGTTATTTCTGTCCATTAATCATTGCTCAGTATAATGACTTGCAAATTTTATAGGCCATTTCTTATGCATTATCATCTCTAATGGTTCTTGAAACAGTGTCTTTTGTGGGAAGTCACCATTAAAATACACTTAAAATCATAGTCTCAGGCTTCCCTGGTGGCGCAGTGGTTGAGAGTCTGCCTGCTGATGCAGGGGACACGGGTTTGTGCCCCAGTCCGGGAAGATCCCACATGCCGCAGAGCGGCTAGGCCTGTGAGCCATGGCCGCTGAGCCTGCACGTCCGGAGCCTGTGCTCTGCAACAGGAGACGCCACAACAGTGAGAGGCCCGCATACTGCAAAAAAACAAAACAAAACAAAATCATAGTCTCCAAATAGATCAATGGAATAGCAAAAACTTTACCAATATCAATGTTTATAGCTTTAAAAGTTATGCTTCATTGGTATATGTTTTCAACATGTATATTAATATTGCCTTTTCATAAATGTACTTTTTCTATAGTCATGAAAGAATTCCTCAGTTCAAAGTTGAAATCTCTTAAGATATTGAATATTTTCCTCTGTGGTAGATGAAATTATTCAGTTTTCTAGAAACTACTTGTATAGCTGGAAAAGACGATAACAGTGATGAGCTTGTTACTTATTTTATGGAGAGCAACTTCAGGTCTGGACAAGTACCTGCATGTGTGGCCAAGAATTTTCCAGAGTATTGCTTTCAACTTCTTGATTTGCCCTAGTAGTATCCACTCAAAACTCCAGTGTTTTGTTTGGCAAATGTGGGGGAGTGGAAGGAAGAGAAGACAGGCAGATTTTTGGAGTAATTAATTCAGGCATTACTGTCAAACTTAAGTTGGGACAGTATTTAAGTTCTCAGGCTTCCAAGATGATTTCATCAGCTGGAGAAGTTTGGAAGCAATTTCCAAACAGGAAACAGCATGTGCACAAGAACAAAACACTTCTTATATGATGGGATCACCTGCATTAGAGTCACCTAGGGGACTTTTCAAAATGCAGATTCTTGGGCCCCTCTATAAATTACCTGAAAGAGTCTCTAGGAGTGGGGTCTAGGAATTTTCATTTTTCTTTCATTTTTAATTTTTAGGAAAATTATACCTGCATGTTGTCTAGAGCAGTGGTTCTCACTCTGGCTTCACTTTAGAGTCACCTGGGGACCTTTTTAAACAAGGTTAACTCTCAGATTAATTAAGTCAAAACAATCTCTGAGTATGTGGGATAGTGACACTGATATTTTTTAATAGGTATTTAGATAATTCTCTTAGGTAGCCAGATTGAGAACCACTGGGCCAGGTGATTCTGAAGCTGAAAACTAATAAATATAATTTCCCTTATTGAGATTGCAGAGCCAATTAGTGTGCTAGAATTTCCTTTTTGTTCTTCTCTAAGATGGTAATTTCATAACTGGACCACTCATATGAAAGTTATCATATTTTTACAAATCAAATTTATTCTCTTTTTGTTCCCTGCTACATTAGTTGTTCTTAAGTTATGCCATATTTTAGCTTGCCTCGTATGTTAGTCAATTTGGGCTGCCATAACAAAATACCCTAGGCTGGGTGTCTTAAACAACAGAAATTAATTTTCTCACGGTTTTGGAGGCTAGATGTCCAAGCTCAAGGTTTGGCCAACAGGCTTTCTGGTAAGAGCTCTCGTTTTTTGGCTTGTAGATGAAAGCGGACGCTGCCTTGCTTCCAGAACCTGTGATGGGAGTTGCATCCCTGAAGATTTCTGAATTGCTTTCTGGGGGTCATGCTTCCTTTTTCTTAAAGGACATCAAGTTTTTGCAGACAGATAGCTCTGTGTCTGTCTTTAGTTTCTCTTTAGTTCCAGCTAGCAGTATAATCCCATTTCTATTCAGGCTTCTGCTGAAATGGCAGATTAAATTCTTGATTAAATTAGTGGTTCACACCCATACTAATCTCCTTATCAAATGCTGGTTCATCCACACCCTCACTGTTCTCTTTAGAGCAAGCTTTCTCATTTTTTGCAACATACATAGGTGGAGAATTTTCCAAATCTTCAAGTTTTGGTCCCGTTTTGCTTAATAATTCCTTCTTCAATTTATTTCTCTCTTCTCACATTTTATTATAAGTATTGAGGAGGACCCAAGCTGCACCTTTAGTACTCTGGCTAGAAATCTTCTTGGCTAAATACCCATTTTCATTGTTCCTAAGTTCTGTCTTCCAAAAAGCACTAGAACACAGTTCTGCCAAGTTCTCTGCCACTTGTAATAAGGATTACCTTTCCACCAGTTTTAATAACCTATTCCTAAGTTCTGTCTGAGACTTCACCAGAATGGCCTTTAACATCCATTACCAACATTCTGTTTATAATTATTTATGTATTCTCTAAGAAGATGGAGGTTTTCTTTCCATCTCTCCTTTTTGCTTACTGAATTCTCACCAGAATCACCATTAACATCCATATTTCTACCAACAGCCCCTTCTCAGCAATCTAGCTTTTTTGTAGCATGCACCTCAAAACTCTTTCAGCTTCCATCCATCACCCAATTCCAAAGCCACATCCACATTTTTAGGTATTTATTTCTTGGTACCTAAGTATGTATTAGTCAGCCTGGGCTTCCATAACAAAATACCATCGTTTGGGTGGCTTAAACAACAGAAATTAATTTTCTTGCAATTCTGGAGGCTGGAAATCCAAGATTGAGCTTTGGCTGGTTGGGTTTCTGATGAGGATTCTCTTCCTGGATTGCAGACAGCTGCCATCTTGCTGTTTGCTCACATGGCCTTTCTTTCATGCATGTGTGCAGAGAATGAGCCAGTGAACTCTTTAGTGTCTCCTTTTATAAGGACACTAATCTGATGGAATCAGGGCCTCCTCCCTTAAGACCTCATTTAACCCTGATTACTTCCATACTCGAAATACCATACTCGAAATAAAGCCATAGTGAGAGTTTGGGCTTTAACATACAAATTTTGGGTGTATGCAAACATTCAGTCTATAACACTTCGTATGTTGAAACATGGCATTCTTACACAGTCCTTTCCTTTTTTTTTGGACAGAAAAGAAAATTGCTTCATTATCCATGACATGAATATCACCTCCTTGGTTGGTCTATTTGTTGCTTGAGGTCCATTTTATTCTTCGGAAAAGCATTCTGCTTAGAGGCCACTGTGTGGAAATCAGCAACATTCCTTACTGTTAGCAACCTACAAAGGAATGTGTTTTCAGCAGTTGTGTCTTGGCCAAAATTGAAGTTTAACCCAGACTATATTTTATGTTCACTTTATCGTGAATAATAGAGAAGACAAAATGATGTGTGTTTTTCTCAACTATGTCAGGACCCATGTTTTTGTTGTTGTTATTGGCATAGTGTTTTTAGAAATTTGAATTTCCTAAGCAGGTTTCTCCATATAATCCCTTCCACTTCTTATTAACTAACTACACCTGGCTGCCTCAGGCATTTGAGGCAGTTCTCAAACTTGAGCATGAATCAGAATCATTTGTGGGTTTGTTAAAACAGATTGCTGGGCCCTAGCCCCAGAGTTTATGATTCTGGAGTATGGGGTTGGGCCTGAGAAATTAGATTTCAAACAAGTTCTCAGGTGATGCTTCTAGTCTATGAATAGCCCTTTGAGAACCACAAATTTAATCTAGCCTTAAGGACATTTAAGATTGTCATCCCAATGTAAATACACTTGTAGCATTTTGAACCACCTGTTTCCCCCTTTTCCATTGTTGAAACGTTGGTCATCCTTCATAATCAAGCTTAAATGTTTTCTGCCCTTTGGAGCCTCCCCATCATCCAATTAGAGTGAATTTTTCTTTCCTCTTCCGTCAGGTATAGTTTTTAACCTGTATTATAGCAATCATTTCATTCTGGTTTGTAGAGCTAATGGTTCACATGTGTAATCAATTGTGAATTCCTCAGTACAGGGACTATATCATAGTCATCTTTGTATCCCTTCCCTCTTCATTACAGAGCATTCACCAAGTCCAGTAGGCTTCTCCTGAATTGAGGTCACTATAGTTCACCCTTGAACAAGAAGGGGTTAGAAGCGCACATCCTCTAAGCAGTCGAAAATCCACGTATGATTTATAGTTGACCCTCCATTAACATCGTTTCTCCTTATCCGAGTTTCCTCCACATCCGTGGTTCCCCATCCATACATTCAGTCAACCGCAGGATCATGTTGTACTGTAGTATTTACTTTTTAAAAAAAAATTTTAGTTTTTTTATTTTTAAAAAATTTTTATTGGAGTATAGTTGATTTACAATGTTGTGTTAGTTTTAGGTGTACAGCAAAGTGAATCAGTTATACATATAATATATCCACTCTTTTTTAGATTCTTTTCCCATATAGGCCATTACAGAGTATTGAGTAGAGTTTACTGTGCTATACAGTAGGTTCTTATTAGTTATCTGTTTTATATATAATTGTGTGTTTATGTCAATCCCAATCTACCAATTTATCCCTTTATCCGTTCCTCCATCCATGGACATTTAGGTTGCTTCCATGTCTTGGCTATTGTAAATAGTGCTGCAGTGAACATTGGGGTGCATGTATCTTTTTGAATTATGGTTTTCTCTGGATATATTTCCAGGAGTGGGATTGCTGGATCATATGTTAGCTCTATTTTCAGTTTTTTTACAGAGCCTCCATACTGTTCTCAATAGTGGCTGTACCAGTTGACTTTCCCGCCAACATTGTAGGAGGGTTCCCTTTTCTCCACACTCTTTCCAGCGTTTATTGTTTATAGATTTTTTGATGATGGCCATTCTGACCAGTGTGAAGTGATACATCATTGTAGTTTTCAACTGCATTTCTCTAATGATTAGTGATGTTGAGCATCTTTGCATGTGCTTTTTAGCCATCCATATGCCTTCTTTGGAGAAATGTCTATTTAGATCTTCTGCCCATTTTTTGATTGGCTTGTTTATATTTTGATATTGAGCTGCATGAGCTGTTTGTAAATTTTGGAGATTAATCCCTTGTTGGTTGTTGCTTTGTTTGCAAATATTTTCTCTCATTATGTCTTTTCGTTTTGTTTATGGTTTCCTTTACTGAGCAAAAGCTTTTAAATTTAATTAGGTCCCATTGGTCGATTTTTGTTTTTATTTTCATTACTCTAGTAGGTGGATCAAAAAAGAAATTGCTGTGATTTATGTCAGAGTGTTCTGCCTATGTTTTCCTCCAAGACTTTTATAGTATCAGGCCTTACATTTAGGTCTTTAATACATTTTGGGTTTATTTTTGTGTATGGTGTTAGGGAGTGTTCTAATTTCATTCTTTTACATGTAGCTGTTCATTTTTCCCAGCACCACTTATTGAAGAGACTGTCTTTTCTCCATCGTATATTCTTGCCTCCTTTGTCATAGGTTAGGTAACTATAGGTGCATGGGTTTATCTCTGGGCTTTCTCTCCTGTTCCATTGATTTATATTTCTCTTTTTGTGCCAGTACCATACTGTTTTGATGACTGTACATTTGTAGTGTAGTCTGAAGTTGGCAAGCCTAATTCCTCCAACTCCCTTTTTCTTTCTCAAGATGGCTTTGGCTATTTGGGGTCTTTTGTGTTGCCATACAAATAATAAAAAATTTTTGTTCTAATTCTGTGAAGAATGCCATTGGTAATTTGATAGGGATTGCATTGATCTGTAGATTGCTTTGGGTAGTATAGTCATTTTCAAAATACTGATTCTTTCAGTCCAAGAACATGGTATATTTCTCCATCCGTTTATGTCATTTTGATTTCTTTCATCAGTGTTTTATAGTTTTCTGAGTATAGGTCTTTTGTCTCCTTAGGTAGGTTTATTCCTAGGCATTTTATTCTTTTTATTGCAATGGTAAATGGGATTGTTTTCTTGATTTCTCTTTCTGATCTTTCGTTGATAGTATATAGGAATGCAAGAGATTTTTGCGTACTCATTTTGTATCCTGCAAATTTACCAAATTCATTGATGAGCTGTAGTAGTTTTCTGGTAGCATCTTTAGGATTTTCTACGCATAGTATCATGTCATCTGTAAACAGCGACAGTTTTACTTCTTTTCCATTTGGATTCCTTTTATTTCTTCTTCTGTAATTGCCATGGCTGGGACTTCCAAAACTGTGTTAAATAATAGTGGCAAGAGTGGACATCCTGGTCTTGTTCCTGAACTTCGAGAAAATGCTTTCAGTTTTTCACCATTGAGAATGATGTTTGCTGTGGGTTTGTTGTATATGGCCTTTATTATGTTGAGGTAGATTCCCTCTATGCCCACTTTCTGGAGAGTTTTTATCATAAATGAGTGTTGAATTCTGTCCAAAGGTTTTTCTACATCTATTGAGATGATCATATGGTTTTTATTCTTCAAGATGTGGTGTATCACACTGATTGATGGATGGATGTTGAAAAATCTTTGCTTCTCTTGGATAAATCCCACTTGATCATGGTGTATGATTCTTTGAATGTGTTGTTCGATTCTGTTTGCTAGTATGTTGTTGAGGATTCTTGTCTCTGTGTTCATCAGTGATATTGGCCTGTAATTTTCTTTTTTTTACTTTTGTGGTATCTTTATCTGGTTTTGGTATCAGGGTGATGGTGGCCTCATAAAATAAGCTTTGGAATGTTCCTTCCTCTGCAATTTTTTGGAAGACTTTGAGAAGTGTAAGTGTTAACTCTTCTCTAAATGTTTGATAGAATTCACCTTTGAAGCCATTTGGCCCTGGACTTCTGTTTGTTGGAAAATTTTAAATTACAGTTTCAGTTTCATTACTTGTGATTGGTCTGTTCATATTTTCTATTTCTTCCTGGTTCAATCGTGGAAGGTTGTACCTTTCTAAGAATTTGTCCATTGCTTCCAGCTTGTCCATTTTATTGGCATATAGTTCCTTGTAGTAGTCTCCTATGATGCTTTGTATTTCTACGGTGTCCATTGTAACTTCTCCTTTTTCATTCCTAATTTTATTGATTTGAGTCCTCTCCTTCTTTTTCTTGATGAGTCTGGCTAAAGGTTTATCAATTTTGTTTATTTTCTCAAAGAACCAGCTTTTAGTTTCATCGATCTTTGCTATTGTTTTCTTCATCTCTATTTCATTTATTTCTGCTCTGATCTTTATGATTTCCTTTTTCCTACTAACTTTGGGTTTTGTTTGTTCTTTCTCTAGTTGCTTTAGGTGTAAGGTTAAGTTGTTTATTTGAGAATTTTCTTGTGTTTTGAGGTAAGACTGTATTGCTATAAAGTTCCGTCTTAGAACTGCTTTTGCTGCATCCCATAGGGTTTGGATCATCGTGTTTTCATTGTCATTTGTCTCTAGGCATTTTTTGATTTCTTCAGTGATCCATTGGTTATTTAGTAACATATTATTTAGCCTCCATATGTTTGTGTTCTTTACAGTTTCCTTCCTGTGATTGATTTCTAATCTCATAGCATGGTCAGAAAAGAAGCTTGATATGATTTCAATTTTCTTAATTTTCTGAGGCTTGATTTGTGACCCAAGATGTGATCTATCCTGGAAAATGTTCCGTGTGCTCTTCAGAAGAAAGCGTATTCTGCTTTTGGGTGGAATGTCCTATAAATATCCATTAAATATATCTGGTCTATTGTGCCATTTAAGGCTTGTGTTTCCTTATTTATTTTCTGTCTGGATGATCTGTCCATTGGTGTATGTGGGGTGTTAAAGTCCCCCACTATTACTGTGTTACCTTCGATTTCCCCTTCTATGGCTCTTAGGATTTGCCTTATATTTTGAAGTGCTCCTATGTTGGCTACATATATAGAGTATTGCTACTCCAGCTTTCTTTTGACTTCTGTTTAAATGGAATATATTTTTCTGTTCCCTCACTTTCATTCTGTATGTGTCCCTAGGTCTGAAATGGGTCTCTTATAGACAGCATATATATGGGCCTTGTTTTTGTATCCATTCAACCAGCCTTTGTCTTTTGGTTGGAGCAGTTAATCCATTTACATTTAAGGTAATTATTGATGTGTATGTTCTTATTGCCATTTTCTTAATTGTTTTGGGTTGTTTTTGTAGGTCTTTTTTCTTCCCTTCCTCTTTTGTTCTGTTCTCTTGTGGTTTGATGACCATCTTTAGTGTTGTTTTGGGGTTGCTTTTTCTTTTTTGTGTATGTATCCATTGTAGTTTTTTGGTTTGCATTTCCCATGAGGCTTTGATAAAGCAATCTGTATATATACAGGGTTGTTTTAAGTTGCTGGTCTCTTAATTTCAAATGCAATTTCCATTTCCTGCATTTATACTCTCCTCACAGTTGCTGGATTTGATGTCATATTTGTGTATGTATGATTTCCTGGTTTTAGTGTATGTTTGGCTTTACCAGTGAGCTTTCCCATTTGTGATTTTTCTTGTTTATAGTTGTGCCTCCCCCACCCCCCAACTGCCGCTCCATCTAAAGAAGTTCGTTTAGCATTTGTTGTAAAGCTGTTTGGGTGGTGCTGAATTCTCTTAGCTTTTGCTTGTCTGTAAACCTTTTGATTTCACCATCGAATCTGAATGAGAGCCTTGCTGGGTAGAGTATTCTTGGTTGTAGTTTTTTCCCTTTCATCACTTTAAATATTTCATGCCACTCCCTTCTGGCCTGTAGAGTATCTGCTGAAAAATCAGCTGATAACTTTATGGGGATTCCCTTGTATGTTATTTGTTGCTTTTCCCTTGCTGCTTTTAATGTTTTTTCTTTGTATTTAATGTTTGTTTGATTAATATTTGTCTTGTGTGTTCTTCCTTGGATTTATCCTGTATGGGACTCTCTCTGCTTCCTAGACTGGGGTGACTGTTTCCTTTCCCATATTAAGGAAGGTTTCAACTATAATCTCTTCCAATATTTGGAACACGTGAGCCTGTCAGGCAGCTATTGGGGCGAGCGGATTGCCTAGGTGGGGGGAGGGGGCGGAGGAGGCAGTGGCAGGGGTGTGAGAGCCGGCTCTGGCGGGAGCCCTCCCTAGTACCCATGGAGGTAGTGGCCGGTCTGTGACGGGAGAGGCTGCATCGGCGGCCCTGCCCTTTGCACATCACTCAGTGTGGCACTTCGCCTCTGTGGCAGTCCAGGCTTCCTCCGCAAGCATTCCTGGTTGCGGAGCTCCTGACTTTTGTCCTCTCAGGCTGTCTCCTCGCAGCCAACAGCAGTCCCCTCTCCCACTCTACTCTCCAAACCCCGTGTTCCAGCACCCAGCCCTGTGCACACCAGCGGACACCTGTCTCAGGCTGGGGAACACAGGGCTGTGGCATGCACCATCTTTGTTCGTCTCACTCTGTCCTGCCTGCCTGCCACAGACTGGTTGCTGGGCTCTCCTGCCAACCCCCGAAGCTACCCTTCTGTCCCAGCTGATGTCCCCGCTGGTGAGTGGGCTTTCCCAGATGCGGGAACCTCTCCTCACCTTTAGCTTTCCTCCAGGGGCGCAGGTTCCATCCTGCTTTGTCTCCTCTTCTTTTTCCCTAATTCTTTCTTTCATCCTACCTGGTTACATGGGGATCTTGCTTGTTGTTTCAGGTGTCTGGGGTCCTCTGCTAATGTTCAGCAGGTGCGCAGTGAGAAGTTTCCCATTTGTAGATGTATTCTTTTTTTTTTTTAAATTTTATTTATTTTTTATACAGTAGGTTCTTATTAATTATCCATTTTATACATATTAGTGTATAAATATCAATCCCTATCTGCCAGTTCATAACATCACACCACCCCCCTGCCACTTTCCCCCTTGGGGTCCATACGTTTGTTCTCTGCATCTGGGTCTCAATATCTGCCCTGCAGACTGGTTCATCTGTATCATTTTTCTAGGTTCCACATATATGCGTTAATATACGATATTTGTTTTTCTCTTTCTGACTTACTTTACTCTGTATGAGAGTCTCTAGATCTATCCACGTCTCTACAAATGACCCAGTTTCGTTCCTTTTTACGGCTGACTAATATTCCACTGTATATATGTACCATATCTTATTTATCCGTTCATCTAGTAATGGGCATTTAGGTTGCTTCCATGACCTGGCTATTGTAAATAGTGCTGCAATGAACATTGGGGTGCATGTGTCTTTTTGAATTATGGTCTTCTCTGGGTATATGCCCAGTAGTGGGATTGCTGGATCATATGGTAATTCTATTTTTAGTTTTTTAAGGAACCTCCATACTGTTCTCCATGGTGGCTGTATCAATTTATATTCCCACCAACAGTACTATAGGGTGCCCTTTTCTCCACACCCTCTCCAGCATTTGTTGTTTGTAGATTTTCTGATGATGTCCATTCTAACTGGTGTGAGGTGATACCTCATTGTACTTTTGATTTGCATTTCTCTAATAATTAGTGATGTTGAGCAGCTTTTCATGTGCTTCTTGGCCATCTGCATGTCTTCTTTGGAGAAATGTCTATTTAGGTTTTCTGCCCATTTTTGGATTGGGTTGTTTGTTTTTTTAACATTGAGCTGCATGACCTGTTTATGTATTTTGGAGATTAATCCTTTGTCTGATGATTCGTTTGCAAATATTTTCTCCTACTCTGAGGGTTGTCTTTTTGTCTTGTTTATGGTTTCTTGTGCTGTGCAAAAGCTTTTAAGTTTCATTAGGTCCCATTTGTTTATTTTTGTTTTTATTTCCGTTACTCTAGGAGATGGATCAAAAAAGATCTTGCTGTGATTTATGTCAAAGAGTGTTCTTCCTCTAAGACTTTTATAGTGCCCGGTCTTACATTTATGTCTCTAATCCATTTTTAGTTTATTTTTGTGTATGGTGTTAGGGAGTGTTCTAATTTCATTCTTTTACACGCAGCTGTCCAGTTTTCCCAGCACCACTTATTAAAGAGAGTGTCTTTTCTCCATTGTATATCCTTGCCTCCTTTGTCATAGATTAGTTGACCATAGGTGTGTGGGTTTAACTCTGGGCTTTCTATCCTTTCCCATTGATCTATATTTCTGTTATTGTGCCAGTACCATATTGTCTTGATTACTGTAGCTTTGTAGTGTAGTCTGAAGTCCAGGAACCTGATTCCTCCAGCTCCTTTTTTTTCCCTCAAGACAACTTTGGCTATTTGGGGTCTTTTGTGTCTCCATACAATTTTTAAGGTTTTTTGTTCTAGTTCTGTAAAAAATGCCATTGGTAATTTGATAGGGATTGCATTGAATCTGTAGATGGCTTTGGGTAGTATAGTCATTTTCAAAATATTGATTCTTCCAATCCAAGAACATGGTATATTTCTCTGTCTGTTTATGTCATCTTTGATTTCTTTCATCGGTGTTTTATAGTTTTCTGAGTGCAGGTCTTTTGTCTCTTTAGGTAGGTTTATTCCTAGGTATTTTATCCTTTTGTTGCAGTGGTAAATGGGAGTGTTTCCTTAATTTCTCTTTCAGAGTTTTCATCATTAGTGTATAGGAATGCAAGAGATTTCTGTGCATTAATTTTGTATCCTGCAACTTTACCAAATTCATTGATTAAGTCTAGCAGTTTTCTGGTGGCATCTTTAGAATTCTCTATGGATAGTATGATGTCATCTGCAAACAGTGACAGTTTTACTTCTTTTCCAATTTGTATTCCTCATTTCTTTTTCTTCTCTGATTGCCGTGGCTAGGACTTCCAAAACTATGTTGAATAATAGTGATGAGAGTGGACATCCTTGTCTTGTTCCTGATCTTAGCGGAAATGCTTTCAGTTTTTCACCATTGAGAATGATGTTTGCTGTGGGTTTGTTGTATATGGCCTTTATTATGTTGAGGTAGGTTCCTTCTGTGCCCACTTTCTGGAGAGTTTTTATCATAAATGGTTTTGAATTTTGTCAGAAGCTTTGTATGCATCTATTCAGATGACCATATGTTTTTTATTCTTCAGTTTGTTAATATGGTGTATCACATTGATTGATTTGCATATATTAAATAATCATTGCATCCCTGGGATGAATCCCACTTGATCATGGTGTATGATCGTTTTAATGTGTTGTTGGATTCTGCTAGTATTTTGTTGAGGATTTTTGCATCTATATTCATGAGTGATATTGGTCTGTAATTTTCTTTTTCTGTAGTATCTTTGTCTGGTTTGGTGTCAGGGTGATAGTGGCCTCATAGAATGAGCTTGGGAGTGTTCCTTCCTCTGCAATTTTTTTGCAAGAGTTTGAGAAGGATGGGTGTTAGCTCTTCTCTAAATGTTTGATAGAATTCACCTGTGAAGCCGTCTGGTCCTGGACTTTTGTTTGTGGGAAGATTTTTAATCACTGTCAATTTCATTACTTGTCATTGGTCAGTTTACATATTCTATTTCTTCCTGGTTCAGTCTTGGAAGGTTATGCCTTTCTAAGAATTTGTCCATTTCTTCCAGGTTGTCCATTTTATTGGCATAGAGTTGCTTGTAATAGTCTCTTATGATGCTTTGTATTTCTGTGGTGTCCGTTGTAACTTCTTTTTCATTTCTAATTTTATCGATTTGAGTCCTCTCCCTATTTTTCCTGATGAGTCTGGCTAAAGGTTTTCCAGTTTTGTTTATCTTCTCAAGGAACCAGCTTTTAGGTGATTGATCTTTGCTATTGTTTTCTTTGTTTCTATTTCATTTATTTCTTCTCTGATCTTTATGATTCCTTTCCTTCTACCAACTTTGGGTTTTGTTTGTTCTTTCTCTAGTTCCTTTAGGTGTAAGGTTAAATTGTTTATTTGAGGTTTATCTTGTTTCCTGAGGTAGGATTGTATCTCTATAAACTTCCCTCTTAGAACTGCTTTTGCTGCATCCCATAGGTTTTGGGTCGTTGTGTTGTCATTGTGATTTGTCTCTAGGTATCTTTTGATTTCCTGTTTGATTTGTTCAGCAATCTCTTGGTTATTTAGTAATGTTATGTTTAGCCTCCATGTGTTTGTGTTTTTTACTTTTCCTTGTAATTTATTTCTAATCTCTTAGTGTTGTGGTTGAAAAAGATGCTTGATATGACTTCAGTTTTCTTAAATTTACCGAGGCTTGATTTGTGACCCAAGATGTGATCTATCCCGGAGAATGTTCCGTGTGCACTCGAGAAGAAAGTGTAATCTGCTGTTTTCAGATGGAATATCCTATAAATATCAATTAAATCTATCTGGTCTGTTGTGTCATTTAAAGCTTGTGTTTCCTTGTTAATTTTCTGTCTGGGTGATCTGTCCATTGGTGTAAGTGAGGTGTTTAAGTCCCCAACTATTGTTGTGTCACTGTCGATTTCCTCTTTTAGAGCCCTTAGCATTTGCCTCATGTATTGAGGTACTTCTATGTTGGGTGCATATATATTTATAATTGTTTTATCTTCTTCTTGGATTGATCCCTTGATCATTATGTAGTGTCCTTCCTTGTCTCTTGTAACATTCTTTATTTTAAAGTCTATTTTATCTGATATGAGTATTGCTACTCCACCTTTCTTTTGATTTCCATTTACATGGAATATCTTTTTCCATCCCCTCACTTTCAGTCTGTATGTGCCCCTAGGTCTGAAGTGGGTCTCTTGTAGACAGCATATATGTGGGTCTTGTTTTTGTATCCATTCAGTGAGCCTGTATCTTTTGGTTGGAGCATTTAATCCATTCACATTTAAGGTAATTATAGATATGTATGTTCCTTTTACCATTTTCTTAATTTTTTTTTTTTTTTTTTTTTTTTTTTTGCGGTATGCGGGCCTCTCACTGTTGCGGCCTCTCCTGTTGCGGAGCACAGGCCCCGGACGCACAGGCCCAGCGGCCACGGTTCATGGGCCCAGCCGCTCTGCGGCATGTGGGATCCTCCCGGACCGGGGCATGAACCCGTGTCCCCTGCATCGGCAGGCGGACTCTCAGCCACTGCGCCACCAGGGAAGCCCTGGGTTTGTTTTTGTAGGTCCTTTTCTTCTCTTGTGTTTCCCACTTAGGGAAGTTCCTTTAGCATTCGTTGTAGAGCTGGTTTGGTGGTGCTGAATTCTCTTAGCTTTTGTTTGTCTGTAAAGTTTTTGATTTCTCCATCGAATCTGAATGAGATCCTTCCCGGGTAGAGTAATCTTGGTTGTAGGTTCTTCCCTTTCATCACTTTAAATATATCGTGCCTCTCCCTTCTGGCTTGTAGAGTTTCTGCTGAGAAATCAGCTGTTAACCTTATGGGAGTTCCCTTGTATGTTATTTGTCATTTTTCCCTTGTTCCCTTTAATGATTTTTCTTTAATTTTTGTCAGTTTGATTACTATGTGTTTCAGCATGTTTCTCCTTGAGTTTATCCTGTATGGGACTCTCTGTGCTTCCTGGTCTTGGGTGGCTATTTCCTTTACCATGTTAGGGAACTTTTCGACTATAATCTCTTCACTTATTTTCTTGGGTCCTTTCTCTCTTCTCCTTCTGGGACCCCTATAATGTGAATGTTGGTGCGTTTAATGTTCTCCCAGAAGTCTCGTAGGCTGTCTTCATTTCTTTTTTCTTTATTCTGTTCCACGGCAGTGAATTCCACCATTCTGTCTTCCAGGTCAGTTATCCGTTCTTCTGCCTCAGTTATTCTGCCATTGATTCCTTCTAGTGTATTTTTCATTTCAGTTATTGTAATGTTCATCTCTGTTTGTTTGTTCTTTAATTCTTCTAGGTGTTTTTTCTTTAATTCTTCTAGGTCTTTGTTAAAAATTTTTGCGACTTCTCAGTCTTTGCCTCCATTCTGTTTCTGAGGTCCTGAATCATCTTCACTATCATCATACTGAAATCTTTTTCTGGAAGTTTGCCTATCTCCATTTAGTTGTTTTTCTAGTGTTTTATCTTGTTCCTTCATCTGGTACATAGCTCTCTGTGTTTTCATCTTGTCTGTCTTTCTGTGAATGTGTTTTTTGTTCCACAGGCTGCAGGATTGTAGTTCTTCTTGCTAATGCTGTCTGCCCTCTGGTGGATTAGGCTATCTAAGGGGCTTGTGCAACTTTTCTGATGGGAGGGACTGGTGGGTGGGTAGTGGTGGGTGGGTAGAGGTGGCTGTTGGTCTGATGGGCAGAGCTCAGTAGAACTTCAATCCACTTGTTTGCTGATGCGTGGGGCTGGGTTTCCTCCTTGTTGGTTGTTTGGCTTGAGGTGACCCAGCACTGGAGCTTACCTGGGCTCTTTGTTGGGACTAATGGTGGACTCTTGGAGGGCTCATGCCAAGGAGTACTTTCCAGAACTTGTGCTGCCAGTGTCTTTGTCCTCACGGTGAGACACAGCCACCCCCCCGCCTCTGCAGGAGACCCTCCAATACTAGCAGGTAGGTCTAGTTCAGTCTCCCCTGGGGTCACTGTTCCTTCACCTGGGTCTCTATGTGCACAGTACTTTCTGTGTGCCCTCCACGAGTGGAGTCTCTGTTTCCCCCGGTCCTGTCCAAGTCCTGTAATCAAATGCTGCTAGTCTTCAAAGTCTGATTCTCTAGGAATACCTCCTCTCGTTGCTGGACCCCTAGGTTGGGAAGCCTGACGTGGGGCTCAGAACCTTCATTCCAGTGGGTGGGCTTCTGTGGTATAAGTCTTCTTCAGTTTGTGAGTTACCCACCCTGCAGTTATGGGATTTGATTTTATTGTGGTTACGCCCCTCCTACCATCTCACTGTGGCTTCTCCTTTGTCTTTGGATGTGGGGTATGTTTTTTGGTGAGTTCCAGTGTCTTCATGTCGATGATTGTTCAGCATTTAGTTGTGATTCCGGTGCTCTCGCAAGAGGGAGTGAGAGCACGTCCTTGTACTCTGCCATCTTGAACCAATCCTGTAGATGTATTCTTGATGTGTTTGTGGGGAGAGATGAACTCCACATCCTCCTACTTCTCCGCCTTCTTGGAAAGTGTAGTATTTACTATTGAAAAAAATCCCTGTGTAAGTAGACCTGTGCAGTTCAAACCTGTATTGTTTAAGGGTCAACCTTAGTCACAGGTGAATTACATTAATCTCTTTATGTTTTCATTTAGCAAAAACTACTTGAGAGACGCTGTGTTGTGGTATGGAAAGAGTACTGAGGTACTGGCTTTTGAATTCTAATTTCATTTATTAGCAGTGTGATCCTGGACAAGTTACTTAACGTCCTTGAAACTTTTGTTTCTCATTGCTTAAATGGGCCGAGCAGTAGTATCTACCTCATAGGGTTGTTGAGAGTATTAAATGAGATAATGTAAATTGTGTGGCTCATAGTAAATAACTTAGGTTTTTATCATTAAGGATATTAGTGGACAGAATATTTAGCATGTTAGGGTTATTGAGGGGATTAAACAATAATGTAAATTACTTGGCTTATAATAAATAACTTATTGTTAGTTAGCTCCTAATGAGTAAGAATCTTATGCTGTAACAAATCAATTTTGAGTGTTCTCCATTCTCCTCATTTCCCTCATTTGAGAATTATTGTTACTTGAGTGTTGATTGCTGAGTTCTGATAGTTAACTTTTGTATCTTATCTCTAGATCTTAGGATGAAATGAGAAGAAACCAACTAGAGCAGACACCTCTATGTTTGCTTCAAAACGCTATGAGTTCTCTTGCTAGAATCCTAGGGTTTTATTGGTTTAATGGGCTTTTGGGTAACAGCTTAATTTAGTTCCCTGAGTACTTCTTAGGGAAGCAGATAGCGTTGCCTATTAATAAACAACACCTGTAACTCATCAAAATAGCTTTCATACTTGATAAAATTCATTTTGTCTTAAAGAACACAGCCATTTTTGTTAGTCAGCAGTAAACTGAAGGGAGAAAACAGCTAATTGGAATGAGGAAGCATTTTTTCCAGGCCAGGAGGGTACTTTTAAAGCCAAATTGTTACATGTCAGTATAAAGAGGGAACAGTGTAACTAGTGGAACATTTAGTACCTGGATATTTTGCATTATATGTAATATATAATGCTTTTACCTGATATTCTTTTCTGTTCCAGGACTCTATCCAGCATACCACATTTAGCTGTTGTCGTGTCTCCTTAGCCTCTGCTTGCTGTGGTAGTTTCTCAGACATTCCTTTGACACTTTGCAAGAGTCATTGTCAGATATTTTGTAGAATGTTCTTCAGTTGGGGTATGTCTGATTTTTTTCTCATGATTAGACTGGCGTTATGATTTTTTGGGAGGTGGACCCTGGAGGTAAATTACCATTTTCATCACATCACATCATATCATTATATGGCTTAGCATTGTTGATATTGACCTTCATCCCCTGGTTGAGATAATGTTTATTAAGTTTCTCCACTGTAAAGTTATTCCCCCACTCCATATATTGTACTGTTTGAAAGGAAGTCACTGTGTGCATCTCACACTTAGTGAGTGGGGAATTATATTCCACTTTTGTGAAGGCTATCTATTTACATGAATTATTTGCAATTCTACATGGGAGATTTGTCTCTTGTTTGTTTATTTCTGTGTGTGTGTATATATACACACATATTGTACTTTATACATATATACATGTATACTTTCGGTTATAATCCAGTACTGCTTTATGTATTTTGTTGCTCAGCTGTTCCAGCTTTGACTCTGGGGGGCTCTTTCAGTTAGCTGTTGTATCCCTTTGATATATTCCTGTTGTGTGTGTGTGTGTTTGTGTGTGTGTGTGTGTGTTTTGTATTCGAGCACTTACTTCCTTTCTGGCACTACAAGGTGTTCCAGGTTCATCTTGTATATTGTCTGCCCAGTCCTAGAATCAGCCATTTCTCCAAGGAACCCCCATTGGAGAATGGTATTAGAAATCAAGATCTGGTTGCTAGGTGTTCTTGATTTTGACCTACGTTTTCTTCTAAAACATAACCATAATTTCATGCATCCATGTCTTTGGCCATGATGTTTTCTCTGTATGGAATGTTCTCCACCTTTTATCTGCCTGTTAAACTCCCATTTCATCTTTCAGAAGCCTGCTCAAGCACTTCTTTTGCTGGAATGCATTCCTTAATTTTCTCTGAGTCATTTCGTTTTTCCTTTTAATCCTTTTGTACATTTTACATGCTGTTATAGCACATATCCTCATATAGTATTGTTTGTTTACATGTTTATTTACCCTTCTAGACATGGAGCTTTTTCAGGGCAGTGATTGGGGCATTCTTTTTTGTTAAAAAATAAAATCAAACAAAATGAAAACACTCATCTTTGAGAGGAAAAGAGATAGTGGTAGTGATACTTAAAGTGGGGACATGGTTTTATCAAAACTGGAGTCTGAAAGACTGCATATTACTACTATGCCTAACCTGTTTTGTTTTTAATACAATTATAGGTCAGTGGAGGCCATATGAAAAGGAAGACCATTTTGTATCAGTCAGAGTTCGGTAAAAAACAAAAATAGTAGACCTCTAGGCATTTTAATCAGGAAGGGAATTAGATGCTAATGAAACCTTTGGCTGGGTTAGAGAAGAAAGGTCTTTGCTTTCAGGAAATAAGTGATTATAGGGCTAGCTGGAAACTACTGCCTGTGATCTCAGCTATTTGCAGTTCTGAAGCCAGTGATTTGTAAGAGCTCACTTGGAGGCCATGACAGATTTTATGTCTTCAGTCTGTTCAAGGTTTTATCTTTTGCTGCAAGGAAGGGTTGGCCAAAAAGTTCGTTCATATTTTCTGTAAGATGGCTCTAGTAGCACTTAGTTGTTTAACTTCATTTGAAACAATTTTGTTAGATTGTACTGTGACAGCTGTCGTATCAGTGTGCCTTAAAAAAAAAACCATCAAAATTGGTGAATTTTTGTGTAGCCATTTTAATACTGAAGATGGAAGAAAACAACATTTTCGGCATATTACGCTTTATTATTTCAAGAAAAGTAAAAACGCAACTGAAACGTAAAAAAAGATTTATGCAGTGTATGGAGAAGATGCTGTGACTAATCGAATGTGTCAAAAGTGGTTTGCAAAGTTTCGTGCTGGAGATTTATCGCTGGATGACACTCCACGGTCAGGTAGACCAGCTAAAGTTGATAGCGATCAAATGAAAACAATAATTGAGAACAATCAGTGTTATACCATGTGGGAGATAGCTGACATACTCAGAATATCCAAATCAAGCGCCGAAAATCATTTGCACCAGCTTGGTTATATTAATCGCTTTGTTGTTTGGGTTCCACATAAGTTAAGCGAAAAAACCTTCTTGACCATATTTCCGCATGCGATTCTCTATTTAAACGTAATGAAAACATTCCGTTTTTAAAACAAATTGTGACGGGCAATGAAAAGTGGGTATTGTACAATTATGTGGAATGGAAGAGACTGTGGGGCAAGCGAAATGAACCACCAGGAACCACAATAAAAGCCGATCTTCATCCAGAGAAGGTGATGCTGTGTATATGGTGGGATTGGAAGGGAGTCCTCTATTACGAGCTCCCTCTGGAAAACCAAACGATTCATTCCAACAAGTACTGCTCACAATTAGACCAACTGAAGGCAGCGCTGGGCGAAAAGCATCCAGAATTAGTCAACAGAAACATTCTTCCATCAGGATAATGCAAGACCTCATGTTTCTTTGATGACCAGGAAAATACTATTACAACTTGGCTGGGAAATTGTGACTCATACGCCGTATTCACAAGACATTGCACCTTCGGATTTCCAATGATTTTGGTGTTTACAAAATTCTCTTAATGGAAAAAATTTCAGTTCCCTGGAAGACTGTAAAAGGCACCTGGAACAGTTCTTTGCTCAGAAAGATAAAAAGTTTTGGGAAGGGCTTCCCTGGTGGCACAGTGGTTGAGAGTCCGCCTGCCGATGTAGGGGACGCGGGTTCGTGCCCCGGTCCGGGAGGGTCCCGCATGCCGCGGAGTGGCTGGGCCCGTGAGCCATGGCCGCTGAGCCTGCGCGTCCGGAGCCTGTGCTCCGCAACGGGAGAGGCCGCAGCAGTGAGAGGCCCGCGTACAGCAAAAAAAAGTTTTGGGAAGATGGAATTATGAAGTTGTCTGAAAAATGGCAGAAGATAGTGGAACAAAAGGGTGAATACGTTGTTAAGTAAAGTTCTTGGTGAAAATGAAAAGTGTGTATTTTATTTTTACTTAAAAACTGAAGGAACTTTTTGGCCGCTATGAACATTGGGGTGCATGTATTTTTTTTTTAAGTGTTTTTAAAAAAAATTTATTTATTTTTGGCTGTGTTCTGTCTTTGTTGCTGCGTGCGGGCTTTCTCTGGTTGCGGCGAGCGGGGCTACTCTTCATTGTGGTGCGCGGGCTTCTCATTGCGGTGGTTTCTCTTGTTGCGGAGCATGGGCTCTAGGCACATGGGCTTCAGTAGTTGCGGCACGTGGGCTCAGTAGTTGTGGCTCACAGTCTCTAGGGTGCAGGCTCAGTAGTTGTGGAGCACGGGCTTAGTTGCTCCGTGGCACGTGGGATCGTCCCAGACCAGGGCTCAAACCCATGTCCCCTGCATTGGCAGGCGGATTCTTAACCACTGTGCCACCAGGGGTGCGTGTATTTTTTTGAATTAGAGTTTTTGTTTTTTCTGGATATATGTCCAGGAGTGGGATTGCAGGATTATATGGTAACTCTATTTTTAGTTTTTTAAGGATCTCCATGATGTTTTCCATAGTGGCTTCACCAATTTACATTCCCACCAACAGTGTAGGAGGGTTCCTTGTTCTCCATACCCTCTCCAGCATTTATTATTTGTAGACTTTTTAATGATGGCCATTCTGACCAGTGTAAGTTAATACCTCATTGTAGTTTTGATTCACATTTCTCTAATAAGTAGTGATATTGAGCATCTTTTCCTGTGCCTGTTGGCCACCTATATGCCTTCTTTGGAGAAATGTCTATTTAGGTCTTCTACCCATTTGTTGATTGGGTGGTTTGTTTTTTTGATATCAAGTGTATGAGCTGTGTATTTTGGAAATTAATCCCTTCTCAGTAGCATCATTTGCAAATGTTTTCTCTCAGTCTGTAGGTTGCCTTTTCATATTGTGTATGGTTCCCTTTGCTGTGCAAAAGCTTTTAAGTTTAACTAGGTTCCATTTGTCTATTTTTATTTCCATTCTAGGAGGCTATACATATATCTTCTGAAATAGACCTCATTGTGTCAAATCAGACCTAATGTAATGGTATAGATATAATGACAATACAGTACATGTAATGAAAAGATACATGGAACCAACAAGGTGAAATCACATGTAGCCATAAAGTAGTCAAAATTTTTTCTCTTCATTAATTTATTCATTTATTTAGTAAGAAGTTAGTAAACATCTATGTGCTAGGCACCATGCTGAGCAAATAAAGATACTTTCTCATTGAAATCTGGTACACATATATATTAATATGAGGATTTGGAAGAAAAATCTGGTAAACCAGGAAAAATTGAAGGTGTATATATTTTACAACCCATTAAATTCACTTTTAGATGTCTGCTCAAGAAAAACTCTTATACATGTGCACAAGAGGACAAAAACAAGGATGTTTACTGCAGCTGGTCTCCGTTTTTGCTACTGCAAGCAATCTTTACTATGAAAACTAAAATAAACTGTGGGATACTCATACAATATAATACTCTACTGTAGTTTAAATGAACTAGATCTACATATTCAAAATGTATCCATATTTGAAAAAGTACCGTTGTAATGAAAGAATGGATTCAGATTGAGAAGATTTATATAGGGCTTTAAAAACACAGAACAATATTGCTAATTATATCTGAATTCATATACATGTTGTAGCATGTATTAGAATATTATTCTTTTTTAGGGCTGAATCATATTCCATTGTATGTATATACACTTTTTGGGATATTTCCCTGGGAGTGAATATTTCTACTGTGAAATAATAATCAGTAGGAATTCTGACACATGATTAAATAATTGCTAGTTAAAACAGTTTCAGTGTATCAGAAACCACGAATGCGATAACACAAAGAAATGAAAGACTTCAATTTGAAAATTGAAAATGAGGAAGAAAAAAGTATCTTGATTCTTATATGACAGGGTACTAAAATCATAAGGAATCTACATAAAACCTGCTTGAAGTAACAAATCAATATACAAAGGCACTATACAAGAATGAGTTGTATTTCTGTATACCAGCCATTTAGAATAGAAATTTAGAAATGCCATTTACAGAAGAATTAAAAAAAGAGAAGCAGCATTTATGGATAAATTCAATAAAACGTGCAAGATAAACATTTCTGAAAAAATAAAACGTATATTAAATGGGACAGGTTTTTATTCATCAGAAGTCTCAATATTGTTAAGATATCAGTTCTTCCCAAATTGTTTATAGGGTTACTGCAATCCCAATTCAAATCCTAGCTGGCTTTTTTAAGTGTAAATTGACATAATGATCCTAAATTTTTATGGAGAAGAAAAGACTTAAATTAGTCAAAACAGTTTTGGAAAACAACAAAGTTCAATTACTTACACTGTTTCTTTTCAAGATTTAATATAGTATTCTTATATAGAATATTGGCAGAAGGTTAGACATATACATTAATGGAACAGAGTAGAGGCCAAAAATAGATTCACACATATGTAATTAATTGACTTGTTACAAAGGTGCCAAGGTGATTCAGTGGGGAAAGGACTTCTTTTTTCTTTTTCTTTTTTAAAAAATTGTGGTATAATATACATAACGTAAAATTTACCATTTAAACCAATTTTGAGTGTACAATTACGGGGCATTTGGTACATTCACAGTGTCAACCGTCACCACTCTTTCATTCCAGAACTTTTCATTATCCCAAACAGAAGTGCTGTACCCATTAAAAAATAACTTCCTCGGGCTTCCCTGGTGGCGCAGTGGTTGAGAGTCCACCTGCCGATGCAGGGGACACGGGTTCGTGCCCCGGTCCGGGGAGATCCCACATGCCGCGGAGCGGCTGGTCCCGTGAGCCATGGCCGCTGAGCCTGCGCGTCCGGAGCCTGTGCTCGGCAACGGGAGAGGCCACAACGGTGAGAGGCCTGCGTACCGCAAAAAAACAAACAAAAAATACTTTTCCTGTACCTTTATGCCTAGCTCCTGGTAATCTCTAGTCTATTTTTTGGCTCTGTGAATTTGCCTATTCTGGGTACCTCATATAAGTGGAGTCAGACAGTATTTGTCCTTTTGTGTTTGGCTTATTTTACTTTGCATAACGTTTTCCACACTCATCTGTGTTGTAACATGTATTAGAATTTCATTCCTTTTTAGGGCTGAATCATATTCCATTGTATGTATATACCACAATTTGGAATATTTCACTGGGAGTAAATATTTCTATTGTGAAATAATAATCAGTAGGAATTCTGATACTCGATTAATTGCTAGTTAAAACAATTTTAATGTATCAGAAACCACTGTAACTAACAAAAATTGGTAATTGTAATAAAATTCTAATATTGTCAAAGTTTGGGGAAATAGGAATAGTTACAGACAGTTGATAGCATTCACAATGGATTGATTCAGTCTTTCTTATATGTTCAAGTGTGGAGAACTGTCTCAGGTTAGATTTCTTAGAATCAAAGTCTGAGACAGGGCTTCTTGCGCAAGTAATTTATTGAGGAAATGACTTCAGAAAAACCTGTTGGAGTAAGAGCAGAGGAAGAAACTAGGTTTCAGAAGTATGTCTTCAGTCTGTTTACATAGGGAGCTCTGGAGCTCTGGAACCTAAAATTGTACTACAGAATGGAATCACCCAGGGTCAAGGAGCCAGCACTGTTTTACCTCTGCATCAGTAATTAATTGGCCAGGGACCACTCCCGGGGAGGAGCATGTAACCTCTCAGGCATCTCTGCTCAATGGCTCCTATCAGCAAAGGATATTCCTCCAGGGAAGAGTTCAAGTTTGAGCCTTTGACAGCTGATACCTGTAGCAAGTGAAATGGGTTCAACAGCCAGGGAAAGACACTTTGAATGAGGCATAAACAGGATCTGCAAACAGACCTATAAAACTCTTCTGTCTTTTCACTTTTGGTTCATTGCATCAGTTAAGAGTTAGATTAGGGAAGGTGGATCACTATGAGTGTGGAGTAAAGGATTTATTACAGGGATTAGCCTTTAAAGAGTTGTGGAAAAGCTGGGGAGAAGTAAACGTCCAAATAGGGAAAGTCAGAAGAAGAGGGAAAAGTCACCAGGTATCACAAAGGGAAGCTGGTGAAGAAGTTTAATGAAGGCTGCCGCCTCTGTGTATGGGGGTGAAGTCATTATAGGTCGGTAGAACAGGAAGCTAGGAAGAAAAGCTTAAATTCAGGAGGACAAATTGGAGCCAGGTCTATGTCTGACACCACCTCTAACCCTGATGATGTGGGTGATAAATAGAAGAAGCTGGTACTATTTGCCATTTCCATGGCTGGAGATTCAGCGAGGCTAAAGGATGAGAGCTGGTGGGAGCTGGAGGAACTGCAAGCCTCACCGGTAGATCATTTTCAATTTTTCTTATTATAAATAATGCTACAATGAATAATTCTGTACATTTATCATTTTGCAAGTGTACAAATGCATAAGTTCCCAGAAGTGGGAGTGCTGGGTGAAAGGATTATTTACATTTGTAATTTTGATAGATATTTTCAGATAGTTTTTTTTTTTCAGGGCTATATCAATTTACACTTCTCTTATAAATGGAGAATTTTGGCTATTGCTACAAATCCTCACCAGTAGAGTGTCCATTACACCTGCAGAATTTTGCCAATGTATCATTTTGTTTCAAGCGTTTTTACTTTATCTTTTAATTTAAATTTCATTTTGTTCATTCTTCCAGAGTGCCTCCAGTGTTTTGCAAGGTTTATTCTCCCGTTTGTTTCTCCCCTTTAGTCTTCTTTATTTCCCCTCAATTTCTTTCCTCAATTTTGCTGCCTTGTGCTTTATCTCTTTCTGTTTTTAAATCCTCTCTTCCTTGAATTTTGGTGTCTGTCCTTATGGTCTTCATAGAGTTCATTGCTTTATTAAATATGCTACATTTATGGCAGGATGTTTGTTTACAATTTTTTATCTGCTTCGTAGCATTGTTTTTCTCTTGCTATATTTTGCTGCCCTTTTCTGCCCCCGTTATCCTTTTTGTTCTGTTAGTATCTTTGTATTGATGCAGCGTCCCTTTTTAAAAAAATTACTTATCGTTGCATGTGTTGGGTTTTTCTGGATCAGTCTGCCCTCCCTGCCCTCCCCCCATCCTCCCTGCCCCTGAGATTTCTGTGGTGAGAAAGACCTAGAATATCCCTCTAGGCACTACAAACTAAAGTTTATTTCTTTCTCTGACACAAAGACAATCAGTTCCTTAAATATATTTCCTTTGTATGATTCTTTTTTAAAAAAATAAATTTATTTTATTTATTTTTGGCTGCATTGGGTCTTTGCTGCAGCGCTGCGGGCTTTCTCTAGCTGCGACGAGTGGGGGCTACTCTTCATTGTGGTGCGCGGGCTTCTCATTGCGGTGGCTTCTCTTGTTGTGGAGTATGGGCTCTAGGCGCGTGGGCTTCGGTAGTTGTGGCATGCAAACTCAGTAGTTGTGGTGTGCGGGTTCAGTAGTTGTGGCACACGGGCTTAGTTGCTCCGTGGCATGTGAGATCTTCCGGGACCCGGGCTCGAACCCATGTCCCCTGCATTGGCAGGCGGATTCTCAACCACTGTGCCACCAGAGAAGCCCTGTATGATTCTTTTTATAATTCTAGGCTACTGCATATGAGTGTATAGCTCCCTCGTTCATAATCAGCCATTAACCATTAGAAAGTACACTTACTTTTTTGACTGGTATTTTCTGATATCTGCCTCCACTGGACTCCTCATTTCCCTAGTTTCCTGCTTACACCTCTTCCTGCACACCTTCTGTCTGATCCTGCCCTTGCTTTCCCAGATTGACTACTGGTTTTTGAAAACAAGGGATATTATTTTGCGCTCCAGATAAGCCCCTTACTTTGAAGAAATATATTTTTTAAAAATTGAAGTGAAATTCACCTAACATAAAATTTACTGTTTTAAAGTGTACAATTTGGGGGTTCCCTGGTGGCCTAGTGGTTAGGATTCTGGGCTTTCACTGCCATGGCCTGGGTTGAGTTCCCTGGTCGGGGAACGGAGATCCTGCAAGCTGCATGTCACGGCTAACAAAAAATAAAATAAGTAAATAAATAAAGCATACAATTTAGTGGTATTTAGTAAATTCACAGTGTTATACAACCATCACCTTTATCAAGTTCCAAAACATTTTCATCACCCTGAAAGAAAACCTTGTGCCTATCTATTACACAGTCACTCTCCATGTTTTCCTTCCTCCCAACTCCTGGCAGTCACCAATGTGCTTTCTGTTTCTGTGGATTTACCCCTTCTAGACATTTCATATAAATGGAAATCATACAATATGTGACCTTTCGTGTCTGTTTTTTTCCACTTAGTATGTTTTTGGGGTCATCCATGTTGTTGTAGCATATACCAGTACTTCATTACTTTTGTGTGTGTGTATATAGCACATTATTTATCCATTCATCCATTGATGGACAGATGGGTTGTCTCCATATTTTGGCTATTATGAATAATATTGCTATGAGCATTCATGTACACGTTTTTGTTTTGATAGATGTTTTCAATTCCGTTGTGTCTGTAGGAGTAGAATTGGGTCATATGGTAACTATGTTTAACTCTTTGAGGAACTACCAAACTGTTTTACACAGCAGTTGAATCATTTTACCTTTCCACGTGCAGTGTACAAGAGTTCCAATTTCTCCAACTCCTTGCCAACGTGTATTCTTTTCCATTAAAAAAATACAACCACTGTGGTGAGTGTGATAAAGTGGTATTTCATTGCGGTTTTGACTTGCATTTCCTTAATGATTGGTGATATCGAGCATCTTTTCATGTACTTGTTGGCCATTTTTATATCTTTGGAGAAATACCTATTCAAACCCTTTGTCTATTTTTAACTGGGTTGTCTTTCTTTTTGTTGTTGTGTTGTAAGAGTTCCTTGTATAATCTGGGTACTAGACCCTTATTAGACATGTGATTTGCAAATATTTTCTCCCATTATGTACATTGCCTTTTCATTTTCTTGATAGTGTTCTTTTCCACACAAATATTTTTATTTTTCACGAAATCTAGTTATATGCTTTTTTTTTTTTTTTTTTGCAGTACACGGGCCTCTCACTGTTGTGGCCTCTCCCATTGCGGAGCACAGGCTCCGGACGTGCAGGCTCAGTGGCCATGGCTCACGGACTCAGCCGCTCCGCGGCATGTGGGATCTTCCCAGACCAGGGCACGAACACATGTCCCCTGCATCGGCAGGTGGACTCTCAACCACTGCGCCACCAGGGAAGCCCTAGTTATAGGCATTTTTAATTTTGTTGCTCATGCTTTTTATGTCATATCTAAGAACCCATTACCAAATCCAGGGTCATAAAGCTGTATTCTTATATTTTTTTCTAAGAGTTTTATGATTTGGGGTCTTATATTTAGGTTGTTAATCCATTTTTTTTTTCTTTTACACCTTTATTGGAGTATAATTGCTCCACAATGGTGTGCCAGTTTCCGCTTCACAACAAAGTGAATCAGCTATACATATACATACGTCCCCACATCTCCTCCCTCCTGCATCTCCTCCCTCCCACCCTCCTCATCCCACCCCTCCAGGCGGTCACAAAGAACCGAGCCATCTCCCCATGCCATGCGGCTGCTTCCCACTAGCTATCTATTTTACATTTGGTAGTGTATATATGTCCATGCCACTCTCTCGCTTTGTCACAGCTTACCCTTCCCCCTCCCCATATCCTCAAGTCCATTCTCTAGTAGGTCTGTGTCTTTATTCCTGTCTTACCCCTAGGTTCTTCATGACATTTTTTTCCTTAAATTCCATATATATGTGTTAGCATACGGTATTTGTCTTTCTCTTTCTGACTTACTTCACTCTGTATGACAGACTCTGGGTCCATCCACCTCATTACAAATAGCTCAATTTCGGTTCTTTTTATGGATGAGTAATTCTCAATTGTATATATGTGCCACATCTTCTTTATCCATTCATCCGATGATGGACACTTAGGTTGTTTCCATCTCCCGGCTATTGTAAATAGAGCTGCAATGAATATTTTGGTACATGACTCTTTCTGAATTATGGTTTTCTCAGGGTATATGCCCAGTAGTGGGATTGCTGGGTCATATGGTAGTTCTCTTTGTAGTTGTTTAAGGAACCTCCATACTGTTCTCCATAGTGGCTGTACCAATTCACATTCCCACCAGCAGTGCAAGAGTGTTCCCTTTTCTCCACACCCTCTCCAGCATTTATTGTTTGTAGATTTTTTGATGATGGCCATTCTGACTGGTGTGAGATGATATCTCATTGTAGTTTTTTGTTTTTTGTTTTTTGCGGTACGTGGGCCTCTCACTGTTGTGGCCTCTCCTGTTGTGGAGCACAGGATCTGGACGTGCAGGCTCAGCGGCCATGGCTCACAGGCCCAGCCGCTCTGTGGCATGTGGGATCTTCCAGGACTGGGGCATGAACCCGTGTCCCCTGCATCGGCAGGAGGACTCTCAACCACTGCGCCACCAGGGAAGCCCCTCATTGTAGTTTTGATTTGCATTCCTCTAATGATTAATGATGTTGAGCATTCTTTCATGTGTTTGTTGGTAGTCTGTATATCTTCTTTGGAGAAATGTCTATTTAGGGCCTCTGCCCATTTTTGGATTGGGTTGTTTGTTTTTTTGTTATTGAGCTGCATGAGCTGCTTATAAATTTGGGAGATTAATCCTTTGTCAGTTGCTTCATTTGCAAATATTTTCTCCCATTCTGAGCGTTGTCTTTTGGTCTTGTTTATGGTTTCCTTTGCTGTGCAAAATCTTTGAAGTTTCATTAGGTCCAATTTGTTTCTTTTTGTTTTTATTTCCATTTCTCTAGGAGCTGGGTCAAAAAGGATCTTGCTGTGATTTATGTCATAGAGTGTTCTGCCTATGTTTTCCTCTAAGAGTTTGATAGTTTCTGGCCTTACATTTAGGTCTTTAATCGATTTTGAGCTTATTTTTGTGTATGGTGTTAGGGAGTGATCTAATCTCATACTTTTACATGTACCTGTCCAGTTTTCCCAGCACCACTTATTGAAGAGGCTGTCCTTTCTCCACTGTACATTCCTGCCTCCTTTATCAAAGATAAGATGACCGTATGTGTGTGGGTTTATCTTTGGGGTTTCTATCCTGTTCCATTGATCTATCCTTCTCTTTTTGTGCCAGTACCATACTGTCTTGATTACTGTAGCTTTGTAGTATAGTCTGAATTCAGGGAGCCTGATTCCTCCAGCTCCGTTTTTCGTTCTCAAGATTGCTTTGGCTCTTCGGGGTCTTTTGTGTTACCATACAAATTGTGAAATTTTTTGTTCTAGTTCTGTGAAAAATACCAGTGGTAGTTTGATGGGGATTGCATTGAATCTGTAGATTGCTTTTGGTAGTAGAGTCATTTTCACAATGTTGATTCTTCCAATCCAGGAACATGGTATATCTCTCCATCTATTTGTATCATCTTCAGTTTCTTTCATCACTGTCTTATAATTTTCTGCATACAGGTATTTTGTCTCCTTAGGTAGGTTTATTCCTAGATATTTTATTCTTTTTGTTGCAATGATAAATGGGAGTGTTTTCTTGATTTCACTTTCGTATTTTTCATCATGAGTGTATAGGAATGCCAGAGATTTCTGTGCATTAATTTTGTATCCTGCTACCTTACCAAATTCATTGATTAGCTCTAGTAGTTTTCTGGTAGCATCTTTAGGATTCTCTATGTATAGTATCATGTCATCTGCACACGGTGACAGCTTTACTTCTTCCTTTCCAATTTGGATTCCTTGTATTTCCTTTCCTTCTCTGATTGCTGTGGCTAAAACTTCCAAAACTATGTTGAATAAGAGTGGTGAGAGTGGGCAACCTTGTCTTGTTCCTGATCTTAGTGGAAATGCTTTCAGTTTTTCACCATTGAGGACGATGTTGGCTGTGGGTTTGTCATATATGGCCTTTATTATGTTGAGAAAAGTTCCCTCTATGCCTACTTTCTGCAGGGTTTTTATCATAAATGGGTGTTGAATTTTGTCAAAACCTTTCTCTGCATCTATTGAAATGACCATATGGTTTTTCTCCTTCAATTTGTTAATATGGTTTATCACATTGATTGATTTGCGTATATTGAAGAATCCTTGTATTCCTGGAATAAACCCCACTTGATCATGGTGTATGATCCTTTTAATGTGCTGTTGGATTCTGTTTGTTAGTATTTTGTTGAGGATTTTTGCATCTATGTTCATCAGTGATATTGGCCTGTAGTTTTCTTTGTGACATCCTTGTCTGGTTTTGGTATCAGGGTGATGGTGGCCTTGTAGAATGAGTTTGGGAGTGTTCCTCCCTCAGCTATATTTTGAAGAGTTTGAGAAGGATAGGTGTTAGCTCTTTTGTAAATGTTTGATAGAATTGGCCTGTGAAGCCATCTGGTCCCGGGCTTTTGTGTTTTGGAAGATTTTTAATCACAGTTTCAATTCCAGTGCTTGTGATTGGTCTGTTTATATTTTCTATTTCTTTCTGATTCAGTTTTGGCAGGTTGTACATTTGTAAGAATTTGTCCATTTCTTCCAGGTTGTCCATTTTATTGGCATAGAGTTGCTTGTAGTAATCTCTCATGATCTTTTGTATTTCTCCAGTGTCAGTTGTTACCTCTCCTTTTTCATTTCTAATTCTATTGATTTGAGTCTTCTCCCTTTTTTTCTTGATTAGTCTGGCTAATGGTTTATTAATTTTGTTTATCTTCTCTAAGAACCAGCTTTTAGTTTTATTGATCCTTGCTATCGTTTCCTTCATTTCTTTTACATTTATTTCTAATCTGATATTTATGATTTCTTTCCTTCTGGTAACTTTGGGCTTTTTTTTTTTTTTTTTTTTTTTGCGGTATGCGGGCGTCTCACTGTTGTGGCCTCTCCCTCTGCGGAGCACAGGCTCTGGATGCGCAGACCCAGTGGCCATGGGTCATGGGCTCAGCCACTCCGCGGCATGCCTTATCTTCCTGGACCGGGACACGAACCCGTGTCCCCTGCATTGGCAGGTGGACTCTCAACCACTGCGCCACCAGGGAAGCCCATGGGCTTGTTTTGTTCTTCTTTCTCTAATTGCTTTAGGTGCAAGGTTAGGTTGTTTATTCGAGATGTTTCCTGTTTCTTAAGGTAGGATTGTATTGCTATAAACTTCCCTCTTAGAACTGCTTTTGCTGCATCCCATAGGGTTTGGGTCATCGTGTCTCCATTGTCATTTGTTTCTAGGTGTTTTTAAATTTCCTCTTTGATTTCTTCAGTGATCACTTCGTTATTAAGTAGTGTATTGTATGGCCTCCATGTGTTTGTATTTTTTACAGATCTTTTCCTGTAATATGTAATCTCATAGCGTCGTGGTCGGAAAAGATAGTTGATACAATTTCAATTTTCTTAAATTTACCAAGGCTTGAGTTGTGACCCAAGATATGATCTATCCTGGAGAATGTTCCATGAGCACTTGAGAAAAATGTGTATTCTGTTATTTTTGGATGGAACGTCCTATAAATATCAGTTAAGTCTATCTTGTTTAATGTATCACGTAAAGCTTGTGTTTCCTTATTTATTTTCATTTTGGATGATCTGTCCATTGGCGAAAATAGGGTGTTAAAGTCCCCTACTATGAATGTGTTACTGTCGATTTCCCCTTTTATGACTGTTAGTATTTGCCTTATGTATTGAGGTGCTCCTATGTTGGGTTCATAAATATTTACAATTGTTATATCTTCTTCTTGGATCGATCCCTTGATCATTATGTAGTGTCCTTCATTGTCTCTTGTAATAGTCTTTACTTTAAAGTCTATTTTGTGTGATATGAGATTTGCTACTCCAGCTTTCTTCTGGTTTCCATTTGCATGGAATATCTTTTTCCATCCCCTTACTTTCAGTCTGTATGTGTCTCTAGGTCTGAAGTGGTTCTCTTGTAGACAGCATATATATGGGTCTTGTTTTTGTATCCATTCAGCCAATGTGTGTCCATTGGTGGGAGCATTTAGTCCATTTACATTTAAGGTAATTATCGATACGTATGATCCTTTTCCCATTTTCTTAATTGTTTTGGGTTCGTTATTGTAGGTCTTTTCATCCTCTTGTGTTTCTTGCCTAGAGAAGTTCCTTTAGCATTTGTTGTAGAGCTGGTTTGGTGGTGCTGAACTCCCTCAGCTTTTACTTGTCTGTAAAGGTTTTAATTTCTCCATCAAATCTGAATGAGATCCTTGCTGGGTAGAGTAATCTTGGTTGTAGGTTTTTCTCCTTCATCACTTTAAATATGTCCTGCCAGTCCCTCCTGGCTTGCACAGTTTCTCCTGAAAGATCAGCTGTTAACCTTATGGGGATTCCCTTGTTTGTTATTTGTTGTTTTTCCCTTGCTGCTTTTAATATGTTTTCTTTGTATTTAATTTTTGACAGTTTGATTAGCATGTGTCTTGGCGTATTTCTCCTTGGATTTATTCTGTACGGGACTCTCTGTGCTTCTTGGGCTTGATTAACTACTTCCTTTCCCATATTAGGGAAGTTTTCCGCTATAATCTCTTCAAATATTTTCTCAGTCCCTTTCTTTTTCTCTTCTTCTTCTGGAACCCCTATAATTCGAATGTTGGTGTGCTTAATGTTGTCCCAGAGGTGTCTGAGACTGTCCTCAGTTCTTTTCATTCTTTTTTATTTATTCTGCTCTGCAGTAGTTATTTCCACTATTTTATCTTCCAGGTCACTTATCCGTTCTTCTGCCTTAGTTATTCTGCTATTGATCCCATCTAGAGTATTTTTTAATTTCATTTATTGTGTTGTTCATCGTTGCTTGTTTCATCTTTAGTTCTTCTAGGTCCTTGTTAAATGTTTCTTGCATTTTGTCTATTCTATTTCCAAGATTTTGGATCATCTCTACTATCATTATTCTGAATTCTCTTTCAGGTAGACTGCCTATTTACTCTTCATTTGTTAGGTCAGGTGGGTTTTTATCTTGCCCCTTCATCTGCTGTGTGTTTTTCTGTCTTCTCATTTTGCTTATCTTACTGTGTATGGGGTCTTCTTTTTGCAGGCTGCAGGTTCTTAGTTCCCGTTGGTTTTGGTGTCTGTCCCCAGTGGCTAAAGTTGGTTCAGTGGGTTGTGTAGGTTTCCTGGTGCACGGGAGTAGTGCCTGTGTTCTGGTGGATGAGGCTGGATTTTGTCTTTCTGGTGGGCAGGCCCACATCTGGTGGTGTGTTTTGGGGTGTCTGTGTACTTATTATGATTTTTGGCAGCCTCTCTGCTAATGGGTGGGGTTGTGTTCCTGTCTTGCTAGTTGTTTGGCATAGGGTGTCCAGCACTGTAGCTTGCTGGTCGTTGAGTAAAGCTGGGTGTTGGTGTTGAGATGGAGATCTCTGGGAGATTTTCGCCGTTTGATATTACATGGAGCTGGGCGGTCTCTTGTGGACCAGTGTCCTGAAGTTGGCTCTCCCACGTCAGAGGCACAGCACTGACTCCTGGCTGCAGCACCAAGAGCCTTTCATCCACACCGCTCAGAATAAAAGGGAGAAAAAGTAGAAGGAAGGAAGGGAGGGACGGAGGGAGGGAGGGAGGGAGGGAGGGAGGAAGGAAGGAAGGAAAGGAAGGCAGAAGGGAGGGAGGGAGGGAGGAAGGAAGGAGGGAAGGAAGGAAAGAAAGAAAGAAGATAAAATAAAATAAAGTAAGATAAAATAGAATAAAGTTATTAAAATAAAAAATAATTATTAAGAATAAATAATTTTTTTTAAAAGGGAAAAAAAAGCCAACAAGAAAATGGATGGATAGAACCCTAGGACAAATGGTGGAAGCAAAGCTATACAGAGAAAATCTCACACAGAAGCATACACATACACACTCACAAAAAGAGGAAAAGGGGAAAAAATAATAAATCTTGCTCTCAAAGTCCACCTCGTCAGTTTGGGATGATGTGTTGTCTATTCATGTATTCCACAGATGCAGGGTACATCAAATTGACTGTGGAGCTTTAATCCGCTGCTTCTGATGCTGCTGGGAGAGATATCCCTTTCTCTTCTTTGTTCTCACAGCTCCTGGGGCTCAGCTTTGGATTTGGCCCCACCTCTCCGTGTAGGTCGCCGGAGGGCGTCTGTTCTTCGCTCAGACAGGATGGGGTTAAAGGAGCAGCTGCTTCGGGGACTCTGGCTCACTCAGGCCTCGGGGGAGGGAGGGGTACGGAGTGCGGGGCGAGCCTGCGGAGGCAGACGCCGGCGTGATGTTGCAGCAACCTGAGGCGCGCCGTGCCTTCTCCCGGGGAAGTTGTCCCTGGATCCCAGGACCCTGGCAGTGGAGGGCTGCACAGCCTTCCTGGAAGTGGGGTGTGGATAGTGACCTGTGCTCGCACACAGACTTCTTGGTGGTGGCAGCAGCAGCCTTAGTGTCTCATGCCCGTCTCTGGGGTTCACGCTGTTAGCCGCGGCTCCTGCGCGTCTCTGGAGCTCCTTTAAGAGGTACTCTTAATCCCCTCTCCTCGGGCACCAGGAGACAAAGAGGGAAGAAAAATTCTATTGTCTCTTTGGCAGGTCCAGACTTTTCCCCCCGGACTCCCTCCCGGCTAGCCGTGGTGCACTAACCCCCGGCAGGCTGTGTTCACCCCAACACCCCCTGTCCTCTCCCTGCGCTCCTATCGAAGCCCGAGCCTCAGCTCCCAGCCCCGCCAACCCCGGTGGGTGAGCAGACAAGCCTCTGGGTCTGGTGAGTGCCGTTCGGCACCGATTCTCTGTGTGGGAATCTCTCCGCTTTGCCCCCCCATCCCTGTTGCTGTGCTCTCCTCCACGGCTCCGAAGCTTTCCCCTTTCAACACCCGCAGTCTCCTCCCGCGAAGAGGCTTCCTAGTGTGTGGAAACCTTTCGTCCTTCACAGTTCGCTCCCACTGGTTCAGGTCACGTCCCTATCCTTTTGTCTCTGTTTATTCTTTTTTCTTTTGCCCTACCCAGGCACGTGGGGACTTTCTTGCCTTTTGGGAGGTCTGAGGTCTTCTGCCAGCGTTCAGTAGGTGTTCTATAGGAGTTGTTCCACGTGTAGATGTATTTCTGATGTATCTGTGGGGAGGAAGGTGATCTCCGCGTCTTACTCTTCCGCCATCTTCCCCTCCTATCTGTTAATCCATTTTGAGTTAATTGTTGTATATGGTGTGAGGTAGGCGTCCAACTTCATTATTTTGCATGTGGATATCCAGTTGTCTCAGCAGCATTTGTTGAATAGACTATTCTTTCCTTATTGAATTGTTTTGGCACAGTTTTGAACAGTCAGTTGTCCATAGATGTATGGGTTTACTTATGGACTTTCAATTCTATTATATGTCTTAATATCTGTTGTACATTGTTTTTATACTGTTTGGATTACTGTAGCTTTGTAGTATGTTTTGAAATCAGGAAGGGTGAGTCTTTCAACTTTTTTTTCTTTTATTTAATTAATTTTATTTTGGGCTGCATTGGGTCTTCTTTGCTGAACACGGGTTTTCTCTAGTTGCAGTGAGTGGGGGCTACTCTTCATTGCAGTGTGTGGGCTTCTCATTGCAGGGGCTTCTGTTGTTGCGAAGCACAGGCTCTAGGCACGTGGACTTCAGTAGTTGTGGCGCATGGGCTTTGTTGCTCCGCGGCATGTGAGATCTTCCTGGAACAGGGCTTGAACCCTTGTCCCCTGCATTGGAAGCAGATTCTTAACCAGTGTGCCACCAGGGAAGCCCTCCGTATTTCAACTTTGATATTTTTTTCAAAGGTTGTTTTCACTATTATGGATCCCTTGCAGTTCTATATGAATTTGAGTGTCAGCTTTTTCCATTTCTACAAAAAACGCTGTTGGAATTTTGATAGGGATTGCATTGAATCTGTAGATTACTTTGGGTAGTATTGTTCTCTCTCTCTTTTTTAAAAATTTATTTATTTATTTATTTATGGCTGTGTTTGATCTTTGTTGCTGCATGTGGGCTTTCTTTAGTTGCAGCAAGAGGGGGCGACTCTTTGTTGTGGTGCATGGGCTACTCATTGCAGTGGCTTCTCTTGTTGCGTAGCATAAGAGTCTAGGCACACGGGCTTCAGTAGTTGTGGCACGCGGGCTCAGTTGTTGTGGCTTGCGGGCTCTAGAGCGCAGGCTCAGTAGTTGTGGCGCATGGGCTTAGTTGCTCCGCGGCATGTGGTATCTTCCCAGACCACAGATCAAACCTGTGTCCCCTGCATTGGCAGGTGGATTCTTAATCACTGCATCACCAGGGAAGTCCGTGTTCTCTTAATGATAGTAAGTCTTAGAATCTGTGAACATTTGATGTCTTTTCACTTATTTAGTTCTTTTAAAATTTCTGTCAGCCACGTTTTGAAGTTTTCACTGTACAAATCTTTCACTTCCTTGGTTAAACTTATTCCTTGATATTTTATTCTTTTGTACCATATCATAAACAGAATTATTTTCTTTCTTTCTTTCTTTATTTATTTTTGGCTGTGTTGGGTCTTCGTTGCTGCATGCGGGCTTTCTCTAGTTGTGTGGAGCAGGAGCTACTCTTCGTTGCAGTGTGTGGGCATCTCATTGTGGTGGCTTCTCTTGTTGCAGAGCATGGGCTCTAGGCATGTGGGCTTCAGTACTTGTGGCTTGCAGGCTAGAGTGCAGGCTCAGTAGTTGTGGAGCACGGGCTTAGTTGCTTCATGGCATGTGGGATCTTCCCGGACCAGGGCTCAAAACCGTCTTCCCTGCATTGGTAGGCGGATTCTGAACCACTGCACCACCAGGGAACCCCCAGAATTATTTTCTTAACATCCTTTTCAGATTGTTCTTTGCTAGTATATAGAAATATTACTGAGATTTGATCTTTTATCCTGCAACTTTGCTGAATTTATTATTATTTCTCATAGTTTTTGTTTGTTTTTTTTTTGTGTGTGTGTGTGTGTGAATTCCTTAGGATTTTGTATAAGATCGTGTCATCTGGGAATAGGGATATTTTACTTCTATTCCAGTTTCTATGTTTTTAATTTCCTTTTTCTTGCCTGATTGATCTGGCTAGAATTTCCAATATAATGTTGCATAAAAGTGGCAAAAGTGGGCATTCTTATCTTGTTCCTGATCATACGGTAAATAAAGGCTTTTATTCTTTCATGATTGAGTATGATGTTCTGGGTTTTTCATAAATGTGTTTTATCATGTTAAAGAAGTTCCCTTTTATTCATAGTTAAGTGTTTTCATCATAAAAGGTTTTTTGTTTTTTTTTTTTTTGCGATAAGCGGGCCTCTCACTGTTGTGGCCTCTCCCGTTGCGGAGCACAGGCTCCGGACGTGCAGGCTCAGCTGCCATGGCTCACGGGCCTAGCCGCTCTGTGGCATATGGGATCTTCCCGGACCGGGGCATGAACCCATGTCCCCTGCATCTGCAGGCAGAATCTTAACCACTGCGCCACCAGGGAAACCCAAAAAGGTTGTTTTTTATGTGTTGTATCTTTCTTCCCTGCTCAGTTCCTTCAGTTCCGCCATTTGTGTTTGACTTTTTTGTGTTGTACTGATTTGATTCCTTTCTCATTTCTTTTTATGTATATTTTTTGGGTTTTTTTAGTGGTTGCTCTACGAATTACAAGTAACCCCTTCTATTTATAACAATCTAATTTGAATTAATACCAACTTCAAGAGTATACAACTATGCTCCTCTCTTTTTTCCTTTATGTTGTAATCACATCTTGCATCTTTATACATTATATGCCCATTAACATCATTTTGTAATTACTATTTTATGCATTTTTCTGTTAAATCATACAGAAAAAAGGAGGAGTTACAAACCGAAAGCACAGTAATACTGGCTTTTATTGGATGAGCCAAAAGTTTCGTTCGTTTTTGTTCTGTAAGATGGCTCTAGTAGCACTTAGTTCGCTTAATTTCATTTGAAACAATTTTGTTAGGTTGTATGTGACAGCTGTCATATCAGCGTGCTTTTAAAAAAAGACTTCAAAATTGGTGAATTTTTGTGTAGCTATTTTAATATTGAAGATGGAGGGAAAAAAGCAACATTTTCGGCATATTATGCTTTATTATTTCAGGAAAGGTAAAAACGCAACTGAAATGCACAAAAAGATTTATGCAGTATATGGAGAAGGTGCTGCAACTGATTGAATATGTAAAAAGTGGTTTGTGAAGTTACATGATGGAGATTTCTTGCTGGATGATGCTCCATGGTTGGGTAGACTAGTTGAAGTTGATAACAATCAAATGAAAACAATAATTGAGAACAATCAACGTTATATATACCATGCAGGACATAGCCAACATACTCAAAATATCCAAGTCAAATGCTGAAAATCATTTGCACCAGCTTGGTTGTGTGAATCACTTTGATGTTTGGGTTCCACATAAGTTAAGTGAAAAAATCTTTCTTGACCATATTTGTGCATGGGATCCTCTACTGAAACGTAATGAAAGTGTTCCGTTTTTATAACAAATTGTGACAGGCGATGAAAAGTGGGTACTGTACAATAATGTGGAATGGAACAGATCATGGGGCAAGCAAAATGAACCACTGCCAACCACATCAAAAGCTGGTCTTCATCCAAAGAATGTGATGCTGTGAATATGGTGGGATTGGAATGGAGTCCTCTGTTATGAGCTGCTTCTGGAAAACCAAACGATTAATTCCAACAAGTACTACTCCCAATTAGACCAACTGAAAGTGGCACTCTATTAAAAGCATCCAGTATTAGTCAACAAAAAACACCTAATCTTCCAATGAGATAATGCAAGACTGCATGTTTCTTTGATGACCAGGCAAAAACTGTAACAGCTTGGCTGGGAAGTTCTGATTCATCCGCCATATTCACAAGACATTGCACCTTCGGATTTCCATTTATTTCAGTCTTTCCAAAATTCTCTTAATGCAAAAAATTTCAATCCCCTGGAAGACTGTAAAAGTACCTGGAATGGTTCTTTGCTCAGAAAGATAAAAAGTTTTGGGAAGATCAAATTATGGAGTTACCTGAAAAATGGCAGAAGGTAGTGGAACAAAAGGATGAATATGTTGTTCAATAAAGTTCTTGGTGAAAATGTGTCTTTTATTTTTACTTAAAAAACCAAAGGCACTTTTCGGCCCACCCAGTATATTTACCTGTGTACTTACGTTTACCAGTGTTATTTATTTCTTTGTATAGCTTCCAGTGACTGTCTAGTATCTTTTCATTTCTTATTTAGCACTTCTTGTAGCATAGGTCTAGTAGTGACAGACTACTTCAGCTTTTGTTTATCTAGGAGTGTCTTTATTTCTCCTTCAGTTTTTTTTTTGTTGTTCACAGTTTTTGTTTTTCATTTAAAGTATGTTATCCCACTGCCTTATGACCTTTATAGTTTCTTATGAGAAATTAGCTTTTAATCTTATTGAGGATTCCTTGTACATGAACTACTTTTCTTTTGCTATTTTCAAGATTCTCTTTGGCTTTTGATAGCTTATCATAATGTGTTTTGGTATGGGTGTCTTTGTATTTATCCTTCTTGGAACCTATTGAACTTCTTGAATATGTAGTTTCTTGTCTTTTATCAAATTTGGGAAGTTTTCAGCTATTATTTCTTCAAATATTTTTTCTGCTCCTTCTTTTCCTTCTGAGACTCCCTGTTATGCATATGTTGGTACACTTGGTGGGGTCCCATATATCTCTTAGGCTCTGTTCATTTTCCTTCATGCTTCTGAGACTGGATAATTTTAGTTGACCTCTCCTCAAGTGCTCTTATCTTTCTTCTGCCTGCCTAAAGTTGCTCTTAAATCCTGTAGCTAATTTTTCATTTCAGCTATTGTACTATTCAGTTCTAGATTTTTTCTGTTTTGTAAAATCTTTATCTCTTTATTGATATTCTCTATTTGTTGACATGTCATCCTTCTGGTTTTCATTAGTTCTTTTTCCATGGTTTCTTTGAGCTCTTTGAGCATATTTAAGATAGTGATTGAAAGTCTTTGTCTAGTAAGTCTGTTGTCTGTTCTTCCATCACAGACAATTTCTACTAATTTCTCCTTTGAATGGACCATACTTTTTGTTTCCCTGAATGCCTCACAATTTGGTTTTGAAAAATGGACATTTAAAATATTGCAGTGTGATAACTCTGGAAATCAGATTCTTCTCCATTACTCATGGTTTGTTTTTGGTTCTCTCTACGGGTTTTTATTTTCTGTTTGTTTAGTGACTTTTCTAAACTATATTTGTAAATTTTTTTCATCATGAGTGGTTTCTGTCTTAATCTGCTCTGGCTACTATAACAAAATACCAAAGAACATAAATCTATTTGTTCACAGTTCTGAAGGCTGGAAGTCTGAGATCAGGGTGCAAGCATGGTTGGATTCTGGTGAGAACTCTCTTCCTGACTTGCAGATGGCCACTTATCTCTTTGTTTTCACATGGCATTGAGAAAGAGATGAGAGAGCAAGAGCAGCCTCTCTTTGTCTCTTTTTATAAGGGCCACTAATCCCATCCTGAGGGCTCCTCTGAGTCCAAGTTCACTCTGCTCGCCACATGACAGGCCAGTAAATTGGGAGACGAGGTGTTGAGACAAGGAATAGCGACTTTATTCAGACTGAGGAGGTGGCAGAATAATGTCTCAAAATAACCATCTTATTGGGGTCTAGATGCCAGTTTCTTTTATAGAAGAAGGAGAGAGGGAGAGGACGCGAGGAAGTAAAGTAAAAAGGCCATTTATCTTGCAGAATAGGAGGGGATGTGTTAATTTCTTCTTTTCTGCAGCTGTTCACAGGTGGGCAGGGTCAGATTGTCTCCCTTTGAGCTGAACAAAGGCACTTTAGTTTAACATTCAGGCAGAGGCGCAGGGTTCCCTGAGGCAGGCCATCATGTATGATCATAATAACAAAATCAATGAAAAGCAAAGGTTAAAGTCAAAGAAACAGATACAACATGGAGTCAAAATTGGCTCTTTGCTGTTACACGCCTTTATGACCTCATCTAAACCTAATTACCTCCCAAAGGCTCATCTCAATGTATCATCACGCTGGGCCTTAGGGCTTCAACATATAATTTTGAGGGGGGTGGGGGAACATAAACATTTAGTATGTAACAGTGTCTGAAATCTCTTTTTCTTTAGTTGTGGTCTGCTAGTGTTGCGAGAGAGATTTCCTGAACGCGTAGAGTAAAAAAGAAAATAAGAAGAAAGAAAAAGAAAGGAAGCTAGAAAATCCTTTCCTAGCCCTTGTAGACTGGCTCTGTGTTGGGGCACTCTAACACTCAGCTAGGCTGTTTAAAACTCTATGTTAGCCTTCACTTCCTGCTTTTGCTGAGCGTAGAGATGAGCCAGTAGTTTTCTCTGAGTAAGTGTCCTGCCTTGGACATATGCATGCCCTTCTGAATTGCCCAAATGTTTTCCAGTGCCCTAATTTCCCAAAGAAACTCACTTTGCAGCTTTTCCTCCAGGTTTTGGACATTTCTGTTGTTTGACTCAACTGTAATATTTTGTCCCAGGTGGCAGTGGAGTTTTCATTTGCCTTAAAGTGTTTTTCTTTTAAGTTTATTTATTTTTGGCTGCTTTGGGTCTTTGTTGCTGTGTGTGGGCTTTCTCTAGTTGTGGTGAGTGGGGGCTACTCTTCATCGTGGTGCATGGGCTTCTCATTGCAGTGGTTTCTTTTGTTGCGGAGCACGGGCTCTAGGCACACGGACTTCAGTAGTTGCAGCACATGGGCTCAGTAGTTGTGGCATGTGTGTTCAGTAGTTGTGGCACGCAGGCCCTAGAGTGCACAGGCTTCAGTAGTTGCAGCACGTGGGCTCAGTAGTTGAGGCACGCGGGCTGTAGGGCGTTCAGGCTCCAGTAGATGTGGCGTGTGGGCTCAGTGGTTGTGGTTTCCGGGCTCTGTAGCCCATGCTCAGTAGTTGTGGTGCATGGGCTTAGTTGCTCTGTGGCATGTGGCATCTTCTCAGACCAGGGATGGAACCTATGTCCCCTGCATTGGCAGGCAGATTCTTAACCATTGTGCCAACAGGGAAGCCCCAGCCTTAAAGTATTTTTGAAGAATTGCCCCCTGCTAGCTACTTTGCTGTCTTAAGTGAGATCCAAGTCGATGAAACAAAGGAGAGTGCCTTCAGTCAGTCCTTCAGGTAGCCTGATAGGTCACAAGAGACAAACATTCTTTGAGAACAAAGTCTTCTTGGCTCCCTCTAGAACCAGGGTCCAGGGTCCAACCATTGGAATGTAGGCTAGTGCATTCAAGACTGCTCTTGAGCCAAGAGTGAGGAAGGGGAAATAAAAATGCCTCAGGGTTTTCATACTGTTTTTACAATAAGTCACCTTTTTCTTGTTTCAGCATTTGCTTGGTTGACCTATAGCTTTGGCTGTTTTCCAGAGTTTTGGCAAATTTGATTCTGACAGTTTTTGACAGTTTTGACAGTTTTCTCAATTTTTTCATGTTTCTATGGAGGGATGGGCTCTTGGAACTATGTCCTCCACTGTGTTTTGGTTTTTTTTGAAGACAAATGGTGATGTCATTGAAGGAGGTGTACTTTTGCTTGTGCTTTCTGATAATTGCTGCTGTTAGGCTTGCTCTGCAGTCCCTGTAGTTTTTCTTTCTGCTTCCTTCTGTGTAACTTCTGCCCCTACCTTAACTGTTCTCAGTAGCTTTTATTAGTACTTTCAAGCCTTTGGTTTATCCTTGTCTTTTCATGTAGCTTAAGATGAAGATTGCATTTTTAAATGTCTTACTTGGTTGCCTTTTGTTGCTTTTTTATGTTATTCAGGGTTCAAACTGTTCCTTTACCCTGCAAAATTCCCTCTTGGTGTTTGTAGTCAACCCCTATTCCCACCTGATAACCCTAGTAATCATTAATATGTCTCCTGTTCTTTTAACTTTGTCTTTCTAGAATGTCATATAAATGGAATCATACAGTGTGTAGCCTTTTGAGTCTTGCTTTTACTTAGCATTTGAGGTTTATCCACATTGTTTTGTGTTGTTAGTAATTTGTTCATTTTTGTCGCTGAGTAGTTTTCTATTGTATGAATGTACAGTTGAAGGCCATTTGGGGTGTGGTCTGTTTTCAGCCATTATAAATAAAGCTGTTAAAAACATTCATGTATAATTTTCATGTGAACATAAGTTTTTATTTCTTTTAGATAAGTACCTAGGAGTGGGATTACTGTGTCATAACTTTCTAAGAAACTGCTAATCTGTTAGCACTGTTTTCAGAGTGGCTATATCATTTTGCTTCCTCCCCAACAGTATATGAGAGTTCCAGTTTTTCTGCATCCTTACCATCACTTGATATTGTTTGTATTTTGGGCTTTTGTCACTCTAACATATGGAAATGGTATCTCTCTGTTTGTTTTGCATTTCCCTAATGACTAATGATGTTGAGTGTTTTTTCATGTCCTTATTCTCATATGTATATCGTCTTTGGTCAAGTTTCTGTTAAAATCTTTTGCTACTTACAATTTATCTAAACTGAGTTTTGAGAATTTAAAATTCTTATATTCTGGTTATTAGTCCTCTGTTACATGTGTTTTGCAGATATTTTCTCCCAAGCGTGTGGCTTGCCTTTTCATTCTCTTAACAGTGTCTTTCGAAGAGCAGTAGTTCTTTTTTTTAAAAGCTTCTCTTTATTAATTCTTTTTTGGCCTCACCACGCAGCTTGTGGGATCCTAGTTTCCTGACCAGGGATCGAACCTGGGCCCTTGGCAGTGAAAGTGCGGAGTCCTAACCACTGGACTGCCAGGAAATTTCTGAGTAGTAGTTCTTTTTTTTTCGGTATCTTTTTTTTTTTTTTTTTCAGTACGCGGGCCTCTCACTGTTGTGGCCTCTCCCGTTGCGGAGCACAGGCTCCGGACGCGCAGGCCCAGTGGCCATGGCTCACGGGCCTAGCCGCTCCGCGGCATGTGGGATCTTCCCGGACTGGGGCATGAACCCGTGTCCTCTTCATCGGCAGGCAGACTCTCAACCACTGCGCACCAGGGAAACCCTGAGTAGTAGTTCTTAATAAAGTCCACTTTATCCATTTTTTGGATTGTACTTTTGCTGTTGAATCTAAATGTCACAAAGATTTCCTTCTATGTTTTTTTCTAGAATGGAATTAGAAATTGAATGTCATATATGTAATTAAAAATTTTTTAGTATCCACATTAAGACGTGTAAAATGTAAAAGAAACAGGTGAAATTAATTTAAACATTTATGTTGTATTTAAGCTAATATATTTTAAATGATCGTTTCAACATTTATTCACTAGAAAAATTATTGAGATACTTTACATTTTTATTTTTGTACTAAGGCCTACACTGGTATGTATTTAATGCAACACATGTTAACTCAGTTGAGCCACATTTCAAGGGCTCATTAGCCATATCTGTCTAGTAGCTACCATATCTGACAGCACAGATCTAGAGGCTTTGTAGTTTGGGGTTTTACTTTAGGTTATTTATTTATTTATTTAGGTATGTATGTATTTATTTTCCACTGCGTTTGTAACTAATATAAAAAAATTTAAGAAAATAATTCATTCTCATTTCTCCAATGGCTCTCATCCCTCCCTCTTGCCCGCACAGCTCCTGACCTATTTCCTCAGGGCCAGTTCAAATATGAACCTGTTCACTGCCATTTTCATAGAAAACAACCAGTGCCAGGGATGTAGGAGAAGAAGGTTGGAAGTGGGCAAGAGTACTGCCCAGGTTCTATCCAAAGGTAGGCCAAGTGGAGATTCACAGAGTTCAAACAAAAGGGCTGGTGGCCTCATGGTGATGTAGTCTAAGTAAAACGGGCTGGAGACGAGATAGGGTAGGCCCATCAGAGGCTTTAGAGGACATCTCTTGGGCCTGTGTCAAACCCAGAGAAACTGACACTAGAAGAAGAATGGGGAGGGCCAGGGAGGCAGTCTTGTGGAAAGTTTCATAATTCTCCCATGTTGGGAGGTGGGGAAAGTATAGAGGGTACCAGTGGCCTCACTCAATTTGGCAGAAGAATGTACTCAACTGTTGGAAGTCACAAAAATGCTGTGGACACTGAAAAAGGCTACGAGGGGACGTACAGTTTCACAAAGTGCACTGACCACAGACCATAGCAGTGGTGATCATGCTATTGACACACAAATTACAAAACCCCAAAACAGGAAGTGTAGCCTTTTAGGGAGTAACTCTGTACCAGTCATTTAAAATTGACCCCAGGTCAGACAACCTGATGAGTTTCATAGAGCAGGTGACAACATTGGGGGTAGGGGTTGTGACATATAATGGACTGAAAGCAAGCAGCTAGAAGAAGGGAATGGTAGGAAACTGCTCTACGGCTCTCAGGAATCAAGGGCAACACTGGGGGCTCGGTGGACAGATGAACAAGAAACAGCACTAAAGAGGTTTCCTGTTCAGCCGTCCATTGGCGAGGGGGAAGAGGATCCAGGAGGCAGTTGAATGGAGCAAAGATGGGATCCTGAAGATGAGGCTCTGGAGGCTGGATCAGAAGAAAGAGTGCACACCGTGCACCAGTGATGAACACAACTTAGGACCCCACATGGGGGAGGTGGCCATGGGGATAGGTGTCACTGACTGAGGGTGGTAGTTGGAACAGCCCCACAGTAGACATCACAGGGCCACAGGGAAGTATATTGCCACTAGGTCACAGAAGGCTCCTTCAAGCCTGGATGGGAAGGCACAGTCTCACAGAGGAGGTCCATGGACTCTGCGTGGTAGAAGGCACAGAGCTCAGTCCTCATATGGACAGTGGACCTTTTTGGCAAAATGCCGGCAGACAGGGTGGTTGAATCTGACTTCCATAACCTGGGGTCCATCCTTGGATGGGCAGGTATAATTTTTTTTTTTTTTTGCGGTATGCGGGCCTCTCACCGTCGCGGCCTTTCCCACTTTGGAGCACAGGCTCCGGATGCGCAGGCCCAGCGACCATGGCCCACGGGCCCAGCCGCTCTGCGGCATTTGGGATCCTCCCGAACCGGGGCACGAAACCATGTCCCCTGCATCGGCAGGCGGACTCCCAACCACTGTGCCACCAGGGAAGCGCTGGGCAGGTATTCTTGATAAGAGACCAGCTCTTGAGGCTTTGAGGATTTCTCCGCTCTTTGTGTAAGCCTCCCTGGAGGGATCTCCATGGCCTGGTCCAGGAAAAGGAAGTTTAGCATTAGCCCCTCCACCAACTATGACCATATGAGCCAGATTTGGAGCTCAGCCCTCCCCAAATTCGGCCTCTGCTCCAGAGAGGAGGTGGGAGACTCAGCAGTGGTGGAATCATTGGTCCCCTTGACCCTGGAGGACCTCTGTGAAGAGCTGATTTGGGGTCACCAGGGTTTCCATTGGTCATGATGGGAGGGCCCAGGAGGCTGGGTGGTCTGATGGGACTTTCATCCCTCTCCAGTGTCTTCCTGTTCTGGCAGTGGGGGCTGCTGCTGACTCTGCTTCTTGCACTTCAGCATTGTGGTTGTGGCAATGGCTGCAGCGGGGTTTTCGTCTGTTATTATTTTGAGTTAATTTTTGTATAAAGTACAAAGTACGGATTGAAGTTCATTTTTAACACATGGCTGTCCATCAGAAGCTCTTAATAAAGTTGTTCTGGGCAGTTAGAGATATAGAGATCATCCTGGGCTCCAGAGCTCAGCATTTAAACATATTATATTACTTTATTGTCTTTTATTTCAGTGTAATGTAAATTTACATTGTAATTAACAATTTTCAAACCGTCTGTGTAAAATGCTTTGAAGTTTTAGGCATTTAGTGTATTGGCTTTATTCATATACCTATTCAAACTTAAATTACACATTATGCTGTTTATTTTTTTTAACACTAATTAACCTCTCCACTCCCAAAATCCTATCTAAAATTCTTACTTTGTTTTTAGGCTTGTACTGGCATTGAAAACATTGATGAAGCTATTACGTTGCTAGAACAAAATAATTGGGACTTAGTGGTAAGTACTTTCTTTTTTCAGCTTTATTGAGATGTGCTTGACATATAAGATTGTGTAAGTTTAAGGTGTACATCGTGATGATTTGATATACATATGTATTGCAAACTGATAGCCACAGAAAGGTTAGTTAGCACATTCATCACCTCATGTAGTTCTTTTTTTTTTTTTTGGTGGGAACTTTTAAGATTACTCTTTTAGCAACTTTCAAGTATACAATGAGGTATTGTTTAACTATAGTTACTATGCTGTACATTGGATCCCCAGAACTTATTCATCTTATAACTGGAAGTTTGTACCTTTTGACCACCTTTACTCATTCTCCACCCACACCTGCCAGCTACCAGTTTACTCTGGTAAACTTATGATTCTTATGATTTGGTTTTCCTTTTAGATTACACATATAAGTCAGATCATGCAGTATTTGTCTTTCGCTGTCTGACTTATTTCAAGTACTTTTTTCTTTATATGACAAGTAATGAAATTCTATGTATTCTTGAATGTCTTTAACATTCCTTATAGGTAGTTCAGTATACCATACATAGTCCGTCTATAATTCTAATCTGAAAGACTAAAATCTAAATGTCGTATTTTTAATATGAAGTTCCTATTTAGTTTAGTATTAGATTAATAAATTATTATGAAATCTTAGGTAATTTAAGTTATTTTTAAACTTCTCTTCTCTGAATGTATATTAAGGTTTGTCTTCCCCTGTAGTATTGTGGTGGAGATTGGAAGGAGAGAAAAATCAGACTTGTTTGAATGTCTGCGTAACTCTACTTGATGTTTCTCCTTCATTTCTTGGGGTGGGGGTGGGGAGTCTCACTGATGATTACTCCTTTCTAAAGCTGTTAAAGAAGTGGCATTCTGGGCTTCCCTGGTGGCGCAGTGGTTGAGAGTCCGCCTGCCGATGCAGGGGACATGGGTTCGTGCCCCGGTCCGGGAAGATCCCACATGCCATGGAGCGGCTGGGCCCGTGAGCCATGGCCGCTGAGCCTGTGGGTCCGGAGCCTGTGGTCCGCAACAGGAGAGGCCACAACAGTGAGAGGCCCGCGTACCGGAAGTGGCATTCTGCTGTGGCTTTCCTTATGAACTTCAGGCAGTTTATTATAGAAGTGGTTTAGTTTTTTTAAGGGGGGCTGGGCAGTAACTCAAAAGGCAAGGCCCAGCACAGCACAGCACAGCACTGCACATTGATAAAACTGTAATTTATTTACAATTGCAAAGCAAACTAAAAATAAATTGTACAACAGTACAGGAACAGTATTGGTTGTGTTAGGATGACACAGAGGTCTCTCCATACCTTTGAAATCCGAAAAACGTCTAAATTAGAATTTTGAAGAAGTGCTAATTTTTGAAAGTCACAACTCAAGGTGTATAATTATAGAGCTGAGATTAGTTGTGTAGGTATATTCAAGTCCATACATGGATTTACATAATCAACTGTTAATAAGCTATTTGTTTCGTGTAGATTTACCACTATTAATTTTTAAATTCAAAATATAAAAAAACTATTTACAGCTTGTAAAAGTAATAACTCATTATAGAAAAATGAGAAAATGTATAAATTTACAAAGAATAAATTAGTATTCACCTTTACTTCCATCACTTAGAGATAGTTTTTGTTTAACATTTTTGGGTATATTATTTCAGAATGTTTTCTCTTAATTATATGATTAAAATTTAAAAAATACAAATTAGGTTGTTCTATTCCTGCCCTTTGTAATCTGCCCTTTTCACTTAACAACCTATCATGAATGTCTTTCTATCCAAGTAAATGTGACATATATCATTCTTTTTTTTTTTGCGGTACACGGGCGTCTCACTGTTGTGGCCTCTCCCGTTGCGGAGCACAGGCTCCGGATGCGCAGGCTCAGCGGCCATGGCTCACGGGCCCAGCCGCTCCGCGGCATGTGGGATCTTCCCAGACCAGGGCACGAACCCGTGTCCCCTGCATCGGCAGGCGGACTCTCAACCACTGCGCCACCAGGGAAGCCCCATCATTCTTTTTTTTTTTTGTTTGGTACGCGGGCCTCTCACTGTTGTGGCCTCTCCTGTTGCGGAGCACAGGCTTCGGACGCGCAGGCTCAGCGGCCATGGCTCACGGGCCCAGCCGCTCCGCGGCATGTGGGATCTTCCCGGACCGGGGCACGAACACGTGTCCCCTGCATCGGTAGACGGACTCTCAACCACTGCGCCACCAGGGAAGACCCCCATCATTCTTTTTAATGTTTAATGTTTGGATGGTACTTCATGGTATGGTTGTGGCATAATCATTTTACCATTCAGTCCTATGCTGTTAGACATTTAGAGTTTTTGTGGTAGTTTGGAGTTACACACATTAGAGGACATTCTTGTACATTCATCCTTGCTTACTTAACCTATTGTTTTCCTAGAAGACATTGAATAAATTCAATTAATAATTGAGTTTCTGGGTCAAACTGTATACATATTTTTAGGTTTTTGGATACTTATATCGCCTTCCAGGATGGTTGCACTAATTTAAATTTCTACCAACTATATAAATTTTTAAGATTGCCTGTTTCATTAAACCAGTGCTATCTTATTTTTTTGTGGTGTGGCACTTGTCAGAATTTACAAATATTTGTATGGCCTGACTTCAAATCCATCCTTTTATCACTGTGTTATTCTCTTAACAAAGCACAGTATAGTGACATATTCCTGATTTCTGTGTGGGGGAAGGGGCAGCAACTTATTTGGAATGATATCACAAGGTTTCTTGTCTTGAAACTTCTTTTGCAATAGCAAGAACATTACTTTATTTAGTATGTATATTCTTAGGCTATCTCTTGGAGAGGCTGATGCAGATTATTGGCTGAGGTTAAAAATCCCACCAAGCCACTCTTGCATGGTGCTGATGAGAGATATATGGGCTGGAGTAAAGGGAGGTTGTAGACTAGGAGTAATGCACTACAAGTGTCTGAAGTGAGAATTACCATTTTGGGGGGATGCATAGAAGTTCTTTCCTTATCTGCTTTCTATTGGTCCATGTTCATTAGTTTTGAAGGTTAAACATTTATTGGTTCTGGATATTTTTTCAGTACAATAATCTATCTACAGTATTGCAAGAAGAGAATTTTTCCCAGATAGTGTTAAATAATTGAATGGTACAGGTATTCTCCAACTGTTTCTGAGTTATTTGATTTTGGAAAAATATTAAAATAGCACTTGAGCTAAAAACACTGGTGCTATATCTCTGCAGAAATGCAATCTTATCCTGTGTTGGGCCCAAGTAAAATCATCAGGCTATTTTTCACAGTCTTAAACTTCAACTTTCTTTTGAAATATATGTCCTAGCTGGCTTTTCTTGTAAAGAATGCACTTTTATCCACAGTAAACATTTGCTGTGTCGTGTAAGTATCTTGCTTTATAAAATTTCTCACTTCCCTTGTTCTTATACAGCACTCACTTTACATTGTGGGTTTTAAAAAATAAAGCAAGTATTTTGAATAACCCATTACTAATTCAAACTTTCCTTAGGATCATGGAACTTTTTATATGGTGTTTTTTATATTTTGCCTGTGCATTATATTTTGTGTTTGTAAATTATAATTATCACTGCTTTGTATTTTATGGGCCTTGTGGAACAGTTTACATAGTTTTGAGTTTTTAACTTAGGACATGTCTGTATTTTAAATTTTCTGTACATATCAGTTAGACTTCTGCAGTGTTTTTGTGCATATTTTGCTACAGATGTGTAGAGGAATGTGAGTTAGGCATCACAATTCCAGATTGTGATGAATTAAAAAAAGTCCAATAACAGAAAACTCATTCTGTCAGTACTGAATGCTTACAGTATACCCAGATTTATGGTAGATACAGTGAAAGCTTAAAAACATATTAACACTATATGGTGTCTGACTTTGAGAAGTGTACTGAAAAATTGATAAGACAGGTGGTCTCTTATACATGTATATTATACTCAGAAATGGGAATAATTTCCTGAAAAAGTAATGATTGCAAATATTTTTGCTGTTTTATAGATTTAGACACACAGATAAAAAAGTGTTCTATATGAAAATATAGCCCAGTCCCAGCAACTTTAGTCGTTAGTCTTTCCGTGATACTGTACATTATTTTCATTATATAACTATCCACAGAGCAGTGCTTCCAAACCCTATGTTTTAAGTACCCTACAATTGACTACTTATTTTGGGGCAACTGCAGTTCGGGTTATAAATGCTAAATTCTGAAAACAAAATAACATGAACTTTAATACTATTGGTAAGCATCTTGGGATACTGATTTACCTGACATGAATCCTCCCCATACCCCCATCTTTTTCAGACTTTCATTTTTCACATTGTCCTGCACTTTTAGTTAGGAGATTAATGTCATTGCAGTTGATTCCTTCATTGCAGGCAAGTATTTTCAATATACATCCAGAAAGATGAATACCTGAGGGAGAATTATTAACAGTCAGAATCTTTTACCAAAGGATTGCTTTCTTACATGGAAGCATGCTACATCATCACTGTATATTATAAATTATAAATCTGGGCTCCAGAATTGACTCACTGCTCATTTTCTGTTTTCAGTATAGAAGAATTTGGGCCAGTGGAGAATAGAAATCTGTACAGCTCGTGTTAATTTTGAAGAATCAAAGTGTGAGGCAGCTAACTCTAGTGGTGAACCCATTGCATTCATCTTGAATCAGGAGCCCTGGCTTATCAAAGCTCTTGTCATTATTTTATTGAGTATGGCCTAGGCTAAGTTACTTCTCTCTGAACGTCATATAAAATAAGGGGTTTGGGCTAGTTTATACTCAAGATCCCTGATACATGAAATATTTATGAAGAATCTATTTATGTCCTAATTTCTTTTAATATTCTACAAAAGCAGTCAATTATGAATAGTAATACAAGTAAACATTTTAATGGAATTTTATAACTTTGAAACACTTGTATGTATACCATTTTGATTAATTCTTTGAACAACTTTATGACGTAGATAATGGCCAGACAAGATGCTGTGCTAATTGTTTCATGGAAGGGCTGTATATATGAAACTCCTTCAATAAATTAAAATTTCCAGTAAGCTCTAGGAGATCCAGGGAAGGCTATTTGATGTACGCTTGATAACCCAGTGCTAAGTGAAATAAAGTACAAGTAAACATTAACCTAGCCATACTACATTTTAAGTACTCTATGCTCTTGGGAAATGATTTTTGAACTTTACACTCAATTTCTGCTCTGATTTGCTGCCTGAGGTGACATAGCTGCTTTGCTGAAGAAAGGCTCTATTCAGAGTGCTTGTATTTATCTTTAACCGCATGTCCCAACTTAGGGCAAAAATGAAACAAATAAGCCTATCCAATTTTGTATTGTTACTGAATTTCTAGTCTTCAAAGATAGTTTTGTATTAATAGAAGCTTATAATAAAGTCAGTAACTCTGAAAAGTCAAACCCAAGGAAAATTATGCACATAATCTGTCTCATTTTGAGATTCATTGAGGTGGTCTGAGACATTTCCGTTCCACCAGTTTTCACTTTTGAAGAAATGTGTTTTAATACTTACCCTAAAATGCCTTAGAACAATTTCTTTTACTACTCTACTCAGGATGTGGCTATAGAGTTCCTCGAATGTGCATTGCTTTGCTATCAATACTTTATATAGTGTTATGAACACCTGCAGTTTTATGAATGAACTAGTCTAACCAGTGACATAATGAGTTTCTGTCGTCAGAAAGCAGTCAGACATTGAGTGCTGCCCTTCATCAATGGCCATTAGACACTGGCTTATATTTGCACAGATCTTTCCTGTGACAAAAGAGATGTTACTGTGAAGGAGTATCTCATCGTATCAGTTTCTCCTCTTTTGCTATAGTCTTCTTTGTTTCCCTTGTTTTCAAAGAACTGTAAGCCCCTTAAAATTCTACAGAAGTTTTCAGTTTTTCAGTTTGTAGTTTGGCCATCATCCATCCTCCTCTACCATCTCTCTTTTTATTGAGGGTCTACTTTGTGCTAGGTATCATGTCAAATGATTTACCTACATTATTTCATTGAACCTTCACAGCAGTCCCCAAAGGTGGTTAGGTAGATATTATCCTTATTTTACAGATGAGAAACTGAGGCCTGGTGATTTAAGTAAATTGTTCATGCTCACTCAGCTGATAAGGGGTAAAACGGTGATTTTGAACCCAGGTCTCTCCATAAAAATTTTAATAGCTTTAAAATTGTAGTTTAAGGTTATTAAATTTTCCATACCCAGTGTGTTATTCTTTTCTGAATTCCTATACTTTTCTTTCTACCACTCACAACTAATTTCACATTGTCAAGTGAAAGAGCTTTTGCTATAGTTGCGTAATGGTACTTTAAATATATTTATGCTTTGCTTTCAAATAGATTCTAAGATTCTAGAGGAAAGGGATTATGTTTCTTATTAATTTTGTCTTGGCACATGGTAGTTGCTTAATAAAATATCTGACTGATTTTATTATTAGCATACTTACTTTTAAATCTATTTTCCATTTCCATTATTTGGATATTTGAAAAGTCTTTGCTATTAAGACTCATGACTCTTACTGCTGTCAGTCTTCCTTATCTGGCAAACATAAGATTTGAGGAAAGAGGGAGGCCCAGATATGCAAGGAATAGGATTGGGCTGATTTCATTATCTCATGGATAAAATTTAGATGGTTTCTTCCTGTTGTAGCTTTTTGAGAAATATTATTCACAAATAAATCCTTTTCTTTGCAATTTTTTTCTTGGCATCTCAAAAAAAAATTTTTCCTCCCCTGTTTATTTCTGGTTGTACCATTCTACTCTAAAGAAAGCTCATCATATCCAACCTATTTGAAATTTTTCATCAGTTCTGCCTCTCAGGAGAAAACTAAGTGTGATAAAAGAATGCTATTGCTTAATGTATAATTAAGTGGGTATGAAAGAATTGTTTTCTCCCTTTCAAAGGAAAACTTAAGTTTTTACAAACATGAAGTTCTCAGTTTACTAAACTTACAGTTGGTGGTTCACATTATCAAATCAAAACTCTTTGAGGTCCACATTTTTTCCCAGACTGCAACTTGACTTTCTGCTTATTTTTTCATTGGTTTTTGCTTCATATGTTACTACTTTTCCTTTGAATATAATCTAGTTCTAGAATTACTTTATTGCATGAACCAAACATCTCCTCTTTTATAAAACCTATGGTAGATAATAGTTCAGAGGCTTTAAGACCTAGTAGGAAGGTGGTGTGTTAATCCCCTAGCAGGAAGTGATATGCCCATTATTAAATGAAATTTGGAAATGTGGCTAATGTTTATTGATTTCTAGTACTACTTATCTAACCTGTGCTTCAGAGCACAGTTAAACTTTTTAAATGAAATATGTAGTAAGGAGTCCCCTTACTGCTATGAAACTGAACTTAAGGCTTTATGCTAATTCTGAAAGAAGTAGTATATGCTACTTATGATTTGAACATTTAAAAGAAAATAAAAATTTCAGTGGTTTTGTTTTTAAAATTGTTCAGTTTAAGCAGATATAGTTTGATCTTGATATTTTATAAAGCTTGCTAACCTACTAGTTAACTTGATTTTAAAAATGGGTTTTTTTTCCAACAAGTTGCCTTGATATGATATTTAACTAATTTATTTCTATTCCTGGAAGTGGTTTAAACAAAATACCATTGCAGCAAAGTCAGTGGTTTAGTGGTTACACCTGTAAATGTGATGACTTGCAGTTCTTCCTGCTGGTTTCAAGGATCAGCTGACATAAACCAATGTGTGCTTGGAAAAGAAAAAATAATATGGCATTTAAAATTCCTACTTTTACAACTTTATACTGATAATTTTTAATAATTTGCTACTTAATGATAATATAATTTTTTCAAAAATTTAGTTGCATTTCTATCTTTAAGTAAAATGGTACTTAAAATGTTCACATAAGAACATTTATATTTCCTTCCTGTATATCCCGAGGTTCTCATTTTCTTCATTCCCTCTTATTTATTTTTCTTATTAAAAATTTTTTTTTCTAGGTGGGTATGCTTAAGATCTACTCTTAACAACTTCATTCTCTTTTAATAATCTATTTTTGTGTTTTGTTGTTTGGTTTAGGTTTTTTTAACTTGATGTTTTAGTAATATTTTAATTATATATTTTGGGGTCCTCCTCTAATACTTCTTTCTTTCTTGTGGATGGATTTCTCTCAAACACAGACTTGCTCTATGTCTTTAAAAAAATCATAGCCAAGTTTAAAATCTCTCTCCATGGTAAATAGTGATAAACATAGTTTCATAGTTCTTCACATACCAAGGCACTCTAAGATTAACTATGCTCTGTCTATATCCATTGTAGTTACAGGAAACTGAACAGTGGAGTTGTTCTTTGAATGCCGCTGTTACAGAATTTGGGCCATCTTTCTTAGCTTAATGTTGAAAGCCCTCTACCATTTAACACTGCCTCTTCATTATGAGTGAGTTTCCATAACTCTGGAGCCTGTATGACTTAATACAGCCAAACTAGCCTATAACGTGCCATATGTATTCCTACTGCCAAGCTTTTGCTTCTAGATCTCCCATGAATTTTTTCCCCTCTTCCTTGCCGACCATCTAGATGTTATCCTTCCTTTAAGGCTCACCTGAAGCCTAATCCCCTCTATTCCCTAACATCCTCTTCTCTCAGTAGGGGCACCTGTCTCTGAAGCTTCGTATCCCTTGTTGTGGTACTACTCTTATAACACTTAGCTTCTACTGTATTATTCCCCTTCCCTTCACCCCAACACATGTTTCACGTGTGGCGCGTGCACACACACACACTGAAAGAGAATGTGAAATAATTGTTTAAAGAATTAAAATTTACACATCCAGTTAGGGTGTGTAAGGAAGTTATATGGATAAGCATACACTTTTATAGATGTAGCTGGGAAAATATTACATGATACCTTTAATAAATCCTTGACTAGTAGCTATGTAGAAGAGGTCTTTGAGAATATCTTAGTCCTTATTTATTGCCACATTATTACCTATGTGTTAGCATTTTGACTTTGTTATTTTTAAACCAGGAAGTTTATTATTTTTTTCTTAATGTCAAAATTGAGATATAGCCTGTATTTTAGGTACACCGCAAATCTAATAGCACTCTCATAAATTCTAGGCTTGAATTCTGGGATTTTTTTTTCTTAGTAATTGATTTAATGTATAGCGGATGAATTTTTAAAAATGTATAATGACTGATAACAGTGTGTGTAGAATATGAGAATGTCTAAAAATGCTAGGCATTTACAGAAAAGTTGCAAAATAATGCAGAGTTCTTGATACACTTCATCAAACTTATAATGTTAACATCTTGCATAATTACAGTATAATTGGTATAGTACTATTGGTAATTTTGGTATAATACTATTACAACAATACTGCTGTACTATTGGTACAATACGATTAACTAAACAACAGACCTTATTTGGATATCACTAGATATTCTATTAATGCACTTTTTTGGGTTCAAAATCTGATCTCAGATCCACAATGCATTTAGTTTTCATGTCTCCCTAGCCTCCTCCAATCTGTGATTTTTAAAAATTTTTTTTAAAAATTTATATTTTATTTATTTTTGGCTGCATTGGGTCTTCATTGTTGTGTACGGGCTTTCTCTAGTTGCTGTGAATGGGGGCTACTCTTTGCTGCAGTGCACTTGCTTCTCATTGTGGTGGCTTCTCTTGTTGCGGAGCACGGGCTCTAGGCGCGCGGGTTTCAGTAGTTCTGGAACACAGGCTCAGTAGTTGTGGTACATAGGCTTAGTTGCTCCGTGGCATGTGGGATCTTCCCGGACCAGGGATCAAACCCGTGTCCCCTGCATTGTCAGGCGGATTCTTAACCACTGCGCCACTGGGAGAGTCCCCAGTCTGTGATTTTATTCCTCAGCTGTTCTTTGTTTCATGACCATGACACTTTCAGAGACCACAACACTTCAGGTATTGTGTAGCACATTCCTGAGTTTAGATTTGTATGATGTTTTCTCATGATAGACTGAGCTTATACATTCTTGGCAAGACTACCACAGATGTAATTTTGTGCCTTTCTCAGTATAACAAGAGGTACATGATGTTAATACGTCTTGGGCTTCCCTGGTGGCGCAGTGGTTAAGAATCCGCCTGCCAATGCAGGGGACACAGGTTTGAGTACTGGTCCGGGAAGATCCCACATGCCACGGAGCAGCTAAGCCCGTGCACCACAACTACTGAGCCTTGCTGTAGAGCCTGTGAGCCACAACTGCTGAAGCCCACACGCTTAGCACCTGTGCTCCGCAACAAGAGAAGCCACTGCAATGAGAAGCCCGTGCACCACCTGGAAGAGTAGCCCCTGTTCACCGCAACTAGAGAAAGCCTGCGTGCAGCAATGAAGACCCAACGCAGCCATAAATAAATGAATGAATGAATGTCTTATTATTCGTGATGTTAATTTTGACACTTGGTTAAGATGATGTCTCCCTGGTTTCTCCCTCTTTGTAATTAGTAAATATCTTGTGAGGAGATACATTGAGACAACACAAATATCCGTTTTTTTTTAATTAATTAATTTTTGGCAGCGTTGGGTCTTTGTTGCTGCGTGCAGGCTTTCTCTAGTTGTGGCGAGCAGGGGCTGCTCTTTGTTGCGGTGCACGGGCTGCTCATTGTGGTGGCTTTTCTTGTTGCAGAGCACGGGCTCTAGGCATGTGGGCTTCAGTAATTGTGGCACACGGGCTCAGTAGTTGTGGCTTGCAGGCTCTGGAGTGCAGGCTTAGTAGTTGTGGTGCATGGGCTTAGCTGCTCTGTGGCATGTGGGACCTTCCCAGACCAGGGCTCGAACCTGTGTCCCCTGCATTGACAGGCAGATTCTTAGCCACTGTGCCACCAGGGAAGTCCCCAAATATCCTGTTTTTCATTAAACTTTTGCTCACTAATTTTTTGTCCTCTATTGATTTATCATTATACCTCTTTTGAAATTTTTTTTTTAATAGTTGTCCTAGGTTTTAAAATATACTTTTTCAACCATCCAAATCTACATTTAAATAATAATATACTGCTTCATATGTAGTGTGATGGCCCTACAGCATTGTATTTCCAATTCTTCTCACCCATGTTTTGTACTATTGTCATGTATTTTAGTTTCCCATATGCTGTAAAACACAGTATGTTGCTACTGTTTTTCTTCAGGTAGTTATCTTTTAAAGCAATAAAATATAAGATGAAATCATTATATTCATTTTATTTTACTTTCATTTGTTTTATTTCTTTGTGTAGGTTTAAGTTTTTTTCTGGTATCATATTCCTTCTGCCTTAACTACTTCCTTTAATATTTCTTGTAGAGTAGGTTTTCTGGCAATATATTCTCACAAGTTTTTGTTTGTCTGAGAAAGTTTTTATTGTGTCTTCATTTTTGAAAGATGCTTTCAATGGATATGGAATTCCAGATTGACATTGTTTTTGTTTTTTTTTTCCTCCAGCACTTTAAAGATGTCATGGTGTTATTTTCTAGCTTGCATGGTCTCTGGAGAGAAGTCTGCTGCCATTTTCATAGTTATTCTTCTGTATGTAATGTCTTTTTCCTCCCCTCTGGCTGTCTTCAAGATTTTCTCTTTGTGTTTGTTTTTCAGCAGTTTGGCTGTGATCTACCCAGGTGTGTGTATGTGTATGTGTATGTGTAGCTTAGATGTTCTTAGATCTGTGACTTTGAAGATTCTTTTTTCTTTTTAATTAGGACTAAATTCATGTACATATAGCTAACCATTTTAAAGTATATAGTTCAGTGGTATAAATACCACTGTGTATTCCATGGAATTTTATTCCATTGCATATAAATACCATTGTGTATTCACAATGTTGTGCAACCACCAGCTGTCTTTAGTTGGTTTTGAAAATTGTTGGTTATTATTTTTTCCTGCTCCTTCTCTCTTCTTCTGTGTTTCATATATTAAAAAGTTTGATTTTGTCTACAGCTCTTGAATGCTCTGTTCTGTTTTTTCCCCACTTTTTTTTTTTAAATGTGTTTCAGTTTGAGTAGTTTCTATAGACCTGTCTTCAAGTTCACTGATTCTTTCCCCATGTCAGTTTTACTGATAAGCTTATTGAAGACATTCTTCATCTCTGTTGCTGTAGTTTTTTTTTTTTTTCTAACGTATTCTCTCTCTCTCTCTCTGCTGAAATTACCCATCTGTCCTTATCTGTTGGCCATTTTTCCCATTAGAGCATTTAATATTTTAATCACAGTCATTTAAAATTACCTGTCGGTTTTTAGTATCCTACCTAAGTCTGTTTCTGATGATTGCTTGTCACTTGCAAATGTACTTTACCTGGCCTTTTGGTATGCTTTGCAATTTTTGTTGAAAGCTGGACATTTCATGTAGAATAGTAGAGACTAAGGTAAATATTTTTATGTGTGGAAATTGACATGCATGCCTTTGTGAATGCTAAGACTTTAGTGCAGGTGTTTGAGTTGATGTAATTTTGAGTTGGGTCATGCTTGAGACTTATTTGTCCTATGGCCTTGTTCAATTTACCAAAGCCTTCAAATTCCTCTCCTAATACATGGTGTTTAGGGTGTCGAGTGGTTTGGTAGATTTTTTTTGGGTGCATGGCTTGTGGAATCTTAGTTTCCCAACCAGGGATTGAACCCAGGTTCTTGGCAGTGAGAGTGCAGAGTCCTAACCACTGGACCACCAGGGAATTCCGAGATTTTTTTTTTTTTTTTTTTTTAATGCTCACTCCTTAGCTTTTGGTTTTCTCTCCGAGCTGTGCTTCAGAGAGGGTGTATCTCTTGCAAGTTGCTTGTTACTCTGCTTGCTATTCTGGCCATGGGGACTGAGGTGGGGGCATTCTCTGTTTCTGATAATACTTCAGTCTTCTGCAGGCATTGAATCCCTGGGCCTTGGGTTTGTGGCCTTCACAAAGCTCATGTCTCTCTCCAGCTATAATTCTCAGCCCAGCGTGTTTTCCTGCTCCTCTTCCTGGGGCAGAGGATTTTCCCCCCTTTCCTCCTTCTGGTTGCAGTGGATATCACATGTGCCCCAAGGTGATAATGTTTGTTGCCCTTCTCCCTTCAGATTAATGCTTTTGTTTTGTGAGGGAGATGCAAGGGTCCTGGCAGTTTTGTGCCCCTCCCACAGTATCTGCTGATTCTCTTCTATACCCTAGTAGGGACTTTCTTGGGACTTTGCCAATTTTGTTTTTTCTGTGAGCACTTTGTGGTGTTCATGGAGTAAAAGCCTGCAAGAACTTGCAGATCCCTTCCCTGTACTTGCCTTAGCTTTCTCACCAGTGCATTGTTAGCCTCTACCAATTTGTCAGCCACCCTAATGTAACTTTCACTTTAGTAAGCCAGTGCTCACATTTTGCCTCTCTCTGCGTACACCTGTCTGAGATTTTGGGACAGTTGTTTGCCCTGTGATCTTAGCATTTTAATGGGTTTCAGAAAAGTCATGTACTTGCGCTCTTGCTCTTTCATTATAAGGTTGGAAGCAATATGCTTTCCAGTTCTCTAACAATTCATTGTCATTATCTTGAAAAACCTACTGTAATTTCACCTTGTACTTCTTTCCCAACAAAGGTTTAAAAGATGGTTTTAAAATTTTCAGATGCAGGGTCCCTTCTATTTTCTTGTTTTGTTAGTAACTTCTAGTTCCTTTGTGTTGCATTTAGAGAGTATTGTTTATAATGTTTCAATTTTGTGGCAGTTATGTTTCTTTATGACCTCACATATGATTGATTTTTGTGTATGTGTCTTTGGCTTTTGAGAAAAGGTGTGTTCTCTGTTATCAAATGTAGAGTTCAATACGTATGTCCCTAAGATCTTTTACCTTCTTTCTTATCTTTTGTCTGTTTGATATGTCTTTTATTGAGAATAGTGTATTTAGTCTCATTATTTAGTATATTTCTTTTTCTTTTTAAATCTCCTATAGTTTTTCCTTCATGAAGTTGATTGCTGTGTTATTTCATGCATACATATTCATAAGAGTTATACCTTTATTGTAAAGTATGGATCTAAGCAGTAAAAATGACCTTTATCACATTTAGTTCTTCGGGCTTCAATTCTGTTTTGTCTAATATCAGTAGGCTACTCCTACTCTCTTTGTTTCCAATAGCCTGATATTTTAATTTTATTTTTAGTCATCACTTTGTTTTAGGTATATATCTTGTATGTAGCATAAGTTGAGTCTTGTTTCATGAGCCAAATTGAAAATGTTTTTCTTTTAATAGTTAAGTCCATTCATATTCACTAATATGATTGATGTGTTCGGTCAATGCTGTCATAATATTTTAGAGTTATGCATGCTTTGTTGTACTTGCTATGCTATGAAATACTACATGATTTATCAGTTTTCAAGTACTGTACTCTCTAAGCGTACCTTTTGGGTATATAGCAATCAATGTGCTTATTCTATTTTCCTTTCCCTCCTCCTTCTTTTACTTAAAAATTGCATTACTTATACTTTTTCAGAACATTAAAATTTATCTTTCACCCTGCATCCCACCTTTGTTTTAGTGATGTATATTTATATATTTAAAAAATACTCATTATCGATCCTTTTACTTAAGTTTTCTTAGTCATCAGTTGGCTAAAGCTCTTTCTCTAGTAGATTTATCAAGAAGGGCTGATTGATGCACAATTCCTTAAGTTCTTGTATACTGACAACTGTTTTTCTGTCACCCTGGTATTTGAAGGACAGCTCTACTGCATATAAAAATCTTTGGTTCATACTTTCTTTAATTGTGTTTTTAAAGAAATACTGCTTCATTATTGCTTTGTTATATGTATTGGTTTGGAAACTCTGATGCTACTCTTATTCTTTTGCCTTTGTAAGTTATTTATCTTTGCCTGGAGGCCTTGAGGAGTTTATTTTTGAAACTTAGTTTTAGTAGAATATGTCTCAGAGTCATTCTGGGTTAATTTTTCTGAGGCATCCAGTGAGCTGTTCGATATATAGATTCTTGTCTTTTTGTATTTCTGGAAAGTTTTCTTAGATTATAGTTTTAAATTTTAGGTCTGTTCCATTGCTTTGTTTTTCTTTTTCAGGGACTTGACAGTGTGAATATTATTACTTTATATCTCTTCCACTTCCACTACTTTCTCTCTGATTCTTTTTACTTTTATCATTATGTTATTTTCATTCTCTTGGTTGGTTTCTTGCCTTTCTTCAGTGCCTCGCATTAAATTTTGTCGGCATCTGTTTTCCCTTGGGCATCTTGTGATTTACTCTTCATTTCTGAGAATTTTCTTTCTTTCTTTCCTAGGTAACATCAGCTTTCTTTCATTTTTCCCTGCCTTTTTTTTGTTATTCATAATTTTTGAATTTTCTGATTCAAGGTGATTTTTCATATTCTCAGATGCTTATTTAAGTATATTTAAATATACTGTTTGAAGCATTGATTGACAGGTTTTTCCTGCTTCATAGTTGTTTTGTGAGAGGGAATTTTCCTTAGTAGATATGTGTCAAATTTCATTTCCTGATTTTTTTTGCAATACCTCATATATCTGTTGGTTTGTGTGTGTGTGTGCACACATTTTTAAGATAATAGTGTGATTTACAAGGTTTTTATTTAATGGCGCCCTCTTCTGTCAGTTTAGCAAAATTCAGACACTTTAGTCAGTTTTTTGGTTGGTTTGTTTTGGTGTGTGGGGGGCTGGCGGGGAGGGGTGGTGAGGAGTAACAAGTGCTTTGGTTTTATGATTCTCTTTTGCCTCTTTTCCCTTTTACCACTCCATTGCCATAGGGAGCTTTTCTCTTTCTTTTTGCTTTTTTTTCTCCTTGCAGAAGCTATGTGTTTCTAACCTGCCCTTTAGGTTATGTCTACCCCTTTAAGTTGTGCTTTATTTGAAGTCCTTTCCTTGTAATCTTTGCTCTGATCTGTTTATACACTTTTTAGTGTTTTCAGACAGATTGGACTTAGGCTTGTAGGCAGTAGTTTTAGAGCAATTTTAATCTCCTTCTCTAGCTTCCCTCTTCTGTCTTCCACTCATTTCTTCTGTGTCTGTCTTTGTGGGGTAGGGGTGGGACCAGGAATATGAGAGATCATGCACTAGGATTTGGTAATTTTTCTCTTTTTATTCACAGTTATTTTCAAGTTTCAATATTCTCTTTGTTTAGCTTTATTTTTCCCTTGTTGTTGAATAGTATTGTTATGGATAGTGTAACAGTCTGAGTCCAATCAGGATATATAAAATCACAAAGTTGGTTAAACAGGTGAAGTTTAATATAATGAATTATTAGCTATGATAAACGAGTAAGGATAAGATATGAGGAAACTGTATATTGTACTTGTAGGGCTAAGGGAGAGTACCCAAGGAAGGATATACTTTGAAGAGATTCAGACCTTGTTGGAGAAGTGGTTCAGCTCACTCAGTAGAAGAAAAGTTCACTGTATGGCCAAGCCAGAAATGGTTTGAATCACTGGGCAAGTAATTGGCACCTTCTGGTGTGCAGATGGAGGAGCAAATCAGCAATCAGTAGTGTGGGTGTGCAGTGGGCTTTTATGGAGTTGGGGATCCTCTGGGCACAGGCAGGCTGCATATGGGGGGTGGGAGACTTGCAGAAGGAGTGGCAGCATGGTGTGAACCCTCTAACCACAGGCAGGCTGTGCACAGGGGCTTGTAGAGGGAGTCAGGGTACTGGTGGGTGGGCAGGAAACCTTTGACCACTGGTTTCTGTGTTGAAAGGGCCGTGAAAAGATTATCACTAGGCCAAGACTGCAAGGTTGCAGCAAGACCATGTTCTGGGCCCATGACAGGGACAGAGCTCCATTGGGTGTCCTCACTCACACACTGCTAGCTCCTATGCTGCAGCCAGAAACTGCAGGAGAGCCTCTTCCCTCTGCAGTATCCTTCTAGTGCCCTCTACTGAGAAAATTTAAGATTGTGCTCATTTTATTTTATTTATTTATTTATTTATTTTTGGCTGCGTTGGGTCTTCGTTGCTGCACGCGGGCTTTCTCTAGTTGTGGCGAGCAGGGGCTACTCTTCGTTGTGGTGCGCGGGCTTTTCATTGCGGTGGCTTCTCTGGTTGAGGAGCACAGGCTCTAGGTGCGTGGGCTTCAGTAGTTGTGGTGCATGGGCTTAGTTGCTCCGCGATATGTGGGATCTTCCCAGACCAGGGTTCGAACCCGTGTCCCCTGCACTGGCAGGTGGATTCTTCACCACTGAGCCACCAGGAAAGTCCCATGATTGTGCTCATTTTAAAAGAAATGTTTAAAGGAATTGTTCCCTTCCCTTCCCTTCCCTGTCCCAGAACATAATGGAAATGTGCATTCAGACCTGAGTCAATAAATTGATAAATGACACAGAAAGAAATATTGCATGATAGATAGGCAGCCATTGTTGACTTGTTACCTGCAAGTCCCACCAAATTTTATATATCTGTACCTTTTTTCTTATTAAATTCTTTGTTTGCAGTGCCATTCCTTGGTACTTCAAACCTTTCCTTCCTCCCAGCCTGTCAAACATTTATCCTGCCTTAGGCACCTTCTCGTTATAATCTTTTTCTTAACCTTTTCATTACCAATCACTGCCCCATCCTTTGTAATCTTAATTTCAAACATCCCTCTTTCCCACCCCCATCTCTTACCCTTTAATAACCAGACTTAGAAAATCCTTCAAGCACACTAGGATCATTGATTGATGATCAATCATCAGTTCATTGATTCTGCCACCTTTACACTATTTTTCCGATCTTGTGTATCTGCCTTTTTTGACCAAAATTTTAGCTTCTATCATTATATTGACAGTGCTGGAGGGCCAAAACTTTGTCCAGGTCTTCTGACTGTAGATTCAGATTCCACTATACTAGAGTTGGCAAATGGTTTTAACATGTAAGCCAGTTCTGTTGATTTTTCTTTTTTTTCACTGTGTGCAAAGGCAGTTGATAGTGTCTGTCTGAAGAAGTGCATTAAGGTTTATGAGGTCATGTCCAGATTTAGTAGGAAAAAGTGACATAATTGCTTCTGAATGCCTACCATGGACATATATTTTTCCTTGCAACCATGTTTGTTTCAAAGTGTCTTAAAAATCAAGTGTGTTCACTAGCATTGAAGTTCAAAAAGCAATTTTAGGTTTTGGTTTGAGACAAAGATAACTGACCTTGCATCTCTACTCCCACCACCTGCCATGATGTGTTCTAGGAAGCTAATATATAATTCCAAAATGAGTTTATCTCCTTCACTTATTAATTGATTAATTTAAATATATTGAGTCCTTACTATGTGCCAGCACTTTCCTAGGCAATGGGAATATAGTAGTAAACAAGACCAGCAAGGTCCATACTCTTATTGGAACTTACAGTCTTGGGTGGGAACCATATTATCTGCAAATAAATTTATAAACACACAATATAATTTTAGAAATTATATGAAGGAAACCAAACAGGACTGAAGGCATAGAGAGGGTTATTTTATATTGTGGATTCAGGTAAGGTTATTTTATGGGGTAGCATGTTAGTTGACACCTGGGAATGAGGAGCTAGCCATGTAAAGATCTGAGGAAAAGCATTGCAGTGACAGAGGGAAGAGCAAATGTAAACACCTTGAGGTGAGAGCCAACAAGTGTTTGAGGAAGAGATGGAAACCTAATGTGACTATAGTGAGCAAAAGGGAGAGAATGCTAAGAGAACTCAGAACGAGATAGGGACCCGATTTTGTAGGAGTCTCTAGATGAGAATTTTATGTGTATCAAGAATATGTCAGTTTGATAATTCATAATCCAAAAATGATTTTCTCATTAATACATTAAACATTTAAACACGTGCTTTAAGAATGATAGAAAATAATATTGGTTTGGATTACAAAGTAGTGTTCTCTTACAGTAGACTTCAAATGACAAGTTTTATAATACCTGTCAATGAAGAAACAATGAAAGAACTCATTACTGTTCTGAAGAAATCACTACTCAGACCCTCAGCTCTTTTTGTACCTACCTGTCTTTCACCTTTTGGACTGCATTGATCTAAGGGTTCAAAATCCACAACAGAAAAAAAAAAATCCACAACAGAAAGAAAGTATTGGTTCTGGTCAGTCAGTGTGAAATGGTTAAGTAAGTACTCTTAGTGTAATGAGGCTTATAGTATGTTAGTGTAACAACATAACAATACTTTGTTTTAGGGTAACAAAACTCAATATACTTAGACAAAATATAGCAGGATTTTATATTTTTGGTCAATAAGTGAAATGTAGTCCAGAATTCCAAGGAAGTTAGAAAGTATAATGAGGCCCTTGCATTCCTAGTCAGTCAGGAAATGTAATAGAGTCCAAATCTCTTACTTAGTCTGGAAATGTAATGAACCAGCATTCCTAGTTAGTCAGAAAGTATACTAGTCCAGCACTTAGCCAGATATTGCTTAGCAACTGGTATGAAGGTTTGATGGAAAGGAAACAGAAATAAATGGTCAAAGTGAAGTTTTAGAATCATTAATTTATTTAAGCCATGCTTTTGATTGATCTCTTTAAAACTTTATGCCTCATATCTGGGTTTTTCTTTTTGCCTTAATTACTTCTTTTTAAAAATCTTTTACTATCTGGCCTTTCATTCCCTCCGTGTATTTCCGTCTCATATTAATTGATTGGCTAATTCAAAATGTTGCTTTTCAAGTAACTTCATATCCTTTTCTCTTTTTTCCCCCTTTGCTAGCCAAAGCCTAGAGTTCTTACCCTTATCTTCCTTTTTAATAAAACCTTAAAGGCAAAGAAACAAATGAAAAACATAGCTAGGTTTAGTCTTTCTTTTGAGTTTACTGCTAATTATATTTTTACAATATAAATATTTGTGTTTAAATACATGAACAGTACATAGATATTATTGAAAAAATTGAAAACTATGTAAGAGTAACAAAGGAGAAAGTCACTAATGATCTTACACTACAATTTTGTTTGACATTTTGGTGTATTTTTTCTAGTCTTTTTTTCCCTCCTATGTTTATGTGTAAGCATGCATATCTATGTATCAGTTCTTAAACTGTTTTGAGTCACAAATATCTTAAAATATTTTGTAACTTATGGATGACAGAAAAGTACTTAAAAGTAAAAGACAAAATTTTATATATATCTTCAGGAGAATTCAGGATTTAATATATCAGCACTGGTCTTTTTCACTTACCGGCATGTGTTGTTGCTGAACCTTATTCCTTTAGATCTTGTTCTTCTGCAGTAGAGCCATTGCTGCTCCATACCTTTTGGCCATGGTAATGCTATAGTTAGGATGTACCATTCTCATAGTTCATGTCCACTGTTAGCTAAATATTTTTGACAAAGTATGACACCCATGTACCCAGTGACTGGGTCCTGAGAGACTTTCAGTTTCAGTTATATGTAGTGCCAGGACCAGTCTTACCTTAATAACCCATGTTATAATTTTCTATCAACTGAGTAGTATTTCATTGTAGGATGTACCATAATTTATATAATTAATCCTCTATTGACATACATTTAGGCTTTTCCTAAGTTTTCTCTATTTATTATAAACAAAACATTTGTGCACTAAATACCTTCCTATTTACTTGTCTGACAGTTTCCTTGTGTTATATTCCTAGAAGTGAAATTGCTCAAATTTGATATGAATTCCCTGATTGCACTTGAGAAATGTTATCAATTTACAGATAACAAAGTTTATCTTTGCTAAAACTAGGCATTATGGAATATTTTTAGTAGTGACAATTTTTATAAGTGAAATGCATAGATCTTAAGTATGTAGTAAGATGAATTTTGACAATTCTGTACACCTGTGTAACTAATACCTCGAGTCAATATATAAAACATTTCCATTGTCACAGAAAGATTACACAGGAAAAACTCCATTGTTTATAGGTCATTTATATTTTTGGTGAAGTGTCCATTCAGATCTTTTGTGCATTATATTTGCATCATTTTTCTTATTAATTATAGGAATTCTTTATATATTCTTTGTATATATAGGTCCTTGTTGTTTACCTGTTTTATATATAGTGATGTGTGTATGTTAATCCCCAAATCTTAATTTATCCCCCTCACCCCATTATTCCCTTTGGTAACCATGTTTGTTTCTATGTCTGTGAGTCTATTTCTGTTTTGTAAATAAATTCATTTGTATCACTTTTTTAGATTCCACATATAAGTGATATATATTTGTCTTTTTCTGTCTGACTTACTTCACTTAGTGTGATAATCTCTAGGTTCATCCATGTTGTTGCAAATGGCATTATTTCATTCTTTTTTATGGCTGAGTAATATTCTGTTGTATATATAGCACATCTTCTTTACCCATTCCTTTGTTGATGGACATTTAGGTTGCTTCCATGTCTTGGCTATTGTAAGTAATGCTGCCATGAACATTGGGATACATGTATCTTTTCGAATTAGAGTTTTCTCTGGATATATGCCCAGGAGTGGGATTGCTGGATCACATGGTAACTCTATAAAGAACATGGGTAAAGGATTATATACACTCTATTCCCATTTTGAGGAATAGGTAAGATAGATGATGTTTTCTTCATTTTACACATGAATACTGTGAGGTTTAGAGAACCATGCCTAAGGTCATAGGCAACTACCTTCATGCCCAGACTTCTCTCCTAAGCCTTTGGGGTCCTTTCTCTTTCTAATCACTCATTAGCCACCTGGATGTCCCACAGATATCTTAATGCAAAGTGCCACCAACTTATTCCTTTCTCTTTGTATTCTGTAATTAGTGGTACTTTGATCTACCCAGATGAATCTGCCAGGCACCTGGGTATCATCCTACAATTCCTGTCCTTTTATCTAATTGCCTTCAGGGGGAGAAGAAACGGGGAAAGAGAACTAGTATTTTTCACATACCTATTCAATACCCTATTTGCTGATTTTCATAAATCTTATTAAATCCTCTCAGCAACCCCTGTGGTTAGACAGTGTCTCCAGTTTTGCAGTTCTATAGTAGAAATTAGGAAATAGGCTCAAAGAAGTTAAGTGATTGGACTTAAATTGTAAGGAGTGACTGAGATTTGAACTTAGGTCTTCCAGTTTCTAAAGTCTTCATTCTCTCCAGTGTTCCTAAGCAAATTTTTCTTAACTTTTCTCTTACTCTCAATGATACTACCATTGTTTGTCTCAGTTTGGATTGCTGAAAGAGCCTACTTAATCAGTATTTCTGCTATCAACCACATTTCCTTTAGTTAAGCCTCCAAGCTGTTGAAGAGTGATCTTTTTCAAAAGCAAATCTAGTCATATTGCTTCTTTTCATTGATAGCATGAAAACAGCAAACAAAGCACTTCATATGACCTAGTCCCTACCTGCTTCTCTTTCCTCATCTGTGCTTCCTCACATCTACCCTACTCTCCAGCCACAATGAAAAACTGAATTGCAACTGCTATAGTCTATTATGTCTGCATGCCCTCATATTTGTTACTACCCTAGTTCTTTCACTCTCTGCCACATTATCTGTTACAGTTACTACTCAAGATTCTAAAGTGTATGTTCCTACTGGCAGTCTTCACAAAAGCTTCACTAGCTAAATTAGGTGCTTTTTCTTTGCCCTATGCATATTTCTGTTATAGAACTTCGTTTTAACTATTTGTTTTCATGCCTTTTGCTATACAGCTCTGAACTCTTTAGGGTCAGTAAATGTTAATGGATTGCCATCTAATAGTAACACTGTAAAAATACCTTTCCTTAGGGAAGCTGGCATAAATTGGATTTTCACAGAGTTGTTGTGACTTTTATATTTATTTTATTCATCCCTGGTATTGGAATGGTATATTGGGGACCTGACTTCTGGTATTTGATGCACTCTCTTAGGCAAGTCCCTGTTAATTTTCTAGGCCTCAGTTACCTCATCTAGTTAATGACAGGTTGAATTAAATGCTCTCTGCCCTTCCCTCCCCCCCACCCCCATCCATCTTTCCCAGTGACTCTGATTTATTTTATAATTTCACCTGGGAGGTTTTTGAGCAGAGATGTGACACATTGACAGTAGTGTTGTAAGAATCCCACTTTGACAGAATGTGTAGGGTGAATTAGAAGGAGATAGACTGCATAGATTCTGAGAGACCAGTTAATGAGGTTTGATGAGCATTTGGGATAGGATCAGTACTGGGCAAAAGAGAAATAATTATGAGGGAAGCGTTACAATTTGAAATGGTAAGCGCAGAGTAAAGTGTTGTCTTCTGTCCCCCCTACTCCCAAATAGGTTCCAAGATTAGAAGCCTGTGTTGACCTTTTTTTTCCTCCACTTTTTTTTTTAATAGTTTGTATTGGAGTATAGTTGCTTTACAATATTGTGTTAGTTTATACTGTACAGCAAAGTGAATCAGCTATACGTATACATAATCCCATCTTTTTGGATTTCCTTCTCATTTAGGTTGCCACAGAACATTGAGTAGAGTTCCCTTTGCTATACAGTAGGTTCTCATTAGTTATCTATTTTATGCATAGTATCAATAGTGTATATATGTCAATCCCAATCTCCCCATTCACTACACCTCTCCCTTTCCCCCTTGGTATCCATACATTTGTTCTCTACGTCTGTGTCTCTATTTCTGCTTTGTAAATAAGATCGTCTATACCAATTTTTTCAGATTCCACATATAAGCGTTAATATATATTTGTTTTTCTCTTTCTGACTTACTTCACTCTCTGACAGGCTCTTGGTCCATCCATGTCTCTACAAATGACCCAGTTTTGTTCCTTTTTATGGCTGAGTAATATTCCATTGTATATATGTACCACATCTTCTTTATCCATTCCTCTGTTGATGGACATTTAGGTTGCTTCCATGACCTAGCTATTGTAAATACTGCTGCAACGAACATTGGTGTGCATGTGTCTTTTTGAGTTATGGTTTTCTCTGGGTATATGCCCAGGAGTGGGATTGCTGGGTCATATGGTAGTTCTATTTGTAGTTTTTTAAGGTGAGTTGTCTTCCACCCCCCCACCCCCCACCCCAGCCCCAAATGGATTCCAAGATTCAAAGCCTATGTTGACTTCTATAGGAAACTAGATTTTCTATTTTGAGGGAAATATAACTAGGGGAGTAAATAGCTTAAATTTCTTTCTAATTTCAGCCTTAGCTTCAAAAGAGAATAAGAAATGGAATTTCATAACCAGAGACATAGTCATTTCCAGATTTATACAGAAAATATATTTTTTTCCCACCTGAAGAATTAGTTCCTTAAGAACACAGAGAGAGGGTTATTAGTCAGAGGCAGCATAAAGACGGGAAAAAAAGGGAAAACTAATTTAAAAAAAAAAACAGAAAGAAACAACTCTGAACATGCTCATTGAGTTCAAAGGCTATGAAGTTTTGGTTTTGAGATATTCCTCATGGAACATACGCTGTGGAGAAGGTCTCCTTGTTAGTATTATTGCAGTTGCACACTTAAATTTAATATTTGTTGAGCTCTCATACTTGTTCAGCAGAAAGCTTTAGAAAACATCTCTACTATACTGTAAGGATGCTGCTGGCTCTTATTACTCCAGTCAAGAAATCCAGAAAACTCTCTGGTGTCAAAATTGATACTAACTCTGAGAAGTGCCATGAGTGATTGATCACTCTGTACCTATCACTACTGCTGGGTTCTGTGGCAGTATAGGATCATGGTAACAACTGTTGAGGTAGCTGTTGCTAATGTCTCTACTACTCTAAAAGCTGTAAAATGGTTCCACTGGATTTGCAAATATCTTGAGAGGAAATGTGTTGTTTTTCCCAGTTTCATCCTTCATATTTTTCCTTTCACACTGCACATTCATGTTTCTGATAGCAAGTATAATTAGTTTCCTAGGGCTGCCTTAACAAATTACCACAAACTTCGTGTCTTAACGCAAGAGGAATTTACTCACTTACAGTTCTGGAGGGCTGAAACTCAAAGTCAAGGTGTTGTCAGGGCCACACTCCCTCTGAAGGATCTAGGGGGGAATCCGTTCTTGCCTATTCTAGCTTCTAATGGCTCCTGGTGTTCGTTGGCTTGTGGCAGCATAACTCCAATCTCTGCCTCCATTTTCACATGACCTTCTTATCTGTGTTCTTTTTTGTCTCTGATAAAAATACTCTCATTGGATTGGGGCTCACCCTATTCCAGGATTATTTTAATCCTTAACCGAATTGCATTTGCCAATACCCTATTTCCAAATAAGGTCACATTTTTAGGTTATACGTAGAAATGAAATTTTTTTAGCACACTATTCAACCCATTACAGTAAAGTGCTGGCAATTTGAGGACTTTTTGGTAGAGACAGTGTTTCCTTTTGACCGTATTGATTTATTTGCTTACCAAACATTTAATGAACCCTAACACTGTACCAGGAATAGGTTCAGAGAAAGAGGAACTAGTTAGATTCTTTGCTCTTAAAGAGCTCCCATGTAGTTGGAAGGCATTTACAGACCCCAGTATCTGCAGTGCAATATGAGAAGCTGGGTAATAGAGGCTTATACCAGATGCCGAATACATCTTTGTATTCATTCTGTATTTGCTGCGGAGGGACCTAGGAGGGAGGAGGTAAGAGGAGAGTCAGGAAAGATTTAACAAAAGAGGTGACATTTGAATCTTGAAGGAAGACAAGGGGGTTGCTGAGATAGAGGTAATATCAGGTGTAAACAAGGCCACTGTAGGTTGAAAGAGAGCGGCTTAGGAAACCATAGGTTCTAAGGTGTCATTGAATCATAGAATGCATATGGAGGAATAAAAACAAATAATAAAACTTCTGTTTTCTAACAGCACTGACTTCCTGATCCTGGATTGCAGTAATCCTATGAACATTGTGGCAAAGATATTATAATAAATTTCTCCAAATCTCTTTTCATTTGACTCCTTCCTGGGAAAACAGAAAAGATTTTTCTAGCCCTTTTGAAGTTACATGGGGACATTCCCCCACCCCCCACAGCTGCTTTCTTCTACTCTCCTTCCCTTCTTTTTTGCTTCCTTCTAAGCTGTGGCCATTGATGGAAACTCTTTTTTTTTTCGGTACTCTCACTGTTGTGGCCTCTCCCGTTGCGGAGCACAGGCTCCGGACGCGCAGGCTCAGCGGCCATGGCTCACAGGCCTAGCCGCTCCGCGGCATGTGGGATCTTCCTGGACCAGGGCACGAACCTGTGTCCCCCACATCGGCAGGCGGACTCTCAACCACTGCACCACCAGGGAAGGCCGATGGAAACTCTTTTAACATGGTGGTGCAGCAATTCTGGAGCAGCCTGAATGACTGAGTTACTGTATGGAAGACAGATATACTGGAGAGTTGCCCATACTTTCAGCAGATTTTGCATGGGTGAGAAATAAACTTTTATTTGTTAAACCACCGAAATGGGGTATTGTTTATTATTGCAGCAGATACTATCCTGGCATAATGTTTAAAAATTTCCTTTAGATATCTCCCCAAATTAAAAATGGCAGAGGAAACTGGTTGCTACTTTTACATTTTAGGCTGAAAATATATTTCAAATGTAATTATGTATTTCAAACTTAACCCCTTTTATAATTATAAAAGTCATATGGATTCATTTTTATGAAATTTAGAAAATATAGAGTAGCTTTCTCTCTACCCAGTTATAAATAAATACTGCAAATAATTTGGCTCAAATAAGTCTCTCCCCCAAATGATTCTTTTATAAATTATTTTTAATATTTCTTTTTAGATGTCATGAAATATTTTTCATAAAGCGTGATTTTCAATGGCCCCACCACATCCTATCATGAAACATAGATTTTAACCAGCATCCAGTTATTGTTCACTTGGTTTGTTCTAATTTTTTACAATATAAACACCAAAGAGAATATCTATGTAGAAAAATCATGTAAAAAATTCCTAATTGTTTCCTTATACTGAATACCTAATGATAGATTTGTTGGTTTAAAGGGATCTCCCTCCCTAATGCTTTTTATTTATTTTTATATTTATTTATTTATTTTATTGGAGTATAATTGCTTTACAATGCTGTGTTAGTTTCTGCTGTACAATGAAGTGAATCAGCTGTATGTATACCTATATCCCCTACCTCTTGGACCTCCCTCTCACCCAACCCCCCATCCTACCCATCTAAGTCATCACAGAGAACTAAGCTGAGCTTCCTGTGCTTTATAGCATGTTCCCACTAGCTATCTGTTTTAAGCATGGTAGTGTATATATGTCAATCCTTATCTCCCGATTCATCCCGCCCCACTTCCCCCACTGTGTCCACATGTCCGTTCCCTGCATCTGTGTCTCTATTCCTGCCCAGCAAATAGGTTCATCTGTACCATTTTTCTAGATCACACGTATATGTGTTAATATACAATATTTGCTTTTGTCTTTCTGGCTTACTTCACTCTGTATGACAGACTCTTGGTCCATCCACATCTCTACAAATGACCCAATTTCATTCCTTTTTATGGCTGAGTAATAGTGCATTGTATATATGTACCACATCTTCTTTATGCATTCATCTGTCGTTGGACATTTAGGTTGTTTCCATGTCCTGGTTACTGTAAATAGTGCTCTGATGAACATTGGGGTACATGTGTCCTTTTGAAGTATGGTGTTCTCAGGGTGTATGCCCAGTAGTGGGATTGCTGGGCCATATGGTAGTTCTATTTTTAGTTTTTTAAGGAACCGTGTACTGTTCTCCACAGTGGCTGTATCAATCTACATTCCCACCAAAAGTGCAAGAGGATTCCCTTTTCTTTTTTTGAATTTTATTTATTTTTCTATACAGCAGGTTCTTAGTAGTTATCCATTTTAAACATATTACTGTATATATGTCAATCACGATCTCCCAATCGTCACACCACCACCACCTCCCTGCCACTTTCCACCCTTGCTGTCCATACGTTTGTTCTGTACATCTGTGTCTCAATTTCTGCCCTGCAAACCAGTTCATCTGTACCATTTTTCTAGGTTCCACATATATGCGTTAATATATGATATTTGTTTTTCTATTTCTGATGTACTTCACTAAGTATGACAGTCTCTAGATCCATCCACGTCTCTACAAATGACTCAATTTCATTCCGTTTTATGGCTGAGTAATATTCCATTGTATATATGTACAACATCTTCTTTATCTATTTGTCTGTCGATGGGCATTTAGGTTGCTTCCATGTCCTGGCTACCGAAAATAGTGCTCCAATGAACATTGGGGTACATGTGTCCTTTTGAATTATGGTTTTCTCAGGGTATATGCCCAGTAGCGGGATTGCTGGATCATATGGTAGTTCTATTTGTAGTTTTTTAAGGAACTGTCCTACTGTTCTGCACAGTGGCTGTATCAATGTACATTCCCACCAAAGTGCAAGAGGATTCCCTTTTCTCCACACCCTCTCCAGCATTTACTGTTTGTAGATTTTTTGATGATGGCCATTCTGACCAGTGTGAGGTGATACCTCACTGTAGTTTTGATTTGCATTTCTCTAATAATTACTGATGTTGAGCATCTTTTCATGTGCCTCTTGACCATCTATATGTCTTCTTTGCTGATGTATCTATTTAGATCTTCTGCGCGTTTTTTGATTGGGTTTTTTTTTTAATATTGCGTGCCATGAGCTGTTTGTATATTTTGGAGATTAATCCTTTGTCCGTTGCTTCGTTTCCAAATATTTTCTCCCATTCTGAGGGTTGTCTTTTCATCTTATTTGTGGTTTCGTTTGCTGTGCAAAAGCTTTTAAGTTTCATTAGGTCCCATTTGTTTATTTTTGTTTTTATTTTCATTACTCTAGGAGGTGGGTCAAAAAAGATCTTGCTCTGGTTTATGCTAAAGAGTGTTTTTCCTATGTTCTCCTCTAAGAGTTTTATAGTGTCCAGTCTTACATTTAGGTCTTTAATCCATTTTGAGTTTGTGTATGGTGTTAGGGAGTGTTCTAATTTCACTCTTTTACATGTAGCTGTCCAGTTTTCCCAGCACCAGTTATTAAAGAGGCTGTCTTTTCTCCATTGTATATTCTTATCTCCTTTGTCATAAATTATGGTGACCATATGTGCATGGGTCTATCTCTGGGCTTTCTATCCTGTTCCCTTGATCTACATTTCTGTTTTTTTGCCAATTCTTTTCTTTTTTTTTAACATCTTTATTGGAGTGTAATTGCTTTACAGTGGTGTGTTAGTTTCTGCTTTATAACAGTGTGAATCAGTTATACATATACATATGTCCCCATATCTCTTCCCTCTTGCATCTCCCTCCTTCTCACCCTCCCTATCCCACCCTTCTAGGGGTCACAAAGCACTGAGCTGAGCTCCCTATGCTATGCAACTGGTTCCCACTAGGTATTTGTTTTACGTTTGGTAGTAGTGTATATATGTCCATGCCACGCTCTCATTTTGTCCCAGCTTACCCTTCCCCCTCCCTGTATCTTCAAGTCCATTTTCTAGTAGGAGTGCATCTTTATTCCCATCTTTCCCCTAGGTTCTTCATGACCTTTTTTTTTTTTTAGGTTCCATATATATATATATATATATGTGTTAACATACGGTATTTGTTTTTCTCTTTCTGACTTACTTCACTCTGTATGACAGTCTCTAGGTCCATCCACCTTACTACAAATAACTCAGTTTTGTTCCTTTTTATGGCTGAGTAATATTCCATTGTATATATGTGCCACATCTTCTTTGTCCATTCATCTGTTGATGGATACTTAGGTTGCTTCCATTTCCTGGCTATTGTAAATAGAGCTGCAATGAACATTTTGGTATATGACTCTTTTTGAATTATGATTTTCTCAGGGTATATGCCCAGTAGTGGAATTGCTGTGTCATATGGTAGTTCTATTTTTAGTTTTTTAAGGAACGTGCATACTGTTCTCCATCGTGGCTGTATCAATTTACATTCCCACCAACAGTGCAAGAGGTTCCCTTTTCTCCACACCCTCTCCAGCACTTATTGTTTGTAGATTTTTTGCTGATGGCCATTATGACCAGTGTGAGATGATATCTCATTGTAGTTTTGATTTGCATTTCTCTAATGATTAATGATGTTGAGCATTCTTTCATGTGTCTATTGGCAATCTGTATATCTTCTTCAGAGAAATGTCTGTTTAGGTCTTCTGCCAATTTTTGGATTGGGTTTTTTTTTAAAATATTGAGCTGCATGAGCTGCTTGTAAATTTTGGAGATTAATCCTTTGTCAGTTGCTTCATTTGCAAATATTTTCTCCCATTCTGAGGGTTGTCTTTTCGTCTAGTTTATGGTTTCCTTTGCTGTGCAAAAGCTTTGAAGTTTCATTAGGTCCCATTTGTTTATTTTTGTTTTTATTTCCATTTCTCTTGGAGGTGGGTCAAAAAGGATCTTGCTGTGATTTATGTCACAGAGTGTTCTGCTTATATTTTCCTCTAAGAGTTTGATGGTGTCTGGCTTTACATTTAAGTCTTCAATCCATTTTGAGTTTATTTTTGTATATGGTGTAAAAGAGTGTTCTAATTTCATTCTTTTACATGTAGCTGTCCAGTTTTCCCAGCACCACTTATTGAAGAGGCTGTGTTTTCTCCATTGTACATTCTCGCCTCCCTTTATCAAAGATAAGGTGACCAAAGATAAGGTGGGTTTATCTCTGGGCTTTCTATCTTGTTCCATTGATATATGTTTCTGTTTTTGTGCCAGTACCATATTGTCTTGATTACTGTAGCTTTGTAGTATAGTCTGAAGTTAGGGAGTCTGATTCCTCCAGCTCCATTTTTTCCCCTCAAGACTGCTTTGGCTAGTCCGGGTCTTCTGTGTCTCCATACAAATTTTAAGATGTTTTGTTCCAGCTCCGTAAAAAATGCCATTGGTAATTTGATAGGGATTGCATTGAATCTGTAGATTGCTTTGGGTAGTAGAGTCATTTTCACAATGTTGATTCTTCCAATCCAAGGACATGGTATATCTCTCCATTTGTTGGTATCATCTTTAATTTCTTACAGCAGTTTGTTATAGTTTCTGCATACAGGTCTTTTGTCTCCCTAGGTAGGTTTATTCCTAGGTATTTTATTCTTTTTGTTGCAATGGTAAATGGGAGTGTTTCCTTAATTTCTCTTTCTGATTTTTCATCATTAGTGTATAGGAATGTAAGAGATTTCTGTGCATTAATTTTGTATCCTGCAACTTTACCAAATTCATTGATTAGCTCTAGTAGTTTTCTGGTAGCATCTTTAGGATTCTCTATGTATAGTATCATATCATCTGCAAACAGTGACAGCTTTACTTTTTCTTTTCCGATTTGGATTCCTTTTATTTCTTTTTCTTCTCTGATTGTTGTGGCTAAAACTTCCAAAACTATGTTGAATAAGAGTGGTGAGAGTGGGCAACCTTGTCTTGTTCCTGATCTTAGTGCAAATGGTTTGTTTTTCACTATCGAGGACGATGTTGGCTGTGGGTTTGTCATATATGACCTTTATGATGTTGAGGAAAGTTCCCTCTATACTTACTTTCTGGAGGGTTTTTATCATAAATGGGTGTTGAATTTTGTTGAAAGCTTTCTCTGCATCTATTGAGATGATCATATGGTTTTTCTCTTCACTTTGTTAATGTGGTGTATCACATTGATTGATTTGCATATTTTGAAGAATCCTTGCATTCCTAGGATAAACACCACTTGATCATAGTGTATGATCCTTTTAATGTGCTGTTGGATTCTGTTTACTAGTATTTTGTTGAGGATTTTTGCATCTATGTTCATCAGTGATATTGGCCTGTAGTTTTCTTTCTTTGTGACATCTTTGTCTGGTTTTGGTATCAGAGTGATGGTGGCCTCATTGAATGAGTTTGGGAGTGTTTCTCCCTTTGCTATATTTTGGAAGAGTTTGAGAAGGATAGGTGTTAGCTCCTTTCTAAATGTTTGATAGAATTCGCCTGTGAAGCCATCTGGTCCTGGGCTTTTGTCTGTTGGAAGATTTTTAATCACAGTTTCAATTTCAGTGCTTGTGATTGGTCTGTTCATATTTTCTATTTCTTCCTGGTTCAGTCTCAGAAGGCTGTGCATTTCTAAGAATTTGTCCATTTCTTTCAGGTTGTTCATTTTATTGGCATATAGTTGTTTGTAGTAGTCTCTTCTAATCCTTTGTGTTTCTGTGGTGTCAGTTGTGATTTGTCCTTTTTCATTTCTGATTTTATTGATTTTCATCCTCTCCCTTTTTTCTTGATGAGTCTGGCTAAAGGTTTATCAGTTTTGTTTATCTTCTCAAGGAACCAGCTTTTAGTTTTATTGATCTTTGCTATTGTTTTCTTTGTTTCTATTTCATTCATTTCTGCTCTGATCTTTATGCTTTCTTTCTTTCTAGTGACTTTGGGTTTTCTTAGTTCTTCCTGTAGTTGCTTTAGGTGTAAGGTTAGATTGTTTATTTGAGAGTTTTCTTGTTTCTTGAAGTGAGATTGAGTTGTTATAAACTGCCCTCTTAGAACTACTTTTGCTGTGTCCCATAGGTTTTGGGTCATCATGTATTTTTTGTCATTTTTTCCTCTGTTTTTTTTAATTTCATCTTTGATTTCTTCAGTGATCTCTCAGTTATTTAATATCGCACTGTTTAGCCTCCATATGTTTGTGTTTTTTACAGTTTTTTTCCTGTAATTTATTTCTAATCTCATAGTGTTGTGGTCGGAAAAGATGCTTGATATGATTTCAGTTTTGTAAAATTTTCCAAGCCTTGATTTGTGGCCCAAGATGTGATCTGTCCTGGAGAGTGTTCCGTGTGCACTTGAGACGAAAGTGTAATCTGCTGTTTTCGGATGGAATGTCCTATAAATATCAATCAAATCTATCTGGTCTATTATGTCATTTAAAGCTTGTGTTTCCTTATTAATTTTCTGTCTGGATGATCTGTCCATTGGTGTAAGTGAGGTGTTAAAGTCCCCTACTATTATTGTGTTACTGTCGATTTCCTCTTTTAGAGCTGTTAGCAGTTGCCTTATATATTGAGGTGCTCCTGTGTTGGGTGCATAAATATTTATAATCATTATATCATCTTCTTGGATTGATCCCTTGATCATTATGTAGTGTCCTTCCTTATCTCTTGTAACATTCTTTATTTTAAAGTCTATTTTATCTGATACGAGTATTGCTACTGCAGCTTTCTTTTGATTTCTATTTACTTGGAATATCTTTTTTTATGCCTTCACGTTCATTCTGTATGTGTCCCTAGGTCTGAAATGGGTCTCTTGTACACAGAATATATGTGGGTCTTGTTTTTGTATCCATTCAGCGAGCCTGTGTCTTTTGGTTGGAGCATTTAATCCATTTACATTTAAGGTAATTGTTTATATGTATGTTGCTATTACCATTTTATTAATTGATTTGGATTTGTTTTTGTGGGTATTTCTCTTCTCTTGTGTTTCCTGCCTAGAGAAGTTCCTTCAGCATTTGTTGTAAAGCTTGTTTGGTGATGCTGAGTTCTCTTAGCTTTTGCTTGTTTGTAAAGCTTTTGATTTCTCCTTCGAATTGAATGAAATCCTTGCCAGGTAGAGTAACCTTTGTTGTAGGTTTTTCTCTTTCATCACTTTAAGTATATCCTGCAATCCCTTCTGGTCTGCAGAGTTTCTGCTGAAAATCAGCTGATAACCTTATGAGGATTCCCTTGTATGTTATTTTTTGGTTTTCCCTTGCTACTTTTAATATTTTTTCTTTGAATTTAATTTTTGTTACTTTGATTAATACGTGTCTTGGTGTTTTTCTCCTAGGGTTTATCCTGTATGGGACTCTCTTTGCTTCTTGGAGTTCGGTGGCTATTTCCTTTCCCATGTTAGGGAAGTTTTTTGTTTGTTTGTTTGTTTTAACATCTTTATTGTAGTCTAATTGCTTTGCAATGGTTTGTTAGTTTCTGCTTCATAACAAAGTGAATCAGCTATATATATACATATATCCCCATAGCTCTTCCATGTTGCGTTTCCCTCCCTCCCTAGGACGTTTTTGAGTATAATCTTTTTGAATATTTTCTCAGACCCTTTCTTTTTCTCTTCTTCTTCTGGGACCCCTATAATTTGAATGTTGGTGCATTTAGAGTTGTCCCAGTGTCTGTGAGATTTTCTTCAGTTCTTTTCATTCTTTTTTCTTTATTCTGCTCCTGAACAGTTATTTCCACCATTCTGTCTTCCAGGTCACTTACTTGTTCTTCTGCTTCAGTTATTCTATTATTGATTCTATCTAGTATATTTTTCATTTCAGTTATTGTGTTGTTCATCTTTGTTTGTTGCAGTTCTTCTAGATCTTTGTGATACATTTCTTGTATTTTCTTGGTCTGTGCGTCCATTTTATTTCCAGTATTCTGTATCATGTTTAGTATCATTACCGTGAATTCTTTTTCAGGTAGTTTGCCTATTTCCTTTTCATTTATTTGGTCTTGTAGGTTTTTACCTTGCTCCTTCACCTGTAATGTATTTTTTTGTCGTCTCATTTTTTGTTTTTTTGTTTTTTGATCGGTGGGATTGTGTTCCTTTCTTACTGTTTGTTTGGCCTGAGGCTTCTAGCACTGGAGTTGTAAGCTGTTCGGTAGAGCGAGGTCTTGGTGCTGAGATGAGGACCTCTGGGAGACCTCACTCCGATTAATATTCTCTGGGGTCTGAGGCTCTCTGTTAGTCCAGTGGTTTGGACTTGGATCTCCCATCACAGGAGCTCAGGCCCAAACCATGGATTGTGAACCAAGATCCCGCAAGCGGAATGGGGCACCAAAAAAAAAAAAAAAAAAAAAAGAACAGAACCATAACAAAGAGTAAAAAATAAAATGAGGTTAGAAAACTAACAGATTTGTTAGAAAAAAGGAAATATAGATGAACAACAACCGGAAGGTAAAACAGAACCACAATAGCAAAAAGTAGAAATAAAACAAGCTAGGAAAGGCCTTGTTGGTGGTGGGGAGAGGCTTAGGCAGGGGTGGGGTTTAGGTATAGGACCCATGCAACCCGAGAAGTCCCTGGGGCATCGGGGGCAAGGCTTAGGCTCAGTGTAGCCGGAGGGACCCAGGAGTGCCTCTGGCCTCAGAGGGCAGATGACCAGGCTGGGACCAGACCCAGCAGGCTCCCTGGGCCCAAGTGGGTGGGGGAAACGCTAGGTGTGTTCCCCCCAATCCTCCTTTCCTGTAGGGCCCTCCCCATTTGCCTCTCTTCCTCCCCCCCACCCCATGCTCCTAGGACCCATGTGGCTTAAAGGGGCTCCTGAGGGCAGAAGACCAGGCCCAGGAGCCCAGTAGGCTCCCTGGGGCTCAAATGGGCAGGGGAAATACCTGCCATGCTTTCCCTGATCGTCTAGTCCCAGTGTGTCCCCCTCCCATCCACCTCTCCTCCTCTTCCCCCCTCCTTCCTCCCTCCTATGCCCCTAAGACCCACGTGGCCGGAGGGGGCCTTGGAGGGTGGAGGACCAGGTCCAGGAGCCCAGCAGGCTCCCTGGGGCCCAGTTGGGCAGGGGAAACACTAGGCTTGTAACCCCCCATCCTCTGATCATGGAGGGGCCCTCCCTGTCCGCCTCCTTCTTCTCCCCCAACGTGCCCTTAGGACCAGCGCAACCAGAGGGGACCCCAGAAAGCAGAGGACCCGGCCTGGGACCCTGTCAGAATTCCTGGGGCCTGAATGGGCAGGGGAAACACTAGCCGCGCTCCCCCCAAACCTCCAAGCCCCCGAGGGTCCCTCCAGGCATGGGTATCCCTCCCTTCACACAGCCACCCCTCAGCGGTGCCGGTTCCATCCAGCCTCTACTTCTCCTCCCTGCTCTTTCCCCCCATGTCCTACCCGGTCGCTTGGGGGTTCCTCCCGTCTCCTTGGGTGTCGAGGTCCCCCACCAGTGTCTGCTAGGTGCCCTAGTTTTGGGGAGACGCGAACTCTGCCTCCTCCCACTCTGCCATCTCGACTCTGCTCCCCCAACCCCTTTTAATGGTTTTGATACTATATCAAATTTATCTCCAGAGAAGCTGCATTATTTACAATTCCACCAATAATATAAAAGAAATTCTTTTCATTATGTCTTTAAGAACACCATATTTTTGTGTGTGTTTGTGTGTGTGTAAGTAGATACATATTTAAAATATATATGTATGTAAATATATTGATATATATTTGCCAGTCTGATGAGCATGTGTGTTATCTATTTTTTATTAAAGTATAGTTCATTTACAATATTGTATTGGTTTCAAGTGTACAACATAGTGAGTTAATATTTTTATAGATTATATTCCATTTAAAATTATTATAAAATATTGGCTATATTTCCTGTGCTGTACAGTATATCCTTGTGTCTTATACATTTTATACATGGCAGTTTGTACCTCTTTATTCCTTAATCCTAACTTGTCCCTCACCTTCCCCCATTCCTCTTCCCACTGGTAACCACTAGTTTGTTCTCTGTATCCGCCAGTCTGTTTCTGTTTTGTCATATATATTCGTTTGTTTTATTTTTTTAGATTCCACATGTAAGTGATAACATACAGTATTTGTCTTTCTCTGTTTGACTTATTTCACTAAGCATAATACCCTGCAGGTTCATCCACATTATTGCAAATGGCAAAATTTCATTAGTTTTTATGTCTGAGTAATGTTCCATTGTATATATTATATATCCACGTCTTCTTTATCCGTTCATTTGTTGATGGACACTTAGTTTGCATCCATATCTTGGCTATTGTAAATAATGCTGCTGTGAACATTGGGGTGCATGTATCTTTTTGAATTAGTGTTTTCATTTCGTCAGATATGTATTCAGGAGTAGAATTGCTAGGTATATGGTAGTTCTATTTTAGTTTTTTGAGGAGTCTCCATATTGTTTTCTGTAATGGCTGTACCAGTTTACATTCCCACCAGCAGTATACTAGGGTTCCCTTTACTCCACACCCTTGCCAACACTTGTTATTTGTGGTATTTTTGATGATAGTCATTCTGACAAGAGTGAGGTGATATCTCATTGGAATTTTGATTTGCATTTCCCTGATGATTAGTGACATTGAGTATCTTTTTGTGTGCATTTTGGCCATGTATATCTTCTTTGGAAAAATTGTCTATTCAGGTCTTCTGCACAGTTTCTAATCAGATTATTTGTTTTTCATGATGTAGATTTGTATGAGCTGTTTATATATTTTGGATATTAACCCCTTATGGGTCATATCATTTGCAAATATTTTCTCCCATTCAGTGGGTTGTCTCTTTGTTTTGTTGATGGTTTCCTTTGCTGTGCAAAAGCTTTTAAGTTTAATTAGGTACCATTTGTTTATTTTTGCTTTTTTTTTCTTTGCCTGAGGACTAACCCAAAAAAATATTGATATGGCTTATGTCAGAGAATATCTGCCTCTGTTTTCTTCTAGGAGGTTTTACGATTTTTTAGTTTACATTTACGTCTTTAATCCATTTTGAATTTATTTTTATATATTTGATGTGGGAAAATGTTCTAATTTGATTATTTTACTTGTAGCTGTCCAGTTTTCCCAGCACCACTTATTGAAGAGACTGTCTTTTCCCCATGGTATATTCTTGCCTTTTTTGTCATTGATTAATTGACTGTATGTTTATGGGTATATTTCTGGGCTCTCTGTTCTGTTCCATTGATCTATGTGTCTGTTTTCATACCAATACCATACTGTTTTGATAACTATAGCTTTGTAGTATAGCCTGAAGTCAGGGAGCATAATACCTCCAGCTTTGTTCTTTTTTCTTAAGATTGCTTAGGTTATTTGGGGTCTTTTGTGGTTCCATATAAATTTTAGGATTATTTTTTCTGGTTGTGAAAAATGTCGTGAGTATTTTGATAGGGATTGCATTAAATTTGTAGATTGCTTTGGGTAGTATAGACTTTTAAAAAATATTAATTTATCTAATCCATGAACATGGGATATCTTTCCACTTCTTTGTATCATCTTCAGTTTCCTTCATCAGTGTTTTATTGTTTTCAGAGTATGGGTTTTTTACCTCCTTGGTTAAAGTTTATTCCTAGGTATCTTATTATTTTTGAAGGGGTTTTAAATGGGATTGTTTTCTTGATTTCTCTTTGTGATAGTTTGTTAGTAGTGTTTAGAAAAGCAACAGATTTCTGTACATTATTCTTGTATCCTGCAGCTTTACTTAATTCATTTATTAGTTCTAAAACTTTTTTTGGTGGAGTCTTTAGATTTTGTATGTGTAGTATCATGACATTTGCAAATAGTGGCACTTTCACTTCTCTTTTGATTTTGATATGTTTTATTTCTTTATCTTATCTGATTGCTGTAGCTAGGGCTCCCAATACTATGCTAAATAGAAGTAGCGAGAGTGGACATGCTTATCTTATTCTTGATCTTAGAGGAAATGCTTTCAACTTTTCACTGTTGTGAAAATGTAATGTTAGCTGTGTGTTTGTCATGTATGGCCTTTATTATGTTGAGATATGCTCCCTCTATACCAACTTTGATGAGAGTTTTTACCATTAATGGATGTTGAATTTTGTCAAATGCCTTTTCTGCATCAATTGAGATTATCATGTGATTTTCATTCTCCCTCTTGCTAATGTGGTGTATCATGTTGATTCATTTATGGATATAGAACCATCCTTGCATCCCTAGAGTAAATCCTACTTGATCATGGTGTATGATTCTTTTTATATATTGTTGAATTTGGTTGCTAATATTTTGTTGAGGATTTTTGCACCTATATTAATCAGAGATTATTGGCCTGTAATTTTTCTTTTTTTGTAGTGTCTTTGTCTGGTTTTGGTATCAGGGTGCTGGTGGCCTCATAGAATGAATTTAGGAGTGTTCCTTTCTCTTCCATTTTTTTGAATAGTTTGAGAAGGATAGACAGTTCTTCTTTATATGTTTGTTAGATTTCCCTTGTGAAGCCATCAGTCTTGGACTTCTCTTTGCTCTGAGTTTTTTGATTACTAATTCAATTGCACTACTAGTGATCAGTCTGTTCAGAATGTCTTTTTCTTCCTGATTCAGTGTTGGAAGATTATATGTTTCTAGAAATTTATCCATTTCTTCTAGTTGTCTAATTTGTTGGCATATAACTGTTTCTGTATTCTCTTATGATATTTTGTATCTCTGGGATAGCGGTTTTAATTTGTCCTCTTTCATTTCTTATTTTATTTGGGTCCTGTCTGTCTTTTTCTCAATGAACCTGACTAAAACCTCAGAAGTTTTATCTTTTCAAAAAAAAAAAAAAATTGCTCTTGGTTTCATGGATCTTTTCCATTTTTTTGTCTCTATTTTATTTAACTCTTCTCTGATCTTTATTATTTCCTTCCTTCTATTGACTTTTGGCTTTGTTCTTTTTAAAATTCCTTTAAATGGTAGGTAGGGTTGTTTATTTGAGACTTTTCTGTTTTCTTGAGGTAGGCCTTTATTGCTATAAACTTACATCTGAGAACTGCTTTTGCTGCGTCCCATAAGTTTATAAAGTTTTGTTTTTATTTTCATTTGTTGCGAGGTATTTTCTAATTTCCTTTTTGATTTCTTCATTGACTCATTGGTTTCTTAGTAGCATGTTTAGTTTCCACGTGTTAGTGTTTTTACCATTTTTTCCTCCTGTAATTGATTTCTAGTTTCATACTGTTGTGGTTGGAAAACAATGCTTTATATAATTTCTGTCCTCTTAAATTTGTTGAGACTTGGTTTGTGCATGTCATCTATCCTGGAGAGCATTCCATGTGCATTTCAAAAGAATGTGTATTCTGCTGATTTTGGATATTAAGTTCAACTGGTTTAATCTGTCATTTAAGACCACTGTTACTGATTTTCTGTGTGGGTGATCTGTCCATTGATGTAAGTGGGGTTTTAAAGTCCCGTACCATTGTTGCGTTAATGTCAGTTTCTCCCCTTTTTTCTTAGTATTTGTTTTATATAGTTAGGTACTTGTATAATAGGTGCATATATGTTAATGAATATTCTATTCTATTCTTGTATTGACCTTTTTATCATTATATAATACCTTTCTTTGTGTTTTGTTATAGTGTTTTATAGTCTACTTTGTCTGATATGAGTATTGCTACCCCAGCTTTCTTATTGTTTCCATTTGTATGAAATATCTTTTTCCATCCCCTTACTTTCAGTGTGTATGTGTCCTTAGTTCTGAAGTGAGTCTCTTGTAAACAGTATATTGTTTTTTTTAATCCAGTTTTCCACCCTGTGTCTCTTGATTGGAGCATTGTCTATTAACGTTTAAAGTGAAACTGATAGTCATTTGAGTTTAAACACGTTCTGAAAGATCTACATTTTTTACTCCCCTTCCATGTTTTGTGATTTTTACATCTTCATGTTTTTCCTTTAACTGTTTTTTGTAGTTACAGTGGTTTTTGTTTTTTTTAAATAATTTTTGTGTTTTCATCTTCATGCTAGGTTATTTAAGTGGTTGAGACACAGCCTTTACTATATATTTGCCTTTACTAGTTGGATTTTTACATTCCTATAATGTCTTACTTCTTGTTGTAGCCTTCTTTTCCACTTAGAGAAAACCCTTTAATACTTCATGTAGGTTCAGTTTACTGTTGATTAATTCTTTTAGTTTTTGCTTGTCTGAGAAGTTCTTTATCTCTACAATTCCGAGTAAGAATCTTGCTGGGTAGAATATCCTAGGTTCTAGGTTTTCCCCCATCAGCCCTTTAAATATATCATGCCACTCCCTTCAGGTCTATACATTTTGTGCAGAAAAATCAGCCTTATGGGGTTCCCTTGTATGTGATTCTTTGTTTTTCTCTTGCTGCCTTTAAAATTCTCTGTCTCTAACTTCTGCCATTTTAATTATGAAATGTCTTGGTGTGGATCTCTTTGCATTCATTTTGTTTGGAACTCTCTGTGATTCATGTATTTGGAAATCTGTTTCCCTCTTCAACTTCAGGAAATTTTCAGCCACAATTTCATCAAATATATTTTCTACTCCTTTTTCTCTCCCTTATCCTTCTGGGACCTCTGTAATGCAAATGTTAGAACACTTGATGTTGTCCCAGTGGCTCCTTAAACTATCCTCATTTTTTAAAAATTGTTTTTCTTTTTGCTGTTCTGATTGGGTGATTTCCATTATTCTGTCTTCCAGATTGCTTATGTGTTCTGTATCACCTAGCCTGCTGTTATTTCCTTCTAGTGTGTTTTTCATTTCAGTTATTGTATTCTTCAGCTCTGATTGGTTCTTTTTTATATTTTCTAGTTCCTTGTTAAAATTCTGTGTTCGTCTATTCTTTTCCCAAGTTCAGTTAGCATTCTTTTCACCTACGCACTGAACTGTTTGTCTGGTACTTTATTTATTTTGTTTCTTTACAGGTTTTGTCAGGGTTTTTTCTTGTTCTTTGATTTGAAACAAACTCGTGTCTTCTCATTTTATTTAACTTTCTCTGTCTCTATGAAATTAAATGACACAGTTACCTATCCCAGTCTTGAAAGTATGTCCTTGTGTGGGGGTGTCCTTATGCATCTGTGTGTGCTCAGTGGCTTTGGTAGGAGAACTGGATCTGAAGTGAGCATGGTCATGTCTTCCCTTAGGGTTTGCTGGCAGCTACCACCAGCCTCTGCTTCTTCTAAGTGCACATACCTCCTTTAGCAACAACACCTTTGCCATAGTGGGGAGCAGTGCCGGAGCAAGAGGGGCCAGAGTGAGTACCCCGCATTGACTGGAGCAGGTGCTGGGATGGTCCTGGCATGCTTATCAGAGCCCCAGGTTGCTGCTAAACCACTGCCTCCATGTGCACCAGCAGTGGCCGTACTCCCTCTGTTCAGAGGCAGGGCCAGATCTGAGCTTGCTCTGTCCTCTCCCTGTGTGAACTCTTCTTGGCAATGGCATGCTTCCTCTAATGAAGGGAAGTTCCTTTATTTATTTTTTTAATTTAATTTTATATTGGAGTATAGTTGATTTAGTGTTGTGTTAGTTTCAGGTGTACAGCTAAGTGATTCAGTTATACATATACATATATCCATTCTTTTTCAGATTCTTTTCCTGTATAGTTTATTACAGAATATTGAGTAGAGTTCCCTGTGCTATACAGTAGGTCCTTGTTGATTATCTATTTTATATATAGTAGTGTGTATATGTTAATCCCAAACTCATAATTTATCCCTCCCCACCATGTTTCCCCTTTGGTAATCATAAATTTGATTTTTACATCTGTGAGTCTCTTTCTGTTTTATAAAGAAGTTCATTTGTATCATTTTTTTTTTAGATTCCACATATAAGTGATGTCATATGATATTTATCTTTCTCTGACTAACTCACTTAGTATGATAATCTCAAGGTCCATTCATGTTGCTGCAAATGGCATTATTGCATTATTTTTCATGGCTGAATAATATTCCATTGTGTATATGTACCACATCTTTATCCACTCACCTGTCGATGGACATTTAGGTTGCTTCCATGTCTTGGCTATTGTAAATAGTGCTGCAGTGAACCCTGGGGTGCATGCATCTTCAAATTATGGTTTTCTCCAGATATATGCCCAGGAGTGGGATTGCTGGATCATATGGTGGTCCCTTTAATTTTTAAAATCTATTCTTGAACTAGCTTCAAGTGGTTTTCCTTATGGTAGCTTTATAATATACACCTACATATGATGGACAAATGTATTTTCATTACAGTTCTCTTATAAAAATGTTTTGCTTGTTTTCAACAGATTTTTTCTTCTAGATTGGTTTTAGAATTATTTTGTTTAGTTTACAAAAAGAAAATATTGGTATTATTGTTGGAATTTCTTTATTCCTGTAAGGTAACTTGGGAGGAATTGGCATCACTGCAAGTAGTCTTTCCATTCAGGGGTAGCTTCCCACTTCTTCAAATTTTCTTTTTATTTTCTTCAGTAACGTTTTAGTTGTATTTATTTTTTATTTTAAAGTGAGATGAGAAGCCCTTGGAGTTGCCATTGGAGTTGGTTAAACAAGACATTGAGCCCTGGAGGAAGTCACAATGTAGAATAGCTTGTGATAAACTAGTAACAAATTCTATTCGGATTATAAAATGTAGGATGGTAAAACTTGGAAATGTTTTTATAAAAAATGGTTGCTGAAGTGGCAGTTCTGAATTGATCTAATCAAATTTCTAAGAACACCCTTTTTTCAAAAAAGTGTCTCGGGGTTTTAAATGACACCCTTGGGATCATGAGGGGAGGGTAAACAGGTTGTGTTTAATCTAGATCTCTGTGATGTGGATGCAGGTATCATCTGTCAGCCTACTTGACCCCAAAAGGGACATAGTGAAGGACCAAGATTTGGGTGGTACGTGCATGCCAGATTCTAATGACCAAACTATCATTACTTTTGTAACCTCACAATTCCTTTCAAGCTACTAATAATGCTTTTTTATTTAGAATGATTTTTTTTTTTCTTATTTTAGTCACTTGCAAAAGCAGTTTGGTTCATGAGGTTTAAACAACTGAAATGCTGGCCCTTGGTTTGTCAATTATTGGCAGCTCAGTTACAGAATGCAATATAGCTGCCCAGGTTTAGAAGAAACAAGTGGAATAGGAAAAAAGAGAAGGATGTGTGGGTAGTTTCTTGGTTTCCTGATGTTTCCACTAAGTAGTATAAAATGCTCTGAAAGTGGCATGGACTTTTGGGAAGGATCGTTTCCTTTGACTGCCTTTAATCCTGAGCAGCAGTCTCAGTTTCCTACCTACCCTGGCACACATGCCTATTTTCCACTTTTGGAATGTGTTGAGGAAGGCAACAGATGGGTGTCAACACTGTTGAGGTTAGGCTCTAATGAGAGGCTGCTTAGCTGAGGGTGAATCAGTTTATGGTGTATAGCAGCGGTCCCTAACCTTTTTGGCACCAGGGACCGGTTTTGTGGAAGACAGTTTTTCCACGGACCCTGCTGGGGGTGGCGGGGGATGGTTCAGTCAGTAATGCAAGCGATGGGGAGTGGCAGATGAAGCTTCCCTTGCTAACCCTCCACTCACCTCCTGTTGTGCGGCCCGGTTCCTAACAGGCCACAGCCCGGTATCGGTCTGCAGCCCGGTATCGGTCCACGGCCCGGGTGTTGGGGACCCTTGGTGTACAGCACACGATGTTAGCATTTCATAGTAGGTAACACTGTGGAAGTCAAGTTGTGAGACTTTATTGAACAAGTGGTTAAGGATAAGACCTTCTTTTGTATATTCTGCCCCACCCTTGTGACTGGCCTGGTTCCATTTTTCACCTTCATGTTAGAATATAGCTCCTTGAAGGAATGCCCCTCCATATCCCACTCCCCTCCACATTATGATTGTATCACATTACCTCTTAAGTGTTTGTACCAATTTTGTTACAGTTGGCAGAGTATGAAAGTTCCAGTTGTTCTACATACTTGCCAGTACGTGGTCTTACCAGTGCTTTTATTTTTATCCATTCTCTTAGGCATATAAGGGCATTTGGTTGTGGTTTTAATTTATACTTCCCTGATTACTGATGGCCATTTGGGTATGTTCTCTTCTGAGTACCCATTCAAACCTATTTATTTTTTTATTGGATTGTGTCTTTTTCCTCTTGGTTTACAAGAGTTGTGCATATTTTTTGGTTAGAAGTTCTTTGTTATATGTGTTGTAGAGGTCTTCTTCCATTCTGTGGCTTGCCTTTTTGCTCTTTTAATGGGGTCCTTAATGAGCAGGAATGACTAATTTTAATATAGTTCTGTTTATTAATCTTTTCCTTTACTGAATTTGCTTTTTGGGTCCTGTTTTTTAAAAGAAATCTCTGCCTATCCTAAATTAATGAAAATGTTCTTATAGATGTTTTCTTTTAGAAGCTTATTTTTGCCTTTTACATTTAGACTTGTAATTCATCTGGAGTTGATTTTTATGTGTGGTATGAGATAGGGTCAAGTTTTTTTGTTTGTTTTATTTTTCTCATGGTTATCCATTTGACTTGCAATCATTTATTAAAAATACCATTCTTTCCCTACTTCTCAGCAGTGCCATTTTTTAAAAAAATCTTACTTTTAAATCAATCTTACTTTTTTTTTTTTAAGATGTTGGGGGTAGGAGTTTATTAATTAATTTGTTTTTGCTGTGTTGAGTCTTCGTTTCTGTGCGAGGGCTTTCTCTAGTTGTAGCAAGCGGGGGCCACTCTTCATCGTGGTGCACGTGCCTCTCACTATCGTGACCTCTCTTGTTGCAGAGCACAGGCTCCAGACGCTCAGGCTCAGTAGTTGTGGCTCACGGGCCTAGTTGCTCCGCGGCATGTGGAATCCTCCCAGACCAGGGCTCGAACCCGTGTCCCCTGCATTAGCAGGCAGATTCTCAACCACTGCGCCACCAGGGAAGCCCCAGCAGTGCCATTTTTGTCATAAATCAAGTACTCCTATATGTATGTGTAGATCTGTTTCTGAACTCTCTGTTCTGTTCCACTGGTCTATTTGTCTCTCCTTGCTTCATTACTACTCCTTTATTTACTGTAAATTAAAAAAAAGTCTTGATGATCTGGTAGTGTAGGTTCTCGAACTTTGTTGTTTTCAAGGTTATCGTGGCTATTCTTGGATATATATTTACAATCAGGTTATCAGTTTCCACAAAGAATTGTGCCATGATTATAATTGAGATTATGTTGAATTTAAAGATTAAACTGGAGAGAATGAACGTTTCTACAGCATAAAGTCTTCAAATCTATGAACATAGAATATCACTCTATTTATTGAACTTGTCTTTAATGTCTCAGTACTTTTTTCTGGTTCTTTTTGTTGTTGTCTTTTACATTTTTCATTATATAGTCTCTAGGTACTTAAACCTCCGTGATTGTGGTGTAAATGCTATGTTTTAAAATTTTTATTCATTGTTTTTCAATATTCTGAATTTCGTTTTCTCGTGTATTGTTCTGGTTCAGATCTCTTGCACACTGTTGAAAGGTGTGATGCTAGTGGGCATCCGTGAATCATTCCCATTCTTACAGGTAGAGGTTTCAGTGTTTAAACTAAAAGTGATGTTATTATAGATTTTCTGTAGCTACGCTTTATGAGGCTAAGGAAATTTTTTCCTGTTCTTTTAAAGAAATTATCTTTTAGTAATTATAATTGATATTGAGGTTTATTAACTACTTCTTCTTCATAGGTTGAAATAGCCATAGAAATTGTCTTCTTTATTCTGTTAATGTTGTGCATTACGTTGATTAATATTTGAATGCTATATATTATTCCTTTTCGTTTACTTCTGGATGCACTTTGCTAATGTTTTAGGAATTTTATGTCTGTGCTCAAGAGGGAAACGTGTATGATTTTTTTTCTTGTAATGTTAATGTGTTTTGATATCAAAACACATTAACATTATCTGGCTTCGTAAAGGCCTGCCAGATATAGCAAATAAAAATCCCATGAATACTTACTACTAAAAATATTTATTTTTTTATCTGAAATTCAAATTTAATTTCATGTACTATATTTTATCAGGCAACACTACTCACAAGTAAGTTCAGAAATGTTGCCTCTCTTTTTCTGGAAGAATTTGTGTAAGATTGGTGTTTTTTCCCTTAAATGTTTGGTAGAATTTATCAGTGAAGCTATCTATGCTTGGAATTTTGTTAGATTTAGACCTAAATATTTCATTTTGAGGGTGCTAATAAAACTGATATTATGTTTTTAATTTCAAATTTGAATTGTTCATTGCTGGTATATAGGAAAGAGATTAATTTTTATATATTTACCTTGTATCCTATAAAGATATTAAATTCTTATTTATTATATATTCTATTCTTTTTAACCTGATTATGATAGAGGTTAAGCATTGTACCCCTGATATTTTAAAACCTAATATAAATGAAGAGTTTTACCTCTTTCCAGAAAAAGCAAGGGCATTAGAACAACACAGCATCCATTTATTGCTTCTTATGTTTTATGTATTTCATTATATACTTTAATTCTATGTACATTTAAAGTCTTATAAGACATTATTATTGTTTTATCCTGTAATATGCATTTAGATTTACATTCTAATTACTGTTTCTGTTGCTTTTTATTTCTTTCTGCATTTCCTTCCTTCTATCTGGTACCATTTTCTTCTACTTGAAGAACATCTTTTAGTTTTTGCTTTATTATGGGTCTATTAACAAAAAATTAAATGTTTTCAGAAATGTATTTATTGTCTTATTTTTTTCTAACTTCATTTTTGAAGAGTATTTTTTGCTGGATATAGAATTCTGGATTGGAAAGTTTATTTTTCATTACTTTGAAAACATTTTGTATTCTTTTGGCTTCCATTGTTTCTGGAAAAAAAGCAACTGTTAGATTTAGTTTTGTTCCTGGAAGGTAAATACTCTTTTCTTTTTAGTATCTTTTAGGAGTTTTTTGTCTTTGGTTTTTAGCAATTTAACTAATATGCCTAGGTGTGGCTTTCTTTTTATTTATCTTGCCTAGAGTTCATAGGGTTTCTTTAATATGTGTCTTTAGGAAATATTAGTACTGTCCCTTTAAATAAAGTTTCTGTCCCATTCTCTTTCTCTTCTAGGTCTGAAATCCAATTACATATGTGTTATACCTTTCGTTGTGTCCCATATGTCTCTTTTACTCATTACTCTATTCATTCTTTTGTCTCTCCATGCTTCATTTGGGTATTTTCTTCTGATTTACCTTTTATTCACTAATTATCTCTTTAGTTGTGTCTATTCTGATGTTAAACCCATCTACAAAGTTCTTAATTTCAGTTACAGTAAGTCCCCTAGATAGGAACCTTCAAGTTGTGAACTTTCAAAGATGTGAACGTCTGTTCGCATGTCCAGTCACTTAAGTTATTAGTTCATGTGTCTGGCGTACATTGTCACATGCTTGCATCCTCTACAAGTGGTTGTGCTTTTGTGTACTTTACTGTACAGTACTATCTAGAGTACAGTAGTACAGTATCTTTATTTCAAGCCCAGGACGTCTGGAAGCAAGCGTAAAAGCAGTGGTGATGTAGCTGGTACTACTAAGAAGTGCCAAGCGATAACAATGGAAACAAAAGTGAAAATAATTGAGGCAGTGGAGCAAGACGAAAAGATGGTACATGTCGCTTGTTCTTATAACATGACTCATTCAACCATCGGCACGATTCTAAAGAACGAGGACAGGATCATAGAACATGTGAAGTCTGCTGTGCCTATGATGTCAACAATAATATCGAAGAAGCGTGGAAAAGTGATGGGGGAGATGGAGAAACTTCTCAGTGTGTGGATGCAGGATCAGAATCAGCATCGGGTCCCACTCAGCTTAATGCTGACTCAAGAGAAAGCCAAAAGCCTTTATGAAGACTTGGAGAAGAAACATGGCAAAGAATCAGAGGGCGCATCTTTTAATGCAAGCCATGGCTGGTTTCAGCGGTTCAAGGCTAGAGCTAACTTTCACAATGTAAAAATACAGATACGGTAGCTGCCCGGGAATTTCCTGAAACACTTCCAGAAATTATTGATGAAAGCGTGTATTTACCTGAGCAGGTTTTTAATGTGGATGAGACAGGACTGTACTGGAAGAGGATGCCAGATCGAAGTTACATCAGTAAGGAGGAAGAGTTGATGCCAGGATATAAAGCAGCAAAGGATAGGCTAACTCTGTTGTTTGGTTGCAGTGCTTCCGGTGATACGAAGCTGAAGCCTTTCTTAGTTTATCATTCAGAGAACCCAAGAGCCTTTAAAAACATAGCCAAGGGCTCTCTTGCTGTTGTGTGGAAGAGTAACTCCAAAGCCTGGGTTACATAGGCCATTTTCCAGGACTGGCTTTTCCACCACTTTATCCCGGAGGTAGAGAAATATTGCTTGGAGAAGGATGTCTCATTCAACCTTCTTTTGCTGCCTGACAGTGCTTCTCCTCTGTAGTGCTTAGTTCAGTGTATGGTTGTGCTCATCATTTGCCAGTTTTCTAACCGTGTCCTTCTCCATTCTAAGTTACAGGGCTGACTCACATAAGCTCCATTCCCCAAGCTCTCTTGCTGTCTGGCTCTCAGCTATCATCCAACGACAGGCAGTGTCAAGAGATTGGAGAGTGAGAAGCTAAGCTATTCTCCCCTTTTCTCCCTATTTCTGTAGAGTCTCCAGTGATTCCATTTCTTTTGTGCCTCCAGCTGTTTTCAGAGTGCCATCTCATGCTGGACAGTCTCTCCTTCATGATCCCCATTCCTGTTAGGTAGCCTTGGCTTAATGGACTTTGTTAACATATTCCTTTCCTTGGTATCGCCACCCTAGTTGGGGTAATAGGGACTTCGTGTTCTTGCTAATTGCTAGGTTGCCTCACATAAGCTTTAAAAAAAATTGGAGTGAAATTCACATAACATATGATTGACTATTTAAAAGTGCAGTTCAGTGGCCTTTAGTGTATTGCCAGTGTTGTGCAACTGTCAGCTCTCTTTAGTTTCAAAACTTTTTCATCACCCCATAAAACACCCTGTATCCATTAAGCAATTCCTCCCCATTTCTTAGTCCACCTTCCCTTATCCTCTAGTAGCCTTTAACCTGCTTTCTGTCTTTGTGAATTTGCCTGTTGTAGATATATCATACAAAAAGAATTATATAACATGTAGCCTTTTGTGTCTGGCTTCTTTCACTTAATGTAGTGTTTTCAACCTTTTTAATTTTTCCAACACTCTTGAAAGAAGTTTTCCTTATTGAAGCCCCTCTATTGATCTATCTGGTATTGGCTCCTTTTCTGTACTGGACACTGACTGATGAAATATTTATTTATATGTTTATTTTCTTGTTTATTATTTATAAGTTTTTAGGAATTCCAAGCTTCATGAGGACAGAGACCATTACTGTTGTACTGTTTTTTTGGTATGAGAGAAATTTTAATACAGTGCTGAGGAACATCACAAATTACAGGATTATTAGCAATGTTATCAAAATGAGGAGCTATTAACCTTTATAGTAAATTGGTCTATAATGAGTAATTACTAATTGTTTTAACCTGCTTTTGATAAGAAGTCTCTACTAAAAACAGGAGACTATCAATTAACCAACATAAGAATCTGCCAATATAAGTAATTTTTAAGTTTATATATTACTGGCATTTCAAAAAGTAAACTACTCTCGGAGAATGTTTATTTTAATCTTTCCTCCCTTCTATTTCTTTATCGTTTCTTTCCTTTACAGGAATCTTTTTGTGTGTGTGTGTATTTTTAAATTGTGGTTAAAAAAAAGACACAATATGAAATTTACCATCCTAACCATTTAAAAGTGTACAGTTCAATAGTGTTAAACATATTCACATTGTTGTGAAACAGATCTCCAGAACTTTTTTGCCTTGCAAAACTGAAACTTTGTTGTTTAAACAATAAGTTCTCTATTCACCCCTGCACCCAACCCTTGGTAACTATCGCTCCACTTTCTGGTTTCTGTGAATTTGACTACTTTAGGTACCTCACATAGTGGCATCATACAGTATTTGTCTTTTTGTGACTGGCTTATTTCAGTTAGCATAATGGCCTCCCCGTTGCAGCCTGTGACAGGATTTCCTTTCTTGTTAAGGCTGAATAATATTCCATTCATTGTAGGTTTATAACAAATTTTCTTTATTTATTCATCAATAGTCATTTGGGTTGCTTCCACCTCTTGGCTATTGTGAAGAATGCTGCTATAAACATGGGTGTACAAATATCTTTTTTAAGACTCTGCTTTCAATTCTTTGTCTCTCATTTCCTGTCATATCTTTTCTTTTACATGCTGTGATTAAGACGAGTGTTCATTAAAACTGTCTTCAGGCATTATTGGTAAAGTGCTTTATTATCTGAAGTTCTTTTTAACCAAAAAAAATTTAAAAAAAAATTTTCATATGAAAGAGTTACACAATTCTTAAATATCTATACAAAAACGGTCTACAGCAATACACTTTGTTGTCTGCATCTTTTTTCTCTCTTTATATTTGGATATCTGATAAATAAGTTTACTGTGGTAGATGTGATATGAGTTTAGTCACTAATAATAGGCTTGGAGCAAACCACTCCACCTTTCTGGAATCTATTTTTGTTGCCAATGGCTGAAGGAAACATGTTTCATTAGATAAGTTTGACAATCTTCTAGTTTTCGTAGTTGCTAATATGCTTTTTTCTTTCACTGTTGCTAGAAACTTCACAAATTTACAATCCCGGAAATGATTGGGGCAGTAGAGTAATGTGCTAATTCTTAGAAATAAGTCTTTTATATAAGTAACTGTATGTTTATTGCAGGAAGAGAATTGTCCTGAAACAGGAAAAGGGGCAGTTATAAGATGTATGTGGTGCCATTAAGGGCGTTATTAAGGATCTGGGAGGTAGGAGAATGATAGAAGTATATAAAAAGAAATGAAGATGGCTGCAAATGTAAGAGAAAATAGTGCTGTGGGTAGAAAACCAATTTTCAGATAGTAAGAGAGTATACTGGAGGTGCTCCAATTATCCCTTCTCTTTTATTCTTCTTGTGTACAGCAGTAGATAATCAAGGGAGTGTCTTTTGCTAAACCTTAATTTGCTTTCTGTTTTTTTAATTTTTCAACATTTTATTATGAAAATGTTTGAACATACAGAAAATTTAAAAGAATTTTACAGTGAACACCTATATACCTGCCACCTAGATTCTACTATTAACATTTAAAAATTGTTTAAATTTTATGTTGGAGTATAATTGATTTACAGTGTTGTGTTAGTTTCAGGTGTACAGCAAAGTGATTCAGTTATACATATTCATGTGTCTATTCTTTTTCAAAGTCTTTTCCCATTTAGGTTATTACAGAATATTGAGCAGAGTCCTCTGTGCTACAGTAGGTCCTTTTTGGTTATCTATTAATTTGCTTTCTATGTCTCGTCATGCCCAGTGTTAAGATGGCACCATGTGGGAAAGTAGACAGAAAATGTGGCAGGAGGTCCTTTAGAGAGGGTTTGAGATCAAATGTTAATCAAGTGATTTTTGCTATCTCAGTGCTTTAATGTGAGACTTGAGAAGTCATAAAATTGTTAGTGTAATTAAAAAAAAGAACTAGAGGAAAAGGTGACTGAATTTTTTATCTTTTAATATGTGGCAAAGATAGGGGAGATGGTGGCTACTTTTTTCAGCATGCTCAAGGAGCATAATCGGTCATTTTGCAGTTTATGTTACTTGTATTTTCAGACTGTGGTTAAATGTTCAGGTATGCTGTTGTGACTAACATCTGTGTACCAGTTGGCAGATAAGGTGTGTTTATATATTTTGTCATCTTTTTGTATTGTTAAAAGGATAGATTGTGCATGAAACAAAATTATTTGTTTTGGTGTTGTATGGATTGTAGTTCAACAAACATCACAGAAATTCTTAAGGCCTGTACAAGTGTATTTGAATGTTTCATGGAATCATTTATAGCAATTCCACATTCCTGTAGAGAATTGTACTCTACACTCTTATTGATTAAGAAAAATCTTGGGTTATTACAGTTAAATCAATTCAGGATTAATTGCAGCTATTTATTCTGTATGGCCAGTATATTTTCAGATGTTGAATAATTTTGCTATATTTTATGTATTTAGTTGGGAAGAGACAGCATTTGCCTTAGCTCAGTCTGTTGGGCTAGATATATTGATTTTCAGAGTTCTAATTATTAGGATTTATTTAAAAAATATTTTTAAACCACTGCAACCCCATCCCAACCAAGTGTAATAATAGTTCCAACCTTGCAGAAATATACCATATGATTAATTTGTGAAAGTCAAATAAACATCACTTTTACCCCTTAAGCTCCAATACTTGGTATTATTTTGTTTTGAGGACTTCTTAGGTAAGCCGTTAAATCACATCAGGGAGAGTGTAGATTTCCCTGTTAAAATTTGAAACCAAGAGGATATCACTGATTCTTGGCATTCGTCAAATTAGTTTGGGAATCAGTGATTCTTAAACTTCAGTGAACTAAAAATCACCTAGGGAGCTTGATACAGAGACCTGCCTCACCTCCAGCCAAGTTTGCAGTTTTTATGAGCTTCTCTCAACATCTGGTTAGAACACTAAAGAGAATACCCCGGAGATGAAGGGTGTTGGTTCATTGTGTCATTCAGTCTGCAGTTGCCGTAAGTCCAAATCCCTACTTTTTGAGGTTCTGTTTCTCTTATTCACATATCCATCTCAGTACCTTACCCCTACTTCCTCTCTCAGTGTCATACTTATCAAAAGATCCCCTCTTGATACTTATTACAGATCCCTGACTTGATAAAATAGTGGCTTTTAGAGATGACTGTGAGAACATGGTGGCGCTATAATATTAGACATGGTGCCTAAAGACCTGATTTACAGCTCCATTCTAATATTTACTGTAAGAGCATGGCTAATTGGTTAAATTAACTGCTTTAATCCTCAGGTAATCATAATTATTTCACAAGGTTATTAAGATTAAACAAAATTACATATGGAAAGTTCCTAGCAATGTGCTTGTCAAATTGAATCCAATTTGATATTGAGTCCTGGATATGAAAAAGCATTCCAGTTACTGTTGCTGTATAATAAACTGCTCCAAAACTTAGTGGCATAAAATAAGCACCTTATTATGTTCACAGATTCCATGGATCAGAAATTTAAAAAGATTATGTTAGGAATAGCATGTCTGCTCCATGATGTCCAGAGCTTCAGCTGGAATGAGTCAAATGGTTTAGTGTGACTCATATGGTTGGGAGCTGGAATATCTGAGGCTAGACTGCTTCCAAGATGGTTTCATCACTCATGTGTCTGGAACCTGTGCTGGGATGACTACAAGGCTGAGCTCAGCTAGGACAGTAAACTGAATCGTCTCTACATGACCTCTCCATGTGGTTTGCACTTTTCTCACAGCCTGGGGCTATGTTCTGAAAGGGAGTTTCCCAAGCGTGAACTTTTAAGGAAACCGTAGAAGCTCTATAGCCTTTTATTACCTAGTCTGAGAAGTCACGTAGTGTACTACTGCTGTACTTTGTTGGTCAAAGCAGTCACAAGCCTATGTAGATTTAAGAGCCCACTTTTTGATGGGAGTATTATCCAAGAATTTGTGGCTAGTTTTAAAAACCTACAAAGAGTCATTGGAGATTTTACATCTAGTCCAGCTTCAATTCCTGTCCTGTTATCCTGCTAATTTAAGTGGATTTAACTTTATTGATATACACACACACACACACACATATATATATATATATATATGTTTGTTTATTGTTGTTGTGGTTAATTTCCCTGAAGAATCCCATAGGGATATATCAGTAGACTTTATGAAGTAAGCGCCTTCACAGGTGCAAAGGTCAAAGGTTATGGAATCTTAGGTCTGGAAAGCACCGTAGAGATCTGTGATTGTTAATATTATGTGTCAGCTTGGCTGGGCCACAGTGCCTAGATATTTGATCAAACATTACTCTGGATGTTTCTGTGAGAATGTTTTTGGTTGAGATTTATATTTAAATTGGTGAACATAGTAAAGCAGATTGCTCTCTATAATGTTGATAGGCCTCATCCAATCAGTTGAAGGCCTCTCCTGAGCAAGGGGAAGTCTGTAGTAGATGGCCTTCATACTTGAACTGCAACACTGGCTTTTCCCTAGGTCTCCAGCCTGCTGGTCCACCCTGCAGATTTTAGACTTGCCAGCCTCCATAATTGCATGAGCCAGTTCCTTAAAATTAATTTCTTTCTTCCTATCTCTCTCTCTCTCTCTCCATCCTATTAATTCTCTTTCTCTGGAGAACTCTGAGTAACACAAGATCATTTAGCCCAACCCCTTTGTTTTTACAGATTTGGTAACATAAAGGCTCATAGAGAGAAAGAAATTGGCCAAGGTCAAAGATCAAGTTATTGAGAAAGCCATGACATGAACCCATCTCTTGATGGGAGATGGGTTCAACACTCTTATTCAACACTCTTATTAACCTGACATAATACCTTGCACAGAGCTATAAAACCAAATGGAAAAGCTCACCCTCTCCTACTTCAAATAAAAAATAAGTGTATTGAGTACTTTCTATATATCAGGTCCTGTCCTAAGTAGTTTGTATCCTTCTTTCTCATTAATTTTCACAACAGCCCTAGGAAATAAGTATTATTATTAGAATGTCTTTCATTTTGCATATTTGGAGGGCAAATGACTTGCCTAAGATGACACATACAGTCAACAATAGACCTGTTATCTGAATTTAGGTCTCAAAATCTGGAATTGGGATTAATTACTATGCTGCATTCTCTGTATAAATTTCTTTTATTCCTGTCCCTTATTGATATTAAGCAATGAAGAAGAGATTTAGATTTAGTGAACTTTTGATTCTCATCAGCCTGGAGCCTTTTCCCTTCATTGGTTATTTATAAGCCCTTATCTTTTGTTAATACTGATTATTTCCTGAATGAAAATGTCTGGGCTGTTGTCTGACCATTGCTACCTAAGACATTCCCAGGGTGGAGACATTACCATGAAATTATGTGCCGTGGTCACATGTACATTCTCTGCTGCCACTAACTATTATTATCCCTCCTCCACCTTCCTGTTTCTCTTGCCTTCTGTCCCTTCGTGTAGTACCAGTGGAAGGGGGCTAGGGGGAGACGGTAGTGGTGTGGAGAAGAGTTTTTCATCTAGGTGGAAGTAAGCAGAGCATTAAGTTGCATATTACTTTCAGTTACATAAAGTTATGAAGGGAGCTTACTTGTTAGTTTATAGGACTAAAAAAGGAAAAAATATAACCAACTTAATGATTTGTACTCCTTTAGCACTTTGATTTCTGAGTACTAATATTTAAAGTGTGCAAATAAGATGGTAATCAGTCAGTAGAGGATCAACAATTAGGAATTGGGATTGGAAAGACCCTGGATTTTAGTAGTGCTTTCCTTGTGCAAATTGGTCAGATTTACTGAGCTTGAGGTAATTGTCCTGCAGATCTGTTGTATAATAGATTGAAGACAATTTTGTTTGGCCATTCTTTAGTATATTTGGAGCACTGGATACACAGCTTTCCTATCTTCTAGAAAATCAATCAGCTCTAAGTGCTATGATGAATGCAAAGAAGTAATACATTGTTCTTGCCTATGGGAGCTTAGACTCTAATTGAGGATACAAAACACATAGCTGGGAGAAAAAGGATTAACATTATAAGGCAAAATATAATATGTGCTAAGTGAACGCCCATAAAATAACTGTCTTCAAATAGATTTTGGCAATAAAAATTGAGAGAGTGTGAGAATGATTGAGAATGCCCAGGGTATGGGATAGAGACTTGCATTGGGCCTCATGGCTATTGACTGAAGTGGATGAGCTTAGCTTCTTTTAAAATAAATCATGAGGGTTTATTGTGTATGTCTGAGTATGAGATGATTCTCATTTTCCCAATGATAAGATAATAAAAATATTTTAAATTTTATTTATTTATTTATGGCTGCGTTGGGTCTTCGTTGCTGCACGTGGGCTTTCTCCAGTTGCAGCAAGCAGGGGCTACTTTTCATCGTGTTGTGTGGGCTTCTCATTGCGGTGGCTTCTCTTGTTGCGGAGCATGGGCTCCAGGTGTATGGGCTTCAGTAGTTGCAGCAGGCGGGCTCAGTAGTTGTGGCTCATGGGCTTAGTTGCTCTGCGGTATGTGGGATTTTCGGGACCAGGGCTTGAACCTGTGTCCCCTGCATTGGCAGGCAGATTCTTAACCACTGTGCCACCAGGGAAGTCCCAATAAAAATATTTTGGTTAGCCTGAATATATAAACTTTTTAAAGCTTGTATATGAAATAGTCATTAAGTTTAGCTTGTTAAGTTATACATACATATTTTAAGTTAATTAATATAAACTATTACTTTAGAAATATTGCTTTTTAAAAATACTCATTTAGTGAAACGTTATTCAAACCTTTCACATGCATTTTAAATGTTCGTGTCTTCCTCATTACTGGAAATAGTCTCTCAGTTTTCCAGAGCATGTGATCTTAATTTTTGCTTAAGTGATTTGAGATAGAGTGCTTAAAAAATCTGGATATGGTACTTTTTCTGGGAATTTTAATCTCAAGCCACAAGAACTCATTTGCTATTCATGATCTTTACAATGAAACCCTTTCAAGTAATCTTTAATGGGCTTATTTATAATGACATCTAAAGTTTTAATTGTGAGCTAATACCTGCCCCCCCTGCTAAATAAATATGAAATCTGTTGAATTTCTGCCATTCTTTTTAACTGACTCCATTTGGTAACCTGTTTTCAGTGTCCAAAACTAGTATTGTCTGAAGTTGTTTTAGGTTCTGTGTCGTTTCTAAACAGTTTTTTGTTCTTCAAAAATAAAATACTGTAAAGACTCAACTATAGGGCAGTTTCCTCTTTTCTTTGGGATAGTTTTGGGAAAAGAATTTTGCCCTATATTCAGTGTCATCATCTAAAATTTATCAAAGTATTACAAGTGAGCTAGTGAGTAAGGTGAAGGAAGTGGTTGAAGTGGAATGGAGAGTCTAGTACAATGCTGTTCAATACAGACGCAACTAACCCCATGTAGGTATTTAAGTTTAAAAGAATAATTTAATAATTATGTTAATTATTAAATTATAATTCAGTCCTTGGTCACACTGGCCATGCTTCAAGTGATCAGTAGCTCTGTAGGGCTAGATCATGGCTACAATATCATACAGTGCTGATGATACAGAATATTTCCATCACTGCAGAAAGTTCTGTTGGGTAGCACTAGTCTAGAAGATGTTTTATAGCCTCAGGAATTCAGAGATTTCTAGGAATAATCATATTGGTGGTAGTAGTCAGCCCCCTCCCGCCCCCCCCCACCTCACCCTCCAACTCAGCTGTCACCTTCCCTTCCTCCACATAGACACAGATCAGATGTGGGTTGATTTCTCAGTTCCTAAAATAGACTTAGCGACCCAAGGAACTATAGTAAATATTAGTATTGCTAGTGTATTACAGAGATTTGTATTGTGTTGATCTGATACTCAAAGTACACCCTTTCCTCTATGTTGTTGTCAAGAAATAGACCCCAACTTGCTTTATGATGAAAAGAGCAGGACTTTTTGGACTCAGAGAGGCCTGAGTTTGAATCTACTGTGTGTGATTTTGGATCAATCTCTTAATTTTACAGAATGTCATTTTCCTCATCTGTTAACATGCTTGCTTCATAGAGTGAGGATTAAATGAGATAGGTAATGATGTGTAATTACCTTACATAATGCCTTGCACATGTCAGATGCTCCCTTTCCTCTTCATTCCTCTTAATGTCCCAAAAGACATCTAATAATGCAGATTTATTCACTTAACACTTTCACTCAGAAATTCACCAGAAAATATTTATTGAGCATTTACTATATACAAAGTTCTCTTCTCAGTGCTAGGAAAATAACAGTTAACCAAAACAGATAAGACTCCCTGCCATGACGGAGCTTATATTTTCATAATGGGTGACAGACAGTAAATAATATAAGTAAGTAACATTATATAATGTATCAGAAAATGATAATGCTAAGGAAAAAAAATAAAACAGGGAAGAAGGATATGAAGTATGTTGGGTGGTGGTCTGCAGTTTTTTAGAAAAGGTGGACAGGTGACAGATAAAGACTTGGAGGAAGGGAATTAGCAAGTGAGCCATGTATCTGGGGGCAAGAACGTTTCAGGCCGGGGAAATAGTGACCACAAAAATCCTTACATGAGAAATCAGGCCTGACATTTTTCCAGGAACATCAGGGAGACAAGTATGGCTCAGGAAAGGAGGAGGAGGAGAAATTAGAAAGATTAGGGGAGTGAGGGAGGGAATAAGGAATCTTAAGGATGTTGTCTTTTTATACTAGAGAAAATATCAGTGGAAGATTTTGAGTAGAGCATTGACATGATCTAATAACTTCACTATTAAATAAGAATACACTGAAGGTGAGCAAGGGCAAAGCCAGGAAGTCAACTAGGAGGCTGTTACAATAATGGAGGAGAGAGAAGATGGAGACTTGGACCAGAGTGATAGCAGTGAAATGTGATCAGAATCTGAATGTGTTTTAACATTTCAGCAATCAGAATTTGTTAGTGAGTGGGGAAAGAGGGAATAGTGAGAGAAAGAGACAGTCAAGGATAACTCTGAGGTTTTTGGTTGGACCAACTGGAAGAATGGAGTTGCCATTTATTAAGCGAGTGACACTTTTTATACTCTTCTTAGTGCTGTATTCTTATTTCTCCTCCTGGTTTCCCAAGGTTTGGGCTGTCTTGCCCGTTTGTTATCTGCAATATCTAGCACAATTCTTTGCACAGAGTAACTGCAATATACTTAAATGAATTAAATTGATTTTTAGATGAACATCAGTCTCAAAATAGAGGTAACTGTATTCAGGACTGCTGGTAACCAGGAAGAGTGTTTTCCTTATGTTGCTGCTTATAATATAAAGCATATCTGGTTTGTTGGCTTTGCTCAACCAACTAAAAGTCTTCCCTTGAATGCTGCAGGATGTCTACCTCCATAAAGCCTTCAAACGGCTAACCTTCGGACATTTCTGTTTCTTTTGTGTTTTAGCTTGCCAGTTGAATCTAGAAAAGGCAGATTAGTGGATTTCTCCCTTCCTCTTCCCACAGCTATTGGATAGAGCAGAAGACAGTTATAATAGGTAGAAGAGAGAGAGGTTGTGTAGGCCTTTATGTGATGCTGACCAGAGTCTTAAGTACCATCCTAAGGAAGTACTTGCCTAAGGAAGAGTAAAGAATCCAGGGAAAGAAAGTAAGTGACTGTACCAGAAACTACCTTTCTTGCATTTTGGTTTTAGTAAATGAGATCTCTTGGTTGTCAGTTCGTTTTGATCTTAGCTATGTGGTTCTCCCAGTTTGCTATTTGTTTTTTCATCTGTAGATATTTATTTGACAAGGGTGAGGCTCTCAGTTACCATTAGTTGTCTTAGGATCTGTCTCGTATTCCTTTGTCTTTAATTTGGTTTGCACCAGTCTTGATTCTGCATGTTGGGCTATTTTGATAGTGATATCTGCTTGGAAAGATTCAGTGAACTTTTTTTGCACTAGACTAAAAACAAATTGTGGAATGGTTATATTTCTTAAATTGTTTTGCTTTCTGTTTTCTTCCCCTGAAAAAAAAATCAAATTAGCACTTATTAAAACCAAATATTTGCTATTAGGACCTGTTACAGGATTACCAATTGGAATTCTTTTCTATTGTAAAAGTAAACAGCAAGATTAATAAAAAGAAATTTGAGTTTAGGGTTAGTTGTAGGGGATATTAAAGTACTCGCTTCTACTTTAGTCTGATCATCTTACCTCTAACTGTTAGAGTATGTTGATGATCGTAGACCATTATTTAAATAGTGAAGAGAGAGAGGAAACATCTCCAGAAATAAGTTGTCTACAATTGGTAAGTGTTATGAGTGGAAAATTTTCTATTTTTAAGTAGTGTCCTTTCCTTGCCTTCAAAATTTTGTGATTAAAAACTATTTGTGATTTCAAACAAGGGTAGATCTCAGTATGACAACAGTTACAATAAAAGCAGCTCACCTTTATTGGGTATGTTACTATGTATCGAACACCATTTAAGCATTTTATATATGTTAACAAGTTTCATAAAAACCCAATGTGCAAGTATTGTTATCACCCTGCATTTTACTGATGAGAGAACTGAGACAGAGAGATGTTAAGTGACTTTCTAAAGATTATGCAACTAGTAAATGATGGGGCTGGGATATACGGCTTTCTGGCTCAAGAGCCCTCACTTAGCATATTTAACAACATGTGAGTGAGTTTATGAAGAACCTATGCCTTTAGACATTAAGTAACTTCCAAAATAATAAAGGATTCAGGGGGAAATAATAGATTCTATATGTAATGGCAGACTAACAGACTTTATATGGGTCTCTAAAATGTGTGCTATAAACTGTCTATAGTTGTTCTCAAACTTCGTTGTACATCAGAATCACTTGAGGAGTTTGTGTGTTGTGGGGGAAGATTTCTGGGCCTCATTTCAGACCATCTGAATTTGGATCATTGGGAGCAGGACTTTATATATCTGGATTTCTAGCCCAGCGTGAGGCAGATATTTATGCACCACTAATGTACAGCACATAACAAAACTGATTAAAACAAAAACACCATGTAATGGGGATGGATAATTATGGTGGCTAACATTTGCAGAGTGTTTTTCTTGTATTATCTCATTTAATCCTTATAACAGCCATACGAAATAAGTTGGTATTATTACCTCCACTTTATAGATGGGAAACTAAATCTTAGAGTAGTCAAGTTAACATGATGAAAGTCACACAGGTAATAAATATATAATAGAACCAGGATTTGAAAACAGACTTAAACTACAGAACATAGAAATTCCCTTAATTGACCTAGTTAAATTATAGTAGATCATAGGTCATAGAGAACTAAATACTGAATATGAATTGTTGCTGTAGTTTTTTTCTTTGCTTAAAAACAAAGATATAAAATTAATATATAGGGACTTCCCTGGTGGTCTAGTGGTTAGGACTTCATGCTTCCAATGCAGGGGGCCCAGTTTCGATCCCTGGTCTGGGAACTAAGATCCCACATGCCACACGGCCAAAAAATAAATAACTAAATAAAATAAAATAAAATGAATATATAAAAATTAGCATTTGCATGCCATCTGCCTTTTATCCATTTTCTATTAATGGCAATAAATTATCATACCTGGTGGATTCTCTAAGGCCAACATTTCAGTATTAACAACTTGGTTGATGCATATATGTAACTGTAACTGAGGTTTGTATTGAAGCTCAGGTGCCCATATATATCTCCTTCTACTTCTCTGATACTTCTGTTTAATATTTTCTCTGATTTTTCCTACATGCTACGTAAATGTTGGCATTCCAAAGGTTCCATCAGTGAAGGCTTTTCTTTGTTCACGCTACCTCTCATTTTGGGTAAACTCAATCCACACCTAAGACTTTTGCAAATACTTTTTAAACACTATTGAGATATAAGACACATAATATATACCATCTTAACCACTTTTAAGTATGCAGTTCAATAGCATTAAATATATACACATTGTTGAGAAACAGATCTCTAGAACTTTTTCATTGTGCAAAACTGAAACTCTGTACCCATTAAACTATAAGCCCCCCTCTGCCCCCCAGCTCTTGGTAGCCACCATTCTATGTACTTTCAGTTTCCATGAATTTGATTACTCTAGGTACCTTATATAAGTGGAATCATACAGTATTTGTTATTTTTTGGCTGGCTTATTTCACTTAGCACAGTGTTCTCACAATTTATCCATACAGTAGCCCGTGACAGTATTTCCTTCCTTTTTAAGGCTGCATAATATTCCATTGTTTGTATGTACCACTTTTTTTTTAATCCATTACCATTGCTGGACATTTGGGTTGCTTCTGCCTCTTAGTTATTGTGAATAATGTTGCTGTGAACATGAGTATACAAATATCTTTTTTGAGACCCTGATTTCAATTATTTTAGATATATAACTAGAAGTGAGATTGCTGGATCATTTGGTAGTTCTGTTTTTCCCCAAATATGTTTAAAGTGAATGACTCATGACTCCAAACTCTGTATCTCGAACTCACACATTTTAAGATTCTTAACAATCTATTGGACATCTCTGTGTGAATGTCCCATGTGTACTTTAAAATCAACATGCCTAAAACTGGAAGGCTCAAACCTCCCTATCCTTCTCAGCCTGTTCCTTTGCTCATGTTCTATGGCATTTTCATTTATTCACTTGTGTATTCAGTGTATATTAACTCACACCACCTAGGTACTAGGCCCTTTTGTTTATGATGAGGGCACATCAGTGAACAAAATAAAGTTATTTGGAACTTATATTCTGGTCAGGGAAGACAGATAACAAACAAGGAGACAGTAGGGTTAAGGAAAGCCTTTCTGAGATGACCGTTGAGTAGAAACCTGACTGAAGTGAGAGAGTGAGGTATGTGGATATCTAAAGGAATAGCATTCCAGACAAAGGGAAGAATAAGTTAAGGAGTTTAATGTGGGAGCATGCTTGGCTTGCGCAGGAAATTGTAAGGAAACCAGAACAACTCAGCGGGGTTAGTAGAAGATGATGTCAGAGAGAGAGAGAGAGAGAGAGAGAGAGAAAATATGTAGTCTTATAAGGTCAGAATAAGGACTTTGACTTCGATTCTGATGATATGGGAAGGCATAAGAGTATTTTGAGTAGGAAAAGGGTTTTATTTGACTTGACATTTATAAGCATCATGCTGGCTGCTATGTGAATAGGCAGCAAGTGTGTGGGGCAAGGATGTTTGGAGACTATTGGAATACTACTCCAGAGGAAAGATGATGATTTAGACCAGGGTGGAAGCAGAGAAGGTTGGTGAGATTCTACATTTTGGACATAGAATAAAGAATTCCTCATAGATTGGATGTGGAGTATGTGAGAAAGAAAAGAATTGAGGATGACTACATGATTTTTGACTTGAGCAATGGAATCATTAGAATTGCATACCATTTTTAATGATTGAGAGGACTGGGGCAGGAGCAGTCACCCAAGTCAGAAGCCTGCACATCATTTCCAGCAGTATTTCCCTTTTCAATTCACACCTCGCAGTGCTACCCAAATGATTTTCCTAAAAGGCAAATTTGAGTTGCAGCAGTTGCCTCCCCTTTATCTTCAGATTAAGTAAAACTTTTAATGCCTTTATCCTGCCTCTCATAATCTAACTCTTACTTAATTTTCCAGCCGGCCTCTCACTGCTTCCTGATGCAAACCATTGCTGAAGCCACACAGGACTACTTTTAGCTTCCTGGGTAGTCTAAGTAGATTCATACAGTGCAGTTAAAAACAAAATCTCTTCTGAATGCTCTCAGTCAAATTTCTTTTCCGTAGAAGAGCCTTGTTTTTTTTTTTTTGCGGTACGTGGGCCTCTCACTGCTGTGGCCTCTCCCATTGCGGAGCACAGGCTCTGGACACGCAGGCTCAGCAGCCATGGCTCACGGGCCCAGCCGCTCCGCAGCATGTGGGATCTTCCCGGACCGGGGCACGAACCCGTGTCCCCTGCATCGGCAGGCGGACCCTCAACCACTGCGCCACCAGGGAAGCCCCCGAACCTTGTTTTAATACTTGATTCAAATCCATTCTTCCCAGCTTTTCTCCGAACATTCACATTACTTCCACTTTTTTGCCTTTAGAGTATCTTATATATTTCTCTATTGAAGTCCATAATAAATGGAGGAAAGAGTCATCAGCTTTGGAGTCACACAGTGGAGTACTTGAGAAAAATTTAGAGAAGAGTATCATAGTGATTAATGTATTTGGAAAATAGGAATTTGAAGGTACATTTAGAAGAATTTAAATATAGTAGATTGTTAGAAATGGTCTGTTACAGATATGAAAAATTAAATAATTATTTATGAAACATGATTTTCCTTTCTGCCCAGAAAGAAAGAGGGGGAAATGGTATTAAGCATCTTTTGGGGGCCTCATTGGCTTCCAGCCATAATCTCATGGTCTTTCTTTAGTGTGGACACTTAAATCTATTGTTTCTTTGCCCCGTCATATCTGTAGCTGGGGAAATTTTCATCCCAAAATAGATCTCTTTCTCATAGCTCGCTTCATTAACATCATGTTAATGAGGTTTGTGAAATAATAGAGATTTATATTGGTCTGTCCTGGTTCCTGGCACAGAGCTTCTAAAACCCTTGTAATTTCCTAAGTGATAAGAGTAGCATTTTTTTGTTTTAATATTTGGTCTTTGACCCTGGTTCCTGACAAAGAGCTCCCAGATCCCTTGGAACTTCCTGGGTGATAGGTGTGTCTTTTGTTTTAATGAGGAGACTCTTGGGCTTGTGAATAACTTCAGGAAAGGGGCCAGTCAGAAAAGGGCCACCAGAAAGACCAAGCCATGATTAGAAGCTTGGAAATTTCAGTTCCACCTCCTATCCTCTAGGAAGGGGAGGGGGCTGGAGATTGAGTTAATGATCGATCATGCCTACATGTTGAAGCATTTGTAAAAATACCAGTAGTACAGGTTGGGGGAGCTTCTGGGCTGGTGAACACATAGGAGGGTGGCATGCCTGGAGAGAGCATGAAGCTCCGTGCCCCTTCCCACATACCTCGCCCTATTCATCTCTTCCATCTGGCTGCTCTTGAGTTATATCCTTTTATAATAAGCTGGTAATCTAGTAAGTAAAATGTTTCCCTGAGTTCTGTGAGCCCTAGCAAATTAATCGAATTGAGGAGCGGGTTGTGGAAATCTCCGATTTATAGCTGATTGGTCAGAAGCACAGGTGACAGCCTGAACTTGCAATTAGCATCTGAATTAGGAACTGTCTTGTGGGACTGAGCCCTTAACATGTGGGATCTGATTCTGTCTCTAGGAAGATAGTGTCAGAATTGAGTTAAGTTACAAGGACACCTACCTGCTGTTACAGAATTGCTTGATGTGTGGAAAACCCACACATATGGTGTCAGAAATGAAGTAGAGTTGTAGTAGACTGTGGAGCGTTCTTTCCCCATACAAGGTCAAAGGTGAAAATTCCACAATTCACAGCTGTAAGATGATGGTCTCTTTCAGAATTTCTCATTGACCCAATTTATGGCAAAAACATGAGAGGAGGATGATTCTGTCTTATTCACAACTGTTTTTTCCTCAGTACTTAGAATAGTTCCAGGTTAGTAATTAAATATTTGTTGAATGGGTTATAATGGTAGAATGAATGAATGAATGCAGTATTCGAATGCATGAATAAGATGAATGATTGCTGTGTCAGTACAACACAATGAAAAGTCATTGAGAAAAGGGTGGTGTGAGTCAGTTAAATTTTCTTGGAGAAAATGATTCAAGTCTGGGTCTTGAGCTCCACTAGTCCACAGTAGGCATTCCTTCCTTTGTGATCCCATACTGTTTCTCATGCTGGATTGAAATTGTTTCTGTAACTGCTCAACCTGGGAGGAATGTGTCTTGTCATCCTTGTATTCCCTCCAGTGTCTAAAACACTGCCTTGATTATGGAGAAGAGAAAGCCTGGGTTTTGTTGGAAGAATTCACTTGATGGCAAGATCAGAGTTGTAAATGCTAAAATACTAGTACTTTGTGGGTTTGACACCTATTATTTAGATATTTTGAAAATACTTGAAATCTGACATACCATAGAGTAATGATTTCAAATTAAAAGTGCACTAATTTAGAAAGCATTTTTCTATACTATAATATTTTCAAGAGATAGAAACAATGCTAATATTATAATCATAATTATTCTGGTTCACAGGCTTTCTAAACATGTGGAACATGCGGAGTTGCCTATACTATTCTATCTGGTAATAATATATATATATATAAAAATATATATGATTATATATAATGAAAATGTATTTGTCATTTCTATTTTCATAAATTTTAAAATTTAACAGGTTTTCTTTTTCTACTTGTATATAAATTCTTATATTTGAAATGTATTAAGTGTTTAGTTTCACTGATTTGCAATCAGTAATTAATTTAGAGATTGACCAGCTGAGGAGACTGCTATAAGAATTAAGCTAATGATAATGCTATGACATAATTGTTGAAGACTGGAAAAATGGTGGTCTGTTAGTAACTTAACATGTATTGTATTAAGTTTGTCACGTAACCTCATCTAATCTCGGTTTATCAGTCTTTGAATACAAAGTAGAATTTGGGAGGGAGGATAGGAAGCAGGGTTTATTGGAATGTTGCTGAGAAGCTCACACATTTGAAAGAAAGCTTGAACAACCAAACCAAGTCTTAGGAAAACCAGTAAACCGAGTTGCTCTGTCAGAAACTTATCACTGAGCACCGTTGTCAGGACACATCTTCAACTAGCTAGTCACTTGTTCAAGAGCCACATTCCCAGGGGAGCCTGATTGGTCTAGATTGAGTCACCATGATTAATATATTTTCAGTATCACATGGGATGAGGCAGGAGTAGTAGTTCTCCAAAAGAAACACATGATCTGTATCAAAAGGAAAAAGGGAAGTGATGATGGGTTGGTACAAACCACAGATGGGGCACAATAATAGCTAATGGGACAATATATGCATCTGAGATTGCATTTTTCTAGTGTTTCATGAAACTGAATTAAACCGGAGTTTTAATGTAATTTTGTTAAATCAACTTTGTCAATGACTAATTTATATACGTATACAGATTTTAATTGTATACAACTCTATGAGTTTTGATAAGTGTACACATTGTGTATGTATACATTGTGTATCCAGTCCCCCTCCCTTCAAGATTTCCATCATATTAGAAAATTTGTTCTCTTTTCCTGTCAGTAACCCTCAACGCTGCTGCAGGCAATCATTGATCTGATTTATATTGCCACATTTTGGTAGTTTTGTCTGTTCTAAAACTTCATATAAATGGAATCATATACTATGCAATCTTTTGTGTCTGGCATTGTTTACTCAACATAATATTTGAGGTTCATCCATATTGTTGCCTGTATCAAAAGTTCACTTTTATTATTGAATAACAGTCCTTTGTGTGAATATGCCACAGTCTTGTTTATTCATTGGTTGATGGATATTTTGGTTGTATCTAGTGTTTTGGTATTATGAATAAAGTGGCTATGAATATTTGTATACTAGTCTTTGGTGGACATACGTTTTTATTTCTCTTGGGTAAATTCCTCAGAGTGGAATTGTGGTACTATATGTTAAGTGTTTGTTTAACTTTATATAAAACTGTCAAACTGTTTCCAAAGTAGTTGTGCCATTTTACATTCCCATCAGCAATGTGTGAGAGTTCTAGTCCTCCAAATCCTCACCATCATTTGGTGGTGCTAGTCTTTTTAATTTCAGCCATTTTAGTGTGTGTGAAGAAGATTTCTTTGTGGTTCTCTTTTTAAAAATTAACTGTATTGATAATAAAATGAACCCATTTTAAGTGTACAATTTGATGAGTTTCGACAGATGTAAGTACCTACATTACTACCACCACCACAGTCATTATCCCTAAATTTCCCTATTGTCCCTTCCATATCATTCCCCATTAATCCTAAGGAATCCTCTATCTGCCTTCTTTAACTAGAGATTAAAATGATCTTTCCTAGAGTTTCACATACCCGAAATCATATAGAATTTTCTCGTGTCTGACTTCATTCATTTAGCATAATGTTTTTGAGATGTACCCATGTAGTTGAATGTATCTGTAGTATGTTCCTTTTTATTGCTGAGTAGAGTTCCAGTGCACGCAGACAGTGTGGTACACCCAAAACAACATTTACCTGTTGTTGGGCATTTGGGCTGCTTCTGGCTATTGGGTATTGTGATTAAAGCTGCCATGAATATTAGTATACGAGTCTTTGGGAAATATGTTTTTATTTCTTTTAGATAAATACTTAAAAGTAATATTGCTAGGTTATATGTTTACCTTTATATATAAAACAGTTTTGAAAGTGATTGTACAATATATGAAACTTCCTGTTCAATGTTATTGCCAAAACTTGTATCATCCTATTTAATTTTAGCCATTTTAATAGGTATGTGGTGGTCTCTTATCATGGTTTTAATTTGCATTTCTATGATGACTATTTAATGTGAACAGCTTTTTATATGCTTATTGGCTATTCATATATCTTTTTTTGAGAAGTTTCTGTTCAAATCTTTTGCCCATTTTCTTACTGACTTGTTTGTCATCTTATTGAGTTATAAGAATTCTTTTTATATTCTGAATATAAATCCCTTCTTGGATATTTATACATAGCACATAGTTTTACCAGTCCGTGACTTACCTTTTCATTTTCTTAGAGGTGTCTTTCAAAGAGCAAATTTTGAAATTCATCATTTTTTTCTTTCATCTTTTGCCTACCCAGTGTTGTCAGGATTTCCCACTGTGTTTTCTTGGTGTCCTCATTTGTAAAATGAGGGGGTAATATGAGAGTTAAATGATCTAATATGAATAAATCACCTAGAGAATCATAGCACCTAGTAAAAACTATATAATGTTAGCTACCTTTATTGTTACTACAACTCCTTTACTGAGAAGTTATCATTGAAATTTTTGGATGCTGTCTGTACATCCCTGTCTCATCTCCCTCCCCTCTCAAGAAATCTCACTGGCATTTTCTTCAGGGGTCAATTGTTTAAAAATATAAAAAGACCAAAGCCAAGATTTTCTATATGCGTAGGGGATGATTTATATTAGATGCTGTAGTTTTCAAAATTTATTTATTTATTTATTTATTTAGGATGCTGTAGTTTTATAATCTACCAGTTTGCCATTTCCCTTCCCCCAAAAGATCTGAAGCCCACCATGAGTGTCATGGTTTTCTGCTTCTGTTAAGGCTGAAGATAAGAATATTTCTTACAGCCACCTCTGACCTTGACTTCCACTATACTTTAAACATACCTCACATGTCTTCCAGTGGACTCTGAGAAATGACGATTCAGAGGGTGTTGTCAAGTTTTGCTAAAGAGAACTTAGAGGCTGGGATTCTAATTGTGGTAAATTAACTGATTAAAAATGTCATGGACATAATTAGCATAAAAGCAATAATAGTTATACCAAAATGGATTTTCATACTACCATAAACTAGGTCAAGGCAAGATACTGTTTTTTAAATATGTTGCAGTCTGCTGAAGATCCACAGTAGTGTGTTTGAGTCGGTCCCAGAAATAGAAATATTGTGTTTATTCTCTGGTTCTTTGGCCAGATATTTAATCATTCCCTATTATTATATTCCTGTTTATAGGATGAGAGATATAATATCTTCCTAGCCAAAAAAGAAAAACAAGAAAACAAAAACAAATTAGCAATGGGATTATTTACATTTAGCAAATGATATGTGGTTCTTATGTGATCAGTATCATTTCTAGTCTATAATCTAGGTTTTTCTAAATCTAATCTCTTTTCTAAAGGTATCCCCTCTATCTGTGCTCTCCTGAGCCCTAGATCAGGTACCAGGCATACCCAAAGTCTAGCATGGTGCCTGGCAATGAATAGGCCTTTGGTAAGTGTGTTGAACCAAACTTTTAATTTTACCCTTTATTTCTTGAGTCTTTATTGTTTCCCTTTCCATGAATTCTCTTTGAACTCAAGCAATCACTATTCTTTAAAAAAAAGGCAAACAAAAACTTATCGTAGCCATTCTTCTTGCAGGTCCTATCTTTATACTTCTCATATTGTTTCAAGAATCAGTTTTACTTACTTTCTTATTTCCCTTGTATTTCTTAGCCTTTTATGATATAGTTTTTGCTAAAACCGTTTTCAAATATGTCTAACAGTCTCTTCTTAGGCCTCATTATATTAGACTATTTTCACATTTTTTATTTTGTCTAATCCCTCCTTATAGTACTTTCACTGCCTCTCTGTGACATATTCCTGGTCCTTCCCCTCCTATCTAACCCTTCCATTTTTGTTGTTTTGTTTTGTTTTGTTTTTAGCTTTCTCTTCTCTTTTTTTTACATATATGAATTCCCCAAGATTCTTTGTCTCACTTTTCTTCACCAGAGAGTAAAGGAGGGAGAGAATTAAAGTATTCCTAGGGCTTCAAATAAGCAGGTGTTTTACTTAATCTAGCTCTGATTTTTAAAATTACTTTTTTGTCTCCTTTTGGATATTACCTGAACTTCTCATAGTAAAATTAATTGTTGAATGGATTTTTTTCCGTGCTAGAAGACATGCTATGTTATGTCCATTAGTATATCTGGTACATAGTTGGCACTTACAGTCATTCCTCGGTATCCATGAGGGATCTCTTCCAGGTGTCCCTGGGGATACCAAAATCCACAGATGCTCAAGCTCAAGTCTCCGAGTGGTTCTGTATCCTCGGATTTAGCTAACTGTGGATTGTGTAGTACTGTCGAATGTATTTATTGAAAACAACAACAACAAACCGAGTATTAGTGGACCTGTGTGCGGTTCAAACCTGTGTAGTTCAAGGGTCAAAAGGGTCAACTGCAGTACATATTTGTGAAGTCAACAAATGATATCCTACTATTACCTCAAAGTTAACATTGTTCAAAGTCGAATTCATCTGAAATTTTCCTTTGCTTCTACATCTACCTATTATTCAGTGTCCATATCAAATGCTGTCCCTTTTCTGAAACTTTCCTTAATCCTCACAGTCAAAAAGCACTCTCCCTATCCTATATTTCTTTAGCAAATCATACTTTTATTGTATCTTCATTCTGAATTACATTTTACTTATTTATGTACAGAGTTTATTATGTACATAAGGTTGAGGTCAGGGATTAACATTCTATCCAAAAGCAAATACATTATTTAAAATAATATAAGATCTTAGAAGAGGAAAAGGGTTGAAAGTGAAGGCGTGGGGACTTCCCTGGTGGTCCAGTGGGTAAGACTATGTGCTCCCAATGCAGGGGGCCCGGGTTCGAGCCCTGGTCGGGGAACTAGATCCCGCATGCATGCCGCAACTAAGAGTGCACGTGCTGCAACTAAGGAGTCCACAACTAAGCGTCTGCATGCCGCAACTAAGACATGGCACAGCCAAAATAAATAAATAAATAAATATTTAAAAAAGAAAGTGGAGGTGTGTCATGGTACCTTCTGAATAGTATTGCCCCCTTCCCCATCTTGCTACTTTTCATTTACCCTTCAGTCTTAGTTGAGACATTATTTCATCCAGGAAGCTTTCTGTGAGCCTTAAGCAAGTCTTCACTGTGCTGCTTTTCTTTGTACTCCTCTAGCATCATTCATTTAGCAAATGATTATTGAGTACCTTTTATGTGCTGGCATTGTGCCAGGCAGCGGGAATTAAAGTGGTGAACAAAATTGTTATCATCTCTTCCATCATGGAGCCTACAGTCTAGTGAGAAAGACAGACATAAAACAAATAATCACCAAATAAGTAATTATCAATTGCTATGAAGAAAAAGTACAGGGTTCTTTGTGAGAGTAAACCTATTGGGGGGGGTGTTGATCAGTGAAGAATTTTTGGAAAAAGTATATCTAACAAAAACATCAATTATGATGATTGAGATTCAGCCAGACAAAGGATAGGGAAAAGGGCATTCCATGCAGATACAGTATCTTAAAAGGCCCTAAGAAATAAACAAAAAACTTGATGCCTTTAAGGAACAAAAAGGCAGGGCCATTTTGGCTGAAAATGTAGTATTTACTCATACAGATGAGAAAACTGAGGCTCAGGGAGGTTCAATGAGTATAGAATATATACTAAGGTCATCAAAGTAATAAATGGGAGAATCTAGATTCAAATTTTGGACTTTATAAATTCTTAGTGTTCTTTCCATTATACCTTGGCATTCCCTAGTGAAAATTTGAACAAAATCTTTCCAAACTCTGGTGTTTTGTTTCTTTTCCAACATCATAGAATATTCTCTGACCATTTTCTATTTTTTAACAAAGAAGATATTTGTATGTGGAACCATTGCTGTCAACAGAAAAGGGATAATTGACCTGGCACCAGGCAGGGATGCTTCTATTGAATTTGTGGCTTTGAAAACTGATTTTAGCATTTCCTTGACTCTAAGGATTTATGAGCCTCCAGAGTTGTCAGGGTTCTATGGTATCCACTGTCTTTAATAATCTGTGGATTTCTTTGATTTTTGCCAGTGGAGCGTTAAAACTTTCAAAATTCATAGCAAGTGTCTTACACTCTACGTTGTTTCCATTCAACACTATAACTTTGTAAACTTGACCTACCTCTGGCATATATTTAAGCTAATGTTTCACAAAATACACAAACTCCTTTTTGCAGTTGATCTCCACGCAGCTGATAAAATATCCAAGTGTTAGCTTCCCCCCTCCTCCCATTTTGATGTGGATGTGGATGGGAAGGGGGAGGGAAGAAGTTGTTATGATGCAAAGGCAAAGTTGGAAGAGTCATTTTTTTCCTCCAGAGAATCTTCTCTATTACCCTGTAATGACGTACCCACAATCCAGGATGTAACAGCCTGTTTGCTTAGTAGCCTTCAAAAATGTCCAAATCATGGCAAATGTGTTTACCTATGTTCTAGGTAATTGGTGACTTGTTAGCTTAGAGACCAATTTCAGGAATGTTTTATGTAAGGAGACTCCCCCAGGGATGCTCCTGCTCCTTTTGTAACCTGATGTAATTGTCCTGTGTTTATCAAAGACCTTTTGATACATTTTTTCCTTCTAAGTATTCTTTTCTTTAAGAATAATGATTTTAACACAACACAATGAATTTCATTCCTGAGCTAATTTAAAAATTCTTATTGGCATTTTTCATTTGTGATTTTATATCTTGCTCCTCTCAATCTGAGGAAGGAAATAATGTTAAAAGATTACTTTAAGGTACTGATTTTACTTGTTTTAACACCCTTAAACATTGGTTTTGTGGGTGTTTTGCTTGAATGAGGACTGTGGAATTAAGCTTTTTATGACTCAAGGTTTGGGGATATTAGATGCCAAATGTATATTTTTTAAATTATCTAAAACACAGTTTTATTATAGAGAGGGAGAAAAACATTTAATGGAGAATATTTTTTATCACTAAGGAGACACTTATTATTTTGTTTAAATTTTCAGAGTATACTTATTTTCCTTTACAGTGTTTTCCACCCCACTCCACTCCACCCCTGAGCATTTTTCTGTTTCTTTAAATGTCTTCTCTGTTTTTTGTTTGCAGGCAGCTATCAATGGTGTAATACCCCAGGAAAATGGCATTCTGAGAAGGTATGTTGTAAGGTACTTAGTAGTAAAATGAGAATTTAGCAAAGCAAAAAAGACAGTTGTTAATTTTTTTGGTTTCACTTTTTGATAGAGCACTTTGTGGTGATATTTGATGTATAAGTTCATTAATACAGTTATTCTTCTTTCAGACATTTTTATTACTCATATTAATTTCCTAAAGTCTCCAGTGTCTAACTGTATAATGTTATTTCAGATTGGGTGATACCACTTTTAAATGTGATTTTATTTTATTTTTAAGGAAACTTTTCAAGGTCATCTTCTAATCCATAAGATGGAAGGAACTGAATCCTTTAAACTGTTAGTAGTGAGAAAATGAGACATGCCTCAGTAACTCCAGAGCATGGTTATCATCTAACTATACAGGCTTTATCTCCAACCTTACTAAAAAATTCTTTTTCTTTCTCCCTTTTGTTTCTAAATTAAATTTATGTTAATTTGCAACAATTTGAGTAAGTCCTTAATAATGAAACTTCCCAGAGCACTGAGCTGTTTTACCTGAAGTATACAGTGTTAACATGTGGAATAGTCTTCCTGGTTTTGTGTCATTGCCAGAAGGTAAAATTGGAAGATGATGCCAAGAGAACTATAGTAGTTACAAAATAATTCCTTAAATTAAAAATAAATTCATAACTTTTCTTAAAATTGGAGACTGGTTCTGGATTAAAAGAGCACATTATAAAGTCATAGGAGGTAAAAACCATTCTCCCTTACAAGTGTGGTTTAATTACTTGATATGCACCCCCCTGCCGTCCCCCCCCCCCCTCCCGCAGTTCAAACTTTGGCTTGAATTTTGGTGGCTGGGATTTCTAAGTCACTGAAGCATGATCTGCTAAGTGCAGATGAGGCAAACAGAAACAGCAGACTAAGAATGAGGTTGTTTTGGAAAGGACGAAAAGTGCTGTTGCAAAAACATCAAAAAATTTACCATGAACTGCAAAATGTGCTGTACTGTGTAGGAAACTGTGTATATTTAGAAAGGAAGAAAAATTCTGTTTGGTACCTATACCACCCTTAGTGATTAATGGTTTTTAGGTGAAAGCAATGATAAACAGGCCTATTCTCCACTTTTTCTTTTTTGAAAACTGCCAGAATTTCATCCAGAGTAAATGTGGCTGATTTCCAGAGTCTGTACCAAATAATTTTTCTGCGTTGGTTTGTTCGGGTTTCTTTTTTTTTTTTTGGTTCAGAAGCATTCAATTCTATTGAAGCCCTTGTCTAGAAAGCAAACCAGATGATTACAGAAACTTCCTTCAAGATTATTTTTTTCCTTGGTTAAGAAGGTTTTAGACTGCTAAATATGGCTCCAGTTTTATTCTTGAGTAAATGTTATTCCACTTTTTGTGCCAAAATTTTTGCTTGCTAAACCCTTGTGGATTCAGCTGCTAGGTTCTGAGTACATAATTGGATATATCTTACAATTAATAGTATTTGCTATGGGTGAACTGTAGAAATTCCCTCATCCCTGGAAACATCCCATCTCTCCTGTCACAGAAGATAACTTTCTGGTTAATATATTTTATAGCTAGAGATTCAGTACGGAATTGATTTCTAATAAGGTTACTATGATATTTGGGGTTTAACTTTCATCAGAGTGGGTTTTTGTTTGTTTTGTTTGCTTGTTAAAGGAATGAATCATATGTCCACAAAAGAAAGTAATAGTTTTCAACTATTTCCTTACTAACTTTGTTCTTTAGTTTTGAAATCACTGTGGATTTGACAGAACTGAAAATTACTCTTGTATGTCTACTGACCAGAGGAAAGGAAAGAGGGCTCTTTGTACTTTCTCATAGATTTAACACTGAAAGTGGAAGACACAATGCTAGGAATGGTATATGTAGGCAGTTTAAAAGGATCTTTGTTTTGTGTGTTTGATATTTGTAGTAAGTAGATTATAGTATGTGAAAACAACTAACTCTTAATTTGTCAGTTTATACCTTAGCAGAGAAAAGAGCTACCAAAAAGAGTTGTTTTTTTTTAATATGAATTATTTTTGGAGGGAGAAGAACCTAATCTCTGCACTTTATAGCTTTTCTTGAAATCAGATGTTTATGTGAATTCAAAAGTGGGAATTTGTTTTTTTAACATGCCCATAAGTTCAAGGCAAAGAAACTAACTTTTTTAAATACTTAAGGCACTGTGCTAGGTATTTGATATAGTTTTCTTTATTAATGCCCATTAAAACCCTTAAGAAATAAATGCTCATATTTCATAGGTGAGGAAATTCAAGATTAGAGAATTTATAGATTCACTGAGGGCCACAAATATAGTAGTTGGTGAAGTCTGGATTTTCTCATTTTAAAAGCCATGCTCTTTCTTTTATGTCACTCTGTCCTCTTAAAGGTCAGTAACCCAGGCATGTCACAACTTTTAAGATTTTTTCCTTTGGGTAAAGAAGTTGAAATTTAATACACGTATATAACATCTTTCTTCCACAGCTTTGTTTTAACAGTTATTATTTGTAATAAGCAAGTAAAGGCATTTTACAGGTAGAGAGAACAAGGCATGAAGTGACTTGGCTCAGATGATACAGCATGATGTTGATGAGTCAGTAAGCAAGTCTTCCGTCTCATCTTCCAAGGCTTATTTCACTAGACAATACATTGCTAATATAGCATATTTATAAAGTGTAAAAATATGCAGTCATAATCTAAACCATTCATTTAGTCATAAACAAACATCAAGTATGTACATGTATATTTACTACATCTTGTTGTAATATTTTATTTATTCAGGATATTGTCCAGAGCCTTTTAAAAAATTATTTTTGGAGAAAGCTGTTGTTAGAAAGGAGCACTAATGAATTACTTGTATTAGTAGAGAGTAGATGCTATGTTTTATAAAAATTTTATGAATTAATAGTGTAATTTTACTCATTGACTAAGTGGGTGGTATTTGTCAACTCATTTATTTTGTGATCCAGACAGATATACTGTATATTTGTCTATTGTTTAATCCATTGAGGAAACCTAGCGAAGACAGGTTTGTTTTCAAATCTTGAGCATTATTATAATAGCTTTCAGAATATATAAGTGCTGAGGTTTTCTGATTTAGAAAATGTCCATTTTGGCCAGTTAGTCTTTATTTATTGTCTTTTCAGATACCCGTTTTAAAAATCTGATCTTTTTCTAGAGACAAATTTATCTTTAAGACACATGTTTTTTGCACCTAGAGGTTTTACCATGGGATGGACTTTTAAAAATTGAAATAAACAAGTGCAGGGTTTCTGTTTACTTTGCTTTTGTTCACTGTCTTCCAAGGATCTGTGTGGTTTGTAGAGGAAAGTTGAGCAAGGATAAAAACACTCCTTTAATTGAAGTTTAGATCTAAAATAGATTTCTCCATAGAGTTTGCCTTACCACCCAGTGTCTTTTTTTTCTTCCTTTTAAATTATTAACTTAAAAAGAATAGTGAGAAGGTCAAATTATAGGATGGTAGTCTTCATAGATGAAAAATCTTAAAAAGTTTTTTTTGAGTTAACAGTTTTGGATGCCTTTGCACTCTTTGGATATCACTGAACATTAGTCACAACTGACAAGATCATTCATTAACTGGTAATCTCTTTTCTCTCTCTCTTTTTTTTTGATTGCTAGTAAAAAAAACTAATGTAAATTCATTATTTTTGTTGATCTCGAAATAGAGTAATTATAGCTAATAAGAAAAATTTCAAGAGATAGCTTTAAAAAAATCCTCTTTCTGGCTGAGAAACATACCAAAGAGTGTGCTCTGATTAGAAATATTAAACTAGAGTTAGGGTTTGGTAAAGGGAAAAAAAGCACCACACTGGCACCTCTTTCACAAAAGAGGGGATTTCATATAGGGAATGAGTTACACAGATATATAGTAGGTTGAAAGAGCAATAATGACTGCAGGAAACAACTGGACCATCAGGCCCACATGGGGGTGGGTTCTGCTGGTCGATGAGGAAGGGAGCCTAGGGCAGGAGGAGACTTAAAGCTGAGAAGGGTGGGCAGAGCCGGGACTGTATGGGGCAGATCCATGGTACCCACTCCAGGAAGCCTGCTCTAGGGCAGACCTGCCCAGAAGAGGCCTCTATTGACCATCAAAGGGCACAAGGTTACTCCTGGTACTGGAGGAAAAAAGGAAAGAGCTTGGGAGAGGTTGAAGTTAGCAGAACTTTGGAGCTCAGAGGAAGGGCCTTAGGAACTTGGCCCCAGACACATGAGAAAGAAGTCCTGCTCAGCTGATACTGGTATTTCTGACAGGATGCAGAGGCTTGTTTTGAAGTATTGAAAGAAAATAGAAGCTAACTTCAGTGGTTGATGCTGAAACAAAGTGGGTGTCATTGTTACGGTGTTGTTACTGCTAGGGTAACGTTGATAGGATCAGTGTGTAAACTGTAAGAATAGAATTTTGTCTGTGTCTGTGTGCGTACACGTGTGCTGTTACTGTCCTTGTTTCTGTTACTGATCATAAAGCCATGGTTGATATTTACCAGTTTCTTCCACTATTTATTCTATATTCCCTCTGCCAGTGCCTCAGATAGTCAAGGTTCTCTACTTCGTGGGACATCTCAAACATTCATTCTTGAAGAGTTAGAATCCTCAGTGGACTTATCCTTTTTAAAAAATTGGTTGTAGTTTCCCATTAACTCTTTTTTTTTTTTTTTTTTTTTTTTTGCGGTACGCGGGCCTCTCACCGCTGTGGCCTCTCCCGTTGCAGAGCACGGGCTCCGGACGCTCAGGCTCAGCGACCATGGTTCACGGGCCCAGCCGCTCCGCGGCATGTGGGATCTTCCCGGACCGGGGCACGAACCCGTGTCCCCTGCATCGGCAGGCGGATTCTCAACCACTGCGCCACCAGGGAAGCCCCCCATTAACTCTTAATTTTGGACATACCCTAGAAAATAGTCCATTGCATAGCAACAACCTGGTTTTTTTTCCTTGGTAATCAAGACCAGCTAGTACCTCCTCCTTTGCTAGTTGATTCCGTAGCATGAGGAGTATAAAATGGCCAAGTGGCATTCTCAAATTCTAATACAGTGGAAGTACTGTGGAAACATTACATCCTGTGATTTCTGAACCATCAGAGCCCAAAGTTGCAGGAAGCAAAAATTTGGTAAGTTATTAGGCATAATAAGGGGAACCCTTACCACGACTTAATTCCCATACTCATTTTTTTTCCTGGCAATATGAGATATATCACTGTGTTTTGGTCATTGATGTAAAGAATATACCACATCCTTTAAGGTGGAGTCCCAAGCTTTGAGGATATTCTCTCCCAACCTGTGGCATAACTATCTTCACCATTACACTATTCAGTCAAGCTAGCTGCTTCTGGGTAATGGTATACACCAGTGATACCAGTGCTGCACTTCTCTTACTGTGAAATGAGTTCCTTGGTTAGAACCAGTGTTGTGTGGGAAGCCATAGACCAATAAGGCATTCCCTAAATACATGAATGGTGGTGCTGGCAGAAGCATTGCTGTCAGGTGAGTCAATTTCATATTCAGAAAATTGTCTTTTTAGGTAAGAACAGATCACTGCCCCCTCCATTATAGAAATGATCCATTACCAGACCCCTGAGGAATGGGGCCGTATTGAGGGCTCCATATTGGTCTCTGTTGTTTGCAGTTTAGGCACTCAGTAGTTTCCTTAGCCAGATTCAGACTTGGTGAGGGTAAGTTGATGCTGTTGTGCCTATGCCTAACCTCTATCCCTATTGACATGGCCACATTGTACATTAATGCATTGAGTAGTCCTGGGGTAGTAAGGGAATAAGCTAACTGACATCAACAGAACAATGTCATCTTATCCATATTGAGAGCCTTTTTTTTTTTTAAGTGGATAGCTTGTAGATAGCAGTTACCCCATGACATATATTCACATTTTGTGTTCATTCTAAACGATCCATTTCCAGTCCTCTTCCCCAGACTTCTGTGTCAGCCAGTTTTCTTTTTATTCTTTCCAAGTTCTGATCAGCTGGGCAACCCATTAACTATTGCCCGTGATTCAGTGTAGATTTGTATCTCAGGTTATTTCTCCTTCTAAATGAAGTGGTCACCCTGTGGTACAACCTTAAGTTCTCCCCACTGGGAGGCTTTTCTTCCACTACTGTCTTTCAGGGATATCTTTGATTGGGATTGTAATGTTTCAGCAGTCTGTTTTTGGTTGGTACCAGCATATTATACATAACCATTTCTTCCTTTCCCAGTCCAAATTTTTTTCTTTCTCAGTTAGCTTAGATATCTCTTATGCACTGATGAAAAGTACAAGGTGCAGCAGCCAGCCATGTACCATAATATGCTTCTGACCCCTGGACCCCAAAACTTCACCAAAGTGAAGGCCTCTGCATTTTCGTGGTGTGTATCTCCTAATCTCTAGCATGCATGTATCTTAGCAAAGCATCCAAGTACTTGCTGCTTTTGCTCTTCAGGACCAATCTACATTGTCATCACTATAGTGTTTTGTGGAATACCTGGGTTATCAAGATCTATCCAGGCTAGATTATTATGCCAAAGAGCAAGAGAATTGTTATAATCTTCAGGAAAATATAGTGAAGGTATATTGTTTACCCTGCTGAGAGGAAGCAAAACGCTTGTCATGGTGCTTGCAAATTAAAATAGAGGGAAAAAAAAGTCTGTGCAAGTTTAGTTGCTTCCTGTTGTCTCCTCCTACATAATAACCCTAATTCCATGAATTAGGAAGTCAATATGAGCTATCTATCGGGATCTGGGAAAAAACTACAGGGTAGGTTGAATAGATTGAATGAACACTGTATGATTGGATTTAGGCCAAAACCTCATTTACCACCATAACTTCCATTTTTGTATCCCCAGGAATTAGTATTAGAGTTAGCATCTAGTAATCCTCTAAAGATCTAGATATTTTCCTTTTTTCAGTACACAAACCTCTAGTAAATGGCTACAGGTCTCTTAGGGGAATTCTTAGAGGAAAATTTACAATACACATGTGGCTCTGTTGCATTGTCTTTGGGGGACCAAGGACTTTGTGTTTGGCAACTGGGAGTGACTGTGACCCTCCATTATAGTTATGGAAGTTAGGATCTAGGCTGCCAGATCTAGGTTTCTGTTGTTTATAGATCAAGTAATATTTTAGTCAACTGACTTTTCATTTTGTTTCTTAGAAGTACCATGTTCAATAAAGCACTACTAAAGGTCTCTGCAGGTTGAAATCTTCTGATTGCCACATTTTGTCCATGCTGTCCGTAACATCATTGCTCCCTCCTTTTTCTTGTTAAACTCTGCCATTTGACCTATGCACTCTGGGATCTCATCATGCCTATTAGGGAGTCCTTTTCAGTGATGTCATCTCCCCATGTTATTCCCAACCCACAGAAGACAGCCACTACAGAGTTTTTCAAGGATGTAGATTCCCTCACTAATGTATTTTTCAGTGCTTTAGTGCAGTGTTCTCTGGGACCTCATGGATTATGTAGTAGGAGGATGTGTATAATATATTCAGGTTGTACATGGTTAATCCACTTTAGCATTCATATTTTTCTAAGCATCTGGATTTCTTCTACATTTTGCCAGGAAAGTTTGGGCATTTCCTCCTCATTAAATGTAGACTCCTTTGGGATTCAAGTTTCATTCAGTTGACAAGGAAACTATTAGAAGTACTTACAACTGCTTAAGCAAATATATTATATTTGGCCCTATTCAAACTCTTTTGGTCAAACTCACTTAAAATTCATTTCTACAACTGTTCCCTAGGTTTTTGCTGATATAATTTATCAAAATATTATAATTACTTTTGGATATAAGCTGTCTTTTCTCAGTTAAGACATTGTACTTATTTTCTTGGAACATGCCTACATCTGATTTTATAGGTAATAAGGAATGGTGGAGGTAGGTTTTGAGAATAGACATCCCCCTTCAAGGCAACTGTCTCAGGTAAGAGTATTCATAGATTTTAAGCAAGAAGCTAATCTCGGTCATGGGAGGAGGAGCTGTTTCTGCTTACAGAAGAGGCTCAGAGACACTCCAGGGGTTCAGGATTCCGATATTCACCTGAATCTGCTCAGGTATCCCCATTTCACATCTTAGGTTCTCACTCCTTCCACAACAGTGCCTTAACTTTCACAAAAGTGACTTAGTATGTATGTTCAACTTTCACTGTAAATATGCAAGCTGCAAAATTAAATTTTGAGTCCAATTCTTAGGAAGATCATACCTGTGGTTATAAGAAATAAGAAGCTCTTTTTAAAGTGCCACTTCAGAAACTCTGTAACTTTCTTATCATGAATTGAACTGAAATTTAAAAACCCCAAGTGTGTCATTTTATTCTGTAAGCTCTCCTTTAGAGTCAGAAGCAGCCTGCTCATAGTCCTTGTCATTATTACCACCATAATGGTCAGGTCAGATAGTCACTTGGTTCCCTTTGGCACTTGTTTCAATAATGATAATTAATCATTATGCCAGTGCATGGCTTGGATCACTAGCATCCCATTTTCCATTGGCAAGGAGTTCAGCAGTGCATTGAAGGTCAAGGCCATAATCAAGCCAGTTCCTGAATCCTTTGTTTCCTGGGGCACCTCCATTATCAAGAAAATGAAACCACACTAGGGTATTTTTAACAGAGGGAATTTAATGTAGGATTGGTTACACAGGTGTGGAAGACTAAAAGAGCAAAAAAGTAAAACTGAAGTAACCTAGATACAATAACTGCTTCAGGAAGTTACTGCTTGAAGGTCTAGGGAACAAAGGGATTAACAGAACTTTGAAACTCAGAGGAGCTCTTTGAAGCTGAAGATCAGACCTCTGTGGAATGTATACTGTCCAGCCATTAGTGATATCTCAGAGGGAATGACAAGAAGCTGGTTATAAGAGTGCTGAAAAAAGCAGGAGACTGAAAGCTGTAGGGTGATGCTGATTGAAATGCATGCAAACAGGAAGAAGGAAGTCTTTCCTCCCCTCCTCCTAACTACTAATCTCTACCTAGTATCCTCTATTTGACAAAGGTCTATCAGGAAACCATATGCCAAAGGAAAAATATAATTTTGCAGAATCCTAGCCCCTGCATTACAGAATAGACTATAGAAGGATGAATTTGGAGTTAAGAAAACAATGTCAGTGACCAAACTGCTAATTAGCTGTTTTTCTTAGGTTCTGAGAAGTTGTGACAACATTTAGATATGTGAAGTATTATTGCACACATTCTGTTCATAGATGCCTAGAAGCTCACTTTGGCTTCCAAACAGTGACATTCTTCCTGCTTTGGACATTTTCTCTGTTCTCATGTTTTCCTTCCCACATTACTTTCCTTGACTCTGACAACTGGGAGAATGGATAGGTTTTTGTCTTTGGATCAGTGATTAGAGTGTCTGAACTCTGGTGACATCTAAGCTAGTCACTTTCAAACTTTTTTGACAAGACCTACAATGAGAAATATTTGCATTCCAAAATACACATATTACAAATATGTCCCAGAATCAAAAGTTTTATGAAATAATACTTGGTCCTAACTATTTAGTGAAATATACTGATAATTTCTATCCTATTCTATGCTATCCTATTCTTTTCTATTCTTAGTCTTATTCTGATTGTGTTCTTTAAAAGACTTACCACAACTCAATCAATTATGTAATCTATAATTTGATAAACACTGATCAAAGCAACAGTGTGAAGTAAATGTAAATATTCTCTCCTTCTTAATTGTATAAGCAATGCTTAACTTGGCAAGTGTTTGGTCATTTTTGTTGTTGTTCCTATTCGGGCCCCCAACACATTATTTTTTCTTTAAATTCAGGGTGAGAAGAAAGATATTTTAGAACTGAGCTTGTAGTTCTGGTGGTGGAGAAAAATTATACAATAATGATATTTAATAGGAGCATTTCTTATGTTTCCTCCCTCCCTACTTTTCCTACTGAGGGGGGAAAAACAGTGACAATATATATATGATAACTTAAATCAAAGAAAAAAAAATCCAAATTCTTCATAATTATTTCTCTACTCATTAGTTTGTCAAATATTTGTATATCTTCTATGTATAAAATCTTGAACTCAGCAGATGATACAGCCATTAAAAACACAAATGTGAGCTTCATAATTATTGATAGTAGTGAGATGTTATAACTAGTCTGAGGTAGTAAAACATGCTCTGAGTTGAAAAATAATCTGAGATATGAAAGATAAATATAATTAGCTAGAAGAAAGATGGAATTTGGGGATGGGATGGGAAGGAAAGAATATTCTCAGAAGGAATAATTTTTATGTTACCTCATGAACTAGGAAGGATCAAGGTAAGACAAAAAACAAAAAGCTGTTCTGGCTATTAGCATAGAGAGATGGAGATAGCATAGCACAAGATGAAGATGGGAAGGTAGACAGGATTCAGATCATATAGGGCCTTGTACACCACTTTGACCATTTATATGAAGAGCAAAGGGGAGTATAGAAGAAAATGATATGAAGACATTTGTCTTTAATTTCACTCTAGCGGTGGTATGGGATGAAATGCAGGGGAGTAAGGGTATGTATGGAGTTAGGCTATTGCATTAATCTGTGTAAGAGGTGACTGTGGCTTGGACTAGGGTGGCAGCTCTGGATGGGAAAGGTAGATGACTTATCTAAAAGATATTTAGGAGGTAAAACTGAAAGGACTAGTTAGATGTGGGAGTTGAGAGAGAAAAAGAGGGCAAGGATAATGCCAGAGGTTTCTAGCTTGGGTAGCTAATATGTGGAATAAATGGGAAAATCAGGCTTGGGGAAACATTAATGGTTTAAACTTTGGCTGTACTGGGTTTGAGGTTTGGGATCTTACTAAGTACTAGGCATTGTGCTAAGCTTTTCATACACATTATTTGATCTAATCCTTACAAATATAATTAATTTTCCTATTTTACAAATGAGACAGCTATTAAGTGGACAGAGCCACAATTTCATTTTTATTCTTTAAGAAGGGAGAGATTCAACCATGTTTAAATGTTTCTGAGAAGAATCCAGAAGAGAAGGAGATGTTGAAGATATTGGAAGGGAAAGGGATAATCCATAATGTAAGGCTAATGAGTAGATGCGTAGATAGAACGATGTCTTCTCTATTTAGAGAAAGAGAGTGCATATGCAGGTTAGTTTGTGGATTTGATGTTAGAAGGGTAAGGGAATTTCTTCTTGATGGCATCTGTTTTCTCTGCAAAGGTAGGAAAAATATATTTTAAGACTGAGGAGTGAGAGGGAGAATGGAGGTTTAGGGATGGTTAAGTTTCAGAATAGTTTTTGTGGAAAGTAGAGTTAATGAATCAATTAATGATTCGGTAAGTAAATGCGAGTGGGTTAAGAAGATACTGTTAGTAATTCACAGAGTTTAAAATGATGTTTTATCAGCATCATAACAGCATAAGGCAAAAGTCTAATTAAATGGGATATGTGTGATACTGCTAACAGACATAGAAAGGCAAGGATGGGAGGGAGAGTAATGTGGCTTTCAGTCATTGGGAGAGATTTTATGGAAGAATTAGAATTTACTTAGTCCATGATGCACAGGTAGGTAAATTTGATATGAAGAACAACACAAGCCAAGTACAGTTAAGTCCCCTCTATACAAATGAGTTCTGTTTCGAGAGTGCTTTCGTAAGTCCAGTTTGTTCGTAAGTTCAACAAAGTTAGCCTAGGTACCCAGCTAACACAATCAGCCATATAGTATTGTGCTGTAATAGGTTTATAATACTTTCGCATCTTTGAAAGTTCGCAACTTGAAGGTTTGTATGTATGGGACTTACAGTATGGAGTGGGTCCTTAGTGGTAATCTGTAGTTATTTGGTTGATGATAATTCTTCTTTTATGTCAATATTTCAGTGACTATGGGGGTGAGCCTATATCAGGACCTGCATTTGATCCAGCAAGTCACCCAGCTCCAGCTCCTGCTCCTGCTCCCTCTTCTTCTTCAGCATTTCGACCTGTAATGCCATCTAGGCAAATTGTAGAAAGGCAACCTCGGATGCTGGACTTCAGGGTTGAGTACAGAGACAGAAATATTGATGTGGTACTTGAAGACAGCTGTACCGTTGGTAAGGTTTTTCCTACCATATAGCCTCCACAAATAATTCATTCGGTAAACATTCAGTTTATATTCTTTTGTTTTGAGTTGACTGCTGACAAGAAGGAAATAAAAACAAATTGATATTGTTTCATACAGATTATTGTGTTCTAATTTTAAATACTGTCTTCAGATTGAGGTAAGTTTGAGAGTAATTTTTTTTTTGTTCCGCATATGCAGAATGATATATGAAGCTGTTTTAGGGCAGATACAAATCAAACATCTCAGAGCTTAAAAAAAATACCAGAATTATTAAGTATATTGATATCAGACTTTATAGCTGAAGCTCCTTCATTTTTAATACTATGATTAATGAGAAATCAGAAATAAGACATTTCCATCATTTCTTCTCCCTGCCAGCTAAATAAATGGTGTAGTACTGTTCTCTCAAAGGAGACTCGTAGTGTATGCCTGCCATTTTCAGACAAACTTTACCAAAATTCTGTAGAGAAACTGTTGAATTCATGTTTGATTCAGATTATTTGATCCATGTTTGTTGCAGAACTAGAAATTGTATTAATTTCTATTTTAATACGGTTTTGCCTTATATCTAAATTTTAGATGTTTCTGAAATTTTGCCTTTGTTCCTTTTTGGGGAGATCCTTTCCTAATTTTATTTAATTTTATTAATTGAGGTACCAGTCTGTGGCCTGTTAGGAACTGAGATGCACAGCAGGAGGTGAGCGGCGGGCAAGCGAGCAAAGCTTCATCTGTATTTATAGCCACTCCCCATCGCTTGCATTACCTCCTGAGCTCCACCTCCTGTGAGATCACCAGTGGCATTAGATTCTCATAGGAGCACAGACCATACTGTGAACGGCGCATGCGAGGGATCTAGGTTGCGCACTCCTTATGAGAATCTAATGCCTGATGATCTGAGGTGGAGCTGAGGCAGTGATGCTAGCACTGGGGAGCAGCTGCAAATACAGATTGTCATTAGAAGAGAGGTTTGACTGCCCAGAGACCGTAATAAATCAGTTGCTTGCAGACTCATATCAAAACCCTGTCAGTGAGTGGCAAGTGACAATTAAGCAAGGCTTTATAGTGGCAAGTGAGTTGATGTACTTCAATTGTTAGCTGCATCCGGTGGCAGGCTTTAAGTCAGAATCCGGCACTTATTTTAGTCCATGAGTGGCCTGCCCATTATTTTATTTACCACTTCTATCCGCGCCTCTTTCCCACTCTGCGCACTTGTCTCAAAGTTTTGGTAAGCCCACAAGCTAACCCTAGCCAAAATGAGTAAAAAACAAACGTCGCTGGAGAGCTTCTTTGAAAAGGGGGAAAGACCCAATGATGAGATAGAAGAAGAGTCTAAGGCTGCCAACAAAAAGAAAGCTGCATTTAAAAGAAAATACCAAGAGTCCTACTTAAATTACAGGTTCATTGCAACAGGTGATTGACATTCTCCAACCCCGCTTTGTATAATATGTGGCAACCGGTTATCCAGTGCAGCTGTGAAGCCTTCAAAACTGCTTTGCCACATGGAGACCAAGCACCCTACATTAAAGACAAGCCTTTGGAGTTTTTCAAAAGAAAAAAATGTGAACACAAGAATAGAAGTAATTATTGAAGGCCACCACTTCATCGAATGTGTCTGCACTGAGAGCATCATTCTTAGTGGCTAACCGCATTGCTAAAGCTAAGAAGCCTTTTACTATTGGTGAAGAGTTGATCCTGCCTGCTGCTAAGGACATTTGGTGTGAACTTTTAAGAGAGGCTGCAGTTCAGAAGGTGGCACGTGTTCCTCTTTCAGCTAGCACCATAACTAGATGAATTGATGAAATAGCAGAGGATATTGAGGCATAATTGTTAGAGGATTAATGAGTCACCGTGGTACACAACCCTGGTTGACGAATCTACCGATGTTGACAACAAGGCAACAGTGCTTGTTTTTGTGCGATATATTTTTCAGGAGGATGTGCATGAGGGTATGTTATGTGCACTTTTGTTGCCAGCCAACACTACAGCGGCAGAACTATTCAAGTCTTTGAATTATTACATATCAAGAAAACTGAATGGGTCATTTTGTGTTGGTATATGCATGGACGGAGCAGCTGCCATGACTGGACGGCTTTCTGGTTTCTCAACTCGAGTCAAAGAGGTCGTTTCTCAAATGTAAGTCTACGCACTGTATCATCCGTAGAGAAATGCAGGCTAGCTGAAAAATGTCACCTGAACTTAAGAGCGTTTTGCAGGATGTGATTAAAATTATCAGCCATATTTAAAGTGCATGCCCTTAACTCACATCTGTTCACGCAGCTCTGTGAGGAGGAGGATGCAGAGCACACACGTCTTCTCTTATACACAGAAGTGAGATGGCTTTCTAAAGGTAGCTCACTGGCCAGAGTTTTTGAGTTATGAGAACCACTCCAGAGATTTCTTTTAGAAAAATGGTCACCACTGGCAGCACATTTCAGTGTAACAGAATGGGTCGCAAAACTTGCTTACTTGTGTGACATATTCAACCTGCTCAACGAACTCAATCAGTCACTTCAGGGGAGAACGACAACTGTGTTCAAGTCGGCAGAAAAAGAGGCTGCATTCAAAGCCAAACTTTAATTATGGGGGCGACAAGTGAACACTGGGATTTTTGACATGTTTCAAACATTGGCAGAGATTTTGAAAGAGACTGAGCCAGGGCCTTCTTTCTCCCAGCTGGTGCGTGATCACCTATCTCAGCTTTCAAAAGAGTTTGAGCATTACTTCCCAACCACAGAAGACTGAACTGGGAAGGAATGGATCTGTGACCCATTTGTGAATAAGCCAGGTGAATCGACTTTGTCCGTCCTAGAAGAGGATCAACTGGTTGAGATCACAAATGACGGTAGCCTTAAAAGTATGTTTGAGACAACTTCAAATCTCCATATGTTCTGGATGAAAGCTAAGGCGGAATATCCTGAGATTGCCACAAAAAGCACTGAAAAGGCTGCTTCCATTTCCAACACCCTATCTTTGTGAAGCAGGGTTTTCTGCAGTGACAGCAGCCAAAACGAGATTATGGAGTAGACTGGACATAAGCAACACACGTCAGGTGTCACTGTCTCCCGTCACCCCTAGATGGGACCATCTAGTTGCAGGAAAACAAGCTCAGGGCTCCCACTGATTCTGCATTATGTTGAGTTGTATAATTATTTCATTATATATTACAATGTAATAATAATAGAAATAAAGTGCACAATAAATGTAATGTGCTTGAATCATCCTGAAACCATCCCCCCACCCCGTCTGTGGAAAAACTGTCTTCCATGAAACCAGTCGCTAGTGCCAAAAAGGTTGGGGACCGCTGCATTACAGAGAAAAGCAAGTCTGTTAAAAGAGTAATCATTCCCAAACATGAATCAGATTGTTATTCCCTTACTTAAAACCATTTAGAAACTTTCCATTGTTTTGGGGATAAAATTCAAATCTTTTAACATGACCTGTAAGTACTGCTCGACCAGACCCTGCTGCATTTCTAGTTTTCATCCATTATCACTCTCCTTCTTACTCACCATGCCTGAGTTGTAACAGACCTCTTTCAGTTCCTTGAATAGGTTATTAGCTCAGGGCCTTTGTACTTGTTTCTTTTTTTGCCTGGATTCCTCCCCTAGTCTAGTCCCTTCTCCCTGTGCCCATCCCCATGCCCCCAAATATTCTCCTATACATTCCTTTTTATTTTAAAAATGAGATATATACAGTATAGTTTTATTAACTATGGGTACATTGTTGTACAGTGGATCTCTAGAACTGTTTCATCTTGAGTAAGTGAAACTCTATATCCACTGAACAGCAACTTCCCATTTTCCCCTCCTGCAAGCCCCCTGGCAGTCATCATTCTGCTTTCTGCGTCTATGAGTTTGACTACTTTAAATACCTTATATAAGTGGAATCATGCAACATTTGTCTTTCTGGCTTATTTCGCTTCATATGATAAGTGAAAGGCTCATCCATGTTGTAGCATATTACAGAATTTCCTTCCTTTTAAAAAGCTGAATAATATTCCATTGTATGTATACACCACGTTTTCTTTATCCGTTCATCTGTTGATGGGCATTTAGGTTGTTTCCACCTCTTGGCTATTGTGAATAATGCTACAGTGAACATGGGATTGCAAGTATCTCTTGAGACACTGCTTTCAATTCTTATTTTTGGTGTGTGTGTGTGTTGTTTTATTTTATTTTATTGCAATATAGTTGATTTACAATGTTGTGTAAGTTTCAGGTGTACAGCAAAGTGATTCAGTTATACATGTACATATATTCATGCTTTTTTAGATTCTTTTCTCATATAGGTTATCGCAGAATATTGATTCAGTTATACATGTACATATATTCATGCTTTTTTAGATCCTTTTCTCATATAGGTTATCACAGAATATTGAATAGAATTCCCTGTGCTATACAGTAGGTCCTTGTTGGTTATCTATCTTATATGTAGTAGTGTATGTGTGTGTTCATCCCAGGCTTCTGATTTATCCCTCCCAACCCCCTATGTTTCCCTTTTGGTAACCATAAGTTTGTTTTCGCTATCTGTAAGTCCATTTCTGTTTTGTAAATAAGTTCATTTGTTTCTTTTCTTTCTTTTTTTTAAATTAGATTCCACATATGAATGATATCATATGATATTTGTCTTTCTTTCTCTGACTTACTTCACTTAGTATAATAATCCCTAGGTCCAACCATGTTGCTGCAAATGGCATTATTTCATTCTTTTTATGGCTGAGTAATATTCCCTTGTATATAGGTACCACCACAGCTTTACCCATTCCTCCGTCGATGGACATTTAGGTCAGTTCTTTTGGATTAATACCCAGAAGTGAGATTGCTGGATCATATGTTAGCTCTATTTTTAATTTTTGAGGAGCTTCCATACTCTTTATCATAGTAGCTGCACATTTTACATTTTCAGCAATAATGCACAGGGGTTCCAATTTTTTCACATCCTTACCAACACTTGTTATTTTCTGTTGTTTTTGTTTTTATAATGGCCATCTTAACATGTATGAGTTGATATCTCGTGGTTTTGGTTTGCATTTCATGATGATTGGTGATACTGAGCATCTTTTCATATACCTTTTGGTCATTTATATGTCTTTTTTGGAGAAATGTCTAATCAAGTCCTTTGCCCATTTTAAAATTGGGTTATTTAACTTTTTGCTATTGAATTGTGAATTTATTTATTTATTTTTTAAAAATTTATTTGTTTTGAATATGACCCCTTAACAGATATGTGGTTTGCAAATATTTCCTCCCATTCTGTAGGTTGCCTTTTTACTCTGTTGATTGTTTCTTTTGCTGCACAAAAGCTTTTTAGTTTAATGTAGTCCCACTAGTCTATTTTTACATTTGTTGTCTATGCTTCTGGTGTCATATCCAAGAAATCACTGCCAAGATAAATGTTATGGAGGTTTTTCTGTATGTTTTCTTCTAGTAGTTTTATACTTTGAGACCTGTAATCCATTTTGAGTTAATTTTTGGGTATGATGTAAGATAAAGGTCTAATTTCATTCTTTTGCATGTGGATATCCAGTTATGCCCGTACCATTTGTTAAAGGGACTGTCCTTTCTCCATCATGTAGACTTGGCACCCTTGTCAAAGATCATTTGACCTATATGTGTGGGTTTATTTCCGGGCTCTCTGTTCTGTTCCATTGGTCTATATTTCCATCTTTACACCAGTACCATACTGTTTTGATTACTTTGTAAAATGTTTTTAAGTAAGTGTGAGGCCTCGAGCTTCATTCTTTCTCAAGATTGTTTTAGCTATTCAGGGTCCTTTGTGGTTCCATATGAATTTTGGTATTGGTTTTTCTATTTCTACAAAAAATGCCATCGGGATTTGGTAGGGATCACATTGAATCTGTATGTCCCTTTGGGTAGTATGGACATTTTAACAATATTAAGTCTCTCAATCCATGAACATGTGATGTCTTTCCATTTATCTGTTTCATCTTTTAATGTCTTTCAGCAGTGTTTTATAGTTTTCATTGAACAGGTCTTTTGCCTTCTTGGTTAAGTTTATTCCTATGTATTTTATTCTTCTGATGCTGTTATAAATGGGATTGTTTTCTTAGTTTCCCTTTTGGATTATTTGTTGTTACTATATAGAAACATAGCTATTTTGTATCCTGCAACTTTGCTGAATTCATTTATTAGTGCTAATATGGTTTGTGTGTGTGTGTGTGTGTGTGTGTGTGTGTGTAATCTTCAGGGTTCTTTACATATAAGACATATTATCTACAAAGAGAGATAATGTTATTTCTTTTTTCCTGATTTGGATGCCTTTCATTTCTTTTTGTTGCCTAATTGCTCTGGCTAGGATTTCCAATACTATGCTGAAAAGAAGTGGCAAGAGTGGGCATCCTTGTATTGTTCATGATCTTTAGAGGAAAAGTTTTTCATTTTCACTATTGAGTAAGATGTTAGCTGTCATCTTTTCATATACGGCCTTTATTGTATTAAGGTAATTTCCTTTTGTTCCTAGTTCGTTGAGTGTTTTTGTCATGAAATGGTATTTTGTCAGATGTTTTTTCTGTATCTATTGAGATGACCATGTGATATTTTCCCCTTCATTCTGTTAATATGGTATATCACATTGATTGATTTTCATATGTTGAACCATGCTTGCATCCCATGGATAAATTCTACTTGGTATATGATCCTTTTAATCTGCTGTCAAATTCAGTTTTTAAGTGTTTTGCTGAGGATTTTTGCATCTATATTCATCAGGAATATTAGCCTGTTGGTTTTTGTTGTTGTTGTTCTTCTTCTTATACTGTTTTTTTCCTGGCTTTGGCAACAGGGTAATGTTGGCCTCATAAAATGAGTATGGAAGTGTTTTACCTCTTCAAATTTGGGAAGATTTCGAGAAAGATTGATGTTAACTTTTCTTTAAATGTTTGGTAGAATTCTCCAATGAAGCCATCTGGTGCTGGTCTTTTTTTATTGGGAGGGTTTTGATTATTGATTCAGTCTCCTTACTTAGTTATAAGTGTGTTCAGATTTTCTTTTTCTTTATGATTCAGTCTTGGTAGATTATATGTTTCTAGGAATTTACCCATTTCTTCTAAGTTATCCCATTTGTTGGTATATAATTGTTTATAGTAGTCTCTGTGATTCTTTTTATCTTTGTGGCATCAGTTGTAATATCTCCTTTTTCATTTCTGATTTTATTTGAGTCTTATTTTTTCTTGGCTTAGGCTGAAAATTCATCAGTTTTGTTGATTGTTTCAAACATCAGCTCTTAGTTAGATTGATTTTGTCTGTTGTTTTCCTATTCTCTTTTCATTTATTTCTAGTCTTTATTGAAGACTAACTTCCTCACTTCTACTAAGTTTGGGCTTAGTTTGTTCCTCTTTTTCTTGTTACTTGAAGTGTAAAGGTAGGTTGTTTATTTGAGATCTTTCTACTTTTTTAATGTAGGCCTCTAGTACTATAAACTTTCCTCTTAGTACTGCTTTCCCTGCATCCCATAAGTTTTGGTATTTTGTGTTTTATTTTCATTTGTCTCATGTTATTTTCTAATTCTCTTACGATTTCTTCTTTGGCCCATTGGTTGTTCAAGCAAAAGTTGTTTAATTTCTATATATTTGTGAATTTTCCAGGATAGATGACATGTTAGGTTACAAACAACAGATTTAAGAAGATTGAAATCATACCAAGTATGTTTTCCAGCCACAATATACTGAAACTAAAAATCAATAGTACTTTTCCTTTACCCTTTTCTTCTTAAATTTATTATCTATCCTGGAGCATGTTCCATGTGTGCTTGAGAAGAATGTGTATTCTGGTGCTGTTGGGTGTTATGTTTTGTACATGTCTGTTAGTTCCATTTCGTCTACAGTGTTGTTCAAGTCCTTATTGATATTCTCTGTGGAAGTTTTATCCGGTATCGAAATCCCCTACTATTATTGTGTTGTATATTTCTCCCCTCTGTTCTTCCATTGTTTGCTTTATATATTGGGTTCTTTGTTTTGGGGTACATATATGCTTATAATTGGTACATCTTCCTGGTGAGTTGACTCTTTTGTCATTATATAATATCTTTCTCTCTTGTAGCTCTTTTTTCTGAGTTTTTAAAAAAATTGAATTATAGTTGATTTATAGTATTATGTTAATTTCAGGTGTACAGCATAGTGATTAAGTATTTTTGCAGATTATATTCCATTATAGGTTATTACAAGATATTAGGTATAATTCCCTGTGCTATATAGTATTATTTCAGATTTTTATCTGTTTTAAGAAAACTAGAAGGCAGTCCTATATTAAATAAATTTTAACTGCTATTGTATGGCATGTGACTGAGTAGATAACAGTGTCTCTTTCAAATTGACATGATTCTTTTTGTTGCTGGAATATTTGGCATATAGTGAAAGTTCATGGATATTTTAATCACTTGAACCACTTTTTCATTGGTTCACTCAATTGGAGTGACATCCGCTGCTCATTTCAAAGATGGTGATCAAAATGCTGGCTTCTGGATTATACATCTTAATATTACACTTTAAGTCTATTGTAGTTTGGAGAATATGAACTATTTTAAAGCTTTGTTATAGAAATATATGATAGAATTTCTAGGGATCACATTTTGTAAACTCTTGGCCTTTTATTTCACTGTAAAAGCAGACTTGTGCCTAAGTATGGTAGACTAGAAGCATTTGTGTTATTCTGTTTGAAAACAAATACAATTTAAATAGTTACATATGTTTTGTAAATAAAATTTGATTCCAAATGAATTGTAAACCAAATATTATTATTGTATGGTATGTATCTTTCTCCTGCTTCTCTAAACTCTTCCAATTTTTTATTCTGGATTATAGTTGTTCTCTTATTATAAATTATGTGCCAGTCACACATCACGTCATGCACCTTTTCTTTGTTCATTGTTGGTTTGTTGATATGCATCACTGTGGAAGGTATACTCAGGGATATTTGGGATTGTTAGAAGTTTTTTCTTCTTTCATTTCTTTCACTGCTTTTGATTAAGTTCTGTTAGTTTTATCACAGTATCATTTGAATTCCTCCTTTATTTGGATCCCCTCCATTACAGTTCAAGAATGAATTTCTTTCATAAGTTATTAAAATAATTCCTCCCTCTATTTCCATTCTTTCAGTTTCTTTCTTCCTCTAGTCTGTATTTTACATAGTTTCCCTATAGTGATCTTTCTAGAATATAAATTTCCTCATATCCTTCATTGGTTCCTTATTTTTTATATTCTGTTACTTATTAAGGAATTGTATGTATGTATATAAATATTAAAAGGCAGAGAGATGCTAAATAAGATAATGCCACTTCCCATGCTATTACCAGGGAGACTCAACATAGTATAAAAGTAAGCCTAGGGGCAGCCAAGAAGTTTATATCAGAGTGACACGTAGTAGTAATTGTATTGGTCTGTTAATGTTTTTAGTGTCCTGTTTATTACTGCAGTTTCATTTTATTACAAAATCTTTCTGGATTTTCTTATCTTAAATAAATTTAGAGAATTATTTTATTATTCATTTATTTATTTTTAAAATAAATTTATTTCTTTTATTTATTTATTTTTGGTTGCATTGGGTCTTCATTGCTGCGCGCTGGCTTTCTCTAGTTGTGATGAGCGGGGGCTACTCTTTGTTGCCATGCACGGGCTTCTCTTTGCGGTGGCTTCTCTTATTGTGGAGCATGGGCTCTAGGGCGCGCGGGCTTCAGTAGATGTGGCGCATGGGCTCAGTAGTTGTGGCTCATGGTCTCTAGAGCACAGGCTCAGTAGCTGTGGCACACGGGCTTAGTTGTTCTGCGGCATGTGGGACCTTCCCGGACCAGGTATTGAACCCGTGTTCCCTGCATTAGCAGGTGGATTCTTAACCACTGCACCACCAGGCAAGCCCCTAGAGAATTATTTTAAAGCATAAGTTCTTCTATAAAATACTATCTAGTGTATGGGCTTCCCTGGTGGCGCAGTGGTTGAGAGTCTGCCTGCCGATGCAGGGGACGTGGGTTTGTGCCCTGGTCCGGGAAGATCCCACATGCCGCGGAGGAGCTGGGCCCGTGAGCCATGGCCGCTGAGCCTGCGCGTCCAGAGCCTGTGCTCCACAATGGAAGAGGCCACAACAGTGAGAGGCCCGCGTACCGCAAAAAAAAATAATAATAAATAAATAAATAAAATAAAATACTATCTAGTGTGAAGTAGTGTCATCGTTAGGGTAGGAATTATTGTGTATTATTATGTTTAAGATCTAGCAATGGATTTAACCTAACATACAGGTATTTGTTCAATAAAGTTTGTTGAATCAATGCTGTCAGCAAACCTACTTTTGCTGAGCCTGTTCAGCATAGCCTTAGTTCCGTTTCTAGCATGTAGCAGAAAAATAGGTCCGTTGTTAGTTAAACCATTTGCCTTTTTTTTTTCTTTCCTGCGGTACACGGGCCTCCCACTGCTGCGGCCTCTCCCGTTGTGGAGCACAGGCTCCGGACGCGCAGGCTCAGCGGCCATGGCTCATGGGCCCAGCTGCTCTGTGGCATGTGGGACCTTCCCAGACCGGGGCACGAACCCGTGTCCCCTGTATCGGCAGGCGGACTCCCAACCACTGCGCCACCAGGGAAGCCCCATTTGCCTTTTTCTGTTGTTTTTATTTTTTTATACAGTAGGTTCTTATTAGTCATTCGTTTTATACACATCAGTGTATACATGTCAATCCCAATCTCCCAGTTCATCACACCACCTCCACCATCACCCCCACCACTTTCCCCCCTTGGTGTCCATACGTTTGTTCTCTACATCTATGTCTCTATTTCAGCCCTGCAAACTGGTTCATCTGTGCCACTTTTCTAGGTTCCACATATATGCATTAATATACGATATTTGTTTTTCTCTTTCTGACTTACTTCACTCTGTATGACAGTCTCTAGACCATCCACATCTCTACAAATGGCCCAATTTCATTCCTTTTTATGGCTGAGTAATATTCCATTGTATATATGTTGTTGTTTTTAATCTACTTTCTTAAAACTACTTTTATTATGTTGGATACCATTTTAGTTTAAAAGAATCAGATTGAGTATCAAAAGAGTGAAAACATTTAGCAAGTGCATTTTGACGCTGAAAAAATAATTTGGGGTATTTACAACCAGTTTTTGTCTTGAATATATAAACTTGGATTCTGGACTTGACTCTGCAACTCAGATAAAGTATGTAATTTTTAGCACAGGCCTTAACTCCTCTATGCCTTAGCCACCCTTTATGAATAATAAGCATTATGTAAGTGTTTTCTGTTTTTGGCTGTTAGTGCATGTTAAAGAAAAAAAGAGTAGCAATCTTATTTGTCTCACATAGATGGTGTTAGCATGAAATAACAAGAGAACTGATCATAGCTTGTTCTTTGGGGAGAAAAGGTAGCAAATGTTGTGCATTAGTAGCATTATTCTTTGGTCCGTCTGCAAACTAATGTCTATTGTCACCATGCCAACAATTATGTACTCCCCAAATTATTTATAAAATCATTTTTTCAAGTTTTGTTGAGATATAATTGACATAGAGCACTGTATAAGTTTAAGTGTGCAGTATAATGATTTGACTTACATACATCATATAAAGTCATTTTAAAATATAAATAAGCAGCATCTCAGACTGTGTGGTTTTACTGTGCATAGTTTATTTTTTATATGCATTAGCAATATTTTGTTTGATTTAGTTTCACATTTTTAAGTACTTCACTTTCAGTAAACATTTTTCAAATGGAGACGTATATAAGGAACAAAATGAGTACCTTCCCTTTCTCTGATTCTTATTAACTCCCTGCTATTGTCAGTTTGGTTTGTGATTTAAGGTTGCCATTTTATAAAATGTCTTTACTTTATTTAAAAGTAATGTTCACTCGATTACTTTTATTCCTTATGTCACTTTTGTTGTCTGCAAAGCAAGGCAGTGACTATCAGAAGCATAGACTTATGTTTTCTAACACCTTTAGTTTCTTCCATTCATCTTTCAGTCTCCTCTTCCTCTGATAATTCCCTATCATCTTCCTTTGAAAGATTATAAAATAGCTTTTTTCCTTTTTAAAGGAATAAACATACATAGTAATGGCTCGGACATACATACACAAGCATACCTTGGAGATACTGTGGGTTCGGTTCCAAGTCCACTGCGATAAAGTGACTATTACAGTAAAGCAAGTTACATGAATTTTTCGGTTTCCCGGTGTGTAAAAAAGTTGTTTACACTATACAACTTATTAAATGTGCAACTATATTAAATGTGCAGTGGCATTGTGTCTAAGAAAATAATGCAAATGCCTTAATTAAAAAATATTTTATTGCTAAAAAAGGCTAACCATCATCTGAGCCTTCAACGAGTCAGAATCTTTTTGCTGGTTGAGGATCTTGCCTCAGTGTTGATGACTGCGTGACTGATAAGGAGGGTGGTGGTTGCTGAGGGCTGGGGTGCCTGCGGCAGTTTCTTAAAATAAGACAATGGTTTGTCACATCAGTTGACTCTTCCTTTCACAAATGAGCTCTCTGTAGTGGGTGATGCTGTTTGATAGCATTTTACCCACAGTGAGCTTCTTTCAAAATTGGAGTCAATCCTCTCAAACCCTGCCACTGCTTTATCAACTAAGTTTATGTAATATTCTAAATCCTTTGTTGTCATTTCAGCAATCTTCACAGCATCTCTACTAGTAGCAGATTTTATCCCAAGAAACCACTCTCTTTGCTCATCCATTAGAAGCAACTCCTCATCTGTTCAAGTTTAATTGCGAGATCACAGCAATTCAGTCACATCTTCAGGCTCTACTTCTGATTCTAGTTCTCTTGCTATTTGCACCACATCGGCAGTTACTTCCGCCACTGAAGTCTTGAACTCCTCAAAGTCATCCATGAGGGTTGGAATCCACTTCAAACTTCTGTTAATGTTCGTATTTTGACCTCTTCCCATGAATCATGACTTTTCTTAATGGCATATAGAATAGTGAATCCTTTCCAGAAGCTTTCAATTTACTTTGCTCAGATCCATCAGAGGAATCACTGTCTATGGCAGCTATAGCCAAATGAAATGTATTTCTTAAGTAATAAGACTTGAAAGTTGAAATGACTCCTTGATCATGGGCTGTTAGCAGGCATTAAAACAACATGAATCTCTTTGTACATCTCCGTCAGAGCTCTTGGATGATCAGGTGCAGTGTCAGTGAGCAGTAGTAGTTTGGAAGGAGTCTTTCTTTTCTGAGCAGTAGGTTTCAACAGTGGGCTTAAAATATTCAGCAAATCATGTTGTTGTCAGATGTGCTGTCGTCCAGGCTTTGTTTTTCCATTTATAGAGCACAGGCAGAGTAGGTTTACTGTAATTCTTAAGGGCCCTAGGATTTTCAGAATGGTAAATGAATATTGGCTTCAGCTTAAACTCACTAGCTGCATTAGCCTCTAACAAGAGAGTCAGCCTGTCCTTTGAAGCTTTGTAGTCAGGCATTGACTTCTCTCTAGCTATGAAAATCCTAAATGGCATCTTCTTCTAATATAAGGCTATTTTATCTATATGAGAATCTGTTGTACACTGTATTTACCTTCATTAATTATCTTAACTAGATCTTCTGGCTGACTTCCCATAGCTTCTACCTCAACACTTGCTGCTTCACCTTGCATTTTCTTGTCATGGAGACGGCTTCTTTCCTTAGCTGCATACTTCTGTAGCTTCCTCACTTCTCTCAGCCTTCATAGAATTGAGGTAGGACCTTGCTCTGAATTAGGCTTTGGCATAAGGGAATGTTGTGGTTAGTTTGATCTCTGCAGAGCTCTAGAACTTATTACATGTCACCAACATGGCCACTGTCTTATCATTTGGGTACTCACTGGAGTAGCACTTTTAATTTTCTTCGAGAACTTTTCCTTTGCATTCACAACTTGGATAATGTTTGGTGCAAGAGGCCTAGCTTTTGGCCTATCTTGGCTTTTGACATGCTTTCCTCACTATGCTTAGTCATTTTCAGCTTTTGATTTTAAAGTGAGAGACATGACTCTTCCTTTCACTTGAACACTTAGAGGCCATTGTAAGGTTATTAATTGTCCTAATTTCCATACTGTTGTGTCTCAGGGATTAGGGAGGCCCAAGGAAATGGAGAGACAGTGGAATGGCCAGATGGTGGAGCACAACAAGAAACACACAACAAGAAACACAACATCAAGTTTCTTGTCTTATATGGGCAATGTTCATGGTGCCCCCAAACAGTTGCAATAGTAACATCAAAGATCACTTGATCACGGATCACCATAACAGCTATAATAATAATGGAGATTGAAGTTTTGTGAGACTTACCAAAATGTGGCACAGAGGAATGAAATTAGGAAATGTTATTGGAAAAATGGCTCCAATAGACTTTCTGGTTGCCACAGATCTTCAATTTGTAAGAAATGCAGTATCTGCAAAGTGCAATAAAATGAGGTAGGCCTGTAATAGTAAATAACACTGTACTTTCCCAAGGTCACATATTTAGCAGTTACTGCTGAAAATTAGGAAGTAAATTCCAAAAGACTTTTGTGCAATCAGAATAGGTCATTTTATTATAGGTGTTTTTTGATTACTTTGGGCTTAATATTATGCTAAGTTCTTAGGCTCTGTGTAAATAAGACATTCGTTATCCCAGAAGACTCCATGGTCTATCTAGATAGAGGGAGGAAGAAGACATGGAAATAACGGACACTCATTCATTCATTCATTCATTCACACACACACATACATATAATACACATTACCTCCCATACACCAGCCACTATGCTCACTCTCCTTAGTTCCGTACGACGCTTATCACAACACTGTGAGGCAGATGTTATTATCCGCCTTTCGAAGATGAATAAACAGAGGCTCAGAGAATTCCTGAACCACAAATTCAGTCTTAAATGTATCTAGAATTCATGATCTTTCCAATAAAATAATGTCTATTATGAAAATACATGCAGAATGCTATGAGAATATTGAAAAGGAAGCAATTCAATTTTAGTTGGTGACGTGGGAGTACGGGAAGGGAATAAATTCAGTTGTAAGATTGGTGAGGAAAGATTTCAGAGAGGGACCAGGCTATGAAATACGAGTTAAAGTATGTCATGTGGGCAAAGTGTGGGGAAGTTTATTCTAGGCAAGGAAAAACACAGAGGCAGGAATCATAATGGTGTGTCTGGAGGAATATGCAGGCATGAGCATAAAGTTGGGGTTGTGGTCTTCAGTTAGCTGAAAAGTCCACTTAAATAGAACTTCTCCTTTTCTATCAGTGACAGTTTCATGCTACAGTTCCCTCTCCTGAGCCTACCGCAGTCCCTGCCTCTGCTCTTTTATACTCATTGACTTACTTATTTTCACATTACCTTGACATAGCCAGAACCTGTATCCCCATATTATAGACATGAGAACTGACATAAGAGAATAAGTAAGTGAGGTCATTGGTTCATGGAGATTAATCGATATGGAGGGAGCTGTAAAAACTAGTCGAGCTGACCACGAAGTAAGCAGTCTTTTCCACATTTTTGTCTTAGGGTTATCTAGTGTGTGCTTAAATTCTTTTAGCAGTGGGATGCTCATTAATTTTAAGGCAATAATTCCATTGTTCAGCGACTCTGACAAAAATTTTATAAATAAAAACGCTGTACCTCAACCACATGCAAAACAGAGGTATCGTTAAATGTATTAATTTTTTAAATTTTTATTTATTTATTTTTAATCTTTATTGGAGTATAATTGCTTTACAATGGTGTGTTAGTTTCTGCTTTATAACAAAGTGAATCAGTTATACATATACATATGTTCCCATATCTCTTCCCTCTTGCGTCTCCCTCCCTCCCACTCTCCCTGTCCCACCCCTCCAGGCGGTCACAAAGCACCGAGCTGATCTCCCTGTGCTACGCGGCTGCTTCCCACTAGCTATCTGCCTTACGTTTGGTAGTGTATATATGTCCATGCGTCTCTCTCGCTTTGTCACAGCTTCCCCTTCCCCATATCCTCAAGTCCATTCTCTAGTAGGTCTGTGTCTTTATTCCTGTCTTACCCCTAGGTTCTTCATGACATTTTTTTTTCTTAAATTCCATATATATGGGTTAGCATACGGTATTTGTCTTTCTCTTTCTGACTTACTTCACTCTGTATGACAGAATCTAGGTCTATCCACCTCATTACAAATAGCTCAATTTCATTTCTTTTTATGGCTGAATAATATTCCATTGTATATATGTGCCACATCTTCTTTATCCATTCATCCGATGATGGACATTTAGGTTGTTTCCATCTCCTGGCTATTGTAAATAGAGCTGCAATGAACATTTTGGTACATGACTCTTTTTGAATTATGGTTTTCTCAGGGTATATGCCCAGTAGTGGGATTGCTGGGTCATATGGTAGTTCTATTTGTAGTTTTTTAAGGAACCTCCATACTGTTCTCCGAATGGCTGTACCAATTCACATTCCCACCAGCAGTGCAAGAGTGTTCCCTTTTCTGCACACCCTCTCCAGCATTTATTATTTGTAGGTTTTTTGATGATGGCCATTCTGATCGTTGTGAGGTGATATCTCATTGTAGTTTTGATTTGCATTTCTCTAATGATTAATGATATTGAGCATTCTTTCATGTGTTTGTTGGCAGTCTGTATATCTTCCTTGGAGAAATGTCTATTTAGGTCTTCTGCCCATTTTTGGATTGGGTTGTTTGTTTTTGTGTTATTGAGCTGCATGAGCTGCTTATAAATTTTGGAGATTAATCCTTTGTCAGTTGCTTCGTTTGCACATATTTTCTCCCATACTGAGGGTTGTCTTTTGGTCTTGTTTAAGTTTTCCTTTGCTGTGCAAAAGCTTTGAAGTTTCATTAGGTCCCATTTGTTTATTTTTGTTTTTATTTCCATTTCTCTAGGAGGTGGGTCAAAAAGTATCTTGCTGTGATTAATGTCATAGAGTGTTCTGCCTATGTTTTCCTCTAAGAGTTTGATAGTTTCTGGCCTTACATTTAGGTCTTTAATCGATTTTGAGCTTATTTTTGTGTATGGTTTTGGGGAGTGATCTAATCTCATACTTTTATATGTACCTGTCCAGTTTTCCCAGCACCACTTATTGAAGAGGCTGTCCTTCCTCCACTGTACATTCCTGCCTCCTTTATCAAAGAAAAGGTGACCATATGTGCGTGGGTTTATCTCTGGGCTTTCTATCCTGTTCCATTGATCTATCTTTCTGTTTTTGTGCCAGTACCATACTGTCTTGATTACTGTAGCTTTGTAGTATAGTCTGAATTCGGGGAGCCTGATTCCTCCAGCTCCGTTTTTCGTTCTTAAGATTGCTTTGGCTATTCGGAGTCTTTTGTGTTTCCATACAAATTGTGAAAATTTTTGTTCTAGTTCTGTGAAAAATGCCAGTGGTAGTTTGATAGGGATTGCAGTGAATCTGTAGATTGCTTTGGGTAGTAGAGTCATTTTCACAATGTTGATTCTTCCAATCCAAGAACATGGTATATCTCTCCATCTATTTGTATCATCTTTAATTTCTTTCATCAGTGTCTTATAATTTTCTGCATACAGGTATTTTGTCTCCTTAGGTAGGTTTATTCCTAGATATTTTATTCTTTTTGTTGCAATGGTAAATGGGAGTGTTTTCTTGATTTCTCTTTCAGATTTTTCATCATTAGTGTATAGGAATGCAAGAGATTTCTGTGCATTAATTTTGTTTCCTACTTTACCAAATTCATTGATTAGCTCTAGTAGTTTTCTGGTAGCATCTTTAAGATTCTCTATGTATAGTATCATGTCATCTGCAAACAGTGACAGCTTTACTTCTTCTTTTCCGATTTGGATTCCTTTTATTTCCTTCTCTTCTCTGATTGCCGTGGCTAAAACTTCCAAAACTATGTTGAATAAGAGTGGTGAGAGTGGGCAACCTTGTCTTTTTCCTGATATTTGTGGAAATGCTTTCAGTTTTTCACCATTGAGGATGATGTTGGCTGTGGGTTTGTCATATATGGCCTGTATTATGTTGAAGAAATTTCCCTCTGTGCCTACTTTCTGGAGGGTTTTTATCATAAATGGGTGTTGAATTTTGTCGAAAGCTTTCTCTGCATTTATTGAGATGATCATATGGTTTTTCTCCTTCAATTTGTTAATATGGTTTATCACATTTATTGATTTGCATATATTGAAGAATCCTTGCATTCCTGGAATAAACCCCACTTGTTCATGGTGTATGATCCTTTTAGTGTGCTGTTGGATTCTGTTCGCTAGTATTTTGTTGAGGATTTTTGCATCTATGTTCATCAGTGATATTGGCCTGTAGTTTTCTTTCTTTGTGACATCCTTGTCTGGTTTTGGTATCAAGGTGATGGTGGCCTCGTAGAATGAATTTGGGAGTTTCATCCCTCTGCTATATTTTGGAAGAGTTTGAGAAGGATAGGTGTTAGCTCTTTTGTAAATGTTTGATAGAATTGGCCTGTGAAGCCATCTGGTCCTGGGCTTTTGTTCGTTGTAAGATTTTTAATCACAATTTAAACTTCAGTGCTATTGATTGGTCTGTTTATATTTTCTATTTCTTCCTGATTCAGTCTTGGCAGCTTGTGCATTTCTAAGAATTTGTCCATTTCTTCCAGGTTGTCCATTTCATTGGCACAGAGTTGCTTGTAGTAATCTCTCATGATCTTTTGTATTTCTGCAGTGTCGGTTGTTACTTCTCCTTTTTCATTTCTAATTCTGTTGATTTGAATCTTCTCCCTTTTTTCCTTGATGAGTCTGGCTAATGGTTTATCAATTTTGTTTATCTTCTCAAAGAACCAGCTTTTAGTTTTATTGATCCTTACTATCGTTTCCTTCATTTCTTTTTCATTTATTTCTGATCTGATTTTTATGATTTCTTTCCTTCTGCTAACTTTGCGGTTTTTTTGTTCTTCTTTCTCTAATTGCTTTAGGTGCAAGGTTAGGTTGTTTATTCGAGATGTTTCCTCTTTCTTAAGGTAGGATTGTATTGCTATAAACTTCCGTCTTAGAACTGCTTTTGCTGCATCCCATAGGTTTTGGGTAGTCGTGTCTCCATTGTCATTTGTTTCTAAGTATTTTTTGATTTCCTCTCTGATTTCGTAGGTGATCACTTCGTTATTAAGTAGTGTATTGTATAGCCTCCATGTGTTTGTATTTTTTACAGATCTTTTCCTGTAATTGATATCTAGTCTCATACCGTTGTGGTCGGAAAAGATATTTGATACAATTTCAATTTTCTTAAATTTACCAAGGCTTCATTCGTGACCCTAGGTATGATCTATCCTGGAGAATGTTCCATGAGCACTTGAGAAAAATGTGTATTCTGTTGTTTTGGGATGGAATGTCCTATAAATATCAATTAAGTCAATCTTGTTTAATGTATCAAATAAAGCTTGTGTTTCCTTATTTATTTTCCTTTTGGATGATCTGTCCATTGGTGAAAGTGGGTTGTTAAAGTCCCCTGCTATGAATGTGTTACTGTCGGTTTCCCCTTTATGGCTGTTAGTATTTGCCTTATGTATTGAGGTGCTCCTATATTGGGTGCATAAATATTTACAATTGTTATATCTTCTTCTGGGATCAGTCCCTTGATCATTATGTAGTGTCCTTCTTTGTCTCTTCTAATAGTCTTTATTTTAAAGTCTATTTTGTCTGATATGAGAATTGCTACTCCAGCTTTCTTTTGGTTTCCATTTGCATGGAATATCTTTTTCCATCCCCTCACTTTCAGTTTGTCTGTGTCTCTAGGTCTGAAGTGGGCCTCTTGTAGACAGCATATATATGGGTCTTGTTTTTGTATCCATTCAGCCAGTCTGTGTCTTTCAGTGGGAGCATTTAATCCATTTACATTTAAGGTAATTGTCGATATTTATGTTTCTATTTCCATTTTCTTAATTGTTTTGGGTTTGTTATTTGTAGGTCTTTTCCTTCTCATGTGTTTCTTGCCTAGAGAAGTTTCTTTAGCAGTTGTTGTAAAGGTGGTTTGGTGGTGCTGAACTCTCTCAGCTTTTGCTTGTCTGTAAAGGCTTTAATTTCTCCATCAAATCTGAATGATGTCCTTGCTGGGTAGAGAATCTTGGTTGTAGGTTTTTCTCCTTCATCACTTTAAATATGTCCTGCCAGGCCCTTCTGGCTTGCAGAGTTTCTGCTGAAAGATCAGCTGTTAACCTTATGGGGATTCCCTTGTGTGTTATTTGTTGTTTTTCCCTTGCTGCTTTTAATATGTTTTCTTTGTATTTATTTATTTTTTTTTTACGGTACGCGGGCCTCTCACTGTTGTGGCCTCTCCCACTGCGGAGCACAAGCTCCGGACGCGCAGGCTCAGCGGCCATGGCTCACGGGTCCAGCCGCTCCGCGGCATGTGGTATCTTCCTGGACCGGGGCACATACCTGTGTCCCCTGCATCGGCAGGCGGACTCTCAACCACTGTGCCACCAGGGAAGCCCTGTATTTAACTTTTGACAGTTTGATTAATATGTGTCTTGGCCTGTTTCTCCTTGGATTTATTCTGTATGTGACTCTCTGTGCTTTCTGGACTTGATTAACTATGTCCTTTCCCATATTAGGGACGTTTTCAACTATAATCTCTTCAAATATTTTCTCAGTCGCTTTCTTTTTCTCTTCTTCTTCTGGGACCCTTATAATTCGAATATTGGTGCGTTTAATGTTGTTCCAGAGGTCTCTGAGACTGTCCTCAGTTCTTTTCATTCTTTTTTATTTATTCTGCTCTGCAGTAGTTATTTCCACTGTTTTATCTTCCAGGTCACTTATCTGTTCTTCTGCCTCAATTATTCTGCTATTGATCCCATCTAGAGTATTTTTTAATTTCATTTATTGTGTTGTTCATCGTTGCTTGTTTCATCTTTAGTTCTTCTAGGTCCTTGTTAAATGTTTCTTGCATTTTCTCTATTCTGTTTCCAGGATTTTGGATCATCTTTACTATCATTATTCTGAATTCTTTTTCAGGTAGACTGCCTATTTCCTCCTCATTTGTTAGTTCTGGTGGGTTTTTATCTTGCTCCTTCACCTGCTGTGTGTTTTTCTGTCTTCTCATTTTGCTTATCTCACTGTGTTTGGGGTCTCCTTTTTGCAGGCTGCAGGTTCATAGTTCCCGTTGGTTTTGGTGCCTGTCCCCAGTGGCTAAAGTTGGTTCAGTGGGTTGTGTAGGCTTCCTGATGGAGGGGACTAGTGCTTGTGTTCTGGTGGATGAGGTTGGATCTTGTCTTTTTGGTGGGCAGGCCCACATCTGGTGGTGTGTTTTGGGGTGTCTGTGTACTTATTATGATTTTTGGCAGCCTCTCTGCTAATGGGTGGGGTTGTGTTCCTGTCTTGCTAGTTGTTGGCATAGGGTGTCCAGCACTGTAGCTTGCTGGTCGTTGAGTAAAGCTGGGTGTTGGTGTTGAGATGGAGATCTCTGGGAGATTTTCGCCGTTTGATATTACATGGAGCTGGGCGGTCTCTTGTGGACCAGTGTCCTGAAGTTGGCTCTCCCACATCAGAGGCACAGCACGGACTCCTGGCCGCAGCACGAAGAGCCTTTCATCCACAGAGCTCAGAATAAAAGGGAGAAAAAGTAGAAAGAATGGAAGAAAGGAAGAAAGGAAGGAAGGAAGGAAGAAAGAAAATAAAAGAAAATAAAATAAAGTAAGATAAAGTAAAATAAAGTTATTATAATAAAAAATAATTTTTAAGAAAAAATTTTTTTAGAAAAGTAAAAGCAAACAAACAAACAAAACAAAAAAACCGGCGGATAGAACCCTAGGACAAATGGTGAAAGCAAAGCTATACAGACAAAATCTCACACAGAAGCATACACATACACACTCACAAAAAGAGGAAAAGGGGAAAAAATAATAAATCTTGCTCTCAAAGTCCACCTTCTCAATTTGGGATGATTCGTTGTCTATTCAGGTATTCCAGGGATGCAGGGTACATCAAGTTGATTGTGGAGCTTTAATCCGCTGCTTCTGAGGCTGCAGGGAGAGGTTTTCCTTTCTCTTCTTTATTCGCACAGCTCCCGGGGCTCACTTGATTTTGGCCCCGCCTCTGCGTATAGGTCGCTGGAAGGCATCTGTTTTTTGCTCAGACAGGACGGGGTTAAAGGAGCAGCTGATTCGGTAGCTCTGGCTCACTCAGGCCAGGGGGAGGTAGGGGCATGGTGCGGGGTGAGCCTGCGGCGGCACAGGCTGGCAGGACGTTGCACCAGCCTGAGGCACGCTGTGCGTTCTCCTACAGAAGTTGTCCCTGGATCCCGGGACCCTGGCAGTGGCGCGCTGCACAGGCTTCCTGGAAGCGGGGTGTGGATAGTGACCTGTGCTCGCACACAGGCTTCTTGGTGGCGGCAGCAGCAGCCTTAGCGTCTCACGCCCGTCTCTGTGGTCCGCGCTGGTAGCCGCGGCTCGCGCCCGTCTCTGGAGCTCCTTTGAGCAGCGTTTTTAATCCCCTCTCCTCACGCACCAGGAAACAAAGGGAAGAAAAATTCTCTTGCCTCTTTGGCAAGTCCAGAGTTTTCCCTGGACTCCCTCCCGGCTAGCCGTGGTGCACTAACCCCCTGCAGGCTCTATTCATGCCGCCAACCCCAGTCCTCTCCCCGCGCTCCGACCGAAGCCCGAGCCTCAGCTCCCGCCGGCCCCGCAGGTGAGCAGACAAGCCTCTCGGGCTGGTGAGTGCCGTTTGGCACCGATCCACTGTGCGGGAATCTCTCCGCGTTGCCGTCAGCACCCCTGTTGCTGTGCTCTCCTCCGCGGCTCCGAAGGTTACCCGCTCCGCCACCCGTAGTCTCCACCCGCGAAGGGGCTTCCTAGTGTGTGGAAACCTTTCCTCCTTCACAGCTGCCTCCCAGTGGTGCATGTCCCGTCCCTATTCTTTTGTCTCTGTTTATTTTTTCTTTTGCCCTACCCAGGTACGTGGGGAGTTTCTTGCCTTTTGGGAGGTCTGAGGTCTTCTGCCAGCGTTCAGTGGGTGTTCTGTAGGAGTTGTTCTACGTGTAGATGTATATCTGATGTATTTTCTGAGAGATGAGAAGTGCTTCCAGACACCAGAACTCCAGGCTAAGATCAGAGGAACAGGACAGATTGCTTACATTTCCCCTGAAATGGCTGCTAGTGTTGGAGGGTCTCCTGCAGAGGCCAGGAGTGGCTCTGTTTCACCGTGGGGACAAGGACACTGGCAGCAGAAGTTCTGGGACGTACTCCTTGACGTGAGCCCTCCCAGAGTCTTTCATTAGCCCCACTGAAGAGCCCATGTTGGCAGTGTTCTTTATTTTCGTTGTGGTGGTGGTTTTACAGGAGTATACATTTGTCAGATACCATCTCATCAAACTGCCTCTTGGATAAGTTCAAGTGCATTACCGTAGCACATATACCCTTTCTTATCTGGTCTTATCCTACCTTTCTAGCCCTACTCCTTTCCTTCCCTTGTAAGTACCTAGTTCTGATTTCATTGTATGCCTACTATGTGCCAGGTGCTCTTCTAGTCATTTAAGGATAGGCTTGACATTAAAATGTTTGTTAAGCTCTTACGGTAAGCAGCTTCAGGGGTTAAAAAAATACAGTCCCCAAAGGACAAATTAAGCAGTTGGGTAGTATGACAGAAAGCCACCACCTTTAGACAGAAGTGATTATTAAGGTAAACTAGTATGAAGCAGTAGTTCTGTGGCAAAGCTGTGGATTATGGAGAGTCCACAGCAACATCTAGCTGGTACCAACATGCTTGATAGCTAAGCCATTTCTTCTATTCCTCCATCCCTCTCATCTTCAGATTCTATCATTTATTAAACTCCATAGGAGTGTTTCTAATTTTATATGCATAAAAATCACCTTGGGAAGGGAATGGGGGATTGATTAAATGTATAAGTCCTGGGCCAAATACTGTAGATTTAGATTCTAATTCTATAATGGGGTAGAGCCCACAAATCTGCATTTTTGAAAACAAATAGTACAGGTGATTCTGATGAAATTGAAGAACTATGTCTTAAGAAACATCGCTAAAGAGTCTTTTTCACAGATTACTGTCTTGTGCATCACCTTTTCCATTTTCAACATAAGCAGTTTATACTTTCCTTCACTTTTTCTTATCTTGCTGTTTTAATACCCTCTGCTAATAGGTTTCCTCTTTTCTGTTTCCCATTCAATTCTTCGCTCTACTGCTAGATTTTCTTGCTTAAAATGAATGAATAACAAGTTCCTCAATATACATGGTTGCAATCTGGCACTTAGAAGAAAGACTTTCAACAGCTATTAGTTGCTTTGTTCACTCTTTCTTTCTTGAGTCCCAGGATAGAAATTGCCTTCCTCTGTTTTTGAATAATTCATTTCCAACCGCATTCCTGCTCCATTGTTTGTTGTAGAAAATTTATGAAATGGACAAAAGTGTGGAAAAAGTAAAAATTACCAGTAATTCTACTTTTAACTACAGGTAGCATTTTGCTGCATTTACTTCCAGTTTCATTCTATGTCTGTTGTATAAATCTATGTTTTACAAAATTGAGAGAGACTATATTTGATGCTTTAGAAACTGCTTTTTTTTACTTGTAGTATTATATCATCATTTTCCATATTTTAAAATACTCTTGAAGCACACAGCTTTTAAAGCCTGTACTATGATTTATCGTAGCATTTTCCTTTTGCTGGTTATTCTGAGCTCCCCTCCATTCCTGATCTCTCACTATAACATACTGCAGTGAAGTTTGTTGAACCTCAGTGATTATTTTTCTACATAGAGATGCCTAGAGGTGCAATTCTGCGTGAGAGGGGATGCACATTTTAAAAGTTTTAGATATATTCTACCAAATTACTCTTTAGAGAAGTCTTATTTTAAATTGCCATCAACAGTATACTAATTTATAGTCTTGCCAGTAGCTTGTGATATTAAAAAAACAAAACCAACAAAGACCTCAAGAGATCGGAGTATAAAACTCTTAGAAGAAAATATAAGGGAAAGCTTCATGGCATTGGGTTTGGCAGCGATTTATTGTATATGATACCAAAATACAGGAACAAAAGAAAAAGTAAGTGAATCAGATCTCATCAGAATTCAGAAGTTGTGTATCACAGATGCTATCCATAGAATGAAAAAGCAACCTACAGAATGGTAGAAGATATTTTTGAACCATATATCTGATAAGGGACTAATATCCAGAATATATAAAGAACTCATACAATTCAACAGCAACAAAAAACAACCCAAATAAAATTGTTCCCACTACAAAAAAGAAATGATAATAATGTGATATGATAGAGGTGTTAGCTAATGCTACAGTGGTAATCATATTTCAATGTATAAATGTATCAAATCAACCCATGTATACATTAAACTTACACAATGGTTATATGTCCATGATATCTTAATAAAAAAATTTTTTTAAATGGGCAAAGGACTTGAATAGTTGTTTCTCCAGAGAAGATATACAGGTGACCAGTAAACACGTGGAAAGATGCTGAACAACATGAATCACCAGCAAAATGCAAATCAAAACCACAATGAGATACCACTTCATACCCCTTAGAATGACTGTTCTAAAAAACAACCAAACAAACAAAAAGTAACAAGTGTTGGCAAGGATATGAAGAAATTCGAACCCTTGTGCATTGCTGGTAGGAATGTAAAATGGTGCAGCTGCTGGAGAAAGAGTATGGCAGTTCTTTAAAAAAATTAAACATAGAATTACCATATGATCCATCAATTTCACTTTTGAGTATATACCCCAAATAAATGAAAGTAGGAACTTTTACAGAAAAACAGAACAAAAAGTAGAAGCAACCCAAGTGACCATCGACTGCTGAATGGATAAGCAAAATGTGGTATGTACATACAGTAGAATATTGTTCAGCTTTAAAAAGGAATGGAATTCTGCTATATACTACAACATGGATGAATGTTGAAGACACTATGCTAAATGTTTCATAAGCCAGATGCAACAAGGACAAATATGTGTTATACCACTTACAAGAGATACCTATAATAGTCAGATTCCAGCAAGTAGATAGTGGTTACCAGGGGCTGGGGGGAGGTGGGAATGGGGAGTTATTTAATGGATACAGAGTTGCACTGTGGGCTGATGAAAAGTTTTGTAGATGGATAGTGATGGTGGTTGCACAATGTGGAATGTATTTAATGTCACTGAACTGTACACTTTAAAGTGGCACATTTTTATGGTATGTATCTTTTATTACAATAAAAAGGAAAAGAAAAAAAAGCTTTGTCAGTTTAGAAATAAATGGTATCTTATGTTTTCAGTTTAGTTTTCTTTTACTACTCAGTTAATACACTAGGTTTATTGGCTCTTTTGTATGTAAGTTTATATGTTTCTATTGTGACTTTCTTTTAAATTTTTTTAAAATTTATAAGAATTTTTTATATATTAATGAGATTATCCTTTCATCCATTACTTGTTTAGCAAATATTTTCCCCATTTATATTTTCATTTTATTGTGCTTTTCAAGATACAGAAGTTTTTTTTATTTTTACAGTATTGGACTTTTCCTTCACAGTTTTTCTTTGTTTGTGCTTAGGAAACCCTTCCCATTCTGACATATTACTCACTTTCTGTATTTTCCAAAGTGCTTAACTTAGTGCCGTACACATATTGGGTAGAATGTGAACGTGAGGTTTTAGAACTGGAAGAGCCCTTAGAGGACATTTAGTCTAAATGCTTTATTTTACAGGTATGTAAACTTAAAACTCAGGGAGGCTGCCCTGCCATGGTAGTTAGTAGCAGACTCCAGAACAGCCAGTCACTGTCTTTTGACTTTTAGCCCAGTCTGTTATCCACTGAACTAAAACAATTCTGCTGTATGGATAGTGAGCACAGAGTGTCTTTATTTGGGTAAAGGTTCTACAATACAAGAAGCAAAGAGGTAAACAGAAAACAAAGTTTCTAATGAAAAGTGTTTGATAATCTTTACTGATCATTATGCCTCATAAATGACTGGAACTTTTTCTCCCTGTAAAATTATTTTAAATACTTCCCTTACATGTTAGTTATAATCATTAGGTTTCTTTCTGTATTAAGGGGAACATTAATATTTAGGAAAAAAAGACTTCTGTCTTTTAATCTTACAGCCTTTATAGCAATCTGATATACATCAGCCTTTATAGCAATCTGATATACATCAGCCTTTATAGCAATCTGATGGAGTGTTTTGTGTGCATTGTTGGGTATAATCTCAAATCCTGTAGGACCCATTGACACACTGTAAATAACCTAAAAATGAGTAGCGTTTTCTGGAATCCTTTTGTTTCAGACTGCCTACATATGCACATATTTATGATTCTTGTTGATAATTATAGGTGTTACAGAAATGATCTTTTTGTTTAAATTTATATGTTTGAGCAGCAAGATATACAAGGGCTGCATCTTTGACCATCTGAGATGGGAAGGTATAGAGGGAAAAGCAATGGAACATTGCCTTGTAGTCTTTGCCATTAACTTACTACTTGTTCTTGGGTAAGTCATATCCCAGAATGATTTTAAACAGCCTCTGAGCTGGGTCCTTTCTAGCCCTGAAAGTCTAATGTTGTTGCTTCTGCTATAGAATCTTAATCTGATTTTTCTCAAAAGAATAGTTTCACAGTTGAAACAAGTGTTTGTAGGGGTTGGTGGCTTATAATGTTTAAAATAAGGAAATGAATGGAGGCAGTAGAAGATTTCTGACATTACAAAAAATGTGATTTGAACAAAGGAGGAAGAAATTCGCTTTTGAGAATTGTGCTTGAGAAAAATCCACATGATACATTATTTCTCATTTTGTTTTTTCTAGGTGACAGGTTTGATTTTCTTGTGTCTACTGGTAGACTAAGTCTCATTTTTCTTTGGGGTTGGTTCTTACTTTTTGGTGCCATGTTGTGTTGATATTTTTTAAAAAAAAATGGAACAAGGCGTCATTAATATGAAATGTATTCTTAGCTTTTTAAAAAAAATTAATGTGGAATTTGAGGCCCAGAGAGGGCCTATAAATTGGCTCAGTAATTAATAGTTACTTAGTGATAGAATTGGGATAATGCTTTTGAACCTAGTGATCATTACTTTTGTACAGTCAGTCTCAAGGAATCCCCCAAATTTCTGAACTATACTTTTGAGAATCACTGCTTTAGATGTACCAAAATAATGTCATAAAGATGTCTCAAAAGGCTCAGCCTATATGCATGAAATGTAAGGACCTGTCAAAATAAACTTCTACACTCCTTAGGGTCAAACCATTAAATGCAGACCCTCATTAATGTAATTTTCATAATGTCTTGCATTCAGTCAAAAACTAGGAGACATGAGAAGTAGCAAAATGTGACCCATAGCCTGAATAAAAATTAGAAAATAAAAACATATTCATAAATGGCAAAAATAATGGAATTAGGAGAATTTTAAAACAGCTGTTATAAATATGTTTAAGGATTTAAAAGAAATCAAGAACTTGAATAAAGAATTGAAAAAAACCCGCAAAAAAAAAAAAAAGAATTGAAAAAAACCAAAGGAAAATTCTAGAGCTAAAATTTAAGATCTGCAATAAAATATTTACCCTGAAGGATTTAACAGATAGATGCTATTAAAGCAAAGATCAATGAATTTGAAGACATGGCAATAAAAACAGTGTACAGTGAAGTACACACAGCAAAAATACAGGGGAGAGGGCAAAGGACGGAGCTTAAGTGACCTGTCATGAAATAAAAAGTGGCCTAATATATACGTGATTAGATTCCCCCAAACAGAGGGGCTAATAGAAAGGGGGAAATTTTAGAGAAATAATAACAGAAAACACCCCCAATTTGATGAAAACCGTAAACTTACAGATCTAAGAAGCTTAGTAACTCCAAGTAGGAGTAACTCAAAGGAAACCACATCATATTAAAACTGCTGAAAATCAGTAGTAGAAGAAAATTTAAAGTAGCCAGAGGTGAAGAGACAAAGACACATTCCATATAGGGAAAAAAAGGAGATTTAAAAATAATGACTACAGACTTCTTATCAGAAGCAGTGCAAGCCAGGAAACAATTTGGTGATATTTCTAAGTGCCAGAGGAATAAAATGTCAACCTGGAATGCTATATCCAACAAAAATATCTTTCAGAAATGAAGACTAAATAAAGATGTTTTTTTCACACAAACAAAAACTACAAGAAATATTAAAGGAAGTTCCTCAGGCCGAAAGAAAATGATACCAGATGGGAAATTAGATTAACACAAAGAAATGAGAAGCACCAGAAATGGTAACAATTTGGGTATATACAAAATATTTTCTTTCTTTTTAATTTCTTTAAGAGATAAATGACATTATAAAGTAAAAGTAAGAGCAATGTATTGTGTGTTTTGTAAATTATGTAGAGATAAATGTATGAAAACAATGCAAAGAATAGGAAAGGGGAAAGGAAGTATGCTGTTGTAAGACAAGTCCTGTGTTACTTGAAGGTGGACTCTGTGAAGTTGAATATGCATATTCTAAACCCTAGAGTAATCACTAAAAATAAAACACACATAATGGTTATTAAGTCAAGGTTTGAAATGAAATGGAATATCTAAAACTGTTCGATAAATGCAAATGAAGGTAGAAAAAGATGATAAAAGAAAAAAAATCAGGACAAATAGAAAACAAAATAAGACTATAGATAATTACAGTAAATATAAATGATCTCACATCCTTATGAGAAAGGTAGAGATTGTGAGACTGGATAACAAAGGAAAACCAATTATATATGTACAAGAAACCCACTTTAAGTATAAAGCATAAGATTGAAATATACATATAAGAAAATAGTAATCAATATGTATGTTATATTAACAACATTATGCTATCATGCTAATATTAAGTGATGTAGACTTCTGGACAAAGAATATTATGAGGGATAAATGGGGACATTTCATAATGATGAAAATGTCAATTAATCACAAAGACGTAAGTATCCTAAATATGTGTGTATATAATAACAAAAGCTTGAAAGTATGTGAAACAAAACTAATCAATAGAACTGCAGTGAGAAAAGAACAAATCCACAATTATAATTGGAGATAACATTCCTTTTTTATAGTAATGTGCAGAACGACAGACAGAAAATATAAACAGAATATCAACCAGTTCGACCTACTTGAAATGTATAAAATGCTTCTCATAACCATAGGAAAATACATATTCTTTTCTCATGCATTTGCAACATTCATTAAGGTAGAAAATATGCTCAACCATTAAACAAGTCACAGTGACTTAAAGTGACTTAAAAATCATGTGAGGTATATTCTCTAACAACAGTGGAATTAAAATAGAAATCAAAGGAATCTGGAAAATCCTGATATATTTGGAAATTAAACAACATACTTCTAAGTAAACCATAGGTCAAAGAAGAAATCACAAAGGAAATTAGAAAATATTTTGAACTGAATTGTGATGGAAACGTGGCATATCAATGTTTGTTTGATGCTAACAAAGTGGTATTGAGATGGAAGTTTATGGTTCACATGCTTAATTACAAAAGAAGGTAGTTCCAAAGGCAATGATCAAAGCTTCCAGCTAAGAAATAGGAAAAGTGTCCCTACCCCACCCCAGCCCACCCTTCTGCTTGCAGGAACCAGATTTACCTTCACCAGCTAGATTGGAAAACCTCATAATTCATAGAGGATAGAGTACAGTTGACCAATGACCTCATTCTTTGGATAGAATACAGTTGACCATTGAACAACACTGGGGTTAGGGACACCAACCTTTTGCACAGCTTAAAATCCACATATAACTTATAGTCAGGCCTCCATGTACTCCATTCCTCTGTACCTGCATTTCCTCACTCACTGATTCAACCAACTGTGAATTGTATAGTACTGTAGTATTTACTATTGAAAAAAATCCATGTATAAGTGGACCCCCACAGTTCAAACCTGTGTTGTTCAAGGGTCAGCTGTACTCAGAAGGCTCTTGCCTCAGTAGTGTCAAGATAAGCCGTAGATTAAATGCTGCACAGGTGGTACCAACATCTTAAAAGCAAAGACCCAAAAGCACTGAACTGTTTCCAGATAACTTAACTGCCTCCCAGAGCAAAGCTCAGTATATTTATAGGAATAAAAAACATTCAGCATCCATCAAGGTAAAATTCACAGTGTCTCGTATCCAGTAAAAAATCGCCAAGCATACAAAGAAGGAGAAAAGCCGGCCCATACTGAGAAGAGAAATCAATTAACCAAAAACAACCCAGAATTGACATAGATGTTGGAATTCGCAGATTAAGGACATTAAAACAGTTATTATAGCTATATTACTTATGTTCAAAAAGAGAGAGGAAGGATTTAAAATCATAAGTAATTGAAAAAGTAAAAATAACCCAGATCAAATGTCTAGAGGTTAAGACCATGATGTCTTGAGATGGGATTAATAGAAGATTAGATATTCAAGAAGAAAAGATTAGTGAACTTGAAGACATCACAGTAGAAACCAGTTTGGAAAAGAGTTTGACTGTTTCCTACAAAGTTAAAAATACACTGGCCATCCCTCTCTTAGGTATTTACCCAAGAGAAATGAAATCATATGTCCATCAAAGACGTGTATGTTACTGTTCATTGCAACTTATTTGTAATAGCCTCAAACTGTGGAAAACACAACATGTCCATAACCAGTGGGTAGATAAACAAATTGTTGTATATCCATACAATGGAATACTACTTAGTAATAAGAAAGGGATTATCATTACGTGTAACAATGTGGAAGAATCTCAGACAATATATTTTGAATGCAAGAAGCCAGATTTTAAAAGAACATTCTGAAATTCCTTCTATCTAAAATTCTGTATAATTCAAGCTAATTCACAAATCAAATCACTGGTTCCCTGGAGATATGGTAGGGGAAGTGTGGAGGAATTAACAAGGGGCATAAGAAAAGTGTTAGGGGGAGGTGAATAAATTCATAATCTTGATTATGATGGTGGTTTCACTGGTATATTTGTCAAAACTTACAAATTGTGGATTTTAAATATGTGCAGTATTTTATATCAATCATAATAAAGCTGTTAATTTTTTTTGAAAAGAGCAAATCAAACCTTAAGTAAGTATGGAAAGAAAACAAATCATACACATGCACACAGAAATCAATAAAGCAGAAAATGGATAAACAGTAGAGAAAATGAACAAAACCTAAAGCTGTTTTTTGAGATCAGTTAATTGATAGTTCTCTTGCTAATGTGAATAAGAACAAGAGAGAAAACACAAGTTAATCATATTGAAAATGAAAGGTACCTACAGACATTGAATGGATTATAAGACAACATTAAGAGCAAATTTAGGCCGGTAAATTTAAAGTTACATGAAACATTAAAAAGGTAGAAAAAGGTAGAAAGGTAGAAAAACTCTTTTTAAAGGTGTAAGTTACTACAGCTGACAGAAGCAAAAATTTAAAGTCTGAGTAACTCTACATTTAATATATAAAGTTATTGATAGTCAACAATCAAAACCTTTCCCCAAAAAAACCCAAGCCCAGATGGCTTCACTGGTAAAGTTTGTCTAATATTTAAGGAAAAAATGTTAGCAGTCATTCACAAATAGAGAAAGATGAAATGTTGCCTAATTCATTTTATGAAACCAGCATTAACCCTGATACTAAAACCAGACAAAGACATTACAGGAAAAGGAAACTATTACAGACTATTTCTTACAACCATAGAGGCAGAAATCATTTACAAATATTTGTAAATTGAATTCATTAAATATAATAAAAGTATATACATATGTATATAATATAACTCACGGTCAAGTGGGCTTTACCCAGGACTATAAGGCTTGTTTAACAATTTGTACATAATCCATTATTGTAGTTCACCATATATTAGTACAATGAATGAAAAAATTCATTTGATCATTTCAATAGATGGAGGAAAAAGCATTTCACAGTACTTAACAACAATATTTAAAATTTCGTGTTTTTTGTTTTTAAATAATTAAACTCGCAGCAAAGTAAGAATGGAAGGAAACAATTCCATGAGAGTTCTCTTTTCTCCGTATCTTTGCCGCCATTTATCTCTTACTTTTTGACGGTAGCCATTCTAACAGGTATGAGATGATACCTCATTATGGTTTTTGGTTTGCATTTCCCTAGTGACTAGTGATGTTGAGCATCTTTTCATGTACCTATTGGCCATTTTTTTTTTTTTTTTTGCGGTACGCGGGCCTCTCACTGTTGTGGCCTCTCCCGTTGCGGAGCATAGGCTCCGGACGAGCAGGCTCAGCAACCATGACTCACGGGCCCAACCGCTCTGCGGCATGTGGGATCCTCCCGGACCGGGGCACGAACCTGTGTCCCCTGCATCGGCAGGCGGACTCTCAACCGATGCGCCACCAGGGAAGCCCCCTATTGGCCATTTTTATATCTTCTTTGGAAAGATGTCTAATCAAGTCCTTTGCCCATTTTTAATTGGAGTATTTGGGGGTTTTTTGGCTATTGAATTATATGAGTTCTTTATATATTTGGGGTATTAAACCCTTATCAGATATATGGTTTGCAGTCAGTGGACTGTTCCTTGATGACATCTGCATATCTTCTCAGTTTTCGAAGTAACATACAGGAGTGCCATCTCGTGTTAAGATCTTTGGAGTCAGGCAGACCTGGATATAAAAACTGGCTCTGAAACTTGCTGCATTCTAGCGCTTCACTGCCCTAAAATATTTTGGATATTCTTGAAACAACTATTTATTGAGAACCTATACTGGCCAGATACTATGCTAGACACTTATGTGTGTATTACCTTAATTAATATGACTTAAAGCTAACAACCTTTTTTGAGTCCATTTTATGTATTGGACACATAGTAACACAAAGTATTTTCCATTCCGTATGTCATTTAATACAGCAACCCAATGAAGTATTGGTACTATAGTTATTATTCCTACTTTAGAGAAGAAGAAATTGAGACCAACAGAGAAGAATTTTTTGAATATGAGGAACTCAGGTTGCTGTCATGGCTCTGGGTTTGTTTTCTATTCTTTTCTACCTGTGGAACAAAAGACTTTTTTTGTATTATATGTTACCCAAGCTTGCTGCAAAGACTAACTGGGACTTTAACTTAAAGTCTCTTTTTGTTTTTCCTTTCCTTTAGGTTATGAATGCTAAGGGTGTCTCCAAGAGTTTAAGCAGGAAGTGTCAGGTGAAGATAAGTTTCAAAGAGGAAAGCACTGGGCAGGCTTGTAAGCGTATAAGCCCAGTTCCAGATAGGTACAGCTTTAGAAATAGCAACCTTAGTCACAAATGAAAAGACAGTGTTTATATGTATTTGGTAAAAGAAGTATGGCTCACCTTTCTCTCATTTCCATGAACAGAACAATCCTTTGTCAGCAGTGATATTTTTGAAGGTCAAAGTTGACAAATTTTGTGCTTCTAAAATATAATGTTGAATCAGAATTCTTTTTATGATGTTTAATTGCTATCCAAAGTGCCTAGATAGGAATTTTCTTTAGGAAAGTAAAAATATGTCACTAAGGCCATGAAGAGTTTGATTGTAGCTTTGCTTGCTTAGGCAACTGTGCTTCCATAGAACTTGTGTAGTGTAAGCTTCACCCGCCATCTTTTCCTTTATCGGCATGGAATTACTTTTCTTTTAATGTATAGTATAATCATTTTCTGCAGTGTTCAATCACTTAATATAAATGAAATTGAATTATGTGTTAATCTATAATTATAGACTAACCAACCTAATAAAAGCATATATATGAAATATTTGTACATTCTGATTTAATGATCTGTTTATTATACTGTAGTACCAGAAATTAGCTGGTTAATTTATAAGTAGACTCGATTCCTGAAAAGTAATTTGTGGAGTACTGGGAAAATTGTGATTCCTCCCTGTTTCTCATTAGCATCATTTTCATTTTTTCCTTTTTACCTTTTGGTCTTTGTCTTCACTGAATAGAATATCCTGGCCTTTGATTTGGCTCTCCTTCACAACCCAGCTATACTTCAAGTTTGGTTTAAATGCAGCTGTATTTCAAGCTGGGTTTAAGTCTCATCTGTCTCACAAAACTTTCTCTGACTATTTGATCCACCATAATTTTTTTTCTTTTCTGAAATTCTGCTGCTTTTCTCTTCAGCACAGTTTAAATTGTCTTCTAGATTATATACATTGACTTTTATTATTTTTTTCCAGCTACATTCATGGATGTTATCTCCTTTCACCCTCGAACCCTAGAGGTAGATAAGATAGGCAATATTATTCCCCATTTTACAGATGCAAAAAATCTTATCTTAGAGGTAGATGAGATAAACAATATTATTCCCCATTTTATAGATCCAAAAAAAAAACAGGTAAGTTATTTGATTTCTTCAAGATAAGACTTCTGCCCAAGTCTTCATTCCACAATTTGCTTTCCCTATACTATAATGCCTCAAGTTTTGTACTTTACCGACTACTCCTACCATATGCTGAGCACATATAAATATTATCAGTTGGTTTAAAATAGATTATTTCCTTTCAAACCCCCAATCACTGATATCTGTTTCTTTTTAAAAAGGTACTTAAGTAATTGTGGAGTCTTTTATCATAATGGTGGAGCCTTAGTTCTTCAAAGGCACAACATGTTGTATGATCAAGATTTGAAGTTTGGACTACTGAAATTTTTCATATGCATTCATCAGACAGATGTCATTGACTGTGGACCATATGCCTAATATTAATGCTAGCTCTGGATATGAACAAATATTTATTGCATTATTTTGTTAGTAATATCTGGTCTCCTCTTTTTCGTACAGGAGAAATTAAACAGATTCTAGAAAATGAACTTCAGATACCTGTGTCTAAAATGCTGTTAAAAGGCTGGAAGACTGGAGATGTGGAAGACAGTGTGAGTTTAGTAACTGCATAAAAATAAAAGAAAATTAAGTTATGCTATTGACTAAATGATGTATAAAATTGTTTTTTATTAATGTTGTTACATATGGCAGTTGTAGGTTTGGTAATAGTAGCTGAGTTTAAGGAATCAGCAAACAATGTTTTTCAAGCTAAAACATTTTCATAGTAAACCAACAACAGTTTTAAGTGAGTTAGATATGTAAGTGGCATGTTTTTCCTACTTCTAACTATTTTATAGGAGTTAATTTGACATTCTTTTTTGACAGCTTTTACATTTTTCTCAAACCTCATATGATGTCAGTATCAGTAAGTGCCTTGGAATAATAATTTTTTTCTTAACATCTTTATTAGAGTATAATTGCTTTACAATGGTGTGTGAGTATCTGCTGTATAACAAAGTGAGTCAGCTATACATATACATAGATCCCCATGTCTACTCTCTCTTGAGTCTCCCTCCCACCCTCCCTATCCCACCCCTTCACGTGTTCACAAAGCACCAGGCTGATTTCCCTGTGCTATGCAGCTGCTTCCCACTAGCTATCTGTTTTACATTTGGTAATGTATATATGTCTATGCCACTCTCTCACTTTGTCCCAGCTTACCTTCCCCCTCCCTGTATTCTCAAGTCCATTCTCTATGTCTGTGTCTTTATTCCCATCCTGCCCCTAGGTTCTTTAGAACCTTTTTTTTAAGATTCTGTTTATATGTGTTAGCATACAGTATTTGTTTTTCTCTTTTTGACTTACTTACTTCACTCTGTATGACAGACTCTAGGTCCATCCAGGTAACTCAATTTCATTTCTTTTTATGGCTGAGTAATATTCCATTGTATATATGTGCCACATATTCTTTATCCATTCATCTGTTGATGGACACTTAGGTTGCTTCCATGTCCAGGCTGTTGTAAATAGACCTGCAATGAACATTGTGGTACATGACTCGGTTTTTTGTTTTTTTTTTCTTGCGGTACACGGGCCTCTCACTGCTGTGGCCTCTCCCGTTGCGGAGCACAGGCTCCGGACACGCAGGCTCAGCGGCCGTGGCGGCCGTGGCTCACAGGCCCAGCCGCTCTGTGGCATGTGGGATCTTCCCGGACTGGGGCATGAACCCGTGTCCCCTGCATCGGCAGGCAGACTCTCAACTACTGCGCCACCAGGGAAACCCTACATGACTCTTTTTGAATTACGGTTTTCTCAGGGTATATGCCCAGTAGTGGGATTGCTGGGTCAAATGGTAGTTCTATTTTTAGTTTTTTAAGGAACCTCCATACTGTTCTCCATAGTGGCTGTATCAATTTACATTCCCACCAACAGTGCAAGAGGGTTTCCTTATTCTCCACACCCTCTCCAGCATTTATTGTTTGTAGATTTTTTAATGATGAACATTCTGAGTGGTGTGAGGTGATACCTCATTGTAGTTTTGATTTGCATTTCTCTAACGATTAGTGATGTTGAGCATCCTTTCATGGGTTTGTTGGCAATCTGTATATCTTCTTTGGAGAAATGCCTATTTAAGTCTTATGCCCATTTTTGGATTGGGTTTTTTGTTTTTTTGATATGGAGCTGCTTCAGCTGCTTGTAAATTTTGGAGATTAATCCTTTGTCAGTTGCTTCATTTGCAAATATTTTCTCCCATTCTTAGGGTTATGTTTTTGCCTTGTTTATGGTTTCCTTTGCTGTGCAAAAGCTTTTAAGTTTGATTAGGTCCCATTTATTTATTTTTGCTTTTTATTTCCATTTCTCTATGAGGTGGGTCAAAAAGGATCTTGCTGTTATTTATGTCATAGAGTGTTCTGCCTATGTTTTCCTCTAAGTGTCTGGCCTTCCATTTAGGTCTTTAATCCATTTTGAGTTTATTTTTGTGTATGGTGTTAGGGAGTGCTCTAGTTTCATTCTTTTACATGGAGCTGTCCAGTTTTCCCAACACCACTTATTGAAGAGGCTGTTTTTTCTCCATTGTATATTCTTGCCTCCTTTATCAAAGATAAGGTGACCATATGTGCGTGGGTCTATCTATCTCTGGGCTTTCTATCCTGTTCCATTGATATATATTTCTGTTTTTGTGCCAGTACCATACTACGTTGATGACTGTAGCTTTGTAGTTGGTCTGAAGGAAAGGAGCCTGATTCCTCCAGCTCCATTTTTCTTTCTCAAGATTGCTTTGGCTATTCGGGGTCTTCTGTGTCTCCATATAAATTGTGAAATTTTTTGTTCTGGTTCTGTGAAAAATGCCATTGGTAGCTTGATAGGGATTGCATTGAATTTGTAGATTGCTTTGGGTAGTAGAGTCATTTTCACACTGTTGATTCTTCCAATCCAAGAACATGGTATATCTCTCCATCTGCTTGTATCATCTTTAATTTCTTTCATCAGTGTCTTATAGTTTTCTGAATACAGGTCTTTTGTCTCCTTAGGTAGGTTTATTCCTAGGTATTTTATTCTTTTTGTTGCAATGGTAAATGGGAGTGTTTCCTTAATTTCTCTTTCAGAATTTTCATCATTAGTGTATAAGAATACAAGGGATTTCTGTGCATTAATTTTGTATCCTGCTGCTTTACCAAATTCATTGATTAGCTTTAGTAGTTTCTGGTAGCATCGTTAGGATTCTCTATGTATAGTATCATGTCCTCTGCAAACAGTGACAGTTTTACTTCTTCTTTTCTGATTTGGATTCCTTTTATCTTTTTATCTTCTCTGATTGCTGTGGCTTAAACTTCCAAAACTATGTTGAACAATAGTGGTGAGAGTGGGCAACCTTGTCTTTTTCCTGATATTTGTGGAAATGGTTTCAGTTTTTCACCATTGAGGATGACGTTGGCTGTGGGTTTGTCATATATGGCCTTTATTATGTTGACCTAAGTTCCCTCTATGCCTGCTTTCTGGAGGTTTTTTACCATAACTGGGTGTTGAATTTTGTCAAAAGCTTTCTCTGCATCTATTGAGATGATCATATGGTTTTTCTCCTTCAACTTGTTAATATGGAGTGTCACACTGATTGTTTTACATATATTGAAGAATACTTTACATCCCTGGGACAAACCCCACTTGATCATGGTATATGATCCTTTTAATATGCTGTTCGATTCTGTTTACTAGTATTTTGTTGAGGATTTTTGCATCTATGTTCATCAGTGATATTGGTCTGTAGTTTTCTTTTCTTGTGACATCTTTGTCTGGTTTTTTTATCAGGGTGGTAGGGGCCTTGTAGAATGAGTGTGGGAGTGTTCCTCCCTCTGCTATATTTTGGAAGAGTTTGAGAAAGATAGGTGTTAGCTCTTTTGTAAATGTTTGATAGAATTCGCCTGTGAAGCCATCTGGTCCTGGGCTTTTGTTTGTTGGAAAGTTTTTAATCACAATTTCAATTTCAGTGCTATTGATTGATCTGTTTATATTTTCTATTTCTTCCTGGTTCAGTCTTGGAAGGTTGTGCTTTTCTAAGAATTTGTCCATTTCTTCCTGGTTTTCCATTTTATGGGCATACAGCTGCTTGTAGTAATCTCTCATGATCCTTTGTATTTCTGCAGTGTCAGTTGTTTCTTCTCCTTTTTCATTTCTAATTCTATTGATTTGAGTCATTTTCCCTTTTTTTCTTGATGAGTCTGCCTAATGGTTCATCAATTTTGTATATCTTCTCAAAGAACCAGCTCTTAGTTTTATTGATCATTGCTGTAGTTTCCTTCATTTCTTTTTCATTTATTTCTGATCTGATCTTTATGATTTCTTTCATTTTGCTAACTTTGGGGGTTTTTTTGTTCTTCTTTGTGTAATTGCTTTAGGTATAAGGTTAGGTTGTTAATTTTGAGATTTTTCTTGTTTTTGAGGTAGGATTGTATTGCTATAGACTTCCCTCTTAGAACTGCTTTTGCTGCATCCCATAGGTTTTGGGTCATCATGTTTTCATTGTCATTTGTTTCTAGGTATTTTTTGATTTCCTCTTTGATTTTTTCAGTGATCTCTTGGTTATTTAGTAGCATATTGTTTAGCCTCCATGTGTTTATATTTTACAGTTTTTTTCCTGTAATTCATATCTAGTCTCATAGCATTGTGGTTGGAAAAGATACTTGACATGATTTCAGTTTTCTTAAATTTACCAAGGCTTGGTTTGTGACCCAAGATATGATCTATCCTGGAAAATATTCCATGAGCACTTGAGAAGAAAGTGTATTCTGTTGTTTTTGGATGGAATGTCCTATAAATATCAATTAAGTCCATTTTGTTTAAAGCTTGTGTTTCCTTATTTATTTTCATTTTGGATGATCTGTTCATTGATGAAAGTGGGCTGTTAAAGTCCCCTACTATGATTGTGTTACTGTTGATTTCCTCTTTTATGGCTGTCAGCATTTGCCTTATGTATTGAAGTGCTCCTATGTTGGGTGCATAAGTATTTACAATTGTTATATCTTTTTCTTGGTTTGAGCCCTTGATCATTATGTAGTGTTCTTATTTGTCTCTTGTGAGAGTCTTTATTTTAAAGTCTATTTTATCTGATATTAGGATTGCTACTCCAGCTTTCTTTCGATTTCCATTTGCATGGAATATCTTTTTCTATCCCCTCATTTTCAGTCTGTATGTGTCCCTAGGTCTGAAGTGGGTCTCTTGTAGACAGCATATATACGGGTCTTGTTTTTGGATCCATTCAACCAGTCTGTGTCTTTTGGTTGGAGCATTTAGTCCATTTACATTTAAGGTAATTATCAGTATGCATGTTCCTGTCACCACTTTCTTAATTGTTTTGGGTTTCTTATTGCAGGTCTTTCCCTTCTCTTGTGTTTCCTGCCTAGAGAAGTTCCTTTAGCATTTGTTGTAAAGCTGGTTTGGTGGTGTAGAATTCTCTTAGCTTTTGCTTGTCTGTAAATGTTTTAATTTCTCCATCAAATCTGAATGAGATCCTTGCTGGGTGGAGCAATCTTGGTTGTAGGTTTTTCCCTTTCATCACTTTAAATATGTCCTGCCACTCCTTTCTGGCTTGCAGAGTTTTTGCTGAAAGATCAGCTGTTGACCTTATGGGGATTCCCTTGTATGTTATTTGTTGCTTTTCCCCTGCTGCTTTTAATATTTTTTCTTTGTATTTAATTTTTGATAGTTTTATTAATATATGTCTTGGAGTGTTTCTCCTTGGATTTATCCTGTGTGGGAGTCTCTGTGCTTCCTGCAGTTGATTGACTATTTCCTTTCCCATATTAGCGAAGTTTTCAACTATAATCTCTTCAGATATTTTCTCAGCTCCTTTCTTTTTGTCTTCTTTTTATGGGACCCCTATAATTTAAATGTTGGTGCATTTAATGTTTTCCCAGACGTCTCTGAGATCGTCTTCAATTCTTTTCATTCTTTTTTCTTTATTCTGCTCTGTTGTAGTTATTTTCACTATTTTATCTTCCAGGTCACTTATCTGTTCTTCTGCCTCAGTTATTCTGCTATTGATTCCTTCTAGAGAATTCTTAATTTCATTTATTTTGTTATTCATCATTGTTTGTTTGCTCTTTAGTTCTTCTAGGTCCATGTTAAACGTTTCTTGTGTTTTCTCTATTCTATTTCCAAGATTTAGGATCATCTTTACTATCATTACTCTGACTTCTATTTCAGGTAGACTGCCTATTTCCTCTTCATTTGTTTAGACTGGTGGGTTTTTACCTTGCTCCTTCATCTACTGCGTATTTCTCTGTCTTCTCATTTTGCTTAACTGACTGTGTTTGGGGTCTCCTTTTCGCAGGCTGCAGTTCATAGTTCCCATTGTTTTTGGTGCCTGTCGCCAGTGGGTAAGTTTGTTCAGTGACTTGTGTAGGCTTCCTGGGTGAGGGGACTGGTGCCTGTGTTTGATGGATGAGGTGGGTCTCGTCTTTATGGTGGGCAGGACCACGTCCAGCGGTATGTTTTTGGGTGTCTGTGAACTTATTACTATTTTTAGGCAGGCTCTCTGCTAATGGGTGGGGTTATGTTTCTGTCTTGCTACTTGTATGGCATGGGGTGTCCAGTGCTGGAGCTTTCTGGCCATTGAATGGAGCCAGGTCTTATCGTTGAGAATGGGATCTCTGGGAGAGCTCTCACTGGTTTATATTACGTGGGTCAGGGAGGTCTCTGGTGATACAGTGTCCTGAACCCTGCTCTCCCACCTCAGAGGCTCAGGCCTGACACCTGGCCGGAGCACCAAGACCTTGTCAGCCACACGGCTCAGGAAAGTTTCTAGAGGTCCCGTGGTGTGGGCATGTCAAGCTCTCCCTTTTATAGCCATGAAAAAGTTGCTGTATTTGGCCTTTCCTTTCCTTGCAGATTGGCTCTACTAGGTCACTCTTCTGACGGTCAGCAAGGCTGCTCACCACTCCAGTCAGCAGCTCGTTTCCCGCCTTAAGCGGGAAAGCCTAGAATAATAATTTATTGAACAATTACTTATTGGCCTGAAAGAAGTCATACACAGTATATACATTTATGTCCAGTAGTGTTTATGGAACAAGGAAGATAATAGGAAATCTTTTTAACTCGGAAAATTTAAATGGTAAGAATATTTCTTTGTTTACTTGGATAGGGTCAGGTGCATAGAATGAGTTATATTTTAAGAATTTGTACAAAGTGTTGCAATTTTAAGGTAGTAGTTGCTATTCTCAAGGACCCGGTAGCAGCCTTTGGCATAAAATATTTCACACACTTACTCTTTTTCTGACAGAGAGAGTAGGGAGTGATGGAAGGAAATGAGTTAACTCCAGAATTTTAGGTGTTTGAGGTAGAAATAATTATCAAATCTTTTCACAGTAGTTACTGAGTTGGTACTTCAGTACCAGGCAGAAACTTAGAATCTTCATCTTTTGGTTCAATTCTTTGTCAATTGCTTCTGGTAGACATAATGCTTATAAATAATTATATGTGAGTTCATTTGATATGTAGAGATGTTCTGAGTACTTAAGTAAGTTATTTATAGAAATTACAGGTTGGCAAGATATTTATAAATTAGGTACAAATTAGTGATGTGCTATATTAGGGATCAGCAAACTTTTTCTGTACAGAGCCAGGTAGTTAATGTTTTAAGCTTTTTGGGCCATATAGTCTCTGTTGCAACTACTCAATTCTGCTGTTATAGCTTGAAAATAATTACAGACCATTTGTGTAAGAGTGAGCATGACTGTTCCAATAAATCAATATTTGTGGACACAGAAATTTGCATTTTATATAATTTCACATATCATGAAATACTCTTCTTTTGATTTGTTTTCAAACATTTAAAAATGTAGGGCTTTCCTGGTGGCGCAGTGGTTGAGAGTCCGCCTGCCGATGCAGGGGACACGGGTTCGTGCCCCGGTCTGGGAAGATCCCACATGCCGCGGAGCGGCTGGGCCCGTGAGCCATGGCCGCTGAGCCTGTGCGTCCAGAGCCTGTGCTCCGCAACGCAGTGAGAGGCCTGCGTACCGCAAAAAAAAAAAAAAAATGTAAAAACCATGCTCAACTCACAGGCCATCCAAAAGCAGGCACTAGGCTGAATTTGTCACACAGGCTATAGCTGACTGATCCCTGCTGCTTTATGGTTGCTCTAATTGAAATGTGGATTAAAAAATAAAAATAAGTCTTGACTGACTAAATCAGCAACTTTGGCAGAAGTAAAACACCAAAATGTATTAGTTTACATAGCTATATCATTTATTCCTTCATTTATTGAGAGACCTGTGAATGTGAATCAGCCTTACATGGCATTTTCGTTAGTTTGTGAAGAGAAAGGCAATCATGTTGAAAATGTTCTTAAAGCTATGTGTTCTAATACAGCTGTCTCTCAGTAACCATAGGAAATTGGTTCCAGGACCGCACCCCATACCAAAATCCGTGGATGCTCAAGTCTCTTATATAAAATGGCATTTTATTTGCATATAACCTACACATCCTCTGTATACTTTAAGTCATCTCTAAATTACTTATAATACCTAATACAATGTAAGTGCTATGTAAATAGTTGCTGATGTGCATCAAATTCAAGTTTTGCTTTTTGGAACTTTTGGAATTTTTCTGAGTATTTTCCATTCTTGTGTGTGGAACCCATGGATATGGAGGGCTGACTGTATTTGAACTTAGTCTTTGTTATCAATAATATTTTCAGTTACTTATTTCTATGTACTCTTTTCCGTAGGTGATTTCTGCTATTTCCATGCCATTAATTTTCTGATTGCTTCCAAATTTATATTTCCAGGTTATACTTCTGTGAATTCACATATCCAAATTGGTAGTTCACTTTTATGCTTGCATACCTTATTGGCATCTTTAACTTAACATGTTTAAAATGGAACTCTTGATTTTCCTTCCCATGCCATTTCTTCACCAGTCTTCCCCTATAAATGGCAGAACTGTATCACCAGTGCTAAATCCAAAAATGTGGACATTAATCTTTTCCCATTTGAAAAACACCTAATCCTCAGAAACTAACACAACATTGTAAATCAATTATAATTCAATAAAAATAAATATTAATTAATTTATTAATTTATTGGCCATGCTGTGCAGCTTGTGGGATCTTAGTTCCCTGACCAGGGATTGAACCCGGGCCATGGCAGTGAAAGAGCTGAGTCCTAACCACTGGACTGCCAGGGAATTCCCCAATAAAATAAATTTTTTAAAAATTTCAAAAGCACCGAATCCTTTGGTAAGTCCTATAGCATCTATCTCCAAAATATATCTCAACCATGGCCACTTTTCAGTATTTTTATTGCACTGCCTAATCCAGGCTATTAGCATATCTTGCCTGGAACAGTGTAATAGCTTCATTATTGTTTTTCCAGCTTTTTTTCTTGGGTTCTCCCAATGCATTCTCAACACAGGAGCCAGAATGAGCTTTTAAAAATATAAATCAAATTATATCACTCTCCTGGTAAAGCATAAATTTTTATTGCACTTTGAATAAAATTCAAGCTACTCACCATGGTTTAAAAGGTATTGTATTATTTACCCTCTATTCACATCTACAGCCTCATCTTCAGCCTTTCATACCCTCTCTTTCCAAGCTGCAGCCGTAGAAACCTCTTTTTAATTCTTCTAATAGGCTCAAGCTCTCTATAACTTTACCTGACAGATGCTATTTAACTGCCTGGAATGCTTTACACCCAATTCTTCACATGGGTGGCTCTTTTTCATCTTTCAAGTCTGAGCTTAAAATGTTACTTTTCTGTAACAGACCTCTGTATAAAAGGCTCCCATCCCAGCGTTTCCCATCACAACACCATAAGTAGAGGGACCACGTCTGTTTCTTTCACCATTAGATATCCAATGCCTGGTATAACAGGCATCAAATAAATGTTTGTGGAATGACTGAATGACTTAAAGAAAGCATCCATTTATTTCATCATATCATATGTGGTTTGAGAAGGAAGGTTTAGTGGAAAACCTTTGGATGATGGCATGGCAAACTGACAATAATGATCAAGTGGTAAGACCAAGCAGTTATCAATAATCCTCAAAGTAAAATAATGGAAGATGAAAAATAACTTTCCTGTGTGTATATGCATGTGGTTTTTTTTTTTGTTTGTTTGCACGTGAACTCTTGAAAGGTAATATAGATCAGTTTCAAAAGGACTTTCATATATTTGACGAGAAGATTCAGAACTTCAGGGCTTCCTGGATGATTGTGAAGTTATGATTAATTACCTACCACAGTGTCTTATTTTCAAACCATGGGTCACAAGCCATTAGTGAGTTTTGAAGTTAACTGAGTGGGTTATAGCCAGTATTAAAAGAAAAAGAAATAGGATAAAAGATGTCAGAGTGTATTGCAAATAATGAGTAAGTATTTCTTTTTATTTAAGAAATAACTAATGAGTCAAGAGTAAGTCCCAAAGCCTGTGAAGGAAGACTGTGCCCTTAGTAAGATGGGCCCTCTCATGGAGGGGTCAAGAATAAGTTCATTATGTTCTATGCTTGGGTAAGATCAGCCCTTCTCAGGTGTCCCTACTTCCATCTGCAGGGTTAAAAGGGGATCCTAGATATCTACTCCACCTTTCTTTCCAACACTTTCAGCCCTGACATTATTATTTGCTTTGATTCAACCAGAACCAATTTCATTATGCCTTTTCCTCCTGTTTATGCAAGTCACTGCAAGGAGTCTCAGATTCCCACTTCACCCCTCACTCAAACCTCCATAGCCTCTGCACAGCCCATATCTGTCTCTATTCTTTTTCCTTTACAGTGCTTGAAACCTTTTTGCTATGCCCTGTGGAACTATTCATCATTAACCAAATTCCTCTTATTGTCAACCTCTTCCCTGCACATTCTCTTCACCATCTACCCTCTGACTGAAATCTGCCTTTCTGATCACACTGTTTTTCTGTAGGCTTCTCAGTGTTAATTTCTTTGCTCCAGTAGCCGTCATACCACTGGACTAACTGGTAAAACGTGTGTTCTCATTGTTCCTCATTTCCATTTCCAGTCCTTCCTCTCTAAAAAACCTTCAGCTTTGACTTTCATGTAAAAAAAAAATTGTATCACCTACTTACTGAGGTCATCTTTCCTCATTTTCTGATGATTTTTAGTTCCTGGTTTATAATTGCTCTCTGTGTTAATTCTTAGTAATATAGCCTTGTAAATGATTCTTCTAACATCTTGGCCTCTTAGTTTCTTGAACTTATTTTCTACAGTGATCTTTTTTCCCGTCCTATGTCAGCCATACCTTCCTGTGGTCTTGTCATTTAATTAAAACAATTCTTAAATACTAATTTCAAGCTTCCATTTTCTGCTAATCGTCTCTTGTCTTTCTAGCCCACTTCCTTTAGTATCCTAACCCTAACAATCCTTCAGCCTTATTCAGGCCTCCAATCCATTGTTTCTACCATCTTTTCATGATCATTACCTCTTTCATGTCCTCTCTTTCTTCCTTAGAGTGGGCAATATCCCATGGTCATTCATTGTAATCACTTTCTTGCATGTAGCCTCAACTCTTGCTTCATGGATCTTGCTTGACAAAAATCCGTACCTTGGATAAATACAACTCTGTCTATTCTGTGCCTCAGAGCTAAATGTGACTAGAGACAAACAAAATCATGCTGATTGGTGTATCTTTAAATTCACGACCATAATCTTTAGAGAGCCCCCTAATGTTGCTAGGCAGTGATAGCATATTTACCTGGTTTATCCACACTCTCCTAAATGGCCATTTTACACTTATCTTTTCCTCAGACCTTTAAAACACCTCTCCCATATTCTCACCCTCAGCTGATGACTTCATTTCCTATTTTGTTTCACTGATTAAATGAAGGCAATCACAAGAGAATTTCCACAAGCTTCCAACTTGGTCTCTGTTTACTTACCTGCATCTTATACACATACTCTTCTTTTTCTCCTGTTACTCTAGATGGCATGACCAATCTCCTATCTAACACCAAACCTCCATGTTTGCTTCAGATTACATTCTATATTCCCTCTGGCCTAAATCAAGGACTTCCTTCACTTTAATTCTTCCCTGCATCATCAGTTTTTCCCTCTAGTAGAGTGTTACCATTAACATTCAAACGTGATGTTATTTCTTCCATTTTTCTCTTGATCCCACCTCCCCTTCCAGCAATCACTCCATTTCTCTAGTCCCTTTGATAACAAAACTTCCCCCAAAGAGTTGTCTACATTTGTTGTCTCTAATTCCTTTCCTCCCGTTTCTCTTGAGCCCAGTCTAAGTAGGGACCTGCTAGTGGACTTGCTAATGTCACTCATGACCACATTACTAAATTCAGTGTCATGGCTTTTAAGTGTCATCTGTGTGCACTGTCAATTTTATATCTCTAATTTATATTTCTACCCTAGACCTGTTCCCTGAATTCCAGATGGATATATCTGACTGCTTTCTTGTCTTCTCCACTTGAATGTTTAATACACATTTCAAACTTACATGCCTAGAGGTCTTCATTTGCAGTCTTTCCATTTCAGTTGACGGCAACTTTATCCTTCCATTTGTTGTCTAAAAGCTTTAGGATCATTATTGACTCATATCCAGTCTGTCATGAAATCCTTTTGGTGTGATCTTCAGAATATATCCAGAATTCACCTATTTTGCATCACTTCTATTACCATCACACTGACATAAGCCATTATCATCCTTGTCTTAGTATATTTTATTACTCTCCTCTGTGCTTCTGCCCTCCTTTGTCAACCTTTTCCCATCCATTTTCAACACAGCTGAGAAAGAGATCCTTTATAATATGAATCCGATAATGTCACTCCAATAGCTTCTGATCTCATTCAGAGAAAAAGTCAAAGCCCTTACATTAGCTTAAATGTCTCAACACATTTCCTCTCACCTATCTCCTGGCATCACTGTTAACCTCTCTGACCTGTTTCCTATCAGAACTCGTTTGGCTTCAGCTGCATTGGACTCCTTGTTGTTCAGTAAGCATTTTGCACTGGCTATTGCCTTTGCCAGCCATATTCTTTTTCTATATATGTTCATGGTTTCTTTCCTCACCACTTTCAAGTTTTTGCTCAAATGTCACATTGGCCAAGTGAGAACCACCCTGATAACCAAGTTTAAATTATGTAATTCCCCAGCCTCATATTCTTCACCCTCCCTTTTCTGCTTTATGTTTAGTCACGAAAACTATCACTTCTAGTAGTCAACTATATAGGTTACTTTGTTTATTCCTACTAAAATGTAAGCTCCTGAAGATCAGGGGTTTTAGACTATCATGTTCACTGCTATATCTTCAGTGTTTAGAATACTCCTGGCACAGAATTGGTGGCTCAATAAATATCTGTTGAGTAAGTATTTTTGTCCTGGGTTATGATGTAAAGATGTAAAATGTGTTTCTTAATGTTTCTTGCTGTCCAAAAAATTTTGAATTAGCGGGTATTTACCATCAAGTTGGGAGTTTGAAAGGTATGTAGGAGTTCTCTGGCAAATAAATTTGGTGAAATTTTGTGTGGTTATCAAGATAGTAGGTCAGAGGTAGCCCAAGAATAGTTTATTTACCCCAGACAAAGTGCTTTAACAAAAAAAATTATCTGGCCTAACAGTTAAGTGACCTAGGTAACACTTACAAGAGACCTCATCCAAGTCGTTTCACCTATTAGGCTGCAGCTCCTCATCTATTAAGTCTTTAGGTTGAGGTACTCTCTATAATCTTTTCTAGGTCTAATGATCTCTGAACACCTACATCGCTAATTTTTGCTATAATGATCCTGAATGAAGTGGATATTAGTTGCAAGGATATGCTTCTTCAATGAAGAAATTAATGATTCTCAACTGTGTTCTTATATATTTGTATCGTTTCATGAGCTAAAGAATTTGTATTTTATTTTAATATTCATATTTATGCTAACTTATGATATTTATGAGAGAGAGATTTTTTGTGATTCAGTAGTTCTTCTGTATTATCCTATTTAGGAAATTGTCAAAAGATGCAAAGTCAAACTACAATAGTGATAATTTTCTAAGAATTATAGGAAAAGATTAAAAATGCACAATCAATAGTTATTTTATATTTGTTTTTATTTTTTGTTTTTCAGACGGTCTTAAAATCACTACACTTGCCAAAAAACAACAGTCTTTATGTTCTTACACCAGATTTGCCACCACCTTCATCATCTAGTCATGCTGGGTAAGGTATTTACTTTTCCTGGGAATCTGAAACAAAAAGTTTGATTGTTAAGTTGTTTTACTGTATATAACTATCAAATCAAATCAAAATCTTGTTGAAGCTTTAACTTAACAACAGCTATTAACTATATAAAGTTTCAAACTATTTGGTTTGGGTAGTTTATTTGTTTGATTTTAGTGATGGAATCTTTTTACAAAGAAAAGCTTTAGCAAAACTCTATTATGTAAAAAAGAGTCAAAAATGGCACTTCTCTGAATGGGAAGAACTGGAGTTGGAGGGAAGAGATTGAGTAACTGGAACTCCAGTGTCTCCCATGGCTAAAGAAGCAAAGCTTTGAGGAAGGTTCTTGGGCTCTGCAGAATACAGCTTGAGAAACACTGATATAAAATTTTTATTAAGATTTTCTCTCTATTTGGAATAGAGGGTCTCATTCTTTTTTCAGTATTCACAGTGAAACTCAGTACATTTATAGAATGATCAGATGATTTTGATGTTTAATTGTATGTTACATTATTGCCTGATGAAGCAACCTGATCTAAAGTGAATGATTAAGGTAGTGATAGAGTAATAATTTTTATGAGTACAGTATCCTTCTAGGACTATGTTTAAGTTGTTCTTAGATTTTCACCATTTTTTGCACATTTTCTCTTTTTATTTAATGCAACTTGGTGTTCCTAAACTTTGAATATTGTCCAATTTTTCCCCACCGCCTACCAAATGCCTTTATTATTAATGTAGTAGAAGGAAAAAAATCCTGTTTTTCTTTGGTACCCTACCCATAGAACACCTCTGGCCACCAGATGTGTGGGTCCCCCCCACCACCATCACCATGAGGCAGTTCTTCATTCCCAGCTGGATGTTCTACAATTAACTAAATTCTGATACCATCTACCTGGAGATAGCATTAGATCTCACAGGTTCAGGGCTCAGTCCCACAAGACTGCCCCTATATCAGACCCAGTTGCAAGTCTGTGTTGTCACCTGTGCTTCTGACCAAGTGGCTATAGATTGGAGGTTCCCACCACTCCCTTCTGAGTTCGGTAATTTGTGAGAGAATGGCTCACAGAACTCAGAAAAATGCTCTACTTGCTATTACCAATTTATTATAAAGCATATTTTAAAGGATATAAATGAACAGCCAGCTGAAGAGATACATAGGATAAGATCTGGAAGGGTCTTGAGCACAGGAGTGCCTGTAATGTTTGGGGTGTGCCACCCTCCCAGGACACGAATGCATTGTTGTTTACCAACTTGGAAGCTCTCCAAAGCTCTTCAGCTAGGATTTTTTATGGTGGCTCACCACAGAGGTATGATTAATTGAGTCATTGGCTATTAGTAATTAACCCAACCTCCAGCTCCTCTCTCCTTCCTGGAGGCGGAGGTGCAGGCTAAAAGGTCCAGTCCTCTAATCATGAGCTTGGCTCGCCTGGCAACCAGCTTCTCTCTAGAGGGGTTTTCCAAACATCATCTGTTTAGCAAACCCAGGTGTGGTTGAAAGTGGCTCATTATGAATAACAAAAGAGACCTCTCTTTTTTCACCTTTATCACTCTTATCACTTAAAAAATTCCAAAGATTTTAGGAGCTCTAAGTGGGGAAGAAAACCAAATGTATATTTCTTATATATCATGCCATCACAGGTGGATAGTAGCAAAAAGAAAATTAAATTTCACTTTACCAAAGTAGAAATCACTGAACTGAAAAAAGTTAAATCTAATATAATTATATCTGATAGTCTGTTAAAGGTTTGTTTTAGGCTAAGAATTTAAAGATTTCTTGGGTTGCTCTTTATCTTCTGTGTTCATATCATATATTAATGGGAAGTTGTATTTGCATGCTACTACAAACAGCCAACAGTACTTGTAGTCCTCGTGTTTATAGTAATGTTGATATAAATACCAGATGAGATTATAGGTATGGGTTCTGTATCTAGTCATGGAGGATATTATTTTTTAAGTTAGTTAACAGAGTGTAATCACTGTCATCCAATATATAATCCACATAATTACAAGTAGGTAAGAGACATCATTTGTTATAATCTATTGCTTTCCAGTAACATGATTAAATGGATTTATCAAAATGTCTTCCTGGGCTAATGGAAATGTTCTTCATTGCCCTGTGGCTGACCTTAGTTTGATTGCCACTTCCTCAGTCCCTAGGCAGGCAGGGGCCTACAGTGCTTCTGAAATACAGTGTTTATTGGAGAATGAGTACTTTATATAGCACTAAACTAATCTACCCTAGTTGGCTTTATGGATTTTTAGCAAGTTACAGTAATGCTTTTTCCTATGTTGGAACAACAAGAAAGACATAAAAATTCAAAGCCAAATAAAAGACACAAAGCACAGTCTATCTGGCTGGTGAGAGGAGGGGTATTAGAGCTTTCCTGCTTGAAAGCTGGAAAAAGTTATAAAGGGCACATTTGATGAAAAAGTTATATTAGGGCACATTTTATTAAAATCTAACTAAAACGTCAAGGTGTGTTTCTTTTAGGTACCTGTTAATATATCTTTCTATAAAACTAGAGATTATTTTTCTTTTTTTGTGTGTGATGTATATCTTAAATTCTGATTTCATGAGAGACAATTTAAAAAAACAAAATCCATACAGAATTTTATAAGCTAATGGTAATAATTATTTTTAATTTCTGATTTTCATTTTGTATTTATCAAATAAAAATAATTTTTGACAACTATATAATAGAGTCCAAAAGTAATTTAGTATTAAGTTATAAAGTACATCATATTATTAAATATGGGAGACATAAAATTTCTCTGCACTAAACTCCATAATGAATCAAATTGATTTGTTTTTGCAAAATTTTGTTATAATTGGTGGATTCATACAAATCTTATTGTAATTTGCAACCTAATTTATAATCTAAAAAAGAGAAAATAAAAGGTAATTCTGATTATTCGTGTTATATTTGAGAATTGGCAAATGAATAGAAGAGATCTGAAATTGGTAGAGAAAAATAGGAAAGATTCTTCTAACACCTTGGCCTCTTAGTTTCTTGAACTTATTTTCTACAGTGATCTTTTTTCCCGTCCTACGTCAGCCATATCTTCCTGTGGTCTTGTTATTTAATTAAAACAATTCTTAAATACTAATTTCAAGCTTCCATTTTCTGCTAATCGTGTCTCGTCTTTCTAGCCCACTTCTTTAGTATCCTAACCCTAACAATCCTTCAGCCTTATTCAGGCCTCCAATCCATTGTTTCTACCATCTTTTCATGATCATTACCTCTTTCATGTCCTCTCTTTCTTCCTTAGAGTGGGCAATATCCCATGGTCATTCATTGTAATCACTTTCTTGCATGTAGCCTCAACTCTTGCTTCATGGATCTTGCTTGACAAAAATCCGTACCTTGGATAAATACAACTCTGTCTATTCTGTGCCTCGGAGCTAAATGTGACTAGAGACAAACAAAATCATGCTGATTGGTGTATCTTTAAATTCACGACCATAATCTTTAGAGAGCCCCCTAATGTTGCTAGGCAGTGATAGCATATTTACCTGGTTTATCCACACTCTCCTAAATGGCCATTTTACACTTATCTTTTCCTCAGACCTTTAAAACACCTCTCCCATATTCTCACCCTCAGCTGATGACTTCATTTCCTATTTTGTTTCACTGATTAAATGAAGGCAATCACAAGAGAATTTCCACAAGCTTCCAACTTGGTCTCTGTTTACTTACCTGCATCTTATACACATACTCTTCTTTTTCTCCTGTTACTCTAGATGGCATGACCAATCTCCTATCTAACACCAAACCTCCATGTTTGCTTCAGATTACATTCTATATTCCCTCTGGCCTAAATCAAGGACTTCCTTCACTTTAATTCTTCCCTGCATCATCAGTTTTTCCCTCTAGTAGAGTGTTACCATTAACATTCAAACGTGATGTTATTTCTTCCATTTTTCTCTTGATCCCACCTCCCCTTCCAGCAATCACTCCATTTCTCTAGTCCCTTTGATAACAAAACTTCCCCCAAAGAGTTGTCTACATTTGTTGTCTCTAATTCCTTTCCTCCCGTTTCTCTTGAGCCCAGTCTAAGTAGGGACCTGCTAGTGGACTTGCTAATGTCACTCATGACCACATTACTAAATTCAGTGTCATGGCTTTTAAGTGTCATCTGTGTGCACTGTCAATTTTATATCTCTAATTTATATTTCTACCCTAGACCTGTTCCCTGAATTGTCTTCTCTTCACCTGAGATTTGGGATTTTGTTTAAAGGTGTATTTTATTTAGGTGGTTGGTTTGATATTTAATTGGTTTTATTCTTTTATTTCTCTGACACAAGTCAGTGGATGTTGGAAGACTGAGGGGAACTGCATAATAAACTGCCTGTTAATTGCAGTGCAGAACTATGGCGAGGTCCTGTTGCTGGATTCCATCATTCCAATTCCAATGCAATGGCAAATAATAGGTTCTTTCTTTATAGAGTATCAGTCTTCTCTCAATGGACTAGACAACACTGGTATTACAGTATCACTCCTAAACAAAATTTATTATGACCAAATCGGAAAAGTAATATGATTATAATCTATCTCGTCATATAAAATTATAGATAACAAGACCTGGAGAGAAAAATCCTGGATTACACTCCCAGCTTGGTTAGGGTCTTAGAGTTTTCATGTATAAAATAGGAAGCATTGATTTTAGTTGCCAGGGTGGTTGTAAAAATTCATTAAGCAGGAGAGGTACATTATATGTGAAATCACAAATTACAAAGCATGATTATTACAATTATTTATGCTAGTAAATACCAATAGTAATCTATTTCATTCAACTCTCACTTGATTTTTATAACAACTCTACAAGATTACAGGCTGATTTTGATATCTCTAATTTATAAATTAGGAAATTGAGGTGTTTAGAAGTGTTTTGTGGATTGTTCAAGGTCATCAGTGAATACTTCTGATACTGAAATCTCCATCTGACCCTCCATAGCTTCCAGTTTCTTGACACAAATATATAAAGCTTTATTCCAAAGATGCCTTCTTTTTTGGAAGCTGTTCTCTATAATGAGATTTTTTTAAAAATATCTTGTAATTGTCATTATATACTTGTTGAAGGGTATTTATATACATTATTTCACTTACTGTAGTTCTCAAGAATATTAATGAAATTTTGGTGTGTGAATGAACTTTTAGTTACCGTACACTATTAATCATTTAGTAAAATGTAGATATAAAATAACATGCTTTTAAATTGTTTACTGACAATATTATTCTCAAGGTTTGGTGAGAGCTATATCTTAAATCACGTCTTATAAAATTTTTTTTTCTTAACTTGATTTTACTGCCACTAGGGGGTGCCTGTTAATTGAGTCTTATTTTGTATTTACATTTTTTTTTAAAGCTAAGAGCAGTAAAATTACCATATAAGTGTCTGTAACTGAATTATATTTAGAATTATTTTAAAGTAAGTAATGTTTTTCAGAAAACAGAATTTCAGGCTTTTTGAGAATTTAAGAGCAAACTCTTTAATTGTAATCTTTATAACAGTTGAAATGCATTTAAAAACTTTTAAAATCAGATTTCACTAATTAATTCAAAGGTGATGCAGTACCCCTATGGCACAACTTCAGGTTATACTGTAAATCATGGTAAAATCAGAAGGGATGGGGACTGTTAATTATACCTGTTTCATATTATTATAGGAAAAATTCAGTCTGTCAAAGATTTATTGATTACCTACTAGATGAAAACAAGCTCTGTCCTGTGGGAGCTTATAACCTATTCATTAAGGTATATATAAGCTTATATATTTATTTATTTATTTATTTATTTATTTAATTTATTTATTTTTGGCTGTGTCGGGTCTTCGTTCCTTTCTCTAGTTGCAGTGAGCAGGGGCTACTCTTCGTTGTGGTGTGCAGGCTTCTCATTGCGGTGGCTTCTCTTGTTGTGGAGCACAGGCTCTAAGCACGCAGGCTCAGTAGTTGTGGCTCATGGGCTTAGTTGCTCCATGGCATGTGGGATCTTCCTGGGCCAGGGTTTGAACCCATGTCCCCTGCATTGGCAGGCGGATTCTTAACCACTGTGCCACCAGGGAAGTCCCCTTAATTCATCTCTTTAAAGAAAATTTCCAACACTGTTTTGGTGTCCTGTGTGCCACTCAGGTTGATTGATCCAGTAATCACCTCTTTTCTTCATCTGCTCTAAAAGTTGGTGTTCCCCAGAATTCTGTTTTCAGCAATCCCTCTTACTGTACATTCTCCCTGATGTCTCCTCTCAATAGTTCAATTTCCAAAAACATATATAGATGACAAGTCTCTATTTATAAACACCTGTTTCCTACTTGCCAGTGGAGCTTTTCACTGGTGTGTGTCCCATATGTAATTCAGTCACATGTCTAGAACTGAGACAATCCAGAAAAATATGTACTACTTACTGCCTATATTTTTTGTCTCAAATGTACAATGCTACAAAATGTTGCAGTGTATTCCAAGTAGGATGATAATTATTTAAAAGGTCATCAGTTTGGTTTATAAGTAGTTAATGAATTTATTAAGATTATTTTTGGTAGGAAGATGAGAATAAGAACCAGGTTGTAGTAGATTTTAATGGATAAGTGAGAAATGAGGGATTAGAGTTACTGTTATTTTCAGAAAATTCAACTCTGAAGGGAGAGAGAAGTTGAGGGAGGAGTAGGGTCAAGAGACTGAAGAATTATTAGAATTATGAGGAGGAAGAGACAGCAAATAGGAAAAATTTGAAAAAGTGAAACCAAAAAGGGTATGGGAGTATCTAAACTTAAGCTGCAATGATAAAATACCATAGACTGGGTGACAAACAATAGACATTTATTTCTCACAGTTCTTGAGGCTGAAAGGCCTAATCAGGGTTCCTGTGAGATTTAGTTTCTAGTGAGAGCTCTCTTCCTGGCTTGCAGACAGCTGCCTTCTTATTGTGTCCTCATATGGGGGGATGGGGGTAGGGGGGAAGGAGGGAGGGAAAGGAAGTAGGGGAAGGGAAGTAGAGGAGGCAGGGAGCAAGCAAGTACTGGAGTCCTCTTGTCTCTCTTCCTCTTCTTATAAAGACACCAATCCTATTGGATTAGGGCCCCACCCTTATGACTTCATTTAATCTTAATTACTTCCTAAAGACTGTTTACAGATACAGCCATATTGGGGGTTAGGGCTTCAATATAAGATTTCTAGGGTTGGGGCATGCAGTTCAGTCTATAGCAGGGAGGCAGGGTAGAGTCCAGGGGTTAAGTGTTGAAGTTACCTGGCAGGTTTAGAGATAGTAGAAAAGGCAGAAGAATAGAAGATTGGAGCAAGTGAAGAACATTTCTGGATTCTGGATTTCAGTGCTGTTAAGTAATAGTTGTTGAAAAGTTTAAATTATAGATAATACTGCAGTAGAAGATAGGTAATAGTTACAAGAATAAGGATATGAAGTTAAAGTATTTGGTAAGTGATAGTGACACAACAGTTATCATTTATGAAGACAGGCTTTTTGCCAAGCCCTTTATGTATATATTATCTGATTAAATCCTCACAATAAATCATAGATAGGTGTTCTTTGTCACATTTTGCAGATGGGTAAACTGAATTAGAGGTAGTGGTTAGGTGATGGCAGAGAGAGGGTAGTTATTGAGAGCTTGTTTAGGTTCTTGTTTGAAGAAAGCTACAGCTACTGATTAAATTAGTCTGTATTAGAAAAGTATAAACCTAGGTATAAATGTTATAACTTAAGGGGATAAACACTAAAGAAAAATTCTTTTTTCTTTTCTAGAAGAAAAAAGAATAGTCAGCTATATGTTGTTTATCAGAGAAATATTTCTTAAAGAAATGACACAGAAAAGAGAAAATAAAGGGTATAAGAAATGATATTTAAGCCAAATATTAATTTTATAATGTAGTGTGGCAATATTAATATCACATAAAATTGAATTTAAGGCAAATAATATTGAGGGACAGTTTACTAAGAAGATATGACAATTGTAAACTTGTGTGCACAAATCAGCAAAAATTGACAAAATTACAAGGGGAAATAGTTCAACCACAATTATATACAAATGTCTTATGGAAACTAATGAATTAAGCAATAAGTCTTTGTAGGCTGTTTATTATTTGAATAACCAAATTAAGCACATATAGAATACTTATGAAAATTGACCACATATTAGAACACAAAGCTAGTATCAAAGAATCACTATCATGCTGACCCATTCTCTGGCCATTATGCAATAAAATTAGAAGTGAAGTAATAATAAAAAGGTATCTCTGAGATTCTCCATACATTTGGATACTACAAATAATTTACTTCACAATAATTTATGGGTAAAAATGAGATCATGATAGCAACCACTAGCTGTTCAGAAGTGAACATAAATAAGAGTGCTATATATTAAAACTTTGAATATAGCAAAAGTGGTACTTAGAGGGAAATTTGTAATATTAAGTCCACTAATTAGAAGGTAAGAAAGATAGAAAACAATTGCATTGTATGTTCAACTTAAGAAAATAGAGAAATAACAGTAGAGTAAGTCTGAAGAAAATAGAAGGAAAGAAAGATTTAAAAGCAGTAATTAATGATAGAAGTAATCAACAAGTAATAACTGCTTGAAAAACCAAGCCAAGAAAAAACGAGGGTAAGCACAAAAATATTAGGTGTGAAAAAGGGGACTTAACTACAGATTCAGAAGAGATTATTTGATTAATAAAATAATTATTAAGTAAGTTAATACAAAACAAATAAGAAATTAATAAATTGTTTTAAAACAAAAATGTGTGTGAATAGTAATAAAATAAGCATATCTTTATGGCTTATTAAAATCTGAAATTTAGTTGAAATGGAAAATTTTGCATAAACTATCAAGTACTAAAATGAATACAAGAAATAGGTAACCTGAAAAAATGATAGCCATCAAAGAAATTGAATTTATAGTCAAAAATTTCACATGCCACTTCTTCACCCTCCCCCACCCCAGAGGATTTCCATAAAGAAATTTTACACAAACTCTTCCCAGTGAGACTGCTACCTATCTTATTTTATAATGTTCATGTAGGGCTTCCCTGGTGGCACAGTGGTTGAGAATCTGCCTGCTAATGTTGGGGACACGGGTTTGAGCCCTGGTCTGGGAAGATCCCACATGCCGCGGAGCATCTAGGCCCGTGAGCCACAACTACTGAGCCTGCACGTCTGGAGCCTGTGCTCCGCAATAAGAGAGGCCGTGATAGTGAGAGGCCCGCACGCCACAATGAAGAGTGGCCCCCGCTTGCCACAACTAGAGAAAGCCCTCGCACAGAAACGAAGACCCAACGCAGCCAAAAATAAATAAATTAATAAATTAAAAAAAAAAGTTAATGTTCATGTAATCTTGTTACCAAAATTAGAAAAAGATAATGTAAGAAAAAATTGTGTGTAAATCTCACTTATAACCATAGATAATAAAAATGAGTAGGTAAACTTTTCTTTGCCTTCTCTCAGCCTTACCATTTAATGACCTCTTCTTTCCCCTGTCCTTATTCCACTACTTCAAATGGCACCTCTCCCAGCATTCAAATGGTCTAAGATGTAAATGAACCAAAAACCATAACTTGATTATGTCTCTCCCCTGCTCAAACCCCTCCATTTGCGTTTTTACACTTAGAATAAAATCCAGGTTCCTTACTAAGGTATATAAAGGACTTATATAATCTTGTTCCTGACTCTCTCTAACTTCATCTTTTATCATTCTCATCTCTGGCTTGTATCTTGCCAGCCACACTGGCCTCCCTGCTCTTCTTTAAACATTCTAAGTGTGCTTCAACTTCAGGACATTTGCACTTTGCTATTCCCCTGCCTTAAATGATCTACCACTTATCAACTTGACTTACTCCTTTACTTTATTCAGGCCTCTACTCAAATGTTACATCCTCAGATAGGCTTTCCTTGATTCCCCTGGCTAAAAAAGCCCCTCTGTTATACATTCTCCCTTTATCTTACATTATGACAACAATGCATTATATTAGTAATATTAGTAATATATTCATATTTGTTGTCTGTGTCCCTCATCACAATGTAAAGCTGTAAGAAATCAGCAGCTTTCTTTTTTGTTCACTGTTGTATCCTCAACAGCTAAAAGAGGGCCTGAAATATAGTAGGTACTTAGAACTATTTGTGGAATGAATACTGTGAAGTGCTACATGCCTAAGGATGTTTGCCTCCTAAGAGAGACCAAAGGTAAGAAGTAAAGTTCTAATGGAGGGATATCAAGCATCATGCAGAACAGATATAAGATACTTGGGGAGCCGAAGATCTTACAAGTGTCCCATAAATGTAATGAACTAGGCAATCTCCACTTCTTGACCTGAGTTTAGCCTTTTTGTCCAGTGTTCCTTTTCATTTTTCTCATCAAAGTATGGAGTAATGGAAGGAGCTCTGGCTTTATAGTGAGACACTGTTTATCCTATAACTGTCCTACACTGGTTTTGTGGCCTCAGGCAACATCTTTCTTCTCTGAGTCTTAGTTTCCCTAGTATTATTTCTTATATGGCTGTCCTCTCTCCAACCAGATCCCAAGCTGTAAAGAGCAAGAGCATTCTTACTGAGCATCTCCCTCAGTTCACGAGAGTGCCATCTATATAGAGGCCCTTAATAAACATTTGTTGTAATGAATATGAAAAGTTTCATGACAAATTGAGGGATTTAATTTTTTATCCATGCATGTGTAGTTTCTCCATTGGCTGTTTTGCTATTTGTCAAACTCATCATAAAGTGTTTTTCAGATAAATGGAGAGTCCATCTCATTTATTCATGCAGGATGTCAGTTATTCACTCATTTACTAGATATAGATTGAGTACCGTCTTAAAATGTGTTAGGTCCTTGTTCTAGGTGTTAGGGATACAATGAGAAACGAGACAACAAGGTACCTGCTTTCATGGAGTTTACAATATAATATGTGTAGACATGGTAGGGTGGAGGGACAGGCAACAAACTACAAATAAACCAGAAAAATTATCAGATGATAACAAGTGCTTTGCAGAAAACTGAAATAGAATGATATGATAAGAAGTAATTGGGTGACTACTGTAAGTTGTAAGGTCAGGAAAGTGGTACTGTTTCAACTGAGACATGAATGATTGAGGAACCATTAAAGTGAAGAGCAGAATGAATAGTATTCTAGGCAAGGGAAATAACTAGTGCCAAAGCCCTCAGGCCATGTATAAATATAAATGGAGAAGGTTTAGTATTTCTGGATTTGGTATTACTAATGATCACCTTGCTAGAAAAGGACTGAATGGGTGTCTTGGTAATAAGACAGTCTTTTCAACTTGCTTTGGTCTTATTCTAATAAGTGCTAAAAATGTCCAGCTCCATTTTAATTATATAGATTGTCTTCATTTTTATGGCAGGGTGACAGAAAATAAGGTATCCCTTATGTGTAACTGTCCCTTTTACAAGTAGTAATTGAGTCTTGCTTTTGAACTTTGACCTTTTTATACTGGGAGGATGGTTCCCATTAATATTTTGTTGAGTTCTGTGAGGGTATTGTTGAGCTCTGGTCATGCAGTCTAGCATATGGTCCTCTTGTATGGCTTCTGAGTTGTGAAGTTGCTTTTAATTCTGACTTTGAATTAGTTGCTATTTGTGCAAGCATTAGTAAATTCAGTAAATTCAATTAGTAAATTCAATTAGTAAATTCTAATTGGGACTCCTGTGATAGTTAAGTAAACCACTGGTGTTACAATATATGGCCTTTTTTTGTCCTTGGAAAACCGTTGGTGGGAAAGCAGGTGACAGTAGCCTTGAGTTAGGTGAGAGTAGGGTATTATATTTTCTGATGGATACTGTGGAAGGAAATTGAGGAGTAGTGAGTCAAGATATCTGAGTCCTAGCCCCATCTGAGTTCTAGCCCCAGCTCTCCTACAGAATCACTGTTTAACTTAGGGCAGGTCACTCCTCTCTGCTCCGGGCCTCAGATGTTACCAGAAAATAAAGAGGCTCCATGACTGGAAAAAGAAACTGCTTTAGTAGCCAGACAAGCACCAAATGGATCATGTGGCTTAGACTTGAGTCCTAAGTGAGGTCTTTTACCTTTCACTCCAGATCTAAATCTTAGGACCCACATGCTCAAGTGACCTATAAAAAGAGTTATGACTGGGTCTTCAGAGCCTTAAGGACTGATGCAATAGACCTGCCTCACCAACCTGGTCACAGCAGGAAACATAGCTTAGAGAGCTCATGGCAAACCTTATCCAGGGGTGTTTACCACAGAGGATAAAAAGTGGAAAGGAATTTAGTGCACTAGGGCATAGGAAATGGAAGAGGAAACTGCTGGTCTCATCCCCTGCCTTCTGTGAAACCTAACCTACTACAAGGTGACCTTGTGAATAATTATAATAGTCTCTTCTTTTCTCTGGAGGAGGCAGGTTTAGAATGGGGAGAAAATGCTACAAGTGTTAAAACACTTCCTTTGTGAGGAGAAGCAGCATGGGCAGAAATAGTGTTCACCCTGTAAGCAGAGGCAAAAGCTTGAAGAAAAGCAAATGAAACATTGTTCTCATGATCCTTGAGGTCTCTTCTAACCTTCTACGTCGGATATGCACTTCACTAAATCCATTAAGCCTGGTATAATTAAGGGAAAAACTGAACTATTCCTCTTCTATCTCTGCTTCTTATAACTAGCTGTGGTAATAGGTAATCAGCTGTGCTTCTAGCCTCGGTCTTAGCTAAGAGGTGACACCCTCTGGGTGGTATGTGTACTGATACTCATACAAACAGTTTATTTTTTTCTTTTTTGTTTTTTTTTTCCATCTCTCCCACCCTGTACTGAGGCCATTCAGGATACTTGTTCACCCCCCATTATCCCAACTAAAAAGATAACTGAACAGTATCATGGAACTATTGTGGGGTTCACTTACTACAAGGACATTCTAAGGATGCTTTCAGATAGCTCTCATCCTACTTCTGTTTCCTCAGCACCTCACAATCTCTGCACAGATGTTAATCCTTATAATATTTTTTACTTTTTATTAGCCTATATCCTGCTATTTCAATTTTTGGTGTTCTCCCTTAATGCAAGAGTCATATCCATCAGAGCTCTGACTTAGAAGAAAGCTCTAGAGTATCATCTTTGGAAGGATTTAAAGCAATCATCTAATCTAGTCCCATTTTATGACTAGGGGAACTGAGGTACAGAAAGGGGAAACTTTACATATGCAAGTAAATGTTCTGAAAGGATTGGTTAATTTTTTCTTCCAAAATGCTTTACAAAACAACTTCTTTTTTGTTTGTTTTCACAAAGGATATTCATCTGTGAAAATGTTTAACCAGTGTTGTAAGTAGTTGATAACAATTCGCTGTATCATTCTTAAAGTAACTCTTAATTTCTTAAGAATAAATTAATATAATCAGTGTTTCAAGTACATTATGGTGATTACTGTTCAACTTTAATTCTTGTGAGCATTATTATTAGATTTTGTAAAAGTGAAATTAGGAAGTATTGGATTGGTAAGTGTTTCTTAATAAGGGGCTACTTGAAAAGTGGCTTATATTAAGAAGAGGACATTTCCCTATAGTTATGCATTCTGGATGAAAGAAACTTGTCCCCAATTAAAGCATTGGTGGAGATCACAAGACATCTAATTGGATTGATGTAGCAAACCCATTTATATAGTTTACTGCCTATTGATAGGTCAGTGAGTACTGAGATTAGCTTGTTAACATCACACTTCGAAAAAGAACTGCAGGTATTCTCTATGGTTGATTTCATGGACAGTCGGAAACTTGGTCACTAATTCATGAATGAAACAAAAACCATTGTATCTGTAAATTTTTTTTCTTTCTTCGTGGTTTGTCTAGATGAATAGAATTATGTTTTGACAGTTTTGCTATGAACTACTTGATGGATCACAATATATCACTATCACCGCTAATTACCAAATTTTGATTAATTTTATATACTTTGGTTAGTACATGTAGCTGAATCCAGTATATCTCTATATTGATAAACAGTAATTATAGACATAAGGACACCTGAACTTTGAAATCTTCATGAAAATGTTGTTAAGAATTATGTGAAACCGAATGTTTGTTTATCTAGACATATTTAATTGCTAGCAAAGAAAGCAATTAAAAGTAGCTGCAGAGTAAGAGGCCAACCTTTGTTAAACGTGGTTTTAAGATTGTTACAGAACTTGTGGTGATGATAGCATGGTGTCTTGGAGGATGTTAACAACTGTAGCAGAGTGTTAATTAAGAATGATGTAATCTGCAGCTCAGAATTATTAGTATCATATGTTAGTTTAGCTGGACAGGAGCAAAACCTAATTTCAGTTATGATGAGGGCTCAAGTTATATTTGTAGTGGAAAGATTAACATTTTATTTTTGTGCTGTTCCTGAGACAATTTAAAAATCCTGAATGAAATACAGTCAAATGTAAACATCAAGTCCTTAGCTCATTTACATATGTGCCAGATTTTCAAACTGATTGCTGTTTGAACCTAATCTGTCATTGCTGGCTCCATTAGCTACTACAAACATTACATTTACATATTGATTTCTTATTTTGTTTTAGTGTAAATAATCCATAATTATAGTAAATTTGGTCTTTTGTTGACAAGAGCTCATATGACTCTGTAAGTTTAGAATGGAAATTTAAATTGCCATGTGTCATGCTTTTTAATTTAAAAGCTTGATATATCTGAAAGGATAAAAAGATCATTGTAGATAATAAAATATTCCCAAAGAGACAAAGGAGAGAAAATTTTGTAGGGCCTTTTAGAAATATATAAATTATAAATTATTAATGAAAAATTCAATAGCACATTCTAAGATTATTATTTATATTTTTATAAGAAACAGTCACAATAATTTGAAAAAATTACGTTTTTGGCTTCAATATCAGGTCATATTTAAAAAATAAAATTATTGGAAATGAACCTTCTAAACATGTTATTTTACATTGATATTTGTTTAAAATATCCAGTGCAAGAAAAGAAATAGCATACATACACAGCAGGAATGAAACAGGAGATTTTTTGATCTCTGTATTGATGTTAATATTTTACTCATCTTAACTACATATACAACATTGATTTGAGAAATTTAATTTCATGGACAACAGCCGTATATGTCAGTGGTCATATAGTAGTATTAAGTAGCAATGGCAAAAAATCTATGGTTTCCATTTACGTTGATAAAAAGTGTGTTGTATTTTTGAAGTTAAAAATATGGGACCCATTTAATTGCCAAAATAGTGGTTATCCAATTGTTCAGGTACTTTTTATGACTTATAATTTTTTTGTGGAGATATAATTTACATATAATAAATGGGTTCTTAAGTATTCCCCAGTTATATGAGTTTTGACAAACACTTATTGTTTTCTACAATGGATTTTAATGAGTGGAATTTTAATTTGGTTGTGTATATACCATTTAACAAACAGACATTTAGTAGAAGCCTGTGCAGAATTGATGGTATCTGTTTACTTGAGTGCTGTGAATTCAGAACTCTTAAAAGCCCTTATGTTAATCAGCTCAGGCTGCTATAACAAAATACCCTAGACTGGGTAGCTTAAACAACAGACATTTATTTCTCACAGTTCTTGAGGCTATAAAGTCCAAGATCAAGATGCTGACAGATTTGGTTCCTGGTGAGAGCCCTTTTCCTGGCTTGCAGATAGATGGCTGCCTTCTCACATTGTCCTCACTTGACAGAGGGAGAGCCCAAGCTCTGTTCTCTCTTCTTATAAGAAGAGTAATCCCATCATGGGAGTCCCATCCTCATGACTTCATATAAACATAATCATCTTCCAAAGGCCCTACCTCCAAATACCATCACATTGAGTGTTAGGCTTTCAGCATGTGAATTTGAGGGGATTCACAAACATTCAGTCCATAACAGCCCTGAAACCCAAGTCTGAATGTGTTGTTTTTCCTAGTCTAGTTGCTTAATCTTGATGGATTTATACTTTATAACAATGAATGCTTCCCCTAGAACTGTTACTGTTTTCATAGGAAGGCTCTGATTTAGCCTGGCCAAATCTTCTGCCCACTGAAGATTTAAGAGGGATTCTTGATTCAAGGAATTGCTGAAGAAGAAATCCTTAAAATTGCTGTTATTATCCTTGATACAAGACACCCTGCCTTTTACTGTTCTACCCTATGGGCCTGCTGCTATTTGTCAGGAGGAAGCCATTCCTCTTAATCAGGAATTAATGACAGGTATATAGGTACATGATGATCAAATGATCATTTCACTACCATAATGCAATCTTAAGTTAACCTTGAAAAATCACTGTGTCATACATATTAAAATATGCATGTGCTTTCTGCGTAAGTGGATCACTAAAGTGCTCTCTCAATGTGAAATAAGCAGTCAAGACAGTAAAGGTTGTTATATATATTTTCTTAATGTTGTTGCTTTCATCAGTACTTGACATATGGAGGCCAATAATTTATGGCTTTTTATGTTCTCAGGTATAAAAAAATGTCTGTAACTTCAAGTTTATTTATTGGAGCCTGTGTTAAAATTTGCTGTACACTAATTTTCCCCATACTGTCCTTCCCCCCCCCAAAAAAAACTGGATGGCAATATAAAATGTGTTAAACTAAGTCAGTGAATTAAAATGAAGTTGTTACTCACTAGAAGACAGATATTTTACAGATGACTTCTCTGTTCCTGATAAATGCTCATAGTTAAATTGGAATGGGATCCCCTCAGGCATAGGTGGACATTCATTGGCAGAATGAATGTCCAAGACTTGTGGACAGAAAAGAAAGTAGAGAAGGGATGTTCTGCCAAAACTATTTCTAGAATTTTGTTGGTGGCTTAGATATTAATGCTTAGTTATACTACTGAAAATTTTAAGGAGGTAGATTATCTATCTATCTATCTATCTTTTTGTAGTTCCCTCTCACATGCCTCCCACTGTCCCTCCCCCAACTTGAAAATTAAGAAACTGGCTAGGAGAATTATGAGATGGGTATATGTGAAAATGTCTAGCACTTTGCCACTAACTGCTTTTAAATGTTAACATTCACTGTGTTGTGTTTTTTTGCAAATAACCACCAGTTCAAAGCTTGGGGACAATGTATATGATTTTCATTACATTTCAAACATTAATTTCAATTTGTATTTGAGGGTACAGCAACGGTAAGTTTTAATGACTGTTGTCTATTTGTGGAAACAACCATCTCGTTGTTGGTAAATACCAATATTCAAACTGAAAGTAAAATCATAATAGAGAATGAAAAATTAAAAACCGGTAAGGAGAGAATAGATGTTCCATTTCTTGCGTTGAGTTAAAATTCAACTGCTTTTAAAAAATTTCTACATTTGCTTACACCTTTCCTTCTCCCTCTTATTGAAGAGAAAACAAGCCATTAAGGGAAACAAAAAACTGTTTTGTATTATTTCTCATCCACCTACTTTGGTAATTACCCTCAGCTATTCTGAAGGTCAAAGTTGAAGGAGCTCAATGAATGACTTTGCATTTTGAAGGTAAAAGAGAGACTGCTTGAAGGTGGATTAACTGTGGCTAACTATCCTAACCAACTATTAGAAGACACTATTGTGGAGAAAATTGCTCCTAGATGCAGCAACTAAGGGCTCAACATATTCTGCTAAGCAGCAGCTAGAATCAATTTCTATAGATAATATTTTAGCAATGAAGTCTTTGAAAATTATGCAAATCACCATAGTAAATTCCTTTATAGCCTTTGCCTCCTCCTTGGTCTAATTTAGGTATTCTTCCTCTGTATTTCCATACCATCTTAGCAAAAGTGGTATTAGAGCTCTTAGCAAAGGTACCATATGTGGGTTGTAGGTTTGCTTGTCTGTGCATTCCTCAATAAACTCAATGAAGGCAGAAATAAGATCTTACTGGGTCCTCTTCCCCAGTATCTGGACGACAAATCATAAGAGTTAGACCTTAGAAGAGTTACTACTACTTATTTTGTGTGTGACATTAAGCAAGTAACTTAACATCAGTTTCCTCATCTGTAACAAGAAAATGATAATAATAAACTTCATAAAGTTGACCCAAAGCCCTTACTTAATGCCTGATGCGTAGTAGCACTCATTAAAGGCTAGCCATTATTATTAATGGCTAAGTGAATGAATCAGGCTGGAGTCTGAGGTTGCAGATAATAAAAAACATTCTCACAAGGAACATGAATGTGGTATATCAACCCCCAAAAAGATCTGTGTTAAAAAGAACGCTGTGAGCTTGGATAACATTAGGCATAATGTACAGTTATGTTCCATGCATCAGAAATGGTTTTACCTGGAGATTATCATACTAAGTGAAATAAGTCAGAGAAAGACAAATATCATATGATATCGCTTATATGTGGAAGCTAAAAAAGAATGATACAAGTGAACTTATTTACAAAACAGAAACAGACTCACAGACTTAAAGAACAAACTTTTGGTTACCAGGAGGGTGAGGGGGGATAGATTGGGAGTTTGGGATTGACATGTACACACCGCTATATTTAAAATAGATAACCAACAAGGAGGACCTACTGTAACAACCTAAATGGGAAAATTTGAAAAAGAATAGATACATGTCTATGTATAACTGAATCACTTTTCTGTACACCTGAAACTAACAGAACATTGCTAATCAATATACTCCAATATAAAATAAAAAATAAATTAAAAAAAAGATTTTACCCTTTATCAACTCCTACAGAGAAATGAAACTAAAACATGAAAAATAACTGCCACAAAACCACCACAGACACTTTAGTTAATGTTTTACTGTCATTGTAAGATTTTATAGTATGGGTACCCCTCAAAAGTATTCTATTTTTAATAATAGACCACCTTAAAACTTACATGTAATAAAAATTCCTACTTGGCTTTGTAAAATTTAATATTCAGAGTTTTATCAGGTAAAGGTTATTTTCTTTTTTCTGAAGAGGAAACAATTTACAGAGTAGTTAAGTGCCTAAAATAAGGGCCTGTATATGGTAGACACAAATAAATAGTATTGAAAGAATTATTATCGTGGGGGTGGGAGACAAAGGTCAAACAACTAGTAGGGAGTGGAGCAGGAATTCAAATCTGACTCTGTGACTCCCAAGGAGTTTAAAGCCATAAATATTTTTTCTTGCCAAACTTACCCTTCCCCAGGGCTCCTGGGAAATTACAGAACTAGACTAAATTGGTGTTCTTCTAACGTAGTTTGGCAGTCAGTGCTGGTCCTGGCAAACCTTTCTACAAAGTTATTGCACAAGTCTACCAGTCAACATCAAGAAACATATCTAAGGAACTGCATAAAGGAAAGCACTAAAGGTATTAAGCATTTGTATAGATTCATATGTAAAGATAAAGGAGGATCTGTCTATGTAATAATCAAGACTTCTGGAATTCTGAGCTCCTTAGCCCAGCATTTGAACCCCCCATAATGTTGGTCTTTAACATTTTTCAAGTTTCCTCTTTCAGAAACCCTTCTTTACATCCCCTTATACTTCTTCCTCATTGCTTTCTCCACCCTTCCCTGTATTCTCCAATCTCATCTCTGCTCAAACTAGTCTATGTCTGAAATCACCTCTATTATATACTTGTCAAATTACAATCCATTCTTTTTTTTTAACATCTTTATTGGAGTATAATTGCTTTAACAATGGTGTGTTAATTTCTGCTTTTTAACAAAGTGAATCAGTTATACATACACATATGTTCCCATATCTCTTCCCTCTTGTGTCTCCCTCCCTCCCACCCTCCCTTACTATCCATTCTTCTTCATAGTACTTCAAAGTACTCTTTTTCTTCTCTACAATCCTCACATCTGTTTTAACTCTCAGAATAGTCTGTCTTGAGGTCAGTGATTATATCTTTGATTCCTGTATTATTACAAATAAGAATCAAATAATTATAGAAAGAATGGATGAATTGTGAACTCCTAGTAGGCAGGGTCTTACTCATCTTTGTATCCCTAAAGCAGCCTAGCCATTTGGGAGATAGGGTGCTGAAGAACATAGAATCAAATATAGTTTAAAAACTGGCTTCCATCTTTTTATAGCTGCATAACCTTGGGAAATTACTTAACCTTTCTGAACTACAATTTTGTGAGTAAAATGGCACTTCAAAGGTAGGCTTAAAAAATGAGAATTAGTCATTCTTTATATGGAGTTCCAAATATGCAGAACTATTCCTTAAGTGTTTATAGGATTGCCTTGAATCACCTTTTAGTATGCTAAGTGTCAAGGGAAATACAGGTGAATAATAAAGATACTTACTCTCAAAAGGCTTGTAGTCTTGAATTCAGGACTTCCACACATGCAACAAAGCAAACCATACAAAACACACTATAAATAAATATTAAATAAGGGATATGATACATGAATTCAGAGAAGAGGCAGTCTATAATAATACTAATGGTAGGACATGAGGTAGTCTGAAAGCTGTGCAGTATTTGGGAGGAGAGCCCTGTTTGCCTAGGTGATTTCATTTGGCTACAAAATCTATATACTATCTGTAGTAGTCCCCCTATCCATGGGGAATACATTTCAAGACCCGCAGTGGAAGCCTGAAACCACAGAGAGTACCATATTCTACGTATAGTATATTTTTCCCTATACAGGCATACACCCCAGAGATATTGTGGATTCAATTTCAGACCACTGCGATAAAGCAAATATTGTAATAAAGTTAGTCACATGAATTTTTTGGTTTCCCAGTGCATGTAAACTTATGTTTGCACTATACTGTAGCCCATTAAGTGTTCAACAGCGTTATGTCTAAAAAAAACAATGTACATACCTTAATTAAAAAATAATGCTGTTGGAAAAATGATGCCAATAGTCTTGCTCAGTGCAGGGTTGCCACAAACCTTCAACTTGTAAAAACCACAGTCTGTGAAACGAAATAAAGCAGAGTGCAATATAATGAGGTATGCCTATACATACATACCTATGATAAAGTTTAATTTATAACTTAGGCACAGTAAAAGATGAACAACAATAACTAATAATAGAAAATTTATAACAACGTACTATAGTAAAAATTATGTGAATGCAGACTTTCTCTCTCTCAAAATATCTTATTGTACAAATATGATGCCTTTTCCATCTTAATTAAGCACTTATCATGCACTGTAGCCATAACTTTTCCATGTAGCGGTGAGACAGCAAAACTAGCACAGAATTCTTTTTCCTTCACAATTTCATTGGTAGAAGATTCATTCTTACTGTTGATCTTAACTTCAGCGTACAATTTTTTTTTTAACTTTCACCTTTTCACTTAAAGGAAGCACTTTATGGCTCCTCTTTGGCATATCCAAATTGCCAGAATCACTACTCTTGTGCTTTGGGGCTATTATTAAGTAAAATAAGGGTTGCTTGAATACAAGCACTATGATAGTCTTATCTGATAACCAAGATAACTGCTAAGTGACTAAGGGGCAGGGTATTCTGGACATAGGGATGATTCATGGCCCAGGTAGGATGGATCAGGAGGGCGTGAGATTTCATCACTCTACTCAGAACAGCCTGCAATTTAAAATTTATGAATTGTTTATTTTTGTAATTTTCCATTTAATGTTTTCAGACTTTGGTTAACTGCAGGTAACTGAAATTGCAGAAACGGAAACTGAAGATAAGGGGGGCGGGGTGGGGGGCCAGGTTCCTGTATGTGCTGTCGATTCTCCTGCTCCGAGCTCTCTTACTTGACCCTCCACTCTTATACACAGCTATACATGATATCTCTTTTTGGATCTCTAATAGGCACCTTAAACTTTGATATATACATAACTTCACTCTCAAACTTTCTACCTAACCTGTTCTTAACCCAGTTTTCCTTGTTAAATGCAATTCCATCTCTCCACTTGCTCCGACCACCTTAGAGTTTTGTTTTTCTCTCACATTCCATCAGTAAGTTGTCTGGCTTCTACCTCTAAAATACATCTGAACCTGACAACTCTTCACTCTCTGCCTCTATAGTTAGCGTAAGCCACCATCACTTCTTGCTGGGACTAGCCCTGCCTTGACTCTTTTCGCACTGTAGCCAGAGCAACCAGAATAATGTTGTATAAATGTACATGTAAATCAGATCTTAACCATTTCCCAGTGTAAAACCTTCCAATGGCTTTCCTTTGCAATTACTATAAATACCAAGTCCTTTACCGTGGTCTACAAGGACCTACATGATCAGATTCCTGCTCTCTCTTTCTTATACTAGCCTCAACTTAAATGTCATTTCCTCAGAGATGTCTTCCCCAACTATTATGTTGAAAATAATTTCCTTCCCCCCACCCCTCTGATACCTTTTATAATATTGTTTATTTTCTTCATAGCACTTAGCATTCTCTAAAGTTACTTATTTGTTTACTTGAGTATTGTTTCTTTTACTAGAATATAAGTTTCATGAAAGCAGGGACCATTTTTTTTTTTGTCGTAACTGTGTCCCTAGCAACTGGAACAGTGTCATAAACATAGGTATGTGCTCAATAAATATATGTTAACTGAGTGAATGAACATGCTGCGTTCTTCCATTTATTATTTCCTAGTCTAAAAAGTGCCACTCATCTCCTTTCCCCAAATAAAACAAAAATTTAGTCCCTTCCAATTAATAAACTCTAAGGTCCTACTTATCCTTTATATTTCAATTTATATTTTTATTCTCCTCTGAAGCTTTCCCTTAACCCTTTCCCCCTCTCACTGAGGCAAAGTTAAGCACTTCCTTCTTGGTTTTCATTGTATTTTTTTTGAATTTCTCAGTTGTATCTATCACTTTATACTATGGCTGTCTACGTGTCTGTCTACCCTCATTAGATTGTGAAGGTTTTCATGGACAGGAACTGTGTATTATTTGGGTTGGTTTCCTTAGCATCTGGAATAATGCGAGGCATTCAGTTAATGTAGATAAATAAGTGAATCAAAATCAAAATCTTAATTCCCATGGTAGTTTTCCAGAAGGCAGCATTACTGTGTAAAATACAGATATGAGTAAGACTCTTGCCTTCTGAAAATTTACAGTTTATTCATTATTAAATAAATATTTATCTGCAGTGTGCCAGGCATTATGCTTTAAGTGGTAAGGATCAAACACAAAGGTCCCTGCCTGAAGAAACTCTATTTTAGTGGGGTATTATTTCCCTTGACTTTGATCAATAATATTTCATGCTGTATATAGGTGTTTCCTAGGTATTTTGAATCTGTAATTTACCTGTGAACTCGATGGGTGACACTGGGACACACAGATTAACTGCCTAATTCTAATCTTATGTTGCATTTATATTTATCACATAGTTACATATTGGCAAAGGAGGAGTGATGAAGGCCAGAACCGTATATTTTTTTTGCTTCTAAAGCATAGCATGGAAGAGAGACTAGCACTACACTTGAGACTAGCAATACAGATTGTTCATACATAATGGTGACAGATTTTTATTTTCATTGCCGATGGTGCTTTTTAATATTATAAACAAATAGAACCATGGCCTATTTTTCTTAATTGATGTGGCTAAATTCATTTATTCTTCATGTTTCTGACACATTTCTTACATTTTGGAACTTTGGCACAGAGTTTAATGTTGCTCTGAATTCTCCAGTTTCTGAATTCTCGGTATTTCTGACTTGTAAGTGAAAGCACAATTATTTTGAAGGAATTTCGGTATAGCAATTAAAGTTCTGTAGATTTCCATACTTTCTCAATTTTTACTGAAACTGTATTTGTATACCTATATGACACTCATGAGTATAAACAATAGTTTCAAATTTCTGTTCTTCCAGAACTGCTGTTTCATTTGGAATTGAACCAGAGTTTTTGGGTATACATTTTAGTAGCATATTTGGAATTTAATATAATTGACAAATTTGCTTCTCTTGGAGAAAATACATATGCAGACAGCAGCACATGACTTGTCGAAATTCTTATGTATGCCAAGTATTTATAACTGAAGTTTAAAAACACCTTGGTAGAGAAGGAGTTAACAGGTTAACTCCCCTTGGTTGTTCTCAGCTTGCTCTCTTGCCTTTAGGAGCTGAAAAGATGATAACATTGGGCCCGGACATGCCTGTGTGGAGGTTATGGTACTCCTGGGGTTTTTTCAGCTAACCGTAAAGCAAGCTAGAACTTGTTCATCTCAAGAGTTCCTTGTTTCTCTTTCAGCCCTTTCAGTGCCCTGCAGGAGTCATTAAATCAAAACTTCATGCTGATCATCACCCACCGGGAAGTCCAGCGGGAGTACAACCTGAACTTCTCAGGAAGCAGTACCATTCAAGAGGTGAGTTATGTCTCACAGCTAAGGAATAAAGGTAGCTCATTATAGCTAATGTTGACCCTGTTAAAGAGGGCTTATGTGTTCTGGTTGGAAACTCTCTTTATGTTTCATTATTGGGTTTTTAATTTTAATTAACTTGAGCATCAGTGATTACTATAGATACATTAAATGACTTGACCTAGAAAGATAGATGTTGTGAATGAAAGCTCTTGATAATTCTTAAAATAGTCAACTTTTAAAACCCTGCTTAAAAAAAAAACACATTGTTACATATTTCATAGTTTTATAGTAGTTATTCAGAATATTAATTTGGAGATTATCGACAGCGTGCATTTTCGAACATGCGTATACTTTATTTGAAAGGTTGCTCTCAAACATATTATTTATAGTGTGTATCCTGCCTATTTCCAAAAGGAATTGAGGAGGCTTTTCTTAAGCAGTTGAATTCCAGCCTTGGGCAGTATTCGTGAGATGCTGTAGGGAACCCAGTCATTTAGCTCAGAGTATCTAAGAAGAATCTATGTATAGTGTAAATATTTTCATCAATGTGACCAACCAGGGCCACTGTTTCAAAAAGAACCTCCCCCAAGAGAGAAGAGGTAACTTCTTGTCTGTGGCCCCACCCACCTAAAAGCTAGTAATTTATCTGCTTTGGGGGGGAAAATGTATAAGGCTATGTGACAAGACTTGTGTTTAGAGACAGTGAAATGATGATTATGTCACAATACCCCTTGTAAATTATGAAGACAACAGTCATTGTCCACTCATGTTTTTATAAAGAAAATTAATCTTGTTTAATCTTAGATTATTTCATAAATTTTTTCTTGGACTACATTGCTTCAACTAATTACTAATGTCATATTGAAAGAACAAGTTGTTTTCATCCTAATCATTTTTCGGAAGTATATGAATTATTTCAGTAATGACTGTTAATGGTTTTTCTTTTTTCATGTTTTATCAATAAATTTCAACTTCTGAATTTGGCGTAAATAACTCATTACTTGAAGTTTATTTTCTCTGTTTATCACTTGAATAGTTTGTTGACTAGTAACTAAGATCTTTAAGATTTTTCTTGGTCCCTAATTTGAATCATAGGTTTAAATTATTTGATTTTTTTCAGGATTTTAAATATATTAATTGCCATTTCATTTTTAATCTCTATAATGGATGTTCTGTTCTCTAAATTTAAAATTTTAATTCATTGAAGAATCATTGTCGTTTTTATATTAAAAATAATGTTTAACTCTGGCCCTATCACAGAGTTATTCTGGGAGCCTCATGGTTTTGAAATTTAAATTATATATTGAATAAAATTAAATAAGGAATTCAGTTTCAAAATAAATAACCCCAGTTTAATCAAGAACAGAAAAGATAATAGGTAAATTTCATTCTGTTGTTGATTTCCTTTTTTAAGTTGAAGAGTAGTATATCGCATGAAGGGTACATATAGACTGCCTTATTTTTTTTTTTCTGATTGCAATATTTACAGCCAGAATTTTACATTTTTTTGTTTTTTTGCATTTTTGTTTTAACATTTCCAGTTTCTGTAGTTTGAGTGTGTTTCAACTTTCTCCCACAAGGGGGCAGAGAGGACTATTAAACTGATAGTCTAAAAATGCCGTTCAGTGTTTTCAAATTAGCTTCTCTTATATTAACAAAAAGGAGCATAATAGCCAAGTTATTGTTTGATTTACAGATAATTGGCATATTGCAGGGAGGAGACTTAATTTCACCCTTTTAAATTAAACAGGGAGATTTAAAAAGACATAAAATATTCATTAATGTTCGGTGATTATAAAGTAGTGGCATGTATTTATTTTGCCTTTATTACTGTTTCGATGGGAAAATACTGCAAATATTTCCGAAATCGAGTTGGCCATACTGACAAGTTGAAATGTTTAAGCAGCGTTAATGCAATCTGCTCACACCTGATATCCTATGCAGAATGATTCAAAATGACTACATCAATTATTAAAAGAAATACTTAAAATTCTGTAAATGTGCCATTGTGTGCCACAGTTGGCTGAAACTGTTCTCTGCGTCCTGCTATTTAGATTACCAAATATATTTTAAGCTTCAAGGACTTGAAAACAGTATACCATTTTCTAAATGAAAAGTGTCCTGAAAATATTTTTGCAGACAAATATCCTTATGTATTTCTCAACAAGAGTTTGGTTTCTTCTTTTTCTTTCTTTTTTCCTTTTTTTAATCTTTTAAAAGTTGATTTAAAATAATATTTGAAATGCTAGTTGCCAGGAAAAAAATAAATGCAGTTGTTTCTAATATCTGTTGCTTTTCTGTGGGCAGACAGGTACATAAAAACTCTTTTATTCTGTACAGTTTAGAAATGGAATGTGGATTATACTCTCTAGGCCTAGGATCACACTCTGTAGGCCTAATCCTAAGACTTTTCTCCTTCAACTTGTGGAATATCTGGAATGGGGTTCAAGGAGGACAAGATGCTCTTATGCTACAGCCATGCAACCCACGGTGACACTTAAGTACATGTATTTTTGTTGTTGCATGATTGAAAGTCAGGTTGCAACACAATAAAAATATAGTCTTGAAATGATTTTGTAGTGTTACTTTATAAATGCTAGAATTTTTGCTATTAATTTGGAAGCTTAATGATACCATATATCCTAACTTGTAAATTAATTTTTGTCACCAGTTTCAGAAATCTTTTTTCAGTGTTGTTTGATAGGTTCAACAATGAATTCCGACCAACATTTAAAAGGAAGAAATAAAAAAAAAAAACAACTGATTTTATTTTCCAGTGTAGTTGTATATTATTTTTATTGTAGGTGGGGGAAAAAATACCATTTTCTGGTATTTTTAATTTTTGAAAGCCTTGCATTTCTAAAAGAAATCTCTTGTAATATTTTCCCTCCAGAGGGAAAGTTCTATTAAATGAAATAGGATTGACAAAGGTACTATAATTTCAATTTTTAATTAACAAAATACATTTTTTAAAATACTGACTTAGAAAATAGAATTTAGCTGCAGTTTGAATTTTAAATAACTCTTCAGTGACCATATGTTCATGCAGGTTAGTGGTGATAAACCGATAGTTGTACAAGTGTTTGTTCATTCTGTCTCTGTGATCTCTTGCCTCACAATGCATGACTTATATCCTTTGGGTGCTCTAGACTTTAATTTAAGCTAGTTAGATATTGAGGTTATTTTTTTTAAGCTCTTTACAAATCCTTCCACTTACATTATCCTCCTACTTGTGGAAAAGGCAATGACAGTATAAAAAGGTCAGAATGGAGGGTTGCAAGTAGTCATAAGAATAAAAATCCTTTCCCTTTTTCCATTATGACAAAATAGTTTATAAAAATTATCAAATAATGTAACAATAACTTTGTGACAATCTGTCTTTCTACCTTCTTGGATCCTTAATTACCTAGTTGACACACTTTAAATTAGTGAATTTCCCTGAAAATTTAAACAAGCTTACCTTATTTTAATGAATTTTCTACACTGAGAATTTAGATTTTTAAACAGTTAATTGTACAGATTTCAGTAATTCTGATTTTTAAAGATCTGTGGCTACAAATGCACTTGGGATTGGTTAAATTAGGGGGAAAAAAGATTGATTTGCCTACTTCAGATCCTAAACCCAGGTGTGGAAAAGGAAATAAAGTCCCTGAAATCAAGCCAACTTTTCTTGGAAACTAATTCTTTGTTGTCCATCTTACTATTGCAAAAGCTCCTATTAGACAAAATATCACTTTTCTTTTAGATGTCATACAAACTTAAGGAATACACACATGACCCAGAATAACACTGATAAAAAACCAAAGTAGTTTTGGTACGGAATCATGTAGTATTCCTTATCTCTTACATCGAGAAGCACTATGAAGAGCTGTTGGAATTATTTAAATCCTTTTCTGAGTTTCACTTTACCCTAGAATTCTCACTGTTCTTATTAGTGTTTATTTAGTTCTCAATGGGAATTAAAGGGAAAAATAGACAACTTATAAAGATATATCCTGCATGGAATAGTAAAACATTTCACTACTAATACTAGCAATTGTTAAGTGGGAAGCCACTACTTTTGAATTACCAACAAGAAGTGAACTAAATAAATCATACCGGTCCTTAAAAATAATGTTGGCTAAATAATTGTGAAATCATGAGACTAATTCTGATTCTGCAAATTTGAAACTCCTGTTGGGTTTTTTGTGTCTATTTTTCACTTGCTACTTACTCAACTTGCTTGACTAATACATATTTCAAACTATTCTCCTTTAATGCTGGACGTTGTTAACGGTACATTTGTAGTCTTTTACAGATTATACTAAAGAGCAATTTTCTAGTAGTGGGTTGACTAAAACTTCTTAACTAACATGTCCTTTCTGTATGTGTTTTACGTATAGTTTGTTTGTTTATTTTTTGGTTTGTTTGTTTTCCAGTATGGAGAGGGTGGGGGCTGCTGGCACAGAACTGAAGAGTAGAGAGATAAGAATGTGCATATGCAATAGGGTAAATTAAATTGTGTGCTTATTTAATTAAAAGTTTACGTGGTTTATTTTTACTGTAAGATGAACGGCATATATAAGCTCAATTAGAATGAACCCATTTTAATTAGCGTGTATCATAGTTTGATTTTTAAAAATTTGAAATCAAAATGACGTCTTAGGAAGAATGAAAGAGAGATAATTTCTTAAGCAACTGGGCAATGAATTTGAGCCTTTTTTCAGCTTTCAGAAAAGGAGACTGAGTTTCTTTTGCATGTATGTAAGTTTCAAGTTGCACTTTGTTACTGAGATCTGTTGAAGTTATACCACTTCAAATGAATAAATCAGTAATGATCATTTTATAAACTTTGGGGTTTTCTGTGATGCTTAATAAATTATCCCCTTAGGAAATAAATTTAATATTTACAATGCAGCTATTTGGAACTGACAAGTCTTTCTTTCCCTCCGAAAGTATTTTAGAATAATCTCTATTGGACATCTTTTTTTAGCCATGTAAGTATTTCTTCACCTACATTCAAGAAGGTTAGAAACAATGAAATTTTGTTAAGAGTCGATGGTGCTTTAGACCTTTGTTACTTAAGATATGTGTATCCTAACAGCTTCTTGGCCGACTGTATTTCATAATCTGTGATTTGTGTGTTGGTAGTTTTAAAATGCCTGGGTTAAGAGATATTATGTTCAGTTATCAGAAACTAATAAACATAAGACATTTTTATATGCAAGAAAAGGCAGAGAGTAAATAATTGCACTGGTGACCAATACTGTAATAATCCTGTTTTACAATATGCACTTGACAGGTTGTAATAGTGCTAATTGAAGAGACTAATTCACACTTGCTTCATTCTATTCAAAGGCAAAATCAGCAGCTTGTTTTGCTTTTGACCAGATGGTCCTCATGAACACCTACTGTGCACTTTAAGTGCTTTACTAGAATTACAAAGGCTGGGGGCTGCGTTCGACTCCAAATGATTTGAGGAGTGAGAGGGAGAGAGAGAGAGGGGGAAAAAAAAACCCTCTGTGCTCAATGGATTTGGTGCAAGTAAATTAATTCTAGTGGACCCATTACACATTGAGCCCCCTTTTCAAAGCTCTGAGCCTCCTCGCTTGCTCTGTAGCAATGAGAAAGAGAAAGAGAAAGGCAGATTACTGCAAACAGAAATAAAAAAAAGGGGTATGAAAGGGAGAAAAGAGGCCTTGAAGCCTTTCATATCATTTGAGTTTTTCAAGTGCGTTATTTTTGGGGAGGGTGGATATATGAAAAGCCAATTGGAGTTTTTTTTGTTTTAAAGTGAGCTATTTAAGCACCATGAATATAGGCGCAAGAGCAACAGTTGACTGAGTTTACTGTGGTGAAGCTTTGTGTTCGAGGATGAATCAAATTCATTATATTCAACTCTTTGTGTTTTAACATGAATGTAGGGTTAGTTTCACAAGACTGTGTCTGTTTAGGATAATTATAATTTAATATTTTCCTTTCATAAAGTTATCACTGTAGATGTCTAAAATTTTAATCAAAGCAGATTTTGTACACTGACTTTGAAGCACCCTGACAGTTTAAAATTCAAAGGAAAGCTTTTTTAGTTTTCAAAAGAAAAGAAAGGCTCATTCTAATGGCATCGAAGCAGAGATTATTATAACTAATTAGAAGTCACACATCTGTTAGCTTTTGGTTTGTGACTTACTTATGTATTTTTTCAGTAAAATATATACTTTAAAAATATATTGCTGTTATTGAGTGAACCCAAAGGGATAAAATGAACTTAAAAGAGAACCACTTATTCGAGCCAACCATTTTTCCAGATCTCCACATGTTCCCATAAAAATATGTAATGTATTAAAGTCCATTAAATGTAAATTGGAATTGCATAATTAATAACAAGTTCAAATGCACTTCCAAACAAAATATTTTTGCACAGTTCTTGTTAGCATAATTGTGATTATTAACCAAAGTTATTATAAAAATAACAAGAAAGTATAAGCAAATCCAGTTTGTGTAAATTTATAATTATTTCTTATCCTTAAAGCCGTTTGTATATAATTTGGAACACTGACACTGTAAAATGATTAATTCTTATTATTAGCTTATGTAAAATGATTAATTCTTATTCTAAGCTTATGTGGGTTAAAATACAAGGGATCATATCTAGGAATACGTGTCAGTTATTTTGTATTTGTATGTTTTTATACTTTCAAGTATAATTCTCTTGTGATATATTTTTGTTCCATGGTTTACTTCTGTTTGATGACATGTATTATTGACACTGTAATTCAACTTTATTTCAATTATCACCATTAACAAAGAATACAACAAAATCATACCAATAGTATTATATGACTTAAGGATAATTGTAAACATTTTACAAAAAATGAATGTCTAGAATTTGTATTTTTGGCATAATGCATCAATATGCTTTATACGTCAACATGTTTTAATTACATTTTTAGAAAATAAAATATAGAAATACAAAGACAACCACAAAAATATTTAGTTTTACTTCTCAAAGATTTTAATGAAGAGGATAGGATAACATGCCTTCTTTGATATTTAAATTAAATTTAATTAACTTCCTATTAATGTGGTCATTACTTTGGGACTTGTTCATTGAAATATTCGTTGTGGGGTGGGGAGGAACATAAGGGGAATCCCCAGACCTTCAACTAACAAAATATCCAATGAAATTTATAAGCAATGAGGTGTTAATGAATTGATATCCTCTGGGAAAAAGGGATTTCAAGAAAAAAATCTGATTAGGAAAAACTTACTGAAAAAAATTTTTTGCAGTAGACTATTTAAAATAAAGGTAAGACTACTAGATTCTCTTTCTTGTAGGTACCATAAAAAACTACCTTTAAAGCCAGAACCTCAATTAGCAGAAGTGGATTGATCATGACCATGCAGTCATTTATTTAGGTGGGGCTAGTTCTTTGGTTTCCCACACACAGTAGTTGGAGTGTTTCTCCTCATGAAGAAGAGTTTATTTCAGTATTAAAATATTAACCCCTAGATTCCTGAATGTCAGAGGCAAGGTTCTCTTCTATAGGGTAAAGTTTGGAAAAGGCTGCCGTTTCTTTATAGACTTTGATAAGTACCACATTACTTAAGCTGAGAAATGTTTTAGCATTTAACTATCCTCTAGCCATAAAATAAGAATTATATAACCTCCCCATTTTTCTCCCCACCCCACCCTCCCCCACCAAAAACATAAGCAAAAACAAAGAAGGAAGTAAATCAAAGGATGGGTAGGTAAATGAATATAAAATGCTCATAAACATAAGCTAGACTAAGACTAGGTATATTAAGATAAGGCCTGCATATAGAAAATATTTACATGTTTATCTTTATATACCAAAGATTATTTGTCTATAACCTGTTAAAACACGTGTATGGTAATTTTTCTTTTGTCTGATGTGTTTTGTGTATGGCCTAATACTATTTAGTCAAGTAGTTATTCTTTTTCAAACATATTTATTTTGGCGAATATGCTTAAAATTTTTTTATTGCTCAATTTAGGACTGTATTACCTTATTATTACACTCAATGTATTCCTTTTATTATTTTCTTAAACATTTTTTTTTAAAGAAAAAAGACTTTAAAAGCTCATAGTAAACATTTTCTCTAAATGACAAAATGTATTCCTTGCTTTGTGGTCATTGCGTGACCAGACAGTAGACTGCTGGATTGTTTTAAGGTTTTTACAGCTGCAAGGCAAAAGCATCTGCTCATTGCAAAGACGGCATTGTTTAATTTTGACACTGACTTTTCCATGTGTCTTGTACCAAGGACTGGATTAGATGCCACTAAGATGAAATTTGTTTTAAGTTGCTCCCAAAGTGCAGCTGTTCCCATATACAGCCTGATAGCTTAACCAAAACAGACAGACATAGGATCAATCAGAATCTTTGTACAGGGTCACCTCACTAGGCAAGAGAGGCTCAGAGGAAGAATGTTAATATTATTTATCATGAATAACTGCAAAATTAGTTTCCAGGCTGATTTAGTGTATGTAGAAGTAGCCCCCTGCCTGCTTTTTAGGGCAATAGAACCATTATTAAATATTTAGCTTTTAAACTGGAATATAATGGTCAGATAGCAAGGTGCCTATGTGTGCATTAGGCACTATTCTTCTGCAGTCAATTGCAAGAAAAAAGATCAGTTTATTGGTCACTAAAGTAGTAATTGACTGAAAATAAAACTCAATCTAAAATGCTGCTGCTAAAATCTCGAAAAGTGGACATTTTTGTAGAATGGTAATTTTTCTTTAATGTTTCAAGTGAATGAAAAATGAAAGAGCACCTCACTTCTTGGGTTTCCTAGGATTGTGTGAATTTCTACCCAGCTGGTCCAAATTGATTGATACAGGGCCAAATATTTGTCTGCCTACATTTCAAAGTCTATAATTTGCTAATGAATTGTGGTAATAATCTTTCATCATACATGAAAGATTTAGCCAAACAATTTGCTAAGTATGTATTTTGATCATAAAATTTTTGGACTTACACCAAGCTTTACATCTATTTTGCAGCTAATGCATGGGGGTGGAGGGAGAGCAGGGGGAGAAATAATACTGAACATGGACACTAGATGGAAAAGGATGAAGGAAACAAGAGGGAAGAAGATACTTTGGAAAAGAATAATGCCGGAAAAGTCCTATGAGTGACAGTGGAAAACAAATTAGATTTGCACATAGAGTGCAAAATAGAATTTTTAAATGCCAGCAGAGTTGTAGTCTTCAGTGTCTAGAGGTATGGTATCCATGAGGATGAACACAAGGAAGAAATCTTTTCCTTTTTAGCTACAGCTATTACACACATTGATTATGGAGTAATTTGCTAGAAATTTATGCTAGAAAAGTCAGATGCCCACAAATTAGAAGTAACTGAAGGCATAAGAATAAAAGCCAGATGTTTGTTGGGGTTGATTTAGAGACTTTGGGGGAAAAAAAACAGTGAAGAAATAAATGTGATTGGAACAATTTCAGAAGAAGGTGAGAGAGGAACCTCCTAGTTAACTCCTAGGAATGAATAGAAATGACTGTAGGCATCCAAGAGAATATTTTCTCTCTCCAAGACAAAGACCATACAAAGGGAGATGAAGCCTACTTATATTTGTGACGGGATATTTAGGATTAAATAACCTCTATTTGAGAAAGTACAAACTTTATTTATGTATCTTGGGAGGGCAGCATAAGTTATACTCCACATGAAGTCCAAGATTAAACTATGGAGTGAGAGGACAAGAAAATGTTCTAAATAAGACTCTTGCACATGTAATTTCTCTTTCATTGTTAGAGATCAAGGAACCATGACTTCCTATTTGACTGAAATAATCTGAATTGCTTTCAAGTTGTCTATGAAGAGAATATTTAATGATACTGATAAAATTTTTCTTGCTTTATGAGTAGGGAGTTTAAAAAAAAGAAAAGCAGGTAGCTTAATAGAGAAACCATATTATAAAGGGGACTGAACCTTCCATTTTGTAGATTTTAAAGATAAGCAGCTCTTGAATTTTTACATACATGCTGTACCTCCTGAATATGTCACATTTCCAGTCTCTATCCATTTATGTAAATCTCTTTTTGTTCTCTGATAGAGATAAGTCTGTTCTAAGTGTTAGTACAGTGATGGAAACTCTTAAAGTATTTAGGAAAGTTAAAGTTCTATATTGTCAAGCTTATTTCAGATGGGTTGAAATCTTGTTTTACACGACTTTCTTAGCCTCTTTCCCTTTGTCTTGCTGACTTTTTTTTTCTATTTTATTTAATACTTGTCATCATTTTGTTGTAGGTTGTATTGTTATCACATTATGATAGTTACTGAAGTAAATATAGAAGAGATCCAGTAATCATTATGAAGGGAAAAAAATTCATCATTATATTTAAATAAATTGTGAGATAATTAGTAAGATTCCTAATTCTCTTGTTAATAATTATATAAAAATTCCATTTCAAAAACAAATATTAGAGTTATAGATTATGTATGTAAAATTCAAAATATGCAGGTTGCCATTTGTTTCTAGTCCTTTTGGTGTTCTGTTATCAAAAGCACTTTACATTTACACCCCTGCCTTTGCCTGATGAAAATGTGAAATATTTTCACCTAAGAGGTATACTTGTAATATCTAATAATTATAGAATATCAGTGAAATATCAGTTCATTTCTGTTGAATTAGGAGATGTTTCCCTTATACTTTACCTTGTAAACAAGAGAATCTTAATAAGGTGTTTTTAAAGGCTGCTGTTTTCTTACAGGTAAAAATTTTTGTGATGATAACAGGTATGCACATGGATCAATTTGCTTGGAATTAGAAATTTCAGAAATACAGTAAAATGTCTTAGGAGTCCTAGTTTCTACTGGTAATTGTAATTTCAAATATCGTAACCCATTTTTGTATGTAATGAATGGAGCAATGTATGAAGTATCACTCTAAAGTAAATGTGATTGATATATTGACATGCATACATGTCATAAATTTAAATGAATGTTGCTCCTTCAAATCAGTCATTTCTGTTGTTGATAATACATACCCTCTGCTCAACAGTTACTCTGAATTTCCAGGAACTGGCTCTAGAGACTATGATGTGGGGTTTTTTTGTTCTGTTTTGTTTTGTGGAATAACCTCACTTATGGCCTATCTTTGTCCTGTGAAGAGGGGAAACTGATTTGTTGAAACTGCCATGAGTAATTTGAAGCCAAAAGTTGTGAGCCAGGTGGTTATTTAATCTCAGTGGTCAAATTTGTGGTTATTCAGGTTAGGTGTCTCTTTGCTGAGCTCCTCTCCCTGTGAACATGTATCTGTCAAAGCATTTACCACACTCATTTGCAATTATCTGTTAACTGATTTATTTCTCCTGTTAGACTAAGAGCACCTTAAGAATAGGAAAAGTATTGAATTTATCTCTTTGTTTCTAGGCCTTTCACTGAATTTGTCACAGAGTAGGTGTGTGCTTAATGAATGACTGAACTAAAAAAGAAGAATCTATAAATCAGTGAGATTATTTGTAACTTAGAGGCATTTGTAAATGTGAAGTTATCCAAGTATGTCTGAATATTTCAAGCATTTCAAGTATTAATGTTGACATGAATATGTACTTTCTCAAGGGGATTATTATGAGAGGATCTCTCTGATTTGGCTTCATAAATTCTCATTTGTTAAAAATGAGGCTGAGAATAGGTAGTTTGCACAACAGTAAAAAATAAAACTCCTACTTTAAGGTAGATTTATGTTATCCTTAATTTGTAGTGTCTGCCAAGTAACTTCTTTGTAGTTTCCCTTCTAAATGAGATTGTAAAAATTGATTAAAAAAATTTTTTAAGTCAATAAAAACTGATTTTTAAAAAATGTTTTCTGAATCTAGGGATGCAGTGTTACAGATTTTAATCAAACTAACAGTACTTCTCAATTGGCAATTAGTTAGCTTATGGTAGTGGAAAGATTATTGCACTATGGTATAGGGAATCTGAGTTCTAACCCCCTGCCACTAACAAGCTATATGATTGTCTAGCCTTGAGTGGCCTGATATTTCTTTTTCATTTGTTTGGCTTTTTCATAGTGTAGAACTGCAGAAGCTCAGTTTTTGCTAGAGAAAATATAAAGTGTCTTAGAACCTTAAAATATGCATAAAGTCCCTGTGTCCCATTGAACCTATTAGGCGCATCTGTTGCAGCACTTCTGTTGCAGCACTTCTGTCCTTTTATTTGCTTTTTTTTATTTGTGTTTCTTTACCTTATCATGGTAGGCTCCTTGAGGGCAGGATCTCAGTCATTTAATCTTCATATTTATAGCACTAAGCCTAGTGGCTAGCACCTTTTAAATGATTGTTGAATGAGCAAATATTTACATGAGTCAGCATCCAGTGGTTGAAAGGAAGTTTAGAAACCTAGATTCTAATATCTGATATTGTGCTCTCTACCTATATGAGTTTGGGCAGTTCATTTAACTACTCTGGGTCTGGGTCATTTATGAAAAATAGGAAATGATTTCCGAAAATGTTTCTAGTTCTAAAATTTGGTGATTACATGTGAATTTAAAAATTTCATATGTGCTTCAAGTCAACCTTGTGTGTGGGAGGGGGAGGGAGCAAAGGAGAAAACTGGTCAGTAGGCAATAACTGTGTATGTAAATATGCATATTTGTCACTGTGGAATGTAAATATCCCTTTATTCATTAAGGTGTTATTTAAGAGATTTAAGGTTAAAATAGAGGCCTCTGTTGCCATGATGTTTGAACTTCTATAATTAAGATTTTTTTCTGAATAGTTTTATTTTTATCTTAAAGTAGACTTTTACCTTTTTAAATACATATGATGCAACAAGACTTTAAAAGTGAATTGTGCAAACATAGCAAGTCTTTCTAATATATAAGAAGAGTTTTAAAATACTGAGATACAATAAAAGTGTTAATTAATTTGATGTCATTAACTTCAGTTGTGGTAAGTGAATTAAAATTCTATGTGAATATCAAGGCTATGGTACTGCCATAAGGATAGACATATAGATCAGTAGAATAGAATTAGAAGTCCAGAAATAAACTCCTTACCCTCAAGGTCAATTGACTTTCAGCAGGATTGCCAAGACAACTCAACATGGAAAGAATAGTCTTTTAAAAATATGGTTCTGGGGGCTTCTCTGGTGGCGCAGTGGTTGAGAGTCTGCCTGCCGATGCAGGGGACACGGGTTCGTGCCCCGGTCCGGGAAGATCCCACATGCCGTGGAGCGGCTGGTCCCATGAACCATGGCCTCTGAGCCTGTGCGTCCGGAGCCTGTGCTCCACAACGGGAGAGGCCACAACAGTGAGAGGCCTGTGTACCACAAAAAAAAAAAATACAAATAAAAAATAAAAATATGGTTCTGGGACAACTGGATATCTACATGCAGAAGAAGGAAATTGGCTTATTCCTTTAAATCATATATAAAAATTAACTCAATTGGATCAAAGACCTCAGTGTAAAAGCTAGAACTATAAAACTTTCAGAAGAAAACATAGGAATAAATTTGTGACCTTGGGTTAGGCAGTGGTTGCTTAGATATGACACCAAAACATAAGTAACAAAAGGAAAAGTAGGTAAATTGGACTTCATCAAAATTAAAAACTTCTGTGCCTCAAGGAGCAACATCAATAAAGTGAAAAGACAACTCACAGAATGGAAGAAAATATTTCCAAGCCATATATTGGTAAGAGACTTGTATTTGGAATATATAAAGAATTCTTACAACTCAAAAAGAAAAATAAACTAATATTAAAATGAGGAAAAGATTTGAATAGACAGTTCTCAAGAGAAGATATGCAGTCAGTAAACACATGAAAAGTTGCTCAACATCTTTAGTCATTAGGGAATTGTAAACCCAAACCAAAATGAGATACCACTTCATACCACTAGGATGGCTAGAGTAAAACAGATGACAATAACAGTGTTGGCACGGATGTTGAGAAATTGAAAGCCTCAGACAAGCGGGTATGTAAAAGGATACAGTAGCTTTGGAAAACAGTTTGGCAGTTCCTCAAAAAGTTAAACATTGAGTATACTATATGACCTAGCAATTCCACTCCTAGATAGATAGATAGATACACATACACACACCATACACACACACAGCAAGAGAATTGAAAACATATGTCCTCACAAAAATGTACACATGAATATTAATAGCAGTATTATTCTTTTTTTAATATCTTTATTGGAGTATAATTGCTTTACAATGTTGAGTTAGTTTCTGCTGTATAATAAAGTGAATGAGCTATGTGTATACATATATCCCCATATCCCCTCCCTCTTACGTCTCCCTCCCACCCTCCCTATCCCACCCCTCTAGGTTGTCACAAAGCACTGAGCTGATCTCCTTGTGTATAGCAGTATTATTCTTAATAGTCAAAACATGGTAACAATCCAAATATCCATCAACTGTTGAATGGATACACAAAATGTGGTACATCGTAAATGGAATATTATTCATTCAGTCATAAAAAGGAATGAAGTACCAATACATGCTAAAAAAATAGAAGAATCTTGAGAAAATTTCGCTAAGTGAAAGAGACAGACACAAGGAAGGCCTTGTATTGTGTGATTACATTTATATGAAATGCCCGAATAGGAAAATGTATAGAGGCAAAAAGTAGATTAGTAGGGCTGAAACTACTCTGTATAATACTATAATGGTGGATACATGTCATTATAAATTTGTCCAGACCCCATAGATACAGCACCAAGAGAGAACCCTAATGTAAAATATGGTCTTTGGGTGATAATGACATGTCAGTGTAGGCTCATCAGTTGTAATAAATATACTACTCTGGTAGGGTATGTTGATAATGGGGAAGGCTATGTGGAGGCAAGGGGTATATGGGAACTCTGTACCTTCTGCTCAATTTTGTTGTGAACCTAAAGCTTCTCTAAAAAATAAAGCCTATTAAAAAAATTTTTTTTAAGTAGATTCATGGTTGCCAGGGGCACCTGGCTGAGTAGTAAAGGGGAATGGGTCATGGCTGCTAATGAATATAGTTTTTTTGGTTGTTGTTTTCCTTTGTCTTATTGTTTGTTTTTGTTTTTTACATTTCATTAATAATAAACCACTAGGTATGCAATACAATGCATGAAAAATACTAGATATATTTAAATAATTGTGTATTTATTTACATGCAGCAGTTTCATAATGAGAAATATAATGTAATTTAAATGCAGCACAGTGGTTTTCATATGGGTACCCATAGAATGTTTAATAAATTAGGAAAGTCAGTTTAAATCTTCATGTTTATTTGTGTACACATTTGTTTTTGTGTGCATATCTCTCACTACCTAAGCAAATTTTCAAAGTTCTAAAATATTTTTGGCTTTCTAAAAAATATCTGAATTTGCCATATATATGATTTTTCCATGGTTTTAGTAAAATTTACAAAACATAAAATTTATCATTTTAACCATTTTTGAGCAAATAATTCAGTGGAATCAAGTACATTCACATTGTTGTGCAACCATCACCACTATCCATCTCCAGAAATTTTTTCATCTTCCCAAATTGAAATCCCATACCCATTAAAAATAACCCCCGTACCTCTCTCCCCTGTAGCCCCTGGCAGCCGCCATTTACTTTCTGTTTCTATGAATTTGTCTACTCTAGGTACCTCATATAAATGGAATTATATACTCTTTGCCCTTTTGTGACTGGCTTATTTCACTTAGCATAATGTCTTCAAGGTTCATTTATGTTATAGCATGTGTCAGAGTATTTTAAGGTTGAATAATATTCCATTATATTTTTTGTACCACATTTTGTTTTATCCATTCATCCACTGATGAGACATTTGGGTTGTTTCCACCTTTTAGCTATAATGAATAATGCTGCTGTGAACATGGGTGAACAAATATTCAAGCCCCGGCTTTCAATTCTCTTGGATATTTACCCACAAGTGAAATTTTTGAATCATATGGTAATTCTGTGTTAACTTTTTGAGGAACTATCATACTGTTTTCCACTGTGGCTGCACTATTTTACATTCCTACCAGCAATGCACAAGGTTATTCCAGGATCCTCACCAACACTTGTTATTTCCTGTCTTTTTAATAATAGCCATCCTAGTAAATGTGAAGTGGTGTTTTATTTTGGTTTTGGTTTTCATTTTCCTAATGGCTGGTGATGTTGAGCAGGCATCATTTCATGTGCCTATTAGCCATTGTGTATCTTTTTTGGAGAAATATCCATGTAAATCCTTTATCCATTTGGGGGGAGTTTCCTTTGCAATGATGAAAATATTCTGGAATTCATTAGTGATGATGGTTGTACAAGTTTGTGAACATATTGAAAATCACTGAATTGTACACTTAAAAGTAGTAAAAATGTAAGCTAAACAAACAAGCAAACAAATGGATGTGGAGAACTGAGAGCTAATGAGAGTGCTACACCTACAAATAGAAAAATAGTGCTTCTTCATCAGTATTGTTGTTGAAGCATATTTGAGCATGGAATGAATACTTTGTATGAAGAATAAAGATATTAATTATTAGTCTGTTAAAAAACATATTCTCTGTGGGAAGTTATTATCTATCATCTATAATCTAGTAGAGGCTCATTAAAAACTGGAATGGGGGCTTCCCTGGTGGCGCAGTGGTTGAGAGTCCGCCTGCCGTTGCAGGGGACACGGGTTCGTGCCCCGGTCCGGGAAGATCCCACATGCTGCGGAGCGGCTGGGCCTGTGAGTCATGGCTGCTGAGCCTGCGCGTCCGGAGCCCGTGCTCCGCAACGGGAGAGGCCACAACAGTGAGAGGCCCGCGTACCAAAAAAAAACCCAAAAAACTGGAATGGTTTTTATTTCACAGTAATTTGGATGAATTTCTTTTTTTTTTTTTCAATTCAGATTTTCCCAGTTTTATTTGGACTTATTTGTGTGTTTCGTTTCTTTTTTTCAGTAGTGTAATTAGTTCTAATTTTTATTTTATATTGGAGAGTTGATTAACTCTTAGTAGAATTGATTAACAATGTTCTGTTAGTTTCAGTTGTACAGCAAAGTGATTCAGTTATACATATTCATGTATCTGTTCTTTTTCAAATTCTTGGATGAATTTCTATGGAGACTTTTCTAGTCAGTGATATTCTGGCTGTTAACCTTAAAGTTGTTGATAGCTTCATTGAGGAGAAAGAGGAGGAAGCTTCACATTGGGTTAGTGTTTTATACTTTTCAATTCCCCTCCCCCTGCCTTAGTTCATTTGATTCTTATAGGCTCTACTAGAGTCAGGCCTGCTGCATATGGCTATGCAGGTTGAAAATGGCACCTCCTGAAAGCTTTGGTCTTGATGAGCATGTGAATGTGGGACTTGATGGTAACTCTTCCTGCTATATAAATAGAGATACTGATGCAGATTGTAGGTAAGTGGTCTCCAAGAGTCTCCACTAAAATCACTGTTTTTTCCCATTATATGATTTGTAGTGCCTTCAGCGATTCCATTTCCTAAATCTTTAATCCATTAATGAGGTCTATATTGAGGAGTAACCTACTTCACCCTCCTTTTGTCTCTACATAGACTCTTTCCTCATCTTTAAAGTTAGCATAGTGGTAATATTACTTGCCTGACAGGTATTTAATTGTGAGAATGAAAGTGAGACAAATAGGTGAGTATAACTTTATTAGCTCTAAAATATTTTTATAGGAATTATTCTCACTTCTTTCCACATACCTTCGATTTTACTAAATGATATTACTTACTTGTCTGAACACACCCCACCATTTTTAAAAAGGTCTGTTTAACTCTCTTCCTTCTGCTTGACCCTTTCTCTTCACACCGTTCAAAGACCCCCTATATGTTTCAGGAAGACCATACTTAGCTGATACATCCTCCAGAAAACCTAAAATCCTCTGTCCTATTATAAATGTAACCTATCCTTATCTCTTGATTTTGTCCTCATATGCCAGAAAATGTTATATGTGCCTCATACACTCTACGTGTAGTTGTCTTAGCCCATTGTCCAGCCTATATGCTCTTTGAGAAGAGAGGGATTATACTACATCTTCTGATCTTTGTATTCTCTCTATATAGAACCGAACAGAATGCTTTTAGAATAGAAGAAGAAAAGGCATTTGTTGAAATTAACTGAGATATTCAGGCATTTTGTGAACCTGATAAACTGTTGCTAGCTTGAAATCGGCCACAGTGAGAGTATTTACACCATGGAAATCAGCAAACTTTTCAAATCACAGCTTTTTGTGCGGAGAGCCAATTTATTAGCACACTACTGGTTGTGTGTCTCTACCCCCAGTAGATGGTGAACTCTTCAGATTCATCTTTGCCTCAGTGCCTGGATGTGATAGGAAAGCTCTTTGCTGAATTAATGAATAAATAAATGATTGAATATATCAACTGTCTTATTCCTCTACTGTCTGACTTCCGCTGGCAGAAACTAAATTTTAGAATCTAATGTATTTTTTGAGACCAAGTTCTGAAATGACCCATTGTCATGGACTGCAGTTTTCTTTCTGCTTCATAGTTTGAACCAAAAAAAGTGTCTGTTGGAAAATAAGGCTATTATACACACATGTTTCAATAGCACAGTAAGGATGGCATTTCTGTCCATTATCACCTTGTTAAGCTACTCCTGCTATGACTTTGCTGCCTACTAAGTTTTTGGCATCTATTGCTTAACTGACTGACTTACCTTTTAATTTTCAAGTTGGAAGCCAATAGTGTGAACCATCTCAAATTAGCTGAAAGATTTTCTTTCACATTATAAGAGGTAACTAACCAATTAATTCTCTCTTGTCATGGATGTTAAAAATACCAACAAATGAAAATATAATGTCTTAGGACTTTAAAATATGACTTTAAAAATTACTATATTAAAACAGCTTGTACTGTTCTTTCTATTAATTTTCCTGTTGATTTTATCAACGTAACATATAAAATGAAATTTAAAGATGTTAACAGTCATTTGACTTTTCAATTTTTTCTAAAACATCCTCCATAGTGATGATGCATATAAGTTTTTTTTAAATAATGCTAGCTTTCTGACCATTCCATGTGCTATTACGATCTAAACTTGAAACCATTTTTAATTTATTTTAAAATTTGAAGAAAACACTATGTTCAGATCTCACCACTAATTATTAAAAGAATAGAAATATACCAACTTACTCTCTGAAGATCTCAGTAAGTTTGATGTTCCATACACCATATTTTATGTGACTTATAGTACTTTAATTTGCTTTTAAAAGGGCTGATGAGAGTAGCAGTATGTAGTAAATATGTAGCAGATTCACTTGTAATCAAGGAGGTAAATAGGCTAATCACTTACCAACATAATTTTTTATTTTTCAAGTTCTGCTCTCACGTTACACAATAGGTTAAATATTTTGTTGGTTAAAATCGAGTCAGACAGAAAATGACATTAGACAACATGCATATTTGTTGGTTTTATTGAAAGTGCGAAAAATTTCAAACAGTTCTAATTAGGTGCACGTGCACTCAATCTCTGGAGGTACATCTTTCAGCATCAGCTACTCAGTTGCACATTGAAATTTTGTGCTGTATGGAATTAATGTACCACAGATATTAAAGATGTTTGATTCAAGGATAATAATAATGGAGTGATGACATTTTAATAAAACCTTACCTATTTTTATGGAATAGTTAAGCTATTCAGAAAAACAGGAGATTCTTGTTTGGGTTAAAAATTTATAGTGTGTTAGAATTTCTTTTCAAGTGAGAGAATATGAGAATATTATTGAAACATCCAGAGACTAATAAACATTTAAAATTTATAATAAATCAAAACATAAAAAATTAACTACTTTCTTTCTAACAAAGTCAAGATCATCACAAATTAACCATATGACTAAGAGTTTTCTTTTTAAAGGAATTTTGTTAAAATAATTAGAATTCTTAATGTGTCTGTGATCTGTAATATATGGTCAATTTATATCTGTAGAAGCAACTGTTCAGATTACAGAATAGCTTTCTGTAGACTCTGCATATAATTAGTTTGCTTAAATTCTGTGCTTAAGTGTTCTAACTATAAGAATGGGAAAATTAGAAGTATTTTATTTTTTCAACATCTTTATTGCGATATAATTGCTTTACAGTGGTGTGTTAGTTTCTGCTGTATAACAAAGTGAATCAGCTATACATAAACATATATCCCCATATCTCCTCCCTCTTGCATCTCCCTCCCACCCTCCCTATCCCACCCCTCTAGGTGGACACAAAGCACTGAGCTGATCTCCCTGTGCTATGTGGCTGCTTCCCACTAGCTATCTGTTTTACATTTGGTAGTGTATATATGTCCATGCCACTCTCTCACTTCGTCCCAGCTTACCCTTCCCCCTCCCCATGTCCTCAGGTCCATTCTCTGTGTCTGCGTCTTTATTCATGTCCTGCCCCTAGGTTCATCAGAACCAGTTTTTCTTTTTAGATTCCATATATATGTGTTAGCATACGGTATTTGTTTTTCTCTTTCTGACTTACTTTACTCTGTATGACAGTCTCTAGGTCCATCCACCACACTACAAATAACTCAATTGCGTTTCTTTTTATGGCTGAGTAATATTCCATTGTATATATGTGCCACATCTTCTCTATCCATTCATCTGTCGATGGACACTTAGATTGCTTCCATGTCCTGGCTATTGTAAATAGAGCTGCAATGGACATTGTGGTACATGACTTGTTTTGAATTATGGTTCTCTCAGGATATATGCCCAATAGTGGGATTGCTGGGTCGTATGGTAGTTCTATTTTTAGTTTTTTAAGGGACCTCCCTAATGTTCTCCATAGTGGCTGTATCAATTTACATTCCCACCAACAGTGCAAAAGGGTTTCCTTTTCTCCACACCGTCTCCAGCATTTATTGTTTGTGGATTTTTCGATGATGGCCATTCTGACTGGTGTGAGATGATATCTCATTGTAGTTTTGATTTGCATTTCTCTAATGATTAGTGATGTTGAGCATCCTTTCATGTGTTTGTTGGGAATCTGTATATATTCTTTGGAGAAATGTCTATTTAGGTCTTCTGCCCATTTTTGGATTGGATTGTTTGTTTTTTTGATATTGAGCTGCATGAGCTGCCTGTATATTTTGGATATTAATCCTTTGTCGGTTGCTTCATTTGCAAATAGGGAAAATTAGAAGTATTTTAAGTTGATCTGAGTATTTTGGAGAGGGATAGAAATTCTCTCAAAATTCTGATCACTTGTGAGAGAATTTTGTTATGGAGACCACCACACTGAGTAGTTGTCTTCGCTAGATGATCCCATAGGTCACTTTTAGCTTTAAAGTTCTTAGGATCTGTGTTGGATTTTCAAAGTGTTTTCTTAATAATATGATAGAGCATTATAACTTCTGTTTCAAAGGTATCCTTTTGATAAAATGCATCTTATCTAAATAATGTATAGCAGGGAACAAACTAAAAAATTATAATTAAAATGGTAAAGCTAACTGTCAGTAAAACTTGAACACTAGTTCTACAAAGCATTAATTAGATATTCCTATTACCAGTCTGTCATACACTATCAGAGCTTAACATTTCTTCAACTTGGAAAACATTATTTTAATCTTTTTAGACCCCCTAATTCTGTAACATAATTAATTCAGTATGAAACAAAACTGTTTCTTGAGCACATACTAAGCGCTAAGATATATCACAGTGAAAATGATTTTCCTTTTTTTAGCTAGATATTATCTCAAGGGAAAATATTACTTATTTTGAAGCAAAGGTATAAGTTCCAGGCTCTAGAACTTATTCCTGTTTAGGTCATTTATCAAAAATTGAATATATTTGTTGGTCTGTGTGATATTGTTATTAGATGTATTAACTGCCGAGATGTGTGGTTCAGACTCTACATAAATGCATAGACAAAAACTATTTTTTACTGTTTGCATTTAGAATATCTGTGACATGCAAATGCACGTGGAAAGATATTTTTATTTTCTGTTTACCTACTGTGTGCTTTACACTTTAATTGCATAGAGTTATGATTTTATTAATCAGTAAAAATGTTTTCAGCAATACTAAATTGAAATACAACTGATAGAAATAAAATATTATTTACTGAGAATTATCACATTGTCTCCTTTACTTAAACACATAAGGCTCTTGCCTGCCTCTTACCTTTCTGTCTCTTTGCATGATTGGCTCTTCATTCTTCAGGTCTTGGTTTAAATATCGTCTGGCCTTCTCTGCCACCATCCCCCCAATTTAAGTAGGTCTCCACTCCTTTGTTAGTTTCCATTATTAAACCTAGTTTACTTCTCTCATAGGACTGATCATAAGTTGTACTTATATATTTGCTTACTTGTCTTTTCTCTTAGACTGTAAGCTTCATGGGAGTAAAACCATGTCGTTCCATTCCCTGGCATAACCCAAGCACCTAGTTCAATATCTACAACACAATTTTACTGCCTTTAAGAAACATTCCCAGTCAAAATCACTCTCTTCCTCTCCTACACTGATATAGAACATTGTACTAGATCCTCCACTTACAAACTCTCTGACCTTGAGAGTTATTTAACCTCTTCCTGCCTCAGTTTCCTCATCTCTGAGATGATGATATATCTCAGGGGGTTGTTACAAAGATATTAGTGTATCTAAATCTCTTAACAATACTAAAACATAGTAAGCCTCAATATATGCTTTTACGTTATTTTAAGGTGTATTATTGCCTGGATTGTTTGAAATTATTTTATTGTTGTGTCCATTACTCTCTTTTCATTGTAAGCTTCAGGAAGATAGTGAGTGTATCTTACTTATTTATAAGTCTATACTACTGTTATTTAGTACAATGTTCTGTAGCAAGTTGAAGTCTAATTCAACACCAATTTGATGCTTGATTCTATCCCCTAAATGTCTACAGTGTAATAATAATTGCTCTCTTCATGTCTTAGTGTTCATGTGAGCTAAAAACAATTTCACCTTTATTCTCCCTTGTTCACCAGAAGCTCTAACCACTCAGGGCTGCTCTGCATTCTTTAGACACACACTCCTGCAACTTCTTGTACCTTTGTTTATTCATACTATTTCGGCTCTGACTGCTTTTACATTCCATGCCCATATCCAGAAAGTTTTTAAGGTCCATGCTCAAAAGTGCCACATCCATAAAACTTTTGCTAATCTTTCATAGGGATAGAATGACTGTCTTTTGATACTTAATAATGTAGTATCTTGAGTTTGGGATATTTGTATAAAGATCTGCCTGTGTAAAAGAAATATGTATGTATATATATATATATATATATACACACACACACATATATACACATATGTATGTGTATATATATGTACTTTTAATAGCCATTGATTTTATTTTTTAAACATTTTTTAAAATTAATTAATTAATGTATTTATTTAGGTTACGCCAGATCTTAATTGCGGCACACGAGATCTTTTTACTTGCGGCACGCAAGCTTCTTAGTTGTGGCATGTGGACTCTTACTTGTGGCATGCAGATTCTTAGTTGTGGCATGCATGTGGGATCTAGTTCCCTGACCAGGGATCGAACCCAGGCACCCTGCATTGGGAGCATGGAGTCTTACCCACTGGACCACCAGGGAAGTCCCTATATATACTCTTATATTCAACAAATATTCCTGGTGCTCCAATCACTTGCTAAGCACAATTCTAACAGCCTATAACACAAGGATAATTTCCATGTGGACTTTCTATCTAAGGTAAACCCATACATATTAAAGATGATTTAATAAGTGCTGTAACAGAAGTCTGTTGAAGGATTGTAGAGACTGGGATTAGCTTTACCTACAGGGTTGAAGAAAGCCTTCTCAGGTAGCAGTATTTGAGGTGGACTTATAAAAAGGAGTAAGATATAACAATTATAAAATTTATGCACCCAATATAGGAGCACCTCAATACATAAGGCAAATACTAACAGCCATTAAAGGGGAAATCGACAGTAACACAATCATAGTAGGGGACTTTAACACCCCACTTTCACCAATGGACAGATAATCCAAAATGAAAATAAATAAGGAAACACAAGCTTTAAATGATACATTAAACAAGATGGACTTAATTGATATTTACAGGACATTCCATCCTAAAACAACAGAATACACTTTCTTCTCAAGTGCTCATGGAATATTCTTCAGGATAGATCATATCTTGGGTCACAAATCAAGCCTTGGTAAATTTAAGAAAATTGAAATCGTATCAAGTATCTTTTCTGACCACAACACTATGAGACTAGATATCAATTACAGGAAGAAATCTGTAAAAAAAACAAACACATGGAGGCTAAACAATACACTACTTAATAACAAAGACATCACTGAAGAAATCAAAAAGGAAATCAAAAAATACCTAGAGAAAAATGACAATGAAAACACGATGACCCAAAACCTATGGGATGCAACAAAAGCAGTTCTAAGAGGTAGGTTTATAGCAATACATTCCTACCTTAAGAAACAAGAAACATCTCAAATAAACAACCTAACCTTACACCTAAAGCAATTAGAGAGAGAAGAAGAAAAAAACCCCAAAGCTAGCAGAAGGAAAGAAATCATAAAGATCAGATCAGAAATAAATGAAAAAGGAATGAAGGAAACAATAGCAAAAATCAATAAAACTAAAAGCTGGTTCTTTGAGAAGATAAACAAAATTGATAAACCATTAGCCAGACTCATCAAGAAAAAAAGGGAGAAGACTCAAATCAATAGAATTAGAAATGAAAAAAGAGAAGTAACAACTGATGCTGCAGAAATACAAAGGATCATGAGAGATTACTACAAGCAACTCTATGGCAATAAAATGGACAACCTGGAAGAAATGGACAAATTCTTAGAAATGCACAATCTGCCAAGACTGAGCCAGGAAGAAATAGAAAATATGAACAGACCAATCACAAGCACTGAAATTGAAACTGTGATTAAACGAGACCACCATCACCCTGATACCAAAACCAGACAAAGATGTCACAAAGAAAGAAAACTACAGGCCAGTATCACTGATGAACATAGATGCAAAAATCCTCAACAAAATACTAGCAAGCAGAATCCAACAGCACATTAAAAGGATCATACACCATGACCAAGTGGGGTTTATCCCAGGAATGCAAGGATTCTTCAATATATGCAAATCAATCAATGTGATACACCATATTAACAAATTGAAGGAGAAAAACCATATGATCATCTCAATAGATGCAGAGAAAGCTTTCGACAAAATTCAACACCGATTTATGATAAACACCCTGCAGAAAGTAGGCATAGATGGAAATTACCTCAACATAATAAAGACCATATATGACAAACAGAGCCAACATCATCCTCAATGGTGAAAAACTGAAAGCATTTCCACTAAGATCAGGAAGAAGACAAGGTTGCCCACTCTCACCACTATTATTCAACATAGTTTTGGAAGTTTTAGCCACAACAATCAGAGAAGAAAAAGGAATCCAAATCGGAAAAGAAGAAGTAAAGCTGTCACCATGTGCAGATGACATTATACTATACAAAGAGAATCCTAAAGATGCTACCAGAAAACTACTAGAGCTAATCAATGAATTTGGTAGAGTAGCAGGATACAAAATTAATGCACAGAAATCTCTTGCATTCCTATACACTAATGTTGAAAAATCTGAAAGTGAAATTAAGAAAACACTCTCATTTACCATTGCAACAAAAAGAATAAAACATCTAGGAATAAACCTACCTAAGGAGACAAAATACCTGTATACAGAAAATTATAAGACACTGGTGAAAGAAATTAAAGATGATACAAACAGATGGAGAGATATACCATGTTCTTGGATTGGAAGAATCAACTTTGTGAAAATGACTATACTACCGAAAGCTATCTACAGATTCAATACAATCTCTATCAAACTACCACTGCCATTATCCACAGAACTAGAACAAAAAATTTCACAATTTGTATAGAAACACAAAAGACCCTGAATACCCAAAGCAATCTTGAGAAAGAAAAGTGGAGCTTGAGGAATCAGGCTCCCTGACTTCAAACTATACTGCAGAGCTACAGTAATCAAGACAGTATGGTACTGGCACAAAAACGAAAATGTAGATCAATGGAACAGGATAGAAAGCCCAGAGATAAATGCACGCACATATGATCACCTTATCTTTGATAAAGGAGGCAAGAATATACAGTGGAGAAAAGACAGCCTCTTCAATAAGTGTGCTGGGAAAACTGGACAGCTACATGTAAAAGAATGAAATTAGAACACTCCCTAACACCATACACAAAAATAAACTTAAAAATGGATTAAAGACCTAAATGGAAGGCCAGAGACTAAAACTCTTAGAGGAAAACATAGGTAGAACACTCTATGACATAAATCACAGCAAGATCCTTTTTGACCCATCTCCTAGAGAAATGGAAATAAAAACAAAAATAAACAAGTGAGACCTAATGAAACTTAAAAGCTTTTGCACAGCAAAGGAAACATAAACAAGACCAAAAGACAACCCTCAGAATGGGAGAAAATATTTGCAAATGAAGCAACTGACAAAGGATTAATCTCCAAAATTTACAGGCAGCTCATGCAGCTCAATATCAAAAAAACAAACAGGGGCTTCCCTGGTGGCGCAGTGGCTGGGAGTCCGCCTGCTGATGCAGGGGGCGCGGGTTTGTGCCTCGGTCTGGGAGGATCCCACGTGCTGCGGAGCGGCTGGGCCCGTGGGCCGTGGCCGCTGGACCTGCGCGTCCAGAGCCTGTGCTCCGTGGCGGAAGAGGCCACAACAGTGAGAGGCCCACATACTGCAAAAAAAAAAAAAAAAAAAAAATCCAATCCAAAAATGGGCAGAAGACCTAAATAGACATTTCTCCAAAGAACATATACAGATTCCCAACAAACACATGAAAGGATGCTCAGCTCACTAATCATTAGAGAAATGCAAATCAAAACTACAATGAGATATCATCTCACACCAGTCAGAATGGCCATCATCGAAAAATCCACAAACAATAAATGCTGGAGACGGTGTGGAGAAAAGGAAACCCTTTTGCACTGTTGGTGGGAATGTAAATTGATACAGCCACTATGGAGAACATTAGGGAGGTTCCTTAAAAAACTAAAAATAGAACTACCATACGACCCAGCAATCCCACTATTGGGCATATATCCTGAGAGAACCATAATTCAAAACGAGTCATGTACCACAATGTTCATTGCAGCTCTATTTACAATAGCCAGGACATGGAAGCAATCTAAGTGTCCATCGACAGATGAATGGATAGAGAAGATGTGGCACATATATACAATGGAATATTACTCAGCCTTAAAAAGAAATGAAATTGAGTTATTTGTAGTGAGGTGGATGGACCTAGAGACTGTCATACAGAGTGAAGTAAGTCAGAGAAAGACAAATACCGTATGCTAAAACATATATATGGAATCTAAAAAAAAAAAATGGTTCTGATGAACCTAGGGGCAGGACACGAATAAAGATGCAGATGTAGAGAATGGACCTGAGGACATGGGGAGGGTGAAGGGTAAGCTGGGACGAAGTGAGAGAGTGGCATGGACATATATACACTACCAAATGTAAAACAGATAGCTAGTGGGAAGCAGCCACATACCACAGGGAGATCAGCTCGGTGCAGTGTTACCACCTAGAGGGTTGGGAAAGGCAGGGTGAGAGGGAGGGAGACACAAGAGCGAAGCGATATGGGGACATATGTATATGTATAACTGATTCATTTTGTTATAAAGCAGAAACTAACACACCATTGTAAAGCAATTATACTCCAATAAAGATGTTAAAAGAAAAAATGAGAAAGAATTTTCCAAGGGACAAGAGGAAAAAGCATGGAGGCATGAAAGTAACTGCGTTTTAAGGAAGCGTTATTTTTTTGGTATACATAGAAAAAAAGGTTTCTTTTATCTTCACATCCTGTCAGGGTCTACCCAGCATAGTGCTTGACATATAGAAAGTTGTTAATGTTTGAATAATAAACGAAGTGATACGAGTCTAGTAAAAGTCAGCATAAACTGTTCTCTATGTCCATCTCTTGCATCTACTTTCTTCTGAAGTATCTTTATTCTTCGTCAGTAACTTCCCAAGTAGTGATATAGTGGCTACTACATAAATCTCTGAGTTTATTCTGCCAGTTTAGTAACCTTAGTGAAATTTGCCTTTCTCATGGTTACAGCAGAATTGTTGCTGCTGATTTAAGTGACTCAGCTTGGGTCACATACTCATCTTTAAACAAATAACTTGGTGGGTAATAGGATAATAATAAGTTATTAATTTGGAGAAGTAGGTGGGAGCCAAATCATTCTAAGAACAGTGGGATGCTTTTAGAGGTTTTAAATAGAGAAATTGTATGACCTAGTTTTTGATTTTTAAAAATGCTCTTTTTGCTCTGTGTGTAGAGTGGATTGCAGAAGGCCAAAGTGAAAGCACCTAGACTAGTAAGGTGGTTCTTATTATAGTCCAGCTGAGAGATTATGATAGTCTTGTTTTGGTTATGGATTAAAAGGGAATGGATGGTGAGATTAAGGGGAAAATGAAAAATGATTCCTGAAATCTTGACTTGAGTGAGTGAATGGTAGTGTCATTTATTGAAATAGGGAGGACTGAATGTGATGATAATTTAGTTTTGGCTGTTAACATTTTCATTGTCTATTAAATGTCTGTGTGGAGAAGCAGGTGTATCAGTTGGGCAAGTCCTTTTCTCATCTTTAAAGTGGAAATAATGCCATATATTTAATAGGGATACTGAGGGATGTGGTAATGTATAAAGCATGTGGCATTTAATAGTTAGTGGAATGAATAAAGGAATAAATGAATGAAGTTGATATTTAAAAACCTAATAACTACACCCTTTAAAAAATTGGAACTGGCTTACTTTCCCTATGTAATTTTGTTGCCACATTTAGCAACTACAAAACAATGTACCCTGTGTTCATTTATCATATTTGATAGATAAAGATTCTGCCATAGGAAGACGTTTTTTAAAGAGCAACTAATTTTACTTTATCAGGTTGTCTAGTTCTTGCCCTCTTCCTTCTGTTTTACTCATAAAAATCAGTGAGTTTTGTGAAATGTGTAGGCTAGAGTTAAAAAGGTTTCCCTTTAGGGCTTCCCTGGTGGTGCAGTGGTTGAGAGTCCACCTGCCGATGCAGGGGACACGGGTTCGTACCCCAGTCCGGGAAGATCCCACATGCCGCGGAGCGGCTGGGCCCGTGAGTCATGGCCGCTGAGCCTGCGAGTCCGGAGACTGTGCTCTGCAAGGGGAGAGGCCACAACAGTGAGAGGCCCGCGTACCGCCAAAAAAAAAAAAAAAAAAAAAAGGTTTCCCTTTAGTACCCTGGTTAAACACTAATGAACTTGCCCTTAGATATACGCTTGACGTTGCCTGACCCATGAGTTAAATAGAAATGACATTGCGGTTTTAATAGTATACAGTGGCCTGGTTACTCAGTCCCTATACACTTGTCTATGAGGCTAATGCTATTTGGATTTATGAGAGATTGGAGAAATTCCATTTTTGTGCAGTTTTTAGATTCTGTATTTTGAGATATCTTAAAGGGTGAGGTGGGGGGTTAGGGGTTGGTTAAAGCTGCATATAACAGGGGGAGGGCCTGATGCCAAGTGTTAATTTTTGAATGGATAGTGGCTATCTCAAATAGTCTTAAGTTATCCAAAATATACAAATTAATTATTTTTCTTTTGTAGTTTACATATGTGGCCTAGATTTGCTTCACAATTCATACTTTTAAAAATTTATTAATGTAAAATAAAGTGAAGAAAGTATCCCATACGCTCAGGTTGACATTGAAAAGTATAACAACAATTTTTCCATCATAGTTTTTTTTTAATTACTCAAAAAAGTACATGAATAATACTTTCATGGTAAATGACTCAGGAACTCAGGAGTCTAAAAAATAAAACATGACTGTCCTACTTTGTGAATTGGGTGGTTTCTCTGAGATAGCTACTTAGAAATGAAATGTCTGGGTTAAAGGTTACATTCACTTTATTTTGATAGATATTGCCAAATTCCCCCCTCAAAAATCTTTACCTACTTCTTCACCCACCAGCAGTATGAAGCATGCATGTTACATTGTATTCTTACTAAACAATGGATTATGTCAATATTTTTAGTTGTTCCCTAATTGAAAGGTATAAATGGTATTTTGTTTTAATATGCATTTCCTTAATTACTTGAAATTAAACACTTTTCTTTCTGTATCATTAACTTAGTGATATTATAGTAGTTTCCAAACCAGATTATTTTAGCATTTATTGAATTAAAAAGTGATTAGTTAACATGCATATAGTAACAGTTAAATTATAATGACACCGACACACTTGATTCACATTGTCAATTTTACTGTAGACCAACTATATGTTGTAGTGTGTAATTTATTGCTCTTTTTAGTATGTCATAATTGGAATAAAATATAGAGAGGCAGAATAGCATAGTGGTTAAAAGTATGGACTACTGAGCCAGAATGCCTGGATCAGAATACTGCTTCCAGAACTTATTGTTATTTGACAATGGTTAAGTTACATATCCTCTGTATGCCTCAGATGCCTTATCTCTGGATGAATGGATAAAGAAAATATGATTTATAAATATAATGGAATATTATTCATCCTTAAAAAAGAAGGAAATCCTGCCATTTGCAGCAACATGGATGAACCTGGAAGACATTGTGCTAAGTGAAATAGACAGACCAGAAGGACAATACTCCATGATACCACTTATATGAGGAATCAGAGATAATCAAATTTATAGAAGCAGAAAGTAGGATGGTGGTTGCCAGATGTTGGGGGAAGAAGGAAATGGGAAGTGAATAGTGAAAGGGCACAAAGTTTTAGTTATACAAGATGAATAATTCCTAGAGATCTACAGTAAAACACAGTGTCTATAGTTAACAGTACTGTATTTTATACTTAAAAATTTGCTAAGAGGGTGGATCTTATGTTAAGTGTCCTTATCACAAAATAAAAGTAATAGTAATGATAATAAATGAAGAGGATAGGAGGAATCTTTTGGAGGTGAGGGATGGATTTATGGCATAAATTGGGATGATAATTTCGTGGGTTCATCTCATCAAATTGTACACATTAAATATGTATAGCTTTTTGTATTTTAATCATACCTCAATAAAGTAGTTTAAAAAAGAAAAATTGTGGGGATTTCCCTGGTGGTCCAGTGGTAAAGAGTCCACCTTGCAATACAGGGGACGCGGGTTCGATCCCTGGTCAGGGAAGTGAGATTCCACATGCCGCGGGGGAACTAAAGCCTACGTGTCACAACTACCGAGCCCATGCACCTCAGCCAGAGAGCCTGGGTGCCGTGAACTACAGAGCCCACGTGCCCGCGCACCACACTACAGAGCCCACCTGCCCAGCCTGCGTGCCACAACTAGAGAAGAGAAAACCCACATGCCACAACTAGAGAGGAGCCTGTGTGCCACAACGAAAGATCCTGCATGCCTCAATGAAGATCCCACATGCTGCAACTAAGACCTGATGCAGCCAAAAATGAATAAAATAAATCGATAAATCTTTAAAAAAAGAAAAATTGTGAAAATAATTAATATCTACAAAGTGCTTAGATTAGTACCTGTAAGTGCTATTTGAATGTCTGCTAAATAAATTAATTAAATTCATATATTTTACTGCACATTGAGTACATATAATTCTTTAACCACTAGGATCCCAATATTTTCAATAAAACTTCATGATGCAAAGATATATTACAACTCAAGTCAATGTCTAAAAATCACATCTTAAATATGTGTTTTATAAGTATCTTCCAGTGTGATTATTAAATTGAAAAGAAAAAATTTTTCTTTTTTTCTGGAATGAGATGGAATGGGTAAAAAAAAGTAATTTGTTTCATTTTCAAATGTTCATATGGTTGATCTTTAGAAACTAAGACTTTTGTTTAGTGCAATGGGTACTGGTGTGATATGGTAGAAAAAACACAGATTGTTAAAGTTGGAAAGGATAGAGTTCAAATCCAGGTCTGCCACTTTAATAAAGTCATTTCTGTATACACAGGGTTGATGTGAGCATGAAATGTAGTAACACATGTTAAGTGGGTAGATCAGTGCCCCGGCATTCAATAAATGGTAGTTGCAGCTGTTATAATTGTCTCTTCTCTACCCTCCTAATATTTTATTGATATCTTTATCCTTATAATTATCACATTGTACCTTGAATATTTGTTTCTGGGTGTGACCCTCACGGGGCTGTGACTTTCTTGAAGGCAAGAATATTATCTGTATCTATCTTTGTATCTCTCCTGCAGAGGTTGCACACTGACAACTACAAGACCGTTTTGTCTGGCTACGAGTTTTTGTCCCAGAGTGTTTTAAATTTGAACTGGTTGCCAACATTTAAAAGTTTAAAAGCTTCACATTTCAAGACAAAACAAAGCAATGCAGGATTCCTGGCTTCTGGCTTTTCTCAAAGAATCAAAATTCTAGCAATACTGAACCCCAGATTTTCCATAGCAGCAATCAGCTGTTCTGGAGTAGCAGCTACCTCCTTCGAGAGGCATGCTGTCTGGTTTGCCAGAGTCCCCAACACTCCAATATTACCTCCTTAAAACTAAGGCTGAGGGGCTTCCCTGGTGGCGCAGTGGTTGAGAGTCCGCCTGCCGATGCAGGGGACACGGGTTCGTGCCCTGGTCCGGGAGGATCCCACATGCCGCGGAGCGGCTGGGCCTGTGAGCCATGGCCGCTGGGCCTGCGCGTCCGGAGCCTATGCACCGCAACGGGAGAGGCCACGACAGTGAGAGGCCCGCTTACCGCAAAAAACAACAACAAGAAAAAAAACAACTAAGGCTGAATGCCGTTTGCCCATCACATTTCACTCGTTTATGTTTCCTCTCTGGCTACTCTAGACACTTGCATATGAGAAAGCTTGCTCTAGTGACAGGGTTTGGAACTTAGGAAGTGCTCAACGAATGTTTGTTGAATGAATGAATGAATGAAAGAACCATAAACATGCACGTATAGAAGGTTTACCAGATTTACTTTAAAGTGTCGAAGGAGATATGGGTCTAGCTGTACTTTAGCAACAGCTATTCCCATCATCTTTTTCAATATACAGCATGAGGAAGGAATGGTTATGTTGGGGGGCAGTCAGAGAATGATGCTCTGAAATAACTGGCTTTCATTGGATGTGATTACTAGGCTACCACATTTTCAAGAATAGACACCCTCAAATTTATTCACTACTAGTGTAATGCAATGAAACATGACAAAAAATAAAATATGGGGACTTCCCTGTTGTCACAGTGGGTAAGAATCCGCCTGCCAATGCAGGAGACACGGGTTCGAGCCCAGGTCCAGGAAGATCCCACATGCTGCAGTGTAACTAAGCCCGTGTGCCACAACTACTGAGCCTGCGCTCTAGAGCCCGTGAGCCACACTACTGAGCCCACGTGCCACAGCTACTGAAGCCCACGCACCTAGAGCCCGTGCTCCGCAACAAGAGAAGCCACCTGCAGTGAGAAGCCCGCGCACCGCAACAAAGAGCAGCCCCCGCTCACCGCAACTAGAGAAAGCCCGTGTGCAGCAATGAAGACCCAACACAGCCAAAAATAAAAAGATAAATGAATTTATTTAAAAAAAATAAAATATGATCAAATGCACTTGCCATTTATTTTGGAATGCATGACAATATCTTTTCACTTAAGCAAAACATACAAACAACACCCAACTGTGTTTGAAGACAAGGTATCTTTGATCAGAACTCTGAAATATTCCTTTGAGTTAGCTCTTAGTATAATAAACTTTATTAATTTGTACCTGACAGTAATTTGGTATTTATGATTATTTAGTCTAGTTGAACTGATGCATGTCTGTGAAGGAGGGGTTAGCCAAGTAAGTGAAAAGTATGGGTAACAGTTCTTTGGTAAGGATTGGGGGGGGTAATGGTCTACTGGAAAACTAGTTTTAGTTTTGGGGGGAAGTATCATAAACAGTAAAAAAGAGAAAGTGCCTCAGGGTCCCATAGGTTTCTTTTTGAATCCTGCTTCTGCTATGTACTTGGAGAATTTGGACCCTCATTTGCATTTTCTATAAAGAATAAAAACTGCATTGAAGTTGATAATAAGAATTAGAAAATATATATATGTATGTAAAGCATCTGACAGAACCTTTGCATTTCATGTTTTCTTTGCCTGGAACACTCTTTCTGGGATTTGTACCTTCTCATTCAGGATTCAACCCATCCAAAGTAGGGAATGACTGGGAGGAGTAGAACTTAACCTAATTCTGAAATTATCTTGTTTATATATTCATATTTCTTTTTTGTCTCTTTTCGCACCCCTCCCCCCACCATACACCTACTATGTAGAATGAACGTAAGCTCCATGAAGACAGAGACTTTGTCTTTTTAGTCATGTCTTTTTAGTCACTACTACAAAATAGTGCCTTCCTTTAGTAGACACACTCAATAAATGTTTGTTGACTGGCTGGACAGCTGAATGAATGCTCATGAATTATTAGCATTCAGTGAATGTACTTGTTAAACTTAGACCAGGTTTATTAGTTGCTTATACTGATAAGTCCAGTGAGAAATTCTTCTAGCACTTTGTTAAAAGTACATTATGTATTTCTTTTAAAATATATTTTACTGTCACCCTAATTTTTAGCACTAATAAAGAGATGAAATGGCTTTTGTAAGGAGGCAAAAGTTTTACATTTAATTCTTTTTTTTGTTGTTGTTGCGGCACGCGGGCCTCTCACTGTTGCGGCCTCTCCCATTGCGGAGCACAGGCTCCAGACGTGCAGGCCTAGTGGCCATGGCTCACGTGCCCAGCCGCTCCGCGGCATGTGGGATCTTCCCGGACCGGGGCAGAAACCCGTGTCCCCTGCATCGGCAGGCGGACTCTCAACCACTGCGCCACCAGGGAAGCCCTATATTTAATTCTTAACTCAGTCCTACCTGTAATTTTTTCATTCATTTATTCAGTCATTTTACCTTTAAAATAAAAATTTTACATTACCTTTAAAATAAAAGTCCTATAACAAGTGTATGTGTGTTGTAAATAACAATTCATTCATTTTCTTCCCAACTAGATTGGTTCCTTAAGGGAGTGTAGAAATCTGTATCTCGTCTACTCCCCACTTTCTTTGCTGTATTTTAGTCACTTAAGTAATAGATGCTCAGTAAGAACTTATCGAATCAATAAGGGACTGCATATGAGACTGGTAGTGGCTGTAGCATCCCTTACACCTGTCTTTCCAGCTCTGCTTCTATGACTGTTTTAGGGACCTTGGCCCAAAAGAAGGAATTAATTTTGAATCATCACACACTTAAATAAAAAAAAAACTGCCAGGTGTACAGGAAACATGTTATTATAGTAACATCTAAATCATTGTAGTCATTCCCAGGTAACCATTTTATATATGAATGCATGAATTGATGAATAATTAGACCCATATAATGTGGCAGCTATGTAAGTTATAAGCTTATATTTTTAACTAAAGAATATTCTACTGTCTTGGATATTTAATTATTATAATATGTTATAGTTCATTATTGCTCTTTTTCTTTTTTTTCAAGTAAGGTATCATTACGTGTATTCTATCATTATTCCTTTAATTATGTGGAATTAGTGCATATAGTTCCTATTAAAAACGATGAAAGAATAAGTATGAAAAATTAATTTAGCACAATATTTCTTCTTTGTGTCTCAAGGACTATAAAGAAATAATGAGTTGAAGCATGTTTAAGTATATAGTATGTATATATAGTATACATAGTATATATAGCGTGTATATATAGTATAGTAAACAGCAGTGGTATATTTTTGTGTTGCTGTATATTCTCTACTTTCTTCATTTTAATCCACTATCCAGTAGGGTAGCTACTAGCCACATGTGGCAATTTAAATTAATTAAAGTGAAATAAAGTTTGAAATCATTTTTCTTAGTCACACTAGCTGTGTTTTAATTACTCAGTAGCCACATGGGACTAGTGGCCACCCTATTGGACAGCACAGATATAGAACATTTCTGTCATCACAGAAAGTTCTTCTAGCAGCTGGTAGGCCATCATATACACAATTCCTTATCCCTTATTTTGCCACATTTACATTAGATTTTTTTGTTTGTAATTTGAAAATGAAGTTTAATATGTCTTAGAAATACTACTTTGCTTAACTTCTTGAAATCTCTTTTCCCCAAAATGGTTATCAACTATATATTTAAAACAATGTTTCTATTTTCCATATATTAAGATAGTCAACACCTGCCATTTTCATCATTATTTAAGACTCTAAATTCTGTGATGAATACAGTTGAAGTAATGCCTTTAGGTATTATTCACTTTTAAGACAACACAACATATGATAATGTCTCCATGTGCCTTTTTTACCATATACAATGAAAAAAATACTTATTAAATGGTGATTTTCCCCCCCCTTTATCTTATTAAGTAAATTATATGGACCTTTTTTATGGAAGCCTTCATAGTTAGAGATGTAAAACAGCAATTTCTTGGTTCTATAGCATGACATAGTTCAGAGCTGAGATTAGAGAAACCCCGTAGAGTTGTTAATACTTGAGGGCATCCCCAACTAGAAAAGTATGTGAATTTAGGCATGGGAGGAAGGAAGGATCTGCTTTAAATTTAGTGTAGGGTCACTGAATCTTAATGATAGATTAAACAAGGGAGGTAGAATAATGAATAGGGGTATGCAGTGTGTAGCACTAATACCAGAAGTCCATGGTTTGTGGCGGTTTTTTAATGTCCTTTCCCATATGGTTTTGAATAGAGTAGGTTATGGCAGGGATGAGCTAAGGAATAGCTTTGTTAATGAATAAATAGGAGTAATTTTTTTTAACAGGAGACTTCAGGCTGTTTATTTAGAATGCCTGCTTATTTGATAAATCATGTGATTAAAATTTTTTCTGATCTTAATAATACATTAAGAGGTGATACTAAGGTATTCCTGTTATTTTCTTTATAAATCAGCTGTATTTTCATTTCAGAGCCAGTCCTAACAGTAAAACCTTTGGGGTGTGATTTAACTGCCTCAATTAAAAGCCAGTTGTGTGGAGCTTCTGAGCATTGGCATCATCAGTCCTTAGTTAGGGTTTAGTGTACAGTATTAGACTTTCGTTCATGGTGTCAATTCACTTTGAAAGGTTTAATTAAATTGTCATTTGGAACCAGTCTCCAACTCTACCTCATTCACCTAAAATTAACTAGGTATGTAATTTTGGTGGTTATCCTCTTATTATAACTTTGCTCTTGGCCAAGGCAGCTACTTTTCTTAAGATATCCTTCCTGCCCTTCCACCCACATTTATCTCAGAGAGAGTAATGCTAAAATTAAGCTGATCTTGGAAAGTAGCAAGTTAAAAGCAGAAAACCTGACCAGACACACTTTTAAATATCTCTCAGGGCTCTTCTTTGGAGACTACTTAATATTTCCAAAAGGAGAGGTTAAGTAGGTTGTCTTTGGTGCCTTGTTTAAGCAGAGGGAAGGGAAATGTAACTCTCCTGACTCCAGGGCCCCAAATGCAAACACTGGCCTAGTTGTTCCCAAACTTTCTCCTTGATGTGGGTGACTTGAATGGTTTATTTTCACTTGATGAGCCACACCCCCAGGCACTTTAGTATTCATGGCAGACCCCCACACTAAGTCCCTTTGTTGTCTTTGTTTTTTGCATTTTTTTGTTAACAAGAAAAGATAAAATTATTAGAGACCTGATTATAGACTGAGGTTCCATTGCTGATGGTTCCCACCACTTTTTTCAACATCTCAGAGAAAGGCAAAAGCCTGGATGGGCAACAGACAGCAGCAAAGCAAACATAAACATTATGTCTGAGCATCATTGTGGTGCTACCAGAGTGGGGAAGGATACACACAGTCTTCGTCAAAATATAAAGATGGGTCTTCACCAAAAACAGTAAGACTGCCAGCATCTGAAAGATTTTGAAGTTTCTATAGAAGCAATGGTCCTTTAAGGGAAAGAAAAAAATTCTTACGAGGAAAGAAGAAATGGATTAAGAATTTTTTAAAATCTGCATTATCATCCTGACTTAGGCATTAACTAAGTGAATGACATTTGCAAGGCAAGTAGTTTAATTTGTCTGTGTGTGTGTAAAATTTAAAAGAAAATACAGTTCTGTGAAAAACAAATTAGCAGAGTAGATTAATGGCATTGCCCTACATCATCTTCCTTATAGATGCAATTTTATTTTAGAACTTAAAGAGGTTGCAAATAAGACAGATATATGATCAGGGTTTCACTTGTGCAAATCAAAAGCACAGAAGAGGGGTTCGCAACAGTGCCCAACCGTTGAGAGAGGGAAAACTGGAATAACAAGATGGGGCAAATTGATTTACTGTATATTGGCAAAGTAGAAGCAGCAGGCCCATAGTGTGAATGTCTTCCTATATTTTTATTCCAGACGAAACTCTTATCATTAGTGTTGGGTAGAGACTCAGACGGCATTGGGCAAAAGTATATACAAGGAATAGCCTTTGCTAACCCGCACACGATAAAGTTTATTTACTGTTTTAACTGTTCTTCTCCTTTTACCTTGATTTATTTTACTTGAAAATTTTTTATCTTGCTATTTCTTTCCCAGCTGTGTGTGACACCAGGAACCCTCTTACTGTGAAGGCAGCATTCAGTCATTGAAACAATAACAAGTTGCTATTTATTCTTGCAGTTGTCCTTCCTCTAACAGCACTTAAAGTACAAAACTGACAGCCTGTAACTGCTCTTCATTGCCTGTTACAGCACAACAGGTATGAAGAGGCTCAGTTACTCTCTTGACAGAGTGTTCACCCATAATTGGTCACTCGTACTCTTACTTGTTACCAGTTAATGCTCACCGTTCAGAGTAAGGGTAATGAGTCTTATGGAAAATTCTTACCCGTTACAATTATAAAAGTGTCAGGTGAAAAAAAATTTTAAAGATAATAACCGTTTATTTTATAGAAGAGGAAATTCAGGCTCAGAGAAGATATGTCATAGTCATAAAAGAATCTAGACTTTAGAGTCTTGTAGAACTCAATTAAATCCAAATCTCACCATTTACTAAGTGGAGTAACCTTAGGCAAATTATTTATTGTCTCTGAGCCTCAGTTTCCTTATTTGTAAAACGAAGATAATAGTACATGTAAAAGTTTATTGTGAGGATATGTTAACATAAAACCTAGTTCCTGGTCTATAGAAGATGCTCAATGTTCAGTTGCCTTTCTCTTTCCTTTCCCTTTCCTCTACTCAGGGTCACTCAGATAGTTAGTGGCACAGCTGAAGTGAACACCAGGTTGTTCTGACTCCATGTACATATCTTTACTTTGAATGAAAATAAAATTTTTAAGAAAATTTTCTTACCGCAGAAGTAATAGACACTTAGAAAAGATAGATACACAGAAAATAATAGTCATAATCCCATGATGCAGAGGGAACAAATTTTAACATTTGTTCTATATCTTTTTTTCTGTGCATATATTTAGTGTACATACATATGTACATATACATATATGTATAACAATAAACAGAAATGGGCATAATTTTGTAACTTGGTTTTTCTTTAATATTTAACAACTTTTTACATTATTAAATATACTTCTCCATTGGAGTCAGCAAACTTTTTCTGCAAAGGGCTAGATAATAAATATTTTAGGTATTGCAGGGCATGTGATCTCTGTTGCATCTACTCAGGTGTGCCCTCATGGTAGTACAAAAGCATCCACAGACAGTATGTAAACAAATGGAGGTAGTGGTGTTCCAATACAACTTCATTTACAGAAACAGACAGCAGACTGGATTTAGCCTATTACTGGATATTAAATTTGTGCCAATTGTGTGTGTGTGTGTCTGTGTGTGTGTGTGTGTGTGTGTGAGAGAGAGAGAGAGAGAGAGAGAGAGAGAGAGATAAGACTGCAGTGAATATCTTTGTAGCTAAATATTTGGCTTACATGTACTATTCTGTCCTTAAGATTAACTTGTATACCGCTTCTGACATAATAACAAATGGTTTGTCTACTAAAATTCAGACTTAAAAATCAAAGTACTTCTGGTATACAAGTATTTCTTGGTTTATGTGACCAATTTTTAAAGTTGTACATAAAATTGAACTTTATAAAATGGTTTAAGGTTAAAGTAAAACTCCTTAAAAATGTTCTTATAATTGTTCCAGTTATTTCTAGGATTTACTTTTTTTACTTTTTAAAAAAATATTTATTTATTTATTTGGTTGCTCCGGGTCTTAGTTGCGGCAGGCGGGCTCCTTAGTTGCGGCACATGGGCTTCTTAGTTGTGGCTCATGGGCTCCTTAGTTGTGGCATGCAAACTCTTAGTTGTGACATGCCTGTAGGATCTGGTTCCCTGACCAGGGATTGAACCCAGGCCCCCTGCATTGGGAGCACAGAGTCCTAACCACTGTACCAACCAGGGAAGTCCCTAGGATCGACTTTTGACTTAATTAGTGTTTTACTTTGTGGAAGGACTTATAAATTAATTTACCTGATTCTAAAAGGGGAAGTTTTAAGAGCATTTAATGAGTGACTGAGTGACTGATGTTTGATTCATTGTGGACAATAAAAAACATTCGCTTCTATGGTATCTATTAGGCCATTGTTGGAAAAACTTTGCTCTTACACTGTTTCCATAAAGTATAGAGAGGAAATATTGCCTTCTAGGATAAGGTCTTGACTGATTGATATGAGGTTAACCTCCCACTGTTTTTCCTTTGGGTCTTGTTTCAGGTAGTCTATGAGAGAGACCAAAAAAACAAACCAAAAACTGTTTAGTCTTTCCTTTGCTTCAAACAGTTCTCTGGTCTTTAGGGACATTTCCTCAATTCAGCTGATAGGTACAGGTGTCTTCCAAGTTTATTTAGTGTGACAATAGATCATTTATTGTGGATTTGCAGTTTTACTCTAATACCAAATATATATTATAGCCAGAAAGCAATCACACTTAAACTTAAGGCAGAAAAACTGAAGATTAACACAGATTTTCAATGATGAAGATTATTATTTATCAATTATTTCAGTGCTATGGAGTCTGTAGTGAAGTAGTGCTATCTTTCATTACTTTCTTAGACTAAAAATAATCACTTTATCATTGAAAAAATTACAGCACTTCTAGAATTTCCCTAACAAATCATTATTAATCATGTTCATTCTCAAAAGGACTAGCTACCTTAGGCAAGAGTTCAAAGAACTTTTGAATCAGTAAGTTAGAAAGACATGGCTATCTAGGAGAGCCTATAACTCACACAATGCTTCTTAAACTTTGGCTTGGTAAGAATTACCTAGAGAGCTTGTTAGAACACATATTGTGGGGTCCCAGCGTTTCCAGTGCACTAGGCCTGGGACAGGTCCCCTGAATTTTCATTTCTAATAGTTTCCAGGTGATACTAATACTGCTTGTCCAGGTACCACACTTTGAGAACCACAGATGCAGAAAAATAATTGTTCCCATTTGTGAAACATACTCAACCTTGCTCATTTATAAACGTTTTCTTCACTCTTTAAGAGTTCTCTTTTAAAATCCAGGCTTAACCTTTAACTAAAGATATGAATTAATTTTAATAAATTTATGGCCATTAGTTCAGTTACTTTATGATCTAACATTGCAATTTTTATATCATTTTCACCCACACCAAACTTTTAGGATAGGAAATTCTGAATATAACCATGTTTCTAATGAAAGTGTTAAATCTTTTCCTTGGTAGTTTTTCAGGATGGCTAAAATCCATTTCTAACTATATGCATTCAAACTAGTTTCCGTATTTGCTTAGCTTTATTGTCATCATTCCCAGTAATCTCTTAAGATGCCGGTTGTCAGATTTCTTTGCAGACAAGTAAGAGGTGAAATAAGTTTTTAAAGTATGGTACAAAGCAAAACTTAGTTACAGTTGTTGGAATGAAGAATTCAGTTAGAGCCAAAAAATGTTTTAATAGAACAGAACGCAGCCTAAAGCCTGGTTGAAAGCAACTTCAATTTTACAGTTTTCTTCAAACAACATCCTCATTGTTTTCTGGAAAGATGGTATTTGAGAAAAAGAAATGTCTCGAGTTACTGTTTTTATGAGGAGAGAATTGCTGAGTCTCTTAAATGGTTAATGAGAAGAAGTAATAGTTAAACACTTGAAGCATTGATTTCTGATTTGAATTCTCCAACACAGGCCAGCCCTGAGGGAAGGGGGAAAAAAAAGCTTGCTAATTAACATTTGATTACTGATGCCACCTTCTCATTCCCCTTGCACCATCCGGTTTCAAGTGTTTTTGTTCAAGAAGGATTTTTAGGAGGGTTTTAACTTGCATCATAGTAAAACAAATCCATGTGCAATTGCAACGAGTATACAATATGTAAAAAAGAAGAAAAAGAAAAGTCCTTAGATATGAAGTATGTGTTCAAAACCCAGTCTGTATCAGAAGTGATTGGTTTCTTAACTATTATAAGCCTTTCAGAGCACCAGTGATTGCTAAGAAACTGGAACTAAGCCTAGTCTGTATGTCTTGTTTAAAACGCACACACACACACAAATACTTATTTATTCAGTGCAGTTATTATTTAGCAAACTCTTAACTGGAGCATCATTTGATGGTGTGAATTACTTGGAGTTCAAATTTTGATACTCTAAAATTTGGATAAGCTCGGGTTCTAATATGACCAAAGGCCTCTTTCTTCTAAGACTGATAAGAGAATGAGATACATATATGTAGTTTCAGGGTGCTTTTTCGTAAGGGTTGTAATCTGTCATAGTATTCTTAATTCAGAAAATCTAGAAACTAGAGTGCTAACAAATTGATAACTGTTCTAAGCAATTAAATATTTGGTTTCTATTTTTTGCCATATTAAAGTATTTGATATGTGAAAAGTCATAGGCCAGATTTCAAAATTTTAAAGATGTTGAAATAAATTAATAGAACTTTACAACTGTATCACTTAGCCTGTAGTATTCTGGCAAAACCATAGCCTGTTTGGTTGATGAAATAGTTATTTGGAAAACCAGTATGACAGGTTTTATTTTTAAATGAGATCTCCTGGGAGAAGAGTATTATTTAGTCTTTTCTTTAAAAACAAAAATCTAGACTTTTCAGTGTAATTAAAAGCAAAAACTAAGACTTTTCTTTATCCAAGAAAAAAAATTCACTTAAAATGTTTATTATATCTGTATTTCTTAACTGAAATTATTGGCAATTTTCCTTTTTGATATGTTGTATTAGTCTTTACTATTTTTCTTTCATTTTCTAGTCTTACGGTTTTAAACTTTCCCTCTTTACTTGTTTATCTTAAATATATTTAGCTCTTATTTTCCTGTATCTGGGATTAACTCCAATATTTTCAAAAAATCATAGAATTTTAGAGCTTTGAAAATCAGTAGTGATCTTGTTTTATTCTTTTCGAATATTGAATAAACTAGGTCTCAGGTTCCACCAACTTGCACCACAGTAACAGCAGAATTAGGACTAGAAATCTAGTTCTCTGCCTCTCATTATGCCACAATACCTCAAACTTTGTGGCTTTTCTATAATCAGAATCTGCTTTCACTTGGATAATACCTGAATGAAATTTAAAATTCCCTAAAATGTTTTTCAATAGTGTGACCAACGTTTAGCTCACAACATTTAGCTATAAAATATAGCTGACAAAGTTATCTACCAAGTTTTATATTTTTCAGTTTGAATAGCTACAGACAGCTCATTTAAGGCTAATCTGAGCCTCAAAATTCGGCCTTTAGCAGAGTAACTTCCTAAGAATTTTTTTTCTAAGAAATTCTGATAAAATTTAACTGAAATATAAAACTGTTTGAAAATTTATGGAACTCAAAATTTTGTGGGAGATGAATGTCTTATATAATTTTATTTCGAGCAGGTCATAAAAAAATGATCTTTTTCCCAGTGCTGTGTTTATCATTGAAATTTCCACAATGAGGAAATAAGAAGTTTGAAGTGGAGATCATTGCTTACATTGTTTTATTAACAACGAAAACAAATATAAGGAAATAAATCAATACTGCATTAATTCTGTACTATTTCAAGGTAATCTGATTCAAATATTTTTTTCTTAGTCACAAAAAACTGTCTTATATGAAGCAATGGGGGAGAAGTGAAACTGTCCTTTTAGAAAATCTGGAAAATAAGCTCTGGAAAATCTATTGTCAATCCAGAACACTTAATCCAAATACAGTATAGTTTGTAACATAATTTTAATGTTCAGCTGGTAATCAAAGCATTTATTAAATTTTTTCAGAACTAATTGAAACATTTGCATAGTTTAGCAGCCTAAAATCTCATAGATTTAGAGCTTAATGCATAACAAGAATTGAAAAGATTATGAAGATTCAGCATAATCTTGAGCCAATGCTGATCAAAGAAAGTATGTAAGACAAAAAGGCCCTTAGGAAATGTTACCCTGTGAAGTGCCACTTGTCCTTAACTGGAATTTAACACAAATCTCTAAAGATGAAACTCCATCAGAAGTAGCACAGTAATTGCAGCTGGGCATGCCAGCTACAGCATCCTAGCCTGTATGTGTGTTCTTTCTGCCTCTCTCAAGTGCTCTTAAATCTCTCAGATCACTCAGTCTCTCAACCTTCCCCCTCGCCTGGCCCCCCTTTTCTCCCCTTCCCTTTAGTCCTTCTTCTCTCCCTCCTCTGTTCCTCCATCCTTCTCTCTCTGAGAAAACTGTGTCCTTCATTTGATTCATGATGACCATAAATTCATCTGCATCATTTTATACTTAGCTATATTTTGTCATTCAGCTTTCCTAGAATACTAATTTTTTAAAAGAATCATTTTTACTTTTGCTTTGTGTACATTTCTGATTTTTTTTCTTCCCTACAGAATTGTCACTTAAAATTTTAATTAAATAAGACCATCAATAAAGACAGTAGAATTTTTTAATCTCTGTTAATAAGACCATTATTCATTATGTACTTTTGCTGTCTTATCACTTGTCTTTCTTCCATATAATGGTAAAATCTGCCTGTGGTTTCAGCACTGATAAACATGGAATTATTTTTGAAAAACTAATTTGTTTTCACTTATGTTGTTGTTTAGTGATTATGGTTTAACACGAGGTTCTTTTGGCTTACTTTCAGAAACGCTGTGAATTTAGCTTTTCCATCGGAACAATCAAACATTAGCCAAATATGGTTTACGTTGTACCCTCTCAGCCAAGTTCTTTCTGCATTAACCAGTTTATTCTATGACAAGTTGCTTAACAGATGTCATTCTGGGGAGAACAATGAAGCCAAATACTTGTGCAATGGCTAACATTACTCTAACTTTGATCACTTTTGTTCAGCACATCAGTCTGGCGTTGTGCTTTATACCAACATAACACTATAGCCAGAACATGCTTTTCAGGCTTAGAATAGCAAAGGAATGTTATTCATTCAGCGCAGTTACAGATGAGTTAATGAAAGAAGAAAAATACTGTTTATTTCATAATACCGTGTTGTTGTGTTTTGGAATTAAGGTGGAATTTAAAGAATCTCACTCCAGAGTTATTTGTTTATATACTCAACTCATAGTATTTGTGTATATTCTCCAATGCAAGGGTAGCCTTGCCACCTTTCCAACAGATGTAAATATTTGTCCTGCCTTCCCCTCTACCTTCAAAATAGCTGCTGACCCTTGGCTTATCTAGACAACATAATTAAAACTAACTTTAAGGAAGGAATTTTTTGCCTTGAGGCCTCAAATTTCCTCATACTCCTTCTGTCCTCTCACTTTTTTATTAATAAACAATAATAATAATAATAATATTTTGTGTGTATGGAACACCTTTCCCCCTAGAGCACCAATGTTTAAGCGTGACAGAATAGTCCTAGCTAGTGGAAGTGGTAAGAGGTTAGATTGCATTTGGTTAAATTGTTGGGTTGATAATGACTAATGAAAATTTCCAAACTTGATGTGACTGACCATAAACAAAATACTGCATGGTAGACTGGCCATTGCTAAGAATCTGTGAAAAAAAAGCTGTGTGTTTGAATTGAGTGGGGATCAAGCCATGCCCCCAAGCGCCTCAGTTCTCATTTACCAAGTCTTTTTTCACAGGTGTACATTAGAGATAAAAATAGATTAAGTTCTGGGTTTTGTTTTGTTTCTTTCTTTCCCCAGTGAATATATTTCTCTCTTTCACTGGAAGGGTAACTTAGATGTGTTTATGTATAGTAAACAGTAATGTGATACAAAATGCTGTAATTGGACAACATGATATTTCAGACTTCTGCATTTTAAAAACATGAATGAATGCTGCTTGTTTTCCACATTGAAGTCATTATAGAACTTATTATGTGCAGCATTTCAAAATTAGCTTCATTGTTACAGCAGGGTAGCCCCAAAACTAGCCTGAAGAGTTAGCTAAGGTGGATGATCTCTTCATTCTTACGATTTGATAATTTATTTTATTTGTAAATATGGAATGAAAGAGAATTTTTGTAATCTATTTAGAAAAAAAGTCTAAAGAAAGATATGATAATTACTGGGTAAAAGAGTTTAACCTTCCAACACTTTATTCTGAAAAATTACTTACCTCTTCTCCTTTTCAAGTTAAAAGGTATTGGGAATTCCCTGGCAGTCCAGTGGTTAAGACTCTGCACTTTCATTGCTGTGGGCGCAGGCTCGATCCCTGGTTGGGGAACTAAGATCCCACCAGCCGCGTGGGTGTGGCCAAAAATAAACAAACAAACAAATAAAGTTAAAAGGTATAATGTTACTTTTGAGAGAAACAGTTTTTTAACTTTACCAGTATTTAAAATAAAAACTATCATTACTATATTTTCTTTTGGGGAAGGGCCTAAATAGCATATTAATGGATGGCTCTCAGCTAATAAATATTCTATTGAAATAGTTTCTAATTTGGAATGATTTCAAAGAAATAACCCTTTGCTGCTTTATTAATAAGTTATATCTTTGAAACGTACATAAAACAATGAAGGAAGCTTCAGGTTTTTCCTTCCACCCCCTTGGAAAAAAAACTAACATCCTTTTCTGTCCCACTTAGAAACTAGAAACGTATCTTTTATTTGAACCATTGCATATCTTGAGTCATTGTTAAAATTAAATAGATTATAAAAATGTATAATTATAAATTAGGTCATGTAGTCTGTCCTACATGAACTGTGTACCTGAAGTTTCTTGACTGAAAAGAAACTTGAAGCCATCCAGGAACATAAAAATAATCAGCGGGGTGGGGTGGGGGGTTGTTTCTTGAACTATTATTTCATCTAAGCTTGGTTTAAATTTGGTTTAGATTTTTTAATAAAATTTTTATGATTTGTGTTTTTCTAGTTTCAGATTCTTGTTTTGAATCTCGAAAACAGAGGAAACACAGTGTATCACATAAATTGACTGGCAACTAACATAAGTCATGTGGAAACCCTATTTTAATTGTTCTTTTTCTTTTTATAGGTAAAGAGAAATGTGTATGACCTTACGAGTATCCCTGTTCGCCATCAGTTATGGGAGGGCTGGCCAACTTCTGCCACAGATGACTCCGTAAGTGACAGTTGAGTTGGCAGTTTTATATCCTCCTCTCTCTTTTGCCACTTTCAGTCTAATTGGCAGTGATATTAAGCAGAATCAAATGCTTTGAATCCATTGGAAGAATTTTATAAATCAAATAATGTTGAGGATAAGACGAATTGTAATAATTTGAGTTCACTTGCAGAACTGGTGTCATAAGCCAAGTATATCAGCATTCTCTTGGTAATGTTACAACATCAATATCAGGAACTTGATGCTGCTTAATTTGACTTAAATTTTTCCTTGATTAAAAAAATACAGATATTCAGATATTACTAATGAAATGTCCCAAACACAAAAATTTTTTCCCTAAATTACAGGTACTTCAAAATCAACCTAATCATTTTATTTAATTTTAAAACTGCATCTCCCGTAATTAGACCTGTACTTTAAAAAGTTACTTTTTATAGTTAATATTAATAGCACTCTATTCTTAAACACACTCATAATTTTCACTACCATAAAAAACTGGAAGAAAAGACCTAGTCTGTAAGTTTTAACTATTATTACATCTACTCATAATAATTTTCCTGTTGTAAATATTGAAATGTTTCCTATCTCTGTCCTGTTTCCAGCGATTATTATTTTCCAAGAGAGTAAATTTTATCATCTGAGGAGGCCATTTTGGCTACTTTTATCATAATCTTGGTTGTTCTAATCAGATACCCATTTTTCTTTTAAAGTAAAAAATTAGAATGTTTCAATAATTTTGAAGTAAGTCTTATTTTTAAAGTAAATAGGGCTAAAAAGATGTTAAGACTTTGTAAACATCTTCTAACAATAAATACCCAAGTAATGATTATGGCCAAGAGTTTAATTACCTTTTTCTTATTTTCTAGTAAATATTACATTTCTATCTGGATAATAATTACTACTCCTCTCTCAGCACTACCATCATATACTTTAATCTAAAGGAATTCTTTGTGGAAGACAGAAACATTTTTGAACAATCTGTTTATGTAGATGTCACTTGAGTCTAATTATTCCACAATCTAAACACTGTGCCTTTGAAAAATGTTTTATGGATTATGAAACTTTAAAAATAATCAGAAGATAGCAAAATTTGTTTTTTAAGTGAACCCTTCAGAAAAAAATTATTTGTGTATAGGCAGTTACATTTATTTATAAACAACTGATTTTAATATTGACATTATAGTATATCATTAGAGTTATTGGTTGGTTGTCCATGGCTAAGTAGTAATGATGTGGTTGTTGTTTTTAGTTTGTTTTTTCCCCATTAGACTGATAGAAAATGTGATACATTTATTTTTATAAAATTAAGAGAGTAACATACATAAATGATAGCTTTCTGTTTACCTGAGAAGACGTGAGGAAACCAGAAATGTTCTTAGCATTGTCTAATAACCTGCTACAATAAATAATAACTTTAATAGAAGAAAATAATTAAGATTGAGCATGTCACTTAAATTCTCTGAGTTTCAGTTACCTCACTGATCTGAAGAACTGTAATGAGGATTAGCGATAATATATATATATATATACAGTATTTGCCTCATAGTATACACTCAGTAAATGAGAGTCAGTATTATAATTAATATTAACATAACTCAGAAAGAGATCACAGGCAGGAATTGACTGGTTTATGTAAATGAAATGGTACCTGAGATTTGCTTCAAAATAACCTCTGGGGTTGGGGGAGCGAGTGGGGATATAGATAAATCCAAATTAGCTGTCTGTTGATCATTGTTGAAGGTGGGTAATGTGTATATTTGATTTTTTTGTACTGTTCTCTCAAGTTTTATGTATGTTTGAAAATTTCTATAATAAAAAGTTTGAAGCAAAAATAATTGTCTGGTTTAAGGTAATAAGGTCCAGAGATGTGGGTCTTAATAGGGTTGGAAATGCCAGCTGCTCTTGGGCTCCACACCTGTAGAAACCAGGCTGAAATAGGCTTATCAGAAGCAAGTTCCAAGAGTGATAGGCAAAATCAGTGAAATACAATAAATTCTTCTGTAACATAGTACCTTATACATTTTAGTTGTTAAAGCATTGACTTGAGTTGGCACTGTCTCACATTTTAATGATCTCACATTTTAATGATCTTTATTTAATTTTTTACCAAAGAGTTCTATGCAATTTCATTACTATGGGAAAATATGGAAAGCATCTAAAACTTACCATATGGAAGTCTGTGATGCTACCTGGTACTATAAGTCATAGCAGACACAAGAGGGAATCTCCATTAAGAAGCTTGATTCTTATTGCCTCATTTTTCATATTTCCACCTTGTCCCAGAACCTGTCAAGTGATGCCTGCCTATACCTCCCCAGAGCATATGTTGCCACATTGGCAGGATGTTGCCTTGAGCTTCATGATTGATACAACAAAGATGTTTAGGGCCAAGCTGCTTTTAATCGGTGCCATAGCAGATCCACTAACTCCAGTGCTTGAGTTTTGGCAAAAATTGCTTATAACTGTAGTCTTTTAAGGAGTTTCTAGCCAAAGAAATGTCATGAAACCTTTCTTTCATTAGGACTATAAAAACTCATAAAGCTGGTGCTTGTAATCTATATTGTTGCAGGCAATGATGGTGTTTTTATACTTATTTAAATCACTCAAGTGGAGGCATCTGCTACAAAATAAGATCGTCCTCACAGCTTAGGGTATGAATTGGGTACAGCTGAGAAATGTCAGCTGTGTAAACAGCCTGAAATGTGTTACCAACAAAAATATAATTAATTTCTTTCCAAGACTATGTGCCATAACTGAATATTTAGGATGGTTTAACTTTCAGAGAAAGCACCTGAACATTTTCTTCCCAGTGCCAGCATAGAGGATTGGTTATAAAGGTCATTAAAAGTGAGGTTAGTTTGTGCTTTTCCTGCTCAGTTGCAGAAATTTGTGTGGCTTTGAATATATAGTAGCTTTAGATACCAGTGGCTTCCATGAATTGATAGAAATATCTTAGATCAAGAAGTTACTATAAGTGGTGCTGGGAAAACTGGACAACTACATGTAAAAGAATGAAATTAGAACATTCCCTAACACCATACACAAAAATAAACTCAAGTTGGATTAAAGGCCTAAATGTAAGGCCAGAAACTATAAAACTCTTAGAGGAAAACATAGGCAGAACACTCTGACATAAATCATAGCAAAATCCTTTTTGACCCACCTCCTAGAGAAATGGAAATAAAAACAAAAATAAACAAATGGGACCTAATGAAACTTAAAAGCTTTTGCACAGCAAAGGAAACCATAAACAAGACGAAAAGACAGCCCTCAGAATGGAAGAAAATATTTGCAAACGAAGCAACTGATGAAGGATTAATCTCCAAAATATACAAGCAGCTCATGCAGCTCAATATCAAAAAAACAAACAACCTAATCCAAAATTGGGCAGAAGACCTAAATAGACATTTCTCCAAAGAGGATGTACAGATTGCCAACAGACACATGAAAGGATGCTCAACATCACTAATCATTAGAGAAATGCAAATCAAAACTACAATGAGGTGTCACCTCACACAGGTCAGAATTGCCATCATCAAAAAATCTGCAAGCAGTGAATGCTGGAGAGGGTGTGGAGAAAAGGGAACACTCTTGCACTGTTGGTGGAATGTAACTTGATACAGCCACTGTGGAGAACAGTATGGAGGTTCCTTGAAAGACTAAAAATAGAACTACCATTTGACCCAGCAATCCCACTACTGGGCATATACCCTGAGAAAACCATAATTCAAAAAGAGTCATGTACCAAAATGTTCATTGCAGCTCTATTTACAATAGCCAGGAGATGGAAACAACCTAAGTGTCCATCATCGGATGAATGGATAAAGAAGATGTGGCACATATATACAATGGAATATTACTCAGCCATGAAAAGAAACGAATTGAGCTATTTGTAATGAGGTGGCTGGACCTAGAGTCTGTCATACAGAGTGAAGTAAGTCAGAAAGAGAAAAACAAATACCGTATGCTAACACATATATATGCAATCTAATTTTTAAAAAAAGGTTCTGAAGAACCTAGGGGCAGGATAGGAATAAAGATGCAGATGTAGAGAATGTACCTGAGGACATGGGGAAGGTGAAGGGTAAGCTGGGAAGAAGTGAGAGAGTGGCATGGACATATATACACTACCAAATGTAAAACAGATAACTAGTGGGAAGCAACCACATAGCACAGGGAGGTCAGCTCAGTGCTCTGTGACCACCTAGAGGGGTGGGATAGGGAGGGTGAGAGGGAGACACAAGAGGGAGGGGATATGGGGATATAGGTATACATACAGCTGATACACTTTGTTATACAGCAGAAACTAACACAACATTGTAAAGCAATTATATTCCAATAAAGATGTTAAAAAAATAAGAAGAGCAAGCAAAAAAAAAAGTTAATAGTTTGGGATGGTGGAAATGTTCTAAAATTAGATTGTGGTGATGGTTGCACAACTCTGTAAATTTGCTAAAAATCATTGAATTGAATACACACAAAAAAGAGTAAATTTTATGGCATGTAAATTATACATAAATAAAGCTGTTTTTTAAAGGAAGTTAGTGAAGAACTAGATTAAAATACTTTTTCATTTACGTTTTTATGTTGCATGAGAAATAACTTTGCAGTAACACAGAAGGTGTTTTCTTCAATGTACTTCTCATTAACCTTTGACTTAGCAAACAGGACAAAGAAATAGACTTCTTATAAGTAGATTCTGGTATAATCTTGAGTCTCCTTCAGACCTGATAGACTACAATCTTGACATTTTCAGTACTACTCAGTGAAGTTAACAATCATTTAAAACATTGTTGCCCCATCTGTCTTCAGAGTTAAAATATTTTCTTTGCTTGTAGTTGTACTCTAATGGGATATGGGATACTGTATGAATTGTCAGTAACTCTTTCAGTTCCTTTTGCACTCTTTCACCAGGGAAATAGGTATCTAAAGCTTCACCAGTGGGGGAATGTTTTCATGCTGTGACAGTTCAGCTGTGAGAACGAGTAGTTGCGAGCAGACGAAATCTTTTTACACTTTAACAAGGACACTCTTGGTTTCCAGAGAGTGGAAATAATTTTAACACTGTGAGTTATGTCAAGGCACCTTATTATAATGCAGACAATTTGAATATATGTAGCTTTTAAAACTCCAGGTTTTAATAATACTTATACAATGGAAGAAAAATCCTTCAGTTTTTAATACTTTTTTGTTGTGCCCCACCCACTTTTTTCTTTTGAGATTACTAATGGTCTTCTGTGGTTCCATCATTGGCTAAGGAATCTTCATTCAGAATTTGAGAAATTAGGAATTTTAGGACCAAAGGTCTTTAGACATGTGTTAGGAGTCACAAAGCTACTTACTAAATATTAAATATTTTCACATTGAAAATGAGATCATTTATAAACAGAATCATTATACAGTGGCTTTTCTATGAAATAAAAATAAAAAATCATACACATGACTTATTCCTTTGTTTTTTAATTAAAAAGAATTCATGAATGAGGAAATGTCATCTACTTTGATCCTTCTGATGGAGACCATTTTCTCCTGTAACTTCTCCCTGATGATTTGTGTTTGGCAGGTGTCAAATTATAAACATTCCCCTGATACTAAATCCCCACCCTCCACTTTATAGGAGCTGCTGTCCCAGTACGGACTCTCCCTGTTACCACATACCTACCAAGCTATAGTTACCTACCTACTAAGTAAACTCATAACCTCTACTATAGTCATTCCATCCATTGCTGAAAGGTTAATATTTCTGAAGTGCAGAACAAGTCACATTCAGCCTTACTTATCTTCAATGGCAACCCAATACATGCTTATGTCTGTACAGATTTTTATGCTGTCATTTAAAACCTTCATTCTTTAGTCTGAAACTTCCCTTCTAGGTTTATTTTCCCATACAGACCTGGAGTAATTGCTCAATAAATATTTCTTGAATAAATGATTATGATACCACATGTATCTCCACTTTAGCTAAATATTCCTTTTGCTGTTCTTCAGACATACTTCATGCTCCACTCTGTTATTTAATCATACTGTTCCTTCTACCTAGAATACCTATAGCAATTATCTCCTTTCTTCAAGACCTTTCCTTAAGAAACTTTGCCTATATCCCTCTTCCCATGCCACCTTCTTCAACCATCTTAGAAATTAGTTTCTATTTGTTTTTCTATTTAAATTATTTTTATTTTTCCTTATTTTTGTTCTTTCCTTCCTTATTCCTCTCACCTGGCTCCATTACTTACCTGACTAACCACAAATAACTTGATTAAACCCTTTGGGTCTCAGTCTCTGTAACCATAAAACACAAATAATACTCACAGAGTTTTGTGAAAACTAAGAGTCAGTAGTTACAAATATAGTTACTCCTACATTTATTTTGAAGATTGAGGTAGTCTGTACTAGACTAATGTCTAATATATGGCTGACCTTTGGCTATTACTGTTTCTTTCATCCGTCTATTCATTCACTTGACATTTGTGTAACAACTCTTATAGGCCAGTAACCACACTGGCCCTTAAAGTTGCAAGCATGGGGTCCTATTCCTTTGCAAAGTATAGTGTGAGACAGATATATAAACAGTGGCAATTGAAGTTCATGTAAATGCAGTGGGATCATAGAAGAGGAAACAACCAATTTCTCTAACAGATGGGGTGGAGAAAAAATGGCTTCCCAGAGAAAGGAACCAAATGTCCCTTAAGTTAAACAAATTACACAAACCTAATTATATTTTAATTTGTGTACTTGTGTTCCTCCCTTTTGTAAATTCTAAAAATTGGGAGTAAGAAGTCTCTTCCTCATTTTTGTATGCTCTGCAGGATCAACTGTAGTTTGTTTTTTTTTTAAACATAGTGTTTTATACATTCACTCATCTGAGCTGTTCAGAGCTCCATTAAGTTGACATCTATGACAATAAACAACTAAATGATAAATTGGTATGATTATAGTGACTTGATAAAGAAGAGAGTGACTTGTTTGAGAATCAGGTTTATTTTATTTCTAATAAAAATTATCAAAACTTGATATTTCTTTATTGGTAAGTAGAATAACAAATTTAGGAGTGGGGGAGCCACTACACTGAGCGAATTTTATCAGCATATGTTTAATTGTGTGTGTGTGAGAAACAAGCAAGCAGACAATCCAAGTTCATCAAATCCCAGTATTGCTGTCATTTGGATAAGTTACTTATCATATGAATTTCATTTTCCTCATCTGCAAAATGAAGATGATGTTAATACCCTTGAAAGTCTATTTTGAAGATTAAATGAATTAACATAATAGTTTGAACCATATGAAATTTCTATTTTTAAAGGATAAAATGGTTGAATATTAGCATTTCCACATGGTTTTACCTAATATGTAAAGCACATAACATAGTGCAGGGTTTGGCAATTCATCCCAAACCCTACTCTCCATCTGTTTTTGTAAATATTTTTTAAAATATATTTTTTTATTTATTTGGCCACATCGGGTCTTTAGTTGCAGTACGCAGGCTCTTCATTGCAGCGTGTGGGCTTCTCTCTAGTTGTGGTGCACAGGCTCAGTAGATGCAGCACCCAGACTCTCTAGTTGTGGCGCTTGGACTCCAGAGTGCGCGGGCTCAGTAGTTGTGGTGTGCAGGCTCTCTAGTTGTGGTGCGCGGGCTCTAGAGTGTGCAGGCTTAGTTGCCCCATGGCATGTGGGATCTTAGTTCCCCGAGCAGAGCTTGAACTCACATCCCCTGCATTGGAAGGCAGATTCTTAACCTTTGGACCATCAGGGAAGTCCTGTAAAGATTTTTTAATACAGGTAAAAATGGTATATAACATTATATTAGTTCAGGTGTACAACATAATGATTTGATATTTGTATACACTGCAAAGTGATCACCACAATAAGTCTAGTTACCATCCATTATCATACAATTGACCCCCTTCATCCATTTCACCCACCCTCCAAACTCCTTTCCCTCAGGTAACCACCACTCTGTTCTCTGTAACTATGCATTTTGTTTTGCTTGTTCACTTGTTTTTTTAGATTCCACATATAACTGAAATCATACAGTATTTGTCTTTCTCTATCTGATTTATTTCACTTAGCGTGTTACCCTTAAGGTCCATTCCTATTGTCACAAATGGCAAGATTTCCTTCTTTTTTATGGCTTAGTAGTATTAGACACACACACACACACACACACACACACACACACACACATCTTCTTTATCCAGGCATCCATCTTTGGGCAGTTAGGTTGTTTCCATATTTTGGCTATTGTAAATAATGCCGCAATGAATGTAGGGGTGCTTATGTCTTTTTTGAATACTGTTTTTGTTTTCTTTGGATAAATACCCAGAAGTGGAATAGCTGGATCATATGGTAGTTCTGTTTTTAATTTTTTGCAGAACCTCCATACTGTTTTCTGTAGTGGCTGTACCAATGTACATCCCCATCAACAGTGCACAAGGGTTCCCTTTTCTCTCCACATCCTTACCAACACTTGTTATTTCTTGCCTTTTTGATAATCTCCATTGTAACAGGATCTAAGGTGATATCTCATTGTGGTTTTGAATTGCATTTCCCTGATGATTAATGATGTTGAACAGCTTTTCATGTGCCTGTTGGCCATCTGTAGGTCTTCTTTAGAAAAATGTCTATTTGGATCCTCTGCCCATTTTTTAGTCAGATTGTTTTTTTGCTGTTGAGTTGTTTGAGTTCTTACTATATTTTTGATGTTAAGTCCTTATAGGATATATGATTTGCAGATATTTTCTCTCATTCAGTAGGTTGCCTTTTCATTTTGTTGATGGTTTCCTTTGTTATGCAGAAGCTTTTTAGTTTGATATAGTCCCACATGTTTATTTTTACTTTTAGAGTCAGATCCAAAAATTCAGCACCAAGACGGTTGTAAATAATGTTTTATTGGAGAACAGTCACACCATTTGCTTATGTATTGTATACAGCTGCTTTTACACTATAACTATAATGGCAGGGATGTTTAGTTGCAACAAAACCACATGGCCCCCAAAGCCTAAAATATCTACTCTTTGGCCCTTAACAGAAAAAATTCGCTAACCCCTGGTGTAATATCTGGCATTTAGTAGGCATTCAACAAACATTGGCTCCTTTTCCCTTGTGTAAGCACCTTCTTTATATCACCTACGCGTGCAGAATCAGAAGCATTCTTTGAGTAGCTTCAGGGTCATCTTATGCTATTTAAATTACTTTCTTAGCCTGTCCTAGGTCAGACAGATTCAGGCAATCTTTGGACATTTTCATTGGCTTTTTCTTTATTTGGCAAGGTCATGGATAATGTTGCTTCTAACGGTGGTGAGACTCAGTAGCTTCAGAGGGTTCACTGCCCTTGTCAACATATAGAGTCTTTTACAAATAACACAGGCAAAGACTAAACAGACAGAAAGAACAGCTTTGAATGCAGTAGAAGAAAGTTTAAGTTTAAAAGGAATGGAAAGTTTTGAAATGGGCTATACCCTGAACAGTGAGAATGAGAAGTTCGAGAGGGTGGATGAAGCAGTCAAGGGACATATTTACTCGGTAAATATAAGGGAGAACACGTGAAAGTGAGCCCTCAACAGGAAATTTGCAGGCATTAAGATCTGATGATGTTAATCTTGATTTCAGTTTATTAAAATCCGAAACATGAAGACTACTGCTTCTGCCCATGAAGGGGTAACTGCTATGGGAATTTTCTTCCCTCTGTAAACAACTAGAAGACTGGATAAAATATGTGAAACAACTGTTTTCAGATATTAGACAACAGATAGTTCAGGACTGTGAAGAAGGAAGCAAATGAGCCCTGCCTGGAGGCAGTTTCTGGGTCCCAGGACAGGGAGAGGAAACCAAAACAGAATCTGGTGATTTTATTGTGTTTGAAGAGACAGGGAGTAGAGTTTAGGGAGGTCAAGGCAGCTAGACTTTGCAAGGCAGAGTACTAGCAGAGAAAAAGCTCCAGAAGTCTATATAGGGTTCTCCTGGTCTTTAGCTGAATACCAATCTGTGCATTCATAGAGTGAAATTCCAGGAGATTGGGCAAAGAACTACTGCCAGGAAAAAGAACAATTAACTGGGAGCTGTAAGGCAAGCAATTCTCAGAGCTCACACAGAACTGGGAATAGTTTGAGTTCCCACAAGCCATAGTAGAGACACCTCAGTGAATACATGGAGCATTCAGGAGATACCCACAGGAGAGTCACACCTTAGTGGAGTGGATAAACAAGACTTAGAGTGAAGACTACTCTAGGACTGCCCTTCCACAAGCTTAAAAACAACTTTCAAAAGGAATAAGCTGATTAATAGGTAACCGCCTCTAAGAACAGAGTCCAGCATCCAGGTAAAAGTTACTTTATATATACAAACAAGCAGGGAAATCTAACCCCTAACCAGGAGAGAAATCAGTCTAAAGAAATAGACGTAGGAGTTACATAAATAATGAAATTGACAGATAAGGACTTCATCTATTATGTTATGAATAGACTCAAGAATTTAAAGGAAAACATGAACTTAATGAGGAGAGAATAGAATGTATAAAAGAAGATAGATAAACAATATAATATCTGAAATGATAATTTTACTGATGAGCTTAACAGCAGATTAGAAACTTCAAAAAAAAAAGAAAGGTGAGCTTGAAGATATAGCAATAGAAACTATCAAAACTGAAGCACAGAGGGAAAAAAAGGAACAAATTAACAAAATATCAGTGACCTCTGGTACAAAATCAAGCAGTCTAACATGCAGTTGGAGTCTTAGAAGGAGAGAAAGGATGGGGGGAAGGAGGTCAAAGACCAAAAAAACTGAAAAAATAATTTCTGCAATTTGTCCATATATAATGAAAACTATAAAACTTATAGATCCAGGAAGCTCAATGAATGCCATGAAGGGGAAGCACAAAGAAAAATTCCACACTAAGGAGTATCATAATTGCTGAAAACAAGTGATAAAAAGAAAAATTTCAAAGCAGAGAGAGTAAAAAAATATACATTACACAAGGGAAGTAATATAAACTCTTCATATTTCTCATCAGAAATAATGTAAGCCAAAAAACAGTGGAATGACATTTTAAAACTACTGAAAGGTTTTTAAAAATGACAACTTAGACTTCTATATCAGGTGAAAATAATCTTTCAAGATTGAAGGAAAAATAAAGACTTTTTCAGACAAACAAAAACAGAGAATTTGGGCCCAGCAAATATGCACTACAAGAAGTATTGAAGTTCTTTAGGCAAAGGGAAAATGATATCAGAATAAACTTGGCTCTATACAGAAGAATGAAGAGTGCTAGTTATGGTAAAAATGTGGTTAAATATAAAAGGCATTTTTCCTTATGTTTTTACTTTCTTTACAAGATAGCTGTTTAAACATAAAATAACAAGTAATCTGGAGTTTTGAACATATATAGAAGTAAAATACATGACAATAGCACAAAAGACAAAATGGAGTTTTACTGTTGTAGGGTTCTTATCCTATACATGAAATGGTATAATATTAATTTAAGGTAGTCTATTATATTAAAAATGCAAACTGTAAACCTTAGAGAAATTACTAAAAAAAAAAGACATGCGGGCTTCCCTGGTGGCGCAGTGGTTGGGAGTCCACCTGCTGATGCGGGGGACGCGGGTTCGTGCCCCGGTCCGGGGGGGGGGGGTCCCACGTGCTGCGGAGCAGCTGGGCCCGTGGGCAGTGGCCGCTGGGCCTGCGCGTCTGGAGCCTGTGCTCCGTGGCGGGAGAGGCCACAGCTGTGAGAGGCCTGCGTACCGCAAAAAAAAAAAAAAAAAAAAAAAAAAAGCAAAAATGTATAGATAATAAGCCATTAAAAGAGATGTAATAGAATACTAAAAAAATATTCAAAAATCAGGCATGGAAAAAAGAAAAAAGGAGCAATGAAAAGGTGAAATATGTACAAAACAAATAGCAAGGTGGTAAGTTTAAATCCAACCATTTTGATAATTACAGTAAATATAAATGGTCTACACATTAAAGGGCAGAGACTATCGAAATGAATTTTAAACAGCAGGACTCAACTATATGCTGCCTATAAGAAATATACTTTAAATATAATGACAATGGTAAGTTAGAATAATGAGTGGGAAAAATTTACCAGGCAAACACTAAATGTAAGAAAGCTGTTAACAACTATATTAACATCAGACAAAATACAGAACGAGGAATATTACCAGGACTAAAGAGAAACATTCCATGACAATTAAATTTAGGACAGGGGCTTCCCTGGTGGCTCAGTGGTTAAGAATCCACCTGCCAATGCAGCGGACATGGGTTTAAGCCCTGGTCCAGGAAGATCCCACATGCCGCGAAGCAACTAAGCCCTTGTGCCACAACTACTGAGCCTGTGCTCTAGAGCCCGCAAGCCACAACTACTGAGTCCACATGCTGCAACTCCTGAAGCCCGCGCACCTAGAGCCCATGCACCACAACAAGAGAAGCCACCGCGATGAGAAGCCCATGCACCACAAGGAAGAGTAGCCCCGGCTCGCTACGACTAGAGAAAGCCCATGCGCAGCAATGAAGACCCAACGCAGCCAAAAATAATAAATAAATAAATAAATAAATAAAATTATAAAGAAAAGAATTTTAGGATAGCTCGTCAAGAAGACATAACGATCTTAAATGTGTATATACCTAATAACAGTTTCAAAATGTGTGAAGTAAACCTGACAGGACCAAAAGAATAAACAGATCCACAATTATAGAGGTTTCACATTCCTGTCTCAGCAATTTACAGGAAAATGACAGATAAGTATATAGATGTGAGCAACACTCTTAACCAACTTGACCTATTTGAAGTTTATAGACACTTCATTCAACAATGGCAGAATACACATTCTTTTCAAGTGCATATGGTACATTCCCCAAGATAGACCATAGCCTGGACCATAAAGTCTCAGTAAATTTTGGAGGATTGAAATGAAGAGTATTCTCTCTGACCAAAACAAAATTAAATTACATATTTTATAATTTTTGTAATTTACATAAGTTACTTTTATTTTTATAAAAAATGTTTAGTAGTTTGTTTCTTTGGATATCCAATGTAATCAACAAAAAGCTCCTAGAAGTGACAAGTGAAGTTACCAAGGTCACAGGTTACAAGATTGTCATACAGAAAAAAAAGGGGGGGGTTACTATATAGCACCAAAGAACATTTGAAAATGGAATGTTTAAAAATTGTACCATTCATGATTCCATCCAAAAACATGATATATTTAAGGATAAATCTAACAAAATATGTGTAAGATCTGTACACTGAAAACTACTTTTTTTTTTTTTACGGAAAGTGATTTTATTTTATTTTTAAAATTTTTATTGGAATATAGTTGATTTCCAATGTTGTGTTAGTTTCTGCTGTACAGCAAAGTGCAACAGGTATACATATACATATATCTACTCTTTTTTTAGATTATTTTCCCATATAGGTCATTACAGAGTATTGAGAAGAGTTACCTGTGCTATACAGTAGGTCCTTATTAGTTATCTATTTTATATGTAGTAGTGTGTATATGTCAATCCCCATTTCCCAGTTTATCTCTCCCCCCTTCTTTTCCCCGTTGGTAACTGTAAGTTTGTTTTCTACATCTGCCTCTATTTCTGTTCTGTAAATAAGTTCATTTGTATCATTTTTTTTTAGATTCCACATATAAATGATAGCATATGATATTTGTCTTTCTCTGTCTGGCTTACTTCACTCAATATGACAATCTCTAGGTCCATCCATGTTGCTGCAAATGGCATTATTTCATTCTTTTTTATGGCTGAGTTGTATATATGTACCACATCTTTATCCATTCCTCTGTCGATGGACAGTTAGGTTGCTTCCGCATCCTGGCTATTGTAAATAGTGCTGCAATGAACATTGGGGTGCATGTTTCAATTTTGAATTATGGTTTTCTCTGGATATATGCCTAGGAGTGGGATTGCAGGATCATATGGGAGCTCTATTTTTAGCTTTTTAAGGATCCTCTGTACAATTCTCCATAGTGACCATACCGATTTACATTCCTACCAACAGTGTAGGAGGGTTCCCTTTTCTCCATACCCTCTCCAGCATTTATTGTTGTAGATTGTTTGATGGTGGCCATTCTGACCAATGTGAGGTGATAACCTCGTTGTAGTTTTGATTTGCATTTCTCTAATAATTAGTGATGTTGAACATCTTTGCATGTGCTTTTTGGACATCCATATGTCTTCTTTGGAGAAATGTCTATTTAGATCCTCCACCCATTGGATTGCTTGATTGGGTTGTTTGTTTTTTTGATATTGAGCTGCATGAGCTGTTTGTATATTTTGGAAATTAATCTCTTGTTGGTTGCTTCGTTTGCAAGTATTTTCTCCCATTCTGTGGGTTGGCTTTTCGTTTTGGAAAACTACTAATAACTGATGAAAAAATAAAGTCCTTAAACATGGAGAAATAGATCATGGTCATGGATTGGAACACAATATTTTTAAGGTGGTAGTTCTTCTCACACTGCAATCCCAATAAAAAATTAGTAAGCCCTTTTGGGGTAGAAATTGACAGGTTAATTCTAAAATTTATATGGATGTGTAAGGGACCTAGAATTCCCAAAACAATTTTGAAAAAGAACGAAGTTGGAAGACTTACGCTGCCTGATTTCAAAATATAATGCATTATTCATGGTAGTGTGGTATTTGTGCAAAGATAGACATATAGATCAATGGATAAAACAGAGTGTTCAAATATAGATTTATATGCATGTTGTCAAATTGATTTTTTGCAAAGATACCAAAGTAATGCAACAGAGAGAGAGAATGGTCTTTTTTTTTTTTTTAACAAATGGTGATGAATCAACTGGATACCAATAAGGACAACTTCAACCTTTACCTTATGCCACACACAAAAATTATCTCAAAATGGATCATAGACCTAAATGCAAAAGCTACAGCTGTAAAACTGGTAGAAGAAAATACAGGAGAAAATCTTCTACAACCTTAGAGTACGAAAAATTTCTTAGAGAGGATACTAAAAGCCCTCGCCATAAAAGGAAAAAAAGAAAACCTGATAAATTGGACTTCATCACAATTTGCAACTTCTGCTCTTCAGAAGACTCCATTTAGAAAAAAAGGGAGGGAGCAAGCCATAGACTAGGAGAAAATATCTGTGAAACATATTTGACAAAGGGCCTCTATCCAGGTTATATAAAGAAGTCTTACAACTAAATAATAACACAAGGGAAGTTGGGGGAGTGATAGAACTTTTTGAAATTTTGATTGTGGTGGTGGTAGTTAAAAGAGTGTGTGTATGTGTGTGTGTGTGTGCCAAAACTCCTTGAACTGCACACATGTAAAATGGGTGCATTTTATTATAGGTAACTGGACCTCAATTAATTTTAACTAGCGGTTTAGGATGAATATGTTGATCTGAAACCATAACTGGTAAATGAGAAGGTGAAATGCAGAACCAGTATTCAACTCTCAATCTGCCCCCATCCCTGATGCCAGTGTCTTTCTCTCGTGCCATGCTAGTCCTTATGTATTCCATGTTGCTTAAATAGTTCCAATTTTAAAAAATCCAGTCTAATTTTTTCCAGAATGGTACTCAGACTGGTTTGAAGTTTTACAGTTGTTCAGTAAGAGGCAGAAACAGAGAAACAAACCTTGCCTTTATTTTCCTTTATTAAGTTGTCACTTAGGAGTCTTTGAATATAAATGAATTTAAAATTTTCACTGGAGCACTTTTGCTTATATGCGTGTGTGTTTTGAATAGTAGCCATATTATGAAGGTGGCAGGGAATGAGCAGCAATACTCTATTTTGGTACCCATAGTTACTTAACATAGTGGTAGGTGAATCTATTAAGAGACATTTATATAGTGATTTGTAGTTTACAAAGCATATTTCATATACATGATCTCATTTGAGCCAAGTAGTAGATTATAAATAAATAATTTTTGATAGAAATAATATACAGTGGAATACAGTTACTATCTGTTATGGTAAATTTTCCTCAGAGTTTCTTCAAACCACATTTTTCTAATAGCTGCCTCTTAGAAAGAGTACTTGTGGTAACTTGTTTACATACACTTTCCTCTATGAGACTATGAGCTCCTTGAGGGCAGTAAGCATGTCTTACTCATTTTTGTGTCTCAAGTGCCTAGCATAGCCCCGGCACACAATAAACACTCAGTATATGTTTCTTGCATTTATATTAAACTTAACACTGAAACGTCAAGTGATTGGCACTAAATTGCTATAAATAACTGCTGGCCTGGTATTCCAATACCTATCATTGCTTTCTTCAGAGACACCCCTGCTCTTTTTCAAGAAACCAAGCTCTTTTCCTCTGTTAGCTGAGAAAGGTCTTATTGGAACTCTTGTACCCAACCCTATTCTATAACTGAGAAATGGAAGGTTGTTTATAATACATATGTATAGTGCTTAACCTCTGGCATTTGTGTTTTCAAGTTAACATGCTGTCTTTTGCATTTGAACAGCTGTAACATATGTGATAAGCTTTCTTAATAAGTCATTTTCTTGAGCAACTGAAATATGAATATGAAGAGTAGTATTCCCAGCTTGTTAAGTTGTGTTTTAGATCCTTGGGTTTTGATATAATCAATTGCCCATAATTCTGTATTTGAGAAAGGTAGTAAAGATAGCATGATAGCCTGTTTTGGCTAACAAAAATTCCATGGCATTTTTTTGATGTGCAAATAAAAGGGTTGTTTGCAGCTGTGTCTAATTGGCTAAATTCTTATGAATTTTCTAACCCAAAGGAAAGGCTTAAAATGAAAACGTATGCATGATAAGTAGCCTTTTGAGCTGCAGGTGACTTAATGAATAGTCAAATCAATTGCTGCCCCCACATCATGACTTTGTTTAATATTCTACATGTAGAATATATAAGGGTGTTTTTTGATAAACATCCACAAGAGATTGTTGGTACTGATTGTTCCCACAGCCAAAGAAAGTCTTTTTTGTTCTTTCATTGTATGTTTGTTGACAGTTGTGATCAACATGCAATGAACTGCTTTACAGTTTATTACTTTCAAAGTACAAATTTGAATGCTGTGGATTCAGATGTATAAAAGAGATAAAATTACAGACAACTTTGAGTGGCAGTTACATATCAAACCTCATGGGGGTTTGACAGGCAACGAATATCGTTATTAGATGCTTTTTCCATAATTGCTGACATTTATCCAGTGTTTCACAGTATTTGCTAATGTATTAATGCAGTCAATCTCTGAGAGGCTGCACATGCCTTTTTAGCCCTGGCTTTTATGGGATTCTGAAATTCATAGACCCACAGATACTTATTCCCTGCTGGTTGCCGTAGTGACAGAGCTCAGAGATAAGCCAAGACAGAGCCCTTTTGTGATTGCTTTTCAGGTGACATTCAGCGGCAGCTTGAGTAGAGTGTCCTTTTATAGTTCCTGTAATTCAGAAAATGATAACAGCTTTTTGCTGCTTAGAAGAGAAGTCTGTGGACTGCTCCCGGTGGGATTTCGGTTTGCTGTGCCACTTCATACCAACACCAGCCTGATAAAGTTCTTATTATTGTGGAGATTCCAAAGTGCAAGGGGAGTGAGTTAATTATGACGGGTTAGAAAATACAGGACTGATACTACAAATAAAACTTTAAAGAGACAATGCATGTTTCATAACCATACGTAACAAATTAATTTGGACATTTTAAGCTATTGTGATGATGTAGTTAGTCACTTGCTCAATAAGTAAATGCACCTGACTTCTAAATTGCTTGGTGAACCATGCTAGCTGTTCCATCTCAAAGTTGAGAAGTTATCTTTCATTTCTATATATCATTTTCTCATTTGAAACTCTTGCTTTAACATTTTGTTTTTTAGAGGCAGGTAGCTTTATTAGGAAGCATTCTTAGTCAGGGTTATTACAATTTCTTTTTCATATTCTCAGCAGTGGAATAATTAAAAATGAGTATTTTATAAATAGCTTGTATAAAGTACCTCCAATTCTGAAGAAAACACTATGATGGAGCATGGTGGATTGGGGGGGTACATTTCAAGAAACAACTGGAGAAAATGGAATCTTACCTGGAAAAAATATAGATGTCTTAAGAAGCCATGTTTTTCCCATAGATTCTTAAAGCTAGGAGAGTTAATAGTCGTTTCTGCAAGAAGGAGAACTCCAGTGACAATGGGTAATTATAGGAAACTTTGAGAGCAAGAAACCACTGTCTGCGTAGTTGATGTTATTGAAAAGACACCAAAAAAAGAATACCATGAAGAAAAGGAACACTAACCCAAATTAAACCATGCAAATCTGAAGGGAGTTATGAAGCACTTAAATATCTTACCCCTAAAATTTAAATGTAATTTGCAGTTAAACAGGAAGCAAGTAGAACTAGCTGAATAGAGAAGTAACTTGAGAATCTGAAGAGGTGAAAAAGAATAGATGTGTTCCCTTGTTTCAAAATTGCTGGTGAACCCATGCTAGATGAACAAGCATACAGATAGCCATGAATGAGGACTCAGAAGAGAAATTTGGCCTAAAAAATCTAATTGGTTATCTTGGATTAGCTGTGCAATTGAAAAGCGGGAGTTCTACTTTTTGTTACTTTCTAACCTTTTAGGCTCATTTCAAGCAGATGTAAACTCACTCTCATAAAATTCAAATATTTGTAGTCAGACAAACCTTCAGACTAGTGACAAACAAATATGACATTTTCAAATGATATTTAGTAGACCTTTATTAACACTGTGTTACCCTGTGATGTTCATTGCATTCCTTCTTATGGTTTAACTTAATCATCAATCATTTGTTTTGATATAGAGAAATTTGTAAGAGTTGTATTATTATATCGTGTGCTTTTCTGTGCTGTGGTTATACGCTTAGGAGTCTGTCTCAAAATTTAGTCATCCACTGAAAAGGTCTTTAAGACCATATCATTCCCACAGTATTTTAGAACTCATAAATATCAGTTTATAAATTTTACTAAAACAAAACACAAAACAAGCAAGCAAACAAACCAAAGTAATGAAACCTATAGGATAGAGGAAAAGGGCATGTAGTCTCTCAAAAACTGTGGTGATGCCATGCTATAAAATGGTTATTATATTAAGGGGATTGTTCCTTTTTACTAACACGACAACCTATCCCCTGAATTCAGAAACTGAAAAAGTTCATCATAGCTTTTGCCTTTGATGTTTATCTATTTTCAGATAACTGTAAAGTTAAAATAATTTAATGAAAATTAGCCTTTTGCAGTGTGACGTCACAATATGAAATACTTCTGTGACTTGACCCTATGAAGTAAAAAAAAAAGTCTAGATGAAATTTAACCATTTCTCTTTACTTCTATAATTATTATTTTGGTTGTTTTAATAACAACAGGAATAACAGGAATAATATCTGTTTATCTACTTTCTTTTAGGCACTCTGCTGGACCTTTATATGTTTTATCTCTAGTCTTCCCATTAATCAATCCTGAAAGGTAGATGTTATTATCCCCATATTTGCACGTGAAGGAACTCAAGCTTAGGGTGGTTTAGTAACTTGCCCAACAACACGCAGATAAGAAGTGTGGGAAGGGGATCCTATCCCAGGTTTTACTTTAAAGGCTACCTCTTTGCACTGTACCATAGGGATTTCCTTATGGACCTTAAACTCCAGGTTCTTATTTTTTCTTCCCTAGCATAGTTCCCCAGTTTTACCTATTATGAACATTCAGATATTTTCCTTAATCTGTTTTATCCCCATAAGACTGGTCCCTTTGCCTTAAGCTCAACTTAGACCTGTGTCTCTGCAAATAATGATAAAATTAGATAGTGCTTAAAATATACTTATCATATACAAGGCACTAGTCTTAGCAATATATGTTTAATAGTATAACTCAATCTGCCTAACAACCCCATGAGGTAAAGGTTTTTGTTTGCTTATTTTACACATGAGCAACCTGAGGCATATTTATATGACCTCATAATCAGTGGCAATAGTATTTGAACCCAAGTAGAATAGAGTTCATGGCCTTACCCTGTGCCTCTCATAATAGCAGAGGAAGATCAGTGACAGGACGTCTGTGAAAGCCTATCCATCAACTTTGTTCCTCACCATGCTGTAATGTTCACTGTGGAGCAACTCAAGGATGAACATGCCACATTCATTGTGGCCATAATTCTACTTTCATGAAACATGAAATGGAAACTGGATCTTTCTACAATTTGCTGTGAAGCATAACCACAGTAGGCACCATGTCTGCCAGTTCTCTTTATTTTTCTTTTAGTTTCATTGGTCTGGAGACAGTTGTTTAATTACTCATAAGCTTTTAACATCCATGAGGAAGAAGGTATCATCATTCCAGTCTTTTTCATCTCTAAAGCAATATTAGCTGACAGTTTACTAATTGATCGTAAAACTCCAGAAGTGATATTAAATGTTATCCTCATTTTAAACGTGGAAAATACTGTGGCTAATTATTTAAAACCTTGTCCAAGGCCACAGAGACAGGATTAAAAATTAGAAACTCCTTTACACTGAACATTAGGATATTGCCACTAGCCCAAGCCCACACTTTCAAATCAGATAACTGTGTGTAGAAAAAGAGCACTGGATTTGAGGGTCAGAAAACCTTGTTTCTAGTCTAAGCTGAGTAAGATCATTCCTCTACCTGTACTCTGTACCCCATCCCCTTCTGTATTCTCAGAACTATTAATAATTATCAGTTATCATTATCAATAATCTCTTCTTTAGTATTTTTACTAATCTCAAAGTAACTAGATATTCTATCCACATTTGAACATGAAAAGCCTCTTACCTTAAAAGAAACACACACATACATGCAATAAAAACAAAGACAAAAATCTTCTCTGACTTTAGCTGCTACTTTCTCTTCCTCTTTGCAGCCAAAATTTAAAAAGAGTTATCTATAGTTACTATCTTTATTTTTTCTCTTCCACTAGTTCCTCAGCTCACACCACTCTGGCCTTCAATCCATTTCTCCACCAGAACAGCTTTTCTTCAGTTACCAATGACTGCTAAACCTCATTGTACTTGGCGTCTTAGCAGCATTAAAAAAAAAAAACCTTTCTATCGAAATACATTTATTCATAAAAGTGGACAAATCATAGACGTACAACTTGATGAATTCTCATAAAGTAAATACCCTTAGGTAACCAGCATCCAGACTAAGAAAGAGAACATTTCCAGCATCCAGAAACCCTCTCATGTCCCCTTTATCTAGGAGATAAGACCAAAGATTAGTTTTGCCTTGTTTTAAACATATGGAACCATAAATGGAACATATAGCATGTTCCAAACATAAATGGAACCATATAGTATATATTCTTTGTCTAGTTCTTTCCTTATTTCCTTTCTTCCCTCCTTCCTTCCTTTTTTTTCAACTTTATGTTTATGTGATTGATCCATATTCTTATATGTAGTTATAGTTCATTCATTCTCATTTCTTTATGTGGGTATTCCACATTATTCATCTCTTCTACTGTTGATGGGGGCTTTGGGTAGTTTCTACTGCTGGGCTATTTTAAATATGTTTCAGCAGCATTTGACCCTGTTGAAAACTCCTCCCTGAAATGCTCTTCCCTTGGCTCCCAGGATACCACACTGTCCTGGTTTTTCCCCTTCCCTTGTGGTGCTCCTTCCTTTTCTGTCTCCTTTGGAAGCTCATCCTTCTCTACCCCGTCACTAAATATTGGAGTTCCTTAGGGCTCAACCCCATTTACTCATTTTGTCTTACTTCATATATTCTTCCTTGGCATTCTCATCACACCTGTAGTTTAAATTATCACCCATGTGATGGTGACTAACAAATTTGTATTTCTAGCCCAGTCATGACATGTCAGCTTCAGAAGAGCCTTATCTTCTCCACTTAGAGGTCCCAAAGGACCTTAAATTCAACGTATCCAAAGTTGAATTCATGTTCTTCCCTGGCCATACCTTTGCTTCTGAAGTTCCCTAATTCCATGAGTGGCATCATCACCTATCCAGTCCACAAGCCAAGATAGGAGCTACTCTTGATACCTCTGTCTCCCTTGCTGACTGTATCCAAATCATCAATTCTTGTCAATATTAGCTCTTATATATCTCACATTCATTCTCTGCTATCCATCCCCACTGCCATCACCCTAATATAAGCTACCAACTTTTTGAATCTGGACTGTTGCAAGAGACTCCAAACTGGGCTCCCATATCCACTCTCACTCCCCTTCAATCCACTCTTCATACTACATCAGGATAATCCTTTTTTAAAAAGATATATATTTACTCAAGTAATGTCCCTGTTTAAATCTTCCCAAATAAGGACCAAGATTCTTAACATAACCTACCAGGCACTGTATAGTCTGATCCCTGCTTTCTTCTTTAGAGTTTGTTTATATTACACTGCCTGTTTTTCTTTAGCTACACTGGTCTTCTGTCAGTTCTCTCTAATTACCATCATTGGGCCTTTGCAAATGCTGTTGTCGCTACCTGGAACAGTCATCTTCCCTCCAGTCTCTTCTGTATATTTCTTACTCATTCTTCCAACTCAGTCACTTCTCCATTGAAGCCGTTTTTTCATTGTGTTTAACACAGTTGTGATTTTGTATTTTATTTAAGTAATTATTTACCACATAAACTTAAGTTCCATAAGGGCAGATGTCTATTTTTGTTCACCTTTGCATAACTAATGCTTTCTGATAGAAGGTGCTCAGTAAATATTCATTGAATGAATAAACTTTTCTGAGCGTTGTTTTCCAATTCTTACAGCTATTCAACATGGTTGTAAGGTTCAAATAAGATAATATATGTGGAAATACAACCTAAAATACAGCGCACTAAAGAAATGTAAGGAACTGGTATTATTATACGCAAGCAGATAGATTCTTGCTACTGAAGATTAAAATTATTAAATTTTGCTGTGATACTAAGCTTATGCAAACAAATGGCAAAAATTATTGTGGTTTCAGTTCTCATTCTTTTGGTTTGTTGATCTGGTTCCAGTCGTTCCATCATTTCTGCCGTAGTTCAGACTCTCATCTTTTCTCTTGGTTTCCCTGTTCCAGATCTTCCTCTCTTGCTTCCCTTAGTCCATCCTCCCTTCTTCAGTGTAGTTATCTTTATTAAATGCATTTGCATCATATTACTCCCTTAGTTCAAATCACTCTGTGGTTTCCCATTGCTTATAGGATGATATCTAAGCTCGATAATCGGGCATATATGACTCTGCATGATCTGACCTATGCTTTCCCTTCTACCTGTCTCCCTCACTCTTTTCCACCTTACTGCCCTCCAGCAACACTAAACCACTTGTTTATTAGATGTGTTACATTCTTTCTTGCCATTTTGCCATTGCTGATATCATATTCCTTCTCTTCTAAGGTGCTTGTACTCCTCTTGGTCTACTCCTTAATCATATCATCCTTTTTAGATTCAGTACTCCTTTGTGACATTTTCTCTTGAAGTCCTCAGGCAAAGTTAGACATTTCTTCCCAAAGCACATATTAAGGGACTTAACCACATTGGTAAAATTAGTTATTTACACTTCTTATGTACAGGTACATTTCACTACTTATTGTGAACCCTTCAAAGGCAGGGATACTATTCTTTTTAATCTCTCTATCCATAGACATATAGCAGATACTTGAGATTTACTGATAGGGTGATTAGAGGAGAAGAGTGACCAAGAGAAATGAGGAATGGTCAGATTTTAAAGTATGGGAAGATGCGTAGGGTCAAATTCATGTTGTATAGTGGATTCCGTCTATTATTGTTATTAAGACTGAGGTCAGCTGCGGGATCCTGGTGCTATATAGAGGGGGGAGTTACAATGCATTTGACTTTAGCTCGTTAGGATTCTTATTGTGTCATCAGGTTCAACTTAACAGTTCGATGTTTTTATTGCACATCTGCTTACTATATGGCATTTGAGTTTTACTTTGAGGTCTTATAAGGTAACCAAGGTGAACATATACAAAAAGTTAAAGATATGCTAATGCTCATGTTATATAGTACATGGGATGAGCCTAGCAAATTTTGAAGGAATAAAATCAATCATCTGTTTTTCAGTTTCTAAAGTCATTTCACATGAACTAACTCATTGTTCTTTCATAACCTTTTTAATCAGGCAGAAGGGTTATTGTTTTCTCTTACAAGTAAAGAAACTGAGGGTCAGAGAGGTAAAGGACTTTGGCAAGAACACTAGAAAGTTAGAAAGTCACGGAGTCTGGACTAGACTGACTTGTCTACCAGAATGCCTGCCATGGAGCCACCTGGCCTTTCTGGTTGGCTATACCAGTGCAATGCCATTTGTGCTTTGATCTGTAAGAAATTTTTTAACCTGAGCCAAAAATTCTGAAAGTTTCCAAATTACATTCAAAGTGGAACATTGTCCCTCAAATGACAGTTAAAATGAATGAATATAAATCTAGCCAAGTCTTCGAGTGCTCTTTACTTGATATGGGCTGGTTCAGGCTTGGTGCCTCTGTTGAGTTCGTTGATACTTGAGGCACTGAGGAGATGAAACTCAACACGGATAAGATTCAGTACAGTTGGGAGATGGTAAGAGCAGCAGGGTCATGGTATAGGAGAAGATAATATTAATGAGCCTAAGGTACAGTATGGAGTTACCAAGTCGAGGATGATGAAGGAGAGAACCAGATCCTAGAAAAGGATTTGGGGAACAGGAATAGAGTGTAGAAGAAGCTCTAGGCTACCTCCCAGTTTTGCCCAATTGTGACTACCGCTGCTCCCAGACATACACAGCGATACTATCAAAGGCTCCCCAGGGGAGCCAAATTCCCCTCTCCTCATTGGTATCCCCAAAGATATCCAACTCTAGTAGAGAGTTGATCACTGCCACTTGTTCCTTAGCTTCCTGTATGTGTCCAGAGTGGCAGCCTACTCGTTATTAAGCTCCAAGAAACCAACCTTGGTGAATGCCTCCTGAGTTAGCAAAGCAAGGAGATACTTTCATTATCCTTCTTTCCTAGCAGACTTCACCAAAGACTGGCTACAGCATGGTATTATTTTCTCCCAGGCCATAACTGGGTAAAGGTTTTAGTGTTAGGAAATTGGAGAAGATCAAGTTTGGGTAACATTATTTTGGTCTTGTCACATAGCTTTGAATGTCTTTTTTGCTGGAGAAGAGTTTATATGACATCATTTAGGAGGCTCTTGGATTAAGTTTTGGTGAAATGTGTATCTTTTGGTGAAATGTGTATGGTAAAAGTGTGGTGTATAGAAACCGGTAGACCTCCCTCATAGTCTTCCCTCTGTAACTTGCCACCTTTTTGACTTTGGAAAAGTCATATAAGTTCCTCTGAATGTTGGTTTTCTTAGCAGACAAAGGAGTTATATTAGAAAATATGCATATGACCATGTATAATAGATCTTAAAGTAGCTTTAGACATATTTACTAATTTTGCTAAGCCTGTGTTTTCCTCATCTGTCATGTGGCAATATTAACAGTTTTAGGATTAAATGAGTGCATGAATATGGATTGCTTTGCTGAATAAAAGTTAGTTTCTTTCATATGAGTGAACAGATATAGATTCTAGAATCAGAACATCTTTAATTAAAATTAAATCTCAACCCTATCAGGAGCATATAGCCTCTGAGGACTTCTGTTTCCTGAAACGGGGCTAATAATACCTACCTCATAGAGCCCTTATGTTAATGGGGAGTGGGGAGATGAATTTAAAGTGTCTAGTGCATAGTAGTTGCTCAATAAATATTGGAATCCTTTCTCTTTCCATCATCTTCCCTACCCTCGACTCAAAGGTTTCCCTTAACTCTAAACTTTTCCAATACTATATACAATTCTAATACATAAATCTTCATCAAATGAAATGGATCGACTAAAAGTAGGTAAATTTCAAATAATAAAAAACTCCTGAATGACAACCTTACTAGTGTTCTTTAAAAAATAAAACTTTCCTTAATTCTCACATCATTTCTTGCTTTCATTTTGCTGAGCAATCTCTAGAGATTTTGTTTTGTTTGGTTTTTCAGGGAGTATTTGTAACATTTTCACTATATGTTGCTCAAAATAATTTTGTATAAAATGATTTATTCCTGGGCTTCCCTGGTGGCACAGTGGTTGAGAGTCCGCCTGCCGGTGGACATGGGTTCGTGCCCCGGTCCAGGAGGATCCCGCATGCCGCGGAGCGGCTGGGCCCATGAGTCATGGCCGCTGGGCCTGCGTGTCCGGAGCCTGTGCTCCGCAGCGGGAAAGGCCACAGCGGTGAGAGGCCTGCGTACCGCAAAAGAAAAAAAAAAAAAGATTTATTCCTAGCCTCTGGAGAAAATTTTTACTTTTTAGTTTTGTTATACTCACATTAAAGGTTCTTTTTTTTTTTTAAACTATAGTGCTTTTCAGTAAATTTATTTAGCTCAAAGTTACATGTTGATTCGTTTTTTTGAAAATTAGGACTTATGATTAGCACACAAAAATGATTACTGCCTGTTTTGGAGAATTAACACTTTAGCACAGTTTCATTTTACAGTATTTTTGGCATTCATATAAGTAAGTGCTACAGGTATGAATCTGTACACAGAAGACATGCTTGACTCAGGAAAGGAGCATTATTTTCTCATGTGTCAAATATTTTTTTAAAGATTATTGAGGGCTTGCCTGGTGGCGCAGTGGTTGAGAGTCCGCCTGCCGATGCAGGGGACACGGGTTCGTGCCCCGGTCTGGGAAGATCCCACATGCCGCAGAGCGGCTGGGCCCGTGAGCCATGGCCACAGAACCTGTGCTCCGCAACAGGAGAGGCCACAGCAGTGAGAGGCCCGCATACCACAAAAAAAAAAAAAAAAAAGATTATTGAATTTCAGGATTTTCCTATTTTTTTAATATAAAATATTATTCTTGGTGTGTGTGCGTGTGTGTCAGCTTGTTTGTGTACAATAACCAGTGAACCAGTAAGTAAAGATATACACATGTATAATAGAGGGATTACTTATTGGTCCTTTTTTTTTTTCTACATCTTTATTGGAGTATAATTGCTTTACAATGGTGTGTTAGTTTCTGTTTTATAACAAAGTGAATCAGTTATACATATACATATGTTCCCATATCTCTTCCCTCCTGCGTCTCCCTCCCTCCCACCCTCCCAATCCCACCCCTCTAGGTGGTAACAAAGCACCGAGCTGATCTCCCTGTGCTATATGGCTGCTTCCCACTAGCTATCTATTTTACGTTTGGTAGTTTATATATGTCCATGCCACTCTCTCGCTTTGTCATAGCTTATGCTTCCCCCTCCCCATATCCTCAAGTCCATTCTCTAGTAGGTCTGTGTCTTTATTCCTGTCTTACCCCTAGGTTCTTCATGACATTTTTTTTTTGTTAAATTCCATATATATGTGTTAGCATACGGTATTTGTCTTTCTCTTTCTGACTTACTTCACTCTGTATGACAGACTCTAGGTCCAGCCACCTCCTTACATATAGCTCAATTTCGTTTCTTTTTATGGCTGAGTAATATTCCATTGTATATATGTGCCACATCTTCTTTATCCATTCATCCAATGATGGACACTTAGGTTATTTCCATCTCCTGGCTATTGTAAATAGAGCTGCAATGAACATTTTGGTACATGACTCTTTTTGAATTATGGTTTTCTCAGGGTATATGCCCAGCAGAGGGATTGCTGGGTCAAATGGTAGTTCTATTTGTAGTTTTTTAAGGAACCTCCATACTGTTCTCCATAGTGGCTGTACCAATTCACATTCCCATCAGCAGTGCAAGAGTGTTCCCTTTTCTCCACACCCTCTTCAGCATTTATTATTTGTAGATTTTTTGATGATGGCCATTCTGACTGGTGTGAGATGATATCTCATTGTAGTTTTGATTTGCATTTCTCTAATGATTAATGATGTTGAGCATTCTTTCATGTGTTTGTTGGCAGTCTATATATCTTCTTTGGAGAAATGTCTATTTAGGTCTTCTGCCCATTTTTGGATTGGGTTGTTTGTTTTTTTGTTATTGAGCTGCATGAGCTGCTTGTAAATTTTGGAGATTAATCCTTTGTCAGTTGCTTCATTTGCAAATATTTTCTCCCATTCTGAGGGTTGTCTTTTGGTCTTGTTTATGGTTTCCTTTGCTGTGCAAAAGCTTTGAAGTTTCATTAGGTCCCATTTGTTTATTTTTGTTTTTATTTCCATTTCTCTAGGAGATGGGTCAAAAAGGATCTTGCTGTGATTTATGTCATAGAGTGTTCTGCCTATGTTTTCCTCTAAGAGTTTTATAGTTTCTGGCCTTACATTTAGGTCTTTAATCCATTTTGAGCTTATTTTTGTGTATGGTGTTAGGGAGTGTTCTAATCTCATACTTTTACATGTAACTGTCCAGTTTTCCCAGCACCACTTATTGAAGAGGCTGTCTTTTCTCCATTGTATATTCTTGCCTCCTTTATCAAAGATAAGGTGACCATATGTGCATGGGTTTATCTCTGGACTTTCTATCGTGTTCCATTGATCTATCTTTCTGTTTTTGTGCCAGTACCGTACTGTCTTGATTACTGTAGCTTTGTAGTATAGTCTGAAGTTAGGGAGCCTCATTCCTCTACCTCCGTTTTTCATTCTCAAGATTGCATTGGCTATTTGGGGTCTTTTGTGTTTCCATACAAATTGTGAAATTTTTTGTTCTAGTTCTGTGAAAAATGCCAGTGGTAGTTTAATAGGGATTGCATTGAATCTGTAGATTGCTTTGGGCAGTAGAGTCATTTTCACAATGTTGATTCTTTCAATCCAAGAACATGGTATATCTCTCCATCTATTTGTATCATCTTTAACCAGTGAACCAGTAAGTAAACATATACACATGTATAATAGAGGGATTACTTATTGGTTCTTGTATTTATCTGAGTGTGCGTCCTAAAAAATATAATAGTAAAATAATGCTGGTATACTATTATTTTTATATGAGACATTATTTAAAATGTGTTAGAGTATTTTGATGTATAGTATACATTGCTGGATAGTTTCTCTACCAATCTGAAAACATTTTTATTAGCTATATTATGCATCCTCATAAATTTGAGAGCCATCATGTCTTACAAAGTAGATTTTAAATGACATTTGAATTACCCTAATTCTTGTGTAGCACACAGAGATGAAATATATTAGAATGGAAAGATAATTATAGAGAAACATTAAATATGAAATGAAAGTAATGTACCTTTCAAAAAATGAAAATGTGTAAGTTCAAATTATATTGATGTTGAATTTGAGTGGTCTGTATTTTACTTATTTTGACTAGTTTCAAGTCATCAGTGACTACTGAATTAAATTTAACCTATCTTATGTCAGAATCCTTTTGAGCCTTATACTTTTCACTCAAACCCAGAAGTCAATAAAATAGTACTCTGATGATAGTTTTTAGTATTTCTTACCTCACTTTGGAATAATTTCCAGGCACAACCCCCTCCCTAGGTAGATTATGTATTCCTCTAGAAAATTACAAGTATCTTTTGTATTTTATTTTGTCTGGGAAAGTACCCATTTAAATTAAAGCAGTAACATTTATTATGTGGCTGGCCCATCAAAGCAACCTACTAAGCCCTATGGGGGCAGAAAATGAGAATTTAAGATCCACGCTGTGTCCTCAAGGAGTTTAGGACCTAAACACAGACACAAGCAAAGTTAAAAGGAATTCTAGAGGTTCACAGTAAGGGTATAGGAGTTGAACAGAAGGAGAAGAATCACTTGGCTTGGATGGGCCAGGCATGGATTAACTAGAAAGGTGAAGTTCTTTCTAGTTTCTAGATAGCACCCACTTATGCTGCTGTGCCTAACTTTGTGTAGTTAATTCAAACTCTATTTTTCCCAGGAGGAAAACCCATGCCAAGATGCCCAGCAGCATTATGTCCATGTGCTGAGACCAAAGCTGTTAGCATTACTGCCTGAGTTTGCCAAGGAATTAGATGCTGCTGGAAAAATATTCAGAGCTCCTATGTTTGCTGTCCAAAGAGTTCCACGGTGTTGTGGGGTAAATGGCATCCCAGTTTTGACTAGATATGTGCCAAATGGCTGGTTGGTACTCTTTACACATACAAAACAGGCTTGAGATGTATCCTTGTAGATTTGAAGGTTCTGTGATTATGATGAGCTGAAGCCACCATTGATTAATACAGTAGCTCTCTGAAATAATGAGGTTTTTCCACTAACAGTACCTCTTCATCAAACTTAAAATGAGGACCCAGCTTGAGGTAAAAAACTCCTTTCTAACCAAAGATTTTGTCTTGATTCTCTGTGAATATGTTGTGATTATAGAATAAGGCAAAGGGCTTGTTTTGATAAGATCTTGGGTTCTTATGATCAATATTTCCTGTGTTGACTTCATATGCTTTTGTTAATAAATGACTTTCCAAATGTTAGAAAAATGAAGAAAAATATGAGGAGTTTTTTTTTTTTTTCTGCATAAGATACCCCTTCTGTATTTCGGATTGAGAAAAATTCTGTATTTCTACTGCATCATTCATGTATATGATGGTTTTTAAATTTCTGGAACTGTTAAGATATTGAAATTATGTTGCCATACCAGAAGTACTATGGATTCACCAATAGATGTGATTTGCTAAAAATTAGCAACTGATTTCTTCTGTTGAATTCCTGCTCAGCATCATTATTTTGTCCTTTGCTTTTCATGAATGTTTTCAGATTCTTTTTCAAAGAAGTCTCCACAAGCTTTGACTTGCATTCTCCAGCCAGGTTGTTGATGTTTATATGTGTGTGTGCATGCGTGTGTGGGTGCGTGTATGTGTGTGCGAAGCAACACTGAATCCCTTTTAACTCTGCCCAGGTAACAGACACTGGGCATTTGTGAATCAAATCGTGCACGTGCTGTGGCAAGTACAGAGCCATTCGCTGTTGTTTTGTTAGCACACGTTAGCATTGATTATGATGTGGACATACTTATTTCCCAGACTTGCTTCATCTAAATAACAGCAACAAATAATGAAGTGTCCAGAGCTTAGCCATCATCATGTGGTGTTTCCTTAAGTCCAAATTGAAGTAAAAACTGAGTAAATGACCATTTTATTTATTTTTAAAATCCCCTGTCAGGAGAGAGTAATTAACTCAGGATCCACAATTAGCCTCACAGCAGTCTGTGTTAACCACCTCCAGCCATCCCAGGTCTTTCAGAGGTGGCCTAATTCTGAGATTATTTTGCACTCGGAACAGAGAGACTTATAATAACCAGCTTGAAACACATTTAAGAAGTGTGAGGTTTTTCCTTTTTCCTTTTGAGTTAACGTCTGCCCTCTCTAATGATAATTTTCTGGTTTGCAAGTGGAAAAAAACCACAAATATTTGGAGAGAGTGTTCTCTCCTGCCAAGTTCTAGAGCTTTGTCTTTCCTTTGGTAAATCTAGAAGTAGCTGCTTTGCTTTAGCTGGAAATTTCATTATTGATTTAGTTAACATGACACAAAAGAATTAGCAAAATGAATAAAATATTCAAGCTTGGGAGAGAAACATGAAGAAAACTTAGAGAGGCCCACTCATCACCATTGCTTGCTGTTAAAGTATAATTGCTGGCTTTTCCTTGTTTACCTTTTTGGTTTGGTTTTGTTTTAAAGGAAGTGTTCAGTTGCAGAGCATTCCTGCATAATTCAGATATAGCCCAAAGCTCGACCCTGGGAACCTTTGCTGCTGCTCTCTGAGCGTTTTTTATGCAACCTGCTTTTACAGGTTTAAATTACATTCTGTGACACTGTTTTTGTGGTTGAATTAGAAAACTTTTTTTTTTTTTAGTTAAACCTGTGATAAGTAATTGTCACAGTTAGCGCCCTGGTACAATGCTAATTTGAAGTGACATGTCCATACTGGCCCTCCGTAACATGAAGAAGCCTAACAGGTGTGAGGGGTGTGGCTTCCCATGGGCTCTGTTGAACTTCTAACCAGAGAAAAATAGCAGAAAAAGTGAAATGAACCTTGAATAAAGCTGTCAGCAGTAATTATCTCAGCAACACTTTGTGGGGAGATAAAATAAGCACTGGTGCTTTTATAACCTGAACACACTGGACCCAAGATAGATTTTTCACCCATTTAACATAAACTGCTGAATACCTTTCAAGAGGTATTTTCATGGAGCCTAATTAAACAATAACAATAATTATTATCATGAAATATAAATTTCTGGAAGACATGCATTTGTTTTTTAGGTTAACACATGGTTTCTTTCTGCGGTTTTTTTTTTTAGTGGTAGTTTTGGTAACAACCTTTTATTTTCGTGCTTCTTGGTAAGCCATTATGGTGTGAAATCTCAAATTGTCTATAGAAAATTATCTTCTGGGAAAGGATACTTTCACAATTAGCACAAAAAAAGCTTGAAAGCTTGGTTTTCAGATACTTTGAGAGGTGTTCAGTATATTGGACTTGCCCATATAAAACAGATTAATATATATGAATGAGCTGAATGAAATGCAAGTCATCATATCCACACTGCTGCATATGCTTCCTTGGAGAGGTATAACAGCACTATACTTCTTGAGTGGAGTAGGACCCAGGGAAGATTTGATAAATCTTTTTCAATCTGTTCTTCAAGCACCATCCATTGTCATTTCTTTTGACAGTGGTATTTTTAAAGTAGACTTTAGTTTACTTAAAAAATAATTCAAATGACATAATGACTGTGTTTACCTAACCTAAGAAGTATAGAAAAGTTATAGTATGATTTTTCTTTATAAGTTTCCAGTCTATAGAAGCTAACTGTGCAAAGAAACAGATGAGATTTTGCAGCATAAGTTGCTATCTTTCTTTCATTGCCTTTCGAGAGTTATGATTTCAGGTGATCTAATGACATCTAGAGAATTTTTTTTTTTTTTTTTTGCTGTACGCGGGCCTCTCACCGTTGTGGCCTCTCCCGTTGCGGAGCACAGGCTCCGGACGCGCAGGTTCAGCGGCCATGGCTCACGGGCCCAGCCGCTCTGCGGCATGTGGGATCTTCCCGGACCGGGGCACGAACCCGTGTCCCCTGCATCGGCAGGCGTACTCCCAACCACTGCGCCACCAGGGAAGCCCCACCTAGAGACTTTTAAAATTTTTTCATAATTCACCTTTACCATTATCCTCCACCCAATGTATCAGAGGCTTAACAAGATCACCAGGTTGGCTCACATTTAAGGTGGAGGTGATGTCATTTTTTAAAAAAGCTAGGAGTCAACATATGTTAGTCCTGACTGCTGTGTTTATTAGCTCTGAGATCTTGTGTGAAAATATGAGCTTCATTTTTCTTCCCTGTAGAATGGGACTGTAGCAAACTAGGCCAAGTGCATTCTCATTTAGGGGATAACAAGGATTAGGTATAGCAGAATAGAATAGAGCTAACATGGTCTTCAATTCATTCACAAACCTGTAGCCTAGAAAGCTATTAACTTCATTAAAGTAGAAACTCTGTTCACTATTGGCAGTGTCCTTGGCGCTCAGCTGAGTTCTTGACACATAGTAGATGCTCAGAAACGATTATTTAAGTGAATGAATAGTATATTTTGCACTTTACTTAAAACAAATTTAGTACCATCTGTTTGTCTTTTCCTCAGAATTATATAGCAAAATCCTTACCATCGACCATATATCTATATATATCTTTACCTATACCTATCTACATATATATAATATATACATATAAATGATAATCCTCACAACTTTTTTTAAATGTTTTTATTTTTAAATTTTTATAATTTGTTATGGTTGCTTTCCATTTACAGTTATTACAAAATATTGGTTATATTCCCCATGTTGTACAGTACATTCTTGAGCCCATCTTACACCTGATAGTTTGTTCCTCCCCCTGCCCCCCACAACGAGTGACCACTGGTTCTCTGTATCTGTGAGTCTACTTCTTTTTTTGTTATATTCACTAGTTTGTCTCACAACAGTATTTTGACTTAGAAACTTTACAGAGGAGGGAATTGAGGCACTGAGAAGATAGGAGAGTTATCCAGAGTCATACAGAGCTAGGATTTCAGACACTGGCAGTGTAGCTTTGGAGTCAAGTTCATAATCACTCTGCTTATATACCTCTCCAAGCAAGTATAGTGACACCTGATTACCAAAGAATTCGCCTTACAGTGACACACGTTTTTCTAGAAATTTCCTTGTCACCTGTACAAATGATTCAGGAGACATAGGGTACGTTTTGGGGATGAGATTCCTTCCTTATTCAGTAGGATATTCCCTTACTCCCTCACCTTCTAGAACAGCAGGTTCCCTGATCTATTATACCCACTGAAGTAGTGTCACTGCCTTTCTTGGGACCACCTCTTCCCCAGTGACAGAAATATCACACAGGGCTATGCTCTGGGCAGACTTCTACCAATGTAGAGTGGCAGAGTTTTGATCCCTAGATATTGGGCTTTTCCACTCTGTTGAGTCCAATTCCTGAACCAGGCTTCAGTGCCTTCAACCCAGGCCCTGACCTACCCATGTAAGACCTCTGTCTCTAAGATCTCCACTGTCTCCTTTTACCCAGCTCTCACTGTGATTCTGGTACGCCCCTCAAGTCACAAGCTGACTGAAAGATGTTTGTTTGTGGAAGATTTGTCAAAGTGTCACTAGGTATGACTGATTGCCAAAAGACACCAGGTGTTTTAGAGAACAGAAACTATTTTGAGGTTGGGGAGGTTATAGAAGATTTTCATGAGGAGATTGAGCTGAGTTTTAAAGAAGTGCTTTTACTTACTTTTCTCAAATAATCCTAACAAACCTATGATGTGGACGGGTGGAGAAGAATGGGGAGAGGAACCCAGGAGAGAGTAGTGGCATGAGCAAAAGCCTAGGAGTAGACAAGTGCAAGGCATATTTTTGGATCAATGAACAAACAAACCTGTATACAGTATAAAAACTAGTGAAGGATAACAGCTGGAAAGGTAGGCCATGTTACAGCCTTGAAAATTTGGTTCAGAGTGAGAGAAAAGAATTTGGAGATCACTTTATTTTTTTAATTTACTTATTTTGGGCTACATTGGGTCTTCGTTGCTGTGTGCGGGTTTTCTCTAGTTGTGGTGAGCAGGGGCTACTTTTCGTTGTGGTGCGCAGGCTTCTCACTGCAGTGGCTTCTCTTGTCACGGATCACAGGATCTAGGCGCGCAGGCTTCAGTAGTTTTGGCGTGCGGGCTCAGTAGTCGTGGCTTGTGGGCTCTAGAGTGCAGTCTCAGTAGTTGTGGTGCACGGGCTTAGTTGCTCCGCCGCATGTGGGATCTTCCCAGACCAGGGATCGAACCCATGTCCCCAGCATTGGCAGGCGGATTCTTAACCACTGTGTCACCAGGGAAGTCCAGAAATCACTTTAGTAAGAGGCAGATTTAGGATTTTTACCCAGGTCCTTTTATCTATGTACAGTGCTCTTTCCATATATTAGCCACAAATATTTTTAAACACGTGGAATAATATCACAGGCAGCATTGATGGGAGAAAGTCATAAAAAGGCACCATGCAGCCTTAAGACATAAAAGAACAGTACTTGCTTTGCTTTAATGGTGGTGACAGAAGAGAAGTAGCTTATAGGCTCGTTAAGTGTATTTAAGCTGAAAGTTCTCAGTAGGCTTAACTGGTCTCCTAAAATCACTGCAGCAGTGACTTTTCTGTATCCCCAACAATCTGTTTTCCTACCTCTCCGTCTCGGTTAAGTTCACCTCATAGGAGTTAAATGGCAAACTTGTAGAAAGTTCCACTTTTGGACATCACTTATAAGATATACTTTTAAAAATCCCAGTCGTAAGCAGAGAGTGAATGTCAAATGAGCTCTTAGACAAACTGAGAGCCAAAATATATCTAAATAAACATACTCTCCACTGGGTGGCACTTATAAGAATGTCATATAAACTCTTGAGAAGAGATGAGAAACATCTCAATAAACTTTGTTGACCTAGGAAAATAATATTTTACTAGGTATTGGTCAACATCTGGATGTTTTTGGTGTGGAAAAGATTAAGTAATGTATTTGGTTGCTCTGTGTATGTTTCAAAATACATATTAACTAAGTTAAATGTAGTTGACGTAAGGTGTAAAACACTTAAATTATACCAATAAGGTATAAAACACTTAACTTATACCAATAAACACTTAACCAATACCAGTATTGGCATCTAGTCTTAAATTCTTTAAAAAAATATATTTTTTAAATTTTTATACAATTTTAAAGGTTACTTTCCATTCACAATTATTACAAAACAAAATAGTGACTATATTCCATGCATCGTCCAGTACATCCTTGAGCCTATCTTACACCCAATAGTTTGTATCTCTCACTCCCCCACCCCTAAATCACCCCTCCCCCTCCCCATTGGTAACCACTAGTTTGTTTCCTACATCTGTGAGTAGGCTTAAATTTCTTAAAAGACAAATAATTGTGCATTGCATCTGGAAACACCTATATGATATTCCTTCCTTCTGTCAAAGAGCCAAAGATTAAGTTGTGTGTGTGTGTGTGTGTGTTTCAAATTGCAAAATTAACTAAGTCCACTATTCTAGGCACCTTTTTATTTATCATCTTTTAATGTTGTCAACCAAGATATTATTCTTATTTCTCATATGACGAAACTGAAATCTTACGAGGTTAAGCGACTTACCTGGGAAATGACATTAAATATCAAAACTAGGATCCTAAGCCAGGTTATCTGCATCCAAGTACCTGGCATATAATAGGAACTTAATAAATGTTTATTGAATGACTAAGTTATAGACTCTGAGTAACGATATGGTTAGTATAGCTTATTCAGCAAATAGCTCTAAATTATGAAGTAATTATAGGGAAGAAGAAGGGCAAAGTCAAGAGAAATCTGCACATGTTTCAGATTACTTTCTCCCCCTCACCAGTCTTGTGGGTTAGAAGCAATATATTTAATATCTTATTTTCTCTCTTCTGCCCTCCACCAGAGGGTGCTCATAAGCAATTAAATAACATAAAGCAGTAGAGACAGAAATTGAGAAACCAAGTACCATTTTATTTCGCAACATGGATAATTGGCCTCTGTGCAAAATGGTTGACTTTAAAACAGAACTCTTGATTCAGTTGAAATAGCTTCTTCAGTTTAAAGTTGCCTTGCAAATAACAACTTGTCTGCTTGCCTGTACTACTATCTTTATGCAAGTAAACCTGATCATTTTTGCTAAATAGGTGTGGGAAAGACTATGCCACTAGGCAGCATCAGGATGGTCTAATAGGGCAGTATTTCTTGCATAATTTAATGCTCTTCAGTAGTATTCTAGTATTCTGAAGTATTTCAGATGCTCTTCTAAGTGTACTCATTAGAATCAATAAATAGTAGGATTCAAGGATGCTGTTATTATCTATATATTTAGTTTATAAAAATACATCTAATTCTGTTGCAGTGGGCAACTTTTTATCTCCCTATGGTGTAATCTGGTTTTAGGGGCTAGGATGCAATAGAAGATTTTTTTAAAAAAACTTTTGTGTTGAGCATCCTTTTTTGATAGAAAGAACTCAAGGTAATGTTGGACCAAGTGCAGAGAAGCATGAAGGTGGGCAATCATAATGTGGAAAAGTAGCATCAGGTGATTCTCCTTGTTCTGAAGCTCCCAGGCAGATTAAAAGAAACAAAGAACAAGTCAGAAGCATTTCTGATTATTTTCATATATATTTTCTAAAATTTTTTAGAAATTTGAGGTAATTAAATCAAGATAGTTATTATTTTACAACTAACTATAACATCTGAAGAACACAGTTAACATTAGTTAGTAGAAAGACGTAGGATACGAGTCAAGAGAATATGTTTTTGCTATCATTAAGCAGATATGTGACTTGGGGAAAACAATTTTACCTCTCTACATCTCAGTTTCTCTCCCTGTTAAATGTGAGGATTAGACTAGATCTTGTGAGAAGAAACTGCCTTTCATTTGGAATGTGTTGAGGATGATGGGACTCCTGATAGAATAAGTTTAAGAACAGGCTGCTGATACCTTTCCCTCTGGAGATTCTCAATGCTAGCTTGGAATGGAGCTGGGGATGCTTGACAGGGAGGGTATGGCAGCAATGCTTAACTCAGTTAAGGCTTCAAGATCTGTGGTCTCCTGCCTGGGATGCCACAATTGATGAATTCTAAGGACCCTTCTGATTCTAGTATCTTATGAGTCTAAAATGAAGCCATCTGTAGGAAGCCATCCTTGTTTCTTCCAGCTCTGTTTTCTTATATGATAACATTCATGTTTATGTACATAACAAAAAAACCTCAGAATTTGTTACTGTTGGTTTATTTCATTAAACCTTACCAACTTGCCAAATCAATTGGGCACTATAACACAGCAAGGCCAGACAGAGGACACAGTTTTTTAGCTATTTACACAGGAGTTTTGTAGATAATTGATCTTGATTTATACATCTCATGATATTCTATTGGTTCCAGATTATTATTAGTCACTTCCTTTTTAACAGTGTGTTTTTTTATGAGGTGACTAAACTGCTATTTAACCCTGCTACAAGAATGTGTCAGTGGGCTAGTCCAGACAAGTGGAGGTGCACTTGGTAACTAACATTCTTAATATGCTTGCTTCAACCTGCCACAAATTAAAAGCTCTGTGACTTTTCTAGCACATAAGTGATTTAAAAAAAAAAAAAAGGCTTGGATTGTGAATAAATAAGCTTTTTTGATTTGCACTCTGGTTGGCAGTAAATGAAACTTCAGCCTCATGATTCAGTTTTGCTTAAAACTGCCTTAATAATCTGTCTAGCTAAGCAGTGAGCTTCTGAAAATTTTAAAGGGTTGATCCAGCAGTCATCTTCGGGGCTCCGTAAAAAGGCTTCGTGTTGCTCAGAAACATGATGTAGTTGAAAACTGCATGGCCTTTGGAGTAAAATCTGCTTTGCCACTTAGTGGTTGATTGATCTTACATAAATTATGCTACCTCTCTAAGGCTGTTTGATGATTTATACAATCATGATTGTCTTTAATTTGTAGGATCATCATGTAGGGTAGACATATGTTAAGCACTTAATATATAGTACCTGGCAAATTGACGGTATCTAGGAGTAGCTGTTTTAATTAAGCCAAAGAAAGTAATTATTGTTTATCAGACCATGAGACAACATATAGTTGGGCCTTAATAGTTGTTTGATTGAATTCTTTTTAAATGGCTCTGAGATAAGACTGCCTGAGTTTAATTTTGGTTTGCTACTCAGTACCTGTATGACCTTGGCCAAGCTTCTTAATCTATGTAAGGCTTAGTATCCTCATCTTTAAAAAGGGGATTATAATAATACCTATCTGGCAGGGTTATTGTGAGAACTAAGTGGAGTAATGCATATAAAGCAATTTGCACAATACCAATACACATTAAACTCTCAATAATAGCAATTAGTTAAAAAATATTTTTAAAACTACTGAGTGGTTTCATGGGTAAATACGTATTTCAAAACTTGTCAAATGATACTCTTCAAAATATGTGTAGTTATTGTAGATCAATTATACCTCAATAAAGCAATACTTAGTGTTTGTGTGTATATGTGGTATGTATATATATATTCTTTTTTTAAAAACACTATTTCTTTTTTTATTATTTATTTATTTATTTATTGGCTGCATTGGGTCTTTGTTGCTGTGCGCAGGCTTTCTCTAGTTGTGGCGAGCGGGGGCTGCTCTTCGTTGCAGTGCGGGAGCTTTTCATTGCAGTGTCTTCTCTTGTTGTGGAGCACGGGCTCTAAGCGCACGGGCTTCAGTAGTTGTGGCACGCAGGCTTAGTTGCTCCGCAGCGTGTGGGATCTTCCCAGATCAGGGATCGAACCCGTGTCCCCTGCACTGGCAGGCAGATTCTTAACCACTGTGCCACCAGGGAAGCCCCTATATATTCTTCATATTGTGTTGATTGTATTTAATGCTGGTGCCCAGTAGCATTCCCAAACCTGGATGGAATTAATGACGCTGGTGTCAAGATGATGACAAGCTTGAAAACATGGTTGTAAAAAAACTTTCTTTTATTAATGTTCTTTTTGAAACACAAGGGAATTGTATTTTACAAACTGATTTTTTAAAGATACATATAGTAAAGCTATACTTTCAGAACTGTTAGTTTGTGTTACTAAGTGTGTCACATGCAGGGTGAGGATCCTGCAGGTGACTGAACTGAGTTTTCTTAGTGACTTATTAAGATCACAGTCCATTAGAGTTGGAAGGGATCTCAGAGGTCATTCATGTGGGTTGCTCCCATATATTACAAAAGACAATGTTAATTCTCCTGATGACTGGCTCAAGGTCCCATAACCTGGTCTCCTAAATTCTTGTTCAATACTTTTTAAATGTCTTAACGTGTCATTAACAGTGAGGAATAAAGACAGGCTACAAGTGTGTATTTGGGAAAAGGCTAAAATTTGGCTACAAAATAAAAATACTTTTAAGAGCTAATCCATATGTTTAAAGAAAGCATTACTGAGAAGGGCCTAATAAACACCCTGAGGACCAAGCCTAAAATAATAATAATACTTGTCAGAGATAGCCAGTGATCAATTATGATGGTTTACAGGAGTTGTCTTTTGTACATTGTTCTGGTATTTCATTTTAATTTGTTTATAAGGAAATTATGTAAGAGAAAACATTGAGACGATTCTCAAACTTCATAGAAGAATGTGCTTTGGAGGTTTCTCAATTGTTTCAAATAATTGCCATTATTATTTATGAAAATTGGTTTCATCTGCGCACATTGCATACTCCAGCAGTTCACAACTTTTTGGTCTCAGGATCCTTTTGTACTCTTAAAAAGTCATCAAGATGCCAAAGAGCTTTGGTTTATGTAGATTATATCTACTGACATTTGTCATATTCAAAATTAATATTGAGAAAAATTAAATGTTTAAGATAACAATAATAAATTGATTATATGTTAATATAAATAGCATTTCTTTTATGGAAAGTAATTGTATTTTCCAAAAAATAAAATTAGTGAGTAGAGTGATGTTTTACACTTTTACATATCTCCTTAACGTCCGGCTTAATTGAAGACAATTTGTATTCTCATATCTTCTGAATTCAGCCTGTTCTGATATGTTGTTTTTGTTGACGTATATGAAGAAACTCTATCCTCACACTGATCTGTAGTTGGAAAAGGGAGGAGTATTTTAATAGTCTTTTCAGATAATTGTGAATATTCTTCTTTGATACAAAACTGACAAGTGATAGTTTTCTAAAGGCTGGTTTCAATGTGGAATCTGGAGCCATATCAATGTACTTTTTGTACTTTGTTACAGCAATATCCCTTGGTCTGTCTTGCACTTTGAGTAGATCCTTTATCCATACTTGATTTTACAACGTCATGAATTCATTGTTATTTGGAGAGTATTGGTCCTCTGAGTTATACAGATTTTCTAATGTTGAAAGATTTCATTATATAATATCAAAAAATCACTTCTGCTAATATCACCACCGATCTCATTAGAAAAGTCTTTAAGCATTAGGGAGCTATTGAGTCCATGGTGGCTGATGATTTTCCAAAATTTTAATTTTGAATTTTGAAAACTCAAATTTTGTCATTGGCAATTAATACTTCCAGACTTGTTCCTTGAAATAACAAGCTTGCTTCATTCATTTTGGAGGAGAATCCTGTCAAATACCTAAATCTGAATAACCATAGTTCGTCTGCCAGTCATTTAAGTAATAATAGTGTTCCATGGAAAAAGTAGCTGGTTCAGAACACAACTCAGTTATACAAGTGCTTTTCCCTCAGCACAACCTTAATTCTCTGCTGTGCAGTGTGAGTGCTTTATGCATACTCCCCAGTTGTCACATAGAATATTAAAAGGCATGTGCTCAAGAGTCAAGCTTAATTAAAAGTAATAATTTTTGCCCATTCAGCAGCGACATTCTTAAGTGAAATTGGCATTTTTACAGTGAGTACATGGCACTGGAGACTTTAACACAATATGGTGTCACTACTTTGGTTTGTGCTAAGGCACCAGCAGTTTTGCCCACCATTGCTTTTTTACCATCAGTGTAAAAAACATAGTGAAAAAGTCAAACACTATATAAGTATTTATTTAGAAAATTATTTTGACTTTGTGGGACCCCGAAAAGGTTCTTAAGAACCTTGTGTTTGTAGACCACACTTCGAGAATCATTGGCATAATGTCTTCCTAAGAAAATACTAAATACTTTCTATAAGAAGAAAAGAAAAGAATTTCAAGTAGATTTTAAGAGTATTCACTAACTGTTGGAATATCTACTGTGTGGCAAATGTATTCTTCTTTAAGCCATTCTCACAGAAAGCCTGTTAGGAGAGGTAATATTATCCATTTTTATAGATGAAGAAACTGAGCTTTGAGATATAAAATATTGATTGGAGTAAATAGTAGAACAGTGACTAGCAGAAGTGAATTTGAACTCAGGACACTCTGACTTTAAAAGTCCTTGCTTTCAATAGAATTAGAAGACAAGCCACAAACTGGGGGAAAACATCTACAAAAGATACATTTGATAAGGGACTGTTATCCAAAATATACAAAGGAATCTTAAAACTCAACAAGAAAACAAACAACTCAGTTAAAAATATGGGCCAAAGACCTTAGGAAACACCTCACCAGAGAATATCCACAAATGACAAAAAACCGTAGGAAAAGATGCTAAACCACATGTCATCAGGAAATGCAAATTAAAATAACAGTGATATACCACTACACACTTATTAGAATGGCCAAAATCCAGCACACTGACAACAGCAAATGCTGGTGAGGATGTAGAGCAACAGGAATTCTCATTTGTTGCTGGTGGGAATGCAAAATGGTACAGCCACTTAGAAGACAGTTTGGCAGTTTCTTACAAAAATAAATATACTCTTACCATATGATCTAGCAATTGTGCTCCTTGGTATTCACCCAAGGGAGTCGAAAACGTATGTCCACACAAAAACCTATACACAGATGTTTATAGAAGCTTTATTCATAATTGCCATAACCTGGAAGCAACCTAGATGTCCTTCAGTAGGTGAATGTAGAAATAAACTGGTACATCCAGACAATGGGATATTATTCCTCACTAAAAAGAAATGAGCTCTCAATTCATGAAAAGACATAGATGAACTTTAAATACGTATTATTAATTCAAAAGGTCCATGCTACATTCACCTGTCTCCTGTTATTAAATAGAAAGAGTTGCTTTTAACAATCCACAAGAATTTTTTAAGTGCCTGCATTTTCCTCAGATTATTTATTAACACTGCAGATTTACTTGATTTTGGTCATTTTTCTTCAAGTCTAATTTTTTTTAATAAATTTATCTGTTTGTTTATTTATTTTTGGCTGTGTTGGGTCTTTGTTGCTGCACACGGGCTTTCTCTAGTTGCAGCGAGTGGAGGCTACTCTTTGTTGCAGTGCGTGGGCTTCTCACTGCGGTGGCTTCTCTTGTTGCGGAGCACAGGCTCTAGGCACGCAGGCTTCAGTAGTTGTGGCACGCGGGCTCAGTAGTTGTGGCTGCGGGCTCTAGAGCTCAGGCTCAGTAGTTGTGGTGCACGGGCTTAGTTGCTCCGCGACATGTGGGATCTTCCCGGGCCAGGGCTCGAACCCATGTCCCCTGAATTGGCAGGCGGATTCTTAACCACTGCACCACCAGGGAAGCCCTCTTCAAGTCTAATTTAAAAACAAATTTGACATCCTTATGGTACTGAGTCCAAGCTCATACTGCTCACCACATGACAGGCCAATAAATCGAGTTGTTGAGGCAAGGAATAGTGACTTTATTTGGAAAGCCAGCAGACCGAGAAGATGGTGTACTAGTGTCCCAAAGAACCATCTTACCTGAGTTAGAATTCAGACTTCTTTTATACTAAAAGGGGAGGGGTGTTGTTGGTTGTTGCAGACTTCTTAGTGCCGGAATCCTTTGTTCTTGCAGCTGTCCACATAGATAGGTCCAGTCACAGTGTTCCTGTAAACCTCCAACAAGACAAATGTTGTTTTCTGTTCTGCAGCTTTTTATATGTATATGAATGGAAAAGTTTTATACCTTTGAAGGTCAGAGCCTTGAGAATGGGCTATCATGTATATTTTCAGGCTATAGGCAACATTCCTAACTTGTAGAAAAAGCAGTTAGAATACAGAGGTAAGTAAAAGAAACAGATCCAGTATGGAGTCACATTTGTTCTTCCCTGTTACACTTTCAGTCATCAGCTGACAAGAAGAATCAGCTTGAATTCTTGCCTACAGTGGCTATCATGTTTAAAAATGTGGTCTTATTTTTAAAATGTAAATACCGTAAAATCGCTTATTTTTGTAAAGAGGAGTTTGTTGAACAGTTTAAAATATATAAGCTTTTTGTGTTAATGTAGTATACTTGTCATATTAATTCATTAATTTAGCATTATTTTGAATCAGTGTTATGTTCTCACTGGTCATTTTATCCCAAGCCACAAGTACTCATTCACAGAATAACAAAAAGAGCGTTTGTTGAGCATCTGCTGTGGGCTAGGCATTGTTCTTAATGCTTTACACATATTAGCTCAGGCTTATCCCAACCCTGTGAGAAAGTACTGGTCTAATACTATCTCTATTATGTATCATTAGGGCAGCGATGGTTTTTTTGTTTTTTATTTGTTTAGTTTCACCTGTCTTATAGGTGTATATTCATTATCTTCCCAAGACATTTTCCAAAATATCTTTTAAAGGCTTATTTATAAGGACTTCCAACACTTGCAGTTGTGAGATTATACCTCTAAGAATAATCATGAAATTGGTGTTAAATATCCTTGTCTCCTTTATTAACCAATTCTGACAGATGAGCTCTGTAAGCACCTGAAGCATCATTGACAGGAGAGGGGAAGGGTTATTTCAGGCTAATTTGTTTTTCCCAAACAGTCTATTGTAGTTAAAATTAAACTATTTGAGGGAGCACTCTGTAATATGAGAACCTTTGTAAACACAAATATAAGGCAACGTTTTCGGAGAAAGAATTTTAGATAAGACTTAATCTTATATTTTGGTATTTTAGGTATATAAGTGTCTTATGGAATTTCTTTGATTCTGTGTCTCTCCTACAATTTATATTTTTTAGGTTTTATAATACTCATATCTGATTTCCATGTACATTAGAGCCATTTATTTTAATCTCAGAGATATTTTTCTTTTTTCACTCAACTGTAGGGATTGTTAACAATTTTCTTAATGATAAGCTTAGGAGAGAACTAGACAGGCCCCGTTCTTGCCCTCATAGAACCTTCTACAGTGTTAAGCTAGACTTACAGGTTTTTTTGTCCTCTCCACTTTTCAGTTACAAATATTATCTGTATTCTCATTCATTACATAGCCAAGATCTGTGTTTATTTCCAGTATAATTTCAAGCTTAATTTATGACATTTGCTCAAATAGGGATCATTGTTCTTTATATAGAAAGCCTTTATTGAGTATTTCTGTTCCTAGAGATTACCAGTTTACAAATTTTTCCACCCCACCAATGTGTTTAAGTATGCAAGTTCAAGTAGTTAACGAAAGAATATAACTCACAGTGTTACTTTCTGGGGAAAAACTGCTTTAACCTAGTACAGTGAAGGACTGTGACTCATTTCAAAATCTATTTTCAACTCTTTATTCAGTTTTTTTCTGGCTATATTATATTAGACTTAATTCTCTGACTTCCCATCATGGCAGATGCAGAGATTCAAAATGGGTTCAAAAATTCAATATAGGATAAAGTCAAGATTCCTTTATTTTACTGTTTAATTCTACATACTTGCCGCACACCTAGGGGTATAATCTTCTGGACACTTAAGGATTGGAAGAGGTTAGTGAAAAAGTAGGTTAAAGCAATCTTGTGATTGAAAGATTACCATTATATAGAGGTTAATTAACTAATATGATGTATGTAAATCTAAATGTAAATTTTCAACTATAACGTCAAACAAACCTGCAAATTTCTAGTCAAACAAACCTAGAAATTTCTTTTTCTAATTTCTTGCAAAATAAATACTCCAATGATAATAATATTGGTTATTTACAATTACATAACCATTTGATTTCACATACATTATCTTATTGGATCTTCATACCAACTCTGTGAGAGAAATAGAACAATTGTAATACACCATTTTCTAAGTAAGAAAACTGAAGTACAGAAATTCTAAGTGATTTTGCCCATTGTCGTTGAGTGCTTTAGCCAGCCTGGAACCTCCACCTTCTGACTTCACATCTGTTACAGCTTTGGTCATGAGTCCCAGCAAACCTTTACTGTAGCCCTAACTTCTTGAAATCACTCTCTAAGTAACTATTGTCCCTTCCAAGGGGTCCCCAGCTCTACTGAGACTGTGATATAATCCCAGCTTGCCTCATTTGGATTCCTTTTTCTGTCTCTGTTCCTATGTGTATCTCTTGTCTCCCTGACTGGTATATCTGTTCCCTTAAAACAGACACTATGCCTTATATTTAATCAATGCCGGGCACATAGAAATTCTTGACCCTTTAATTTCCTCAGTGTAGAGTGAGGCCTACTTGTTCAGCTATGGACTAAGGAGAAAGTGCTGGCCACTGTCCTCTTATCTTCAGGAATTTTAGTAGCTATGGGGAAGGTTAATATTGATAACTGTGGAGACAAGCCCATTAAAGAGCCAGCCCATTTGTAGTACCATGTACTTTTAGTGAGCGCCTTCCTCCAGCTCCTCCTAAAATATGTCCTCTTTTAATTTACGATTGCTCTGTATGCAAAGGTAGTGACAGTGGAAGTTAATCACCATTCCTCTTCGCCAGGTCCTAAAAATAATGACCATTGGAGTGATAACAGCTCTTCTGCCTATTTCAGTATAGTTTCAAAGCCATCTTTTCTTACTTTATTCTTTTTAACCCTTTCAAAAGTCCATTGAGGTAGTTAGGGCAGGGATTACTCACCTCAATCAATAGAAGAGGGAACTCTAGCTTAGAACAGAGAAATGACTTTTCCAAGATCAGGAAGCTAGGTGGTACTTAAATTGAGATTTTTCTGGCTCTTCCAGTTCTCTTTCCATTACACTACACTGCTTCTGATTGTCAGTGACATTTACCATCATTACTATTTCATTACCAGAGGATTTCAGAGTGAGGGAGGAGAACTTTTTTCAAATGAAAAAATGAAGGCAGCGTGTCTTGAAATTTTGCCTGTGCTTCTTATCCAGCTTAGCTTTGCTTTTATTTGTACTGAAATGAAATAAATTGAGCTAATTATGACAATTATTTTGATGGATATAATTGAGTAGAAATGACAGTCATTGCAGTTTTGCTTTTATTTATTTATTTTACTAATCAGGCCTTTTAGCATTTGTAAAGTACAATGCCAAAATATCTAGGTGCAAAAGCAAACAAACAAAAACCTCTAATGAGACTAAAGGAAAGATAACAATAAAAAAACACATGATTTTTATCTGTAGAATCTATACGACAGCACATACCATACACGATTGAAAATACCTGGATATTTAGGTGACATTTGCATTTTCCATTCCAGTATTTGTCTTCAGATAATTAGCCTAACTATAACACGTTTGAATTGTAGTTAGGACTGACCCATTATTGTGTCTGGTCCCTATGAATTTACAGAGATTTGGGTTTCCTCATATATCAATTTAATTCACACCTCCCTCAAAGTTACAACGAATGCTTTCAGTGTGCTAGTGGATACCCTATTTTATTTCTAATAAGAATAAAAGGAACTTCACTGTATATCATCATTACATTAAATGTGTGTCATTTTACTAACACCAAAGAAAAATACCATCCTTTGGCTATTTAATATTGTTTTAATTCTTTTATGCAGACAAAAGTGACATGCATTCATATTTTCCTAAATTTAATTTAAATCTCAAAATATTTAATATCAGACCCAAAATAAAATTCAATAGAAATAAATATATATTACTTTCATTGTTTTGGCTAAATTTGGTTAGCGTTTTAGATCATAATGGTAATAAAACTGAATGTCTGTGTGCCAGGTACTGTACTAGGAGCTTTACATATATTATAGACTCATCAGCTATAATGATCTGAAATTGTGGATTAATATTGAGTAGAGCATAAATGACATTGTTACCATGTATAGAAATGTGTTTGTTTTTTTTAAATGTCTTCGACAAACACTCTTCCAAGTACCCTTCAAAATAGATTTATAAAGTATTGCCCTGGGAATTGGGAAATAGAGGTGTTATTCTACTAATCAGAAAAGTAACAGACATGCTGGGGTGGGGAGGTGTATATGATTAGCTTTACTTTAAGCTTGTTACAGTTTCCTGGAGCTCCAGTCTATTGTCTAATGAAAAATAGCCTTGCTGTTGTAACATCCGTATATGGAAAAATTTTCAAATTTTCAGAGCCTTCCTTTGAATGTAATGCCTAGGCTACTAGAGTGAACTTTCTAATCTTGCTTCAGAAATAATAGAAAATACCTGAAAAGTAAAATTTTTTTGTGAAATATGACTTCATTTTGTTTACAAATGATGGATTCTACTTTTTGCAGATGTGTCTTGCTGAATCAGGGCTTTCATATCCGTGCCATCGACTTACAGTGGGAAGAAGATCTTCACCTGCACAGACCCGGGAGCAATCCGAAGAGGTAAGCCTGTTTGCTTGCTTTTCATTGAACAGAAGGCCTATCCTCCATTCACATGCCCACTTCCTATTCTTTTTTATCTGCCACAGCAGTGAATAGATAAAGTTAATGTAGCGTGAATAAAGTCTCAGTAAATTCTTAAAGGCAGAAACTTTCCATGTGAGATTATTGCTAATGTGCTCCTTCTTGTTCTGTAAGTTTCATGTTTCAAACAGACAGAATTTGGGTGGATTGGTTGAAATAATTTTTACTTAAAACTGTCAGGTTAACAAAGGAATTTTCTTTGCTGCTGACCATATAGTTGAGTACATTTATTAGGATTCATCCTGAAGGTCCTTTAACTCATTGAGTTGGATCACCTTCTATGAGCCAGGCATTGTCCTCAATACTAGGTGACAAAGATGAATAACAATGTACCTATATCAAGGTGCTCAAAGGTGATAAATTAGTAAACCAATAATAATGACATAATGTAATAAATGCAGTGATGGCAGTGCATACAAGGTGCTGTAGAAACAGAGAGGGGCAAGGAGATTGAACATGTTTCTGTATTTGATATGCCTGCATGTGTCTTTGTGGGTCTGAACTATATTAAAAGACAGTATCTTTTCCTTGGCTACAATAGCACTGTGTCCAGCCATGACTTTGGTTATAAGGGAATGGGAAAGAGAGCCTGGACATTACAGTTTAAATGTTTTAAAAGTATTTATTAAGCTGCTACTCTGTACTAGGAAAAATCATCATCATGACTTAAAAAGTGCATGCAACAGAGGTCATAAATAAATAGTACAAAAAACTTTATTTATACCAGTGTTTTTTAGGCTAGTACCTGATCCAAGTATTCAAAAGCTTGAGCTCGTCCAGTAAAACCTTTTTCCCACTTACATTCTATGCAAAATATGGTTGCAAAATATTTATTTAAACTTATATATTTTAGACATTCATTATGGAAGCTGCCACAGGACTTCTGCAGCCATCCTCTGAATATGTACTTATATCGCTTAAATATGTGAAAGAGAAAAGGGACTGCATAAGTGAAGTTCTAGTCTATGATCATCCTGTGAAAATGATAATTTGCTACTCGGTTTTTGGAAATCCACAAAGAAGGGAGGTTTTCTCCCTACTACAAATACTACTGTACTGTTTCCTTCGAGACTCTAAAAATGATAATTTCCTTTAAAGAGCCCACACTGTATTTTCCAGCACTTTATCTCACTAATTGCTCATGAAAGGAAAAATGATAGGGTTTCATTGCTTGGCAGAAGTTGCCAGAAATAATTTATTGAAATATTTCCTTCTAGTGCTTGAGTATATTTTTAATGACTAAAGTACGTTATGCGTCAACTCTTTAATGGATAAATCTGCTAACATTAAAAGGGAGCCAACTAGCTCCACCCAAAATTCTTAATTATTCTATGCTCTGAGAGATGACAGTTAACTGTTTCACTTCATTTTATTTCCTTTTTTCACCCTCACCATTATATGTGTTATATGGGCAATCCCTTCAGTGGAAAGAAGTTAATGCCATGTATTGAGGACTAGCGTTTTTGAGGCTGGCATACACTTTAGATTAATTATGGAAGAAGGTAGAATAGGGTTAGGGAGCTTTGCAAAACTAAAACAGCCACCCTTGGGAATATCTTTAAATCTGATTATCTGGGATGAGTCCATTATTTTTCCTTCCCTGGCTAACTGTAAATACCACTTCCTCCAGGGGACTGGTGAGAAATGGGAAAGAAGCTGTGACTTGGTTTTTATGTTGTCATAGAATTATAAAACTGGAAGGGATTTTTTTATTTGATTTACACTCTCCCATCCATTCCTCCCTCGTTCATTTAAACATTTTTCTAATGTCTTCTACATGCCAAACATTAGGATCACAGTCTGTGTGCTAAAGAAGCTCACTCAAAATGTATCTGTGTTTTATCTCCAATGGCAGGGTTCTGTCCTCATGAGGCAACCAGTTCCATTGTTGAGCATCTCTGTCTGTTGATATCAACCTTATATTAAATTGGAAGCTGTGACCTTATAGCTTCCACCCAGTGGTTCTGCTTCTTTCTTCTGGTTTTAACCCTTCTCTTATATGACTTCGTGTATTTCAAGATAATTACCATTTTGCCATTGACTATCTTCAGCCTTGAGTTAAGAAGAAGATACTTGAGACCAGCAGTTAAATTCAGGTTTTGAATTTTATGCATTGTAGTTATGTGTTCTTTAACTGGGGAAATTTTGTTTCTTACATCCTTCTAGCCCTGCAAATACATTTTCCTTATGACAATTTAATATTTTCTCTTTTCTTCCCATCCTCCCCTTGCTCCTAAGTCCCCTTTCAATGACCTTCCCATATTTCTGGGTACCTAGCTAGGTACCTATCTCTCCGCATCACGGATGCTTGGGTGGGACAGTATAGGGGCCCCCTGGACCCAGGTTCCTTAGGAGTCGTCCAATCCTCAGTTGATAGTGGAGGAGCAGGAGGGGTATTCCAAGAATAACAAAAAAAGAAATTTAAAATACAGTTGATGTTAAAACTATTGATTTATATTTTCAGTTACAGAGATGTCTATTGAATACTTAACTATGTGCTAGTCAAATGAATATAAACTGAAAATTTCGTATTATATAACTAATGAGAAAAGTGAGATAAGCATAAGATACTAGGGGAGCACATGTATGGGGGAAGGGTTCTATAACCTTCAAGAATGTTTTTAGGCAAAAGACTTGTCTGCCTCATCTACCTCTGTAGCCCTAACACCTAGTAAAGTGCCTGAGGGGCTTCCCTGGCGGCACAGTGTTTAATAATATGCCTGCCAATGCAGGGGACACGGGTTCAAGCCCTGGCCTGGGAAGATCCCACATGCCGCAGAGCAGCTAAGCCCGTGCGCCACAACTACTGAGCCTGCGCTCTAGAGTCTGCGAGCCACAACTACTGGGCCCGCGTGCCACAACTACTGAAGCCCACGTGCCTAGAGCTCATGCTCTACAACAAAAGAAGCCACCACAATGAGAAGCCCATGCACCGCAAAGAAGAGTAGCCCCCGCTCACCACGACTAGAGAAAGTCCTCGTGCAGCAACGAAGACCCAATGTAGCCAAAAATAAAATAAATGAAATAAATAAATTTATAAAAAGCAAAATAAAATGAAATAAAGTGCCTGGTATACACCAGCCACAGAATAAATAACTGTGAATGAATATTTTTTAAAAACAAGAAGGAGCGGGGGGAGGAGGGAACTACAGCAGTTGACATCCAAATCGAATTAAAAGAATGAGTCACAGTCAGACAAATGAAGAAACATGGAAATAGTATTCCATTCAGAGGAAATAGCATGATACAATGTAGTATATGGGGCGACATGAGTGCAGTTTGTTCATGCAAAATAAAGTGGGAGGGGACTTCCCTGGCAGTCCAGTGGTTAAGACTTCGCCTTCCAATGCAGGGGGTGCAGGTTCAGTCCCTGGTCAGGGAGTTAAGATTCCACATGCCCTGGGCCAAAAAACCAAAACATTAAAAAAAAAAACAGAAGCAATATTGCAACAAATTCAATAAAGACTTAAAAAAAAAAAGAACTTTGTAAAAAAAAATAAAAATAAAGTGCAAGACAAAGCAAGATAAAAGATGAGACAATGGTGAATAGGTCTTGTATGTCAAGTTGGGAACTTGAACTCTGGGCAGGCACAGAAGGCTTTTAAGTGGGGAATGATTTTTTTATTTTCCCAGATGGACATTTTAGAGAAAAGCACTTTGCTATGCAGAGGCTAGATGTAAAGGAAGCAAGACTGGAGACAGAGAAATCAGATATGAATCTATTGTGCTAGTACAGGCAGAAGATAATGAGACCCTCAACTAGAACATCACTAGTTAAAAAAAGAGAGAAGGAAGTGGATCAGGATATATTTTGGAGGGAAAATCAGTAGGATTGGTGACTGATAGGATCTGTGGGAGAAGTAAGAGGGAGGAGATAAGGATACGTAGGTTTTGGCTTAAATGACAGAAAAGATTCAATCAGTAGTCATTCAATAAATTCTGATTACATACCTACTGTACACCTGACACTGGCATAAGTGCTGGGAATATGGCTGTGGAAAAAGCCTTTCTGTAAAGTCTTTACAGTCTTTCTGTAAAGGAACTTGTACCTATCAAAATGAAATTGAATGCAGATAGTTGCCAAAAATCTGTGTTTCAGTTTTTAAAACTTGTTGAGACAAGTATTTAACTTGTTTGCCAATGGGTACAATGCCACATACTCACCACAGGCAGACAAGCTAAATAATAACCCAGTTCCTCCTGAGCATCTCCATCTGAATGTCCACTACAGATTCACTCTGTATAAAACTGAACTTACCATGTCTCCCCCAAAACCCATCTCCTCACCCTTATTAATGCTCATTGTCAACCCAAGACAAAAACTGTTCATTCCAGTCATAGAGGGACCTACTGTTCTTTGTCCCAACTGATCTGATATATCAAGATTTTTATGGTCCTTTCCTTTTTGACTGTTCAAATTAGAATATTTTTATGTCAGCATCAAATTTTTTACCCTAATTTATTAGTTGAGGTGTTTGCTATTAGACTTTATGTTCTGCCCATTATCTTGATCCTACCCCCACTAGCCTCTCCCACAACATGGGAGGGCTAAGGGCTCTCTCTTGCATTTTTATCCTCTCCCTCTCTATTGTTTCCTTCTCTTCATCTTAAGAATATGTTCAGATCTTCTCATCCTAAATATATATATATATATATATATATTCCTTCAAACTTAGCTCCCCTTCAAGCGTTAGCTCATCTGTTCTTTTTTTCACAGCCAAGCTTCTTAGAGTAATCTGTACCGGCTGACTCTATTTCTTCATTGTCTATTTACTTAACTCACTACAACGTGGCTTCTTTCTACGGAGTGACTAAAGTTGAATTTAACTTTTAGAGAAAGATAATAGTTTTGGGGAGATCGGCTAAGATGACGGAGTAGAAAGACCCTGAGCTCACCTTCTCTCACAAGCACACCAGAATCACAACTATTTGCAGAATAACCATCGATGAAGAAGACTGGAACCTACCAGAAAAAATCTCCTCCAACTAAAGACATAAAGAAGAAACTACAATGAGATGGGTAGGAGGGGCAGACTCATGATATAGCCAAGTCCCATAGTCCCAGGTGGGCGACTCACAAACTGGAGAATAATTACATTGCAGAGGTTCTCCCACAGGAGTAAGTTCTGAGCCCCACGATGAGCTCTCCAGCCCAATGGAATACTGCTCAGCCATAAAAAGGAATGGAATTTTACCATTTGCAGTAGCATGGATGGCCTTGGAAGGTATTATGCTAAATGGAATAACACAGAGAAAGACAAATACTATATGATATCACTTATGTGTGGAATCTAAAAAATACAACAAACTACTGAATATAACAAAAAAGAAGCAGACTCACAGATATAGAGAACAAGCTAGGGGTTACCAGTGGGAAGAGGGAAGGGAGGGCCAAGACAGAGGTAGGGGATTAAGAGGTACAAACTACTATGTATAAAGCTACAAGGATATATTATACAACACAGGGAATATAGGCAATATTTTATAATAACTATAAATAGAATATAACCTTTAAAAGTTGTGAACCACTATGTTGTACACCTGTAACATATAATATTGTACATCAACTATACTTCAGTAAAAAGAAGTATGGAACAGGAGAAAATAGTTTTTATAAAATACCATGCTATGCCACCTTTTTTCACTTTCACAGCCAACTCTGTGGGTCAATATGTCACCTTCTACAGTGGTGATGCAATGATGCTTGCCCAGAGTCATACAGAGAATGGCAAAGTATTCAACACTAGGTCTTTTTTTTTTTTTAACACTAGGTCTTTTGATTATAAATCAAGGTTTCTTTGTTGTGCTGTGTTTTTTTTTTGTCATAGTGCCATAACTGTCTCTTTCTTAATTCACATCCTACTGAATCTGTTTACATTGCTTGTCTCCACTGAGATTTTTCTCACACCTTACTTCTCAGATTCTTCCTCTTAATTGCCTTTCTAATCTTTGACAGTTATCTTTCCATCTCTTTTACTGTTTCTCCACCAGTTGAAATATATATTCTGTAAACTTTTATCCTTATCACTGTTCTTCCTTTAATTTTTAACTGAATGATCTTATTCATTTCTATAGCCTCTACTATTATTTATCTGTTGATTATTTCGAAATCTAAATCTTTTCTGGGTCTCTTTCTTGAGCTCCTAAAAAGATTTTTTTTTTCCAGTTGCCTACTAGATGTTTTTACCTGGATGCCCTACAGCTTCCTCAAATGTATTCTATCTGAGAACTGGCCTCAGTATTCTTCCTCACCAAACCTGACCTTCGCTACCACTCAGTCACCCAAACTAGAAATTTTTGTTTCATATGCCTCTTTCATTTTTTTCATCCTCAAATCTAATTGGTCAACAATCCCTATCAGTTCTACTGAAGTATATTTTAAGTCTGTCCCCTTCATTGAATTCCCACTACTACTAAAGTATAGGCTCTCAAATTCTTTCACTTGGAACATTGAAATAAGTATCCCTTCTCATGTCTTCAAGTCTAATCTGCCATATGCTGCCAAACCACTGCAAACACACGCGCATGCGTGCACATGCACACGCAGATACACACAAACACACACACACACACACACACACATCAGAATTGTTCCCTTGAACAGTCCTCCACCTAAAACCCTTTAGTGATTTCCCTATTGCCATCAGAGTAAAGTCCAAATACCTTAGTGTACCAATTTAAGGACTACTACAATCTAGTTTCATGAAAACTTTCTAGCCTTATAGCCAGTCCACATTCCTCTTCCATACATAGAGCTGATGATTCAGTTTGTTTTTTGGAATTCTTTATTGATTTTTTAAATATCCAGTTTCTTGCTTGTGTTTTTTCTCTGCCTAGAGTACAACTCCCTCCCCACCAATCTTCTATTACATACACTCCACAACACTGATATCTTTTTTAAAGATATGGGTTAAATATTAGCACTTGCGTCAGGCCTTGCACAGTCTTCTAAAGTAATTAATCACTCTTTCCTTTATTCTCCAATAGTCTTTGCTTATACTTTTATTGTATCTCTTAACACACTGGAAAAGACATATTTGCAACTAAATATAGCTTCCTTTAAAATGGGAATTTCTTGAAATTTGGAACCATGTTTTCTCTCTGTATCCCAAGCTTTTAACCTGGTTGTTTGACATGGTAAGTAGTTGGTGAAAGAAATATCAGCTTCAATTATAAGCTTGTCTTATGCATGTATGAGTTCTAAATTTTTGTCTCAAGCAGTTTGGTTATCACCTTTTCTAAGAAGTTTGCCCTGATTCCTCCCACTCCCAATAATTTAGGTGCTCTCCTCTGAACTTACCTGTCATAACACTTATTGTTAGGTATTATAATTATCTATATATATATTGTATTCCTTGAGAGAACATACACTGTATATCTTTCACTCAAGTCCAGGCAATGTAGCATTTAGTAGGGTTTATGAATGTATGGTAAATGATAAAGGGAATAAATGAATGCAATAGAGAGCCAAAATAGAATCACTAATTTTTTTACCTTTTTAAAAAATTTTGAATAAATAGCTTCCCTGGTTTCAAAGAATTTTAGAGCAACCATGACTGAACCAAGAGATTATCTATTCTCATCAGCAAACATTAATGAAAAAAGATTGTTTATCTCATTTTTTAGAAAAAGATTTTCCTAACCTGTTAGATGGCTGATAAGAAAGAGATTGGGAGTTCCTTATACATAATTAAGTAGCTCATTCTTGCAGATACTTCAATAATTCATATTCAAAATATACTTTTTTCAACAAAATCGGCTTTTTAGATACCTCCCTTTGAAGATGCTATTGTTGTAGGATTTTGTTTTCTGGGATCTTAAGAGAGTTGGGAATTCTGTACTTTGTGAAGACAAAATAATGCATTACATAGGCACAAAATTAAAATCACTGTCCTAGTCCTCTTATTATGGAAAGGGGCTATTATTTGACTGAAAGCTGGATTAGAAGAAAGAGGATAGATGTGGAGGAGTAAGGTAAAAGCAATGAGAAAAAAAAGATGATATATAGAACAGTTCCTTTCTTTTTCATCCCTGTGTCCTCCAAACCTCCTTCTTAATCTAATGCCTCTTTAAGGGAGGGTGAGTACTAGGCAAGACTAAGTGAAGGCTGAGATGATAGCCTAGCTGACAGAAGATGTGAGAAGGTTTGTCATACTGGACTTTTGTTTCTTTCCACTTGCCTGCAAACCTGGCTAAGTACCCTAAAGGAATGTGTAGTGTACCTTTTAGATCCTGAGCCTTTACCCATTTAAGAATTCAAGGGAAGTTCATGCTCCAGATATTTGCCTACCTGAAACAGATGGAATTCAAGTACAGTTATAGTCCTAGTAAATGTGTTATTTTGAAGGGGAGGCTCCTTCACTGTTTTGAAATGAGAAAGGGTTTTGAATTTTTATGCTGTTGAATTGCTGAAATCAAGAGGAGGTCTTGGCTCTATAAAGCAAAACACTAAAGTAGCATTAGGAGTACAAGTAGAACCAAGGCTTCTGTGAGAAATAGTGGTATAGTCAGAATAGCAGATAGATGCTTAGGGCAAGGACCATTCATTTTTATTCATCCAGTAAGTATATGTACATTTCCTTCTCTATTCAAACCATTGGGAAAACTGTCTTTAAGGTAAGAGGGAAAATGTTAACAATTATGGACATTAATGCTTGGTTATGCCCAAGGAGGAAATGCTAAGCCTGCTGAGTCATATGGAGTAAATATCTTGCCTTCCTTATTTGGAGCTGTTAGACTCACTAGATTAGTAGTTTTAAAAATTGTTCCGTAGTGCCCTGAGAGCCTTCAGAGGTACCCCAGCTATCAAAGGGATGTGAGGAAGAAAAGGCCAAGGCCAGGAGCATTAGGCTACTTGTTGCTCTCTCTCTACATCAGCCAGAGTGGCCTTACTTTTACCTATTGTAGGCACTATAATTTTACATAATATTTTGCTTGGTGCTAGGGGAGGGAGGTAACTCTGTGAAAAGAAATTTGAAAACCGTTAGTGAGAGATCTTTAAAATCCCTTCCAGCTTTAAAATCTACGATTCTATGACTGACTGAACTCTAACATCCCCTCTAGCCAAGTTTCATGAGTCTTTGATTCTGAGTTTCTTTTAATGCATTTTCATAATTTAGGTACATAGCAACATATTTTGAAAGATAGAAATTTCATTTATTCAATGGTCTTTGTAGACTTTATTTATTAAACGTGGTACAGATAGGCACTTAGCCAGTTACCTTGCTGGGACCCCCTTCATATCCAAGACATTAATATTGGTCAGTATTCACAACTCAGTTCAAACTCAGTATTTTTGAAATCCCATTCTAACTTAGAGATCAGGAGCCAAGTTCATATTTTGAAACTGATGTTTTTCATTGTACTACCTTATATCTCAACGGATGTTGCTGAAAACAAAATAAACGGAGCATATTTATTAGTGCCCAGCATGTAGTAAATTCTCAGTAAATATTTATTGAATTGAAGCATCATTATTACATCTCATATGTAATGGCCTTCAGTTTACAAAGAGCTTTCGTATATAGTGTATTTCATGTTATCTTCCAATAACACATGGGGATAGTGTACCATATTTCACTAATGAGAAATTTGAGAACCATTGCAGTAGGGAAGAGGCAAATTTTTAAATGCTACCATTACTTCTGCCCAAAAGTTTAGACTACCATGAGCTTTTTGAAAGACTCGTATAGCTTATTTATCTTTGACCTCTTAGATTGTACCCATTTCTTCATTTATTGAGCGAATATTTCTTGAGCACCTAATTGTATACCATAGGCTGGGGGTAAAACAGATAAAAATCCCAGTCTTCATTGAGTTTGTAAGCATTCTTCTTTTTCACTCAGGCTCTAGCCTTTAGTCTAGGGATATCACAGCAAGATTAGAAATATATGTAAGCCTTAAAATGAGAAATATTAAGCTTCACTCTAGCAAATAGCTTCTTATTTAATAAAACTTTTATAATGCTAATGTCCTATTGTAATTACATAATTTATATTTTGGAATTTGATTTCCTAAAGTCAGTATGAAACTAATCATAGGACTTTCCTTAAATAGCAAAGCACCGATGTTCATATGGTTAGTGATAGTGATGGAGATGACTTTGAAGATGCTTCCGAATTTGGGGTGGATGATGGAGAAGTATTCGGCATGGCTTCATCTGCCTTGAGGAAATCTCCAATGAGTGAGTATTAATAGCTCTTTGGGTCCAGCATTGTAATTCTCCCTCCTAGTGCAGAAACTTATGAGGAACAATGAACTTAAAAATCTCTTACTGACTTTCAGGTTTGGAGAGAGAAAATATAAGAAGTAGACATTATTCATAGGAACTAGAGCCTCTTGAATTTTGATCTTAAGCCCAACCATTCCCAATACTTTAGTAAAATTCATTAAAAACTCAAGGGAATGTAACTTTTGTTTCACATGTATAATTAGTTATGAGTTTGTCTCTTTACTTTAAACCCAGAAATTGATAAACAAAATAGCTGTACTTTTTGTGACTGTACTTGTCACCACACATCTTATTGGAGATATCAGTTTTATCAGTAGTTATATTACTTTTCCATTCACTGGTACCCATCTTTGGAAGGAAAGAAGTAAACTAAATGTGCCATCTCCCTCACTTGCACCTGACAAGATCATAAGTGGTGCTATATACAAAATGACTATTAAAATAAGTCCATAAATGGCTCATTTACTCTGTGAAATTAGGCGACATTCATGGGCAGAAATAGATGTGATATTTACATAAAATGACTATTTTCCTGATTAATAAGATCTTTAGAATAATTTGAGAACTTTTTATATAATTTAATCACAAGATGTCATTTCAAGCATAATTGATGACTGGCACATATTTTCAACACCTAGCAGGATTGTATCAGTTGGTTTTCAAAAATTTATGAGCTTGAAATTTTTTTGAGGTTCTTTTTTAAGGTTTGATGAAATCTTCTAATGTATGTCGAGTTAAAATGTCTCCTCAGATGTATCACAGAAACTAAAATTTAATTCCTCTTTATTGATTAAATATATTTCTTATATGTGGGATTAGATGTTATGTGGTTTGTTTTTTGTGTCTATTTGTTTTGGTTTTTTGTTTTTGTTTTTTCTTTTGTTTGTTTTTTAGTGCCAGAAAACGCAGAAAATGAAGGAGATGCCTTATTACAATTTACAGCAGAGTTTTCTTCAAGGTAGGGTTAGGACATTAACTATATAAAATTGATGTTCTTTTAATGCTACTGTGATTTTTCTGGAGCAACTTTAATCATAGATTGTTTTCACTTTCTTCTTAAAGTATTCAAAGGATACATTTATCAATATATATAGTCCTAATGGTGAATACAGAGTATTCAAGTCAGATAACTAGTAGACTGTGCCACTTCAGAGATGTATTTATCTTATCTCTATATCTTTATAGAAGCATAATAAATGGATTACTAATTTAATATCTTGACTATGTTTCCAAAAGGACTAGGTCATAGGATACTAAGTTTTAGTATATCCTAGGACAAACAAAATCTTTTAAAAGTAATATTGAATAAAAAAATAATTTAAAAATTTTAGATATAAGTGAATTTTTTCTTTTAATTTTTGTTTTGGAATCATTTAGCATTTCTTCTTTTAATAGTGTAATATAAAATTTTCTATGCATTTGAGATTCGCCTAGAGGTGTTTAAAAAGATTTAACTATTTAAACCTAAATTTTCATGTAAACAATATTTCTCTTTAGTTCTATTTTCTGATGTAATGTAATTTGGAAACTTAGCAAGGAACCATTTTTTCCCTCTGTGTTAGAGAATAAATGAACTAAAATGGAAAGTTAAGGCTATTGTAACTAGGAAAATCTTAGGGAAGTGGGTAACCAGGAATTGCTACTTGTAAATGGCATGGTTTCATAGCACTCATTAAGTCCATTTGCTAGATGTACTTAAAATTCCAGTATTCTGATATATCGGTATAGGCCAAGAAGAGTTCAAAAAACTAATGAAGCCCATTCCTAACCCTTTAAAGAAATGTTTTAATGTTTTGTCTATACTTAAGAGACATTAGCCCCAACATTTACTTAAAACTCATTGGTTAGACTTGTGAAATTTGAAATGTATTTTAATTAATAGACACAATTTTTCCTATAGATATGGTGACTGCCATCCTGTATTTTTTATTGGCTCATTAGAAGCAACTTTTCAAGAGGCCTTCTATGTGAAAGCCCGAGATGTAAGTGGAATCTTACCTTTTCTGATTAAAAAGTGTATCCCATAGGTTTACCACCAGGCCTGAGGCAATGCTTGATGTTTTCTGTTTTTTTCAGATTGAAGACTTGATTTTGTTTCTGGTTCATCTACCAACCTAATCATCACCAAGATGCCCATTTCAGAGGGGCAGTAGTATGATAGGGTACTGCTGGCTTCTGCAGAAGTCTTTGTCAAGCTCTGAAATGGGGTTTGTTTTTTTTTTTAGGGGGAGCAAGGGGTGGACATGCTTAGAAGGGACCAGGCTACGTGTTCGTATTCTTTTCAGTTATGTGATCGACAGTTTCTTGCTAAATGATTTGTCCTTCAGTCTTTTCCCCAAATGATTATTCCATCTAATAGTATATATCTTATAACTGTAGTATTTTTTCCTAAAAGTCATTTTAGACAACAAAAAGATTTTTCCTTAAATATAGAAATGGATCTTGTGATCTTGAAATCAAGTAGATCACAAGATCTTGTGATCTTGAAATCAAGTAGATCCAAGTATGTAACAAGAAACCAGAAGTTACATTTTGAGCACAAAGATTCTGTGTGGTTGCTCTGTTTATATGTTGACACTGTAGTCGAGACCCCAGTTATCTGGCTCCTGCCTATCTGTACAACTTCAGCTCTTCCCATTTCCTGCCTTACACTTAATAAATCTAGCAGTAGTGTACAATTTGTACTTCCCTATAATCTAACTCTTTTTTCATGCTGCCCCACTGTCAGGAATACCTTTCATCCTGCTCTTTACCTGGTTGACTCCTACTCTTCCACACCCACCCTTTAGTACTTTGCAATGATAACACATTGCTTTTAATTATCCATTCTCTCTCTTTTATATATATGTCTTCTCAAGAGATTTGATTTTCTTTTTGGCAGTGACAATGTACCTTACATCCCTACACATAGTAAATACTCTGTATGCTTAATGAATGAAGGAAAAAAGAGAGAAGAAGGAAGGAATAAGGTGTAGATGGAGTTAGAGGGAAAGTTATTGGAATTAAAGAGGACAAAGAATTTTGAGAATAGAGTGCAAGGATGCCTCTGAAATTTCTAGTTTCTACTTATGTTAAACTCTGACCTAAAGAAACATTCATTTTAAACAGTTTTTAAAAATTGAATTCCAAGACAATAATTAGTGATCAAGCTTAGATCTATCATTGACAGTTCAATGAAGTAGATTAAGAAACATAAACTGTTCTCTACCCTAAGAATAGTGGAATAGCCCGTTGTAAAGGCAATTTTAAACATCTATTTTTTACTATTAAATCTATATTAAATGGATTTTATTTTTGAAGAAATATATATTTATGGTAATACAGGTTTATAGTTTCCATAAGTACAGGTTTATGGAAGATACTGAAAAGCTAAAAGAATATATTCTAACACAGATTAACTTTATATGTTCTTTCCATATATTTATTTCATTCAGCACACATGCATATTTAATATAAAATTGGTCATGTTATAATCCTGTTAAAACAGCTTATCTTCACCTTTTAATATTATATGATCATTTACTTAATTATATTTTATAATATTTTAACTTTTATTAAAACAATTTTTAATACAGAAAAAGTAAAGGAGTAGTACAATAAACACTTAAATCCCCTATACCTAGATTTAACAATTATTAAAATTTTGCCATATTTGCTTCTTCTGTATACAGGGCATCCCGAAGTTTTAATGGAGCTTTAGCAATTAAACTTTTGAAATTATTAAAACTTAAACTGCATAAAACATTTAGGATACTCTTATATATTAATTATTTTTTGCTAAGCCATTTCAAAGTGAATCACAGACATCATATTTTACCCCTGAAAACATCTGCATGCACTTTCCAAAAATAATGACATTCCCCTACAGAATCACAATACCATTGTCACATGTAACATACTAACAATAATTTCCTAATGTCATCTAGTATCCAGTGGATATTCAAAGTTCACCAGTTGACTCTTTTTTTGGAAACCGTGATCCACTCAAGGATCACAAATTACATTTGGTTGTTAGATTTCTTAAACCCTTTTAAGCAGACACCTGCTTTTTTCCCCCACCCACCCCTTTTTATGACATTTGCTTTGTGAAGAAATCATGCTGGATGACTTACAGATTGTTCCAGATTCTGGATTTGTGTGATTGTTTCCTTGTGATATGATTTAACTTGTTCCTTTATCTCTTTATTTCCTGAGAAATGGCTGTTAAGTCTAAAAACTTTGTTAGATTCAGGTCAATTTTTTTTTTTTTTTTTTTTGTTGCAAGAATGCTTTGTAAGTAATGCTGAATACTTTATTATAACAGGATTTCTAATGGTTATTAAGTCTCTCATTGTACAGCAATGTTATTATATTTAAACAATCACTTATTGTTGAACATAAATATGTTTGAAAGAGTAATTATAGCTTTAAAATAATCTATTTTTCAGTTCATTCCTGGATAAGAATGTATTTGGGATTAATTTGTCTCTGCTTTTCCAATAAGAATAAGTAACTGGAAGATGTGAGGGCCTTTTATAACCTAAATATAGCTCCCAAATGAGCATAGACATCTTTTAAATTCCATTTAAAAAGCTACTGTAAACATTATAACTTTGTGACGATACATTGTTTAAATATACAGTATATAATAGATGAAAGAACTTTTTATTGAGTGTCTTTGTATAGTAGATTGGCATTTGGATATATTCAGACTGATGATTCCCAGAGGAACGTAAACTCTTATTAACTTCTGGGTATTTCTAATGAAACAATTGATTGTTTGCTTTTGATGACTGTGTTGGTATTTTAACAACTGGAAATCATTGGTTCATGTGTTTTGTTTCATATTAGATTGATACCCAAATCCATTGACCTCTTTGGACTCCTAAACTGTCTTTATCTTTTTCCCCTTGTCCAGGGCTTTTTTCTTTCCTTTTTTCTCTTTCCCAAGTTAAAGATCAACAGCAGTTTATGTATCATTTATTACATTGCCCTAAACTTAAGTAAAATTCATCCACAGAATGGGTAAATTATTCAAAATTAGATCTAAGCAGGGACATTTATTATAGTCATCAACCAAATTATATACATCTCCTTTCAAAATTAGAGAGGATTGTATAGAAAGAATAGAAATAGCACTGCTACTTTAGATTTATATTGTGCTCTGTGGTTTATGAAGCTTCTTCCTATGCATATCTCATTTGAACCCCACAGCAAACTGGTGAGATGGGGATATATAATATCAATATTCTCATTGTAGAGATGAGGAAGCTCAGAAAAGCTACATGACTTAACCAAAGACAAATCAAGGGTAAGTAGTGGAGGCCAAATGAGAGTACAGGTGTTCCAACACATGTAAGTGTGTTTTACTATCACCTTACTTCCAGAAGCTTTTCAGTGCTAACTGCTATACTACAGGATTCAATCCTCAAACTTCATCTCTCCTTTTCAGACTGTACATTTGAGAGTGAAAACAAATCGTTTTCAATATATTTTTTAAACTTCTGAATGAATCATTTTTAAGAAAACAGTTTGCTGATGTTCAAATATTTTAAGGCAAGAATGACCGATACTCTGCCATTGTTACTAAATTTCTTTCATCTTAAACATCGCATGTTTAATTTAAACTGTGGGAGGCACATTAATTTTACCAGGGCAACAGATGAGCCTTGAGCACCAGCATTCTTCACTTGAAGTGAGAAATTGAGTTCCATGAGTAAATAAAAACAAGATTGAAGGTTTAAATCCTCTGCTAGGCTTTTTGAACTTATATACTCATTAAATGTTTATTGGAGTGGTGGGATTACAAAGGATTTGGGGAGCTTCATCAACTGGTATATAGTTAATCACTAAGTAAAACACTACATTTGATAAAGTGTTTCTCACGATGCCACATTCAATCCATCTTAATGAAAACTGCTTCAGACTGATTTCATTTGAGAGCACTTGGTGAGAGTACTCATAGTTTTTTCTGCCTTTTTCATGAGGAATTTACAATACTGTTCAAAGCAGAGCTCCAACTTCAGTGAAGCAGGTATTCTAAGTTCTTGTGTTTAAGTATATTGTGACAGAGTTTTGACTTCTGACAGTGGGTTGATCAGTTTTATGATCTTCTCCCTTGCCCTTAACTATTAGGGATGTTCATTGAGTTGAAGGCCATGAATATGTATCATATGCCTATTAAGGACCTAGGATGTAGAGGTTTCCTGCCCTTGACATGTTCACAGTCTAGTAGGGAAGATAAGACAATATAAATAGATCCATATAGTGTAACATGCTATGGGAGCAAAGAGGAGAGGTACTTCATCTGCCTTAGAATTCAGGGAGATTTCTTGTGGAGGTATCTCTGACCTGACTCTTAGAAGATAAATGAAACTTAGGCAAATAACAGAATTCTAAACAGAAGGAAGATCAAAAGCAAAGTCCAGAAGATTACAATTGAGGGAATTAAAACCAAAAAAATTAAGACAGAGAGCAAAAAAGTGCAAGACAGAGAGTTGGATTGCGTGGTATGATGAGGCTGGGAACAGCAACAGGAGCATGGAGGGGCCTGTGATGCCCTGGCATTACCTGGCATTTAAAAATATTTGTTGAATGAAGCTTATATTTTATCTTTAGATAAGTAAGAGCCAGTGGTTAGCTTCCTTAATTATGTGCAGAAGAGTTACCACTGGCCACACCATGATTCCCTGGGACTTTCTTAAAGAAGTTTCTTTTTCTCCTTAGAGCCTCCCCACCTCTCAGTTCTGCTGTCCCTGAGTTCTCTTCACAACAAAAAGTACCCTAGAGAATGATTAGACATTTGTAGTAACTGAAAATCAACAGCAATAAAAATCCCAGTGCCAGGGTTTATGTCCCATGGGAAGGATTGTTCCTTTCCCAGCAGCCCTTTGGAAGAATGGGCTTTGATATCAGTAATCCTGTTACACCTCCTTAGATCTTCACTTCACACCCAGTGCTGTTTCCAAATATTATACATAAATTAAGGAAACCAGTGCTTTACGTCTTGATTTCCCACTTAGTAACTCTGTTCCCAAACAAGTAATGAGCCTGTTTCTAATCTAGGGGAAAAAAAAGATGATAATACATATCTACTTTATGTGGTTGTTCTGAGGATTAAATGAGATCTATTAATAAATGCACCCAGCATCATGGCTAAGGTGCTTTTTAAACAGTTTTGGACAAATTTGAGAAATGTTATAAAGTAACAAAACTGATTGTTCATGAACTAGCTCCAAGAACAGTTCCACAGAGGAATTTTGAGAACCCATTTAAGCATTTATAGCACTAAGATGAATGCTTTGCTTTTAACAGTGCTTGTTCATTATCAAGTTTTATTACATTCATTTTTAAAAATCAGCCCGTTTTAAAGTAGTGCTATTTCTACTTCCTCAGGTTAAAAGAAACCTAAATAACTATCACTGGTCAATATTTGTTAGGCAAAATAAGCTCTATACAAATCGGAAGCCACAACTGCAGTTGGTGAGTTTCTAGCACTCCATCATCCAGAAAAATCAGGCAAACAAACCTATTTGTGCTTTGGAAAATATGCCCAGTCTGTTCATCTTGTCTTTGTTGTCTTTTCAATTTAAATTCCTTAAAGGCAGACAGTGTCTTTAGAGTAATTTTTTATGACAGCTAGGACAGCATCCTGCACATGTGTGAGATAAGAACTATGATGCTAATATAATGTTTTGAAATGTGTTTTCATTATACAAATAAAATGTTTGTTGAAAAGAAAAGAATACAGATGCATTTAAAGTAGAAAAATGCGTTGCCTCATAATCCCAAACCTGAAAATAACCACTATTAAATGTTTTTACTTTTAAATGTGATTTTTTGAAAAAGTCTCCAAACATATGTATCAGTAAAAAAGTTGCTAAGTTTTATATAAGTGCAACCATACCAAATATACTGTTCTGTAGTTAGATATTTCCACTATACAGTATATTGTTAGCATCATATTTAGAATTTGCCTCTAATTCTCCAGCTGAGTAATCAGATCTACCCAATTAAAATTGTAAAAATCTTTAGTGTTTATAATAAAATTATTTTTAATTAGTTAATAATTAAGTTAGTTTTAAGATATGCTGCTGTGTAAAACATTCTTCTCAATTTACTACTATTCACCATGTTTTTGAGAACCATATAACCATATTTGAAAAGCAATATAGGTAAAATTTATTAAAATATCAAAAGCAAGGCTGATTTTTTTTAGTAGACTTTATTCATATTTGTATCAGTTCTCTCAAAGAGCCCTCCCTGTCCCTAGAAAGTATTTATTATTCATATTACCTATTTTTAAGGGATAAAAAGCTAAATTGGATCTCTTAAGTATTCCATCTGTAAATTCAAGAAGTTTGTTCCATATCTAATCTTAAACATTTTCACTTAAAGATAAAAGGTATGGTAGAAAGAGAAATAATCGGAATTCTTATATTTGAATTCTGAGTCCCCATTTACTTGCTGTGTGCTATTAAAACTAGGTTACTCAATCTCTCTGAGCATCAATTTAAAAATTTGTATTGTAGTACATACCTCACAGGATTAACAAGCAATTAATATAAGTAAAATGTCTTCAAAATGTATGTGAAACAGCTTTAAGATTGTTTGCTTATAATAGATGGACATTGAATAAATCAGGCAGATTTGGATTTGAAACTGGACCCTGATACTGACTAGCTATATAAGCCTCCATTTTATTTTCTCTGAAATGGAGATTAAAATATCTTGGCAATTAACCCACCTTGGAATAATGACTCCTTACCTTAACAGTAACCAAGTTATTCAGATGTACATGTTAGAGAAGATGAGTGGGCCTGCATAATTGGTACATGTAAAGGAGCAGCAGGAAATAGGGCTAAAATAGAGAAATAGATTGGGATTTCATCATGGAAATCCCTGAATGCCAGCTAAAGACTTTTGTTATTGTTAGGTAGTGATTAGCTTTTGAAAGTTCTGAAGAAGAGGGTGACACTGTCAGAGGAATAAGTAATGTGGTGGTAGTTTGTAGGATGGTTGGGAGGGGAGAAATTGGTGGCAGAGACTGAGCAACTGTGTGCGTTTGTATATGTGTAATTGTGAGGTGTCAGGCGATGATTAGAAAATCATAGTATGATAATAGCACAGTGTAGTTTACAAACTTTTTGCCTCCTACATTTCACAGCCTGTTAGCTTTTGTATACCTTTTTATACATGTGTATCTTCTAGTATCCTGTTTCTCCCACACCCTTCTTGGAGTACCTAACAAAACAGAGAATAATACTGTTTTTGTCATAGACCTACAGTAATGTGTTCTGACCTTTCTTTCCTCTGTGAAGCATTTCAGTAGAATCTGTTGGTTTTATATTTGCTTTGTAATTTACAATCATTTATAAATAACTGTATTAAGAAAATCAAAGTATTTCTGATGTTAAGTAGTGCCTAGTATCTTTATTAGAGATATTGGAAACTTAATTTCTCTAGTATATACATTTATGAAGAACTCTAAAAATCAATAAAAAGAAGACAACAACCCCATACGGGCAAGCAATATAAGTAAATATTTCACAGAAAAGGAAAGTAAAAACAGTTTGCTATAACAGCCAGTCACTTGAGCTTCCAATTTCCTTATTCATAGAAACTTTAGACGTGTTTATCTTTCTCAAAGGTATTTTATAACCTGAGTATTACCATTTGAACAATGAAAACTGATAAAGCTCTATACCCAATGAACATTTGTCAGCTTATTTTATGAAGAGAGTTTGATTTTGCTTTAGGCTTTTCAGTTTGTTTGCTTGTTTAACCTGTGACTTTCATATGAGAGTTCTCCCTTTGTGAGACTCAAGTACATCCGTGTCCTCAAGAGTGCCATTCCAACATCTGCTTCAGGAAGTGAGAGGAAGAAGATACCATCCTGGCATCTCCTCATCTTCAGTAGCTGGCTGTTTCCTTTTGGAACCTCTCTAGTTGGTTGCTACCTGTTGGTCCCTAAACTCAGCTTTGGGAGACAAAAAATGCAAAGTGTCACAATTCTTTCCAAAATCCGTCTGCACTCTGGTTCTTCACTCTTCAAAAATTACTAGCTTGGAGTTCTTTGAACACATCAGGCCATTGACAGCACAGGGCCTTTCCCAACCTTTTCTCTTTGCTTTTCCTCTTTTTCACTCTTCTTTTCCTCACTATCACCTAAATTTAGAATTCAGCTCAAGTATCACCTTCATAAAGAAGCAGCCAATCTGTTGTTCATGCCTAGACCCTAGGACCACCTCTATTATAGCAGTCATGTCATCACTCCCATCTAGACAGAGTGTTGGACTTCCAGAACTGTGTCACCCAAGGCACAGAAAAGAGAAGTAGCTTTCCCAAGGTTGCACAGCTGAGTGGTGGCAAAGCAGGAATTTGAATCCAGACAATGTAGCTTCATGCTGCCCTGCCTCTATTCTTACAGTGTGCTTATCTTGAGTCATGGTTGGGTGCGGGGCTGGACCTATGAATATCCATATACAGGAACAGGATTGTGGAAATGGGCAGTGTACTAGGATGATCCTATTTAGAGCCTGGATTTAAAACAATAAATAAGACAGCTACAAAGGACATTTTGAGGTACTGGGGAATTTTGAATATGGACTCTGTATTAGATGATTGTAGCAATATTAACTTGTAAATATTGTAAACAATATTAAATGTCTTAGGTGTGATTAAAGAAATTATGGTTATGTAAGGGAATGTCCTTATTTCTTAGGAGACAGACACTAAAGTAGGGTGGAGGTGTCATGATATGTGCAACTTTAAATGTTTCAGGGAAAGAAGCATAAAAAGAATGATAGAGCAAATATGGCAAAATGTTAATAATTGATAAATCTAGGTAAAATATAAAAGAGTGTTTATTGTTGTATCAGTATATCAGTTGGTTGTGTCAGTAAACCACCCCCAAACTTAAAAGAAAAGAACAGCGATAATTCTGATTATTATGGTGATGATAATGATGATAGAAAAGGAGAAGGGAAACTGAAAGAGGAGAAATAAAATCAACTCCCAATTTATACAAAGGAAATTATTTTTAATTTATTTTAATTCTTATACTGAAAAAACTATTAAATACCATTTCTAGAAATCGTTTGTCATATCAACTTCAAAATCATTGAACACACAGATTATGGATGTTCTCGTACTTAAAATGAAACTAGACAACTTCCTTTTCAGTCCATCAGCAAATATTTTCTAAGTGTCTGCTCTGTGCCTGGCTTATTTTGAGACATAGCCAGCTCATTTCTTCCAGCTCTAATGTTCTGTGGTTCTGTGATGCTAAGTGTCTAAATACAATAGCTACTGTAGCTCAAGGCCAAGTCACACTGGTTGCTGTCAGCTTGGCACTTCCTAAGCATCAACTTAGTACCTTAGCTCCTGGGTTTGAATGTGAAGATTAGTGAGGCCCTGAAGGCGCAGACACAATGAAGCATCCCAAACACTATGGCCAGTAGGAGAAATGAAGGAGCTGTATAATCTTTCATACATTTTCATGGCTATCATTTCTCTTGAAATGGCTTTCAAATCCTTTATTTTGCATGGATAGTTCCGGAATCTTGATCCTAACAGCTGCATTTTACTTGGCACCTACTATGGGCCAGGCATTGTAAATAGGCACTTTACCTACTTTATCCACAATTGTTACAACACCCATCTAACCCCCACAGTCACACAGCTGGTGAGTGGCAAAACTGGGTTTAGCACAGAGCTTTCTGTTACTTTAATGCTTGGAGACTTTCCTTTAACTGTTAACCAAAACCTAGATCACAAAGAGGGAGTCTGAGGAGAGTATAGCTGGGCTGCCTGCCTTTGTCGTCAGCCAGACTTACACCTCTCTGCCAAATTAGGAAGGACAAATAAAATGTAGGGTTTTTTAATGCCCCAATCTTACTGCTTCTCATATGATACTGCAATTAACTCTTTGCTTTCTCCATACGCCACCCCCTCCCCACCCCCAACTCTTAGAGAGCAAGGGAACTTTGTTTTATTCATCTTTGTATTCTCAATGCCTAACACATAGGCACTCTGTAAATGTTATTGAACTAAATTATTAATGGGCCAAAGGGAAAAATGGTTATAGTAATGGAAAACAAAACATTTTCCTATGCTTTTTCTATGTACTAGATGCCGTTTCTTCACAAAAACAATTTTCTGATATGCTGAATGCAGTTCTCACTGTTTTGGACTGTGTTTAGTTGAGCTCAATAAAGTAATCAGAAATCTGAGTCTGGGGTTCATTTAGGTGTGCCTATAATTTAATCAGAGATTTATGTAGCCCAAATTTAGTAGCATTTACATATTATTGAGCCTTTATATTTTGCTTATTTTTACTGTCATAATAGCAGAAGAAAAATTTTTGTTGAAAGCTTACTGTGTTTGAGAGAAAAGGTTATTTGAAGATTATTCAGTTTCTCTTTTGAAAGCTACTGTGGGAGTACCCCCAACCTGAAGGTCCTTTTCTGATATCTTTGTATCATCTCCTTTCTCACAGTTTAGAGCTTAAAGTGAGAATTTTTTTTTAAGTGTGTTTTCCTGGCATCTCATGTTTAACAGTGTCAGGGGTTTGTGTCCCTAGAACGAAAACTGTTTCTCCAGAGCCTTTTTTCTCTCAGCTTCTAGTGAAAAGAGGGGTGAGGCGAGCCAGTCGCTTACCACAAAGCAATGCCACCACAAAGGAAAGATTAAGGGTTTAGAGAGAGGTCAATGTGGGTTTTTCTCTAACTAAACACTTTCCTAAAGTTTCCTTGTGGAAAAATAATGAAGTCATCTCAGAGTTTTTAAAGAATTTTTATTTCTTTTTCACCGTCTGCATTCGCTTGTCTTCTCAGCATGGATGTTTAATCTTCCTAGGCTTTGTGAATTGGCCCAAATGAATAAGTGGTGAGCTGTCTCTCTAGGAGCTAGAGGCTTATTCTAAGGGCCTAATCACTGAGTAAACACATCTTTGCCCTCCCTCTCACAACTGCGATATAATAGTCGAGATTCTAGCACAGTAACCTGGATATTGCAGGGACCAATGCTTTGAAATGCAGAATGGTTGATCCTCCAAAACAGTGCCTGATCTTCGCCCACCTCTTTCTTCTTTTTTAAATTAAATATTGCCAAAGAGATGCTGTTTTATTGCTTGATATTGTGCATTAGTGCCCTGGATTTCCAAGTTTAGTTTCAGTCAACACTGTCAGCTGCATGTATAGGGAACTCTCCATGTTGGGTTTCCTAGTAGCCTCTTCAGCACATGTGTGTTTGGTTTGGAAGAGCATTTAAATTAAATCAGTAAGATAGCAATGTAAATCGCTAATCTCTTTCCCAAAGTCTAAATATTCCATTGCAGTGTTCTTGAGAGAAATAGGCATTTTAAAGATTTAGCCATTGCTATTGTTTGGTTAGAAATATGCTGATTCAAAAGTGGACAGCTCTCTTGTTCCCAGTGTCTCATTAAAGGTAGTTGCTGAGATACGATCAAGCAGAATTAGAGGTTGACATCCCCCTGTCTGTTGGGCCAGAGAGCTTCTAAGAAGAGGAGCTCTGAATTTGTTAGTGCTGCCAGGTTCATGTTCCTTTCCCTAAAGCAGCAGATTTCTAGATTTGTTTACTAAGAGTGATTTGGCATTGCAGCTACCATTTGGTGTCTTTTTTGCCAGAGGGCTATGGTTGATATCAGCATTCATGTTTCTTTCCTCAAACATGCTGAGTCCTGTGCTAACTTAGGGATACAAAGAAGACTGAAAGAAAGAGACCGGGTCCTCACCCTTGAGAAACTTTGTCTAGAGGGGAAACTGGTAAACAATTGGAATACTAAAATAGAAGAGATAGAGGCCCAGAAATGGAAGCTCTTAATGCTGCCTGAAGGAATCAGGGAAGGCTTCCCAGAGGCATTTGCTTTGAGCCTTAATGGATGAGTAGGAATTTTCTAGATAAGTATCTCTCCAACAATGTATCTGATTACAAACTTCCTAGATACCAGCTACTGGTATCTGCATATATCAACATAGATGAAAAAACCCTAAATCTTTCTTGTTCAGCATTTAATCACCACTGCTTCCTGCTGGGCCTGACATGAAGAATATTTTAACCAATACTTCTTGAATGAATGAATGAATGGACACATGGAAGCATTTTGTCCTTATTCCCATTACATGCTGTCTCTGAGGCCCCGGAAGCACTGATATATATGAGCATCTGGTGCCTTAATATTCTACAAGCTCTCCAAGTCTTGACTATAGTGCAGTTAGGTTCCCTGCTTCAGTATCCAAATAAAGAACACTAGGCTTGGAGTCAGTCAGTCTGGGTTCCAATCCCAGATGTACCACTTACTTACTAGCTTTAGAATTAGGGTAAATCAGGTTTCTAAAGCTCAATTTCCACATAGGCTAATGAAGTTAAGAATACTATTTTACAGGTTTATTCTGGGGATTAAAGTACCTCTGGCTACCCTCATCTAGTGCAAAATTTCTCTTTGAAGAAAATATTATTATTATTAGGATTATTAGGATTATTATTTGGATTATTTATCAGGATAATTCCAAGCATCAGACTTTCATCTACATGAGCCCTTTTTCTGTAAATGTCCTTCTTTCGTTTAGAATCCCACACAGCAAATTTCTTCATCATCACATTCTTACAGCTTCCTTGAAATTTTCCTTCACCAGAATTTCACAGATTAAATGTGTATATTGTCCTTAACCATAAAATTTTATCTTTCCATGTCCTGGTAACTGACTGTTCTTTCACTCAGCTCTTCTCCAAGGTAGCACCAAAAAGTTAAGGACAATTTAGGTTCTTTAATCATCATTGTTGTGGTTAAAGCTGACATTTGCAAATTATGTTGCTCAATTTCAGTTTTTAGTTTCAGTTATTTTATTGATTATCCAACTATTACAGAGGATACTTTTAAGAGAGCAGATGTCATTTCTTGAAAGCAAGTTTTATCAGGCAAAAGGGAAAGAATAATTTTCCATATGAAAAACTTCACTGGACATTTTCTGAAATATAAACTAGAAAGAATTCATGTGGAGTGAACATTTTTCTATCATCCTTTCAAATGGCAATTAGATGTCACATGCTCTTAAGTAAGGACTTTGACATGGGAACACATTAAGGGCTTTGAAATTACCTGTGGAACTAAAACAAGTTTATTTCAGACCTTTTTCTTTCAAGTAGAAGAGACTATTTAGTGCTCAGATTAAAAACAAAAAATATGTAAGAGATTTTGGCATCCAATCTTCATCAGTATTTTTTTCTCTGTATAGTTGAATAGTTCAGAATTAATTTTCTCTTTACATATAAAGTATGTGTTAAATACAAAGAATGGTAATTCCATTTTATTTAAAGAAAATGCCATTCTGTTGCAATTTGTACTTGAGATAGGCTTGCACATGTTAACAGGAATCTGCGACAGCAGTCTGTAAAACAATACAATCATCCTAGCCTTTTTAGAGTGTAAGGAAACAAAATGTATTCACATTAGTAGATGTCCAGGTGTCAGTTACTCTTTTAGGGAATAGCATTTAATTTTTACTGTTGTTTATATTGACTGACTGTGCCTTTCCAGAATTCAAGAAATCTTAATTAGTGCATATTTTAATTCATCAGTCTTTTCCCCTCTTTTCAGAGAAAGCTTCTTGCTGTCTACCTCCACCACGATGAAAGTGTATTAACCAACGTGTTCTGCTCACAAATGCTTTGTGCTGAATCTATCGTCTCTTATCTGAGTCAAAATTTTATAACCTGGGCTTGGGACCTGACAAAGGACGCCAACAGAGCAAGGTAACACTGTTGTTCACAAGTTATAAGTTGGGTTTTTTTATTGTTAAAAGTCATCATTGTATTTGGTTTCTTATCATCATAAACATTTTCATCCTCAGCATTAAATTTTCTATTATTACATTTAATTAGATAAAAGCTATGTGTTGTAGTTAACGTGTAGTTATTTTCAATTGTGAAAAAATACCTTAACTAATAAAAGATTTCTTAAATTCAAGAATAACCTGAAAACCAAAAACCAAAATACATTGTTCTTGTCTTTTTGCAATAATAATAATATAGTACCTTCCTATGTACTGTATGTTCTTATGTTCTAATATGTTGTTGAATATTAAAATCTGTTACTAATAATATTCAGAAAAGACAAGGAAAATCTAATATATAATCCTACTAGTAAGTTTAGTTTTTAATAATTCCAGTGATGAAGGCAGGACATTCTGGACCAGTCCATTGGAGTTGGTAATAGCTTAACTCTAGCATATGCTAATTGATGTAATCGCTTTATTGCACACATTCTTTTGCACACAGCCAGCATTACATCCATATTCTCAATGGGAAAAAAAAAAAATCCCCTTCCTAGCTGTCAGGATAAATTTACTTAGTTTGTTAATCATAATATCTGTAAGTGATGAATAATTATTCATATTTTACCTATTTGAGTTTGCCATCTGAAATATATTTCATCGTGTTTAATTACACATGTGGCCGTAACATCCTGTGATGCTACTTTGGGTGTGTTAACACAATCATCATCACAGACTGCTGGTTTATGAACAGGGAGATTAAATTCATTCATTTCAAGGCAATCCTATTGTAGTTACCTAATTTAAATGACTGTAGAACAATTAGAAATCATCTGATTTGTCTTTTTATTATTTTATGGCTCACTGAATTTTTGCTCATCATTCAGACTTTGTTTTATGTAATCTGAATCTGAAAAGAAAGATGATTCTTCTCTTAAATGTGAAGCAAAAGAATGTTGAAGCAATTTCTTCATCTAATACTTCATTTCTTTAAGTAAATGGTTAGGAAATTTCATAGGATGACTTCGTTCTGCCTTGGAAATGTTCCCTGTTATACATAAATAAAGAACCTTTAGCACCTGTATTTGTTTAAATTAAATCAGGTTATTATTCACACTCAGTTAAAGGTGATGAAAAGCAGTGCCAAAAACAGATAAAAATGCAGCATCGAAGGGCTTTCATGAGGCAAAATACATAGACTGGAGACTTGGCTAAATCTTTTGCCATTCACTGGCAGTAAGGAATCTCCTCCTTTCCTTTTATCCACAACTTGATGGAGAAGGAAACACTATTTCTAAACCATCTGTAGTGGCTAAGTTCAGCGGGCTACCTGCTGTTATTTTGTTCTATCCTCCATTTAATTCCTTAGTTCCTTTTATTTTACAATGACAAAAAATTGCAGTGTCGTTTCTTTTGAAAAGTAGTGTTTGAGGGTTTTTTTTTTTTGACTGGCAATCAACAGCCATGTAATTGCTTTGTTATGTTTTACTAAAGAAGTCTGTTAAGTAGCACAACTTTGATACACTAGTAATAAGAGTTTGCAGGTTACAGAGACACCTGTGGTGACCAAAGCGACAGAAGCTGCTTATTAGAAAGAACCAGTACAGCTGTGTCCTATTAACTCCTTATGACACTTTTTTAAAACACAAAATAAAGGCCTTGTTTAAGGCTTTAGAGCTATTTCCCAGTGAATTGCAAGACCAACTGTGAAGTATGATAGGATATTTCAATCTACATTTTTTAAAATGTGGCATCCCATTATTAGGTTACTGTTATGAAAACAAAAAGATATTAAAAACTAAATAGAAACATCTAGGAATTTAATAAACATAGCAACAAGAAACAGGGCAGTGGGGAGAAAGAGAACATAATTTCTAGGATTTAAGATACTTGACGTCCTTATTCAAAGTCAAGTTCTATTCATATTAGAAATTAAAAACTATTGATATTTAAAGTTAAGGTATTACATTTCTCTCTATAAAGTAATAAGTAAAATTATGTAGCTACTGTTCATGTACACCTCCTCATTATTACAGTTAAGGCCTATGGTAAAATTCACATTTTGCAAACACAAGATGAAAATTCACTGGAATGACATATTCCTAAGAGAGAGTAAAAGTCAATTACCTTTTGATATACAAAATTATAAGTTAGGCTGATTTCTTGCCCCCCAAAAAGAGTTTAGCTTTAGCCACAATTTTCTTACCATCTACCATAGATTAATCTAAATACAATTATTTGAGTTTCCATCTCTGTGATGTTTCTTGGATCTTTATCACATTTATTCAAAAGTGTTTTCATGAAAATTGATTGCATCATCCATTTGATGCGATTAACAGTAACAAAACCTAAAACTTTCCCTCTCAATTCAATAGAAGTCTGCTGTACTGTTTATTGGTCAGTGGTCTATATAACAAAAGTTTTTGTGCCATCATTTGCTATTACCAGGTAGTTAAAATGGGACAAATTAATATGTGGAAATACAGAAGAGATGTCTAGACATCACAAATAAGATTGTTGCTGTGGGTTTCCTTTCAACTGTGATTTCTTTATGACAAATGTTAAAGTTTAGAAATAAATTCCTGGTGTATTTCTTGTCTGGTCCCATATCTAGTTATCCTAGTTCAGGCTAATCATATAAGTTTCAAGAGTCCTAAGCCTATAAGCTATTTAGCCTGGATGCTTCCTTAGTGGTTTTCTGAGACTGTCCTCTGGTATGATAGCTGGAGACATTGATGCCCAAGACAGGAAGGGACTTGCCAAGCAAATTTATTTTTGCTTAAGAAATACTTGGATTAAGCCTCCAGAAACATTAGTCCTCCATAATTTACTGTGAATCTCTCCTGTTTCTGGAAGACAAGTGAAGGATATTGAACTAAGTGAATGCTTTGGTAAAGTTACCAGAATATGAATGTAAATTGCTGTTATAAGTCAAATTTCCTGATTTTGCTAACAAACCAGAATACCTGATTTCGCTAACAAAGTAGAATAAAAAAGAACTATAGAATGTCACTAGTATACACCCCTGTAGTGTTGATGATTTGGATTTCCCACTTTCAAAATGATTCTAGTAACTTTCTAAGTTGAATACTTAAGTTAACCAACCTATATCTGTATAATGGATTAGAATAACTTCTAGATTGAGCTTGGAACATTCCAAATGTGAACTGAGACATCAGACTTTAGCAGTAGTGATTACTTGCCTGTTTTCTCCCTCACTAAATTGTGATCTTCTGGAAGGACTTATTTTATTTGTCTCATTAAACAAGGAACTTTACAAAATTCTGGGAGAAAGAAACAATAAAAATTTGGCAAATGAATGTATTCTTCTAATTCCACTTAAGAATGTTGCTTATAATTTCAGTATTGTATATCTAAATAAGATGTCTTTCTTGGAAAACTCTCTATAGTCTTACTGGCTGCCATGTGTAGTTGCATTTCAGAGCCGTTCTTTCTTAAAGCAGTAGGCAGAAAGCCCTTGTTAGTCTTGAGAGGTGCTAGAGGGTATAATTTCCCAAATATCCAGTTGAACAACAATCCTGATAGAAACAGTAGGATATGCCGGTAAAGAAAAAGCTAAAAACAGATAGATAATGGTAAACAAAGAGATCTTGCATATCACTTCTGGAAGTGGCTAAAATATCTTAAGAAAGGTATATATTCCTCCATGTTTATTCATTGAATAAACATTTACTGAATGTTTAATATGAACCAGGATTGGTGCTATGCACTGAGGATGAAAAGTTGAAAAAGACACAGTGCTAATGCTTAAAACACTCATGGTCTAGTAAGTAAGACAGACATAAGAGCTAATATGTAACATGAAATATGTACAAGGTGCTTTGGGAGTATAGGTGAACTTCATACTGAGTGACTCTACCTGAGTGAGCCAGGGAAGGACTTGAAAGAGATGACACAAGAAGGTGATAATAGAATTTCACTCTTTCTGTTCAGAGATTTTTAATATTAGCAGCATTCCTTGTTTGTTGGGTTGCAGGTATTTGCTAGTCTTATAAAAGGATATTGGTATTTTAAACCTCATAATTAGCTATCTGAATTGTGGAAGAGAGAAAAAAATAGAGAAAAAATGTAATCCTGTGTGGTCTGAACCAAACTGAGGATTAAGGCCAACCAACCGGGATGGACAGATTCCAAAAAGTTGTTTTGTTAATGATTCATCCTGGTACTGGCATATGCTTATAGGCGGACAGTGGAGCAGAAAAGTATTTTTAGCACAATGTAGTGAATGAATGCTTGGTCTATGAAAGAATAATTTCTTAAAATTCAGAACACATATCACTTCTAGGAAGCCTTGCATCTTCCCATTCTTCCCTTGCCTCAGTCTGGGTAAAAATGCACATTCTATATGCTCCCATGATATCACTGTACTAACTTGTATTGATGGCACTCATTATACTGAATGTTTATTGTCTATCTCCCTGCTAGGTTGTCAGCTCCCCAAGGGAGCTATGTCTATAATCTCAATGCATTAAAGTACCTTTTAAAAAATAAGTGTTATATTGGTAAATAAACCAATAATCTCTCATAGGCTTATTGAAACATAATGGATAAGAGAGACCAGTTGGGGTAGTAGAAAGAGCATTGGAAATGCTACCATATCCCTCTAATTGTGCGATTTTCCCCCCACAGCCATTAATAGGAATAATAAAGCAAAGCCTTCAAAAGCCTTCTCCTTGCAGAACTAAAAATGTCCAGACTGGGTACCTCGTCTTCTGCTGGCACTATAGCATCCCAGCCTATCGTGGCCTATGCTCATGTGCCCCAGGCACCCACCATCTGGAAAGAGGATTGAATTCCAACCAAGACAAGTTTATCCATTGGTTCCAAAGTTTCTTCCCCAGACTCACCAAGTCTCTATGATATCTCTAAAGTAATTGGCCTCTCAAATGGGGCCATTTGAGATGGTACTCTGAGCCTTCTGCACTGGTGGTGACATTGATTAAAGTAAATATGCCCGTAGGATATATAGGAATACTGGACTGGCTTCATGATGAGCTGTGCCAAGAAGGTAGGCAAAGGTCCATTTGGGCACCTTCAGAATTACATATAGAGAGAACTAGCACAATAAGTATTGATTTGCTTACCTCTATTAGAGCTGTTTGGGACTGGGTAATGAGAACATTGGCACATGAGTGCCCTTGGTGCTGAACTGCAGGTTCTTGACTGAAGCTGCTTCATGAAGGAAAGCCATATAACATATGTGGCACAATAAACCACCAATATTAACCAGTAATAAGTGGGTTAATGGGTATCACTTGTTCTGAACAGGCCCACATGGCAAATGTCTTACTTAGTACATCCAATATAGGCATTGTTTTAGATTATCTAATTCTAGAAAATTTAAACATTGAATTTGACTAGGATAGTGCCAACTGGGTAATTAGCTGGCTATGAGTGCTGAAAAATAAGTTGCTTATATGTAAGTTCCTGAGTTGAAAGTGTGTGGCACATCAGTGTACATGCTACACAGTGTTAAATCAGGCATTGCATACTATTTCTAAGCAGTGTTCCCTAGGAATTGCTGACAGTGCCTGAGTTACACAGGTTGCATGTAACATACATAGCTTTGTATTAAGTTTTGCATACACAGTACCAATGTTCAAAGACAGAATTCTATTGCCTATCAATACTAGCTTTTGAATTTAATGCACTTGGGTGCAGTATATCAGGTCACTGTAGACTTCTGCTGCTATGCTGACAGGTACTTGTTAGCCTTAATATTCAAGTGATAGTTTTCCACATTACTTAATCTTTGGCAAGAGTTAATTGGCTTAAATCTCTTATCAGTAGGTTGTCTTTGCCTGCACTAGCCATCACAGTGGCTTACCCTTAATTCCAAACTACTCACTGGTTCATGCCTGGCTGAAGCTAGCTGACCATGTTACTCTAGCCCTACACTTCCATTTGATCCAGCAAATATAGCCCAGGTGTGGGGTCTGCATGGGAGACACAAGGAGTGTTAATATCCAGCTGCTACCCTAGGAGAGATACGGATTCTGCAAAAGTAATAAAAGATAAAACAGATGGACATGTTGTGGTCAGAGTACTAAGACTTCCAGAGAGCCTTCATGCCAGGTTTCCATATAATTTTGCCCAAACTTCTTTATTTCCTTTGTGACACGTTTTCCTTCCCATACTTGTAAAGGAAATGTATTGCCATCCTAAACATCCCAGGTCAAGGCTTAATTAATGCTTTAAAATAAAGGTTCTAAAACACTAGGAGAGTTTGTCATTTTCTCCCTGGTTTGTTTTGTGAAGAGGGAGGAGAGAAGGTGAGGAGGAACCCCTCCTGTTCCATGATTACATCCTACCCACTCATTTTCTCCTTTTCTCCTCTGCTTTTGATTTTTAGTGGCGGTCTTAACAGAATGTCAAGATCAATTTGCAGCATGGTTTAACTCAAGGTTTGCGTTCTGCCAGCAGCAATTGTCCCTGCAAACAATGCCGTGTGTTCTTGTAACTTCAGAAGCTTTTAGAAGGATCATGGCAAGGGCAGCATCTAATGACTTTATTAGTGTAGGGTTTCAAAATGGGCTCGGTAATTGTTCATATCTCTTTGTCAGCAAGTCATAATTACTGCTCAGCATTGTCCAAGGGTGCACTTGTGAATAGTTTCCTAATAGTACTGAAAGGAAGGAAAAGAGGGAAAGGATAAAAGGTGATGGCCTCTTACAATTGAGAAGAAGCCAGTCTGTATATAGATGATGGCTAAACTGTTTATAATATATTCTTTACTCTTTTTAAAATAGACAATTATCCTTTTAAAAGTGTTCTTTGAGATAACTTTAAATTACCAGTTTACAAGCTTTTTAAACTCTGATTTGGATACTTCCCACACTATTACCTAATACTATAATCATAACTGGCTGGTGGTGCATGCATTGTATCTGAATCAAGCATTTGTGTAAAAAAAATTTATTTCCTTGACATTAATCGAATTAATGCTATTCGGGAAATATATATTTAACTCAGATAGAGTTGTCTGTTTTCACAGTCTACATGAAAACTGTTGTTAGGAAAGAACAATACAAGGTGATACTGTTGACAAGATAGTCCAAAAGAACATTTAAGTTTTTATCAAATCCAATTTTCCTCATGCACTAGACTTTTCTTGTTACTCTCTTGGCGTTCTTCTTGGTCTTTCTCCTAAACACTCTGTGCTTTGAGTATTCTAGGGATCTTGATTTTGAGAGTGATAGAATTGAAAGAATCGTTGCCTTTTCAAGATATATAAAGTTTGAGCTTCACACCAAGACTTCTCCCCTTTGTGCTGTGTTGCCAAACCCTTACCTGTTCTGTGACTCCCTGAAGTGTACTCATGTATAGTTATGTGCAAATATTCACTTCCAGTAGCTAGTTATTCTCGTATTTTAGGGTATACAGATTCAAATGAATATGACTGCCAGAGGTACTCGATCCAGTTTATATATATAGCTTACAAAACATGAGTTATCTAATGAAATAAATTCTAAAAATAAGACATTTCCAAAATAAAATATTTTTTAAAGTAATATACCCCATCATGTCTTTTGCTTTTCTTCTTATCTGAAATTGATAAGATCTAAAGAGATTTGTTTTCTTAATTGCTTTGTCAATGTTGATAATTTTTATATTCATGATTGTTTCTGAAGAATTTTTACTCATCATGTCACCTATGCCATTTAAATTGGTAGCACATTTCTCTCTTTCATAAATACTGGTAGTAAAACAGTGAGAAAGCTGTAAAAGAAACATGTTAGTTCAGTCATGTAAAACCACCTATGGAAACTGGTTCCTCTGACATTTTTCCAGTATTTTCCTGTCAGTCTACATAGATGCGCAAAAAGGTTTTAGTGCCCAATAATCTTAATGATCAAATCTGCCAAATATACCACCAAAAATTGAAAGGGGAAATAACTGTTAGTCTGGAATTGGAGAGTGAGGTGAAATCCTATTTCTTACATGTTTGGGTAATTTGTTAGGGAATAGGTTTGGTATCCTTTCCTTCAGCATATGTTTGTATCTTTGTATTTGATTGCATTCTAGTAATAAAGTGACAGTTTTATATTATTTACAAATAAAGAGTTAACTGTAGGGATTTTTAAACAGCCATCCATTAATTTATCTGCTGTTGGCTGACTCAGTCTGTAGCCACAGCAACAATTTTTTAAATCCTCCTAAATTGTTGCCTCTGCGTATCTTTCCTTTCCTCAATATGTGATCAGCACCAAGAAAGTCCTCTTTAACATACTTCTCTACAGATCTCAACTAAGGAAGGGATGAGGCAAGTTTATATGAACAATAAAGATGCTATGACTATTATATCTCAATATGAGAAATTATATTTCCCAGTCCCACTTTCAAATAAGGTATTGGAGGTTCTGAGCTGCTCCCAAATAAGTTACTTAATTAACAGCCACAGCAACAAAAATTTATTATTTGGACATTACAAAAGCTATGTAAGTATTATTTATTAGTTCCTAAAGCAAAACCTATTCACATTTAAACATGTCAGTTGCTATTCTTAAAAGACTGATTTTCAATACAACTGTTTCTTCACTGTTTACATGTGGACAGTCATATGTCAGTCATAAAATGTAGGGCAGTTAAGAGGTGAGAGTCAGTCTAGGATTATGAAAAACAAGGGGTTATTAGGCAAGTGGTATAACATATCTAGATTTTTTTTCTTCTGTGAAAATGGGGGAGGGGTGACCCTATTTGAACTTTTTATCTCTAAAATTCTGTGACTTTCTGATGACTTGAACACATAGTTTTCAATATAAGCAAGATTAAAAATGAATGTTAGTAAAGTTTGTAAGTAGATTGTAGCATACTGCCCTTACCAGCTTGTGATCTAGTCAGAGTGACCTTAGTGGGCTATAGCTAAGGAAGCCACAGTCATTTTCCACCTCTTACACCAATAAAGGCATCTTCCTTACCCTTAGAATTGTCCTTCAAGCTCTTGCTATTTGTGATGGGAGCTTCTAGAGTGTCAATAGCTAAGATCAAGATTAACACCACTGCTTTAAAAAACACACACATAACTGCAATCATTAAGCCCCAGCAATGTGTCAGACACTATATATATATGAGCTCATTTAATCCTCACTCTATATACATTACCCCATTTAACCACAGTTCTGCAAGGTAAATGGCAAAGTCCAATTTCACATGTGAGGAAACTATTTTTGGCTCAGAGAAATTCTGTAACTTACCCAAGGTCATGCAAGTGATTGTACCAGATATAAATCCCAGATCTACCTGTGCTTTTCTGCTACATAATGCTTCTTGTCCCATGACCTTGTCAAGCTGGATTATTACCAGCAAAGTTGTACTAAATAACTGTGCATAGCCCTGTGGGAGATAGAAGTATAAGACATGGATCTTTTGCTCAGGTAACAAATAAACATGGAATTCGCCAAATCTTAGAGTTGTGGGCTAGAAGCATTCTTAGTTAACATCCAATTTGCAACTGTGCAGGCATTTTTCCCTATATTATGTCTAACTGATATTACTACAGTCTCTACCTGAATACTGCTAGGGACAGAGAAATGAAAGCTTCAAAAGATAGTGTATTTTTGAGCTGCTCTAAAAGCCGGGAAAGGTTTTTGCTATAGTGCTTCTTCCCATAGAGAGTTTCTGCAACTTTCTCCCTTTTGGTTCTAGTTTTGGCCTTGGAATTACCTGGAATAAGCCTAACTTCTCTTCTTCATTATAGTCCTTTATCAGTTTAACCACAGCTATCTTGTCTGTCTTAATTTTCTTACCTTTCCAACCAAGATATATTTATTTCTTCCATTGTTCCTCGTATGGTAGGGTGTCTAGACCTAGTCCATTCTAAAGGGGCCCAGAATCGAGCATAATGCTTCAGAGGAAATTTGTCTGATGCTATGCTCAATTCTAGTCTGTAATTTTATTATTGGCTCCTATTGAACTGAAGGAGTCAACTAAAATCCCCTAGCAGTATTTCAGGTATGGGATGGTCCAGAATGGGCTGGGTCTGAGTTGTTATTAAACCAGATCTCTGCCATTGACAAGATTTTTTGAAGTTTGGATTCTATTAACTCTCCCAAATTTTATCACTCATAAACAATAACTGAACTTCTTATCATCTCTACTCCTGTTATCATTCTTGATACTTCTCTCAGTTCCCAGACCTGTCCAACTCCAGAGAAACTTTTTCTTCTCTTTATTCACCACACTTAGATGTGGTCATAAATAGAAACTGTATCACCTTATATATTTGGATTTCAAACATCTGGCTCTGACCAGCACTTCCTTTTCTACTCACTTGCTCAGTGTCACCAGTGCTAAAATTTTTTTTGTCTTATCATGCCCTTCAACCTATTGACCCATACCACTTCACTCCATCCACCCTTTCCTGTGTCCAACCTTCATTTCCTTCCTTGTCCTAATTAAATTTTAAGGTCCATCATGATCACTTCCTTGTAATACTTTAAACTCCCTCATCTCTGTCTTCCTCCATTGCATTCAATTTGTTAAACCCAACTATTCACCTTCCTTTTGCCTGTGCCTGGCAGTTGAACATTGCTGGAGATGATCACTCCACCTGATTTTTAAAAAAAATAAACACAAGCTAAGTTTTATATATAAACACTGAATTCAACTCTAATTCTGGCAGCTAAAGGAGAAAAAGGAAATGTGATAGGCATATCCTCATTCATTCATCTATCCATACAATGTATATTTATTGAGTTTCTATTATGCACCAGGTACTATGCCTTAGAGTTTACAGATTACCATTTAAAATTCTCATTGTCTGATAAAAGGAAGCCTAATAGTTCATCTCAAAATTTCCTGGCACTGAATTCAAGGAAGAATTTTATTGCATGATTTTTTATTTGACAATCATTAGGAAATATAATAAACAGTTATTTTTCTACTGTTGTTTTGTGTAAAATAGATCACTTTAAATAGATGTTTCTTATATCACTCCCCTGTAAAAACAGAGAGCTCCATGTTAAATCATTTTTCAGTAAAGGTAGCTCTTTAGGTGATATGGCCCTTAGATATTCCTTTTTTTCGTGATCTAACTCATAATAGGTATAGAACTTAGAGAAAAAGCCTACGTAGTAAACTTGTTCATTCAGCTCTTTCTGTCAGACATCAGCTGTCTCAAATGAGCCTTTGTCAAGAGCTGGGTTGTAATCGATTCTTTCTTGAAAGCTTTGATAAGTGACTGAAGTGCTAATACTCTGTGCTGTTGGTCATTTATGTTTTAAAGACTTTTCTCCTATGTATAAGATTTCTACTAATGTTCTCCCACATTTCTTTTATCCATTAGAATAATAGTTCTTTTCAAATACATAAGGAAATTGTGTATAAATGTCAGGGTTTCAAGAGAAGTCAACCAACTCTGAAAAATTTTTGTATAATAATGCTGAACAATTTGTATATAATAATAAAATCACAATGTCTCCAAATTTTGCAGGAGGAAAACAATCAGAGAACATAGCATGAAAATATATGTGTATATCTTCAGTCTCTACCTTAGAGTAGGGAATAATCTTATGATGATTCTGTAGAAGTTATACAGCAATATAATACATTTGTTCAGTGATAAGAGTCTGAGATTTGCTGTTAAAACTTATTTTAGGAAACATTTTGCCATATCCATAATTTGGGGGAAGGGGAGATAAAAGAAAAGCCAATTTTGACTCTGAAGCATATAAAGGGAAGGAAGAAGAGGTATTGATTAATCCACAGACCAATTCCAAAAGTAGGCATCATTACCTTCACTTTATATGTGAGAAAACTAAGGCTCAGAAAGATTAAGTTATCCAAAGAAACAACTAGTGGGCTTCCCTGGCGGTGCAGTGGTTGAGAGTCCGCCTGCCGATGCAGGGGACACGGGTTGTGCCCCGGTCCGGGAAGATCCCACATGCCACGGAGCGGCTGGGCCCGTGAGCCATGGCCACTGAGCCTGCGCGTCTGGAGCCTGTGCTCCGCAACGGGGGAGGCCACAACAGTGAGAGGCCCGCGTACCGCAAAAAAAAGAAAAAAAAAAGAAATAACTAGTAAGTGACAAAATCAGGTTTATTTGACTCCAAAGTCTTTGTTCTTCCCACAATATTATGCTGCTTGCAGTAATTCCTACTTTCTCTAATATGTTAATATTTGGATACTTTACACCTCTTCTAAGTCACATTTTCAGTCAGTGGGTGGTGACAAGATGAAATTATGTAAAAACTGCAGTATGCTAAAAGTCAGGAGGGGAGCTTAGAGTATGAACTTGTGGACAATACCTGCTATTTTGAAATGGGACCAAGTGACCTATCAAGGTAGAAGCATAGTGAAAGAGGCCTGGGAGACCATGATAATTCATACCAACTAACTGTCCTAGTTAAACTGATTTCAGCAAAGTAGTTGGAAGAGGAAAAGGAAGGTTGTATGGTCAACATTGTCATGGTGGAGATAAAGGTTACTAAAGCATGAACTGGCCCTTTCATGTAACACATACATACTGTTTGGCAGTAGGTGCTAGGAATGCAGAGGTGAATAAGAGATAATTCTCCTAATAGCAGTCCAGGAGCACTTTCTTGGAACAGAAAGTTCTCCCTGATTTCTAAACTCCCATTCCGTTCTCTGATTTTTTCCAGCACTTAATCTGAACCAATAAATCTAGCCCCCAGTTATATATCAGATTATGTTTCCTGTTTGAGGCTATAACCCTAAATATTCTTAGTGTCTTAAGGACACAAACCATGTCTTACCTTGTTGTATATTTCATAGACCCTCATAAATAACGATCAATTGGTAAAAGGCAGAACACAGAAGAAATATTATCTGGCATTTAACAGAAATTTGCCCTCTTGTATAGCCCCTGGAAAATGAATCTTCTCTTTACATTGCTAGAGAAAGAATTTCTGCATTTGATAAGACATTGGGTTCAATGTTCTCTGTTATCTCTCCCAACTTAAAATAAAATGGGGTACTTACATGTTTATGTTCTTACTCTTGGTGAGAAGGCAGCCAATTATCTATTTATTTATGATTATTGTCCCTCTAAAAAAATTAGTATAAATCAGTCCCTATAGATTAGTTACAGCCCTGTCATTAAACTGTCAGTGCCTCAAAGCCTTTCCACTAGAGTGATTTATAGATGACAACAAGGAGATATTTGTGTTTTCTTTTTAACTCTGACTACTAGTCTATTAAGACAATTTAGCAGTTTACTGTTACTGGGTAGTCTTAAACCACAGACAGGTGAGAGATGCTTTTCAGATTAAATCTTCCCAAAATGTCATCCTGTGTTTTCTTAAATTTGCCTTTAGTTTGGCTGTGTTCTCTAACATGGATACAATATTTGAATTTGCACGGAGAGGCATTATACTATCCTTTTAGAAAACAATTTGGCAATATGAACCACTAATCATTAAATGATTCTATACCTTTTTACCCTATAATTCCACTTCACAGACAGGTTTTTTCCCTAAGGAAATACTTTAAGAATTTATGTAAGTATTTTTTATAATGATAAAAAAAAACTAGAAAGAAAAATGTAGCTGTAGGTGAATAGCTATGAATATAACAGCTTATACATCTATACAATGGAATATTATTCAACCATTTAACATGCTGGTTCATTACTATCGTATAGAAGGCTAAAAAACTGTATCCAACTAAACACTGATTACCACAAAAAGGAAAAGATATATTTGAGCAAAAAGACTGATAAGAAATAGACAAATGTGATTAACATTGTGTTAAAAGTTTGGGATTTCATGCAGTTTTTCTTTATTTTTATAAGAGAGTTACTATCTTACTTTCAAATTATTTATTGATTGGGCAATACATTCACTTTAATCAAAACTCAAAAGTTGTAGAAAGGTATGTAATGAAAAGTCTCCTACTTATCCTTGTTTCTAAGTTACCTTTTCTAGAGGTAATGTTTTAAGTTTCTTATTTGTCCATCCAGAGATTATTTTATATGTAAGCAAACAAATATATAATTATTTTTCCCCAGTTTTACACAAATGGTAAGCACTATTTAACACCCTGCTTTTCCCACTAACATTATATCTTAAAAGATAGTTCATATCAGTTCATAAAGAACCCTTTCTATTTTATGGCTACATAGTATTCCTTTGAATTCTATAAGGTACTATAATTTATTTAACTAGATCCTAGTGGTTGACATTTGGGTTATGCCCAATATTCTGCTATTACAAGCTTACAGTAAATAACTATGCACATATGTTTCCATCTGAAACTACATCTGTAGATTAAATTCCCAGTTGTAGGAGTGCTAGATTAAGAGTTTGTGCATATTTAATTTTAATAGACACTGGCAAATTGCCCACAAAGGAGTTGGTACCAATTTCACTCCTACTAACAGTGTACAGTAGTGCCTGTTTCCCTGTAACCTTGCCAATGCAAGGTGTTACCAAAATTTTTTTGTCTTTACTAATCTGACAGATGAAAAATGGTTTCTTAGTGTACCTTTAATTAGGACTTACTCATTATGAGCTATTTTGAGTATTTTTTCACATGTTCATGAGCCATTACTATTTCCATTTCTTGAAGCTGTCTTTATATATTATTTGTGGATCTTTTCCTAATTGTTTGTTAAGAGTTCTTTATATATTAAGGAAATTAGCCCTTTTTCTGTAGTTCGAAATTCAGAATTTTTTCCCCTGTTCATCATTTATCTTTTGGCCGAGTTATGGTGTTTGTTACCGTGTGAAAATAGTCGAAATTATCAATTGTGTCTTTTATGCTTTACTCTGCTTCAGCTATACTAACCTTCTTGTCACCTTTCAAATATGCTAGATACTCTCCAACTTTAAGGTCTTTGTTTTTGCTGTTCTCTCTGCCTGGAATTCTCTTCCTAGAGACATGTGTTCCGCTTCCTCCTTCACCTCTTTTGAATCCTTGATCAAATATCAACTTCTCAGTGAGACCTGACTTCTCTATTTAATATTGCAAACCACCCCCCACCCGGCCTTGTTTTTCCTCCATCACCCGGAGCTCACAGACTGTAATTTTGTGTCACATCGAATTGCAGCTCACCTATACAAATGAAGCAAGTGAGAATTATCATCTTCAATGTGGTCATCACCTCAGGAGACTAGACACTTGGTCCAGTGAATATGCCATTGCCCAAAACATTTAGGGAACAACTTCTTTAAAATCTACCTTCAGAGAGAGCTTAAAGCCTTTCAAGGAAAGCAGTCCTGCGTCCTAAAAGCGGTATTTCTCAAAGTGTGTTCCATTAACCACTTATATCAGAATCACCTTGGATGGGGTTGGGAGCTTATTAAAAAGGGAGTTTCCTGGGCCTTACCCCACATCTGTTGAATCAGAATCTCTGGGGGATGGGGCTGAGGAACTTGCCTTTTGAATAAACTTCGTAGGTGATTCCTAGGCCATTAAAGCTTGCAAATCACTGCCATTATAGTCAGTGTCTTCCAGCTTGTTTACCTAACTCATTTTGAACCAAAGACTTAGGACTATTTCAAAAAATCAAAGCCACCCTTAAAGGACAAAGGCACATATGCCAGTGGTGCTGAAGATCATCTCAGGGAATGAGCTGAACAATGGATAGGCATGCAGACTTGTGGAAATGATGTTGTGGAAGGAGACAAAAGCCTTTGGCTGGTTTTGGTATGCTTGACAATGCTAGCACCTTGATAAGTCTTACTTCACACGTTAAAGGACCTTGGCTTTAACTTCCCTATTAAAAGGAAAAGAAGAAGAAAGGAGAATTGTGTGTTGGCTAGATAGGTATGATCTCTAAGGTCCTTTCTCTATTTTGTGTTCTGGTTATTCTACTGTTGTACATAAATGTTTTTTAACCAACTCTAAACACATGAATGAATATGTATAAGTAATGAGGCTTATTACTATAGCAAAAACTGCAAGCTTGGTTTGCTTTAAAGAGAAGAGCCTCCTTAAATCAAAGTGACTTCAAAAGAAGTAGTATAAAAAACAACAACAACCAAAAAACACTTGGCAACCCATATTGGAAAAGTCCTATAGTACTGTTGAATGTGAATTTCTTCTGCTCAATGACCTTTCATTTTGGACAAATGGTTCACACATTATCAGAAAGACATTTAATGTGTTTAATGATTCAAGGGTAAGCAGCCAGGAATTGTGATACTGATTCTTGGTTTTAAATTAGTTAACATTACTAAACATAAATTGCAGCATTTATAATTGTACTTACTTATTTCTCAAATATCAATACCTACCCTTTCATTCTCTGAATGAAAATAAAACCAATGACTGTATTTGTCTAGTCAACAATTCTTTCATGCTGTGTCTTACTATGCAAAAAATCTTTCAGTGTTGGCCCATAGGTATAAGTTACCATTTTAATCCTGAAAATAATTATGATAAAAATGTGAAATATCATGATGCATTTAATAATGATTAAATAGCTACCAATTTTAAGGGCCTACCATATTCTAAGCACAATTCGGAGTACTTTCTGTGACTTACAAGAATATAGGTATTTTAAAGATGTGTTATTTCCAGTTTATATATGAGGTTCCTTTAAACTTATGGAAGTCACATTGAAATGCATAATCAGGAAGCCTCACACAGAGGCTTAGCAGTTTTGTAGCCTCCATTTTTTATCAAACGTGCCTCTTTACATTACCTGGTATACAGTAGGTAGGCAGTAAGTGTTTGTGGAATTTCATCACCCTCCCCCTAAATTGCTGTGTTTCTTTTTTTTTTTTAAAAGAAGATGTTGGGGGTAGGAGTTTATTATTTAATTTATTTATTTTTGCTGTGTTGCGTCTTCGTTTCTGTGTGAGGGCTTTCTCTAGTTGTGGCAAGCGGGGGGGCCACTCGTCATCGCGGTGCGCGGGCCTCTCACCATCGTGGCCTCTCTTGTTGCGGAGCACAGGCTCCAGACACGCAGGCTCAGTAGTTGTGGCTCACGGGCCTAGTTGCTCCGCGGCATGGGGGATCCTCCCAGGCCAGGGCTCGAACCCGTGTCCCCTGCATCGGCAGGCGGACTCTCAACCACTGCGCCACCAGGGAAGCCCCTTGCTGTGTTTCTTTTAGTATGTATTTTATGTTGAAGTACAGTTCAGTAAAAGTCACTGACTTACGTAATTATGAGTTTGATTGAAAGAACTAAACTATATCCTGTTTTGAATTAAAATGAGATTACTTTTTCGTATATCTGATTTATTAGTAATCCTCGTTTCCATTAGCAAGATAGAAATGATCTCTGCTTCAGAGACTGAAAATTTTACTAATGATTAATATACGCTAGCCATCAGATGTTCTGTTTATTTTTCTCCCCAAACTTTAGATTAAAACCACTTTATCTTATCTTTCCAATTTTAGCCTTCTAATAGCAAGAATTGGTGAATATAAGCTACTAATTATGTTTTTTCTTTTCTTTCCTTTTGGGCACGCCGGACGGCATGCAGAGTCTTAGCTCCCCTACCAGGGATTGAACCCACACCCCCTTCAGTGGCAACACAGCGTCCTAACCATTGTACCTCCAGGGAATTCCCTATATCTTGTTTCTTTACCAAGGCTAGAGTGTGAGGCTTCCCGCTCCTTCTCCCCACCACCTCCACCACGACCTACCCACCCACCCCTCCAGGGACCAGTGAGTTGCAGGAATGCAATTGCTGTGGAAATCATTTCTCCCTTCATGACACCTGACTCTGATGAACACCATATGCAGTTCGATTGACAAGTTTGGTGCTGCCACTAGATGCACTGGCACACTTTTATATCGTCACAAGGAAGAAATACCACAAATATGAGAACCACATTTGTTCTCTTAAAACAACTTGTTTTTCCCATGTTTGATTTTGCTCTAATGTTTTGAACTGGATTTTTGCTGCTGGTAGTGTGCTGCGAATGGTAACTTTGTGTTGTGAATGATCTTGAGAGGAAGAAGCAGAACCTCCCAGCCATTAGAAAGATTTGATATTTGTGTTGTGAAGTTCTTGTAAATTATAATGGAAGGAACTGACAAGTAGGAATTTTTTAATTTGGGGCTGTCCATTGGCCCTACAGGCTGTCGATGATTGCAATTTGAAAATCTCAAAGTAAACATGATCATAGGAGATTAATCAAATTAATTAAACTTTTAACAAAGTCTCTCTTCGATTAGAACAGATTGTTAGTTAAGGCCACTAGAAAACATCAGCCGGCTGTGTGATCCCTTTATATTTCTCAACTGCTTCTTAAATATTAGAATGATTTGCTAATACCTGGTAGAAAACTGATCACTGTGCTTTTTATAGTAATTGAATGGCTTAATGGTTAATGTGATGTTGAAAGCTGTACCTCCCTTGAATATGTTTCGTGTAGTTTTGAAATTTATGTTATATATTAATTTAAACCAAATAAGATACCCACATTTTCATAATTATTTTCTCTTCTAGCTCATTTTCACAGAAAGGGGATTTGGGATGTACACAGTTGCCAGACAAAATTGTCTTGAAATCAAATTCTTAAAAGCACTAAGCCAACCTGCCTGCTTGCCTCCCTTCTTTTCTTCCTTCCTTCCTGACTTCTTTCCTTCCTTCCTTTTTTGGGGGTCTTCTCTTTGGCTAGTATTTAATATCACTTGTGAGGCTAGTGCTGTGATGGCCATCTACTGTGTGGTATCCACTTAATCCATTGATGTGAAAGCAACAAGGACTTATTTTCTCCCTTTTGTAGGAAATGGCATTCCAACTGTTTTTTGACATCTTTAATTTTAGAGGTTGCCAATGATCAGATCAGGGTCAAGACTGACTTCAAATATTTTAGTAAGAAGCAGAAAGAAAAATGAGATCCTAACTTTCTAGTCTCCTGATCTACACATCTCCATTGATGAATTAAAGCTATATGGGTGTGAAATTTGGTATGGAGACTTAGGCTGCTTGAGCACCTTTTATCCCATAATAGTTGTGGAATGTGAAGATCTGAATTTTCATGGGGGCACTGATATTTCATGGCCAACAATTGGTTTTTTAAAGGCCTTGTCATTTCAGATTGCCATGGGGTCCGGTTATTGCTGCTCTAAATGTGTATATGAACCTGCCTCCCAATGAACTTATTGCAGTGGTGCTAACTTGTCTTGACACTCTTGCCAACAGTTCTAGTGGCCCTGTGTGTAGTCACCGCACAGGTTTTGTGGAGGATTCAGCCTAAACTTCTGGGATGAATTTCTATGGACAAGAAATATACTGGCTTTAAAAATTAAGAGGTTTGATTCTGTTTTGAATATGGATATCAAATGAATCTGAGCACATGACATTTTAATGCCGTTTGTCTTTTCAAATAGATTTACCTTCTAATGCATGTGATGACAAGACTTTGCTCATCAGATAGAACATACATTTCAGAGGAGTTGTTACCTAAAATATTATCATAAGGCATAAGAAAACACACGATTTAAGTTGCCTTTCATGAACATAATTAAGAATTAATAAGCCAGTACCAGTGGCTAGTCCCCAGAATTTCCACTGTTTTGCCTTTTGTGACCTGTGTTATTAAAAGTCCATTATTTTTACAGACTTTATTAAATTGGATCTTATTAAAGCATTCTATATTTGCATTTGGTCTTTCATAATTCATTATTATTATGACATTTACTTTTTACCATCAGATCTGAAAACATATCATAAGCTACCCTTTTCTCTTGAAAGAAATGCTAATTTCAAACAGTCCTCTAATAGAAGAGAAAAGCTTTATCAGTTTTTTCATTTATTCCAGATCGTGTTAAGAATACTAATGCTAGACTTCAGTATGCTAATATCTCTGAGCTTTTTTTGGTCAAAAGCTTAGAATTATTATTTTTATCCCATACCAAGTATGAAACTAGAAGACCTCCTACTACTGGAGAAAACACAATTCTAAAGTACAATTCTTGATTCTAAGGACTTGTGAAAATGTTGCTAGATCCTGTTTAGACTAGGATGATGCCGGTTAATTTAACTTTTACCACCCGATATTTGTCCTCTTTAAGAAATTTTTCCTCTTAAAATTCATTTTGTTTGTTTTTCTCATAGTTTAGGGTAATATAGGGTGTGTGGCCTGCTTTTCTGTAGGATAATCATTTCTATACCATTTATGATGTAGTTGAAAACTTAATACAGTAATATTTTACATATTGATATCAGACTGTCTAATTTTAATATAGCTAATAAAACACAATGAATTTTTCTTAGCGTAGTGATAAATTTATTAAACTCTGAAATGAAACTAACTTTGGATTTTGTATCATTTTAGATTTCTGACAATGTGCAATAGACACTTTGGCAGCGTTGTTGCACAAACCATTCGGACTCAAAAAACAGATCAGTTTCCACTTTTTCTGATTATTATGGGAAAGCGATCATCTAATGAAGTGTTAAATGTGATACAAGGTAAAGTACATATCACAAGGGAAGTAGAGTGTCTCCTTATGTATGTGATAACCTTGTAACATTTACCATCAAAGCTGAAAGTAATTCTCTGTATTAGTGAATATCTTTGCATTTTAAAATATAGAACACCCGGAAAAAGAATATCTTCAAAAAGTATAGGTGCGGGCTTCCCTGGTGGCGCAGTGGTTGGGAGTCCGCCCGCCGATGCAGGGGGCGCGCGTTCGTGCCCCGGTCTGGGAGTATCCCGCGTGCCGCGGAGCGGCTGGGCCCGTGGGCCGTGGCCGCTGGGCCTGCGCGTCCGGAGCCTGTGCTCCGCAATGGGAGAGGCCGCGACAGTGAGAGGCCCGCGTACCGCAAAAAAAAAAAAAAAAAAGTATAGGTGCTATGAAATATGCTTCATGAAAATCCAACAGAAACATCTTAATAAAACCGCACAGCCCTTGGGACATAGGATAATCATGTTAAATATTCAGAATTGCTAAATTTTCTAAACTAGAAATTAAGCCATAATCAGTCATCAAATATGATATTTCATTCATACACACAAACACACACACACACACACACACACATATTTCTTGCTGTAATGTTGATTGGTTGAAGGAAATCCTTATCTTTAGTTATCTGGAAAAACCAGTGACTGGATATTGTGAATTGAACAGTTCACAGTGGCAGTCGTTTCTCCTCATTTGTGTGAATCCACGTCTAGAATGCAACCCTGAGGTGTGAAGCTATAGGATGCCTGTCAATTTAATCACAGTGCACACATTCTTTACCAAAAAAATGAGTGATATTTTTTATGTTACTAATGTATCCTAAGGATTAGTATAAAAAATTCCTTTATACATGGCAAAGCTTACATTGAAAACAGTATCTTTTCTATGCCACAGGGAAAAGGATGTTTCAGATGCTCGAAGCTAAAGCTTGTGTCTGAGATACTTAATTTCTGCCCCTATTTAAGTCACAAGTTCTGTAGCAGATAATGTAATGGAGGAAGGGGTATAAATTCAAGTGCCTTTAAAACTCAAATAAAACAAAACCTCTGCTATTTTATGTTTTCTCTATAGCTAGAGCATTCACTTTCACAAACAATGTTAAAGAAGACCTGCTGCGGGAACAAAATGCATAAAGTAAATAGATAATGAAGATAATATTTCATTCCTGTTTTCATATTAATTAATCATATTAATTAATTTCATATTAATTAAGATAATATTTCATTCCTGTTTGCTGTAATATTTCCAGCAATATTACAGTCAGTAGTGGTTCTCAAAGCATGGTCCATGGGCCCTAGAGGTCCCCTAGATCCTTTTAGGGAATCTACAAGGTCTATTTTTGATAGACTCTTTTTTTGCTTTTTTTTTTTACTGTATTGACATTTGTACTAAGTGGCACAAAATCAGTGCTGTGTAAAACTGCTGGCATCTTAGCACAAATCAAGGCCATGACACAGAACTGTACTGGTAGTCATATTTTTCACCTCCATGTATGTGCATTTTTTTAAATTATTATTTTATTAATTTTTAACCGTCTTTATAGTTTGTGTGACACAATGGGCAGACATTTCTCCAGGATGAACAAAGTGAGTCTGTTACTTCAAGAAAAAGAACTGACAACATTTGTTGCCAATGATAAAATTTGAGTTTTTAAGCAAAAAGTTATATCCTCCATTTAAGATTGACAGCTTAAATACTTTTCTGGTGATGTCAATGGTGATGATAATAAATGTGATTTTTTTGATATCATAAAATTAGATGTGTCAACATTCAGAAGAAATGCATGACTCCGTGAACCAATATTTTCCAAATGACCAATGCATAATGTTATAAACTCATGCATGAGTAAAAGATCCATTCAAAGGGCAAAATAGACCAGTGGATTTTAATATAACAAAGTACAATAAGTTCATTGATAACGGTTTCAAATTCCTCACATACCTAACCTTGAAAAAAATTCCACTTGTCAGTTTGGGTGTATTAGGAAAAATATCTACAATTATCTATTAAAATACTCCTCCTTTTTCCAACTATATATCTGTGTGAGGCCATAATTGCTTCATAAATTTCAACCAAGACAACACATTATAGCTGGTTTAATGTAGATATAGATATGAGAATCCAGTTGCATTTTATTAAACCAGACATTAAAGAAATTTGCAGGGCTTCCCTGGTGGCGCAGTGGTTGAGAGTCCGCCTGCCGATGCAGCGGACACAGGTTCGTGCCCCGGTCCGGGAAGATCCCACATGCCGCGGAGCGGCTGGGCCCGTGAGCCATGGCCGCTGAGCCTGCGCGTCCGGAGCCTGTGCTCTGCAACGGGAGAGGCCACAGCAGTGAGAGGCCCGCGTGCCGCAAAAAAAAAAAAAGAAAGAAAGAAAGAAATTTGCAAAAATGTTAAAAAAAATTACATTCTTCTCACTGAACTTTTTCGTTTGGAACATATAGTTATTTTTCATAAATGTGATATTTATATTAACAAATTATGGGTGGTTTTTTTTTTGATGTTGGGGTAGGAGTTTAGTAATTTATTTATTTATTTTTGCTGTATTGGGTCTTCGTTTCTGTGCGAGGGCTTTCTCTAGTTGTGGCAAGCGGGGGCCACTCTTCATCGCGGTGCGCAGTCCTCTCACTATCGCGGCCTCTCTTGTTGCAGAGCACAGGCTCCAGATGCACAGGCTCAGTAGTTGTGGCTCACAGGCCTAGCCACTCCGTGGCATATGGGATCCTCCCAGACCAGGGCTCAAACCCGTGTCCCCTGCATTAGCAGGCAGATTCTCAACCACTGCACCACCAGGGAAGCCCCAAATTATGGGTTTATTATTGTTACTTTTAAATGAATTGATAAATATGTTTCAGAAATTTCAGTTTTAATTTCTAACACAGTAAATGTTGGTAACCATAACCCACATAAAAATTCTTCAGGGATCTCAATAGTTTTTAAGAGTATAAAGAGGTTCTGTTGCAATAGGCTATAAAAAATAAATTTTCCCTGAACTGCATTAACTGGAACCTTTCTCCACCTTGGATCATTAAGGGCTTAGGTATAAAATACCTTCAAGCACAGTTTGGCAATGAGCCTGTATAGTTAGGGCTGAAGCATAGTTGATAAGCAGTGGCTTTAAGCCTGAAAATTAATGACCAGTGTGTAGTACCTGTAAAATTATACTATTTCCCCATTGATGATTCTAGTACCCTCCACAAAGTATTCATGCCCCATACTCGTTGTTAGTCACTACAGTTTACAAATAAGAAATGGAAACCCAAAGATTTGCCTGGTAACAAAATCTACGTTGAAGGTTCTCTTATTAAACTTTTTGCCATTTGTTATATCTGTTAATAATAACTGTCAGTGATTGTGTGTGTGCTATGTACCAGGCACTTTACATTATCTCTGATCCTTCTAAGAACCCTACAGAGGAAGTGTTATCTTCATTTTGCAGATAAGGAAATTGATCGTTAGAGAGCTAAAGTCACTCCCTCTTCTCTTATTCATTTGTTTACTAAGTGAATATTTATTAAGCCCTTGTCATGTGCTAGGCAATTTCTAGGTACCAGATCATGTAGTTATAAGTAGCAGAACTAGGGTTAGAACTCTGACTACAAAACCAGTTCTGCTTTCTTGGTAACATGATATCACACCAAGATAATACTTGTTCTCTAGCTCATTTATTGAGAGAGTAGTGCTGATGTGACCAAATTAGATTATTTCTTTGGCTAAGGACCGCAGCTGCTCCCTAACTGCATGTTGCCAGTGGTCATAAAGGAAACTGGGAAAGGACCATTGAAAGATTATGTTAGTCAAACCCTACTCTGGAAGAATACAAGCAAGGATGCTTACTATTTGTTGTCTCGTTGGTGGCCATTCCATTAACGGGACAAGAAGACACCTTCTCAGGCCCTGGAGAAGACAGGCTCTTTTGCCTGTAGGTTTGAAAGAAGAGAAAAATTGCTATATCTTTATGTATCTTCATGAGTTTCCTTCTCTCTTGTAGATGCATCCAAAGCAAATAACAGAATTTAATGCCTGCAAGAAATGGCATATATTTGCTATATGTTTGTTACAAACTTGGACAGGGATAAAATAGCATTCAAGAAAATCAAACATTACAATACCTTCTCCGTAAAGATTATAGCATAGTCATTTGAAAGCAGCTGAAAGGGAAAAATATCAGTTGGGAAAAAAAAAATTTTTTTTTTTCAGAAATTGAATTACTGCTTTTTTCACCAAAGAATTTTTAGTGATAGGAGATAATTCTAAGTAAACAGTATGCTAAGATGGCAAAGGAGACAGGCTTCTGAGTCAGACTCATGTGGTTTCAAATCCTGGCCCTATAACTTAACCAACTTGACGTTGGTTAGTCAGGTTACTTGAGCTCTCTAAGCCTCATTTTCCTTCTCGTTACAATCAAAATCATAATAACACCTTCATAGAATTGTTGTACAGATTAAATGAGATTTTATATCTATAAACCTAATCACTTAATGTAATTTGTTTGGCATATAAACAAATGGTAGTTGTTGCTAGCATTATTAAGTAGATATGTTTTCCTAACTTGAAAGATACTTTGATCCTCATGACTTGGATATTCTTGTAGTGCTGAAAGTCCTTCTTATTAAGTAAGAGACTGTTCCCTCAAATCTAAGTATTCTGAAATTTTAATTGCCAATATACTGCTTTGTTCTCTTTCTGAAAATATGAAACTTTTCAGTGAAAACATGAAAGTTTTTATTAGCATGCCAGTCTGTAATTTTTTTAGACTGTAGTTATTCCTTACTGATTAATTCTAGAATGACTTTCCATTTTATAATGATTTTAATGTGAAGTTTGGCTATCTCCATGTGTTGCTAGGTAACACAACAGTGGATGAGTTAATGATGAGACTCATGGCTGCAATGGAGATCTTCACGGCCCAGCAACAGGAAGATATAAAGGATGAGGTAAGGTGAAATGTTAAGTAGACCTTTAATAGGATTTTGTTGAGATGATTTGTCAAATGGTGATGCTTGCCTATGTCATGATGGATAAATAAGGCATTGATGAAGATGTGTTTCCACATGAACGAAGGGTTTTTATGCCACTGAATTTACCTTTCAGTCCATTCTTTTCATGACCCAAGACCCAACAATTTGTTTAACTTTATGGACATTTATACTTTGCTAGATTTGATGGCAGGAGGTCAATTTACAGGAAACGAATTCTGAAGCATGTTTACAGAAGAAACTACAGTTCAGGAAATCCAATCTATTATATGGGTTTTTCACTCACTTTTAAGGTCCTCTTACTCTTTTTAAGTATTGAGATTGATTAGCAATAAACACATTTTACACTTGAACATATTTTTGAAGCACTGTGAGAATTAGTAAAAAGATCACCAGAATTCTGAATTTAGCAGTCTCCCAAACATATTTAGATGGTATAGATGAGATGAGCATGGAACCTCAAATAGAATAATAACAGCAATATTCATAATGACAATAGTAGTCAACACTTACTGAATATCTGTAATGTACTAGGCACTACGCAAAGCACTTTGCATTTATCATCTCATGTGATCCTCAAAACAATCCCTTGAGGCTGCATATGAGTCAGAGTTCTGGCTAGAAACAGATGACACTTTCAAACTGGGTTGTTTGAAAAGAGTTTAATAAGGGAACTATTTATGAAGATATGGGCAGAGTTTATGGGAGTCAACAATGGATAGTACATTCTAGGGCTAAAGAAGCCATTGCTACCCTTAGGCCTAAAGGCCTAGGAGAAGGTGGTATATGAAGAGGATCGCTTCTATTAGACAGATATAGCCAACCCTTGGTGAACTGGTAAGGAAGAAACTAAGGAATAGCTTCCCTTTCCTTTTATACTCTGATCTCCTGCTAGTACCTCCTATTGACCTAACCCAACTAGAAACTGAAAGGCAGGCAAGTGAACCTCCCTGGGCAAAAAGCTAGGTACAGCATGGATACTGAGGGGCAAATGGAACATAATCCAACACAGATTGGTATTGTCATCTCTACTTTTCAGGTGAGAAAACTGAGGATCAAAAAGTTTAAGTTAATTTACCCAAGGGCCACACATCTAGTAGGATCTATAATAATCTCAAGTAATTATTAGTGCTTTATCAGTCAAGAAATTTCTGGATTTGGAAAACAGTCTCAAGATAAAATATGAAACAAATCTTATCATTTATTAATTTGAGATACTAAGTTTGTATATCCATCAAATTATTCTTTTTAATTTTCTCTTTGTTTTTAATTTTTAAAGAAAGATTTACATAGAACAAATAAAGGAGAGTTTGATTTCTGAGCAATGATGAAAAGTTTCCGCGTATAATGAGTGTTTTCAATACAATACTCTTTAGCTATTACAAATGGGAAAAACATAAACAATTTCCATTTAACCTTGTACTGTTGTATTTAACTTTATTTACTTGTCTCTGTCTTCTACTAGACTGTGAGTTAAAGAGCAAGGGTTGTATCGTATTCATGTTTGTAACTCTGTCTTCTAACAGTGTACCTAGGACAACGTAGGCACTCAAAAAATGTTTGTAAGTGATTGAATAAATGAATAGTTGAAAGAATTTACATGAAATAATATGACTTGAAAAAATAATACTTGATTACAATGATATAAAACCTGATGTATCCACATTAACAAATATGAAAATTCTGAGCACTATACCTAGAGTTTTAATACTCAGTAGATTCCTTTTATTGCTGTAAAAATGTTGTTTGTAATTTTTCTTAGTAGTGTTTCATTTACTCTGAGGGAAAGGTAATCGGGTATATGGTAGAATGGTGTTTATCTGTTACTTTATAAATTGACACTGACATTTTGAAATAATGAAGTACTGTACTTAGTTAGGAATTTGTAATAATAGGTGTGTTGCCATTCAAGATTACATTTATCCTGGAATAGAGGCATTGATTGACAATAATTCACTAAACACATTCTTCAGCCATTTAAATCTTGAGTCTCATTAGTACTCGATTTACAGATTATGCTGTATAATAATATGAATGCACAATATTTGCATGCATATTCCCAGTTCATTCTTTCATTTTAATTTGTGTTCCTCATAATTCATTGGTAAGGAAATTGACTTTAATTCGTTTAATACTGAGCACAAAACTTAATATGAGGGTTACAGGAAAAATCTAAGACTCCGTATAATTGAAATTTTTTATTGAAATTTAACTGCAAGAGATAAAAGATTTCTCTTTGTTTTTGTTTTTAGAGTGTCTTATGAAAGTTATCTTTCAGGTCATAAGTAGAGTTCCTAAGAAAAGCTTTTCTAAGTTTAAAAACTTCTTTTAGACTATGCACAGATCATGATTTGGTATCTGCTGAGTAAGTGATAAGAAACACTGTCCCTTGTAATTGTGAATTTGGCTTTACTTTATAAAAAATTTCAAATAAGACTTAAGCATACAGTTAAAATTAAATTGTGAACACGTTTGAAGGATGGCTTCCTAGGCCTGAATTTATTTAAACTTATCTTTGGTTCAGTTACGTCCGTCATTTCAATGATACCATTGTATTAGTGCAACCAGAGATGCCTATATTACATAAAGCTTTTATTAAATAAAACCAAGCCCAAAGCATATTCATACTCTGAGTCATTCTTTAATGGCTCAGAATGGGCTAACCTTTATATCGCTAATTGTTCTGTCTCTAACCAGGAAGTATAAATTATGTATGAGCCTCTGTTTTGACAGAACTATCTCCATATAGATTTATTCATAGACATTTTTATTAATGGTATTAGTTTGGTTTTATAAGTGTTTACTGAGCATCTGTGAAGAATATAGCACTGGGCTAGGTCCTGGGGACAGAGAGGTGCTTTGCTCTAGTGAGGGGCTATTTGCAAAGAAGGGATGAGGAGAAAAGCAAATATCACTATATGATAGTGGCCACATTTTAGCATCTGTTTTTGATTACAGCTTGGTTCCAAACAATAGATGCTTTCTAACATGTAAATGGAGTCAGTTTTTTCATATGCACTAGTTTTTTTAGCCGTGAATAATGTCAAAACCTCTGATTATCAAGAGTTTATTATACTTAGCTCTTGATCTATTTGTGGTTTCGTTCATTTGTTCGTTCATCCATTCAACACTAATTTACTTAGAATCCTCTATCGTAGGTGCAAGAATTACCCCTTTCCAGCCTAACCACTCTGATTAATTTGTATCTAAACAATATCTCTGTAATTGTCAAAACCCAAATGTTGGAGATCAGGGCAGATTTCAAGGTCAGGAACAGCATTCTCATTTCTTGGGTAATGGTAAGAATATACTAGTGGAACATGGGCAACATATGCCAGAGGGGCCTTTTTAGGCTTACCCTTTAAGGATTCTGATTTGAGACTTAAAAACAGTACTGCCACAGCACAGAGAGGGTAGGTTTATTGGCTCAAGGCAGCTTTTTGTGTTGCCAAAGGAAATTGTTGGCTTTGTGTTTGCCCCATGGAATGTGTAACTTTTTTGTCCTAAGTTTTGTCTTTATCTTACTGTTTGAAGCACTGAACTCCTTTTCCTTTCATCTGTTTAAAATCTCACCATTGTCATACCCATTCTCTTTCCAGAACTAACAATGATAAACAGGATACAGATTCTGGCTTCTGTTGATGTTTTCTTTAAAACAGGAGTAAGTCATTCCAAGATAGAGAATAAAAACAGTATCTTTGTGCAAAAACTAAAGCAAAACATATACAACAGACCAACCTTTAAAGGATCTTTCACTATTAGGCTTCTTTAAAAATATATCTGGACTACTTCCTGAAGCTAGCAAGAATAGTATCAATAGTTTTGTTAGGAGAGTTTTCCCTGATATAGCTATGTATAAATCTATATGTGAGATTAAAAACAAAAACAAAAGTCAGTATTTTTAAACATCAGAATTTCACTGAAAGTGTAAAAGTCAGAGAAGATCTAATACCCAGAAGTAACTTTAAGGAAGAAGAGCTAATTGAGTTAACTGTTAATGATTCGAGCACTAAATGGATAGCTGAGAATACCATAGATGGCTTTCTGTAGTTGGTTGCTTTCTGCTCACAAAAGGGTGGTTGTTTTTTTTTTGTTTTTTTTTTTTTGCGATATCATTGACATATAACATTGTATTAGTTCCAGGTGTACAATGTTAATGATCTGATATTTGTATATATTATAAAATGATCACCACAATAAGTCTGGTTAACATCCATCACCACACATAGTTATAATTTTTTCTTGTGAAGAGTATTTTTAAGATCTACTCTTAGCAACTTTCAAATATACAAAACAGTATTATTAACTGCAGTCACCATGCTGTCCATTACACCCCCATGACTTAATTATTTTATAACAGGAAGTCTGTACCTTTCAACTAACTTCATCCATTTTACCCACCTCTCAATCAGCCACTCCAGCCCGCTCACGCTGATCTCTGCCAACCATCAATCTTTTCTCTGTATCTGTGAGCTTGATTTTCTTTTTTTTTTTAGATTCCACATATAAGTAAGATTATGTGGTATTTTTCTCTGACTTATTTCACTTAGCATAATGTTCTCAACGGTCCATCATGTTGTCAGAAATGGCAAGACTTTCTTCTTTTCTATGAATGAATAAGATTCCATTACACACACACACACACACACACACACACACACCACATTTTCTTTATCCGTTTATTCACTGATGGACATTTAGGTTGCTTATATGTCTGAGATGTTATAAATCATACTGCAGTGAACATGGAGGTGCATATATCTTTTCAAGTTAGTGTTTTTGTTTCCTTCAGGTAAGTACCCAGAAGTGGAATCTCTGGATCATATGGTAGTTCCATTTTTAATTTTTCTGAGGAAGCTCTATACTGTTTTCCATAGTGGCTGCACCAATTTACATTTCTACCAACAGTGCAGAAAGGTTCCCTTTTCTCCACATCCTCGTCAACACTTGTTATTTTTTGTCTTCTTGATAATAGCCATTCTAACAGGTGTGAGGTGATATTTCATGGTTTTAATTTGCATTTTCCTGATAATTAGTAATGTTGAGTACCTTTCCTGATAATTAGTAATGTTGAGTACCTTTCCTGATAATTAGTAATGTTGAGTACAACATGGTGTACCTGTTGGCCACCTGTATATGTTCTTTGGGAAAATGTCTATTCAGAATCCCTGCCCATTTTTTAATCAGATTGTTTGTTTCTTTTGCTATTGAGTTGTATGAGTTATTTATATATTGAATATTAATCCCTTATCAGATACATGATTTGCAAATATTTTCTCCCATTCAGTAGCTTGCCTTTTCATTTTGTTGATGGTTCCCTTTGCTGTGCAACAGCCTTTTAATTTGATGTACTCTTCTGTGTGTATATTTTTGCTTTTGCTGTCTTTGCTTTTGGTGTCAGATCCAAAAACATCATTGCCAAGACTGATGATAAGGAGCTTACTACCTATGTTTTCTACTAGGAGTTTTATGCTTTCAGATCTTAATTCAAGTCTTGAAACCAATTTTAGTTAATTTTTGTGTATGGTGTAAGATAGTGGCCAAGTTTCTTTCTTTTGCATGTAGCTGTACAGTTTTCCCAACACCATTTTTGGAAGAGACTGTTCTTTCCCCCTTGTATATTCTTGGCTCCTTTGTCATAAAATAATTGACAATTTATACATGGGTTTATTTCTGGCCTTTCTGTTCTGTTCCATTGATCTATGTGTCTGTTTTTATGCCAATACCATACTGTTTTGACTACTGTAGCCTTGTAATATAGTTTGAAATCAAGGAAGCCTTATGCCTCCATCTTTGTTGTTGGCTTTTTTTTCTTCTTCTTCTTCTTAAGATTGCTTGGGTATTCAGAATCTTTTGTGGTTTTATACAAATTTTAGGATTCTTTGTTCTATTTTTGTGAAAAATGTCCTCAGAATTTTGATAGAGATTGCATTGGATCTGTAGATTACTTTGGGTAGTATGAACATTTTTATTCCTAGGTATTTTATTCTTTTTGATGCAGTCATACATTGGATTGTTTTCTTAATTTCTCTTTCTGATAGTTTGTTGTTAGCATGTAGAAACATAACAGATTTTTGTATGTTGATTTTGTATCCTGCAACTTTACTGAATTTATTAGTTCTAAAACGGTTTTTTGGTGGCACCTTTAGGGTTTTCTATATATAATATCATGACATCTGCAAATAGTGACAGTTTTACTTCTTCTTTTCTAATTTTGATGGCTTTTATTTTTTTTTCTTGCCTGATTGCTCTAGCTAGAACTTCTGATACTACATTGAATAAAAATGAAACGAAAAGAACATCCTTGTCTTGTTCCTTATCTTAGAAGAAAAGCTTTTAGCTTTTCACAGTTGAGTATGATGTTAGCTATGGGCTTGTCATAAATGGCCTTTAATTTGTTGAGGTACATTCCCTCAATACCCACTTTGTTGAGAGTTTTTATCACAAATGGATGTTGAGTTTTGTCAAGTGCTTCTTCTGCATCTATTGAGATGATCATATGTTTTTTATCCTTTGTTTTGTTAATGTGGTATATATCACATTGAGTTATTTGCGTGTATTAATCCACTCTTGCATCCCTGGAATAAATCCCACTTGATCATGATGTAATATCCTTTTAATGTGTCATTGAATTCAGTTTGGAAATATTTTGTTGAGGATTTTTGCATCTGTGTTCATCAGGAATATTGGCCTGTAATTTTCCAATCCTGTGGTGCCCTTGTCCAGTTTTGGTATCAGAGTGATGCTGGCCTTATAAAATGCATTTGGCAGTGTTTCCTACTCTTCTATATTTTGGAGGAGTTTGAGAAGGATTGGAATTAATAATTCTTTAAATGTTGGTAGAATTCACCTGTGAAGCCATCTGGTCCTGGACATTTGGTTGTTGAGAGATTTTTTGATTACTGATTTAATCTCCTTAAATCGATCTTTTCAGATTTCCTGTTTCTTCATGATTCAGTCTATACATTATGTATGTGTCTATACATTTATCCATTTCTTCTAGGTGATCTAATATGTTGGTGTATAATTGTTCATAGTAGTCTCTTATGATCCTTTGTATTTCAGTGGTATCAGTTGTAATGTATACTCTTTCTGATTTTGACTCCTGTCGTTTTTTCTTGGTGAGTCTAGCTGAAGGTTTGTCAATTTTGTTTATCTTTCCAAAAAACCAGTTCTTATTTCATTGATCTTTTCTGTGGTCTTTTTATTCTCTTTCATTTCTTTCCACTCTGATTTTTGTTATTTTTCTTCCCTTTACTAACTTTGTTAGTAGAACAACTTTGTTCTTCTTTTTCTAGTTTCCTGAGATATAGTTAGGTTGTTCTCCAACAATCTTTCTTGTTTCTTGATGTAGGCATTTGTCGATATGAAATTCCCTCTTAGAACTGCTTTTGCTGCATCCCATAAGTTTTGTTATGTTGTATTTCTTTTCATTTGTCTCAAGGTATTTTTTTGATTCCTCTTTCGATTTCTTCTTTGACCCATTTGTTGTTCATTAGCATGTTGTTTAATCTTTACATATTTGTGAATTTTCCAGTTTTCTCCTTGTAATTGATTTCTAGTTACATTACTTTGGTTGGAAAAGATGCTTGATACAATTTAACTCTTCTTAAATTTGTTAAGACTTGTTTTGTGACCTAATATATAATCCATCCTGGAGAACATTTCATGTACACTTAGGAAGAATGTGTATTCTGTTGCTTGTGGATGGAGTGTTCTATATATGTCTGTTAACTCCATCTTGTCTAACATGTTGTTTAACTCCAGTGTTTCCTCATTGGTTTCTTGTCTGGATGATCCATCCATTATGAAAGGGGTGTATTAAAGTCCTCACTATTATTGTGTTGCTATCTATTTCTTCCTTTAGGTCTGTTAATATTCATTTTATATATTTAGATGCTCCTATGTTGGGTGCATAAATTTTTTTTAATTTCAAAAAAATATTTATTCATTCATTCATTTTGGTTGCTCTGGGTCTTACTTGCAGCATGTGGGCTCTTCATTGTGGCACGTTTAGTTGTGGCATGCAGACTCTTAGTTGCAGCATGCATGTGGGATCTAGCTCCCCAACGAGGGATCAAACCTGGGCCCCCTGCATTGAGAGCGTGGAGTCTTACCCACTGGACCATCAGGGAAGTCCCTAAATGTTTTAAAAGGGTTCTTCATCCAATGATTTTTCTCCATAGTTAGGCCCAGATCACAGAAGATGATGTTTTCACTCATCTTGCTTGTATATATTCATTTCATAAATATTTATTGGTCTTTTTCTATGCACCAGATGTAGGGCACCAGTAACACAGTTGTGAGCAAGACAGACAGGGTCCTTGGACTTACAACCCAGCAGTTCCAAGTTGATGAAGCCCCAGGAGCACCCAGCTAGGGTGAGCTAGACATCCTATATAAGCAATTTGACATGGAACACAGAAGGGCTCTTGCATTCTGCCAGTGCAAGCTATGAGGCAGGTAGTATAGGTAAGAAATAAGATAATAATTGTAGTCATTCTTCAAGTTCCTCCTATAGATCAGGTATAGTTCTAATCTCTAAGGCAGTGTTTTTCAGTGTGTTTCCTAGACTTTTGGTGTACTCAGCTATCTATCAAGGATTCCAAGCAGTTAGGTGTGAACAAGCAACATAATCAGTTTTGTTCAATTTTATTTCACATTTTGAAATGTAAAATAAATTATGGTATCCCTCCAAATCCTATTTCATTCACTGTATCTTTTACAATTTATTAGACTCCTCATGTACAACAAGAATTGCATTGGTTGCTTAGTCTTGACAAATACTCATTTAACTGGGGCAGTTGATTTGGCTTCTGAACTTTCATGTCATTCATGTGTTATTCTTAAGTTTACATTCATTTTTCCTTGGTAAATTAGTTATATTATATTCTTAGTTCACCAGAATTGATCGTGGCTTACATGTGGTTCATTGAAGCATAAAAACAGTGATGAAAATACTATAATAAATACTGTAAATCAGTACAGATAGTTGGAACTACTTCAACATCAGTGTAAACATAATTCAGAGAACTATAGTGCTAGTATAGGAAATGCCAAGGCAGCTGACTCTGATTTTAATGATTTCACACTAGCTTCTATAAAAGAAAATTTTGACTGAGAAGTAAATGTATGAAAATTGATTATATAGGAAAAGCAATCTATTTACCCTTAGTGCCACTGTTTCTGTTATAAAATTTATCATAAAACCATGAGGTCTTCAAAGTTTTTGTTTCATTTGTAAGTAAAGCCCAATGACCTACCTCTCTGTTAAATCAATAGATTTTTTTCAGAGCAAGAGAAAAAAGAATACTTACCACTAAAACAATTTTTTAAATTTTATTGCTTAAGTCAGAGAAGTAACCAAACCAGGAGAAATTGCTTACAAATTGGACTCTGAGGTAAAAATGGATTCAAATATTACTCCTGACAAGAAACTTGTAAATCCAGCTACTACAAAGTTAACAGTAGAAAAAAAAAAATGCTCAAACAAGAGAGGAGAATAAGTTCCTAGGGAAGTACTTCATCAAATGGCACTGTTGGATGGCATGCAATGGCAATAGGATGGTCTGTGGAAGAGCAGTGACCACACTGTGCTCACTATCTTGCTTTTCGGTTAGATAAAACCACTACTGTGTGCGAAGTGAGAATCGGTTCTTGGCATATTGTTATACGTATATATATATGAGGTAGAATCATCTCTTCATTCTGTTCATCAATGAGAAATGTATATTACCAGAGAAGTTTTAACAATGATTATTTTGCAAGTTCTGAGTTAGATTTTAAAAGATAAGGTAGAATCAGTACTGATGACAAAATTACTTCAAAGAACACCATCCAGAAAATGCAAAAACAACCCACAGATTGGGAGAAAATCTTTGCAAATCATATATTTGATAAGGGACTTGTATCTAGAATATATAAAGACCACTTACAACTCAATAATAAAAAGGTAAATTACTCCCATTAAAAATTGTGCAAAGGATCCGAATAGACATTTCTCCAAGGAAAATAAGCAAATGACCAATAAGCACATGAAAAGATGTTCCATATCATTGGTAATCAGGCAAATGCACATCAAAACCACAGTGAGATACCACTTCACAGCAACTACAGTGGCTAGAATCAAAAAGTTAGATAACAAGTGTTGGTGAGGATATGGAGAAAGTTGAACCCTTGTAGACTGCTGGTGGGAATATAAGATGGTGAAACTGCTTTGGAAAATAGTCTGGTACTTCCTCAATTGATTAAACATAGTTACCATATGATCCAGCAGTTTCACTTCTAGTTATATACCTAAGAGGAGTGAAAAGATATGTCCATACAAAAATTTGTACATGAATGTTTATAGCAACATTACTGTAGCCAAAAGATAGAAACAACCCAAATATTCATCAAGGTATGAATGAGTTAGCAAAATGTGGTATATACATACAATGGAATATTATTCAGCCATAAAAAGGAATGAAACTCTGATACATGCTACAATATCAGATAAATTTTGAAAACATTATGCTAAGTGAATGAGCTCATCACAGAAGACCACATATTATATGGTTCTGGACTCATATAATAAGTCCAGAGTAGGAAACTCTATAGAAACAGAAAGTAGAATTGTGCTTGCTTACAGTTGGATGTGGGGAGTAAGTGGTTTTGGAATATAGGAGGGTGATAGCCAGAGGTTTGTGTGGTTCCTTTTAGAGGTGATGAATATGTTCTAAATTTGACTATGGTGATGGTTGCATATATCTATGACATGTACACTTTAAACCATTGATTGACTTGTACACCTTAACCATGTGAATTGTGTGTTATGAATGCATTATATCTCAATCAAGCTGGTTTAAAAAAGAAGACAAACTATATGTTCAGCAAGAAAGATTATGACTATTCAGATGAAAAGGATTGCACCTGAATGTCAATCTAAACACTGCTTTACTGAAATGAATAGCTAGTAATTAATAATACTCCCCTCAAATCTTGATATGGTATTGAAGAAAATAATGAAAATTGCTAATATCTTCGGCAGCTTCAAGTAGACATCTTTCTGGTAAACCGTTTAAATAATGCAAAAGGAGTCTAAGACGTTCCTTCTCAAACAAGTATACTGGTTATCTAAGTCAGATCTCAGAGTGTCACCTGGGAACTTGTTAGAAATGCAATTTTTCAGGCCCCAGCCCCAGACCTGCTGAATCAGAATTATGAGGGTGGGAACCAGTAATCTGTTTTAACAAGCCCCCCAGTTGATTCTGCTGCACAATAAAGTTTGCAGTCCTCTTCCCTAAGGGAAAGGTATGAGCATAAGTTTTTGTAATGAGGCATGTGATAAAAACTTTTTATGACTCTAATAATAAAGGTAAAAATGCAAGGGCCTTGTTCAAATTTTATATCTCAGTAATATATTCTTGAGCATCCTAACCCTGTTTTTCGGGGCTAAAAATACCATAGTTTTTAATTTTGAGAATAAAATTTCAAGATTTCTTAGGAAAAAATGAACTGTGGTGCACATGGCTTTAATTATCAAGAGTTTGATTCTTTCCAAAAACTTGATAATCTTCTTCATTCCTCAGTAAAAGAAATAGATTATATATAATAGAGGATGTTTCCAATACCTTAAGGCTTCAAGAAGAAATACTTTTTAGAGGAAGAGCACCCAAAAAATGAATTAGGAATCTACTTACCACTATCTCCCAAGGTTAAACGGTCAAGTCTTTGCCTCTTGAGTGTGATAAACTCATTGACTTAAGTCTGATATAGCTTAAAGTAGCCCTGTATGAGGACTTTCCTGGTGGTCCAGTGGTTAAGACTCCGCACTTCCACTGCAGGGGAGCATGCGTTCGATCTCTGGTTGAGGAACTAAGACCCCACATGTCTCTCCGTGTGGCCAAAAAAAAAAAAGTAGCCCTGTATGAGAAGTGTCTTTATAATTTGAGTCCTTATTTGATCCAAATATTCAGATACAACTGAAAAAGCCAACAAGCATTAGATTATATTCTTAATAATCTCTAACTGGAATTTTCTAAGTTATTAGAAATAAAAAAAAAAATGGGATGTGAAAGCTACTCTACAGCTGAAACTAGGAGTCATCAAACTGGATATAAATAACTTTGGTGAAATATTGTAAACAATATCAATTACCTTTTAGTTAAAAGGTAAAGATAATAAACTATTACTAGTATTAATTAAATATTATGGCTAGGCTTCCCTGGTGGTGCAGTGGTTGGGAGTCTGCCTGCTGATGCGGGTGATGCGGGTTCGTGCCCTGGTCCGGGAGGATCCCGCATGCCGCGGAGCGGCTGGGCCCGTGGGCCATGGGCGCTGGGCCTGCACATCCGGAGCCTGTGCTCCACAGCAGGAGGGGCCACAGCGGTGAGAGGTCCGCGTACCGCAAAAAAATATATATATATTATGGCTTATTTTTGTTATCTAAAAATTAAGATCTTAGAAATTTTCCTAAAATTGATGGTTTACACATGGGCCAGTATCATTAAGTTCACTATTTTAAACGAATTAAAGTCTGTTTCTTTGCCAATGAATTATGAGGTACACAAATTAACATGAAGACTGAACTGGGAATATGCTCACAAATATTGTGTGTTCATACTATTATACAACATAATCTGTAAATTTGGTATTAATGAGACTCATTTGATGAGGAAAAAGTATTTGACAAAATCAAACACCATTTCATGATAAAAACAAACAAAACAATAGTTACAGAAGGGAACTTCCTCAACATAATAAAGGCCATATTTGAGAAACCACAGCTGACATTCATACCCAATTGTTAAACACTGGAAAGCTTTTCCCCTAAGATCAGGAACAAAACAACTATGTTTACTTTCACCGCTGCTATTCAGTCGTGGAAGTTCTATATAGAGCAGTTAGGCAAGAAAAATAAATAGGAGGCATTCAAATTGGAAAGAAGTAAAATTATCTCTGTTCACAGATGACATGATCTAATATATAGAAAACCCTAAAGATTACACACACACACTGTTAGAGCTAATAAACAAATCTGACAAAGTTGCAGGGTATAAAATTAAAAATCAGTTGTATTTATACTAACAATGAAGAATCTGAAAAGGAAATTTAGAGAAGAATTCCATTTACAATAACATTAAGAATAATGAAATACTTAGAAATAAACTTAACCAAGGAGGCCCATGCCCTGTATTCTGAAAACTAAAAATATTGCTGGAAGAAATTAAGAAGGCCTAGATAAATGGAAATACCTCCCCGATCATGGAATTGGAAGACTTAATGTTGTTTAGATAACAACACTTTCCAAAGTGATCTACAGATACAGTGCAATCCTTATCAAAATCCCAAAGGTGATTTTTGCAGAAACAGAAAAACCCATTCTAAAATTCATACAGAATTTCAGGAAACCCAAAATCACTGAGACAATCTTGATTTCAAAACTCACTACAAACCTACAGTATCAGAACAGTGTGGCACTAGCATCAGGATAGATATGTGGACCTACAGAATAGAAAAGAGAACCCAGAAATATTCCCTCATATGTATGGTCAAATGTTTTTTACCACGGGCGCCAAGACCATTGAATAGGGAAGGAACAGTCTTCAACAAATGGTTCTGGGAAAGCTGGATACCTAAATGCAAAAGAATGAAGTTGAACCCTTACCTAACAGCATATACAAAAATTAGCTCAAAATGGATCAAAGACCTAAATTTAAGACCTAAAACTATAAAACTCTTAGAATAAAACATAGGGGGAAATCACCATGACTTTGGATTTGGTAATGGTTTCTTGAATATGACATGAAAAAGCACAGAAAACAAAAGAAAAAATAAGTTTGGAGTCCATAAAAATTTAAAACTTTTGTGCATCAAAGAACACTATCAAGAGAGTGAAAAGACAACGTACGGAATAGAAGAAAATACTTATAAATCATATATAATAGGATTTAATATCCAGAATATATAAAGAATTCGCACAACTTAACAACAAAAAAGCCAAACAGCACAATTCAAAATGGACAAAGGACTTGAATAGACATTTCTCCAAAGACGATACACAAATGGCCAATAAGCACAGGAAAAGATGCTCAACATCATTAGTCATTAGAGAAATGCAAATCAAAACCACAATAAGATACCATCTCACATCCACTAGGATGGCTTTAATCTAAAAGAATGGAAAATAGCATGTGTTGACAAGGATGTGGAGAATTAGAACCCTTGTACATTGCTGGTTAGAATGTAAAATGGTATATGGAAAACAGTTTGGCAGTTCTTCAGAAAGTTAAACAGAATTATCACATTACCCAGAAATCCATTTCTAGGAATCAAAAACAGGGACTCAGAACTTGTACACGAATGTTCATTGCAGCATTATTCACAATAGCCTAAAGGTATAAACAATCCAGATGTCTAATAACAGATGAATGGATAAACAAAAGGTGGTATATGCATGCAATGGATTATTATTCAGTCATAATAAAGATTTAATATATGCTGCAACATGGATGAACCTTGTAAACCTTGAAATGAAAACTGCCAGACACAAAAGACCAAATTTTATTATTCCACTAATATGTCTTGAATAGGCAAATTCATAAGAACAGAAAATAGATTAGAGCCCAGGAACTGGAGATATGGGGTGGGTTGGGGAGTTATTGCTTAATGGGTATAGAGTTTCTGTTTAGGGTGATGAGAAAGTTATGGAAATAGATAGTGGTGATGGTTTGCACAACATTGTGAATGTAATTAATGCCACTAAATTGCATAGTTAAAATAGTAAATTGTATTCTACACATATCTTACTATAATAATTTTTTTTTAAAGGACAACACAATACACATGGGTGTTTGGTACTTTTGAGTGCAGGGAATGGAGAGATTGCTGAGGGCTGGCAATCTTGTTTATTCTTGAGCTCAGAACTTGCTGGACACTACTGGGGACTGACGTAGAGTGGAAAAGATTCCAGCTCTGCCTTCGTGAGCTTTAATCCTGAGCAGTTTATTACTCTGTATTAAATTCCAAACTTCTACCTCTTAGGGAAGCAAGGATGTCAGTTGAAGTACCTTAAAGAATGGAACAAGCATGTGTTTGAGTGTCTGCTAGTGCCAAGCATTATGCTAGTTATTTTCTCTAAATACTGTCTTTTAGCTTTCATGGTAATCTTATGGGATACTTATTATCCCCGTTTTATTGAGGAGGAAAGTGAGGCTTATAGAAGTTAAATAATTTGCCCAGTCACACAGCTGTGTCAAAACCAGAATACATACTTACGTGCTTTTCATACATAATCATCCCTTGTAAAGCTGAGTTACATTTACATTAAAGATTCATGGGATAAACTGAAGTAGTACTCTTACCAAGATTAGGTAGAGTCAGTGGACTGACCTGAAGAGTAGGTCAGACACTCACAGATTCCCAAATATCATATTCACTTGAGTAGAGTAAAAAAGTTTGTCATAACTATCTACTCTTGAGCATGGAATAATGCTCACTGTTAAAAAATTATATCCACACCCTGTTTATTTACATTTGTTGCTCTTAAAGTGCCTGCTGATGGATCTGTTCATTCATGCTTGACACCTCAGAGTAGAAGTTAATAATTTGTCATTTGTGAAGCTAATGTAAAGAGATTTATGACTCAACATTGGCATTACAATTCAACACACCTGTTCAGAGCCAGCCCTCCCATTTTTCCTTCCTTTGCCTGAGGTGGAGACTTCTTCATGGATTACAGTAACACTTTTTGACAAGCTTAGACTGGGTGGAGCTGCCTTGTACTGACAGCCCACAGTTGATGATATCTCAATAATGCATTCTTTTTTTATTTGAGCTGTCAACATTTATTACTGTAAAAGCACTCATTTTTAAACAGCTGGCCCAACCTGTCTACTTTTTGTTTTTAGTAGCAGTAGAGTCTAACAAAGTATGTTTATTTTTCTAGTTATACAGTCTTAGCTAGCTTTGGGGGAAGTATATCTAGTTGTATTTTCTTTTATGTACCATTGTTTTAAAAGTAGCTATCTTAGTGTTCTCCAAATAAAAAATTAAAGCCTTCTACTACTTCTAAAATCTTCTTAAGTGGCTATTGAGACTTTCCCAATGTCATAAACCTGAAAGGCACCTAAAGAAAATGTTAACTGAAACTCTCTTAAGGCAAATCCTTTAAAAAGATTCAGAGCAAACTGTTCATGTCTTAAATGCTACCTAAATTCCTGTCCTTTGGAGACAGTCATGTCCTTGATGAACTTTTCTTTCCCACTGGGAAATATATGGCTATCTTAGTGAGAAGGAATTTGGGAGCTGGAAGTACATGTGCATTCTACCTTAACCTTGAACTTTCATGCTACCAGTTTGAGGGCCTACCTCTGGTTGTTTTCGGAGAGGTTTTAAAAAAAAAAAGTGTGAGGGACAGTATTTTTCTTTAAGGAACTTAATCTATAGTTTGAAAGCTAAAGCACATCCTTACAAAAATAGACGTTTGTTATATGACTTAGAAGAATTCAGGAGTGCATTTTGAATAGTCAGAAGAGACTTTTCTGAAGAGGTAAGATTGGATCTGGTACTGGAAAGGACAGAAGAGTTTGCATGTGCAGAGGTAAGAGGAGAGAGCATTACAATGTGGAGAAAGTATGACCAAAGGAATAGTGTAAAAAAGTTGAAGTCACGTTGGTCCAGTTTAGATAAAACAGAGAGTTTGTATAGAAAGAATAGAAGGAAGTGAAATTAAATTGCCTATCATTAGTATTTTTAACAAGTCACCTTTGCCTTACGAAGTTACTTTTCTCTTATTTTTGTGCCTCTCATGGGGGATCGTGAGAATCCCTTGGCACCATTCTTACAGCTACAAATTTACCTTAATTCCAGTTACCCTATTCAGTTACTTATCATGCCAGCAAACAGTAATTGCAATATAGTATGAAAACACAGCAATGGCAATAAGTACAAAGTACAGAGGTGACACAAAGAATTCTTAGAGGTGGAAACATTTGAATATTAAAGCATGATATGTAGATGTTCACCAAGTAAACCACCATTAATTCATTTCTTTGGCCCCTAAATCAACACATTTTTATTAAGGACCTGGTATATGCCCTCATTTCTGCTAAGCACTAGTAGGTAGAAGGATGACACAGTCCTTTAGATGTTCAGTGACATGCAGACAAAAGGATCTCAGTATAATAATGTAATTCCAAGATGGAGATAGATGTAGGATGTTAAATCTGCCTATCAGGGAAATTTCTTTTAAGTTGAAACTTTTCTAAAAAGCAACATTGTAGCAGGTAGACTTGTAGGCAAGTGTCTTCCAGAAGAAAAAAAGGTACTTTCTAATAGATGGCTAGTTTGGAAGACTACATCATCAGCCAGAAGAGACACACATTATAATTAAATGAGGACTACTTGGTTAAATGGGCAGAAATATTCTAATTTCAGACTAGATATTTCACTTCAATGATAGCCATATATACCTCCCGTATCCTATTATACTCATCTATCTCTTTGCAGACCATTTTTACCATAAAGCACACTAAAGGTAGTCAAGGCGAAGAGGAGATGATTCTCCACACTCCACACTTCTAAATTTTTGTTCTTGTTAGAGGTTGTGTGTGTGTGTATGAGTTTTGAATTTTATTTTTTTATACAACAGGTTCCTATTAGTTATCCATTTTATACACATCAGTGTATACATGTCAATCCTAATCTCCCAATTCACCACAGCACCACCACCACCCCCCGGCCGCTTTCCCCCCTTGGTGTCCATACGTTGGTTCTCTACATCTGTGTCTCAATTTCTGCCCGGCAAACCGGTTCATCTGTACCATTTTTCTAGGTTCCACGTATATGTGTTACTATACAATATTTGTTTTTCTCTTTCTGACTGACTTCACTCTGTATGACAGACTCTAGATTCCTCCACATCTCTACAAATGACCCAATTTCATTCCTTTTTATGGCTGAGTAATATTCCATTGTATATACGTACCACATCTTTTTATCCATTCGTTTGTCGATGGGCATTTAGGTTGCTTCCATGACCTGGCTATTGTAAATAGTGCTGCAGTGAACATTGGGGTGCATATGTCTTTTTGAACTATGGTTTTCTCTGGGTATATGCCCAGTAGCGGGGTTTCTGGGTCATATGGTAATTCTATTTTTTGATTTTTAAGGATGCTCCATACTGTTCTCCATAGTGGCTGTATCAATTTACATTCCCACCAACAGTGCAAGAGGGTTCCCTTTTCTCCACACCCTCTCCAGCATTTGTTGTTTATAGATTTTTCTGATGATGCCCATTCTAACTGGTGTGAGGTGATACCTCATTGTAGTTTTGACTTGCATTTCTCTAATAATTAGTGATGTTGAGCAGCTTCTCATGTGCTTCTTGGCCATGTGTATGTCTTCTTTAGAGAAATGTCTACTTAGGTCTTCTGCCCATTTTTGGATTGGGTTTTTTGTTTTTTTGATATTGAGCTTCATGAGCTGTTTATATATTTTGGAGATTAATCCTTTGTCCATTGATTCGTTTGCAAATATTTTCTCCCATCCTGAGGGTTGTCTTTTCGTCTTGTTTGTCATTTCCTTTGCTTTGCCAAAGATTTTAAGCTTCATTAGGTCCCATTTGTTTATTTTTGTTTTTATTTCCGTTACTCTAGGAGGTGGATCAAAAAAGATCTTGCTGTGATTTATGTCAAAGAAGCTTCTTCCTATATTTTCCTCTAAGAGTTTTATAGTGTCCAGTCTTACATTTAGGTCTCTAATCCATTTTGAGTTTATTTTTGTGTATGGTGTTAGGGAATGTTCTAATTTCATTCTTTTACATGTAGCTGTCCAGTTTTCCCAGCACCACTTATTGAAGAGACTGTCTTTTCTCCATTGTATATCCTTGTCTCCTTTGTCATAGATTAGTTGACTATAGGTGTGTGGGTTTATCTCTGGGCTTTCTATCCTGTTCAGTTGATCTGTATCTCTGTTTTTGTGCCAGTACCATATTGTCTTGATTACTGTAGCTTTGTAGTATAGTCTGAAATTAGGGAGTCTGTCCTCCAGCTCCATTTTTTTTCCCTCAAGACTGCTTTGGCTAGTCTGGGTCTTTTGTGTCTCCATACAAATTTCAAGATTTTTTGTTCTAGTTCTGTAAAAAATGCCATTGGTAATTTGACAGGGATTGCATTGAATCTGTAGATTGCTTGGGGTAGTATAGTCATTTTCACAGTGTTTATTCTTCCAGTCCAAGAACATGGTATATCTCTCCATCTGTCTTATAGTTTTCTGCATACAGGTCTTTTGTCTCCCTAGGTAGGTATATTCCTAAGTATTTTATTCTTTTTGTTGCAGTGGTAAATGGGAGTGTTTCCTTACTTTCTCTTTCAGATTTTTCATCATTAGTGTATAGAAATGTAAGGCATTTCTGTTCATTAATTTTGTATCCTGCAACTTTACCAAATTCATTGATTAGCTCTAGTAGTCTTCTGGTGGCATCTTTAGGATTCTCTATGTATAGTATCATGTCATCTGCAAACAGTGACAGTTTTACTTCTTCTTTTCCAATTTGTATTCCTTGTATTTCTGTTTCTTCTCTGATTGCCGGGGCTAGGACTTCCAAAGCTATGTTGAATAATAGTGGTGAGAGTGCACATCCTTGTCTTGTTCCTGATCTTAGAGGAAATGCTTTCAGTTTTTCACCATTGAGAATGATGTTTGCTGTGGGTTTGTCGTATATGGCCTTTATTATGTTGAGGTATGTTCTATGCCCACTTTCTGGAGAGTTTTTATCAAAAATAGGTGTTAAATTTTGTCAAAACCTTTTTCTACATCTATTGAGATGATGGTACGGTATTTTTTCTTCAATTTGTTAATATGGTTTATCACCTTGATTGATTTGTGTATATTGAAGAATCCTTGCATCCCTGGGATAAATCCCACTTGATCATAGTGTATGATCCTTGTAATGTGTTGTTGGATTCTGTTTGCTAGTATTTTGTTGAGGATGTTTGCATCTATATTCATCAGTGATATTGGTCTGTAATCTTCCTTTTTTGTAGTATCTTTGTCTGGTTTTGGTATCAGGGTGATGGTGGCCTCATAGAATGGGTTTGGGAGTGTTCCTTCCTCTAATTTTTTGGAAGAGTTTGAGAAGGATGGGTGTTAGCTCTTCTCTAAATGTTTGATAGAATTCACCTGTGAAGCCATCTGGTCCTGGACTTTTGTTTGTGGGAAGATTTTTAATCACAGTTTCAATTTCATTACTTGTGATTGGTCTGTTCATATTTTCTATTTCTTCCTGGTTCAGTCTTGGAAGGTTATGCCTTTCTAAGAATTTGTCCATTTCTTCCAGGTTGTCCATTTTATTGGCATAGAGTTGCTTGTAGTAGTCTCTTAGGATGCTATGTATTTCTGCGCTGTCTGTTGTAACTTCTCCTTTTTCATTTCTAATTTTATTGATTTGAGTCCTCTTCCTCTTTTTCTTGATGAGTCTGGCTAATGTTTTATCAATTTTGTTTATCTTCTCAAAGAGCCAGCTTTTAGTTTTATTGATCTTTACTCTTGTTTTCTTTGTTTCTATTTCGTTTATTTCTGCTCTGATCTTTATGATTTCTTTGCTTCTACTAACTTTGGGTTTTGTTTCTTCTTCTTTCTCTAGTTCCTTTAGGTGTAAGGTTAGATTGTTTATTTGAGATTTTTCTTGTTTCTTGAGGTAGGCTTGTATTGCTATAAACTTCCCTCTTAGAACTGATTTTGCTGCATCCCATAGGTTTTGGATCGTTGTGTTTTCATTGTCATTTGTCTAGGTATTTTTTGATTTACTCTTTGATTTCTTCAGTGATCTCTTGGTTATTTAGTAACATATTGTTTAGCCTCCGTGTGTTCTCCTTTTTTGTGATTTTTTTCCCTATAATTGACTTCTAATTTCATAGTGTTGTGGTCAGAAAAGATGCTTGATATGCTTTCAGTTTTCTTAAATTTACTGAGGCTTGATTTGTGACCCAAGGTGCGATCTATCCTGGAGAATATTCCATGCGTCCTTGAGAAGAAAGTGTAATCTGCTGTTTTGGGATGGAATGTCCTATAAATATCAATTAAATCTGTCTGGTCTATTGTGTCATTTAAAGCTTGTGTTTCCTTAGTAATTTTCTGTTTGGATGATCTGTCCGTTGGTCTAAGTGAGGTGTTAAAGTCCCCCACTATTATTGTGTTACTGTTGATTTCCTCTTTTATAGTTGTTAGCAGTTGTCTTATGTATTGAGGTGCTCCTATGTTGCGAGCATATATATTTAAAATTTTTATATCTTCTTCGTGAATTGATCCCTTGATCGTTATGTAGTGTCCTTCCTTGTCTCTTGTAACATTCTTTATTTTAAAGTCTATTTTATCTGATATGAGTATTGCTACTCCAGCTCTCTTTTGATTTCCATTTACATGGAATATCTTTTTCCATCCCCTCACTTTCAGTCTGTATGTGTCCCTAGGTCTGAAGTGGGTCTCTTGTAGACAGCATATATATGGGTCTTGTTTTTGTATCCATTCAGCAAGCCTGTGTCTTTTGGTTGTAGCATTTAATCCATTCACATTTAAGGTAATTATAGATATGTATGCTCTTATTACCATTTTCTTAATTGTTTTGGGTTTGTTTTTGTAGGTCATTTTCTTCTCTTGTGTTTCCCACTTAGAGAAGTTCCTTTAGCATTTGTTGTAGAGCTGGTTTGTTGGTGCTGAATTCTCTTAGCTTTTGCTTGTCTGTAAAGCTTTTGATTTCTCCATTGAATCTGAATGAGATCCTTGCTGGGTAGAGTAATCTTGGTTGTAGATTCTTCCGTTTCATCACTTTAAATATGTCATGCCACTCCCTTCTGGCTTATAGAGTTTCTGCTGAGAAATCAGCTGTTAACCTTATGGGAGTTCCCTTGTATGTTATTTGTTGTTTTTCCCTTGCTGCTTTCAATAATTTTTCTTTGTCTTTAATTTTTGCCAATTTGATTACTATGTGTCTCTGTGTGTTTCTCCTTGGGTTTATCCTGTATGGGACTCTCTGCGCTTCCTCGACTTGGGTGGCTCTTTCCTTTCCCATGTTTGGGAAGTTTTCGACTATAATCTCTTCAAATATTTTCTCAGGTCCTTTCTCTCTCTCTTCTCCTTCTGGGACCCCTATAATGCAAATGTTGTTACATTTAATGTTGTCCCAGAGGTCTCTTAGGCTGTCTTCATTTCTTTTCATTCTTTTTTCTTTACTGTGTTCCGCAGCAGTGAATTCCACCATTCTGTCTTCCAGGTCAGTTATCTGTCCTTCTGCCTCAGTTATTCTGCTATTGATTCCTTCTAGTGTCATTTTCATTTCAGTTATTGTATTGTTCATCTCTGTTTTTCTTTAATTCTTCTAGGTCTTTGTTAAACATTTCTTGCATCTTCTCAATCTTTGCCTGCATTCCTTTTCCAGTGTACTGGATCATCTTTACTATCATTACTATGAATTCTTTTTCTGGAAGGTTGCCTATCTCCACTTCATTTGGTTGTTTTTCTGGGGTTTTATCTTGTTCCTTCATCTGGTACATAGCCCTCTTCCTTTTCATCTTGTCTATCTTTCTTGAATGTGGTTTTTGTTTCACAGGCTGCCAGATTGTAGTTCTTCTTGCTTCTGCTGTCTGCCCTCTGGTGGATGAGGCTATCTGTGTGTGTGTGTGTTTTAATGTCTGGCCAGATACAGGAAAATATCCTTAAAAAAAATTTTCAGCAGATTAGCAGAAACTATTTTTATTATTTTTTTAATATATTTATTTATTTATTTTTGGCTGCATTGGGTCTTTGTTGCTGTGCGGGGGCTACTCTTCATTGTGGTGCATGGGCTCCTTGTTGTGGTGGCTTCTCTGTTGCGGAGCATTGGCTCTAGGCACGGGGGCTTCAGTAGTTGTGGCAGTCTGGCTCAGTAGTTGTGGTTCGCAGGTTTAGTTGCTCCGCAGCATGTGGGATCTTCCTGGACCAGGGCTCGAACCCATGTCCCCTGCGTTGGCAGGTGCAATTTTAACTACTGCGCCACCAAGGAAGTCGCACAAAAACTATTTTAATAGAGGATTTGCTTCTGGAATTCTCACCTGTGCACATTGTTTTATTGAAGCAATTTACTGCTTGTGTGCTAAAATACTCATCACAGCTTTGCATAGCTTTGGGGACTTGGACTAGGGATGCTCATTACCCATGAGTTAGAAGGGAGAACGCTAAGGTGTCTGACGAAGAATAACTCTCATTCATTGCTCCTGGGAATACAAAATGGTTCAGCCATTCAGAAAAATAGTTTGACAGTTCCTCAGGAAGTTAAACATACACTTAACACATGACCCAGAATTTTTTTCCTAGGTATTTATTAAATCTAGAAAAATGAAAATTTATGTTAACACCAGAAGTGTACATGAACGTTCCTAAAAGCTCTATTCATAATTGCCAAAGCTGGAACAAAAATATCCTTCATTGTTCTTCAATTCACCTTCAGTGAGTGAATAAATAAATATACTATATTATATCCTCAGAAATCAAAAAGTAAGACATTATTGATATGTACAGCAACTTGGATAAATTACAAAGGCATTATGCTTGGTTTAAAAAAAAAGTCAGTTTCTAAAGGTTATGTACTATACAGTTCTATTTCATATTTTTGCAAAGATAAAACTAGGGACAGGGAAACAATCAGTTGTTGCTGAGAGTTAGGATTCAGGAGAGGATGACAACAAAGCGATAGCACCAGGGATATTTTGGAGATGATGAAACTGTTCTGTATCCTATTTTGGTGGTGGTTACATGAATCTATACATGTGTTAAAGATATAGAAATGTACATCAAAAATAATCCATTTTACTTTATATTCACATTAAAAAATAAGATTAAAAGCTAGGAAAATCAACAGTCCATAGAATTGACTTTAAAATGTGCTTTATTAACACAACATTGTAACTCAACTATATTTCAATTAAAAAAAATTTTTTTAATTAAAAAAATATAAAATGGGCTTTAATGAAATTTTATTGCTCTTTTAGTTGTATTAACTTTTTTTGGATGCCTGTGATAGTAGCTACCATGTATTGAATCCCTACTCTTAGGCATAGGACTGGGCCATTTACATTTCTAGTATAAATTCTTCAAGACAGGTGTAATTATACCCATTTTACGGGCGAGGGCAGAGCATTAAATGACTTTCCCAAGTCAGATACTAATTGGGGGGAAAAAAATCTTATTTTATACATAGCAGTTGGGATTGCACTAACTTTACCAATATGGAATGCAACCTTTGGAGTATCAGCACTCAAAAATGTGATGCAGTGGCTATTTGCATCACAATCACCTGGGTAACTTGTTTAAAATGCATGTTCCAGGACTTCTGATGTATTGAGACAGTTTCCAGTTTCCTCTTGTATAAAATGGGGGTAATAATAGTACCTACTTGATATGCATGTTTTTGTTGGTGGTGGTTTTGTTTGTTTTTGGCCATGCCACGTGGCCTGCAGGATCTTAGTTCCCTGTCCGAGCTTCAAACCTGTATCCCCTGCAGTGGAAGCTTGGAGTCTTAACCACTGGACCGCCAGGGAATTCCCTTGATATGCATGTCTTGAAGGTTAAATAAGATAATACATATAAAGCATGCACTAGTGCCCAGGATTCAGTAAGCAGTATATAGATAAATATGATCTATTGTTACTTTTACCCTAGGCTGAACTGGAAGGAATTTTAGAGATCATTTAATCTTAACTTCATTCTGCAGTTGAGGAAACTGAGAGCTATATATGTTATTTGCCCAAGATTACTTATTGAGTCAGACCTTTTGTTGTTGTTTCTCCTTTTAGTGTTATTTTCTCTTAATTGAAACTAAGTATTTCCCTTGTAATGGCACCTCCAGTATGTGTGGGGGGGTTGGGAGGAAGTATTTTCAAATGATTGTGAATTCTCGCTTTTTGTTTTTAAATAACATTTTCCTTTTTGTTTTTTTCATTGAGGTGTAATTGACATACAACATTATATTCGTTTCAGGTATACAATATAATGATTCAGTATTTGTATATATTACAAAATGATCCCCACAATAAGTCTGGTTAACGTCCATCATTATATATAGTTGAAGAATTTTTTTTCTTCTGATGAGAACATTTAAGATTTACTCTCTTAGCAAGTTTCACAGATGTACTACAGTATTAGTTGCCACGCTGTACATTGTATCTCCATAACCTATTTATTTTACAACTGGAAGTTTATGTCTTTTGACTCTCCTCACTCAGTTTGCCTACTCCCCACCCGCTGCCTCTATCAACCAACAGTCTGTTCTCTGTATCTATGAGCTTGGAGTTTGTTTGTTTGTTGTTTTAGATTCTGCATATAAGTGAGATCATACAGTATTTGTCTTTCTCTTTCTGACTTATTTCATTAGCATAATGCCCTCAAGTTCCATTCATATTGTTGCAAATGATGGGATTTTCTTATTTTTAACAGCTAAATAATATTCTGGTGTGTGTGTGTGTGTATAGGGAAAGAATACAACCTATGGAATCTGTTCACAGCATATATTGCAAGTGTGACTAAGACAAAGAACATATACTTTATAGCCCTGAACTAGTTTATTCATGCAAAGCAGTAGAAAGATTCAGCTTTGCAACCAACCCAAAGTATTTGTGAACATCTCTTCTCTGGGAAGGAAGTGATAGCTTCTATAAGGCTTTTAAATCCAAATAACAATTTAAATGCATAGCTATAGCTATCTAACTACTATTTACTAGGAGTCCGAACTCCAGAATTTCACTTTGAAAGTCAGGACCAGCCAGCCATGGATAACAATCCCTTATATGCTTAAGAGCCCTTTTTTACTTGCTTCTCAAAATAACAGCCTTCTGTCAAGAAAGGAACTAAGAAATACCTGCCCACTCACTCCCTCATTCCACTTTGGAGGAATTACCCATTCCCCATTCACGTGCTTTCTCTTTAACCAGTGACCATAGTTTAGCTGGTAAAATGCTTGCTCTGCTTTTCAGTCCAACAATAATTCTTTCAGTGCCTGACATGTGCCAAGCTACACTGGGTGACAGTTTCTGCCCTCAGAGAGCTTGCCACTTAATCTCTAAAAATGAAACCTCAGTACGTGAAGCAATTAGAGAATAATTAGGTTCAAACGAGGGAGAGATAGTTCACACAAGTGGAATGGAAGGAAGTTAGTTCAGAAGATTAAGAGATGAGAGTGGGCTAGAGGAACATGAAGAGAAATATAGTTTGAGTTAGGCCCTGGTTATCTGGAAGAGAGTCCTTGCTTGAGAATAGCTCACTGTCTCATAAGAGGCAACTATAAGTTAGTGGTTAAGAGCTCAAGGTCCCATATAGCCTGAATTCAAACCCTACCTCTGCCACTTAGCAGCTCTATAACCTTGAGAAAACTATCTTAATATCTTTGTGCCTCAGTTTCCTCAATTAGTAGTTACTTGATAGGATTAAATCAGTTGATACATGTAAAGTGCTTAGATTGGTACTTGGCATCTATTAAGTACTTTCGAAATATTTTCTATAATAATAACATATAAACTGAGTTTGGAAGAATGAGTAGGAAATAATCATTTGGATTAAGGAAGAAGTTCATTGAAAAAATGTGGAAGTGTGATAAGCTTGGAGATGTGAAATGGCTTGGGACATGTGGGAAATGAGAAGTAATTCAGCAAGGCAAGAAAGAGGTATTGGTAGAAGAAAGGGAGGAGAGAAAAGGCTAAAAATGTGCATTAGGGTCACACTGTACTTTTATGCTATGCTATGGAATTTGAACTTTAGACTGTGGGCAGTGAGTATTCATCACATCTTTTAAGTAAGAAGTTGACATAATTAGATTTGTAATTTAGGAAACTAATTATGATGGTTATGCTATTTGCTCATCACTTTGTTCATATCTTTATGATAGTACTTATTTTGGTGGTATAATCATCTGTTATTTTTTTCTTTTTGAGGTACAGTGCTTTTCAAAGTGTGGTCCATTGAGCACATATTTGTTAAAAGTACAGACTTTTGAGCTTCCATTGCTAGACCTACTGAATCAGAATCTCTGCAGTTGGGCCAGAGAATCTGTGTCTTCACAAGTCTCCTATCTAACAAGTGACTCGTTTGTATTTTAAAATCTGAGAACCGCTGGTTTAGTGGAAAGAACACAGGCTTTAGAAACAGATAGACCTAAGTATAAAAGCTGATTCAGTCCCATACAAGCTACACACTATGGACAAATTATGTAGCCAGTCCGAGTCTCAGTTTCCCCTTAGTGACGTGGAAGTAATAATTGCAGTTTGTGAGGATGAAAAGAAACAGCATCTTGGGCTTCCCTGGTGGCGCAGTGGTTGAGAGTCCGCCTGCCGATGCAGGGGACACGGGTTTGTGCCCCGGTCCAGGAAGATCCCACATGCCGCGGAGCGGCTGGGCCCGTGAGCCATGGCCGCTGAGCCTGCGCGTCCGGAGCCTGTGCTCCGCAACGGGAGAGGCCACAACAGTGGGAGGCCCGCGTACCGAAAAAAAAAAAAAGAAACAGCATCTTGTAAAATAACTAACCCATAATAGGCCCTCATACATATTGCCTTCCTTTCCAATTTTATACATCTATCTCCTACAACTAGTGAGAGAAGGAAACCACATCTTACTTATCTTTTTTTTTTAACATCTTTATTGGAGTATAATTGTTTTACAATGTTGTGTTACTTTCTGTTGTATAACAAAGTGAATCAGCTATATGTATACATATATCCCCATATCCCTTCCCTCTTTCACCTCCCTCCCACCCTCCCCTATCCCCCCCCCAGGTGGTCACAAAGCACTGAGCTGATCTCCCTGTGCTATGCAGCTGCTTCCCACTAGCTATCTATTTTACATTTGGTAGTGTATATGCGTCATTGCTACTCTCTCACTTCGTCCCAGCTTACCCTGCCCCCTCCCCGTGTCCTCAAGTCCATTCTCTACATCTGTGTCTTTATTCCTGTCCTGCCCCTAGGTTCATCAGAACCTTTTTTTTAGATTCCATATATATGTGTTAGCATACAGTATTTGTTTTTCTCTTTCTGACCTACTTCACTCTGTATGACAGACTCTAGGTCCGTCCACTTCACTACAAATAACTCAATTTCTTTTCTTTTTATGGCTGAGTAATATTGCATTGTATATATGTACCACATCTTCTTTATTCATCTGTTGATGGACACTTAGGTTGCTTCCGTGTCCTAGCTATTGTAAATAGTGCTGCAGTGAACATTGTAGTCCATTTTTTTTTTGAATTACGGTTTTCTCAGGGTATATGCCCAGTAGTGGGATTGCTGGGTCATATGATAGTTCTAATTTTAGTTTTTTAAGGAACCTCCATACTGTTCTCCATAGTGGCTATATTAATTTACATTCCCACCAACAGTGCAAGAGGGTTCCCTTTTCTCCACACCCTCTCCAGCATTTGTTGTGGAAAACATAGGCAGAATACTCTATGACATAAATCACAGCAAGATCCTTTTTGACCCACCTCCTAGAGAAATGGAAATAAAAACAAAAATAAACAAATGAGACCTAATGAAACTTAAAAGCTTTTGCACAGCAAAGGAAACCATAAATAAGACAAAAAGACAACCCTCAGAATGGAAGAAAATATTTGCAGATGAAGCAACTGACAAAGGATTAATCTCCAAAATATATAAACAGCTCACGCAGCTCTATATCAAAAAAACAAACAAACCAATCCAAAAATGGGCAGAAGACCTAAATTGACATTTCTCCGAAGAAGATATACAGATTGCCAACAAACACATGAAAGGATGCTCAACATCACTAATCATTAGAGAGATGCAAATCAAAACCACAGTGAGGTGTCACCTCACACCAGTCAGAATGGCCATCATCCAAACCTCTTAATCATTGTTTCCATTCCCTAACATAAAGCTTAACGTATATAGTAGGCGAGCATAAATGTCTCATAAATGTGTAAGTGAATGAATGGATGAATGGATTTTATAGGAAGGGACTGGAAGTTAGGAGACCTACTAAGAGGCCAATGCCATAGTCTAAGCGAGAGATGACCAGGGTCTGAACTGAGACATCATGCTTGAAAAACGTTCAGATTTCATCCTACGTTACCAGGCAGATAGGTAGATTCTCTCTGGATAGGTTTAGCTTAACATAAACTCTCTCTCACAAGTTGGCCCACTCCCTCTAAAGCAGACACTGAGATGACAGTTCATCATTTGAAACCCTGCCACTAAAGAAATTAGCAAACCAGTCTTAAATCCAGCTTTTCAACTCACTCCCGCATACCACTTCTATCCAGATGAAAAATAATCTTTTCTAAACATCTGCACCGGAAATTCCAGAGACTTAACATTCTAGCAAAGCAAGACAGTCTTAGTTAGGACTTGGAAGTTACTTGCTACATGTGAATTCATCTCTCTGTTTTCATAGTCCTGCAGTAGGACTGTGATAGATAACAAGATACAAATATCTTGAAATTTCTCTGTTTAAAACTTTTGATAACTAGATTTTTAAAAATAACCAGTTTGTCCAGCATTTAGGCTCTGTCCTTGATATAACAGGTATCAAACCTATTCTTTCAGGTATATAACCTGAAAGAGTATCAAGTGTCAGGTTTGCCATAATCCTTATTTCACCGTTTTTGAACACTAGCAGGTCATTGATGATTTTACAGGCAGATCAGTTTAACAAATATAAACTTATAAAGCAGATGTCTGGTGGAGCCAAAATGCTCATTCATTGTTCTGTTTTTAAGGATCTAGGAAGTACCAGGCACTGCTTGGGATTGGAACTAGGGATACAGAGATAAACAAGGAAAAGTCTCTTCGATTTGCTTAGGGTCTAAAGAGAGAAATAGACATGTAAATAGATGATGACAACTCTACAGGATAATACAAAGCTGGAGGTACCTATCCATTCTATACCATCTTGCTCTTCTAGGTGGAGAGTCCGTTGGTAATGAAATAAACTAACCCTGTATCTGTTTTTTCTATTCAGTTCATTCAGCAAGTGAAAACAGTTTAGTCCCAAGAAAATCATTCCATAACCATTCCCTACACTGATTTAAGGACTATATTTGCAGTGTTTGGAAGGAAGAAAATTTAGAGAGGGAGAAACACAATAAGTGTATAGGTTGAAGAAAGGTGAAATGGCAGAAAGAGCTCTAAATGAGGTAACTGGTGGCCTACATTTTAACAAGCTGAGTGACCCTGGAAAAATCACTTGAAGTTTCTCAGTCGCAATTTCCTCATCTCTAAATGGGGATCAAAGTCTCTTCCTGGCCAACCTCATTATTGTGAGTATCACATGTGAAAGTGCTTTGTAAACTTTGAAATATAAGACTTTAAAGGATTAAAAGTCTTAGATAAAGATATAGGCAGGAGGATATTCATTAATACTTACTACATTTTTCTTGCAAATACTTGGTTAATGGTAGCTTTTTAAAAATTTTATTTTTCTGTATTTTTGGCTGCGTTGGGTCTTCGTTGTGAACATGAGCTTTCTCTAGTTGCGGCGAGCGGGGGCTACTCTTCGTTGCGGTGCGCGGGCTTCTCATTGCGGTGGCTTCTCTTGTTGTGGAGCACAGGCTGTAGGTGTGCAGGCTCAGTAGTTGTGGTTTGTGGGCTCTAGAGCGCAGGCTCAGTAGTTGTGGCACACAGGCTTAGTTGCTCCACGGCATGTGGGATCTTCCCAGACCAGGGCTTGAACCCATGTCCCCTGCATTAGCAGGCAGATTCTTAACCACTGCACCACCAGGGAAGCCCAGTGGTAGCTTTGATTAACAAGGAAGTGAGAACACTTTTAACACCATGGAAACCACAGTGATAAATTAGGCCTAGGGCCAAGGAATTCGTTCTTACCACAGAGAAGATGAGGCCTTCTAAGTCATTCCTGATTCTATTAACAAAATGATCATTCCTTTCAGTCTGGAACCTTAGTCCATTTCAGAGCACTATCCCACCATGTGTTCTTCTATTTAATTCTCACAGCCCAGGTCACTCGAAAATAGAGCAAACTTAAGGGTTTGTCCTGGGCCCTCATACTAAAAAGCCTCTGTCCTCTGCAACTTAGAATGTGATTATGTGAAGGCAGACCAAACATTTATAGAATAAGCAAAGTAGGTTCACCAAATAAATAGACAGGAAAAATATATGTAGACAGAGAGATACCTTTATGAAATTTAATATTTCAGAAAAATCAAAGTAGTCTTAAGAAAAATTAGAATTTGGTCAGACTTCTGAATACACTTTAATATTGCTTTTCTTCTAAATTACATATGGTGCATAATCTCTGCTTAGGACCTCTGATGTTCTTTTTGGGCCCTGGGACATCTATCAGAACCCTGGTACATAGACTTGATAGGGTACAGCAGTCAGCTACGGAACAATGGGAAGATGCTTCAGAGACCTGAGACTCGTGTCCATATAATTATTCGTGAACCTTCCCCTGTTTACCCTCCTCTACCACTGCCAATTTACCTATCAAAAAATGATGCTGTTAATGAGGAATGATTTGCCCCAGGGCCTCCCCAGGCAGTCCTTGGAAGAAATTCAGAGAAGTTAAACTGTTCGGCCTGAGGTTACACATCTAGTTATTACAAGGAAGAGGATTAACATTACTAGGATGATGATGATGGTGATGATTATTAGGGTAACGTTTATCAAATGCCCATTGTGCTAGGTGATATGTATTCATCATTTCATTTCATCCTTCCAGTAATCCAACGAGGAGGTAGTTTTCCTGTTTTGGAGATAAAATTGTTCAGTGTTGAAAAGAGTTCAAAGAAGTTGCCCAAGGGCACAGAAATTAAGCGGCAGACCTAGAATTCAGACCAAGTTGAGTTGTTTGTGTTTGAAGCTGTACTTTTTCCCTGTACTGTTTTGCCATCAGGATGGAACAAGGACTAGAATCCAAGCTGTTTGGCTGGAAGATGAATGTCCTGGACACAGTACACCATGGAGGCGATGCTACCAGGCAGTACTTCTTTTGAAGGCCAATTTAACACATTTTTTCAAGCAGTGCCCTCATCATTTATACTTCAAGTATAAATATTCTTCTCCCTTTTTACACTGTAGAGTGCTTTGTTTTTATTTAGTTCTTAGCTCTGTAATTTGATACTTGGTTTATTTTTAGGCGAAATCCAGGTAACATAAAATGAACCATTTTACAATTACGTGGTGTTTTGTACATTCACAGTGTTGTGCAACTACTACCTCTATCTAGTTCCAAAATATTTTTATCACCCCCAAACCCATTAAGCAGTCACTCCCCCAACCCCCTCTGCCCCCCACCAACCTCTAGCAACCACTGTGCTTTCTGTCTCTGTGGATTTGCCTGTTCTCGATATTTCATACAAATGCTGTCATACAATATGTGACTTTTGTGTCTGGTTTTTTCACTTAGGTTCCTTCACATTGTAGCATATATCATTACTTCATTCTTTTTATGACTGAAATATATTCTATTGTATGGATATATCACATTTTGTTTATGCATTTGTTAATGGGCATTTGGACTGTTTCCACTTTTTGGCTGTTGTGAATAATGATAGGATGAACATTTGTGTACAGGTATCTATTTGAGTCCCTGTTTTCAGTTCTTTTGGGTATATAACTAGAAGTGGATCACTGGGTCATGTGGCAAATCTGTTTAACTTTCTGAGGAAGCACCGAACAGTTTTCACAGCGTCTGTACCATTTACATTCCAATCTGCAGGTTACAAGGATTCTCCACATCCTCGCCAACACTCATTTTTTCTCTTTTTAAAAATGATAGCCATCGTAGTGGATAAGGTGGTATTTCCTTGTGGTTTTGATTTACATTTCCCTAATAATGACTAATGTTGTTGAGCATCTTTTCATGTGCTTGTTGGCCATTTGTATATCTTCTTTGGAGAAATGTCTAATTCTGATACGTTAAAATATGAGATACTATTTAAATGTTTTGTAAACAAGATTATCAGAACATCCTGTGGCCTGAGAATTTTCAAAAATAAGATCTTAAATATCTGAACTCCAATTCTGTCCCAATTAGACCATAAGGTGGAGATCTGAAAAAAAAAGGGGGGCGTGCTTTTTACCTCCCAAATACTAAAGAAGAAATTGAGGCAGTCTTATATCTTTTTGGTGCCTAATGAATTAGCCCCTTCAGAATAATTTAATAACTAAAATCTCTGCTTCCTCTGTTCTCACACTGACCAGGTATTTACTTAGAAAATAAAATGATCAATTTAGCTTTAGAGGCAGGCTTTGAAAACTTGGCTTTAAATGATCAAATATTTGAATTATTTTACTTTTTTCTTTTTGACATCACTGAATCTACAAAATTGCTAGGGATTGGTTTATCTATTTTAGTGACTCAGGAAGAGTCAGTTAACTGTCCTCCCAGTTCAATTCAGTCCACATTTGTAGAATACCTACTATGTGCCAGGCACTGTGTCCAGTCATCACATGAAGAGTCCCCTGAAAAGAAATTTGTCACCCTTGCAGATTATGTTACAGAAAGAAGATAGTCATGGAATAATCTAGCACCCTACACAAGAGGATAATTTTCCTCAGTAGAGCTATTTTCTTATTCCCGTCCTGCCTATTATTATTTCTCTCAAGGCTTCTAGGTATGTTATAAATCTCAGAACCCAAATTAGGGTAATGGTAGCAAGAGGGAAGTAAAACAAGAGCATTTAGCTTGCAAAGGCTTTTGGCCTTTTTTGAGGTCCATGACAGTTCCTGGAGCAGATACCTTAGCTCCCTTTCCCTTTCTTTCTTCTTTTATGTATAGTCACCTCTTTTCTTTCCTCCTTCCCTCAATATATCTGAGGATTATATATGATAATAATGTAGTTAGAAGAATGCCTGGCATATAGGAAACATTCACTGAATGTTAACTGCTATTATTATCTATCAAGTGCCAACTTGGTAGTGTTCACTTATGCTGGAAATTCAAAAATTAATAAAACAGTATTCCTGCCCTCAGTGCTCAGTCTACTCTGAGAGAGAAATATGTAAATATATGATTAAATAATACAGTGTGAATTGAACACAGAAGTGAAACCATTCAACCCAGGGTGAGGTACCTGTGAATGCCTAGACACTTAAGTTGAGCCTGAAAGATGAGTGTGATTTTGCCGAAGGAGGAGTGGTGAAGAATTTTCCAGGCAAAGGATAAAGGATATGCAAAGGCAGAGAAACATGCAAAGGCTGGTCTGTTCAGGGAGCTGTGAGAGGGCTTGTATGGCTAGAGCATAGAGTATATGGAAGGGGGAAGTGGGTAATGAAGCTGATAAAGTAATTGAGGGCACCTGTGCTAGGAAATTTAGACTTTATCCTGAAGGTGTGGGGAAATCATTGAAGGTTAGGAAAGAGGAGTGTTATGATGTGATTTTCATTTTAGAAAGGTAATAAGTCTGACACTATGCTTTTTTTTTTTTTGCGGTACACGGGCCTCTCACTGTTGTGGCCTCTCCCGTTGCGGAGCACAGGCTCCAGACGCGCAGGCTCAGTGGCCATGGCTCACGGGCCCAGCTGCTCCACGGCATGTGGGATCTTCCCAGACCCGGGCACAAACCCGTGTCCCCTGCATCGGCAGGCAGACTCTCAACTACTGCGTCACCAGGGAGCCCTGACACTATGCTTTTAACAATAGAAATTTGATAACAGCAGGATATAACTACAAAATCTCCATAAAAATACCCCACCCAAATCATTTGTCCCTTTCTTTTAGATGAAATTTAAAACACTTTAAAGTAGGACTAGTTTAACATATGTCTTTCCTACAATATCTGGCCCAGTGATTACTCATAGTAGATGTTCAACAGAGTCATTGCCTAAAACTAAGCCAAGGTACCAAGTGGTGCAGAACAAAAAGTTCTATACCTAAGCCTCTAAGACAGATGATTAGTTCACATGTGTCTAGAGTTAGACATCATTCCTCCACATTTCCTAGATACCTGGAAACCTGTCCAAGTATGTAATTCTCTTGCATTCTTACATTTAATCAAATTATTTTTATCTATGATATGAACTCCCTTTCAAGACCTCTTATTGTTAGCCCATGTAAAATTTGAAATATGCTGCCACGAGACCTTTGACTGTAAACCTTTCATACTGATGTCGGAGCTAGTTTGTGGCTTCTGATTTTTTTGTATGTAATAAACAAATCAGTTACTCTTTCCATCTGAGCTTTTACTGAAGCTCCCCCTAGGCTTATGAACTTTAAAATCTCATTAGGATTTTATTCTCTACTTACCAGAAGTTAAAAATTAAAAAGACTGAAACCAACATTTATAATGATTTTAAAGGGTCAGCAGACATTTTCTGTGAAGTGTCAGATAGTAAATACTTTCTACTTTGGAAGCCATATACTCTCTGTCACAACTATTCAACTATGTCATTGTAGCACAGAAGTAGCCATAGATAATTCATGAACAAATAGGCATGGCTATATTCCAGTAAAACTTTATTTACAAAAATAGTCTACAGGCCAGCTTTGGCCCAAAGACCACAGTTTGCTGACCTGTGATTGAAAGTAAGCTTCCTCCACCTGTCTTATCTGTCTATCTTCAGGAAGGAATCCTGACTGGAGAAGTGGCCACAGAATGTAGTATTTAGATTCTATCAAACACCATTACATCATCTCTGTTGCATGCGTGTACACACACACACACACACACACACACACACATCCCAAAAAAATCTCCAGAGCATTTAGCTTGACTTTCCATGTAAAAAGGTAGGTCCTGGTCCTAGTATTTAACTATTTTTCTGCACCAGAGTGGATGAACTTTCCCCATTTATGGCTTTCCTGCAGGCAAAAATAACATCCCAACCACTTGTCACTTAAGCAGTATACATTACTTTTAAGCAAAGCTTCTTAAGCAGTGCTTTGCTAAATTAAATGTGCATAGGAATCACTTGGAGAATTTATTAAAATTCATATTCTGATTCAGTCAGTCTTGGGTGGAGCCTAAGATTCTACATTTCTGACAAGCTTCCAGTTGATTTCAGTGCTGCTTGTTCTTGGACCACACTTTTGTTAGCAAGGTTCTAAGTACTATTTCTGTTATTACAACCCAGTCATCCAAGGTCTTACCACTGGATCCACAGAATCAAGAGCTGGTCTTCTTCAGGTGAGGTGGCATTCAAAGCTGTGTTTGACTATGATGACTTCAGTCAATTTGTTTGTTTATTCAGTTTGGTAGTTTCTATAGAACTAGAGGTTACCATTTGAAATGGTCCTTGGCCGCTTATTCTTATCTTTCATCCATACTGGAAAATTCGAAAACATTATCTCTTTGAGTATTGCTCCATTCTTTATATTCCCTTCTAGGGTTCCTAGCAGATGCATGTTAGGCACTCTGATTATATCCTCCATGTCCACTTAACTTCTCTATTATACCTTATTTCTCTGTGTCTCTCCATGTTGCAATTTAGGTAGTTTCTTCAGATTACTTCCACTTTATTAATTCTCTCTTCACCTGTGTCCAAGCTGCTGTTTAATCCATACATTAATTTTTTCAGTATTATTAATCACTTATTTTCTAAAGCTATATTGAAGTATAATTATATAAACTGTACCTATATAAACTGTCCAATTTTAAAAAGTTTTGACATACGTATACACTAATAAAATCTTTACCACGATCAAAATAGTGAACATATCCATCACTCTCAAAAGTTTCCTCATGAACCTTGTAATCCCTTTCTTCTGCCTCTACCTCCCAACCATTCAAGTCCCATGCACCCACTGATCTTTCTGTCACTATAGATTTATTTGCATTTTCTCAAGTTTTATGAAAAATTGAATCATACAGTATATACTCTTTAGTCTGACTTCTTTCACTCAGCATAATTATTTTGAGGTTAATCTGTGCTGTGGCATGTATCAGTAATTCATTCCTTTTAATTGCTGAGTAGTACTCTGTTGTGTGGACATACAGCAATTTTACAAATTTTTTTTGATTCTAGTAATATTTTTTTAATAGAAGCAGAATTCACATAGCATACAGTTAATTATTATAATGTGCATTATTCAGTGACATTCTGTGTATTCACAATGTTGTGCAGCCAGCATCTAGCAATATTAACAATGCTACATTTAAGAATAATTTAACATTTGCATTACAATTTTTTGCATGAGTGCCTTTTTAAAAACAAGTTAAAGAAAATACAGCAAACAGCTCAGATTACACAATATTGTTCTTTCAGATTAGCTCATCTCTCTCTCTCTCTCTCTATTAAACTGTGGCCTGCCTCTATAACCCCACTACTAGTGTGATGCCTAAAGTAAAATTGGTGCTTATTGAATATTTGTGAGAAGGAAAGGAGGGAAGAGAAATAGAAGAGAGAGAAGTGGGGAGGGAAGGAAGGAAGTTAGCTGGTTCAAGAAGTCCTCTCACAACAGGTGCCACATTTTGTGGCAGGGATCCCTGTATTTAATGGCCTTTCGTATCTGCAACAGTCTGTTTTAAAACAGAGCTGTTTACTTAGAATGCTTTTATTACAAACTGTATTTGTGCTCAGAGAGGGCTTCCAGCTGTGGTAGCTTTTAGAAGGTCCCTTTGTGTGTGTACATAGTGTCATAATGGGTCATTTCTGCCCAGCCAGTCAATTTCATTGACTCAGATAGGGCCACTTTATGAATGAGCTATATCATTTTCCTCCTTAATTTTTACTCTAGACAATGAATGTTTTATGCCTGGAAAGACGGTTCATTTATTCAACAGATGCTTATTAAATACCTCCCAAAAGCTAGGCATTGTGTGAAACACTTGGAATACAGAGGTATGTAATATAGACAAGATCCCTGCCTTTATGGTGCTTACAGTGTCATGGGGGACTCTCACATTAAATAAATAATCATATGATAATTGATACAATTGTGATAAACATTTTAAAGGGAAAGGACAGAATGCTACAAGAGAAATCTAAACTAATTTGAAAAGGTGGAGTCATGAAAGTATGTTACAATTAAAATCCTAAGCATCTTAAATATTTCCCTACTTGAAATGTAAAAAGATAAGATTACTCCCATAGGTTGTTGATAATATTAGGAATATCTAAATTTGGAAAGATAGAGTTGTTCAGAGAGGCACAGTTTCCTTAAAAATTCAATTCTTTAATTTAATAAATGACTGAAAAGGGAGACAGTGTTTACCCAAGAACACACAGCTTGCTACTAGCAGGGCTAGGAGTTGAACACAGGTCTTCTAATCTCCTCATTACCTCTCCTTGGTGACATAAAAAAATGAAGACATTATACATCAACTATAGATCAGCCATGGCCAAATGAACTATTAAGTGTCCAGTCTGTACAAGCTTGTATATTGAGTGGGCAAAGGTGCTTACAGAGTAAATGCAAATGCAAATATAAAGAAAAACATACAGAATATGTCCTATCAGGCTGATTGTATCTGGTCATAGTAAAACTGTAGTATATAGACCAAAGTAGGAAATACCCAGTTGGAATCAGTGAAAATATCTTTAAAGGAAGATGCTTCTGTTGCTTTAAAATAAAAATACTAATAGCTAAGTACGTCTCCAAGTAGGAGTTTTTAAAACCTGTTTTTATTCATGTGTCATATTACATGACACGTAAATTATCCTGACTACTTTGCAGCCTAAGTGGTCTCTCAGGTTAAACATTGTTCCTGATATTTTGCCCCAACATATAATTTCTCTGGCATACTCTTTTATCACAGATGGTATAGCAATTAGCTTCAGGCCAACAACATCTAATTTTTCCTAATTTTTTATTTGAAAGATTAGGAATCAATGAAATGCTACTATTTATACCAGAGATTGTGGACTTAATGGAATCATTGAAACCAAAAGGAGTATGAGGCTTCAAGGAGAAGGCCAGTCTTGAATAGATATCAGAGGGAGTACCTAAGACAGTGCTGAGCATACACTCAGCCTGAGCAAGCATATATTGAACTGAGGAGACAAAAAGAAAGAATTAAGTTAAACTATATGAAATTTCCATTTTTATAGGTCAAAACCAGTCAGATATCGGTAACTTATGTATGATTCAGCCTACTGTGCAAAATGACCAGAAAGGGGGCTTCCCTGGTGGCGCAGTGGTTGAGAGACCGCCTGCCGATGCAGGGGACACGGGTTCATGCCCCGGTCCGGGAGGATCCCACATGCCACGGAGCGGCTGGGCCCGTGAGCCATGGCCGCTGAGCCTGTGCGTCCGGAGCCTGTGCTCCGCAACGGGAGAGGCCACAACAGGGAGAGGCCCGCGTACCGCAAAAAAAAAAAAAAAAAATGACCAGAAAGGGAACCTATACTCTAATGTCAACAGGTGTGGGTATTTATTAAATTTAAGGACATGTATATTGGCTATACTCCAGAATTTAACAAATAAGAAATTCTGGTAGTTGAATTAACTTTTAATTTTATATGAAATCACAATTTAAATGTACACAGATGGCATAATCACTTCAGACACTAAAAATATTCTAAAAGATCTTCAACTTAGATAACTTACATTATCCACACTTCATGAGTGTGAATGTTGTGGGGATATACTTATTTGATAACCAAGCTTTAGTGGTGTGATATGGACTAAAGTTAAGCAGGGTATTGTGCTTTCAGCCTCTTTCTGTGCTGACCAGATTACTTCCTAGTCCTTTCCTCTCTCCCAGTCCTTAGTCCCAGTGCTGATAATCTCCAAGTTTATCTTAGAAAAATCAGGAGTAAAGGAGAAGGGAACTAATCAGTGAAAATGAACTAAATGTCAGGTACTTTGCTAGACAGTTTATATATCATTGCATTCAATTCTCACAACCCTATGAGACAAATGTTATTTCTTTTTTACAGTTGAGGAAACTGAGACCTAAAGAGATTAAATAACTTGCCCAAGGTCACACAATTTGTAAGTGGTAGACTAGGCTTCAAACATTCTTATTTTCACTATCTACTGTGCTACTCACCTTATTATTTGTTAGCTTATTTATATTGTACACTTTAAAAGTGTCTTGTTTAATTATAATAAATTTACACAGGAGTAAGACAAGGGGATTATTATTGTTGTTTTCTTTAAAAACAGTAATGTGGTAAAATGCCTTTGAATATTTTCCTTTCTTTTAAGGACGAACGAGAAGCCAGAGAAAATGTGAAGAGAGAACAAGACGAGGCCTATCGCCTTTCACTTGAGGCTGACAGAGCAAAGGTAGGTTTGGTCAGGGGACTTCTGGGATAAAGAACTCAATCCTAAATAGTCTTTCATTATTTAAATGCCAGCCCTTTAATCATTTTGAAACCTAAGAGAGTTGGGTTTGCAGTGGAGAAAGCTAGTTTCAATTAACAGAAAGAATATAATTCTACCTCAGGTTCTTAAAGCATGGTTCATTTGACAAGATAAATTTTTTCAGGAATCATGAGAAGTGAAAACAAAAATGGGCCTAGTGTTTACTTCATTTGTTTTTAATCAGTCTGTGGTAAAATCTAGCAATGTTTAAAGAGCTCTTCAGGTGATTTTAATGTGCAGTCAGGGTTGAGAACCACTGACTTATTTAATGCTTCTTGAGCATTAAATGCTTCTGTACTGGGCATTGAAGGAGAGGAAAATGAATAAGCCACTCTTTCTGCCTTCAAAAGAAGGCTCACATTGTGCTGCAGAGTAGATTCAGTCAAGAGCACAGATAGCTGGAACACTTAGGCAAGGATCCTAAATGTTGTAAGGGAAGCACTGAGTTCTGTGAGAGTTCAATGAACAGGATTTTCAGTGGAAAGTTTTTTCCAGCTTTTTTCGAGAGCCAAGAAATGGGAATGTACTAGGCAGGGTTTCATAGAAGAGATTGTATATTTGAACTGGATAGAGAAAGGGGGGTAGGAGAGGAAGTAATGTGTGCTAGCAACAAGGAGCCAGAAAGCATGGGTTCAAGATAGAGGCTGATGTGAATAGAGTTTTGATATTTGGGTACAGGGGAGGTGGCAGAAAAGACAAGAAATGAAGACCAGAGAAAGGTCTGAAGGATCTTGAATGCTACACTACCCAGAGCTACCTAAATGTTTGAATAGGAACCCACCATGATCTTAGAGGTATGCTTTGTTGTTGCTTTTATTTCCATCCTTGTTCCAGAGAGATACACTTTCATTACCACAGTGTACCTCTGGGCCATGCTGAAAATGAACTTTTTTTCTTTTCTTTTTCTTTCTCTTTTATTTCTTTTCTTTTTTAAAAAAAGTAGGCCAGTGTTTATTAAGTGTTGGATTCCTTTCTCTTTTATCAACAGAGGGAAGCTCATGAGAGAGAGATGGCAGAACAGTTTCGTTTGGAACAGATTCGCAAAGAACAAGAAGAGGAACGTGAGGTAGAGCATAATTTTTAGAAAAGTTATTCAAATGCTAGGTCTATTTCCATTGCATTTGATACTAAGGATGTTAATATTTCCTACAACTTACTTCTTTCCACTTTTCCCAGATTCATTTTGATATGGAAGAGTAATTTTCTTTAGAAGAATCATTCCCAATCTATTGTGTTGAACTCTTAGAAAACTTGAACTTGTACTAGATTCATGGTTTTCTATTCTTTCCAATTCCTCTCCCCTTTCTTGCCTGACAAATATTCCCATCCTTCCTAAATATTGTCTCACCCAAAAAACACAAAGACTGTATTTTCTCCCCTTTTCCCAGGCTTTACTTTACCCACCAAAAGACACTGGGAGTTACTTCTGCAACATCTTTCACTGGGCCCCTATATGTGAGAAATCCATTTAGCTTGGCTGATTTTTTTCCACCCTGAGTTCAGGTCATGTCTGTGACAATATAGAGAATTTTTTCATTCACTCATTTGGCAAATATTTTTTTGACTACTTAGTGTGTGTCCAAAATCTGTTAGGAAGTAAGGGATACAGATGTGGGCCCTCTGCTCCAGGAGTTCATAGTCTTGTAAAAATAGAATTACATACTATATATAAAAGTCATTATAGAGATTTACCTAAACTGCAATGGGAAAAAAGAGAAAGGGTGTCAAATGACTTCCTAGGATGACTCACAAAAAACGGCTTTTAGAACTTTTTTCTAGACATAGGATTAATGGCAAAATTCACTTATAAATAGAGGAAGCCATCTAACAAGTGATAGAAAGACCTGGAGGGCCCTAACTTGGGCTGATGAAAACTTCATTAGTCATCACTCCTGGTCAGAGGATGCCACCTCGTAACTTATTCAACAAATTTTTTTAATTAAAGTATAGTTGGTTTACAATGTTGTGCTAGTTTCAGGTGTACAGCAAAGTTATTCAGATATATATATATATTATATATATATATGCTATACAGTAAATCCTTGTTGTTTATTTTATACATAGTAGGGTATGTCTGTTAATCCCATACTCCTAATTTATCCCTCCCCACCTCTAACCCCCTATGGTAACCATAATATTTGTCTTTCTTGGTCTGACTTACTTCACTTAGTATGATCATCTTTAGGTCTATCCATGTTGCTGCAAATGGCAATATTTCATTCTTTTTTATGGCTGAGTAATATTCCATTGTATATATGTAGCACATATTTTTTATCCATTCATCTGTTGATGGACACTTAAGTTGCTTCCATGACTTGGCTGTTGTAAATAGTGCTGCTATGAGCATTGGGGTGCATGTATCTTTTCAAATTAGAGTTTTCGTCTTTTCCAGATATATACCCAGGAGTAGGATTGCTAGATCATATGGTAGTTCTAGTTTTAGTTTTTTAAGAAACCTCCATACTGTTCTCCATAATGGCTGCACCAATTTACATTCCCACTCTCCCAGTGTAGGAGAGTTCCCTTTTCTCTAAACCCTCTCCAGTATCAGTAAATGATTTTTGAGCAAGAACTATGCTAGGCACTGAAAGAGAAACAAAGGATAGTAAGACATTTTCTGCCTGCAAAGAGAGATTACATCTTGTAGGGAAGATACAACGTGTCTACAAGTAACAGCAAATCAAGGAAAAACGTGCTAAATAACATAACAGAAATAGAAGCAAAATACTTAGAGTTCAGGGGCAAAGTAAAAATCTTTCACAGCTTTTGGAATTCAGTCAACACTACAGAAGAACTGATATTTGAACCAGGTCTTGAGAGATGTGTAAGATTTCACTGTTTGGAAATCAGAGTTTATTCATGTTCAAACACCTATCAAGTGCCTATCACACAAGTACGAAATACTATGCCTGACAAACTCTAGTATCTGTCCATGCTGAGGACTCTCAGTAATGGAAGGTAGAAAATATTTTGTTGAACATCTTCTGTGTATCAACTACTCTGCTACCTGCTTTACCTATGTTTACTCATTGACCATTAAAACAAGCTACAAGGGAAGAGATTTCTCTTTTTTTTTTTTAATTATTTTTATTTATTTATTTTTGGCTGTGTTGGGTCTTCGTTGCTGTGCACGGGCTTTCTCTAGTTGCAGCAGGCAGGGGCTACTCTTCGTTGCAGTGTGCAGGCTTCTCATTGCTGTGGCTTCTCTTGTTGTGGAGCACAAGCTCTAGGTGCACGGGCTTCAGTAGTTGTGGCTCGGGCTTTAAAGCGCAGGCTCACTAGTTGTGGCGCAGGGGCTTAGTTGCTCCGCAGCATGGGGGATCTTCCCGGACCAGGGCTCAAACCCATGTCCCCTGCATTGGCAGGTGGATTCTTAACCACTGCGCCACCAGGGAAGACCCAGTTAACTTATTTTTATTTTCCTTTTGAATGATATAAGAATTTTAAGGCTATGAATTTCCTCTGAGCACTGCTTTAAATGAATCCCAGAGATTCCAATATGAATATGAAATTTCAACAATTGTTTTCTAAATATTCTGTAGTTTTTATTATATTTCCCCTTTTACCTGAGAGTTGTTTAATAGGGTTTTTGTTGTTGTTTTTTTCTCCAAAGGGAGTGTCACCAACTTTGAAAATTGTGTTGAGATTTTAGAGAACATATATCCCAATTTCTCTCACTCATGTTAATTGGGGGAAATTTTTGTTTTCCCTATTGATGAAAATTGGGAACATGGAAATGTGAAAGTAACCAGGAACACAATATAACTGTGAAGCTGCGCATGCTAATACCAGGCTTACATGTCTAAGGAACCTGCCACAGTTCTAGGAACAAAAAGGTTTTAGTGAATTTCTGCCACAGGCAGGGACATCAGAGATCTTTAAACTCCTTCCACTGGAATATCTTGAATGTGAAACAACGTAATGCTAGATTGAGAACTAGAGCCCAACTCTAGCCATGAGATCTCCCAACAGTTTACCCCACCTGTTTGAGTCTGTGCCACATCTAGGTCCAGAAATGTGGACTTGGCCAAATCTCACAGCAGTTTAGTGGCAAAGCTGGAACTAGGACCATAGTCTCCTGCCCCCAATAAGCCTGATATTTTAATTTCTTTCCATTCCATTTTTTTATTGTAGCAAAATATATATAACAAAAATTTGCCTTTTTAACCCTTCTTTAGTACAGTTAAGTGGCATGAATTACATTCACAGTCTTGCAACCACGACCATTATTTCCAAACATTTTCATCAACCCAAACAGAGTCTTTCCTCCATTTTGTCGTTAATATATTATCCAGAATTCTGCAAAATCTTCACTCATTTCTACTTGGGAAATGTATGTTCTCTCTCTCTTTTGTGCACTCGCGCTCTCTCTCCCACTCTCTCTCCCTCTCTCTTTCTCCACCCCCATCTGTGTGTGTGTGTGTTCGCGTGCACACGCGTCTTTTGCAAATGCTTCTAATAGCCTTAATTCATGCCCTAGAAAGGAATCACAAATACCTGAGCCCTTCAGTAAAAAATAAATTACCTTTCTTCTCTGTGTAGTTACCTATCAATTTAATGTGTCATCAAGGTGGGATTTATTTTAATTAATTGCTTATTGGGCTAATATTAAGAAAATGAAAAACACATAATTCTGTTGTCCAAGCATTAGGCTTAGTTAATAAATGGGCAATAGCTTTTGATGAGTTTCTAGGAAGCAGCAGGTTTTTTCTCATCTCTCCCTCCCCCACCCCCCACAATTCCATCCATCAACAGTTTAACACCTGATTTTTGCCCTCTTTAGGCCATCAGACTCTCCTTAGAGCAGGCCCTGCCTCCAGAGCCAAAGGAAGAAAATGCTGAGCCTGTGAGCAAACTGCGGATCCGGACACCCAGTGGCGAGTTCCTCGAGCGGCGTTTCCTGGCCAGCAATAAGCTCCAGATCGTCTTTGATTTTGTAGCTTCCAAAGGATTTCCATGGGATGAATTCAAGTTACTGAGTACCTTTCCTAGGAGAGATGTAAGTTCCCATGCCTATCTCGGGAAGTGTGTCCAGATGGGAGATAGCCCATCATTAGGGCTGGACAAAGTAGTCCAAGAAAAGTGCCATGGCACAACTTACCACAAGACCACACACTCAGGAGTCCTTCTTTGTTCTGCACACCTTTCTCTCCTCAGCCTTTGGAGAAGGTATGGTTTCCCAGGCCAGCAGACATGTGCCTAGTAGCCTAGGTAAGAAATTAGGTACTAGGTCTTCCTTCCTAGTTGTTTCCCCTATTCCAGCACTCATACAGGCTTTCCCAAGATTTCATCTCTGTATACCTTAGGGTAGATGTGAGAATTATGTGCTTAACAGCTTAACAGTCAGATCAGGGTCAATGATTATAGGTTCGTGAACAAGTCATGCTAAACCAAGAGTATTTTGTGATTTGACAGTTCTTACTAGCCTGGGAAGTCAGGGAGGGTGAACTATATTCACTGTGTATCTGTATTTCAACAAGGCTTTTGATAGTCTCTCATAGTATTCTGGGGAAAAATAAAGAGATGTAAATCGACAGGTAGATTCATTGCTGATTAAATGGATGTGTCCAGAAACTGTTGACTAAGAGACTGCCTTCTCCCTGGAGGGAAACAAGAGGCTCTATATTTAATTCTTTATTACTCATCACACTTATTGGCAACTTAAATGAAGACGTTATCAGGTTTATGGATTATGAAAAATAAGATTCAAGAAAGCCTTAAAATAGTGAAATAATAGGCAAAAATGAACCTAGAAAAATTTTACAGAAATATATAGACATAGAAAGAGATGCCTGCATAGGCTTAGAAAACCAATTGCTCAAGTTTGGGATGAAAGAATCCTGCTTTAGTAGAGGTTATTGTGGTTGAATTAAGCTGAATATACATTAATAATCTGTTGTGACTCCCAACAAAAAGCCAGCTGCATTTTTAGAGGTATAATCCCAACAAGAGAATAACAAGTTGTAGTCAACTGTTTACAAAGATAAACGACCCCTGAGTAGTCCTTAGACTCCATGCTGAAACTCTGTGCTGTCGCCTGAAGAAACAGGAGATTGGGAGTTCCCTGGCAATCCAGTGGTTAAGACTCCACGCTCCCAGTTCAGGATGCACAGGGTCGATCCCTGGCCGGGGAATTAAGATCCCACATGCCGCATGGCATGGCCAAAAAAAAAAAAAAGCAACAGGAGCTTATCTAGAACAGGGCTGGAAGGAAGGGAAGGGAAGTGGAAATCATATCATTTGGGGAAATATTTTCCTCTAGAGAAGGCACGGCCATGGGAGATGTGATTTTTGTCTTCAGCTACTTGAAAGCCTGCAGTGAAAAAGAGGGATCTGATTTTGTGCAGCTTCAATGATAAAGTGGGACCAATAAGTTGAAAGTTATTGGGAGGCAAATTTGGCCCAATGTAAGAAAGCCACTTTCTAAGAAAAGAATATTTTGTGTTGTGAGGTAGTGATTTTTCTGTTTTTGGAGATAATGAAGCACTACTGAATTATCACTTTTTTTATAGTAATGGATAAATAGGGAGAAGGAGTCACTCCTGGAGTTCCTACTTTATATGTTCCTACTTTATATGAAAAGGGGCTTAGACTAGCTTATCTCTAAGATACATTTTTTTTTGGGGGGGGTGGTATATAGTTGCTTTACAATGTTCTGTTAGTTTCTGTTGTACAATGAAGTGAATCGGCTACATGTGTACACATATCCCCCTCCCTCCCACCCCCATCACCAACCCATCCATCTAGGTCACCACAGAGCACCGAGCAGGCTCCCTGTGTTGTATAGCAGGTTCCCACTAGCTACCTGTTTTACACAGGGCAGTGCACATATGTCAATCCCAATCTCCCAGTTCATCCCCCCCGCCCGCCCTGTGTCCACACATCCACTCCCTACGTCTTTGTCTTTATTCCTGCTGTGCAAATAGGTTCATCAATATCGTTTGTCTAGATTCCACATACATGCATTAATATACGATACTTGTTTTTCTCTTTCTGACTTACTTCACTCTGTATGACAGACTCTAGGTCCATTCACCTCACTATAAATAACTCAATTTCATTCCTTTTTATGGCTGAGTAATATTCCGTTGTATATATGTGCCACATCTTCTTTATCCATTCCTCTGTCGATGGACACTTAGGTTGATTCCATGTCCTGGCTATTGTAAATAGTGCTGCAGTAAACATTGAGGTGCATGTGTCTTTTTGAATTATGGTTTTCTCAGGGTATATGCCCAGTAGTGGGATTGCTGGGTCGTATTGTAGTTCTATTTTTAGTTTTTTAAGAACCCTCCATACTGTTCTCCATAATGGCTGTATCAATTTACATCCCCACCAACAGTGCAAGAGGGTTCCCTTTCTCCCCACCCTCTCCAGCATTTATTGTTTGTAGATTTTTTGACGATGGCCATTCTGACCAGTGTGAGGTGATACTTCATTGTAGTTTTGATCTGCATTTCTCTAATAATTAGTGATGTTGAGCATCTTTTCATGTGCCTCTTGGCCATCTGTATGTCTCCTTTGGAGAAATGTCTATTTAGGTCTTCTGCCCATTTTTTTAATTCTGCTGTTTGTTTTTTTGATATTGAGCTTCATGAGCTGTTTGTATATTTTGGAGATTAATCCCTTGTCAATTGCTTCATTTGCAAATATTTTTGCCCATTCTGAGGCTTGTCTTTTCATCTTGTTTATGGTTTTCTTTACTGTGCAGAAGCTTTTAAGTTTCACTAGGTCCCATTTGTTTATTTTTGTTTTTATTTTCATTACTCTAAGAGGTGGGTCAATTATCTTGCTGTGAATTATGTCAAAGAGTTCTTATGTTTTCCTCTAAGAGTTTTGTTTTGTTTTGTTTTTTTAACTTATTTTATTTTGGCTGCATTGGGTCTTCATTGCTGCACACGGACTTTTCTCTGGTTGCAGTGAGAGGGGCTACTCTTCGTTGTGGTGTGCAGGCTTCTCATTGTGGTGGCTTCTCTTGTTGGGAGCACTGGCTCTAGGCACGCAGGCTTCAGTAGTTGTGGTGCACAGGCTTAGTTGCTCCACGGCATGTGGGATCTTCCCGTATCAGGGCTCGACCCATGACTCCTGCACTGGCGGGTGGATTCTTAACCACTGTGCCACCATGGAAGCCCCCCTCTAAGAGTTCTATAGTGTCCAGTCTTACATTTAGGTCTTTAATCCACTTTTAGTTTATTTTTGGGTATGGTGTTAGGGAGTGTTCTAATTTCATTCCTTTACATGTAGCTGTCCAGTTTTCCCAGCACTACTTATTGAAGAGACTGTCTTTTCTCCATTGTATATCCTTGCCTCCTTGGTCATAGATTAGTTGACCATAGGTGCGTGAGTTTATCTCTGGTCTTTCTATCCTGTTCCATTGATCTATATTTCTGTTTTTGTGCCAGTACCATATTGTCTTGATGACTGTAGCTTTGTAATACAGTCTGAAGTCAGGGAGTCTGATTTCTCCAGCTCCGTTGTTTTCCCTCAAGTTTGCTTCAGCTATTCAGGGTCTTTTGTGTCTCCATACAAATTTTAAGATTTTTTGGTTCATAAAAAATCATTTCTGTAAAAAATACCATTGGTAATTTGATACGGATTGCACTGAATCTGTAGATTGCTTTGGGTAGTATAGTCATTTTCATAGTATTGACTCTTCCAATCCAAGAACATGGTATATCTCTCCATCCGTCTGTGTCATCTTTGATTTCTTTCATCAGTGTCTTATATTTTTCTGAGTAGAGTTCTTTTACCTCCTTATGTAGGTTTATTCCTAGGTATTTAATTCTTTTTTGTTGCAGTGGTAAATGGGAGTGTTTCCTTAATTTCTCTTTCTGATTTTTCATTGTTAGTGTATAGGAATGCAAGAGATTTCTGTGCATTAATTTTTTATCATGCAACTTTGCCAAATTTATTGATTAGCTCTAGTAGTCTTCTGGTGGCATCTTTAGGATTATCTATGTATAGTATCGTGTCATCTGCAAACAGTTTTACTTCTTCTTTTCCAATTTGTATTCCTTTTATTTATTTTTCTTCTGATTGCTGTGGCTAGGACTTCCAAGACTATGTTGAATAATACTGGCAAGAGTGGACATCCTTGCCTTGCTCCTGATCTTCGAGGAAATGCTTTCAGTTTTTCACCATTGAGAATGATGTTTACTGTGGGTTTGTTGTATATGGCCTTTATTATGTTGAGGTAGGTTCCTTCTGTGCCCACTTTCTGTAGAGTTTTTATCATAAATAGTTTTGAATTTTGTCAGAAGCTTTTTATGCATCTATTCAGATGACCATATGGTTTTTATTCTTCAGTTTGTTAATATGGTGTATCACATTGATTGATTTGCATATATTAAAGAATCCTTGCATCCCTGGGATGAATCCCACTTGATCATGGTGTATGATCCTTTTAATGTGTTGTTGGATTCTGTTTGCTAGTATTTTGTTGAGGATTTTTGCACCTATATTCATGAGTGATATTGGCCTGTAATTTTCTTTTTTTTGTAGTATCTTTGTCTGGTTTTGGTAGGGTAATAGTGGCCTCATAGAATGACTTTGGGAGTGTTCCTTCCTCTGCAATTTTTTTGGAAGAGTTTGAGAAGGATGGGTGTTAGCTCTTCTCTGAATGTTTGATAGAATTCACCTGTGAAGCCATCTGGTCCTGGACTTTTGTTTGTGGGAAGATTTTTAATCACAGTTTCAATTTCATTACTTGTGATTGGTCAGTTTACATGTTCTGTTTCTTCCTGGTTCAGTCTTGGAAGGTTATACCTCTCTAAGAATTTGTCCATTTCTTCCAGGTTGTCCATTTTATTGGCATAGAGTTGCTTGTAGTAGTCTCTTATGATGCTTTGTATTTCTGTGGTGTCCGTTGTAACTTCTTCTTTTTCATTTCTAATTTTATTAATTTGAGTCCTCTCCCTCTTTTTCCTGATGAGTCTGGCTAAAGGTTTTTCAGTTTTGTTTATCTTCTCAAGGAACCAGCTTTTAGGTGATTGATCTTTGCTATTGTTTTCTTTGTTTCTATTTCATTTATTTCTTCTCTGATCTTTATGATTTCTTTCCTTCTACCAACTTTGGGTTTTGTTTGTTCTTCTTTCTCTAGTTCCTTTAGGTGTAAGGTTAAATTGTTTATTTGAGGTTTTTCTTTTTTCCTGAGGTAGGATTGTATCTCTATAAACTTCCCTCTTAAAACTGCTTTTGCTGCATCCCATAGGTTTTGTTTTGGATCGTCGTGTTTTCATTGTGATTTGTCTCTAGTTATTTTTTGATTTCCTGTTTGATTTCTTCAGTAATCTCTTGGTTATTTAGTAATGTTATGTTTAGCCTCCATGTGTTTGTGTTTTTTACATTTTTTTCCTTGTAATTTATTTCTAATCTCATAGTGTTGTGGTCGAAAAAGATGCTTGATATGACTTCAGTTTTCTTAAATTTACCGAGGCTTGATTTTAGACCCAAGATGTGATCTATCCTGGAGAATGTTCCGTGTGCACTTGAGAAGAAAGTGTAATCTGCTGTTTTCAGATGGAATGTCCTATAAATATCAATTAAATCTATCTGGTCTGTTGTGTCATTTAAAGCTTGTGTTTCCTTGTCAATTTTCTGTCTGGATGATCTGTCCATTGGTGTAAGTGAGGTGTTTAAGTCCCCAACTATTGTTGTGTTACTGTCGATTTCCTCTTTTAGAGCCGTTAGCATTTGCCTTATGTTTTGAGGTGCTTCTGTGTTGGGTGCATATATATTTATAATTGTTTTATCTTCTTCTTGGATTGATCCCTTGATCATTATGTAGTGTCCTTCCTTGTCTCTTGTAACATTCTTTATTTTAAAGTCTATTTTATCTGATATGAGTACTGCTACTCCACCTTTCTTTTGATTTCCATTTACATGGAATATCTTTTTCCATCCCCTCACTTTCAGTCTGTATGTGTCCCTAGGTCTGAAGTGGGTCTCTTGTAGACAGCATATATGTGGGTCTTGTTTTTGTATCCATTCAGCGAGCCTGTGTCTTTTGGTTAGAGCATTTAATCCATTCACATTTAAGGTAATTATAGATATCTATGTTCCTATTACCATTTTCTTAATTGTTTTGGGGTTTTTTTTGTAGGTCCTTTTCTTCCCTTGTGCTTCCCACTTAGAGAATTTCCTTTAGCATTTGTTGTAGAGCTGGTTTGGTGGTGCTAAATTCTCTTAGCTTTTGCTTGTCTGTAAAGTTTTTGATTTCTCCATCAAATCTGAATGAGATCCTTGCCAGGTAGAGTAATCTTGGTTCTAGTTTCTTCCCTTTCATCACTTTAAATATATCGTGCCTCTCCCTTCTGGCTTGTAGAGTTTCTGCTGAGAAATCAGCTGTTAACCTTATGGGAGTTCCCTTGTATGTTATTTGTCATTTTTCCCTTGTTGCTTTTAATGATTTTTCTTTGTCTTTAATTTTTGTCAGTTTGATTACTATGTGTCTCAGCATGTTTCTCCTTGAGTTTATCCTGCCTGGCACTCTCTGTGCTTCCTGGTCTTGGGTGGCTATTTCCTTTACCATGTTAGGGAACTTTTCGACTATAATCTCTTCACATATTTTCTCAGGTCCTTTCTCTCTCTCTTCTCCTTCTGGGACCCCTATAATGTGAATGTTGGTGTGTTTAATGTTGTCCCAGAAGTCTCGTAGGCTGTCTTCATTTCTTTTCATTCTTTTTTCTTATTCTGTTCCACAGCAGTGAATTCCACCATTCTGTCTTCCAGGTCACTTATCCGTTCTTCTGCCTCAGTTATTCCGCCATTGATTCCTTCTAGTGTATTTTTCATTTCAGTTATTGTAATGTTCATCTCTGTTTGTTTGTTCTTTAATTCTTCTAAGTGTTTTTTCTTTAATTCTTCTAGGTCTTTGTTACCCATTTCTTGCATCTTCTTGATCTTTGCTCCATTCTTTTTCTGAGGTCCTGGTTCATCCTCAATATCATTATTCTGAATTCTTTTTCTGGAAGGTTGCCTATCTCCACTTCATTTAGTTGTTTTTCTCGGGTTTTGTCTTGTTTCTTCATTTGGTACATAGTCCTCTGCCTTTTCATTTTGTCTGTCTTTCTGTGAATTTGGTTTTCATTCCACAAGCTGGAGGATTGTAGTTCTTCTTGCTTCTGCTGTCTGCCCTCTGGTGGATGAAGCGATCTAAGAGGCTTGTGCAAACTTCCTGATGGGAGGGACTGGTGGTGGGTAGAGTTGGGTGGTGCTCTGTTGGGCAGAGCTCAGTAAAACTTTAATCCACTTGTCTGCTGATGGGTGAGGCTGAGTTCCCTCCCTGTTGGTTGTTTGGCCTGAGGCGACCCAACACTGGAGCCTACCAGCTCTTTGGTGGGGCTAATGGCGGACTCCAGGAGGGCTCAGGCCAAGGAGCACTTCCCAGAACTTCTGCTGCCAGTGTCCTTGTCCCCGCGGTGAACCACAGCCAACCCCCACCTCTACAGGAGACCCTCCAACACTAACAGGTAGGTCTGGTTCAGTCTCCTGTGGGGTCACTACTCCTTCCTCTGGGTCCTGATGCGCACACTACTTTGTGTGTGCCCTCCAAGAGTGGAGTCTCTGTTTCCCCCAGTCCTGTCAAAGTTCTGCAATCAAATCCCGCTAGCCTTCAAAGTCTGATTCTCTGGGAATTCCTCCTCCCGTTGCCAGACCCCCAGGTTGGGAAGCCTGACGTGGGGCTCAGAACCTTCACACCAGTGGGTGGACTTCTGTGGTATAATTGTTCTCCAGTTTGTGAGTCAGACACACGGCGGTTATGGGATTTGATTTTATTGTGATTGCATCCCTCCTACCATCTCATTGCGGCTTCTCCTTTGTCTTTGGATGTGGGGTATCTTTTTTGGTGAGTTCCAGGGTCTTCCTGTTGATGATTGTTCAGCAGTTAGTTGTGATTCCGCTGCTCTCGCAAGAAGGAGTGAGTACATGTCCTTCTACACCACCATCTTGAACCAATCTCCTGAGCTTGTCTTTTAATGCCCAGTCAAATGTCATCTCCTTTGGGAAGCCCTCCCCATCTCCCAAGCTCCTCACCTATGTACCCATTGCAGTTTATACATTCCTCTCTTATAGGACTTGTCCTATTTTTCTGTAATCATTTACAGAGACTGTCCATATCATGTTCATGTCTATCTCCCCTGAAGTTCCCAGCATGGTGCCTCACACATAAGTATTCAAGTTACTGTTGTCAAGTGTTAATGACCTCAGGTCTGATCCTAAATCCCTGATTCCAGAGTGAACTAGAGAGGCTGTTCCAAATGAGAACCGGTGCCCTAGGCCCACCCAGATTCCAGACCCAGGCCTAAACCCAGAGAGCCCACCCAGGACTCATTAGACCTCCTAGACCTAGGGGTGGGATGAGAGTTAATGGCCCTTCATCCTTCTCTGAATGCTCTTCCAAGTCTAATGACTAGTGTTTTTGCAAGGCTATTCTGTGACAGCCATCTGTGTCTGCAGGGATTAGGATCTAATTTGTAAAAGTCATCTTAAATTACAGCCAAACTAAAGACTGTTAAAAAGCACATCTTAAGACCTTGCCTTTTTAATAACAAATAACATAAGACTTAGCTCTAGGAGTCTTACTGTGTCTTTAGCCTTTTTTCCACAAAGCAGAGACTAGCTTCTCACCAAAGGACCTGTTAAACATTCTTCTGTGTCCCCACCCCCAAATCAAAACAGTACTTCATGTTAAGATTTCCCAACTGTCCAACTATTTACTAAATGTCTGCTGGGTATACCACTGAACTGAGCGCTGTGGGACAACCAAAATAGCAGCAGACACAGGCCTTCCTGGGAGAAGCTGATTGTCAAGATACTGAGAGCACTGTGTTATTTGTTAGTTTTGTTATGTTGTTTTCCATTTTGCTAATAACAGTTACTAAGAGGGGAAGTAATATTCATTTCAGAGCTACCGTCATTAAGCCCTACCTGGTGGGTATGTTAGAGCCATGTGAACATCATTGGCCCATTTGCCTTACTCCGGCATTGCCCTGGCAGTGAGGTAATTGAGTCTAAAAGCTGACCCCCCCCTACTACTTACCCTTTCTTGGAGTCAGAGTAAGGGGCCCCTCCAGCCCCAAATTTCCCTCTGGACCTGCAACTGTCTGGCACCACTCAGTGTGAAGTTGTCAATATCTCCCAGCCTTCCTCTTCCCTTTTCTTTCCTCCTTGCTTTCCCACCGCTCCATCTTCTTTCCAATTCTATTTCACCCTTTTAACCCTCTCCCCCTTCTTTCCACTCTTCCCTCCTTTTTTTTCTTTGTTTTTTTAATCCCACAACTCTTCTCCTTCCTGCCTCCTCTCTTTTCCTTCTTTTCTGTACTCATATCCACCTCATTCAGAGAAGCTCCACCTGCAACTGGAACATGAGGTCTTTCTATTTATCAAAGGAGTGCAGCCTACTGGGAAACATGGATGGTGATGGCAGTGAGCTTCAGGACTGGTGGCCTGTGTGCCTTGTCACTTACATAATCACACAGCCCCCATTCTTGCCCCAAGAACATCTCTTCCTCCAGATCTATAGCTGTGAACCCCCAAAACAGGCAAACATGCATGCAGAAATACATTATCAGAAATTTTATATTCTAGAACAAAGAGGAACAGGAGAGTGAGTATAAACAAACTCCTAGCAGGGATTTTTACAAAGTACACCTTCAGGAAAGGTTTCTTTGAAAGAACTGGGAGGAAAGCCTTACAAAGTTAGGGTACACAGATTCCTTCCTCAGTCACCCATCCACTTTTGCTACGCTAAGCACCAAGCTAAGCACTATGCTCAGCACTGGGAACACAGTGTTGAAAAACAATGACATAGTTATTACCCTTGTCAAACTGACAGTCTGTTTCCAGAAGCTACTGCTGGAAGACATTTGACTTCATTGATAATACAAGGATATCCTATTTGCCACCATAAGGAATTAGAAATAGGTTAATCTGCATGTATGCTGGTATTCATTCTTTCATAGAGTAAAACATTTGCTGAGCAACCACATGGCCCACCTCCATACCAGACACTGATGATATAGAAATAAAAGGAATTGTTACTGGCCTTGAAGGGTTCACATTCTAGTAAAAACACACATGTAAAGCAAATTGCATTACATATCATACTGACAGTTGGAAGGATAGGTAATTTCAGCCTGCAGTGATAAGACATTATAAAGGAAATGAATTTGACCTGAGCCTTTCACAGAGAGCTGTTGGGTGAATGGAAACAAAATAGCTTTGTTAAAAGTAAAAGTTTCAGTGGTACTTAGACCTGTATCTGAATCTCACCTCATCACATACTTGTTTTATGACATTGGGCAACTTACTTGGCCCTGCTGAACTTTTAGTTCTTCACCTTTAAAAGAGAATAATATCTAGCTCAGAGAGTTGTGATAAAAGTTAAATAAGTGAATGTAAACTACTATGTCCCTGCCATGTAATAAACAGTATCTGCTATAATTGTCCTAAGTGGAGAGAGGCAGAAGAGGTGGGAAAGGCTTACAGCTAAAGAAAGCATGATAGCAGTGAATTCTTCCACTAGAGCAATGATGGATATTTCCATTTAAAATATCCAAATGCTCTAAACCAGACAAAAGAATGTATCTTTGGAATCATAATATCTCATGTTTGAAAAGAATCTCAGAGATATCAAAGCCAACTGTCACTTTACAGATGGTAGAATCAAAGCATGGTAAAATTATACACTTTCCTTAAGTCACATGGTCAATTACAACAGCAGAGCTGACCCTAAAACCCAAGTTTTCTCATGGCCATTACTGTTTAAGATCATTGGCTCCTTTTAAAACTCTGTTAATAGATTAGAGTTTCACCTTAAAATTAGAGCCAAAGAACAATAGAACTTTAAAAATCAACATTAGAGACCACCTAGTAAATGCAATAAATTGCAGCTCCAAGCACCAATATTTTAAAATATTCAGTACTTCAGTGACTTTCATATGTTAATGTCTCTAATATTGCAGTGGAACTGATTTCCAATTTATGTTAGACTGAGTTTGATTTAAAAAAAAAAAAAAGAACCAGAAGGAAAAACTTTAATGCCATTGAACTACCTATACCTTAAAAGCTTTGATTTCAAGATAAAGCAAGATGAAGCATGTAATCAATGAAATACATGTTAAAGTTACTGCTGCTGAGCTTGTTCCATTCCCTACAGATATTGTATATCACCATATCTAATTATTTGAGATTTTCCAGTATCCCTAAATAATCGAGATTCAGAGAATAAGAACTATGATTGTGGGATGGAATGCAATTAGTATCTAGTTGGTCACAATATTAATTCTAACTCTAAACTTCTCTCAAATCTGTTTTTTTCTTTTCCTTGCCCCCACACCACTGCCCAAATCTTCATGGCCCAGATTAAACCTTGCAGCATCCTAATTCATCTCGCTGATTCCAATCTTGCCTACCCCACCTCCTATCAATCCTTCCTACTGTCTCTCAAGTTATTTTTCTGAAACATAGGTTTGGTGATATCTCATCTCTCTCCTGCTTAAAAGCCTCTAGTGGTTCTAATGCCCTACAGGAAAAAACTGTAAACTCCTTCCAAAGCATACAAAAGCCTTCATAATCTCATACCATCTCCTCCCCCCATCCCCAACCCCTCAGTTCTTCTCACTCCCTCCATTACTTTTCTACCACATGCATCCCACCATTTAGCCACAATAAACTTTTTGACTGAAAGAAACCAGGAGATCTTACTAAGATGCAGATACATTCAGTTATCGCACTCCTCTTCTTATCAGCTTTGGGAAGTAGCAAGATAGGTGGTAGTCTGTGCCATTCAACAGATATGCAGGCCTGAGGTGAAACGACTCGCTTGAGAGCTGCACATTCAGTTAATGACCACTCAGGACTGCAGCCCAGGCTTCTCAATTGCTTTATTTCCAAAAGCAACTTTGTAAGGAAAAATGGTCCTGGAGTATTTTGACCACGGGACGTTTGAGTTTATAGGTTGAAGTCATTTGGTAAACTGTTTACATAATATTTACAAAAGAAACAAAATAGCAAGGGATTTAAAAGAATAATATAGCTGCTTCTTAAATAAGTCTATACATGAAACTCTAATCTGGCATAACAGCAGTCTAATTAAAGGGAAAAATATTGTTTCTAGCAAGGGTGGTTTATATTTCTTCAGGTTATTCATTTTTTTAAGAAATCTATTATTTTCTAAATTGTAAGTTTCAATTTTTTTAAATAATGAGATGAAGCATCCTGTGCCTTAATAATGCCTTACATGCAGAATCAATCTGAAAATTCATAGCTTTGGGGGGCCTCTACTTTATCGTTGGAGTGATTGAGGAGAGGGGAATAGAGAGAAAACAATGGTATAGAGGAAGGAACTTTGGACTGAGAATCGCATGATTATTAGCTGTGCAACCTTCAACAAGGTACACCCTCTCTCTGTATCCCAGTTTTCTTTTCTATAAAACAGAAGCAATAAATTCTGCTTCTCCCAGGACCATAGCATGGCTCAAATAAGGCAGTGTGTATGAGTGCTTTGTAAACTGTGAGATACTGTCCAAATATGAAAAGTAAAGATGATCATGATGATTCTCCAATAGCCAAGTGTGCAGGATAAAAGAAATTTTTAATAGTATTTATTGAGGGCTTACTATGTCCTGTATGCATTATCTCATTTAATCCTAAAAACTATTCTAAAGGTCAGTATTCATACTGTATGCACTGAGAGGGGGAAACTCAGGCACAAAACTTATCCAATGTCATAGTATATATCAGAACCAGACACAAACCTGTGTGTGTGTGATTCTGGAGTCTGTGCTCTTAATCCCTATGCCATTATGCTCCTGAGCCAGGTAAGGAATAAATTAGTGAGGTAGTTTATCATCTAGAAAAATACTTTAAATGTGTAAATGAAGCTCAGTTCTATACATTTGGAAAGATTGCATTATCTCTGATTTCTTTATATTGTCCTTGTAATTTTTATTCCTAAGTCACAGCCAGATGTAGGTAAAGTTGTATTTCATACTCTGTTTATCCAGGCACTGTGCTAAGTACTAAGGAATGAGGCACAGTCCTTCCTTTGAGAATGCTCTGGCCTCTCATATAAATAATCCTCATAGTGTAGTTCACGCAGTGGGTCCTAAGAATAGTCAGACCAAAAGGGCAGAAGAAGTCAGAGCTGGCCTGTGTGACCAAGAAAAGCTTTGTAGAGGAGGTAGCAGATGAACAGAATTTTGAGATGATAGGATTTCTGGTGGGCTGATAGGGGAGAACATTCTCCAGCCCTTGGGCCAGCTTAAAGAAAGAATCTAATGTTGGAAAGTTCAAGGCATGGCTAGACAATGGAGCATAGACCAGATTGATTGAAATATGGAGTTTGTATCATAAAGTTCTGAGAAAAGGCTGAATGGGGATTGTATAAAACCTAGAATATCAGGAAAGGGAGCTTGGCTTTATTCCATGTAGTTTGCTGAGGAAGGGAATGACATGGTCATCATGGTTATCTTCAACATAAGAACAGTTAGCCCTACACTACTCCATAATGTACAAATTCACATTGCCTGGCACATAGTAGGTGCTCAGTAAATGTTAATTCTCTGATCTCTTTCTACCCTTAATATCTAGGGGATCTCATTCATCTTGTGGCTTCAATTACCATATATACAGTTGCAGCTCTGAAGTGTATATCTCCAGCCCAAGCTTTCTCCTGAACTCCAGACATTTATTCATACAACTGCCTACTCAACATTTCCATTTTACGTCTGATTGGCATCTCAAGTTAAACATAGTCAAAACTGAACTCCTGATTTCTTCCCTCCCCCAAATCTGCTCCTCTTGTAGTCATCCTCACCTCATTAAATGACAGCTTCATTCTTGTTCAGGCCAGAAACCTTTGATTTATCCTTGACTCCTCTTTCTCTCTTTTTCTATCCAACTCATAAGCAAATTCTGTTGGTTTTACCTTCAAAATGTATATCCAGAATCTACTTCTCACTGCCTGCACAACTAAACCCTAGTCCAAGCCACTATGGTTTCTTGTCTAGATTATTGTAATGGTGTCCTCCCTCCACCTGCGTACCCTCCCCCTTTCAGTCTTTTTTTCTAAAAAAACAAAACAAACAAAAAAAAATAGTTTTGTCGTTTTTTAATATAAAGCAGATCGTGTCATTTCTCTTCTCAAAACCCTGTCATGGCTCCCCACCTAGTTCTGAGTTTTTGAAAGACCCTCCCTGATGTGACTCCCTGGCATTTCTCTGACCCCGCTCAATCTTTTTCAGTCACCCTGGCATCCTTGTTGTTTATTAAAAACCATGAAACGTTTTCCCACTTTGGCTTCTTGTACTTGTACTGTCTTCCTCTAGATATCCATATTGCTCATGCCCTTATTTCCTTTAGGTCTCTGCTCAAATATTGCCTTTCCACTGAGGCCTTTTCTGACCAAACTATATAAAAAAGCAGTCCTCCTTCCCTCTTCTCTGTTGCCACCTTCCCTACCCTGCCAGACTGGCAATCCCTATGCTGAACTGATCACCATCTGACATAGGGAATAATAGATATTTACTTGTTTATTATCTACACCCTACTAGAATAAAAGCTTTTTGAAGGTGAGAACTTTACTTATTCACTGCTATATAGCTGGCACCTAGAACTGTACCTGGAACTTAACCGATGATCAGTAAATATCTGTTGAATGAATGAATGAAGCAGACAACCTGTGAAGTAATAATAATGCTGCCTACCACTGTGTGAGTTCCCACTGTGTGTTGGGCAGCTGTGCTATGCACTAGACAGGTATCATTTAATTGAATCCTTACAACAATCCTATGAGATTGGTATTATCCTTACTCCATAATTGAAAAAATTAAAGGCACAAAAAAACAGATTTAAAACCCAGGTCAAGAATCTATTATACCAAGCAAATATTATCTCCATTTTACAGATACAGAAAGTGAAACTCTAAGGGTTTTGAGCAAGGTCACCTAGCCAGGAAGTAGCAGAGCTGGAAATTAAATATGAAGGTGCTGATTCTTTTTCTGTTCTATCTCACTGGTAGTTTGGACAGATGAATTGACATGGAAAAAGACTGAAGCCAGAATAGTCGGGGGATGTTGCAGTACTTAAAATAAGACTGACAAAAATGCAGCCAAGCAGGGGAAGATTAGACAGGTGGTTGTATGTAAACTCTAACGCCTGGACTAAGTATTGTGATAAATGGTTCCATAGCTTTTCCTGCCCTCCCTATACTTGGAGTCAGACGACTCTTCATTCTAATGCTGGCACTTCTGTTCACTTTCTGAGTTACACTGAGTAAATGATTTCTATTTTTCTATATTTCAGTTACTTCATCTTTCAAGTGAGGATAATATCAAGCATCCTCACAGATATATTGTGATGATAAGATCAAAAGTGATAATGAAAACACTTGGTAAATGGCAGAGGGCCATGCCATTTGATTTGGTAATGCTGAGTTTCTTTGATCCATCTCCAGGAAGTCACTGCTTTTGACCTGTCTCTTGCCTTTAAAAAATAAGTTTTTAGACACATTCCTCATTCTTAATGTGAGGTGACCTGTTCTTTGTCACTTGGATTATAAAACACCCTTCCTTGGAAGAAAGTCCACTATTTATTGTAGTTCCTTTAGTGCAGGAAAAATGTGTTCTGAGCATTGGCAGTCACGATGGGGGAGAGAGCATGATGCTATAGTATAAAGAACGAGTTATCAGGTGGACCTTGGATGTGTCACATAATCTCTATAAAATGGTTCCTTCACCTGTAAAAAGGCAGATAATAATAGCCACATATGGGGTGGTTGTAAGAATTAAGTGAGGTGATTTGAGAGTGAGGATATGACATGTAGTAGGTACCCAGGATATGTGAGGCTTTAAGACATGTAGACCTTGTGCTGGGAAGGAATAACACAGCTCACCATGCTCATGCCCCTGGGCAGGGCACTGTGTGTAGGATGAAACCACACCATCTCACTTTCAGTCAGACTTTCCTGTGAGGAAGTATATTCTCTCCTCCTCCTTCCACATCACTGTTTCCATAAAGCAGAATCCTCTTAGTTGGGATTGGATGGAAATGTGACTAAACACCAAAGAGGTTTTCAGTAAAATATGTTGGTACAATTTTTTGCTTAGTTTCAAGACGAGTTGGGTCTAAGCCTTCCAAAAGTGAGTGGATTGCTGATGTGAAAGTTTTCTTCGAAATTTTTATGCCTGATTTGGTGATCTCTTTGCTTCTCACAGCCTTTTCCAGCTTTTAGTCAGACAAGGATAATAATAATTATTAATGTGCCACTCTGTGCCAGACACTTTAGAAAGTATTCTCTCAATCTTTATACAAACCCTAAAGCATAGATAGTAGCCCCATTTTATAAATAAGATAACTGAGGCTAAGAGACATTAAGTACCATTTCCAGGGTCACGTACATAGTAACTGACATAATTGTGATTTAAACCTCCAGAGCCTATGCTGTTTATCCTAAACGGGATACTTTTTCATATATAATGTGTTGGGGGGTCCCCAAGACCCACCTCCAGGTTCTGTGATATTCTAGGAGGACTCACAGGACTGAGCAGTCATATTCACAGCTGTGATTTATTACAGCAAAAGAATACAAAGCAAAATCAGCAAAGAGAAAAGGCACACGGGGCCAAGTCTAGGGAAAACCAGGCAAAGCTTCCAAGGGTCCTCTCCTAGTGGAGTCACACAGGATGAGCTTAATTCCCCCAGCAGTGGTTTGGGACAACACATGCGAAATGTTGTCAAGCAAGGAAGCTTTTTAGGGACTTAATGCCCAGGGGCTTAGTTGGGGGCTGATTATATAAGTACCCTCTGCCTGGTACATACCAAATTCCAGAATCCGAGAAGGAAAGCAGGTGTTCAGCATAACTATATTGTTTGCACAAACGATTTAAGGTTAGTGAGCTGCTCTTACCGGTTCTGAGAATAGTGGGAAGCCTCCTAAAAAGCCAAGTTCCCAGATACCAGCCAAAGGCTGACCTTGTAAGCAAGCCTTTCAAAGAATAGCAGTCAGGCCTGCTATATGTTAACTCTTTTCTGCAGACATCATGCCTTTTGCTCTTGACCGAGGCATCTTTACAGAAAAATTATGATCAGTAGGAAGCTACACACAGAGTGAGAAAAACCTATAGTATTGATCTCAGTTATTTATGCTTTTTAGGGATCCTGGACTCAGCCAGTTAAAACAAATTCCATTAACCATTAAAGTCTGTCTTAGAAAGCCAGATGGCTTCCTCTTTGAGTTTCTGTATTAACCCTTTTTCTCACCTTGCCCAAGGCATCGGTTCAGGTACAGCACAATTCTAGCCAAGATGAAGCTGACCTGAACGTCTTCAAATACTGAGGCAGTGTCATGATATCAGGGTACACACCAGAAGTACAATCACAGAGGGCATTCGTGGTACCCCTGGAAACAAAGTTTACAAGTGTTAGAGCACCCCAAGCAGGACATACATTAGTCAGGGCCACTGTGATACCTCCCACCATTGGGTTCTCAGTCAGCAATTTAGTTCAGCCCTTGGTTTCAGAGGGACTGCCTAAGGCAGTCTCAGTTTTGCTTATCCGTGACACCAGTTCACTCACCTCATGAATATAGACGGCATCTGGAGGTGTTCTGTTTGGAAGTTAAGGAGCTGAGGCCACCTCCTGCTGTCTCATAGTCACCACTGTCATGTGTGATTGTAGACTCAGCAGTCAGTTTGAATTCAAAGCACTTGCAGCAGCTTGGAAAGGCAGCATGGGGAGTTTTCCTTCAGGAAGAGGGGAACGTTTCCAGGAACAGTTTGGAATAGCAAAGATTTTAACACTTTCTTCCTCCCTTGCACCCCCGCTCCCCCGCCAGGGGCCAGGGTTTTGATTTGTTTTGTTTTTTCTTCTTTACAAAATCGTTGTGTCTCCGCAGTCATAATTTTACCTTTTTTTTTTTTTATGATTATCCCCTACTTTCATCCAGACCTTTCCTCAGGAAGGACTGTATATGCAACAGGGCCAAAGAGTTTTATAGAAAATCATTTTTATACGGCTTAACCAGAAAGGCACATCATGTTTAGGAATTGGTTAGTACAAAATCCTTAATTATGAAAAATTTTCAAAACAACTTTATATAACCTCCCATCCTTTTTGTCCTGTTCATTTATCCAGTGAGCAGCCTAGAAAAGATCAATCTCTTTTTGAGAACAGTTGCATTTAATAATCAGACTGTCTTTCTAAGGTGTGTGCTCCCAGAGAAAGGTGAAAGGAGTAGAGTCAAGCTATTTATTAGTCCACTGTTGGAAACTGCAACTATTCTGGGAAGTTGAACACAAGTCATGAGCAGTGAGACATCTCCCAAAGGAAGTTGAAAGTCCGTTCTGTCAAGAGTGGGCAAGGAGGTCACACTCCTTGTGATATGCTCTCCCCCAACTTGCAGGAATGCATTCAGTCTCTGCATCAAATATAAACCCGTCAGCGTCTTGATTTTATTTATTTATTTTTAAAAATAAATTTCTTTATTTTTGGCTGTGTTGGGTCTTCGTTGCTGTGCGGGGGCTTTCTCTAGTTGCGGCAAGCGGGGGCTACTCTTCGTTGCGGTGCGCGGGCTTCTCATTGTCTCATTCGTTGCAGAGCATGGGCTCTAGGCGCGCAGACTTCAGTAGTTGTGGCACAGGGGCTCAGTAGTTGTGGCTTGCGGGCTCTAGAGCTCAGGCTCAGTAGTTGTGGCTCACGGGCTTTGTTGCTCCACGGCAAGTGGGATCTTCCTGGACCAGGGCTTGAACCCATGTCCCTTGCATTGGCAGGCAGATTCTTTTTTTTTTTTTTGCGGTACGCGGGCCTCTCACTATTGTGGCCTCTCTCGTTGCGAAGCACAGGCTCCGGACGCGCAGGCTCAGCGGCCATGGCTCATGGGCCCAGCCGCTCCGCGGCATGTGGGATCCTCCCAGACCGGGGCACGAACCCATGTTCTCTGCATCAGCAGGTGGACTCTCAACCACTGCACCACCAGGGAAGCCCCAGCAGGCAGATTCTTAACCACTGCCCCAACAGGGAAGCCCAGCAGCTTGATTTTAGATGGTCCCATCAAAAAACAAGCTCTTTCCTGTTGGCATTTGTATGTGACCCAGAAGATACAGACAACATCCATGATGTGTTCACAATTTCAGGCCCCACCCAGAGGCATCCTAAATCTACAGTGGTCCCAGAATCAAAGTCTTGTTCGTTGAGCCTATGCTTGCTTGCAGTTCAGCACAGTACATTCTGATGCTGAAGCCACTCACAGCAGTCAATATCAGGTTTTAGTTTAGAGTCAGGTCTGGACAGTTAGCATTTGTGGAGTTAGGATTCCAGTAGAAGTCAACAACTTTTCTTCAGCAGCAGCAAAGCCAAGATGCTATAGGGACAGACAGCTGTGTTACAAGTTCAAGTGACAAGCAGGCTTTCCTAAGCCCTTTTGGTCTTGTCCAAATTTACCTACTCAAAAATATGCACAGTATGCTGGAAGATCATTAGCCTCTAAAGATCAGACATCTGATTTTATAAGTACCATTATCAAACTAAAAACTGCTTTTTAAAACTCCCTACATGTATCTCTATCTGGAGATTGCCTCTCTTGTCTGTGTTGTCTCCCTTTTTCCAGAGCTTCCAATAAGCAAAAATCATTAGTTCTGGAGACTTGTTCTGTTATTCAAACAGTTTAAATTCTAACCCATTCACCAGCAGCAAAAAGCAAGGCAATCATGTTCTACTAACACTTTTTCTTTGCGGCTTTCCCTGATTGAGATGATTCCTTTAGCATTTATGAAATTAATTAGTACTGTATAATGTTTTATATCAATTTTTACCATATACCCAAATGTAGTAGCCACAAAACAATTATTTTTTTAATCCCCGCTTTTTTTCCTCATTGCAAATTTACTTAACCCTCCAGCAGTAAATTTAGCATTTAGAAGGATGATATTAAAGTTGCTGGGGGAAGATCCCTCCTGGAATGCAAGGGAAGTCAGGAAGGGAGCCATACTAGGCTGCTGCAGCAAGGGTAACAACAGCCAACTGAAGAAATGGCTGAAGTATTTTTCTCCCTTAATTTTCCCTCTGGTTTATCTAAAATTGTGCTTCAGTCCAGGGAACTGATTTAACTTTTTTTTTCCCTCCCACTTAAAGGAGAGAACAGTACAAACTTTTAACATTTTTGACCCATCCAATCTCTTGCCACCTGGAAAAGAGAACAAAAACCAAAGGCATTACAAGGCTGTACCTTTTTCCCCTCACATTAGCCAGTACAGCCAAAAAGCAGTCAGGGGAGCCAATAAACCAACTCTCCTGGAATTGGATCTGTCATTTTAAAATTCTGTGAGGTAAATTTTACCTCTTAAAACAGACCATCAGCTAAGCTGCTGTTTCATACCGTGGACAGATGACTCTATATCCACCCAGGCACCAAAGGTTCATCATTCCCTGCTTCTTCATCCTTTTTTTCCCCAAAAAAACAGTGCTTCCACCATATTTTGATGAGCCGGGTTAGGCTTTTGAATCCCACTTCTGACACCATCTGTTGGACAGGGGTCCCAAGACCACTCCAGAGTTCCATGATTCCATAGCAAAACTCAGCATGTAGTCATACTCACAGCTGTGATTTATTACAGCAAAAGGATACAAAGCAAAATCAGCAAAGAGAAAAGGCACATGGGTTGTCTAGGAGAAACCAGGCAAAGCTTCGAAGGGTCCTCTCCCAGTGGAATTACACAGGATGAACTTAATTCCCCAGCAATGATTTGAGACAACATGTGAAATATTGCCAAGCAAGGAAGCTTATTAGGGACTTCAGTGCCCAGGGGTTTCACTGGGGGCTGATCATGTAGGTACCCTCTGCCTGGTATATACCAAAATCTCAGAGTCCCAGAAAAAAAAGCAGGTGTTCAGCATAAACTATGTTGTTTGCACAAGCAGTTCAGGCACAGTGAACCACTATTATCAGAATAGTGTGAATCCTCCTGAAAACCAAGTTCCCAGATGCCAACCTTGTAAGCAAGCCTTTCAAAAGAATAGTCATCAGGCCTCTTCTATGCACATATAGTTTTATTTTTTAAGATAGTCACATCTCAGATTCACTTCTGGGGTTTACTACTGGATATGGAGGTGGAACTCTGTAAACTGGGAAGCTTCTAAGCATTTGACTTTGCCTCTCATCTTCACTTGTAGCAGAACTTAGTACTGTAGTGAAGGGTAAAAGTAGCTTCAGAATACTAACAGGCATCAGTTAATCCTGTATTTTCAAAGGAAACTTTCAAGAGGACCCAAGGGAAACTCAGTCCCTGGAGACAGCCATCTCCTACTTTCTAGGGTACCAACATATTCAGTGTAAACTTGCCCCCAAATCTGTCGTGGTCTGCTCAGGGCTCCTGCAGTTGTTCTTGAAGCTGCAGCTACTTTCCCTCACCACAGAGATATAATACTTTATCCAAACTGGCTACTTAAAATAAAGGGGGAGTTGTTGGTATTTATTTTTCCTTGCTTGTCTTATAAGCAAATATAAATCAACACTGTAAGGATGATTTATTTAACAGTACCTCTTCTTTTCAATCACATTTCAAAGGCATTGTAGCCTGCAACAAGAGTATACATGGGCCTGGAGTCAAATGGACCTGGCCTCGAATTCTAGATCAACTTTTCACTGAGTGATCTTAGAGTGAATACTTAATCTCTTGGTAAAATGAGAGTTAACAGTATCTACTTTAAAGGGTTGTTGTGAGCATTAACTGAAAGAATAAATGTAAAATGTTTAATATATATAGCATTTAACACAGAGTAAGAATCTAATAATGGTAATTGGTATGATGGTAATGGTGATTATTTCTCTCTTCACTCCCACTCCATCTTTCCTATCCTTATTTTTTCTCTTGTGTTTTGGTTTCAAGAAGACAAGGAATCTTTATCCACTGTTAACTGTTTGGAAACTACCAGCTTTTGCAGGAAGGATATCAGTCTGCCTTACATGCCCAATAACAAAAGGTTGAGGGGGTGTTCAGGAAGAAATATCTAGAGTTTAATATCTGCATTCTGTTTTACCAAGACAGCAGATTTCTTTCATAGTTGGAAACATTCCTGAATTAGTTTATGATATTTTTCCTAGGGTCAAAGACAGGCTTATTTCCTCATGGAGACTTACTTCATTTATGTCAGGGTCCTCTAGGACTTGCTCTTTGTAAACTCAGTTAGGGCAGTAGCTATACTGTCTTATTTGCCTTTGCACCCCCTGTTTCTGACACAGGGAGCACACAGGCCTGTCACAGAGTAGGGGTTCCCTGAATTGTGGGTGGATGGAGGATGGGTGGATGGCACACACTGTGGAGGATGTGATGATAATTATAACATGGCCTTGGTCTACAAGGCCAAGTCTGGTAGGGGAAATAAGGCAGGAGATCACCCTAGCAGGCAAGTGGCACATATCACCAAACAAGGCACGACACGAAGCATACACAGATTTGGCTGAACAAAAAGGTCTGTGTCAGGGGTGCAGATTGTAGTGGGCAATGTACCTGAAGCTAAGAAATTATAATTTTATTCTGAAGGCTGTGGGAGCTATTGGTTTTAGAACTGAGTGTTACAGTCAGTTTTTGTGATTTGCTGCAGTTATGTTGTATAAAGTGTCACAAACACTAAATTAGTAAATACTCAATCATTGCCTCAGGGGAAACATAGCGTTAAATTACTATGAGCCTCCATTTTCATCAATCAATGCATAACCGTATTTTATGTGTGTTTCTATTTAAAGATGCTTTATTTAATATATAATGTTGATTAATTAATATTGAACTCATGGCCAACAGTACTACAACTCATGCCTAAATGAAGCTTATCTAACACACACACAGTCTCCATAAGGCACATCACAGCCTTCTTACACTTAGGAACACTAGGTAGCACTTCAGCACTATGCGTAGGGGCCACTGACTGGGGATTGCACACAGTTTGCTATGACTGAATTTAGGATATGAAGTTGGGCATGGAGGAAAATGAGATTGGAGATGAAAAATACTGGAGAGTTTTCTTTGCATTAATCCAACAAATATTTGAGTACCACTTATGCATAAGACATTGGGGATACAGTAGTGAATAGGCTAAACAAAGTTTTTGCCCTCATGAAACCAATTCTAGTGGAAATTTGAACTAGTTAAGTTAAAGTAGATGTTGAGCCTTGTATTACAGATGAGGAATTTAGACTTAGAGCTGTCAAATGTCTAACAAATTGGGTAGCTAATAAGTTGCAGAGCAATAGCTCCAGCTAGGTCTTTTGATGCCACGTTTCTGTTTTTTTCTCAAACCTGTTGATTATTTTTATGAGAAAGGATTAGAGTAGTGAGAGCCTGGGAAAGGGAAACCAGATAGGACTTGAAGTAGACAAGACAACAGGCTTATGGGAGTCAGAACTGAGATGACAGCATTGGGAATGAAGAGGAGGCACAGAATCATGCAGAAGAAAGAATCAGTGAGATCTGGTGATTGTCTAGCTATGTCAGGGTGCTGGGTAGGGTAGGAAGAAGGAGTTTTCAAAGGTGCTTAGAGGTTCCCAGCCTGAATTACTAGGAACATGCTAGTTACCATGTGCAGAAATCAAAGAAGACAGATGAAGACGCAGGTTCATTTTTGGATTTCTTAAGTCTGAGGTGCCAGGAGAAAGTCTAGGTGGTGCTTTCTAAAGAGTATAAAGAGATTTAAACTGTGAGACTAGTTTAATACCAAAAAAAAAGGCCCCTGGAAGTAACTGGAGTAGATTTGAAGGAGATGAGGGACAGAGAGACAGTACAGGGCAGTAGTTAAAAGACAGAGTTGTGGAGTCCCAGGCTGAATCTCAACTCTGCATTTCCTAGCTTTTTAATCTTGGGCAAATTACTTAGCCTCTATGTAGCTCAATTTCCTCATCTATAAGAAAAGGATAATGATAGTACCTACTTCACAGGGCTGCTGTAAAAATGAAGTGATACTTGTAAAGCACTAGTATACAGTAAAAGCTCGGTATATCTAAGCCGTCGTGATGAAGGTGATGGTAAGGAGAGGAAAGGATCTTGCTAACCCACAAAGGTATTGAGAGAACCAGTGATATTATATAAGAAAACTCATCATTGTATGCCCCTGACCAGATCAAAGGAATACACAAAGGAGTTTTTAAAATATGTTTGAGGTGATTGCAGGCATTTCATGGAAGCTGAGTGGAATTCAGAGCCTTAATAGCCTTAATAAAATCTACCTTTGCCCCTTTTTAACTCATTTACAAAGTACTTGGAACAGTGGGGGGTTATAACAATGACTAAAGCCATTTATTTTATGCCTATTATATGCACAATCAAGTATATTAGTTTTCTGAAAGATGGATATCACCCCCATTTTACAGATGAGGACACAGAAACTTAGAGAGCTTAAATTTTCAAGGTTGCACAACAAATATCAATACCAGTATTTGATTCCTAAAACCCAGGTTCTTTCCCTACACCATGCTGAAAATAAAATGGAGTGACTATTAGGATTGTGTATAGGTATGTTGATGTATTTAAACCTTCCAAAGTCATTTACTTTGCCCCAGAATTTAATTTTATAAGGGGCTTATAAAGCACTGTATCATTTGAAATTGCTCTATCCGAAATCAAATAAACTTTTTAAGGCTCTACATACAATCCAATCTGGCTCCATCTGGCCATAAATAAAAAATCATTAGTTCTGTGCTCAGTATTCCAGGTGCTTCTGCAGACACGTGTTGCTCGCTTAAAGTCTGTATAATAACCCCATTCTAAATACAAACAACTGCAAATGTGTATATGCACAGATTAACCTTTTCTAGACACTCCTTGTAATTTTCAAAGCCAGTGCTGGAGTTCCAGTGCAGTAGCATGTGCATCATGATGCCAGATCCCCCGGGCCTCACTGCAATGCCAGTTCCAGCTCCAGCCCCTGCCTACTTCACCCAGACCACTCCCTGCTCTTCACCCAGAACCAGGACCTCAAGGACTCAGGTTTAGTGTCTTTGGCTGAATCCCAAACCTGAAGATTCTTTTGATATTTCCAAACTTATTTCACTTTCTGTCCTCTGGTTAAAACAGCCTTGCGTGAACAGGCCTTCCCCATGCACGCATTTTAGACTGTGAGAACTAGAAAAGACCCTTATTTTATAGATGAGAAAACCAAGATGCAGAGAAAGAAAGTAACTTGATCAAGGCATAGAAAAAGCAAAGACACCAAAAGCAGAAATGGTTGACCCAAGTTTACATAGTCACAGAATGAGGGTAAGATATACATTTTTTAAACAAAAAAAAGAATTGTACACATGAAGTCTGAAGTTATTTGGGATTATGTCTAATTCATCTGAATGTTCCCTAGTACAGTGCCTGGCACATAACTAAGCGACTAATACTGGTTTATTGTATATGTAAGTATGTCAGTAAAATGGTTAATTAGATTGTAGGAAACAGCTGTGCATATTAGAATGAGACAAGGAGGAAAGAGCAATATGTAGTTGACTGACACACTAGGGCAAGTTAGGTGTTTACCTTCCTTGTGCTCCCCTGCTGTCCTCTTCCATATTGTAGCCCTTTACTGTTCTGAATTGCAGTGGGCCAATTTCTTGTGCGTCCTGCTCTAGACTCTACACTCCTTGAGGGCAGAGATAGTGACATGTTCACTATTATATCCCAGTGCCCAGCACAGTTTCTGACATTGTAGTAAACACTCAGGAAATATTTGTCTAGTAAATAAATGAGAAGAAATAAAATATTCCTACCCATTCGTGCATCTACTGTTTTTGTATTTCTCATCTCACCAGACAGAAACTCATATATAATTTATGGTATCCTGATTGTTGAGGAAGGCAACCATATATCTATATGTATATATATTCTTTTTCAGATTCTTTTCCACTATAGATTATTACAAGATATTGAATGTAATTCCCTGTGCTATACAGTAGGTCCTTCTTGTTTATCTACTTTATATATAGTAGTGTATATCTGTTAGTCCCAAACTCCTGATTTATCCTTCCTGCCCCCCTTTCCCATTTGGTAACAATAAGATTGTTTTCTACATCTGTGAGTCTATTTCTGTTTTGTAAATAAGTTCATTTGTATCATTTTTTTAGATTCCACAAATAAGTGATATCATATGATATGTGACTGTCTCTCTATCTTACTTCACCTAGTGTGATAATCTCTAGGTCCATCTATGTTGCTGCAAATGGCAATATTTCATTCTTTTTTATGGCTGAGTAATAGTCTGTTGTATATGTATACCACAGCTTCTTTATCCATTCATCTGTCAGTGGACACTTAAGTTGCTTCCATGTCTTGCTATTGTAAATAGTGCTGCTATATGAACATTGGGGTGCATGTATCTTTTCGAATTAGAGTTTTTGTCTTTTCCAGATATATGCTCAGGAGTGGGATTGCTGGGTCATATGGTAACTTTATTTTTAGCTTTTTAAGGAACCTCCAACAAGAGCCTACAATATGCTGCCTACAAGAGACCCACTTTAGGACAAAGGACGCACATAGGTTGAAAGTGAGGGGATGGAAAAAGATATTTCAGGTGTTTCTTAACAGCCAGTTGTCAGCCTCTTATTTTGACATCTCCAGCAGGACATTCTCAGAAGAATGTAGTGGAGAGGGGACTAAGCTGGGAGCCAGGCAGCCTAGGACAGAATTTTTACTCTTCCAGCCATTTGTTGTGTGATCTCAAGGAAGGTACATACTTCTCTGGGTCCTGTTTTCCTCATCTGAAATATGAAGAGATTAAGATAAGTGCTTTCTTAATCTTCTGTCAGCTCTGATACTATGTGATTCTATAATTAAATGACCTGGATATAGATAATACCTGCTCCATTGACAACTCTCTTCTGAAAACTAAAACAAAACCATTGGCTTCCCCGTCCTACTGGCTTTATTTAAGATCATCTTCTCTCACTCCTTTTATATGAGAATGTCTCTGTCCCAGGCAGTTTATGGGGACTTAAGCTTTTATTTACTGTAGCTGGCAGCTCCTATAAGCTGGGGCTTTGATAATATTTCACATTTATTTATCTGAGCCAGAGCTTAGGATCAGGTGGCAGTTAAGTCACTTAAGGTTATTCAAATGCATTGAAAATGTTGCTTAATAATTCAGAACCAGTTTTCTCTGTTTAGAGTATTAAAGATTTTTTAAACCCTTCTAATTATCCAGTTCCGACAGCAGTTTAAATAGGGAAAAATCTGTCCCTTCTGAAAGGGCAACTGATGCAAACTTATTTTCAGTCCCTATGTCTGTGCAGCAGGGCTGACCAAGGTAAGGGCCAGAGAGAGTCCAGAGCTAGAAGACTTGCCTGGGTGACGTGTTGATGGTATCACTGGCAGGCTCTGCCTGCCATAGGAGTGAGGCTACGGGAAGAGGTCTGGGGATATGGCTTCTTTTGACTTTGGGTTGGTGGAGGCTTTAGGGAGGAGTGGGGAGCCTCCACTCAGTCATTCAGTAGGTCAGTCTTTCAGCAAACATTTGTTGAATTCATACTGTTTCCAGCAGTATAGTAGGCCCTGGGGATAGATAGCCAATAAGACCTCATTTATGCCCTCGGAATTCAGTGTAACTGGAGAGACAGACTCAGACAATTGCAAAATAACATGAGAGACAGAACAGACAGATAACTCAGTATGAGACTGTAGCTGATCCTTTGGGGTAGGTCCCCAGAAATGGGTTGCCTTGCCTGGTCAAAGTATAGGAGTATTATTTTAACAAAGGACAAAGTTGGCATTGCCTGTGCCTGTTTTCCAGTTTAAACACTGACCTTGAGTCTGCCAGCAGACCTTTAAGCCACCTTGTCTGAGAAGCATAAGGGGAAGCAAAGGTATTAGTTAAGCAAATATGAATTGGCCACATGCAGGGCAGTGGAATAGGAATATGATGGAGAGACCACAGTGAACATGTATGGCCCCTTTGTCACAGGAGCCATGGCCCAGTGAATCAGAGAAGATGCTCTGTCACTTAGGCCTGGTTTGACGGGAGAAGTAGCAGTTGAGCTGAGCTTTGAAGGATGTGTAAGTTTTCAACAGGTAGAACTGGGCAGAAAGGACAGTCCAGTGGTGGAAACAACATAAGCAAAGGTTCAGAGAAGAGAAGCACAAGACATAAATGGGGAATAGCAAACTGCTCTGGTCAACTGGAGCATAAGGTCTTTGAGGGGATAGTATTTAGAGATCACAATAGTAAAGAACGTTGGGGCCAAGCCACCACCACCCTTTCAAGTTTAGGCCCAGATTTTACTTATTTGATTTTTTTTTCAAAAGAAAATAGAATAAATGTCTATTTTGTGACTTACTCCTAAAATGTTAATAAAGGCTTGCTCTGTATTTTTTGATGTTCCATGATGTACATTCTCTGGTTTGATCATTTTTTCAACAAGCACTTATGAGAGCATATAATGCACCAGATTCTTTGCTGGATGTTGGGGATACAGGAAACAGTCCTGCCTTTAAGCTATTCAGTCTTATCCAGGAGATGTTTGCATGATGACAGGCTGTGATGATGCTCATTGCAGGCCAATAAGGTGGTGCATCAGATGTCAACATCCTTGTTTAACAGACAAGGAAATTCAGAGGAGGAAAGGTGACTTTTTCATGATCACACAGTTGGTCAGAAATAGTATGCTAGGGTTAGGAGCCAGATGTGTGGTCGCTCAGAGGGTGCTTATTCCCTTCTCTCCTCCTCTACTCTGAGGCTTGACCTTCTGTGGACATCAAGACTGAACTGATAGGAAACAAGCATGAAGAAATTTCTGGCCAGGTAAAATGCATATCTCCAGCCACCCTCAAGTACCACTTTCTTAACATCTTCTCTCCTAAATACTTTTGTTTCTTATCACGGTACTTTTCCTTAAATCCACGAGTTTGGGAGCTGGTATAAGTTTGTCATAGTACAGACGTCCACTGGACCAACCTTCAAAGAAAACACCTGCTCTGTTCATGATTCCTGCCTTCCAGTTTCATAAGCTTTGGGTGGGTGAAATGTAATATCAAAATAGCTCAGAGAGAGCCTTGGTAACATTTAAGATATTGAACGTGCTGCATCTGGTAACTAGAAAATTTAATGATCTCCTGCTGTTTTGGTAATTGGATAAGTAAATACATCAGAATAAATCACACCAGCAAGTCTTTTGTATGTCGTTAGGGACTCAGCTCTTTTAACTCCTGTTCAAAGCTCCAGCTCTTGAGCGGTGTTTACGTTCAGAGTTACGCACGCACCAGCTCACATGGCCCTGCTTGAGTATTAAAATGCATTCAAAATGCTTACTTTCTCCCCAGCTACTCTGCCTGAAGAGTACATCTAGTATGCCATTCCAGATCTCTCTGAAGCCAGGGAGAAAGGTTGTTTCCAGAAGTTTAAACTAAACATAATAAGGCATTTTAGCCCTTCACAATCTCTCTCCAAACTGTCTTTCTGGCCATGTCTTCCACTACAGATGTGTTATGAGCCTAGCCAGAAACACCACCCATTTACAAATTGGGGGAAATGAGGTCAAAGCAAAAAGGAATTATCCTGTTGTAGTAAGGAATCATGTAAGAGTTTTAAGTAGGAGAGAGGCAGGCTGAGATACTTTGTTCAACTCTCTCTCGAGTAGCAGGAGAGACCCAGAGAGAAATGATGTTAGAGCTTATTGGGTGTTGAATGATGTTGTCATTACAGATGAGAAATTTGGGTCTTCTGGAGGGTGAATCACTTGCTCAGGAGTATTCATGCAGAGCCAAGATTCAAAATCCACCAGAACTGTTTCTTACTGCCTCCCTAATTAGCATTTAATCCATGTCTACTGGTGATCTGGGGCAAACAATAATCAGGGTTTCTCAGAGGCTTTTTAAGCTGAAGTAGCAGTTCTAAGCTGACCGGTTAACAGGTTTCTCTCCTTTCATTTGTCTCTTAGTGTCCTGTTCCAAACACAATGGTTAGTGTTGTGGACCAATCTTTTAACAGAGGTGTCCTCAGAGCCTTTTATACAAGAGCCCAGCTACCTTCCATGATACCAGCCTCTGAAAGTGAGGCATGTCCCCTCGATCATTGCTTCCCAGCCTGTGTCAGATCATCACACACACTGAAAATGTTTGTGTGCGTCATTGGAGTAATCATACCAGGTTGCTCAGGGTCAGAGGCAGCTCAGCCCTGAGGATTCTGGCTGCTTTGAGGGATGAGACCAGTATCGTGGTACACCTGTAAGTGGCACACCACTAGGGCTGATCTGCACTAGATTTCTGTTGCCACACTCCAGAATCCTCACTCATGATTTGCCTATACCCTGTTTATTAAGCTTTCAGAAACAGTGAGCTTGCAAACCACTCTGTAAAGCAGGACTTCCTCTTAGTTACTTGAAATTGTGTCTTCCAGAGCCCAAGAGGGACAGGACTTCGATCTTCTTGTGTTTCTAGACTAAAGAGGCTTTCTGCCCGACCCTACCCTTCTTGGTAGAAGTCCCTCTGTTCCCTCTGGGCCTTCCCCACTAACATAGTTTAACAGTATAGTGACCAGGCTGCTCTCGCCTTATGAGATGGACTGTATTCTACCATTGGAATATGTGTCTCTCTCAATAAACCTGCTTTCACTTTAAAAAAAAACTCGTATAGTGACCAAAACCACCATCAGGGATACCAGTGCAAGGAAAGCGTCACATTTTTTGTTTGGTGCCTAGGATCTCCCTGACAATGTGCCAAGTTTGAGGCCATTGTGACATTAGCAACACTTTAGAATTGGTATCCTCATTTAACAGCCCATCTAAAGGCACAGGCTGGGAATGAAGACTCCAGATTTGGTCCCAGATCTGCCATGAGTGCTGAGAAACATTGGGTAAGTTCTTTCCACTCACTGGGCTTTTCTTTCCCCATCTGTTACAGAGATGACCTCTAAAGACCCCTCCAGCTCTAACAATCACTAGGTCTGTGATAATTGAAGAGCTAGATGAGTGAAATTTCCCCAAATGCCTGAGGTAGTAATATACTTTGTTGTGGGGAGGTATATGCTTCAGTTACATGAAGGGATAGTCTTTCCAAGCAAGAGACTTAGAATAAATAGTCTAGTGTATGACTACAGTACTAAAAGTATCTAGTGTGGTGGTTAAGAAAACAGACTTTGGAGCCAGACCTAGTTTTAAATCCTTGCTCTGTCACTTCCTGCCTGTGCAATCTTAGGCAGGTTATATAATCTCTCTGAGCTTCTATTCCTCATTTTTAAAGTGGAGGTAATAGTACCTCCCTCATAGGGTTGTGTAGTACTTATAAAATACTTGGAACAGTTAGCACCTAGTAAGCTCCTAATAAATGTTTTGGTTTTTTTTAAAAAATTATTTATTTTTGGTTGTGTTGGGTCTTTGTTGCTGCGTGCGGTCTTTCTCTAGTTGTGGGAGCGGGGGCTACTCTTCTTTGCGGTGCTCAGGCTTCTCATTGCTGTGGCTTCTCTTGTTGTGGAGCATGGGCTCTAGGTATGCAGGCTTCAGTAGTTGTGGCACAAGGGCTTCAGTAGTTGCGGCTCACGGGCTGTAGAGCATAGGCTCAATAGCTGTGGCTCACGGGCTCTAGAGCGCAGGCTCAGTAGTTGTGTCGCACGGGCTTAGTTGCTCCTCAGCATGTGGGATCTTCCCAGACCAGGGATCAAACCCGTGTCTCCTGCATTGGCAGGTGAATTCTTAACCACTGAGCCACCAGGGAAGTCCCTTTGTATATTTTGGATAATAGCTCTTTATCAGGTGTGTCTTTTGCAAATATTTTCCCCCGGTCTGTGTCTTGTCTTCTCATTCTCCTGACAGTTTCTTTGGCAAAGTTTTTAATTTTAATGAAGTTTAGCTTATCAATTATTTCTTTCATGAATTGTGCCTTTGGTGTTGTATCCAAAAAGCCATCACCTTACCCAAGGTCATCTATATTTTCTCCTATGTTATCTTCTGGGAATTTTATAGATTTGTGTTTTACATTTAAGTCTACAATCCATTTCGAGTTAATTTTTGTGAAGGCTGTAAGGTCTGCGCATCTAGATTCATTTTTTTGCATGCAGATGTTCAATTCCAAAATCAATTGTTGAACCTAGCATTTTTTCTAAATGTGAAAATATTAGCTCTAGACTTTCCTTTATTCAATTTCAAAATAAAAGCTTACCTTAGCAAAATTAAATAAAATAAAAAGGATTGATAATAATACCGACCCTACAAGATTTTGATTTAATGTTTGTGTAAATATCTTATGAACTATAAAGTACTATTCATATATTGCTGCTACTGTTATTTTTAGTATTACTCAGCTCCTGCCCTCAAGTAGCTCCCAGCCTAGGAGTAGTGTTATATTTATGCTCAGGTATTTTTTTTTAAGTGAGAAGCAGAATAGTGTGACTAGAAGGAACCCCAAAACAGAAGTCAGAAATGGGTAGAATACTGAACTTATCAACTGTGTGATCAGGGCCAAGTCACTTGACCTCTCTGAGCCTCAGGTTGCCCACTTGTGAAATGAAGGGGTTGGACTATATGGGATTCAAGGAGCTTTCCCACCCTAACATTCTGGGACTCACTCAGAGTGAGTGAGTGAATCTGTCACATTGATTAACATTTTTCTCAGCAGCAATGTTATACTTTTTCAGGGAAAAAAACAAAACTGAAGCCCAGGGAAATAATAGAAGTACGATGTACATGAAAAGTTCGAACTGCTGAGAAAAGGGACCTAGAAAAGAATAACTCTCTTTGGCAAAGAACATGTCCCGTTTTTGTTAACACAGACAAGTTTCACAAAGCCAATTTACTAAAATACTTAGGTTTCCTAAGTATCATATAACGAATAAAATGTCAAGAAGGTTGACTTTCCTTTTCTAACATAGACAAAGTTAGGCCATACCTCTTATCCGAGAATGCCCCTCCTCCCCACCAGGGAGTCCCAAAGGGTGGGTTTCTCTGTTGATTTAGAAAGTCAATAATTCAGTAAAATCCCAAGTAAATGGCAGAACATAAGCTCAGATTGCGTTTCTGTATTCGTATTTTATAAACATTTCAGGATTTTTTCCTTGACCCTTGACCTTTTGCCATTCTTAAAGTGAAGATCTTATGTCGCAGGAGCTTGCTTAGAAAACAGCCTCAGGGTCATCTCATCCAACTTCTTTCTCTGTGTGGACTCTACTCTTAGCAGCACCTCTGGCAAAATAGTCCAGTAGTTAAACATATGGATTCCAAAGCTAGATTGCTATGATTCACATTCTGGCTCTACACTTAACAACTTTGAGACCTTGAGCAAGTTTTTAATTTGTTCCGTGGTTCAGTTTCCTCATCTATAAAATGGGAATAATAATTATACCTACATCAGAGGGTTATTATGAAAATTAAATTCTTTTATAAATGTTAAGTGCTTGGAATATGCCTGGTACAAATTAAATTCTCAATAAATATTAGCTTTATCATCATGATCTTCCACAAATAAGCCCCTATTTGAATGCTTCTAAGGACAGCAGAGAGTGCCCTCACCTCTCCCCTCCCTACCCCTTTATTTGCCCAAGGTAGCCTGTCAACATGTAGGCCAGAAGCATTCTGGTTACCATGAGCTTTGGAATCAGATGGACTTGAGTTTTAAACCTTATTCTATCTGCAACCTTGAGCAAGATAACCCATGGTATCTTCAACTTTAAAATGGCAATAATACATACTTCGTTCGGCTGTTTTGAGGACTAGTTAAGGTATTTTATATAAAGGACTTAGCATGGTTCCAGCTACACGGAGGCACTAAATACAACTGGCCCTTGAACAACATGGATTTGAATTATGCAGGTCCGCTTACATGTGGGTTTTTTTCAGTAATAAATACTACAGTACTACACCATTCGTAGTTGGTTGAATCTTGGATGTGGAACCCCACGTACAGAGGAACCACCAATTTGGAGGAACTGCATATATGGAGGGCTGACTATAAGTTCTATGTGATTTTCAATTGCTTGGAGGGGTGGTGCCCCTAACCCCCAGGTTGTTCATGGGTCAACTGTAATTGATGGTTGCTACCATGATGATGATGACGAAGAAGAACAAAAAGAAAATACAAGACAGGAGGGGAAGGAAGAAAGGTAAAAGAAAGAGAAGTAGTAGCCACACCAGCAGCTGCTGCTTTGTGAAAACGTTTTTTCTGACCAGCTGAGTTCTGCTCCCCTACAATTTTACCTCACCAGTCTCAGCTCTACCCACTGGAACTGCAGTAGGTAGAGGACTGCAGGACTCGGTCTACCTGTCCTACTTGCCAGCCCTTCAAACATTCAAAGAGGACTGACACAGCCCTCTCCCTGCCCCTATAGCAGCAGTGCCCTCTTTCAGGAAGACAGATCCCATTTTTCAGATGTGTCTTAGAAAACATGGTTTTTAACCATGTTTTTAACCTCCTAACAGGAGGTCCCTCCTGGCACACTCCCCATCCTTCCTGAATGGGGCCCAGAACACTGCAGGATCGTTTCACAGTATGGCCACTCACAATATAGTGTCCTGCATCTCCCTAGGTTCCCTACAGTCTCTCTGTTCACTCCAGGCAGATGAGAATGGAAACAAAAATTGTCCTTGTTCACTTTAAATTTCTGTCTGAAATGACCTTCAAAGAAAAAAATTGCTTGTGATACGAGGCACCAGAGGGAGCAGCCCCAACAAAGCCATCTTTAATGTGAAGCAGTCCATTGATGGCACAGCCCCCCTTAAGCTATAGAAGGGGGTCTCCAGATACTGAGACATTACCCTATCGGGGAAAAGGGAGCCCTTCTGCTGAGCAGCAAGATGGAAATAGGAGAGACAGCCTAGTGCAGGCCTGGGCTCCCGGAGACTTTGGGGAAAGAGCTCCAGCTGAAGTTAGACAGACTAGGGCCCTACCCAAGGCAACACTCCAGCCAGTAATGGCTGCTACCAGCTGAGCACTTACTGGTTCAGTCTCTGTACCAGAGCCTTCATCAACATTATTCCATTTAACTAGCACAACCTATAAAAGAGAAACTGATTGTTCCCATCTTACAGGTGGGAAAACTGAGGCTCTCAGGTTGTATTACCTCATCAAGGTCATATAGGTAGTAAGTAACAGAGCTAGAGTTTAAATCTTAGTTGCTTCACTCTTTTTACTATCAATATTATACCGTATAGACAGACCCTCACTAACTATGTGGCCTTAAACAAGTGGCAACCATGCTGAGCCTCAATTTTATCAACCTTGCATGGTTGCTTAGGGATTAAATGAAATAACATATTTAAAGTACCTGGCATGTAATAGGTGTCCAAGAAATTCTAGTTTTCTCCTTCTCAAGTCCCAGCTCTCCCACTTAAAGTGACTGGGGAAAATCACTTAACTTTTCTCAGACACAGTGAAAACTGGATGTGTTTTCTGAACATCTAACCTTGCATATTGACAACATGGCAACAAGGCTCCAACCTGCCAACCTCTTTTGCTTCCTAGCATATCTTTTTGCCAGTATGCACAGCTCTGGCAGTATGATTTTGGTTTCTCCCAGCAAACATCGTATTTACGAACCACAAATAACAAAGTAGAAGATGCCGGAAGAGCTCTGGCATGTTAATTAAGAACAATAGCAGAAGCAGCTGGGCAGAAAATGCCAATGAGTCAGAAGCAGAGGCAGCGTAGCTCTGTTTGTTGACAGAAGCCAGCAGAGTGTTGTATGTTAATTGGGGAAGTGGGTAAACATTTGCCAACAGCTTGCCCCTGGGTGCATTGGAAAACAGACAGCAGGCTAGGCCCTCCCCACCACCTTGCCTGCCCATCTGCCCAGAACCCAAGAGATACCAGTAGAGCAGCCTTGCTATGGGTTCCTTATAAGCACAGAGGTTTCTGGAGGCAGATGTATCTCCTTAATGACCCTCCTGGGCATACCAGGTTTCCATCTGGATACAGTCAAAGATAGTGTTCCTCCTTCAGCTCGCCAGCCTGCCTGTGACACTCAGGCCCCTAGGGCATCCCCTCCCCATCCACCTGGAGAAGACAGTGGAGCCATCTCATTAGGTGTGGCTTGAGTTGAGCAGAGGACAAGATTGTCCATCTCAGGTGCTATAGTCTCTGCCCAGGGGCCCTGAGCTCCTGTACATGTCTGACAGAGCAGACTGCCTGGCCTCCCATCATGCACACTTGGAGCTGTCCATTTATCTGTGTGTCTGTTGTCCATCCTTACAGTTGCTCACATACACGGGCGCCCTCATTGAACACCTACTCTGTGCCAGACCCTGTGCTAATTATTTATTTTTTCTCACTTAATCCTCACATCAGTCTTACAAGGTTGATACCAACTCCAAAGCCACAAAGCTAATAGCCAACACAGCTGTGATTTAAACCAGAATCTTTCTGGTTCCAAAGCCCGTTGTCCTAGTATTTCTCAGCTTTTTAAAATTTGTGTTCCCTTTAGGAAATTTTTGGATTTTTTTCTCTCACTCTCAGATTTAGAAAACCTCCACATCACATCCTTGCCCCTGACCTAGGAGGCCATAAACCTAATGTAGGGTTCCTATATGATTAACATATCCCAAATGAGCCAAGAAGATTTTGTCTAGCTTTATTCTCTCTATAGTTCATATTATAAAATAATCATTTTTCTATTTCTAAAATATAAAGTCATATTATGAACTTGACTCATTTTTGGAACTAAATATCTTCACCACCATCAACAAGGAGACTGTGATATGCCTCCCTAGGGAGCCTCTCCTCAGCAGGGGAGATACTCATCTTTGGGCACGGCGGGATGGGCACTCTCTAGTTTACTACAGGTATGTTTAGTGGAAGATCAGCCCCCAAAGCTTAGCTCTTTCCCACCAAGCAGAAAAGGCCCTCCCCGCTGTCAGGAGTTAACCAAACACGGGTCCCCAGCAATGCCAGTGAGTTGCTTGGTAACCAGTACCCTTTCCTAAGACCCTCCTGTTCTGCTGGCCAAGCTGAGCTGTACAGGAAGCAGTGGGCCTCCACCTGCCCTGAGGTCAAATGCTAGTTCTTCCACTAAACTATGAGACTTGACCTCTCTGAGCCCTGGTTTCCTCGGTTATAAAATGAGAGTAACAGGACTTGGTGGCGCAGTGGTTAAGAATCCGCCTGCCAATGCAAGGGACACGGGTTTGAGCCCTGGTCTGGGAAGACCCCACATGCCGCGGAGCAACTAAGCCCGTGTACCACAACTACTGAGCCTGCGCTCTAGAGCCTGTGAGCCACAACTACTGAGCCCGAGTGCCACAACTACTGAAGCCCGCACACCTAGAGCCTGTGCTCCACAACAAGAGAAGCCACCACAATGAGAAGACCGCGCCCCACAACAAAGAGTAGCCCCCGCTCGCCACAACTAGAGAAAGCCAGCGTGCAGCAACGAAGACCCAACGCGGCCATAAATAAATAAAAATTTTAAAAGCTTATTAAAAAACAGTAAAAAAATATAAATTAAGATTTTTCTAAAAAAATGGGAGTAACAACACCTACCTCACAGGTTATTTTGAGGATCAAATGAGATAAGAGATGTGAAAATGCTCGTGCCTGTGCAAAGTAGGCTCAAAATCAATGTGCAGGATAAGATCTGAATGCCACGAGAGAAAATAGTGCTTCTTCCAGTCTTTTTGAGTATGTGTTTTCTTTCTTTTTAGGTAACCCAGCTGGACCCAAATAAATCATTATTGGAGGTAAAGTTGTTCCCTCAAGAAACCCTTTTCCTTGAAGCAAAAGAGTAAACATGGCCCAGCAGTGGAACCAGCCGTTCCTTGACAAGCCAGAGGCCTGCATCAGGAGAAGGGCACCTCGCCAAGCCACCTACACGCTCGTCTCACTCAATTCAGTGTCACACTTCTGCCTCTTGCAAGATTGCTGGAAAAAAGTAATAATAAACATAGCTACTTAACATTTCCCATCCACGAGTATATGTTCCCAACCCTCATTGTAGAGAACTATAGCTCTGCCTCTCTTACCCCCTTCACCCCGCCCTCGTTCAGTGACTAATGCGCTGCTGAAGTGTGAGTGATCATGAAGTAGGATTTTTACCTCTCCAGTGCCCATCTTCCCCACAGTGTCTGGGACAGTTCTGTCTGACCTGTGACACCAAGCTGCTCTGTATTTGATGTGTCTCATTGAGCCAGGGCTCATACACCTCTGCCTTTTTCTTTTCATGACTGAATTTCTACTTTGTCACCTAATTTTAAGAGGCAGGGGGAAAAGGTCAAATGGGACTTCTTGGCATGGAGATTAAACATTGTTGTAGGAAAAAAAGATACCATTTTTGTTGATACTTCCTGACTTCTTTACTAAAACGTAAGGTTGTGTTTGAGGACTGCATTTGACATATATGCAAGATATTCATTTACTGCTCCTGCCTTGGGTCCCCAGGTTCCATACAGGAGGTATATGCTGTTCCATTACAGTGTAAGAAACTATTTAAGCTTGCAATGTGAATGTTGAGACAGTGTGAAGAGGACCAGTACCAGGACTTCAGTATCTGGCCCAGCTGCAGGAAGCTGCTGTTAGGTTTGCATTTGGGCAGTTAGAACCTCATGGATACCAGCTCCCAGGTTGCTCGTCCATCAGTGTACACTGAACACAGCTCTCTCCTGCTTTCTGCTCCCATCACGCATTTGGACCTTGTCACTTGGTGCTTTAAGCACCTTGACTGTCACCAAAATCTGATCAGCCACCCCATGGACTCAGCCCAGCTGTCATAAGGAACTGGTTCCACTATTTCATCCTTTTAATGTTTCAGTATTAGATGGTAGACTCCCATCTCAAATGAAAGGGATCTCATTCTATGGCTGAAAATTCTGACTTCATATATTTAAGAGAGCAAACTTAGGGGCTTAGCTCAGAAGACACGTGTTGCCTGAACTTGCATATAATAATTTGGGATGATTTAGTAAATGTGGATTCTTGTTAATCTATGGATTTGGGCTTCAGAGTTTAGTTCATGGAAGCACTGTTTATACCACCGCCAATGAGTTCTTTTCAGTCTTGAAATGTTTCTCCGTATCTGTTTTTGTGTCCCCTGTGGTCTCTATCCTAGGGTTTGGGATCCTGATTTAACATTTTGTACTTGTCCAAAAGAGTCTGAGTGCTGGGCTTTTTCCCCCTGGCCCAAGCCAAGGGGTTCTCAGAAGACTCTAACCATGGCCTGAGATATGCCTGGTCATTTTCCATCTGCCCAGAAGTGGGCATTGGCCAGGAAAATTCCACCTTGTGTCTTTTCTCTGACACTACAACCAGGGACCTCCCCTGAACACTCTCTTCAAAGAATGTGTTTCTAACAGACTAGTGCGACATCTGCCTGGGTGCAGACCTTCTCTGGCCCCAGGGGTCTCTCCAGGGAGGCTGAAAGGAAAAGAGACCCAAAGTGGGAGTTCAACCTGAGCACTTCCAGTCCAGCTCCACTCCCACCTTCCTAAACTAATGGCCCCACGAGACAGTCATTTCCAATGCTACAGATGCACTAGGGCACCAGCTTTTCTTTTTCCAGGGAGACCGTGTTCTGTAGCTGCCGTAGAGAAGCCACAACCCCGAACTCAGGCCATACTCAGGAACAGCAGCAATGTGTGGGTGGGGATTGGAGAGACACGACTCTGAATTCACTTTCATGTTTAACCTGTTCCATCTAATTTGGGTTTGACGTCATCATATTGTTTCCCCCATCATCTTCGCTTCTGCATTCCAATAATACAGACTTTACTCTGAAACCAATTTCATAAAAGTTATTAAACGCTACTTGAATGTGCATGAAGTTTACACACCCTTTTTCAACCCTGCCTTGGAAGGTTCTTTCTCAGTCCCATGAAATCCTATCCTATGGGCCCCTTTGCTAGGAAAGGCCTCAGCTAATTATCACTGTTCACTCATACCATTCTGTTCTACTGAGCTCCAGAACAGAAGGCCAGAGCAATTTTATGCCCTTTCTTACAAATACAACATTAAAATGACTTATATAAAGTTAGGATCCAAGAAAAGCATTAAGTGCCTTTCTATCACCACAAAAATAGCAAAGTCCTTTGTAATTCTTCCTCCTACCCTTACACTTCCTTGGGCTTTATATCCCAGCCTCCAGACACAGAAATGTGTCAATCAGAATGTGTGCTCTGTGTTCTTATGCCCAGCTGTCTGGAATGAAGTTCCAGGGCTGCTGTCATCCCTGCCCCATTCCAGTTCACTCCTCTGTGTTTCTTGGATTATCACTTGTATGTTTGGAGCATCCGTTTGAAGGTTTGAGGAAGTATTGCCAATTTCCCACTGCCTCTCAGAAGGTGCCTTTTGGGGGAGTTTTCTGGTCTGCTATGTTGTCATGCTCTGGCACCACTAGTTTTATGGGACATACAGGTGTTCGTCTTTGAATTGCAAGCATCTGAATGAAGTCTGAGTTCTTTTATGGAATCTTTCCTTTTCAGTGTAGGAGAATAGGAATCAGGCTTTTATGGATTTTATTGGTGGCATTAAAAACATAAAATAAGTTTGTGGTTGCATTAAAATTGCTACTCCCAAAGTAGACATGCTGAGTTGAGTGTTCTGGTCAATGACATGGGTTTTAAAGAGGTTGCAGAGCTCTGGCAGATTTCCCCAAAAGCATGAAAGTTGTTCATTTGGTTGTGAGAAGGGGTCTTAATTGTCATAAGCAAGCATCTCTGATTGGCACACTTCCATCATTCCTCTCAGCCCCTCATCCAACCAGTCCTGGATCCCACAGGCAGATGGAACATGGAATCCTGAATTCAGTCCAGGAGTAACTCACATGGGCACTGCACTTTATAGTCCAAGTGACCCTTCCACATGCTTAGCCCATTTGATCCTTTTTAAAATTCTTGGAGGCAGATCTACACACACACACACACACACACACACACACACACTCCAGAGACCTCAGTGTCTTTCAGTTTGAAACTTGGTTCTGCCACTTAATAGCTGTGTGACGTTAAGGTGAGTAACTTCTCTGAACCTCAGTGCCCTGATAACATTCACACAGCACTTTGCAGTTTACCACACCTTCCACACCCACATCACAGTCCACTGCAGTGAGAGAAGCAGGGCAGGCATGATCATTCCATATTTGTACATGAGGCTCAGAGGGTAGGTACTTGCCTGAAGTCACACAATGTCAGTAGAAGAATCAGAACTCAAGCCCCAGGCTCTGACTTTCAGGGCCACAACTATTCTATAAAGAACCTCTAAGTTTCATGTCCAAGAATGGATCTTAGAATCCCCTACAATTGTATACAAAAAGTTAGATGTGTACTTTTCTAGGAGGGGAGTCTGTATTTCTCAGATTCTCAGTGGGTTCAATTGACCCGCCAAAACTTAACAGCCACTTACATTATGCAAACAACATCAGACCATTTGGGAAGTTGAATTTGTCCATTCTTCTTCTCATCAAGCCATTTTTTTTTTTTATCTAAAAGCCACAAAGAGGGTGAGATGCAACAACTAGGCTTTCTTGCCTTGAACCTCTCTCTACATTTAGTGCTTCTCCCTTGTCTCACATAATCTGCTTTGGAAGATAACCCTTAACAAGCCCAACTGGCCATATAGCTCTTGCATTTTGAAAGTGTGCTCTGAAAGGAAACACCAAAAAAGAGACTTGCTCTCCAGTCTTCAGTCCATTAACTCTTAGCTTGCACACTGTCTATTAGTTGTGGTTCTCGGTTTTGAGAGGTGACATAACGTGTGGTTAAGAGAATAGCCTCTGGGGCCTTATTGCCAGGGTTCAAGCCACTCCACCACTTACTCGTGTGCCCTTGGGAAGTCACCTCACCTTCCTGCGCCTCAGCTTTTTAGCTATAAAATGGATAATAACAGTACCTGGTTGATAAAGTTGTAGAGATTCAATGAATTAACACTTAACTGTTAGCTAACATGTAAAGCAGTTAGAACAACTATCTGGTCTGCAAACTCATGGGATTACAAAAGGAAAAGAGAATGGGTGATGACAGCAGTGAGAAGTGGAAGTTTATGGGGGAGGACACAGAAAACATGAAAAGCAGTTACAAGAAGTCCAGGAGCACTGCTCTAGGGCCCTTCAGGGAAGGTCAAAGAGCCCTGCACAAAGTGTCACTGCATTACTGGTGTCCATAAGGATCATCCCGGGGCATCATGGGAAGGAGGAAGGGGGCGGAAGACTAACTTACTGAGCACTCAGGATAAGCCCTGTACCGTGCTCGGAGCATTACATATGTTACCTCCTGTAACCCCGCAACAACCTGCTGGGTGGGTGATCTTGACCCCATTTTGAAGAGGCAACAGGCCCAAAGAGGTGAAGTGACTTGCCCAAGTTCACAGCTAGTAACGAGCAGAGCAGAGTCTGGGACCCAGACCTTTGACTCCAAAGCTCCTGCTGTGTTTATGACGATGCAGTGCTACCTTCAAGGAAATAATGACATAACTAAGGCATTTCAAATAGTAATTACAATAACAACATCTTTTAAATGTTGGAGGATGCTAAAAGGGATAAAAAGTCAGTTTTATAGAAAACTCAGCTTTCCAAAAATGACTCATTCCCCAGTGTGTCAAGAGCCAGAATTTAAGAAATGCCTTTTATTTTTAAGTACATGCAGTGATTTAAGAAGGTTCCCATAGCTTCTGCGTCTGACATCTCCAAACCCACTCCCTACTCCTTCATCCTTTGTCCCACTGACATTTCTTCCCTCCAGACCTTTATCATTTCTCACCTGGGTTATAAAACCACATCCTAATTGATCTCCCTTTCTCCAGTCCCTTCTCTTCTAGACCATTCTCCACTTAGCTGTCAGAAACAGCTTTCTAAAACACCTGCCTCACCATGCTACACCCCTGCTTCGATCCCCGCAAAGGCTTCCCAATGCCCTCCAAATAAAATCCAAACTCAGCTTGGATTTAAAACTCCTGTCATCTGTTCCCTACCTCCCTCCCCATCTGTATTTCCAGCCATGCCCTCAACACACATACTGAACTACCTTACAGTTTCCTGAAGGCATCAGCTTTCTATCACCTCTGTCCTTGCACGTTATTCCCTCTGCCCTGAGTGCTCTTCCATCACCATTAGACTCCTACCACCATCCATCCAGCCTTCACTTTCAGTTCAGACTTCACTTCCTCCAAGATGGCTTCCCCGACCATTGCCACACCCTCTGCACACTCTCCAGGTTAGGTGCCTGTGCTGTGAGTCTTCAGCCCTGTATTGACTTTCTTGAAGCACTGGATCGCTCTGATCTATATAACTCTCAGCTCTCATGTCCTCCCTCCCCGACCCCCAGGCTGTGAGCTCCCCAAAGAGTCTTGAGTCACTTCATATCCTTAAGGCCTAGTGAAATGACTAGTACATAGTAAGCACAGAGTAAATTTGTGCTTATTAACTGAATTCAAACAAAGAAACAATGATGGTCATGTACCAATAAGGTGGTCACTTCCATCTCTAACATCCGGCTTATCCGGGAACATTGTGAGGGCAGAGCCAGGTCGTAGTCGTCTGTTTATTCCCCTAGCCAGCCCAGGGCCTGGCACGTAGCAGTCGTGCACCCAGTAGTTACTGAAGCGGTTAATTGCGTGGACCTGGAGCTGGTGAGGAGAGACAAAGAGTAAGGGAATTGGTGTTGAGCACCCAGGTAAGCCCTGCACTGTGCTGGGGGGTTATGCCCTGTCCTCCCACAGCTGCCTCAGAATCACTGTGAGGTCACTACTGTTAATGTCCTCATTTTACAGTTAGCAAAACTGAGGCTCAGAGCAATTATGTCACCGTCCCAGAGACATGCAGTGGTAGGGAGAGAAGCTGACCTTCCAGTCTGGATCTGAGCCCAACCCTCATGCCGGCTCTGTCTCCCCTCATCAGTGAGGCTCCCTCCCTGAGCTGCTTCAGTAGCTGTAACTTCTAGCCCACAGATGATAGAGTATAATAAACATTCCTACACGCTCCCCTCTGCCTTCCAGGATGCCACACTTCTCTAGTTTTCCTCCCACCTCTCTGAAAGTTCCCCCTCTGTCCCCTCTGTAGTTTTCCTGTTCTGCTTGCCTGTGAAATGTCAGCAGCGTCTGAGTTCCTTCCTCTGCTCTCTGCTCTTCCAAACTTTCCTTAGATAAGAGGCAATTTGTACTTTGATACTCAATTCAGATTTTACCTAAAGTATAAACTCCATGAGGGTAGAGTCCATGTCAACCTGATTTGTTGTTTTATCCCTCAGCATGGGCCTGGCACTGTGTAGGTGCTTGATAAATGGCTGTTGGTACGAGAGTGAACATTTATATCATGTCTACGGAACTCATTCATTCCTCACAACAATCCCATGAAGTAGGAACTATTACTCTCCCCGCTTTATTGGTGAGCAAATTGAGGCACAAAAGATTAGGTAGGTAATTTGCCCAAGGTCATACAGCTAGTAAACCAAGAAGTCAGATTCAAACACAGGCAGTTTGGCTTCAGAACTCAGGCAGTTATCACTCCACTCCACTACTTCTCCTCCAGGAAGCCTCATGGAATCCCCAAGACAAGTTAGGGCCCCTTCTAATCCCCGTGTTCACCCCTAGTAGAACACTTATGACATTACTGTGATTATATGCACAGAAGTCTCCCCTGGAGACCATGACAGGTCTGTCCCCACTGGGCCTGGCACAGGGCACAGACAGTAAATGTTATTCGAGTGAATGAACTACAGAACTGCCCTCTGAGGTGGAACATACGATCCCTGTCTCTTACATTAATAAACTGAGGCTTAGAGAGGTTAAATCACTCGCCCCAAATCTCATAGCTACTATATAACATAACCCTGTCTAACTCCAAGGTAAATGTTTTTTCCCACCATGCATTTTCATCAGACCAGCATTTAATTTAAGTACTTTTAAGTTCCCTTTTCCGTATGGAGATTGGGTCAGTTTTGACTCATCCATCCATTCATCATTTAGACTTTTCATTAAAAATTGATTCTCAGCCTCTACCCTTGGCCCAGAACTCCCAGGCTGGGGTGGGACCACCAACTTCAAGGCAGTGTGGTCAATGCTAGAGGAGTTCCAGGAGCTGTGGGAAACCAGAGGAGACCCCTAGTCCAGGCAGTCAGAGGGCTTCTGGGGAGGTGTGAATCCCATCTAGGAGCTCTGGCCAGAGTCCGCTCTGTAATGAATGGGGCCACCCAAGCCCAACAGTCAGATCCCAGAGTTAGAGAAGGTAAGCAGCCTACAAGATCAGACTGGAGCCTGCCCCTCTGGGCTCGGGTCTCCGGGCCCCTGGAAATGTTATTGCCTTACTTGAGCACACACTGGTAACATTTGCATAGGATTTTCCTGAGGAGTTGGCAACAAAGAGAGTCTTACTGAAATTTTTCTGTGTTTTGGGAGTTGGGTGGAAGCACATGCAAGGGAAACCAGGTGTGGAGGCCAGGAACTTTGCTCTGTTTCCAGAGGTGGATGCCAGGGCCTCAGCTGGACGGAGCATCCCACATGGGAACCGTCTTCTTCTTCCTAGCTGGGTCTGCATAGTCCTTTTCTCGTTTCAGAGCATTTCCAAGTCCAGCAGGTCTACCTTTTCTCATTCTACAGATGAAGAAATGGAGGACCAGAGCAGCGAAGTGACTTGGCCAAGGCCTCCCTTCTGGCATGCATTCAACTACACCAAGCATCAGTGGGGAGCTGGCTTGCACAGCTGTTGCCTACATGCCTCAGTTTCTTCATATAAAAAAGGGGTGCATTTTACGAGTTTTTTATATGCTATGGGAGCTCATGAACACAGAGAGAAGAACAGGTTCTCTGGAATAAAAGTGGTACTGTGCCACGGGGGCACAGAGCCCAGCCCCTGCCTTTGGGGAGCCCCACTAAGAACCAGCAGTTGCCAGGGTGTGCTTCAAATAGTGGAAGAGAAGAGATGGGTGGGGGATGCTTCCAGAGGCTGGGGGTGGGCCCTGGGCTGGGCTGCTCCTTTCTTACTGACACAGTACCACTTTGTGCTTTGTGACAAACATGTTCTGGTTAATGGAGCCCCTGGAGAAGGTGCTCGGTGAAGTGGGGAGGGAGGGAGATACCCCGGGCCCGCCAGAAGATCTCTGAGCCATGCAAATCCATCAGAATTCTGATTCTGGAGGGAGTTTTCAGATTATGGTTCAAGTGCAGAGGCACTTCCTGTCACCAGCTCCCAGCACCCCAGTCTTCCTTCTAATGGAGGCAAAAAGGTACTGAGAAAGGAACGGTTTTCCTCAATGCAGGCAAAGAGAGGAAATCATTCATCCAACAACTGCTAACAAATAATAATACCCAATATACCTGAGTGTTTGCTACGTGTCAGACACTGAGGACTTTACATCAGTTGTGTTACTGAAGCCTCACAATGATCCCATGAAAGCATTGTTTTTACTCCCATCTTAGGTAGGAGGAAATGTGACAAATGCAGGACTCCAGCCCAGGTCTGCTTCCACACTGGCAGCCCTGCTCAGCCAGGCCCTGTGACCAGAGGTACTGGGGATGCATGAAGGGTGGTGCCAGACTCTTGCCCGGCAGTGAGGGCACAGTGTGGTCAGTCCTGAGGGGCGAAGGGGGGTTCTAGGTGCACAGAAGGGAGTGAAGAAACCCCCAAGAAAAGAGGCTCCAAACACCTTCCTCCACCCCTCCTCTACCCATCCCCAGGGGATCAGTTCAGAGAAATGGGGGTGAAGGAAGTGGCCTCAACTCCACCTCCAAGTCTCCAACCAGTCTCTTCTATAGATGCAAAGAACAGTTCTCTTCCTTGCCCCCGCCCCAGCTGTGTGACCCTGGGAAAGTGACTTCCTCTCTCAGTTTCCTCCAGTATGAATTGGAGATGAAGATGGGTGGCTGCGTGGCTTGAGAGGGGGGGCAATGCAGAGGCACTCGGAGAGCTTGCAGGGTCAGCCTGTGCGGACGGTACCTCTGACAAGTACAGGGGGCATCCAAGGGGCTGCGTGCTAAAGAGCCAGTAGAAGTTTCCCAGGTAACTGACTGGCCTGGGCCTGGGAACCTGGAGGGGGCGTCTGTACATCGTTGCCACCCCAAGCCTGGAGTCTGAACCACCCACTGGGGCAAAAGGGTCTACTTGTGAGCCAGCTTCCCGGCCCCAACCCTGCCACCGCCCTGGCCAGGGAAGAGAGTGAACATGTTGGTCTCCAGGCCAACCAGTACCTGGTCCTGAGCCAGTCATGCAGCTTGGAACTCACCCACCATACACAGTATGGAAGAAGACTGGGCAGTCCCAGGGCAAAAGAAGGGGTGGAGGGAATAGGAGGTGGGGCAGTGGTGGTGGAAGTCAGAGCAGGAGAGCTCTTTTATCTGAGGGAGATAGGCCCGGGGGGCGGGGGGAGTCTGGGGCTGCCAGCGAGGATGGATTAGGTCTCTCCCTCCAAGCCACACCCCTCTCTCATGTCTTCATTTTGGTCAGTGACCTGGGGATTACAGGCTGCTGACAGATGGTCCCTCCACTTCTGAAGCGGGGTCAGGACTCAAACCCGGCTGATTCGGCCTGAGAGCCGAGCCCTAATGCCCTTCCTCTTCGCATTTTCTTCCCCCCAAATGCGGTAGCCTGGCCACTGCCATCCTCCAGGCAGTCTGATTCCAGTGTGGCCGGGAGGCAGGCCCAGAGCGAGTCACAGCAGCGGTGGCTCCCGAGTCGCGAGTCAGGATGGCGGGGAGTCTGGTTGGCGGGTCGGACCCAGGGCTAATTCCCAGAATCGCAGTTTCCAAAGGCCCTCTTGGGAGATGGAGGCCAGGAGAAGGAAGGTCCAAAGAAGACCACCCTGCGTTTACACACCGTCCCCAAAGTCCCAGGAGGACCTGCAAATCACTTGGGCCTTTGCACCGTTTTGTCTGGGCAGAATCGCCTCTCTCTCCCTCCCTTCCTCGGCCTGGTCAATTCCAGGTCCTTCCAAACTCAGCTCCAGGAAACTGTGAGAACTAATTTAAAAGGGGGAGGGGTCAGAAAGGAGGCCGGTTTCAAGATAAGTATACTGTAATCCATAACTTTCTTCTGCTGTCATAACCAGTTAGACAGACTTTGTAATGAGTGAAAAGATTCCATTCACAATAGCCACATAAAATGCCAAGGAATGCTTAAGGAACAGATGCTATAGGAACAAAACGACAAAATTTACAAAGAGATATAAAAGTTGTGAATAAGTGAAAATCATTCTGGGTCCTAGATGGAAAAAATACCATATTGTGAAGATGTATAATCTCCCTCAAATTAATTTCTAAAGGCAGTTAAACCAACTTTCCAAAGGGCTTTTTAAACTTCACTTTCTTTCTGGAACTAGCCTTAAAAATTCTAAAATATTTATTCAGAAGACTGTTTTTCCAAAACAGCCATGAGAATTTTGGAGAAAAAAATAAAAAAAGAATCAGGAATCAGGAGGTGACTTGCCCTTCCAAGTATTACAGAACTACAATAATTAAAAGAGTGATACTAGTGCAAAAGGAAATAGCTCCCTAAATGAGAAAGCACTGAGAGGACCTAATTTCACCTGAGAATGCAGTGTAGGTAGGTATCTGGTCAGTGGGGACAGAGTGGGTTATTAAGTAGTGCTGTAATAACTGGCAAATCATTGCTTGGGGGGGGGCGGAATTAAATCACAAACTTACTTCACATCTTCCACCAAAATTAATTTCAAATAAAGATATAAATGTAAATAATTTTAAAAGCTCTAATATAAAATATAAGAATGCTTTTAGAAAGTTGGATTTGAAAAACCCTTGTTAAGTATGACCTGTAAATAGATTCTATAAAGAAAAAATGACAAATTTGACTACATGAAAAAATTTAATTTTGGTATAACAAAACAGGATCAACAAAAACAAAAATGGAGAAATGCAGCATATGTCCAGATAAGAGGATACTGCTGCCTTTACTATATAAACAGCTATTACAAATTAAGAAAAAGAGAAACTATACGTTAGAAAAATAAGCAAAGATATACATAGATTTTTTAAAAACATGAGTGACCAACACATATAGGAAAAACTAAGGAATCACTAAGGAAATGAAAATTACAGTGACAATACGATACATTTTTCCTGCTTGAACTGGCAAAGATTAAAAAGATCAGCAGATGCACTACTGTTGAGTGTGTTCATTGATACAACTTTTCCTGAGGGCTGACAGGTAGCTTTCAAAACCTTAAAAAAAAAAAAAAAAAAAGCCTCTGACCCTCTGACCATCAATCTTATTTCTAGGAATTTATCCTAAGAAAATAATTAGGCAAGTTCACAAGGGATGTTCATTGTAGCATTTTTTCAGTACAGCAAATGTTGGAAACAAACTTAAATACCTATTAATAGGGAATTGGCTAAATAAATAGGGTACATTTATACAATGTACCTACAGTTCATAGCAATTCTTTTAAAAGATTATGCAGATATATTGACTGATAAGAAAAAATGCTTATATTTGTAAATTAAAAAGCAAGTAACAAAAAGTATATTTTTGTAAATGTAGGCACACAGAAATATATATATTCCAGATATTCTTTGCTGAAATGTGTAAAATGTTTTATAATGTTTTACTTATCAGAACAGGCAATAATGTTTCCATTTGGGAAACCTGACGTCTTGCATCAGGGGTCCCTTTCTTCAGAAACGTCCCTTGATCCTTCTTTGCCCACTCCCACCGCAGCCCTTTTCTCACTGTGAGGTCATTGACAGATGACTGTGTCCACAACTGGCCAACAAGAGCTCTTTAAGGGCCCATCACGATTGATTTATCTCCAGTCCTCAGGGCCAGGCACATACTAGGTGCTCAATATTAGTGAAATGAATGAATGAATGACCAGTATTCACGTTTTCATGAATAATCAGCAAGTTGAATGGAATCGAATCGGCTGAAAGCCCCCAGGCCTGCTCCTACCTGCCCAGAACTGAAGGTGAGAAGAAAAATGCCTGAGAGTGGGAGTCGGATCTGGGTGCCTCTCTTCCTCTACGCTCAGCAGCACTGCAACCCCGGCAAGTTACGTTGCCTCGCTGAACCTTGGAACCTCGCAGACTCAACCCTGAAACGCGCAAAGTCACACCTCCCCCAAGGACTGCCTACCAAGCAAGACAGCACACACCAAGCGTTTAGCAGAGTAGTGGTACACAGTAGGCGCTCAAAACTAGAAGCAAGTAGTTGAGCAATGAACACCACTCTGCGCGTTTGTCCCAGGCTCAGATGCGCTCAACGAGAAGGATGTGGAGACAGGAAGCCTGGCGACACTGGGCGGCCGCCTCCCCTGCGCGTGACCTGCAGACACCGGGGCTGGATCCAAAGGAGGGCTGCTGCTGTGGCTCTGCGTTGGGGCTCCGGCCGCGCTCCCTGCGTGGATGCCCTGGCTCCCCCGCCCTCAGCTAGGGCCCCGGCCCACTCCTTCCCTGGGGAGGCGGGAAGGGGCTGGTCCTGCGGGCGCGAGGTAAGTGTTCCGAGAGGGGCCTCAGGCCAGACGTCCGTCCCCCGCATCCAGCCCGAGCCCTCGCCTAGACCCTGGCAGAACTTGGGCCTTGGGTAGGGGCGTCCCCTGGTACGCCTGGGTTCGAATTCTGCTCTGTCCTGTACTAGTTGTAAGATGTGGGTCAAGTCGCCTCACTTCTCTGAGTCTGTTTTCTCACCTGTCAAGTGGCGTAACTGGAATTGCCTCTCAGAGACAGAGCTTGGTGTGACTTAAGACACTGTGAAGGAAGGGCGAGGCGCAGGGTCCCTCCCAGGAAGAGCGCCTGAGAAGTCAAGCGCCAGGATGGCAGAGGGTCTTTCTGGCTGCAAAGTTGTACCTGGGTCCTTGGTCCTAGCCTAGGCCGGATCTGTGGCCTTGACCACGCAAAAGCCGTTTTAGCGGGCTGGGGACCTGCACTGCAAGCCAGGCTGCGCTTCTCACTGTCCATCTGGGGGTGCACGCGGCTGACAGTCTTAACGTGGCTCGGGAGTTGATCCGGAGGAAAATGTTGTCGTTGTGTGTCTATGCGTGTACAGGTGTGTATCTACGCGCGTGTCGTATGCACAAGAGCGTCCGTGGTTGTGCAGGAAACAGCGTGCTTGGGGCGGCCCGCGTAGAACCCTTCTCCCAAAGGCACCTTCCCTCTTTTCTCCACGCCCCCCTCCGGGTAAGGAGTTTCAGCCAAACTAACGGAATCTGGCGCGGCCAGGGGAGGGGTAGGGATGGGAGGGGCAATTCCGTCCTGGAGCCACTGGTTTGAGGATAATTACTTTTAATGTCAGAAAGATTTAGTTTAATATCATCTCTATTAGGCTGCCGGGAGGGTAATTAAACGCGACGCGCCGCAGCCGGCAAACAGATGGCGTCTGCTTGCTCCGAGGCCGCGGGCAAACAGCGCAAAAGTCAATGCCACCCGGGTTCCCCACCAGCGCCCCCGGCCCTGCTCCTACTCTGCGCCACCGCGCCGCGCCTCCAGCCCCCTCCACACCCTCAGTCCCCAGCCCCGGCCTCACCCTGGGTCTCCACCAGGGCTATCCCTTTGTACCCCACCACTGCCTGGGCAGGGACGAGAGTTGGGGACCAGTCTCAGACATGAAGGAGGTGGATTTTCGTTGCTCAGAGTGCTCCCCCGGGGCCCTCACACCCTGGCACGGCAGAGGCGTAAGCAAATGAGTTTGAGCCAGGAGGACGTGCATGAGTGAGTGTGTATGTGTGTGACTGTGTGAAGATGGGCTTTCTGCCCTCAGCCACTTCATTTGTCCCGGAGGTCTGGCTTTCTCTGCTCAGGGTCCAGCTGCCCGCAAGGCCCTCGGGTAGGGTTAGGTCCGTGGATGAGCGATGGCGCAAGTGCACGAGCATATGCTCGGGTCTGGTGTTCAGCCACCGAGATGGGAATCTGTGAACACCTGGGTGAGAGGTCACTCACCGAGTGAATGTCTCAGAATGAGGACATGCTTATGAGAGTGCTGTGAAGTCCATCAAACTTTCCGAAGGGATCCTCTCAGGTGGGAGAGCAGCGTCAGAGATGCATGCACCCTCTGGGCAGACACTCCGTGCAGGTACGAGGTGTGTCCAAGACTTGTGCAGAATGAGGTCACACGTGCAGACTGTGTGTCCAGCTGTGAAGCCACACTCTGGTGTGCGTCAGGGGCGTAGCCCCTAATGCCTCAGTCTGGGCATGCTCTTCCCACTGCTGGCAGCTCTGTCCAGCCACCCCGTTCTGGTCTGCTCCCCTCTGAGAGCACAGGCCAAATCAGGACTAGCTCAGAGTGGCCTATGGAGGTGTGAGTGCAGTGACTTCGACCAAGGACGGTTACTCTGACTCCTTCCATGACACATTCACTCCCATGAGCAGGGGGGACATCAGAACCTCGGGGATAGCAAAAGAAAGACTGTGGGTCCCGGACCTGTTGGGCGGTGAACCCGAGGAGAGAGGTGACTGCTCTAGGGGTGGGCAGGTTCCCTCTGGTTGGGCTGGGTTCCAGAATGTGTCCTCTCCCCAACTTAAGAAAATAAGATTCCTTCTACGCCAGCGGGAAAATGCGGGGATCCCAAATCCTGTGGCTTGACCCTTGGCTGCCGCAGGATCACTGGGACCGGACTGGGGGAATCTCACAGTGGCCTGGCCTCAAGTGCGAAGAGGGGTGTTTGGGCCAACGCCTCCCCGGAAGCTAGGCAGATTTCTATTGTTCATTTCGTTTGGGGTTTAAAATAAAGTCTCGAAAACTTTATCCAAGGTAGCTCTGGGAGGAGGCGCCGGATTCTGTCGTCTCTCCTCCACCCACCGCCCTGCCAGGGTGCAGTTGACGCATAGATTTCCTTGACCTCATAACCTCAAGATGTTGGACGGTGGGGTCTGGGTCCTTCGCTCCTAAAGGATTTTTATCCCAGACTCACTCCCTTACCATCTGTCCATGCGGGAGACCCAGCGGGAGCTGACCCCTTTCTCTTTCCCAAACACATTCTCAGGCTCCAGCGAGTGGAATTTGCTAGGAGCGAACAGCCGGGTTTCTAGCCTTTTCGCAGACTGTCAAGGTCTGAGCACGCTGCGCGCGGCCCTGGTCAACTTTCTGGAAGCAATCTGTCCGAATCTGCCTGGCTGTTGCGCGCACCACCCCCTCCCCCGCCCCGGTCCTCGGTTTGGCTTCGCCGAGGAACCTGCGCGAGGTCCCGCGCTGGGCGGTGGGGCCTCGCTCGTCTCGCCTTCCTACCCCAATCCCCAGCCCCCGGCGTCAGAGGCGTTCGGGCTGGCAGCAGTAGACCTGCCAAGTGGAAGGTTCTGCGTTCCGAGGCCCCCGGCCGAGTCTGCACGCCCAGTACGTCCGAGCCCCGGCTAGCGCGGGCCAGAGCCTGGGGGCCCTGGAAGTTCGAAAGGGCAACGCGGCAACCCTTGGTCGGGAGTGGAGGGAGAACGACTGGAAAACTCATTTTTTCTCATAAATTAAACGAATTTTCTTTACTCTGAAGGAGAGAGAGAAAAGTAGAAAAGAAAAATGAGTGAGAGAACATTAGAACGAGGAAAAGACAGAAAGTAAAGGGAAAGAGAATCACAGCGAGGGAAACCCGAGGCGATCCCGCCCGAGGACCGCGGCATTAATTCCAGATGTTGCCATTCAAGAGGGAAACAAAATCCGAAACTGTTACCTCCTCTGCGCACCGAGCTGTTCCTCAGAGCCGTGACGTCAGGACGGGAGGGTAAGGCGAAAGTTAAAACTACTCACTGGGGCCCGCGGCGACCTTGTCTCTGGACCGGAAGAACAGGCAGACTGATGTGCGTCCTGCGTCCAAGAGGATATGGGGAGACAGAGAGAAGCCACTTTTTACTTTCGTTTAAAAAAGAAAATCAAACTGTTAACTTAAAACAACGACGAAAAGAATCCCACCACCACGGAAAAGATATCTAGATGCTGCAGAAGTGAGGAAAGGAAAGAGAAAAATGGGCAGAAGGACGGGGTTAGAGGGGCTGGGAAAGGAAAGGCGCAGAGCGCACTGCCCCGGCGGGCGCCGACAGGAAGCGCTATCTCATTTCTCCTATCCCGGCTCCTTAAAAACGAAAATCCTCAAGCCACACTTACCCTCCGTGATGCCTATCGTACCAGGACTTTTAAAATAAAGGATCTGCCTTTTAAAGGCGGCAGGGGCGGAAAAAAAAAAAAAGCCTCCACTACTCCAAACGCGTTGGACTTGGGAGCATGCCGAAACAGAGCCGGATGGAGGGAGGAAAACTCTTCCTGGCATTTATGCCATGAACACCCTCCCTTCTCCACCCCCGCGCTCCCATTCCACCCCCACCCCGACCGCGGTAATTGAATTGTCACCTGCCCCCATCCCGCCCTGGGCCGCCAGGGCTACTTGGGGAGGTCGGCCTTGCCAAGCGCCCCCGGCCAGTGAGAGCGGCGCAGCGGAGCCCGCGCCCCAGAAACCGAGGGGTTACACACGTCTACGTAGAGGCGCACCCGACACGGTAATTAGGCGCAATTCACACGCTCTCGGGCACACGGAAACTACTTGTCACGGTATTTTCAACGCTCCTCCTTGCCCACTTTTTTTTCCACTCCTTCCCTGGAGCGCCCCCTCCCCTCCCCGAGGCCCTCAGAGAAGCTTTTGCAGTTTCGAATCTTTCGGACACTGTAGAGTGCGCGGCTCCCCGGGCGCGGGCCCGGCCAATCAGAGCGCCGTCTGCCTCCCCTGGCCAATGGCAGGCGCCACATTGTTGGCCAATTCTGTCTAATGGAGCCCTAAGGAGCAACAATAGAGCGGGGAAGCTGCTCATTGAGAGTCTGGCAGCGCCGGGCAGCTGGGGCCAGACTGTGTGCAGCGTCCGGCGCGCTCCGCGAGGGGACGCGGCGCGGAAAGGGCCGGGTCGTGGGTTCCAGCCCGTCGATCCCTAAACGGTTGCCCGGCTCCGATTTCCGACGGAAGGGTTGGACTGCGCAGCGTTCTGAGGGGGTCCGGAAGTTCGGACATGGTGACTGAAGGAGGGTGACGTGGTCAGATAAGGGGCCGGGGGCAAGGGGAAGAGGCTGAGAGCGCCAGCGTCGCGAGCGGAGCTGGGAGGCGCGTGCAGCGCCCGCGGAGGAGGATCCCCGAGCCTAAGGCAGGTAGTTGAGGGCCGCAGGGAGGGCAGGGGAGGCGTCCCGGCCTTCCGCCCCTGTTGATGAAGCCCGGGCCACTCTGGCCTCAGGGACTGCGCGGCTCGAGGGGCCTGAGGGAAGAAGGCAGTGCGCAAAGGGACGGGGTCCAGAATTCTTGGGCGGAGACACCAGGATTCGGGCTCAGGAGGGGAACCGGGGACCCAGAGGAGGCCGCGGCGGAAGCTTAGAGTTGGGCCCGCTTGGGCCTCCTGAGGCCACGGCACAGGGGGGACTCCTGCATTCTCTCAGACCCAGTTCCAGAGGCGACTCCCACGCCTCGGTGGTGCCTGCTGGGCCATTCAAATCCCAGGAACCCAACTCCGAGACCAGAATTTGGGAATCTGCTCCCGAGCGGGGTCCCGCGGTGCCCCAGAATGGAGAGGGCGTGTCTGACGACTGGATCCCTAAACCGGGAGGGGAGGGGAAGGCCGGGTGAGTTGGTCAGCTAAAAGGCTCTCCCTCCTGCAACGCTTAACTTTTGCAAGATACTTTTTCCTCCCCGACTACTCCAGACTACAAGGCTAAAAACTGTGCCACAGGTTTACTCCATCTCCAAGCCCAGCCTATGCCTGAGGGTTTTTTTTTCACGCACACCCCTCTCTCCCGCGTGGACCCTGGGTCCCAGACCCTCATATTACCTGTTTCTCGCTGTTTTCCTCGCCCCTCAAGCTAATCCTCGGGCTGGGTTTGCTATCGAAAGAAAGATCCTTCCACTGCATTTCCTCTGTAATCCACCTCCCCAGGCCTCCTGAACTCAGCTCCACACCATTTTCTCTTCCCCCCTGGAGGCCCGCCCCTTGGAACTTGGACCCCCACATTTCCACGGGTCCCTGGGCCCCTGGGCCTAACTTTGCCCCTGAGTTGTTTCCTAGCCTTCACTCCACTTCCTAAAGCTTTTTTTTTTTTCGTCCCTGAGTTTTCTCTCCAACTCTCCTGCTCCCACCAGAAAAAAATCTTCCAGCCCAACCAGCTGAACTCTATGCCTTGATATTACCCTCCTCTTCACCCTTCTATAAAACTGAACGTTTCGCCTCGGGTTTTCCTGTTTTGCTCTTGGCATCAGTCTAACTGTTGGGTCAAAATTTTCTAATTCGAGTCCCACCAAACAAACATTTCTCTCTGCCTGTCTAACCTCAGTTCTGCTAAACTTTGGGGGATCTTTTTTTTTTAAACCCTTGTTACATTCATCTGAACCAATGACTTTTAAACTTTATATGTCTTTTAATTTTTTCCAGTGGAACCACTGATTCAGATGAAATCTTACACCCAGTGCATAAATCAGTTATAAGAACTCTGGTGGGAGTGGGGTCGGGGAGTTGGGCATTTACAAGTGGACTCCAAAGTCCACTCCCAGCGATTCCGTAACTGCTAGCTAAACCTCCCGCTGCCGAAATGCCCCTCTCTAAACCTGGATTCCTCCAGGGTGCGCTTTAGCTTAGCGCACCATGCGCTCCTCACCGCAAGTTTCTCCCCTCTTCCCACGGTGTTCCACGCCAGGTCCTGCCATGGAGCTGCGCTCCGAGTTGCCCAGCGTACCCGGCGCGGCGACGGCGGCTGCGACAGCGACGGGCCCGCCCGTGGCTTCGGTGGCGTCGGTGGCAGCGGCGGCGGCAGCGGCCGCTTCGCTACCTGTGAGCGTGGCGGGCGGCTTGCTACGAGCGCCGCCGCTGTTGTTGCGGGCTGCGGAGAAGTACCCGCGGACCCCCAAGTGCGCGCGCTGCCGCAACCACGGCGTGGTGTCTGCGCTCAAGGGCCACAAGCGCTACTGCCGCTGGAAGGACTGCCTGTGCGCCAAGTGCACGCTCATCGCCGAGCGCCAGCGCGTCATGGCGGCGCAGGTGGCGCTGCGCAGGCAACAGGCGCAGGAAGAGAACGAGGCGCGCGAGTTACAGCTCCTCTACGGCACTGCCGAGGGCCTGGCGCTGGCCGCCGCCAACGGCATCATCCCGCCGCGACCCGCCTACGAGGTCTTCGGCTCTGTGTGCGCCGCCGACGGCGGGGGGCAGGGAGCGGGAGCGCCCGCGGGCACCGGAGGCGGCGCCGCGGGCGCAGGGAGCTCAGGTGAGGAGAGGGGAGCAGGGACGGGGTTCAGGGGCGTGCAGCCCAGGGACTTGTCTCGGTACTGAAAGAGTAGAATCCCGTTCTCCAAACGCCCCACCTGGTGGAGCTGCCCGCGCACCAAGCCCCTGATTTGAGGCATAAACACACAAACTTTCCTTTCTCCCCTTTCTGAAGCATTTGCACTTTATTCCTTTCTCTCACCGCAGGCCCAAATGTAAACGCTTTAATCTTATTGCCTCTACCCAAAGGCAGCCATGTCTCAGCTTTCTTGCTCACTTCGCTGGGTCTTCTCCGCAGCGCGAGAACCCACGCGTCTTATCTTTTCTTTCGTTCTGCGCTTCTCCACACGCCGCAGATCCCTCCGCTCCTTCCCAACTCTCTTCAGCAATCCGACCCTCTCCAAGTCCCCTCCCCCGCCCCGCTTCGCTTTCTCTAGGTACTGAGGACGCCGAATTCCTTCCCAACCCCACTCCCCCCCTCCCCCGCAGGATTCCTTTTCTCCTGTTCCTAATGTTCCCTGGTCAACCGCCCTGCTCCTTCTTTCTAGCTTCCTTCCCTGCTCGTCTCCCTTTTCTCAGAGTACGCGCTCTCTCCCTTCTCTCAATCCCCTTTCCTCTTCCCAGTGCACTCCCTGTCCTGCTCTGGCCGCACCCTCTTCTTCGAGACTCCCTAGGCTTTTGGGGGAGGGGGTGCGGAATTAGGCCAGGGCTCACTCAGCTTCCAGCTTGGGAGGGAAGAACTTCTTAGGTCTTAATTATTTTTTAAGATTTTTTTTGATGTGGACCACTTTTAAAGTCTTTTTATTGAATTTGTTACAATATTGCTTCTGTTTTATGTTTTGGTTTTTTGGCGGGAGGCACGTGGGATCTTAGCTCCCAACCAGGGATCAAGTCTTAACCACTGGACCGCCAGGGAAGTCCCACTTAGGTCTTAATTTTGGAAAGGATGGATTAGAAATAGAGGCTCTACTTTTGCCTGTAGAGAGGCTTGGGATCTTGTAAATGCCCAAGGTGCATTCCCCTCCAGGCTGTGCTGCCCAGGGCCACAGAGCACCCAGGGCTGGGTTGGCTCTTGGAATCACAGGGGTGGAGTGAGGTCTTCTATACAGTGTGCGGTGCAGGTGCAAGTTGTGTTGGCTCCTGTTTGACCTCTGGGTCAGGCCACTTCTCCAGAGCAGGCCAAGACTAGGAAGGGTGAAGGTACTGGGCACAGATGTAGGAAGAGGGTCACTGGACACTGAGTTTACAGGGCACAGGTGGTTGGGGTTCTGGGTACAGAAAGAGAATGCGCTCTGGGAGCGGAGAAAGAGCCAGGGCTGTAGGGGCTCAGAGGGGAAGGAATGCTGGACTCCAAAGGGCTCTGGTGCTGTGGGGTGCGGTCACTTCCCTGCTAACCGCTCCTTTACATACCCCTTTCTCCCCTCCTAGAGGCCAAGTTACAGAAGTTTGACGTATTCCCCAAGACGCTGCTTCAGGCAGGCCGCGCAGGCAGCCCGCAGCCGCCGCCGGGAAAGCCCTTATCACCCGACGGCGCGGACTCTGGTCCCGGGACATCGTCCCCAGAGGTGCGAGCGGGCTCGGGCTCGGAGAACGGCGACGGCGAGTCCTTTTCTGGGTCGCCCCTGGCCCGGGCCTCCAAAGAGGCAGGTGGCAGCTGCCCAGGCAGCGCTGGCCCCGGAGGCGGCGGCGAGGAGGACAGCCCAGGATCCACCAGCCCTCTGGGTTCAGAATCCGGTTCCGAGGTCGACAAAGAAGAGGCAGAGGCCGCTCCCGCGCCCGGGCTGGGCGGGGGCCCGGGTCCACGGCAGCGGACGCCGCTAGACATCTTGACGCGCGTCTTCCCGGGCCACCGGCGGGGTGTCCTGGAGCTAGTGTTGCAGGGCTGCGGCGGCGACGTGGTGCAGGCTATCGAGCAGGTGCTGAACCACCACCGCGGGGGCCTGGCGGCCGGCCTCGGCCCCGCCGTGCCCCCCGATAAGGCCGCGGTGGGGGCAGTAGTAGCAGCGGATGACGCGTGGCCTGGCCGCGTCGACGCCGCGGCCGCTGGGGGGCCGGGGCTGCCCGCGCCGCTGCAGGCGGGCCCAGCCGCACCTCCGCACCACAGACCTTTGCTGGCCGGCGCCATGGCGCCCGGGGCGCTGGGCTCGCTGAGCAGCCGCTCGGCCTTCTCGCCACTGCAGCCCAACGCCAGTCACTTCGGCGCCGACGCGGGCGCCTACCCGCTGGGCGCGCCGCTCGGCCTCAGCCCCCTGCGCCTGGCCTACTCGGCGGCGGCGGCGCACAGTCGCGGCCTGGCCTTCATGGCTCCCTACTCCACCGCCGGCCTGGTGCCCACACTCGGCTTCCGCCCGCCCATGGACTACGCCTTCAGTGATCTCATGCGCGACCGCTCGGCCGCCGCCGCTGCTGTGCACAAGGAGCCGACCTACGGCGGCGGCCTGTACGGGCCCATGGTCAATGGCGCCCCGGAGAAGCAGTAGGGCGAGCGGCCCGGCAGTCGGGCGGCCCCCAAACAGGGACCCCAGGCTTGCCCCGCGGGCTGCCGGCCCGTCTTTGCCTGGTGCGCTCTCTGCGCCCCGGCTGGGATCCTCTCGCTCCAAGGTGGTTTTCAGTTTTGTTTTGGACGGTGGGTGGGGAGAGCTGAGCAAAGAGGAGCAGCTTCAGATGCAGATGTTCTCGGAGGGGATGTGAGACCCCCATCCTCGTCCCGCGACCCTATCAAGGCTCCCCATCCCTTCAGAAGGCCGGGAATTCTTGAGAATTCAGAGGCTGCAGCCGCTGCGCAAGCTCCTGCCTCTCCTGTCGCTATGCTCGTCACACCTGCCCGCGCTCCCGAATGGTTGGCAGGATAGTCCGAGAGTCTGTCTTCTGTGTCTCCCCCTCCCTTAAAAAAATTTTTAATATTCGCTCTAACAAATATAAATTTAGGATGTATAAATCTCTTGGCACTGAGTTGAGTCTTTGGGACACACATATATATCGATATCAAATTGTAAAAAAAGAAAATAAGGAAACAAGTTCTAAGGTGCACTTTCCTCGTTGCGGTATTTGTCGCTCTCTTTGTTGCTTATGCCGATAAGCATGGGTTTCCTTGGTGCAGTGTGAGTTTTTATATATGTATAAATCTATATATAAACTATACATATATATACAAGCCAGTGTATAATGTTATAAAATGGAATTCTAAGTTATTAATCTGTAGGTGACCTCGGTATTAACGTGAAAAATATTCAAAAACAAGCAAAAAAAAAGGACAAAACGGAAAAAAATTAGACTATGCGTGCATTGTACTTATCAGGTTTATAGATTAAATATATTGTAAACCCGAGATGAATCCTGCCCACCCGCCCCTCTTGCCTGCGGCCTGTCTCTCCCTAAGGAGCGGTCTAGGTGCGCACTGAAGCAGGAACAGAGTGACCCGTGACTGAGCCGGAACCGCCCGCCGGAGGGCCCATCCCCGCCTCGCGGGACTCGCCAGGCACCTCGGCCGAAGGGCCGGCAGCGGGAAACGCTGCTGCAGAGAATGGCTCACTTTGTGCTTTCCTTTGCCTAGACATGAGCTAGAAATAAATGTTATTTTCTAAGAAAACAGCAACGAATCCCGTCCCGCTTCTCGGGCGGCCGGGTTGATAATCTTAATTCCTCGCCGGAGCCGCGGTATCAGGGAGAAGCTTGCCCGAGGTCCGGAGGGTGCTTACGACCCTCGGGGGTGCGGGGCGAGGAAACTTCCTGCAGCGCCTGGGAGAGGCGCGCGCTCAGCACTCCGGGAGGAGCGGCGCCCGCCGTGCTTGTGGGACCTGGTGTCCCTCCCACTCCCCGCTCGGGCGCGCGGGTTGCAGAGGGGTCGCCTTGCCAGTGCTCTCGGTCCCCGGAGTCCTGCGAGGCCGCCGGCCGGGTTCCCGTTCTCCCCGGGGCGCAGATTTGGGCGCCCGCCGCGCGCCTCCCTCTTCAGGTTTGGAAGGAACGGCAGCCGAGACGGCGGCTGGGGAGGGAAGGCTAAGACCGCTCTCTCACAGAGGCCAGCGGCCTGGGAGTTATTTTTGGGGTGGTGGGGCGCTGCCTTCGCCCTAGACAGTGTAATCTGAGAGCGGCGGTGAGGACGCGCCTTCCAGCCCGACCTCACTCCGCGCCCCTTTTTGACCTTCCCTCCTTAAGCGGAGCTGAAGAAACTGGCGGCTCCGGGGCCGACACCCGCCTCCGGCCTCCCAAGTCCCTCCCGCTTCTGGCTGGGTGACTCCCCCTCTCCGAGAAACAGGGTGTCCCCTCCCCTAGGCTGGGCCGGCGACTTCCCAAGGTAAACTTCTGGGGCCGGCTCGAGTTCCGCCAGGCGGTGAAACTTAATAGCAGGGACAAGAAAACGGTTTAATAAAGAAGGGCTTTAATAGGGAACTAATTTGATTGAGTTGCCTAATTCCACTTTAATTGGAAAGGGGTTTGGCTGTTTGGTTATAAAGTGCGAGGGTGATGAGGAGCTGGAAGTGGGGGGAGAAGGGGCGAGAGCAGAGAGGTGGGGCGAGACAGGCAATGAAGATAGGGAGGAACGAAGAGAGAGACGAGAAAGAAAAGAGGGAAGAGTTACCTAGGAAGTAGAGAGGAAGGCGGAAGAAAGTGCGCGGGAGCTTCTAGAAGTGTGAACTTTCTTGCGCTTCAAGGCTGCGCGCTCTCAAGCCCCCCACTCCAGGTTTTTCCTCCTCCCACTCCAGGTTTTCAGAGGCCTCGCATCCTCTCTCAACCCGCGCTCCAGCTGCCCCCTCCTCGGGATCAGCCCTCTTCCCCGCCCTAGGTGAGCTTAAGATCTGTCTTGGTCTCTTGGTTTCAGGAGGGATCTATATTGGGTCATCTGAAGTTCTCGGTTCCTGCTGGTGCTCAAGCCAGACGGAGAGAGGCGGCTTGTGGGCCCGCGTTACCCACTCTCCAGAACACCTGGAGCTTAATAGCTTTCAAGGTCATTATTTTAGTTTATCCTCATGGCAAACGCGGGGAAATCCAGTGAGTTGTTTATTGTCGTCTCCATTTTACAGAGGAGGAAACTGAGGTCCAGAGTGGTTCAGGGACTTGTCCAACCATCCGGGGACCCCGAATCTCTTTTCCTTTCCATTCTCCCAGTGGGCTTGTTCCTCCCTCTCCTCTCGTGAAGCGGTCTCGGCTGGCCGACGGCGGGGCCTCTGCCGTAACTCACCTCCTGTGTACACGTGCGGCCCAGAGAGGAGAGGCGGCTTGCTCCTAGCGCCCAGAGAGGCCGCGGCCTCAGCTTTGGGCTTCAAGCGTCGTCTTCCGTAGAACTCAGAATGGTTCTCCAGCGGTGGAAGTTAGACGGGGTGGAGTAGTGGGGTTCCAAGGTTCCTCCCCTCCCTGGCCCGACGATAGAAACCCAGGATGGTCAGCCACAGCCTTGGCGCCTGGCAAAGTCCTGCACCTTCGGGGCCCCGGACTCCGCTGCCCACGGAGCAGCCAGGAAGACTAAGGCTCAGAGGTTGACAGTGACCGGCCCAGGGTCGCACATCCAGGCTCTGAGGAGCGAGAATCAGAGCCCAGGACGCTCAAGCCGGGTTGCTAGGTTGCAGCGGTGGGAGTGGCAGGGGCGGAAGAGTAGGCACCTTTGGTTCAGGGAGCTTCCGTAGTGGGCGGGAGGGGGCTGGGGCCTGAGCTCCCCTGGGATCCGTATTGGGGAGGAGCTTGGGGTTCTCGCTTGGGGCGTTGCTCTCACACCTGATGGAAAGGACAAAGGTGGGAGCATCACCTCTTTTCTCCTGGGAGGGGAAGATGGGACAGGAGTTCCCTTCCTCATCTCTACTGTCTGTGTTTATTTCCAAACTCTCCCCTAAGCCGGCCGGAGCCAACCCAGTCCTGTGCTTTGGGGGAGACACACTCAATCGAGATAGTAGTCCTTTTAAAATTATCTTCTCCTCTTCCTCCTCCTCCAACAGCAGCACTGTGTGCCTACTGTGTGCCAGGTCCTGTACTAAGCACATTCCCTGCACAGGATCCTGCTCAGCGGGTGAGAAAGAGGCAAGAGCTGGGATCCAGGCTCTGTCGCTGGCTAGGTTTATTCATTCACAGATTACTCAAGTTAGCAAATATTTGCTAAGTACTTACTGAATGCCAGACCCAGTACAAGACAGGTGCCATCCCTGCCCAATTAAAACTATGTGTTGGGAGTTGAGGGGGGAGGCAACTAAACAGGCAAGGAGGATGCACTGATCAGGGCCAAGGAGGTCTGCCAGGGAGGTCAGGGAGGTCTGCCAGGGAAAGGCAAGTTAGGCAAGGTGCTTCACCTTAGTTCCCTTCTCAGTTAAATAGGACTAATAGTAGTGTATGCCACTTTGAGTGTTGTGAGGGTTAAATGAGGTATTGTGCAAAGAGCTCTTAGCTCAGTGCCTACTCACTAGGCTTCCATTATTATAATTCTCAGATTCCTTGGTGTGGATATTGTCCCATTTCACAGAGGAGTGAACAGCTCGGAGCAAGTTCAGCTTATAAATCCTCTAAAGTGTCACAAGTTATGGGAGGCATCCTGCCCAGAGCAAGGGGCCATAGAGAAAGGTCATCACATTGGAGAGTGTGGGTTCTGGAGATGCTTCTGAGAAGGGGTGAGGCTGCAGCTGGGTTCCGAGGGGCTTGATGAGGGGCAGCATTGCAATTCATGGCAGGAAATGGGTGAGGGAGTGAGGGGTCCCTCTAAAGGAGCAGGTGGAGAGGGAGGAGGTGGGGGCAGGCTGTGATGTTAGAGGTTAGAGGTCAGATCATGGAGATCGTTGAACTCCAGAATAAGGCTTTCAGAGTGTGGGTACTGGGAGCCATTGATAGCAGTGCCTGGTGAGATTTGCATTTGGATTGGATAGATTGTTAGGAGGAAGGCTGAACCCCTCCGAGGGGGAGCCGTGAGAGATGGCAGCACCCAAAAAATGACCAGTGGGAGTAGGGACAGGGAGAGAAGAGGTTGACTTCAAGAACTGCTGGGAGCCAGACTCTCCACCGTGGATCCAATATGGGGAGTAAGCTGGGGGGAGGACTCATGGCTGATTTTCAGGTGTCTGGGCTGGATGTCTCATTGAGGGTGACACTCAGAGTCGTGTGCTCCTAGAACAGAGGCAAGATTGGAGGGTGAGGAAAGAATTCTCAATATTCGAAATACAGACGTTGGGGACTTCCCTCATGGCCCAGTGGTTAAGACTCTGCGCTCTCAGTGCAGGGGGCCTGGATTTGATCCCTAGTCTGGGAACTAGATCCCGCATGCCACAACTAAGACCTGGCACAGGCAAATAAATAAATAAATATTTTAAAAAAGAAAAGAAAAGAAAATACAGACTTAGAAGGGCTCATAGGGCCTCTAGGAATGGACACCAAATGGTAGAAAGAGTCAACATGTGGGTGGCAGCAGGGCCTTGGGAGGATGAAATGGGTCAGCCCCATCCCTTCCCCCGCCATAGGACACGGGACTCTCTTGGTGGAGACCATGGGCCAGGGAAGGGTGTTGAGACCCCAGATATTGGAGTTCTGCCTCTCATCATTTTTGTTCATGCCTATTAAAATCATTCTCCTAAAACTTTGCACCCTTTAAAGGTCATTGTCCTGGGGCAGGACACTGGGCAATCAGTCATGTATCTATTGTGACACCAATGTAACTTAAAACTTAAACTTCAGGACTCCCCACCTGTACAGGTTCTTTTCATTTTGTGCACATGGTCAAGTGGCTTATTTTTCTTAAAAGTTTCAGGCTCCATTAAAAACTGCATCTGCCACTACACAGCATAGGTCACACCTGGCTTCCTGTTTCTGTTAACTGTTGCTGCATAGCAAATGGCCCCAAATTTAGTGACTTAACACAATAACCATTTTTTTAATCTCATAATTTCATGGGTTGGGAATTTGGACAGGGCATGGCTGGATCATTCTTCTGTTCCATATAGTGCTGATGGAGATCTCTGGGTGGTATTCAGCTGGTGGATGTGTTAGTCTGGAGGGTAACAGCTTCAGTCACATGTCTGGTGCGTTTGCATAGATGGCGGGAAGGCTGGGCTCAGCTGGACCATTGATTGGAGCACCTACATGTAGCCCCTCATCGTGGTAGCCTCCGGGTATCTGACCTCTTACATGTCAGGGTTCCAGGGGCAGATATTCAGTGAACAAACTGAAAGCTACATGGCCCTTTATGACCTAGCCTTATAGGTCAAGGAATGTAACAAGACTCTTCTATTTGCAAGTGACTGACACCCAAGTCACACCGACTTAAAAAGAGGTAATTGATATCCTCCCAGAAGCTAGTCCTCAGTTACCAAGGCTTCTGCAAGATATAGGGCCTCTGGAAAACCAAGCTTTCAGGACAGCTGAATGTTTGCCCATTTTAGCCCTACTAGTCTTTGTTTTAGCATTTTAGGGTGGAAGCTTTATAAAACATGCTACATGCTTTTCCATTTTCTTTTTCAAGGGACAGTGAAATACTCCAAACTTTCTCTGATTCAAATTCATCTCGGATGTATCATGATAGGACTGTGGGGTCTTATTGGAATGAGGTTTCATTGGTTCAGGCACTAAGAGACTCAAAATTTCTGGCATTTTCTAATGCATTTTTAAAATTTTGAAAACCTTTTATTATGAACGATTTCAAGCATATAAGAAAGTGGAGAGAAGAGTATGATAAACCTTTACATATGCATCACATAACCTTAACAATTACTAATATTTGTTTGGCCTAAATTTTTCTTTGAAGTATTTAAAAATAAATTATCAACATTGTGAAATTCCACTGTGAAATGCTTCAGTATGCATTTCTAAAACATGAGACATTTTCTTACAGAACCACAGTATCGTTAATACACAGTAAATAGGAAAAATAATTCCTTTATATTATCTAATACTCAATACATATTAAGATTTACCCAATTGCCCTCACTGAGGATGGACTTATTTGTTTGTTTGTTTATACATACATACATACATATAACATATAACTCATCGATTTATTGTTCGAACCAGGATTTGGTCAGCTATAGCAGATGCTGTCAGAGTCCCACTCATACCCTTGGACCTTTTAGTTCACTGATTTCCAGCTTCCAGAAACAGTTTCTCTATGTCTAAGGTCTTTTAGTTCGGAACCACAGAAGCAAGTGGCACACCAGAGTTGGGGTAGTGGGAGCCATCTCCCCAGAGTAGGCAATTAGAGGGTGCATTGTTCGTAGAGAATTTTTTAAAAAATATTTATTTATTTGGTTCCACCGGGTCTTAATTGCGGCAGGCGGGCTTCTTAATTGCAGCTCGCTGGCTCCTTAGTTGCAGCACGTGGGCTCTCTAGTTGTGGCGTCTGAACTCTTAGTTGTGGCATGCGTGTGGGATCTAGTTGCCTGACCAGGGATCGAACCCAGGCCCCCTGCATTGGGAACGCAGAGTCTTATCCACTGAGCCACCAGGGAAGTCCCTTGTAGAGAATTTAAAACAATAATAAAACTGACTACAAGTTGGTCAGCTCTTTAAATTATCACCGTAGCCCAGCAATTCTGAAAAATTTCAGAAAGAAAATATTACTCACCTCAAAACTTTGGTGGTCAAAGTTCTAAACAGTCCCTGCAGTGACTGTGTGTGTATACAGATAGATACACACGTATGTAAAATATATTCATATATTTTAAATTTTGATTTATAATTTTAAAATTTTTATTTATTTTTTAAATATTTGTTTCGTAGTACATTTCTAAATGTTGGAACACACAAATAGATGTGCGTAACCACCATCAAAATCAGAATTCAGAACAACTCCATCACCCCAGAAAACTTCCCCCTGCTGCTCCTTTATAATCAAGCCTTCTCCCCAACCTCTAACCCTTGGCAACCACTGATCTGTTCTCTGTCTTTACAGTTCTTTCTTTTCCAGAATGTTATATAGATAGAATCATATAGCATGTGGCCTCTTGAGATTGGCTTCTTTCACTCAGAATAACGCCTTTAAGATTCAACCAAGCTTTTGCATGTGTCAATAGTTCATTCCTCTTTATTGCTGCATAGTATTCAATTGTATGGCTGTACCACAGTTTGCTAATCCATTCACTGTTGAAAGACATTTGGATTGTTTTCATTTTGGGTGATTGTGAATAGATGAATGAAACTGCTATAAACCATGAACAGGCTTTTGTGTGATCACAAGTTTTCATTTTTCCAGGGTAAATACTTGGGAGTATGATTGCCAGTTCATATGGTTAAGTGTATGTTTAACTTTATATTTCCAGAGGGGTTATACCATTTTTCATTCCCACCAGCAACATATGAGAGTTGCTGCCTCATCACTCCTGGTTTGTCTGGCGCATTTTTTTAAAGCCATTCTGATAGTAGTGCAGTGGTATCTTATGGTGGTTTCGATTTGCATTTCCTTAATGACTAGTGACCTTAAGCACCTTTTCATGTATTTATTTTTTATCATATATCTTCTTTGCTGAATTGTCTGTTCAACTATTTTGCCCAATTTTTAAAAAGTTAAATTGTTTGTTTTCTTACAGTTGAATATTTTTAAATAACAGCTTTTTTGAGAAATTATACATATACCGTACAATTCACTTTTTAAAGTGTACAATTCAGTGGTTTCTAATATATTCCCATAGTTGTGAAACCATCACCATAATCAATTTTAGAATATTTTCATCACCCCAAAAGAAATTCTGTGCCCATTAGCAGTTACTACTCATTGGCCCCAGACTCTCCAACTCTACCTAGCCACTAATTTACTTTCGGTCTATCAATTTGTCTGTTCTGGAAAATTCACGTAAATGGACTCATAAAACATGTAGTCTTTTGTGTCTGGCTTCTTTCAGTTAGCATAATGCTTTTGAGGTTCATCCATTGTAGCATGGATAAGTACTTCATTCCTTTTTATTGCTGAATAATATTCCATAAAATGGATATACCACATTTTGTTTATCCACTTATCTGTTGATGGACATTTGAGTTGCTTCCAGTTTGTGGCTATTATGCATAATGCTGCTATGAACATTTTGTGTACAAGGTTTTCTGTGAACATACATTTTGATTTCTCTTGGTTATATACCTAGGAGTGGCATTGCTGGATCCTAACCCTATATTTAACCATTTGAGGAGCTGCCAAAATGTTTTCCACAGCAACTGCACCATTTTACAGTCCTACCAGCAGTGCAGTAGGGTTCCAGTTTCTCCGCATCCTTGACAATACTTGTTATTATCTGTCTTTTTTATTCTAGCCATCCTAGTGTGTGTGAAAGTGGTATGTCATTGTGGTTTTTCATATCACTGATGACTAATGATACTGAGCATCTTTTCATGTGCATTTTGGCCATTTGTATATCACCTTTGTAGATATGTTTTTGCCAATTTTATTATTTTTAAAATTAATTAATTTATTTTAATATGAACAAGGTTTTTTATATATATATATATATATATATATATATATATATATGTACATAAAGCTGGGAAAGAGAAGGACCCATTGAGGCAAATGCATAGGGGGAGAGAAAGCATCTGAAAACAGCAGTGGGCATCCTGCCATTTCCAAGTCTAGGGAAAACTGGCCGGGAGCTTTGGTCGGCCAAGTTAACAGTGAAGCCAGGGATGGCACAGTGGATGATACAGGCAGCTCTCTTCCATTCTCCTAACTGGAACTTCTCAAGTCTGGTGTAGTTCTGAAGTGGGCTCATATGCTCCACACCCTCCAACACACACACACCACACATACAGACACACACACACACACACACACACACACCACACACACACACACACACCCCCCACACACACCCACCCACCCCCCCCACACACACACACCACACACACACACACACACACACACACACACACACACACTTGCACACCCCTGAGGTCCTCCGGCTTGCTTGAGGAAGAGAGGAGGTTAAGTTTCACTTAAAGGGGCTGAACCGCTTTCCAGTGAGGTAAAGTCCGTTCATGGTTACACACAGTTCTTCATTTGTTGAGTTTCTTCACAGTAGAAAGGAATTGGCTGATGGCTCCTGTGAAGCCTGGGCAGGTTATGAGGCTGCCAGACTCCTATGACCACAGGCACATCCATAGCACAGGCTGTCCCCCACGGCGCCACCTGGGTTTTGGCTGGGGGGGGACCCAGGTGCTTTGTATGAATGCAGTCACAGCAGGTGTGGTGCTGTCCCCCATGGCCCCCCCACCCCGTTCTCTGCACAGATGGGTTCCAAGTCTGATGGCAGTTAATACACAGGGCCTCCCAGCACCCGTGAGATGCTGTTCCCTCCACCCGCACCACCTGTGTACTGGCCAGGTGGGTCCCAGTTGTAAGCGGGAATACCAGGTCCTCCAATCATGGGAATGATGTTGTTCCCTCCTAGACGACCACCACCTGGATTGTGAGCAGGTGGGCCCCTTGTGTTTGGAAATAAGGTAGAACTAGAAGTGTGTTGAAACCCACGGGTGGTACCCACGCTTGCAACTCCAGCAGATGTGGGGAGCTCTGATGGAAGGTGGAAACTGACACGTCCCTTGACACAGATTTCTTTTCCTTGGTGGTGGAACTTTTAAACATAGATTTTTTACATCCAGATGGGCCCTGTGTGCAGTGAATGAAAGTGGCCTCCAAGCGTGGGGATGGTGTTTTCCCCTGCCATCACCGTACCACCTGTATTCAGCCTAGGTAGGCCCCAGGTATTTGGATTTAGGTGGAATCAGGTATGTTCCCAAATGCTGGAATGGTGCCTGCCCCTCCTACTGCAGCAGCCTTGCTGTGGTCGGGTAGATGGCAGGTTGTCTGGCCCAAAGTAGGAACAGAAGCGGTGCTGGGTGCCGCACTTAGTCCTGCCCCAAAGTTAAGTGGTCTGGATGCCTCTGAATGAGCGAGGCCTGAGGCTGACACACCGACTCCAAGGCTCCCACCAGCCATAGGGGCTGCAGGTCCCATGAACAGCGGGCCCGGTGTGGTATCGGCAAACAGCCAGCTACTGTCCCCAGTACTGGGCATCCTGGTGGCAACTCCAAAGCCAGTAGCAATGGACACGGTCCTGGGGAGAATGCCTGGGTTGTCGCCAAAGGCCGGCTGCGTGTTGCTGGTGGTGGCAAATAGGGGAGCTGGCAAAGCTGACTGCATGATGCTGACTTGCGGTGGCTAGGCTGCAGGAGCGACTAGGACTTTATCTTGTGCTGAGGCTGCTGGGTTTCCCAATAGAAAATAATCGTTAGGCCTCTGCCCATCGTTAGCCCCAAATGTGGCCTGAGACGGGAGACCTGGGTCCAAGAGAAGCTTGAAGTGTTGGTCTATCTGTTGGCCGATGTTGCAGGTAAATGAGTTGAGGCATGGGCTGAGGCATTGCTACCACTGGATGGTGTGTTCCCAGAACTAGGAACAGCCATGTGAAATGGGTAGTGGTTCTACCTGGAGACAGGGGCAGACTGGAAAATGACAGCCTAAGAAGGAGGTATGGTGTCCATAGCTTTGGTGTCAGAGGTGCTGCCTACTGAAGCACCGATGACGGCCGAAGCCATTAATGGGGGGCTGGGGAAAACAGGAGCACCAGGGAGAGAGGCCCTCTGCTGCCCATCAGAGGTCCCAAATATGGGCTGAGGGTTGGTTTTGGGGCCAAAGGGATGGTTAAAAATTGGGGTGGCGCAGGGGACCATCGGCACAGGTCGTGTGATGGACACTGGTACCCCTGCAGGGTGCCTCTCTGCTCCATCCTGAAACCTGGGGGAGACCTAAAAATGACAGCTTGGGAAGGGGCAGTAGTGTCCATGTCAGTGACATCAGTATCTACAGTAGGCTGGAAGGTCAAACTTCCAGATACCATGACCATGCTAGTGGAAGGGATTGCCATAGAAGTCATGGGCTGCCCAGTTAAAATAGGGGGATTCATGGTAGGGACTGTAAGAGGGGTAGGTAAGTATAAAGGAGGGGTAGAATCTACACAAATGGGTGTTGGGGGTTCCTTTTCATGGGATGGTGGCTGGAAGGAGAAAGCTGGGATGCTAGGAGGTGTGGGGAGGTCAGAAATAAGAGGTTTTGTGGCCGTGACTGAATGAAAAGGGCCTTCATTCTTCTTAAGTGGAATTCCCAAAATGGGATTGGAAGCTGAAGGAGGAAGAGAGTCAGCAGCAATAGCAAGAGGAGGGGACTTCGCGACTGTGTATCTTGTTTCCTGATCAATATTAGGTGTTGGGGAAGGTGGAGGGAAAGACAGGTTGGGGAACCTGGAATATAGGTCGGCCAAGTCAGTGGTAGTAGCAGGGACCTCCAAGGGGTGAGTGGTCAGGGGCAGGGAGTCTGCAGTCTGTGAGGCAGGTGGGGAGAGAGAAGGGGCAGGCTGAGGGGCACTGCAGTCTTCCTTGACCTTCCTTATATTATTCAGAATCTTGTTCCACTGACGCTCAGTGTTCTTCTCCAAGGTGCCTGGGTTTTTGGCAAGAGCTAAGCACAGAAGCTTAGGAGGAGGGGCAAATCACCTCGATCCCATGTCAGTGGCGGGGGCGACCTCAGCCCCGACAGCGGCAGAAAAAGCGGCAGGGGAATCTTCCGCTTGCAGGGCCTACTGCTGGTAGATACCAGGGAAGGGGAGCTTCTTGGTGGGATGTCTGAACATTTTTCACGCTGCAACTCCTTCCCAGACATCAGTGAGCTGATGAGCTGGGCCGGTGGTCTTCACCCAGCACTTGGCCTCTCCAGCAGCAGGGAGCAGCGTGCAGCTGGGGCAGAGAACACCGTGGCATGGGATTCAGGCTTCCAAGGAGGCAGGACATCTCCAGCATCTCCATCTGAGCGGATGACATGGCTTTCTGAGGAGGAGCTCACTGGAGACATCTGGGCGTTCTCACTCAAGTTGTCTTCTGGGTGCTCGGGAAGGAGGTCCAGAGGCTCAGGATTGCACTTGAGGGAAGTGAGGACTCCGCTGGTCTCCTGGGGCCTAGGTGTCAATGGTATATCCCCATTGCTATGGTGGCCCCTCTTCCGATCGTCCTCTCCTTCCTTCCGTCTCTGTGTGATCCTCCTTCTTTGCTATGCCTCTTCGGGGCTCTTCTTGGACCTTCACCTCACTCTCCTTTGGGCAAGGAAGTGGGAGGTGACTGGATGTACCGGCTTCCTAACCTTGACTACCTGCTCAGGTGGTGAACGCAGGAGGGTAAATTTGCGCCCCGGTGGAGGAATCTTGATGGTTCTCGAGTGGCCGAACATCATGGAATTACGAGCAGACAGCACGGGCTTCTTTGGCGAGTCCCTCCAGCTCACCAAGGGAAGCAGCCCCAGCCGGGAGTACCTGGCCTGCTGGATGGGATATTGCGTTTTTGGCACGATGTAAAAGCCAGGCGATAAAGGCACTCGATCCCGGTGGGACAGCCTGCGACCAGGGCAGAAGGCAGGCGCTGGAGCAGCAGAGTGGTCCCGGTCAGATGTGGCAGCCTCCTGGGAGGAAAAAACCAGCGGGTGACAGCCCACCGGGGCCCCATGGCGGGGCTGGCAGCAGCGGAGCCAGGTACGTAATTTACAAAGTAAATTGCCCGTGTAGAACCGGTTGTGCGTCAAGCAATCCCAGAATAGAGTGTGAAACTGGGAGAGCTTCTCCCTAGCTTCTAACTCCTCTCGAGGTCTAGCACACACTGGACGCTGGACAGCTCAGGCTGGCGTTTGTGACATGTCCATTGTACATGTCACAGAGAAAGGGCGGGCGGGGTGGGGGGTAGGGTGGGGTAGGGGGTGCACGCAAGCCCAGCCTGTGAAGAAACCAGGCCCGAGGGCAAAGGGCAGGGCCCCAGAGCCCGACCCCTTCTGGACTTTCAAGCGGCTGGGACTTCTCGCTGTGGGTGGCAGGTGTTTGGCACCGGATGGGGCACCATGCAGAGACTGTTGCGGACTGTGGAAGCCTTCTCCTCCAGAGCTCACCCTGCCTGGGCACCGGCTCTGCAGGGCCCTCAGAGCCTGGGTATGTATCGGCCAGCCCTTCCCCTCTGCGGGGCCCAGAGGCCAGAGCCTGCTCAAAGCTGAGTCCTTTGCCCATTTTAAAATTCGATTATTTGTCCGAGTTGTAAAAATTCTTTATATATCCCAGATAGAGCCCCTTATCAGCTGGATGATTTACAAGTATTTTCTCCCATTCTAGGGTTATCTTTTCACTTTCTTGGTCGTCTTTTTTTTTCTTAATTTTTAAAAATTAAAAAAAATTTAATTAATTAATTAATTTTTGGCTGCACTTGGTCTTCGTTGCTGTGCGCAGGCTTTCTCTGGTTGCGGCGAGCTGGGGCTACTCTTCATTGCAGTGCGCGGGCTTCTCATTGAGGTGGCTTCTCTTGTTGTGGAGCACGGACTCTAGGCTCACGGCTTCAGTAGTTGCAGCACACAGGCTCAGTAGTTGTCGCTCGCGGGCTCTAGAGCACAAGCTCAGTAGTTGTGGCGCACGGGCTTAGTTGCTCTGTGGCATGTGGGATCTTCCCGGACCAGGGCTCGAACCCGTGTCCCCTGCATTGGCAGGCGGATTCTTAACCACTCTTGGTGGCATCTTTTGCAGCACAAGTTTTAAATTGTGATAAGGAACAATACATTTGTTTTTTCCTTGTTGCTTGTGTTTTATATTTAAGAAATAGTGCCTAAACTAAGATCATGAAGATTTACACCTCTATTTTCTTCAAAATAAAGTTTTATAGTTTTAAGTCTTAAATTGAGTCTTTGATCCATTTTGAGTTAATTTTTGTATATGTGTGAGGTAATGGTCCTAATTCTTTCTTTTGCATGTGGATATCTAACTGTCCCAGAACCATTTGTTGAAAAGACTGTTCTTTCCTCCATTGAATTATCTTGGCACCCTTGTCAAAACTCAGTTAACCAGAAATGTGAGGACTTACTTTGGACTGTCAGTTCTATTCTGTTGATATATGTCTATCTTTATGCCAGTACGACACTGTCTTGATTACTGTAGTTTCGTACTAAGTTTTGAAATGGTAAAGTGTGAGTCCTTCAGTTTTGTTTGTCTTTTTCTAGATTGTTTCGGCTATTTTGTGTCCCTTGAATTTCCATATAAATTTTAGGATTAACTTGTCGATTTCTACAAAGAAGTCAGAAAATTGATGTGGATTGTATTGAATCTGTAGATTAATTTGAGCATTCCCATCATAAAAATATTAAGTCTTCTGATTGATGAACATGGGATGTCCTGTTTATTTGGGTCTTTTAAAATTTCTTGCAACAATGTTTTGTAGTTTCTAAGGAATAAGTTTGTACTTATTTTGTTAAATGTATTCCTAAGTATTTTATTCTTTTTCATGTTATTGTAAATGGAATTGCTGTCTTTTTTTTTTAAAGTTTTTTTTTGGTTTTTATTTATTTATTTATTTTTTGGCTGCATTGGGTCTTTGTTGCTGTGCACGGGCTTTCTCTAGTTGCATTGAGCGGGGGCTACTCTTTGTTGTGGTGTGCTGGCTTCTCATTGCAGTGGCTTCTCTTGTTGTGGAGCACGGGCTCTAGGCATGCGGGCTTCAGTAGCTGTGGCACGTGGGCTCAGTAGTTGTGGCTCGCAGGCTCTAGAGCACAGGCTCAGTAGTTGTGGCGCACGGGCTTAGTTGCTCCGTGGCATGTGGGATCTTCCCGGACCAGGGCTCGAACCCGTGTCCCCTGCACTGGCAGGTGGGTTCTTAACCTCTGCCCCACCAGGGAAGTCCTGGAATTGCTGTCTTAATTTTATTTTTGGATTGTTCATTACAAGTGTATAGAAATACGATTTTTTATATTAACCTGCACCCTTGTTGACTCATTTATTAGTTCTAATAGTTTTTAGTAGTTGGTTCCTTAGGGTATTCTATACACGGTTATATCATCTGTAAACAGAGGTATTAGTTTTACTTCTTCATTTCTAATCTAGATGCCTTTCATTTCACTTTGTTGCCTAATTTCCCTGGTTAGAATCTCCAATAAAATGTTGGTTAGAGCCACAAGACTAGACATCCTTATTTTGTTCCTGATCTTAGGGTGGCATCATTCTGTCTTTCACCATTAGGTATGATGTTAGCTGTGCATTTTTTGTAGATGCCTTAATTAGGTTGAGAAAGTTCCCTTCTATTCTTAGTTTGTTGGGTGTTTTTATCATGAAGGGGTGTGAATTTTGTCAAATGCTTTTTATGCATCGGGATAATCATATGGTTTTATCATTTATTCTGTTGATATGATGTATTATATTACTCAATTTTTGGATTTTAAACCAACCTTATATTCCTGGGGTAAATCCCACTTGGTCATGGTGTATAATACTTTTTGTATGTTGATGGATTTAGTCCATTTTGTTGAGAAATTTTGCATCTATATTCATAAGGAATATTGGTTTGTAGTTTTCTTGTGATGCCTTTGTCTGATTTTCGTATCAAGGTAATACCAGTTTCTTAGAATAAGTTGGAAAATATTGTCACCTCTTCTATTTTTGGGAAGAGTTTGTGAAGAACTGGTATTTATTCTTCCTTAAATGTTTGGTAGAATTCACTAGTGAAACAATATGGGCCTGGATTTTTCTTTGTGGGCAGTTTTTTGATTACTAATTTGATCTCTTAACTTGTAATTGATCTATTCAAAATCTGTTCAAATTTTCTGATACTTCTTGTGTCCATTTCAGTAGTTTACATCATTCTAGGAATTTGTCCATTTCATTGAAGTTATCTAATTTGTTGGTACATAGTTTTTACAATATTCCCTTATAATCCTTTAAAAAATTTTCTGTAAGGCCAGTAGTGGCATTACCCTCTTTCGTTTCTGATTTTAGTAATTTGAGTCTTTTTTCCTCAGTCTTTAGTCTTTTTTCCTGGTCAGTCTAGCTAAAGACTTGTCAATTCTGTTAATCTTTAAAGAAAAAAACCTTATTTTTTATTTTGTATATTGTTTTTCTATGCTCTATTTCATTAATTTCCACTCTAATCTTTATTATTTCCTTCATCTATTTTCCTTGGGTTTGGTTTATTCTTTTTATTATTGAATATTGAGCATTTGTTTTTATATATTCTGGATACAAGTCCTTTGTTGGATATGTAATTTGCAAACATTTTCTTTCAGTCTATAGCTTATCTTCTCACTCTCTTAACAATACCCTCCATAGAGCAAAGTTTTAAATTTTCATTAAGTTCAATTTATCAATTTTTAAAGAATTATGTTTTTAATATCTTATCTACAAACTGTTTGCTTAACTCAGAGTCATAAAGATTTTCTCCTATCTTTTAATATTTTAATAGCTTTACATTTTACGTTTTGACCTATGATCCATTTTGAGTTAATTTTTGTATAAGGCATGAAGTTTAGGTTGAAATTCATTCTTTTGCATACCAAAAGAATGACCAAATGTTCTAACATTATTTGTTAAAAAGACTATCCTTTGTCTATCAAATTGTCTTTGCACCTGTGTTGAAGGAATAATTGGCCATGTCTGTGTGCATCTATTTCTGGATTCTATTTTGTTCCACTGATTTATGTATCTATCCCTTTGTTAATACCACACTGTCTTCATCACTGTAGCTTTATAGTAAATATTAAAATTGGGTGCCACGAATCCTCCAACTTTATTCTTTTTTTTCCAAATTTGCTTTGATTATTCTAGTTCCTTTTAGCTCTCCTTATAAACTTTAAAATATGTTTGTCTGTATCGGCAAAAATTCCTGCTGGCATTTTGATTAGAATTGTGTTGAATGTATAGCTCAATTTCAGTTTCAAGGAAGAACTGAATTTTAACTATATTGCGTATTCCAACCCATGAACATGATATGGCTCTCCTTCCATGTAGATCTTCTTTCATTTCTTTCATCAGCATTTCATAGTTTTCAGCACGCAGATTCTGAACTACTTGTGTTAGATTTATACCTAACTATTTCATTTTGGGGGGAACCACTGAAAGTCCTCTTTTAAACATTTGGTTTCCAATTGTTCAGTACTATTATATAGATATAACATTTGATATTTATAAGCAGACATTGTATCTTGTAACTTTTCTAAATTCACTTACTAGTTATAGGAGCTTTTTTTTGTATATTCCTTGGGATTTTCTACATAAATAATCATGTCATCTTTAAGTAGGGATAGTTTTACTTCCACTACAATGCTGATTGGGAGTTATGAAAGTAGAGATCCTTGCCATGTCTTAATCTTAGGGGGGAAAGGTTTAGTCTTTCACCCTTAAATATGATATTAGTTCTGGGTTTCAGGCAAGCTTTGAGTCCAGGCTGGGAGATACTAGAGGAGTAAAACAAGAAGACTCACCACTGGATTAGTGGTTCTTCAAGTTCTGGTTTCCTTCCTCAGCCCTCTTGCTATTCTTTACTTTTCAGAGTCCTCAGATAACTGTTCCATGTGTTCTTTCTGGGATTTTTTTGGTTGCATACAATGGCAGAGATAGGGTGGAATGTGCTTACTCCATCTTAACTGGAACCAGAGCCAAATGATCACCTTTTAATTACTTATACCTTAACAAGCACATGGAAGTTAATTCAGGACAATCCAAGGTATACAGTCGGCCCCCAACATATGCAGACTCAGCTACTTGCATTTGTTTAAAAAATAAGTTAGTAAAGGTTTGGAATCATTGGAGCTTTCTTAGGATGCCATTATTCCAACCTCTGTGGAACTACATATTCCTGTGTTTAAACAGCAGATTTGAAATAAATGATAATAGCATAGTGAGTGTAAAAATGAAGAATGAGAACTTGAGTTAATTTTGTCACTGTATGTGACCTCTTGGAGATTTTTGTTTGTGTTTGAAATTTAAAACAGCAAAACAAAGTGAAATTTGAGGTGCAATATTTTGGTTTGGTAAGCATGCTGTAGTTCAGGTAAAAATCAAAGATATTAATTCCAAATCCTTATTTGTGCCTTTTACAATATTCTCCGAACTTTTATGGAGTTCACACTTTTGGAAGTCCTTTTTAATGTGTGATTTTTTTTAAACTTTGGGAAAAAAATTATCCTTTCTTTTCAATATCACCTTGTCTACTAAAAATGCTGCTGAATGTAGGTATATTAGTGAAACGACTATCCCAGGCAAATGAAACTGTGTGCACAATAAGAACAAAGTTTGAAAGTTAATGTTAGCTTTTGAAATACTGTGCAATCTAAAAGAAAGCATAGACATAAGGGGATCAACTCATAATTTATTCTTTGCCACACGTGATTTGTTTTCTGAATTATATTTTATTATTTGGTGTGAAATTTTAGATGACGTTAGTAAGACACAAATGTTTGCAGAGGGCCAGAATCAACCTTGAACAATGTATAGTAAAATTCATGCTTGAAGATTGGCACATAAAAATCGTAGAGAAGGTCATTGGCTATATAACAGAAAATGAAAGGAATGAACATTTACAAGGAAAAAAAGAATCAAATTTTGAAGAAGAATTCCAGGAGAAATGACAAAATGTGCCAGAAGAAGTAAAAAGGCAATGTTTCAATACTCTGATCATTTCTACCAAGAACTGGACACTCATTCTAAAGCAATGACTCAAATAATGTCAATATATGCTATCATTCAGCCATTTCATCTTATTTTGCCGAATAAAAATGGAGATTTTTACCAGGCATAGTAGAATGGTGAAGATACTCTAGTGGAAATTTTGGACTCTGGAGGCAAACTGAAATCCACTAGCATGCATCCTCCAAAAACAAAGTAATATGCAGCGTTATGATTTCTGGAATTTGTTGTGAAATGGGTTTTTAAGAATCTCCATCAAAGTATTTATGAGTTGCTTCATGTAAAAGAGATTTTTCAAAATTGAAACTGATAGAAAGGAGTAAAGACGGATTGATAGGTTATACTGTCTATTTAACATGCATACGTGAAGAATATAATTTTGATGAAGTCACTTGCAAATTTGTAAAAGTTAAAGCTTGAAAATAAATTTTATTGTTATTATTCATTATTGCAATAGATCAATAGGGGGTATGTTTCCCCCCTTTTTTAAAAACCACATTGATGTATTTAGAAATCATTTATCTTTCCTTTTTACTTTTTGGTATTATAATACTTGTTTTATTTTTTATTATTTTAAATTTTAATGGCATGATTATACATACAAAGTTCAACAAAAGAAACTTTTCACTATATTTCTTTTCTGATTATTTTTCATTTTATTTCATACTAATTATTGAAAATAATTTTTTCATATAGTGAAAGGGGTTAAACATGACCCATTGCAAGTATCAAATATATTAGGTATACCACTGTACAGGATTGCTTTACCTGCTTGCCACATGCCAAGGAATTAACACTCCCAGGGATCAGTCCTCTACAAATGATTTTTGCCAGTTGGTATATAACTGTTCCAGCTCCCTTGCTTTTTGGGTGGGGGTAATTCTGAGTCTTATGTTTTGTGCCATTTCCAAGAGTTTCCTCATGAGATTGAGATCCAGCTGCCCACTGTTGTAGCTGGCTTAACAGTAAACCCTGCATTAGCACCTTTCCTTCCCTGCATCTCTTCCTTGCTTCCCTACTGGTACTCTAGTACCTCCCAAATACACTCAAAGCCGTATATTAGAGTCTTCTTCTGGGGGAACCATTACTATTTAATCTAGAACAGCCATTGGGCTTTTTCTTTTTTAATGTCAGTGATTTACTAAAGAAACTGAGGCAATTTTCCTGTTTCTTCATGGTGTCATTTAATTCTTTTCTTCACCCCCTGTATTTCTGGTAAACTGGAAGTTAGTTATAAAAGGTCGTCTAAAGTCAGGTAAAACATCCTTGTTAAGAGTATTTCATAGGTCACACTTTTTATTTCATACTACACAACATCAGAATGCATACTTCATCCGTCTGTTGTCACACCAATAGTGTTGCTAAAATTGATCAATTTAGTTGGGGACAATTTAGTTGGGGACAGTCTGACTCCTTGATTGATAAGGTGCATTTTCCCCCTTTATAACCTCTTAGTAATCTGTAAATGGATAATCTGATACCTTACAAGCCTCTAGTTCGTTATTGTGATAAGCAAAATATCACCTTTCCCCCAAAGAAGTCCGTGTCCTAATCTCCAGAATTTGTGAATATGTTATGTTACCTAGAAAGAGAGAATAAAGATTGCAGGTGGAATTAAGGATGATAATCAACTGATGTTAAGATAAAGAGATTATTTTAGATTATCCAGGTGAGCCCAGTGTAAGCACGAGGGTCCTTTAAAGAGCGAGGCATGGGGGGAGGGGTCAAAGTCAGAAAGAGATTTGAAGATGCTACACTGATGGCTTTGAAGAAGGAGAAAGAGGCAGCTAGGCAAGGAATGCAGGCGGCCTCTAGAACCTAGGATAGGCCAGGAATCAGATTCTCTCCTAGGGCCTCGTAAGGAACACAGCCCTCATGACATCCTGATTTTTAGCCCATTGAGACTCATTTCAGACTCCTGACCTCCAGAACTGTAAAATAATAAATTTATGTTGCTTTAAGCCACTAAATGTGTAGTTACAGTAGCAATAGAAAATGAATACATCCACCAAACTTTGATCGAATGTGTTTTGCATCCATTGATCATCATTACCTGGAACATTATTCCATGAGGGCTTGCAAAAAAGTGTTTTTCTAATTCCATCATTCCATCAATATTTTCTAGTTGGAATTATTTTGTAAGGAAAGACCTTTCCTCATTAGCCAAGATATTTGGTTACATGCAATTTGAGAGGCAGTTTGAGTCGAAAAGGCAGGCTCCATGATTTATATTTTCCCATTAATTGCCAAAATTCAGAATTAGGAGTGGGTATAATAGCTATCTCCAATGGTGACAAATGCATTTTTAAAGAGGATCATTATGATATATGTTGACCTCAGCCAAGATAAATTCTGTAAGCCTTCTTTACCTCATCTGTAAAATGGGGATGATGGTGGTCTTACCTCAGAGTTTGCTGTGAGGACATAATAATAATAATAATTTTATGTACCTAATAACAGATCCTCAAAATGTCTGAAGGAAAAATTGACAGAATCAAAGGGAGAAACAGTTCTACAATAATAGTTGGAGACTACAGTATCTCCCTTTCAATAATGGATGGAAAAACCAAACAGAAAATAAGGGAAGCAGACTTAAGAATGAAATTCTGATACATGCTACAACATGGATGAAGCCTGAAGACACTGTACTTAGTGAAGTAAGCCAGTCCTGAAAGGACGAATATTGTATGATTCCACTGATATAAAGTACCTAGAATAGCCAAATTTATAGAAACAGAAAGTAGAACAGGGACTTCCCTGGTGGTCCAGTGGTAAAGAATCCGGCTTCCAACGCAGGGGATGTGGGTTCGATCCCTGTCGGGGAACTAAGATCCCACATGCCACGGGGCAACTAAGCCCTCAGGCCACAACTACTGAGCCCATGTGCCTAAACGAGAGAGCCTGCGTGCTGCAAGCTACAGAGCCCAAACGCCCTGGAGCCCGCGGGCCACAACTAGAGAGAGAAAACCTGCACGCCACAACTAGAGAGAAGCCCGCGTGCTGCAACGAAAGATCCCACGTGCCTCAACAAAGATCCTGTGTGCTGCAACTAAGACCTGACGCAGCCAAATAAGTAAATAACAACAACAACAACCAAAAGAAAGTAGAACAGTTGTTACCAGGGGCTGAGGGGAAGAGAGAATGGGGAGTTAGTGTTTAATGGGTACAGAATTTCAGTTTGGGATGATGAAAAAGTCCTGGAGATGGATGATGGGGATGTTTGCAATGAGAATGTAATTAATGCCACTGAGTGAGTGAGTTGTACACTTAAGAATACTTAAAATGGGGCTTCCCTGGTGGTGCAGTGGTTAAGAGTCTGCCTGCCAATGCAGGGGACACGGGTTTGAGCCCTGGTCTGGGAGGATCCCACATGCCGCGGAACAACTAAGCCCGTGTGCCACAACTACTGAGCCTGTGCTCTAGAGCCCGTGAGCCACAACTGCTGAGCCCGCGAACCACAACTACTGAGGCCTGCACACCTAGAGCCCGTGCTCCGCAAAAAGAGAAGCCACTGCAATGAGAAGCCCATGCACTGCCATGAAGAGTAACAGCCACGAAGAGTAGCCTCTGCTCACCGCAAGTAGAAAAAGCCCATGTGCAGCAACGAAGACCCAACGCAGACAATAAATAAATAAATAAATTTATAAAAAGAAAAGAATAGTTAAAATGGTAACATTTATGCATATTTTACTGCAATAAAAATAAATTAAAAAAATATAATACTGGGGCTTCCCTGGTGGCGCAGTGGTTGAGAGTCCACCTGCCAACGCAGGGGACGCAGGTTCGTGCCCCGGTCCGGGAAGATCCCACATGCCGCGGAGCGGCTGGGCCCGTGAGCCATGGCCGCTGGGCCTGCGCGTCCAGAGCCTGTGCTCCGCAACGGGAGAGGCCACAGCAGTGAGAGGCCCGCGTACTGCAACAAAAAAAAAAAAAAAAAAAAAAATATATATATATATATATATATATATATATATATATAATACTAATGTAGAGCTTACTATGTTCTAGGCACTGTTGTAAGCACTTTACATAATATAAGCACACTTACTTAGTATATAAATAATACACTCTGGCACATAGAAGGCGCTGATAAATGGTAGCTAATAATAATAATTACTGGTTGTTGATGATGACAATCCCCATTTTGAAAATAAAAGACTGGAGCTCAGGGAGTTTAATGGACTTGCCCAAGATCACTCAGCCTGAAAGTGATGGTTCAGGGTCCACTTGGCTGCCAGACTCCAAAACCCTCACTTTCCCACTTTTCTGCTTCCCATGAATTATTGTATTTTACAGCCAGCACTGAGAGCAATGGAAAAGATAGAAACGATTCCATCAATGCAGACAAATAGCTGTTAGCAACCAAGATTATCAGTGCAATAAAAAATGATACAATCAGAGAATCTCTACATGCAAAGATGCTCAATATCACTATCACCAGGGAAATCAAATGAGAACTATAATGAGATGCCACTAGCCAACCACTAGAATGACTCAGGTGAAAAAGTGATAATATCAAGCATTGACAGGTTTGTGGAACAATCAAAACTTTCATACATTGCTGGTGGGAATATAAAATAGCTAAACTACTTTGAAAAACAGTTTGACAGTGTTTAATAAACACACACTTATCATATTTCCCCCAAATCCTATCCTTAAGTATTTATTCAAGAGAAATAAAAACGTGTCTGCATTGAGACTTGTACTGGAATGTTTATAGCCACTTTATTCATAATAGCCCCAAACTGAAAACAATCCAAATGTCTATCAACTGGTGAGTGGATAAACAAATTGTGGTATATCCTTACTAATTCAGCAGTAAAAATGAATGTAATGTTAATATATGCAAAAGTATGGATGAATCTCAAAAACATTATGCTAAGAGGTCAAACAAAAAAGACTATATATCATATACCATTTACATAAAATTCTACAAAAGGCAAAACTAAAGTGACAGAAAGCAGATCAGTAGTTGCCAGAGGTTAAGGGTCAAGAGGTGGGACCAGTTGCAGAGGAGCACGAGGGAATATTTTAGGGTGTTGGATGTTACACAGTTGTATACCTAAAACAAGTGAAATTTATTGCATGTAAATTATGCATCCATACAGTTAGTATTAAGAAATCAAAGGAGTTAAGTAAACCTCCTATAATGTTAACTTGAATTAGTAATATTAGTATAAATTCACAATTTGAAAATACGCATATTCTCCACTCTGTTCCCCCCTTTCTCTTGGAGCCACCCCTGAATGGGCTGTGGTGTAAAAAGTCCATTTTCAGCTTGCACAAATACATTGAGTCTACCCATCCATGAACCAGGCCTGGGTTTTTCTCCTTCCCATCAGCTGCTTGTTGCAAACCTCCTCTGAAGCCGTAGGTCAAGCTGATGGAGAGGCCTCAATGCAACAGAGGTAGGAGACATGGCATTTGGGTCCTATTTGCACCTTCTCAAGCCTGGTACCAAGTGTACCCTTTAAATTATATCATAGAATTGCTGGTGTATCTGATAATACCTACCTCTTGATAAGCATCTCTGATTTCATAGTCATCTGATATTCTAGGTCAGGTGCTTGGTTTATATCCTAAGGTCCAGTAACATGCCAGGAACTTGTCTTTGAATAGTGAAGACTTCTCTGCTGTAGAAATATGAATACCATTCTTCCAGAATCCCAGAAGCCTACACTGAAACCCTTATTTTGAGGCTAGTCAGAGATTCCGCATGGTTTTTTGTCTACCATGGGCACCTCTAACATCACTGGGTCTACTGGGTCATAGAGCCCAGGGTCAGGGCAGCTTTCACAGCAACCTGAACCAGCTGTAGAGAGCTCTCAAAGTAGGTAACCTTTTAAGTCACCCAGAAAATGGATTAGAGCAGTATACCTAAGTGTAGGCTGGACTGCTAAGGGCTGTGACTCTTAGTTGTAGGAGATTAAAGTGCAATAACAACCTTTACTTCGGGGTGGTGGGATGTCCTCCAATGCCCTATGCCATTAGACTACTAACGTGTTGTTAATGTGGCAGGCCCCTTAATCTACGTAAGGTGAATCTGCTCTCTGGCACACAAGTTTCTTTCCAAGAGTACTTCTGCTCATGAGATCTGATTAACAGGATATCATCAGCTCGTTGGATCACTATGATGATATCCTGTGGCAATGTCAGAATGATCCATGTTCCTTTGACTTATACTGAGACAGAAAGGAGGATTATCGTTGCCCTGGGGCAAGGTGGTCAGTGTGTACTGCTGCTCATCCTGGGTGAATGTGAAATGAGAACTGTGACCTGCTGATCTTCCTTTTTGACGGGGATTACAAAGAATACATTTGTGAATCAGTAGATCCATACCAAGTGCTGATTGATTCTAGCAGAGATACCATATCTGGCCCAATGGCTGCGGTTGGTTAAGTTTCTGGTAGTCCACTGTTGTTCACCATGATCTGTTTTTTGCAGGGGATATAATGGTGAATTAGAGAGGGTTATGGTAAAAATCACCACCCCTGCATCCTTTAAATCACTGAGGGTAGAACTAATTCCTGCCGTTCTATCCACAATGTAGCACTGCTTCTGATTCCTTCTCTTGGGCAGGGCAGGGGACAGTTTCAGGGGTTCTCACTTGACCTTTTCTCACAGGGTGATATTACTGTAAGATGGACTTGGACCAGGACTCCCTGTGTCATCTGGCCTTCATACAATCCCAGTCCAGCAAGGGAGCCATGATGGCATATTGGGTTTCTTGGTAGGAGTGCCAGTTCAGGCACTTTATTCAATAGCTCTCAAGGGACTTGGGTGTTTCCCTTTCTCCAGTATGGAATTAGTCTTATAACTGGTTATAGGGCTTTTGGGGGAAAGTGGGGGTAATATGTATTATATATATTTGCTATGACACTGCCAGCTCCTTCCTCAAGGGGACCTGGCCTATCCTTCAATTAATGGACTCTGGATCTGAGAACTGGCTCAAGTCCAGAAACTGGGCAAGGGACCGTCATTTTCCCCTGTGGCAACTGATTATCAGTCTCCTGCTTCCATGCTTTGGTACTTTTTGGTTTATAAGTCTACACTCTAGAAGGCTGCCTATCTATCTCATCTCTGGAAACACTGGTCTGTTAGCCATCATCACACATACTCATGGGTCAGAGTCTCTGGTTACCATTCCAGTTTTGTTGCCCATAACACCCACCTTGCCTCTGATGTTTTAGGTGCTACCACCTGGCCCCTGAGAGTTCAGATTTCTATATTCCTACCGCCACTAGGTAGCCCAGTTCCATAGCTCTCTCTTTACCATCGACTTGGCTTACAGAGGAAGCCACCACTGAGTTTCTTCTAGAACCTCCCTTGTTATTCCACACATCCACTTAGTAAAGTGAGTGTCTTCTAGCCCTCCTACAGAACTTAGTCAGTGGGTGGCTGTCTGGTCTTACATCATAAATCCATTCTAGCATGCCCACTGCTCTGAGCCTCTGACCTCTTCCACAATACTCTGCCGAGGCAGCTATGGTATTTCCACCTCATTTACTGTAGGCCATTGTCATCTCCAAGTTTCAAGGAACCATCCTAGCAACGTGTTAAGGTTGACTTTGAACATCCTTGTCAGGCTGAGAAGTCCTGAGTGACAGGAGCACCCGCTTCAATAAACTATCTCCTGTCTACCCTTATAGTTTTCTTCCACCACGGTCGAACACCCTCATGTATAATCTTCCAGTTCCTCCTGGAACTATTTATTAGTTAGTTCCTGTAGCTCTGATGGCGAAGAATCTGTTATCTTTTTTAAAAATTAATTAATTAATTTGGCTGTGTTGGGTCTTCGTTTCTGTGCGAGGGCTTTCTCTAGTTGTGGCGAGCGGGGGCCACTCTTCATCGCGGTATGCGGGCCTCTCACTGTCGCGGCCTCTCTTGTTGCGGAGCACAGGCTCCAGATGCGCAGGCTCAGTAGTTGTGGCTCACGGGCCCAGTTGCTCCGCGGCATGTGGGATCTTCCCAGACCAGGGCTCGAACCCGTGTCCCCTGCATTGGCAGGCAGATTCTCAACCACTGCACCACCAGGGAAGCCCCAAGAATCTGTTATCTTCCATATAAAGGCCGGTACTGCTCCATCAAGTCATGCTGAGATCAGACCATAGTTTTTGGTCTACATGTTATGGGCAGTGGGGTGGAGTTGGCGGGGGTGGGGGGCGGGGGGAGGCAGGAGGAGAATCATTGTCTTGGGAGGCATTTGTCTTAGGTGAGGACTTTGCATGGTCTCTTGGCAATGGGAGGCTTCTCTTCTCTGTGAGGGGAAGAAGGGAGGCATTTTTGCCAACATACGGGGTTCAGGAGAATGTGGAGGTCTGAAGTTCTTAAACTGGATCCCAAGTCTCAGGGTCTCTTCTGCCCCGTGGACCCTAACTTTAGCCCAGGACTTCCTGGGGCTGTGGATTCAGTCTCTTTGGTAACCCGGCCATGCTTACAATAAAATCTTGGGCTGATTTTTGGCACAGTCTGTCCTCCAGCTGGAAAGGACAAATGTCTCTTTAAATTGTGCCATGGAGACCTTCTGGTTTTCACAGTGCGCCCTGAGTTGCTGGTGGACTTTACTGAGCCAGTCAGATTCTCTGTCTTCAAGGCTTCTGAGGCAGATAACAAAAGCTAACCAGCTCCATGATCCTGTAGCTGTCACTGCCTCCATACCTTTCAAGTGCTGGAGCTTTACATAGCCTTTGATTCCCTTTCCACTTACATATCTGCCCAGTCCATCGCAGGTGAGAGCCATGAATTGTAATGCTGCAAAATCATCCCACTTCCCACTAGAAATGGGATTCTTTTTGCCATCTTACTGTTTAGTGATATAATTCTGGAATCTCCTCCTAACATCTACTTTCTAGGGTCATTTCTGTTACCAGCTACTCAGTTTGGGTTTCCCGGAAAGTATATCTTGAGGCAAGAATTTGGGTGTGAGTAGTTTATTTGGAAGGTGATTCTAGGAGGCACAGTGAGGGAGTATAAAAATGAGATAGGAAATGGAGAAAAGCTAATAAAAGTTATGCTAATGAGTGGGTTGCCTCTGACATCACCTGCAGCTCAGTACAACTGGGGACCCTCTAAGGGCTAGGAGGTGGGAGGTCTTACCCACCAAACTCTAGGCTCTTCTTGGGTTAGGTTGTTTCTGGGGTATTAACTCCTCAGCATTTCTGGCCGGCCCTGCATGTGACTGAGAAGACTCCACTACTAGAGAAAGTTCTCAGGCAGAGACATAAGCTGTTGGCACTCTGCAGGGTAGGGTGGGGCTCCAGGCAACCCACATCTCCTTTCTGATCCCACAGCCTCCTCCCTGGTGTGTCCCAAGGCTCCAAGCTGACCATGCCATTGTGCTGTTTCAAATCCTACAATGACTTCCTGTGGTTCTCAGGATGGAGTAGCTGCAGTTCCCTGAGGACCAGTGAAATGCCAGGTGTTGTATAAAGGTCTGCTCTTGCATTAGTACGTTTTATCTTTACAAGAGCCTCATCATGTTCATTCCACTGAGGAGAAAACTGAGTCCCAAAGAGGTTTGAATGCCTCTGACTGGCACAGAGACACCCTTCATAATGCTGTCCCTGCCTGCTCTTCCTCACTCTGAGCCCTCTCCTTTGTCTCAGCCATATCAAGCCACTTGCAGTTCCCTAAACAGACCCATCTTCATACCTTCCTACTTTTCTCTGTGCAGATTTCTTTGTCTAAAAAGCTTTTTCCTTTCAATATCTTACAAATGCCTTCCTGTCCTTCAAGACTCAGCTTAGGTGACACCTCCTCCAGGGAGTCCTCCTGCCCTGCCAGGCCGAGTTAGCCCCTCCTTGGTGCTGCCACAGTCTCTGGGCTCTCTATCAGACCACTGCCCCCTTGGTGTTCTGTTTGCCTGTTTACGTGTTTGTGCCCCTGCCAGGAGAGGCTGAGGGAACTCTCAGTGGATATTTGGGTGAATGAAGGATTAGCCCATTTATTTTAGTTCTCACTCTTTGCTAGCTTGTGCTGCTTCCCCACTTTTTCACATTCCTAAGTTTTTCCAAGGCCAAGCTGTAGGCTTCTAGGGAGGCAGCCATCTCTGCTCTCTTCCCTGGATTGGAAGCTCCTGGAGGGCAGGAAACATAGTAGACTTCTCATCACTGTCTCCCAGCACCTAAGCCAGGCCTGGCCCAAGAGGAGATGGTGGAGCTCGACACACACAGCTGAATAAATGAATGACTAATAAGTGTTCTTCATGATGTGCGCATTCACGTGCTGTGTGCTGTGGAAATGAACAAGGCAGACATACCACGTCTCTGTCCTCAAATCTGGGGTCCTCTGGCAGCTGACCCTGAGAAAATGGCTCTCGTGCAAATAGGTTATCTGAGAGGTGATCCCAGAAAGCACTTTCCCAGGACAGAGAGGAACTGAGGCAGGCAGGCAGAGAGCTACCTGAGGCTGTGTCATTGAAGCTCACGTCCCCACAGTGAGCAGCTGGAGCTTCATCGCGCTGGGAAACCCTGGGAACTCCTGTGCAGAACACATGCCTTAGAGCTCTCATGCTGAGGGTGAGGGAGCTGGGCTGTTTATACAGGGACTCCGACAGTCAGCGGTTGAGGGCAGTCACGAGGGTGGGGAAAACGGGCTCTGGTAGCCAGAGGAGGCCCTTAGGGAAAGCAGTGCAGATGCTGGCTGTGGAGTGGTAAGGACAAGGGCTGTGGGTGGAGAGTGGACAGTGACTGCTACATCCAGCCAGTGACAGTCACATATACATGTCATCACTGTACATCCAGCCAGTGGCAGTCACATACACATGTCGTCACTGTACGGCCAGCCTCCAGGTGAAAATTCCAAGGACCAGATAGGTGATGTAAAAGAAACGCTTGGGTGGAGAGCAGTTGCCTCTTAAAAGTTGCCTACCCTCTGCTTTGCCAGTCCCTCTTACTCTGACAGAAAGTCACTGCTAGTTTTAAGGAGGATGCATGTGGGTGGAGGCTGTCTTTGATCCTGGGCTGCTGTCAGAGTTGTTAGACCCCTTGGGGCAGGGACTGTGACAGGTGGACAGTGTGTGCCCAGTATAAGTGGGAATGAGAAGGCTTTTCTGCTCCAGCCACTCGTCACCACGTGGGAGTCTGGGCTGCAAGATGATGTGGGGTCAGATTCTTTTTTTTTAAAGAAAAGTGGTAATCTAGATATTTATGTATAATCTCCTGATTTTAAATGTACTGGATTGAATAGTGTCCTCCTCACCACCCCCACCCCCCAGAGTCATGCTCGTCTGGAACCTCGCAACGTGATCTTATTTGGAAATAGGGTCTTTGCAGATGTAAGATGGGGTCCTATGGTTTAGAGTGGACCCTAATCCAATGACTGTGTCCTTATATGAAGAGAAAACAGGGACTTAGATATGCAGAGGGAAGATGGCCATGTGAAGACAGAGGCAGAGATTGGACTTGTGCTGCCTCAAGCCAGGGAGTGCCAAGGACTGCTGCATCCACCAGAAGCTAGAAGAATTCAGCGAGGATTCTTCCCTAGAGCCTTAGGCAGGGGTTGGGGGAGGGGAAGGCCCTACTGACACCTTGATTTTGAACTTTTAGCCTCCAGAACTGCGAGAGAATAAATTTCTGTCGTATAATTGCTTTACAATGGTGTGTTAGTTTCTGCTGTATAACAAAGTGAATCAGCTATACGTATACATATATCCCCATATCCCCTCCCCCTTGAGCCTCCCTCCCACCCTCCCTATCCCACCCCTCTAGGTGGTCACAAACCACCGAGCTGATCTCCCTGTGCTATGCGGCTGCTTCCCACTAGCTACCTATTTTACATTGGGGAGTGTATATATGTCCATGCCTCTCTCTCGCTTTGTCACAGTTTACCCTTCCCCCTCCCCATATCCTCAAGTCCATCCTCTAGTAGGTCTGTGTCGTTATTCCCGTCTTACCCCTAGGTTCTTCATGACATTTTTTTTCTTAAATTCCATATATATGTGTTAGCATACGGTATTTGTCTTTCTCTTTCTGACTTACTTCACTCTGTAGGACAGACTCTAGGTCCACCCACCTCACTACAAACAACTCAATTTCATTCCTTTTTATGGCTGAGTAATATTCCATTGTATGTATGTGCCACATCTTCTCTATCCATTCATCTGATGATGGGCACTTAGGTTGCTTCCACCTCTGGGCTATTGTTTTAAGCCAGCCAGTCTGCAGTACTCTGTTATGGCAGCCCTAGGACACTAATACAGTTGGCAGTGACTCATTTTTAAATGTTTTGTGCTGCCCCCATGGTAGGGGGGTAAAACACCTCTGGAGGCTGGTCCCTGAGTTGCCAGTTTACACCCTTGGCTTTGGGACCTGCTGTGACAGAGGGCAGGGGAGCTAAGGAGGAGCTGCTGGTGGTGCCTGGGGCAGCAGGGAAGGCTTCCCAGGGGCGGCGGGTTGGAGGAATGTGTCCCGCTTGACTGAGGAGGCAAAGGTGAATTGGTTGCTGGTGGGTGAAAGAAGGAAGTGCTGGGTTAGGCTGAGGTTTTGGGCTTGGTTGACAGAGGGTGTGGAGACGGCACTGTCCAAGGTGGGGAGGACAAGCAGTTTGAGTGGAAGTCAGCTCAGGTTTTAACCTCTTGAGTTGGAGGTTTCTGTGGGACATGCAAGTGGAGACGGATGGGGCATCTGGGCATGTGGGTCCGTGCTTAGGAGAGGTCTCTGGGCTGGAGACAGAGATTTTGGGAATTGTCAGCAGGGAAGGACTGTAGCCAGAGAGGTAGGAGGGAAACCTGGAGTGACCACATCAAGGGGGCATGGGACCTTCTTGAAGGAGGGAGGTCAACACTGCCACAGGCTGCCAAGGGGTTGCTTTAGCAAATAGAAAGAAGGTTTTCTTTCATTTGCTTGTTTGAAAAACTCACAAAGCTTTTCAGAGAGGGTCAGAGACAGGAGGGGACAAGGACTCTTGTTGAGTGGACTCGGGATGGAAGCTGGGGGGGCGGAAAGAGGCACATGTGGGCTGCAGCAGAGGAAGCAACGAGTGTGGGAGGGCCACCTGCTGGTGTTGGGGGGCAGGTTTAAATGCAGGTGAGGAGGTGTCCAGAGAAGGAGGAGCTGTTGGAAGGGGTGCAGGGGTTTCGGGGTGGCTTTGGGCAGGAGGAAGGATCCTGATTTTCAGAGGGACAGAAAGACAGGGGCAAGGATGGCAGAGAATGCCGACAACCGGTGAAGGGGAGAGCTGGGGAGGGGTCATCTGTTTGGGGCCACAGCTGACTGTGAGGCAGGGTCTGGGGTCACCTGCTGAGAGTGAGGGCTGGGGGGTGAGGGTGGTGCACAAGGAGAGAGCACCATTTACCACCAGTGGGCACAGCAGGGGCTGACCAGGGCCTCCTTGAGGGAGCCCCAAAGCTCACTCTCCTACAAAGGCCTCACTGTTCCGTGCGCACATTCTTCTTGAAGTGCCTGGTTGGGGGGTGCCAGGGGCTCTGTCCACAAGTTACAGCTGTCGGCTGAAAAGACTGACCTGTGTGGAGGCGTGCATCCCCCTGGGTGTCTCCAGCGCTCCAAGGCCTGGCGGCAGGTGCAGCTGAAGGCTCCTTTGAGCATCTGCTGTGTCTGAGGCACTGGAACATCTTCATTTGGTTTACTCTTTGAAATAATCCTGTGAGAGTTTACAATTCCTCTTTTAGGAATAATCATGGAACTCCTTGCTTGGAGCATCCTGTGCACCAGGTTGGCCCTTTGCATTTTTCACCTCACCTCATTCCACCCTCCTGCCTGCCCTGTGGAGGACGAAAAGATCATCGTTACCCCATGTTGCAGATGAAGAGGGCAGGGCGGGGGAGGGAATTTAAGTACCTGAGCCCGAGCGCCCAGCTGCACCCGGGGCCCAGCTTTTGGAGACCAGGTGCAGCCCTCCTTCTGCTCCAGCGTGTGCCCCTCCCATGCTACCCGTTCGGTGTGTTCACTGTCCAGACGTTCGCCCCCGACGGGGATGGTGAGCACGTCCAAAAGACTTCCCACCGCTGTCCAGCGCTGTCCTTTCAAGCCTGTCAGCAAGCCTCTTGAGAGCAAAATACCGTGCTGGCCGCCGCGGAGCCCCAGCTGGGGCCTGGCGTCAGGCTGTGCTCAGCAAGACGGTGGAACCAAATTTCAGCCACTTGGGCTGAGCAGGCACTTCCTGTCCCCTGCTGAGTCAGCCAGCTGTGGAAGAAAAGGTCAAAGGACCTCATTTTAAGTCCTGGCTCTAGATCCATATGCTAAAGTCACTGAATTCCTCTGAGCCTCAGTTTCCCCATCTATAGGATGGAGGGAATATTTTCAGCAGCACTGCGCAAACCTGGAAACCAAGGCCCCCGTTCCATGTTTTGAGATGATTAGTTTTCAATAATCGTTTTGTTAGTTACAGAAGAATCTCCACTAGTATTTACATAGTGCAAAAAAGCTATTATTACTCCCAAAATGTGATATAAAAATTATCTTTCATACAGCAAAAACACTAAGATGAAAATCCCTTCATGTTATAATTCATCCTAGTTTTTTTTTTAACACCTTTATTGGAGTATAATTGCTTTACAATGGTGTGTTAGTTTCTGCTTTATAACAAAGTGAATCAGGTATACATATATCCCCATATTTCCTCCCTCTTGCGTCTCCCTCCCACCCTCCCTATCCCACGCCTCTAGGTGGTCACATAGCACCGAGCTAATCTCCCCGTGTTGTGTGGCTGCTTCCCACTAGCTATCTATTTTACATTTGGGAGTGTATATATGTCCATGCCACTCTCTCACTTCGTCCCAGCTTACCCTTCCCCCTCCCCACATCCTCAAGTCCATTCTCTAGTAGGTCTGTGTCTTTATTCCTGTCCTGCCCCTAGGTTCTTCAGAACCATTTTTTTTCCCCTTAGATTCCATATATATGTGTTAGCATATGGTATTTGTTTTTCTCTTTCTGACTTACTTCACTCTGTATTACAGACTCTAGGTCCATCCACCTCACTACAAATAACTCAATTTCGTTTCTTTTTATGGCTAATATTCCATTGTATACATGTGCCACATCTTCTTTATCCATTCATCTGTTGATGGACACTTAGGTTGCTTCCATGTCCTGGCTATTGTAAATAGAGCTGCAATGAACATTGTGGTACATGACTCGTTTTGAATTATGGTTTTCTCGGTATGTGCCCAGGAGTGGGATTGCTGGGTCATATGGTATTTCTACTTTTAGTTTTCAAAGGAACCATTCTAGTTTTTTTATTCGAGCATTACAATTAAGACATTGTAATTATAAATATAAATTATAAATTCATGTGGTATATTTAGAAATTAAGTTACAAAATAGTACAAATACTTTTAAGATGTGATGTGCCAACAATGTTAACATTTTTATCACTTTTATCACTAATTAGGATTCAGATTTCAGAGTAGGCAAACAGTCTGGTTGATTCTGTGATATGTGTAAGTGTTAGAAGGGGTAAGGGAAGAGGAAGATGTCCGTAAATAAATTATTTCACAGAAAAAACTTAAAGTAAAAAAAAAGATAATTAAGTTTTTAAATGGATAAGTTACTGTTCTAACCTGTTGGCACAACGTACAAAACCACAGTAATAATAGTTGGTGTTTACGGAGTGCTTACTATGTACTGAGGGCTAGTCTCGCACTTTACATACGTTACTTCATTTAATCCTCATAACAACCCTGTGAGTTAGGTAAGGAAAGCGAGGCAGAGAAGTTAAATAACCTAGCCAGTAAACGATCTAGTGCCAATTCCGTGTCTTTACAGCTGACCACGTCCTCTCTCTTCCTGTTTCTTCGTCTATGAAATGGGTTCACAATACTCAATAACATGCACCAACAGCACCTTGAGGGATCACTGTTACGTTTAGTAGTGCTTGGTCCCCCTATGCCCCTGGGGCTTTCAGGCTTGCCCTCACTGAGTGTCTGTCTGTCACCCCTCCTTTCATTTTACTGCCTTCACTTTCATTCTTTTTTTTTTTTTTTTTGGTGTATTTTCTAACTCTCTCTAGGTCTTCTCTTTCTCAGTCTCCTACCCTCTCCCACCCCCATCCCCAAGAACCTCTCAGTTTTCTCCGCCGGTCCTCTGCTGCCCTCTTGTGGCCCAAGGTGGAAAGGTCGCTCCTCGCGGACCCCGCCCGTCTAGGGCGCTGCGCTCCGGAGGACGCAGCTGGGGGCGAGCGCTGGTGGAGCCAGATGTGGAACCGCGCTGGAAGCTCGCCGTCTGCCCCCTTCAGACGAGCGAGTGGGTTTGGAACCCAGCCTTGGACTTGGCTCACCCGCGGAACTATGTGACCTCGTCTAGGGTCGGGGGCCAGAGGCCGGGCTCGAACCTCGGTTCTGTGTGAACCCCGTCTCTCCCATTCCCCCCACCCGGAGCAGCTGTGGTCGCTGCCCGGCTCCTTCCTGAGCCTCAGCCTGAAGGAAGGCTTCGGCCTGGGTGCGCGAGCGTGCTGCCGCCTCTAGAATTCGGTGAAATTTGAACTCAGGAACTATGATGGTCTTTTCGCTAGCCTCATTCCGCCCAAGGACCGCTCTCCCCGCCACACCCAGTGGTCTCCCTTTTAAATGCTGCTGACGTAACTGAAGGTCACAGTGGTCACCGTGCGTACGCAGAGGAATTTATTCGCCTTCGTGGCACAGGGCCAATGAGCGACAGCGCACGGACTCAGAGCGCTGGCATCTCGAAATAAATACTTTTCTTACACTAACCAGACCCTTCACAAAGCTGAGGTATTCTCCCGTCGGAAACCTGATGAACACCCTCTTCTTAAATTGTTTTATATGGTTTCACAACATTTAACTCAAGTGCTTAAATATATTTTAAAATTGCACGAGCAATGTGTGGTCGTCGCAGAAACATTAGAAAACCCAGCAAAGGGCTGCTAACTAAAGATGACAGGTTGGAAACCTAAGCACTTTCCTGAAACTCCACTAAAATGACAGCAAGGAGATTTGATTAATATATTTAAAGCCACAAGGACAGAGAGAACAGGAGAGGGGATGCCAGCAGCAGCATTTTGCAAGCTGGGAGCAGAGAGAGCACGTTTGAGTCCCAAGACTTCAGAAGGCTGCATCTTACACCCCAATGGGTCTATACAAGCAACTGGATTTAGACTGGGAACCCTCCCAAGGCTCAGGCACTTCTAGAAGTAGGTGGGCTGAAAACAAAGAGCAGTTAGCCTCCCTGATTCATTCCTCCGGGGCCAGATGACGCCCCTCCCCAAGTGGGCAGAAAATGAGAGGTTTATTCTTTAGAAAAGGTAAAACAGAGGGTTTCTGACCTGGGGAGAGGGGAGACTTGAAGGTGGGAAAACAGGAGATTCAGTGAATGTTTACATGCTGAACGTTGAGTCCCCACGATAACACCCCTTTCTCTGCTCGCCTCAGCTCCTGGCACCTGGCAGCCAGGCAGACACCTTGATAGATACAGGAGATTGGAATCTGATCCCAGGAAGAGGGGCAGCCCACGGCCTCCACCCCAGGGCTGCCCACTGTCAGCAAGCCCCACGGATGTGCACACAATTCCCAGTCCGCTTTTTAATTTTTTCTTTTAACTGTTTCTTTTTCTTCTGCCTAATTTCAGGCAGAGAAAAATCGCAAGAATTCCTGTCTATGCTTCACCAAATTCCCCTAATATGTACTATTATTATTATTTTTTTACTGAACATTATCCCTTTATCCCTGAATAATTCAGTGAGTGTTTCTCAAAATCAAGGACGTTCTTTTGTTCTTTTTACCAATTGGTAATAACATTGATTCAGGACTATCATCTTATCTACAGACCTTATTCAGATTCCACCAAGTGTGCCAATAATATCCTTCAGACCAGAAAATTCCAGATCGTGTGCTGCATTTAGTTATCGTGCCTCTTTAGTGTCTTTTCATGTGAAGCAGTTCCTCAGTATTTCTTTGCCTTCCTGACACTGACATTTTTTCCAAGGGTTCAGGACAGGTATTTATCGGAATGTCCCTCAGATTGGATTTCTCTGCTGTTGCCTCCTGATTTATGCACTGCTGGCATGAACATCTCGGAAATGTGTTCTCGTTATGTCATTCAGGAGGCACATGGCATCTCTTTATCCCACTGTCAGTGACGTTAACGTCAATCACCTGTTTAAGGAGGTGTATGTCAGATTTCTCCAGTGTTGTTATTGTTTTTCCCTCTATAATTAATAAGTATTGATCACTCACTAGTTTCAGCATCACTGACTCTTGTTTGAATCACTTGTTATCAGATGTTATCTGGTGATAGTTTGCTAATTTCACCGTTCCTTTTACATTTATTAGTTGGTTTTCTAGGATGAGGAAGAGCTTCCTCTTCTTCCCGTATATTTATTTATAAAGTTATATCAGTGTGGACTCATGGATTTCATTTCAGTCAATGAGTTATATAGTCTGTTACTACTGAGATGTCTATCAGTCTACATCTATATCTACTCTATTCCAGATTTATCCTGTGAGAGCTCCTTCAAGCTGGTTCTTATGTCATCATGATGTCATTCTTTGAGCACATCTGTCACAAACATATTCTGGCCTCATCTACTACTTTCTCTCCCCTAGTTCAGGAATCCGACGTTTCTTCAAGGAGACTTCATTCTTTTAGTAATGTTTCAGATGAAGACAACAAAGGACTGCCAGAGAGCCAAGGAAAGTGTCTAGTAGAAAAGATAGAGACAAGACAAAATCAATCACTCAAACACAAACAGATAAAAGCTACTTGGCAGAAACAGAGGTTATGTAGGGAGATAAAAACTTAAAAAATATTCAACACACTATCATGAATATTTTCAAGGAATCAAGAGAAGCCATTGCATCCAGTAAAGAAAAACAGGATGCTATAAAAAGAGTGATTAGTGGAGAAACAACTATTGGATGTTAAGTATTTGAAAGCACAAGTGAAAACCTCAATTGAGGGGCTATGAGATAAAGATGAGGAGATATCCGAAAATGGAAGCAAAAAGACAGAGATGGAAAATATATGAGCAAAAATAAAACAGAGGTCCAAATTCTGAAAGGTAGGAGTTCTAGAAAAAGAGAAGAGAGAAAATGGTGTTGAGGTCCATGGTAAGAGAGGCAGTGTGTTGGTAGACATGGGCAAACCTGGTCTTTTACCAAATGAGGGGTAGAACTGCAGTTTTCAGGTACAGTATTTGAGAGTTGTTGGGTAGGGGTGTGCTGAAAAGTTGTTTTAACAGCCAGCTCTCCAAGAATGCGGGCATGTGTATGCATCCATAAGTTTATTATAAATTTTACTGATATGAGTAACACAAAATTTACAATAATAAAATAGACAATATTCTTTGTTGTAAATTCTATCTAGCTGACTGATTCTTACAGAATACTTTCACTGATTTTTGCCCAATTCTTTCACCTGTAGCTAGTTGATGGTTGTGATTCAACCATAATTTGACAGAGTTGCATTCCAATCTGCTCTTTTTCCATATAAATTTATTGTCATTAAATCAGATATATGTGCTGTGAAATCATTTCCTAAACCTCATACAAATTGTAGTCATTAAATTTAAACCTCTTTTGGCTTCAGTACTACACATTTTGGAAGTTCACCTGTTTGTGAAAGATGTGAATGACTTTTTTTTTCTGCATTAGATAATAGCTTTCAAATGCTGGGAAAATATTGCTTCAGTATTTTGTGTGATTTACGATGTAACAGCTATAGACCCAACATGTTAATAATCCACAGTATTAGCATTTTCTCCATCACTTTCTTCGTCTGGACCAGAGGTCAGCAAATTCTTTCTGTAAAGGGCCTGAGAGTAAATATTTTAGGGCTTTCTGAACCTCCTATGGTCTCTGTTGCATATTCTCCTTTTGATACGGTTCTTTTAGCATTTTTAAAAATGTAAAAATCATTCTCAGGTCACCATACAAAAATAGCATGTTGGCTGTGGTTTGGTCTAGACAATCAACAAAACAATAACTCAAGCCTGACTTTGTAGTGTTTACTGATTTCTGTGGTGTAAATACTCTCATCATGGTGATTTCAAGCTACCAGTGTGACGTCCCTGGAGACAGAGACGGGGAGAGAAGCATGGCAGCTCACCATTTTGCAGTATTTGGGCCATACAGAGACAGTAGATTTAAATATCCTCAAGAGCATGGAGAAGAGTAAAATATAATAAAATAATTCAGCAGTAATACATTTTGAATATGTGTCACCTTTGTTTTTCTATACAGTTTATTTAATTGTAAATATGTAGAATTTAGTTTTTAATGATGTCTGTATTTAACAACTACGGAGGAGGCCAGGGTCTGGTGGGCTCTGAGGGTGGCTGTAGCCTCTAATTAAGGTCAGAACTCAGTCTGTGGATAAGGCCAGGCTTAGGCTGTGACCTTCATCGTGGCCCAGTCTTTTGCAGGGCTCCATCTGGGGTTAATTTTGGGGCTTGACATATGACCTGAGAAAAGTTGAGCATTTCTGCTGGTGCAGCAGACTGACCGCTGCACGACTGGAGTCTCAACCCCAGGCCTCTCCATTTACAAGCCTGGGAACCACCTAGCAGACCCCAGGCTGAGCAGAGGCCCAGTCACTGTGGATTTTCCCTGTCTTCTGGGTGAAGCCTCTCCTCCTGTCATCTCCACATTTCCCACTAGAGGGCAGCAGAGACTTGACTAAAAAGGAAAATGTCAGTAAAACCTTCGCCCAGGGACCAGTGGCTGAAGCCTGCTGCCAGGCTTGACCATGGGACCTGAGGGTGGGCAGAAGGATCCCCCTCTACTTGCACGACTACCACGGTTCCAGGCACAGCCTTCTGGCTGAGGCTCTGCTCCTAGGGTCAGGGAGCCAAACTCTGGAAACCTGACTGATCCTGACCCTACCTAACCCCAGTCTCAGCCCTGGCCCCGTCTGCCTGGTTAAATCATACGTTCCTGGAGGTTGGGGGTGGAGTGGATTGCATCTGTACTCCCAGTGCCTGTCACAGAGCCCAGCACTGAGTGGGTGCTTAGGAAATGTTTATTGAATCAGTACTTGAAGTGTGGGACAGTGCAGTATGTGGGAAAGAGCCTGGCTTTAGAATCAGATAGACATGATTTAAACTCTGCCTCTAGCTATATGACCTGAAACAACTTACTTAGACTCTCTGAGCCTTTGATTTGCCATCTGTAAGAGAAAAATACTGGTACCTAACTTGAAGGGCTGTTTGAGGGTTAAATGAAATGACATGGGGTTGGACGAAGTGCATACTAGTTTCTTAATAAAGGGAGGAATTATTATGATGCAGTTTTGAGGGATGATGAGTAATTGGGCGTGGATAAAGGAATAGATGGGAGATGGAAGATGTGATTGTCAGGGAATGAGCCTGAATGTCATGTTGAGGACACAGGGTTTTCTTCTCTCTACAATGAGGAGCCCCTGAGGAGCTCTCCATCTACTTGGTGAGACGGAACTAAGACCCAGGAAACCTCTTATCTCAGCTCTTTGGAGGCTCACACTGAGAATCCAGTACACACACACACACACACACACACACACACACACACACGCACACACACTTAATCTGGAAATTATTTCAAATTTACGGAAGAGTTTCAATATAGTCAAAAGAATACCATATCCTTTTCATCTTGAATCACCTGTTGTAAATTGTCACATTTGCTTTATCATTTCCTATTCCCCCTGTCTCTCTGTATGTTATTTATTGTTCCTGAACCATTTGACAGTAAGCATACATCGTGATCCTTTGCCTCTAAATATTTTAGTGTATATTTTTGAAGGAGAAGGATATCTTATTACATAAACATAACTGATAAAAAGTTATCAACTTCAGTAAATTTATCATCAATATCATCCTTTTATCAATTATTGACTGAGTTGGCAGAATAATGGCCCCCAAAGATGTCCATGTCCTAAATAAATTTGTGTTGTTTTAAGCCACTAAATTTGTGATAATTTGTTATGGCAGCAAAGAAACTAATATTAATGCTTTCATCAATTCTGACTGTATTCCAATTTTGTCAATTGACCCTGTAATGTCCCTGATAGCAGGGGTCCCCAACCCCCGGCCCGCGGACTAGTACTGGTCCGTGGCCTGTTAGGAATGGGCCGTACAACAGGAATTGAGTGGCAGGCAAGCCAGCGAAGCTTCATCTGTATTTACTGCTGCTTCCCATCGCTCGTATTACCACCTGAGCTCCACCTCCTGTCTGCATTATGGTGAGCTGTATAATTATTTCATTATATATTACAACGTAAGAATAATAGAAATAAAGTGCACAATAAATGTAATGCGCTTGGGCTTCCCTGGTGGCGCAGTGGTTGAGGGTCCACCTGCCGATGCAGGGGACACGGGTTCGTGCCCCGGTCCGGGAGGATACCACATGCCGCGGAACGGCTGGGCCCGTGAGCCATGGCCGCTGAGCCTGCACGTCCGGAGCCTGTGCTCTGCAGCGGGAGAGGCCACAACAGGGAGAGGCCCGCGTACCGCAAAAAAAAAAAAAAAAAGTAATGCGCTTGAATCATCCCCAAACCATTCCCCGACCCCCGACCCCCCTCCATGGAAAAATTGTCTTCCACGAAATTGGTCCCTGGGGCCAAAAAGATTGGAGACTGCTGCCTTATAGCATTTTCCCCCTGTAGTCTATGGTCACACATTGTGCTTAGTTGTCATATCTCTTTAGTCTTCTATAACTTGGAACAGTTCCTCAGCACTTCTTTGTGTTTTATGACAATGACATTTTTGAAGATACAGTCTGCCCGCTCCCTGCTCCTTTTTCAACGGAATGTTTCTCCTTTTGTGTTTGTCTGATGTTTCCTTGTGATTAGATTCAGGTGCTACCCCTGTGGCTGGAACACTGCATATGTGATGTTGTGTCCTTCTCAGGGTAACATCAGGAGGCACTCGATGTCCATCATTGGTAATGTTAACTTTTGATGCTGGATGCCACCGAGAAGGGGCCCATGTGGGGGGAACTGGGAATTTGCATCAAGGTGGTCATCGCTCTGCTGGGAACTGGGCATGAGGAGACAAGTGATAACTTAATGCCTGCCCTTGAGGACTACACAGCCTCCCAAGAAGCTCCCAGGCGAGTGGGTGGAGAAACAAGTAGACTCATTCATTCATTTATTCATGCATTCATTCCACACACATTTACTGAGCACCTACGTGGGCTGGGGCTGGGCTACAAAGGTGAGCAAGAGAGAGCTGGTGCTTACCTTCATGATGCTTACAGTCTAGCGGAGAGGATGACTGATGAAAAGATTGCTGCATCCCCAGCATCTAGACCAGTGCCTGTCGCATAGTAAGCAGGGGTTGACTGAATGAATTGCTGAACATCAGAGCTGCGTCAACCCTTCCCTAGAGGCAGTGTTTTGCTCTGCTCCCTTAACAGGTGAAGAAACTAAGGCTGGGAGAGGGGAAACAACCTCCTGTGGCTAACCAGGTGGCTCTGGGCGTTTGAAGTCCTGATCTTCCTAAGCAGAGTGGGCCAGCAAGTTGGAGTTTCCTGCGGGTGGCCAACTGGGGGCTGGCTCATCTCGGAAGGAGCTATCTCCCCCTCGTTCCTGCTGCACTGCCTCCTGCTCTGGGGCCTGGGGCCCCCGACTGGGCCTGTGGTTATTTAGTCAGCGATAATATTGGATTTACTTTCATCTCTGAATTGCATCAAATGTCGCCAGTGACATTTAGCTGACACACAAGGAGGAGGCTGGCATTTTTAGACTGTCAGCGTGTTACAGATGTAGAAGTGGATTGCGTTGGCGTCTGGTTTATTGTTAATTAGATGGAACCTCAGGAAGCGGGTGGATAAGCCCTTCCATAGCTCCCGCTTCAAACCCCCTCCCAGAAGTTAATGAGGCCCAGCCAGTTTTCCCATTGTGATGGGGAATTCATTTCAGAAGTTTGGGGAGCAAACGACATGAGCTGTTCTCCATCGGTGGGCCTCTTTTATATTTCAATTATTCCCTGACAAGTCACTGTCTTTCTCCTTTACAATAGAGAGATAAAGTGAAAGGAAAACGTTCCACATTTGGATAGCCATTCGTATTAGTTCAACATTTACACATCAATAATATTTATTGAATGCTTACTAGCTGTCTGACTCCAGGGTAATTCCTTAACCTCTCTGCCTCAGTTTTCTCATCTGTTAATTGGGGTAATGATAACCCCCCCACCCCCCCGGGGTTGTTGTGAGAAGTAAATGAATTTAAACATTCAAAGTGCTTAGAATAGTGCCAGGCACATAGGAGGCACTGTGTCCCTTCCTGCCGCCTCTATGAGCTTTCCTATTGTGTGATTAGTGTGGTGGCTGCTGAGGAGATATGCCCTTGTGGGAGATACACCCCATCCCTCACATAACTTATCATCTGATGGAGGAGGTGGATGTATCTATAACCAACTCTTCAGAGTTCAGGATTTTATTATTTCAAAATTCTTTGATTAAGGGACTTGGAAGTTCTAGGATTTCATATTTTTAAGATTCTCTAAATTCATGGCCCTAACATTCTATGGGTTTATGATTCTAAGGTTCTGTGATTCTAAAGTGCTGAGAGGTGATCTGAAGTGACAAACACTGGCTTGTTGTTCACCAAACCTGTTTCCCTCTCCTCCTGAGCACACAGACTGTTTCTCCAGCCTCCCTCATAGTTAGGTGTGACCATGGGCTGAGTTCTGGCCAAGGAAGGAGCGTGGAAGTGATGTGGCCACTGCCAGGCCTGCCCCAGGAACCTCCCATGACTCCTGCATGCCCTTGCTTTTTTCCATCTCTTGACTGAATGGAGAGCATACCAAGGACCTATCAGTGGGCAGAGCAACAATATAGAAGGAGCCTAGGTCCCTAGATGAGCATGTGGAAGGTTGTCCAGCCAGGAACGTGAGTAGGAACTGAACTTTTATTGTGTTAAGCCACTGATATTTCAGGATTTATCTAACTTGGCAGCTGGTAATTTGGGGCAGATGAGAAGGCAGATGGGAAACTTTCCTGATAGAGCCTCCTTCCCATCCTTTCCCTATGATCTCCCACCTTCGGCATTTCTCTCTCATCACCTTCAACAGCCCTGCAGCTGGCTCATGATGCCCCCAACATGCAGGTCCAGGCCCTCCCCATCCTGAGCCCCAAACTCAGCTTTTGGCAGGAGGGGCTTAAGACTGTCTGCTATGGTCACACCTCTGTGGCTGAGTCCCTGCCTTTTCAAACCCTGTAACAAATAGGAAAACCTTGGCTGGAGTTGATGTTGTCACTGCTCTGACTGTGGGGCTGAGGACCCCATCCTGAGGGTGGGCCCAGGCCTCTCCCCACTTCTCTTTCTCTGTTGGAATGAGCTGGGCCCAGCTCTTTCCCTTGGCGGGGGGGTTGGCGGGGAGTGGGGTGCCTGCCTGTGTGCTCCTCTATATCTCCCCTGTTGCCTGCACCTGCACGACCCTCCCCCTCTACTCTGAGTGTGCCTGCCAGGTGGAACAGGCTGCCTCTTCCTCTTGGATAAAGTCGCCTCCAGCTCAGCTGGAACTGGGGCCTGAGGACCCGGGGCAGCCCTCAGGAGAGGGCAGAAATCACTTCAACAGAATGAGGAATACAGTCTGTTCCTTGTGGAAGGAAACTTTTTGTAATTTATGCTTCAACTGCTCTGGGAGAGATTGTGTTTTCAGCTTGCACTAGCTGGACAAGTAAATGGGCACGTGGATAAGAACCTTTGCTTCTGCCAGGGTGTGGCTCACACCCTGGGATCCGAACTTTAAAAATAACTGTATGAACTTCACCACTAGGCTACAAAGGTAGTGGAGGTCAGGGGAGAGGGGCAAGTGGAACCCTGTCTTTTCTACATGGAAGACCCTCCTTTTCTTCTCTATCTGGCAACTAGAACTCCCAAGCCACCTCCTCCAGCATGCCTTCCTTCATTCCTCCAGAGTTAGCCACTCCTTCCTCTATGCCTCAGTTGCCTCATCTGTAAAAGGGGCACACTAAGGATTAGTGAGATGCTACACATTATATGCTCAGACCTGGGCCTGATCTCAGTGAGCATCCCATTCTATCAGCTGTGGCTCTTGGGTTGGGTGTTGGTGTTGGTATCAGGGTGGCTCGCTAGGATTCCAGTCTTCGTGGAGATGCACTAACTTTCTGGGAAAAAGACCAGGAATGAAAACTTTAGCAGACACTAATATTAAGGACTTGAGTCAAAGAAAAGGGGACTCTGGGAAGGGTGTCCAGGAGAGGCAGCAGCTGGGCTCAGTCAGCCGTCTTTCTTCAGTGGAGGGAAGCATTTCTGAGCAGGGACCCTGAAGTGGCTTCCAAGCCAGCTGTCCAGCAAACACTAGTCCTGGGTTCCTAAAGGGAATGGCAAGGGTGCTTAGTGGAAATCCAGAAATGAGAACTGGGGCAATCTGGTTTTATAAACTGGGCCCAGACAGTTTATACCTAAAGAAGCTGAAGTTCAGAGAGGGTAAGTTACCTCCCCGAAGTCACACAGCCATTAACTGGCAGAGCTGGGGTTGGAACAGCAGTCTCCAGGTCTTTCCCTTGGTTTGGTGCAGGGCCTACATGGAGGAGGGCAGCAGATGCAGGGGTGGAGAACTCCCAGATGGCAGTGCTGGTACAGGCAGCTGGAAAGCTCTGGATGCCACCAAACAGAAATCATGAGCCTCCCCAGGGACCAACAGACGGAGGCTGAGGCCTCCTGGACTCATCATTCCCTGTCCCCAGGATGGCCTTCCCCTCCAGCTGGCATGGCCGAGAAGTCAGCAACATTACATGTGATGTCTGCTCCCTACAGATTAGCGCTTGTTTGCAAGGGCCACGTACACTGAGCATTTGTCCTGTGTAAATAATGAAATAAAAAGGCAGGCTCTGTCATCGTGCAGCTCTGCAGTCCCTGGGCAATTTCGCTGTCCCTTGGAGCAGAAGGCTTCCAACTGAAAGATGTTTAGATACTAATGGATTCTACTTGAGTTGCCTTCTAAACAGCAAACATCTTTGCAGCTGCATAAAAGCTTCCCCATTTCAGATGGGTGGCAGGGGACAGACGGCGAGCTGGGCGGAGGTGGACTTTACAAGCTGTTATTTTTAGAACACAGGGGAAGGCCTTAGAGATTTGAGAGAAGTTTTTCAGTTTAGATATAATTTCACAAAATGGAAAGAGGCTGAAAGAGGTGGTGATTCTCTAATGGTTGAGCCAGAGATAAAAGGCTAAAATATTTATGTCACCTTTTTAACCTGAGTTTTATAGGGATGAAATGTAGTATCTATCTTCCATTAGATGTTGTTAACCTTATGGCAGTGCCCAGTCACAGCTGCTGTGATGTGCAGCAGACACTTAATTCTCCTGTTCACAGGAGTCCTCTCCGGAATCTCACCGAATCCCTGACTAGTATGTCTGGCAATTCGCTCGATCACCTGTGTGTGAGAGGTGCCCTAAGTGGCACAGAGCTTTGAGTATATGGAAGGCCCGGTTTGTTTGTTTGTTTCCCTTGTAGTTGCTGCAAAGTCAAAAGATATGTGGAAATCGATCTCTGATTAATGGGGAGCTCATAAATAACCTCAGAAGAGGGATGTGTCCTGAGAACAGGGAAGGAAGTCAGGGGGAAGGCAAGTCAACCCAGGGAGGGGAGATTATGGGATGGCCCCAATCATGTTTTCCCCTGAGACACACTGGGCTGCGGTCTCAGATCTGCCACTTTTGCCCGTGAGGCTGGGAAAGTCACTTCACCCCTCTGAGCTTCAGTTTTCTTATCAGGGAGTAGGTAATAGTTCCTACCTTACAGGGATGACATGAAATAAGGAATGTAAAGTCCCAGCAACCAATGGATGTGTGACAGTGCTGGTTTCCATTCCCTCCGGTGACAGCTGGGTTTGCTCTAGTTTGGGTTTGCTGTATTTCTCTATTTTCTTTCTCTCTCTGTGTACTACTGACATAGAAGCTGAGCTAAGCAGAACAAAGACGCTGGGGGTGAAGATATTGTGACTCCTGTTTTCTACCAAACATCTTACATTTTCGAAGTTTGGGATGTTGTGGTACAGATTATTTCTTGTCATAAGTAATTCCTCAGCTGTAGATTAAAACTTAAAAGACTCAGTCTGTGGTCCTTGGCTCACAGCGGGTCCTCAGTAACTATCTGGGGTGGAATGTTGACAGTCAAGGCCCCATCCTCCAGGACGTCATATCACACAGGAAACACGTATTGACCGCAAGGCCCTGGAAGAGGCCAAGCAGATACTATTATAAAACACTTTGGACTTGGATTGGTCTTTAGTTTCCTTAACTGAGGTTCTGCACAGCATGTCAGGGATACACTGAGCAGAGAGGCACTAATGGTCTGGGGAGTCAGAAAGGCTTCATAGAGGAAGTGACATGAGCTGGGTCTTGAAGATGCACAGGAGTTCTCCAAAAAGAGAAAGAGGTAGTATGCAGAAAACTATAAGACACTGATGAAAGAAATTAAAGATGATACAAACAGATGGAGAGACATACCGTGTTCTTGGATTGGAAGAATCAACATTGTGAAAATGACTAAACTACCCAAAGCAATCTACATATTCAATACAATCCCTATCAAACTACCAATGGCATTTTTCACAGAACTAGAACAAAAAATTTCACAATTTGTATGGAAACACAGAAGACCCCGAATAGCCAAAGCAATCTTGAGAAAGAAAAACGGAGGAATCAGGCTCCCTGACTTCAGACTATATTACAAAGCTACAGTAATCAAGACAGTATGGTACTGGCACAAAAACAGAAATATAGATCAATGGAACAGGATAGAAAGCCCAGAGATAAGCCACACACATATGGTCGCCTTATCTTTGATAAAGGAGGCAAGAATATACAATGGAGAAAAGACAGCCTCTTCAATAAGTGGTGCTGGGAAAACTGGACAGCTACATGTAAAAGAATGAAACTAGAGCACTCCCTAACACCGTATACAAAAATAAACTCAAAATGGATTAAAGACCTAAATGTAAGGCCAGACACTATAAAACTCTTAGAGGAAAACATAGGCAGAACACTCTATGACATAAATCACAGCAAGATCCTTTTTGACCCACTTCCTAGAGAAATGGAAATAAAAACAAAAATGGGACCTAATGAAACTTAAAAGCTTTTGCACAGCAAAGGAAACCATAAACAAGATGAAAAGACAACCCTCAGAATGGGAGAAAATATTTGCAAATGAAGCAACTGACAAAGGATTAGTCTCCAAAATATACAAGCAGCTCATGCAGCTCAATATCAAAAAAAAACACACAACCCAATCCAAAAATGGGCAGAAGACCTAAATAAACATCTCTCCAAAGAGGATGTACAGATTGCCAACAGACACATGAAAGCATGCTCAACATCACTAATCGTTAGAGAAATGCAAGTCAAAACTACAAGGAGGTATCACCTCACACTGGTCAGAATGGCCATCATCAAAAAATCTGCAAGCAGTGAATGCTGGAGAGGGTGTGGAGAAAAGGGAACCCTCTTGTACTGTTGGTGGGAATGTAAATTGATACAGCCACTATGGAGAACAGTATGGAGGTTTCTTAAAAAACTAAAAATAGAATTACCATATGACCCAGCAATCCCACTACTGAGAAAACCATAATTCAAAAAGAGTCATGTACAACAATGTTCATTGCAGCACTATTTACAATAGCCAGGACATGGAAGCAACCAAAGTGTCCATCGACAGATGAATGAACAAAGAAGATGTGGCACATACATAGAGTGGAATATTAGCTATAAAAAGAAATGAAATTGAGTTATTTGTAGTGAGGTGGATGGACCTAGAGTCTGTCATACAGAGTGAAGTAAGTCAGAAAGAGAAAAACAGATATCGTATGCTAACACATATATATGGAATCTTAAAAAAATAAAAAAGGTTCTGAAGAACCTAGGGGCAGGAGAAGAATAAAGACATAGACGTAGAGAATGGACTTGAGGACACAGGGAGGTGGAAGGGTAAGCTGAGACGAAGTGAGAGAGTGGCATTGACATATATACACTACCAAATGTCCAATAGATAGCTAGTGGGAAGCAGCTGCATAGCACAGGGAGATCAGCTCAGTGCTTTGTGACCACCTAGAAGGGTGGGATAGGGAGGGTGGGAGGGAGACATAAGAGGGAGGGGATATGGGAATATATGTATACGTGTAGCTGATTCACTTTGTTATGCAGCAGCAACTAACACAAAATGTAAAGCAATTATACTCCAATAAAGATGTAAAAAAATAAAAATAAAAAAGAGAAAGAGGTAAAGATTGCCCAGGCAAACAGCACATGAAAAACCCAGAGGCATGAAAGGTGAGCTGCAGTCCTTACCTAAGTGGAACCTAGGAGTGTTGAGATAGCAGCTCTGCACCCCCCAGGGGCGGCCGGTGCTTCAGAGGTGGACAGAGTTCCCCCACGGAGCTGCAGCTTGGGATGCGACTCATCATGATATTTGTTAGCATTTGAGCACTGAGTATGTCCCTGGCAGTGGAGGTACTTTACACATATTAACTCCTTTAATCTCCATCAAGTTTATGAGGTAGCTGCTATCTATCCCCACTTTAGAGATGAGGAAATTGATGGCCACGGGGGCTAAATAACTTACTGAAGGTCAGGTAGCCATGGGTGATAAGCGCCCCTCTCTCCCCATCCTTCATTTCAGTGCACTGCCTTATTTGGAGTCGGCCCACAGATTTGTTCTATGATAAGGCCAGAATGAGCCACTAATTTGGAAGTCATTGTTCAGCTGGGAATGGGGACGGAAGAAGAAATCGCATGTGATGACAAGATGGAAAATTAGAGGTGGCTAAAATTAAGTGATATTACTCACCTGCCACAGACCTACTCCCACACCTGGTTTTCTTCCTTCTTTCCCCCTTGGGTTTTGAGAAGGGCTGGTCACAGGTCGATGGTGATGAGAAACCGAGGGAATTGCAGTGTCCAGGGCGGCCTCCTGCCGGCACTGCTCCGTGAGGCAGCACCAACCCCGGTGCAAGAGCCGCTTTAATTCCCCTCCTCCTTGGTCTTTCCCTTCTCAGGCTCAGCTCTAAATGAAAACATTTCCCCTTGCTTGTTGAAGGCACTGGGGGTCAGGAAGTTTGTCAGGAGGGGTGGTGGTGGATGGGGGTGGTGGCTGTGGAATGGAGGGGGAGGGAGGGGAAAGAAATAGGTGGGGGAGCCCAAGAGGAGGGAACTGAGTGGGAAGGGAGGAGGGAATGGTGGGGGGGAGAAGGGAAAGAGGAGGGAAGGGGCGGGAGGGGCTGGGGAGGAGGCAGGAAGGGGCTGAGGGAGGGTGTAAGATGGGTGGTGCTCTGGGGATCCTCTTCTCCCTGCCTTTCTGCCTGCCTCTGGGGTTCAGAAGGTGGGAATTGTCCTTTGCGTCCACGAATCTCAGTGCCCCGGGAAAGGCCTGGTGTTGGACACAAGGAGGCAACATGTGTGGGTCTGAGCAGAGTTGTAGCTGCTCAGTGACTGTGCTGAAGTGAACAGAATGGATGCATTCACTGGAAGGGGCTGGGGTGGTGGTCAGCAACTGTGGGTGAGGCTCAGTCTCAGAATCCAGAGGGGGGATGGCCCTGGGGGTGGGGTGGGTGACGCTGGGTTTTAGACTCTAGTAAACCTGTATTCAAATCCCAGCTTCTACCACTTACCACCTGTGTGGCCTGGGCAAGATTCCAAACCTCTCTGGACCTCAGCTTCCTTTAGGGCTGTTGTGAGGTTTACATGACATAAATTTTACAAATAACCTGGCACATATGAGTTCCTTCCTTTCTCTCTACTTGTGTGACTCTGGGCATATCATGCCACTTCTCCAAATCTCAATTTCTTGATAAAATGGGAGAAATAATGGACAACCTCTTGTGCCTTCCTCACTAGGTCAGTGCAAGGATGAAATGACGTAAGGAGTACTTAAAAATCTATCTTTGGGCTTCCCTGGTGGTGCAGTGGTTGAGAGTCTGCCTGCCGATGCAGGGGACACGGGTTCGTGCCCCGGTCCGGGAGGATACCACATGCCGCGGAGCTGCTAGGCCCGTGAACCATGGCCGCTGAGCCTGCACGTCTGGAGCCTGTGCTCCGCAACGGGAGAGGCCACAACAGTGAGAGGCCCGCGTACCACACACACAAAAAATAAATAAAAAAAAAAATCTATCTTTAAAAACTTCAAAGAGCTGACTGATAGGAGAAGTAATTGAGATATTGGTTGTGTTGCTTCTATCTGAAATCGTTGTTCTCAGTGCTGGGGTCGTAGAGCCATAGGGCTGGGCCTACTCTTGCTTGACTGTGTTCCTGAAAACCTTAGGGTTTAAAGAACAGTGGAATTACTCTGTGGCAACGGAGGCTTCTGGGGTGTTGTCATGCTCTGTATTTTGATCTGAGAGCTAGTTAGACAGGCAGTGGGCTTTGTGAAAATTCATCAAGCTGCGTACTTATGATTAGTGCACTTTCTGTATCTATTTTATACATCAACAAAACAGTTTACTTAAAAATATTTGTGTGTGCTGATTGCATTTTTAATGATACTAATAATTGTTAAAATTTTAAGGTAGGCTAAGGGTATTTTTTTAAAACAGAAAGAATTCTTATTTTTTTAGGTACCTGTTGAAATGTTTAGGGATGAAGTGAATGGAATTTGATTTAAAAAAAAAACCAACAACCAGGGGCTGGTGGGGAGGGGGAGTGGGTAGAAATGTAGATGAATCAAGACAGGCCAGGGGTTGACAGCTGATGAAGCTGGGACATGGGTTCATGCAGGTTTACTATACTCCCTACTTCTGTATATTTAAAAAAATGTCCACAGTAAAAATGTTTTTATAATATTGAGAGGTTTGTATACGCTGTGACCAAGTGGTATTTGTCCCAGGCATGCAAGGCTGATTCAACACTTGAAAATTAATTAATGTAATCCATCACATCAACAGACCAAAGAAGAAAAATCACATGATCATATCAACAGATGAAGAAAAAACATTTGACAGGGACTTCCCTGGTGGTCCAGTGGGTGGGACTCCACGCTCCCAATGCAAGGGGCCCGGGTTTGATCCCTGGTCGGGGAACTAGATCCTGCATGCATGCCAAAACTAGGAGTCTGCAGCTAAGAGTCCACATGCCACGGCTGAGAGGTCCGCATGCTGCAACTAAGGAATCTGCATGCTGCAACAAAGATCCTGGTGCCACAACTAATACCTGGTGCGGCCAAAATAAATAAATAAATAAATAAATAAAGAAAGAAAGAAAGAAAGAAAGAAAGAAAGGAAGGAAGAAAGAAAGAAAGAAAGAAAGAAGAAAGAAAGAAAGAAAGAAAGATCATTTGACAAAATCCAAAACCCATTCATGATAAAAACTCTAAGCATATAATCTATAAAAATATTGAATCACTATGTTGTACACCTGAAACTAATATATTGTAAATCAACTGTACTTCAATAAAATTTTTTAAAAATCTCAGCAAACTAGGAATAGAGGGAACTTCCTCAACTCAATAAAGAACATCTACAAGAAACCTACAGCTAACATACATAATGGTTAGAAACTATTAGGTTTCTTGCTAAGATCAGGAACAAGGCAACGATGTCCCTCTCACCACTCCTCTTCAACATCACAGTGGAAGTCCTAACTAATTCAATAAGACAATAAAGGAAATAAAAGTTACATATTTTTCGAAGGAAGACACAAAACTGTCTTTGTTCACAGATGACATGATCATCTATGTAGAAAATCTGAAAGAATCTACAAAAAAGCTTTTGGAACTAAGCAGTTTTAGCAAGGTTGCAGGATACAAGGTTAGTATACAAAAGTCAATCACTTTCCTATATACCAGTAATTAACAAGTGGAATTTGAAATTAAAAACACATTATCATTTACATTAGCAATCCCCAAAATGAAATACTCAGATATAAATATAACAAAATATGTACAAGATCTATGTGAGAAAAACTATAAACCTCTGAAAAGAAATCAAAGAGGAAACTAATAAATGGAGAGATATTCCATAGTCATGAATAGGAAGACTCAATATTGTCAGTTCTTCCTAACTTGATCTATAGATTCAATTCAATCTCAATGAATATGCCAATTTATTTTATAGATACCAATAAACTGATTCTAAAGTTTATATGGAAAGGCAAAAAGAACCTGAATAGCCAACAAAATATTGAAGGAGAAGAACAAAGTTGGAGGACTGACACTACCCAAATTCATGACTTATTATAAAGTTACAGTATCCAAATAGTATGGCATTGGCAAAAGAATAGACAAATAGATAAATGAAATAGAATAGAGAGTCCAAAAATAGACTCACTTAAATATAGTCAATTGATCTTTGACAAAGGAGCCAAGGCATTACAATGGAGAAAAGATAGTCTCTTCAACAAATGGTGCTGGAACAACTGGACTTCCACATACCAAAAAAAAAAAAAAAAGAATCTAGATGCAGACTTTATACCCCTCACAAAAATTAACTCAAAATGGCTAATACACCTAAATGCAAAGTGCAAAACTATAAAACTCCTAGAAGGAAACAAAGGAGAAAATCTAGATGACCTTGGGTTTGGTGATGATTTTTTAGATACAACATCAAAGGCACGATCCACAAAAGAAATAATTGATAAGCTGGACTTTATTAAAATTAAAAATTTCTGTCAGCGAAAAATGCTGTGAAGAGAATGAGAAGACAAGTCTGGGAGAAAATATTTGCAGAATTCACATCTGACAAAGGACCGTTATCCAAAATATACAAATAACTCTTTAAACTCAAAAATAAGAAAATGAACAAACAACCTAATCGAAAATGGGCAAAAGGCCTAAACAGACACCACATCAAAGAAGATATACAAATATCCTGCAAAGATAATAAACATCATATTGTTATTAGGGAATTGAAAATTAAAACAACGGTTAGATACCACTGCACACCTATTAGAATGGCCTAAATCCAGAACACTGACAACATCAAATGCTGGCGAGGATTTGGATAAACAGGAACTCTCATTCATTGCTGGTGGGAATGCAGAATGATACAGTCACTGTGGAAGACAGTTTGGCAGTTTCTTAATAAACTAACCATACTCTCACCATATGATCCAGCAATTTCACTCTTTGCTATTTACCCAAATGAGCTGAAAAGTTATATCCACACAAAACCTGTACATGGATGTTTGTAGGAGCTTTATTCACAATTGTCAAAACCTGGAAGCAACCAAGATATCCTTCAGTAGGTGAATGGATAAATAAACTGTGGGACATTCAGACAATGGAGTATTACTCTGCACTAAAAAGAAAATGAGATGAGCTATCAAGCCATAAAAAGACAGGGAGAAACCTTAAGTGCATATTGCTAGTGAAAGAAACCTATCTGAAAAGGCTACATACCACATAATTTCAATATATGACATTCTGGAAAAGGCAAAAATATATAGAGAGTAAAAGGGTCAGTGATTGCTAGGGATTAGTAGCAAAATCCATAGAAAGTACAACGCCAAGAGTGAACCCTAATGTAAACTATGGACTTTGAACAATAATGATGTGTCAATGTAAGTTCATTGATTGTAACAAATGTACCACTCTGGCTCAGGATGCTGATAGTAAGTGAGGCTCTGTGTGTAGGTTTTTCTACTGACTTGTAGCCTCAGTTTCCCCCAACTGTAAAAAAGAAGATAATGCCTACCTCTTCGAATTGTTGTGATCACTAAAAGGAACAATACATATATGCCCCACTTTCAACATTGGATAGATCATCTAGACAGAAAATCAATAAGGTTACATTGGATTTAAGCTACATATTAGACCAGATGGACCTACAAACATATATAGAACATTCCATCCAAAAGCAACAGAATACACATTCTTCTCAAGTGCACATGGAACATTCTCCAAGATAGACCATATGTTAGGCCACAAAAATGAGTCTTAATAAATTTAAAAAGATTGAAATCATATTAAGCATCTTTTCCAACCATATTAGTATAAAAGTAAAAATCAATTACAAGAGAAAAAGTGGAGAATTCACAAATATTTGTAGATTAAACAACATGCTTCTGAACCAATGAGTCAAAGCAGAAATCAGAAGGGAAATAAGAATTATCTTAAGACAAATGAAAATGGAAGCACAACATGCCAAAACTTTTGGAATGCAGCAAAGGCAGTTCTGACAGTGACGTTTATAGCAGCAAATTCCTATATTATAAAAATGAAAATCTCAAATGAACAACTTAACTTTACACCTCAAGGGACTAGAAAAAGAACAAATTAAGCCCAGAGTTAATAGAAGGAAGGAAATAACAAAGATTAGAGTTGAAATAAATAGAGACTAGAAAGATAACAGAAAAGATCAATGAAACCAACACTGGTTTTTTAAAAAGAAAAACAAAATTGGCAAACCTTTAGCTAGACTAAGAAAAAAGGAGAGAAGAGTCAAATAAATAAAATCAGAAATGAAATAGGATACATCAGAACTGATAACACAGAAATACTAAGGATTTTAAGAAACTACTATGAACAGCTACATGTCAACAAATTAGATCATCTAGGAGAAATGGATAAATTCCTAGAATTGTACAACCTCTCATGACTGAATCATGAAGAAACAAAATCTCAACAGATTACCAGTAAGGAGGTTAAATCAATAATCAAATATTTCCCAACAAAGAAAGGGCTAGGACTAGATAGCTTCACTACTAAACATTTAAAGAAGAATTAGTATCAATTCTTCTCAAAATCTTCCAGAAGATAGAACAGGAGGGAACACTTCCAAACTCATTTTACAAGGCTAGCATTACCCTGATACCAAAACCAGACAAGAAGACAATTACAGGCCAATATCCTTAACGAGCGTAGATGCAAAAATTCTCAAAAAAATATTGCCAGATTGAATTCATTAATACATCAAAAGGATCATACACCATGATCAAATGGGATTTATTTCAGGAATGCAAGGATGGTTCAACATACTCAAATCAATAAATGTCATATACCATATTAACAAAAATCATATGATCATCTCATAAAAACTATCAACAAATTAGGTATAGATGGAATGGCCTCAACATAATAAAGATCATATATAACAGGCCCAAGCTACAGTGAACATGGGAGTGCAGATATCTCTTTGAGATAATAATTTGTATCCTTTGGATATATACTGAGAAATGGGATTGCTGGATCATATGGTAGTTCTGTTATTAATTTCTTGAGGAATCTTGGTTGTTTTCCATAGTGGCTGTACCAATTTACATTCCTACCAACAAGGCACAAGGGTTTCCTTTTCTCCACATCCTTGCCAACACTTGTTATTTCTTATCTTTTTTGATAATAGTCTTTCTAATAGTTGTGAGGTGATATCTCATTGTGGTTTTGACTTGCATTTCCCTGATGATTGGTGATGTTGAGCACTTTTTCATGTACCTGTTGACCATCTGTATGTCTTCTTTGGAAAAATGTCTATTCAGATCCTTTGCCCATTTTAAAATTGGTTATTTGGGTTTTTTTTGTTTGTTTTTTTTTTGCTACTGAGTTGTATGAGTTCCTTGTATATTTTGGATATTAACCCCTTATCAGATATGTGGTTTACAGATATTTTCTCCTATTCTATAGGTTTCCTTTTCATTTTGTTGGTCATTTCCTTTGCTCTGCATAAGCTTTTTAGTTTAATGTAGTCCCACTTGTTTATTTTTGCTTTTGTTACCTTTGCTTTTGGTGTCAAATCCAAAAACTCATTGCCAATGTCAAGGAGCTTTCCCCCTGTTTCCTTCTAGGAATTTTATGGCTTCAGGTCTTACATTCAAGTTTTTAATCCATTTTGAGTTGATTTTGTGTATGGTATAAGATAGTGGTCTGGTTTCATTCTTTTGTACGTGGCTGTCCAGTTTTCCCAACACCTTTATTAAAGAGCCTGTCCTTTGCCCATTGTTTATTCTTAGCTCCTTTCTCGAAAATTATGACTATATGCGTGGGTTTATATTATCTCATGTAATCCTCACAATAGCCTTAGATTCAATATCCCTCTGTTATAGATCAGAAAACTGAGGCTGAGTGGCGACTTACTTGAGGAAGTGGTAGAGACAAATTGAGCCCAAGTTATCAGGGACAAAATGCCCTTGGGGGGTGTTTTTGTGAAGAAAATAAAGGCAAAAGCCCAGAATTTTATCTCATGAAGGATTACACTGGCAATGCTTGTGAACGATGCAGCCTTAAAAACAATTCTCCCCTTAAGAGGGTCCCCAAGGCAGATTTCCCCCTTCCACATCTTTGCCTGGGCCAGCTTCTCAGTCTGGAAGTCTTTCCTGCTTCACTGGGACAATCATATTCTCCCATCTCTCAGGGCCAGTCTCTAGCTCCACTCCTTCACCCCTCAGGAAACCCTCCAGGAGGGCTCCGGGCCCCGGCATACCCAGGAAACGCCTTCCAGAGAGGGAAACAGTTTTGCCCAGGATCACCACCTGCAAAAGATCGCAGCCAGGAGGCCGGACTCAAATCCAGTCTTCCTTGCGACCCCTCTCCTCTCTACTTCATGGGCGCCACCCGAGCTACCCTGTGCCCCATGGACAGCTGTGCCCTGCCTTCTTCAGGCTGTGGTTCCCACCCTCTCCCTCTCCCTGATGCTCAGATTTCCTTCTGGAAAGAAAAAAGGTTTTTCTCTCACAGAGATGACTCTCTTCTTACGGCCATAGATTACTCCTGACACCTAATTACTGTATATCATTGTGCCGTAAAATGATGATTGGAGGTGTCACTGTCCCAAATTTGCCATCATAAAATATGTGCTCTTTTTGTTTTCCTCCTCTGCATTTGTTTGGGAGAAAAGACAGGCAAATTTATTCCAACTTTTCAGAGGAACTTTAAAGCATGGAAACAGAGGAGTTTTAGAGGTGGATCGTTTAAAAAATACCATGCAGAGGCAGGAGGCCCCAGCCTTGCTGATTTCATGTGGCCCGGCAAGGAAATGAAGACCTTGGTGAAGATGTTGACTCCTTCTAACCTGCCTTTCTCTGCCTTTGCTGACCTGGCAAAAACCCCTCTTCTATCCTTTCTTCCTTCCTGTCCCCCATCGTCCCTACCTGCCACTGGGCTTCTCTAAGAAAGCAATGGAATGTGGTGGGAAAGGTTCCCATTCCAACGTCACCTGGATTTGGGTTCAAATCTTTCCCCTCCAGCTTTCCAGCTCTGTGACCTTGGGAAAGTTAAGCCACTAATGGAGTCTTGGTTCCACTACATATAAAATGGGGAATAACAAATGCTACCTCTAACCTCCATATGACTGCTATGAGGATTAAAAATAAAACAACCGTAGAGGTAAAGCAACTACTAAGGGGCTGGCACAAAAGAGGGCTCAACAAATGTTTGCTCCTTTTCCTTCCCTCTGAAAGTTCTCCTGTCTGTTCTCCCTAAGAGGGCCCTGAAGTCCTAAAACCACTCCTTACCTGGTTAACATGCCTCTCCTCCTACAAGCTCTGGCTGCGATCAGGAGCCACTAGGAAAGCAATCTGATTAAACTGGTTGGCACTAGGGGAGAGGGATGGGTGTCCCTTTAGCCCTTTGAGAGGCATCAACAAGGACATTTTAAAAGAGCAACCTTTTTATCAGTGGAAGGAACCAGGAAAGTCAGACTGTCCCATCACCCTCTCCACACACAAGCTCCCGCTGGTGGCTTTCCAGCCTCTTGCTCACCTCTGATGGGGTTGAGTTGTTTGCTTCCAAAGGGAGGCGTTTAGAGCTTCCCTCCCTCAGGCCTCAAGCTGGGCCCCCAGCTCTCACACAACAAATATCGAGTTGGCCAAAATGTTCGTTGTGATTTTCCCATAACAGCTTACGGAAAAACCCAAAACGAACTTTTTGGCCAGCCCGGTATTTCCTCTGGGTTATGGGGGTGGTTTTTTAAACCAAGATAACTTGTGCATCCACGCCAACCTGCAGGTGATTCCCAGCTTTAGATGGGGGACTTGAGCACTTCCAGGTGGGGATGGAGAGGACGGCTGCCACAGGGCTCCCTTACCTGGTCTCACCTCTGCCTGGCAAATACCTCACCTCCCTGGCTCAGCCCAGAAGCTACCCTGTTTGAGTGCCTTCCTCGGCCCTAGCTTGTATTTGTTTCCTACTCTGGGACCTCTCTGTACTGGATTCCTGCATCTGTTTTACACTTTTCTCAGTCACCCTTGGATCATTGGCCATGTATGGGTCTGGGCCACCCTCTCTCTGGTCTGGGATCCAGACTCTCAGAGGACCCTGTATGTTTCTCAGGCCTGTTCGATGTCTGTTCTCTAGGCTGTCAGCTTCACAAGGGCAGTGACTCCGAGGTTTAGTACAGTTTCTGGCACACAGTAGGTGCTCAGTGAACAATCATAGTAACACTGACCCAATGCTTACTGCCACGTACTGTTTTGAGCACTTTACATATTATCAGTTCATAAAATCTTCACAACAATCCTATAATGTGGGTACTGTTATCATCCCCGTATGACGATTGCCAGCAGTGATCCTGGAGCTGGATTACCTGGGTTTCTGTTCTAACTCTACCACTTATTTCCTGTGTGACCTTAGTTAAGTTGCTTAACCTTTCTGTGCCTCACTGTTAAATGGGGATAATAACTGTACCTACTTCACAACAGGGTTGCAATGTGGTTAAATGAGTTCACATACGTAAAGTGTTACATATTAGATATTATCCTCACTTTGTGGTGGCAAAAATTGAAACACGGAGTTTTGGTAACTTGCCCAAGGTCACACAGCTGAGAAGGGAAAAAGGTATGACTCAAACCCAGTTGTTTGGGCTCTAGAGTCAAGGCTCTTAACCACCTTATTGTGTTGCTCTTACTGAAGACGAATTTGAAGACCTGGCTCCCTCGTGGGAACACTGTGGAGGTCTCTCCTCATCTAAAACCTGCAGTTGGGAAGGGTGTTAAGGCGTCTTATGCCGGCCCAGGCCCGTGTCTGAGCCTGTTTGCTCGCCGTGAGCGCAGCCCGATGTACTCCTGCCTGCGGATGCTCACGCTGGGCGGGAGGGGTCCCACCCACTCTGAGCGGGCGCGGTCAGTGGGGGGGGTCGCCTCGCCGCCAGTCCCCGGTGCAGCGACTCTTCCCTCAGCCAGCAGGGGTCAGCCCCGGCCGCTGTTGGCGTCTCTGGTGAGCGGTGAGCGGCTGCCAAGCGCGGAACACAGCCCGGCTCGGCGCGGGAAAGACCCTTAGAGGTCATGCGCCCACCGAGGCCCCCGGGTGCGGGGAGGTCCCGCCCAAGGTCACCCAGGAGTCCGTGCTAAGAGGGCGGGACCTCAACTCCCTTCATCCCTGGCTCTTCCCCAAAGCCCAAGAGGCCAGTTCGAGGGGGCTCTGGAAACCAGGAGGTTTGGGTCCCTGGAAGGTTCCACCGGAGGTCTTGGTCCTAGTCTCAGTTGTACCATGGGCATGCTGTGTGACCTTGGGCAGGTCGTCACCCTCTCCAGTCCAGTGTCCGTCCAAGGAAGGGGTCCTGTAATTCTAGCGAGGGTCCCTCTGTCATTACCGCATCCCTCGGCCATGGACGGTCCAGACTCGGTCCAGCCGGGGCCTGAGCCTACCCGTGAGTGCCACGCGAGTAGGGGTCCCATCCCTTTTCCCGGAGTACAGCGCGGGGCTGGTTGGGAGCGGAGCGCCCGGCGTCCGGCAGGGGTCGCTGCCGCACTGTGCGCGGCTCCCCGTGCGTCTTCTCAAGGACAGTGTGGACGCGGCGGGCGGCGCAGGGGCAGTGGCTGGCTGAATCCTGCCGCGCCCACACTGCTGCTGCGGTAGTTCCGAGACACCGTCCGGGGCGTCGGGATTGGGGGCGAGCCACCCGGCGCACCCCCTGGCCCTCCGCCGGTTTCTGGAGCTCGGTGTGTGGGTGGGGGCAGGGGGCAACGAACCAGCTCTGGGAGGTCAGGTTTCACTCGCTCTTTGACCTTCAGAGGTCACCGCCCCTGTCTGAGCCTGGGTTTCCTGTCTCTGCCAGGGAGTTTCTAAGAAGCCGATGAGATATTGCATGTGAAAGTGCTTTAGGAAATCTGAGGGCCGGGCCAGATGCTTTTATTGAAAAATAGCTATACCCTGCTCACCCAGTTCCGCACCGGGGTAGCAGCTGTTTGAGGCCTTTTAACTTGTGTTTTCTACTGTTTATCTATATATTTTGAAGTAATATGCTTATACTGCTGTTTCTCCATTTACCAACTTCAGACATTATCTATTGTCTTCCTGTTGGAATAAATAAGGAATTAGCTGTGTTCCAACCCCATCTATCTACCCAGTATATCTGGAACACTGTTTTCAGGTAACTAGGTGATCAACATTCCTGTTAAGAAAATGTGGCTTTTCATTTCCCCAAAAGCTCTATCAGAACTTCCTTCCACCTATCAACGCATATCTTCCGTCACAAAAGCTCTGTCACGTTCCATATTCGGACTTGGGCTTCCTTTTCCCAGGGGTGTTCCCTCCCAGACTGCGCTGTCCAGCCATCTGCAGGGGCTGTCTTCCCCAAGGCTTTCTCCCCATGTCCCTGTTTCTTGGTCCTCTGTCTGTGTTGGTTTACTGCCTTCTTTTGGAAACTCCATTTGCTTCCTAAGAAATTGGGTAGGGGTGGGAAATTTTCATATATGTGGTCTTAATCTATATTCTACCCTTGTACTTGATCGATAATTTAGCTAAACATAGAACTCTGGGTTGGAAATTATTCTCCTTCAGAATTTCCACACTCTGCTCCATTGTCTTCTGCACCTAGCATTACTGTTCAGAAGCTTCATGCTTTCCAATTCCTTTTTATATGTAACTTTTCTCTTTCTCTCTTCCTTCCCCTCTCTGTTTTTCAGGATTTTCTCTTTATCCTTGGAATTCTGGAATTTCACAATGCATGTGACATGTTGGTGACTTTGTCATTCATTGTGCTGGTCCTTGGGTGGCCCTTTTCAATCTAGAGACTCATGTCCTTCAGTTCCATGGAATTAAAACATTTTTTTCTTTAATAATTTTCTTCTCCCTGTTTCCTCTCTGGAACTCCTATGAGTTGGATCCTGGACCTGATCTTCTAGGTCTCTTTTCTCCTATTTCCCTTGTCCTTGTCTTTCTGCTCTACTCTCTAGATTATTTCCTTAAATTTTTGTCCTAATCCTTCTATTGAATTTTAAATTTCAGCTATTATATTTTTAATTTCCAAGAGTTCTTATTTGTTCCCTGTTCTCCCCCTGCCATGACCCCCCCCCCCAAATAAAACAATAGATATAACCTCTTTATCTCTCTGAGGGTATTACTTGACGATTTCCCCCTCCTATTCTCTGACTTTTCTCTGCCTCTAGTTTACCTGTTTTGTTTGTTTGGTTTATTGTGGTCTCTCTCTGGCTCCATGTCCCTCCTCATGTTGGAGGTTGCTCAGATGTTTAGTGGTCCTAGGTTTTTGTACATAGTTGGGATGAGGGTCCAAGAAGTTGACTGGCATTGGATGTCCTGTGAAGGCAGTTGTACCACTTTCCCTTTAGGTGGACGAGGCAGGGCCTGGCCTTTTGGTTAGGAGAGAGATAAATATCAACAAGGGGAGTTCTTTTCTCTGGGACAGCTCTGTAAGGCAGGATGGATGTGGTTAAAAGTATGGATTCTGGAGCCAGAATACCTGGGTTTGAGTCCCAGCTCTGCCACTTACTAGCTGTGTGACTTCGGACACGTCACTTAATCTCCCTGTGCCTCAGTTTCCTATTTGTAAATTAGACCTAATAAGAATATTACCCCATGGCTTGTTGGGTTCATAAAGCTATTAGCCTGGTACATAGTGATGGGTCTTTGGGGTCACTGCACTCAGCCTCATTCTCTACAGAGTAGGGGAGAGTGCTGTGGCGTCTGACTGTTCCCCTGGGCAGATCCTCAGTTAATCCTCCTGTTTTCTGACCTTTCTGGTCTCAAAATCGTATCTCCTACTCCCTGCCCCCTTCCCGGCTCAGCAAAGCTGTTGGCTTGCTTTCTTCTCAGTGGTATACCTTCTGCAGGTCTTATCTGACTCAGTAGAAACTAGTGCACGTTTAGTTCATCAAAAAATTGTTCCAAGCAAGAAATCATTAAAAAATGAAACACACATTGTAAACATTTTATTTTAACCTTAAACATATAAATGCCTATTCCCTTTTATTTGAGTATGGGTCTGTTCGCAGGAACTCTGTAAGGTCTTTCTTGAACAAACTCCAGAGCTAAAAGCATTGTCTACCAGATCCTGGTCTGTTTCTTTATAGTGCAGCTAAACATAAAGGAACTTAAGGAACAATCTGAACGCAGATTCCTTCTAGATTTATATAATTTCCTCCCAATCTGTTACAATGGCTTGTCTGTAACTCATCTGAACATTTTTTTTTAATAGCAATCTGTCTTCACTGAGTTTTTCAAGGCATTCAACTTAGTTTCATAAAACAACTCCCTTTCACAATCATATTGGTTTATTAATATTAAATTGAATCACATAATTACAAAAGCAAGTATAACTGGCATAAACAGGTTTGGGAATAAGCAATTGTTTCTGGGAAAGCAGATGAGTTAACTGGAAGAGATATATATAGGCGCTCTAAGGAACATCCTACCAGACAGGGATTTTCAGCCCCTAGAGTTTGTAGAGAGAAGGCAAGTGTGGCTATTCTGAGAGCACTCATTCAGCGGTGGTGGAGCGTGAGAGCTTAGGTTCCATCACTCTGCAAAATAAGTACCACTCACTCCTTCAGCCCCTTTCAATCTTATAGAAATTTGTTGAACTTTCTCAACCATTATGACTCCTCTTCTTTTCTTCCTGTCCTCTGGTTTTATATCTTCTCTTTTCCTTATTGTCATTTTAAGGGAGGGGGTGTAGAGAGGGAAAAAAGATAAGCATTGAAGTTCAAGCTGCCATTTTTATCCAGACAATTCTCTCTTATTTAAGACTCCCAACATCCAGTGAGCGGCAGAGACTATTATTACCTCCACAAAACGTCACACAGCTGTAAGTGACAGAAGCAAGTTTCAAACTCAGATCTGTCAGAGGCGGTAGTGGATACTGTGGTGCTTTGGCCAGATACCCTCTCCAGGGTCAGCACACCATCCTCCAGCTGCTGGGGATATTGGTTGCTGGTGGCTTGCTGGAAATTGCCCTTGGCTGTAGGAACTGCCTCACCCTTGCATGCGCCTCACCTCAGGGGATCACCGTGGCCAGGAACTGGCCCATGTTGGGGTATAAGAGCCCAGCCCTCTTCCCTCATTTGGGATAATTCTGAGGGGCCATCGCAGCTCCAGGGCTTGTTGTGGGATCTGCTGAGATATCAGTTGCAATTCATTGTGGGTCAGCTGTCCCTCTGCGCGGTTACGGGTGTGACTCCAGAGAGGACTCCTTTCTGTACACGACTCCTCACTTGAGAGTCTGTTTCTAGGAAGCCCAAGGTAAGGCAGAAGCCATGGTCCTTGATTTTTTGCTGCCTTGTCAGGCAGTGGAGATCCTGAGCTCCCAGGCTATACTGGGGCAGGATTCATCAGCAGGGTGAGGAAAGCTGGGCTGAGGGTGGTTGTTGCAGAACTCAGGATCCAGCAGGGGCTGACGTCCATGCAAGAGGGGCTGACGTCCATGCAGCAGGGGCTGACGTCCATACAGGAGGGGCAGGGATGCCACATTCCTTGGTGTGGTTGGAGGGCAGGGCTGTGTGTGGAGTGTGTGGTGGGCGATGAGCTGAGCAGGCAGGTGCTACGCGGGTCCAGGTCCTGGAGGGATTTACAGTCAGTGGGGAGTCGTAAGAGGGTTTTACATAAGGAGTGACATGATCCGATCTGAGATTGAACAAGATGAACTTGACTGCAAGATGGATAGGATGAGGCCTGGTTCAGGGCAGTGAGGGTGCAGAGGGGGTCCTCAGTAACTGACCGCTGTCCACCTGAACCCCAATCTCTACTACCCTGCTCCTTTTCCGTACTTTTAAACGTGCTGCGTAATTAACTTCCTTGTTATGGTTATTGTCTGTCTCCCTCCACTGCAGTGTAAGTTCCACAGAGGCAGGGATTTTTCTCTGTTTTGTTCATTGACACATTGTCAACCATAAAAGCGTATCTGGCACATGGCAGGTGCTCAGAAAATAATAATGGAGGGAGGATGGATGGATGGATCCTTGTGAGGTGTGAGGGACTGGGACATGACATAAGGCTTGGTCCTTTGGCTTCTGCCTGGGTGCCTGGGTGGATGGTGGGGCCTTCCTGATACGACGTTGGGAGGAGGGGCTCCATTTTGCAGGAGCTGAGGGGCAGGGCGTGGGAGGTGGGGGGAGTCCCCACTGCTGATGTCCAGCGGGTCTCAGTCCCTGTAAACTTGAATTTTTCAGTGTTGCTGGGAGTGCTGGGTTGTCTGTAGGGTGACCAGAGGGCTTGGCATGAAAACGGTCCTCCATTTGTAGTTTAAAATGCCACTTTTCTTCTTCTTCTTTTTTTTTTTTGCGGTACGGGGGCCTCTCACTGTTGTGGCCTCTCCCGTTGCGGAGCACAGGCTCCGGAGGTGCAGGCTCAGTGGCCATGGCTCACGGGCCCAGCCGCTCTGCGGCATGTGGGATCTTCCCGGACCGGGGCACGAACCCATGTCTCCTGCATCGGCAGGCGGTCTCTCAATCACTGTGCCACCAGGGAAGCCCGCCACTTTTCTTTTGCCTCCTTGTCCCAGTCCCTCTCAGCTGAGAACCCTGAGCCCTGAGCTCTGCTGGTGGCTCTGCCAGGGATGAGCTCTGTGCTTGGTGGGCTACTTCAGCTCTCTGAGCCTCAGTTTCCCTGTCAGGTGAGGTGAAGTCTTTTCTCTGAGAAGCGCTCCTGGACCCCTGTCAATGTTTCCTCCCTTCTTTCATGGTTTCCAAGGTACCGAACGTTACTGCATCACATCTGAGTCACCATGGGACTGCGGAAGTTGTTTGTCACGGATACGGAACTGGCTTATGGATAGGAAACACAGGGCAGAGATAAACAACTGCTTTCCCAGATAGGAAGCATAGAGGATTGAGCTTTCTTCCATGGTGGTGTTGGAACTTGTATGGCTTTGAAATTTTCCTTAAATGACCTGGAAACGATCTTTCCAAGATGCATTGATTTCTGCTCGGATGCTTAAATGCAAGAGTCAACATGTGCAAAACCCAACTAGTCACTGCTCCTCCCAAACTTCTCTCTCTCTCTCCCTCTCTCGATGGCTTCACTGTCTTACATCTGCATGATTGTAATCCCCTCCTGCTTCCGTATTCTTTCTTCTGTTGCAGCTGTCACTTGGAAATATCTTTATTTTGCCTTTGCTCTTTACAAAAAGATTTATTATGGAAAATCCAAACTCATACAAAAGTAGAGAGAATAATGAACCCCTGTCACCCAACTTCACAATTATCAATCCATGGCCTGCCTTGTTTCATCTACTCCTGCCCACTCTCCCCACCCTACCATGCGCCCAGATTATTTTAAAGCAAAGTCTAGACTAGATAGCATATCATCATGCCTATAAATATAAGGATGCATTAAAATACATAACTGTAGACATTAACCCGTCACAAAAAGACAAACACTGTATGATTCCACTTATAGGAGGTACTTAGAGTACTCAGAATCATAGAGACAGAAAGTAGAATGGTGGTTGCCAGGGGCTGGCAGGAGGGGAGAATGGGGAGTTAGTGTTTAGGGGGTACAGAGTTTCAGTTTTACAAGATGAAGAGAGTTACGGAGATGGATGGTGGTGATGGTAGCACAACGTTATGAATATATTTAATACCACTGAACTTTAAAAATAGTTAAGATGGTGAATTTTATATTTTGTATATTTTACTGCAATAAAAAATTGGAAAAAATATATGAAGTCATTACCATACCTAAAAATAAAAAAATCCTTAATATCATCAAATATGCAGTTAGTGTTCAAATTTCCTGAGTTAATTCATAATTTTATTTCTTTTAAATTTTATTTGATTCAGAGTCCAAATAAGTTCTATATGTTACAATTGGGTTATAGTGTCTTTTAAGTCTTTTTAAATCTGTAGGTTACACCCCCCTCTTATTTATCCCCAGGTCTATATTTGTTGAAGAAACTGGGTTGTTCATCCTGTTTCCCACATCTGGACTTTGCTGATTGCATCCCATGGTATCATTTGATATGTTTATTTGTCCCCTGTGCTTCCTGTATATTATTAGTTCAATCTAGAGGCTTCATCAGATTTGATTTTTGAGTATTTTAAGAATACTTCAGAGGAGGTGGGGTGAACTTTTATCATGAGGCACAGAATTGTCTAATTGTCATGTTTCTTTTTGTTATTTGCTGCCATCGATCCATTATTTCGTCAGCGTTTGCACAATAATGATATTCTATCATAAAATAGTTTTTTGAGGACGTTATTGGCATTATTCAACAATTCATGAATTGGGCAGGATCTTATCTAGCAGATAGAAAGGAGCTCTGCAGAGCTGAACAGAACAGAAAGCATTTACAGGCAGAAGGGAGTGAACTGGCTCTGGCAAGGTCACCTTCCTTTAGGGGATGGCAGGGGTCTATCAGGCAGATTGCCTCACTGGTTCTGACCAGGTAGTTCCTGACTGACTGGTTGAAGATTCCATTCTTGGGAGAGGCTGAAACTGTAATTAAGTATTAAGTCTTAGTTTGGTGACGTGGGGCTTAGTGTAAGTGACTCCATTTTGGGATGTTGTCTTAACTGAGAGAGCCTGACAGAGATCTGATCAAAATTTAGGGCCTCAGCACCACTCCCTGCTACTGCTCTGAAGTTCTTGCTGTTTTTGCTAATCTTGTGTGGGGTTCACAGGTCATTAGGTCTTTTTGCAGAATCTCTGTGGTATTCATAGTTCATATATTTTTGGTCATTTTCTTCATTCTTTTTCTGATGTTCCAGTCTTAGGAAAATCATTTGCTTGGTGGCTAGTGGCTGCAAACATGCGTTTAAAGGTCTTGAGAGAATACAGTGCTCCAGGGAGACTGTTATGATTGTTATAAACAGGATAATTCCTAATATCTGGAGTGCACTTCAGAGCCACAGTCCCCAAGACCCAAACCAGTCAACATCAAATAAGTCAAAGAGAGACCCCATTGAAGGAATCGCTTTCTTAAGCCAAGTGACTTGGTCAGTAATCTTAAGTAGCTGGGCTTCATCTTCCCCAGAAATATTAGCCTAGTTGTAGCAAGTGGTATTGGCCACAGCCGATACCTCCCCGCTCAGCTGAAAGGTAATCAAGGACTAGCCTATTATCAAGAACAACTGCGGCCAAAGAGGCTTAGGATTTTTGTTTGGCAGCTATCGCTTTAGCAGTGGATTTTGCAGTATCTTCACGAGTTGAGGAGAGTTTCCTGATTATAGCCTCATTCCCACTCTCTCCTAAGCAGGGAAGTAGGGACCTGCCCAAGGAAGCGAATCCTGAATCATGAATGCCTTCTGATAGGACCCTTCTAACTCGATGATATAAATTCAGGGGAGTTGACCAATGAGGTGTTTCAGTTTGGTTATGGGCAGTTTGGGGGCACAGGTGGATAACCTAAGAGGCATTGCCAAGTGATATGTTAGACATCTAGGTATTTATAGGCTCAAGGGGAATGATAACCACCACAGTGCCATTTTTTTCCTTTGCTCTTTAGCTGGACTCGTTTAAAGAGTAACATCCTCTCAAACTATTTGGATACCCTGAGGTACAGTTCGTATAGGAAAGGCAGGATAAGTGCTTGATTCTTTCCGTTTATTTTCAATTTTAAAAATAATGAGTTAGTTCCCTAGCATTATCCAAAGGTGACTAATGAGATGATATTGTATCATTATGAACTCATGGATTTAAATAAATGTGATGTGTTTCAATCCATTTCAGTTTTTATCTTTATTGATGCTCAAATGGTCCCATCTTTGGTTAATGGGAACCTCTTCAATTGGGCTCCCAGGTCCTTTTGATTTTGACCTCAGTAGTCTCTGCTAGCTTCCCTGCTTTCTAGAATGACAAGATGTTCCATTTTGTGCATTTCCTGCCTCACACCTGCAATCAGCCATTTCTCCAAGGGCTTGGGGTGAAAAGGGGCTTCAGTAGGCTCCTAGTTTAAAATGCTACTTATCTATTGTCTCCCTTTCTTTTTAGTGGGAAATGGTATTTAGAGACCAGAGTCCGGGTACTAGGGGTTACATTATTTTTTAATATTATATTTGATACCTACAGAAAGGATATATACCATATATAAAATTATGAAGCATCATAATAAAATGGCTACTCATCAGCTACTGCCCATTTTAGGAAATGGAACCTTATCAACAACAGTCCATTGTGTAGGTCCCCCTCCTTTATCTTAGACTTCAGTTTCCCTCTAAGAGGGTGGATTGTGTATTTGTCATTCTCTTGCTTAAAAAAAGTTTTATCACATATGTATGTGTCCTTAAATATGCATGTTTATTTTATAGATATTTTTTGAACTTTATAAGAATGATATTGCAAAGTATGTTCTTCTGTGATCTGCTTTGATTTTACTCAATGTAAATCAGAATAAATCTGAGAAATATCCTGTTGGTTTTTTAGCTGTAGTTCATTTATTTTCATTGTTGTATAATATTCCACGGTGTGACTATACCATAATAATTTTATCAATTCTCCTGTTTGTGGACATTTCAGTTGTCTCCAGTTTTTGCTACTACAAATATTTTGTGAAGATAATGCTGTTACAGGTATTCTTGTTCATGTTTCTGGTACACGTGGGCAAGAGTTTGCCTAAGGCAGTGGTTATCAAACATTTTAGTTTCAGTATCCCAAAGAACTTTTGTTTATGTGAGTTATAGCTATAGATTTTACTATATTAGAAATTAAAACAGAAAAATATAACTGTATTATTTATTAATTCATTTAAAAATGGCAATAACAAACTCATTACATGTTAGCATAGGTCATATATTTTATTTTATTTTATTTATTTTATTTTATTTTTTTTGTGGTACATGGGCCTCTCACTGTTGTGGCCTCTCCCGTTGTGGAGCACAGGCTCCGGATGCGCAGGCTCAGTGGCCATGGCTCACGGGCCCAGCCGCTCCGCGGCATGTGGCATCTTCCTGGACTGGGGCACGAACCCGTGTCCCCTGCATCGGCAGGCGGACTCTCAACCACTGCACCACCAGGGAAGCCTGGTCATATATTTTAAATGAAAAATCACTACATTTTCTAAGACAAATTAAGTAAGAGGAGTAGCATTGTTTAAATTTTTGCCAATCTCTTTAGTGTCTGGCTTAATAGAAGACAGCTGAATTCTCCGTGTTCAGTCTGTTGTGATATCATACATCATGTGTGGGGTCTTCCGTGTCCTGTCTGTTGTGATATCATACATCATGCAGCCTCTCAAAAACTCCTCTGTATATTTGTGAGACAATAGAGAAAAAGTCAAATAATGTCTTTCAAAGATATTATGAAAATGGTTTTGACCTCATGGATTCCCCTGAAAAAGTCTCAGGGTCCCTGGACTACACTTTGAGAATTGCTGCTCTAGGGAATATTGGTCTAAGAGTGAAATTGCTGACTCATAGCGTTGCATATGAACATATGCAAATGTTCAGCTGTATAAATTAATGCCAGATTGTTTTCCAAAATGGTTGTGACCATGAACACTTCCACCACTAGCATCTGAGAATTTGCATAGATTCATATTTTCCCCAACACTTGATGTTATCAGGCATTCCATTTTTACCCATCTAATGAATGTGAAATGGTATTTCATTGTGGTTTATCTGTGCCCGGTTTCTTCTCATTTTAATCCATCCTCCTCACACTGCTAGATTAATATTTCTGTGATGATATTTTGATCATGTCATGTTTGTTCCTCCTCAAAATGTTTCAAAGGCTTTTCCTTGTCTTGTTTTTTTCCTCAGAAGAACTAGGAACAAGTGTATCATTCCTCTATTCAAGGCTCTTTCACCAAAGGCTGACTCAATCAGCTGAATCTTCTACATCGTTACTAGTACCATACATTCCAGGCAAATGGAAATACTTGCTGTTCTCAAATAGGAAATTTCCCCCTCCAAGTTTTTGCCCACAATATTCTTCTGCCTCGAATGCTCTCTCTATTCCATCTGCCTGCTGGAATCCAATCATCTCTGATGACATAGCTGAAATGCTGCTTCTCCCAAGAAGCCTGCCCACATCCTTCTCTCTTCTGAACCCCTGCCACACAGGCTTGTCTGTCTCTTACCCTTTTACCATGCCATCACGGATTCTAGTTAGGAGTGAATGTGTTTGCTGCCCGCACTCTGACTTGAAGTCAGAGACCATGTACTTTTGTCTTTGTATTCCCCGCACCTCTAACATAAAATAGGTGCTAAAAGTCTGTTTGCTGACAATACAAGGTGCTTTCTGTTAAGGTGTTTTTTTTTGTTTTTTTTTTATGGCCAATCTATTAAATGAGGAAGCAGAGAGAAAGGGCTGTGGGAGCTCAGAAGAGGGAGGGGCCTAGGGTGGACGGGGAGGGCTTCCTGGAGCCAGCAGGACTTGGAGTGGGCTTGGGAAGATGGGGCTGTGGATGAGTGAAGTGGAGACACACTGGGCCTGGGGCGGGGGGGAGGAGAGATGTGGGCCTAAAGCACAAGGCTAAAGGATTTGGGACAGATTCCAATGCACAGAAGCTGTGCATCTTGGAACCAGTTCTCACTGCTGTCTGTCCGGCAAGGGGATGGCCTGGATGGAGCAGAGACCTGGGGACAGCAGGAGATGAAATGTGGGCTCAACATCTGGGGTGCATTGCAGCTCTCACACCAGCTGCAAAGGACTGGATCCCCAGAGGCTCTGGTGGAGTAGGGGGGTAACTCGGCCTTTAGAGGATAGCTGATCTGTGGGGTCCTTTCTGGGTCTGGGGAGTTTTGGAGTTTTCAGAGGTGATCAAGGTCAACCCATGGGTGTAGCTGCAATTTCTTCCCTGCTGCAGTCCTCCTCCATCTTTTTTTTTTTTTTTTGCGGTACGCGGGCCTCGCACTGTTGTGGCCTCTCCCGTTGTGGAGCACAGGCTCCGGATGCGCAGGCTCAGCGGCCATGGCTCATGCGCCCAGCCGCTCCGCGGCATGTGGGATCTTCCCGGACCGGGGCATGAACCCGTGTCCCCTGCATCGGCAGGCGGACTCTCAACCACTGCGCCACCAGGGAAGCCCCTCCTCCATCTCTTGATCTTGGAGTTCCTTCGCTCCCTGGTTCCTTGGCAGCTCGCTTTCTCCCCCAGGGCATCCACACTACTGGGGCATCAGGCAGCCTCTCTCCTCCGCCCTTGGTCTCCTCCCATGTTTACCCAGGTACAGAGGGGCTGTTTGCTGGGACTTGGGTTTGGTCATGGGCTGGAATAACTAGTCAGGGGCCTGCCTAGGTCCTGTTCCAGCTCAGTCACATGAAGGAGACTTCCCATAGCCCAGACCCGTTCTCAGCACTGGGTTTGGGGCCAAGTCTGCATTTAAAAATCAGTGTAACAAAGCCATTCCTTTTCTAGTTATTGTCTGGGTTCTTTCTTCATTCAGGGACTTGTGGGAGATAGGTGGAGGCAGGGCAGGGTTTGGGCACAGTAATATCCAGTGGCACTTGGATTCACCCTGGTTTCTAATAGTGTCCCCTGACCCAGCAGGATAAACATGTTAGGTGCTTATCCAGGGGTCCCCAAATCTCTCTGAGGCCTTGGTCCCACTCTGCTGAGAAGAGATTTTGTATCATCATCATCAACACCACCATTACCACCACCATCATCGTCAAACAGCTTCTGCTTACAGAGCACACCTGTGTGGACCAGGCTTTGTGTCCTGTTAGGTACCTTATGTGCCATAGTTTACTGGATTTTTGTATAACTTTACAGAGCAGATATTATTACTCCTGGAGAGAGATAGGTCAGGAAATGGAGGCTTAGAGTGGGGAAGTGACTTTCCTAAAGTCACACACCTGCTGCCTTGTGGAGTAGAAGGTAGAAGCTAGTGCTCCCTCCTCTTGGTGCAGGCCTGTTAGTGGCCAGGGCAGGGGGTCACTATCCCATGGCTCATGTGGTCCTGGGCTTTTTTTTTTTTTTTGCGGTACGCGGGCCTCTCACTGCTGTGGCCTCTCCCGTTGCGGAGCATAGGCTCCGGACGCGCAGGCTCAGCGGCCATGGCTCATGGGCCCAGCCGCTCCGCGGCATGTGGGATCTTCCTGGACCGGGGCACGAACCCGTGTCCCCAGCAACGGCAGGTGGACTCTCAACCACTGCGCCACCAGGGAAGCCCGTGGTCCTGGGCTTTTTGAGAGATGTTGAGGCAAAGGGCAGGTCCAGCTCACAGGGCCAAAGTTTATAGATTTAGCTGGCCCATCCAGACCCTCAGCCACCACAAAACTACTTGCCCTCCCCTGTCTGCTTCCTTGAGTGGGCTTCTGGGGCCCACTGGATACTGAAGCAGGAAGGGAGGAAGTAGAGTCTGCAGGACCTGTGTGATCCAGGGCTCAGCACCTAGGCACCTGTGCCTCAGTTTTCTCTTCCAAAACTAATACCAGGACCAACTCTGCTGCTTTCTCAGGACTTTTGTGAGGAAGAAACAGTGCTAAACAACAATTCATTTGATGCCTATATGTCAAGTGTTATGCCAGGCTCTATACATTATCTCATTTAATCTTCACAGCAACCCTGAGCACTAGGTATTTTATTATCTCCATTTCACAGATGAAGAAACGGAGGCTTAGAGAGTCTGCATGACTTGCCCAAAATCTTTGATCTAGGAAGTAGTGGAGCTGGGGTTTGAACCCAGGTCTGTTTGGGCTGCTGTGAGTTTCATAATAGTAATGGTGCAGCGTGTGATAACGTGGGGTGTGATTTCACATGAATATGGGCTCTGGGCAATACTGGTTTGCAATGAGCCAGGCTGTGTACAGGAGACAGACCAGGGTGGGTCAGACCAGCTGGTGATGTTTCATTTGCCAAAAGATATGACAGAGAAGAGTAAAGAAGAGTGGGTTCTCAAGAGGGATGTTGGGTGGTGGCAGAGGCAATGCACAGCCAATAGCCATTGGGCACTTGCTCCATTCCAGGCTCTGGGACAACCTTTGAGGTCCCAACAATGGAGCTGACTTGGTCTCACCCTCAGGGCGCTCAACTAGGGGAACATACATCCCAACAGACACCAGTAGTGTGCTGTGTTCTATCAGGATGCAGAGGTTGCATTCCAAAGAAATCTTGTGTTATAAAAAATGGAATTACAGAGACAATTGCTTCAATGGGGAGAAAGAGGTTAAGGCCTAGGTAGTTTCAGACTCGCCATAACAAAGTTATTTTTCCTTCAGAAATGTCAATAATAAAGGTGCTTTTACAGCTATAAGTGTATGGCTGTTAAACCTGAACATCACCAAGCAAATCCAGCCTTAGAAATTCCCCAGGCTTTTGCTTAAGAGGAACAGCCTTTCTTTTTCTGACACCCCAGCACTGTCCTAGGGCAAATTTCTCTCTCTTTCCTTTACCTTGACCATCCACTGCTGAAGCAACAAAGGGCCAAGCCCCTCTAAGGAAGCATCCTAGAGACATCAGGGCACTGCCATTCCCCCACCCGCCTCCTCCACTATTTCCCCTGTAGCAGATTCTTCCTCTCCACTGTGTTATAACCAACCGTGATCTGCTCAGTGTAAATTGTGCTCTCTAATTAAAGGATCACATTATATTTAATTTGCATTTTAAAAATCTCACCATAGGAGACGTTCTTACCCTGTGTAAGAATAGTGATGGGGCTATGTAGAGGCAGTGTCATGTCACCATTAAGAGTAGGGCCTCTGGAGCCAGTCTTTGTGAGTTGAAATCCTAACTTTGCCACTTATGAGCTGTGTGACCTTGGGCAAGTCACTTAGTTCTCTGTGCTTCATCTCTGAAATGGGGAGAATCGTTGCTTCTACTGCATGTGGTCACGAGGATTCAAAGAGATAATGATTGTGAAGCCTTAGCACAGAGCCTCGCACATAGTGAGTGCTCAATAAATGTTAGCGAGTTCATAGTGCAGAGAGTGGGGGGTCCACTGAACCCGGGTGTGGGCATCGGGGGTGAGGGAAGTCGCTGTGGAGGAGGGGAGACTGGAGCTAGACTTGAAGGGTGAATGGGATTGGGCAGAAGGATAAGGCGGAGGGAACAGAAAGACACAGCAAGGCTCTTCTGAGGCCCCCAAACAAGTCTGGAATGATCGAGGCCATGGTTTCTGCCTAACACCAGCTGCGGTAACAGACAAAACTCTGAAAAGTCAATGGCAAGAGGGAGGAGATATGGGGATGTATGTATGTGTATAGCTGATTCACTTTGTTATGCAGCAGAAACTAACACACCATTGTAAAGCAATTATACTCCAATAAAGATGTTAAAAAAAAAGTAAATGGCTTAACATAATAGGTATTAATTTCTTTCTCACATAAAGTTCAGTCAGTGACAGTGGGGGAGTAAGGGTACTCTGAGCCTCACCATTATTAATCCAGGCTAACAACTTTCCCTGAGGCTCTACAATCTTCCCTGTGGCTTCCAAGGTCACCCTGGGCATTTACCCGCAGCTGGCAGGTGGGGGAAAAGTGTGTAGAGGATCATACAGGAAGTTTTTATGGGCCAAGCTTGGAAGTGGCACACATCACTTCCCCTTACATTTCATTGGCTAGAACTTAACACATGGACACATCTAGCTGCAAGGGAGTTTGGGTAATATAGTCTAGATGTGTTCCCAGAAGGAAGGCAAAATGGATTTGGTGACTTGCTATCTGGTCTCTGCTCCAGGTTCTGGGTGTTAAGAGGTGACCCCACCCAGATGAGCAGGGGTCAATGGTGAGGACTTAGGTGAGGAGCCAGTGAGATGGAGCTTGAGTTGAAGACAGTGGGGAGCCATTGGAGGGAGGTCATCAGGGCAGCAATGTGGTCAGAAAGTGCCAGAGGATTACTTGGCTCACTCCACTGCAACGTGGAAGGATGTGGGAGGCTGAGGAGGACAGGTTCAATGTAGAAGACCAGTTAGGGGCTGTTGCAGGGATCTAGGCAGGAGTCGATGAGGCCAGCACTCAGCCATGGCCAAGGGGATGGGAAAGAGGGGTGGCTCTGCAAGAGTTCACCAGGCAATTGTTACTTAGAAGACACCTGTTATTCTATGATCCTAGTGCTCAGAGCTATGGAGAATATAAGGGAAATGAACCAGGCCTTATCTGTTGGGAACCTATACTCTATTTACAGACACAAAATTGACAAAGATGTCTTTTAAGTGTCAAAACTTTGGTGTAAGCAGGCCAGACTTATCCCAGAGTGGCCTCCTATGGACTTGAACAGTCATCTGCTTCTTCCTTCTCTGCTCACTGTTGCTCTCTCTCTCTCCCTTTCCATCTTTCATCTTTGCTTCCCTCTGCTTCTGACTTCATTCTCTCAAACAGGTTGCCCCCACCAGGCTAGAACCACAGCTGAAGCCAGGTGCAGGCTTATATTCACACATCCTAGCAACAATGAGGTACATGTCTGATTACGGCTTAGAGCAGTGGCTCTCACACTTACTGTGCATCAGAATCACCTAGAAGGCTTATTAAAACACAAACTGCTAGGTCCCAGAATTTCTGATTTAGTAGGTGTATTAGTTAGCTAGGGCTGAGATAAGAAAGTACCACAGACTGGGGTAGCTTAAACAACAGAAATTTAACACTTCTGGAGGCTAGAAGTGTGAGATCAAGGTGTTGACAGGGTTGGTTTCTTCTGAAAGCCTATCTCCTTTGTTCATAGATGGCCATCTTCTTCTGGTGTCCTCACGTGGTCCTCCCCTTGTGTGTGTCTGTGTCCTAATTTCCTCTTCTAAGGACACCAGGCATGTCAGATCTGGGTCCACTCTAATGACTTCACTTAACGTCAATTACCTCTTTAAAGACCTATCTCCAAATATAATCACTTTCTAGATACTGAAGAGTTAGGACTTCAACATGTGAAATTGAGGGGGACACAATTCAACCCATAACAGTAGGCCTGGGGTGAGGCCCTAGAATGTGCATTTCTAACAAGTTCCCAGGTGATGTCAGTCCGGGGACCATACTTGGAGAACCACTGGTTTGGAGTGGTTACCCCTCTTTCTGGTATATATGCACCTGAACAGGAGCAGACTTGGACTCAAAGGATTATAATATTAATTGGAAGGAATGCCGAACATTTGTGTTTTTTTTCCTTCAATTTGAATTTATTATTTTATTTTATTGAAGTATAGTTGATTTACAATGTTGTGTTAATTTCTGCTATACAACAAAGTGCTTCAGTTATACATGTATATACATTCTTTTTTTTAATAGGGCATTTTTTATTTATTTATTTTTTATACATTCTATTTAAAATATTCTTTTCCATTATGGTTTATCATAGGCTACTGAATATAGTTCCCTGTGCTCTACAGTAGTAGGAACGCTGAACATTTGTAATTAGCAAATGGGGGAGAGGGGTTGGAGAGGAGGAAATTTCTGGCATTTCCAAAATTACATGGTTCTGATATTATGACCTTTTAGCAGCATGTGGCAGGAGAAAGAGCTCAGGTTTTCACATTGGAGACAGCATGGATCCAATCCTGGCTCTGTCCTTTCTGAGCTAATTTTTAGCATGTCACATAATCACTCTGAGTTTCAAATTTCTCATCTATAAAATGGGAGTGAAAATAATACCTATAGGGTAGTTGGAGTTCAATGTAATAGTTTAGGTAAAGGGCCTGGCACTTAGTACATGACAGCTATTACTGTTGTTTTTTATTTATCCATTTGATCATCCAATATGTGACTAGGAGTCAGAAGACATGATGTCTAGTCCCAGCCCTGGAACCTACCTGTGTGACCTTGGGCCCCACTTAACCTCTTTGAGCCTCAGGGTTTTTATCTGTCAAACAGTAAAGGATGCTTCCTCTTACCACTCCCAATCATCCAATCATGGTTGTTTTTTTTGAATAAATTTATTTATTTATTTATGGCTGTGTTGGGTCTTCGTTGCTGCATGCGGACTTTCTCTAGTTGTGGTGAGCGGGGGCTACTCTTCGTTACGGTGCGTGGGCTTCTCATTGCAGTGGCTTCTCTTCTTGCAGAGCATGGGCTCTAAGCACACGGGCTTCAGTAGGCTCAGTAGTTGCAGCACGCAGGCTCAGTAGTTGTGGCATGTAGGCTCTAGAGTGCAGGCTTAGTAGTTGTGGTGCACAGGCTTAGTTGCTCCACAGCGTGTGAACCTGTGTCCCCTGCATTGGCAGGCAGATTCCTAACCACTGCTCCACCAGGGAAGTCCCCATGGCTGTTTTGAAGACCAAATAGGATAATGTGAAAATGGAAAATTGACTATACTGTGCTATACAATGGAAAGCACTCATATAATTTTTTTTTTTTTTTTTTGGTAATAGTCACCAGTAGTAACTGCCTGATTCATAGCAATTCCTTTTTCTAGGAATAGTGTCTGTACTATGTAATCCCACCCACCTTGTCAGAGATGCATCCCTAACTCAGCTGGGCCAGTTGGAGGGCTTCTCTGGGATTTTTCAAACTGGAATGAAAGGAGGGGAATCTTAGGTTCTTTGTGAGAGTGGGAGTTGTTGGATGTGAGGCTTGGGAGGTGTAGGTTGTCACATTTCATGCCAGATGGGGGAAAGCATGCCTTTCTTGGATGGAATGAAGCTGATATGCAGAGAGAGGATGAGATGGGTGACAGAGAGACCTGGCAGCATTTGAGGCCCTGACTCCTGTGGTTCCTGAGGCCCAACTACACCTCAGTCATAAGGGATACCCTGTATCCTTCCCTTTTTTATCTTGGCAAATTTCAACTGGGTTTCCAACACTTGTAACCCTGACAAATATTTTATTCACTGAACAAGTATTTATTAAACACCTATGCTATGTTAGCCACTGAGCTAGTTGCTAGTCAAATGGTATAAAAGATTGGTAAGGCTGTTTCACTACCCCCAAGCCCATTCTGCCTGCCTTCTCTTTACTCCTTAGCAGGAGACTGCAGAGTCCACCTCCATCCCCTGCTTAGCCAGACCTCTGGGCAAAATCACAGAATCATAGAATCTTAGTCTCTTAGAGCTAAAGAATAATTAAACCTGAATTCTCACAGACTTTAGGGAAAACACTTGTTTTCCCTAAAGCCCTCCCAACTCATACCATGGGGGTGACTCTTCCACACTCCTCACTGGGATTTGGGATGGAGGTGGGAGTCAATGGATATTTCAAAGGGGTCCTCTCTCTTTTAGCCACCACTGCAAATTGGAATCAGTTTCAGCATTTATTTAAAAATAGAGTCCTGGGTCCCTGCTCAAACCATTCAAATCAGAATCTTTAGGGGCAGGACCTGGGGATCAGTATTTTCAAGAACTTCAGAAGTGTATCTCATGCAGTCAATCCCTAGGCCTCTGTGGTGGAGACCCATGTGTTCCTTCCTCTCCTGTTCTAAAGACAAGAGAAACTGGATGAGGGACCAAGGCATAAGACTCACAGGGGCAAGAGAAGGGCTCAGCTTGGGGGTAAATTGACTTGGGGGCAAATTGCTTCCTCTCTTTGAGCTTTGTTTCCTCATCTGTCAATCAGGACTGATGATAACTTCGGCCTACAGGGTTGTTATGAAGAATTTATTCCCTTCTCCAGTGTTTAGGCCTCTGCCCACATAGGAGAGTGAAGCCTCTAGGAGGGCAGGGCTTCAAACATTTCCCTTGTTCCCCCAAAGGATGAAGATGCAAATGGTGTCCTGTGGATGCTTGCTGACAGGCCCTCCCCTCCTCTCCATCTCCACAGCCATCAGGTGGGGCCTCATTCTCTGCCCCCTGGGCTGTGGCCCAGCCTCCTTCTGGGTCTTGCCTGTCCTTCCCAGAGCTCATGCAGGGAGGAAGCCTGGTTCTTCCCAATGGCTCCTTCTAAAAACTCCACGTGATTTCCCAGACACTCTGTCTGGGCCAACCACTTGCATCTGGGCCTCTATTGCTCAGGAGTTCTGCGTCAGTCCTCAGTGGGGCTAGTTGGGGTTTCCTCTTGGATTCTTCCTGTCTTTAATCTCAGTCCTCCAAAAGGGCTAGTGATGGATGACATAGCCTCTGGCTTGGATCTCAACTCCAGAGCTTCTTGAAGCCTGCTTTGTAACAGAGTGAGCTGAGAGGAGACACTTGGAATCTTGGGGTCAAATTCCTAGCAAGTTGTCTCTCTTTTTGGGGGTGCTTAGTTTCCTTGGGTGTCAAATGGGGGGATGCCAGGGCTTGTCGTGTAGGATTCTGTGAAAGTTAGAGATACTGTAGACATGGTGCCTGGAAAAGAGAAGTTGCTCATTGAATGGTAGCAAATATTATTGCTTGGGTATATGGGCCTCTCTCACTAAGCTGGGAGCTCTTTGAGGGCAGGGACTGTGCTTTTGTGTACTATAATAGTTCTAGTCTACTGAGCATTTCCTATGAACTGGGCAGAATTTCCATGGGGTAAACAATTATATTTACTTCATGGGGTTGTGTGTAGATTAAATGAGGAGGTTTGTCCCCATTTTATACAGTTGAGGAAACAGGCTCAACTAGATTAACTTTCTTTGTTTGCAGCTTTGTGCATTTCTGTCCCTACACAGGGCCTCGCACAGGACAGACACGTGAATGACTGTGAAATTGTAGTACTTGGAATAGTGGTGACTTGGCCCTGCTCACAGGGTGTGTGGGAGAGGCCCAGGCTTCCCAGCCCCTTTCCTTCCCTTTCCTGGCCTCCCTGGCAGGAAGAGAGGCTGTGAGTCTGTTGCTGGCCTGGCAGCAAGGGCCTAAAAATTCTGGGGGCCAAGTTCAGGGGAGGGGAAGCCCATCAGAGGTCCCATTCTTGGAGGGACATTCCAAAGAGCCAAAGAGCAATCTGGGAGGGCTTGAGTCAGGTTCAAGTGGAGGTTGGGGAGGGGGTGGAGGTGGAAATGTGCAAAATCCTGCTCTGCTCTGAGTAGCAGAGTTTTCTGTTGATGGCAGCTGTGGGCAGAGGGGCTCAGCACTCCCTTGCTTCCTTGCGGTTGTTCCTCTTGTTGTTCTAGTCCCCTTAGATCTCTCGCTACACCTGTCTCATTTTCATATGGGGCCACGAGGCCCACAGAGGGTGAGGACCCACTCATCCTGTGCCTGCGGGAGAGCCAGGTATGTAGACTGAGCACTGGGCTTGGGGTCAGAGAGGTTGGGATCCTTTCCACCACTGGCAGCACAGTGACCTTGGACAAGTTACTTTAATCTCTCTGTGCCTCATTTTTAAGATGGAGATATTAATAATCTTCACCCCATAGGGTTGACATGAGGATTAAATGAGGAAATGAATGCACCTTGTCTAGCACAGTGCCTGGCAAGAGCAGATGTTCAAAAATGTGTGTTCATTTGTTTCTTTGATCTTTGGATCTTGCCTTTTTTTCCAGCTGCCCCAACTCCCTTTCCACTCACCTTTTCTTGTTCCTTGGGCTCTTCATACCATGGTGTCAGCATGTGGCTCTGCTGCATAGTTCTTCTTTTCAGAAGCGAGTAAGGGGAGAGTTCAGTGGGCAGCTCAGAACCTCAGGAATCAAGCCAGAGAAAATCTCTCTCAAAGGAGGCAGTGAGCTGACCCACGAGAGTGACCTGCTGGTTTCTGGCTTCACTGAGAGTATGCAAGGGCTGTGGGAAGAAAACTGAATGTGGAGCTAGAAGACTGGGGTTCAAATCCCAGCTCTGCCTCTGAGTGGCTGTGTGACTCTGGGCCAGTCCCTTCCCCTCAGTTTCCCCATCTGACCATAAAGGTCAGGCCAGAGGAAGTTCTGATACTCTGAAATTCCAATTTTATTCTAATTATATGTTTCAGGGAGGATAAGTGGGCCCTGGATGTGATATGATGAATGAATATTATTATTTTATTTATTTTTGTTTGCGGTACGTGGGCCTCTCACTGTTGTGGCCTCTCCCCCATGAATGAATGAATATTATTAATGAGAAGTGCAAATAAGTCCCGGACCGGGACATGAACCCGTGTCCCCTGCATTGGCAGGCGGACTCTCAACCACTGCGCCACCAGGGAAGCCCTGAGCCAGTATTTATTGAACACACATCATGTACCTATCATTTTGCTGGTGCTGGGGTGGACAACAGCCCCACCCTCAATGTGTAAAAGCACCTCCACATCCACAGGCTCCCCTCCACCCTGTGCCAGTCCCGTGCAGCAGCTGCCCAAGTGGAGAAGTGGGTGCAGCATCCCTCTTCCTCCCTCTGCATCCAGATAAACACCATATGTGGTCCAGTCATTCTCCTGCTGTCGTTCACCCTGTTCCTCCTCCTGCTGCACTAGTCCAGACCACCACCCCATGTCAGGGAGCCCATATTAGCCTCCTACCTGCAGATGCAATCCAGGTTCCACATATCAGCCAGAGCGACCCTTTTAAAACATAAACCAGAATTTGGTAAAGTAGCAGGATACAAAAGTAATGCACAGAAATCTCTGGCAATCCTATACACTAATGATGAAAAATATGAAAGTGAAATCAAGAAAACACTCCCATTTACCACTGCAACAAAAAGAATAAAATATCTAGGAATAAATCTACCTAAGGAGACAAAAGACCTGTATGCAGAAAATTATAAGACACTGATGAAAGAAATTAAAGATGATACAAACAGATGGAGAGATATACCATGTTCTTGGATTGGAAGAATCAACATTGTGAAAATGACTCTACTACCCAAAGCAATCTATAGATTCAATGCAATCCCTATCAAACTACCACTGGCATTTTTCACAGAACTAGAACAAAAAATTTCACAGTTTGTATGGAAACACAAAAGACCCCGAATAGCCAAAGCAATCTTGAGAAAGAAAAACGGAGCTGGAGGAATCAGGCTCCCTGACTTCTGACTATACTACAAAGCTACAGTAATCAAGACAGTATGGTACTGGCACAAAAACAGAAAGATAGATCAATGGAACAGGATAGAAAGCCCAGAGATAAACCCACGCACGTATGGTTACCTTATCTTTGATAAAGGAGGCAGGAATGTACAGTGGAGAAAGGACAGACTCTTCAATAAGTGGTGCTGGGAAAATTGGACAGGTACATGTAAAAGTATGAGATTAGATCACTCCCTAACACCATACACAAAAATAAGCTCAAAATGGATTAAAGACCTAAATGTAAGGCCAGAAACTATCAAACTTTTATAGGAAAACATAGGCAGAACACTCTATGACATAAATCACAGCAAGATCCTTTTTGACCCAGCTCCTAGAGAAATGGAAATAAAAACAAAAATAAACAAATGGGACCTAATGAAACTTCAAAGCTTTTGCACAGCAAAGGAAACCATAAATAAGACCAAAAGACAACCCTCAGAATGGGAGAAAATATTTGCAAATGAAGCAACTGACAAAGGATTAATCTCCAAAATTTACAAGCAGCTCATGCAGCTCAATAACAAAAAAACAAACAACCCAATCCAAAAATGGGCAGAAGACCTAAATAGACATTTCTCCAAAGAAGATATACAGACTGCCAACAAACACATGAAAGAATGCTCAACATCATTAATCATTAGAGAAATGCAAATCAAAACTACAATGAGATATCATCTCACACCAGTCAGAATGGCCATCATCAAAAAATCTAGAAATAATAAATGCTGGAGAGGGTGTGGAGAAAAGGGAACCCTCTTGCACTGCTGGTGGGAATGTGAATTGGTTCAGCCACTATGGAGAACAGTATGGAGGTTCCTTAAAAAACTACAAATAGAACTACCATATGACCCAGCAATCCCACTACTGGGCATATAACCTGAGAAAACCATAATTCAAAAAGAGTCATGTACCAAAATGTTCATTGCAGCTCTATTTACAATAGCCCGGAGATGGAAACAACCTAAGTGCCCATCATCGGATGAATGGATAAAGAACATGTGGCACATATATACAATGGAATATTACTCAGCCATAAAAAGAAACAAAATTGAGCTATTTGTAATGAGGTGGATAGACCTAGAGTCTGTCATACAGAGTGAAGTAAGTCAGAAAGAGAAAGACAAATACCGTATGCTAACACATATATATGGAATTTAAGAAAAAAATTGTCATGAAGAACCTAGGGGTAAGACAGGAATAAAGACACAGACCTACTGGAGAACGGACTTGAGGATATGGGGAGGGGGAAGGGTGAGCTGTGACAGGGCAAGAGAGAGGCATGGACATATATACACTAACAAACGTAAGGTAGATAGCTAGTGGGAAGCAGCCGCATGGCACAGGGATATCGGTTCGGTACTTTGTGACCACCTGGAGGGGTGGGATAGGGAGGGTGGGAGGGAGGGAGACACAAGAGGGAAGAGATATGGGAACATATGTATATGTATAACTGATTCACTTTGTTATAAAGCAGAAACTAACACACCATTGTAAAGCAATTATACCCCAATAAAGATGTTATATATATAAAAAAAAAAAAAAAACATAAACCAGGGCTTCCCTGGTGGCTCAGTGGTTGAGAGTCCGCCTGCCAATGCAGGGGACACGGGTTCGTGCCCTGGTCCGGGAGGATCCCACATGCCGCGGAGCAGCTGGGGCCGTGAGCCATGGCTGCTGAGCCTGCGCGTCCGGAGCCTGTGCTCCGCAACGGAAGAGGCCACAACAATGAGAGGCCCGCGTATCGCAAAACAAACAAATAGACAAACAAAAAAAATAAAATAAAACATAATCCATGCCACTGCCCTGCTCAAGATTCAATGGGTTTCTTTTGCCCTCAGCAGAAAGAACATGGCCCTTTGTAATGGCTCAGCAGGGCTCCCCATGCCTGGCCCTGCCTGCTCCAGCTTCATTGAGCATGAGGCTTTCAGACCAAACCTCACCTGGTGGTTCAGGATGGGCTGTTTCAAGACTCCATGGCTTTGCTGGGCACCCTCCCTCTGCTGGCTTTCACCCTTCCTGCCAGTACATACTCCATTTTGACTATCACCTTCTCTGTGAAGACATTCCTGAGTTTCCCTCAGCAGAGCTTTCTCCTCTTATCAGCTGTAGAGATAGCACTGGAGAAGGGAAGTGATCGTCAAAGGTCACAAATGAACTGTGACACAGGCCCTCTATATCAGTCTGCTAGGGCTGCCACAGAACACACAGACTGGGTGGCTTAAACAACAGATATTTATTTTCGCACAGTTCTGGAGGCTGCAAGTCCAAGGTCAATGTGCTGGCAAGGTTGGTTTCTGATGAGGCCTCTTTTCCTGGCTTGTAGGTGGCCACGTTCTTGCTGTGCCCTCACATGGCCTTCTCTCTACGCATGCTCACTCCTGTGTGTCCTGTGGAGCCAAAGGGTGCAAGATGGGGTGTTTAGAGGAGAGACAGAAGACCGGGATGGTCAGGGACCAGAAGAGTAGGGTTTTAGTGGCCTAGAGTGAAGGCAAGGAGGGAGAGCAACCTGGGCAAGGTTGTGGGGGCTGGACTAAGTGTGAATATGCAGGCTGGGCAATGGAGGGGAGTGGGTAAGGAGGGGGATGGTGACCTCAACCTGCCTTGACCTTGGGAGGGAGCAAAGAGCAGGTCTCTTTGTTTGTAGAGCAGGTAGTAACTAAAGGCTGCCATCCGCTGTGAGAGCTGAACTCTCCCGTCTAGGCTTCAATGCCGCTCTTCAGTCCTTCATTATAGGGATGCACACCCCCATTTCTGGGAAGTGGTAAAACCATTTGCCTAGTTTAATAGTCTGGCGAGCAGCAGAGTCAGGACTTGGAATCAGGGGTCCCCATCCCCAGTCTGGGTGGGGCCTTTTCTCTGCTCAGGGTCAGGAGTGGGGTAAGGTAAGTGAGGTGCTTAGGGTGCCAAATTTAGGGAGGCACTTGAAAAATCCTGAGGGTGAGCGCCTCTTTTCTTGTCTCACCCTTGTTCTAGCCCAATCTGGCCTCCTCCTTGGTGGCGACCCCTTTCTTCTATCTAACCTGGGCAGAGGCAGCAGGCTGCAAGGACTGAAGCTGCACTTGGCTTTGCTCCTAACCAAGTGGGAAGCATTAAGTTCATGGCTCTACAGGTGAAATCAATCCAGTTAGAATTATTGCCTTCTCCTTCCCCCTGCCCACTTTAGGAGTTAGCCATGCAGCATTATCTGTTCTCACTCATCTCCTCACTTCATGTGTCCCCTAGGTCCACTTTCAACCACTGGGTGCCTGGCACAGAACTGGGCTGGAGCTGGTAAAAAGGGGCAGGAGCTTCTCTCTCCTCGCTCTGCCCTATGGCCTAGGCCAGCTGTTGTCAGAGGCCAGGACGATCTCAGGACTCATAGCTGGAGCCCTGAATTCAAGTCCTAGCTCTGCCACCTCCTGTGTGACCTGGGCAAGTCTCTAGGCTTCTCTGAGTCTCCTTGTCTCTTCTGTGAAATGGGTAAAATAATTTTTGCTCTCCCACCTTCCAGGCCACAAAGAGAGGTTAATGTGAAAATTCTTTAAAAGTTGAACAGGAGTGAGGTAAATTGGAAATAGCGATTGGTAGCACTTTTATAGTACTTACTGTGTGCAGCTGTAACTCTATACTGTATATACTACCACTACCACCATCATCTTCCCCATTTGGAAGATGAAGGAAACCAAGGCTCCAGGAGTTAAGTAGCTTGCCTAAGGGCACACCACTAATAAATGGTAGAGCTAGGCTCAAACCCTGGCAATCCAGCTCTCCATCTGTGCTCTTAACCACAATGCTATTTTTTTCTTCTGGGACCTTTCCCACTTATGCTTAAATGTTAGTTAAGAATGATCAGGCTAGGGACTTTAAGTATGTTTTTTTTATTTGATCTTCCTGAGATGATGGAAATTACTTACCCGTTTTGCAGATGAGAAAACTAAGACTTAAAGAGGGGCATGTGGCTAGTGAGTGGAGAGTCAGGATTTAAACCTAGGTCTATCTGTTCTAAAATAATAACAGTGGTAATGACAATATGATAATATCAATATTAGTAACAGTTACCAGCTAGACACTGCTGTCAGGGTCAAGGTAACCTACATTCTCATCTTGGCCCTGCCTCTGATCTATGTGTGACCTTTTGCAAGGCCCTCCCCTCTTGGGATCTCACGTTGCAGTCTCTGGTTCTCAGGTCCCTCCCCTGGCAGGTGGTAATTCACCAGTGTTGGCAGTCTGAGGGCAGCTGATTCCCTCAGATGGAGGCATTTGTTATCTGTACATTGGAAATATTTATGTGTCTCAACCCACTTAGTGAACAAGCATAATAATAATAATAATGATAATGATAATAATAATAAATAATAAAAGTCATCCTGGAAAGGGAATTGCTGTTAGAAACAATTATTTAGACAAAACACCATTTGTTTCCAGCTCTTGCTGCTTGCTGGAATGGTGGGCCACTTGTTTTGGTGACAGACGCCTTTTGACTGGGGTTTTGGAGCGTGAGAAGCTGTGGGGGGTAGGGGTGGGCCTGGAGCTGGCCCACTCTCAGAGGGCCTCTAAGGGGATTCTCAAGCTCTCCTGGAGGTGGGGAACTCTCCGCCCACCCTATAACCATGGGGGCCCCAGACTTCTGGGGGAAGGCTACACCCTCTGTCCTGATGTTACCCTATACACTTTGACTCAGAACTGTGGTCCTGAGATCACAGTGACTTGCCCAGAGTCACTCAGAAAGATGGTGGCAGAGCCAGAACTAGAATCCGCATCTCCTTGTTCCTTCTGTGGTGGCATGTGGGCTTCTGAACCAATGATGATGTCAACTCACCTGGCTCTAGTATCTGTCTACCTGCCCTTGTACAAGGCTTGTCAGGAATTACTAACCCTTTGTGTCCTGCCACTGACCCAAAGATTACTCTCCCCCTCTGGCCTGGATGGATACTAGGGGGGGCTAGTGCTTTATGTGGCCTAGCAGAACAAGCATTCAGGGGCATGCAGGGTAAGAGGGGCTTGAGTCACATATAATGCTTCTGGTCTTGGTTGTGTGACTTCCTTGCTTGTGTGTGGTTAGTGGGTACCTCCATTCACCAGCACGCTTTGATCTCAGATTCCTCATTTATAAAATTGAGCAGTAATCTTTCTCCATACCCCATTCACAAGGGTGCTGTGAGGATCAGCTACTTATAAACTAAAGAGTGATATAAAAATATTATTAATAACAATGGCCAACATTTACCAAGCACTTTCTATGTGTGTGTTAGTTGAGATATTAACGCTTGCTGCTGGAACGTACAACCTTCAAATCTCAGTGGATTAAACAGTAAAGGTTTATTTCTTGCCCTTCAGAGTCAGAGGTTGGCCAGATGGCTCTTGGGAGCAGCTCTTTTCTAACTTTATTTTCCTGGAGTCTTTCCCTTTTAGCCTCACTGACAAGGGTGAGAGAAGCACGGAAGGTGCATGGTGGATTTAGGGCCAAGCCTGGAGGTGGTACACCTCACTTTTGTCCACATTCCATTGGCCAGAATTCAGTCCCATGGTTCCTTGTGGGAACTGGGAAATGAAATGAAGCTGTGTGTCCAAGAAGAAAATAAACCTGTTTGGTGGACCCATGGCACTTTCTTAGCAACAGTGGGCCATGTACCTTATTAATGCTTATAACAATCCTCTAAATGGTTTTATTATCCTTTTTTTTTTCCAGATGAGGAAATAGAGACTCAGAGAAGTCAAATGACTTATTGAAGATGCCAAAGTAATGGGAGGGTGGTGATCTGAATTCAGTCTATCTGGCTGCACAGTCCCTGCAATTTTACTTTTTTCTAGAGAGAACTTCCAGCTGCAGGTGGATCAGTTTAATTGTGTTATTTATTGAGTGCCCACACTGTGCTGAGCTCTGTGCTATCTCCTGTAAAATGTCATAATCACTCTTTTTCCTCTTCCACATGGCTAGACTACTATTTCTCCAGAAATTCTAATGCTGTCTAGTTTTTAAGGTTCAGCTTCAGACTGTTCCCTTCAGGAAGTTTCCCCAGATTACCCCCAGGAACCGCTCTTTTCTGAACCTCTCTTGTGCTAGCCTCAATTCCAGGAAATAGTGTGTAGGAGAGAGTGAGGTGCAAAGTGGATCCTTTCTTCCTCAGGAATTGACAACTAGAGTTTACAGCTTAGAAAAAAGACACCAAGTCTCTACATTTTAAAGAGACTGACCAGGAGTCAGGATGACCACTGCTGACTGAGAGTCTCCTGGTTTAGAAAATCAGTCCTACTCTGACCTCTTCTCTCTAGAAGGGGAGGATTGAGAGGGGGAAAAGCTGTTACTTTCCCATCCCGATGCCCTGGAGGAGACAAAGGATTTTCCCCCCCTGAGACACGGCCCTAAGGAAAGGGTAGACTGACGTTTTGCTTCTCCATGTAACTAGCTGGCCTGGCTCTGGTACAGCAGTGGAAGAGCAAAGGAGAGACAGGTGGTGGTTTGGTCTAACAAAAGGGGCAAGGACAGCCCCCCTGCCCCATTCAGTTCTCAAAGATGCTCACAGGCCTCTGAGTGGGAGCCACATAGACTAGATGAGATTAAGGGTCTCATACAGTGAGGGGTATCAGGGAACTGAGTTGTGGGACAGGATGTGAGGGTGTTAACCAGTGATGAGGCGAATCTCAGTGGGGATCACCAGTGCATAAGGAAGCTGCTCAGGGAGGACCCGCACCACTGAGTGTATGAGAGCCTCCCCACCACCCACAGGGATCCCAGAGGCAACATACCAGGTCAGTGGCTAAGGCATAGTTAGGAGAGGACTCCCTCACTGTGAGCTGTCACACCAGGAGTCCACTACCTCTTCCTGCCCTCCTTGCACCCCAATATCAGAGCAGTAGAAGAGGGAGGAGGAGGTGAGTGAGAGCAGACCCTGCCCCTCCCACCCCCAGTTAGAGTCAGATGCTTGATCTGGGTTAGGGATGGTAGGGGCGGCAGGTGGGGAACGACAGGGGTTGGGTAGGAAGGGATTTGAACCCAACATAAGAATAAAAATAAATAAATAAATAGGATTGAGTGCTAAAGAACCCAGATGAGACTGTTCTCATAACCGAAAGTGACTGAAAAGTTGTGGCCTCAGATTGAGAGCTTGTTTAGGCGGCCTGCTACCCAGCGGGAAAAAGGAGGGTTCATCCAAGCACAGTTGGTAGCAGTTATTGGAAAAAATAAAACTATTCTAGGTTTATACCCCAATGAACTGAAACTCCACAGTAAATCTGTTTCATACTCATCCATTTAGCTACGATTTGCTGAGCTTCTAGTCTTTGCCAGACAGTGCTCTTGGCACTGTGATTCCAAGGTGAGGAGACAGACAAGTAAAAAAGGAACTGTTCAGTGTGATAAATGCTATGAGATAGGATGGTAGAGTGCAGTGGGGCATGGAGGAGAGAGGGGAGGGGAGGGGTTGGGAAGATTTTCTGGTATCTTGAAGAATGTACGGGAGTTGACTAGGCAGCTGCATTGGGGAAGGATCTCTGTGGACAAAGGCACGAAAGCATGAAATAATGGGGCACATTAGGGGGAACTGTGAGGAGTGTGTTGCAATGCATAACAAATGTTCATTATTACCATTTTGCTTCTTATTTTCTTTTTGTTTCCTTTGCCCAACTGGACTGTCAGCTCCTTCAAGGAAAGGCAATGTCAAATCTCAATTTTATCTCCTTACTACAAATAGCATAGGTGTGCAAATGTAACACTGAGCTGTTTTTCACTGGAGGTAATCCAGCAGAAGTTGCATTATTCTCAGGACTTACGGAATCCTGCAGTGGGAGGGAGGTAGATGGGTCTATTTGTGGCTTAGGGCAAGTCAGCCCTGTCTAGGACTTGGATTCCCCCTTCGTATGTAAGAAGGTTGACCAGACGATCTCTAGAGTTAGTATGAAAATAGCCTGAATTTAGAAATTGGGAGATGAGAGCCATGGATTGGAAATCAGGAGACTTTGTCCATAGTTTCAGCTCTTCCATTCGCTAAGTATATGACCTGCCCTTCCCCCTCCAGGCCTCAGTTTCCTTATTTGTAAAATGCAGGAGTAACACACTATAAAAGTCTTACCTGGGCTTCCCTGGTGGTTCAGTGGTTGAGAATCTGCCTGCCGATGCAGGGGACATGGGTTCGTGCCCCGGTCCGGGAAGATCCCACATGTTGCGGAGCGGCTGGGCCCGTGAGCCATGGCCGCTGAGCCTGCGCGTCCGGAGCCTGTGCTCCGCAACGGGAGAGGCCACAACAGTGAGAGGCCCATGTACCGCAAAAAAAAAAAAAAAAAAAAAAAATTCTAAAAGTCTTACCTTCTATGTCTTCCTGACTGAATTCAGTTGACCTTGTCCTGGCCTGGTGTCCTTGCTCAGGAAGGCCTCACTTTTCTCAATATTCTTCAGACACATTTTCAAACTCTGTGGGGTAAGGGAGGGCGATTAGGGCCAGAAGAGGGTATCTGAGTGAGGCAATGAATATTTATAATAGACTCTCCCACCAGAGGACACATTAAGTCTTGCAGCATAACAAAACTGAATTACCATGAAATAAACTTTCTTAATTAAAGCAATTAAATTTCTTCCCAGTATGTAATTTAGAAACTCTGATAAACCCTGGTTGAAAAGGTTTGTTTTAGCCTTAAGCTGGCTGAGAAAGCAGGAACATCTGGTTGTTGGTGGAAAGGCCTGTTTAGGCTCCAGGCCATGAGGGCAGTGCCATGGAGCTATCCACGGTGCTGAAACAGCCTCTGCCTCACGGCCTCGATAAAGAGCATAGGCAGGCCAGGGCCCAGTAGTGCTTAGGAGATGCACTTTTTGAGGACAGCATCTTCCACTCTAGGCATGGTGCATTTTCCTATTCTTATGCTTGACAGCAGCCACTCAGTGTTCTTCCCACTCCCACAGATCCTCCAGAGTTTGAAAAGATGTTGTGAATTTTCTTATGTTTATGGAATCTTAGACTCTCAAATCTGGGAGGCATGGACTGGCCCAAATTCCTCATTATAAATAAAGGAAATTGGTCTTCAAAGAGTTAAAATGACTTGACCCAAGGTTACACAACTTCTAAGTGACAGAACTGAGATTCAAGCCCAAGTCTCTGACACTAAATTCTACGATGTTCCTGTAGTCAGAGAGGCCTTTGAGGGCAGGGGCCATGTCTTATTCACTGATCTTAGTGTCTGGAAAACTTTTTGAACAAATGAATACATGCATGTTATTTCTATTCCTCCCTAGTCAAATACATTCAATAGCAACCATACCATAATACCAATTACACTAACATAATTCTTTATATTTGTAAGGTTATTATGGCTAACAAAGTGCTTTTTTATCTGTTATCTACTTTGATTATCACAATAATTCTGGAGGCAATAATATTAGTTCTATTTTATAACTAAGGAAACTGAGGCTCATAGGTCTAGTGGCTTATTCAAGGTCACACAGAGAGTCAGTGAAGAAGCTGGGAGTTGGATCCAACTCTCCTGACTCCTAGTCATGAGCCCAGGGCTGCACTTAGCACATCGGGGAACAAAAACTGAAGGGTGGTACATGGATGCTCCTTGAAAACTATTAAACAATCCAATCGTGGAGATAATCTACACCATCTGATGTGTGGAAACAAGGTACAGGTACTCAAGAAACAGGTAATGGATGAGGCAGTACAGCCAAGGGCTGGTGAGTAGTGTAGAGAATGACTGCTCCAGGATTTCAGGAGAGGAAGTGTCTCCAAAGTCCTGTGGGAGATTGGAGAAGTCCTCAGAGAGCGGGTGGGAGCCAAACTGGCACTGGAGGGTGAATGTGATTGTGATAGGTAGAGAGAACATCATTCACGTGAAATCAGGCAATTTTAATGCTGGAAGAAACTTAGAGGTGATCATTTCCTGCTCCCTCATTTATAGACAGGGAAACTGAAATCGAGAGAGTTGAGGGAGTTGTTCAGTATTATGAAGTCATTTAAAGCAGGCTTTTTATGTGTAGACACTGGGGTCATGGGGAAGGTAAGACAGAGTCCATGCTCTCAGAAGGTTCCCAGGCTAATAGAAGGAGGGACATGGAAACAAGTAGGCACATTCAGGTGTCACTGAGGTAAGGATAGAGTTTATGTGGGGCCTGTGCAGTTGCAAAGAAGGGGTACTCATAGAGTAGCACGCTCATAGAGTAGCACACTCAAAGTTCAAAGGAATTCACATGAACTAGTCAAGGTCAATCAAGGTTAGGTAGCAAATGCCAAAATCCATCTCCCAACTTCTGCAACCACTGACTAGAAGGAATTTCTTCCCAGGAGTAGCTTAAGCTGGAACAGTGGAGAGAAGCAGACACTGAATCTGGAATCTGAAGGGCTGAGTTCCAGTTTTGGTTCTGTTTCTTTCTGGCTGTGTGGCATTGAACTTGCTACTTCCACTTCTAGAACTGTGAGTTGTTTCAATATAAAATCGAGGGAGGGACTACTTTGTGCCTTTCAAGGTCGTGGGATGATCGTAGAAAATACCTAAGTGTAAGTGCTTAGTTAATTATAAATATATAATATTTGATATCATTTGATATATGATAAAGTAATATATATGTTAATTGTTATTATTCCTCCTGTATAGAGCTTGATGCAGAAGAAAAAATTCTTCTAATTCTCATAGTTGAGTCACCTCTCTGGTCTCCTGCTTTCTTGTCTATGGAATGAGATGATACCTGTCCCAACTACCTTAAAGAAATGGTATAAAGTGAAAAATACCCATGATAAAATGATAGGTGTAAACAAACAAAAAGTATGACCATATTCCTGGATGGGGATCAGTGACTGAATAGAAAGCAAACTGGGCATTGCTACTGTAAACTTACATTTGTACCTTGAATCCATTTTCAAAGAACATTCACAGACATTATCCCATCCAATTCCCTTAAGAGCTCTGTGAGATGAGCCTATAGGGATGAGCCTATCACAGATTATTAGCCTCATCTCACAGATGAGAAAACTGAGACTCAGCAGAAGTAATGAGCCTGGAGGCTGAATCTCAGTATAGCCTCAGCATCACCTCCCCTCCTGCCTTTCCAGCCCACCCCCAGTTTCCTAGTGCCCAGAACTCTGCTTTCATGCAAGTCAGTTTGTAAGACAGGCCAAAGTCTTGTCCTTTTGGACTTCTCCCTTGCCTTGGGGAGCAATACTGGTCTTTGCCCCCATCCAGCTTTTAGCCCTAGGGATGCTTGATAAAATCTCTTTCCCAGAAATTGGTTAGAGGTCTCACCTGCATGGGGTGCCCTTGCAAACTAATAAATGAAGTCACCTGTACCTTTTTCTTTGTTCAAAGATTCCAGATGGGAGAATGACACAGCTGGCACACTCCTTAGTATGCTTTCAGTTTCTTAGGCTGTTTTAGCCAAGACATGCTCTCCTTTGTCCCTGATCGCAGTTGAGGACTGTCCTCTCCATTATGTAGGCAGGAACCTAAGGGTTATTGTCTACATCTCTGTTCACGCTCCTCCTTTGCTGAAACCTTCCAGTGGCTGGATTAAGCCAGGCCCCATGTGTGTTCCTTTCTCCATAAAGATCCTAAAGAAGGGAGAAGAGGAGAATTATTCTATTGTGGGATTTTGGGGACATAATTGAATTATGTTTTGGTAGAAGGTTTACTGCAAAAAATCTCTTTCACACTGTGGCCATGGAACTTTGGGAGACTTAAGCTGGAGCCTTCTATGAGGCCTGAGTATTGAGAATCCAGGAAGTAGGGCTTTACTGAGTCTTTTCTCATCAAGGGCAGGATCTGGGTGTGAAGCATACAGATCCAATTAGGAGGGGAAGGGATTATCAGGACCAGAGCTGGTCCAGGCACAGGAAACACTAATGCCTGCCTCCTGGGGAACAATTATTGACAGATGATTATTTTTCAAGGACAACCCAGGCACCCCTTCTTTCAGGATTCATCTCTGATCTCCAGGCTGCATCGGGGCAGTTCTTCTCTGGGCTTCCAGATCCCTGGGCTTCTCTCTGTCCCAGCCCTTATCACACTGTGTGGTTATACAGTTAGTGACTCTCTCCTTCCATGAGACTGTGAGCTCCTCTGCTGCTGGTGCTGGTTCATCTTTGTATTCATCTCCCAGCACAGGGCTTGGAACACGGTGGGTTTGGCATTGTGATCAGGAGTGTGGGCTCTGGAGCCAGCCTGCCTGGTGTTTGATTCCCAGCTTGACCACTCACTAGCCTGAAGACCCAGGGCCAGTCACTTAATGTCTCTGGGTCTTCATTTCCTCATCTGTAAAGTGGGAGTAATAATGGTAATTATCTCATAAGTTGTTACAAGGGTTAAAAATGTAAAGCATTTCAAACAATGCGTAGCACGGAGTAAGTGCTGTATAAAGGTTGGATGTTATTATTTTGGGTACTTTGGGCCTTTGCATTATGTAAAACATGTCTACCTGCATTACAAACTATGATTCTATTTCTCCCTTCCCCCAGGTTTAGCTGTGAGAATGACTTCCAAGTGTCTGGGGCTGGAGGGCAGAGCAGGCAAGGAAGATTGCATAGGAGAATTTATAACTGGTTTTGCAAAATTTGACCCTTAATGAAGTCTCTGTGTTATGTGACATGAAATGCAATTAGATTGACTCCATTCTCTACCCTTAATCTGATCCTGTGACACCCATCACCTGCGTCCAGAGGATGCTGAGAGGCACTAGTGTTCTATACAGCAATAGGAAGGCCTTCTGAAGGCTGATCCAAACCGGCCTTGGCTGGTCTGTGTTGAGTGGCCTGGGTGGGAGGAGAGGTTGGAGGGCAGCCAGTGGAGAAGGATGAGCAGACAGTACCAGAATGCTTCCTCTTGGGGAGGTTATGGATAGGATAGTGCTACCAGATATGTCTACAGAACACAGTGTCCGGTACTGTATAGTGTTTGTAAACTAAATTAAACTAAACTAGAATAGAATAGAATAAAATAAAATAAAATAAAACTAAACTAAACTAAAATAAAACCTAAATCAATTTGGTGAGGCAGGCCATTCCAGGACTTTGGAGTCTGGAGTCTTGGCCCCTGCCACTTACTTGTTGTATGACCTTTAGAAAATTAATCTGCCATTTAAACCTCAGTTTCCTCTTCTGGAAAATGAGGGACTTAAAAATCAATATTCTCAAACAAAGTGAGCATTCTTAAACTCAAGCAGATTCTCAGGCCTCACCCGAGAGACTTTAATTAATTGGCCATGCAATGGGGCCCAGGATTCTGCACTGCTAATAAGAAACCAGGTGACTGTGACATATGGACTACACTCCATGTGAACAAATTGGTTCTTCCTAGATTTAATATATTGTGGGTCTATAATTTTCTTAAGATTAAGTTACAAATCTGACCATATTGGCCCCTGTGTGAAACTCTTCAGTGACTCCTATTGTTTTGGGGATAAAGATGTACTTTCTTAGCCTGGCTGGGTGCTGGCCCCCAATTCCGTGTCTGGACTCACCTCACACCATGAGACCATCTCACATCGTGTCCTCGACCACGCCATATGCTAGCCATGCAAAGACTGCAACATGTGTGTTTCCCACCTCCACCCCTCTGCTCAAGCTGTTCTCCCTTTCTGGTGCGTTCCCTCCTTTTTTTCCTTTTGAGACCTTGCTCAGTCTTAGTTCTTCCTGGAAGTATTGTATAACTGCTCCAACCACAGAGATTTTGTTTTCCTCTGAGCCACAGAGGCACTGACATTTTGTACTACTCACTGGTCATGGGCAGAATGCCTTGTATAGTTATTTACTTGTGTCTTACATTTATCCTCCCCTCTCCCCCATTAGACCGTGAGCTCCTGAAGAGCAAGGATTCTTTCACGTCTCTCTACCCGCTGCTTTCAGTTAGCAGAACATCATGGACATTCAGCAGTTGTCTGAAGATCAGTGGTACCCTCTCTCTTAGAGAGGCCCTAAGCCTCTGAGTTTACTAGCTGATTGTCCATCTTGGGGTGAACCAGGTTGTTCCTTGTTTCTTAGCTGGGAAACATACTGTAATAGCCAATCACAGCATAAAAGAAAATTTCATGATTAGCAATATTATTTTCACTTCTAAACTTACCATCCTGAAATTATCACCCATTAATGAGAACGAGCTTTTATAATTTGTTAAAACTGGAAACAGTTCATAGTTATTATTTAAAAATACTATAAAATGGGGCTTCCCTGGTGGCACAGTGGTTGAGAGTCTGCCTGCCGATGCAGGGGACACGGGTTCGTGCCCCGGTCCGGGAAGATCCCACATGCCATGAAGCGGCTGGGCCCGTGAGCCATGGCCGCTGAGCCTGCGCGTCCAGAGCCTGTGCTCCGCAATGGAAGAGGCCACAACAGTGAGAGGCCCGCGTACCGAAAAAAAAAAATAAATAAAATGTTATTATATAATTTAATAATAATAATGAATATTATTATTTTCCTTAGCTGTTTGGGGAAAGTGTGCTTATGTTCACGTGTATCTGTTTAATAGACACAACACAGTTAAGGGGTGTCTGTGGGAGATGAGTTTACTGAACACTTCTGGGCTCTGAAAGCCCCACCCAGGACTCCTTTGCCCTTGCCTTCTGCCTCCCTCAACATAGGCCACATGGCTGTCATTAATTCTACATGCTAACAGCAGTGTTACCTAAATAAATAATTACGATTTTCAATTAAGGAGCCCAGGACCTCTGGGAGCCAAGCTGACCCAGACACCGAGAGGCCCTGTGGCCCCATGAGGCTACAGAGGCAGCTGCAGTTCTGCCCTTAGCTAGACCAGCCAGACCCAGATTCAAAGGGGTTTCCAGATCCTGAAGCCTTGGACCCTCATGACCCACTAACTCCACTGCCAATCATTGTAACTTGGGGAAAACAGCTCTGGCCTGGGGGTCAGATGACTTAGTACTAGTCCTGTATGGATCACTTGCCGGTCCATACCTCTCAAACTTGAATGTGCCTAGGAGGCACCTGGAGATCTGGCTAACATCCAGATTCTGATTCAGAAAGTCTGGGATGGAGGCTGGGATTCTGCATTTCTAATGAGCTCTAAGGTGAAACTGATGCTTCTGATTCATGGACCACACTTTGAGTAGTAAGGAGCTAAAGCATGAGCTTTCCCCTTTGAACCTCATTTTCTTTATCTTTGAGGCATTAGACTTGGTGATCTCTGAGGACGTGTCCAGCTCTGATTTTCTGCGATTCTGTAATAAATAATAACCATGGCTTTTGTAGACAATGTTTATAGCAGTTATTAATAAGAGCCAAAATATAGAAACAACTCAAATGTTCATCAAACTGGGGAAAGAATAAGCAAATTGTGGTATACCCATACAATGGAAAACTACTCATCAATAAAAAGGAATGAACTATTGATACATTCAACAACATCAATGAATCTCAAAAGTATTATGCTAAATGAAAAAAGGAAAACACAAAAGATGGCATAACGTGTTATTCCATTTATATGAAATTCTAGAAAAGGAAAACTATAAGGACAGACATCAGATCAGTGGTTTCTAGGGGCCATGAGTAGGGGGATGGTATTGACTGAAAGGGAGAAGGGGCAAAGTGTGATGAAAGGGTGATGGAAATGTTCTATGTCATGACTGTGGTGGTGATTACATGACTGGATACATTTGTCCAAACTCATTGAATTATACACTTAAAATTGGTGCATTTTATGGTATGTATGTCGGTATACCTCAAGAAAGCTGATGGCTCCCCCTCACAAAATCAAACACCCCTAGCTACTGTTTATTGAGTATCCACTACGTGCCAGGCATTTTACAGAATTTGTTTCCCTTCTTTTTAATACCACTTCACGGTGGGATTATCCTCTAGATGAGGAAACCAAAGCTCAGATGGGAACTGACAAAGAAGAGGTAGGATTTGAACTCAGGTCTGATGACTCTAGGACCTGGGATACTTCTGGATGGCTGTCTTGAGTCCCATATCCCTCAGTCCTTTCTTGCAGCCTAATGAGTTCTAAAAGGTATCACAGGGTCATGCCTGGTTCCTGGCCTCTCTACCAGGGACTTTAATTTTAAGAAGTATTATAATTATCCATCCCTTTCTTGAGCACAAAACCCACCTTGGTTAGAACATGCCCCTAAAGTGACATTGGCAGCCTGGAGGGTGCAGTAAATCATTAATACATGTATTGCTTTGTATGATTTTTGAGTAGAAAAAAGGTTCTTTTGGGAGCACACAGTATTTGGGGGAGTGGGCCCAGTGGAGAAGGTGGTGTAGGTGGAGTTTCTGATTAAGATACATGGAAAGGACAGCCCCACTGGCCTGTCACTGTTCACCTGGGAGGCTAGGATTACTGTCTTCTTCATTTACAGACTGACACCTTGAGGCTAACAGGGGCTGAGCAACTTCTCTGAGGTCACGCAGCTTATTAGTGGCAGAGGCCAGGCTTGAACTCTGTTCTTGTAGCTCCCAGTTCTGTGCCCTTCCCTTTTTCCCACAAGCAAGAAGAAGGCAGAGGAGCTTTGCACTTGAAAATTTATAGGGGTACCATGGCTAACTCAGAGCCATAAGAGAAAAACAGGCTATAATCCTGTGGACTCCATGGAGTGCCAGAGAGTAAAAGGAATTCAGGGGTGAACAGAGCCAGGGAAGGCAGAAGCAGTCAGGGAAGACTTCCTGGTGGAGGTGAGGCCTGGGTAGGTTGGCCATGGAGGTTGAGTACAGCTAGGGCAGGCAGAAGCATTGGAGTAATATTTGTGTCCCTACCCCAGCTCCCAAGGAAGACCTTGATCTGAACCATGGGGAGAAGACCTGAACCATGGAGAGAAAACTTGGGAGACACTAGGCCTGGACCTGGCCAAGATGACTGGAAAAGCCCTCTGCTGTTCTTTTTCCTCTGGTTCTGTCCAGAGGGCCTTTGTGGGAAGGGGAAGCAGCAAGAAAGGCATCAGCTACAGATGGGTGGAAGGGAAGTGGGAAGGTGTCCTCAGTGCCTTTCAAATGGCCTGCCTCTCAGCAACGCCAAGATAGCCAGCATGTCTCCTCACTCAGTCAGGCTGGGCACCAGATCATGCTGCCACAGTTACTCCAGATGTGCCTAGGAGCTGCTGGGTATTACTCATTTACCCCCAGCCCTGATCCCACACCCACCTGGGACCAGGCCACTCTTCTGGGCACCCAGGTGGCCTGTTGGCTCCAGCAGCTGGTGCAGGATTAATAATTGAGGTTCTCTCCTGCGCCCTGCATCCACCAGGGACTAGCCCTCCTGCTGCCTGCTGTTATTGTGCTCTGATCAATTAGTGAGGAAGAAATGAGGTCAGAGAGAGCAGGTGTGGGCTTGGCTTTGTTTCCAGGGAAGGGCTAGGCTGGGCTGGGGCTGGGGTGGGGTGGGATGGCAATGATGAGGAGACAGTTCTCACGGCTTTAGGCCCTGGGCGGTGGAGACGAGAGTGAACCACAGCAAGTGCATGACTTTTAGCTCAGAGGGCTTGGCCTCACCGTTGCCAAGAGATAAAAACAGCATTTGGAAAACATTCGTGCTCCAGGCTGCACAGGGCACTGGGATGGGCCCATTAGCCGCTTAATGTCCTGGATAATGACCCTCGGCTTCCGAGAATGTCAGCTGGAAACCCAGACTCTACCAATGGTGTGGAAACAGGCCAGTATCCTTGGGCTCATGTTCAAAGCCCTCCTCATCTAGCCAACCAACCTCACTTGCTTCATCTATAGCCTTCCTCTCATGCAGCTCTCTGCTCCAGCGACCTGAACATGTCCTGGGCTCTCTTATTTATTTCCCTTCCTTTGCTTAAAATGTCTCTCCCTTCTGTCCCACTTTGTTCAGTCTCTGCCTGGCAAAACCCTCCTCATCCTCCACGCATCACAACCTATGCCGGCTTCTTCATGAAGCCTTCTTCGATAGCCCTTATCAGAAGTTGTCTCTTGCCTCTGACCTCCGGGATGCCAGCAACATTTTACCTTATATTAAGGGGATCTGAGCTTGTTCTCGTCTTTGTTTCCTGCACAGAAGGCCATCACGTGTCCAGCTCTGGATGGCTGGCCTTGACTGTACGTGGCTTGTTCAGAAGACCATGACTTGGCCAGCATGCTTTCTGGCCCATGGTAGATCTGAGAAACTGTTTGTTAAGTCCAATACCCATCTGCACACATACAGTCTATTTCTCTATATTACTCTGAACACCTACTGAGTGCGGAACTTTTTCTCTGGCAAGATTCAGCTCCAAGTCAGGTAAATCTTTGGTCTCTGTATCTTTTACTCGTCTTCGATGGTGTGATTCACACTGTGCTGTGAATAAGGCAGGCTTTTTCTCCTCAAAAGACGTACAGCCTGGCAAGCCGGCAAACAGCTACAGTGCAGTCTTCAAATCCAGGGCCCACTCTCAGGGTCTAGGATTTGATGTTGTAAAAATTCAAATGGTATAAAAGTGTAGGTAATAAAATATTTATTTTCTCCAGAATCAGGGCTTCTGCTGTATTACACAATTGCAGGGGACACCATTGCTATCGTGGTCTCGATGTGTGGCTCCATCTGGGCTTGCACAGTGCACAGGCTTTACAACCATACCTGATAGCCCTGCTCCAATCCTTCAACTACAGTTCCATTCCCCAGAGGTAACCACTGTTACATTTCTTATGTATCCTTTCAGATGCTCTATACATATCAAGCATTTGTGTGTACATGCGTGTGTGTGTGTGTGTGTATCTTTTTTTTTTTTTTTTTTTTGCGGTATGTGGGCTTCTCACTGTTGTGGTCTCTCCCGTTGCACAGGCTCCAGACGCGCAGGCTCAGCGGCCATGGTTCATGGGCCCAGCTGCTCCGTGGCATGTGAGATCTTCCCAGACCGGGGCACAAACCCGTGTCCCCTGCATCGGCAGGTGGACTCTCAACCACTGCGCCACCAGGGAAGCCCGCATCTTGCCTTCTTAATACATCTTGAAATTAATTTCCTGTCAGAACATCTGGATCTGCTCCATTATTATTATTACTATTTATTTACGGCTGTGTTGGGTCTTTGTTTCTGTGCGAGGGCTTTCTCTAGTTGTGGCAAGTGGGGGCCACTCTTCATCGTGGTGCGCGGGCCTCTCACTGTTGTGGCTTCTCTTGTTGCGGAACACAGGCTCCAGACGCGCAGGCTCAGTAGTTGTGGCTCAAGGGCCTAGTTGTTCCGCGGCATGTGGGATCTTCCCAGACCAGGGCTATAACCCGTGTCCCCTGCATTGGCAGGCAGATTCTCAACCACTACGCTACCAGGGAAGACCCCTGCTCCATTATTTTTAATACCAGCATACTATTCATTATATGTGTATACCATAATTGAATCATCCCCATTGATGAACATTTAATATTTTCACACGCTAAACAATAGTGCAACAATAATGCAACAGACATCCTCATAGGTATGCCTTTGAACATTTGTAGATGAGCTTGTCTGAGGGACAGATTCCTGGAAGTTGAATTGTTGAGTCAAAGAGAAATGTGTGTTGGATGATACCAAACTTGGCTGATACCAAATTTCTCTTCAAAGACTGAGCTGAGTCTTTTAAGATGAGTAGGACCTAGTGAGGTAAAGTCATGGGCATATAAGAAGCAGCATGAGCAGAGGCATGGGGCACTTGATAAAACAGAGCCTGTGTGGAGGAACTGAGTCATATTGTACGGCCGGCCAGTAAACCTCATTGTGTGGTGAGTGACAAGGCTAACCTCTGTGAGGTAGTGGCCAAGTCACTCAGGGCATGGAGGTTGGTTTACATTACAGTGGTTGGAAAACTATGGGTCTCTGGCCAAATCTGGCTCCTTGCTTGTTTTTATAAAGAGAATGTTATTGAAACATGCCACACCCATTTGTTCGATTATTGTCAATGGCTACTTTTGCTGCAATGTCACAGTTGAGCAGTTACAACAGAGTACATATAATGCACAAAGCCTAAAATATTTACTACCTGGCCCTTTACAGAGAATGTTTGCTGTTCTAACCAGTCAGATCAACCTGAGAGTAGTGGAAAGCATGGAAGAGTTCCAAGGAGTAGAGGGCCTTGATCAGATTTGCAGTTTGGAAAGATGCTCTGCAGAGAGGATGGGGGTGTGGGTGGCTGAAAGACCAGGAAGGAGGCTGGTGCGGTGACCTAGGTGAGAAACGATGGGGCCTGGAATGGGGCAGAAGCACTATGAAGGGAGAGAGGAGGGTAGAACTGGTGATGCTTGAAGAATGGCTGGGTGTCTGAGTGGGGAAGGTCCACTTGAGAAGTCAAGGATGTTTGGGGAGATGCTGTGTTCTGGTGTCGACATGTGTGACAGATGAGTCAGGCAACTCAGCGCCTCTGACTCTGTGCTGACTGCTGTTGCCAAGTGCTCAGGACGTGGCTGCGCCGGACTTAGGGTCTCTGGTTTCTCTTGAGTTGAAGGACCAACCTCTTCTAACCCTTAAGCTGGCATCAGCAGAAGGAGACCCAGGGATGTCTTATAAGGCTGTGCTCAATTTTTATCTTCTCTTATAGCACTAATTCAGCTTTGATTTTGTATATAACCTATCTTTTTGATGTTTTGCCCGTTTGAAAGTTCGTCATTAAGATGACTCAGATGATCCCTGAAGTGTGGGGGAACTTGGGCTCATAGTCCAGATCAAGCTGCTCTTTTGCTTTCACCCAACTCCATAAAGATCATCTCCTGGTCATTTCCCACAAGAGAATAATTTCCTCCCTCTTTGAGCTGGTAGGGGTATCCCATTCAAATCTGAGGTGTTAAGTATAAAGAGCAGGTGAAGAGCTGGGAACAATGATTCACCAGAATTTGAAAGGATAATGACAAGAGATCTTCAAGGGCATTGGAATTGCCTTTTTGGAAGTTAGTGACGCAGTCTCAGAATCACTACTGTCTGAGTCATAAGGATTATGTCTTAATGACAACACAAACAGATAAAAATAGAAAATAAAGAACAAACTTAGTTCAGAGAGGCTTGGGGTAGTAATTGTCTGACTTTTGGAACAGAGCAGTCTGGGACATCCTCTGGATTGACATGAAGTACAGTGAAGCAGAGAAGAGAGAAGGGACAAGGAGGGAGAGCAGAGGACAGAGAGAATGAAGACCAAGTGGTTAAGAATAGAGATGGAGAAGAGGACACTAAGTTCCTGCACACAGTAGGTACAGGTGAGCTATTTACTGTGCCAGGAACTCCACACTCACAACGCATTTATGCCTTGTAAAAAGGCTTCCCTGGTGGCGCAGTGGTTGAGAGTCCGCCTGCCGATGCAGGGGACACGGGTTCGTGCCCCGGTCCAGGAAGATCCCACATGCTGCGGAGCGGCTGGGCCCATGAGCCATGGCCGCTGAGCCTGCGCGTCCAGAGCCTTTGCTCCGCAACGGGAGAGGCCACAACAATGAGAGGGCCGCGTACCGCAAAAAACAAACAAACCAACCAACTCTCAAGTGTGGTAATGTCATCATGATCAGGAAGGGCAAGAGACGCATGCAAAATTTCTCAGACAATAAGTGGCAGAAGTTGGTGGGCTTCTTAAACCCAGGGCTATCTGACTCCCCGGACTGTGCTCTTTCTTCTATACTCTACAGGGCCAAGAGTGGGTAATGGGTAGAGTAGGGCAGAGGGAAGGGAATTTGGGAAGGCAACAAGGCTGGAGGAGGCTCACAAAATCCAAGTGCTTGCCAAGCCTAACCGCTCATGCCTGAGCGGCTGGCTGATTTTTCATAAAATAAAAGAAGTCCCTGAATTGAGAAATATGTGTGTCTCCTAGATTGGATTGTGCAGTGAACAGTAGTCAGAGGAGCAGTAATCCATCATGGCCTGGCGTTGGCAGGTGCTGCCAGCCAGAGCCCTGGTGGAACTGTCATGAATGTGACCTTGGGAGAAAGCCAGGGTCCAACTTCCAGCTGCCTCCTGGGAGTCTGGGAATGGGGTGGAAGGGAGGTGGGTGACAATTTCCCTGCTCCCTACTGTGGAGCTCTTTTTCTCCATTTTCTTTTCAGTGTTTTACATGCTTTGCCAATGCTGGTCGGGCAGTAGCGGGCTGGGTCCCAGGAGATATGGATGGGGCTGAGCCTGGAGAGATGGATTGAGCCAGTAGACTCCCAAATCTTACACTGAGATTCAACTTATCAGGCCTTGTGACCCCAGACCTAACTGTCCTTCCTTTTTAGCTGAGGGTCCTGCTGTGGAGCCAATCAGCCTGGGATGGGCCCTAGAAGGCATCCCCTCACCCAGGGAAGGCCAGTGGTTAAAGATTCTGGCTCTGTAGTCAATCAGACCTGAGTTCAAGTCCTGGCTTCATTGCCTACTTACTATCTGTGTGACTTGAGCAAGTTACATAACCTCCTAGCCTCAGTTCCTTCATCTGTAAAATGGGGATTCTTAGTGTACTTAGGAGAAAGAAATAGGATAATGTAGGTAAAACCATTAGTTAAATGCCTGATGCACAGTAAGTATCTTGACAAAATGGCAGTCATTATAATTATTCCCTTGATTCCTCAGGGCTGCCCTATCAGATAGGGATTACTTATTCTATTTTACAGAGAGCCAGAGATGTACCCCTCTGTTCTTTTGTGGGTTTAGAAAAGACAGAGAACAAAAGTCTTGTTTCCTGGAACCATGGTAAGCTTTGATCTATTATGGTCTCCTGGGAATGTTGTTGGGCTTTCTGGCCTCCTGAATTCTTGGCTACCATAAACTGAGTGATCACCACGTTCCAGGTACTACACTAAACTCTTTGCAAATAGTTAGTTAGTGTATGGAATAGCTTTAGCTATTAGTTAGCTTTAGTTAGTGTATGGAATAGCTTCAGCTAGTGTTAGTGCTAGTGTCTAGCAATAGCTGCTGTAACAAGCAAACCCATGAAAGCATAATGGTTCAAATATTATAGAAGGTTATTTTATTCTCTGGTAAAGTCCAGAATGGTGTTCCTTTCTCTCTTTTCCATTATGGTTACTGAATATAGTTCCCTGTGCTATACAGTAGGACCTTGTTGTTTATCTACTTTATATATAGTAGTTTGTACCTGCTAATCCCAAACTCCTAATTTATCCCTCCCCCACCCGCTTTACCCTTTGGTAATCATAAGTTTGTTTTCTATGTCTGTGAGTCTGTTTCTATTTTATGGTAAATACATTGATTTGTGTCATATTTTAGATTCCACATATAAGTGATGTCATATGGCATTTGTCTTTCTCTTTCTAACTTACTTCTCCTGGTATGATAATCTGTAGGTCCATCCATGTTTCTGCAAATGGTATTATTTTTGTTCCTTTTTTATGGCTGAGTAGTATTCCACTGTGTATATATACCATATCTTCTTTACCCACAGTATGGGTGTTCCTGATTGAGAGGAAGCTCTCCTCCAAGTGGTGAGTCAAAGACCCAGTCTCCTTACACATTGTGGGTCTGTCAAGTTCAACATGTGGCTGTGGAAGCACTCTCTTGTCTACACCCAGTAGCAGAAGGGGAAAGAGCATGGAGGGTTTCTGTGTGCCAGGTCAAGAAGTGGCACTCATCACTTCTGCTCACATTCCATTGGCCAGGATTGAGTCATATGGCTTCTCCCAGTGACAGGAGACTAGAAAGTGTGGTGTAGCCATGTGCCCAGAAGAAGAGGATGTGGGGTTGGTAAAGAGCTAGCCAGTCTCTATTACACATCATTCTATTTTATTTTTACAATAATCGAGAGAGAGAGAGAGGCTGCTCTTTCTGTCTTAGCCAGCATCTTGTTATGAATTCTTTTTCAACCTTCCAATATCTACCTGTCCCTTTAACCCTGATGATCTCAACTGATCCCCCTTTTCTTCCTTCTTCCCCCCTTCTAAGTTCCTTTGTTCTCATTATTTCTGATAGGGTACCAGATATTTGTATAAGACTCGCTGCATCTGTAAAGAGTTTTTTGTAATATATCTTATAGTAGATGGTGAAGGTTATTCTGTACTAGTAGACAGCACTTATCGAGTGCTGATAATGTGCCTGAAAATTTCCAAGCATTTTACATATATTAACTCATTTAATCTTTACAACCATTTACAAGATAAGTTCTATAAGAATCCCATCTTATAAATGAGAAAACTGAAACTCAGAGAGATTAAATAACTTGTCTGAGGTCACCCAGTGGTGGAGGCAGAATTGGAATCCAGCCAGTCTGGCTGCAGAATCTGCGCTGTGGACAGTATTATTGTTGAGCATTATTGTGGGTGAGGCTCAAAGTTAAATACTCCACATGGATTAACTACAAGCCTATGAGGAGATAATTGTCACGTTCGTCATTTTACATATGAGGAGCTCCAGGCTCCTAGGGGTTAATTGACCTGCCCAAGGTCACACATGTAGTAAGTGACAGGTCTGAATGAGACCAACGCCTAAACTCTTAACTGCTGGACTCTAAGAATACTAAGGAGATGGGGATCATAATCGTATTTTCATGTTCCACTGGGAAGTTGAAGGACTTATTTTAAAGGATGAGAGGGCAGGTGGTTAAGTGTGTCATTTCAGGTGGTTTGTGTATATTTCAGAGAGGAGAGCAAGCAGTGAGGGAGTGGAAGTGTCCTCCAGTTTGCTGACTGTGACAAGGAATCTTGAGTTCTTCTGAGTCCCATTTACATTCTTGTATCCAGGAGCCTGCATTGCTAGCAGAAAACTTGTGCATGTTAGCATCCAACATAACTATGTTTAAATCCCAGATTTGCCCTTGATCTTGAACAAGACTGAACCTCACTGAGTCTTATTTTCTTATTTCTTTTTTTTTTTTTTTTTTTGCGGTACGCGGGCCTCTCACTGCTGTGGCCTCTCCCGTCGCGGAGCACAGGCGCTGGACGCACAGGCCCAGTGGCCATGGCTCACGGGCCCAGCTGCTCCATGGCATGTGGGATCTTCCCGAACCGGGACACGAACCCACGTCCCCTGCATCGGCAGGCGGACTCTCAACCACTGCGCCATCAGGGAAGCCCACAACAGCCTTTTGATTCCATGCTTTGCAGCACTTTTTTGATGGGTTGCATGATAGTCCAGGAGCCTTCTAGAACTGCTCTGACCCACAGAGTCCCTTAGTGAAAGATAAATGGCGATTAATCTTCTGCAATGAGTTGGAGCTACTTCTCCCTTTCCTTTTCAAGGCCTGGAGGTTACAACAGTCGTTCAGATAGATAGCCATACCTAGGAGCTGTACTGTGGGCACCACCAATAATCTTCCCCTCTTTGTTGGCTAAACGCATGAGGATTAAAATCCTCACCTGTCAAGTTCCCCTTGGCTCTCAGATGCCTTCCAGGTTCTCTCAGTCCAGAAACTGAACAATCCCTGCTGTCCGAGTCTGGCCTAACGTGGATGAAGTTCTTCTGAGATGGTGCTGCCCACTCACCCTGCCCAGCTTCCCTTCTCTCTGTCTCACTGGTCACCCCCTGCTCTCAACCTCATCTGCCCTGACCAGGGCCCGGCTTGGCCTCCCTACCTCTTATCTGGCCCCCTCCAACTCAATGTCCACACTGAAGCCAGATCGGTTTTCTTGCCACGTCACTCACCTGTCTAAAAAACACTTTTAGTTTTTCTCTGCCAACCGAACAAAACTCCAAACTTGTTGGCTGGGCATAAGTGTCTCATCCTTCTCAGTCTGAGCCCTGCCTGCCCTCCAGTATCATCTCCCACATTCCCTGCTGGCCCCGTTCCCTCCACATGCCCCGTACATTCCCAATTCCAGGCCTCTGCCCTTGCTGCTCACACTGCCTGTGGTGCCGGTTCCCCCTCATCTGCCCAGCCAGAGCTCCAAAGCCTACCTAAAACAACCGCACCGCCCCTCCACCACAACGGCCCAGGTTCTCCTTCACTGGACTCCCATCACGCTTTGCATGTGGTCCTTTTATAGCACTTGTTTCACTGGGTGGTAACTGGTGTTCACCTCTCTGCTTGGCCCCTTAGTTCCCCACTGGGGAGTAAACTCCTTCAGGACAAAGCCTTAGGTCCCCTTCATTGGTGTGGCCAGGGCTAATGGCTGGGCTATACCAACAGAGCCTTGCTGACTGCCAAAATGTTGAAATATTTTTACACCAGTTGGCAGCAGCTGTTCTGGCCTTTCACCTAGGACCCGTAGCCTTCCTACAGTCCAGCACATAAAGAGTTGATACTGGGAATGGCAGGCAGTTCCTGATTGGTCAAGCTGGTGTGACATTTCAGTCTTTCACAGGGAATGGGTCCTGTCCTTCTCTACCAGACAAACACCTCTAGTCTTCCCAGGTATTGACTTCTAAACTCATGAACAGTCTCAGTGGCTTTGGAGGCCCTGCTCTCTGGAAAGTAGCAAAAGCCCTCCCTTCAAGATGCCCAAGTCTGAGAACACAGGAAAGTGTGGTACTTCTCTGGGGGCCTAGCTTGGAGGCAGGGACTAAAAGCTTTAGGTTTCAGGCCACAGGATCTAGGCTCTAGGCTCTAGCCTTGGTGGCTCCACTCAGTTATGGAACCCATACTGCACACCTGGCACCAAGTGATGCACCTGGGCTCCAGAGCAGCATCAGGATGGACCCTGCCACTTAGAGTGCACAGCCTGGATGGGGAGACAGGCGTGGAAACAGACAAGAACAGTACAGGGTCATAATAGAGGTGAGGGTTGTGGTGGGACCTCCAGAGGCCTAGAGTCAGGAGAGCTCCTGGAGAATGGGGAATGTAGGCCGGAGCTGAGTCCTGGATGACACAGAGGAGCCCTGCCCTGTCCCCAAGGTCATGCCCACAGGCCACTACCCTTCTGGAGGAGCAATGCCCAGTCATTGCCCTGTCTTGTTGCTGGTCTTCTGCTAAACCAGAAGTGTGAATAATAACAACAATAACCAAAACTTAGATAGTGCTTATCATGCTTTAGGTGCTTTGTATATAATGACCCATTAAATCCTCACAATGACCCTCTACCCTCTACTACCTCTGAGGTAGTTGCAATCACTCTGCCTATTTTTTTTTTTTTTTTTTTGCGGTACGCAGGCCTCTCACTGTTGTGGCCTCTCCCGTTGGCGGAGCACAGGCTCCCGACGCGCAGGCTCAGTGGCCATGGCTCATGGGCCCGGCCCAGCCGCTCCGCGGCATGTGGGATCTTCCCAGACCGGGGCATGAACCCGTGTCCCCTGCATCGGCAGGCGGACTCTCAACCACTGTGCCACCAGGGAAGCCCACTCTGCCTATTTTATTGATGGGGAAACTGAGGCAAAGAATATTTTTGAAACTTGTCCAAGGTCTCAGAGGTAGTATGTGGCAGAGCAGCCAGGTAGCCTAGTTCTAGGGTCTCTGTGGGCTTAACCAGCATGCCACACAGCTCCAGTTTCACTGTTGGGGCCTCATCTCTGCGATCAGCGGCAGGAAGAGATGCCTCAAGCGTCTGGAAGGGCTTTTCCTCTGGAATGTTTCATGTGGTTAGTAGTCCCACAGTCTCAGGCATCAGCCACCTTCTGACACAAGCTCCTGAGAGCCCAGGGGCATTGTGTATCTGTGGCAGAGGGAGGGATGTGTCACTCTGAGGGCCCCAGCCGTGGTCAGTCACACACCATCCCCTCAAAACAAGAGTAAGCTCACTACCTACAGGAGCCCAGCCCTGACAGAGGGTCCCTGAAGCTGCAAAAGCCTGGCCTCGTTCTTCCTCATACCCACGTCCTCACAGTGTCTCCTCCTCTCAGAGAAGGCTGTAAAGGGGAGGTGACGTCTAAGCTGGATCGTGAAGACTGAGGAGGAGTTTTCACGCAGAGGAGAGGAGCGCAGACATTTCAGGTCGATGCCACTGCCCAGGCACAGGTGTGAGTGTGTGGAACAGCACCATGTGTCTGGTGAATGGGGAAGGCTAAGGTCAGTGATAAGGCTGGGAAGGTAAGAGCCTATGACCTTGGCCTTCAGTCAGTGGGCAAAGGGGAGTCATGGAAGAATATGGAGCAGTAGAGCTGCATGACATATTAGTATTTTAGAATGACCGCGGAGCATGGTCAGAGGGAGGGGCCTTTGGTGGGGCAGCCAGGAGGGAAGCTGTAGGCATAGTCCGCCTACAATAATGGTCTGAACTAAGATGGTGACAGAGAAGGGGGCAGCCAGTAAATGCTTTTGAGGACTTAGAACTGTTGACGGTGGGGTTAAGGAGGGGGTGAGTTGAGGCTGATCCTCAGCTTCCTGACTTAGGTGACTGGGGGGTGGGTTTCCAGGAGGAGGGGGTGCATTTGGGTGGATGATAGTGAGATCTGTTTTGGTCTCTGACTCAGGGGGGACCCGGGTGAAGATGTCCCTTGGGTTGTTGCCTATACAGGTGAGCTCAGGAGTGGGCTCTGGTCTAGAAATAAAGATCCAAGGGTCCTCAGAGAAGGGAAGAACCTGAAGGCATGGGAGGGGGTGAAATTCCTCAGGGAGAATGTTGGTGACACCAGGAAGGGTGATGAAAGACTGGACCTGAAGGGAGACCAGCAGTACAGGGGTGGGCTGCAGAGATGCTCTCTTCAGGTGTAATTCATTCATTCATCAAACTGAGCCCTGTCTGTGTGCCAGGCTCTGCCTTTTATGCTGTGAATGCAGCAGAAAATAAGACAGGAGAAAAACCTGCCCAGTGGAGGTGCCTTCTAGTGTGGAGAGGTGGACACACACGAAGTAAAATATGACGGATGATGGTAAGTGCTCTGGAGGCTCAGTAAGCGTTAGGGAGGGTCTGGTGGGGCTGCAACTGCAGATGGAGGAGGTCTCACTGAAAAGGAAGCATTTGAATGAATATTTGAAGGAGGTGAGTGAGGTGGATGTCTGGAGGAAGACCGTTTTAGGAGAGGAAACAGCAAATGCAAAGGCTCTTAGGGAGGAGTGTGCCTGGCACGTGGGACGGATAGCTAGAAGGACATGGGACTGTCACCAAAAAGTGTATAAGTATTACGATTATATAATTATTATATAGTTTCTAGTATCTACCCCTGCTCTCTATTGCCATGATTTTTATAGAAGTGATCTTGGGCGAGTTCTTTAACCTCTCCATGCCTCAGTTTCCTCATCAGTAAAACGGGGATAATAACAGTATCTACTTGTTGGTTGGATCAAATGAGTTAGTGTATACAAAGTACCTTGCTCCGGACCTGGCGCAGACTGTTTGCTGCTACTCTATTAGTAGCATTATTATTATTTTCATCCTCACCATCTCCCCCTGTCAAGACTGCAAGCCCTTTAAGGACAATGGCTGTGTGTGGTTCTTCCTCACAGTCCAGGGCCAGCTCAGGGCAAGGCTCATGATATGGGCTCTATAAGGGGAGTTTTTGGATAGAACAAATAAAAATATAAATGGCAGGACATGGAGGGAGCTAGGTCCCTGCTGGCCGCCACCCCCCAGATCCCCAGGTCCCATAAAGCTGGCCAGAGCCTGGGCGGCTGGGGCTTGAAGCAGGTCCAAACTCAACAATGGCGCATGCAGAGCCTCCGGGCCTGACAATCTATTTGCTATTAGGGTAATAAATAAACAAGTTGCTTGTCAGCACGGGGACTGGCACGAGCACCTTAGAAGATAAATGCTGCCTCTGAAATAGACAAATATTTACCATCCTCCAGACGAAGTTGTCAGCCCTGCTAAAGGCCTCCGGGGGCTTAGAATTAAAGTGAACGTTGAGAGTTTTTTCTCCCTATTGGAAATATATCAGAGTACTTCTTCATAACGAAGAATGTGAAACTGGGCTTCCCTGATGGCGCAGTGGTTGAGAGTCCGCCTGCTGATGCCGGGGACATGGGTTCGTGTCCCGGTCCGGGAAGATCCCACGTGCCGCGGAGTGGCTGGGTCCGTGAGCCATGGCTGCTGAGCCTGCACGTCCGGAGCCTGTGCTCCGCAACGGGAGAGGCCACAACAGTGAGAGGCCCGCGTACCGCAAAAAAAAAAAAAAAAAAAGAATGTGAAACTGCCTGTGTTGAGCACCTACTATGTGCTGGGGCTTCCGTCAAGGTCACCACAATTCTTTGGGGGTAGGGACCGTGATCTCCATGTTTCAGATGGAGAAACTGAGACTTGCATGAACGACTTGCCGAAGGCCACACAGCTGGTGGTGGTTGAGTTGGCATTTGAACCTGACCCCTAGCCCAGGATTTGGGTTGGAGTTTCCTGTAGCCAGTATGTCAGGATTCTTAGCTCGGTGGGAGGAGTGGGTGGCAGGAAGACAAGCTCCTCTCCCCTGATGATGCTGGGGTCACTTTTCCTTCACGGAAGGGACAAATGAGGCTCATGAGGGACTGTGCATCTGAGTGAGGGGGTTACAGGAGGATGGAGGAAGTTGAGTTATAAGACTGCAGAGTGTCAGAGATGGGAGAGGCTTTACAGTTCCTTGTACAGATGGAGACCAAGTTCTGTCCCAGTCCTAATACATTAGCTTCTGCTGTGTGTACAGGAATCAAGTGATGTGGCCCCTCTATTTTACAAATCAGGAAACTAAGGCTTGGAAGACTGGTGACTTGTCCAAGACTACATGGCCATGAAATGGCAGCCCCAGGGTTCCAAAGTGGAGCATCTCCAGATTGTACAGGTAGCATTAGTGGGGCACCTACCTGCCAGACCGCCATGGTTCAATCCTGGTGCTGTCAATTGTTAGCTGTACGACCTTGAGCAAGTTACCTGGCTCTTTGTGCTTCTGTTTCCTTATCTGTAAAACAGACATAGTAATAACTTGTAAGGTTGTTAGGAGGGTTAGAAAAGTATTAAGTACTTAGACTGCACCTGACACATAGCAAACTATTACTAATTATTACAGTAATTATTATCATCATTATTGAGTTGTTTGTGTGTCAAGCATTCATTCAGCAAAATTTCTAAGTATCTGAAGCAGATGCTGTCAGTGCCCACCCACATGCCCCCAGCATTTACCATTTTTGAGGACAAGGGGCGGGTCAGAAGTACCAGGGGTGTTAACATCCCACCTCCCCCAGAGCAGCTCTCAGGATGGGAACTGGTGGATAAATATTCCAGCTCCCTCACCCCCAGGTGGGAGAACTCTGAGACAAGAGTTCTACACTGGATCCCACAGTTAGGTTCTACTTACTCATGGGGTGGCTTGCTTAAACATACACCATTTTTTTGGTGCCTGTCTCACTTCCCAAGGTTCCTTCTAGCGTTTCCTAGGACCCTTTGCCAAATACCCGACCTCTACTTGAATCCTTGTTTTAGAATCTGCTTCTGGGGAAACCCAGACTAAGACAGTTCCTAATGTGTATCAGATGTTTTGCTTGGGATTGGGGTAGATGAAGTGAGGTTTGGGAGATGGGAAGTGAATTTCTGACAGAGGGAACAGTATCTGCAAAGGCACAGACATGTGAACAATCTGTGCTTGGTGAATGGCCAGGAGAGCAGTATGGCTGGGGCAGAGGGCTTATCAAACCTTACAATTTGACTTTCAGTTCGGCCATGATGGGGACAGGCTTAGGAAAGATCCCTCAGATGGCCATGCAGAAAACTCTGTCCAGACAATAGTCTCAATTTAGTATTTGAGGACCTCTCTGCAAAGGGTGGGGTATCTATCTGCATTTCTTCTGGAAGTCTCCAAAGGTGTTCATCAGCTTGAGGTTGGTTTTAAGTAGTTGCAGTTCATTAGAAAACACCAGAAATTGCTGATGAACCCCACTGCAAAAGGTTCAACCTAGAAGCTGTGAAGGCAGCTGAAAGTTGTCTGGAACTGGTGTGGGCAGGAAGGTCATTGCAGTCCTAGAAATGACCTCTGCTCCTCTCAAAAGGTAGGGGCAGGGTCTAACCTCTTCCCTTCCCTGAACAAAGCTTTCCTTTCCTCATGTCTCTCCTCCAAGAAGCTCTCCTTCCACACAAACACACACACACACACTACTGATCTTCTCATGCTTATGCAGTTATTTCTGGGTGAGCACTCTTTTTGTTATTCAGTTCATCGAACAGTCCCTGAGCTTGCACTTGAGCAGGACTCTATTCCAGGCCCTGGGGACCCAGTGATGCCTCAGATGTAAGTCTTTGCCCCAGGGAATCTCTCACTTTGGACAAGGTGATGGACATGTAAACTGACAGTGGCTTATATGGTGAGGAAAATGTCACAACAGAAAGTCAGAGGGAGAGATTGATCACATCTAGGGAATAGGTCATGGAAACCCTCTCAGAGCCAATGAAGTTCAAGCAGGGTTTTAAGGATGCTGAAGAGTTGGGTGCTGCACTTTCTTGATTAGGTGTGTGCCTTCCTATGAGGATGAGCATCTGTCTCTACCAAACTTTTAGCTTCTTCCCCTAGCTCACACCCCTCCACAGCAAGACACACTCAGGTTCTACCTCTATCCTCAGCCACACCAGGAGTCTTACTTCTTCCTGGTGGGGAGCAGGAAGCAGCTGAGAGCCTGGACCTGGGACCAGTACTGCTCCCCACCCCCACTTTGCTATTGAATCCCTGAGCTGGAAGCTCCCCTCCAAACCTTGGGAACACTGGGGCTCCTTTAGTTTCCCTGTTGAGACACTCATATTTCAACTGTCTCTTACTTCAAAAGGAGCCTCCACCCTAGTCCTCCATCCTGAGTTTAGACAGCCTTTATTTCCTCTTCTAGTTTGTAACTCTTACATGAGCATCAGTTCCAAATGTCCCTTTACCATTTCTTCCAAGGTTCTTGGAGCCCCACTGTAGAAAGATTTCTACTATCCCAGGATTCCAAGGTGGATATGCAGAGTAGGTCTCCATGGTGATACCCACCAGGCTTCACGTGGAAGGCGGCATAACTTAGAGACGGCACATGCAGGCTTTACCCTTAGAGAGGTGTTGGTTAGAATCTAAGCCTGCCGTTTCTTTGCCATATGACCTTAAGCAAGATATTAATATCTCTGAGCTTAGGTCTCCTCTTGTGTGAAATGGAGACTTAATAACCTACCTCACAACAATAATAAATGACATATAAAAGGGTAAGCTTAGTGCCTCTCAGAGAGGCAGGAGGAAAAGGTGACTTCATGCCTGCTGTCAACACACAAATAGCTCTCTTGCTCTGGCCTGGAACCCTTTCTACAGAGATGGGGCATCCCATTTCACCTGTTTTGTTTCTTTGCTGTCTTTCCCCTCCAGATTGTGAGATCGGTGACAGACTCCAAATCCATTATCTGATTTATTTTGTCCTCACAATATGAGATTGGCCCAGGGGGGTGGAGTGAAGGTGGAGTGCTTGGTCACATAGCCAGGCAGTGTCTGAGTGGATCCTGGGACATGGCTCTGGCTGAGCCCATGCTACCACTCTGCTAAGTCAGTTGGTTAGAGCCTGGGGGATGCTAGAACATTCTGATAGAGCATTCCCAAACTACTGAATATTTCAATCAACCAACCTGGTTCCAATCTCAGCTTCTCTCCACTAACAAATTCACATTTTCTGATAATTCAGAATTTGTGAGCTGGCCTGAAATTTACCTTTGTGTTTTCCATGAAAAGTCTTAGCAAAAGTAAATATCACTGAGGAAAAAATTGCAATGGCGATGGTTAATTGATACTGAATGTATTAACATGATGTGCCCATGGCAAAGATTCATATCCGTTCTTAGAAGTGAGTTATTCTAAGCATGAGTTTGACGGGCAGTAGAATACGCCACGTGGAGAAATGCAGGGCAAAACATATTTCCTTGCTTTTATACTGTAATTCACACTTTTCTTTGTTAGAGTCTCTAAACATCTCCCCCACAATCAGCCACACTAATTCTGATTATTTCTTTTTCAAGTGTTTTTATAAACAGGACAGACCCTGACTCTGCCAATTGTTGTGCCATTACTCATATTGAAGATGAGGGAAAAGAGGCAAAGGGGAAGCCTTCAGGAGTCCAGTCCTAGATCCTCCACTAGCTCTGTGTGCTCTTGGATAAGTTATTTAACCTCTCTGAGTATTTAAGTGGCATTCAAGTCTCTCTTTACTTTGGCCCAACTTACTTTTATAGTCTCAGCTCCCACTTATATTCCATGTATCCCCTAAGCCCTCCAGTCAAACAAACTTACTTCTTATTCCAGGAACATGTCCCATGCTCTCCTGCTTCCTCCTTCACCAGGATGCTCTTCCTTTCTATGCCATTAAAACCCCATGCATCTTTTAAGACTCAGATGAGAGGCTGTTTTCTCCATAAAGATTTCTTCCCAGTTGGCTATGAGCCTCCCCTACCATCCTGTTTGGGTGCTTTTAATCACATTCTACCTGACAATAGAGTTCTTGTAGACATGCCTTTTTTCCTATTAATAGAGTGCAAGCTCCTTGAAGGCAAAGCTAATATCTTCTATATCCTCATAAATCCACACTGGGGACTTGGGTTGTACAGCTGTAAGTGAAGAAGCTGGAATTCACGGTTGGGGGTTCTGACTGCAAAATCCCTGCTTTTGCCTCCCCATGGCATGGATGAAAGAACCTGTTTCCCTGGCTTTCAAATGCAGACAGATATAATATTCTCTGCTTTGTGTTACTTGTAAAGATGAATCATAAACTCTGAAGTTCTGTCATTCTCAGAAGGTTATGAAATGGCTAGGGCTTTCTTGGATGAAAAGGCTGAAAATTCAGCAGGAATGTAATAGCTTATCTATGGGGCTTCACCATGGAGCCCAAGGCTGAATCTTGGGCATATCCAGGATTGAGACTGACCATCTCTCATTATTGGGCTCTAGAGCTGGGTGGGGTTCTGAAGCTGGTTCACAGTCAGCCTTATACTTCAACACCCACTCCTCCAACCTCTTCACCATCCAATGTCTATTCAAGAAACATTGGTTGACCCCTTCTATGTATCACACATTGAGCTAGGTCCAGGAAATGCAATACTATCAATCAGATACTATCTTTGCCCTCCAGGGGGAGGCAGACATGTGAACAGAAAATGAACACCCAAAGAGACATAGATTATAAAAGAGGGCAGCCCAGAGGTCATGGTGGCCCAGAGAAGGGAACCCAAGGGATATGAGAGATACACTTCCTGCCTCTTTCTCTCTCTGTACTATGGAGGACATTAACTCGCTATGAGATCTTAGACAGATCACATTTACTCTCTGGCCATGTTTTCATTTTTCACACAACAAAGCATCTGGGCTCAGTAGTTTCCCCAGATCTTATCCCACAATACTTACCTCTTGATACTTACTGCACTCCTGCTGATAGGCACCATGCCAATCTTCATCTTACCATCCATGTTCCTCAGGAGGGTGTAGACCTCCTCCGAGCTCCAAGTCCCATTAGGCGGAAGTGCTGGCATTGGGAAGTTGACTCTGGGACTTCCAGAGAGGTTTCAAGCCTGTTGGTGTCTCAGTCAGTGCCGGATATGGCCAGGCCTGCTTTGGGCACATTGCCTACCTTCCTGCTAAGTCATGGCGGAGGCTTCTCCCTGTGAACATTGTGCCAGGACCTGGGAGTGCAATGGTGAGCAAAAGCAGATGTAATTCCTAATCTCATGGCGTTCACAGTCTAGTTGGGGAGCAAGTATTAATATAACAGTCACACAAATGAATGCATAATTATATCCTGGGGTAAGTGCTTGAGAGCAAGAAACATGGTCCTAGGAGAGCAAGTATAATAAGGACTGAAAAATGCCAATGAGTTTAGCAGCATGAAGTCATTCTCAAGAGCTGTTTTGTCAGAGTTGGTCCAGAAGCCACACAGGAGTGGGCTGAGGAGCAAGTTGGAGGTAAGGAAGTGGAGGTGGTCAGTTGTAGATAATTCTTGAGCAGTGAGCTCTTAAAGGGCTGGAAGGAAACTTAGAGGACTGTCATGGCGGGCAATTTCGAAAAAGATTACTAAGGTATCCACAGACATCATCTTTGTAACCCTTAGAACAATCTTGTGATATGGGTAGGTCAAGTTTTGTTTCCGTTTGACAGATGAGAAAAATTGAGATCCAGAAAGGTTTTGTGTCTTGAGCAGAGTATTCACAGCAGATCCAGGACTGGAAGTGCCCAGAATCCCTGCCCTCCTTCTGCTCTCCAAAGGCTGGCTGGTAGAGGTTATCTGAATGTGGATTGTTTTCACCACACTCAAGGTTTCTTTATTACTTCCTTTTCCTCTCCTCAGAGTTTAAAGATTCAGGACCATGGCCAGCACCCAAACAGCCTCTACAAACCCTGAAATCAAAGTGTAGAGCCTTAGCCAATGAGATCAGCACTGCTTTTGTAAGTTGGTTTTCTCAACAAACATGGAGTGAATATCTACTGATTATCAGGTGCTGTGAGAGGTGCCAGAGATACGGATGGAAAACTGCCCTAGACAGAGCCCACCATCTAGGATGGAGAAGACATAGACACAGATAACCATAACAAAGTGTGAGGTGTGCACAGAGGTCGTGGGATTAAAGAAGGCTTCCTGGAGGAGGCCCAGCCTGAGATGAATCTTTTTTTTTTTGCGGTATGCGGGCCTCTGCCGTGGCCTCTCCCGTTGCGGAGCACAGGCTCCGGATGCACAGGCTCAGCAGCCATGGCTCACGGGCCCAGCCGCTCCGCGGCATGTGGGATCCTCCCGGACTGGGGCACGAACCCGTGTCCCCTGCATCAGCAGGCGGACTCCCAATCACTGCACCACCAGGGAAGCCCCTGAGATGAATCTTGACGAGAGCAAATGGCAGTGAGGAACCATGGAGGGGTTTTAAGCAGGGGCATGACCAGGTCACACGTGTGTTTTAGAAAGATTCCCCCTGGTGCCATGTGAGAATAAAGAAGGGGGTGAGAGAAGAGAGGGGCTGACTCAGGAGACTGAATAAGAGTAGAGTTTCCTCAAGCACATTCTAAAAGGCATAGCCAGGTTTTCATCTTGCTTGTAAGAGTAGATGGAAACATTCTAGGTTTTGTATGTTTCTTTTTGGCACTGTCAAGATTCACCTTGACCAGCTGAAACTGACACAGTGAGAGAATTGAGTTGCTGACAGAGAGGAGGGAATTGAAGTCTGGAGAAAGGGGAAGGGACAAGAATTTGACTGTTGAAATAGTCACTAGGCATCCGCACCATGCTAGGTGTTTATCACATTCTCGTTTAATTCTCCCAATGACCTGTGAATTAATGAGGCCCCTAATTTTCACAGAGAAACTGAGGATCAGAGAGATTAACTGTAGCCCATGGCCACACACAAAATAAAAAGCAGAATTTGAACTTAGGTCTTCATGGCCCCAACTCCACACATTCCCTCCTCATGTAGATGCTGTTTCAGTGGAGAACACAGTGGAGATCCAGCTAACAGAGGAGCAGAATAATGACTCCTGGGCACCCACTCCTGCAGCCTCCTGTTCACACATGAAGGAATAATCACATTAAGCATTCTTTCCTCAGCTCCCAAATCCAGGAGCTTCGGAAGGCCACAAATGGACCCAGGATGGGAGACATACATCGTTCTTCCTGGCCTGGGTGGGTTTTGCATGCCCCTTATCACTCCATAGTACCGTGTTTTGCAGGAAAAGATGCTTCTGTGTTCAGGGATGAGAAGATGAGGGGTTTTATAGTGATGCCAATTACCTGGTTTGACACCCCTGACGTGCCCTTGGCCCCAAAGTTTTAGAGGCTACGCCATTCTCTCTGGGCCTTTTGCAGCGGCTGTGGCGGCGTCTGCCGCAGAGCCGGAGGAAGCTTTATGGAGATGGTCACACTCCAGTGCCCAGCCTACTTGTTGGAACTTTCCAGAAATATTGCACTGCAGACATTTTCCATGCCGTTATGCTAATGGAATCAGGAAAAATCAATTGTCCTTAAGGAACAGGGGAATGAGACGTGCTGTAAATGCCACAGGATGACTGATTGGTTGACTGCTTGCTGGCGATCTGAGCACGTCTCATCCCTACATTATTCTGATGAATTTTTATGGCCTGCCTCCTCTCTTGCTTGCTCCCTCCCCCCATCCCCACCCCCCTAGCTGGGGAAGAAGGTTTATGGCTTGCAGCTTCTCAGTTGATTGAATGCAGCTGGCATTGTTGCAGCAGAGGACAAATAGGTACATTTGCTTTACAGGCTGAGAAAAGTGGGTTTGGAGAAATTGCATCTCCACATCCCTCTGCAACAAAGACACACTTAAAAATGCAGATATTTTTTATGAAATGACTTTACTCTCCTTCTTGGTTGTCCCTAATCTTCCTATCAGAGGAAAGGGCAAAAAAAGAAAGAAAAAACGTTGGGGGAAAGAAATATATGGCTTGCAATTCTGCGGAAATCCGATTTTTCATTCTGATCACAAAGGAAGTTAACGAAGCCATTTCATTAGTATTCATTTTAGGCCGATGTGATTTTCTCCTCTTTGCTAACACAAAAATAAATAAACAGTCCAGCTATGTCTGGGAAGCTGCCGACAAGGCGGCTTGGAGCAGAGGTCGGCATTTTCTGGAATGAGTGTGCACCGCATTCAGCAATGTGGCCAAGAAAATGGATCCAGCTCAAATAAGGGCCATCTGGGGTAGGGAAGAGACAAGGTTTAGGTGGAGACAGATCCCTTGAGTTTCAAAGCTGGTGTCCAGCTTGGCCATGGCAGTTGATGGACTGGGGAAGGCAAACAGGCTGCGACTGTTGTTTTCTGCAGGAACTTTCCTGCGGTTCTAGCTGCTGGTCCTGAGGCCGGGGATGCTTCACATCTGGTCAGGGCACTAGGGAGCTACTTCTATTGTTTGTTCTTTCTTGTTTCTTCCTCAAGGGCAGCTAAATCCTGTAGAGAATTGGGAAATCATATAGGGTGATAAACCTGCGAGTGTTTAGCTGGAAAGAGGAGATTTGGGGACACAGCTGTTGTCTTCATCCACCCAAAGGGGCATTGTGGACAGAGGAGCAGGCTTATTGCATTGGGCTCCAGAGGGCTAAACTAGGATCTGTGGGTGGAGGTGACAAAGAGGCAGAGGAATCCATTACATCTGAGATCAAATTTCAGATCAAGCATTTTCTGAGTATGCCTATAGGCAAGTTATTAATGTCTCTGAGCCTCAGCATTCACATTTGTATAACGAAGTAAATTAGAATAAAACCCAATCTCTTCATTCTTTTCAAACTACTGCCAGGTATAGTAACATGCAGTGCTGGGAAGGGGGCATTAGTGGCTCCTTTGTAGAGAAGAGGAAATCCAGATTCAGAGAGGCGGTAAGTCACACAACCTCCTGGAAGCAGGCCACTGGTCTCTGAGGCCAAAACTCTTTCCCTTCCCCAACTGGAGGCCTCCTTGTTCAGCTGCTTCTCAGGCTCCTTGGAGGAGAAGGAAAGATATACAAGCAGAAAGCTCTTTGTTCTTAGATAAAAATTCGTACCCAATTTTTGCCTCAAATACTGTCATTGGACATGTTTCCGTCTCTTTCCTGGGCTGCATACTCTCAGAGGGCGGGGTTCCTCTGTACCCTCTGTGCTTAATTCAGACGGTTCAGCAATTCCTGACTTGCCTTAACATGCCACATGCTTTGATACTCCCCAACCCTAGCCTGTGCTATTGCCCCTTCATGGAATTTTCTCCCCTGCCTTTTTCATTTGGCCAAGTCTGTCCCATCTTTCAACTCTGGGAAAAGTTCCTGGAGACCCACAGAGGACTTTGTTCTCTTTGTGCCCTTGTTGGGTGTCAATGCAGGTGTTTGTATAATCGTAAATGTGACGGTGACAAAAAAGCCATGGGAATCATGAAGTCAGGGTGACCTGGGTTCAATTCTGCCACTGATGTGTAGTCATGAGCAAGTTACCAAAACTCCCTGAGCCTCACTTTCCTCATTGGTCAGTGGGGAGAGTAATAGTGCCACCTCAAAATGCTGTTTGAAGGAGTCAGTGAGAACTATTTGTAAAGTACTTTGCTCAGTGCCTGGAACACAGGTGGCCTTAAGCAATTCAAAATGAATGAATGAATGAATGAAGTTACTTTCCATTTGGCTAGAAATCTTGATAGAGAGGGCTGAGGATGCTTTTTTTTCAGTTCCCTCAATCCTGTCCATATTCCCCTCACCTTACCTCTCCTTGCGTGTCCCATGAATAATAATTAACGCCACAATGTGCCAGGAAGTTAGTGGCAGGCCCAGGATAGAACCAGAATCTCTTAGGCCCTAGTCATTTGCATTGTCTCTTCTCCCAATCAGTACTGGTCGCTGGTCAAGGGCCAGGGTCCCATCTCCCTCACCCTTCTCCCTTGCAGTGCTTGTCACAGGTCAGGCCCCACTGTGGGTGGTCCATGAAGTGCTCTGACAGGAGGGTCATGGGGCTCACTGGCAGGGAGATCTGGAGCCCAGTTCAACCCCTGCCTGCCTGTGTGACCCCCAAGGCCATCAGTTTCTCATCCATCATGGGTGATAATACTTCCTGCCAGACCTACTGCTTTGGGTTATTGTTAAAGAGAGAAGAAGAGCAGGAGGAGGAGAGTGCTCTGTCGGCTCTTAGGCATCCAGAAGTTGAAACGAGTGCTGCTGTTGCTGTTGTCGTTGTCGTTATTGCCTCTCAAAATTAAAAAGTCCCCACAGCCGGGGTCCCGGAACCAGTCTCTTAGAGGAGATGGCTCTGCCCTTGAAAGCCGCTCTCTCAGTCTGGCGTTTCCTGTGGGTAATTTGAAACTGGGGCTCAGAGAACTGAACTCTAGTTAATGGTTTTCAATAAAGAATTAAGTGCTGCTCGTCAGGCTGGCGCTGCGGCCGCCTTCCCGGAATGGGGGAGAGGGTTGGGGGATGGGAGTGCAGGTTGCAAGCGTTTAGAGATGCGTTTGCATCTTCTGGTCAGTTAGGTAGCCTGTTGAAAGAGAGCTAAGATCAGGCCACAGCAGCCAGAGGCCAGCGTGGAGCGGTGGGGCGGGGGGTGGGGGGTGCAGAGAGATGCAGACCCCGTGCTGGGCAGGCAGCGGGGAAAGTGTAACGGTCACTGCCGCTAGAGCTAGGTCAGCTGTTTCCACAAAGAGCCTGTCTGCTGGGCACGGGGCAGGTGCCCCCTCCTGTGGGGGCAGCCCCTGCATGCGGGGTGCTGAAGCTCTTTCTGCTAGAGCTGCCTCCCACATCAGACATCGCTTTCATAACAGCCACAGCTCCTGCTTCATGCTTTCTGCGTAGAATAAGTCCTTAGCGCCTCATCTACAACCCTAAGGGGTTGCCATTACTTTCTTCACTCTTGCTTTGCAGATGAGGAAACTGAGGTATGGAGAGGTTAGGAACTTGCCCAAAGTCACACAGCTCTAAGCGACAGATCTGGGCTTCAAAACTATGTAGTCTGGTGCCAAAGGCCATGCTGTATAGCTACTATCTGGCAGAGTATAGCATTCTATTCCCTACTAGGGTCTCTGAATCACTCTTATCTCCAGCCCCTGAGGTTGGCAGAGGAGGGTCATTAGTTCCATCCCACAGATGAGGAGACCGAGGGTCAAGGAAGTATTGTGCCTGGGCAGAGGGGACTAGAGAGAGAGGGAGAGGTAAAGAAGGCATCCAGACATGGGGAGCGAAGTACAAAGGCCCCGTGAGAAAGGCATTTGCAGCAGGTATCAAAAGCCTTAAAATATTCATACCCTCTGACCTCTTATTTCTGTTTCTGGGAGTCTGCCATAAGGAAATAATCCTGCTGAAAGAAGACCGTTCTAAATAAAAGGAAGAAGAGTGATTATTTATAATATCAAATCATTGGAAGCAACTTAAGTAACCAACCATGGGAAATAGTTAAGTAAATCTGGCATTTACACCTGATTTGACAGTCTGCAGCCATGAAAAATAATGGTTTTTGAAGGCAATGCAGTTATCTGGAAAAATGCTTATGATAAAATGTTAAAAAAAGAGAAAAGTAAGATAAAATTTTATGAATAATAAAATCCCAAGTATATACCAAGCATACACGAGCTATACAAAATAATAGCTGCTATGTTAGGATGATGCAATTGCAAGCCCTTTTCGTCTCCTTTTCCAACTTTATATAAGTTGCTTAAGTATAAATAAATTGGTGGACTTAGTCCAGGATGTCATTGGATGACCTTGGAAAGGTTACATCTTTCTATGCTTCAGTTTCCTAATCGATAAAATGTGGATAAAACCCCTTTCTTTTCAGGATTGCTGTATTTAATTAGATAATATGTAAAATATACCTAGCACCATACCTGTGCATTGTAGGACTAAGTGATGTCAGTGACTCCCCTGAAGTTTCTTCCATTTCTCACATGTTGTCTTCTGACTTACTGAGGTTTGCACAGTGAAGATGGGACAGCAGGGCCCAAACCTGAATTCTATAGAGGGGGCCCCTCAGAGTCAGGTGTAGATATGTCACACCTCCATTGCCTGACACCAGCCAAAAGAATGAAGGCTAGACACTCCAAGGAGGGTCAGCTGGACCCCGAGCTCCAGGACAGCCCCTGACATTTACTCTCACCGAGGTCCTCTCAGCAACACAAACCTCTAGGCGAGGCTTCTAGGTACCATCTCCCCAGAACTTCTGGCAGGGCAAAGACTTGTGTGGTTCTGATGCTACCTGCTAGGGGCCCACAGGTCATCAATTCCCTCAGCCACTTGTTCATTCATTATTCACTCACTGAGTCCGGTCCAGAGTCAGCTACAGTAGATCTTTATTGAGTGTTGACTTTATGTTTACTGGGCATGGGAGTGAGGATGTCTGTATCTGGGGTTTTCACTTACCTTAGCTCATTGAATCCTCATATCTGCCTTGCAGAAGAGGTTTGCTTAGCAGAACTTGGCAATTTTAAAAAGCAAGATATAGGGCTTCCCTGGTGGCGCAGTGGTTGAGGGTCTGCCTGCCAGTGCAGGGGACACGGGTTCGAGCCCTGGTCTGGGAGGATCCCACATGCCACGGAGCAACTGGGCCCCTGAGCCACAACTATTAAGCCTGCGCGTCTGGAGCCTGTGCTCCGCAACAAGAGAGGCCGCGACGGTGAGAGGCCCGCGCACCACGATGAAGAGTGGCCCCCGCTCGCCGCACCTAGAGAAAGCCCTCGCACAGAAACGAAGACCCAACACAGCCATGAATAAATAAATAAATAAATAAATTTATAAAAAGAAAAAAGAAAAAAAGCAAGATATACATGAGTGTCTCCTCCCTTGGTTTGTCAGTCAGTCCCTGGCCCTGCCAATTCTGCCTCCTTTGTGCCTTTCAGATCTAAGCCTCCTGCTCCAGGCCTCCGCTTCAGCCACTCTCTCTCTGCTGGAGATATCTTTTTTTTTTTTTTTTTTTTTGCGGTACGCGGGCCTCTCACTGCTGTGGCCTCTCCCCTTGCGGAGCACAGGCTCCAGACGCGCAGGCTCAGTGGCCATGGCTCACCGGCCCAGCCGCTCCGCAGCATGTGGGATCTTCCCGGACCGGGGCACGAACCCGTGTCCCCTGCATCGGCAGGCGGACTCTCAACCACTGCGCCACCAGGGAAGCCCTGCTGGAGATATCTTTAAAAACCAAAACCCAACTGAGGAGAGCACCCCAGATCTCCAACCTGGCACAACTGGTTTCCTGTGGCCTGATCCCCCACCATGCACCTTGACACACAGCTGCTTCCTGCTTCTCCCTGCCTCTCCATGCCCCTTTCTGTCTTCATGGTTTACAGACTCTTCCTGCTTCCTAGATGGCAAATTCTTACCCATCCTCTAGCACATAGCTCAACCTCCCACTCCTCTTTGGCTCCCATACAAGGTTTGCTGTTCCCCTTCTGTGCCCGCCTCCCGTTGCACTGCAATAACTTCCCAGTCTGTTCCCTATGGCCCCCCCCCCCCCAGCCCCAAGGATCGTGCATCCTCAAAAGCAGGGACTGCGTCTTTCTATATCGATGTCCCTGGAGCTTGGCTCAGAATTTGGCACAGGCACGAAGCACAGTGAGTGTTTGCTGAGTGAATTATGGATGACAGGGTGATCTCAGGGCCTCACCAGGGAGGAACAGAAGGCCCCCTTGACCTCTTGGGGATGGGAAATGTTCACAGCTGAATCCTCCTGGCAGACACTCTTCAGCGTCACCAGCTCACTCCCCGGGAGTCCTGGGTCTGCTGAGCTCCCCGATGGGTACAAGAACATTTGGCCATAAACCTACCTACTGTGGGATTACAGCCACCACCTCACGGGAAGCTCACCCTGAGAAAGCCTTACCTGGACAGCCGGGGGTACAGGCAGTCTCCTGGTGTGGCCCTGCCACATCTCAGCCCCATGCCCTGCCTCTTGGCACCCTCACGCTCCAGGCTACCGCCAGACTGAAACATTTCCTGAAGACACCTTGTGATTTCTCTTTTCTTTATGGTTCCTTCTGCCTGGAATTGTCTCCACCAGCCCATCCCCCCATCTTTGCCCAGTGAATTCCTACTGGCTCTTCTGCTTGGTTCAGGTGTCACCTTTCCTCGGAGCCAGAGGCCTGCCCTCCGTGTCTCCTGACTGCTGTGGCACCTCCATCATGGTGCTGTTCACAGGTGTCATTGTCTGTCCATTTTCTCAAAAAGCCTGTGGGCTCCCTGAGGGCAGGGACTTGGTCTAATTCACTTTGGAATCCGAGTTCCTGGCTCGTGACAGGCACCCAGGTCCGTGCTGGCTGTCTGGCTGTGTGGGAACATTGTGCTAGGATCTTCTCTGTTGCTCTGAGTCAAACCTTAGTGCGCAGGAGGTACGAGGCCGAGGGTTACAGCATGTAAGAAGATACACCCAACCCTCAGGCTCGCAGGGCAAATCAAACACACTGTCATTAGGGGAGCTGAGAAGGCGCAGCTGCAGATTGGAGAGAGACCTGGGCTTCAGTCCCACCCCTGCTTCGCGCTGGCTCTGAGCAATCTCCTCACCTGTCCAAACTTGTTTCCTGAGCTCTAAAAGTGGAACCACAAGTCCTGCTCAGCCTACCTCACAGAGTTCTTGTGAGGATCAGGTGCAACAGTGTCCCTGAAATTGCAGTAAACTGTGAAGTGGTGTGCCCGTACTTTCCCTCTCTTTGAGGGGAAGCTCAGCACGAGAATGCGGCAGTGCCCACTAGAGGGGGTGGCAGAGCAGGCCAGGCCCTCCACGTTAGAGCCCTGTGGGCAGGAGGTGCCAACGCTGAGAACCTGGGCTGGCCCAGAAAGAGGGGATGCAGGGTTCAAGACATATCATCATGAGGTCCCAGTCTCCCCTCTGCTCACCTTTCTGTCCAGATTCAGACGACGTCTGGGCTACCTCTAAAGTGCTAGAAGAGAAAGAAATAGAAAAGCCCAGGCTGAAGGCACAGGGGGCAGCCCTAACTCTCTGCTTTATTAACAGGGGTGGCTATGGGCAGGGTGAAAGTGTAAGACCTTGGGTTCTTTCCTTTGAGCACTGTTTTCTCTGATTAGCTCAGGAGCCTGGACCCCAGGGCTCTGAGGCCATTGTCTGCCTGGTGTAGGGCATATTTCCCAGCTTCTGGAGTGCCACCTTAGTGGAAGAGGGCTGAGATCTGTGCCACCTCCCTCCATGGAGGCCTGAAGCCTGCAGGCTTGGCCTCACAGTTGATTAGCTCCCTCTTTGCTGGGGTGGGTAGACCAGACAAAGAGGCCAACTGGAGGAGAGCTCTGTAACCCAATTTGCTGTGCGGAGAAGCCAGTCTGTCTGGCAAGAGCTAATTGGAAAGCTGCTTCCTCTAAGCTTGGACCCAGGAGGGCACTAGCCTGGCTGGGCGGGGCCCCCTTGGCTAGACCCACATCATTTAGTGCTTTCTGTGGGTGCTCCCAGCGGGAGAGCACTTAGCCCTGGTAATTGGCCAGGCAGGCTCATCACTAATTCATGGCAAATTGTATTTCTTTTTTTTTTTTGAGAGAGAGAGAGAGAGAGAGAAGAGTGGGGGTAGGTGGGAATAAATGAGTTTTTGAAGGGAGAAGTCTGTTTTGGGCTTGGTCGAAGCAGCTTCAAATCGGGAGGAAGGAGGTCAGGGATTCATTTGCTAACTTGCTGTTGATCTGAGGAAGTTATCTTCTCACAGGAGGTCTCGGTTTCCTAATCTGCGGTAGGAGACAATAACCATGATCTATCTACCTCAGAAATGGCTTTGAGGATTGAATCCAGATAGGAGAGATGAGTGCTCATCACGTGGTCATTTCAACAGGCCTGGGGAGGAAAGGAGCCATTTATATTTCATGTAATTACTGATGTAGAGTGCGGTAGATTTATATCTGTCATCTTTTGGATGGACAGTATTTTTTAATGACTCCATTTTACCTCTTTTATTGGCTTATTAACTCTTTGGTGTGCTGTTTTAGTGGTTGCTTTACAGTTTATAGTAAACATCTTTACCGTCACAGTGTACCTTCAAGTGACATTGGAACCCTTCACTTAGAGTATAAGACACTTCCAATAGTGTACTTCCATTTCTCCCCCTCTGATATTTATGCTAACTTTGTCATGCATTGTGCCTGTAAATTCCACAATACATTGCTATTATTTTTGTTTAAACAGTTATCTTAAATTTTTTTTATTGTGGTAAAATACACATAAAATTAGCTATCTAACCATTTTTAAGAGTACAATTCAGTGTTATTAAATACATTCATAATACTGTGCAACCATCACTACCACCCATCTCCATAGCACTTTTTCCTCTTGCAAGACTGAAATTCTATACCTATTGAAGTCAATTATCTTTTAAAGAGATTTAAACAATTAAAAAAATCTTATACATTTAAGTAGTTGCCATTTCTGGTATTTTTCACTCCATGTGAGGAACCATTTTTCCATCTGGTTTCATTTTCCTTCTGACTGAAGGACTTTAACATTTCTTGTAGTACTGCTCTGTTAGTGATGAATTATTTCAGCTTTTGTATGTCTGAAAAAGATTTATTTAGCTTTTCCCTTTGCAAGATATTTCCACTAGGTATAGAATTCTAGGCTGACAGCTTTCTTTCTATACTTTAAAGATGCTGCTCCACTGTCTTTGTCTTACATTGTTTCTAATTTAAAATCTGTTTTCACTTTATTTTTCTTCCTCTGTACTTAATGTTTCTTTTTTCTATGGTTGCTTTTAAGATTTTCTTTTATTACTAGTTTCGAGAAATCTGGTTATCATGTGTCTTCATGTAGTCTTCTTCATTTTTTGGTGTGTGTTTGGGGTTCACTGAGTTTCTTAGATCTATGAGTTTATGGTTTTTATCAAATTTGGAAAATGTTTGAGCCATTATTTCTTCAGATAATTTTTCTTCCCCCACCTTCACAGAATCTAATTATACATATATTAGGCTGCTTGAAGTTGTCCCACAGGTCACTGATGATCTTCTCATTTTAAAGTTCTTTTTCTGTCTGTGTTTTCTTTTAAATAGTTTCTATTTCTTCAAGGTCACTGATTTTTTTTTTGTAGGGGGGAAGGTCTAGTCTGCCTTTAATCCAATCCAATGGATTTTTCATCCTAGACCCTGTAGTTTTCACCTCCAGAAGTTTAATTTGGGTCTCTTGTTCATGTCTTTCATGACTCTCTTTAACTTTTTGAACAGACAAAATTTAATCGTGATACCTATTTAATGTCCTTGTCTCCTAATACTAACATCTGTGTCAGTTCTGACTGATTTATGCTTCTCCTCAGTATGGCTCATATTTTCCTGCCACTCTGCATCCCTGGTAATCTCTACTTGGATTCCAGACACTGTGAATTTCACCTTGTTGGGGGCTGGATATTTTTTGCCTTTCTTTAAATATTCTTGAGATTTGTTCTGGAATATGGTTAAGTTACTTGGCAACAGTTTGATCCTGTTGGGTCTTGATTTTAAGATTTTTTTTAAGTCAGGACCAGAGCAGCTTTTAGTCTAGAGCTAACTATTTCCCATTATTAACGTCAGACCCTTCTGAATGCACTACTCAATGCCCTGTGAATTATGTGTTGTTATTTTTCAAATTGACTGGTGGAAACAGACACTATTTCTGACCCTGTGTGAGTGCTGGGCACTGATGGGTCTTTCCTGGGCCTTGTGTAATTTTCTCACACACATGCAGTCAATTCTCAAGGAGAAACCTCCATAGATCTCTGGATTTCCATGTGGTACTTCCCCTCCCCAGTATTCTGTCTTGTGAACTCTCATTGCCTTGCTCTCTCTGGACTGTCAGCTCTGACTTCTTAACTCAGGGAGTCTACCATGTTCTCCTTGGGTACTCCCTCTTTGTTCTGAGGCCTAGAAACTCTCTCAAGGCAGTAAATTGGGGCAATTGCAGGGTTTACCTTGCCTGTTTTCTTCAGGCTGACTCTGATATTTCAGTTCTCTCAGAGTCCACTGTGAATTTGGATTTAGAAAGGAAAAGAAACATCCATGAGAAGTCATTTTGCCCAAGCTCTTATATATAAAATGAAATCCTAATGCTCTCTTTATGTTATAATGCTGTTTGTTTATAACTCGATAACTCATTTAATCATTCAACAATTATTTATTGACCAACTACTATGTGCTAGACACCTTTCTAGTTGCTGGGGATAAAATAGTGGATAGACAGTAATCCTTGCCCTTCTGTGCCTTATATTCTAGTGGTGGAGAAGAGATCATAAGTGGGAAATGGCTGAAGTGCCATTCCTAACAAACCTACTTAATGCCTATGGAGAGAATGTGTGAGGCTTTTAGGACAGGCAAATGGAAGTCTTGTCAGTACCACGGAGAGCTCCCAGGGAGGCCAACCTCTGAAGAGAGCGCCTGAAGCAAAGGAGTGCCCTGGTTCCCCACCAGCTGATTTGCCCGGCCAACTCAAACCTAAGCTTGAGTAACTCTGTTCTAAATTCAGGTCGGGCTGCTATCTGAGATTCTGAGTCTGAGTCTGAGAATTGGAAGCTAGTCCACCTCTGCCTTCCATCTCTTGCTGTCAGAGTGGTTGGCAGAATCTTGTAGTAATAAAATCTCTGGAATTACCATCTGAAGACCAAGGTTTGAATCCTAGTTCTACCACAAACTGTCTGCACGGCTTTGGACAGGTTGGTTAGTTTCTCATCTGTAAATTGAGGATTATGATGCTTACAGTGGTGTTGTAATGACTGAGTAAGATAGATCTAGCAAAGCACCTTGTGCAGTGCCTGGAATGGACAGCTAGCTTGCAACACTTTGTTGAGAGGTGAATGAAACCTCTGGTAATGTTAAGGCCTCTCTGGAGGTCATACATAGGCTCTCATGGGTGGATAAGAGCGAGAAGACATTCTAGGCAAAGAAAACAGCAGGACCAAAGGCAGGGAGGCATGAGAGTGGATGACTTGGCCAGGAAATGGAGAACCGTTTAATAAGATTGAAGCTATTCAGCTGCCACTTTTATTCTGAGGCCTCCCGAACCGCTATTTTCAGCACAGAGCATTCTGTTGAACCTCCAGACTTTATTTCCAGCTAGCCTATTGTGCATCTCTGTTGAAAGATCTATGTGTACCTCTGACCTACCTTTCCAAAACAGAATTTATCACTTTCCTCCAATGTGCTCTCCTCAGATGGCATGTTAGAAGGAAGAAGTGTGTCTTACGAATGGTCATAAATTGGATGAAAGTTTCGTAGAGGATATGGTGACCTTATTCTTCTTTCCAAGTGAGAGCAGAAAATGAGAATGGTCTAACCTAAAGCATGGGATAATTGGGTTAGAGAAGGGAGAACTTCCAGTATCATAGATTGTAAAGAACTCAGAAGGGGTGATTAAAGGAAGCCATGCAGTTCTCTTCCCTGAAGAAGAGGAGACATTATCATCTAGCTGGAATATTCTTCTTCTTCATCACTACTTAGTTGCTATTGTAGTAATTAAATTATTAATATCCTTTTAACAGCAGTGTATATTTGTATACAGCTCTACAGCTTGTAAAAGGTTTAATTTGATCTTAATTGCCACCCTCTGAGATTATCAAGACAAGGATTATTAACTCATTCCCTCTCTGCCCTCACCTTATACACAGAGAAACTAAGACTGCAAGCCACAGAAGTGATACAATTGGCAAGAAAACAAGTAGTACAGTCAGGAACAAGGCTCTGTCTCCCATCTCCCACCCAGACCTAAGCTTTTTTCCAATACAGCACTCTGGCTATCAACTGAAAACAACAAGAGCAACAATTGAATATATGATTAAAGATTCATAGGGTCCCTCTTCCTGGTGTTAGTTGCAGCAAGGAGTGGGAGAAAGAAGACTTTACCTCAAGGAATTCAGGAGTCTTGGTTCAAAATCCCAGAGCTAAGTTATTAGAAGGGAAAGCGGGCCTGATGCCATGTTAACTTTAATCAAGAGAATTGGTAGTGCTATTTCTCACGTGGCCTAGAACTCGACAGTTTACAAAGCATTTTTACACTCTCTAGTAGCTCATAGGTAGCTCCCGCCACCCTATGAAGGGCGTGTCATTGTTAGCACACATTTTCTAGGTGTGGATGAAGGGTCTCAGAGAGGTGAATGAGTTTCCCTGAGGCTCCTGGTCAGCGACTGAGCTGAGATCTGAATTGCTTTCTCTGGCCTCTTGGTTTAAACTCTTTCTCTTGCACTTTCTGCCACATCCCACTGCCTCTGGCCAGACCCGAAAAACAAATCCTGTAATTGAGTTGGAATGTGGGTGCTGGGGCCCAGGAGACAATGTTTCCTGCCTTTCAATCTGTTCTTAATTTATTAAAGTGATGAAATAAGGAAGAGGCCCAGAAGCGGTGGATGTTTTCCATCAGTGAGTCACGGGAAAGTGCAGAGGCAGAAGGTCAGGAGGAAGGCGCTGCTGCTCTGGCAGCTCCCCTCCCCTGCCAAAGCCCACACAGACATGCTTGGGGGTCTACGGAGAGCTACTCCTTAGAGTGAAATAAGCCAGGAGAGAACAGGCCCCACAGAGGACTCCCTCCTGTCCCATAATGTTACCACTGACTAACTGAGCACCTTCTCATCTGACAAATGCCCAATGTCCAAGGAGAGGGACCCAGGGAAGACAGGAGGGGGCCTGGCCCAGCCTGAGGGGCATCAGGAAAGGCTTCCTGGAGGGGGTGACATTGAAACTGAGATTGAATTGTGAAGAGATTTTATCTGGGAGAAGAGGATACTCCCAGCACAGAGTATGATGGGGTAGTGGGTGAGGGAGGGAGAGGAAGAAGCTAGTTTGGCCCAGGCCTTGGCAACTTGGCCCAGGTGTCCACTTCTGACACTTGTCTGTGTACAGTGGATTTGAGGGCTGCATTCTCTAATCACCATTCTTACTCAGACTGCTTTCCATCTGTTAGGCAAAAACTTTTCTGTGCCAGGCTCTGTGCTAGGCACTGGGCACGCAGTGGTGATTCAGAAGTGAGCCTTGACCTCCAAGTGAGAAAATAGACATATAAATAGTGATGACCATATGGTGTGATAAGGCTGGGACAGAGGACTTGCAAGAGCCCAGAGAGGGCACCAGAGGGAGGTTGGGAATAAAGAGAGGCTTCCTGGAAGAGGTGACTCCACAACCAGTTCTTGAAACCTGGGTAGGAGTTAACTGGGTGATTGAGGAATAACAGGCAATCCTGAGGACAGAAAGTGTGTTGTGAGAGAACATGGTATGTTCAGGGAGTCTATGGGGGGAACCAGGCCAGAGTAAGGGATGGGCGGGGCTGGGCTTTCCTGGCCTGGTTCTTTGTGCACTCTGCTCTTTCAGCGTGAGATGTTTTTCTCTTTGGCCCACCTCACACCGCCTTCAAGGTCCACTTTAGATTCAAACTCTCTCTTGAAGCCTTCCTTGACCCCTTCCCTGGTCACAAGTAATTTATTTTGAGGATCTACTAAGTGCTCTTTACATACTTCATTTCATTTATTCATTATGGCATCCCTCTGAGGTGAACTGGGAAGTTCAGTTCAACATCTATCTAGTCCCCACTATGTGCCATGCTCTGAAAATATAGAGATAAATCATACATTGTTCTTGCCCCCAAGTAGCTCACATTCTAATGGAAAGATACACCTATCAACAGATTATTTTCAATAAAAATCATATTGGTGATCCAATGTTCATAGTAGCATTATTTACAAGTCAAGATATGGAAACAACCAAAGTGTCCATCAACAGATGAATGAATAAAGAAGATGCGATACACACCACACACACACACACACACACACACACACACACACACACACAAACAATAGAATATTACTCAGCCATAAAAAGGATTGAAATTTTGCCATTTGCAACAATGTGGATGGACTTGAAGGGTATTACTGAGTGAAATGAGTCAGACAGAGAAAGACAAATATTGTATGATATCACTTATATGTGGAATCTAAAACATAAAACAAACTGGTGAATATAACATGAAAGAAATAGACTCACAGATATGCAGAACAAACCAGTGGTTACCAGTGGGGAGAGGGAAGTGGGGAGGGGCAAGATGGGTGTAGGGGATTAAGAGGTACAGACTACTATGTATAAAATAGATAAGCTACAAAGATATATTATACAACATGGAATATAGGCAATATTTTATAACTATAAATGGAATATAACCTTTAAAATTTGAGTCACTGTGTTGTATACCTGACACTTATATGATATTATACATCAAAAACACCTCAATGGTAAAAATATAATATTGGTGCTATTATCTCATTTTTTGCAGATGAGGAACTCAGACTCATATTTATTTATTAACTGACTTTGCCCAGGTTCATAAGGACAGTAAGTGGAACCCAGGTCTGGGTGGTGTTGAAGCCAGCGCTCTGCTCCCTGCTCCTAAGACACTTAATCATGGTCTGTCTGCCTTGAGGGAAGGATGTACAAATAGAGATGCTGATAGACTTGACTTACCCCTGTATTTGGTTTTTAACTCATTGGAAGCAGGATCCAGTGTCGTAGAATGCTCCTGCAGAGAGAGATCTTGAGGAGGGGATGTGGGCTAGCACTTAGGAAGTGCCCACTGACAGCCTGGGGTTCTGATGCCCGTCCCACTTACCCCTCATGTGCCCCTTCCTCTGTGCTTCTAACACGCTCCCACCTTCATCTCCATGGTTCTTATCTCATGGTGAACAACTCTTGGTCCTTGCCCATTCATTGTCTGTCTTCCTTCCTTGATCAGTTTGGAATCTTCAGAGCCCAGCATAGTGTGCGGGCTGCTGTCAGAATGTGGTAATCTTGAACTGGATTGATTTGAATTCTCCTTATTGATTTTCACACGCTCTTACAGAGTTTGCATGTGTCTCTGTGAGCATTTGTGTGTGTGTTGAGTCTGTGGGTTTTGTGTGGGCTCATTCATAGTTTGCATTGCAGGCGTGTAGCTCCTGTGAGGGGTCTTGCATCTGTATGTTTCCTGTAAGGGCACCCACAGCCCCTTCTGAACCCTGTGCCTCTTCACCTCATTGGCATCATATCCTGACCAATCCTAAATGTCCCTCTTTTTCAGAAATACATTTCAAGGTAACTTTTGTCTTCTAGCCATGATTGAGATAGTTCTGAACACCATGGGGTTTGAAGTCTGGTCTCTTGGTGCTTTATCAAGAGCGTGCGTTTGCTGGCTGAGCTCCCCAGCTCTGTGACTACCGGCAGTGAGAGTGGACCGGCTTGGTTCTGCAGGGGAGTGGGCAGTAAATGGTGAAACTGCGCTCAGGGCCCTGTCTTGTCGGCAGCCCCCAAATCACCCAAGCTGCTTTACAGCTTCTTTAATGAGCTAAGCTTTCGGAGGGAGGGATGGAAAGGTAGGAATTTGGAAATTGTTGTCTTCAGACAGTTTGTGTTTTTGGGTGTATAAGAAAGTCATGTCTCCCGCCCCCCTCCAACAACCATCCCCCCCCCAATCAGGGTGTTTTAATGATTCAAAATCATGAATATTAAACCGATGGAAAGTTGACAGTATTTAAATGAGCATCATTAAGAGACACATAAATTAACAGGGTTTTTAGTTCTTGTGGAACTGCTGTTTCAATGTTAATTAAACAACCGGAGTGCTCGGGCGCTTTTGCAGCAAACTGTCCCCAAAGTGTGCTGCAGAATATCATTATGGGTGGCTGCCTTGCTGTTTAATTATTTCCAAGTTTTTTTTTTTTTTTCATTGCTGCAATAGTTTTATGCTTGTCTTGCATTTGGAAAAGGTGATGGGGCTGAACCTCCAAGGAAGCGGTAATGTGATCTGTCGGCCCCATGGTGAAGACCTGAGCTGAGCAGTTCTTGTCCCTTCATACCAGCCCTCTGTGAAGGAAGCCCCGGATGACCCTTTGGGTCTCCTGATGGGCTGGTCCATGACTGAGTCCAGAAGGTACCTGGATCCTAGGTTGCAGATAATCTTGCTCTTAGAAAGTTGGGGGCCTGAATTCAGATAGAGCCCCAAGATGGGGAAGGAAAGGCAGGGGTGACAGTGAGACAGGAGGTATAAAGGCCTCCACAGCTATATTTGAGGCAGTGTGGAGTGGAAGAGTCAGGAATCCTGGATCTGCTCTTGACTCCATAGGTCTGAGCTAAGTGACCTTGAGGCACTGCCTTGCACTCTGTGGTATCAGTTTCCTCAACTGTAAAATGAGAAGTTTAGATTAGATCCTGCATTCTCAAAGGGGGCAATATTGCCCCCAAGAAAGTGGTGATATTTCACCCCAAGAGGGTGAAAAGTGGTTCTTGGGGGTTGAAAAAAGCTTACTCTTTCAAAAATGTATAAAACACAGATACACAGAGTACACAGATACACAGTGCATCTGTAGTATTAAAACTTCATGGGGCAGAGGGGATTAAGAGAAAAAACTGTTTAAAAACACTTCTTAGGTAGTAAACAATGGAAAAAAGATTGAGAAATAGTGGACTGGATGAACCCTAGGATCTTCATCTGTAAAGAAAAGAAAGCCCACTGTGAGGTGGCCTGATGGCCACATGCCCTGGATACAGAAATGGTCTCTGTTATTACCTGTGTGAATCTGGCTGAGCTCTTATCTCCCCTGGACCTCAGGGGCCTCGTCTTTCAAATGAGAACATTCATATCTTACCAGTCCAAAGGCAGAGGGCTGGACCAAATGAACTTTGGGCCTTTAGATGCCAGGGAAGCAGCTGGTGAAGTAGAAAGGTGCAGTTCTGAGTCCACACTGGGCTGCAAATGCAGAGGGTGTGGCTTCTGGAACCAGACCACTGGCATCAAAACTCAACTCTACCACTTAAAACTGTGATTTGCTGATCCCCGTCCTATGCAAGTATTTCCCTGGAAATACTGAGGGAGGAAGGGGGAAGGGAGACTTCAGCATGGTGGGGTACAGCTGGTCCTGAGTCCCTTGATCACAGCACCATCTACTAGAGGGCTGGTCTCACCAATATTGCCAACACCCAGCATGAAATGCTGTAAGAAGGAGGCCCACTTCACTCATTTATTTGTTCATTAAATATTGTCTCCTATGTGCCAGGCCCTCTTCTAGATGCTGAGGTTGCAGCAGTGACCCAAACAGACCTGAATCCATGCCCTCAGGGAATGTACATCCTGGTGAGGGGTAGACAATAAAGGAAATATGTAAGAAGACAAGTAAAGCTGAGGAGGGTATGAGGAATATCTTGTGCAAAGTAGTTTTCAATGGGGTGGTGAAAGATGGTCTCCTGAAGAAAGTGATATTTGAGCAAAGACTTGGAGGAGGTGAAGGAGGGGAGGGTGTGGGGCAACACGGAAATAAACAGTGGAAATGAGGAAGGAAGCAGTCCATGGCGAGGGCGGTACGTTATGCAGCAGCCCTGAAGAGAACACTTAAGCCTGTCCGAGGAGGTCAAGGAAGGTTTCCCAGGGACATGACGACTGAGTGAGTACTTTGGGGACAAGTAGGAGTGTGCCCAGTAGGCACAGACAAAGGGCATTCTAGCCGAGGAAGAAGTCTGTGCAAAAGCATCATGAAGTCGTGAAATGTGTCAGGGTGAAACATGAAACCCAGGCCCAAAGGGGCTCAGTGACTCACTCAAGGCCACTTAGTAATAACAATAAAACAAATTAATGTTAATAGTGGTGGGTAGAGTCAACACTGAGTGAGCTCTTAGTGTGTCAGGACCTGTTAAAGTCTTTCTTTGTGTTGATTGCCTTAGTCCTCACAACAACCCTACAAAGTATGTACTGTTCCTAACTCCGTTTTGTTAACGGGGTTCAGAACTCTCCCAAGGTTGCACCGGAAGGCCCAGACATGCTTTACTGTTAACTAAGGTTTTTACTCCAAGCTCCAGGGAGCTGAGCTGGGCCACAGGGTAAATTTCTTTCCCTAAGCTCATCAGGGCTGTATTTCCCCAGACTGCAGCAGGCTGCTGATGCTGAAATCCAGCTCTCATATCTTATCACTATGATTCAAGGAAATACTAATCCAATGCCCAGAAAAGTGGAGGGAGGGAGTGACGGTGGGTGCTTGTCCCTATGCTTGGTTGCAGTGAGAGGTTGGGGGTGGAGAGACCCTCCAAGCAGAGGTGCTTGGATAAACAACTTCTCTTTTTTTTTAAGACTTTTTTTTTTTTAATGTGGACCATTTTACAATTCTTTTTATTGAATTTGTTACAGTATTGTTTCTATTTTATGCTTTGGTTTTTTGGCCCCAGGACATGTAGGATCTTAGCTCCCCAACCAGGGATCAAACCCGCACCCCCTGCATTGGAAGGCGAAGTCTTAACCACTGGACTGCCAGGGAAGTCCTCAAACAACTTCTCTTTTATGGTTCTTTAATATTCATTTATTTGTTCTATATCCTTCAGGGTAGATTTATTTAACAGTATGTGGCAATTTTCCTAATACATTGTTAAATGGAAAAAAGAAAAATACAAAACTATCTATTTAACTATCTATTGTTTATATCTATCTATCATGTCTATCTATCATCTATCTGTCATCTATCTATCTATCTATCTGTCGTCTATCTATCTGCCTATCTATCATGTACAGCTATGTAGGTATATAGGAATGTATACATTTGAATGAAATCCAGTCAAATGCTACTGAGAGGTCCAATTATCCATCAGGTTGTGCATTAAAACATTTGTGAGAAGGGCCCAACAGGAGATCTGGTAACAGAAAACAGCCTAGAGTTGGGTCAATATCAAGTCTGGGCTGATATAAGTAGGGTCTCTAACCTCTCTCTAATAGTGTACACCTGGGAAGGCCACGTAATGTGAAAGGAATACAGCATCAGTCTTTTCGGGAGGGGCCAAGACCTGGGTCTGGTGCTGAACTAGGGTTTCCCCTCCTTTGGTCTTGGCCTTCTGGCTGGGCCTGGGTTTGTTCACTGGGGACCCAAGTTAAGAGGGCCTCCAGCCGGGGATCTACCTTCTTTCTTTCACAAACCCATCTGGACAAGTAAATGTTTATTTAATCTTGGGGTTATGGAAGGCTTTAAAAGTCAAGACTCTAAAGACAGAAATCAGAAAGGAAAAGATTAGTAAAGCCATAAAGACATAATACTTATCAAATTATTATAGAGACTTGTTTAAGATGTTTTCTATATTACACTGTAAATTCCATGGGAAAAAGTATTGTGTATGCTTTTTCCATTGTTATTTGACTGGGCTCTGACACATAGGAGGTGCTCAGTAAATAATAATAACATATAATAATAACTAAACCACAGGGATTTCACCATGCTCTTAGTATATGTTATGGTTATAGGGAATAATTTAATTAACAAAAATAATGAAAACTTTCTTTGGAATGTTCTCCATTCTTTTTTCCTTGCATATGCCAGGATTAAGAAAAAAGTTCATAAACCTTAGGGTGGATTGCAAAAATGGCCACAATGCTTTCAGATTCTTCCATCAAGAGGTGTAGTGCATTTCAGGCTGGTTTTATGTCTTGCTTTGGCCAATAGAATAAATGACATTGGGAGAGTTTTAAGTCTAGGCTTCAAGAGGCCTCACAGCTTCCTCTCTTGGTGTTCTTGGAACACTGAGACTACCACCATGTGACCAAGCCCAGGCTAGCCTGCTAGCTGATGAAAAATATGTGGCTCTGTTGACCTCCTTACCCTCAGTTGATAGCCAGCGAACCCCCCAGAAGCAAAGCTTCCTAGCTGACCCACAGCTATACACTGACAGACGAATAAGCCCCGCCCAGACCAGCAGGAGAACCCGCTTGAGGATAGCCCGAATTGCCAGCCTATGGAGTCCTGAGCCAGGGTTGTGCTAAGCCACTACGTTCTGGATGGTTTATTACACAGCAATCGATAACTGGTTAAGACCTCTTCAGGGGGACATTCAGGACTAATTAGAAAGCGTTTCACCTTATACCCTGCCAATAGAATCACAAACAAAGCTCATTGGGAGAGAGTGTGTAATGACTACCTAGTGTGGGAGCAAAATTTTCAAGAAAAACCAGATTGAGCAGGTATTTCCACAATGGACAGCTGTCTAAGGGAGAGAGTGCTGAAGCGTGGTGGTGGGTGGTGTGGTTGTATGTTGGTGGTAATGGTTATGAAGGTCCAGATGTTTCTCCAGTTTTTAAAGTACAAGTTGGCACAACTCTTCTTCCTCAGCCCCAAACAGACTTTGTCCACCTATTCCTCTTATTTCAACGCCACTGCAACTCTCATGCCAGAGAAAGTCCCCATTACCTGTAGAAAAGTGTTCACAATTCCTCTATCTTATTGGACCTCAAGAGACTTACCCATTCCCTCTCAGGTCTCAACACCATCCCATATACACAATTGCCATCCAGACCAGTCTTGATGATCTAAACACACCTCTCTTTCATGCCTCTGTGTCTCTACATATGTTCCTTCTACCCAGGCCTAGTCTTCATCTGGCAAGTCCCCACTCATGCTTCAGGGCACAATTATACAACGTTACCGTCTTTGGGAAACTTCCTCATTAGACGACGTAAGTCAAACTGTCTCTGAGCTCCCAGATCTTGATTACAGCATCTTGTCTCATTAGGAGCTAAACTTTTCTCCTCTCCTCGTCTCCTCTCCTAAACTTGTCTCCCCTCCATCTACAAGTAGAGTCCCCATCTAATTCCTGTTTGCAGGTGGATTTCCAGCACATGGCTTGGCATAGTGTAGGAACTCAAAAATATTCTTTGAATGAATGAATAAATGAAAACTAACCTCTGAGCAGGGTTTTGCAGCATACAAAGCATTTTTATCCATTGTCTCAGATATTCTCATTAACCCCATTTTCTAAATGAGGAAACTGAGGCTCAGAGCAATTAAATGACTTGTTGGCGGTTTCTCAGTGAGTAAGCAGAAGAGTCGGGAATCAAGGCCTTTGAATTCCAGAGCCCAGGCTGTGTAATTCATAGTCATTCATTCATTTATTTATTCCACTAATATTTAATTTGTGGCCACTCTCTGCCAGGTCTGCTCCTATACCTCTTCCCGCCTTTCCCCTATGCTGCAAATACTGCCAAGATAACTCTTTTCTGCCATATTTCCTCTATATCCTTCACATTAGTCTCCCTGGGAAGTCTTCATTGAATCCAGGTTGGGTCATGTACCTTATCTCTATTCCCAAAGATTAGATCTAAGATTAGAAAATCTTAGATTTTCCTGTCATACCCCTGTCTTCCCTACTGGGCTATGAGGAGTCTGAGGGCTCCCCAGAACCCCATATGATCTCCATACCAGCAAGTTCTTTGTTGGGTTAGAGTGAGGGGGCCACGTGAATGATGAGGCTTGGGGTGTTCAGCAGAGGACAGATCATGAAGGGGCTTCTTAATCCTGTGAAGGGACTTGGACTTTATCCTGTAGGCAGTCAGGAGCCAGGGAAAGATTTCAAGCAGCTGAAATACCAACATTTAAGTGATAGAGAAAGTGGAGTTCTTATAGGAAAATGAGAAAGGTTAGATGGAGAGACTGGGAAACCAATACACAGGCCGGGGGAAACCAACACAAATGAAAACCTCTACACAGGTCTCCTTATATACCCACCCCTCACTTCATGTGCTTCAGTTGCACCTGTGACTTTTCTTCAGGGGACGGCTCTCAGGCTACTGGATGCTAGCACTAGCCCACTATCACATACAGCCAAAAGTATCTGGGAGTTGACCGATGATTGTTGGGTTGTTGGAAGGGAGAGTGTGAAAGTCCAGCTCTACTCTTGAGTTGGGACAACTTACACTCTGGAGTTCTCCTGCAGGATCAGGCTAAAATATACTCTCTGTAGGACTTTTACCTGAGATCACACCTTTATTTGGCTCCTTTCCCTTCCTGTCCTGCTTTTCCTACTTCCTTATAGTTTCTCCTGGGAGCATTTCCTTAATAAATCACTTGCACATGAATCCCCATCTCAGAGTCTGCTCTGAAGAAGCCAATGTAAGACACATACATGAGTGTACACATTGATATACAATTGGGCATACAAACTGTGCTCATGCCCCAAAGCAGTGGCTCAGAAGCACACACTCCCCCCTCCCCACACACCAGGTCTGTGAATAGATACAGGGGACCATGGATCCTACCTCCTAGGACCCCAGTGAGAATTGACCAATCCCATAAAGCTGAAATGAACTTCTTCTGCCTTCTTACATCAGTTCTTTCACAGGGCATCCAAAACATCCTGCAATATGGGCAAGGATTGCTTCAGCTCCCCTTAACAGGTGAGGAAACTGAAGCTCAGAGTGATTGGGTGACTTACCGGAGGCCACAGAACTCACCTGGTTTCCTTGATTTCACTGTCTGATTTTCTTTACCATTCTGTTCCTCTGAGGGACACTATCTAAACTTAGGGAAAAGGTTTATACCTTTGGGCTACAAGATGAAGATGAGTAGTAGAAGGGAGTAAATGGATTCCTGCATAGAAATCCAGTGCATCCAACCAAACCAAAGACACAAAGGTGTCTGGGAGTTAGTGTCAGAGTTAAACAGAGCACCTGAATGGTGGACAGAAAATACTGGGAAGTACCGAGGTTGAAGAAAACTTTGTGTTCTTCAGGACCTCGTTGGCTAGAGGAAGAGCACAAGTATCCCTTAAAACTAATCCTGCATTCACAGTGTACTGGGGGCAATTGAAGAACGTACTACGTGAATGAGGCCACATGCTCAAAACAATGATGTAATAAAGGACATTGAAATGAATCTGCTCAGGTTCTTATGGACTCACAGTTCTAGCATCACCTTTTTGGGAAGGTATTGCCTGGCCTCCAAGACTGGACAATCTGGCCCTCTCTTGTGTTCTTATTGTTTCCTGTTACCCTCTTTCAAAACTCTTAATAGCTGGTAATTTCAGTTTACTGTCTCCCTGACTAGACTATGAAATCCATGAGCAGGGACTAGGTCTCAATCATTTATGGGGACTTCCCTGGTGGTCCAGTGGTTAGGACTCTGTGCTTTTGCTGCCAAGGGCGAGCGTTCGATCCCTGGTCGAGGAACTAAGATCCCACTTGCTGAGTAGTGCGGCCAAAAAAAAAAGTCGTTTATGAATCCTAGCGTCACGTCACAAATTGAGCCATGATCCTGATCACAATTTAACCCGGCTCTGGCCAGAGACTGATTCTGGGCCCCAGGTCTCAAATCTTGGCCAGAGACGGAGTCCTGTTCATAGCCTGAGTCTTGATCTTGGTCGCAACCGGAGCCCTGACTTTGGTCCTAGCCTGGGTCTGATCCTGGCTGTACATTGAGCCATAAACCTGGCCCCAGACTGAGTCCTGATCTTGGTCATAGACTAGACCCTGGATCCATCTAATACGCCCATTATTTCACAAGGGGCTCAGTCCAGCCAACTCTCTTGCTATTTAAACTCTTCCTTGCATATGCTTTCCCCTTATTTCACCTGTTTCAGCCTCACATCTCTATTAGCCCTTGAGCACCCCCAGGGCATGTCTGCCCCACAGGCTAGCTCAGGGTGGAGCCTCTGCAGGCTGCTGAGAAGGTGTGTTTACTGTGGCTGCACTGGGCAAGAAACAGGAACCAATAAGGTCAGATCATAAAGGAACATCCTGATTTCCTTTACCCTGGCCATCTCTGTGATCAAAGGACATTTGAGAAGATTTATCTTTTTACATGCTACAGAATCCCATGTAACAGAATCTGCTTTTCCTTAACCAAAGGTCTGCCAGAACTGTGGGAACTGTCAGTAACTTGAGGGCAAAGCAAGTGGGAAGGAGAACTTTCGCCCTCCCAGGCAGAAAATTAAAATCTGATTATAAAATCAGATTGTGTTACCAGAATTGTTTATATCTGTGTTTAAGGAATTTGCCACCTTCTGAATCTAATAGATGGAGCAGTCAGAGCTTGACTGCTACGACAGTTTTAATTTGTTTGGAAATTAGTCCAAATAATGAAGAAATGCTTTTCAATACAACACGAAGGCAATACAATTGGCATGTTTCCTTTAAACAACAATGACAATACAGTTCACAACACTGAATAATTAAAGAAATGCGTATGTCAGAAACAGGTACACTTCTGGTTTGGGTGGATGCCTCTTCTAAGGGGATACTAACACCTAACAAGTCTTCATAGTTTAGTTCTTGGTGTCTGTATCATTTTTGCCCTTTAGAATAGACACAGAAGTGGGTAGGCCTCCTTACCTTCCATTTCAGAGAAAGGAAACTCAGACTGAGAGGATGGGGTCATCTGCCCAGGGGCACAGAGCTGAGATGGTGCTCTCAGCACCCTCCATGCTGTCCCTTTCCGGGTTTGGTAAAGGCTTTGCCCCAACAAGAAATAGGTAAATGGCTTTCCCTGGTAACTTGTGGGGTTTGAAAATGGGTAAATTAATCCAAAGTGTTAATTGTGAATGGTGATATAGACAGAGTCCATATGTTACAGCCTCATAGTCTATTTGTACATAGAACTGTGTTCCTGCCCCAGTTTTATCATTATCAAGCCACTGTGTGACCCTGTGCATGTCACTTTTCCTCTCTGAGCCTCAGTTTCCTCCTCAGCAAATGGGGGTAATATCTACTTCACCGATTTGTATGAAAATTAAAGACATTGTTAATATGCTAACAAATAGTTGTGAATTAGTTAATTGGCGGTTGTGAAGTGTTAGACACTGGTCAAGTCCAAGATGCTATAGTGCTTAGAGCCATGCTTGTTGCCCAGCAAGTTGTGAGCTGCGCCTTCTGGGGTTGCCCCTGTGCCCATCCTCAGGGCATGCCTGTCCTTGAGGTGCGATGTAGCCCCTCGCTTCCAGGAGTCACAGAAATGGCATTCCTCAATAAATGATTGAGCTTTGAGCGATCTCATCATAAAGTTTGGGAAAGCTTCTCAAACTCACTCCTGAAAAGGGGAAGGTTGCTTCTTGGTTCCCTGCTCCTTCTTTTGCTGGGAAATTTCAGTAGATTTGGGTATGGCCTTGGGGTTGGGGGGCAGGCTTGCCTGTTGGAGCTGAATTTTATTTTATTTTTTCTGGGTCCTGAGAGGTAGACCAGATTTCAAAAAGCAAACAGCTGGAGGAAGGGTTTACCAGGGAGACGCAGCAGCCTGAGCAAATGTGCAGAGGTTCAGGGAGCAGGGGAGGGAGAGGCTGGGCAGTGGGTGGGGACCAGGTGGGGCTAAGGAAGCAGACTTGTTCTTCTGACAATTGGGAGCCATTAAAGTTTGGGGGAGAAGAGTAGCATTTGCTGATTTCCCAATAGGCACTTTGCGTATGTCAGCCATTTAACCCTGTGAGGTAGATATCATCATGCCCATTTTACAGACTGAGAAAGTGAAATTCAAAAGGCAGAAGTAACTTGCTACAGTCACACAGTTTGGAAGGGTGAGAGACAGGATTTGAAGATTTGAGGCTAGTTCTAATCATTTCCAAAACCCTTGCTCTTTCTAGCACAGCTCGCTGCCTCCCAGTGCAAAACGGTATATACTCAAGTGGGAAATTGGTGAGGTCAAGTTCCTGCGGGTGGGGACCATGAGGGATTGAGCAGAAGGAGAGACCAGAACTGCCAACTCCTGATTTCCTCTGTTCCTCCCAACAGGAGGCTCAGAGGCCTGCAATACCAAGTGGGCAAAGCAGTATTCTCCCCTCCTTCCTTTCTCTCATCTTCTCACCCCTGCTGTTCTACTGGCCTCCCTTCCCCTCCAGCCTGTTAACCAGCCTTTTATCACACTCCGAGATGTCTGGGGACAGCCTATTTCCGTGGCTGGGTCTCAGTCCTGATAAATGATTTGCATGCACAACACACAGCTGAGAAATGGTGGAGCTGGGCTGGAATCCAGGAAGTTAGAGCTTTTTGCATTGCACTGTTCTCACCATGCCTAGCACATAGTACACGCTCAGCGAATAGTAGCTCTTTCCCTTCCTGCAGGAGCCAATGTCCATCCCACTGGAGGGTCAGAATTTTAAAGCCTGAAGCTACATTGGCTCCACCTTTCCCTTTGGAGGTAGCTCTTGTCCCTGGCCAGATTTCAGCTTTTTCTGGAGGAGTAGGTGTGTGGGGGTTTTCCTGGGTTCACAGCTTAGGCTGAGGAGGCTGTGGTCCAAGGGTCTGGCCGTGGAGAGAAAAAGCGTGGCTCAGGGAGGCCTCGACTGCTTTGCATGCGGGATGAGGTCCCCTCTGGTCAATTTGCTTTCACTAATGTCAGGCCCCTGCGGCGCTGTCGTCGGTTGCGTAGCAACTGACCGAGCAGCAAGGCAGAGGTGGCCATGCATAAAAGATGACACATGATGGTGGGGCATGGGGTGACGATTTGAAAATTTAGATACAGTCGCAGCAGGAATATGAACTGGGCGCTCCACATGCGGCATGGGGGTGGGTGACTCTCTCTGTCTCCTCCCACCTCATTCGGAAAGCCCGGTTCCCACCATATTTATAGAGGTTCAGGGAGAGGGAGCAGAAAGGGGAAAGGGCGGTTTGGCTCCAGCCCGCAGAGGGCCAGGGGCTGAGTTGGTGGGGGCTGAGAGGGGAACAGGGAAGGAAACAGGATGGGCGGCAATGCCGGCATGGACAGAGGGCCTCAGGGCATCCTGAGGACGGTCTCTGGCAGCTTGGATCCTGGAGACCATCCCTGCCCTGGTGGAAGAATAGTGAGAGTGGCCGGTCTGGATACCCCTCCTCTCCGGGTGGGTCTCCTCTGTGCTGCTCTTGACAGCTGCAGGGAGATGACTTGTGCTGGACATGGCATCTCCAGGTCTGCATTCTAGTCCCAGTCTTGCCTTTTCCTGAAACTAAGAACTTCAGCAGGTGACTTTAAATTACATTCAGTTTAATCCATTCAATACCAATTGAGCACCCGCTATGAGCTGCACGCTGACCTAGGACCTGGGGACACAACATTATAAAATACTGTCCCTGCCCTTGAGTAGCTCTCAGTGTGGTGGGAGAACAGATGTTGAAATCAATAAATTATACTCCAGTGCAATGAGTGCAAAAATAGACGAACTAGGGAGGAGGTGATTTCTGCTCTGAGTTTTAAAGGTAATATAGGGCCTGGCCAGGAAGGCAAGGACCGGAGGGGAGCTCCTAGGCAAAGGAAGCAGCATGTGATCTCAGCAGGAGGTGAAGGGAACTTGAAGATGTTTGATGTAGCCTGGGAGTAAAACTTAGTGCTTCAGTGTCAATGAGGTCGCGTCTGGTAATCTCTAAAGGTCCTCCTGGATGTGTGGGCTCATCTTCCTGCCCACTCCCACCTCATGCAAGGGAGAGATCCCCTCTAGGAAAGAGTAACAAACCACACAATCACTGACGGCCACTTAGAAGTTCCTGGAAATCCATCTGACCCCAGCTCCTTATTTTCGAGAGAAGGAAGCAGGCCCAGAGTAGGGAAGGGATGGGCAGAGGCCACTCCTGAACCTGGTGGGGGCAGGGGAGGGAGAAGAGGGGACAGCAGTCAGTGGGGTGGTGGGTCCCTATCAGTGAGGATCCTGAGGTTCTGACGTGTCAGGGAATGTGGTGGTTTCATAGAGACTGGCTCCTTCAGGAAGAGCTGGTCTGGGAAATAACTCCTTTGCAAATGTCACCTTCAGTGTAAACTCTGAGAGAGCAGGTCTTTTTTTGTGTGTCTGTCCTAACATCAGCAGGCACAGGTAGGTGCTGGCTAATTGTGGAATGAATCATTTCTCTTTTGCCCAGGGCTTCAACGAGCTTTTTATCCTTTCACAATCTTTAAGGTAGGTATTGTATGCCCATTCTTCAGATGAGGAACCAGCTCAGAGAGGAGCAGGACCTTGTCTAAAATCACACAGTGTCAGATGCTGACCCCAAGTTTTCTGGCAGCTCTGCCGTGCCCTTGTGCCTACACACCTAGGACTTCTGTTCTGAGTGAACCAAGGGTCAGCTTGACACTGGTGACAGATAGGATTATGATGTTGGGAGTTTGGCCAGAAAGTTGGATTTGAGGCTATCCCTGAGGAATAAAAGTGCCCAGAAAAAAGGTGTAATTTGGCTAAAAACTTTGTTTGGGTCTCCCTGTATGGGCTCATCTATCAAAACGGAGACTCTGACCAGGCAAGGTGGCTTCCTTTTACCTCCTCAGAGCTTTTCATCACTCAAGGGAACCATGCAGGAGTTCAAATTCCAGCTCTACCACTTATTTGCTAAGTGAACTTGAGTCATTCTTTTTGCCTCTATTTCTCAGTGTCCTTCTCTGTAAAATAAGGACACTAATAGTACCCACCTTGTGGTAGTGTTGCAAGAACTAAATAGATCAATATATGTGTGTTTAGAGCAGTGCTTGGCATGTGGTAAGTGCTTAATAAGATTATTATTATCATGGAGGGATGCAATCCAACTTGGGATAGGAGTTAGAAGATGAAAGTTGGGGAAAGACCTCCGAAGGGATCTAATAACATGGGTTGAGTCTAGGAAGATATAGGAGTTAGCCAGTCGAGAAGTGGAGGGAGGATTTGCCAGACGGGGGGACAGGAGGTACTAAACATCAGAGCTCCAACCTTTTATTTAGCGGATGAGGACACCGAGGTGCAGAGAGGCTAACTTCCCTGTTGAAGGTCATGCGGTAGGTGGTAGCAGAGCCAGGCTGACCTCCAGGCCCAAGGCCTGAGGGGAGAGAAGAGCTCTGGGTACCCCAGGGTCAGAGCCTGCACATAAACCCAGCCTCAGCCCTCTCTGCTGGACTGTGTCTGGAGGGCAGAGGGCAGGGCAATTGTGGAGAGGCGAGATGGGCCTTCTTCAATGTCCAACGAGTCAGAGGGAAAGCCAGGTCCTGCTTGACTTTTGAGCTGCCCCCTGGGAAGAAGGGAGCGGTAACTCATGTGGGCTGGGGGCGCTGATGCTTGGAGCCTCTGGCAGCTGAGGGGCTCACTGGGCTGCCAAGCAAACGGGTCAAGCCCTGGTGTTATTTATAGATCTGGAACCTGAATGTGGGAGCAGGTGCTGGTCTGTTTAAGGTCCCAGGAGGCGCCCAGAGGAGGCAGATGCCCCTACAGTCCACATCGCCCTGTGCAGGGTCTGTGCATCTCCGGTTGCCTTTGTAACCTCTATGGGCTCTAGCACCTGTGAGGGGCTGGACGGAGATTCTCACCTGGAGGTTCCCTGGGTGAGTCCTTGACTGACCTGAGCCAAGACTGACACGACGTGAACCCTTGACTGACGTGAGCCTAAGAATGTTGGTCTTGGAGATAGCCTCTCTCCTAAGATGTATTCTGGTTGCTCCTGCGAATTGAGTCATGGTGGCCAACGGGACTGGTAGCTTCTTGGGAACAATTGCTGTCTAGAGAAATGCACCAAGGGTTCAAATCTCTGCTCTACCTCCTCCTGGATGTCTGACCTTGGCCAAAGTACTTAACCTTCCTCCCTTTCCTTAGCCATAAAATGAGGATAATAGTAGCACCAGTCTCAGAATTATTCAGAAGATTAAATGAGACTGTGTAGGCAAAACACTTGGCAAATGAACGATCTGATGCAAAGGAAATGCTCAGCCAATGTTCACTATTACAGTAGGTTTCAAATTTAACTCACACTCCAGCCCAACTCTGCAGAAAGATTGCATTATTTTTTCTATTGATGATCTGGCCTTCCTTCTGAGACTCCCTTCTCTCCCCTTGCTAGTTGTGGGGAAGATATAGCTTTTAGTTCCAGCCAAGATAAAATTCTGGCTATTTTGTTAATGTCAGAGGCTACATATTACTTCAACTTTCTCTTGGAATTCTTTCTGGAAGATTCTCAACTTTACATTAGACTGGGCAAGGCTCATGTACTTGGAGAAGCAAAAGAAAATAATGCATTAATAATTTCCAAAGTGTTGCCTCTGCTACCCTTTTATTATTGTATTAAAGATGCAGGGCTCACACCATCCACTCTAGGCTGTGGCTAAGGTTGCAGCACATCTTATACCTCGAGGCCAGAACCAGGCACAGGCTAACCTGGGCAGGACTGCTGGAGTGGGGCCCCTTGAGGGCACCTGCCTGCACTTGCAGAGGCAGCTGGTCACAGAAGCCCTCAGCAGACGGCCCCTCGTCTCTCCACAGGCCCCATCTGCACCCCCTGCTGCCACTCCTGCAGGGAACACAGATCCAGCCACCTGATCTCCAGCTGCAGCCCTGGTCTGGTCCTCAGAGCACTGTTCAGAGACATCCAACAGCTAACAGAGAAAAGCAGTAGCTCTGAGACTTATGTTATATTTCTTTATTTAAAAAAAAACCAAACACCCCAAAATCCACTCCCTTCTCTCCTTCTGGAAACTCTTCTCTGGATCAGCATCCAACTCTCTCTCCCTCACCGGCCATAGAACTCAGACTCACGGTCAGAAGGAGAGCCCCAGAGGGCCCTGGAGGAGCCGCCTGATGGGGGCGGCCCACAGATGCCGCCTGCAGGAATCAGCCGGCAGCTATTCAGAACTCTGAGCCAGAGCAGTATCTCTTGCCACGTGCCTGCAGCTCAGGCCTGGACAGTGGCCTGGGCCACTCTAACTCACCAAAGCATGCTTGATTTTAGGTGATATGTAAGATGGTTTGAGGTGACCTTTTGCAAGTTACTGAACCTCTGTGTGCCTCAATTTTTTCTCTCTAAAATGGGAAGAATGCTAAACCACATAGGACTATTAGATGAATTAAATGGATTAAATAAGTCAATTAAATCTTTTAGAACAGCCTCTGACACATAGTATGTGCTATGTAAACATTTGCTATTTGTTAAATTTGTTATTTGTTATAACAAATATATGTTATAACATATATATTATAAATAACATTTGTTGTTTATTTGTTAAATAAGTAAACTGCAAAGGTCATTGCATTAAACAGCACTGAACTCATACGTTGAGAAAGTGGATTCCATTTAACTTCTCTTCCAATCTGTCTGATTACATCAAGAGGTACATACACCTTGGTTTCACACTAATATGTCTTGAGCGTCTAAGACTTGCTTTTTCCCAAATAGAAGGCAGGCTTCAGACTCAGAACCTCTAGCAGGCAAGGGCCTGTCTAAAATGTAATAATTTTGTTTTCAATGTAATTAATTTTACATTAACTTTTCTCTTCCTGGTATGTAATATTGATTTTCCATTTATGACATGATATAAAATTTATTTAAGATAAAAAGCAAATAAATTTAAAGAAAAATATAAATTAAATAATGGTATTGGTGACTTATGGACATGACAAAAATAGCGATACTGGGAAGTAAATCCTGGAAGTTAGAGAAACACAGCAATGAAAAAAATCTGTCTATCTATCTATCTATCTATCATCTACCTCTATCTTCCTTCCTCCCCCATCCCCATCCCTCCTCTCTCTCTCTCTCTCTCTCTCTCTCACATCCCTAAAGAGGAGTTAGGACATCAATCTTCGGATATGCTTTGAGGAGTGTCTTTCTCTGCCTGTGACCCACGTGGGCCCAGCCTGGCAGAAGCCACCCTAATGTACCAGTGTGTGTGGCCCAGCTCTCCAGACATGCCCCAGGCTGGTGTCTCTTGAGGCTCTGCCACTGCACATCTCTCTCCCCTCATTCTCTCTCTCCCTCTTCTTTAATCTTCTTGCCTGGCAGAGTGGCTGTAAATTACCACATTAATTTCCAAATGAAGCCAAGTTCCATAGTAACGGAACAGCTTCCATCCAGACCTGAAAAGATTCATTAGGAAGTTGATTTGCTAAGTGCCCTCAACTTACTCCTTCAAAAGAACTGCTGCATTTACCCAACTGTGATAGCTCTCCAGGGACCAGGGCTCCAAGTAGCTGTGAGCCTGACGCCCAGGCTGCAGAGTGAGTCCTTGATCCAGTGGGGTGGGAAATTTGGGGATTCAGGAACAGTGGAATGTAGACATTGGGTGGACATCAGAAATTTGGGTACATCCGTGGGGAGACGCTGACTGCCTGTCCCCTTTGAGAACTCCTGGATGCCTTCAAGCTCTGTTTGTAGGTGGGTTTGCTAAACTTGCTGGGAGAGGTGCCTGAGGAACACTTTAGGAGGGACAGTCAGGTCCCAGGATGCTGGGGGATTGTGACTGTGGGGCAAAAGTAGGGGCATAGGACATCCCAACCTCTTTATGTCAGGGGGAGGGCCTGAGTAGCCAGGGAATATATTTCATGGTTAAAAGGGGCTGGTAAAATATTTATTTTATAAAGTTCGAGTCATTTTCAATGTAAAGTGTCCCAAATAAGCTATTGCTTGGAAGCCTTCATATTCTCATCTATAAAATGGGGATAATAATACCTTCTTATAGAGCTGCTCACTGTGAGACCCGAATGAGATCATGTACGTAAAGCACTTAGTACGGTGCCTGGCATGAAATTACTTCTCTCTATCGACGATGATGACAGTGATGATGACAGTGATGAAGGTGATGATTGACAGTCCACGTTTCTGACAGCAGCACTACTATCTACTCATCCCTCCATCCCTCTCCCTCAGCACTCCCTTACTTAGCAAGTGAACAAATCCTGAAGTTGCCCCTTCTGAAAAATCTCTCCATTCCACTACCTGCTCTCCCCTCACCCGCAACTGCTGAGTCTGTGGTCACGTTTCATTTGGACGCTGGAAACAGCTTCCCTACAAGTGTCCCTGCCCTAGTCAAAGCTGAGACGGGTGAGTGAAACAGTTTCTCCTCCTTCCTCCCTCCCTCCCCTCTAAGAAGTCGTGGTTAAGGTTAGGCTCTGAAGTGATTAAAGCTCTGGGGAAGAAAGACACAGGGTCTGATCAGGATCCACCGCTCACCAGCTGTGTGAATTCTGGTAAGGGACTTGACTTCTCTGAACCTACATAAAACTATGTGGTGCTTCTTCTTACCTTATGAAGTACTATTAGATTCAGTGAGATTGTGTTTGTGAGTTGGTTAGCCCAGAGCCTTCCGGAGAGCAAATGTCTGGTAAATTTTAGCTATTCCGCTCATTTTCCTGGGCTGGGCCTTATGCTAAGTCCTGGGACCCAGACCTGACAATCAGAGGTCAGCCAGCCTGGCCGATATATCTGTGAGCTGTGAGGTCTTTTTGAGGGAGTGACGGTAGAGCCATTCTTTTAAATTTGAGAAGATATTTTGAAGAGGCATCATATTTATTGCTTTCACATATTTTACGTGGTTTAATTTAACTGTGAGGAAGGCAATAATAACAACAATAGCTGACAAATTATTGAGGATCTACTATGTAGCCTGGCTCCGACTAAGTGCTTTTCGTGTATTGTATTTTTTGATTCTCAGACAATCCCATAGGGTTAACATGACTGTCGTTTCCCCATTTAACTGATGAAACAGAGACTCAGAGAGGTTAGACAGCTCAGGATCACGCAGTTAGAATGTGGGGTCTTTCTGACTCTGGATGGAGTCTCAGCCCCTCACCATTACACTAAGTCTCCTGGTACCAGAAGACCCAGTTTGCAGATGGGAAAACCAAGGTTCAGAGAGGTGGCAATCCTTTTGGAAGGGAGTTGCAGGGCAGTGGTGTGACATGGGGGGTGGGCGGGTAGGTTCAAGGACTGTCTGTGGGGGAAAGCCAGGGCTGGTGCAGAGGGCCACCCTTCCAGGAATAGAACCAAGGTGCTACCCCTCCTGGCAGCACCTTCTGTGGGGAATGCCAGCAGTCTCCTTTGAAACCACTTGAGGCCAGTGTGCAGGCTCCCCCAGCAAAGTCTTCCTGATGGCATTCCATATTTGCATTACACATCCCTGTGTGCCATGGTGGTGGGGGTGCCCTTGTTTTAATTTGGCAGAAATTAATAAGTCTGAGCAGAGAGACACCACACGTCAGGCTTAACATGGCACTGTCACCCCGTCTAATCTGTTAGGCTATACAGCCCTACCGCAGCTTCCAGTGTAGATGAGGAAAATAAACACATACATATTTATGACTTTAAAAGATTCCTCTTTATCCAAGCGTGTCGCTTTCTTTTTATTCAGCATATCATCAGATCAATAATTAGTCTCCATACATTTTAATAACTGGAGTTTTCACTTATGATTGTTTTTTCATAATTTTGCATTTATGTTTGACAAATTCAGGAACTTGTTCAGTTTGAAAAGGGAGGAAAAAAGTCAGGGATGTTTTTTGCTTGAGCTGTGTGTCCCAAATCTAAAAAAGCAGAGGAGCTGTGAGCTGAGAGTGGCTCACCGAAATCTGGGGAGTCTCTTGGCCTGACTGTGTTCTGAGTGGTTCTAACCTCAGGGCTGTGTGTGTTGGAGTTGGGGGCAGGGATTGTATTCTTCATTATCCACTGTTTTTTGTTTTATAATTAGCAATAAGCTCTGTTCAGAAGGAGATCCACTGGGGAAGGTGTGGAGTGGTTCTGCATGTGTAGAACGACAGCAAAGCTTATTCGAGAGGTGTCTTGGCTACACACACTTCTAGCTTTGAGCTCCCATCTCTTTTAGGAAAGGCCATTGTCCCAGTGGTGTTTGGTGGGACAGACCTAATATCCACTGACACCTACTTTACGCCAGGTCCTTTCTGTATTGCCATTAAACCCATGATAAAGTTTTCTGCAGCTATTATTACCCCACTTTACAGAAGAGGAAACTGAGTTCCATAGAGGGTACATGAGTCACCCTGGGCCACACAGCTGAGAAGACTCTGAACCGCAGTCTGCTTGACTCTGGTGGCTGTACTCCTTTTACTGTATATTCTCACTCCTCCCCTGGCAAGTGGCTCTTTTCCACTTTTCTGTTAAGATCCAGCCCATGAGTAAGTTTCCAGAGAACCTCCTCTGGCTGCTCAGGTGTCCTCTGTGGCCTCCACACTACTGTGCTTCCCTCTGTCATGGCGCTGGTCTCTGCTGTGGGCATGTATCTCAATGCACCATATATGCGCCCATGTGTTGTGGACATCTGCCTACACTATGTCTCCCCCATTAGAAACTGGACCCCTCCGAGTAAGGACTATATCTTATTTATCTTTGTGTTTCCAAGCTTGGAAAATAAGTATTTGTGGGAGAAAGGAAGAGAGGGAAGGAAAGAGAAAGGTGGGGAAAGAGCAATAATTGTATTAAAATAAACTGAGCAGATCCTAGAGATGCAGTCTTTCTCAGTGTACCATATTCAGGCTGAATGGAGGAACCTCATTTCTCTTTCCCCGTCTTCATTTTATTTTTTATGAATGTGAAGGTTTATTTATTATTAAAGACATATGATTATTTTAAAATGAACTAGGTGCTCTGAGTAAGGCAAGGAAGGCTACATACAACTTGGTCTTTACTTTCTCAGACCTTATAATGGAGCTTGAGAGACACACATACAGGGTATGTTAAATAAGGAAATAAGGGAGCTTATTAGGATGTGTAAGAAGGAGTGGGAATGCACAGTAGCATCCGCAACAGGCCAGGAGCTGAGCTACGTACTTCACATACGTTATCTCCCTTAATCCTCACACTTGTGCAGTGGGCATGACAGCCCCCATTTTATAAACAAGGAGTTCTTGGCTAGGGTGGTGTAGGGGCTATAAGTAAGTGATTAACAGCACTAGCTGGTCAGGAATGTGGACTCAGGTTTGTAAAATTTCCAAAGCTTGTTCTCAGTCAAGTTCCCAAAGGAAGAGAACAGTCAACCCAGACTATGTGAGTGTCTAGGGGTAGTGGAGGCTGGGAGAAGATACTCTGTTGGCTTTTCATCTCCTACCCTGCTCAGCTGCCAGCCCCAAGGCACTCAGGCCCTGAGCCATCCTGATTCTGGTGCGAGGCTTTGGGGCTCAGCCTCAGTAGTGGGTGGGTTCTGGAATTAGGCTCGCAGCCTGAGCCTAGCATGCTGAATACCTGCTGGGAGCCCTCTGACCTGCAACCTCCTTTCTTGGTGTTGGCCCAGTGGATGCTTGCCTCAGTTTCCCTGATGGACCTCCATTGTCTGCCAGAGCCCTCAGCTTAGCCTTCAGCCTGCTCGGCTGATACCTTGATTCTATATCTAACTGGTTATTCATTCTGATTAAAGGAGTACTAAGAGCAATACCGTGTCAGCAGGTGTCTAGTCGAGAGGCAAACCCCTCTAGATATTTTAAGCAGAGAGACTTTGTTACAAAACTATTGGATGGGCTGGAGAGTAAAAGGGGATTAAAGGGGTTGCTCCCCAGAAATCAGTTACTGAAAGGAAGCCATTACTGCTCCTCAGTCTGGAGAAGTAAAAGGGGGAGAGTAGAGGCTGCACCCCTGCGGACACTCATGGAACCGATGTCAGTACAGCTCCTGGAGTCCAAGAGTTCATACTCTCGCAGTGATGGAAGCTGAAAATGGCTTCAATTTTCTTCCTGTCTTCTTATGGCTCATGTGTGCCTTCCAACTGCAGAACCAGACTGGAACCCAGCTGGCATGGAGCCTTGAAAAATGTAGTTCTCAGGTTTCCAGTCCTAATGGTGCACAGAAGAGTATAGAACAGCAGGTGTAGGGCTGAAGACCAATGACAACATCCAACGCAGGATGGAAAGAGCAAGGGCTTGGGAATCAGATAGCTTTGGGTTCAGATCCTGGCTCTGCATTAATGGGTCCTTGGGCAACTTACTTAACTCCTTCTAAGTTAGTTTTCTCATCTGTAAAAAAGGGAATAATAATAATAATAATAATACCATCCTTTTAGGGCTAGTGTGAGGTTTAAATAAGATTATACACATAAAGCACTTAACACAGTCCCTGTCCGTAGTAAGTACTCTCTATAAATGTTAGCTCTTGTAGGCAAGAGTGTTTCAGTTCACTTCCCTTCCATATACATACAACCCTATGTTTCCTGAACTGCTTATCTCTGCTTCCTAAACATTACGAATCAGTGCCCAAGTTTACCACCCACGGGGGTTTTTAAAAACAGGCCAGGTCCTTGGAAGATATTGTACATTGCAGAGAACCTTCCTATCTATGCTGCAATGAAGTGGGATCCTACCCAAAGTTGTGCTTTTCCTCACTCTCTTCACCTCAGTTTCCCTCTGTGATACCAAGAAAATTAACAGGGGTTTAGCAAGAGTAGAAAGTGCCCATTATGTGTCCACATCTGTGACCTTCTTGACTGCCCCTGACGGCCATTACAGTAGGGATTATTGACTCCATTTCCTAGAGACATTGTAGATTCAGGTGACCTACCTTCTGCTTGCCACTTACTCCTGCCTCCAATGACCTATGGTAGGAGTTGGAGGGCTGGATTGCTTGGGTGGTGCTCAGCTCCTTTCAGCAAGTGTTTCCTGGGCGCCCACGGCTGGAGGGCACACAGCCAGGCAGCCGCTGCCAAGCCCATCCCATCTGGAGTCAACTCACGAGACTCACGCGGCTGGGGGGGGGGTTGGCAGCAGGAAGAGGACGGCGTGAGAAAAGAACATCTCATGCTCCCCTTGCCCACGCACGAGCGTCTCCTGGAGAAGTTGGATCCAGCCACTTTATTCTGCTTTCTGGCTCTTCAAATGCAATACTGGGCTGGTTCCAATTCAATCCCGTTTTATGTGGGTTTGTCGAGCATCTACACAGATGGGTCAGGCCCAGAGTCTACCCTGGAGGAGCTCAAAGTCTGGGGAGGCAGATATGAAACAGGAAGAAAACACTGTGTGGTCAGCTCTATGTCAAGGAGGCACAGGGCTTGTGGGAACACAGAACATGGGCTCCTAATGCTGCCTGGGGGGTCAGGCACAGCATCTCAGAAGCTGCGGCTTGAAGGAGACAGAGCATCTGGTTTGATAAAGGAGTTGGGGATGGTGTCCAGGCACAGAGATCAGAATATGCAAAAGCCATTTGGGGAGCTGAGAAGAGCTCAGGTGGCTGATGCATAGAGAGCAGAGGCAATTGAGGCAAATGCTGAGGCTGTGAGAGGATGGAAAGAGCTGACTCATGAAGGGCTTTGTGAGTTATGTCTGCAAGCTTAGATTTCTTCCTGGGGACGGTGGAGCACCACTGATGGGTTTTAAGCAGGGAAGTGACCTGGCCAGATTCACGGTTCAGAAATAGCATTTTGGGGCCAGAGTGGAGCAAAGGACTATCCTGTGGAAGACATGGAGGCCACGGAGGAGGAGGCTGCTGTGTCTGGGGAGAAATCGTGGTGTCCTGGATTGGGGCAGTAGAACAAGGCATGGAAAGAGGGGCAGGTTTGCCTGGGTGACACTGAGGAAGTAGAAGCAACCAATATAATAACATTAACCATAACAGCAAACACACAGAATTCTCACCATATGCCAAGCACCGTTCTAAGCACTTGACATATGACTCATTTAGTTCTCACAATAACCCAAAGAAACAGGCCCAGAGGGGTATATGTCATATTCCAGGTTATATGCCTAGTAAGTGGTGGAGACAGGATTCAAAGTCAGGCAGTCTGGCTCCAGAGTTCATGCTCTCAACCTCACACTCTACTGCCTCTTGAGATCGCAGTGCTTGGTGGCTGATTAAGTGTGGGACAAGGGAGAGTCCATCATGCCTCCCCGTTTCTATAGAAGCTCATACAGTCCTGTGCCTTTAAGCAGAGCAAGGCCAAAGCTGGGGGAAAATGGAGAAGGAAACACGGCTGGACTCCTCTGTGGCTCCTGACCACCTAGACTCAGATCCCATTTTCTTTCTGGGCCCAGCTTTTTTGTCCTCCCTTTTTATATAGATTGAATATTTGTGTCACCCCAAGATTCATACTTTGAAAACTAACCCCCAATGTGATGATATTTGGAGGTGGGGCCTTTGGGAAGAGCCCTCATGAATGAGCTTAGTGACCTTATAAAAGAGACCCCAGAGGGCTCCCTTGCCCCTTCCTCCACGTGAGGACACAGCAAGAAGATGACTCTCTAGGAACCAGGAAACAGGCTCTCACCAGACACCAAATCTGCCAATGCCTTGATCTCAGACTTGTCAGCCTCCAGAACTGTGAGAAATAATTTTTGTTGCTGTTGTTTAAGCTGCCCAGTCTGGTATTTTGTTATAGCAGCACAAACAGACTAGGATACCTTTCCTGGCATTCTGTGGGAGCCTTGGCATTGTTCAGGAGCATCAATTCCCGATGAACCCTGGGACTTCCTTTCCTCCCCAAGGGGTCTTGAGCACACAGAGGTGCTTCAGACACGGCCTGTGTCATTGAGAGTCTTTCAGGGGACATCCCTGCTTCCTCTCTGCCACTCCCTAACATGCCCCACTCATTAGCATGTCCTCTAAACTATCTGTGGTGAAGGACCTTTTATTTTTCCATTTCTGCTATGTTTTGGACCAACACTCTTGTAAAATATAATAAAAACGTCTCAGCAATATCAAATTGCTATAAAGCTCTCTAAGTCCCTACTCTCACCTTCCCCTTTTTGTACTTCTGTCATTATGGACTGGTTTTAGCTCACGGACCAGCCCCAGTTCACAGACCACACTTTGCTGAGCACTGCTCAAGTCCCTGTTTGCAGTTCCACTACCACCACTCTGGACTAAGTGAGTACTGTTACTTGCCTATTTCTGCAACAGTCTCCTAAATGGTCTACCCTCATGCATTCTGGTCCTCTCCAAGCCGTCCTCCCCCTAATAACTAGATGGATTATTCTAGTGCATAAATCTGACCATGTCATGCCCTTGCTTAAACCTTCCTGGGACTTCCCACTGTCTTCAGAGTGGTTCATAATAGACCCATTCCCACTTCTTGCTTCTTATAAAAATTCTCACTTTCCTCCTCATTCACACACACCAGGGTTCAAGTCATACCAAACTGCTGCAGTTTTTGAAAATGAACGCATCCTCTCATGCCTCAGGGCTTTCGTACAGGCTGTTCTCTTTACGTGGAATGTCTTTTACTAAAAAGCCATTTATTCTTTTAACTGACACTTATGGGCTACTCACTCTAAGCTAGACATGCTAAGCACTGGCACTGCAAAGGTGAAGAAGATACAGCCCCTGTCCTTTAGGAGGCCATGGTACAGTAGAGGGAGAGTGACAAGTAGACTGACAGTGACTGCACAGTGGGGCAGGGTAGTGACCAAAGAAAGCACAGGGGCAGTGGGAGACCAGAGGAGGATCTTGCAACCCAGCCTGGGGTCAGGAAAGGCTGCCTGGAGTAGATAACACTTGGACAGATCACCAAGGAATCATTCAGAGTAGCCTGGCAATAGCAGAGGTGGGAGTGAGGAAAGGTGATCTGGGCTGAGGAACCGACTACGCAAAGGCTTGGTGGTACCAGGCAGGAAAGGGGATGGAGGAATGGCAAACGAAGTCTTCCTCATTGCCCAGCTGTTCATTGTCACGCCCTATGCAAGGGACACAGCAGTGGTGCCAAATATCCCATACGTAAACACACATCTATGACTTAAATACACACAGATGTAAAAACATACATGGACAACCTCGAAAATATTATGCTAAGTGAAAGGAGCCAGGCACAAAAAGTTATGTGATTGTATTTATAGGAAATATCAAGAATAGGTAAATCCGTAGAGACAGAAAGCAGACTAGTGTTTGCCCGGGGCTCGGGGGAGGGGAATGTGGAGTGACTGCTCAATGAGTACAAGGTTTCTTTTCGGGATGACGAAAATGTTCTGGAACTAGAATGGAGGCGATGATTGTACAATATTGTGAATGTGTACGAAGTGCTACTGAAATTGATGAATTTTATATTATGCAAATTTTACCTTGATTAAAAAAAACATATGTGGAAACCCACAGACATATTCACTCAACAAATAATTACTGAGTGCCTTCTGTGTGCCAGGCACTGTATGAAGCACCATAGATTAGGGATAGCTCCTACCCCCAAGGTCCCACACAAGTAAGTCACACGGATATGAGCCCATACAGACAAAAACACAGGCCTCGTGAAGACATGTGGGCACATCCACTTAACGTTCATTTAACAAATATTTATTGAGTGCCTACCATGTGTCAGGCAATAGGCGGGATGCTGGGCCTGAATGGGGAATGAATAGACATAATTACTATCCGCGTGATTTAAGGACACAGACACACCTCTGTAGGCCTCACCTACAGAGGCACACCCAGATTGAAGTACACAAACACACACGTACCTAAACAAGGACGCAGCCAAAGTCCACCAGCCAAATACGTGTTGGGTGAAATAAATGAGCAATAACACACAGACAGGCGAGCGTAACCCCATCTCCCCAACATGTACACGTCCCTCATGCAATCAATAGGAGTTCCATTAAAAGTCAGATTAAAACAGGCTCGGGATTTCAGAGCCTTCTCAGGAGAGGGGAATAAGCAGGCCTCGGTAGAAGGGCCTGGAGCATTAAGAAAAAAATCTCCAAGTCTCACTTAAGTGATTTTTGGCAGAAATCAAATTAACGGCGAGACTATGGACTGCTGACAAGGTGCTCCATCACGCTCTGCTGTGTGAATGTGTTTCTTACACATGTTGTTTTCATTAGCACTTCATTTGATAATGATAAATGGCATTTTCATTTGAAAGGAAAATATTAAAAAGTTCTGATTTGCAAGAGTGAGTTAGAATAAATGATATTATTATGTTTTGCCACTTGTGTGGCTCAGAGAAAAATAGTAATAATGATAATAAAAAACCCCAACAGCTTTCCCTGCTGAAGAAACACAAGCATTTCATTTCTCCAGCGGGCCATTTGCTCGCCATCAAATCTGTCCTTGGCACAGAACCTGATGAAAGGCGATGGTTTAGAAGAGTGGGGGAGAAATGCTGGAGACATCGAAGGCCATCAGGAAAGGTGACCTTGGGAGGTCCTGGCCCCCCACAGGCTATAGCAGGAGGAGCTATTACGCACTGGCTGAGCCTCTGTTGGGGCCTGGAATGCACTTTCTGCATTTTAGTCCGATTTCAGCATTTTCTCCTTCAGTTTGTAGAAATCTGGCCTCTTCTGGACCTACTTCAAGGACCCTGGGGTCATTTTGAGGGTTGATCAAGTCACTACCCTGCTTACAATCCACAAAGGGCTCCTATCACCTACAGGATAAAGTCCTAACTCTTTAGCTTGGCGACCAAGGCCCTCGGCTACCTTTTCCCTGCCCCCAGCCTCAACTCCCACATTCCCCCACGCTCCTCTTGTGCTCCAGTTACAATGAACTCTGTACCATCCCCTGTACATGCTTTCTTTCCTACCCACATGCCACGAGGAACCCCTGGACGACTCCTTGGGTGAACTCCTACTCATTCCAAGAGCCAACTCAAGCATCTCCCTATGAGACCTTGTCTGAATCCTCTTCAGGAAGAGGCTTCACTCATCGGTTCCCAAGCCTCATTTTACATACTTTATCATGGGTGTGATTGCATGAAATGGCCTGGAGCAGATGAAAGGCTGCAGGTCATTGGCGTGGTGATGCAGAGGATGCGGGCAGGTGCAGAGAAAGAAGCACTGTGTAGAGGGTCTGGTACCTTTTTTTTTTTTTTTTACATCTTTATTGGAGTATAATTGCTTTACAATGGTGTGTTAGTTTTTGCTTTATAACAAAGTGAATCAGTTATACATATACATTTGTTCCCATATCTCCTCCCTCTTGCGTCTCCCTCCCTCCCACCCTCCCTATCCCACCCCCCCAGGCGATCACAAACCACCTAACTGATCTCCCTGTGCTATGCGGCTGCTTCCCACTAGCTATCTACCTTACGTTTTGTAGTGTATATATGTCCGTGCCTCTCTCTCGCTTCGTCACAGCTTACCCTTCCCGCTCCCCATATCCTCAAGTCCATTCTCTAGTAGGTCTGTGTCTTTATTCCTGTCTTACCCCTAGGTTCTCCATGACATTTTTTTCCCCTTAGATTCCATATATATGTGTTAGCATACGGTATTTGTCTTTCTCTTTCTGACTTACTTCACTCTGTATGACAGACTCTAGGTCCATCTACCTCACTACAAATAACTCAATTTCGTTTCTTTTTATGGCTGAGTAATATTCCATTGTATATATGTGCCACATCTTCTTTATCCATTCATCCGATGATGGACACTTAGGTTGGTCTGGTACATTTAAAACCTCTTTGGCCTTGCCCACCTCAGGCTAGTGAGCGTTCCCTTCTCTGGCTCTCACAGCACTCTGGGCTACCCCATCCTACGACCCATCACACCCAGTTGTCTGCGTCCATAGCTCTGCCCTTTTCCTGCCCCTAGACCAGGAACTTCTTTAGCACAGGGTCTGCTCTGTGTTCTGTTGGTGCTCTCAGGGCCTGGCTCAGGGTCTGCTCAAAGTGAGCATTTGTTAATCAAGTAAGTGGATGGTGGCCTCTCTAAGAAGGGCACGTCACCTAAACGTAAACAGAAGTTGGGAAAGCTGAAGCCTGGGAAGAATTGTTGTTGTTTGGATGACTTTGTTCTTGGTATTTCTTCATAGCAATAATGTAACCTTTCTTTTCTTCAGAGGTGAATCAGAGTCAAATAAACTTGTTTGAAAACCCAGCACATCCTAGCGAGGTCGATGGCATTAGCATGCACTGGGAGACTTCCAAAGTCTGGCATCAGTCCAGGCAATTGATGAATCTCCCTCCTGTCTCCTCTGCAGCAGTGGGAGCTTGGCGTGAAGAGAGAGGGCTGAGAGTTTGCTGCCTCTGGTTGGAGTGAGAGCAGCTCAAGGTCAGTGACCATGGCAATAACACAGGGCTTTGAGGCCATCTTTGGTCTTTCTTCCTAATCACGCAACCATCTACCACCTCATTTGATGCCCTCCAAAAGCCCAGTTCAACTAACATGCAATGAGCTCCCACTAAGTGCCAAACACCCTACCGGGTACTATTGGCAGGAGAAGTATCACTATTCCCATTTTAGAGATGAAGAGACTGAGGTTCAGAGAGAGGAAGGGTCTTGCCCAAGGTCACATATATGGATAGTAGATGAACTAGGACAGGAATCCAAGTCTGTCTTGCTTTTATCTAGGTTAAGGGTCTCCCTCTTCCAAGCATCCATAGGTATTCAGCCCTGAAATGGGTGCTGGCAGAGAGAAAGGGCTGAATGAGTTGGGGAAATAGGGACAGAGAGGAGAGTTTGTATCCCGGCTGACACGGAAGGTATCCATAGCCAGGCTGTACTTCTGCTCATCCCACAGATCAGCCTGTACTCCAGTCACACCTAAGCATTCTCTAAGCAAGCCCTGCCACCTTCTTTACTCTATGTCTTTGCCTCCTGCCTGGCAAGCCCTTCTACCATCTTCACCTGTTAAGATCCCTAGCATCCTTTAGGATCCAGCTCATATTCTACCTCCTCCAAGAAACCTGCCAGCTACACTTGGTTCGCTATCCCCACAGCACTATGAGCCACGTGGGGTCATGGATCTCTCTAATTCATTCTCGAATTATGGCTGACACACACACAGTAGGTGCTCAGTAAACGTATACGTAGTGACAATCACCATAGCATGTTCATCATTATTAACATTGTAATACTTGTAAGATTTGTCTAGAATGGTGCTTCCCAGCCAACTTAGGGTCACTTTCTCCCTTGAGAATCTGCTACTGGGAGTCACAGACCCTCCTGCCACAAACACACAGAGAAGTCACATCTTATGCAGAAGTTGGATTCTAAAGACAGTCTGTGAGGCAAAAATCATATGTAATCGAAATTACCCTTGCAAATCCTTTCAATTTCCTCTAAAGTCCAGAGTACATAGTCTATACAGCAGATAGTCAGTTTACATTTGGGAACCATGTTGTATGAAAAAGCCTTTCTTTTTCTTTAAAAAAATTTTTTTCTCATTAGTCATCTATTTTATACACATCACTGTATACATGTCAATCCCAATCTCCCAATTCATCACCCCCCCACCCCCACCCCCACTGCTTTCCCCCCTTGGTGTCCATACATTTTTTCTCTACTTCTGTGTCTCAATTTCAGCTCTGCAAACTAGTTCATGTGTACCATTTTTTAGGTTCCACATATATGCGTTAATATACGATATTTGTTTTTCTCTTTCTGACTTACTTCACTCTGTATGATAGTCTCTAGATCCATCCACGTCTCTACAAATGACCCGATTTTGTTCCTTTTTATGGCTGAGTAATATTCCATTGTACATATGTGCCACATCTTCTTTATCCATTTGTCTGTCGATGGGCATTTAGGTTGCTTCCATGACCTGGCTACTGTAAATACTGCTGCAATGAACGTTGGGGAGCATGTGTCTTTTTGAATTATGGTTTTCTCTGGGTATATGCCCAGTAATGGGATTGCTGGGTCATATGGTAATTCTATTTTTAGTTTTTTAAGGAACCTCCATACTGTTCTCCATAGTGGCTGTATCAATTTACATTCCCACCAACAGTGCAAGAGAGTTCCCTTTTCTACACACCCTCTCCAGCATTTGTTGTTTTTAGATTTTCTGATGATGCCCATTCTAACTGGTATGAGATGATACCTCATTGTAGTTTTGATTTGCATTTCTCTAATAAATAGTGATGTTGAGCAGCTTTTCATGTGCTTCTTGGCCATCTGTATGTCTTCTTTGGAGAAATGTCTATTTAGGTCTTCTGCCCATTTTTGGACTGGGTTGTTTGTTTTTTTTAATATTGAGCTGCATGAGCTGTTTATATATTTTGGAGATTAATCCTTTGTCTGTTGATTTGTTTGCAAATATTTTCTCCCATTCTGAGGGCTGTCTTTTCATCTTGTTTATGGTTTCCTTTGCTGTAGAAGAGCTTTTAAGTTTCATTAGGTCCCATTTGTTTATTTTTATTTCCATTACTCTAGGAGGTGGATCAAAAAATACCTTGCTGTGATTTATGTCAAAGGGTGTTCTTCCTATGTTTTCCTCTAAGAGTTTTATAGTGCCCAGTGTTACATTTAGATCTCTAATCCATTTTGAGCTTATTTTTGTGTATTGTGTTAGGAAGTGTTCTAATTTCATTCTTTTACATGTAGCTGTCCAGTTTTCCCAGCACCACTTATTGAAGAGACTGTCTTTTCTCCATTGTATATCCTTGCCTCCTTTGTCATAGATTAGTTGACCATAGGTGTGTGGGTTTATCTCTGGACTTTCTATCCTGTTCCATTGATCTATATGTCTGTTTTTGTGCCAGTACCATATTGTCTTCATTACTGTAGCTTTGTAGTATAGCCTGAGTCAGGGAGTCTGATTCCTCCAGCTCCGTTTTTTTCCCTCAAGACTGCATTGGCTAGTTGGGGTCTTTTGTGTTTCCATAAAAATTGTGAAATTTTTTGCTCTAGTTCTGTGAAAAATGCCATTGGTAGTTTGATAGGGATTGCATTGAATCTGTAGATTGCTTTGGGTAGTATAGTCATTTTCACAATGTCGATTCTTCCAATCCAAGAACATGGTATATCTCTCCATCTGTTGGTATCATCTTTAATTTCTTTCATCAGTGTCTTATAGTTTTCTGCATACAGGTCTTTTGTCTCCCTAGGTAGGTTTATTCCTAGGTATTTTATTCTTATTTTGCAATGGTAAATGGGAGTGTTTCCTTAATTTCTCTTTCAGATTTTTCATCATTAGTGTATAGGAATGCAAGAGATTTCTGTGCATTAATTTTGTTTCCTGCAACTTTACCAAATTCATTGATTAGCTCTAGTAGTTTTCTGGTGGCATCTTTAGGATTATCTATGTATAGTATCATGTCATCTGCAAGCAGTGACAGTTTTACTTCTTCTTTTCCAGTTTGGATTCCTTTTATTTCTTTTTCTTCTCTGGTTGCCGTGGCTAGGACTTCCAAGACTATATTGAATAATAGTGGTGAGAGTGGACATCCTTGTCTTATTCCTGATCTTAGAAGAAATGCTTTCAGTTTTTCACCATTGAGAATGATGTTTGCTGTGAGTTTGTCATATATGGCCTTTATTATGTTGAGGTAGTTTCCCTCTATGCCCCCTTTCTGGAGAGTTTTTATCATAAATCGGTGTTGAATTTTGTCAAAAGCTTTTTCTGCATCTATTGAGATGATCATATGGTTTTTATTCTTCAATTTTTTAATATGATGTATCACATTGATTGATTTGCGTATGTTGAAGAATCCTTGCATCCCTGGGATAAATCCCACTTGATTATGGTGTATGATCCTTTTAATGTGTTGTTGGATTCTGTTTGCTAGTATTTTGTTAAGGATTTTTGCATCTATATTCATCAGTGATATTGTTCTGTAATTTTCTTCTTTTGTAGTACCTTTGTCTGGTTTTGGTATCAGGGTGATGGTGGCCACATAGAATGAGTTTGGGAGTTTTCCTTCCTCTGCAATTTTTTGGAAGAGTTTGAGAAGGATGGGTGTTAGCTCTTCTCTAAATGTTTGATAGAATTCATCTGTGAAGCCCTCTGGTCCTGGACTTTTGTTTGTTGGAAGATTTTAAATCACAGTTTCAATTTCATTACTTGTGATTGGTCTGTTCATATTTTTTATTTCTTCCTGGTTCAGTCTTGGAGGGTTATACCTTTCTAAGAATTTGTCCATTCTTCCAGGTTGTCCATTTAATTGGCATAGAGTTCCCTGTAGTAGTCTCTTAGGATGCTTTGTATTTCTGCAGTATGTGTTGTAACTTCTCCTTTTTCATTTTTAATTTTATTGATTTGAGTCCTCTCCCTCTTTTTCTTGATGAGTCTGGATAATGGTTTATCAATTTTGTTTATCTTCTCAAAGAACCAGCTTTTAGTTTTTTTGATCGTTGCTATTGTTTTCTTTGTTTCTATTTCATTTATTTCTGCTCTGATCTTGATGATTTCTTTCCTTCTGGTAACTTTGGGTTTTGTTTGTTCTTCTTTCTCTAGTTCCTTTAGGTGTAACGTTAGATTGTTTATTTGAGATTTTTCTTGTTTCTTGAGGTAGGCTTGTATTGCTATAAACTTCCCTCTTAGAACTGCTTTTGCTGCATCCCATAGGTTTTGGATCATTGTGCTTTCATTGTCATTTGTCTCTTGGTATTTTTTGATTTCCCCTTTGATTTCTTCAGTGATCTCTTGGTTATTCAATAACGTATTGTTTAGCCTCCATGTGTTTTTGTTTTTTATGTTTTTTCCCCCTGTAATTCATTTCTAATCTCATAGCATTGTGGTCAGAAAAGATGTCTGATATGATTTCAATTTTCTTAAATTTACTGAGGCTTGATTTGTGACCCAAGATGTGATCTATCCTGGAGAATGTTCCGTGCACACTTGAGAAGAAAGCGTAATCTGCTGTTTTTGGATGGAATGTCCTATAAATATCAATTAAATCTATCTGGTCTATTGTGTCATTTAAGCTTGTGTTTCCTTATTAATTTTCTGTTTGGATGATCTGTCCATTGGTGTAAGTGAGGTGTTAAAGTCCCCCACTATTATTGTGTTACGGTCGATTTCCTTTTTTATAGCTGTTAGCAGTTGCCTTATGTATTGAGGTGCTCCTATGTTGGGTGCATATATATTTATAATTGTTATATCTTCTTGGATTGATCACTTGATCATTATGTAGTGTCCTTCCTTGTCTCTTGTAACATTCTTTATTTTAAAGTCTATTTTATCTGATATGAATATTGCTACTCCAGCTCTCTTTTGATTTCCATTTGCATGGCATATCTTTTTCCATCCCCTCACTCTCAGTTTGTGTGTGTCCCTAGGTCTGAAGTGGGTCTCTTGTAGACAGCATATATATGGGTCTTGTTTTTGTATCCATTCAGCAAGCTTGTGTCTTTTGGTTGGAGCATTTAATCCATTCACTTTTAAGGTAATTATCAATATGTATGTTCCTATTACCATTTTCTTAATTGTTTTGGGTTTGTTTATGTAGGTCCTTTTCTTCTCTTGTTTTTCCCACTTAGAGAAGTTCCTTTAGCATCTGGTTTGGTGGTGCTGTATTCTGTTAGCTTTTGCTTGTCTGTAAAGCTTTTGCCTGTCTATAAAGCTTTTGATTTCTCCATCGAATCTGAATGAGATCCTTGCTGGGTAGAGTAATCTTGGTTGTAGGTTCTTCCCTTTCATCGCTTTACGTATATCATCCCACTCCCTTCTGGCTTGTAGAGTTTCTGCTTAGAAATTAGCTGTTAACCTTATAGGAGTTCCCTTGTATGTTATTTGTCATTTTTTCCTTGCTGGTTTCAGTATTTTTTCTCTGTCTTTAATTTTTGCCAGTTTGATTACTATGTGTCTCAATATGTTTCTCTTTGGGTTTATCCTGTATGGGATTCTCTGCTCTTCCTGGACTTGGGTGGCTATTTTTTTTCCCATGTTAGGGAAGTTTTCGACTATAATCTCTTCAAATATTTTCTCGGGTCCTTTCTTTCTCTTCTCCTTCTGGGACCCATATAATGTGAAGTTGTTGCATTTAATGTTGTCCTAGAGGTCTCTTAGTCTGTCTTCATTTCTTTTCATTCTTTTTTCTTTATTCTGTTCTGCAGCAGTGAATTCCACCATTCTGTCTTCCAGATCACTTATCCGTTCTTCTGCCTCAGTTATTCTGCTATTGATTCCGTCTAGTGTATTTTTCATTTCAGTTATTGTATTGTTCATCTCTATTTTTTTGTTCTTTAATTCTTCTAGATCTTTGTTAAACATTTCTTGCATCTTCTCGATCTTTGCCTCTATTCTTTTTCTGAGGTCCTGGATCATCTTCACTATCGTTATTCTGAATTCTTTTTCTGGAAGTTTGCCTATCTCCATTTCATGCAGTTGTTTTTCTTGGGTTTTATCTTGTTCCTTCATCTGGTACATAGCCCTCTGCCTTTTCATCTTATCTATCTTTCTGTGAATGTGTTTTTTTTCCACAGGCTGCAGGATTGCAATTCTTCTTGCTTCTGCTGTCTGCCCTCTTGTGCAAGCTTTCTGATGGGAGGGACTGGTAGTGGGTTGAGCTGGGTGTTGCTCTGGTGGGCAGAGCTCAGTGAAACTTTAATTTGCTTGTCTGCTGATGGGTGGGGCTGGGTTCTCTCCCTGTTGGTTGTTTGGCCTGAGGTGACCCAGCACTGGAGCCTACCCGGCTCTTTGGTGGGACTAATGGCAGACTCTGGGAGGGCTCACACCAAGGAGTACTTCCCAGAACTTCTGCTGCCAGTGTCCTTGTCCCCACGGTGAGCTACAGCCACCCTCTGCCTCTGCAGGAGACCCTCCAACACTAGCAGAAAGGTCTAATTCAGTCTCCTGTGGGGTCACTGCTCCTTCCCCTGTGTCCCGATGTGCACACTACTTTGTGTGTGCCCTCCAAGAGTGGAGTCTCTGTTTCCCTCAGTCCTGTTGAAGTCCTGCAATCAAATCCCTCTAGCCTTCAAAGTGTGATTCTCTGGGAATTCCTCCTCCTGTTGCTGGACCCTCAGGTTGGGAAGCCTGACATGGGGCTCAGAACCTTCATGCCAGTGGGTGGACTTCTGTGGTATAAGTGTTCTCCAGTTTGTGAGTCACCCACCCAGCAGTTATGGGATTTGATTTTATTGTGATTGCACCCCTCCTACTGTCTCATTGTGGCTTCTCCTTTGTCTTTGGATGTGGGGTATCTTTTTTGGTGAGTTCCAGTGTCTTCCTGTCAATTCCTGCTCAGCAGTTAGTTGTGATGCCGGTGCTCTTGTAAGAGGGAGTGAGCGCACGTCCTTCTACTCTGCCATCTTGAACCAATCCTCAACTTCCAACTTCTTGTATCATCATTTGGGGAAGGCAGAGGGAGCTCAAAGCTTTTCTTTAAATAACAGAATCACCACCCACATAGCAAGATGCTTATCTGTAGAAGAGGCATGAAGAAAGTCAGATTTTTTTTGCAGGATCAGCAGATCTCTGCCTGTACTTACAAATTTTGGCCTCAACTTCAAGGGGTTCATGGATTTCAAAGCTCAGGCATGGACCTCAAGTTCAGAGCTTTTGGTACAGAGATTTATTTTTTATTCATTTATTTTTAAAATTTATTTTTGGTTGCATTGGGTCTTTGTTGTTGCGCGTGGGCTTTCTGTAGCTGTAGTGAGCAGGGGCTGCTCTTCATTGTGGTGCACGGGCTTCTCATTGCGGTGGCTTCTCTTGTTGTGGAACACAGGCTCTAGGCACATGGGCTTCAATAGTTGTGGCATGTGGGCTCAGTAGTTGTGCCTTGTGGGCTCTAGAGCACAGGCTCAGTAGTTGTGGCCCATGGGCTTAGTTGCTCCATGGCATGTGGGATCTTCCCAGACCAGGGATCGAACGCGTGTCCCCTGCATTGGCAGGCAGATTCTTAAACACTGCACCACCAGGGAAGTCCCTGGTATAGAGCTTTAAAATGTACAAAGTTTTCATCATGCAGTAGCCTATCTTAACCTTCAAAACTATCCTTTGAAATGGGTATCACTGATATTATTCCTACTTTATAGATGAGAAAATTGAGACTCAGGGAGGCAAAATGACTTTTAGTCCGAAGATCTGGCCTCTTGTCCGATGACTTTCCCTAAAGACTTCCCTACTCCACTGCCCTGATGGCCACATTGAAGGTTTGAATTAATCCTTCATCTACTTGTCAATGGAATAGGAGGCTGTGTGATCTTAGACTAGTTATCTAACCTCTCTGATACTCAAAAGCTGTGTTTGCAAAATACAGATAATAACACCTACTGAGTAGTGTCCTTGTAGGATTAAATGAGCCATTGGATGTGAAATTGAATGGCAGGGTGCCTAGGATATTGCAGAGACTCCCTATAAGGGTTAGCTTTTCTTCATCTCTGCTGGCATTCCTGGGAAATCAAATAGAGAAAAGCCTTCCTTTGCACAGTGTCGTCTCCCCTCTTGACCTCCAAAGGACTTCAAAGACTTGGAGTCTTGGGCAAAACTGCTTAAAAATATGCAAATACATTTCCTTGTCTTTGAAATCTCTGGCTCCTCAATGCCACTTGTTGAACACTGAGTGGAGAGCAGAGAAGCAGACACCAGGGGCCTGTTCAATCACAAATTTTGTGTGACTTTGGGCAGGTGCCTTCAATTCAAGAAATACTGATGGAAGCACAAATGCTTCATCTGGGCTTTGCAGGCCCTTCATGAACCTCTGCTTGAACCCTCCAATGGCTGCCCATTTCACTTAGAGTAAAAGCTCAAGTCTTACAGGGGCCTATGGAGCCTACATCAGTCAGGGTCCAGCTGGGAAAACAACCCACACCAGGTAATTTAGTAGAGATTGTTTAATACAGGGAGTTAGTTACAAGGGCATTAGAAGAGCTAAAAGGGCAACAAAGGGAAGGTGAGGCAACCCTGAGATTTGCAATTGCAGGGGAATGCAACTTCCCCTAGGGATGCAGGAATAAAGGGAGCCCAAGGGCTAGAGCTGCCCCACTGGAGCCAGAACCAAGGTGGGTCTGTCTGGTGGGAGCTGGAGCCATGGGAAGCTGTGGCCCTACTAGATATACCACTTGAAACAGAGAAGAGTGGGAGATATACTTGGCTTTTCTTCCCTCTCTCTCTAACCTCCTGCCAGTGCCTCCCACTGGCCAAACCTAGCCAGAAGCCAGAGAGCAAGGGAGAAGTACAGAGAAGGATGAATATGAGAGGAAACCAGCCAGTGATGGCACACACGCTCAGGATATGGTACATCCCTCTCCAGGCCCCTATCATCTCTTTGAACTCATGTCCAAAATCTTACAATTCACTCCCTGTGCTCTAGCCACATGGGCCTCCTCAGTGTTCTTTGGACACACCGGACCTTTACATTTGCTGTCCCTTCTGTCTGTATTTTGTCCACTAGATATCCACATGGCTCCCTTCCTTTTTCTATCATTTTCTAAGCGAGGGTTTTTCTGACTATTCTACTTAAGTTTCTACCCCCCTCCCCACTGGCCCTCCTATCTCCTTCCTGCTTTATTCTTCTCTCTAGTTTTTATGACCATTTAACAGTCTTTGCAATTTACGTTTGTATGTATATAGTTTTAGTGTCCTCCTCTTTCTAGAATGTAAGGTCCATGAGGGCAGAGATTTTTGTCTGCTTTGTTTACTGCTATATTTCCAGTGCCCAGAACAGAAAAGTGCTTGGAAAATACTCAATAAATATTTGTTAAGTAAACTAATGGATAACTCAAGGTCCAAACTCCCCCTTTATTTTTATCCATTTGTTCCTGCAGTGAACTCTAGGATACGTGTGGGATACGGGTTGGAGTGGGGCATGTAAAGAGGCAGTCTGAACAATTAGGATGCCCTTCTGATTGCTGGGCCTTTGTTCCCCCATCCATAAGGCAAAGGAGCTGAGCAGGAGACCTCAAGAGACCCTTCCAGCCTCACCATTCAACAAATCTAAGAGTATTTCCCTGGCAGAAATACTTGGAAGATAAAATTAATCCTCTCCTTAATCAGCAGTTCCCATCTCTGCACCTGACTTGTCAGGGGAACTTTTCTCCGATGCTCACACGATGCGAGAACTTGTCACATCTTCCATCTCTGGGAACATCCTCACCTGAAATTGAAAGGTAAATATTTCAGTTGTGAGTCTCTCTGTCATGACTCAAATAATTTTAAAATTGCTTAGATGTCTTTGCCTAACAATGTTCAGATTGTTCTAATGCAGGGGAAAACGGTAGTTTTAGACACAGTAATATTGCTAGCAGCTAGTAATTTCCATGTATTTCTCACGGTTATTGGCGCTGTGAGGATTACCAGGGAGAATTTTTTACTTATTAGAAAGACGTTCTATGTCGAGGGCCTAGCATGGTGCCTGGCAATAGAAGATGCTCACTAGGTGATGACTTTTGCAATCATTATTTTCATTGAGTTGGGTTAGAAAATAGCCATGCTTATTTCCACGATGCTATTTAATGTCTGCAGAGGTTTCAGCTCCAAGGGATTTTATCCCCAGTAGACCCCTTTAGAAACAAGGACAGGCCCACTGCAAGAATAGCAGAAACTTTGTAGGGCAGAAAAGAATTAAAGGATTGAAAAGTATTGAGAAGAGTTTACGACTAGGGGGTCAGTGGAAAGACAGCTCAGGGTTGTCGCAATCCTTCTCTCATTCATTCAGCAGGTAGTCTCTGGTGCCTTCATGAAAATCAAACTCTGTCCCTGCCCTCAAGCAGCTACCGATCTAGTCAGAAGGACAAGATAATGTGCTGTAAATATCAGTTAATGGGCCTCAATGCAGTGCTAGGAGAAGGTACAGAGCATTTCTTTTAGTCTTTAGAACATCAAAGAAAGATGTTTAACACTATACATTGAGGGAATTCCCTGGCAGTCCAGTGGTTAAGACTTGTTGCTTTCACTGCTGTGCGCCCAGTTTCGATCCCTGGTTGGGGAACTAGGATCCCACAAGCTGTGTGGTGTGGCCATAAAAAAAAAAACCCAAACCAACTATACATTGAATCAAGCACAAGTTTTGTTTTGCCACTTTCACTCACCAGTGCCAGCAAACAGGAAAAAGGAACTAATATCGTAAGCAATTATCACCATTTAAATGACTGTATTGTTTATTTATGTGGTCATTTTAATCATCTGTTTCCTTCTTGAGGCCAGAGAATTTTATCTGTTTTGTTAACTGCTTTATCCCCAGCATCTAGAATCATGTTGAGTGTATAGCAAATCTCCAATAAATACTTGTTGGCTGATGGACTAGACCAGTCCTACTGCACAGAAGAAATAAAACTGGCCCCTGGTCAGGAGAGAAGCTGGAAGAGCCCTAACATCCACATAATCAATTGGGTGCGTAGTGATGGGGGTGACAGTTGGGAGGATGGGACAAGGTTGCAGATTGGAGGTGTAGCCAGATCCTGGAAGGCTTGAATGCCAGACCAAGCATCTTAACCTGTGTTCTGAGTCTCTAGAGAGACACTGAAGAATTTTTTGCTGGAGTGAGGTCTTCTCAGACTCCTGTTCCAAGGCCTCTTTCCTTTTTTTTGTGTTGCTTGTTTTATTTGACTAGGCGAGTCTTACTTGGGAGTTCTCTAACAAAAGTCTTTCAGCAAGTGAAAGGGACCTAGTTATCTGTTCCTCCCTTTCCCAAATTCAAGCCCACATTCTTCCTGTAGTTAAACCCAAACTCCAGCTAAATTAGGCAAACATTTTAAAATGGCAACTCAGGAAGGATGTTTTAGTAATTGTGTGATGAAGATGTCAGATCTTTGTCATCTTATTGCAGCCTGAAGGACAGCTGGTAGGGAAGTTACTCTGAGAGATTTTAATAATGAGTCCAATTCTTGCTGTGTATAAGAATGATGACAGCTGGATGTCAGTTTCAGAGGATGGGTCAAGCTTTGGATTTGTGTATCTGTGCTACTTGTCATGTATCAGCATATTTTTTTATATTAACAAAACAGTTTATATTGACAAGTATTTCTTAACCATCTCCTAGGTTCCAGACACTGCCCTAGATGCTGGCGCCAGGGATTCAGTGTTCACAAGAAGCCATGTCCTTGCTATCGAGGATCTTTTAGTCTAGTAGGGAAGATTTAACACATGGTCATAAGATCAACATAACAAAAATAGCTTTCTTATCTACTATGTGTGATTGACATACATTTTCTCACTTAACTCTCACAGCAACTCATTAAAGTTAATACTTTTATCTCTATTTTATTAGACAAGGAAACCAACCATTGCAAAGTCAGTAAGTGACCCAGTCAGGATTTGAACTTAGGTCTGATCCCAAACCCATGCTCTTTCCACAGTGCCTGTGTCTTACCTTAGAGGAGCGTTGGTTTATGTATGTGGGATGGAGCTGGGAGAAGGGCAGCTATGCAGCATGTCAGGGGTTCTTAGAAAAGATGAAGGAAGAGATGGAAACTGGCTAGTACAGGGAATGGGAAATTGAAAGGGATAGAAGTGTTGGTCTGCTATGGAGGTGGGCAAATTACCAAGTTCCAGGGGTCCTTCCATATGGTCAAGTTCTACCATGGCAGACTTCCTGACCCCTCTCGCTAGTTACACCTCACATTTCTGATTCTCTGCTTCTGATCTACCACTTCCATTCCCTTTGATCCCTGGGAGAGGCTCCAGTGACAGTTCTGCTTCTGTCACCAGTGCCACTCCAGCACACATCTCCCACATACCTCATAGTGGGCAAGTTTAACTGCAGGTTTCAGCTGTTCCTTCCAGTGACAGGAGAGAAAGTGGCACTTGCAAATGGAAATGCTTTTCTTACCCAGTGTTTGCAGGTGTAATTCTGCTGTTGAAATTGCCTGGCCATTGTTGGCCCAGAGTTTCTTCTTAGGCACTCCCTCCCTCCTCCATTCATTCAGCAAGCATTTACTGAGGCCAGTTCCATGACAGGCCTTTGCTGGGCTCTGTGGACACACAAGTGTGTTAGACTTTGTTGCTCCCTCCGGGAGTTAACATTGCAGTGAGGAGACAGAATGACTCTAAGGCATACGTGGTGGGTGGTGTGGAGGCCTCTTCCAGGGCCTAGAGTGAGGGAGGACCAGACCCTGAGCAGGTTCACTGCTGATGCGAGTGGGAATGTGGGTGGAGAGGGCCAGTGAGGAAGGAGCATCCCAGGCAGGGAAACCGTATGTACAAAGGCATAGAATTCCTGGGGTATCATAACACTTTGAGGACTTTGGGGTTCCAGAGTGAAAGGGGCCAAGACAGGAGATGAATCTGGAGAGATAACCAGGCGTGAGGTCACGGAGGGCCTCAAATACCAAGTGCGGTCATTGCTGGGGTCACCAAAATCTCTACGTGATTCCTCTTCTTCCAGAGAGCAGAGCTTGACTGCACTCCCAGCCTCTCCTGCAGTTAGAGTGGCTCCACAGAAACCTGCAACTTGTGATCCTCTCTCTCTTCCCCTGTTGGCTGACTAGATGCAGAGGAGTCCAGGGCCACAAGACGGAAGGAGTTTGGGTCTACATATTTCCACTTAAAGGAAAGCTTCCTACCCATCGGGAACACCCATTAGGACTTTATGTGAATGAGAAATAAACTTCCCTGTGTTAGGCTACTGGGTGGGTGAGGTTATCTGTTACAGTAGCTAGCAGATACCTTTACTCAGTGATCCTCAAAGTTCAGCATACACCCAAATCACTCCAGAGCTTGTCAAACACAGATTAATGGGCCCCACCCCAAATTTCCAATCGAATAGATCCTGAGATGGGGCCTGAAAACTTGTATTTTTTATACAATTTATCAGATGATGCTGACGTTGCTTGTATGGAGACCACACTTTAAGAATCACTGCCTTATTTTTCACAGAACTAGAACAAAAAATTTCGCAATTTGTATGGAAACACAAAAGACCCCAAATAGCCAAAGCAATCTTGAGAACGAAAAAAGGAGCTGGAGGAATCAGGCTCCCTGACTTCAGACTATACTACAAAGCTACAGTTATCAAGACAGTATGGTACTGGCACAAAAACAGAAAGATAGATCAATGGAACAGGATAGAAAGCCCAGAGATAAACCCACGCACATATGGACACCTTATCTTTGATAAAGGTGGCAGGAATGTACAGTGGAGAAAGGACAGCCTCTTCAATAAGTGGTGCTGGGAAAACTGGACAGGTACATGTAAAAGTATGAGATTAGATCACTCCCTAACACCATACACAAAAATAAGCACAAAATGGATTTAAGACCTAAATGTAAGGCCAGAAACTATGAAACTCTTAGAGGAAAATATAGGCAGAACACTCTATGACATAAATCACAGCAAGATCCTTTCTGACCCACCTCCTAGAGTAATGGAAATAAAAACAAAAATAAACAAATGGGACCTAATGAAACTTCAAAGCTTTTGCACAGCAAAGGAAACCATAAACAAGACCAAAAGACAACCCTCAGAATGGGAGAAAATATTTGCAAATGAAGCAACTGACAAAGGATTAATCTCCAAAATTTACAAGCAGCTCATGCAGCTCAGTGTCAATAAAACAAACAACCCAATCCAAAAATGGGCAGAAGACCTAAATAGACATTTCTCCAAAGAAGATATACAGACTGCCAACAAACACATGAAAGAATGCTCAACATCATTAATCATTAGAGAAATGCAAATCAAAACTACAAGGAGATATCATCTCACACCAGTCAGAATGGCCATCATCAAAAAATCTAGAAACAATAAATGCTGGAGAAGGTGTGGAGAAAAGGGAACACTCTTGCACTGCTGGAGGGAATGTGAATTGGTTCAGCCACTATGGAGAACAGTATGGAGGTTCCTTAAAAAACTACAAAAGTACTACCATATGACCCCGCAATCCCAGTACTGGGCATATACCCTGAGAAAACCAAAATTCAAAAAGAGTCATGTACCAAAATGTTCATTGCAGCTCTATTTACAATAGCCCAGAGATGGAAACAACCTAAGTGCCCATCATCGGATGAATGGATAAAGAACATGTGGCACATATATACAATGGAATATTACTCAGCCATAAAAAGAAACGAAATTGAGCTATTTGTAATGAGGTGGATAGACCTAGAGTCTGTCATACAGAGTGAAGTAAGTCAGAAAGAAAAAGACAAATACCGTATGCTAACACATATATATGGAATTTAAGAAAAAAAAATGTCATGAAGAACCTAGGGGTAAGACAGGAATAAAGACGCAGACCTACTGGAGAACGGACTTGAGGATATGGGGAGGGGGAAGGGTGAGCTGTGACAGGGCGAGAGAGAGTCATGGAAATATACACACTAACAAACGTAGTAAGGTAGATAGCTAGTGGGAAGCAGCCGCATAGCACAGGGAGATCAGCTCAGTGCTTTGTGACCACCTAGAGGGGTGGGATAGGGAGGGTGGGAGGGAGGGAGACACAAGAAGGAAGAGATATGGGAACATATGTATATGTATAACTGATTCACTTTGTTATAAAGCAGAAACTAACACACCATTGTAAAGCAATCATACCCCAATAAAGATGTTAAAAAAAAAAAAAGAATCACTGCCTTAACTCTTATACCAGGTTCAAGGATTTCACCCCAATGAGAGAGGAATAACCTGAGGTCTCCTGAGAGTAAAGGCACAGCTGCATAGGAAGGGATCTTGGTTAGATGATGATGATAATGAAAACAATGACGATGATGACTAGGGTCAACATTCATTAGGCACTCACTGTGTGCTCGCCTGTGTTCGAAGTCATTAAATCCTCCCGACAATATGATAAAGTAAGTATTCTTAAATTTCCACCGTTGAGGGGCAAAGGCTTCTGTTGCAAAAGTGCCTTAGCTGTCCCCTCCCTCAGGCTCTGTAAGAGGAGGAGGAAGCAAATATCCTGGGAGAGGTAATGAGATTTAGCAGAAAGAGTACATAAAATTTGGAGTCAGACTGGGCTAGAATCCCAACTTCTCCATGGATAGCCTGTAGATCCTGGGAGAGTCACATGACTCCTCTGCATTTCAGATTCCTCACCTGTAAAGTGGGAAAAATACTATGTACTTCAAAGGGTTGTAAGAAGATGACAGAGAATGTATTAAAGCTCCTGCCTCCTGGTTTGTACTCAGGAAAAGGCATCATTGTTATTAAGTCTGCTCTGAGCTCCCAGACCCCATGCCTGGGCTTGGCCTGGCATGTTAGTGTATGCAAGTCTATTCCTTTTCCCTGAACTGCTTCAGTTTCCTTTGGACACCTGTGGGCAACTGTATGAAGGCAGAGGGGAGGAGCTGTAGCTACCTTTAGCCACCACCCTGTCCAACCGGTGTTGAGCTAGAACTCCAGCCTGGCTCTCTTAGGTCGCCAGTGCACATAGGTCTGGCCAGCCTGATTCAGATGTCCTAATCCTTTTATAATTCTTCTTGGGGCTGTCCTGACTTCAAGGCAGTTTAATTAGGTTTATATTTAACTCTCCCTGAACACAGAGATGGGGCCCAACAAGTCTTTGCAGAGGGAGAAGGTTGTGGGGTGAGGGTTTATGGCCAAGCCAGAGCTGGGGGTAGGCAAAGCAAGCCCCAACTTTGTGGCCTTAACAGGACAGAACTCCAGGCTCCAGGTCATTTCCTGTCAGTCGGTCACTTCTCAACCTGCCTTCTCAAATGCCAGGAACATAGCTGGAATCTTGGCTGGAAATCCCCAGGCATTGCTAGATAATGCCTTTTAACTTGTACCATAGCAGAACAGTCCTTGCTCATTTAAACTATATTTAACCTCTTTAAATGCAATCCATTTCTAGCTTTCTGTTTTGCTTGGTCTGTGTCTTTAACAATCTGGTTAAAATGTCCTACAAGCTCTGGCAATGACAACTCTGAAGATCCCTGGCTAATCTCACTTGAACCTGAAAACAATGCTACAAAGTAAGCAGGTCAGAAATGGTTATCCTGAGGGAGAGGTACTTGGTAGAGGTCATAGAGTGTAAGCCTGGCAGAACAGGGATCCAAATCCTCAGGTCTTAATATTACTCCATACTCTTAATTTAGAAAGTTGACAAGACATATGAAGTCAGTGACCTTAGAGTAAAACCCACAGTCCTTACTCGGGTCTGCAAAAGCCTGCATGATCTGGCCAGCTCTCCAATGTCTTCGGGCATCTTTGTCGCTTCCCTCCCTGCTCTTCTGCCCCTCTGGCCATCTGTTATTTCCTAGAACCTATTCAGCTCTCACTACCTTCAGGACTTCGCACTGATGTTCTTTGCCTGTATCTTTCACAGTGACTCCTTCTCATCCTTCAGGTCTTGTTTCGAAGTCCTTTTCTCAGGGAAAAGACTTTTACCCTGCCTAGGTAGAACCCCTCTGCTATTTATTCCATAGTATTTACCTTCCCAGCCCGTACTTATCACAATCTGTAATTATTTTAATTATTGAATGAACAGATGGATTAATGACTTGGTACCCAAGTCATTCAATTCAATTAATTTAATTATTCACTTAGTAGGCAAACATTTATTGAGCACCTACTAAGGGCCACTCTCAGGAGCTGAGGTTACAGTAGTGAACAAAGATACAAGTCTCTGCACGATGGGGAAAATGTCTAGGGAAGAGAAGAAAAACAAATGGAGTTAAGGGTCACTCCAAGGGTTTTGGCTTGAAAGACTAGAAGGATGGTGCTGCCATTTGCTAAAATGGGGACAAGAGTAGGTTGAGTGGATGAGAAGGTAAAAAGGAATTGCTTTTTGGCTATGTTAATTTTAAGATGCCCTTTAGACAGTAAGGTGGAGATGTCAGCTTGGCAATAGTATATATATCTCCAGAGTCAAGGGGAGAGATATGGGCTGGAAATATATTGGGGGATCTTCTGAACATTAATTATATTAAAAGCCATGATCCTGGATGAGTGATTCTGAGAAGTGAATGTAGTTAGAGAAAAGGTCCAAGAGCCTCCAATATTTAGAGTTCAAAGAGATGAGGAAGAAATTGATTGATGGCCAGAAAGGTAGGAATAGGAAGCAGAGTCTTCACTTGAGAATGAAGATGAGGGAGGAGGTATTGGAGGTTTGAAAGAAAGAGGAGAAAGCAGGAAGACATCCTCTAGGAGTGAGAGAGTACGAATGAACTAGAGTACAGTGAAATGAGGGAGGGCCCAAAAAAAGAATGTTTGCAAGGATGGGATTATATGTTTGATCGTGGACTTAAACTGAATAGGAAGGGAATTGGGGACATGGCGGGTGGGAGGGGGACGGACAGTAAAAAGTGAGTTGAAGGTCCCAGTGGGCTGAAGGGTTATTTTGAGTCAGGGTACTAAAGGGAGTGGGATAGGAAGTAGGCATTGACAAGAGGATGCTTGAAATTGAAATTCAGGTCTTTAAGGCCCAAGGTATGAGCAGGAAGGGAATAACGAAGGGGAAGGAGAAGCAGAGGTTGAGGAATTCAGGAGCTAGGATATTGAAAGGATCATCTATGTGCATATTGAAATCATCAAGAATTATGACAGATTAGTTTTGGAGAGTCTTAGTGTGGTTTGGGGGAATATTTATGGGAGATAAGATGTGTGCCTGGCACACAGTGGGTTCTCAATCAATGCAATTTGATCACTTATTTGCTTAATATTTATTCAGGGCGCTGGGGCTTCTCCCTCAGGTGCTTCCAAGGGAGGGCCCCGTGGAGGGTTGTGACACTGCATTTCAGGTGGGGGTGGGGGTTGGGACACACGGTTGGGGTACGATCCTGCCCTCAAGGGAATGTATGGGTCCCTGCTGCGAGGCTGCCCCGTAGTCTAGGGTGCAGGCCTTTCTGCGGGCTTCAGGCTGGACTCCCACCAGAACCGCACGCCTTCAGCTCCGCGGCGGCAGCAGCAGATGGTGAGAAGTGGGTGGGCTGGGGGTATCTGCAGCTGATCCCACAGTCGCTGGATTAATGAGGCCTCGTGCCCGCCTTCTTTTCTGCAGCGTGCCAGCCGACAGTAGCTTCCTTTGCTGGGGTGGGTTTGTTTGTGGGAAATTTTTTGGCAGTGAAAGCCCAGCACCTGATTGAAAACTTCCTCTCCCCCTCATTTTCCCCCTCCCCCAGCTCCTAGGTTTGTTCTAATGTATTCTGGGGCCTCAAGCCTGCCCCCGGGGTTCTTCCTGCTATCAGACTGATGAAGCTAAGATCAGGTAGTCCTGCTCCTGCATCTACCAATGGGGAAACTGAGGCCTAGAGAATTTAAATATTCATTCTGTCGCAGGAGGCTCAGGACTCTGCACATATTCTAGGCCCTTTCGGTGTCTCGCTGCATCCCCAGGGTAGCACAGGCTCCACAAGTAAGAACTTGGACTGTTCATATTTGAGGTTCAGATGTATATAAGCATATCTGATGGATATTGAGGTTGTGGGGAAAGGAGGCATTGGAAGCCAGATCACAATGGAGACAAGGTGGTCCCGAGAGAAAACATCACTCTAAGTGTGGAGGGAGGCTGGCACAGAGGACCAGGTTAGTCAAGTGGCTTGAAGATAAGAAGCACTAGTTGTGGGCATAGTGTAAAGCTCTTCTTAGCCCACTTTGGTCTGGCCAAAAAACTGTTTCAGTAAGACACTTGGGGTCCAGCAAAGTGGGATAAGAGAAATAAAGGGTGCACCCCTAATGATAAGCAAGAGTGAGAGAGCAGGTGAGAAAGAGAGATAGCCCTGGGGATCTGGAGGTGAGCGAAGATGCTGAGTTAGTGGGGTGGCAGGGATTGAGCTCACACGGAGCATGAGAGGTCAAAGGTAGGTCAGTGCCCCTGAATGGGTAGCCCAAGAGGAGCCCTGGCTGCACGGCAGACTGAGGCAGGCAGCAATGCAGCAATGACAATCTGGAGGTGAGTTGGGATGGAACCCATAGCAGTGGAGACAGTAGGGGCAGTGGACATCTGGGGTGAACCTGAAGTCCCATATAGGCTTCATCAAAGTGGTCAAACTGAGAGACGCAGGCAACGGCCAAGTGGGACAGAGGAATAAGCAAACTGAAACCACTGAGACAAAGTTTTCTAATCTTTGTCACATAGTGGTGTATGTACAAAAATATTTATTTGTCCCAGTAGAGTAGAGGGACAGACTGTTTGGGGCCAGAGGTGAATGGATTGGGGGTTGTAAGAGCCCAGGGCTTGGGTTGTAAAAGCCCAACCCCCTGGCTGCTCAGAGGGTTGAGGAAATAAACTGAACACATCAATAAGAATGTGTTCACTGGTTGGGAAGCTCTGCAGTAAGGAATGTATTTTTCTCAAGTAAGAAGAGGTCTTGGGGAGATAATCCAGGGTTGCTGTAACAGCTTAGAGATACCACTGAGGACCTAGGCACCTCATGTGCTTCTAATCTGTCGTTCATAGTTTTCGACTATTGCCTTCATGGTTGTAACAAGACACTTGCAGCTCCAGACATCACATGAGCATTCCAAGTGGGAGGAAGGAAGAGGGGAAAGAGGGCAATGGCAAAGGGAAAACACTGTGTCATCTTTTTTTTTTTTTTTTTTTTTTTTGCGGTACGCGGGCCTCTCACTGCTGTGGCCTCTCCTGTTGCAGAGCACAGGCTCCGGACACGCAGGCTCAGCGGCCATGGCTCACGGGCCCAGCCGCTCCGTGGCATGTGGGATCTTCCCGGACCGGGACACGAATCCATGTCCCCTGCATCGGCAGGCAGACTCTCAACCACTGCACCACGAGGGAAGCCCTGTGTCATCTTTTAAAGAGCTTTCCTGAAAGCCTCACCAAGGACTTGTTACATCTCATTGGCCAGAGCTGTGTGATGTGCCCACCTCTAACTGTAAGGAAAACTGAAAGGTGTTTTGTAGCTAAGCATTTTGTTGCCCCAATAAAATCAGAGTTCTGTTAGAAAGGGAGAAGAAATGTGGGTAGGCCTGTGACAAATGCTGCATGTATTCAGGGAACAGTACCTAGTTTTGCTTAGTTGGACCCCAAACTGTGAGGCAGGAAGAGGAGAAGGATGTGGCTAGTTGAGCCATCAGAGCCTAGGTGATGCAGGGCCTTGGAAGTCATTCTCAGGCTTCTGGACCATAACACCTTGGTGATGGGACTCCACTGATGGGATGTAGGCAGGGAAGTGATTTGGTCAGATTAGTGTTTTTGGCAGATCATTCTGGCTAAGGGGATGAAAGGAGTGCAGATGTTGAGGAGGAGAGGTCTCCTATGAGGTTAGTACCATAATCCATGTACATACATAGAAGGTCTCCAGTTAATCTCTGAATGAGATGATAAGACTTAAACTAGGATATCAGACATGAGGAGGGGGAGGAGGGGAAGAATCTGAGAAATTTTCAGGGGTAAAAATGACAGGGTTTGGTAATTGATTGTATAGTTAGGGGAAGGGGGTTGGAGTTTAGAAATACCCCTGGATTTCCCCCATTTATTGGGATAAGGAATACAAGAGAAAAAGTAGATCTGGAATAAAAAGTCGACACTTGAACAACATGGGTTTGAACTGCATGAGTCCACTTATACATGAAATGTTTTCAATAGTAAATACCACAGTACTATACAATCCATGGTTGGTTGAATCCGGGATGCAGAGGGCTGACTATAAGTTACATTCAGATTTTCAACTGCCAGGAGAGTTGGCGCCCCTAATCCCCGAGTTGTTCAAGGGTCAACTGTATAATTTGTTCAAAATCTCACAGGACGTTGGTGGCAGAGTTAGGAACTGAGTCCTGCTCTCCTGGGCCAGTGCTCTTTCCATTACTCTATTCTCCAACCTCTATCCTCTGGAGCCAGGAAAAACAGTCCACTGATGTCATTGGATCCACTGATTCTTCTCCCCCTTCTCTACTCACCAAGTCATGAGAGCCCAGAGATGAAGTTAATATGATGGTAGCACCTTGCTCCTGGAGGGCCCAGTTTGACGAGGATGTGCTAAGGGGGTGGGCAGATGGGGCCACCATAAACCCCAGCCCTGCTCTCACTGATGCTGGGGATCAGGGAGGGCCTGAACTGAGCATTAGCTTCTCCCCACAACTATTCTTTCTCTAATCCCTGCTTCATGGTTGGCTTGTATGTTAATTTCCCATTGCTGCTAGAGCAAATTACCACAAACTTTGTGGCTTAAAACAACACAAATTTATTCTCTTATAGTTCTAGAGGTCTGAAGTCTAAGATCAAGTGAGGGACTTCCCTGGTGGTCCAGTGGTTAAGAATCCACCTTCCAACACAGGGGACGTGGGTTCGATCCCTGGTCGGGGAACTAAGATCCCATGTGCCATGGGACAACTAAGCCCGTGCTGCAACTACTGAGCCCACACGCTCTGGAGCCCGAGCAACAACTAGAGAAGCCCATGCGCTGCAACAAAGAGCCTGCATGCCTCAACGAAAGATCCCGCATGCGGCAACTAAGACCCGAGGCAGCCAGAAATAAATAAATAAATAAATAAATATTAAAAAAAAAAAAAAGATCACGGTGAGGACAGGGCTGTGTTCTTTATGGAGTCTTTATGGGAGAATCCATTTCCTTACCGTTTTCAGCTTTTGGAGGCCACCTGTGCTCCTTGGCTTGTGGGCCCTTCTTCACATCACCAGCACATTTTGCTTCCATCATCACATCTCCTACTACTGACTGATCCTCCTGCCTCCCTTTTATAAGGACTCTGTGATCACATTAAGCTCATCTAGATAATCCAGATATAATAATCCAGAATAATCTCTCCATCTCAACAGAATCACATTTGCCAAGTACTTTTGACCATGTAAGGTAACATACCCTTGAGGTCCAGGGATTGGGATGTGAACATCTTTGGAGGGGCCGTTATTCAGCCTACCAGAGCTGAGCACCTTCATTCTTTTTGTGCTCAGCCTTGTGCCTGACAAATAGAGCACAATCCTTGCCCTTGATGAACTCACGGTTTAGGGGCAAAGGCAGAGAAGTCAATAGCAAATTACTGTGCAGTGTGAGAGAGGGAAGAACAGGGACTTTGGGAAGCCAGAGGACTGGTACATAACCTGGTGTGGGTGGTCGATGGGGGGAGGGAGCTCCAGAAGAGACAGTATCCATGCTGAATTTTGAGGAATGTGTAAGAATTAACCAAATGAATAATAATGATAATAATAATAAAAGCAAACATTTATTAGTTACTGCTATCTGCCAGGTTGTGTTTTAAGCACTTAACACATGTTAATGCATTTGATCCTCTCTATACCATGTAAGGTGGGTACTTTATCATCCCTGTTTTATAGATGAGTAAACTGAGGCTTTGAGAAGATGATCCATCAGCTGGAATTTAGGTCCTTCCCACTACTCTTTTTTTAAAAAATATTTGTTTATTTATTTTTTAATTTTGGCCGTGCCGGGTCTTAGTTGTGTCATGTGGGATCTTTGCTGAGGTATGCGAACTCTTAGTTGTGGCATGCAAGCGGGATCTAGTTCTGTGACCAGGGATCGAACCTGGGCCCCCTCCATTGGGAACACGGAGTCTTACCCACTGGACCACCAGGGAAGTCCCCCTTCCCACTACTCTTCAGGTAAATATCAATGTCTTTCCACGGCTCATGAGGTCCTTGGTGATCAGGTCCCTTCTACCACTCCCATCCCAGACCCATCCCCACCTCCAATGCTGAGTCACTGGGGGCTCCTTTCAGCTGAGCCTCGTTCCTCTCCACCTCTGGGCCTTTGCCCAGGCTATTACCCTCTGCCTAGGATGGGATATACTCACCTTATCCTTCAGATCTCAGCTGAAATGCCACAGTATCAGGGCATTCCTGTCCTCAGCGGGGCAGGTGTCCTTGTTACTCACTGTCAGAGTAGCCTGCACTTAACCTTAACAGCACTTACCCCCTACTGTATTCAAACATCTCTTTTGTCCCCTCATTGTATTCTCAGTGCTATATAGTAGGGGGTCAATGAATATTTGCTGAATCAATAAAAAATATAGGGGAAGATGAGTCTAGGAGTAAAAGCAGGAGCAAGACTGTCAGCACCTAGTCCAACACTTTCCTTAAATCTTTGGGAAATTGAGGCCCAAAGAGGTGCAGTGACTTGCCCAATATCACACAGTAAGTCAGAGGAAGAGCTGAAGATTCTGACACCTGGTTCTGGGTTACTTCCATGGTTCCCAGTGTGATGCACCTGACCTTGTCCCAATGTCTGCCTGTCCAAGTATGATTCATCCTTCAAGATATAGCTGATTCCTAAACATCTCTAGGATGCCTTTCTTTTTACACCTCAATTTCATCCCACCCTGCCAAAGTTAGAATTGACTGCTCTTTTCTCTGTGCTCCCCAAACACCCTCTGGCTTTGATCTCACCCTGTGATGCTCAGCTTACATTTTTTTTTTTTGTGGGCTGCGTTGGGTCTTTGTTGCTGCGCGCAGGCTCTCTCCAGCTGTGGTGAGCAGGGGCCACTCTTCATTGCCGTATGCAGCCTTCTCATTGAGGTGGCCCCTCTTGTTGCAGAGCATGGACTCCAGGCGCCCTGGCTTCAGGAGTTGTGTCTCGCAGGCTCTGGAGCACAGGCTCAGTAGTTGTGGTTCATGGGCTTAGTTGCTCTGTGGCATGTGGGATCCTCCCGGACCAGGGCTCGAACCTGTGTCCCCTGCATTGGCAGGTGGATTCTTAACCACTGCACCACCAGGGAAGTCCTCAGCTTACATTTGAGCTCTTCCAAGGCAAGCACTGTGTCTGATTCCTCTGTACAGATGTGATGTGTGAAGTGTGCTGTGATACAGGAAAGCAGAGAGAGGTGGGATTGTCCAGGAATCCCTAACCCAGCCTGAGGGTCAGGGAAGGTTCTCTGGAGGCAGTGAATCATGAGCTGAACAAGCTGGATTAGCCATGTGGGTGGTACATGTGTGTATGTGTGTGCTTTGAGTGAAATAGGGCCTGGTGGTGGAGGGCAGGGCATTCTAAGGAGGGGAATCTTAATATTTGTGAGTTGGGATAATGAGATATTCACATGGTGGGTGGGTTGGGGGGCAACCCAAAGCCCCTTTTCTCCGAAGGATTCAAATAAGGAGGTTGAACTGACTTCCAAGGACTTTCCATAGCTAACAAAGCAGGCAAGGCCAAGACCAATTGTGTGACAAGTTGGGGAGGGCTTCCCTTTACAGATAGTCTGATTGGATCATCTTGGGTGAGACAGAACTTACGACTCTTGTGCCTACAGCCAAGAGGAGTAGGGCTTGGGGATAACAGTCTTTTCCCAGGTATTTGCTTATGAATGGAAGAGCCTCATTCTCTGCTCCAAAGCCTTCTGGCATCCTGCTTTTCTAAAGAAGTCCCCTGCCTCAGCCTGAGCATTCAACTCTTTTTCTGTTATTCTGCTGCCATCCACCCACCACTGCCTACCTAAGCTCCTCAGCACCTGCCGTCATCCCTTCACCAGCCCCAGGAAGGCCTGTCTTAGCTCCACCTTGCCCAACCACTCCCCACTGTACTGCACAGGCTGCTCAAGCTGCCTGCCCTGCCCAAGCCATTCTTTACCAGCGGGCCATGTTGTCTAGCACATGACCCCAGCCCTGGCTTCAGCTATTTGGACCAGGTTGGGCTGTGAGAAGGCGAATTAATGGTACCAGCAACTTGTAAACACCAACCAACCAGGGCCAATCCGGTCCCACTCTCTGGAATTTGAACTGTTTATTCAGGGAGAAGTGGACCTCTGGTAAAGAGAAATCATTGAAAAGCCACAGTGAGTAAGGAAGTGAAATGGCTGAGTCACTGTAGTGGCCGGGCTCCAGGGGACGGACCAATTTGTTCTCTGTTGGCTGAGGAACAATCAGAGCCTCTGCTGGTGTGCGGCTGGAGTTACTGTATTTCGAAAGCAGCTGAAGTGCAATGAGACCAAGTGAGATTCCCAAGAGCTTATTCCCACACGCATCCCTACTATTTTGTCCCTCCTTTACTTGAGGGTTTCTCTGTTCTTTACATCCAGGGGCATCCACCAACCTGGCCAGTCGGCCCTGTCCAAGGTGGTCTTTTCCTCTGGGAATCTTTCTGGCTACAGTTTAATTCCTACTATTCTTCACTGAGTGCTAGAGACTTGATGTATTTTATCTCTAATTCTTCCTTCTCTGATGAGGAATCTCGGAGGCATTAAACAATTTGCCAGGGAATTCAAACCCAGAACTTTCTTTCACCAGAACTCTCCTCTTACCTCCAGGCCATATTCTCTTCCCTTTCTGGGCCCCGGAATACTCCTTTCACTCCCCACAGATTTTATAAAATTTCCTGTAATTCTCCTTTCAGCACAGAAACTATCTGGCATGGCTAAATAATTGTTTCATATGTCTTGTCTTTGTAACAGAATCCCAAACTTCCATTCCTGTTTCTTGTTTGTTTGTCTTCTGTCATAGCCTACTGCACAGTGTCATGCACGAAATAGGTGGAAGAAAAAAAAAAAGGCTGCATATGTTTACGGATCGTGTGCCCCTAGCTCAGTGCCTGGCATGTGGCAGATGTTCAGGGTAAGGATTCTAGTGTAGACAAGGCTTAGGTGGGTTCCTCCCTGCCCCCCACCACCCTGCAGTACCTCACAGGTAGGTGGGTGTTCAACTGATGGTGGTGGTCACATTAAAAGGCCGTCAGTGTGCTTTAGTGGAAAGACACTGAGTTGGAGCCAGATGGCATGGGTGTAAATTCCAGTTCTGCACAACCTTGGGCAAGATACTTAAGTCTCTGAGTCTGTTTTGTCAGATGTAAAGTGGGGATTATGTTATGTGCCTCCCAGGATTGTTTTGAGGATTTGGGGGCAACACAGGTAATGAAGGAGCTCCGACCACAGTCATACTGGTTCACACAATGCTTTAATTTGTAGGGAGACTCACAGGGCCAGCTCCAAGGGCAGCTAAGGTGGCTTGTAAACATTCTTACCTTCTGATCCTATCCTTGACTCTTTTCTACCTCAATGACTTTTGGTGGTTTAAATAGATCTATCAACAAATAATCTTGTTTTTTGGCACTGCTGAGCAAACTGTGTTTAAAAACTATTACTTTTAGTTTTCCTTGGTCAATTTGCTTGTAAACCAATATTATTGGATCTGTTTTTCCATTAAAGATTTGGGGAGAAGTTTAGCCCCAGGCACAGGGCATTAATGTTATTTCCCTTGTTCGTTACATAACAGGACTCATCTCCACCTTTAATTGAAATGAAGCTCTAATTATGACAGAATTGGATCATAGCCAGGGTGGTATAACTGGGGGCTTTGGGGCCAGATAGGCCTGGGTTTGAATTCTGTCTTCACCACATACTCACTTGCAAAAGATATCAAATCTCTCTGAATCTCTTTGTGTTCAGTGTTAACGGGTGATGTTACCCTTCACTGGGTTGGCAGAAGGACAGAATGCTAAATGTATAGTGTCTGGCATATTGGAAAGATAATAAATGCTAGTGCTCTTTCTAGAAAACATTTCTTAAACCTCGAGGACTTTGCTGGAAACTCTTTAAAATAATTACATGGCATCTTGGAGTGGCATGTGAGTCCACTTTGTATTTGAACTACTAGTAGATCAAGCTGGACTTGCATAGGGAAGCTTTTTGGTAATTAACCCGGGGTTGGGTGATTTTAAGCCAGTTTTCATTCTGCTGCAGAAACAAAAAAAGATGAGACTGGAGAAATGCTATTCCTTTAATTGAAGGAACACTTTTATGTTCTCAGGTCTATTTTAATCTTAAGTGCCGATTATGCATCATTCTCTCCTGTTAACAGACACTTCTGTAAGTGATCTGCACAGAGAGAAATATGATTCTAACATAAATACTGTACCATGAGAAATTATCATATTACCTAATATGCCAAAAAGTTAATAAGATAAAGGAACAGTACGAGCCATTTTTGGACAATGTTAAAACTTGATTTTAGCTCATGGAAATAAAATGTAATTTCCTTTTATTATTCTCTTTTTCAGGTAGAACAAAGCAGTGAAGGGTGTAAGGATATTATACAGCTGTGTTCTGTGAACTCCTGTTAAGGCTGTGGAATGGATCCAGGAAGGATGGCCTCAAATTAAGATTTTAATGGCTCTTCCATTTAGAAATCACACTCTTGCTTTTAATGCTGTCTTGTTAGATCTGATTTTTGACTTTGCAGGTGAAAGTAGAAAACCCCATTTCCTATTCAACTGTACAAATGTTTGCCTCTGTGTGTTTGCATGTGTATGTCTGTTAGGGAACAAATGCATAGTGCCTACGGAAAGTCAGGACAAAACAATTTCAGGAACTGGGAGTTCCTGAATCATCTATGGTAAAAGGCAATTAAATGCCAAATTTTGACAAGGATAAAGTAGCCAAACCCAAATACTGACTGAATAGGGGCCCCAAGAGACTTTGTGAGTGTCAAATGTACTCTTAAATGTTATTCTTTGGCGTTTAAATGTTTTATTCAACAAATAATGATTAATTTTGATGAAAGAAATTTAAACAGGACTCAAGTTGATAAAAACTGCTGGCTGCAACCATCATTTGGTCAGTGCTTGACCTTCGGTAGTGGATGTAAGTAGTTTTGATGCTGGTGGTGATGATGTGGGGTGGTTATAGATACTAGCACGTGTTTTTGGCCCTCTTCTGTTCCTATCACTTTGACAGAAATAACACTAAGTAAGTGCCTTCAGCCTTCTCTGGCATGCCAATTCTTCATCCAAGCAAAACATAACATACCTAGGACCTGAAATTTAATAATCTCTGCATTCTTGTGATTTGTTAGACCTTTCCTACAAACACCTACAGAAACTATACAATGTTTGCCTGGAGATTTGAGGTAACAGGCTTACACTGACAGCAAGACAGATTTTTTATTAGATGTTAGGCAGACAACTTGTGCTGATGATGGGAAGTGTTGCCAAGAGAGTGTATGTAGAATGTCCTTCGTTGGATGTTTTAAAGATCTATTGAAACACCTACAGCTAATTGTGAAACTTTCAGGACAGATCTGTTGGAAGCTGGGGAATGAACTACATGAACTGGTGAGATTCCATCAACTTCCAATATTCCAAAATAAGTATCCATTTGTTTAAAGTGCACTAAAATGACCCCTTTAACGAGCAGGGGTGGTGATGATTGGTAATAACTATCATAGGTTTGGCGGCAACATTTTTAGATCCTATGTACACATTTGCGAAGCTCTGTTATTACTGGGGGTAGTAATTCGTTTGAATGCCCATTTCTCTTCAGAAAAGGAACATAGCAGCTTGTCTTTAGACAAAACTAAAAGAAGAATCTTTAAGTATGTGAAGTTCAGGCTGACTTAGAGTTTTAATATTTAGCTTGGTTAATTAAATCCTATTCTTTGCCCTGAATTTAATTATCCCAACCATTGAGGTAATTTAATATAATAATAAAAAAGGAGCTAATGAGAAATGGAAGAGACTCTGACTATTCCTTCATCTGGATCAGTGGGGGCATTTCTTCTTCAAGTGTCAGTTTGTGGATGGTGATGTGATGTTTTATGGGGTATTATGAATTTTCAATTAGTGAGAAGATGAAAAAGACAGACAGCAGATCATCAATGAATGATCATATCAGGAAATCACTGAAAAACTCATCTGTAAAGTTCAGGGCATATTTTAATATGACTTCATGATACCTTAGGCAGTCTTTTCCCCCTAGGCTGAGCTTGAATCACGTTCTTCTACGCAGTATGAAAAAGTCCTTGTTTAAGGTTTCTATTCAAAGGTAAGAAAGTCAGATACTTGACACTTCTAAGCAAAAATGAGTTTAAATAAAGAGGTGACCTTTCTTTTCACTTCCAGTACAAAATGGTCTGTTTCCTTACTGTTGCGCAAGCTTTGCCACCTCAATGCTGAGGTGCCGTGCAGTTGTATCAGACTTGGATTCAAATCCCAGCTGGAAATTTGCTAGCTGTTTCAAGTTAATCTCACTGAGCCTCAGTCTTGTCATCTGTGAAATGAGGATAGTGCTATCTCCTTCTTCCAGATGGCTGCAGGACCAAGAGAGAGAACGTAGAGGGCACCACACAGCCTGTCTGACGCATAATAGAAGCTCTGCAAATAGTGACTCCCTTTCTTCTGCACAAGTCACAAGTATGCTTATAAATGAATAACAAACACTAGTGGATCATAATGCCAAACACAGTGCCAAATGTGTCGGCTCATTATCAACCAGGACAGTGCTCCTCACACTTTAAAGTACCAGTGATTCACCTGGGGAGCTGGTTAAATATAGCTTTGCATTCAGCCAGAGATTCTGCATTTTAACAAGCTCCCAGATGACACTTAAACTGCTGGCTGGAGACCATACCTTTAGTAGTGTGGAACTAGGGCAATGACTTTTGAATACTGAGTTGACTTTGAGAGACTGGGCTAAGTTGCAAAACAGAAATTTACTCTACTTTTTTGTTTGTTTGTTTAATGGTAAAAATATTGGGGCAATCTGAAGATGCTACAGAAAAAAAAGTGTGAGTGAACACATTTAAAAATCTGGGAAGCTCGAATCCATTCTACACACTTTCATTTATTGTCTGGACAAAGTACAAATAATTCAAACACAACAAGATTATGAAAAAAAACATTTACAATACTTTCCCTCAGAAATCATCTAAACTAGCAAGATTAACATGAAGTCATTCATTATAACTAAAGTATACAACTGCCTGGTCCTAAGATTTTTTTTCCTTTTTTTTTCCCCCCCAAGAGTGAACACTTTATAGAGAAGAGATTTTGGCATGCCTTTCCCACTAATGCTTAGCAAATGCATCAAACTTTGCCAGCAAACTGAGTTCATTCATAGCAGGTGATGTTAAAAGGTTTCCCTGAATGTTGAATGAGTGTTCTCTGAACTGAAATCTGGTGTTTTTTTCTCAAAACCGAAAAGAGGAAAAAAAACAGAAAAAAAATTTAAAGGAGGAGTCTATGATGCAGCCGTGGTTTTCGTTACCTCTCTACCACTACGGCTACTACTACAAAGTTTGCCTCTTTAGTGTGAAAACAACAGTTCTGTCTACATGCACTTAGTGGGTTCAGCATGAGAAAAAACGCACAAAATAAGCACAAGTTATAAATAACCATAACGTTTTATTACCATTAAGACTAAACTGGTATTGAAAAGATTGTATATAACAAGACAAGAAAAGCAATAGCAAATTTAACTATCAACTAGATTATGCATAGCGAGTAACTGTTTCTATTACCCAGGGAAGAGCATGAACCCTTGTATTTTTTTGTTTTGTTTTTGTTTTAAATATATAACCGTACAAAGCACAAATATACTAAAATGATCAGTGCACTGGACGTGGGAGAATGCTCCCTCAGTCATTTTGTTCCCTTAGCTCTGTTTTGTTTTCCCCAATCTGAATTACGTTAAAATAAAGACCCAGTTGTTTTTATTTTTCTACTGTGCAGTAAGAAAAAATATTCACAACAAACATGACAATATATCAAACAATAGTTCTACACAAGTTACCTTGATACCTCTTTAACTGTCACTTAAATATCATAAGAAAACATTTTAAGACATATACAAACAAAACTAGCCAAGTGTTACAACTTATAATAAATTAACCCAAAGAAAAAATAACTTTATATATATATATTTATATTGTATATACACATACACACACAACAGAATGACACAATAATATGCTTCTTCCCATAGTTTAAGTAAACAAATAAGTAGTCTAGCCAATCTAGCTATATTTGATCTCGGCCATAGGCATCATCACATCTGCGATTAAATAAATAAGTGTTTCAAGCAACATAAACAGTGTTTCAAATGTACCAACACAGCCCAATTCTATCAGCATGGGCTACAAAGTGAATTTGAAAATTCCTTAATGAATTTAAAGCAAATGTAGTTTTTGTTTTCCTCTCCTAAACACATTACATTTAACTATGATACTAAGATATGTAAATAATTTCGTAGCACCTACTGCTCAAACTAAGGAAGTTTTAGATCAAAAGGAAAAATTAATCTTTTTAATTTTTGTTCTGCTGACATCCCATACTGATGACTTAAAGAAAAACTGTCTTTCAACTCATCTCCTTGCTTTTGGGTTTTGACTGTGGGGAACTGTGGTACCCTGGGTAGAATGAACACTCCTTTCCCCTAGTAATTAATAATTTTTTTATTATTATTACATGCTATGAAAAGATATGAAGATCATCTGTTTATAGCCCATCCTTCAAAAAACAGTCTACGAATCCAGTTTAAAACACACATCTTGATCTCTAAAAAGTTACCAGTGCAGTATGAACGCGACAAAGTTGTCAATTTCCCCTAAATTAGCCAGTCAAAATATTTTTTTCTCAAATCCAGATTCTCTTGTAAAAATTCTTTATATTTTATAAAAATAGATTTTTCTTGAAACCCATTTTCAGCAAAGAGACCACCTCTTTGGCAACGTTAATGTTATTAAATTGTTAATGTCATCAGGTATCCCCCTCGCCCCCATCCCCTAACAGAAGACTGTTTTAGTTCACATGATATAAAAGAAAAAAGGAAAAATAAAAAAATTTGCAAAAGTTTCTTTAATTTTTGCAATTTTTATTATTCCTCTTTAATTTGTGTGGGTTTTTTTTTTTAACCAATCTGATTGGATCAACATTTTGACAAAAAAGAAAAATCTTTATTTTCTTTCTTTGAATCCCATTACTTTGTAAAAATTGTTTTATTTTTATTATTTTTTTTTGTTTTTTGTTTTTCTTCTTCAAATGAGCGAATGGTCATCTTAAAAAGACCCACCTTCAAGGAAGGTAGTAAAATTAGCTGGCTGGGTAAAAATCCCTGCACATCGCTATCTATGTATATTATAGTCAACAACGACAGCTATGAAAGAACATTCAATGCATCAAAGGTATTTTTTTGTGTTTTTTTCTTTTTTTCTAAGCATTATAAAATCCTTTCCTGGTACACCTCAGGATAATCCAATGTTTTAATACTTAGGCAACACTGGCTTATAAAGTCCATGGTTGAATATAAGCCTTGAAAAGTTTGTTTCTCTCTCTTTTGTGTGTGTGCGTGTGTATGTGTGTGTGCGCGCGTGTGTTTTGTTCGTATATATTTATATATATATTTTAATAAGTAAGGATGGGAAATTCAGGACTTGTGGGCTTTGTTGGTTTTAAAGGAAACTTGCAACACTCGGTCTCCCAGGCGGTACCCGTTGAGGCTGGCAATGGCCATGGCTGCCTCATCATAGTTGGTCATGGTGACAAAGCCGAATCCCTTGCACTTGTTGGTGTTGAAGTCACGGATGACTTTGACGTTGTTCACCGCACCAAAGGGGCCAAAGAGCTGCCAGAGGACACTCTCGTCGGAATCAGGGGACAGATTGTAGACAAAGATGCACCAGCCTGTTCCTGTGTGACCAGGGATGTTCATTCCCACAAGGCTTGTCATCCCGTCAATGGTGATTGGGGAGAACCTGGGGGGACAAGCAGAAGGGGGGACTGGTCCAGACATCAGTCTGACCGTGGATAACACACAGATGCACAGACACAGACACGGGGCAGAGGCCTGAGTGAGTGTTTGCAGGAGAGTCTTCAGGGTTTGAAAACCAAAATACAAAGACTAATGTCTGTGGCATTTCTTCTAATGGGAACAGTTAGACTGGCTACGGCACGTATATGCCAAGAGAAAGGCCTAGGTCAACCACTAAGAACCAAGAAGAACTCCCAGAGCAAGTCTCTGTCATACTATCAAGTATATGTTCATAGGGTATCCCACTCTGACCCTCACCCTCCCTCCCCACAATAGATCGTGAGCTCTTCAGAGAAGGGGCCCCACTTCATTCATCCTTTTGCTCTACTTATTTATTCAGTGGAGCCCATATGGGAATCTCACAGACATGACACGTAGAAAACACTTAATAACTGCTTATTGATTGAACAGGTGAATAACACTGGTGGATGTCGATGCTCGGGACATTTCATTTATTTTTTAAGGCAGTTTAGGAGATGGCCCAGAAGTGCTCAAGTCTACCATCTTTGCAGTCCCTTGACTTAACGGTTGTCAAAGATCTCTCAGTATTATCAGGCATGGAGATACACGAGATCTCTAGATATTATGGGGCACGGAGGTACACCCATTGTTATTAATCCAATGGGTGGCTTATGTTTCATTTAGCATTTATTCAAAAGAGTTCCAAAAAAAACCCTGAGCAATAATAATAAAGACGTATCACTCCTTGATGCTATATTATCTGGAATTCATTTCTAAGCGTCACAGGAGTGAGATTTCAAGTGGTGTGTGCACTTATATATCTTGAATCACTGTACATCAGAAAAGCAAAAAACTGTTTTTTGTCCTATTACAACTACTTTTGTATTAGGCTTCAAAATCTTCTCAGTTTTCACGTAATCTTGAAAAGAAAAACAATCCTTTAGATTCTATTCACCGTCTGATAAAATATGTATGTGATTCATGATGGATGCATCAGATGAAACAATTAGGTTACCAGTGCCCACAGCAGAAAAAATATTTATTAACATTTTACTTTAAACCAAACTCATACGGGTATTTTGACTCTATACACTGACTAGTATCTTGCTTTTCATTTGGTTAGTTTTTTTTTTTTTTTTTTTTTTGAAGTGGGGGATAGGAGGAGAGGAAGCAAAAACTGGGGAAGTGAATGGATAAAGTGTCGTTTAGGAATGTTTTAAAAATATGCCTATATTATTAGAGATTCAAAAGTCCTATGAAAGAATAGTTGTGTATCTAACTAAAATTTAGATAATCCAATGGCCGCTGAAGATATGCTAAACATAACGACTCAACAGATATTATTTTTGGTATTGTTCACTACGTCAGTCTTCCCTTTTACTTAAAAACAAATAACAGGACAAAACCAAAAACATCATGGTACAGATTCTTAGAAGGGCAAACCCATGTCTAATCGTTATTTGCATTATTTCTGAACATTGTCTTCTCAACCTTCTCTCCTCCAACTGAGTCAACTGACCTCTTTCGGTTTATAGGTAGAGAACGGCTCAATATTGTAAGGCCAAAGTCAGGGCCAGCAAAGAGGTTTCAAGGAGAGCCTCAGCTCTAGATGGTAATGTTACCTGGAGCACTTTGGTAGGAAGGACTCTGGATCCAAATATGGGTTTAACAGGGAAAGAGAATGCTCTTATCAACTTGTGAAGTTTACTGTGGGTGGGGAACTGGAGGAGATGGCAGTGTGCACGCTGCATTGCAGTGTCTTCCCTGACCTCACCTATGTATAAGCATCACTCTCTTCACAATATTTGGTGCAACTTCACAAAAGTTCAAGAGGAGCAAAGGTATGGGACAGAGCTGGGAAAAAGTGTAAAATGCGTGGGAACAGGCAAGCAGTACGCTAGACATGTGGAGATAATTCACAGTTACCCTCATGGGGGCTGGGATTGAGATTCAAGAGGCTGGCACCCTGACAGTGAAGTCTGCAGTCAAGTTACTTTCTCCACTGCATGCCAGTTTCCAGAGCAGGGTACCTACCATGCACCGCAAGTGGTGAAAGGCCTGCCTCATACAGGGAGTGTGACTTGGACTATTCAAGACCACATCTCTTTCCCTTGACCGCAGGAAGGGGAATTAAAGTGTGCAGCTCTACAGAGCAGGATGATGAAGATGCTATCTCCCTAGCAGCTCAGTGGGGCTTATCAAAAGTACACGTGGGAATCTCATGGACACAGTGACATAAAGCACCCAACCTCCCGAGATTCAGTTTTCAGACTAGGTCTGGAACACCCTTGTGACTACATTCAGAAAGTCCCCCAAACCTTAACACCACAAAAAGGTTTTAAATAAAAGAAACAGCAAGTTTAAAACATACATACATATATAACCAAGGGAGGATTGCTAATAACTGCTAAAACCTGTAACGAAAGAAACCCCTGGTTGAGGTGCACACAGATACACTTCATTCTCAGGCTGGGCCCTGAAATGCACTTTGAGCTGGGGGCGGGAGTCATAAGGTCATCCATGCACTTATTCATGCTTTGGCCAGGGCTGGTAGTCCGAAATCTAATTTTTCCACTGACAATCATAAGATGATTAGCAAAATGTTCTAATTTTCATTTGCTGGAATCTGCCCTCTTAACTGAATCTTGGCATTGCTAATGTAAAACAGTTGCTTTGCAAGTTTGAAAAATCATCTGGCAAAGAGTCACAGCCTTCCCTCTTAGGGGAGCCGCTCAGAGGACCAGATTATTAAAGGCTTGGTAGCTGTGGCACCTGAACCATAGGAGAAGCCCACCTGCAAATAAAAGAAAAAGTGAAACACACAAACACACTTTGTGTGCCCTAAAAGAAACAAAACCAACTGAGGTCTGAAAGTAAAAGAGAATTTGACATGCTGGTGGAAGAAAAAGGAAGAATTAAAAAAAAAGTAAAGTTAGTGAATTAAAAAAAAATTCTAGCCCCAGTCTGTGCCAACACGGACATCTGGCAATCTGTGGAGTTTTAATTACCTCTTTACGCCATAGGCCATATTAAGCAAATTGTCCAGCCTGCAAAGAGAAGGAGGGTCTCTGGGTTAATGCCTCACAGATGGCAAGATCGCTCAATGGAACTATTAATAAGAATGCTCCATTTTCAAAGAAGAAAAGCTCAAAAACTTTCCCCAGTGCTTAGGAGTCTATCCGCTGGTAGTTCCCCCTTTTCCTGCCTCCAACTAAAGTAATTCATGTTCAGGTCAACGCCGGAGTTTAAAGCAAGTGTCTAATGAACCTTCCTTTCTTTCAAGGTCTCAATTAATCCCCCCCCCCCCACCTCTCAGAACATTTGTGAGGATTTTATTTTACGTTGTGCTGTGAAAATTTTTAAAGAGGGGTGGCATCTTAAGTTGTTCACTTTTACTGTAATGAAATTTATGAATAAAGGTCTCTGCTCCAGATTAACAATGTAAGCACACACATCCTGCATATCAGAATGGATCTTTTCTCTTAGCCTGGCTACTTTAAATCTTCTTACCACACCCATTTTTTTTTTTTGATGGGGGTGGGAGGTTTGAGGGTTCAGATTTTTTAAACAATTAGCTTACTATTTACAACCTGAAAGCACCTCCCAGCAAACTGCCATTTTGTTATAATCTCCTTCACCTTCAGTATCTTTCTTGGGGATAAGCTATTCACGTCATGGGGCAGTAGTAACCATAGTTTCCACCATTAGAAGCCTGCTGGAAAGGTTTTTTTACACAAATACTGCATGTACTCTCACACAAAATAAAAATTAGATGACTTGGACTCTTCGTGAAATCATTAACCCTTTCATGTTCAGGGGGCGTATGGAAGTACACTCCAGAGGCTGATTTTTCTCCTCCTTGTGGCTAGGTGGAAGGGCCTACTATCTTCCCATGTGATGTTCGAAAAAGAGAAAGACCCTTTCGTTAAAGGGAAGTTGGGACCTGGGTGGAATAAAATAACTATTTAGAATTATTATGGGTAGGTCAAGAATATTCTTTTTTTTTTTGGTACACGGGCCTCTCACTGTTGTGGCCTCTCCTGTCACGGAGCACAGGCTCCGGACGTGCAGGTTCAGCGGCCATGGCTCACGGGCCCAGCCGCTCTGCGGCATGTGGGATCTTCCCGGACCGGGGCACGAACCCGTGTCCCCTGCATCGGCAGGTGGACTCTCAACCACTGCACCGCCAGGGAAGCCCAAGAATATTCTTATCTCTTGCATAACAGAGGTCGGACTACCTACATGGTCAAGGTTGGACTGCCTACATGGAGAGAAATCTGCCTTTCAGAAATGTCGCAGGAGAAGGGGAATGCCCCGTTGCACCTGGAGCTTCCTGGAGGTTGCGTACCCAGAGGAAACACTAGTAAGGCTTGGACAAAGTCTTCCTCCTTGTCTTTCCGGAGTCTGCTGACAATGTCAGAGTAAAGGTAACACAGAAGAGAGGATCCCCTCTACCCCCACCAACCCAACAGAGTTACCGGCACAAGAAGGAGGAGGGCAGAGACCAAACCATTCCCTCTGGCAAGGATGTGCCTTCTGGGCTACTCTTTTCTTTGACTTTATTAAAAGCCACTGCCTTAGCTTTAAGTCTAAACTGCCGAATGTGGTCACTTATCTGTGATTAACTCTCGTTGAAACTGAACCTCCTTATTTGGTTAAATGAAGAAATTTTGTTTCAATCAAAGAATCTGAAGATTAATCACGGTCACAGCGGTAGTTTGAAAGGGGGCTTAGAAAAGCTTAGAAAAGTCCAATCATCACATTTTACAGCGGTGGAAACTGAGATTCGGGGGCAATTTCCCACAGTGATTCCTAGAGGCAGAGGTTCTCACCCCGCCCCATGCTTCAGGGCCATGGGCTTCCCTGGCTCTTGTCCAGCACTCGTGTAGCAGGGCTCTTTCCCCTGTGGGCACGCCTACCTGAACCTCTGAGCCTGGTGGTGAAGTGGGCCAGGGTAGCGCCGGTTGGGGGACTGGTAGAGCTGGGAGAGCAGGGCCTGGCTGGACTTCTGGCTGGGGTTGTTGGCAAACTTCACAGTAATTGGTTCCGTAGCACCACTGGGCTTCTGGCCATTCAGCCCTTTGATTGCTTCTTCTGCCTCAATCCTCTTATCAAACCGGATAAATCCCACCCCTCTGGACACTCCTGGGGAAAGAGAAAGAGCCTTGATAAAGAGTGAACAAACCAAACTGGTAAACATCTCCAGGAAGAGATGCGCTGGGTCCCATGGATTCCCTTGGGGAGTCAGCCCACCTGTGGGGCCAGGGCTGAGCCTGCCTTCCTGAATCTTTTTCACCCATCAAAATGCACCTGCCTGCATTTCTGCCATCATGGCCCTGGACTGTGACTCCTACCCACAGAACACAGGCATCTTTCTCATCTGTCCCTTCCAGCTCCCCCCCACCACCCTGCTCAATCCTCAGGTCTCCCTTTAGTTGCTGTAACTGATCACCCACTGTCCAGTTTCTAGTCCTCCAATGTGTCCACCACACCTGGCAACTAAATAATCTATTTGAAAAGCAAACTCTGACCATATTATACCAGTTAAAAACATCTTTTATACTTTTTCTGTACCTTTTCAATTTTTTACCTTGTGCATAGTACCCATTCCTCATTGCTCCCTATTCCAAACACAGAAAAACAAATGAAAAAAAACCCCACAAAAATCCCTTCCATAGCTCCATGCTGCATACGGATGAATTCCAGACTGCTTGGCGTGGCATTTAATGTCCCTGATGATCTGGCCCCAACCCCCTGTTGAACCTCATGTCAGCCATGCTGAACTGCCAGATATTCCTTGAACGGGTTATGTTCTGCCTCAACTCCACGCCTTAGGGTATGTCCTATCCACCTATTCTACAGGATACATCCTATCCACCTAGCATGCTCTGTCCCTCCTTCTTGCCAGATAACTGCAAGTCATCCTCCAAAACTCTGTTCAAACATCACCTCCTTGATGGAAACTTCCTTCCCAACAGTGCCCACCAGGCACAGCATGCCTTCTCCTGAGCTCTCGTTGGGCAACGGACAGCCCTAGCAGGTACTCATCACACTGGAGTCTTGTACGGGCAGGACTGTGCCACCTTCATCCCTGGTCGCTGGTGTCCCTCTGCGCAGCGTCTGGGGCAGAGCTGCCTTCAGTGAGGGTTTGTTGCATAGTCAAATGATAAACACATGCTAAATGGCTCCCAGGGGGTGTTTTAAATTAGAGTAGGTGAAAACCTTCTGTCATCAACAATGCAGCCTGGGGGTAAGTGGGGGGAGGGATAAATTGGAAGATTGGGATTGACACATACACACTACTATATGTTATACAGATAACTAATAAGGACCTACTGTATAGCACAGGGAACTCTACTCAATACTCTGTAATGGCCTATGTGGGAAGAGAATCTAAAAAAGGGTGGATATATGTATTTGTATAACAGATTCACTTTGCTGTACACCTGAAACTAACACAACATTGTAAATCAATTATACTCCAATTAAAAAAAAAAATGCAACCTGGGTGCCTCTCTTACTGACAGGTGGTGGCCGCGGTTGCTTTTCTTTATGATGGCCAAAGTATCACAGCACCAGATCCTGGGTTATCCCTGCACTGCTGCTAACTAACTGGACAGAAGTCACATGCCCCACTTTGGACCTCTGTTTTCTCATGTGTGAAATGAGGCAGTGTGAGGTTGCCTCTAACTTTACAATGCTATCATTGGAGACAGAGCTATACATATAGGCTCTTTTCACATACAAAAGTAATGTTATTTGGTTGAGGGTTGAAAGAGACTTTGAAGGTCATTCAACCCCACTCCCAGCTTGATGGCTGAATCCTCTTTACAGCTCTGCCAAGTAGTTTAGCTGCTGCTGGAACAATTCCCACGATGGAGATCTCCTACTTCCCAAGATGGCCCATTTTAAATTTCGGCAGTTGATTGACAAAAAGTCTTTCTCTTAGCTCAAAATCTGTTTACTCATGACCCACATCCTTTTCCCCAAGTAACCACTACCTCTCTGCTCTTATGGGTCACAAGGCACTGGCTGGTGACACTGAGACACAAAATAATGGCAAAAAAATACTTAACCTGTGACTTGATCCACCAGGATTCGTGAGGTGATGATACGGCCATATTGTGAGAAGAGCTGCTCCAGTTCCTTCTGGGTCATGGTTTTGGGAAGGCCGCTAACGTAGAGGTTAGCATCCCTGATTGAGGCAGAGCTTGGACGGGCATATGAGACCTAGGAAAAGGCAAGAGGCGCTAAATCCATTACAGGCAACACCCTCTGAGTAGAGACTGAGTCGACAACTGAGATGACAGCCCCGCGTCTATCATTCTAACTCACAGCGTCAGTTCAAATAACTCTGTAGTTCAGATGTTTAGCTACTTTTGTAATAGTAATGAGAACCAGGAGAACAGCAATAGAGGAACAAGAGGAGAGCTGGTGATAACTTAAAACAAATGCACAGATAAGGGTCTCTAAGTGCAGAACGAAATAGCTACTGTATGGCAGCTGTTAAATGCAGAACTACCCACGCATGGAGTTCTGAAGATGAACCTCCTGGATGTGGGTGTATAGATGATTTACTGTATCCAACACATAATAATCTTTGAAAAAACAAAACCAAAAAAAACCCATGAAATTCTGCTCTGCAGATTTCTTTCCTTGCCAACCCCACCCCACCCCCATCCCCTTCTTGAACACATAAAAGCGATCAGGTTCTCTGCAAGATTTTTTTATGTCCCATCCTTTGCGTTGATCCAATCTGTTCCCACAAGGTCTGCTCTCGCTGAATGACAAAGTGCTGGTGAAATGGGGCTGAATGAACATCTGCTTGCGAAACTGGATATATGACCTTGTCATAACATCTGCAAGAACCAGTTGCCTTCTAACTTTGAGGCGGAGCAGATGAAACCACAATAAAAAAAAATGAGGGCACGATGGAAAGGAGGGAGGGAGAGGGCAGTGGAGAGAGAAGTGAGCCTCACCGATGGTTATAATAAGTTCGACTTTGTAAATCTGTCCTCCCGGATCTCTCAACTGCTTTTTTTTTTTCCCCAAAAAGCTAACACAGAAGTGTAAACAGATCTGAAATTCCATCTGCAAGAAGCCAAATCTGTAGCAGTACACATAAGCAAAGCAAACCCCAGCAGTCATTAATTTTAGACTTTCATTTACTTATTTATTTATTTTTTAAGAAAACAACATCAGACATTTGAAATATAATTTACAGCTAGTCTAACAAAAGCACTTTCCTGCTAAAGCTATTTCTGGGGCAGTTATGGCTCAGAATAGATGATGAAAACAGTCATTTCAGAGCACATCTGACAATGTTGGACAGGGAGGGACCTATATGCCTTATTAGCATTTTTTAGTTTTATTTAATTTGTATAACCAATTCACAGGACCTGCTAAGACTATAGGGGTGAGTGAGTGAGTAGGTGTGTGTGTGTGCTCTGCATACACAAAAGCATGTTTGCAAAAGGAATTATACATGTTAAACTGGACTTTTGGCATTAGGAACTAAACCTCCAGCAGGGAAGGAGACCTTGCATCTGAGAATGGGTCTAGCAGCGGATCACGCAGAGGCGTGAAGGATGAGCAGACCCCCTCACCCATGGCACTCTCTCCCTTTCCATGCAGAGATGCCAGGTCCCTTTCTGGGTTCCACACCTAAAAATAGATGTTGACTCAACAGATAAAATGATGTGAGTGACTAATCTGCCTTGCTGGCCTCCTCCTGCCAATGGAGCAAGGCAGCCAGTCTGAGCATTTACCTCTTCTAGAAACTCATGGGTGGCCTCTGTAGGCTCTTTCCCAGCACACGGATGACACGCACAGAGGCCATTTCATGGAGGGTCCCTGTGTGTGTATCTGGGGGTGGGGACTGAAGGACCAAGAATCCCATGTGACTGCCAGCACAGGGCATCACTCTACACAAGGTTCTCCTCCCCCTGTCCTTTCAGGTTATAACTTAGCAGAACTATTTTTTAGGCATGAGGAGGGAACGGTAGGAAGAGGGAAATAAAAACATCACAGCGACATGTCTATGGTAATGAGGGTCACCCTTGTCTCACCCCTGCCAATTACTGACAAATTAATTGTCTGAATGATCTTCATGCTCCCCCAAAACAAACCTTCCCACCTCTATGCTTTTGTTCACAGGTCCTAATCCTACTCTTTCTAAGGCCCAGATCAAATGCTACCTTCTCTAGACAGCTTTTCCTAATCTTACCTCCTGCTAAAAATCCCCCTCGCAGTGCTCTCGATGAACCGCACCCATGGCACTTAAGCCATCTGACCTTGATTTTCCATGTATCTAGTCCTTGATTTTCCATGTATCTAGTCTGCTATCTAGGTCATGGCTTGTGTATGTGTGTCTTATTCATCTCTGTGGTTCTCGCTCCCAACACAGAGCCCGATACTCGCAGGGTGCTTAACACCCACTGAAAGAGTGAATGAACACCCATGGATCATAATGAATGACTTGGGCATTAATGGCTCTTTGGGTTAATTGCAGCTTGTATTCCTCCACTTAAGGGGATCGCTGCGAGTTAAGCATTCTGTTTTCCTACTAAGTCATAGCTGTGTTTTCCTACGAAGCTAAGAGCTAAGAGACGTGTTTCCCATTCTCCAGTATCTGGGGTTGGAAGGACTAAATCTTGTTCGAGAACTAGACTTAGAGGCCTCTCTTAGCAAGCACTTCCTGAGGATCTACCATGAGCCAGGCATAGCGCTGTGTGCTGGGGATACACAACAAGCAAGAACAGGCATGGTCTCTTGCACTAAAGGACTTCCAAGTCCAACAGGGGCAACAGACAACACACAGCAGGTACTCAATAAATAAGTTGAATGGAAGAATGGTGCATATATGGACCAGTTATCATAATGCCACAAGATGTGCGCCATTCCAGGGCTGTATATTTGGGGCTGGAACATAGAGAAGGGCAGGCTAGTCTCCCTTTTAATTAAGGGTTAAAAGGGCCAGGAAGGAGACAGAGCTGAGGTGAGACTGGTGGTGAGGCAGGTCGTATCACAGTGTGTGGTGGGGTCAGGGAGCCATGGCCTGATGATAGCCCTCCTCTGTTGTGAGGACAAAAGAGATGATGAAGGTCAAGGGCTTAGCGCAGTGCCTGCCTGGCACCCAATAAATGCACAATGCGTAGTAATGACCTTGATCCCCTTATTTTTGTGCAGCTAGAGCTGGGGTACAGGCGAGAGCAGGCCTGGGACAGATCTGCTAGGGAAAAGGAGCTGGAACTGGAAAGTCAAAACCATTTCCCCAAAAGAGGATGCTGACAGAGGCAGAATCTCAGAGAGGGAGAATTACTGTGACAGACCCCAGCCACTGAGCAGTGACACATCCCTAGGGTGAACAGTACCTCAACCATTCACCAAGCCTAAATCCCGCCTAGTTTTTCTCCTCTATTTGGAAACTTAGGTCTATCGTTCTCTTAGTTCCCTGTCTAGGAAACCTGCAGAAGTGGGAGTGGGCGAAAAACAACAGGAAAAGGATCTTCCCACATTCAACATGCAAATGCTTGCCCCAGTGTCGAAACTTTTCAAGTTTCTTCATACATTTATTAAACCCTAACTGACTGACTACAGGTGTCAGGCCCTTTGTTAGGCTGAAACATTTCTAAAAAAATCGCTGACTCTTAGCCGCTCCAGAGAGTCCGCCATTGCTGGCTTATTAACCCCACTAGAGCCCGAGGCTTCCAACGCTGTTAGAAGTGCCCTAAAGAACCCTGTGCCTCAGACCATCAGGATCCTGCTCACTTCTTTCATCCAGCACCTCTGAAAACAAGACTGGTATTTCTACGCCCGCACCAATCTTGCTCTGGAGCTCAGGAGCTGGAATGGGGAGATGACCCCTCTCTCTCTGGGTAAGGGTGGCCCAAAGGCAGGTGACTGTACAAATGATCTTGATGGAAGATTTGCAGTCACTCCAAACTCCTTATCCCTCCCCATCCCTGCAGGCTCACAGTAACCTCTACTCTCTGCAAGGCTGATAGTACAGCACGGAGCTTATGAGACATGGGCTGGCTCCAGTACTCACTAGCTTTGTGACCTTGGGCAAGTAATTTGATCTCGATAAGTTTCTTTCTTTACTGGTAAAAAGGGGAACAATTCTCCTTTGATGGGTTATTGTAAAGAATTAAGACGACAGACTTAATGTGTCTAGCACATACCTAGAATTTAGTATCAACTTGGTAAATATTATTCTGTGATGACTCAGATAGGCTTTTGTGGGTCAGTCTGGGACTAGCCCCCATTGGGACACACCTTCCAATTTTACCACACAAGCAAACATCTGGAACACGACCAGTAAGCGCCTGTAAAGCACTGTCCTCCTCCATCAGACTGGTCGGGGTCTGGATCATCCTTTATCACTTCACAGCCATGAATTTCCTTTAGCACATTCCTACAGGTTCCACTGCCTCACATCCACAAAGTACTTTCCACTTTCCAAAATGACTTTACAAGGCTGTTCTCTGCGGTAAGGCAGACATTGTCATTCATCACTGATGGGGCAGCAGGACCAGGGCTGGGGCTGCCCCTTGCGACACAGCACTCACAGGTTCCTTCACCTGCTCACAGCCAGGGCTTGGCAAGGTGGGAGGAAGAGCACGGCCTGGGGAAAAGCTTTCCTGAGTCATCGGGCAACACCTTGGTCCTTGTCTGTCCCGCCACGGTACAGAAAAAGAGAGCAGTTGGAAAGTATGATAAAGACGTGATCTTGGGTGCTATGAGGAGGGTAAGATGAGAGGAAAGGGGCTTCTTTAGGAAAACACTGGTATTAGAAGATGAGAGTTCATTCATTCCTCCCCTTCTTGAACACTTACTGTGTGCCAGGCCCTGTGCTGGGAGAGTTTTTGCTTTAAGGGTTCCACAGTCTGGTGAGGGAAGTAATCAAACAAGTGGAGAGTGTAATACAGAGGGCTGCTCCTGACAGGGGGAGACTCGTTTCCCACGCCCGGCGTTTCCTCCCATGCGGAGGATATGCCCCCTGGAGTAACATTCCAGGCCTCTTTGTACCCCTGCAGCCCCTCTTTTCTGGGGAAGTGGAGCAGTGGCTCTGAATAGGCTTCAACAAGGGAAATGAGCAGGTGTGCCTCAGACTCTGCCTGCTTTCTCCCTTCTGGGAGCCAGATGCCAGCCGGAAGCCCACTTTCTACTCCAGGCTCTACGTTCTATGGGAGCCGCCTATGCTCTCCTGTGGGGAGGCCTATGGGGTCCAGAGCACCTGTGGCACAGTATGTCAATCTGTCAAAGTGTGGGGTTCCATGTTAGGAAGCCCATTGCGTCCACGGAATCCATCTGGGCCTTAATCATTAATAAAGAATTTAGGATTCCATATGTTTTTCTCTTTTTGTCTTATCTTTCAATTGGTTTAAAACTTGGATGTACAAAACAGGGGTGTCATTTGTTGGGCCCTTTTGAATTACAAGGATGTCTACCATTAACTGGATGTTTTCACGAGCTAGGCATTCTATTCACAAAACTGCTAATCTCCACAACCATAATTCATGGTAAGTGGAAATAAGGGTGACAGGTGACGCTGGTGAACTCAGCAGAAAGCATTATCCTTGAAATCTGTTTCACAGAAACTTGATGTTGGAAGTGACCTCAAAAGTTCAGGGCAGGGCTTCCCTGGTGGCACAGGGGTTGAGAGTCCGCCTGCCGATGCAGGGGACACGGGTTCGTGCCCCGGTCTGGGAAGGTCCCACATGCCGTGGAGCGGCTAGGCCCGTGAGCCATGGCCACTGAGCCTGTGCATCTGGAGCCTGTGCTCCGCAACGGGAGAGGCCACAACAGTGAGAGGCCCGCGTACCGCCAAAAAAAAAAAAAAAAAAAAAAGTTCAGGTCAGGATGTAAGACAGCTGGCCAACCACCTTACACATTTCCAAAGACAGGAAGCTCAGTACCTTACAAGGCATCCTACACCATCACTGGCCATCACTGATTATTGGAAAGTTCTTCCTTCTGCTGAGTTCAGACCTGTCTCCCCTGTAGCTTCCAACCTTCTCCTATTTCTATTCTGGCTCCACACACTAGGAGCATCCTTCCTGTCCTCTACCTCCTTATCTTGTGGGTCTCACTGATAGGTGACAGAGCATCAGTGAACTATATTTTGAGACAGGTCACTCCAAGGAGTTTCTCATTTATGTTACTTTAACTGAAATGGAGCATCTATTCTGGAATGGAGACAGGGGTTAAGAGCAAGAGTTTTGGGGTTAAAGATGTAGATTTAAATCCTAATCACTTACTAGCTATAAATGGTAAGCCTCGAGGTAAGTCACTTACACTTTCTGAGCTGTATCACTTGAATAACCTAGTTGAGAAGCTTTCTAATAGAGCTGTTAGAGCGTTAAACAAGCTAGTGCGTATACGATTCTTAGGCACTATGCCCGGCACGCAGTAAGTGCTCAATAAATAGTGGCTTGGCTACAATTGTTGTGCACTTAGGCCTTATGTCAGACACTGGGGGTACGAAGATGAATACAACAGTCCCTGACACGTAGGACTATTAGTCTAGCAGAGGAGACACACTCCTTTCAGAAGATCAGGCTGCAGATTTCCCCCTGTCTGCTGTAACACCGTACTCTCTGAGTGAGCAGAAACTCCCTAGAGCAAACAGATCCCTGGGGACAGACATTCCAGAGAGACCAGGAGGATGGCAGCAGAGAGCAGACTCTGGTGCTTCCAGGGCCTTCTAGGGGCACACCCTCCCTGGGACTTCTGATCCCACCACCAGGAGCTGGGAAAGAAGAAAGAAGCCAGCTGGCTCCTAGAAACAAGTGTTTTCATTGAGAGGATCAGCTCACCCCTGTGCCCGTGGCTGCAGCCCTGCCCACAGGCAGGACAGGTGTCTGCTTATGTGGCCCCACTCCTCGTACTTCCCCCACCCACCACCTGATATATGATCTATGATTGATATGATATTCTTTTATCATGGGCAACCTGATGGTAATGTTTCTAATGAGCTCTGATTGTGCTCCTTGTTGCTGCTCAAAACCTTCAGTGTTCCTCCAGCACCTTGTGATGGAAGCTCAAATCCCTTACCTGAGCATCCAAGGCCCTCTGGGATCTGGCCCAGCCTCTCATCTCCTGCTAACCCCTCTAAGCACCCTATGCCTCAATTCAAACAAAATGTCTCTGGTTCTTACTATCTGCTCATCCTCGTGGCAAAATGAACTCCTGCCCATCCTTCCAGGCCCAGCCTGAGTGCCACCTCCTCCATGAAACCCAGGCACAAATGCCTGCTCTCTCCTTGGACTCTACAGATGATACACATTTCAGTGGCAGCAGCTATCACACCCTGCCTCCCATCACAGCCATCTGTGCTAACACCTCATCTGCCCAAATAGTCTGAGCATTCTAGCGGTCTCTGCAGACCCCCTGTGGCATCTAGTCTCAAAGCCTTACATAGGGCAGGAGCACAATAACATTCTCTGAATTGAAACAAAATGTGTAATATACTGTATGCAATGCATTTGAGCTCCTTTCCCAGGCACTGACTCTGACGTGGAGAAGGAGCTAGAGGGAACCACAGATCTGAAGCGAATCCAAGAATATCATGAGAGTACTTCTGGCACAGAGTAGGCTGGATAAATAATTCTCTAAACAAATGGTGTGGTGATAGAATTCGTGTGCCTTAAAACTTCTTTTAAAAAGTCCATCTAATTATGAAGGGGGATTACTGGTATCAGGACCTTGCTGTCTGTCTAGTGACTCCCAGAAGGGAGAGATGTGCTAAAGGTTTTATGGCCTGGTTAGCGGAAGAGCTGGTCTCAGACTCAGGGTTTAAGATACCGAGTCTCTTCACTAAACGTCAACTCCTGAATCTTGCTATACTGGTAAGACTGCTGTGGCCACTTGGAAGCTCCATGATACTTTCCACTACACAAAGTAAGACTCAGATTCGTTCTTTATGTATCTCTGAAACATGTAGATGGGAAAAAGTCTTCCCCTCTCCCCATGTAAGTTTTACCTTAGGGGTAACCCTATTCACTATCATCTTCATGCTGGGGAGCATTACTCAAGCAATCCACTATAAGCCAGGACTACCTATAAGTGAGATATTATTAGTTCCATTTTCCAGACGACAAACTCTGGCTCAGTGAGCTCAAGTACTTGTCCAAGGTCACACAGCTGAACTAAGACAAAGCTGGATATGACTAAGTTCTGGGATCTTTCCGCTATGCCAGGCTATCGTGGACAGTGAAATAGAAGCCGTGTACTTGGCACAAACTGCTACTTTCCCTGGAAAGTTACCAAGCTGGAGAGATCGTGCTATAATATTTTATTAGTTAGACTTAAAGTTGGAAGGAACCATTCTGTAGATGAGGAAGTAAGTCCAGAGAAATCAACTAAGTTGTCCAAGGTCATCCTAGTAGTTTCTAACGGAGCTGGACCGGACTCTCCATCTGAACTCAGAGCTCTTTTGAATGGACAGCAAGGGGAAAGGGGAGAGGGATGTGGCTCTATGACCTTTGACAGACCAGCTGATCTGCTCTGGGGCTTCATGGTAACCATGGAGAAGTGATCCTTTATTCCCCAGGGCCGCTGATGTTCTAGGCCAGCATTGTCCAACAGAACTTTCTGGGATCGAGAAAACATTCTAGATCTGTGCTGTCCAACATGGTAGCCACCAGCTACAGGTGGCTACTGAGTACTTCAAACATGCCTAGTGTGACTGAGGAACTGAACTTTTCATTTAATTTTAATTATTTTAAACTCAGATGTAAGGAGCCATATATGGCTAGTGGCTACTAGACAGAACAGCTTGAGGCCCAGGAACAACACAAAATTATAGCATCTCAGAGCTAGAAGGAAACTTTAGATCATTTAGTCAGACTCCAGTCTGGTATAGGAATCCCTCTAAGTCACCCCTAATGACTCCATTTGCATGTGTCTGACAATCAGGGACTCACTACCACCCAAGGCAAATGATAGACACATAGATTCTCTTTCCAGATTCTTGACATATAGGATTGAGCTTCAGAGTCACTTTTTTTTTCTCTAGAGAATGGAAAAGCAACCATTGTGGAGTGAATATGTGAGTGCAGCACTGTTTGGCCATCTTCCTCATTTGCCTCTGGACAACCCTTACAGCATCTGGTCTCTTCAAAACGTGGAGCTGAGAAATGGAGACAAGATACCAGGGATGGGTTGACCAGAGTGGACAAGAAAGGACCACTGTTTCCTGGGATCTGGAGTCCACAGCTCTCCTAGGACACCTGGGGTGTGCTGAATGTTTTTTTAAGCAGCTCACATCACACTGTGGGATCTTTTACACTTGTAGACAGCTAAAGCCCCCAAGCCTCATTCCACACACTTCTGAAAACTGAAGTGTCCTTGTAACCTGCGCCTGACCAATTTTCTTTTGTAACCCAGACACAGGACACTGTGGATGACCTTTAAGATACTGGGAACATAAGAGCCTCACTGGGCAGAGTAAGGGAACTGTATTTCCATCTCTCAAACTCCTACACCTGTATCTGAAATTAATCACTCAATGGAAGTTAACAGGGTGCTAGGAAGCAAAGCAGCCAAACGGCATGTGTCACAGGAGAGAAAGTGCCTGGTACAACTGGGGTAGACGGGTCTCCCGTTTCCACTGGTGTTGCCACCCCCTCTCTTCCCTCCTCGGGGATTCAGTGATCCAGTCGCCCCTGCTGACCTTGGCAGGGAAGCATTCCCACACCGGCTCTGACTACAGCCATAATGGGGGAGGAGAGAAAATGCCTTTTTATTATTAACGAGACGGAGGGAGGTAGTCTATCATTTCTGGGTGGGGTGATATCTGCCAGCAGAAAATGATCTGCTAACTCTCCGGGAAGCATTAAGAGCAGTGATAGGAGAAATAATTGCTTATGCCAAGAGCAAAGAAAAGATGCCTCAGCGGAATGGAGGCCTTTAGCAAGGCAGGTGAATTGTGGGCGCGCGGAGGGAGGGAGGTAAGGCTCCCTGATGACCCCTGGCAAGAGAAAGAAGCAGGAGGGGCAAACTGGAAACTGCAAAACTCAAGTGTGGAAAGATCCCCCGGAGGCACCGTTAGTGCTATTAGAAGAATAACGCGAAAATGGAGAAATGGCTAAGCAACATCAGAGCAAGAGGCTGAAATAAAGGAGCTGCTCTCCTTTCTGGAGAAGCGAGGATTTTTTCCCCTTCCGAAAAGCCTTCACTCACGCACCTTCCCCTCCTCTAGCTCTGCTCCCTCCGGAACCGGGCTGTTGCCTCGCGATAAAGCTTCTCTTTTACTCTCTCACCTCCTCTCCTGAGTGAACGCCAACCCTCCTGGGTTCGGCCACAGTGGCAGGAACAGCTTTTTTGTCCCCTCCTCCCGACCTAATCCTGAAATCACTCACGCCTCCAGTTTGCACAAGAGCCGTGCTCTGGGAATGCTTTCTTTAAATTCATATTTTTATAATTTGAGTAATAGTTTAATGCAATGATTAGGAAAAGAAAAGCCACAACATCATTTGTAAATGTAATGCAATGAGAAAAGGAAGGAAAAATATAAAAACGTTAATAGCATGGAGATGGGAATGTCTGACATTGCCTTCATTACATGATAATGAATTTTCCAAATTATTTATAAATAAGCCTGTTTTGCTTTTAAAATGAGTCAAAAAAGCTCCTAATAGAGCTGAGGAAAACCAAAGTCTAAGGCTGACAAAAACCTAGCACAGCAGCCTGCAAGCCTCTGGTTTTGTTCGTCAAACAACCTAAGTGATGCACCAGTGCCAGATGAACCTACTTGGAGCTTTACTTTGATCAGATCCCTCTCCTGCTCAAACTGTGCACAGCTCCCTACTCCAGCTCCTCTACCCCAATCAAGTGGGAACCCCTGCAGCCCTGTGGCAGTCCCCATCTCACCGCATTAGAGGCGCTCCTTCGCATGTTTGTGGCTCCCATGAGAGATGAGTTTCCAGAGGCAGAGCAGTGAACACTTCTCTAATCCTGGTCCTCAAACTCAGGTTAAAACCCAAACAGGTGTCCCACTGCACGGAAAGGGTTAGGATCCTACATCCTCAAATCCCATTCTGGATCACTTTTTACTGAAGGCTCTCAGTGTAACTTGTATATCAATCCAAACTTCCGGTAAACATATCCCTCTTTTGAAGCTACTACAGAACCATCTACTTTTCTTTGTTCCTAATTAATGCAACACAGAGCTGGACTACTGCAACTGCTTTCAACAGAGTGCTTCTTAGAAAGAGGCTGGAATTCAGAAGCTGCTCTCGTAAATGCCCTGCAGAGGTTCAGGACTGCGACAGGCATCCACTGCGGGGTCCAGGAGTACTGGGGATCATCTTCCAGAACCCACAGCCATTTTGCTCAGTGCTTCTCAGCGTCTAAAGTGATCTCTGTTGGAGACAAACGGGGGGTTGGAAGCTAAACAGCACTTCCAAGGCCCTAAACAGGGCAAATAATCTCCACTGGGTTTATGGTTGAAATACTGAGAAAAGACCCAATTTTGGGTCTTTGGCAGCCTAGTCAGTGTAAGCCCATGGTCCATACCCCATGCCTCTCTTTTTTTTTTTTTTTTTTTTGGTACGCAGGCCTCTCACTGCTGTGGCCTCTCCCATTGTGGAGCACAGGCTCCGGACGCGCAAGCTCAGCGGCCATGGCTCACGGGCCCAGCCGCTCCACGGCATGTGGGATCTTCCCAGACCGGGGCACGAACCCATGTCCCCTGCATCGGCAGGCGGGCTCTCAACCACTACGCCACCAGGGAAGCGCCCCCCATGCCTCTCTGACTCACATGGGTGGAAGAATCTCCAGGGCACTGCCATCCCTAGGTCACCGAAGTCCTAGGACCTAGCTCAGGGCTGGAAAGCAGGGGTCTCAGAAGATACGATCTGAAGTCAGGTCTGTCTCCTGATTGATGGCAGAAGCCCCGAACCACAAGTCTGTTTACTGAAGAACCCGGAGGAGCCATGCAATTCATCTGTTTGCTTTTTATATATCTTCCCTCACCAGGGAGTATAACCCATGTGTGCACAGAACCAAATACACACCCACACACTCACAGAATGCATGTGCCGCTGAGCAAGCAGGCAGTGAGACATTCCCACACTGACGACCTATTGCCAGAGTTATTTTTAAAACATTTTTTTCTTATTCCAAATCTCACTTACTAACTGTGTGATCCTGGATAAGTCTCTTAACCTCTTTGGGCCTCAGTTTCCTCAATTGTATAAAGGAGAGAATCACTATTTTAAGAATCAGAGCTGATGTGTGTAAAGCATCTAGCCCTAGGGAAGCTTCAAGGGTTAAATGTTATTAAACATGCGTAGCGGTTAGAATACTGTTGGACACAGAGTAAATGCTCAATATAAGGTATCATTACTATCATTATTATTATTATTTCCTTTCCAGCTCATGCTCACATATTAAGTAGCTCCTCTTCTGGAAGAATCTTTCACGGCACATTTAGATGCTAACTCAACTCAACTGCTGGCCACTTGTGTGCCTTCGGGCAAGTCAATTCATCTCTGAGCCTAATCTCCAAGAGGCGTGGGAACCTGGCCACTTTCTCCCACTAAAGAAGTTATAATCCAAAGAATAATTCCTCTGCAGTCATGTGTTTGCAAACATGTACTAGATGGTTCCAAGGAGATCTCCGTAATGCATGCTTCCAATGAAGATGCTTGGTTTTTTTCCCCAGATAGGCAAGTTATCTGCAGTCATCCACACTACTTAGAGGGGCTTATTTAAAGAAGCATTCTCTTTCTCTGCTTTGATGCTGTATCTATGCTAAGATTGTATTCTCCTTGAGAACAGGGGCCTGGTCTTCCCTCCACGTGCCCTCAGTATTCACACACAATCACATTACATCCCCCTTAATAAAGGGGAAACGAACATTTGTTAACAGGGAACCATCATTTGTGGGCACCTTCTACTAGCAGCCTAGTAATGAATCATTCACTTTCAAAATGCAAAATAGTGTGTGTGTGTTTAAATTTGAGTTCAGAGGTTGCAAACTGCTTCTCCGTAAGTCATCTCTTAAGTTTTGTTTGTCCCGGCAATCCCACTACTGGGCATATACCCTGAGAAAAGCATAATTCAAAAAGAGTCATGTACCAAAATGTTCATTGCAGCTCTATTTACAATAGCCAGGACATGGGAGCAACCTAAGTGTCCATCAACAGATGAACGGATAAAGAAGATGTGGCACATATATACAATGGAATATTACTCAGCCATAAAAAGAAACGAAATTGAGTTATTTGTAGTGAGGTGGATGGACCTAGAGTCTGTCACACAGCGTGAAGTAAGTCAGAAAGAGAAAAACAAATACCGCATGCTAACACATATATATGCAATCTAAGAAAAAAAAATGTCATGAAGAACCTAGGGGTAAGACGGGAATAAAGACACAGACCTACTAGAGCATGGACTTGAGGATATGGGGAAGGGGAAGGGTAAGCTGTGACAAAGTGAGAGAGTGGCATGGACATATATACACTACCAAATGTAAAATAGATAGCTAGTGGGAAGCAGCTGCATAGCACAGGGAGATCAGCTCCGTGCTTTGTGACCACCTAGAGGGGTGGGATAGGAAGGGTGGGAGGGAGGGAGACACAAGAGGGAAGAGATATGGGAACATATGTACAGCTGATTCACTTTGTTATGAAGCAGAAACTAACACACCATTGTAAAGCAATTATACTCCAATAAAGATGTTAAAAAAAAAAGTTTTGTTTGGCTTGCCTACATAATGCTCTAAAATTTTTTGAGTTGGTTTTTAACCTTTAAAAATTGGGAGATTTTGCATAAAATATCTAGCTTTTGGTTTCTACTGAATAAGTGGAAGATCTGACAATGATCTGGGTTTAAATAATCAGTAGTAGCGGAAGAACAGCTGCCCCTTTTAGTGCTCTCCAGCTCACTATAGTCTCCACTACTCCCTCAGGGCTTTCTAGAACTATCCCTGAATCTAGCTGTTCATCATTAACCTTCAAAGCTTAGGAATTAACTCTTGGTTTGCCTGCATCTATGTTGTACATTACGTTTGAAGTCGTGTGTTTTGCAGGAAGCAAAAGGAGGGACAGACTTGACCGAAGTTTGCAAACATGTACTACATGATTCTGAGGAGGTTTCTATGATGCATGCTTCCAAAGAAGATACTTGTTTTTTCCAGATAGGCAAGTTATCTTATTCCTTCATGGGAATAAGAGCAAAGAGATAAATCTCATGTCACTTATCAAAGCAAACTGAAGCAGAAGAAGTAAATAGTGGCCTGAAAGGCAGAAAAGTAATTTAAAAAAAATTAATAAATGATGAGACTATTAACAGCACACAAAAAGGGTTTGCTTTTTTCCTTTCCTTTAATATGATTTTTACCTGAAACACTGTGTCCCTTTAGGAAAGGGAAGAAAAGTTAATAAAGGAACCTATCACTCAAACTTAATTTTTAGTATGGCAAATAAACGCTTTAATGAAAGGGCTGAAATCCCCAGGTTTGCACATTAAATTTTCATTCATCGTAGAGAATGGAAATTATTGATTCAGCCGTGGCATCATGCATTTTGAATCCTACAGTGCCTCGGAAGCCCACGTTGCTGCTGGGTGCAAATGTGTTGGCAGCATTTTGATGCAGGGTGAGCACAGGGTGGGTGAGGGAGTGGGGAAAGGGATATAGAGATGGGAAGGAGGCTGACTGGTTCTTCACAGAAAGAAAATAATCAATGTTCCTTGTTTCTAAGATCCACTGAGACAAAGCACTTCTTCTGATGGCATCATGGGCCAGGGGGGTTGCATTCTGAGATCAGAAAAGCCGGATCCACTCAGCCTTTTGGGAATCTTCAATGGCTTCATGGAATACTTTATTTTAAAAAAGCAGAATGGATGGCTAAGAATTTGACCCTAAGCTCTTGGGGAGGTTTGGGTTTTAAGAAAACTGTAGAGGAAAGAAAAGCATCTTTCTCAGTTTAAGATTAGGGAAGAGCATCAAGGGAAGAGCAAATGTCTGACATTCTAACGCTGAACTGGATAACACAAAAAAATCAATCAAACCCACAAATACACCTCTCAACCTGGTGTGGCCTCATCAAAGAATCAGGTGACAAGAGCATCCCATCTCAAAGCATCGAAAATAGGTATGTTTTTCCTTTGAAAGAAATTAATGCTCCTGTCTCTCAGAGGACTACCCCATCATTAAACAACTCTCGATTATTTTCTCCTTTAGAGAACTCACAGGGACTGATTCCAAGCTGAGACTGAGGCAACCTGTGTCAAGCCCATTTTGGGGTCTTTGTGAAGCCCAGACTGTATGAGATCAGGAAAGCGATCATCTTTAGAAAATAAGCTAAACTAAATTGCAAAAGTAGAGTGGCTTAAAAGAAAGGAAAGAAGGAAGCAAGGAAGGAAGGAAGGAAAGAAAGGAGGAGGGAGGGAGTGGAGGAAGAAAGAAAGAAAAAGAAAGAAAGAGAGAGAGAAAGAAAGGGAAAGAAAGAAAGAAAGGAAGGAAGAAAGAAAGAAGAAAGAAAGATATAAAAGAGAGAGAAAGAAAGATAACCACATAATATATTCCAAAAAGAGAAGGTTTCTGTTTTGTTTTGGTTTTGTTTTGATTACCTCCCAGCTAAGATTTTCTTACACCAGTAGCCTCCTGTCAGTCTGGATGTTGGAAAAGTAGCTCTGTTGAACCATAAAGTTCTGGTTTTGTGTTTTCAAATGCTGAGAGCTGGTGCCATCTGTAGATTTCCGTTCTGGGAGAGGTTTCTCTTTTGTCCTACTTTGCGTCAGACCTGCTGTCGTGAGGATAAGAGCGCCCAGGACACACCTCCCCATGGTTTCATAGGCTATGAAGGATGGGACTCATTAATCGGCTGGCAGCTGCCCCCAAACAGGATGCTGCCTGGAGGTGGGGGAAGAAGGGAGAGGGAGGCTGAGGAAGAGGCAGGCTCCATCCAGGAGACCACCACTGGCTGTCAGGGGCCAGGGGCCGAAAGCAAACAGCACCACCTCCTCAAGGATCCTCACAAGGTGAAGTCTGAACGGAGAGAGTGACTATCCAGCCACAGAAATGTCCATTTGGAGGAGCAGGCTCTGGGGGACTGTTTTTCTTTTCTGACTTGAAACAACCCCTCCTGAGATATTATCTACCAGTCTGATTATTTTTGGATTGCTAGAATGTTTACTTTTTCATTCCTCCCCAGATGTTATAGTACCTGACCCTATTACACCAGTGCATTTCTTTTAAACTGATTTTTCCTTTTCAAGTCTTGTTTAGGAGGGTCCTCTTCACCTTTAGGTAAAACCAAGATGCTTGGCCTCACATGTGAGCCCCCTGCCTACCTCCTATCCTCATCTTTTCATCATCTCCCTGCTCAACCTTAGGCCATAGTGTGTTCTGTATGTTGTTCCCCACTCACAATGTTTATATACATTTTCACAGCTTTGCATGTGTTGTTCCCTCTGCCTGGAACAGCTTCTTCCCTTGGCTCTGCTCTGACCATCTTTGCAGGCTTGAGCTCACAGGCATTCTTTTTTTTTTTTTTTTTTTTTTTTTGCGGTACGCGGGCCTCTCACTGTTGTGGCCTCTCCCGTTGTGGAGCGCAGGCTCCGGACGTGCAGGCTCAGCGGCCACGGCTCACGGGCCCAGCCGCTCCGCGGCATGTGGGGTCTTCCCGAACCGGGGCACGATCCTGTGTCCGCTGCATCGGCAGGTGGACTCTCAACCACTGCGCCACCAGGGAAGCCCACACAGGCATTCTTGATGGGGTTAGTCATCCCTGGCATCTTACCTGCTTTCTGGAATGGAGGTCCCACAGCTTGTGGTCCCCTCCCTCTACTCAACCCTCACCTTTTTCTTCTGTAATGATCTGTGTCCCTCACTTAGTACAGTGGATGGTAAGTGTCCTTTGAATAATAAATAAAGAATGCCACTGCCAGCTCCCTCATAGCCTGAATTTATTAGATCAAAGGAATGAAATTTAACCAGTGCCTCCCAAATAAGGAGCTAACATGTAACCTCTTACCTTTATGGTTTTGGTCTGGAGTCTGAGTCCATTTAAAGTGTTGATGGCTTTCTCTGCATCCTTTGGATCAATATAGTTAACGAATCCATACCCTAAACTCTGTCCTGTGGAAACATTTTTTAAAAAAGAGAGAGAGAGAGCTCATTATCTTTATAGAGGTAACACCTCCCATTGCAGTGCGTCAAAACCCTCTAGTACATGGTTCCTTTTATACCAGGGTTTACTCCCAGGTTGAGAAGTTTCTAGTTCTTCCATCTCTCACTCTGGTCAGCCTTTAAACTCGTAGGAGCTGCCCCAGCTGGGAATAGATAAGTGCCCGTGCACGTCCACACCATATACACACAAGTGTCCACTTAATTGGGAAGAGGCAGGACAGGGTAGTGGAAAAGAGCAGGTGTGGTTTGTTAGAAGAGTTCTGAACTGGAGTCCTGGGGCTTTTCCTATCAGCTGTGTGACTCTGAAGAGAATTCACTTAATCTCCTGTTTTCCCCAGACATTTCTTCTCTGCAGATACCAGCACTTGCCACAGACAGGTTTGAGAGGGTTAACGAGATATTGAGCATGCAATGCCTACCTAGAACATAGTAGCTGCTCAACAAAAGACAGCTCTGCTATGCTCAGTCCTGTAAAATTGGGACAAGTGCTGGATGCAGTAGCTGTGTCTGCTGCCTCAGTCATGCTATCCATGCCTACACTCAGAGGACTGTAGCAAGATCTGAGCAGCAAAGACTGGAGACATTTATAGTGAAGGCGCGGCCAGAATTTAAAGCAATTGCAACAAATCATTCATTGCCCTCATCATTCCCCCAGCCTAAGAACAATAAAAAATGGAAAGAACTGGGGAGCTCCTAACACTTTGCAGAGTGCAAATACACTCTGCAAAGAGGATTTAGCTACTTTAGGTGAAGATGGCATCAACTTGTCTGAAAAGAGAGGTAGCAAGTGACAGGGCTCCCCCACTAAGTGAAATAAAAATAATGTGCTTGCGATCGTGCCACTGATTATAAATAGTCCATCAGCTCTGCCATGTGTCATCAGCCAAAAATATCATTAGGAAACTTTACATTTTCTGACATACTCTTTAAGAAATACAGAGCTTGGGGTGGCTGCAAAGCCAGCTTGAACTTCCCAGGCAATGTTATTGATTTGTGGGCGGCAGCAGAGCCGAAGGGGAGGAAAATGACAGGACGTCACATGTCAGGAAAGACTGATTACATAAAGCTCTCTTTGGAGTACACTCAGACCAGGGCTGGGAGACAATACAGCAAAAAGTCTGCCATGTCCTGGTGACAGGAGCCCACTTCAGCAGCCAAAAAATCTTTCCAACAGCTTCTGTTTTGCTGGTAAATGTCTGTGTTTGTGTTGGTCGTAGGAGGGAACCTGGGAAAACAAGTTGGGTTCCGGATCAGAAAATGGATGACTTTATTATCCTTTATAGGGTGGAAGTAAAGAGAATCATGAGGAAACTCAGTTGCGTTTTTGTCCCCAAAATGGAAAACCCCAAATGACAATACATTAGGATATTCCTTCTGTTTTGGAATAACAGGGTTAGAACAGGAAAGACAGGCGCAAACTTCACCAGATATGCCCTTCACCAGCCAGAATTAGTAACTGAAGAAGGGGGAGAAAATGTTGAGCACGCTGTAGCTACCAGGGCCCTTCTCTTTCTATTTCACTGGGTTATGTGTGGTGTGTGAGAGGTATGTGTGTATGAGTGGCGAGTGCACGTGTGCACACACACGCATGCACACACACACAGGAAAGTAACAGTTAGAGAAAGAGATGCGTGTGAATACAAGACCCTGCTACATGTTCTCAGAAAATTTTTTGCAAATCCAAAAATACATGAGACTAATTCATTGGTTTAAAAATATCATTCATCCTAAATTCAGCTTCACCTCATCAAGCCTAGCTAAATTCACCTAATTAAGTCTATTTTCATCATGCAAATTTATCAGTCCTTATTTACCTTGTATATAAGAGAAGCCTTAAAAATTGCTGTAAAAGCCTTACAGTTATTTCTTTTAAACAGTCATGCACCCAATTGAGGGGTTTAGAGGGCACTTTTAAAGTAATAATCTCAATGACAAACCTTATGTATGAGGTCTAGGAAACAGGTCAGAGTCAATCTATCCAACTAAATTTGATTTGTATAAAATTAAAATGAAATACGAAAAATATAGACAAAACACTCACCACTTAACTGCACTTAACCACTTAACAATGACCCATTGTACTGATGGAATATATGTGGAAGAATTTATCATGCCTACCAGTGGTGCATGTTCCCTGATATACTACCTTTCTTTCCAGTTATTCATATATTTATGGAAATCTTAAATATATATAGTGGCTATGATTTTTATATTCTATATTTTATCTTTATTTTAGAACATTGCTTCAGGAGGAAGGAAAACACACTCAGATTCTAGGAAGGTTCTGAAGGTCAAGTGAAGGAAAGACTCCTGCCCAGCAAGATACGCCACATCTACCCACCTGCCTGTGTAGTCCCAAACCCACCATCACCTTAGTACCTGACTGCAATTAGCACAACCGTGTTATGCTCACCTGCTCTAGGTTTAGAGAGAGACTGCATTTAATGTCAAGAATGAGGGTGCTTTGGGGAAAACTAAAAACTAGATGAACACCGTTTCAGAAAGGAAAGGGATAAAAGATCAGAGGTTTTCCTTGATATGAAATAATGAACTGCAAACTCTAAAACAGGACACTGCACTGAACAGGAGGAGGAGAGAGGTGGAAAGGCTTGCCTGTGAATTGAAAGATATGAGATAAACTGGCAGCACAATAAAACTACCTGTGCTTAGCCTGGTTCATGAACAGGCTTCTTTACGTGCTTCTTTGCCATCATGGAAGGAATACAGCTAAGTCTCATAAAAAATACTCAGTGGAGCTAAGCATATTCTTTTAAAACACTCTTGAGAGGATTAGATCCCTAGGTAGAAAATATAAAAACCCAAGCCTCATTTCTTTCAGAAACTGTTTTAGTAGTGAGGGAGAGTAAAATGAGGAAGAATTTTATGTTTTAATTTTGGTGGCCATATACTGGTGATGGGTTTTGGATTTGCATTTCTGTATTTAAATTGTACACAGAACATAGAAAAATACAAATGAAACATATTCACAAAGAATACCAACACTATTTCTACGAGGACCAAGAGAGCCACCATGCTGGGAAGGCCCAGGGGACCCAGTCTGGAGCCTAGAACTAAGTGTGTCTATATGCATCCCAGAAATAGATAAGGTTTTTTTTTTTTCTTTCTTCTTCTCAAATAGCTTCCTTCTCTCCCTTTATCAGCAGCAGCAAGATGTGACCACACAGGTATGGCAACAGTAATTTCAGAACAGAAAATTAAAACAAACTTTATTTTGCTCCCAGTTTATGAGCTTATTTTGATAGCAAGCCAAGCATACAAATGAAATCATTGAAGTTATGTTTACTGAATCACTGATAAAGAGAAAACAAAATCATTAAAGACAAGATACAATATTATAAAATGAAGACTACCTCCAATATTCAGAAACTATAGTGAGTGCCTGCTCCCTGATGCCCAAGACCTACAACCCTTCCTTGTGACCAGTCCTTAGCAGTCCTGACCAGCAGGCTTGGGTAAGAGGCCCAGTGACCATGAATGGGCAAGAAAGGCATTCTTGGCAGTTTGGGATAGAAACTTAAAATTAGAATGTAGTTTCCAAGGGAAAACTGTTATACACAATGGCTACATTTTTAAGGCGCTTCAGTGTATTTTGGATTAAACAGATTCTTGTTTTTAACAAGCTTTTCTTAAATCTGCACCTGAATATTTCTATTTTTTAAACTGCGCACATATGCATATACACACACAAAGACACGACGTGTCCTCGTACTACAATGTGGCAATATTTCTCTTCTGTTATAATAATTTCTATACCTAACTTCTCCCCTTAGAAAGCAAACACTTCTCCCTACAAGAACTAGTTTATAAAGACTGCGTACTTGAACATGGTAGGTACTCAACAAATATTTGATAAGGGAACAGATGGATACATACACTTGTACTAATTCTCCATTGCTGGAAGCACATGACCAGGATGTGTTTATGTTTGGAGGGAGAAGAGGATGAGAGGGGCACCTGGGGAATTCATTTCGTATTTGTGAAAAAGGGAGAACAGGACAACAAGCTGACATCAGGGACTGGAAAACACAAACAAAAAAGGTCCTGGTGGGTTCCCCTCCAGCACAGATCAGGTGAAAAATAAAAACCATCCTGGCTCACGTTTCCAAAGAAATCCTGAGTTTCCAAAGTGCCTTTCCACCCATTATGTCACATTTGAGTCTCCCAACAACCCCGTGGGAGAGAGAGTCATCATTTATAGATGTGGAAACTGAAGTTCTGAGAGAAGAGCGATTTGCTCTACTATCCCTGAATAGCTGAAACTGAGTCTAGATCAGGGGTTGGCAAACTGTTTTATGTTTAGGGTGAGACAGTAAATAGTTTAGGATTGGTGGGTCCTCCAGTCTGTCATGATGACACTGCCATTGTAGCGCGAAGGCAGCCATGTACAATATGTAAACTAATGAGCATGGCTGAGTGCCAATAAAACTTTATTTAGAAAAAAAGAGGCAATGGGCTCAATTTGGCCTTTGGGCCATAGTTTGCTCACCCCTTGGTATAGATCTTTTGACTCCAAATCTAGTCCCCTTTGCCATATCCACAGTTACTCCACTGGAACTAGTGTTGTTGACAACTATACTGAGGCCCTGAAATATCTCTGAAGTTGTTTTGAACTGCCTGAGAAAAAAGTAAATTACCTTCAATAGTTTGTGTTAAGCACTTTTATTGTATTCAAATGCTAGGAAATGTCACCATCATAGCTGATTATAACCCCTCATTTCCCAGTCATTCTGGAGAGAAGTTGTTTTCCCTTGCCTTTGGGGTCCTGTGGGTTATGACAGCAGGACCTTAAATATGACATCCTTATGGCTGATGGCAGCAGCAGAGAAGCTGTCCCCTCACAGGGCTGACCGGGAGGAGCCTCAGCATTTCTGCACTGCCAACCTGCACACATTGCTCTTTCTTTCTTCAAAAACCATCATTCTCCAGAAACCGAACAGCTACTCCCCTCATCTGCAAAGCCCCCAAGGGGGCAGCCAGATGGGTACCTGCTGTTGATGAAACCTTCTGCGTTGAGTAAGGAATTTTTGTGGATGTTGGAACCCTTAGCTCAGGCTGAAATTCTGTTCTCAAAGCACATGATAAAATCCCCAGTCACCTCAAGATCACCTGCAGGGCAGTAATCCACATGCTGGGTTAAACTCAGCCAACTTCAAATCCTAGGACTCCCTCCCTGCCAGTCCTGAGATGACATTCCCTGTTGTCCACTGCCTTGAAATCTACTTCAACACACCCTAAAGAGGGTCAGAGAGCTCTGAGGCTGTTACTGCATGTACTCATGTATGTGTGGCCCAAAACTGTACTTGCTGTATATCCTTGGTTAATTCATGTAAGCTTCACCAGCCTGTTCCCTTATCTGGAAAAACAGGGATAATCCCTTATCTTCAGAATCAAAGGATCACCGTGAGGATTAACTATATTAACATGAGGATGAACAGAAGCTACAATTTATTCAGTGCCTACTTTGTGCCAGGCACTCTGCTAAGTGGCTTACTAAAATTACCTAATTTAATCCTGTGGAAATGGGTACCATTAGGCCCATTGTAAAGATAAGGAAAGTGAGGCTAAGAAATGTTAAATAACCTGCCCCAAGTCAACCAGGAAGTAGGCCTCCAGGCTAGGATTTGAATGAACTCAGGTCTGTGGGACTTCCCAGCTCATGCCTTTTCTCCACAGGGTTTGGTCTCTCTGCAAAGGCACAGCAGTGTCTGGCATCAGGCAAGAACTCAAGGGGATGCACACCCCTTGTGTTGGGAACTCTTCCCCTTCTTCACAGTGACTGGGATGCTTTGAGATGCTAGAGCATCCATGGCTCTGTTCCTTCCCAGCCCACTTCTGTGGGTGTTTACACTTGCTGGACAGTCTGAGTCTTGGATTTTCTCCTGCAAACTCAAGTGTTAGTAGAGCCAACTAATCAGAGGATTTATTTTCTTTTGGTAGTTCACACAATTCCCTCAAATTAAGTATGGTTTAAAGTCTTGCTACTCTAAGTGTGATCCCTGTACCAGCATCACTGGCATCACTGGGGACTTGTAAGAAATGCAGCTTCAGCTTATTGCTCTGTGACCGAGGCTAAGTTGAATGAACCTCTCCACACCCTGATTTCTGAGAAAACTACACATCTAACTCAGAGTCACAGGGAAGGGAAGCTCTGACAGGAAAGCTCTCAGGATTTCTTAATATATGCTATTTCTTTTCATCCGCAGATTTTGCATTCTTACTTTGCCTCTTTTTGCTAGAGTAATCTCATCTGCAAAATGGACTTAATATTACTTTTTTCATGGTGTTATTAGGAGTACTGAAAGTGATCATGCATGTAAAGTGCCTGGTATATAACAGAGGCTCAATAGATGCTGGTTTCTTTTCTTTCGTCTCCCATGCCCCAGTAGATACTGCCCTACACCGTTGCGTCTGAGGATGCTATCTTCTGAATGAGGCCCAATCTCCTCAAAGGTAGAGAATGTTTCTGATGCTTTTCTTTCACATTGGAGTACATAGCATGCAATAGGCATACTAATTCCACAAATAACTGACACCTACTACATGCTAGATACTATGAGTGTGCCTCCAATAACCAAGAAATTGTTCCTGCCTTCAGGTGACTTGTCTCACTCCCTAACCCCCCAATCAGAATATCAATTCACTGATGGTGGAAACCAAGTATTTTTTATTCTCTGCTATGTTCCCAGAGGATGGTGGTAAGAGGTATGGAACCATATCCCATGAGACACATCTGAAAGACCTGTGGGCTTTAACCTTGAAGGAGAGAAGATTCTAGGAGTGCTCAATACTTGAAAGGCTGCATGGGAAGTCAGGGGTAGGCTTGCTATGTGGTATCCCAAGGGAGAGAATGAGAATCAGGCAATAGAAGAAAGTGAGGGAGTAGATTTTTGCCTTGATAAGAGGAAGAACTTTCTACTAATGATTTTATAAGGATACAGGCTGCCTTGTGAGGTGGTAAGGGCCCCCTGACATTTTATCAGGAGATGTTGCAGCAGTTAACAAGATCAATTCATAAGATACCTTCTAATGCTAAGATACAAAGGTTCTAAATTATATTTATTTGAGACCCCATGCTCACAGTTTATCCTGATTTCTAACTGAGAAAATAAAAATAATAGAGAATATTTATTAAGCACCTACTGTGGGCTAAGCACTTTACATATATTATTATTTAAATCTTTACAACCTCTGAAGCAGGCATTTCCATCCCTGTTTTACAGAAGGGGAAACTGAGGCTTCAAAAGGAGGAATAACACACCCAGGGTTATTTGGCTAGAGAATAGTAGCTAGACCCATCTGACTTCAGAGCCTGTGCACTTTCTGCTGTGCCCTGGTTTCTTGAATATGTGCTGATTTGTGTGTTAAACACCTGCCCTGACACAGCACAGTGTGCCTGAGACTTTGAGAGAGCCTGGGTTTTCTAGTACTATCTCCAAGTCTTCATTCTTTCCATTTAATTTCAATATATACCCCAAAGTATCCCATTCCCATCTTCCACATTGGTTGTGTCTGTCAAACTGGATCTGGTAGGTCATAGAATGACAGTCTTGGAAAGGACTTAACTATCAATCATCTTTGAGTCTCTTCTACAGATTTGGCAACTGAGGACCAAGGAAGAAGCAAGCAGTTCATGGTCCAGTAAGAAAATCAGAACTGTGAATCAACAGCTATAGTAGAGTGTGGCTAAGTGTTGTGACAGTGAGAAGGAGAGAGGGCTTTCTGGAGGATATAACTGAGTTGAGACTAATTTGAAAAGATTGATAGGAGATAGCCAGGCCATAGACAGAGAAGGGCGTTCTAGGAGGAGGGGACAGCTTAAGCATCTATCCCTTGAGGAGAGAAGACTGCTATTCAGTTTATAGCTATTACTTCCAGGAGGCCAGTGCAGCTGATGTCAACCTGAACTGTCAATATCGATTCTAAGTTGAGTGCTCAGATGTATACATGAGATCTCCCCATACCTCTGGCACGGATTTAGGAATCATTTAGACATCTGAAATTTTGAGTGCCTCTGCTCTCTGCCAACAACAAACACTATTAAAAAAAACAGGACCCAGCCTTCTTATTCTGAATTCCCAAAGTATTTAAAATTACATTGAATCAGTACTTGGTTATTTCCAGAGGCTACATTCTGGCTTCCTAAGCAGATGAAACTTCCCAGTTGAGAGCTCATCATGCGGCGTCAAGATGATAACAAGCAAAGCACTTGGTCCATAGTGGGCATTCAATATAAACTTGTCGATCTAAATGTATTTCTCAGTGAACCCTAAGTTCCTTAGGGCAGGGACATGGGTCTTATTAATCTTGGTATAACCAATGTCTGGCACATAGTAGGCTTTCAGTAAATCTATGTTGAATGAATGAATGCATGAATTCAATAATCAAATTAATAGTAAAAATATAGTTATCATTTTTTGAGTGCTTACTATGTATACTGAGTGCTTTATTTCTTTTTTTCCAGCTTTACTGAGGTATAATTGACAACTAAGCTGGTAAGATCATACACACTACCATATTTAAAACAGATAACCAACAAGGACCCTGTGTAGAGCACAGGGAACTCAGCTCAGTATTCTCTAATAACCTAAATGGGAAAAGAATTTGAAAAAGAATGGATACTTGTATGGGAATAACTGAATCACTTTGCTGTACACTCGTAACTGTGAATCAACTATACTCCAATATAAAATAAAAATTAAAAAAATAAAATAAAGTGTACAGCATGATGATTTTTATATATATATATATATATATATATATATATATAAAAAAACACCTTGCGAAACGATTCCTCCCATCTAGTTAATTAACACATATTTATCTTTTTTTTTTTTTTTTTTTGCAGTGAGAACATTTAAATTCTACCTGACTGCTTAATCTGTATCATCTCATCTGCTCCCTAAAACAATCTTACAAGTTAGGTATGGTCACTGCCATTTACCATTGAGAAGACATGTCCAGAGGCCTCAGATCCCAAGACACAAGTCCCTCTGACTCTAAAGCTCATACAGGCTTTCAACAGAGTTTCTTGATTTCAGAGACGATATCAACCAAACTGTTCAAGTAGATGTAAAACAATACCTCTGTTACTGGGGTGAGGTACATGGAAATTCAGAGTATATATGATGATTTCCAGGAGTCCCGAAAGCAGGAAGGACCAGTTACAAAGCTACACTATTTCATAAAGAAAGCCAACCAACCAGTTCTCAAAGGAGTGTTTTTTAAAAAACTTACTCTTTTGGTTTGTTCTATAAAGTAAGTTGCTCCAAGTGACAGATATTCAAACATACACTTCAATAATAAGCCTCAATAAATGAAAAAACTGAACTAATCTGAACCTTATTTTTCTTCTGCCTGTTCAGGAAAGAAAGGCGATTCATAGGATAAAAAGCTAGTATCAAGTACTTAGACTTAGTTAAAAAAAAACCAAAAGGAAAATGTATTCTAGGTAAAGTACCAGGGAAAATAGAAGCCTCAGTGACAACTAGCTTACCTTCAGCATTTATCACACAAAAAGAAATGTTCAGACTGATGACCCTGGGGCAATAAGAGATTCTTAATAGAAGCAACATTAAATTAAATTATGTTCAGAATACTCTTACAGACAGGAAAGAATAGTCACATATTTAAATATTTTTAACAAGGGTCAAAACAAAAAGAGGAGGAATTTGGCAAACTCCCAGCTAGCCAAAGAAATGAACTAGAATTCTTAACTCTCGGTTGGCGTACTCTCACGTGAAACAGAGTTCTCGATGTCAGACAGACAAGACCTTCCCCCTAGAATGGATGTGAACCAACAGGTGATTCCAGAACTGCAGCTGATGTCAGAGAAGGGTTTAGCAACAAAGGAAGAAGAGGCAGAAAAAGTTATCAGGTTAATACTAATTATATACACTGTAATCAGCCTTTGGGCAAAATGAGATTGTCTATGGGTGAAATGTCTGTGGGTGAAAGGAATTGCTGTATTTAGGCACAAAGAAAATTACTTCTAAAACTCCCATCAGACACTATTCTTATAAAGGGCAGGTGGAGGCTCCTGATATCATATTGGGATTTAAATTAATTAAGATAAGTTATGTGAGAGGGCTTGGCACAAGGGAGATGTTTCATAAGTACTAACTGAATATAAATCTATTAAAATTGCCTTTATTCGAAGTAAAAGAAAATTCATGGCTCTCAGCGAAGGAGGTGAGATAAATAACTGGTCTGTGCAAAGCTAAGTCAGGATGTCAAATATGAGTTGCAGAAGAATTTTGTCTGAAAACCTTTGCCAGTGTCTTCTCTGAACTAAGGGCATGGGGTTCTCTGGCCTTGGGACTTAACCGCTAACGGCTGTGTGGAACTTCCTGTCCCTACCATCAAGGAGTTCAACGATAGTGAAGTACCATCAGGAAGCTCATGACTGTGGTCTGAAAGCTCAGTTTGGCTCCAACAAATGTTGAAAAAGAAAGAAATTCCCCAGATGCATGAAAAAAAGAAAAGAAATAAGAAGCAAAAGTATATTTTCCCTTTTCTTCACCATTCAGCTTACAGTTAAGAAATAAGACAAAATAAAGAAATCAAAACCCAAGAACAAAATAACTCACACAGAAATGGGTCTGTGGAGTAAGAATGGAGGAGGGAAGCCATATTCTTTTGTTATTTTTTTTAAAAGCTAAAGGCTTCTGGGGGAATGGCTGCACCAAGCAGGTGTGACCAGCTTCATCACACTGAGTCAAATACCTGGGAGAGGTGAAAATGAAGGAGTGCCTGAGATCTGTGTGAGAATCACCAAATGTAAACACCTTCTAATGGCTCAGCTCTTTCAGGTGATGGAAAATGAAACGTCACCCTGACAGTCAGGAGACCAAACGAACCCATAAATTAAATAATTCCCAGAACATACCCAGTACTCAATAATTTTCAACAAAAATGCCTAGTATGTGATGGGACTTTGCTGGTGCTAGAGAGATGGACCCATATGGCATCATCTTGTGTCCCTTTTGGGAGTCGGTAACACTTTCCTGGGACACCAAGGCCTCCACTTGCCCATCCACATGCAGTAGATGACCCCACCTCTTTCTTAACAAAAGAAATGAGGTCATCAGGTAGTAACTGGCTCAAACTGTCTTCTTTCCTTCTACCCGGAAAACTTATCCCTAATGGAGCTCCATTTCTCCCTCCTGGCTAAGAATGTACAGTCCACAAACTGCTGGAGAAGAAAAGCTTCTTTGGGTAATGTTACATATTATACACCGTTCTTTTTAAGATTTATAACACACATTAGCACAGACTCAGAGAAGTAGTGATAAAAAGAAACTCCTTTATAACTTGGTTTACTTCAGTTTCCCAAACTCATGCAGTCACATAACCTATTTTAAAAAACATATTACCTATTAAATACCCTTGGGAAAGACTTTTAGATGGGATTTCCAAATGAACATTACTCTTTCAAACAGGACTGAATACTGTCTCAAGATATAATTACCCTAAGGTGGGTGGGTGTGGACCCCGATTCTGAGCTATAGTTCCTAAGATACCAGAGGCACCAGCAGAAAACAAGGAGACCAAGCCAGAGAATACCTCTAAGGTCTCTTTTCACTGTGATAGTCCATGATTCTGTTTCTCAGAAGACATCACACAGACTTGCTTCTGGGATAATCTAGACACAGGACAGAAATGCACAGTGGGGAGGGGGTCAGACATCTGTGTATATATTCACATGTTAGTACACATTGTACAAGTCTGGTTCTAGCTCACTACGTATCAGTAGTCAGCATGCGACGAGCTCAAGGTGTTTCACTAGGAGAACCAAAGATCCGGAGGAAAAACAAAACAAAATTGTGTGTGGCTATGTGGACCCCAAGCAGGAACACACACTTATAGGTACGTACATACAGGCATACACATGAACACTATCTATATTTAACTAACTAGGCATACAACCCTGGGAGGCAGTACAGTACTGTAGGTAAAAATAGAGACTTTGAAGTCAAACAAACATGGGTTCAACTTTTCCCTGCCACTTAGAAGCTGTGTGACCTGGGACAAGTTACTTAACCTTTCTGAGTTCTGTTTCCTCACCTGTTAAATAGAGCAAATAATACCTACACCTTGCAGAACGGCTGTGAGAATTATATATGTCAGGTGCTGTTCTGAGTGTTTTACATATACGGATGCTCACAATAATCCTATCAATATCCCTATCTTACAAATGAGAAAACCGAGGCACAAAGAGAGTAAACATTTTCCTGCTATACAGCTAGTAAGTGGTGAGGCTGGGATGCATACAGAGCAGCTAGCTCTTACTCACTAGGCCCTCCTGCCTCACACAATCCTGGATTATAGTAGGTCCACGATATTCCCCTGGAAGACACAGACACACATACACAAATATATAAACACCCTACACCTCCTCTTCCTCTCTGGCTTTTCAAATCTGCTGGTTTTGTCATTAGTTTATTACACGATGCAGTTCAAGTGGGCAGCATGCAGACACCAGCTTCCCAAACACAAGGATCCTGTGTGGCTGCTCAAGGAACAGAAGAACAAATTCAACCCTGAGAAATGTTAGTTCATTCTGAACGATGACTCACAGCCGCTATTTTCACAAACAGCCTGCTAATTAAACTTTCTTATGAACTCTGCTAACCAATTTTTTCAATGCATGGAGAAAAATCATTCATTATAGACCGGAATCCAAAATCTAATATCAAAGTGCAAGTAGGATCTGTGGTATTGTAATTTGATCAGCTTGAGCATTAATAACAGTTACACACTGATGTCTGAGAGAGGTAATCAGCTTTTGTTGAGATGTACGTAGATAACTGAACAAAACATTTGGAAGGCAGACTAGAAAGCAAAGCTAGCTTATCACAGGAGTTTTAGTATTTACTTTACCCTCAGAAATCCCCTGCTTACAATATCCTATCTTCCAGGTGACCACAGTAATATCCTGAATTGGTATAGCACTTTAACGACTTAATGACACATTAGCAGCTCATCTGATGTCACAACACACGGTAAGGTGGAAAGAGCCAGTGTTATCCCCATCTTATGCACAACAACCTGAGGCACCCAAAGGCTTGATCCACTGCAAACCCCAGAGCTAGCGCTAGAACGAGAACTTGGTGGATCTGTCCATTTCTTCATGTTGCCACTCATAAAGGTGGCCTGATTTTTAAAACAGTCTCAGAAACCATCCTGACATTTTCAAATATTGAACTAAAGGCTTTAATTTATAATCTTCTAGAACCACGAACACTGCATTAGTAAAGTGCATTATTACTGTAGCTATTTCTGAGGCTTACGGGGATACATCCTACACAGCCACGTTCACAACTCAGGATGAAACAGCAGAATGCAGGGAACCCTCTCTGTGAAGGACTCCTATCCCAATTGGCAGCAGCATGTGGTCAGAGAGACACAGGTACGCTGACAGCTCGGCCACCTGCCAACTGTGTGACTTCAGGTCAGTCATTTTAAACTCCATGAGCCTTGGTTTCCTCATCTGAAGAATGGGGTCACCATTACCTCTTGGGGGCAAGGTCAGGATTAAATGAGATAACACACATAAAGTGACTGGTTTCTAGTACTTAATAAATCTGAGTTCCCATTCCATCCTCCTGCCTTCTCCTACTTGGTCCTTGGAATTACATACTGAGGACTGAACCAGGACAGAAATCCACTTTCCCACTCCTCTCCTTTTGTCTGTTTGTTGGCCCAGTGGTAGAACACTTAGAGAGAAGAGGGAAGGAGTTATGGGATAGAAGGGGTCCCTCACATTTACAGGTTGTTTTCGTTTACAAGTGTCTTTATCTGTCACCTGGTTTGAACTCACAAGTACTATCCAAAGAAGGTAGGGTAAGGATTTATCTTTTTACTGTATATTGAGAAAATGGAGGTCCAGGGGAATACAGTGACTATGCAAGGCCATGCCTGCATCTATTAAGTGTGTGTGTGTGGAGGAAGGGGGTTGTGGTGTAGGACTTTGACTGACATCTGTCTCATTTCTGGTTAGTCCAATGCACTGCATCTGGTATTTTTGACCAGGAAGTTGGTGTGTGTGTGTATGTTTGTGTGTGTCGGGGAGTGTAGAGCTCTTGGGTAAGTGCTTATTTCTTTTGTACTTAAAGGGTGGCCTGTCTCATTGGGAAGCCTCCACTGACTGGTGAGGGGCACCGGGAAGAGAAAAGGCAGCTGAGAACTAGTTGCAGTTTCCAGGGTCAGGGCCAGGAAGTGAGAGTGACATTCATATTTTCCTCTTTCTTGTCCAGCTCAGGGTCCCGGACAATGGGGAACCTGCCAGGATTCAGTGTAGGAACCCTCACCAGGGAGATGGAAGCAGAGGACTGACGTTCCTCTGTGCCCAACCTTGGGAGTGAGGGGAAGGGGGAAGACTGCAGAGACTCAGAAGCCACCAATACCTCAGTCCAGGGCAGCAGGCAAAGAATCTCGCTTCAGGACGCCTCCTTTGGCACACTGTCTACACCCTATGTTAATGAAAACAGGGACTCCACTCAGGCAGCTTCTCTGTGTGGCTGCTTGCTCTGGCCATAAAAAACAAGTCGATCAATCCAACATGGATTTAATTTGAAAAAAGGAAAACTCTATGTATGTGATTTCAGGCTTCATATCCTATCCTGTAGTAGAGCTGGCAGTGGGCTCCACGATCAGAGGCTCTAGTGAGTGTGGTGGGAAGGGGAGAAGGGCTGAGATCCTGGTTACCATTTGAGAAGGGGATCAAGGTTGTCACCATCCATATTTCCTTGACATAAAGAAAACACAGACTAGGGGGCCAGGTGGTCTGTTACTTCTCAGACAAGTCACCTAGTGACATATAATTTACAAATTTTCTCTCTGGTCTCCTTTTACCATTCTACACCCATTTCCCTTCTACCTTGTTTTTTTAAAAAATCTATGGCTATTTTAATTTTAGCTCTTTTCCATCTCATAAGCCAATTCAAATCCTTTTTGGATCAAATGGCATATAAATAAATAAGGAGGCAGGACAGGAAACAAGCCAAGAAAATAAAAAAGAGAGGAAGAAAAAGAAAGGAAAATAAGAAGCCAAATGTTTCTTCTTTGGGCTGCACTGGCCTTATCTGTACAGTAAGTATAGACATTGCCTATGTTGGCTACTTTAATAGGGTCAGAGGAGGTACTGAATATAAAAATCTTTGAAAATAAACATGAAAGGCAAATATCAGGGATTATTAAGTATATATTTTATGCTCATACTACCAATAAAACTATTTAATCTGATTTAAGACGTTTGTGATGAGAAATTCTATTAGCAGCCCTAGGAGTTAGGGTAATTACCCTAATTAGCTGCATCCACTTAGTGTAAATGGTGCCTTGTTTCACCAGACATCCAACTACAAAACAAGGGCCAAGCAGAAAAGCAAACTTATAAATCAGTAAGAAATTGAAGTAGGTGGAAAGAGAGTCACTCAGAGAACATGGCCCTGACCTCAGCAAGAAAAACAATGATTCTCAAATCACAGACACCATGGGAAGTCTGAAAGTTGTCCACCTCCTGTGTTAGGTCAGGTTATTTATTAGCGAAGTAGAAGGAACACACTTTGGAGTCTGACAGACTTGGGTTCAAATCATAGCTCCAGAACTTATTAGCTATGGCCTTGGATAAATTACTTAAACTCTCTGAACTTATTTCATAAACACAAAGGGGGTACTGACTTTACCCCACAGAGTAGTCCTGACTATTCTATTCATTATCCCTTGAAGATACCTCTGAAACTTGGCTCAGCTGTGTACTGGTCTGTGTACACAGACTACAATGTACTCTCTACCAAGTTCAAGGCTTGCTCCTATTTGACACCTGCTCTGAGAACCCCAGCCCACAGTGATCTTTTTATCCTTTGAACACCCATAGCTGATGTTTTCTTCTTCTTCATTCAGCAGAGGCAGGCAAGGGAATAGAAAGACCATAGGTTTTGCACTCTCCAGCTAACTGACTCTAAGCCTTGGCTTTCTTATCTGTAAAATGGGGACAATACCATTGTCCGTGCATAACTGGTACAAAGCTTCAATGAGATAACATATACAGCGTGCCTAGCACTGTAGCTGACACACAGTAGGCAAACCTCCAACTTCATTGTTCTGTTATGAATCCTTTTGTGCTATCTTTCCAGTGAAATTAACAGCTAGGGTCAGGAAAGGTGAGCTTGGGCTTTGGTGAAAAACAAAACAACCCCCCCGCCCCCCCGCCCCCCCACCCCCACACAAAACAGCAAGGTGGCACCATTTTTATGCATCATAAGCAGGCTCCCAGCCCCTCCCAGACCTGCAGGCTTCTGTAGGGTCCTGTGATTTGTCCTGGCCTCCCCCACTCATTGGCCCTGCTAGCAGCAGCATGTGGGCACAAACTATGTCTTACCCTTTTTAGCTTCCTCACAGAACCTGATACAGAATTTAAGAGAAGAGAAGGAAAGTAAATAACATTTATTTGGCCTGAGGGAGCAGACAGTAAATAAATATAATTGGCCGATTGAAAATGTTTTACAAATGTAAAAGCCTTATACAAATATATGGCCTCCATCTGAATTTTATCTTCTTTCCGAACTAGAAATATCTTCTCCCATCAAAGTTCAATTTGGGGCCGTAGAAAAAACAAAAAGGCAACTTAAAAAGATCTTTAGTTCTAACAAGGAATAAAAGACAGATAACAGAGTTCATCAATTAAGAGCAGTAAGGGAAATGTGGAATGGGGGCAGGGTGGAGGCAGAGTGAAAAAAGAAATCACCACTACCACAGCTCACAGAAGACAAGAAAAAAATGAATTTCCCATTAACACATTTCAGAAAGCACTCTCCTCCTACCCTGAAGCTGACGAATTACATTTTTAGATAATGTGTGGAAATTTCAGTTTGACATTACCTTCCTGCTTAGTTCCTAGTCTCAGTCAACCAGGTCATTTTACAGAGAAGGGGGAAATGAGTGAGTGTGTGTGTGGCGGGTGTGTTTATGTGTTGGGGGAAGGAGGGGTGGTTAGTGAACAAGGAATTGGTCTTATGAACCAAACAGTCAGCTAAAGTACAGAAATAGAAAATCCTTAAAATACCCAGTCCTGATTCACATCCTAGGTAAAAATCCTCTGAGACATCTCTCTTGGGATGTGAGAATATTTTCCTACGGGTTATCTGAGTTCAGAAGCAGGGCAGAACCCTCTGATTTGGAAGGGAAGATGAAGGGAAAGATAGCCAGGGGGCAAAAGGAAACCATACCTGGTCTATAATCCTGCCTATTGCCGTCCTGGGGAAAGAAATGTGTCAAAAGAAAAAGATTGTGCCTGCACAAACTCTAAACCTCACAGCTCCACTCAATTGCCAACCTGTCCTAATTAGAAAGGATGGGAGCTCTCTGATTGCCCTTGATGGGTGTGTAAGAGGCACAATGATAATATGGCTTACTGTCTGCACTTAACGTTCTGACGTTCTCTAAGTTCCCCTTAATAAAGCAGACCCCTATTCTCCTGTTCTGTAACTGCATTAGTTTCCCAAATCTTCTCCATACCTAAAAATTTTCCATTCACCTCCAATAATAATCAACCCCCTCCCCAAGTCAACAATTCAAAATTCTTTTATTCTTCTTTGTGGAATACGTATAAAATGACTGCAGGGAGGTGATAAATAAAATAACAGATGCAAATCTGCCTGATTTTCCTCTGGATTCCAGAGGCACATTGTACTGTACCAAGTACATTTTCAAAATCAGCAGCAAAATATGCTGATAAATGCTACTATTTCCTCTACTCTTCCATCGTTAACGAATATCCCTCTGATATGCATGTAGAAAAGTTCATTTAGCTAATCAATACCTTGGGATTTTCTTGGATATGCATAATTGAGGCCGGGTTTTAAGTATACTTAAACTTAAGGCAGCATCCATTTCAATACGGTGCTTGCAAGATAAAGAAAAGGAGAACACAGTGAGGGGTATTTTGTGAAGAGAGAGTCTGAAGGTAAAAACCACTCCAAGTCTATGCTTCCTTGTTCAGGTAAGCAGCAACCTGCTTAATTTAAAAACACTGGCATTAGTGAGAGAGTGGCATGGACATATAAACACTACCAAATGTAAAATAGCTAGCTAGTGGGAAGCAGCTGCATGGCACAGGGAGATCAGCTCGGTGCTTTGTGATCACCTAGAGGGGTGGGATAGGGAGGGTGGGAGGGAGGCTCAAGAGGGAGGAGATATGGGGATATATGTATACGTATTGCTGATTCACTTTGTTATACAGCAGAAACTAACACACCATTATAAAGCAATTATACTCCAATAAAGATGTTAAAAAAAAAAAGGAAAAAAGGGGAAAAACACTGGCATTTATTTAATTCAATGCATAGCATGCTATTTTCCAAAACAAAAGATTTTGAATTCTAATTATATTTTCCCTGTACTAAAAGTTTTCATTCCTTAGGCAATATAAGCTGAATTGGTTTGTATAGGGGAGATGTCAGTTTAGTATCTTCAGGGAAACTCCCAGAGATAAACTATAATGGGATAACCCACAATTAGTCAGACAGCCAAGAGTTCAAGTCCCAGCTCCCCTACTTGGGAGCTAAGTCACCTTGGGCAAATGACTCAATTGCTCCTAAGTCCAAGTTTCTTTGACTGTAAAATAACTGTCTTGTGGATTACGTGAAACTCCATTTATTGATCTTAGCACAATGCTTAGCACATAGTAAGTACTCAATAAACATTGGCTATGATTATGAATCTCCAAGAAGTCCCAATTTACTATTTAAATGAGCAACTATATTTAAAGCTTTTAATATAGTGCCCAGAACACACAGAAGGCACACAAAAACATACAAAAGCTGCTGCTATTATTTTTATTCATCTTTGCTGGGTGCTGTCAGAAATTATACTAATAAAACTTACCCTAGGGCTGAATTCACATTTCAGGAGTGAATTCAAAGCACTTTCATATTTTAGGATTTTTTTCAGCGCCTTTTATTGTTTATAAAGTTATCTTAGAAGCAAAACAATTAAGTTCTCAAAGTGTCCCTATTAGTCATTCCTTGTATATGAGGTAACATGAGGTAACCCACAACCCTCACTCTCCTCTCCCTCTTTAACCCAAGAGACTGTATCCCATGTAATGCCTCTTGGCCTTGATGCTCTAACAGACACAGCCCTCTGCCCAACCCCCCACTGCTGTAGTCCACACTCCACATCTTACCTCCTGAGAGGGACATACAGGAATATTAGCACTTTCACAAATCCGAGAAAGAAGAGAAGTTACCCAATGTCACTGAATCAAAACTGAGATGGTTCCTTTAATTAGAGGTGTGATTCTACATACAAAGCCTGTGGCAAAGAATTCACCCTGATGTCTCCAGTAGCGAGGCATCTTTTTTGCTTTATTCTGCTCTTTCCACTAAATGATAATATTAATTAAGCCAAAGATGTGTTATAAAGGAAGAAATGAAGAGATGGATTAGAGGTGGGGTTCAGGAAGTGTTGTCTTTGTCTGTTGGGGTGCAACTCTAACTGTCTTGATGTTTTTGTGTGCTTAGCTTCACTTGGCAATGCTGCTTCAATATAAGACTACTGCTTCCAAAGAGGCACGCCCCAGCTCTGCTTCCTTTGTCCAAAGCACAGAGGAATAAAAAAGTCTTTTGTTCTTAGACTGGAATTTTAGCTCCATTCCTTTGCTTTTCTTCCCTCTACCTAAATCCTAACCCCATCTTTCAACCACCGCCGCCCCACTCCGGCCAATAGCTCCAACTAACACAGACTTCACCCTTTCTCAGACATCCACAGCCCACATAATCTATTCCATATAGTGGTCACTCCATAGATTCAGTTTTACAATCGATAGTGTTCAGTTTGGACCACGCTGTCCTCAAAACCCCTGCTTCAGAGCTCTCACTTGCCTGAAATGGATAGAAAACTCCTCTTAAAAACTGCATTGTATGGGCACATGGAGAGTGACATGAAGTAAAAGTATAATTCTTTTTTTTTATCTCTATGATGCAAATAATCACACAATCTAGACCGGCAGATCAAAACTATTTGTTGTTGTACACGGATTGATTTCTGGCGATTTTTCTCTGTTAGTTTCCCCCATGCTTTCTCTATTCCTTTTGGAGAGAAGTGATAACAAGAGGGACAATTATAAAAATGCAGTTTAGCATTCCAGCTGTTCTGGCTTTAAGACATACCCTGAGCCACCTAACTCTATCCTGGTTCAGCCATATGTTTCCTCCTCTCAAATACCGATCATCTAGGAACCTGGATTTGGAAATGCAATCTCAAAGCTTGAAAAGCAAAAAGGCAACAAAATAAAAAAAAAAATAAGAAACGAATTCAATTATCTGCAGTCCACGGGAATAATAGAATTTTTACCAGGGGTTTGGTGTTCTTTGCCTGAGTTCCTCAGTTGCATAAATCCTTGTGGGCCACATGCCGCTTTCCTTCCTCTCTAGCAGCAGAGGCTGCAGGTGGATGGAGGAGAAAAATAAAGGACATAGCTTCCAGAGCCTCCTTGTGTTCACAGCTGCACACTAAAGCGACTTGGGACACACGTCTTCTCTCCCTGGTACCTAGATTATCCTGATAAGCAGCCTTTCCCAACTGGAAAAAGAAAATCTAGTATCTCTGAGAAGATATTAACAGAGATGTCCAAAAGCACTGTGAGGGAACCTTAAACCTGGCACTTTCCATAAATTTGGGTCTCCACTGAAGACGGAGTTATATCCCCAGAGGATGATAAATATTGTTATCTTTGCCTCCCGGTATACACAGGAGTACCGTTTGTTTGTTTGTTTGTTTTTGCGGTGTGCTGGCCTCTCACTGTTGTGGCCTCTCCTGTTGCGGAGCACAGGCTATGGACGCGCAGGCTCAGCAGGCTCAGCAGCCATGGCTCACGGGCCCAGCCGCTCCGCGGTATGTGGGATCTTCCCGGATTGGGGCACGAACCTGTGTCCCCTGCATCGGCAGGCGGACTCTCAACCACTGCGCCACCAGGGAAGCCCAGGAGTATTGTTTTAAGCCATGGCACATTAGATGCAGAGTGCGGCCAGCAACTGCTACTCAGAGGAACCCAGTGTTTCATTGGGTTATGGGCTGAGGGTTAGCAGGGATCTTCAGGTACCACAGGCAGGGGCACCCTGCACGTGCTTCCACATAAGATCACGCTTTTGGAAATTGGGGGTGAATCCCGGTTCTACCACCTGCTAATAGCTGTGCTGTCTGGGGACGTTACTTAACCTCACTAAGCTTCCGTGTTTTCATCTAAGAAAATGGAGGCTGTTTTTAATGTTAAGTGAAATAAGGTATGTTCAGTGCCTAGCAAGTACCTGGCATAGAGTAAGTACTTGATAAATAATAACAAGTATGTCCTCAGTACCACAACACTTAAGTCCATGCCCAAATTCAGACGGAGAATTCGTTGACAACCTATAGCCAGGAGCGAAGCCAGCTTACTGGCAACACCATTAACAGTTTCTCTTTCCCTCCCTCCCTTCCTCCCTTCCTTCCTTCCTTCCTTCCTCCCTCCCTCCTACCCTCCCTCCCTCCCTCCCTCCCTTCCTTCCTTCTTTCTTTCCTTCCTTCTTTCTCTATCTCCCCCCACCTCGCCCCCTCTCTTACTCTCTCTCTCAATTTTAGAAGCCAGAACCTTCTAAGGGAATCTATTACATTCTCTTAGGGAGTGGTTTAGGCTGGAAAATCTTAATCTTGAATTCTTATCTCTTTGCCACTTCCCACCCCCCAAATCCTCCCACTGGATATTTAGAACTCCTTGTAAACTTCACAGGATCAAGATGCATTGAGATCTGTAGGAGGTGTTGGAGGAAAAGGGGGACTGGGGATGTTAAAAATCAGGGCAACAAAAATACCTATGATGTCATTTACCCTGACTTCTGAACCACTAGCAGCAGCCTTTTAACTTGGCTGGTGTGAAACCTCACCTCTCCCAGCCTGCGTTATCACTTAACCCCAAATGTAGGCCTCAGAGCGCTTTCCATCAGAGCGATCCCCACTCCTTCCCCACCTCCCTACAGCCCTATCTCTCCCTCCTTCTCTGACTTTTAGCGTAGCCAATTAAACCTGAACAACGGGTGGATAGAGGAAATATGCTGCATCTATGGAATGGTACAGCAGGGACCAGTTTCACTGTTAATTTAAAATGCTAGAATTAATTAGGTAGTGTAAATGAAGAATTTAATAAGCACTCTTTACAACCACAAGTTCTACTTTTATTAAACACTGCTGCCAAATGAGGGCAAATATCTCTGGTCTCTCTATATTTCCCTGCCTCATTCCCATAAGTTCTCTGCAAATAAAATTCTTTTCCTCCCTGAATTAAAAAAAATGCATAATTATAAATTTATGCCTGCATTGTATTTCTGCTTTCAACCCGTTAAGCTTCTTCTTTAAGCTCAGATGCTACTGTATGTCTCTGCTTGTGCTGGAGAGGGTGCTAAACAAACCAAAGTTGACAATTTTGGTTTTGTATACCAAATTAAAGGCTGTCTTCGAAGCTGTCACTCTTATTCAAATACACTCAGTGAACTACCAAATTAGCATTCTTTCAGTAAAGGAATCTGCTTGTTTAAACATGTGTCTTTAGAAAACAAGGAACAACACCACGAATCAGTACTTCTCAAAAATCTTACTATAGTTCTAAAGGAACTCTTTTGAAAAGGTAATTAATAATATTCACTAATATAGCTGGCAGAGTCCCTATTTAGAAGGTAAGGCTACACCAAAAATACATTTTCTATACAGGAGTGGGAGGAAGAATCATATGGTTAACTGGTTTTAATTTGGTTTGAATTATCATCCTATTATATAAAGATTCTTCAGGAATCTAAACATTGGATTTCTGAGAGCATAGGCAGTTCTGTCAAAGGATAGATGATCCAGGGCTCTGGGATAAGAACACCAAAGCCCTGGCCCATTTGGAGACCTTGATAAAATTTCTCTGTTCTAGCTATTCTCCTTGAAACATACTAACTGTACCTATAATAATAACACGCTCCCCCATTACTGAGAGACTGCTATGCAATAGGTATTGTGCTAGGCAGTATATATCCAGTCTCTCCTTTAATCCTCACAATAAGCCCTTTGAGATAAGTATTCTTTTCCAATTTTACAGAAGAGGAAATTATGTTTAGAGGGTTACGTGACTTATATTTTCGACAGTTATTTTAGTTTTATGATTTTGCAAAATACTTAATATAAATGGACAAATTAACAAGTGAATTAGAAGAAATGGAGAATATATATAGCTACATGCACATAAATACACTGGATTCTCTGATTTAAAAATCAAGATAATGTATCTCTGTATTTTAGAGTTTCCTTTTTCTTATATAGGCCAGCTGCTCTTCAATTAAACTGTCCAGAGAGAGGGAAACAAAAGTCAACACCCCAAAATGACAAATACTCAAAGCTGAGTGTGAATGATTTTAGGACGGGAGCATCAGAGAGCAGTAGCTTCACTGCCGTCACTATGTAGTCCAGTATTTTTCTAAGAAAACATTCCCACTTCCAGAAGGATTACAAGGAAACTACCCTCATCCCCAGCCCCAAAGGATAATAGCGTCAGTATCTGGCAAACATTAAGTCCTCAATAAATGGCTGTCAGTTAGAAAAAAATCAGAACCTAAAACTTTCAAGTATTGAAGTATAGGGTATTGTTTCAATTTCAAGTAAAAAGTCTCTGACTTCTCAGAGAGTATCTTCACAACAAACAAATAAATAAGATAAAATACCTTCATCAAGCATCTCCCTCCTACTACAGGGTAGTTTTATTCCAGAATCATCTGCTATCCCTGGGGCCTATTTCTCCCAGGGACAATGGGCAGTTGTGACCACAATGGCCCCCTTTAAAAGACAGTTTCAGATACATGGAAATATATTGGACACACGCAAACCAAATGTTTGAGAGGAAAGGGATAAATAGATAAAAACCAGTATAGGGAGGGCAGAGGGCAGAACTGTGAACTAAAGAACAAAGGGTAGGGGTGGCTGATTAAGAATAAAAGAGGACACAGCCAAAGGATTATTTCACATAAACTAAAGCTGAGGGGGCTCCAAAATCTTTATCTGCTTCCCAGTCCTACCAATCTGCAATATGGTTTCATGTAGTATACATACGCATGAGTTTATGACTGTGTACCCACGCTGACCTTGAATGCAGGATACACGCTGCAGACACTCAAAAGGCATCACCACACATATGCATTTCTGCTAAGATCTGCACATCTAATGGAACAACGCAGCTGTGAATCCCAAGCCTAGAATATCGAAGAAGAGCATACCTGTAATTTTGTCTCTCACGAGTTTGCAGGATTCTATTTCACCAATGCTCCCAAAGAGACTCCTGAATTCCTCTTGGGTCATATTCTGGGGTAAATAGTTGACTATGAGGTTGGTTTTGCTGTCATCTGTGGCTGCCCCTGTCTGCATGGGAGAAGGACAGTTTCTATTGTTGCTGGAGGGTCCATTGCTTGTATTGGATGTCGGGCCATTTGACACCTGAGGCTCCATGGTGCTAATTATCTAAATAAAAATAAAAATAGTAAACCTTTTGATATCTCAAAGACACAGAGTCTCTTTCAAGATTTTATTTTATTTTTTGTAAAGAAAGAGAACAAGATAAAGCAGGATGGAGCAAAAGAGATGGGGTTGTGAACACAGCCAATTTAGAAACATGTTTTTAACCAAAATGTTAAACTCCCCTTGCTATTTTTAGGCCAGCCCCCCACCCCACCCATAGATTTTGAGCACAGACTAGAATGCAGTGGGAACTCTCCCATTATTTTGTTAATGAAAAGCTAATTCCTGTTTTCATTACACAATCACTCTCAGAAATGTATACTTAAGCCACACCGAATTATAATTAAAATGTAAAGTAATAATCATGATTAAAATTATAGTTCCATTAAAGCTGAAAAAGCTAAATATAGAGGGCTATGCTCACAAGTTTAAATACAGTACCTGTTTATTAACTGTCTCATAAAGTAAAATGACATTAAATTAAGTGGGGTTGTTCCATATGGGAAGGGTTTAGATTTTCACTGATAATACTGATCAAACTTCAGATTTCATAAAGGCATGCTGGGGAGCTACAAAGTTATCTAATAATTTTTCTCCCCAGTGCCTTTGTTACTATTTCTCCTGGACCTCAAATAAAATTAAAAACATGAAGGAAAAGTTCTCTCTAGGTCTCCACTTTAAGTCTAGCACAGCCCCAGGCTGTCCTCTCACACATTACTTAAAAAGGACTTTCACTGTATCTAAACAGTTAATAAAACAAATATTTCCACGAATGTGTGAACTGTTTGAGGCAGCAGGCATGGAAATAAAAGAGATAAGTCTCTACCCACAAGGGGCTTATAGTCCACAGAGGACACAGAAGGCAAATGGCTACAGTAGGACAATGGGCCTGTAACAGAGGAGCAATTAAACCTGCTTAAAGGATAGGGGCATTCAGGAAAGTCCCAAGAAGATACTGATAGAATAAGGTTTCACATGAAAAATGGGTTTAAGCTCATGGAGCCAGGTCCTAAAGATGCCTTGTACATAGAATGACAAACATGGAGAATCACAAAACTACAGAGCCAGAAGGCACTTCAGGGAATAAAATTCAGTTCAAAACTCTCATGTTTGAGATGAATTCCAGAGACATCCAGAGACTTCTCTGTCATCACAGGAAAGTGGGGCAGAGTCTGGGCCTGCACCCAGTTTTCCTGGCCCCAAATGCAGCTCATCAGTCCCACTTTTCCATTCTATCCTAGCACCATCCCTTATTCATCCTTCATGGTGTGGTTTCTGTCTTACATGAAATTGACCATCACCTCCTTGGAAATGGAATCATGCTCTGCCATTCCCTAGTTGTGTGACCTTGGGTAAGGGATTTAAATTCTGGGAGACTTAGTTTTCCTCATTTGAAAGAGGAGAACAACGCCACCTGCCTTGCAAGGTGGTAAGAAGGATCTGGTGACAGGATGTATGTAAAGTGACTGAATAGTTGTGGGAACATAACCACAATCATTGATATTTGTTGAAGTCATTCTGCCAATCACCTGATGTGACTTCTCTCACTGACTCCCCACAAGAAAGCAGTGAGCCATATTCTAATATCCTCTACATTTTATAGACAAGGAAACCAAAGCTTAGCAGATACCTGATTACAAGTAGCTTCCATTACTACCATTTGGCTGCTCAGAGAATTTTGGGGAGATAAGCATGTTTATCTAATATACATGTAGCAAAATGTACAAATCTTAAGGGTACAACTCAAAAAATGTTTACAAAGTAAACACCACTCACACCTAAGTAACCACCTTTCAGATCACAATACAGAACATGACCAGCATTCCAGAAGCCTTTCTTGTGTCCTCACCCCTATTATTCATACCGCCCCCAAAGGTAACCACTACTCTTGACTTCTAATCCATAGATTTGTTTTATCTGTTTTTGAATTTTACATACATGGAATCACACAATACATACTCTTTTATGTCTTTTCACACATTATGTCTGGGTGTCATCCATGTTGTGAGGTGTAGTGGTAGGCTGTTCTTCTCCACTTGCTGTAGAGAATTCCATTGTATGAAAATATCACGTTTTATTTATCTCTGCTACTTTGATGAACATTTGGGTTGTTTCTAGGTTTTAACTATTGTAGATAATGCTGCTATGGGCATTACATACACGTCTTTTGGTGTACACACACACACACACACACACACATTTCTGTTGGGAATATTCCTGGAAGTCTATTTTTTGGGTCATAGGGTATATTCTGCTTTAGTACATACTGTCAATAGTTTTCCTAAGTAGATGTACCAGTTGATACTCCCACCAGCAGTGTATGAAAGTTCTAGTTGCTGTTCATCCTCACCAACCTTCAGAAACTGTTTTTTGCTTTTGTTTTGTTCTGTTTTTTGCTTATTTACTCATCTGAAACATAGTGGTAGTAAAAAGGGAATGAGTTTTTAGCCAAGGGAAGAGCTGACTTAAAATTCTAGTTCTATTACTTATTAGCTCTGTGATCTCAGGCAGGTTATTTCAATACTCTTAAGCCTCAGTTTCCTCTGTAAACTGGAATAAAGCCTACTGTGCAAGGTTATTTATATGTATAAGTTGCCTAGAACATAAAGTGGCTAGAAGCATCATAAGTATTATTCCTCATCATGCCCTACATAGGTGAGCCTTGCTGTAGTCATTTCTTCTTCTGATAATCACAAATGGGATATGAAACCAAAAGAAAAAAAAAAGAAGTCTCAAGAGCAGTCGTGGAAATAAGGCAGATTGAGGAAGGTGGGAAGCTTCTAAGATTCTTTGCCATCATGTAGATAACTTAAGTGGCTCCACTTAAATCATCACAACTTTCTTGGCTTCAGGTCAACTATGGGATTGCGTTAGGCTGGTCCAAACCGCAAGGAGAAAGCAAAGGGTTCCTGAGAGGAATCGTAAATCAAGCTCTCCTCAGCACTGACAGAAAATGCACCAAGTAAATCCTATTCAGCTGCTCTGCCCTTGAGGCAAGGGTCCAGGAAAGAACGAGGGCGACGTGCCCAGGGGAGGGGTCACGCTAATGGAGATGCTGTTACGGAGCATCACTGAAACTGCTGGCTGTGAGGCAGGTTTCTGCTCTGCCAAGCCGTCGGCCTCCTGGGTCTGTGCAGTGCCTCCGTTTGCTGTGTCGTCTCACTGCTTCACTGAGTCAGGTGTCCAGGCAACAAACACAAGAAGCACTGCCAACTCAATAAGGAACTTAAAAAACAGAATTTATGGGCTTCCCTGGTGGCGCAGTGGTTGAGTCCGCCTGCCGATGCGGGGGACACGGGTTCGTGCCCCGGTCCGGGAGGATCGCACATGCCGCGGAATGGCTGGGTCCATGAGCCATGGCCGCTGAGCCTGCACGTCCGGAGCCTGTGCTCCGCAACGGGAGGGGCCCCAACAGTGAGAGGCCCGCGTACCGCAAAAAAAAACCAAAACAGGATTTATCCAATTCAGGAGGCTCGGGTGGCAGAACCACAGAGCTGCCCAACTACTACATTTTGATTTAGTGGCAAAAAAGCCAGTCCCACAATCTACATAACACCTTCGCTGCTCCACTTTCTTAGGTTACCCTTCTCATGGCTGGGCTCTTGCACAAACACCTAGAAAATATTCTGCAGCGAGGCAGCTTTGTGGGTGTTAATGATGGCGTAAGAAGAATATAAGTCATACCTAAGCAGGCTGTTACCTGACAGCCGTGTTCGGTGTTTGTTCACTGGATGCTTGACTCACAGACACACGTGGCGAAAGCCAGCACTTGTCTCTGTGAACATCTCATGGGTCTCCCTGCTCCAGAAAGGCCTAAGAAGTATCAAGTCTGCAGCAAAGAAATTTCAGTTCCCCAATCAGCTTTCTGGATCTCCTTACATCCTATGTGGATTTCCTAATTTATGTTGACTCCTGGAGCTGAGCCCCATCTGGACATCTGACAACCCGAACTGGGCCCAAACCTCTGACAAGGAATCATGAGATACAATGTTCGGTACTGAGGTACCTTAACCAAACAAACCTATAAATTAGGTCATTTCTCGTCTCGTGGAGATGGAGCTCTCTTTGCTCTGCACACACACTACACAGTTATCCTTTTGTGGACTCAGAAGGAACTGAGGAAAATACACATATGCACACACACAGAGTTTTCTCAATAAAAACGTACAGCTTCAAAGCTGAGAAACATTTGCAAATGTGTTAATATACATCATGTAATAAGACCCCTTGCTGGTCTTAATGACGCATCCCAGGATGCAAGACAGGCTTAAAAAAAGAATCAGAAATGTAAAATGTCAGAATCAAATCTGATACACAAGTGAACCAAGAGCATTTTAAAACATTACTTGGAAAATAAGAAAGTTGCCAAGATGTAAATATATTGAATGCAAGAATATGAAACTGTGGCACTTGAAGGTTACATGATAGATCTTAAAGAGAGGACACTTATAATCTCTACTTGGGAAACAGACCAGAGGTAAACGTGTCTATTAGTGGGAAGCATATCCTTCAATAAATTCAGAGGCCGGCTCGGCAAAATCAGAAAGCTTGCTTCCCTACTCTAAGGCCTTTGATATTCTAACAGCACAACTGTCATTGCAAATAAATATATCAGTTACTCAAGTGTGCATATGGACTTTAATGAAGGATTCTGTGTGGGTCTCACAGCCAACTTCGTAGCTGATCAGGTTCCAAACCCCTGACTTGCCTTCCTTCCCTCCTCTGAATGGCAATTAAGAGCAGAATTACAGTCAGCATCCAGGATAGAGCATTGAGGAGGTTCAGTTGACTTCAAACTCTAATGGTTGTACAAAGCGCTGCATTAAATCTTTTATGTTCCCGTGATATATTTTAAGAAACATTATACAGGCAGAAAATTTCAGGGGTAAACTATTAGAGCAGTGCACAATAATGTAGGCACTCAAATCCTGTCATTGTAAATGTTGATGGTTTGAATGACTAATTACTCACACTCAAGGCATTAACCTCACCCCTCCCACTCCCCCCCTTTTTTTTTCTGCAAAATATACAACAAAAGCGAGAGGGAAGGCCTCAGGCATGCAGCTGCTGGATCATCACTCTGGGTCGTTTATCTCTGCGGAGGCAGTGGGGGTAAGAAGCAGAGGCTGGGCGCCAGGCTTCTTTCTTTCTCAGGATATTCTTGAAAATAAGAGCCAACCCTCTCTGCCCTTCATGGCATCTCTGTCACTACAATTCTGGGTCCTTCCCAATGGTCCTAAATTAACTGTTCAATCACATCTTTTGTTATCGTCCGCCCAAGGTATCTGTTATACTACTTCCTGGACATGCCCGGTCATATGCATTAAAAAAGGGTTCATTTCCACAATGGCTAGATCTGGGAATGTTAGATGAACGGAGATGGAGCCCTGGAGTGCCAGGCACTGTGCTAGGTCCTGGGGATACACAGACAACAAAGACAAGGAGCTGGCCCTCACTGAGTTCACAGTGTGGATGCAGGACAGATATCAGAGAACATTAGGGACCACCAAGCCCAACCCTGTAACTTTAATGAGGAAACTGAGGACCAGAAAGGGGAAGTGACTTGCACAGGTCACAGTGCTAGTTAGAGACAGAGCTAGGACTTAAGCCTAGGCCTACAGGCTACTTCACTTGAGTGTTCTTGTGACAATGCAGACATGGCCCCTTAGACGAGAGTTTACTTCTACTTTTTTTTCGGGGAGGGTGTGAAGGTGGCCATATCACAGAAATGCACTTGAATATAGGTGTGGAGACATGTCTACCTCCTTACTTTTCTGAGTAGAGTACTTTAAACAGTTCACAAAGAATGGCGACCTGAACTCTGAGCTCCATCGTACAGAGACCACATCTGTTTTGTTTATAATAGTATCTCCTGCATGTAGGACAGGGCCTGAGAATTGGTAGGTTCTGCATAAAGAACTACTGAATGAATGAAAGTCCTTGAAAGTCCAATAGTTTGCTAGATCCCTCTTAACAACCCTGTGAAGTACAAGCCAATAATTTTATTAATGTCATCTCCATCTTACATATAACAAGAGGACAGAATACTTATTGAGTTGCTATTATGCCAGGCATACACTTAGATATTATTTCAAATGCAGATTCTAAGAGGCATTCATTCAAGCAGGAGGGCTGAAGCTTTGGCTGACGTGGACCCTGTAGAGAAGCCGGTGAATGCCTTTGCTCTTTCTCCTCAGAAAAATATATATGCACATAACATTTTAGGTACACTAAAGCCAATCCTTTGTCTCAGACTGAAATCTCCCAATTGATTCTAAGAGTAGCAATATAATCAAAGGGCAAAAACTTGCCTTCCTTCCCCAATCACTCTTTTCATGTAATTTCTTGCCCTAAGAATTCATTCATTCATTAAGACAAATATTTATTGCTGAAGGGTCCACATGTCAGAGGAGAGAGCAAGCACATCCTGTGGCCAGAAAGTCCTTTAAGTATATTAAGCGAGACCCATTCTAAAATTCTAGAAAGTACGTAAGGCCTCCTTTAATATTTCTTCCATCGGCTCATGAATCTCTTACAGCTCCCTCTGTCCCCCACTCTTCACAAGGCTTTCATGTGCTCAGGCTTGGCGGGGGGTCAGGTAAGCATTATAGGGCTGGTCCTGTTCCTCACAGCTGAGGACATCACTATTCCAGACCCCACGTTGGCACAGCAGGGGTCCTACCATAGCCCTCACACCAATCCTGTCAGCCACACCACCATGGTTTTGCTCCAGTATTTTCCACAGAAATGGCACTCTGACAATAAATTGTATGGTCTTGCATTTATGTACCTTAACCTAGTTGACACTTTCAGTATTTACTTCACAAGGCAAACAGAAGGTTACAACTTTATATTAGAGGGACCTGTGTCGATGTAGAACTCACTACTGACATTCATCATCTGAGAGCCCAGTGCAGGGCCCTTGTACTCCCATCACACCACTCTCAGCTGTCCTCAACTTCTGATTTTTCTTGGGGGGTGGGGCGGTGACCTCGATACTCCATCATCAGTCAAAAGGATCAAGAGAAAAGAACCTAAGAAGGTCACAGGAATGTGATGTTTCTTTAACAAATACTCTCCCTTCTACTTTCAGCACCCTCTAAATGTCAAACTAGAAAGATGCTAAAGGAATGTACTAATTGCAAACTTGCTTCAGGTGTGTACATCTGCGATCCACATATGTATTTTATTAAATATTTTAATGAGCATTTAAAGGTGTTTCCTTTTACCATGCTGGAAGGACTTTTGAAAATTTATGTATAAAGGCTAAGCCTTATGTAATAGAACAAGTGCTCCCAAGAGCATGAAGAATAATGTTTACCAAGGGCAGTCACTGAATCGAGCCATTAAAGAAATAGATTTAAATTATTCATGAGAACAAAAATAAAAGTCCTAATTCTCTTTGTAGGCATTTCCCACTTGACCCTTATAAAATTCTGACATGCACTATGTTAGACTCTGGTAGAGCAGCCCAGACTACTGCATCTCACCCACTTTTCAAAAGCCTGAAAAACAAATCCCCAAAGTTAGAAAATTACACAGCAGGCTCTGTGTTCCTGAAGACAGATATTATTTTTAGGAATAATTCCTCACTTCTCTTCTTGCTCCTTGAAAGATACTAAAAATGTCCTTACACGCCCCCCCCCCAATTTGATATTTCTTTAAAGTTTTGTCCATCAGCTCATAAACTCCATGCTGTCTCCTCCTTTTCAAGAGGTTTTAATTTGCTCAAGTCCCTTCAGATTAATTTTTTTTTTAACGTAACATTTTCCTGGTTATGATTCAACTGGGAAGGAGATACGTTATTAATGGGGCCCACAAGGAGGGGCTGAGATCTATGATGTGATCACTCTAGGAAAAGGGAACTTGGGAATATACACCCACCCCCAACCAAATTATATGTGATGACTCACAAAGACCCCTGGACCAGGGGAATCTGGCTGAACACTGCACTCAGGTCCCCCAAAACCATTTGTACCAAGTTTCTGTAGATTCTGCTAGACAGGAAGTAGAAAACTCTAGAAAAAAAAAATTTAATTCCAACTGAGGAAAACATGCTGACAGTTTAATAATGCCTTTGGGCAGATGCACAAATAACCTGAAAGACCTATTTACTCTAGGAAGTTATGTGGTAATAAATTCTCAGCATATCTTTAAAACAAGTGTTTTCAATTCAAGACAAGTTTATGGAATGCTATTATAGACCAAGGCATTGTTTGAGGAATTGGGGAAAGAAAAATAATTTGATCCCTGCCCTTAGAGGGTTCAAGGTGAGAGGATGGGAAAGGAGGGGAGGTAAACAAATAATTAAAATCAATCATATACACCCCTTTCTTTTAAGCAATTCCCTTCAGACTTTGTCTAACAATGCCCCAGCCCCTCACCAAAAGCACATAAATGAAATTACGCATAGCCTAGTCATACGCCATTCTGACACCGAACTGACAATCCTGCTTCTGGCCTAAATGCTTACGTCCTAAACAAGTGACTATTTGTAACAATGAGGTAAACTTGAGGCATTACTCCTTTGAAACAGCAGCTTCTTCACTGGAGATGAACACCAGGCATGGCAAAAGTATTCTCAGTGCTGACAGTCAGGGCTTTTTAAAAGAATCAGCCGCCGCTGGAGAGAATAAGAGGCATTAATACTTAAAATAGCAGGGCCAGCATTTAATGAAAAGCATAATCAAAATTTAATGTCTTTTAGGCATTATTCTCAAATTCACAGAAATCCAAGTTTTTAATCTTCTTCCCCAGACACATCACATACATTTCTCCTCCTAAATAAATACTGGCCTCCTTTATATCTTACAGTGTTTCTTTAGGGCTTCAGTTTGGGCCTAAAATGATTTCCTGGTGTGCCCATCTGGGGCAGTCCTGGTACAACCCCTGAGTATTTGGTTTTTAACAGACTTTTACAGAAAACTCTCCAGGGCTGAGGGATGGCTTGATCATCCAGTTCATTATAAAGACAGGGAAACCTTCAAACGACACCCACCCCCACGCCCCTATTCAGTCTTCTTTTCCAAAATGGCCAATAAGTAAATACAATCCCAAACTTTCAATAGGATTTCTTCATTAAAGGCATATTTGAAAAAGACAAATGTTTTCATTTTAATATAAATGCAATTTCGTGGGCAAGCGCTCAGGCTTCCTGCAAAAATATTAGCTCTAATAAAAAAATCAACTGGAAAACAATTCCTTTCCCATTCTACTCCCTAAGCCCCCAAACTCTGAATGTTTAATGTAGACAAAATAACCAAAATGCCTAATATTAAGCTATGGGCTCCTGTTGGGATGGGAACCAGTTGGGATGGAATATATGTTATCTTCATCTTCCATACAAAGAACATTAATGAGTCACTTGTAAAACTGTCCACAGACTAAATCTGACTTACCTTCTGATTAAATGCATAAACAGTAGCCAGTGGCACAATTCATGTAAACATAAGTACTGTATATTTATAAAATGCCTGGCTAGTGGCTCAGAGTATGAGCAAACTCACCAAGATTCAGCTGTAAAAAGCCACATGTTTTTCTGTATCTATATCATGATTTAAAGCATTGGGTCACTTCTCTGAATTTAAGTTTTGTGCACACTCAGATTGAATTCTTCAGATATCTACTTAAAATATTTTTTCTTTTGAAAATTAACCTTGTTTTCTTAACACAGCTGGGGTAGAGACGAGGAGGAGAGCAGAGGGGAGTAGAGGGAGTTAGTATCTAGAAAAATCTGCACAGAGCAACCTTCTCTTTGTTAAGAGGAATTGTATAATGCCAACAGCCCTTCTAATTCGAAGGAGAGAGATTATCTGGGGACATTCTGAAGCCAAAGTTACTGAGAGAAACAAAAAGGTTCTCAGCACCTCAGTGCATGTAAAAGTGGCCGATGTATAAATTAGACCCATGGACGATTCACACAGCCTCATATTATATCTGTATGTTCACTAGTGAAAAGATCTTGAACAACAATCTGATAGGGCAGTTTTAAATTTGAAAATTCCTGTATCACACTTGAAATTTTATTTTTAACTTCCTCCTTCACTGACTTCGTTTTCTGTTTTTGTATAAGAAAGAAACATTAGAAAAAGGGACACTCTCTGGGAAAGCAAGTGGGTGCAAGTAAAATTGGACTCTAGGAAACCAGGGTTGGTGAGAATGCAGACCTGGGCTGGGAGAAGTGTAGATGTGAATTATTTGTGGACAAAATGTTTACAGAGAACATAGATAGAAATTCAAAGTTTGCAAGTGTCAAGCTTTGAAGGGCAGTGAAATAGTCTCTCTCTCATCATTATTGGTGGAAATAAATATAAATTGGCACAACCTTTCTGAACCTCATGTTCATATTCTTGGACTGATGATCCATTCTGAAGCTCAGAAAAGAATCCAGAATTCTGTAGACCAAAAGTATGCACAACAAGGTATATTAAGAAAAGTGTACCCAGAAGTGTGAAAAAATAGAAACAACCTGAGGGCCCAAAAGAGGGGGTGACTAAGTAAGTTATCACCTCTTTTATGACACGGTATTCCACAACTGTTAAAATTATGTTTATAATGGTTTTTATAACATGAGAAAATGTTTGTAATCAATGTAGAAAAAAGGTGAAATAAAAAATTGACTATGTCGGGCTTCCCTGGTGGCACAGTGGTTGAGGGTCCGCCTGCCGATGCGGGGGGTGCGGGTTCGTGCCCCAGTCCAGGAGGATCCCGTGTGCCGTGGGGCGGCTGGGCCCGTGGGCCGTGGCCGCTGGGTCTGCGCGTCTGGAGCCTGTGCTCCGCGGCAGGAGAGGCCACAACGGTGAGAGGCCCGCATACCGCAAAAAAAAAAAAAAAAGAAAGAAATTGACTATGTCAATTATATAAACATGCACAGAATAGGAGGGAAAAATTAAAATGTTAATAATAAATAGTAGGATTATAGGTGATTGTTATACTTGTCTCCATCTCTATCTTCCTAGTTTTCTGGTTTTTTGTTTTACAATGAAAATATAGCACTTTTATAATCTGAAAGGAAGCTATTTTTAAAAAATAAAGAAAATGTCAAATCCTTCAAACCAGTTCGGAGCCACAGTATTAAAAATGATTCCATCTCTCTAGAGACTGTCATACAGAGTGAAGTAAGTCAGAAAGAGAAAAACAAATATCGTATATTAACGCATAGATGTGGAACCTAGAAAAATGGCACAGATGAACCGGTTTGCAGGGCAGAAATAGAGACACAGATGTAGAGAACAAACTTATGGACACCAAGGGGGGGAAAGTGGCGGGGTGGGGTAGTGGTGGTGTGATGAATTGGGCGATTGGGATTGACATGTATACACTGATGTGTATAAAATGGATGACTAATAAGAACCTGCTATATAAAAAAATAAAATTCAAAAATTCAAAAAACAAAACAAAATAAAAACAAACAAACAAAAAATGATTCCATCTCCTTCCCAGAGCTGTCCTGCAGGATCTCTCCTTGGCCACACTCTGCTTGTTTCTACATAGGAGCCCAAATGAATAAAAATCGCATTTCTTGAAACAGTCTCTGATTTGGTCTCCCCTTCACCTACATCACTGCACATTACTGAGGTTACAATCTAAGACTGTCTTATCCCCTGGCAGCAACCTTCATGAAGACAGCAAGGAGAGTGGATGATTTATAAGAAAACTGTTCCCTGGATCAGGGAGTGAAAAGTACTGATCTGTTCTAAAAGCTCCTGCTGACAAACTCTGATATTATGAACATTCTGCTCTTGGACAAAAGCTCCCACTTTTCTTAATTACATGGTTTGAGCAGGAGCCTGCTTTCAGGATCTGCCCAATCACACAACAGCCATTTATTTTCCCAACTGCAGCTGCCAAAATTTCCCTGATCTCTGTTCTGTGCTCCATCTTCAAGGACATCTTGTGAATGTATGACACTGTCAAGCAGCATTCCACGCCATGCTTTTTGAGTTTCTCTCTCTCTCTTTCCTGCATACGGAGATCCTCCTAATACATATTTATAAAAATCTCATGAACGAGAAGCAAAGCGGAGGCAAAAAAAAAAAAAAAATCACAAATACCAAGTATCAGAATATTTCTATCTGCTTTGAGGCAAATAACTTTATTATGGCAATGAACCACTAATATTCTCTCTTATCTGTGTGATGCGCTTACTTTTATTTTATGGACGCTGCATCCTGTAATTCTTTGGGTCTCCTCTTTGTAATATTGCTAGGAAAATGAGTGCCAAATCTGTAGCCTTCTATGTGTAAAGAAAGAGCATAGGACCTCACTGCAAACTTGATTCTTTTTTTAAGCACAAACCTCACTCCTGAGTTTATCTTATTTTTAAAATTCTCTTAGTTTTCCTTCATCTCAATCTCCTCATTGTTCTATTTTTTAAAATCTCCTACTGTATGCATTATGATTTGCTTCATAACAACGGAAAATTTTGGATTAGAACAGAGGATAAGTAAGTTAATATTTCTGTCTTCACAAACAATCTTTTGTCTTTATCAAAACATGCTTTTGAAATCTCACTAATTCGTACTAATTGGGCAAGAGTCAAACTGGCATTTTAAAAATTGAGAAATAATAAGCCTTTTAAAAACACATGGTAAAGTTCAAAATTATTACCTTTATAATAAAATTCAAACTGCATAATATATAATTCTCAGATAAGACCCTTTTAGGACTAATTTAATATGTCCCTAATAATTTAGATATGACACATCCAAATTATGATACACTAAGGTTACTGAAAAGAGTTGAGTAGGGTAACCATCTCCTTTGAAATCACAGACACAAAGTAAATTTGCTTGCAAACTCTTCCAACTCTTGATATATTCTTTTCATCCCAGAAATTTACCTTTTAAAAGAGTGAAAGACTAACAGATATTCAGAATCAGCTGTTGTCAAATCAGTGCAACCTAAACTTCTTTAGTTACAGGCATATTTTAAAGCAAGTTATAAGTCACAGTTTACTAATGATAATATAGTGCTTCATTTGAATAGCCCCTCCCACAACTGAAGTTATCTTTTAAAAGAAGAAAAGCAGTATAAAGAAACAAAAGCCAAGCTAACTTCCTTAACATTAATGAGTTCCTTCCATGAGCCAAAAGCCATTATGTTAAATGCCAGGGATATAAAGGAAATAAAAGAGGTTCCTGCCTGCAAGGAAGTAAATAAATAAGTAAATAAGTAATTATTATATAATGTCATAAATATGGTAATGGAGAAGCACATACAAAGTGCCTAGCAAAGTCCCTGCCTGGAATATGGCAAAGGCTCAATAAATGGAGATCCTGTTTGGTTTACACAGGAAAATGTCTAGGCAAGCAATTACCACGAAGTCCGTCCAATACTGCCAACAGTTAGCACACAATAAATGGTAATAGGTATCTCCACATACATTACTTCACTTAATTCTCCCACAACTTTGCAAAGTAGGTAATTGTCACTCCTCTCATTTACAGCTGAGGAAACTGAGGCTTGAAGAAGTGAAGTCACTTTACACATGATGGAGAAATGAGGCTTGAAGAAGTGAAGTCACTTTACACATGATGGAGAAATGAGGCTTCAGGCAGTGTCCACTGTCACTCAGCCAGAACCGCAACTTGAACTCAAGTTTGAAACCAAATTCTGTGCCCTTCCCTAAACCTCCACGTCTGAGGAAAGAATTCCTATCAGCATAAAATGCAACCCAGTAGTCTCAGAGAAAGTAAATGATCTAATCCGATTAAAAACATTCTAGGCTATGTGTCTGCTATTAGTCAGTAAATACTGCCAAATAAATTGTTGTTACTGGAAAGATCTTAATTCAAAATTCTACGTGGTATAATGGAAAGAGCATGAGGTTTGGAGTCTATCTGATCTGGGTTTGAAAACCAGCTCCAGCCTTGACCTTGGCTCAGCCACTTAAGACTCTCTGAGGTGCAATTCAAATTTACTCATCTGAAAAATGCGAACAATTTTCTGTCTGCCTTGCAGGGTTACTGTGAAGATTGAAAATAACAAATTTAAGGCATTGGGCTCAGAGCTCAGCACACAGTAAGCACTTAATACATGTTTATTCTCCTGGTCCAAAACATAACATACTGAAAATATGTGCCCATTAAAATGTGTTGCAGGTGGCAACGTTGACTAATCTGAGAGCTGGTACGATTTATCTCTGGAATTTAATTTCTGAAATACAAAAGAACACTTAAAAACGTTACTACTCATCACTATGTCGATGGCTACTTCCATTTTCAAAATGCTTCACAAACATTAACTAATAAGTTCTCACAGTAATACCAGTCAGGAAAATATAGAGCAAAGGAGGAGAGATTAAGTGAACTTGAAAAAAAAAAGAATAATGAAAGCACCTTTTTTAACACTTACAGACAATTTCTGGTACACTTTCCTCTTTTAAAAAACTCTCTACTGTGAATGGGTTAAAGTTAGATACTTCAAATGCAATAAGCAGTCATTAGGGTTTCTGATTTCTCAAAATGAAAACCCTCTTGTTTTCACGGGATATTTCAGGAAATCGACACACTGCTCTGTATACTGAATATGGAGGGCATTCCTGGCTTTCCACATGGACCTGCTCAGGGTGAGAGAGTGGGGGTATTCTTGGTCCACTTGGATGGGTCCTCCCTCCTGTGGACCCCAAGGGGCAGCTACATGGACCAAATGCCCTTCAGGAGGATTTTCCAGGCCACCGTCGGAAAGGCGTGGTGGCAAGTGCAGAGATAACACAGCAAGTGTCATCTCCCTGCAGAAACGAGACGAACCCTTACAAAGCCACTGGAAAGAATTCATTAAATCACATGCCAGATGCAGGGGAGTTGGTAAGCACATTCACACCCAACACCCCTTTTAATCTTCATGAAGATCCTCAGAGATGGATGGGATATGTCCTCCTTCCACCCACCACTTGCATTTTATAGGTGAGCAAACTAAGAGTTAAGGAGAAGACGGAGGGTAGAATGACTAGCCCCTGCTCACAATGTTCAGAGCTGGGATTGGAACTGGGGTCTTCCTGTTACTGACTCCCATCTTCCTCCCTTACCCACCATAACCTCCACAAGCCCTTAGAAAGCTCACTCTTGCGCCAGCAATGACAAACCAGAGCACACTGTGTTCTCTCTCATGCCACACTCTGCAAAACACTCTTGCTGGCCCGGAAAGCCCTCCTCTCTCATCAACAGGCCTAACACAACCTTCCTCAGCACCCCATCACAGCTCCCTCCTCTCTCCCTTGTACACACTTCTAACACGGACATTTAGCACATAGCATCAGGACCCTCCATCTTCCTATCTCTATCACTGGACTGTGAGCTCCTTGAGGACAGGGACTGTGTTTGATTCATTTGTAACCCCAGGGACCAGCTCCAGGTTTTGTTGGTAGGATAAACGAGTGAATGGTTGGCTCTCTGCTCTCCATAGTGAAATCTGCTTTCCTTGCTCTGTTCCCCACCATTCAGCTCTTATCATAAACCTCTCTCATCTCTCTTTCTCTCCTCTTCAAAATCAATTTAAAAGTAGGAGCACTTTCATCTTCTAAAGCTATATGTACTTATCATTATTGTTTCCCTCACCTTCTTTCAAACTGTCTCAAAAGACTGTATTTTTAAGGCCAGGGATCTTCCATTTTCTGTGTAAGGCCATCTTCACAGCCTCTGTTTCTTCGCCTCCAGATTCCTTTGACCTCTGATTTCCTCTGTTTCAGGCCTAAACTCATATTTCATTTTCACTTTGGGTTTGAATCTGGCTAAAGTCTGGCTATTAAGAGCCCAGAGAACATTTCCACCTGTGAGAGTTTCCACATGTCACACAAGCCAAAGCCAAAGCCAAGGGGGCTTCTTAACATTTTGCTGCAACAACTATCCGAGGCTGGCATGCCGGCCACGTTATTTTTTTTTAACAAATGAGAGACTACATTATCATGTAATTACTTCTACATCCATTCAAATCAAATCGATTCAAATACTTACCTATTGCATAGCATAATGGTTAAGAACGCAGGCACCAGAGCCTGAATGCCCAGGTTCAAATCCCTGTTGTGCTGTGTGACCTTGGGCATGTTACTTAACAGTCCTATGTCTCAGTTTTCTCAATATTGGTAGAGTTCACAGGAATGTGGCAAAGATTAAATATTTTATTATTATTAGATAATTGAGTTCCAGGGCATTTGATACCTGCCCTCTAGGAATTCAGGTCTTGAGCGATTAGCACATAGATCTGTAAACAAAGTTCCAAAATGCAATAAGGCAAGTGCCCTACTCTGAATGCCTCCTGCTGTATGTCCCTTCCGTGTTATGTCCCCTCCATGTCTTTGCATGTGTGCTCTCTCTCCCCCCAACTAAAATGCTTCTTCCACCACCATCTAAATAACCCTGCCATTTTGCAAAATTCAGTTGAAGCCAGCCTCCCTGACCCACACAATCTCGGGAACCTCCTCTCTGTCCTCTGTTGTGATACTCACCACCCTGCATTCAGTCACAGTCTACCTGCCTGTCTCTCCACGGACTAGGAGCTTCTTGAGAGCAGGGCCTGAATTTTGCTTGACTTCCTGCTCCCAGCATGCAGTACAGAGAAAGAATTCAACCAAAGCCCACTAAATGAATCGGTAATCAGAAGCAGGGGTAGGGTGTTAGGAGAGTTTAGAGGGAGACAGCACAAGGACGTCAGAAGAGACTTCCTTTTCCCCAACTCACCAGACTGCAGTGTGCTGAGAAAACCGTAAGAGGAACGTGTAGTTCTATATTTTTAAATCCTTTTCTTAAGCCTTTTCTTCACTCTTCCTGCTCTGTTTATTTTAGATGAGTGCAGGCATCAAACTCAAAACAAATGTGAACTAATGGCCAGGGGGGTCAAATAAATTCTCTGAGAATCACGATACTAACATGCCACTAACCACAAGAGGAGGAAAATATTTAGGGCTTCATCCAGTGCTCTGCACAAAAGGTGTGCTATCAAATGAGCAGACAAGGATTTTTCTACTGTTAAAAGTCTTTAACGGAGAGTTTACTTTAAGTAATTTTAAGTCTACACATTGCTAACAAAAACAAAGGCGCTTTGGGATAAGAATAAGCTGTATCTCTCTCTTTTTTAATCTTAAGATTTTAATCTAATTTTATGCAATAGTATACACGATGGAGAGAGCAAATAAAAATATATAGAGGGTTCTATCTATATTGTAGAACTAATATTCTTCAGTTGCTCACACTGGAGCATCAAGTAGATTTATTTATAATTCCGGTTAGAATAGGATCCTTTGCCTGAACGTGTTTGACCTACGACAACACACATTTGTAAGTACTTAAACTTAAAACTAGAAAGTAGCAGAATCAAGAACTGAACTCAGGATTTCAGATCCCAAAGCCCTTTATCAAGTGCCTTTCTTCACAGAGCCTCAGGCCTCTAAGGGCCTGTGACTCCAGGAGGATGCAGCCAACACAGCTTTGTGACAGAGACTGGCTGTTCCAGTCTCCACCATACTGATTTGGAGCAAATCACATCTTATTTTCCTCTGGTGTCCACAATCCTTCTGAGATGATATATCCTCGGTTTTGAGGTTACCTGCTCTCGTTTTTGAAGGTTATACAATGGGAAGGAGCTCCCATATTTTAGTCTAAATCTCCCCCTGTGAGCCCCTCAATAAACAGCCGATATATAAAATGCACACCCTGAGGGGACTGAACTTAATAAAAAAAATTCTTCTCTATTAAAAGCCTACTACATAGCCAGGCCCTGAACCAGGCTCTTTACATATGCTAACAATTCATCCTCTGAACAAGCCACTTAAGTAGGTATTATTAACCCCATTTTATAGACAAACTGAGGCTCAGACAAGTTAGTGACTTTATAAGACCCCACTACAAGTAAGCAGGGAAGGAAAAAACCCTTGATTTCTCTGACTCCCAAGCTCATGCTCTTGACCACTATAATGCTCTTACGAACATGAAGAATCCTATGATAGTGTCAATGACTACTGCACTTTTTAGGTCCAGGCTCCTGCAAAGAGCTATCAGGAGATCTTACAAAATTATTTGACGAAACATCCCAGCTGACCCTGTCTTTAGCTGCATGATTGGCCAAAACTTCCTTCTGATCATTTCAGGACATTTATTCCATTTCACAGCCTCAACTGTAGGGAAAGAGAGTGGAGTCTCTCCCCTATAGACTGGAGACCCCTGGCCTATTTATGAGTTCTCTATGTTGGGTTTTCCTGAGGCCCAGACACCTCAACCTAATCATTTAATTTCCTGCCACTCCAGGGATGACCACCCCACACTGAGTGCAGGTAAGGCGAGCCTGTCATCCCAAGAATCAGCAGCTGGACATGTAAAGCCCAGCCTTTCAGAGCAGGGCACGGACTGCTCCACCTCACCAAGCAGAAGCAAGACATCGGCTGAACTGTTGTGTTCTCCCCGTGTGTCCACAAACACGTGCTCATTAGTGCCGCTCTCCATTACCTGTATTTTTAAAATAGCATTCCAGTGCTCGCTTCAGCAGCACATATACTAAAATAGCATTTCACTATGTGAACTAAGATATCACAAAATATGTATTATCTAGTAATATCCACTTATTTATTTACTCTGTTGTCTGTCTTCCCTCTATAAGACGAAAGCTCCATGATGGCATGTCTTAGTCACCACTGTATCTCCAGCACCTAGACCAGTATCTGGCCTAGAGCAGGCACTAAACAAATATTTGAAGAATGGGACAAAAATTAATATTGCATGATAATAATAATGATCATTAACACTTTATATGCCGAACACTGTTTTTAATCCTTAATATACATTGGTCCATCAAATCCTCACAAGAACCCTAGTTTAAAGATGAAGAAATGGAGGCACAGGGAGGGTAAGTGACTTGCCCAAGGTCACAGCTGGTAAAGCCAGGATTTGAACCCTGGCAATCTTGATCAAAAGTCCCACTAGGCTAAATGGTCCTTATTAATGTTAATAACCACTAGGCTAAATGCCTCTTTTTAGTCCCCACCTTTTAAGAGGTGAGTAATAGATACAGGGAGACAGAACATGGGCTTTGGAATCAAACAGAGTAGGCTTGGAATTCCGAGTCTGACATTTCCTAGCCATGTGACCTTGTGTAAGTTATGTAAGCTACATGGTGCTCTTTCTTCAAAATGGGAATAAAAATACCTGTTTCCTAGAATTGTTGTGAGGTTTAATGAGATAACCTAAGTAAAGTTCTTTTGCAAAGTCTGACACGTACACAATAAAGGGCTGCCATTATTGTGATATATCATTGTTAACTGCGTGGTACAGAGAGCAAGTGACAAAGGAATCTAGAGGAAAGAAGAATTACTGAGGAATCACAGGTGAGTCACGGTGCTCAGGAAAAGTTTCACATAAACAGACATACTCAAGACCTTCAACTTAAAAGTCACAGACTGTGGCTGGTAAGCAACAGGAGTGTCAAAACCAGTCTTCTTGATAAGGGGGCTTTGGATCCAACACATCTCTCATAGGTTAGAGGTTAACAGCGCACCTGGTAAGACCCATTTATGGACAATCTAACAGACATCCAACTATATCACTCAGTTAACAATTAATTACTGAGCACCTACTGAGCCAGGAAGAGAGATAAACCCAGTCCTGACTGTTGAGGTGGTGGTAAGACAGACAAATCAACAATTGATTATACCATGCGGAAGACCAATGACGGAAGGATGCCACAGTGCTAACAGAGGAGCTCTAACCCTGCATCACTCAGACAATCTTTCCTGGGTGAGAAGTCACCTCCGATTTGTTTCGTGAAGTCAGGTAAAGAAAAGCAGAAGTATGTTTGAGACCCAGGGATCGTTTGGGCATAAGTACAGAAGAGCGTGGCACAGTTCCACAGTGGAGAATGAATGGAAGGCAGAGAGCTGCAGGATGGGAGGCTGGAAAGGAGGGCAGGGGCCAGGCCATGGAGGGTCTTCTGGGCCTGGTGAAGGTGGCAGGGCTTGCTCCTGAGCCATTAATCTAAAGTAGCCATCTCTGCGATCGCATCTCAACTCTGTGCCGGTAGCAATACACTGGTTCCCCGTGAAATGCGAACAAAACAGCACTGAGAAACAGAAAGAATACATTATTTTTTTAGGCTCCCTGCCGAATTTTCTTTGGGGCCCTATTTTCTTCCTGAATAGATCACAGGCATTTTTAGCACTAGTGTAGTTTATCACCACCTCATGATACTGTTCCCCCTTTGTGCTCTAAAGTCATTTTAAACTCAACTCTGTTCAGCAAATGTTACTCTCCCTTCCCCAGCACAGTACCCGAACAACTTGGTAAATATTTGCTGAATTGGGCTGGATTCATTGAGTGACAACTATATAAGGTAACATTGTACCACTGGGCAAGGCTGGGTCCCAGGGGGAGGAGGGGATAAGAAGATGACTGTCACAGCACCCTCAATAAACTTGAACTTCTAATGATGCAAATGAGGCATGCATGACCATAACATGCACGCAAAAGCAGACTGCAGGGTGTTGCGTTCTTTCAGTGGTGGCCTATTCACATGGTGGGAGTCCGAATCCTACTCTCACAGCACTTTCACCAGATACTCAGTTCTTTGAGGGCAGTGGGCTATGTCTCCTTTACTAAGTCCTCAGAGACCACCAAATGGTAAGTGCTTAGTAAATATTTATCAAATGGATCTATTTAATCCTCACAACAACGCTGAGAGGGATAAATACTTTGCAGATGTGGAAACCGAGGCTCAAAGAGGTAATGTGACTTGCTTGAGGTTATAAGGTTAGTAAGTGGTATAGTAAAATTAACAACAACAATTATTATTGTTATTTTAAATTCTAAGGAAGGCTACCCTTCATTTATCATTCTCCAAATGTCTCTGTCACAGGATTCTCTTTTTATACTAAAATGGAAAAAGTTCTCTCTGCCTGAATGAAACTTGAAGTTTATAATTTGAGTTCTTGAACTCCAGTTGGCTTTCCTTGCTGCCATTCTAGGAATTCCAAAAGGCACTGAATGGCTCTAGGACAGATAGATCTGCCGCTTTGCAGGTAAAGACACTCTTTAGCACAAAGCTTCCCCAGTATTGTCCCATTCTCTCCCCAGTCACCAGGTAAGAATTAATCCAATTTCAATTCAGTTTAATAAATCTTTACTGAATACCTACTATTTTCCAGGCACTTTTCTCAGTACTTCCAAAAATAAAATACTTAGTATGAGAGTCTTTGTGCCTGTCCTCTTATGATTAAATCACATTTTACTTACTTTCATGCACAGAAAAATCTCAAGGGCAGGTAGCAAACCCTCAAGGGTAAAGACCAATTGAACCACCTATCTTTGTAGAGGAGTACAGTGCTAATACATAGCAGGCATCTTAACACATCTTCATGGAACTTTAAAATTTTGCTCTGGAAGTAGACCTGGGTTCAAATCGAATCCTTGCCCAATCAATTATTGGCTATATAACTTTAATTTACTTTCCAAAACCTCAGTTAGCTCATCCATAAAACAGGAAAATTAACATTTACCTTTTAAGGTTGTTCTAAGGATTAAAAGGGATGCTGTCTGACAGTGCCTGACTCATAGTAAGAGCTCAACAAATGAAAGCTTATTTCGTTATTTCTAGTCTCACATCTAGGTCACCTCCACTACTTATTACTGTCATTATTATCATTACTTTGCAGGTTCAGCTAAAATAGCTCGACAAAGGAATGAGATTTGCTAGTTAATAAATATTGTAATTAATAGAAAGCCCCAACATACATCATGCAGACATTAACTTTCAAAGATTTAGAATACAATGTTCCACATTAAATCTAAAATAATCAGAAGTCATCCTTTCTTTAATAATTTGGAAAATACTAGAGAATTTGCATTGCATAGCTCTGAAAAAAGTTGACTGGTTTTTTTCCCTTTGGATAATTCAGAGATCGTTATCATCTAGAACAGTGTTTTACTAACCATGATCCAACAAAGTAAAAAAAATTAAGTAGTATATTAAACACAGCAACTTCATATCACAACTCAGAACACAGGTAACTGAAACAAAAGTTTCATGAAATAATGCCCTTGCTAAGTACCGGCCACTGAAATTTTCATTTCTATTTCATTTGTTGTTTTAAGTTTTAAAAATTCTGGTCAAGACTCAGTAAAACAATTTTAGGCAAAGTAGAACTTCGTAATTTAACTAATATTGTTATCCTGTCTGTTCAAGTGTATTAAGGATATAGCTTAACTAATCCTCCCATCAAGCTATGAAGTTGTAGTAATTCTATTTTACATATTAAGAAACTGAAACACAGAAAGGTCAGGCGACTTGGACTAAATAGACTCCCACAAATTGATGACAGATCCAAGATTCACAAGTTTTCTAACTCTGCAATTCAGACTCTTTAAAAACATTATGGTAATTCAACAAACATTTATTGTACCTATCACGTGCCCAACATTGAAATAAGAGAGCATTTGACGTGATCTCCACCCTCCAGGGCTCCCAGACTACCAGAGGAGACAAGCATGCCTCGGCACGTGTACTTGGAAGTCTGAAGCGGGTACTTTTCTATTCTGGAGGAAATCAGTTTATTCCAAAACCACCACCATCCTCTCTCTGGCCACACATCCCACAAAATGAGCACTGGTACCTGTTGATGAGAGAATGCAGCAAACTCCTCTAATGGCACATTTCTTTATGATCTGAAATAAAGTCGATATTTTCCCTCCTACTGCTCTTTGGCATTGTAACCCTAAAAGCAATTCTCAGCGTGACTGTACCAATGAGTAGTATCATCATAACATCACACCGTGACCAGAAGAGTGCTTTAACGCCGATTCCCTCTAAATAACAAATAGCTATTTTAGAAGCACCTTTATGGTGACTTCAACCTCTAAGAAATCATGATTAAATAAAGACAGGTCTCGACCCTGCTAAACCATCAGGAAACTCTAGTTTTCTGATCTAAGACATTGCATAGCCACCAATTAAAGTCAAAACCAAGTCAAAACACCCGAACCACCTTAAACCATAGCTTTTACCCATCTCTCTAGCTTCACCTTTACACATCCTATGCTGCACTCATACCAGACTACTTATTCCTTAAGTAATTTCCCACCTCTGTGCTTTTACTCATACTCTTCCCTCCACACGGAATCCCCTTTGTCCTAATTCTTCTGCCTAGCCATCTTTCCTGGCTCCACTCCAACGGCATTTCCTCCAACAACAGTGAATGTCTCCCTCTTGTGCACATTGTACCTCCTCTGCTGAGACAATTTTCACATTCTGTCATGTCCTTACCCACTATATTAGAGTATGTTTAAAATACTGTGCCATTCCAGGAGGCACCTAGAGTGTGGTTTATATGCAATAGACACACAATTGTGTTTGCTGATTCCACACTGAAAAACTTGATCTGAAAAAGGAATTGCTCCCCCTCGCTCCCCGAGAAGTAAACTTTGGCCAAGCTGGATGTATTCCCAAACACTCTGGATCTAGGACTGCTGATATTGCTAACTATGTAACCTAAGGCAGGCGGCCGAGCTTTATTTTCTATAAAAAGGGGTTAACAGTCCCTGCCCTAACTACATGAAAGAGATTAAGCGGCTATCACCGGGTCAAAATTATGCAATGTTAAGTGAATATGAGAAATGATCTCCATAGTCACAGATCCATTACAGCAAAACTGTGCTGAGAACAGCTGACGTTCTAGAAATGCAAACTTGCTCCTCTATTCTTGAACAACTGATAGTTCAGGAGCAGTACTGTTAAGATTATACCAACTGCAAGTCCGTGTCTCCAAAGTTCACCTGTTCAAGAGTTCTTATTAAAGCTCTTCTAAGCTAGAAGTCTTTTTTTATCTTCTTGCAGATAACCTTAAGCCAGAGGTGTAAAGCAAGAAGGAACTGAGATTCAAATATGGGCTTAAATATGGGTCACTTTTAAATAATGCAAACCCTTATCTGGCAAGGAGATCCTAAGAATATCTACCTGCTACTTCCCTGTCCATTCACCTGCTCAAATCACTCACCCAATCATCTCTTTTTGGTCTTTCATTAATAGGTATGAGATTTCCCTAGGACAAAATATGTGAAAATGTCTTCTACCTTCTCAAATTTAAGCCCCTTTCTTCCACAGATATATTTCTGCCCATATAAACACAGTCTAAAAATCAACTGAATTCTTCCAGAGAGCTTGCATACCACATACAAGGCTGCTTACAAAATCCTTTGATGAATCTTGCTGAAGCCTTGAAATAGATACATGTGGAAAGAGAAAAAGTTCAACTGTCTGTCTGCTTCACAGTAAAGGGTCTTTTTCATAGAAACACAGGACCTGCAAAATGGCACCTGGGGGATCAGATCAATTTATAATCCCTCCCCCTAGTTTTAAGTATTAAATTGAAGGAAAGAAAATTGCTCCCTTCTCATCCTTCCTATGATCATATGAAGTGGAATTCAAAATCCACGATACTAAAACAGTAGTCTAAGGTTATGTTTTCGGTTTAATTCTTGAATCCTCGGAAGGGACTACTTGTGTTATTTCTTCATCCTCACTGGTGACAGCAACAGGTCCCAATTTAAAACAGTTTGTGAATTTATTATGTGCCTATTTATTTCCCCCTTCAGAACCTTGGGAAAGGTATAAACTAAATTAGGCTTGGCCTAATACCAGTCCTGACACCACCCATACCCCTTCCCATGTGTGTGTGATCAACAACTATGTCAAGGCCTTCGGGGTGATTTTCCTCCTTTCTCTTTTCTTCCTTTAAATGGGAGGCTAATCAATTGAGGGCCAGCATTCCGCTCCCATCTCCCACACCTCTCAGTCAATCCGATCACTTCTAGAGCTGTTTATACTGCCAAAGCCATCCATCATCTTGCCTCACCAAGCAGGAGAAGAAAAACTGATGGCAAGTTAGAAAAACCTCATTAAGCCGGTTTCTACCTCAACCTCTTCCCCACTCCTTGAGAAACAGAACTTCAGAATTCAGCCTACTGGGGAAAAGAGGGATAGAGGAAAAAAAGCTGATGTGGTGAAGGGGAAAAATAGGTCCAAAGTAAGTTGGTTTCGGTGCCAAAGTCAAATAACTCACTCACTCACTCTATCTATCTTAGACAACAAAGATGAGATCATATCAATTAACCTTAACTTCTTTTTATTTTCTTTCTGGATGAGTTATGAAGTTCCTAACAGACTCTATCAAGAAATGGGAAAACAGCATCAATTAAAATTAATTTTATGTTCACCTTTTTTCTAATGACTAAATCCCGAGTTAATTCGAACTCCAAAGGAGATCATGGATGTACCTTGCAAAAACCTAGGAGAATACAGAAAACTTAATAAAGTCACACAATTCCAGGGAAGAACTGAGGGCTTGTCTATGTTTAAAAACCACTGTGTGTCAAACACAACCCCCATCCCCATGAGCTCTGGGGAGAGGATGGAGACCGTGAGGGTAGCATGCAATGTCACTTCTCCCCAGGACATCTGGCACGGAGGATAGAATGACTACAGACTGAAAGAGAGTGAATGTCCTCTAGGCACCTTTAATTTTCAACTCCTGTATGTGACTGGTGCCTTCAAATACTGTTTCTCATCTGATCTTTACAGAACCCCTGTGAGTCAGGCATTATCATTCCCATCTTAAAGATGAGGTAACTGAGGCTCAGAAAGCTCAAGTACCTCATCCGAGATCACCCTCTTACTATTCGGAAAAGTCAGGATTCTAACCCAAGTTCACCTGACTCCAGTCCTTTGCACGTCCTGGTTTCTTAAGACAAAGAGCAATCTTTCCAGAGGCTTGCCTGTACAGGCGCCCTGTGCAGGTCCTCCGAGCCCAAGGCAGACTTGCGGTTCCCTGGCCTCTGCTAACAAGAACATGGCAATAGTGGTATCTAGTTAGAAACAAATCTAATTTTTCTACACGTGCACCAGTTGATGTCATATGTTTTTAGTCCCATCTGTACACTGGCCCTCTGGTTTCTAATCACAATAACCAGGTTGGTTTCAGGTCTGGAATCTTTTCTACCACAGAGACAATTAAAATCTAATCAAGCTAAAAAGTTATCCTTCCCCAAAGCCACCTAAAACAGAGCAACTCCAAAATAAAACCAATTTACATATTTTAGCCCAAATTAAAAGCTAAGGATTCCCTTTTAATATCCTGAATAATAAATGAATATTTATGTAAAGCTTCCTTTGGGGAACAGTTACTATAGGACAACTTTCCCAATACTATTCATAAATATCACTTTTGTTTTAGTGTTACAGTAAGAATCTGGACTTGTGGGAATTGTACTGTCTGTACCCAGTGCATCAACAGAGATAATTAATATTGAAGACATGTACAATATCCAGAATTTTAGATGTGTGGTTGGCTGTATTACAAAAAGTAACATAAGAAAAGATGAGTCAAATCTGGTCATAATCACAAATTACAGGGACTTAGTCGGTTACTCCATTTTAAGTGAGCACTTTCCTAACGAAAGTTTCATTAGTAAAGATTGAAAGTTCTCAGGCTTTCCACTACAGACTTTTAAATAGCACTTAGAGCTAAAGTTTATCATTAAAGCTGTATTTACTACTGTTGTATCTTCAAAGGGGGCACTAGAAAAAAAAGTTCAACTCAGTTATTTTTCATGTACAAATTAGAAAGCAAAACTCTAAAGGGTTTAGACTGGCAGCTTAGGAAAGCACAGGTTACTTGAGAAGCCATTACTGATACTTACTTCCCAGGGCACATCAGGGGTCATGGCTGTCTATCTATACCACACACGTATACACACTGCACACAGTATCTAGGTATGTATGACAAAGTAACTCTCCACTAGCAAATGTCAAGTTTGCACAGGGGTTATATCAACTGTACTTCCACACAACTAAAAAAAGTTTGCACAGGGGTATGCCAAGGAGGTCGCTATCTTCTCAAATTGTCCCTGGAGAGTAACATGGGAAAAGTTATTCTAAGAGTCATCTCTGTCAGAAGCAAGGCATTCTTATTTCTGTAAAATTAACAGGTTATCTAGCCAAGCTCCATGGGCAGCTGATGGCGGATAGACAAGTTCTTTTCAACTGTCCAAACTTTACCTTTTCCTAAGAGTGAAATCTGGATACATGGAACCTTATAGACAGAAATGCCCAGAATAGCTTTTATTTCTATCTTTTAGAGTCATGCATAGACTCTTATAAATACAAAAGGAAAAACACTAATGTACTTGAATGCTTCAACAGATCTTTTCCCATAATTTGACATAAACCTCATTGAACGACGTCCAACCTTAAAATCCCTCACCCAATTTTATCCCTACAGAGATTTAGCCTCTAATATATCTTTTGATTAGTGTCAGAAGAAATGGTGACTTGAGTTCCGTGTTTCAAAGAAATGCACATAGTAAGTCTTCAATAAATATTTCTTCATCCAACAACAAATGATAGCCAGCCTCCACTATGAACACAGTTGGCAAAATAACGTCAAGGGCTAGTTGTTCCAAGAAAGTAGACAATAGAAGGTTTAACTGACTCAGAATGAGCAGGAGTAGATTCAATGCCACAAAGTAGATTCAAAGCAAAACAGAGGAAGCCTCCACGCTGTGGTGTGGTTTTCAGAATTCGCCATCTTGACTGGAATTGTTTCTCTGCTTCCTCATATCCTGCAAAAAGAACTAAACCTCTTATAGAAAAAATACTTACGAATTACTACATTTTTATAGCTTCAAAATGAATAATTAAGAAGTGAACTTTGATTTTAAATGTTATTTTCAAACCGAGAGTCCAGGGAAAGTTATTTTCAGGAGAGACCTATGACTTGTAATTTTTGTCCATTAAAAAAAAAATCACATATGCTATTTTTGTGTTTTACTTTTGTGGTTAAAAATAAGGCTTTCCAAGAACAACAAAAAACAAAAATTCAAGTACAACAATTACACTGACCTTATTTCTTCAACATTTCACTGCTTTTTCAACCAAAATTTATTTAAGAATTCCTTTATGGCATTCAGCATTTCTTGATCCTTGTACAGGGGGATCCACATTGGGGGGGAAATATTTCTGGTGTTTAATACAATGAAGATGTGAATAACGTTCTTCGCCAAAGCAAAAATGGTCAGTGCTAAAATGGTCTGGCAAAAGGTGAAAATCTCAGGAGTTGGGAGAGGGCACGGGGAGAGACAGAGATAAAGAGACGGGGAGGGGAGAGAGAAAGAGAAAGAGAGAGAGAGAGAGAGAGAGAGAGAGAGAGAAAGCCAGCAGACTATTAGGAGCACTGACCCTGCATAAGTTATTTCTTAATGAATGTACAAGGAACAGCATAAATATTACCACTAAGCAGAGTGGATGTGAACATCCAAAGCAAGCTAGCTGGCTGATTGCTTCCTCATTTTTTGTTCTTTTGTAACAATTTCATTTCCAAAGTGCTTGATTTCTATGGCTGATGCTCCAAAGCTATTGTGAGCACACTGCCTGAATGCTTAATGAACTAAACAACAAAATGGCTCATCTTTGGTGCCCCCAGCTAGCATCCCAAACTGGATATAATTAAAGGTGTGAACAAGCAAGCAAAGAAGTAATGAACCTGCAAAGTCAAGGTTCTGAGAAATTATTGGGCAACCTACACTGCACCAGTTCAGGTTTATCACTCATTATCTCTTATACCGGCAAGGTGCAGGTCCACATGTTGGTACCCCTCTCCACTCTTGTCCTCCAGCTTTCTTTCTTCTTTCCACTTCTAGATGGCTAACTTATGACAATTACTGCTTGTGACAACTCCCACCCACCCACAGATCACCTTTCTTTGTACACTTAAAAAGCTGCTGACCTATAAAAAGCCCTCTACCCTTAAAACACACTGAGACTTAAAAAATACAAGGATGTTCCTAAAACACACACACACACTCACAAAATGAAGTACGAGAAGCTAACACAGCCACGCTCCCTCCTCCTTGTTTTTACCAATGGTTAAAGATTAGGTGCAAATGCTCCCAAAGAAAACAAAATTCTCATTTCACATATACATATATTTTAATTTGAACCCAACCCCTTGATTGACAGGGTAGCTTCTAGTTCACAAATACTGTTATGGATTTACACGTTTATGGTTTCTCAAGTGGCAAGTAAAGAAAGGTGTTTGGTCTAATGGTCTGTGGGGTCTAGATATATCTTTTTCATGAATTTTTGTATTTTCCTAATAAAGGAACTTGGAATTCGTGAGGAGGAGAAGGCACTTCTTAGGGGAAAACAGCCCAGTTTGGTTTTCTTTCCATTTTTAGATGCGCATATACTTGCAAGTATGTATACACATTTGGTAATACCAAAAGAGGAAAACCTAAGACAGGTGCAGGATTCCAGAAACACAAATGCTTACAATGATACACACACACACACACACAGTCCCTCTCTCTCACATACACGTATCTATCAAAAGGATAGGAGATGGATAGTGGGCAATAAAAGGTTTACTTCACTTTCAAAAGGGGAATTGGCCAGCTCTGTACAACACAGCCCATCTACTGGAAAATAGTAAGATAAAAGCTTGAGACTGTTTATGTCCCCTCATACCCCCCAAATTCCCAATGACATTGGGAAAAAATACTGCATTGCAGCATTTGCCAGTGCATACTCATGTGTCTAGCATCCGCTGGCCAGCTCACCAACAAATGTACATATTAAGTGTCCAGGCATATAAATTAAGTGCCTGGTGGCCACAGATCATTGAAACTGATGAAGAAATTTGTCAAGGCCAAAGGACTTCTGTCTATGTACAATGACCTCTATCAAGACCGCCATTCCTTACTTGCGGCACACACTGATAATTTGCTTCAGCCTTTTTTTAATTAAAATAAGGCATTAAGAAGCCAAGGGCTAACTGAAGCAGCATATCAACATATCTTCTCATAGACGGAGTAGTTTTTGGTCTACATATAGGAGGAGAATCCACCCACAATAAGGAAATAAGAGCAAAGGGAAGAAATCAAACCAAAGAAAAGAACTTGCCCTGAGGAAACCCTTTTCATTGTCAGTGGTAACTCTTATTTGAGTAAAACACCTTGATTCACTTACAAATTCTTTTAGAGATATTAAACACACACACACAAAGCACCATTCATGCAATGATTTCCAGATTTAAAATTTCAAATAGATTATCCCCAGTAGAAATGCTAAGTTTAAAATATGTGAAGTCTAACATGTCTCAGACCCTATTTCAAGAGTTTTAATACTAAAGTGTGTAGCTCATTTTCTTTCTCTTTCTTTAAAAAAAATTCTATTGTTATTACCTCACAACAATCTGGACGTCCTCTTATAACAAAATCCTTGAATATTCAAAGGACCAAGGAAGGGCTATAGGGAGAGAAAAAAGTTTTAAGGCTTTGGAAAACTATCAAACAGAAGCAAGTTCATCTATACCTGGCCAGGAGGATGACTTGAATGAATGGCAGTTAGGAATGAATGGAACTGAGATCACAAATGAATGGTTAAGTTGCTTGTTAGTTTTTTTAAACGGGATATTAAAATTGTCCTATAAATCAATGATTTTCAAAGAAATTTTTCAGCTATTTCCCCACCTATGTTCATTCAAAATTTTAAATATTAAATGATTTAACTATTATATTTCAATGAGATACAAGAATATTCTGATCATTAAAACTGTGATGTAGTCAGGTGTTTTTCGCAGAAATATTTCCAATCAGATTTCATTTCTTAATAAATGCACACTCAGCCTTGTGCTTCCGTAAAGACACACCTCCACATGCAGGTAGTAGGTATTAATATTTTTAAGACAAAGAAGCGAGAAAGGTCAGCAGTAGAACCACGTGTCTTTTTTACAACCCAAGCCAAGGTGACAGTTCCTACAGAAATTATTTTCCCCTTAACTAAAATATGCAGAAAAATTCTCAGAAAAAAATAAATTTTAGATAATCAGAAAACTATTCTATTTTTTAATAACAACATATGTTTACACACTCAAGATATGAGAGTAAGAGGTTCAAGCGTATGACAAAAAATATGTTTTTTTTTTTAATACTTCAATAGTCAAAACAAATTTTTAAAATTCCCCAATAAGAAGACAAAACAAAAAGAAGCATCTGCAAGGAAGAAAGAACGGGAGGGGTGCAGAGATTTGCAATGGAGAGAGTAAAAATTAAGAGTACTTTCAATAAAGCCAATTATATTTCCTAACCTTTTAGCATATTTCAGTGTCTTTTAATCTCTCATTCTGGGGCTTAAAATTATCACATACTTAATTTGTCTCTCCAGAAGAAACCGTAATAGATCATCGTTTCAGTTGTTTCTATGCTACCTCCTATTCACCTAAGTAATATACCTTTCAGTCCTTCTGGTACCCACCATCATAAGAAAAAGAGATTACTAGCAAAGCACACTTTGAGAGAGAAAAAGCAAGAGATGCCTGTCACCCGTGCACACATGGGTCCCAGACGTTCAGAGACGCTGGAAAAAAAATCAGCTTTTCACTCAGTTTATGCCAAGACCAGGACCAAATGCTGAATGGAAGGCAGTGGTTGCAAGGGTGCAGCCTGATGGATCTTGTGGCTGGAGGCATGGAGAGGGAGGCGAAGCAGAAGACTAGAATAGAGCTTTCCATTTATTATTTTAAAAAGTAATTTCTACTCGGGGTATAAAATGAGAAATACAATGAACTCCCCGGAACTGTAGTATCAATATCTGATTTAGGAAAAACACCAATACCACCTAGCACAAGATCATTGCTTAGGGTAAATGTATTCTACCTACATTTCTCCTATGGATATTTGCTGGAAATTTCTAAGAAATCATTTGCAGAACGTATCAGCTGTGGGAGTTCACTATTATGCTTCCGTCAACTTCATTCAATATAATTTACATTTTTTTCAAATGGCCTCACAGGATTCCTTGCGATTTTTGCAGCACAATTTCACAGCAGGGAAAAGGGGGAAAGAGAGAGAGGGAGAGAGAGAAAAAAAAGCAAGATTCCCTACCTCCCTTCCCCCTCTCCTTCTCTCTCTGTTTTTTAAACCAAAAAAAAAAAAAAAACACACACACACACACACACAACAGGGGAGACAGAACAGATGCTTAAAAATAGATTTCTAAAAATCACTGTAAACCAGAGTTAGAAATGTAATTAACACCTATTTATAAAGAATAATTAAAGTTGGGCCGGCCACAAAGAACAGCAAAGATAATCAAGGTCCTGTCCCCCCCACCCCCCCGCCTTTTTTACACTGTTTGCAGTGTGTTCTCATGATAGCCACCTGCTCCCTACCCGGCTTTTCCTCTGTTCGTTTCCCCGGCAACCTTTCATTGGGTTTTCCTCCCAGCTATCGCTTTCAGTTGGGCTGCTCGGTCTAATCTTATTTGTTTTACACCCATCAAAACAAGCAGCCAGACAAAGGCAATCCGCTAAGAATGGGAAAAAGACCACAGCTTTGTTATAACATCTATGCAGAGCGAAAAGTCCTCCCCAGGCTTTTCTAGCAAAAAATAAGTGAGATGGATATGAATTTACAGCCTCCCCCCATACCAAGCTTTGAAACCCTGTGAAAGCTATGGCTAGTGAAATTCAAAGTCAAAGTGGGCACTCGTGGCATCTGATCGTGCCATTTTGTGCCATATCTTCAGGGTCAACATCAGGCAACAGGAGCGGCACTCAAGGAGTTTCCCTGCTTCTTTTTTTTTTCCAGAAAAAGATGATGCTAAAAATAGATTTACTACTTTGGCAGAAAGGTTTTCTACTTCCCCTTCTACATCCAAAAGTCCTGTTCCACAATTGCATCTGCTGGTACTGAACCTCACCTCCTCCACCCCTCATTCCCAGCCTTCCCCATCACTCCGAGTAGGAGACTGAAAAAAGAAATGTGCCTTTAACTTTAACAGTCGTGCAATTCTGTTGAAAGCTCACAGAGGCGGTGGACACGCCAGCCAACAGCGATGGTGACACTGTGATTGTCAAAAAAGACACCAACCTTGCTTGGCTAAAATGTGTGTTCGATAAAAGAGGCAGTGTGTGTGCCTTGTGTGCGTGCAGTGCCATTATACTTGGAGATGGATTCTGGTTTTCAGAAAAGAGAGACACTAATAAACACACACATACACACACAAACGATCTGCACAGTGATTTACGATGCACAGTCCACCATCCTTATGCGCGCGCACGAACACACACACACACACACACACACACACACACACACACGGCTGGAACCTCCAAGCTGTCTTCCTCTTTTCACTTACCATCTTCAAGCCATTCCACTCCATCTGTGATCAGAAGAAGATGGACCCTCACACAGTGTGTCAAAAGCGGAAAGGAACGTTATGTAAAAGCTGACATTCCTTCTTACAGAGCTGCTGCCCAGAGAAGGAAGCAACAACTCAACACGCCAGGCACCGCTACACATACAAGCCGCCTCCTCTTTTTTATGAGGTCATGACAGGAAACTCTTTGAAATACAAGATGCAGCATTTACTGAAGCCCAAATAAATCACTCTCTTTGCCGTTTTGAATGCGCAGCCCCCCGAAACACAACTGCCCATGTCAACGTTCAGTATTCAGGAGCTGCCTCTCAAGGTTTAAATTTCCAGCACGGAAATGGAGAGATTCCTAAGCCCGCGGCAGCCACCTCGAGCCCCACAAAACCGAGGAGGCACATAGACAAACCCCCTCTCCCTTACAAAAAGAAAATCCTTCTTTTGCCATTATGGTCTCAGGTAATATAACCTATTTCAACAAACCAGCAATTATTTCAGCCCACCTCCCCTTCCCCACCCCCACCTTTATGTTGAAGGGAAAATTGACAATGACCTGTTAAAAATGACAATCTATTTCCCAACTGCTTTTCAATAAAAGGACCTACCCGCACTCTCTACACAAAAGAGATAGTAAATGTAGGAACCAAACAGCAGCAGAGAACTGAAGTCTTGTGCAAGCATAAGACTGGTCAAGGTGGATATGCTTTTCTCCCCTCCAGCGGCACAAACAACAGATTATAAATCTAGTCATACCTACCATAACCATTCTTATTGGCAAATATTGGGTCTCGCAGAGCTTCGACTCTTCTGTTAAAATTTGCAAAGATTTCAGAATATATTTTTAAAATGACTACTATTGTTATATATTTTTAAAGATCCACAAAACACAGTGTGGATGACTGTAAAGTAAATCAATTATTTTGGGGGGGTAGGGGGAGAGAAAGAAAAATAAAAGAAATAAAAGGAGCAGTGAGCTGAAACCCCTGATTCTAGGATGTAGATAAGAACAACTGAACAGAGCCTTGCTGAAATTGGCTCGAAGCTTCCCCTTTTTACATCCATTTATGGGACCATCTGTCAGCTGAAGCCAGGATCTGATTGGCTGCGGAAACGAAGGGAGGCGTTGCAACATCAGGTGCTATTTAAATTAGCTACTGCCAGATTGACGATGTTAATGATTTGGTGACCTCTACAACAACAGAGACCAGATTTCTGAACTGCTTCTTGTGTCTGGTAATTAAGGCCAGGCTGAAGCAACACAGCCATACTTGTATATTTACCTTTTCCTTCCTCCCAGCTCAAAAGTACTGTAACAACTGCAGGTCACTGGCGGCTTGCAAACCTTAACAGTGGGAGTGTTCTCCCTTTCCCCTGTCCTGAGGGCTGTATCACCCCACCCCTCTGACTGAGCGCTTTTCCCTTATAAAATGTTTTCAACCACCTTATCTTTTTCGACAGTTGCTTTCTAGCAAAATGCATATTTAATGACCTGCCTCTGGGCTTAAAGATACAACAAAAGCACTTTAATGTGCTAATATATCTACATTTTAACTTTATTATTCCCCAATATTGCTGATTTTTAGTGAGCAATGCTCCTTCTGCAGCTAATATGGCCAGCGTTTCAAAAGAAAGCAAGTTTGAGATCAGGCTTGCTCTGTTAACTAGGTTCATACAAGTTTGCTTCAGAAAACTACTTCCTAATAAACAAAAAAGAAAAAAAGCTGTGGGGGAGAAGGGGGGCAGCTGTCAGCCTCTACCTTTCTGCCTTCTGCCTGAGCTTTTCAAAACAGAGAATGATGAATGATTTATTTAAATGAATTTATTTCTCAACTTGGATAGGAGCATGATCTGAATTTTTAAAAATCCACTAAAATACATTCTTTCTTTGCTTTCTCTACTGCTTCAGAGAAAGGTAAAACATACTTTTGACAACAGCCTCATTTCATAACCGGTACAGGGTGCTCATCTTGCTTAACTGAACACGTGATTTTGCTTCTCTCCTTCCAAGGATGTCTTTTTTCTTTGGCCTCTTAAAAGACTTGCAAAGAGACATTTAGCAAGTGTGTGGTGATGTATACAGTTTGTCTGCCCATTTTATACATTTCATAACCGCTATGCTACCAAGCCTTTAGTAGTATAGTTTTTTGTTCTAGTTTGGGTTTTGAAGTGGCTTATCTGAGGAGTTTATGTTTTACTTTAACCCCAAAGGCTAATTTATCACGATTTATTTAATTCATAATTTAGTCAATTTGTTCCTCAATAAATACACAGAGGTAACACATATTACTAAAGACATAATTTATCATAATTTTTCATCTTTGGCTGGAGTCGACAGCGGGATGAGATTGGGCCAAGTGGAAATATAGGCCGAAAATCATGCTATGCTCTAGGCTTCAAAGTCCAAGAATAAATGGGTCTGTGAAAAATTATTATAAAAGAAAACAACCTTTACATTAGAAAATTAAAGCTATTTTCTCCAAGCTACTATTTCATGACCACACATACAAATATACATATATATACACACTTTAAAAATACAGATACACCATAAAACAGTATCTGTTGGGTATACAACATGAGCTATTAGACTTGAATATAAATAAATTCACCTATTAGAAATGAAAGTACGTGAAATAGAAAAGTAGAAATGTTAAAACTATGATCCCATCAAGTGGAACACTACTGAATTAAGTAAACTTTTAAAATAATTTCTTGAACAAATGTATAAAGAGTCCTACAAGTCACAATAGTACTACAGTATCCCTTGAACTGTGTATGAAGGACAAATTCACAGGTTAAGTGCTCTAAAGAGCTCAACATATGTACACAGGTCAGGTACAGGTACCCCAAATCAACAACAGAAACTCTGAGTACGATCTCACCAATATCAAAATACTGTGAAAAGTAAACATGAACACAAAGCTGACTAACACACAAATAAAAACAGCTCACTGGGAACAAAAATATTTACTGTGTATTTCTCTGGAGGTTTTAAAAGTCGGAATTTCTTAAAACCCCTTTCTTCCATCCATACTAATTTCAGCACACTTAGTGAGCCATAAATTAACATTAGGGATATCAAAAGGTATTCTGGCCAGTTTTCCAAAATAGTAACTGTATATTACAGTATAAACAATTAGCTGGTTTTGCTAGGCTAAAAATCCATGCAGTTTGTATATTGATCACTTTTCCAAAAACCTCCACTCTAAAGCCTTTCAACGGAATCCTCAAACAAATGCACAAATGTCCTCAGAGGCCTTTTCTCTAAAGACAAAGGCAGAATCCTATTGTTGGGAAAAGTCAACCTTATTATTGCGTTTCCAGTAGTACCATTCATCTTTCAGAGTGAGGGGCTGACCGCTACATTAGTGGTGTGACATTTGTAAAGCAACAGATTCTTAACATATTATCTCAAGAATCAGGCAGGCGAGTCTCCCAGTCATGCATGATATTTTTTTTTCCGCCACAATCCTCCACCACCACAGAAAGAAACTTGTCTCACTCAAGCAGCTAAGGCAACCTAAAAATGATATCCCAGAGCTGTGGGGCTGCCAGTGCCGCTGTATCCTTCTTACCATAAATGAGCAGTTTCTTGACTCATTAAAAACAATTTCCCTTAAAAGAAGTAATCTCATATCAGTCAGCCCCTCGCCACCATGCACACATCCCAAAGGTTGCAGATATCTCAGCATCAGTCGCCGGCAGCCAGCTTTCCCACACAGAGTCCAGATGGACTGTACCAGAAGCCAATTCAGCGTTAATAACTACCTACTCCGCGCAGTGGAGAAGCCTTACGTGGCACAATGGGCTAGGAAACAGCAGCCGGCTGAAACTGCAAATAAAAAAAGACAACCAAATTCTCCAAAAGCACCGAAAGGAAGGAACACAAATGGAAGCGTGAATTCTATTTCCTTGACTTCAGTGAGAAGAAAAAGAAAGAAAGAAAGAAAGAAAAAAAGAAAGAAAGAAAGAAAGAAAGAAAAGAAAGAAAGAAATAGAATCCTTCATAAACACAGGAAAAAAATGAAGGGGGAGGGAAACAGATGCTGCCCAGAAAAAAGTGACAAAATATTACCTCATTATTTAACAAAGCAGCATTAAGCGTCCTGCTGATTTCAAACATCTTGCCACAGATTTTGTTTTAAGAGAAACAGATAGAATCCTTTGCAAATCACTCCGTCTGCAAAGGGTTCTTCAATTTTCTTGCGTGCCACGGAACAGTCAATATATTATTTCCCTAGAGTTCGCACATTAAAACCTCTAGTCAGTGAGCTGAATTTTCCCCTTATCTCACACACAGTAGACGCCTGTTATATGTACTGCTCTCTTTGCAAGAGCAGCCTGCCCCAAACATGGCTGGTGTTTCAACTACTCTTTAAAGTAACAGTTCACTGTATAACCACCAGGTGGGTAGAGTGCACAGATTCAAATGAACCATCTTAAAAGACTTTTTTTTTTTTCCCTTGGAACAGCTTTTGGGTGTAGGGTGTGACATGAGAAACGCCAGCATCCTAACAGGCATCTGTCTTGTATCTCTCTCTGTATCTTGTCAAAATAAATAAATAAAATTCCCTCTCCTGACTTACAGTGAGGAAACAAAACAAAACACCATCACCAATTCTAATAAGAACTGTGAAGAATGAAACACAAACAAGCTTTGTTTCATTCAGCAAAGGATGCAAAAGGAAAATCCAATCAACGCAGAGCAAGGGGGAAAACCAAAAACTTCATGGAGATATTTTCTTTTAGCAAAAGGAGAGAAATATTGACAAGTGTGATAAACACCCAGTTCAAAAGTAGGCATGTGAATGAACCACACACAAGATGGAGGCAAGAGTTTAAGGGTGTAACTTTTCTTCATAGTGATATTTGATATGATCTTTCATGATACGAAATAACCAAAAGCTTAAAAGTAAAGACACTGAAAAAGACAAACAAACAAAAAACAAACAAACAAAAAAGCCTTGAGCACCTCTTTTTAAAACACAATTATTATTAGCAAACTAATGATATATACTTCCCCAGTGCTGTTCTTTTTCCCTAAGATCTGCCTCAAAGTGGAACGTTTCTGTTGTGTACAATTTTGTCTGTATAGTTAACTTGGTGTCTCCTTTGTACAATTCTATTCCAATTAATCTGCTCCTCAGCCAGGAATAAATAGAAGGTCTCAAGTTGAAAGCCCCAAGTGATGATGTTAAAAGGATAAAGAACCACCTGGACAAAAATAAACCTCATCACTCATATCATTATATGACCTGTTTTTAAGGAGGCTTTTACTACTCACAGAGTATGCATGCACCATTCTATGTTCCCTCGTATCTAAAAGAGAAATCAACATACACAGATACCTGGGATTTCGTTTTCTTGGCTGGACAAAATTAAAGCCCTGAAACTTCCACATCCTCTTGCAAACACGGATCTCGATACTAGTATTTGTCCAGCCCATCCGGCAACATTTAGCCATATACAACAGTGACTGTCTCCTTCATCTTTAAGTCCAGTCTGCATCACCTAATACCATTTAACCTCCTCAAATACATTAAGTTCCAAGTGACAATTTTTAACTGGGGAGTGAGAAGGAGGAGTTGCTCTCATCAGATTCTGGTTGTGTGAAATAAGCTGATTTGTACACTCACCATATGTCTTAAACACCAATTTTAAAATGTCACTTTCTTCAAACATTAAAATGTAATCAGCCTAGTAAATAAAATATTCTCGAGTTTTCTTGCCTTGGTGATAATTTAAAGAGTGTTTATCTCAAGGTAACCTCTCTATTTTGGTTACCAAGGAAGGCTTTTGATTTGTAAAGGGAAAAAAGGAGATATTGGGGACTGGGGGAGTGAGAAGAGAAACCACAACTGTACGTAGCTGCACAAAGGAAAATAAGATGAAGCGGGTTTTTAAGGACCCATAGTCTTGTTACCCTAAGGCAAATCCAGCCAATCAATACCACCCATTGACGGTCTACCATCTGCCATGCTACCCAGCGATGTGGCTAAACAGACCTGTTCCATATGACCGTAGCCGGCTCATTTTCAGTCGATTAGAGCAGTTCCAGAGCATTCACATGCAATAGCACAAAACTCCAAGTCAGACTGAGCCTCTCTCATCACACCAGTCCCTCCGAGCACAGCTGCAGACCTTTTCCTCCTGTTCCGGGTGTCTGGATTACCTCTTCTTGCCCCTCAATTGAATTATCAAAATGGGGTGGGAAGGTAGAGTGAGCAGACACTCACATATCCACACACACACACAGATAATTGCTGGCCCTTCTTCACTGTCATGCAGAAATCGGGAATTCCATGTGCTCTGCCCTAATGTGATTATTGCACACCATTTAAATAGCGTCATCAGTGACTATGACCTGACATTTTCCCGTGGTTCAATTTCTTTTTATCCTCTCTCTCTTCCCTTGAAAAATAAACCTGAGCTGCTGGCATTTCTTCTTTTAGGGAAAATACAGTCAGTATGCCCAGACAATGGTATACTATATTTAAGAGCTTCTGATAAAATTTAAAGCCTAATTTTCCTTTGATGAATTGTGGTGTTGGTTTTGCCTTTTTTTTTTTTCCTGCAGAAACATTGAATCAAATGTTGTAAGAAAATGCAAACATACCACAGAGGAAAGAACGATGTGCCCGACTGACATGGCGTCTGTCAGTTGGATCAGGAATTCACTGTTGATGTGCTATTAGAGGTACATGACCTGACTGTGTCACGCCTTTCTCTTTCCTAAGTAGTTTTGTCTACTATGGATTGTTGGAAAGGGCTAGAAGAGTGCTACTGTGTGGAGAAATATGACAAATGGATGTATAGTCAACTTATATGACCAAGAGTTCACCTAGGCAGGTAAACTAACTTAAGGGTAGATCCACACTTGATCTGACTGTTTTCTTTCCACACTCCTAAGCCTATGCTAGAACAGCAGTTGAAAGCAGAGGCTTCTTTCCAGAATCAATGCATGATTTTTCAAATGTGCCTTTGCTCGCACGCTTAAAGCACTAGGGTGTCTTTCTGGGAAAGAAAATTTAAAGGACAGGAAAACTGCCTTACTTACAAAATTCTAAAAACCGGTAAGTACATATTTATCAAAGAAATCTAATTGAAGGGAGTCCCTGTCTGGACTTTTCACTGATATATTCTTCAGCATAGCTTAAGAAAACTCAGCAGGGTCAATGTGCAAACACACAGAGATTTCTGAAGATCTCTATATTAAGGGATTTGAGGCCTTCTCATTTCAGTTCAGATGAGCTTTACTAAAAATAAGATAAATAAAATAAAAAACAAAGAAACAAACAAAAAAACTCCTTAGTACAGATATAAATCTTCACAAATCAAAGGCCACTGAATAAATGAAATATGGAGTAGCGACTTATACCACTAAAGGATGCAGTGTTTAACGAGATTAATACAGTACTGGAAATAATTCAATGTAGGGCCTTTTAAAACTCTGGACTCATTTATAATTCTGTAACTACAAATAAACAGATGTACTGTAAAGGCAAGGAAGGTAATTTGTGGAAGAAGGAGGAAGAGGAGGAGTAGAAGGAAGAAGGAAAGGTAAAGGTAAAGGGGAGGAGAGGAAAGCGAGGACAAGAAGAAAGAAAAATAGTAGGACTTACAGTGTGAATAAAAACTGCTCTTTTACTAGGAGTCTACTGTACATCAAACACTGTACTAGGCACTTGACATGCACAATCTCACTCAAGTGACAATTGTTATAACTAAGAATTCTTCTAGAAAGGTGTTTGACTCATCTAAAAGTAAGATCTCCCCTCCTCATACCACAGAAGAATATGCTTAGTAAATATGTGTTGAATAAATGAGAAAGATGGGCACAGACTAGAAGAGAAAGCAGAGGGAAGATGGAAGGTGTGTTTGACTTTTCTCAAAACAAACAAAGTGAGAGAGAAACAAAGAATTAAAACTACAAAGCACAAAATCTTAGAAGGCAGGATTAAGTCCCCAGCCCTATCCCCTACTTCCTCTCCCAAAACTGGCAAAACTCCTTACATAGAGTATCTGCTCAGCAAACACGGATTCATTTAACTTCTTTGTCCTCCGCCCTTTATAATACAGAGCATGGCTCCAGGCAGCACTCCAGTCATGGGGAATGAATGAAGATCAATAGTTGCCCTCATCACCTCAAATACTATCCCAAGGCCTATTTGTTTTGATTCAACTAGCAGTTGCAGAACACCTTCTCAGGGGGAAATGATATGCTAGGCTCCTTAATCTTCAGTTTCCCCATCTGTAAAATGGACACAGTAACACTTCTCTTAAGGTTTGTTGCCAGAATTAAGTAGATATAGGCTTGGTGGAGGCAGCACTCTAAATGGTAGCTATTATTATTAACGTGGAAAATAGGGAAAAACTGTATGAATTAGTACCTGGCTACAAGATAAGTCAATCTTGTTGAAGAAAATACAATTCAAAGCCTCTCTAAACGATTAGAGCATAAAAAGACAATAATAACTAAGAAAGGCTAAAAGGTCTGTTCCTGTTCTAATGAAAAATGTCTGCTGCAGATAAATATTTACTTAGTCCTGTGTGCAAAGTTCAGTGTTAAAATCTTAACATGAAGAATAAAAGAAATAAAAGTCATAGTGCTCACCAAGGAGCTTACGATCTGTCTAGGAAAGGAGCTTCATTTTTATGCATAAATCCTAATAGTATAAGGAAGCACGTAAAGAGAATAGTATCAAAATGAAATACTGACAGGCAGTCAATGCTGAGGATACCACCTGAGTGATGGGGAAGGCTTCATGAGAGAAGCTGGAACTGAAGCTAGGCTTAAAGAATGATAGGATTTGTTTTGGACAGTGGAGGGTATTTCATACAGGAACAAAGATCGGGGAGGAGGGCAGGAAGGGGATACTGGCAGCCAGCTCCTTCTAGCTAGATGCCCTCTGAGGTCTCCTCTGAATCTATCACAACCTATTCCATTTTTAAAAGTTGTAAATAGAGGAATATTATGATATGATGACTGTGGGAAAGAGGACCTCTTATACAGTAAGTACTTTTATGAAAAGAACAAGAATTAGCATTTATTGAGCATCCACTATGTGTCAAACATTGCATTAGATGCTTTGCCTATAAATCTCATTTAATCTCACAACTCTGAGATTCCCAATAAGAAAACTAAAGATTAGAGAATTTAAGTGATTTGCTCAAGATCACACAGCTAGTAAGAGGCAAATTTAAGTTTCAAACTTATATATGTTTAACCTCAGTCCACACTCTTTTCGCTATAAATTCTACCTTATATAGGAAAGTGTAGATCTAAAAACCTTAAATCTTATTCTCTGTTAGTCTGTAATCAGAAACTAACATTCAGAGTAATGCTGTTGCCATCTGCTGACATTTAAAACAATAACAATAATTTTAAATAAAAAAAAAAGAAAAAAACATCTACCTAACTTACACCTGTAATTTTAGTATTTTGCCACCAGGTGATGATAGAATCCTGGTCCTGTGAAAATTACAAGGGTCATGCTTTTGTCTGCTATTATTTTGTGTGTGTGCTATTCCCTCCTACATCTCTGAAAGTAAAGGTAAGAGTGCCTGATCTTCAGATGGAATCATCTACTAAAACCCCAAGACATTAAACTTTCCAAATATTTTCCAAATTTTATTTATCAAAAATTCAACTGTGAGCATAATTCTGAACTTCAACAATTTTCAAACAATTCTATAACAGATTGTACTCAATGAATTATAGTTCTTTGTTACTCTCACACTGTACTGTGAGCTTGCAGGGTAGAAATTGTATGTTATTTGCCTTATATCCCCAGCATGTAGAATATCAGTACCTTGAACATAATGGGCACACAACAAGAGAACATAAATAATTGATTCCAAATATTTTAGAACTTTTGAACCAAATGCTTAGGGCACAATGATTTGGTACTTCATTCATTAATACATAATTTTCTTTTTCAAGTCACCCTTACTGTTCGCTGGGTTATTGTAAAAAGCCCTTTTCTGAGGCTGGTCATCAGCAGAAGCATTTCTCTCAGTGGTCAGGCACTTCTTTCTGCCTTAGTCAGGCACAGTCTACATTCATTATAAGCCTTGCCCTGCTTGGTAGCCTAGTTTACCTTTTCAACCCTCTTATGCCTAGGAAGGTCATTTCCTTTCTCTACAAAAGGTGAAGGAAAAAAATGTGAAAAACAAGAGAGGCATGCTATATAACTGTCAGAAAAAGGCAACTCTCCACTTGACCCTTTTTAGTCCTTTCCCTCTCTGACTCTGAAGCTGGAGGAATGATTTAACTACTTTTAGGCAGAAGAGTAAAGTTACACATTAGTGCTGAGTAGCTCATTTCCCTTAGCAACGCCTTAGCAACAGCAGCTTCAAGTTCAAAATACCACCTTGAAAAGGATCACATCTTTAACGAGGATGAGTATTTTTTTTAATGTAAGATTTTTGAACAGAAGTTGTAACATTATAACCCCCAAAGCCTTGTAGGCTAACAAATACCTATTTCATGCTAACCTTCCTCTATGATATTATGTGGTAACCATAAAGATTCTGGGCCCCTGTGAAATTTCAGTGCCTGGAAAAGCCCTGGTCCTACTCTGAAATTATTCACAAATACATAACTTTTATTTTATCAAGGCACCATTAATTCTAGGTAATTACAGAAATTATACTTAAGTTCTTTTAAAAGGGTTATTGTTATTGACCTCACTATTCAGTTTTCTCCCTGAGAAGAGTGAATAACTAAAATCACAGTTTTAAAACCCACATCAGGATTTTACAAACTATGTTACATGTAACTTATGGTTCTGTGGACAGTTTCAAGAAAAATATAAAAAAGAATTCCAATTTTACCCCAAAACTGGTATTTACTGATTTTGTTATTCAATGCTTACCTTGCCTACTTTATTATCCATAAAATGGATCATGGGATACTCAAATAATCATCACATTTGATTTTTTTTTACACTGTCAATAAAATGAGAATGCTTGCAGAAGGTTTTGCTAGCCTTCAAAAACCCTAGGAATGTAAACTGTGTGGGTCATATATGTTATGTATATTATTAAAACTTCCACCTTATTCAAGAATTTTGAAACTCTTGTCATCTTAAAGATTTCACAACTCAGATAATATACAAGATACTGCTTGAAATTTGTTCTTTATTGTCTATCAGCATTATGGGTACCTTGGGGTACAGGGAAACAAACCCCACAAGGGCATGGAACAGTAATTTCAATGGAATTCTTCACTGTTAAAATTTATTATCAAGTAAGACCACACAAACTATGTGTGCCAATTACAAGACACAGATAGGTAAAGGACAGATTTTTCCCCTATATCTTTTATTTGGTATCAGTATATAGCCAAACTGTGCCATCCACCTAACATGAAACTTTACACGTGTCCATGTACAAGGGTATTACTGAAGAACATTCCGAGAACAATGGCTCTTATACACAGGAGGTGTTCAATGTGTGTTCTTGAAAGTAAGATCTATTTTAAATCACAAGGAAACAGAGAGGAGCCAGGAGATCTCAAAGTCAGTTCCATCTCTACTGCTAATAATTCTATGACTTTGGGCAAATCACTTCTCTTTGGGCCAGAATCTTCTTGAGTAAAGAAGAAATGAAACTGGATGCCAGTTCTAATATGTCAGGGTCTATATATAAATAGTTTTCAATGAGCAAACAAAATTTTTGGTAAGGCTAACTCAGATTTTCAACTGACATTCCAGTATAAGAATGCTGGCTAAAGGGAAATCAAGCTTTTGAAGGAAATTTAAAAATCTGCCACAAATGAAGAGCCAGATTAGTATAATGTTCCTCCAATGTCCACCCTGGTCACTAGAGTTATTTTAATAAAATACAGAACTGGAAATGGTAGGTTAAAATCATAAAACCAACGGTTTTGACTAGGACCTTGATTAAGTCCAAAGATGCTCTCAAGTATCATCATACTTAAAATGCAGACAGCAATAATGCCTAGGGTTGTGAAGATTAAATGAGATAATGCATGTAAGGCATGTATTACAGGGTATATGGCATACGGTTAAGTACTCAAAAATGTTAACTATGTTTTATATTAGGTTGAACACATGAAATTGCTTTTACAGGTCAAAAGCAGTCAAATACTGTCAATTTCATATGATTCAATCTATGTTCTGTTACTTTTTACCAGAAAAACCTTCATGATCCTCACTGCTTAAATCAAATCCAACTATGCAGTATGGTGTTCAAGCCTCCTTATAATCCGACCTTCGCTTAAGCTTCCTGACTTCTCTGGGATATTCCCTTTTATATACACTGCTCTAAACATGCCACTCTATTCTCCTACATGGCCCTTCTACCCCCTGCCTTTGTTCCTGTAGTTTCATTCCACTTGGAATGACTTCTCTCCCTGGAAAATATACCCATCCTTCAAGGCTTCAACCTCACTAGGAAAAATTAGCTGCTTCATTATCTGAACTTTTATAGCAGCTTGTTCTTCCTGCCTCCACAGAATTCATGCCAGAGTATTACCACAGTTGTTTACAGGTCTGTCTCCCAGAGTGTTTTCAAGGTACTCCAGGGCAAGGATTGTCTGTCTTTGTTTCCCTCCAGGTGAGCACAGTGGCTGTCTCACAGTTGGTACTCAGTAAATATTTGTTCAAGTAAAATGAATACATTCACATGGCAGGTTAATATATGGCCTCTCTTAGAAATAAATGATAAATAGATGAATCCCAAAGTTGACTCCAAAAAGAAAAATCTTTTGGAATCCACCCTTCCACAGAATCATTTTTTCTGATGTAAGAAATTTCTGCTAAAGGACAGTCTTTTTCCCTCTAAGAAATGTTCAAGTGACTAAAATCAGAAACTCTAAAGTGGAAGTCACTCTTTAGAACAAACCCACAAACTGAAGCCGTGAGCTTTCAACAGAGACATTGCTTTATTGCTAGAGGGGGGAATGCTCTGGCTGCAACCTTCTTTAGTGAATATAATGTGAGGGTCTGCACACCAAATTCGTGCTTCTGTAGCTGGAGAGGTCTTCAGTCACAGAGAACTCCAATAAGGCCTGGATGATGTGGAAGGTATGGAAAAGAGGAGGGTGTTGCTGATGTTGCAGCTTAGAGCATGAATTCATCACCTGCCCACATTCCCACGCTCCATGAAACCACGACTCTGGAAGAACTCTAGGAAATGCAAGTGCTTAAGAGAATTAATACTGTATTCTAAATATTATCTAACTAATGTTACTAGCTATATAGGCAGTAACATTAGTTAATATTTAATATGTGTATGTACGTATGTGTAAAGTTAAATCATTATATAATTGCATATAGGTAGATATATAATTAGTTTAAAAGGAGAGAAACAGTTCTGCACTATAGGAATATCATGCTATTTATAGCCAGTTTGTAACTCCAGAGGATGTACTTTCAAACTTTTTTTCCAGCAGGTGATTTTTCGAAGTAAAATCTTAGACAAACCTCTAACGTATAAACAAATAAAATAATGCTGGTTTCCTGGTGGGGGGAAGAGTGGGCCCCACTAACCATTTACCCCACCCTCACATACTTCCTGGGGCACTCTGAGGAACTCAGCAACCAGTGAGGAAACAAATCTAGTCTAGTCTGAATGATACTGCAGTGGGTAAATGGTGAATTGAGAGTCAAAAGACTTGGGTTCCAGCACCAATGCCACCACCCTTAGGCCCAAGCCTCCTCGTCTATTATATCTAATTTAAAGCCTTTGGTAATTGCTATCCAAGATTCCAAATGGAATGTCTCAGCTTCTGAGGCTTCCCAACCACACAGGTTAATAGTGCTTACTCCTCTCATACTATCTACCTACATTAAAGCTTCACAGTTAATCCACTTCCCAATTATTCTTCACTTACAGAGACACAAACTTTAACAATTAATAGTGGGACAACACAGGTTTCACAAGAACCCAGTGAGGGCTTGGAAAATAAACCTGGTGTCTTTTTTTTTTTTTAAAACATCTTTATTGGAGTATAATTGCTTTACAATGGTGTGTTAGTTTCTGCTTTACAACAAAGTGAATCAGTTATACATATACATATGTTCCCATATCACTTCCCTCTTGTGTCTCCCTCCCTCCCACCGTCCCTATCCCACCCCTCCAGGTGGTCACAAAGCACCGAGCTGATCTCCCTGTGCTATGCGGCTGCTTCCCACTAGCTTTCTATTTTACGTTTGGTAGTGTATATATGTCCATGCCACTTTCTCACTTTGTCACAGAAACCTGGTGTTTTGATCTTATCATTTAAGCTATACCCCTTTTAGTTGAGAAAAGCTGTCTGTAAGTTTCTCAAGAGTCCTGCCAACTGCTTAGTTGTGTAGATTATATCTCCTTAAATTTTCTTATACCCACTGCTACTGTCTTGGTTCAAGTCTCTGCATCTCTTTCCTGGATTATTATCCACATATTCTTACCTCCAATTTTGACTGAATCCCATTTACCAACCACGGTGACCTTTCTAAAATTTCAATCTAACCACATTGCTTCCTTGATTAATATCAATGTCCATCTCCTCTTCTACTGTGCCCATCCCCTTCTCTACTGAGATTTTCAGTGAGTGGTCTATGAAGGGGTACCCAGCAGACCTCTAACAAACTCCACAAATTTATAGGACATTGTTTCATGACACAAATACAGGTAAGTTCATAGTCTTCTTTTGCATATCTGTTTCTCTTACTAGGCTTGAGCTCCTTAAGGGTGGGGTCATATCTGATTCATAATCAAATGGTTGAATAAATTAAAAAATGTAACCTTCCTTAAGCAAAGCTTCCAACTAGCTGTTTTTCTCATTTTTAAGCTGTAGAAAGCTATAGGTAGCTCCGTTTCGTTTGCAAAGTGCTTTCACATAATAACTACTTTCTATTGAGCATAAATGCTCAATAAATAATGTGTCAGGTACCAGTCTTAGCTCTTTTTTTTTTTTTTTTTTTTTTGCGGTACGCGGGCCTCTCACTGTTGTGGCCTCTCCCGTTGCGGAGCACAAGCTCCGGATGCGCAGGCTCAGCAGCCATGGCTCACGGGCCCAGCCGCTCCGCAGCATGTGGGATCCTCCCGGACTGGGGCACGAACCCGCATCCGCCGCATCGGCAAGCATACTCTCAACCACAGCGCCACCAGGGAAGCCCCAGTCTTAGCTCTTTGCATGCATTAACTCACTTAATATCACAATAATCCTATAAGGTAGGTACTATTATTGCTATCCCTGCATTGACAGATGAGGACAGCTAAGGCAGAGAGAGGTGAAGTACACATACATTAACTCATTATAATCATTCAACAAACATTTTCAGAGTATTTATTTTGATATTCACACAACCAACCATGAGAAAGACAGGATATATACAATCATCACTTTGAAATAAGGGCCAAGGAGAAACCATGTCTTGGTCATCCTTGGAGATTCTGGAGTATCCAGAATAGAATCGCATTCAGTGAATATCTGTTGAATAAGTGTTGAATTAGCACTCCTGAAATCTGGTAGTGGGGTTTTCTACATCAACCACTTTCCTTGACTGATGCTTGAGAGAAGGGACCCCACCTTCTCTTGGTCAAACCGAGACACTTTTGAGAGTGCAAGGAGGCTCTATTAATAATTATATGTAGACAACAGGCATAAACCAGTACTGTCCAAGGTTAATCAGGTTACACGGTCACATTACTATAACCAACTTAACCTGATACCTATTTATGATGTTGACAAAGTTCCTGGTGAATATGTGCTGGTATGGTCAACCTTGGTAAGATACTTAGCACAGCAATATGTGAGGAGCATTTGGTCAAAAACTGAAAAAAAGACAGGCCATTGTCCAGAAAGCTATACAGGAACACTCTCTGGAACTACATTCAAGGAAACGTTTAGGTAAATAAAAACGTATTCTTGTGTATGTGTCTTCGTACAAACTATTCTCTCTGCCTGGATCATAACTTCCCCTGCTTCTTCTGCTTGGTGAACACGTACTCACCCCACAAAATCAAGTTCAAGTGTTAATTTCAATAAATTCATGCAGCATATATTTATTGACCACCTGCTACGTGCCAGACACTATGGATTCAACACTAAACAAGGCACACAAATCCCCTGCCTTGAGAGTTTACGTCGGACTGGGAACAGACAGTAAAGACTCCCAATTTCCCCCAGACTGAATTAACAGTTCCCTATTTGACATCTCACAGAACTTGTTCCTCAGACTATTCCATTCCCCATGGAATTGCAATTACTGCCTTCCATGTCTACCTTCCACTCAAGACTGTGAGCTCTTTTAGCTCTTTTAGGGCAAGAACCAGTCTTCATCTATGTCCCCGTGACTGGCACAGTGTGGGGTTACCTGATTGAACTGAAGGCCACTTGCCTCCCCTCTCATGATGTTACACCCTGAGAACATTCCCTAGAGTTCACTGCTTGATTTCTGAATATTTAAAAATCACTAATCAGTTCCTTGACACCACAATGTACTGTTCTTGGTGCTGGGATATGGGATGCAGCAAGAATGTGACATGGTTCAGGATCTTTGAACATTTACAATCAGACTAAGGAGTCCAGGTTTACTGATGAGAATAAGAACAGAATAAGACAAGAGAGTACACAATCAAGGACTAGATCATGTGGGTCAGATCCAAAACATTCCCTAAGTTCAGAGAAGTGAGATGTCACTATGGGCCCAGGGACAAGGGTGAACATAGCATTACAGAATATCATCCTTCATTTTTAGCCCAGCAATGCTGCCAGGTGCTCCCTGGGGTTCATCACTCTCCAAAACCATCCCCAAATATGCCAGAATATCCTTACACGGGCCATATCCTCTCAAGCTTTTATGCTTTTGCACAAGCTGGTGCCCTGGGTTGGGATGCCCCAATACCCCTAATGTGTCTGACAGTCATTAAGATTCAGCTCAAATGTCACTCCCCTTGTGACACCATCCCTGACCTTCCCAGGAAGAACTAACCATGCTTTCACTGTGTGTCCAATCCTGCTCCTTCTCCCACATACATACCCATCATACCCTGGGGTCTTCACATATAATTGTATCCATCACATTTATCTACGTGTCCATCTCCCCTACTAAGCTGTGAACTTGTTGAAGGCAAAGACCCTCATTCATCTTTGTAGCTCAGGCACAATGCCTGGTACAGAGTTTGTGGATGGACAGATGGATGAATGAGTCAACACACAGACGGAGTCAGTTATAAAGGGCTGGAGCACACCGCCCTCCCCAAGAAAAACCATCAGCTGATATAACCTCATGTGGTCTAGTGAAAGAGTTTGGAAGTATAGATAATTGGGTACTAATCTTGAATTCATATCTCACAGACCTTAAGCAAGTCACTTAATAATCTCTCTGGAACTTAAGTAGTCTTATCTATTAAATGGGGATACATCATGAAATCCCTACCTCACACAATAATGACTGGGAGTTTTAAATGAGATTATAGACACAATTATATAACTTTCACTTATAGAAGTGAAAGTGCTTAGAAAAAAATATTATTTCAATTTAACATGACTTCGGGGGAAAAAGCATCAACCATAGTAATGTTATCTAGAGATATTTTTAACGAAGGCCAATACTTTTTTTCCTTCCAAACTAACACATGGCTGTGCTTTTTCTAGGCTGTTAAGAGAACAAATAGGTGACAAACCTCTGTGTTGGCAGTCTCTGGGGTGAGTTTCTTTTTCTCTTGCTGGATAGGAAAAAGAGGATTTATCCTTTTTATGGGTTGGGGGTTTCAGGTCTCAAGGTCTAAACATTTTTGATGGCCTTGAACTAATTTCGGCCACCATCGACAGAATGGGAGTGGAAAAATCCCCACCACATCTGCCTTGTCAGGTGGTAGAGGAAAGAACTTTCTAAATAGCCTCATTATTGGTCCCAGCTGAATTCTGCTCCTGTTCCATGATGCCAGCAAAAGCATTTTAGTAAGATGCTGCCAGCATCGAAAGCAGATCCACTCACGGCTTCCTGTAAGCGTATCTGCAATGGCAGAAGGTGGCGGGCAGCCAGGTGTGAGCGTGCGTGCTAAAAATCTCCAATACGTCAAACTGGAAGAACAATCTATGAAATGAAATTCAACGTTCTATTTCTACTCCAAGAACTCAGTTTAAGGCACCAGAAATTCAGCTGGGTAATTCAGCTCCAATTCTCTGCTGCTTTACTGCATCAGAGAAGCTCAGAAAGAGAAATGTCCTCTCATTCTTCTAGCTTGAATGCCCCCCACCACACCCCAACAGGACATTCCAAACAAAGGGTCACAGGGCTCTGTTTATATAGCTTAAACGAGAGGATCTTATTCACTTTTTATCCAATAATTTTTCCAATGTTCTGGCCATGGGGCAGGGACTATCATATGTCCACCAAATCCTGTCTCCTTTTCTGCCTGGCCACCCAGCTAGGCTATAGTGGGGCTGAGTAACTTGAGTTATGGAATGTGGGTAGAAATGATCACTTCTACACCTGGTCCCTAAACAACTTCTGTATGATGTTTTATCTTCTCATTCTTTCCTGCCTACTCAGTAGATGCAGAGGGTACAAGGGAGAACTCCGAGGCCCTAAAGGAAAGCAGAGCCACTAAATGGGAGGGGCTGGGTCCCTGAATGACAGCAGCACAGCCTCCTGCAAACACATGTTGAACTCTGGTATGAGTAAGAAGTAACCTTGCTAAGTCTCTGAGATTTGAGGGTTGTTTGCTACAATAATTCACCTATTCTGACTAATACAGACTGTCCCTTCCATTTTTCAAATGGCAGAACCACACTAAGTGTCTCAGAAGTTATTGTATTGCTACCTCCCTTAGAAGTCTGAGTGGCACATTTTGTATATAACATTTTAGTATAGCTCCATGTACTACTATCTCCTGAAAAGTGAAAAGGAGTAGTGCGGGAAGGCAGGGGAAGGGGGTATGGGAAGGAAGGAGGGGTGGGGAAGGCTACATTTTTTTTCAAGGACCAGTGTCCTTATGCACGTGAGTTTCATTTATCCCTTATAACAGTGGTCCCCAACCTTTTTGGCACCAGGGACCGGTTTCGTGGAAGACAATTTTTCCATGAACCAGGGCTGGGGGGTTGGTTCAGGGGGTGATGGGAGCGATGGGGAGTGGCAGATGAAGCTTAGCTGGCTCGTCCACCACTCACCACCTGCTGTGCAGCCCGGTTCCTAACAGGCCGTGGACCAGTACTGGTCCATGGCCTGGGGGTTGGGGACCCCTGGCTTATAACATCCTAATGAGACAGACAGAACTATCACCATTTTAAACAGGAGGAAAAGGAGACTCATGCAGGTTGATGTACAGAACCTCTGACTGAGCCTGCTTGGCCTCTGCCATTTTCCACTGATCTCAGCACCATAATCTTCCACCTGCCTCCTGTGGACAGACCTTCTCACAATCTCCACCTGCCTCTCTAATGCCCAAACACCAACCTCAGAATCCTTGTTGCCATGCTTTCCATGCTGGGACCCCAAATGACAGGTTTTTACATAACTCTTAAAACAAATAACCGAGTCCCTTGGACACTGGGATTCCCCACTTGGCTGTTCTTCCACAGGTGGCCTTAGCCAGCAGCTGTGTTCTCCTGCACCTGGTTTCATCCTTCCCATCCAGGGTAGCATCCACTGAAAACACACACCCACCCCTCCAGTTCATTCTAACTACAGAAAGGGTGAGAAAGATGTTTTTAAGAAGCCAACACTTGAGACAATGCTGAAATTAAATCAAAGTTAAAAAACCATATATCAAAAGTTTGTGTTTTTAAAATCACAATTAGAAACTATGAAGGTTATCTTGGAATCTAAAAGGAAAACCTTCCAAGGTAAAAACGCCTTATCTCTTTAACTTAATTTGGCCAGTTTTTAAGAATCTGCATTAGGTACCCTCCTCTCTGCTCCTATGGCCTCCCGTTTCCTTTCCTCCATTACAGCACTTTTCATGCTGTAATGATGGGTTTATAGGTCTTTCTTTCTCGCTACGTTGAGAGCTCTGCAAGGCCAGGGACCATGTCTAATTCTCCTGTTTATCCCAGTGCCCAGAAGAGTGCCAGATAATCCTTGAGGAGCTAGTTGGTTTTCAGGGTGGCTTTGCTATGGAGTCCTCAAGCCCACTTTGGGTCAGCATCATCAGCTGTTAAATAGGGCTATGGCTGCACCCTGCCTGCTTCACAGAGTAACTGTCAACCCTGCGTAGGAACCAAATACAGTCATTTGAATGGATCTGAAGTGTCACTGCTGCTCGCCAAAGTTTAACTGATTATTCTACCATCTAGCATTTGGAGAACAGGGTCTGTAGGAGAATGTGAGAGGTGCTCGCTGGCTATGTGGGTGGGTGCTCTTTCTTGTTTCCTGGTTTCTAGTACCCTGAGTGATCCAAGGAGCCTGTCCGTCCTCAGAGGTGGAGGACATTTGGTGATTAACATTATGAAAGTAGCATTACCACTCTGCTAAGACCTGCAGACCAGGAGCTGGCTTTCTTTTATTTCAACAACTTTATGAGGTATAAGGTCGTACATTTTTAGATCTCATACTTTGTCTGAGGTTGCATTGTTAAATATTTGTTTCCAATTTTGACATTAGCTGGATCCATTTGTGTGAGGGCACCAGATCTGCAGTGGGGAAGATTGAGGCTCAGAATTTCGTTAGAGATGCTTGAGTTAGAGTTGGTCTACAGAGAGAAACAATGACCTCCTGAAAGGATTCTATGATTCAGATATTTTATACAAATGTTAACGAATAATTCAGCATGGCAGGAAAGACAAAACTAGCACAGTAATGTTGTTCAGGTATTATGTGCTTTTGCCTTTAATTAAGTGATTTCAGGAGCCCAGAAGTGAGTTCCCAGCGTAGCAAAGACCTCTGGCTGCAGTGACATCACAATGCTAATGCATCCTTTACTCCTGGTTTAGTGGAGGATACGCCACCTTCTACCCACCAGTCCCATTTGTGAGGATATTTCCAGTCAACAAAAAGCTATTTCTTACAATTAAAGCAAGTGCTCTGAAGCACTCACAAGTCAAACCCACAAAAGGTACCCAGAGCATCAAAGGAACAATCAGAACAATTTTTCTAAAACATGGATCATGGGACTTCCCTGGAGGTCCAGTGGTTGAGACTCCGTGCTTCCATTGCAGAGGGTGTGGGTTCCATCCCTGGTCAGGGAACTAAGATCCCGTATGCCACGTGGTGTGGTCAAAAAAATAAATAAAACTCAATCAATCAATCATGGATCATCTTCAATGATCTTGTAATTTGCATGTCCACTGGCTCTAGGAACCAGGATTTAGTAAGACAGTAATTTACTATATTAGTCAGCTTGGACTATCATAACAAAATAGACTGCGTGACTTAAACAACAGAAATTTATTTTCTCACAGTTTGGAGGTTGGAAGCCTGAGATCAGGGTGCCATGGGTTCTGGTGAGGGTGATTTTCCTGGATTGCAGATGTGATCACCTTCATGTTGACTGTGGACTCACATGGCAGAGAGAGAAAAATCTCTCTCTTCCTCTTCTTATAAGGTCACCAATCCTATTGGATTAGGACCCTACCCTTATGACCTCATTTAACCTCAATTACCTCCTAAAACCCCCGTCTCTAAATAGAGTCACAGGACTTGAGGACACGGGGACAGGGAAGGGTAAGCTGGGATGAAGTGAGAGAGTAGCATTGACATATATACACTACCAAATGTCAAACAGATAGCTAGTGGGAAGCAGCCACATAGCACAGGGAGATCAGCTCAGTGCTTTGTGACCGCCTAGAGGGGTGGGATAGGGAGGGAGGGAGGGAGATGCAAGAGGGAGGGGATATGGGGATATATGAACACATATAGCTGATTCACTTTGTTATACAGCAGAAAATAACACAACATTGTAAAGCAATTATACTCCGATAAAGATGTGAAAGAAAATAAATAAATAAATAAATAGAGTCGCATTGGGTGTTAGAGCTTCAACATACGAATTTTGGAGGGACACAATTCAGTCCATAGCAACTTTCATGTAGAAAATTCAGCATCTACCTCAGGTAGTTACAATTTATGTCACATCACTAAGGTGAAATTCACAAAAATAAAAATATATTTGTCCTCAATGGGTTATTTTAGCAAAGAATTTTTAAAAGTAGAATCTAGGAGATGTATTCTGTTTGTTGTTCATAGACAAAGTTGTAAAATATACTTCTTTGGAGATTGTGAGAAAAGAAGCAATGGAAAGTATTGGAGTGGAAGTCATGAACACCAAGCATCTTTACTCCATAACTATCTGTGTCTAGTTAGTTACATTTTGGCTAAGTCCCTAGCCCTCTCTGTGCCTCTGTTTCCTCATTACACCAAGCTGGTTTAAATAAGAAAACACATTCATTTAAAATAAACCATGTTGGGCTTCCCTGGTGACGCAGTGGTTGAGAGTCCGCATGCCGATGCATGGGACACGGGTTTGTGCCCCGGTCCAGGAAGATCCCACATGCCGCGGAGCGGCTGGGCCCGTGAGCCATGGCCGCTGAGCCTGTGCGTCCGGAGCCTGTGCTCCGCAACGGGAGAGGCCACAACAGTGAGAGACCCGCGTACCACAAAAAAAAATAAATAAATAAAATAAAATAAACCATGTTTCAGAGCTCCATTTCTGGGTGGCTGTTTTGGAGATTCAAATCAGTATAGTGATCAGGAAAAGAATCTCCTGCCCCAAAGGGGGGTCTACATAAGGAAAATAATGGATGATAAAATAAATATCCTTGAACCTTCAAGATGGCGGAAGAGTAAGATGCAGAGATCATCTTCCTCCCCACAGATACATAAGAAATACATCCACAGGTGGAACTGCTCCTACAGAACACCTACTGAATGCTGGCAGAAGACCTCAGACCTCCCCAAACGAAAGAAACTCCCCATGTACCTGGGTAGGGCAAAAGAAAAAAGAAAAAACAGAGACAAAGAATAGGGACGGGACCTGGACCAGTGGGAGGGAGCTGTGAAGGAGGAAAGGTTTCCACACACTATGAAGCCCCTTCGCGGGCGGAGACTGCGGGTGGTGGAGTGGGGAAGCTTCGGAGCCATGGAGGAGAGCGCAGCCACAGGGGTGCGGAGGGCAAAGTGGAGAGATTCCCGCACAGAGGATTGGTGCCGACCAGCACTCACCAGCCTGAGAGGCTTGTCTCCTCACCTGCCGGGGTGGACAGGGGATGGGAGCTGAGGCTCGGGCTTTGGTCAGATACCAGGGAGAGGACTGGGGTTGGCTGCGTGAACACAGCCTGAAGGGGGCTAGTGTGCCACAGCTAGCCAGGAGGGAGTCCGGGAAAAAGTCTGGAGCTGCCGAAGAGGCAAGAGACTTTTTCTTGCCTCTTTGTTTCCTGGTGCGCGAGGAGAGGGGATTAAGGGCGTCGCTTAAAGGAGCTCCAGAGACGGGCAGGAGCCGTGGCTATCAGCGCAGACCCCAGAGACAGGCATGAAATGCTGAGGCTGCTGCTGCCCCCACCAAGAAGCCTGGGTGTGAGTATAGGTCACTATCCAAACCACCCCTCCCGAGAGCCTGTGCAGCCCGCACTGCCAGGGTCCCGTAATCCAGGGACAACTACCCCGGGAGAACGCACGGCGTGCCTCAGGCTGCTGCAACATCAGGCTGGCCTCTGCCACCGCAGGCCCTTTCCGCACTCTGTGCCCCTCCCTCCCCCCGCCTGAGTGAGCCAGAGCCCCCGAATCAATGGCTCCTTTAACCCCATCCTGTCTGAGCGAAGAACAGATGCCCTCAGGTGACCTACACACAGAGGTGGGGCCAAATCCAAAGCTGAACACCCGGAGCTGTGCGAAGGAAGAAGAGAAAGGGAAAAATCCCCCAGTAGCCTCAGGAGCAGCAGATTAAACCTCCACAATCGACTTGATGTACCCTGCATCTGTGGAATAACTGAATAGGCAATGAATCATCCCAAATTGAGGAGGTGGACTCTGGAAGCAAAAATATATTCTTTTTTCCCTTTTTTCTCTTTTTGTGAGTGTGTATGTGTATGCTTCTGTGTGTGATTTTGTCTGTATAGCTTTGCTTTCAACATTTGTCCTAGGGGTCTGTCCGTCCATTTGTTTTTTACTTTAAAAATTTTTTTTCTTAATAATTATTTTTTATTTTAATAACTTTATTTTACTTTATTTTATTTTATCTTCTTTCTTTCTGTCTTTCTTTCATTTGTTCGTTCTTTCTTTCCTTCTTGCTTTCTTTCTATTTTTTCTCCCTTTTATTCTGAGCCGTGTGGATGAAAGGCTCTTGGTGCTCCAGCCAGGAGTCAGTGCTGTGCCTCTGAAGTGGGAGAGCCAACTTCAGAACACTGGTCCACCAGAGACCTCCCAGCTTCATGTGACATCAAATGGCAAAAATCTCCCAGAGATCTCCATCTCAACGCCAAGAGCCAGCTTCACGCAATGACCAGCAATCTACTGTGCTGGACACCCTATGCCAAACAACTAGCAAGACAGGAACACAGCCCCATCCATTAGCAGAGAGGCTGCCTAAAATCATAATAAGGCCACAGACACCCCAAAACACACCACCAGATGTGGAGCTGCCCACCAGAAAGACAAGATCCAGCCTCATGCACCAGAACACAGGCACTAGTCCCCTCCACCAGGAAGCCTACACAACCCACTGAACCAACCTTAGCCACTGGGGACAGACACCAAAAACAACGGGAACTACGAACCTGCAGCCTGTGAAAAGGAGACCCCAAACACAATAAGTTCAGCAAAATGACAAGACAGAATAACACATAGCAGATGAAGGAGCAAGATAAAAACCCACCAGTCCTAACAAACGAAGAGGAAATAGGCAGTCTACCTGAAAAAGAATTCAGAAAAATGACAGTAAAGATGATCCAAAATCTTGGAAATAGAATACACAAACTGCAAGAAACATTTAACAAGGACCTAGAAGAACTAAAGATGAAACAAACAACGATGAACAGCACAATAGATGAAATTAAAAATACTCTAGATGGGATCAATAGCAGAATAACTGAGGCAGAAGAATGGATAAGTGACCTGGAAGATAAAATCGTGGAAATAACTACTGCAGAGCAGAATAAAGAAAAAAGAATGAAAACAATTGAGGACAGTTTCAGGGACTTCTGGGACAACATTAAATGCACCAACATTCGAATTATAGGGGTTCCAGAAGAAGAGAAAAAGAAAGGGACTGAGAAAATATTTGAAGAGATTATAGTTGAGAACTTCCCTAATATGGGAAAGGAAATAGTTAATCAAGTCCAGGAAGCACAGAGAGTCCCATACAGGATAAATCCAAGGAGAAACACGCCAAGACACATATTAATCAAGCTGTCAAAAATTAAATACAAAGAAAACATATTAAAAGCAGCAAGGGAAAAACAACATAAAACACACAAGGGAATCCCCATAAGGTTAACAGCTGATCTTTCAGCAGAAACTCTGCAAGTCAGAAGGGAATAGCAGGACATATTTAAAGTGATGAAGGAAGAAAACCTACAACCAAGACTACTCTACCCAGCAAGGATCTCATTCAGATTTGATGGAGAAATTAAAACCTTTACAGACAAGCAAAAGCTGAGCAAGTGCAGCACCACCAAACCAGCTTTACAACAAATGCTAAAGGAACTTCTCTAGGCAGGAAACACAAGAGAAGGAAAAGACGTACAATAACAAACCCAAAACAATTAAGAAAATGGGAATAGGAACATACATATTGATAATTACCTTAAATGTAAATGGACTAAATGTTGCCCAAAAAAGACACATATTGGCTGAATGGATACAAAAACAAGACCCATATATTTGCTGTCTACAAGAGACCCACTTCAGACCTAGAGACACATACAGACTGAAAGTAAGGGGATGGAAAAAGATATTTCATGAAAATAGAAACCAAAAGAAAGATGGAGTAGCAATTCTCATATCAGACAAAATAGACTTTAAAATAAAGACTATTACAAGACACAAAGAAGGACACTACATAATGATCAAGGGATCAATCCAAGAAGAATATATAACAATTGTAAATATTTATGCACCCAACTTAGGAGCACCACAATACATAAGGCAAATACTAACAGCTATAAAAGGGGAAATCGACAGTAATACATTCATAGTAGGGGACTTTAACACCCCACTTTCACCAATGGACAGATCATCCAAAATGAAAATAAATAGGGAAACATAAGATTTAAATGATACATTAATCAAGATGGACTTAATTGATATGTATAGGACATTCCATCCAAAAACATCAGAATACACATTTTTCTCAAGTGCTCATGGAACATTCTCCAGGATAGATCATACCTTGGGTCACAAGACAAGCCTTGGTGAATTTAAGAAAACTGAAGTTGTTTCAAGTATCTTTTCTGACCACAGTGCTATGAGACTAGATATCAATTACAGGAAAAGATCTGTAAAAAATACAAACACATGGAGGCTAAACAATACACTACTTAATAACCAAGTGATCACTGAAGAAATCAAAGAGGAAATCAAAAAATACCTAGAAACAAATGACAATGGAGATATGACGACCCAAAACCTATGGGATGCAACAAAAGCAGTTCTAAGAGGGAAGTTTATAGCAATACAATCCTACCTTAAGAAACAGGAAACATCTCAAATGACAACCTAACTTTGCACCTAAAGCAACTAGAGAAAGAAGAACAAAAAAACTCCAAAGTTAGCAGAAGGAAAGAAATCATAAATATCAGATCAGAAATAAATGAAAAAGAAATGAAGGAAACAAAAGCAAAGATCAATAAAACTAAAAGCTGGTTCTTTGAGAAGATAAACAAAATTAATAAACCATTAGCCAGTCTCATCAAGAAAAAAAGGGAGAACACTCAAATCAATAGAATTAGAAATGAAAAACGAGAAGTAACAACTGACACTGCAGAAATACAAAGGATTATGAGAGATTACTACAAGCAACTCTATGCCAATTAAATGGACAACCTGGAAGAAATGGACAAATTCTTAGAAATGCACAACCTTCCAAGACTGAACCAGGAAGAAATAGAAAATACGAACAGACAAATCACAAGCACTGAAATTGAAACTGTGATTAAAAGTCTTCCAACAAACAAAAGCCCAGGACCAGATGGCTTCACAGGCAAATTCTATCAAACATTTAGAGAAGAGCTAACACCTATCCTTCTCAAACTCTTCCAAAATATAGCAGAGGGAGGAAAACTCCCAAACTCATTCTACGCGGCCACCATCACCCTGATACCAAAACCAGACAAGGATGTCACAAAGAAAGAAAACTACAGGCCAATATCACTGATGAACATAGATGCAAAAATCCTCAATAAAATACTAGCAAACAGAATCCAACAGCATATTAAAAGGATCATACACCATGATCAAGTGGGGTTTATTCCAGGAATGCAAGGATTCTTCAGTATATGCAAATCAATCAATGTGATACACCATATTTACAAATTGAAGGAGAAAAACCATATGATCATCTCAATCGATGCAGAGAAAGCTTTCGACAAAATTCAACACCATTTATGATAAAAACCCTGCAGAAAGTAGGCATAGAGGGAACTTTCCTCAACATAATAAAGGCCATATATGACAAACCCACAGCCAACATCGTCCTCAATGGTGAAAAACTGGAACCATTTCCACTAAGATTAGGAACAAGACAAGGTTGCCCACTCTCACCACTCTTATTCAACATAGTTTTGGAAGTTTTAGCCACAGCAATCGGAGAAGAAAAAGAAGTAAAAGGAATCCAATTTGGAAAAGAGAAGTAAAGCTGTCACTGTTTGCAGATGACATGATACTATACATAAAGAATCCTAAAGATGCTACCAGAAAACTACTAGAGCTAATCAATGAATTTGGTAAAGTAGCAGGATACAAAATTAATGCATAGAAATCTCCAGCATTCCTATATACTAATGATGAAAAATCTGAAAGTGAAATCAAGAAAACACTCCCATTTACCACTGCAACAAAAAGAATAAAATATCTAGGAATAAACCAACCTAAGGAGACAAAAGACCTGTATGCAGAAGACTATAAGATACTGATGAAAGAAATTAAAGATGATACAAATAGATGGAGAGATATACCATGTTCTTGGATTGGAAGAATCTACATTGTGAAAATGACTCTACTACCCAAAGCAATCTACAGATTTAATGCAATCTCTATCAAATTACCACTGGTATTTTTCACAGAACTAGAACAAAAAATTTCACTATTTGTGTGGAAACACAAAAGACCCCGAATAGCCAAAGCAATCTTGAGAACGAAAAATGGAGCTGGAAGAATCATGCTCCCTGACTTCAGACTATACTACAAAGCTACAGTAATTAAGACAGTATGGTACTGGCACAAAAACAGAAATATAGATCAATGGAACAGGATAGAAAGCCCAGAGATAAACCCACGCACATATGGTCACCTTATCTTTGACTAAGGAGGCGAGAATATACAGTGGAGAAAAGACAGCTTCTTCAATAAGTGGTGCTGGGAAAACTGGACAGCTACATGTAAAAGAATGAAATTAGAACATTACCTAACACCATACAGAAAAATAAACTCAAAATGGATTAAAGACCTAAATGTAAGGCCAGACACTATAAAACTCTTAGAGGAAAACATAGGCAGAACCCTCTATGACATAAATCACAGCAAGATCCTTTTTGACCCACCTCCTAGAGAAATGGAAATAAAAACAAAAATAAACAAATGGGACCTAAGGAAACTTAAAAGCTTTTGCACAGCAAAGGAAACCATAAACAAGACCAAAAGACAACCCTCAGAATGGGAGAAAATATTTGCAAATGAAGCAACTGACAAAGGATTAATCTCCAAAATTTACAAGCAGCTCATGCAGCTCAATATCTAAAAAACAAAAAACCCAATCCAAAAATGGGCAGAAGACCTAAATAGACATTTCTCCAAAGAAGATATACAGATTGCTAACAAACACATGAAAGAATGCTCAACATCATTAGTCATTAGAGAAATGCAAATCAAAACTACAATGAGATATCATCTCACACCGGTCAGAATGGCCATCATCACAAAATCTAGAAACAATAAATGCTGGAGAGGGTGTGGAGAAAAGGGAACATTCTTGCACTGTTGGTGGGAATGCAAATTGATATAGCCACTATGGAGAACAATATGGAGGTTCCTTAAAAAACTAAAAATAGAACTAACATATGACCCAGCAATCCCACTACTGGGCATATACCCTGAGAAAACCATAATTCAAAAAAAATCTTGTACCAAAATATTCATTGCAGCTCTATTTACAATAGCCAGGACATGGAAGCAACCTAAGTGTCCATCAGCAGATGAGTGGATAAAGTAGATGTGGCACATATATACAATGGAATATTACTCAGCCATAAAAAGAAATGAAATTGAGTTATTTGTAGTGAGGTGGATGGGCCTAGATTCTGTCATACAGAGTGAAGTAAGTCAGAAAGAGAAAAAGAAATACCATATGCTAACACATATATATGGAATCTAAGAAAAAAAAAATGTCATGAAGAACCTAGGGGCAAGACGGGAATAAAGACAGAGACCTACTAGAGAATGGACTTGAGGATATGGGGAGGGGGAAGGGTAAGCTGTGACAAAGTGAGAGAGTGGCATGGACATATATACAGTACCAAACGTAAAATAGATAGCTAGTGGGAAGCAGCCGCATAGCACAGGGACATCAGCTAGGTGGTTTGTGATCACCTAGAGGGGTGGGATACGGAGGGTGGGAGGGAGGGAGATGCAAGAGGGAAGAGATATGGGAACATATGTATATGTATAACTGATTCACTTTGTTATAAAGCAGAAATTAATAAATATTCTTAAATTGTGGGCTCATTTTCTTTAGTTTTAAGCTGATACAATAATTGATTGCCCCTCTATACCCACCCTCTTCCTTGGTACTAGCATTCTCCCTTTGGAAAAAATAGATAAGAACAATCGGTAGCATTTGGGAATCTCTCCTTTCAGCTGACAAACAGCCAAGACCAAGGAGTGATTTGAGGGCTCCAGAATGAAGGACTGGCCTTGGATCTGCAGAGCCCCTGAGACAATGCACTCATGCTGCAGCAGCCCCCAGCCCTCTGGGATAATACACAATCTCCCCTCTCTGAAAAGCAAGCAACAAAGGAACACTGACCGCAATCCAATTATCTGGGGGGTGCACCACTCCCAGGACAGCAGGAGGGAGGGGCTGGGAGAGCTCACAGCAAGACCAGCTCTGAAAATGTATCTCTTACACAGAATGCAGGCTTGAAAACATTAATTCCATTGCAGAGAGTCAATGAACAATTTCCCAAGGATTCCCAAGATCTCTTGAGCCATGAAAAGCATCCTTATTACATTAGTATGCTAAAGGATTCCCCTGCATATACTATTCCAGGAGATAGCAGGGAGAGCATAAAAAAGCTGAATGACTCCCAGGAACTAAACAAAGAAATACCTTTAAAGCTTATCTAGTTATACCTCTCTTTGAAATCTATTTTTTTCAAAGCCAAATTGGAAAAAAAGTTTATACCAGTTTTGGGGAAGGTACTACAGAACCAGGTATTTACAACTCAAACAATTTCAATGTTCCCTTATACAACTAAAAAGCACCTTCTAAACTAGACATTCTTATCAAACAGTAAAATAAGAAAAAAATATAAGTAACCATTTATCTGGGACTTTTCTAACCTTAAAAGCAACCAACAAGAAAAAATATTGATACAATGGACTACATGTAAATTTAAAACTTTAGTAAGACTAAAACAGTAAAAATTATAAGAAAGTTAAGCTGGAAAAACATTTGCCACAGATATAAAAACGAATTACTGCTTTTACTATTTAAAGCACTCACATAAATATATTACAAAAGACATCAATATAGACTCAGAAAAAAACACATGAACAGTTACCCATAAGAGGACTTAAAACTGGCTAACAATGGGACTTCCCTCATGGTTCAGTGGGTGAGACTCTGAGCTCCCAATGCAGGGGGCCTGGGTTCAATCCCTAGTCAGGGAACTAGATCCCGCATACATGTCACAACTAAGAGTCTGCATGCCACAACTAAGAAGACTGCATTGCCGCAACTAAAGATCCCACATGCCGCAGCGAAGGTCTTGTGTGTCACAACTAAGACCGAGTGCAGCCTAAATAAATAAATAAGTAAAAGAAAAAGAAAAAAAAAAACTGGCTAACAAACATTTGGAAAATATCTAACCTCATGACTAGTTTAAAAAGCATGCACATGAAAACAACACTGATAAGGGGAGGTCTCAGTATCTATCTCCCCCTTCACTGCTCTCTTGCAAAAGAGGCTTGCAGGAATAAATCCAGTCAGGTTCAAGAGCTTTTTATTGGCTCACAGTCTCAGAGGGTAAATTTTTTACTATGCCATGCATTAAATATTATCAGTTTTTAAAGTCTTTGTTCATTTGATACATGTGAATACAAATGTAACCTCATCTGTTAAGGAGATGATATTGAAATGACATTTGGACAGGTCTATAGCAGCAATGATAGGGCAAATTGATAGGGCAAATATCCTTCTTTTGCTCTGGACAGGTCTTTGCTCACCATTCTGATGCAGATGTAGGGAAAAGGGGTAGGGGGCAACCTTATTTTTAGGCTCTGGCTGCTTCTAGGCCCAGCAAAAGTAATCCTTTTCAAGGTCTAGCCCAGGTTACAAGGGCTGAAGGTGGAGCCTAGCTGTGCACCTCTGCTTGCCGTCATCCTCCGCACTTACATGTCTCTGTGTGACCTTATAGGAAAATGGGCCCAGAAGAGGATTCAGGTGTTCTTGGAACTCTGGCCATGTGTCAACTTTATATTATCTCCTTATCAAATGAGATTCCTTTATTCATTCAACAAAAACGTTCTGGGCATCTACAATGTACAGGCATCATTTGAGTCAGCTATCAAAATAGCTAATGCTTTCTTTTTTTGGTCTATTTCACTCTATTTTAAAACCACTTTATTGAGGTGATCATTTTATAGATGTATACTTAGCTAAAACTTTTGAAACTGATCACACTAGCAAGGGTACCCTCACACAGAACTTGCAGTTATATACGTTTTGGAATGTGGGGATGAAATTTTTGCAGTAATATGAAGCAAGAGCCTTAAAAATGTTCCTACATTCTTTTTTCTTTTTCTTTCTTTTTTTTTTTTTTTACGGTACGCGGGCCTCTCACTGTTGTGGCCTCTCCCGTTGCGGAGCACAGGCTCCGGACGTGCAGGCTCAGCGGCCATGGCTCACGGACCCAGCCACTCTGCGGCATGTGGGATCTTCCCGGACCGGGGCACGAACCCATGTCCCCTGCATCGGCAGGTGGACTCTCAACCACTGCGCCACCAGGGAAGCCCCTGTTCCTACATTTTGACACAGTATTTGAACTTCTATGAAACCATCAGGATAATAAATTGTTTTATATACAAACATGTTCAGTATAGAATCATGTATAGGCCCATGCTAGGCTAGACCTACAAAGATGAAGGTGACATGAGGATACAATAAAAAGGCAAATAAAATAAACTAATAGTAAGTTGTAACAGGTGCTATGAAGAAAACCCACAAGGGGCTAAGAAAGAGAACAGGACCTACTTGAGACAGACATTCAGGAAAAGCCTACACATTTAAGCTGGGACCTAAAGGATGAGAAAAAACTAACCATTTGAGAGCTGATACGTGAGCAGCTGATCCAGAGGGAGTGGCCAGTGCAAAGGCCCTGAGGCAAGAACATTCTGGACTTTTTCCAGGAACAGACAGGCCAGTGTGGCTGGAGTATGACACTCAAGGTGGAAGGAGGTATGAGATGGAGTCAGAGAGGAAGGCACAGCCAGACCATGTAGGAAAAATGCTTATGCCGTTATGTTAAGTGAAATCGGGAGGGTCGAAAATTGTGTTCACAGTATGATCTTAGCCACAAAAAAATGTGCCCAAAAAAGACTTGGAAGAAACATACTAGAATGTTAACAGTGGTTATGTGGGAGAGGCACAAAAAGAGTACTGGCTTTGGAACTAGGAAAAAAAAGAATGTTATATCCAGGCTTCACTACTTACCACTTAGGGGGACAGTTATTTAACTTTTCGAAGCCTTAGTTAGCAAGTCTACAAAGTTAGGATTATCTCACCTATCTCACAACAGTGGCTGACACACAATAAGCATATCTTACTTAAAGAGCATTTTTATTATTACTACCATTACTCTTGGATAAGAGGATTATGGGTGATTCATCTTTTATACTGTTTTATATTTTCCTGATTTTAAACACCTGAACATGTTTCTTTCATAATCAGAAAAATATAAACTTTATTTTTTTAATGTTCTGAAGGCTAAAGGAAAATGAACTACACTGTGTTAAATCAAATGCCTTTCCACTGCAACAAATGCATTTCCATTGGCGTAAAAGGCATTCAAGGCAACCCCAAACATTAAGAGCAATGCAACATTTATAAGGGACCTTTAGCAATAAAGGTTCAGCTATGCAAACATGCAGAGACTCACAATTAACTTGAAATATCAAACAAGTTGTTACTGACCTTTTAGGAGTGTCAACAATGCCTCAGGTTCTCTACAAAATACAAAATTAAGAAACATGGCTGCCCAGTTTGGTCCTAAAACAACCTTCAGAAACCTCTTTAAAAAATCACAGTAAGCATTCTTCTTTTTGCTTAAATACAACTGATTTTTAGATTTCCCAGAAACTGGGAAGATGTTAGTAGCAGTGCCCTGAAGAAATTCTTGATTTGATAATTTACTTCCTTGAAAATGGAGTTTTCACCTAAAATTCTATGTTTAATGAGAAATAAACTGACTGATGGACCTAGAAAAGGCTGATGAGCTTTGGTGCCCACCTGCAGGTAGCCAGAGATATGTTCATCCAGAAAAAGCAAGCAGGGAGATTTGGAGTAGGACACACCTGGGTTCAAGTTACAGTTCAACCTTCATGACTCCGAATGACTTAAATGGTTACATAATCTCTTTTAAGTTTCTGGTTTGCTCACCTGTGAAACACTTTGCAGGGTTAGTAACAATGTACCTAAGAAGACTTGTAGAATGCTTGGCACCAGGTAGGTGCTCAAGAAATGGTAGTTGGTATTATTCTCCAGGGGAGGTTATTTCCTGGCCAGTTCCTTTTACCTCTTCTTATCAAAAATGCCCAAATCCTAGGGTAACCCTTGTTCCAAAAGGCTGACTCTTTCTGTGGTTCATGTTGTTTCAAGGCACAGAGAATAGGTTGATTCATAAATACGAGTAGGCAGGTACAAAGGCAAATAGGTAGTCCAGTAGACAGGCAAGTAGGTACAAAGGAAGGGAGGAAGAGAGGAAAGGAGATAGGAAATCTGTCCTATAGTCATAGATCAAATACTAATTCTAACTAGCAACCCCATGTATGGAAATGAATACCACCATGTCTTTCAAGCCAAAAGTCTGGGCACAAGGTCTAAAAAGCGCACTATATGGAATAATGGGTCAGAATATGTGATCATGACTTATACAGAAAGTTGTCCTAGTTGTGGAAAAGCATGTAAATGGCTGTGTAAAACCCATCTCCACTGAAAGATGTAGGGTACTTATTAAAATTCATATTCCTGGGTTCCGGCCCAGATTCACTGAATCAGAATCTGGATTAGAGGTTCAGAAATCAGTGTTTTAACCTAGCTCAGCAGATGATTCTTGGGCATGGCTAGAGCCACTGGTCTAGGGGAAACAGAACTTAGTGTTCTTGCTTAATAGTACTTCCTTCAGCTTGTGAAGATGTGGTAGTGAAAACTGGTGTGCATCTACACTTCATCTTAAGAGACTTCTCTTAACCTCTCTTTCTCCCTGTGCTGTTCATTAACGTTCATGCTGGGTATTCTAACATTCTTGAGGAACCATCTGATCCACCAGAGACAAACTGAATTCAGTTTGAGGCATGTCTTGCTATACTCTAATTTTTTTAAAATCTGTAATTATCTACATATGGCAGCTTGAGTAAACAGAACAATGAACAATCCAGAACACTGCTCTCTCAACCTGGGGAAGGAGGCTTATGTTTTTGTCTATAATCTCTGGGCTCTTTCAGCACCTCCACAAGAGGGCAGTCAGGGGAAAGTTTTACTTGTGTCAGAAAGCCTCTCCTCAGAAGCTCTTCTAGTCTTTGGATCAAAAGATGGTTCTTGGTTCTTCTTAAAACCGAGAACGAAATCAAATATCAGACACATTAGGTCATACCTTTAGAGAGATACATAATTGAGTACTGACTCTACAGAATGTAAGTTTTAACTAAAAGGGCTTTGCATATAACTTCTCTCATTCTCTCTGCACCCTGACCCTCTCACCTCTCTGTCAGGTCCATGAATTAATTTCCCTCCCATCTGGTGGCTCACGGTCTGGAAGGAAAGGAAATACAGAGTGGCAAGTGTTGTAGCATTGTGGGGAAGCCAGGGAAGGCTGCCCGGTGGAGGTGACATTTGAACTGAGACCTGAAGGATGCATAGGCAGTGAGAAGGCTTTCTGAGGAAAGGAAATGGCATGGACAAAGACACAGCAGCATAAAAGATCCTGATATATGCAGAGAACTAAAAGAGCTTTGCTAAGACTTTAGATTTTATGGTGGAGATGTTAGGGAGCTACAGAAGGTATTTTGGCAGGGAAGTGACACAATGAGATTTGTGACTTAGAAATATATATGCATACATGCATGTTTGAGAGAAATCATACAATGATGAAATTCATAGAATAACTGCCTGAGTACATCTGTGTGTGTGTGTGTGTGTGTGTGTGTGTGAAATCAACAATATATTATACCTCTGAACTCCTGTACACAGTTCTTTCTATAAGCAGCTCGTCCCTAGAATTGACTCAGAGCTGCTCAATATTCTTGATCTCTGGAACATTCATCTTTCACATTGATGGCTTTTGCCAAGGTGTTCTCATGTCTGAGTCCTATAAACTGACAGAACTGACTCCAGGGCCAGTACAAAGTTGGGAATGCGAGGGCCAGCACTCAGTGACATTTAATTAACCTCGCTGATAGGAATAGTTAATGTTAGCAATATTTAAAAACTGCACTAGGACTTAGAATTTCTCTGAGCATATATGGGATATAAAGTGTGAAGATAGATAGAGTCAAGAAAGTGTTTCCAGCTGCTCTAACCATCCTGGATTAAGGTCAGAGTTCAGAATAGTCATTTCAGTGGAAATGAAATGAAATCAAACCAACCCTAGAGGTTTTAAAATATGATGGCATAGGCACTTTTAAGACAAGATTAATAACAAAAGAGAGAGGGGCAAGCGTGTCTTTGGGGAAGTGAGAGGAATAAAAACAAGGGTATAAAACGACTTCACGATTCTTACTGAGAACCTACTCTGAGAAAATAGACTTAACTCAGTTGAAGAAATATTTACTGATTGTTATATATATATATAATTACTATTCACAACTAAAACTTTCCATTTGTTTATCACTTTTGAGTATGCTTTTGTATGTGTCAGCTTCCCAATAACCCTGAAAGTTGCTACTGCCATAGAGGCTGTGATAAGCCACCCAGATCTTCCTTCAGAACTGAAGGGCTCAGTCTCCTGGAGAGCCCTCGGCTGACTAAAGAGAGCTGTCTCCCCCAAGGTCATGCCCCCTTCTTGGGGCACCCCATATCCAGTGACTAGGGTGTGAAGACCTGACACCCTTACCCCGACTCAAGACACTTTTGAAGGGCTATCTCAGCTTCGGACGTCCCCCTGGGGTTGACCGAGGCCTTCAGTGAGACTACTGCAGCCCCACTTCTCCCTCTGCCTGATCCAGCTTCTTCCCCTCTCCTCCCCTCCCATCCTTTCCCTGGTGATGATCGCAAGAGCACTCCTTAATGAACCTCTTGCATGCTAGTCTACATCTCAGAGTATGCTTCCTGGGGAATCTAACCCGTGACAGTTATTAACCCCATTTTGAAGATGGCAAACCGAACATCTCAGACAGTAAATTGATGGCCTGAGTTCACCACCTGATAAGATGGGTCAGACCAGACTCAGACCCAGCAGATGTTACTCAATGGATGCCAGTGTGCAAGTGTGGCAGGGGATGAAAAGATGAATAAGGGCCCAACCCTTCTGAACTCATGAAGGAGTGAGCAACACAAATACAAACATAGTCATAACCTGCATGGACATCAACAGAGGCTCCTGTGACAGGCATGAGAATGGAGCAGAGAGAGTGATGTCAGCAGGATGTGTGATTTGTACAGGGAGGTCCCTGAAGACATTCCAGGGAGACTGCAAGGAACGAGGGCACCTTTCTTATTTTACTTGCCCTACCTCTACCCCTGAGAAAAGCAGATCAGCAAGAGAGCACACCCATAAGGGAGTCAATGTTGACAGACAGACTGTAGGATGGACCTACTGCCCCAGTTCCACTCACCCAGCATCCTCTACACCATACAGCAGGGTCAAAAGAGTACTACTGGCTTTGGAGTCGGGCCTCTGTTCCCTTTGTTCAGTCCCAGTTCCCTCTGGTACTTACTACCTGGCAAGTGAGCTTTGATTTTGACATCATCTGTAAAATAGACCAGCCCGCTAACAGGACTGTTAAGGGAACTACTTGTAAAACACTCATTATGCAGCTTGGCACATGGCAGACCAGGGGTCAAAAACTGATGTTGGCCGAGCAGTGTTTTGTAAATTCCAAGATTTCAATATCTTTAAGTTAAGAGGACACTCTCTAGTTCTCCACATACCCTACTACTCCTTCCGACTTATTCCTGGCTGCTTCACACACTGATGTTACCTGACTGGTCCCTGAAGCCATGTGAGTTTGTATAATCACTGTCACCACCACCACTACTACAACATATATACCATCTATACATATATACATAGTTAGTATATATTTTATATACTAAATGCCAGCTCTATTCTAAGCACTTTACAATTTTTGTGCCATTTCACAGAGGAGAAAATTGAGGCATAGAGAAGTTAATAACTGGCCCCTTGCAGCCAGTAAAAGAGTTGGGATTCAAGCCACGGCAGACTGGCTCCATAGCCCGTGCTCCTCTTCATGCTGGGTATGAACACTATGCACTAATGTCATAGTGCAGGCAGTCTGTGCGCAGTAACAATTATAGACATGGACCCCCTCCAAGGGGTAAAAGGGGAGATAAGGTCATTGTGAGAATTAACTGCGAGAAAATAAGTTAAACAGAACAGTAACTGGTACTTGTGAAGCACTAGATAAATATAAGCTATTATCATCAAGGAATACCTTTTCCCTCTGAATAAACAGTGACACTCCCTAATATTCATACAGTGTTTTTTAACCTCACACAGCATTTCCACCACAAGCATGGGAAATGTGACGGTCAATTTATATGTCAACTTGATGGGGCTACATGGTGCCCAGATATTTGGTCAAACATTATTCTGGGTATGGTTGAGGGTGTTTTAGATGAGATTAACATTTGAATCAGTATACTTAGTAAAGGAGATTGCTCTCCTCAATGTGGCTGGGACTCATCCAATCCGTTGAAGCCAGAATAGAACAAAAAGACCAACCGTTCTGTGAATAAAAGGGAACTTCTGCCTGACTGCATTGAGCTGGGACAACAGTTCTTTCCTGTCTTAGGACTCCAGCTGAAACATCTTTCTGGGTCTTGAGCCTGCAGGCATTCAGAGTGGAACTACACCGTCAGCTCCCCTGGTTCTCAGGCCTTTGGACTCATACTAGAACCACACCATTGGCTCTCCTGGGTCTCCAGCTTGCTGACTGCATATCTGGAGACCTGTCAGCCTCTATAATTAGATCAACCAATTCTTTATAGATACAAACATACATGGTATTGGTTCTGTTTCTCTGGAGAACCCTGACTAATACAGGAAGTATTCTCACCTTTCCCATCTTACAGATGAGGAACTGAGGCTCAGAGAGGTTGAATGACCTGCACAGTTTACATCTCATCTCCTTGTCCTTCATCCCCAGGACTTCTTAAATCCTATAGATTGTACTTTCATTCATTTGGCAAACACTTATCAAGCAAATGTTATGGGCCAGGCATTGTACCCCTAAATAATTTTCAAATCCACACTCTCCCTCTCTATCCTACTCCCCCTGGCTCTACTGTGCACGGCATCGCTTGCAGCCATGACTGGCCAAATACTAGCTCACAGTCTTGTTCACACGGTCCAATGAAGATGTCTGGAAGGCAGCTGGGGACACAGGAGTCTTACCTGGAAGTCGAGAGCATGGTCACAGTTAGATCTCTACTTTCCTAAGCACCAAAAGCCTTTGGTACCTGTGGCCTATCTAGTTTGGTTCTGGTCACCATTATATTCAGACAAGTCTCTTGGTATTTTCCTCATTTATAAAGCCACTAGGTCTCAAACTCCAATGGATGACCAAAAGTTAACATTGCATATTAATGTTTCATACATGTGTATGTATTCACTAAAAGGTAATGAATTGTTTTATCTTTAATTCATCTTTTCATAAATTTTTCATGTATACTATTGATTTTGCATTGAAATAGTTTTGCAAAGCATTTTAGCTAGAATCCTTACTTAGCATCTTGCAGACCACAACACCTAGTAATAAAGATTTTCACAAAAAGAGGGACATGGGTTTTTGCTACTTTACTTTAAAAAAATTAATATAGCATTTGTGCCTGTATTAGAGATTAAAATAGCTTCTGCCTCACAATTAGAGTAAGCTTATATATTTTTTTAAAGAATATAAGAGACTTTGTCAAATATCCTTGCCCCCATATACAAAATTTCTGTTTCTTAAAGGTTTAAAGATACAGAGGAGGTGAAATAATAAAATATAAAATTAAGGACCCTGAGTTTTTATCCCAACTCCACTGCCTACTAAGAAGGACTGGGAGAATATTCCTTACTCTATAAAGATGGAGTAATGCCCTCCACTCCCAAGTGCTATGAGTCTTGAGGGAGACTGTGTGTCTAAGCAAAGGGCTGAGCTTAATATACAGACAAGTACTACCTATACCTTCTAGTATCATAGAAGCATTCAGGTATAGGCACCTTCTATCCTGCAGCTCAAGATACATATTAGGGCATCATCCACACAGAGGGGATTTAAAATTCTTCATCTTAATAACCACTGACTGAGCTGCGCATTGGGGATGAATGGAAATGAAAGGTGAATAAGATTTGTTTCATCTCCTAAACAGTTCACAGTCTGGCAGAGACAACAGACCACCTTGGAGAGTGATAACTCAGCTCAGGCTCTGGGATCAAATGATTTCACTTGACCTCCCAACTCCTCCATTTTCTAGCTGGGGTACTTTGGGAAAGTCATTTCATCCCTTGAAACCTCAGTTTCCTCATCTGAAAAGTGAATGAAGACAACAATAGTATCTATACCTTCTAATGTTGTAGAAGGATTCAGACAGAGGATTGAGCACAATGTCTGACATTAGCAAGTACTCAATCAATCTCTGTATCAGGATTATTATTTATGTCATTCCCAGCAGTTGCAAAGACCACAGATTTGAAGGACCTTCAAAGTAGGCTGAAGTCTAATGACTGAGACAAGGAGGATCTACATATGCCCCTTGATGATCTAGAGGGAAAGATGACTTGCCCTTAGCCCTTTCTTTTCCAGGCCTCTTGTCCCTCACCAGTGATGGTGACAGTGAGTGGCTGCCCCTCTCATGGGTCTTGTCATCTGTCCAATAAAACATTGGGAAGTCCCAGTAAGGCTGTGTGGACCAAGCATGCCCATGCCTCTGTTGGGGAGGAAACACAAGGTGGTTCACATTCATACAGGGGTACAGAAGGCATCTGTGAATTATCCAGGCCATAGTTTACTTCTCTTGCTTTTGGCATTTTGGCCACAGTGCCTCCTACAAATGATGGGCAGGAATTTGACGGGGAAAGAAAATTGAAACTTGTATGGGCTAAGATTAGGTTTGGGCACTAGTCCATTTGCCTATTCACTTATTCATTCACTTCAGGACTTGCATTTATTTCTGTCTGATTCCAGAATCCAGATTCTTGCTATGCTCAAGAGACTTCCCGTGCTTACCAAATGCAAACAGGGGGCAGAAGAATCCAACAGTTTGCTTAAATTCAAGGAAATCTAATCATTAACACCAGACATCCAAATCTTTACAAGTGTTTCAAATCATTTTTGTGTTTCAATAATTTTAATATAAATAATAGGTACTATTTGTTGAGTACTTACTGGGTGCCAAGCACTTTATATCCATTTATATCAATTTAGGTGAGCGCCACTTGACATAAACTGTTATCACATATATTCTCTCAACGGTTTTACAATAACCCTTATGTGGTAGACAGTGCCTCCCCTACCTCCCTTCCCCAGTTATGGGCCTCATTTTACAGACAAGGAATCTGAAGTGCATAGGAGGTCAAAAGGCTTGAACAAGATCACACCACCAGTAAGTACAAGGCCTTTACCACTCATTGCCTATCCAGTTCGGTTACAGCCCCCATCATGTTCAGACAAAAAGCTTGGTGTTCTCTTCATCTACTCATCTCCAGGTTTTACCATTCTACATTAGCTACCTCTCTAAAAATCAGCTTCCAACGATAAGCCTGCACATAACAATTTCTACCCAAAAGGCAGTCACCTAGTCCATAGGAAGCTGTATCTACAGTGAACCTCAACTTGACTCTGAGTCTCTTGATCAAATTTTCCAATAAACTTTTACTAGTTAAATTAGTAAAAATAAAAGATATGTAACCCAGGCTGTTCTAGGAGCCAGCCCTGCTCACCAGCACCCGGCAGCCACCACAGACAAGCCTCCAGCTGTTCCAGGGGCCAGCCCCACACACTGCAGACAGGTCCTGAAGCCTTTCTGGGGGAGAAGCCCTGTTCACTAGCACATCACAGCAGCAGTGGCAAACCTGCCACAATAGGAGGCACACATAGCCCTTATAGGGGACATCCTTTGAGCACCTGGCTCTGGTGATCAGGCAGGACTGTGTTTCTGAACCCCACAGGACATCTACATAAGACGATGCCTTCAAGATTGAGAGGAGCAGCTGATTTACCTAATGCATACAAACAAACAGAGAATTAAGCAAAGTGAAGAGTCAGAGGAATATGTTCCGATCAAAAGAACAAGACAAAACCTCAGAAGAAGAACTAAATGAAATGGAGATAAGCAACCTGCCTGATAAAGAGTTAAAAGTTATGGTCATAAAGATTCTCACTGAACTAAAGAGAAGAATAGATGAACACAGTGAAACTGCAACAGAGAGATAGAAAATATAAGAAAATATCAAACAAGTTATAACTGAACTGAAAAGTAACTAGAGGGGTAAAACAGCAGATTGGATGAAGTAAAAGGACAAATCAGCAAGCTGGAAACAAAGCAATGGAACTCAACCAGACAGAGGAGCAAAATAAAAAAATAATTTTAAAAAGTGAAGATATCTTAAGAAACCTTTGGGACAACATCAATTGGAATAACATTTGCTTTATAGGTGTTCCAGAAGGAGAGGAGAGAGAGAAAGGGTCAGAAAAATAATTTGAAGACACAGTGGCTGAAAACTTCTCTAGTCTGGGGAAGAAAACAAATATCCATGTCCAGGAAGCCCAAAAATTTTCGAATAAGATGAACCCAAAGAGACGCACAGAAAGACACAATGTAATTAAAATGGTAAAAGTTAAGAATAAAGAGAGAATCCTAAAAGCAGCGAGGGAAAAACCAATTGTTACATACAAGAGAAATCCCATAAAGCTGTAAGCAGATTTTTCAGCAGAACCCTTAAATGCCAGAAGGGAGTGGCATGACATATTTAAAGTGCTGAAATAAAAAAAAATTTCCAACCAAGAATTCTATATCCAGCAAGGTTATCACTCAGAATTGAAGGAGAGATTAAGAGTTTCCCAGATAAGCAAAAGCTAAAGAATTCAATTGTTCCTACAAGAAGTGGTAAGGGATTTCTTTAGGCTGAAAAGAAATGGCACTAATTAATAATAAGAAAATATATGAAAGTAAAAATCTCACTGGAAAAGGTAAAGTTAGTAGATAAATCACATAAAGTAAACATGAAGGTTAAAAGACAAAAGTAGTGGGCTTCCCTGGTGGCGCAGTGGTTGAGAGTCCGCCTGCCAATGCAGGGGACACGGGTTCATGCCCTGGTCTGGGAGGATCCCACGTGCTGTGGAGCGGCTGGGCCTGTGAGCCATGGCTGCTGGGCCTGCGTGTCCAGAGCCTGTGCTCCGCAATGGAAGAGGCCACAACAGTGAGAGGCCCGCGTACTGCAAAAAAAAAAAGACAAAAGTAGTAAAATTAACTAAAATTTTAATAATTAGCTAAGGGATTCATAAAATAAAAAGATGCAAAATATGTAATCAAAGTATAAAATGTGGGGAAGTAGGGAGTAAAAAGATATAGCTTTGGAATATGTTCAAAATCAAGCTGCTATCAAAACATGTTGTTATTTACATAGGATGTTATAAGTAAACCTCATGGTAACCACAAGAAAAAAAATTATAGTAAGTACACAAAAGAAAGTGAGAAGGGCTTCCCTGGTTGCGCAGTGGTTGAGAGTCTGCCTGCCGATGCAGGGGACACAGGTTCGTGTCCCGGTCTGGGAGGATCCCACATGCCGCGGAGAAGCTGGGCCGTGAGCCATGGCTGCTGGGCCAGCGTGTCCAGAGCCTGTGCTCCGCAGCAGGAGAGGCCACAGCAGTGAGAGGCCCGTGTACCACAAAAAAATAAAAAATAAAATAAAATTAAAAGAAAGTGAGAAATAAATCTAAAAAATACACTAAAGAAAACCACCAAAATGCAAGGGAAAAGAGAAAGAGAAGACGAGAGGAACCACAAACACAGCCAGAAAACAATGAACAAAATGGCAATAAGTACATACCTATTAATAATTACTTTATATAGAGTGGCTGAATGTATTAAAAAAAACAAGACCAGTTTGTATGCTGCTTATAAAAGACTCACTTCAGAAGTTAGGACATGCACAGACTAAAGATGAAGGAATGGAGAAAGATATCCCATGCAAATGGAAATGAAAAGAAAGCTGGAGTAGCTATACTCATATCAGACAAAATGGACTTTAAAGCAAAGACTGTAACAGAAGACAAAGAAAGGCATTACATAATGGTATAGGGGTCAGTCCATCAAGAAGACATAACATTTATAAATGTACATGCACCTAACATAGGAACATCCATATATAGAGAGCAAATATTAACAGACTTAAAGGGAGAAATTGAAAGGAATACAATAATAGTAGGGGACTTGAACACCACACTTACATCAATGGATAGATCATCCAGATAGAAAATATATACGGAAATAGTGGACTTAAATTACACATTAGGTCAGATTCACTTAATAGATATATACAGAACATTCCATCAAAAAGCAACATTCTCTAGCACCCATGGAACATTCTCCATGATAGAACACATGTTAGGTCACAAAATAAGTCTCAATAAATTCAAGAAGAGTGAAATCATATCAAACGTATTTTCCAACCACAATGGTATGAAACTAGAAATCAACCACAAGATAAAAAAGAGAAAAAAACCCCCATGGAGCTTAAACAACATGCTACTAAAGAATCAATGAGTTTTCATCAGAATCAAAGAAAAAATTTAAAAATATCTAGAGATAAATGAGAACAAAAATATGACATATCAAAATCTTTGGGATGCAGCAAAAGCAGTTCTCAGAGGAAAGTTGATAGCAATACAAGCCAAGCTCAAGAAACAAGAAAATTCTCAAATAAGCAATCAAACTTTACACCTAAAGAACTAGTAAAAGAAGAAAATGAAGGCCAAAATTAGCAGAAGGAAGGAAATAATAAATATCAGAGCAGAAAGAAATGGAGACAAAAAACAGAAAAGCTCAGTGAAACTAAGAGCTTTGAACAGATAAACAAAATTAAAAAGCCATTAGCGGGGGCTTTCCTGGTGGTGCAGTGGTTGGGGGTCTGCCTGCTGGTGCAGGGGGTGCAGGTTCATGCCCCAGTCTGGGGGGACCCCACGTACCGTGGAGCAGCTGGGTCTGTGGGCCGTGGCCGCTGGGCCTGCGCGTCCAGAGCCTGTGCTCTGTGGTGGGAGGGGCCGCAGCGGTGAGAGGCCTGCGTACCCCGCCCCCCCCAAAAAAAAAAAAATTAAAAGCTTACCTGGTGGTCCTGTGGTAAAGAATCCGCCTTGCCCTGCAGGGGATGCAGGATTGATCCCTGGTAAGGAAACTAAGATCCCACATGCTGTGGGGCAACTAAGCCCGTGTGCCACAACTACTGAGCTCATGTGCCTCAACTAGAGCCTTTGTGCTGCAAACTACAGAGCCCATATGCTCTGGAACCCACGTGCCACAACTACAGAGCCCACGTGCCCTGGAGTCTGTGCACCACAACTACAGAAGAGAAAACCTGCATACCACAACTAGAGAAAAGCCCATGCACCACAATGAAGAGCCCACGAACCACAATGAAAGATTCTGCATGCCTCAACAAAGAACCCTCATGCTGCAACTAAGACCCGACACAGCTGAAATAAATGAAATAAATAAATAAATAATAAATTTTTTATTTTAAAAGCTATTAGCTAGACTAGCCAAGAAAAAAAGAAAGAGGGCTCAAATAAATAAAATCAGAAACAAAATAGATGTTACAATTGATACCACAGAAATATAAAGGATCATAAGAGACTACTAAGAACAATTTTATGCCAAGAAATTGGACAACATAGTAGAAATGGATACATTTCTAGAAACATGCCATCTTCCAAGACTGAACCATGAAGAAATAGAAAATCTGAATAGACCAATTACTAATAAGGAGACTGAAACAGTAATGAAAAAGCTCCCCAAAACAAAAGCCCAGGACCAGACAGCTTCACTGGCAAGTTCTACAAAACACTCAAAGAAGATTTAATACCAATCCTTCTCAAACTCTTCCAAAAAATTGAAGAGGAAGAAAACCTTCCAAATACATTTATGAAGTCAGTATTCCTCAGATACCAAAACCAGACAAGGATAACACACACACACACACACACACACACACACACACACACACACATATCAAAAAACCACAAGCCAATATACTTGATGAACCCAGATGCAAAATTCCTCAACAAAATATTAGCAAACTGAATCCAACAATACATTAAAGGGAATCATACACCACAATCTAGTGAGATTTATTCCAGGGATGCAAGAATGTTTCAACATCTGCAAATCAATAAATGAGATACCTCACATTTACAAAATGAAGGATAAAAATCATCTGATCATCTCAATAGATGCAGGAAAGCATTTGACAAAATTCAACATCCATTTAAGAGAAAAACTCTCAACAAAGTGGGCATAGAGGGAATCTACCTCAACATAATAAAGAAAATATATGACAAACCCATAGCTAACATCAAACTCCACAATGAAAAGCTGAAAGCTTCTCCTCTAAGATCAGGGCAAGACCAGGATGCCTACTCTCACCACTTTTATTCAACAAAGTATTGTAATCCTATCAAGAGCAATTAAGCAAGGAAAAGAAGTAAAAGACACCTAAATTGGAAAAGAAGTAAAACTGTCACTATTTGCAGATGACATGATACTATATATAGAAAACCCTACAAACTCCACCAAAAACCTGTTAGAATAAGTGAATTCAGTAAAGTTGCAGCATACAAAATCAATATATAGAAATCTGTGTTGTTTCTACACACTAATAATAAACTATCAAAAAGAAATTAAGAAAATAATCTCACTTACAATTTATATCAAAAAGAATAAAATACCTAATAATAAATTTAATCAAGGAGGCAAAAGATCTGTACATTGAAAACTATAAGACACTAATGAAAGAAACTGAAGAAGATATGAAAAAATGAAAAGATATTCTGTGCTCATGGATTGAAGAATCAATATTGTTAAAATGTCCATACTACCAAAAGCAGTCTACAAATTCAATGAAATCCCTGTCAAAATGCCAATGTCATATTTCACAGACGTAGAACAAACAAGTCTAAAACTTGTATCGAATCACAGAAGACCCCAAATAGCCAAAACAATCCTGAGAGAGAATAACAAAGCTGGAGAGATCACATGCCCTGATTTCAAATTATACTACAAAGCTATAGTGATCAAAACAGTATGGTACTGGCACAAAAACAGAAACATAGCTCAATGGAACAGAAACAGAGCCCAGATATAAATCCACACTTTTGTGGACAATTAGTCTACTACAAAGGAGCAAAGAACATATGGAAAAAGGACAGTGCCTTTAATAAATGGTGTTGGGAAAACTGGACAGTCAAATGCAAAAGAATGAAAATAGACCACCATCTATCTTACACCATGCACAAAAATTAACTCAAAATGGAGTAAAGATATGAATGTAAGATCTGAAACAATAAAATTCCTAGAAGAAAATATGGGCAGTAAGTTCCTTGACATCAGTCTTAGTGATGTTTTTGTGTATCTGACGCTAAAGATATGTGAAACAAAAGCAAAAATAAACAGACGGGACTACAACAAACTAAAAAGCTTCTACACAGCGAAGGAAACTATCATCAAAATGAAAAGGCAACATACTGAATGGGAGAAGACGTTTGCAAATCATATATCTGAGAAGGGCTTAGTACCCAAAATATATAAAGAACTCATACAACTCAACAACAACAAAAAAACCCCAAACAACCCAATTAAAAAACTGGGCAGAGAATCTGAATAGACTTTTTTCCAAAGAAGACACATAGATGGTCAACAGGCACATGAAAAAAAGTTCAACATCATCAAGGAAATACAAATCAAAAGCACAGTAAGATATCGCATTATACCTGTTAGAATGACTACCATAAAAAATACAGGAAATAACAAGTGTTGGTGAGAAAATGGAGAAGAGGAAACCTTTGTACACTGTTTGTGGGATGGTAAATTGGTACAACCAGTGTGGAAAGCAGTATGTAGATTCCTCAAAAAATTAAGAATAGAATTACCATATGACCCAGCTATTCCACTTCTGGGTATCTATTCAAAGAACACCAAAACACCACTTCAAAAAAATAAATGCACCCCTATGTTCACTGCAGCATTATTTACAACAGCCAAGATATTGAAGTAGCCTAAGGGTCCGTCAATGGATAAATGGATAAAGAAGATGTTGTACATATATGCAATGGAATATCACTCAGCCATAAAAAAATAATGAAATTTTGCCATTTGTGACAACACAGATGGACCTTGAGGGTATTATGCTAAGTGAAATAAGTAAGATGGACAAAGACACATACCATATGATTTCACTCATGTGGAATCTAAAAACAGAAAGAAAAATAATGAACAAACAAAATACGACAAAAACAAACTCATAGGTGCAGAGAACAATTAGTGGTTCCCAGAGGGCAAGAGGTTTGGAGATGGATGAAGGGGGTAACTATATGGTGATGGATGGTAACTAGACTTGTGGTGGTGATCACTCTGTAGTGTATACAGATGTTGTTTTATAATGCTGTACACTTGAAACTTACATTATCATGATCATGATCATCACCATCATCATAAATAAAAAAGATATGTAACCCAGGAAAAAAGCTGTTACAAAACTGAAATTAAGAATATCCCTAAGAAATGGATAGTGCCAGGCATGTTTACATCCATGGCAAGAAATACTGTTTGAGTACCTACTGTGTGCCAAGCACCACTGGAAGAGCTAAGGAGATAAGGAAACAAGATAGACAAAGTCCCCACTCTCTTGGAACTTACATTCAAGTGAGGGGAGAACAAACAAGTCATAAAAAACAAAATAGTTTAAGACAGCAGTAAGTAGTATATGGAAAATAATGCAGAATAAGGGGGATAGACAGAAGAGGGGACGAGGGAAAGCTCTTCTGGACCAGGGGTCAGAAGACTCTCTGAGGAGGGGTCATTTGAGCAGAGGACTGAGCCAAGTGAAGAAGGAAGCCACCTGAGGGTCTGGGGTATAAGTAGAGCAGGAAGGCCCAAGGCAGGAGTCAGCTGGGCATCCTGGAATGAGACATGACGTCTAGCGAGGCTGGAGTGGAGTGAACTAAGAGCAGGCTAAGAGACAGGCTGAGATCAGATAATACTGGTTGTTGCAGGCCACAGTTAGGAATTTTGATCTCATTTATTCCACCAACATCCTACAGAGTATGCGGTATTTACAGAGGAAAACCTTGAGGTCGAAAACAATAATATAACTTTCTCTGCCCTTATGAAATCTCACCATTTAGTGATGGAAGTTTCCAATTCTATATATATATATGTATATATTTTACATCTTTATTGGAGTATAATTGCTTTACAATGGTGTGTTAGTTTCTGCTTTATAACAAAGTGAATCAGTTATACATATACATTTGTTCCCATATCTCTTCCCTCTTGTGTCTCCCTCCCACCCTCCCTATCCCACGCCTCTAGGTGGTCACACATAGCACAGAGCTGATCTCCCTGTGCTATGCGGCTGCTTCCCACTAGCTATCTACCTTACATTTGGTAGTGTATATATGTCCATGCCACTCTCTCGCTTCGTCACAGCTTACCCTTCCCCCTCCCCATATCCTCAAGTCCATTCTCTAGTAGGTCTGTGTCTTTATTCCCATCTTACCCCTAGGTTCTTCATGACATTTTTTTTTCTTAGATTCCATATATATGTGTTAGCATACGGTATTTGTCTTCCTCTTTCTGACTTACTTCACTCTGTATGACAGACTCTAGGTCCATCCACCTCACTATAAATAACTCAATTTCGTTTCTTTTTATGGCTGAGTAATATTCCATTGCATATATGTGCCACATCTTTTTTATCCATTCATCCGATGATGGACACTTAGGTTCTTGCCATTAAATGAAAGTACAAGTCAGTTAAGAGGAAAGTGAAAATAATGGAGAAGGGAGTCCCATAGAAGAGCCCATGCATTTTTTTTTTCTTCCAGGAACTGCTCTTAAATAGTGTTAAATGAGTAGAAATCTGAATGAGGACTCAGGAAAATAAATGCAGTGTTCAGTCCTCTCTGGTCATTGCAGTTCTAGGGAACCTCCTGACAACCAGAAATACTGTCCCAATAACTGCTATCCCTCTATTCCAGTGATCATTATTTACATCACACATATCCTTCTATGTCTAAGCACATTAACAGTGCCAAGAAAGCTTGGGAAAACAAGGAATCGTGTTGCCTGGCAAAGCCAGGGGTGGCAAATACATCAATTCTAGCTTAGTCTAGCTATTCCCTGTAATAATTCTGCACTTAGAAAATTCACCTAAGAGGAAGAAAACCCACATAATTTCATAAAAAATACTAAATAAAATAGAAAGGACACTAAAATAGAAAGGACTTAGAAATGTTTAAAATACTTAGGTAATACCGCCAATCAGTCTTCTCCAAAAATTCACTAGGACTGACCCCCTATGAGTTACTGAGCACAGGGAGGGGCTACAAAGGCAATACAGGACCAAGGTTAGGAGTGTGAGTGTGGAGTCAGACTGCCTAGGTTCAGAGTGTGATTGTAAGGGTTTAATAAGATAATTCATGTAAAGTACTTAGTATAATGCCCAGCATATAATAATAACTCTAAAAACTAAGCTGTTATTATTATTATGGTACCATCATTAAAGAGGTAAGTCCCAGATCCTGCCTCAAGGATGGTTAAGTAAAAAATGAATAACATCACTAACAGGAATACTGCTAAACAGAGATGCCAAAAACAAATTACAAGGGTGTAGGGGATCCAAAGCCACATATCCAAAACACATTCATTGAGCACCTACTCTGGGCCAGATAGTGGTGGCTGGGAATACAAACAAGGTGGACAATATGATCCCTGTCCTGGAGGAAGTGACTGTAACTTTCCTTTCACCCATGAAACTGGTTCAGGAGTGGTTCTGAATCAAACAAGTATTTCATAAGCACCCATGTCTAGTTGCACAAAATACTAATGGAATTCCTGGTTTAAGACATGGCTCTTGGGATAGAAGAACGTACAACACATCTAGGAAGACAAGATTTCACCAGAAGAAACAATAAGAAAACAAGCTTGTGAGAAAGTCAGCGTATAAATGCTAGAGGTGACAAAAGAGAATAATGGGGGCCAGAGAGATCCAGGAGGGCTTCATTAACCAGGGACAGAGAGTGAGGTGTCCTCATCAGCACAGTGACTAGGTCTCCATCCAGAGCAAGCAGTCCTCTTGGCTGGTAAAATGATGCTGCTGTTAAAGAAATTGAAATATAACTCAGAGATACATAAACAGAACTTGCATGAAATGAAATCAGTTTCATATAAGACAGCAGGATATAGCTGAAAATGCATGGACTTAAGAGTCACAAGGCCTCAGTGATTACTGTCTGTGAAATCCTTGATAAATTACTTACTCTCTCTGAAATAAATAAATGATTGCGAATAAGTGAAAAAAATAGAAATTAAATTACCATACCCTGTTTAAATCAGGTACAGCTCTGTGGACAAGAAAACTACTCTGTGATCCTAGAAAGAGAAAATGCCTATGAAATGAAAAAGAGGTTACTTTTAATTCATTTCATATAGGAGGGCAAGACAGAATAGGTTACTCTTCTGGGGAAAACTTATCTGTAGACCTCCATTTAAATCCACAGCTATCTCAACTGAATACCTGCAGGAAGAACCATGGATTTCACACAACTACATGTGTGACGTTCAGAAATGCAATTAAAAATCAACTCTTGATCACATACTATGTGTCAGACACTGGGACGGACCAACAGGGATATAGAGATGAAAAAGACACCATTCCTGTGTCCCTACGGAGTTCACAGGCAGTTAACCATGCTGTTCTAACACAGTGCCAGAACCCTTTTACCCTCTACTATTAAAGAGCACAGACTGTAACCCCTGAAACCTCCAACCATTGGTCCCAGGTTGTTCCTGTCTTCTCCCACTGGAGAGTCCTTCAAAATACTAGAAGTTGGAGGTTCACCAACTCTCCTGAGCTTTATTACCCCATCACACCCATCTGCAAACCAGTCCAACTGGACTGCTCTTCCCCAAGCACAGTCCTTATTCTCCCATGTCTAGTCATGTCTAGTATTTTATTTCAAGAAGACCTTCATTTCCCACCCCTGTCTCTACATATTCCTGCCCATCTACCTAAAATAACATCCCCAGGTCTATGATCTTTCATCTACTTTATTTTCCTCATACCATTTAATGATGATCTGAAAGTGTATTATTTTATTGAAGAGTTAATAGCTTATCATTTATATGCCCTGCTGGAAAGTAAGCTGTGACCCCGCACCTACTGTGACATCCAACACCTACCACAGTGCCTGGATGCAGTAGGTACTCAATCAATTTTTGTCAGAATAAATAAATGACAGAACATACAAACTCCATATCACTTTGTACCTTTCTGATGATATTTGTCCCTTTTGACATGATAATATTTATATGCTTACTTATATATATGAATATGTCTTCCCTACATGGTAGGAAACTCCTTGAGGATCCATGTCTGTTTCACCTTTGTATCCTCCAATACCCAGGGTAGAGTGTTTCCTTCGTTAATGCCTGTTGAATGAATAAATGATGTGGTCCCTTGGTTAAGATCTGTTGAATAAATAAACAATATGGTCCCTTCCTCTTCAGGCTTCTTAATCTTGACTTTGTCAAGACTCTACCTCAATCCTCAGAAATATGAACATATTTGGTTGGTAACATGGAAAAGCAAGGGTTCTTTTTAATTACACTCTGCTGCTTCTTTTAAAGAACTAATTACTTGACCAAGATTAAAGGTTATTTCCTCCCCCACCCCTATCCATCAAACCCTTACCTGCTAGGGTTTTTGCAAACACCTATCAATTTCTTGAGGATAAAAAAGTTAATAAAACCTTTAAAAACCATATACTCTTCTGGAGTGCACCAATCTCTACTTGCTGTGGGTACAAGCTATTTTTATCAGGTGATACTGTGATATTCCTTTTCAACACATGATATTCACTCTTTCAAGCTGTTCAGCACTGTTCTATTTGGTTTCATGCTACATCAATGAGACAGTTTGAGGGAAAAAGAAAAATGGGACATGGTATATTTAGTAGCACCACTAAAACCCTAAATAAAAACTGAGTTTCCTAAACTCCTCGGCTACCCAATCTATATCCAGGACCCTAACTACCAACCCAAGATTAAAGCCAAATAGGAAATGCCTTTATCCAAGAGAATATTTTTATAAGAGTGTTAATTACAGAAAGCCATTTGAAATGTCTCTAAAACTTTAAGGAGTCAAAGTTCATACATAAAGGTCACAGAAGAGTGAAACAATTGCTACATGTACTTTGTATTTTCATAGCATTTTTACTCTGGGATTATCAGTCTAATCATATTTTAAAATGATACATCTGTTTATACATCTGGGCATGATGAGTTTGAGGTGGTCATGTGACAACTATGAACTGCTGGCTAACAAGCAGTGAGACATAGAAAAACAAAGATTTGGAAGGTTTAGGCTGGAGTATCAATGGAACCATGAAAGTAAATAAAATGACCCTTGAAGAGTCAGGAGAGCAGTAGGCTGAGAAGGAAACCTTACTGCACAAATGTGAGCAATCACGTGTGCTAGAAGGTTAAGAAAAAGGTATCAATAGAAGTATGTGCCCAAGATAGTCTCAAAAATACTTAACTCACAGTCTTGTTGTAAGACTCAGTGGTTACAGGTAAAAGGTCTTTGTAGTCTGCAAACCATGCTACAAATATTTGTTTCTATTGTTTCTGTAAGGAATGTTAAGGGTGGTGTGGGAGAGCAACTGCAAAACTAGTCATAATATTTACCCCTCCTTGTACCCATGCCCTTTACAATGTGACTTTGTAGATCTTCCTGTCAAAAGATGTAATCTATTTCCTGGTGCCTATATCTGGGCTGGCCTTGTGATTTGCTTTGGCCAATAGGATACAGTAGAGTTCCTGCTATGTCAGTTCTTGCTTACTTTCTCTCTCTCTCTTGGAATCTTGCCCAGCTGTCATGTGAACAAGCCCCAACTTTCCTGCCGGAAAAAGCAAGATCACATAGAAAACAGTCCAGTGAGCCTAGTCAAGGCCATCCTAGAACAGCCTATAATCAGCCAACTCCACACATGTGAGAGAGCCCAGCCAAGATCAGCAGAGCTGCCTACCTGCCCTAGAGCTGACTGCAAATGTATAAATGAGCCCAACTAAGATCAAAAGAACTTCCCAGTTGACTTGTAAACTCATGAGCAATAATAAACACTCACTGTTTTTTGGACTTCCCTGGTGGCGCAGTGGTTAGGAATCCGCCTGCCAACGCAGGGGACATGGGTTTGAGCCCTGGTTCGGGAGGATCCCAAATGCCATAGAGCAACTGAGCCAGTGAGCCACAGCTACTGAACCTGTATGCCACAACTACTGAAGCCCACGTGCCTAGAGCCCGTGACCCGCAATGAGAGAGGTCACCACAGTGAGAGGCCCGTGCACCACAGCGAGGAGTGGCCCCTGCTTGCTGCAACTAGAGAGGCCCCGTGCGTAGCAATGAAGACCCAACGCAGCCAAAAATAAATAAATAAATTCATTTAAAAAATAAATAAATAAAAATAAACACTCACTGTTTTAAACCACTGAGTTTTAAAAGTGGTTAGTTATATAGCAATAGGTGACTGATATAAGTAGCAATAAATAAACCAGCCTGTCAGGAACCTTCTATGTGCTTGGCACTGTGCTAATAAGCACTGTTTATAGCGGTTATTTCATTTGCTTCTCACCATAACTTTATGAAGTAATTATTATTATCCCCATTTTACAGATTATAAAATTGAGCACAGAGTTTAAGTTCACTTGCCCAGTGTTGCACAGCTAGCAAACAGTGGGGCCAAAATTTAAATCAGGCAGTTCAACTACAGAGCAGCACTTAATCCAAGAAAGAGAATCTTTTACTTAATCCAACAAATAAGGAAATTTTCCCAGGCTATTCCTTCTATTGGAGCTCTCATTTCTTCTAATCACCCTACCTAATCCTGCTTCCCTTCTTCCAGTAGCTAATTCCTATTTTTCTTCATCCTTAGTTTAAATGTCAGTTCCAGGTTGAACAGAAGGAAAACAGGAAGCCCTGTGGGAAAAAAAACCACCATAAATGAGGAAAGAGGCTGGGACAGTGGGCCTAAAAGCTGGATGGGATCAGTGGTTCCAGGTACAGTGGGAGGTTCTAACTGACAGCCACATTTAACAGTTTGAGAAAAGAAAGGATGTGTGATAAAGAATGAATTAACTCTCATCACGAAGAGCCCAAGCCCCAGTTCTACCTGTTCCCCACGAAAGCAGGTAGACATAAGAGAAGGAAAATGCTTCACTACTAACTGGAAAGAGAGAAGCACCTGAATCTGGAGGTAGGAAAAATGGCAACAAACTCCACAGAGCAGATGCTCCAAGAGGTCTTGAGGGGAGAGGGATGGTTAGCTGAGATGAGCATAGCAAAGTTTTAGTAACAGATGAGTGCAGATGCCGATAAAGGGACAGAACTCTAGAGACTGGCCACAGAGGAAGCTGATGAACCTGCAGGGCACATCATGTAGGTGTTTCCAACAGTGGTAGTAGTATAGTGGAAATGTACAAGCAGCTTTAGGGCAACAAGTAGAACAGCAGACAGTGGCCAGGATATATGGCGAGAGGAGGCATTGGAGGAGAAGAAAAGAAGTGTAAGTAGTAGAATATAGCATATGATAGTAATAATAATGGCAATAATATTCACTATGAAAGTTTTACTCAACTACCAAGCATGTACCAATAATATGCATTATTTCATTTGAGAGGAAAAAAGTTTACCTTTGAGGATGCCCAGAGAGACATAAGAAAGGGACAGAACTGACAGCACGCCATTTGGTACATGGGAGATTATAGACACTAGACTTAGTGACAAAGATTTAAAGTGACCTCACCTAAGATCCATGAGCTGGAGGGACTTAGGGGACATTGAGGTTGTATTTGTGTAGAACCTAACTACCTGCCAGAATGAAAGCTCCTTGAGGTCAGAGACTGTGCTCCTTTTACACCAGTGTATGAACAGTACCTAGCACTGTGCCTGACACACAGATGGCATTCCATAGATATGTGTTGATAGTCTTAATAAACAAATGGATAGATGAATAAAAATATCAGTTTAGGGGTTTCCCTGGTGGCGCAGTGGTTGAGAGTCCGCCTGCTGATGCAGGGGACACAGGTTCGTGCCCCGGTCCGGGAACATCCCACATGCCACGGAGCGGCTGGGCCCGTGAGCCATGGCCGCTGAGCCTGCGCGTCCGGAACCTGTGCTCCGCAACGGGAGAGGCCACAACAGTGAGAGGCCCGCGTACTGCAAAAAATATATATATCAGTTTATGTCTCATAAACAAGATAAAAAGGCATTTGTCTGTGTCTGAATCCAATTCAACACAACATGATTGTTGAACATGATTAAGAGCACTAAAACTCATTTGGCTGTGAGATCTTGAGTCACTTCTCTGTGCCTCTGTTTCCTCATCTGTAAAATGAGGTTAATAATCTGTATCAATTGTATACTCCCAGAAGCAAACACTGAGATGGTGGAAAAGATTTATCAATTTATTGTAAAAATACACAGGGGAGGAAACAGAATTGGACAGGGAGAGGCTCAGATCACAATGCAGATGGACAAAGGCTTGGCCTACCCACAGGGGAGTCTGGAACAAATATTTTCCATAAGAAGAGTCCCCACAGTGGGCAGAAATGGTCAGGTCCTAGATCCCCACTGTGTTCAGTTACTGTCTCTCCAGGAAGCATGTGACCAAAAGGAGCTGTAGCTGGAAGCTGTCATCTAACTGCACTCCTTGCAGTTAAAGTGAGTTCTCTCTTGAAGGGAGATCTGAATGGCACATTTCTACGGTGGCCACACTACCTAATGGGGTTATGAGCCTTCCATTAGTTAATATAGATAAAACACTTAAATCTGTGCCCAGAACTCAGTATGTTCTATTAAAGTATTTGGTATTACTGTAATTATCTGTACAATTACATACAACTGCACAACTTGAGTCTAGGTTGGAAATTACAAACTCAAATGACTACAGGGGATACACAGGAAACATAAATGTGTAAACTGACCTGAGTAAGATAAAAAGAGTAAGGGGGCCTATGGTCTCTGTAGCCTACCTGGAACGTACATACTCTGCCTAAAGGTATCCGGATTAACAACAATACCATTTGTTATGTCTTCTTTGGTGAAATGTCTATTTAGGTCTTCCACCCATTTTTTAATTGGGTTGTTTGTTTTTTTTGATATTGAGCTCCATGAACTGTTTGTATATTTTGGAGATTAATCCTTTGTCCGTTGCTTCATTTGCAAATATTTTCTCCCATTCTGAGGGTTGTCTTTTCATCTTGTTTATGATTTCCTTCACTGTGCAAAACCTTTTAAGTTTAATTAGGCTCCATTTATTTATTTTTGGTTTTATTTTCATTACTCTAGGAGGTGAGTCAAAAAAGATCTTGCTGTGGTTAATCTACACACAATAAATGCTGGAGAGTGTGGAGAACAGTATGGAGGTTCCTTAAAAAACTAAAAATAGAACTACCATATGATCCAGCAATCCCACTTCTCGGCATATACCCTGAGAAAACCATAATTCAAAATGACACATGTACCCCAATGTTCACTGCAGCACTATTTACAACAGCCAGGACATGGAAACAACCTAAATGTCCAACAACAGATGAATGGATAAAGAAGATGTGGTACATATATACAATGGAATATTGCTCAGCCATAAAAAGGAACGAAATTGGCTCATTTGCAGAGATGTGGATGGACCTAGAGTCTGTCATACAGAGTGAAGTGAGCCAGAAAGAGAAAAACAAATATCGTATATTAACGCATATATGTGGAATCTAGAAAAATGGTACAGATGAACCTATTTGTGGGGCAGGAATAGAGATGTAGATGTAGAGAACAGACTTGTGGACACGGGGTGGGGGGAAGGGGAGGGTGGGAGGAAGTGGGAGATTACGTTTGACATAAATACACTACCATGTGTAAAACAGATAGCTAGTGGGAACCTGGTGTATAGCACAGGGAGCTCAGCTTGGTTCTCTTTGATGACCTACATGGGTGGGATTGGGGGGGAGTGGGAGGGAGGTCCAAGAGGGAGAGGATATAAGTATACATATAGCTGATTCACCTCATTGTACAGCAGAAACTAACACAACATTGTAAAGCAATTTTACTCCAATTAAAAAAAAAATTAAAAAATAAAAATAATAGCAAAGAAAATAGCCATTATTAAAGCCTGGCTAAGATTCAAACTTTGAAAACTAAATTTGTACATAATTTTATGAATAAACAGAAGCTATTATGCAAAGATCGTGTCCATCACTTCTGGTCATTGACAGTGAAGCAGAGAATCACAGGGATCCTGCTTTTCATAACCCATGCTGGTGAAGTTGGCCTCTTTGATCCTTTAGAATTGATATTACAATCTCAAAAGGTATCAAGGAATATTGGGGTTTCTTTTGAATTTGGTTATTCAAATTTTTATTTTTTTAATGTATGAAGATGCTCTGCTGGACATTAATAAGCATGTGTTTCTTTTTTCTCTCCAACATGAGAAAAAGAAGAAAAATTACCTTTAATGAAGAGTGTAAATCATGCTTGAGTGCTACAAGGCACTCAGGGTATCTTCCCATAGGAAATAAGCAGATAGCTTTGTCCAGCCTGACTCCAAGAGATGGAGTCAGATGGTCAGGGTTCTGGGCCTATAAAGGCATGGAAATATGAGCTCACAGAACCACTGAGTTCTGAGACTTGAGACTTGCAGATGACAGTGCTCTCCCACTGCTTCAAATGGGATCATGCTGGTGGTACTGCAGTAGTTAGAAGGGGACACAGTCTAGCATATTCTCAGCTACAGCCAGCCCAGGCCCTCCTCCACATGGTAACAGCAGGAGCCTACTTCACAAAGTCTTTAAGTCACTGGTCCTGGATCCACCTGTCCCAGGCAAGCTGCAACCTTGCCACTAGTGCTCACTCCATGACTTATCTGCAAAGGGAAACGCCACTCATGATTTCTGAGTGGGGCATAGTGATATACTATGAGCTGCTGAAGGCAAAAAGAATGTAGATACCCCTGTTATATTTGATCATGTATCATGAAAAGTCATACAGCTGCTATTGGAAGTCGAGCTTTTGACATATAGATGTTAGATGCCTATATGACAGTCCTTGATGACACATGAAAAGGTCATACCAATCTCTCTGAACTCTGAAATTCTAGAATCTATATTAAAAAATTTGACAATTTATTCTGTTTTTAACTGCACTGAATGGTATATGACAGGCAAACTCCAGGGCACACAATAACTTTTATTTCAATTTTGCATCACAGTATAACATTTCAAAAATAATTTATTGAGGTGAAATTTATATAATATAACATCAGTCATTTTAAAGTGAACAATTCATTGGCATTTAGTACATTCACAATGTTGTATAACCACCACCTCTGTCTAGATCCAAAACATTTCCATCATTTCAAACTAAAACCCCTTACTCTCCATTGTCCCTGTTTCTAGCCCCTGGCAACCACCAATCTGCCTTCTGACTCCATGGATTTATCTATTCTGGGTACTTCATATAAATGAAATTATATAATATGTCACCTTTTGTGTCTGGCTTCTTTCACTTAGTATGTTTTGGAGGTTCATCAATGTTTCAGCCTGTATCAGAACTTCATTCCTTTTCATAGCTGAATATTATTCCATTTTGTGTATGTATTACAATTTGTTTATCCATTGATGGATATTTGGGCTGTTCCCACCTTTTAGCTATTGTGAATAGTGTTGCTATGAACATGTGTGTACCTGTACTTGAATACTAGTTTTCAATTCTTTTGGTTATACAACTAGGAGTAGAATTGTGGAGGTCACATGGTAAACCTATATTTAACGACTGGTGAACTTTTCCACAGTGGCTGCACCATTTTACAATCCCACCAGCAATGTATGAGGGTTGTAATTTCTCCACATCTGCCCTAACACTTGTTATTTTGGGGTTTTATTTATTTTTCTTTCTTTTTTATTATAGCCAATGGACATGAAGTGGTATCTCATTGTGGTTTTGATGTGCATTTCCCTAATGGCCACTAATGCTGAGCATATTTTCATGTGTTTTTTGGCTACTTTTTAACATTTTAAATGACAGCAGGGATACAAATTTAAGTTAAAATTCAACTGTATAGGGAGTCTCCAAATGCAAATAACGCAACTGAGATGACCGTTAAACACATACTTGCTATAAGCTTCACAAAGTGCACTCATGCACAGGCAATGATAACCACATTTTTTTCAAACATTGATTGTAAAAGTGGGTTTCCATTTCAGAAATCTTATCTTCAAATCAAATATGATGTTTAAGAAAATGCAAGTCCCCCAAGGACATCAATTTTTGTCTATATCATTCTCCATGTCTGAACAAGGCACATATTAGGCACTCAGTAAATGTTGGCTAACTAAAAAAATCAGGCTTACTATCTGGACCCAGAGACTTGTAAGTGAGTATAGATAATAAGGTAGAGGGATGGATCTAGGATAATTCAAGATTTTTCTACCTAGGTTTACTGGGAAAATGATGGTGCCATTAACCAGGGTAATAAATATAGGAGCAAGAACACTTGTAATAAAGGAATTATCTCAGAATTCTTACTATTAATTCAGAGTTTCTTTTTAAATTTTTATTCTTTAATTTTCATGTTCCTTTTATACCACCTTTCTACGTGGAAAAGTGTAAGAAAAGTGAAAAGGTATTCTATAAACATAACCTCATAATACCGCTACTCACAAACATTTCCTACCTTAATTTTTTGTGCTTTAGTTTTTCTTCCTATATGTCCTATTCTGACCTCATCCCTGCTGAATATCACTCCATCCCATATATATCCAATTTTCCATGGTTATTATGACAGTCTTTATAGTACTGCCTATCCCAATTTGGTTTGGCAAATTTATTAACTCTCTTCTCTGGTTTATGAATTAGAGACTGTCTCCCATTGAACAGAACTTACTTAGAAAAGCAGACCATGTCTGTCGTGACTCCATATGGCACCATTCTGTAACTAGAGGACAGACCGCTAAATTTTAATTTACTCTGATCACTTCCCCCTTGTAGACTATGTGTCTTCCATTCCAAAAGTCAAAAAGAAAATAATTCAAGCTTACTTTAATCTAGTAAAATTGTCTTGGTACTACTTGCCTTTTGAAATTATTTTATTAGAAGAATAATCTAACCTTGCATAATTTATACCCCAAAAGAATGTATCACACCCTCAAAGTGAAGAGAAATCCTATTTCAACACACAATAAGACTGTCCCATGTGTACTAAAGTTTCTTGAGCTCTCTCCTTCTGCCGTATGTCTCCAAACAACATAGTAATTTAACCTCAAATTACAGTATAGTATTACAGTTAGTATCATCTTCCCTTCAACAAGTGATAGTCTGAGTGGACAGGGAGAATTTGTAGTACAAAATTCTTACTTGTAATATAAACTCGGGATCTGACTTCTATTATTACGGTCATGGACCAGGGACTTTCAGGAACACTGGTTCCTATGACCTGAGTAAGATCCTCAAAACTGCTGCTTCTGAGAAGACCCTTTGTTCAGAAACTCATGCTGTGAGAACTAAAAGACCTTTAATATCAGAGATGTAGGGAAAAAAATGGCCAACCAATCTTCAGGGGAAAAAAAGGGAAATCTTTTCTATAATTGTAGCAGAGAAAACTAACACAGGTCAACCACAGCCATCGAAATACTGGATAAGAGACCAAAGTTGTACACAGTCCTACTCAAGCCTCTAGCAGCAAAAACAGGACTCCATGGCATGGACTCCGTATTTAGGAACTTTCCAGTTGATGAGCACTCAGAATTTTTGCTTTTTATCTTTTCTTTGCTGCTATCCTCATCCAACCTTTCTGATATTTTAATTCAAATCAGTAAAAACAACTTAAAAACTTTTCTTGTAAAGGTTTTGGTTGAAGGAGCCTCACACAGAGTCATTGACTCAATAAATATTTGTTGACTGTCCACTAAATGCAGGGCCCTAGACCAGGCCCCAGGACTCAGGGGATACAATGATGAATAAAGACACAGATTCTGTCCTCAAAGAGTTGGGCTTCTTTCCTCAAGTCTGGCTGCTCTGCCTGTGGGGTCCAAAAGGTTTCATGTGATGTTTTCCTACAGAACTCTGATGGATAAGTGGTTCTCTTGACAGATGATGGGGCTGAGGGCAAGGATGGTGATATTGTAGGCAGAGAAAACAGCAAATGCAAACAGACAAAAGCAAATGTGAAGTATGTTTGGTCAACTGCAAAAAATTTAATGGCAGAGCAAATGTAGGATTTGAATGGGAGAAAATGGAGGGCCATATATTTAGTTATAAAGGTAAGGATAAATGTACAATAACAAACCAATAAGCTTAGGCTTCATCCTGTGGGTAGTGGGGGGCAAAGAAATGGCAGGGTCACATCTACGTTTTAGAGACAATGTTTGGTGTTGGTGACCAATTGGAGGAAAAGAGACCGTAAAATAGGGCTGAGTGAAGAGGATTTTATGGTAGACCAGTAGAGAGATGAAAATGGGAAATTCCAGATTATTAATTATTCACAATGTCCCTATTTTTTTTTTTTTTTTGCTTTACGTGGGCCTCTCACTGTTGTGGCCTCTCCCGTTGCGGAGCACAGGCTCCGGATGTGCAGGCCCAGCGGCCATGGCTCACGGGCCCAGCCGCTGCACAGCATGTGGGATCTTCCTGGACCCGGGCACGAACCCGCGTCCCCTGCATCGGCAGGCGGACTCCCAACCACTGCGCCACCAGGGAAGCCCCACAACATCCCTATTTTTTATCACCATGAATAACCAAAGGCAAACAGTCTAAATGCTTCCTGATTTTGTCTCCATGCTTCTCTTACGAAGATATAATGTGTTTAGGTTTTTGTTTGTTTGTTTGTATTGTTTTGGCAGGAAGGGGAATACTATTTCTTTGTAAAGAGCTCTACTGTTTACAAAGGCCCTTCCATGTTTAAGGACATACCAATAAATAATATCCCATACAGTACACTTTCAACTGGAGACCAAAGTAGAAAGGTTTTTGCCTCTGAGCCACAAAACCAGGATCAAGTCCCTACTCTTGTCATTTACCAGATTTCTATCATTGGGAAGGTTGCCCAACTTGTCTAAGTTGTTCATCATTAAAGCTGTGTCTCAGTCAGGGTCTGAGTCAGGAAACAGAAGGCATACTCAAAGAGTAAAACTGAGCAAGGTTTAATGAAGGAAATTCATCAAGGAATGATGAAGCACCCTGGGGCTAGCAATAGTGGAGACTCATTATCACCTCTTTGACCTTGAGAGAACCCAGAGAGAGAGAGAGAAAGAGAGGGAGAGAGTGAGCTGTAGCTGTAGGATGGATATGGGCTGCAGCCTCCACACAGCCACTGCTAACCAGTAGCCTAGCAGAGAGAGAGTTGGGGAAATAAATACCCAGAACTCACTTTCTTTTTGCCTTCAGATATCCTGCCAGTGCTCCCGCTGGCCAAAGCCTTCTAGAATCAAGAGGGCAAGGAAGCCTACTGATGCAGTCTGTAAAGGTCAGCCTCCAAGGCCACAGAAAGGATGGGGAAAAGGGTAGAGAGTAGATCTAGAGGGCAAATGTAAGATACCCAGTTCAAAATGTAATGATGGCAATCCACTTCTCACACAGACTTGCTGTGAGGGTCAAATAAGATAACATATATAAAAATAACTTGTAAACTGTAAACAAAATACACAAATATAATAATTATGAGATCCATCCTATAAGAAGTAAACAAGAAAGAATAACGCCAATCTATGGTATGGGTCTCCTGAAGTTGACAGACCTCAAACTTTCAAATCAAGAGTAGCTCTACACCGGAATTTTTTCTTTCTGGTTAAAAGTACAAATCTTGAAGACAAAAAAATCAAACTGAAAAGGAATTGTTCAGTACCAAATGGTTAAGGCTAAGTGAAAAAACTAATTCTCTAGTGAGGTCGGTGTGACAATGGTCAGACAGGACTCAGACACCTACACATCAGCATCTCCATGTTATTTTTCTGCCCCTTGCCTTGCCCAAATCCAATTCTAACGTTTTCCAGAAACAGAATTAGCAACAATTCTAGAGGCCTATTCTGCTTTCTACTGTGGTTCAGGACCCGTTCTTATAAGCACCAATTCATTTGCCAAAGAAACATTCAACAAGCATTTGCGGAGTACCTGCAAAGTGCTTGACATATAAGCTAAGCAAGATCTTCTCATCAGAGGATGATGAACCATGGCAAAATTTATTCCTCATGCAACCCTTATAATCCGATTTATAATCTTTTCCCTTCTTGTTCACTCCTCTTTAGCCATACTGAACTCCTTGCTGTTCCTTGGACCCTTCAAGTTACACTCCTGCCTTAGGGCCTTTCCTCAGGCTATTCCCACTGCTTTTTCCAGATAGCCACATGGCTAACTTCTTGGTCTCCATCAAGTTTGTTCAAATGCCACCTTCTCAGTGAGGCCTACCCTATTCAAAATTACAATCCCTGCCCAAGCTCCTGATCCCCTTTGTCCTACACTATTTTTTATAACCTTTTTACATGCACATAATGTGCATGTTTATTATGGTTATTTTTAATTTCTCTCTCCCCTTGTACTCCTACTGACAGGGATATTTGAATTTTGTTCACTGATGTATCCCAAGCACCTAAAACTGGGTCTGACCCATATTGGACACTCAACAAATTTTCACTGAATTAATTAATCAATCAATCATTCAGCCATGTGAAATGGTTTCAGAAGGCTCACTGACATTAGCAATTTTTTGTTAATGTAAATTTTAAAAGTCAAAAAAAGAAAGCTATGTTGGCATTGCATTTTAAATCTAATAGTCTCATCTCAACATTAATTTGTTCCAAATTTTTTGCTCATAGGTGAAAACTCATATGTGGTCATTAATCCCCATTATAATTAAATGTAAAAGCTGTAACATTTCTATTAAAGGAAATATAAGATCAAGCATCAAGCTGGTACTATAGATAACAAGTGTTTGTAATTAACATACTGTGGATAACTGTAAACTCTGTCATCACATTAATAAAATGTAAAAATTCCTAAAGCAACTGGGAGCTCCGTGGCAGCTGCAACCTCAACACTAGCCACTTTGCCAGTTGTTCAGAGGCTGTGCAAATTAGACAAACTGGTAGTAACACACATAATGCATTTGAGAGCCATTTTTGCACAACATAAGTTTATGTCTCTTTTTTTAGGTAAGGATTTTTTTCTTTTCTTTAGATAAAATATCACATCCTGATGCATGAATATGTGGAGCTGAGATAAATTTCAGACTGGTAAGGGGACTAAACCATGAAGTGGGCAGTTTAGGTACCTCTGAGTAAACTATCACTCAGAGAACAGTAAACTGTTCCTTGGACCCTTCAAGTTACACTCCTGCCTTAGGGCTTTTCCTCGGGCTATTCCCACTGCTTTTTTCCAGATAGCCACATGGCTAACTTCTTCGTCTCCATCAAGTCCGTTCAAATGCCACCTTCTCAATGAGGCCTACCCTATTCAAAATTTGAATCGGTTCAAACTTATTGAATAGGTTCAGATAGGTTCAAACCTATTTGAATAGGTTCAAATAGGTTCTGATTTGAGTGAAGAAAGGTTACTTGTGCAGCAAATTTGGGTCCATAAATTCATGGCTCTAATATGCAGAAAATATGAATAGAGAGATTAGTATAATTATTTAATTGCAAAGATAACTGTAAAGTCAAACAAAGAGCTCAAATGACAGAACTAGGTATGAAGGTATCAAAGGGTTAAATCGTTTCTTTCCAGAAAGCCAAACCTTCTACCTCCACCACCCAAAGTGCTATAGAGTCAGAAAGATTAGGAAGCCACTGCACAGCCAATCAATGAAGGACATGATTTTTAGTGGACCCAGACACAGATTAAACTCAGCTTGGACAATGACCCTAACTCTGATTCAGTTGCAATCAGCCTCACATGTAAAAGGTGCATGTGTGCATGTGTGTGTGCTGATACCTGATGTTTATGTTTGGGTTTCTTACTGCAACAGGGAAGTACAACATCTAGATCCAAAACAAGAAGTAAAATCTGACTTGTTTCCTAGACTATGTACGGAGCTACAATATTTTGAAAGAACCAATAGAGCTTTTTACTAGATAGTGTGCTGAATTGTGTTCCCCCAGACAAATTCATATGCTGAGGATCTAAACCCCCATTACGTCAGAATACAACTGTATTTGGAGATAGGGGCTGTAAAGAGGTAATAACTGAGGTAAAATTAAGTCATATGAGTGGGCCCTAATCCAATATGATTGAAGAGAATTAGGACAGAGACACAGAAAGAGGAAAGACCATCTGAAGACAGAGAGAAGATGGCCATATACTAGCCAAGGAGAGAGGCCTCAGAAAAAACAACTCTGCCTACACCTTGATTTGGGATTGCAAGCCTCCAGAAGTGTGAGTAAATAAATTTCTATTGTTTAAGCCACCCAGTCTGTGGTATTTGTTATGGTAGCCCTAGCAACCTAATACACCATGTATGATTCGTCTCATTATGCCATTGCATGAAAAGAAGAATGCAGTTTTAAAAATCCAGTTCCCAATCACAAATCACAAGCATGAATGTCAACGGATACCTCATTTATGCAGTATCATAAGGGAATAAATCATTCCACATTAAGTAAAATTTACAGGTAACTAAAGCTTGCCTCTTAACAAACCAAAGTTTCTAATCTAATTATATCAGATGGAAATCTTCCTAAAAATACATTGTTATATGCTATTCCCCTTTTAAAATAGAGCATACCATGATGCAACCCTTTTAAAGAATAAAATGGAAAATTCCAACAAAATTGACAATTGTTATTCAGTACTCTAATTCAATTATTGCTTCTATTTAAGATTAAGACTAATTTCTCATGTCTTACTTTTGTAATTTGTTTGTCCCTCACTTCCAGCTCACCTTTACTGAAATTCCAGTATGTCTCCTATCTTTCAGGCCTTCTAATCTGCTGCAGGCTGAGAAATTAGGGAACTAAGCATGTTAGAACTATGTCTCAAGTAAGAATTAGAAGGCTTGAGGGAGGGTCCAAGGAGCTTGTCTGTGAGTAAACAAGTTAACATACTCTCTGTGGCATACTTTTGGTTCTCAGAAATGTTTTAATTCCATCATAGCTTTTGCCTGTATTCCTAAGGGCTACCATTGAAAAGTTATGACCACTATGTTTGGATGAGATTTTATTTTTACAATATTTTATTAATAATTATTGGCTTGTTTCCACTTCAAAAACTTTTCACAGCATCATTATAGTGAATTGACATTAAAATTTGTATAGTGTTGATTTCCATCTTCAAAAAAAGATGAATATAAATATAGCAATTTTAATAATAACAGCTGGCATATATTAGCATTTACCATGTGCCTGATACTGTGCTAAATGCACATTAGGTATCTCACTTAATTACCAGCAATGCAAAGAATTTACTGAAAGCAAGGGAAGGGATGCTAAATCACTATGAACTTTCAGGAATTGTGCTTACTGGATGGAAATATGCAAATGAGCATTACTGGATCAAATAAGACATTTTAATCTGGTTTTTAAAAAGCTATTAGTAAAAACTAATACCATATGCAAGTTCCAAATTAAATATAATCCTGGCACAGCTAAATAATCATTCTTCTCCATGGACCATCACTCCTGACAACAATCTGAAAAATTATAGTTCCTTCCCTCCATGTTTCCTATGACCCAACATGAATTTATGAAGAAGATACGCTCAAAGGCAGAGGGGCCTCAGGAAATGAATCACTAGGTTATGCAGAATTACCTTGTTATGTCAACTCCTGCCTCTCAAAAGGGATGTATTTAACACATTTGGAGGTTAATTTTTTAAATGAACTTTATTGAGATGTAATGCACATACAGTCAAATGCACAGATCTTAAGAGTTCAGTTTGATGAGTTCTGACAAATGGATACACCCTGCAGTCAACACCCCAATCAAAATATAGCGTATTTCCATTACCCCAGAAAAATTCCCTTATGACTCCTTGCAGTCAACCTCTTTCCCCGACTATAGATAGGTATTTTTCAGCAGATATAGTAGCAGTGATGGTAACAGCTACTGTTGTGGACCATTAATAGGAGTGCCCATATGCCAGGCACTGTACATATATGGTATTCCATTTAATTCCCATGTCAAAGGCTGGTATTATCCCCATTAGTCTATTGGGAAGTGGGAAAAAATAGTAAGACCAAGAAATTGATTATGCAAGGTCACATAACAACTGAGTGGTGGGATAGACCTGAACCAAGAATATCTGAATTAGAATCCCTCGTGCTAAATTCTATTGCCTCTACACAAATGCTAAGGAGTTTTAGGTTAATTCAAAACACACTAAGTAGTGGAATTAGTGAGGCCACCAACTCTAACCCACAACCCCACCTCTATTACAATCACACCCAAGTACCTTATCGTATAAGCAAGCAAAGGTTTCAGAGGCTAATACTAATGATAACTAAAGAGGATTACTTACAAGTTCCATAGCTAAAAACCTGCATGTAAATCCCTCATATATTTCTAAGGTAGTCAGGAGAGGGGGAAAATCCTCTATATAGGTGTGTGGGTCACAACCCCATCAGCCCCAAGGAATAGTTAGTGTTTCAGAAAGTGAAGGGAAGGAATCCAACCATCACTGGTTCTTAGTCAACCACAATCCACTCTACCTAAGAACCACAAGGAGAGGCGCTGTGCAGCACTCTACTCTCACTTTATTAGGGAAGCACGGAGGCAAACATCTGGATTAAACCTTTTGATTCCTCATTACATTAATTTTATTCAGTGTTTTAAACTCAACCCACTCACATTTACAAAACACTTCACACAGACTACTTCCCTCATAAATGGAGCTCCATTCACATTTCACTTAAAACATCAAACTTATTCTGAAATGACTGAGGTTAAAGCCTGTTCAGTGTTAATTTGCAAGTATTATATAAAATAATGAAAAACTAGGTGCAGAAATGCAGGAAGGTAATGTGAGGCAGCCTCTTCAAGGGGTTCTACTAAAATAAAGCAGCTTGGAAAGGGGAGCAGGCAGGCTTTCATGAACCCACAGGGATCGTGACAAACTGTTGTGGAGCGGGTATTTGATTTCCCAGAGGGAAGATTTATGAGAATTACCACCCTTGAGCAGTACCGGCTAACCCTGGGCAATCAATATAACTCATATTCCCCCAAACCTGGAGTTGTTTTTGAGAAGTTCCTCTCCGAGGTTTCCCTGTGGTCTCCCTAAATCCGTTAACATATGTTGGAAGAGGGGAGGTTCTCTCTCTTTTAGAAACGAATTTTCTCCAGCAAGTTCAAGACTTCAGGACGTGTGTTTACCAAATCCTAAATGCTTGACAACCCCAGCCCAAAGAGAGACGAGTACAACACACAAATACACCCTACCCAACACCTGATCCTCCTTTTTCCTCCGCTAAACAAGAGCACTGCTCAGTGCAACGGAAGCGCCCGCTCATTCTCATCTAGAAATATCCCAAGCCCCAGGTCGACAGCGGGCTGTAATAGGGGAAAGGCACTGGAGGGTGCTGCTTCTCGACAATTAGCGGCAGTCACACAGGCAGAAGGGGGCCCCCTGAGGATGCGCGCCTGCTCGCCCAGCACTCTGGGGCCCCGCTCGCTCGAATCTGCCCGGACTTTTTGGCGCCACCAGCTAGTTCAGCAAAGCCACTCCGAGGACAGCTCGGGAAAGGCGCAGAGGGGAGTGGCGCGCGCGGGGCGGCGTCTTCTCCGCGGGGCTGGGTCGACTGTCGCGGGGGGCGGGGGACGCGGCAACCCAACTTTCGGTTGTCTCCCCTGAGGCAGGGGAAGTGTCTCGTGGCCCGCGGGGGAAGGACCCAGAGCCCCTCGGGAACAGAGTCGCCAGCTGGGCGGCGGAGGGGATGGCCAGGAGTCCCCGGGCCAGGGGCGCGCGGGGAAGGCTCCCTCCTGCGAGGGCCCCTTCCCCCTCCCTGAGAGTCCGGGTGGCGGGGCTGGGCGCCTGAGATGACCGAGTCACGGCCACGTGGCCGCGCGGTCGCGCGTGACAGCGGGTGGGCGGGGCGTCGGGGGCGCGGGGCTGGCCGAGGCGCGGCTACCTGGCTCTTGAGGCGCATCTTCTCCGCGGCGCGGTCCAGCCGGAGGCGGCGGAGACTGGGCGGGGCGCGGCGGCAGGGAGGACTTCCGCGGAGTCGCCCCGCGCTCGCTCGCTAGCTGGCTCGCTCACCCGCTCAGCGCTGAGCGGTCGCTTCGCCACCCCCACTGCCGTCTCCAGGGAGCGCCTCGCGCGGGAGTTGGAGGACCGACCCCTGCGGTTCCCGGCCCTGGCGCCTAGCATCGAGTTTACGCTCAAGAAGTTGAATGAATAAATCTCTTCTCCAGTACTGCTACCTGTGCTTAAATTTTAAGCGAGGTAGCTTTTTTGGCAGTTCAAGTCCACCAACATTTGGACCGATGTTCTTGGCAAAACACTGTGCTGGGCTCCGAGGATTTGCAAACGTGACCAACTTGGAACCCTTAGAATAAATCTTACCCTTTAGGCGAAGGCGCACTAGAAAGGTGGCCTGTCTTTGGCGGAGTGTGGACACACTAACTGGATCCTTCAAGCCATATTTGGCCAGTTGACTGGTGTCTAAGATATATCCAAAGTAAAGTGAGAAATGGAGACAATGATTAACATCACTAAATCTCAAACAAAATGACCCAGACTTTCGTGCACTATGATTTCAGGTATAAATGTTTGTTGGCCTCAATGACTTGGGAGAGCCAAGTTGCTCTGTGACCTTCTAAACCACGCCAGACTTTTGAATAACACAGCGTTGGTCTGGAGCTGGGTAATCTGATGATATTAAAAATGGGAAAGTCGCTTCTTGGGCCCTCCCTGACCTTTGTAAGACTTTCACACCCAGGGCCCAGAAACTCACAGTTAGGTTGTTGAGAATGCCCATTATTGCCTAAAGGAAATCTACTTTGGTTCAAAATATAGGAAATACAGGTATGAGTAAGACTTACTTGTTGAAGTAAGTTAGCACGGTAGAGTTAAAATGGAAATATTAAAGAATCATCTTATCTGATGCCTCTTTATAGGTGAAGGCTCTGAGGTCCTGAGACGACCTGCCCAGGTCACAAGGGAATCAGGAGGAAAAATTGTAAAAGTTCTCCTAACCCCTGGTTTATTTTTTTATTTCACAATTCTCAGGATTCTCACATTTTCTGTTTTTAGGCCTTGATCCATTCAGACCTTCACATAGACACAAATAAACTAAAGAGGCTGCCTAGGTAATAGGAGGACTGGGAATGACAAACAAAACAAATTTGATGTTATTTTCATTATTATGATAGCTGTTAGTTATTGAGCACTTATGTACACTTTCCATGGATTATCTCATTTAATCCAAGTTTTAAAAGGTGCAGCCTTAAAACTGAATAATCCCTGATGACTATAAGAGCTGTTTTCTCACAGTCTCCTTTGACTATGTAAAACAAAAGAGTTTTGTTCCTGAGCAGATGGGGATATACCAACTCAAAATTCTGCTAACTTGTATTCTTTGACCCAGTAGTTCCACTTTTATAAATTTGTTTTAAGGAAGAAATCATTAATGTGTTCAAAGACTTGGCCCTATGATTATTTACTGTAGCATAGTTTGAAATATGCAAAAATTGGAAATAGTCTTTAATGGTCAACAAAAGGGACTGATCATCCATACAATGGAATATTCTGCAGACATTAAGAATGATACAGTCCATGAATATTTATCAACATGGGAAGATGTTCACAGTATATTTCAAAGTGAGAAAAGGAGGTCACAAGATTGTATCCTGTTTTTGAAAGGGTAACTGGCTATTTTGGAAGGTGGGATTATGAGTGATTTTTATTTCTCCCTCTTTTGCTTATCTGTATTTTTAAAAATGTCAATAAGTAAATAGTTATTGTTTTGGAATTAAAACAAATTTTGTTTTCATGAATGACTATCTCTGATTATTAGCAATGAGCAAGATATTGTAGGAAAGGCCAGCAGGCAAGAATTCAGGGCAGTTTAGCACAGTAAAGGACACAGTCTTAACCACTGTAGTTAGGGTATTAATCAGACCTAGTTTCTAGATCAGCTCTGCCCTTTTAAAGGTATGTCATCTTGAACAAGTTACTTGGTTTTTCTAAGCCTAAAAACAGTAATGACAATAACAGCTAACATTAATGAGAGTTTACTTTGTGCTGGGCACTGTGCTATGCACTCTGTTTACAATCTCATTCTCACATCAACTGATGAGGAAATTGAAGCTTAAGTTGAGGAAAGTTAAACAACTTGTCCAAGTATACACAATCAGATAAATACTCACATCATAGCGTGGTTGTGAGGGTTAACTGCAAGGGGGCTCTTAAAGCACTTAGCTTAATATAGTGGCAGATATGCGAATGTATATGCAGATGTATATATATACTTGATGCCAGTTGTTTTTTAATAATTTAGACACAACTCTTGTAGCAAGTTCTGCTCTTTATAAAATTTTTAGTGCTCCAATCACCTCTCCAGGGAATCTACTTTGGTTATACTGTGGTGGGTAAGATTATGGGCTCTAAAACCTGTCTTGGTTTGAATACTAGCTCTACCACTTACTAGCTCTGTGATTAAGTTAAGTTACTTAACCCTCTTTGTACCCCAGTTTTCTCATCTGTAAGATGGGCCTAATATTAGAACTAACTTCATGGGGGTTGTTCTGAGTACAAATGGGTTAACAGACAGAATGCAATAAGAACAGTGCATGGTGTACTTAGAGTTTTTTAAATGATTACACATTTTACAAATTGTAAGTTCCTTTTCACACTAATATAAAGATCTTAATACATGTTCCTTATATTGATATATGAACATATTGTTATTTAATGCCAAAAGGTTATGTAAATGCAAAACGTGTCAGAATTCATAGTAGGAAGTAGTCCCCATTTAAAAGAAACCCATGTAGTATTTACATGTGCTTATATTACTAAAACAGACATCAAACCCAGAAACAAAATATACAAAAAAATACCAATTTTTCCAGTCTTAACTTTTCCAAAATCAGTTTAGCCATGGATTCTTCAAAGAAAACAATTTGGCATATTTAGGGCTTTACTTTGTCATGCATTTTATTATACTCAGAGATTCGAGCTATTCTCTGGATTTATGAGGTCTTTTAAAACAATTGAAAAATTCCACACAGAGATAAAAAAATAATACATTTTCAATTTTATAATCAAATATGTTAAGGTAATACTACTTATGAAAAAAATCACATAAAAAGCAAATCATCATTGTATTAAGAACCATGCTACGGGAAAAAAACTGTTTCTCATCAATTGAAAATATATTTTAGGCTATATATATATTCATATATGTGTGTGTATATATACACATTTAATTAAAGGTGATATATTAAAATATTAATTTTATCAGCATGGTATTGCCCATCTAAAACAAGTGTTTTAGAATTACATTCAATCCTGCAAGATATAATGATAATTTATATTCCTTCCCGATAGAAACCATAAATGGAATCTATGATAATTTTACAATTACAAGTCATATTGTGGCTCTAGAATAGTCAACTTGATGTAACAAAACAATTAGTAAGAGCATGGAAACTTACTTTCTTCCTTTGAAAGGCAATTCCTTATTAAGGGCAATGTTATTTTTCTTTAGAAGTCCTAAATCTTCACACAAAGGCATTACAAGCTCATCGTGCACCTTAATTATAAGGACACCTGTGTTTCTTTGTTTATCTGGTTGGTTGGTCCTGATGATTTGATTTGTCACATTCCTCCCCTGTCCCCGCCCTATTTCTGTTGTAATGAGAACAACTTAACAATACCATCTGCACAACCTCCAAGCCCCAAATAATGACTGGGGAGGAATACAGGTATTAGTTATGGTGGGGGAGCTCTTGTTGCTTAACCTTCATGTAAAGGGCTAAAATTCAGCGTTAGTAAGCATAAACTTGGGGGATATACTGATTTTAAAACATAGCATGAAATCCCACCTTTACCCTTCCACCTCCACCCCGTTCTCCCCCACTATCCCCACCACCCTCACCCTTCTCCCTGGGGAAGCAGTGTGATATTAGATGGAGTCAGATTAATCCCACCTCCATCATTCAGGAGCCCTGTGATCTCTGGCAAGTTCCTTTATCTCTCTGAGCCTCAGTTTCTGTATAATAGAGATAGTAGTACTTACCTCATAGGTTGTTACGAAGATGATTTTTACTGTTAATGGAAAAAGTGTGTAAAGTTTTTTCTCCTTCCTCTTTCCCCTCTGCATTGGGAACATTCAAAAAAGGCTCCAACTATGCACATCTATAGAAGAATAGTCATGTGTGAAGGTATGGATATTTGAGGGATTTGGGAATTTGATGTGAGATAGAAATGCATCTGATGTCTTCATCATCAACATCTCCTGAAAGGGAATGAAAGAACCCCATTTATCAAACAAGTATTCATTAAGCACCTACTAGGTCTAGGCCTCCTACTAACCACTGGCAATAGAGTTGTCTTCTGTCCTCGAGAAGATCTCAGCCTTAGGGGAGATGAGAAATGACAGACTATGACAATTCAATATAACACAGTATAACAAGTACTAAAATTGAGAGAAGCACCAGGGACTGTAGAATAGGGGCATCCAAAGCAGCCCCCGGGAGAAGGGGTTAGGTGAGAGGAGGGTCTGGGAAGATTCCTGGTGGGGGGGAAATGATTCTATAATTCAGTTTTGAAGAACAAGCAGGAGTTAGAAGGTGCAAGACTGAACATCGCAGCTTGATAGAGGCGCCTTTAAAAAAAAGACATAGATGTGAAGTAAATGGTGTATTCCATTGTCAGAATGAGGCTACATTGTAGTGTTATGTATATGATGGATATAACAGAATTTGTGCATTCTCTGCTCTTTCATCACATGAGATTTTAATGGGAACAAGGAATAAGCACTCTTTTTGAGTAAGCCCATGAGCATATGTTCAGAAACATTTGATTAGAGCCTTTGCTCTAACAGTTTTAACTATTCTTAGTTGCTCCTTAACAGTTGCAGTTTGCACTTAATAGATTTGATAATTGCTTATTAGTAGAAAATAACCCAGCCAATCATGACATGCAGGAAATGATAAGAAAAAGTATACTCAGTCTTCATTGTAGGTTTTAGTGCTGGTAGGAACCTTAGAGATGGTTGATATCATCCTCATTTTACAGGCAAGAAAAGTCAGATCCAGGGAAGCTCAGTGACCTGCCCAAGTTCTCACAGCTGAGAAGCAGAGCCAGGAATAGAACCCAGTTCTCTGGGCTCCCTGCCCATTGCTCTCACCAATGACAGTGGCTACCATTTACTGGACATTTCCAAGGTTCTAACATGATAACTAAAATCTCTAAGTATTATTTCATTTTATTGACATTTCTAATCTAATTTGAATCATTTTAGAATGGAGCAGGGAATAGTACTTTTAAAAAGTAAATATTTGCTGTGTGGATACCAGTGAATGAAGAAATGCTGTTCACATAGATCTTGTTTCATTAGCTGGTTAATGTATTTCTTTCAAAGCTAACTTTAGTTTTATATACATCTTTCAGGTTTTGTTTCCAAGATTTTCCTCTAGGAGTTTGATTTAACTCAGTTCGATTTGACAAATATTTATTGAGTCCTTGTGAAAGGAGAAGCAAATCTTTCTTTTCTGTTGCGTTTCCTCTGGATGTCAGGCTTCATGAGAGGCTGTGTCATGCCAGGAAAGAGCACAAGCTTGGGAGTCAAATAGGCTTTGGTTCAAATCCCAGCTCCACAACTAACCATCTCACGGATCTTGGAAGGTTACCTAACTTCCCATATCTGTAAAATGAGGCTGTGAATTAAATCTACTTTACAGGGTTGTTCTATGGATTAAAATGAATGAAATAAGTAAATGGAATCCATTTTATTCATGGCCATTTGTTCTGAAGATTACTCATATTCATTAAGCTGAGCAGCATTCTGTTAAAGGTCATTTATTGTAATGTGTGGCAGATCGTAATTTCCAAATGTGGCTACAACAATATCTCCCTACCCACCTGCTCTTCTGCAATGTGACCTTGCTACTCCCTCACCAAGAGGGGAATCTAATCCCCTTTCTCTTGAATCTTGGTCATTCTTAGTGACTCTGGGTCACACTATCCACTGTCCCTTCCTTCCAGCTGATAGAAATGCAGATGTCATGGTGGGAGCGGAGGTACAAGTTGGCAGGACAACAAAACAGAAAGCCCCCGGAAACTTGATGATTATGTGTGTTGTCATAGCAGCCGTGGACTACATACCCAGACTTTTACATGACAGAGGAATGAACTTCTATCTTATTTAGACCGCTTATTTTGGACCTTCCCGTCACAGCAAACCTACCAATATGCTAACCTACACAACTGGAGATACTAATGTGATCCTAAAGTGCCTGGCATAGAGCAGGTGCTCAATAGTAAGTAGCTAGCACATTTAAAACACCAAAACCATCTACTGCCCTCCAAGACACAATCCCACCTTTCTGGGTGATTTTTATACTTGGCTCACTGATCTCTTCCACATAGCTCTCCCTCTCTCTCTGCCTTCCAGGTCATCAACAGACAACAGTAGTCTTTTTAGTCACTTAATTCCACTAATCCTTGCACTGCTCACCTCCAGTGACTCACTTTCCCTCCATTTCAGCCACCAGCTTCACAATCAACTCCAGGCTTCATCATGGCACTAAATGGCTCCACCTGTATGTTCTAGAATTCTGCCATTTTTCTCTCTGATTCCTGCTTTCAGTCACCTCTCTTACTCTCTCACTGCTACCAATCCAGTTTTCATCCCTATCATGTTCCTATCCTGTGTGCCAATATGATTTCCTGACTGGCATTTCTATTGAGAATGGGCCACACAGTCAGCATTTCCCCTGCCACCCTAGAGTCCCACCCACCGCCTTCATCTTCTGCCATTCCCACCTGGTCAGCCTTAGCCCAGGCTGGTCCAAGTGGGCCTCCACTGGATTCCCACTGCCCCTGTGCAGTCCTCTATCACAATTGGTGTCACTCTGCTTTATCAATTTCAGTCTGTTAGTCTGTCTCCCCACTAGACTATGAGCTTTTTGAGGTTGGAAACTGACTTATTTGTGTATGCAACTACACTTCCCAGCAAAAACATGTCTACTATTTGGAATGTCCCAGGTTTTCCCACCTCCATGCCTTTGCTTATGCCATTCCTCCCTGGGAATATTTTCCCCCATTGCCTCACTCTAACATCAGACAAATCCAGGAAGTTTCATCTCAGATGCCACCTCCAAGAAGTTTTTCCCGATAGGACACTTTCCTCCTTTGAAGCTCCAAAGCATTTCCCTGGTATTTCTTTGCAGGCACTTTAACTTTGCGGTCAACTCAGTTACTGAGCATCTAGTATTCACTCAATGATATGCTGCCCACTTCATTCTTGGCTATCATTTACTCCTTATAAATACCCAATCATCCTGATTTTGCAGCTAAGGTAACTGAAACTCTGAAAGGTTAGGTGATTTTGCCCCAAACCACACAGCTAGAAAGTGGTAGGACCATGATTCACTCCAAGGTCAGTGTTCTTATGCTGTGTTGCTCCACATCAGCTTTGGGCTTTTGTCCCTTGTGTAAATATCTTGTCTGTCTATGTGAGTTCTTTGTGGGCAAGTGTTGTGTCTCTCACCTGTTATATCTCTTCTAACATCTAGCCTAGCCTCTTGCAGAGAGTGAATGCAACAAAATACACAGAAAATAAAATGCTGATTCAGGGACTCTCTGAAAACACCTGCAAGACAGTGTTCAGACCCCTCCCTCCATTCCCACATCCTTGTCACTGACTCAAGGGCCCTGGCTGCCAATGGGCTCACACCTGACCCTTCCAGGAGCAGGTGATAATTCAGACAACCTCATTAACAATCTGTGGGGCTCCTGAACTAATTACTATGGGGTTTTAACTATATTTCCCACAATTCAACAGCTTCTGTTGTTAACCTATAATGGTAGGATCTAGAGGAGAAAGAGTGGACAGGGATCTAGTTTTCTCCCATGCCACGCTTTGTCCCCCCATAATGTTCCAGAGGCAAAGAACCTGTTGAAAATAAAGAAAATACATTAAATCAACTACATAAATTGTGATTTATATCTCACAGTTTATTCATTCCTTGGCCGTGTAAACATTAGATTTTTAAAAATTAAGGTGAATCTAAAAACAAAATTCTTCAAGCTACCATTGATTGTGACAGAAAAAGCACGCCTTTCCCCAGTCATGTAGTTCCCATGGTACTTCAGCAATTACAAACATTCCTTCCCTCCTAAACATCACTTCTCTCCTAGGAAGTGAGGCCCAGGTCCCATAAGGTTTAGTGTGGTTTTGTTCAGTGTCTGTTTCCCCCATTTCACTTTGAACTTAAAGCTGGAACGCTATTAATTATTTCCTGTGAACCCAGCTCTTGGCAGAATTCTTAGCACAAACTACATATAGTGAATATTTGTTGAATGAATAACTAATCTAGTTCAGTGTTATTTAAACCTTTTAAAAAACTGTGCAAGGTGAAAAATATAATTTACATTGTCTCTCTCTCTCCTTCTGAAACAAAAATTTTATGAAACAATACTTACCTTTACTACCTGCAATGCACTGTGACGTTTGCTATTCAATCTTATACCTTCCTATTACTTTATTTCTTTTAATTTCTGGCTGTGACCCAATAAATTGATTTATAAGAAAACTAAGGCATTACAAACTTAATTAGAATCATATTGGACTATGTATAGGAATTATGTTTTATTTTGTTCATAGGTTATTTACAATCACCGTATTTTATTCCTATTTTCAAGTGTTGAATGAGGACATAAATTAAAAATAAACACGAGGAGAAATCCTTTGCACAGAATAGGCAATAGCTCTCCTCTGCAGAGTCTCAGTGTTTAAAGTTTGCCTCTTTGCCTTGGAAACACCTTGAAAGCTTGGGATCAGAATGAGTCATTCTTGCCAATGAGTGTTTCCCAAAATGTATGTATCCATTCTTCCTTGAGCCACCAAGTAATAATAACACCTAACATTTACTGAGCACTTACTAAGTTCTAGGTACTATCCCTCTAATCGCTATATATATATATATATATATATATATATATATATATATATATATAATATAGAAATATATATCCTCAGTTAATCCTCACAAAACACGTTTGGGTAAGAACTATTATTATTCCCATTTTATAGATGAGAAAACTGAGGCACAGAGGGACTCACATTGCTGGAAAACAGCAGAGGCAGTATTTGAACCCAGGCATCCTTAAAAGGATGTGTATATCATAGCTAGACTACGACATTCAAATCCTGTCTCTGCTGCTTAATAATTGTGAGATCTTGAGCAAGTTACTTAATATCTCTGTGCCTAGGTTTTCTCAACTATAAAATGAAGCTGATGATAATAATAATAGTTACTACCCACGAGAATTTTTGGGAAGATTAAGGCAGTTTATGTATAATACTTAGAACAATGCCTGGCACATGGTAAGCACTTATTGAGTTTTTGCTCTTAATATGATGGCTTCCTGCACTCTAAACCACTGTGCTAAACTGCCTTTATAGATGTGGCTTCCACAGTGAGAGAAACACGTGCACTGAAAGGAACCCTAGAGATCAGCTAGTTCCACTTGGTCATTTCGTAGATGAGGTTGGTCTGAAGAGGAGAAGGGGTTTGTTTGTTCAAATGTATGTGGCAGAGCTAGGCCTAGAACTTGGGTATCCAGTGTCTGCATCTAGTGCCCTTTCCACCACTCAACCTCTCTCTCTCCCTCATGTATTTAGTCCCCTCGTTTATTGTGAACACTGCTATCCTGTGCTCTTCACCGTCTCCACATAATTTTGTTGCTGGGGAGAAACCTAAGCGCTGGATACTGGGGAAATTCTTTGACTCAATCAGGCTATACCACAGCATCCTGCTTTCTATGTGTGTTCACTGCAGGTATTTAGTACTTTATTACAACATATAAAGTTAGAAAACACAAAATTTGGAGGAAGATAGACCTGCCAACTTTGGATCTCACACTAATTTCTCTGTGCCTACATTTACTCTTCTGGTGCCTCTCTCATCCCCAGCTTAGCCTGCTGCCTTGGCTTCCTCAGAACTTCCTCTATCTTTTCCTACCCTTGTAGTCCATTCCCACAGCAGCCTGAGTGAGCCTTTTAAAAAATATGATTATGTCACTGCTCTGCTCAAAACCTTTCTATGGTTTTTCATTCTCTGTGGGGCAAGGAGCAAAATCCTTAAGATGGTTTACAAGATCCTCCTTGTCTTGATTCCTGCCACCTCTCCCACTGCACTGACCCTCAAGCCTGCATTCTACTTTCACTTCCTTGAAAGCACCCTCTTCTCCTCTCCCCCACCACAGGAACTTTGCAAATTCTGTTTCCTTTATCTTAACTGCTCTTCCTTGGGGCTTTATGCAGTTAATGCCTATCTTTCTTTCAGCTTTTTCAGTGATTTATTTTAGTTCCATCAACACCTGCTCAGGGAAACCTACCTTTTTCTAAGTGACTTTGTAGAGTTTATTATTTTAATAATTTTACTGCTTTTGGTTATTCCTTGATTAATCTCCATTTCATCCACTACGATTATCAACTCTGTGAGGATCAGAATAGTATCTTCTTTCTCTCTAATTCAAAGCCTGTTATATATTAATTAGGCTTTTTTGCCATGCATCTAACCTACATTATATCTAATTGTCATAATGATCCACAAGGCAGGTCTAGTGTGTCATTTATACATGAGGAAATTGAGATTCAGGAAAGTTAAATAACTCACTATAAAGTCTTACAGCTAGTAAGTGGTGAGGTTGGAATTTGAATTCAATTTCTTCTAGTTCCAAACTAGTATTCCTTACTTTACATTGTATTGCCTGTGACTAGGAAGCTTTTCATCTTTGTTTTTTGTTGTTGTTGTGAAAAAAGAAATTGTTTTAAAAGTATGTTGGCCAAATGCAAAATTTCTTTCCTGGATATGTATGTAATTTTGATAGGGAGGAAGGCAAGAATTGTATACGCACATAATTATCTTTAGAAAAAGATCACCGGGGAGACCTTCAAGATGGCGGAGGGATAAGATGTGGAGATCACTTTCCTCCCCACAAATACATCAGAAATACATCTACATGTGGAACAACTCCTACAGAACACCTGCAGAATTCTGGTAGAAGATCTCAGACTTCCCAAAAGGTAAGAAACTCCCCACGTACCTGGGTAGGGCAAAAGAAAAGAGAAAAAACAGAGAGAAAAGAATAGGGACTGGACCTGCACCTCTGGGAGGGAGCTGTGAAGGAGGGAAAGTTTCCACACACTAGGAAGCTCCTTCACTGGCGGAGACGGGGGCTTGGCACGGGGGAAGCTTCAGAGCCACGGAGGAGAGCGCAGCAACAGGGGTGCAGAGGGCAAAGCAGACAGATTTCCGCACAGAGGTTCGCTGCCGACCAGCACTCACCAGCTCAAGAGGATTGTCTGCTCACCCGCCGGGGCAGGTGGGGACTGGGAGCTGAGGCTCGGGCTTTGGAGGTCAGATCGCAGGGAGAGGACTGGGGTTGGCTGAGTGAACACAGCCTGAAGGCGCTAGTGCGCCACAGCTAGCCGGGAGGGAGTCCGGGAAAAGTCTGGATCTGCCGAAGAGGCAAGCGACCATTGCTTTGGGGTGCGCAAGGAAAAGAGATTCGGAGCACCGTCTAAACAAGCTCCAGAGACTGGCGTGAGCCACGGCTATCAGCGCGGACCCCAGAGACAGGCATGAGACGCTAAGGCTGCTGCTGCAGCCACCAAGAATCCTGTGTGCAAGCACCGGTCACTATCCACACCGCCTCTCCCGGGAGACTGTGCAGCCCGCCACTGCCAGGGTCCCATGATCCAGGGACAACTTCCCCGGGAGAACGTACGGCGCGCCTCAGGCTGGTGCAATGTCACGCCGGCCTCTGCCACTGCAGGCTCACCCCTCATTCCATACCCTAACCCCCCCCACCCACCCCCCACCCCCGCCTGAGTGAGCCAGAACTGCCTAATCAGCTGCTACTTTAACCCCGTCCTGTCTGGGCTGGGAACAGACGCCCTCAGGCGACCTAAACACAGAGGCAGGGCCAAATCCAAAGCTGAACCCCAGAAGCTGGGCGAAAAATGAAGAGAAAGGGAAATTTCTCCCAGCAGCCTCAAGAGCAGCAGATTAAATGTCCACAATCAACTTGATGTACCTTGCATCTGTGGAATACCTGAATAGACAAGGAATCATCACAAAATTGAGGCAGTGGACATTGGGAACAACTGTAGACTTGGGGTTTCTTTCTGCATCTACTTTGTTTCTGGCTTTATGTTTATCTTAGTTTAGTATTTAGAGTTTATTATCACTGGTAGATTTGTTTACTGGTTTGGTTGATCTCTTCCTCCTTTATTTTTTTAATATATAGATATAGATGTTCTTTTCCTTTTTCTCTTTTTGTGAGGGTGTAATTGTGTGCTTCTTTGTGTGATTTGTCTGTATAGCTTTGCTTTTACCATTTCTCCAAGGGTTCTGTCTGTCCAGTTTTTTTTTTTTTAAGTATAATTTTTAGCACTTGTTATCATTGGTGGATATTTTTCTTCGTTTGGTGGCTCTCTCGTTCTTTCTTTCTATTACATTTTAACATTTTTAATAATTATTTTTTATTTTAATAACTTTATTTTATTTTTTTCTTTATTTCTTTTTTTCTCCCTTTTATTCTGAGCCATGTGGCTGACAGGGTCTTGGTGCTCTGGCCGGATGTTAGGCCTGAGACTCTGAGGTGGGAGAGCTGAGTTCAGAACATTGGTCCACCAGAAACTTCCTGGCTCCACGTAATATCAAATAGCGGAAACTCTCCCAGAGATCTCCATCTCAACACTAAGACCTAGCTCCACTCAATGACCAGCAAGCTACAGTGCTGGACACCCTATGCCAAACAACTAGCAAGACAGGAACACAACCCCACACACTAGCAGAGAGCTGCCGAAAATCATATAAAGGTCACAGACACCCCCAAAACATAGGACCAGACCCAGTCCTCTCCACCAGAAAGACAAGAGCCAGCCTCATCTTCCAGAAAACAGGCACTTGTCCCCTCCACCAGGAAGCCTACACAACCCACAGAACCAACCTTAGCCACTGGGGGCAGACACCAAAAACAACGGGAACTACGAACCTGCAGCATGCAAAAAGTAGACCCCAAACACAGTAAGTTAAGCAAAATGAGAAGACAGAGAAACACACAACAGATGAAGGAGCAAGGTAAAAACCCACCAGACCAAACAAATGAAGAGGAAATAGGCAGTCTACCTGAAAAAAGGAATTCAGAGTAATGATAGTAAAGATGATCCAAAATCTTGGAAATAGAATGGAGAAAATACAAGAAGCGTTTAACAAGGACCTAGAAGAACTAAAGAGCAAACAAACAATGATGAACAACACAATAAATGAAATTAAGAACTCTCTAGAAGGAATGAATAGCAGAATAACTGAGGCAAAAGAACAGATAAGTGACATGGAAGATAAAACAGTGGAAATAACTACTGCAGAGCAGTATAAAGAAAAAAGAATGAAAAGAATTGAGGACAGTCTTAGAGACCTCTCGGACAACACTAAACACATCAACATGCAAATTATAGTAATCCCAGAAGAAGAAGAGAAAAAGAAAGGGACTGAGAAAATATTTGAAGAAATTATAGTTGAAAACCTCCTTAACGTGGGAAAGGAAATAGTTAATCAAGTCCAGGAAGGGCAGAGAGTCCTATACAGGATAAACCCAAGGAAAATCACACCAAGACACATATCAATCAAACTATCAAAAATTAAATACAAAGAAAAACTATTAAAAGCAGCAAGGGAAAGACAACAAATAAAATACAAGGGAATCCCCATAAGGTTAACAGATAACCTTTCAGCAGAAACTCTGCAAGCCAGAAGGGAGTGGCAGGACGTATTTAAAGTGTGAAAGGGAAAACCTACAACCAAGATTATTCTACCCAGCAAGGATCTCATTCAGATTTGAGGGAGAAATTAAAAACTTTACAGAAAAGCAAAAGCTAAGAGAATTCAGCACCACAAAACCAGCTTTACAACAAATGATAAAGGAAGTTGTCTAGGCAGGAAACACAAGAGAAGGAAAAGACCTACAAAAACAACCCATAACAATTAAGAAAATCATAATAGGAACATACATATGGATAATTACCTTAAATGTAAATGGATTAAATGCTCCCACCAAAAGATATAGACTGGCTAAATGGAAACAAAAACAAGACCCATATATATGCTATCTACAAGAGACCCACTTCAGACATAGAGACACATATAGACTGAAGGTGAGGGGATGGAAAAAAGATACTCCATGCAAATGGAAATCAAAAGAAAGCTGGAAGTAGCAATTCTCATATCAGACAAAATAGACTTTAAAATAAAAACTATTAAAAGAGAGAAAGAAGGACACTACATAATGATCAAGGGATCAATCCAAGAAGAAGATATAACAATTGTAAATATTTATGCACCCAACATAGGAGCACCTCAATACATAAGGCAAATGCTAACAGCCATAAAAGGGGAAATCAAAAGCAACACAATCATAGTAGGGGACTTCAACACCCCACTTTCACTAATGGACAGATCATACAAAATGAAAATAAATAAGGAAACACAAGCTTTAAATGATACTTTAAACAAGATGGACTTAATTGATATTTATAGGACATTCCATCCAAAAACAACAGAATACACTTTCTTCTAAAGTGCTCATGGAACATCCTCCAGGATAGATCATATCTTGGGTCACAAATCAAGCCTTGGTAAATATAAGAAAATTGATATAGTATCAAGTATCTTTTCCAACCACAAAGCTAAGAGACTAGATATCAATTACAGGAAAAATTCTGTAAAACCTACAAGCACATGGAGGCTAAACAATACACTATTTAATAACCAAGAGATCACTGAAGAAATCAAAGAGGAAATCAAAAAATACCTAGAAACAAATGACAATGAAAACACGATGACCCGAAACCTATGGGATGCAGCAAAAGCAGTTCTAAGAGGGAAGTTTATAGCAATACAATCCTACCTCAAGAAACAAGAAACATCTCAAATAAACAACCTAACCTTACACCTAAAGCAATTAGAGGAAGAAGAACAAAAAAACCCCGAAGTTAGCGGAAGGAAAGAAATCATAAAGATCAGAAATAAATGAAAAAGATATGAAGGAAACAATAGCAAAGATCAATAAAACTAAAAGCTGGTTTTTGAGAAGATAAACAGAATTGATAAACAATTAGCCAGACTCATCAAGAAAAAAAGGGAGAAGACTCAAATCAATAGAATTAGAAATGAAAAAAGAGAAGTAATAACTGACACTGCAGAAATACAAAGGATCATGAGAGATTACTACAAGAAACTCTATGCCAATAAAATGGATAACCTGGAAGAAATGGACAAATTCTTAGAAAAGCACAACCTCCCGAGCCTGAAGCAGGAGGAAATAGAAAATATAAACTGACCAATCACAAGCACTGAAATTGAGAATGTGATTAAAAATCTTCCAACAAACAGAAGCCCAGGACCAGATAGCTTCACAGGCGAATTCTATCAAATATTTAGAGAAGAGCTAACACCTATTCTTCTCAGACTCTTCCAAAATATAGCAGAGGGAGGAACACTCGCATACTGATTCTATGAGGTCATCATCAGCCTGATACCAAAACCAGACAAAGATGTCACAAAGAAAGGAAATTACAAGCCAATATCTCTGTTGAACATAGATGCAAAAATCCTCAGCAAAATACTAGCAAACAGAATCCAACAGCACATTAAAAGGATCACATAACATGATAAAGTGGGGTTTATCTCAGGAATGCAAGGATTCCTCAATATATGCAAATCAATCAATGTGATATACCATACTAACAAATTGAAGGAGAAAAACCATATGATCATCTCAATAGATGCAGAAAAATCTTTCGACAGAGTTCAACACCCATTTATGATAAAAACACTCCAGAAAATAGGCATAGAGGGAACTTACCTCAACATCATAAAGGCCATATATAACAAACCCACAGCCAACATCGTTCTCAGTGGTGAAAAACTGAAACCATTTCCACTAAGAACAGGAACAAGACAAGGTTGTCCACTCTCACCATTATTATTCAACATAGTTTTGGAAGTTTTAGCCACAGCAGTCAGAGAATAAAAAGAAATAAAAGGAATCCAAATCGGAAAAGAAGTAGTAAAATTGTCAATGTTTGCAGATGACATGATACTATACATAGAGAATCCTAAAGATGCCACCAGAAAACTACTAGAGCTAATCAATGAATTTGGTAAAGTTGCAGGATACAAAATTAATGCAAGAAATATCTTTCATTCCTATACACTAATGATGAAAAATCTGAAAGAGAAATTAAGGAAACAGTCCCATTTACCACTGCAACAAAAAGAATAAAATACCTAGGAATAAACCTACCTAAGGAGACAGAAAACCTGTATGCAGAAAACTGTAAGACACTGAGGAAAGAAATTAAAGATGATAGAAATAGATGGAGAGATATACCATGTTCTTGGATTGGAAGAATCAACATTGTGAAAGTGACTATACTACCCAAGGCAATCTACATATTCAGTGCAAGCCTTATCAAACTACCACTGGCATTTTTCACAGAACTAGAACAAAAAATTTCACAATTTGTATGGAAACAAGAAAGACCCCGAATAGCCAAAGCAATCTTGAGAAAGAAAAACGTAACTGGAGGAATCAGGCTCCTGGACTTCAGACTATATTACAAAGCTACAGTAATAAAGACAGTATGGTACTGACACCAAAACAGAAATATAGAACAGTGAAACAGGATAGAAAGCCCAGAGAGAAACCCACGCACATATGGTCACCTTATCTTTGATAAAGGAGGCAAGAATATACAATGGAGAAAAGACAGCCTCTTCAATAAGTGGTGCTGGGAAAACTGGACAGCTACATGTAAAAGAATGAAATTAGAACACTCTCTAACACCATACACACAAAAAAACTCAGAATGGATTAAAGACCTAAATGTAAGGCCAGATACCATCAAACTCTTAGAGGAAAACATAGGCAGAACACTCTACGACATAAATCACAGCAAGATCCTTTCTGACCCAGCTCCTAGAGAAATGGAAATAAAAACAAAAATAAACAAATGGGACCTAATGAAACTTCAAAGCTTTTGCACAGCAAAGGAAACCATAAACAAGACCAAAAGACAACCCTCAGAATGGGAGAAAATATTTGCAAATGAAGCAATGACAAAGGATTAATCTCTGAAATTTACAGGCAGCTCATGCAGCTCAATATCAAAAAAACAAACAATCCAATCCAAAAGTGGGCAGAAGGCCTAAAGAGACATTTCTCCAAAGAAGATATACAAATTGCCAACAAATACATGAAAGAATGCTCAACATCATTAATCATTAGAGAAATGCAAATGAAAACTACAATGCGATATAATCTCACACCGGTCAGAATGGCCATCATCAAAAAATCTAGAAACAATAAATGCTGGAGAGGGTGTGAAGAAAAGGGAACCCTCATACACTGCTGGTGGGAATGTAAATTGATACAGCCACTAGGGAGAACAGTATGGAGGTTCCTTAAAAAACTTAAAATAGAACTACCATACGATCCAGCAATCCCATTACTGGGCATATACCCTGAGAAAACCATAATTCAAAAAGAGTCATGTACCACAATGTCCATTGCAGCTCTATTTACAATAACCAGGACGTGGAAGCAACCTATGTGTCCATTGACATATGAATGGATAAAGAAGATGTGGCACATATATACAATGGAATATTTTTCAGCCATTAAAAGAAACGCAATTGAGTTATTTGTAGTGTGGTGGATGGACCTAGAGTCTGTCATACAGAGTGAAGTGAGTCAGAAAGAGAAAAACAAATACTGTATGCTAACACATATATATGGAATCTAAAGAAAAATAAGGTTCTGAAGAACCCAGGAACACGACAGGAATAAAGACGCAGATGTAGAGAATGGACTTGAAGACAGTGAGAGGAGGGAGGGTAAGCTGGGACGAAGTGAGAGAGTGGCATGGACATATATACACTACCAAATGTAAAATAGATAGCTAGTGGGAAGCAGCTGCGGAGCACAGGGAGATCAGCTTGGTTCTTTGTGACCACCTAGAGGGGTGGGATAGGGAACGTGGGAGGGAGATGCAAGAGGGAGGGGATATGGGGATATATGTATACGTGTAACTGATTCACTTTGTTATAAAGCAGAAGCTAACACACCATTGTAAAGCAATTATACTCCAATAAAGATGTTAAAAAAAAAAGATTACCTACCTCCATATGGCTTTTTTTCAAAACAGATGTTAATCACCTAGTTTAAACCATCTAAATTCCTTGTGTCAGATTTCTCTGTGTGTATTTGTATGTTTACTGTTTTTATTGTGCCACAGAAACTAGTATTTGAGAAATAAAGTTTGCCCAAGAATGGCTGAATCAGAAGTTTGAGATTTAGATACCTTGGCTTGCCCACATTGCTGAGGTTTAGGGAAATTCAATTGTTGTAAACCAAGTTGCTTTTATTCACAACTTCCTCATGTTTTCTTTATTTCTACTCATTACTGCATCTTTATTAGCAGTTTGAAACAGATTTTTCCTTTTGTGTCTTGTTAGTTTTATCTTCCCAGAACTTGTTGTAAGGAAGTAAATTGCAGATTTCACTTTGATTTTGCCTCCCTGAACTTCAAAGTTAATATTCCCTCAGAGAGAAGCTTAGATTCTAATTTTTCATCTCAAGAAAAATTATACAAGCAACATATTTGAACTAGCATGGTGGAAAAATATAAAAGAAGAAATGAATGCATGAGTTTTCCTTTTAAAGAAGGTACAGATAAGAAAGTAGAAGAAGGAAGGAAAAAACAGGACTATTTGTAGGGGACAGGCCCCCTCAAGCATTCAGTGGCAAATCTAACAAACTTTTTTTTCTTTAAGATAAAAGTTATTTTGAAGTAAAAGTGGGAACTGACTATGATTTTCAAGGCAAGGAATAGAAAACTATTCTTCCTATAGTTTTTCTTCTAAAAAGAGTGAGCTCGTACCAGCTCTTTGAAAATATCTTAAAAGATAACATTCCCTCTGTCCCATGGAAATACTGCTTTTATTTGGTAAAAGCAAAACCAGAGAGGGGAAGCATAACTCCCCACTCCTTAAGTGTGGACTGCACATGGTGACTTCTTCCAAAGAGTACAGTACAGAAAGGGAGAAAAAGAGTAAGTTTACAATGGAGAAAACTGACAAATACTACCTCAGCCAGGTGCTCAAGATCAACATCAATGTCATAAATCATACTGATAGTATATACCTTTGATATTATGTGATGAAAATGGCAATTTACCTCTGTTATCATCTTCCCCAAAACACATAACCACTGTCTAATCATGAGAAAAACATCAGACAAATTGCAATAGAGGGGCATCATTTTGAGTAATGTTCTCCAAAACTCTCAAAGTCATCAAAAACAGGGAAAGTCTGAGAAAATGTTATAGCTAAGAGTAGCTTAAGGAGACATAACTAAATGTAAAGTGGTATCCTGCATGGGATCTTAGAAAATAAAATGGACATTAGGTAAAACAAAGGAAATCTCAATAAACTCTGGACTTTAGTTAATAATAGTGTGTCAGGGGAGTTCCCTCTGGTTTAGTGGTTAGGGACTCTGTGCTCTCATTGCCAAGGGTGCGTGTTCAATCCCTGGTCAGGGAATTAAGATTCTGCAAGGCGTGCTGTTTGGCCAAAATAAATAAATAAATAAACAACTTCATACATCTTCATAAAAAGATAATAGTGTATCAATATTGGTTCATTAATTGTAACAAATGTACCATACTAATACAAGAACTTAATAATAGGGGAGACAGGGTGTAGGGTATACGGAAACTATTCTATTTTCTCAGTTTTTCTGTAAATCTAAAACTATCCTAAAAATTAAAATCTATTTTTTAAAAAATAACAAATAAAAATGCTTAGAGGGTCATTTGAAGGGCTTCCATGGGAATTTAGTAGAACACAGAAACAATGGAAGTTACATAATAATCTCTAACATTTGCAGTGCTTTCTGGTTTAGGAAATGTGTTAATATATACAAACTCATTTAATTTCTAAATAATCTAGTGAAGTAGATACAATTAATTACTCCTATTTTATGGTTAGGAAAAATGGAGCTTAGAATGATGAGGTGACTTGCTGAGAATCAAAAGCTGATCGGACTCTAGTTTCAATGATGTTTTCATCACATCCCAGGTACCTTTCTATTTACTGTCCCTGAATGTTAGCAACAAAGGATAACAAAAGCAATAACAGCTCTAGTGTTTTAATGGTTAATTAACTTAAGCCAAATGATTAATTCTTAAACTTTTTCCTATTTGACCTCAAAAGATATTTATCTAAGATCTTCACTTAATCATTGGTTAGTGGCATCTTATCAGGAAAGTCAATGAGCTGTGTTTGTCTTTCACAAGGATACAGAGTGTGTTACCACTGAGGGTGGATGGTAATGTGCATGGGCAGTAGTTTACTTCTTGTCAGAGTGCTTTACCTTTTAGTTTTGCACAGTTTAGGAATCTGACCTCTGCTCAAGGCTACTTTAAACATCTCACTTGGCTTTTCAGAGTTTGCTGATAATAGATGGTGTGCTCTACTTTGAACTGGGGAAGTGTTCAAAGACCAGCGATGGTCTGGGGATCCTTTACAAAGCATTCCAGCTGCGGTAGCCATATGCCACTCCATCTACACGTATTATGTGGGTATTGTTCTGCAGTGTTCCACATCATGCCCACTCTTGCTTTTCGATTACAGACTCCTTGGGGTATGGATATGTTTTTTATATGGACCATTTTACCTGCTACAAAGCAACACGTACCCTTTCTGCCTCCAAACACACAGGACATGTGGATCTTAAATTGGCCATGGTAGGAGCAAGGAAATATACATACGTGAAACGACATCTTTTGCAATCGGTTTATTGTGGGACATCTGCCAAGACACATATAGCGACAACAGCAATGATTGGATATTAGTAAATACATCTATGTGAGATGAACTCACTGTATAGAAACTGTCTTTAAGTCCATTATAAGCTGGCTTATAATTATGGATCTTGTTGGATATCCAGAAGGGTAGCTGACCTGGGTGTCTGCCAGATCTTAGTTGGGGAGTGGGTGTAGGTGGGAGATGAACAGGTCACACACAGAGAATTTTAAAGAAGTTTCTTCCATTTAATGTTGCTTTTAACTTCTCATATTGCTGGAACCTCTGTTGGAAGAAAAGTCCAGATTATTTTGATCACCTTTGGGAGCGTTTAGAAAGAGGATGTTTTTAGCAGCTTTGGGGCTCAAATCATTTATAAGGCTTCAGGGACTACACTCAACTCCTCCAACCACACAGAAGCCATTTTCTCCTGTTCACCTTATTGTTGAGTCATCCCAGATTACCTACAGCTTCCTGAGTTTTCAAGCTGTGTTCTCTTACCCTCTGCTCCTCACATCTCTTACTGTTTCCTTTACCTAGGATCCTCCGCTTCTTCCTTACTTGCCCTTCAAAACTCAGCTTATTTTTTACCTTCCTCTAAGGAGATCTCCTTTGACCATACTGTCTTTCAAGTGCAAGTTTAGGTTAGGTGCACCTTCTTTGTACTCTCCAAATACATGTACACAGAACTATCATAGCTTTTGTTTTGTTTGTTCATTCATTTATTTAGTCATTCATTCAAAAATATTTATTAAATATCTACTTTTAGCTGCTGATGATAACAGCAGGGCACAAAACAGGTAAGGTTCCTGCTCTCATAGAAGTTATAGTGGGGAAATAGTCAATAAATAAGTAGGCAAATAATTAAATAAATTTTATGATTTTAGATATTAAAGGGAAAAAGCTGGGTAATGTAATAATGAGTGCCTGAAGGTGGGGGTTATTTTAATTGAGTGGTCAGGGAGAGTTTCTCTGAGGAGGTGACATTTGAAAAAAGACCTGAATGAAGCAAATGATATGAAGTTATGAGGGAAGAGCAGCCCCAGCAGAGGGGAACAATGAAGGCTGTGAAAGGGAAACAAGCTTGAGGTATTTGAGGAACAGAAAGGAGCTTGTGTGGCTGGAGCATGGTGAGTGAAGAGGAATGGGGTAGGAGGTGAGATTGGAAAGGCAGGGCTAGCCAGGTGATGTTGGACATTAAAGGCCAAGGAGAGAACTTTATGTGTTGGTAGAGCCAAGATTTGTACCTAGACTTATCATACTCTAAAACTTGTGCCTATCATATTGCCTATACCTATCATATTCTATAATACAGTGATGGGGGAAGTGAAACCTTTAGGCTGTTCAAAAATATGTAATTAAATGTACTAAAATTTAATACAAATGTTTTGGGAAAAATTAATCATATTTATTAATCAGGAAAGAAATATACAGTTTTAGGCCTAGTATTAGTCATTGATCTATTTTGGTCAACTCAGTGAGGATATAGGTTTTTATCAGGCTAAACTATTCTTGAAAACTGCTGTGCTCATAAATCAGAGAACATCTCAATTCCAATTCCAGATTTATAACACTAATCAGCTTTCTTTTTGCATATTTTATGAAAAAAGTCATGGCCCAGTGTGTCATTACATAGCCATAAATTTCCAGATAGTTCTGGGATATATATACTTTCATACACAATTTCAGGGATATTTTTACTGGACATAGTTAAATTTCATATTTGTCACTTCCTCTTAAAACTAATAGAAGAGATGCTTATTAATTTGGATACATCCTAAGATTTGCACTCCAACAGCAATTCTGGAAAGTTAGGCTTATTGGCATCATAATCTGTGAATCTCTTCTGAAATTGTCACTCCATTTCTACCATGTAACTCTATAACTCTAAAATTTGTTATTCTTTTGAGCACTGGAAAATAAGTTTCCGTGGCTTCATGTTCAAACTAAATGTTTTTACTTGAACAAGTCAGCAACAGCCTTGTTTTATTCCCTACAGTTTCAAGCTCAGTGTGTTTAGATATTTGTCACATCAGAAAGTCCAATCTTAATGACACTGGGGGACCTAGCAAAATGGGTGTCATAGAGTCTTTTAGCTCCAAGTTTTAAATTTTATTTCTTAAATAAGTTTCTAACAATGTCATTAAATAGGTCTGATCCTTCTTGGACTACCCTGTCCCGCTAATCTCACCCAAATGAAGAGCTACATACAGTATACAAAGTTCTTTAAGGAGGTAGTTCTTAGCAAGGAGTGGGAGAAACAGACTGAAAACCATCCATTTTCAGCAGTCTCTTTTATGGAAGAAGTGAAGGTTTTCAGACTTGGTCCTTCAAAAAGACGGTGGCCTTTGTGGGAATTTCCATCTTGGGACCTCTTTCCCGTCTCAATTTCCTTGACCTTTCTTCTTTAACCCCATCTTCTTCCAAATTTCTGTGGCCCATGATCTCATTCCCTTCTATGGGAACTCTACTCCTCTCTCTGAAGGAGGACAATCTGTCCTCTGACCTGTATATATCTGATTTGGGCAGTTTTCCCTCAGCTTCTACTCTTCTCAGTTATTGCCTATTCCTAACAGAAAGATATCACTACTGATTTCCTCATTAATTCACCCAGGAAATAATCACATCTCACCAAGGGTGTGTGTGTGTGACACTCATATTTCTTGGAGGCAATCAAGATTTACCAAGGACACACGATCACTTCTATGTGTTTCTTTATGGTTTTATCACTCAAGTGTGTATTCCTAAACAATATAGTTGTGCACATTTTTAATTTAATATGTCCCCACAATTGGAAAGGGAGATATAAGAAAATAAGTTACAACTTAAGTGATAGGTACAATTAAAATGTATACACAATGTAGAGAGGTAGTACATTGCACTAAGTAAAAGCACAGAATCCAGAGACAAGCTGGTTGGGTTCATATCCCAGTGTTGCCAATTATTAACTCTTTGAGCTAGACCAGTGTATTCAGATTCTCAGTGTTCATTCTTCTCCTTTGTAAAATGGCAATAATAATAATACCTATCTAAGTACATGGAAGGAAATATACATTTTTTAGGAAATAAAACAATTAGCTAAATGTTCAATTCAGGTAGAGTAAACCCTAAGAACCACAAATGGGAAAAAAAAGGGAAGAAATGATTAAATTAAACAATGGGGCATAGACTTCCCATTGTCCCTCCATATTTCTCCTCCTCCTTCTCTTCATTAAATAGATCAGTTTCATGGGCATGTGACCTGTGCAGTCACACAGGGTGCAATACTCAGAAAGCCCCAAGATTAGTTTAAAGCTCTCCTGTTGCCATCTTGAAATTCTTAATAATTTTTGCACTGGGCCACACCAATTACATATCCTTTCCTGATCTGGGCACACGACTGCCCATAATAGAGACTCATTTCTTCAGCTGGGAGTGTTTCTGTGAGCAAATTCTCTCAATGGGATATAAGTAGATTTGTATGTGCAAGTTATAGAATGTGCCCATAAAAGACATTTCTCCTTCTTGCTGGCTGAAATATAATCTTAATGGCTGGAACTCCAGTAGTCATCTTGGACCAAAATGGAAACCATGCAAAGTGGAGCACCAAGATACACATAGTTTGAGCCCTGAAATTTAGAGTACCATAACAGCCCTGAACTATCTCAGAACTTCTTAAACTTAAGAAAGAAGAAATATTTTATCTTGCATAAGCCACTGGCATTTTGGGTTTTCCTGTAGCTTGTACCTGAATCTAATCCTAATTGAAAGAGAGCAAGACAGAGAGCAAGAGTGAGAGAGAGTGAGGGTGAGTGAGAGAGAGAAAGGGAGTTTCACAAAATTAAAAGCTTTGAAAAGATCAATAAGATAGATATATCTCTGTTAATACCAATCAAAAAAAAATGGAGGGCTTCCCTGGTGGCGCAGTGGTTGAGAGTCTGCCTGCCGATGCACGGGACACGGGTTCGTGCCCCGGTCCAGGAAGATCCCACATGCCGCGGAGCGGCTGGGCCCATGAGGCATGGCCACTGAGCCTGTGTACCCGGAGCCTGTGCTCCACAGCGGGAGAGGCCACAACAATGAGAGGCCCGCGTACCGCCAAAAAAAAAAAAAAAAAAGGAAAAAAATGGAAATAAACACAATTCGTAATAAAAACAAATATATATAGACACAAGAGAGATCTTAAAAATTAAAAATATGGGGGCTTCCCTGGTGGTGCAGTGGTTGAGAGTCTGCCTGCCGATGCAGGGGACGCAGGTTCGTGCCCCGGTCTGGGAAGATCCCACATGCGGCTGAGGGGCTGGGCCTGTGAGCCACGGCCGCTGAGCCTGCGTGTCCGGAGCCTGTGCTCCGCAACGGGAGAGGCCACAACAGTGAGAGGCCCATGTATCGTTAAAAAAAAAAAAAAAAAAAAAAAATTAAAAATATGAAAATTTAAAACATAAATGAAATTGATAGATTTCTGAAACATATAAAATGTCAAAATTGGCTCCAGAAAAATACAAAATAATAACAATTAAAGAATTAGAAATGATAATAAAAAATGTCCCTCCCCAAATTCTCTAGGCTCAGGTGACCCATTTTCTTTTCTTTTTTTTTTTTTTTTGGCTGCATTGGATCTTCATTGCTGCACTCTGGCTTTCTCTAGTTGCAGTGAGCCGGGGCTACTCTTCGTTGCGGTTTGTGGGCTTCTCATTGTGGTGGCTTCTCTTGTTGCGGAGCATGGCCTCTAGGCGTGCTTCAGTAGTTGTGGCGTGTGGGCTCAATAGTTGTGGCTCATGGGCTCTAGAGTGCAGGTTCAGTAGTTGTGGTGCATGGGCTTAGTTGCTCTGTGGCATGTGGGATCCTCCTGGAGCAGGGATTGAACCCGTGTCCCCTTCATTGGCAGGCAGATTCTTAACCACTGTGCCACCAGGGAAGTCCTACCCATTTTATTTTCTAACATAGATATAAACATTTAAAAAATAAAATAGCTAACTGAATCCAACAATGCATTAAAATACAAACTGTGATCAAATAATATTTAACCCCAAAATGCAAAGATGTTTCAACATCAGAAAATCTATTAATTTGTTTTACTGCATTAAAGGAGAAAAAACACATGATTGTGTTAGTAGTTGCAAAAAGAGCTTTCGATTTAACATTCAATATTTACATGTAATTGAAAAACTTTGAAAACTTCTTCAGTTTGACAAAGACTTTTGAGTCAAAAGTTACATTTAACGTAAAAAATTTAGATGTAGCACCTTTAATGTCAGGAAAAGACAAGAATCCCAGCTATAAACTACTTTTAAACACAATACTAGAGGCTCTGGCTAAAGTAATAATACAGGAAAAAGAAATAGTTAAAAGAATAGGAAGGGAAAAGACAACTATGGTTTTGCAGTTGATTTTTCTAATAGGTTAAAAAAATCTGAAATAGTCAACAAACTGTTAGACATAACATGAGAGTTCACTGAATTTTACAATTCTAATATTAACTCATAAAAATCAATAGCATTTGTCTACATAAGGAAAGCAAGTATAAAAAATTATAGAATATAAGATATTCACAATACTATAAAAGCTATGAAATATCTGAGTAGTACATTTTAAGTAGTATTGTCAGGGAAGACCTCTCCAATAATGTAATATTTGAGATGAGATCGGAATGAACTAAGAGGCAGGCAGATATCTGAAAAAAGAACAGTCTGGGCAGAGGAAATTATAAGGATAATGACTTTGCACCGTTGATTTCTCTCTTCCTTTCAACATCAGAATCTTTTCCTTTCTGTTGAGTTCAGTCATGTTCTAACTTTTAAATATTTTATTCAGGCTAACAAAAAAATCCCTAAATAACTCTTTTATAGCCTTAGCATAGGGCAGTTGGTTTTTTTTTTTTAATTAAAACTTAAGAACCAAATAAGAAAAGACTGGTAATATTTTTAGAAGGCCAAACCAACATAAGCAAAGCAGAAATATAAATGACAAGTTTGATTAAAAAATATTTTCATCTCTCTTCTGCCCCACCCTACACTTCATCTGGCTCACCCCAGGTCACCCTTAATACTCAGCTCAAGGGTCATTTCCTCCAAAAATCCTTCCCTATGCCTACCAAGGGCATCTCTCTTTGATGCTCCTATACTTTTCTGAGCATGCCTGTATCATTGCTCTTACCACATTTTTTTGAAATTGTAAACTGGATTTGTGTTAGTCTTTTCTTCCTCATTAAATTGTAAACGTTAAAGACATGGATTTTTGATGTGAAATTACATGATTTCTTTGCACATTCCAGTCTTCCCTGGGTTTGCTACTTTCTGACTGTGTGATTTGTGTAAGTCACTTAAACTCTCTGAATCCCAGTTTCATCTTCTGTACAGGATGATGACATTTATGCCAGTTTTACAACGAGAATTAAATGAGTTTGTACATGTGAGAAATGTGATTATAACTTGAATATCTCTTTCATTCCATACCACATCTAACTCAGTGCCAGGCTCATAGAAGGTGTCATTTTAAAAAATGTTTACAGAGGGAGTGGGTGAATCCTACAGGGAATATTTTTCTGAAGGAAGCAACCCTGGCTTTGTGGTAGGAGGGTGGCTGGCTGTGGAGGCAGAAAACACGGGAGATCTTTAGGGAAGGCAGACCTCCCAGGGACACTCTGAATGGCAGCATGGGAAAACCCACTCCCATGGCTCACGTAGGGGGCATTTCTATCCTACACCCCATGTTGTGCTATTTCACACAACAAAAGGGAAGTCTCTGAAGACTCCAGCAGGAATGCACTACTTCCTGAAGAGGAGCTGACACACAGGAGAACTAAACTTGGTCCTGTCAGTGCTGATTTTCCCAGGCATTTCATCTCCTCTGCTCAGTTGGCATTTATGTATCAATACTGTCCGATAGAAATTTCTGCGGTGATAGAAATGTTCTATATATATGCTGTCCAATACAGTAGCTACTAACCACATGTAGCTATTGAGCACTGGACATATGGACAATCTGACTAAACTGATTTTTAAACTTTATTTAAAATTTCAATTGAACAGTTCAGTTACATAGAAACATGTTTGTTGACTTTTCAGATTACCTTTGATGAGAACCTTCCATGTGTTTCATAAATTTGTGTAGATTATTTACTACACAGCCTTTTGATTTTCCTGGCTCTAATCTACTCTATATACAGCAACCAGCACAGCTGACCAAATCCATGACCTCCTTAAAAACCGGCCAATGGGTTTCTACCCATTACAGGATCAAGTCCCCCACATTTGAGTTCTCCAAATCTGCCCTTACTTATCGGTGTGGCCACTCCTGCCTTGGTCTTCACCTCAGATACACTATCCTTTGCTTTGCCCATGCAGTTCCTATTGCCTCAACCATCCTTTCACACTGTATCCCTATATTCTTTGCCCATCTTACTGCTACTTGCCCTTGAAGAGTCTGATCAGACACTCCTTCAGGAAGCTTTCCCTGAATATCCCTTCACTGATCCCCTCTATCCCAGGCTGGGTTGTGTGCTCATCCTCTGGGCTCCCACAGTCTCCCATGCTTTCTTCTATCAGGACACTGATCATGCTGGGTTGTAACTACTGATTAAATCTCTTTTCCCTTCTGGATTGTGAGCTCCTAGAAGACATGGACAGTGTTATATTCACCTCTTCATCTCCAGCAGTTACACACAGTCTGCCTCAGCAGAGAAATCAAGGGATGTTTAAGTGAATTATTCTAAAACATCCTAGGTTCTTTATTTACTAAATTTATACTTGTCAAATGCATTTTAATCTATCACACCATTTTTGACTTAGAGAATTCTTTGTGGAAGGCAGGATCTTTGTCTCAGTTTGTTGGAAAAGGAAACTGAGGTTCAATGAGTATGTCAGCTACAAATTGGCACTTGCCATCTACCTCTACAAGGATTAAATCATGTGCTGTTGCAACTGCTGACTTTCAACACCCCCTGAAAGGAGTTCAGGGTGGAGAGCAGAAATGAAGCCCTCTGTGCTCTGGGAAAAACTGGCAGAACAGGTCTTCAGATAGTTAGATATTTTCAGGAGTCGATTTTATAAGCCCAATTCTTATATCTCATATCTAGAAAAGCACTAAAATCCTTCATGGTGACGTCTGCTCCTCATGACTAGCAGTAACCTTCATGAGACTAGCAGAAACCTTCTGCATAAATATGTGCTTGATTGCATGTACTCCCCCTTCACCAAAATCACATATCTACTGACCTTCCCCCTGCTTAGTTGGAGCAGTTTCTCAGAGCTTTATGAGGTGCTGTCTCCTGGGCTATAGTTCTCATTTTGCCCCAAATAAAACTTAACTCGCAACTCCCACCTTGCGCATTTTTTTAAGTAGACACATTCTTCAAGACTCAGCTAGGGTATCCACTCCACTCTGAAGACTTCTCTGATTAGCCATCCCCCCCGGCTCCCTCCCCCCAACTTACAGTTCCATCGCTCTGATCCTGTAGCACTTCAAAGACTAGTTAACCTCTATCAAAGTCATTACCTCTTTTCCTTTCCCTGTGAGCCCCTGGAGGAGTAGGGGCCTACCTATCAAGGTATTTGGTAAAAAAATTAAGTGTTCAATAAAACAGGTAAGAATGTGCAGGCGTGAACCTAGGAACAATGTTTCATTATGTAAACATTTACTTGGCACCTACTTTGTGTCAAGCACAATGCTGTATTATGGAGTATACAAAGAAAAAGACACTGACCCTAAGAATAAGGGAGCTCCACTGTCAAGTGAGGAAAAGAGAAGTAAATAATGCATAAAGCATTGCCCTGTGCATTCCTGTCCTAACACTTAGACTGTGGGAGGATAGAGCAGTTCTGTAAAGAATAATGTTCCAGTTTGGTCTTAGAAGGTAGTGGCAATTCACCAGAGATGGGAAAGAGCATCCTAGTATACTGAGAAATAGACTAGCGAAAGGGAAGCCTTTTCTAGAGTTGGGGGCTGGTGCGGTTGTAGAGCGGCGAGAAGGCGGACCCCGTTAGTCCTTCGCGTGTTTGGGGTGGGGTGGGCACATAATTATTGATTCTCAGGGCTTTTCAGTTTAAGATATAAGTTACTCAGCACCTCGATCAGGGACAGGCACGCAGTGGGGAGAAGCGCTGGGAAATCAAGAAGCCTGTCCCAAGCTCCCGAAGTTCAGTACCAACCACAGTAAAGCTAGCCCAACCATCTCTTCGGTCAGCTCGAGCACCCGCGTGCGCGGCAGGAGAGCGCGACCCCAGCGGACCTGGTCCCCGCGCCCCAGAGGCGGCCGAGCATGCTCAGTTGCCAGCACGCTGTAGCCAGGTTGCAGGGTAGAAACGCAGCGGAGTCCCAGCCTTGCAGGCGGCTGTCCCGGGACGGAGTCTCGCGCCGAGGGGGCCTCGCGCCGAGGGGGCGGGGCCTCGGACGCACGCTAGCTCCCAGCCTGCCCCCCGCCACACGCCGGCCGGCCGCACGCCGGCCGCCCGTTGCCCTGGCAACCGTCGCGCCGCGGCTTCCCGAGGTAGTTCCTGTCAGCTCGCGGATCCCATCGCCCACTCCCCACTGCCCTCTAATTTTCGCGTGGGCTCAGAGGCGGAGGGAGAACAAAAAATGGCGGAGCGGAGCCAGACGGCGCCTGAGGCAGGTCGGTGGGGGCGGTCGATCGGGGAAGCGCTGAGGCTGCACGGCTGTCCTGGGCCTGAGGGGACAGCCGACTTGGGCATGGCGCTACTCCTGAGGAGGCCACTTCTGTGTTTGCGCGATGGGGCTATGACCTCGAGGTCAGGGGTCAAGGGAGGAGCGTACCCCTCTGAGTGGCGGGCAGGCACCCCGGAGTCCAGGCGTCGCAGGGGTGTATGAGAGTGTGCACACTTTTGAGTGAGCATTGGCTGAGAAAGGGCAGGGACCCCACGGAAGACGCCGGACTCCCCTCCTGAGGGGCACCTGTGATGGGGGCTGATTGTAGGGGGTAGGCTGCGTCATGGGGGGGTTGTACACAGTCATGTGGGAATATGGGAGGGTTCCCTAAAGGGGCATGGTTTAGGGGAGAGGGGCTCCGATTCTGAGGAGGCAGGTGTAAGTAGGAGGAGTGTCACTTTAGTATCAGGCAGTGCCATGGAAGAGGGATATAGGAGTGTTTGTGCTTTGGGGAATTGTAGTGCCTGAGGGTCACCCCTGGTCACAGAGAAAGTATACAAATCCTCATATGGGTCCTTAAGAGTACAAAAGGCTTGAGGGGACACCCAGTCCTTTAGAATCCTACCAAAGGAGGCTATATGGGTATATATGGGATCAATGGGTATATATGGAATCAGTGGGTATATACGGGATCAGTGATCTTGAAGGTCATTCAGAATCAGAAAGGGGTGCATGTTCACATATCTGTGGGTGAAAGGTAGTCTTTAAAGTGCAAGGAGACTAACAGGCAGGGAGACCTAGGATCCTGTTCCTGAGGGGGCAGCCTTGTGAGTATGCCTGGGCTTGGAGAGATAGTGACCTAAGTGTCTTACAGGGTCATAGAAGAGAGCAAGGGTTTTTACAGTTCTGTGTGTGTGGGAGGGAGTTTGTCCCTAAAAGGGTCTGGGAACTGAAGAACTGGAGCATCAAAGTGATATCCGGGTGTGTGTGTGTATGTGTGTGTGTGTGTGTGTGTGTGTGTGTGTGTGTGTGTGTGTAGAAAAGCAGTGGCTTTGGAGATATGTGTGGTGGTGGGTGATGGAGTGATATACATGATCTTGTATATGTGTCCTGATTAGGTAATTTGGTTACAAGAGTGATCCACTTGGAGGTGGAGGAGGGAGGTCGTGGTTATGGGAAGAGCATACAATGACTGCAACTGGAATCTGTATGAAGCCATCAAGAATGGTTCAAGAGACCATTATCTCTCAAGACCTGCCTGGTTTCTCTTTCTTTCATGGCATCTCTGTTCTTAGACCAAGTAATTCCTCTACTCATTTTATAGTTTAAGCTCCCTCAACTTGAACATGTGCATTCTTTTTTTCATAACATACACTCAACACATGTTTGAGTGCCAGCTATATGCCAGGCATCAAGTTAAGCACTGAAAACTCTCTGCTTGTGATTCTCTTACCTTACTCTTTTTTCTTTTCCTTTCCCCAATAGACTTATGCCTTCACACATATTATTTAATATACTTATTATTTTTATTGCTTATTGCCTGTCTTCCTCCTCTAGAATGTAGGCTCCATGAAGGCAAGGGTCTTTCTTGTGTTTATTAATTCCACATGTCTAGACCCATACCTGGTGTAGAGTTAAGTTATTAATTAATAAATATTTGTTAAATGAATGACTGAATGACCTGATATTGTCTAGATGTTCAAGGAGCTTTCTCTAAGGAAGTGATATTTTAGTTGAGATATAATAGAGATTGAATAAATGAAGAGAAGGGCAGAGAGTGGTCCAGGAAGAGGGAAACCATGTGCAAATACCTGAAGGTAGGAGGAAACACGATGCATTGTATTTAAGGAACTGAAAGGAGACAAGTGTGGCTGCACGTAGGGCAATAAAAGGAGAAAAGAGGTAATCTGAAGCAGATCTTGCAGGGCCTTACAGGCTATGATAAGAATTTTGGTCAAAAATCCTAAAATGGAGAGAAGGAATTGAAAAATGTTTAAGAAAAATCAAAAGGACTTAGTGAAAGATGGGAATGTGAGAGAAGGATGTATCAAAGTGTACTTCTAATGTTTTAGTTTGTGCAGCTGAATAGTTGATGGTGCCATTATGGAGATAGGGAGTCCTGTGAGGGATCTTGGCTGGGTTTGAGAGGGAAGATCATGTGTTTGGTTTTGGGCATATGGAATCTGAGGTATCTTTGAGATATCCAAATAAGTAAGGAGATTGGCAAGGAAGTTGAATTTATAAGAAAAGTCTGAGGTAGCATGGAGTTAATTACTGAAGCCATAAGTGTGGATGAAATTGCCTAGCAGGAGAGTGTGAGGAGAAGCAGCCTGGGATGAAGTGTTGAGTAGCTGCAACATTTCAGTGCCTTCCAAAGAGACTGAGAGTAAAGAGCACAAGCAAAAGAATGTTTCAAGGTAAGTGGCATATTCAACAGCTTGAATGCTGCCAAGTGATATAAAAAGGAAGACTGAAAAACTAGATTTAGCAACATATTTAGCATCATTGGTAACCTTGATAAAAGGAAATTGATGAAGGTAGGAGTCAAACTATTTAACTTCTGAATCACTAATAACTGGCTTGATCTTTGTTTCATTTTTTTTAAAATAAATTTATTTAATTTATTTATTTTTGGCTGCATTGGGTCTTTGTTGCTGTGCGCTGGCTTTCTCTAGTTGCGGCAAGTGGGGGCTACTTTTCGTTGCGGTGCACAGGCTTCTCATTGTGGTGACTTCTCTTGTTGTGGAGCAGAGGCTCAAGGTGCTCGGGCTTCAGTAGTTGTGGCATGTGGGCTCAGTAGTTGTGACGCATGGGCTTAGTTGCTCTGTGGCATGTGGGATCTTCCCAGATCAGGGCTCGAACCGGTGTCCCCTGTACTGGCAGGCGGATTCTTAACCACTGTGCCATCAGGGAAGTCCCTCAATATTTGTTTCTTAATTCAGATCCCCTAGAAAGAGAATCTGATTGACACACATCATCTTTTCCCACCAGATCATGTCATAGATCACAAGCCAGTGTAGGACTGACTGTCTTTGAATTGGGTATACGTCTATTGTTGGCTGGAGACACCTGGTACAAAATATGTCTGTCAGGTGATTCCTCATCTCAAGAGCAATAGCTAACATTTATGGAGTGTTTATTATCTGCCAGACATTGTACTAAGTGCTTTAAATGATTTAATCCACTTCAGCATCATAATTTCTCTCTAAGGCATTATCTCTATTTAACATGTGAAGAAGTTTTGGCACAGAGGAGTTAAACAACTTGCTCAATCTGCAAATAATTGCAGGTTTTTGGCTATTTTAACATTATCTAGATTCATTATTTGGCCTTCTGTTTGTATTGCAACATACTACATACTGAAGAAATAATAGCCATGATGATAATTCCTTCCCTACAGGAAATATTCTAAGCTAAGCATACATTAGCAAGGTAAAGTGAAAAGAACTGGGAGTCAGATCCTTGTTTAAATCCTGTTTCTGTGACTTATTTGATGTGGACCTCAGATTCAAATTTTCTGATCTTCAGTTTCCTCATCCTTAAAATGGGGATGATATTTACAGGATAGTTGTGACTAATAGTGGATATATATGAAGAGCCCAATAAATGGTGTTTCCTTAATTCCCCTGAAGCTTGAATATAAAAATTCAAATGTATTATATGTACTTTACATATAAAAACAAGCTTTAAACATACAGTGATTAACATAAGACATTACATTTTTCTTCATTAGCATAATTGATTTGCTGTCAGAAGAAAGACAGACGTCAAGTTTTGGAGAATGTAGAATTGTTAGCTGAACTATGTGTCATGGGACAAGTCTGTATATGAGGTGGATTTTGAGAAATTTCTGGAAGGAGTGAAGAGACACTTAGGATACTTTTTTAAAGCATGCACGTAGCTCTGAAAGATGGTCAGATTTGCAAAAGGAAGTTTCTTCTTTTAAATATTATACTTTAAAATGAGGACATGAATATTAGAATTTTTCTTCTTCTCCAACAATTTGACTATTAATAACAATACAAAAGAAACTTATAGTGAACTAAATGTAGAGGTATTAGTTTCAGGCTAGATTGTACCTACTTCAGTTTCTCAGATTCTTCTCCTGCCTTTCCAACTATCACAAAAAAAGCTTTTGTTCAAATTACTGGGTTAAATTATTTGTTTTCCTATATTGCCAAGTTTGTTACTTTTGTGGAGGCCCATGTTGAGCAGAAATTTTAGAATGATGCAGTATGTTAAAGTGGCCTGAACCTTGATCACTTTCTCTGTGAATGAAATGAGTTGTTTAAAAAAAGCAACATTACATTATCTGAAATTATCTATAGACAGAATCTTGAAATTTCAAAAAGCCTTAGAAATGAGAATAATGTCTTCTATCTTTTGTTAGTAACTGGGCAAAATAGTTGAGCTCTTTTGGCTATAGTTTCCTTATTTGTAAATTTGGGATAGTAACACCTACTTTTCAGGTGACAATTAGAGATAAGGTATGGAAAGTGCACAATGTTTTACACCCCCAAAGAAATGGTAACTTAATTGTTGTATGCACGTGTGTGTGTGTGTGTGTGTGTGTGCCTTTTCCTAAAGCCTTACTAGTGAAATCACCTTTAAAAGAAGAAGAAATCCAGGTCTGCAGTCTCTTATTGAGCAGCCTTGCAAATATATTTCAGAATTCAGATTCTTTTTTTTTTTGAATTATTGAAAGGCAATAAAGCCTTATGTATTGCTTTATGTACTTAGTATTTCATTATGTACTGTTTATTACATAACACCCCCAATGGGGTATGGGAGAGTATCCTATAATCAAACACATTAATATCACATTCACACTAATTGAATAAAAGTTATAAATAGCTTCACATCAATTTAGGTTAAGTTTTGCTTACAGATTAGTTTTGGCACCAAAGTTGTGAAAAAAATGACTGTTTTTAGAGATTCAGGGATTTTGGAATTATGGAAAAGGGAATGTGGACTTATATAATTTTATCCCTTTTTAGAAATATTTTTAAAACTTCAAATTATTTTTTGTCGCATTTATATCTTTTGTAATATCGGTGAGGTTGGCTTTGTGAAAAGATCCCAAAAGTACTGGGACAGAAAACACCTTTTGTTTCCATGATGCTATGTGCTTGTTTCTTCCAAGGAGCTCTGATAATGTCTGTATTTCTGAGATCTATGAATGTTGCATTTGGTTTTTCTTTTTTTGCGGTACGCGGGCCTCTCATTGTTGTGGCCTCTCCCGTTGCGGAGCACAGGCTCCGGATGCGCAGGCTCAGCGGCCATGGCTCACGGGCCCAGCCGCTCCGCGGCACGTGGGATCTTCCCGGACCGGGGCACGAACCCGTGTCCCCTGCATCGGCAGGCGGACTCTCAACCACTGTGCCACCAGGGAAGCCTGCTCAGGGTAATTTTCAATGAGAGATACTAGAGAACTGTAGCATTAAGGTCAGAAGGATGCCAGTATTTTGATACATATTCTTAACAGTCACAGCTTTGTCTTTTCGTCATTTAAGAACAGCACAGTCTTCTGTGAGTTTCAGAATATTTTTATTAATTGCTAAATTTCAGCAATGTAGGTGTTAATTTTAGTATTAATTTAAGAAAAATTTTAATTCTTAGCTGAATTTTATTTTTCTGATTATAAAAGATTATCACAAGTGTGAAAGCTTGTGATAATTTATTAATGGTGTTCACCATATGGGAATATGATAATTTTTACTTTTTATATTTCCCATTTATTTAATGGGATTCATTAAAAAATTTCTTTTTTTCAAACTGTAGAGAAAGAAGTTTTTATTTGTCATATATTTTTGAGAACTATTGATTGTGAATATTTGACTCTCAAAATAGGCTTTCAGAATAATGTACTTGCATGTCAACTGAAGGAAAACAAAACAAGCAAACACAAAGATGCATAGAATTTTATATAAGGTTAAAAACTTTTATATAGGCTTGGAAATTCCTAAATAAAAACTTTCAACAATTTTACAGAAGGACTTCCCTGGTGGTCCAGTAGTTAAGACTCTGTGTTCCCAATGCAGGGGGCCTGGGTTCGATCCCTGGTCAGGGAACTAGATCCTGCATGCCTCGAAGATGCCGCATGCTGCAATTAAGACCTGGTGCAGCCAAGTAAAGCAAACAAACAAACAAAAAACTCCAAAACAATGTTATGGAAAAAAAAATCTGAGATTTGGTGTAAAGGAATGGAAAAAACAATCTGCCAACAATTATAGTTTGCTTGCCTTTTTTCAGGAGTCTTAGAATCATTAATTTTAATATATTAATCTCTATGTCAGGCTTTGTGGAAGAAATCACTATGCTGTGGACTGTGTTATTCGTTTAAAAATTATTCATTCAAAAATATATATTGAATACCTACCATGTACCTGGCATTGTGCAAAACTCTGGAAATTCAAAGATGTATTAGACAAAGTTCCTGCCTTCAAGGAGCTCCCATCCTAATGGAGGAGGAATAGAGTTAGAAAATTACCATCCAGGCAATGATAGAGTTGTCCACAGAATTCTGAGGCCAGAGAATGGTTCCCTGAGAGCCTGTGGGTGGTGGCAGTAATAGTTCACTAAAGCTTCTTGGAGGAAGAACCCATGAATAACAGTCTTGAATGTAAAAAGGAGTTAGTCCAGCGATGGCGGTAGGCAGAGGGACTAGGAGAGTATAGTAGGATTTGGAAGGCAGAGAGAGCAACACGTGCACAGAAAGTTGTGTGGTGAGGGAATAAAGCTTATGCAAAACATTGCTAGTATTGCTGATCTATTAACAGAACTGAAGACTGTGTTCCTTCCTACCTCCTACCCCCACCCTGAATTGGTTCTTAAACATTTCTGGGGTCATATATCCCTTTGCCTAAGTGATGAAAAAACAATGAATTCTTTCTCATGGAAATGCACATTATGTGTAGACACACAAAAACTTGAAAATGATTTCAAGTGGTAACATCCATCCCCAGAAACCCAGGTTAAGAAATCCTCTATTTGTTAGTAATGAGGTTACATTTAAGAATCTGAAATCTTCAAAGTAGGAATACTTTGGTGGAAAGGGTTGATCTAATATCTGGGCTAGAGCAGGTTCAAAGTAAATGCTGGCCCCTACATTATTTGGTCATCAGTTTATCTTACACTTTTAGCTTCCTTGTAGTTTACTTTGTTTACGTTCTCTTATTTTGCCTCACAGTGGACCTGAAGAAAGAATCCAGTTACATAGTTAGGTTCAAGAGAGATTAAATGATTAGTTCAGGCTTATGTGGCTGGAAACGGGTCTTTCTGATTCCAAAGCCCAAATTCTTTCCATTTTTGCTCTCCTGTAAGTAGAAAAGACATGCATAATATTATAAGACACAGTAAGGGAAGTGTGAATTTTTATCTTTATATTGAATGTTAGAGGTCAAGCAACTTACCCAGAGTCACGTAAGAAGCAAGAAGAGGATCCAGAACTGTAGCTCAAATTTCCTGATTCCCATTCAGTAAATAATAATAGACTGCCCTAAAATGGAGAGAGATAAATAACCAGGTATTATAGTAATGACCTTTAAAAACAAAGTTATTTCAGTAAGACAGTCTGCCATTTACAGTGTTACTTCTTTCCTTTCAGGTACTTTGAGTATATCTTGTTTAATTCTCACAAAATTCCTGCAAGGGGGTATAATTATCTCAGTTTTACATATGAGAAGATTAGCATTCAGAAAGAATAAGTGGTATATATGTACCACAATGTTCATTGCAGCTCTATTTACAATAGCCAGGACATGGAAGCAACCTAAGTGTCCATCCACAGATAAATAGATAAAGAAGATGTAGCACATATATACAATGGAATATTACTCAGCCATGAAAGAAGTGAAATTGAGTTATTTGTAGTGAGGTGGATGGATCTAGAGTCTGTCATACAGAGTGAAGTAAGTCACAAAGAGAAAAACAAATACCATATGCTAACACATATATATGGAATCAAAAAAAAAAAAGGTTCTGAAGAACCTATGGGCAGGACAGCAATAAAGATGCAGATGTAGAGAATGGACTTGAGGACATGGGGAGGGGGAAGGGTAACCTGGGACGAAGTGAGAGAGTGGCATGGACTTATATATGCTACCAAATGTAAAATAGGAAAGCAGCTGTGGGAAGCAGCTGCATAGCACAGGGAGATCAGCTTGGTGCTTTGTGAACACCTAGAGGGGTGGGATAGGGAGGGTGGGAGGGAGATGCAAGAGGGAGGAGATATGGGGATATATGTATATGTATAACTGATTCACTTTGTTGTAAAGCAGAAACTAACACACCATTGTAAAGCAATTATACTCCAATAAAGATGTTAAGAAAAAAAAGAGAATAAGTGGTATAGCTAAGACTACATTACCAATTAGTTTGAGAACAGGAACTACAACCTGAGGCTCTCTGGCTCTAAGTTCATACTGATAGGACTTCTCTGCTCTGCCTCTTGGCTTTATTTCCTGGGTATACTGTCTCAGTACTGATAGAAGGGGAAGGCATACAATAGAACTTAAATAACACAGATTTTCTTCTCTAGAGGAAGAGGTAATACATATATACATACTGTAATTTTCAGACAAATGTATTAAACAAAAAGTATGTGTTTGTTTTTAATTATTCTAATCATGAGGTTAATGAAGTTTCTCATCTTAGACATCTCTACACATGTACTGAGTAAATTAGTGCTGGATAGTAGGGACTAAAATAGCAATTAGCACATGGTTGCTACATAGTAGGCATTCAATAAGTATTTGTGGAAGAAATGAATGAAAAGTTTTTTTATCCATAAATTTTATGTTTAAATATTTGAACTTAGGCTAGTGGAAGCTGAGCATGTTGACCCAAATGAAGGGGGAAAGTGGGGAAACTTTTGACATTTTATAAACAAAATGTACTAGTTGAATATAACACAAACACAGTTGGTGAACTGGGGATGGAAAAGCTCATTTAAAACCTCATTTGTTTTGGCTAATAGGAGTCTTTTGTATTACCATACACATTTTAAAATAATTTGTTCTAGTTCTGTGAACAATGCCATTGGTATTTTGATAGGGATTGCATTGAATCTGTAGATTGCCTTGGGTAGTATGGTCATTTTAACAATATTAATTCTTCCAATCCAATTTGTGTCATCTTCAATTTCTTTCTTCAGTGTCTTACAGTTTTCCAAGTACAGGACTTTTACCTCCTTAGGTAGGTTTATTCCTAGGTATTTTATTCTTTTTGATGTGGTGATAAATGGAATTGTTTCCTTAATTTTGTTTTCTGATAGTTTGTTGTTAGTGTATAGAAATGCAGTAGATTTCTGTATATTAATTTTGTATCCTGCAACTTTACTGAATTCATTGATGAGTTCTAGTAGTTTTCTGGTGGCATCTTTAGGATTTTCTATGTGTAGTATCATGTCATCTGCAAATAGTGACAGTTTTACTTCTTCCCTTCCAATTTGGATTTCTTTTATTTATTTTTCTTCTCTGATTGCTGTGTCTAGGACTTCCAAAACTATTTTGAGAAAGAACAGGGCTGGAAAAATCATGCTCCCTGACTTCAGACTATACTACAAAGCTACAGTAATCAAAACAATATGGTACTGGCACAAAAACAGACATATTGATCAATGGAATAGAATAGAGAGCCCAGAAATAAACCCATATTCTTATGGTCAATTAATCTATGACAGAGGAGGCAAGACTATACAATGGAGAAAAGACAGTCTCTTCAATAAGTGGTGCTGGGAAAACTGGACAGCTACATGTAAAAGAATGAAATTAGAACATTCTCTATCACCATATACAAAAATAAACTCAAAGTGGATTAAAGATCTAAATGTAAGACTGAATACCATAAAATTCCTAGAGGAAAACATAGGCAGAGCACTCTTTGACATAAATTGTACCAATTTTTTTTTTTTGGCTCTGTGTCCTAAAACAAAAGAAATAAAAGCAAAAATAAACAGATGAGACCTAATTAAACTAAAAGCTTTTGCACAGCAGAGGAAACCATCGACAAAAAGAAAAGACAACCTACTGACTGGGAGAAAATATTTGCAAATAATATGACCGATGAAGGGTTAATATCCAAAAATATATAAACAGCTCATACAACTCAACATCAAAAAATAAACAAAAAAATGGGCAGAATAACTGAATAGACATTTTCTCAAAGAGGACGTGCAAATGGCTAATAGGCAGATGAAAAGATACTCAACATTGTTAATCATCAGGGAAATGCAAATCAAAGCCACAATGAGATATCACCTCACACCTGTCAGAATGGCTGTCATCAAAAAGGACACAAATAATGAATGTTGGCAAGGATGTAGAGAAAAGGGAACCCTTGTCTACTGGTGGTGTGAACGTAAACTGGTGCAGCCACTGTGGAAAACAGTATGCAGGTTTCTCAAAAAACTAAAACCAGAACTACCATATGACTCAGCAATTTCTTTCCTGGGTATATAGTCAAAAGAAAAAAACACACTAATTTGAATAGGTGCATGCACCCCAGTGTTCATAGAAGCATTATTTACAATTGCCAAGATATGGAAGCAACCTAAGTATGTCCATCAACAGATGAATGGATAAAGAAGAAGTGATACACACACACACACACACACACACACACACACACACACACACACACACTGGAATACAACTCAGCCATAAAAATGTGTAATAGTGCTTCTATGAGCCTCAGTTTTATTCATCTCTAAAATGATGATACTAATCCTTTACTCGATAGAGTTGTGAGGGTGTATGTTATGCATATGATAGAGTAGAAATTCTATTAACCAACTTATTGGATTAATTGATGCCTTCCATTCCATGAGGTATACAGCTTCATATATATTTAAAGAGGCTCTCTGCTCATGTTGCTACCCCAGATAATGGAAGAGAGCAATTTTAAAGATGTGTATTATAAATACATTAAAAACTTAAAATAATTTTAATTAAAATTGGAAATATCATCCATAGCAGTAATGTTCTAGCTTGTCTTTTACTAATGTCATTACCAGTGTACCACCACAAGAATAGCAATGATTATGAGAAATGCTAGTAAAATTTTTGCAGCTTGGTAAAAAATTATTATAAACGTTTTGAACTTTCTAAAGAAAAACTGGAAGGCCTTATCTCAGTTTAGGTTTATCAGTATTTTGGGTTCTTTGATTTGAAGCTCAGCGTCACTCATATTATAGAACTGGATGAAGAATCAAATGATTTAATGAACAGAGTGGATAACTTTTATTCCTTTCTCCAAAGAGACTGGATCTTTTATTTCAATTTAATATAAAATATATGTAGTCTAGGATTCAGTTTCATGAAAGCAACTTTCCCTGTATTCTGAGGAGGGAATCATGATTTAATTCTTGTGTTTATCTTTTTATTAATTTCTAGAAGTTGATTTAATAAGGTCGCAAGGGAAAAAAAAATCTTCTTTCCTCTGCATCAACATTTGCCAGAGTTGAGACTAATTTTAAGTTGGTTTGCATTGATTATATCTTTTCTGTTACTGGGAGACTTGTCTTGTGACTACATCAGTGTTTTTTTAATTGATTGAGTTTCTTCAGTTAAGGAACTCAATAAATAATTGAGGTATTTTATATATTTTAATTGAAATCTGAAGAGGTACATTCTGAGACAATAGGTGTTGTAACTAATTAGTGAACCATATTATCCCAGAGGTCAAATTGTGTTTTGGGGGGAAGAAGGAGGGGGAAATTTTCCTTTATCATTTGTACATCCTTACCTTCATAGTGGTTTGAAGTTGGCAAAAAGTTGTTCTCAGCAAACTTTACGTTGAAGTGTATGTCTTCCTGATGAAATGAAGTAAGTACAATTTTTTTTAGGTTTCTAATTTTAATGCTACTTCTCATTTAGGTTATAAAAAGTTGCCAAGTACCCTTGAAAACACACTGTCTACTTAAAACTGTGAGATTGAGTTTTCTTGTTATTAGTGACAAAAGCATCCTTACCCTGTAGGTATTTGCTCTGAACAATACATACTTTGAAAGTTTACAAGTTTCAATCAAATGGTTGTCAAAAGCAGGGTTAGGTATTGTCAGGAGAATAGATCAATTCCTTTTGTTTCTGTCCTAGCGAGCTAAATGTTTTTATATTGATTTTATAAATTTTATTTTTATTTTTTATTTTTTTATGATTTTAAAAATTTTATTTTTTCAAGCTCTTAATCTTTTTATCTATCAATCCATTCTCTTTTTTAAAGAAACTAGAAATTAGTAAAATCTGTAAACTTTTCATCTCTACCTTTCCTTGATTTTTCTGCTGCAGGCTTTTCCTACCCCTGCCTTGTTCCAGTTAAGTAGAAGACATTGGCATACTGAATAAACACTAGGTCTTTGGTTTTTTTCTCCCTTCAATTTTTTATCAGTTCTCTCTTTTTTTTTTTTATTACTTGGCTATGATCTGTCTGGCAGACCAATAGCACTCTCTGGTTCTTAGGTATTTCAGGTCTAAAATGAATGTGCTGTTTATTATTGCCAACTACCTTGTATCATGAGTATCATGAATATTTAGTGCCAAAGAGAAGAAAGAGGCTAGGTAATTAAAAAAATACTTATGTATATGGAATTCCTAAAAATCAAATTTGAATTTTAAATATTGCAGATTTTTTAAAATGATAAATCAGGGCTTAAAATCCATTTTCTACTCATACTAGTTTTCTGAATGTGAGAAAACTGCTTCTGATGAAAAGTAAAGCAATCCTTGGATATGTAAGGCATCACCACATTTCTTAATTCTGAAGCTATTTTTCTCTTTGCCTTGCAAGTTTTAATTAGTCATTTTGAAAAAGTGTTAATAGTTATGTGGAATTTAAATAAACATAATTATTTCAGATTGTTTAATTTACATATAGCTTTATTTGAAATATATTTATCACATTCTTACTTGTATTCAAGTTATTTTGTGTACATATCTCCTAATTTTGCACATTTTCCCTTACAAGGTTATAAGCAAATTTGTATCAGGCACAGGCAATATTGGCTGAGTCCGTCTTGTGAGCAGAATCTCCTATTCCTCTCCATATTGGCTTCCTTGGGTTTTGGAAGTGTAACTTTAATTATTATTATTTTTTATTATAATAAGACATAAAATTTAAATTTGGCTTCCATACAGAAAGTAGGAGCATAAGAAAGCTGAGGCTCTTACCTTTCTGCAGTGCATACCCTATTAATCAAAAGGTGTTAGCATTAAGGTAAAGGGCCTCTGGTGGTCTTTTCTGTTCCTTACCCACCAGTCCCTCACAGTTAATTCCTCTGTGGACAATCTCTATGGCCATGTGTCAGGACTAGGACAGACTTAGCAGCTCAAATCAATGTGAGGAAACCAGTAAGTTTCCTGGACTGACTTAGGGATATTGTGTTTTTTCATAGACTGACTATATAAGCTGAAGGTAAAACAATTTGGTCCATTTGACTCACCATGCAAACTGAATCTTATAACCGTTCTTTCAAATTAATTTACCAGAAACTTATTTATTGGAGCCTTATTTTGGGATGAAAGAGAGAAATAAATGACAACTGACCACAAATAACTTACCTTCAATAATTTATTTACACTATAGGAACATCAAAGGTGACAACGAATTAGGTAAAGTCTTTTTTCTCTCATCTCAATGGCTATCAACAAAATAAATTCTTGCTATCAGGAAAGATCTGGAACACATCTCCCTTTATTCTGTTGTGCCATATTAAGTTTTTCTTAGACAAGTCATTGCAAACTGGTATCACACGGGATGGATCAAGATACCAGATATATTTTGTTGGGCTCATGAAGTGTATTATTTAAAAACGGAGATTTCACATAAAAGTATGAATTTCTGGCTTCTCTTGAAAATTCAGGAGACTTGGCAAAAGTGGGCCTACATTGATGCATGTTCACTATTGGCTGGAGCTGAGCAGCTAGTGCCACCTTTAGAAGGGGTCAAAGGCTTTCTGGTATGACATGGTCCCCACCACTCACTATTTTCTCCTTAGTTCCTTATTCTCAGTTTGCTTTACTTATTTGGTATTACTTGCATAGTTCATAAAATTTGCAACCCCTGGTTTAGCCCATCATTGTGAAAAAAAAGCATAGATATATTTTTTCTTTCTGGTAGGCTAAGTTGAAAAAACCCACCAGAGAGGTAAGTTTATGTTTTCCTTCCTTCTACTGTCATAGGGGCACTCTTATAGGCTATCAGAGTTTTACTTGGTAACATAATCTTATAGGATCAGCATATCTATAAAGCTACTACCTAGACAGATAGTTTTGGATATAAACTATAAGTAAGTTGTATTATATGGCTAGTTTAAAATAACTCCATTTAAAATAACCTTTATATTATGGAAATTTTCAAACATATACAGAAATAGAAAGGATAGTATAAGAATTCCTAAATACCCATCATCTAACCTCAACAATTACCAATTATGTTTATCTTTCTTACTCTCCTTCTTCCCCTAGGACTGTACTGAAGCATAGTGAAGATGTATAATTTAATCTATAAATATTTCAATAAGTACCTCTAAAAGACACATGCCCTCTCTCTCTTTTCTCTCTTTCTTTCTTTCTCCCTCTCTTCTCTCTCTTTCCCTCTCTCTGTGTGCGTGTGTATATATATGTAGTATACTACATGACATATATATAAAATTATGCCATATATATATTCATACCAAAAATAAAATCATACCAAATAACAATTCCTTAATATCAAATATCCAGTTAATTTTTAATTTGATTATTTCATAAATGGGTTTCCTCTCCATCTCTTTTTTTCCCTTACAATTTTTTTGTTTGAAGAAAGCAGATTGTTTTCCTGGATTTTGCTTCCTGCGATTGCCTTCCTGCGATGTAGTTCAACACATCATTCTGTCTTCTACATTTCCTATAAATGACTGGGTATATCTAGAAGCTTGATTAGATTTGGTCTCCTTTTTTTTTTTCAAGACTATTTCAAAAGTGGTTTTATGTGTTTCATTAAGAGGCACATAATGTCTGATTTTCTTTGTTTTTGTGATGCTAGCAGCCATTAACCAATTATACATGATTCAGATTTAAACAATAATAATTCAAAACAAGAATAGACTAGAATTGCCATAAAAGTAGTACAGCTGAACTCTAGGAATTTAGAGGAGGAAAAAAATAACTTAGGACTAAAGTGATCAAGAAAAATTTTATGGAAACTGGTGCTTAAGATACATCTTGAAGAATGAGAATGATAAAAGGATACAACATATTAGCCAGTTTAAGCTAAGTTATACAGTGATAAATGACTCAGAAATCCCAGGGGTTTGTAATAACAAGAAAGGTTTATTGTTGTAGTAACAGCAAGAAAGGTTTATTTCTTGCTTCCAGTGTATGTCCACTGTGGGTCAGTTATAGCTTTGCTCCACATCTTCATGTAACAACCCAGGCTGATGGAGTAGCTTCTGTTTGGGACATTTCTGGTCTCATACAAGAGGAAAAGAGACCATATTAGAACCATGCAATGGTTCTTTGTAAAGCTTTTGCTTGGAAATGGCACATGTCACTTCTGCTCACATTTCTGTTCAAGACTTATAGCAAGCCTGCTACTAACAGGATGGGTTGTATAATCCTGCCATAGGACAGGGCAGCAAGTATTTGAAAGAATACTATACTCTGTGAAGGAAAGATTTCTGGGTGAGAAAGGAAAGGGTATTCTGGGTATTCTGAGAATACTGTCTCTCCGCTCTTCTTAGAGATCCTAGGGCAAGGAGAAAGGAAGAGCCTCTTCTTTTTCTTTTGCAAGAGAAATTGTACCATCTGGGCAGAGCCAGGTTTTAGAGTAAGGAGGTAGTGGGAACATTTAATGAAGAGTAGAGGAGCATTGGGGAGAGTGTATAAGAGGTGCAAATCACATTAGTGCTAGGAGGTAGGTGACATGGGGAGCTAGACTGGATGCAGAGTGATTAGACAGCCTTAAGAAGGGTAAATAATGAAGAGGTAGTGGAGAATTTGTAGCAAAGTTAATCTCAGAAAATTCTAAGGGAATCAAAGGATCATAGGGATGAAGGAGATTGTTGAAAGGTGAGCAGAAGGAACTTGGATGGAATGAACTGTTCCAGGGTTCCAAATTGATGGAAAGTAGTATAAGTGCCTTTGGGAGCTTAAACTCCCAGGTATGAAGAGACCTTTGGACAGGCTGGGTTTTTTTGTTGTGTGTGTGTGTGGCCATTTCCCCAGATAGATAAGGAAGTAGATGACACCCCAAACTTAAGGATTTAAATGAGAAGGGCCCAGAACAGGTTGCGACAATAGGGACATTTCAAAGTAAGGATCTATATGGTGCTTGATGACTGGATGTGATGAAGAGAAGTTGCTTTGTCTATATTTATGAATGCTCACTATTTATTAGGCACCTTATATACATTATATTTAAGCCTTACAAAGTCCTACAAGGTAAGTGAAATGAATTTCTATTTTTATAGACATGGAACTTAAGTTCAGAAGGGGTATAATAAATTTGCCTAAGCTCACACAACTAGTAAGAAGTAGAAACAGAAGTAGAAACAGATCCAGTTGACTCCAAGGTCCTTTGCTGTTCCTTCTATATGATATCTTTCAGAGAGGAGAGAGAAAGGAATAAAAAAAGATTGGGGTTTCATTGACAGAAATGGAAGAATCAAAGGAAGAAATGGTTTTGTTGTGGAAAGGATAGGTTTAGTTTAGGCATGTTGAATTTGAGGTAGTAATGGGATATTGGTGTGGATATGATGAAGATGCAGTTAGAAATTTGAGACTTGATTCTGAGAGAGCCAGGAGAGGAGATAAAATCAGTGAAAGTGTGCATAGTTGAGTATATAAGTATAGATATATATTATATAAAGAGTGAGTTGGATATAAAAATGAATCATTTATTTAAAGATTTTTAAAGATTACAGTATGTAAAATTTCTGAGTTTTATAAAGCTTTCAATATATTCATTTTAAAATATATTTTATTTCATGTATGCAGATTTATGAAAAATTATTTAATAGCTCTATTGAAAATAATAATGTATATAAATATATAAAATTATACATGTATGTATCTTTAAATATATACTAAAACTAATTCCTGCAAGGGGAATTTACATTATATTGGCTCTAATAACTTTGCACGGGGATCTTTGGACTCAGAATATTAATAATTGATGATTTTAATATACCACATAATATTCTGTCTTCTAAATGAAAGGTTATTATATGTGAATATTGCAGTCATATAATAGTGTGGATTAAATGGTGTACTAAATCTCCCGGCTTCACTGGGAGTTTCACTTGTATATTTTAAAATAAACGTTTATTGAGAGCTTGCTTTGTGCTAAATAGTTTTCACATGGGTTATTTCATTTAGTTCTCAAGTGGCCCTGTTAGATTTGAGATTTTTTTCATAGTGAAGAGGATATAACTTTAATATGATATGTTAGAGATGATAATATTATCATTTTTATACCACTTTAGAACATACACAGAAATTTCTGCATAATTCATATTAGTACAAGAGTCATTGTGTTAAACATGTACTATGTGTTACAGGACTCTGAAACTTATTTAGTTCTTACAGGCCAACTGTGAGGAGGGTATTATTATCATTTTTACAATGGGAAATGTGAGACTCATGTAGTTAAATAGCTTGGCCAAGGTTATATGCCCAGTAAGTGACAGATCACAGATGATTTTAAGTACATTACAGTTTAAGCCATTACAATTAGTACTGCTATCGGCCTCGGCCTTGTCAGAAATTGTGCACAATAGCTAAAAGAAAATAAAATCTGAAAAACAAATGTCATCTCCACATTAGTATTGCATTTCATTTTAGTGCTTAGTGCCATTATAGAAATCATACCAATATTTGAAAGATATTTGTTTTTAATTTGTTTGGATTTGTTTTACAAAATTGTTTTAGAGCACAATTATGTCTAGGGGCAGGAGATTTAACAGATGATCACTAGCTTTCCCCCACTCCTCAGCCCCTAAGTAGAACATGCAATTACTCTTTTTTTTTTTTTTTTTTTGCGGTACGCGGGCCTCTCATTGTTGTGGCCTCTCCTGTTGGCGGAGCACAGGCTCCGGACATGCAGGCTCAGCGGCCATGGCTCACGGGCGTAGTCGCTCCATGGCATGTGGGATCTTCCCAGACCAGGACACGAACCAGTGTCCCCTGCATCGGCAGGCAGACTCTCAACCACTGTGCCACCAGGGAAGCCCCTGCAATTACTCTTTTAGGAAAGAAATAGAAAATTATATAATTGAAGGCATACCCACCAGGAAAGAGTTAAAAAGTGCCTTGGTCCTTCAGATACTCTCTTGTATTTTTATATCATTCAACTACTGTAAGATCTGTTGCTTCTGTGAGGAGAGAATACTGTGAAGAGATAATATTTTATAAGTTTCTGAAATATTTCAGCATGATAGAGCTGATTGGAATGGCATTTTATATTTGAACTTATTTTTACATTTTTAAAGAGCAAAGATACAGACATATAGCTTGTTTTTACATATGTATTTTTTTAAATCAGTCAAGCAACATTGTTGATTTAAAACAAAGGAGAATTTCTGTTCCTTTAAATGATAAGTAGAGGCATTTCATTGACATCACTTTTGGATTTGCTTGTGCAAGTCCTATCTACCCTTTTTTGGTATGTTGTGAGGAAAAACATAACCTCCCCTGCTTGGTAGAAAATAAAAGTACCTACTAAGCCTGTACTACAGATGATAAAACTACCAGGACAGGCCTAGTTTAAGCTGTGAAAGCTACTTATCTATATAACATGCCTTTCCTGGGCTTGTCCCCTCATTGTTCCTGACTGCCTAGACCATATCTCATCAGTGATATCCTGTCAGAGCTTTTTCTCCATGGGCAGGGCATCAAGCTACATATCTCCCAAAGATCAGTTTTCTTTACTTTAAAATACACGTCTTGTCTCTTCCTTCAAAGCTCTATCATGTGCTGTTTTCTGAGAAATTAATCCATTATTTTATGTTGATGCACAATCATCTATTATTCTTCTCAGCCTACTTGGGGACTGAGGCGGTATATTTATACTAGGCTTAGCTGAGCATTTGAATGGTAGCACAGTCAAGCTGTATGATCTTGGGCATGTATGGTAACTTCTCTGAGTCTCATTTTCTCCTATGATAAATGGTACAAGTACAGGTTTATTTCTAGGATTAAGTGTGTAGTGCTATATATATGTAAGGCAGTATCACTAAGGCATTTTTGTGGTGTTATCTAGATACTCAAGAACTTACTCTAATGGGAATTTCAGATGCTGTGGCTTACTGGAGAAAGAAGCATTTTTGAGTACGTACAAAATATAGTCTGGTACCAATACTAATTCTCCTGTAGTTACCATTCCTACTACTTTTAAGAAACTGGGATGGAGTTTAGAGAGAATTGGGATTGAAGTGACTTTTATAGCTATAGAACCAATTTTTTTTCCAGATGTTCTTTGTGTTGGTTATATGCAATGATCCTAGATGTATTTGATTTAGAACTCCTTATGTAAATAGTGAAACCTGTCAGAGGAAGCAGGGCCATTATGAGTGGAAATCTGATCAGACCAAGAAAGCAGAGACTTTTTTCTTTTGCTTCACGTGGGCAGGGCTTTCCTTTAAAAAAAAATTAACTTCAGAGATATAATGTACAGCATGTTGAATATAGTTAATAATATTGTACTGTATATTTGAAAGTTGCTAAGAGTGTAGGTCTTAAAAGTTCTCTTCACAAGAAAAAGAATTGTAACTGTGTGGCAATGGATGTTAACTAAGCTTGCCATAGTCATTTCTCACTATAAACATATGTTAAATCATTATGTTGTACACCTAAAATGAATACAATGTTATATGTCAGTTATATCTCAACTTAAAAACCAAAACACACAAAAATAATGTCAACATATTTTCATTTTGCCAGAAACCTTCTTTATCGCTGAGGGGAGAAGGTTCATTCTAGAGAGGGCTGTCTCTATTGTAGCTCTGCAAAGCCCTGTGAAATACAGGGAAAGTAAGATGCCTGAGCAGGAAATAGGCTAAGTGACCTTACAATTCTCTTATTTCCTCTTTCCCTCCTGAGGAATACATGAAATTGCCTGTTGGTACTCTCAGATAGTATGCTTATAATCAACTAGATAAATGGGCAGATAAAAAACTTGATTCAAATTGCATCCTTGATTAAAGAATAATTAGAGGACAAGTTCAAGCTATTTTTATTCTCTCTGTGTTTTGTACTTCTAAACTGTTTAAAAGAAGCTTCATATTGTCCAAATATAGATGTATTTTTGTATTTTCTTTTATAATAATATATTTGTAAATTTGATGACATACTGTTTTAGACAAGCTAAACATGCACATAGCAAAGGACTATATTTCTTGCCTTTGAGTCATCATATATACTTTGCTTACTTTAAATAAATGATCAAAAATTTCTTTTCTGAAGTAAATAATCAAAAGGTCAAGTATAGCTCAGATTTATTAAAAAAGAAAAAAATGAATTATTTATTTTGGTTATATTTTTATAGGTATTTCCAGCTATTTGTGTAGTTAAGAGCATGAACTTGAGTTATACTGCTGCCTGAGTTCAAATTCTGGCTATTTACCTGCAATTATTTTAAGAATTAATTGAGTTAATATTTGCAAAGCAATTAGTACAGTGCCTAGCACATAGTAAACATGATGTAATTTGTTAAACAAATTTTAAAAGCTACATTGTTAGAAATCAGATGACCTTTCAAGTTCATGGTACTTGTATAGTATTTGAACAAAGTATGAGCTCAGTGGACATTTTTGGATTTGTGGTTACCTTACACATAATATGCTTGACAAAATTTTAGATGAATGACACCAAACACAAAAAATGCTTACCATTATTTTATTTGTTGTTACATTGTTATTTTACATGCTATTTTACATGTTATTTTCAATGATTCTTATATTTTCTAGAAGCATTGAAAATATATTTAATTTGTTTTCTGAATACTGATAACAGATCTCTTGAATCTCACCTCTCTATAGGTATATCAGCTTAGTCACCTAGTTGTTAAGAACTGCTGAATTGGTTTGCCTTTAGGAAGAACTATTTTGGATTGTCCAGCTCTTGTTATCATAGTGCTAATGTAAAAGTGTTAACAGTATACCAAAGCTCCTTGTATATACCAAAGGCTTGTTTCTTAGAAAATGGAATCAATAATTTCAAAACTCTTATGATTGAGATTGTTTTTTTGCCTCTTGACATTTGTGGATAAAATTAGAGTTTCTCTAGTGATTTGGAATGGAGTATAAAAAAATAAAAGTATTAAATATAGTTGGCAATCATGCTAGTATATGCATATGTGTTTTATAGAGCTGTTTTTTTCCCCTAGAGTGGTTGTATTTTACATAGATCATTTCCTTTAGCAGCAGGGAAGTGGTTTCCTAGAGGAATAAGTGAAATCAAATCTTCTCTAGATTTGGGGGATAGATGATGTTAGATAGTTACTCCGGTATCACAGAAACATGTTCTTACAAAGAGATATGAGAAGAGAAAAGAAAGCTTATAATTTGGAATAATAGGTAATTGGTAGTACTGTATAAGATACATTTAGAATACATAGATGAATATAGGTGTCACTTTGTTGTTTACTGTGGGCATTGGTATCACATAAGTAAGTTAACCCCTTAAGTTTCGTAGTACACTTATGGGACTTTGGGATTCAATACAGAAGAAAGATTAGCAAAATATTTCATTTTAAAAGAATCTGTTAAATAAAAATATGTGACAAATTGGTACAAAATATTTTCAAAATGAACCTACCATACAAGAAGTGGAGCTATCAAAACTCTAGTACACTGCTGGTGGCAGTATAAACTGGCACAATCACTTGAAAAACCATTTGGCAGCATCTATTTAAGTTGGGCATATGCACACCCTATGACCTAATGCTAGGCGTGTACCCTTCCTCCAAATGTGTATATATGTGCACCAAAGACATGTACAAGAATATTGATAGCAGTATTATTTGGAATAGCTGACAATTGGAGCAACCCAGTTGTCCACCAAGAATGTATGGCTAAATTGTTGTATATTACTACAATGTAAATCTCTACAGCAATGAGAATGAATGAACCACAAGCAACATAGTGTTGAATGAAAGAAATGGATTCAAAATGATATGCCTTATGATTTCATTAACATAAAGTCCAGGACCAGTAAAAGCTACTCAGTGTTAGAAGTCAGGATAGGATTTACCTTTGGGAGAATAGGAGATAGTGATTGAGAAGTGGCAGGATGATGACTTTGGGGTTCTGGAAATGTTCTATTTCTTGTTGTGGGTAATTATTGTACAACTGTTTTTATTGTGATAATTCATCGTTCTTCATATTTCAGATTTGTGCACTTGTCTGCATGTATGTTATATATAGATAAAAAGAATTAAAAAATAATCTTTTCCAGGATCTCAGTGAATTGTTACAGTATCTGGAATACCTAAGAGAGGAACAGTAGGATATAATTTAAAAGACATTAGATACCTGCATAGTTTTCTCCCTCTTCATCAAGTCTGTACTCAAATGTCAGCTTCTCAGTGAAACCTTCCTTCACTCTTCTGTGCATGCACCTTTCCCTGCTTTTTTTCTCCTTTGCCCTTATCAACATTTAATTTATTATAATTTTCCTTTTTTATCCTGTTTATTATTTGTTTCTCATCGCCATATCACTCTTAGGTACTAAGAGAATATAAGCTCCAAGAAGGCAATAATTTTAGCCTCTGTTTTTCACTCAGATCACAGAGCAGTGCTCAACCCATAATGGCTAAATGAGCGAGAAAATTTATAAGTAAAAGAATAAATGAATGAATGACAACTAGTGAGCTGAGGCTGGAGAGTTAGAGAGAGGCCAGATGATCTATGGTTCATAGGTCAGGTTATTGGATTTAGATATCCTTCTAAATGCAATGGTAAGTCATCAAAGATTTGAAATGGGAAATGATATGGTCTAATATATGTTATAAATTTATAATTTATAACAAGAGTGATAACTGGGGGAACTAGGGAGGAAGCAGTAACCCGAAGTTGTTAGTGGCTCCAGTCATGATGATGGTTGTAGAGCTAGAATAAAATGGGATATTGTTTTAAAAAAAAGGCATTAGAGTAGGAGAAATTGGATCTCGCTCGCTCGCTCTCTCTCTCTCTCTCTCTGTCTCTCTCTCTCTCATAAGGACCTTTCTATCTACTCAGTTGAGGCAAGTTTTTTCTGCTCTTTAAACCTCAAATACTCATCTATAAATAGAGAAAATAGTATTAGTGAGGATCAACAACATGGTTGATTTTAAAGTATTATACAATATGGTATAATTGTAACTGTTCTTATTAAATGAATCAAAGAAGTACCAAAGATCAAGGGTCATTACATTCAAAGATCCGAACATCTGTAGATAATAGATACTGCATTTAAGCAAGCAATGATTTTTGAAAAGCTGAGAAACATGTGAGTTCTTAAAGGGTGTGCTGGAGGGTCCCGATCTATTGGCTCTTTCATCATGATATGTAAGCATTCTTTGTCTCTCATCTACAGAACAGCAAATCCATTCCTCAAACAAGTATCCCCTGTTGCTATTGCTTCATAGCTGAGCTTTTTGAGACAGTCTATATTTGTGATTTATTTTTCCTCACTTCCTTTCCTCAGCTCACCATCAAGCTTCCACACCTATCACTGTAAGAAAAATGCACTCTTTCAACCAGTACTCCTGCTTTTAGCTTCACTTGCACTTCCATTTTCAGAGCTATTCTGGGCTTCCATAGTGAGAATCAGCCTGCTTCTGGGCTTTGCACTATTGCCACCATAGGTTTGAGCTTTCTTTGTTCTTTGTACTTGCCATTTGTCTGTTAGCTTTCCAGCTTCTAAAATTTTACCATTACCTCCTTTTCTCCTCTTCCTTTGGGTTTATATAATTTTAATTCCTCTCATTCTTGGCATTTTAGTGAAATTTTCAGAAGGGAGTTGTGATAAATACCAGTTTTTAACATACCAGGTTTAACAAGAGGGCCTATTAATGTTATTCACTTGGTCAAGTTATTTCATATCTGTGACCTTTAGTTTCCTTATCTGTGATTAATAAATTATTTGGATGATCACCAGGGTCTCTTTAGCTCTAAAATTTTCAATGTTCTTATTTTATTTTTGGTAGAGTATGGGCAATAAACAAAAACAAAAAAAAAAAGGATTTTTTATCATTTAGTATTTTGAGCACCCAAAACAATTTATGCATTATTATAAGTAAACTTCCACATTAATAACACATGCATGGTTATTTATGATAGATTGAAAATCAAGTTCAGAATGTGATTTTGACATTCTTCATTAATTCAGTGGTCTTTGCTTCTTACATGTTTTTTCTTATACTAAATGAGAGTTCAGTGATTGTGTTATTTTGTCTGGTTTAGGAATTTTCTTCCTAATCCTTTGATCATTTATATGACTTTCAAATTTCAATAGAACATGGCATTGGAATCTTGTCTTTCATATAGTCCTAGTATTTTATTTGCAATAAGATTTATATTCCCATCAAGTTTTTAAAAAATGATTATCTGAGAGTCATAATATTGTCGATTCAAAATTTGGTATCTACTTACATTTAAATGTAAAAGCACTGTCAGGGAATCTATTCAGAAGTACAATTTTTATGATTTCAGAAGAAATACTGAAGAAACCAGGTATACATAACTGATCTATGGTTATTCTACTATGCTTAAAAATTCTTTATGGATTTCTATAAATATGAAAACAATTGAAAAATATTCATGATTGAAGTAGGTGTTCAGAGTATTAGCAAATTCTAATTTTACTAAGTTTTATGTAGTGCTGGGATACTACTTAATATTGAACACATCTTATCACCATTCACTATTTTTGATTCTTTTCTCTTAAAAAACTATCATTTTAAGGAATATCCAGGTATACACAAAATAGTACTTTGGCTGCAACAGTGAAGTTCAATCAACATTTAATTAGTACCTTTGATATCAAGAGCTAGACTCTGGAGCTCTTGTCAAATCCAATGAGCTTCATATTTGAAACAAAATTGAGAAAATTATTTTAAATTATAAAAAGGGAAATCTAAGTAGGGCATAAGGAAGAAAATCTTCCTGGTAAATATAACAACAGAGATAAAAGAGGCAAGGAGTAGAATCCATTTTCTGGATTTATTTATAATTATGGCATTAGATTGTTCATGAGCTGGATTAGGAAACTGGCCTAGAGGCTTACCTAATTAGAATAGCCCACACTTATCTGTCTGGTACAACCCTATAAAGTAAACACTATTATTATCTTTATGAGAAAACTAAGGCACAGAGATGTTAGATACATTACCATCTTGCTAGTCTTTGGTGGAGCTGTGATTTGAACTCAGGTAGTCTCAATATATTATATTATTATATGAATATAAATATACTGGTATTTATATATTATAATATGTAAATAAAATATTTCAAAATGAAAATAGAGTAAAATCCCTCTTATCTGGTACAGTCTGAATCAATAGTCAGTTTATTAGAAAAGTGTGTTAAAACAGTAAATCATAGAAGTGATACATATATACTTTTAAAAACATGACTATATAGGAGTCAGCCAAGATAGAGGAGTAGAAAGACCCTGTGCTCACCTCCTCTCATGAGCATACCAGAATCACAAATATCTGCAGAACAACCATCAGTGAAAAAGACTGGCACCTATCAGAATAGATCTTCTACAACTAAAGACATAAAAATGGAACCACAATGAGATGGGTAGGAGGGGTGGACTTGTAATATAATCAAGTCCCATACCTCCAGGTGAGCGACCCACAAACTGGAGAATAATTATATTGCATAGGTTCTCACACAGGAGTGAGAGTTCTAAGCCCCATGTTGGGCTCCCCAGCCTGGGGGTCCTACACCAGGAAGATGAGCCCCCAGAGCATTTGGCTTTGAAGGCCAGAGGGGCTTAATTTCGGGAGCCCCACAGGACTGGGGGAAATAAAGACTTCACTCTTAAAGGGTGCACACAAAACCTCATGTGCACTGCTGGTCTTGGAGAGTCTCCTGGAGGGGCAGGGTGCAGCTGCAGCTCACCCTGGTGACACAGACATTGATGACAGCCATATTTGAGAACATTCTACCATGTGAACACTGCTGCTGGTGGCTGCCATCTTGGAACCCTCCCTCTAGGTCATTAGCACCAAGACCTGGCCCCACCCAACAGCCTGTACACTCCAGTGCTGGGATGCCTTAGGCCAGACTAACTGGGCAGGGACACAGCCCCACCCATCAGCAGACAGGCTACCTAAAGAATTTCTGAGCCAAGAGCTGCCTCTAAACATAGCCCTGCCCACCAGAGGACCAAGACCTGGCTTCACCCACCAGTGGGTGAAGCCTGCACTAGCCTGTAGCCCAGCCTCACCCACCAGGGAGCAGAAAACAGATGCAAGAAAACCATGATGCCACAGCCTGGGGATCCAGCCCACCTACAGCAGGCCAGACCATACCCTGGGACCAGCTGGGCCCTGGCCCTGACCACTAGCAGGCCAATGCAAGCTTTGGGACACCTCAGATCCCATACCCAACTGTGTCGGGAACTGGCCTCCACCCCCACCAACCATCTAAAACAAGCTCTGGGGTCCCTGGCCCCTGCAGACAGACTCCAGGAACTGACTCTGCCTGCCAGTAGTCTGTCACTAACCCCAGGACCTGGCTTCATCCACCAGTGGGCAGGAAACAGCTCCAGAGTCTTCAGGACCCTGACTCTGCCCACCAGTGAGCCAGCACTGGCCTTGGGGGACCCTAGGGTTCTGTAGCCAGCTGCCTTGTGACCAGGCGCTGCTAAACAGCAGCCAGCAGCGTCCACACAATGCAGGGCCTGGCAACCAACCGGGCTAGGGGCCAACTAAGTCTACCAGACCCCCCATATAGTCAGCCTGCCACAACAGAAGGACCCATGCAGCTCTCATAGGGGGAAACCCCTAGAGCATATAGCTTGGGTGACAGAGGGGAGTACACTGCTGCAACGCATAGGAGATCTCCTACAGAAGGCCACTTCTCCAAGGTTGAGAAATGTAACTAACCTACCACGTACATAAAAATACAAATAGCAACTTAGACAAAATGAGGTGGCAGACAAACATGTTCCAAAGGAACAAGACAAAACCCCAGAAGAGGAACTAAGTGAAGTGGAGATAGGCAGTCTACCTGAGAAAGTTCAGAGTAATGACCATAAAGATGATCAAAGAACTTGGGAGAAGAATGGATGGACAGGGTGAGAAGTTAGAAGTTTTTAACAAAGAGAAAATATAAAGGACAGCCAAACAGAGATGAAGAATACAATAACTGAAATGAAAAGTACACTATAAGGAATCAATAGCAGACTAAATGATACAGAGGAACAGATCAGTGAGTGGGAAGACAGAGTAGTGGAAATCACTGCCGCTGAACAGAAAAAAGAATGAAAAGATATGAGGGCAGTTTAAGAGACCCCTGGGACAACATCAAGCACAGTAATATTCATATTATAGGGGTCCCAGAAGAAGAGAGAGAGAAAGGGTCTGAGAAAATATTTGAAGACATAATAGCTGAAAATTTCTCTAACTTGGAAAAGGAAACAGTCGCCCAAGTCCAGGAAGTACAGAGAGTACCATACAGGATTAAGCCAAAGGGGAACACACCAAAACACATTGTAATTAAAATAATAAAAATTAAAGATAAAGAGAGAATATTAAAAGAAGCAAGGGAAAAGCAACAAATAACATACAAGGAAACTCCCGTAAGGCTATCGGCTGATTTTTCAGCAAAATCTCTGCAGGGCGGAAGGGAATAGAATGACATATTTAAAGTGATGAAAGAGAAAAACCTAGAACCAAGAATACTCTACTCTGCAAGGCTCTCATTCCGATTTGATGGAGAAATCAAAAGCTTTACATACAAACAAAAGCTCAGAGTTCAGCACCACCAAACGAACTTTACAACAAATGTTAAAGGGATTTCTCCAGGCGAAAAAAGGCCACAACTAGAAACAAGAAACTTATGAAATGAAAAAGCTTGCTAGTGAAGGGAAACATACAGTAAAGGTAGGAAATCATCCACACATAAGCTAGTAGGGAGGTTTAAAAACAAAAGTAGCAAAATCATCTATAACCACAATAAGCAGTTAAGGGATACACAAAACAGTTAGATGTAAAATATGACATCAAAAACAGTAATCATGAGGGGTGGAGAGTACAAATGCAGGGTTTTTAAAATTCTCCAACACCATATGCAAAAATAAACTCAAAATGAATTAAAGACCTAAATGTAAGACCAGATACTATAAAACTTCTAGAGGAAAACATAGGCAGAATGCTCTTTGACATAAATCACAGCAATATTTTTGGATCCGTCTCCTAGAGTAATGGAAATAATAGCAAAAATAAACAAATGGGACTTAATTAAAAGCTTTTGTACAGCAAAGGAAACCTTCAGCAAAATGAAAAGACAGCCTACTGAATGAAGAAAATATATGCAAATGATATGAATAATGAGAGACTAATATCCAACATATATCATACAATTCAAAATAAAAAAAAGAAACATCCCGATTAAAAAATCAGCAGAAGAACTGAATAGATATTTTTCCAAGGAAGAAATGCAGGTGGCCAACAGGCACATGAAAAACTGCTCAACATTGCTAATCATCAGGGAGATGCAAATCAAAACCACAATGAGATATCACCTCACACCTGTCAGAATGGCTCTCATCAAAAAGAACACAAATAACAAATGTTGGCAAGGATGTGGAGAAAAGGGAACCCTCGAACACTGTTGGTGGGAGTGTAAATTGGTGCAGCCACTGTGGAAAACAGTTTGGAGGTTTCTCAAATAACTAAAAATAGAACCACCATATGACCCAGAAATTCCATTTCTTGATATATATCCAAAAAAAACAAAAACACTAATTCGAAAAGATACATGCACCCCAATGTTCATAGCAGCTTTATTTACAATTGTCAAGATATGGGAGCAACCTAAGTATCTATCAACAGATAAATGGATAAACAGTGGTATATATACAAAAAGGAATACTACTCAGCTACAAAAGAGAATGAAATTTTGCCATTTGCAGCAACATGGATGGACTTGGAGGGCATTATGCTAAGTGAAATGAGTCAGACAGAGAAAGACAAATACTGTATGATACCACTTATATGTGGAATTTAAAAAGTACGACAAACTAGTGAATGTAACGAAGAAGAAGCAGACTCACAGGTATAGAGTACAAACTAGTGGTTACCAGTGGGGAGATGGGGGACAGGCAATTTAGTTGTAGGGGAGTGGGAGGTACAAACTATTGGGCATTAGATAGGCTACAAGGATATATTGTACAACATAAGAAATATAGCCAATATTTTGTAATAACTGTAAATGGAGTATAACCTTTAAAAATTGTATAAAAATTAAAAAAAGAATGCATGTCTTAAACCAGAAAAAGATGAATATATATTTGCATAATATGTTGTCTACATTTTCCAAGTTTGTTTTCTTCAAAGTTGAGCAAGAACTTAAAGACACTTGTAAAGCAAGCTGTGTAAAGAATCCTTCTAAGACTTTTATAATTTTAAGTCTTTTTACAGTTGTCTATTGTGTACTTAATCCAAGAATAGTTTTTTAGGTACTTACCTTCACCTTCTTAAAATTTCTGCAAGCATTCAACTATATTTCTATTATAAACATTGCCCTTTCATATTTATATTTCAGCAGTTTATGTAATATTTAATTAAAGTAATAATAAGTGCAGCTGACAGAAATAGTTTTATTATTGGATAAAATGGACTTCTTAGAAACAATATAACTTGACTGATAGAAGCCGAAGTGCAGGGCAAACTTGAGATTAGCCTCTTAGCCTTGAGCAGTTAATATGCCATGGACTCAGTAAGAATGTTTTACGGAGGATATGAGGAATGTCCGTTTATCTGGTAAGTTAGTTAAGGAGAAGAGCAGTTTTAAAAAGCTTCTATTTATGCATCCAAAAGAACTGAAAGCAGAGTGTTGAAGAGATTTTTGCACATCCATCTTCATAGCACCATTATTCACAATAGCCAACAGGTGGAATCAATCCAAATGCCCATGAATGGGTAAACAAAATGTGGTAAACACACACAATAGAATAGTATTAAGTCTTAAAAAGGAAGGAGATCTTGGCACATGCTACAGCATGGATAAACTTTCAGGACATTATGCTAAGTGAAAGAAGCCAGTCCCCAAAAGACAAATCCTATATGATTCCACTTATATAAGGTATTTAAAGTAGTCAAATTCATGGAAACAGAAGATAAAATGTTGGTTACCAGAGGCCAGGTAATAGGGGAAAAGGGGAGTAGTTGTTAGTGTTTTAGTTTTGCAAGATGAGAAAGTTCTTGAGATCTGTTTCACAATGCCATGAGAATACTTGACACTACTGAACTGTACACTTAAAAGTGGTTGTGGTAAATTTTATGTTACATGGTTTTACCAAAAATAAAGAAAAAAACTTCTATTGTGTGCTATTTTTTTCTGCTTTTTATAGCTTACATACATTTTTTTTTTTTTTTGCGGTACGCGGGCCTCTCACTGTTGTGGCCTCTCCCGTTGCGGAGCACAGGCTCCGGACGCGCAGTCTCAGCGGCCATAGCTCATGGGCCTAGCCGCTCCGCAGCATCTGGTATCTTCCCAGACTGGGGCACGAACCCGTGTCCCCAGCATCGGCAGGCGGACTCTCAACCACTGCGCCACCAGGGAAGCCCTATAGTTTACATACATTTTTTTAAAAATTCAGAAAATATGAATGAAAGAAAATCACCCATAAATGCATTTTCTCTAGTATAACCATTGTTAATATTTTGGTGTATATCCTTCCATTCCTTTATCCATACATATCAGGGACATGTGTTTGTATGTGTATAAACAATGTATATTTTTATTTATATTTGAACTAAAATATAATACTTTTTAAATAACCAGTTTTAAGAAAACACTATTTATTGTGAATATCTTTAAATAAATATGTGATGCCAAATTTTCATATTGGCCTCATGTTTTATGACTGAATGTTCTGCGGTATAGATATACTATAATTTATTTAATTTTCCCCTATTGATGGGCATTGAGGTTTTCTAGTTTTGCCTACTGTAAACAGCACTGAAATGAAATTCTTTTTATATACTTTGACCAGAAAGAAGTGGAATAATGCCTTTGAAATTCTGAAAGAAATTATTTCCAATCTAGAATCCTATGTCCAGCCAAATTTTCAGTTAAATGTAAGGATAGATTAAGGTGATGTTTAGACATGTAGGAAATAGGAATTTGTATTTCTGAGCCTTCCTGTCTCAGCAAGTTGCTTGGAGATATATACCAGCAAAATAAAGGAGAATATGAAGAAAGAGAAAACTGGATCCAATCCCAAGGGATAGTGAAGGAAAATCAGAAGTTGACGGCTAGGCAGCAAGCTTAGGGAATGAATCAGTCCAGATTAGAGTGGGAAGACAGATGATTCTTGGAAGAATACGTCTGGAGAAAAAAGGGTTCCTATGCAATAGATGGCTGAAGGTACCTATTCATTTGTCAGAAAAAAAAAAAAAAACACATATGAAAACAATAGGAAAAAATAAAACACAACACAAATAATTTTTTTAAATGTGGTGAAATAAAATGCAATGCAGTTTGAAGCAGTTGATAGAGTGTGAGAAAAGAGAGTACATTTTGCCATGATGCAAAGAATATTCTTCAAATGGTCTATGGGTTATGACATTGGACCCACAAAAAAAGAAGTGCTATCCAAATATACTATCTGGTCCTGCAGTGAACTATTTTGCTAGTGTTGGTTGATTAATATTCGACTTTCAGACAGAGCATGGAAATTGTAATTATATTTATAGAAAATTATATAAAAGTAGAAGAATGTAAAACTCTTAACAGTTTGGCAGTAAGGATTTAGTTCATGCAAGAGGGGAGGTGGTGAAGTGGATTAAAGAATGAGGGAAGTGTATGGACAGTAACATCTTCACGTGACAGGGAAGAAAGTTTAGAAGGAGACTAGTGTTAAGAAAAAAAGAAATATAAATATGTGTTTATTATTTAAGTTTATAAAACTATCCTATAATTATAAAAAATATTGGCAAAGAGAGGTATATGTGAGCTAAAGCCTAATCTTTTACAGAAGGGTATCACAATATATCTCCTAAATTGATAAGTTAAGAAATTGAGATATATACATACTATTTAGAGATATGGAGGATTTAGTCTAGAAGAACTAAAGTCAGGAATGGTTAAAAGAGGACTGGGACCAGGGATGGAGAAGAGTGGAGGTGTACATCAATATTTTTAAACTATATGCATGTGTATGGTTAAAAGAAAAAAGTAGTATAGGGATTTGTCTGAAGTCATTTTAATGCTCTGTGATACTGAGACCATTTTGCAGCATGAACTTAAGTGAATCTGGAGATGCTTTGTTTTGAGTTTTTTAAACAGCTCTTTTATATGAGAAAGTGTTATCTGTACCTAATCAGAAAATGGTTGAGGGCTTCCAAAATTGAGGACAGTTTTCTTGAATGACAAAGATGAGAAAAATGGGCCTCATAGTGATTGCTCTTGTTAGAGGTAGTTTCCCTCATTTGAACTATTTTGCCACTTTACATCTCTACTAGGATACTAAATATCTGTCTAATATAGTTATTATACAGATAAACGTTTTAACTCCCTAATTACTGCTAGGCTAGATTAGTACATAAAAGCGGGGTGTCCTTGTCATATTGTGTTTACATATTATGTCGTGTCTTCAAAAGGCACAATGCTTTTCATGTAGTAATGTCTTCCTTTTTAGAAATATTTAACAAATATGTGGGCACCTTTTATTTTCTAGGCAGCATACTAGACTCAATGTATAGAGGTGAATAGAACAGATATAGCCCTTGCCCTCAGGGAAGTTGCATTCTAGCTGGGGAGGCAGATAATAAGCCGGTAAAACAATTTTCATACGTGGGTATTAGTTGGCTGTTACTGCTAAACAACCACCCCCAAAATTTAGTAGCTTAAAACAACAACCTTAATTTTTCTTCACAAGCCTTCAGGTTGACTAGGTGGTACTTCTTATCTGGGCTGGGGTTGACCAGTCTTGCCTGAGCACACTTTTGTGTCTGGGGCAGCTTGACTCTGCTTCGTGTGGTTTCTAATTTTCCAGCACCTAGCTGGGACTTGTTTTCATGATAAAGGAAGGGGAGCAACAGAGGAAGGAGAAGTGTAGAAGTGCGTTTTCAAGCCTCTGTTTATATCACGTCTCTAAAGGAAGCCACATGGGTGAGAGTGTGAGTGCATGGCAAAAAGCAAGGATATATAGAGAGACCATTAACAGGGGTCAATAATCCAATCAACCCAATCCCACAATATAAAATACATGGAGAAAAGTGCTATGCACGTGCTCCAATATAGGAAGGGTATAGGTAGTCGGGAAGGCCTGTCTGAGTTAAGAATGAATGCACAAAAATTCTCCAATCGAAACTAAAAAATATAATTAAATAAGAGCAATTCTGTTAGTTGGCTCTATTTTGGGGGCCTTTTCCAAAATGAAGCCTATTTGTCTCCACTAATGTGTCTCACAGAAGAAGCTGGTGACATAAGCAGGAGACTGAGCTGAGCCCAAGCATGTCAATCTCTACAGACAGATTCCAGCCAGTTCTATTAAACAGCCACAACTGGTACCCCTTACCCTGCCTTTCAATGCGCGCATTAGGAAGACGGTACAGACCTGTTTACAAAAGAAACAAAAGTCAAAAAGGTTTCCATGGCTTTGCTTTGTTGTTATAGTATTGGGTTGACCAAAAAGTTCATTTGGGTTTTTCCGTAAGATGTTAGGGAAAAACCCGGATGAACTTTTTGGCCAACCCAATATGTTTTTGTAGGACTTGCAGCAGCAGTAGTAGTAACAGTTAATTGTCTTCGTAGTAATAGTAACAATAATAGAAGCTATCAGGCAATGAGCACCAAATATGTGCAGAAACCATGCTAGGCATCGTACACAAAATATTACTAATCCTTGCATTGATCCTGTAAGGCAGGTATTATCTTTGTTTTACAGGTTTAGAGAGGTAAAGTCTTGCTCAAAATATCACCGCTTGTAAATGTTAGAGCTAGGATTGAAGCTTGGTCTCTTTGATTCCAATGTCCATGATATTTCCACTATGGTAAATGGTAAGATAGGAGTGTGCAATCCTCAGGAGTCTGGACCTTGGCTCTGCAGGCTAAGAGGAAGCACTAAATAGGCAGAACCTTTCTTGCCCATTATGTCAGGTCACCTGCTGTGGAACTTCAGAGGTTACTCTCTGGCCATTTTCTTAGTATTGACCTGATGTAGACAGGCCTTTGGGGAATCTTTTATACTTGCCCTGAATTTACACCATTTATGCAAAATGATAAATTCCAGAAATGTTTCACTGCATGTAAATTAGCACTTTTCCAAGTAGCAATAGAATGGTACAGAATTTGTATGAGTTTTTATTATAAAATAGAATTTCATTATACCCAACACTATTGTATTTAAGGCCAGAGTTGCAATTAAGTTTGTAACTGTCATTGGTTTTGCCCACACAAAAGATATTCTTAATATTTTATCTTATTTTCTGTAACCATTATAAAATCAAATATGTAAATATGCTTTAGAGTAGTAATTGCATTTCAAATTCGAATTTGTTTTATGCAGTTATTTAATCTGAGTTTCATTGAAAAAGAATAGTTTCTGTAGCAACTACCACAGCTTTTGGTATCTTTGGAATCTCTGAGATATGGAACATTTTTATTAAAAAACGAATGTACTCAGTATATTACATAGACTTCTGTACAGGTTTAAATGTTTAAGAAAAACATTTCTTGTATATTTACTTTTCCTAGTTTTTATCAAGTTTATTTATTTTCTACTCCAGTATTTTTTCCCTTAAAAATTTAACCCATATGTATTTAAAAAAAAATGTCAAAAGAATTCAATGAGGAGGTGGATGTTGGAGAGGATAGTAGGAGTAAGTGTGAACTCCCTTCTGAATGAACTCCATCATCACACATGTTACTTCCTTCTAGGAGTAAACCTATTAATCTCTTTGGAGATATCCTATTAGTGTCATAAAAGCCGTTTCTAGAAAAAGATGATGATATATCAGCATTATGAAAACCAAAATTAAAAGAAATGGAATGCTAGATCATCAGTACCAGATTTCTGTTCCAAGACTGATTTTAGTACTTTGATTTAAAGAAATTCGATGCTAAGTAATGTGTATTTCTCTTGCCACTTATCAGCTGAAGAGTTTATTTTCACACTTGAAAATAAATATTGCTTTCTGAAATCTATTCTTTAAAGTTCTCTTAAATGTGGCTTCACTTATGTTACTGGATTTGTCCAAGTTATACCTTTACATCGTTGCTAAACATTATTTTTAAAGCTCGTTTCTTCCATTTATTTGTATTTAGTTATTATGATCTTTTAAAAATCACTTGGTTTCAGTATACATATTTATATATTAATATTTTATCATAAGCCAATATCTTTTTTTCTTACAATTCTGTTTCTCCTCATTGAGCTTCCTCTAACTTGTCTACATGTTTCTGGTGCTATGGAGCACTAAATTAAAAGCAATGAAACTTTTTTTATGTGTCTTAGTTCTCCTGTCTAATATTCATTTTAAGAGTCCAAGGAAATGTCCAAAATGTGTTTTAAAGGGTCTGCCCTACATGCCTTTATAAGACATATTCTTGCAAGTAATAGAAAGAAGTCAAAAACTTTTGATACCATAACAATACTTACTTATAAGAAAATTGTCTTTCTTCCTTGAATAGTTTTGTTCCACTCATTTTTTTGTGTGTTCCCACAAATAAATAATAACCATTTCTCTACTCTGCAGATTTTTTGGTATCTCTTGCTCCCGTCTTCCAATTCCTTCAGATCCGCAGTACACTGAAAATTCAATAAAATGATGTTAAGTTTTCATTAAAAAATCCTCATCCTATGCAGGTATCTTTTGTAATAATCTTAGGGTTGTAAGATGTAAATGTAGATAATTGAGATAGATCATAGATAGATAGGTAGATAGATAGATAGATGTATAGAGAGTTCAAGACTACTATTTTAAAACATTCTAATATCCACATATATATACTCTAAACCAGTGTTGTCCAAAGAACTTTTCTGCAATGTTGGAAATGTTCTACTATATCTGCACTGTCCAAAGTGATAGGTGCTAGCCACATGTAGCTATTGTGCTAGTGAGACTAAGGAATTGAATATTCATTTAAATAGCCACAGGTGGCTAGTGGCTACCATATTGGACAGCACAGCTCTAAATAATTGGATGAATCATTATCGGTTCATTTGTTGGCCTGTTTTACTGGGGCTGCTGTTTATAGTTGTACAGGTGTTCCACTTTATGAAGGGTCACAGACAAAGGGTGAGTAAAGGTTAAAATCTAGCCTATATTTGGTTTGCCAAGCTGTGCCCTGACAAAGAGCTGTATCCACCCAAAGGGACAACTGTTTCTAATTCATACAAAGGCACCTTATAGGTTGGTGGCAGCCCTGTACACCACTGCCAGATGGTGTTTTTCCTTTAGATCTTCGTTCTACCACTTAATGGTCATGTGATCTTCTGGTATGTAGTTAGCTCCTTTGGGCCTTGGTTTCTTCCTCTATGAAAGGAAACAATATTACTTTATAGAATTATTATGAAGATTCAGTGACATGATACGTGTAAATATTTAGAGCATAAAGTGCTCAAAACTTTTCTCAATCATGATTAAATAATGTGGTACCTTAATGTAGTAAATTTCTGTAGCATTTTCAAATTCATTTAACTCTGCCTACTTTATACCAGGACAGGGAGATAAAAGACAAATATAAGAGTCCATCCCTGCCTTAAAGGGGCTTACAGCTGAGTAGAGATCAGTAGTTCCAAGGAGTTATGTAGCTTTTAAAATTAGCTTACTATCCCATTATAGCTTAGAATCTGACTGAGAGTTCAGTTCAGCTAGTGATTATCACAGCTTTTAATTACATCTTTCACTCCTTCTGATTATAACCTATTCAGAATTTCTGTGATCTGTATTGCTTTTGAGATACCATGTTGTTCTACTTTTGCATAACTTTCGGGAGGAAATATTTTCCACTTATTAAGTACTTGTTAATGCCACCATATATGCTTTCAAAAATGTTAATCAAAATTAACAACTTCTAGGAGGTATTATCACCACTGTTTTACAGCTGTGGAAACTAAAGCTCAGAAGTGAAGTAACTGGCTCATGGCTACTCAGCTGACTTTAAAACGTGTGTTTTCCTACCGCATTATTTTGCCTTTAAGTAGGTTTTGTTTGTTTGTTTTTGCTTGAATATGCTCTAAGAAATAGATCTAGATTCTTAAGTGAAAAGCTTAATGATTCCTTCTCATCAGATAATTTTTTTCTTTCTTAAAGTATAAAACTATTGATACTTTGTTGGGATAACTTTTGAAGCTAATCTTCCTGTCCTATTTTCTTGTTATACTAGTCCCATCCTATGCAAACTTGGACAAAAATAAAATGTTACTTCTCTAGCCTTTAATACTTCTTAATTACCAACTAGATCAAATGTAGATTCCTTATCCTTATTATAATATAATAATAATTATATATAATTGTTATATATATAATTATATAAAATTATTATATATATAAAATAATTATATATAATTATATATATATAATAATTATATATAATATAATACCTCCTAGAAGTTCTTAATTATTCAAGCCGTAATTAGGACTTCCTGGGTGATCTCTTCTATTTTCATGACTTTCACTAATACCTATCTGTGTTCTTGATTTCATATTTCTGTCTCCAACCCAAACTTCTCTCCTGAGTACCATATTCATATTTTAACTGCCTATAAGACATTTAGATATTCCTAGATATGACAAGCTCAACATTTCAAAGCTGAACTCATAATTTTGTCCCCATAAACTTCTTCTCTCCTATATGTTCTTTTGAAGCTAGTTATACTCAGTCATCCAGGTTAGAAACTTGGGAACCACCTTAGCCTTCTTCTTATCCCTTGCCTTCTTCAGATGATCACATCTCAAATTTCATTGTGTCTAAAATTTCTGAATATGTTTTTGATTTTATCTCATTGATTTTTAAAAAATAAATTTATTTTATTTATTTATTTTTGGCTGCATTGGGTCTTCGTTGCGGTGCATGGGCTTTCTCTAGTTGTGGCAAGTGGAGGCTACTCTTCGTTTTGGTGCATGGGCTTCTCACTGCGGTGGCTTCTCTTATTGCGGAGCACAGGCTCTAGTTGCGCGAGCTTCAGTAGTTGGGGCATGTGGGCTCAGTAATTGTGGCTCACGGGCTCTAGAGTGCAGGCTTATTAGTTGTGGCACACGAGCTTAGTTGCTCCATGGCATGTGGAATCTTCCCGGACCAGGGCTCGAACCCTTGTCCCCTGCATTGGCAGGCAGATTCTTAACCACTGGGCCACCAGGGAAGCCCTGTCATTGATTTTTGTACTGATTCATTCACTCATTCATTCCTTCATTCATTTATTCACTCTATCAGTGTTTATTGAATACCAACTTTATAAAAGACTAAATACCTCTTGAACCTAGTTCTTTTCCTCTATTGCTATAGTCACTGTGTCAGTTTAAGTACTCATCATTTGTCTCCTGGACTATTTACTGAAATGATCTTCCTAAACCTGGTCATTATATATTAAGCAAATCCTCTATACTGTATTTAGAGTGATTTTCCTACAAAATAAATTATATTTTGGCACTTTTCTGCTTAAAATCCTGTAGTAGCTCCAAAAACCTTTCAGGTTAAATACGCTAGCATGCCATAGAAGGCATTTCCAGGATGTGTTTCTTTTTTGCCTACCTCTTGAGCCCCATCTTCTGTCACAGGACACACATATGCTGTCCTCCAACCACGCTGAAGGGCTTTCTGATCCTCTCACTACCATGTAGTCTTACAGTTTTAAGCCTTTGAACATATGACTACTTTCCTAGGGACTTAGATCCCTTGTTAATTTGTTCACCTATTCTTCAGAACTCACCTTAAGAGATACCTTCTCTTAGAATTTTCCCTGCACTCCTGATACCCTCTCCTGCATGTGCCTATCACTTATCACACTGTATGCAATTATCCATTTGTCTCTAATTCTCTCACTAGGTTGAGAAGCTCCTATTGAAGACAGAGACTTTGAACTACTTATGTGTGTATTCCTAATGCCTGGTATAGTGCTGGCATATAGTAGTACTCAATAAATATTGGATTTATAAATTAGTAGATGCATATCCATCATTTATTTTAAGGTATAGAACAAGACTTAGTTATAAAACTTTTAATTATTATACATTTCAAATATACTAAAAAGTATGAATAATAATTCACCTGAAATCCATATATCTGCTACCAATATTTAGCATGTGTTAATGTTTGCAACACTTGCTTAGCACCATGCTTATCTCTTATAGGAAGGCTTTCCTAATTAGCCCTACTTCACTTTTCTGATCAGCATTTCTATATTTTTAGAAAAAAATTACTTTAAAATGGAGCTTTGCACATACTAAGTGTTCATTAAGTGTTTTTTCAATGAGTAATGTATTTTGAATAAATGAATACTTTATTGTAATTTTTCTCCATTTAGTCTTATTTCCCCAGCCTTTATACATACTTCACCTAGAGCTCAAAACCAACTTCTGTAATTTCTCCCCAATGCTAAGCATAGTCCTAGACACACAAAGGAATTAAAATTAGTAATAAATAAAATAAATGAATGCAGTTAATTAGTGCATCATTCTTCTTAAAGAAAGCACATTAAAAATACTATTCTTATTTCAACCAAGAAACTTCTTGGCCTCTTTCTATTGACAGTTTAACACATGTGTGCTTACTGAATTCAAATACTGTTACTAGCCCAAGTAGTCCACATTTCTGAGTACTGCTAGAAAGATAAATCATGCTCTCCAAAATCAAATATAAATGCATTTGGTCATGTCTATCAGTTTGGGTTATGTTTCGGCTGTATATGCCAGAAAACCTTAAAATCACCATGGTTAAGAACACAGTTTATTTTTCTCTCATGTAAAAGAAGTCTAGAGTTATGCAGCTGAGAGCTAGTTTGACACTGCCACTTTTTCATTAGAGACTCAGGCTCCTTTTTTTCTCCTCTGCCTTGCTGGCTTTCATAGCAACCAAGATGGCTTTTGGCACTCTAGCTAGAACTTCCACATTTCAAGCTTGAAGCAGAAGTAGGCAGGAGAGAATGGACAATAGGATACTTGATCCTTTTTTAAAAGGAATTCTCACCCCAAACTTCTATTTAAATCTCATGGGCCCAAACTTAATCACCTGGACAAATTTAGCTGTAAGGGAGTCTTGGAAATGAGACATTTTAGTTGCCATGCTATCCAAGGTTATGATATTAAAAAAGAAGGTAAAAATGGATATTGGGAAGCAGTTAGCGTTCTCTGTCAAAATATTGTTAGAATGAGTAAGTGAGAGTTGATAATCTTTGGAAAAATCACAAGTGCACCGTGATTACATTCATAGAATTGACTTTCACTCTGTATGGATAAATATTTGAAAACATGTCGCTGCCTAGAGTCAGTCTTCTGTGTATATACATTGGACTACTGAATAATCTGGAGAGGTAATGGAATGTGTGTGTGTGCACACACACACATGTGTGTGCATGTGTAAGACTAAATTATTTTTCATTTTATACACAGGTGCTCCAAAAAGACTGTTTTCTTGAGCCATGATAGAGTTTTTCAAGGAATTGCTGATAGATCTTGGAAATAAAATATAAACCCTAAAAGTCCACATCTGGCAATCCATAAAGGATAAATATAAGCAGTCAGCAGTATGATCAAATGCTCTGGCTTATTAGTAATTAAAGAAATGTAATTTAAACCAAAGCTAAGATATAATTTTTACCCTATGGAACTAGCAAAAATTAATAAAAGTTTGTTAAGATAGTCTCATGTATTTCTTGTTGTGGTATAAATTAGTTGTATAGTCCTTTTTAGAGAGCAATTTGGCAATTCTACCAAGAATCTTAAATTGTTTATACTCATTGGCTTAGTAATTACACTTCTGAAAATTTACTTTAAAGGAAATAATCCTGAATAGGTAAAAACAAGAAGCAGAAGGAGTCAGGAGAGAATATTATCAAATTATGATAATAGCTAATACTGAGTGGTCACTCTGTGCTAGTATTGTTCCTAACCCTTTAATAATCCTCACAAGATCCTTATGAAATTGGTACTGTATCTTCTTCCTCCTCCTCCTTCCCATTTTAAAATGGACGGAACTGAGGTGTAGAAAGCTTAAGAAGTTTTCTCACTACTGTATTGCTAAGTAGAGATGGTGGGGTTTGAACCCTGAAATTTGGCACTAGTATCTGCATATTTAACCATCATGCTATGCTGTCTCTCTGTGCTTTGCTTTGAGTTTTCAGTAGCATCATTTATAGCAAGGAATAAGAATAGCAGGATAGTCAAGAAAACTAGAACTTACTGGAATTTTATGCATTTGTTAAATTTTTCATTTTTAGACAGCTTGGGTTACTGTGAAATATGCTTGTGTTATGGTAGAGGCAGAAACAGGATACAGTTTTGTTTAGGTAGAATAATAAAATTATGTAAAAATATAACTCTTTGCTTAGAATTTTTAAAAAAGGGAAATGCATCAAAAGTATTAATAATGTCTGTAGTGAACTAATAGGGCTCCAGTTGAAATTTTTTTCTTTGCTTTCCAAATTGTCTTTAATGAGCATGTATAACTTCTAAAATGTAAAAACAGTTAAGAAGACTATGTCCAACAACAGAGAGAAGATATATAAGTTGCTACTTTTTTTGCCTTGTAATAGAATTGACCAGTAGCTAAGCAAAGCTGTCAGAGCAGCAGACCCAGCTTCCCTGTTATACTGATGCTTTTTGTGATTTCATGACTGCTTTGCAGTGTGCCAGTATATTTCCTTTGGAAAGACTGGACATTGGCATAGTTATCTTAGGATATGTATAACTTTTGATATTTACATTGATATTTGTACAATAGGTGACTTGATAGCCCAGTGGTTTATTGGACTTAAGAAAAAGAACTCTTTAAGTGGGACTCAAAGTTGTTATTTTTAGGTATTTTCAGAACTCATCATTAAATTATGTATACTTAGGAAAAAGAGACTATCACAATTAAGATGTCATGTGCAAAGGATCATGGTGCTGGTTTGCCCTATAGTTTTGTGTGATAAAATGGATGTTATGCTTTCTACTCATGCCTCTTGTTAGCATCCTCTTGGCTGAAAATCAGGGCCTGGATGGCCTTCTTTTTTGAGAAGGCCATAGGGAGGATAGGAAAGGTGAGGTATCTCAGTCCTGGGTCACACTGAAGGTATAATTCAAATTCTCAGTAAACACAATAAGATGGTCTGTGGCATTTATATATATGTGTACATGTATAAATGCAGTTGCTCACCTAGAGAACATGGGATTGAAGATAATTGATAGGAGGCAGTTATTCTGTCCATGGAGCTGGATTTTCTTGTCATTGTCAGTCTGCGAATAAGGTAATAATTGCAGTAATGATGGCATAGAGAGGTTAAATGACTTGCTTAATGTCCCACACACAGTAAGTACTTAGCTGGGTTTTGAATTCAGGTTTGTCTGGCTCCAAAGCTTTTGTTCTTTCTAATACTTCATCAAAAATTATATAATTGTTTAATTTATTCTTTATAATAAAATGTATCATATTCATACTCAATTGTAGGCTTTTCACGTAAATTATAAATAAAAACAAAGACTAACATACTAAATGAATTTGGGGGAAAGAACAGTTGGATCTAAAAGCATCTTATCTATAGGCAGTAATAACTATTTTGTCTGTTTCAGTTTTTTCCAGAACACATTTTTACTGAGCTTGAATATCAGTTTTGAAGTCAGATTCTATATTGAAGAAATGGAGACTAACTTTTTCATTTATTTTAACATATTCTTTTAAAATTTAATAGATAATTTACTATCTACAGTTCAAATAATTGAAATGGACAGTTTCTATAACAATTGTTTAATGAATAACTGTTACAGTTATAATCTAATAGAGCACAGAGGGAAAGGATTGTTGGACTCTGAAGTTCCTTATACTTCTGACATCAATGTTTGTAATATTTAGCCACCTAGAAAATAGATTCCCAGAAGAAAAAATTTTAGCTAAAATCACTACCATTACTGCTATTATTATTTCTACTACTACTCTTCTAGCTAAATTTCTTGACCATTTATAGTATCTTAGGTACTGTATTAAACCTTTCACATATATTATATTATTTAATACTCATAGCAACCCTATGAAGTTGGTATTTTTATTGCCATTTTATAGATAAATATCTGAAACTTAATAAGATTAGGTAACTTGCCCAAGGATTCTCAGTCAATGGCAGATGAAGGGCATAAATCCAGGTCTGTCTTAATTCAAAGCCTGTGTTCCTATTCTTTTTTTTTTTTTTTTTAATTTTATTTTTGGCAATGCCGCAGCCTACGGAATCTTTCTTCCCCGACCAGGGATGGAACCCATGTCCCCTGCGGTGGAGGCACGGGGTCTTAACCACTGGACGGCCAGGGAAGTCCTGTGTTCCCATTCTTAACCATTACATTATAAGTAGATGGTAACTTAATTGTAGGACAGATTCCCAATGATAGGATCACGGGCTAGAAAGGAAGAATTCCAAGTCCTGGCAGGATCCTACTTGAACAAAACAGAAAGAGACTAAGTTTTAGTGTACAGAACTACGTACGTAAATGCTATTTGGATCCTTGAAGTGAGTCTTCTTTCTTTAATTCAGAGTTTCTTTTGCAGTTATTTTTGCATTAGAAACAAAAGACTTTATTTCCAACTGGTATTTGAGGTTTTTATTTTATTACATCAAGGTTTCCATTCCACTCTTTGCTATCATCTGTTGCATTCTTAAGAGCAGTTTGTTTTGGGGTTGGAGGCGTTTAACTTAAAAAAAAATATCATGGTACTTTTTACCTAGGTGATTAAAAAAGTCTATATTATAATTTCTGCCATTTCCTAGAATATATGATAAAATTGCCAGGTTTAGTTATGTACCAAATATGTATTGGTAGTCAGAGCATTTCCTTTGTAACCTTTTGTTCTTTTCTCTGTAGTTGATGGAAAAATAAAATGTAACATCCAGAACCCTGAATCAGAGGTATTTTCAGATGTCTCAGATATTGACGTACATATTCAACATGAAGAGAAGCCTTTAGGTCTGAGTTTGGTCTTGAGGTGGGTCTATGTGGAATATTTTATTCAACTGAAACTAGAGCTGAATGAAGATCATAAGTTGTTTTGTTGGGAGATAGATAACTTATGAATACTGAGACAGCTCTAAGAGTTGCCAAAACATCATGTTAATGCTGAGGTCTAGAAAAAGGAGTTTGATTTTGCTTCTCCGATGTTCCTAGTTTAATCACTAGCCTTTGGAGTAGGAGCGTGAACAGACATGATGACAGCTGGTGGGTGCTCATTGCCCCTATGCCACTTGGCTTAACAGATGACTGCAGTCCCAATAAGATGATGGGAAGAAGTTCTCTGTCATGTGCATTTTACATTAAAAAAATAAACAATTTAATTTTCTGATAAAATTATTTTTGGTACTTGTTATAGTGTGGTCCACACTTATGTTTGTGAGAAAGCTCAGTGCCCGTCAAGTTTAGGAGGTGTTCATATGTTCAGTTTTATGGTCTTAATTCAAAGGAACCTGTGATGGGAAAATGGGATCAAAAGACAAGCAGTCGCTTTGGTGGATGAGCAAAAGGAGGTATCATGATTTGATACAAAGAGTACTGACTAGATGGTCAGGAAGTCTGGTTTTTAATCTTGTCCCAAACAACAACAATTTTTATGACTTTGATGTAGTCAATTCATCTCTTTGAGGATTACTTTCTTTTGTTAGATTAGGGAATTAGACTGGAAGATCACTTAGGGTCCCCATTAGCTCTAAAATTCTGATTTTAAGATGGTTCACAAATATTCATGTAATAATTAGAGAGTGAACTATTATATTATCTGTTTTAAATCGTAGTTTCTAAAACTATGTATGATCTACTAGATTATGAGTTCCATGAGGCATGAACTATCTGTTTTTCCCTTACCATTATATTCCAAGCATCCAGCACAGCGCCTGGAACATATAAGATATCACTGACTATTTACTGAATTAATAAATAATTAATTTATTTTATCATATTAGACTTCATCTAATGGAGGGTTAGGTAAAATATAAAATTCCCCATGCAACTTCACACAGATGGCCTGGGCTCACTCAGAGGTAATTGACCATGAAGGAGTTCATGAAATGATGCCCTTACAATCCATTTTCCAATGTGTCATACACTTACAAAAAGCAGTTTTTTCATCCTGAATGAGAGCTGCAGTTCCTAGAATTGGAAACTTAAAAAAAAAAAAAAACAACTATTCCAGTAAAGGAGAAAATTATTATATCATGAAAGTTAGCCTATTGGGAAGTCAGAGCAAAGTGAGTTTGAGATTCTTTTTATTAGACAAACTGATGAAGGGAGTGATGGGCATAGAATTCACTCCATGTGGCAAAGAATGAGTCCATCTTAGGAAACTCTTTGGGCACAGGATCTGGTCTTTTCTGCATTATGTAAGGTCTCTAGAATATTAAGATGCTTAATGCATATTAAAATTAGTAGTATCTGCTTTTTCTCTTTTTTGTATTTTCATGAAGCAATATCTTAGCTGCTCTTGTTTTACATGCCTTTAATTTAGTTTACAGTCACTAAAGAAGAGGTTTAGAAGCTTTTTCATAACTACAATTGGTACCTGATCTCCAGAAGAATTTCAGAGAATGAAAAGAAAATATTTCCATCTCTTCCAGATAGGGGTTGATTTTTAACATTTCTAAGGAGCTGTACACAAAACTATACATAATTTCTTCCATTCTTTTGTGGAATGAATTTTATTTTGTGCTTGCAGAAGTTGTTCTTTGCTTGTAACTAGGATATTCTGTTCCTGTTCCTCCTGAGAATGCGTATGTTTTAATTACCGACTAAACTTTAGCTGGTTGTCCGAACAACCAGGGTTCCTCTGGAATGTAATTGAAATAGAGATTGGCATACTTTTCAAGAAAATTATCTTTTCTAAGCTATTAGAAATCATCCTCAGGAGCAAATTTAAAAATAATTATACATTGAAGGATAAATAGTTATAAAAGCTACCTACTTTCAGTTTTGACCCCATCCTATTACAGGCATCTTTCTAAAATGCATATCTAACCATGCTTTCCTATGGCCTCTAAATAAACCTTTTAGTAATACCTCATCAATTTTAGTGTAACCCATGTTCCTCAGCATGGCATAGAAGGTGCTCCACTATTTCAAGTGCACTTTTTCAATCTCAGCACGTGCCTTTCCACCTTGAACTTTATAGTCTGATAAATACTGGCACTACTTTTAGTTCCTCACTCACACTGTGGTCTTTTAGATTTCTGTACTGCAGTGTAGTGGATAAGAGGCAGTATCCTAAGAACAAGCCTACTTACTAGCTACATGACCTGAAAATTACTCTTTTTTTCTGAGCTTCACGTTTGTCACCTATAAAATGGAGATAATACCAACTTTTCAAGGTTATTATGAGGATCAGATTACCTGGTTTATACAAGTCACTCAGAAAGTAGTAGTTATTCTTCTTCACTTTTCCTTCTACGTACCACCCTTCAACTGGTCTTTACCTAATTTCCAATCTTATTTTCCACCTCTCCTCCCCACACAGTCCCCACATTCTAACATCACCCAACAATTTGCAGTTCCTTGAGTGCATTATGGTTTTGAAAATCTGTGCCACTGTACCTGTTTTTCCCTTTTCACACATTGCTTTCTTCAACTTGTCTGCCTGGTGAATTTTGAACTAAAATTTAACTGTTCCTGACACTGTTTATCATTTTAAGGAGGAATTAGGCACTTCTTCTTCTGTAACCTTCTAGTGCCCTGCGTAGATCTTTTTTGTATCACTTAACATATTGCATTGTAATTTTTCGTTAACATTCTTGTCTTCCGCATTAGTAGGATAAGTAGTCTTATCTCCAATATCTAGCATAAAGGCAGGCATCTATCAGTCCTCAGTAAGTGTTTGATGAACAAATTAGGGGATGAATACAATAATGTGCTTGAAAATTTTCATATGAGAGATGCCATTTTATCCTTTAAGTGATTCTAAGAGTGACATTTGTTTTTTAAATGCTAAATTCTAGAATAGATTTATTTATTCATTTATTTTTTAACATCTTTATTGGAGTATAATTGCTTTACAATGGTGTGTTAGTTTCTGCTGTATAACAAAGTGAATCAGCTGTACATATATCCCCATATCTCCTCCCTCTTGCGTCTCCCTCTCACCCTCCCTATCTCACCCCTCTAGGTGGACACAAAGCACCGAGCTGATCTCCCTTGTGCTATGCAGCTGCTTCCCACTAGCTATCTATTTTACATTTGGTAGTGTATATATGTAGGAGTGAGATTTTTGATTTGTTGCTGGCTTGGAGACTTACTACAGATTTTTCTTTTTCTTAAGCATTGATGAAGATGGAATTTACTCACTCTATATTACACAGGTATGAAATTAGGAAATTAATGCGGATATGTTTTCTGCCTGTGTAGAAAAATAAACTCTATGAACTAAAGGATAGCTCTAGAACTGGTTGCTTTCTTTTTGCCTTCTTGTTATTTCAGTAGGGGAAAAGATTCATGTGTACTGTTGTCAGCTGTCAGCACTATCGAATGATAAAAGTAGGTATTTTAAAAAAATTTTAACTGTAATAAAATACACATAACATAAAATTTACCATCTAAAGCATTTTTAAGTATACAATTCAGTGGTATTAAATACATTCACATTGTTGTGCAACCATCACCACCATCCATCACCATAACACATTTCATCTTGTAAAACTGAAATTCTATATGTATTAAACAATAACTCCCCACTTTCCCTTCCCCCAGCTCCTTGCAACCACCATTATATACTCTTGTCTTTGTGGTTTTGACTACTCTAAAGTACCTCATATAGGTGGATGGACCTAGAGTCGGGCATACAGAGTGAAGTAAGTCAGAAAGAGAAAAACAAATACCGTATGCTAACACATATATATGGAATGTGAAAAAAAAAATGGTTCTGATGAACCTAGGGACAGGACAGGAATAAAGACACAGATGTAGAGAATGGACTTGAGGACACAGGAAGGGGGAAGGGTAAGCTGGGACGAAGTGAGAGAGTAACATTGACATATATACACTACCAAATGTAAAACAGATAGCTAGTGGGGAGCAGCCGCATAGCACAGGGTGATCAGCTCTGTGCTTTGCGACCACCTAGAGGGGTGGGATAAGGAGGGTGGTAGGGAGGCTCAATAGGGAGGGGATATGGGGATGTATGTATGCATATAGCTGATTCACTTTGTTATACAGCAGAAACTAACACAACACTGTAAAGCAGTTATACACCAATAAAGGTGTTAAAGGAAAAAAAAAAAAGAAAAAAGAAAAAAGAAAAAAGAAAAAAAGAATAGGTGAGCTAAGGTGATGCCTGCAGAAGGAAGGGAGAAATCCCTGGTGAAGGAGAAACATGCAAGAAAGCCCTTTCCTTCTTCCTTCCCTCTTCTCATTAGTGCTGGAAAGTTGATGGTTTATGTTTATGAGGATTAGAACCAGGACAGTTTGTACAATGAAAGTGTATTCTCTGCAAGGTACAGGGGACAGACTGCTCTTACATTCTACTTCTTGATTTCTTTATTTGTGCAAGTGTTGCCAAGAAGCAGCCAGTTACAGACACTAGGTCTTGAGCGGGTCTCTTAAGAGATTTAATTTTCTTGGTTATGGAAAAGAGGAAGACTGTACTACCATATCTTGTCCACTGGCCATGGTCCAAATCAAGGTGCTTTATTTATACTAGCATTTGCTCTATGGTTGGCTTTGTGATATCAGATCTCACTAGAATGCTCTTAGAGAAAAAAATACTCATTCCCTGTGAAATTCCTCATTTAAAATGCCATAATTAAAGTGATTTAAATTGAAAAAAAATACTTCATATAAATGGAATCATACAGTATTTATCTTTTTGTGACTGGCTTATTTCTCTTAGCATAATATCTTCAGCTTATTTCACTTAGCATAATGTCCTCAAAGTTCATCCATGTTGTAGCATATTGCAAAATTTCCTTACTTTTTAAGGTTGAATAATATTTCATTGTATGTATAGACCACATTTTGCTTATCCATTCATGTGTTGATGGAGTTTGGGTGTTTCCATGTTTTAATTATTGTGAATAATGCTGCTAGGAACATGAGTTTAAAAATATCTCTTTGATACCTTGCTTTCAGTTCTTTTGGATATGTACCCACAAGTGGAATTGCTGGGTCATATGGTGATTTTCTGTTTTTAGTTTTTGTAGGAAATACCGTGATATTTTCCACAGCAGCTGTATCATTTTACATTCTCACCAATAGTGCACAGGGCTTCCAATTTCTGCACATCCTTGCCAACACTTGTTTTCTGTTTTTTTGATACTAGCCCTTCTAAGGGTATGTGGTGGTATCTCATTGTAGTTTTGATTTGCATTTCCCTAATGATTAGTGATGTTGAGCATCTTTCTTTTCTTTTTGCATTTAAAAATTTTTTTATTGGAGTATAGTTGATTTACAATGTTCTGTTAGTTTTTGCTGTACATCAAAATGAATCAGTTATACATATATCCACTCTTTCTTAGATTCTTTTCCCATATAGCTCATTACAGAGTATTGAGTAAAGTTCCCTGTGCTATACAGTAGCTCCTTATTAGTTATCTATTTTATATATAGTAGTGTATATATGTCAATTCCTGTTTCCCAATTTATCCCTCCCCCTCTTCCCCCTTGGTAACCATAAGTTTGTTTTCTACGTCTGTGACTCTATTTCTGTTTTGTAAATGAGTTCATTTGTACCAATTTTTTAGATTCCACATATAAGTGATATCATATGATATTTGTCTTTGTCTGATTTACTTAACTCAGTATGACAATATCTAGGTCCATCTATGTTGTTGCAAATGGCATTATTTTGTTCTTTTTTATGGCTGAGTAATATTCCATTGTATATATGAACCATATCTTCTTTATCCATTCCTCTGTCGATGGACACTTAGGTTGCTTCCATGTCTTGGGGTTTCTCTGGATATATGCCCAGGATGGGATTGCTGGATCACATGGCAGCTCTATTTTTAGTTTTCTAAGGAGCCCCCATAGTGGCTATACCAATTTACATTCCCACCAACAGTACAGGAAGGTTCCCTTTTCTCCATACCCTCTCCAGAATTTATTGTTTATGGATTTTTTGATGATGGCCATTCTGACTGGTGTGAGGTGATACCTCATTGTAGTTTTGATTTGCAAAAGATGTTGAACATCTTTTCATATGCTTTTTGGCCATCTGTATGTCTTCTTTGGAGAAATGTCTATTTAAGTCTTCCCCCCATTTTTTGATTGGGTTGTTTGTTTGTTCTGATACTGAGCTGCATGAGCTGTTTGTATATTTTGGAAATTAATCCCTTGTCAGTTGCTTCGTTTGCAAATATTTTCTCCTATCCTATCCTGAGGGTTGTCATTTTGCCTCATTTATGGTTTTCTTTGCTGTGCAAACACTTTTAAGTTTAATTAGGTCCCATTTGTTTATTTTTGTTTTTATTTTCGTTACTCTAGGAGGTGGATGAAAGAAGATCTTACTGTGATTTATGTCAGAGAGTCTTCTGCCTATGTTTTCCTCTGAGAGTTTTATAGTATCTGGCATTACATTTAGGACTTGAATCCATTATGAGTTTATTTTTGTGTTTGGTGTTAGGGAGTATTCTAATTTCTTTCTTTTGCATGTAGCTGTCCAGTTTTCCCAGAACCACTTATTGAAGAGACTGTCTTTTCTCCATTCTGTATTCTTGCCTCCTTCATCATAGATGCCTGGTTTTATCTCTGGCCTTTCTATCCTGTTGCATTGATTTATATTTCTGTTTTTGTGCTAGTACCATACTGTTTTGATTACTGTAACTTTGTAGTATAGTCTGAAGTCAGGGAGCCCGATTTCTCCAGATCCATATATCTTTCTCAAGATTGCTTTGGCTATTTGGGGTCTTCTGTGTTTCCATACAAACTGTAAAATTTTTTGTTCTAATTCTGTGAAAAATGCTACTGGTAATTTTATAGGATTTATTGGGATTGCTGTAGATTGCTTTGGGTAGTATAGTCATTTTCACAATATTGATTCTTCCAATCCAAGAGCATGGTATATCTCTCCATCTGTTTGTGTCATATTTGATTTCTTTCAACAGTATCTTATAGTTTTCTGAGTATGGCTCTTTTGCCTCCATAGGTAGGTTTATTCTTAGATATTTTATTCTTTTTGATGTGATGGTAAATGGGATTGTTTCCTTAATTTCTCTTTCTGATCTTTTGTTGTTAGTGTATAGGAATGAAAGAGATTCCTGTGTATTAATTTTGTACCTGCAACTTTACCAAATTCTTTGATGAGCTCTAGCAGTTTTCTGGTAGCATCTTTGTGATTTTCTATCTATAGTATCATGTCATATGCAAACAGTTTTACTTCTTTTTTTCCAGTTTGTATTTCTTTTTCTTCTCTGATTGCCATGGCTAGGACTTCCCAAACTATGTTGAATAAAAGTGGCATGAGTGGACATCTTTGCCTTGTTCTTGATCTTGGAGGAAATGCTTTCAGTTTTTCACCCTTGAGAATATTCGCTATGGGTTTGTTGTATATGCCTTTATTACGTTGAGGCAGGTTCCCTCTATGCCCACTTTCTGGAGATTTTTTTATTATCATAAATTGGTGTTGAATTTTGTCAAAAGCTTTTTCTGAATCTGTTGAGAAGATCATATGGTTTTTATTCTTCAGTTTGTTAATGTGGTGTATCACATTGATTGGTTTACGTATATTGAAGAATCCTTGCATCACTGGGATAAGTCCTACTTGATCATGGTTGTATGATCCTTTGAATGTGTTGTTGGATTTAGTTTGCTAGTATTTTGTTGAGGATCTTTGTGTCTATGGTCATCAGTGATATTGGCCTGTAATTTTCTTCTTTTTGTGATATCTTTGGTTTTAGTTGAGCATCTTTTCATGTGCTTATTGGCTGTTTGTGTATCTTCTTTGGCAAAATGTCTATTCATGTCCTTTTCTCATTTTTGAATTGCGTTGTTTGTTTTTTTGTTGTTGAGTTTTAGGAATTTGTTATATATTCTGGATATTAATCCCTTATCAGATATATGCTTTGCAAATAATTTCTCTCATTCTGTAGTCTGTCTTTTTACTCTGTGCATAGCATCTTTTGATGCACAACATTTTTGAATTTTAAAGAAGCCCCATTTGTCTATTTTTTATTTTGTTACCTTTGCCTTTGGTGTCATATCCAAGAAATCATTGCCAAATCCAATGTTGTGAAGCTTCTGTGCTATGTTTTCTTCTAGGGATTTTATTGTTTTAGGTCTTTTACATTTAGGTCCTTGATCCATTTTGAGTTAATTTTTGTATATGGCACTAGGTAAGGACCCAACCACATTCTGTTGCTGTGGATATCCAGTTTTCACAGCATCGTCCATTGAAAAGACTATCCCTTTACCCATTGAATGGCTTTGGCCCTCTCATCAAAAATCATCTGACTATATATGTGAGGATTTATTTCTAGGCTCTCTATTTTATTCCATTGGTCTATATGCCTGTCTTTATGTCAATACTACACTGTTGTGATTACTATAGCTTTGTAGTAACTTTTGAAATCAGGCAATATGAGTTCTCCAGTTTTATTAGGTTATTCGTGGTCCCTGGAGATTTCATATGAGTTAAGGATGGGCCTTTCTATTTGTACAAAAAATATTATTGGGATTTTGATAGAGATTGCATTGAATATGTAGATCACTTTGAGTGGTATGGACATTTTAACATTTTAATGGACATGTAAGTCTTCTAATCCATAAACCTGGGGTGTATTTACATTTATTTCTTCTTTAATTTTTTTCATCGGTGTCTTGTACTTTTCATTGTACAAGTTTTTCACGTTCTTGGTTAAGTTAATACCAAAGTATTTTTTTCTTTTTGATGTTATTGTAAGTGGAATTGTTTTTGTAATTTCCTTTACAGATTGTTCATTGTTCAGTATTGAAGTACTGTTGATTTTTGTGTATTTAGTTTGTATCCTGCTACTTTGCTGAATTCAGCTTTTTTGGGGGTCTTTAAGGTTATCTACGTATAAGGTTATATAATATACAAGCAGAGGTAATTTTACTTCTTCCTTTCCAATTTGGATACATTTTATTTCTTCTTCTTGCTTAATTGCTCTAGCTAGAACTTTCAGTACTATTTGAATATGAGTAGTGATAGTGGGCATCTTTGCATTGTTCCTCTTCTTAGGGGAAAACATTTCAGTCTTCAGTCATTGATTATGATGTTTTCTGTGGGTTGTTCATATATGGGCTTTATTATTGAGGTGGCTTCCTTCTATTTCTATTTTGTTGAGTTTTTTTTTTTTGAATCATGAAATGGCATTGAATTTTGGCAAATGCTTTTTCTGCATCAATTGAGATGATCATATTTTTTCATCATTTTGTTGATGTGGCGTATTACATTGTCTGATTTTTGTATGCTGAATGATTCTTACATTCCAGGAATAAATCCACTTGGTCATGGTGTATAATCCTTTTAATATGCTGCTGATTTGTGTTTGCTAGTGTTTACTGAGGATTTTTGCATCAATGTTCATAAGGGATATTGGTCTGTAGTTTCCTTGTAGTGTCTTTGTCTGGCTTTTGTATCAGAAATATGCTGGGCTCATAGAATAAGTGAGGACGTGTTCTCTCCTCTTCAGTTTTTTCGGAAAAGTTTGAGAAGAATGCTTGGTATAATTCACCAGTGAAGCCATCAGGTCCAAGGCTTCATTTTATTGGGAGATTTTGGATTACTGATTCAATCTTCTTACTACATATAGCCTTTCAGATTTTCTATTTCTTTTTGATTTAGTCTTGGAAGGTTTTATGTTTCTAGAAATTTGTCCATTTCAACTAGACTATACATTTTTTTCATACAATTATTCATAGTCCTTTCTTATAATGCTTTTTATTTCTTTTGAATCAGTAGTAATGTCCCCACTTTCATTTCTGATTTTAGTAATTTGAATCTTCTCTCCTATTTTCTTAGTCCATCTAGTTGAAAGTTTGTCAATTTTGTTGCTATCTTTGAAGAACCAACTTTTGGTTTCATTAATTTTCTCTCCTGTTTTTCTCTTCTCTATTTCACTTATTTCTGCTCTAATCTTTTTTATTTATTCTGCTGGCTTTCGGTTTAGTGTTTTTTTTTTTTTCTAGTTTCTTAATTTTTAAAGTTAGGTTGTTGATTTGAGATCTTATTTTTCAATGTAAGCATTTATAGCTATAAATTTCCTCTCAGCACTACTTTTGCTGTGTCCTATAAGTTTTGGTTTGTTGTGTTTTCATGTTCATTTGTCCCTAAATTATTTTAAAATTCCCTTGTGATTTCTTCTTTGATCCGTTGGTTGTTTAACCTTGTGTTGTTTAATTTCCACAATTTTGTGAACTTTCCAGTTTTACTTTTCTTATTGATTTCTAACTTCATCCCGTTGTGGTCAGAGAAGATATTTTGTATGATATCTATTTTAAAAAAGGTACTGACATTTTGACATCATATATTTTAAAATGCTGAAAGAAAAAAACCTTCCAAACAAAAATACTCTACCCAGCAAAGTGATCATTTGGAATTGAAAGATAAAGTTATCTACACAAGCAAAAGCTAAGGGAGTTAAATCACCACTAAATTAGTTTTACAGGAAATGTTAAAGGGACTTCTTTTAGCTGAAAAGAAAGGGTGCTAATTAATAACAAGAAGACATATGAAAGTATAAATTTCACTGGTATAGGTAAATATAATAAAGGTAGTGGATTAATCACTTATAAAGCTAGTAGGAAAGTTAAAAGACAAAAGTAGTAAAAATAACTATAACTACAATAATTACTTAGGGGATACACAAGATAAAAAGATATAAAATATGACATCAAAAACATTAAACTGGATTGGGGGAGAGTAAAAATGTACAGGTTTAGAATGCAGTCAAATTAAGTTGCTATCAACTTAAAATGGATGGTTATAAATATAAGATATTTTATATAAGCCTCATGGTAACTACAAAGCAAAAGCCTATAGCAGGCACACAAAAGGTAAAGGTGAAGGAATCTAAACATAGCACTAAAGAAAGTCATCAAATCACAAAGGAAGGGAGGAACAGAAGAAGAAAGGAAGAGGAAGAGGAACCACAAAAGTGCTAGAAAAAATTAACAAAATGGCAATAAATACATATCTATCAATAATTAATTTAAATGTAGATGGACTATATTTCAAATCAAAAGACACAGAGTGGCTGAATGGCTTCAAAAGTAAGACCCATTTATATACTGCCTACAAGAGGCTGACTTCAGATGTAAAGACACACACAGATTGAAAGTGAAGGGATGAAAAAAGATATTTCATGCAAATGGAAATTGAAAGAATGCTGGGGTAGCTATATTTATGTTATACAAAATAGCCTTTTAAACAAAGACTGTAATAAGAGACAAAGAAGGACATTATATAATGAAAAATTGGTCAATTCAATAAGAGGATATAACGTTTGTAAATATTTGTGCACACAACATAGGAACACCAAAATGTATAAAGCAAATATTAACAGATCTAAAGGGAGAAATAGACAGCAATACAATAATAGTGGGAGTTTTAATACCCCACTTATTTTGATGGATAGGTCATCTAGACAGAAAATTAATAGAGAAACTTTGGCCTTAAACGAATGTTAAACCAGAGGGATTTAACAGTTATGTACAGAATATTCCATCCAAAAGCAACAGAATACACATTCTTCCCAAGTGTGCATGGAACATTCTCCAGGACAGATCATATGTTAGGCCACAAAACAAGTTTTAATAAATTTCAGAAGAATGAAGTCGTATCAAGCATATTCTTCAACCACAATGATATGAAACTAGAAATCAATTACAAGGAAAACACTGGAAAATTCATGAATATATATATATATATATATATATATATATTCATTTTCAGAAATGCAAAAGGAGAAGTTAAACTGATACTACAGAAATAAAAGTCTTATAGGAAACTACTATGATCAACTAATATGCCAGCCCATTTGACAACCTGGAAGAAATGGACAAATCCCTAGAAATATACAACCTACCAAGACTACTGAATCATGAAGAAATAGAAAATCTGAACAGACTGATTACTATTAAGGAGATTGAATCAGGAATCAGAAACCTTGGAACAAAGAGAACTCCAGGACCAAATGGCTTCATTGATGAATTCTTCCAAATACTTAAAGAATTTATACCAATCCTTCTCAAACTCTTTAAAAACATAGAAGATAAGGGAACATTTCCAAACTCATTTTATGAGGCCAGCGTTACCCTGATACCAAAACTAGAAAAGAGCGCCATAATGAACAAAAAGTACGGGCCAGTGTCCCTGATGAATGTAGATGCAAAATTCCTCAACAAAATATTAGTAAGCTAGATTCAACAATATGTAAAGAAGGATTATATACCATGATCAAATCACGTTTATTCCAGGGATGCAAGGATGGTTCAACATCTGCAAGTCAATCAGTATGATGCAAAACATTAAAAAACGAAGGATGGCTGTGTTTCTAATAAGAACCTACTATATAGCACAGGGAACTCTACTCAATACTCTGTAATGACCTATATGGGAATAGAGTGTAAAAATGAGTGGATATATGTGTATGTATAACTGATTCACTTTGCTGTACAGCAGAAACTAACACAACATTGTAAATCAACTATACTCCAATAAAAATTAATTTTAAAAAATGAAGACTAAAAATCATATGATCATCTCAATAGATACAGAAAAAGCATTTGGCAAAATTCCACATTTCTGATAAAAATTTTAAACAAAGTGGGTATAGAGGGAACGTACCTCAACATAATAAGGCCATATATGACAAGCTGACAGCTAACATCATACCCAGTGATGGAAAGCTTAAAGCTTTCCTTGATGATTAGGAGCAAGATAAGGATGCCTACGCTCACCACTCTTATTCAGTGTGGTATTGGAATCATAGTCAGAGCAATTAGGCAAGAAGAAATAAAAGGCCTCCAAATTGGAAGGAAGAGGTAAAACTGTCACTGCTGATGACATGTGAAAATCCTAAAGACTCCACCAAAAAAAAAACTTTTGAAACTAATAAATGATTTCAGTAAAGTTGCAAGATACAAAATCAATGTACAAAAAATCAGTTTCATTTCTATCCGCTAAGAATTATCAGAAAGAGAAATTAAAAAAATCAATACCATCCCATTTACAATTTCATCAAAAGGAATAAGATACCTCAGAATTAATTTAACCAAGGAGGTGAAAGACCTGAACACTGAAAAGCATGAGACATTATGTGAAGAAGGCACAAATAAATAGAAAGACATTTTATACCAGTGGATGGGAAGAATTAATATTTAAAAATATCCATACTACCTACAGCAATCTATAGAAAGAAGAAGAAAGTTAGAGGCATCATGCTTCCTGATTTCAAACTATATTACAAAGCTATAGTAATAAAAATAGTATGGTACTGGCAAAAACAGACACATAGATAAATGAAACAGAATAGAGAGCCCAGAAATAAACCTACATATATATGGCCAATTAATTTAAGACAAATGATCCAAGAATATACAGTGGGTAAATAACAGTGTCTTTAATAAGTGGTGTTTGGAAAACTGGACAGCCACATGCAAAAGAATGAAACTGAACCACTATCTCACACCATACACAAAAGTTAACTCAAAATTGATGAAAGACTTGAATGTAGGACCTGAATCCATAAACTCCTAGAAGAAAATATAGGTGGTAAGCTCCTTGCCATAAGTCTTGGCAATGATTTTTTGGATATGACACCAAAGCAAAGGCAACAAAAGCAAAAATAAACAAGTAGATCTATATGAAATTTAAAAATTTGTACAGAGCAAAGGAGACCATCAATAAAATGGAAGGGTGACATACTAAATTGGAGAAAGGACTTCCCTGGTGGTGCAGTGGTTGAGAGTCCGCCTGCCGATGCAGGGGACATGGGTTCGTGACCCGGTCTGGGAAGATCCCATGTGCTGCAGAGCGGCTAGGCCTGTGAGCCATGGCTGCTGAGCCTGCGCATCTGGAGCCTGTGCTCTGCAATGGGAGAGGCCACAACAGTGAGAGGCCTGTGTACTGAAAAAAAAAAAAAAAAAAAAATGGAGAAAATATCATATGTATATATCTGATAGGGGGTTAATATCCAAAATATATAAAGAAATCATACATACAACTCAATAGCAGAAATACAATCTGATTAAAAGATGGGCAGAGGATCTGAATAGACATTTTTCTAAGGACATATAGCAAGCCAGCAGGTACATGTAAAGAGGCTCAACATCATGAATCATTAGAGAAATGTAAGTCAAACCACAGTGAGATATAACTTCGTACTTGTTAGAATGGCTGTCCTCTAAAAGACAAGAAATAACAAGTGTTGGCCAGGAATTGGAAAAAAGGCAAGCCTTGTGCATTGTTGGTGGGAATATAAATTGGGTCAATCATTATGAGAAACAGTATGGAGGTTCCTCAAAAAATAAAATAGAACTACATATGATTCAACAATTCCACTTCTGAGTATTTATCCACAGAATATGAAAACAGTAAATCGAAAATATATCTGTGCCCTAATGTTCACTGTACATCATTTACAATAGCCAAGATGTGGAAAAAACCTGAATGTCCACTGGTGGATTAAAGGGTAAATAAAAAACATATATATTATTTTGATATGTAAAATATGAATATTATTCAGCCATGAAAAGAAAGAAAATCTTTCCATTTGTGACAACATGGTTAGACCTTGAGGGCATTACTCTTAGTGAATAAGTCAGACAGAAAAAGAGAAATACAATATAATCTTACTTATATGTGGAATCTAAAAACAAGCAAACACACTAAAAAACTGAGATCATGGACGTAGAGAACAGATTTGTAGCTGCCTGAGGTGGGGGGTGGAGGTTGGTGAAATGGCTGAAGGGGGTCAAAATGTACAAATTTCCTGTTATAAAATGAAAAAGTTCTTGGCTATCATGTACAGCATGGTGACTATAGTTAATAATACTCTATTGCATGTTTGAGAGTGGATATTGAAAGTTCTCTTCAGAAGAACGAAATTTTTAAACAATGTATGGTGACAGATATTAACTGGATTTATTGTGGTGATCATTTTTCATTGCATACAGTTATTGAATCATTATGTTGTACACCTGTAACTAGTAAAATATTATGTCAATTATACCACAATAAAAATCTATTGAGACTTAGTTTGTAGCCTAACATACGATCTGTCTTGGAAAGTGTCCCATGTGCACTTGTCTTGGAAAGTGTCCCATGTGCACTTGAATGTGTATGCTGTTGTTTTTGGGTATAGTGTTCTATATATGTCTGTTAGATTTAGGTAGTCTTTTGTGTAAGTCCTCTATTTCCTTACTAGTCTCTGTCTGCTTCTTTTATCCATTATTGTGAGTAGGGTATTGAAGCCTCCAACTACTATTGTAGACCTATCTTTTTCTCCCCTCAATTCTGTCAGTTTTTGCTTCATATATTTTAATGGTCTGTCATTAGGTGTGTGAATATTTATAATTATTATGTTTTCCTGCTGTATTGAGTCTTTTATTAATATTTAATATCTTTCCTTTTCTGTATTGTTGAATTGTGTGTCTTTATCTATTCTGCCAATCTCTGTCTTTTAGAGATTTTGACCCATTTACATTAATTACTAATATGGAAGGACTTGTTTCTGTCATTGTGCTCTTTGTATTTTATGTGCCCTATAGCTGTTTTTGGTCCCTCATTTCCTTTATTCCTGCTTTTTTTGTGTGTATATATATTTTTTTGTAGTGAAATTTTAAAATTCCTTTCTAATTTCCTTTTATGTTTATTCAACAGCTATTTTCTCTGTGATTGCTATGGGGATTACATTTAACATCCTAAAGTTATAACACTCTAATTTGAATTTATACCAGTTTTACTTCCATAATATACAAAGACTCTGTTTTTTATACCCTGTCCCTACCCCTTTGGTTGTTGATGTTCCCAAGTGACATTTTTATACATTGTGTGTCCAAAAACTTAAACTAATACTTCTTTTAAATGCATTACTCTTCTAAATTATGTAGAAAACAAGATTTGGTACTACGCATCAAAGTTATATTAATATTAGAGTCCCTCCCATCAGGAAACTTACACAAGCCTCTTAGATAGCCTCATCCACCAGAGGGCAGACAGCAGAAGCAAGAAGACCTACAATCCTGCAGCCTGTGGAACAAAAAACCACATTCACAGAAAGATAGACAAGATGAAAAGGCAGAGGGCTACATACCAGATGAAGGAACAAGATAAAACCCCAGAAAAACAAGTAAACAAAGTGGAGATAGGCAACCTCGCAGGAAAAGAATTCAGGATAATGATAGTGAAGATGATCCAGGACCTCAGAAAAAACTGGAGGCAAAGGTCGACAAGATGCAAGAAATGTTTTAAAAAGACCTAGAAGAATTAAAGAACAAACAAACAGAGATGAACAATACAATAACTGAAATGAAAATGACACTAGAAGGAAAAAATAGCAGCGTAACTGAGGCAGAAGAACGGATAAGTGACCTGGAAGACGGAATGGTGGAAGTCAGTGCTGCAGAACAAAGAAAAAAGAATGACAAGAAATGAAGACAGGGCTTCCCTGGTGGCGCAGTGGTTGAGAATCTTCCTGCCAATGCAGGGGACATGGGTTCGAGCCCTGGTCTGGGAGGATCTCACATGTCACAGAGCAACTGGGCCCGTGAGCGACAACTACTGAGCCTGCACGTCTGGAGCCTGTGCTCCGCAACAAGAGAGGCCGCGACAGTGGGAGGCCTATGCACTGTGATGATGAGTGGCCCCTGCTCACCGCAACTAGAGAAAGCCCTCACACAGAAACGAAGACCCAACACAGCCAAAAATAAATAAATTAAATAAATTTATAAAAAATAAAAGTAATGAAGACAGCCTAAGACACCTCTGGGACAATGTTAAATGCAACAATGTTCGCATTATAGGGGTCCCAGAAGGAGAAGAGAGAGGGAAAGGACTAGAGAAAATATTTGAAGAGATTATAGTCGAAAACTTCCCTAACATGGAAAAGCAAACAGCCACCCAAGTCCAGGAGGCACAGCGAGTTCCATACAGGATAAACCCAAGGAGGAACATGCCGAGACAAATAGTAATCAAATTGGCAAAAATTAAAGACAAAGAAAAATTATTGAAAGCAGCAAGGGAAAAACGACAAATAACATACAAGGGAACTCCCATAAGGTTAACAGCTTATTTCTCAGCAGAAACTCTACAAGCCAGAAGAGAGTGGCATGATATACTTAAAGTGATGAAAGGGAAGAACCGACAGCCAATATTACTTTACCCAGCAAGGATCTCATTTAGATTCGATGGAGAAATCAAAAGCTTTACAGACAAGCAAAACCTAAGAGAATTCAGCGCCACCAAACCAGCTCTACAACAAATGCTAAAGGAACTTCTCTAAGTGGGAAACACAAGAGAAGAAAAGGACCTACAAAAACAAACACAAAACAATTAAGAAAATGGTCATAGGAACATACATATTGATAATTACCTTAAACATGAATGGATTAAATGCTCCAACCAAAAGACACAGGCTTCCTGAATGGATACAAAAAAAACCACCCCATATATATGCTGTCTACAAGAGACCCACTTCAGACCTAGAGACACATACAGACTGAAAGTGAGGGGGTGGAAAAAGATATTCCATGCAAATGGAAATCAAAAGAAAGCTGGAGTAGCAGTACTCATATCAGATAAAATAGACTTTAAAATAAAGAATGTTCCAAGAGACGAGGAAGGACACTACATAATGATCAAGGGATAAATCCAAGAAGAAGATATAACAATTATAAATATATATGCACCCAACATAGGAGCACCTCAATACATAAGGCAACTGCTAACGACTATAAAAGAGGAAATCGACAGTAACACAGTAATAGTGGGGGACTTTAACACCTCACTTACACCAATGGACAGATCATCCAAAGTGAAAATAAATAAGGAAACAGAAGCTTTAAATGACACAATAGACCAGATAGATTTAATTGATATTTATAGGACATTCCATCGAAAAACAGCAGATTACACTTTCTTCTCAAGTGCACATGGAACATTCTCCAGGATAGATCACATCTTGGGTCACAAATCAAGCCTCAGTAAATTTAAGAAAATTGAAATCATATCAAGCATCTTTTCTGACTACAAAGCTATGAGATTAGAAATGAATTACAGGGAAAAAAATGTAAAAAACACAAACACATGGAGGCTAAACAATACGTTACTAAATAACCAAGAGATCACTGAAGAAATCAAAGAGGAAATAAAAAAATACCTAGAGACAAATGACAATGAAAACACGACGATCCAAAACCTGTGGGATGCAACAAAAGCAGTTCTAAGAGGGAAGTTTGTAGCTATACAAGCCTACCTCACGAAACAAGAAAAATCTCAAATAAACAATCCAACCTTACACGTAAAGGAATTAGAGAAAGAAGAACAAACAAAACCCAAAGTTAGTAGAAGGAAACAAATCATCAAGATCAGAGCAGAAATAAATGAAATAGAAACAAAGAAAACAATAGCAAAGATGAATAAAACTAAAAGCTGCTTCTTGAGAAGATAAACAAAATTGAAAAACCATTAGCCAGACTCATCAAGAAAAAGAGGGAGAGACTCAAGTCAATAAAATTAGCAATGAAAAAGAAGTTACAACAGACACCACAGAAATATAAAGCATCCTAAGAGACTACTACAAGCAACTCTATGCCAATAAAATGGACAAGCTGGAAGAAATGGACAAATCCTTAGAAAGGTATAACCCTCCAAGACTGAACCAGGAAGAAATAGAAAATATGAAAACACCAGTCACAAGTAATGAAATTGAACCTGTGGTTAAAAATCTTCCAACAAACAAGAGTCCAGGACCAGATGGCTTCACAGGTGAATTCTATCAAACATTTAGAAAAGCGCTAACACCCAGCCTTCTCAAACTCTTCCAAAACATTGCAGAGGAAGGAATACTCCCAAACACATTCTATGAGGGCACCATCACCCTGATACCAAATCCTGACAAAGATACTACAAAAGAAGAAAATTACAGACCAATATCACTGAGGAATATAGATGCAAAAATCCTCAACAAAATACTAGCAAACAGAATCCAAGAACACATTAAAAGTATTATACACCATAATCAAGTGGGATTTATCCCAGGGATGCAAGGATTCTTCAATATATGCAAATCCATCAATGTGATATATCATGTTAACAAATTGAGGAATAAAAACCATATGATCATCTCAATAGATGCAGAAAAAGCTTTTGACAAAATGCAACACCCATTTATGATAAAAATTCTCCAGAAAGTGGGCATATAGGGAACCTACCTCAACATAATAAAGGCCATATACGAGAAACCCACAGCAAACATCATTCTCAATGGTGAAAAACTGAAAGCATTTCCTCCAAGACAAGGATATCCACTCTCACCACCATTATTTAACATAGTTTTGGAAGTCCTCGCCACGGCAATCAGAGAAGAAAAAGAAATAAAAGGAATACAAATTGGAAAAGAAGAAGTAAAACTGTCAGTGTTTGGAGATGACATGATACTATACCTAGAGAATCCTAAAAATACCACCAGAAAACTACTAGAGGTAATCAATGAATTTGGTAAAGTTGCAGGATACAAAAGTAATGCACAGAATTCTCTTGCATTCCTATACACTAATGATGAAAAATCTGAAAGAGAAATTAAGGAAACACTCCCATTTACCATTGCAACAAAAAGACTAAAATACCTAGGAATAAACCTACCTAGGGAGACGAAAGACCTGTATGCAGAAAACTATAAGACACTGATGAAAGAAATTAAAGATGATAGCAACGGATAGAGAGATATACCATGTTCTTGGATTGGAAGAATCAATATTGTGAAAATGACTCTACTACCCAAAGCAATCTACAGATTCAATGCAATCCCTATCAAATTACCAATGGCAGTTTTTACGGAACTAGAACAAAAAATCTTAAAATTTTCATGGAGACACAAAAGACCCCAAGTAGCCAAAGCAGTCTTGAGGGAAAAAAATGGAGCTGGAGGAATCAGACCCCCTGACTTCAGACTATACTACGAAGCTCAGTAATCAAAACAATATGGTACTGGCACAAAAACAGAAACATAGATCAATGGAACAAGATAGAAAGCCCAGATATAAACCCATGCATCTATGGTCAACTAATCTATGACAAAGGAGGCAAGGATATACAATGGAGAAAAGAGAGTCTCTTCAATAAGTGGTGCTGTGAAAACTGGACAGCTACATGTAAAAGGATGAAATTAGAACACTCCCTAACACTGTATAGAAAAATAAACTCAAAATGGATTAAAGTCTTAAATGTAAGACCAATCACTATGAAACTCTTAGAGGAAAACATAGGAAGAACACTCTTTGACATAAATCACAGCAAGATCTTTTATCATCCACCTCCTAGAATATGGAAATAAAACCAAAAATAAACAAATGGGACCAATGAAACTTAAAAGCTTTTGCACAGCAAAGGAAACCATAAACAAGACAAAAAGATAACCCTCAGAATGGGAGAAAATATTTGTAAATGAATCAACGGACAAAGGATTAATCCCAAAAATATATAAACAGCTCATGCAGCTCAATATTAAAGAAACCAACAACCCAATCCAAAAATGGGCAGAAGACCTAAATAGACATTTCTCCAAAGAAGACATACAGATGGCTAAGAAGCACATGAAAAGCTGCTCAACATCAATAATTATTAGAGAAATGCAAATCAAAACTGCAATGAGGTATCAGCTTACACCAGTTAGAATGGACATCAACAGAAAATCTACAAACAACAATTGCTGGAGGGGGTATGGAGAAAAGGGAACCCTCTTGCACTGTTGGTGGGAATGTAAATTGATACAGCCACTAGGGAGAACAGTATGGAGGTTCCTTAAAAAACTAAAAATAGAATTACCATATGACCCAGCAATCCCACTACTGGGCATATACCCAGAGAAAACCATAATTTAGAAAGACACATGCACCCCAATGTTCATTGCAGCACTATTTACAATAGCCAGGTCATGGAAACAACCTAAATGTCCATTGACAGATGAACGGATAAAGAAGATGTGGTACATATATACAATGGAATATTACTCAGCCATAAAAAGGAACAAAATTGAGTCATTTGTTGAGACTTGGATGGATCTAGAGACTGTCATACAGAGTGAAGTCAGAAAGAGAAAAACAAATATCATATATTAATGCATGTATGTAATTAATGCATGTGGAACCTAGAAAAATGGTACAGATGAACCGGTCTGCAGGGCAGAAGTTGAGATACAGATGTAGAGAACACACGTATGGACACCAAGGGGGGAAAGCCACGGGGGTGTGGGGATCGTGGTGTGTTGAATTGGGCGATTGGGATTGACATGTATACACTGATGTGTATAAAATTGATGACTAATAACAACCTGCTGTATAAAAAAAATAAAATTAAAAAATTTAGAAAAGTAAAAAAAAAGAAATATATAATCATTATGTCTTCATTTCATAAATTCCCTTGTTAATATGATTAATCAGCAGTTTCTCTGAACCAAGAAAATCATGTACTGTTGGCAGGTGATTAATCTCCGTGCAAAGTGAAGAGAACCTAATATTTATCAACAGATTTCTGATAGCTTTGTGATCTATTTCCATGATAAAATGCATTGGTCCATATGCCAAAGCCAAAAAAGAATTTAAAAAAATGTTATATTAATATTAGCTTTTACACTAATACTTGTTTTTTCCTTTAAATGTATGTCTCTTAAATTATGTAGAAAAAAAGTTGTTACAATCATTGTTACAATATTACTAGATTTATAATTGTCCATGTATTAACCTTTATTGATATGTTTTTTTATTTGTATGCCTTTGAGTTAATCTCTAGTGTCCTTTTATATGACCTTGCAGAACTCCCTTGAGCATTTCTTAAAGGGCAGGTCTAGTGGTCACAAGCTCCCTCAGCTTTTATTTATCTCTTAATGTTTCTATTTCTTCCTCACTTTTTTTTTTTGCAGTACGCAGGCCTCTCACTGTTGTGGCCTCTCCCATTGTGGAGCACAGGCTCCGGACGCTCAGGCTCAGTGGCCATGGCTCACAGGCCCAGCTGCTCTGCGGTATATGGGATCTTCCCGGACCAGCGTACGAACCTGTGTCCCCTGCATCGGCAGGCGGACTCTCAACTACTGTGTCACCAGGGAAGCCCTCTTCCTCACTTTTGAAGGATGATTTTGCCAGATATAGGTCTCTTGGTTGACAGTTTGTTGTTTTTTTCCAGCACTTTGAATATATCAGCCCACTGTCTTCAGACCTCCAAAGTTTCTGATGAGAATCCTGATGGTAAAATTATTGTGGTTCTTTAGAATAACTTGCTTCTCCTGGTGTTTTGAAGATTCTTTGTCTTTGACTTTTGAAAGTTTGATTATGTGTCTTGGTGTAGGTCTCTTTGAGTTCATGTTACTTGTAGTTTGTTGAGCCTTGTGGATGTTTATATTCATGTGTTTTATCAAATTTGGGAAATTTTCAGCCATTATTTTTTCCATTGTTCTCCCTGCCCATTTCTCTTCCTCTGCTTCTTCCTGCCCTCCCATGATATGAATGTTGGTCCACTTGATGGTGTTTCACAGGTCTCTTAATTTCTGTTCACTTTTCTTTAATTTTTTTTTCTTTCTATCCCTTGGCTTTGATAATTTCTATTGTCCTATCTTCAAGTTCATTGATTCTGTCTGCTGCCTGCTCAGGTCTGCCCTCTAGTGAATTGTTCATTTTAGTTATTGTACTTTTCAGCTCCAGAATTTCTTTTTGGTTTCTTTTTAGGTTTTTTGTCTCTTGTGGGTATTTCCATTTTATTCACACATCATTTTCTTGACTTTAGTCTTTGAGCATCTTCCTCTAGTTCTTTGAGCATCTTTAAGACCATTGTTTAAAAGTTTTATTTTTCTTTCTAGTATATCTGTCATTAGATCTTTTTCAGGAATAGTTTCTTCCACAGGTCATGTGGAAGGTGCTTCAGAACAGCTGCAACTGCCACATGTTTGGGGGTGGGAGATGGGTACCTGTAACTATGCTAAGAGCTGAAATTGACCAAAATAACCCACAATTTACTGTATAAGTCTTACCCTGTAAGTTGCAAGCATTCAACAGATTCCATAGTTCAAAAATAAGTATATCAGACAGAATCTGAAATTGCAGTTGTTGTCTAGTGGGGGGAGACAGATTCCTGGTGCTTCCCTTCAACCATCTTCCCAGATTCTCTTAGAAGTGGCATTTTGAGGGATTTTTTCAAGGATATTAGACAAATTATGATGAATTCTGAGACATATGGCCAAGAAAGTGCTTTTGGAGCCGTGCCGTGTAATTGGGCTCGTAGGGACAAATGGAACTCATTTTTCGTAGAGCAATAGTTCATGATTTTTGGTTATATATGCCATGTGAGATTTATGTTGATTTTGCTGCTAACCAGTTTATTCTATTCTCTTTTTTTCCCCAGTCTCTTGTAGATGTATATTATGGTACTGCTCCTCTTCTTTTAAACTCTTTATCTTTTTGGCTTACAACTGCTTGGTGTTTTCCTATATCATGTTACTCTTTGAAGGTTACCAATGACTTGTTTGTCAAATTCAGTGGCTTTCTCTGAGTCATTATCCTTATGCACTTTTTGGTGCTATTTTTAATTCATTTTCATGTAATTCAAATAAATTCTCTTGTTCATTTATTCATTAATTCATCCAGCAAATGTTTATTAAGCACCTGCTGTGTGCTAGGCATTGTGCTAGTTTTGCACTTTCAGTTTCTTTGTGGGTATTTCCTCTGTTTCCTCACGCTTTAGACTTTATACCTCTGATATCTTGAACTATCCCAGTAACCTGGGCTTTTCTGTTTTCATGAATGCTGCTATTAATTTTCAAATTATCCAGCATCTGAACTGTGAAACAACTTTGATTCCTCCTTTCCTTTGTCTTTCTATATTATTACCCACTAAGTCCTTGTTAGGTGCTGATCCCAAACATTTAAGAAGACTAATAGTGCCTGTGGGCTATTAGCTGAGCTAGCCAGTTAAAAGGTGCCTGGTGCCTACTAGGTGCCATCTCCTGGAATTAAATTAGTCATACTGCATCTTCTTCTTGAATTTCCACAAATAATTCTTTGTTCAACTTTGCTAGTTCTTGATCTTGGTTTCTATTTATAACCTGTTAGCTCCTATTCTGCTATCTTCTTCTATTCACTTTTGACACCTCTCTCCTGTCACCTAATGGCTAGTTTGGCCTCATTCTGATTCAACCATTTTTTAAAATCATGGACTGTTTTTGATGTTTGACTGTTAGAATCTGTTAAGTGACTTTTGTTTTTGCCCCTATCACCTGCCTTTTTTCTGAGATAACATTTGATTTTTTCCATGTGTTTTTCAGAACTGATCCATGATCTGCTTCAGTTTTCTTTGATGTATTCTTTCCTTTGTATTTCCACTGTGCTCAGTCTAGTTATACCTTTTATTAAACTATACTTAGATCATTGTAATATATTTCTGAAGGCTTTTCCACTTTTACTTGCTACCTCTAGTTGATATTACTTTACATTAATATACATTATATATATACATTAATGACAAATTATTTTTCTAAAATTTTGGTTCAATCAGGTCGTCTCCAGTTCCTTATAACTGACACTGCAAAACCAAATTCCTTGACCATACATCTGAGACTCCCCACAATCTAGGCTTAATCTACCATTTCTCCTTTTCCTTTTGAGAAACTGGTAAGCACTCTTTCCCAAAGATGTCTTGCTTATGCCAGTGATTTTCAAACGTTGTCTCCAAGTTCCATGTGACACCTCATGGGATTCAAACTCTATGTCCCCTAAGCACAATTTGAAGACCATTAATATAACTTTTTGATATCTTATTCATACCTTATTTGAACAAACATTCCTCTTTGCATGTTACAAATGAGATTTAAGCTCAATAAAGATTAAGAAGTTAACCAATTATTTATAATTTGCAAAACAAAATCTGCTGTGAAACAAAGGTTTCTTCTAGTATACTAAGTTTTTTTGTATTGTGAATTTCTTAAGGATGAGAAACTATACTTTCTTTGGCTGGATTATAAAGTACATGGCACAACACCTATAAATAGTTGTGTTTCTTTTTATACATTTTTATTGGAGTATAACTGCATCACAATGCTGTGTTAGTTTCTGCTGTACAACAAAGTGAATCAGCCGTATGCATACATATATCCCCATATATACTCCCTCTTGAGCCTCCCTTCCACCCTCTAAGTTGTCACAAAGCACCGAGCTTATCTCCCTGTGCTATGCTGCTGCTTCCCACTAGCTATCTATTTTACATTGGGTAGTGCATATATGTTGATGCTTTTCTCCTTTCCCCAGCTTCCCCCTGCACTGTGTCCTCAAGTCCATTCTCTACATCTGCATCTTTATTCCTGCCTTGCCAGTAGGTTCATCAGTACCATTTTTCTTTAGATTCCATATATATGCTTTAGCATATGGTATTTGTTTTTCTCTTCTGACTTACTTCACTCTGTATGACAGACTCTAGGTCCATCCACCTCACTACAAATAACTCAATTTCGTTTCTTTTTATGGCTGAATAATATTCCATTGTATATATGTACCATATCTTCTATATCCATTCATCTATCGATGGACATTTAGGTTGTTTCCATGTCCTGCCTGTTGTAAATAGTGCTGCAGTGAGCATTGGGATACATGTGTCCTTTTTTTTTTTTTTTTTTTTTCAGTATGCGGGCCTCTCACTGTTGTGGCCTCTCCTGTTGTGGAGCACAGGCTCTGGACGCGCAGGCTCAGCGGCCATGGCTCATGGCCTAGCCGCTCCGCGGCATGTGGGATCTTCCCGGACCGGGGCACAAACCTGTGTCCCCTGCATCAGCAGGCGGACTCTCAACCACTGCACCACCAGGGAAGCCCACATGTGTCCTTTTGAATTATGCTTTTCTTAGGGTATATGCCCAGTAGTGGGATTGCTGGGTCATATGGTAGTTCTATTTTTAGTTTTTCAAGGAAGCTCCATACTGTTCTCCATAGTGGTTGTATCAATTTACATTCCCACCAACAGTGCAGGAGAGTTCCCTTTTCACCACACCCTCTCCAGAATTTATTGTTTGTAGATTTTTTGATAATGGCCATTCTGACCCATGTGATGTGATACCTCATTGAAGTTTTGATTTGCATTTCTCTAATAATTAGTGATGTTGAGCATCTTTTCATGTGCCTCTTGACCATGTGTATGTCTTCTTTGGTGAAATGTGTATTTAGGTTTTCTGCACATTTTTAAATTGGCTTGTTTTTCTTTTGATATTGAGTAGCATGAACTGTTTGTATATTTTGGATATTAATCCTTTGTCCATTGTTTCATTTGCAAATGTTTTCTCCCATTCTGAGGGTTTTCTTTTTTTTTTTTTTTTTTTTTCCGGTACGCAGGCCTCTCACTGTTGTGGCCTCTCCCGTTGCGGAGCACAGGCTCCGGACGTACAGGCTCAGCGGCCATGGCTCACGGGCCCAGCCGCTCCGCGGCATGTGGGATCTTCCCAGACCGGGGCACGAACCCGTGTCTCCTGCATCGGCAGGCGGACTCTCAACCACTGCGCCACCAGGGAAGCCCTGAGGGTTTTCTTTTCATCTTGTTTATGGTTTCCTTTGCTGTGCAGAAGCTTTTAACTTCAATTAGGTCCCATTTATTTATTTTTGTTTTTATTTTCATTACTCTAGGAGTTGGGTCAAAAAAATGTCTTGCTGTGATTTATGTCAATGAGTATTTTTCCTATGTTTTCCTCTAAGAGTCTTATAGTGTCCACTCTTACATTTAGGTCTTTAATCCATTTGGAGTTTAGTTTTGTGTATGGTATTAGGTAGTATTCTAATTTCATTCTTTTACATGTAGCTGTCCAATTTTCCCAGCACCATTTGTTGGAGAGGCTGTCTTTTCTACACTGTATGTTCTTGCCTCCTTTGTCATAAAGTGACCATATGTGCATGGGTATATCTCTGGGCTTTCTATTTTGTTCCAGTGATCTGTATTTCTGTTTTTGTACCCGTACCATACTGTCTTGATTACTGTAGCTTTGTAATATAGTATGAAGTCGGGGAGCCTGATTCCTCCATCTCTGTTTTTCTTTCTCAAGATTGCTTTGGCTATTAGAGGTCTTTTTTTTTTTTTTTTTTTTTTTTGCGGTACGCAGGCCTCTCACTGTTGTGGCCTCTCCCGTTGTGGAGCACAGGCTCCGGATGCACAGGCTCAGCGGCCATGGCTCATGGGCCCAGCTACTCTGCGGCATGTGGGATCTTCCCTGACCGGGGCACGAACCCATGTCCCCTGCACCGGCAGGTGGACTCTCAATCACTGAGCCACCAGGGAAGCCCTATTCGGAGTCTTTTGCATTTCCATACAAATTGTGAAAATTTTTGTTCTAAAATTTTGTTTTTGTGAAAAATGCCATTGGTCATTTGATAGGGATTGCACTGAATCTGTAGATTGCTTTGGGTAGTATAGTCATTTTCACAATATTGATTCTTCCAATCCAAGAACAAGGTATATTTCTCTATCTGTTTATGTTAACTTTGATTTCTTTCATCAGTGTTTTATAGTTTTCTGAGTACAAGTCTTTTGCGTCCTTAGGTAGGTTTATTTCTATGTATTTTATTCTTTTTTTGTGATGGTAAGTGGGATTGTTTCCGTGATTTCTGTTTCTAATTTTTTTGTTGTTAGTGTATAGGAATGCCAGAGATTTCTGTGCATTAATTTTCTATCCTGCAACCTTTTGAAATTCATTGATTAGCTGTAGTAGTTTTCTGGTGGCATCTTTAGGACTTTCTATGTATAGTATCATGTCATCTTCAAACAGTGAGAGTTTTACTACTTTTCCAATTTGTATTCCTTTTATATCTTTTTCTTCTCTGATTGCCATGGTTAGGACTTCCAAAACTATGTTGAATAACAGGGCCGAGAGTGCACATCCTTCTCTTGTTCCTGATCTTAGTGGAAATGCTTTCAGTTTTTCACCATTGAGTATGATCTATGCTGTGGGTTTGTCATATATGGCTTTTATTATGTTGAGGTAGGTTCCCTCTGTCATTTTCTTGAGAGTTTTTTATCATAAGTGGGTGTTGTATTTTGTGGAAAGCTTTTCCTGCATCCCTTGAGATGATCATATGGTTTTTATTCCTTAATTTGTTAATATGGTTTATCACATTGATTGATTTGCATATACTGAAGAATCCTTGCATTCCTGGGATAAATCCCACTTGATTGTGGTGTATGATCCTTTTAATGTGTTGTTGGATTCTGTTTGCTAGTATTTTGTTCAGGATTTTTGCATCTATGTTTATCAATGATATTGTTCTGTAACTTTCTTTTTTTTGTGATATCTTTTTCTGGTTTTGGTATCAGGGTGACGGCCACTTTGTAGAACAAATTTGGGAGTGTTTCTCCCTCTGCAATTTTTTGGAAGAGTTCGAACAGGATCAGTGTTAGATCTTCCCTAAATGTTTGGTAGAATTTGCCTGTGAAGCCATCTGTTCCTGGACTTTTGTTTGTTGGAAGATTTTTAATTACAGTTTCAATTTCATTACTTTTGATTTTTCTGTTTATGTTTTCTAATTCTTCCTGGTTTAGACTTGGAAAATTGTACCTTTCCAAAGAACTTGTCCATTTCTTCATGGTTGTCCATTTTATTGGCTTATAGTTGTTTGTAGTAGTCTCTTATAATCCTGTGTATTTCTGCCGTGTCAGTTGTGATTTCACCTTTTTCATTTCTAATTTTATTGATTTGTATCTTGTCCCATATTTTCTTAATGAGTCTGGCTAAAGGTTTATCAATTTTGTTTATCTTCTTGAAGAACCAGCTTTTAGTTTTATTGATCTTTACTATTATTTTCTTCATTTCTATTTCATTTATTTCTTCTCTGATCTTTATGGTCTCTTTCCTTCTACTGACATTGTGTTTACGTTGTTCTTTCTCTAGTTGCTTAGCTGTAGGGTTAGATTGTTTATTTGAGATTTTTCTTGTTTCTTGAGGTAGGATTGTATTGCTATAAACTTTCCTCCTAGAACTGCTTTTGCTGCAACCCATAGGTTTTGAGTCATTGACATTTGTTTCTATGTTTTTTTTTATTTCTTCTTTGATTTCTTCAGTGATCTCTTGGTTATTTAGTAGCTCACTGTTTAGCCTCCATGTACTTGTGTATTTTACAGTTTTTTCCCCTGTAATTGATTTCTAATCTCATAGTGTTGTGGTAAGAAAAGATGCTTGATACGATTTCAATTTTCTTAAATTTACCGAGGCTTGATTTCTGTCCCAAGATGTGATCTATCCTGGAGAATTTTCCATGTGCACTTGAGAAGAAAGTGTGTTCTGCCACTTTTGGGTGGAATGTTCTATAAATATCAATTAAATCTATCTGGTCTATTGTGTCATTTAAGCTTGTGTTTTCTTTTTTATTTTCTGTTTGGATGATCTGTCCATTGGTGTAAGTGGGGTGTTAAAGTCCCCTATTATTATTGTGTTACTGTCGATTTCTCCTTTTTTGGTTGTTAGCATTTGCCTTATTTGTTGAGGTGCTCCCATGTTGGGTGCACAAACATTTATAATTGTTATATCTTCTTGGATTAACCCCTGATCATTATGTAGTTTGTTTCCTTATCTCTTGTAACAATCTTTAGTTTAAAGTCTATTTTACCTGATACGTGTATTGCCACTGCAGCTTTCTTTTGATTTCCATTTGCATGGAATATCTTTTTCCATCCCTTCACTTTCTGTCTGTATGTGTCCCTACTTCTGAAATGGGTCTCTTGTAGACAGCATATATATGGGTCTTGTTTTTGTATCCATTCAACCAGTCTGTGTCTTTTGGTTGGGGCATGTAATCCATTTACATTCAAGTTTATTATTGATATGTATGTTCCTATTACCATTTTCTTAATTGTTTTGTTTTTGTGGATTTTTTCTTTTCTTGTGTTTCCCACCTAGAGAAGTTTCTTTAGCATTTGTTCTAAAGCTGGTTTGGTGGTGCTGAGTTCTCTTAGCTTTTACTTGTATGAAAAACTTTTGATTTCTCTGTAGAATCTGAATGAGATCCTTGCTGGGTAGAGTAATCTTGGTTGTGGGTTTTTCTCTTTTATCACTTTAAGTATATCCTGCCACTCCCTTCTGGCCTGCAGAGTTTCTGCTGATAAATCAGCTGATAACCTTATTGGGATTCCTTTGTATGTTATTTTTTGCTTTTCCCTTGCTGCTTTTAATATTTTTTCTTTGTGTTTAATTTTTGTTAATTTGATTAATATGTGTCTTGGTGTGTTTCTCCTAGGGTTTATCCTGTATGGGACTCTGCGCTTCCTGGCCTTGGATGACTATTTCCTTTCCCATATTAAGGATGTTTTCCACTATAATCTCTTCAAATATTTTCTCAGACCCTTTATTTTTCTTTTCTTCTTCTGGGACCCCTTTAATTCGAATGTTGGTGCAATTAGTGTTTTCCTAGAGGTCTCTGAGATTGTCATCAATTCTTTTCATTCTTTTTTCTATATTCTGCTCCTTGGCAGTTATTTCCACCATTCTGTCTTTCAGCTCACTTATTCGTTCTTCTGCCTCAGTTATTCTGTTAATGTTTCCTTCTAGTGGATTTTTCATTTCAGTTATTGTATTGTTCATCTCTGTTTGTTTGTTCTTTAGTACTTCTAGATCTTTGTTGAACATTTCTTGTATTTTCTCAATCTGTGCTTTCATTCTATTTCTGAGATTTTGGAACATCTTTATGATCATTACTCTGAATTGTATTTCATGTAGATTGCCTTTTTCCTCTTCATTTATCTGGTCTTGTAGGTTTGTACTTTGCTTCTTCATCTGTGACATATTTTTTTCCCATCTTATTATTATTATTATTTTTGATGGGTGGGATTGTGTTCCTGTGTTACTGGTTGTTTGACCTGAGGCTTCCAACACTGGAGTTTGTAGACTGTTGGGTAGAGCTGGGTCTTGGTGCCAAGATGAGGACCTCTGGGAGACCTCACTCCAGGGAATGTTCCCTGGTGTCTGAGGTTCTCTGTTAGTGCAGTAGTTCAGACTTGGAGCTCCCACCTCAGGAGCATTGGCTGGACCCCCAGCTTGTGAACCAAGATCCCACAAGCTGTGCAGTGTGGAAAAAATAAAAAATGTGAACAATAAGAAAGAATAAAAAATAAAATTAGACTAGGAAACTAACAGATATGTTAGAAAGAATATAAAAATAAAAATATAGATGAAACGACAATCACCAGGTAAAAGAGAACCACAATAGTAAAAAAGAGGAGAAGAAAAAAAAAAGGTGGAAAAGGCCTTGGCTGTGGGGGGCGAGGCTTAGGCAGGGACAGGGTTAAGTGGTGGGCAGGGCCTATGCTTAGGATCCACAGGTCTTGAAAAGGCCCTGGGGGGTGGGGGGGTGGGGCTTGGGCTAAACTGAGCAGAAGGGGCCCAGGTGTGCCTTTGGCCTTAGAGGACGGGGGACCTGGCCTGAGAGCCCAGCAGGCTTCCCAGGCCCAAGTGTGTGTGCCAAACACCCACACCCCTCTCCTGCTCCTCTGGTCCTGGAGAGCCCCTTATGCCTGCCTTTCCTCTTCTTCCCATGCCCCCAGGACCAACATGGCACGAAGGGGCCTCTGAGGTCATAGGACCTGGACCAAGAGCCGGGCAGCCTTCCTGGACTGATTGGGCAGGGGAAATGCTTGCCATGCTCCCCCCTGATCTGAGCCCCCCAGGGTCCCTCCAGGCGTGGGAACCCCTCCCCAATCCCAGCCACCCCTCAGGGGCGCCGGTCCTGTCTGGCCTCCACTTCTCCTCTGACCTCAGTCCTCACTCATTCTGCCGGTTTGCTTGGGAGTTCCTCCCATCTTCTTGGGTGTTGAGGTCCCCCACCAACATCTGGAAGGCTCCCTAGTTGTGGGGAGATTCAAGCTGTGCGTCTTCCCATGCCGCCAACTTACAGTCACTCTGTCCTTAAGTCTTCTAAATGGTTGTTTATTAAATAGTTATTAAATTTTATTTATACCTCTTTTTATTCTCTATACTTCCTGACATAATGTTGAGTACACAGTATGATTGATAATATTGATTTGATCTAAAAGTTAGAGCTCTAGAGCATAGATAGAAAAGTATATCTTGAAAAGCTCTGCTTTTAGCTTATTCTTTTTATTTTCTTACCTAACCTCTCTCTGAGTTCTGATATGTTCCATCTATTAGATTGTAAACTTGAAGACAGATTCTATAGCATATTTTGTCTCTCTATTTGAAATGGTCATCACATCATTCTTAACATATAGGATAAATGTGTTTGTATTCTGACACGTTTCTGATGAATGATGGTGATTTGAGGAAGTGAAGAAAAAAGCAACCACAGTCAATAACAACATTTTACCTTGAAAATTAAAAGCAAATATATGATAAACTATACAGTAAATTACTTACAAATATGCATTTATTGAATCCATTTGCCTGGAGCCCTGTTAACTATCCTTTATCTGGATGTGACCCTCATGAGAATCAGAACAGATAGTATTTGCCTAATGGGAATAAATAGTGGCTGGGGCATAATGAAATATTTTTCCGTCAAGCCAGAGGGTAATAAAATCTGTCTGTAATATGCACCAAGTGATTGAATTACACTGTTTTTAGGGCAAAGTTAGCTGGGGGCAGTTTTTTCAGTTCAGGGGAACAAGTTTTGGCTACTAATATCATAGTCTTGTCTCATTCTTTATTATTGCTTTCACTATCCAGAGTTGCCCTTAGGATCTTTCCAGACTATAGGGAGAGCTTTGTTAGGTAATGGGGCTCTACCTTACTTTTTCTAATCAAGTTACAATTTAAGGTTTCGTGTATGAGGGGGTTGGGGGCAAATATCGGGGAAATGGTAGCCAAACTATTTATAAACTAATTAGGTCTCATTAGATTGGATAGAAGTTGGAGCCGTTGCTGCTTCTGCATCATCATGTTATTTAGGCATATGTATACTTTAAAAAAGAAGAGAAGGCAGCAGACCCTGGGAATAAAAATGTCTTCAGTATTGGCTCTGACATAGAAGTTGAACCACCAAATGAAATTCTGTGCTTTCTAAGTGTTCTTATTGCAATACTGATGGGATTCCTGTAGTGAAACTTAGTTTATTTTTGTAAAAATAATTTTTAGTTTGATTGCCCTCAATGAAATTGATTGATTCAAATTGATTAATTTGAAAGCCTAGATGGCCATGAAGATTTCTCAACCTTCAAACTGGATAAAATCCTTAAGAATATATTGGTTTCAGTGTGTGAATATTTTTATATGATTCAATCATCCAGAAACTTGACTTATTAAAAATCCTTTGTCTTTAGTATGGCACAATTGCAGTTGAGTCTTATATACTTTAATAGGTAATTAAAAACCTTGAAGAGATAAACATGTTTCAGGAAAATGAATCTAATAATCAAACATAACATAGGGCTCCTTCTTTTGAGATGAGGATTGGGTTTTGCTGTATGCAGTAGAAATCCCAAAATAATAGTGGTTTAAGTAAGGTACAATATATCTGTCATCCACCGAAGAGAAATTCAGAGGTAGGGACTCCATGGCATGTAGAGTAGGTAGCTCCACAGTGATAAAAGTTTGTGGCTCATATTTTTTCTCTACCATTTCTAATCTATGGTTTTTATTTAATCTTCATTTCATTGCTGGGAACGGCAACATGTCTTATGCTGAGTATGGCAATATGAGTAAATAGTGGCCAGTTAGGCATATGTATGAGACTTTCAGGAAGATTCTTAAGATTTGACTAAAAGGTGTACTCTTTTTACCTCTCCCTTTCTCCTTTCTGCTTCCTGGCATGTGCTACCTGATATGTGATGGCTCTGCCCCATAGTCATGATGGCTAGAGATCCAGCCATCACATACTAGGTAGCACATGCCAGGCATCAGAAAGGAGAAAGGGAAAGGTAAAAAGAGTACACCTTCTAGTCAAATCACCTTAAGAATCTTCCTGAAAGTCTCATACATATGCCTAACTGGCCACTATTTACTCATATTGCCATACTCAGCATAAGCCATGTTGCCATTCCCAGCAAGGAAATGAAGATTAAAAAAAACTTGGTACATTGCTACCCATATAAAAGTGGGTTCTGCTGCTAAGAATAAAGATGGTAAAGTATATTGGGTAGATAACTGGTAATTTTAGCACTCTGATGGTTTAACTGTAGGGTTTCAATATTTTTGATCTCTGGGACTAGACATTAAAAATATGCCAACCTTTTTTTTTCAATTCTTAATAATAAAATTACTGTTTAAATTATTTAAAGAGAATATTTGTAAGTAAATTTGTAACGAAATAATATATTGGCTTCACCAGAAAGTTCGTTCGGGTTTTTCCATAAGATGTTATGGAAAAACCAGAAAGAACTTTTTGGCCAACTAAATATAAGTGTTAAGTATGTTTCTTTTGCTCTATCATTGTTTTTTTAATTAAATTTAATTTTTTTTATGCAGCAAGTTCTTAATAGTTATCTATTTTATACATATTAGTGTATATATATCAATCCCAATCTCCCAATTCATCCCACCACCACCCCCTTCCTGCTTTCCTCCCTTGGTGTTCATATGTTTGTTCTCTACATGTGTGCCTCCATTTCTGCCTTGCAAACTGGTTCTTCTGTACCATTTTTCTAGATTCCATGTATATGCGTTAATATACGATATTTGTTTTCCTCCTTCTGACTTACTTCACTCTGTATGACAGTCTCTAGGTCCATCCACGTTTCTACAAATGACCCAATTTCGTTCCATTTTATGGCTGAGTAATATTCCATGGTATATATGTACCACATCTTCTTTATCCATTCGTCTGTTGATGGGCATTAAGGTTATTTCCATGACCTGGCTATTGTAACTAGTCCTGCAATGAACATTAGGGTGTGTGTGTCTTTTTGAATTATGGTTTTCTCAGGGTATATGCCCAGTAGTGGGATTACTGGGTCATATGGTACTTCTATTTTTAGTTTTTTAAGGAACCTCCATACTGTTCTCCATAGTGGCTCTATCAATTTACATTCCTACCAATAGTGCAAGAGGGTTCCCTTTTCTCCACACCCTCTCCAGCATTTGTTTTTTGTAGATTTTCTGATGATGCCCATTCTAACCAGTGTGAGGTGATACCTCATTGTAGTTTTGATTTGCATTTCTTTAATAGTAATTAGTGATGTTGCACATCTTTTCACATGCCTGTTGGCCATCTATATGTCTACTTTGGAAAAATGTCTATTCAGATCTTCTGGGTTCTTTTTTGTTGTTGAATTGTATGAGTTTTAAAATATATTTTGGATGTTAAGCCCTTCTCTGATATACGATTTGCAAATATCTTCTCCCATTCGGTAGGTTGCCTTTTTGTTTTGATGATGGTTTCCTTTGCTATACAGAGCTTTTTAATAGTTTGTTGTAGTCCCATTTGTTTATTTTTCTTTTGTATTGATTCTTTATCATTATAGAATGCCCTTATTTACTTTTTGTTATAGACCTTATTTTAAAGTCTATTTTGTCTGATATGAGTATTGCTACCCCCACTTTCTTGTTGTATACTTTTGCATAAAATATCTTTTTCCATCTCCCTACTTTCAGTTTGTGTGTCTTTACCTTTGAAGTGAGTCTCTTGTAAGCAGCATATAGATGGTTCTTGGTTTTTTATTCAATTATCCACCCAATTGGATCCACCCTATTGTTCCACAAAATTGGAACATTTGTCCATTGACATTTGAAGTGATTATTGATAGGTATGTATTTATTGTCATTTTGTTACTTGTTTTCTAGTTGTTTTTTTTCTGTTCTTTTATTTTTCTTTAGTTTCTTCCCTTGTGGTCTGATGATTTTTTTAGTGGTATTCTTATATTCCTTTCTCTTTAGTTTTTGTGTATATCTTGTAGGTTTTTGATTTGTGGTTCCATGGGGTCCATATATGTTGACCTATAAGTATGTCTCCTTGTTTTAAACATGCTCAGCCTGGGGTGCACAGTAGGGCAGTTGCGGGAAACCAGCAGGAGTTCTGGGCAGTTTCAGTCTGCTTCCTCTGCCTTGTTTAGGGAGTGAGCAAGCATGTGCATGTTCTTCATGAAAGGAGTCTTGGGTTTCTTACAGCCCCACTGGTTTTCAAACCAGCTAAGGGAACTTGTTTTTCTGGTGTCAGATCTCAGGCCTGTGGCACCCAATATGTCCTTCAAACTGGTTCAAACTGCCTACTCCCCAGAGAGGATCTCTGAGCCTGTTTAATCTGTCTCCTTTTCTGTGTTTCCTCTGTGGGGCTCAGGTCCCAACCTGATTGCTTCACTTCCCTTCCTACCCAACTCTGTGTGGATCTTTCTTATAGCCTTGGTTGTACAAGAGTCTTTCTGCCAGTTTCCAGTTTTGTTTGTTTGTTTTTGGTTTTTTTTTGTTGTTGTTGTTGAGAAAATTGCTCCACAAGTAGATGTATTCTTGGTGTGTTACTGGGAAGAGGTGAGCTCTACATCCTGCTACTCTATCATCTTGATCTCCTTCTGTCCTTATTTTTAATTTTTTGAGGAAACTCCATATGGTTTACCATAGTAGTTGCACTGACTTACAGCTGCATGCAAAATACTAAAACTGGATGCCTGTCTTTTTTTTTTTTTTGTAGTATGTGGGCCTCTCACTGTCGTGGCCTCTCCTGTTGCGGTGCACAGGCTCCGGACGCGCAGGCTCAGTGGCCATGGCTTATGGGCCCAGCTGCTCCGCGGCATGTGGGATCTTCCCAGACTGGGGCACGAACCCGTGTCCCCTGCATCGGCAGGTGGACTCTCAACCACTGTGCCACCAGGGAAGCCATGCCTGTCTTATTTATAGTGCAGAATGGTTCCTTTTTCTCTACATCCTAACCAACACTTATTATAGTGTTGTCTTTTTGATGACAGCCATTTTGACAGGTGTGAGTTGATGTCTCATTGTGGTTTTGATTTGCATTTCCCTGATGATTAGTGATATTGAGCATATTTTCATGTAACTGCTGGACAACTGTATGTCTTCTTTAGAAAAATGTCTATTCAGATCCTCTACCAATTTTTAAAGTCAGATTTCTTTTATCTTATCAAGTTGTATTAGTTCTTTATATATTTTGGATATTGACTTCTTATCAGATATATGATATGCAAATGTTTTCTTCCATTCAGTAGGTTGCCTTTTCATTTTATTGGTGGTTTGGTTTCTTTTGATGATGCCTTTTTGTTCAATACAGTTCTACCTGCTTATTTTTTGTTTTTGCTTTTCCTTTTGGTGTCAAATCTAAAGAACCATCACCAAGACCGACAGCAAGGAGCTCACCATCTACGTTTTCTTCTAGGAAGGTTTTAGATTTTCTGGCCTTACAGTCAAATCTTCAATCCATTCTATGTTAATTTTTGTGTATGATGTAAAATAGTGGTCTAGTTTCATTCTTTTGCATGTAGCTGTACAGTTTTCCAAACACCATTTATTGAAGACTGTTCTTTCCTCATTGTGTATTCTTGGTACCTTTGTCATAAATTACTTAGCCATTTATATGTGGTTTTATTTCTGTGCTCTCTATTCAGTTCCGTTGATCTATGTGTTTGTTTTTATGTCGATACTATACTTCTTTGATTACTGTAGCTTTGTAATATAGTTTGAAATCAGGAAGAGTGATACCTCCAGCTTTTTTATTCTTGCTTTACCTATTCTGGGTTTTTTGTTGTTCCATACAGAATTTAGTACTGTTTGTTCTCATTTTGTGAAAACGGCATTGGGATTTTGATAGGGGTTGCATTGAATCTGTAGATTGATTTGAATAATACAGATATTTTAAAAATATTAATTCTTCCCATCCATGAGCATAAAATATCTTTCCATTTATTTGTGTCTTCTTTATTTCATTAAAGTCTTATAGTGCTCAGTGAAGAGATCTTTTACCTCCTTGGTTAAATTTATTTGGAGATATTTTTTCTTTTTAAATCAATTGTAATCAGGATTGTTTTATTCATTTCTGTTTCTGATAGTTTGTTATTAGTGTATAGAAATACAACAGATTTTTGTATATTGCTTTTGTATCCTGCAATTTTACTGAATTCATTTATTAGTTTCAATGGTTTTGGTGGAGGGTCTTTAGGATTTTCTAAATGTTATATAATGTCATCTGCAAACAGAGACAGTTTTACTTCTTCCTTTCTGATTTGGATGCCTTTTATTTCTTTTTATTGCCTAATAGATCTGGCTAGCACTTCTAGTACTATGTTGAATAAAAGAGGAAAGAATGGGTATCCTTGTCTTATTCCTGATCCTTGAGGAAAAGCTTTCAGGTTTTCACTGTTGAGTATGATATTAGCTGTGGGCTTCTCATATTTGGCCATTATTATGTTGAGGTACAGTCCCCATATAACCAGTTTATTGATAGTTTTAAAAATCATGAATGGCTGTTGAATTTTGTCAAATACCTTTTCAGCATAGATTTTCTGTAAATATTCTTGAGGTTTCTTCTGAGTCACAGATAAATTATGTAGGAATGCTGCGACCTCTTTGGATCTTGCTTTTTTTAAGCTTTTTTACTTGGAAGCTGAGGAGTGTTTAGCCTACTGAGGTAGAACCTTTCTGAGTCTGATGCCCTATACATTATGAGGTTTTCCATTCTGTTTAAGGAGAGCAGGCAGTATTCCTGTACCGATGTGTTTTCTGAAGATTTTTCTCTCTAATCCTTTTAGGTATTTTGCAAGGCTTGAGTAGTTTCCTCATATATGCTAGAAGTACTATGCTGAAGACTTGTAGGTGATAATTCACATATGCCAAGAGTTTTCTATGCAACCTTCTGCTCTTTGCTGTTGCACTCTGTAAACTCTAGCTGCTTTGGCCTTCTTGGATTCCTAGCTTAATCCCTGGACCTCAGGGAGACTTCCAAATTCCACCTGGATTTTTCCTTTTTCCCCTGAAGCCTGGAATCTTTCTTCATACAATAGTAGAGAGAAAATATAGGGTTGAAAAGAAGAACACAAACACAGTAAGTTAACCAAATGAGAAGACAGAAATACACAGCAGATGAAGGAGCAAGGTAAATACCCACCGGACCAAACAAATGAAAAGGAAATAGGCAGTCTATCTGAAAATGAATTCAGAGTAAGGATAGTAAAGATGATCCAAAATTGTGGAAATAGAATGGAGAAAATACAAGAAACCTTTAACAAAGACCTAGAAGAACTAAAAGCAAACAATGATGAACAGCACAATAAATGAAATTTAAAATTCTGTAGAAGTAATCAATAGCATAATAACTGAGGCAGAAGAACAGATAAGTGACCTGGAAGATAAAATAGTGGAAATAACTACCATAGAGCAGAATACAGAAAAAAGAATGAAAAGAATTGATGACTGTCTCGGAGACATCTGGGACAACATTAAATGCAGCAACATTCGAATTATAGGGGTCCCAGAAAGAGAAGAGAAACAAAAAGGGACTGAGAAAATATTTGAAGAGATTATAGTTGGAAACTTCCCTAATATGGGAAAGGAAATAGTCAATCAAGTCCAGGAAGCACATAGAGTCCCATACAGGATAAATCCATGGAGAAACACGCCAGGACACACATTAATCAAACTATCAAAAATTAAATACAAAGAAAAAATATTAAAAGGAACAAGGAAAAAGCAAAAAATAACATGCAAGGGAATCCCGATAAGGTTAACAGCTGATCTTTCTGCAGAAACTCTGCAAGCCAGAAGGGAGTAGCAGGACATGTTTAAAGTGAGGAAAGGGAAAAAGCTACAACCAAGATTACTGTACCCAGCAAGGATCTTGTTCAGATTCGATGGAGAAATTAAAACCTTTACAGACAAGCAAAAGCTAAGAGAATTCAGCACCACCAAACCAGTTTTACAACAAATGCTAAAGGAACTTCTCTAGGCAGGAAACACAAGAGAAGGAAAAGACCTACAAAAACAAACCCAAAACAATTAAGAAAATGGTAATAGGAACATACATGTTGATAACTACCTAAAATGTAAGTGGATTAAATACTCTAACCAAAAGATGTAGACTGACTGAATGGATACGAAAGCAAGACCCATGTAGTGCCATCTACAAGAGACCCACTTCAGACCGAGGAACACATACAGACTGAAAGTGAGGGCATGGGAAAAGATATTCCATGCAAATGGAAATCAAAAGAAAGCTGCAGTAACAATTCTCATATCAGACAAAATAGACTTTAAAATAAAGACTATTATAAGAGACAAAGAAGGACACTACATAATGATCAAGTGATCAATCCAAGAAGAAGATATAACAATTGTAAATATTTATGCACCCAACATAGGAGCACCTCAATACATTAGGCAAATGCTAACTGCCATAAAAGGGGAAATTGACAGTAACACAATCATAGTAGGGGACTTAAACAGCCCACTTTCACCGATGGAGAGATCATCCGAAATAAAAATAAATAAGGAAACACAAGCTTTAAATGGTACATTAAACAAGATGGTCTGAATTGATATTTATAGGACATTCCATCGAAAAACAACAGAATACACTTTCTTCTCAAGTGCTGATGGAACATTCTCCAGGATAGATCAGATGTTGCCTCACAAATCAAGCCTTGGTAAATTTAAGAAAATTGAAATCATATCAAGTTTCTTTTCCAGCCACAACACTATGAGACTAGATATCAATTACAGGAAAAAATCTGTAAAATACACAGACACATGAAGGGTAAATAATACACTACTAAATATGCAAGAGCTTACTGAAGAAATGAAGGGGGAAATCAAAAAATACCTAGAAAAAAATGACAATGAAAACACAATGACCCAAACCCTATGCGATGCAGCAAGAGCAGTTCTAAGAGGGAAGTTTATAGCAATACAATCCTACCTCAAGAAGCAAGAAACACCTCAAATATACAACATAAACTTAAACCTAAAGCAATTAGAGAAAGAAGAAGAAAACACCCCCAATGTTAGCAGAAGGAAAGAAATCATAACGATCAGGTCAGAAATAAATGGAAAAGAAATGAAGGAAACAATAGTAACCATCAATAAAACTAAAAGCTGGTTCTTTGAGAAGATAAACAAAATTGATAAACCGTTAGCCAGACTCATCAAGAAAAAAAGGGAGAAGACTCAAATCAATAGAATAAGAAATGAAAAAGAAGTAACAACTGACACTGCAGAAATACAAAGGATCATGAGAAATTACTACAAGTAACTGTATGCCAATCAAACGGATAACCTGGAAGAAATGGACAAATTCTTAGCAAAGCACAACCTTCTGAGACTGAAACAGGAAGACATAGACAACATAAACAGACCAATCACAAGCGCTGAAATTAAAACGGTGATTAAAATTCTTCCAACAAACAAAAGCCCAGGACCAGATGGCTTCACAGGTGAATTTTATCAAACATTTAGAGAGCTAACACCCATCCTTCTCAAACTCTTCCAAAATATAGCAGAGGGAGGAACACTCCCACCCTCATTCTATGAGGCCACCATCACCCTGATACCGAAACCAGACACAGAGGTCACAAAAAAAGAAAAGTGCAGGCCAATATCACTGATGATCATAGATGCAAAAATCCTCGACAATATACTAGCAAACAGAATCCAACAGCACATTAAAAGGATCATACACCATGATCAAGTGGGGTTTATCCCACAAATGCAAGGATTCTCAATATACACAAATCAATGAATGTGATAAACCATATTAACAAATTGAAGGAGTAAAACCATATGATCATCTCAAAAGATGCAGAAAAAGCTTTCAGCAAAATTCAACACCCATTTATGATAAAAATCCTCCAGAAAGTAGGCATAGAAGGAACTTACCTCAACATAATAAAGGCCATTTATGACAAACCCACAACATCATTCTCAATGGTGAAAAACTGAAAGCATTTCCTCTAAGATCAGGAACAAGACAAGGTTGTCCAGTCTCACCACTATTATTCAACATAGTTTTGGAAGTTTTAGCCTCAGCAATCAGAGAAGAAAAAGAAATAAAAGGAATCCAAATCGGAAAAGAAGAAGTAAAGCTGTCACTATTTGCAGATGACATGATACTATACATTGAGAATCCTAAAGATGCTACCAGAAATCTAGTACAGCTAATCAATGAATTTCCTAAAGTAGCAAGATACAAAATTAATGCACAGAAATCTCTTTCATTCCTATACACTAATGATGAAAAATCTGAAAGAGGAATTAAGGAAGCACTCCCATTTACCATTGCAACAAAAATAATAAAATATCTAGGAATAAACCTACCTAAGGAGATAAGAAACCTGTATATAGAAAAGTATAAGACACTGATGAAAGAAATTAAAGTTGATACAGACAGATGGAGAGATATACCATGTTCTTGGATTGGAAGGATCAACATTGTGAAAATGACTATACTACCTAATGCAATCTTCAGATTCAATGCAATCCCTATCAAGGTACCAATGGCATTTTTCACAGAACTAGAAAAAAAATTTCACAATTTGTATGGAAACACAAAAGACCCTGAATAGCCAAAACGAAGTTTAGAAAGAAAAACGGAGCTGGTGGAATCAGGCTTCCAGACTTCAGAGTATACTACAAAGCTACAGTAATCAAGGCAGTATAGTACTGGCACAAAAACAGGAATATAGATCAATGGAACAGGATAGAAAGCCCAGAGATAAACCCACGCACAGATGGTCACCTTATTTTTGATAAAGGAGGCAAGAGTATAGAATGGAGAAAAGACAGCCTCTTCAATAAGTGGTGCTGGGAAAACTGGACAGCTACATGTAAAAAGAATGAAATTAGAATACTTCCTGACTCCATACACAAGAGTAAACTCAAAATGGATTAAAGACCTAAATGTAAGGCTAGACACTATAAAACTCTTAGAGGAAAACATAGGTAGAACACTCTATGACATAAATCACAGCAAGATCCTTTCTGACCCAGCTCCTACAGAAATGGAAATAAAAACAAAGATAAACAAATGGGAGCTAATGAAACTAAAAGCTTTTGCACAGCAAAGGAAACCATAACAAAGACGAAAACACAACCCTGAGAATGGGAGAAAATATTTGTAAATGAAGCAACTGACAAAGGATTAATCTCCAAAATTTATAAGCAGCTTATGCAGCTCAATATCAAAAAAACAAACAACCCAATCCAAAAATGGGTAGAAGACCTAAAGAGACTTTTATGCAAAGAAGATATACAGATGGTCAACAAACACATGAAAGGATGCTCAACATCACTAATCATTAGAGAAATGCAAATCAAAACACCTGTTAGAATGGCCATCTTCAAAAGATCTATAAACAATAAATGCTGGAGAGGGTCTGGAGAAAAGGGAACCCTCTTGCACTGTTGGTGGGAATGTAAATTGATACAGCCACTATGGAGGTTCCTTAAAAAACTAAAAATAGAACTACCATACGACCCAGGAATCCCAGTACTGGGCATATATACTCTGAGAAAACCGTAAGTGAAAAAGAGTTGTGTACCACAGTGTTCATTGCAGCTCTATTTGCAATAGCCAGGACATGGAACAACCTAAGTGTCCATCGACAGATGAATGGATAAAGAAGATGTGGCACATATATACAATGGAATATTATTCAGCCATAAAAAGAAACGAAATTGAATTATTTGTAGTGAAGTGGATGGACCTAGAGTCTGTCATACAGAGTGAAGTAAGTCAGAAAGAGAAAAACAAATACCGTATGCTAACACATATCTATGGAATCTAAAACAAACAAAAATGTGGTTCTGGAGAACCTAGGGGCAGGACAGGAATAAATACAGAGATGTAGAGAATGGACTTGAGGACACAGGGAGGGGGAAGGTTAACCTGGCACGAAGTGAGAGAATGGCATGGACTTATATATACTACCAAATGTAAAATAGGTAGCTAGTGGACTGCAGTGGCATAGCACAGGGAGATCACCTCGGTGCTTTGTGACCATCTAGATGGGTGGGATAGGGAGGGTGGGAGGGAGATGCAAGAAGGAGGAGATATGGGGATATATGTATATGTATAGCTGGTTCACTTTGTTATACAGCAGAAACTAACACACCATTGTAAAGCAATTATACTACAAGAAACATGTTAATGAAAAGAAAAAAAAAGAAGTTCCAAGACTAGAATTTCACACATATGGAAATAGTTCCTTGCAGGTTCTGTTTCTTCCTGCCTGTGTCCCAAGCTTTCATGTGCTGCTGGAGGAACTTATAGGTAACCTTTACCATTGTGAACAGCAGAAGTTAGTTTTTTCTCTCTACACGTGTCTACCTACTAGCATATACAGCACACACACACACACACACACACACACACATGCACACCCCTTATTAATGGAAATGGGCTAGCTATATTTTCAGTTAAGTCTTTACACATGTTGACAATACAATTGTTTTGCATTTGACATACACTTTATACAACTGGGTGATTTTTGTGTGTATTAGTTGTTAGTTAACAGAGGGGGTTAATGTAAACATTGTCTAGAATTAGTAGGAAAGAAAACTGGATTGAGTGATGGATGGTTAAATCAATATCTCTGACATTGAATAGTTGTTTACCTTTGGGAAAAAGTATAACTATGAAAATATAAATTACTCATTCTGGTGATGGACTTTGTTTTTTTAAGTGCAAACTGTGGGAAGGGAAGAAACCGAAATATCTCTAAGGATTCTTATGGTATAGTGACTTTTACCTTTACTTATTTGTGTTGCTGTGTCTACTTATTTATGCATGTATAAATTATTATAGGTGTTTTTGTATATATCATGTTTATAATTACAATAACTGCAGTAAATATTCCCTTCCATATAATTGTGAAGAAAACTTTTTTCTACATTACAATAATATTTACCTGGAATAGATCAAGTTACAGACACACACACACACACACACTCTCATGTTTCTCCTTATCTTAAAATGAATAAATTCTGTCAAATTTTGAAATAATAATAGCAACAATGGCTACATACTCTGCCCAATACTTTATGTACATTATCTTACTTAATTCTCACAAAGTCCTATGAAGTTGGATTTTGAATGCAAGCTCAAAGTCTTACTCATATTAAGGGAGAGAGTTGGGGTTAGCAACAAGTCCTTTAAAGCTATATTCTCTTAGCTACATGAAGCCTCAATAAATAAGTGATGTTTGTTTTTATTTTAATAAATCAGTTCTGCATCTGTACTCCATTTATTTTTGAGAGCATGCTCAGTTGTTAACCAAAGTTATAATTCTCATAATAGTAGTATAATGTGTTCCCTAACCCCAAATATATCTGACTGTGGGCCAGTTTTATTACTGTTTGAAATTAGGGATGCCTCCCTTATTTGGAACAGAGTGTATTTTGATTCTTTGAATCACAATGACTAACCAAGTGATACAGACAACTAATAAGTGGTTCACATATCATTTTATTTCCAACAAAATTTTGTGCTCCCAAATATTTAGGTATTACCTGTTCTGTTTTCAGCTTCTGCTGCTGGTGATTTTCTTTCATAGCCTAAATCATCCTGGACCCAAGGCATGGTTTGGCTTGCTGCATGTTGAGTGTCAACACAGAAGTTTGCTTGCAGCTCAAGCCAGGCCACCACAGGGATAAATTTATGAGTGTTTCAGGGAAAGGCTTTTCATCTTCATCTCAGGACAGGGTTGGTGATGATCTTTCCTTACAATCTCCCTATGTTTTTAATCCACCCATGTCAGTGTCCCAAAGGATCTTCTCCAGACTAAATTCCATTAGATGTAAAACAAAAGACAAGTTGGTTCCTAAGAAAGGTTAGAGAAACATTGAAGAAGCAAGCAGGATTCCTAAACAAAGGAATTTCAACCTTAAATTTTACTGTAATTTTTATTTGCCTTGGTAAAATCATTCAGCTGTTTTAGTGAAGAATCATGATTATAATATTAGTATACTATATTTCTATGAGAGAGAAATATTATTGCATGGCTAGTACAAGGTAGGCTTTTGGGGATTTACCTGAGGCTATCCTGTACCAGAGTCTAATAAATATTAGAGAGTAATTTATTCATTCCTTTAATAGATATTGAGCACCTATTTTATATCAAGTATTATGCTTGTCATTCCAATACAAAGTTAGTAAAGACATGTTCTCAGCTTGTAATCAGGGGAGACAGACAAATTTATATGTGATTATGTATAGTGCACTAATTACTATTATAAAAGTATGCATAAGATGCTATGGAAGTACAGAAAAGGAATATCTATATAATCATTAGATGAGAATAGAGGATGTCGTGGAATTTGTCTCAAATGAGGTAATCCTTAAACTCTAATGGATATGTAGAAGTTTGTTTTCAGGCAGAGCGAAAACTGTAATTCTCAAGATTTATAAACTTTGCCTCTGTACTACTGTTTGTTTAGATAACTTTTTGTCTAATTGTTACAGTGAACTCAGTTAAACTTGCTTTTCCAAAACTGAAGAATATTTGGTTGCAAATCTGTTTTGTTTAGCAGAGGAAAATCTCTCATAGGCATTGTCTCTCTTTGCAGCTCTGGAAATCTAATTCTCCAAAGGCCAACCCCACAGCTGCTAATTTCATGATCTCTTTAGTGTTTCTATTGCTAAGTTGGAATATTGCAGCCATGCTTGTCTTCTGCCTAATGTGGCATGAGCAAAGCCTCTGGCATCTCTCTTGGTAGAAACTCTAGTTTTATCACAGCTGGAAGTAGAATGATTGTTTACCTTCCACATAAGAGATTAGTTCTATCTATAAAAATGAAACTTCTTGAAAATCTTTGTATCTTGAGAAATAGAACATATGAATTTAGTATCCAGTACATAGATGTGGCCAGTTATTTTGACAACTGCTGTAGTTACCATTGAAGCAACATGGGTTAGAGACAAATGACATTAGAAGTTTCCAAGTAATTCTTTTTACAAGAACTCATCTTAAATGAAGAATTTAAGATGAAGGGGTTGTTGGCAGAGATCAGCAGAGATTATTTTTCTCAGTTGATATGTTATTTTTGTACTGAGGTTGAATTTCAAAGACTTGTGAAGTATCTGTATCAAATGCCTCTATATATGACATAGTCCCGATGTTGGAAGTTGAAGTGCACTGGGAGAAATCTAAGGTGTGTTTTGAGTTTAGATGTCTGTGAACTTCTCTGAGTCTATTTCAATACCTATAACATTGTAGAAGGTGTTGGGTGGCTGAATAAGCTCTAAGGCCCTTTTAGCTCTAACAGTCTATGTTTTTATAGACAAGTTTAAAGAACAAGTTAAATTTTGTTTTTCTTAAGGCTCAGAAAAAGAATTCCATATGAATGAATTTACTGTGATTTAGTGGGAAGAGCAGGAGCCTTTGAAATCAAATCTGAGTTAAGTTAATAGCTATGTGATGTTGGCCTAGTTATTTAAGTTTTAAATTTCCCATTTGTAATAGGATTGTTGTGAGGATTAAACGAAATAATGTATGAAAGTCTTCACACAGTAGCTGGCACAAATTAAGCACTCAAAAAATGTTGGTTTCACATGAAAGGATGCTCAGCACCACTAATCATTAGAGAAATGCAAATCAAAACTACAGTGAGGGGCTTCCCTGGTGGCGCAGTGGTTGGGAGTCCGCCTGCCGATGTGGGGGACATGGGTCTGTGCCCCGGTCTGGGGGGATCCCGCGTGCCGCGGAGTGGCTGGGCCCGTGGGCCGTGGCCACTGGGCCTGTGGCGTCCGGAGCCTGTGCTGCGCGGCGGGAGAGGCCGCAGCAGTGAGAGGCCCGCGTACCGCAAAAAAAAAAACAAAAAAAAAAACCCAAAACTACAGTGAGGTATCACCTAACACTGATCAGAATTGGCCATCATCAAAAAATCTACAAACAATAAATGCTGGAGAGGGTGTGGAGAAAAGGGAACTCTCTTGCACTGTTGGTGGGAATGTGAATTGATAGAGCCACTATGGAGAACAGTATGGAGGTTCCTTAAAAAAACTAAAAATAGAACTACCATACTACCATATGACCCAGCAATCCCACTACTGAGCATATACCCTGAGAAAACCATAATTCAAAAAGAATCATGTACCACAATGTTCATTGCAGCACTATTTACAATAGCCAGGATGTGGAAGCAACCTAAGTGTCCGTTGACAGATAAATGGATAAAGAAGATGTGGCACGTGTATACAATGGAATATTACTCAGCCATAAAAAGAAACGAAATTGAGTTATTTGTAGTGAGGTGGATGGACCTAGAGCCTGTCATACAGAGTGTGAAGTAAGCTAGAAAGAGAAAAACAAACACTGTATGCTAACACATATATATGGACTCTTAAAAAAAGAAGAAAGGTTCTGATGAACCTAGGGGCAGGACAGGAATAAAGACGCAGACATAGAGAATGGACTTGAGGATACGGGGAGGGAGAAGGGTAAGCTGGGACGAAGTGAGAGAGTAGCATTGACATATATACACTATTAAATGTAAAATAGATAGCTAGTGGGAAGCAGCAGCATAGCACAGGGAGATCAACTTGGTGCTTTGTGACTGCCTAGGTGGGTGGGATAGGGAGGTTGGGAAAAAGACTGCAAGAGAGAGAGGATAGGGGGATATATGTATATGTATAGCTGATTCACTTTGTTATAAAGCAGAAACTAACACACCATTGTGAAGCAATTATACTCCAATAAAGATGTTAAAAAATGTTTGTTTCTTTTTCTTTCAGTTGCAAGTGTTTAGGAACTTGAGGAATGAAGGGTAGTGAGCTATCTGTGGTCCTGAGCTTTTGTGTGTTCAAGCCTGGTCTGATCTACCATTTCCCTAATCGTCTTTTTTTTTTTTTTTTGCTGTACACGGGCCTCTCACTGTTGTGGCCTCTCCCATTGCGGAGCACAGGCTCTGGATGCGCAGGCTCAGTGGCCACGGCTCACGGACCCAGCCGCCCCGTGGCACGCGGGATCCTCCCGGACCGGGGCACGAACCTGCGTCCCCTGCTTCGGCAGGCGGACTCTCAACCACTGCGCCACCAGGGAAGCCCCCCCTAATAGTCTTTTAATCCATATTTCTGCCCTTGGGTATTGTATACTGTGATTTTCTGAGATTCTTATTGCTGAAGATATTGCTGAATCTTGCCTATAGTCTGTTAATTATGCATAATCTTGTTGACCCTTGCCTATGAGTGCAGGTTATACCTATGCTTGGTCATAATCCAGAGTAACCTTGACAGAGTTTATAGAAGGAAAAAAGGGTCTGAAGAAAACAAATACCTAAGGACCAGATGGAGGAGTCAGTAAAAAAGGACTAAAAGGATGACTCAAGAGGCTGATGGCAAAACAGGACCAGGGGAAGAGAATATTTTGAGGCAGGAGGTCAAATAAAATTACCTGTGTGTCTCTCACATTACAACTATAAAATCTTGGTGGGTAAGAGCAATATCTAATTTACCATTGTACCTTTAGTATTTATCAGAGCAGCTGGTACTTAGTGGGAAATATATATAATTTAGATGAATGGATGTGTCAGGTTTCTTTTACCTGCCACCATGCCTACCTTATGTACAGCAGTTATTCAGTAATTATTTTTTAATGAAACGTGAATTTCTGGAACCGAAGTTTCCAGAATTGCATTGTATGCATTTCTGCTCTGCCTTTGGGCTTTTTAACTTCTAAAAAGAGCTACATAACTCTTTGAAAGGTCAGTAGTGAGAATGACTATTTGCTCACATTTGGGAATATACTCAGTGCTTGAGACTGCTAATCACCCCATGTGAAATCTAAACGCTTTGCCTGGCATTGAGGTGTGACACCACCACACCTTTTTCTCTCTTATTACTATTGCCCTGTGTGCAGCCTATATACTTTAACCGTACTTTTCACAACTCTTATTTATTAGCTCTATTTTGTATTCAATGAATTATATAATTATTACAAAAGTGAGTATTTCTTGAACACCAGATATGGTTAGTTATTTATTTGCCAGTGTCTGTTCTAGATACTTCATCTATTATTTTAATTCTGATAAAAATCTGTGAGTTAGATAGTATTAATCCCTATTTTATAGTTGGCAGAAACTGTGGCTAAAAGAGTTTAGGTAACTTTCTAAAGGTCACACAGTTATAAAGTGGTAAAAGTAGAAAGTTGAAGCATAGGTCACTTTGACTCCAAAGCCTTCTCTTTCCACTGTGTTACACTATGTCATGTAACTGGTAGCTATAAAAAATAGCAGTAGTAACACTTTTAAACAAAAGTATCCATAGTCCTACGCTTCTTCAGGTTTGTACTACAGCTGAAGACTCTGCAGAAGGTACCTAATCATTTGCATGTATGTTTAAAGAGCAGCTGTCAGCCTTTAATAGTATGTATTTACTTCATTCTGGCAAGCAGAATGATATTCTTAGCCTGTTGAATTGCAGGAGTTTCCCAGGAGACCACAAGCACATTCTGACATGAGCTTTCAGGTACCCTGTTTTATACTCTGGATCTGCTCTGCTCTGTTTTCTGGGAATCAAAACGTGGCTTTAGGCATCAGTGTGATATTTTCTGCATGTCAGGCATAGGAACAGTGTTGGAAGAACTCTTGGCCTCTTATTCCTTGAATTTCTAAAACCTCTTGACATTATCAGGTACTGGCTTTTGCAGTTAGAACTAATAATATATGAACAATTCACCAAGATACTAAGACTATTTAACATCCCTCCATTTGACCTTGACAGTCGTTGGTTATTTATCTGACCCATATTTCCTGTCCCCAGTTATTAAGCAAACATTTATTACACACCTTCTTATGTATCAAACCAATTAAATAAATTAGAATGCATGTCCTAGCTTACTTGTCTATTTTTAAAATTAATTAGCCACTGTGATTTTATAGGTAGAAGTTATTAAGAGGTCATTTAATTCAATGCCTTTTATTTTACAGATAAAGAAACTTAAATCCATGTAGGTAGAATTACTTTCTTTAAGATCGCATAATAAGTGGCACAGAAGGGACATGAATTTAAGTTTTATTTCTAGATCAGGGCTCTTTTCAGTATACCTTGCTGGCTTTCAACTATATTCAGACATGGCTGGTTATAACAGTGGAAAGGAAGGTATAATGTCATGGATTTTTGTACCTGCTCCCTTACCTTAGGAGGATTGTGTTTTCCATTTCTTTGACCTTGGTAGACCATTTTCTTGAAGACCCTAGAATGCATCTAGTGTATTCCATTGAGTGTTTCCTGAGTAGATTCCTACTTATGGCATTTCTAAGTATCTGAGGAGTTAGATAAAACTGTGAAGTATTTGAAGAAGAGAAAGGAACAGGGACTGGAGTGACAGAGAGGAATTATCAGTGGCAGACTAGTGTGCATAATGGAGTGAACTCAAGATAAGAGGTAGAGAAAGAAAGAGGGAAATAATTGAAGGTAAGAGGCAAGTTTGAAGCAGAAATTTGAGGTATAGGTGACATCTAGTCTTCTCATCTACAAAATAGGAATAATAATACTCATTATGACTCTCATAGTATTTTTCTAAGGGCCTCAGGGAGAAAGGATTTTGAAACCTCTACAGTATAGTGTACTATTTAGGAGATGATGATTGATGAGGATGATAGTGGTTAAACATGGTAGAAAGGAGAGAGATGACAAGGAGATAGAATTAACGTAGAAAGTATAGTGGTTTGTACAATGCATTCTGAGAGGACACAAGAGATATATTAAAAGGGAAGATTAAATACATATTGGGCAAAATATCAAAAGGAATACATAGAAGGGATGAATAATTTGGGTATGGTAATTTAGCATACTGGTTAGTGGTAGAATGGTTGGAATTAAGGAGGGACCTGATATCAGCCACTTGAGTGGCTCAGTACATTTTTTTCAGCTTTAGCAAGTCAGAGAAAGGCAGATAGATTTTATAGAGGGTGTGTGTAGAAAAACTGACAGTGCTTCTAAAGATTGGTAAAACAGTCAGTAGAAAAACAGTTAAGTTGTCCTTGCCGAACTCAAAGCAGGTATTTAGGTTGCTAGGTTGGGAAGACTATTTGCTGATTCTGGGTGAACTTCAGGAAAGTAGGTTGTTTTGGCATTTGCTGCTGTCTTGGTAGCTAATTTTGATGTATGCTTATGGAACCATCTTATCCAGCAAGTTGAAATTGAAGTGTTTTGGAATGAATGATACAGCTGTTAAGGCAGGGGCTTAACTTTAAGACTTGTTTTTCACTTAAGGAGGCCCTTTGTTGTGAAGATAATGTGAGCAGTGGCATGGGAATGAGTGAGGAGACCAGCGTCACTGAGTGGAGGAGTGTGTGCATTGTTAGCTTCTCTTCATATTCTGTGCTCTAGTCTTATCAATTCTTTTCTGGTTTCTGTTATATCTTGCAGCTGGCTTTTGGGCTGGAAGTGTATTTACCTGGACTGTTTTCTATTCCCCAAAGTAACTTTTACTCACCTTTCAAGGTTTATATCAGATTATACTTCCAAGCAGCCTTCCTTAGTTTATTATGTTAGGTTATCTCCACCTTGGTACTACTGACATTTTCGACTGGATAATTTTTGTTGTGGGAATCTGTCCTATGCTTTATAGGCTCTTTATTAGCATCCCTAGCCTCTACCTTCCTGGCATCTTCCACAATTATGACAACCAAAATTGTCTTCAGACATTGCCAAATGTCTCCTGGGGAACAAAATTGCCCAGAATTTAGAACTACTGATATATAGGTGAAGAAATAAGAACTTTCTTTATACATCTACATTTCATTTCAGTGATATTTTGGGAGGAGGAAAGTTAATTTGCTTGCTCATTTTTCCATTTTGGGTCAAAAATTAAACTTACAATGGGATAGTGCTCTCAATTTCTGTTAGTTCGTTCTGTTTTTTGAATGTTACAAGTTTGCTTCTGTTTCAGGGTCTTTAAACTTGTATTTTCCTATGCCTGTGATATTCTTCCACTAGATCTTCACAGGAATCACTGTGTCACTTTGCTCAGGTTCCAGATAAAATGTCACTTTTTGGGGGAGTTCTTCCCTGACCACTTTATCTAAAATAGCACCTTTTCCCCTCTCAATCTCATTTACCTATTTTATTTTTCTTCATAGCACTTTGCACTACCTATCATATTTGTATTAAAAAGAATATGTTTACTGTTACAACAGATAAAGCCTAAATTTTATTGGCTTAAAATAATAGAATTTATTTCTTACTCTGATCTTAGTTTTGTGCTGGTTGGAGGGTTATGCAGCCATTTGGGGACTTAAGCTCTTTCCTTCATATGGCTCCTCCATTTTGTAGTCTTATCCTTCTCTGCTTTTGACTGGTGAATGGCAAAAGAGAATGTAGAGGATTGTGTGGAAAGCAGGTCTGGAAGTCACATAATGTCTTTTTTCTACAATTACATTGACTAGAATTCAGTCACCTAACCACAACAGATTAGGAAATGTAGTCAGGTTATGTACGAGGAGAAAAAAGGAAATTGGGTTTTATAGAACCATAATATCAGGTCAGCTACAATATTATTAACTGGTACTCATAAATTTGCTGCAAGAATCACTGAATAAGTGTTTCCTCTCTTTTATGCCACTATCCCCACACTTATAACTGTTCCTGGTATTCAATAGGCACACAATTACTTATTGAATAAATAAATGTATGAAGGGGTAGTGCTTCTGAAATCAGAGCTGGATTTGTTATGATTTTTCCACTATTTGTGTGATATTGGGAAAGTTAATTAACCATTCTGAGTCTCAGTTTTCTCATCTGAAAAATGAAGGGAGTAAGAACTACTCTATTTATAACATAGTTATCCTATGAGATTATTGTGTAACCCAAGGGATTATTGTGTATCACGAAATAACTCTATGAAATACTTAGCCCAGTGTCTCACACATCATAAGTTCTCAATAAATAGTAGCTATTTTTTACTCGTTTTAACCAAATTCTACTTTGAAGTCTGATTCATTTTGTCTACAGTGGTTCAGTACACATACTTTTTATATCTTAACTTATTGAAATAATATAGGCGTAATTTGAAACAGCTTCTATATATGTATTCTGTCATTTAATCACTTACTCACCCATCAGTTCAACTGTTTATAACTCATCTATTCTATTTAAGACACTTTATTAGGTAATATGAGGAGATAAGAAAAACTTATCTATGGCAATGTTTAAATTTAGAGGATTTTTAAATAAAACCTGATTAGTTCTATATTTAGTTAACATATTTAGAGATAAATATGGGAGAAATTTAATTTTATTCTTTTATCTTAAAGACATATGCTTAGTCTCTGAGTAATAAGAGACTCTTAGCATCTCATTCATGAGAATTCCAGATAAGTCACGTAATAAAACTACCTTTCCATCATTGTTTGAATCCTTTTTAGAGTATCACCCCACCTCAAGACCTAAAGCATTGTTTTTTGAAATAAGATTTTCTTCACCATTAGTGGTATAGAAATGACCTGAGATATTTCACCATTGCTTTATAAGTTTATGTTCCCACACATATTGGAAAGTAGACAATATGTCATCACTTCAGTAAATTGAAAAAGGAACAAAGTATTATCTGATTTGTTAGCTGATGAAAGTTTTAAAACTGAAAGTTGTCCATCCTTCAAGGACTAACTTATGTCTCACCAACTAAAAGGGGCCTTTCCAATAAGTTTATCTCTCACCAACCCCTACCTTCTTTTATCTGGTACAGTATATAGTTTATTAGTTAATGGTTCTTTAATTATTTCACATATATTAATTGAATCCTCTCAACTTTAGGATAAGCTTATTGAGAGCAGAAAGCATATATTACTCTTCATTTGTTTCATTTGTTTCTTGGTATTTCTTGCTGTCTGAACATGTGGTAGATGCTTAGTAAGTTCTTTGAATCATACACTTTAAAGGATACGTAGAGGCCATCTTGTCCAGTTTCTTTCAAGGAAGATCCCTATTTACAGAAAGCCTGAGGAATGACCATCTAGCCTCTACTCTAAATGTCTCTCATGAAAACGAGAGCACTTTTCTAGGACAGCTTATTTCATGGTTCGATTGTTATGTTCATTAGGTGTTTACTTTTTCATATTTTGGGCTGAAATCTACCCATTGGTGGTTCTAGTCCAGTCTAACAGAGCAAGTCTGATAATCCAATCCTTTTGTTTGTTTGGTTGGTTTTTACTTGTTAGCTCTTCAAATTTTGAGAGATTTGCAATGTATTCCTTCATATTTTTGTTTTCATTTATTTGTTAAACATTAGGAGTTTCTACTACGTTGTGGATACAAAGACGAATTTGTTATTGTTACTATATTTTTTTCAGCTTCTTTTCATTGGATATGTATCTCAGATGACTCAGCAAGGTCATGATTCTCTTTCTATGTAAACACTCTAATTTGTGCCTCTCTTAAAATGTGATGCCTGAAATAGACCAAATTGTTTCAACTGATTAGTATATAATTCATTAAACTTATTCTTTTGGGGCTTCCCTGGTGGCGCAGTGGTTGAGAATCTGCCTGCCAATGCAGGGGACACGGGTTCGAGCCCTGGTCTGGGAGGATCCCACATGCCGCGGAGCAACTAGGCCCATGAACCATAACTACTGAGCCTGCACATCTGGAGCTTGTGCTCCGCAGCAGGAAGAGGCCGCGGCAGTGAGAGGCCCGCGCACCGCGATGAAGAGTGGCCCCCGCTCTCCGCAACTAGAGAAAGCCCTCGCACAGAAACGAAGACCCAACATAGCCAAACATAAATAAATAAATAAATAAATAAATAAATAAATAAATAAATAAAAATTAAAAAAAAGATCAAGATAGACAACAAATTGCCATGTTGAACTACAATCACAAAATTTCTCAGTAGTGGTATTAGACGGTCATTTATACAGTGAATAAACAGTTAAACCCCTTAAAAATCAAAAACAAAAACAACTTATTCTTTTATATGATCAGGATAACTTCTATCAGTGTTGTCATAGTTGTGTTGACTTTTTGGTAATATTGATTAACCAAAAGTTTGAGAATTTTTTGAAACATTTCCTTCCACTAAACCAGATCTACATTGGTGCAATTGATTTTTTTTTTTCTGCAAGCTAAGTTCAGGACTCTATGTTTGTCTCAATTTTGACCTAACATCTTTGCTTATGAAGATTGTTTGAATCTTGAATCTGACATCTATGTTTGTAGCTAGTCCTCCTATCTTTGAAATATCTGAAAAAAATTATGTAATAAGCATTTATTTTCTCTTAAGTCTTTTTTAAAAAATTGAAGTATAGTTGATTTACAATGGTGTGTTAGTTTTTGGTGTACTCAAAGTGATTCAGTTATACACATACACACACACACACACACACACACACACACATGTATAGTATTTTCCATTATGGTTTATTACAAGATATTGAATATAATTCCTTAATTCCCTGTGCTATACAGTAGGACTGTGGTTTATCTATCTTATATACAGTAGTTTGGATCTGCTAATCCCAAGTTTATCCCTAATTTATCCCTCCTCTACCTCTTTCCCCTTTGGTTACCATAAGTTTGTTTTCTATGTCTGTGAGTCTTTCTGTCTCATAAATAAGTTCGTTTGTGTCATATTTTAGATTACACATATAAGTGATATCATATGGTATTTGTCTTTTTCTGACTTACTTCACTTAGTATGATAATCTCTAGGTTCACCATGTTTCTGCAAATGGCATTATTTCATTCTTTTTTTATGGCTGAGTAGTATTCCATTATGTATATATACCACATCTTCTTTATCCATTTATCTGTCAATGGACATTTAAGTTGCTTCTATCTCTTGGCGATTGTAAATAGTGCTGGTATGAACATTGGGGTTGCATGAATCTTTTTGGATTAGAGTTTTCTCCAGGTATATGCCTAAGAGTGGGATGGATTAGGTCCGATTTGTTTATTTTTGCTTTTATTTCTATTGCCTTGGGAGACTGAGCTAAGAAAACATTGGTATGATTGATGTCCGAGAATGTTTTGCCTATGTTCTCTTCTAGGAGTTTTATGGTGTCGTGTTGTATATTTAAGTCTTTGAGCCATTTTGAGTGTATTTTTGTGTATGGTGTGAGGGTGTGTTCTAACTTCATTGATTTACATGCTTTCCCAACACCACTTGCTGAAGAGACTGTCTTTTCTCTATTGTATATTCTTGCCTCCTTTGTTGAAGATTGACTGTAGGTGTGTGGGTTTATATCTCGGCTGTCTATTCTCTTTCATTGATCCATATGTCTGTTTTTGTGCTAATACCATGCTGTTCTGATTACTGTAGCTTTGTAGTATTGTCTGAAGTCTGGGAGGGTTATGCCTCCTGATTTGTTCTTTTTCCTTAGGACTGCTTTGGCAATTCTGGGCCATGACATTATATTCCATATAAATTTTAGGATTATATGTTCTAGTCCTGTGAGAAATGTCATGGATAATTTGATAGGGATCACATTAAATCTGTAAATTGCTTTAGGTATTATGGCCATTTTAACAATATTAATTCTTCTAATCCAAGAGCATAGTATATCTTTACATTTCTTTAAATCATCTTCAATTTCCTTTATCAAATTTTTTATACTTCTCAGTGTATAAGTCACCTCCTTGGTCAGGTTTATTTCTGAGTATTTTTTTTTTGATGCAATTTTAAAAGGGATTTTTAAAAAAACTTTCCCTTTCTTATTTTTCATTGTTAGTATAAAAAAATGCAACCAATTTCTGTATGGTAATCTTGTATCTTGCTACCTTGATGAATTTGTTTATCAGTTCTAGTAGTTTTTGTTTGGAGTCTTTACGGTTTCCTATATATAGTATCATTTCATCTGCATATAATGACAGTTTTATCTCTTCCAATTTTATTTCTTTTTCTTGTCTGATTACTGTGGCTAGGACTTCCAATACTATGTTGAATAGAAGTGGCAAGAAAGGGCATAGTTGTCTTGTTACAGATTTTAGTGGGAAGGCTTTCAGCTTTTCACTGTTGAATATTATGTTGGTTTTGGGTGTGTCATAAAAGGCTTTTATTATGTTGAGATATGTTCCCTCTATATCCACTTTGGTAAGAGTTTTTATCATGAATGGATGTTCAATTTTCTCAAATGCTTCTTCTGTATCTGTTGAGATGCTCATGTGATTTTTTTTTTCTTTTGTTGATATGGTATATCACCTTGATTGATTTGCATATGTTGGACCATCCTTGTGACCCAGTGATGAATGCAACTTGATTGTGGTGTATGATCTTTTTTATGTGTTGTTGGATTCAGTTTGCTAATATTTTGTTGAGAAATTTTGCATCTATATCTGTCAAAGATTTTGGCCTGTAATTTTCTTTTCTTGGTATTGTCTTTCTCTGGTTTTGGTATCAGGGTGATGGTGGCTTCATAGAATGACTTTGGGAGTATTCCCTCATCTTCAAACTTTTGGAATAGTTTGAGAATGACTGGTATAAGTTCTTCTTTGTATGTTTGGTAGATTTCCCCAGTAAAGCCATCTGGTCCTGGACTTATGTTTGCAGGGAGTTTTTAAAATTAAAGATTCGCTTTCACTTCTAGTGATTGTTCTGTTCAAATTATCTATTTCTTCTTGATTCAGTTTTGGTGGGCTGTATGTTTCTAGAAACTTGTCCATTTCTTCTAGGTTGTCCAACTTGTTGGCATATAATTGTTCATAGTATTCTCTTATGTTTTTTTGTATTTCTGTGGTATTGGTTGTTATTTCTCTTCTTTCATTTCTTATTTTTTCATTTGGGTCCTCCCTCTTTTCTTCCTGGTGAGCCTGGTCAGAGGTTTGTTGATTTTGTTTAACCTTTCAAAGAACCATCTCTTGGATTTATTGATTTTTTTCTATTTTTTTAATCTCTGTTTTATTCATTTCCTATCTGATCTTTATTATTTCCTTCCTTTTGTTGACTTTAAGTTTTGTTTTTCTTTTTCTAATTCTTTTAGGTGGTAGGTTAGGTTGTTTATTTGAGATTTTTCTTGTTTTTTGAGGAAGGCCTGTATTGCTATGAATTTTCCTGTAGGAACTACTTTTGCTGCATCCCATAGATTTTGTATAATTGTGGTTTCATTGTCATTTGTCTCAAGGTATTTTTTTTTTTTTTTTTTTTTTTTGTGGTATGTGGGCCTCTCACTGTTGTGGCCTCTCCCGTTGCGGGGCACAGGCTCTGGACATGCAGGGTCAGCGACCATGGCTCACGGGCCTAGCTGCTCCACGGCATGTGGGATCTTCCTGGACCAGGGCATGAACCCGTGTCCCCTGCATCGGCAGGCGGACTCTCAACCACTGCTCCACCAAGGAAGCCCGGTCTCAAGGTATTTTTAAATTTCCTCATTGATTTCATTGTTGACCCATTGGTTTTTTAGTAGCATGTTTAGTCTCCATGTAATTGTTATTTTCTCATTTTTTATTGTGTGGTTGATTTCTAATTTCATGCCATTGTGGTCAGAAAAGATGCTTAAAATAATTTCCATCCTCTTAAATTTTTTAAGGTTTGTTTTGTGTCCTAGCATGTGGTCAATCCTAGAGAATGTTCCATGTGCATTTGAAAAGAATGTGTATTCTGTTTTTTGGATGTACTGTCCTGAAAATATCAATGAAGTCTAAGTGTTCTATTGTATCATTTCGAATTTCTGTTGCTTTATTGATTTTCTCTCTGGAAGATCTGTCCACTGATGTGAATGGGGTGTTAAAGCCTTCTACTATTATTTCTCCCTTTATGTCTGTTAGTATTTGTTTTATGTATTTAGGTAGTATTTGTTTTATGTATTTAGGTGCTCTTATATTTGGTCCATATATGTTAATGAGTGTAATATACTCTTTTGTATTGATCCTTTTATCATTATATAGTGTGCTTTTTAAAAAATTGACATATAGTTGGTTTACAATGTTGTATTAGTTTCTGCTATACAGCAAAGTGATTCAGTTATATACATATGTATACATTTAAAAAATTATTTTCCATTATGGTTTATCACAGGATATTGAATATCATTCCCTGTGCTATACAGTAGGACCTTGTTGTTTATCCATTCTATATATAATAGTCTGCATCTGCTAACCACAAACTCCCAATCTATCCCTCCCCCATCTCCCCTTCCCCTTAGTAACCACAAGTCTGTTCTCTATGACTGTGAGTCTGTTTCTCTTTTGTAGGTAGGTTCTTTTGTGTCCTCCTTTATCTTTCTTTTTGGCCTTTGTTTTAAAGTCTATTTTGCCTGATATGAGTATTGCTACTCCTGCTTTCTTGTCATTTCTATTTGCATGAAACATCTTTTTCCATCTCCTCACTTTCAATCTATGTGTGTCCTTTGCACTAAAGTGAGTCTCTTGTAGGCAGCATATTGTAGGCTCTTGTTTTTTGTAATCTAATCTGCCGCTCTATGTCTTTGATTGGAGCATTTAGTCCACTGACGTTTAAGGTAATTATTGATAGGTATGTATTTATTGCCATTTAAAACCTTGCTTTCCAGTTGATTTTGTATTTCTTCTTTGTTCCTTTCTTTTTCTTTTTGTTTTTCCTTTTGTGGTTTTCTTTTGTATTTTGCTTGTGTTCTCTTCTTTTTGGTTTTTGTGAATCTATTGTATATTTTTATTTTGTGGTTACCCTGTTTTTCAAGTATGTTAACCCACTACTATATCTACTTGCTTTAGACTGGTAGTCATATAGTCTTAAGCACATTCCAAAAAAATCTACATTTTCTTATTCTACTCCCTGACATTTCATTATTTTTGATGTCCTCTTTTACATCTTCATGCTTATTCTTTTGCTGTTCATTGTAGTTTTCATTGCTTTCATAATTATTTCTTTTATTTTAAAAAAAATCTATGTACTGGCTTATTTAAGTGATTTACTTTCCAATTGTGATTTTCTCTTTCCTATAGATTCTTGCTTCTTTACTATTTAGAAAAGACCTTTCAATATTTCTTTTAGAATAGGTTTAGTATTGCTGAATTCTTTTAGTTTTTGCTTGTCTGAGAAATTTTTCATCTGTCCTTCTATTGTAAATGATTATCTTGCTGGGTAGAGTATCCTAGGTTGCAGGTCTTTCCCTTTCAGGAGTTTGAATATATCTTGCCACTCCCTTCTGGCTGGCAACATTTCTGTAGAGAAATCAGCTGATAGTCTTGTAAGTAACTCTTTGTTTTTCCCTTGATGCCTTTAGAATCCTCTATTTATCTTTAACTTTTGCCATTTTAGTTATATGTCTTGGTGTAGGTCTGTTTGGGTTCAGATTCTTTGGGACCCCCAGTGCTTTCTGTATCTGAACATCAGTTTCCTTCTTTAGGTTTGGGAATTTTTCAGCCATAATTTCTTCAAATACTTTTTTGATCCCCTCTTCTCTTTCTTTTCCTTCTGAGATCCCTATTAAGCATGGATTGGGACACTTTATAATACCCCGTAAGTCTCATATATTGCTTTTATTTATTATTTGTCTGTCTGCTGTTTTGATTGGGTAATTTCCATTATTCTGTCTTATTCATTCTGCTGTTCATTGCCTTTAGCTCAGCTTTTGTCTCAGGAAATGAATTTTCTAACTTTTATTGGCTCCTCCTATGGTTTCTAGTTCCTTTTTTACAGTAATCTATGTTTCTGTCAATAGCCTTTCTTAACTCCTTCAGTATTTTCATTACCTCCTCTTTGAAATTGGTGTCTGTTAGACTGAAGAGGTCTCTTTCATTGTTTGTTCCTTCAAGGGAATTCTCTTGGTCTTTTAAATTGGAGTGGTTCCTCTGCTTCATTTTCCTTATATTTCTCTGACTGTATGAGTTTAGGAGAAACTTATTTACTGTGGTCTTGGGGGACTGTTTTATGTGGGAGCATCCCTGTGTAGGCTGTATGAGTCTAATATTTTTGGTGTGAGGGATGTTTTTAGTATGGATGCCTGCCACATCTTTCCTCAGTGTTTTCTGGCTGTTATCCCCTTGATAGGTGGTGTGACTGGTGTGGTGACCAGACCCTGCACTGGATATTGAGCTGGGCCTCCTCTTTGCTCTGTGGTTGTCATAGCCCTCTTGGGGGCAGGGCCTGCTCCTAAGTTTTGGAGTAGACACCTTGAGATCCATTTCTGAACTGCAGCATGAGGTAGGTGGGGTTTGAGTGCTCCTGCTGGGATTGGAGCCACTGAGTATTCCTCTGCAGGAGCTGTCCACCGGGAAGTGCACTCTGTGGTGTCGCCTGTCACCTGTCATGCAGGCTTACAGAGTACACTGATTTTGACACTGCCCTTGACCCCTCCTCAGCTGTGGTAATTCAGGCAGTCCGACCAGTTGTCCCTAAGGCACTGTGCACACAAAGTTCCTAGCGCACATCTGTTGGCACAGAACTGCTGAGGTCAGGCATTGATATATCCTTAGTCAGGCACCTGGACCCACCATGGGAGCTACTGAGTCAGCCCAGACCCTGACCCCGCATCTGTGTTCTTGCATGGCAAAGCCCACAGCCACTATTGCTGGATCTGCCCCAGCAACGGGAGCACCTATAATCCACTCGGATGTCCTTTTGGCACTGAGTTTACAAAGCTGCCTGCAACACGTATATTCATGGATCACACAGCTGCTGGGACACTCAGGTTTCAGCCCTGCTTCCAATGTTGTGCAGTCCCTGGAGACTGGCTCAGATTTCAGCCTTGCCTCTGCATGTGGGCAACCCACCAGCCCTTGCGTGCTTCCAGAGCTCGTAGAGGCAGAGTTGTGCCCTCTGTGAGCATTCTGTGAGTGAGGCTACTGTGGTGGGGGCACCCACCCCCCCACTTCAAGTACACATGTTAATAATGGGGTTTCAGTGGTGGACCTGGGCTCATTCCTGTGCACACCCCTGATTGTGGCTTGGACTACACTCCAGGCCCTTCAGGTTGTCTCTCTGCAGCCAACCCCAGACCTTTCTCTGGGTCTGTCCTCTGAAGCCCAAGTTTCAGCCCCCAGTCCCCCTCACACACCAGTAGACCTGTGTCTTGGGCTGGGGAGTGTAGGAAAATGGTCAGGACCCTCTGTGCTGGTCTCTTTCTGTTCTGACTGCTGCAAGCTGGCTGCTGTGCTCTCCTCTGAGCCTCTGAAGCTCCCTTTCTGTCCCAGCTAATCTCCCCACTGGTGAAGAGGTTTCCCAGGATGAGGGAACTCTTTCACAGCTCCCTTCCAAGGATGCAGGCCCCATCCTGATTCCTTTTTATTTCTTTTATCCTACTGGTTATGTGGTGATCATTCTTTCCATTTTGGTTTTATGAGATCTCTGCCAGCCTTCAGCAGGTATTCTGTGAAAATTGTTCCACGTGTAGATGTATTTTTCATGTATTTGTGGGAAGAGGTGAGCTCCACATCCTTCTCTTCTGCCATTTTGATCTGGCTCCAGTTTTCTCTAAGTCTTGAATAAAATCTTTGAACCTCTTTGAGTAATCAATTATTCCTGGGAAATATGAGAATTTAATATTGCCAAATTTGAAAGTAGATGTTTCTTGATTTTCATCATCTTTTCTCTTATATTCACTTATCATTGATCCATTTACAAGAGAAATGTACTCTCAAGAATGGGATACAAGAATTATAGGAATACATCATCTAATTACTCAGCAAGCCTGTGGATATTTCTCATTCTCATCTAACCCTCCATCTCCACTGTTTTTACCTTAGTTCAGACCCTCATCATTTCTTATGTAGAATATTGCTTCAGCCTCCTAACTGTACTTTCTGTACAATCTCATCCCTTCCTAATACATTATCCATACTACTGCCAGAGGGGACTTTATGTTGTACAAAGCACATCTTATAATTTCACCGCTTAAAATCCATTAATACTTTCAATTGTTTATGGGATAAAGTACCGATTTTTTAATAAACATGTAAGGTTCTCCCTAGGCTGATTTCTATGTAACTCTCCAGGCTGTTCTTTTAAAATCTCTGGGCACTTTATTTCAGAGCAACTTATCCTTTCCAGAATTGCAGCTTCATAACTTGGATGCCTGGTAGACACCTACTTAAGACTCAGTTCAAGTATCTCTTGATGCCTTTTCTCTAGAAAAACTTTCTGGATTCTTCCCCAACACAGGGGACTTATTACCTCTTTCTTTAAGTCTCTATTCTACAATGTTGCATATGTCTATCAGAGAACGTAAAGTGCTTTTTTGTTTATTTTTCTACTTCCCCTTCTCACACTCCTTGAATGGTATCCTAAGTCTTATTAATCTCTAGATCTCCAACACCTGGCACAGTGTCTGGCACAGAGTGGACACCCAATGAATGCTGAGAGAGATAATGAGAAACAGCAGAAACCCTGTGCTGGAACTCTTTGAATATTGAATCTGGCAGAAATAGATTAGGAACACCAGCCAGATGTTGTTTTTAAGGGTTCTGTTTTTAGCACGTAAATTTAAATTTCATTTTGAAGTACAAGTCTAATTTGGGAACCAGAATACAGTTGTAGAGCTTCACAAGATTACATATGTAAATTCCCCAAAGGCTGATCTATCATCATGCCTTCCTAAAACAGTGCAGTCTGTGTGGAAGGAGAGTGGTCTCCAAGTCTGCATCCCAGACTTCTTGCTCCTTGAGCCCTCTGCCTACCTCATTCAGTTACCATCACGTGACCTACTGTGCTCAAATCTTCACCACAGAGGCAGCTTTCACCTTTTCTCTCTGTGAAAATGCCCTAAGCTCTGAGCTACGTTGTACCCTGTCCTGCTTCATATCCTTCAGGGGCACGGTTTTACTGTGTTCAGGATAAAATCTAACCTTCTTATGCCACACAAGGCCTTCCTTCTATTTCCTGTCCCACTCTCCAGACTCTCACCTTGTTCCTCCATATAGTGTCTTCCTGTATCTTCACTTGGCTAATTTTTACATATATATATATATACACACATATATAAACATCTTTATTGGAGTATAATTGCTTTACAATGGTGTGCTAATTTCTACTTTATAAAAAAGTGAATCAGCTATGCATATACATATATCCCCATATCTCCTCGCTCTTGCGTTTCCCTCCCATCCTCCCTATCCTACCGCTCTAGGAGGTCAGAAAGCATCAGGCTGATCACCCTGTGCTATGTACCTGCTTCCCACTAGCTATCTATTTGACATTTGGTAGTGTATATATGTCAATGCCACTCTCTCACTTCTTCTAAGCTTACCCTTCCCCCTCCCTGTGTCTTCAAGTCCATTCTCCACATCTACGTCTTTATTCCTGTCCTGCCCCTAGGTTCTCCAGAACTTTTTATTTTTAACATCTTTATTGAGGTATAATTGCTTTAAAGTGGTGTGTTAGTTTCTGCTTTATACCAAAGTGAATCAGCTATACATATACATATATCCCCATATCTCCTCGCTCTTGCGTTTCCCTCCCATCCTCCCTATCCTACCGCTCTAGGAGGTCAGAAAGCATCAGGCTGATCACCCTGTGCTATGTACCTGCTTCCCACTAGCTATCTATTTGACATTTGGTAGTGTATATATATCAATGCCACTCTCTCACTTCTTCTAAGCTTACCCTTCCCCCTCCCTGTGTCTTCAAGTCCATTCTCCACATCTACGTCTTTATTCCTGTCCTGCCCCTAGGTTCTCCAGAACTTTTTATTTTTAACATCTTTATTGAGGTATAATTGCTTTAAAGTGGTGTGTTAGTTTCTGCTTTATACCAAAGTGAATCAGCTATACATATACATATATCCACATATCTCTTCCCTCTTGCGTCTCCCTCCCACCCTCCCCATCCCATCCCTCTAAGTGGTCACTAAGCACCGAGCTGATATCCCTGTGCTATACGGCTGCTTCCCACTAGCTATCTATTTTATATCTGGTAGTATATATAAGTCCATGCCACTCTCCCACTTCGTCCCAGCTTACCTTTCCCCTCGCTCTTGTCCTCAAATCCATTCACTACATCTGTGGCTTTATTCCTGTCCTGTCCCTAGGCTGTTCAGAACCATTTTTTTTTAGATTCCATATATACCTGTTAGCATACAGTATTTGTTTTTCTCTATCTGACTTACTTCACTCTGTATGACAGACTCTAGGTCCATCCACCTCATGACAAATAACTCAGTTTCGTTTCTTTTCATGGCTAATATTCCATTGTATATATGTGCCACATCTTCTTTGTCCATTCATCTGTCGATAGATACTTAAGTTGCTTCCATGTTCTGGCTATTGTAAATAGTGCTGCAATGAACATTGTGGTACATGACTTTTTCTGAATTATGATTTTCTCAGGGTATGTGCCCAGTAGTGGGATTGCTGGGTCGTATGGTAGTTCTATTTTTAGTTTGTTAAGGAGCCTCCATACTGTTCTCCATAGTGGCTGTATCAATTTACATCCCCACCAACAGTGCAAGAGGATTCCCTTTTCTCCACACCCTCTCCAGCATTTATTGTTTCTAGATTTTTTGATGATGGCCATTCTGACTGGTGTGGGGTGTTACCTCATTGTAGTTTTGATTTGCATTTCTCTAATGATTAGTGAAGTTGAGCACCCTTTCACATGTTTGTTGGCAATCTGTATATCTTCTTTGGATATATGTCTCTTTATGTCTTCTGCCCATTTTTGGATTGGGTTGTTTGTTTTTTTGATATTGAGTTGCATGAGCTGCTTGTAAATTTTGAAGATTAATCCTTTGTCAGTTGCTTCATTTGCAAATATTTTCTCCCATTTTGAGGGCTGGCTTTCATCTTGTTTATGGTTTCCTTTGCTATGCAAAAGGTTTTAAGTTTCATTAGGTCCCATTTTTGTTTTTATTTCCATTTCTCTAGGAGGTGGGTGAAAAAGGATATTACTGTGATTTATGTCTTAGAGTGTTCTGCCTATGTTTTCCTCTAAGAGTTTTATAGTGTCTGGCCTTACATTTAGGTCTTTAATCCATTTTGAGTTTATTTTTGTATACAGTGTTAGGGAGTGTTCTAATTTCATTCTTTTACATGTAGCTGTCCAGTTTTCCCAGCACCACTTATTGAAGAGGCTGTCTTTTCTCCATTCTATATGTTTGCCTCCTTTATCAAGAATAAGGTGACCATATGTGCATGGGTTTATCTTTGGGCTTTCTATCCTGTTCCATTGATCTATATTCCTGTTTTTGTGCCAGTACCATACTATCTTGAATACTGTAGCTTTGTATTATAATCTGACGTCTGGGAGCCTGATTCCTCCAGCTCAGTTTTTCTTTCTCAAGATTGCTTTGGCTCCTCAGGGACTTTTGTGTTTCCATACAAATTGAGAAATTTTTTGTTCTGGTTTTGTGGAAAATGCCAGCAGTAGTTTGATAGGGATTGCATTGAATCTGTAGATTGCTTTGGGTAGTATAGTCATTTTCACAATGTTCATTCTTCCAATCCAAGAATATGGTCTACCTCTTCATCTGTTTGTATCATTTTTAATGTCTTTCATCAGTGTCTTATAGTTTTCTGCATACAGGTCTTTTATGTCCTTAAGCAGGCTTATTCCTGGGTGTTTTATTCTTTTTGTTGCAATGGTAAATGGGAGTGTTTTCTTAATTTCACTTTCAGATTTTTCATCATTAGTGTATAGGAATGCAAGAGATTTCTGTGCATTAATTTTGTATCCTGCTACTTTACCAAATGCATTGATTAGCTCTTGTAGTTTTCTGGTAGCATCTTTAGGATTCTCAATGTATAGTATCATGTCATCTGCAAACAGTGACAGCTTTACTTCTTCTTTTCCAATTTGGATTCCTTTTTCTTCTCTGATTGTTGTAGCTAAAACTTCCAAAACTATGTTGAATAATAGTGGTGAGAGTGGGCAACCTTGTCTTTTTCCTGATCTTAGTGGAAATGGTTTCAGTTTTTCACCATTGAGTGTGATGTTGGCTGTGGGTTTGTCATATATGGCCTTTATTATGTTGAGGTAACTTCCCTCAATGCCTACTTTCTGGAGGGTTTTTATCATAAATGGGTGTTGAATTTTGTCGAAAGCTTTTTCTGCATCTATTGAGATGATCGTATGGTTTTTCTTGTTCAGTTTGTTAATATGGTTTATCACATTGATTGATTTGCTTATATTCAATAATCCTTGCATTCCTGGCATAAACACCACTTGATCATGGTGTATGATCCTTTTAATGTGCTGTTGCATTCTGTTTGCTAGTATTTTGTGGAGGATTTTGCATCTATGTTCATCTGTGATATTGCCCTGTAGTTTTCTTTCTTTGTGACATCTTTGTCTGGTTCTGGTATCTGGTTGATGGTGGCCTCATAGAATGAGTTTGGGAGTGTTCGTACCTCTGCTATATTTTGGAAGAGTTTGAGAAGGATAGGTGTTAGCTCTTCTCTAAATGTTTGATAGAATTCGCCTGTGAAGCCCTCTGGTCCTGGGCTTTTGTTTGTTGGAAAATTTTAAGTCACAGTCTCAATTTCAGTGCTTGTGCTTGGTCTGCTTATATTTTCTATTTCTTCCTGGTGCAGTCTTGGGAGGTTGTGCTTTTCTAAGAATTTGTCCATTTCTTCCAAGTTGTACATTTTATTGGCATATAGTTGCTTGTAGTAATGATCCTTTGTATTTCTCATGATGCTTTGTATTTCTGCAGTGTCAGTTGTCACTTCTTTTTCATTTCTAATTCTATTGATTTGAGTCTCCTCCTTTTTTTTGATGAGTCTGGCTAATGGTTTATCAATTTTATTTATCTTCTCAAAGAACCAGCTTTTAGTTTTATTGACCTTTGCTATTGTTTCCTTCATTTCTGTTTCATTTATTTCTGATCTGTCTTTTATGATTTCTTTCCTTCTGCTAGCTTTGGGTTTTTTGTTGTTGTTGTTGTTGTTCTTTTTTCTCTAATTGCTTTAGGTGTAAGGTTAGGTAGTTTATTTGCGATTTTTTTGTTTCTTGAGGTAGGATTGTATTGTTATAAACTTCCCTCATAGAACTGCTTTTGCTGAATCCCATAAGTTTTGGGTCATTGTGTTCTCATTGTCATTTGTTTCTAGGTATTTTTTGATTTCCTCTTTGATTTGTTCCATGATCTCTTGGTTATTTAGTAGTGTATTGTTTAACTTCCATGTGTTTGTATTTTTTACAGATTTTTTCCCTGTAATTGATATGTAGTCTCATAGCGTTGTGGTCAGAAAAGATACTTGATACGATTTCAATTTTCTTAAATTTACCAAGGCTTGATTTGTGACCCAAGATATTATCTATCCTTGAGAATCTTCCATGATCACTTGAGAAGAAAATGTATTTTGTTGTTTTCGCATGGAATGTGCTATAAATATCAATTACGTCCATCTTGTTTAATGTATCATTTATAGCTTGTGTTTTCTTATTTATTTTCATTTTGGATTATCTGTCCATTGGTGAAATTGGGGTGATAATGTCTCCTACTATGGTTGTGTTAATGTCGATTTCCCCTTTTATGGATGTTAGCATTTGCCTTAAGTATTGAGCTGCTCCTATGTTGGGTGCCTAAATACCTACAGTTGTTATATCTTCTTCTGTGATTGATTCCTTGATCATTATGTAGTGTCCTTCTTTGCGTCTTGTAATAGTCTTTATTTTAAAGTCTAATTTTTCTGACATGAGAATTGCTACTGCAACTTTCCTTTGATTTCCATTTGCATGGAATATCTTTTTCCATCCCTTCACTTTCAGGCTGTATGTTTCCCTAGGTCTAAAGTGGGTCTCCTGTAGACAGCATATATATTGGTCTTGTTTTTGTATCCATTCAGCCAGTCTATGTGTTTTGGTTGGAGCACTTAATCCTTTACAATTAAGGTAGTTATCGATACGTATATTCCCTTTACCATTTTCTTAAGTGTTTTGGGTTTGTTATTGTATGACTTTTCCTTATGTTGAGTTTCCTGCCTAGGGAAGTTCCTTTAGCCTTTGTTGTAAAGCTGGTTTCGTGGTGCTGAATTCTCTTAACTTTTGTTTGTCTGTAAAGGTTTTCATTTCTCCGTTGAATGTGAATGAGATCCTTGCTGGGTAGAGTATTCTTGGTTGTAGGTTTTTCCCTTTCATCTCTTTAAATATTTCCTGCCACTCCTTTGTGGCTTGCAGAGTTTCTGCTGAAATATTAGCTGTTAACCTTATGTGGATTCCTTTGTATGTTATTTTGTTGTTTTTCCCTTGCTGCTTTTAATATTTTTTCTTTGTACTTAATTTTTGATAGTTTGATTAATAAGGGTCTTGGCATGTTTCTCCTTGGATTTATTGTATATGGGATTGTCTGTGCTTCCTGGACTTGGGTAGCTATTTCCTTTCCCATTTTAGGGAAGTTTTCAACTATAATCTCTTCAAATATTTTCTCAGTTCCTTTCTTTTTCTCTTCTTTCGCTGAGACCCCTATAATTCAAAACTTGTGTAGTTTACTGTTGTCCGAGAGGTCTCTGAAACTCTCCTATATTCTTTTCATTCTTTTTTCTTTATTCTACTCTGCAGTAGTTATTTCCACTATTTTGTCTTCCAGGTCATTTATCCGTTCTTCTGCCTCAGTTATTTTGCTATTGTTTCCTTCTAGAGAATTTTTAATTTCATTTATTGTGGTGTTCATCCCTGATTGTTTGCTCTTTAGTTCTTCTAGGTCCTTGTTAAATGCTTCTTGTATTTTCTCCATTCTATTTCCAAGATTTTGGATCATCTTTGCTATCATTACTCTGAATTCTTTTTCAGGTAGACTGCCTATTTCCTCTTCATTTGTTTGGTTTGGTGGGTTTTTTCCTTGCTTCTTTATCTGCTATGTGTTTCTCTGTCTTCTCATTTCCTTAACTTATTGTGTTTGGCTTCTCCTTTTCTCAGGCTGCAGGTTCATTGTTTCTGTTGATTTTGGTGTCTGCCCCCAGTGCCTAAGGTTGGTTCTGTGGGTTGTGCAGGTTTCCTGGTGGAGGGGTTGGTGCATGTGTTTTGGTGGATGAGGATGGATCTTTTCTTTTTGGCGGGCAGGAATGCATCCAGTGGTGTATTTTGGGGTGCCTGTGACCTTATTATGATTTTAGGCAGCCTCTGTGCTGATCGGCAAGGTTGTGTTCCTGCTAGTTGTTTGACATATGGTGTCCAGCACTGTAGCTTGCTGGTCGTTTAGTGGTCCTGGGTTGTAGCGTTGTGTTGGAGATCTCTGGTGGACCAACCAGAGCTTTTGCCATTTGATATTGCGTGGAGCCGGGAGGTCTCTGGTGGACCAATGTCCTGAACTCGTTTCTCTCACCTCAGAGGCACAGGCCTGACACCCGGCTGGAGCACGAAGATGTGTCAGCCACACGGCTGAGAAGAAAAGGAATAAAAAAGAAAGAAAGTAAGAAAAAATAAATAAAGTTAGTAAAATAAAAATTAAAAAAAGATTAAAAAGTAATTTAAAAAAGAAAGAAAGAAGAGAGCAACCAAACCAAAAACAAATCCACCAATGATAAGAAGCACTAAAAAGTATACTAAAAAAAACCCCATAAAAAACAACAACAAAAAAGACAGACAGACCCCTAGGACAAATGGTAAAAGCAGAGCTATATGGACAAAATCACACAAAGAAGCATATACATACACCCTCACAAAAAGAGAAGAAGGAAAAAAAATCCTCATATTAAAAAAGAAAAGGAAGAGAGCAACCAAATCAATAAACAATTCTACCAACGATAATAAACTCTAAATACTAAACTAAGATAGACATAAAGCCATAAACAAATTAGATGCAGAAAGTAAACCCCAAGTCTACAGTTGCTCCCAAATTCCACCGCCTCAGTTTTGGAATGATTCATTATCTATTCAGGTATTCAAGAGATGCAACGTTCATGAAGTTGATTGTGGAGATTTAATCTGCTGTTCCTGAGGCTGCTGGGAGAAATTTCCCTTTCTCTTTGTTCACACAGCTCCTGGCATTCAGCTTTGGATTTGGTCTTTGGCTCTGCGTGTAGGTCATCTGAGGGCGTCTTTTCTTCGCTCAGACAGGACGGGGTTAAAGTAACAACTGATTAGGGGTCTCTGTCTCACTCAGGCCAGGGAGAGGGAGGGGTACGGAATGTGGGGTAAGCCTGTGGCGGCAGAGGCTGATGTGACGTTGCAACAGCCTGAGTCATGCCATGTGTTCTCCCGGGGAAATTGTCCCTGGATCATGGGACTTTGGCAGTAGCAGGCTGCACAGGCTCCCAGGAGGGGAGGCGTGGATAGTGACCTGTGCTTAAACATAGGCTTCTTGGTGGCTGCATCAGCAGCCTTAGCATTTCATGCCTGTCTCTGGGGTCCGCACTGATAGCTGCTGCTTGCGCCCATCTCTGGAGTTTATTTAGGTAGTACTCTGAATCCCTTCTCCTCGCGCACCCTGAAACAATGGTCTCTTGCCTCTTAGGCAGTTCCACACTTTTTCCCAGTCTCCCTCCTGGCTAGCTGTGGCTCACTAGCCCCCTTCAGGCTGTGTTCACTCAGCCAACCCTAGTCCTCTCCCTGGGATCTGACCTCTGAAGCTGGAGCCTCAGCTCCCAGACCCCACCTGCCCCGGTGGGTGAGCAGAGATGCCTCTCAGGCCAGTGAGCGCTGGTTGGTACCGATCCTCTGTGAGGGAATCTCTCTGCTTTGCCCTCTGCACCCCTGTTACTGTGCTCTCCTCCGTGGCTCTGAAGCTTCCCCACCACCACCCCCGTCTCCACCAGTGAAGGGGCTTCCTAGTGTGTGGAAAGTTTTCTTCCTTCACAGCTCCCTCACAGAGTTGCAAGTCCTTTCCCTATTCTTTTGTCTCTGTTTTCTCTTTTGCCCTACCCAGGCACCTGGGGAGTTTCTTGCCTTTTGGGAAGTTTGAGGTCTTCTGCCAGCATTCAGTAGGTGTCCTGTAGGAGTTGTTCCACATGTAGATGTATTTCTGATGTATTTGTGGGGAGGAAGGGTGATCTCTACGTCTTACTCCTCCGCCATCTTGAGGGTCTCCTCTATATATTTTTAAGGTTGTTCAGGAAGCCTTCTGTGAGGGAAGTTTAGATGTTGCTTCTTTTTGCTCTCGTGGAATACCTTGAGGTTACCTCACATTTCTAATATTTATCACATTATACTATAATGCAGTGGTTTACTGGTTTGCCTCCCCCAGTAATATCCTTGATGGAAAGGAATTTAAAAAAATTTTATTTGTGTTACCAGAACCTAACATAGTGTGTGCATAGTAATCGTAAATAAATGCTTTGTTAAATAAATTAATAACCCTATATCCATAGCCCAGGAGGTAATGAAAAAAATTGCCCCTAATTGGTATGGAATAGAAGAATATATTTTAAAAAATTCTTTTTCAATTGAAATTTCAATTCAACAACTATTTATTAAAATTGCTCTATATCAGGCATGTTTTAGTTCTACAGTGTATGCAGGTGTCTCTATTAATAGCAGTAAAATAATATATAGTACCCTGCACTATGACTAACACATAAGTGGAAAGTTAGTGTTTAAATGACTAGTTGGGAAGTGGATATTAAGGCATATGCAATTAGCTGTAATAAAAGATAGAAAAGGTATAACTAGGGTCCTGGTAAGAGCAAGGGAGGGAGATCATTTACTGTAAAATGTTGGGGAATTGGATGCAAACTACTGTTTCAGAGAAAAATGGGCCAGTCATTACTTTTAAAAGGCTATAGAATTAAAATAGAGAAGTCCAAGACCATAGCTTGCTGAATTCGGCCTCATCCATGGTCATACACTTAAAAAGTAGCCAAGCAAGGATTCAGCCTTAGGGCCATATTTTTCCAAATTCCATGGCACCAAACTATACTGTCTGTACTGAGTTTTTTCCTTCTTACAGAAATAGAACATTTTTTCATTATAAGTCTTATTATTTTCAGTATAGTCCTTAACTAGATGGTCAGTTTCTTGAGAGTGTTATTGTTAATTATTAGTGTATCCTTATTCTTTTATTGAGTGATAGATTGATTTACAGCTTATTTATCTTATATGTTCTCCTTAGTTCTTGCACAAGATAAGGTGGGTGAAAAATAGATCTTCGATGTATGTGTGGTAATCAAAACATCCTGTGATTGATTGTAGCTTAACAAATCTAGACAACTTATTTGTATTGTAGATACATGTGCCTAAAGAGAATTAGGATATGTGTATTTAGGAAATTATTTTTTTTTACATTTTTGTTTTTTTGAGTCCTTGAACTATATCTTGTAAATATATTTGCAATGAGAATAAGCATGATATTTTATAAAATGTTAGGAGAAGCTATTTAGTCGGTACTAGTTCACTGGGATTAAAGTCCCGAAATGAATAGGTTCTCTTTCTTAAAACACCCTCAAGTAGGAATTTTAGATTTATTTTCTTGACTCAGAATTTGTGGGTTAAGTCTCATCTTCAATGTAATTTTCTCTCAAAATGATGAAGCCTTGGAAATATGGCTTTATAATAGAACTTTTGACAGATCCCTTTAACTGCATGTCATTTATATATAGAGGTAATTTGTTACCTCTTCCAAGGTGTTTGTGCCCGAGAGGTGGAATTCATGTTCTGTATAAAGGTCAGTTTTAATTAATAAGCTGCTTTCCTCATTTTTGACCAATATGAATTGCTTGTAACTTTTGTGTAAAGTAGTTTTCCATGAAAAAATAAAACAAATTGAGCCTTTGTCACATCCATCATCAGCATAACTGACTTAAATGTCAAAAATTCTATGTAGCCCCAGAGTTTATTTCTAGTACCTCAGCAGGCCTATTTATTAGAGTAAAATATTATATGATGTAATTATCATATCATTTCATTGGGTACATCTATACATATATATCTTTGTTTTTCCTTCCACAAAATATGTTTATAATTTTTATTGCTGAATATTTGTTATCCATGTAGTATTTTTAAAGGCATGTAAATAATAATATTAATAGGATTAGATCTTTTATTTCATTAAAGGTAAACCACAATTATTTTATTTTCTCTTTTGTCTCTAACTTCCTTAATTTGAAAAAATTCGTTGTGTTACTGTCTCTATGTTTGGAGACAAATATTCTACACACTATAATAAGGGTGTTTTATAGTCTGTAATTTAATTGGATGCTACCATATTCAGTGTTTACTTCAAAGATAGACTTTTGGTAAGACATTCTTTATGAATTTCTATTTAAATTATGCCTTTCCTTTTTCTGAATCCTCTCTTATACTTTATAGTAGAATTGAATCTTTTATTCTTTTGTTAAATACATTTCTTTGAAGATACAGGTGTCTTACTAAGAATGATGATAATAATGAGAATGAGGGTGATAATAGTTATAACCAACTACTTATTGAGTAAATGCTATGTTCTAAGTGATTTACATATATTTTCTGTACCCTTCAGAACAACATAAACAATCTCTAAGTGAAAGACTTAAGGAGATTATGGTAAATTACTTAATAGGGGTTATACTGCATATATATCTGAGTTAGATGGATTCAATCTCAGCTCTCTGTGACTTTGAAATCTAAATTCTTACTACTAATTCATGCTGCTGTAACTAAATGTGAGGGTATTTTAAAATAAGAGTAGAAACTTTGGGTTAAAAAATCTGGGTGAAACAGCTATGTGGCTAGCATTAAAATGCACACATAAAGAAGTTAGAAGTTATTATTCAATAAGAACAATGATTTCATTATTCCATGCCACCTTGGCTTATTTTATACTACTGTAAATGCCATTCTTTTTAATGGTTTTATATACATTCATAGTGTAATTGAGATATTTCTCTGAGAATAATAAATTTGCATTTCCCCCATTGTGCACTTAAATGATCAAGCATTATATTGTATTAATATTATGGAGTGTAGTATCCCCGCCCCATTCACCCTTTCTGTCTTTATGTCAGTATATGCAGGGTTTATGATGTCTTCCTTTCTTTAACTATTTGGTCTCATTATATCACAACTGTTTATCTTAGTAAACTGTAGCTATAAAGATTCTGTTTGTTCTTTTGATGAATATCATATATTCCCTGTGCTCTCAATAGGCAAACAAAAACAATATTCAATATTGAAATCAAATTTAGCTCCTAAAAGTCCTTTTTTATTTCAGTAAATCAATGACTATTTATAGATTACTGATGTTGTGCCAAGCATTGTGTCATACCTGGGGTGGAGAGAGAAAGTGGTGATAAAAAGAAAAGACATTAGATTCTTCTGATGAGAAACCACAATCACTAGGAGTAAAAAGACACACATAATGAATACATAATAAATCAATAATAAAAAGGTAAATATGTTTGGAGGAATAAACAAGATGCTGTGGCGATGTAGAGGAACAATCATTGCTGGGGAAGAGGACTTCCTATCATTCTGGAGGACTGTCATTGCTTGGGGAAGTCAGGTAAGACTTCCTAGAGGAGATAACATTTCACATAGGTCTACAGGATGAGTAGATTTCTCCACAAGGAAAAACAGGGATATGCACATATCTAGGCATATGGAACACATAATAAAAAGTTCCAGTGTTTGCATTTGTGTGAAAATCACTGTAATCACAACTGCTACAAATATTAACTGATATAGGAGTGTTGTATTAGCAAATCAGTTACAATGAGTGATAATGCTGTTGGTGACATGATTTTTTAAAATGGTGATACTTCAGGATGAAATTATGAACAAATCAATTATAGTCTTTCCTTGATTTACATGTTAGATAGTTCCTTGGAAAAATCAGTTTATTAAAGCCATACAAAGTGCTTTGCATGTGTAAAACAGGTTCTAAGCTCACATAATTATAACTAAGATTTTTACATACATGGATATCTGTATACATGAATATATCTGACATTTGGAAGTCATACTGGACTTTTCTCTACTTTGCACTACCTCTTGCATCCCTGGTCTCTACTACTCAAGTGCCATCAGTGCTCTTTCAATTATGAAAACAAACAAACAAAAATGCCTCAACAAATTTCCAAAATGCCCCCTGGGAATACTGCTCACAATGATAACCAACTCAACAGAATAATTAAAATAGGAATAGAACTAACAAAAGTTGTTAGAGAAGTGGAGAATAATGTACACAAACTATTTCCTTATCTTTCATAGAAGAGTTTCAATAGATACTGTTTGATGTTGATAAATTAAGATATAGAGGAATAAAGATATTGTGTAGAATAATACCTGAGAAAGTAAAAACAGAAGCGGTTAAGAGCATTTTCATCTAGGAAATGAGAACAGGGTTTGAGTGGTATGAGTCATAGGATAATTTTACTTTATATATATGTATATATGTATATATATGTATATTTATGTAAAATCTCCATCCATATATATGGATTAATTCTGTGACATGAAAATCAATTCTCGCTCTTTCACTTTTAAACATTTAGAAATAATCTTTTTGAGACATAGTTTACATATAATGAAATGTACCTATTTTTACTCTACGTGACCTCCACCATCATCATACATATATATGAGGTTCATTTTTTTCCCTAAAGAGCTGTCCAGTTCTTCAAGCACTATTTGTTTTATCAACTGTTGTTTCCATATTAAATTATCATTACACCTTTGTTGAAACTTAATTGACCATATGTATGTGGATGTATTTCTTCACCCTGTATTCTGGTCCACTGATTTATATGACTTTCCTGAAGTCTTATCATGTAAGTTCTTCAACTCTTATTTTTCAAAATCATATTGACTATTTCAGGCCCTTTGATTTTCCATATAAATTTTAGAGTCAGTTTGTTGATTTCTAGAAAAAATGCTGCTGAGATTTTGATTGGTATGGCATTGAATCTGGAGACCAATTTTTGGAAAGTTGTCACCTTAACAATAATGAGTTCTCTAATCCATGAACATGGTATACCTTGCCATTTAATTGGGTCTTCCTTAATATCCATCAGCAATGTTTTTTTATAGTTTTCAGTATACAGTTCTTATATATAATTTGTTAATTTAAGGCTGGGTATTTTGTGTTTTTGATGGTCTTGTAAATGGCACTGTGTTTCAAATTTCATTTTCCAATTGTTCATGGCTAGAGATCCCTTTCTGGGATCTCTACTTAATGCCCTGAGTTTTCAACATGGATTCTCCATTCTGGATGGTTGCATCTTGAATGTTTCCCAGCCCTGTGAAATTTGGAAATTGTTAATCTACAGCTTCCTAGTCACTCTTTGTCTGGTCTCATGGAGTTTCACTCTACATGGCTTTGCATTCAGACAAGGTCTTAAGCAGATATTCTGTAGAATTTTGGTGCTCTGGCTCTCGTAGTGCTCTCCTCTTCAATAGTCTGACCTTCAAACTTTGCTCAGTCTCTCCAAACTCTTACTTATGTCTTCTCAACTCAGAAAACCACCCTGTTGTGTTTGGGAACACTCTTCTTGTACCATCTTCCAGAAAGTGCCACTAATCTAAAAACTAGTACTAACATTAGGTGCACCTCAGGTTTTCCCTTTCTCTCAGGCATCACAGTTTGGCAACTGCTTGTCATGTAAGTCTGAAAAGAGTTGTTTTGTATATATTTGTCCAGTTTTCTAGTTGTTTATGGTGGGAGTATGGATCTAGTCCTAGTTACTCTCTCATGGCTAGTAGTTGTCCTATTAGCAACTGCTTTCCTCTCCATTATCCCTGAGTACCTTGAGGAGTTTTCTGGAAGAGTTTGCAAGTCACCATTGCAGACATTCACCATTAAACACACGTGTGTGCATATATACCACTCTGGCAAATGAGAGGAAGGTATATATAACTCTGCTGAGATAGGCAGGGGTCAATGAAGATTTCAAAGTTTTGATTGTATTATACATTTGATTGTACAATTTGATTGATTAAATTGTAGTCAACCCCTTTTTTTATCTGCAGCCCCTGACAGCCACAGATTTTTGTTTTTGTTTTTTAAAAATACCTAATTTTGCCTTTTAAAAATGTTATATAATTGGATTATAAAGGATGTAGACTTTACAGTTCGGCTTCTTCCTTTTATTATAGTGCACTTGAGATTCACAAATGTGGTCATGTGTGTCAATAATTTCTTCCATTTTATTGCTGATTTGTATGCCATTGCATGGATATACCAGAGATTGTTTATGCATTCACCAGTTGAAAGCATTTGGATTGTTTCCAGTTTTGGGGTGATTATGAACAAAGCTGCTGTAAACAGTCATGTGTAGGGTTTTTTTTTTTTTCCTGAACATATGTTTTTAACACCTCTTCAGTATTCCACCTAAGAGTGGAATATCTGGGTTGTATGTTAAGTGTATATTTAATTTTATAAAAAAGTGCTAAACTATTTTTCACGGTGGTTATACCACTTTACATTTCTACTAGAAATGCATGAAAGTTTCAATTGAGTGTGTCATCATCAATTCTTGGTTTGGTCAGTTTGATTTTAGCCTTTTTAAGTATGTGGTAGTATTTCATTGTGGTTTTAATTTGCATTTCCCTATTGACTAATGCTGTTGGGCATCTTTTCATGGACTTATTTGACACCTATTTATCCTCTTTGGTGAAATATCTGATAAAGTCTTTTATGTATTCTTGATATAGTCCTTAATCAGATATGTGTGTTGCAAGTATTTTCTCTCAGTCCATGGCTTGACTTTTTCTTTTAATTAATAATGCCTTTCAAAGAGCAGCAAATTTTAATTTAATAAAATCCAGTTTATAACTTTTTTCTTTTATGGTCTGTGATTTTCGTGTCTTATATAGTAAAATCTTGCCTAACATAAGGATACACAGATATTCTCATACTTCTTTTTCATTTGGCCACTTAAAAAAATACTTTCCATTTATTTCATGTTTAAGGGTTTTTTTTGGTGGTAAAATGCACATAACATTTAACATTTTAACCATTTTAAGTGTACAAGTCAATGGCATTAAGTACATTCACACTGTTGTGTTACCACCACCACTACCCTTTTCCAGAACATTTTCATCATCTGAAATGGAAACTTTCTCTGCCTATTAAATAATAACTCCCATTCCCTCCTCCATCCAGCTCCTGGTAACCTCTATTTTTACTTTCTTTCTCTATGAATTTGCCTATTCTAGGTACCTCATGTAAGTGGAATCATACAATATTTGTCATTGTCTGGCTTTTATCATTTTGCCTAATGTTTTCAAGGTTCATCCATGTTGTAGCCTGTATCAGAATTTCATTCCTTTTTATGGCTGAATAATAAATATTTCATTGTATGTATCTACAATGTTAAAAATTTTATTCATATGTTGATGGAATTTGGGTTGTTTTTATCTTCTGGCTATGAGAATAATGTTGCTATGAACATTGGTGTACAAGTATCTGAGTCCCTAATTTCAATTCTTTTGAGTATATACCTAGGAGTGGAATTGTTGGATCTATGGTAATTTTATGTTTGAAACTGTTTTTATGCCACCAGCCTGTTTTCCACAGTGGCTGTACCATTATAATTTCCCACCAGCAATGTGCAAGGGTTCTAGTTTTTCTCTGTCGTGGCCAAATTATTTTTCATTTTTTTGATAGTGGCCATCCTAACAGGTGGGAAGTGGTAGCTCATGGTTTTGATTTGCTTTTACTTAATGACTAGTGATGTTGAGTATCTTTTTATGTACTTATTGGCTACTTGTATTTCTTTGGAGAAATGTCTATTCAATATCTTTGCCTATTTTGGAATTTTTCTTTTTGTTTTGGTTGCTGAATTGTAGGAGTTCTTTATATAATGTGGATGTTAACCTCTTATCAGATATGTAATTCACAGATTTTTTTTCCATTCTGTAGGTTGTCATTTTACTCTGTTGATGGTGCTGAATGCACACATGTTTTTAATTTAGATGAAGTTTATTTTATTTTTTTCTTTTGTTGGCAGTGCTGTTGGTGTCATATCCAAGAAATCATTGCCAAATCAAGAATTAATGACATGGAGATTTCCTTCTGCTTTTCTCTAAGAGTTTTATAGTTTCATCTCTTACATGTAGGTCTTTGATCCATTTAGAGTTAATTTTTGTATATGGTGTCAGGTAAGGGTCTAACCTCATTCTTTTTTGTGTGTGGAAAACTTTCATATTTTTTTCTATAAGTTTTATATTTTACATTTTGGTGTTTGATTTATTTTGCATTAATTTTTATGTGTGATGTGTGGTTGGTTTTAGTATATGGATTACTAACTCGTCCAACACCATTTGGGGTAAATTTTTTTTTGCAGCAAACGGGCTCTTTTTAGTTGTGGCATGCGGGCTCTTAGTTGCAGCATGTGGGATCTAGTTCCCTGACCGTAAGTCGAACCCGGGCCCCCTGCATTGGGAGTGTGGAATTTTAACCACTGGACCACCAGGGAAGTCCCAGGTCTAAAATTTTAGGTTGACATTTTTTTCTTTCAATAACTTAAAGATGTTATTCCTTTGACTTTGGTTTTTCAGTTTCTTATAAGTAGTCTAATTTTTTATCTTAGTTCATTTTTATGTGATTTATATTTTTAAATATGAAATACCAAGTTAAAAAGTATATTCTGCTTGGTGCTTCTTGGGCCTGTAGTTGTATATCCTTCATTAAATGTGGGAAAATTTCAGGTATTATCTCTTCAAATATTTCTTCTGCCCTCCCATCTCCTTCTGGAATTCCAGTTATACGTACATTAGATTATTTTATTTTATTCCACAGCTCTTAGGTGCTTTTTTTTTTTTCTTTTCCTTGTTTTTGTTCAGTTTATTTCTATTGATTTGGAGTTCACAGTTCTTTCCTTATCTGTGTCAAGCCTACTGATGAGTATACTGAAGACATTCTTTACCTTTTTTATTGTGTTTTTTAGCTTTATTTAGCATTTCCTTTTGGCTTATTACTGTAATTTCCATCTCTCTACTGAAGTTCTCCATTTGTTCATGCATTTTGTCCTCATTTTCTACTAGAAAATTTAACATATTATTCTTAGTTATTTTAAATTCATTGTCTGATAATTCCAGTATCTGGTCATTTCTGAATTTAGTTCTGTTTATTTTTTCTCCCAAGATGGTAGGTTGTTTTTTTCTTGAGTTTTTTGTATGTTCTGCAATTTTTTATTGAATACTGCATAACTCATGTAGAACCGTAGAGAATGATATAAATATTATATGTTACAATGCTTGCACCTCTTCTCCTAGGTGCATTTGTTTGAGGGCTTATATCTACCCAGTCAGGAGTTAAGCTGGGTTGAGTTTCATTGTTGCTATGGTTGTCTTCAGTTTGCCACTGGCTTCATATGCTTCTAGTGATACTTTATTCATGAAGGAAAGGGATAGGGTGATTGAGGTTTTTTCTTCAATGTTCTGCTCCACCCTAAACTTTTGTCCTTCCCTTGGATACTCCTATTACAGAGGGGGCTTCTATCTATGCTTTTGTCCCTATGCTAGAATTAGATTGCTTTGTTTGTTATCCAGTGCTTGCTATATTGGTATTGAGGGATTAGGAGTGTTTCTGTTATACTGGTCTAGCCTAGGTCTTAGGCAGGCCCTGTATGTTCTGATGTTGGAGTGGAGTTTTTTCAGTGATCCCACTTCTCTTTCGTCTTTTAATTCTGCTTTGAACCTTTGATATGTTTTGTGAGAGATTGTTTTTTACTCCTTCCCCAGGGGTAGGGGACCTTAAATAATGTTGATATATAGTCTTAGGCCCAGGACTGTTTCCTGCTCTTCCCCCAGCTGTAGAAGATTGTTTTCTTTTACAGCTCCGCCTCTTACAATGAGTCTCACTTGTGCACTGAAATACAAACATCTTTTGCATTTCAGTAGTTACACTAGATATTTTTCATTACCTAGTTCTCATAACACAGTTTAGAAATATGGGTTTTACCATTCCCTTTTTGTGGATGAGAGAAACTGAGGCTTAAAAGGATTCGGTTGATTGCTTTGTGACACAGAGAATTAATATGTAGTAGTGATAAGATTTGAGCCTATATCTTTTTGATTTAAAAATCTATTCTCTTTCTACTCTACCACAATATGTGGTTAATTTTTTTAATGCCTGGTTAAGCACCAAATTACAGGGGAGGGGGTAAAAATTTTATTGGATTTCTGTTACTAAATGCATTATGATTTCTGTTTAACATGAGCCAATTTTTTGAACAATAGGCAATGATCTGGGAAATGATGATACCATCGGAGGGAATGTGAGCAAATATATGGTGCTTCCAACTGGATACTGTGGACAGCCCAAGAAAGGACATCTTATCTTTGATGCTTGCTTTGAAAGTGGTGAGTGTATCAAAGGCCTTTTCTTTTGAGCTTGTCTAGTGAGTCATTTTTGGAATCTAATGCCATCTGACCATTTAGTGTGATTCAACCCATTTAATTTTTTACCATAATGAAATAAGTTGTCAGGAAAAATCCATTTTGAATGAACTAACTTGGAAATACTTAAAAATGAAGTGCTATGTTTTGGTTGTGATAACTGATTAGAAAGATAATGGTAGTACTAATGAACATTTATGCAGTACCTTATATTTTATCAAATACTTACCCAGATATTATTTCTTCTGGGATAGAACTAATATAATTTGAATACTTGATAAATTATTAATTATTCAATGTCTACTGTATACCTGGTTCTTAGTCTTTCTGAGAGCAGTCTTCTCTATAAAGAAGCAATTAAAGAAAAGATTCAGTTGAACACAAACAAAACAGAAAAAGTAATATACTTTGTAAACAACAAATGCTGTGAGTATTCTGATAGGGGAGAACAGGGCTTAATTGTGAATTTCCACCCAGTAGTAGTTGAATCTTGTTAACTTCTTTATATCTGAGCCTCATACTCTGAATGGCATATAAGCACATAGTAGGTATTCAGAATACGTTGAAAATATTAATGAGAAAGTTAAACATAACTTTGTTTTATATACAGTTGTTGATTATTTTTCGTTTTGAGTAATGTGTTTGCATGTGTGTGTGTGATTGAAGGGACATTCCAGTTATATGACAGTTCTCTGAACCCCTAAGTACCATGGTTGTTTTACCAACAATTAAAAAGATGTGGAAAGATTAATTTTCTGTTAGCTTTGATAAAAAGCCATATTTAATTGCTTGCTGTTCCCCAGTCTACCAACTTCTCTCAAGTCTTTGTACCTTTGCAGATGCTGTTTTCTCTGTGCCCCAGATGCCTTTCTCTACTTGGTAAAATGTTAATTCAGACTCAGGCCAGCATTTCTTCCTCTAAGACACAGCACCTCCCAGGCAGGTTTGGCCGTCTCTACCTGTATATTTACAGGCACCTCTTCTATGATTTACTGGCCTCTGCTATGATAGTTTTTATTGCATTGCAGTCATTTAATGATCTCTTTCCTTTTCCTTATCACTGAAAATTCCTTGAAGTCAGTGATGGTTTCTTATTAATTTTTGTTCCTTAGCACCTAGTGTACTATCAGAAACTGACTCTAAAGAAATGGAGTTACGTGATTTACCTGACAGAGAAATCAAAATAACTGTCATAAAGATTTTTACCAAGGTCAGAAAACATTGCATGAACAAAGGGACAATTTCATCAGAGAGAGAGATAATGCTGAAAGTACCAAATGTTGATAGAAAGCATGAAGCTGAAGAACACAGTAGCTGAACTGAGAAAACTTCCTACAGGACTTTAATGTCAGACTAAAGCAGAAGAAAGAATCAGTGAATTTAAATACATATTATTGGAAATAATGCAATCAGAGGAACTTAAGTAAAAAGAATGAAATAGAGTGAAGAAAGCTTAAGGGGTTTATGCAATACCATCAAAGAGATCAGTATATGCATAATGGGAGCCCCAGAAGGAGTGGGGAGAGAGAGAGAGAGCGAGAGAGAGCACCAGAGAAATTAATAAATGAAGGAGGACAGATAGTGAACAAAATGGTCTTCATAAAGTGAGATTTTAAGATTAATAAAAATATTTTTACATTTAAATAAAAATTTAACTAATAACAGCAAGAACATAAAGGGAAAAAAACAATAGTAATTATCACTTTATTACTTATTGTTTGCCATACCCTGTAAGGAATGATATACATAGTTTATCTCATTTAATACACACAAAAGACTTCTGAGGTATTATATCTCTCTTTGTAGGTGAGGAAAGTGATGCTCAGAGATGTAAAGTTATTTACCTTGAATTGCATGACTGACAAGTGGTGTAGCTGAATTTGAAACTGAGAATTTCCTGGCTCCACAGGCCATACTTTTAACTACTGCATATATGTATTACCTTATTATAGGTCAACTTATGACATGAATAATAAACATATTGTTGAAAATTTCTCACTAGGTGATAAGATATATAGGAAAAGGTTTTATGATAAAGAAAAATGAAAAATTTACTACTGTTTTAAAATAAACCATCCAAATAAATACTATGGTTGCCATCATATGCAATTTGACTATTCTTTTTTGATTGATATGCATATATGTGTATTGAATGTGAGAAGTGCACTATAATTCATACTTCAAATTAATTGGTTAGCCTGAGAGATTTAGTATGTTGTATTAAGTTACCATGGCATGAAAAAGCATCAGTGAAATAAAGATATGGTAGTTATTTATATATCATTTCAGACAATAGAAATAAAAACTTAAAAACTTTTATTTTTAATTCCCCCAATGGAGTTTTACTACATTTATTTGTGTAATCTTTAAAAATTAATGTTTTATTTCCTCTTGAAAGAAAATAAAATAGTCTTTATTATTGGTGCAGCATGAAAATATGCTATGACTACATTAGAAATCAGGGTTTTTAGCTCAATACTGCACCTGAACTTTTCTTTTAGATATCCAGATAGCTGATATACTTTGTTGTTTTTTTAACTTTATTGAGGAATAGCTGACAAATATAATTGCATATATTTAAGATGTATGATGTAATGATTTGATATACATGTATATTGTAGAACAATTACCAAAATCACGATAATAAACACATCCATCACCTTACATAGTTAACATAGCTATCTGCTTTCCCCTCCCTGTGGTGAAAATGCTTAAGATCTACTGTCAGAAATTTTCAAGTATACAATACCATATTCTTTAACTCTAGTCACCATGCTGTGCATTAGAGCCTCAGAACTTATAACTGAAAATTTGTACCCCTTGACCTACATCACCCCATTTCCCCTTCCCTCAGCCCCAGGCAACCACCATTTTTTTCTCTGTATCTATGAAATCAACTTCACTGCAGCATTATTCACAATAGCAAGATGTGGAAACAACCTAAATGTACTTTGCTGGATGAATGGATACAGAAAATATGATATATATATATATATACACACACGTGATATATATGAGTGATGGAATATATATATATTATATTTATATATATATATATAAATATAATATATAGTGAAGTATTATTCAGCCATATAAAGGACATCCTGCCATTTGTGACAACATGGATGAATCCAGAGGGCATGCTACCTACATTTTTTTTAAACAAGAGGTAACATAGTATAATACCAAAAAACACAGGTTTTGGTTTCAGACAGACTTAGGTTCATATATTAACTTTAGCACGTACTTGGTTATGTCATTGCTGATATTATCACTTAAAGTTTACTTAAAATTAGGAAAATAAGTATCTGTATTGTAGAATTATTGTGCAAATTAGAGATAACATAAAAAATAGACTTAGCACAATATCTAGCAATATCCCAGGTACTGATTCTGGCACATGAATAATATCAACATTTCAAGGGTGCTAAAATGTACCAGAATTTTTCTTGGTGTATTTGTGTTATTTCCAACCCTTAGAAAAACCTTGCAATATCAGAGCCTTAAACTGGGTTCCTCCCACAATCATACTGAGATAAGGACTTAGGTAAAGGTTGTATATTTTATTTATTTATTTATTTATTGGAGTAAAATTACTTTACAATGTTGTGTTAGTTTCTGCTGTACAATGAAGTGAATCAGCATTTGTATGCCTATATCCTCTCTCTCTTGGACCTCCCTCCCCTTCCCCCCGCATCTAGGTCATCACAGAGCACCGAGCTGAACTCCCTGTGCTATACAGCACATTCCCAGTAGCTATCTATTTTACACATTTATGTCAAACCTAATCTCCCAATTCATCTCACCCTCCGCTTTCCCCACTGTGTCCACATGTCCATTCTCTGTGTCCATGTCTATTGCTGCCCTACAAATATGTTCATCTGTACCATTTTTTTAGATTCCACATATATGTGTTAATATACGATATTTGTTTTTCTCTTTCTGGCTCACTTCACTCTGTATGACAGACTCTAGGTCCATCACATCTCTACAAATGACCCAATTTCATTCCTTTTTATGGCTGAGTAATATTCCATTGTATATATGTACCACATCTTCTTAATCCATTCATCTATTGTTGGACATTTAGGTTGTTTCCATGTGTTGGTAAATAGTGCCGCAATGAACATTGGGAAACGTGTCATTTTGAATTATGGTTTTCTCAGGGTATATGCCCAGTAGTGCGATTGCTGGGTCATACGGTAATTCTATTTTTAGTCTTCTAGGAACCTCCATACTGTTCTTCATAGTGTCTGTATCAATTTACATTCTCACCAACAGTGTAGGAGGGTTCCGTTTTCTCCACACCCTTTCCAGCATTTGTTATTTGTAGCTTTTTTGATGATGGCCATTCTGACCAATATGAGGTTATACCTCATTGTAGTTTGGATTTGCATTTCTCTAATAATTAGTGATGTTGAGCATCTTTTCACGTGCCTCTTGGCCATCTGTATGTCTTCTTTGGTGAAATGTGTATTTAAGTGTTCCACCCATTTTTTAATTGGGTTGTTTGGTTTTTTTGATATTGAGCTGCATGAACTGTTTGTATATTTTGGATATTAATCCTTTGTCCACTGTTTCATTTGCAAATATTTAGTCCCATTTTGAGGGTTGTCTTTTTCTCTTGTTTATGGTTTTCTTTGCTGCGCAAAAGCTTTTAAGTTTCATTAGGTCTGGTTTTTTAATTTTCGTTTTTATTTTCATTATTCTAGGAGGTGGGTCAAATAAGATCTTGCTGTGGTTTATGTCAAAGATTGCTTTTCCTATGTAATCATCTACAAGTTTTATCCAATCTTACATTTAGGTCTTTAATCCATTTGGAGTTTATTTTTGTGTATGGTGTTAAGGAGTGTTCTAATTTCATTCTTTTACATGTAGCTGTCCAGTTTTCCCAGCACCACTTATTGAAGAGACTATCTTTTCTCCATTCTATATCCTTGCCTCCTTTGTCAAAAATTAGGTGACCATATGTGCGTGGGTTTATCTCTGGGCTTTCTATCCTGTACCACGGATCTGTATTTCTGTTTTTGTGTTTGCCAGTACCATACTATCTTGATTACTGTAGCTTTGTAGTATAGTTTGAAGTCAGGTAGCCTGATTCCTCCGGCCCCATTTTTCTTTCTCAAGATTGCTTTGGCTATTTGGGGTCTTTTGTGTTTCCATACAGATTGTAGAATTTTTTGTTCCAATTCTGTGAAAAATGCCCTTGATAGTTTGATAGGGATTACACTGAATCTGTAGATTGCTTTGGGTAGTATAGTCATTTTCATAATATTGATTCTTACAATCCAAGAACCTGGTAAACTCTCAGTCTGTTTATGTTATGTTTGATTTCTTTCATCAGTGTTTTATAGTTTTCTAAGTACAAATCTTTTGCCTCCTTAGATAGGTTTATGCCTAGGTATTTTTTTCTTTTTGTTGCGATGGTAAATGGGATTGTTTATTTGATTTCTCTTTCTTGTTTTTTGTTGTTAGTGTACAGGAATGCCAGAGATTTCTGTGCATTAATTTTGCATCCTGCAACCTTATGAAATTCATTGATTAGCTGTAGTAGTTTTCTGGTGGCGTCTTTAGGATTTTCTATGTATAGTATCATGTGATCTGCAAACAGTGACTGTTTTACTTCTTCTTTTCCAATTTGGATTCCATTTATTTCTTTTTATTCTCAGATTGCCGTGGCTAGAACTTCCAAAACTATGTTGAATAAGAGTGGCGAGAGTGGGCATCCTTTTCTTGTTCCTGATCTTAGTGGAAATGCTTTCAGTTTTTCACCATTGAGTATGAGGTTTGCTGTAGCTTTGTCATATATGGCCTTTGTCATATTGAAGTAGGTTCCCTCTTTGCCCATTTTCTTGAGAGTTTTTATCATAAGTGGGTGTTGAATTTTGTCAAAAACTTTTACTGCATCTATCGAGATGCTCATATGGTTTTTATTCTTTAACTTGTTAATATGATGTATCACATTGATTTGTATATATTGAAGAATCCTTGCATTCCTGGGATAAATCCCACTTGAACATGGTGTATGATCCTTTTAATATGTTGTTGGATTCTGCTTGCTAGTATTTTGTTGAGGATTTTTGCATCTATATTCATCAGTGATATTGGTCTGTAATTTTCTTTTTTTCTGTGATATCTTTGTCTGATTTTGGTATCAGGGTGATGGTGGCTTTGTAGAACAAATTTAGGAGTGTTCCTTCCTCTGCAATTTTTTGGAAGAGTTTGAGAAGGATGAGTGTTAGCTCTTCTCTAAATGTTTGATAGAATTCGCCCATGAAGCCATCTGATTCTGGACTTTTGTTTGTTGGAAGATTTTAAATTACAGTTTCAACTTCATTACTTGTCATAGGTCTGTTTATATTTTCTAATTCTTCCTGGCTCAGTCTTGGAAAGTTGTATCTCATACTGAGACAAGGACTTAGGTAAAGGTTTTATATTTAGGTGCATATCTCAGGAAGAACAGGTGGGGGAGTAGGGAGAGTAAGACAGGAAATGAAGAAAAGCCAATGAAGAATATGTCCGTGAACAGGTACAGTAGTGGTTGTAGGTAGATTAACCTTGGTTAGAGGGAGCCCACTCAGGAGGATTCATGCACAGCTTCCTTATCTCTATCATCATGTCTAATTTATTCTTTCTTCTGTTATGCAAGGTTGACTGATGTCCACTGCATGAATTATTCCATCCACCTTTTTGTTTAATGCCTCCTCTGTGTTAGGTATTGTCTGATGAGCATGGAGGATCTTCAAAATTTTTTTTGGTTATGACTTCATAACCAAAGATTTGAATACTTTGTACCCATTCCCATTGTTCCATTCCCATGTCCCTGTCCCAGACCTCCATGACTGCAGTCTTTCAATCTTGTTCTTCACAGTCCTGTTACCAACCACCCTACAAGACATTTGCCATTGCCCACAAGTCCATGTATATCTTTACCTCGTACTACTACCTCCACACAAAGGAGAGGAGTAAGTGTACTGCTGTAAGCTCTGTTCACTGGGAGATTTTCCTATCACCACATCATTTAAAGAAAACTGAGTGATATTATATGGCAGCAACAAGTTTTTTTTTAACTTGTGCCAACATATCAAGCCAGTCCATCTGTTAGTCAGTCTTGAGTTGTCTTCCTCAGGGAACCTTCCATGAGGCCATAGGCATGAGCTAAGGGAATGACATTTGTGTAACAGAGGTAGGTGTCACTGGAGTCAGGGTTTGCTCCCTGTCACTTAAATTACACCATTACTTGGTGTCTCATGATTAGAAGCTCAGTATTTAGTAGGCATCAGGACTTTTCCCGGAGCTGCTTTTCACATGGTAGTTTTGTACTGCAGAAAGCATCTTTTGCTCTAGAACTTCATGGATCTGCTTGTCATAGATTCTGCAGTGTCTTATCTATCATGGTTGTCTCTAGCCTTATTGGATCTCTTTTTAATATTTTATTTTATTTTGGCAAGAATACTTAACATGAGAGCTACTCTCTTAACAAAGTTTTAAGTGTACAATGCAATATTGTTGACTTTAGGTACAATCTTGAGTAGCAGATCTCCAGAACTTATTCATCTTGCTTAACTGAAACGTTATGCCCATTGATTAGTTTATTCCCCATTCCTCTCTCCTCTTAGCCCCTGACAACCACCATTCGACTCTTTGATTCTATGAATTTAACTATTTTAGATACCTCAAAGAGTTGGAATCATGCAATATTTGTCTGTCAGACTGGCTTAATATAATACCACTTAGCATAATATTCTCAGGGTTCATGCTTGTTGTTGTGTATTGCATAATTTCCTTCTTTTTTAAGGCTGAATGATATTCTATTGTATGAATATACCACATTTCCTTTCATTCATTCATCTATCTGTGGATATTTAGTTTTTTTTCTGTGTCTTGACTATTGTGAATAATGCTGAAGTGAACATAGGAGTGCTAATAATCTCTTTGAGATTCTGATTTCAATTATTTTGGATAAATGCCCAGGAGTAGAATTGCTGGATCATCTGATAGTTCTTTTTTTTTTTTTTTGGAGGAACCTCTATACTGTTTTCCATAGTAGATGTGCCATTATGCATTCCCACCAAGAGTGTCCAAGAGTGCCAATGTCTCCATATCCTCACTAGCACTTGTGTCTTTTGTGGTTTTCTTTTTTTTTGATAATAGTCATCCTGACAGGTGTGAGGTGGTATCTCATGGTTTTGATTTACATTTCCCTGATAATTAGTGACATTAAGCTTTTTTTTTTTTCCATTTACCTGTTGGCCGCTTGTATGTCTTTTTTAGAGAAATGTCTATTCTAGTTCTTAGCCCATTTTTAATTAGATTATTAGTTTTTTTACTATGAGTTCAAGTTCCTTATATATTTTGAAGATTAATTCCTTATCAGAAATATAGTTTGCAAATATTTCCTTTCATTCTGTAGGTTGCCTTTTACTCTGTTAACTGTTTTGTTTGCTGTGCAGAAGCTTTTAAGTTTGTTATAGTCCCACTGGTCTATTTTTGCTTTTGTTGCCTTTGCTCTTGTGTCATATCAAGGAAATCATTGCCAATACCAATGTAATGAAGTTTTTTTCTACGTTTTCATCTAGGAATTCTACAGTTTCAATATTATGTTTAAGTGTTTAATCTATTTTGAGTTTATTTTTGTTTAGGGTATAACAAAAGGGTCCAATTTCATTCTTTTGCAACTGGATACCCAGATACCGATTTGACTAACACATTTGTTGAAGAGACCACCCTTTATTGATTGTATATTCTTGGCACGCTTGTTGAAGGCCAATTGATCATATATGTGTGAATTTATTTCTAGGCTCTTTATCGAATTCCATAGGTCTACAATTCTGTCTTTATACCAGTACCATACTTTTTTGATTACTGTAGCTTTGCAATGTATTTGGAAACTGGGAACTTTGATGCCTCCTACTTTGTTCTTTCATAAGATTGATTTGGCTATTTGTTATCTTTTGTGGTTCTATATGAATTTTAGCATTTTTTCTATTTCTATAAAAAAATGCCATTGGGGTTTTGATAGGGACTGCATTGAATCTGTAGATTGCTTTGATAGCACGGACATTTTAAGAATACTGAGTCTTCCAATTCATGAACATGGGTTGTCTTTCCATTTATATGTTTCTTCTTTAATTACTTTCATCAATGTTTTCTAGTTTTCAGTATACAGGTTTTCCACTTCCTTTGTTAAGCTTATTCCTTTGGGGCTGTTGTAAATGGCATTGGTTTCCCGATTTCCTTTTCACATAGTTTGTTGTTAGTGAATAGAAATGAGACTGATTTTTGTATGTCAATGTTGTATCCTAAAACTTCACTAAATTCATTTTGTAGCTTTAAAAGTTTTTTAAATTGAGTCTTTCAGAGTTTATATATATAACATTATGTCATTTGCACACAGGGATGCTTTTGCTTCTTCCTTTCCAATTTGAATGCCTTTTATTTCTTTTTCTTGCTTAATTGCTCTGGCTAGGAGTTCTCGTACTATGTTAAGCAACTAGCAAGAGTGGGCATCATTGCCTTGTTCTTAGAGGAAAAGCTTTCAGTCTTCCAGCAGAGCTTTTCATATATTGCCTTTATTATGTTGAAATGCTTTCTTTCTATTCCTGGTGTGTTGAGCATTTTTATCATGAAAGGATGTTGAATATTGCTCAATCCTTTTTCAACTTCTGTTGAGACAGATATGTGATTTTTACCCTTTATTTTGTCATTGTGGTGTATCACACTAATTTGTTTTCATATGTTGAGCCATCCTTGTATCCCAGGGATAAATTCCACTTGTTCATAGTGTATGATCATTTCAATTTGCTGTTGGATTAAGTTTTCCAGTATTTTATTGAGGATTTTTGCATCAGTATTCATCAGGAATATTGGGTTATAGTTTTGTTTTCTTGTGTTATACTTGTCTGTCAAAGTCAACTGGTAAAGGTACCTTGTATTAGGATAATGGTGGCCTCATAAAATGAGTTTGGAAGTGTTACCTTCTCTTCAATTTTTTGGAAGAGTTTAAAAATATTGGCATTAATTCTTTGAATATTTGGTAAAAATCACCAGGGAATCCATCTGGTCCTGGGCTTTTCTTTGTTGCGAAGTTTTTGTTTAGTGATTCAATCTCTATATTAGTTTTAGGTCTGTTCAGACTTTCTATTTCTTCACAATTCAGTCTTGGTAGGGTGTATGATTCTAGGAATTTATCCATTTTTTTTAAGATTATTCAGTTGATGTAGTTCATAGTAGTCTTTTATAATCCTTTTTATTTCTGTGGCCTCAGTTCTAATGTCTCCTCTTTCATTTCGGATTTTATTTATTTGAGTCTTCTTTCCTTTTTCTTAGTTTAGCTAAGAGTTTGTCAGTTTTATCTTTCAAAAAAACTCAATTTCATTGTTTTACTATTCTCTGTTTCACTTATTTCTATTCTAATCTTTGTTATTTCTTTCCTTCTGCTAACTTTTTGCTTATTTTGTTCTTCTAGCTCCTTGAAATGTAAATTAAGTTGTTCATTTGATCTTTCTTTTCTCTCAATATGTCTCTTTATCACAGTAAACTTCCTTTTCAGTACTACTCTTGCTGTAGCCTATAAGTTTTGGTGTGTTTTGGTTTTTGTTTGTTTATTTGTCTTTAGGAGTTTTCTTTGATTTCTTTTCTGACAAAATTGTTGTTCAAGAGTTTGTCATTTAATTTCCACATATTCGTGAATTTCCAGTTTTTCTTCTGCTGTTCATTTTAGTTTTATTCCATTGTGGTCAGAAAAGATACTTTGCATGATTTCAGCCTTCTTTAATCTGTTTAGACTTGTTTTGTGACCAAACTTGTGATCTATAAAGTTCCATGTTCAGTTGAAAAGAATATGTATTCTGCTGCTGTTGGGCAGAATGTTATGTATATTTCTCTTAGGTTTATAATGTTGTTCATCCTCTGTTTGTTTCCTGACTTTCTATCTGGATATTCTATTTATTATTGAAAGTGGGGTATTGAATTCTCCTACTATTATTGTCATGCTGTCTATTTCCCTTTCTGTTCTGTCAACATTTGCTTTATGTATTTAGGTACTCTGTTGTTGGGTGCATATACATTTTTGATTATGATATCTTCCTGTTGAATTGGCCTTTTTATCATTGTTATGTACTTCTTTTTCTCTTATGATAGATTTTGACTTAAAGTCTATTTTTTCCTGACATAAATATGGCCACCCCTGCTTTCTTTTGGTACCATTTATGAGGAGTAGCTTTTCTATCTCTTCTCTTTCACCTATTTGTGTTCTTAAATCTCAAGTGATTTTTTTGTAGATAGCAAATAGTTAGGTGTGTTTTTTTAATCCATTCAACTACTCTATGCCTTTTGATTGAGGAATTTAATCCTTTTACATTTATAGTGATTACTGCTATGGAAGTATTTACTATTTCCATTTTGTTAATTGATTTCTATTAATCTTGTAGTTATTTTGCTTGTATTTCCTAGAGATGTTCCTTGTTCATTTGTTTGGTAACATCTCTGCCTGAACCGTCATTTTCCTTGACTCTCTGTGTTGGTTTCTGCACATTGGATGGAGCAGTTACCTCTCCCATTGTTCATGCACTAGCCTCATACAGGAGAAGAACCTGAGGGCCTCTTGAAATTTTGAGGTAGTCCAACACACTTTTGTTGGTTCTTTGAAGACCCCAGGTATCTAGGATGTGCCAGGTCCCATCAGTGTACCATGACAAGCAAGTCTGAAGCCAATTCCTCAGGCAGTCTCTGGAAAAGTTATATTGTTGGATGCTCTAACTCTTTCCTTCCACAGTGAGAAGCTAAGAACTAGGGATTTTTGTCCACTGGCTCTGTGCTTAACTGGGAGGGAGGACTATGGTGACTGCCAGCCCAAATCTTCATCTCTGTTTTCACTAGACACCCCACCCTGCCCCAGGTGGTTTGATTATGCCAGATCCCAGATCCCCTCAGTACTCTTGAGGCAGGCAAGCTAGAAGCCTGTCCTTTGAGTAGTCCCTGGAAAGATTTTGGCATTGGATACCTGGACCAACTTTTCCCCTTACCAGTGAGAATCAGGCAGCTTTGTTTTTGTCCACCTACTCTGTGCTGAGAAGGAGGCAGGAGCTATGGTGTCCACCAGTTTAAATCTCTGTCTCTATCTCCCCCAGGTGGCTAGGTTGTTCTGATTCCATCAGCATTCCAAGATGAGCAAGACAGGTGCCAGTTCTTTGTGCAGTCTTAGAGAAGCTGGGGTACTGGACACATGGATCAAGTCTTTCCATCCCCAGTGGGAAGCTAAGAGCCTTGATTTTTTATCTTCTCCCTTTGTGCTGTGCCAGAGAAGGAGCTATGGTGTTTACCAGCCCAAGCTGCCATCTCCTTTCTCTCCCAGGCAACTAGACTGTGCTAGAATCTGTCAGAGCCCCAAACATATCAGCAGAGAAGCCAGACCTTTGGGGATCCCACTTGGAAAACTTGGGGTGCTGGACATGTGAGCCATCAATTTCCCTCCCCTGGGAGAAACTGGGAGCTAAAGAGTCTCTTTCTGATCATACGGTGCTATGTGAGCTGTAGAAATTCTGTTGAGATTGGGTCTTGACTCTCCCTGCCAGATTTGGTGAGTCTAGTTTCACACTTGCCCAGGGTACAGGAATATTTCAGTTAGTTTCTGGATTTCTCACAAAGAGAATCTTGTTGCTAAGTTGGTATGTTTGTGGGGACAAGGCAGGTCCAAGATTTCCTACTCTGCTGTCGTGCTATGTTGCTCCTCTTGAGTCATTTTTTGCCCACTTAAAATTAGCCTTCTGAGCCTCCTGATAAATGCAATTAATGCAGTATTATCAAGTGTGATGGAAGAGTCCACAAGTACAAAGAGACCTACCAAGTACTGTGCTTCTTTCGTAATGCTAAGAGATACATGGTGTAGTGACTTTTCCTTTACCTTAAAGATGTCCTGGCATATTGCATTGGTTACCTAAAAATCTCCATCATATGGCAGGCCTCTGAATATTTTTCAGGTTTACATTCCACACTTTGGCAAACATATATCTTACCAGGTGTTGTGGGTTGAATTGCAACCCCAGTACCCCCAAAAAAGGATAGTTTGATGTTTCTACCCCTGGTACCTGGAAGTGTTGCCTTATTTGGAAATAGGGACTTTGAAGATGGAATCAAGTTAAGATGAAGCCATACTGGATGGATTAAGGTGGACCCTAATCCACCCTATATGAGAAGAGATATTTAGGGATCCAGATGTACACAGAGGGAAGATGGCCAAGTGAAAATGGAGGTAGAAATTCGAATGATATAGCTACAAGCCAAGGAATGCCAAGGATTGTTGACAACTACACTATAGTTGTTTGTTTTTTTTTTATTGAGTTGTATGAGCTGTCTGTTTTGGAAATTAAGTCGTTGTTGGTTGCATCGTTTGCAAATATTTTCTCCCAATCCATAGGCTGTCCTTTCATTTTGCATATGGTTTCCTTTGCTGTGTAAAAGCTTGTAAGTTTGATTAGGTCCCATTTGTTTATTTTGCTTTTATTTCTATTGCCTTGAGGACTGAGCTAATAAAACATTGGTACAATTGATGTCCAAGAATGTTTTGCTTATGTTGTCTTATAGGAGTTCTATGGTGTCATGTCTTATATTTAAGTTTTTAAGCCATTTTGAGTGTATTTTTTTGTATGGTGTGAGGGTGTGTTCTAACTTCGTTGATTTACATGTGGCTGTCCAGCTTTCCCAACACCATCAAGAGTCACCATTTGCTGAAGAGGCTGTCTTTTTTCCATTGTATATTCTTGCCTCCTTTTTCAAAGATTAACTGACCGTATGTGTGTGGGTTTATTTTTGGGCTGTCTATTCTCTTCCATTGATCCATATGTCTGTTTTTGTGCCAGTACCATGCTGTTTTGATTACTGTTGCTTTGCAGTATTGTCTGAAGTGTGTGAAGGTTATGCCTCCTGGTTTGTTCTTTTTGCTTAGGAATGCTTTGGCAATTCTGGGTCTTTTATGGTTCTGTAAAAATTTTAGGATTATACGTTCTACTTCTGTGAGAAATGTCATGGCTAATTTGATAGGGATTGCATTAAATCTGTAGATTGCTTTGGGTATTTTGGCCATTTTAACAGTATTAATTCTAGAAGTACTCATTTAAATGTTTGAAGTTTGTAAGCTCTGTAGGAGCTCTTGTTTGCCACCATGTATCCAAGGCTTAGTCAAGAGCCTAGTACATAATAGGTGATCATTAAATGTATATTAAGTGAATACAGTTATCACAATTCTGTAAAGTAAGTATTACTAATGCTGCTTCACAGATGAAGAAAATGAAGTTTAGAGAGGTTAAACATGTGTCAAGGTTACACAGCTTCTAAGTGGTAGAGTCAAGATTTGAATCTGGGTCTGCGTATTAATGGCTAATGGTTAATAGTTAGTCACAGGCAGTATGTGAGGCTCACACATTCTTTTACATACTTTATCTCATTGAATCCTCACACCTTATGAGGTAGGTATTATTATTCTGTCTTACAGATAAGTAGAGGCCTAGAGAGGTTGCCCATGGCTATACAGTTAACCAACCAAGTATCAGAGTGGGTATTTGAACCTAAGTTGGGTAAGATTAAAATAACAGTAATATAAACACTAATATTGAATTATGTGCCATACAGAGGTCCAAGTGTTTGACATGAGTGATTCATTCAAGTCTCATATCAACCCTATGAGGTAGATTCTATTGTTATTTTCATTTAACAGATGAGGAAACAGACACAGAGAGGTTGAATAATTTTACCAAGATCACGTTGCTGGTGATCTGAACTGGGATCCAAACCCAGTCATTCTGGCTCCATAATCTGTGCTTGAAACTATTGCATTACATGGGGTCATAATCCATATGAAAGCACTTATCTCTGTGTTAGGCATTTAGCAGTTTCGTAATTTAAAATTTTGCCTTTAGGTCTTTTTAACTTCTGAGAAAAATAAGATTGTTGTAACTTTAAGTTAGAAATATGATACTAAATTTCCTAAGTTGCAGAATGAAGTGATTATAGCAGAAAATAGATTATACTGGTCATTGATTACCACAAACGAAAAGCTTATGCCCATTAACCTTTAAAGTAAGAAAACTTCCCTAGTATAAAATTTTAATGTTAGAAGACAATTTCAAAATATTTAAAAATCAAATAAAATCTTGTAGTATATGAGGCGTAGGTTTATAGAATCTCTAAGGAACAATTAATCTGCCTTTTGTAGAAGGTTCCCTCACTCTTCATTCTCACCACATTTAGATAAGCTGTCCTGTTTCAGGAAGAAGTGTTTTAAGTTTGTACATAATTATGGCAGAGTCCTTGATTTGGATTGTTTTGAGGAATATGAAAGAATCTTACTTTTTTCTTCTTTATAAATCTACCAACCAGCAGATATGTTTTATCCTGTGGGAAGAATACAATATACAGTTCCTAGTTTAAAGGAGTTTAGTGGGAGAGACTGACAAAGGCTCTGATTGAATTGACCACAAAATTTATCATCTAAAGTAAATATCTTTGCCCACAACAAATGCTAACCTGCAAGGGAGTCTGGGACAACAGACAAAGCCTGGGGTTTGTCTGAGGCTAACCACGATATAATAAGTACCGAGTAATAAAACGTAGCAAAAGCATGTCTTTTTCAGCATGATATTGGGGAGATAAGTTTGCAGACAATGCTTACTAGAGGAGGCTACTATTAGCTAAAGCTTGAATGATTAATAACAATTTATCTGGTAAATTTTGGCTTTTGGGAAAGACTACCTAGTTCTTGTCATGCAGAAAGACATGAATGCTAGAGAGATAATGGTACTTTCAGGGAATGGCAAACTGCAACTAGCCCTCAAAAATGGAGAGTATTCTTGAGAGTAAGGGCTCACTAAAACTTTTTAATTAAATACACTTTATTTCTCTTTACCTTAAAATTCATTTCTAATATATGTATTCCGTCATTCCCTTCTCTCTATTCTCAAAGAAATACGTATGCTGGAAATTCAAGAGGGAGGAGATATGGGGATATATGTATATGTATAGCTGATTCACTTTGTTCTAAAGTAGAAACTAACACACCATTGTAAAGCAATTATACTCCAATAAAGATGTTAAAAAAAAACACAAAAAAACAACACACTGATCTACAAGAAAAAAAAACAAAACCTTTTAGAGAAAATACTGAATGACAACATCCATGTGTCCACATCCTGAACCTGGTTTGTATGTGTCTCCTTGAAGGTTGGTCTCTTTCTCTTCACATTTTCACCCTATATCACTTCTGCCCTGTGAACCCTCCTGACCTACGTGATTACTATACTGTTTGCTTTGCTAATCCAGAGTTTTGTCCCTGACCAATGGGTTTATTAGCCCCTTGTCCAAACTGGGATTTTCCCATGGGATGATGGCAAGAGAAAGTATTAGGCAATGTACTCTGATTTCCCTCTGCTTGTTATTAAATGAATTGTTATAAAATATTGCAACGTTTTCAGCTCCACAACTTCTATCCTAGACCAAGTCATCAGTAAATTTCCTGGACTTGTACAGCAGCTTTCTAACCTCTCTCTGGTCCATCATCTACAATGCCACCGAAGCTATACTGTGAATCATCTGATCATATTTCTTTATGCTTAAAATCTTTCATGACTCCCGATTGTCTTCAGCATAAAATCCAAATGCTTTTATTTAACAATGTCTTTAAAGTACATATATACATTTAAAACTATTCAGCCATAAAAAGAAGGAAAAAAGAAAATATTGCCATTTGCAACAACATTGATGGACTTTGAGGGCATTATGCTAAATTAAATAAGACAGAGAAAGACAAATAGTGTATGATATCACTTATATATGAGATCAAAACAACAAAAAACAAAACAAATAAAAACAAGACAAGCAGCCAAACAAACAAAAACCCAAGCTCATAGATACAGAGAACAGATTGGTGTTTGCCAGATGGGAGGGGAGTGAGGGATTGGTGAAATGGGTGAAGGGGGTCAAAAGGTTCAAATGTCCAGTTATAAAGTAAATAAGTAACGGGATTGTAATGTATAGCATGATGACTATAGTTAATACTGTTTTTCATATTTGAGAGTCTCCAAGAGAGTAAATCTTGGAAGTTCTCATCACAAGAAAAAAAAGAAGAAAAAAATAATTTGTAACTATGTATGGTGACAGATGGTAACTAGACTTACTGTGGTGGTCATTTCACAATGGGTATAAATATCAAATCATTATGTTGTACACCTGAAATCAATATAATTTTATATGTCAATTATACCTCAATAACAAACAGACAAAAATCATCTTTAATATGACACGAATCAAATTTTCTTCCTATTAATACTATCACTTTATGCCAGAACATGCCACATTACAAGGTCTTTATCTCTTTTAGAGAAAAAAATTAGCACATTTAGGAGAAAGCAGCATGGTTTTGAAATATAAAGGAATGTTTCACCATGTCTAGAAATTCTGCTGGAGAAATATTGGTAGCTATGAACTGTAGATGAATAATTTAATTCTCTTCTTTGTTTCTGATTCATAATTCAAACAAAGCTAAACTTCTCTTATGGTAGGATTTTCACTTGAGTTTTAAATTTCTCACCTCTTTACTGAATTATATATATCTGCATATATATGGTTATATATCTACTTGTATATTTTCCTCTGTCCTATTTCCTCTACCTCCTCTTTGAGAAAGAAGTAAAATATTTCATTCCCAAATAACTTTCCTCTATGATGACATTTCCTATAGTAACAGTCCTGAAGCTAAAGGCCTCAGAAAGAGCTGTTGAAGTGTGAACTGTGTTTAATGAAATCCATTTGCACATCTCTTCAACTGCTCTTTTCAAATCATCTGAGACACTGCTTTGAAGGGGACTTCCAGTTCACGTAAACCACCCTCCTGTGCTTTGGTAGTAAAATAACTGCAAAAAAGGGGACGTATCACTTGACTAAATATGGTTGATTGAGTTTGTTTATATCCCTCCTCTTTCCAGTAAAGATAGTCTCTTCAATAAGTGGTGCTGGGAAAACTGGACAACTACATGTAAGAGAGTGAAATTTGAATACTCCCTAACACCATACACAGAAATAAACTCAAAATGGATCAAAGACCTAAATGTAAGTCCGTACACTAGAAAACTCTTAGAGAAAAACATAGGCAGAACACCCTGACATAAATCACAGCAAGATGTTTTTTGATCCACCTCCTAGAGTAATGAAAATTAAAACAAAAATAAACAAATGGGATCTGATTAAACTTAAAAGCTTTTGCACAGCAAAGGAAACCATAAACAAAACAAAAAGACAACCCTCAGAATGGGAGAAGATATTTGCAAACAAAGCAAGTGGTAAGGGATTAATCTCTAAAATATACAAACAGCTCATGCAGCTCAATATCAAAAAAACAAATAACCCAATCAAAAACCAGGGGAAGATCTGAATAGATATTTCTCCAAAGAAGGCATACAAATGGCCAAAAAGCACATGAAAAGATGCTCAACACCAATAATTATTAGAGAAATGCAAATCAAAACTACAATGAGGTATCACCTCACACCAGTCAGAATGGCCATCATCAAAAAAACTACAAACAATGAATGCTGGAGAGAGTGTGGAGAAAAGGGAACCCTCCTACGCTGTTGGTGGGAATGTAAATTGGCACAGCCACTATGGAGAACAGTATGGAGGTTCCTCAAAAAGCTAAAAATAGAACTATCATATGACCCACAAATCCCACTCCTGGGCAGATACCCAGAGAAAACCATAATTCAAAAAGATACATGCACCCCGATGTTTACTGCAGCACTATATACAATAGCCAGAACACGGAAGCAACCTAAATGTCCATCAACAGAGGAATGGATAAAGAAGATGTGGTATGTATATACAATGGAATATTACTCAGCCATAAAAAGAAACGAAATAGTGCCATTTGCAGAGACGTGGATAGACCTAGAGACTGTCATACAGAGTGAAGTAAGTCAGAAAGAGAAAAACAAATATCTTATAACATTCCTTATATGTCGAATCTAGAAAAATGGTACAGATGAACTTACTTGCAAAGTAAAAATAGAGACACAGATGTAGAGAACAAATTTATGGATACCAAGGGGGGAAGCTGAGGGATGGGATGAATTGACATATATACACTATATACACTATTGATACTATGTGTAAAATAGATAACTAATGAGAACCTACTGTATAGCACGGGGAACTCTACTCAGTGCTCTGTGGTGACCTAAATGGGAAGGAAATCTAAAAAAAAGAGATGTATGTGTGTGTTTAACTGATTAGCTTTGCTGTACAGCAGAAAATAACACAACATTGTAAAGCAACTATACTCCAATAAAAATTAAATATATAAGTAAAATTTTAAAAATGATTTAAAGTATTACTTGAATGATTATATGTATGTAGTAGTTTGAAATCTAAGACATAAATACTTTTTAAATGATAACCAAATAACAAATTTTTAATTAGTTTTCTTTTTATTTTCTATTATAGCTGCTTCCCGTAATACTTCAAAAAGTACATTAATTAGCAAAACTAGAATGTTGTCTGTGTTTTTATTTTTCACTCTCTATAAAAACGTCATACTTTGATATTATATTCCAGTATTGAAAAATCCATACAAACTGTGGGTTGTCATACAGGTTACAAATAGACTTGCCTTCTGAAAGTGTAGGGATATCTTGTTACGACCTTTTTGCAGTTAGTTCCATTCCCTATCCTCTCTTCTTTGTATTTTGGAGGGGGAACCCCCTGAAAATTGCACTTCCCAGGTTCCCCTGTCATCTGGATTCTGGCTAGGTTCAGCTAATAGGGGGCTCTAGCAGGAGACTGAAGGGCATGGAGAAGGGAGAAGCCTAGGTATTTCTCCTCCTTTCCATTTTGGGCATCATCTCCAGAAGTGGCTACATCTCCTTTGTCGTTTTGCCAGACTGCCTCTTCCTTGTGGCCCCAACTTTGTTGGATTGCCCTGGCTCCCAGGGTTCACTGTCTTCTCCCTTTGCTCCTCTATCTGTGGGTGTAGTGGGGACTTCCTGCTGCTGTTAATCTCTGTGTTGCCCCGCTCTCATCTGTTTGGTCTTTTAGCTCTCCCAACACTTTTGCAACTGCATAATTTCCTGCAATACATTCCTTTTCTTGAATTACCTGGCATGGCTCTTTTACTGACTGATCCTTGATTGATTCATGCCTCATTATGGAAGGCAAGAAATTTTGCTTAGTGATTCCTTGAGGTCCCTGTAAAAGGTGGGGCTGGATCTTCAACTTACCACCTGCTGCATCGTAATTGGCATGATTTGCTGAACCTTAGGGGAAGCTCTGTGTTGTTTTTTTTTTTGCGGTACGCGGGTCTCTCACTGTTGTGGCTTCTCCCGTTGCGGAGCACAGGCTCCAGACGCGCAGGCTCAGCGGCCATGGCTCACGGGCCCAGCCGCTCCGCGGCACGTGGGATCTTCCCGGACCGGGGCACGAACCCGTGTCCCCTGCATCGGCAGGCGGACTCTCAACCACTGCGCCACCAGGGAAGTCCCGGAAGCTCTGTTTTGATGGTGAGAGCTAACGCTAGTGGCTCAAAGTCTTGCCAATCCAGTAATTTCCTGAGCTAGGTCATGCTTATTTTATGCCACCTTGATAAGTGAGTTGTGTTCTTAACCAGATTATTACATTTTAAAATAGAGCTTATGTGTGCAGACTGAAGGGCTGCCTAGATTTTTCTGGGGTCTGGTTTATATAAAAATACAAAAACAAACCATAGAAATGTTATGATGTTTATGACAGGATATTTTTGGCTCCCTGCTGAGTTTGTATTCCATGGCCTGGGCTGGTCATTAGACATCGTTTAGTTTTGAAAATATACCCATGTGATTTTACTTTAGTCTCTGAGTTTGCACTTTATTTTGCGAAATTTCTGTTTATTTTTAAATCCTTTTTCTTTCAGACAGGCTGAAGTTTTTGAATAAGTGAAATTGTCCCTCCTTTTTTTTTTGCCTGCTATGGAAAATAAGGAAATGCTATAGTCAGAGAGAGAGAGAGAGTTCTACAGAGCATACAGCATTAAATCTTAGCTCCACCATTCATTAATGTTATACCTTGGACAGGTCATTTAAACGTGGAATCTCAGGACATCTTTAAACTAGGTATAACAGTATTTGCCTTAAAGGGTTGTTGTGTGGATTAGAATTACTAAAAGTCTAGCAGATAGTCAGTGGTCAGTACTGAAATGTAAAGGAAGCTCTGAGAAGGAAGTAACTGACTTTGTGTGGGTATGGATGGAGTGGGATGGAATGGGGTGGGGTGAGTGTGAGAGGCCATTGAGGAAGACATTATATTATATTATATTATTATAGAGAAGATTATATTATATTATAGAGAAGATAATATAGGAACTGAACTTTAATACTCTTCTGGGAATGTTCTTCCTGAAAGCCTGTTTTTTTCCCTCACTTCAGTTCTTTATTCAAATGTCATCTTTTCATAGAGGTCTCTCTTAGGTACCCTGTAAAAAATTTCAGCTTATTGCCTGACATTTCCTAATCCCTTATCTGCTTTATGTTTTCTTCTTAGCACTACTATCTAATCTAATGTAAAGTGTACTTATTTATTTATTGTCTGTCTCCTCCACTAGAATATAAACTCTGTAAAGGTGGGATTTTTCTTTCTTTTGTTCCCTGTTGCCCAGAACAGTGCCTGGCACATGCTAGGCGCTCAGTAAGTATTTGTTGAAAGAATTATTGTGAGAATGAGTAAAACTTCACCAGATGAAATTAGTTATACGTGAATTTATTGCATTTTCATAACTATTAACCTCAAGTTATAGGATGCAAAGTTGAGACATTTAGCATGGCTATATTGATTTATAGAAAGCAAACACTTATTCAGCAATCTTATTTTTTGAGAGTATTCCTGAGAATTGGGTGAGGTGGAAACCTTTGAATAGCCAACATAGTTGTTGTAAAATACATGCACTAAATTTAATTCACCTTACTCTTTAGAGGAGACACTTAGAATTTATTTCTTCTTCTTTAGACAGAGTTCTAACTATCTTGATAGTATGGGTTTTCAGCTCAGGAAATTTGCAGACAGGGTGGAACCTGAGGGTAAGAATGCTCTTTGGTCAGAAAGCAAAGTTGACAAGCTGACAGAAGGGAGGAGGCAGAAAATATAAAAGTAAACAACTAAATTTAAATATATAATCATCAAGCTATCTGCTTATCATCAAGATAAGATGAAATTATGTACACAAGATGATTTTAGAAAGATTTCCCGTAAAACTAGAGATGTCCCTGTAAACTATTATATCTTTATCCTTACAGTCTGGTATATATCCTCACTACTCCAGGAAGATAGTTCTCTGAAAGTTTGCCAGGGGGTTAGTCATGTACTTCAGTGGTCTTGTTTTAGCTCTTGATTCTTTTGCAGCATATGGCATTTCTAATGATCATTCTTACTTTTTGCCACTCTTTTCCCCAGTAGTGTTGACTATACCATCCTCATTTCTCCCATCTCTGACTAACCTGTCTTGTTTTCATCCACACATGGCCCTTAAGACATTCTCTAAGGTTTAGTTCACCTATCTTAGTTTAATCTTTGTAAATCTTGACTATCATATCTAATAATTCACCATTCATCCATCCATTGAGAATTATAATTATGCTCATTAAATATCCTGAATCCATTAATTTCTTTCTATCTGCTTTCCTCATTCAAACCACCAACATCTCTCATTGGGAACTACTGTTCCTCTTGTTTCCTCCACTCATGTTCCACCCCCAGTGCCATTATTCATTCTCAACACAGCATTTCGAGTGATCCTTTAAAAACTCAAATCATATCTTATTCCTTCCTTATTTAAAACATTTTATTGCTTTCCCATCAGAGTTAGAATAAAATCTACACTCCTTATCTTGACTAAAAAATGTTACAGATCTGGGCCTTGACTACTTTTCTGACATTATGCCATCCTCACTCTTTCCAATAATGCTGTAGCCACAGTGACTTTCTACCTGTTCATAGAGCAAAGTAGATTTGTTTCCACTTTGTTTAGGCTGTTTAATCCTTTCTTCTTCCTGGAATACGGATACCTCCTCCCCCTTCACCATCCCCTTTGCATCTTAGCATTCAGATCTCACCTTACATATTGCTTCCTTGGAGAGACCTTCTCTGACTAGCCAGTCTTAAGTGGTCACCCAGTCACTCTGTCATATCATCTGTTTTTATTCTTTGCCTGTTCACTTACTTCTTTCTTTATCTTCCTCCCTTACGAGAACAGTTACTTTGTCTATTTGCTCTATCACTAGAGCCTGACTTGTAATAGTCATTCAATAACTATCTGTCAGAAGGATAAATGAATTATGTGGCAGATACTGAAGTTACAGAGATAATAGTAGTAAATACTTTGTACTGCAGTAGTTACTAGCCTATCCTAGGTCACAGGCATTTTTGAGAATCTGATGAAAACTATGAATTATCTTCCAAGATAAATGCACTTATGTACATACAGAAACCATTTGCCTAAAAATTAGAATGCTTGATTGAGTACCTACTCTTTGTTAGCCACTTTACTAGTGTCCCTGCCCTCTTAGAGACTGTGGAATACACTTTTATTAAGTAATAATCTTTATATTATTATTGGAACATAATCAATGTACTGGCACAATGCTTCTCAGAACTACGTGTGGACAGGAGCTGTTTTGTTTTTAAATTTCCATTGCCATGGCTCTGTATGTGGTCCTGCTCTGCATGACTTATATGAAGCTCATGCCACATGCAATTCACCACGTGAATTTGTCAACATCCAAACTGGTTATATCCTATTCAACTAGATAAGTACACCAATCATGAGTTTGGATATCAAATGGCTATAAACGTATCATACTGTATTATAGATATGTATGTATCATATCTATAATAAGCAGGTTGCAGGTCAGTATCAATCCATGGACCAAATTTTGAATAGCACTGCCTTAGAAAGTATCATAAGTCTTGAACTCTCTTCGAGGCAGTAGTCCCATATTTTAATTTACCTGATTGTGTCTCTAGCTAGATGTTCTACTGGTATTTTAAACTGGACATCCTCCCAAACCAAACTTACCATGTTCTAACTTAAAACAGAAAGAGCCCAGTTGATGGCTTTTTAAAAAATTTCAAAAATTCCAACACCTTCATGTTAATGTAGAGTCATCTTTGGCTTTCCCTTGCCACCCCAATCCCATCACTCACTAAATTCTGTTACTCTACCTCATGTTTCTTAAACTCTTTTTCCTTATCACTCCACTAAGAATGATTTTTAGACATTTTATTTTTCTAATTCCACTCATCTCCATAAAATTGTAATGCTACAGGTATACTATATATGTGTTTATATACTGTGGTCCGTTGGAGGGCCACAAATCATTGTAATATCTAAAATTTCTTTGCCTTCCCAGATACCACCCTTGGTGAGAACATGTGCTCTACCTGTATGATCTCATGTATACATTTTCGTTTTCATCCTATTACCCAGTATCAAATCCATATTATTTTGACTTTGATCATGATATTGTCTTTGTTTGGGAGTTCTTTTCCATATTTTTATTGAAATTAGATCCATCTTCAAGGCTCCACACCCAGACTTACTTTTTCCATGAACTTTTTAATGATTCTTTTAGCTGTGTATGACTTTTCCCTCTTCTGATTTCCATTTACAACTTTATTGATATTTTTTTATGGAACAGAGATTTTTATTGTTGTCTGCAAGCATAGGCTCCTTGAGGGCAGGAACCGTTTCTTTTCTTTTCTTTTAATGGCTAGCTTTCAATAGATACTTAAAACATCCATGAATGAATATATAAATGACTATTGCTTAAAAATAAAAGGGTTGGTACTAAAGTATTTGGTAAATTTTTACTCAATAATCCTTATTCTCTCTTGGTTGAGTGAGGAATTTTTCTATAAAATTCTGGTCTCCTACCTCTGTCTTCTTTGTCTATACAGGGGTGGAATTATTATAGAAGATGAGATAATGGAAACCTTATATGGTTCCTTGCTTTATCATCAACTCACACTTATATTGGATATCCTAAAGGAACCATGGGTAGATGGATTAACCTGACTCAGTACCTTCATCTTAGTCTTTAATTTGTCACTATATTCATAATTTATACATCAATCACAGAATATTTGTATTTGAAGTGTCCCTTAAATATAGCAGAACAAACTTGTTTAAAACAAATGCATTGGAAAAAATGTCTCATAGGGCAGGTTTTATTGCAATATTTAGAAGCAAATGCTCATATCCATATGTACTGTTTGATTCCTTCCCAATATGTTTTCTGTGTTTTAAAAAAACTTTCCTGTACACTAAATTACTGAAGGTTTTTATCTTTTATCAATTTTCATAATTATTCCTGAAGAGTGCACCAACGTAGGAAAGAAATAACTTTCACACTTGTCAATTTATACAAAGAGATATTGAAACCATTTTAAATTGTTATGAAAATGTAGGTTTCAATTTTTAATATGTTAATATCAAACATTTTATGGGAAATCATGTAGCTAGCATGGAGTCTTAGCTTTGGAGACAGACAGGTCTCTTTGTGAGTTCTGGTTTTACTACTTATTACCTGGGTGACCTTGTTTGAGTTACTTAGTGTTTTTTATTCAAGACTCTCCAGAGAAATAGAATATATATATATAAATTATTTACTTTAATAAATAAAATAAATAAAGGTTTACTTTAAGGAATTGGCTCATGAAATTATGGAGGCTAGCAAGTACAAAATCTATAGGATGGGCTGGCAGGCTAGAGATCCAGGAAGAGCTGATGCAATTTAAGTTTGAAGGCCCTCAGACTGAAAACCTAGGGAAGAGCTGGTGTTGTAGTTCAAGTTGGAAGGCTGTCTGTGGCAGTTTCTTCTTGCTTGGGGTAGGTCAGTCTTCTGTTCTATTCAGGCTTTCAACTGATTGGATGAAGCCCACCTACGTTATAGAGGACAATCTGCTTTACTCAAAACCCACTGATTTAAATGTTAATCTCATCCCAAAACAGCTTCCTTGAAACATCCAGAATAACTTTTGATCACATAGCTAAGCACTGTGGCCCAGCCAAGTTGATAGATAAAATTTACCATTATACTCAGCTTTTCCAAAACTCAGTTTTCTCCTTTTAAAATATGTAGAATAATAAACTGTCTTATAGAATGGTTGTGGGGATCACATACGGTAATGCATCAAATGCCTAACACATGGTAGACACTCCGTAATTGTCAACAACACTAACTCCTCCCCACTTTTCCTCTTCCTTCCCACCTCCCTCTTCCTCCTCCTTTTCCTGTTTTTATGGAAGAGAAATAAGACCCATGATTGTTTTACATGTGATGTGGAATATTCATATAAGCATTAAAAATATCTCACAGAAGGACCAATTTATTATTTAGAAAAACAAAAGAAAATGACAGTTATTTATCAGCAAGGAAGGTAGAATCATTTATAATCATTCATTCATTGAATGAACAATGTTTTGAGTGTTCACTATATTCTGTCTGGGTCTCACTGGGAAGCTGTAAGAGGTTGAGTGACATATCAGGATGGTCACTCAATGGCAGAGCAAATAAGAGAGGCCATATTTGAGTAAATCTGTGGAGTAACATGGAGTCAAAATCAATAGGAGCAAAGCAGAAAATAGCAGGAACTCAGGTTCAGAAGAGAACAGATCTGAAACATCAGTGGATCCTCATTAGCTATGAAATGAAGCCCAAACATCTTAATATAGAATTTAAAGCTTTCCCTACCTACCTCTCCAGATGTTTCTCTTACTCCTCCATGCCTCGGTTTTGGACTGTATTAATACAACTTTGGTTTTCCACATACATTATGTAGTTTTATGCTTCCATGCTTTAGTTCATGTGATTTTCTTTGCCTTGAAAGCTATTGCTAACTTTCTTTTCCAGGCTTATTTGCATTTAACTTTCAAGACAGCTCAATTATCTAACCAGGAAACCTTCTCTGAAGCCATACGTTGGTTTAAGTGAATATCTTCATTGTTTCCATAACACTGGGCACGAACCTCTACATTATCAATGACTTTTGAATTTATTTGTTGATGTGTCTTTCTTCCCTTGTAGTTCAGGTGCTATGTGTCTTTCATTTTACAACCCTTGAGAATCAAACGCAGAGCTTACCCTTGTTAGTAAACATTTGTTAATTGTACTGCAGGAGTCTTTCCCTTTGACAGAATTTGCTTGTATAAGCCAGGTATCAGCTCAAGAACCATATTCTATACTTCTCTAGATATCGTCATATAATTGGGAGCTTATGTTTTATGATCATTTTGGTCAGTTCCTCCTTTTTAGGATTCTTGGTTTTACTATGTATCTTACCTGTTCTTTTATTTCTGCTTTGTTTCATTCCTGATGTGGAACTTAACTCTTCTTGATGTCCGCAACAAAACTTGTGCTCTTCCACACAGAATTGTATATGTGTATGTAACAGCCTTAATGGAAGGATTAGAAAAAATTTTTAAGTTGAAGAAATGAACATAACTCAAAATCAAGCACCCCTGTTCTCAGTGCCCTATGGCTGCTTTACTGTGTTTCTAGACCTCTCATGGATTTCTAGCCATCCCAAAACCTCTCCTCAATTCATAGAATAATTTATTTATCTTTAGCAGATTGGTGTCATTTATGTTCATTTTGAGGAATAAGAAAGTTGATTGTTCAACCTTCTAGGCCTCAGTTTCTTGAGTTAGCTCTATTTAATTTTGCTTGAAAACTGGTTAGTCATTACCTGATTTCATCTTAGTTTTGTAATACTGGCAAGGAGCAACCTACATATATTAATATATATTTTTAAACTATGTCTACTAGAGATTACCAACAAACACATGAAAGGATGCTCAACATCACTAATGATTAGAAAAATACAAATCAAAACTACAATGAGGTATCACCTCACACCAGTCAGAATGACTATCATCAAAAAATCTACAAACAATAAGTGCTGGAGAGGGTGTGGAGAAAAGGAAACACTCTTGCACTGTTGGTGGGAATGTAAATTGATACAGCCACTACGGAGAACAGTATGGAGGTTCCTTAAAAATCTAAAAATAGAACTAACATATGACCCAGCAATCCCACTACTGGGCATATACCCTGAGAAAACCATAATTCAAAAAGAGTCAAGTACCACAATGTTCATTGCAGCTTTATTTACAATAGCCAGGACATGGAAGCAACCTAAGTGTCCATCGACAGATGAATGGATAAAGAAGATGCGGCACATATATACAATGGAATATTACTCAGCCATAAAAGGAAACAAAATTGAGGTATTTGTAGTGAGGTGGATGTACCTAGAGTCTGTCATACAGAGTGAAGTAAGTCAGAAAGAGAAAAACAAATACCGTATGCTGACACATATATATGTAATCTAAAAAACAAAATGGTTCTGAAGAACCTAGGGGCAGGACAGGAATAAAGACGCAGATGGAGAGAATGGACTTGAGGACACAGGGAGGGGGAAGGGTAAGCTGGGATGAAGTGAGAGTGGCATGGACATATATACACTACCAAATTTCAAATAGATAGCTAGTGGGAAGCAGCAGCATAGCACAGGGAGATCAGCTCGGTGCTTTGTGACCACCTAGGGGGTGGGATAGGGAGGGTGGGAGGGAGATGCAAGAGGGAGGAGGTATGGGGATATTATGTATACATATAGCTGATTCACTTTGTTATACAGCAGAAACTAATACAACATTGTAAAGCAATTATACTCCAATAAAGATGTTAAAGAAAAAAACTATATCTACTAGAGATACAGGCTTATTAGGTCTGTTGTCTTCCTTCCAAGTTATCAAAGTTGACAGTTCTACTTTATAACATGAGTATCTTTACAGTCTGTTCTATCCATTTCCATCTTGTCTGATGGCTAAGCTTTGACACATGTTTGAGGAGTTTGTGAAGAGAAAACCTGACTTTAAGGTGCCAATTTCTGCATTGGTTTATATAGACTTGACTTCTGTAACAAATAGAATCTAAAATATATAATGATACAAATATGTATAAGAGAAAGCGTTTTCTTGTTCATCTTACAGTCCAAGGCAGGTAAATGTTCATGATTAGTGCGAAGCTCTCATCTATGAGGTGTTCCAGTATTCTAGTTTCCTTCCATCTTGTGGCTCAGCTGTTCCCAACGGCCTTGTTACCATCATCTTTGTTAAACTGGTGGAAGTAAAAAGAGTAAGGGGGACAGATATCTGCTTCTTAAAAGCCTTAGACTGGAAATATAACATATCCTTTCAACTCACAATCCATTGGTGAGAACTGGTCATATGGACACACCTAAAAGCAATTAATACTGGGAAATATAGTCTATATTTGTGCCTAGGAAGGAGAGGAAATGGATTTTTGGTGATCAGTAACAATCTCTGTATACCATCTCCAATCCCCATCTCTAAAACTCTTATGTGTATGAACTAGTTTTAGAAGCAAGACTAAAACACACATGGAATAGTAGACAGCAAAAGAAAACCATATATAGTTTAATACCAACTTATAAATGCAACCCTTACATAGAAACTCAGAGTAAAGAACATATTATTGTGGACTGAAGGCGACAGGGAGGCTTCTTAGAGATGAGCATTGAAGGATTAGGAGAATGATATTCAGAAATTACAAGAGAAAATGCCTAATATTTTGTTGTTGACCTGGATGGAAGTATTCCCTTAGTTTATTTATTTAAAAAATACATATAATGTATTAATACATTAATACTTTACAATCTTCTGTCTTTATTTTCTGAACAAGGTGAATAAAAAAGAACAAAAAAGCCTTATGGAAAATAATATATTATCACTGAATTTTCTCATTGTTTAAAATATTAAAAAATGGATGTGATTTAAATCCCATCCCTTTAAACCTGCCATTTGATAGATTATCAAAAGTGTTTCTAAACCTGATGCTCTGTGTTCTCTAGGAAAAATCAAAGCTAACCTATGTGAGATTTTGTTTCTGCATTTGGGATTCAGCAAAGAAATGTTTATTACTCAGAAGTAAGAATTGACAACCTGTAAATGTTGACTCACATCTATATATCCTATTTATAATAATTTTATCATGAAAATTCCTGTTCAGTTGAGTTCCATTTTTCTCATTTACAGAGAATCAAGTTTTCATAAATGGTAACTCTTTCATTTAAAGGGATATTTCCAACCAGATCAACACAATTTCATATTTACAGCAAAGTAAAACAGCTTGAAAATTTAAATATTCTGTGAACAAAAAATGAAAGTCAAAGTATATAATTTGTCTTTACTTGATTTATATATCCTTACTCTATGGGCTTTATAAGTATTTATAGAAATAACTCCTTTTGTAGACAAGCACATATTCCATAGAAAATGGCCAGTTAATATATTACTTTTACATTCAAGGTAATTCTCAAATGCTGACACCATCCTTTGGGTATTTGATATTTCAGGAAAGTTTTATAACTTGAACATTTAGAGAGTGCCATGTTGGTGACTATGCATTTTCATAGCCTTGAGTATTTGACACTACATTGTGGGACAGGTCAGATAAGTAATTTCGTCTCAATTTTATAGATGAAGAAATAGATTCTCAAAGTTTAAATATCTTTCTAAATGTCACATAGCTTAATGCAAAAGAAAAACTTCTAAGGGTCACTGTGAGAGGTTGATGGGAATACATTTCAAATATTGAATGCTTAGAACAATGCCTAACAATAATAGGTATTCAGTACATGTTTATTGAATGAATAAATGGAGAATGAATGAATGAACAAATAAATAAATAAGTTTAGAGGCTTGTTGGTATCTATCCCTTCACAAAATATACTGCATAATATGGATCCCTCTGTAAGGAGAACTCACCATATGCTATATGTGGTGAACCTTAGGGGCTTATGGAAAATAATGACAAGAACAGTAAGACCAATCATAAAATCTGTAACAATTTCTAATATTTATGTAGCATTTTATGGCTAACAAAGTGTTTTCATATATATTATGGCCTCTCATAAATCCTGGACAAAATGTAGGGCAAGCAGTTTATTCCTATTTTTGGAAAAGGAAATTGAGGTTCAGAGAAGTTATGTGACTTGCTTAAATGCACATAATGAGTGGCAGAATTGCAGCTCAACCCAGGCTTACCTGACCTCAGAGCCTATGCTCTCACACCTTAGTTCACTCTTTGTTATTCATTGTTGATCCATTTACTTGATGGTTTATTCATGACAACCTGAGCATTGCCAAGCTGCAGTATAAGCTAATAATCAGTCTGATATCCTGTATTAGCTTATAGGACAGCAAGTTGAGACCCTTTGAGGTGAATGCATAGGAAAGTACATGTTACCACTTGGGGGAGCTTTAACTCACTCCCCATATGGGGTTTGAATAGATGATCTGGGTAGGCTAATTACATGTATTCATAGCACATCTTGTCCTTCATTGATGGAGGCAGATAATTGGTTCATCTTTCGGTTGATGGAGAAAGAGTGACATTTGCGGATTTGGAAAACTCAGTCCTTTAGGAATTGTTAGGAAAATGTCATGGGCTTGAAATTGGCAGTTAAGTATATGTTTTCAGAAGGATTTTGGCCTGTTAGTATGTTGTGCGTATGGATCCTAGTTCATATACTCAGCAAGAAATTTGAAATTAAATTTATTTAAATCAAATTAATCTGACTCTGGGCCTCCATCTCATTGAGGTTTTGGGTAATTCAATTTTCCTATCTTCATTGAGGCTCTCTTTCCCTAGAGTTACATAAGACTTCAAGAGGCTTATGTGAAACTCAGGTAATGAGATAAGGCCTTCTGATTTTGAAATGTCTGGGCATCATGGCATCCTCCTCATCAAAGTGCAAGCAGGGAATGGGGGTCTTTATGGGGCCTTTTGCCTAGATCCAGAGCCCTAGTGCCCAGATTTCTTCCTCCCTAGGTGCCCTGCATAGCCATTTCCTGCTGAGGACTGCAGGGAATCTCTCTTCCTCCCGTTACTCATGGGGATCCTTGACCTCTATTACTTTCCCAATGTATGGGACTATTTCTTTCATTTTTCTGTTGCCAATGGAAGTCTCCTCTTTCGACTAACATAATCCTGGCTAAGGTAGGAAGAGAAGGGTTGGACGCTACTTTTGCCTTTTTATTGCCACACAAACCTCCCCTGAGGCAAGAGAACTCAAAGCGGCTGGTGCAGAGTATGTATGGTGTGTATGTGTGTAGTAGGGGGCAGTGTCCAGTGCATGGGGAAGTAGAATGTGGAATATCACATACTAAACACCAAAACATATCAACATCTCAATAAATTATCTTGTAAAACAGTTTATTGTCAGTGTATTTTTTTTCCTACTCACAGACTGGTATTGCCAGAAGACCTAGCACTTATATATGTGGCCTTGAGCAAGTCCTTTATCTTCTCTGTGTGATCTAATTACTAAAATGGAGTAATTAAGCCTGTCCTGCCTAGTTGACAATACTGCTACTACATGCAAATGATAGAAGATAGGGAAAATGTTCTGTAAGTTAATATACTATAAAATACAAGGACTTTTGGTTTTGTGAATTTGTTGCAAAAGAGAATTTCTTAGTATGCTCAATATGTTTTTAAGTCAAGAAAGCCAAGTTATTTTAAGATAACAAAGAATCCCTTGGAAGGGTCACAAATAATTTCCATTCATGTTGTATTGGCCAAAACATATCATATGGCCATGTCTATTTACAGGAGGGCAAAAAGTGGAATTCTTCCATTTGTCCTAAAAGTGAATGGAGTAAGGATGGTTAAGGAAATATTGAGCATCTATTACATGCCAGGTGCTACACAGGAAATATGATATACCTTATCTCTAATTCTCCTAATAATCCCATGAAATAGGTACCCCCCCCCCCAATATTTCAGGTGAGGAAGCTTAGGGTCAAAATTTAAGTAACTGTTAGTAAATGACAGAGCCATGATTTGACCTTCATCTGACTCAAAGGCCTGAGTTCTTTCCACTGGATCACAGTGTGAGCACACACTTCCTTTTCTCTGAAATTTTGTTAGCCACAGATGATTTGGAATGGAAGATTTAAGTTTAGGTTAATAATCATTAATTGTTCAAAATAACTAATATTTGCTAGGCAGTAGGTGCTCTGAGTTCATATGTCTGAGTCATGTTTTTCTCATTCTGCAAAATGAAGGAATTGGGGGCTGGGTTGTGGAGGTTGGTAGATGATCTCTAAGGTACTGTGATGGTTAATTTTATGTGGCAACTTGACTGGACCATGGAGTACCCAAATATTTGGTCAAACATTATTTTGGGCATGTTTATTAAGGTATTTCTGGATGAGATGAACATTTTAATTGGTAAACTTGAGTAGAACATGTTGCTCTCCCTAATGTGGGTGGGCCTCATCTAATCAGTTGAAATCCTGAATAGAATAAAAAGACTGCTCCTCCTGAGAGTAAAGGGGAACTCTTCCTACTTGAGTTCCTTGAGCTGGGAAATCAATTTTTTTTTCTGCCTTCAGCTCAATCAAAATATCAGCTCTTCCTGTGTCTTCAGTTTGCCAACTACGGATTGTGGGACTTGTCAGCCTCCATAATAGCGTGAGCCAATTTCTTATAATAAATCACTCTCTTTACACACACACACACACACACACACACACACACACACAGACACTAATGGCTCTGTTTCTCTGGATAACCCTGACTAATATAGGCACAAACAACTCTGATAATGTGTGATTATGAAATTCAACAATAACAATGAAGAACTGCTGTTTAAAGGAGAGGTTCAGGCTCAGTTCTTCTTTCAGTCAGCATTTTATTGAAGATTCTTAATGGAATATTTACATTGACATTTACATGTTATCTTATCATATGGATAATAAGTAGTTATTACCATTAGGAAGATAATTGACCAAATGTTTAATTTTTTTTCTGAAAATGTTAGTTGCCAGTATGGATCAATGTCATTGTGTTTCTGGCAACGTTTGCCTTACCTTACCTAAAACAAGTCACAAAAAATTAAGAACAGAAAGATTGATTCTTTTCCAAGTTTTATATTTTCTCCTGACAGCTACTCTGCAACCCCAGGCATAGATTAATGAATGGAGTATGCACAAAGGGATATCAGCTCACATATATGACATTACTCAAATGTCTCCAACTCTGGAAAAAGCATGTGAATGATTTATAGAATTGATATTAATCTCTTTCCAGTAAATGCATTACTTCAGATACAGATACATGGGAAATTGATGTTACCACTCTAATGCCAAATTAATTTCTTTCTTGCTAGATCAGCATTGTAAATGGAATTAGATGTTAACCTTTTATACATCTAAACAGGGTAAAATATGGAAGTAATTTTATAAGTAAAATTTGGATGCCTGATGCTGAAGGGAATGGTATGTATTTTTTAAATTTGTGTGTCTTCTTCTTTCTGAGATTTGTGGATCCTGGGATATTGATATATTTAAAGTATAGTTTAATATCATTTAGAAATAGAATAATTATAATTGAATCTGAATATTTAACACGGGACTATAAATAATAGTGTAGCAAATGAGAATTACAAGTTACTAAAGATCACCTTCAATAAAATCAAAAAAAATAAAGATCCCCCAGATTCTCGAGAACAAGTCTATTTTTTGAGGGAAATTTTATCCAAGAATTCTCAGTCACTAATAAATAAACACTTTAAACCTATGTGTAGGCATAAAGGAAGCTGGAAACTTGTTGGGCAGCCTCTTCCTCCTTTCACATATGCCTGGGTCTGCATGCTCTAGAGTCTGTTTTTCCTGTGTTCCCAGGTTTCTATGCCTTTCAGCTGCCATAGTGTTGATTTTGGACTGCTCAACATAATCTAATAAACTAGGTCTTATATTTCAATCCCAAATTATCGGAAGAAAAATATGATAGCTCAGCTTGGGTCTGGTTGAAGCCAAGGAGGGTGGTCATTGGGTATATAGGACTGTCGTTTTAGGGCTGTGGGTAGGGCAGATTCTTTAAGAAGGGGGTGTGGGTAGAGGGGAAGTGATGGACATTTCTAATGTAGCTGATCTTGCAGGTCTACAGTGGTTCTTCCAGCTTGACAAATCTCTGATTTTGTAGAACAGCTGCTATCCCATACCTTTACCTTTCTCTTCCTTGCTTCTTGCAGTTAGATAAACCGCTATGGGCCTTGCCTTTTGTCAGTATGCCTCATCACTGAGTTAGTCTTGATCATATCATGTCTGTGAGTAGTAGCAGAGTTGCTGCCAACTAACCTTGTTATCTGATGTGCAAGAGACGACAAGCCCTACTCACTAGTTTACACCTTAGGGCATTTTCCACATTATTTGCGCTGGTATAGTCTGCAGAACTGGGTTCTTTCTTGACACCTCCTTTTCTGTGCCATAATCTTACTAGTCACGGAACTTACAGAATCTTAGAATTAGTATTTCTTTAAGCCTGGGGTATTGCCTTGAACCCTTGCCCTCTTGATGGCAGTCTGGGTTGGGAGGCCTAATTTTCACCATGTCTATACTCAAATATACATTGTATTTTCTCAATCACTGCCTGAGATCAGATGTGAATAGACAGACTTCCATGGACCACTAAATGGCAAATATGTTTGGTCTGTATTACTGCCCACTGCCTAGACCTTTTAAACCTTTTCCAGCAGAAACCATGCCTGAACATCCTGTGCTTTTTGGGCACTTTTTGGGCATCAAACCTCTTAGCTGCTGTTGCTGGGACCACTCCCTTCTGACCCAGCTCTGGATCCTGAAAGCACAACTCTAGTTGTGACAGTATGACTCTGGTTGCATCTGTAAAGTGGTAAAGGTGAGAGTTAAGGATGATAGTGATAGAAATTAGGAGAGTGTTTGCCTTACCTAAGAAAGAGCTACTTTTCAATATTTTTATACCATTTGTTTCCATAGAGAATTTTGATCTCCTGGGATTTTCACCATTTTTTTCTCTATTCCAGGTTTCTTTTGGTAGCATTGCACCTAGATATTGCTTCAATGGTTTTATTTCTATTGGTCCTGTTTATATTTGTATAACAATTGCTGGGCACTAGGGGTAGGTGTGGGATGGGAAGAAGAGGAAAAGAAACATCTGACATAATCCTTGCTCTCAGAAAAGCTTAAAGCCCAGTGAAGGATGTGAACATATTCATCAATGATACCAGGGAGTGAATCAAGCAAGGGAAAGAAGTGTTGAATACTCACACATTAATTAATTACTCAAATATTTATTGAGTGTCTACTATGTCAGATTCTATTCTAGGCAGTGGGGACTCAGAGGTAACTAAGATTGGATCCTTGCTGTCAAGGAGCTCATAGTCTGATGGGGGATTCAAGTGCACTAAAAAAACTACAGGGGCTGTTAATGTTGAAGTCACCATCATCTCTCATCTGATTGTTCATTAAATGCACTGTGCATACTCTCACCTCAGGACATTTGCCCTTCATCTGCCAGGAATGCGCTGCCTACATGATACTTTTGCACAGTACATCTCTTACTTCATTCAGGTTTCCGCTAAAATGTCCTATCAGGGAGGTCTTTGCTGGCTACACAACTAGTATAGTACTGACTGTCTTTTCATCTCCCCCATCTCTCTTACTCTACTTTATTTTTGTTCTTAGCATGTATCATCATCAAACTTGTTATGTATTTATTTTTTGTTTCATTATTTGTCTCCCCCTCTAGAATGTAAGCTCCATGAGAACAGGATTTTGTTTGTATGACTGAGTGCTTTATATCCCTAGAACCTAGTACAGTGTCTTGTACATAGTGGGTAATCAAAAAATACTTGTTGATTAAATAAGAGAAGGAATAAATTAATGAATGAAGAACAAGTGAGTAGAGTCTGTATAGGGTACGATAAAGTCAACAAGGAAGGAGTCGTCATTTTTACCTGGGGACAGGGGTGGCTTTAGGAGGTGTGGTCTGAGAATGGAGGGGTAGGGGTACACAGTTTGTCATGTGCTGCTTCATGTGCCTTTGCAGAGGAATGGTTGCTGATAGACTATTCCAGAGTTTGTAGCAAGAGAGTGTGTCTTAAGTAAGAGTTGCTTTAAAATCCCATCCTAGTCGTGTGGCATTCTATATTAATAAAATTTTCAATTTTATTTTTTTCTGTATGTTCATATTTTCTTTACTGCCTTCTGCCCGCTAATGAGTAGTCATGAGCTTTTCTCCTGGGTTGTGGGTTTCTTTATTTTTTTTTTTTTACATCTTTATTAGAGTATAATTGCTTTACGATGGTGTGCCAGCCTCTGCCCTACAACAAAGTGAATCAGTTACACATACACATACATTCCCTTATCTCTTCCCTCTTGCGTCTCCCTCCCCCCCACCCTCCCTATCCCACCCCTGCAGGCGGTCACAAAGCACCGAGCTGATCTCCCTGTGCTATGCGGCTGCTTCCCACTAGCTATCTACCTTTGGTAGTGTATATATGTCCATGCCTCTCTCTCGCTTTGTCACAGCTTACCCTTCCTCCTCCCATTTCCTCAAGTCCATTCTCTAGTAGGTCTGTGTCTTTATTCCTGTCTTACCCCTAGGTTCTTCATGATATTTTTTTTCCCTTAAATTCCATTTATATGTGTTAGCATACGGTATATGTCTTTCTCTTTCTGACTTACTTCACTCTGTATGACAGACTCTAGGTCTATCCACCTCATTACAAATAGCTCAATTTCGTTTCGTTTTATGGCTGAGTAATATTCCATTGTATATATGTGCCACATCTTCTTTATCCATTCATCCGATGATGGACACTTAGGTTGTTTCCATCTCCAGGCTATTGTAAATAGAGCTGCAATGAACGTTTTGGTACATGACTCTTTTTGAATTATGGTTTTCTCAGGGTATATGCCCAGTAGTGGGATTGCTGGGTCATATAGTAGTTCTATTTGTAGTTTTTTAAGGAACCTCCATACTGTTCTCCATAGTGGCTGTACCAATTCACATTCCCACCAGTAGTGCAAGAGGGTTCCCTTTTCTCCACACCCTCTCCAGCATTTATTGTTTCTAGATTTTTTGATGATGGCCATTCTGACTGGTGTGAGATGATATCTCATTGTAGTTTTGATTTGAATTTCTCTAATGATGTTGAGCATTCTTTCATGTGTTTGTTGGCAGTCTGTATATCTTCTTTGGAGAAATGTCTATTTAGGTCTTCTGCCCATCTTTGGATTGGGTTGTTTGTTTTTTTGTTATTGAGCTGCATGAGCTGCTTATAAATTTTGGAGATTAATCCTTTGTCAGTTGCTTCATTTGCACATATTTTCTCCCATTCTGAGGGTTGTCTTTTGGTCTTGATTATGGTTTCCTTTGCTGTGCAAAAGCTTTGAAGTTTCATTAGGTCCCATTTGTTTATTTTTGTTTTTATTTCCACTTCTCTAGGAGGTGGGGAGGGCAGGGACCAGTGTTTATTTGCATATCCTCAGAGTCTGACATAATGACCTTGAATTACTTTGTCAGTAGTAGCTTTTGTATTTTAATAGAAATTAATTGCACTCCCTTGGAGCTGGAACATTCTAGAATTCTGTGATTCCCTAGCCTGACACTTCTACAGCTATTGGTTTTTTTTTTATGCAATAGTTTTATTTAGTGTGATAATTTCTTATAAAAATGAGTATAACCTTGAGACTTAGTGTTAACTATTCAAATTATGGTATACACAGTGACTTAAAAATTATTACAAATTCAGCAGATTATCTAATTTAGTAAATTGCATTTCTACAGCTATTGTTTAAGATTCTTGCAGATGATGCACTTTTTAGCCCATTAAATCTCATAGCTCTTGCTTCTTCCCCATATCTTTCATCTGGGATATTCATTCTACTTCTCTTACTGCACTTTAATGATTTATTTATATGTAGATCCCTTCCATCAGACTGTGAGCTGTTGGAGGACAAGGACATCTCTTAGACTCTAACTCTTTCCTTAGCACAGTATTTGGCACATAGGAGTTCTGCAGTAAATGTGGAATGAATGTATAGAAAATTAATGAGATTAAGAGTAGAAAATTAATATTTATTGAGGAAACCCAGGGGAAAGAGAAAGGATGATTTGTGTAACAGAATAAGTGATAGATTTTAAACACCTTAGTGACTATCCCATGCTCAGACACTTCAACAGTTTCCCTAATTGTCAACATTCTTAAAATAACCAGCTAGCCCAGTGCCCGTCTCTCTAATGTCAGTGTTCATAAGTTATGTGGAAACACCTATGAAGGAACTTGTACTCTTTTCTCCTAGCCTTGAACCTTTATGTCAGTGTCCCTTAGGTGGGACAAATGTCAATGAATGTATGTAGATTTCAATGCATGTAGATAAATTTGGTGTATCATCATCAAAGCATCACAGTTGTCTGTCTACAAATGTACAAGTCAATGCATATAGCCTTGTAGCTCCCACTTTTAAGAGCCCCAGAGTGTTGGTGCTGGAAGCAGTTATGATCAGAAGGACTTGTTTGAATATTTCTCACTGCCAGTCCAGCATGGATATACTACTATGTCTAAACAATCAGAGTTTAGCAGATGTAGTTATCACTCTTCTAGTGTGACTATTTTAGCACTAAGCCAGGAGGGTATGATTGTATTTATAAGCAGCACAATGAATGAACTCCTTCAATGTCTATGTTTACAGATTCTAATTTTTCTTAAGAGTTTCAGTTTCCAGGGCTTCCCTGGTGGCGCAGTGGTTGAGAGTCCACCTGCCGATGCAGGGGACACGGGTTCGTGCCCCGGTCCGGGAGGATCCCACATGCCGCGGAGCGGCTAGGCCCGTGAGCCATGGCTGCTGACCCTGCGCGTCCGGAGCCTGTGCTCCGCAACGGGAGAGGCCACAAGAGGCCTGCGTACCGCAAAAAAAAAAAAAAAAAAGAGTTTCAGTTTCCTCACTGAGACTTCATTCATTCACTCAGTAAATATTTATTGACCATTAATTATGTGCTTGATTGCTTATGTACAACATTTCAATACTTAGCCACAACTACAACAAAAGCCAACAAATATTTTTTGAACATATTCTTTTGTGCCCATTACTGTGGCCTTTAACACCGTGGAGGCAGCATGGTATAAAAGAACATGTATTTCGGAAAGAGACAACACTGGATTTTGATTTACCTTTGCTTTTTGATAACTGTGTTTTGACAAAGTATTCTGATTTCATACTATTCCATCCTCTCCATTCCTACTATGATTGTGTTAGTTCAGGATGGTAGGAGTATTGCATTAATTTCCAGATTTATCTTCCTTCCTCAGGCCTCTACCCTTTCAATATATTGTGTATACTTTTGTGCAAATCATTTTCTTGAGGCAATCTTGAATCACACCACTCCCTACTTAAAAAGTTTCAGTAACTTCCCAATGCCTTATGAGCAAAAAAAAATTTCCTCCGTATGCTATCTGAGACCCTTTAGTATGGACTCAACCTCTCTTTTTAGTCATCCTTTCCTTCACTCCACTGTATTTACCCGATGCTGTAGTTAACTTGAAGTAGTCACTGTATGTTAAACATGCTTTTTTCCGTGTCTTTTCTTCATTATTTCTTCTCTTAGAAAGGCCTCTGACTCCATGCCCTTCCTCAAACCCCCTCCCACCGCCAAATTTTTACCTTTTGATAAAACAATTTATGGTTTAAGATGTATTTCAAATGTCATCTCATTCATATAACCTTTTCTGAAATTTATAATAAGGTGTTTGATGTCTCCCTGTACTAAACCAATTATTTGAGCTTCTCTCATAGAATATCACATTTTGCTTTGTAGTTTAGCTACTTTTTTGCTACAATGTAATAAGCTCTTTAATGGTATAAATTATTTCTTATTCCTCTTTTTAATTTCCTGATGGACTTGAAATAGAATCTTGTACGTAGCAGTGAGTTATAGATGGAGTGGAAGGAGCTTCGGAATCAGGTAGATTTGAGTTCGGATTCTGTCTCTGCCACTTATTGGTTGTGTGACTTTGTGCAAGTTACTTAGCTGAGCCTCAATTTCCTCATCTGGAAGGAAAACTTACATCTGTTTTATAGGGAGGGAAATGGTAAAGACTAAATGATGTAACATGTGCAAAGCATCTGGATCAAATAGGTTCTATATTGAATAATAGTTATTATTGGTTTAGAAACAAACTAATATTCTATGGAATTGAAAGTAGTCACTGGGGGGGGGGGGGACTTCCCTGGTGGTACAGTGGTTAAGAATCCTCCTGCCAGTGCAGGGGACACAGGTTCGAGCCCTGGTCTGGGAAGATCCCACATGCCGTGGAACAGCTAAGCCCATGTGCCACAACTACTGAGCCTGCGCTCTAGAGCCCGTGAGCCACAACTGCTGAGCCCGCTTGCTGCAACTACTGAAGCCCACGTGCCTAGAGCCTGTGTTCCACAACAAGAGAAGCCATCGCAATGAGAAGCCCACGCACCACAATGAAGAATAGCCCCCGCTCACCGCAACTAGAGAAAGCCACGCGCAGCAATGAAGACCCAATGCAGCCATAAATAAATAAATACATAAGTAATCACATAAATTTTAAAAAAAAGAAACCATTGAAAGTAGCCACTGGGAAACCAAATAGTTAACATGGGGTGGGAGGGTACATTTGGAGACAGCTAATCTACTTGATAGACATGAATTTGAGAAATCACTGGGTATTTATAGCAAGTTTTCTACTATTCTTAAATTTAGGCAGAGGGATTTCATTATAAGTTCCTGGCATTAGCCACTTGACATGGACAAGGCTGAAGCCTTGATGGTTCATTGCATTCTGTCTAGTTGTAACCATTTCTTCTCATAAATTTTTCTGTCGTATGGGGAGTTTGAAGCTGGTATTAATTTTGCATTTATTATATGACATCATTTAGGTTTGAAAATAAACTATCTCATTAGAGCGGTTAGGTGTTAGGTAATAGCTGGGGAAAAGGGAAGAGTTCCTTTTGTACTTTAGTTTATGGACCTGTAAGTTCAAGTTCTTATATAAAAATTCTACCAAATCTTGCTAGAGACTGCATTTCTGTAGCAATTGGTGTTATCCGAAACATTAATTTTCCTAAGGGTGTCATTGAATACTATTACGAAAGAATTTTTAGCGTTCTTCCTGTGTAGTTGAAAACCTATTGCAATAAAAGTGTAATGTTCAATAGTATTATTCCATTGGTAGCACATAACTCTTCATATTTGCACTGATTGATTCTCTTCAAGTGCCTAACTGCCTACTAGGTTTAGATTTTTCCATGTTAATTTTGATTTAGTATTTTTATTTCTGAAAGCAAACAAGGAACAAACCATATATTATTGCTGCATGTTTTTTTCAGAAGCTAGTGAGAGCTTCAGAATCTATAACAATAAAATAATGTGGAGGTAAATTACCATAATATACAAGGGAATTTTATATCCTAGCAATCTTCTGTAGACTGCTAACTTGAATCATACCCAGGTGCAAATTATCTGTATACTGTGATGTCAGAAACATAAATTAGATCCTACCATGTTAGGAATAGGACATTTTTCTGATATATTCAACTTGTTCTTTCTCCTAATATTTGTAAGTATTTAGGAACAGCAAGTTTTCTTATGTAAGATAAGTGACATTTTTAAACTAATAATTCATTGCTTGAATTCTGAGTCCCAGTGGGCAGAACAGAAATATGAAATGAAGGACACACATATGGGTGTATAATTTTAAATTATTTTAGTAGTAATAGAGGTGGACTTGGGTGGTTGTAATGATATTATATTTATTATTTGATCTTATACAACTACAACTAAATTCAGCTCTATGAAAAATTGTGAGGGAGGTTGCCTGAGAGGCACCACAAATTCAGTGTGTCCCAAACTTAGTGGTCTCAAACCTGATCTTCCTCCTATATTCCCTGAGTCTGTGGGCACCCTCATCTACTTTGTCTCTCAAATAAGAACTCGCCTTAAGGCTGGGACCATGCTTACTTGTCTTTGTGTCCCTATGGCCTAGCCCAGTGACAGATAGGTAATTATAATTAATAAATAGAGAAAATAGAAGCTAGTGGAAGAGCACTTCTACAAACTTCCATCACTAGAGCCACACACTCACTTGAATCTGTGCCTCTTTTTTTTTTTTTTTTGGAGGAACTGTTTCTGCTCTTATCTGAGGCTAACCCTTCCATTTGCACATTACATCCCATCTCCTCTCATCTAATCAAAGATATCACTTTAGCAATTCTTCCCTCTATCTTCATTATTGTTATTTTTCCTGTACTGTGTCATTTCCATCACCATATAAAAATTCTGTTATTTCTTCTATCTTCAAAATCTTCAGTTTGCCCCACAACCCCATCTGCTGCTATTTCCTTTCTCTTCTTCCTTGTACAGAAAAAAATATATCGAAAGAATTGTCTACCTCTAGTTCCTTTCTCCCTGGAATCCATACAGTCAGGCTTCTATGAAGCATACACTTCCTCCAGAATTGCTTTTCTCATGGTCATTAATGACCTCCAGGTTGCTAAATCTCAGTTCTCATCTTATTGTTTTGTTAGCAGGGTATGACCCAGTTGATTTCCATTCCCTCCTCTTTGATATACTTCTTTTCTTGGCTTCAGAGGTGCATACCATCCCCCTTGTTTTCTTTCTTTCTTAGCAGTCACTTCTTTACATTTATTAGTTTTACCTAATTTCTCTACCCTCTAAATGCTATAATGTTTCAGGGCGCAGTTCTTGCACCTTTTCTCTATCTATAGTTACTCCCTTTGGTTATCTCATCTGATCACTTGACTTTAAATATCATCTACACACTGATCTGTGTCTCCAGTACTGACCTCTCCCCTGTAATCTAGACACATATCAAGCCCAGGTGAACCACTGGCCAACTCACAAAATTGGAGGAAATAAAAAATATGCTGTTGTTTTAAGCCACAAATTTTTGTCGTGGTTTGTTATTCAGCTATGGATACACTAATGTTAAGGGTTGACTTCATCCTGAAAGCAAATTTAAATGCATGAAAACCCTGATTTTCAAATTGTTTAATTTATTTGCAGAATAAATTGATAGATTCCAATATTATCAGCAAATAAAAATGCTTGTTGATTCATGAAAATGCAAATTATTTGTTCTTTTTCATCTAGAAGAATTCATTATCCATGATGCATAATAATAAGAAATCAAAATAACAATTATGTTGTCTCCATGCAGACAGACAAAAGCGTTACTCTAGTTAGTCCAACACTACAATTCATGAGTAAGGTAGAATCCAATTTTATGAATCAATCAGTAAGCTCAGTCTTTTGTAATTTAATAAAATTATCAGTGTTTTCAAATATAATGTAATGAATTGAATATGTTTGTTTGTTTTTTCCTGTCATGATTCTGGACCATGAATCTGGGTGTGAATTACTTGCATATAGGTAAAATTATATTTTGTAATAAACATTGAATATACTTAAATAAATAATTTTAATTTACTCATTGCCCTTCCTTGTTAATCTCATGCATTGTGTACTATATTTGGAGAAAGGCTTATACTACCACACTGATGGTTTTTCATGAGAGAACAAAGAATGCTTTTAAAATTATACTTTAATGTAAAAGACTGTATGGTTCCTGATTTGAAGGAGTCTGTTGTGAGAAGTACTATGTAGACTGCCAAATTTTAAGTGTTAATTAAAAAACCCCTCAACTATAAAAGGCTTATCAACAGTATTTTTAGAGATTAGCAACATACCTTGGTTGAAGAATAGTCCAAAGGTGCAATTTTCTGGCATAAATTTAAACCACACATCTTGGAATAGGCAATCGCCGCTTTGCTTTAGATTGTTTTTAATAGCAGTACCTATTGTTCCTTAAAAGCAACATTAAAGCAAATAAAATATTAGAAATATTAATTATTGAATCTTTTATTTGATATATTAGAAAAACAAGGTTAATTAAGATAGTACAGTTAATGAAACCTGTTTGATAATAATTATTATAATTATAGCAATTGTTCATATTTGTAAACTACCACAGTCTCAGTTTTTTTAAAGGTTTGTCAGGTTCTTTATCTCATTTTATTAGGTCATTTTGAGGCAAATATTAGATTATCATCATCATCATCATTATTTTCACCCCCATTTTACACATGAGGAAACTGCAGCTCAGAGTGATAGAGTGAATTTTCCAAGGTCATATTTAAGTGTCACAGAAATTAAAATACCAGAAATGCCTTTGAGAGGAATGGAGAATGTTATTTAGACTTTCATGTTCCAAGTGATGGGTTAGTAGTCTTTCCTGAAATAGTAGAGGCACAAGTGAGAGTATAGAGTTCATAATCTGAGAACCTGGGTTCAGCTTTCAACTCTGTAGTTTGACTAGTTTTGTGATCTTGGGCAAGTCATTTATTCTCCGCCACTTAGTGTCCTCATTAAAAAAAATGGGAACCAAATGTTTTTAGGATTCAAGTGAAGAGAAGGAATGAACATTTGTTGAGCAAAAATTATAGGTAGCTGTTGTCCTAGGAGCTTTATGTCTGTTTCATTGAATAAGTTATCTTATGAAAGTTCTTTAGAAATTGTAAAGTACCCTAAAATTCTATCTATCTCTATCTATCTATCTATCTATCTAATTCATTCATTCAGTTATGAGTGAAAATTTCTTGTTCTATGCCCATTTCCTCAAGGCTTTGCTAGGGCTATGACTACATAATTAAATCAGTAAAAAATATCAGTAGAGGATAATGATCTAATGTGTTATTCTTCATTGGTTTATTTTTCACTCTCTAGGAATACCTATAAAGATACATAGCTTTATCTCCAGAGGAATGACTGTAATAGAAGTGTTTTAAACACTATGACAAGCCACTTGAAGAGAAATTTTTGGACAATGGTTGCTCTGGGATTCCTTTTGAAGCATGCTTTTCAAGAAACTTCTTGTTACACAAAAATATATATAGGTCCTATTTTGCTTAATAAAGGGAGGTATATACTAATGTCTCAACTGGGTTACTTCTCTGGTCAGTTGTTAGGAACACAACTGAGAACAGAAAAGGAAACAGTAAAGAATCTGAATGTATTGAATAGATATAAAGCGCATACACTTTTCACATGTGTGAGACCCTCAGGTGCATTATTGACTTATTTTAAACATAACTCTTACAACTCTAATTGTCTAGCTTTTCACTCCTTGTATTTGTTATTTATCGCTGCAAAATAATATTATCACTAACTTAGCTGCTTAAAACAGCACACATTTTTAAAAACGCAGTTTCTGTGGATCAAGTGTCTAGGCATGGCTTAGCTGAGTGTTCTTCTGTTTAAGGTCTCACAAGGCTGCAATCAATGTATTGGCCAGGGTTGCAGTCTTATCTGAGGCTTGACTAGGGAGGAAGGATCAAACTTCCAAATTCATTCAAGTTATTGACAGAATTCTGTCCCTTGTGGTTATAGGAATGAGGTCTTCAGTTTCTTTCTGGCTGTTTACTGGCGTCCACTCTTAGCTCCTATAGGATGTCCACAGTTCTTTGTCATGTGGAGTTCCCCAACATAGTTGACTGCTTTCTCAAAGCAGCAAGGGAGACAGAGAAAAAATATGGGTGTTGCAATCTTATGTAACATAATCATGTAATCAGGTATCTGTAATCACATATATCTTGCCACTTTTGCCATATTCTGCTTCCCAGAAACAAGTACAGGTCCCACCCATACTCACGGAGAGGGGATACACAACGGTGTGAACATCAGAGGTTGGGGATTATGGAAGCCACCTTAAGAGTCTGTCTGCTACACACCCAAACAAATAATAGCAAATTAAAATAAGTTAATGCTATTTAATGTCAGATATTGTGAAACTGACAGTTGTTATGCTGCTTATAGTTAGGGCATCTCTCTCTCTGCTTCTCTCTCCTTCTCCACTCCCACTCTTTTTTTTTTTTTTTTTTTTTTTGTGATACGCGGGCCTCTCACTGTTGTGGCCTCTCCCATTGTGGAGCAGAGGCTCCGGACGCGCAGGCTCAGCGGCCATGGCTCACGGGCCCAGCCGCTCCGCGGCATGTGGGATCCTCCCGGACCAGGGCACGAACCCGTGTCCCCTGCATTGGCAGGCGGACTCTCAACCACTGCACCACCAGGGAAGCCCTGCTCCACTCCCACTCTTGACCCTCCATCTTTTTTTTTTTTTTCTGTCCACACGACATGGCTTGAGGGACCAATTCTGACAGAAGAACTGCTCATACCTAACGCAGGAGCACAGCTCAACAGCAGTAACAGTAGCATGTATGGGTTTAGTATGTGCTAGTTGCTCTACATATTTATTTTGTGTAATCTTCTTGAAAATTAAATATTGTTTCCATTTTATAGATGAGGGAAACTCATGCTCAAAGAGGAAATATAACTTGCCTAATTTCACACATCTTTCCTATGGTAGAACTAGGATTGAAATCTATCAGTCTTGTTTCAAAGCCCATACTTTTGGTACTATAAAAAATTTGCCTCTCAGCACTTTCATACATCTCTTTGCTTCTTTTGTTACTTGTTTATGTGCATATCTCCTATATTATATTATATATTTTTTAAAAATAGAAACCATGTCTCTTATTATACCCTTTTTTCCCTCTGCTCCCTTGTTCCTAGCAGTGTCTTACATGCAGTTGACCTCCAGTGATGGTGCAAAGAAAACAAAGCTGTTATTGTACGCTTTGAGGTGACTAAGGCTATATTCTATGTAAATATAATGTGTCCCCACATATTTATTTGAAAATATATTTTTGTGTGCGTAGTATGTGCCCAACATTATTCTCTAGCATAACTTTGTGTTTAGAGGTAGTGAATCAGAGTTTGGTTTAAATACTGGTTCTGACACTTACTTGTTTTATAATCTTGGACATGTTACTTACCCTCTTAGAACCACTGTGTTTTTCAGCTTTATAAGAGTAATATAAAACATACCTCTAGGGAATGAAATTAGGTAGTGTGTATAAAGGATTTTGCCTATTCTTTCGTGTGTCATATTCTTTTTTTTATTTTTTATTCTTTACTTGAGTTTTTTTTTTTTTACATCGGTGTGTTAGTTTCTGCTTTATAACAAAGTGAATCAGTTATACATATACATACGTTCCCATATCTCTTCCCTCTTGCATCTCTCTCACTCCCACCCTCCCTATCCCACCCCTCTAGGTGGTCACAAAGCACCGAGCTGATCTCCCTGTGCTATGCGGCTGCTTCCCACTAGCTATCTATTTTACATTTGGTAGTTTATATATGACCCTGGCACGCTCTCACTTTGTCACAGCTTACCCTTCCCACGCCCCATATCCTCAAGTCCATTTTCTAGTAGGTCTGTGTCTTTATTGCTGTCTTAGCCCTAGGTTTTTCATGACATTTTTTTCCCCCTTAGATTCCATATATATGTGTTAGCATACAGTATTTGTCTTTCTCTTTCTGACTTACTTCACTCTGTATGACAGACTCTAGGTTTATCCACCTCACTACAAATAGCTCAATTTCGTTCCTTTTTATGGCTGAGTAATATTCCATTGTATATATGTGCCACATCTTCCTTATCCATTCATCCAATGATGGACACTTAGATTGTTTCCATCTCCGGGCTATTGTAAATAGAGCTGCAATGAACATTTTGGTACATGACTCTTTTTGAATTATGTTTTTCTCAGGGTATATGCCCAGTAGTGGGATTGCGGGGTCATATGGTAGTACTTTTGTAGTTTTTTAAGGAACCTCCATACTGTTCTCCATAGTGGCTGTACCAATTCACATTCCCACCAGCAGTGCAAGAGTGTTCCCTATTCTCCACACCCTCTCCAGCATTTATTGTTTCTAGATTTTTTGATGATGGCCATTCTGACTGGTGTGAGATGATATCTCATTGTAGTTTTGATTTGAATTTCTCTAATGAATAATGATGTTGAGCATTCTTTCATGTGTTTGTTGGCAATTTGTATATCTTCTTTGGAGAAATGTCTGTTTGGGTCTTCTGCCCATTTTTGGATTGGGTTGTTTGGTTTTTTGTTACTGAGCTGCATGAGCTGCTTGTAAATTTTGGAGATTAATCCTTTGTCAGTTGCTTCATTTGGAAATATTTTCTCCCATTCTGAGGGTTGTCTTTTGGTCTTGTTTACGGTTTGCTGTGCAAAAGCTTTGAAGTTTCATTAGGTCCCATTTGTTTATTTTTGTTTTTATTTCCATTTCTCTAGGAGCTGGGTCAAAAAGGATCTTGCTGTGATTTATGTCATAGAGTTTTCTGCCTATGTTTTCCTATAAGAGTTTGATAGTTTCTGGACTTACATTTAGGTCTTTAATCCATTTAGAGCTTATTTTTGTGTATGGTGTTAGGGAGTGTTCTAATCTCATACTTTTACATGTACCTGTCCAGTTTTCCCAGCACCACTTATTGAAGAGTCTGTCCTTTCTCCACTGTACATTCCTGCCTTCTTTATCAAAGATAAGGGGACCATATGTGCGTGGGTTAATCTCTGGGCTTTCTATCCTGTTCCGTTGATCTATATTTCTGTTTTTGTGCCAGTACCATACTGTCTTGATTACTGTAGCTTTGTAGTATAGTCTGAACTCAGGGAGCCTCATTCCTCCAGCTCAGTTTTTCTTTCTCAAAATTGCTTTGGCTATTCGGGGTCTTCTGTGTTTCCATACAAATTGTGAAATTTTTATTCTAGTTCTGTGAAAATGCCAGTGGTAGTTTGATAGGGATTGCACTGAATCTGTAGATTGCTTTGGGTAGTAGAGTCATTTTCACAAAGTTGATTCTTCCAATCCAAGAACATGGTATATCTCTCCATCTATTTGTATCATCTTTAATTTCTTTCAGCAGTGTCTTATAATTTTCTGCATACAGGTCTTTTGTCTCGTTAGGTAGGTTTGTTCCTAGATATTTTATTCTTTTTGTTGCAGAGGTACATGGGAGTGTTTTCTTGATTTCACTTTCAGATTTTACATCAGTAGTGTATAGGGATGGCAGAGATTTCTGTGCATTACTTTTTTAATTTTTATTTTGCAGTACACAGGCCTCTTACTGTTGTGGCCTCTCCCGTTGCAGAGCACAGGCTCTGGATGCACAGGTTCAGTGGCCATGGCTCACGGGCCCAGCCGCTCCGTGGCAGGTGGGATATTCCCAGACTGGGGCACGAACCCGTGTCCCCTGCATCGGCAGGTGGACTCTCAACCACTGCGCCACCAGGGAAGCCTTGTGCATTAATTTTGTATCCTGCTATTTTACCAAATTCATTGATTAGCTCTAGTAGTTTTTTGGTAGCATCTTTAGGAGTCTCTGTGTATAGTATCATGTCATCTGCAAATAGTGACAGCATTACTTCTTCTTTTCCGATTTGGATACTTTTTATTTCCTTTTCTTCTTTGATTTCTGAGGCTAAAACTTCCAAAACTATGTTGAATAAAAGTGGTGAGAATGGGCAACCTTGTCTTGTTCCTGATCTTACTGCAAATGCTTTCAGTTTTTCACCGTTGAGGATGATGTTGGCTGTAGGTTTGTCATATATGGCCTTTATTATGTTGAGGAAAGTTCCCTCTATGCCTACTTTCTGCAGGGTTTTTATCATAAATGGGTGTGGAATTTTGTCGAAAGCTTTCTCTGGATTTATTGAGATGGCCATATAGTTTTTCTCCTTCAGTTTGTTAATATGGTGTATCACATTGATTGATTTGCGTATATTGAAGAATCCTTGCATTCCTGGAATAAACCCCACTTGATCATGGTGTATGATCCTTTTAATGTGTGTTGGATACTGTTTGCTAGTATTTTGTTGAGGATTTTTGCATCTATGTTCATCAGTGATATTGGCCTGTAGTTTTCTTTCTTTGTGACATCTTTGTCTGGTTTTGGTATCAGGGTGATGGTGGCCTCATAGAATGCGTTTGGGAGTGTTCCTCCCTCTGCGATATTTTGGAATAGTTTGAGAAGGATAGGTGTCAGCTCTTCTCTAAATGTTTGATAGAATTTGCCTGTGAAGCCATCTGGTCCTGGGCTGTTGTTTGTTGGAAGATTTTTTTTTTTTTTTGCGGTACACGGGCCTCTCACTCTTGTGGCCCCTCCCATTGCGGAGCACAACCTCCGGATGTGCAGGCTCAGCAGCCATGGCTCACGGTCCCAGCCGCTCCACGGCATGTGGGTTCTTCCCGGACCGGGGCCCGAACCCGTGTCCCCTGCATCAGCAGGCGGACTCTCAACCACTGCACCACCAGGGAAGCCCTGTTGGAAGATTTATAAGCAGTTTCAATTTGTGCTTGTAATTGGTCTGTTCATAGTTTCTACTTCTTCCTGATTCAGTCTTGGCAGGTTGTGCATTTCTAAGAAATTGTCCATTTCTTCCAGGTTGTCCATTTTATTGGCATAGCGTTGCTTGTATTAATATCTCATGATCTTTTGTATTTCTGCAGTGTCAGTTGTTACCTCTCCTTTTTCATTTCTAATTCTATTGATTTGAGTCTTCTCCCTTTTTTTCTTGATGAGTCTGGCTAATGGTTTATCAATTTTGTATTTCTTCTCAAAGAACCAGGTTTTAGTTTTATTGATCTTTGCTATCGTTTCCTTCATTTCTTTTTCATTTATTTCTGATCTGATTTTTATGATTTCTTTCCTTCTGCTACCTTTGGGGTTTTTTTATTCTTCTTTCTTTAATTGCTTTAGGTGCAAGGTTAGGTTTATTCTAGATGTTTCCTGTTTCTTAAGGTAGGTTTGTATTGCTATAAACTTCCCTCTTAGAACTGCTTTTGCTGCATCCCATAGGTTTTGGGTCGTCATGTCTCCATTGTCATTTGTTTCTAGGTATTTTTTGATTTCCTCTTTGATTTCTTCAGTGATCACTTCGTTATTAAATAGTGTATTGTTTAGCCTCCATGTGTTTGTATTTTTTACAGATCTTTTCCTGTAACTGATATCTAGTCTCATAGAGTTGTGGTCAGAAAAGATACTTGATAAAATTTCAATTTCCTTAAATTTACCAAGGCTTGATTTGTGACCCAAGATATGATCTATCCTGGAGAATGTTCCATGAGCACTTGAGAAAAATGTGTATTCTCTTGTTTTTGGATGGAATGTCCTATCAATATAAATTAAGTCCATCTTATTTAGTGTATCATTTACAGCTTGTGTTTCCTTATTTATTTTCATTTTTGATGATGTGTCCATTGGTGAAATTGGGGTGTTAAAGTCCCCTACTATGAATGTGTTACTGTCGATTTCCCCATTTGTGGCTGTTAGTATTTGCCTTATGTATTGTGGTGCTCCTATGTTGGGTTCATAAATATTTACAATTGTTATATCTTCTGCTTGGATCAATCCCTTGATCATTATGTAGTGTCCTTCTTTGTCTCTTCTAATAGTCTTTATTTTAAAGTCTATTTTGTCTGATATGAGAATTGCTACTCCAGCTTTCTTTAGGTTTGCATTTGCATGGAATACCTTTTTCCATCCCCTCACTTTCATTCTGTATGTGTCTCTAGGTCTGAAGTGGGTCTCTTGTAGACAGCATATATACGGGTCTTGTTTTTGTATCCATTCAGCCAGTCTATGTCTTTTGGTGAGAGCATTTAGTCCATTTACATTATAGGTAATTATTGATATGTATGTTCCTATTCCCATTTTCTTACTTGTTTTGGGTTCGTTATTGTAGGTCTTTTCCTTGTCTTGTGTTTCTTGCCTAGGGAAGATCCTTTAGCAATTGTTGTAAAGCTGGTTTGGTGGTGCTGAACTCTCTCAGCTTTTGCTTGTCTGTAAAGGTTTTAATTTCTCCGTTGAATGTGAATGAGATCCTTGCTGGGTAGAGTAATCTTGGTTGTAGGTTTTTCTCCTTCATCACTTTAAATATGTCCTGCCAGTCCCTTCTGGCTTGCAGAGTTCCTGCTGAAGATCAGCTGTTAACCCTATGGGGATTCCCTTGTGTGTTTTTTGTTGTTTTTCCCTTGCTGCTTTTAATATGTTTTCTTTGTATTTAATTTTTGACAGTTTGATTAATGTGTGTCTTGGTGTCTTTCTCCTTGGATTTATGCTGTATGGGACTCTGTGCTTCCTGGATGTGATTAACTATTTCCTTTGCCCTATTAGGGAAGTTTTCAGCTATAATCTCTTCAAATATTTTCTCAGTCCCTTTCTTTTTCTCTTCTTCTGGATCCCCTATAATTTGAATTTTGGTGCATTTAATGTTGTCCCAGAGGTCTCTGAGACTGTCCTCAGTTCTTTTCATTCTTTTCTCTTTATTCTGCTCTGCAGTAGTTATTTCCACTATTTTATCTTCCAGGTCACTTATCTGTTCTTCTGCCTGAGTTATTCTGCTATTCATCCCTTCTAGAGTATTTTTAATTTCATTTATTGTGTTGCTCATCGTTGCTTGTTTCATCTTTAGTTCTTCTAGGTCCTTGATAAATGTTTCTTGTATTTTCTCTATTCTATTTCCAAGATTTTGGATCATCTTTACTGTTATTATTCTGAATTCTTTTTCAGGTAGACTGCCTATTTCCTCTTCATTTGTTAGGTCTGGTGGGTTTTTATCTTGCTCCTTCATCTGCTGTGTGTTTTTCTGTCTTCTCATTTTGCTTATCTTACTGTGTTTGGGATCTCCTTTTTGCAGGCTGCAGGTTCATAGTTCCCATTGTTTTTGGTGTCTGTCCCCAGTGGCTAAAGTTAGTTCAATGGGTTGTGTATGCTTCCTGCTGGAGGTTACTAGTGCCTGTGTTCTGGTGGATGAGGCTGGATCTTGTCTTTCTGGTGGGCAGCTCCACATCTGGTAGTGTGTTTTGGGGTGTCTGTGGCCTTATGATTTTAGGTAGCCTCTCTGCTAATGGGTGGCATTGTGTTCCTGTCTTGCTAGTTGTTTGGCATAGGGTGTCCAGCACTGTAGCTTGCTGGTCATTGAGTGAAGTTGCTTGTTGGTGTTGAGGAGGAGATCTCTGGGAGATTTTCGCCATTTGATATTACGTGGAGCTGGGAGGTCTCTTGTGGACCAGTGTCCTGAAGTTGTCTCTCCCACCTCAGAGGCACAGGACTGACTCCTGGCTGGAGTACCAAGAGCGTTTCATCCACACGGCTCAGAAAAAAAGGGAGAAAAAGTAGAAAGAAAGAATGAAAGTGGATAAAATAAAATAAAAAAGTAAGGTAAAATAAAATAAAGTTATTAAAATAAAAATAAGTATTAAGAAAAATATTATTTTAAAAAGTAAAAAAAAACAAAAACAAAAATGGACAGACAGAACCTTAGGACAAATGGTGAAAGCAAAGCTATACAGACAAAATCTCACACAGAAGCATACATATACACGCTCACAAAAAGAGGAAAAGGGGAAAAAATCATTAATCTTGCTCTCAAAGTCCACCTCCTCAATTTGGGATGATTCGTTGCCTATTCATGTATTCCACAGATGCAGGGTACATCACGTTGATTGTGGAGATTTAATCCACTGCTCTTGAGGCTGCTGGGAGAGATTTCGCTTTCTCTTTGTTTGCACAGCTCCCCAGGCTCAGCTTTGGATTTGGCCCTGCCTCTGCGTGTAGGTCGCCGGAGGGCGTCTGTTCTTTGCTCAGACAGGACAGGGTGAAAGGAGCGGGTGATGCGGGGGCTCTGGCTCACTCAGGCCGGCGGGAGGGAGGGGCACGATGCGGGGCGAGCCTGCAGCGGCAGAGGCCGGCAGGAATTGCACCAGCCTGAGGCACGCTGTGTGTTCTCCCGGGGAAGTTGTCCCTGGATCGTGGGACCCTGGCAGTGGCGGGCTGCGCAGGCTCCCCAGAAGGGAGGTGTGGATAGTGACCTGTGCTTGCACACAGGCTTCTTGGTGGCAGCAGCAGCGGCCTTAGTGTTTCATGCCCGTCTCTGGTGTCCGTGCTGTTAGCTGCGGCATGCCGCCGTCTCTGGAGCTCCTTTAAGCAGCGCTCTTAATCCCCTCTCCTTGTGCACCAGGAAAAAAAGAGGGAAGAAAAAGTCTCTTGCTTCTTCGGCAGGTCCAGACTTTTTCCCGGACTCCCTCCCGGCTAGCCATGGTGCACTAACCCCCTGCAGGCGGTGTTCACGCTGCAAACCCCAGTCCTCTCCCTGCGCTCCGACCGAAGCCCGAGCCTCAGCTCCCAGCCCCGCCCGCCCCGGCGGGTGAGCAGACAAGCCTATCGGGCTGGTGTGTGCCGGTCGACACCGATCCTCTGTGCGGGAATCTCTCCGCTTTGCCCTCCACACCCCTGTTGCTGTGCTCTCCTCCGTGGCTCTGAAGCTTCCCCCCCTCCGCCACCCACAGTCTCCGCCTGCGAAGGGGCTTCCTAGTGTGTGGAAACCTTTCCTCCTTCACAGCTCTCTCCCAGTGGTGCAGGTCCCGTCCCTATTCTTTTGTCTCTGTTTATTCTTTTTTCTTTTGCCCTACCCAGGTACGTGGGGAGTTTCTTGCCTTTTGGGAGGTCTGAGGTGTTCTGCCAGTGTTCAGTAGGTGATCTGTAGGAGTTGTTCCACGTGTAGATGTATTTCTGATGTATCTGTGGGGAGGAAGGTGATCTCCGCGTCTTACTCTTCCGCCATCTTCCCCCTCTCTCCCTGTGTCGTATTCTTGCTAAATGTTATTAGCTTCTTTGACAATCTCCTTCTTACCCATCACTCCCAAATTCCCTAGATAACAAAGATGACTGTTAAGTCTGAATGACTTTGTTTCCCACTGCATTTATTATGGTTTTACTATTGTCTTCAGATACGACTTTCTAGACTATGAGATGTAAAAATTGGTGAGTCAAGAATGGCCCCCTGAACAGAATTTTCTGTGGATCTGGCTTTGATGCTAAAATTGCTTGTCTTTCTAAATAACAGTATTCATGGATCTCTGAACTGTTGGGATATGTTGTGTGTCAGTCAGATATTGTTGATTTCAGACACAGGATTTCACTGAGAGGGTCTCAACTTCTGAGACTCATTTACTTCAATTCTGAGATGTGTGTATTTCAGAAAGTTTCTCAAAGCTGAGTCTGTGGAGTTTTCCATTTGATTTACAACCTTGACTTCTAAAGCTTCTGATCATATTTTATTTTCCAATAGTGAAGTAGGGCTGATTATTAGAGTGACAAAGAAGTCATGTATTTTAAGGCTGTCTGTGTGGGCAAAGGGTGCTTTTAATGAAAATTAACTTCAGTGAGACATTTGCAATGCACATGTTGTACCGCTGATATATTCATTTTATACCCTTTCTGAGAATCTAAATTCATTGTTTTAGAGCACCATTATTATTATTTTACCTTAAGCTAATGGAGAGTGGATGATAGAAAATTCTCTATTTTCAGAACTATTTTTGATATTCTTATTTTCTTAGCTATCAAAGTAAAGATAAGTAGCTATGATTTTGAATGATTAATATGAATTATTATTTTATCTGCAACCAAACATTTAAATACCTGTTGACATTTTCTGTGGGAGATTAACATTTAATTTATAAAAAAGCTGGAAGTTTTTAAATAAAATAAAATGCTTCCTGAATTTATAAAATGAAATAACAAATATTTAGTGCAAAGACCCTTGAATAGAATATTGTAATTGTCATTTTTTTTTTTTTTTGCGGTACGCGGGCCTCTCACTGTTGTGGCCTCTCTACGCGGGCCTCTCACTGTTGTGGCCTCTCCTGTTGCACAGGCTCCGGACGCGCAGACTCAGCAGCCATAGCTCACGGGCCCAGCCGCTCGGGGGCATGTGGGATCTTCCCGGACCGGGGCACGAACCCGTGTCCCGTGCATCGGCAGGTGGACTCTCAACCACTGCACCACCAGGGAAGCCCGTAATTGTCATTTTAAAAGTTCTTTGGTTGCATTAAAAATGTCAGTATTGAATTATAAATCTAAATCATATAAAGGAAGTAGTCAAAACTTAAATAAAAAGAACTTAACCATTAAATATATCAGTTGGCAGATGAATAGATGCCTCACAGAGAAGCATTTGGCATGCAATTGTATTCTTCAACCATCAAACTAGACAATGAAGTGATTAAAATGACATATTTTATCTGTAAAAATAAACTCATACACTTAAGATTTTAAATTGTATTGAAGATGTACAATTACAGAAATTTAAATGCATGCATTAGTAGGGTTAATTAAATATTTTGACAATTTTATATTACTTGAAAATTATCAAGGTAACTATTTACTACTACCATCACTGTTTATTTTTGTTGAGCACTTACCATGTGCTAAGCACTGGTTTTGTTGTTTTATATTGCTTAACTCATTAGATCTTTAAAACAGCCCTTTGAGGCAGTTTCTGTTATTTTCATTTTTAAAGATAAGGAGTGAAATAACATTTTTCTTCATAGCATAAGGTAAGTACAACCAAAGCATCATTGTTCATTTCCTAGTTGCTTAATTTGGTCACACATCAGATTCTCTTATTTCTTTGGCCAGAAGCATTTTTTGCCATTTTACCGATCAAGAGACCTCCAAAAGTGGGAAGGGATGGCAATTTTTAAAAAAGATAATGGAATATATAGTTACCATTTTACCTCTTGATAATGACTCACATGATAACTAATCTAATCTTTCAAATATACTAGGTAGAAATACAGTCGGCTCATAAAAGTATTAATCCTTTAAGGGTCTGCAAAACTTTAAGTAATATCAGAAAGTGAGGATTAAATGAATGTTAAGGTATTCTATCATCATTTTGTGCAACTTTAATGGTAAGCTAGGAACTTTTTTAGGAACTTTCTTTCCTACATCTCAGAGTGAAATAAGGGCATAATACGAGACCAAGCCAAATATTTTAAAAATCTCTTTAAAATATTAAAATAGGAATATATATTCATTATTGGAAATGTGTAAAAGATATATGAAATAAATAAAGTAATTTAAAAACCATAATTATATTATCTAGAGATAAATTGCATTAACCTATGCATTTCCTTTTGTTTATAGAAAAACTCAGAAACGTGTTTTTAAAACAAGGTTGAGATTATGGATAAAGGGTAAAAAAATTCTTGGTGCATTTTCACTTTCCATTATTCAATGAACATTTTCTTAAGTCAATAAATGTTTTAAAAAGTAATTTAAATAACTCATATGGCAGAATACTATGCAGTGATTGGAATTATTTGGTGGTTTCCCTATTTTTAGTAGCTTATGTTGCTATTATGAATAATGCTGTAGTTAATATCATTGTACGTACATTTTTGTCTTCATTTCTCTTCATTTCCTGAGGATACTGTACTTAGAAGTGAAATTAAATTTCAAAGGACCTGAATTTTTTTTGGAGCACTTAAAGTCTACTGCTAATTGCTTTTCAGAAAGATTGTACCAATTTAAGCTTATACAAACAGTGTGGGAAAGTCACTATATACTCACCAGTATTGAGAATAATCACTATCGGAACCTTTCCTTATTCTCATAGGCAAAAAGTGGCCTCTCATTGTTTTAACTTGGATTTCTTTGATCATCGGAAAGGTTCAGCTTATTTCATATATTTGTGAACATTTGCTTTTCTGCTTCTGTGAATTGTCTGTTCATGTCATTTTTCTATTGGAGGTTTAGCATTTTTTGAGTGGTATACCTGAGCTCTTTATGGTTTAAGAATATCAAGCCTTAGTTAAGTTTGTGTCCGTATTTTTCTTAACTTAATATATTTTAATTTTATAATCATGTTTTTGGCATAAGAGAGTTTACATATTTTTATGTAGTCAAGTACATTAATTATTCTTTTTATATTTTCTACAGTTTCTATGTTTAATCCTTCCAAATCCTTTCAAATCAGAAAAATATCTACTTAAGTTTGCTGCTAGTCTTTTTATGGTTTTGTTCCATATGTTTAATCCTTTAATCCTTATCAGGCTTATTTAAGTGTATGTTGTAAACTGAGATTCTAACTTAAAATTTTCTGAATAGCTATTTTCATCAATTATTTATTGAATAATCGATCTCTTTACTACTGATTTTTGTGATGCTTCCTTTATTTTATCTTACTACACCCCCCCGCATATTGTGGTCTGTGGTTTACAAAACTTTGGCCTTAGACCCCCTAATCAGAGTAATATAGGGTTCTTACTAAAATGCATATTCCTGGGCCCCAAATCTGGAATATTAAATTAGAAACTCTGCAGATGAACTTCAGGAGTATATAGGACATTGCTCCCTTTCCAGAAATTTTATACCCCTCTTACTTATTTAGCTTTCTAGATAAATTTCTAAGTTAATTTATTTTAAAAATGCCATTGAGGTTCTAGTGGGGATTACATTAAACTATACATTAATTTATGAAGCAATAGCAACTTTGCAATAGTCTTCTTATCTAGGAACATGATATATCTTGCTATTGGTTAATGTCCTCCTTTTTATCTTTCAGGAAAACTTAAAGCAAATAAATTTATAAATGATTTAGGATGGTACATCTATCTTTTCAAAAAATTTCAGCTTAATGCTTATGTTTGGGGCAGTTTGTTTGACTGTACCTAATATTTACTATTTTATTAAAGTCCATTTCAATTATTCTTTATTCAGTGTCTTTCTTCTTCTCAATGTGTTTATCATATTTTACCTCTTTTTATTTGCTATTTTTATTTTACTATTTTTATATGAGGATCTCAAGGGCAGAAATTTTGTCTTACTATTTTCTGAATTCATCTTTCAACACCTAGTGCAATGCATAATACAACGTGTCCAGCAAATATTTGACTTCCCAGTACTGATCTGAACCTCAAAATGAAATAGCCATGAGTGAATTAATATTTATGCTCCTGGGACAATAGAAGATATCCTCCACTGAAGTTCTCGTATATATTCAACATTCATTTCACCAGATAGTTACTGAGTTTCTATTATGAGTCATGCATTATGCTAGGAACATGAGGATATAAACATCAATAAGACAATTTCTGTCATCAAGACTTTTATTAAGCATTGAGGTGAGGCAACTCTGTAAGTGAGTAATTAAAATCCAAAGTGTTAAAATAGATGTGAATAAAAATGCTATGAGAGTATTCTTCAATACTGATGGCAGTTAATTTATAGTATTGTATAGTAGAAACTTTAGCATTTTCTTGGTCAGGATTAGAATCCTAGCTCTCTTAATACCAATGACTCTGTAACCTTGATTAAGTTACTGCAGCTCTGAAAATAATATTCTCACCTAAAATAGAGAAAAATCATACTTACCTCACAGATGTGATGTGAATCTTATATGAACTGCATGTGTAAATTTAGATGCCTTGTGTAAAACTAATTTCCTCCTCTTTCTTCTTTTGTGGAAAGACCTTGAAATGTTGGTAATTCAACTGAAAATAAATCAGTTCCTTTTTTTTTTATTGAAATGTCACTTGTTTTTTTTTTTTTTTCGGTACGTGGGCCTCTCACTGTTGCGGCCTCTCCCATTGAGGAGCACAGGCTCCGGACCCACAGGCTCAGCGGCCATGGCTCACGGGCCCAGCCACTCCGCGGCATGTGGGATCTTCCTGGACCGGGGCACGAACCCGCATCAGCAGGTGGACTCTCAACCACTGTGCCACCAGGAAAGCCCACTTGGTTTTTATTTATGGCCATTTAATACTAATTTTTGATGCTGAAATAGCCCTGCAAGTTTAACATGTAAAATTAAATTTGGTATCATTAAGGATAGTAAATATTAAGGTAAAGGAAATAGAATGTTTGGGGAAAAAAAAAATCCTTGGGTTCTTGGTCTCTTTCTCTTAAGAAAATTGTAATACAGTATTAGCATTTTCTATGCCTGTCTTTTTTCTCCAGTGGATTTTTGAATCTCTGGGCAAAGACTGAGGTATGTTTACATTTTATCCACAGTACTGAACATAGTATATAGAACACATTAAGTGCTTTATAAAATAATGAGTCAGGGAAACTCTCTATGACCCTAGCTCAAGATAAACAGAAATATAGCCTATAAATAGTAAATACTTAATTGAAATACATAGTATTAATATTGGAAAGTGAGGAGTTGAGTTTAACAATGGGTGATAAAAATATATTTCAGATAAGATGTAGGGATCTTCCATTCGGCCTCAGAAGAGAAAAAGATGTGGCCATATTTCTGTCTGTAGGAGGTAGCTGAGTGTTTGAAAGGTGGATGGCACCAGGTCTCAGTGTCCTGCTAGCTCCTCCTCGCTCCAAATAGAGTTTTCCTGGTGTTATTAAACATATCCAACCCTGTGTATCAGGAAGACCTCATATAGGCCACTCCCGGTGTGCATGAAGGATTGCTAAAACTAAATATGTTTGGTAAGGTTTCAATAATGTTTCCCAAAATAGCCAAGATATTCTTGACTTTCACAGCTACACAATAGGTTGATTGGAATTTCATAAGGCAAAACTAAGAATTCATTTCTACTAATCAGTTTCAATCTTCATGCTATAGGAGAAACTTATAAATAAGAATATTCTGTACAATAGAAATTTTTTTAAAGAATTGGGAAAATATTGACAATATTTTAATTTTAGTGGTGATGATCCTTCTCTTCAACCTGCAGAGTGCCTGTATTCTGAAGGGGAAAAAACGTTTCCAAATACTATCACACAATTTCCACTCTTTGGCTTCCCATTTATTCTTCAACTCATTCCAATACATTTTCCACTCTTACCACTTCACTGAAACTTTTCTTGTCAAATCATCAGTGACCACTATATGGCTAAATTTATACTTCTGCTTTTACAGTAATTTATCTCAGTAGCTTTCAACATCTTTGACTCCTCTCTTCTTGAATCACTCTTCCTTGGACTCTGCAATAACTCATTCTTCTGGTTTCTCCTGCTCCTTCTCAGTCTCCTTTGTTAGATCCTTTTTCTACTATTCAGCTCTTAAGAGTTAGAGTTCCTCAGATCATGGTTCTGGGCCCTTTTCTCTCTCTTTTTTCTTCCTTTCTATATATAAATCCTAAATTTAAATTTCCTGGACCTCCTCTCTTAAACTAACTATGTGTTCAATTGTCTGACTGACATCTTCACTTGGGTTCTCACAGACATCTCAAAACTAATGAGATCCAAAATAGAATTCTAGATTTTCTCCTTGGAATCTATATCCCCAACTTCACCTTTCCTCTATACATAGTTTCACAAGCCAGAAATATGAGCATTAACTAGTCTTCCCTTTCACTCACTGATGATATTCTATCCATCTGTAATTTCCATCCACTTTACCTTCAAAGCATTTCAGCATTCTGAATGCTTCTCTCCAGTTCTATTATCATCATCTTAGTCCAGGAAGCATCATCTGTCTTGGAGTATTCCAACATAATTAGTGTTTAGGAAAGCAAGTGAGTAACTTGGTGTGCCCAAAGACTGAGAGGCATAGAGGACCATAGTCAGAGAGGCTGGAAAGACATTTAAGTGTTAAATGATAGGGTGCCTTTAATGCCATGGTAATCTGTTTAGGCTTAATGTTGTGGTAGATGAGTATTACCTGAAGAAAGTAAAGCCAGGAATTTTGAGTACCAGCTATGTGTCAGATAGTGTTCTAGGCTCTGAGGATATAGCTCTCACCCAAACTGACAGAGTTCTTGTGCTTATAGACCTGATATTCTTGTGGTGGGGAGATAGTCTATAATTATATACATATATAAAATATATATTTGAGTCCATAAATATACATTATAATATATTTAAATATGCTAAAAATACATATATTTATTATTATATAAAATTATATAAATTTAAATATGTAGTTTTAAATATATCAATTTAAAATATGTGGTATATGTATATATTCTGAGAAAATATTTGAAGAGATTACAGTTGAAAACTTCCTTAACATGGGAAAGGAAAGAGCCACCCAGTCCAGGAAGCACAGAGAGTCCCATATGGATAAATCCAAGGAGAAACACACCAGGACACGTATTAATCAAAGTAACAAAAATTAAAGACAAAGAAAAAATATTAAAAGCAGCAAGGGAAAAGCAACAAATAATATACAAGGGAATCCCCAGGATGTTATCAGCAGATTTTTCAGCAGAAACTCTGCAGATCAGAAGGGAGTGGCAGGATATATTTAAAATAATGAAGGGGAAATACCTACAACCAATATTACTCTACCCAGCAAGGATCAGATTTGACAGAGAAATCAAAAGCATTACAGACAAGTAAAAACTAAGAGTATTCAGCACCACCAAACCAGCTTTACAGCACATGCTAAAGAAACTTCTCTAGGCAGAAAACACAAGAGAAGAAAAAGACCCACAAAAACAAACCCCAAACAATTAAGAAAATGGTAATAGGAACATACATATCGATAATTACCATGAATGTAATCAGATTAAATACTCCAACCAAAAGACACAGACTGGTTGAATGGATACAAAAACAAGACCTGTATATCTGCTGTATACAAAAGACCCACTTCAGACCTAGGTACACTTACAGACTGAAAGTGAGGGGATGGAAAAGATATACCATGCAAATGGAAATCAGAAGAAAGCTGTTGTAGCAGTACTCATATCAGATAAAATAAACTTTAAAATAAAGACTGTTACAAGAGATAAGTAAGGACACTACATAATGATCAAAGGATCAATCCAAGAAGAAAACATAACAATGATAAATATTTATGCACCCAACATAGGAACACATCAATACATAAGGCAAATGCTAACAGCCATAAAAGGGGAAATTGACTGCAACACAATAATAGTGGGGACTTTAACACCCCAATTACAACAATGGGCAGATTATCCAGACAGAAAATTGATAAGAAAACAAAAGCTTTAAATGGCACAATAGACCAGATAAATTTAATTGATATTTATAGTATATTCTACCCAAAAGTGGCAGAATACACTTTCTTCTCAAGTGTACATGGAACATTCTCCAGGATAGATCATATCTTGGTTCACAAATCAAGCCTTGGAAAATTTAAGAAAATTGAAATCATATCAATCATCTTTCCTGACCACAATTCTATGAGATTATATGTCAATTACATGAAAAAAACTGTAAAAAACACAAACACATGGAGGCTAAAAAATATGCTACTATATAACCAAGAGATCACTGAAGAAATCAAAACGGAAATAAGAAAATACCTAGAAACAAATGACAATGAAAACATGACCACCTAAAACATATGGGATGCAGCAGAAGCAGTTCTAAAAGGGTACTTTATAGCAATTCAGTCTCACCTCAGGAAACTAGAAAAATCTCAAATATACAATCTAACCTTACACCTAAAGCAACTAGAGAAAGAAGAACAATAAAACCCCCAAAGTTAGTGGAAGAAAAGAAATCATAAAGATCAGAACAGAAATAAATGAAATAGAAATGCAGAAAACAATAGCAAAGATCAATAAAACTAAAAGATGGTTCTTTGAGAAGATAAACAAAATTGGTAAACCTTTAGCCAGACTCATCAAGAAGAAAAGGGAGAGGATTCAAATCAATAAAATTAGAAATGAAAAAGGAGAAATTACAAATGACACTGCAGAAGTACAAAGGATCAAAAGAGAGTACTAAAAGCAACTATATGCCAATAAAATGGAAAACCTGGAAGAAATGGACAAATTCATGGAAAGGTACAACTTTCCAAACCTGAACCAGGAAGAATTAGAAAACATAAACAGACCAATCACAAGTAATGAAGTTTAAACTGTGATTGAAAATCTTCCAATAAACAAAACCCCAGGACCAGATGGCTTCACAGGCGAATTCTATCAAACATTTAGAGAAAAGCTTAAATTTATCCTTCTGAAACAATTACAAAAAATTGCAGAGGGAGGAACATCCCAAACTCATTCTATGAGGCCACCATCACCCTGATACCAAAACCAGACAAAGATATCACAAAAAATGAAAATTACAGACCAATATACTGATGAACATAGACACAAAAATCCTCAACAAAATTCTACCAAACAGAATGCAACAACACATTAAAAGGTCATATACACCATGATCAAATGGGATTTATCCCAGTGATGCAAGGATTCTTCAATATATACAAATCAATCAATTGGGATACACCATATTAACAAATTAAAGAGTAAAAACCATATGATAATCACAATAGATGCAGAAAAAGCTTTTGACAAAACTCAACACCAATTTATGATGAAAAGTCTCCAAAAAGTGGGCATAGAGGGAACTACCTCTACATAATAAAGGCCATATATGACAAACCCACAGCCAACATCACTCTCAATGGTGAAAAACTGAGAGCATTTCCTCTAAGATCAGGAGCAAGACAAGGATGTCCACACTTACCACTATTATACAGGATAGTATTGGAAGTCCTAGCCACAGCCTCAGGAGAAGTGGATTAAATCTCCACAGTCAACTTGATGTACCCTGCATCTGTGGAATACCTGAATAGACAACGAATCATCCCAAAATTGAAGCGGTGGACTTTGGGAGCAACAATATATATATTTTTTTCCTTTTTCTATTTTTGTGAGTGTGTATGTGTATGCTTCTTTGTGTGATTTTGTCTGTATAGCTTTGCTTTTACCATTTGTCCTAGCATTCTGTCTCTCCGTTTTTTTTAATTTAAAATTTTTTTATTTTTAATAATTATTTTTATTTTAATAACATTTTATTTTTTTCTTTGCTTCTTTCATTTTTTCTCCCTTTTCTTCTGAGCCACTTGGCTGACAGGGTCTTGGTGCTCTGGTCGGGTGTCAGGCCTGTGCCTATGAGGAGAGAGAGTGAGTTTAGGACGTTGGTCCACCAGAGACCTCCTGGCTCCATGTAATATCAAGCAGCGAAAGCTCTCCCAGGGAGATCCATCTCATTGCTAAGACCCAGCTCCACTCAAGGAACAGCAAGCTATAGTGCTGGACACCCTATGCCCCAAAACTAGCAAGACAGGAACACAACCCTACCCATTAGCAGAGAGGTGCCTAAAATCATAATAAGGTCACAGACACCCCAAAACACACCACCAGACGCGGTCCTGCTCACCAGAAAGACAAGATCCAGCCTTATCCTCTAGAACACAGGCACTAGTCCCCTCCACCAGGAAGCCTACACAACCCACTGAACCAACTTTAGCCACTGGGGCAGACACCAAAAACAACGGGAACAACGAACCTGCAGCCTGCGAAAAGGAGACGCCAAACAGAGTAAGATAAGCAAAATGAGAAGACAGAGAAACACACAGTAGATGAAGGAGCAAGGTATTAACCCACCAGACCAAACAAATGAAGAGAAAATAAGCAGTCTACCTGAAAAAGAATTCAGAAAATGATAGTAAACATGACCCAAAATCTTGGAAATAGAATGGAGAAAATAAAAGAAACGTTTAAAAATGACCTAGAAGAAGTAAAGAGCAAACAAACAATGATGAACAACACAATAAATGAAATAAAAAATTCTCTAGAAGGAATCAATAGCAGAATAACTGAGGCAGAAGAACAGATAAGTGACCTGGAAGATAAAATAGTGGAAATAACTACCGCAGAGCAGAATAAAGAAAAAAGAATGAAAAGAATTGAAGACACTCTCAGAGACCTCTGGGACAACATGAAACACACCAACATTAGAATTATAGGGGCCCCAGAAAAAGAAGAGAAAAAGAAAGGGACTGAGAAAATATTTGAAGAGATTATAGTTGAAAACTTCCCTAATGTGGGAAAGGAAATAGTTCATCAATTCCAGGAAGTGCAGAGAGTCCCATACAGGATAAATCCGAGGAGAAATATGCCAAGACACATCAAATGTTAAATACAAAGAAAACTGTTAAAAGCAGTAAGGGAAAAACAACAAATAACATACAAGGGAATCCACATAAGGTTAACAGCTGATCTTTCAGCAGAAACTCTGCAAGCCAGAAGGGAGTGGCAGGACATATTTAAAGTGATGAAAGGGAAAAGCCTACAACCAAGATTACTCTACCCAGCCAGGATCTCATTTAGATTCAACAGAGAAATTAAAACCTTTACAGACAAGCAAAAGCTAAGAGAATTCAGCACCATGAAACCAGCTTTACAACAAATGCTAAAGGAACATTTCTAGGCAGGAAACACAAGAGAAGGAAAAGACCTACAATAACAAACCCAAAACAATTAAGAAAATGGTAATAGGAAAACACATATCGAAAACTACCTTAAATGTAAATGCATTAAATGCTCCAACCAAAATACACAGACTGGCTGAATGGATAGAAAAACAAGACCCGTATATATGCTGTCTACCAGAGACCCACTTTAGACCTAGGGACACATACAGCCTGAAAGTGAAGGGATGGAAAAAGATATTCCATGCAAATGGAAATCAAAGGAAACCTTGAGTAGCAATTCTCATATCAGACAAAATAGACTTTAAAGACTATTACAAGAGACAAAGGAGGACACTACATAGTGATCAAGGGGTCAATCCAAGAAGAAGGTATAACAATTGTAAATATTTATGCACCCAGCATAGGAGCACCTTGATACATAAGTCAAATGCTAACAGCCATATAAGGGGAAATTGACAGTAACACAATCATAGTAGGGGACTTTAACTCCCCACATTCACCGATGGACACATCATCGAAAATGAAAATAAATAGGGAAACACAAGCTTTAAATGATACATTAAACAAGATACACTTAATTGATATTTATAGGACATTCCATCCAAAAACTACAGAATACACTTTCTTCTGGAGTGCCCATGGAACATTCTCCAGGATAGATCATATCTTGGGCTTACAAATCAAGCCTTGGTAAATTTAAGAAAATTGAAATAGATTCAAATAGATTTCCAACCACAATGCTATGAGACTAGATATCAAATATATGGAGAAATCTGTAAAAAATACAATGGAGGCTAAACAGTACACTACTTAATAACCAAGAGATCACTGACGAAATCAATGAGGAAATGAAAAAAGTACCTAGAAACAAGTGACAATGAAAACACAATGACCCGAAACCTATGGACGCAGCAAAAGCATTTCTAAGAGGGAAGTTTATAGCAATACATTCCTACCTCAAGAAACAAGAAACATATCAAATAAATAACCTAACCTTACACCTAAAGCAATTAAAGAAAGAAGAACAAAATACCCGCAAAGTTAGCAGAAGGAAAGAAATCATAAAGATCATGTCAGAAGTAAATGAAAAAGAAATGAAGGAAACGATAGCAAAGATCAATAAAACTAAAAGCTGGTTCTTTGAGAAGGTAAACAAAATTGATAATCCATTAGCCAGACTCATCAAGAAAAAAAGGGAGAAGACTCAAATCAATAGAATTAGAAATGAAAAGGAGAAGTAACAACTGACACTGCAGAAATACAAAGTATCATGAGAGATTACTACAAGCAACACTATGCCAATGAAATGGACAACCTGGAAGAAATGGACAAATTCTTAGAAAAGCACAACCTTCTGAGACTGAGCCAGGAAGAGATAGAAAATATAAACAGATCAATCACAAGCACTGAAATTGAAATTGTGATTAAAAATCTTCCAACACACAAAAGCTCAGGACCATATTGCTTCAGTGGTCATTCTATCAAACATTTAGAGAAGAGCTAACACCTATCCTTCTCAAACTCTTCCAGAATATAGCAGAGGGAGGAACATTCCCAAACTCATTTTATGAGGCCACCATCACCCTGATACCAAAACCAGACATAGATGTCACAAAGAAAGAAAACTACAGGCCAATATCATGGATGAACATAGATGTAAGAATCCTCAACAAAATACTAGCAAACAGAATGCAACAGCACATTAAAAGGATCATACACCATGATCAAGTAGGGTTTATCCAAAGAAGGCAAGGATTCTTCAATATATGCAAATCGATCAATGTGGTATACCATATTAACAAATTGAAGGAGAAAAACCATATGATCCTCTCAATAGATGCAGAAGAAGCTTTTGACAAAACTCAACACCGATTTTTGATAAAAACCCTCCGGAAAGTAGGCCTAGAGGGAACTTACATCAACATAATAAAGGCCATATATGGCAAACGCACAGCAAACATCGTTCTCAATGGTGGAAACCTGAAACCATTTCCTCTAAGATCAGGAACAAGACAAGGTTGCCCACTCTCACCACGATTATTCAACATAATTTTGGAAGTTTTAGCCACATCAATCAGCCAAAAAAAGAAATAAAAGGAATCCAAATTGGAAAAGAAGTAAAGCTGTCACTGTTTGCAGATGACATGATACAATACACAAAGAATCCTAAAGATGCTACCAGATAACTACTGGAGTAAATCAATGAATTAGCTAAAGTAGCAGGATACAAAATAAATGCACAGAAATCTCTTGCATTCCTGTACACTAATGATGATAAATCTGAAAGAGAACTTAAGGAAACACTCCCATTTACCACTGCAACAAAAAGAATAAAATACGTAGGAATAAACCTACCTAGGGAGACAAAAGTCCTGTATACAGAAAACTATAAGACACTCATGAAAAAAATTAAAGATGATACAAACAGATGGTGAGGTATATCATGTTCTTGGATTGGAAGAATCAACATTGTGAAAATCACAGCAATCTACAGGTTCATTGCAATCCCTATCAAAGTATCAATGCCATTTTTCACAGAACTAGAACAAAAAATTTCACAATTTGTATGGAAAAACAATAGACCCCGAATAGCCAAAGTATTCTTGAGAAAGAAAAACGGAGCTGGAGGAATCAGACTCCCTAACTTCAGACTATACTACAAAGCTCCAGTAATCAACCGTATGGTACTGTCACAAAAACAGAAATATAGATCAATGGAACAGCAGAGAAAGCCCAGAGGTAATCCCATGCATATATGGTCACCTTAGTTTTGATAAAAATGCAAGAATATACAATGGAGAAAAGACAGCCTCTTCAATAAGTGGTGCAGGGAAAACTGGACAGCTAGTTGTAAAAGAATGAAATTAGAACACTCCCTAACACTGTATACAAAAATAAACTCAAAGTGGATTAATGACCTAAATGTAAGGCCAGACACTATAAAACTCTTAGAGGAAAACATAGGCAGAACACTCCATGACATAAATCACAGCAAGATCCTTTTTCACCCACTCCTAGAGAAATGGAAATAAAAGCAAAAATAAACAAATGGGACCTAATGAAACTTACATGCTTTTGCACAGCAAAGGAAACCATAAACAAGACAAAAAGACAACCCTCAGAATGGGAAAAGATATTTGCAAACGAGTCAAGAGACAAAGGATTTATCCAACGGACAAAGGATTTATCTCCAAAATATATAAACAGCTCATGCAGCTCAATATTAAAAAAACAAGCAACCCAATCCAAAAATGGGCAGAAGACCTAAATAGACATTTCTCCAAAGAAGACGTACAGATGGCCACGAAGCACATGAAGACCTGCTCAAAATCACTAATTAATAGAGAAATGCAATTCAAAACTACAATGAGGTATCACCTCACACCAGTCAGAATGGCCATCATCAAAATATCTACAAACAGGGGCTTCCCTGGTGGCGCAGTGGTTGTGAGTCCACCTGCCGATGCAGGGGACATGGGTTTGTGCCCCGGTCCGTGGGGATCCCACATGCCGCGGAGCGCCTGGGCCCATGAGCCATGGCCGCTGAGCCTGCGCGTCCGGAGCCTGTGCTCCACAATGGGAGAGGCCACAACAGTGAGAGGCCCACATACCCAAAAAAAAAAAAATCTACAAACAATAAATGCTGGATACAGTGTGGAGAAAGGGGGACCCTCCTACACTGTTGGTGGTAATGTAAATTGGTACAGCCTCTATGGAGAACAGTATGGAGGTTCCTTAAAAACTAAAAATAGAACTGCCATATAATCCAGCAACCCCACTACTGGGCATATACCCAGAGAAAACCATAATTCAAAAAGATACATGCACCCCAATGTTCACTGCAGCACTATTTACACCAGCCAGGACATGGAAGCAACCTAAATGTCCATTAACAGAGGAATGGATAAAGAAGGTGTGGTACATATATGCAATGGAATATTACTCAACCATAAAAAGGAAAGAATCTGCCATTTGCCGAGATGTGGATGGACCTAGAGACTGTCATACAGATTGAAGTAAGTCAGAAAGAGAAAAACAAATATTGTAAATTAACGCATATATGTGGAATCTATAAAAATGGTACAGATGGTCTCATTTGCAAAGCATAAATAGAGACACACATGTAGAGAACAAATGTATGGATACAAAGGAGCAAGGGTGGGTGGGATAAACTAGGAGATTGGGATTGACATATATTCACTACCATGTATAAAATAAGTAAGTAATGAGGACCTACTCTGTAGCACAGGGAACTCTACTCAGTGCTCTGTGGTGACCTAAATGGGAAGAAAATCCGAAAAAAGAGGGGATATATGTATATGTATATCTGATTCACTTTGTTCTACAGCAGAAACTAACACAACAGTGTAAAGCAACTATACTCCAAGAAAAATTAACTACCAATAACAAAAAATACATTGACTGTTAATGGTAAGAGTTAACATCTTTGTCTTGTTCTTGATGTTAGAGGAAAAGTTTTAGTCTTTCCTCAGTATGTATAATGTTAGCTGAAGTTCTATATAGATGCTCTTATCAGGTTGATCAAGTTACCTTCTGTTCATAGTATGTTGATTTTTATCATAAATATGTGTTGAATTTGTCAAGTACTTTTTCTGTATCTATTCAGAGCCTTATGGTTTTTATACTTTTAAAAAAATACTAGTGTTGTGTATTACATTAATTGATGTTTGGATATGAAACTAACTTTGCATTCCTGGGGTGAATCCTATGTAGACATGGTGTATAATTCTTTATATGTTTTGCTCGATTCAGTTTGCTTTTCTTTTTGTGCAATATTTTTGAGTCTATGAACATGAGAGAAATTAGTAGTTTTCTTGGGGTGTCATTTACTAACTTTAGTATCAGAATAATACTGGCCCCATAGGATGAATTGGGAAGTGTTCCCTGCTTGTTTATTACCGGGAAGATTTTGTGAAGTATTTGTATTATATCTTCTTTATTTATTTGATAATATTCACTAGTGAAGACACCTTATCCTGAGGTTTTCTGTGTGGGAAGATTTAAAGTTACAAATTCAGATTGTTTACTTGTTAAATTGTATTCATATTGTCTCTTTTCTTGAGACAGTTTTGGTGATTTTTTTTTTTTTTTTTTTTTTTTTTTTTTTTGCGGTATGCGGGCCTCTCACTGTCGTGGCCTCTCCCGTTGCGGAGCACAGGCTCCGGACGCGCAGGCTCAGCGGCCATGGCTCACGGGCCCAGCCGCTCGGCGGCATGTGGGATCTTCTCGGACCGGGGCACGAACCCGTGTCCCCTGCATCGGCAGGCGGACTCTCAACCACTGCGCCACCAGGGAAGCCCAGTTTTGGTGATTTTTGTCTTTGTAGGAATATGTCCATTTTACCTAATTTGTTGAACTATTGGCATACAGTTGTTCATAATATTTCCATATAAGCATTTTAGTTTCTGTAGGATCAATAGCAATATCTCACTCACCTTTCATTCCTGATTCTGGCAGTTTTTTGTCTGTCTGTCTCTCTCTTTTTTTTTTTTTTTGTTTCAGCAATACTCAGGGAATGGCCAGAAACAAAACAAAACAAAACCAGTTTTTTTTATTTGGCTTTGTAGGCCAGGCGGTCTCTTTCATAACTATTCAATTCTGCGATTATATTACAAAAGCAATTATAGACAGTATATGTAAAGGGGTGTGCTCTGTTCTACTAATGCTTTATTTATAAAAACAGGCAGTATTCCAGATTTGGCCCATAGGTTTGTCATTTACTGACCATTGGTGTAGGTAATTATTTTTCTATTTTTTCATATTTTTAAAGGACCAAAGTTTTATTCCATTGGCTTTATCTATTGTTTTTCTGTTTTTTATATTTCATTTATTTCTGCTCCAATCTTTAGTTTTTCTTTCCTTCTGCACATTTTGTACTCAATTTGTTCTTGTTTTTCTAATTTCTTAAGATGGAATCTTATTATTGATTTGAAGTCTTTATTCTTGTCTGTGAATAGCCCCATAAAATTTTTTTTTTTTTTTAAATTATCGTCTCTATCTTTTGTGGTACGCGGGCCTCTCACTGTTGTGGCCTCTCCCGTTGCGGAGCACAGGCTCCAGACGCACAGGCTCAGTGGCCATGGCTCACCGGCCCAGCTGCTCCACGGCATGTGGGATCCTCCTGGACCGGGGCACGAACCTGTGTCCCCTGCATCGGCAGGCGGACTCCCAACCACTGTGCCACCAGGGAAGCCCCACCCCATAAATTTTTATATTTTTTTCCATTTTCATTAAGTTCAACATATTTTCTACTTTACTTTGTGATTTCTTCTTTGATCCATCAATTATTTTAAAATGTGCTTAATTTATAAATGTTTGGGTATTTCTCAGATTTTATTTTGTTGTTTTTAATTCTGTTGTTAGCTGAGAACTACCTTTTTATGATTTTAAACTGTTCAAATTTGTATCAGTTTTTCTGTGGCATAGAATATGGTCTACTTTGGAGAATGTAGCATGTGTCTTTGAAAATAATGTGTATATAGGTACAGTCAGGCATTATTTGAAGTGTTCTATATATGTAAGTTAGGTCAAGTCAGTTGATAGTGTTCTTTAAACCTCTATATCCTTGCTAATTTTCTATATAATATTTCTATTAATTATTGACAGTAGAGATGCAGAATCATTTGCTGTAGTTTTTGAAATTGGTTATTTTATTTAAAATTCTGTCAGTTTTTACGTATTTTGAGATTAGATGCATATACATCTCTAATCCTTACACCTTACTGAGATATTGACCCTTTTATTATTTGGAAATGTCCCTCTTTGACTTTAATGACATTTCTTGTATTAAAGTCTATTTTGTCTGATACGAATATATTATTTTAGTAGTCTGATGTTTATGATTTGCTGGTATATCTTTTTAACATCTTTTTACTTTCAACCTATTTGTTTCTTACAATCTAATATATACTTTGTGTAGACAGGATAGAGTTGGCTTTTTTTTTTTTCCTAATCCTGTCTGACAACTTCTGCCTTTTGACTGTAGTGTTTCTATCATCCACATTTAATGCAATTATTTTTATAGTTGATTTACATTTGTCATACTGCTATATGTCTTCTGTCTTTTTTGGTCCCCTGCCCCCTGTATATATTTTTATGCTATTTAAATTTCTCTGTTGTCATTTTTACTATATATTTTGAGTCATTTTTCTTAGCGGTTTCTCTTGGGATTACAATATGCATTTTATTTTATCACAGTCTAGTTCAGGAAAACTACAAACTTATTTCTTATAAATTGTAATAGAAACTTTTCTCTATGAATGTAGCCCATTCTCTTCCTCCTCTTTGTGCTATTATTGTCATATATATTCCATCTACATATGTTAGAAACCTAAAAGTACAGTGTTATAATTATTTCTATATACAATCTTATATATCTTTTAGAGAAGACACGAAATGAAGAAAAAATACTGTCTTTATTCACATGCTTACCATTTCTGATGTTTTTCATTTCTAACTGTGGATTGGATTTACCAATGGGTATTATATTCTTTCAGCTTGAAGGATTTCCTTTAATATTTCTTTCAAGGCATGTCTGCTAGCAATTAATTCTCTCAGTCTTTGTCTATCTGGGGATGTTTTTATTTTTCCTTCACTTTTGAAGGATAGTTTTGCTGGATATATAATTGTTTGCTGACAGTTGTTTTCAGCACTCTGAATATGTCATAACATTGCCTTCTAACCTCCTCTGGTTCTGATGGAAAGACAACTGTTAATCTTTTGAGATACCTTGTATTATTTATACTTGCTTTTCAGAGGAGAATTTGCCTATCTCCTCACTTGACCATAGTCAGAACTCCCAGTTTCACTTTTATGTTTTTCAAGCTATGAGTTTTGAAGGTTGATACTTATCTCCTTTCACCTTTATGAAAGGCTGTACATACTTAGTATACTTCCTTGAATCATATATATATTTAATAATTACTAAAGAGTTTCTGGAAAGAACTAATTTCTTTTGTTGCTTATACTTTCTTTTATAAGCCTTTATGTATAACTGGTATGTTTCACAGCTCATCTCTTATTTTCCTCAAAATTTCAAGTATTTAACCAGACTTGACCTTCATTCTTAACTGTGTGTAATTTGTATTAATTGATTCAGCAAATATGTATGGGTCACTTGCTGTATGCTAGACATATCTGACATAGTTTGTTTAACTAAGTAAGTAAGTAAGTAAATGAGCTTTTTGCACAGTGTCTTGTGGTTTTCAAAACAGCTTCACTATATGTGTGAAGATAATGGCGGGAAACAAATGGCTTGCTTAAAATGGATAATTTTGGATTTCGTTCAGTTTCATGACAGGACTAATTACAAAGGTGTGGGTAGGGTTTAGGGAAATCAAGATGGGATTTTAGGGTCTTAGGCTGCTCTCAACAGAGATCTATTACTGCTTTGGGGCCTAAAGAGGAAAGGAGAGGAAGTGGTTACTAGGAGCCATAGATAAGACTAGATGTAGAGGAACACCTGACAGGAACTATATTCAGTGGAACAACAGCCAACAACTTGTGACCAAGCATGGAGAAAGCCAAGGGAATAAGTACTCTGACCTCACTATTTTCCTGTCCTTAATTTTGGGCTGGTGCCTTCCATTAACCAAACCCAAGCAGAAGTTAGAGAAAAGGTAGCCCACTGATGTAGTCCATAGAGGTCAGCCTCCTGAAGTACAGAGCAAGGAGGAGAAAGTGGAGAGTGGATCTGGAGGAGCAAATGGAAGGTATTCAGCTCACTTACCTTCATTCATCAATAAATCCCATTAATTCTGTCTATAAAAATGTATAACACATATATCCTTTTTCCCCTTCTCACTACCCCTTAGTCCAGGTCTTTACAATATCCTGATTACATAATAGAAATAGTCTCTCTCCTTTCCGATTTCCCTTAAATATATTATATTCCTGCTTGTTAAGCTGGAGTTTAGACACCTCGTCTTCTGATTTCCAATTTTTTCCCCTTTCCCCACCTCCACACACTTACACTTTTCAGAAATAAAATGATTTATTTATTTATTTTTGGGGGGTTAACTTCAAGTATGAAGTTTGAAAAAAAGTTGTTTCCTGATTTTGAGCTCTTGAAATTCACATGTTAAGTCTTTACTCCATCTTCTCATCTGGATTTTCATTTTTTTTAATTTGAACTTTTGTCAAAAATTTTAGTGGAAATATAAAATCCTGTTTCTTAATTTTCTTGGACTTGAGGCCCAAACAGTAAAATAATTGTGCTAGATGGAACATTACTCAGCCATAAAAAGGAACAAAATTCACTTATTTGCAGTGAGGTGGATGGACCTAGAGTCTGTCATACAGAGTGAAGTAAGTCAGAAAGAGACAAACAAGTACAGGATGGTAACGCATATACATGGAATTTAAAAAAGCGTTACTGATGAACCTAGTGGCAGAGCAGGAATAAAGACACAGACGTAGAGAACAGACTTGAGGGCATGAGGGGCAAGGGGAAGCTGGGATGGAGTTAGAGAGCAGCATTGACATAGTATATGTACACTACCAAATGTAAAATGGATAACTAGTGGGAAGCTGCTGTGTAGCACAGGGAGATCAGCTTGATGCTTTATGACAACCTAGAGGGATGGGATAGGGAGGGTGGGAGGGAGGCTCAAGAGGGAGGGGATATGGGGTATATGTATACATATGGCTGATTCACTTTGTTGTTCAGCAGGGGCTAATACAACACTGTGAAGCATTTATACGCCAATAAAGATGTGAAAAAATAAAATAAAATAATTGTGCTAGGCCGGGCTGTTCTTTGGTTGTTTTTGTTTAAAGAATTTGTATAGATGGAAATGCAGCTGCAAGTGTATTAGTGATTTTCTGTTGCTTACTTGTCAAGATTTTTATTGTTTGGATGAAAAATAGTATTTCAAAACCTGGCAACATATTGACAAAAACAGAGGAGCATTTTGTGTAATTCTCCTTTTGAAAAACTACCTCTTTAAAAGACAAAGATTGCCTCTGCTACTTCTATTCACATGTATTTCCAACAATAGATTTATTGACAGCTCTTAGGTAAGGTTTACTTCTCTACCCTCCCCCATTTATCACGGTGCACACTTTTCTGCTTGAAGTGAGGCAGATTAGGCTCCTATAAGTGAACCCACAAGATGGAGGTGTCCTAGGTGTATAGTGAAGCATTTGCCCTTTTGTTACTAATCTGTGACAGGTGCAGAGCTTTTTTTTTTTCTCTTTTCTAATGGGCTTAATTTGCGAGAGTGGTCCCATGAAAACCAACGAGCATTTTATGGAGCTGCCTTGCGGAAGGTCTCTGAGCTAGGAATGGACAGGGTTGGATAATCCCAGAATCTTTCAAACTATGCTTGCAACTCAGTTTTCCTTAGGGCTCTTCTTGGCTGCTTATTAGGAGCGTAAGAAAAGATTATGCCTTCTTCCTCTTCTTTCCATTTTTACTTCCTTCTCCTTTTTGTCCCTATTCCCTCTTCTTCCTCACCAAAAGAAAAAGTGTCTGCTAAAGATTCTAAGCTGGGAATGGCACACTGTAACAAATTTGTTTCCTGTATCAGTACTGGCACACTCATTACAAAATAATCGTGGCCCACACTCAAGTGCACTTCCTTTGGGACCAATAGCTGTAAATAAGGAGGCACTCTAAGCTGGCTGATAAATTGTTGTTCTGAAGATAGCGGTGCTTTTTAGCAGAATGTTTGACCTTTTTTTAAAATATTGCCTCAGGCCTGTCTAAGACCCTCAAGGTCTATTTCTCATCTTAAAAATCCTCTGTAGGAAAACACAGTGTGTGGCTTAAGAAGATTTTCAAATTGCCTAACATTTTTCTTTCTTTCTGTGCCTTTAAAAAAATGATAATTATAGTTGTGCTGCATAATATCCCTATCATTTTGCAAAATAGATTTTCCTTCTTCCAGTAACAGATACTTTTTATCGACATTGGAAGCAACACGTTGAATATTTTATGAACACTAAATGTATAGGGCAGGAGAGACAAAAGAACTTCCATATATATGTAGAGAAGAAACATTTTATGTAACTTGAAAATTACTTTGGGGCTAATAAAACTCTCAAGCTTTATTATTTATTCTTGCATCAAGGTAATTGTCAACTTTGATTTGAGTGGCTATGCAAAACCCCTTCTTTAGTACATTTCTTTTCTTCCCTGTTGCTGTAAATCTAATTGATCCACAAAATGGAGAGTTTCAGGAAACATTTCACCTTTGGGAATATGGTTGTAGATATTAAGAAGTCAAAATGTTTAAGTCTGCTTAGTAGAACCTCTGTAGTGTCAAATACTTGGAGTTTTTATAAGATACCTACAAATTGTTTCAGAAGATTTGGACTGTTGGTTTCTAAGATGGACTCAACCAAATTATTAAGCACTGTTAGGGAGCAGTGCTTCTGACACTTACTCTGAGAAAGTGGAAAGCTTCATGGGTTTACAAATCTCTCAGTCAGGACAGCAGCTCTTGTGTTTTGTAGGTACATGTCATATCTACCTATGATACAGCATTGTTTTCCTCTTTCATAAAAGTACTGCTGACAAAAATATCTTGAGAGATTTTTGAAATTTTTAATCAGGTCAAATTTTGCCAAAATACGTTAGAGACTCCTAGAACAATATTTTAAAATAGACATTAGTGTATGGAAAGAGATATTCCCTGGGTTTAATGATTTTATTTCAGATACAGAAATGAAATTTCAGGATTCTTCTAAATCATGAATTGTGATTGTTACACACATTCTGTATATGTCTCAATCTTGTTCAAAGAAAAAATTAGTGGTTATTGAATATTACCTTTTGAATGATCCATAGATACCTCAAACTTGATGTTTCTAAAAAAAATATATTCCTTCATAACTTTTCTTTCTGTACACCTGTTACAGTTAATGCATCACTAATTGTATAGTTACCAAGCTGGAACTCTCAACTAGTCACCGTCAAGTAGTCCCTTACTCCCTTTGTGGTTGATACAAATTGGCATGGCTGGCTGGATGATACATGTTCACCACTTTACCCTACTGATAACAGATTACATTCCTTTGACTAAGGGGGCTCAGCAGATAACTAAGATGAATTATAGTATCCTGACCACTAGATTAGTTTGTGGGGTGGGCATGTGTTCCAAGTTTGGACCAATCAGAATCTTCCTCAAGAGTTTTTGTTTGTTTTTTTTAATTATTGTAAATGGGAGAGAGGCAGTTTCTTGCTTTTAGTGTCATGAAGTTGGAAGAATGTGATTTCACATTTCATTCTTTAGGTGGTAGAAAAGCCATCAAAGGCAGCTCTGTGGAAATTGGACTAAGAGAGTGGGGATCTTGATATGGTTAGATACTACAGGGATGAAGAACACATAGGAATTTGTCGCTACAGACTGAGTGAAAGATTAATTGAGAAGCTAGAGAAGGTGATGTGAAAATCTTTTCAGAGTTATAATAGACAGTAGTCCTGTCAGAAGTCCAAGGTCACAAAGGTAAGCAATGATAGATCCAGAGCTCTAACGAGGTCTTCTGACTCTCATTCTAATCAATAGTCCATCCTCTTAAAAATATGTGCCAGAAAGCATTTTTAATCTCTGAAGAAGAATGACTTTGGAAATGCCACCCAACCTTCAAATCTCTGTTTTTATTCATCACTGTATGGTGAGATATGAAGCATTAATTATTCATCATGTAATCAATGTTTAACTGCTGGTTAATAGTTCCTAATATACTTCAAGGAAATCATCTTTTGTTTACTTGGAGAATCAATTCCTGTACATTGAAATGAAAATACCCTCTTAACTCCAGGAGTCAGACTACAGTTCTCTCCATTTCTTAATGCCACAGAAGCCAAGACCTGGAAGCAAGGGCTATTCTAAGTTTTATACAGCCTGAAGTTTATATAATTTCAGAAGGTCGTCTTTAAGAAAAATTGTACAAAATTATAAATATAAAATTATATCTTCAGAATAAGAAAGGAGATCACAATGAATTACTGTTATCTTGGGGATTCAGGTCTCTTTCTCCTGAAATCTCTTTAGGCTATTTACCAGAAATGCTGCAAAGGAGTGCAGCCTTTTTTTTTTTTTTTTTTTTTTTGCGGTACCCGGGCCTCTCATTGTTGTGGCCTCTCCCGTTGCGGAGCACAGGCTCCGGACGCGCAGGCTTAGCAGCCATGGCTCCCGGGCCTAGCCACTCCGCGGCATGAGGGATCTTCCCGGACCGGGACACGAACCCGGGTCCCCTGCATCGGCAGGCGGACTCTCAACCACTGCGCCACCAGGGAAGCCCTAGGAGTGCAGCCTTTTTATCTCTTCCCATCATAACTTTCTGCAACTCCCAGCCTTTATAAGGGCCCTTATTAAGTGAAGAATCTTGAAGCTTAAGCTTCCCTTGCTTCTCAGTAAATCTACCTCTGGTTGGAACGTATCTTTGGTTATCTAGTCCAAACCTGCCAAATCATCATCCACTCCATTTTTCAAGTTCTGTGTAGATGATGAGCTCATATCTAAGATGAGCTCACTATTCTTTGATGAAAGGAAATTTCAGTATTACTGTTTTTCATAAATGTTAATGATTTGCCCCGTCTTTCCCATGAAAGTTAATCAAACATTTAAATTATATTATCAAGTGGGTAAGAAGAGTTTATCCCTTAACAAATACGTATGGATTCTATACACTCCTTTCTCTCACTGCTTTATGTGAGTCTTCATCAATTCTTGCTTGACTCATTGCAATATATTCCTATGTATTATGACTACTTCTATATCAGGCTTTATCCAAGTCTCTCATTTTATCTTTATGCTACCCCTAGATAAATCTTTTAAAAATGAAATTTGATGTACTACTCTTTTGCTTAAAATTCTCCAATGGCTCCTCATTTCCTTACCTTAATCTACCTCATCAGCCTCATGTCCTGGCACTCTTACATTATTGGACCCTGACCATATAGCAATTCCGTGGCCTAGACTTCCTGTCTCATTGTTCTGTGGTCTTTCACATAATGCTTTCTGCCATCTTCCATTTGACATCAGAAAGAGTCCTCCTCATCCTTCAAGTATAACTCATATGTCACTTCCGTTGACCGTTTGCCAGCCCTGCAACCACAAGTAGGGTTAGGCTTTAATTCCTTGTCCCTATAACACTTTTTGCATATCTTGAATATGATTTTTACCCTGTTTTATTATAACTACTTATGTGTTACTTTTCCTCAGTTGATTGAGAGCCTCTTTTATACCTATTCACTACATCCATGTACCAGGAGCTATTCCCATCCCTCTGCATGTATCACTCATTTAATCCTTACAACAACTTTATGAATTTACAATAGAAACATTTCAGGCACACACAGTATGTAGTCCAAGGTCACACAGATAGTAAGGAATAGAGCTGTATTCCAGAGTCTTATTCCAGAGTCTGTGCTTTTAATCACTATAGTAACACATTGGAATCACTAATGAATAGCGGGATGACTATTTCACAGAAAATGCTCAGTAAACATTGGTGATTGAACCAAAGAAACATGAAATTCCTTTAGCTTCTTTTGGTAGCCAGAATGTATAGCTGCACTGATGTGTTTGGGGATACCTACTATTTTTCTTAATTTTATTTTTTAATTTATTTTTATACAGGTCCTTATTAGTTATCTATATTATACATATTAGTGTATATATGTCAATCCCAATCTCCCAATTCATCCCACCACCACCATCCACCACCCCCACGTTCCCCCCTTGGTGTCCATACATTTGTTCTCTACATCTGTGTCTCTATGTCTGCCTTGCGGACCAGTTCATCTATAACATTTTTCTAGATTCCACATATATACATTAATATACAATATTTGTTTTTCTCTTTCTGACTTACTTCACTCTGTATGACAGTCTATAAACCATCCACATCTCTACAAATGACCCAATTTTGTTCCTTTTCATGGCTGAGTAATATTCAATTGTATGTATGTAACACATCTTCTTTATCCATTCATCTGTCGATGGGCATTTTGTTGCTTCCATGTCCTGGCTATTGTAAATACTGCTGCAATGAACACTGGGGTGCATGTGTCTTTTTGAATTATGGTTTTCTCTGGAGATATGCCCGGTAGTGGGATTGCTGGGTCATATGGTAATTCTATTTTTAGTTTTTTAAGGAACCTCCATACTGTTCTCCATAGTGGCTGTATCAATTTACATTCCCACCAACAGTGCGAGAGAGCTCCCTTTTCTCCACACCCTCTCCAACATTTGTTGTTTGTAGATTTTCTGATAATGCCCATTCTAACTGGTATGAGGTGATACCTCGCAGTTTTGATTTGCATTTCTCATAATTGGTGATGTTGAGCAGCTTTTCATGTGTTTGTTGGCCATCTGTATGTCTTTTTTTGGAGGAATGTCTGTTTAGGTCTTCCACCCATTTTTTTATTGGGTTGTTTGTTTTTTTAATATTGAGCTGCATGAGGTGTTTATATACTTTGGAGATGAATCTTTTGTCCACTGATTTGTTTGCAAATATTTCCTCCCATTCTGAGGGATGTGTTTTTGTCTTGTTTATAGTTTCCTTTGCTATGCAAAAGCTTTTAAGTTTCATTAGGTCCCATTTGTTTATTTTTGTTTTTATTTCCATTAATCTAGGAGGTAGGTCAAAAACATCTTGTGACTTATGTCAAAGAGTGTTCTTCCTCTGTTTTCCTTTACGAGTTTTATAGTGTCCAGCCTTACATTTAGATGTTTAATCCATTTTGATTTTATTTTTGTGTATGGTGTTAGGAAGTATTCTACTTTCATTCTTTTACATGTAGCTGCCCAGTTTTCCCAGCACCATTTATTGAAAAGGCTGTCTTTTCTCCATTGTATATCCTTGCCTCCTTTGTCATAGATTAGTTGACCATAAGTGCATGGGTTTATGTCTGGGCTTTCTATCCTGTTCCATTGATCTATATTTCTGTTTCTGTGCCAGTACCATATTGTCTTGCTTACTATAGCTTTGTGTTATAGTCTGAAGTCTGGGAGTCTGATTGCTCCAGCTCCGTTTTTTTCCCTCCATATTTCTTTGGCTATTTGGGGTCTTTTGTGTCTCCATACAATTTTAAGATTTTTTGTTCTAGTTCTGTAAAAAATGCCATTGGTAATTTGATAGGGATTGTGTTGAATCTGTAGATTGCTTTGGGTAGTATAGTCATTTTCACAATATTGATTCTTCCAATCCAAGAACATGGTATATGTCTCCATCTGTTTGTGTCATCTTTGATTTCTTTCATCAGTTTCTTATAGTTTTCTGAGCACAGGTCTTTTACCTTCTTAGGTAGGTTTATTCCTAGGTATTTTATTCTTTTTGTTGCAATGGTAAATGGGAGCGTTTCCTTAATTTCTCTGTCTGATCTTTCATTGTTAGTGTATAGGATTACAAGAGATTTCTGTGCATTAATTACATATCCTACAACTTTACCAAATTCATTAATTAGCTCTAGTAGTTTTCTGGTGGCATCTATAGGATTCTCTATGTATAGTATCATGTCATCTGCAAACTGTGAGAGTTTTACTTCTTCTTTTCCAATTTGGATTCCTTTTATTTCTCTTTCTTCTCCTATTGCCTTGCCTAGGACTTCCAAAACTATGTTGAATAATAGTGGTGAGAGTGGGCATCCTTGTCTTGTTCCTGATCTTAGAGTAAATGCTGTCAGTTTTTCACCATTGAGAATGATGTTTGCTGTTGGCTTGTCATATATGACCTTTATTATGTTGAGGTAGGTTCCCTCTATGACCAATTTCTGGAGAGTTTTTTATTATAAATTGGTGTCAAATTTGTGAAAAGCTTTTTCTGCATCTGTTGATCATATGGTTTTTATTCTTCCATTTGTTAATATGGTATATCACATTGATTGATTTGCTTATATTGGAGAATCCTTGAAGCCCTGGGATAAAGCCCACTTGATCATGGTGTATGATCCTTTTTTTTTTTTTTTTTTTTTAAACATCTTTATTGGGGTATAATTGCTTTACAATGGTGTGTTAGTTTCTGCTTTATAACAAAGTGAATCAGTCATACATAAACATATGTTCCCATATGTCTTCCCTGTTGCGTCTCCCTCCCTCCCACCCTCCCCATCCCACCCCTCCAGGCTGTCACAAAGCACCGAGCCAATATCCCTGTGCCATGCGGCTGCTTCCCACTAGCTATCTACCTTACTGCGTTTGTTAGTGTGTATATGCCCATGACTCTCTCTCGCCCTGTCACAGCTCACCCTTCCCCCTCCCCATAACCTCAAGTCCGTTCTCTAAGAGGTCTGCGTCTTTATTCCTGCTTTACCCCTAGGTTCTTCATGACATTTTTTTCTTAAATTCCATATATATGTGTTAGCATACGGTATTTGTCTTTTTCTTTCTGACTTACTTCACTCTGTATGACAGACTCTAGGTCTATCCACCTCATTACAAATAGCTCAATTTCGTTTCTTTTTATGGCTGAGTAATATTCCATTGTATATATGTGCCACATCTTCTTTATCCATTCATCCGATGACGGGCACTTAGGTTGTTTCCATCTCCGGGCTATTGTAAATAGAGCTGCAATGAACATTTTGGTACATGACTCTTTTTGAATTTTGGTTTTCTCAGGGTATATGCCCAGTAGTGGGATTGCTGGGTCATATGGTAGTTCTATTTGTAGTTTTTTAAGGAACCTCCATACTGTTCTCCATAGTGGCTGAACCAATTCACATTCCCACCAGCAGTGCAAGAGTGTTCCCTTTTCTCCACATCCTCTCCAGCATTTATTGTTTCTAGATTTTTTGATGATGGCCATTCTGACTGGTGTGAGATGATATCTCATTGTAGTTTTGATTTGCATTTCTCTAATGATTAATGATGTTGAGCATTCTTTCATGTGTTTGTTGGCAGTCTGTATATCTTCTTTGGAGAAATGTCTATTTAGGTCTTCTGCCCATTTTTGGATTGGGTTGTTTGTTTTCTTGTTATTGAGCTGCATGAGCTGCTTGTAAATTTTGGAGATTAATCCTTTGTCGGTTGCTTCATTTGCAAATATTTTCTCCCATTCTGAGGGTTGTCTTTTGGTCTTGTTTATGGTTTCCTTTGCTGTGCAAAAGCTTTGAAGTTTCATTAGGTCCCATTTGTTTATTTTTGTTTTTATTTCCATTACTCTAGGAGGTGGGTCAGAAAGGATCTTGCTGTGATTTATGTCATAGAGTGTTCTGCCTATGTTTTCCTCTAAGAGTTTGATAGTTTCTGGCCTTACATTTAGGTCTTTAATCCATTTTGAGCTTATTTTTGTGTATGGTGTTAGGGAGTGATCTAATCTCATACTTTTACATGTACCTGTCCAGTTTTCCCAGCACCACTTATTGAAGAGGCTGTCCTTTCTCCATTGTACATTACTGCCACCTTTATCAAAGATAAGGTGTCCATATGTGCATGGGTTTATCTCTGGGCTTTCTATCCTGTTCCGTTGATCTATCTTTCTGTTTTTGTGCCAGTACCATACCGTCTTGATGACTGTAGCTCTGTAGTATAGTCTGAAGTCAGGGAGCCTGATTCCTCCAGTTCCTTCTTTCGTTCTCAAGATTGCTTTGGCTATTCGGGGTCTTTTGTGTTTCCATACAAATTGTGAAATTTTTTGTTCTATTTCTGTGAAAAATGCCAGTGGTAGTTTGATAGGGATTGCATTGAATCTATAGATTGCTTTGGGTAGTAGAGTCATTTTCACAATGTTGATTCTTCCAATCCAAGAACATGGTATATCTCTCCATCTATTTATATCATCTTTAATTTCTTTCATCAGTGTCTTATAATTTTCTGCATACAGGTCTTTTGTCTCCTTAGGTAGGTTTATTCCTAGATATTTTATTCTTTTTGTTGCAATGGTAAATTGGAGTGTTTTCTTGATTTCACGTTCAGATTTTTCATCATTAGTATATAGGAATGCCAGAGATTTCTGTGCATTAATTTTGTATCCTGCCACTTTACCAAATTCATTGATTAGCTCTAGTAGTTTTCTGGTAGCATCTTTAGGGTTCTCTATGTATAGGATCATGTCATCTGCAAACAGTGACAGCTTTACTTCTTCTTTTCCAATTTGGATTCCTTTTATTTCCTTTTCTTCTCTGATTGCTGTGGCTAAAACTTCCAAAACAATGTTGAATAATAGTGGTGAGAGTGGGCAACCTTGTCTTGTTCCTGATCTTAGTGGAAATGCTTTCAGTTTTTCACCATTGAGGATGATGTTTGCTGTGGGCTTGTCATATATGGCCTTTATTATGTTGAGGAAAGTTCCCTCTATGCCTACTTTCTGCAGGGTTTTTATCATAAATGGGTGTTGAATTTTGTCAAAAGCTTTCTCTGCATCTATTGAGATGATCATATGGTTTTTCTCCTTCAATTTGTTAATATGGTTTATCACATTGATAGATTTGCGTATATTGAAGAATCCTTGCATTCCTGGAATAAACCCCACTTGATCATGGTGTATGATCCTTTTAATGTGCTGTTGGATTCTGTTTGCTAGTATTTTGTTGGTGTATGATCCTTTTAATGAGTTGTTGGATTCTGTTTGCTAGTATGTTGTTGAGGATTTTTACATCTGTATTCATTAGTGATATTGGTCTGTAATTTTCTTTTTTTGTAGTATCTTTGTCTGGTTTTGGTATCAGGATGATGGTGGCCTCATAGGATGAGTTTGGGAGTAATCCTTCCTCTGCAATTTTTTGGAAGAGTTTGAGAAGGATGGGTGTTAGCTCTTCTCTAAATGTTTGACAGAATTCACCCGTGAAGCCATCTGGTCCTGGGCTTTTGTTTGTTGGAAGATTTTTAATCATAGTTTCCATTTCATTACTTGTGATTGGTCTGCTCATATCTTCTATTTCTTCCTGGTTCAGTCTTGGAAGGTTTTACCTTTCTAAGAATTTGTCCATTCTTCCAGGTTGCCCATTTTATTGGCATAGAGTTGCTTGTAGTAGTCTCTTAGGATGCTTTGTATTTCTGCGGTGTCTGTGGTAACTACTCCTTTTTCATTTATAATTTTATTGATTTGAGTACTCTCCCTCTTTTTCTTGATGAGTCTGGCTAATGGTTTATCAATTTTGTTTATCTTCGCAAAGAACCACATTTTAGTTTTATTGATATTTGCTATTGTTTTCTTTGTTTCTATTTCATTTATTTCTGCTCTGATCTTTATGATTTCTTTCCTTCTACTAACTTTGGGTTTTGTTTGTTCCTCTTTCCATAGTTCCTTTAGGTGTAAGGTTAGATTGTTTATTTGAGCTTTTTCTTGTTTCTTGAGGTGGGGTTGTATTGTTATAAACTTCCCTCTTAGAACTGCTTTTGCTGAATCCCATAGGTTTTAGATCATCATGTTTTTGTTGTCACTTTTCTCTAGGTATTTTTTGATTTCCTCTTTGATTTCTTCAGTGATCTTTTGGTTATTTAGTCATGTATTGTTTAGCCTCCATGAGTTTGTGTTTTTTACGTTTTTTCCCCTGTAATGTATTTCTAATCTCATAGCGTTGTGGGCAGAAAAGATGCTTGATATTATTTCAATTTTGTTAAGTTTTTCAAGGCTTGATTTGTGACCCAAGATGTGTTCTTTCTTGGAGAATGTTCCAAGTGCAGTTGAGAAGGAAGTGTAATCTGCTATTTTTGGATGGAATGTCCTATAAATATCAATGAAGTCTATGTGGTCTGTTGTGTCATTTGAAGCTTGTGTTTCCTTATTAATTTTCTGTCTGGATGATATATCCATTGGTATAAGTTAGGTGTTAGAGTCCCCCACTATCATTGTGTTACTGTCAATTTCCTCTTTTACAGCTGTTAGATTTGCCTTATGTATTGAGGTGCTTCTATTTTGGGTCCATATATATTTATAATTGTTATATATCCTTCTTGGATTGATCTTTTATTATTATGTATTGTCCTTCCTTTTCTCTTATAAAATTCTTTATTTCAGAGTGTATTTTATCTGAAATGAGTATTGCTATTCTAGCTTTCTTTTGATTTCCACATGCATGGAATAACTTTTTCCATTCCCTCACTTTCACTCTGTATATGTCCCTAGGTCTGAAGTGGGTCTCTTGTAGACAGCATACATATGGGTCTTGTTTTGTATCCATTCAGTGAGCCTGTGTCTTTTGGTCAGAGCATTTAATCCATTTACATTTAAGGTAATTATCAATATGTATATTCCTATTACCATTTTCTTGTTTTGTGTTTCTTTCTGTAGGTCTTTTCCTTCTCTTGTGTTTCCCACTTAGAGAAGTTCCTTTAGCATTTGTTGTAGAGCTGGTTTGGTGGTGCTGAAGTCGCTTACGTTTTGCTTGTTTGTAAAGCTTTTGATTTCTCTGTTGAATGTGAATGAGATTCCTGTCAGGTAGACTAATATTTGTTGTAGATTCTTCCCTTTTATCACTTTAAATATATTGTGCCACTCCCTTTTTGCTTGTAGAGTTTCTGCTGAGAAATCAGCTGTTAACCTTATGGGAGTTCCCTTGTATGTTATTTGTCATTTTTCCCTTGTTGCTTTTAATAATTTTTCTTTGGCTTTAATTTTTGTCAGTTTGAGTACTATGTGTTTTGGCCTGTTTCTCCTTGGGTTTATACTGCCTGGGACTCTGTGTGCTTCCTGGACTTGGGTGGCTACTTCCTTTCCCATGTTAGGGTAGTTTTCAATTATAATCTCTTCAAATATTTTCTTGGGTCCTTTCTCTCTCTCTTCTCCTTCTGGGACCCCTATAATACGAATGTTGGTGCACTTAATATTGTCCCAGAAGTCTCTTAATCTGTCTTCATTCCTTGTCATTCTTTTTTCTTTATTCTGTTCTGTGGCAGTGAATTCCACCATTCTGTCTTCCAGGTCACTTATCCGTTCTTCTGCCTCAGTTATTCTGCTCTTGATTCCTTCTAGTGTAATTTTCATTTCAGTCATTGTGTTGTTCATCTCTGTTTGTTTGTTCTTTAATTCCTCTAGGTGTTTGTTCTTTAATTCTTCTAGGTTTTTGTTAAACATTTCTTCCATCTGCTTGCTCTTTGCCTCCATTCTTTTTCCAAGGTCCTGGATCATCTTCACTCTAATTATTCTGAATTCTTTTTCTGGAAGGTTGCCTACCTCCACTTCATTTAGTTGTTTTTCTGGGGTTTTATCTTGTTCCTTCATCTGGTGCATAGTCCTCTGCCTTTTCATTTTGTTTATCTTTCTGCAAATGTGGATTTTTCCCATAGGCTGCAGGATTGTAGTTCTTCTTGCTTCTGCTGTCTGCCCTCTGGTGGATCAGGCTATCTAGGAGGCTTGTCTAAGCTTCATGGTGGAAAGGACTTGGGTGGTTAGAATTGGGTGTTGTTTTGGTGGCAGAGCTCAGTAAAACTTTAACCTGTATGTCTGCTGATATGTGGGGCTGAGTTCCCTCCCTGTTGGTTGTTTGGCCTGAGGTGACCCAGCCTTGGAGCCTACAGGCCCTTTGGTGGGGCTAATGGTAGACTCTGTGCGGGCTCACACCAAGCAGTACTTCCCAGAACTTCTGCTGCCAGTGTCCTTGTCCCCATGATGAGCCACAGCCACCCCCCACCTCTGCAGGAGACCCTCCAACACTATCAGGTAGGTCTGGTTTAGTCTCCTATGGGGTCACTGCTCCTTCCCCTTGGGTACTGATACACCCACGACTTTGTGTGTTCCCTCCAATAGTGGAGTCTCTGTTTCCTGCAGACCTGTTGAAGTCCTGCAGTCAAATCCTGCTAGACTTCAAAGTTTGATTCTCTGGGAATTCCTCCTCCCATTGCCAGACCTCCAGTCTGGGAAGCCTGTTGTGGGGCTCAAATCTTCAGTTGGTGGACTTCTGTGGTATAATTGTTTTCCAGTTTGTGAGTCACGCACGCAGCGGTTATGGGATTTGATTTTATTTTGATTGCCCCCTTCCTACCATGTCATTGCAGCTTCTCCTTTCTTTGGATGTGAGGTATCTTTCTTGGTGAGTTCCAGTGTCTTCCTGTTGATGATTGTTCAGCAGTTAGTTGTGATTCTGCTGCTCTCGCAAGAGGGAGTGAGCACAGGTCCTTCTACTCCACCATCTTGAACCAATCTCTGGAGAGCTTGCTGGGGTCAGTATTCCTTTTGGTTTTATTTTTAGACAGTATGTATTTTTGAGGACATCTGTGCAATAATATGCATTTTTCAAGTTTTCTCTTACTTTCAGCCTTTTCTGGAGGAAGGACTAATTATGATTCTGCATTGTTGGTTATTACTTAATCATACAGGCTGCAATACAACAATGATATAAGATGACTACATTGATTTTTGTTTCATTGCCTTCCTAGTCTTTTGATCAGGCAAATGCAGAGCTTTGAAAGCCTCTTTTTTTATGGTGAGCCAAGATCACATACATGTTCCCTGGAGAAGTGGATTTACTGAGGAGGGAATATTAACTCCTTCAGGGAAGGAGGCACCATTTGGTAAATTGTTCTATCCAGAGCTCTAAATGATATCCAGAAAGAGGTCATTTCTCTCACATGGGTGAGCATTTTGTTTTCTGAGAGAGTCTTCCCCACCTGACTATAGTTGGATCATTGTGGTTACTTTTCTGTTAAAGGTAAGATTTTGGAAGTTAATTGGCTGGATAGGATGGGAAAGTCATATGAGCTTTGCTAATTTTCCAGCATAATGGGGTTCTTTTTTTTTTTTTTCTTTATTTCCAGGTGCTTCTCATTTTAATTTTATCTTCCAAAGGTAGTTACTTGTATGATTTGGGTTTCCTTCTTTAAGAGATCATTTAACTGAAGTAGGCTGCAGAGTGGCAGTTGCTAGGACACCCTGAATCCCAATTCCCCATTTCCAGGGGGCATTTTAATTCAGAATAACAGTTACATGTTGTTCCTTGTCTACTTCCTAGATACTTTCAGATAGTTTTCAGTTTAAAATGCCTTGTGTCAGATAAGAGATCAGAAGAAAATATAGATAAGTAAAACAGTGTTTTAGAAAGCAGAAAAATACATTTTTTTGCATACCATTTTTTTTTTTTTTGAAAACAAAGTTTACATATTTCTCTGTGGAGAGAGGATTTTTTTTTTTTGCTGGTGGGGGGAACTTTTTATATTCCTGGAATAAAGGAAAAATACAAAACAAATAGGAGAAATAAGCACCTTATTATTCTGGAAAATCAACTGTACTTTTTAACTTGATTTATATAAAGAAAATAAGCCAACATTTAAAGGGCAAAAACATATGCTATTTAAGTTACTGAATTCTCAAAATAACTCTCAATGGACAAACACAGAAAAATAAAATAAATTTTACAATTTCAAAGATCCATTTTTACAGATTCTTATGGCTTTTCTTTTTGACAAGTTTATGTTTCTGGTTAGGTTTATAACAATAATTTCCTTTTGCATAGCATTTTATGATTTCCTCTGGGAAGTTCTCTGTCATAGCACTTGATGCTTTAAATTGAAATAATCTACTTGTGTGGATCACTGCTTCAGCTTGAATATAAGCTCCATGAAGATGGGGACTGACTTCATCTTTGTATTTCCAGTGCCCAGCACAGGGTCTGGAATGGAATAGACCTTGAAAGTGTTGCCACAATGACTTTGTGATTTATATTACTTAAAAACTTTGGGAGTTTGCCTTTATTTATATATTCATTTAACAGATATTTATTTAATACCTAGTTTCAGCTGGACACTGTGACAGGTGTTGGGGATACAACAAAAAGAAACAGAAAAATATTCCGGAGCTTACATTCTTGCCAGAGGGGGCAGAAATAATCCTTATAGTAAATAAGTAATTCTTATGGTATGCTTAAACGTGTTGAGTGCTATAGGAAAATTAGGACAGGTGACAGGAATCAGAAATGTGGGGAAAGTTTGCAATATTTATGGTGGTCAGATTGGTCTCATTGAAGAGGTGAGATTTAAGCAACAACTTGAAGAATGTTGAGGAGTCACCCATGTGGAGATGTGGAGAAAGAGAATTTTAGGAAGACGTAGTAGCCTTTGCAAATCCCCTAAAGTTGAGGTGTGCCTGAATTATAAGAGAAATAGCAAGAAGGCCAAGTTGTGTGAGAATAGTAGGAGGTGAAATCAGACAGGTGAAAGGGAAATAGATCATAAAGGATCTTTAAAAAACATTTTGTTTTACTCTGAATGAAATGCTAAACCTCTTGAGGGTTTTGAACAAGGTGCAACATGATCTCTCATGTTTTGGAAAGATTACTTTGGTGATTTTGTTGAGAATAGAATATAGCAGGGCAAACAAGTAGACTAGTTAGGAATAGTCCAGTTGGGAGAAGATAGTGGCTTGGATCAAGGTGATATCTGTGGAGGTAGTGAGAAGTAGTTGGATTCTAGATCTATTTGAAAGGATTCCTTTCTTTTTGTATGCTGGAACATCCTTTTAATCATTATATAAGTATGGCCTTCCTCTTACAGATTATGCTGTTTTAAATTGAATGACTGAAGAGATACTGGTATCTTTACCATAGATATGAATAACAACTAACCCTTGTCTTTTAAAAATATTTTTATTGGAGTATAGTTGGTTTACAATGTTGTGTTAGTTTCAGGAGTGCAGCAAATTGAATCAGTTATACATATACATATATTCACTCTTATTTAGATTCTTTTCCCATATAGGCCATTACAGAGTATTGAGTAGGGTTCCCTGTGCTATACAGTAGGTCCTTATTAGTTACCTATTTTATATATAGTAGTGTGTATGTGTCAATCCCAATCTCCCAGTTTGTCCCCCCCTCTCCCCCCAGTAACCATAAGTTTGTTTTCTACATCTGTGACTCTCTCTCTGTTTTGTAAATAAGTTCATTTTTTTTAAGATTCCACATATAAGCAGTATTATATGGTATTTGTCTTTCTGTGTCTGACTTACTTCACTCAGTATGACAATCTCTAGGTCCATACATGTTGCTGCAAATGGCATTATTTTGTTCTTTTTTATGGCTGAGTAATATTCCATTGTACATATGTACCACATCTGCTTTACCCATCCCTCTGTTGATGGACATTTAGGTTGCTTCCATGTCCTGGCTATTGTAAATAGTGCTGCAGTGAACATAGGGGTGCATGTATCTTTTTGAATTATGGTTTTCTCTGGGTATATGCCCAGTAGTGGGATTATTGGATAATGTGGTAGCTCTGTTTTTAGGTGGTTTTTTTTTTTTTTTTTTTTTTTTTTTGCGGTACGCGGGCCTCTCACTGCTGTGGCCTCTCCTGCTGCGGAGCACAGGCTCCAGACCGCAGGCTCAGCAGCCATGGCTTATGGGCCCAGCTGTGCCATGGCATGTGGGATCTTCCTGGACCGGGGCATGAACCCACATCCCCCACATTGGCAGGTGGACTCTCAACCACTGTGCCACCAGGGAAGCCCTGTTTTTAGTATTTTAAGGAACCTCCATACTGTTCTCCATAGTGTCTGTACCAATTTACATTCCCACCAACAGTGTAGGAGGGTTCCCTTTTCTCCACACTGTATCCACCATTTACTGTTTGTAGATTTTTTGATGATGGCCATTCTGACTGGTGTGAGATGATACCTCATTGTAGTTTTGATTTGCATTTCTCTAATAATTAGCTATGTTGAGCATCTTTTCTTGTGCTTTTTGGCCATCTGTATGCCTTCTTTGGAGAAATGTCTATTTAGATCTTACCCCCATTTTTTGATTAAGTTGTTGTGGTTTTTTTCGATATTGAGCTGCATGAGCAGTTTTGGAGATTAATCCCTTGTTGGTTGCTTTGTTTGCAAATATTTTCTCCCAGTCTGAGGGTTGTCTTTTCATTTTGTTTGTGGTTTACTTTGCTGTGCAAAAGCTTTTAAGTTTAACTAGGTCCCATTTTTTTATTTTACTCTAGGAGGTGGATCAAAAAACATCTTACTGTGATTTATGTCAGAGAGTGTTCTTCCTATGTTTTCCTTTAACAGTTTTATAGTATCTGTCTTTAAGATTATTAATCCATTTGGAGTTAATTTTTGTGTATGGTGTTAGGAAGTGTTCTAATTTCATTCTTTTACATGTAGCCATCCAGCTTTCCCAGAACCACTTATTGAAGGGACTGTCTTTTCCCATTGTATATTCTTGCCTCTTTTGTCATAGTGACCACAAGTGCGAGAGTTTATCTCTGAGCTTTCTATCCTATTCCATTGATCTATATTTCTGTTTTTGTGCCAGCACCATAGTGTTTTGATGACTGTAGCTTTGTAGTATAGTCTGAAGTTAGGGAGCCTGATTCCTCCAGCTCTGTTTTTCTTTCTCAAGATTGCTTTGGCTATTCGTGGTCTTTTGTGTTTCCAAGAAAATTGTAAAATTTTTTGTTCTACTTCTGTAAAAATGCCATTGGAAGTTAGGTAGGAATTGCATTGAATCTGTAGATTGCTTTGGTTAGTATAGTCATTTTGACAATATTGATTCTTCCAATCCAAGAGCATGGTATATGTCTCCATCTGTTTGTGTCATCTTTGATTTCTCAGTGTCTTATAGTTTTATGACTATAAATCTTTTGCCTCCTTAGGTAAGTTTATTCCTATGTATTTTTTTCTTTCTGATGCAGTGGTAAATGGAATTGTTTTCTTAATTTCCCTTTCTGATCTTTCAGTGTTAGTATATAGGAATGCAAGAAATTTCTGTGTATTAATTTTGTTTCCTGAAACTTTACCAAATTAGTTGATGAGCTCTAGTAAATTTTTGGTAGTGTATTTAGGATTTTCTATGTATAGTATCATGTCATCTGCAAACAGTGACAGTTTTACTTCCTCTTTTCCAGTTTGGATTCCTTTTATTTCTTTTTCTTCTCTTATTGCTGTGGCTAGGACTTTCCAAACTCTGTTGAATAAAAGTGGCAAGAGAAGATATCCTTGTCTTTTTTGTGGTCTTCGAGGAAATGCTTTCAGTTTTTCACCATTGAGAATGATATTCGCTATGGGTTTGTCATATGTGGCCATTATTACATTGAGGTGGATTCCCTCTTTGCCCACTTTCTGGTGAGTTTTTATCATAAATCTGTGTTGAATTTTGTCAGAAGTTTTTTCTGCATCTATTGAGATGATCATATGGTTTTTATTCTTCAGATTATTAATGTGGTGTATCACATTGACTTATTTGCATGTATTGAAGAATCCTTGCATCCCTGAGATAAATCCCACTTGATTACAGTGTTTGATCTTTTTAATGGGTTGTTGGATTCTGTTTGCTAGTGTTTCGTTGAGGGATTTTGTGTCTACGTTCATCAGTGATATTGGCCTGTAATTTTCTTTTCTTTTTTTTTTTTTGCAATATCTTTGTCTAGTTTTGGGATCAGGGTGATGGTGGCCTTGTTAAATGATCTTGGGAATGTTGCTTCCTCTGCAGTTTTTTGGTAGAACTTCAGAAGGATAGATGTTAACTCTTCTCTAAATGTTTGATAGAATTCTCCTGTGAAGCCATCTGGTCCTGGACTTTTGTTTGTTGGAAAATTTTAAATCACAGTTTCAATTTCAGTACTTGTTGGTCTGTTCATATTTTCTATATTTTCTTAGTTCTGTCTTGGAAGGTTGTACCTTTCTAAGAATTTGTCCATTTCTTCTATGTTGTCCATTTTATTGGCATATAGTTGCTTGTGGTAGTCTCTTATGATCCTGAAAGGATTCCTTGATAGATTAGTTATTCAGTATGAAATTAAGACTCAAGGATGACTCCAATAATTTTGGGCTCAAGCACTGACTAGGTAGTTATATACATGATCTCATTTAATCTTTATATGAATAGTATGAATAAAATCTTTTTTATCTCCTTTTGACAGACAAGAAAACTGAGGTCTAGAGCATGCTGGAGATTTGCCCAAAGCCTTAAAATTACTAAGTGGCAGAGCTATGATTCAAGTTTATGTCTGTCAACCTTAGGATTATGATCTTTTCAATACATAAGAACAGAATAGGGCTTCCCTGGTGGCGCAGTGGTTGAGAGTCCACCTGCCGATGCAGGGGACATGGGTTCGTGCCCCAGTCTGGGAGGATCCCACATGCTGCGGAGCGGCTGGGCCCGTGAGCCATGGCCACTGAGCCTGTGCGTCCAGAGCCTGTGCTCCGCAATTGGAGAGGCCATAACAGTGAGAGACCCGCGTACCGCAAAAAAAAAAAAAAAAAAAAAAGAACAGAATAGACAGTCTTCCCTAAAATTTGTACCAGTGACTTTATACCATTTTTGGCATTTAAAATTTCCACATCTTTCTTGATGCAATGCCATTATCCTTAAATAAAAACTTAATATAAAAAGTAGTTAGAGGCTAGATATATTCCAGGAGTGCCTGGAAGAAACAAATCCAAAACTTCAAAAACCCAGAAGGATCATGCCCTCCCAGAAGGATCTTACAGATATTCTTACAGATAAAGCTCCAATGTAGGTGAGTTTAAAAACAAAAATTTTAAAACACACTAGGAAACAATGTAGTGGATGGAAGATAGGAATCTCAACAAATACTAGGATTAAACTCCAAGGACTTCCAAAGAGGAGGTATAAGCCCATTTGTTTAAAATGATTAAAGCCATAAAGGGAAGAATCATAAACTAAAGAGAACATATCATAAAAAGAGATTATACTTGTTTATAAAAGAACCAAATAGAACATCTGAAAGTGAAATATATATAATCATTGACATTAAAAACTCTGAAGTTGGGTTAAATATCTAATTAGATACCACTGAAGAGAGATTAATGAAGTAGAAGCCAGAACTGAGGAGCACAGAGATGTATAGAAATGAAATATATAGAAGAGCAGTTGTCATATTAAGATGAGGAATTCCAGAAGAAAATCACATAGAAGCAATATTCAAAATAATGACTTACGAAAGACATGAATCTTTCATATTGTAAGTACAACTCCTGAAAAATAAGTAAAAATATATCCTTGAAATCTTTCTCCCCAATATGTTACAATGAAATTGCAGAATACTATAGATAAAGAGAAGTTCTTCAAAACAACTAGGGAGAAATATACAATATTTTAAGATGAATGATTGTTCTGAGGTTCTTGAATTTTAAGAATAGGAAGGTAGAATTATTTAAATTTATACTTTATATCAGGTATTGATCTTTGTATATTCTGGATACGAGTTCTTTGTGGAGGTGGCAAATATCTTCTCCCAGTCTGTGGCTTCTCTTTTCATATCTTAATGGTGTCTTTCAAAAACAAAAGTATCTTTTAATCCAATTTATCATTTTTTTCTTTAATATTTTATGTTTTTGGTGTTCTATATAAGAAATTTTTACTAATCAAAGACCACAAAATTTTTCTCCTGTTTTCTTCTACAAGTTTTATAATTTTAGGTTTTACATTTAGATCTATGATCCATTTGAGTTAATTTTTATATATGATTTTAAGTAAGAGTTGATACTTATTTTCAGCACCATTTTTTGAAAAGACTTTCATTTCCTCATTGAATTGCCTTGCAAGTCAATTGCTCATATATGTGTAGGTCTATTTCTGGACTCTATAATCTGTCCCATTGATCTATGTATCTATCTTTTTGAAATAGCAAGCTGTCTTGATTACTGTAACTTTTTAGCAGTTTTTTTCTCTTTTTTCTGTATTAAATTGCTTTGATTATACTAGGTTCTTTGAATTTTCTAATACAACTAGAGTAATCTAGTAAATTTCTACAAAAAGACTTCTGGGATTTGAATGTCATTGTATTGAATTTATATACATCAATTTGTGAGAAATGCCATCTTAACAAATTTTAGTCTTTCATCCATGAACATATGCCATATATTTCCACTTATTTAGGTATTCTTCAGATTCTTTCAGCAATATTTTGTAATTTTTAGGGTAGAAGTCCTGGACATCTGTGGTTAATTTCTAGGTGTTTGCAGTTTTAGTGTTACTGTGAATGGGATTCTCAAATTTTTATTTTCCATTTGCCTGCTGGTAGTACAATTGTTTGCTGCTGGTACAATTGATTTTGTATTTATATTCACTTTGTATCCTGTGACCTTGCTAAATTTGTTTTTAAGTTCAAGTAGTTGTTTTGTAGATTTTCTGAGATTTTCTATGTAAACGTTATCTTCTGTAAGTAAGGACACTTTTATTTCTTCTTTTGTAGTTTTTATGCCTTTCGTTTTTCTTGCATTATTGCAACAGTTTGGTGCTTCATAATGATGTTGAATAGATGTAGTGAAAGTGGACATCCTTTTCTTATTCTTGATCTCAAGGAGAAGCAATAAAATCTTACACCATTAAGTGTGCTATTAGCTATAAGTGGGTTTTATTGTTTGTTTTTTAATTGCATGTCACTTATCAGTTTCAGGACATTTCCAACTATTCTTAGTTTGAGAAAAGTTCTTTTTTAACATGAATGCATGTTGGATTTTGTCAAATGTTTTTTTCTGTATCTATTGAAATAACAATTGGTTATTCTCCTTTTCATTGTTGAAAGGGTGAATTACATTGCTTGATTTTCAAATGTTAAAACAACCTTGCATTCTTTGTTTATTTAACACTTTTTGTTCAATTTATCCTAAGTATTTTATGTTTTGTGATCCTATTATAAATGGAATTGTTTTTTAAATCTCATTTTGAGCTTATTCAATGCTCCTGCATAGATATACATTTAATTTTTGTATGACTTGTATCCTACACTGTTGCTGAAATAATTTTTTAGCTTAAATTGTTTTTTGTATGTGCATTCCTTAGGATTTTCTATATAAAAGATTGTATCATTAGCAAGTAGATATAATTTTACTTCTCCTTTTCAAATATGAATGCTTTTTTTTTTCTTTTTCTTGCCTACTTGCCCTTGCTAGAATATCTACTACAATGTTGAACAGAAATGGTGAGAGCAAACATGCTTATCCTACCCCAGATCTTAGGGTGAAAAACTTTCAGCCTTGCACCATTAACAATGGTAATTAGTTGTGGGATTTTTAAAAATTCCTTTCTGTTCATTTGTCTTCCAGTGTTTTTGTCTCATGAAAAGTATCAAATTTTGTGAAGTGCTTTTTCTGCATCTATTGAGATGATCATGTGATTTTTGTCCTTTATTCTAGTAATGTGGTATATTGCACTAATTGATTTTCATATCTTGAACCAACATTTGAATTTCATTGAATTTCAACATTAAATCCCACTTGTGGTTTACAGTCATTTTTGTATATTGCTGGATTTGGTTTGCTAGTATTTCATTGAGGATTTGGGGGGTCAATATTCATAAAGGGTATTGATGTGTAGTTTTTATGTGATGTCTTTGATTTTAGTATCAAGACCATCCTGGCCTCAAGGAATGAGTTTGGAAGTGTTCTCTCTTCTTCATTTTTGGGGAAGAGCTTGTTAAGGATTGGTGTTAACTTTCCTTTAAAAGTTCAGTAGAATTTACCAGTGAAGACATCTGCATTTGGATATTTCCTGGTGATAAGTTTTTTGATTATTATATCAGTATTTTTGTTTAGGTCTATACAGATATTAGTGTTTCTTCTTTAGTCAGTTTTGTTTGTGTCTTCCCAGAATTTTCCTCATATCATCTAGGTTATCTAATTTGTTAGCATACAATTGGTCATAGTATATCCTCTATTTAATTCCTGATTTTATGCATTTACTGTCCTTTTTTTTCTTAGACAATATAAAGATTCGTCTATTTTATTGATCACATAAAACAACAATTTTTGGTGTTATTGATTTTCTCTACTGTTTTTCTATTATTCGTTTACTTCCATCCTTTATTATTTCCTTTATTCTGCCTTCTTTGGGTTTAGTTTGCTTTATTTTTAAGCTTCAAAAGGTGAAATATAAGCAGATTACATTATTTCTTTAAGATGTTTCTTTCTTTAATATAAGCATATCCAGCTATATATTTCTGCATAAGTACTGCTTTCTATGCATCCTTAGCTTTTGATAGATAGTAGCTTTGTTTACATTCATGCTAAGGTATTTTATAAATTCCTTTCTGATTTCCTCTTTCACCCTCTTGGTTATTTAGGAAAGTGTTGTTTAATTTCTACATGTTTTTGAATTCCTTAAATTTCCTTCTGTTATTGATTTCTAATTTCCTTCTATTTTGTTTGGAGAGAATACTTTCCATGATTTCCTTATGTTAAATTTATTGAGACTTGTTTTATGCTCTACGTTTTAGTCTTTTCTGAAAAATATACCTGTAAAAGTGAGGAGAATGTATATTTTACTGTTGAGTAGAATGTTCTATATATCTAGCTGTTTTAGTGTTGCTCAATTCTTATATTTCCTTGTTGATATTCTAGTTGTTCTAGTTGTTTCTATTCATTATATAAAGTGGGATATTGAAGTTTTCAGCTATTATTGTTGACTTGTGTATTTGTCCCTTTAATTCTGACTGTTTCTGTGTTATTTGTTTTGGGACACTCTTGTTAGGTGCATTTATATTTGTAATTGCTATATCTTCTTAATGAATTGCCCTTTCTACATTATAAAATATCCTTCTTTGTGTGTACTAAAAATTTTTGTCTTAAAGTCAATTTTTCTGATATTAGTATATATAGGCATTCCAGCTCAGTTTTGCTTTGTTTGGTATATTATTTTCCTTCCTTCTACTTTCAACCTATTTGTGTGTTTGTATCTCAAATACATCTCTTGTAGACAGCATATGGTTGGCTCACTAAAAAAAAAAAATTCATTCTGACATATACTGCCTTTTAATTGGAGTGTTTAATCCACTTACATTTATTGTAATTACTGATAAGCTAAGATCATTTTGCTATTGCCTTTAAGTGGTTTATGCCTCCCTCCCTATTTATTCCTCTATAACTGCCTTCTATTGTGTTAGATAAGTATTATCTAGTGTACTATTTAATTCCCTTCTTACTGATTTTACTGTATTTTAATTTTTCTTTTCTTTTTTTTTACATCTTTATTGGAGTATAATTGCTTTACAATGGTGTGTTAGTTTCTGCTTTATAACAAAGTGAATCAGCCATACATATACATATGTTCCCATATCTCTAATTTTTCTTTTCTTAATGGTTGTCCTAGGGATTGCAATGAATATAATTTAATTGATAGCAGTCTAGTTTGAATTAATTTCAACTTAATTTCAATAATATGCATACATATTTATTGTCCTACAAATTACATCTGAATACATTATGTACACTCCATGCAGATTTGTAATTACTGCTTTGTGTGGTTGTCTTCTATATGTAGGAGAAAAAAATATCTACAAACATAAAATATGTTTATACTGTCTTTTTTTTTTTTGTGGTACATGGGCCTCTCACTGCTGTGGCCTCTCCTGCTGCAGAGCACAGGCTCTGGATGCGCAGGCTCACTGGCCACGGCTCACGGGCCCAGCCGCTCCGCAGCATGTGGGATCTTCCCAGGCTGGGACACGAACCTGTGTCCCCTGCATCGGCAGGCGGACCCTCAACCACTGCACCACCAGGGAAGCCCTATATACTGTCTTTTATATTTACCTATCTAGTTACATTTACTGGTGCTCTTTATTTCTTCATGTGGATTTCAGTTATTTTCTAATGTTCTTTCATTTCTACTAGAAGGACATCCTTTAGTTTTTCTTGTAGGGCAGGTATGATTATCTGCTAATGTCTTAATGTCTCTTCATTTTTGAAGAGTATTTCTGATGCCTATCAAATATTTTCTTTCAGCACTTTGAATATGTTATCCCTCTGCTTTCTGACTTCCATGTTTCTGATGAGAACTCAGCTGTTAATCTTACTGAGGATTCCTTGAACATAATGAGTTGCTATGATGTTTGTTGCTGTGTTCAAGAGTTTTTGGTCTTTGACTTTTGACAGTTTGATTATGTCTAAATATGGATCACTCCTTTTTCATAGGTGGAAGAAGGAAAAATTAAAAATTATTTTAATTTCAGATTTTTTTTGTCTTTTGGATCTGGCTTTTTATTCCAATCTAGCAATGTCTGCTTTTCACTGGAATGTTTATTTATATATTTGTTCTATTTTAGTGTAATTATTGATATGTTGTACTTAAATGAAATATCTTGGTATTCATTTTCTTACTGCCTCTTCTGTTTCTTGTTACTCTGTTGTTCTTTTACTGCCTTCATTTGGGTTAATAAAATTTTTGTTTAGTGTTATATATCTTCTGTATTGCATTCTTAGTAACATTATTTTATATTTACTTTAATGGTTTCTCTAGAACTAAAAATATGCAATTATAACTTACCAAATTCTTTAAAAATTTTTTGTTAAAAATTTGTTTAGAGTACTTTTAGGTCACAGCAAAATTGAGAGGAATGTACAGAGCTTTCTCAAATAATGCAGTCCCCACACACGCATAGGCTCCCCCATTATCAATGTCCCCCACCAGAGTGGTATATCTGTTACAATTGATGAACCACTTGACACATCATAATCAACCCAAAGTCCATTAGGGTTCACCCTTAGTATTGCACTTTCTATTGGTTTGTATAAATATGTAATTACAAGTATTCATCATTGTAGTCATACAGACAATTTTCACTGCCCTAAAAATCCTCTACTGCCTATTAATCTCTCCATCCCCTAACATTTGATCTTGTTATTATCTCCATACTTTACCTTTTTTCAGAGTGTCATATGGTTGGAATCACACAGTATGTATGTAGCATTTTCATATTGGCTTCTTTTGATTATTAACATGCATTTAATTTTTTTCTGTGTCTTTCCATAGCTTGATAACTCATCAAGCCATTTCAGAGTCAATATTTTCGCATTTCACCCTTAACACTTCACACTGTGTACTTTGTAATTACTACCTTTTTTTAACTCAAAACTTATTCTTTCTACATTCTACTAACCTCGCATCAGTTTAATTCTATTTATCCATCCCAATTCTTGATGCTGTTGTTGTCATATATTTTCCTTCTACATACTTTGCAAACCTCCCTTAAGATGTCATTAAAAAAAAAACTTTAGTTAGTAGCCTTTAAAAAACGTTTGAGACAAAAATAGTTTATTATATTTACATGCTTATTCACTATTTTAGTGTTATTTATATGTTCTTATAGCTATGAATCCCATCTAATATATTTTTGCATCTTTTAGCTTTTCATGTAGTGAAGATCTGCTGGCAATAAATTCTGTCAACTTTAATTTATTTATCTGGGAATGTTTTATTTTACTTTTTTTTTTTTTTTTTTTTTTTTGCGGTACACGGGCCTCTCACTGTTGTGGCCTCTCCCGTTGCGGAGCACAGGCTCTGCACGTGCAGGCTCAGCGGCCATGGCTCACGGGCCCAGCCGCTCCACGGCATGTGGGATCTTCCTGGACCAGGGCACAAACCCGTGTCCGCTGAATCAGCAGGAGGACTCTCAACCACTGCGCCAGCAGGGAAGCCCCTATTTTACCCTTATTTTTAAGGATATTTTATTGAATATTGAATTATGGGTTGCAAGTTTTGTTCTTTCATCACTTTAGAAATGTCATTTACTCTCCTCCATTATTTTTGAAAAGAAGTCAATGGACATTCTTATTGTTGTCCTTCTGTATGTATTATGGCTTTTTTTCTGGTTGCTTTCAAGCTTTTTTATTTATATGTATTTTTTATCAGTTTGACGATTATGTGCCTAGGTTGAGGTATTTTTTTCTTTTCTTTCTTGCTTTTTTGCTTTTGGGGCATTTGCTGCTTTAATAGATGGCTTGTTCCTCTCTTTATTTACAATAAATTTATTTATTTTATTTTTATTTTTGGCTGTTTTGGGTCTTTGTTGCTGTGGGTGGGCTTTCTCTGGTTTTGGCGAGTGGGGGCTACTCCTCATTGTGGTGCGTGGGCTTCTCATTGCAGTGGCTTCTCTTATTGTGGAGCATGGGCTCTAGGCCCGCAGGCTTCAGTAGTTGTGGCACGCAGGCTCAGTAGTTGTGGCTCGTGGGCTCTAGAGCGCAGGCTTAGTAGTTGAGACGCATGGTATTAGTTGCTCCATGGCATGTGGGATCTTCCCGGGCCAGGGCTCGAACCGGTGTCCCCTGCATTGGCAAGCAGATTCTTAACCACTGTGCCACCAGGGAAGCCCTGTTCCTCTCTTTAATTACAAAAAGAATGAGACCCAAATAAAAAAACTCCTACATTTTCAATAAATGAAAATATACAAAACTCAATATTTATTCATATTTACTAGAGGTACAAAGTATAATTACTATCACAAAATTTTAAAATTAAAATTTGTATTTACCTCTCTCCTTACTAATGAATATTCTAAGTAAGCTGAGCATGTAATCCCACAAGCACTAGATATGGGTGGATTTTCTGATAATAAAATGTTTACACATCATGAGGAACAAAGAAGTTCACCATGAGTGAACTTCTTTTCCCTTCTCTTTCTAAGGACTTTAATTTCTCATGATTGCCTCCATATAGGGTAACTGTGGCACCATGGAAGACTCAATAATCGCTATTTCTTGGTGTTTTTTTTTAAATATTTTTATTTGGGCTGCATCGGGTCTTAGTTGTGGCATGTGGGATTTTCGTTGCCACGTGTGGGATCTTTGTTGCAGTGTGAGGGATCTTTAGTTGTGGCATGCAGGATCTTTAATTTCGGCATGTGGGCTCTTAGTTGTGGCATGCAGGATTTAGTTCCCCGAACCCAGGTTCCCTGCATTGGGAGCACAGAGTCTTAACTGCTGGACCAACATGGATGTCCCATGTATCTTGTAATACATACAGAGTTTTATCAAGAATCCCTGGAAAAGGGGACATTATGTTATACACTGTCAGGATAATTAAAAACAATACCAGTCATTTACTTTTTAAACAAGAGAATCTGATTGAATTAAATGTGGGTAAAACTCAGTGGACTATTTATTTACTGACCGCATTGCATGGCCTGTGGGATCTTAGTTCCCTGACCAGGGATTGAATCTGGGCCCACAGCAGTGAGAGTGCAGAGTCCTAACCACTGGACCACCAGGGAACTCCCTCAATGGACTCTTTAAATTGAACTTCAGTGATTTACTCATTTGTACAAGAACATGAAAATCCAAGGTCTTACATCATGATAAATTGTCTAGAAACTCATCTTACTATGAATGCATAAGACCCTGAAAAGGTTGTCTTGTGATGTCTGAAGCATGTTCACAGATGATTTATGCCAGAACAGAGGCCATGAAGAACTCTGAAGGATAGTTATCAGCTGTTAAGTGTTCCAATTTTTAGGTAAGTACACTTCTCCTTTAAATGCTGTACTTGCCAGCTAATATCATTCTTGTTTGAATAGTCTTTTCTTCATCTTCCTTTTTCCTTTATGTTAAGGTGATTATCAACTTTATATAAGCACCCACAGATAACCGTTCATTATTAGAACACTCATTATGTTTAGGCCACTCCCTGACAACATGTAGAGAAATCTTAATGCTTTCAATGAGATATTTCCAATATAAATTTTAAAGCAGATAATTTTTTTCCTACACAGGAAATTACCTAGTATCATCAACAGTCTGTAAGCTCTTAATATTGTACATCAACTAAACCTCAATTTAAAAAATTGAAACAAAAGAAAACAGTATGTAGGTTCTTCTGAGTTTTCATAAGAGATGAGTAAAGTCCCTTTACTCACCTGCTTTCTAAAAATGTCCTTGCGCATTTCAGCCTAGGTCTTGAGGTACACATTCTTTTGGGTCTCCTCAATCCTATTCTCATATTTTGAATCTGGTAACAGAAAATGAAACAGGAAAATTATTTTATTTTATTTTTTGGCCCCGCAGCACGGCTTGTAGGATCTTAGTTTCCTGACCAGGGATCGAACACAGGCCCACAGCAGTGAAAACGTGGAGTCCTAACGATTGGACCGCCAGGGAATTCCCAGGAACTTTTTTAAAAAAACTGATTTAATCTTTGGCCTAAGAACTCCAATGCTCAAGTAATGAAATGGAGAATATACATTTATATACTAACTCACACATTCCTTGTTATTTTTTCTTTTTATTTATCCTGTATGAGGTTTTCTGAGATTCTAAGATACCTAATTCATTATATTTTTTATTACATTTGGGAAATTTTTGGCTTATTCTGGGGCTCTGTTTATTTTTCTTCCATTTCTTTTTTGTGTTCTTCAGATTATATTACTTTAAAATTGATCCATCTTCAAATTCACTGACTCTTTTCTGTCTCTAATTTGGTGTTAAGCCCATCAAGTTAGTTTTTCATTTTAATTACTGTACTTTTTAGTTATAGAATGTTTACTTGATCTTTTAAAAAAGTTTTCATTTTTCTGATGAAATTTCCTATCCGTTCACACATGAAAATTATAATTTTCTTTAATTCCTATAACATGTTTTCTTTTTGTTCTTTGAGTATAACAGCCAATTTAAAATGTCTTTGTCTGCTAAATAGTACATCTGAATCTCACTGTGGATTTGTATTAATTGCTTCTCTCCACTCCTTTGATTAAGGATTAAAATTAATTAATTAGCTAATTAATTAATTAAAGTATCTAGTAACTTTAGATTGTGATACCTTTTAGAGAATGGATTCTGTTATCCTCTTCTGAAGCAAATTGGTGTTTATTATAGAAGTCAGTTCAATTACTGATCATTTCAAGGCTGATTACCTTAAACTTCACTAGGCATGGTTTTAAATTTTATTGAGATAGATTTGTCAGACACCCTAGGTATTTCTGAACTACTCTAACTTGGGTCCAAGCTTTCTCACACATGAAGGTTTTATCAGAGCTTGGTTTTCAGGAAATATAGAATAGTTCTTTCTTTAGGACATGGTTCTTATTTCTAAGGTATGTCCCTTCTGGTATCTCAATTGACTATTATGTATGAGGTGTTAGAAGTTCTTCCACTTTAGCTGTACTGGGCTCCCAACACCGTCTTACCCAGCATTGCTTCATCTCTAGTACAGTTAGTCCCCTACATACAAACCTTCAAGTTGTGACCTTTCAAAGTTGTGAGCATGCGTTCACATGTCCAATCATGTAAGTTAGTTCATGTGTCTAGTGTACGTGTCACATGCTTGCATCCTCTACAAGTGGTTGTGCTTTTGTGTACTTTACAGTACTGTGTAGAGTACAGTAGTACAGTATCTTTACTTCAAGTCCAGGGTGTCTGGAAGCAAGCATAAAAGTAGCAGTGATGTAGCTGGTACCGGTAAGAAGCACCAAGTGGTAACGATGGAAACAAAAGTGAAACTTATTGAGAGAGTAGAGCAAAGCAAAAAGATGATAGACGTTGCTCATTCTTGTAACATGAATCATTCAACCGTCAGCACAATTCTAAAGAACAAGGACAAGATTATGGAACATGTGAAGTCTGCTGTGCTGCTGATGTCAACAGTAATATTGAGGAAGCATAGAAAAGTGATGGAAGAGATGGAGAAACTTCTCAGTGTGTGAATGCAGGATCAGCATCAGCATCGGGTCCCACTCAGCTTAATGCTGATTCAAGAGAAAGCTAAAAGCCTTTATGAAGACTTGAAAAAGAAACACAGTAAAGAATCAGAGGGTGCATTTTTTAGTGCCAGCCATGGCTGGTTTCATTGGTTCAAGGTTAGTGCTAACCTTCACAATGTAAAAGTAAGTGGCAAGGCAGTGAGTGCAGATATGGTAGCTGCCCAGGAATTTCCTGAAATGCTTCGAGAAATTATTGATGAAGGAACGCATTTACCCGAGCAGGTTTTTAATGTGGATGAGACAGGACTGTACTGGAAGAGGATGTGAGACTGAAGCTACATCAGTAAGGAGGAAAATTTGATGCCAGGCTATAAAGCAGCAAAGAATAGGCTAACTCTTTTGTTTGGTGGCAATGCTTCTGGTGATATGAAGGTAAAACCTCTCTTAGTTTATCTTTCAGAGAACCCAAGAGCCCTTAAAAACATAGCCAAAGGCTCTCTTCCTGTTGTGTGGAAGAGTAACCCCAAAGCCTGGGTTACACAGGCCATTTTCCAGGACTGGTTTTTCCACCACTTTATCCCAGAGGTACAGAAATATTGCTTGGAGAAGGACATCCCGTTCAACATTCTTTTGCTGTTTGACTATGCTCTGGGCCAGCCCCCATTCATGGATGACTTTCATCCCAATGTCAAAGTAGTGCATTTGCCACCGAATACGACGTCGCTCCAACCTGTGGAGCAGGGAGTTATAGCGACTTTCAAGAAATGTTATTTACGTCACACTTTTTGTCAGGCAGTAAAGGCAAGTGATGAATCTGGAACAACCTTGCAACAATTTTGGAAGGACTATAACATCTACAAGGCCATGAAAAACATTGACTTTGTTTGGTGTGAAGTTACGGCTGTCACCATGAATGGGGTTTGGAAAAACCTTTGCTCGCAGGTTGTTCATGATTTTTGTGGACTTGAGAAGGTGGATAAGGAGTCCAAAGAGGTCTTCAGCAACTTAGTGACCCTCAGCAAGAAGCTGGAGCTAGATCTTCAAGAGGACGACTTCATTAAACTCCTTGCTGTGCAACACAAGGAGCTTACTAGTGAAGACTTGATGTAATTGGAGGCCCAGAGAAAGGACAAAGAGAGACAAGAGGAAGAAGTAACTGAAGAACTGAAGAGATTCGTGACTCAGGAAATGGTAAGGGGATTTTCTTTATTTAAGGGGGCACTGTTAGTTTTTGAGGCACAGGACCCAAACCTAGAATGGTACAGGAAGGTCGCAGCAGCCGTTCAGAATGCAATCCAATGCTACCATGTCATCTATGATGAGAAAAAAAGAGCTACTATCCAGATATCACTGGATCATTTTTTGAAGAGAGTAGATAGAATTGAATCCAGCGAGGAACCAGAACCTGTGCCATCAACGTCAGGTGTGAGTGAAATTGCTGCTTACCCTCTGTCTCCTATTGCTGAAATCCTTCAGCTCTACCATCTCCCACGTCCTCCCTCTCCTCCAGTCAGTAACTCTCCTTGCCTGTTTCACTCTATGCCAGCCCCGGTATGCAAGCTGTTGTACTGTACTACTGTACTTTTCAAGGTACTGTATTCTAAGATTAAAAATGTTTTCTTTGTTTTTGGTGTTTGTTTATTTATGCATTATTTGTGTGAAAAGTATTATAAACTTATTACAGTACAGTACTATATAGCCAATTGTATTAGTTGGATACCTAGGCTAACTTTGTTGGACTTACAAACAAATTGGACTTACGACTGTGCTCTTGGAATGTAAGTCATTCATATGTAGGGAACTTACTGTATCTCTGATTTTCTTTCAACACTGAAGTAAGTTCTCTTTGATAAATCTAATGTAGTTTCACCCTGTGCATGTGCTGTCTAGCCCTCAGCCACAGACTTACAAGAAATGATCCTAGAGTTTTCTGGGTTACCCCCTCACTACCACCATCTTGTATAGTTTTCTCCTTTCTAATGCCCTACTCTCAGATTTCAGCTGCTTAAACAGCTTCAAATTTTATTTCTGTACACACAGCTCACGGGACCTCTTTAGTCTGGTTGGTTGATGTCTGGTTTTCTGACATAGTTGGGAAGTCTTTCCGTGGTGGAGAGTCAGTCCTATTGTGGGAGCTCATCTTGTGAGTGTCTCTTCTCTCATGGATCGCTGTATCATGTTGTCTATTTCCTAATGTCTGAAAACAGTTGTTTAATATATTTTCCCAGCTTTAAAATTCTTGAAGGTGGGGCTAGTCTCTTTATGGTTACTTCAACATGTCTGAGCCAGAAGTAGAGATGTTGCTTTTCTATCAAATACTTTTTCTGCTTTTGAGACGATCACCTATTTGTTCTTTATTTTGTTAATGTGTTGTTTGGATTGATGGTCCTTAAATGTTATTTTGTAATAATTCCAACTTTTCATGATCCATCATCTCTTCTATTGATGATTGGACTAAATTAGCTAGTATTTTCTTTAGTATTTTACATCTAGGTTTGTGAAACAGATTTATCTATATGTTTCCTTTTTTGTAATCATCTTGTCATGTTTTGGTATAATATTGTCCTGGCTTCATAAAATGAATTGGGAAATGTTTCCTTTTTTCCTCTGGAAGAATGTGCTTGAGATTAACTCTTTCTTATAAATTTATAGGTGTTCAGAAGTGAAACCATTAGGACTGGAATTCTTTTTGTGGGAACATTTAAAATTAAGGATCTGGTCCATTTAGTAGTTATTGAATAATTCACATTTTATATTGCTTCATATTTTAGTTTCAATAAACTGTGTTTTTATAAGAAATTATACATTTCATCTATTTTTCAAATGTATTGACATACATAGTTTACAATATGTTTGTTGCTTTTTTCTTCTTCTTGTCTGATTGTAAAGGACATGTAGTACTAGTCTCTCTTAATTTTTGATATTATTATATGTGTATTCTTACTCTTTATTTTTTCTGTATGAGCTTGCTGGAGTCTGTTCATATTAAAAGTCTTTTTCAAAAAAACTATCTCTTCATGTTTTAAATTTTCTGCAGAGTACATTTAAAAATTTATATGATTTTCTCCTCTTACCTGTCTTATTTCCTTCCACTTTTTTTGTTTGAAAGTATCACTCTTCTTTCTTTTTAAATGGGATTCTCTACATTGTTCTCTCCTTTTTTTAAATTAATTTTTTGTTGGAGTATAGTTGCTTTACAATTTTGTGTTTGTTTCTACTGTACATCAAAGTGAATCAGGTATACGTATACATATATCCCCTCTTTTTTAGATTTCCTTCCCATTTAGGTCACCACAGAGCACTGAGTAGAGTTTCCTGTGCTATACAGTAGGTTCTCATTAGTTATCTATTTTATACATAGTATCAGTAGTGTATATATGTCAATCCCAATCTCCCAATTCATCCCATCCCCCAGCCTTTCCCCTTTGGTATCCATATGTTTGATCACTACGTCTCTGTCTCTATTTCTGCTTTGCATATAAGATCATCTATACCATTTTTCTAGATTCCACATATATGCGTTAATGTACGATATTTGTTTATATCTTTCTGACTTACTTCACTCTGTATGACAGTCTCTAGGTCCATCCACAGCTTTGCATATTACCAGTTTTGTTCCTTTTATGGCTGAGTAATATTCCATTGTATATATGTACCACATCTTCTGTATCCATTCCTCTGTTGATGGACATTTAGGTTGCTTCCATGTCCTGACTATTATAAATAGTGCTACAATGAACGGTGGGGTGCATGCGTCTTCTTGAATTATGTTTTTCTCTGGGTATATGCCCAGGAGTGGGATTGCTGCGTTATATGGTAGTTCTATTTTTAGTTTTTTAAGGAACATCCAAACTGTTCTCCATAGTGGTTGTTTCAATATATATTCCCACTTTTTAGCTTCTTATAATAGGAGCTTAGATAATTGATTTTCAGAGTACATTTTATATTATGTGTAAATCAATGAAAATCCATCTATGTGTATGTGTACATATATATTTCCATCTTAGAATTGATTTAGCTACATCCCACAAATTTTGATTGACATATATTGATTATGATTTAGTTTAAAATACTATCACTGGGATAAGAGAACATATGCAATATAGTATAAATTCCTTTGAAATTTGTTGAGACTTCCTTCATAGATCAACATATGATCAATTTTGTGAATGTACCATGTTCTTTTGAAAAGGATAAATATTCTGTAGTTCTACAAATGAAAAGTGTTCTGTAATTAGAACTAGATATCCTTTTAAATCACATTTTCAAATTGTCTAAATCCTTTCTGAATATTATCTTGATTTTTCTCAGTTTTTGGTATTGGTATGTTAAAATTTCTCACTATATTTCTAAATTTGTCTCTATCTTCTTTTATTTTGTCAAATTTTACTTATATATTTTGAAGATCTATTGTTAGTTGTATATACTTTCAAGATTTTTGTGTCTTGATGGACTTACCTTTTTTGCATCATGAAATATCTCTGTTCATTTCTAGTAACATTTCTTGATTTAAAGCCTACCTTGTCTAAGATAAATATAGCTACATTAGCTTTTTTTTTGATAGTGCTTTCCTGTTAAAACTTTTTCATTAAATTAATAAGTATTGTACCCTCTACAACATAGGGCTCAGTAAATATTTTTGGCTGATGATAGTTGAAAGGACCATTTATTTTCAGTCTTTCTGTGCTCTTAAATGTAAAGTTTGTCTTTATAAGCAATATATATAGTTGTTTTTTTATCCAGAGTATTTTTATCTCTGTTTGTAATATTTAGTCCATTTATATTTAACACATTTATTGATATATTTTGTTTAAAATCTACATATAATTTTTTTTTGTATTTGTCCTATATTTTAAATTCTTATTTGCTTTTTTTTCTTTCCTTTCATGTAAGTGGAAGGGAACCAGATGATATAGAGGCATGGTCAGCTTATTTCAATAGCTGTTTCCAGAACATCATAAATTGGCACTTTGTTGAAATATTATTGGTAATACAAGGAAAGCATTTTTATGCATACACACAGAGAGAATACTCCTCATAGGAATGGTGAAGAAGGCCAACAGAATAGTTACAGAAGACCAAAGACCAGATGCTTATTATTATTTGGAACTGTAAACTTAGTGAAAGCAAAGACCTTTTTGTTTGACTTACTATCTGTTCTATTGTATAGTACATAGTATAGTACTTTTTGAATGAATAACTGATTGAATGGCTGAAGAAATGAACTGGCTGTAGGTATGGTATATTCCAAAGTGTAACACAATGGAGTCAGAAGTCTTTGTTTCGGGCTTCCCTGGTGGCGCAGTGGTTGAGAGTCCACCTGCTGATGCAGGGGACACGGGTTCGTGACCCGGTCTGGGAGGATCCCACATGCCGCGGAGCGGCTGCGCCCGTGAGCCATGGCCGCTGAGCCTGCGCGTCCAGAGCCTGCGCTCCGCAACGGGAGAGGCCACAACAGTGAGAGGCCTGCGTACCGCAAAAAAAAAAAAAAAAGAAGTCTTTGTTTCAAGGTCTCGCCGTGGTGCTTTAAAGCATGAACTTAAGCAAGCACTAAACATTCCTGAGTCTCAGTTTACTCATTATGGGGTCATGGTGAGGCTTTAGTAATATATAAGATCTGAAATAATTTTGAAACTGTAAGTTTTAAGGCACAGATGGTGCATTATTATTAGACACAATATATAGCAACAATTTTAAGACATGTTATTATTAGTCAGAATCCATTTATAGTGGTCCAGAATTAAAAACAAAATAAAAATCTTCTTTCCTTTGAATGTTGAAATGTACATTAATGTTTAATTTTTCAACCATGAAATTTTAGAAGTCAAGAAAATAGTGGCTTTTTTCACTTTTTGTTGTTTTAAGGATAGTAAGTTTTTATTAAGGATTATAACTTATATTGTACCTTCAGTGTGTATTATCTTTATATTCTTCCAACCAGCTCTTTTAGTAGAAGCTGTTGTGTAGTGACATAGTGTTTGAATTCAAATTCCAGCTGACTCATACTTGCTTACATGCCGTATAGCTTTGGATAAGTTATTTTATATCTTCGTCCCTTGTTTTTTTCATATGTAAAATGAGGATAGTAATGGTTTCTACCACGTGGGTGTTGTTGTGAGAATTAAATAGGTTAGTATACCTAGCATTTGGGACAGTATGTGGCATGTAGAAATGCTCAGAAAATGTTAATTTTCTATTGAAAATTCGTGTTAATATCAGTTATATACTAGTTAAAATTAATGTTCATATTAATTAACCTAGAGATAAATATTCATATTTCTATTTATACGATTCTTACTTTATAGTTGAAAAAGCAGAGGTTGATAGAGGTTAAGTGAATTTTCCAAGGTCACTCAGTAAGTGACAGAGATAAAACTTGAGTCTAGATCTTCTGATTTCAAGTTTAGTGCTCTCATGTAGTAAGTGTTTTGCCCTCTACAACAGAAGCTTAGTAAATATTTTTGGAGGATAATATTTGAAAGGACTATTTCATTGAAGAATCTCCTTGGAAATTCTGAAGACAATTGAAACTAGAAAAATTAAAAGTTTTTCGTCCTGATTAGCTCTTATTTGTATTTTCCCATCAATGCATTTTTAAAAATATTTATATACTTAACTTGAGGTAACTGATCGTTTTGGTTCTGGAAGGAGGAATAAGTTTTGTTTCTCCACCCACATTTTAATGAGAGCAGACAAAAATCACCCTAAGGTTAATTGATTTGGTTTTGAAGGAAGGGTCCTCTTATTGTCTTGGATCGCTGCCTGATCAATCCTAGAGTCAGGCAGCCAAAGAATGTTACAGCTGAAAGGAACCTTAGAAGTTAGGTAACTCAATATTCTCATTTTGCAGATGAGGCCCTGAGAGTCCTCATCTGCAAAATGAGAATATTGCAGAGTATTGCAGAATATTACAATAATGAGGCCATTGTTGCACAGTGAGTCAATTGAGCTCGAATTCAGGTCTGATGATTCCCAGGCTAGTACCGCATCTACTACAACTGTTGCTCAGAAAAACAAGTGACATGCCAGTAGAACTAGTAAAAGAAATAATTAAAAACTTTGGTGGATATAAGGTTAAAGTTTAATTCTGAGTGTTCTTTTGGAGAAAGATAGGCTAGAGCTCATTTTGGGGGGATGACTTATGGAATTATTTAAAAAATTTTTTTTTAATTGAAGTATAGTTGATTTACAGTGTTGTGTTACTTTCTGCTGTACAGCAGAGTGACTCAGTTATACACATATATACATTCTTTTTTATATTCTTTTCCATTATGGTTTATCCCAGGATATTGAATATAGTTCCCTGTGCTATACAGAAGGATCTTACTGTTAAAAGTAGGATGTTGCTGTGCTCTTCAAGTGCAATACTATACTGACTTCTCAATCAATTGCTTTGTTGTTTTCTATAGTTGTGTTTACTCTTCTTTAGTTGTTGATTATCTGGTTTGGGAATTCACAAGACTCTTAGCTTTTGTTTTTATAGCATCCCACTGTTAACATTTTGGGCAATTTACCACTCATTAGAATATCAGGCAGAGAGAGGAGAGACAAAGAATGGGACTCACATCTAAGTTAATACATTTTTGATATGCCTGTTCTGTTGGTGGAGGAAATGGAAATTAATTTCATGGTTGTTTGCGACTTTACCATTATTACTGCTATGTAGCAACTACTCCTAATTTTTGTTTAAAACTTACTCTGCTTTATATATTCTTTAACATGTTCTGATAGAAGTTTGGAAATACACCAAACACAGTACAAACTGCGTAGCCGTGTTGTGAGAATTAAACAAGATCAAATATATTAGAGGTAATTTGTATACCATAATGCTTAATACAAAATACATGAGGTATTATCATCTTTGTTTTTCTAACTAGGAAGCTGAAGTTTGGTTGTGATTCTTACTTGGTTTACGGGGGCTTGCCACATGCTCTATACAGCATCCCGATCTGTCAAAGATACTTGTAGCACAAATAGATCTGCTAGGTCATAAAGATAGGAAGAGTTGCTTATACCACAGCCTAGACTAGCTGAAAACCTCCTCTTTCTGGACTACATTCAGAGTTGGCAGCCCTGCAGATTGTGAAAAATGAACCTATAAGTACTGAATGATGACAAATGTCATTGTCAGAGCTCATAATATTTAAATGTATATATCATTGAGCTTCATGAACTTCTATTAAAACCCAGCTCTCTTAATTTTTATTAACAGGTAACCTTGGACGGGTGGACCAGGTCTCTGAGTTTGAGTATGATTTATTCATTAGGCCGGATACCTGTAATCCACGCTTCCGAGTCTGGTTCAACTTTACTGTTGAGAACGTGAAAGAATCACAGGTGAGAGAAATAGTGGATACCTTCATTGTGGTTTTGGTAGGAAGATTATGCTTTTGTGTTATTTTAGTAATATCAAGATAATGACCATATTAGGAATATATTCTTGTATATGTGCTGTAGTGATATCATTTTATTTTAAGAGATAGACAGTAACAGGTATAATATGCTAACTTTTGCTATACGGTGGTTATGAAAAAAACAAATAGATTATCTGAGAACTCAGTGTTCTTTACCGATGGAAGCATTAGTGTTATGTGCTAGGCTTCCTTGGGGGACACTATAAGGAACCATTGCAAGTGACTTGCTATTATGTTTATTATGGAGTGCTGTTCTGTATGTTATTTTTTTCACAGCACTCAGTTTCAGAAAAAGCTTTTCTTCTCCTATATAACAAGGTGTTTCTATCTTAAAAACAATATGATTCTTGTAACTCATCCTACTTTTTCCCTTTGCTTTGGCTGCTGGAAAACTCTGAGCCAATTTTATAGCCCAATATAATGACTCTGGAAAGCTTTTTTGCTTTTGTTTTTGTATACTAACTTTTCTGTTATTCTGATAGTATTAATCTATCTTTAACCACGATTACTTCATCTACATTTTCTAACATAACAGTGTATGTTTTTATAATCCTGTTCAAATCTGTTTTGAATAAAAGTATTGATGAAAAGAGAGAACTAATGACATATGCTTTGAAAAACATTAATAAAAATCTAACCCTAAGAAATCAGTTATCATTATCAGACAGCTGCTTCCGGAAGACTTTGCACAAATTTTGTACACATAGTGATAGGATTCTTTTAAGCAGATGAAGCATAGCCCTATAATCTAACATCTGCCTTCTTCCTTCAGGGTCATTTTTTTCTAGCATATTTGGGAGAAAGTGAGGAGTTTGTTTAATTTCCCTTCCCAAGTCAATCTATTCTGCTTGCTCTTTCACCTGGTTGCTTGCTTCTCTCTGTTTCTTTCAACTGCAACTTGAGTCATGTGTTAGGTAGGCAGTGGTCAGTGTCTGGAATTTAGGGACCCTCATTTGTCCTTGACACAATGCTGTTCCTGGCATGCTGGCTTCAGCAGAAGAGGGGTTCAGGGACAGCCACTTCACTTTACTACCGATTCTTTTAATTTTCTACACCACTGACACAGGACTGGGTGTATGTAATGTTTTCTGACGTTTAGGGCTAACTAGAAGGAATTAAATATATGGGAGAGCTTTGAACATGGTTAGCTATATATGATATAGCAATTTAGGACAGTGGGAAAAAAGTTAAACCTCACACAGACTGTTGCTCTAGGACAAACTTTAGTTCCTTGCTTTGCTTCTTAGTTTGGCTTACTCTTCCATGAGGGAATTCCTTTTTCAGTTTTTCATAGTAAGAATAATATTCCTTCCCTGAAACCACCTTTGGGAAACCTATACTTTGCCTACAGGGCTTCACCTGTCCCTAGGATTGTCCCTTTTATTCCAGCAAGACAATCAGTGATCCTCAAAGTGCTTTTTCCAAAGTCTATGTTACTGACTCTTGAGAGTATAACTCACAACAGGAGGCTTTAGCCACATGTACAAAACTGAATCTTGGCACTCCAAGTTTGGGTTCCCTGTGAAGACCTCTCTGCTACCATGAGGTAAGCATACAACCCCTCATTCTTCTGTTGGTGTGCCTGTCTCATGTCAGTAACTTACAATTGTCACATACACACACCACTGAAAAACAAACAGTAATTCTGAGGCAGTATAGTCAATTCATATTAAGGAAAGGAAACATTTTCTTTAAAGCAGTATAATCTGCCAGGATTTCTAAATTCATAAAGGGGATTACTCTTTTCCTGTTTATGCACAGCACTTGCATACCTTTCAACTTGCCTACTGTAACCAGGAATCCACTAACTCCTAAGAAATGAGACCGATTACTTTTCAAGGAACAGAGTCTGTTCTTATATCCTTTGATAAGTAGAGACCTAACAGAAACTCTGACATTATAGTGGGTTTTTTTTTAACTTTGGGCCATGTTGAATTCCTAGTCTAGTTTTTCTTTCATGTTAGTCTCTCATAAAGACTATCCTTATATAACTCCTCTGGTCAGGTGCGGGAGTTGCAGAGCAGTGGGATGACTCGAGGGTTAGGAAAATGTGTTTCTTAAGTTATATATGACCTGGGATAGTCTTTTGGACAAGTTGGTCATACATTTCAAAGTTTCTTGTTCTTTTCTCTTCTAGTTTGCTTGCAGGTATATTCATTTTGTTGCTTAAAATGTCTCTTCCAGGGTGTTATAATTTTCATACTACATGTTAAAGTCATACAGTCTCTTTTGAATCTTCTCTATCAATCAAGGAAGTAACATGAATATGTTCCAAGTTATTATTCTAATAAGAGAGTTGGTGCTGTTTTATGGATACTTATTTTTAAAGTTGAAGGAACCAATATTTGCTCGGTCTGTCTGAGTTCTAGCTTCATATCCAGTGTTATCCTACCCTTGTTACAATTAGAAATCATGAACATGTTTATCTGGTTTCCTGGAGCCTGATGCTTTATCAGCCTCTTTCTGTGGGCCATTGCTTCTTCAACTGTAATCACATTATATAGTTATGGAAATCTGTCTCAAGAAGGCATAAAGATCTGCTGGAAAGATATAATACATATCTCTAGCTCACAGGATATTTGTTTTCATGGTTGTCTATATGAAAAAGAATGGTTTTACTATTAAGTTTGACTTGTGAGGCCTGTTTTTATGATGTCTCTTCCTGTAATCTTTTTCCATCTCTCCAATTTCCTTTAAAATGAGACCTTCATGAATGTAATCTAGTCAGGAGCCTTATTTAGGGTTTGGTACTAGCGGGCAAAAGAAATATTAGTCATCAAAGGCTGACTCCACTAAAAATCAAAGCATCAAATATACTGTATAAACAGGTCTAGCTTTTGGGTTATCTTCCTTATGTTTTTAGAAAGTGATAAAAGCTTGGAACATATGGTGCTGTATTCCAGGACCGATATATTAACCCCCTGAAGTAGTTGTTAAATAGTACATTTGCAAGAATCTATGATAACTAAACATCCCGGTATCTTTATTGAAAAGTAATTTTCTCTCTGAAAAACCTATATTAAATATTCTTATGTGGAAATTATTATTGATGCAGCAGAACACTCTTGTGATGTGAAAGCAAATCTTTCTATTTAAATATGATAAAACTTCAGCCAATAAGAAGAAATAAAATGATGTGCCTGGACTGTTGGAACTGTTTTCTTTCCTTTATAATCTTTTTATCTCTTTGAGTTAATTTTTTCCCCTTTCTGATTATAAAAGTATCCAATGCTCACTGTAGAAAATTTGGAAAATATAGATAATTATTAGAAGCAGAGAAAAAGCACATGCCTCCCCACCCCCCGAAACACACACCCATAATCTTACTACCTAGAAGCAAATACTATTAACTTTTGGCATATTTACTTCTAGGCTTATTTATTTTCTATTTTATTTTTGGAGAATAATTAAATTTGTACCATATATACATTTTTATATCTCACTTATAAGGAAGCTAAATGGTATCACAAGCAATTTTCTGTCATTAAAAACCTCATAAACATGGCTGTACAATAGCTATGTACTATTGGACCATTTCTTTAAATCTTGGGCATAAAGATTATTTTCCATTATTGGTTGTTATAAATAACACTGTAGTAAACATCTTTATGCATGAAGTGTTACCCAGATTTCACTTTGCTTCCTTAGGATAAATTCCTTGAGGGAAATTGATGGGCAAAGTATATTAATATTTTTAAAACTCTTCATTCATATTTCTAAATTGCTGCCAGACAATTTATAGTATTTTTTCTGTCCTATCAGCAGTCAGTGAGATGCTTTTTCTTTAATTTCTTGTTTTGAAATGTTTAATGAACTCAGAAGTTCATACATTAAGAATAAATTGTTTCTTTTTTCTCTCTTACTTTGAATATAATGCAATGTTTCAGGCCTCTAGTCATAAAGGAATTAACTGCATTCCAGGAACAACCTGAGACAACAAAACATACCTATTTATCATTTTGACTCTTTCTTATTTCATCAATCCTGTTTTGTCTGGGTGTGCCAACAGAATTTCCTCTGAGGTATATAATGTGAAATTTTTTTTTAAGTTTTTTTTTTATAACAATGAAATATTTCTCACATTATTATAAACAGTAATGTAGCTTAAACACACACACACGTGCACACACACACACACACACACACTTTTATATATGACATGTCTGAATTGGACTTTAAAAATTCCAAGAGTTTGCTGCTGCTTTAGTCTCCATCCTGGAGATTTCAGTCTCAATAAAACTTTATCCTGGCTATGGCCAGACTTGACAGTAAACAGAGGCAACATATCATGGTAGAAAGATCACAGGGCAATGGATTCAAACAGACTTGGGATTATATACTGAGTCATACTTATGAGCTGTTTTACCATTGATCGGTTAAATTAATCTCTTGGCACCTCAGTTTTCCATCTGTAAAGCAAAGATGATAATACTATTTCATGTGAGCATTGTGCATATTAAATGGGAAAGTGCAGCTAAAGAGCCTACCGTGGTGTTTGATAGATAGATAATAGAGATTCACTACTTGATGGCTGTTGTTTTTACTAAAACACCTCAACAGTAGAAATAAGACTAAAAACAGCAAAAGGAAAAACTACCACAACAAATTATTACTAGATTATTACTACTGGTTTTGTTCTGCTCTTCTTCCTTCTCTTTCTCCTTCTTCTAGTCCTTTTCTTCATCTTCTTTCTTCTTCTTTCAAATCTGCTATTGCAAAATATCGTCATCATCATTATCATCAACATAATCATCATCATCAAGCAAATTGTAATCGTTATGAATATGTACTCTATATTAGACATACCTGAATTCCAGGCCTACCTCTGCCAATTACTTTCTATGTCTGTGATAAAACTCTCCTAACTGGCCCCCTGTTTATATTCTAGGCCTACCCTGTCTTTAATGTGTACTCTTAACAGGGAAATGGGAGTAATTTTATGATGTAGGTCATATCACATGATTACTCTGTTAAACTCCTCTAATTAACTTTTGTATCTCAGCGTAAAAGATGATATCTCTAAAATGGCCTACTAGATCCTGCAAAATCATTGGTCAAACCCACCTATCCTACCCTACAACATACGCACTGCTTTGACCACATTTCCTACTACTTTCTGCCTTGCCCACACAGCTCTGGCTTCTTTGCTGTACCTCAAGCCAGGTATGTTTCCACCTTAGAGCATTGGCTTAGGGTTTAGGGCAATGACTATTCCCATTTGCCCTTTCCAGCAGATACTTGTATAACAAATGCCACCTTCTCTATGAGGCCAACCTTAGTGACTTATTCATTTTGTCCTCCTCCACACACCCCACATATGCTGTTCTACTTTCTCTTTTAGAAACTATCACTTTATAATATACTGTTTAATTAATTATTTTATATGTCTGTTTTTTGTCTTTCTCTTTGCCCTCAATGATACACATAGGCTTATTTAAAGTTTTCTTAGTGCAGGCCTAATGTAGTGATATTTGTTGGGTCTTTCTGGGTCCAGACACGACCCTTCTGGAGTATCTACTGAGTGCTCCAGGTGTTCAAAGGGGTCTTTTTAATCTGTCTGGTTACAATTAGAACATCTCCCATCCCTGTGTCTCGAAAGCTGGAGTTATCATAGGAATTATCTCATTTGTTTCCCTTCTATTAGGGATCCCACCTTTGTGATGCTAATTATCCAGTGTCTGAAAACATCTATTTCAAATATTTTATTCAGTTTTTTAGTTGTTTATGGTATTAGGTAGATGTGGAACCAGTTACTGCATTGTGAACATCAAGGCTTGCTTTTAAGTATTACTAAGGCAGGTCTAGAGTAGCCTGAACTTTAGGGTCAGTTTAACTCTGCTACTAAGATGTGATACTTCTGGAGTCTCTAGTGAAGTGTTATGATTTGTTTGGGTTTGAATGTCTCCCAGCTCTGCGTGAGTTCCTGGAATTGTTCTTCCACTTTCTAGTAATTATTCTTTGCTTATTTTCATGGAGTCTTACCTTATGTATGTACAGCTTTGCATTCAGCCAAAGAATCAAGTTGAGCCCTATGTCAGTTTCTGGAGTTTTTCTGTGCATAGTTTAGTCTTCTCCAGTGCTCTCTGTTCTGTAATTCCAGCCACATCATCACTAACCCAACTCTGTAAACTCCAATTTCTGTTTAACTCAGTGAGGTATCCACATTTTTCATGAGCTCCTTTGCCTTGCATCATAGTTCAGAATGTGCCTCCAGACAGAAATCTTTAGTGATCAGAAGCCTTACCTTATTTCTCCCTCTCAGGGATCAATCATGAGTTGCCTACTGTCCACTGTCTTAAAAAAATAGTTTATATGTTTTGGTCCAGCATTCTAGTTATTTATGGAGGGAGGGTAAACTTATTACCAGACAATTCATTATGGCTGGAAGCAGACCATGGTTGTGTTTTTTTGCAATACAGACCACAAAATAAGAGAAAGTTAAGAGAGTCCAGGATGCATGCAAGCAAACTTAGAGAAGAGAGAATACAGTAAGGGGACGGGGAGTCATGAAAAGGTGAAGGGTAGTAAAAACACGATAGATCAGTGTATTGAAAGTAGCATAACTATACCATCCAATGTCAATTTTTATCCAATCAGTCAATTTTGAGAGTGAAAGATGCTCTAATAATTACAACTGGACAACAGGCATAAACTAGAACTTTTCTAGGCAAACAGGGATTTTTATTTACTCTTTTTGGAGATTCTTATGAAGTCAGTGGTTAGTGTACGATAGTGAATAAGCTGCAAAGAGGTTGTCATTAGGTAGTAGAATGACTAAAAGAAAATTGAAGGAATTACAATTATTGTAACTATTGGAAATATCAAGGTGTATAGTATGACTATGGGAGCAGCTAGAGGTATAATGGAAGATAAGATATTGGAGAGGAGGAACTCAAAGTACCCAGAGTGTTGGAAATATTGTCTCTGTATATATTGGAGAAATGTCAGTGAGGTCTGAACAGCAATCATTGAAAAATGAGAAGGAATGACAGAGGGATACAGAGATAACATCAATAATGAGAGATAGTTGAGGGATAATCTGATAAAATGAGATTCAAACTATGTTTTTGGAAGTGAAAGCTCAATATTATAAAGATGTCAGTTCTCCCAAAATCACCCAAAATCATTGGAATTAATACAATTCAAATCATTATCCTTGTCAAATTCTTTTCATAGAACTTGATAAGCTAATTCATGTAGAAAAGCAAAAGGTCAAAAATAGCTAAGCCAACTTTAAAGAAGAATAATGAGTAGGTATGTGTTTATTTTATAGAAACTTATATTTCAGCTAATAATTTTTATTTATAGAATAGTGATTAAAATAGAATGGCATTTGAATAAGAATAGACAAATAGTCTAAATGGACAAACTGGAACTCAGAAACAAGGCTGTTTATATAAGGAAACTTGATCTATGACAGAGTTTGTATTATAAAATAGTAGGAATAGTAGGGCCTATTCAATCAATAGAGTTGTATGACAAAGAACACCCCATCTCAAATTATTTTTAAAAACCTTTTAGATGGATTAAAGACTTGAATATGCAAACAAATTAAAAATTTAAACTATGAAAATAAATAAAAAATAAATATGTTATTGGCTTTGGAATAGGGTTGAATTTCTTATGCAAGGCACAGGAAAGCAAAATTATAAAGAAATAGATAGATACTTTTGAGCTTGTAAAAATAAAGTCTATGTGACAAAGACCTAAAGTTGAAGGATATGTACTATTCTGGGAAAAGAAATTTGTGCAATGTATTACACATATAAGATTGGTATCTAAAATACATAAAGAACTTTCACCAGAAAAAAAAGAAAAACAAAACCAAGTAAGCCAAGGATATAAAGAGGCAACTTACAGAAGACTAAGTGATAATGCAAATAGAGCTATTCTCACAAAGATTGGGTTTAGGAGAAGAAACCGTCTTAGCAGTAAGGAAAAGAAAGAGTAGAGAAATCTTTCTCAAGTATACTGGCATGTAAAAAACATCTCTTACTTCTGATTGTTCAGGAGTAGTGATAATATTAGAGTGTAGTGGGAAAAAGCATGAGCTTTGGTGTCAGAATCTTCATTCTGTTACTTGCCAGCTTTGTGTCCTTGGACAAGTTACATAACCCCACTAAATTTCAGTTATTCACCTTTAAATTTGGTTTAATACCACTGGCCTTGAGGCACTGTTTGGAAGATTGATAATAGATGTTAATAAAAGACCTGAATAGTGTCTGCAACATGGGTACATATTTTTATTAGTAGCTTAAGTAAACTCACTTGTTGAATGAAGTTGGTGGCACATTTACTTTAGGATGGTCTTTATAAGATACACCATAAGTTAGCTATATTTCTGATTCATGGAGTCAGAAGTTCTTTGTTCAAGGAAACATTCAGAAAGTAGGGTAGAATTCAATATATAGAAAATATGGAAAGCTTAAAGAATTTGTATATCAGCTATATTATTTCAGTTTTACTGTAAACACTGCCAACATGAACACATTTTTATTCTTTCAAGTCGGCTTCTATTGGTTTCTGGGAATTGGTGGTAAGTCTAAGAACTATACCCAAAATTATTTGTATATTTATAATCATGATATACATATATATCAATGCATTTTTGTGTTTATAATGTTAGTGTATTTGTTCATTATATCAATTAGACCAGGCACTATTATCATAATATAAAATGGTAGCACTCAAATATAGACTTAGCTGGCATTATACTTTGTAGTATTTATTAAATAGGCATTTCATTACTGTAATAGTCATAAGTGATATTCATATTGTTAAACTCAACAGACATATTATACTCACTATGTGAATTTATCTTGCATTTGATACTGTTGACAGTTTGCTATTGGAAATTCTGTTACCTTGTCTTTCCTGGTATTTCTCTCTTTTGATTCTCCTTGTATCTTCTTGCCTATTTCTTTTGATTCTCCTTCATGGATTTCTCTTCTACAAAATCCTTAAACATTTATACATGATTCCATCTCATATCATTACATCTTACATTTCTTTTCCGTATTCCCAATACTGTCTATACTTGAAAATCTCTCCTGATATCAAAACTCCTACTTAGAACTGCCTTTTGGACACCACCACTGAATGTCTCATGGGTATCTCAAGCTCATCATTTATAAAATGAGCTCTTTATCGTACCTTCTCAATCTGCTTCTTCTGCCTGCTCGACATTCCAGTGAATTTACTACTATCCATGCAGTCATTCAAATTGGAAACGTAAGAGCTACCTTAGATTCATCCTTGTGCATCCATATCTAAGAATAGAAATAATGACAACTATCATGATATTAATATAACCATCATTTATTGATCACTTATGCTGTGCCAGTACTGTACTAAATGTTTATATGGAATCTTCCCAACAACTCTGAGAGGCTGTTATTATTATTATCTTCATTTCATAGACGGCAAAATAAAACTTGCCCCTTGGTTTTACTACCTTTAAAATCATCTCCTGCTCTCAGGTGGCAGAGTCAAGATGGAGGACTAGGAGGACATGGAGTTCACGTCTCCTCACAACTAGGGCACCTACTGGGCACTGGTGGGGGACCATGGACACCCAAGGGGATGGGAGGAACCCCTGAGTGACTGGGTTAGATGTTGTGGGGAGGGAAGGGGGAGGAAAAGTAGAGGCTGGATGGATGGGACCAGTGCCCCTGAGGGGTGGCTGGGGGAGGGGAGGGGTTCCATGCTCAGGATGAGCCCAGCCACAGTGAGGGGACCAACAGGAATGGAGAGAGGCCCTCGGGAGAGTGGAGGATCGGAAAGGAATGTGGCCAGCGTTGCCTCTGCCCACTTGGGCCCCGGAGAGCCTGGTGAGGTCCCAGGCCTAATCCTCCACCCTCTGAGGCTCCCTTCAGCCATCCTGAGCCTAACCCCCCCACCGCACCCGCCCCGCATGCCCACCCAGGGCCTTACCTCTGCAGTTTGCACTCTGAGGCCCCCTCTAGCCGTGCTGCCTTTTCCAGCTGTGCAGGTCCTGAGCCTAAGCCCCACCCACCCTAAACCCTGCCCTGCCTAAGCCCCACCCCCACCTAAGCTCCGCCCCCCACAGCCAAGACCTTTTCTGACTTTTGTTTTTTTTAGGTTGTGGTTCTGTTGTTTCATTTATATTTTTATTTTTTCTAATAAAGTTTTTATTTTTCTAATTTTATTTTATATTTATGCTTTGTTATTGTACTGCTCCTTTTTTTCCTTTGGCCATGCTGTGAGGCTTGCAGGATCTTCGTTCTCAGGACGGGGGTTGGGCCTGAACTCCTGTGGTGGGAGTGCTGAGTCCAAACCTCTAGACTAATAGACAACCTCAGACCCCAGGGAATATTAATCAGAGTGAGGTCTCCTGAAGGTCCTCATCTCAGCACCAAGACCTGGCTCTACCCAACTGCCTGCCAACTCCAGTCCTAGACTGGTGGAAATAACTGCCGAAGAGGAGAATAAAGAAAAAAAAAAATGAAAATAATTGAGGACAGTCTCAAAGACCTCTGGGACAACATTAAATACACCAACGTTCAAATTAGAGGGGTCACAGAAGAGGAAGATAAAGAGAAAGGGTCTGAGAAAATATTTGAAGAGATTATAGTCAAAAACTTCCCTAACATGGAAAAGGAAATAGCCACACAAGTTCAGGAAGCACAGAGAGTCCCATACAGGATAAACTCTAGGTGAAACACACCAAGACACATTAATTAAACTAACAAATAATTAAATTCAAAGAAAAAATATTAAAAGCAGCAAGGGAAAAGCAACAAATAACGTACAAAGGAATCCCCATAAGGTTATCAGCTGATTTTTCAGCAGAAACTCTGCAGGCCAGAAAAGAGTGGCAGGATATATTTAAAGTGATGAAAGGGAACTCCTACAATGAAGATTACTCTAACCAGCAAGAATCTCATTCAGATTCAATGGAGAAATTAAAAGCATTACAGACAAGCAAAAGTTAAGAGAATTCAGCACCACCAAACCAACTTTACAACAAATGCTAAAGAAACTTCTCTAGGCAGGAAACACAAGTGAAGAAAAAGGCCCACAAAAACAAACCCAAATCAATTAAGAAAATGTTAATAGAAACATACATATCGATAATGACCTTGAATGTAAACAGATTAAATGATCCAAATAAAAGACATAGACTGGCTGAATGGATACAAAAACAAGACCCATATATATGCTGTCTACAAGAGACCCACTTCAGACCTAGGGACACATACAGACTGAAAGTGAGGGAATGGAAAAAGATACTCTGTGCAAATGGAAATCACAGGAAAGCTGGGGTAGCAATACTCAAATCAGATAAAATAAACTTTAAAATAAAGACCGTTACAAGAGAGGTAAGGAAGGACACTACATAATGATCAAGGGAAAAATTCAAGAAGAAAACATAACAATTATAAATATTTATGCACCCAACATAGGAGCACCTCGATACATAAAGCAAATGCTAAGAGACATAAAAGGGGAAGTCAACAGTAAGACAATAACAGTGAGGTATAGTAACACTCTAACACCCCACTTCCACCAATGGACAGGGCATCCAGACAGAAAATAAATAAGGAAACACAAGCTTCAAATGACACAATAGACCAGATAGATTTAATTGATATATATAGGACATTCCACTCGAATGTGGCAGAATACACTTTCTTAAATGCAAATGGAACATTCTCCAGGATAGATTACATCTTGGGTCAAAATCAAGCCTCGGAAAACTTAAGAAAATTGAAATCTATGCAGCATCTTTTCTGACCACAAGCCTATGAGATTAGAAATCAATTACAGGAAAAAAAAACTGTAAAAAACACAAACACATGGAGGCTAAACAGTGCACTGCTAAGTAACCAAGAGATCACTAAAGAAATCAAAGAGGAAGTTAAAAAATACCTCGAAAAAAATGACAATGAAAACATGATGACCCAAAACATATGGGATGCAGCAAAAGCAGTTTTAAGAGGGAAGTTTATAGCAATTCAATCTCATCTCAAGAAACAAGAAAAGTCTCAAATATACAATCTAACCTTACACCTAAAGCAACTAGATAAAGAAGAACAAAGAAAACCCAAAGTTAGTAGTAGCAAAGAAATCGTAAAGATCAGAGCAGAAATAAATGAAATAGGAACAAAGAAAACAATAGCAAAGATGAATAAAACTAAAAGTTGGTTATTTGAGAAGACAAAATTAATAAGTGTTTAGCCAGACTCATCAAGAAAAAAAGTGAAAGGACTCAAGTCAATAAAATTAGAAATGAAAAAGGAGAAATCAAAACGGACACCACAGAAACACAAAGGAACATATTGGCAAATATCTGCCAATAAAATGGACAACCTAGAGGAAATGGACAAATTCTTGCAAAGCTACAATTTTCCAAGACTGAACCAGGAGGAATTAGAAAATGTAAGCTGACAAATCACAAGTACTGAATTTGAAACTGTTATTAAAAATCTTCCAACAAACAAAAGTCCAGGACCAGATGGTTCACAGTCGAATTTTATCAAACATTTAAAGAAGAGCTAACACGTATACTTCTCAAACTCCTGCAAAAAATTGCAGAGGGAGGAACACTCCCAAACTCATTCAATGAGGCCACCATCACCCTGATACCAAAGCCAGGCAAAGATATCACAAGAAAAGAAAATTACAGACCAATATCACTGATGAACGTAGATGCAAAAATCCTCAACAAAATACTAGCAAACAGAATCCAACAACACATTAAAAAGATCATACACCATGATCAAGTGGGAATTATCTCAGGGATGCAAGGATTCTTCAATATATGCAAATCAATCAATGTGATACACCATTTTAATAAATTAAAGAATAAAAACCATATGATCATCTCAATAGATGCAGAAAAAGCTTCTGAGAAAATTCAACACCAATTTGTGATACAAATTCTCCAGAAAGTGGACATGGAGGGAACCTACCTCAACATAATAAAGGCCATATACAACAAACCCACAGCCACCATCATTCTCAATGGTGAAAAACTGAAAGCATTTCCTCCAAGATCAGAAACAAGACAAGGATGTCCACTCTCACCACTATTATTCAAAATAGTATTGGAAGTCCTAGCCATGGCAATCAGAGAAGAAAAAGAAATGAATATAAATTGGAAAGGAAGAAGTAAAACTGTCACTGTTTGCAGATGACATGATACTATATATGGAAAATCCTAAACATGCCACCAGAAAGCTACTAGAACTAATCAGTGAATTTGGCAAGGTTGCAGGATACAAAATTAATGCACAGAAATCTCTTGCATTCCTACACACAAAAAACAAAAGATCAGAACGAGAAATTCAGGAAACAATCCCATTTACCATCACAACAAAAAGAATAAAATACCTAGGAATAAACCTACCTAAGGAGGCAACAGACCTGTACTCAGAAAACTATAAGATACTGATGAAAGAAATCAAAGATGACACAAACAGATGGAGAGATATACCGTACTCCTGGATTGGAAGAATCAATATTGTGAAAATGACTATACTACCCAAAGCAATCTACAGGTTCAATGCAATCCCTATCAAATTACAAATGGCATTTTTCACAAAATTAGAACAAAAAAATTTGCTATTTTTATGGAAACCCTAAAGACCCCAAATAGCCAAAGCAATCTTGAGAAAGAAAAACGGAGCTGGAGGAATTAGGCTCCCTGACTTCAGGCTATACTATAAAGCTACAGTAATCAAGACAGTATGATACTGGCACAAAAACAGAAATATGGATCAATGGTACAGGATACAAAGCCTAGAGATAAACCCACGCATCTATGGTCACCTAATCTATGACAAAGAAGGCAAGGATATACAATGGAGAAAAGACAGTCTCTTCAATAAGTGGTGCTGGGAAAACTGGATAACTACGTGTAAAAGAATGAAATTAGAACACTTCCTAACACCTTACACACAAAGAAACTCCAAATGGATTAAAGACCTAAGTGTAAGACCAGACACTGTAAAACTCTTAGAGGAAAACATAAGAAAAACACTCTTTGATGGAAATCACAGCAAGATCTTTTATGACCCAACTCCTAGAATAATGAAAATAAAAATAAACATAAGCAAATGGGACCTAATTAAACTTAAAAGGTTTTGTACAGCAAAGGAAACCATAAACAAGATGAAGAGACAACCCTCAGAATGAGAGAAAATATGTGCAAGTTATGTAATGGACAAAGGATTAATCTCCGAATTATATGAACAGCTCATGGAGCTCAGTATCAAACAAAGAAACAAGCAACCTAATCAAAAAATGGGCAGAAGTACTAAATAGACATTTCACCAAAGAATTTGACCTTGCCACTACTCTGCCAAACCCCTTAACTAGGGTCCTATTTCCTTTAAAATCCAAGCTGCTTATCTTGGCATATGGTACTCTTCATGATCTGGCCCCTATTTAGTCTGCCTTGCCATACATTCTTATTGGCCTTCTTGTAGTTTCCTGCAGCGACCGTGTTGTTTCACACCTCCCTGCATTTTGCTATCTCTTTCCTGTAATACCCTTCCTAAATTTCCTCATTTGGATTAAGCACAAGCTTTGGAATCAGACTGCCAGGGTTTGTTTTCTACTACAACTATTTACTGTGTGACCTTGAGCAAGGTATTTTATGCTCTCAATATCTCAGTTGCCTACTTAACTGATATAATATATACAAAGCTATTGAAGTTTTGCCTGACACAAAGAAAGTCCTCCATAAATGTTATTTTTCTTATATTTAATATTCAACAAATACGTATGGTTTACCTATGGTATGCCAGACACTTTCCTGGGTACTCAGTAATCAGCATTGAATAAGACAGAAAAGGTCCTTCTATTCTGGGGAAGCTTATGTTCTATTATAAGAAGAAAGACAATAAATAGGAGTAAGTAAACAAGATATTTTTTTAAAGTGGCAAAACAAATAAATAAACACAGTTTGTTTATCCAGTTAAGGAGTTTTGCAGATGTTTCCAGTTTTTGGCAGTTATGAATTAAGCTGCTATATATATTCTTGTACTTTTTTGTGTTTGTGAATATAAGTTTTTATTTCACTTGGGTAAATACTTGGGAGCAGCATTCCTTGCTCATATGGTAAGAATATGTTTAACTTTACAAGTAACCAGTAAACTGTTTGCCAAAGAGGTTGTATCAATTTGCATTTCCATCAGCAATGTATGAGCCCTAGATATGCATATCCTTGTCAGCACTTAGTATTGTCAGTATTTTGTAATCCTAGCCATTCTAATAGATATGCAATTGTATATCATTGTGATTTTAGTTTGACTTTGGAAATCTTTTCATATGTTTTTCTTCAGTTTCCTTATTCAGTGTTTTATAATTTTTAGAATATAGGTCTTTTACCTCCTTGGTTAAGTTTTTTTCCTAGATATCTCATTCTTTTTGATGTGATTTTAAGCAAGATTTGCTTTCTCTTTGTGATAGTTTATTGTTAGTGCATAGAAGAGCAATGGAGGTCTGTATATTAATTTTATATTTCTGGAACTTTACTGAATTCATTTAGTTCTAATAGTTTTTTGGGTGGAAACATTAGGATTTTCTCTATATAGTATGGTGTCATCTGCAAATTGTGACAGTTTTATTTCTTCCCTTCTAATTTGGAAGCCTTTTTTTCCTTTCTGATTGCTGTGACTAGGACTTCAATACTATGTTAAATAGAAGTTGCAAGAGGGCATCCTTGTCTTATTTCACCTTTTCATGTTGAGTATGATGTTATCTGTGTGTTTGTCATTAATGGCCTTTATTATGTTGAGACACGTTTCCTCTATACCAACTTTGATTGGAGTTATTATCATGAATGGATGTTGAATTTTTTCAAATGCTTTTTCTGCATCTATTGAGATGATCAAGTGATTTTTATCCTTTTTGTTAAAGTGGTGATTTGCAGATATTGAACCATCCTTGCATCCCTGGAGTAAATATCACTTGATCATTGTGTATGACCCTTTTTAAATATTGTTGAATTTGGTTTACTAATATTTTGTTGAGGATATTTCCATCTAAGTTCAATAGAGATATTGTCCTGTAATTTTCATTTTTTGTAGTGTCATTGGTTTTGGCATCAGGGTAATGGTGGCCTCATAGAATGAATTTGGGACTGTTCCCTCCTCTTCAATTTTTTGGAATAGTTTGAGAAGTATAGGTAGTAATTTTTCTTTATATGTTTGGTAGAATTCTCCTGTGAAGCTCTCTAGTCTTGGAGTTTTGTTTGCTGGGAGTTTTATGATTGAAAATTCAATTTCACTAGCAGTGATTTTTCTATTCAGATTGTCTATTTCTTCCTGATTCAGTATTGGAAGATTTTTTTGTTTCTAGAAATTTATTCATTTCTTTAGGTTGCCCGATTTGTTGTTATAAATGTTCATGTTATTCTCTTTATGATTTTTTGTATCTCTATGGTATTGGTTGTAATTTTTCCTCTTTTGTTTCATTTGTTATTTGGGCCCTTTCTCTTTTTTTCTTAATGAGCCTGGCTAACGGCTTGTTTGTTTTGTTTTTCTTTTCATAAATCCAACTCTTGATTTTATTGATCATTTCTATTGCTTTTTTGATTTCTATTTTACTTATTTCCTCTCTGATATTTATTATTTTCTTACTTCTGGCAACTTTAGGCTTTATTTGTTCTTATTCTTCTAATTCCTTTAGATGGTAGGTTAGGTTGTTTATTTCAGATTTTTCTTGTTTCTTGAGGTAGGCCTGTATTACTATAAACTTTCCTCTTAGAACTAATTTTACTGTGTCCCATAAATTTTGTAAGTTTTGTCTTATTTTCATTTGTCTCATGGTATTTTCTGATTTCCTCTTTGATTTCTTCATTGAGCCATTGGCCTTTAGTAACATGGATTATTTAATTTCCATCTGTTTGTGTTTTTTCCATTTTTCTTTCTGTAATTGATTTCTAGTTTCATACTGTTCTGGTAAGAAAAAATGCTTGATATAATTTCTATCCTGTTAACATTTGTTAAGATTTTATGATCCATTTAAAATTAATATTTATATATGGTATCAAATATGGATTGAGATTTTTTTTTAATTTATATTTTGCATATGGATTTCTAATTACTTCAGTACCGTCTGTTCTGAAGCCTTCCCTTTTTCTTTTGGATTTGTTTTGTATCTTTGTTTAAAGTCAAATGACCATATCTGTTGGTCTACATTTTGATTCTATTCTGTTTCATTGAACTATATGACCATTCTTTCTCTAACTCTATACCATCTTGATTTCTGTAGTTTTATAGTAAGTCTTGAAGTCAGATGGTATAAGTCTTCCAACTTGTTATCATTTAAAAACATATTTTTGGTTATTCTAGCTCCTTTGCCTTTTCATGTAAATTTTAGAATAAGCTTATGATTTTCTAAAAAAAATGGAAAAAAAAAACCTTGCTAGCTTGTTTGGATTTTGACTAAGATTGTGTTGAATCTTTACATATTTAGAAGAATTTGACATATTGACTTTTAATGCTATTATTTCTTTCAATCCATGAACAATGTATATTTCTCCATTTATTTGTTTCTTGTTTGATTACTTTCATCTGTAATTTGTTTGTTTTTAGGATTTGTATTGTTTTCAACATTCATATCTCACATATGTTTCATTAGATTTATGCCTAAGTATTTCCTTTCTCTTTGATGCTATTATAAATGAAATTATTTTAAAACATTTAAGTTGCTAATTGTTCAGTATTAGTCTATAGTTATATGACACTGACCTTTTATTCTGCGTCCTTGCTAAACTCATTTATTACTTTTAGTAGATTATTTGTCAATTTGAGATTTTTTTACATAGGCAATAGAGATCATTTATATCTGAATGCCTTTGTTTTTTTTTCTTATCTTATTACACCAGTTATGACCTCTAATACAATATTGAATTGGAGATGTGAGAGTGGACCTGATTTCCCTATTCTCAGTGTTAGAGGAAAGCATCTAGTCTTTTATTACTGTTAATGATGTTACCTGTAGTTGTTTTTGTTTTTTGTTTTGGTAAATGTCATTATTAAATTGAGGACATTTCCTTCCAGTCTTAATTTACTGATAGTGTTTAGAATGAAAGCATGTTGGATTTTGTCAAATGCCTCTGCAGCTCTTTAAGCAAACCTTAGAGTCACAAAATTTCAGAGTTAAAAGTAACCTTAATAACTATTTCTTCATATTGAGACCTGCATATTTACTATCATCTATGTTACTCTAAAATTATATTCTTAGAGTAACAGTTTTTCTCTTTAACTGAAAATACATAGTTGTATAAGGGACTTTACTATATTTCCATTTATTTAATTATTTACTAATCTATACAGTAAAGCTATTAAGTAACTTTTATTATTAGGTAAGAAAACTGAGACTCATGGCAGATAAGTAACTAGCTGAAAGAAGCAGTCCAGCCGCTATGACAACTTAACATTTTCTTAGTATATTGTGTTCTTTTTGCTTTTTAGTTTCTATATCCATTTTTCTAGAATGCCTTTACACTCTTAACCTTCCAAACTTTATATGTTTTCTTTTATATAAAAAAGAATTTTTTTGAGAAATTCTGAGTTTCAGGATGAAGAAATGAGTCATTCAAGATCTTTCATCTATTTTATGTCAGAGCTGAGCTTGTAGCTCAGGCCTCTTAACCTTCATGCTAGTTTTATGGATCTTCACTAAGGTCTGCTCTGGCTTTCATTAAGTACAGCTTCCTTTTCTTATTTTTGTCTCCCACACTGCAGGTATCTTGGAGACCTTGCTAGTTGCCTCTCTGGTATTGTCCCAAATGTAGACTTTTGGCAAACAACTTTAACTTTCAAAAATTAGTGTATCAAACCCAATTTTTACCAAGGTTACTCTTGTCTCATTGATTCTGTTGCTCTACTGAATTATAAGAAGCATGTAAAATAATTACATTTGGAGTTGATATCCTATTATGTACCAGCAGAAACCGTTAATTATAATAATTTTTTTTCTAAATTATTTGTAATTTGTGGTATCTAAAGTGATTTTGATATAAATCAAGAATATTCTCTTCAACATTTGGAAATATTGTACTGTTAAATGTGTCTCATTAGTGAAAATACTGGTAGTTATGTAGTAGGTAAATAACAACCATATATGAAAGCACTTTCTTTTCTGTTTTATTCTTTTTCCCCTTTTATCTCAAAGGTAAAACATTAATCTAGAAAATATAATATTTGATGACCCAACAATATTTATTTTGTCATGTTTAAAAAAATGTTTCAATAAATAGCTATGTTTGGTTCAGGATATTTAACTTAATCCACCACGTGATTGATATAAGTAATTTATTTTGAAAAATCCTTTTGATCAGTTGATTGAATGTGCCTAATTACCCAATTCTACTACAAAAGAATGGGAGAAAGTTAGGAGTAAATAAGTTGAGCTACTATCTCTTACTGAATTTATCTAGGTATACAATGAATGCTTTGCTTGGGAGACTGCAGCATGTAAGGGAGAGTGAAATCAAAGAGTCCTGAATTAAATTTAAGCTTAGTAATTACTAACTAGTTGTTGACTTTCAGCTAGTTACTTAACCTCTCTGAGCCTCATTTTGCATATTAAATACTATTACTTCAAAGCATTATTTTTTAAAGTAAATGAAATAATTACATTTATTAGTTTCATTTGAAATTAAATTAAATAATGAGCATGTAATAAAGTTTGTAACATATGGTTTACTTTTATAAAATATTTGTCAGATTTATTCAAGAAGTATTTATTAAGAACCTGTATATGGCCAAGCACTGTACTAAGCACCAAAGATACAATTGCAATATATATATATATATATATATATATATATATATGTGTGTATGTATATACTGTCCTTATGCTTTGTAAGGCATACATTTTAGTGAGAGAAACATAAACTGATAAGCAAATAAATGTACAAAATATGAATTTATTTTAGTGATAAATTTTATAAGGAGAGTAAACTTTATCACTAAACTCAATTATTATTTTGGATTCTAAGTTGGTAATACTCACTGTCTAAATTTTACAAGTACAGTTAGGCTGAAGTGATTGTCTAACCACCGTTGAACATTGTTGCAGTGTTGTTTATTGGATAAACAAGTAACTGAATGGTTAATAAAAAATGGGAATATGAGGCTTCCCTGGTGGCGCAGTGGTTGGGAGTCCACCTGCCGATGTGGGGGACGTGGGTTCATGCCCCGGTCTGGGAGGATCCCGCGTGCCGCGGAGCGGCTGGGCCCATGGGCCGTGGCCGCTGGGCCTGTGCGCCCGGAGCCTGTGCTCTGCGGCGGGAGGGGCCACAACAGTGAGAGGCCCGCGTACCGCAAAAAAATAAAATAAAATAAAATAAAATGGAAATATGGCTAGGGAGGGTAGTTTCATTTATTCAACAAACATTTTGGTGAATCACTGTGAACCAAGGCATTTATATAAGGCAGTCTCTTTTTGTACTTATGGAGCATACACTCTAGCAATCAAGATGAATCAGGTATACAAAAAACTGTAAATCAATATATGAGATAATAAGTTTAGTACTAGAGATGTAGGTAATGCATTATAAAAGTTTATTACTTTCATTTGAGCTAGGGGTCAAGGAATAGATGAAGATTACAAAGAGAAGACAATACTTGATCTGGTTCTTAAAGCCAATGTTGAAAAGGAAAGACTCATCTTAGTCAAATAAGTATCATAAAACTGATATGATAGCCCAAAGCTTCAATTTAATAGTGAAATAAGTGGTAAAAAATCAAATCATATCAGGGTGCCACTTAATATAAAGCAAAACATCTTTGCCTTTTCCTTAAGATTGTAAAGTTGGCTATAGAATGGGGTAGTTATATTTCACCATTCATTGTACTTTAGCATCAGTGTTATAGGATGTGTTACGACATAGTTACTTGTTTATGAGAGAAAACTCCCTTATGAGGGTCACACTGAAGAATATTATGCTGAATTTTTTTTTTAACTATTTGCATGTGGTTTTCAAGTGCTGAACAATTAAAAAGACCCAAATTTAGACTGGAAACTTATTGTGACATAAACTTATAAATATTGCTGTTGCAATATAAATAAAACACAGATGTAGAAAGTGAAAAAGTTCTTTATGTAAATGAAACTCTGGGTACTACAAACAGAACATCTTAGGCTAGATGAGTCTTAAAGCTATGGGTTGTTTGGCTGATCTACTGCCAAAGGAATGAGAGATTGATATTTAAATTTCATGTGAAGTTTCATGGGTAGTCTAAGCCTTGCTTCGGCAGAACAAAATCTATAAAATCATGAGAAAAGGCACTAAAACTTTTGTAGGCTTTGATTTTCTGAATGTATAGAGAAGGCTTTGGAGTTTAACCAGATGAACTTTCAGAAACTCTTATTATGCTCCCTTATGAACTTGAAGTGGCCCATACTGCTTGGAACCTGCCCTATTTTTGTGTTCACCTTTGGATTTCAGCTAGCTTGGTTATAGCATCTTTACATTGGCAAACTAAATGATGATCATGCTTTGATTTTGAACTCTATTTTCACCCCAGTCCATCTTTTCAGCTGCTTGCCGGACACCTCCACAGCAGTATTGAACAACAACTTTCCCCAAAGTCTGTATTAGCTTTCAGAATTTTTTTTGGTTTATTGTACCAATGTTGATTTGATTAATCAAACTAGAAACTTGGGATTCATCCTTTATGATTCATTTATTATTCATGCTGCCGCCTCTGTCTGGAAGGCCTTTCTCTAATTCTCACTTTGCTTGGCTAAAAAGTCCTTTAAGATGTAGGTAAAATCTCTTCTCTTCTGAGAATCTTCTCTTTACTTCAAGACTGTGTGCCCAAGAGCTTTCATTGATGATACTAACACAGCATGGTTACCACATGATGTAATTGAAAGCTTGTGTGCCACTTTCCCTCCTGGATTATTAGCTACTTTTTATTAGGGACTGAGACTTCATGATTTCTTATTTGTTTTTCTGTAAAATGGAGCTTGTTGTGAGGATTTAATGTGCTAATACTGACATAAAATGAGCACCAATAATTCTTAGATATTAATGTATTACTGTTGTTATTATTTACTATTATTATTATCTTGGTTTCTTCAATACTTGAAATGATGCCTGCCTTTAAAAAATGGATATGTTGATAAAATGAATGTGTTTAGCAGTTATCTCTGCAGTGACACTCTAGTACTGGCTCCTTTCTGACATCTAGACCCAGCTCTTTGGGGGTAATCATATTTTCCTCCCAGGCTTATTTGCTTCTTTTAGCCAGTGCCTTTTCTTCATGAATTTGTGTCTGAACCCAGAGGCCTGGTGCATTTGTTTCTCTTTCAACCTAAAATACATGTGGGGCTCTTATAACTAATTAACTATGCCTGTACATAGATAATAAGATAAAATTGTAAACTAATGGTAAAGAGAACTGCAAGTCAATGAAAATATAGAATAAATATCAGTCTAAGACTTGATACAGCTTTCAAAACTCAGCATAGACATTTTTATGTAGAAACTTTTTCTGAGTCCCTTGACTGCGTTAGGTACCCCCTCTATGCTTCCATAGTTCTCTCTATCTCCCTAGGACTGGAACAGCTCCATAATTTGTGTGCAAAATGAAAATGCAGAGACCCTTATTAAATATTATTAAGAACTTCACACACCCATCAATCTGGCTCTGCCCTACTCTTTGCTCTGGTGTGACATAGTAGATTTCCTGAATGAATGAATAACTGACCAAAATCCAGTGTATTGAAATTTTTGTGATAAGAGATGGTAATGACAATGGCCTAAATTGAATAACCAAAGTGAGGGGGCCAAGCTTTTCAGCAACAGGTGGAGCTTTTTAACATAATCACTGGTGACAGTAATCCACAAACTTTATATATATTTTTATATATTTTTCAACTAAAGTAAAACATCATCTTTACTCTTAAGTTGATAGGTAATTAATTTTGTATTCTTAATTCTACCAAATGTTAAAAGAATTAACATCAATTGCATATTATCTCTTCCAGAAAATTGAAAACACTTTCCACCTAATTTTATGGAGCCAGTATTACTCTTATACCAAAATTGGTCAAAGAATACAAACAATACAAAACAAAAGTACAGCCTAATATCCAGCATGAATATGGATGAAAAAATTATTAACTAAATATTAACAAAGATAATTCAGCAATATGTAATAAGAATTATACACTGATCAAATAGTTTACTCCAGTGATGCAAGGCTGGTTCAATATTAAAAATCAAGTATTGTAATCCATCATATTAACAGTCAAAAGATGGAAAAATCACATGATCATGTCGATTTATGTAGAAAAAGCACTTCACAAACTTCGGCATCTATCCATAATAAACTCTCCAAAAAAATAGGAACAGAGCGGGGATCTCTGTCAACTTGATTTCTAAAAATCTGCAAAAATCCCACAGTTGTCATTATACTTGATGAAACATAGAATGCTTTTCCCTTGAGATTTGTAACAAAGCAAAGATGTATACTCTCACACTGCTATTCAAAGTAGTATTGAAAGTTCTAGCCAGTGAAAGGTAAGAAGAGGAAATTAAAGGCATTAATATCAGAAGGAAAAAATAAAACTTTTATTTGCATATAGCATGATTATATACATAGAAATCCTTATGAAGTATATAAAAAGACTCCTAGCACTAACAAGTGAGATGAATTTGGTCTCAAGATATGAGATCAACATACAAAATTGAATATATTTCTACATATTTGTAGTGGACACTGGAAAACCAAAATTAAATCTATACCATTACAATCACTCTAGAAAATGAAATAGTTAATTGTAAATCTATAAAATCTGTACAAAATTTGTATGCACTGCAAAATGTTGTTGGAAGTTATCGATGACGATTTAATAAATGGAGAGATATACCATGGTCATGTATTAGAAGAATGAACAAAATAAGATGACAACTCTACTTAAATTGTTCTGTAGGCTTAATACATTCCAAGCTTTGACCAATTCCTAGCAAGACTTTTCTACACATAAGCAAGATTATTCTAAAATTAATATGGAACGGCAAAGGAAAAAAATAGCTAAAGCATTTTTTAAGAGAATAAAGTGGGAGGAATGACTCTACCTTATATCAAAGCTTATTATACAATGACAGTAATCAAGATTGTGTAGTATTGTCAGAGGCAAGGTATTTTATTCTTTGCATCGAAAATTATAAAATACTTTAAAATACTTCTAATAATAAGATTCTTAGAAGAGAACATAGGGGTAAACTCCTTGAGATAGGTGTTGATGATTTTTTTTTAATCTGACACCAAAAGGAAATGCAACAAAAGCAAAAATAGATAAGTGAGACTTCATTAAACAAAAAAAGTTTCTGCATAATAAAGGAAACCATTGGGCTTCCCTGGTGGTGCAGTGGTTAAGAATCCACCCACCAATGCAGGAGACATGGGTTTGAGCCCTGGTCCAGGAAGATCCCACATGCTGCGGAGCAACTAAGCCCGTGTGCCACAACTACTGAGCCTGCGCTCTAGAGCCCATGAGCCAGAACTACTGAGCCCACGTGCTACAACTACTGAAGCCTGTGTGCCTAGAGCCCGTGCTCCGCAACAAGAGAAGCCACCACAATGAGAAGCCAGTGCACCACAATGAAGAGTAGACCCACTGTCCACAACTAGAGAAAGTCCATGTGCAGCAATGAAGACCCAACACAGCCAAAAATAAATAAATAAAATAATAAATAAATCTGTAAAAAAAAAAAAGGAAACCATCAACACAAAATGAAAAGGCAATGTATGGAATGGGAGAAAATATTTGCAAATCAGATACCTGCTAAGAGGCTAATTAATATCCAAAATATATAAAGAACTCATACAGTTCAAGAGCTGTAAAATCAAGCAATCGAATTAAAAAGTGGGCAGAGGGTCTGAGCAGACATTTTCGCAAAGAAGGTATGCAAATGGCTAATAAGTACATTAAAATGTGCTCAACACCACTGTTCATCAGGGAACTGCAAATCAAAACCACAATGAGATATCACCTGTTAGAATGGCTTTTATGAAAAAGTTAAGCAGGGCTAAGTGCTGGCAAAGATGTTGAGTAAAGGGAGCCTTTGTGTGCTATTTTGGGGGTTGTAATTTGGTATAGCCCCTATATTGGAAAACAGTATGGAGTTTCCTCAAAAATGTGAAAATAAAACTACTGTGTGATCCAACAATTCCACTTCTGAATATATATTCAAAAGAAATGAAATCATTATCTCGGAAAGAAATCTGTACTGCACTGTTCATTGCAGCATCATTTACAATAGACAAGATATGGAAACAATCTAGGTGTCCATTGATGGATGAATGGATAAAGAAAATGTGGTACATAGGCATACCGTGTTTTATTGGGCTTCACTTTATTGTACTTCACAGCTGCTGTGTATTTTGCAAATTGAAGTTTTGTGGGACCCTGTTTAGAGCAAGTCTATCAGTGCCATTTTTCCAATAATATTTGCTTACTTCAAGTCTCTGTGTCACATTTTTATAACTTTTACAGGATTTCAAATTTTTCATTATTATTATATGTGTTATGGTGACCTGTGATCAGTGATCTTGGATGTTACTATTCTAATTGTTTGAGGGGTGCCATGATCATGCCTGTATGAGATGGTAAACTTAACCCATAAATGTTGTGTGTGTGTGTGTGTGTGTGTGTGTGTGTGTGTGTGTGTGTTTAATATTTATTTATTTATTTATTTGGCTGAGTCGGGTCTTAATTGTGGCATGAGAGATCTTCATTGCGGCATGCGGGATCTTTTAGTTCCGGCATGCAGGCTCTTACTTGCAGCAAGTGGGATCTAGTTACCTGACCAGGGATTGGACCCCCTGCATTGGGAGCACAGAGTCTTAACTGCTGGACCACCAGGGAAGCCCCAAGTGTTGTGTGTATTCTTACTGCTCCACCAACCTGTCATTTCCCCATCTTTCTTTCTCTCCTCAGGCCTCCCTATTTCCTGAAACATGACAGTATCGAAGTTGGGCCAGTTAGTAACCCTACAGTGGCCTCTAAGTGTTCAAGTGAAAGGAAAATTCTCAGGTCTCTCACTTTAAATTGAAAGCTAGAAATGATTAAACTTAGTGAAAAAGGCATGTCAAACGCAGAGACAGGTTGAACAGGTCTCTTGTGCCAAACAGTTAACCAAGTTGTGAATGCAAAGGAAAAGATCTTGAAGAAAATTAAAAGTACTACTCCAGTGAACACATGAATAATAAAGGAAAACAGACTTATTGCTGATAGGAGAAAATTTTAGTGGTCTGGGTAGAAGATCAAACCAGCCACAGCATTCCCCTAAGCCAAAATCTAATTCAGAGCAAGTCCCTAAACCTCTCTTGAGTTCTGTGAAGGCTGAGAGAGGTGAGGAAGCTCTGGAAGAAAAGTTTGAATCCAGCTGTGGTTGGTTCATGAGGTTTCAGGAAAGAAGCTGTCTCCATAACATAAAAGTACAAGGTGAAGCAGCAAGTGCTGATGTAGAAGCTGCCACAGTTTATCCAGGAGATCTAGCTAAGATAATTAAACACTACACTAAACAACAGATTTTCAATTCAGATGAACAGTCTTATTTTGAAGAAGATGCCATCTAGGGCTTTCATAGCTAGAGAGAGGAGAAATCAAAGCCTGGTTTCAAAGCTTCAAATGACAGGCTGACTGACCCTCTTGTTAGGGGCTAATGCCGCTGGTGACCTTAAATTGGAGCCAGTACTCATTTATCATTCCAAAAATCCTAGAGCCCTTAGGAATTATGTTAAATCTACTCTGCCTATGCCTTATACTAAATGGAACAACAAAGCCTGGATGAAAGCACATCTGTTTACAACATGGTTTGCTGAATATTTTAAGCGCACTCTGAGACCTACTGCTCAGAGTAAAATGTTCCTTTCAAAATATTATGGCTCATTGACAGTGCACCTGGTCACCCAAGAGCTCTTAGGAAGATGTACAATGTTGTTTTCATGCCTGCTACCACAACATTCATTCTGCAGTCCATGAGCAAAGAGTAATTTTAACTTTCAAATATTATTATTATTTTCAAGTATTATTATTTAAAAAATGAATTTCATAAGATTGTAGCTTCCATAGATAGTGATTCCTCTGATGGATCTGGGCAAAGTCGATTGAAAACCTTCTGAGAAGAATTCAGCGTTCTAGATGCCATTAAGAACATTCATGCTTCATGGGAAGAAGTCAAAGTATCAAAATTAACAGGAGTTTGGAAGAAGTTGATTCCAGCCCTAATAGATGACTTTGGGAGAATCAAGACTTCAGTTAGGAAGTAACTGCAGCTTTGGTGGAAATATCAATAGAACTAGAATTAGAAGTGGAGCACTCTGGAACATTTACAAGCCTAGGAGGAGAGAGCAGGAAACACTGAGGGCTGAGCCCTCAGTAGACATTTCCCCAAAGAAGACATACAGATCACCAAAAAGCACATGAAAAGACGCTCAACATCACTATCAGAGAAATGCAAATCAAAACTACAATGAGGTATCACTTCACACTGGTCAGAATGGCCATCATCAAAATTCTACAAACAATAAATGCTGAAGAAAGTGTACAATGTTGGTGGGAATGTAAACTGGTACAACCACTACGGAGAACAATATGGACGTTCCTTAAAAAAACTAATAGAGTTGTCATCTGATCCAGCAATCCCACTCCTGGGCATATATCCAGCCAAAACTATAATTCAAAAAGATACATACACCCTTATGTTCATAGCAGCACTATTCACAGTAGCCAAGACATGGAAACAACCTAAATGTCCATCGACTGATGAATAGATAAAGAAGATGTGGTATATACAATGGAATATTACTCAGCCATAAAAAATGAAATAATGTCATTTGCAGCAACATGGATGGACCTAGAGATTATCATACTAAATGAAGTAAGTCAGACAGAGAAATACAAATATCATATGATATCACTCATATGTGGAACCTAATTTTTAAAATGACACAAATGAACTTACATACAAAACAGAAGCAGACTTACAGATATTGAAAACAAACTTACAGTTACCAAAGGGGAAATGTAGGCAGGAGGGATAAATCAGGAGCTTGGGATTAACATACACACACGGCTATATATAAGATAGATAATCAACAAGGACCTATTGTATAGCACAGGAAACTCTACTCAATATTCTGTGGTAACCTATATTAGAAAAGAATCTGAAAAAGGATGCATATATGTATATGTATAACTGAATCACTTTGCTGTACACCTGAAACACAACATTTTAAATCAACTATACTCCAGTAAAATTAAAAACAAAACAAAACAAAACAAGAAGTGGAGCCTGAAAATATGTCTGAATTGCTGCAATCTCATGATAAAACTGTAAGGAATGGGAAGTTGCTTCTTAGGGATGAGCAAAGAAAGTGGTTTCTTGAGATGAAATCCACTCTGGTGAAGATGCTGTGAAGATTTTTGAAATGACAACAAAGGATTTAGAATATTACATAAACTTAGTTGATGAAACAGCATCAGAGTTTTAGATAATTGACTGCAGTTTTGCAAGAAGTTCTTCTATAGGTAAAATGCTATCAAATAACATTTTGTGCTGCAGAGAAATCTTTAGTGAAAGGAAGAGTCAATCCATCCACCAACCTTCATTGTTGTCTTATTTTAAGAAACTGCCACTGCCACTGCAACCTTTAGCAACCACCACCCTGATCAGTCAGCAGCCATCAACATTGAGGCAAGACCCTCCACTAGCAAAAAGATTATGACTGACTGGAGGCTTAGGAAGTGATTAGCATTTTTTAGCAATAAAGTATTTTTAATTAAGATATGGACATTGTTATTTTAGACATAATGTTATTTCATACTTAATAGACTACAGTATAATGTAAACCGAATTTTCATATGCATTGAGAGACCAAAAAAGTTGTGTGACTTGCATTATTGTGGTGGTCTGGAACCAAATCTGTAATATCTCCAAGTCATGCCTGTATATACGTATATCAAATTATGTTGTACACCTAAAACTAATACAGTGTTATATGACAATTATATCTCAGTTAAACTGGAAAAAAAATTAAAAATCAAGTTAGCAGTGTTAAAAAATTCCATACAAGTCTAGGTATTGCTGGGTAGGTATTTTTTAGATGTGATTAAATTTTAACTTTGTGTCCTTTGAGTAAAGCAGATTATCCTCCATAATGTGGGCAGTCCTCATCTTCTCAGTTAAAAGGCTTAAGTGAAAAGATTAAGGTCCTCTGAGGAGGAAAGAATTCTGTCTTCAGACTGCCTTTAGATTCAAGACTGCAGTACCAACTCCTGCCAGAATTGCTAGCTTGCCAGCGTGCCCTGCAGATTTCAGACTTGCCAGCCTTTACAATCATGTGAACCAATTCCTTTTTTTTAAATTATATATATTTTTTACTTTATTGTTTTTTGTTTTATTGGAGTAAAATTGCTTTACAATGTTGTGTTAGTTTCTACTGTACGATGAGGAGAATCAGCTATATATATACCTATAACCCCTCCCTCTTGGACCTCCCTCCCACTGCACCCTGCATCCCATGCATCTAGGTCATCATAGAGCACCGAGATGAGCTCCCTGCTGTACAGCAGGTTCCCACTATCTATTTTACACATGGTACAGTGTTTATGTCAAACCTAATCTCCCAATCGTTCCACTCTCCCCTTGCCCCCCTGTGTCCACATGTCCTTCTCTACATCTACGTCTCTATTTCTGCCCTACAAATAGGTTCATCTATACCATTTTTCTACATTCCACATATATGTGTTAATATGCAATATTTGATTTTCTCTTTCTGGCATGCTTCACTCTGTATGACAGACTCTAGGTCCATCCACATCTCTACAAATGACCCAATTTCATTCCCTTTTATGGCTGAGTAATATTCCATTGTATATATGTACCACCTCTTCTTTATCCATTCATCTATCATTGGACATTTAGGTTGCTTCCATGACCTGACTATTGTAAATAGTGCTGCAATGAACACTGGGGTGCATGTGTCCTTTTGAATTATGTTTTTCTCAAGGTATATGCCCAGTAGTGGGATTCCTGGGTCATAATGTAGTTCTATTTTTAGTTTTTAAGGAACCTCCATACTGCTTCTCCATAGTGGCTGTATCAATTTACATTCCCACCAACAGTGCAAAACGATTCTCTTTTCTCCACACCCTCTCCAGCATTAATTTTTTGTAGATTTTTTGATGATGGCTATTCTGAGTGGTGTGAGGTGATACCACATTGTAGTTTTGACTTGCCTTTATCTAATAATTAGTGATGTTGAGCATCTTTGTATGTACCTCTTGGCCATCTATATGTCTTCTTTGGTGAAATATCTATTTAGGTCTTCTGCCCATTTTTTACTTGGATTATTTGTTTTTTATGATATTGAGCTCCATGAGCTCTTTGTATATTTTGCAGATAAATCCTTTGTCCGTTGCTTCATTTGCAAATATTTTCTCCCATTTTGAGCGTTGTCTATTCATCTTGTTTATGGTTTCCTTTGCTATGCAAAAGATTTTAAGTTTCGTCACGTCCCATCTGTTTATTTTTGTTTTAATTTTTATTACTCTAGGAGGAGGGTCAAAAAAGATCTTGCTGTGGTTTATGTCAAAGAGTGTTTTTCCAATGTTTTCTTCTTAAGAGCTTTATAGTCTCCAATCTTACATTTAGGTTTTAAATCCATTTGGAGTTTATATTTGTGTATGGTGTTAGATAGTGTTCTAATTTCATTCTTTTACATGTAGCTGTCCAGTTTTCGCAGCACCACTTATTGAAGAGGCTGTCTTTTCTCCATTGTCTGTTCTTGCCTCCTTTGTTGTAAATTAGGTGACCATATGTGCATGGGTTTATCTCTGGGCTTTCTGTTCTGTACCATTTACCTATATTTCTGTTTTTGTGCCAGTACCATACTGTCTTGATTACTGTAGCTTTGTAGTATAGTTTGAGTTGGGGAGCCTGATTCCTCCAGCTACGTTTTTCTTTCTCAAGATTGCTTGGCTATTCAGGGTCTTTGTGTTTCCATACAAATTGTAAAATTTTTTATTCTAATTCGTGAAGAATGCCATTGGTAGTTTGATAGGGATTGCACTGAATCTGTAGATTGCTTTGGGTAGTATAGTCATTTAAAGAATACTGATTCTTCCAGTCCAAGAACATGGTATATTTCTCCATCTGGTTATGTCATCTTTGATTTCTTTCATCAGTGTTTTATAGTTTTCTGAGTACAAGTCTTTCACCTCCTCAGGTAGGTTTATTCCTAGGTATCTTATTCTTTTTGTTGTGATGGCAAATTGGATTGTTTCCTTAGTTTCGCTTTCTGATTTTTCATTGTTAGTGTATAGGAATGCCAGAAATTTCTGTGCATTAATTTTGTACCCTGCAATGTTATCAGATTCATTTGTTAGCTGTAGTAGTTTTCTCATGGCATCTTTAGGATTTTCTATGTAGAGTGTCATGTCATCTGCAAACAGCGACAGTTTTACTTCTTCTTTTCCATTTTGGATTCCTTTTGTTTCTTTTCTTCTCCGATTTCCCTGGCTAAGACTTCCAAAACTATGTTGAATAATAGTGGCCAGAGTGGACATCTTTGTCTTGTTCCTGATCTTAGAGGAATGCTTTCAGTTTTTCACCATTGATCATGATGTTTTCTGTGTGTTTATCATATATGGCCTTTATTATGTTGAGGTAGGTTCCCTCTATGTCCATTTTCTGGACAGCTTTTATGATAAATGGGTGTTGAATTTTGTCAAAAGCTTTTTCTACTTCTATTGAGATGATCATATGATCATGTTTTTTATTCCTTAACTGTTAATATGGTGTATCATATTGATTGATTTGCATAGATTGAAGAAGCCTTGCAGTCCTGGGATAAATCCCACTTAATCATGGTGTATTATCCTTTTAATGTGTTGCTGGATTCTGTTTGCTAGTATTTTGTTCAGGATTTTTGCATCTATGTTCATGAATAATATTGGTCTGTAATTTTCTTTTTTCTGCTGTATCTTTGTCTGGTTTGGTATCAGGGTGATGGTGGCTTTGTGCAACGAATTTGGGAGTGTTCCTCCCTCTGTAATTTTTGGAAGAGTTTGAGAAGGAAGGGTGTTAGCTCTTCTCTAAATGTTTGATAGAATTCCCCTGTGAAGCCATCTGGTCCTGGAGTTTTGTTTGTTGGAAGATTTTTAATTACAGTTTCAATTCCATTACTTGCAATAGGTCTGTTTATGTCTTCTAATTCTTCCTAGTTCAGTCCTGGAAAATTGTACCTTTCCAGGAATTTGTCTATTTCTTCGTGGTTGTCCATTTTATTGGCATATAGTTGTTTGTAGTAGTCTCTTTTAATCCTTTGTAATTCTGTGATGTCAGTTTTGATTTCTCCTTTTTCATTTCTAATTTTATTGATTTGAATCCTCTCCCTTTTTTTCTTGATGAGTCTGGCTAAAGGTTTATCAATTTTGTTTATCTTCTCAATGAACCAACTTTAATTTTATTGATCTTTGCTATTGATTTCTTCATTTCTATTTCATTCATTTCTTCTCTGATCTTTATGATTTCTATCCTTCTACTGACTTTGGGTTTTCTTTCTTCTTCTTTCTCTGGTTGCTTTAGGGGTAAGGTTAGATTGTTTATTTGAGATTTTTCTTGTTTCTTTAGGTGAAATTGAACTGCTATACACTTTCCTCTTAGAACTCCTTTTGCTGCATCTCATATGTTTTGGGTCATCGTGATTTTTCTTGTCATTTGTTTCTATGTATTTTTTAAATTTCTTCTTTGACTTCTTCTGTGATCTCTTGGTTATTTAGTAGCCCACTGTTTAGCCTCCATGTATTTGTATTTTTTACAGTTTTTTTTCCAGTAATTCATTTCCAATCTCATAGCATTGTGGTTAGAAAAGATGCTTGATATGATCTCAATTTCCTTAAATTTTCCGAGGCTTGATTTGTGACCCAAGATGTGATTTATCCTGGAAAATGTTCCATGTGCACTTGAGAAGAAAATGTATTCTGCCACTTTTGGGTGGAATGTCCTATAAATATCGATTAAATCTATTTGGTCTGTTGTGTCATTTAAAGCTTGTGTTTCCTTGTTTATTTTCTCTTTTGATGATATGTCTATTGGTATCAGTGGGGTGTTAAATTCCCCTACTATTATTGTGTTACTGTTGATTTCCCCTTTCATGTATGTTAGCATTTGCCTTATGTATTGAGGTGCTCCTATGTTGATTACCTAAATATTTATAATTATTTCTTCTTCTTGGATTGATCCCTTCATCATTATGTAGCATCCTTCTTCACCTCTTGTAACAGTCTTTATTTCAAAGTCTATTTTATCTGATACGAGTATTGCTCGTACAGCTTTCTTTTGATTTCCATTTGCATGGAATATCTTTTTCCATCCCTTCACTTTCAACCTGTATGTGTCCCTAGGTCTGAAGTGGGTCTCTTGTAGACAGCATATATGTGGGTCTTGGTTTTGTATCCATTCAGCCAGTGTATGTCTTTTCTTTGAAGCATTTAATCCATTTAAATTCAAGGTTATTATCGAAATGTTTGTTCCTATTACCATTTTCTTAATTGATTTGAGTTTTTTTTTTGTGGGTCTTTTTCTTCTCTTTTGTTTCCTGCTTTGAGAAGTTCCTTTAGCATTTGTTGTAGAGCTGGTTTGGTGGTGCTGAATTCTCTTAGCTTTTGCTTATCTGAAAAGCTTTTGACTTCTCCATCCAATCTGAATGAGATACTTGCTGGGTAGAGTAATCTTGGTTGTAAGTTTTTCTCTTTCATTGCTTTACGTATATCCTGCCACTCCCTCCTTGCCTGCAGAGTTTCTGCTGAAAAATCAGCTGATAGCCTTCTGGGGATTCCTTTGTATGTTATTTTTTGCTTTTCCCTTGCTGCTTTAAATATTTTTTCTTTGAATTTAATTTTTGTTAGTTTGATTAATATGTGTCTTGGTGTGTTTCTCCTAGTGTTTATCCTGTATGTGACTCTTTGCACTTCCTGGACTTGGGTGACTATTTCCTTTCCCATATTTGGGAAGTTTCCCACTATAATGTCTTCAAATATTTTCTCAGACCTTTTCCTTTTCTCTTATTCTTCTGGGACACCTATAATTCAAATGTTTGTGAGTTTAGTGTTGTCCCAGAGGTCTCTGAGATTCTCTTCAAATCCTTTCATTCTTTTTTCTTTATTCTGCTCCTCGGCAGTTATTTCCACCATTCTGTCTTCCAGCTCACTTATTCGTTCTTCTGCCTCATTTATTGATTCCTTCTAGTGTATTTTTCATTTCAGTTATTGTGTTGTTCATCTCTGTTTGTTTGTTCTTTAGTTCTTCTATGTCTTTGTTAAACATTTTTTGTATTTTCTCAGTCTGTGCCTCCATTCCATTTCCAACATTCTGGATCGTCTTTACTATCATTACTCTGAATTCTTTTTCATGTAGGTTGCCTATTTCCTCTTCATTTATTTGGTCCTTTTGGTTTTTACCTTTCTCCTTCATCTGTAACATAATTTTTTGTCTTCTCTTTTTTTTTCTTTTCTTTTGATGGTGAGATTATGTTCCTGTCTTAATGGTTGTTTGGCCTGAGGCTTCCAGCAGTGGAGTTTTTAGGCTGTTGGGTAGAGCTTTGTCTTGGTGCTGAGATGAGGACCTCTGGGAGACCTCAATCCAATGAGTATTCCTTGGGGTGGGAGGTTCTCTGTTAGTCCAGTGGTTCACACTCAGAGGTCCCACTGCAAGAGCTCTGGCCCAAACTCTGGCTCATGAACAAAGATCCTGCAAGCCGTGCGAGGTGGCAAAAAACAAAAAGAAAAAAAGAAAAGAAAAGAAAAAAAAAGGCACAGAACAATAGCAAAGAGTAAAAAGTAAGATTAGAAAAATAACAGATATGTTAGAAAGAATAAAAAAATAAAAATACAGATGAAACAAAAATAGGAAGGTGGAACAGAACCACAATAGTAAAAAAGAGGAGGAATAAAAGAAGCTGGAAAAGGCCTTGGCTGTGGGGTGTGGGACTTATGCAGGTGTGTGATTTAGGTGGTAGGCGGCACCTGTGGTTAGGACCCACAGGGCCAAAAACGGCCCTGGGGGTGTCTGGGGTGGGACTTAGGCTGAAAGCAGCAGGAGGGTCACAGGAGTACCTCTGGCCTGGATGTCAGAGAACCACGTCCAGGACCCCAGCTGGCTCTCTGGGCCGGAGTGGTGGGGGAAATGCTTGGCACATTCCCCCCGATCCTCTGATCCCAGAGGACCCCTCCCTGTTGGCCTCTATTCTTCCATGCCCCCACCATTCGCCTAGGAACCACACGGTCAGAGGGGGCTTGGGAAGGCAGGGGTCCACCCCAGAAGCCCAACAGGCTTCCCGGGGCCTATTGGGCAGGAGAAATGCTAGGCATGCTCCCCCCTAATCCTCCAAGCCCCCAAGGGTCCCTCCAGGTGTGAGAACCCCTCCCTGCCTCCCAGCCACTCTCAAGGGCACCAGTTCTTTCTGGCCTCCACTTATCCTCCCCCATCGCTTCCCCCACGTCCTACCCAGTTACTCTGGGATTCCTGCTGTTTCCTTGGGGTTTGAAGTCCCCCACCAGCATCCAGCAGGCACCCTAGTTGTCTGTACCAATTCCTTAAAATCTCTCTCCCTCTCTCTCTCTATATGTGTGTGTGTGTGTGTGTGTGTGCACGTACATATATATATATATATATATATATACACACATACACATGTGTTTCACTTTGAAATATTAAAATATATTGAAATATTATATGCTGAGTATTTTATATTAAAATATATATAAATCTACATACATTATATTTGTTCTGTTTCTCTGGAGACCCCTGACTAATATACATTTTGGTTCCACGTGTTTTCAACAAGTAGTGCTGGAGCTTTGGATATTCATGGACAAAAATGTTCTTTGACATATATGTCACATCTTATACAAAATTATGAATTATATGTTTACCTGTAAAATGTAAAAGTATAAAACTTTAGGAGACATCATAGGAGAACATTTTTGGGTTTTAGAGCTTGATGAGTTGTTATGGGATATGACACCAAAAGAACAACCCATAAAAGGAAAAAAATGGACTTTGTGAAAATTAATCCTTTTCTATACCAAAGACCTTATTAAGATGATGAAAGGAAAATCTACACACTGGGAGAAAGTATATGCAAAACACACATATGACAAAAGGACCCTGTTTTATTCTGAGTTTTGCAAAGTAACAGAACCAATACAGTGTTTGTGTGTGTATGTCTGTGTGTGTGCGTGCACACATGTGGTGTGTCTGTATATCTATCTGTCTGTCTACCTATCTATCACCTATTTATCTATCATCTCTCTACCTATCTAGAGAGGAAGAAGGACAGTAGGAGAGAAAGGGACATTTATTTTAAGGAATTTGCTCAAATGATTGTGGAAGTTTGCTGCAGAGTAGGCCAGCAATCTGGAGACCCAAGGTAGAGACACACTAAGAGTTCAAAGGTAGTCTACTGGCAGAATTTCTTGTTTATTAGGGGAGATCATTCTTTGTTCTATTAAGGCCTTCAATCAATTGGATGTAGCTTACCACATTATACAGAGTAACCTACTTTGCCCATAGTTCACCCATTTAAATGTTAATCTCATCCAAAAAATACCTCCACAGAAACAGCTAGAATAAATTTTGCCCACATATCTCAGCACTATGACCCAGCCCATTTGAAGGATAAAATTAACCATCACAGACCCATATTTAGAATATTTAAATCACTCTTAAAACTCAATAGTAAAAAACAATCCATTTAGAAAAGAGGCAAAAAACATGAAGAAACATTTCACTGAAGAGAATATACATGTGGAAAATAAATTCATAAAAAATGTTCATCATCACTAGCCATTAAGGAAATGCAAAACAAGACCACATGAAATATCACTACATATTTATTAGAACAGCTAGAATAAAACATAGTGACAGTACTAAATTCTAGTGAGAATATGGGAAAACTATGTCTCCCATTGCCATGGAATTTAAAATGTTATGGTCATCCTGGAAAAGCTTGGCAATTTCTTAAAAAACTAAAGATTCAACTATCATATGACCCAGGAGTTACATTCTTGGAATTTATATAATCAAATAAAAACCTACCTTCACTCAAAAATCAGTACATGAATGTTTATTGCAATTTTATTTATAATAGCTTTATTTATAATAGCCAGAAACTAGAAACAACCAAAATGTCCCTCAGTAGGTAAATTGGAAGATGACCTTTGTTACATCTATACTATAGAATGCTACTCAGAAATAAAAAGGAATGAATACTACTGTTGCATGCCACAACTTGGATGCATCTCAAGGGCATTTTCGAGTGTGGGAAAAAAAATCTCAAAAATTTATATACTATATAATTCTGTTTATATTTTTGAATGACAAAACTTTTGAGATGGAAATCAGATTAGTGTTTACCAGGGATTTAGTGTAGTATGAGGGAACTCTACATGGTGATGAAACACTTCTGTATCTTGCTTGTAGTGGTGCTTACATCAATCTACCCATGTGATTAAATGATGTATAATTATACACACACATTACACCAATGTCAGTTTTATGGTTTTGATATTACTATAATTACGTAAGATTTAACTGTTGGGGGAAAATGAGTGAAGAATACATAGACCTCTTTATACTATCTTTGCACCTTCCTGGGAATCTAGTTATTTCAAATAAAAAGTAAAAACAAAAAAAAACAATGAGCCAGAGATGCCTGTAGATGTTTCAGTGTTTATGGACACATCTGTAGGTGTCCTTTCAACTGAAGCCCCAATTTATACCTCGTTTGTTTTAAATTTATTTTTTATTAATTTTTATTGGAGTATGATTGCCTTACAATGTTGTGTTAGCTTCTACTGCACAGCAAAATGAATCAGCCATACATATACATATACCCCCTCCCATTTGGATTTCCCTCCCATTTAGGTCACCACAGTGCATTAAGTAGCATTCCCTGTGCTATACAGTATGTTCTCATAAATTGTCTATTTTATGCATAGTTTCAATAATGTATATGTGTCAATCCCAATCTCCAAATTCCTCCCACCCTACCCCTTTCCCCTTTGGTATCCATACATTTGTTCTCTACATCTGTGTCTCTATTTCTGCTTTGCAGGAAAGGTCATCTGTACCATTTTTCTAGATTCCACATATATGCATTAATATACAATATTTGTTTTTCTCTTTCTGGCTTACTTCACTTTGTGTGACACTCTGTAGGTCAATCCATGTCTCTACAAATGACCCAATTTCGTTCCTTTTTATGGCTGAGTAATATTCCATTGCATGTATATACCACATCTTCTTTATGAATTCCTCTGTTGATGGACATTTAGGTTACCCCTTTATCAGAGTGAATTTTCAAACAATTATTTTAATATAATTCATTGTTCACCCTGACTAAACTCACTTTGTTGATTGTAGAAATAAATTTAAGTCCTATGATTTATGGGACAGTTGTTGGCGTCAATGATTAATACATGATTCCTCATCAAGGAGAGAATGTTAAAAGGAGTGCATCTTGTATATCATCTTAAACTGAGACAAATCATTGGTGGTTTTTTATACTGCCCAGAAAAATAATGGAAATAGGAACAAAAGAAAGCTCAGGGTATAGAGTGGACCATGGGATAGAAGTCAGGCACTGAGTTCTAGCCCCAGTTCAGTCACTAGCTCACTGCAATTATCCTGGTCCAAGCCACCATCCTGTCTTGTCTAAATTATTATTATTTTTGTTTTTTATTTCAATTTATTTAAGTTAAACCAAAACCAAAAGCAACTCACTCGTTACTCCCACTACCCACACCCTGTCTTTGGCAACCACCAATTTGTTATCTTTATCTATGAGTTTGGTTTTATTTTTTTGTCTCTAAAATATATATATCTATTTTTGTTTTGTTTTTAATTCCTCAAATAAGAGAGATTATATAGTATTTGTCTTTCTCTGTCTGATTTATTTCACTTAGCATAATGCCCTTGAGGTCCATCCATGTTGTCACAATTGGCAAGATTTCATTTTTTTTATGGCTGAATAATATGGCCTTGTATGTGTGTGTCTGTATATATATAATGTTTTCTTCATCCATTCATCCATCAATGGGCACTTAGGTTGTTTCCATATTTTGGCTACTGTAAATAATGCTGTAGTGAACATGGGGGTACATATATTTATTAAAATTAGTGATTTTGTTTTTGTATAAATACCCAGAAGTGGAATTGCTGTTTCATATGATAGTTATACTTTTAATTTTCGGAGGAACCTCCCTACTGTTTTCCATAGTGGCTGCACCAATTTACATTCCCACCAATAGTGCACAAGTATTCCCACATCTTCATCAACACTTGTTATCTCTTGCCTTTTTATGAAACCCATTCTAAAGGGTGATATCTCATTGTGGTTTTAATTTGTATTTCCCTAGTGATTAATACTATAGAGCATCTTTTTGTGTACTTGATGGCCATCTGTATGTCTTCTTTGGAAAAGTGTCTATTCAAATCTTCTACTCATTTATTTTGTGTGTGTGTGGTATGTGGGCCTCTCACTGTTGTGGCCTCTCCCGTTGTGGAGTACAGGCTCCGGACGCACAGGCTCAGCGGCCATGGCTCACAGGCCCAGCCGCTCCGCAGCATGTGGGATCTTCCTGGACCGGGGCACGAACCTGTGTCCCCTGCATCAGCAGGCAGACTCTCAACCACTGTGCCAGGAGGGAAGCCCTCTACTCATTTTTAAATCTGATTTTTTTCTCTTGAGTTGTATGAGTTCTTTATATATTTTGGATATTATCTCCTTATCAGATGTGTAATTTGCAAATATTTTCTCCCATTTGGTAGGTCACCTTTTTATTCTGTGGATGGTTTTCCATGCTGTGCAGAGGTTTTTTAGTTTGATGTAGTCCCACTTGTTTATTTTTGCTTTTGTTGCTTTTGCTTTTGGTGTCAGATTCAAAAAATAATCTCCAAGATCTGTGTCAAGGAGCTTACCCTGTATTTTTCTTCTAGGAGTTTTATGGTTGCAGGTCTTATGTTCAAATCTTTAATCCATTTTGAGTTGATTTTTTTGTACGATGTAAGATAGTTGTCCAGTTTCATTCTTTTGCATGTGGTTGTCCAGTTTTCCCAGCACCATTAATTGAAGAATCTATCCTTTCCTCATTGTATGTTAGTGGCACCTTGGTTGTAAATTAATTAACTGTATATGTGTGGGTTTATTTCTGGATTCCCTATTTTGTTCCATTAATCTATGTGTCTGTTTTCATGCCAATACCATGCTGTTTTGATTACTATAGCTTTGTAGTATATTTTGAAATCAGGGCATGTGATACCTTCAGCTTTGTCCTTTATTTTTCTCAAGATTGTTTTAGCTATTTGGGGTCTTTTATGGTTCCATAGAAATTTTAGGATTGTTCTATTTCTGTGAAAAATGCCATTGAAATTTTGATAAGGATTGCATTGAACCTGTGGTTTCCTTTGGGTAGTATGGACATTTAAGAATATTAATTCTTCTGGTCCATAAGCATGGAATATCTTTTATTTGTGTCTTCTATTTCTTTCATTAATGTCTTTTAGTTTTCAAGATATAGGTCTTTCACCTCCTTTGTTAAATTTATTCCTAGGTGTTTTATTATTTTTGATTGCAATTTTAAATGGGAATTTTTTCTTAATTTCTCTTTCTAATAGTTTATTATTAGTGTATAGAAACACAATAGATTTTTATGTATTGAGTTTGTATCCTACAATTTTACTGCGTTTATTTATTGTTGTTATGATTTTCTGATGAAGCTTTTAGGGTTTTCTATGTGATATCATGCCGTTTGCCAATAGTGAGAGTTTTACTTCTTTCTTTCCAATCTTGAAGGCTTTTATTTCTTTTTCTTGCCTAATTACACTGCCTAGGACTTTCAAACTATGTTGAATAAAAGTGGTGAAAGTGGGCATCTTGTCTTGTTCCTAATCTTAGAGGAAAAGCTTTTAGCTTTTCCTTGTTTAGTATGATGTTAGCTATGGGCTTGTCCTACATGGTGTTTATTATGTTGAGATATATACTCTCTATACCTGCTTTACTGATGGTTTTTATCATGGATGGATGTTGCTACACCTGTGGTTCACTCCAGTCAGATATATCATATTCTTTAATGTTCCTGCAACATCCTATGTATGCTTCTACCTCAGATCCTTCTGTATTTTTCTGTTCCCATTTATTAGAAAGCTTTTCACCAAGATATCCTAATGGCATATTCTCTCATATCCTTCAGGCCTTTTCTCAAATGTCATTTTCTTAGTGCAACCTAACTGACTACCTTATTTTTTTTTTTTTTTTTTTTTTTTTTTTTTTTTTTTTTGCGGTACGCGGGCCTCTGACTGTTGTGGCCCCTCCCGTTGCGCAGCACAGGCTCCGGACGCGCAGGCCCAGCGGCCATGGCTCACGGGCCCAGCCGCTCCGCGGCATGTGGGATCTTCCCGGACCGGGGCACGAACCCATGTCCCCTGCATCGGCAGGCGGACTCTCAACCACTGCGCCACCAGGGAAGCCCCTGACTACCTTATTTAAAATTGCAGTCTCCCTCACTAAATCTCCCTATCTCCTGTTGCTTTATTTTTCTTCATAATAACTTATAACCATCTAATATACTTTATATTTTGTGTGTTTATTTTACTTTTTCTTTCCTCTAGAATGTAAGTTCAACAAAAGTTGGAACTTTTGTTTGTTTTATTTATTGTTGAACAATTGTTGTATAGAAAAGTGCATGTCGCATAGTAGATGTTCAGTACGTATTTGTTGAATGAGTGAATGCTTGAAGATGGCACCCCCACCCTGTTCTATGACATACAATGCAGCCCTTTTTAATTTTATTGTTTCACAGGTATTTATTGAAGTCCTTGCAGTTTACCATTCTTAAGGTAAACATTAGGATAGACATTAAATAAATATAAATATTTATAATATATAAATATTTATAATATAATATTTATTATATTAAATAAATATAAATATTTATAAAGATGTGTATTTGTATGTTTCCATTTTTAGAAGGGAGATGAGTACACTGACTGGCAATCTCAGCAAAGAAAGGATAAAATAATTTTGACAGTTTTGAGACATAAGATTATTGTTAGTTATGAATAACCTTAGCTCTCTAAATGATCTTCCCTAGTTGAAAGCCTTTGTAATGCCAGTTGATGTCATTTCAGATCAATACCTAGGATGAAGTTAGACTAGGCTGAATATTAAATTATAGACTTGAGCAAGTTTTAGATTATGTATGCCCTTGTGAAGTTACTGTGTACTGCAATTCCTGGACTATTCTCTAAAAAGTGAATGAATATAGATTGGGACCTAGATTGAAACCTGTTGGTGTCTTAAGAATGAAAATAGCACTATCTTGATGGAAAAATAATGAGTCCATATGAATTAATGAAGTGTCTTGATAACAATAATAGATTCTAGGTCAAGAAATATTGGAATTCTTGCCGGCTGATCCCAAAGTGTCCGTGTGACCTTGGATAAATCATTTTACCTCTCTGGGTCTTTGCTATCTCACCTACAACATAGGAATAATAGTCCTTAGTATGCCTACCTCTCAGAATTTTTATACACATTAAATGAGATAATGAACATAGAAATGCCTTGTAAACCAGCCAGTGCTACAGTTGTGTAGGGTTTGTTATTACTGGCAGTACTCGCAACTAGTCAGGAAGCTAGCTCTGCCACTGATTTGAAGTTGAACTTTATACAAATTAATTCCTTCTTCCATATCTCAGTTTCTTAATCTTTGAAATTAAGTGGTTCATATGAATTAATGATTCTGAACTGGAAGGTGAATGCTCCCTTGAAGGTGCTTTTCAAATCTCACTTTTTCTTTCCGATGGAGAGTATTTGATATACTCTTTCATCTCAGTAGGTATAGTTTCAACGTTAAGAATCATTGCTACAGTAATCTATAGGCAGGCTCCTTCCCTGGGTAGGGCAACCAAGATGGTTCTGGGCATCTTGTTTGAGGTAAGATGTGGAGTCATGAAGTGGACTTGCTGTTGTTTTCTGAAATCATTAAAATTTAAGCTTAAAATTTCTTTTTTAATGATTATGCCAAGTGACTCATGAAAGATGCCAATAATGTGGCCTCCTTTTAACTATAATTCAAATCTTAGCTGTGCACCAGATTCACATCCTTCTAGGAATGGCCTGCATGAGAGTGTCCTGTCCTGTTGGTGGAAAACAATGAAAAGCAAAGGATTAGATGATCCATAGGGACTTCCATCCTTCACACCTCAGGCCTGAACTTAAAATCTCTGAGTCATTTAAAATTAAAATTAAAATTTTCAGTAAATTAAAATTCCAGTTTCAACAGTGCCTATTGCTTAAGAAAAGCTAATTTCCAGGTGTTCTAATTTTTTATCTTGGTGTAGCTATCACTCAAATGTCAAAAGCTCATTATAGATGTCATAAGCAAAGTCAGTATTGGGTAAGGAAGATCATATTAACTGCATGTGCTGCACTTTTGTTGTGACTTGACATTATGTTTGGTTACTGCTTGACATATTTTCATTGTAACAAGTTGCGATTAATCAAATCTTGCAGTGACACCTCACTATCTCTCAAAGACTATCATTGTACTACATCATGGTGACTTAGTTCTGTTTTTGGAAAATAGTAGTCTGTAGATATAGGTAGATAGTTAGGCTGTTACCAGGTAATGAGTTTTCTCCTTCTGTCTCATCAGTCTGAAGAAATGCCAAACTAAGGATGGTTGAAAAAAAAATGTGTGTGTGTGTGTGTATTTTTTCTTTTCCACTGGCCTCAGTTTTGTTTAGAAGAGAAATGGCATGCATAGGCTAGGGAGTTAGGAAAGTTAAGCTGAATATCAGATTTTCTATTTGACTCAGTCTGGGAGAGAGGGGATCAGGACAGGTTCATGCTAGGACTTTTAAAGCAGATATTTTTAAATATAGGAGTTGGTCAATAAATGTAGAGGTAATTGAATATCCCTGCTTTTCTAGTCTCAATTTGCCCACCTAAAAGCAAAGAGTTGGATAAGCAGATGTCTTAATACCTTACGAGGCTGATGTTTCTCTAAGATTTTAAACAGCATTCTAAAAAGAACTGCTTCTTTCTGCAAAGCTGCTTCTCATTTTATGGATGCTTATAGATTACCAGTGGGCTTACTTTACGTTCCACCTCTTAGAACTTTACAAATAGTGAATGGAAATAGTCTTGGGCTGTGCACACTCATGTCTCTTATGCATAGGATTGTCCCTCTTCCTGAAATTCTTTTCTGTTCCTTCTCTATCAGATGATCATTCAAGTGCTCATCAGTCAGTCATTATTGTAGAACCACTGAAGATGTCACCTTTTGTCCTCTGTTAAGGAAGAATTAGGTATTTCTTCTTTTTTTATCTATTGCAGTTTATAGGTCTTAGCACACTGGATCATGATTATTTGTTTATATCTATATCTCTCCCCCTGAACTACAAGCTTTATTTTACAGGCTGAGGCTGTTTTATTTGTTATAATTTCTGCAGCAGTCAAGACAATGCCTAAGCAAACTAGGTACTCCAACTATTTACTGAATAAATGTTGAAGTTTATTGAATTCTGAAAAAAATCATTTTTAAATTTGAAAGGGATGTAGAAATTACAGTTGAGGTAATACTTAAGGCATGACTTAAAACTCCAATTCTTTTGAGCTGTTTTACAGGAAGATGATACTTCAGAATCCAAAGGCTAGGTTACAGACCATCAAAATTCTATAGAAATGAGTGGTGAAACTATATGAACTGGAGTAGGGGGTGAACTTTCTGTCTTACAATCTTTAAACGTTGTGGAGTCAGTAGGCTTGTTCTAGCTTTCACTGCTGAATTTGGAATCATATGTCTTTTTCCTTCTTGATAAGTTTCTAGCTAAAGCTTTATCAACTTTCTTTTTTTTTAATTTTATTTTTTTTTATCAACTTTCTTGATCTTTTTAAAGAGTCAAATTTTGGTTTCATCAGATTTCTATAGTTTTCCTGCTTTATATTTTATTGATTTCCACTCTGATATTTATTTTTTCATATTTTCTGCTGACTTTATGTTTGATTTACTATTCTTTGCCATCTTCTTGAAGTGGGTTATATTATTGATTTTAGCTTTCTTCCCTTTAAATAAAGCAGTTTCCCCTAGCTTTATTGTGGTATAATTGACAAAATTGTAGGGTATTTAAAGTGTGCAATATGATGATTTGGTATATATATGCATCACAAAAGAATTCTACCCATTGAGTTAATTAATAACGCATTTAAAGCTGTAAGTTTCACTTTAAGGACTGTTTTAGCTGTATCACATTTTCTTTTTATTTTTTAGCCTTGGTTTTCTACAAGTGACCTCGGTGTCTGCATTTCTAAGTAGTCAACCAATAATTTGTGCAGCACTTGTGCTCAAATACCTCAAGTCCTTAAGGCTTACACCCTCTTGCCAATGGATCAGTGTGAAGGTTGGGGAGCTTATTCCCAACTGTAGCTAGTTCTCAAGTTTTCTTTGGCTTTTACTTTTTGCTAGCTTCTCTCAGGTCTCCCAATCTCCCAGTCCATGCTTATAGTCTCCCAGTAAGCCAGGGAAGGATATGTGGCAAGTTTGTTTCAGTCCTCCTATGGCCTTTTCATTTCTAGGATTTCCTTAAATGTCTAACTGTTCCATCATAGCCTCAGTTGAAAGTGCAACTTCAGACCAGCAAAGCTGTAGGCTTTCCCCATTTTTTTTCTATCAAGTTTACTACTTTTAGCTGACAAAGCTGTGGGCTTTTGTCCCTGTGTCCCAAATCAAGTCTGCCTCTCTGGTAGGAAAGCTGCTGTTTTTTTTAGTCTTCTCCACATTGGTAAAACTGTAGTTCTCATCTGTGGAGCTGGGGAATGGGATGAGAGTAGCCCCATGCAGGAAGGCTGCAGACTTCTGTTATTCTTATACAAAGCTCTAAAAAGTTTTCGAGAATAAGTGCTTCTCATTCTGTTGTCTGCCTTTGCTCAACTTCCAGAGACCTGAGGTGGTTGTTTTGGACAACTGTGTTTGGTTTTGTACTTGTATTTTATGGAGAGGTTTCACTTACTTCTTAACGATTCCATAGCCAGAAATTGCTTCTGCAGTATTTAAATACAAATAGTTGCTATAGATAAGAGCAGCAATGGCACCTATACATTTGTGTATTTTACAGTGCCTGTGTAGCCCCTTCCTTATCTTGCACTCCTTTCTCTCACCTTTTTCCAGAAAGGTAGAATGGTATAGTGAAAAGAGAAAAAGCTTTGGAGATTGACAGCCCTGGGTATAGATCTTAATAATAGCTGTGTACTTGTGGGCAGTTTAATTTCTCTGAATCTCAGTTTACAAATCTGTAAAGTGGATGCAATAAGATTTACTTCATTTAGAAGGTGAAATGATAACATATTCAGAATGCCTAATACAGTGTCTGGCACGTGGTAGATAACTGGTCAATCACTGTTTTCTCTTTTCTTCCCTCATCTATCATCGCAGTTTCTGAAGCACATAGATTCAGCAAGATGCCATTTATAGGTTAAAGGACACTGTTATTAAGAGCAGTCAAATGAACAAAAAAGCTGGTTCCTTTCCAATGTTAATATAGAAATACAATACTGTACTTTACATTTTTGGGTTGTGGGTCATTGGCCATGTGGATTAGACCAAACATTGGCATTTGAACTTTTTTCACCATGAGATGAAAACTTTTTTCAACGCACATTTAATCATGCCATTTACTGGCTTCTAATCAGCCCTCAGGATAAAACTTAAGCTCCTCAAAATAACGTGCAGGATCCTTCATGAGCTGGCCACTCTGTACTCTTCTATTCTCAGTTATCCCTGATCCTTCTTAATTTTAACCTTACCGTAACAGCTTTATTTCTCTGACTATGTCAGGCTTTCATTCTTTCATTGCCTTTGCTCACATAGCTCCCTCTGTATGTACTCACGAATTCCATCTTCATTTACTTGATCATTTTCTATTCATCTTCCAGCTCGGTGCCTATCCCCTCAGAACACTATGTTGTAAAGAACATTGTATACGTGTCTTTTCCATTAGACTGAGAGCTGCTTGAGAGCAGAGGTAATATCTTATTTAATATTTGTATCTCCATTGCTTTGATCATAACTTTCCAGTACAAATGAGGGAACTTAGCCCATCACTGCTCTGATAATAAGATGATGGATGATTTAAAGCACCAACCATCCCAATATAGCCATGAGTTTTGACACATATATAATTCCCTGAAGTCCAAAACCCATTTTGCCTTAATCTGAAAGAAACAAAAACAAAAACCCAGCTGTGTCTAACAAAAGAAACTGCCTTCTTCCTCCCCTGTTAGGGGAGTTACGGAAACAGTATAGAGTATTTCTTCATTGCTATCTTGGCAAGACTGAAGTTCAGACTTGGATTCCTGCAACTTGGGGACTGATGGTTGTGCTTCTAATCAACAGAGGAGTGGGATTTTAGGTGAAAGCATCTAATTTTCATAGCAGAGCCGTTTCAGTGCTGTGTCCCTCATTACAGTAAACTGTTGACAACCGCTGATGTGATTACAGACAGTAGCTTTCTGTTTAAGGGAAACAGTGGACAGTTACTGGTAGATTTCTGACACACCATTACAGAATTCTTCCTGTTAGCAGGTAAAGGAAAGAGAAATGGATATGAACCTATTAGTATAAGAATTACATGTCAAAAAGTATAGAGCAGAGTTCAATTTATTTCTGCACTAATAAGCAAGCTAGAGAGTGACTTGACAATTATTTCTACCTACATTGCTTGTTTTATTCTGAGATGAACATTCCAATATAAAATCAACTTGAGTAGAGTAATGACCTATATGGGAAAATAATCAAAAAGAGTGGACATGTGTATATGTATAACTGATTCACTTTGCTGTATAGCAGAAACTAACACAGCATTGTAAATCAACTCTACTTCAATAAAAAATTTTTAAAAATTAAAAATAAAATAAAATGAACTTGTTTGTAATACCTTTCAGTAAATAATAGCCTGTGCTCTCTTATAGGAGCTAAAATTAAATCATTTCTTAGGTGGGAATGAGTGTTTTATAGTTCACTCTGTTAAAGAATACAAAGTTACGTAATTTTTGATGAAATAAAATAAAGTCTGGTATGAGTTAAAGGATATAAATTCCAGTACCATTTATTTTATATGCTAATGGTGTGACCTTGAGCAAATTATAACTACTTGGGGCTTCATTTTACTCAGCTGTATAAACTAATGATGGCAATAATCACTACCATTTATTGAATATCTAAAATGGGCTTTGATCTACATTGTGCCCAATATAAATTATGTCATTGCATCTTCACAGCACATTAATTACTAACTGTATCCCCATTTAACAAATAAGGAAACTGATGTTCAGGAAGGTTAAGTAATTTGCTCAAGGTCACATAGAAAGTAAAAGGCAGAGCAGGACGAAAACCCACATCTTTTGGTCTTCCACATTTTTGCTCTTTTTTCTTCACTCCTCTCCTTTTATTTAATCTCACTAATATTAATAATCTGTCTTGAAGAGTTACAGTAATGAACTATTGGATTTGAAAGAGCTTATATGCATACAAATTTAAGGCATTTTTACTTTTATTTAAAGTTTCATTTGGTATCACTGAATTGAAATGGGATTGTTTTCTGTTTATGTTAAGTGGAGAAACTCTGTAAAACTTTCTGAAGTCTTGTACGATTTAAAAGTTAATTTTTTAACTTTTCCTGAATGGTAATTTTTTTCCACTAGGCCTGCAAAATTATATTCCATACTGTTATGCCCTTATAATATTTGTGCTTATATTTTTCCTATCTTTATTGTCATGTATTTTAAGGATAAATCTACATATGCTGAGGAGAATAGAAGGCTTCCATAGCAATATCTGAAAATACAATTTGTAAAGTGTTTTCACATGAATTGTATTATTTGTTTTTCAGAACTACTTTCTTATTTTGATAGTTGTGAAATAAATATCTTTATTCCCATCTTACAAATGAGGCAGCTGAAGTTTAGAGAGCCTTGCATATGTTGACAAAGCATATTAGTGGCAGAGTTCAAGAACTCAGGGCTTCTTATTCTAAGTATAGGGTGCTTTCTACTATATCCAAACTGAGTTTTTGAGGCATCTATAGTAAGCTCCTACAGGCTCCTGAGTGAAACTTCTTGAGTTCAAATTTTGGCTCATTTGTATGCCCTTGGGCAAATTAAATAATTGGTCCGATAACTGGGACAATTAAATATTCAGCCTCTTGGTAACTCCAGCTCTTCATCTAGAAAATGAGGATAGTAATAGTATCTATTTCACAGGGTTATTGTGAGTTTTAAATGGGATAATACATGAGAAATGATTAACATAGTGACTAATACACAGTAAGTACTCAATAAATAATTTATAAATGATTATAAATTATTTAATTATGATAATAATTAAAATGATAACTTATTTTTTGCACATTATTTTAATATTATAAAATTAGTCATGTAATAATATAGAACATTTATGTAAGCCATTTAAAGTAAACCTTCAGTTCATTAATTCAGTTTACATCTGTAGAATGCCTCCTATGTGCTGGGTGTCTTCTAGGCATGAAGTACACAGGGTTATACACACTAGAGTCTCTGCCCTAAAGGAGCTACTTGTTTTTAAGAAAAAAAGTTAAGACATAGATGAATGAGAAGACCATTTTATTGAATTCTGCAGACACCTGACTTTAGAAAAATCTACTTGATGGATGTGCTGATTTAATTTGTTTTTAAACTAACACTGAGTTTTTATTGTCATTATGAAAATTATTTTACTTAAAGAATTATTGTACATTATATGGAGAGCGTCCCTTTTAGAAACCCTATAATAAAAATTAGAGATGTAAACCAAATTCATGGTTTGGTAGATTAATTGAGATCTATTTTACATAGAAACAGATTTCCTTAGCCTCTTTTTAGGAAAATTCAGAATAGAGGATTTTTGCAATTACAATATTTATATTATTGATTATAATGAGATCAGTAAATTTATTAAGTGTTTACCACATGCCAAGCATTATACTAGATGCATATTAGTGGCAGAGTTCAAGAACCCAGGGCTTAGGATAGTATAAATCGTCACAAACACTATAAAAGTAGCATTATTTCTACTTAATAGATGGAGGAACTGAGGCTCAAAGAGGAGCAATAAGTTGCCTAGCATTATATAATTTGTGGAATTTGGAGAAGAGAACCCAGTGCTGTCTTCTCCACATTAGATGTTGGAACTGAGAAAAAATCGGGCAATTTGAATCTCAGGTTTAAGCTTGAGTCTTGGTTTATTGCATTCAAATTCTATTAGGTTTATTTCTCATTTCTTTTGTGGATCATATTACTATCGGTTTTTGCTACGTGAGGCTTACACGTAAGAACCTATATTTATATCAGTCTATTTTAAATTCTTACCAACTTAAGTCTGAACACATTCTAAAGCCCTACATTTTTACTCCCCCACTCCATGTTTTATGTTTTTGATGTCACATTTTGCATCTTTTTATCTTGTGTATTCCACAACTAATTTTTGTAGTTATAGTTATTTTTACTTCTGTTGTCTTTTAACCTTCATACTAGCTTTAATTAATCCACTACCTTTAATATATATTTACCATTACCAGTGGGATTTATACTTTTATACTTTTTTGTTACTAATTAGCACTCTTTCTTCTCAGCTTAAAGAAATCCCTTTAACATTTCTTGTAAGGCCGGTTTGGTGGTGATGAACGCCTTTAGCTTTTGCTTGTCTGGAAAGCTCTTTATCTCTCCTTCAGTTCTAAATGATAACTTTGCCAGATGGAGTATTTGTGGTTAGTTGGAAATTCTTTTTAATTTCAGCACTTTGAGTATATCGTGCCACTCCCTCTGGCCTGCAAGTTTCTGCTGAAAATCTCCTGATAGCCTTATGGAATTTCCCTTGTATGTAACAAGTTATTTTTTTCTCTTGCTGCTTTTAAGGTTATCTCTGTCTTAAACTTTTGACATTTTGATTACAATATGTCTTGGTGTGGGTCTCTTGGTTCATCTTATTTGGAACTCTCTGAGTTTCCTGGATCTGTCTGCTGGGCAACTGTCACAAAAATTGGGGCTCCAGATGAAGCCTCGTTTTGTTCCCTGAAAGATCCTTTGTAGACCTCTAGATATCTGCCAAACCTAAAGCCTGGCCCTCAGGCTGAAGCTCCAGGACAAGCAAATAGGCCTTTTTCTCAAAAAGACTGAGGATGTTTCTGTCATCTATCTTTGCAGTGCCCTGGGGCGTGGTAGTCTGCCAAGAACTGTCTTTAGTCACATGGGACCCAGGAATGCAAGCCTCCCTAGCCTCCAGAGCCAAGCAATCAAGGAGCGTCTACTGGGTTGCAGCCACAAAACCAGAGCTCCAGACATAAGACCGGGATGCCAGATATGTGTAAAAGCTCCCTTCTGGGAGACACTGGTGCTGTGGAGTGTGGCAGAGGGAGAGCACGAAGATATCACTCTCTGAGGGGAAAAAAAAAGATGGCACCCACCAGCTTTAGCAAGGCAGAGGGAGAGTGCAAAGATGATGCCCGCTGGTTGGAGGGTAAAGATGCACCCACTGAGAAAAAAAAAAAAGTCTGGTGTAAAATAAAACCAAAACCAAATTCTATTAGTATTGTTGGAGCTGTAGCATACTGTAAGGAAGAAGAGTAACCATTGGGTTGGATTAGGGTTATATGTGGTAACTTCTGATAGAAAATCTCGAACAGGGTAATATGGTTAAAGTTTTTCTGATAGTCTCTTTGGAAATAGACAAAACATTTTAAACAATAAATTGTATGATTTCTAAAAATATATAAATTTTTATTTAGAAGTAATTCTTCAAAATAACATAAGTACTAACATTTACGAATTACTTCTCCTACCTTACAAAAGTTTTATATCATCAGTTCACCAAAGTATTTATCTTGGCATGAAGGAGATGCTTCTGAATATACATTTTCATTAGACTTAGCATTCAACACCTAGTGCCATAAATTTGTTTTTGAAATCCTTAATTTCCCCAAGTATTCCAACTGAATGCTGTTTGCTTTGCATTGTATTGGCATCATTTTCAGTGAAGATCTAGTTCATATACATTCATTGCTAATATTGTTAACTAAATATTGTTAATATTTTTCTGAAGAAAAGTGTTATTATGCACTGTCATGTTTTTGTCATCAACATATTCCCTTTACTTGAGTTAATCAGAAATTAACGTTGGCATTCTGCATTTTGCTAATACTTTATTATTAGTAATAGTAGATTAGCTATATTCTTGAAATATCAACCAGGTAAAGAAATATCTTGATATCTAATACTTCTGTAATTAGAGAATTATTAACAAATGAAAAATATTTTGTGAAAATATGTACTAGCTTTATAAGACTAAATGGAAAATGTTATGCATATGTTGTCTTGAAGAACATACACTTATGCTATAATTATTATAGTTAAAAATATAGCAGTATAGAGAAGAAAATGGGGATGATTTTTTGATATACACGCTTTTTCTGACAATACTCATTATTTGTTGCTCCATTGTCTTCTGTCATTTCATCTTAAATAGGAGAAACACAGAACTGCCATCAGATTTATTCCTTTGTAAATAACCTATTGTTTTCTCTCCCCTACGTGCTTAAAAGTTTTTTTCCTTCATCACTGTAATTCAGAATTGTTGCCAGAATATGTCTCTATTTAGGTCTCATTCCATTAATTCTATCAGAAGTAATTTGCATGCTTGGGCTTTTTTTCTGCTCTGGATGTTTTCTTCAATTATGTCTTTACTATAACTTTTGTTTGAGTGATTCTGATCTTTTTCACTTTTTTCTTGTAATGACTTATAATTCCTGTTCTTTTTTCTGTCCTCAATATCATATGTTCTCTTATTGCTTTCAACTATTGTTTAGTTTTTCCCCCTTTCTTCTACATCAGGAAGACTACTCTAGATTTTTATCTTTAATGCCTTGATTATATTTAAGCAATATTATGATATCAGTACTTCTCTCTCTGTCTCTTTACTATCCCCAATGGATATATTTTTTAACATCTTTATTGGAGTATAATTGCTTTACAATGTTGTATTAGTTTCTGCTGTTTAACAAAGTGAATCAGCTATGTGTATACATATATCCCCATATCCCCTCCCTCTCCCTAATGGATATTTTAATACTATTATTTACACTTTTTCCCTTACATTCCTTTTGATAGCAAATTCTTTTTTAAAAATTTCTACCATTTCATCTCATTCTGGTAACATTTCCCATCAGGTTATTTTATTCTGGAGGCTTTTTGTTTCTGTTTATAGAGGCCATGTGTATTAATTAAGGTACCATCAATTGATGTTACAAATCAGCTTCAGATTTCTGAGACTAAGCATAACAGAATTCTAATTCTCACTATGTAACAATCTAATGAAGATTCCTGGTTGGCAGGTATCCTCCACATGTTGTTGATTCGGGGACCCAGATGCTTTCAATTTTGTAGCTTTGTTATCTCATAGAGGGCCTCAGCACCCTCTGCATTTGACTAATGGAAGGGGAATAGAAAGTAGAGAAATTCAAGCCTAGCCTAGCTGAGACGTAACATACATCACATCTACTCAGATTGTACTGGCAAGAATTAGTTTCACAACAAGACTTTGATGCAGAATTCTAGGAAATGTAGCCCTGGCTTGGTAGCAACAACTCTATGCTATGGAAGGGAAACATAAAAGTGTGGTTGACAACTTAGATATCTTTACCATACCATGTCTTCTAATATTCTGTTGATGGTACTGAACATTTTCTAAAATTTTCTGCATGCTTTATTTTAGTAAGTCATTTTCAGAGTTATAATCCTCCAAAGAGTTTTCTGGATGATTTTCCCTTTTCCTTTTTTGCCATTTTCTTTCACAAGTTGACAGTTTTTTACTTATTTCACTTGTAACAAATAGAGATTTATTCAAACCCAGCATGTGTCAAGACGCATCATTTGTGTTATGCCTTTGATCCTGCTCACTGTCCATTTCTGTGTGGAAGCTACTACACAGATTTGCAGTTGGGAAGTTGATGTGCACAGTTCTTAGATTGATTTCATTTTGATCTAATGGACTTTTCTGGATAAATGTGAGAACCTTAAATTCCAGATTTTCTCATTTTCCAAATTAAGGAGAATACACAGAGCTTTTCCTATCTCCATCAATGCCTATGGAATTTTAGAAATTAGGATACAGTGTGTCATTGTAATTTCTAGGATTGACTGTATCTGAATCTGTATAGCATTTGAGACATAATGCATTATGTTTTTCTTGGTATTTGGATTACAGACAGCAGGTTTCAAAGACAAAAACAAATAGAAGTTGAGGGACAATGTGACTCTGCCTGTCTCACTGCAATTTTGCTCTGTTTCAGGTTACAAAACATGTTGGCTGCCACTTATTCGGTTTTCTACTGCAAAGGTCCTTTAACTAGTGGAAAGTTCTCCTCAATTCTGTCAATACGTTGGCTGTCAAACTTATTTATCATTGTTGCTAAAAGATGTCTCTCCTTGCCTTCTCCCTGGTCTTTTAAAGTATACTTTAGGGAAATTGGAAGAGGTACAGTGAAAGACTGCTATGTAGCTGATGTTTCTAACTCAGATACTCAATTTCCCAAAGCTATATAGAGGTGTAATTGATATATAAGAAACTGCACATGGTTAAAGTGTACAATTTGTAAAGTTTTGATATCTATCATCTAACATCTATCTATCTATCTATCTATCTATCATTCATCTGTAAAACCATGTTACTAAGCCAGATAATGAGCATCTTCATCATTCCCAAAAGATTCCTCAAGCTCCTGAACCTCCATGTCTATCACTCCATCCTCAGACAATCACTGATCTACATTTTGACACTATATATTGATTTGCATTTTGTAGATTTCTATCTAAAAGGAATCATACACTGAATTTTTTTGTGTGGCTTCCCTCACATAGCATAGCTATTTTGAGATTCATCCATACTATTGTGTGTAGTAATAATACATTCGTTTCTGTTGTCAGGTAGTATCATTGCATGGATATAGCACAATTTGTTTATCTAGTTGATAGACATTTGGGTTGTTGCCAGTTTGGGGCCATTACAAATAAAGTAGCTATGAACATTTCTATACAAGTCTCTCTTATTTCTCTTAGGTAAATGCTTAGGAGTAAATGACTGTGTCAAATGGTAGTTATAATTTTTTGAAGACTTCCAAAGAGCTTTCTAAAGTAGTTTTACCATTTTACATTTTAAATTGATATATAATTGACATAAAAATTATATTAATTTCAGGTATGTAGTATAATGATTTGATATTTTTACATATTGCAAAATGATCACCACAATAAGTCTGGTTAACATCCATCACCATACATCATTACAGAATTTTTTTATTGTGATAAATTTTAAGATTTACTCTCTTAGCAACTTTCGAACATGTAATAAAATTTTATTAACTATAGTCGCTGTGCTGAACATTATATCCTCATGACTTATTTACTTTACAACTGGAAGTTTGTACCTTTTGACCCCCTTCACTTATTTCTCCCACCCCCAGCCCCACTTCTGTTGTCTGTATCTATAAGATTGATATATATATAATATAAAATTTATATTATATATAACATGGAATGTATATATATATAAAATATATAAAACTTATATACATATATATATATATATTTTAAGATTCCACATTTTGTTTTTGTCTTTCTCTGTTTGACTTATTTCACTTTGCCTGTGCCCTCAAGGTCCGTCCATGTAGTTGCAACTGGCAAGATTTCATTTTCTTTTTTTGTGGCTGAATAATATTCCATTGTACATATGTATATATGTGTGTGTGTGTATATATATATATATATATATATATATATATATATATATATATATATATCATGTTTTCTTTATCCATCAGTAGGTTGTTTCCATATCTTGCCTATAGTAAATAATGCTGCAGTGAACATGGAAGTGCAAACAACTTTTCTAGTTAGTGTTAAAACCCAGAAGTGGAATTGTTGGATCATATGGTAGTTCTATATGGTATTTTTCATATGGTAGTTCTATTTTTTGAGGAACTTCCATACTGTTTTCCATAATGACTGCACCAAATTACATTTCCAATAACAGTATATGACAGTTCTCTTTTCTGCACATCTTGCTAACACTTGTTATTTCTTGTCTTTTTAATAATAGCCATTCTAACACAATAATATCTCATTGTGGTTTTGATGTGCATTTCCTTGATGATTAGTGATGTTGATAAAAGTCCTGGATATAGTCTAGAATAAGCCCTTTATACGATGTGTGACCTTCTGCCAATCTGTAGTTTGTCTTTTCATTCTTAATTTTGATGAGATCCAGTTTATTAATTTCTTTTTTATGGATTGCGATTTTGGTGCCATATCTAAGAAATTTTTGCCTAACCCAAGGTCAAAAAGATTTCCTGCCTTTTCTAAAAGTTTTATACTTCTAGGTATAAAAGTATGTGATCTAGGTATGTGATCCACTTTGAGTTGATTTTTGTACATAGTAGCAAGTATCGACAGAAGATTTTCTTTCTTTTGTTTTGTTTTGTTTTCAGCCTGTGGATGTCCTATTGTTTGAGCACCATCTGATGAAAAGACTATTCTTTCTCCATTGAGTTACCTTTGTGCCTTTGTTGAAAGCCGTATGTGTGAACCTGTTTTTGGATTCTCTATTCTTTTCCATTTATGTAATTTGTCTGTCCCAAGATAAATACCACACTCTCTTGACTGTTGCTGCTTTATGATGTTTTGAAATCATGTAGTACGATTCCTCTAACTTTTTCCATTTTTTTTTTTTTTTTTTTTGGCTATTGTAGGTCCTATGCATTTCAATATGAATTTTAGAATCAACTTGTCTACTTTTATACAAAAACTTGTTAGGATCTTCTTGGGATTGCATTGAATCTACAGATCAGTTTGGACAGAAATAACATTTTAATAATATCAAGTTTTCCCTTTGGTGAACATGATATATTTTTCCATTTATTTAGGTCTCTTTAGATTTTTGAAACACTTAAGCAGTACTTTACAGTTTTCAGTTTACAGGTCTTTCACATATTTGTCAGATTTTTTTCTAATTATTTTTTTATTTTTTGATGTTATTTTAATAGGCATTGAGTTTTACATTTCAGTTTCTAATTGTGCATAGAAATACAGTTGAATTTTGCATATTGATCTTGTATCTTACAATCTTGCTGAACTCACTTATTAGTACTAGTAGCTTTTTAATATAGTAGCTTTTAAAATAGATTACATAGGGTTTTCCACACAATTATGTCATCTGTAAATAAAGCCATTTTTACTTTATTTTATTCTTTACTTTCAGTCTCTCTCCCTTTTATTTATTTGTGTTTTTTTATTTCACTTACTAGAACCTCTATTGCAATGTTGAACAGAAGGAATTACAGAAGATATACTTGCCTTGATCTTGATCTTAGTGAGAAAAACATTCAGTCTTTCATTAATAAATATGATGTTAGTTATAGGTTTTTTTGTGGATGTCCTTTATAAGATTGAGTAATTTCCCTTCTGTTCATAGTTAACTGAGAATTTTTATCAGGAACAAATGTTGGCTTAGGACAAATGTTTTTTCTGTCCATTTAGGTAATTATGTTTTTTTTTTTCTTTTTTAATTTGTTAAAATGGTGAATTACATGAATTGTTTTTCTAATGTCAAACCAACCTTGCATTTTTCACTTGGGAATTATTTAATATTCTTTTTATCTATCATTGGATTTGAATTGATACATTGATAAGAATTTTTGCATTTATATTCATGAGGGGTATTGGTGTGTCTGTGTATATGTGAGTTTCTCAAATACCTTTTTCTGGTTTTGGTATCAGAGTAATATTCACTCATAGGCTTTGTTGGTCAGTCCATTCTTTAAAGGCAATTCTGTAGATTTTATATCATCTAGTCCTTAAATATTTGGAAGAATTCACCAATGAAGTCATATGGGACTGGAGTACATTTTGTGGGAAGGTTTTAACTAAAATTTCAGTTTCTTTAATAGATATAGTGCTGTTCAGATTCTTTTTCATGAGCTTTGGTAATCTTTTAAAGAAATTTGTACATTTTTTCCGAGTTGTCAAACTTATTGGCATGAAGTTTTCATAATAATATCCTTTTGATTTATAGACTGTATTGTTGTCATTTCTCTCATACCTGATATAGGTAATTTGTGTTTTCTCTTTTTATCCCAGTCATTCCAGATATATCTTTTCAAAGAATCAGGTTTTTAATTTGTTGGCTTTCCCTATTGCTTTTTCTGTTATCTATTTCATTTATTCATCTCTGATCCTCTTTGATCCTTTCTTCTGTTTATATTGTCTTTAATGTTCTCTTCTTTTTCTACTTCTTGTGATATAAGCTGAGATTATTGACTTGGGACCTTATTTTGTTCCTAAAATAATTATTTTGTGCTATAAAAAAGTCAAGTTATTTTCTCTATTACCTTTTATAAAACTTCAGTAGACATTATTTTAGAATGTCTGATTATAATGCACTGTAAGACTGTATGTGATTAATAAAATAATCAGTTTTCCACAGCATTTGTCATAATCTTTTTTTTTAAGTGATAGTATAAATTTGTGCTTTATTTTGAAGTATTGTATTTTCTGTCTTTTGCTTTTACTTACAGTTTTATTAAAATGTAAAATCTACCATAGGAGCACCTGTAAAATAAAATGTGAATTTACAAAAAAAAATTAGTGCTATAGATTCTGACATGTCATCTTTTAATTTTTGTTCAGTTCAAAATGCTTTCTAATTTCACTTGTGAATTCTACTTTGACTCTTGTAGTTTTTAGAAATGTGTTATTTAGATTCACAATATTTGGGCATTTTCCATGTATCTTTCTGTTAGTGATTTCTAATTTAATTCCATTATTATCAGAGAACATCCTCTTTTATTTCATTGCTTTGAAGTTTTTTGAGACTTGCTTTATGACCCAGTATATGGTTTCCCTTGGTAAACGTTCTCTTTAAAAGAATGTGGGGGACTTCCCTTGTGGTCCAGTGATTAAGACTTTGCCTTCCAATGCAGGGGGTGCGGGTTTGATCCCTGGGTGGGGAGCTAAGATCCCACATGCCTTGGGGCCAAAAAAACAAAACAAAACATAAAACAGAAGCAATATTGTAACAAATTCAATAAAGAATTTTAAAATGGTCCACATCAAAAAAAATAAAACAAAAAAAAAACCCAAAACTAAAAACTAAAAGAAGGTGAATTCTGCTATTGTTAGAAACAGTGTCCTATACATGTCAATTAGGTCAAGCTGGTTGATAGTGTTCTTCAAGTCTGCTGTATTTACTGATTTTCTACCTAGTTATTCTATCAATAGTTTTGAGATGTGTGTTGAAATATATGATTATTATTGTGGACTTTTCTATTTCTTGTACAAGTTCTTATTAGTTTCACGGCAGGAGGTATTTTATAACTCCATTTTGTACATAAGCCTTTATTATTTTCAGGTCTTTTTGATCAACTGAACTCTTCATCAATATGAAATAAACCTCTGTATCTCTTGTGATGTTCTTTCCTTTAAAATCTACTTTATCTGATATTGATATATCTGCTTCTGCTTTTCTGGGTTAATGTTAGAATTGTATATCTTGTGCCCGTCTTTTTACTTTAACCTCCTGTGTTATTCAAATTGAGATTCTGGTAAGCAGCATATAGTTTAATCTCGCTTTTAAAGCCAGTTTAATGAATTTTGCCTTTTAATCGGAGTGTTTAGATATTTGAATTCAATGCAATTGTTGATGTACTTGTGTTAAAATTTACACTTTTGTTGTTTGTTTCTTGATTATGTTTTCTCTTTCTATTCTGTGCTCAATTTTGCCACTTTTTTGTGACTTTTGGTAAATTGAATATTTCACCTGATCCCATTTTATCTCCTTTATTGAATTATTAGCTATAACTCTTGTATTATTAGTGGTTGGTTTAGGCTTTATAATATACATCTTCTGTTTTTCACAGTCTGTCTTCAAGCAGTATATCATTTAATTAATATTTTAAGAACCTTATAATAGTATGCTTTCATTTCCCCCCTTTGCCCCAGCTTTTGAGTGAGTTTTGTTATGAGTTTTGCTTTAATCAGCCAATAATCTTCTAAAGAAATTTAATAAGAAAAATGGCTTTTATATTTACCTATATATTTACAATTCTTATCCTTTTGTTTAGACCAAACTTTTTTTAAAATTTTATTTTATTTATTTATTTTATACAGCCGTTATTATTAGTTATCTGTTTTATACATATTAGTGTATATATGTCAATCCCAATCTCCCAGTTCATCCCAGAACCACCACTGCCCCCCAGCCACTTTCCCCCCTTGGTGTCCATACGTTTGTTCTCTACATCTGTGTCTCTATTTCTGCCCTGCAAACCAGTTCATTGGGACCATTTTTCTAGGTTCCACATATATGTGTTAATATATGATATTTGTTTTTCTTTTTCTGACATACTTCACTCTGTATGTTTCCTTTTTAAAATGGAAAACAGGCAGCCTGTATTGAAAAGTGGCTAAGAGGATTAGCAATTATGTATACACGTGTCTGGTGCATTGTAGTCGTTCTGTTATTAGTGTGGTAGACCCAAATTTTTAACTGTTATAATTTTCTCTGTTTCTGAAGAACTTATTTTCTTGTTTTGTATAGTTTGGGTCTGTTGGTGCTGAACTATTTCAGCATCTATGTGTCTGATAAAGTCTTTTAGAAGGACATCTTAGAAAGATATTTTTGCTGAGTATAAAATTCTAGGTTGAAAATATTTTTTTTTTCTTTTAGTATTTTAAAGACATTACTCCATTTGCTTTTGGTTTACCTTGCTTTCAACAAGCAGTTTGCTTCCTTTCTTATATTTGTTGTTATGTACATGATATGTCTTTTTATCCTTTGATGACTTTTAAGGTTTTTCCTTCATCATTGTTTTTAAACAATTCGATTATGATATATTTTGATGTAGTTTTTCATGTTTCTTGTAGTTGGAGTTTGTTGAAGTTCTATATTTGTGGATTTATTGTTTTATCAAATCTATATAATTTTCAACCATTATTTCTTTAAATATTTCTTCTGTCCCATTTCCATGTCATTTATGGAATCTATTTACCTGTATATTAGCTCACTTGGAGTTGTTCCATATTTCACTGATATTCTATTCTTTTTTTATTCAATCTTTACTTCTCTGTGTAACTTGAGTGATTTCTCTTGTTAATTCTTTAAGATCACCAATCTTTCTAACTGCATTGTATAATCTGCTTTAATCACATCTAATGTATTTTTTATCTCAGACATTATAGTTTTCATTTCTAGTAGTCTTATTTAGTTATTTTTTTTTTAATCTTCCATATCACATCTTAGTATGCACAGTCCTTCATCTGGCTTCTTGAATATATGGAACACAGTTGTTTTAATATTGTTATGCATTAATTTTATAATTTGTATCATTTCTGAATCAATTTTGATCAATTGATTTTTCTCCTTATTGTGGGTCACATTTTCCTACTTCTTTGTATGCCTGGTAATTGTTTTTCTTAACATCTTTATTGGAGCATAATTGCTTTACAATGGGGTATTAGTTTCTGCTCTGTAACAAAGTGAATCAGTTATACATATACATATACATATATCCCATTATCTCTTCCCTCTTGTGTCTCCCTCCCTCTCACCCTCCCTATCCCACCCCTCTAGGTGGTCACAAAGCACCGAGCTGATCTCCCTGTGCTATGCGGATGCTTCCCACTAGCCATCTGTTTTACATTTGGTAGTGTACATATGTCCATGGGACTCTCTCACTTTGTGCCAGTTTACCCATCCCCTCCCTGTATCCTCAAGTCCATTCTCTAGTAGGTCTGTGTCTTTATTCCCGTCTTGCCCCTACATTTTTCATGAACATTTTTAGTTTGTTTTTTAGATTTCATATATATGTATTAGCATATGGTATTTGTTTTTCTCTTTCTGACTTACTTCACTCTGTATGACAGACTCTAGGTCCATCCACCTCACTACAAATAACTCAATTTCGTTTCTTTTTATGGCTGAGAAATATTCAGCCATATATGTATGGCTGAATGTATGTAATGGATCTTCTTTATCCATTCATCTGTCGATGGACACTTAGGTTTTTTCCATGTCCTGGCTATTGTAAACAGAGCTGCAATGAACATTGTGGTACATGACTCTTTTTGAATTATGGTTTTCTCAGGTTATATGCCCAGTAGTGGGATTACTGGGTCATATGGTAATTCTATTTTTAGATTTTTAAGGAACCTCCATAATGTTCTCCATAGTGGCTGTATCAATTTACATTCCCACCAACAGTGCAAGAGGGTTCCATTTACTCCACACCCTCTACAGCATTTATTGTTTGTAGATTTTTTGATGATGGCCATTCTGATCGGTATAAGAGTATATCTCATTGTAGTTGTGATTTCCATTTTTCTAATGATTAATGATGTTGAGCATTCTTTCATATGTTTCTTGGCAATCTGTATATCTTCTTTGAAGAAATGTCTATTTAGATCTTCTGCCCATTTTTGGATTGGGTTGTTTGTTTTTTTGATATTGAGCTGCATGAGCTGCTTGTAAATTTTGGAGATTAATCCTTTGTCAGTTGCTTCATTTGCAAATATTTTCTCCAATTCTGAGGGTGGTCCTTTCATCTTGTTTATGTTTTCCTTTGCTGTGCAAAAGCTTTTAAGTTGCATTAGGTCCCATTTGTTTATTTTTGTTTTTATTTCCATTTCTCTAGGAGCTGGGTCAAAAAGGATCTTGCTGTGATTTATGTCAGAGTGTTCTGCCTATGTTTTCCTCTAAGTGTTTGATAGTTTCTGGCCTTACATTTAGGTCTTTAATCCATTTTGAGTTTATTTTTGTGTATGGTCTTAGGGAGTGTTCTAATTTCATTCTTTTAAATGTAGCTGTCCTGTTTTCCCAGAACCATTTGTTGAAGAAGCTGTCTTTTCTCCACTGTATATTCTTTCCTCCTTTATCAAAGATAAGGTGGCCATATGTGCGTGAGTTTATCTCTAGGCTTTCTATCCTGTTCCACTGATCTATATTTCTGTATTTTTGCCAGTACCATACTGTCTTGATTACTGTAACTTTGTAGTATAGTCTGAAGTCAGGGATCCTGATTCCTCCAGCTCTGTTTTTCGTTCTCAAGATTGCTTTGGCTATTCGGGGTCTTTTGTGTTTCCTTACAAATTGTGAAATTTTTTGTTCTACTCCTGTGAAAAATGCCATTGGTAGTTTGATAGGGATTGCATTGAATCTGTAGATCTCTTTGGGTAGTATAGTCATTTTCACACTGTTGATTCTTCCAATCCAAGAAAATGGTATATCTCTCCATCTGTTTGTATCATCTTTAATTTCTTTCATCAGTGTCTTATAATTTTCTGCAAAGAGGTCTTTTGTCCCCTTAGGTAGGTTATTCCGAGATATTTTATTCATTTTGTTGCAATGGTAAATGGGAGTGTTTTCTTAATTTCACTTTCATATTTTTCATCATTAGTGTATAGGAATGCAAGAGATTTCTTTGCATTAATTTTGTATCCTTATACTTTACCAAATTCATTGATTAGTACTAGTAGTTTTTTGGTAGCATCTTTAGGATTCTCGATGTATAGTATCATGTCATCTGCAAGCTTGACATCTTTACTTCTTCTTTTCCAATTTGGATTCCTTTTATTTCTTTTTCTTCTCTGATTGCTGTGGCTAAAACTTCCAAAACTATGTTGAATAACAGTGGTGAGAGTGGGCAACCTTGTCTTCTTCCTGATCTTAGTGGAAATGGTTTCAGTTTTTCACCATTGAGGACGATGCTGGCTGTGGGTTTCTCATATATGGCTTTTATTATGTTGAGGTAAGTTCCCTCTATGCCTACTTTCTGGAGGGTTTTTAATCACAAATGGGTGGTGAATTTTGTTGAAAGCTTTTTCTGCATCTATTGAGATGATCATATGGTTTTTCTCCTTCAATTTGTTAATATGGTGTATCACGTTGATTGATTTGTATATACTGAAGAATCCTTGCATTCCTGGGGTAAACCCCACTTGATCATGGTGTATGATCCTTTTAGTGTGCTGTTGGATTCTGTTTGCTAGTATTTTGTTGAGGATTTTTGCATCTACGTTCATCAGTGATATTGGCCTGTAGTTTTCTTTCTTTGTGACATCTTTGTCTGGTTTTGGTATCAGGGTTTGGCGTTGTAGAATGAGTTTGGGAGTGTTCCTCCCTCTGCTATATTTTGGATGAGTTTGAGAAGGATAGGTGTTATGTCTTCTCTAAATGTTTGATAGAATTCGCCTGTGAAGCCATCTGGTCCTGGGCTTTTGTTTGTTGGAAGATTTTTAATCACAGTTTCAATTTCAGTGCTTGTGATTGGTCTGTTCATGTTTTCTATTTCTTCCTGGTTCAGTCTCGGAATGTTTTGCATTTATAAGAATTTGTCCATTTCTTGCACGTTGTCCATTTTATTGGCATATAGTTGCTTGTAGGAATCTCTCATGATCCTTTCTTTTCTTCAGTGTCAATTTTTACTTCTCCTTTACCATTTCTAATTCTAATGATTTGAGTCTTTTCCCTTTAGTTTTTGGTGAGACTGGCTAATGGTTTATCAATTTTGTTTATCTTCTCAATGAACCAGGTTTTAGTTTTATTGATCTTTGCTATAGTTTCCTTCATTTCTTTTTCAATTACTTCTGATCTGATCTTCATGATTTCTTTCCTTCCGCTAAATTTGGGTTTTTTTTGTTCTTCTGTCTCTACTTGATTTAGGTGTAAGTTTCGGTTGTATATTTGAGATGTTTCTTGTTTCTTGAGCTAGGATTGTACTTCTATAAATTTCCCTCTTAGAACTGCTGTTGCTGCATCCCATAGGTTTTGGATCATCGTGTTTTCATCGTCATTTGTTTCTACATATTTTTTGATTTCTTCTTTGATTTCTTCACTGATCTCTTATTTAGTAAGTAATGTATTGTTTAGCCTCTATGTGTTGTATTTTTTACAGATTTTTTCCTGTAATTGATATCTGGTCTCATAACATTGTGGTCGGAAAAGATACTTGATATGATTTCAATTTTCTTAAATTTACTAAGGCTTGTTTTGTGAATCAAGATATGATCTATCCTGGAGAATGTTCCATGAGCACTTGAGAAGAAAGTGTATTCTTTTGTTTTTGGATGGAATGTCCTACAAATATCAATTTGGAATGTCCTATAAATATCAATTATTAAGTCCATGTTGTTCAATGTATCATTTAAAGCTTGTGATTCCTTATTTATTTTCATTTTGGATGATCTGTCCTTTGGTGAATGTGGGGCGTTAAAGTCCCCTCCTATGACTGTGTTACTGTCGATTTCCCCCTTTATGCCTATTAGTATTTGCTTTGTATATTGAGGTGCTCCAATGATGGGCGCATAAATATTTACAATTGTCATATGTTCTTCTTGGATTGATCCCTTGGTCATTATGTAGTGCCCTTCTTTGTCTCTTGTAATAGTCTTTATTTTAAAGTCTCTTTTGTCTGATATGAAAATTGCTACTCCAGCTTTCTTATGATTTCCATTTACATGGAATATCTTTTTGCATCCCCTCACTTTCAGTCTGTATGTGTCCCTAGGTCTGAAGTGGGTCTATTGTAGACAGCATATATACGGGTCTTGTTTTTGTGTCCATTCAGCCAGTTTGTCTGTTTTGGTTGGAGCATTTAATCCATTTACATTTAAGGGATTTATCAATATGTATGTTCCTTTTACAATTTTCTTATTTGTTTTGGGTTTGTTATTGTAGGTCTTTTCCTTCTCTTGTGTTTCATTCCAGAGAAGTTCCTTTAGCATTTGTTGTAAAGCTGGTTTTGTGGTGTTGATTCTCTTAGCTTTTGCTTGTCTGTAAATGTTTAATTTCTCTGTGAAATCTGAATGAGATCCTTGCTGGCTAGAGTAATCTTCATTGTAGGTGTTTCCCCTTCATCACTTTAAATATGTCCTGCCACTCCCGTGTGGCTTGCAGAGTTTCTGCTGAAAGATCAGCTCTTAACCTAATGTGGATTCCCTTGTGTGTTATTTTTCCCTTGCTGCTTTTAATATTTTTTCTTTGTATTTAATTTTTGATTGTTTGATTAATATGTGTCTTGGCGTGTTTCTCCTTGGATTTATCCTGTATGGAACTCTCTGTGCATCCTGGACTTCATTAAGTATTTCCTTTCCCATATTAGGGAAGTTTTCAACTATAATCTCTTCAAATATTTTCTCAGTCCCTTTCTTTTTCTCTTCTTCTTCTCGGACCCCTATAATTTGAATGTTGATGCATTTAATTTTGTTCCAGAGGTCTCTGAGACTGTCCTCAATTCTTTTCATTCTTTCTTGTATATTCTGCTCTGCAGTAGTTATTTCCACTATTTTATCTTCCAGGTCACTTATCCATTCTTCTGCCTCAGTTATTCTCCTATTGATCCCTCCTAGAGAATTTTTAATTTCATTTATTGTGGTGTTCATCCCTGATTGTTTGCTCTTTAGTCCTTCTAGCTCCTTGTTAAATGTTTCTTGTATTTTCTCCTTTGTATTTCCAAGATTTTGGATCATATTTACTATCATTATTCTGAATTCTTTTTCAGGTAGACTGCCTATTTCCTCTTCATTTGTTAGGTCTGGTGGTTTTTGCCTTGCTCCTTCATCTACTGTGTGTTTCTCTGTCTTCTCATTTTGCTTATCTTACTGTGTTTGGGGTCTCCTTTTCCCAGGTTGCACGTTTGTAGTTCCTGTTGTTTTTGGTGTCTTCCCCCAGTGGCTAACATTGTTTCAGTGGGTTGTGCAGGCTTCCTGGTGTAGGGGACTAGTTCCTGTGTTCTGGTGGATGAGGCTGGATCTTGTATTTCTCGTTGGCACGTCCACGTCTGATGGTGTGTTTTGGGGTGTCTGTGACCGTATTATGGTTTTAGGCAGCCTCTCTGCTAATGGGTGGGGTTGTGTTCCTGTCTTGCTAGTTGTTTGGCTTAGGGTGTCCAGCACTGTAGTTGCTGGTCGTTGAGTGGAGCTGGGTCTTGGCGTTGAGATGGAGATCTCTGGGAGATTTTTGCCATTTGTTATTATGTGGAGCTGGGAGGTCTCTTGTAGACCAATGTCCTGAACTGGGCTCTCCCACCTCAGAGGCACAGCCCTGCCGCCTGGCTGGAGTTCGAATAGCCTGTCATCCACACAGCTCAGAATAAAATGGAGAAAAAGAAAGAAAGAAAGAAAGAAGAAGAAAAAATAAAATTAAGTTATTAAAATAAAAAATAATTATTAAAAAAAAATTAAAAAGTAATAAAATAAAATATAAAAAGAAAGAAAGAAAGAAGAGAGTAACCAAACCAAAAACAAATCCACCAATGATAACAAGCACTAAAAACTTTACTAAAAAACAAAACAAAGAAAAAATAAATGGACAGACAGAACCCAGTACAAATGGCAAAAGCAAAGCTATACAGACAAAATGACACACAGAAGCATACACATACACACTCACAAAAAGAGAAAAAGGGAAATATATATCTATATATCTATATATCTATATATATATCTCGTTGCTCCCAAAGTCCACCTCCTCAATTTGGGATGCTTTGTTGTCTATTCATGTATTCCAGAGATGCAGGGTACATCAAGTTGATTGGGGAGATTGAATCCACTGCTCCAGAGTCTGCTGGCAAAAATTTCCCTTTCTCTTCTTTGTTCGCACAGCTCCTGGGTCTCAGGTTTGGATTTGGACCCACCTCTGTCTGTAGGTCGCCTGAGAGCATCTGTTCTTTGCTCAGACAGGACGTGGTTAAAGGAGCAGCTGATTCGTGGGCTCTGGCTCACTCAGGCCGGGCGTAGGGAGGGGTACGGAATGCGGGGCGAGCCTGCAGCAGCAGAGGCCGGCGTGACGTTGCAACAGCCTGAAGCATGCTGTGTGGTCTCCCGGGGATGTTGTTCCTAGATCAAGGGACCCTGGCAGTGGCGGGCTGCACAGGCTCACGGGCGGGGAGGTGTGGAGAGTGACCTGTGCTTGCACACAGGCTTCTTGGTGGCTGCAGCAGCAGCCTTACCATCTCATGCCTGTTTCTGGGGTCCGCACTGTTAGCCGCGGCTTGCGCCTGTCTGTGGAGCTCCTTTAAGCAGTGCTCTTAATCCCCTCTCCTCGCGCACCAGGAAACAAAGAGGCAAGAAAAAGTCTCTTGCTTCTTAGACAGCTCCAGACTTTTTCCCGGACTCCCTCCCAGCCTAGCTGTGGTGCACTAACTCCCTTCAGGCTGTGTTCACGCAGCCAACCCCAGTCCTCTCCCTGGGATCTTACCTCCAAAGCCGGAGCCTCAGCTCCCAGCCCCCACCCGCCCTGGCCAGTGAGCAGACCATCCTCTCAGGCTGGTGAGTGCTGGTCGGCACGGATCCTCTGTGCAGGAACCTCTCTGCTTTGCCCTCTGCACCCCTGTTGCTGCGCTCTCCTCCATGGCTCTGAAGCTTCCCCCCTCCACCACCCACATTCTCCACCCGCAAAGGGGCTTCCTAGTATGTGGAAACCTTTCCTCTTTCACAGCTCCCTCCCACTGGTGCAGGTTCCATCCTTATTCTTTTGTCTCTGTTTTTTCTTTTTTCTTTTGCCCTACCCAGATACATGGGGAGTTTTTGCCTTTTGGGATGTCTGTGGTCTTCTTCCAGTGTTCAGTAGGTGTTCTGTAGGAGTTGTTCCACATGTAGATGCATTTTTGATGTATTTGTGTGGAGGAAGGTGATCTCCACATCTTACTCCTCTGACGTCTTGAAGCTCCTCTCTGCCTGGCAATTTTTAAATCAAATGCCAGACATTGTGAATTGCATCTTATTGGGTGCTGGATATTTTTGCATTTATATAAATATTTCTGAGCTTTGTTCTGGGTTGCAGTTATTACTTGAAATCAAACGTTTGATCCTTTCAGATCTTTCTTATAAACTTTGTGAAGTGTTATTATCAGCATTTATTCTTGGGCTCTTTTCTCATTACTGAGACAAAACTTCTCTGAGTACTGTACCCAATATCTCATGAATTATGAGGTTTTCTGCTCTTACATGTGAGAACCAGAACTTTTCCTGACCCTGTGAGAAGCTCAAGTTTTGTTCCTTCTAATCCTTTTCATGGTGTTTTCTATGTATAGTTTCCACACATGCATGTCCTCGTCAGTATTCAGATGAAAACTCTAGAGAAACCCTTTACAGATATTCAAAGCTCTATTTCTGTGCAGCACTCTACAGTACTCTGCCTGTGAATTCTAGCTATCTTGGCTTTCCAGAATATCTAGCTTCTTCTCAATTTAAGGAACCTACTGGGATCTTCCTGGGTACCCCACTTCCTTTCGCTATAGCCTGGAAACTAACCAGTAGGGTGGGAAAATCATTGGGTCATTTCATTTGTTTCTTGTCTCTTAGGATCACTGTCCTTTGTTGCCTGACTTCGAATGTCTTAAAACCTGTCATTTCAACTATGTTGCTTTTTAAAGATCTGTTTGAGGTAAGGAGGTAAAATTTAATCTTTATTCCTCTATCTTTACTGGGAGAAGATGTCTTCCCCATTCTTAAATTTTAAAACTTATTTTTTCTCAAATAAGTATTTATATATTACTGCTAATATGGTTAAGATCGTTGCTGGAAACCATATTGCAAGGCAAATCTTACTCCAGTTGCTCCTTTCTCTTTTTGTTTTAAAGAATATCTTAATTTATATGCAAGCACATAATATAACATGTGATATTGAAAATGCCTGAGATTTGGAAATAGAAGGTCTTGAGTTCAGCATACAGAGTAGCAATGTAGCTTCAGAAAAGTTACTTAACCTCTCAAAAACTGCAATAATAATACTTATTTCACAAGATACTTTTCAGTATTAAGTTAAATAATGAATGTAAAGAGATTGGCTCAATTCCCTGGCACATATCAGGTAATCAAAAATTGTAACAATTAATACTTCAATTAGAAGAATTATGTTATCAAAACCAACAGCAATGGTTAGTATAATTGGAAACTTAAAATTATGTGCTTATTGGGCAGTGGGCAGATAAGAGGCAAGAAATTGTAAAATAGGAAAAAAGGAGACTCTTAATATTTTTCAGCAAATGAAGAACAAAAATGCAATTTAACTGCCACTTATCTGACCATGTAACTACTGTTACTGTTACATAATTAATGTCTCTAACATAAAATAAGCAAGGAAAGATAATTTGTGCTGATTTTGTTTATCGTTTTAAATGCATCTATGGTAGAAATGTGCTACAAACATCATACAGAAGCATCTATCAGAAAGAATAAGTGCTAATTTAGGCTCTATCACAGTTGTAAACATTATAAGAAACAAGTGCTTTGGCCTCATGTGATAAGGTATTGCTCTCTGATTTTGGCATCCTCACATTTACAGATAGATTATTTCACTTTGTGGTTATAAAGTTAGAGAACGCCTGTACAGACCCCTGAATTGTTTATCAGTATGGACTCATGGTGATCCAAGGCTATTACAGTAGTCTGCACAAAATAACATTCTAAAAATGAAAAATAAAAGGTAAAGACACTAACTCTTGATTCACCAATTGTTTTCCCTTAAATATATATCATTTTTCAAGTCCTAGTCTGGTTCTCCTTTACTGTCCAGCAAACTCTGGAATTGTTTACTTTTATTGGCCATTAAAATGAAATTATTTGAATGATAACAATAGCCATACTAACAAACATAAAAAAAACAAGCAAAATTAATGTAATTTATTGAGCAGCACCTCAAGGATTGTTCTAAAGGCTTTGTAACATGCTATTATATTTAAGTCTCACACAAAGTTGTAAAATACAGGTAATTTGTTAAATGAGGGAAAAAGTTCAGAGGGCTTGTCACTTGTCTTAGGTTCCCCTTTGAGTGTTAGAATCAGACCTGAAACAAGGACTGGATTATTATTATTTTTTCATTTTGTTACACTAGGTTTTAATATTAACCATAGTTAAAGATAATTTTTAAAATGTATATGATGTTGAAGTAATCATTTAATGCCATATGAAGCCAAACACTGTGATTTTTAGATAATCTGCATGTGTGTTCCTTCCACAAGTACATGTGATATAGAATTATATGGGGATAGATTTGAAATTTATTAGCATACTATTATTATCACACCTCTTTAGCTGCTAAAAGAACTATGTAATGGTTCATGACTTGGCCACGGCTACACAGACTGAGTATCACAATTAAAACCCAAATTTTTCACATGTTATAGCTAAATATTGTGCAATAGAAGGCAGGTTGTAGTTTTGTGGCAAGATCATTGGATTTGAAGTCATTAGACCTAGTAGACTCAAGGTTTGGTTTGGTATTTAACTAGTTTTGTGGCCCTGGGTAAATTACTTATCCTCTATTAGCCTCATTTTCATTATCTAGGAAATGGTGGTTATAATAAAATAATACCTACATTATAGGGTTGATAGAAAGATTATATGAGACAGTGTATGCAAAAGAGCTTGACAAACTCTAAGGCACCATACAAATGCAAAGCAATGATGTTGTTATCACGTACTGCAACATGCACTGGATTTACACATAGTAGATTATACACCAGATTATAATCTTCCCCTCAGGAAAAGGGAAAGTAGTATGGAAAATTCTCTAGAAAAAAGAAGTCGTATGCAAGGGGTAAATATAAAGGTTTTAATCTTCTTTCCCATTATAAAACATTTCTCCCAAGCCTTCTTTGGAGATCTCCTTTGGGGAATAGGCAAGTCCCTGGAGTAAATTCATGGAAAGAGACCATATGGTAGAACATGATATTGTATTATCCTTTGCTGGAGCAGACTGCTTTTCCATCTTTAGGATGTCAATTGTTGTTTTAAGTTTCTGTTATATAAAAAAAAGGACATTGTATATAGTAAGCAGGATAGGAGGTACAGTCAGCTAGAACTGCATATGAAACTGCAAACCAGTGCTCTCAAGTCAAGCAACTCTCTAGGGCAGAGAGATCTGAAGATCTTGTACCCTCTACGCTGTGGTGTGAGAGCTTCTGCTTACCTTAAAGAGACTGTTCAGCTATTTCCACTACCCTGAGTTTCTGAGTTTCTTTTACAGAGGGAACTTGCAGTTGGTGCTGTCTTCTCAGAACATGTGTATTGCAATTATATTTATTTCATTAAGTCCCTAATTGTTTTGTTAACAATATAGCTTGCTGGAGGTTTAAACAAATGACAAAACCTTCATGTGTACTTCCATGAAACCTTGGCAGGATTAGACTCCATTGGGTGGTTCTTTCAATGGCAGTAGCCGCATTGATGCTCCTGGAGAAATATTGGCTGGTCTTCCTTTTCTCTTCCTTTTTCTGCCACTTACCTTAATGGACTCCATTCTGTAGTCACGCAAAACTGACATGTTTTCATGGTGTGTTTCATGTATATATGAACTTCCATATCTTTGCTCATATTGAACCTGCTGCCTGAACTGCCCTTCCCCACCCTTTATAAGTTGCCTCCCCTTTATTTATTCTTCAAAGCTCAATTCAAATGCTATTGGTAAAAACATTCTTGATCTCCCCCAGCAAAATTTCTCATGCCTCTGAGCAGTACTTGGCCAATTCCTCTCTTTTAGAATTTACCATGTTTACTTTTCCTCCCACTCACCTCATTCTGCTACTCTATGGAGGCAGAGGCTCTCTTATTCATGTCTGTATCTACAGTATGTATCCCAGTACCCAGCATTTGGTAGGTTCCCAGTAAAGTCTGTTTAATTAATGAATGAATGGAGATTCTGGGAGCAAGAATCAGGCTTCCTGGATTTGGATCCCAGCTCTACCACTTATTAGCTGTATGATGTGGGGCAAATCCTCAAACCCTCTGTGTTCCTCATTTGTAAAATAAAATATTAAGATGCCTCCTCTATCAGATTGTTGTGAGGATTTAATATATGTCTAATATGTAGAATAATGCGATACACCAAGTTCATATCTTCTTGCTATTCTGAAAAGGGTGTCTGTCAGAAGACGTTAGCATGACTGCCTGTCCATAACTCGATTTATGCTACTGGTTTTATGTCTGGTATTTTTTGATTTCTAGTTTTTATTCTGGTAGTTTGCTAGTTGGTCAGATCTCTTCACTGGGTGAGCTTCCATTCTTCATCTCAGCTAAAGAGATGGACACTGCTGCGTCTCTTCTCTCAGAAGGGCAGACTTCTCTGATGCAACCTGCATGACTGATTTCTTTTGGGATCTCTGCCGTAACAACTAAGGTACTTTGTGTTGACTAAAATTCTGAACTAGAGTCATAGAACTTACTTGACCTTGGACTCCAGGCCTTAGCTATGAGGCTAGACCTCAGCTGGCATCTACTTTAGTCCTTAACTGCCTGCCCTAACCACTCTGCCTAGGGCCTAGCACACAGTAGTACATTCTTCGTGAATATTTGTTAAATGAGTTAGGAAATGAATGAAGATTAAATATAATTATTTTTATTTTACAAATAATATAAAATTATCTATAATTAATTATTACAGAAAGGATATAATATAGAAAAATGAATTTACCTTATATTCCTGCCTCTTAGAACCACTGTCGACAGTTTTGAGTGTATTCTTCTAACCTTTTACCTATAGGGTTTTTTTTTTTTAACAAATTTTGAGTTGGTACTAATTCAGTGTCAGAACCACTCAGTTAAAAGGGTAACAACTAAGGGAAAGGGGTAGGCTACATGAAAATGGGCTGTTGGGACGTTGGGATCGTAGATATTGTTCAGGTCCTTCTGAGTCTATAATTTTTGGTTTTGAAGTTTTGGTTCAAGAACCAATTTAAATTAAGACTAACAGTGTATAAAAAGTGCCTGTCTTGTCTTATCCTTATCAGTATTGTCTCATCATTACAATAATACTAATTTGGGTACTTGAAATTTTTTATTTCATTGCTTTATTTTGAATATCTTTAATTGTTAAAGAGTTTAGAATTATTATTTTCATACGCTTATTGGCTACTACTAGTTTTCTTCTCTAAATATGTCTTTTGTCCATCTGTGTCAGTTTACCCTTGCTCATTATGTATTGCTGATGTTAACCCTTTTTCTTTGGACTCTGGCAAACTAAAATTGTTTGTTTATATAGGTTCCTCAAGTTTTATATAAGTCAAGTTTACTGATATTTTACTTTGATTATTTTGTTTGTTTGCTTTTAGGTTTAGGATGTTTTTTTCATCTATGTAACAGATAAATATTCATAATGATTTTCTACTGCTTCTAAATTTTTAAATTTAAGCATAATATACTTTGATATACAAAAAAGTGGATACACCAAAAGCGTGTATTTCATTTGTTTAACATACCTGTCTACCCAGCATCACATAGATCAGGAAATAAAACATTACTAGCATCCTAGAGGCTCCTAACCTCTACCCTTGTTTGTGCTCAGTGTCTTCCTCCATGGTAACAATACACAATTTCTTTTTTTTTTAATGTTTATTTATTTATTTGGTTGTGCTGGGTCTTAGTTGTGGTAGGGGGGCTCCTTAGTTATGGCCTGCGGGCTCCCATTTGTGGCTCACTGGCTCCTTAGTTGTGGCACATGGGCTCCTTAGTTGTGGCATGTGAACTCTTAGTTGCAGCATGCATGTGGGATCTAGTTCCCTGACCAGCGATCGAACCTGGGCCCCCTGCGTTGGGAGCACGGAGTCTTAACCAATGTGGCACCAGGGAAGTCCCTCCCAATTTCTAACTATAGATTTTTTATTACCTGTTTTTCTATTTCATTATTTCATGTAAATGTAATCATATGGTATGTATTCTTTTATATTTAGCTTCTTTTACTCAAAATTATATTTTGAGATACATCCATATTATTTCATGTAGTAGAAGTTTGTTCATTTTCATTGCTATATATTATTCCATTGTGTGAAAATATTGCACTTTATTTATCCATTCTACTGTTTATAGACATTTGTGAAATTTCCAGGTTTTAGTTGTTGCAAATAGTGCTGCTATGAACATGTCTTTGGTAAATATATGGGAGCGTATCTTTTGGATACATACCTAGAGGTTACTTGGTCATGGAGTATGCATTTGTTCAGCTTTAAATAGCCAAATTGTTTTCTTAAGTAGTTGTGCCAATTTATACTTCCTCCAGCATTATATGAGAATTCTCTTTTTTCCCAACAGTTAGTTTTTTTCATTATTTTCATTTCAGCACTTCTAGTTGCTGTGTAGAACTTTCTCACTGTGACTTTACTTTTCATTTGCCAAGAGAAAATGAATAGCTAAAGAATCTGAGCACCATTTATGTAGTATATTTGGTTTTGATATCCTTTTCTGTGAAGTGCCTATTTAAATCTTTGCCCACTTATCTTTTATTGGGTAGTCTACCGTTTTCTTACTGATTTGGGGAATTCTTTATATATTCTAAGTACAAGTCCTTCATCAGATATATAATTACAAATATTTTATTCCATGCTGTGGGTTGATTTTTCACTCTTTAAATGGTGTCTTTTGATGGATGTGTAAGTTCTTAATTTTAGTATAGTACAATTAATTAATTATTTTTCTACTAAGGTTAGCTTTTTTGTGTCCTATGTAAGAAATCTACACTCACTCCATGAAATTGTTTGCCTGAATTTTTCTTTGAAAGCTCTCTGATTTTACCTTTCATGTTTATATCTAAATCTACCTAGAATTAATTTTTGATATATGTTATGAGGTATGAATTAAGAGAGACATGTGCAGCCCCAAAACTCAGCAAATGTCCTGTTGGGGAAATGAGCCATATGCTTGAGGCCTTTCAAGTTTCTTTTTGTCATTCAAGCCCTTGATTACTGCTCACAGCTTTGCTGGCTTTCTTTTAGGGCTCTTCTCCTTGGAACACGCCTGCCTCAGTCTGTACCCAGAGTCAGAAAATACCCTCAAGGGGGAAAAAAGCTTTGCAATCCGTTTACCTCATAAGGTTTGCCCCCCTCTTTGGGATTTCAGATCATCAAATCGTTTTTGTAATTTATCCAGCTTTTCTCATTTTTCCAGTGGAAGCATTGGACTGCTTTGACCTACTTTATTCTACCTGAGGATCGTTTATCTCATATGATTTTTTTGTAATTTTACTAAATATATATAAAATATTACATAATATATTTGGATACATTAGCATACATTGTAATAAATATTTATATATCATATATTGTATAATCATATATAATGTAACTATATATTATAAAACATATTTAATATATCTAATTTATCTAATATTAGATAAATATTTAATATATCAAATATTAAATATATATGTATATATAATTTTAGTATCTTTCTTTGATTTTAGTTCGGGGTGTGATCATGAAAAAGTAACTATTTGCAAAAGGAAACATTTTATCTACTTAATTTCTTGAATTATTTATCATTACCCTATTTATCTCTTATGATTTCCTTACCATATCTTAGATTTTTATACATCTGAGTATTTCTGGAAAGTTTTGTTGTTATTCTAGTATTTATTTTTTTAGCAGATCTTTATTGAGCCCTTCCTGTATTCCAAAGTCTGTGCTGCTTTATTAAATAGACACAATTTCTTCTTTATTTGCTTTGGCAGGCTAGAGAAGGAAAAAGATATCAATCAAAAAATCATAAGTGTCACATGTACCCCAATATTCATTGCAGCACTATTTACAATAGCCAGGACGTGGAAACAACCTAAATGTCCAATGACAGATGAATGGATAAAGAAGATGTGGTACATATATACAATGGAATATTACTCAGCCATAAAAAAGAATGAAATTGGGTCATTTGTAGAGATGTGGTTGGACCTAGAGTCTGTCATACAGAGTGAAGTAAGCCAGAAAGAGGAAAACAAATATCATATATTAACACATATATATGGAATCTACAAAAATGGTACTGATGAATCTATTTGCAGGGCAGGAATAGAGATGTAGACGTAGAGAATGGACATGTGGACACAGTGGAGAAGGGGAGGGTGGGACGAATTGGGAGATTAGGATTGACATAGATACACTACCATGCGTAACATAGGTAGCTAGTGGGAACATGCTGTAAAGCACAGGAATCTTAGCTTGGTGCTCTGTGACGACCTAGATGGGTGAGCTGGGGGTAAGGTGGGAGGGAGGTCCAAGAGGGAGGGGATATAGGTATACGTATAGCTGATTCACGTCACTGTACAGCAGAAACTAACACAACATTGTAAAGCAATTATACTCCAATAAAAAAATCACAAGTGTGAATGTAAAATAAGTTTCAAGGTGTGTCTGATGCTGATGGTCCAGGGACTATACTTTGAAAACCAGTAGATTAATCAGTGCTGTTGACTGATGTTGTTTTCCATCTGAACTAGTGTAGATCTGTTTCCAGTGTTTCATTTCTGGGTTTTTGCTTTTTTTGGTGAGCAATAATCTTCCTAACATTGCTCTATAATGACCAAATATGAGCAAGTACAGGTATTCCAGTAAGGGAATTGATGCTTATTTCCTCATGTACAGAGGAGGTAATGGCAAGTGTATTTCTTATTATGCCAGAGGCAGCTCTATATTTATGAAGACCAGTTACAGAAGGAACCCTTATGTGTTGTCTGACTGAGTGATTTTACTGGCAAAATTTGGGGGATAGGAATATCGTCTTTGTATAGGGAGGGCTAAAGACTATCTGTCTGAGTGATTCTGTGGGCTGCTTTCTCCAAGCCAAGCAAAAAGTCAAAAGGCAAAACCTCAGCTGTGCATGTAAGATCCCTTCCTATTTCTCAGAGGTGGTGGTGAGAAAGGTATCCCCCATTGCCCTATAATAATAGGGCCAACATAGAGAGGAAATTAGGAAGGATAAGAGTTTTACATGATTTTATGTCACCATCATTCCAGACTTCCTCTGGAATATTAAATTTTAATACTTCATTTTGATAAAACCCAGGATATATTCTCCATCCCAGGTTCAAATTATTCCCTTATTTTCCATTTAGATTCATTTCTTCTACTGTATAGTGAGTTCTTTTATGTTATGAATCATGTCAGAACACCTCAGGGTCCTAAGTACACAGATGTGGCAGCCATGGGATCCTCTACTCTTGGGAGCATAGTTGACTGACAGCTAGAATTTTATTCCCCCAGATCCACTGCCACATTCACCCTGAGACCATACATCTTGTAGACTGCTTCCAGTCAGTGACTGAACATGGCATGGGTACGAGTGCTTGCAACATTCTTGTGTGATTAATGACTCCTCTAATGGCCAAGTTTCAATAGAGGACTCTCTATTGGTTTGACCTAAACTCTCTTAGAACCATGTTGTCATCTGAGATTCTTCCTACCCAGTTGTTCTTCATTCCCCCATCCTTTCCCAGGATATAAACTGTGCTTTGTGGTCTGAAGGTTCTTCCTGCTGCCTTTCCCTTAGTCTTTCACAGTTATTTCCCTCAATAGATCTGTTACCTGCCTAAAGGCACATGCTCCTCAGAAGAGTTGAATTAACACAGGTGGTACTGAGAAGGGGGTGGTACTAAAAATAAGATGAAGTTTTAGAAATGGTTCACTCACTGCCCTGCAGGCAAAGAGGATGCTATCCTATCCTGGGTGTTATGTGGGATACAGATATTTCCTGGTACAATAGGTGCCAGGAATTGAAGGTGCCAGTCCAGTTGAAGAATTCACCAATGATGGCCTGGGAAAATGTGCCAGTGGAGGGGATTGCCCTGCAGCCATTATAGGGAAAACAATGTCTACAAGGACTGTGGAGTTGGCTGCCTATTGCTAAATTATATTGATGTCACTCAGAAGGATAATGAGAATTTGAGGTCTATTAACAAAGAGTTAAGAGTAAAGTATGAGAGCCAGAGGGCTCCTGCAGTAGAAGAGTAGATTCAGTGGAGAAGCAGACTCAGTACTTGATTGTTAGAGTGGCACAGGTTCAGAAATGTTTGAATGCCCAGCCAAAGGATGTCTGCTATATTAAGGTCAGAGACGTGTTTGAAAAACCTGAGATCCTGACATATGGGACGTGGACATCTGGATGGATGTCTCTGAGAATTTGGCTCTTCAGATCCATTTGAGCCCTCAGAGCTAGAACTTCCTTAGTCCTGGAAGGTACTGCCGTGGCTGCACCCCAACAAGGCAACAGGTGCCCCCTTGAGGAGCCGCCCCCATCTCTTGTCCTGACTGTCAGGCTGTAACTAGGTTTGAATCCCAGGATGGTAAGACTTGATAGGCCTAATTAGGAAGAAAAGCAATTATACACCAAAGGAGCTACAATAATTAGCATTTCTGCCAGGAGCCAGGAGATTGGATTTTGAAGGTGGTTGATTAAAGAGACCAAAAAGTAAGAGTGGATATGCAGGAATTAATTTACTGGTATGTATATTCTCAGGATATACCATCTCACAGGAATGGGCTAAATACTGTGAGGTAGCTCTTGAAAGCCTGGAGAAAGTGATGGCTCATGATCAATGAAATGCCTCGGTACCCTGACACATAGTAAAGGAAGAATACAAAGGCGAATGGAAGTGAGCCTCTTGGCTAGGATATATTTTGTGAGACCAGAAGACTCACCAGTGGACTATGTTCTACAAAAGAGGATCTGGGACACACAATTCTCTAACACCATCAGGTATACACTGGTGAGAGGAGCACCAACATCATTAAGATATCCTGGTGGATCTCTTCCGCAGGCCACGAGTGATGGTAAGAGAGCCTGTCATAGAGCTGGACTCATTAATATCCTTTGTGATAAATAGGGATTTGAAGTAATAGAGGCCAGGTGGTGGTGGTTTACCACCAGGGACCAGAAGGCCATAATTATCTTAATGCCTGGAAAGGTTTGAGGGCCAACCAAGGGGGCTTGACCTTCAGGAAATTGAGGAGATAGCCATTAGACATGGTGTTTCTGGGGACTTCCCTGGTGGCACAGTGGTTAAGAATCCGCCTGCCAATGCAGGGTACACGGGTTTGATCCCTGGCCCGGGACGATCCCACATGCCATGGAGCACCTAAGCCCATGCACCACAACTACTGAGCCTGTGCTCTAGGGCGTGCATGCCACAACTGCTGAAGCCTGTGCGCCTACAGCCTGTGCTCTGCAACAAGAGAAGTCACCACAATGAAGAGTAGCCCCTGCTCACCGTAACTAGAGAAAGCCCACGCACAGCAACGAACACCCAAGGCAGCCAAAAATAAATAAATTTTTAAAAAATACCATTGCTGGAAATCTTAAAAAAAAAAAAAAAAAGACATGGTGTTTCTAGTGACAAGCTAGATAGATAGCCAATAAATGTGCTGCTTAGCATCCACAACCAGAAGAAGGCAAGAATGGAGGATGGCAGCTCTCTCTCCAAAAGTCACCATCCCTTGCTCAGTTCCTGGACCTGAGTCAATTTTCAGATCTAGAATCCATTGACTGAAGAGATAGCCAGGTTTCTTGGAGGGAGGATCCTGTAGTACTGCGGCATATACATTCTGTAATGATTTCCCTAGTCCTTCTCCGGAGGACCATAAATGGTCCTCTGGTCATTTATTTGGGTAACTATACACCAAGGAAAGGGAAATAACCAGATGTTTTGAGTATATTAGATACAGGATCAGAGTTTAGATTAATATCCTGAGACTCAAAATGTCATCATGGTGCCTCTGTTAGAGTGGGGACATCTGGGAGCCAGTAATAAATGGAATCATGAATAAGGTCTAACTCACAGTGGCTCCACTGGATCCATGGAACAAACAGATAGTCATTTCCCCAATCTTCAAGTGTGTAATTGCGATTGATATACTTGGCAGTTGGAGTAATACTCACATTGGGTCCTTGGCTTGGGAGGTAAGAACTATTGTAGTAGAGAAGACCAAGTGGAAACCTTTCAACTGACCATTCCTCCAGCCAAGATTGTAAATAAAAAATAAAATCACATCCTGGGGGTAGGTAGAGGGAATGGATTGGTGGGATTAATACCACTATCCAAGTTCTGAAGCAGGAATCAAGAAACTTTTTCTATAAACGACCAGATAGTAAACATGGCTTTGTGAGCCATATTATCTGTGATAGCTATTCAACTCTTCCATTGTACCATGGAAACACCCATAGGCAGTGCTTAAATGAATGATTATCACTGTGTTCTAATAAATATTTACTTATAAAATCAGGCAACTGGCTGGATTTGACCTGTGTGTTGTAGTTTAATGATCCTGTTCTAAAGGATGCATTGTGGTGTTACTATCATATGTCCATTTTATTCACCAATCTGATCCTTGAGAAGACCAGATGGATTTCATAAAATGAGTATAGATGGCAACAAACTCAGCCAAATAGTTGCCCATTTGAAGCTGCTAAGTCTAATGTGGTATCATTGCTAGAGAAGATTAGTGCAGGTACGTAGTATAGTATACAGTCATTGATATGGCAAATATATTCATTTCTATATCAATTAGAGAAGAGAATCAGAAAGAGTTTGCCTTTACATGGAATGGAAAACAATACTCATATTCACTTTCAGTTTTGCCCCAATGCTATGTTTTTTTTTAAAAACATCTTCATTGGAGTATAATTGCTTTACAATGGTGTGTTAGTTGCTCCTTTTTAACAAAGGGAATCAGCTATACATACACATATATCCCCATATCTCCTGCTTCTTGGGTTTCCCTCCCACCCTCCCTATCCCAACTCTAGGTGGACACAAAGCACCGAACAGATCTCTCTGTAGTATGCGGCTGCTTCCCACTAGCTATCTATTTTACATTTGGTAGTGTATATAAGTCCGTGCCACTCTCTCACTTTGTCACAGCTTACCCTTTGCCCTCCCCATGTCCTCAAGTCCATTCTCTATGTCTGCGTCTTTATTCCTGTCCTGCCACTAAGTTCTTCAGAACCATTTTTTTTTTTTAAGATTCCATATATATGTGTTAGCCTACAGTATTTGTTTTTCTCTTTCTGAGAAAAGTATCATGTCATCTGCAAACAGTGACACCTTTACTTTTCTTTTCCAATTTGGATTCCTTTTATTTCTTTTTCTTCTCTGACTGCTGTGGCTAAAACTTCAAAAACTATGTTGAATAATAGTGGTGAGAGTGGGCAACCTTTTCTTGTTCATGATCATGGTGGAAATGGCTTCAGTTTTTCCCCATTGAGAACGATGCTGACTGTGGGTTTGTCATATATAGCCTTTATTATGTTGAGTTAAGTTCCCTCTGTGCCTACTTTCTGGAGGGTTTTTATCATAAATGGTGTTGAATTTTGTCAAAAGCCTTTTCTGCATCTATTGAGATGATCATGTTTTTTCTCCTTCAATTTGTTATTATGGTTAATCACATTGATTGACTTGCATTTATTGAAGAATCCTTGAATTCCTGGGATAAAACCCATTTGATCATGGTGTATAATCCTTTTAATGTGCTGCTGGATTCTGTTTGCTAGTATTTTGTTGAGGATTTTTCTTTCTTCTTTATAAAATTTAACTTAATTTAATTTTTAATACAACAGGTTCTTATTAGCTATACATTTTATACATATCACTGTATATATGTCAATCCCAATCTCCCAGTTCATCACACCACCACACCCATCACCCCTGCGCCACTTTCCCCCCTTGGTGTCCATACGTTTTTTCTCTAATCTGTGTCTCAGTTCCTGCCCTGCAAACTGGTTTATCTATACCATTTCACTAGTTTCCACATATATGTGTTAATATACAGTATTTGTTTTTCTTTTTCTGACATACTTCACTCTGTACGACAATCTCTAGATCCATCCACGTCTCTACAAATGACCCAATTTCGTTCCTTTTCATGGCTGAGTAATATTCCACTGTATATATGTACCACATCTTCTTTATCCATTCATCTGTTGATGGGCATTTAGGTTGCTTGCATGACCTGGCTATTGTAAATAGTGCTGCAATGAACATTGGGGTGCATGTGTCTTTTTGAATTATGGTTTTCTCTGGGTATGTGCCCAGTAGTGGGATTGCTATGTCATATGGTAATTCTATTTTTAGTTTTTTAAGGAATCTCCATATTGTTCTCCATAGTGGCTGTATCAATTTACATTCCCACCAACAGTGCAGGAGGGTTCCCTTTTCTCCACACCCTCTCCAGCATTTGTTGTTTGTAGATGTTTTGATGATGACCCTTCTAACTGGTGTGAGGTGATACCTCATTGTAGTTTTGATTTGCATTCTCTAATAATTAGTGATGTTGAGCAGCTCTTCATGTGCTTCTTGGCCATCTGTATGTCTTCTTTGGAGAAATGTCTATTTAGGTCTTCTGCCCATTTTTGGATTGGTTGTTTGCTTTTTTAATATTGAGCTGCATGAGCTGTTTATATATTTTGGAGATTAATCTTGTCCATTGATTCATTTGCAAATATTTTCTCCCATTCTGAGAGTTGTCTTTTCGTCTTGTTTGTAAATTCCTTTGCTTGGCAAACGGTTTTAAGTTTCATTAGGTCCCATTTGTTTATTTTCGTTTTTATTTCCACTTCTTTAGGACGTGGAACAAAAAAAATCTTGCTGTGATTTATGTCAAAGAGTGTTTTCCTATGTTTTCCTCTAAGATTTCTATAGTGTCTGGTCTTACATTTAGGACTGTAATCCATTTTGAGTTTATTTTTGTGTATGATGTTACGGAGTATTCTAATTTTGTTCTTTTACATGTAGCTGTCCAGTTTTCCCAGCACCATTTATTGAAGAGGCTGTCTTTTATTCAGTGTATATTCTTGCCTCCTTTATCAAAAATAAGGTGACCATATGTGCATGGGTTTATCTCTGGGCTTTTCATCCTGTTCCATTGATCTGTATTTCTGATTTTGTGCCAGTACCATACTGTCTTGATTACGGTAGCTTTGTAATATAGTCTGAAGTCAGGGAGCCTGATTCCTCCATCTCCATTTTCCTTTCTTAAGATTGCTTTGGCTATTCAGGGTCTTTTGTGTTTTCATACAAACTGTGAAATTTTTTGTTCTAGTTCTATGAAAAATGCCATTGGTCCTTTGATAGGGATTGCACTGAAGCTGTAGATTGCTTTGGGTAGTATAGTCATTTTCACAATGTTAATTCTTCCAATCCAAGAACATGGTATATCTCTCCATGTGTTTGTATCATCTTTAATTTCTTTCATCAGTGTCTTATAGTTTTCTGCATACAGGTCTTTCGTCTCCTTAGGTAGGTTTATTCCTAGGTATTTTGTTCTTTTTGTTGCAGTGGTAAATGGGAATGTTTCCTTAATTTCTCTCTCAGATTTTGCATCATTAGTGTATAGGAATGCAAGAGATTTCTGTGCATTAATTTTGTATCTTGCTACTTTAACAAATTCACTGATTAGCTCTAGAAGTTTTCTGTTGGCATCTTTAGGATTCTCTATGTATAGTATCATGTCATCTGCAAACAGTGACAGTTTTACTTCTTCATTTCCAATTTGAATTCCTTTTATTTCAGTTTCAATTTCAGTGCTTGTGATTCATCTGTTTCTATTTTCTATTTCTTCCTAGTTCAGTCTCTGGAGGTTGTGCTTTTCTAGTAATTTGTCCATTTCTTCCAGGTTGTCCATTTTATTGGCATAGAGTTGCTTGTAGTAATCTCTCATGATCCTTTGTATTTCTTCAGTGTCAGTTGTTACGTCTCCATTTTCATTTCTAATTCTGTTCATTATAGTCTTCTCCCTTATTTTCTTGATGAGGCTGGCTAATGGTTTATCAATTCTGTTTATCTTTTCAAAGAACCAGCTTTGACTTTTACTGGTCTATGCTATTGTTTCCTTTATTTCTTCTTCATTTATTTCTGAACTGATCTTTATGATTTCTTTCCTTCTGCTAACTTTGCGGGGTTTTTTGTTCATCTTTCTCTAATTGCTTTAGGTTTAGGGTTAGGTTGTTTATTTGAGATGTTTCTTGTTTCTTGAGGTAGGATTTATTGCTATGAACTTCCCTCTTAGAACTGCTTTTGCTGCATCCCATAGGTTTTGATTCATCATGTTTTCATTGTCATTTGTTTCTAGATATTTTTTGATTTCCTTTTTGATTTCTTCAGTGATCTCTTGGTTATTTAGTTGTGTATCATTTAGCCTCCATATATATTTTTTTTTTACAGATTTTTTCCTGTTATTGATATCTAGTCTCAAAAGTTTGTGGTTGGAAAAGATACTTGATACAATTTCAATTTTCTTAAATTTACCAAGGCTTGATTTGTGACCCAAGATATGACCTATCCTGGAGAATGTTCCACGACCACTTGAGAAGAAAGTGCAATCTGCTGTTTTTTGATGGAATGTCCTATAAATATCAATTAAGTCCATCTTGTTTATTGTATCATTTAAAGCTTGTGTTTCCTTATTTATTTTTATTTTGGATGATCTGTCCATTGATGAAAGTGGGGTGTTAAATTCCCCTACTACGATTTTGTTACTTTCAATATCCCCTTTTATGACTGTTAGCATTTGCCTTATGTATTGAGGTTCTCCTTGTTGGGTGCATAAATATTTACAATTGTTATATGTTCTTCTTGGATTGATCCCTTGATCATTATGTAGTGTCCTTCTTTGTCTCTTTTAATAGAATTTCTTTTAAAGTTTATTTTGTCTGATATGAGAATTGCTACTCCAGTTTTCTTTTGATTTCCATTTCATGGAGTATCTTTTTCCATTCCCTCACTTTCAGTCTCTATGTGTCCCTAGGTCTGAAGTGGGTCTCTTTTAGACAGCATATGTACAGGTCTAGTTTTTTAATCCAATCAGCCAGTCTATGTCTTTTGGTTGGATCATTTAATCCATTTACCTTTAAAGTAGTTATCGATGTGTATGTTCCTATTACCATTTTCTTAATAGTTTTGGGTTTGTTATTGTAGGTCTTTTCCTTCTCTTGTGTTTCCTGCCTGGAGAAGTTCCTTTACCATTGTTGTAGAGCTGGTTTAGTGGTGTTGAATTCTCTTAGCTTTTACTTGTCTGTAAAGGTTTTAATTTCTCTGTCAAATCCGAATGAGGTCCTTTCTTGGTAGAGTAATCTTGGTTGTAGGTTTTTCCCTTTACTCACTTTAAATATGTCCTGCCAATCCCTTCTGACTTGCAGAGTTTCTGCTGAAAGGTCAGCTGTTAACCTTATGGGGATTCCCTTCTATGTTAATTGTTCCTTTTCCTCTGCTGCTTTTAATATTTTTCTTCTTATTTAGTTTTTGATAGTTTGATTAATATGTGTCTTGTAGTGTTTCTCCTTGGATTTATCCTGTATGGGACTCTCTGTGCTTCCTGGACTTGACTGACTATTTCCTTACCCATATTAGGGAAGTTTTCAACTATAATCTCTTCAAATATTTTCTCAGTCCCATTTTCTTTCTCTTCTTTGGGGACCCCTGTAATTCAAATTTTGGTACATTTAGTGTTGTCCCAGAGGTCTCTGAGACTGTCCTCAATTCTATTCATTCATTTTTCTTTATTCTGCTCTGCAGTCGTTATTTCACTATTTTATCTTCCAGGTCACTTATCCGTTCTTCTTCCTCAGTTATTCTGCTCTTGAGTCCTTTTAGAGAATTTTTAACTTCATTTATTGTGTTGTTCATCATTGTTTGCTCTTTAGTTCTTCTGCGGCCTTGTTAAATGTCTCTTTTATTTTCTCCATTCTGTTTCCACGTTTTTGGATCATCTTTACTATCATTACTCTGAATTCTTTTTTCAGGTGGACTGCCTAATTCCTCTTTATTTGTTTCGTCTGGTGTGTTTTTACATTGTTCCTTCATCTGCTGTGTATTTCTCTGTCTTCTCATTTTGCTTAACTTACTGTGCTTGATGTCTCCTTTTTGCAGGCTGCAGGTTCATAGTTTCCATTATTTCTGGTATATGCTCCCAGTGGTTAAGGTTGGTTCAGTGGACTGTGTAGGCTTCCTTGGGGGAAGGGACTGGTGCCTGTGTTCTGGTGGATGAAGCTGGATCTTGTCTTTCTGGTGGGCACAACCCCATCCAGTGGTATGTTTTTGACTGTCTGTGAACTTATTACGATTTTAGGCAGCCTCTCTGCTAATGCATGGGGCTGTGTTCCTGTCTTGCTAGTTGTTTGGCATAGGGTGTCTAGCACTGTAGTTTGCTGGTCGTTGAGTGGAGCTGGGTCTTAGCGTTGAGATCGAGGTATCTGGGATAGCTTTCACCATTTGATATTACGTGGAGCTGGGAGGTCTCTGGTGGACCAATGTCCTGGACTTGGCTCTCCCACCTCAGAGTCTCAGGCCTGACACCCGGCCAGAGCACCAAGACCCTTTCAGCCACATGGCTCAGAAGAAAGGGGAGAAAAGAAAGAAAAAAAGAAAAAAAAAAACTAAAATAAAGTTATTAAAATTTAAAAATATATTAAAAATAAAAAAGTAATAAAAAAAAGAAAGAGAGAAAGAAGAGAGCAACCAAACCAAAAAACAAATCCACCAATGATAACAAATGTAAAAACCATACTAAAACAAACAAACAAAAAAACCCGGACAGTCATAACCCTAGGACAAATGGCAAAAGCAAAGCTATGCAGACAAAATCATACAAAGAAGTATACACATACCTACTCACAAAAAGAGAAAATGGAGGGCTTCCCTGGCGGTGCAGTGGTTGAGAGTCCGCCTGCCGATGCAGGGGACGTGGGTTTGTGCCCCGCTCTGGGAAGATCCCGCATGCCACGGAGTGGCTAGGACCGTGAGCCATGGCCGCTGAGCCTGCGGGTCCGGAGCCTGTGCTCCGCAATGGGAGAGGCCACAACAGTGAGAGGCCCGTGTACCACAAAAAAAAAAAAAAAAAAAAGAGAGAAAACGGAAAAACATATATATATATATATATATATATATATATATAAAAGGAAGAGAGCAACCAAATCAATGAACAAATTATCAATGATAATAAGCCCTAAATAATACTATACTAAGATAAACATAAAGCCAGAAACAAATTAGATGCAGAAAGCAAACCCCAAGTCTACAGTTGCTCTCAAAGTCTACCACCTCAATTTTGGGATGATTCGTTGCCTATTCAGGTATTCCACAGATGCATGTACATCAAGTTGATTGTGGAGATTTAATCCACTCCTGAGGCTGCGGGGAGAAATTTCCCTTTCTCTTCTTTGTTTGCACAGCTCCTGTGGTTCAGCTTTGGTTTCGGCCCTGCCTCTGTGGGTAGGTCACCTGAGGGCGTCTTTTTCCAACCCAGACAGGACAGGGTTAAAGGAGTGGCTGATTAGGGGCCTCTGGCTCACTTAGGTTGGGGGAGGGAGGGGTATGGAATACGAGATGAGTCTGCGGTGGCAGAGGCCGGAGTGACATTGCAACAGCCTGGGATATGCCATGTGTTCTCCCGGGGAGGTGTTCCCTGTATCATATCCTTTTCTGGTGTCTGTGCTGATAGCCATTGGTCACCCCTGTCTCTGGAGCTCATTTAGGCAGTGCTCTGAATCCCCTCTCCTTGCGCATCCTGAAACAATGGTCTCTTGCCTCTTAGGCAGGTCCAGACTTTTACTTGGACTCCCTCCCAGCTAGCTGTGGCACACTAGCCCCCTTCAGGCTGTGTTCACACAGCCAACCCCAGTCCTCTCCCTGGGATCTGACCTCCGAAGCCCGAGCCTCAGCTCCCAGCCCCCACCCGCCCCGGTGGGTGAGCAGACAAGCCTCTCAGGCTGGTGAGTGATGGTCGGCACTGATCCTCTGTGCAAGAATCTCTCTGCTTTGCCCTCTGCACCCCTGTTGCTGCGCTCTCCTCCGTGGCTCCGAAGTCCCCCTCACCCACCCCTTCTCTGCCAGTGAAGGGGCTTCCTAGTGTCTGGAGACTTTTCCTCCTTCACAGCTCCCTCCCTGAGGTGCAGGTCTTGTCCCTATTCTTTTATCTCTGTTTTTCTTTTTTTCTTTTGCCCTACCCAGGTACGTGGGGAGTTTCTTGCCTTTTGGGAAGTCTGAGGTCTTCTGCCACCATACAGTAGGTGCTCTGTAGGAGTTGTTCCACATGTAGATGTATTTCTGATGTATTTGTGGGGAGGAAGGTGATCTCCACGTCTTATTCCTCCACCATCTTGAAGGCGCCTATTATGTTATGTTAACTTTCCCATATGTTAATGGGAAACTTTCCCATCCTCTGTCATAATATAGTCCAAAGAGATCTGAACAACCTGAAACAGAATGTAACACTGATGTTACATCAATGACATCATGCTGATTGGACAGGATGAGCAAGAGTTGAACCAACTCTTGCTCACCATGGAGGCTTTGATAAGACACATGTACACCTGAGGGTGGGAGATAAACATTGTGAAGATCCATAGACCTTCCACTTCAGGGTAGTTTTTAGATGTCTGGTGGTTAAGGGCATGCTATGATGTCCCATCCCAGACAAGTAGTTGCATCTTTCACTCTCTACCTCAAAAAAAGAAGCACAATACCTAGTGGGCCTCTTTGGTTTCTGGAGGCAACATTTTCCATACCTAGAAAAACTGCTCTGGTACTTATACTTGTTTGTACATAAGTTTGCTAGCTTTTAGTGGAACTTACAGCAATTCCAACTTGTGGTGCAAGTGCTGCTGCCTCTTGAGTCATATATTAGGCAGACTCTTTGTTGTTGGAGGTGTCATGACTGGAAAAAGATTTAATGTGGAGATGTAGTATGCTGAGTCCCAGTGCAAGAAACATTACCTAGGCCACAGGGATTCTAGATCAAGGCCTTACCATACACAGTAGAGAATTATGTGCCTTTTGAGAAATAGCTCCTGGCATATTACTTGTCCCTGAAAGAGATGAAATGCTTTACAATGAGGCACCAAGTGACCAAGCATCTGGAAATCTCAATTATAAGCTGGGCTCTGTTGGACCTCCCAAGCTATAAAGTTGGACAGGCCTGTCATAAGTTGGAAATGGTGCATCTGGGATTGAGTTTAAGCAGGACCAGAAGTCACAAGTAAACTATGTAATAAGGTAGCCCAAACTTTTTTACCCAACCACAGTTGTACCAGATCCCCTTCTCTACCTCTCTATGGCCCTATGGCCTGATCCTGTAGGACCAGCTGAGAGAGTAAGGGAAGGCCTGTGCTGAGTTTATAGGTAAGTCACTTTAGTATGTAGTTGAAAGCCAAAAATGTATGGCACCTGCATTATAGCCATATACAAGTTAGCCCATAAAAGGTAGACAGGGAAAAATCATCCCAAATGGATGGTACTGCAAGCAATGTACCTAGCCATTCACTTTAAATGGAAGAAGCTGTGTCCTGAAGTTAGAGTACATATAGATTCCTGGAAAGTGACCAGTGTTCTGGCCAGTTTATCAGGAGACTGGGAGGGAAAAGAATCAAGATTGGAAATAAGGATGAGTACTGTAGAGGCATGTGGTTGAACAAATGGGAATGGGCACACTCAGAATGTCTCAGTGAGCTGCATTAGGTATACTTTTTGAGGATACCTTTATTTACAAGTATTCCAGACATCACCAGGCTTCAGGCATGACCATGAGTAAGACCAGCAAATAACAGTTTTTTTGCCTTGCAGCCCTGATCCCAATGCCTGCTGTTTCCAATGCTGGCAATTTCTGATTATGGCCCATGAGCAATAGCAGATGTTGTTGAACAACACCAGGCTTCATCAGAGGATATGGGGTTGTAGAATATCCAGGTGATGAATTTGTTTTACAAAATCTATTTTAAAAAGGAGTTTTGAATCCATATTAATGCCTCCAGGAAGCATCTTCCATGGGAGAGGCACTAATTATAATTAACCCAGTAGACAAAATGACTCAGCCGATTGACATCAGCCAGCCTTTGTTATCAGATGTGCTGGAACTATCATGGTCACATGAATGGAGTGTCCATAGGGGGCTCTATATTGTCTCAACAGCATGGACTCCCACTTACCAAAGCTGACCTAGCTACTGCTGCCTCTGAATGTCCAACCTATGAGAAACAGAGACTGATGCTGAGTCCCCGATATGTCACTATTTCTGGAGGAGACCAACTAGCCATTTAGGGACAATTCAACCACATTGTGTGCCTTCTAAGCAGGAAGAGCCAGCAGTTCATCCTCTAAATACCTACCCTGGATCTGAGTTTGCCTTTCTTGTCCACAATGCCACTATGCAGTGTCTTATAGAATGCCTGATTCACAGACACAGAATCACACAAAACATAGCATTCAAAGAGGGTACCCACATCACAGCAAAGGTGGTATGAGGGTGGACCCATCATCATTGGCTCCACTGATTGTGTATTATACCATTCCACCCAAAAGCAGCTGGCATCAGAAACACTGGAACAGCCTTCTAAATGCACAGCTAAAAATACAGCTTGGAGGCAATACTATGAAAGGATGGGGTAACATTTTTTAGGTAAATATGCATTAATTAAGAGAACTCTTATTTGTACCTTTTAATAAGCACCTCATGGTGCTGTGTTCCTAGTGGAAAGAATATATAGGTGAAGGAACCAAGGGGTAGAAGTAGGAGTGGTATCATTTACATTTACTCTCTCAGGTCTTTAGTAAAGGTTCATGAACAGATACTTAATACTGACATTATAGAACACATATGAAAATACTTTCTGCTAATACGAATCCATGAAAAAGCTGAAATATCTTTCCCAAAATTTTAGGGTCATTTTTCATTTAGGAATGTGATAGATCATATCATGGTTGCCTTTTCAACCTGGTGTTTTGGAAAGAACTCAACTTTATTCTGAGATAGGCATATATTAGTACTGGCTCTAATATTTATTTCCTGTGATCTAACAGCATGACCTTGGGCCTGACACAGCATGCATGATTTTGGCTTCAGCTACAAAATGCAAACCATGTTTATTATATGGGATTGCAATGTGGACTAAATGAGATAATGCTCATATTGTGCCTCATTGGTGTCTATAACAGCAAGTGTTTGGTAAATGGCAGTCCTATCCTGTAGTTGTACTATGTCGCAGTCAGCTGGTTGGTATTTTCTATTATCCTCTGGATGTCACTTTGAGAAGAATGTTTGAGTTCCCTGACTTTGCAAATTCCTATTTCCTCCTGACATTCTTATCCTTGCTGTTCATTGTCTGATACAGTTTCATATAAATACCTCTACATGGTCCTTAGATTCCCCTACAGTGATAATGGAAATGTATATTGCCCCAGCCAAGCAGGAACTTCAAATAGCAGGGCATTAAGGGGCCTCTAAGAATAACTCCTTCCAGGATTCTACTAGTCTTATAGTAGTCTTCAGGCAATGAAACAGAAGACATAGATTCTCTTTCTTTTGAAAGCTCAGCTCTCCAGAGCCATGTTTGTAATGAACTATTAGCTTCCTAAATCTTTGGATAAGATGATTTGTGCTCCTTGGGGTTCCAGTAATAGAGATCTAATGCCTGAACATGTTCAGAAAATTTCAGCAAGTTCCTGTGGGAGCTTCCCCAGGCTTCCTGAAGTGTGCTTCTTCAATAAGCCAAAAGAAGATGAACATCTGCCAAAAATTGCTTTACCTTCAGAACTAGATAAGATGAGCTGTTCCTTCAGTCTAAATAGTAAAGGAAAGAGGAACAGAGACATGAAGACACCTTTTGGAGAATTTCTCTCTTTTCTGAAATTCTGAGTTCAATAGGAACTGAGAGTAGTGGGGTGATAGAAAAAACCTACTAAATACTGACTCTGTGCCAATCACTCTGCTAGGCGTTTTATACTCGTTACGTGTATTATCTAATTTAGCTTCCACATCTGCCTTGATGGGTGGTATTATTCCATTTTACCAATAAAAAAACAGAAGTTATACAGCTGGTACATCCAGAGCCAGAGTTAGTATCCAACTCTTTCTGACTCCCTTACCCACAGAAGTTTATCATTCGTTTAAGGGACATAAAGGGAAACTAGGGAAGAATACAAGATATTTTAAAATAAAATGTTGGATGTTGAAAGCATAGTAATTTAGGGAAAGGAGATAAACAGTTGATGAAGAGAAGAGAGCCTGAAATTGGTGCCAGATGTTACAGATACTGACCATAATGGGATGAACCTTACAGGGAAAATGTACCTAACAAAATTTATCAGGCCCTCCTTTTCTGTGAGCACAAGAGACTATGTTCATAACACCAAGGTTATTGTGGATCTCCTTCTATGGAATATAAATTAACAGGGAAGAATCTCATCTCTGCTACAGCATGATCGAAGGCAAGTGTATTAGTTAAGATTAGGCTTGCCTACATATAACAGAAAAACAAAAGAATAGTTGTTTGGCAATATAAGGATTTCTTTTTCTCTTATAAAAAAAAAAGCCCGGAGGTATACAATTCCGGCCTGCAATGGTCACTTCATGAAATCATCATCAGAAATCCAGGCTCCTTCTGTTTTTCTGCTTTACCATCCATAGCTCTTGGCTTCTGTCTTCAAAGGTGGCTCCAGCGGCTCCAGCCATTCTTTTCTAATTTTAGGCAACAGGAAGGAGACAGAAAAGAAAATGGCATACCTTCGAACTGAGTTAGTTGTACTGAAAGAGATTTTACCTAAAAATTTGACCCAGTGACTTCCTCTTACATTTGTTTGGCTACTGCTGTCTGGAAAGTTGTTTTAGAAATTAGCTTGGTACAGTGCTACCCCCAACAAAATATGGGCTCTGTTACTCAGGAAGAAAAGATATTGGATAGGCAACTAGTCATCTCTGTTGCAGCATGGGACCCATTAGTTTGAGATCCATGTCAGCTCTAACTTTTGTTTGAGGACTAAGAAATAATGCGAGGTAACCCTTTAAGGTATTTATTATGTGCCAGACACTGTGCTAAATTCGTTAAAGGGTTTTAATTTAATACAATAAACTTAAAAAGGGGAATTACTTTATTTTGCAGAAGGAATATTTGGCATATATTCACTGAATGTTAAAAATGATGGTGATGATGATGATGAAGATGATAACGATGATGAAAGTGATAATTAAAAATTGTTCACATTTATTGAGTACTTATGATGTTCTTGTTACTGTGCTAAAGACTTTTACTTCTATACACACACGCACACACACACACGCACGCGCAGACGCACACACGCTAGTACTCACCAGAACCCTAGCAGGTGGAAGTTTTATTATTCTGCTTCTACAGACGAAGGAAATGAGCCTCAGACCATGTAAATAACTTGCCCAAAAGTCTACAGCTAGTCAGTGGCAGAGCCAACACTATTATTTAAACCTTAATGGCAAAGCCCTTGCTTCTAACTACTACGCTGTATTTTAGGCCCTGCATAAGCCACAGGGGTACAGATTTAAAAAGTGATAGTCCTTGTCCTTGAGGAGCTCACATTCCATCCAATTGATGGTTATATATCATATAAACAACTGCACTGTCATTTCACAAGCACTATATTTGACGTTTTTCAGGTTGTAATGGGACCACAGAATTTAACTGAAGTGTTCAAGGGAAATGGATCTATGACCTTGGTCCTTGGACCAAATTTAGTAGCAGAGCCACTCAGGTAAAAGGATCTTATAAATGTGAGGTCAGAGTAATATTAGCATTCAAAATTTAATCAGCCTGCTATTCTTCAGTAAGCAAACCAGTAAAAGGGTAGCTCAATTACGGGGGTAAAATACTGAAGAAAAGACTTATGAGACGCTGAGGACACAGGTATTACTAGTGACTTGTTTAGACTCTGCTTTCTGAAGCTGAGTTTGGTTTTAGAATCAAGGGATCTAGATGTTTGTAAAAGTTCCCTTATAATGGAAATGTTTGCATTTTTAATGTTAGTTCTTCCAAAATGATAATGCAAACTATGAGTGTGAAAAGGGAAGAGACTTAGCAGGGAAGCAAGAATTTGGGTGTTTTTCACTTCAGGCAGGACTGAGCCCTTGTGGAGCTATTGCTAACAGCTGCATGATTCCTTAGGAAACCAAGGGGCCAAGGAAGAGATAAGAAAGATATGTTGTATCTGCTACTCTTGCCATCATTGTCTCTGTGCTTAGCCTACTTTTCTGTATCCTGCACTAATTATATTAGTAACGTAATCTGATTTTAGAGAGTGTGGTCATTTCTTGCCTACCTGTAACCTACTTGTGATACTGCAGGGGAGTTGGTGGGAAGGAGAAGGAATCTGAAAAACATTACAGTTATGTCCAGCTAACATTGTAATTATCAGAAGAGTTTGTTTAATGCTATAACTCTGATACAGAAAATACTTATTCAAATAATTCCAAAAGAAAACTTAGTTGTTTTGGGAGAAGTGAACTAATATTTGATGAGAGCCTATTATTCACCAGACACTTGACTAGGTGATTTTCATTCCTTACTTCGTTTAATCCTTGCACTGTATGGTAAGTCATTATAGTTTTCCCCATGTGTAAGTGTGGAAATGGAACCTGAGAAAACCTGTGTTTTTCCCAAGGTCACTTAGTAATAGAATTTGAACCTAGGTCTGTGAAACTCCACTGCTTGTAATGTGTACTTTTTGACATCTCTTTTAATTTTCTTATTTTCCATTATTTTTTCCACTGTCTCTGTCACTAAATTATAAAGTGATTGAAGGCACAGACTAAATCTCATTAATTTTTCAAATATTTGCTGAGTGTCCACCATGTGATAGGCACTATGATAAGGGCATCATTGGACTAGGCCTTGAAGTCAATATATGGTTCATACACATAGATATGGAAGTATGATGGTAGGACCTTTTAGGTAATATGAGTTGTTAAAAGAATATAAACTTTAGAGTCACACAAGCCTGAATTTTGCCTCATGGAGTTTGCTTTCTAGTGGGGGGAGAAAACAGTGTATAAGTAAATAAGGAAAACATGTCAGATGGTAAAAAACACTATGGAGAAAAAAATCAGAGATGGGTATCAGGGAGTACAGTGATGGAGGGTTACACTTTTTAAGCAGCATATTAACAGAAGATAATCACTGTGAAGGTGGAATTTGAACAAAAATCTGAAGGAGATGAACCAGGCACATGGATATCTAGAGAAAGAGCATATAAATCAAAGGCAGAAGTGCAAAAACCTTGAGTGAGAGCATGACTGACATATTTTAGGAAAGCAAGGAGGTCTGTTTATGACTGAAGGGAAGATTAATGGGAAATGAGGTCAGAGAGGTAATGAGTCAAGATCATGCTGGGTCTTACGGGCCAATATAAGGACTTATAATGGGTGAGATGAGAAAAACTATTGAAGGGACATGAACACAAGAGCAGTACAATCTGACTTGCATGAATTGGCCTCTGTGTAGAGAATGGACTTTAGGGGAGGACATGATGAAGCAGAAAAACCAGTTAGGAAGCAATTAAAATAATCTTCATGAGAGATTATGGACCAGGGTACTAGCAGTAGAGGTGATGAGCACAGTCAGATTCTGGGAATATTTGGAACTATAACCAATTTGCTGATAGATTGGATTTGGGGTGTGAAAGAATGAGGAGTCGAGGATAACTTCAAAGTTTTTGATCTGAACGTCTGGTAGAATGAAACTGGTATCATTAAGATAGGAAAGACTCTGGAAAGAACAAGTTGGAGAGGAAAGATCATGTTTAGTTTGATCATGAACATGTTTAGTTTAGAAGGGAAGGGGGTTAAGGACTGAACCCTGGAAAGAAGATATTTAGATATTAAGGAGGTGAAGGGAATCCTAAGAAAGGTTTTTGAGAAGCAGCAGCCAGAGGGAAACCAAAACAGTATAGTATGGTCAAACCAAATGAACAAAATGTTTTAAGGAGGACAGAGTGATCTACTGCGCCAAATGCTACTATTAAGTAAATTGAGAAATGAGTATTGATTATAGTATTTAGCAATGTAGAAGATATGGAGGATATTGACAAAAGCAGTGTCAATGGAATGATGGGGTCAAAACCTGACTTAAGTTCAAGAGAACTGGTATGAGGATTAAATAATAGAATGAACATGAAGTGTATGCCTGGTACATAGTACCAGTATATATATAGAACAGGATCAAAGACAGTGAAATAGGGTATCAGGGGATATATAAAGAACTATTAAGGGCTTAATTTTTGAGAGATAATAGGGTATTTAAATGATGGGGAATAGACTGAAGCCAATCATTGAGTGTCCAACTAAATAGTGGGTGATTTTCTTTTCTTTTCTACTTAAGTAAGACCCATTGAAGATTTGAGATCAGGAAAATGTCATGATAAAAATTGCTGTATTTTCTCATATATTCCTTAGTGCTTTGCACATAGGCAGAACTAAAAAGGATTTATTAACTAAAATAATTTTGGTCTAATAATTTAAATAATTTACAAAAGGATACTAGATTGTCCCAGAGAGAAACCAAATGATCTAAGTGCCCTTTCCTTACAAATTGGGCTGTTACCCTGTATTCATTCTGTTATGCCTGACTGTGTTTTATCTATTTCTTTCTCAGTGTATTTTCTTTGGTGCTTTATAAAATTCAACATAAATCTCTGTACTAGAATATTATTTGGCAGATTTCTCTAACATCAGGCCATAACTACAAACTGTCAGGGCATATCTGGCAGCTGTCTCATCTCTTCACATCTCTATATAATCCTTTAAAATCAGATACTGTACCATCCAATAATTCAGAGCATTTTATGGGGTTTATAAATTGAGACCATCTCTAACCTTTTGGAATATTTTGATCTATGGACTTAAGAGATTGATTCCAGAGCTCTTTTATGCCTATTTGGTCCCTTGTATATTTGTTTGTCTTGAAGTATAGTTTCTCGTCTAGCTGGGTTTTCTGTCCCAGCATATAGACAAGTTCCATAGCCTTATCATCAGCTGTCAGGAGACTTATACTGCCTCCTTTGCCTTCTTCTTTGAAAGAGAGAAATGCAGCTAAACTTCTTTGTAGATTTATTGTGAGAGTAAGATTTTTAGGGGAAGCAGTATTATGTAGTAAAAAGAGCAATAGATTAGGAGGCATGAGACCCTGACTCTAACCTCAGCTATACCAATATGCTACGGATGTTTTGGGTGGCTTCACCCAAGGCACTTAACTCTTCTAGGTAACAGATTTCTTGTATAAAAAAAGGGAGTAATATTAAATAATGTAATTCATTCATTTATTCAATAAGTATTCTCTGAGTGCTTTCTATACCAGGGCCTATTAGGAATGCTAATATGAGTAAGGTGTACTTTCTGCCCTTAAGACACTTGTATGATAGAGGTGAAGACAGGGAAAAAAAACCCACAGATGAGTGATAAAAGAGGAATACAAAAATGGAACTATAGTGTGGCAGCACAGGTGAAGGACAGCTAGTGGACTGGGGTGATCAGAAAATACTTGCAAAAAGAAATAACTAAACTTAAACTGAATCTTTAAAAATGATTTAGATTGAAACTCTTATATACTATTGCTGGGAATGTAAATTGATACAAAAAACCTGCAGAAAACAGTATAAAAGTCCTACTAGAATATATATATCTATGTCTATCTATCTTTTGCTCTAGTAGATAATGCCAGTTTTTCAGTCCCAGAAATATGTACAAACATTCCCCCAAAAGACACTTAAAAATATTCCTAGTGGCACTATTTGTAATAACCAAACTCAGGAATTGTTCAAATGGTTATAAATAGTAGAATTGATAAATTTGGTTATAGTCATATCTATATCTTGGAATATCACATAGCCTTGAGAATGAGTGAACTATTACTATATGCAACAACATGGGAGAATCTCACAAAAATAATGTTGAGAGAAAGGAGCCAGACACAAAAGAGTATACACCATATGATTCCATTCATGTAAAGTTAAAAACAGACAAACTAACCTGCATTAAAAGTCAGGATAGTAATTTCCCTTGGCCGATTGGTAGTACCTGGAAATTGGCTTCTGGAGTATTGATATTGTCCTGTTTCTTGATACAAAGGCTGTACATATGGCTCTGCTGATTTCTAAAAATTTTTTTCAAGGTATGCATTTGTAATTTGTATACTTCTTTGTATGTATGATATACTTTAAAGCTTACTTACCAAAATGACTGGGGGTTAGTCAAGATCATAGCAAAGAGAGGTGTTCTAATATAAAAAGAGCATGAACAAAAGGAAGACGCCTTAAAGAACATAGTAATGTTTTCCATTTTTCACATGCTGTGATTCTAATATTCATTTTTCACTCTTTTAATAAAAACTGTTGATGCCTACTGTGTGATATGATTACTAGTAAACATTGTTGAAACGATAATAGAAATAAACCAGTTCTTTTCTTATACAATTAAGTGTTTTTCTTATGGGAACAAGAACAAACAATAACATCAGCAACAACAACAACGACAACTTTTGCTTTACTATGAGCGTCCTGCAGGGGCTATGGTTTTCATATCTTTACCTCTCCATTCCCCAGCACAGAGCCTTTCAAATAGGCATACGCTAAATGTTGAATGAATGGGTTAGATCACAATCTACAACACACACACACACACACACACACACACACACACACACACACACACAGAATATAGAGACATGTATAGATTTCCATGATTTCCAGAGGGGTTCAGAAGATTGAAGTGAGTTTGCCAAACCATAAAATCTTATTTTGCACAGCACTTTAATTCTATAAGGCCTTTCAGAAACTTCACAGAAACATTACGATTTTTCTGACATCTTTCTCCATGCAGTAGTAGTGAAAAAAAATTATAAAATATTGGGAAGTAATTGGTAAAAGGATGATTACATTCAACAGTTTGAGGTGGTCCAATATATTGTATTTTAAAAAATATTTTCTGGGAAATTAGTACAAAAGCAAAGTCAAATTTTAGACTTTAGGGGTGAATCATACTTTCTACTTGAAGTCCCACATCTACTCCTTATCCACATTCATTGATCTTTTTATAAAGTATTCTATTCTATAGTCATAGTTTTGGTAATAGCAAGAATCCATCCCTAACGATATGGCTGATACCTAAACATTCACTGGCCATTTAACTAGTGTTTCGGTTATTTTCCATTTGCCCCTCCAGATCCATTCTCCACTTTTTGCCACCCTGCTTAAAGTCCCAAGACGTTGACCTTTATGGACTGAATCAGCGGGCCCCCTTATACTCTGGCTAGCAGTTGAGTGCCAGTGACTGGCAGGAAATCACAATGTGGGAGACAAGTAAGTTTGGAATATTTATTCCTCTTCTCTTAAAGGCCACCTTTACATTTTCCAGGTTTTGATAACCACTCTGTCCCCGTGATCTGTCATGCCTAGAGGATCTTAGGTAAGCCTTAAGCTCCATGGGAGAAAGGTAACAGCTTTCTGCTCTTGCTAGAGCTAGGTTACTTCATTATCCCTGGTTGGTTTTCCTTACTCTGTTCTCACACTTTTAAATTGTTCCTTTATTACACTTTTCTTGTTTATCTTGTTGGAGTTCACCATCTGTTTCCAGCCAGTCCTTGAATGATGTGCCATACTGGGTTTTGGTGTGGTTTTGCTTTTTTTTCCATACAGTTCTGTGCCAGTCCTGCTCTTTCTTCAGGACCCAGATCAAGAGTTACCACCTCTGAAATAGGAATTTTGCAGTTTGAGAAATGTGTGACTGAATTAAAACTCCAACACTTATTAGCTGTGTGACTTCGGATAAATTTTTTTCATATTTTTGAACTTTAGATATCTTCTCTGTAAAATAAGGGGAAATAACACCTCATGCAGAGGTGCTGGCTATTAAATAACCTTGTTTTTGAAAGCTCCTGGTGCTAGATAAGGTCTCAGTAAATGTTGTTGTTCCCCCCCCCCCTTTTCTGACCAACGTTATCCTATTTTACCTTTTATTTTCTATTGCCATGCATTTGTCTGCATGTTGCTTTGAATCTGTTTTCTAGTTGTTTCACTCTGAACAGCTTGCCTCTCTGAAACTACTCTAAATTTCTCAGGGCAATGAACCATAGAGATATACTAAAGATAACTGAAAATTGTTTTTAGAATTTATAAAAAAATTTACTTTTGGTATTACATTTAATCCTCATAACTCTGAAAAGGAAGAATATATTATTTCTCTCATTTTGCAGATGAAGTAACTGAGGCACAGAGAAATTAATTATCTAGATCATAGAGCTATATAGTGGTAAAATGTAACTCAAACTCAGGTCCTCAGATTCCAATCCCTTTCATTTCTGTTATACTGTGATAAACGTGTTTGTCTTCTTGGGTACATCATCCTTTGATTCATTTCTGCCGAATTCATATTATTTTAAGTGATTGATAAGCCATCTCTACTTTTTTTCCTCTCCAACTTTCTTTTATTTTTATTTTTTTTAATTTATTTATTTTTGGCTGCATTGGGTTTTTGTTGCTGCACACGGGCTTTCTCTAGTTGCGGTGAGCGGGGGCTACTCTTCATTGTCGTGTGCGGGCTTCTCATTGTGGTGGCTTCTCTTTTTTCGGAGCACGGGCTCTAGGTGTGCGGGCTTCAGTAGTTGTGGCTCGCAGGCTCTAGAGCACAGGCTCAGTAGTTGTGGCTCACGGGCTTAGTTGCTCCATGGCATGTGGGATCTTCCCGGACCAGGGCTCGAACCTGTGTTCCCCTCATTGGCAGGCGGATTCTTATTCTTAACCACTGCGCCAGCATGGAAGCCCCCAACTTTCTTTATGATTCGGCAGTTAGTTTTATTCTTGTCTAATCTCTCTTCATTATTTTTTTGTGATTTTTGTCTCTTCACATTGACTACTTTTCTGTAGAGACCATAATGATAAAAACTTAAAAATGATCATAACTGAGAAATGGAGAAAGAGAGCCTACACATTTATGCTTAGTTTCTTCCAGGATTGCTCTCTGGATCTGGTCTTGACTTCTGGCGTGAGAAGTACCATTTATTCCTCCATCTGTCCTGTGCTTGGTTGTCTTCCTTGACAACCCTGTGTAGCCCTGTGGTTATATATGGACATTTCCCAACATTTGGCAACATAGGAATGCTTCATGAGAGGCAAGTAGTATAGTAGAAATGACAGCAGCATCAGTATTAGCCAGGCCTGCATTCAAATCCTGGGTCTGCCATTTACTAGCTGTGTGACCTCAGGCAAGTTACTGTTAAACTTGCCCTTTAAAATTCAGATTCCTTATTTGTAAAATGGTGAGTGTGGTGGAGCTGTGTGTGGGTGTGTGGTAAGAATTACCTACCTTGCAGAATTCTTATGATAATTAGATGTGATTATATATATATATAAAGTACTTATCATATTGTAAATTTTCAATTAATAGTTTTTATTATCATGATTATCACTATTATTATTATTAGGAGACACACACAAAAGAATCCTATTTTTTGAGTTCATGTTCAGGCCACTAGATGCATTTAGTGCTGAATAGGATAATCACCAGATTTGGAGTTTGGCCAAGCCATTGCCAAACAGATGTCAAAAGACACAGCATCTGAGAGGTGCCCAGTGTGAAAAATCTTCTTTGTTCTTTCTGCTTGGCTCCTTTTATGATCTATAACGCCTTCTGCTTTGGTGGTGCCATTGATTGGGTATTTTAAGGCAATTTGTTGGATTAAGCCTCTCAGTGTACCACAGCAGGTGGGGGCCCGGATGAGTCTGGTAACAATACAACCTTTCTCCCATGGAGGTTGAGACTTACCTGACAATCCCTCTAGGCTCTCTGCGCCTCCTTTTTTTCCCTATTACAAAGAGCACTAAATGCTTATAAAAAGGCTTGCATGGATGAGGAATTTCTGGTGCCAGTGACTTTTCTAATTCATTTCTTTCATGAAAGTAAAACAAAAAATCCAGAATAGGATGGGAAAATGTGTAGTGAGAGAAGAATTTTTTAAAATTTTTCTGTATTTAAGGAATACATGCAGTGCATTAGAATGGATAATGCCCTCACAAACTCCAGATCTTTACTCATGTTAATTTCTCTCCTTTTCTTTTACTAACAAGTGAAAACTTAACTCCTCTTTTAAGAACCAGTTCCAATATTCTTTTGAAGCTTTCTCATTAGACTCTGTGCCCCTGGAGAGACAGGATATTTTTCTCATCTTTGTATTTGCTTCACTTCCTAACACTGAACCTGCATCTGAAAGTCATTTGACAATGAATAAATTGTAACCAAGATATTTTCATAATATTTGAGGGTAGGCAGTCTCACTTCTCCCATGTAATTCAGTCACAGTGACTATTGGTTTCCATAAAGAGTGTTCTGGAGATTGCTGGTTAAATTTGTCTTTTGTTCAACATTCTAGTAGAGAGCAATAAAAGATCATGCTAAAGTCCCAAAGTGCCAAGGAAGCTTAGAAAAGAAAAGTATCTGCTGGGTTGGAGAAGTCAGGCTAAATGATATGTGAATATAAACAGACCTGAACAGTGCCTGGCACTTCTATATAATCTTGGAGATAAGTGAGACCCAGCTGATCTGGGCTTTAAAGAGATCGTAGCCTTTCTGTAGACTAAAGACACACTGAAAAGTAGAGCTTATTTAAGGCAGAGTGTAAATATTTGTAAAGGTTTGAAAAGATATGGTAGACTTACAGGAGAGAGTGATTACTACAGCCAGAAGCGCCAGAAAATGTTTCCTAGAAGAGGTAAGGCTCCAATAAGGCTTTAAATGATACTCAAGAGACCAAATGCAGAAAAAGCCAGGCGAAGAGGATAGTGCATGCAGAGGAATGTTGATGAATGCACAGGGTTCATTTTGAGTACTCTGTGGTGACCTAAGTATCTGGAACAAATTTTAATTAAAGTAATTTTTACTGTTTTAAGAACACATTAGAAAATAAGAAATAAAAATGCAAAGGAATACCAGCAATGAAGAAGTGGAATTTGAAATTAAAAACACAATACTATTTACATTAGCACTCTAAAAAATTAAATATGTAGGTGTAAATCTAATAAAATATGTTCAAGATGAAAGAAATCAAAGAAGAACTAAATAAGTGGAGAAATACTCCATATTCATGAATAACAAGACTCAATGTTGTCAAGAGGTCCATTCTTCCTAACTTGATCTATATATTCCATGCAATCCCAATAAAAATCACAGCAAGTTATTTGCTGGATGTCAACAAATTGATTCCAAAATTTATGTGGAGAGACAAGACACAGAATAGCCAACACAATATTGAACAAATTTGGAGTACTGATACTACCTAATTTCAGAACTTAATATAAAGCTACAGTAGTTAAGACAGTGTGGCATTGGCAAAAAAATAAACAAATAGATCAATGGAACAGAATAGAGAACCCAGAAACAGACCCACTTAAATAGAGTCACCTGAACTCTGACAAAGGAGCAAAGTCAAAAAATTGAGAAAATATAATCTCTTCAACAAATGATTCTGGAACAACTGGAAATCCACATACCAAAAATGAATCTAGACACAGAACTTATACCTTTCACAAAAATTAACTCAAAATGGATCACAGGCCTAAACATAAAAGGCAAAAAATTATAAGACTTCTAGAATATAACATAAGAGGAAAATTTAGATGACCTTGGGTTTAATGATGACTTTTAAGATACAACACAAAGGCACAATCCATGAAAGAAAGGATTGATAAGCTGGATAGGCTTCATTAAAATGACATATTTTTGCTCTGTGAAAGACACTGTCAAGAGAATGAAAAGACAAGCTGCAGATTGGGAGAAAATATTTGTAAAAGGCATATCTTATAAGGTCTGTTGTCCAAAATATACAAAGAACTCTTAAAACTAAACAATAAGAAAATGAACAACCCAATTTAAAAATGGGTGAAGGATCTGAACAGACACCTCACCAAGGAATATATACAGACGGCAAATAAGCATATGAAAAGATGCTCCATATCATATGTCATCAGGGAATTGTAAATTAAAACAGCGATGAATTACCATTGTACACCTATTAAAACGGCCAAAATCCAAAACGATGACAACACCAAATTCTGGTGAGGATCTGGAACGACAGATTGCTGGTGAGAAAGCTAAGTGGTATCGCCACTTGGGAAGACATTTTGGTGGTTTCCTACAAAACTAAACATACTTTTACCATAGAATCCAGCAGTCCTTGATATTTACCCAAATGAGGTGAAAACTTATGTCCAAATAAAAACCTGCACAGAGATGTTTATAGCAGCTGTATTTATCATTCCCCAAACTTGGAAGCAGCCAAGATGTCCTTCAGTAGGTGAATGAATAAATAAACTGTGGTACATCTAAACTGGAATATGATTCAGTGCTAAAAAGATAACAGCTATCAATCCATGAAAAGACATGGAGGAACCTGAAATGCATATTACTATGTGAAAGAAGCCAATCTGAAAAGGCTACAATACTGTATGCTTCCAACTTTTTTTTAATTTATTTTTTTTAATTGAAGTATAGTTGATTTACAATGCTATGTCTGTTTCTGGTAGAAAGTGATTCAGTTATATTCTCTTATTTTTTATTTATTTATATTCTGTTAATTCAGTTATATTCTTTTATATATTCTTTTCCATTATAGGTTATTATAGGATATTGAATATAGTTCCCTGTGCTAAATAGTAGGACCTTGTTGTTTATCTACTATATGTATAGTAGTTTATATCTGCTAATCCCAAAGTCCTAATTTATCTCTCCCCCTACTTTCCCCTTTGGTAACCATAAGTTTGTTTTCTATGACTGTGAGTCTGTTTCTGTTTTGTAAATAAGTTCATTTGTGTCATATTTTAGATTACACATATAAGTGATATCATATATTTGTCTTTGTCTGACTTACTTCACTTTGTATGATAATCTTTAAGTCCATCCATGTTGCTTCAAATGGCATTATTTCATTCTTTTTTATGGATAATATCCCATTGTATATATGTACCACATCATCTTTATCCATTCTTCTGTCAATGGACATTTAGGTTGCTTCCATGTCTTGGCTATTGTAAATAGTGCTGCAGTGTATATTGGGGTGCATGTATCTTTTCAAATTATAATTTTCCCTGGATATATGCCCAGGAATGGGATTGCTGGATCATATGGTAACTCTACTTTTAGTTTTTTAAGGAACCCCCCTATACTGTTTTCCAAAGTGGCTGCACCAATTTATATTTCCACCAAAAGTATAAGAGGGTTCCCTTTTCTCCACACCCTCTCCAGCATTCGTTGTTTGTAGATTTTTTGATGATGCCCCTTCTGACTGGCGTGAGGTGATACCTCATTGTAGTTTTGATTTTCATTTCTCTGATAATTAGTGATTTTGAGCATCTTTTCATATGCCTATTGGCCATCGGTATGTCTTCTTTGGAGAAATGTCTATTTAGATCTTCCATCCATTTTTTGATTGGGTTGGTTGTTTTTGTTGTTGAGTTGTATTAGTTTGTATATTTTGGAAATTAAGCCCTTGACCTTCTATAAAAGACAAAACTATGAAGACAGTAGAAAGATCAGTTGTTGCCAGATGTTGGGTGAGGGGGGGAGAGAGTTGAGTAGGCAGAGCATAGAGCATTTTTAGAGCCATGAAAATACTCTGATACTCTAATGTCATTATACATTTGTCCAAACCCGTAGAATGTACAACACCAAGAGTGAGCCCTAATGTAAACCAGATACTCTGAGTGATAATGATGTCTCAATGTAAGTTCAGTTGTAACAAATGCACCACTTTGTTGGAGGATATTGATAATGCAGGAGGTTATGTGTTTGTAAGGGCAGGGTTTATACAGAAAATTTCTATACCTTCCTGTCAATTTTGCTGTGAACCTAAAACTGCTTTAAAAATGCCTATGAAAACAATAATGAAATGATTTGAAGTAAAAAAAAAATGTAAAGGAAAACTGAGATTTGAATTCTGAGGACTTTTGGCTTTATCCTAGTCATTGAGAGATAAATCAGTAATTTAGCAAAATAAAACTGGTTCCGGAGTTTCAGATTGGGAGAAGGTGGGGCAGCCAGACAGCAGGAACATTGCAATTCTTCAGCTTCTCTCAGGGGCATGATGGCTGTTAAGGACATGAGAGAGTTGGCATAGGGAAAGTTCATAATATTGGGTTGGCCAAAAGGTTCGTTCGGTTTTTCTGTACAATGGTTCTAGTAACACTCAGATGTCTTTAACTTCATTCAAAACAATTTTGTTAGATTGTATTGTGACAGCTGTCATATCAGCCTGAATTTAAAAAAAGACTTATCCAAATTGGTGCATTTTTGTATAGCCATTTTAATATTGAAGATGGAAGAAAAAAAAGGAACATTTTCGGCATATCATGCTTTATTCTTTCAAAAGAGATAAAAATGCAACTGAAATGCAAAAAAAGATTTGTGCAGTATACGGAGAAGGTGCTGTGACTGATCAAATGTGTCAAAAGTGGTTTGCAAAGTTTCCTACTGGAAATTTCTCGCAGGACGATACTCCATGGTCGGGTAGACCAGTTGAAGTTGATAGCGATTAAACTGAGACATTAATTGAGAACAATCAACGTTATACCACGTGGGAGATAGCTGTCATACTCAAAATACTCAAATCAAGCGCTGTCATACTCAAATCAAGCGCTGAAAATCATTTGCACCAGCTTGGTTATGTTCATTGCTTTGATGTTTGGGTTCCCCGTAAGTTAAGCAAAAAAACCCTTCTTGATCGTATTTCTGCATGCAATTCTCTACTTAAACATAATAAAAATGTTCTGTTTTTAAAAAAAATTGTGACGGGCGATGAAAAGTGGATACAGTACAATGATGTGGAACGGAAGAGATCGTGGGGCAAGCAAAATGAACCACCACCAACCACACCAAAGGCCGGTCTTCATCCAAAGAACGTGATGCTGTGTATATGGTGGGATTGGAGGGGAGTCCTCTATTATGAGCTCCTTCCGGAAAACCAATTGGTTAATTTCAACAAGTACTGCTCCCAATTAGACCAACTGAAAGCAGCACTTGACAAAAAGCGTCTGAAATTAGTAAACAGAAAACACATAATCTTCCATCAGGGTAATGCAAGACCACATGTTTCTTAGATGACCAGGCAAAAAAACTGTTACAGTTTGGCTGGGAAGTTCCGATTCATCTGCCATATTCACCAGACATTGCACCTTTGGATTTCCATTTATTTTGGTCTTTACAAAATTCTCTTAATGGAAAAAATTTCAATTCCCTGGAAGACTGTAAAAGGCACCTGGAACAGTTCATTGCTCAAAAAGGTAAAAAGTTTTGGGAAGACGGAATTATGAAGTTGCCTGAAAAATGGTAGAAGGTAGTGGAACAAAACGGTGAATACGTTGTTCAGTAAAGTTCTTGGTGAAAATGAAAAAATGTGTCTTTTATTTTTACTTGAAAACCGAAGGCACTTTTTTGGCCAACCCAGTAACTTCAATGACCTTCTATTTGTATGAATATCATAGAGTATAATTTGAACTGCATTTTGAAGTATGGGTAGGATGTCAGGCTGAGGAATTTTGTGTTTAACATATAGGTATTGGTGGAAAACAGAGATGAGAATAAGAGTGTAAAATGGATTGGAAGTCAGAGACCCTAGCCTGGGCCTATACAGAGCCTTGTCTGCTGTGATGCCATGAATGTAGTGAATTTACCAGGTGTAGTTAAATCTCCTTAAATGAAGGATATTAAGGCCTTTTGAGGCAAGCAGACTTGTTTTGTGAGTTCTTGGAGGTCTTTGCGTTGAGAAATACCTGTGCTAGAATCCTGATTCATGTTCTTACTTTCTGTGTGATCTTGAATCTCAACCTCTCTGAACTTCAATTCCTGATGTAAAAAATGGCAACAACAACAACAGTAATAACAACAATAATACTTAATTTGCAGGGCTGTTATGAGAATTAAATTTGTTTGTAAAGAATCTAACTCTCCAAGGTTTTTTCCCTTTAGAAGTGTGGGGAGCAAAGACTAAACCAGGACAGGTCAAGTGAAGGGGAATCTTCACGACTGAGGCAGCTTCGGGCGGTATCCCTGTGACTGCTACCATCCAAGTACTGTAAAGAGGCTAAGAACTATCATAAATAGGACCCTGTAAGTATAGATGAAAACATCCCCATTGACTGTCAAAAATAAGATCACACCAGCGTTAAGGCACCCAGATGAAACACACCAGCACTATCCACAGCGAAATCTATAAAGTGCTTTCAATTGCTCAGGGGATCTTTAGATACAGCATCATTTTCTCTATCTTATGGCTGACTTGGCCATCTCCACTATGAATTTTTCATGATTCCCCTGACCCAGCAGCTCTTGCCTGTGGAGAGAGTAATACAGTATTGATTTTGGAGTTAGGTTTCTGCCTTTTTTGCCACAACAGGATTTTTGTAGCCTAGAAACCTCAATCCCCTATTACTCATTAGAGACTAGGGCAACTTTTCTAAGATCTGGAATTCAGAAGGCGAACCATTTAGCTGCCAGTGTCAAAGATAGCCTTTATAGTGGAATTTTAACTTAACTCAGTAATGAGAGTAGCTGTTATTAAAAACTTCCTAACTGAACCAGTGGAGGTAGGATTATACAGAAAGCCAAGAAGACAACAGTCTTCTTTGTCTCTCTCACAATTAGAATATTTGCCTAGGCATAGCTTTCTGAATGAACCTATTAAAAATATACCAGAGGCTAAGAAAGAATGAGAAAGAAAGGAAACATAACAAGGAAATCCAGTTCATCTTTTAGTATTTTTCCTTCTCTGTAATTTTTGGAGTAGATGTCTAGGTGATTCTTATTTTCAGTGGCCCTTGGTCATATAATAGAAATGAAAAGAGGTCATGCTGTTGGTAGTTTTTATTTAAACTGCTTTTAAGAAATCATAAAATCCATATCTTACATCCTGTGAAAACTCATTCTTGGCATTGCCATGGTAACAAGACTTTTAAAAGGGAGTTAACTGAAATTTAGCTGCATATATTATTTCTTTGTGATTCATACTTCATAAAAATGCAAATGTCACACTAATACGTGTTTTACCTTAATGTTTTATATCACCATTTAGTCTTAATTGATCTAATGTTTTCCTTAATTAAATTTTGTGCTTCTTTGAATGGTTTTTTTACTCCCCTCCCCTACAATCCCCTCTTCTGTGGACCCATCAAATGATACATTTTCTACTAGGTGACATGCAATTTAGGAAACTGTCACACAGGAGATCAGTCATCCCAACTTAAGAACTCAACAAAAGATTTTGGGAAAACTGTTTGTCTTGTCTAGAAATTCAGCCTATCCTCCTGCTTAGAACTTTTGCATCTCCTCTGCCCTTGTCCATCCTCTCACTGAGTCTCTCCATAAGACTGAGAAGCAGAGTATGTTGGTAGAGAAAATATTTTCAGTACATCCTGGATAAAAGTGCAGACTTCACTATTCCCTAGCTCTGTGACCTTGTGCAAGGCAGATTACTAACTTTTTTGACCCACAATGTTCTAATAGGTAAGATAGAGATAAAACAATAGTTTTGTCACAGAACATTTGTGTGGATTAGTTGCAATGTAATTTTAAAGTACTTGGCACAGCGCTTGGCACAAGCTCTGTGCTCAACAAATAATATAGTTATCATTTATATTGTAATAATAGTACTTTGGAGGAGGTAGAGAAACTTTTATTCACCTGAATTACTTTTCTTGAGAGCATCTTTACATTTATTTAGAAGATATTATGTGGTAAACTTCTTGGGATATATAGTGAAACTCCAAGGTTAATATATTTTGCCTGAGCAGAGATGACAGATTTGCCTTTTTGTTTCAGATGGTAAAAAGGAATAAAAAATAAACAGGGGAATGGAGGGGAGAGAGCAGGTTGAGATAGTGAGATAGTGAGATGGAGGAAAGTTGTGTACCACATGACATGACTCATTCCATCAACTGCCAGGTATTTTGTGTTGTTGGACAAATGCATGAAATGGTTTATGGAAGTGAGGTGTGTGTTTGTGTGTTAGAGAGGAAGGTGGTAAAGGGGATGAATTCCACATTCTGATTGTCATGGACTAGATAGAGGCAGCAAGTGCTGACACAGCCCTTGAAATGAGAGGGTACCTTGAAGATCCAAGCCTCTGAGAACTCAGAGAAGAGGCATATGGACTTACATTGTCTGAGACTGGGGGCAGGGTGTGAGATGAATTTTATCCATTTTGCCTAGATCTCTAAGAGATAGGAATGCCTCTACTAGCATCTGGGTTACATAATGGTAATGTCAGCCATGCCCCCCTCCGCCCCCAGTTTTACTGAGGTATAATCGACTAGTAGAATTATATATATTTAAAGTATACAGGGCTTCCCTGGTGGCACAGTGGTTAAGAATCCGCCTGACAATGCAGGGGAACGGATTCGAGCCCTGGACCGGGAAGATCCCACATGCCATGGAGCAACTAAGCCCGTGTGCCACAACTACTGAGCCTGCACTCCAGAGCCGCATGCCACAACTACTGCAGCCCACACGCCTAGAGCCCATGCTCCGCAAAAAGAGAAGCCACCGCAATGAGAAGCCTGTGCAGTGCAATGAAGAGTAGCCCCTGCTTGCCGCAAATACAGAAAGCCCGTGCATGGCAACAAAGACCCAATGCAGCCAAAAATAAATAAAAATAAAAATAAATTAATTTAAAGTATACAAAGTAGCGATCTGAAATACATATACATTGTGAAATGGTTACCACAGTAAAGTTAATTAATGCATCCATTACCTCACATAGTTACTTTTATTTTTTTGATGAGAATGCTTAAGATATACTCTCTCAGCAAATTTCAAGTGTACAATACAGTATTATTAACTATAGTCAACATGCTGTACATTCGATCCTCAGAACTTTTTGATTTTTTAACTGAAAGTTTGTACTCTTTGACCAATATCTTCTCATGTCTCCTCCCAGCCCCGGGAAACCACCATTCTACTCTGTTTATTTGAGTCCCCATAGGCCTTAAAGTACTCTCCAGTGAAACATCTCCTTGATAGAGTGTTTCCCTTTCATAGAGTCAGGTGTTTTTTGTTTGTTGTTTTTTTCAGAACATCTTAGTCCACAGGAATCAGAATAGACTCGTCACTTCCTGCTGAAGGATCCTCAGTATACAGGCCATCCCCAATGTCTCTTTTCCTTGCCCCTCCTCTCTTTTCCCACTGCTTTCCACCCAGATCCCTCCCTTTACCATTAGCTCAGGAAGTAGCTCTATGTACAGGGGTTTGCAAGTCAAATATTGGCTCTGCCACTAACTATCTAGATAATCTTGGGAAAGTCATTTCCTCTTTCTGATCCAATATTTCCTCATTTATAAAATGGGAAAAGATTCTATCCTTAAAAGGTGGTTGTAAGAATTAAATGAGTTAATACATTTGAAGCACATTGTACAAGACCTTACCCTTGTTATGCACTCAGTAAAAGTTAGCTCCTTCCTTTCTCTTTTGTCTGGACTTTTACAGGTGCCTCCAAGCTTCTTGAGGACAGATTATGTCACCCTCTTGCCTTTGCCTTCTTTGTATTTCCTGGCACTGTGCCTATTCCACAGAGAGGGGGCTAGACATGCTTAGACTGTGGCATCACTTTGTCTTTCCCTCTATGTCCTCCAGTCATATTGGACTGATTCCAACTTGTTGAATGTGCCATGTTCTCTCTTTCACTGGGTCCTCCCAAGTGTAATTTCTACCACTGAGGAACTTTGTTTCTTTTCTTTTCTTTTCTTGGCAAATTTCAACTAGTTTTTCAAGCCTCAGCTTGGGATGGCTGTTCTTCAGAGAAGAATTCCTTGATCCTCTGAACTAAGTAAGGACTCCATTTAATACTGTCCTTGCATTTTGTACTTTTCCTGGGGCATTTTTCACCCTTGTAATCATTTCACTAATTGAAATTATTAACTGAATATCTATATATTTTAGAGCTATAAACTGTTTGAGGCAGAGTTAATGTCAAATTTGTTTAGCTCATCTTTAATGACTAGCATAGTGACTGGCATGAAGAGTTCTATAAATGATTCTTAGTTGATTGACTCAACATTTTTCAGGTGAATATTGGTACCATCTGAATAAGGTGGTATGCATCTATGCTCCAGGAGTGTTAGGTGTGCAGAATAGTAATTTGTACCTAATAAACACTTGACAAATAATGACTCAAAACTGGGTTACTAAGAAAGGCAGGTCTGCATGCACTTTAATATGCAAAACAAGTTTGGGAATTATTTCCCAAATTGCGAGCTATAGAACACTGGTCTGAGAGCTATTAATGATTATTTGAAGCACTTTAAACTGTGTCCCCCTCTGGGAGAGTCACAATGAGCATTTTTAAAGTTTTGAGAAGTCTGGTAGTAATGAAAATGGGCCATTGTTGCTTAATCCAGGATTTCTAAAATGTATTTGATCACTGACACCTCTGTTGCCTGAACACTTGCTAACATTTAGCATAATATAAACTGTGTAGGAAACCCTGACTTAAGAAACAGCCCAATTTTTTCCCCACTTTCATTGTAAATGATGAAATATCCAGCAAGGTTATTTAAAAGTTCAAAACTTGGGCTTCCCTGGTGGTGCAGTGGTTAAGAATCCGCCTGCCAATGCAGGGAACGCGGGTTTGAGCCCTGGTCCGGGAAGATCCCACATGCCGCAACCAAGCCCGTGCGTCACAACTACCGAGCCTGCGCTCTAGAGCCCGCGAGCCACAACGTCTGAGCCCGCGCGGTGCAACTACTGAAGCCCACGCGCCTAGAGCCCATGCTTTGCAACAAGAGAAGCCACGGCAATGAGAAGCCCGCACACTGCAACGAGAAGAGTAGAGTAGCCCTCGCTCGCCGCAACTAGAGAAAGCCCATGTGCGGCAACGAAGACCCAACGCAGCTAAAAATGAATGAATGAATGAATGAATGAATAAATAAATAAAACAGAAAAAAAAAGAGTTCAAAACTTTAAACTGAATAGAAAATAGGTGTCTTCTCACCAACATACTCTATAAGTCTAGAGTGATTAAAATTTCATCTTGGAAGATCCTTGGAGGTCATAAAGCTGATGTATGATATTGCATATGAAGGAGTACACCAACGATTCTTGTAGGAGTGTACTGTGGTGGATAAGGACACAACTCTTCAAAGCAGACTGGGGACAATCCTGGCTCTACCACTCAGGCTCTTCCTACAGGAGTTTGGCCAAAATTCCCATCCTTTTTGTGCTTGGCAGCTGCATTGTTGGTACAACAAAGATGTAAAGTAGAGTGACAGTCTGAGGATGGAGCAGAGGGGCAGAGATGAGAGATCCTGGGAGAGCCTATACTGAGGGCCTGTCTGTCTGGGAAGTGAGAACCCATTTTTAAGGCCCCTAGGTTGAGTTCCTCTGGGAAAAACACAGGTCTTCCCTGCTTTTTGAAAGTTTGCTTTACTCCACTTTGCTTTTAAGAAAGACCTACATTAGTACCAGTTTTTGCTAACTAAAAGAAATTCAAGGAGGATTTTCGCTTTTACCAAAAAAAAGGCATAAAGCGAAAATAGTGTTCAGCATTTGTTTTGCAGTGAGTTATTATAGAGGCAGCGTACAGCCTGAGCAGTGAGAATGGCACTGCCAAGCTCCTTCCTTGGAAACTACACTCAGCATCAAGCCACCATGGCTTTGAACTGTGTCTGTAAGCATCTGTGCCTGATCTCGATTTATTTTGTGCATTCTTTAGTAAGATGTGTCCTAAGGTAATTGCTTCTTTGCTTTATGCCATTCTGTCTTACAAACGTTTTCATAGGAATGCTATACTTTCAGATATGGAGGGAACCTAGTTGGATCTGAAGAAGGAAAACATCGCTATGTAATCCTGCTAGAACTGTGACTTATTTACAGAGTTAGTAAAATCATAAATATTTTGTTGCTGACAAAAGCTGTGTTTTTGTCTTTGGTTTCATTCTCAAAGCATGTATTCTAAAACTTTTCTCTTGCTCACTAATGCTATGAAATAATTGCGTTTCAAACTTAGGATATTCAGTAAAAGAAGTCACCTATCATGTCCAAAAGAGAACGCTATTTAAAATAAGGAAAAAAGTGGCTTCCCTGGTGGCGCAGTGGTTGAGAATCTGCCTGCTAATGCAGGGGACACGGGTTCAAGCCCTGGTCTGGGAGGATCCCACATGCCGCGGAGCAGCTAGGCCCGTGAGCCACAACTACTGAGCCTGCGCATCTGGAGCCTGTGCTCCGCAACAGGAGAGGCCGCGATAGTGAGAGGCCCGCGCGCCACGATGAAGAGTGGCGCCCGCTTGCCACAACTAGAGAAAGCCCTCACACAGAAACGAAGGCCGAACACAGCAAAAATAAATAAATAAATAAACTCCTGCCCCCAACATCTTGTTTAAAAAAAAAGAAAAGAAAAAAAATCCCAGATCTCACACTGAATATGTCATTCTCTCCTTAAGCAAATTTCAGTGACTCTGTATAGCTTACAGCAATGTTTCCAAAATGGTGTTCTGTGGAACACTAGACGGTTTTTAGGTGGTCCTCAAAAAAAGTGTTTTGTAGACAAATAAGTTGAGAAAATGCAGCTTTAAGCAAATTCAAAGCTACGCTACTATAGATATTTTAAAAATAAATGTGTTTAGTTTTTAAAAAAATGCACATTGAAAAAAATTCAGAAGGTATGAAATGGTACATGAAGAAAAGTAAGTTTCCTCTCTCTTCTGTCCTCTGGCTACATAATTTCCCCTCCTTGGAGGCAACCAATGATATTAGTTCCTTATATTTACATCCTTTCAGATATATTATATTCATAAATAAATATACAAACTTATATATTCCTTTTTTGAAGCAACAATCTTAAATATAATACTATGTATTTTTTTTTTACACACTTGCTCCTTTTTTTTTACCTAACAAGTCATTTTATAGAGAGTAATAGCTAACATTTATAGAGCACTTACCATGTGTCAGGTAATCTTTGAAGGATTTTACATGTAAAAATCCATTTAATTATCAGAGCTATATATATAAGATATATATTATTTTATCCCTATTTTACAGATGAGGAAACATAGGAACAGAGAGGTAATGTAATACTCATAAGTAACTGGTAGAACTGGGTTCAAATAGTGACAGTTTAGCTCTAGAGCCTTCATTTTCCACCACTATACCTCTCCATTACAATATGTAAGTAAATTAGTTCTGCTTTATTTTTTATAATATTTGCATAGTAGTTCATTATAGGAATATATTATAATTTGTTTAATCAGTTTTTTTAATGTATGGACATTTTGGTTTTGTTCAGTATTTCCCATTATAAACAATGCTACATGAATATTCTTGTACAAAAGTGATTTTACACATGAGCAAGTATATCTGTAAGACAAATTTCTAGAAATAGAATTACTGAATTAAAGGATAGGTGGCTTTTAAATTATGATGTGTTGTCAAATTGCTGTCCATAGGATTATATTAGGTTGAACGTGATGAAATTGCTGTCTTTATAAGTCAAAAATGATAGAATATTAGCAATTTCTTATATGTATTTATTTATGCTTCCAGCAAATGGCATACCAAGAAGGGGGCTGTAGGAGCAGTATGCCTTGGTACAGGCAATCAGGGGGTGCATTTTCTAAAGAGAATGCTAAAATAATAATAAAACAGACTAAAAATCAGTCAGCTTTTTTTTTTTTTTTTTTTTTTTGAGGAAGGGGGATCTCTCCCCTTATTTTCTTTTAATTAATTTACTTTATTTATTTATTTTTTGTTGCACTGGGTCTTCATTGCTATGTGCAGGCTATCTCTAGTTGCGGCGATAAGGGACTACTCTTCGTTGCAGTGCATGGGTTTCTCATTGCGGTGGCTTCTCTTGTTATGGAGCATGAGCTCTAGAGCACAGGCAGTCTCAGTAGTTGTGGCGCATGGGCTTAGTTGTTCTGCGGCATGTGGGATCTTCCCGGACCAGGGCTTGAACCCGTGTCCCCTGCATTGGCAGGTGGATTCTTAACCCCTTGGGCACCACCAGGGAAGCCCAAGTCAGCTTCTTATTGTCACAGTAAACTGGCAATTCTAAATAAAGTTAGTGACAAAATATTCCTTCATGCCAGAGGGGACTACTCCTATCTCACTCCCTCGCTTGGTACAAACATTGCTTCCCCCTATTATCTATGCGTGTAAATTTTTGCCATAAGCATCTTTGTTGTAGACATCTTTGCTGCAAACATTTTTGCCACAAAACTAATTGGTCATAAGGCAATTTTGTTGTAGAAGATAAAATAATGAAAAATAAAAGAGGAACATTATAAAGTACATAGTGAAACACAAGAAATTAATACTAAAGTTAAGAAGACTTTATTGTGAAATGCAAAATATTTTAATACATTTAAAATGTCTGTAGATTCGTGGCAGTACTGTGCAAATAACTGATTTTATATTGTGGGTTATATCTAAGCACTTGTCTTCCAAGTCTTTTGTTCATAATATTTTATACATTTATTTTTTTCTCTTTTCTTTTGCTTGTTTATTCATCCCCTCATTCCGCATCACACTTTTTTTTTCTCTAAAATTTCTGTCTTCATTAAGAAAGATTTCAGTTTCCAGGTATTAGGATGCATGTTTGTAACAAGCTTTGTATTGCATGTGAAAGCCTCCTACACGGTTGTTTGTTCTTGGCATAATTGTCACATGTCCTTTGATAGATGGTTCAAAGTTCTATGAGAAATGTGAGTTCAACTCTTCACCTTTGAGGCTGTTGGCCTCTTTCTCCTCCAATGCATTGTGTTTCAAAATAAGAAACCAACTCTGGGACAAATCCTCATCATCTTTCATGATTTTTGTATTGTGTTTGTCAAACCAAACTGCAGCCAGTATTTTATTTTTTAATGGCCAAATTGCTTTATGACCAATTAGTTACGCTGCAAATATGCTTGTGGCAAAAAGATGTTTACGGCAAAGATACTTACAGCAAAACCACCTAGAAAGAAATTTTAGACCCACTATAATAACATTTCCATGAATTATTTTTTTTCTTTTAAAGTTGTAAAAGTTTTATTGCATCCACACTTTATATATCATAAAATTCACCTGTTTAAAATGTACAATTCAATGATTCTTAAAAACAACAACAACAACAACAACAGTTAGGCAGCCTTCACCAGAATTCCATTTTAGAACATTTCTACCACCCACAAAATTTCCTTTTACGCATTTTAAGTTAATGACCGTTCCCATTCCCATTCCTAGGGAACTCCAGATTTCCTTTGTGTCTCTATAAATTTCATTTTTTGGGATGTTTCATATAAATGAGATTTTAAAATATGCATCTTTTGCATCTGGCTTCTTTCAAATAGCAGAATGTTTTCAGGTTTCATCCATGTTATATCATGTATCAATAGAAAATGTTCTTTTGTTTCTGAATGGTATTGCATCGTATGGTCGTACCACATTTTGTTTATCCATTCACCAGTTGGTGAATGTTTGGATTCTTTTGAGTTTTTGAACGTTATGAATATTGCCCCTGAGTCTTATGGTAAATTTATATTTTACTTTTTAAGAATAATTTTCATCAATCAAATTGATTTATCACTGTGGTTTTAATTTACATTACCTTAATTATTAATGAGGCCGAGCAACTTTTCATGTACTTATTAGCCATTTGTGTATCTTTGGTAAAATATTTATTAAATCTTTTGCCCATTTTTAAATAGATTTGAGTTCTTATCATTGAGTTAAAATAATTCCATATTCTGGATATAAGTCCATCATCAGATATATGATTTGCAATTATTTTCTCCAAATATTGTGTTTGTCTTTTCATTTTTGTTATGTTACCTTTTGAAGTGCAAAAGTTTTGAATTTTGGTAAAGTACAATTTATAAATTTTTTTCTTTTATGTATTGTGCTTTGGTATCATAGCTTAGAATTCTTTGCTAACCAGAGGTTATGAAAGATGTCTCCTATGTTTTCTCCTAAGAGTTTTATAAAGTTAGCTCTTATGTATAGGTCTTTGATCCAATTTGAGTTAACTTATGTATTCGGATATCTATTTTAGCACCATTTGTCAAAAAAGATTATATTTTCCCCATTGAATTTTCTTGACACTTTTGCTAAAAATAAATGGTTATAATTCTCAACTCTCAATCCTGTTTCATTGATCTATATGCCTATCTCAGGCTAATATCCCACAGTCTTGATTACTATATCTTTGAAGTTTTGAAATCAGGTAGTATCAATTCTCAAAATGTATTCCTTTTGCAAACCATTTTGGCTTTTCTAGGTTCTTTGCATTTCTATATAAATTTTAGGATCATCTTGTCATTTTCTACAAAAAACTTGCTAGGTGTTGTATTTTGATAGGGATTGTGTTGAATCTATAGATCATTTGGGGAAAACTGCCATATTAATAATTTTGAGATTTCCAATCTATAGACATGGAATATCTTGCCATTTATTTAGATTGTATTTAATTTCTCTCAGCAATGTTTGTAGGTTTCAGTGTATAAGTCTTGTATTTCTTTTGATAATTTGATTTTTATTGTCTTCTTATTATTGAATTATATATATATATACATATAATATACAAAATTAAGCAAACTATTTATTTTGCCTCATTTTGCTGGCAAGAAGTGGCAAACGCATACATGCTTTCCTTGATCCTAACCTTTGAAGGAAAGCTTTTATTTTCTTACCATTAAATATACTGGGAGCTGGGAATGTTTTATAGATGCTCTTTATCAGGTTGAGGAAATGTCCTTCTATTTCTAGTTTTTGAGAGTTTCTATAATTAATGAGTGTTGGATTTTGTTCAATGATTTTGGGGGGGTTATCTATCTGGATAATCATGTGATTTTTTGTTTTTTATTCTATTAATGTGTTGTATTATTTTGTTTTCAATGATTAAACCAACCTTGAATTCCTGGGATAAATCCCACTTGATCATGGTGTATAATTCTTTTCATAGGCTGATGGATCTGGTTTGATAATATTTTGCTTTATATTTCTTCCTATTTTCAAGAGGAATATTGGTCCGTAGTTTTCTTTTCTTCTGATGTCTTTGTCTAGCTTTTGTATCAGGCTAATACTGGCCTCAAAGAAGGAGTTGAAAAGTGTTCCCTCCATCTCTGATTTAAGAAAGATTTTCTAAAAGTTTGGTATTATTTTCTCTTTAAAGATTTGGTAAAAATTTATCTGGGCCTGGGATTTTCTTTGTGGGAAATTTTCTAATTACAGATTCAACTTTTTACTTGATATAGGTCTATTCAGATATTCTATTTCTTCTTGAGTTAATGTATTTTTCAAAGAACTTGTCAATTTCATTTATGTTGTCTAATTTATTTAAAAATATTTTTCATAATAATACCTATAGTTCTTTTAATTTCTGTTTGATTGGTATTGATATCCCTTCTTTTATTCCTGATTTTAGTGATTTGTATCTTTTTTTTTTCTTGGTCAGTCTCATTAAAAGTTTGTCAATTTTATTGATTTTTCAAAGAACCTTATTTTGATTTTATTGATTTTTTTGTACTGTTTATTTTATTTTCTATTTATTTGACCCCCTCCCCCATCTCTATTATTTCCCTTCTTCTTACCTTGGGTTTAGTTTTCTCTTTTCTGATTTTTTAACACAGAAGTTTAGGTTATTGATTTGAGACCATTCTTATTTTTTGATGTAGTCATTTAAAGATATAAATTTCCCTCTAGGCAGTGTTAAGTTACATACCATAATTTGTTATGTTTTGTTTCCATTTTTACTTACTTAAAATATTTTCTAATGTCTCTTTAGATTTATCCTTTGACCCATAGGTTATTTAGCAGCATATTGTTTTACTTTCTGGGGAATTTCCATAGTTCCTTCTATTGTTCATTTCTAATTGATGATCTTTTGTCCGTGAATATCCTATATTATACGAGTTAAGTTTTATTCATTAATTATTTAACACGTATTTATCCCTTTAATGGAAACACTACTTTATAAAGAGTTAATAGTAGTAATGGGAAGATACTGAAATGGACTAAGTTTTCTTGAGGGTATTAGACTGATGGTCTTGTCTTTATTACACTAATATTCTCTTCTATATTAATTTTTCTATTTACTGATTTTGATTATATTGTTCTAATGTAAAAATTTTGAATTTTGAGGAAATAGAAAACAATCTCCCTTAATTTCTCCACCAAGAGACAACTCCTATGAACTTTTCAGTGTCTTTCTTTTCCTTCTGTCCCTTCATTTCCATTCAGTGAGCAATTGATTAAAGAACTAGTTCCCTTGTTTTTAGAATTGGGCTCTTTTTCTTTCTCCTTTTCTATGCATATCCTTTTACACTGATGTGTTGTTTTCTGCATGTAATTATCTGTTCTACATTTTCATTAAATTTCGTATTCTGAATTTTCCCTATGTCATCACATATTCTTTGTCAACATTATTTTAATAATTATATTCCATTTATGAATGTGCTATTTATTTATTCTTTATCTTATTACTTTATTCCTCTTTTTTTTAAACATCTTTATTGGAGTATAATTGCTTAACAATGGTGTGTTAGTTTCTGCTTTATAACAAAGTGAATCAGTTATACATATACATATGTCCCCATATCTCTTCCCTCTTGCATCTCCCTCCCTCCCACCATCCCTATCCCACCCCTCTAGGTGGTCACAAAGCACCGAGCCGACCTCCCTGTGCTATGTGGCTGCTTCCCAGCTATCTGTTTTACGTTTGGTAGTGTATATATGTCCATTCCACTCTCTCACTTTGTCCCAGCTTTACCCTTCCCCCTCCCCATATCCTCAAGTCCATTCCCTAGTAGGTCTGCATCTTTATTCCTGTCTTGCCACTAGGTTCTTCTGACCAATTTTTTTCTCTTCTTTTTCTTTTTTTAGATTCCATATATATGTGTTAGCACACAGTATTTGTTTTTCTCTTTCTGAGTTACTTCACTCTGTATGACAGTCTCTATGTTCATCAACCTCACTACAAATAACTCAGTTCCGTTCCTTTTTATGGCTGAGTAATATTCCATTGTATATATGTGCCACATCTTTTTAATCCATTCACCTGTCGATAGACACTTAGGTTGCTTCCATGTCCTGGCTATTGCAAATAGAGCTGCAATGAACATTTTGGTACATGACTCTATTTGAATTATGGTTTTCTCAGGGTATATGCCCAGTAGTGGGATTGCTGGGTCCTAGGGTAGTTTTATTTTTAGTTTGTTAAGGAACCTCCATGCTGTTCTCCATAGTGGCTGTATCAATTTACATTCCCACCAACAGTGCAGGAGGGTTCCCTTTTCTGCAAACCTTCTCCAGCATTTACTGTTTGTAGATTTTTTGATGATGGCCATTCTGACTGGTGTGAGATGATATCTCATTGTAGTTTTGATTTGCATTTCTCTAATGATTAATGATGTTGAGAATTCTTTCATGTGTTTGTTGACAATCTGTATATCTTCTTTGGAGAAATGTCTATTTAATTCTTCTGCCCATTTTTGGATTGGGTTGTTTGTTTTTATGTTATTGAGCTGCATGAGATGCTTGTAAATTTTGCAGATTAATCCTTTGTCAGTTGCTTCATTGGCAAATATTTTCTCCCATTTTGAGGGTTGTCTTTTGGTCGTGTTTATGGTTTCCTTTGCTGTGCAAAAGCTTTTAAGTTTCATTAGGTCCCATTTGTTTATTTTTGTTTGTATTTCCATTACTCTAGGCAGTGGGTCAAAAAGGATCTTGCTGTGATTTATGTCATAGAGTGTTCAGCCAGTGTTTTCCTCTAAGAGTTTGATCGTGTCTGGCCTTACATTTAGGTCTCTAATCCATTTTGAGCTTATTTTTGTGTATGGTGTTAGGGAGTGTTCTAATTTCATTCTTTTACATGTAGCTGTCCAGTTTTCCCAGCACCACTTATTGAAGAGGCTGTCTTTTCTCCACTTTATATTCTTGCCTCCTTTATCAAAGAAAAGGTGACCATATGTGCGTGGGTTTATCTCTGGGCTTTCTATCCTGCTCCATTGATCTATCTTTCTGTTTTTGTGCCAGTACCATACTGTCTTGATTACTGAAGCTTTGTAGTATAGTCTGAAGTTAGGGAGCCTGCTTCCTCCAGCTCCATTTTTCGTTCTCAAGATTGCTTTGGCTATTCGGGGTCTTTTGTGTTTCCATACAAACTGTGAAATTTTTTGTTTTAGTTCTGTGAAAAATGCCAGTGGTAGTTTGATAGGGATTGCATTGAATCTGTAGATTGCTTTGGGTAGTAGACTCATTTTCATAATGTTGATTCTTCCAATCCAAGAACATGGTATATCTCTCCATCTATTTGTATCATCTCTAAGTTCTTTCATCAGTGTCTTATAATTTTCTGCATACAGGTCTTTTGTCTCCTTAGGTAAGTTTATTCCTACATATTTTATTCTTTTTGTTGCAGTGGTAAATGGCAGTGTTTTCTTAATTTCACTTTCAGATTTTTCATCATTAGTGTATAGGAATGCCAGAGATTTCTGTGCATTAATTTTGTATCCTCCTACTTTGCCAAATTCATTGATTAGCTCTTATAGTTTTCTGGTAGCATCTTTAGGATTCTCTATGTATAGTACCATGTTAACTGCAAACAGTGACAGCTTCACTCTTTCTTTCCCAATTTGGATTCCTTTTATTTCTTTTTATTCTCTGATTGCTGTGGCTAAAACTTCCAAAACCATGTTGAATAATAAGGGTGAGAGTGGGCAACCTTGTCTTGTTCCTGATCTTAGTGGACATGCTTTAAGTTTTTCACCATTGAGGATGATATTGTCTGTGGGTTTGTCATATATGGCCTTTATTATGTTGAGGAAAGTTCCCTCTATGCCTACTTTCTGCAGGGTTTTTATCATAAATGGGTGTTGATTTTGTCAAAAGCTTTCTCTGCATCTATTGAGATGATCATATGGTTTTTCTCCTTCAATTTGTTAATACGGTGTATCAAGTTGATTGATTTGTATATGTTGAAGAATCCTTGCATTCCTGGGATAAACCCCACTTGATCATAGTGATGGATCCTTTTAATGTGCTGTTGGATTCTGTTTGCTAATATTTTGTTGAGGATTTTTACATCTATGTTCATCAGTGATATTGGCCTGTAGTTTTCTTTCTTTGTGACATCTTTGTCTGGTTTTGGTATCAAGGTGATGGTGGTCTCGTAGAATGAGTTTGGGAGTGTTCCTCCCTCTGCTGTATTTTGGAAGAGTTTGAGAAGGATAGGTGTTAGCTCTTCTCTAAATGTTCGATAGAATTTGCCTGCGAAGCCATCTGGTCCTGGGCTTTTGTTTGTTGGAAGATGTTTAATCACAGTTTCAATTTCAGTGCTTGTGATTGGTCTGTTCATATTTTCTATTTCTTCCTGGTTCAGTCTTGGAAGGTTGTGGTTTTCTAAGAGTTTGTCCATTTCTTCCAGGTTGTCCATTTTATTGGCATAGAGTTGCTTGTAGTAATCTCTAATGATCCTTTGTATTTCTGCAGTTTCAGTTGTTACTTCTCCTTTTTCATTTCTAATTCTATTGATTTGAGTCTTCTCCCTTTTCTCCTTGATAAGTCTGACTAATGGTTTATCAATTTTGTTTATTTCTCAAAGAACCGGCTTTTAGTTTTATTGATCTTTGTTATTATTTCCTTCATTTCTTTTTCATTTATTTCTGATCTGGTCTTTATGATGTCTTTCCTTCTGCTAACTTTGGGGTATTTTGTTCTTTCTCTAATTGCTGTAGGTGTAAGGTTAGGCTGTTTATTTGAGGTGTTTCTTGTTTCTTGAGGTAGCATCCTACTGCTATAAACTTCCTTCTTCGAACTGCTTTTGCTGCATCCCATAGGCTTTGGGTCATTGTCATTTGTTTCTAGGTATTTTTTGATTTCTGCTTTGATTTCTTCAGTGATCTCCTATTTATTAAGTAGTGTGTTGTTTAGCCTCCATGTGTTTGTATTTCTTACAGATTTTTTCCTGCGATTGATATCTAGTCCCATAGCATTGTGGTCAGAAAAGATATTTGATAGGATTTCAATTTTCTTAAATTTACCAGGCTTTATTTGTGACCCAAGATATGATCTATCCTGCAGAATGTTCCATGAGCACTTGAGAAGAATGTGTATTTGTTGTTTTTGGATGGAATATCCTATAAATACCAATTAAATCCATCTTGTTTAAAGCATTAATTAAAGCTTGTGTTTCCTTATTTATTTTCATTTGGATCATCTGTCCATTGGTAAAAGGGGGGTGTTAAAGTCCCCTACTATATTGTGTTACTGTCGATTTCCCATTCTTTGGCTGTTAGTATTTGCCTCATGTATTGACGTTCTCCTATGTTGGGTGCATAAATATTTACAATTGTTATATCTTCTTCTTGGATTGATCCCTTGATCATTATGTAGTGTCTTTCTTTGTCTCTTGTAATAGTCTTTATTTTAAAGTCTATTTTGTCTGATAAGACGATTGGCACTCCAGCTTTCTTTTGATTTCCATTTGCATGGAATATCTTTTTCCATCCCCTCACTTTCAGTCTGTATGTGTCTCTAGGTCTGAATTTGGTCTCTTGCAGACAGCATATATATGGGTCTTGCCTTTGTATCCATTCAGCCAGTCTATGTCTTTTGGTTGGTGCATTTAATCCATTTACATTTAGGTAATTATCTATATGTATGTTCCTATTACCATTTTCTTAATTGTTTTGGGTTTGTTATTGTAGGTCTTTTCCTTCTCTTGTGTTTCTTGCCTAGAAAAGTTCCTTTAGCATTTGTTGTAAAGCTGGTTTGGTGGTGCTGAACTCTCTCAGCTCTTCCTTGTCTGTAAAAGTTTTAATTTCTCCATCAAATCTGAATGAGATCCTTGCTGGGTAGAGTAATCTTGGTTGTACGTTTTTCTCCTTCATCACTTTAAATATGTCCTGCCACTCCCTTTGGGCTTGCAGAGTTTCTCCTGAAAGGTCACCTGTTAACCTTATGGGGATTCCCTTGTGTGTTATTTTTTGTTTTTCTCTTGTTGCTTTTAATATTTGTATTTAATTTTTGACAGTTTGATTAATATGTGTCTTGGCTTGTTTCTCCTTGGATTTATCCTTTATGGGAACCTCTGTGCTTCCTGGACTTGATTAACTATTTCCTTTCCCATATTAGGGAAGTTTTTAACTATAATCTCTTCAAATATTTTCTCAGTCCCTTTCTTTTTCTCTTCTTCTTCTGTGACCCCTATAATTCGAATGTTGATGCATTTAATGTTGTCCCAGAGTTCTCTGATACTGTCCTCATTTCTTTTCATTCTTTTTTTTTATTATGCTCTAAACAATTATTTTCAGTATTTTACCTTCCAGGTCACTTATCCGTTCTTCTGCCTCGGTTATTCTGGTATTCATCCCTTCTAGAGATTTTTTAATTTCATTTATTGTGTTGTTCATCATTTTTTTGTTGGCTCTTTAATTCTTCTAGGTTCTTGTTACATGTTTCTTGTATTTTCTCCATTCTATTTCCAAGATTTTGGGTCATCTTTATTATCATTATTTACTCTTCATTTGTTAGGTTTGGTGGGTTTTTGCCTCGCTTCTTCATCTGATGTGTGTTTCTCTGTCTTCTCGTTTAGCTTAACTTACTGTGTTTGGGGTCTCCTTTTCATAGGCTGCAGGTTCATAGTTCCCGTTGTTTTTGGTTTTTGTCCCCAGTGGCTAAGGTTGGTTCAGTGGGTTGTATAGGCTTCCTGGTGGAGGGGAGTAGTGACTGTGTTTTGGTGGATGAGGCTGGATCTTGTCTTGTGGGCTGGTGAATGTCTGGTCATGTGTTTTGGGGTGTCTGTGGCTGTATTATGATTTTAGGCAGCCTCTGCGCTAATGGATGGTGTTGTGTTCCTGTCTTGCTAATTGTTAGGCATAGGGTGTCCTGCACTGTAGCTTGCTGGTCGTTGAGTGGAGCTGGTTCTTGGTGTTGAGATGGAGATCTCTGGGAGATTTTTGCCATTTGATATTACATGGAGCTGGGAGGTCTCTTGTGGACCAGTGTCCTGAACTTGGTTCTCCCACCTCAGTGGCACGACCCTGATGCCTGCCTGGAGCACCTGTCCTCCACATGGCTCAGAATAAAAGGGAGAAAAGAAAGAAAGAAAGAAGAAGATAAAATAAAATAAAGTAAAATAAAATAAATAAAGTTATTAAAATAAAAGATAATTATTAAGAAAAAAAACTTTTTTAAGTAATAAAAAAAAAAAAAACGGACAGACAGAACCCTTGGACAAATCGTAAAAGCAAAGCTATACAGACAAAATGACACACAGAAGCATACACATACACACTCACAAAAAGAGAAAAAGGGAAAAAATATATATATATCATTGCTCCCAAAGTCCACCTCCTCAATTTGGGATGATTTGTTGTCTATTAGGTATTCCACAGATGCAGGGTACATCAAGTTGATTGTGGAGATTTAATCCACTGCTCTGGAGGCTGTTGGGAGAAATTTCCCTTTCTCTTCTTTGTTTGCACAGCTCCTGGGGTTCAGCTTTGGATTTGGACCCCCCTCTGCATGTAGGTCACCTGAGGGTGTCTGTTCTTAGCTCTGACAGGACGGGGTTAAAGGATCAGCTGATTCAGGGGCTGTGGCTCACTGAGGCTGTGGGGAGGGAGGGGTATGGATGTGGGGCGAGGCTGGTGTAACGTTGCAACAGCCTGTGGCCTTCCGTGCATTCTCCCGGGGAAGTTGTCCCTGGATCACGGGACCCTGGCAGTGGCGGGCTGCACAGGCTCCTGGGAGGGGAGGTGTGGATACTGACCTGTGATTGCTCACAGGCTTCTTGGTGGCTGCAGAAGCAGACTTAGCATCCCATGCCTGTCTCTGGGGTCCGCGCTGATAGCCACGGCTCGCGCCCGTCTCTGGAGCTCTTTAAGGTGGCGCTCTTAATCCCCTCTCCTTGCGCACCAGGAAACAAAGAGGCAAGAAAAAGTCTCTTGTCTCTTTGTCAGCTCCAGGCTTTTTCCTGGACTCCCTCCTGGCTAGCTGTCTTGCATTAGCCCCCTTCAGGCTGTGTTCACGCAGCCAACCCCTGTCCTCTCTCTGGGATATGACTGAAGCCCGAGCCTTAGCTCCCAGCCCCCACCTGTCCCGGCGGGTGAGCAGACAAGCCTCTCGGGCTGGTGAGTGCTGGTCAGCAGCAACCCTCCATGCGGGAATCTCTCCACTTTGCCCTCTGCACCCCTATTGCTGCTCTCCTCCATGGCTCTGAAGAGTCCCCCCTCCGCCACCTGCCGTCTCTGCCCACGAAAGGGCTTCCTAGTGTGTGGAAATCTTTCCTTCTTCACAGCTCCCTACCATTGGTGCAAATTCCGTCCCTATTCTTTTGTCTCTGTTTTTTCTTTTTTCCTTTTCCCTACCCAGTTACGTGGGGGAGTTTCTTGCCTTTTGGGAGGTCTGAGGTCTTCTGCCAGCATTCAGTAGGTGTTCTGTAGGAGTTGTTCCACATGTAGATGTATTTCTGATGTATTTGCGGGGAGGAAGGTGGTCTCAGTGTCTTCCTCTTCCGCCATCTTGAAGCTCCTCCCCCCTCTTTATTCCTTAGTATTACTGGGTTTTTTTGCTACTATAAATACGATTGTAGTGAGCATCTTGATCAAAGAAGCTTGTCCTTGTTTTGTATTATCTCCTTAATGATAGCTTCTTAGAATTGGAATTACTGGAGCAAAGGATATATAGCTCTTAAGCCATTTCTATACCATTTAAAAATAATTAATTACTTTATTTTGGGTGTAGTGGCTTTCATATAGATGGCTTTAGAATATTGCAAGGGGTATGCTTTTGTATCTCATTCAGGGTCATGCAGATACACAAAAGAATGCCCCATCAACCCCTTACTACTTGAGTAAGTCTGCCAATTAAGAGTCAAAATAGGCATCTCATGGGATCCATTTGTGACAAAATAAAAATAAGGAAGAGTGGATTGTTTCCTATTTAAGTAAACACAAATGTTCAGTGCTACACAGGACTTTCTTGAGTCTGCCAACAAGTTTGAATTAATGTTAATTGAAAGTCAGAATCTCACATTTGTTTGAGACTGATACTACTCATTTCTTTGTCTCAGTAAGAAACTAGCATTGTCTCCAGCATTTAAATAGTGTAGACAAAGCTGTATTTTCCAATTTCATGCAATTATAAACTTGATTACATGAAATATTATATAATTGCCATTTTAATTGATGTTTTATTTTTCCCATTGATGTACATTCAAGTGATTTGCATATAACTTTTGTGTTTTCCCCTGAAATGTCAATAAGTCGTAAGATAATGCTGAAATGAATACTCTTCTATTTGGTTCTCTCTGAATTCATGGTTTATCAATTATGCAGTTTTCAACCGTAGGTAGTTCTGTTGAGACAGTTATGGTATCGTGCAAAGGGGAATTAACATTTATTAAAGAACCTAATGATCTGAATGCAAGCTTCATTTGGGTTCAGGGTACAGTGATGCTTCCCTGATTATAGTCTGAGTTTTCCTTTAGTCATATAATTAAGATTGGAAATTCATATCCAGATTCTTAGAGGTTGGGAATGGTGGAATTAGTAGGCTTCACATCATCCTTTGATTTGAAACTATTCATACTAAACAAGATTAGAAAAAAAAGAGTGCTCTTTCTAGTCCAACCCAGCCTACTGGACTTCCCTATTTTGGGGTTGAGCTCCTAAGCCACAGCTAGTAATAAAATAGCCTCCCCACTTTTGCTGGTAATTATCTTTTGTATGCAGATATCTTTTTTCCAGGTTCTCTTGGAAATGAGTGATTTATTGAGGGAAGAATTAGCATGTACTTTGCACCGCTGGACAAATACCATCTTAAATACATACTAATTTCACCCGTATTTCTTACATAGTTGAACCACATATTTCTTTTCTTTTCTTTCTTTTTTTTTGTATTTCTGAACCATATATTTTTATATCACAACCTGGACTCACAAACTTATGTGGTCTTGGTTAAATTGATAAATTCCCATGTGTCTCATGTCCTGGGATTATAATGTGAGTTATTTCGGTGATGATTTAATGATATCACCCATCTAGGAACTCCTTGAGGAGACAGATATTTTCTTCATTGCTAAATCTCTGGTACATAGTATAGTGTGTGGCATATGTTGGTGATCAGTGCATGCTTGTTGAATTTTGAACTCAAGAAAGATATAGGCACATGTAAGGGAATGACCCAGAATGTCTGCGTTGGGGTTATGAGTGAGCAGGTGTTGACCAAGGATTAGGGATCTCACCTTAAACTGTTTGGTTTAGTCAACAACCTTGGAGTGCTGCCTCTGGAATGTGGATTATGGTAGATCAGATTCTGGCTGGGTCTTAAGCAGAAAAGCATTCCTAATTCCTTCTATACCTTGAGCAGAGCTATGTCTTCATAGTCACTGATATGTTGATTTAATGATTCACAAGCATTCTCTGAGTGTCTGCTCTATGCTAGAATCTGTATTCGGTACTGAGAATACAACAATGAATGAGGTGGACCCAATCCCTGCCCTTGAGGAGTTTGATGTGCAGATTGCACCATCTACAAATAGATGTACTGCAGTATCACAGGACAGTGGGGCACAAAGGTAGAAGTGATGTGTTAAACCCCAGGGGAGCATTGCTTTGAGAAAGGAAGATTTTTTTCAGGCTTAGATATGGAGTTCAAGGGCATTTCTGCTGAAAAAAGTGTTATAAGGAAGGACGTAATGGTCTGACACAGCTCAGTTTGCTTGGAATCAAATATTAGTTCAGCTTGGCTGGAACACGTGGTGTAAAAGTAGGGTGTGGAGCCTGGTGAGAAATGAAGCAGGATACATAGAGTAAGATCAAGTATTTATCCTTTTGTGTGGGGGACCATTGAAAAGTTTTAAAAAGGGAAACAATATAGCCAGATTAAAGATTTTATTTTTGTCATGAGAAGTTTTAGAATCTCCAAATTTGTTTCTTTGTTATATTTGATTCTTAAAAAAGAAATCACTGCCTTGCTGGATCATGAAGCTGGGGGCCAGAAGCAGAAGGAAACTCTGACAGAGGTGAGGTTTGCAAACAACAAGTTCCTGTTGTGGGGACTAATATTTTAAAATCTGGTGTTTGTGCTATTCTTATTATATGTACCTGTTGGGTTGCCAAGAAACTGTTTAGCAACATGGTGCCAGACTTTCTATTCAGTTATTTGCTCTTCACTCCCCTTGTAGTTAGTGGCAAAGAACAGAATCTTTTATATACAGAGTTCTAGTCAGAAAGTATTTAGTTTAGTTCAAGCAAACATTTATGGATGGATATTAGATGGATGCATACTATGTAAAGCCATTGTGTTGGGCATAAGTGCTACAGAGAGGAATAAAACATGAATCTTGCCCTGAAAGAGCTAATAGTCTTGAGTGGGAGTTAGGCAAATAAATGGTCAGTTGTCATATGATGAGATGAGAGTGACAATAGAGGTAAGCCACAGGGGCTGTGGGAGCAAGAAAAGGGGCCCCTGACACAGACTAGGGAGGGTAGGGAGGCACCCAGAGTAGGTGGTCTCTGAGCTAAGGCTTTAAAGAGGAGTGGAAATGGAATGAGCCATTGGAGAAGGGGAGGAAGAAGGGAAAAATTGGAGAATGGGTGAGAGTTTCTATACTGAAAGAACTCGATGAGTAGACACAAAGGTAAGGGAGACTCTTGTATGTATAGATGCACAAGTAATTTAATATAACTCAATTGGTTTTATGATACTGATTACTAGGGGACCAAGTACTCAGAATTAAATTCTGATTTGTTTCAAGGAGGTACTGCTATAATGAAAATAGCACTGCCCTTGGAATAAGGCATTCACTTATTCATTCATTCATTCATTTATTCTCTAAGCAATTATAGATGACTGTTGCATGCTAGAAACTGTGTCCATGCTTTATCTAACTGTAGGAAGTTGGCAAGGCTCCTAATTTTTCTGAGCCTTACTTCCACATCTGGAAAATAGGGCATGAATATTAGGTTCATAAGATTGTTTTGAAGATTAAAATAGATTATCTGTGAATATTTTCACAAATTCTAATGTTCTATACTAACATTTTTCATATTAACAATGTTACATGTAAGAAGGTTATCTTTTTTTTCAGTTTTTCCACGTTTATTTTTTTTTTTTATTTATTATTATTTTTTAAACATCTTTGTTGGAGTATAATTGCTTAAAATGGTGTGTTAGTTTCTGCTTTATAACAAAGTGAATCAGCTATACATATACATATATCCCCATATTTCCTCCCTCTTTTGTTTCCCTCCCACAAGAAGGTTATCTTCATGGACTAAAATAAAATCTGTTTTTGAGAGAGGAAACTCATAGACGTCAAAGAGGAATAATAGCGTGGTCATTCTCTAGGCATATCCTAATGCATTGAATCTAGCAGATTAAAACAAACAAAAAAATTCCCAAGGGGTATCTTCGATTCTTTAGCAACCCTATCTCTTGGAACTTGATTTTTCCCCCTACTATAAAATGAGGATAAGAATAAGTATCTCACAGGGTTTATATGGACATTAAATGAGAAAATATATATGAAAGAAATAATTTATGTCAGTGTTTGGTTTCAATATGATTTCAATAAATATTTGTACCTTCTGAGTCTGAGCAAATAAATATTTGTATCTTCTGAGTCTGAGCTTTGCTTTAGAGGTGTAAATAAGCAAAGGTATCATTTTATAGCTTGTGATTACCAGTTTGGTGAAGGTAGAGAATTGTCATATATAGTACCAATACTTTAAGTATATAATGTTTAGGGGGGGAAAAAGGTGGGGATTATTTTTGTGGTGTTTGATTCTCAAAGGTAAGTTTTAGGTTTCTCCATCGTGATTGTGACTTTGTGACCTCAGGCATATTTCTTAAACTTTTATTTCTCATCTGTGGAATAGGAGTAACAACAGTAGCTACCTCATAGAGTTATACAGATGAGATAAAACATATAAAGTACTTCATTGCTTAAGTACAGTGCCTGATAAAGGCAGACATACTTTGAAGCTAGTGAAGCTTAAATCTCAGAGTCCTTCATTTGTATGGATCCCCTCCAAGGCCCTGTTCCTGATTACATATTCATAATTTTGTGTTCTTTTTCTTAAAGAGGACCCCCGTAAGCTTTTGACACCACAAATACTGGATTTACCTCTGATAAATTTTAGGGGAAAACTAAAGGGAGCTAAGTATGTTATTTCTAGAGAAGAAAGCAAGATTGTTGATTAGAGCATTATCAGAGGATCTAGAGATCCCTGTGAAACAAATCATTGGTTTCTAAGATGACATGTAGTACCTCAAGGAGTCAAGAATATTTAATAAAAAGTCAACTCGTCTCTTGGGAATGATAATATGAAAAGACTACGTTATATTGTCAGTGCTGGCAACACTGAGGGATATACCAGGTTTAGGGTTCATTTCAAGCCCCAAATTAAGTGATTTGAATAATCTTATTTTTTTATTACAGGATAATGTCAAGGATTACCAAATGCATTTTAGTCACATTGGCATTTAAAAAAAATTATAGGAGTATAGTTGCTTTACAACGTTGTGTTAGTTTCTACTGTACAGCAAAGTGAATCAGCTATGTATACATATATCCCCTCTTTTTCGGATTTCCTTCCCATTTAGGTCACCGCAGAGCACTGAGTAGAGTTCCCTGTGCTATACAGTAGGTTCTCATTTGTTATCCATTTTGTACATAGCATCAATAGTGTATATATGTCAATCCCCATCTCCCAGTTCATCCCACTCCCCCCTTCTCTCCTTGTCCATACATTTGTTCTCTACATCTGTGTCTCTATTTCTGCTTTGCCAATAAGATCACCTATACCATTTTTCTAGATTCCACATATATACGTTAATATACGATATTTGTTTTTCTCTTCCTGACTTACTTCACTCTGTATGACAGACTCTAAAAACACCTACGAGTCACATTGTTTTTATTCTGTCTCCCTTTCCTGATTAAAAGCTTTGAAATGGGTGGTGGTGGGGGGCATCGTTAGTTTATTGTTTCATGATGCCTGGGGTAGAATGTTGCTATTGGAAGCTAAGGTCGTTAGGGTTTGGGCAGCCACATATGACCTTCCATCCTAAGACTCTACACAAAACATGAATAGAAGTATGGAGACAAAATAAATTAAGGAAGTACAGAACACTAAGAACAAGGAGTTAATACTGTCGGCAAGTGAGAGCTGACTTGGAGGAATTCTAGAAATAATGCTGATCTCTGGGGATGGTTTTTCATGGAGCCCCAGAACTGACTTAGGTGGGTATGCCAGATCTAGTCAAGAGAAATGGAGTGGTGCAGATTCATTTTCACCATGGTTAATATTTGGAATTGAGTTTTCTGTTCTGGTTTCAGACAGAATTTACTGGATAGAACTCCAGTGTCCTTAGACCCGCTAAGGCAGAAATCACTTCTTCTGGTGATATTGGGTATTGCCATGCATGCAAGGGCTGAGATGTAATTTTTGAAAACGTCATTGAAAAATCATTGTTATTAATAACACTTGGGTTCTGGAGTATTTGAAAAGACATCACTAATTGAACCTTGATCTATTTGTACGTGGAGAGTGAGAATTTGTCCATTGGGCTAAAAAGATGGTTGGTTTCAATCACTTTTATTATTATAATATCTCCAAGGAGGAGACTTAAATTGTAAAATGTTCAGGTGCAGTGGTAAAAAAAACTTACATGCATTTACAAGGCTTTTCCTGAGAATCTCAAACTCTGCCTCGACAGTTGCTTGTCCTGCAGAGAAATCTCTCTCTGGCATGAAAGTAATCTCATACATAGGAATCTCCCTGTACAGTGCTATTGGAGCGCTGTGATGAATTGGAAAGATCATGGATTTTGGAGTTCAGTCCTCCTGGATTTGAATCCTGGTTCTATGTGTAATACCTTTGAGACTCTGGACAAGTCACTTAACCCATCTGAACCTCAGGTCCTTAAGGAAGAATAATAATCACAAAATGAGACAAAGGTTATAAAGAACCTACTTGAATACATGTCATAGAGAAGTTCCTTTCACTTCTCCTAGATGGCTTTGGGAAACTCACACTTTCTTTTACCTTTATTCACAGCCTTGGATACCATACTCTTCTTCACTCTCTTATCTTCCATTTTCTCATCTATAAACATAATGATACCTCCAGTGCTCTGGAGATGAAATGAGTTAACATGTGTGAAAGTGCTGTGTAAACTACAAAGCCCTAATGATGAACAGATGTTATTATGGTTAGTAGTCATGATTCTAAATGAAGAGACCAAGTAGCCTTTCTCTTTGGAGTCTAATTTACTTTCTGGACAGCCATGGATAAGTTCACAAATAAATTCTCAGATTTGAAGCAGTGACACCTTTGTGTTAGCCATGTGTCATTGTAATTGCAATTTTACAACCAAAGAAAAGTCTAATGGTATACAAGTGAAAGGAAATATTGACTGGAATTGTTCAAATCATTTTCACTTTCTTTCACTATTTTCCTTGTAGGGTAAGGATGCTACTATTAGCAATAGCAGCTATATGTTTCATTAAAAAGCCTTATGGTAATACCACTTCTGGTCTTAGTGACATGAGTAAGGTTGAGTAGGGGGTCAGTGTAATAACCAAAGGATCTCACCTAGTAGTTAAGCAAAGTGCAGAACTACTTTAAAAGATTTTTATTCCTCTCATCAATAAATGTTCTAAGGTCGTGGGGTGTATTTTCAGTTTGGTCCCATACTAAGTTTCAATGAATGTATTTCTGTAGGTGTAGTTAGAGAATTTGAAGATATGACCCTTGGTGTCCAAATGCTAAGAACAGAACATAATGTGTCCTACAAGTGAAAGGAGCCAAGACCCCAGGAATGGGTGTTGGGGGTGGTTTCCTTGAATCCTTCCTTCATCTCACTGCCCACATTCAGTTAGAGAGTAGTACAGATTTTACTTCCTAATCTGTTTCCTCTTCTCTATATTGCCTCTTTGGCATATACATTTGGATACTAACCTGCACCTGAAATGTAACATGGTCCAAGTAGAACTTTTGACTTTCCTTCAAGTCTTCTCTGCACTAAGCTTTCCTCATTTCAGTAGGTGACACACCTGGGATCACCCTAGCTCTCTCTCTTGTCCTCACATCACACTTTAAATCTATCAGAAAGTCTTATTAGAATATATTCTGAATCTGACCATTTTATCACCTCCATTGATTCAATGAATCATTATCTCTGTTGCTACATCTAGTCTAACTAGTCTCCCTGATTCTACCCCCCACCCCTTACAGACCATTCTTTTTCTTTTCTTTTCTTTTTTTAACATCTTTATTGGAGTATAATTGCTTTACAATGGTGTGTTAGTTTCTGCTTTTAAACAAAGTGAATCAGTTATACATATAAATATATTCCCATATCTCTTCCCTCTTGCGTCTCCCTCCCTCCCACCCTCCCTATCCCACCCCTCCAGGGGGTCACAAAGCACTGAGCTGATCTCCCTGTGCTACACTGCTGCTTCCCACTAGCTATCTATTTTACATTTGGTAGTGTATATATGTCCATGCCACTCTCTCACTTTGTCACAGCTTACCCTTCCCCCTCCCCGTATCCTCAAGTCCATTCTCTAGTAGGTCTGTGTCTTTATTCCCGTTTACCCCTAGATTCTTCATGACATTTTTTTTTCTTACATTCCATATATATGTATTAGCATACAGTATTTGTCTTTCTCTTTCTGACTTACTTCACTCTGTATGACAGACTCTAGGTCCATCCACCTCACAACAAATAACTCAATTTCGTTTCTTTTTATAGCTGAGTAATATTCCATTGTATATATGTGCCAAATCTTCTTTATCCATTCATCCGATGATGGACACTTAGGTTGCTTCCATGTCCTGGCTATTGTAAATAGAGCTGCAATGAACATTTTGGTACATGACTCTTTTTAAATTATGGTTTTCTCAGGGTATATGCCCAGTAGTGGGATTGCTGGGTCATATGGCAGTTCTATTTGTAGTTTTTTAAGGAACCTCCATACTGTTCTCCATAGTGGCTGTACCAATTCACATTCCCACCAGCAGTGCAAGAGGGTTCCCTTTTCTCCACACCCTCTCCAGCATTTATTGTTTGTAGATTTTTTGATGATGGTCATGCTGACAGGTGTGAGATGATATCTCATTGTAGTTTTGATTTGCATTTCTCTAATGATTAATGATGTTGAGCATTCTTTCATGTGTTTGTTGGCAGTCTGTATATCTTCTTTGGAGAAATGTCTATTTAATTCTTCTGCCCCTTTTTGGATTGGGTTGTTTGTTTTTATGTTATTGAGCTGCATGAGATGCTTGTAAATTTTGGAGATTATTCCTTTGTCAGTTGCTTCATTTGCAAATATTTTCTCTCATTCTGAGGGTTGTCTTTTGGTCGTGTTTATGGTTTCTTTTGCTGTGCAAAAGCTTTTAAGTTTCATTAGGTCCCATTCGTTTATTTTTGTTTTTATTTCCATTACTCTAGGAGGTGGGTCAAAAAGAATCTTGCTGTGATTTATGTCATAGAGTGTTCTGCCTATGTTTTCTTCTAAGAGTTTGATAGTTTCTGGCTTTACATTTAGGTCTTTAATCCATTTTGAGCTTATTTTTGTGTATGGTGTTAGGGAGTGATCTAATCTCATACTTTTACATGTAGCTGTCCAGTTTTCCCAGCACCACTTATTGAAGAGGCTGTCCTTTCTCCACTGTACATTCCTCCCTTCTTTATAAAAGATAAGGTGACCATATGTGCGAGGGTTTATCTCTGGGCTTTCTGTCCTCTTCCATTGATCTATATTTCTGGTTTTGTTCCAGTACCATACTGTCTTGATTACTGTAGCTTTGTAGTATAGTCTGAAGTCAGGGAGCCTCATTCCTCCAGCTCCGTTTTTCGTTCTCAAGATGGCTTTGGCTATTTGGGGTCTTTTGTGTTTGCATACAAATTGTGAAAATTTTTGTTCTAGTTCTGTGAAAAATGCCAGTGGTAGTTTGATAGGGATTGCATTGAATCTGTAGATTGCTTTGGGTAGTAGACTCATTTTCACAATGTTGATTCTTCCAATCCAAGAACATGGTATATCTCTCCATCTACTTGTATCATCTTTAATTTCTTTCATCAGTGTCTTATAATTTTCTGCATACAGGTCTTTTGTCTCCTTAGGTAGGTTTATTCCCAGATATTTTATTCTTTTTGTTGCCATAGTAAATGGGAGTGTTTTCTTAATATCACTTTCAGATTTTTCATCATTAGTGTATAGGAATGCCAGAGATTTCTGTGCATTAATTTTGTATCCTGCTACTTTACCAAATTCATTGATTAGCTCTAGTAGTTTCCTGATAGCATCTTTAGGATTCTTTATGTATAGTGTCATGTCATCTGCAAACAGTGACAACTTTACTTCTCTTCCAATTTGGATTCCTTTTATTTCCTTGTTTTCCCTGATTGCTGTGGCTAAAACTTCCAAAACTCTGTTGAATAAGAGATTTGAGAGTGGGCAGCCTTGTCTTGTTCCTGATCTTAGTGGAAATGGTTTCAGTTTTTCACCATTGAGGATGATGTTGGCTCTGGGTTGCTCTATGCCTACTTTCTGCAGGGATTTTGTCACAAATGGGTATTGAATTTGGTCAAAAGATTTCTCTGCATCGATTGAGATGACCATATGGTTTTTCTCCTTCAGTTTGTTAATATGGTGTATCATGTTGATTGATTTGTATATATTGAAGAATCCTTGCATTCCTGGAATAAACCCCACTTGATCATGGTGTATGATCCTTTTAATGTGCTGTTGGATTCTGTTTGCTAGTATTTTGTTGAGGATTTTTGCATCTATGTTCATCAGTGATATTGGCCTGTAGTTTTCTCTCTTTGTGACATCCTTGTTTGCCTTTGGTATCAGGGTGATTGTGCCCTCGTAGAATGAGTTTGGGAGTGTTCCTCCCTCTGCTATATTTTGGAAGAGTTTGAGAAGGATAGGTGTCAGCTCTTCTCTAAATGTTTGATAGAATTTGCCTATGAAGCCATCTGGTCCTGGGCTTTTGTTTGTTGGAAGATTTTTAATCACAGTTTCAATTTCAGTGCTTCTGATTGGCCTGTACATATTTTCTATTTTTCCCTGATTCAGTCATGGGAAGTTGAGCATTTTTAAGAATTTGTCCATTTCTTCCAGGTTGTCCATTTTATTGGCATAGAGTTGCTTGTAGTAATATCTCATGATCTTTTGTATTTCTGCAGTGTCAGTTGTAACTTCTCCTTTTTCATTTCTAATTCTATTGATTTGAGTCTTCTCCCTTTATTTCTTGATGAGTGTGGCTAATGGTTTATCAATTTTGTTTATCTTCTCAAAGAACCAGCTTTTAGTTTTATTGATCTTTGCTATCAGTTCCTTCATTTCTTTTTCATTTATTTCTGATCTGATCTCTATGATTTCTTTCCTTCTGCTAACTTAGGGGTTTTTATGTTCTTCTTTCTCTAATGGCTTTAGGTACAAGGTTGGGTTGTTTATTCGAGATGTTTCCTGTTTCTTAAGGTAGTATTGTATTGCTATAAACTTCCCTCTTAGAACTGCTTTTGCTGCATCCCATAGGTTTTGGGTCGTTGTGTCTCCTTTGTCATTTGTTTCTAGGTATTTTTTGATTTCCTCTTTGATTTCTTCAGTGATCTCTTCATTATTAAGTAGTGTATTGTTTAGCCTCCATGTGTTTGTATTTTTTACAGATCTTTTCCTGTAATTGATATCTAGTTTCATAGCGTTGTGGTTAGAAAAGATACTTGATACAATTTTAATTTTCTTAAATTTACCAAGGCTTGAATTGTGACCCAAGATGTGATCTATCCTGGAAAATGTTCCATGAGCACTTGAGAAAAATGTGTATTCTGTTGTTTTTGGATGGAATGTCCCATAAATATCAATTCAGTCCATCTTGTTTAATGTATCATTTAAAGCTTGTGTTTCCTTATTTATTTTCATTTTGGATGATCTGTCCATTGGTGAAAGTGGGGTGTTAAAGTCCCCTACTATGAATGTGTTACTGTTGATTTCCCCTTTTATGGCTGCTAGTATTTGCCTTATGTATTGAGGTGCTCCTATGTTGGGTGCATAAATTTTTACAATTCTTATATCTTCTTCTTGGATCAATCCCTTGATCATTATGTAGTGTCCTTCTTTGTCTGTTGTAATAGTATTTATTTTAAAGTCTATTTTGTCTGATATGAGAATTGCTACTCCAGCTTTCTTTTGATTTCCATTTGCATGGAATATCTTTTTCCATCCCCTTACTTTCAGTTTGTATGTGTCTCTAGGTCTGAAGTGGGTCTCTTGTAGACAGCATATATATGGGTCTTGTTTTTGTATCCATTCAGCTAATCTGTGTCTTTTGTTGGGAGCATTTATTCCATTTACATTTAAGGTAATTATCGATATGTATGTTCCTATTCCCATTTTCTTAATTGTTTTGGGTTTGTTATTGTAGGTCTTTTCCTTCTCTTGTGTTTCCTGCCTAGAGAAGTTCCTTTAGCATTTGTTGTAAAGCTGGTTTGGTGGTGCTGAACTCTCTCAGCTTTTGCTTCTCTGTAAAGGTTTTAATTTCTCCATCAAATCTGAATGAGATCCTTGCTGGGAAGAGTAATCTTGGTTGCAGGTTTTTCTCCTTCATCCCTTTAAATATGTCCTGCCACTCCCTTTGGGCTTGCAGAGTTTCTCCTGAAAGATCACCTGTTAACCTTATGGGGATTCCCTTGTGTGTTTTTTGTTGTTTTTCCCTTGCTGCTTTTAATATTCTTTGTATTTAATTTTTGACAGTTTGGTTAATATGTGTCTTGACATATTTCTCCTTGGATTTATCCTGTATGGGACTCTCTGTGCTTCCTGGACTTGATTTACTATTTCCTTTGCCATATTAGGGAAGTTTTCAACTGTAATCTCTTCAAATATTTTCTCAATGCCTTTGTTTTTCTCTTCTTCTGGAACCCCTATAATTCGACTGTTGGTGCATTTAATGTTGTCCCAGAGGTCTCTGAGACTGTCCTCAGTTGTTTTCATTCTTTTTTCTTTATTCTGCTCTGCAGTAGTTATTTCCACTATTTTATCTTCCAGGTCACTTATCCATTCTTCTGCCTCAGTTATTCTGCTATTGACCCCATCTAGAGTATTTTTAATTTCATTTATTGTGTTGTTCATTGTTGTTTGTTTCATCTTTAGTTCTTCTAGGTCCTTGATAAATGTTTCTTGTATTTTGTCTATTCTATTTCCAAGATTTTGGATCATCTTTACTATCATTATTCTGAATTCTTTTTCAGGTAGACTGCCTATTTCCTCTTCGTTTGTTAGCACTGGGGGGTTTTTATCTTGCTCCTTCATCTGCGGTGTTTTTCTGTCTTCTCATTTTGCTTATCTTACTGTGTTTGGGGTCTCCTTTTTGCAGGATGCAGGTTCTTAGTTCCCGTTGTTTTTGGTTTTTGTCCCCAGTGGCTAAGGTTGGTTCAGTGGGTTGTGTAGGCTTCCTGGTGGAGGGGACTAGTGCCTGTATTCTGGTGGATGAGGCTGGATCTTGTCTCTCTGTTGGGCAGGTCCATGTCTGGTGGTGTGTTTTGGGGTGTCTGTGGACTTATTATGATTTTAGGCAGTCTCTCTGCTAATGGGTGGGATTGTGTTCCTGTCTTGCTAGTTGTTTGGCATAGGGTGTCCAGCACTGTAGCTTGCTGGTCGTTGAGTGAATCTGGGTGTTGGTGTTGAGATGGAGATCTCTGGGAGATTTTCACCGTTTGATATTACATGGAGCTTGGAGGTCTCTTGTGGACTATTGTCCTGAAGTTGGCTCTCCCACCTCAGAGGCACAGCACTGAATCCTGGCTGCAGCACCAAGAGCCTTTCATCCAGACGGCTGCTTAGCCAGAGGGGTGGGATGGGGGGATTGTTTTTCCCTCTCACATACCCCTACTCCGACGTCTCTCTCTAGAAGGCAATTTGATTGTACCTTAATTTCCGTGCCAGTGGTGGGGTAAGGGGAAGAGCACCAATGGGACCTTTTTCCTGGGTTGGTTGTGTCCTGGCTATTGCCCCACCGGTACTCTCTGTATGGAGCTTTAAAGTAGTAGTTATTTTAAAACAGGGTTGGAAGGTGATCCCCTCAACCATATGTCTGGTGTCCTTGTAAGAAGAGGAGTTTAGGACGTAGACAACACAAAAGGATGACCATGTGGATACAGTGGGAGATGGCCATCTGCAAGCCAAGGAGAGTTGTCTTAGAAGAAACCAAACCTGCTGACAACTTGATCTTGGACTTCTGGACTCCAGAATTGTGGAAAAATTAATTTCTGTTGTTTAAGCCAGCCAGTCTGTGGTATTTTGTTATGGCAGCCCAAGAAAACTAATAAACTACCTTATAAGTTAATGTTTGGCACATTATCTGATTCCTAATATATATTAAATAAATATTAGCTCGCAATATTGTTGATTAGTGCTATTATTATTAAGGGGAAGCCCCTAGGGCACAGAGATGTTAAATAACAATATTTGGGATCTCATCTAGTTCGTTTTCTGTTTGGTCAGGAGTACAATACACTCTTCTTCACTGTTCAATTGAATTGAGCAAACATATATTGAACCCTTTTTATAAAGCAGGTACTGAGCTAGGGGCTGAGGATAAAAGATAAATAGGATATGACCCACACATCTGTTGAGGAGCTTAGGGTCTTGGGAGAAGGATTTGCATAAGCAGATACTTAACATATGGTATGGTAAAGTCTAAGAGATGTGCTCTGAGTGCTATAAAAGCCCAGAGGAGAGGTTCAGGACCAGCTTCCTGGAGAAACCACTAAAGTGGAGTCTTGAAAGGTGAATTAAAATTCTCAGGTGAAGAAAGGGTAGGGGGCTGGTATCCCCAGCAGATGTAACCAAATATAAAACAAGTTAACGTTACTAGAGCTTTACACAAAAAGCAATGTGAAGTAAACCCCAGTTTAGTTTTGAGCAACTTCTGTAAAAGACAAGATGAGGAAACAATAAGAAATAATTTTTTTTAAATGAAATAAAATTTGGAACTGGTATATTCTCCTACTGATTAATAAGTATCATGTTAATTTTTCTGTTTCTATGTGTGTGCTGCATGTAGTGACTAGATATGATAGTAGACCAGCTCTTCTACCCCTGCTAGGAGGATGGGCAAGAGACTTTACACCGCAATTAAATCCAATTAAACTTCATTCATAATTAGATCTATAAAAGTGAAGTATGCCAAATTGAACATGCTTAGAAAACCTTTTAAAGATATTGTCAATAATGGAATTATCTCCTGATTTCATTCTATTAATGAGGTTATTTTACTTTTAGTTTTGAAAATAAGAAAAACAGGAGTAGTGTCAGAAAAAAAAATGATTAGAAAAATTGTGAAGATTTGTCTTTCCTTTATTTGATCTGACTATGATGTCTGCCCTTATGGAATTTCAGTCTAATAGGGTACAGCTTAATTAAGAGCAGGGGTTTATTAATATCTTTAGCCTTGATTCTTTTTAATAGGCTTGGCACATAGTAAGTGATCAAAAATAGTTATTGGTTAAATAATATGTGTGTTGCCTTGCTCAAGTCTTTTCTCCTCTATAGGTTTTAGTTTCCTCATCTTTTATAAAAAATATTTTAAATTTAAAAAATTTAATTGAAGTATTATTGTCATACAGTATTACATTAATTTCATGTATACAACATGGTGTCTCAACATGTATGTATATACATTATGAAATGATCACCATTTGATAAGTCTAGTAAATATCTGTCACTATACAGTTAATGTAATATTAACAATGATATTCCCTATGCTGTACATTGTATGTCCATCCCTATGACTGATTTATTTTATAACTGGAAGCTTGTACCCCTTAATCCCCTTCACTTATTTGGCCCATCCCCCATTCCCATTCCTCTGGCAACCACCAGTTTGTTCTCTGTATCAGTGAATCTGTTACTGTTTTTTTGTTTGTTTGTTCATTTGTTTTCTGATTCCACATATAAGTGAGCTCATACTGTATTTGTCTTTATCTGTCTAACTTATCGCAGTAAGCATAATACCTTCTAGGTCTATCTATGTTGTTGAAAATGGCAAGATTTCATTCTTTTAAATGACTGAGTTATATTATAGTGTGTGTGTGTGTGTGTGTGTGTATGTGTGTGTGTGTGTGTGTGTTTATTCATTCATCTATCTATGGATCCTTAGATTGTCTATATCTTAGTTATTGTAAATAGTGCTGCAGTGAACATAAATCTTTACGAACTGGTGTTTTGGTTTTCTTTGGATAAATACCCAGAAGTGGAATTGCTGGATCATATGGTAATACTATTTTTAATTTTTTGAAGAACCTCCTTACTGTTTTTCATAGTGGCTACACCAAATTAAATTCCAACCAACAGTGCACAAGGGTTCCCTTTTCTCCACATCCTCACCACCAACACTTGTTATTTCTTGTCTTTTTGATAATAGCCATTCTGGCAGGTGTGAGTTGATATCTCTTTGTGGTTTTGATTTGCATCTCCCTGATGATTAGTGATTTGGAGCATCTTTTCATGTGCCTATTGGCCGTTGTATGTCTTCCTTGGAAAAATGTCTATTCAGGTCCTCTGCCCATTTTTTAGTCAGATTTTTTTATATTGAGTTGTGTGAATTCTTTATATATTTTGGATATCAACCCCTTATCAAATATACGATTTGCAAATATCTTATCCCATTCAGTAAGTGCCTTTTTGTTTTGTTGATGGTTTCCTTTACTGTGCAAAAACTTTTCAGTTTGAGGTAATCCCATTTGTTTATTTTTGCTTTTGTTTCCCTTGTCTGAGGAGACAGATCCTAAAAAGTATTGCTAAGACCATTGTCAAAGTGTATACTGCCTATGTTATCTTCTAGCAGTTTTATGGTTTTAGGCCTTACATTTAAGTCTTTAATCCGTTTTGAGTTTATTTTTGTTTATGGTGTAAAAGAGTGTTCAAACTTCATTGTTTTGCATGTAGCTGTCCAACACCACTTATTGAAGAGGCTATCTTTTCCCCATGGTATGTTCTTGCCTTGTTTGTCGTAAATTAATTGACCATAAGCATGGGTTTATTTTAAGCTCTCTGTTCTGTTTCATTGCTCAATGTGTCTGTTTTGTGCCAGGGCCATACTGTTTTGATTACTATAGCTTTGTAGTATAGTTTGAAATCAGGAAGTGTGGTTGCCCCCAACTTTGTTCTTCTTTCTTAAGATTGCTTTGGGTGTTCAAGGTCTTCTGTGGTTTCATACAAATTTTAGAATAATTTGTTTCAGTTCTCTGAAAATGCCATAGTTATTTTAATAGGGATTGCATTGAATCTTGCTGTGGGTAGTATGGACATTTTAACAATACCGATTCTTCCTTTCATGAGTATATCGTTCCATTTATTTGTGTCATTTTCAATTTCTTTCATCAGTGTATTATTGTTTTAAGAGGACAGGCCTTTCACTTCCTTGGTAAAACTTATTCCAAGGTATTTTATTCTTTTGATGCAGTTGTAAATGGGATTGTTTTCCTAGGTTCTCTTTCTGATAGTTTGTTTTTAGTATATAGAAACACAAGCAATTTTTGTATATTGATCTTTGTGTATCTTGCAACTTTACTGAATTCATTTATTTGTTTTAATAGTTTTTTTGGTGGAATCTTTAGGGTTTCCTGTATATACTATCATGTCTTTCTGCAAGTAGTACAGTTTTACTTCTTCCTTTTTGATTTGGATGATTTTTTAAAATCTCTTTTTCATGTTTGATTGCTGTGGCTAGGACTTCCAATACTATGTGAGTAAAAGTGATGATAGTGGGCGTCCTCATCACGAGCTCAGGAGCCATCTTTATCCAGACCCCTAGTTTCCTCATCTTTAAGTGAGGGAGTTGAACTAGATTATATTTGAGCAGTTGCAGAATTAAGACCATGAGTTTTGAAGCTAGTCAAAGCTGAACTCCAAAGCTAGCTCTGTACACTAGACTTCTCTGAGCCTCAGTTTCCTATCTATAAAATGGGGATTGAGTATGATGAGATATAAATGAGAAAATATACATAAAATTATTATACTTTACACGTAAAAAGTACTTTAAAGTGGTAACTAAAGACAAATGTCTTTCTAGCTCTACTATGGTAATGTTAACGACTCTCATTTTATTCTTTTCTTTCACAGATAAGGAAACTAAAAGATAGAAAATATGTAGTTTGACTGCCACATATTAGCTTCTGCTTGTTCAGGACATTTACTATGACATCAGGACATCAGTAACTAGAACATTCAAGGCAGGAATGGGGGCAATACACAGCATACCTAGTTTGCACACATGTGGCATCCTGAAGCAGCCCAACAATCCCATCCTCTTCACAGGCTGATAGATCTTTACCTTGGCTTTTTCCAAGATGACCTGTTACCAGAAAAACTCCATTATGTTCCAGAGTACTGTCACTATTATGTTACCTTCCTTATAGTAAAATCTCAGCTCCTCCTTATTTCAGGAAACATAGCTGAAAAGCCTGAATGTGCTTTTCCTTCGTTTGCCTTATTTTACCCAAATCTGAAATGCTTAAAACCTCTTGCTCCTCTGTACACATCATTGCATGTGTTCTTTTCTCTCTGCTAATATGTAGTTTCCCATTTCTTATACCTACAGCTAAGTAAAAGTCTGAGTAAGGAGTAGAGTAGGGGCTAAAAGGACTAGAGCAGGGACTAGAATTCTGACCTCCTGCCAGTTAGTCCATCACTCTATCCACCAGGCTAATGCTTTTCCCAGGATTCAGAAGAATGGCAAGAGAGACGGTATTAGTAGTGAAAAGCGTACTGGTGGAGAATAGCTCAGAGGTGATTGGGGAGTGGGGCATGGGATCATGTATTAGAGGTCTAGACTAGAAAGGGACAGTGCTGGCCAGGAGATGGGCAGGGACAAAGGCATGTGAAACTCTATGGTTGTATTTTGGTGCAAAATGAGCCATGCCAGTTTACCACCTTCTCTTCTTGTTACTGTCAGCCAGTGACCCTTAGTAGATTTTAGCTATATGCAGATTAGATGGTTACCTGGTACCTGGGAATGCCAAAGACTCATTACACCATTTGGTTTGGAAAATTCTAGTTCCTAGAGTTGCTGAGCTCGGTTTCATGATTATTAGTAACTCTAGATTATTAGGGTTCTATTGTGATCCAAGCACAGTGCCAGGTACTTTACATACATTGTCACATATAGATTTAATGTAAACTGTATTATATAATAATATAAGTTGTCATTCCCATTTTACTAAAAAGTAAAAGCCAAACTTTAGACAGGTGGAATCATTTACCTGGTGGTTTCCCTAAGCAATATTTCTTCTATATTTTGGTACAATAGAATTATTATATCATAAACTTGGACCTTTGGTAGCATTATTCTAGTAAGAAAAATGAAGCCAACCTCTTCATTATGCTAAGAACTTAACTGATTTATGAAGATTGGATTTAGCTTAATGTTACACACAAGGCTAGGAACTTTAAAAGGCATTTGTTAATTAAAAGAAATTTAGTTAAATGATTAAAATGATACTTAAATATCACTGTACATTAAATAGTACTGCCCACTCTGGCTACATAGGAGTTAGTGGAATATTAAGGAAAACAAAATATTACAATTAAGTTGTTAAATTAAAATATACATTTACTTTCCATTTTTTGTTTCATTAAATGAGAGATAAATTTCTAATTCCTTCATATTTATTTTCAAATATACTTTTGTTTTCTTTAACCCAGTTTCTTTCTTTTTTTTTTTTTTTGCGGTACGCATACCTCTCACTGTTGTGGTCTCTCCCATTGTGGAGCACAGGCTCCGGACGCGTAGGCTCAGCGGCCATGGCTCACGGGCCTAGCCGCTCCGTGGCATGTGGGATCTTCCCGGACTGGGGCATGAACCCTTGTCCCCTGCATCGGCAGGCAGACTCTCAACCACTGCACCACCAGGGAAGCCCTAACCCAGTTTCTTTTAATTACTATATAGTATCTGTCCTCTTCCTAACTTTGGGTTATGCATTTAGCAAACATTTGCTGAACACCTAGTATGTGCTAGGCCTTGTGGTAGGTTCTGGGATTTAGGAATGAACAAATGAGCATCTCTAATGAACAAATGATGACAATCCTGGCTGTTTAGGTGGTACTGGTCTAGGTGGAGGGATCAACATATTCACAGTAATCATAAGAGAACGTCAAGTACTGTAATAGTTGAATGAAGAGATTCTAGGAGACACAGAGACAGAAGTTATTACTCTTGCCTGGAGGTATCAGGGTGCTCCCTCACAGAGGAGTTGGCATTTGAGTTGGGCCTTAAAGAATAAATAGAATTGTGCCTTTTGGAAAAGTAAGAAAAGGACAATCCAAACAGAGGGAGTAATATACAAAGGTGTGGAAGAATGAAAAGATAAGATACACTTAAAGTTTAGTTAATTGTAACACATACATAGATAGAGTTTATGATGAAGGTAAAAGGAGACTAATCTGGTAAGGTAAATTGACACCAAGTGGAGAAGGGCTTTTAAATGTATACAAGTTGTGGGACTTCCCTGGCAGTCCAGTGGTTGGGACTTTGCCTTCCAATGCAGGCGGTGCGGGTTCAATTCCTGGTTGGGGAACTGGGCTCCCACATGCGTTGGGGCCAAAAAAAAACCCCAAAACATAAAACGGAGGCAATGTTGTAACAAATTCAATAAAGACTTTGAAAATGGTGCACGTCAAAAAAAAAATTGTATAAAGTTGTTCAAAAAGCATTTTTTGGTAATATTTAAAGCTAATATAATTTTTCTTGATATTTGGCTTGCTTTACTTTCTATTAGCTTTTTTTTCTGTTCTAGGCGCATAGCTCACAACAAAGTTCAGGCAAACTGAAATTCAAAATAATGCAAAATTTCCACTCAATTTAAAAAAAAATCATACTTCCTAACACTTTCCCCCAATAAGAACACTCCACTCCCTGGTTTACTTACTGTCTCCTCCCAGTGTGCCTCTGCTCATGATGATCTGCACACCTGAAATGTTTTTTTCCTTTCTCCCTACCCTCCATCTCTCCAAACCTCACCTCATTCTTCCCAGCCCAGGTCAGGTGGCTCCTCTTCCTGCAAGCCTTTTTCAGCCACTCATAACTTTCACACATTTTTATTTTGTTAAACTCCATTGGAGACCATGCCAAAGAAAGGCAAGGCTAGAAAAATCAAAACTGTTTGTGAAGGTTGTGTATAAATATGGGCCTCCCAGAACTGTGCCAGAGGGGCTTTGTTATGTAGATCCTCTTCCCTGAAATCCTGGAGGAAGAATTCAAGACGCAAAGCAAAAGAATCAAAGACAAAGGAAGTCAAAGGTGCATATTACTAGGCTGGTGGGTAAAGCCAGAATGGAAGGATGCTGAACAAATGTAAAAAAGATTGCCATAGAGGAGATTTTAGGTGTGTGTGAAAGGCTGGCTCAGGAAATAATGGAAACTAAACCTGAATATCCTGATGTTTCTTAGATTATCATTTACTAATGTGCTCTTAAAAATTAATTTTTGAAATTAAATATATGTTGTAGAAAAATCAGAAATAGAGATAAGGAAAAAGAAGCAAGTGCACAGGTTCCTTAATCCATCCACTTATATATAATTGTTAAAGTTTTAGTAAATATACTTCCAGATTTAGATATGAGTGATGGTTTACTAAACTGGGATCTACTGTGTTTTCTTTGTGATTTTTTTTTTTTTTTTTGCTCAATTTTCAGTCATGAATATCTTTCACTGTCAATAAATCCATTCTACATCATAATTTTTAATGGATATATTATATTACTTTGTAAGTAAGTAATTATTATTTGAAATTTAGTTTAGGTTATTGCACTTTCATATTATTTTTTTGCTATAAGCAACACTATACTGAACCATTCTCATACAAATGTGTTTATACACATCTTTAATTATTTCCCTAAAATAAAGTCCTAAAAGTACAATTGCTGGGTCAAATGATTTATACTTAAGAAGACTTTTAAAAATATGTATTGTCGGGCTTCCCTGGTGGCGCAGTGGTTGAGAGTCTGCCTGCCGATGCAGGGGACGTGGGTTCGTGCCCCGGTCCGGGAAGATCCCACATGCCGCGGAGCGGCTGGGCCCATGAGCCATGGCCGCTGAGCCTGCGTGTCCAGAGCCTGTGCTTCGCAACGGGAGAGGCCACAACAGCGAGAGGCCTGCGTACCGCAAAAAAAAAAACCCAGAAAAAAAAAAAAAAACCCACAACTAACTTATAGAGTTTTTGCAAGTTCTAAATGAAAGGATCGTGGAAATTATTTTAAACAGTAACACCCTATCCAAATGTAAGGGAGAATGATGATAATGACAATGATGATGATGATTTAGGTTCAGTAAAGTAGAATTCCTACTTAGAGACATTCAGTGGTTTTTATCATATACAGAAACAAGTAGTAAACCCTTATTATTCATTCAATAAATAAATATTTATTAAGCCCTGCTGTGTGACAAATATCATGACACAAAGGGCCTTCATGATCTGGCCCTATCTTCCTCTCCAATCCCATCTCCTGCATCTCTCTCACCCTTACCTTAGTTTCATCCACATTAGCGGGTTTGCATTTCCCAAAACATCCTATGCTCTTTTTATGCTTTTATGACTATAGTTGCTCCATAAACACCAGTGTCCCTCAAGGCTTCTTCCCCTACCCCCTCCTCTACTGATATTATGCACTCTCCTTTTATGTCCTTATATACACTCGGAGCTTCAATAAGATCCCAGAACTCTTATCGCTAGCCCTTAACTGTCTGCTGGGAGGCATGCCCCAGTCTATAACTGCCTGCTATGTAGGTACACTTGGGCATTTCACATACACTTCAAACTTAACTGGTCTAAAACTGAACTCATTATTTTCCTACATTTGTTCTTTCTCCTTTGTTCCATATCTCATTCAGGGTGTCATCTTCCCAGCTGTCATCCGATATGGAAACATGAGTCCTTTTAGATTCTTCCTTATCTCATCATAATACCAAATATTCGTCAAGTCTCACAGGGTGTATTCTCAAAGACATTCCCTACTCTCCCACCCTATCACTACAATCTTATTTCAGGCTTTTGCCTCTTCCAAACTGGCTTACTTAGGTTTCTTCACAGGCTTCCTGTGTTTATGGCTTTCTCTCTTCCCTTACTGTTTCCCACTCCATCCTCCAAATTGTTGACACAATAATCTTTCTAAAATAACAATCTCATTTTGTAACTTTTCAGTCCATAATTCTTCAATGACTCTGTAGCATTCAAAATAAAATTCAAATTCTGGAGCTTCATATGCAAGGCTCTTTACAACCGACATGTTGTCTATATCTTTAACTTCCCCTCCTACCACCTACTCCCTTCCCTTTATTTATGCACAAAGCTCCAACCATAAAGAACTACTTGCTCTTCCATATATATCAACTATAAGATTTCTAACTTTCTTGTTTTGTACCTTCTATTTCCTCACCTTGAAATATCATACTTCCCCCTACTTTTTTTTTGTCTAGCAATCTCCTGCTCATCTTATAAATGGCAGTTACTCTGGGAACCTTTTCCTGACCAGTTAAACCTTTGGATGCCACCTAAACCTTTTGTGTTCCTATAGCTGTATGTTTGACTACTCATCTAATCCCAATCATTCTGTATTATAATTGCTTACTTCCTATCTCTCTTACAGCTCAATGAGTGATATGAGGGCAGGGATTATATTTTATTCATCTATCTCTATCATCTAGCGTAGTACCTGGTACCTAGTAAATGTTTCTAAAAGAGTAAGTGAATGAATGAATGAATGAGCCGGTTTAGATATGCTAGTACTTCAGAGGTTGGTCATAAGGAGAGGGGAGGGAGCTTGGAACAGCTAGAAACACTAACAAGTTTGTGGGGCTAAATCATATAGAGGTGTTATATTAATTAGAATTATTTGCTTATAAGTGACAGAACTCAAACAAGTTTGAGAGTTAGTTTAAGTTTCAAAAAAAGTTTATTAAAAGATGCAGAAGTTTCTCATAAGCACCAAGGGTAGCCAGGTCTCATGAAGGATCTTGAAACTCATTAGATAACTCTTTTGTTCCTCAACTCAGGTGTCATTCTTCTCTGTTATTTCCTCCAGACAGACTTTTTCTGCTTCTTATTCCCCATGACAAAATTAGATGATCCCACAAAAACCCTATATTTCTCTCTATCTTATAATTTACCTTCTACCTTCTATCATGTTGGTCATCAAGCGCCAAACATCATACTGCCTCAGCATGTCTAAAATCAATCACTTCGTAAGGGGCTACACACCCAGAGACTAGCTGTCTCTCCTAATTTTGATTTTCTAGTGAAGAAAATATGATTAGTCTAATTCAATCAGTCAGCTGTGACCTGGGGGGCAGGATTATACAATGCAGACATGCTGCCACAGACCAGGGGACTAATTCTTGATAACCAAGAGCTAGAGATGCCTCTCAAGTATTTCCTGCCTGCTGAATAGAGTGGGTTTAAAAGTATTTCCAGGTTGAAGCAAAGCTATTTGAATATTTCATGGTTAGCAATCTCTTCATTCTGGCTAGAGTTATAGATTAGAAGGATCCTAGCTAGTAGATGAGGAATAAGTAACAGTGGCAAATTCCCTGAGGGGATGAGCTGACAAGAGTTGTGAGATTTGTAACCAGTACAACCAAATGGGATGGGGTTTAAAGCAAGGCTTTATTCTTATAGGAATTCTTATTGGTATTTGAAGTGAAAATTAGGAGTTTGGCATAACTTGTATGGAATGAATTGGGAGCAGTAGAAGGAAGACTGCAGGTAAATGGAGGCTCAGGACAGAGCATCTAATAAAAGCTCATTTAATGTTTGTTGATTAATGAATGAATAAGTGGTGCCTGCTTCCAGGCTCTGAACACTGAGCTCAGGGCTATAATCCTAATTCCCTATCCTACTTTCTGGTAGGCATAGGGCTTTACATGTATAATACATGCTTGGTGCTCATGGGCTTGATGACTGGGTAAGATTAATGTACAGGGTGCAGGTCTCCGGTACCTGCCACTTGGTAGGGCCAGAGCCCTTGGGGAATGACCATGGAGAAAGAGAATAGTGTTCTCCCTTAGTACTTGGATCCCTTTTCTTTCTGAGGACTGAAAACACTGAATTACAGTTAGTTGCACAGAATATGTCTAGCCTGCAAGCTTCTAGTAGACAAGGACAGGTTTTATTTGTGTATTTCCAGTTTCTGGCACAGGGTCTGGCACATTGCTCAACCAATTTTACTTAAATGAAACAAAGGATAAATAATTTCCAAGAATAATATCATTAATCTAATATCTGTTTTCTTCTCTAATCATGCCAAATTAAAGCACATCTGTTTTCTCGTATATCTGGCTGCTGCTTGACTTGGTTTTAGAAAATATGCTTCTACCACTGCTTTTAGCTTTAAGAAGTCACTCCAGGATTACACAGTAAATGCTGTTAGAGGTCAATTAGATACCATGCACAGTGTCAGACACAGAGAATAAATATTTCTCTTGTGGACAAATGAGCTGCTGCCCTGTTGTAATTGATGTTCACGGAAAGGACTCTGTCATACTGTATATCCCAAACTCTTTGTCATCCTCTGCTGAACACTCATTTGATGTCATTCTAGACGTTGATTTGCCACTAGAGATGAGATTTTTTTAATGCTGCATTTAAATCTGATGCTTTATAGTGGATGCAAAGCCACTGGAGACTGGCATCTTTGGTACCCACATATCTATTTTTATGCTTGACTGTCCAAAGAGAGGAGATTCCTAACAACTCTAAACACAAATGACTAGATGTTCCTTTTTTGGATCCTTTTTTTCTTAAGCAAAGGTGATTTATATTATTAATATACAGCTTTTAATGCATTGTTCTGGTCACAGTTTAAAAGTTTCTATTTTTATTTGTGTGAAATACCTCTGAAATGAGCATCCCATGACACACGAAGTCCAAATGTAAGATCAAGAGCCACAGCAGTAAAATAGGCCAGACTCTCCAGATTTTGTAGCTTGTTCTCTTTATACCTTTTTAATGGTTTAACGTAGAGTTTTCAGTAAGATAGTACTATTTGATCAAAGTTATCTTCCTTTACTGTGACAAAAGGCCTTGCTTTGCAGCAGAAGTCCATCTGTCCACCTAGTAGATATTTATTGAGCAGTTGCTAATCCTGAAGGCTAGGAACCTGATTGTGTAGCCGTCTACTCCGCCACATTAGATTTCTATGGAGTCCCTTCTCAGGAGACACTCTGGGCCAATGGCACACTCTTTCTTCTTAGTGAGGCTTGTACACCTAAATTCTGTCCAGCCTTCTTCCTGGTGATCAGTGAGGGCTCCTTTTCTTCTTTTACATAAGATCTAGGTCAAGTAGAGGCAAGCTTGGCTGTGTTCCCTTTCCACGGGCCCTCTTATTTCAGTGCCCAAACAGGAGGTTCCTGTAGGCATGTTTATCATTTCTGCTGCATGGAAGAGAGAGAAGAGATTACATTACAAAAAGAAAAGATTCTCTGACCCTCTTAGATCTTCCACTCTAAGCCACTCATCTTCTCTATCACCAGGGAAGCTGTGCTCTGAGGTTCTGTTTTGATCTAAGTCAGAAAATCTCATTTCTTTGGAGACAGGGTTAGTGAGGAGGCAGTCGTCTTTCCCAGACATTGATGTGAAGAAGTGTATGTGTCTGGTCAGTGCTCTGTGGCAAGCCCTATAGAGGTTCTCTGGAGATTAAAAAGGAGATTAAGTTTCAGACATTCAAGAGTTTATAGTCTTGCAGGGGAGACTTCCATAAACACATACTTATAAAGTGTCAAGTGCTGTAATAGGACACTCAGAAAACAACTTGAGATTACTAAGGTTGGAGTGACTCATACTGTCTAGAGAGATTAAGGCATACTTCAGAAAGGCAGTGGTGTTTGAGCTGTTTGAGAAGGAATTTGACAGGCCTCCAAGGGCCCTTTCCTGACATAAAGCACAAAACGGGGAAAGAGGATGGCACCCCTAGAAATAGTAAGTAGTAATTCATGAGGCAGTGAGACCCATTGGTTAAGAACACAAACTCTGGAGTCAAACTGCAAGCATTTGAGATTAGCTTAACTACTCACTAGTTCTAAAAAGTCACTTAATGTTTGGTGCCTCAATTTCCTCATCCGTAAAATGGAGATGCTAGTAAGATGACCTGCGGTTGTTTTAAGGAATAAGTGAGAAAGCAGTTAGAATAGCATCTGGCCCATATTAAGCAACCATTTTATCATGACCATGTGCCTGGTAATAGTGAAAGCTGAGATTACAGGGTAAAACAGGCCCAGATCATGAAGGGTTTTGTGCAGACCATGAATTTGGACTTTATCCTGAAGACAGTGTAAAGGCATTTTCCATAGACAAGTGAGACACTCAGCTTTAAAGAAAAAAAAAAAAAGCACTTTTTTAATGAAAGATGATTCTAATTAATAATTTCCTTACTTAGCAAGAAATCATTTAATAAATAATAATAGCAACATTAGAAACAAAAACCTGAATTTTTTCTTTTAATGATATACTTCTTCTCATCAAAGATTGGATAATCAATGAAACCAACATTTTGGATCACTCTCCTTCTTGCCTTGAACTCTATGATTTGAATTTAAACTATTTATTTTGGGATACTGCTTAGGTCTCTTGACAGGACATAGCTTCTGATAAGTAGACACAGGGTTCAGCCAGATTATCCAATCCTGCCAGGCGGGGCATTAGCCTCTTCCGATATCTCTTAGGAAAATGAAACTTGGCTTGAGTAGGAGACTATACGAGTAAGGAGAGACATTCTTTTTTTTAATTTACTTTTTATTTTATATTGGAGTATAGATGATTTACAAAGTTGTGTCAGTTTCTGGTGTACAATAAAGTGATTCAGTATATATATATATTTTTTCCATATTCTTTTCCATTATTTGTTATTATAGGATACTGAGTAGAGTTCCCTGTGCTATGTAGTAGGTCCTTGTTGATTATCTATTTTATATATAGTAGCGTGTATATGTTAATCCCAAACTCCTAATTTATTCCTCCCTCCATCTTTCCCCTTTGGTACCATAAGTTTGTTTTCTAAGTCTGTGAGACTTATATTCTTATTTTATAGGTCAGAGACCAAAAGAATATGTTACCCAAGATGATGTGGTTGCAAATTTTGGAGCAAGGGTCAAATCAGGTTTCACTAAACCTAAACCCCATACCCTTTCATTAGACCATTAAGTCTTACCCCAGTCACTGTTGGTCTCTGAGCTAGCTATCAGAGTAAATTAGACTGGTTTCTGCCCTTAAGGGGACACAGTTTAGTGGGAAAGATGAACAAATCAGTGATTATAAGATAGTATCAGAGGTACTATAATAAAGGTATGGATAAATTGTTATGATGTTACAAAGAAGAGATCAAGGTAAGCTTCCTGGGGAGGCATCTTTAAAGATAATTAGAAGTTTTTCCAGGCAGAGAAGGGTGGAGAGTATGTCAAGAAGAAAAACACCATAATGTCTATCTGATAATAGAAAAAAATATTCTGTGTGACTGCAGTGACCATGTGGAATCCTTCTTTAAGACCCTGCATAGATCATACTGTGGTCAGTCAAGCGGCCAGATATAAGAACCTTAACTACAACTGCAACCAAGCTCTCATGCCCAGGACTCCAGGTCGCTTTAGGTTAAAGTGATTCCTCTCCTACTTCCTCTCACCCTCTAGAACTTGCAGAGTAACTAAGAAGGATACTTTGGCTCTAGACTGCCTGTGTTCAAATCCAGGCTCTAGTAGCTGTGTGATCTTGGGAAGTTACTTATCCTTTCTATAAAATGAAGATACTAATGATACTTACCTGATAGATTGGTGTGAAGATGAAATGAGTCAATATAGTTAATGTGTGTAGAACAGAACCTGGGACATAACAAGTATTTACCATTACTATTAATAGTAGTGGGGAGCTGAATATAATATATGTGCTTAGAATCTCAAAATAAGTGTTGAGTGGGGGAGCATGGTAAGGAAGCAGGTAAGATGTATAAAATGTATAATCCACCTATCCCTTGCGGCATTGCTGGGATAGTTAAATGACATAATGTGCACTAAATGCCTGTCACGTAGTAAGCCCTCAGGAAATGGTTAGTGCTACGATCATGACAATAGTGATGACAATGTTTATCATCATGTCAAGCCTGTCCAGCTTGACTGAGCCTCTCACTGTTTGGCACTTGGTGAGCCACTGGGGATATAGCTATGAGAAGGACAGACACGAACCCACATAAAACTTACATGTGAGTTCAGGCTGAGTGCAGGCATCATGCTTTAGTCACATTTATGTTCAATGCCTAACACTGTGTGATTGCTCAATAACTATATTGAATTGATTCATTCATTAATGAGATGAAGCTATCTGAGTTTGCATTTTACTAATTTGACTTGTTATCAGTCAAATGGAAGGATTGAATCAGCCTTATGTCACATGTCAGGGATCTTCTCTGAACAAAGTTTTTTCCTTTTACTTCTCTTTACTTCCCAGTTATCATATTCTTAAATTTAGGGAAATTAGGCTAGGTCTGAAAGAAATCAAACAAATACCAGGTTTTTGGAATCAAGTAAAATAAGGCTATAATTGAACTAATATTTTTAAAGTCCAGTGCTATAGCAAGCACTGCGCTGAACACTTTGATTACTTTAGCTTATTTAATCTTCACAACTTTGAACTGTGTGATGGGGAAATTGAACTGAGGCACAAAGGACTCCAGGGACTTGTCCAGGGCCACACATGTGGTAAATGGTGGAGGTGTGACTAGACCTAAAGTCTTTTGACTCTCAATCCTGTGCTTGTTCCATTTTGTCTTTCTGCCTCACTAAGATCTTCTCTTGATAACCTTAATGTCTCTCAGTGATAGATTTACTCCTTTTGCTACACTATCCAGTTTATGGGTGATATTTATCACCAATCATTGTGAAAATATAGATGAATTCAGCATTTAAAGGGTTAAGTTGGCACTCCTAATGATGAGAAAAAGCCTGAAGTACTCCAAAGATTAAGCTTAATGGAGGAATTTTAGATGATCAGGGTTTATTTTTGCAGCAAAAGTCCCCTTATGCATTTCTGTGCATCTCTGCACCCCATCCTGCCTCAAGGATGTACCATACTTGCTTCTCTGCGTTAGGCAAGCACTCCTTTGCTGGGCAGAGGACAAACATTAGCAGTTTGGTCGAGTGGTAAGAAGGAACACTTGCAAGGGAGCTAAGGAGGCATGCTCCTGTATTACTATGTGAATTAAACCAAGGCCCTTTTCTCCTTTGGGCCTTGTTTTCCTTATCTACAAAATGAGGTAATTAGAATGAGTGATTTATAGTTCCTCTTCCAGTTTTGTGTATGTTTAACCTGTATTAAATCTAATTTGAAGATTCTGCTTTTGTGTAAAGATCACAAAGCAAAGTGTCTTTTGTGCCAGAGTGTATCTGACCCAGCAGAATTAAGCCAGCATGGACAATTCTTGCTGGCTTAGCAGGCTTGCCCTGACACCAGCTGACTGACCTGTGCCTGGCAGGAAGGGGAGGGGAAGCTGCAGCAGAATTTATTGCCACTCATGGTGATCAGGTGATTTGGTGTGAGCCCACGGTGTTCTTTCCACTCTACCATACAGCTTGTTTTTGTCCTCTGCCAAGCAGAGAAGCACCTGCTCCTGGGTCACACAGATCAAGCAAAAGAGGGGGCTGCCTGGGCGCACTCCTAATTGTAATGGTGTGATGAAGGAGAAGGGGGATGATGAAGAGTGTCAAGTATCTGTCAGGAGAGAGGGTGCTGGATCTGTCCTCATAACACAACTGGAAAATGGCCAGTAAACTAGACTTCTGGGTGAATTCCAGAGGGTCAGTTGATAGCTTTAACTTCACCCACTGAATGCCAATCAGCTGGATTAGTCTCTCTTCCCACCCCCCCCCACCTTACCTACATCATAGCAAGTACTTTGAGATAAGGAAGAAATGAGAAGTGGGGAACAAGTGCGGATGAGTGGTTCACATCTGAGGCTGTGAATGGTAGACACTCACAGAAACATCCCCTTCATTTGTTGCCCATTGCCTGTGGTTCTGAGCTGGGTGCAACAATTTAAAGAGACGGATTGGCCTGGCCCTAGTGGTAGAAGTACTTCAATAGTGAGTATTGTCTAGGTATTGGTAGTTACTGGCATCTGGCCAGCACCAATGATGTGCTTCTACATTGTGTTAGAAAGGTGCTTCTGGACTGATGCAGGTGAGAGATAACGGCTAGTGACTAGAAAAATGCCAAAACCATCGTCTAGTTCTAGGGAAAGAAACTATCAGGGACTGGGTGAAAGGGTCTTTTTGTAACTGAGTGATGCTCCTAAAGACTTGAAATGAAAGTCAGGGATCATGTAAAAGAGATTCATTTATTTATTCAAGGGATATTTATTGAGATTCTGTCATGAAGCGGGGACTGGGCTGGGCTGGGAATATGAAGTTGAGCAAAACCAGCCACTAGTTATTATGGAGCTTATAGACTGGTAGAAAAGGTAGACATTAGTCAAATATTCACACAAATAAATAGGTATAGCAAACTGGTACAGGGGAAAGCATAGGTGCTATGGTAAGATATGACAGATTATGACATGGTCTAGTGACACAAGGTGGTGTCTCTGAGGAGGTGACCATTAAGCTAAGGTTTGAAATTGGCTAGAAGTTAACTAAATGAAGCAGAGTGGGTAAGAATCATTTGGGAATTAGGATCAACGTGTCAGTCAGTCACTTAAGGTGATATGGTGGCTACAGTTACTTTTTACATAGGTTGTCAGGGGTCAGAGCTTATGAGAATAGCTAATATCTGGTGATACTGGATGAAGAGAGAGAATTCTAAATGACAAACAAGGTTCTTAATGGTTCAGGTCCTTTATTTTCATGGACCCTCTTCTCAGTAACCAGCATGGTTATATGTGGCATGTAGAGTTAGTTGCCTTTCTATGTACATCTCTCAGGAACTCTCTGAAGGCATAAATAATGCATTACCATTTTTTGTTTAGCATATAGCAATAATTGAATATCTGCCGTGTGCTAGCTAGACTCTGTTTTGAGCACTGGTTAGTGTTAGGGAATGTAGTTACAGAGATGAAAATAAACAGTCCCTGCTCTCTATGCATTACAAACAAGTCTCAGGCAATGGTCCTCAAAATGCAGTTCTCAGAGCAGCATTGGCATCACTTGTCAGCTTGCTAAGACCACAGATTCATGGATCTGACTCCCACCTAATGATTCAGAATTTCTAGAGATTCAGGACGCTATTTTAATAAGCTGTCCAGTTGGTTCTTATTCACATTAAAGTTTGAAAACCACTGGTCTAGGATATGATATAATAAAGACATGACAATTTATGACAACAAAAAGACATTTATTGAGCATTTCCTATGTGCCAGACATTGTTCTGAGGATTTTACATGTATTATTCCATTTATTCCCCATAATAACCTTATGAATTGATATTATCATTATTTTCATCTCACTGATGAGAAAACTAAGGCTTAGAGAGCTTAATAAACTTGTATCTGGTTAATGATAAAACCAGGATAAACAGATAATTACAATAAACAGAAAATCTAATTCAATACGGTAAAGCAATAATAGAAGTGTGATCAGGTTGTAGCAGTTGTTGGCAGTTCTATGACAGGTGCACCAAATTTTCCTTGATGGTGCTTACAGATGGACTGTATAAAGTGAATGCTCTTCAGTGAGTACTGAACTTCTAGATCAGAAGCTAAGAGGTGGCATTCCATGTAATTTACAACAAGAATTGAGCGAAAGGGAGAGGGGTGCCATGTGTGTTTGGAAATCAGAATTTATTTGGGTCACTAGATGTGGTATTTGGATCAGGCAGCCAGGTCAACAGTGGGAGTTGGCATGAGGATTTAGAAACCCAAAGTCTAAGTCATGGCTGAGTACAGAACTCAGTAGGTTAGTGCTCAAGATACCCAAAGTAGGATGTCCAAAGTCCAGGGGCAAAGTTGAGATGGAAATTAGAGGTAGGGCCTTACTAAGGCTTTTGAAAGCCCTAGGCTTTCTTACTTTTTGAGATCTACCTTTCAATACAAACATTAAAATATACTGACCTCTCAAATCAAACAAAATTAGTGTATATCTCTAAAAAGGGTTGAGTTGAATTTCAGTTGGCTAGTTGACATTTTTGTAGCTATTTAATTCACACTTATTAATTTTGGCTTTAAAAGTTTCTTTTGTTCTTAATTAATTAATTAATTTTGGCTACGTTGGGTCTTCGTTACTGCACACAGGCTTTCTCTAGGTGCAGCGAGTGGGGGCTACTCTTCGTTGTGGTGCGCAGGATTCTCATTACGGTGGCTTCTCTTGTTGCAGAGCACGGGCTCTAGGCATGCGGGCTTCAGTAGTTGTGGCACGTGGGCTCAGTAGTTGTGGCTCACAGACTCTAGAGTGCAGGCTCAGTAGTTGTGGCACATGGGCTTAGTTGCTCCGCGGCATGTGGGATCTTCCTGGACCAGGGCTTGAACCCGTATCCCCTGCATTGGCAGGCGGATTCTTAACCACTGTGCCACAAGGGAAGTCATGTTTTGTTTCATTTTTGAGCCAATATTTTTTTCAGATCTCAAAAATTTTTCATAGACTCGTGAACGCCCTTAGGCTCTGGGCACTGTGAGTTTAGCACCTAGTGGATAAAACCACCTTAACCAGAGGAGGGAGTAAGATATTAACAGATAGGAGCAATGAGAAGGTTGTCATGATCTCCCAGAAGTCGCTAGAATAAAGAGTGAGACATCAATAGATATAACAGGTCAGCTTCATTCTAACATTGACCTGGCATTGCTAAGGGAGTCGTAGATTATGCTTTGTTCAGTTCTTAGAGGCTGAGCCAAGACCTTATATGTCCACACTCAAGATGTATATTTAAATACCACTCATGCCCCCACCTCTACCCTCCCCTACTCAGTGTTCCACACCAACAGCTACAGGGACTAGATTAAAAAGAAAACAAGAAAAACTGTCTAAATTCTGAAATGGTCTGCTTTTCAACAGTTTAGGCTTCATTCCCTGTTTCCCGTTTTCAGTCTCTGCCAAGCTCAGATGGCTTGTGTCTCATTTGGATTGGTGATTCCTTTTGGACTGTCTATCTGGCTTGGACCTGGCAAAACATTTTGGGGAAACCAGAGTTGCTGCTTCCACATTGTGTCATGGATGCCTTTACAATAATCTAGTAGAGTGTTTACTTCAATTTTCAAAAGTGAATCCTGAGATACCAAAAAGGTAAGTGATTGCACAGGGCTTCAGAGCCATTGGTGGTGGAAACAATAACAGAATTCACATTTCCTAATTCCCAGTCTTGTGTTATTTCTTAGTCTTATGCTTCTTAGCCTCCAATATTTTTACCTATAAAATAAGATGAACTCAGATATCAAGGTAAAGTAAGTGGTCCTTTGAATATCATTTAATAAGGAAGCAGAGTTACATATATATACATACTAAAACCAATGATATTAATATCAGTTAATATCTTTAAATTGCTCTACAAGTTAAAATAAAATCATTTTTTTATATGTGCTAACTCACTTAATTCTCACAATTAACTTGTCATGTGGCTGTGCTTATTTTCCATATTTCAGTGATCAGAAAGCTGAGTATCATTTAAGAGACTCACTCAAAATCAGTGGTAGGGCTTCCCTGGTGGCGCAATGGTTGAGAGTCCCCCTGCCGATGCAGGGGACGCGGTTTCGTGCCCCGGTCTAGGAAGATCCCACATGCCGCGGAGCGGCTGGGCCCGTGAGCCATGGCCGCTTAGCGTCCGGAGCCTGTGCTCCGCAACAGAAGAGGCCACAACAGTGAGAGGCCCACATACTGCAAAAAAAAAAAATAAAAAATCAGTGGTAGAACCAGGACTCAAGTTTGATATTCTGATGACAAATGCTGTTTTCTTTCTGCTCTGACATATTACTGCCATCCTTCAATTTCAAACTTGTGAAACTTATTAATATACTTCCTTTTTAAAAAAAAAAAAAATTTATTTATTTATTTTTGGCTGCCTTGGGTCTTCTGCTGCTCATGGACTTTCTCTAGTTGTGGTGAGCAGGGTCTACTCTTCGTTCTGGTGTGCGGGCTTCTTGTGGTGGCTTCTCTTGTTGCAGATCAGGGACCCTAGGTGCACGGGCTTCAGTAGTTGTGGCTCATGGGCTCAGTAGTTGTAGCTCGCGGGCTCTAGAGCACAGGCTGAGTAGTTGTGGCACATGGGCTTTGTTGTTCCGCTACATGTGGGATCTTCCCAGACCAGGGCTGGAACCTGTGTCCGTGCATTGGCAGGCAGATTCTTAACCACTGTGCCACCGGGTAAGCCCAAGTATACTTTCAATTAATATGAAAATTGAAAAATGTGGGCCAACGTTTGCATGTTCTCTGCAAACTTATCCTTATTAAAGCAAATAATGGTATAAACCTCTCTGCAAAAGAGATTATGTATAGACCTGACTACTTTTGAACAGTTCAGAAGCATCTAATTGCACAAATCAATATGAATATTTTATATCTATACCATTAAGTGAACCTCCAAATGTTCTTTACTAAATGGTAGTTTATTGGCCTACCTTTAGTTACTGTGAATATTAGAAAGTAATACATTGCATTTATTTTAAAATATATTGTGATTCATCCTCTTTATTAAATCAGAGACTTCCCTTAATCTGAGGATGACAAACTTCGTTATATTTTCACATCCCTTTATAGTATTCTTTTTTATTAAAGTATAGTTGATTTACAATATTATATTAGTTTTAGGTGTACAATATAATGACTTGATATTTTTATAGATTCTACTCCATTTAAAGTTATTATAAAATATTGGCTATATTATCTCTGCTGTACAATATATCCTTGTAGCTTATTTATTTTATACACAGTAATTTGTACCTCTTTATCTCCTACCCCCATTTTGCCCCTCCCCCCTTCCCTCTCCCCTCTGGTGACCACTAGTTGTTCTCTATATCTGTGAGTCTGTTTCTGTTTTGTTGTATTAACTCGTTTGTCGTATTTTTTAGATTCCACATATAAGTGATAACATACAGCATTTGTCTTTCTCTGGCTGACTTATTTCACCATAATACCCTCCAGGGCCATACATGTTGCAAATGGCAGAAGTTCGTTCTTTTTCATGGCTGAGTAATATTCCCTTGTATGTATGTACCGCATCTTCTTTATCTCTTCATCTGTTAATGGAAACAGGTTGCTTCCATATCTTGGCTATTATAAATAATGTTTCTATGAACACTGGGGTGCATGTATCTTTTTTTTTTTTTGCTGCAAGTAAGTAGATTTTTATTGAATAATTAATTAAATTATTTTAATCCTCTATGTAGGTCCATTTGTCCATAAGCATGTATCTTTTTGAATTAGTGTTTTTGTTTTCTTCTCTATACCCAGGAATGGAATTGCTGGATCATATGGTAGTTCTATTTTTAGTTTTCAAGGTGCTTTTGCATTCACTGTGTCATATGATCTTAAACACAATGCTGTGAAACGAATAGGGCAAATATTATTTTTACTTCACAGATAAGGAAACCAAGGAATAGTGAGGTGAAATGACTTGTTCAAGGCTGCACAGCAAGGGTGTGCAAAACTCAAGTTGCTTACTTATATTGAGTGACACAACTTAGCAATATTTTCAAAGGCTATGGCAGATTTTTTTTTTGTGGGGGTCAGATTACAAACTCATGAGGGCAGGGAACATCTCTGTCTTATTTAGCTTTATTCCTTAGTGCCTAGCACAGTGTGTGGAACACAGTAGATGCTCATTAAATATTAGTTGAGTGAATGAAGGAAGGCTTTGGATCATGGAGTCATAGGTCATGAGGAGAAGCTACCCAAGGAAAGATTGACTGGATTATGTTTGAAAAGTGTGCTGGATCTCAGAATTTTTTATAGGTAGGAAGATCCTGGGTTTTGTCAGATGAATTGGCCTCCAGACTGAATGCATATAACCTGACGCTGCTACACAGCCCCCCTGAACATCCTTATATCATAGCACCTCTCGTTGTGTGTGCTATTTATCTGTTTAGTTGCCTGGCTTCCCTTGCAAACCATGAGTCTCTTGAGAGCGGGAGGATGTCCCATTGTACTCCAGTCCATAGCACTGAGCTTGACATATGATAGACCCCAAGTATATATCTGTAGAAGAAATGAATGAATGAATAAACAATAATATGATTCAGTATACAACAGCAAAATAGGCAAGTCAGTTAGGAAGCAACAGGGTTTGTAACAGGGAAGTCTTAAAATAATTAAGTCTGATTCAACATTAGGTTGGTAAGAAAGGTAGCCGCAGCTTTCCATGGTATATTTGCCTTTTAAAATAGTCTGTATATATTTATGGTTTAAATGCTTTCAAAAGTCATTAAAAGGTTGTTTTATTGAACACTTCTATTTAGTTTGAATGTCCCTTTTTTGTAAAGGAATACTTTGTGCTTAAGGAGAAACTGAACATGGGCTTTCTATCAGGTCTTGAGCTCTACTTGCCTCTGTTTCTTTACCTGCAAAACAGGGGGTAGTAGTACTTCTATTAAATGAGACAATACTTGGGAAAGCTCCTAGCACAGTGCCTAGCTTATAGGAGGAGCTTTATAGATATTTATTGAATAAATGACTGAATGACTCTCATTTTCCTTTGACCTTCATTCTCCTGTCACTGAACTCTTGATCCTTTTAGCAAAAACTTTCGTGAGGAAGAAAGGAGTAAGACATTTTGTTGTCAACTGAAATTCAGCTTTTAAACATCATGTGTTGTGACTATGCTACTTTTGCCAGGAGGGATGTCCATTTTCCACCCTGGTGATAATCAATTTTTTTTTTGCCTCAACCTCCAAAGAGTTTTAGAATTAATATTATTTTCCTCTCTTTGGGTGTGTTTTCCTTTGAGAATGGAATTTGGGTCTTGGTACTGGTATACTAGTTCAATACTCTTATTGTCCTCCATTTAGTCTAATGTTTCTTCATGGTTCAAATTGCCCTTCGTGAGGAGCCGAGCTTGTAATACGCACTTGAGATAACGTGTAAATGCTTTCACTGGCTCAGTTCCCTTCCCCACCCAGCATGCCTGAGTCACCTTCACAACATCAAGATTAGGTGTACATGTACCGTCATAAATAATGCCTTGTGCAGGGGTAATGTAAATGGAATCTGTTGAAATATTGCCCATTATATTAAAATTTATGTTTCGATTATCATTTTTATTATATGAAACAAGTTTGAGCTTTATAAAGTCATTCAGAAAAGAGATCTCCATCACTGTTAGGACTGTCTGTCTACTTGGCATCTATGCCTAGCACAGTGAGAGTCATACGAACATTTCTAAGGCTATTATTTTTTTCCTCTCTGCTTTGAAGATCCAAATTGGATTACTTAACAAATTATTATTTGAAATACCTCTAACGGTGTTATATGAAAGTCCTAGACATAGCACTTCTCCATTCCCATGTCAGAAGGATCTTTATGAAATGCAAATCTAATCATATATCCCTTCCTGCCTTATCTCCTTCAATGGCTCCCTATTTCCTACCTTATGAAATAAAATAAGCTCCTTAGTTTGACAGAGCCTTCAATATCTGTCCTTGTTTTCTTCCTTTCCTCTCTCACCTTGTTGCCTAGGTCCTAAACTCAAAGTCTTTCCAACAGCAATGCTTGTAGTTTTCTCTCACGTAAAATGATATCTCTTTCCTCTGTTCTTTTTCCAAAATTGTTCCCTTTCTGTGGGAGATATCACAGTCCACCTTTACCTAAAAATACTTCTTTAACACTTACTCATTTTAGGGCTCATTTCAGTTGTCACTTCTGTTGGAGAACTTCCCTTGATCTTCTAGGCTGGGTTAGAAGTTCCTCTTCCGTGTTCTCATAGCTCCTGGGACTTTCCTTTATCATAACATTTATGACCTTGTAGTATAATTCTGTGTTTATTTGTATATCTTCCTCATTATATTTTAAGATCCTTAGAGATGAGGACGCTGTCATATCCATTTCAGTATCCCAACAGGGCTGCAGCTAGCTCCTAATAAATATTTATTTGAGTTAGAAAAAAACATACTCATTCCATTGGGCCAGACTTAGCCCATAACAGGAAGTCTTTGTGTGAGGCACACCCTGATTAACTGTGTAGCAGGTCTGCTTAGGCCCCCACAGCGTGTGATGTACAAGAAGTGCTCAGAGTATGTTTGTTACGATGAATCCATCAAGTAGTCAATGAACACAGGATGGCAGGAAAAGTTGAAAAGCAATTGAAACAGGCAATTAAGCAATTAAGAAGAAAATGTAAATCATCATAAAGAAGACTTGAAATATCTGTAATAAAGGGAATGTTTCTGGGACAAGCCTTTCTCTAAACATAGAAAAAGTTGTAAAGTGGAAGATCTTCACAATCAATCAGTAGATACACAAACTCTGAAATTACTTTAATTTCTGCTAGCTTGTTTTACTGAAGGTATATCATCCTCTGTGTGAGACGTTTATTTTCTTTGAAGCTATCACCAATGTATCTCAATAGCAGGGTATTAATCTTTTATCCAAACTGACCAGAACAGGGAAATAGAATAGGTAACGACTTAAAAAGCAGTGTGGAGAGGTATAGAGTAAACTACAACAGCTTTGAGAATTTCTTTATTTTTCTTTTTTTTTTTTGTCTCTTTTTTAAATAACAAACCTCTCACAATGTGAAAAACACTTTGGTAGAAAAGAATGTAATATTGAAAACAGAGAATAGAAACATTGAATTAAAACTTCAGCTTCACCATTTCCTATCATTGTGACTTTATTAGTGCTCTCTGATTGTCTTAATTAGACCGTCATATTTTCCTTTTGATGTGATGGCTACCATTTGGTGAAGACCTGCGTGTACTAAAACTTTACTTACATTTTGCTATTTAATTCTCCTCCTGAATCCTCTGATATAGGTGTTATTATCCCCATTTTAGAGATAAGGGAACTAAAGTTTAGAAGGGTACAGTAAGTTGTTTAAGTTCACACAGTGATAAAAATCAGGATACTAGCTCTGGCCTGTCTAATGCAAACATGCATCCCTAGTTGGAGTTAGCCCATTATTTTGTAGATACAAAATTAGAACCTACCTTCTTTTTTTCTGAGAATGTCTTCCTGTACATAATGCTTTAATCATTACTCTTTAGTGATTAAAGAGTAATCATTATAGTACTCTTTAATGTAAAGAACTGGTTCACATTAAAGTGTAATATAATTTCCCTTTAGATTTAATCCGTGTTGGTACTTAGAAGGCTTTAATGCCAAATGTTAAGAGATTGGAAACTTGATCATTGAACTAGATGAGCTCAGGCTCTTTGAGCCCCAGAGAAAGGCTCCTCCAGGTGAGTTCACTAGCACTTGATTCAGGGACCATCCCAAAACATAAATTTTGGAAATAACAGTGAAAGCAAAACATCACTAATTTTGACTGATATGGGAAGAGTCTGAATTAAGGAGAGATCTCCTTTCTGTGGTATCATGTGGGAAATTCAGTTTTCTACTAGAAAGAACACTAGTCTTGAACTTTGAATATGGGTTCATTTTCCAGTTCTGCCACATGGCAGAGGTTGTGGTATGACTGCTGTTTGTATGACGTTGAATAAGTCAGTTATTTTCTACAGGCTTTTCTTTTCCCATTTGTAAAATGGGGATGGTTATCCTTGGTCAGCCTACATCACGAAGTTGCTTTAAGGATAAGATAAAGTGAGATACTGGGAGGGAAAGTATTTTGGAATCTTATGCAAGATTTTTAAAAATCTGACTTATGGAGGAGAGAAAAATAATAGTAGCAATGTCCTGGCTTTGTCAGTTTCTAGTCCTGTGTCCTAAGATGAGATCTTCTGCTCACTGCCTCTGCTTCCTCATCAATAAAATCTGTGGGGAATAATGAAATGAGTCTTATTAGTGTATTAAATAAAGATTAAATGAGATAATACATGTAAGATGTTTAGAATAGTGCCTGGCAATTAACACTCATTGAAAGTTAACTGCCATTATTATTATTAATAATAAGGGTGGTAGTACTGGTACGGTCTGCTGAGTTTCTCTTTGAACTAGGTATATTGTTAGGAATAGCTTTTTCATTTAATTCTCAGAGTCACCCTATTAGGTAAGTATTAATATTCTAGTTTTGAAGAAACAGAGGCTCGGATAGTTGGTTCAAGATCCTATAGCTCATAAATAGTGCAGCTATGATTTGAACCTAGTTCTGTTTTACTTTGAAGCTCAGGCTCTTTCCACTATGCCAAGCTTCCTCCTATACATTTTAAAGAACTGTTTCAGTATAGAGCTTTTTACTTTTCTCAGGGCTATAATGCAGGACTATTCCACTACTTGCTTTGCTTTTTTTCTCACCTCTCAAATACCACTTCTCAAATTTTAACAGTTTGTTCAAGTGTTTTGAGTGCCTACTTTGTGCACAGCAGCATTCAAACAAAAGAAGCTTTGCATATCCTGTTTAATTCTCATGATGATCTGTGGAGTAGGCAAGATCACTCTATTTGTAGTTCAGGACTGTTAGACATAAAAGGGAGAGTCATCTGTTAATGGTAACAGAATGAGAGAGCAGCAGGTTTGAGATTGAAATCTGACTTGGTATTTCCTCTCCACTGCATTGTGTTGCCTGCCATCTTGGACCCCATCTGAAGGGAATCAGGTCCTTATTACTCTTATGGGTAGAAACTAGAGGATGGTGCCATGTCTTGAGCTACTTACTCTCTTTTTTTTTAATTTTTGAATTTTATTTGTTTATTTTTATACAGCAGGTTCTTATTAGTTATCATTTTCTACATATAGTATATATATGTCAATCCCAATCTCCCAATTCATACCACCACCACCACCACCACCACCCCCGCCACTTTCCCTGCTTTGGTGTCCATACGTTTGTTCAATACATTGAGCTACTTGCTCTCTTAACTAGATTAAACAATTCCTCCTGGATTCTTTTTGTTGCTGTTAACTCACAAAGCAAGCCTTCACTTCACCGACAATGTACAATTAACCTTTCACTCTCTCCTTAATAGAAGAGGGCTGAATTGTCAGACCGGGTTCTGAGAATTCTGTCTTAACGGGCTTCTTTCCTAACACAACAGCAATAATACTAACCACCGCAACTGCAGCAGCTTAACTTTCCGTGTGTGCTTACTATATGCCAGGAAGTATTCCTGAGCTTTATATGTATTAATGGTTGTAATCCTCCCCATAACGGTACATGGTAGGTACTGTTATTATTTATCCCTATTTAAAGATGAGGAAACTAAGGGACAAAAAGGTTAGGTAACTTGCTCCAAGGCCATTTAATACAAGGTAGTTTAGCTACAAATTCTAAGCTCTTAAACATTATGTTTTACTACATTTCCTTAGGTAACAGAATCTTCATCTATGTCACTTTCCTGCTCAGAAACCTCCAATGGCTCCCTAAAGTGCAAACTTTTTACCTTGGCATTTAGAGGACTCCCTGGTGTCAAACCAGTCCTTACTTCTAGCTGCATTTCTCATTACTCATCATTTTGAAAAATCTTGGGCTTTGGAGTCACAGATACATGTTTTTATTGCTCAGTCCTATCATTAAATAGCTGTGAAAATCTTGGGCAAGATAATTTATATTTCAAAGTATCTAAAAGTTGAGGGTAATAAAACTTGCCTCAATAGGTAAATGAAATAATGCATATAAACGCCTAATACAGGGTCTGACATAGAGACAATATTATTTTTAAAATGCTTAGTTATCCTCCAGCAAAAACTAATCTGCCCTACACTTTCCTACCTCCTTCTCTTTGCTTATGTTTCCCCTACAGTAAGTACTTTAAGCAGGGACTGTGTCTTTCTTCCGTCATCCTCAAGTCTTAGCAGAAGCATTGGGTTTGGACACATGGTAGCTGGTGGCTTAAGTGAATCATGTCATCAGATGCTTGAAATTGTCTGTGTTCAGTGCTGTAATCCTCAGACTAAGGAGAAGGGAAGGAAGCTATTTATATGCCATGTCTGTCACTTTATATACCTCATTTTTTGGAATATTCATAATATTCACAATAATATGAAATAGTCATTATTATTTTCATTTTACAGATGAAGAAACTTAGATCTAAGAGAATAAGTGACTTGCTTAAGGTTACATAGTTAGGAGGTTGCATAGTTAGGAGGGATTTGAACCCGTATCTATCTGACTTTCTGCTTCACTGGCTTTATTTCTGTTTATTAGTAAAAAGAGACACCATCTGATCTACTAGTTGTGGTGGAGTCATTGAAATCAGAGCCATAAAACATTATCTGTCCAACTTCTTCATTTTACAGTTGAGGAGACTCCGACCCAGGAAGAATAAGAGGTTTACTCACGGTTACTTAAAGAAAAAAAGCCAAACTAGGTCTGAGTTCCAAACCAGCTCTAAATATAGTAATTTTCTAAGAGACCTAGATGCCTCTCCCTTTGTGGACCAATAAAATGTATTTTTCTTCTGAACTTCTGGCCCTCCACTTAGGCCCTTATCTTATCACCTTCACAAACATAGACTACCTTATTTAGGTTAATAAGATATCACTATTAATTTTTCTTCTGTGAGCCACATTAGAGGTCAAAGGTGGTAAGCCCAAGCTATGCTTAGTTTCTAATTGTAAATGTTGGAGCAGAAATACATCTAGTTATCTTCCTGAAATTTCATAACAGTAATATTACCACTTCTTTATCTGGAATTTCTAACTTTAAAAAAAACATCTTTTCGTATTTTGTGTATCTCTGAAGAAAAGATTGGAGGATTATATTAGATGATCCCTAAGATCTCTTAAATCTGAGGTTCTGATTCTGTGATTTTGATGCTTACAACTTAATTTTACATTTTATATTTACTTGTGTGACTTTGATTCATCTTTGCACTATGAATTCCATGAGGGTGGAGCCAGTGTCTGTTTTTGCTCACTCTTGTATCCCCAAAGCCTGCACATAATAGGTACCCAGAAAGTATTTGTTGATTGAATAAAGAACTATGTGAGATTGCAAGGTGATTATCATCGCTATTTGTTATATTACTAAATCAAAGCTAAGAAGAAAAATGACTTGTTTAAGAACAACTGCTATTTAGTGGCAGAGCCATTCGGAAACCCGTATCTCCTGGCTCTTGGGTTGTTGGCATAAGCAGATAAAGTAATAAAATTCTGAATCCTCATAGATTATCTCATGCCTGTTTTTAAAGTCATTAGTAGTCATGTGAATTAAGCTCTTAAATACTTATTTAATAATAAAAGACTCCTTTAAAAAAAAATAAAATGGCAAAAACTTTAAAACACTTACAGATAATTACTTTTTTCCTCTCAGAAATACCTGAGTTCTTAGTTGAATTTTCTTCAGCTTTCAACTCTAGGTTAAGGGAAAATTTTCTTTGAGTCTTGCTGCTTGTGGTAGAAGTTATTGAAAAGGCAGCAGCTTCACACACTCACCAGAATAAAAAAGACTGAAAACACTAAATGTTAATGAAGTTGTAGAATAATAGAACTTTCATACACTGTCAGCAAGTCAAATCCAGCTTATTTGGTTTTTTATGGCTCTTGAGTAAAAATGATTTTTACAGATGAACCTTTGCAATTGATTTGATGATAGGCAACACTGGCTTTGCCTCCCAAATTAGAGAAATGATATTCCCACAGAAAATTCCATTCTATTCATTACTAAACCTGTATTACAAAAAAGAGCTCATTTTATTACTATTATATTTTACATTTCATCAATAAAAATTTTGTGGAAATGTGTTTTTGCTCTTGTTACATAAGTTCCAATATAATATACTTGGTTTTTGCCTCTGCTATCTGGCCCTTTACAGAAAAAGTTTGTCAACCACTGTAATAGATATTGTACATACTAACTTATTTTTTCTTCATCACATCCCTGGCAGCGATACGTTATTATCCCTCATTTTTAGATAAGGAAACAGGATCAAAAAGACCCAATGTCAAATGACTCCTAAGTAGCAGAGCTGAGAATCTCTTAGGATTAATTTTGGTTTGATACCGATACCTGTATTTTTGTGCTCCACCATGTTGCCTTCTTCCTTAAAGGGTGTGAGTGGAACAGACCTTTCAACCTCCTGAGTCTGGGCCTGGTGACAATCTTAGTCCTGTGTACAAATGTCTATGGGAGGCCCAGCCCTGGTTTTACCCATACTAATTCTTCCCTGCCGTGAAATCTAGTGTCTTATTTTCTCCTTCTATATTCATATCTTATAATCTAGACCATTTTACAGATGAAAAATTTGAGGCTAGAGAGTTTCAGTGGCTTCCCAAGGTCTCATAGTTTTTCTCATAGGAAATACCTGGAAAAGCACTCTTCTCAGATTTGCCTTTGATTCCTTGTGCATGTTCCCAGATATTCCCCCAAATGTGAACATTTTTGATGCTTAATTTCTCTATTCATAAAGTAGGACTGATAATTCTTGCCCTGCTTTTATCATTGTGAGGATCAAAGGGGAAAGTTTATATGAAAAGCATTTGAAAACCATTAAACATTATCATTGTACATTATTGTCATGATTGTTATTATTGTTATAATTATTGCTATTTCTGGGAATCTTTCTAATTTATCACTAATCAAAATAATATCATCAGGATCTCCAAATCTGTTTTTTCTTTTGAAATCAAAGATCCTACAGATGTGGCAGAGACAACTATGGTGTGTCCTGACATTCATGCTTTAAGGTCTTTAGTGTTGAGAGATCAGCACAGGTTTTCTTGGTGCTCTATCAAATCTTATGTGATTAAAGGTACTGAGTGCACTAATGTAATCCTGTAATTAGATGTTATTATGCCAAAGGGTATACTACACCCTGCCCCCATTCGAAGATGTGAGTTGACTTTTGAGAATGTGCATATTGAAGAGAGAATAGACCTCTAATTAAGTAAATAAATTTAACTCCTGGAAAATTATATTTTAATAAGACAATTCAAACCACAAAAAATGACAATTAAAGTATATTAAAGTTGTTCTAAAAATCTCAAAGCAAGGATATTCACCATGTTAATGATGAAGCCAGGAACAGATCCACAGAGTCAAAAGCCATAGCTTATATACTCTGTGTCTCTCAGCACTGGGAGTTTAAAGTTAGATTTCAATGTGGGCTTCTGTGGATTTTATTTTGTTAAGATTTGGATGAGGGTTATGAGAAAATGTCCTATTTAATTAAAATATACCCTAAACTGTCCTGTAAGAACTGAGGTTAGGAGTGAGTAAGCTCTGGAGGGAGGGAAGCAGGGCTAGACTGGTGACCTTGTTTCCTAAAATCTTATCTTCACCTTCCCAGTCCCTCCCTCTGATCTTGCTGCCATCAGAGGAACACTGTTACCTCTTTTTCTTTTTTTTTAACATCTTTATTGAAGTATAATTGCTTTACAATGGTGTGTTAGTTTCTGCTTTATAACAAAGTGAATCAGTTATACATATACATATGTTCCCATATCTCTTCCCTCCCTGTGCTATGCGGCTGCTTCCCACTAGTTATCTATTTTACGTTTGGTAGTGTATATATGTCCATGCCACTCTCTCACTTTGTCACAGTTTACCCTTCCCCCTCCCCATATCCTCAAGTCCATTCTCTAGTAGGTCTGTGTCTTTATTTCCCTCTTACCCCTAGGTTCTTCATGACCTTTTTTTTTTCTTAGATTCCATATATATATATATATCTTCTTTTCAAACCCCATGTTTGAAAACCTTGTATACAAACCCCTTTGCTTGGGTCTTTTAAAAAGGGCTATGACAGCCTAGCATTTTTTTTTTAACATCTTTATTGGAGTATAATTGCTTTACATTGTTGTGTTAGTTGCTGCTGTATAACAAAGTGAATCAGCTATACGTATACATTTGAAATAAACTTTATTTACTAAAGGGAGCAATGTGTTTAAGTAAAATGAGGTAGGGTTGATTTAAACAATAGATTTTTGTCAAAATGATACAGAAATACATCAAAAATCTTGAAGATCTTCTGCCCGCTTTTTAATCAGATTGGGCTTTTTTTTTTTTTTTTTGCTATTGAATTGTATAAGTTCTTGATATATCGTTATAGTGTACACTTAAAACTAATAATATTATATGTTGATTATACCTCAATAAGAAAAAATCATGAAGCTAGAACCCATGACTAAGATTTGGGAAACATACTAGTCTGTCTACAGGCTTTTCTAAGAGGAGGCTGCTGCCACATTGCGGTTTCCTCTCACACCCATCTTTTCCTTTTCTGTGTCCCAGTCATCCTGGCCCTCTTAGATCCTCTAGTGTCCCATGCTACCTCTTGACTCAGGGATTCTGTGCGTGCTGCTCCCTCTACCTGAAAAGCTTTCTTACCACCCCTATAAACATACCTTTTGTCTGTTGTTCCCAATCAACTGTCAGATCTCAGTGGAATGGCACTTTCTGAGAGAAACCTGGCTCCACATTCTAAATTATCCCACTGTTACATGCTCTCAAATCATCCTGCACTCTTTTATTAAAAAAAAAAATGCTTTTTAAAATAAATTTATTTATTTTTGGCTGCATTGGGTCTTTGTTGCTGGGGCTTTTCTCTAGCTGCGGTGAGCAGGGGCTACTCTTCCTTGCGGTGCTTGGGCTTCTCATTGCAGTGGCCCCTCTTGTTGCAGAGCACAGGCTCAGTAGTTGTGGCACACGGGCTTAGTTTCTCTGCGGCATGTGGAATCTTCCCAGACCAGGGCTTGAACCCGTGTCCCCTGCTTTGGCAGGTGGATTCTTAACCACTGAGCCACCAGGGAAGCCCTCATCCTGCACTGTTTTAAATGCGTACTTTCATTTATATTAGTGTGATTATATGGTTATCTCTCTCTCCCTCTACTAAACTATGTGCTCTACAAGGTCAAGGACCACGCTTTTTCCTCATGTTGTACCCTAGGGCCTCCACAGCACACAGTAGGCATTCACTAAATGTGTTAAATGAATGAATAGAAAGAAATGATTGCAAAAATACTTTGGCTACATAAAAGCTAAATTTCCAAAGGAGATTTAGGATCCCAAGAGAAATATACCATTCTTGCTAGTGTCATCTTCAGCTCTTTAAAAAAAAATTATTATCAACATCCTTTTTTTCAGAGTGATGATGACTCATATCTGCTCAAATAAAATAACCTTCATATCTTGCCAAACTCATTGAGCAGAAGCAGTCTGTTCATTTGCTGGTAGAAACAGAGAAGGGAAAAGAGGCTATTACAGGGTTTATGGGTTCATTTTTTCCCAGTAACAGGTTCTCCCCAACATGCTAGGCAGTTCTCTAAATATAGCGAGGCAGAGACAAGTGTTCTACCGTGGATCTCTAGATCAGTATTCTGACAAGTAGAGAACAAGCTAGCTAGACTCAAGGTTCAGAAAGTACAAACTGGTTTTATAGCCCTAAACTGGATATATATGTCTTCTCCATGACTCACTCTCCTTCCTGACCTACAGAGTCACTGCAGCTTCATGTGCTCAGTTATGATTGTCTCCTCCTTGCGAATCTTCTTGGCCTCAGTTCTAGGTAATAAAAATAAATTTTTCTTTTATGTGAACGTGATTCTGATTAGTTTTTTTTTCTTAACATCTTTATTGGAGTATAATTGCTTTACAATGTTGTGTTAGTTCCTGCTGTATAACAAAGTGAACCAGCTATATGAATACATATATCCCCATATCCCCTCCCTCTTGCTTCTCCCTCCCACCCTCCCTATCCCACTCCTCTAGGTGGTCACAAAGTACCGAGCTCGTCTCCCTGTTCTATGCAGCTGCTTCCCACTACCTATCTATTTTCTATTTTACATTTGGGAGTGTATATATGTCAATGCTACTCTCTCACTTTGTCACAGCTTACCCTTCCCCCTCCCCGTGTCCTCAAGTCCATTCTCTACGTCTGCATCTTTACTCCTGTCCTACCTCTAGGTTCATGAGAACCTTTTTTTTTTTTTTAGATTCCATGTATATGTGTTAGCATACAGTATTTGTTTTTCTCTTTCTGACTTACTTCACTCTGTATGACACACTCTAGGTCCATTTACCTCACTACAGACAACTCAATTTCATTTCTTTTTATGGCTGAGTAATATTCCATTGTATATATGTGCCACATCTTTTTTATCCATTCATCTGTCAGTGGACACGTAGGTTGCTTCCATGTCCTAGCTACCGTAAATAGTACTGCAATGAACATTGTGGTACATAACTTTTTTTGAATTATGGTTTTCTCAGGGAATATGCCTGGTAGTGGGATTACTGGCCATGTGTTAGTCCTATTTTTAGTTTTTTAAGGAACCTCCATACTGTTTTCCATAGTGGCTGTATCAATTTACATTCCCACCAACAGTGCAAGAGGATTCCCTTTTCTCCACACCCTCTCCAGCATTTATTTATTTATTTATTTATTTATTTATTTTTCCAGTCTTCAAATATTTTTTATTGGAAGGCCATGCATTGCCTTCATTTATTGTATTTCAAATCACTATACGTATACTTTTGTGAAAACACTGCCTGCATTTTCTAGTACAAAGAAACCAAAAATTGTTTCAGGAATGTAGAGAAATTTCCAACTTAAATAGCGAAAAAGTGCACCATAATTACTGCTGCACTGCAGTCATTTCTTCATTTCCCATGTTTCTTAAATGACTACCTTGTGTGATAACACACGATATAAAGAGTAATTATGAAAAACAGACATTTACATATACTTCTAAAGTTTTATTGAGAATATCCTATTGGCATTGGATAACCAATAGGCGCAGCTGTAGTAGCAGGATATGCATATGCCTGTTGGTTCATACCATTGTGCATATTGGGAATATTACGTCCATATTGCTGAGTGCTATCATATCCATTCTGGTAAGTCCCTGTTGGATTACCAGTCCTAAAGCTGCTCTGTATACCAGCAGACACAAAATTACTTCCAGAGCTCCCATTGGTGTAATCTGAAGCACTGTAAACACCATTTTGAGTTTTTGCCCCAAAATCTCTCTTAAGCAGACTAGAGTAACCTGTCATAATTTTCCCTGTCTCTAAATGTATTAAATCCACCCCTTTTGCCAACAGAGTATCTGTCCCGATGGTCATCCTTCATGCCTCCTCTACCCCTGGAACGACCTGAACCTCTGTCTTCGACCAACTGAAGCAATTTGGGATTAATTGCTTGATTAGCTTCACGAAGCACAGAGATAAGGTCACTCACTTGCTTTATGTTATCAGGTGTAAAGAAAGTGTATGCTGTGCCTGTTTTGGTACTGCGAGCAGTTCTTCCAATTCGATGAATGTAATCCTCTGAGGAGTTAGGGTAGTCATAATTGATGACAAATTTCACATCTTCCACATCTAGCCCTCTGGAGGCCACATCTGTAGCAATCAGAATAGGAGCCTTTCCATGTTTGAATTCATTTAGAACCCAGTCACGTTCCTGTTTACTCTTGTCACCATGGATACCCATGACAGGCCACCCATCTATCCTCATTTTTCTAGTGAGTTCATCACATCTTCTTTTGGTTTCAACAAAAACAATGGTTTTAATCATCTTCTCACTCATGATCTCTTCCATTAAATGAATAAGCTTTTCTTCCTTTTCTACATCATGACACACATCCACAATCTGAAGAATGTTGTGATTTGCACTCAGTTCTAGTGCACCAATGTTTATATGAATATAGTCTTTCAGGAAATCTTCAGCAAGCTGTCTTACTTCTTTTGGCCAAGTAGCACTCCACATTAGGGTTTGCCTATCAGGTCTTATCTAATCCACAATCTTCCTTATTTGAGGTTCGAATCCCATATCAAGCATTCTGTCTGCTTCATCAAGGACAAGATAGGTGGTTCTTCTTAGATTGGTTTTCCCACATTCTAAAAAGTCAGTAAGTCTTCCAGGTGTTGCAATACAGATTTCTACATCTCTCTCCAAATAACATATTTGTGGTCCCTTGGGAGCACCACGATAAATACAAGTGGACTTCAAGCAACATGCTCTACAGTATACAGCAGCTACTTGCTGTACCTGTTGGGCCAGTTCCCGAGTTGGTGCCAGCACCAAGCAAATAGGTCCGTCACCTCTCTCTAGGAGCGGCTGATGATTGATGTGGACAATGGCAGGCATCAAATAAGACAACGCCTTCCCAGGTCCAGTTTCTGCTACCCCAACCATATCCAATCTATTTAGAGCAACTGGCCATCCCTGAGCTTGAATAGCTGTGGGTTCAGTAAAGTTCTGCCTTGCAATCACGTCCATGACATTTGGAGGGAAGTTCGCTTCATAAAAGTTCAGTACTGGCTTTGGGCAGTTGTGACCTCTAACTGTAATTTCCTTGCTTCTTCTGTATGTCTCTCCCTCTTGTGCTGTACACCTAGCCAAATCAGGGTGTTCTTGATAAAAATTCTTCTCAAATTTGGACAGCTCATCAAGATTCCACTTCTTTTTAACCAGTTTCTCCCCAGGGTTTCCAAATTTCTTTCCAGATAACGGCCCTGCCCTACTTCCTCCAAATCGAGGGACACGAAACCCTCGATCCCAGGTGCAGTCTCGGTCACTCGAATAACCCAACGTGGCGTCAATGGTTGCGGTTGGTGGGAAGTGAAGCAGAGAGAATCGAGCGCTACGAGTAACCGGAGGTGGCTCCAGCGACAGCGAACTCTTGCGGGGGAGGCAGCGGAGGGATGGCGATGACAAGAGCTGGGGCTGCTGCACAAAAGTCCGGTGGAAATGAATGAGGTCTCCAGCATTTATTGTTTGTAGATTTTTTGATGATGGCCATTCTGACCTGTGTGAGGTGATACCTCATTGTAGTTTTGATTTGCAGTTCTCTAATGATCAGTGATGTTGAGTATCCTTTCATGTGTTTGTTGGCCATCTGTATATCTTCTTTGGAGAAATGTCTGTTTAGGTCTTCTGCCCATTTTGGGGTTGTGTTGTTTATTTTTCTGATATTGATCTGAATGAGCTGCTTGTCTATTTTAGAGATTAATCCTTTGTCAATTGCTTCATTTGCAAATATTTTCTCCCATTCTGAGGGTTGTCTTTTCTCTTGTTTATGGTTTCTGTTGCCGTGCAAAAGCTTTTAAGTTTCATTAGGTCCCATTTGTTTATTTTTGTATTTATTTCCATTTCTCTAGGAGGTGGGTCCAAAAGGATCTTGCTGTGATTTACGTTAAAGGGTGTTCGGCCTATGTTTTCCTCTAAGAGTTTTATAGTGTCTGGCCTTACATTTAAGTCTTTAATCCATTTAAGTTTATGTTTGTGTATGGTGTTAGGGAGTGTTCTAATTTCATTCTTTTACATGTAGCTGTCCAGTTTTCCCAGCACCATTTATTGAAGAGGCTGCTTTTTCTCCATTGTATACTCTTGCTCACTTTATCAAAGATAAGGTGACCATATGTGCATGGGTTTATCTCTGGACTTTCTATCCTGTTCCATTGATCTATATTTCTGTTTTTGTTCTAGTACCATACTGTCTTGATTACTGTACCTTTGTAGTATAGTCTGAAGTCAGGGAGCATGATTCCTCCATCTCCGTTTTTCTTCCTCAAGATTGCTTTGGCTATTCAGGGTCTTTTGTGTTTCCATACAAATTGTAAAAATTTTTGTTCTAGTTCTGTGAAAAATGCCATTGGTAATTTTATAGGGATTGCACTGAATCTGTAGATTGCTTTGGGTAGTATAGTCATTTTCACAATATTGATTCTTGGAATCCAAGAACATGGTATATTTCTCCATCTGTTTGTATCATCTTTAATTTCTTTCATTAGTGTCTTATAGTTTTTTGCATACCAGTCTTTTGACTCCTTAGGTAGGTTTATTCCTAGGAATTTAATTTTTTTTGTTGCAGTGGTAAATGGAACTGTTTCCTTAATTTCTCTTTCAGATTTTTCATCATTAGTGTATAGGAATGCAAGAGATTTCTGTGCATTAACTTTGTATCCTGCTACTCTACCAAATTCATTGATTAGCTCTAGTAGTCTTCTCATAGCATCTTTAAGATTCTATATGTATGGTATCATGTCATCTGCAAACAGTGACAGTTTTACTTCCTCTTTTCCAACTTGGATTCCTTTAATTTCTTCTTGTTCTCTGATCGCTATTGCTAAAACTTCCAAAACTATGTTGAATAACGGTGGTGAGAGTGGGCAACCTTGTCTTGTTCCTGATCTTAGGGGAAATGGTTTCAGTGTTTCCCCATTGAGAATGATGTTGGCTGTGGGTTTATCATATATGGCCATTATTCTTTTGAGGTAGGTTCCCTCTATGCCTACTTTCTGGAGAGTTTTTATCATAAATGGGTGTTGAATTTTGTCAAAAGCTTTTTCTACATCTGTTGAGATTATCATATGTTTTTTATCCTTCAGTTTGTTAATGTGGTGTATCACATTGATTGATTTGCATATATTGAAGATTCTTTCCATTCCTGGGATAAACCCCACTAGATCATGGTGTATGAACCTTTTAATATGCTGTTGGATTCTGTTTGCTATTATTTTGTTGAGGATTTGTGCATCTATTTTAATCAGTGATATTGGACTGTAGTTTTCTTTTTTGGTGACATCTTTGTCTGCTTTTGGTATCAGGGTGATGGTGGCCTCATAAAATGATTTCAGGAGTGTTCCTCCCTCTGCTATATTTTGGAAGAGTTTGAGAAGGTTATGTGTTAGCTCTTCTCTAAATGTTTGATAGAATTTGCCTGTGAAGCCATCTGGTCCTGGGCTTTTGTTTGTTGGAAAATTTCTAATCACAGTTTCAATTTCAGTGCTTGTGATTTGTGTGTTTCTATTTTCTATTTCTTCCTGGTTCAGTCTCGGAAGGTTGTGGTTTTCTAAGAATTTGTCCATTTCTTCCAGGTTGTCCATATTACTGGCACATGGTTGCTTGTGGTAATCTCTCATGATCCTTTGTATTGCTGCAGTGTTAGTTGTTGCTTCTCCTTTTTCATTTCTAATTCTATTGATTTGAGTCTTCTCTCTTTTTCTCTTGATGAGTCTGGCTAATGGTTTATCAATTTTGTTTATCTTCTCAAAGATCCAGCTTTTAGTTTTATTGATCTTTGCTATCATTTCCTTCATTTCTTTTTCATTTATTTCTGCTCTGACGTTTATGATTTCTTTCCTTCTGCTAACTTTGGGGGGTTTTTTGTTCTTCTTTCTCTAATTGCTTTAGGTGTAAGGTTAGGTTGTTTACTTGAGATGTTTCTTGTTTCTTGAGCTAGGATTGTATTGCTATAAACTTCCCTCTTAGAACTACTTTTGATGAATCCCATAGGCTTTGGCTCATCGTGTTTTCATTGTCATTTATTTCTAGGGATGTTTTGATTTCCTCTTTGATCTCTTCAGTGATCTCTTGGTTATTTAGTAGGGTATTGTTTCACCTCCATGTGTTTATATATTTTATATTTTTTTCCCTGTAATTGATATCTTGTCTCATAGCATTGTGGTCAGAAAAGATACTTGATACGAATTCAGTTTCCTTAAATTTACTGAGGCTTGATTTGTGACCCAAGATATCATCTATCCTGGAGAATGTTCCATGAGCACTTGGGAAGAAAGTGTATTCTGTTGTTTTTGGATGGAATGTCTTATAAATATCAATTAAGTCCATCTTGCTTAATGTGTCCTTTAAAGCTTGTGTTTCCTGATTTATTTTCATCTTCCATGATCTGTCCATTGGTGAAAGTGAGATGTTAAAGTCCCCTACTATTATTGTGTTACTGTCAATTTCCCCTTTTAGGGCTGTTAGCATTTGCCTTATATATTTAGGTGCTCCTATTTTGGGTGCATAAATATTTACCAGTGTTATATCTTCTTCTTGGATTGATCCTTTGATCATTATGTAGTGTCCTTCTTTGTCTCTTGTAATAGTCTTTGTTTTAAAGTCTATTTTGTCTGATATGAGAATTGCTACTCCAGCTTTCTTTTGATTTCCAGTTACATGGAATATCTTTTTTTCAATCCCCTCTCCTTCAGTCTGTATGTGTCTCTAGGTCTGAAGTGGTTCTCTTGTAGACAGCATATATACAGGTCTTGTTTTTGTATCCATTCAGCCAGTGTATGTCTTTTGGCTGGAGCATTTTATCCATTTACATTTAAAGTAATTATCAATATGTATGTTTCTATTACCATTTTCTCAATTGTTTTGGGTTTGTTTTTGTATGTCTTTTCCCTCTGTTGTATTTCCTGCCTAGAGAAGTTCCTTTAGCATTTGTTGTAAAGCTGGTTTCATGGTGCTGAATTCTCTTAACTTTTGCTTGTCTGTAAAGGTTTTAATTTCTCCATTGAATCTTAATGAGATCTTTGCAGGGTAGAGTAATCTTGGTTGTAGGTTTTTCCCTTTCATCACTTTAAATATGTCCTGCCACTCCCTTCTGGCTTGCAGAGTTTCTGCTGTAACATCTGCTGTTAACCTTTTGGGGATTCCCTTGTATGTTATTTGTTGCTGTTCCCTTGCCACTTTTAATAGTTTTTCTTTGTATTTAATTTTTGATAGTTTGATTAGTATGTGTCTTGGCATGTTTCTCTTTGGATTTATCCTGTATGGGACTCTCTGCACTTCCTGGACTTGATTGACTATTTCCTTTCCCATATTAGGGAAGTTTTCCACTATAATCTCTTCATGTATTTTCTCAGTCACTTTCTCTTTCTCTTCTTCTGTGACCCCTCTAATTTGAATGTTGGTGCATTTAATGTTGTCCCAGAGGTCTCTGAGACTGTCCTCAATTCTTTTCATTCTTTTTCCTTTATTCTGCTCCCTGGCAGTTATTTCCACCATTTTATCTACCAGCTCACTTATCCCTTCTTCTGCCTCAATTATTCTGCCATTGATTCCTTCTAGAGTATTTTTAATTTCAGTTATTGTGTTGTTCATCATTGTTTTGCTCTTTAATTCTTTGTAGATCCTTATTAAATGTTTCTTGTATTTTCTCCATTTTGTTTCTGAGATTTTGGATCATCTTCATTGCCCTTACTCTGAATTCTTTTTCAGGTAGTTTGCCTATTTCATCTTCATTTATTTGGTCTTGTAGGTTTTTACCTTGGTCCTTTATCTGTAACATGTTTTTTGTCGTTTCATTTTTTTTTTTCTTTTTTGATGCGTGGGCTTATATTCCTGTCTTACTGGTTGTTTGACCTGAAGCGTCCAGCACTGGAATTTGCAGGCAGTTGAATAGAGCTGGGTCTTGGTGCTGAGATGACCTCTGGGAGGCCTCACTCCAATTTATATTCCCTGGGGTCTGAGGCTCTCTGTTAGTCCAGTGGTTTGGACTCAGTGCTCCCATCATATGAGCTTGGGCCCAACCTCCGGCCTGGGAACCAAGATCCTGCAAGCTGCATGGTGTGGCAAAAAAAAAAAAAAAGAAAAGAAATAAGAAGCAGTGCAATATCAAATAATATAAAACAAAATAAAATTAGAAAGGTAAAAAAATATAATAGGAAAAATAAAAATATAATTGAAACAACCAGTTACTAGGGGTTCCTTCCGTCCCCTTTGGTGTCTGTGGTACCCCACCGGTGCCTGGTAGGTGCCCTAGTTGTGCGAATACACGAATTCCACGTCCTCCTAGTCTGCCATCTTGACTCCGCCCCACCCTCTGATTAGTTCTTTTTAACTTTCTTTTGTTCTTGAGATGTCCTTCCTGCTGATATTTCAAAAATGAGGTAGGCATCTCTGCCTCATTCCCAGAATTACATCCCTCATTGATTTCTCTTTAATGTAACTAAAATTTCCCAAGCAAATCTCATTAAAGAGGATTGGAATAATTGGAGGAATGCTTCTTTTACTGAGGATCTGGGGTTTGTATAGGGTCAGAGTCTTAGTGCATGGGAAAAAGGAATGGTAAAAAACATCTTGCAAATAATCAGTGTTTGAGCATGGATATCACCTTTTTCCTTTAATTTTTAATGTTTTTTTTTTAAAGAGAAAGCTATTCAATCATACCTGTTAATGCCAATGACTAATTTAGCTTCTCAGGAAATTTATACTTTCCTTGTCCTTATAGGTCCCTATCTATCTCTAGGATATGCGTTCTCTAATTATCTGCTCCATTATTCCCTTTTTGATTGACAGTCAAATCTTCCCCTATAAGAAATAAGGGAGAAGCTTGGATTCAACAGGCATAATAAACTGGTTCCCAGTCCTGCTTTTCACACTTTTCTAAGTGTGAAAGCCTTGGTTACTTCTGTAAAATGGTGAATAATAGTAACTACTTCAGAAAATTGTGGTGAGCATTAAATATATGTACAGTGCTCAGTGTAAAGCCTGATACTTGGAAGTGCTCAATAAGTATTAGTCTGCTCCTCTAAGCTTGCGTAGCACTGGAGTTCTGCTGTGTATTTCCATAGTTCATTCATAGCTAATTGGAAATAGAGATAGATAGCTACTGAATCCCATGAGAGTTGTAGGCCTATTTTAACAGCTCTCCTTACCTTGGGAAGTTTCTACAATCTACTCACTTAGATTCACTCATACAGTGGAGTCTTGAAGTCTGACAATACTATCAATGAGGTGACTAAACCTTCATGTGGTAAAATGAGCACAGATGCAATTGCAGGAAAGTCCTTTAGTCAATTTCAGAGCTGTTTTGATTAGAAAGCAACGCTGCATATTGGAAAGAGCACGAGCCTTGGCATTAGACAGATCTGTGTTTTAATCCTGACTCTGCTACCTAGAAAATGCTCAATAAATGGCAGCCGATGTTGTTGTAGCAAGTTTGCTTTCACTAGAGATTTGATTTAACTTGACTAAGCCAGCCTTTTCTGGGAAGGTTTCACCAGTGTTTCATTAAACATTGGCTTCTGTCTAGCCCTTTGCATATACTCACAGTCTCCTGACTTTGAATCATGATAATTCCTTCAATAGATAAATGAGTGAAACTTGTTATGTTCCCAGAACTAAGGTCAAATATGGCATTTCAAAGCCAGAGCAGCTTTTCTAGTGTCTTACTATCTTCTGCCTTTTTTTTTTGTTTCCCTTGAGGAGTGGGGGAGAACATGGTCAATTTAGAACTCCCTTTTCCTGTACTTTCCCTTTACACTATTTGGTAATTTAGCGTGGATGAGCTAGAAGGGAGACCTAGACATTTGCAAAGGTTTGGTTACAGCTAGGATGGCTTTATCTTCCCAGAAGGTCTACAAAACATCTGAGGCAGGAGGGGTTTTTAAAGCAGTTAAAGCTAATATTACTGTGCCTCCTTGGGAGTGTGGAAAGAATAATTAGGCATGAATTATGTAAGTAGGGCTGAATTAGGCAAAGGGTTGGGTGCCTTAAATGAATTCTACATCCCAGGAGTCATTCATTCAACTATCACTGAGCTACTTTGTGTGGAGTGCTGGGGATACAGACATGGCCTCTCTACTCAAGAAGCTCATAGGCAAGCTCATTCAACTCTACCTGCCTCTGAGGTAGATTATTTTCTTTTCCTTCCTTATAGCTGATGAAAGAGGATCTCAAAGAGGTGAAATAGTTGGTCCAAAATTACACAGGTAGTAGGTAGTTAAGCTTAGCTACAAATCCTTTTCTTTTTCCTTTAATCAATATTTGTGCTTATTATGTGTTCTTTTTAGTTATGGCGTGTTAGAATGAACGTGGAAGATATTTGTAGTGTATAGCTATAGCACTGTCTTCCTAGAATCCCTACTTTCTTCTTAGAAATTCTCCTTTTCCCACTCCAGCCATATGGTTTGGAAAGGAGCTGCCTAAACCACATTTGGTTGATTCAAGCAAAAAAAATTAGAGTTATTCCCCAGGATTTTTCAGGTGGAAACTGAAGAAATGAGGTAAAATTTCCAAGATATGATACATTGGACTTACTAGCCATGATGTTCTCTGACTTTGAAGTAAGTCCATCTGCAAGTTAAAACAAAAGTAAACCAAACTTAACTCATCTAAGGGGCTGATAAAACTTTGATAACAAAACCAGACAAAGATGATACTAGAAGGAAATTCTATAGGTCCATAACACTTATATATGTATTAATGCAAAAATCCAAAATAAATATTTACAAATCAAATCCATCATGTACGCTAAAATACAGGAGTGTGTAGACAAAATAATTTTAAAAGGTGGGATTTATCAAAAAAATTCAAGGATATTTTAATTACTGTTAGTTTAATTTACCACATGAACAGTTTAAAGTAGCAAAACCTATATGATCATCTCAATAGATGAAAAAAAATACAAAATTCAATAACTATGATTAAATCTCCTAGAAAAGTGGGAATTGAAGGGAATTTCTTTAACTAGATAGAGATTATTTATTAAAACCCAAAATTGTTGTAAAAGCCTTAGAAACATTTTCCTTAAAAAGAACAAGAAAAGATGCTTGCTGCCCATGTGTCTATTCAACATTACATCTGAGGCTTTAACCCGTATATATAATATAAGAAACAGCAGTAAGAAACATAATTATCTTAAAAACAGGAACAATGCTATTTATTTACAGATGGTTTGATTGTGTACATAGAAATTTCAAGATAAAAATCCATAGAAAATCTACAGATTAACGATTGGAACTAATTATAGAGTCTGCTGAATACTAGATTAATATGAAAAAATTATATGTGATAAAAGTACAAAAATGTGTAGATAAAGAATATATAACAACTGCAAGATAGTGGTTATTTCAGAGACAGAAAAGGAGGAAAATGGTTTTCTAGTGAAGAGATGATTCCAAGAAAAACTTTAATATTTTCTTTGTCTTTAAGGATCTGAAGCTGGCAAAATATTAACACAAGTTAAATCTGGGTTTTTAGTATTCTTAAATACTTCATAACAAAAATTTAAAAATTCAAACAAATAAATGTTAGCTAGTATTGTAGATCTTTGAAAATAACATAATCAGCATTGAGGTTTAGCGACATTTAATTTAGATTCTTTTAGTCATAAAAAAAAAGAGTCTAATTTTTGTGGCTTAGAAACCTGGGTTCCAATTACTCCTGATGCCTTTGTCTTTAATTGTTGAAATCTACCCTTTGATTACCTGGTCAAGATCATGGATTTAGTAGTCAGAGTGCCAGGGTTGAAATCCTACCTGTATGAATTACTAGCTGCCTGACCTCAGAAGGACAGTTACTTTTCTAAACCATAGTTTTTCATTTGTAAAGCTAAGATGGTAATGGCACCTATCTCATATAGCTGTCATGAGGATAAAAATGACACATGTAAAACATTTAGTGCAACATCAGGTACACTGTAAATACATATAGATATTAGATGTTGCTTAAACTTTTTGGACTTCTCAGGGCTATTATAAGAATTGAATGGAAGAATCTGAGTAAAACTCGTAGCATAATGCCTGGCACTTAACTAGTGCCTCCATAAATCTTAATTCCACTGCCCCTTTTCTGTCTCCCCTACTGTTCACTCTTGAACATTTAATTAGTTTTCTAAATCTAACCAGGTACTGTGTTGAGTATCTTTGATCGCATTTGACTTACGTTTTTTTCCTAACATTTATAACTGTTTGGGGACAAAGAATGTCTTTCTTTATTCTTTTATCATAGCTTGAATTTTGTAACTATCGCTTACAACAGAGAAAAAATTATCCATACTATTTTTTCCTGTTTCTTGACTTAGGACAAATACATGGAGTGCTAAGAGTGCCTGTTTGTCCTCTGGTTGTATGTAGAGAGATGTACTTTTTTTCCTCAGATTTCCAGAACAAGTTTATAGCATATGAAGAAATTTTTATTTATTCTGGCATTTTTTCATATGTGGGGCTGGCAGTGAGATTTCTCTTCATCTAAAAGTGAAGATGATGCTGAAATCAAAGGAGAATGCATAAGCTAAGAGTAAAGTAGGTAGCTGGGAGCGATGAGTCAGAGCGAGAGGGCTGAATAGGTCACCACTCTGAGGAGGGTGGCCAGGAAACACTGGAAACTGGATAAGGAGAGCCAAGGAACACAGGATCTTATAAAGAGCATGAAGTGGCTGGTTAAAGGAGTTTGATGGGTAGGGGTCATAAATAGGGATGGAGTTTTTCCTCTATGGCTGGATTTTCCAGATTCTTTGTGGCAGGATGCCAGATGGTTGGGTATGTTTAAACCAGGTGTATGGGTGGGTACCACTTCTAACAAGAGGTGAATTCATTAATCTGTTGAGTATTACTATTTTAAAAGAGCAAGGCTTATGGTGACATCTTTCTTAGACTACTTCTGAAAAACAGGTAAAGATTCTCTTTGTATTTCTATAAAGGTAGTTGAGAGTAAGTTGGGCACATATTTGAGAAAGAGCATGTGATTTGCTGTCTGATTTCAAGGTGAATAATCAGGACTCTGGGGTCTGACTAACTGGAGCAGTGTGAGAAGGAAGGAGTCTCCATATACTCCCTCTAAAACAATCAGCAGCCTAGAGCAGCTCTATTACCAGGGCCTCCAATTGCTAATCAAATGAAAGGAATGTTTTCCTAAAATTCTTCCTTCAGATTTGAATAAAGGGAATGTATTTTGATGTACTAAATTTCATGGTATAATGAAAACAGAGCCAGTTGCTGTATTCTGATTATATAACAGGCATGATTGACAAATCCTTTGAGAAAATTGGCAAGCTAATGTTAATGCAATCTGTATTAACCTACAAGACTTACGTAGTCACTAATTTATTTTTAAATGAGTGCAAATACATTTTCCTAGGAAGGAAGCAAGGAACTTCTGACAATCTCAGTGTTACCACAGAGAGATGGAATAATTTGAACAGGAAGAGAGTAAACTAAAAATTCCCTTGTGTTTAAGAATTAAACACATCCCTCTCATTCCACCATAGTTAATATAGTATTAATAAGTCATTCCTAATAAGTGTGGACATCCCTCTCATCCCACCATAGTTAATCTAGTATTAATAAGTCATTCCTAATAAGTGTGGGTAACTGTAGTTTTGTCCCCTAGCTCATATTTTATTATTAATTTATTCTTTCTTTAAAAAGAAAAAAGTTGGAGACAATATGATATAGTATAAAAAGCAAAAGCTTTTGGAGTTCAAATCCTTTCTTTCTTAGCTATCTGAGCTTGGACTATTTTCAGTTAAACTCTCTGAGTCTCAGTTTCCTCATCTCTTAAATTGGGATAACAGAAAAATCTTACCTTTGTAAAGCTGTGCCTTCTTAAATTGTATACCTTCGGCACCTCACTCTTAAAGAGGCACATACCTTCACTTCCATCTGGATTAAGAACCAACTTTTTTTTTTTTTTACTTTTATTTATTTTATTTATATATTTATTTACATCTTTCTTGGAGTATAATTGCTTTACAATGGTGTGTTAGTTTCTGCTTTATAGCAAAGTGAATCAGTTATACAGATACATATGTTCCCATATCTCTTCCCTCTTGTGTCTCCCTCCCTCCACCCTCCCTATCCCACCCCACTAGGTGGTCACAAAGCACCTAGCTGATCTCCCTGTGCTATGCGGCTGCTTCCCACTAGCTATCTATTTTATGTTTGGTAGTGTATATATGTCCATGCCACTCTCTCGCTCTGTCACAGCTTACCCTTCCCCCTCCCCATATCCTCAAGTCCATTCTCTAGTAGGTCTGTGTCTTTATTCCTGTCTTACCCCTAGGTTCTTCATGACATTTTTTTTTTCTTAAAGTCCATATATATGTGTTAGCATACGGTTTTTGTCTTTCTCTTTCTGACTTACTTCACTCTGTATGACAGACTCTAGGTCCATCCACCTCATTACAAATAGCTCAATTAAGGGAATACGGTCTGCAAAACCATTCTGGAGAACTGGAAGTTCTAATCATGACAAAGACATTGATATTTAGGAGGTACGAAAAGTTGGAATAAAAATATAAGACTAGAAAAAAAAAAAGAGAGACACTTACTTTCAGGGTTATGCATGTATAAAGTCGGCACCTGAAAGTGAATGCCTCATTAAATTTTGCACCGTTGGCACCTCATTTGCCTCACCTTGGTCCTAGACTTGCTGTCCTATATGGTTGGAATGTAATTTGTGGGCGGGGGAGGGGGTAGGTAAGAAGTGGGGTGGAGAATGGTACTAAGAGTAAAGAGGTATGCAGAAGCCTTATCACAAAAGGCCTTGTAAGTGATGTTAAGAGGTTTGAATGCTATCTGAGGGTTAATAATTTTAAAAAAAGATTTCCTGAGAAGTCATTAAAAATTTTTCACAGAAGAGCAACTTATTCAGAATTTCACTTGAGAAAGATCATTTTACCTGGTGGGTGAGGAAAGAATGTTAGGGGACAAAGACCCAATCAGCGCAATCCAAGTAAGAGGTGAATGCAATTCTTCAGGTGAGAGATGATGATGGACAAGATTGGCATAAAGACAATGGTATGGAGGGAAATGGAAGTGCTTGAGATATTTAACAGGTAGAATCAACAGAACTTGGTTATGATTAGACATAGACAGTGAATTAAAAGGCGTAGAAAATGTGAACCAAGTTTTTGGCTTGGGCAACTAACTGTGTATGTTGTGGTGTCATGTCCTGACAATAGGGAACAGTGAAGAAATAAGATTGAAGAGAAGATTATAATTTCAGTTTGAACATGTAGAATTTGAAATATCTGCAAGACATCAAGTAGAACTGGTTAGTAAATAGTTCACCCTATGGGACAGGAATTTAAAAGAGTGATCTAGGCTGGAGATACAGAATTGGGAACCATCCGTGTTTAAGCCATGAATGATATTGCCTGGTAATGGTATGTTGTTTGAAAAGAGGGCCTAGGAAAGAACCACAGTGAATGCCAGCTTTTAAAGGTTAGGTATAGGAAAAGAAGCCAACAAAGTTTGAGAAAGTTTGTCCAGGAAGATAGGAGGAAATCTACAGAGCCTCACATAAGAAACTTTGGTAACTCCTAACCTGTGCAAAACTCACCACTATGCCCCTTCCTAGAATGCAGTATGCAGGCATCCATTTCCCTTTACTTATAGCTTTTTGCCCTCATTCTGAAATGTGAAGCCTGGCCTGCCTCAAATTCCTTTTCCTAACCTATTTCTTCCTTGCATCAATTCTGGGCCTCTTGCTTCAGTGCCTACCTTCATCTTTGCACTATCCTTTTAGATTTGATGCTTGATCTTCTCCTTCTGGTACTGACTTTGTCCGTTATGCTTTGCTGCAATTTCCAATATGCTCCTAGACCCCATCTAATTCTCCTATCAGGTTCGCCTTGACTCAAACAGAAAGAGATCAGACAGCTCTTTCACCAGGTGCTAGGCCCAGTGGAGGCAGCATTTCATCATTATTACTGGGAGGTCACTGGGAGGTAAGCATTGGCTTACTGCTTTCGTAGTTCCTTTGGCCGGTACATTACAAACCTGCCTAAACAAGCCCATCCCATTGAGCTTACTTGCCTGAGGTATTTTCAATAGACAAAGTAGAGTGACAAGTCCTTAACTTACATAATAAGTTTGTATTAGATTCTATCTGAATTATATATAAAGTGGAGAGTATTATATATTGAAGAACATCAACAATTCTAAATATGCTTAAACAAAGAGAGAGAAGATAGCATATATATGAATCATTGTTTAATGAGCTTAAAATCTCTCCAAGAGGGAATCACAAATTCATACAATTTCCTTAGAATGTGTTCTTTAAACTTGTATGTCGGTTGGTGGAAAATACCATGAAAAAGACAAACTTCTGGAACTGGCCTTTTTCTGTGGAACCTTGCTCTCTAGGAAGGTCAAGCTCTAAGAAAAGTTGAAAAGGATGTTTGGCTATGAAGCTACTGGTTTAAGTAGTAACCAAATCTGTCTTCTACACATGGCCGATTCTTTTTGAAGAGATGTAACCCAGTACAGTACACCAACCTGAGCATCAGGACAACTTAATTCTATTTCCTGTTTTTACTGTAATCCACTCTTTGAACTTGAGGAATTTGCTTCCTCTCTTAAGACCTCAGTTTCTCTATTTATGAAATGAAGGAGTTAAAAGATTGGACTAAATTATTCCAAGAGCCTTTCTAACTAAGAATATACCATCTTTGGTCAAAAAATGGTGCCTCACAGATCTTGATTAAAAAAAAAAAAAGATGAGTTCTGGGAAAGCCAGAATTTTTTTCTGAATAGGTTTTATTTGTTTGTTTCTTTATTTTTGTCACATGAATTTTGAAATAGAATCTCAGAGCTAAAAGAGAATTCAGTGTACAAGAATTTTCTCTAAAATGACCTGACCCAGTGGTTATTCGGCCTCTTTTTGGACACATCTAGTGATAGGGAACTCACTTTTTATACAGTCAGCTCATTTTATTGTTGGACTGATCTGATGGCTAGTAAGTTCTTTCTTATATTAACCTGAAACCTGTCTCCCTATAGCTTCCACCTATTATTTGTGCCATCTGTCAGATGCACATACCTGATTTAAATCCCATCTTCACTACTTACTAGATTTGTGAGAGTAGGAATATCACTTAACATCTTTGAGTTTCTATTTCCTCATCTAATAATGGATATTTTGATTCCTATATTCCATGGTACTGTGATTAATGAGATAGTGCTTTAGGTTGTCTGTACTAGGCTCTAGTTGGGAAAGACTTCATAGGGTACTTGATATTTGGCAAAGATCATGAAGGATGGATAGGAATTTCTATAGAGGAGGGTGCAATAAGGAGGAGACAGGTAGATGACAGGTTGGTCGTTTGGGGCAGAGAGAATAGCAGTGAACCAAAAAAAGGAGGTATACAAATCAAGTTCAGAAATTCTCTAGTGGTAAGGTTTGGTTAGATTTTTCAATGCCTAGGGCCAAAGAGAGAGAGTGATAGGAGATGATCCAGGAAAAATAAGCTGCAGGCAGACTGTGAAAGGACCTGTACACCATGCTACATTCAAATATGCTACTTCCAGAGGTTACTGAATTTAAAGAAAATCATAAAGAAAGAGTGGATAGCTGAGCTAGGATTTAAATTCATGCCTTCTGAGACTATGTCTCACAGCACCATAACTTTTGAGCCATTAAAAAATCATCCTTTTATTGTTATAGAATTACAGAAAAAAAATTCCTTCCTTCCGGCACTACGCACCAGAATCCAAGAAGAGCTCTGACCTAGTTCCTGAGGCCTTCCAGCAGGATAAATCACAGTGCTGTTCTGTCAGTGAAACTAGTGAATTTCTTTGCTTTCTAGGAGCCTAGGCTTATAATAGGAAAAAACATTAGGGAGAAAGAAAGGAATATTCTGCCTACTTCTCAAATAGACATGGCTGTACACTGTAGTAGAAAGTGCTCTGACTATGTGACAAACAAGAGTTAGGTTCAAATCCTAGCTCTGCCATTTACTAGCTGTATATGTAATATATTTCTCACTCTTCCCCTGAGCCTCAGTATGTTCATCAGTAACATGGGAATTATGGTGCTTCCCTGCCTATTTTTTCTGAAATCATTATAAGGGAATTCTATTATGATTGTCAAAGTCCTTTGAAAATCATAAATTGATATTTTATTACTACTATTATCAGGAAATCACCAAAGTGAGAGGGCATCAGTACAGATCAGGATTGCCCTGACATATGCTGTCTGGACTTAGGGTAAAATCAGTAAGATTTGTCTACAGTGGCTCTGACTTTTCCCCTCTGTCATTTTCCCTTTTTTTCTTTTTCTCCCACTCACTTCTTTTGGCTGAAAAGCCTAGTGTCCTGTCTTTTTCTCTTCTCTTCCCTTCCCAAATGTTCCCCGGATAAACTCTACTGGTATGTCATTGAGAAACAAGGTCCGAAGGTCAATAATGAGATCTTCTGTCTTTCATAAAGGTTCCCATTGGAACCTCATCTTTCATAGAAAAGGAAAAAGTATTATTTATTTATTTTTTCATTCAGAAATTACTTGTTCAGCACCTAAAGTATATTTTACACATGGTGAAATATTTAGAGAGATTAGACAATCAAGAAAAGTAAGAACTTGGTGGAATTCAAGGACTTCTACTTCATTTGTTGATTTGTTCGTTTGTCATGTGTTCTATCTCGTATTCATTTAAAATTATGTGCTTTAGCACCAACTATGTATTACTAGACATTGTGTTAGGCAACATGTGAGGCACCAAGGACCCAATGGTACCATTTAGATCATCACACATCAGGTTCATGCTGGTTCTAAATGTTCTTAGTTTATTCTTAGGCATAGGTCCTAGGAATGCAACACCTTGGTGTGGTAGCAAGAATCAAAGGAAGTGAGACAGTGTAAAAGGGTTGCCTTTTCTCCACAGCCTTGCCAGTGTTTGTTATTTGTGTTCTTTTTGTTGATAGCCATGCTGACAAGTGTGAGGTGATATCTTTTATTTTTTAACATCTTTATTAAAGTATAATTGCTTTACAATGTTGTGTTAGTTTCTGCTGTATAACAACGTGAATCAGCTATATGTATACATATATCCCCATATACCCTCCCTCTTGCGTCTCCCTCCCACCTTCCCTATCCCAACCCTCTAGGTGGTCACAAAGCACCTAGCTGATCTCCCTGTGCTTTGCAGCTGCTTCCCACTAGCTATCTGTTTTACATTTGGTAGTGTCAATATGTCAATGCTACTCTCTCACCTCGTCCCAGCTTACTCTTTCCCCTCCCAGTGTCCTCAAGTCCATTGTCTACGTCTGCATCTTTATTCCTGTCCTGCCGCTAGGTTCATCAGAATAATTTTTTTTTTTTAGATTCCATATATATGTATTAGCATACGGTGTTTGATTTTCTCTTTCTTACTTCACTCTGTATGACAGAATGTAGGTCCATCCACCTCACTACAAATAACTCAATTTCATTTCTTTTTATGGCTGAGTAATATTGCATTGTATATATGTGCCACATCTTCTTTATCCATTCATCTGTCGATGGACACATAGGTTGCTTCCATGTCCTGGCTACTGTAAATAGTGCTTCAATGAACATTGTGGTACATGACCCTTTTTGAATTATGGTTTTCTCAGGGTACATACCCAGTAGTGGGATTGCTGGGTCATATAGTAGTTCTATTTTTAGTTTTTTAAGGAACCTCCATACTGTTCTACATAGTGGCTGTATCCATTTACATTCCCACCAAGAGTGCAAGATGGTTCCCTTTTCTCCACACCCTCTACAGCATTTATTGTTTGTAGATATTTTGATGATGGCCATTCTGACTGGTGTGAGGTGATACCTCATTGTAGTTTTGATTTGCATTTCTCTAATGATCAGTGATACTGAGCATCCTTTCATGTGTTTGTTGACAATCTGTATATCTTCTTTGAAGAAATGTCTGTTTAGGTCTTCTGCCCATCTTTGGATTGGGTTGTTTATTTTTTTGATATTGAGCTGCATGTGCAGCTTGTATATTTTAGAGATTAATCCTTTGTCAGTTTCTTTGTTTACAAATATTTTCTCCCATTCTGAGAGTTGTCTTTTCGTTTTGTTTATGGTTTACTTTCCTGTGCAAAAGCTTTTAAGTTTCATTAGGTCACATTTGGTTTTTTTTTGTTTTTATTTCCATTTCTCTAAGAGGTGGGTCTAAAAGGATCTTGCTGTGATTTATGTTAGAGTGTTCTTCCTATATTTTCCTCTAAGAGTTTTATACTGTCTGACCTTAAATTTAGGTCTTTAATCCATTTTGAGTTTATTTTTGTGTATGATGTCAGGGAGTGTTCTAATTTCATTCTTTTACATGTAGCTGTCCAGTTTTCCCAGCACCACTTATTGAAGGGACTGTCTTTTCTCCATTGTATACTCTTGCCTCCATTATCAAAAATAAGATGACCATATGTGCATGGGTTTATCTCTGGATTTTCTATCCTGTTCCATTGATCTATATTTCTGTTTTTGTGCCAGTACCATACTGTCTTGATTACTGTAGCTTTGTATTATAGTCTGAAGTCAGGGAACCTGATTCCTCCACCTCCATTTTTCTTTCTCAGGGTTGCTTTGGCTATTCTGGGTATTTTGTGTTTCCATACAAATTGTGAAATTTCTTGTTCTAGTTCTGTGAAAAATGCCATTGATAGTCTGATAGGGATTGCATTGAATCTGTAGATTGCTTTGGGTAGTATAGTCATTTTCACAATGTTGATTCTTCCAATCCAAGAACATCGTATATCTCTCCATCCTTTGTATCATCTTTAATTGCTTTCATCAGTGTCTTACAGTTTTCTGCATACAGGTCTTTTGTCTCCTTCAGTAGGTTTATTCCTAGGAATTTTATTCTTTTTGTTGCAGTGGTAAATGGGAGTGTTTCCTTAATTTTTCTTTCAGATTTTTCATCATTAGTGTATAAGAATGCAAGAGATTTCCGTGCTTTAATTTTATATTCTGCTACTGTACCAAATTCATTGATTAGCTCTAGTAGTCTTCTGGTAGCATCTTTAGGATTCTCTATGTTTAGTATCATGTCACCTTCAAACAGTGCCAGTTTTACTTCTTTTCCAATTTGTATTCCTTTTTCTTTTCTGATTCCCAGCAGTGACTAAAACTTCCAAAACTATGTCGAATAATAGTGGTGAGAGTGGGCAACCTTCTCTTGTACCTGATCTTAGAGGAAATGTTTTCAATTTTTCCCCACTGAGAACGATGTTGGCTATGGGTTTGTTATATATGGCCTTTGTTTTTTTTTTTGCAGTAGGCTTCCTCTATGCCTACTTTCTGGAGAGTTTTTTTATCATAAATGGGTGTTGAATTTTGTCAAAAGCCTTTTCTACATCTACTGAGACGATCATATGGTTTTTATCCTTCAATTTGTTAATATGGTAGATCACATTGATTGATTTGCATATGTTGAAGAATCCTTGCATTCCTGGGATAAACCCCACTTGATCATGGTGTATGATCCTTATAATGTGCTGTTGGATTCTGTTTGCTAGTATTTTCTTGAGGATTTTTGCATGTTTATGTTTATCAGTGGTATTAGCCAGTAGTTTTCTTTTTCTGTCACATTTGTCTGGTTTTGGTATCAGGGTGATGATGGCCTTGTAGAATGATTTTGGGAGTGTTGCTCCCTCTGCTATATTTTGGAAGAATTTGAAAAGGATAGGTGTTGGCTCTTTTCTAAATATTTGTTAGAATTTTCCTAGAAGCCATCTGGTCCTGGGCTTTTGTTTGTTGGAAGGTTTTTAATCACAGTTTCCATTTCAGTGCTTGTGATTGGTCTCTTTATATTCTCTATTTCTTTCTGGTTCTGTCTCAGAGGGTTGTGCTTTTCTAAGAATCTATCCATTTCTTCCAGGTTGTCCATATTATTGGCATATAGTTGCTTATTGTAATCTCTCTTGATCCTTTGTATTTCTGAAGTATCACTTGTTACTTCTTTTTCATTTCTACTTCTGTTGATTTGAATCTTCTTTTTCTTCTTGATGAGGCTGGCTAATGGTTTATCAATTTTGTTTATCTTCTCAAAGAACCAACTTATAGTTTTATTGATCTTTGTTATTGTTTCCTTCATTTCTTTTTAATTTATTTCTGATCCGATCTTTATAATTTCTTTCCCTTTGCTAACTTTGTTGTTTTTTTTTTTTGTTTTTGTTGTTCTTTCTCTAATTGCTTTAGATGTAAGGTTAGGTTGTTTACTCGAGATATTTCTTGTTTCTTGAGGTAGGATTGTATTGCTATAAACTTCCCTCTTAGAACTGCTTTTGCTGCATCCCATAGGTATTGGGTCATCGTGTTTTCATTGTCATTTGTTTCGATGTACTTTCTGATTTCTCCTTTGATTTCTTCAGCGATCTCTTGGTTATTTAGTAACATATTGTTTAGCTTCCATATGTTTGCATTCTTTACTTTTTCCCCTGTAATTGATTTCTAATCTTATAGCATTGTAGTCAGAAAAGATGCTTGATATGATTTCAATTTTCTTAACTTTACTGAAGCTTGATTTGTGACCCACGATGTGATCTATCTTGGAGAATGTTCCATGAGCACTTGAGAAGAAAGTTTATTCTGTTGTTTTTGGGTGGAATGTCCTATAAATATCAATTAAGTCCATCTTGTTTAATGTGTCATTTAAAGCTTGTGTTTCCTTATTTATTTTCATTTTGGATGATATTTCCATTGGTGAAATTGAGGTGTTGAAGTCCCTTACCTCTATCCCCTACTGTTTCTGTTTATTCCCTGTTTTAAGCCTGTTAGCATTTGCCTTATGTATTGAGGTCCTCCTATTTTAAGTACATAAATATTTACCACTGTTATATATTCTTCTTGGATTGATCCCTTTATTGTTGTGTAGTGTCCTTCTCTGTCTCTTGTAATAGTCTTTATTTTAGTCTATTTTGTCTGATATGAGAATTGCTACTCCAGCTTTCTTTTGATTTCCATTTGCATGGAATATCTTTTTCCATACTTTCAGTCTGTATGTGTCCCTAGGTCTGAAGTGGGTCTCTTGTAGACAGCATATATACAGGTCTTGTTTTTGTATCCATTCAGCCAGTCTGTGTCTTTTGTTTGGAGCATTTAATCCATTTACATTTAAAGTAATTATCAATATGTATGTTCCTATTAACATTTTCTTTATTGTTTTGGGTTTGTTTTTGTAGGTCTTTTCCATCTCTTTTGTTTCCTGCCTAGAGAAGTTCCTTTAGCATTTGTTGTAAAGCTGGTTTCGTGGTGCTGAATTCTCTTAACCTTTGCTTGTCTGTAGAGGTTTTAATTTCTCCATCAAATCTGAATGAGATTCTTCTGGGTAGAGTAATCTTGGTTGTAGGTTTTTCCCTTTCATCACTTTAAATATGTCCTGCCGCTCCCTTCTGGCTTGCAGTTTCTGTTGAAAGATCAGCTGTTAACCTTATGGGGATTCCCTTGTATGTTTTTTATTGCTTTTCCCTTGCTGCTTTTAATAGTTTTTCTTTGTATTTAATTTTTGCTAGTTTGATTAATATGTGTCTTGGTATGTTTCTCCTTGGATTTATTCCATATGGGACTCTCTGGGCTTCCTCGAGTTGCATGACTATTTCCTTTCCCATGTTAGGGAAGTTTTCAACTATAATCTCTTCAAGTATTTTCTCAGACCCTTTCTTTTTCTCTTCTCTTCTTCTTTGGGACCCCTATAATTCGAATGTTGGTGCATTTAATGTTGTCCCTGTGACCTCTGAGATGTTGTCAATTCTTTTCATTCTTTTTTCTTTATTGTGCTCTGCCGTAGTTATTTCCACTATTTTGTCTTCCAGTTTACTATTCCGGTCTTCTGCCTCAGTTATTCTGCTATTGATTCCTTCTAGAGAATTTTTAATTTCATTTATTGTGTTGTTCATCATTGTTTGTTTGCTCTTTAGTTCTTCTAAGTCCTTGTGAAACATTTCTTGTATTTTTTTCATTCTATTTACAAGATTTTGGATCATCTTTACTATCATTACTCTGAATTCTCTTTTCAGGTAGCTTGCCTATTTTCTCTTCATTTGTTTGATCTGGTGGGTTTTTACCTTGCTTCTTCATCTGCTGCATATTTCTCTCTCTTCTCATTTTGTTTAACTTACTGTGTTTGGGGTGTCCTTTTTGCAAGCTGCTGGTTCATAGTTCCCTTTTTTTTTGGTGTCTGCCCCCAGTGGGTAAGTTTGGTTCAGTGAGTTTTTTACGCTTCCTGGTAGAGGGGACTGGTGCCTGTGTTCTGGTGGGTTGGGATGGTTCTTGTCTTTCTGGTGGGCAGGGCCATGTCCAGTATTGTGTTTTGGGGTTTCTGTGAAGTTAGTATGATTTTAGGCAGTCTCTCTGCTAATGGGTGGGGTTGTATTCCTGTCTTGCTGGTTGTTTGGCACGGGGCATCCTGCACTGGAGCTTGCTGGCCGTTGGGTACATCTGGGCCTTAGTCTTGAGACAGAGATTTCTGGGAGAGCTCTTGCCAATTTATATTACATGGGACCAGGAGGTCCCTGATGGTCCAGTGTCCTGTACTCGTCTTTCCCACCTCAGAGGTTCAGCCCTGACATTAGGCCTGAGCACCAAGACCCTGTCAGCCACACAGCTTAGAAGAAAAGGGAGAAAAAAAAGAAAGAAAGTAATAATAATAAATATTTTTTTAATTATTAACATAAAAGAAATTTAAATTATTAAAATAATAATTAAAAAGTAATAATAATACCAAAACAAAGAAGAGAGCAACCAAACCAATAAACAGATCTACCAATGATAACAAGTGCTAAAAACTATACTAAAATAAACATAAAATCAGAAACATGTCAGTTGCAGACAGCAAACCCTAAGTCTACAGCTACTCCCAAAATTCACTGCCTCAGTTTTGGGATAATTCATTTTCTGTTGAGCTATTCCACAGTTGCAGGGTACATCAAGTTGATTGTGGGGATTTAATCTGCTGCTCCTGAGGCTGCATAGAGAGATTTCCCTTTCTCTTCTTTGTTCACACAGCTGCTGGGGTTCAGCTTTGGTTTCGGCCCCACCTCTGCATGTAGGTCTCCCTCAGGCCTCTGTTCCTGCCCCGACAGGACAGGGTTAAAGTAGCAGCTGATTAGGAGGCTCTGGCTCACTCATGCCGGGGGGAGGGAAGAGTATGGTAGTTACAACTGGAATGCGGGGCGAGCCTGTGGAGGCAGAGGCCAGCGTGATGTTTCAACAGCCTGAGGTGCACCATGTGTTCTCCTGGGGAAGTTGTCCCTGGATCATGGGACCCTGTCAGTGGTGGGTTGCACAGGCTCCCAGAGGGTGTGGAAAGTGACCTGTGCTTGCACACAGGATTCTTGGTGGCTGCAGCAGCAACATTAGAGTTTCATGGTATCCATCTCTGGTATCCGAGCTGATAGCCACGGCTCACGCCTGTCTCTGGAGCTCATTTAGGCAGTGCTCTGCCTTCTGTGGGCAGACGGGGAAGGAATCCCCTCTTCTGGCACACCTTGAAACAATGCTCTCTTGCCTCTTAGACAGGTCCAGAGTTTTTCTTGGACTCCCTCCCAGCTAGCTGTAGTGCACTAGCCCCCTTCAGGCTGTGTTCTCTCAGCCAACCCCAGTCCTCTCCCTAGGATCTGACCTCTGAAGCCAGAGCCTCAGCTCCCAGCCCCCACCCACCCCGGTGGGTGAGCAGACAAGCCTGTCGGGCTGGTGAGTGCCGGTTGGCACTGATCCTCTGTGCAGGAATCTCTCTGCTTTGCCCTCTGCACCCCTGTTGTTGCGCTCTCCTCCGTGGCTCCAAAGCTTCCCCCCTGCCCAACTCCCATCTCCACCAGTGAAGGGGCTTCCTAGTGTGTGGAAACATTTCCTCCTTCACAGCTCCCTCCCAGAGGTGCAGATTCTGTCCCTATTATTTTGTCTCTGTTTTTTCTTTTGCCCTTCCCAGGTATGTGGGGATTTTCTTGCCTTTTGGGAAGTCTGAGGTCTTCTGCCAGTGTTCAGTAGGTATTCTGTAGGAGTTGTTCCACATGTAGCTGTATTTTTGATGTATTTGTGGGGAGGAAGGTGATTTCCACGTCTTTCTCCTCCACCATCTTGAAGGTCCCCCCGAAGTGATATCTTATTGTGGTTTTGATTTACAGTTCCCTGATGATTAGCCATGTTGAGCATCTTTTCATGTGCCTGATGGCCATCTGCATTTCCTCTTTGGAAAAATGTCTATTCAGTTCTGCCCGTTTTTAAATCAGGTTGTTTGTTTTTTGTATATTTAGTTAATATGAGCTGTTTATATGTTGACTATTAACCCCTTATTGGTCATATCATTTGAAAATATTTTCACCCATTCAGTAGGGTGTCTTTTCATTTTGTCAATGGTTTCCTTCACTGTGCAAAAGCTTTTATGTGTAGTTAGGTCCCATTTGTTTATATTTGTTTTATTTCCTTTACTTTAGGAGACAAATCCAAAAAATATTGCTGTGATTTATGTCAAAGAATGTTCTGCCCATGTTTTCCACTAGGAGTTTTATAGTATCTGGTCTTAATTTAGATCTTTAATCCATTTTGAGTTTATTTATATATATGGTATTAGAGAATGTTCCAATTTCATTCTTTTACATGTAGCTGTCCAGTTTTCCCAGTACCACTTATTGAAGAGACTCTTTCCTCCATTGTATATTCTTGCCTCCTTTGTTGTAGATTAATTGACCATAAGTGTGTGGGTTTATTTCTGAGCTTTCTATCCTTTTCCATTTATCTATGTGTCTGTTTCTGTGCCAGTACCATACTTTCTTGATTATTGTCACTTTGTCATGTAAACTGGGATAGCCACTGTGGAAAACATTATGGAGGTTTCTCAAAAAACTAAAATAGAACTGCCATAGAACCCAGCACTTCCACTCCTTGGTATATATCTGGAAAAAGACAAAAACACTAATTCCAAAATAGACATGCACCCCAATGTTCATAGCAGCATTATTTACAATTTCCAAGATATGGAAGCAACCAAAGTGTTCATAAAGGATAACTGGATAAAGAAGATGTGGTATATATATACAATGGAATACTACTCAGCCATAACAAAGAATGAAAATTTGTCATTTGCAACAACATGGATGGACTTGGAGGGTGCTGTGCTAAATTAAATAAGTCAGACAGAGAAAAATAAGTACTGTATAATATCACTTATATGTGGAATCTAAAAAACACAACAAACTAGTGAATATAACATAAAAGAAGCAGACTCACAGATATAGAGAACAAACTAGTGGTTGCCAGTGGGGAGAGGGGCAATGTAGGGGAGGGAGAGCGTACAAACTACTGAGTGTAAGATAGGCTCAAGGATGTATTATATGACATGGGGAATGTATCCAATATTTTATAATAACCATAAATGGAAAGTAACCTTTAAAAATTTTATAAAGAAAAAAAAAGTGAGACAGTCTTAGCTTTCTTACCTCCAGCTCTGTTTGAATTCCATCTATGTGAAGTTGGCATGCTACTTAACTTCCCTGACTCTGTTTTCATGGCAAGAGACATGAAGGCTTAATGTATGTTAAAGCACATGGGTCAATTCCTGGTACATAGTAGGTGCTCCACAAATGTTATTTCTTCTTTCTTCCCTTTTTTATCTTCTCTTCTTGTGTATGAATATCCGTGTTTGTCCTGAAAACATAGAAAGAAGTTGTGACTAGCAAGGCTGAAATATATCTGCTCCAAGAGCAGTTTTGCAGACGGTCTAAAGCAGAGCATTTGCAAAGGGGTATTTGTTGTTCGTTATAATTTCTCACACACTTTCCAGTTTACAAAGCACATTTACACACATCATCATAATTAATCCTCACAAAAACCATGCAAGGTGAAGCTTATTATCTCATTCTCTAGGTGAGGAAACTGAAGCTTACAGAGTCTTAGTGACTTTCTGAGGACATGTAGACAATCAGAATTGGCTTTTGGTCTTTTAATATGCTGTCTTTTGGTCTTTATTTGTTTTGCTGCCTCACACTGAATTTTAAGCTTAAAATCTTCCACCAAGCTTTCCCATTTTCCTGGCTACAGGCATGTCTTTAAGACTACAGGGCACTGATACAACTTCCTTTTTCTTATATTCCCTCTATGATACATGAAACTGATGCAGTCTTTGTGGATTCAGAAGTCCAGAGATTAGTTTGGCTGTTTAGGGAACAAAACATGTAGCCCACTCCTGTTGCCTTAATTCTGACCATCATCATCTCTTACTTGGACTATTGAAATAGGCCTCCTTCTTCTCCTTGCCTTACTGTTGACCTCTCATACCCCTGAGGATATTCTTAACGCTGCAAAACTCAACTCTGCTCAGATCCTTCCATGCTTAAAACAAAATAAAACATTGTTTCCCCATATCCTGCAGAACTGAGGTCTGAGCAACTTGGTCTGTGTCAAGGCTCCTCAGCTCCCATCATGTCCTGATAAGCATCCTGCCTTTTAGTAATACTCGTCTTGCCTTAAGAGCATTGAAGATGTTTTTCCTTCCTTCTAGGAATTCCTCCTTTTCATCTCCCTTGGTGAACTCTTTTTTCTTTTGCACTTCAAAACCTGGGTAGGATTAGATGACACTCAACTAAATCATGACAGAATTCCTCCCTATGCACTGCCATAGCACTTCTTACACTGTAGAGTAATTGCCTATTTTTTATGTCTGTATGCCTTGAGTGCAGGGTCTTTCCTTATCTCCTCTGTATTCCTATTGCTGTCTCTAGTACCTGACAGTTTTTCATCATTAAGTATAATAATACCTGTAGATTTTTTGTAGATGTTTGTTATTGAGTTAAATTCATTCTCCTTTATTCCTATTTTTCTGAGAATTTCCATTATGAGTGGGTGTTGAATTTTTTCAAATAATTTTCTGCATCAATAGATGTAATCATGTAACTTTTCCTGTTTAACTCATTAATATGGTGAATTACATTGATTGGCTTTTGAATACTGAATCATCCCTGAATAAATTCCATTTGGTTACAGCATATAACCAAATTCTTTTTACATATTGCTGAATTCTTTGCTAATATTTTGTTAAGGATTTTTGAGTCTATATTTATGAGGGATATTGGTTTGTAGCTTTTATTTTTGTATTGCCTTTGTTTTGTTTTGATATCAGTTTAAAATAATAGCTTTATAGAGTGAATTATGAAGTGTTCCCTCCTTTTCTATTTTCTGTAAGAGATTATTTAAAATTGGTATTAAATCTTATTTAAGCATTTGATAGAATTCTCCAATGAAGTCATTTGGGCCTGGAGATTTCTTTTTTAGGAATTTTTAAATTATAAATTAAATTTCTTAATAGTTATAGGGCTATTCAAGTTATCTATTTCATACTGTGTAAGTTGTAGTAATTTGTGTTTGTCAAAGAATTGATCTATTTCAGTTAATTTGTCAATTAGAGTTGTTCATAATATTTTCTATTTTCCATTTGATATCTTTATTTCTTTGTCACTCTTGGGAGAGGTTTATCAATTTTATTGATCTTCTCAAAGAACCAGCTCTTTGTTTCATTGATTTTCTCTATTATTACTTTTCTGTTTCAATGTCATTTATTTCTGCTCTTATTTCCTTACTTTTGCTTGCTTTGATTTAAAATTTTGTTGTTTTCTTGTTCATGAGGTCAGAGCTTAAATTACTGATTTAAGACTTTTCCTCTTTTCTAATGTGTGTATTTAGTGTTATAAAATTTCCTTTCAGCATTGCTTTAGCTATGGCTCATAAATTTTGATGAAGTCTATTTTCATTTTTCATTCAGTGAAATGTATTTTTAAAAAGTTTCCCTTGAAAATTCCTCTTAGTCCCATAGATTATTTATAAATTTGTTGTTTAGTTTTTAATTTATTTGGAGATTTTCCTGTTATCTTTCTATTAATGATTTCTAGTTTAGTTCCATTGTGGTCAAAGAACACAGTATGATTCCAATTCTTTTAAATTTGATAAAATTTGTTTTATAGGCCAATAGATGGTCTGTCTTTGTAGATGTTGGTAGGTACTTGACAATAATATTTATTCTACTCTTATTTGATAGAGCATTCTATAAATGTCCATTTTGTGTCCTGTTGATTGCTGGCATTGTTGAGTTCTATACTGATTTTCTATCATTGTTGTATTGTTGAAATATCCAACTGTAATTGTGGATACTTCTATTTCTCCTTTCAGTTCTATTTTTTATTCTATTCTGTTTTTTCTTTCAGTTTTTGCTTCACTTATTGCAGCTCTGTTACTTGGTGCACGGATATTTATATTTATCTTGCTATGTCTTCTTGGTAGACTGACCATTTAACATTGTATGATAATGATAATATTCCTCTCCATTTCTGGTAATTTCCTTTGCCCTGAAGTGTACTTATCTGAAATTAATATAGGTACTCCTGATTTCCTTTACATTACTGTTTGCCTGATACATCTTTTTTCCATCCTTTTTCTTTCAACTTGCCCATATTGTTATATTCAAAGTAAGTTTCTTACAGACACTGTATGGTTAGGTCATGTTTTTTAATCCACTCTACCAATCTGTCTCCACAGAACTACTGACATTATACCAGTTAGGAGGATGAGGGACTAGTCAATTTGCCAGAGTTAGTAAGAGTCCATGCCCCACCCCCCAATGTCTCTACTGAAACCACAGTTGGTAGGTGGATGGGAGGTTCATTACTACTGAGAAAGAATGAAAATATCAGCTCCTTACTGAGCCTTCTCTGATTTACCCTGGCAGTGGAGTTGGGGTACCTTGCTCAGCCTGGAGAAGATGGAAATCTAGGCTCCTCACTATGCCTTTGTTGGTATAGATGGGGTAGGTCCACAATTTTTTTCTATGGTGTTTGGCTATAGTAGACCATTTACTTTCTAAACGTTTTCTGTGTGGTTAGGCTGCCTTTTTCCTAGTCCTTTGTCTAGAGAGAAGAGATTTTTGTTGGGTTTTGTTTGTCTGCACCTGCTGGCCTTTCAGAGGTTTCGGCTTCTCTAGCACATATTCTGACATATTGTGGCATATATGAGGCAAAAAGAAAACCCATGGAACCCACCACCATATCATTCTTTGAGTCCTGTCAGTCTTCTGCTTCTTTCCCCAGTTAAGAGTGTTCTTGTATTTGTTCAATGTATAATGTCCAGGATTTTTAGTTGTATTTAGCAGGAGAATTAGGGAAACATATGAATATCATCTTACTAGAAGCAAAAGATTCTGAATGGAAATAGTGCAAATGGGGTTTGGAGGTGCTCACAGGGACAAAAAATCATTTAAACACAAGATAGCTTATTACATTTAAAAACTAGACATAGCTCTGAGATTCCTAGCTACCAAGACAGAAGTAATATACTGACTTAACATTTTTTTCCCCTGTATTTGAGAAAAAAAAAAACAGATCTGTTAAATGAGAAGGAAGTTTTCCCTAGCCCCACGTTCTAGGAGGGAATATTATATGTATTCCTTATATAAGAGAATTGTTTAAATTCATGGTTGGATATTTTTAAACTAGTATTTTGCAAAAATATTAGAATGTTTCTCATAAGTAAATATTTCTTACACTAACTGTTCATAGAAGCTGAAGGCATGACCTATTTGGTCATGACACTTCTAATGGTAGTTAAGCTAATAAAATTCAAGTTTATTGTTTTTGGGTATTCATCTTATTGTTTAGTGGTCAGAGAAATGGATAGTAAATTAGTTCCTCTTGTTGTCTTTTTCAGATACTGGATATCTTAGTTGTTTGGCATGAGTGTTTGGCAGGCTGAATTGCCAGAAGGTTTCAAGTTAGTCTCTTGAAAATTTTCAAGTTAGTCTCTTGATTAGTGCATGGAATGAGTATAACCTGGTGTGTTATTTCATAAATATCTATAGCACATGTTTGATATAACTATTATTTTAATACATATCTAGAACAGAATTTTCAGGTTAAATAAATGCTCGTTTCCAGAAAAAATCTTTTTTTTTTAATAGAGAATGTTATGGGTGAGGTGGGATAAAAACAACATTTGTAGTGGGATAAAAATAACATTATAGAATACCTACTCTGCACCAGATATTATACTAGACGTTGTATGTATATTACTCTTAACTTTTAAAATAACTCTGTGAAGTAAGTTTTATTATTCCCATTTTATAGATGGAGAGTCTATATTACCAGGGGAGGTTAAATCCGTTGCTCAAGGACATACAGCTAGGATGTGTCAGATTTGGAATTCTATATCCAATCCTGTCTCCTACTCCTGCCCTTATATATGGACCCTATGCTTCAGCCAATTTGCTTTATTGAAGGTGAAATTGGAAGAGAAAATGGATGTGAAATATTTGAAAAGAAGGAAGTGAATGGAGGTGAAAACACACAGAGAGACTCAAATCTGTACGTTTAGCTTCTCAGAGGCAGTTTAAATTAAAGTTATGACAAAGGAGTTTGGAAGAACTGGTTCAATGGTGACTTAATCTTTCTGTGAATTTAATTTTTACAACCTTTATTTGGTTTAACAGGAATCATCAATTATTTGTAGTACTTAGGGGTGCTTTATGAGATGTCAAAAAGAGTTTGGGCATTTTTCGTATAAGTGTATATTGCCAACATATGTATGTGTGTGTGTACTCTAAAATGAAATTATTACTTTGATAATGGATTAGTTAAAATATAGATCTCCTGTAAGCTCAAAGATCATTGGCCCAATCTCTTATTTGATCAGTAGGGAGCTGATGCCACAGGAGAATAAGTGACTTGACTAAGGTTTCATAGTGATTAGCAGTAAAGCTGGGACTGGAGCTCAATCTTTCTGAATCCCAGTCCATTACTCCCTATTAAAACAATCTAATGACTTTCAGAATAATTCTATTTTTCTCAAGATAAGACTTTGCCTAATTTTAAATGTTATTTAAAATTTCCAATTCCTTATTCTTATTAGCTTAATATTTTACAGTGTTATACTTCAATCATTGCGCTTGAAATTAGGGCCTAGGAAGATACAATTGAAAAGTACCAATTGCCTTACCTAGAAGGACCTTATACAGTATAAAGTCTACTCAACTGTGAGCTCCTAGGGGAAAGGAATATATCTCAATTTTTTAGAAATTTTCAGCACTTGGCTTAGAGCCCAGTTGAATTTTGGTTGAATGACTGAATGAATGAAATTCAAATAAGTCATAACACTATTCAATGTTAGAATTGGAAAAAGACCTTAAAAAACCATCTAGTCCAACACGTTAACTTTAAATATGAGGAAACAGAAAAAATAAAAGACAGTATATGGCGTAATGTCATGCAAATTAAAAATATAATTCATTTATACATATTTTTTACCATAAAAATAAAACTGGCCTTTTTCAGGCCATATTCAGATTTCATAGTAATCTTGCACTGCACAACTCCAGGTAGTACTGCTCATCTTATAGTTGATGTGAGTGTTGCTTTCACAGATGTGTAGCTGTGCATAGTGGTGCAGTACATGAGATAGGTATTATTGCTCCTACTTTACAGATAAGGGAACAGGCCTAAACAGGAAGTTACTTATCCAAGATCAGATGAATTATGTGTAGCAGAACCAGTATTAGACCCCTGTTTTCTTATAATTCAGTACTTTGTTTTTCTTATAGTGCTCCTGTCTGAAATATGCCATTTAATCCCCCATGCCTTACCCTATAACACATTCTAGACAACGTTTAAAGCAGAGACCCAAACACGCACTGTTTATAGCTGTATTTCTGAATCTGTCTTCTTGGTTTTCAATCCTTTTCCCACTTTCCCATTTCTAGTTTTGTCTTTTCTCTATGGCTCCTGCTGTCTTCCAACTATAACCTTGGCTTGCCTTCATCCTAGGTTTTCCTTCTACCTTTGGCTGCTTTCACAATTCAACCTCATTCCCTGTCACCTCCTACCTTTGTTTACTTTCACTCTGGCAAATGCCTTCATTGTCCTGATTGGCTTTTAGACATGATATCATTTTTAATTCTAACGTAAGACTTAACAGAATTTCCCTTGTATATTCTCCTACTTTTTCTGACTTTCCTCTTCAAGTCCTCCCTGAGAATCATCTTGCCATCTAGCACAAATTCATTCCCCACATGCTGTCTCTGGGTGATTCATCCTTCCCATCACACAGGCGGGCACACCAACACCTACACACACAGGTGAATCTGCTCCAGTGTATATTTTAACTACAGATTTAGTCAGAAGTAATTAAGCCTTTCTGTAATGGGGATGGGCACCAAGTTTTAAAAATTCATGTTGTTTCATACATACCAAGTATGGTTTGTGCCACCCTGGTTTGCAGAGTAAGAAGGAGCCCCTAGTGTAGTTAGATTAATTAATAGAAAGAGAATAAACTTAATGTAGCCAGCGAAGTGCAAGAAATGGTGCTTCCCCCCTATATCTCATTCAGATGGAATGGCCATCCTGGGATTGCGGCAAGGGATGCCAGTTGCATTTTAATCACAGAGTTGATGGTTCCCTGCTACACCAGATGGAAGGGCCTTTGTAGAGCGAGTCTCACTCACCGCCTTTGTTGATTTTTTTCTCTGATGCTGGTTAACAAAACCTGACAGGAGACAAAAGTGATGAGGTTGTGTTTTGATCCCATGGATTTTATTCCCTATTCTGCTGCTTGACTTGTGAGCTCAGTCAGATCTTGACTCCTGTAAAAAAGATACTTCTTCAGGCACTTGAACAAATGAAGGAGAAAGGATGAGACTGGAGGAAAGAAAAGATTCTTCTTCCTCTTCCTGTAGCATCCTTGTGGTTACTTTATTGCCTACAAAGCATTTTCACTTCCATTATATCACTTAACCATTATGATAATTCAGTAACAGAGGTATTGTTATCCCCATTTTAGTGAAATAAAAAATTGAGATTATGACACTTAAGCTTTTATAGATTTAGCAGTGATGATCAGCGACTTACTAGTATTAAGGCAATAATAAAGTAAAGGAGTTATTTGTTCTCTAGCTATTCAAAAATACAGAATTATGGATCTAGTAGCCTTCCAACACCTCATCTCACTTGATGGAAATGGAAACTAATATTCAAGCGGTGTAATGGAGGGCAGTGTGGGATATTAAAAGAGCATGGGCTTTGGAACTACTACTGGTAAAGTTTTACTTCTACATTTATGTCCTTGGACTCTGGGGGCAAGTCCAAGTTTCACTTTCCCTATTTGTAAAATGCAAGATTGGACTGGTATAAACTGAGACCCCTACAGCCTTGAATCCTCTCCACCCCAGAGCCCAGATTTCTCACCATGTAGGCTAAAAGTCTTTTTTTCGTACTTCCTGTGGGTGGTAGTGGCTCATTTCGGGGAACCCAAATTCTTTAAAATGATTCTCAAGAATGTAGACTGGAAGGATGAGTCCTGAATTGAAATTAATAGAGACCAAACACTTGAGGAACTTTTAGAATGTTATCGCACAGGAAAATAGCCAGAATATTGGGAAATTACAATAAGGTACACATGCGAATATGGGATTGATATGAAAATTTCATTCTCAGGCACAAAGTACTACTCTACCAAATGCCTTGCCAAGCCCTAGAACAAGGTTCTGAAATAAAGAGATGAATCATTGGGAATCAGTTCCAGTGTTTTCTGCCTTCATCAAAACCATTTGATTTAGTGGTGCTTGTCCCTCAAAATCTTCTCCTTCGACTTTTTCTCCTTCAAAGAAGAATCATTTATTACCTTTTCACTATAATTAGATGATTTGAGGGGGATAAACATCAGACCTTCACAGCTGTCAAGGCCTTGATTTATAGGAAAATTATTTGTTCTAATTATACAGAATGATTCATAGCTTATGCAAATGTGTGATTTATTACTAGACCATGTCTTTTATATGTAGGCTCCATTCCCTTTAGTTTTTAGTTAAGTACTTCCTAGAAATAGTAATATTATTTAGATCAAGCTGCAGGATTATTTTCGTCCTACTCCTGACAGCCTATAATAATAATGGCATGCATTCATTCATTTGACAAAAATTCACCGAGCAATCTCTGTGAACAAAACACTGAGGATATAGAAATGACGGTCACTTTTGCTGATATAGAGAACATGGGGGAAGGGCCTATTCTACAGCATTGTAACATCCCTTATCTCATGTGAACCTCACAGCAGCCTTGTAAGGCAGATAAGGCAGCTCTTATTCTGAAAGTTTTACAGGTGAGAAGACAGACTCACAGAGGGCAAGTGACCTACCCAAAGTCACTTAGTATAGGAATTACAGAAACCCACTGGAGTAATCCACAATTCCTGGCAGCCAGTGTCAGCCTGCCTATATTCAGTGTGTGTGTGTGTGTGTGTGTGTGTGTGTGTGTGTGTGTGTGTGTGTGTGTGTAGAGGTTGGACTGGGCATGATATTAGGGCTGGGGATTATTGCTTCCATGTGTGAAAGAATGGAAAAGTTATTAAATTTTCTCAAAATGGCTCCACAGCTTATCTACCTGACACAAAGCCTTACACTCCACTTAAGGCATATTAAGGCTGGTGTTAAAATGCCAGTGTTCTTTGGGAGGGATGCACTACTTAATCTGTTACTTGTTATTCATTTATTAATTCATTCGTTTGTTCTTTCATTCAGCAAGCCTTATTAGAAACTTTCCAGTGCCTGGTCTTGAAGTAGGAGCTAGGTACCAGAAGAGGAGTGGAAGGTGGCAGTTATTGTGGGATGTGATACAAGTATCAGTTGGACATGGTGTGTCTCTTTGTGGAACCCACTGCCTATCTTCGGTATTTCCATTTATTGACATGCTAAGCCTTCTATGTTCAAGCTTCTGAGAATTACATGTAGGAAAATGATCTTTTTTTTTTTTTCTATTTCTGGATTGGGTATCAACTCCAAGCCTCCTTCCTTTCTTCCTCTGCTGGTGTGTACCTGTGTTACCTTACTAGACATCGAGTTCTTTGAAATCAGAGACATGTTTTCCATCTCTGTCTTCAGTGCCTGATACATAATAAGTTCTCAACAAATGTCTGATCTGGGAATGACAGAATGTATTAACACACTGTTAAAGTTACCTTCACTTCTTTCTCTTAAGGCTTCCACCATTCTGGCCCTGACTTAATTCTTCTTTGTTCTCCAGAGTCAAAGAAGGTGTACTCAGGCTTAGAATCTCTTCTTCAATCCAAAAATAACAAAAAATCTTCCTCTCTTATTTGTAAACCTTGCCAAAGGTCCCAACTCTTACCCTGTGACTTTCCGAGAGCTAAAGAAGGAATATAAAGGAGTATATTAATATGAACATAGTGTAACCTTGGACAAGTCACTTAGCCTCCCTGAGACTTAGTTTCTTTCTCTGTAAAATAGTAAAAATCTCTACTTCTTGGTTTGTATTTGTAACCAAATGGGAGCCTATATTGCCAACTTCTATTTCAAAATTCACCCCAGGGATCAGCTCTTCCAGGAAGTTTTCTCTGACTCCTACCCTCCAGGCTGTCTTGGTTGCCTTCTCATTTTTTCAGTTACCTGGTTTCCCTCCGTTAGATACTTACAGCATTCATTCTCTGATTTAATTTGTCTTTATATTCTACTATACAGTAGAATTTCAGATTGTCTCTTATTGTTCTTTGTGTTCACTCATAGTCATCCAGCATATGTTTATTGAGCACCTATTACATGTCAGGCACTGTGCCAGATGTTGAGAGTTCAGCAGTGAGTAAGATCAACACAGCCTCTGTCCTGAGGAGTTATAGTATTTAGTTTATAGTCAGCACAGAATAGGACTCACTGTTTGTTGGATGAATTAATAAAAACTGAATGAATGCATAAATCAATTAAACTAGTTGGTAACTATAGAGAGCTATTTGGATGTTAGTTATTTATACTCTAAGTCTATTCAATTGAAATGAGGATTTGATTCAATGTTCAATATAATCTTCCCAGAGTCTTCTTTAGATTGATCCATTAGTAATAAAGGAAACTTCATGGACACCCAGCTCCTGAGTCTCTAAATTTTGTTCGAAAGAAAGTGAAAATTTCCAATTCATGGTAAAAATTAGGTTGGTCATATAATAGTTGCTTTACAATGTTGTGTTAGTTTCTGCTGTACAATGAAGTAAATCAACTATATGTATATGTATATCGGTCTCAATTCTTTTATCTGTAAAATACATGGGACTGAATTTAATATTCATTACCCCTTCTCTGAGTCTATGTGCAAGGTTTGAAGAATATTTGAAAATTTCCATGCAGCCTCATTAATTAAATGTTCTTTATCTGATTGGGCATATTTGAGGAGGCTCTAACTTTTTTCATTGTTTCATTTATGGCCAAACTCTGACATAAAAGAAAATGAGAAATTCTAGTGGAAACATATCATTAACTTTATTGCCCCAAAAGCATGTGAAAGATTCTATTTTATTAATTTTATTGTTTTTCTTGCTGTTAGCTAAAGTTGATTGAAGGGGATGAAGTAGGGTCAAGTGAAGAGGGCTAAGGCTCTTATTTAGAAAGATTTCTGGAAAGATGTCCTTGCTAGTTACCATATCATACCATAACTTTGTAGTTGGTTAGCCATATTAATTTTGAAGTACATCTGCTGCCTGTGTCATCATAAAGGGCACATTAGTGGCATAATATTTGCCAACTTCTGATTGGAATTTAACAGTTTTTCTCATTGTTAATGGTTTAGGAGGGCCATAACATTATTTAAAAATCACATCTTAAAGAATGTGTCAATGAATGGTGACACTGTATGGAAAATAGCCCTTAAGTAAAAGTTCTTTTTGGTGCCCTTAGCTGCCTTATCCATTTGTGTAGGATCATTCATTTGTCTCCCATTCATAAACATTTATGAAGCACTGCTGCTTGCCAGGCTCATTGCTAGATGCTGTGGATACAAAGACAAAAATGGAAGAGTTGATTCATCTTAAACTGGCTTTTCCTGGTATGTGTCCCTACATGAACATCTACTATGTGCCTAACTATATTAGTGCCAGTGGGGGATGGTGGAAATGAGTGCCACTGAGCACCTTGGGAGGGTTCTTCTCTGTGTCTTCAGCACACACACAGCATAGTACCTGGAACAGAGGAAGCACTCAGCAAATACTTGAGAGAGGAAATGAATGCATGAGTGATCATTCCTTTAGGGGTCCTTATCCTGTTAGTTCTGGGAATTAATCCTTAATACACAATCAGAGAGCCCACAATCAGAGGAGAACATGTTTTATATGTGAAGTGCTAAAATAGAGTCACGTGCATGAAGAGAGAACAATTAATTCTGCCTGTGAAGAGATCAGGTAGATGAAAGAACATTAGAAGATATAGAAGATGGCAAAAGCACATTCTCTGTGCTTAGAGACTACTGAGGCCTCATATAATCATAGGGTGGATGTGGGGGGAAGGGGTGACAGATGGGAGAACAGCAGGAAATATCCCAGAAATACAGATTACATAGAGTTTCAAACTCCATATTAAGTAGTTGATCTTGACCCAGTAAGTGATGAGAACATATTAAAGAGTTTTAAGCAGAGGAATGACATATCTTTTTTTGTGTTTTACAATTCATTCTAGCATTGGTGTGAAGGGTGGTTTGGAGTAGGGCAAAACTGGAGGCAGAAACATCATTTAGTCCAGATGGAAGGCAGACTAGAACGATATCAGTTGGGATGGAAGAAATGGATTCTACTTTGAGTTGGAAGCATAATCAGACAAAAGATTTGGCTGAAGAGAAATTGAACATGATTTTAGAGTGAGGTGAAAGAACCAATGGAGGGAATATGATTGGAAATGTATGAGGGAGAGGGTATAATAGATGGAGGATGTCCCAGGAAAGACTGGAAGGATTGGAATCCAGAACGTAGGGTGAAGGGCTAGTATTGGGCAAAAGGAGAAAAGGAAGAGAAAGATGTGATTTTAAAAAATTTGTTTCTTATTAAAATAAGAGGTTATGTCTATGGGTCTCAGCATTTTTTGTACTACATTGTTCAGCCACCCCTCTGAATTGTTTCAAAAGACAGTGTCCAGGTTCACCAATGGGTGATATCATCTTTTTCATTCATTCAACAATAGTCTTTGAACACCCACTCTGTGCCAATCTCCACGCTGTGCACTGAGGGTATAGCAGTGAATCAGACCCAATCTCTAGTCCTAAGAAGCTCCTGGTCTATAAGGGAAGACTGTTGTATAAATAAGTCAGTGTACTAAAATGTTACAAGTGCTTTAACAAAACTCAGAAATAACTATTCCTACCTGAGTTGAGGGGTAGGATAGACAAAAAGCTTCATAAAAGGTAGATGTAGATGTACTAGAGCTGAATTTTGAAAGTGTGACTGCCTTGACTTTTACTAGTTTAGGATAGTGTGTTTGGCAGAATTCTAAGATGCTCCCCATGACTCTTTATATCCTCCCATGATGTACATGTCCTGGATAATTGAGTGTAGTTGGAATCTGTAAATAGATTAGAAATCACTCTCCCTGACTATGTTAGGTTATATTGCAAAATGGATTTTTCAAATGTCATTAAGTTCCCAAATCAGTTGACCTTAAAATAGGAAAATTATCTGAATGGGCCTGACCTAATTACATGAGCTTTTAAACTTGGGTATAGAGGTGAGAGATGGAAAAAGTCAGAGATTCTAAGTACCATGAGAAGGATTTGGTATGCTGTTATTGACTTGAAGATGGAGGGGTGCATGTGGCAAGAAATGTGGGTGGCCTCTAGAACAGCCCCCAGCTGGCACCCAGCAAGGAAAATAGGTACCTCAGTTCTATAACCAGAAGGAACTGAATTTTGCCAATAACAAGAATGAGCTTGAAAGCAGATTTTCCCCGAAAGCTTCCAGCCCAGCTTAATTTCAGCCTTGTGATATTCTGAGCAGAGAATCCAGCCATGCCATGCCATGCTTCAGACATACAGAACTGTGAACTAATAAATGAGTGTTGTTTTAAGCTGCTAAGTTTGTGGTAATTTGTTACACAGCAATGGAAAACTAATACAGATGGCTTTGCAACTGAGTCTGCCCTAGTGAGACCTGAAGTGTTTTTTTGTAGAGCAAACTTGGAATTGGGCAGATTTACTGAATGGTTTATTCTTTCCTTGAAGGTTATTTTTGTTATATAAGTAACCTCTTCTTTTCTCCTCAAAATGTTTGAGCTAAATATTTCTACTTTATTGTGGCCACCAAATTAAACTATTCCTTTGAAAACTTCTTTTTGAAATAATAATTACACAATTTGAAGATGTTGTTCACTTTTACTCTTATTGCTTTTTGTAAGCTCCCAAAACTATATGTTGAATGAATAAATGAATGATCCCATCAAACATTTCTGAAAGATCTGAAATAATAGTGATTAATTCCTCCAGCTATATGGAGAACTACAACTACCTGTGCAAGACTTTATATAAAGTCAATTTAGAGCTTTGACTGGTATTACCTCATCTGTACTATTTCCCATGTAGGACTCAATACTTTGCCTAACCGTGAAATAGTGTTCCTAGGGGTTCTGTGCTCGGCCCTCTGTTCTTCTCACTTTATCTCTTTTCCTGAGTGTCCTTATCTAATGTCATGTCTTTAAAGGCCATAAACCGATGACTTTCAAAATTCTTTCTGTAACTTCAGATCAGAGCCTGGATAGAACCAGTATTTAAATAGAGATCTTAGATTTTCCCAAACTAGTCTCTTCTCCCTTGATTATTCCCTCCAGAGAGTCCTATATTGAGAAGGGGTTTCTAGCCAAGAAAAAAAGGAAGCATTTTCTTATGTCAAACATTTTAAATTTGAAACCAAATGTATTACTGAAAGATGATTTCTCCAGGAAAGTTTTCACGTGTGTAGGTCTCGCTGGCAGCCAGGTGAGGTGACCAGTCTGCCTGGAGTAGATTCCACAGAGTTGCCTATAATTTGCATTGCAAAATTATTCTGAGGTGCCCCTCCGTATCTGAAGTAAAATTTAGATTTGGACACTCAAGGAAGGAGTGCAAAAAACCCAAGAGGGACAGTTTGATAATAGATGATACTGGAGTAGTGAATAATGAGGCAGACACTGTCTATAGGAATTTCAACCATGTAAATACCAAACAGAGAGGGACTGGCCCTCTGGGAATGAGTAGGTGAAGCCAGATAAATCCAGAAATAATGTGTAGGTTGATTTATCAAGGAATATAATCATATAACCTGCCACACCTGTGTCTATTGGTCTATGGCAGCAACTCCTTCTAAATTTAGTGGCTACCTCCCAGAAAAGTTCTCTGTGGATCCTACACCAATATCAGTCTCCTGTCCACCAGAGAACACAGTTACTTCCCACAATGTCACATCACATCTTTTCCAGAAAGTGTGGGCACTTCCTGCCCTGTGCACAACTATTGAGGGAATATGTGTACACATTCTGAGATGGCGAGGCATGGTCCAGTCTCTACTAGTGAATATAGCCTTAAGTATTCCACATTTTAAATACCTCATCTTAATAAAATAATTCCGTCCATCTTATATGACCTAATTTTATCCCAAATATCACTGCTGCTCCTCCTCCATATCAAAAACCGTCCCTCAATGATAAATATCTTCCATTAAAAATACCCTCATGTAACACAGTATTTCAGAGAATGGGCTTTGAAGTCAGGCAGGACTAGGTTTAAATTCTGCCTCAGCCACTTATAGATATATAACTTTAGGCATCTTGTTTCCTCAATATGAGCCTCAGTTTTCTAATCTTTAAAATGGAGACAATACATATTACCAGGCTTATAGTAAGTATTCATTTAAATTATATATGTATATATGTATCACATTTAATATAATAACATACCTATTGAAGGACTTCAATAAATTCCAGTTTTAAAATATTTTATAAATATTTATTTTATTTTTATTATTTTTTTTTTTTGCGGTGTGCGGGCCTCTCACTGTTGTGGCCTCTCCCGTTGCAGAGCACAGGCTCCGGACGCGCAGGCTCAGTGGCCATGGCTCACGGGCCTAGCCGCTCCGCGGCATGTGGGATCTTCCCAGACCGGGGCACGAACCCGTGTCCCCTGCATCGGCAGGCGGACTCTCAACCACTGCGCCACCAGGGAAGCCCTATTTTATAAATATTATCTTTCATTTTAACAATCCTCATTATAAATATTGATCAATCTTATATATCCTCATATCAAATACCCTAGTTTGACCTCAGATATTATTCCTGTCTCTTAACTATTAACCAGATATTCAAAATTACCTTAAATTTACCTAATTTTAAATCTCCATGTGTTTTATCTTCCATCTTACATGTTCCAACCAAAATACATCTTAAATAGCATGCATTTTAATTGTCCTACTTTAGTCTTAAATATGTTCTACTTCAAATCCCCATTTCAGTTTAAATAACCTTCACCATAAATACCATTTGTAGAGGACATCTACTGTTTTAGTTTCCTCGCATTCTTTCCTCCCTTCTTGTAATAATTGATCTTACCTTTGGATAACAGTTCTTCCTTTATGCCTTGTGATTCTGATGGGGTTTTAAATTGTGATTTTCCATCCCTCCCATAACAGAGGCTGCCATTTGACCCTGGCCTCACCTATCATGGTCCCCCATCCACTTCGCCACAGTGATAGGTTCAGCAGTGAGCAAGTGACACATGCTGGAGGGACCAGTAGGGACTTTTTGTTCTGAAGCCGGGAAGGAGAGGTCTCTCTTTCTCTTTGAAGTATAAGCCATAAAGGATAGAAACCTGGAGCTGCTGACAGTTATATCTCCTTTGTCATGAATGAGACTGAGAACATGAGTCCAACATAGAGACAGAATCTGAAATGAAAGGAAGAGAGAGAGAGTTTTGAGGGCATTGTTTGTGTCTATGATCTAGTTCTGCAACTTGTTCTCCCTAATTTTAAGAGCCAATAAATTTTCTTATTTTAAAAGCTGGTAGCTGGGGACTTCCCTGGTGGCGCAATGGATAAGAATCTGCCTGCCAGTGCAGGGGGCACGGGTTCGATCCCTGGTCCACATACTGCAGAGCAACTAAGCCCGTGGGCCACAACTACTGAACCTGTGCTCTAGAGCCCGCGTGCCACAACTACTTAGCCCACGTGCCGCAACTACTGACGCCCTGGGTGCCTAGAACCCATGCTCTGCAACAAGAGAAGCCGCTGCAAGGAGAAGCCTGTGCAGTGCAACAAAGAGTAGCCCTCGCTTGCCACAGATAGAGAAAGCCTGTGTGCAGCAATGAAGATCCAATGCAGCCAAAAAAATAAAATAAAAATTAAATCAAAAAAAAAAATAAAAGCTGGTAGCTGGCCTTCAGTCATGTGTAATGAGAATAATACACATGTATAAATCTTAAAGATATTTTCTAAACTTAGGTCTCTTATCTGAGGTTTTCTTCTGGACTCAACCTTAAGACATTATGCTAATGGTGAAGATTATTTTAAACTAAAATCATGATTTTAGAGCATATTTAAAGGAATTCTTAGCTGTGTCAGTTGGAAACAGAGTTGGGATTATAACAGAACATTGTTTCTGAGTTTCAGACTCCAGGTGTAGTCATATTTAGAGACATATAGATTCAGGAATATCTGATATTGCACCTGTTGTGAATATAAGCCAGAATGTCAGGCAGCCTGCATTCCAGGACCAGCTTTACTCCCAATTTGCTGTGGGATCTTGAACAAGTGCTTTCCGTCCAAGGGTTTCAATTTCAAAATAAAGTAGTTGGACTTGATTTTCTCTTCCAGCCCTAATAGACTGAGTTTTTGAGGCCTAGATTGGTTCCTAGGCAAAAAGGTAGCAATATCAACAATATTACCTGGCAGAGCGTGCATTGACGCAATCTGAGTCGACTTAAAATCTAATAAGATAAAAGTTTTGAAGTATATTGTCTCAAAAGATTTTTTTACATATACATCTTAAAAGTTGTATAAAATAAATCATACCATTAACCACATTCCAATGTACAGTCTTGCTCATAAGAAAAATGACTTTGTAAACTTCAATATATTCTCAAATAAATTGGCTATTCATAAATTATATATACACATATACATGCATATACTTACACATATGCATGCATATATATACATGCATGTATATATGCATATGCATGTATGTGAGTGTGAGAGAGAGAGATGCATTCAGGCTGATATTTCATTTCGCTCCAAGTAGAATTTGTGACTACTTCCATAAACCCCCAAGAATCACCTATTTGTGAATGCCCCATGTTTTTGCACATGATGTTACCCCTGCTTGAAATAGTCTTCCCACTTTTAACCCCCAGCAACTCTATTATTGAGTTTTTTATATTACATTGTAATGCTGTGTATAATCCTACTTTTTCTACTAAATCATGAACTCTTTGAGAGTACGATTATGTTTACTCTATCTCTTAGGCCCAGTTAGAAGCCTGGCAAAGAATATTTGCTTGGTGAATAAGTGTTAACTACCTTTAAACTTAAGCAAGCCACTCCTGGTCTCCTGTAGTTGAGTCTTGTCCATATGCAGTTCCACTGAGAAAGATCACGTTATGTTAGATAGAAGTCCATGGTTGGAGGGAGGGCTTCAGAGACCCAGAGTTGGGTATCAGAGTCTAAGCAAGACCTTTGCTCCTCCAATTCAACAGTCTTCCCAGGATTCTCTGTAAGAAGGAAGCTTCTTCCAAGCATCTGATACAGGGATAGGAGTATGCTGCTCCAGGGACAATTTCATTCTCCCTATGCAGTGATGCCTCTTATAGTAAAAATGAAAGTGTACAGCATGGCCCTGGACACATAGTAGGCATTCAATCAATGAAAATGCATTTCTTCTTATTATTGATTTGTGTAACTACCCCGATCTGCTGTTAGATTATGAATTCTTGAAGGATAATGGTAGTTTCTTATAATTTTTTGTGCTTCCCACAGATTCAGATTCAAGCAAATTTATTGAATACATTTTATGTGCCAGTCACCATGTCAAGTATTTGCTTATTTATTATCTCATCCAATCCTCTTGACAAATATCTGAAGTACATTTTTTCATTTTATTTTTTGATGAGCAGACTTAAGCTTAGATATATCAAGTAATTGGTTCCAGATAACACAGCTACTTAGTGGTAGTGTTCACCCTGTCCTTAAAGTGATGTTCTTCGCAGTGACATAATACCAATACCTAACCAAGTGCAGTGGGCATTTTATGCTTTCATAATTGTTGTGAAAGAATTAGAATCGATCTTTTGCTGAAAATGATAAATACTTGTTAATGTGCTATACAATTTTGTTTGAGCTTTAAAACTTGTGTAAATTGATGTGGAGAGATTTATAGAATATAAAAAGTAAAACCAGGTGATATGTGTGTATAATACGATTTTATTTTTTAAATACATACAAATGTACAGGAATATCTAGGAAAAATATGGAGGAATACGTATTGAAGTTTTAACAATTTTTATGAAATGTAGGATTACCAGTGATTTTTATCTTCTCTGTGCTATATGTTTCCTCTCTTTTTCCAAGCATATTTTATGTACTGAGTATTATTAGTATAATAACAAATTTAAAGTTTAAAATAATTAATGCCAAGAAGTGAACCATTTACTCCATGGATATTCATAACGACATAAATTCTAGGGATTGATGGAACAGATTTTTTACAAAATCTGAATACTGCAAAATGTACAATGGGGATGTAGAAAATACTGGATTTGCATGTCCTTTCCAATCACTTGACAAACCAGGATATTTCTAAAGAAAGTGTTGACATGATAGTGAACATGTATGACCTAATATGCTTTTAAAAACAGCACACCAACATTTGTCTTTCCATTGACACATTTGAAAACATGTCAAAATCTAATTTTGATTAGAGAAAAGAGTGTGACACATCTAGATTATAAATGCAAATCCCAGTAGATATTTGAGTTCATCTAATCAAATATGTTATTTTTAATTGCCATGGAACAAGATGATCTTGTGCAAATGAGGCATTGAGTTAATGACAGAACTTTGTATTTACATAGAGATTTTCTATGAGCTTAACATACTTCATGAATTAAAAGAAGTTCTATGTCGGTGCAATTACTTTGGAAAACTCTTTGACAGTGTCTTCTAAAGCTGAGTGCATACCTTGTGACCTAGAAATTACACTCCTAGCATATACTCAACAGAAATGTATATTTATGTTTACCAAAAGACATGTTCATAGCTGCACTATTTATTACAGCCTCAAGCTGGAAAATACCCAACTGTCCATCAACAATAGAATAGGTATAGAATGGATAAATTATATTATTATCATGTCATAATGGAATGTTATGCAGCAATGAGAATGAATTATCTACACCTACAGGTAACAATATGGATAAATCTCACAAACATACAGTTGAGTGAAAACAGCCAATACAAAAGAGTCCAAACTGTATGATTGCATTTGTACGTTGTGCAACATCATGCAAAACTAAACTATGCATTAGACATCACAGCAGTGGTTACCCTTGGTATGGTTGGTAATGGAAAGAGAGCATGAGTGGAGGATATGTAAGGTGTTAGTAACATTCTGTTTTTGGATATGAGTGCTAGTTTCACAGATGTGCTCAGATTATGAAAATAACTCATTGAGCTTAAAGTTATGATATATGTATTTTTCTATGTGCATATTATAATGTACCTTAAAATATAAGTTTACTGATATAGATTTATACATCTTCTAACTCTCCTCTTCTAGACTTGAGGTGTTGTCCATTGGCACCTAAAGTTACTATCATTAATTTAATTCATTTATTCTAAATTGTATACTGTGTACTTACTCTATATCAGGTCTATGTAGGGTCTGCTGATATGAAAAGGAAGGGGAGGGGAGGGGAGGGAAGGAAAAAGTAAAGGGAAGGGAAGGAAAAGGAAAAAAGAAAAGGGGGCTGAGACCTGAGGCTTGGGCTTTGGAGGTCAGATCCCAGGGAGAGGACTGGGGTTGGCTGTGTGAACACAGCCTGAAGGGGGCTAGTGTGCCACAGCTAGCTGGGAGGGAGTCTGAAAAAAACTCTGGACCTGCCTAAGAGGCAAGAGACCATTGTTTCCGGGTGTGCGAGGAGAGGGGATTCAGAGCACTGACTAAACGAGCTCCAGAGATGGGCATGAGCCACGGGTATCAGCAAGGACACCAGAGATGGGCATGAAACACTAAGGCTGCTGCTTAAGCCACCGAAAAGCCTGTGGGCAAGCACAGGTCACTATCCACACCTCCCCTCCTGGGAGCCTGTGCAACCCAGCACTGCCAGGGTCACGTGATCCAGGGATAATTTCCCCAGGAAAACACAGGGCATGCCCCAGGCTATTGCAACATCACACAGGCCTCTGCCGCCACAGGCTCACCCGCATTCTGTACCCCTCCCTCCCACCGGCCTGAGTGAGCCAGAGCCCCCTAATCAGCTGCTACTTTAACGCCATGCTGTCTGGGTGGGGAACAAATGCCCTCAGGCAACCTACACACAGAGGTGGGGCCAGATCCAAAGCTGAACCCCAGGAGCTGTGAGAACCAAGAAGAGAAAGAGAAATTTCTCCCAGCAGCCACAGGAGCAGTGGATTAAATCTCCACAATCAACTTGATGTACCCTGCATCTATGGAAAACCTGAATAGACAACGAATCATCCCAAAATTGAGGCAGTGGACCTGGGGAGCAACTGTAGACTTGGGGTTTGCTTTCTGCATCTAATTTGTTTCTGGTTTTATGTTTATCTTAGTTTAGTATTTAGAGCTTATTATCATTGGTAGATTTGTGTTTTGATTTGGTTGCGCTCTTTCCGTTTTTTTTTATATGAATAAATATTTTTCTCTTTTTGTGAGTGTGTATGTGTATGCTTCTTTGTGTGATTTTGTCTGTATAGCTTTGCTTTTACCATTTGCCCTAGGGTTCTGTCTGCCCGTTATTTATTTTTTATAGTATAGTTTTCAGCACTTGTTTTCATTGGTGGATTTGTTTTTTGGTTTGGTTGCTCTCTTATTTCCTTCTTCCTATATTTTTTATTAGTTTTTAATTTTTTATATTTAATAATTTTAAAAATTGTTTTAATTATTTTATTTTATTTTTTCTTTCTGTCTTTTTTTTTCTCCCTTTCCTTCTGAGCCGTGTAGCTGACAGGGTTTGGTGCTCCAGCCAGGTGTCAGGCCTGAGCTTCTGAGGTGGGAGAGCTGAGTTCAGGATATTGGACCACCAGAGACCTCCCAAACCCATGTAATATCAAACGGTGAAAGCTCTCCCAGAGATCTCTATCTCAATGCTAAGACCCAGCTCCAACCAATGACCAGCAAGCTACAGTGCTGGACACCCTATGCCAAACAACTAGCAAGACAGGAACAAAACCCCACCCATTCGCAGAAAGGCTGCCTAAAGTTAATAAGGTTACAGACACTCCAAAACACACCACTGGATGCGGTCGTGCCCACAAGAAAGATAACATCCAGCCACATCCATCAGAACACAGGCTCCAGTCCCCTCCACCAGGAAGCCTACACAACACACTGAACCAACCTAACCCACTGGGAGCAGACACCAAAAACAACGGGAACTAAGAACCTGCAGCCTGCAAAATGGAGACCCCAGACAGAGTAAGTTAAGCTAAATGAGAAGACAGAGAAATATGCAGCAGATGAAGAAGCAAGGTAAAAACCCGCCAGACCAAACAAATGAAGAGGAAATAGGCAGCCTATGTAAAAAAAAGAATTCAGAGTAATTATAGTAAAGATTATCCAAAATCTTGTAAATAAAATGGCGAAAATACAAGATATGTTTAAAAAGGATGTAGAAGAACTAAACAACAAACAAACAACGATGACAACAAAATAAATGAAATTAGAAATAGTCTAGAAGGAATCAATAGCAGAATAACTGAGATAAAAGAATGGAAAAGTGACCTGGAAGACAAAATGGTTGAAATAACTACCGCAGAGCAGAATAAAGAAAAAAAAGAATGAAAAGAATTGACGACAGTCTCAGAGACCTCTGGGATGACATTAAATGCCCCAATATTTGAATTATATGGTCCCAGAAGAAGAAGAGAAAAAAAAGGTACTGAGAAAATATTTCAAGAGAATATAGTTGAAAACTTCCCTAATATGGGAAAGGAAATAGTCACCCAAGTCCAGGAAGCACAGAGAGTCCCATACAGCATAAATCCAAGGAGAAACACACCAAGACACATATTAATCAAACTATCAAAAGTTAAGTACAAATAAAATATATTAAAAGCAGCAAGGGAAAAGCAACAAATAACATACAAGGGAATCCCCATAAGGCTAACAGTTGATCTTTTGACAGAAACTCTGCAGAAGGGAGTGGTGGACATATAAAGTGATGAAAGGGAAAACCTACCACCAAGATTACTCTACCCACCAAGGATCTCATTCAGATTCACCAAAGAAATTAAAACCTTTACAGAAAAGCAAAAGCCAAGAGAATTCAGCACCACCAAACTAGCTTTACAACAAATGCTAAAGGATTTCTCTAGGCAGGAAACACAGAGAAGGATAAGACCTACAGTAACAAACCACGAACAATTTAGAAAATGGCAAATGGAACATACATATCAATAATAACCTTAAATGTAAATGGATTAAATGTCCCAACGAAAAGACACATGCTCTCTGAATGGATACAAAAACAATACCTGTATATATGCTGTCTACAAGAGACCCACTTCAGACCTAGGGACACATACAGACTGAAAGTGAGGGGATGAAAAAAGATATTCCATGCAAATGGAAATCAGAACAAAGCTGGAGTAGCAGTTCTCATATCAGACAAAATAGACTTTAAAATAGACACTAGTACAAGAGACAAAGAAGGACATTACATAATGATCAAGGGATCAATCCAAGAAGAAGATATAACAATTGGATTTATTTATGCACCCAACATAGGAGGACCTCATTACAAAAGGCACATGCTAACAGCCCTAAAAGGGGAAAATGACAGTAACACAATAATAGTATGGGACTTTAACACCCCACTTTCACCAATGGACAGATCATCCAAAATGAAAATAAATAAGGAAACACAAGCTTTAAATGATACATTAAACAAGATGGACTTAATTGATATTTACACTACCTTCCATCCAAAAACAACATAATACACTTTCTTCTCAAGTGCTCATGGAACATTCTCCAGGATAGATCATATCTTGGGTCACAAATCAAGCCTTGGTAAATTTAAGAAAATTGAAATCATATCAAGTATCTGTTATGACCACAACACTATGAGACTAGATACCTATTACAGGAAAAAATCTGTAAAAAGTGCAAACACATGGAGGCTAAACAATACACTACTAAATAACCAAGAGATCACTGAAGAAATCAAAGAGGAAATAAAAAATTACCTAGAAACTAATGACAATGAAAACACGACGACCCAAAACCTGTGGGATGCAGCAAAAGCAGTTCTAAGAGAGAAGTTTATAGCAATACAATCCTACCTCAAGAAACAAGAAACATCTCAAAAAAACAACCTAACCTTATGCCTAAAGCAATTAGATAAGAAGAACAAAAAAAACCCAAAGTTAGCAGAAGGAAAGAAATCATAAACGTCAGAGCAGAAATAAATGAAAAAGAAATGAAAGAAATAATATCAAAGATCAATAAAACTAAACGCTGGTTCTTTGAGAAGATAAACAAAATTGATAAACCATTAGCCAGCCTCATTAAGAAAAAAAGGGAGAAGACTCAAGTCAACAGAATTAGAAAGGAAAAAGGAGAACAACTGACACTACAGAAACACAAAGGATCATGAGAGATTACTACAAGCAAATATATGCCAATAAAATGGACAAACTGGAAGAAATGGACAAATTCTTAGAAAAGCACAACCTCCCAAGACTGAACCAGGAAGAAATAGAAACAGACCAATTACAAGCACTGAAATTGAAACTGTGATTAGAAATCTTCCAACAAACAAAAACCCAGGACCAGATGGCTTCACAGGCGAATTCTATCAAACATTTAGAGAAGAGCTAACACCTATCCTTTTCAAAATCTAGCAAAGGTGGAACACTCCCAAAGTCATTCTATGAGGCCACCATCACCCTGATACCAAAACCATACGAAGCTGTCACAAAAACAGAAAACTACAGGCCAATATCACTGATGAACATAGATGCAAAAATCCTCAACAAAACACTAGCAAACAGAATCCAACAGCACATTAAAAGGATGATACACCATGATCAAATGAGGTTTATCCCAGAAATGCAAGGATTCTTCAATATACGCAAATCAATTAATGTGATATACCATGTTAACAAATTGATGGAGAAAAACCATATGATCATCTCAATAGATGCAGGAAAAGCTTTTGACAAAATTCAACACCTATTTATGATTAAAAACCCTCCAGAAAGTAGGCATAGAGGGAACTTACCTCAGCATAATAAAGGCCATACATGACAAACCCACAGCCAACATCGTTCTCAAGGGGAAAAACTGAAATCATTTCCTCTAAAATCAGTAACAAGACAAGGTTGCCCACTCTCACCACTATTATTCAACATAGTTTTGGAAGTTTTAGCCACAGCAATCACAAAACAAAAAGAAATAAAAGCAATCCAAATCGGAATAGAAGAAGTAAAACTGTCACTGTTTGCAGAGGATGTGATAATATACATAGAGAATGCTAAGGACGCTACCAGAAAACTAGTAGAGTTAATCAATGAATGTGGTAAAGTAGCAGGATACAAAATTAATGCACAGAAATTTCTTGCATTCCTATACACTAATGAAGAAATATCTGAAGGAGAACTTAAGGAAACACTCCCATTTACCATTGCAACAACAAAAAAATAATATACCTAGGAATAAACCTATCTAAGGAGACGAAAGACCTGTATGCAGAAAACTATAAGACACTGATGAAAGAAATTAAAGATTATACAAGCAGGTGGAGAGATATACCATGTTCTTGGATTGGAAGAATCAACATTGTGAAAATGACTATACAACCCAAAGCAATCTATAGATTCAATGCAATCCCTATCAAACTACCAATGGCATTTTTCACAGAACTAGAACAAAACGTTTCACAATTTGTATGGAAACACAAAAGACCCCAAATAGCCAAAGCAATCTTGAGAAAGAAAAATAGAGCTGGAGGAATCTGGATCCCTGACTTCAGATTATACTACAAAGCTACAGTAATCAAGACAGTATGGTACTGGCACAGAAACAGAAATATAGATCAATGGAACAGCATAGAAACCCAGAGATAAACCCATGCACATATGGTCACCTTATCTTTGATAAATGAGGCAAGAATGCACAATGGAGAGAAGACAGCCTCTTCAATAAGTAGTGCTGGGAAAACTGGACAGCTACAGGTACAAGAATAAAATTAGAAAACTCCTTAATACCATACACAAAAATAAGCTCAAAATGGATTAAAGATGGAAGTGTAAGGCCAGACACTATAAAACTCTTAGAGGAAAACATAGGCAGAACACTCTATGACATGAATCACAGCAAGATCCTTTTTGACCCACGTCCTAGAGGAATGGAAATAAAATCAAAATAAATGGGAACTTATGAAACTTCAAAGCTTTTGCACAGCAAAGGAAACCATAAACACGACAAAGAGACAGCCCTCAGAATGGGAGAAAATATTTGCAAGTGAAGAAACTGACAAAGGCTTAATCTTCAAAATTTACAAGAGACTCATGTAGCTCAATATCTAAAAAACAAACAGCCAAATCCAAAAATGGGCAGAAGACCTAAATAGACATTTCTCCAAAGAAGATATACAGATGGCCAACAAACACATGAAAGGATGCTCAGCATCACTAATCATTAGAGAAATGCAAATCAAAACTACAGTGAGGTATCACCTCACACCAGTCAGAATGGCCATAATCAAAACATCTACAAACAATAAATGCTGGAGAGCGTGTGGATAAAATGGAAACCTCTTGCACTGTTGGTGGGAATATAAATTGATACAGCCACTATAGAGAACAGTTTAGAGTTTCCTTAAAAAACTAAAAATAGAACTACCATATGACCCAGCAATCCCTCTATTGGGCAGATACCCTGAGAAATCCGTAATTCAAAAAAAGTCATGTACCACAATGTTCATTGCAGCTCTATTTACATTAGCCAGGACATGGAAACAACCTAAGTGTCCATCAACCGGTGAATGGATAAAGAAGATTTGGCACATATATACAATGGAATGTTACCCAGCCATAAAAAGAAACGAAATTGAACTATTTGTAGTGAGGTGGATGGACCTAGAGTCTGTCATAAAGAGTGAAGTAAGAAAGAGAAAAACAAATACCATATGCTAACACATGTATATAGAATCTAAAAAAAAAAAAAAAATGGCTTTGACGAACCTAGGGTCAGGAGAGGAATAAAGAAGCAGACTTAAGAGAATGGGAGTGAGGACATGGGGAGGGGGAAGGGTAAGCTGGGACAAAGTGCAAGTGGCATGGACATATATACACTACCAAATATAAAATATGTAGCTACTAGGAAGCAGCCGCATAGCACAGGGAGATCAGCTTGTTGCTTTGTATCCACCTAGAGGGGTGGGATAGGGAGGTTGGGAGAGAGACCCAAGAGGGAGGAGATATGGGGATATATGTATATGTATAGCTGATTCACTTTGTTATACAGCATAAACTAACACACCATTGTAAAGCAATTATACTGCAATAAAGACGTTAAAAAAATATAAGAAAAGAAAAGAAAATTCAATCCCTGTTCAAGGAGTTCATATGAGTGGGTGAGGACAGAGACATAATCAATTGATTCAAAATAGCATGTAGAAATAAGTGCGGGTTATTTTGCTAATATCAAACAGGAAGACCCACGTCAGACTGTGTGGGCTTGGGGATCCGAGAAAGCAGCCTGGGACAAGTGATATATGACCTTTTGCTGAAAGATAAACAATTACACAAACAAAGGCTAATAGGAAACGCATTCCAAGCAGGAGGAAACTCCATTTCGGGAGTATCTGAGATGAGTGAGAATATGGTCTCTTCAAGAAACTGCACATATTTACTCTCTCAGGAATATAGCCTGTGAGGAAGAGGAGAAGTGGCAGAGCATGAGGCTAGAGAATTAAGAAAGAATTTTTAATATCTTGCTGAAGAATTTGGATGTTTCCTGTACCCAAAGGGGAGCTAGTGAAGGATTTAAAACAGAAGAGCAACGTGATAAGATTTTCATTAAAAAATATCGCTCTAGTATGGGTAGGGAGAATAAATTGGAGAAAGGACTAAGTAGCAGGAAGATCGGTAAGGCATTAATGCAAGAAATGCTGATAACCTAAATTAAGGTAGTCAAGTTCCCCAAAACTCCACTCACATATGAACGTGAAGCTGATTGGGGGAAATAGAGAGTAGGTTTATATTGTACCTTAGACAATTTCAATTGAATATTAGATCTACCTGTTCTTAAAATTCTTTAGTTGAAAGGATTAATATTACCCATTATTATCTACAGCACCCTGTACTTCTTTCTAGGTGCCAATAACCTAGGCCAGAACTAAGCCTGTTGTCAAGATCATTGCCAGAGTGATCTTTGACTCTAATGGAACCCTATCTATTGAGCTAGATCTTTATACTGGAAAAGTCTCTTCAGTAAAAAGTCTCTCTGTCAGGCTCAACTGGTCTTTGTGATGCCCTTGGATGTCAGGGACAAAAGACCAGCTCTATGGGAATAGGTATCTCCAAGCCTGCTGAGCACGTCAGTAAAACATTGAGTGTGTGGGATAGGAGAAAAAAAGAATGGCACCAAGAATAAATCTAGATTGGTGCAAACACATATTAGGAGTATCTTTTATTGTTTATAAGGCTGGATATACTCAAAAGGGAGTTTCACTATACTGCCACATTGCTGACCTGGCTGGCAATTCAGATGTCATCCTGCTTGTTCTCTCATTCAGTGTGAATCATAGTAGTTCTCACAGTGACAAAAATTGCAATTAAGCATTTCACAGTACTCCTTATTGATGCTCTAAACTTCGAGAAAGCCATGGGTATTGGAGCTGAAGCCTACCATACTCTGAAGAATGTCATTAAAGATAAATGAGGGAAAGAAGCTACCAAGGACAGGCATGAGGCAGTTTTCTGCTAACAACCTAGATCAGGGCTCAGCTAACTAAGGCCTGTGGGCAAAATCCAGCCCACTACCTGTTTTGTTTTGTTTTGTTTTGTTTTGTTTTTGCGGTTTGCGGGCCTCTCACTGTTGTGGCCTCTCCCGTTGCGGACGCGCAGGCTCAGCGGCCATGGTTCACGGGCCCAGGCGCTCCGCGGCACGTGGGATCTTCCCGGACCGGGGCACGGACCCGTGTCCCCTGCATCGGGAGGCGGACTCTCAACCACTGTGCCACCAGGGAAGCCCCGCACTACCTGTTTTTGTAAATAAAGTTTTATTGGAACACAGCAATACCGTTTGTTTACAAATTGTCTATGGCTGATTTTGTGCGCTAATGGCATAGGTGAATAGTTGTGACAGAGACTATGCAACTCACAAAGTCGAAATATTTATCATCAGGCTCTTTATAGGAAAAATTTGGCCACCTCTGTCTAAGTGTAAAGAAACCCTAGGGTTTCTTTACCCTAGGGTAAAGAAACCCTAGAACTGCTAGAGGATGTTATTGGAAAGGCTGACTGTAAGAGATAAGGTTTTAATTGGAATGGACTCTGAGTTCTTTGAGTCTGCCATGTCTGATCTAGAATTCAACTCTCTAGTTAGCTGATTCAACTCTCTCTAGCTGATACAACAGACCTGAGCTTATAAAGAACTACCAAATGGTATCTTATAAAAACCTCTTTGACCAGAATGACTGGGAAATTTGGTTTAAAAAAGAAAAACATGTTAATACATATACCTAGGTGGTAGGAGATTATCTCAATCCAAAGCAAATTCCCAAGGCTGTGGCTGAGAAATAATGCAACTGCTTCCTGCTTAAAGTGAACCAGATTTGCTCTGAGTGCCTTCAGCTGACCTAATCCAATTAGAGGGACATCTTAGGTTTTCAGTATTCTGGGGCAACTGAAAATGCTTTTACTACTGACCTGATGGTAGAGCTTTGCCCTGCATATATCAAGATCATTGCACCTTAACTATCTGAATCTGCTTCTTAGAATTGAGAAGGTTCTGGATGGAAGATTCAGAAACGTCTTAGCCATTTAAGCCCTAGGCAGGAAAGCCTTTGAGTCAGTTTGGGTCTGTTCAGCTGGTTAGACCTCTGTTGCTGTTCTAAATCAGACAGCCCAAAACATCAAACCAGTATTTTACAAGGTCCTCTGGTCATTTTCTCCCCTTTACTCTCTTCCCTGTGGTATTCTCATTGGTTTATCTGAAATGATACCAGAAGTCAAACTTATCCATCTGGAATCTTTTTGGAATATCTAGCGTTGTAGTCAGGTGACTAGCTCAAAATTATATTTTTTCTCCCTTTTACCCCACCCTGAGTCTGTGAATTCATATAATTATGGTGTGGTACCCTGAGGTTCATAGGCAAGCTCTCCAAAGTTTTTATGTGGTAAAAAAGTCAGTAACTAAAAATAGTCCATTAGCTACTCTGCCACCAGAGATTTTTTTCCCACTGTCCACATTATCCTTCATGGTATTCAAGTCTTTCATCCTCTGCTGGTACCTTTTTCCCTCCTCCCAGATTATCCTTCCTTTTCAAATTCCAAACCCTCCCTCTATTGTGCAGAACATTCAACTGTCTCCAGATCCTGGCCCACATTCCCTTTCAAGTTCTACCTTTGAGGTGCTCAGCAGAACCAAATATCTGTTTACTTAATGAGGTCCACCCCTCTCTGTAGGACTTGGGCTTGTAAACAACAACATTTCATATGTCAAGTACCAAGTACAGTCGGTGTTCAATCAGTGCTTTTTCTTCTTTTCCCTTCTGCTTTTTTTTATTGTTGTTATATTCTTTTTCTTCTTATGTCAAAAATAAATGCCTCATTACATCAGTTGACATTTGTGTTCTCTTATTTTGGATTTAAGCTCATAAAAGGAAAGATGTGAGCCCTTCTGGCCTTGCACAATACAGCATGTATCAGAAAGACATGTAATGTGTATTCTTCAGATTTGGTGTATTGTATCAGAGAAAACTTAGGGCCATTTCCTTCACGTTTACAAAACTTATTTCTCTGGGCTTCCCTGGTGGCGCAGTGGTTGAGAGTCTACCTGCCGATGCATGGGGGCACGGGTTCGTGCCCTGGTCCGGGAGGATCCCATATGCCACGGAGCGGCTAGGCCCGTGAGCCATGGCCGCTGAGCCTGCGCGTCCGGAGCCTGTGCTCCGCAACGGGGGAGGCCACAACAGTGAGAGGCCCGCATACCGCAGAAAAAAAAAAAACAAAAAAACTTATTTCTCCTCCAGTTAGGTAATAGCCTACTGTAGCTTGATATCTTCTTAGAATATAAAGCAGAGTCTGGGAAACAGGTAACACTGTGGTTAAGGTACAAGATTTGAACACATCACTTAATGTAGACTTCGATTGTGTTGCTTAATCCTCCTGAACCTCAGTTTCCTTATCCATAAGTACTAACGCATACTTCATAGCGTTCTTGTGAAGATCAAATGAGACAGTGAAAGGAAATTACTTTGCACTGGGACCGGCACAGAACAAGTTCTTCAAAAAATGGAGGCTATTGTTCTTCTTATTAATATTGTTGCCATACCATAATGATATTTGACTTGTACAGTTATCTCAAAAATTGAAAATAAATGGAGCAAACGACAAATGCTAGGAGGCAAATTGAGAAAGGGCTGGAAAAAATCCCCACATGCATCTAGGGTGGTATTCAATAACTCATTTTTTCCCACTTTTTACTCTAGAAAATTTCCACTTTATACAAAAGCAAATAGAAATAGTGTAATGGCCCTCATGTACTCATAATCTAGCTTCAACAATGATCAGTTCATAGCCAATAATTTTTCATTTTTATTGCTACTTATTTCCTTCTAACTCCTCTCTCATTGTCTTATTTTGAAGCAAATCCCATATTGTTATAATTTATTCCATAAATACATCAGTATATATTTCTGAAAGATAAGGACATCGTTAAAAATAGCCTTAAGTACTAACTAAATCTTGGTTGACTTGAAGCTAGCAGCCCTGGGTAATCCATTCACTTCCCCAATGATGTCAACACATGAGCTGAGGCATGAGATTGTACCCATCAGGAACGGTATCAAGACTGTTTGGTCGAGGGGAATAGAAGAAAGATAAATGTTACATTTTGATTTCATGAATACCCTAAATCCGTCCATCAACATAAGTGTGGTACAGGCAAGGTGTGATTATTTTCATGAGGTATCATGTTATAATGGGAACAGGCATGTGCCTTGGTCCAGAAAATCTGGGCTCCAAATCCTAATTCTACCACATATGGCTTGAGCCAAATTATTTGCTCCTAATACTCTTGTATGCAACAATTTGCAATTTATCAAATGATTCTTTTGCAAGTGTTAACTCATCTGTTCCTCATCATCTTGGGGGAAGGAAACAGGCTCGGTGAGTTTAAAGAATTTGCCAAGGGTCATAGAGCCCCAGTTTCTTCAGAGATGATAAGGAACAAATGAGTTAATAGTTGTAAAAGAAGCTGGGTTCAAGCTCAGTTCCATCTTACAGAAACCCTGCACCCTTTGTACTATGCCAGGCTGCTCTGTGTATGCTGGCTTCAACCCCAGAATTCCTGCCCTTACCCACTCTCCCCTGGTCTCTGGTTTGGTGCAGCGGGGATGAAAGGGACTCTAGCTAAGTTGGGCTAGGCACTGGCAGATCTGACATTGCAAGTGATGAATGCATGTGAGGAGGGATGCATCCAAGTTTGAGGGGCTTTATGCTTATTCAATTTGGTGGGCTGCTTTAAGACAATATGACATTACAAATACAAATGTAGATATGGAAGCTAGAATTGAGTTAGAATAAGAAGAGAAAGCATCACAAATTGCACAATTTTCTAAAGCTGACAAATTATTAAATTATTTTAAATGCTACAGACATCACAGAATATTTTTAAATAGCATAATATTTTTATTAATTAACTTCCTAACATACTTCTATAATATTTTTCCCCATATTTTGGGCTGCATACTCTGATATTCTCTTTATATGACTATGATTCTGTAATATTTTCTAAAGAGAAAATAGAAAGCTAATTCAGTCTTTCTTCTAGTATGGTTGATCAAATATGTTTTTCATTATTGATGTTTTTTTAAAAATGTATTTTACTGTCATGATTTATTATCGGTAATGTAATATAAAACTCTAGGATTGCTGTGAAATTTGGGAAATTTTCTATCAATGTTTTTCATATGTAAATCTTAGGATTTTAGTTTTCATGTTTTCTTGTGCAGTGACTAATCTTAAATTTGCTTTGATTGCTGACATTCTTTAACCACATTACCTGGGCCCATCTCGGGTCCTTAAAAGGATCCTGTGCAGGTAGGGAATTTCTACTTGCCCCTACTTCCCTCTACCCCATACACACATCACGCTTGAGTTTGATTAATTTAAGGGTAAAGCTGACTCTGCAGATTAGTTGGTTACCTGTTGCCTCTTTTACTTCCCCTGGGGTCAGATCTTCACTTCCTCACCAGGTCTTCTACCCAACTGGAAAGCAAACTCTGCTCCAACTCCAGGCACAGAACATCCATTCCCCTGACCCTGTCCCTTTCAAAAGATGGTGTTGAGGGCCCCTACCCTCCCCCTCAGTGACTGAATTAGTCCCCAAAAGCTTTCTGAGCCCCTGAGTATCTATAAATAGGCATGTATATTATAAATTTACGGGCTTTGAGACATTGGCTACCTCAGCTATAGAAGACAGACCTCTGAAGATGAGGAGCTTCCATAAAAATATGTGGCTTTGCTAGAGCTGCGATCAGCACATTTCCTTTCCACTTTTTCTTTGTATAAATACGTTTCAGATGTTCAATTAAAATAAGTACCCTTAATTTCAAGCCTTAGTCAGTTGTGTGCTATAATTATCTACTGGGCTGCCCGAGATATTTCTTACAATTACTTTTCCTTACTTCCCCAGTGAAATTACTGGTAATTTTTGGTTTCGCTTTTATTTAACAGGACAAAGCAAAGCATTCTGGGTCTGCCTGAGGCAAGAATAATGTGGCTTTCTTAATAATGGCTACCTCTTGGTAAGGACCATCTCTAAGAGAGGAGGAGGGGGAAAAAATCCAGGATTTATCATTCTTTAAGTGAAGAATTTGGCCCTATTTAACTGTTTTATTTATTTATTTTTCTAAGAATAGACAGACTCAAATATAAAGTTTATGTTTCACGAACTGCTAAAGTGTTAGAAATAGGTTGGGAATATACCCTATATAGATCTTGTTTATCCTAGAATCTTTAAAAATGGCACTGTTCAGGTCATATCTGCCTGTCAAGTAGAGTCCAAGCCTTTCAGTTTGGGATTCAGGTCCTTCAGCAGACCAAGGAGCATTGCTGGGGCTGTAGTTCATAGCGGTGCCTCCGAGGGTACAGTACAGGCCAGGAAAACAAAAGGCAGAGAAACAATCTTGGTACGCAAACTGGCATTAACCAGTACCAATACTTTATTTTAAATATTGGGAGTAATTTCTCATTGACATTAGGGATTTTTGCCTATCTTATCATTTTATTCACTAATGAGCTGGAGAGCTTGGCTGTGAGTTTTGATACAGATTATCTTTGAAATGAGTACATTAGTTGCCCTGATTAGTTGGTGTGGATATGTTTTCTGTCAATTTGATTTCTAATGTGAAGGTCGTTGATCTTCACATAATTCATGTATATTCTGTTCCATCATCTTCTCATGCCTGACTTGGGAAGTCTGAGCTTCAGCAAGCTCCACATAACTTACATGATGTTTATTCACTTACTTATTTGTCCTGCCTCAGGCAGATCTAGATGCTTTGCTTTGTCCTGTTAAATAAAAGAAACCAAAAACTACCAGTAATTTCACTGAAGAAGTAAGAAAAAGTAATTATGAGAAATATCCCAGGAATAAACATTTATTTCCTGAGCACTTACTCTCTGTCAGCATCCTGCTAAATTTTATAGAAACAGAGATGAATAAAACACTGACACTGACTTCAAGAAGTTCATTGTCTGCAGGCAAGACAGACAAGTAAACATTTGAATATTCTATTAGTCAATATAAGCCACAACAAAAAAACTCCAATGGCTTAATAATTCTCAGTGGCTTAATATAAAAGTTTACTTCTTGTTTAGTTATAATGTATGTGGGTTAGTAGAGGAGCTCAGCTCCACAGTCAATTGGAAACCCAGATCTCTGCATCTAACTGGCAGATGAGGGAAGAGAAAGAGTGTGGAATATTGGGCTTGGAAGATGTGAACTTTCTGCCATGCACACTTCCTTTGCTAGACTTAATCCATAGTTCTACAAACTTCTATGGAAGGCTAAGAGATATAGTCTGACTGTGTGCCTGGGAGGGAAAGGAATTGGAGTTTGGTGAGCACATAGCATCATCTTTGCCACAGTAATAACATAGGATCATTTGTGCTGTTACAAAAATCAACACAAGGATTATGGGAAGAAGAAGAATTCTTAGTCTGTGGTATGGGAGGTAGAGGTGGGAATCAGGAATGGCTTCCTAGAGGATGTGACACTTAAACTGACTTTTGAAGAATATTTAAGAATTAGGTGAAGAAGAGGAGGGTGGGGTTTGAAGTAGGTGGGAGGACATGAGCAAAAGCAAGAAGACATGAAATAGCAATGTGTATGCTTAGAGAACTTGCAACTCAAAAGACTTACATCTAGATCTTACATTTTGATGAGAGACACAAGACTTTTGATCATCTCTTGTTCTGAGGTTAGTAGCAGTTCTGGATCACATGGATACATCCTAATTCAATTGTTCTGATAAAATATGCATTGCCCAATTTTCAAAATCAAAGAAGTATTTTTTTGAAACTAGTTGAAAATCAAGCAGTCAGAATGACCTAGTTAAGAACTTTATTCAAAAAAGAAAAAGAACTTAGAAATTGAAATCATTGAAAATCATATCTTCATCTATTTGTGAAGACACAGAAACCACATATTTTACCACATATTTTAAGGATGTATGGAGAGGGGCAATGTGGTACCTTTTTCTCTCCAATGAAATTGACAGCAAAATTTTCTATTGTAATATTATTCAGGGATGTTTTGCTGTGGGTCCATGAAGAACAGTTTATATACAAAGTGATTGGATTAAAATCTAATCATCTCTTGTACCTCCATCTATACTGTTGAAATTGGGGTGATGATCTAAGGCTCTGGTGTGCCCTAGAGCTCTTAGATTTTATAAATGTCTCTGTGTTGCTAAGACTAAAATCTATCTGCATAAGAATCTCTCTAAAGAGGAAATAAAGTTCTTGGCTCAAATAGGGATTTCAAAACAGGAGTTACTGCACTGAAAGACACATTTCTTGGACCATTTTTAAATATGAGAAAAATGAATAGTACATCTAAATATGGAATCCATATCGATAGAACTGGAGGTGGGGTGGGCGTCAAAAAGTGCTTATGGGAAAGGCAGGAGGGAAGTAAGTTAAAATAGGACCAATAGTGTTTATCTTGAAACTTGGCAGACAAATCTAGAATTTCATGGTTGGAAGATAGCAGAGAAAGTCAAGAGACGAGAGAGTATCATAAATTTCCAGACAAGAGCACAAACAGTAAACCAGTACCAGTAGAATTAAATGTGCTAAAGTATGTAAAGCATTTGACAATGCCTGGCACTTAATAAGTGTTCAATAAACATTAGCAATTTATTATTATTATAACTATTATTATTAGTGTTCATTTTGCCTTATTGGACATTGTTAACTCAAAATACTCCTTCTTCTTGCTCAATACATTTCTTCTTTTTTTTCTTCTCTTGCAAATTTTCTTTATTCTCTATAACAAACATTGAAAACATTCAAAATTATACAATACATTTCTCAAAGCTGGCTCTCCTGAGCCTCACCATCCAAGCCCCTCCAGACGAGGTATTGTTCTTCTCTTATTCCATCACACATACCTTAAGTTTTCCCCCTTGAGCATTTATTAAAACTTTGTATTTGACTGAAAGCTCCTTGAGAATGGCAACAGAATCTTTTTCATCCTTATATTCCCAGGGAGACTACTGTATCCTTGACACAAAGTAGACATTTGAATATTTGAATGAATGGTCAATAACTTACAGTTTACTTAGCCCTTTCACATCCATTTTATGCTCAGTTAAGCTCAGTCATATAGATATTACTACAAACAAGAACACTAAAGCTTAGAAAGATTTAGGATTTTTGCCGAAGGTAGGAAATAGTACAGTCAATATTCCAGCCAGCCTGTCTGGCTATAGAACTTCCTATGCTTTTCATCAAAACACACCACACCTTCTTGGAATTTATGATGGTGAGAATTTATGATTCAGTGGCCTAATACCAAGAGACCTGGGTTCTAACATGGCTTTGCCCCTCTTTTAGGGCATTGATAATTATATGGTATCTTATCTTCTTCACTACAAGCATGAGAACTCTTTGAGGGCATGAACAGCTGTTTTCTTCACCTCTTTATGCCTAGCACATACTGCATGATGTGGCACAGAGGAGGTTCTTACTATACAGCTATTGGACTGATTACGTAAATGAGTGAATAAATAAAATTATTCTTGATAATAATAATAGCAACGATAATTGCAGTCTATAAAAATAAATACAAAGCACTTTAGCATCCATTATCTTCTTTTATCCTATCCCCACTGTTCTAGATTTGACAAGGTTGGTTTGTTATCCTTATTTTGGAAGGAGGCAAACTGAGTCTCAGAGAATCTCAGCAAGATGACAAAATTCATACCTTTGATATAGAACTGGGATGCCAACCCAGATATATCTGACTGCATATAGCATGCCGTTTCATCACTATCAGTCTGTTTCAAAACCAGAGAGATTTTCATCTTTACAGAAGACTCAAAGAAGACCAAAACTTTAATAAGTAGAAAGAATACCAGTATTACTGATAGAATTTCAGGTCATTTGGGCTATCAGAGGTGGAGATTCCTTTGGGTGTGCTTTTATATCAGTGCTTCTCAAACGTCATGTGTATGCAAATCATTGGGGAATCTTGTTAAAATGCAGATTCTGATTTGGTCAGTCTGCCATGAGCCTCAGAGTATCCATTTCTGATAAGCTTTCATGTGATGCTGATGCTGCTTGTCCAAGAACCACACTTGGATAGCAAGGCTTTCATAGCAAGGCTTTCTATCACCCATGCCTGGGCCCTCTCTCCTCCTGAGTCTGGGCCCTGTGGGGTGGGCTTGATATTCCCTACTCCACCTCTTGCTCCAATGATAGGATTTAAACCCACATTATTTTTCTGAGTAACCATTTTTTGTTCACAGGGAATTATCACCTAAACCTATAGTCACTTGGGCAGGGATTTGAGCACTGAGGAAAAGGATTTAATCTATTTATTTTGTTCATTGGGATAGATAGACCACACAACGTGCTGCTGACCTACAACTGAAATGTAAAACCTCCCAAAGGGACTGCTTGAAGTTTTGCTTTTTAGATAGATACCTTTGGGGAACCTTGGTGGGTCCCAGAAGGGATCAGCAGGGGTCCAGAGAGCATCCTTTTTCATTCTGAGAACAAGTAAATCACTGGGAAATCATGAAAAGAGAACTAGGCTGGAAGTCTCTGCCTTACTCTCACTGAGCCACGTTTGACGAGCACTCTAGGTTTGAGCATTTGCAGCTGTAAAATGGGAAACATTACCTACCTTACAGAATCGTTGTCAAAATTACAGGAATACTATATCACCTCTATAAGATCACGAACTTCTTAAAGATAGAACCTGTGTTACATTTGACTTCTGCCAACCAGAGCTCTAAATACAATGCTTTCTGTATAGTAGACCACTGAAGGTGGGTAAAGAAACTACTTATCTGGAAGGATACTGTAACATGTAAAACATTATTATACTAACATTTCTGTATATTGCTTTAGTATTGCAAAGAAGAACATCAACTTATCTAATCAATTACAAACGTATGCTGTTTTTAACCTTCTATTACGTCTCAAATTTATTCTATCTTTACCATCCCCTTCTTAATCAAAGTCATCTCATCTCTCACCTGGGCTAGTCTAATAGCCTCCTAACATCTTCCCTCATCCACTGTATAAAGCCACAATGATGTTTTAAATTTTTTAAGTCTGATAGTGCCACTCCCCTGCTTAAAGGTCTCAGTGCCTTCCCATTATGCTTTGAACAAAGACAGAGTTCCTTAACAAAGCCTATAATGCCATTAATGAACTAGCACTTGCCTGTGTCTAGACTTAGCTTATACCTCTCTCCTCCATGGTTTTCACACACCAGTCAGTAGCACTGGCCTTCTTTCAGTCCCTTGAATGAAGCATGTGCCTTTTAGGCACAGGAAGGAATGCAGGCTGTTTTCTTTGCCTTACGTGCACAACCCATTCCCTACTTTAAAAGCCTTTATGTTTTAGCTCAACCATCAACTATCTCCAAGGAAATTGTCCATGACCCCACTGATTGAGCCTGAGTTTTTGTTGTTGTCGTTTTATGTTCTCATACTGTCTGGTACATTAAAAGCACATATCACATAACTGGATATTTTTAAATTATTCGCTCAATATCCTTTTCAAGTATGATATGAGCTCCATGTGGGTAGGGTCTTTAATCTATCTTGTTCATTACTATAACCACAGCTCTTGGGAAAGTGCTTTGTACATAGAAATACTTATCAAATATTTGCAAAATTGATAACATTAGATTGATTAATTTATATCATTATTATTAATCCTTTTGGTATCTTCCTTATAGTCAAGTGTACATATTACATTTTTATTTGCACTTTTCTATTCATCCTCTCCCTTAAATATCTCATAAGTCCAACTTGTAAAATAGTTATTTTTAACTCCATTTTTTGGAAGAAACTGAGGATAACTGAGGTAAAGTGGCTTGATCAAAGCTGCACAGCCAATTTGTGGCAGAATCTAGATTAATTAATGATAAATCCAATGTCCTTTCTACCCTCAGCTGCATAACCTAGATTGTTGTGAAAGTGACAGGTGAGGGTATGTCCAAGCAGGTTTAGCTTGTCAGAAAGCATGATCATGTGCTATTGAGTGGCACTCTGATACTGGGCCACTCACCTATATTCTAATTTAAAATGTATATATTATCATTCAGATCCTAAAATGTAGGAGTAGGAAAGGCCTATAGGGAAATATCTAATTTATTTATTTGATTAAGCCATGTACTATACAATAAAAATTTGCTTTCCATTTCCAGGTAATCTTACAGTCTTGAATAAGGATAAACCATAAGTAGTTGAGGCAAATGTCGGGGGTGATTTATTGCAATAATCATCTGCTCTTGAGAGGAAGCTGTTAAGTGGCACAGCGTTTCCCAAACTTACCTGAGCATGAGAACCATTTGGGGCAATTATTAAACATAGAAATTCCCAGGCCCCTCCTTAGCAGTTTGGGAGTGAGGTCCAGGAATCTGCATGTTTAGCCAATACCCCAGATCAGGAGGTTGGGTAACAATGAAGTGTGTTAAAATGGACAAACACTAACACCCTGATCTGGGAAAAAGAACATGAACCCTTTGATTGTGGTGAAGTAGTTCAGACTCAAGAGGAAGGACTGACAGTTCTCTGGAGGTATTTGCTGAACCTCATTTAAACTAAAGAGTTACTGTTTTAGAATACCCAAGACTGACTTCCAGCACTGGATCGGCCTTCCTTTGTAGTTAAAGGAAGCAGATTAGTTGCTGGGACTCACATGAGAGATTTAACTGAGTGGTCAAGGACTAAAATCCAAGGTTCCTGAAACCTCCAGTCAAGGCACAGATTTGTAAACATTATTAAAGGTCTTGGTGACATGTCTTTTTAAAAAGTCTAAAGATGTGCAACACCAGTAATGGGAGCCTGGCTCAGGCAAAACTCAAAAATTATTCTTTAATATCTACTTGGTTTCAAGTCCTAAACTGAGTATTGGGATTCAAAAAATCTGGAAGGAAACATTAACAAAGGCATACCTCTAATACAGTGGAGGTTGGAGTCACATAGTAATTAATCTGGCCCTTCCCTATTCCATCTTTGTCTCCTCTGAACTATAAGAGCTTCTCAGAACACAATTTAAATACTACTTTCTTAGAAGGTGAATGCAAGTTGGTGAAAGGGAGTTCAGTCCAGGAAGCTGGATATAGGACAAACCAGGTAGAAGAGACACAAGAGTAAAACACATACATATAAGAAATCTTCCTCTCCTGAGGGAAGTAACTGTAGTTCAATGTATTTTGAACATAGTATTTTGGTGGTAGCCAGAGGTGAGGCTAGGGAGGTAAGTAGAATTAAGGATTAAGGTCATGAAAGGTCTTGAATACCATGTTAAGGAGCCTAGACTTTCTCTCTCTCTCTTTTTTCTTTTTTGGTAGATAATGCTGATGGATTACTTTAACCATAAAAGAAACATGGTCATATTGACAGTTTTTTGTTCTGTTTTGTTTGTTTGTTTTTAATCCAGGAGGTAGCATTGTGGATGGATAACATAGTAACAAAAAGATGTTCTCAAGAGAAGGCCATAAGAGCTCCATCAGAGGAGCTGGATGCTGATATATGGGAAGGAGGCAGAGTCAGAAACTGGAAAGTGAGAGCTCGGTATTAGCAATGAGAGCTTTCTAGAGCCAACCTAGATGAGGAAACAGCAGGGGCAGCAAGTATCATGCACAAGACAGAATGGTTTGTGGTGGCTTCAGTCAACGTTTATTTCTATTCAGCTAGCAGTGTGAAGGCTCTAACTCTGTGGACATCCTTGAATGTACCAGGAGCTCTGACATGTTTGAGATGAATTAGCAGCGTCCTGAGAGATGGTTGAACCATACATGGGTGTTTGGGCAAGAAGTATGACAGCCAAGGGCTAGAGTCTAGCTCCTTATGAGGGAAACAGGTAAGAGCAAGGCAAAGCCATCATCATTGTGATAAAGGAGAACTTTAGGTGAATTCTTGGAATAAAAATTCCTAATTGGGTTTAAAAGCCAATTATGGGCATTAGATAACACTTAACTAGGGAAGAACTATGATTTTACAATGCAATTCAGGAGCTTAGGAGTAGTTGGACCACATAATCAAATCAATAGTATAGACACGGAGAATGACTGAGACTTCTGGGATGTTAATTAACTTTTCTGAACCTCAGTGGCTCCATCTATAAGATAGGGATGATAATATCTATTTCATAGAGTTGTTGAAAGCATTAAATATGATAATCAATGTGAAAGCTCCTGCCACTGTGAGGTGACACAGTAGGTACTCATTAAATGTTGGTTTCCTTTTTGTGTCTTCTGCTTCAATTCAGAACTTGTCAAACTGCGGGGGTTAGCCCAGTTCCTCATATGGAGGGCTTTGGCTTTGTTAAAGAAGGGGAAGGAGAAGGCAGAATTTTAGAAATAAAACTACGGAGCTACCTAAAGGGTATGAGGCTAGAATCTTGCTAGACTAGACTGGCAAGAAGCTAATCCGGAAGTCTTGGAATAGCCTTACTGTACTGCATTCAATATGTACGCATGAATCTAAGCAGAATAAGCTAAAGCAAAAAAGTTTACTTTCCAGTGTGGATCATGTCATTTGGAGGACACATTTAAGAAATTAAAGTGAAATGCATAATTTTAAAGCTTAAATAAGAGCTCCTCTTTTACATCATTTTCAACTACAGATTGTACTGAATTGCTTTCCCTGGCATGATAGCTTTTATTGTTGATTTCATGTCAAATTGAAAACTCAGCTATGTGAGGACTCATAAAAAGCAATTAATTTTAACTTAAGATACATCATTCCAATGAATTACAAAGTTACAAAGAGATAAGTGGGACACAACATAAATGGTTTCAAAACCACATTTGCTTTCTTGTTTCTATCCTTAGGAAATTCTTAGAAGAGATCCTCACTGGTATATTTTATTCCGTGCCGTTTTATATTTCTCTACTCTCTTAAAACTGGACTAGCTAACCATTCTCTCTAACACTCCCTAATTTCTTGCAGTCTTTGCAAATGAATTCCAGTAGATCCAACTTCTCTTTCTCCCTTCTATGGACATACTACTTCCATCAGTTGAGGTTTCTTTGTTTGTTTTTTGTTTTGTTTTGTTTGTTTTTCTCATTAAGAACACCCTTCTGGTACAACAAAGAGGGACTCCACAGCAAGCAGGCTCTAGTCTTTGACTGAGCCTTCTACTCTTCCATACCTCCGTCTCTACCTCTGATCATTCGTTTTCTCTGTCTCTTTAGCTTAATGAACTATTTGGTTAACTCTAGTGTTAAAAGTCACCCAGCTTGTTTTTGCTACAGAATTCCAAGGGCATTCTTCTTCAGGGCATGGTGTCTCCTCAGATGCTTTCTCTGGTCACTGTCTGTATCACTTGTTTCTCCTTAGGCCTAAAGGGATAGACCTGATACTTTGGTTTATTGTCAGTTGTACCACATGCCTGCATCATGTGTCTTCCATGGCCCTAGAACACGTAACACAGTGGGTGAGAATATTCGTAGGTCACTGAGTCATGCAGTAGTGAGCTTTATCTCTCTGACTCTTCTAGTCTTTTGTTTCATTATTGCAAAAAGCACATTGACTTTCTTTAATGTGTTCGTATTTTTCTTTTCTTTCTTTGCCATTGTTGCAACAAAGTATGAGTTAGCTGCCTTCCATGGCCATATAATAAAAATTACAATAACTAACATGCAGTATGCTTATTCTACGCCAGGCCATGTGTTTATCTATATTGACTAATGTATGTACACTCTCTTTCTCTTTTTCTCTCTCTATAGATGTAGACAGATATTAATATATAGATATAGAGATATTAACTATATATAACATTATATGTATGCATATATATGTGATCTTATCAGGTAAAATTGTTATAAAAACTCATTTTTTTCATATGAAGAAATTGGGGCTCAGAGAGACTAAATGACTTGCCCAAGGTCCCATAGTTAATAACTAGCAGAACTAGGGCTGAGTCCTACTCCAGAGCCTGGACTCTTAAACATTATATTGTTACATTTGTCTAAGACTCTTTACAAAGCTTGTTTACATATGTCATCTGATCGCCACAGCAACCCTATAATTATTCCCATTTTACGGATGAGGAAATAGAGGCTCCAAGATGTGAAGAATATACTGTAAAATACATAGCTGGTAAGAAGTTGAACTGGAATATGAGCCAAGGTTACTGATTTTAAATTTAGAAATTTTCCACCAAACAGTTGAAGTTCTAAATTGAAGCATCTGGGAATAAATTTGTATCTGATTTAACTTACAGGTATGTTCAGACTTGTATGCATATGTGTGTATGTGTGTATTCACACATATATATGCATATATTTCTTTTTATATTAACACCCATATACATAAGTTATTATATGGATAAATTTTTAACTTTTAATTTAGTAAGTTTATAAGCATAACAAGATGTGATGATTCTTTTGAAAAAAATCATTGTCATTTGTTATGCCCTCAACAAAAACTATGTTCATATAATCAAATTTCACATTATTGGAAAGTTGAGTTTTGTTTTGTTTTTTTTTTTTTGCGGTACATGGGCCTCTCACTGTTGTGGCCTCTCCCGTTGCGGAGCATAGGCTCCGGACGCGCAGGCTCAGCGGCCATGGCTCACGGGCCCAGCTGCTCCACAGCATGTGGCATCTTCCCGGACCGGGGCACGAACCCGTGCCCCCTGCATCGGCAGGCGGACTCTCAACCACTGCGCCACCAGGGAAGCCCATGAAAGTTGATATTTTTGACATGGATTTTCACATGTCCTCTAAGTCCTTTATCTGAGGGGTATTGGGGGAGTATGGTAGGTAGACACAGGTTTTGGCATGCTGTGACCTGATTTTGAATCTTGATTCTTCTTGTGACATTCAGCAAATTACTTTTCACTTAACTTCTTTCATCAGTATTTTAATCTGCTAAAAATAAGTAGTTTTTCTGACCATAAGGCTTTCTTCCTCTAATTTGCTCTTCAGATAGTTGTCAGAGTGATAGTTCTAAAACACTATCCAGATTATGTCATTGACTTCCCTAAAATCCATCTCCCTCTCTCCCTTGTTTTAAGGATAAAGGTCAAATTTTTTAGCCTGAATCTCAAAGCCCTTTATAACCTATCTTTCTAGTTTTAATCCCTCTCGAATTTCACTCATCCTCCCTATGTTGAGTGGCACCTCAGCCTAAGTTCACCCAGTTATTAACAGGTTCAAGCTTAGAACCCAGATTCTCTAACATTAAGTTCAATACTTTTTCTATTCTCACATCATCTCTAATTAACAAACCTCTTGAAGTAACTTATTATTGAGCTGATTCCATTTTCTTACTACAGAGCATGCCTGCTATCTGAATTTTTCTTGCATTTAATAATAAAAAACAATTAATACTTATATTTGTACCACTCTGCCAGGTGCTGCATGATCTGATAGAAGTAAGATACAGTCCTTCTGTTAAGGAGCTCACAATGTAGTAGGAGAGATGAAGACAAACAAAATGGATTCTAGTTAAGATAGAGTGTGTCCCTCTCTTCTGACATAATGTAACAGATATCAGAGGAGAGGGACAGAGACAGAGCCATTTGGATAATGAGGAGATAGGAAAGAGCCCAGAAGTGGAAGTCAGGATGCCTGGATTCTACTTCCAGTCCTGCTGTGAACTTTCTACATGACCTGAGAGAAATCATTTACCCTCTCTAGGCCTCAAATTCCACATTTTAAAAATTATGAGTTTGAAGTAACATTAAATGATGTATAAGACTCAAGTGAAGTCTAATATTATAATCTTTCTTATAGCTAAAGTAGAGTATTCCTCCAAAATACAAATAAAAACTATCATTAGTTGAGTGCTTCCTATAAGCCAGTCACTGTTTAAAATACTTTACAGGCACCTAGTCCTCACAATAACTCTATGAAGTAAGTATTATTATTATCATTCTTATTATACAGTTTAGGAAGGTGAGGTAGAGAGAGGTTAAGTAAGTCATAGGTTTGTGATTTGAACCTACACTTTTATGTTTGCAGAACTGATACTTTTCACCATCATTCTTTGTGGCTTCTTACAGATGCTTGCTCATAAAGCAATGGCACTCAAGCTTCAGCTCCACAGAGACCGTAGCATTAACTTTGTCATACATCACTTGGTCATATTCGTTTGATCTTGTAAGTTTTAAACAGTGTAAGCACAGCTTCAGTACATACTCATTGTCAGATGTAATGATTCTCTCTCGGAATCAATGCTTATCATCTCTCCTTCCAGATAATGCCAATTCAAAAAGCATATTTAAGAAGCCAATGTGCATGTTGTTGATGATTTTTAAAAACTTTACAAACAAGAGTATGGTCCATTTGCTAGTATTTTAGAAGCATGATTATCAGTATAGCCAAACATACCTTATCGAAATAAATAAGTAAACCAATAGTGCAATTTAAATTTTTCTCATGTAGTTCCCACTTAAATTTATGGTTTTTGAAGATAATGTATAGAAACTTAGGGATAATTTATTCACTTTTATCACTCATTCTGCTTTCCAAGGTGCTTTCATATACATTATGCTTGGATCATAAGGCCTTTATGATTCTTCTTAATAAAGAGATTCTGATTATGTGATGTTATTTTTACTTTGGGGGCCACAAGTCCTCAATAGTGCTGTGAACTAGGATGGGCATTAATTATACTCCTCATTTGCAGATGAAGAATTTGAGCTTCAAAGAGATAAAGTGACCTGTTTCAGGCCACACAACTAGAAAGAGGAAGAACCAGGACCTGAAATCAAGTTTCCCTGATTCCAAAGTCAGCATGCCTTTCACTCTACAATTTTGCCTCCCCTGCATTTTTCACACATGATTCTATTCAAGCCTAGGATAGATCAGGAAAACTAGAATCCTTTTGGCTGTAGGCAGGCCCAGATATCAGCAGGATTACTGAATCTGAGCTGCATTTGGCAAGATCCAGTGAAAGAGGAGCCAGATCCCCTTGCAGGCAGGGAACACATACACAGGCCCAGGTCAGGACCATGGAGAGTTCCCGGTGAGTGGTTCTTGTTTTTTTAATTATTCTTTGCAGCTTGGGCTTCACCCTCAGGTCTAAGAAAATGCATTGACTGCTTAGATACAGCCTAATCTGTCCTTGCTGGGAGGGACCCTCATTCGTATTTATATACAATTCATTCAAACTGCTTTCTATTCCAGTTTTATTTTGTATGATTATGTGTTTAATGTCTTCCCTGCTACGTACACACTATAGATCATAAATGCTTTGAGGTCAAGGCCACATCTGTTTTTACTCAGTTTTGTATCCCTATGGCTAAGAACAATGCCTGGAATTTGGTAAACAATAAATGTTTGTTAAATAAATGTTGAATGCATACAAATACCAAGTGTTAAGCACATGCTCAATGCTAGGCTCTATTCTGGGTACTCTTACCTTTCTGCTTATTGAACCTCACTGAATCATAATCGCTCAGTGAGATAGTAAAGAAAGACACTATCAAATTTTTTGACCTCATGGCCAAAATTTTTGAGAGAGTTCACATATTTACTGCTTCTATTTCCTCACTTTCCATTCAGTCTTCAACCAGCTGCACTCTGGTATCTGCCTTCACCAATCAATTTGGAATTGCTTCTTTAATGAACTTTGAAATATCTTTTATAACCTCATTTCACATGACCTTCAGCATTTGACATGGTGACTGACTCACTCTTCCTCCCTCTCTCCTCTCTTGTTTTTCTTGGCAACATTCTATCTTGGTTTTCTTCTCACATCTCCATCTATTTCCCATTCTCTTTCTTTTGAGGACCACCAAGTGTTGGGATTCCCTAGGGTTCCATCCTACTCTCTTCACACAAGCTCCCTGCTCTTCTCATCCACACTCTTCAGTTCCTGTTACTTCAAGTACCATCTACAAACTTTACCTGTTGAATCCATCATTTCATTCCTAGATATTGTTAAGAGGTCTAAGCTCACATTTCCAAACATCCACTGGCCAGTGGAAAAGGCAGGAAGGACATTCCTTCAGAGAGTGTGGTGGGAGTAAAAGCAGAGTGATGAGAAAGCTTCTAGCATGTCTGGGGGTGAATAGGAATAATTAGACATTCATTTGCTCTCACTAGTACAGATTATTTTTGCAAAAAGAAAAAAAAACTAGTATAAAATAGGTACATAACAAAAATCTTTGAATGTATAAATGAGTGAATGAATGAAGTAGAGGAATTTATGGGTCTAGAAAAACTCTCGACTAGGTACTTTACAAATGTACTTTACTGTTGCAGCAGCTAATAATGGTAATATATGGCATGTCTGATATTTGCTTTCCCATGTCCCCATTGCCACATACTCATTCAGCCTTCTTTCATCCCTGTTTTAGATTATTTGCTCCTTTCTAATCTGCCTTTCATATAATAGTCAAAATAATCTTTTAAAAAGTAAATTTGCTTGTGTCAGTGTCCTGCTTAAACTCTTCAATTAACCTATGGTTCTATAAGGTAAAGAACTAACTCTTGGTTTTACATTCAAAATCTGTCCTTTTATGTGCTCTAATCACATTGGACTACTGTCTATCCTTGACTCATTATTTTCATTTTATACATCCTTTCTAGGACTACAGCTACTTAAGAGGACCTTGCTGTTCTCTTACCCAAGCCCTTTATACATACTGTGTTATCTGTCTGAAATACTTCATTTTAACTTTCCTCCTTTACCCTCCATTATAAAGCATTTGCTACAGTGTATGGCATATAGTAAGCATTCAACAAATGCAGTGAATGTCATTGTCATTATTGTCTTTGTTGTCATTGTCATCATCATCATCCTCATAAGATGTGAGTGATCCTAGCTGCCAGAGGTATCAGGGACTTTCCAGATTAGTTAGTTCAATTTACATTTTATATATTCTCAAATAGATCCAGGAAAGGGAAGAAGTTTGTTCAAACTTATACAGCTTGTGAGAAAGAAACCAAAACCAGAGAGCTAGAACCTAGCTGAACTAACTTTGCCTGCCACCCAAATAGACCTCTTATGCTTTTGAAATTATTTTACCTTCTGACCAATTGATCAACTTTTATACAGGGAAGAGCATGGTCAATCTTAATTGGGCTCAACTCTTGGCTCTTCTGTTTACTTGATAATATTACTTAACTCATATAGCTGTTAATATGGACAATGTATATGTAATATATAACACAAACCTTGGCCCAAAGATAGTATACCCCCTTTACCTCAGACTTGATGTGTGTCCTCTCAGACATGTAGGCTAGAGGGATTCTAGGACCTTATAATTATGTTGGTCAAAATAGTGGTTGGTTTTAAAAACTTGCAGGAGGGAAATATCATATGAAGAAAGTTAAGAGCATATTGTCTTCAGCGTGAGCAGAAACCCAAAATAGATTGCTGCATACGGGTTTCTAGTCGTGCTTGGGAATGCAGCCGACTGCGCACAACATGGTCCTATCCTGGGACTCCGCCAGCTTTGCCCTCCCTGCATGTAGGGCAGGTGCATCTGTGCCCATGGCCCATATTTTGCATCCATAAGAGATTCAAGGCAGGTTTGGATTCAAATAGAGAGGTCTGCAGAGGGGTCTAGGCACCCCTGAACCAGTTTCCTGCATCTTAATACTCAGAAATCCAAACCACTATCTGTAGAAAATTTTACAGAGCTGTTTACCTAGTTCCCGGAGGAAAGTGTCCTCATAGTTCTGCCTGTCTTCTTCCTGACCCTACCTCTGTCTCTCAGACCTGATATTTCCCATTTGAGCTTGAATATATTAGACTGGGATGATCTTCTGTTGGGGAATTTAGAATATTTCTCTCCTTCTGCGTGGTGGAGAATTGTATCAAAGAAAACTGGAACTGTCATTCATTAAGAGACAGTGAAGTAGAATTTGTTGATTTTCTATCTTGTTTTCTTATTTAATTTTCATTAACCCTCTGAAGTAAATCTTAATGTCCTTTAACAAATGAAGAAGTTGAGATATTAATAATCAGTGATTTTAGTAACTTAAGCAAGGTAATAAAGTTGGGAGCCCCAGAGCAAGATTTTAAATATATGCCTATCTGACTTTAGCTTTACCATGTAATCCCCAATTAGCTGCATTGCCTGTCTTCACTTCTCTTGTGTGTCTTCACTTCCAGGTCTCTGGGTTGTGTTTGTGAACATATTCACAAAGGAGGTAAAAAACATATACTTCCAGTCCCCACTACTCATTTTTTCCCTCCTTTCCCTTCCCCAAAGTATCTCTCTTCCTTGACTCTTGCTTTCAGACAGATTGTGTGACATTGATCACTTAAAGTATCACTGTCTGATTAATGTCTTCCCCCAAATCCTCATTAGTTGTGAGTTGCATAATTTTCTAAAAACGGGAGTTAGATTTCTTTGTTTCATGGTATGCAACAGTGTTAAGAAGTCACAGATGTAGGCTGCAACAAAAAAATTACAGTACTGATTTCATTAGTTTGACAGTTTGGAGGAGTAATTGAAAGAAAAAAGACAAAAAGAGAGAGAAGGAGAGAAAGAAAAGGAAACGGAGAAAGAGAGAGAGAGAGAGAGACAGGAGAGAGAGAGGAAGGAGAGAGAAAAAGACAGAGAAAGGAATGGATTTAGAGTAAGATTTGGTTAGGCCTCTAGCATATGTATATATGCCTGGGACTAGGAATGCATTTAACTTCTGTGAGCCTTAGTTTCCTCTATCGGCTATAAGGAGACTCCTCTCAGCCTTCTCTTCCTCATAACATTAGTGTGAGATAAATGTAGATGTAAAAAATTTTTACATAGATGTAAAAATATTTTACAGATTGCAAAATGCTTTACAATTGCAGATTTTTACTAACAACCTTTATTCAGCATTTTAAAAATAACACGAGTTTTTTTTTTTCTCTCTTTCTTACTTTTTCTCAATATTTTGGACCATGAATTGTTATTCCATGGTCCAAAATCTTCTTTACTTGTGCAAGAGTTCTGGGTTCACTGAGGCCTAGGGCAGGAGATGAGGAAGCAATCTCTTAATTGATGATGCCGTAACCCTGAAATCAGGGAAATGAGCAGAATCACAAAACTTGGAGCACAGGGTAGACAGCCAGAGTCTGATGAACCAGATATAAGAAGTGTCTAAACAGGGTGTCTGAGCTGGAAATGTGACCCCAGAAATATGGAAGTCTGTAACCCGAGAGCAGGATGAGCCAAATGTAGGCTGGGATAATTTCCTAGTATAGGCCTGGCTACTTGTAACAACATGTTGGTCACGTTTAAAAAAGGACCTGGGGTACTATGGACACATATTATATGGATGTTTTCATTTTGATGTGTTCCATCTGACTATCAAACTGCTCTTCCAGATGGGTCTCATAAATCACTTTCCAGGCAGCAGTGGCCTGTAGGGTTCTTGGAATTGAATTCACACCATTACCAAAGCTACTTGGGCATCCATATTTTTTTCAAAGTTGTCTTCCTTTCTTGTTTTACTAAAGAATGTGACTTTTTGAAAAAAGATATAAATAATCAACCATATTTTTTTTTTCTTTGTAGGGAATTCTACTTTGCTTTGGAGATTTATCTCAGAAGTAATGGTCTCTTTCTTACCACATATGAACATGTGTTTGTGTATTAGTCAGGGTTCTCCAGAGAAACAGAATCAATAGGTGTGTAAATAGGTGTATAGAAAGTGATTTGTTATAAGGAGTTGGCTCACACAATTATGGAGGCTGGCAAGTCCAAAATTTGCAGTGTGAGCTGATAGGCTAGAGACCCAGGAAAGCTGATGGGACAGATGAAGTCTGAATGCAGTCTGCTACAAAATTTTCTCTTGGTTGAGAGGCTGGTCTTTTTGTTCTATTTAGATCTTTGACTGATTGAATGAGGCCCACCAACATTATGGAGGGCAATCTGCTTACTCAAAGTTCACTAACATTTAAATTGTTAATATCATCCAAAAATATCCTTGAAATTGATGCATAAAATTAACTATCACAGTATGTAAAAAGAAAAGATCATGTAATATGGTCCTTATATACATATTATACACTTGCATTACATTGAATATATATATATATATATTTAAGTTTTATTTGTTTTATTTTATATAGAGCAATTTTATTTGTTTTGAGGAAACTTTTTAAAAATAACCATTATTAAAGGCACATGAAAGTTTGCAATACTAAATCATGTCACAACAGAACTGATTCATTCTTTTTTCCAGCTTTATTGAGATATAATTGACATATAACATTGTGTAAGTTTAATGTATACACCTGTGTTGATTTGCTACACTTATATATTGCAAAATGATAACCATCATAGTGTTAGCTAAACCTCTATCATGTTTCATAATTACCACTTCTTTTTGTGGTGAAAGAATTTAAGATCTACTCTCTTAACAACTTTCAAGTATATAATACATTATTGTTAGCTATACTTATTTATTATTCTTATTAATTATATTATTTTATTAATTAATCAGTTAATTAAACAAATGGTGGTAGACTTTGGAAATGCAAATATAACCAAGATATACTGCATTGTTACCCTCATGGTTCTTACAGTCTAATGGTGCTTACAAAAACATAAACAGGTAATTAGGTACTTTATAGCAAGTACTATGACAGAAAAATTATGGGGATTTGTTAGCTTGGGCTGCTATAACAAAATACCACAGACTGAGTGGCTTAAACAACAGAAATATATATATAGATATATATTTTTTTTTTTTGACTATAGTTGCTTTACAATGTTGTGTTAGTTTCTGCTGTACAGCAAAGTGAATCAGTTATACGTATACATATATCCCCACCTTTTTGGATTTCCTTCCCATTTAGGTCACCACAGAGCACTGAGTAGAGTTCCCTGGGCTATACAGTAGGTTTTCATTAGTTATCTGTTTTATACATAGTAGTGTATATATGTCATTCCCAATCTCTCAACCCCCCTTACCCCCTTGGTGTCCATACGTTTGTTCTCTACATCTGTGTCTCTATTTCTGTTTTGCAAGTAGGTTCTTCAGCACCATTTTTCTAGATTCCACATATATGCATTAATATACGATATTTGTTTTTCTCTTTCTGGCTTACTTCACTCTGTATGACAGTCTCTAGATCCATCCACATCTCTGCAAAAACAAAGAACCCAATCAAAAAATAAGTGGAAGACCTAAATAGACATTTCTCCAAAGAAGACATACAGATGGCCAGGAGGCACATGAGAAGATGCTCAGCATCACTAATTATTAGAGAAATGTGCTAGCCCCAAAATCAAAACTATGATGAGGTATCACCTCACACCAGTCAGAATGGCCATCGTCAAAAAATCTACAAACAATAAATGCTGGAGAGGGTGTGGAGAAAAGGGAACCCTCTTAACACTGTTGGTGGGAATGTAAATTGATACAGCCACTATGGAGAACAGTATGGAGGTTCCCTAAAAAACTAAAAGTAGAACTACCTTATGACCCAGCAATCCCACTCCTGGGAATATACCCGAAGAAACCATAGTTCCAAAGGATACAAGCACCTCAATGTTCACTGCAGCACTATTTACGATAGCCAGGACATGGAAGAAACCTAAATGTCCATCAACAGAGGAAGGATAAAGAAGATGTAGTACATATATATAGTGGAATATTACTCAGCCATAAGAAGGAACGAAATTGTGCCATTTTCAGAGACGTGGATGGGCTATATTCTAATGGCAATGGGAAGTCTTTGAAGAGTTTTACTTGAGAGAGTGTTATGATCAAGTTTTTGTTTTTAGAAGTAGAACTCTGTCTGCAGTATGGAAAATGGATTGGATGGGGAGATATCTAAAGCTGGGGGGTTTGTTAGGAGGCTCTTAAAAGTAACCATGGCAGGGCTTCCCTGGTGGCGCAGTGGTTGAGAGTACGCCTGCCGATGCAGGGGACACGGGTTCGTGCCCCGGTCCGGGAAGATCCCACATGCCGTGGAGCGGCTAGGCCCGTGAGCCATGGCCGCTGAGCCTGCGCGTCCGGAGCCTATGCTCCACCACGGGAGAGGCCACAACAGTGAGAGGCCCGCGTACCAAAAAAAAAAAAAAAAAAATTAACCATGGCAATAAAAGATAATGACTTAAAATAGTGGGGATTGAGGATAATGGACAGATTTAAAAATGTATTTCAAGATAGAATACAATATAATATTTTATGATTAGACATAGGTATAAGAAAGAGGAAGGAGCAAAAGATTCTTTCAGATTTCTGGCTTTAATTAATAAATGGAGAGTTATACTGTTTACTAAGGAAAGGGACAAATGAGGAAGAGGAGGTTTTTTTTTTTTTTTGCGGGACGCGGGCCTCTCACTGTTGTGGCCTCTCCCGTGGCGGAGCACAGGCTCCAGACGCGCAGGCTCAGTGGCCATGGCTCACGGGCCCAGCCGCTCTGGGGCATGTGGGATCTTCCCGGACCGGGGCACGAACCCGTGTCCCCTGCATCGGCAGGCGGACTCCCAACCACTGCGCCACCAGGGAAGCACAAGGAGGTTTTTTTATTTGGGAGCATTTTGGACATATCACATTAAAAGTATCCAAGGCAACCATGGAGTATTATCCACAAGGCAATTGAATATACTGCCTGAAACTCAGAGGAAGTATCTGCTTTGGAGATTTATACTTACAAGTATTCAACATATTCATGGTAATTGAAACATAGGTGTTTTTGCCACCACCTAGAAAGAGATTAGAGTCAAGGACCAAATTATAAGAAACTGCTACATTTAAGGAACACACAGAGTAAGAGGAGTCCACAGTAGAGACTGAAAAAGAGCAACTATATGAGGAAGAAGAAACCTAGGAAGTCAAGGGAAGAGGAAATAAACGTCAGTGTCATATGCTGCTGGGAGATCAAGCAAAATAAACACTTCTACAAATCCCATGAGTTAGCAAAAGAAGATCTTTAGTGTTCGTCAGAAAAGCAGTTTAAGAGGAGTTGTTGTTTGAGACCAAGCCATAATGTAATGAATGGAAGAATAAGTGGGAACTAAGGAAGTAAAGATCGTGAACACATTCTTTAAGAACTTAACTTAGGGCTTCCCTGGTGGCGCAATGGTTAAGAGTTCGCCTGCCAATACAGGGGACACGGGTTTGAGCCCTGGTCTGGGAGGATCCCATATAACGCGGAGCAGCTAAGCCCATGCGCCACGGCTGCTGAGCCTGCGCTCTGGAGCCTGTGAGCCACAGCTGCTGAGCCTGCGTGCCACAGCTACTGACGCCCGTGCACCTAGAGCCCGTGCTCCGCAGCAAGAGAAGCCACCATAATGAGAAGCCCGCACACCGCAATGAAGAGTAGCCCCCGCTCACAACAACGAGAAAGCCCATGCACAGCAACGAAGACCCAACGCAGCCAAAAATAAATAAATTAAATAAATAAATTTAAAAAAAAAAAGAACTTAACTTATACTCTATTTAGAAATAATCTGGAAGTCATCACTGATTGCTCTTTTTGTAATCCTACCCTCCATATCCAATCCATCAGTAAGTCAACTGGATCTATCCTCAAAACATATCCTACTTCATCTATTTCTTTCCTTCTTCACTACTACACCCTAATCAAAACCACTGTAATTGTTTACTTGGATTATGGCAATAACTCCCATCTCATCTGCCTACTTTTACAGTAATCTACTGAAAACATAAATCAGATCCTGTCACTCCCCTGCTTAAAACCCTTTAGTGGTTTGCAGTTGTACTCATAATAAATTCCAAACGTCATACTCTGGCTTACACATCTAAGCTTCTGCTTATTCCTCCAACCTCATTTTATACCACTCTGTTCATGCCCACTATGCTCTAGCCACACATATATTTATTCCTCAAATAATGTGTGTTTGTCTCTACTTTAGCTTTTTGTACCAGCTGTTCTCAGTGCCTGGGATACTCTTTCCCTAGAACTTTAGTTATCTAGTTCCGTTATTCAAATTTTACCTTAAAAGTCACCTCTTAAGTGATGAGTTTCAACCACACAATCTAACTACCTAGTACTTTCTACTCTTATTTTACTTATCTGCATAGTACCTGTAACTCTGACATTTTTTTCTTTTTTTGTCTGTTTATTTTGTTTGTATTCCCTTCAACAGAGAATTCCATGAGAACAGGATCCTTCATAGTCTCTTCAATTTATCCCTGCACTTAGCTCAATTTTTGGCACAAGTAAGCATTTGAATAAATTTATTAGATATATGTGTGAATAGATGGATGAATGGAGTTTTTAAGGAGGTTGGGAGAGGTAGTGTGCTGGCTAGAGAAATATGGGGAGTCAAGGAAGGCTAAGTTTTCAATTGGAGAGACATTAGCAAATTTATATATTGATAGTAAAGGGAGAGGTTGAAGTAAAATAAAGACACAGGAGAATAATGTGACTGGCATTGTTCATTTTTGACCAATTTGTCACCTTAACCAACTTGTTTTTGACCTAAATACTCTTGACCTAATTTCGTGTTAACAATTTTACCTCTGTGTTGTTGAAAGCTGGGTAGTTGCATTATCATGACTTGTTTTGTAATTAGAGAAGGCCCTGACACAGTAAAGAAGGGTCTTGCAAGTAACCAGAGGTCCGACTTCCGTGGGTATCTGGCCTCTAATGGTCTGAGGAGGGCAATGATTGGAGAGAGCATATGCCTCTCCCACACCACATAAAGATACATGCATACCCATTTCCACTGTTTTTATCCTCTGGCCCACTATGGTATCTTGGGCAAATGGAAGACAACTAGCCCCAAGAAAGACCCATTTCTCAGTGGGGTGCAAACTTTGACAGCAGCTATTGCATATTGACAGCAGCTATTGCATATGGAGCACCTCCTCTCAAGAGACCTAGAGCATGCCTGTGTTTACTCATTCTCTCATTCATTCAACAACTATTTATTGAAGCCTATCTTGTGTCAGTAGCTGCACAGAAAGAGGAAATGGCTGGGACTTCCTCCTATAAGAAGTAAACTCAACTGTTTAGTTTGCTAACAGTGGAGAGATGGAGAAAGAGAGCAGGAAATGATTTATATGAAAGAATTTGAAATTTTGCAATATAGTGTTATATTCTGCTTTTTTTCACACAATATGTATCTTGAGCATTTTTACGCTTAAATATTCTCAGAGTACATAATACTCAAACATATGAGTGCATCACTTTTTATTTAACATGTTGAGTGTAGTTTTTTTTTTCATTTTTTTGCCATTAAAAATAATGCTGCACAATTTTCACTCTAATTCCCGTGTTTAGAAGAATCTTCTTTTTTTTAGAGTGGCTATCTATGGTGCATTCAGATTATTTTACTTCTCCCACTACTTATCAAATATACACACATGCACATTCATACACACTGAACCCCTACCTTAGTTTCTTTATTTTCTGGTACTTGGAGGTACAGTGTATATTACATGGAAAAGCACATAATTTCCTATTTGCATGGTTCTCTGTTTTTGGTATCTGACGTTTGCCTTAGGAAGTGTGGTGAAAACACATTCCATGATGTTTTGGGCTGCCAATAGACCTCTCCTATCTTCTTTCCATATTACTTTCTGAGAGTTAAGTCTCTGAAAGATAGAGGAGGATAAGTGAAGATTATGATGGGAGGACCATATTCCATCAAAAAGTTGTTCTAGTGCAGCAGAACAGCTGTCTAGTTCTCTGGTCAATGGATAATTTGGTTAATGTAGACTCTGGATCTTCAGGTCTGGATCAGATGGATGAGAACACAGTGTCTTCCTACTTTCTTCCAGTCAAAGGGGTGGGGAGGATGCTCTGTTTCATGAGATTGTGTTTTAGGGAGGGGCACTGATACATAACGTTAGATAGATAGATAGATAGATAGATAGATAAAAAGAAAGGCAGACATTATCTATCTAATAATAATTTAGTATAATTTTAACATCACTTCCAAGATATGTTCCATGCTTCTTCTTTTGTCTGCTCACTTCTTCCTTCTTCCTCCTTTCTTCACTCCCATTCTCCTTGTACTTCTCTCAATTTCATTCAGGCATTCTGTTGTTCTTTCAATAGTTACTGAATACCTGACATGTTCCAGGTGTTAAGCCAATTACTAGGAATATGATTATTTAAAAAAAAGGCCAGTTTTTTCTTCAAGATGATATCTATATCTAAACAATTGCATCACAATATATAAGTGCCCTGACTGGGTAGCCCAGGGTATCATGGGAGCGTGTTAAAGGCCACACTTAACCCAGAACTGGGCACGTAATAAGTGCTTAATTCATATGAATGCATATATCAGTGCAAAGAAATGAAAACAAATGTCTTTTTTTCCCCACAGGAGTTGACTTAGGATCATGCCAAACAGAACCTCTGTAATAGCAAATGTGTCTCTATTGTGGCTTGGCATACAGGGTTAGTTGTGTCTGACATTTTTTTTCTTCTTGTTTCACTCTAGAACAGGGGCCCTATTTGAAAAAACAGGAAAGATTGATGGTTTGGCTTAATTTTTCTTTTAGTATTTGGGAAGTTTCATTCTTTTTGAAGCAAAGCATTAGGCAGAGATACCAGAATGACAATAAATACCTGATTTTCTGTACTGTGCGTTGAGGATCAGCTGGGGATTGAAAAGCAGAGTTTGCAGATATAAACGAAGCTGCTCATGGACTCAGCCCATCCTCCCTGCAGAGGCGAACTTATTGCTGAAAAAAAATGCAATACCTAGTGAATTTTAAGCAATGCTGGAGCAGAGAGAAGGTTAGGCTGACACATAGTAAATTCCTTGCACCAAATATATCTTTGCCATGGAAATTCTCAATTTAAGAAACTTTTAATACGTTTTCAGCTTTTTTTCTTTTTCTTTTCTTTTCTTTCTTTTTTTCTTTTTTTGAGAGGCAAGGTGGGTGTTTGCAACTTATTAAAATGTTAAAATATCAACCACTCTGACGTGCCTGGAATGTGAAACAACAGTGAGGGGGTAGGAACAAGCTGACCTGGTGTTCCTGTATTTCTTAAAGAAACTGCCCACTTTTAAAAAACGATTTTGACCCAGTGGGTAAAGCAGGACTGTTGAATATGAATTTCAGATCGATCTCCTGCCTCTGACAGTTACTGCATGAGCTCCAATCACATTAGCGACTCTTCAGCTTGAGCCAGAATTTACAGCATAAATTCAACATTTTTCAAATCTTAATCAACCCAGAGGTCATTCTCCTCAAAGTGCAGTTTTGCTACTGCCACTAGAAAATCAATGGAGAAGGGTTGATACTTTCCTGCTGCCACAGCACCAGAAACAAAATGAAATGCTCCAGAAAGGTCTGCTCCATTTTCACTTGTAGCTCTTAGATAATTTTTTTGTTTTAATGCCAGTGGCACTTTTGATCCTCAATGTCTAGGTCCTACCCAGGGGAAATAGTCCAGTCAACAGTAGCAAAATCAGATTAAAAAAAGGGAGAAACTTTGGTCTTATTCCTCTTTATCTTGAAAAATCTACTATTTCCACTGTCTATGGAATAAAGTTCCACTTCTTTGGCTTGGCAGTTAGAGCCCTTCACATAACACCTAGTCAGCTTAGCACGTGCCTGGCACAGAGGAGTGTTCAACAAATATTTTTTGAATAGTTGAATAGTGAATTTGACCTTGGTGCATCCACAAGAAACTTCTCCCTATATAACAATGCATCCTCAAGCCTTCAGGTCTTCATTCACACAAAGCTCTATGTACTTCATGACCTTTTAATTCTATATCAAATATTTTTGTTCCTTTGAGACCTGGCTCAGAGGTCACCTCTGTGAACCTTCTCTGTCCCTGCCCCAAGTCAAACAGCGCTACTAGTTTCTTCCTCTGTGATCCCACTGCACAGTTCCATACCTGTGTAATAGCCCTTGATAGTGTTTTCAAAATAGGTATGGGTGGATGTGACTCTGATTGAATGTGAATTCTATCAGAGGTAAGACCTTGTCTCGCTCATCTAGCATTGAGGGTGTCAAAACATATCAGTTGAACTAAATCAACATTCTCTATAATCTAAATTTTTTGAGATATAAAAGCACAAGATTGGGAATGAGAAGAGATATTTTTCACCCAAGTGTGCAATCTTGGTCCAGCTCCTCTGGACCTCAATTTCATAATTGGGTGACACAATTAGCCTAACTGTTCAATAAAATTCAGTCTTACTTTAGCATTATTATTACTGTTGTTAATTGTTGTTATTGTTGTATTTGTTATTTTACTCTTGCTATTAATACTACTAGTAGTACCACTACTATTACTTTAACAACTATTACTACTTCAGTTAACTGTGCCAGTTCCATTCATTGAGTTACTACTGTGTGTCAGGCTCCGTAATAAGAAATTAACTTCCATTATTGCATTTAATCTTGAAAACAACCACATGAGTTAGATATTATTAGCTTCATTTCACAGAGTTGAGAATGGATGCTCACAGACTAAGAAACTTGTCTGAAGTCACACAGCTAGAATGTGTCAGATCTAGAGTTTAAACCCAGTATTTTGATTTCCAGTTCCTTAAAAGATGAACTTTTTATTTGTTATACCAATTACTTTGAACCCAAGAAAAGTATGTATTTTACTAGAAATATATAATTGGTTTATAATTTTAAAATAATATATCCTCATGAAAGATGGACTCTTCCAAAGTAAACAAAGAGCAGTCAATCACTCATAATTCTACTACCCAGAGAGATCCCATATTAACATGCCTGTGAATTTCCTTCACATATTTTCTTTACATATGTGTATGTATGTGTGTATACACAGTTGGCAACTACATATTAGTTGAGATGTAAAATTGGCATGGTAACAAAGCTAGTATGTGGAGGCTTTAACTCATTTGCCATTGCCTGGCCTGAGCTTCATGTACATTAGTATTAGTAGTTCAGCTATTCAGGAACTGCTCCTACCAAAGATACGTTTGAGGCGTTGGACTTTGACTCGTATCAGCAATTTGTCTCCTCCAGGTGTCAGAGTGAGGTAACTTTAACTCAATGGAGATATTCCATTCCTTGAAGGATGGCATAAAAATCATTGAGAGAAGAAATTAATTTCAGGAGCTGACTGAATTTTCCCTATTGGGGGAAAAACGCCACTCCTAGAACTTGGTGAAAGCCCAATCCTTGAAAAAGATCCAGATTTTGAGATTAACTAGATTACAGTCCAGTATCTATTAATTCTTTACTCTGGAGCCTGAGACACATATTATTTTAGAAACTATAGAGTCTAAGAAGAAACCTGAGTCTGAAAAGATTGAAGTCATTTGTTGTAATTCACATGCCTAAGAGAGAATGGGACTAAAACTTAATAGGACAGAGGAGTAAGCATTATTGTTGATTTAGTATCTACTTTGGCCACACACTGTATTAGGTCCTTGCTATACATTTTGTTGCTTTACACTCCCATTGACTCTCTGAGATGAAGGTGTTATCTCCTTTATAGATATGAGAAAACTGTGATAAAATGATCTGCTCAGGTTGCAAACATCTAGTAAGTGGCAGTGCCAGGATTTGAATCTCTGTCTATTTGACTCCAAAGTCTGTATTTTTTAGCAATACCACACTTCTGAGGCTTTCTGACTCACAGAACAGAGCTCTTGCTAATAGAATCCTTTGCTATCATTTCCTAGACTAGCTGTTGTGCCAGTCAGGGTACCATGTGAGGAGCAGACTCATTATGAGTGTGAAGGGAATAGGAGTTCATTAAAGAAATTAGACATTGCGTAACTGTGGGAGGATCCGGGAAGTGACCAGGAAGTTGGAAGATCAGAGAAGGATCACCAGTCCATTAATCTAAGAAGCAAAGCGTCAAAATGAGACAGCACAGTAGGTAATCATGAAGAGATATTTGGAAACTGTGGCCTCTGTAACTACTGATTCTGTGGGTCTGCACCTGAAAATCTGGTGTTGGGTCTCAGTTCTCCAGTCAGCAGAGATAAGGGAAAGAGCTGAAATTAGAGCCGCCGGGGAGGGGAAGGACTAGCTGGAACCCCCAAGGTATCTCTGTGTCTGATGCCAAAGTAAAGATCTGCAGAGACAAATGGCTGTTACTTTATTTTCACCTTCTAAATCACGTGCAAGTTCCTCTGTTAACCAACTTTAACCCATAACCATACAGGAAAAGTCATTCTGAGAAACATAGTTCCCTGCTTAGCTATATCTTCCACAGCTGCCATTTGGACAGTTCTGGAGCGTATTATGCTCCAGAGGAAAGGATGTCGAACCAGCTATCCCAAAGCCAAATATCTAGAGCAGCACTGTTTAATAGGACTTGCTGCAATGATGGGAATGTTCTGTATCTGTGATGTACCTCATGCCTCTTTATTTTCCACTCTCTATGAATTCCTTTAAGGGTAGAGACTGTTATATTCCTAAGGGTTAAGTAAAGGATCTAGCATATGCCTATGGAATAAATGAATGGTCACAGTCACTGTCATAGGCAATAAGCTATCAAGGTACTTGCTAGTAGAACAAAAGGCAGAACAGAAAGGCAGCGTTATAGAATAATACCATTTTAGGGTTGGGATGGGCAGCTTAGAGGCTATGGTAGAAAGAATATAGGCTTTGGAGTTCTAATCCTAGTTCTGCTACCAAGCTCTGCTTGGTTATGTATCTCGGGCAAGTTATTGGACCTTTCTAAGCTTCATTTTCCTTATCTGTAAGAAAGGAAAGGATATACCTATTTCAGAGTTGTGAGAAGTAATGAAAGTATGTAAAGCACCTGGCACAGGGCCTGGCAAATATAATTTTCAATACATATAGTTTCTTTCTTAGAGATTTTTTAGTATGTTTCCCTCATTATTAGTGAACCACCATTTTTAGGATGCATTGCAAATAAAATGTTATTCTGACTATAACTGGTCATTCTCTGGTGCCAAGATCACAGGACCATCTGAGACCTTCATTTAAAGAAGATTTTATAGATTTAACAGCATATTGGACAGATCCTCTGGGACCTCAGAGCCTTTCTGAGAATTACAAGGTTAGATGGTAATCGAATTATTTTTGCTGCATCAACATAGCTGTCCATGGTGACAGTTGCTACTCTGTGTGTGCCTCTGACCACTTCCATCTGTAGAATCATCATTTTGTTTCATTTCACAAACCATTTAGAAATGAATTGGATTTACCAGAGCACAGGGCTGAAAATATATTTAACTGGATCCATAGAAACAGACTTCAGAAGAATAGCCTGGCATGGAATTTTGTTGGTTATTCAGGGGACGACCCTCTTTCTTCTTGCCCAGTCTGCTGCCTGCACTTCTACAATTATCAGAATCCTCAATTGGATTATACTTTTATGTAAGTCAAGCTAGCGAAGTATTAAAAAATACATAATTCATTTTTACCCAGAAATTTTAGCCGTGACTTCTACTGTAGTAACTAATCTGATTTCCTGGCCATATGAAACCTTAAAAGGGTCTTCCAAGGGCATGGAACCACTGAGTTTCTCCTTTTCCCTCACTGTTTGTCAGTTCTATATACAGGAGCTCAGATTTCCTCTCAAGTCAGGATGTTTGTGGTGACATTTATAAATAAGTCCAACTTTAAATATTTTACTGACCTCTCAGCAATATTGGTAATAAGTAGTGTCAGGAAACCAGCTTAGCTCAAGGCATGAGAAAGGGCTTAAGAGAACAGACAGTATTTGACTAGAAATCAAGAAACTGGAATTTGAATTCTAGCTCCACTATTTATCTGCTGAATTACTTGACTTCCTTAGCTTCCTCATCTGTAAAATAAGAATAATAGAATTTATTTTCAGGATTGTGGTGGGTCTGAAATGAGGTAATATGCAACTAGGTAGATTTGGGGCCTATTTCCTCTTTTCCTTTGTTAACTCCCTGTTTGCCCTCAGTCGAATCACACATACTTTTGGAGCCTCTAGCCCCCACTTACACATAGAATCTTTCAAAAGATGGGGAATTCCCTGGTGGCACAGTGGTTAAGAATCTGCCTGCCAATGCAGGAGACACGGGTTCGAGCCCTGGTCCTGGAAGATCCCACATGCCATGGAGCAACTAAGCCCATGAGTCACAACTACTGAGCCCAAGTGCCACAACTACTGAAGCCCATGCACCTAGAGCCTGTGCTCCACAACAAGAAAAGCCACCGCACACCACAATGAAGAGTAGCCCTTGGTCACCGCAACTAGAGAAAGCCCGTGCGCAGCAACGAAGACCCAACGCAACCAAAAATAAATAAATTTATTTTTAAAAAAAAAAGATGGCAAATAATCTCTAAATTCTCTCTGGGCTAAGAAGTCTGTGATAATCATTCTCTCTTCATTCTTAGCTGAGGAAAGAAGCTAATAGCACTACAAATCTCTTCCTACAAGAGGTTCTAGATGTCTCTAAGTTGGGCCTTCAACCAATTCCAGTGCCCTTGTTTTAACTTCTAAGTCATCTCTTCTTTCCTAATATTTTTTCACATTTAAACTATGATCTCATTGTTTTTTTCCACTAAACATTTTTTTAAATAACATGATTTAATCTCAAATGATCTTTCTGAAACATTTGATGTATTCATATTCCGTGTCCAAGAAACCTGGATCTCAATTCTTAGAGGAACCTCAGCTATCATTCTATATAACTTTCTCATTCCCTGGCCATAATCCCTTCTGCATTTCTACTGACAGAGGTCGTTCAACTTCTGTTTGAATGCTTCTAGTGATGGGACATTCACTGGTGGGGCACTGTATCTTTGCACCATTCCTTATTACTTGTACCGGATTACTCCACAGAGCTTGAAGTTTGGTGGTACAATTTATAGCAAGGGACCATTACTACTTCAGATATTATGTACTAGCAAATGACCCACAAACCTGCTGATTTGTGGAAATGTTTTGACATTCACTTATCCTGACTCATACTTATGGGCTATTGTAACATATTTAATCAAGAATTAAGATCCACTTTTGTCTGCAGGATCTATTACTTACCTTATTACTTAAGGTCTTGGACAAGACTGTTCACATCCCTACTCCTCATCTGTAAAATGGGTATAAGAATAATCATTCTGCCTTCCTCCAGATTTTTGAAAGCATGAACTTAAGGTAACATAACTAATAGGCTTTATAAAGTACTATAGCAGGGGTCAGCAAACTATGGCCTATGGATTGGCAGCCTGTTTTTGTAAATAAAATTTTATGGTAACATAGCCATGCCCATTCATTATTATGTCTTTGGCTGCTTTCATACTACTTTGTCTGAGTTAAATATTTGCAACAGAAATGGTGTGGCCTACAGGCCTAAAATATTTACTATTTAGCCCTTTATGAAAAAGTTTGCTGACATCTGTGCTATACAAATATGTGTTTATTATTAGAATTACTAGAAGGATTATTTTAGGAAAAGGAATAAGATGATAATATTGAAGTATATTAATAGAAAGACATCTAGTAAACTCACTGGCAAACATTAACTGAGCACCTGACAATGTCAAGCACTGTCTTATGTATTTTACCTGCATTTTCTTGCTTAATCTTTACAGCAACACTATGTGTTTGTTATCTTATTACCTCCATGTTACAAGTGGACTGACTCTCAATAACTTAACCAAGGATATACTGGCAGAGAGCCAAGATTTAAATTTAGATATCTATTCCAATATCTGTGTTCTTTTTGTGATGCCACCTAGCCTCTCATAGTTACGAGTCATAACTTTAAGTATTGTAATTCTTATCTGTTGGAGCCTTATGGAAAGCATTAAGGATCTGAAAAGTTGTAAATGATCATGTTAATAATGGATACAAAATCTAGCATGCATTGTAAATACATCACAATTAGAAAGGAGTTCAAATATATCAGTAGGATTAGTGCTTTGAAAACATATAGAAGCAGATAATAGCAAAAACTAACAGACTGATGAAGATTGAATAGTAAGGATTACTGAATCTTTGAATGTTTTGACATCACCACCACAATTTTGTCAGCGCACACCAACCTTTTTCAGTTTAGGTATCTATTAGTTCAGTACTTAAAATCTCAATGGAGTCACACATGGTGAAAAGATAGGATGAAAGGAGTCTGTAAGCTGACAGGTTGATTGTTCCTCCCGTCTACGGTTTTTGAAATCTGAAAATCTTCTAACATTAACTGTAAAATAGTCGAAATGTTAATAAAGTAAGTTGGGCTACTTCATTAAGTGAGGCATAAAGGAAATGATTCATTAAGAGCTTCTTTTAGAAAGAGCATGAAGGTTATCAGCTAAGAAAAAAAAAAAGAAAAGAAAAAGGTAACAGAACATATATTCCTCTCTTCGCATGAAATGCTAATATCACACTTGTCATCCATGTATAATCCATGTATAATATAAAATTTACATTAAAAGAAAACTTAAAGATCCTTCTATTTAACCCCCTTAATTTAGAGATTAAAAAAACTGAGGTTCAGGAAAGTTTAGTTATTTGCCTAAGGTCAGACAGCTAATATTTGTCAGAAATGGAACTGAAAAACTGATTTCTTTCTCATTCATTTATTAGTACATTCATTCATTCATTAAAAAGATTTAATTCAGTCATTCATCTAACATTTATTGAGGCCTTGCTGTACAATATCCACAATATTAGATGTCATAATATGTGTGTTGTTTCATTTAATTCTCATGAGGTTAGGTATTACTACCTTCATTTTATAGCTGATAAAACAGATTAAGAGAGATTAAAAACATTGCTCAAGGTCTCGCAGCTTAGACATGAATTAACTAGCTAAAGAGAATATGGAACCAATTTGAAGCTTCCTTGTACAATTCCAAAGTCAGGCATAATAGGGAATCCTGTACTGTTGGTGGGAATGTAAATCGGTGCAGCCACTATGGAGAAGAGTATGGAGGTTCCTTAAAAAACTAAAAATAGGGTTACCATATGATCCAGTAATCCCACTTGAGGGCAGATATCCGGAAAAGACCAAAGACAGGCAAAACAGAGCTAAGCAAGCCTCTGTTCCAACTCTGAAATGACAATTGACTCGGTCAGACTTTCAACCTGAGTTGGTAGAGAACTTACTATTTGAAGTCACTAGCCAGAGCCTGAAGAGATGATATTCTGAATTATCAAGTGAAAAGAGATGTATGTTTTATTTTATTTTACATCTTATTTTCCAAAAATAAATTTTAAAAAAACAATCAATTAAAAAAAAAACTTAAACACTAATCCAGCTGAAACACAATTAATTCCATTTTTGCCTGTTTCCTTCCAATATTCTCTTTATGTATACGTATTTTAAATGGCTGCAGTCATAGAATTGCAAGATTATATATTGCTTTTTATTAGTTAACATCAGAATATCATATAATCTTCCCATGTCAACTCATATTCCATTCCAGGCATAATCTTTGCAATTACAGTTTTAATAATCAGACTATTCAATTGCATAATCATACCATAATTTACCTTATTCTCTTTGTCAAACATTTATTTTTTAAACATAGTTAGTGAACATAGTTTAGCATTTAGGGTTATTTAGTGTTTTTTAGCTTCTGTTTTATCATTTATTTAAGAAATAATGTGGGAAGTAGTTTAAGACCATTGATTTGAAGTGTGAATATCATTTTTGCTCTTATATACTTCTGTATTAATATCAAAAGGGTTTGTAGAAATTTACAGTGCCTACATGAGTAAAAAAGGAGTCAGTTTATCATGTTGGGGTCTATTATGTTTTTGGCAGATTTTGCTAATGTAGTAAATGACTAGATGCTTTAGATACCTGGCATATATGTAACAAAGTGATGTTTTGTAATCTAAATGCAAAGATTTGACTATCATTTTTGCCTCAATAGAGCGTTACCCCCCGTTTGGGTTAGCATATTAATCGCAAAGCTTAGGGCACAGAATATCAAAAATTTTAGATGCCCTGCTGTGAGTGATGATGACAAAAAGAAAGCAATTTCAAACCTAAGATTTTCTGCAATATTTATGTCTTCTCTTAGTTTCTTTCATATTAAGACTAAAAATAACTTCACTTAGAAAATTGTGCAAAGGATATAAATAAATTTGATTAAAGACTCCTTCAAATGTTGATATATCTTTTTAATATGTAACCTTCTTTAATATTGTAACCAATAATTAAAATAAATCTACATCAAAAAAACAATAAAGAAGCTATGAAAATTTTCATTAAATACAGTTTTAATGCATTCATTTTATTTCATTTATGACTTTTATATAGGCATGTATTTTGGAATAAATAATAGGAACCCTTTTTGATATATCTTAGAGAGTTTGGAACTTCTTTGGGATGAAAAAGATTTTAGTAATTCTTTCAATAAATCTGCATTACTTAATGTCTTTTTTTCTTTTTATTGTGGTAAGAATCACACTGTGTAAAATTTACCATCTTCACCAATTTTAAATATGTAGTACAGTAGTGTTAACTATATGCACATTTTTGTGCAACAGCCCTCTAGAACTTTTTCATTTTACAAAAAACTAAAACTTTATATCCATTGATCAAAAACTTCCCTTTTCCCACTTCCTCACCCCTGAGAACAAACATTCTACTTACTGTCTCTAAGAGTTTGACTACTTTGGATACCTCATACAAGTAGAATTATGCAGTGTATGTCTTTCTGTGACTGGATTATTTTACTTAGCATAATAACCTCAAGGTTCATCCATTTGTACCATATGACAGGATTCTCTTTATTTTTAATACTGAATAATATTCCATTGTGTGTATACACCACATTTTCTTTATCCATTCATCTGTCAATGGACATTTAGGTCACTTCCCCCTCTTGGCTCTTGTGAATAATGCTGCAGTGAACATAGGTGTGCAAATATCTTTTCAAGATCCCATTTTCAATTCTATTGGTTATATACCCAGAATTGAGATTGCTGTATTATATAGTAACTCTATTTTTAATTTTTTGAGCAACCTCCATACTGTTTTCCATAGAGGCTGCACCATTTTATATTCCCACCAACAGTGCACAAGGGTTCCAATTTCTCCATGTCCTTTTCAACACCTGCTGTTTTCCTTCTTTCCTTTTTTTTTTTTTAATAGTAGCCATTCTGATGTGTGTGAGGTAATATCTCATTGTGGTTTTGATTTGCATTTCCCTGATAATTAGTGAAATTGAGTATCTTTAATATGCTTATTGGCCATTTATATATCTTCTTGGGAGAAATGTTTAAGTCCTTTGCCCATTTTATTGTAAAGATTTTTTTGATGTGGACCATTCTTAAAGTCTTTATTGAATTTGTTACAATATTGCTTCTGTTTTATGTTTTGTTTTTTTGGCCATGAACCCGCACCCCCTGCATTGGAAGGTGAACTCTTAACCACTGGACTGCCAGGGAAGTCCACTTTGCCCATTTTTTAATTAGATTATTTTGTTGTTGTTGAGCTGTGGGTTTTATGTATTCTAGATATTAACCCTTTATCAGATACATGGTTTGCAAATATTTTCTTCCATTTCTTAGTTTGCCTTTTAACTTTGTTGATTGTTTCATTTGCTGTGCAGAAGTGTTTAAACTTGATGTAGTCTCATTTCTTTCTTTTTGCTTTTGTTGACTAGGCTTTCAGTATCATATCCAAGAAATCATTGCCAAATCCAATGTCATGAACCTTTTCCCTATGTTCTAGGCATTTTATAGTTTCAGATATTACATTTAGTGATTTAATCCATTTTGAGCTAATTTTTTATGTGATATGTGTCCAACTTCATTGTTTTGTATGTGAATATCCAGTTTTCCCAACACCTTTTATTGAAGAGACTATTCTTTCTCTGTTGCATAGCCTTGACACTCTTGTTAAGATCATTTGAACATACACAGGTCATATATAAAAATAAAATAATATTTTATATAATATTAAATATATTATATTAATAATATATAATATTTTATAATTATATATATATGTATAGTTCAGGGGGCTCTCTATTCTGTTCCATGGGTCTATATGTCTGTATTCATGCCAGTACCATACTGCCCATTCTGCTTTGATTACTGTAGCTTTGTAATGTGTTTGGAAAACAGGAAGTGTGAGACCTCCAGCTTTGTTTTTTTCTCTCAAGAGTGTTTTGCCTTTTCAGGGTCCTTTGAGATTACATATGAATTTTATGATTTTTTTTCTATTTCTGCCAAAAAAATGGCATTAGGATTTTTATAGGGATTGCATTAAATCTATAGATCACTTTGTGTACTATGAACATTTTAACATTAAGTTTTCCAATCCATGAACATGGAATGTCTTCCCATTTATTTGTACCTTCTTTAATTTATTTCATTAATGGTATGTAGTTTTCAGTGTACAATTCATTCACCACCTTGGTTAAGTTTATTTCTAATATTTTGTTCTTTTTCATGCAATTATAAATGGAATTGTTTTCTTAATTTCCTTTTCTGATAGTTTGTTCTTAGTTTATAGAAACCCAACTGATTTTTGTATGTTGATTTTTGTATTGTACAACTTTACTTAATTTGTTTATTAGTTTTAGCAGTTTATGTGTGTGTGTGTGTACTCTTTAGGGTTTCTATATATAAAATCATGCAATCTACAAACAAAATATTTTTATTTCTTCCTTTTCAATTTGAATGCCATTTATTTCTTTTACTTGCCAAATTGTTATTTCTAGGCCCCCTAGTAGTATGTTGGATGGAAATGGAGAGACTGGAATTCTTGCCTTGTTGATATTAGAGGGAAAATTTTCAGTTTTTCATCATTAAAGATGATGTTTTCTGTGGAATTTTCATATATGGCTTCTATTATGGTGAGGTGATTTTTTTTCTGATCATCATTTTTTTATCATCATGTTTTTATCATGAAAGGGTATTGATTTTTTTCAAATGCATTTTCTGCATCAATTGGGACAATCATGTAGTTTATGTCCTTCATTCTGACAATGTGGTACTTTACATTGACTGATTTTCATGTATTGAACCATTCTTGCATTCCAGGATGCATAACTTCTAGTGTGCATTTGGTAAATAGTAAGATGCAGACATTCAAATCTTGAAAAAATATAAACAAATAAAAATGCCTTCCTGTGCCTTATCCTATCTTGGTTCTTGTTCCTTTTACTAATACTATGTTGCATCATTTAGAATGCCAACTATAAGTCAAGAAATAAACAGAAGTAAAAACAAATGCCAGCCACTTCTCAGTGCCTAGTGGAGACACCCTTTATATTCATACTTGAAGGCTTCATGTGAATTAATCTGTATACTCTCATGGGAAGGTACTGAGTATTTCAGTGGCTAGGGGAACTTCATTTGTTTTTCTATTGGATATGTGCTGCTGCTGTAGAAAAGATGCTGCTATGCTGTACCAAGCCATACAGCCAAGAACAAGCATGAATTCCCACTCCATGCCAGGCAGCTCTATGCTGCATTAAATGAGACATAGATCTTGCTATTGAGAATTCAGCTTTCAAGTGATGAGACATGTATGCAAATATCATAGTTCTATAAACAAAGTATGGTAGGATCCCAGAAGCAGAAAAAGTGAATTGCAAGTTATGAAATCCTAGAAGATCAGGGAAGACATCATGGAGGCAGTGATATATTTGAAGTGAGACTTTAAGGATAAGAAATCTAATGGTGGAGAAGTATAAGGCTGCAAAGCCCCTTGAATTCAGATCCCTGCTACTTCCACACCACATTAAGGTGTGAGAATCTTTGTATTGGTCCAGTGTCACAAGGCTCACCACATTGCCTATATCCAGAGGCCTCAGTCCTCTTCCCATTTGGTATGTGAGGATAGGGGGTTGGTGGCCATGATGATGTTCTGCTCATATCTTCCTTAAAGAAAACCTGCTCTGGAGAGCATAGTTGACAGATAGCCTCCAGTGACACATCAGACCACATGTCCTCTGGGCTACTCTCAGTCATTGGACTGGATTTTGTAGGGTAGCTAGAGCTATATCATTACTGCCCAATGTGGAAGACTGCCAAGGGCAACTTTTCTCAGATTCCCCATTGGCCTAGCTGATACTTTCTCAGAATGACACTGCAGCTTGAAGTTCTTCCTACCCAATTCTGCCTTTTTTTCTCCTTTCACAGGTACCAGACCCTGCATTGCTATTTGAAAGCTCTTCATGACCAGTCTTGTTCCCTCCCTCTTATCCTTAATGGGAAATTCTCCCCAAAACTCTCTAGCAAATCTAATGCCATCTTGGTTTCTTCTTGTCCAATGACCTGAACTGACAAAGAAGGGAAACCCTACTACTCCTTCCCCACCAGAGTTCTCTCTCCATTGTTCCCAACCTTAAGGCAGTGGCCTCTCTCCTTAGGTACTATAGCTAGTATATCTCCTTAACAGCATTAGGTGTTCATAATAGCTAAGCATAGTTGTCTTCAAGAAACTTCTGTTTTCAGGCCTGCAGGACCTTGAGGCAAGAGAACACAAAGGCCCGATTACTTTCTTTTCATTAGAGAGGGGAAAATATAGAAAACAAAGCACAAAGAGCTGTCATTACTCTGAAATATTTATTTACTTAATAGAAGACTCATTTAGGTAGTGTTTGAATTATACTCTTTCACATATAGTATTTCATTTGATATTCATGATAGTTTTTAGAGGTAGATATTGTTTATATTTTTTAGATGGAGACATTTAGAGGGAAACATTACTTGCTTTTTCAAAGGTCACACAGAAAGCAAATGGTCAGGCTGGCAGTTGCCCTCTAGTCTGCTAAACATCAGATCCTGTGTTCTTTCCAGTGAACCACCCTGCAACATGCTTTCTTTTTAAGGTCTTAGTAATGGATGAAATTCCTTCATCAGTGTGTGACTTGTGCACCTTTACACTCAGAAGCATCCTGCACTTGTTTTAACGTTTTCTTGAAATTCTTAATAAGTTTTGAACAAGGGGCCTCATAATTTCATTTTGCTTTGGCCCCCACAAATTATGTAGGCAGTTCTTAATCTTAGGTCACTATCTTAATCCTTCAGATATCCTATATTTTATAGAAAAATACCCCAGACGGTAAAGCTTATACACAACATTTATTGCTCGTAGGTTTGGAGGCTAGATGTGCAACATGGTCAGATTCTAGTGAGGGCCCTTTTCCAGGTCACAGACTTCTTGTTGTATCCTCACATGGTGGAAGTGGGCTATGGAGCTCTGTGGGAATCTCTCTTGTAAAAGCACTTCAGCCTTCACCCCCATGACCTAATCCCCTCTTACAGGCCGTGCCTGCTAATACTATCACTTTTGGGGATTAAGATTTCAACATATGAATTTTGGGGGGATACAAACATTCAGACCATGGCAGTTACATTATGATTTTTCAGTTGTCAAAACTAATCCCTCAAAAACTGTCAGCGATCTTAAGTTCACTACCTAACTATGAGCCTTTTAGAAAATTCTCATCCCTAGATCTTCTGGGCCAAATATCACTCTCTTCCACACCCCCATCACAAGCCAACACCACTAACATGTTCAGATTTGCATCTTAGGCAGACTTCTCTGGCAGCTCTGCAGAGGGACTTGGATGATGCCATATTGAGATGCAATCAGAAATATAGATACTTTGATGTTTAGTAGCAGATAGTGTTGTTTATATTGTGACCGGGTAAAGCCTCTGACCACTTAGTTGGTATAGGGCCATAATCCTTCATCTTTAATTCTGAATCCAAAAATAGTGAATTTTTAAGTAATGTTAAACTTACTTGATAGCAAAATCTGACCTATCTGGATTTGAGGTGACAGTCTTTATTTATACCACTTAGTGTGAATATTTATACATCTTGTTACAGAAATATTATGTTTGATTGTTGATTTCTGCCCTGGAACCCTCTGATTTAGTTTGTTAAAGAATATATAGTAAGTATTTTGAAAAAACTTTAATAATTTTTAAAAACTGAATCCCCCAAATTTTCAAGTCCCTGGAGTTTTGGCTGGGGGATTATATACCAATATTTCTTTTCTTCACTCACTGGTGAAAGTATTTGTGTAGCTCCATAGGGAATTGATCTCAGGGAAGCAATTTTAAGCCTACCACACCTTCTAGAGTCAGTGATTTGTGGAACTTCTTGGCCTCCTGAAATAATCTCAGTAAGAACGCTTTGAGGGGACTTCCCTGGTAGTCCAGTGGTTAAGATTCCGTGCTTCCAGTGCAGGGGGTGGGTTCATCCCTGGTTGGGGAACTAAGATCCCACGTGCCGTGTGGGGCAGCCAAAAAAAAAAAAAAAGAAAAGAACTCTTTGGGAGAGGGGGAGGCAAAGAAGGTACAATTCAGGAATGAGTTCTAAAATAAATCAGAAGATTATATGGATATGCAGATTGATAAAAGACACATTGCCTGAATTTCTTATGACTTTAAATTGAATTACGTTTATCTAGGACCTATGGAGCTTGCAATTCACTCGTTACATTTATAATTAAGAAATTCTATTTTATTAGTTGGGCATAGTGTAGTGAGGCTGCCTAGCACAGAATAGGAACTTAATAAATGTTTGCCAAATAAATGAATAGTTGAAACAGATTCATTCACATTCACTTCTGTTTACTTGTGATGATACCTATGTGCTTCAATTAAATGTATTCATTTAAAAAGTAGACCAGTGTTAATCATTAAGCTATCTTTATAAAAACTTTAATAGAGAAAAATTTTAGGACTCAGATAACAACTTTATTCATTCAGCAAATCTTTATTTGATATCTACTATGTGCTAGACCCAGTAGCAAGCTCTAGGACTATAATAATGAAGTACAGTTCCTTCCTGTGAAGAGTTTACAGCAGGATCCACAACAGTGCTCAAACCACGCACCTATTTTGTTTCTTTTTCCATGGCTTCCCTTGCCTTCCTTCTTGGTATGTATTCCTGAAGAGTTATGATTTTTGTCTTCTCCTTCGTCTACACTCTCCTGTTGTAGTGGAAAAACACATTTTTAGAGCTAGGGTTCTGGCTCTACCATTTTCTGTTAGGTGAATTACTAAATCTCACTGAGCTTCAGTTATCTTGTCCATAAAATGAAGATGAAATAATAGTCTTATCTATCACTTTCAGTTGTAAGAGCTTGAGGAAAGTGCTTTTACTTGTTATAATTTACCAAAGTTTATTTTATTAATTCCTTCGATAACATAGTCCCTTTAGTTATATATCAAATATTTATTTCCAAATTTCATTGTACCTGCTGGATGTTTCTACTTAGTTACTGTGCAACTAGCTGAGACTTTCTGGTGGAATGACTTCTCCGTTTGCCTTTTGACTCTCTGAATTGTTTCATGATATGCTCTGTGCCCAGCCCCCCCACCCCCCATACTCCTTGACTTTTAAAGAATAAAAAGTATCTTCTATTCTAAGTAAAAAACATCTATTTGGTCTAAGGAGTTCTTGTAGGAAGAATTCAAGGGGAAATAATAAGGTTGGGCCCATGTTGAGTGTGCTTTCTGTAATGCTAGACAGCCAGAATCCTCCTGGAAGATATTTAGTAGATGATTCTTCTTAAATGACAATGAACTAACCTCAGAAGATTCAAAGTATTAGGAAAATATTTATTGGATGTTTGCTCTGTACCAGGCTTCATTTCTTTTATTCTTCTCAAACAACCAGTGAGGAATTCTTCTGTGACAACACAATTGCCATCTGGCTGGATTTGTGGCCTTATGAGATGATAAGATCCTTGTCACTAGAAGTATTTATGTAGAGTCCGGAGAGGGAGTTTGTGTTCGGAGACAATGCATGTATATTTCATGCTTTTTTATGCCTCACATACAAAAGGAAACTGATTGCCTTTGTTCCAAACTATCTTTTCTGGAATATTTGTATAGTGATCATCCCTGGAAGATAGAGATCCTGTCTTCTTCCAGAGCAACAAACAGGTGTGCTTATTGTATAGTATAGAAGATTAGAATTCTCACAGCTCAGAGTTCCTCTCCTAGAACACAACCCACTCTGTGCGCAAGTATCATCTGGTCCTCTTTGCATTGCTCCATGGGAAGAGGGGCTCAAGGAACCAGTACAAATGCTGACTCCATAGCTACTACTGTTGCTGTGAATCCGTTGTCTGTGACCCAGGCGTCTTGTATCTTCTGCCATTATCCATGAAACTAAGTCAGTTATTTAGTTAGCTTGCAAGAAGGGTAAAATCTCAGACCCTTTACAGTTCTTAACAGTTTGAAGGTGGCAAGGAATGAAGTCTGAAGATTATTCCCTGTGCTGAGACCAAAGAGTGCTATACTAAAGTCAGACAGTTGTAGGTAGGTATGATTCTTTGCTTTGCCACTTACTGGCTGTGTGTCCATGAATAATTTACTTAACATTTCTGAAAATAATTTTCTTATTGGTAATATAAAGGTAATAATACCAGCCTCACTAGGTTGCTGGGAGAATTAATAGGGATAATAATTATTTGAATGCCATTAATAGAGAGCCTGGAACACAGAAGGTACTCTCCTAGTATAGAATTACTGTCCTGATTTTTCTAGTCTTATGACTCTGTGTCACTCTCATTTTTAAATTCTTCCTCATCTCTAGCCCCAGCTCCCTGAGTGGGAATAAATAGGTGTTAGTATGACACTTAACTGATTTATCTTCTTTTCTCAACAAAGTTTTCTTTTTCCTCTCTCATACCTACCAATGAAAATTTTACTTTCTTTTCCTTGTTTTTTCTTTTTGTATTATTATTTAAAGAATTTTTATTGCAGTATGGTTGATTTACAATATTGTGTTAATTTCAGGTGTACAACAAAGTGGTTCAGTTTTATATGTATAATATATATTCATATATATATATATTCATATTCTTTTTCAGATTCTTTTCCATTATAGGCTATTATGAGCTATTAAGTATAGTTCCCTGTGCTATACAGTAGGTCCCTGCTGGTTATCTATATGATATACAGTAGCATGTACATGTTAATCCCAAACTCCTAATTTATCCCTCCCCCACCTTTCTCCTTTGGTAACTGTAAGTTTGTTTTCTATGTCTATGAGTCTATTTCTGTTTTGTAAATAAGTTAATTTGTATCGTTTTCTAGATTCTGCATATAAGGGACATCATATAATATTTTTCTTTCTCTGTCTGACTTACTTCAATTAGTATGATAGTCTCTAAGTCCATCCATGTTGCTGCAAATGACATTATTTCATTCTTTTTTATGGCTGAGTAATATTTCATTGTATATATATACCACATCTTCTTTATCCATTTATCTGTCAATGGACATTTAGGTTACTTCCATGTCTTGGCTATTGTAAATAGTGCTGCAATGAACACTGGGATGCATGTATCTTTTCAAATTATAGTTTTCTCCAGGTATATGCCCAGGAGTGGGATCACTGTATCACATGGTAACTCTATTTTTAGTTTTTTAAGGAACCTCCATACTGTTCTCCATAGTGGCTGCACCAATTTACATTCTCATTAACAGTGTAGGAGGGTTCCTTTTTCTATACACCCACTCCAGCGTTTATTATCTGTAGACTTTTTGATGATGGCCATTCTGACCAGTGTGAGGTGATGCCTCATTGCAGTTTTGATTTGCACTTCTCTAACATTAACAACATTTCTTTGGAGAAATGTCTATTTAGATTTTCTGCCCAATTTTTGATTGGGTTGTTTGTTTTTTTGATCTTGAGTTGTATGAGCTCAGTTCAAATAGTATTTATGAGGTAACTTCTGAGTCCACTGCCAAAGATATAGACAGAATTTAAACTTACTTCTTACTTCACGTAAACATTCATGAAACATTTATTGAACACTTACAATGTGTCAGACACAGACACCATGTTAATTGTTGGATAAATATCATGAACAATACAAGCATGGTTCCTGGTCTCATGGAATTTATATTTTGTCATGACAGTTAAAAATCCAATATGGTAAGCATAAGATAGCAATACAAGTAGGGATCTGTGGAAACAGCTGTCTCTGTGACCTAGCTCTGAGGATTCCTGGGGACATACCCACTGAACTGATCTTAAAGGATGAGGAAGGATTAGCCAGGTCATAAAGGCTTGTCAAGTCAGTCTCAGCAGGAAAGAGATGGCATATCCAAAAATGTAATTGAAGAGAATTTTTAAAAGATACTATTTACAGGGCTTCCCTGGTGGCGCAGTGGTTGAGAGTCGGCCTGCCGATGCGGGGGACGTGGGTTCATGCCCCGGTCCGGGAAGATCCCACATGCCATGGAGCGGCTAGGCCTGTGAGCCATGGCCGCTGAGCCTGTGCATCCGGAGCCCGTGCTCCGCAACGGGAGAGGACACAACAGTGAGAGGCCCGCGTACCGCAAAAAAAAAAAAAAAATGCTACTATTTACAAAGATGAATGGAGGTTTAAGAGAATCATTAGGGGATAGAGGAGCATCTAGGGACTGGCAATAGTAAAAGCTGTTCCCACCCCAAGGACTGAAGGGATAAGGAGAGGAAGCTCTTACTAGAATCTTGTAAGAACTAGCTAACAGCTCTCTTCTGTGGCTGATGTGAGGGGGAGGGACAGAAATAAATATCTCAACCTCTCTCTCCTCCTGCCCTGCAATCTCCTGCCAGTGCTTCCCACTGACCTAACCCAATAGGAAGAGAGAGGGACAGGGATCCCACATGATGTGATCTGTAGAAGTCAGCCTCCTAGCCTCCCAGGATACAAGCTGAAGGAGAAGAGTAGAAAATAGATATGGAAGGGCTAACAGAGAAAAACTAGCATAGGAAGGGGACAAAGGTATTCCAGGAGAAGCAACAGCACCAAAGCATAGACATGTGAAATGGTGGGACAGGAGCACCAATAGTGTAGGGCTAAGAGCCTACAGCCAGTAGTGGGTTGCAGCGGTAGGTTGGGTTAGGATGAGGTGGATCTTAAATGCCATGCTGAGGAGCTTAAACTTTCTCTTACTGTATATAGGGAAACATGGCCAAAGAGATCAAGGAATAACACAATTAGATTTGTGTTTTAGAAAATTAGATTTTCTTGGGGATAGAGTGGGATCTGGGGAGAGATGTTTCTGTTCCTAGACTGACTGAGGGCATAGGCAAGGAGAGAGGCAATGTCATTAGAAGTAAGAAGGGTCACACACTGTCTGGAAAACGCAGTGAAGGCCTTGTGTAAAATAGCTTCATTGTAGGGTATACTTTCTTTTCCTTTCTTGAAATGTAAATAGAATCTTTTGTGAAACAGGGCAGAGCTGGCCTTGAAGCTACCTTTCTCCTGTTAATCACTTTCCTGGGAAGAAATGATGAATTGTGCTTTGTCCATATTCCATCAAAGATTGCTTCTGTAACCTTCCCTTAAACACATTCCCAAGAGCGGCCTCTTTCACTAAGATGAGGCCATTTTCCTTCTTTGGTTTTGTTGGAAATGTCCAAAAAGGAAATGCAGTTCCATTTCCTTCCTGTCCTAAGAGTCATTACGTATTAATAGAATATCTACATGTAGATAAGCTCTGGGTTTCTTTGTCCTACAGGAAGGCATCAAAGGGCACCGTGACTTTTAAAACAGTCCTTCAAGGTGGATAAAGGTGGCCTTTAAAAAGAAATCATCACTTCTCAGAAATCACATTCGCTGAGAAGTTTTATACATTCATCCAAGTTGACAGGCAGCAATGCCATGGGAAAGGATAAATGGCACTTTCTATAACTGAATATGCAGGACACAATGAAGCACATGCAGGAACCAGGGCAGAGGACACTTGGGACATTCCCCCATGGGCTAGTATCCACTGACAAGCTTCTTAAGGGCAGGTATCATACCTAATCATATCATATTCTCAGATGCCCTAGCCAAGAGTAGTTGCTCAGAAATTGCTTTCTGAATGAACAGTACCTTTCTAGATGGTAGAAATAACCTATGCAAAGGTCCAGAGGCATGAGAGAGCATGATTCATGTAAAAAAATGCAAGTAATTTGATAAGACTGAAGAAAAAGTATCTGTGGGGGAGGAGAGACTGGTGAAATATAAAGGAATAGAAATAGTCAGAAATAGAATTGCCTTTGCCTTAAAATTCTATGGAGAACTTTATGGACTTGTTCTTATAGTTTTTGGAAAGCTATTGGATAGATTTAACTATGAAATGGTCATGTATAAGATATAGAAAGATTATTTTAACTAGTGTAAAGAATGAAACAGAGAGATGAAGTCTAGGGAGGAAGTTAATAAAAGAGCCTGCTCTATGCCAGTGACAGTGAGAATGGAACTAAGTGTTTGGGTACGAACAATATATAGGACATATAGTGGATGGAATTATGATGATGTTTAGAAATAAATGATGAAGGTAAAGGTAAAGGAAAAAAGAAGGGTCAAAGGTGATTCTTACTTGACTTAATTCCTTGAGGGAAGAGACTATATTTGATTCATTCTTACATCTCTCATTGTAGTTATATCCTCTCTGGTGTGTAGACATAGTGGGCACTCAGGAAATATTTACTGCATGTTGATCGAGGGGCTTTGGAAAGGGCTCAGTGAGGGACAACTCCAGGAGCATGTCTGAAGCAGGAGGCTATGGATGGAGATGGTACAGGTGAATGACAGGTTAGGGCTGAGTTAGTAGTAGAAAATAGTGGAGAAAGTGCAAAATATCCCTGATGCCAACCAGCTTTCTTTATCTTAGGGCCGTGAAATATCAGGTCCTGTTACCAGAGGAGCTAAAGAGTAGGATTCCTCACTTCAGATCCAGGAGTGACACCTGAGTTAACCCTTAGTGAATATTTGCTAGAAGAAAAAACTATGAATAAATACATGAGTGAAACCTAAAACTTCTTTGGAGTGATCAGGTATTGACTTATCAGGGAAATTACCCGTTTGACTCAGGCCCACTGCTACTCTGGAAAATACTGAAACATATCAAAATGATTTTTTAAATGAGATATTATGTCTAAAGTGACCAGCACAGTACCTGATTCATAGAAATATTCAATATCTGATATCTGTTGATATTACTTTATGATTTTGATTGAGAAATATATTTATAATATAAATCAGAAAGGATGCCTTCAGTGCAAAACCGAGTTTGAACCGAAACAAGATTTGGAGTTTTGACCCAATATCATATATAGGGTCACTTGTGATCATGAAGAAGCTACATACTTGAACATCTGTAAAAGACAAATGGTCCTGGAGTCTTTTCCCTTCCCCTAAAAATATTTCTGGGGTTGTTTTCCTTTTATGGTGTCTTACCCTAAAATTTGGAGTCAGACAGAACGTGATGTAAATCCCAGCTCTAATACTCCTAGACCTGGAACCTTTGAGTAAATGCATAACTTTTCCAAATCTCAATTTGTTTCTCCATAAAATGAGGATAATAATATCTGTATTATTGGGATGTTAGGGATAAATTAGATAATCTCAGTAAAACACTTGGCAAAGTTCATGGATTATAGTAGTGTTTAACAATTTCAGCTTTCTTCCTGCTTTTTATTCTATTCAGACTTTGAACTGATTGACTAAAGCATATCTACATTATGGAGAGCAATCTGCAATCTGCTTTACCCCAAATTCAAATTTAAATGTTAATCTCATCCAAAAGCATACTTCAAGCTGATACATAAAATTAGCCATCACATTTGGTAATGTGAACTACTCCCAGTTTTGTGTGAACTTGGAGGCTTTTTCTGGCTGCTCCTTTCCAGTGGTTCTTTCCTTACCCTTGGGTAGTTTCCAGATACATGGACTGCTCTGTACTCAACAGAATATCCAAAAGGACCCTGTGAACTCTAGCAACTTTGGCCTCTCTAATCTCCCAAATTCATTCTCAACTCAGGGGGATCCCTAGGACTCACTTTGTTTCACCTATCTATGCTGTGGCCTGGAAACTCTTTAGATGGTAAACTGGGTAATCATAGGGTCACCTTTTTTGTTTACTCTCTCTCAGACATCACTGTCATTTCTTGCCTGTTTTCCAATATCTGAAAACTGTTGTTTCATATGTTTTTTTTTTTTCAGTTTTATAGTTGTTTAAGGCAAGAGGTTAAATCTATACCCTACTACATCATTTGGCCAAAAGTAGAAATTCCCCTTTATAAGATTTTCTTTGTAAAAAAGATTATGCTACTACAGATAGTTTTTAAAAGCTGGCCTCTTGATGAGTTCTGAAGATATCTAAAGGTGATAATGGGATATTCATTAAATTTGGTTACCACCTCACAGATCTTTCTGGGACAAAGGGTAGTATTGGCTTCAGTAAACTCTTCTATGCTGCTAATTTCTGAGACTGTGAATAACTTATCACAACTTAACCTCAATTTTTCTATATATAGAATGGTAATTTAATAGTACCTGGGAAAATACCTAGTACATAGAATACTTAAAAATCTTAGCATGACTGAAAGGACCCACAGGTTGTTGGGTTAAGTTGGAGACAGGCAGAGTCAGGAGTGTGTTCCAGGGCTTAGTACATTTTCCTGGAGAAAGGAAGCCTAACTTTGTGATTCAAAGTCCAGGCTTTATAGTCATGGAGACCTGGGTATTGAAAAGTTACTGAATCCTTAGTTTCATCTGGAAAAAAAGAGATAATATTAGTACCTTCCTCATAGAATTAATGGGAGGATAAAATGTGAAATGTGTATAAAATACTTTATACATGGATACTTTATAATTGGAGATTAAACTCATACATTTTTGGTGGGGATGTAAAATGGTATAGCCACTATGAAAAACAGTTTGGTGGTTCCTTAATAAGTTAAACTTAGAATTACTATATGATGCAATAATTCTACTCCTAGATATATACCTAAAATAATTGAACAGGTGTTTGAGCAAAAACTTGTGCACAAAAGTTCATAGCAGCTCTCTTCACAATAGCCAAAAGGTAGAAACAATCCAAATGTCCATCAGCAGATGAATGGATAAACAAAATGTAGCATATCCACACAGTGGAATATTATTCAGTCATAAAAAGGAATGACAGACTGTATATGCTACAACATGAATGAAACTTGAAAACTTTATGCTAAGTGAAGGAAGCTTGAAATGAAAGACCACATATTGCATGACTTCATGTATATGAAATGTCCAGAATAGGCAAATCCAAAGAGACAAAAAGCAGATTAATGGTTGCCCAGGGATGGGAGGGGGGGAATGCAGAGTCACTGTTTAACAGATAAAAGATTTACTTTTGTGGTGATGAAAATATTCCAGAACTAGATACTAATGATGGTTGTATAACATTGTGAATATATTAAATGACATGGAATTGTACAACTTAAAATGGTTAAAATGGTAAATTTTATGTTATTTGTATTTTATCACAATAAAAGCATAAAAGGTTAATTAATAAGAGTTTATATTTTTTCCCTCTATCCTAAGAACATATACTGCTAGGGTGATATCCATACAGTCCCTTAAGCCTTTGGCTTGCACGTGATAGTGGATCTTTAGAACGTGTTTTGCTCCTGCCCAAGCTTGGTTCTCTCAGCCAGTGACATCCACTGGACTTTTTATTATTAGACATTAACCATACTGTCCCATGCTGGACGTGGGTGGTTCCCAGAGGGCGCTATGCCAGTAGAGAAATTACAAATGATCATGCATGCCAAAGCCCAGCATTCTAAAAGGTATAAATGTCTGTCTTTATGCCTCACCCAGCTTGTCTCCGTCGTGCCATGCCAAGTAGGATGTCAGTTTTCACTCAGAGCTTCCTGGCTCCAGTCTGCTTTTTGCTATAGCTCAGTCCATTTGCTTTCGCAAAAACTTTGGCTCAGCTGTAGCCACATGAGAACGTTTCCATGTCTAAAAACCTTGGCAAGCCTATTATCTAGTAAATTTGAAAAGCAGCAGGAAGAACGAGGTCAGGTTGAGCCTAGATAGGAATGATATAGGTGTCTATTCATTCAATAGACATTTTGAGCATTACCTTTTTGTAGAAATTGTGCTAGGCACAGTAGGAGATAAGAAGAGGAAAAAATAACCATTCGTTCACTCATCATTCACTCATGCTCTCATCAATCTAATATTTATTGATCTAATACAATTGCCTTTGGTCCTAGGGATATAGCTGTGACTAAGACACACATAATTTCTGTTTTTAAGGAGCCCAGAGGAGGAAGGAATTCATCTTTTCTGGAAGGCTGAGGGAAAATTTCCTAGAGGCAATGATATTTGAGTTGAGCATTGAAAGTTGAGTTGAATTACCACTGCTGATGGAGAAGGGAGTGACTATATTGGAGAGTCTATGCATGGGAAACATAGGGGACTGCAAATACTTAAAATCTGTGTCTTTACTTCCAACTGCTAAAAAATGCTTTCTCTTGGTACTTTTGTTTATTGTCTCATTCAATTATCTTTAACAACATTATGGGTTTTTATCATCTTTGTTTTATACACAAAGGTTCAATGAGGTTCAGTAATTTATTCATGGTCTACTAGCCAGTAAGTGACAGAGCTAGGATTCAACTCCAGATCTCCCTGAGGCCAAAGTCCATGCTCTTTTTACTGTCTTGCTCCACTTCCCTATAAAGTGAGTATACATTTATAATATCATGTGGTAATTACTATAAGGCATGCAGCTCTCTACGAATGTTCTCTTTTAGAGGACAAACAATCTAAACTGAGAGTGACTGAAAAAAGTTTAATGAGTAGGATGATGTTCAAAATGTAAAGATGAGTAGTAAATTTGTGTGTGTGTGTGTGTGTGTGTGTCGGGTGGTGGGTGTGAGTTTCCAGGAGAAGATGCAACATATACAAAGACCTTGAGGCATGAAGGAATCAACAGCTGTCTGGCAGGCTCAGGGCTTTATATGGCTTCTGCTTTGCCATGGTGTGTGCACAATCTATAAATTATTTCATAGGAGCTGATATGTCTCCATTTTTATTAAACAGAAGAGACATTGTTTTACTCATCCACTCCCACCCCTCACCTCTTGTGAATAGGATGTGTCCAGACAGAAAGAAATCAAATTATTTTTTCAACATGAGCCCAGCCTGAACAGAACTCATTTGCAGTGTTAACACTCTGATCTGTCTGCTCTCACCACCCCACCACCTCGCTCACTTGATGGAATGAATATTGGAGGGGACAGGGGAAGAATCTCAGAAAAAGAAAGCTGTGACAAATTCTAAGTCAATGTAATAAATCAGGAGGATTTTTCAAGGGAAATAAAAAGTGTCATTTATGACGGTTATAACTCCTACACCCACTAAGATTCTTTCACTGGTGTAGTTTAGATTCTCCCATGGTAGATAAAATTATTACTTGATCTGTCAAAATGGAGGGACAATTTTTTTTCCCTCCTTCATGCAAGCATCTTATTTTAAGCAGCCAATTTTATTATTTCCTGCCCTCTCTCTGTGCTGGTGAAAACAGAGAAAACAAAGACAATCTGTTTTTAAAAATTGCATCAAGGAATTGAAATAGAGGGTAGTGGCACAAGCCATGGAAAATCAGTAATTACCCACAGGAATTTCTAGGAAAAATAAACATGTGTCTGTATTTGAAGAGTTATTACTTCTGTTTCACAGGGGGTATGAGTTATAATGAAAATGATAATGATTATTATAAATATAATAATAAATAAATGACTACTATTGCTTGAACTTCTACACTGTGCCAGATATTATAATAGGTTGTTTTTAGATGTTATCTCATTGACCCCTTCAAATAGCACTGTATATTATTATTCTTATGCTATTATTATTACTATGATTTCCATGGTACAGATGAGGCCCAGAAGTTTGAACTGATGTGCACAAATCCCCATACTACTAAATGGCGGAGGCAGATTTCAAACTCAGCATTCTCTGACTTCAAAACCAGTGCTGTTTCTTCAATGTCTCTGAGCTACAGCCTGATATCTCAGAGACACTGTTAGGAAAATAATTCTTTATGTTGTTAGTAGTTTAGTTTTATAAGTGATTTAAGTCTACTCTCTCATTTGACCTACATAGAAACCCCAATCTAATAATAATTACCAGCAATAATTCTTGTCATTCATATTAAAATATTAACAATGAAATAAGTACCATTTATGCTTATCATTTATAGAGTACTTACTAGGTGTCAGACGTTGGCTAACCACTTTACACGCATGAGTTTACAGCCATCCAGTACAATAGGTGCAGTGTACTGGTTAAGAACACAAGAATTGGTGTCAGGGCGCTGAGTTGGACTCCTTGGCTCTACTGCTTGTCACCTATTTGAGCTTTTGAACAATTAGGTAATATCTCTGCCTTAGCACTTGGGTCAAGTACTAGTATTACATGGAGGTTTTGAAGATTGAATTAGATAACCCTAAAGTGCCTAGCACATAGTAAGTACTCTATAAATAATACTTATATCTGTAAAACAGATAAGAAAATTGAAGATTATAGAGATTATAGGAATTAGAGAAACTGCAAAATCTCAAAAGTAGTCAAGGGGTAGAGCTGAAATTAGAATGCAGGTCAGCCTGGCCCACAGTTTCTCCTCTTAACCCTACCATCAACAAGCACTAAGTACATTCATTATGTGTGTTTTAAAATATAAATCCTTTTTAATGTGAATGGTCTCCCATTAACCAATCTGTTATACATTATAAAAGCACCCAGTTTCCCATACAACCTCACAGACTCACAACTCTCTGCCTTTGCTCAACTCTTTTTATCTGCCTGCAGTAGTTTCCCCCTACTTGTCGAATTTATTTGTCATTCAGGATTCAGTGTGAAGCATCATAGCCTCCAGAAAGGATTCCAGGTGGATTAGGTAGTCTACCTCTTCATATTCATAGCCCACCGCCCCACACATTTGCCTCTAGTATGGTACTATAGTTAATTGTAATTTTATATTTTTATGCATAGTTACGAGCTCTTTGAGGACAAGAATCATCATATCTTATTCTTCTCTTTTTCTCTAGTATATAACAGAGTGCCTGTCACAGAATGAGTGTCTTATATATATATATTTTTAATGAATGAATGAATGAATGAACAAATGAATAAAAATAATTTTTCTGAGGGTTCTAACCAACTTTATAGAATATGTGATGAAATGTTCTTTCTTTTTGTGAGACTATTGAGCAAGTAATTGTTTTAAATACCTGGTAAGAATTAAGACCAAAGGTAAAGAGAACTTCAAATCTATTCACTTATATACACCCATAACTCCCCACCTCCCCCCACCACCTTCCCAGTGGCAATCTTCTAAATACAGATTATAGTAATTTAGTTTCAAACAACTCATTTTCAGCATCTGACATGTTCATTAACCCCAGGTAAGGAAATTATTGTGGTACATTAATTTTTCACCAGAAAAGACATTTGTCATCTGTGCAAGTATCATTAGTGCTTGCTACAAAGATGGAAATGACACAACTGTCTCTGCCAATTGAAGAACACAGTAGAATTTTAAACAGTATCAGCTGAGTTCTCTAGACCAGCCAACGCTGTGTACTTTTGGGACCCTCATTAGACAAGGCTCATGTGACATCAGAAAGAACCTGATTTATGAAGAGATCAGAGTAATATACACTTCTTGGGAAATGAGGATATGAGTGCCATATTTAGTTTTTATTTTCCTCTTACCTATCTGACCGTCATTTCTCTGTCACCTTTATTTGCCTTAAGAAGTCCTTGAATTTTCGTGTTTCCCAAGGCTTGTCTTTAGTCCTCTACTCTTCTTACTTTGTACTCTTTCGCACTCTCATGGGTCACATACCATCTATATGCTAATGACTTTCATCTTCATCTCCAGGCAGGCTCTCTCTCCTGAGCTCCAGAACCTTATATGCAGCTGCAAACTGTCTAGACAGATACACTAGAAACAGTCCCAGACACCTCAAATTCAGGATGTCTAAAATTTTGCTCATTATCTTCCTCTAACTCCAGACCTGATCATCCTAAAATGAATGTTGAAAGGACATTTGCTCGTCTCAAGATTTCACCTAAGTCCTTATTAGTTATCTATTTTATATACAGTACTGTTTATGTGTCAATCCCAATCTTCTAATTTATCCATCCCTCCCCCACCCCCCGGTAACCATAAGTTTATTTTCTACATCTGTAACTCTATTTCTGTTTTGTAGATAAGTTCATTTGTAGCCTTCTTTTTAGATTCCACATATAAGTGATATATGATATTTGTCTTTCTCTGTCTGACTTCATTCAGTATGTCAATCTCTAGGGCCATCCATGTAGCTGCAAACAGGGAACTCTACTCAGTACTCTGTAATGGCCTATATGGGAAGAGAATCTAAAAAAGAGTGGATATATATATATATTTTTTTAAAAGAAAAAAACAGATTCACTTTGCTGTATACCTGAAACTAACATAACATCGTAAATCAACTATACCCCAATAAAAATTTTTAAAAATTTAAAAAAATTTCACCTAGGTTCCAAAGGTGACTACATATGCAGTAAGTATGCCCACATTCTAAAGAAGGGCTGCTAGATACCTACCTTTAGGACCTGCAAATGGTGCCTGAATTGATTCTGAGACCTTCACCTCATCATCTGTTTCCAGACTGTATAAAGATAAGAATAGAAATTCAGAGCAGAGTCACTGAAGAAATAAGTTGCTGGAGAAGCATCCTAGGCAAGTGAGGTAGAGCCTAGGAGACTCTGTGAGACAGAGAATGTGGGAGTGCCTGCACAGAGAGAATTCTGTCTTCTCATTCCCTGGCCTGAAGCTTGCTGGGCTCCAAAAAATTTTTAGCCCCTCTTAGACTGGCAAAGTATGGTTCGAATTCTTTGGAGAGTTTTACATGTATACCAGGGTTTGGGAACATATGGGAACATAAATGTTAATGCTTACTTTTTGCTTCAGAATTAGGAGTTTGGGAAGCTGGCTAGAGTAACTTGTGAAGGTGGGTGAGGAGAGAGGCAGAAGGGCATTCTGACTTCCACTAGTTTTGTGGGGGCAGGAAAACGTGAATTTCTCATGAGCCAAGTGAAAAATCTGAGAGCCAGATTACAACAGCACCGTTTATGGGAGATAGTTAGGACTTGGGTAGATTGGATGTGGGAGGACGTCAAGAAGGAAGAGTCAAGGGTTTTTCTCTCTATTTTTTTTTTTTTTTTCTCTTGAGCATCTGGGTGGAAGGAAGTGCCATGGGGAAATGGAGAAGGAATGAGACAGGCCAAGGTTGGAGATAAACTTTAAAAATCATCAACATAAATATGGCATTTGAAACCATGAGATTGGATGAAATCAACTAAGGAAATACAGAAGAGGAGTGAGTAATGGGTGTGTGTGTGTGTTTGTGTGTGTGTAGGGGGACTTAATTATTTGTTTCCTTTCCCATGCAATGGTGAATAAGTGTATCTTTTTTAGAGGGTTATTTTGAGTTTAATTGATTTGACACATTTGAAAGTGCCTTACAATATAAACAGGATTTTTAAAAAAATGTTTCTTAATTCTGAGTTAGGCTCTGTGATGGAGGAGTGATAGACAAGGATAGAGAGCTAGGTGGAGATCAGTAAGGAATGATGATGGCTCTTAAAGGGACTTTGAAAATTAAAACCTTTTTAAAAATCATTAAAGTAAATTAACATATTCATTTTAGAATATTGAAAAAAATCCACTGAGAAGAAGAAACCAGCATCCAAATACAACCCCAATAACATGTTGATTCATCTGATCCCAGTATTTTTTCTATATTTTCTCTTTCTTTATTATTTTTTAATAATCTGTGTTCATACTGTGTAAAGCTGTACTAATTGTTGATGTGTAATAGAGAGGTGGCCTTTACTCTGAATTGGAAGGTACCTACTGAGCTGTCTTGAGTATGTTCAGAAACTGGTTGGCAGTTGTTCTTTCATTCACTTGTGTGCACACAGACACCTACATGCTACCTTTTAAAAACCTGTTGTAATAAAAATGTGACACAGTCTGTGTCTCTCGGAAATATCATATGCTTAGAATTTTTAATTAACTTCACCAACTTTCTCCCTACTTGTCACAATCATCATTTTCATCATCAATAATTATAATGAACACAGAAAATTATAAACAGCTTCAGGAGAGGACCAATTAGTGGACACACAGAATTAATTTGAATTCTGCTATTCTACTATGTGTTTTAGTTTGTTAGCTCATTTAATACTTCTGGCATCTCTATGAGGTTGTTTTACAGATAAGAAAACTGAGGAATGAAGAAGCTGTGTCTTTTCTAAAGTTGTAAACTAACTAATAGTGGAACCTGTATTCTAAAACAGTGTTCTCTGACTCCAGAGCCTATGTGGTTTTCCACTTTGCTAGGATCTTTTCAGAGTGACTTAAAAAGTGTTGATTATTCCAGACCAAGGCACCAAAAAAAGCTGTTGGTCTTGGGAGAAAAAACATCCTGATGGAAAGGAGATTCATAGCTTAGTCCAAGTGGCTAATATAAGCCAGTTCTTTTGGCAACCTCTACTGCATCTGCCCCACAAGGGCATAGTGCATGCTGGCATGTATCAGGCTCTCTCTTGGGGAGCCATTAGCACATAGAGTGACCAGCCATCTCCATTTGCCTGGGATTGCCCTGATTTTAGCACTGGAAGCCCCATGTTCTGGGAAACCTGTCAGTGCTGGGAAAACTGGAACAATTGGTCACTCTAAGCATGCCAAAAATACATGACTGTGAGTGGAATGGGAGCATGGAAGCCAGAACCTGTGAGACATGACCTTTCCCAGGGTGAGGAAGGAAAGTAGCAGTGTTTTACTCTTTGAGCTGGTCTGGGTGATGCCAGCACCTGATCAATCCTGTGATAACATGGAGAGACAGTGTCGACCTTGCCTCTGACTTTTTGTCCCCAGTGTCTTCAGTGCATGCAGTGGAGGCAAATTGATCCCTGGAAGAACAAGAGGACAACTTTTGATTGGCTGGAAAGATGATTTAATCTCTGTGTCCCTAACATCAAGCCGAGTTCCTGGCACAGGGTGGGCATTTAGTTTCAGTGTTTTGTTTTTTGCCTTATTTGCTTTGATTTTTGAGTTAATGTCCTTTTTGGAAACCATTTACTAAATATGCATTACATGCCAGTGATTGTATGAATAACTTTTACATACTTTATTATGTCTAATCATTACTTTAGACCTGTGAGGTAAACAGTATTTGTTTTGTTTTGTTTTATAAATGAAGTAACTAAGACTTGCCAGTAATCTCACAGCTAATAAGTGCCAGAGCTTCTGTTTATGCATCAATCTTCTGACTGCAGTCCAGTTCCCTTTGCCTTCTACTAAAATCCTATTCAGTAGCCAAAATTATAGAAAACTATTCTATCTAACCCAACCCATTCCAGTCTAATTCAGTGTAACTTGTAGTTACTAAAGTTGGTTTGTACCTAGAAGTGCAGTATAGACATTGACAGACCAAATGTCCAGTTCATGTCTGAGCCTCTAGCCCTTAACATATGTATTCATGAAAAGTACTCACTGGAGGCCTATTGAAATGAAAACAGAATTAATAAGACAAGGTCTTGTCCTCAGGAACATCTCCTCTTGTGATGAAGAGAGACATATGCAACACTATAATATGGGGAATATTTGCAGGAATGCTAGAGCTGTATAAACTATAGTAGGCTTTGTGATCTGCTTTTTTAATTTATTAGTAGATCAATGAATGTATTTCCATTTCAATAAGTGTTGATCGGGAGATCTAGGGGAAGATGGCAGAAGAGTAAGACGCGGAGATCACCTTCCTCCCCAGAGATACATCAGAAATACATCTACACGTGGAACAACTCCTACAGAACACCTACTTAACACTGGAAGAAAACCTCAGACCTCCCAAAAGGCAAGAAACTCCCCACGTACCTGTGTAGGGGAAAAGAAAAAAGAATAAACAGAGACAAAAGAATAGGGACGTAACCTGCACCAGTGGAAGGGAGCCATGAAGGAGGAAAGGTTTCCACACACTAGGAAGCCCCTTCGCGGGCAGAGACTGCGGGTGGCGGAGGGGGGAAGCTTCAGAGCCGCGGAGGAGAGTGCAGCCACAGGGGTGCGGGGGGCAAAGCGGAGAGATTTCCGCACAGAGGGTCCGCGCCAACCAGCACTTACCAGCCCGAGAGGCTTGTCTGCTCACCCGCCGGGGCAGGCGGGGCTGGGAGCTGAGGCCCGGGCTTTGGTCGGAGGGCAAGGAGAGGACAGGGGTTGTGGGGGTGAACACAGCCTGAAGGGGTTAGTGCACCACGGCTAGCCGAAGGGAGTCCGGGAAAAAGTCTGGACCTGCCGAAGAGGCAAGAGACTTTTTCTTCCCTCTTTGTTTCCTGGTGCGTGAGGAGAGGGGATTAAGAGCGCTGCTTCAAGGAGCTCCAGAGATGGGCGCGAGCCGCGGCTAACAGCGCGGACCTCAGAGACGGGCATGAGATGCTAAGGCTGTTGCTGCCGCCACCAAGAAGCCTGTGTGCAAGCACAGGTCACTATCCACACCTCCCTTCCAGGGAGCCTGCGCAGCCTGCCACTGCCAGGGTCCCGTGAACCAGGGACAACTTTCCTGGGAGAATGCACGGCGTGCCTCAGGCTGGTGCAACGTCATGCCGGCCTCTGCCGCCGCAGGCTCACCCTGCACTCCTTACCCCTCCCTCCCCCCGGTCTGAGTGAGCTGGAGCCCCCCAATCAGCGGCTCCTTTAACCCCGTCCTGTCTGAGCGAAGAACAGACGTCCTCCGGTGACCTAACGCAGAGATGGGCCCAAATCCAAAGCTGAACACTGAGAGCAGTGCGAACAAAGAACAGAAAGGAAAATCTCTTCCAGCAGCTTCAGGAGCAGCAGATTAAAGCTCCACAATCAACTTGATGTACCCTGCATCTGTGGAATACATGAATAGACAATGAATCATCCCAAATTGAGGAGGTGGACTTTGAGAGCAACATATGTTATTTTTTCCCCTTTTCCTCTTTTTGTGTGTATGTGTATGCTTCTGTGTGAGATTTTGTCTGTATAGCTTTGCTTTCACCATTTGTCCTAGGGTTTTATCTGTCCATTGTTTATTTTATTTTTTTTTTTACTTTTTTATAAACATATTTTTCTTAATAATTATTTTTTATTTTAATAACTTTATTTCATTTTACCTAACTTTATTTTCTTTTATCCTCTTTCTTTCTTTCTTCCTTTCTACTTTTTCTCCCTTTTATTCTGAGCCATGCGATGAAAGTCTCTTGGTGCTGCAGCCAGGAGTCAGTGCTGTGCCTCTGAGGAAGGAGAGCCAACTTCAGGACACTGGTCCACAAGAGACCTCCCAGCTCCATGTAATATCAAATGGCGAAAATCTCCCAGAGATCTCCATCTCAACACCAACACCCAGCTTCATTCAACAACCAGCAAGCTACAGTGCTGGACACCCTATGCCAAACAACTAGCAAGACAGGAACACAACACCACCCATTAGCAGAGAGGCTGCCTAAAATCATAATAAGTTCACAGACACCCCAAAACACACCACCAGACGTGGACCTGCCCACCAGAAAGACAAGATCCAGCCTCATCCACCAGAACACAGGCACCAGTCCCCTCCACCAGGAAGCCTACACAACCCACTGAACCAACCTTAGCCACTGGGGACAGACACCAAAAACAACAGGAACTAAGAACCTGCATCCTGCAAAAAGGAGACCCCAAACACAGTAAGATAAGCAAAATGAGAAGACAGAAAAACACACAGCAGAAGAAGGAGCAAGATAAAAACCCACCAGACCTAACAAATGAAGAGGAAATAGGCAGTCTACATGAAAAAGAATTCAGAATAATGATAGTAAAGATGATCCAAAATCTTGGAAATAGAATAGAGAAACTGCAAGAAACATTTAACAAGGACCTAGAAGAACTAAAGATGAAACAAGCAATGAAGAACAACACAATAAATGATATTAAAAATACTCTAGAAGGGATCATTAGCAGAATAACTGAGGCAGAAGAATGGATAAGTGACCTGGAAGATAAAATAGTGGATATAACAACTGCAGAGCAGAAAAAAGAATGAAAACAACTGAGGACAGTCTCAGAGACCTCTGGGACAACATTAAACGCACCGTCATTCGAATTATAGAGGTTCCAGAAGAAGAAGAGAAAAAGAAATGGACTGAGAAAAGATTTGAAGAGATTATAGTTGAAAACTCCCCTAATATGGGAAAGGAAATAGTTAATCAAGTCCAGGAAACACAGAGAGTCCCATGTAGGATAAATCCAGGAGAAACACGCCTAGACACATATTAATGAAACTGTCAAAAATTAAATACAAAGAAAACATATTAAAAGCAGCAAGGGAAAAACAACAAATAACACACAAGGGAATCCCCATAAGGTTAACAGCTGATCTTTCAGCAGAAACTCTGCAAGCCAGAAGGAACTGGCAGGACATATTTAAAGTGATGAAGGAGAAAAACCTGCAACCAAGATTACTCTACCCAGCAAGGAGTAGAGTAATGAGATCATTCAGATTTGATGGAGAAATTAAAACCTTTACAGACAAGCAAAAGCTGAGAGAGTTCAGCACCACCAAACCAGCTTTACAACAAATGCAAAAGGATCTTCTCTAGGCAAGAAACACAAGACAAGGAAAAGACCTACAATAACAAACCCAAAACAATTAAGAAAATGGTAATAGGAACATACATATTGATAATTACCTTAAATGTAAATGAATTAAATGCTCCCACCAAAAGACACAGATTGGCTGAATGGATACAAAAACAGGACCCATATATATGCTGTCTAGAAGAGACCCACTTCAGACCTAGAGACACATACAGACTGAAAGTGAGGGGATGGAAAAAGATACTCCATGCAAATGGAAACCAAAAGAAAGCTGGAGTAGCAATTCTCATATCAGACAAAATAGACTTTAAAATAAGGAATATTAAAAGAGACAAAAAAGGACACTACATAATGATCAAGGGATCGATCCAAGAAGAAGATTTAACAATTGTAAATATTTATGCAATCGACATAGGAGCACCTCAATACATAAGGCAAATACTAACAGCCATAAAAGGGGAAATCAACAGTAACACATTCATAGTAGGGAACTTTAACACCCCACTTTCACCAATGGACAGATCATCCAAAATGAAAATAAATAAAGAAACACAATCTTTAAATGATACATTAAACAAGATGGACTTAATTGATATGTATAGGACATTCCATCCAAAATCAACAGTATACACATTTTTCTCAAGTGCTCATGGAACATTCTGTGGATAGATCATATCCTGGGTCACAAATCAAGCCTTGGTACATTTAAGAAAATTCAAATTGTATCAAGTATCTTTTCCAACCACAGTGCTATGAGACTAGATATCAATTACAGGACAAGATCTGTAAAAAATACAAACACATGGAGGCTAAACAATACACTACTTAATAACGAAGTGATCACTGAAGAAATCAAAGAGGAAATAAAAAAAACCTAGAAACAATTGACAAAGGAGACACGATGACCGAAAACCTATGGGATGAAGCAAAAGCAGTTCTAAGAGGGAAGATTATAGCAATACAATCCTACCTTAAGAAACAGGAAACATCTCGAATAAACAACCTAACCTTGCACCTCAAGCAATTAGAGAAAGAAGAACAAAAAAACCCCAAAGTTAGCAGAAGGAAAGAAATCATAAAGATCACATCAGAAATAAATGAAAAAGAAATGAAGGAAATGATAGCAAAGATCAATAAAACTAAAAGCTGGTTCCTTGAGAAGATAAACAAAATTGATAAACCATTAGCCAGACTCATCAAGAAAAAAAGGGAGAAGACTCAAATCAATAGAATTAGAAATGAAAAAGAAGTAGCAACTGACACTGCAGAAATACAAAAGATCATGAGAGATTACAACAAGCAACTCTATTCCAATAAAACGGACAACCTGGAAGAAATGGACAAATTCTTAGAAATGCACAACCTGCCAAGACTGAATCAGGAAGAAATAGAAAATATGAACAGAACAATCACAGCACTGAAATTGACACTGTGATTAAAAATCTTCCAACAAACAAAAGCCCAGGACCAGATGGATTCACAGGTGAATTCTATCAAACATTTAGAGAAGAGCTAACACCTATCCTTCTCAAACTCTTCCAAAATATAGCAGAGGAAGGAACACTCCCAAACTCATTCTACGAGGCCACCATCACCCTGATACCAAAACCAAACAAGGATGTCACAAAGAAAGAAAACTACAGGCCAGTATCACTGATGAACATAGATGCAAAAATCCTCAACAAAATACTAGCAAACAGAATCCAACGGCACATTAAAAGGATCATACACCATGATCAAGTGGGGTTTATTCCAGGAATGCAAGAATTCTTCAATATACACAAATCAATCAATGTGATACACCATATTAACAAATTGAAGGCGAAAAACCATATGCTCATCTCAATAGATGCAGAGAAACCTTTTGACAAAATTCAACACCAATTTATGATAAACACCCTACAGAAAGTAGGCATAGAAGGAACTTTCCTCAACATAATAAAGGCCATATATGACAAACCCACAGCCAACATCGTCCTCAGTGGTGAAAAATTGAAACCATTCCCACTAAGATCAGGAACAAGAAAAGGTGGCCCACTCTCCCCACTCTTATTCAACATAGTTTTGGAAGTTTTATCCACAGCAATCAGAGAAGAAAAGGAAATAAAAGGAATCCAAATCAGAAAAGAAGAAGTAAAGCTGTCACTGTTTGCAGATGACATGATACTATACATAGAGAATCCTTAAAGATGCTACCAGAAAACTACTAGAGCTAATCAATGAATTTGATAAAGTAGCAGGATTCAAAATCAATGCACAGAAATCTCTGGCATTCCTATACACTAATGATGAAAAATCTGAAAGTGAAATCAAGAAAACACTCCCCTTTACCACTGCAACAAAAACAATAAAATATCTAGGAATAAACCTACCTAAGGAGACAAAAGACTTCTATGCAGAAAACTGTAAGACACTGATGAAAGAAACTGAAGATGATAGAAATAGATGGAGAGATATACCATGTTCTTGTATTGGAAGAATCAACATTGTGAAAATGACTCTACTACCCGAAGCAATGTACAGATTCAATGCAATCCCTATCAAACTAACACTGGCATTTTTCACAGAACTAGAACAAAAAATTTCACAATTTGTAATGAAACACAAAAGACCCTGAATAGCCAAACCAATCTTGAGAACGAAAACTGGAGCTGGAGGAATCAGGCTCCCTGATTTCAGACTATACTACAAAGCCACAGTAATCAAGACAGTATTGTACTGGCACAAAAACAGAAATATAGATCCATGGAACAAGATAGAAAGCCCAGAGATAAACCCACGTGCATATGGTCCCCTTATCTTTGATAAAGGAGGCAGGAATGTTCAGTAGAGAAAGGACAGCCTCTTCAATAAGTGGTGCTGGGAAAACTGGACAGGTACATGTAAAAGTATGAGATTAGATCACTCCCTAACACCATACACAAAAATAAGCTCAAAATGGATTAAAGACCTAAATGTAAGGCCAGAAACTATCAAACTCTTAGAGGAAAATATAGGCAGAATTCTCTGTGACATAAATCACAGCAAGATCCTTTTGGACCCACCTCCTAGAGAAATGGAAATAAACACAAAAATAAACATATGTCATCTAATGAAACTTCAAAGCTTTTGCACAGCAAAGGAAACCATAAATAAGACCAAAAGACAACCCTCAGAATGGGAGAAAATATTTGCAAATGAAGCAACTGACAAAGGATTAATCTCCAAAATTTATAAGCAGCTCATGCAGCTCAATAACAAAAAAAACAAACAACCCAATCCAAAGATGGGCAGAAGACCTAAATAGACATTTCTCCAAAGAAGATATACAGACTGCCAACAAACACATGAAAGAATGCTCAACATCATTAATCATTAGAGAAATGCAAATAAAAACTACAATGAGATATCATCTCACACCAGTCAGAATGGCCATCATTAAAAAATCTAGAAACAATAAATGCTGGAGAGGGTGTGGAGAAATGGGAGAACTCTTGCACTGCTGGTGGGAATGTGAATTGGTACAGCCACTGTGGAGAACAGTTTGGAGGTTCCTTAAAAAACTACAAATAGAACTACCATATGACCCAGCAATCCCACTACTGGGCATATACCCTGAGAAAACCATAATTCAAAAAAGTCTACCAAAATGTTCATTGCAGCTCTATTTACAATAGCCTGGAGATGGAAACAATGTAAGTGTCCATCCTCGGATGAATGGATAAAGAAGATGTGGCACATATGTACAATGGAATATTACTCAGCCATAAAAAGAAATGAAATTGAGCTATTTGTAATGAGGTGGATAGACCTAGAGTCTGTCATACAGATTGAAGTAAGTCAGAAAGAGAAAGAGAAATACTGTATGCTAACACATATATATGGAATCTAAGGGGAAAAAAATGTCATGAAGAACCTAGGGGTAAGACAGGAATAAAGACACAGACCTACTAGAGAAAGGACTTGAGGATATGGGGAGGGGGAAGGGTAAGCTGTGACAAAGTGAGAGCGTGGCATGGACATATATACACTACCAAACGTAAAATAGCTAGTGGGAAGCAGCCGCATAGCACAGGGAGATCAGCTCGGTGCTTTGTGACCACCTAGAGTGGTGGGAGAGGGAGAGTGGGAGGGAGGGAGACCCAGGAGGGAAGAAATATGGGAACATATGTATAACTGATTCACTTTGTTATAAAGCAGAAGCTAACACACCATTGTAAAGCAATTTTACTCCAATAAAGATGTAAAAAAAAAAAAGTGTTGATCTATATCACTTTTAAGGGCTTTATTTTTTTTCCATTATAAAGATGCTTCATAATTTATATAATAAACTTCCTATGGTCACACACTGAAGTTTCTAATTGCAAATGGTGACACCCTTATAACTAAATCTTTGTGCCAGTTCTTATTTATGTTTACGTAATAATTTTTTAAAATATACAGTGCTAATCAAAGATCATATGAACTGTTTCATGGGAAAATGACTCCTTGTCAGTAAAAGTATTCAAGCAGGGGTTGGTCATCACTTTTGGAATAGGTAGAGTGCCGATTGTGGTGGAGTAGACAATGAGGAATGGGGAAGATTGTGAAGAGAGATGAGTCTGGAAATAAATGGACATGGAACCTATAGGATGTGTATAACTTGAACAAGGAATGAAGTGGAGGAAGCTTCCCAAGTCAGAAGGAAGACAGCTGAGTGTAGTTCTGTACGATTGAGATGTAGGAAGTTACCAAGATACCAATATGAATTTGCACAGATAAACAGGAGTTCTACTGTGTGCCAAGCACTATTTCTCATTATTCCTTACAACACTCTAAGGAAGTTAGTATCTCCTGTTACTGAGAAGGAGACTGAGACTTGAAGTGGTTAGCCATCTGTTGGCTCTGTGACCATGGAACAAATCCCTTACCTTTGTAAGCCTTCTTTCTTCATTAGTCAAGTGAGGATTATAGTGTCTGCCTTAGAGGGTAACTGAGAGGATAAATTCACAAAGCTTGGCATATAGAAAACATGTAATAGAGAGAGTATTCTGAATCTAATACCTATGTTTTTCTGGCGTATGCTATTTCTCACAGAATATGTTTAGGACAACAGAGTCCACTCCAGCCCCCTCTGCAATCCCACTCTTAGGGTGGGGCTTACTACTTGGTCTGGTTCTCCCAAGTACAGAGCCTGGGTCTGGGTTTGGGTTGCATCTTCAATACATGCAGGGACTAAGGAAACAGGGTCCTGACAAGCTGCCATCAATGGCTTACCATCAAGGAGCAGTCTCCATGTGAAGCTGTTGACTATCACGTGAGACTAAGATGAGTACAACTGTTAGCATCTGCAGGAGAGCACAGAGAGGCAGCGGGGAGAGAAACACCCTGAGAGTTAACAAAGGACAACTTGTCTCCTTTATAAGCCACTTTTGTATGGGCCTGGCCCTAACTTTTCCCCCAATTAACTTTATGTGCCATTAGGACAAAGGTGACATCTCCACATTTTGTAACTTGGTTCTTGTGCTTAGTCATCCTGACCTGGTCGTGTGCTGTGGTCAGCAGTCTCTATAACATTTATTGCTGAACTTGCTGTTCATCATTCCATGCCAGAGCCACTGATTTTTTGATATAAGGTGAAAGTCTAGTGGGCATATGGCTTTGAGGTCAATCAGATGAAGTTCATTGTCATGGTTTGAGTTTAAAGGATCTTGTCAGAAAGTAGTTATTCTCTTTAGGTAGCTGCCAGGTATCAACAAAGTTCTCATTGTTTAGATGGAAATTACTCTCCCTAGGAAGGTATTTCCCATTTGGCCTGCATTCAGGATCACATCTCAACAAACCTTCAGGATCAACATACTTCTTTCCTGCCTGTCACAATGAAATACTAATAGTGGGGCCCATCAATCCTGATGCTGCCTTCTTATTTTTTATAACCAAGGTCACTTTGCTCAGAATTTACATTTGCCATGCAAATGAAAATAAAACCATAAAAGGAACTCTTGGCATTTGTTGCTGTGCTGATAGTGCCTTATTTTTCAACATTTTGAATTAGTGAAGAGGGAGTATTTGAAAAATGTAAGATGATAAGAGAGCCATTTGCTTGCCTGAAAATAACACTCATATGCTTTAGAAAACACATCTACAAATCAGCCTAGCTAATCAGTCAATTGTTTTCTGGGCATCTAGTTTATTAGATTAATGGTGTCTTGGAACATTTGGAGGCATGTAGAGATGTCATGGTTTATCAGAATATCCATTCAAGGCAGTAGTTAGGAAGCAGGTTTTCTCCTCTTTAGGAAAGAAAGCCATGACAAGTTGGGGAGAAATTTGAATGAAACAATAGGTAAGTCTTAATTTTGTGAAATACGGTGATACAAAATGTGTTCTCCCCACCCTCCAGCACCCTAATTTCTGAGGGAGAACTTTGGAAGACTTCTTGTGGTTGACTCATAAAGTCTGTTCTCATGTGCTCTTTTATAGAAGAATAAAATGAGACAATTGTGTTATACCTCCAAAGGTTTAAGAAGTATACCTGATATCTTAGTCATTTGGGGCTGCTATAACAAAATTTTGGCTGCTATAACCATAGACCAGGTGGCTTAAACAAACAAACATAAAACACATTTATTTCTTACAGTCCTGGAGGATGGGAAGTCTAAGATCAAGATACTGGCAGATTTGGTGTCTAGCGAGAGACCACTTCCTAGTTCATAGACTGCTGTTTTCTTACTGTGTCCTCAGATGGTGGAAAGAGGGTGAGAGTATTCTGAAGTCTCCTTTAAAAGGGCACTAATACCATTCAGGAGGGCTCTACCCTCGTGACCTCATCACCTCCCAAAGATCCCACCTCCTAATGATCTCAGAGAGACAGCAGTGAGAGGTGGCTTGAAGCACCATATTAGTTCCCTGCCCAGGATTGAACTTGGGTAGCCTGGATAAAAACCAGGAATCCTAGCCGCTAGTCCACCAGGGGCTAGAGACTCAAAGCAAAATACGCCTGGCCCTTGCCCCCATTGAAAAATGCATTTCTCAAGAAGTCAAAAACTGTAAAACCAGGTATAAAATTTATTATTAGAGACATAGCACAACAAGTGGGAGAGTACACAGAGAAACAGTTTGTTTAGTTAAGAGAGAAGCAAGGCAGAGATATACACATGGGGAGAAAGGTGTGGGCGTCCTCTCTAATGAGGAAGAGTACAGTAAAGAGGCAGTTAAATCATTTATATAGGGCAGTTCTTCCAGGTCTTTGTTTACCTTTTGCCAATTATCTGGTTTCTTTTTCCACACCTGACATGCCCTAGGACCACTCCCCAACATGCTTGTACAACTTTTTTTCCAAGATGGATTCCAGCCCAGAGGCCTCGGCGTCACATATTATGGGGTGGTGCCTCCTCCTTTTTGACCCCCAAGGAGCCTTTCTGCACATGTACAGTCAGGGAGGTCTCCCTTGCCCCAAGGATGGGAAATATGTGACCTCTTGATCTTTACTCAAACAGGGTCTAGCCCCTCTCTGTCCCTGCCATGACTGTTATCTTAAAGTGTCCACAGGAAACAAAGTCCACCTATTTACTCTGTTCCTGCTGTTATTTCTATCTTGAAGTGCAGACAGGAGGCTGATTGTAAATATCTAGCCTAGAGCCCACCTGCCTCCTTCCTCAGGAAATGTATACAGGAGGCTAGTTGTAAATGCCTAGCCTGGAGCCCATATCTATCTCCTGCCTCACATTAATATAATTACATTGGGAGTTAGGATTTCAACATAGGAATTTGTGGGGGGACACAGCCATCAGTCCTTAACACCCAGACAGACATGTTCTTCAGTGACCCTATTTCTTCACTGTGGTGAGAACTTTTCCCTCAGAAAGGACTGGCTGTTTGAGGGGAGGGTACTTGGGAGAGAACTATCCTTTCATGTTGAACTCTCTGGGAAAGGGAGTTAGTCACCAATTGATACCTGCTTCATTTTGAAATGACATGCTTATTGTTCTTTTGCTCTCTGAGGAGGTGAACTTTTCATAGAGAATTATTTTAACTGAATTTTAACTGAATTAAAATGAGGAGGGCAACATGTAAAGATCTGTGGAAAGTGTGTTCCATGCAAAGAGAACAGCACATACAAAAACCTTAGGGCAGGAACAAACTTGATGTGCTTGAAAGATAGCAAGAAGGCTGTTGTGCTGAAGTAGACTAAGTTAGAGAACAGAATATGAAATCAGAGAGATAGGTAGGGGTCAGGTCACATAGAACCTTGTAGGCCATAGTAAGGAGTTTAAATTTTAGTGTGTGTCTGATGAGAAGCCAATGAGCAAGGGAACGACATGATCTGATACACATTTCTAATTGACAGCACATATGGAATCAGGGAGAGCAATTAGGCTCCTGCCTCAGTCCAGGTGATGGTGACTTGGACGGAGGTTATATTAGTGGAGATGGAGAGATGTTGGGGGAAGTCAAGAGAACTTGCTGATAAATTAAATGTAATGGGTGAAGGAAAGAGCAGTCAAAGATGATACCTTGGTTTTGGCTTTGCTAAGTAAGCATTTTGGTAAATGGTGTTTCCATTACTAATAATACTGAGGAAGAATAGAGGTGGAAGGTTGGGATCATAAGTTCAAATTTATACATGATAAATTTGGGATACCTATTAGACATCCAAGACAAAATGTAGGAGTAAGTATCTGGAGCTCAGAGGGAAAGTTAGGGCTTAGAATATAATTAAGGAATCATTAGCATAGAGGTAATATTTAAATTAAAGTGAATGGATGCTCACCTAGGGAGCAAGTGTGGATAGAGAATAAAGAGGGATGAGAGAAGGACTCTAGGGGTTTTCCAGCATTAGAAGTCTGGAAGACAAAGAGGAACCAATAGATATAACTGAGAAAGTGACAAGTGATCTAGGAGGAAAGCTGGAAAGTATGATGACATGAAGCCAAGGAAAACAGCCTTCAACAAAGGCAGGAATAATCAACTGTGTCAAATGCTCTTTAAAGACTGAGTAAGATGAGAACTGATCATTGATCACTGGATCTTTTTCTCATCCACCGTCTCCCAGGATGCAGTTCTCCTTGTGCTGTGAAAGAAGCATGGCACAGAGTGAGTGATAATTGTATGATCATTAATTATACTCATTGTAATTACCCATTCATTGCCTTCTGCCCTGTCTTTGTGGAAGCCAGTCCCAATTTAGGAATGGGCCATATTTAACAAGTTTATAGAAACAAGGTCATATTTAACATCTTTATTCCCGTTCAGGAACCTACAAAAGCCTGTTTGATTAAATGCCCTAAAATGCCAGAGCTAGAAGAGCTCTTAGAGATCACATAGTCCTATGCTGTCATTTTATTGATGAAGAAACTGGGACTCTAACAGGGAAAATGAATTGTGGAAGGGAACACAGCAGATTAACCTCAGAGCTGGGACTAGAACTCACACCTCATGAGTCAGAGGTGATTGTTCTTTGTGTTACAACCCTGTGCCACTTCTTCCAGCATGTGAGATTAAGTCCTTTGGGTCTTGAAAACTTTTCTATCTTTAATAGACCATGATTAAAGTGAAAACATTCTATAAAGAGATAACACTTAAATGAGTATGAGTGCAAACCCTTTAGAAATGGAACACAGTCGCCTAGATGAGGGGAGGAAGTTGAAGTTGGGATGGGAGAATTGCACGATCCTGAAGACAAAGGCAGTGTTATAGAGAAAAGACCAGCCTTACCTGGGTTTGGATCCCAGCTCCATCTACTCCTACTGTATGACGTCTGTTAAGTTTATTAACCTTCCTGAGCCCCATCTATAAAATAGGAGCAATATATAGGTCCTATTGATAAATTATGAGGGTTAAGAATAACACATCTAAAGTGTTTAGCTTTTTCTTGATGTGTGGTAGGCATTCAATAATAATAACTCTTTAATGCTATTTTATCTTCCTTCATTTTTCCTCTGCTCCAGTGCTATGGGTGTCACTGCCAGCAGCCCTAGATCAAGCCAATGTCTCCAGAGTCTGGTTTCTCCTGCCTCTGGCCACTACCATCAGACCTGTGGTTTCCAGACCTCTGACTGTTGGGCCTCCTGGCAGACTAGAAGGAAGGCCTTTAAAACTGCCTGGAGCTGACATTATCTTCTTCAGGGCCCCTGTGCAGGTCAAGCTGTCACCATCAGGGACAGCCACAGCTGAGGCTGTTTCTCCTCTTCCCTAAGGCTCATTCTACTGCTGCCTTTTTGCAAAGAAAATGCCTAAATTCATATGGACAAACACTTTTAAGAAAGAGGAGGCTTCGTTTAAACTAGTAACTTGATGAGGTGTCTTCAGCATGTCAGGCATTGTGTTAGTCCCCAGACTCTGGGAGTTTGATTTAGAAGGCAAGTTAGACATGGAAACAAATAACTATTTCCCAACTGAGTGAACTGACCACTCAGCAGAGGTGCAAGAAACATTCTGTTGGGGTGTAGAGTGGGGAAGGCAAGAAGACATCCTGGAATGGGTATGGTTTAAGCTGAATCTGAAAAGAGAAGTAGTGTATCAGTGGATGGATAATTAGGGAAACTACATTTCATGCAAAAATATGCAGGCAGCAAGTACAGAGGAGATGGAATTAGGGATTAAAAATGAGTGCAGGGAAGACAAGCCTTTTATTGAAGAAATTCAAATGCTCTACTTAGGAATTTGGGTATGATTCGTGATGGCATAGGATGTCAAGAGATATAAGATATCTTAGAGGCTATCAGGTGTAAACACCTCATTTTACAAATGAGAAGACTGAGCTTCAGATAGAAGAAATAATTTGGCTAGAATCCCATAGCAAGTTAGTGGCAGAAACTGGGACTGGAACCAAAGTTTACTGATTCCCAAGCCAGTATCCTTCCTATCCATTACTCATGACTTCTATGTATAAGAGGGAACGATTGTACACAGTATCAAAAAGCAGCATCAGGTGTGAAACCTTTCCTTACTAGAGCTCAACTGAGATTCAGGGGATCTGGATGTGGACAGAGATTGGGACCTCACCGATCTCATGTCCACTTAAAATAATTGGGATGTGATTTTCTGTAAATCAGCTTTAGAATAGTCAGCTTAATTATTAAATAAAATTGTATCCATGGTTTTGATCTTGTAAATTATCACATTCCCTATATTTTATTATTTTCTACTATAAATGGAAAAGCTAGAATTTATAAAAGAGGTATGAAGTTAGTAGGTTATTTTGCCCTGGAAGCCATCTTCTAGAGGTTGAAAAGACCAGGATCAGACCTTGGGTGAAAGCTGAAGTTTCCAGAACCTGGGTTCTAAGTTGCATTGACTTAGGTCATTGTTCTCAGCTACTGTCCGCTTCACTCCACTATACTGTTCACTATAAAATTCAGGTGTCTGTGATACTTTCAGTGGTCCTGAACAAAAGAGTCAAACAGGAAGACAGACAAAAACGACTGCCTCACCTTTTTCAGTAAATTCAATTAAACAAACATTTCAGCCATCTATGAACAAATACTCATTGAAGGGCTGCCATGTGCCAAGTACAATGACATATACTGGGGAGATATCAGTAAATAAAAACAAACATGGTTCACATTAGTATTAGTTTGCTAAGGCTGCCATAACAAACTATCACACACTGGGCAGCTTAAACAACAGAAATTTATTTTCTCACAGTTCTGGAGGCTAGAAGTCTGATACCAAGGGGTTGGCAGGATTTCTTCTGAGGCCTCTTTCCTTGGTTTATAGATGGCCATTTTTCCCCTGTCTTCACATGGTCTTTCCTCCATACACATACATGTCTGTATCCTAATCTTCTCTTCTTGTAAGTATAGCAGCCATATTGGATTAGGACTCATCCATTTGACCTCATTTTATCCTATTTGCCTCTTTGAAGACCCCATATCCAAATACAGTCATATTCTGAGGTACTGGGGCTTAGGACTTCAACATATGAATTTCAGAGGGACACAATTCAGCCCGTAACACTGTTCTCAATGAGCTCAGTCTAGAAGGGACACACAAATTTATCCAACAATTATACAAATAAATTTAGGATTATGAACTCTGTTAAAGTGTTATAAAGGAGAGATACATGCTGTCATAAAGGTATATAAGGAGGCATGTCCTGTCTTAAAGGGAGAGATGTGCTGCAGTGAAGGAACCTTAGAGGGTAAACATATGAGCTGAGGTCTCAAACATGGGTAGGAGGAGTTAATTAGGAGAGAGTGATGCGGGGAGGAGGATAATAAGTGGGGGGGGGGAGAAGAACCAGGTAGAGGGGAGCAGCTTGTTAAAAATCCCATATTCAGTACTTTCTATGTGCAGAACACAGAAGTAGATTTTGAATAGAGCAATGGAACTCATGGTCTGGTGAGGAGACAGCTACGAAAACAGATACTTTCAACAGAATATGATCAGAGTTGTTATAAAGGCTAATATCAATACTTATATGCAGCAGTTCTAAATTCCCAGAAATATAGATAAGGGAGGCACTAACTGCTGATTATAGCGTGAAGGCAGGAGGTCAAAAGTTTCACAATAGGGGCTTCCCTGGTGGCACAGTGGTTGAGAGTCCGCCTGCCAATGCAGGGTACACGGGTTCATGCCCCGGTCCGGGAAGATCCCACATGCCGCAGAGCGGCTGGGCCCGTGAGCCATGGGCCCTGAGCCTGCACGTCCGGAGCCTGCGTGCCTGGAGCCTGTGCTCCACAACTGGAGAGGCCACAACAGTGAGAGACCCGTGTACCGCAAAAAATAATAATAATAAAAAATAAAAATAAAATAAAAAAAGTTTCACAATAGCTGAAATGTTACACCATACAGATCCTGATGCCTATTTGGGAAACCTAAATAAATGGAAAATATATTAAGAAGGCACTACAATCATTCCTTCAAAATACTTTAGATCTAGAGGTAGCATGGAGTCGAAAGACCTGAGTTTTAGTCCCCACTCTGCCCATCCTGTTGTACTTTCTCATCTGTCACACAGAGATAATGGTATGTATCTCATCTACCTCATGTGTTGGGAGGGTATTGTATGGATCGAACGGGGACCCAAGAAAGCAGGAAAAGAGATCTGGCTAAAGGAGAGATGAGATGATTTGGCTGAAGTCAACAATCCCTTCCTCGCTGGTCTTTGTTCCTGATCTGGAAAGATTTCCAAACTGAATGTGGAGATGAGACTAAAGATACCTAAAGAATCAGACACTGAGGTAAGGGCTAACTAAATTACATGCAGGGTCATATAGCAGGGTGGGCTAAGTAACATGAATAATAGTAAATGTCTATTCTCAACAAATTCTTGCTAATGCATTGTTTATTCTAGAGAAAAAGTTATAAATGATTCCTTGACCAAGCTGGAAAACAATTTCTAGATTATGCTGTTTTCTAAGTGCTTTTTCTGATCTAGAGTTAAGAGTCAGAACACATAAGTTTGGCTTCCATGCAGCTGCATACTACATCACCTTTATAACCTTAGCAACATCTCCTCTTCCTCTTTCAGCTATTGGGCATTGCTAGGTGAAAGGCACTGTCCCAGTCATGCTGCATGTATTATCTCACAATCCTATATGGTATATGTATATTATCCCCATATTACAGATGAAGAAACTCAGCCTTATTAGTTAAGTAGCTTTTTTAAGTTAGTAAATTGAGACTCCAAAGCTCAACCTTACTGGAAGGAAGTAGGTAAGGGAAGTTGAAGCAGAAAATCTTCAAATTCCTTTCTATCTTCAGAACCACTGACAGTAAGTTTGTGCCTCAGTGAAAAAAAATTTTAGGCCTTTCAGTAAGGGTAGGCCAGCTAAAATCTTCACTGCCTTAGGTCCTTTGCCCTTGCTGTACTTTTACCCAGAAGACTGTTGCCCTGCAATCAAGGTTCCTTCTTGTTATCCTGGTTTCTGCTTAAATATTACTTTCTCAGGGAAGTCTTTCCTGACCACCCAGTCGAAAGTAGCTACCCAGTCACTCTGTTTCATTATATCATCTTATTTTAATTTTTTGTATAACACTTATTACTGTTATATTTTCTTGAATATATGTTTTATTTTTTGTTTATTTTTTCCCCTCACTTGAATACAAGCTTCATGAAAGCAGTACCTTGTTTATCTTAGTCAAATCGTATACTCAAAATCTAGAATAGGACTACATGGAACATAGCGGATACTCAATAAATATTTTTTGAATTAATGCACAAACTCTTTATGTAACAGACGGAAGAACTGCAACCCAGAGAGGAGATGGACTTGTCCAAGGTCAAGGAATGCAGATTGAGTGTCAGTAGGAAGAGCATTAGCTTAGTTTCTAATAACGTTTCAGTTAAGATTTGTTGAATATCTTTTACATGACATACATTATTCTGCTTTTGAATATATTTTATGTAAACTTTCTCCAGATTTTGAGGGTAGATAGTCAGCATAAGTAATATTGAATACTAGCCCCATATTCCAGTAGTTTAACACAATAAAGGTTTAGTTCTCATAAACATCACAAGGTAATCTGAGTCAGAAAGTTCCAATGGGTGGTTCTTTTTCAAGAGATAACTCAGGGATCCAAGACCCTTCAATTTTAGGATGCTGTCGTCCTCAACCCATTGCCTTCAAGGTCACTGTATAAGGGGAAAAGAAAACATAAATGACTACATGTGAGATTTTAAGTCTAAGCCTGGAAGTGGCATACATTATTTCCATCCATACTCCTTTATCTCTTGGAACTTCCATCCACACTGTCACTTGGAACAAACTACCTGCAAGGTGTGCTGAGATATGTACTCTTTCACAGGAAGAGAAAACGGTATTGGTCAATATCTAGCCAATATCTACCATAATATTGTCACCATTTTACAGATGAAACAATTCTTTGGTGGCTTGCCTGAGATTCCATAGTAAGTGAAGGAGTGAAGATATACAACCAAGGAATCATGCCAGACTTGTGTCAATAATAGTGCCCTTTGCTCTATATCTGTATAGATTATTGGTTTTCAAGGTTGTTTTTGCTAGAGAACTCTTTCTACAATAGGAATTTTATAGAGTATTCCAGCATGTAAAATAGATCAACAGGAGCTCTGAAGCATTCTAAACCTTAAAAAGATTCTCTGGAAACAATCTAAGGCCCTCCAGGCCCAGTGTGGAAACCTGGGGACCAAATGATTTTGATGGGCCCTTCCAGCTTTGTCTTACATATTTCATCTCTTGATTTCATGATATTCCTAATCTGAGGCAAAAGGTTAAAGCCATGAATACATCTCAGAACTGGGTGCTTGTCCTCAAAGATTTCTGCCTCAGGGCCCAGAAATAAGCTATGGAACTACAGATGAAATCCTGGTGCTCTATGTGCTGAGCCTTCGAACCCTTTCCCCACCACCCACCATCCATGCAAAAAGTTATCTAATTGTACAAGGCATACTCTGGAAACTTTCCCAGTGGAATAATAGATCAAGTAACCAAGAACTTTTTAATTTTGCAAAGTGCGCTCTTCCCTGTAATTTACTTAATATAGAAATTTAATGTTCTGCAGTTTACTGAACAAATAACATTGAAAGTATTTTAGAGTTAGCTTGGGAGCTCGCCTTTGGTTGCCAGTTTGACTTTATTATTTGATTAACCAGATAAAGGCCAGCAGTAACAATATGCTCTGCCTTAAGTGGTTCAGAGGGGTTATCTCTTAGCCATTACCAATTCTAAATACAAGATTTAAATTCAAGGAGAAAAATCACACAAGAGCAATTTGCTGAATTTGCTCAAGTTAGTCCCTTGAGTTAAGATGCTTGATTCTCTGGACCTGGATTGTGATGATTATACTTTTCCAGAAAGTCCCTAACCTTAGTGACTGACAAATTCTATGGCACTATTCATTTAAAAAAACACACACCGAGGTCAAAATATGTGCCGGACACAGTGATGGATGCTAGAGATGTCCAGACTGGCTTAGAGCCCTTAACTCCTGCCCTTTGGTCGCATGGCTTGCACCTCGACACAGGCTCCCTCTACCAGCCTAAGGGCATGTCTCTAGGCATTCCCTCCTGAACACATTTACCTGAGCAGGTTCTGATCACCAGAGCAGATACTTCCTTTTAGATCTTAGCATTGACATTTAGTTAGTTCCCTGCTTCTTAATGCTACCTTCTTCTGGTCTTATAAAGTTGTTGTTCCTGGACCTAGGCTCACAATTAAGGATCAGCCTCACTTACTTTCCTGCCTGGGCAGACTCTGTAGAACCCAGCCTGAGCTCAAGGTTCTGAGCCCATTTTCCTTGGAAAGGATGTGGGACAAAGATGTAATGTTGACTGAAACAGTCTCTACTCTTAAATATACAGTGTGAAAGGTATTTAAGAGGTATAATTGACAGGACATGGAGAATGAATAGATGTTTGAAGATAAAGGAAAGAGATATCTAGGAAGATACCAAGATCACTCCAGGTTACTTGGTAGAGTTGGCATTTGAACTTGATCTTAATACATAAATTTTTAACATGCAGAGGTGAGGTAAAAAATGTGTTTCAGGTATAAGGAACATCATGAGCAAAAGTTTAGAAGTTATATGTTCCAGATTCCTTTGTGGAATGTCTGATTATTTCCTGTTTTAGACATCTTTGCCTTCCTTTTTTAACAGCCAGCACAGTTTATGTTTTCCTTCTCCTAACTTGCCCCTACTCCTCTTAGCAATAAGATAGATGTTTTCGTTTTTACTGCAGAAATTTAGTCACCATTTTACTTGAGTAGCTAAACTTCAGTAATTCCGGCAATTTAACTGATTCAGATTGAACGCTACACTGATAATTAACTTGTTCCTCTTTCTTCTCGTCACCCACAGGAGCCTGATGGATCATTAGTGACACGATTAGAGAGAGAGTGATCCCGGTAAACTATTGGTGTTCAATAAATGTTAAATAATTGTAGAAATAGGACCCAGCGGAGACTGGCACTCTGCAGTAGAAACAGAAGCTCACAAAGTGTGCCTCTGCTGATAATCAAGTTTTGCAATTCAGAGTAGGCACAGAGTATGCACCATTTCTCATCATTGAAATCCACATGCATTTGTAAGACAAACTAATTAATAATCCAGTTCTCTTAACTAAATAGAAGTCTATGCAAAGGAGAAAGTGTTAAACATTATAGATGCTGCCATGGGGGATTCACCTTCCCTCCAGCTTGAAGAGCTGTAGCCACCTAGATGAGCAGGTGGAGGAAACGAGGACATGATGACCAGTGGATTACTGGGCATACAAGTGTTTTACCCAAAGTACCTCTGAGTCCTGTCCCAAAGTGCTCCAAGAGCCAGATTCCCATCTGTTAATGGAAAGCCTATCTGCCAAAATGAGGACTAGCTTTGCCAAGCATGGATTTTGTGGTGTTAATGGCTTTGGGCAGAGCCTTGTGCTGCTTGCTGGCAGGGAGAATCCTGTTTGATTCTAAAGAGTACAAAATTTATATTTTAAAACATATTTTATTTGACAGCCAGAATCTAATGAATCTGACATCATCTGTCTGTCTGCAGATCTCAGCTTGAGAATATCAAACCTACAGTAAAATAACTCCTCACAGTTTATAAAGCACATTTCCTATCAACTATCCCATTTGATCCTTATGACAACTAAGGGCAGAAGGGAACCTAATATGGTAGGTACTTTACATGCTGTCTCATCTAATCTCTGAAGTCTCTTTAAGTCCTCGTTTTACAGATGAAGATCCAAGGCATTGAGAAGCAAAACACTTGCTCAACGTATGCTTGAGCTGAGTAGGAAAGCTAGTGGGACAGATATTAATCTCAGGTTCAAGTGTATCATGATCTCATTATTGAGGGCCAGATCTTCTGAGCACCTACTTCATACTAAGCATTTATTTCTGCATATTATTCAATCTTTAAACCATCTTTTTAAATTATTTTTTTTTATTGGAATACAGTTGATTTACAATGTTGTGTTACTTTCTGCTGTACAGCAAAGTGAATCAGTTATCCACTCTTTTTTTAGGTTCTTTTTGCATATAGGTCATTACAAAGTATTGAGTAGAGTTCCCTGTGCTATACAGTAGGCTCTTATTAGTTATCTATTTTATATATAGTAGTGTATATATGTCAATCTCAATCTTCCAATTTATCCCTCCCCCCTTTTTCCCCTTGGTAACCATATGTTTGTTTTCTATATCTGTGACTCTATTTCTGTTTTGTAAATAAGTTCATTTGTACCTTTTTTAGATACCACATATAAGCGATATCATATGATGTTTGTCTTTCTCTGTCTGACTTACTTCACTCAGCATGACAATCTCTTTAAACCATCTTGTGAGGTAGATATTACTGTTCCAATTTTACAGATGTGTTCATTCAGTAAACATTTATTGAGCACCTACTCTATGCCAGGCACTGTTTTAGGCACTGGATATTCACCTTTGAATAAGACAAGCATAAAACTTCCTCTCGTGAAACTTACATTCTAATGGGAGGAAATAACAAACAAATATAAGAATTTAAAGCTGATAAAGTATAGAGAGACTGAGGTTCTGTTTTAGATTGAGTGATCATGGAAGGACTCATTAAGGATGAAACATTTAAATTAAGACCCAAATGTCAAGAAAGACCCAATCTTAGAAAGATCTAGAGGATTCTTATTACAAGCAAAGAGAAGAGCAAATAGACACTAAGGAGAAAATAAGCTTTGTGTCTTTCAGAAAAAAAGAACATGCAAAAGTGGTGGGAGAGTAGTGAATGATGGGAAGAGAGATCTGAAATGAGGTTGCAAAGTTAGGGAAAGGGCAGATATCATAGGCCTTATAGTTCTGGTTTTATTGTACATGTGATAGGAAGCCACCAGAGGACTTAAAGCTGGGGAATAACACTATTTATGTTTACAAAATAGTCACTCTGGCTGGTGTGTGGAGAATGGATTATATACAGGAAAGATTGAAAGACTAGTTAGGAGATGATTGCAGGGGTCCACATGAGAGATTGTGGTGGCTTGGATAAGAGTGGTAATAATAGAGGTAGATAGAAGCAAACAGATATTGGACATAGTTTGAAGTGGTGTCAATGTGACTTGCTTAGGTGTGGTTTGAGAAAAAGAGAGGAATCAAAGACTCCTAGGCTTCTGTCCTGAGCAACGAAGTGAATGGAAGTGTCCTTTACTGAAATGACGAAGGCTGAGAGCAGAGCCTATTTTGGTAGTGAAATATCAAAAGTTCTGTTTTGGCCACATTGTTTGAGATGCCTATCAGACAATAAATTGTATATAGGTCAAGCAGGCAGTTAAGTATGTCTGGGAATCAGAGGCTATAGACATTCAGAAATCAAATGGCTTTTCAAATGTAAGCCAGAAAAATTGGTGGAGCTGGTTTGTTTGACAAAAGCTCCAACCCTTCCCTAGCCCCAGACTGGAATTGACTGTCAGTTGGACAGAAAATCAAGTTCAGCAACAAAATCTACCTGTGGTAGGAATTTTCTCTTGCCATACTTCACTAACATCCCTTGGATACCTCTTTGTCCCTCCCTATAAACATGGTTAGAAATTGAATTATTTTAACACTTTCTCTAGCTGTCAGGCTTGCTATATTGCCTAGGAGTTAGTGGGGAAACAGTGAGGTTAATTTCCAAGGAGAGTCACCTGTGGCCATGAAGATTCCACTTACTCTGCATAATGTTGAAGAACACTGGCTTCAGATTCAGCCCATGGGTTTGATTCCTGGCCATGTGATCTTTATCAAATCTTAACTCAAAACTCTCTGCACCTATTTCCTCATTTATAAAGTGGTAATACTAACACTTGGATTAACTGGGATAGCCTATGTAGTGCTTAGAGTAGCCATTTGGGAAGCATGGGTGATAACTATCATTAATAGTAATGATGATGATAGTAATATTTTGTAGTCACCTTTTAGGTTAAATCTTTGAGTATGATTTATAGGAGTGGGATTAATGAGTCAAATGGTATGACTGTTTTCAAAGGTATAAATGGTCAAAGCACCCTCTAAAATTTTAATTTGAGAAGAGAAAAGAGGTATCGATATAGTAGAAGAGGACTAGACCTGGAATCACACAAAACTGGACTTGAGCCCTGGTTTTACTTGTATTTCCCCTTCACTTCTTTGTGCCTTAGTTTCCTTATCTATATACTTGAGTAATTGTACTCACTGTGCCTGCTTTCATGCTTATTGCACAGACTTGTGAGTATGGAAATGAAATAACATGTATGAAAGTAATAACCTGTGCAAAATTTCAGGGATGGTTATAATTATAATTATTACCTATTGGTACCGAATCAGCAGATGATAATGGCTAGACAGAACTTAGCCAAAACTTCTATTTCATGGCATCCTGACACCTGACCCACTGCTGGACACTACATCTGCCCTCACTCAGTCTGGGTGGCCTGTGGGAATAAGGCTTGACCAAAAATCTCTAGGCCAGATTTTGTGATAGATATTCCTAAATGAACTCCAAAAATTTTAAACAGTCCTATCTGTCCAGCTTCGTTGAGTGGACCATGACCAAACTGAAGTAGGGCCTGAGTCCCATCTCTATCTTGCCAGTACTATTTCCAGCCTTGAAAACCTCAATTTTAATTTTAATTTGTTAAAGAGGGCTTTAGATATGCTGAGTTAGACTAATCATAATCCTTGTTTTATATATGCTGTCAGTATTGATCTATGCATGGCCCTTTTCTTCTTTATCATTTTAAATAATTTTATGAATACTCAAAAACCCACTATCCGATGCAAGGAAAAGAATATTATAGTAACTTACATCTTCCTTTTGCCTCTCATTTCTGTGCCGCCACCTCAAGGGTAATTAATTTCCTGAATTTTATGTTTTTAAAATAGTTTGATCAAATACATATGTGTAGTTAATATATTATTTAATTTTCATTGTTTTGGAGCTTCATAAAAGGGGTATAATGTAATAGATGATCTGAGACTTGCTTTTTTGATGATATGTCACTAAGATTTATTCATGTCACTGCATTTTACTATTTATTTATTCATTTATTTTCACTATTGTATATTAGTCCACAGTAAGAATATGCTATGCTAGTGTTTTGTTTAAAATCCTTGCACCAATATGCATGAGTGAAATGATTGGTGATCTTCCTCTTGTACTTTTTCAGTTTGGGCATCACAATTATACACTTTATGAAATAATGAGTCAGGAGATATTCTACCTTCTGTTCTCTGGAGGAGTTTTTTCCCTGAAAATTGGTTAGAACTCACCTATAAATTAATTTGGCCTGGTGTTCTATATGATGGAAGGTTTTAAATTCCCTCTTCATTTTCTTAAATAGTTATTAGTTTATTCAGGCTTCCTATTTTTTTAATTAATTTATTTTTTTTATTGGAGCATAGTTGATTAACAATGTTGTGTTAGTTTCAGGTGTACAGCAAAGTGATTCAGTTATATATATATATATATATATATATATATATATATATATATATACACACACACACATGTATCCATTCTTTTTCAGATTCTTTTCCCATTTAGGTTATTATAGAATAGTGAGCAGCGTTCCCTGTGCTGTACAGTAGGTCCGTGTTGGTTATCTATTTTAAATATAGCAGTGTGTACATGTCAATCCCAATCTCCCAGTCTATCCCTCCCCCCCACCCTCCCCCACGGTAACCATAAGTTCATTCTCTAAGTCTGTGAGTCTGTTTCTGTTTTGTAAATAAGTTCATTTGTATCATTTTTTTTTTAGATTCCACATATAAGCAGTATCATATGATATTTGTCTTACTCTGTCTGACTTACTTTACTTAGTATGATAATCTCCAGGTCCATTCATGTTGCTGCAAATGGCATTATTTCATTCTTTTAAATTGCTGAGTAATATTCCATTGTATATAAGTACCACATCTTCTTCATCCATTCATCTGCTGATGGACATTTAGGTTGCTTCCATGTCATGGCTATTGTAAACAGCACTGCAATGAACACTGGGGTGCATGTATCCTTTTGAACCATGTTTTTCTCCAGAGATATGCCCAGGACTGGGATTACTAGATCATATGGTAGCTCTATTTTTAGTTTCTTAAGGAACCTCTATACTGTTCTCCATAATGGCTGTACCAATTTACCAGGTTTCCTATTTTTTTTAAATCCATTTTGATAAGTTATATATTTGTCCGTTTCATCAATTGATGTTGTCAATCAGAAATATCACTGAAAAATTCTCCTCTGTAGGACTTGCTTTCATGTTGTTTAAGTGGACATTTTCAAAAGGGCATTCAAATGCAGTCCAGAAGGTGGGAGAGAACCAACCAACTAATCAATTAACCATCTCTCCCTTCCTCACTCTCTCCCTCACTCCTTCTTTTCATTGCCTATTGCGTTCTAGACACTTCATATACGTTCTCTCATTTAATTTATATCACACCCCTGAGAGCAAATGTTGTGTTTTCGTGTATACAGATGAAGAAACTAGAGCTCAGTGAGGGTATGTAGCAAGGAAATGGTCAATTTGAAAGTATGTTTGATTGACCCTAAAGCTTGGGCTCTTTTCATTACACAACCTGTCTCCCAATTTGACTTTTCTACTTCCAGTGGTTATCAAACTTTAATGTACATAGGAGTCACCTTAGCTGCCTGGTTAAAAAGAAAAAGAAAGATATTTGGGGACCACCAGAAATATTTAGATACATTTATTATGTCTGTAGTAGGACCTAGGAATCTACATTTTAGTAAAGCATCTCTGGTACTTTTGATGCAGTGTGTCCTTCATATCATACTTTGAAGAACCCTTAACTTGATTATGAATGCCTTGAGTGTGGGAATTTTGTCCTATTTATTCATTCCTCTAGGAGGAAGAACTCAACAATTTGCTGTAGAAATGAGTGAATAAATGAAATAAGGAATGGATTTAGTTATATTTAGGTGTCAAAGACTTATTCTCTCTAATTGAGAAGAACTTCTTTGACCTAGTTACCAGTCTCTGGTGTTTATGTTTCCCACTCTACTTGAACTTATTATGCTCCATAGGGTAAATAACCTTTTCTTGCTTCCTGTACATCAAACTCAGCTCTAGGAGAGAAAAAGATTTCCTATCATTTTAAATGTCATCCACCATTCGATTTGTGTGTTCCACACAGAAAATTGTGAGAAGGCTGCTGGGTAGGAGGGCACAAGCACAGAGAGGTGACCAAATGGAACCTTGCCAGGTCTGCTCTCCTTTTGCTAAGTGAAACTATAGTCTTAGGGTGAACCTTTGGGGAAGAAGCATGGCAGCTGCTATCTCTAGCCTCTCAGCTACAGTCACAAACTCTGAGCTACAAACTTAACACTTCCACTGCTCCTCAGTCCCTGAGCCAATCCCGATCATGCCATGGGTTCTGTCATCTAACTCATTGCATCTACTCATAAGTGGTCTCCGAAATCGTCTTGTTGCCATAAAGCTGGTAGGTAGCCTGCTTGAATTTCTTGGTCAATTTGCCTGCCTAAACCCCAGTCCTCTTCCTGGGAAGAGAAGACAGTCTGTTTGGGCCCAAAAAAGACTAGCTGAGGAGACATACCCAGTCCCTTTTTGCCTTTTATACATTAGTCCATTCATCCATTCAATTTCCTTTCCTTCATTTCTAAACTTTGCTAGTTTCTATTCCAAAATACTACTTTATATTTGTAATAATGTTCAGCAGTTTCTCACATCCTGAAAGGGGAAGCCAAAATACCTTTGAGTTTTCATTTTCTTAGCTTTTCAGAGAGAATCATAATATTGACCTCCCTTACAGAGAATTAAGATTAACTAATTAACATTGAATAGTCCTTTGGAAATGTTAAATACTATAGAAATGCTAAACAGCTTTAATAGACTTGGAGTCTAAAAGGCAAATGAAACTTCATTTAAATGTTTTTATATTATGTTTTTTTTTTTTTTTTCTCTCAGAAGAGGTTTAAAGGAGGCTATGTAGCTACATTCCTGGTTCCAAATAGGAAATGTCACAATGAATATAAAACATGGATGTCTAATTTCCCCACCTTTCCTTTTATTCTCTGTTTCTCCACCGGATCGCACATTCATTCAATTAGCATTTCCTGGTTGCCTCCTTGTTAAGTAGCAAGCAAGACACTGCAGATACAGTCAATTTCTCTGACCTGTAGGAGAGATAGATACATGTGCTCTCAAGTGAACGTAAAAGAAGACAGACTCAATGACATTATAGAGATACAGGTGTGAGGGGAGAGAATGATCACATTCCAATCGTCTCTGTATTTCCATGGTGGATGGAAAACTCAGGAAGATTTCATGTAACTTGCATTAATGGGGCTATGCTTGAAAGATTAAATGAATTTTGATAGACAAAGGAAATAGCATGAGGAAAGTTCACGTGTGCATTGTCTAAGATGGGGGAACTATAGTTCATAGACGTTATATAGCTGATCTGAGGTCACACAGTGAGTCACTTCCTGAGACAGAAATTAGGACCCAACTTTCCTCATTTCTGTTCTAATGTTAGTTCATTGAACTAACTGTGCTACTTAATAGTAAAGGCAATTTTACAAAAATGCCTATTTATCATAATTTGTAATGTATTTGTTGCAGAAAGTTGAGATCCTGCACTGAGATGATCAAAGGGGAGAGGGCACTGCATATAAGCAGAAATATACACAGAGTAAAGATCCTTGGAATATTAAGGATATTAAGGAATATTAAGGTGCGTAACAGGAGTGGGTGGGATTGGGTGAATGATCATCCACCTGCCATGAAGTGGGAGGTACTGGGGATAGTTGTAAGTAAAATTAGATAGCACGTTGAATTAAGAAGTGTACTGAAAGTTGGAATAATGGAGTTTTCGTCATGTTGAGTGTGAGGTGTGGCAAAATGACAGAGTAGAAATGACTAGTGAATAGGTGAAGCTACTTCACTCCCACTCCACTGCCCGCCTTTCTCCCACTAATATTTATTTTAACCAATTTAGGTGTTCTGCAATAGAGAAATGTAGTTGCTCAAGTGAATTTGAAACTTGAAATGGAAACTAAAATCATGAACAGGAAGAGAATATTGCCTTCCTTATTTTTAATCATTTTCTGCCCAGCAATTCTTAGGTTCAACTTGGAAGGCATGGCCTCTGGAGATAGAGGACTTCAGGTTCCCGGGAGATTATGTGTGGGTTCATTTCTATCTCTCTGGTTCCATTCCCCTTAGGTTTGTTTTTATTAATTTCCTTTCTTGGGGGACGGTTTGCTGAGAGACATTTGGGCTGTTGCTGGGAATATTTGGCTCCTTTTTCAAATCATAAATGCCCCCTTTTCCTCAGCTGCTGGGGAACCCTGCCCTGAACACACCCACTACCTCCTCAGCCAGGAGATTGCCTTGACATGTGCCCTAATCCACACTCCCCTACACACCCTGCCTCACCAGTGGCAGAGAAATTACAAATAAATTTTAACCACTGTTTATTAATGACCGTCTACCTTGAATCAGAGTTCAACTTAATTTACATGAATTATTTCAATAGCCTAGTGTGATCAGTATAATTATATCCACCTTACAAATAAGGGAATTGAGAAACAGCTTATCTTAATAAGGGTTATGTGACATGACTATGGTACACAGAATAAGGACCCTCTAAAGATGTCTATGTCCTACTCCCTGGAACCTGTGAATATGTTACCTTACATGACAAAAGGGACTTTGCAGATGTAATTAAATTAAGGATTTTGAGATGAGAAGATTTTGCTGGATTAGCCAAGTGGGTCCAGTATGATCACAAGGGAACTTATAAGAGGAAGGCTGAAAGGTCAGAGTCAGAGAAGACATGATGATGGAAGCAAAGAGGTCAGAGAGAGAGAAAGGGAGGAACTTGAAGGTGCTGTGTTCCTAGCCTTAAAGATGGAGGAAGGGGCCACAAGCCAAGGAATGCAGGTGACGTGTAGAAGCTGGAAAAGCAAGGGAACAGATTCTCCCCTGAGCCTCCAGAAGGAATGTCACATTGCCAACACCTTGATTTTAGAGTTTCTTATCTCCAAAATTGTAAGATAATAGATTTGTGTTGTTTTAAGTCTGTGTTAATTTGTTACGAAACAATAGGAAACTAAAACGATAAAGTCAGATAGCAGGTAATTTTTTCCAGTGATTTCCATTTTACCAGATGTAAAGAATCCCTTTCTACACTCATGTAACTGAATCCTGCCTTGACACCATTGACTACTCATTTATTTGTGACTCTATTCTCTTCACTTCTAAAATATCACATACTCTTTAATATCTTCCTCCTTCTCTGATCATTCTGTCAGTTATGGGCTCCTCCTCCTCTTTATTTCCTCCTAATGATTTTTCATTCCTTTCCACCTCTTTTTTTTCCCTTCCCTTCCTTTTTCTTCATACTGTCCGTGAATAATTTCATTCACCCTCATGACTTCCACTTTTCACCTATGTGCTATCCAAAGATATCTCTCCTCTAAGTAACTTTAAACTATCTATTAAAATCTACCCAAGGAGATTTGAAAACCAAGACAGAGAACATCTTAAACATAGATACAGATAAAAGATCAATAATCTTTGAAAGTGCAATAGATATGACCTTTCGGTAGACATGATGAAAGTCAGAGGATGATAGATTGACATCTTTAAAGTTCTGAAAGGATAAAAGCAACTAGGATTCTATTCTTAGTGAAAATACCCTTCAAAAATGGAGGCAAATAAAATCTGAGAAAATTCACTGCTTGTAGACCTGCACCACAAAAAGTACCTTAGGAAGTTCTTCAGGCTAAAGAAAAATGCTCCAAGATAGTTTCCTGCAGTTTCACAATGAAGTTCCGAAGTGTGATTTTCTTTGTTTTTCTACTGCTGGAAATATGTATACTGAGTTTCTTGAATCAGTGAATAAACATCTTTCATAAATTCTCAAAAATTCTCAGATCTGCAGCAAGGAATGAAAAGCAAAAGAAAAGAGTAAACATATGAAGAAAAGGATATTGATTGTTTAAAATAATAGTGATAACAATGTCTTCTGGGTGTTATAAAATAGGTAGAAGTAATATATTTGACAATTGTAGTGCAAACATGGAAGGGAGTAAATGGGATTAAACAAACATAAGATTCTTGTCTTTTTCTTAGGAAGCAGACATATGTAAACATTTAATGAGCTATACACTTACATTTTTTGTGCTTTACTGTATGCAAGTTGTCTTTAATAAGAAAGAAAAAAGTGAAAGTGAATAAGTGTTGATATAGCTAGGAAAAGTTATGCATAAATTCCTTGAGATGGGATTCAACTTGACAATATTTCCCCTTTCTCTTCCTTATACTCCTAACATAAGTCCTCTATGACTAGTCATTCATTCAACAAATATTCATTGAGATTCCTGCTATGTGCTCTTCACTGTGATAGGAACTGAACATATAGAGAGATTGAGACTAACATTAGAAGTGTTCAGAAATGAATAAGAAGTAGTGATCAGTGAAAGCCTCTGAGTAAGGGAGAAGCTAATTGGAGCTAAACATTAGGGATTTCTGTAATAAACATCATGGCAGATTTAAGGATTGAGGCACAGAATCAGATAGTGCGATTTTCTCTTGGTTCTATACTGCCTGAAGTCACTCCTATATACTCGGCTTTTCTAAGACTCACTTCATTTTAGGGAGACAAATTCAGCACTTTCTTATTTTTTTTTAATTTAATTTTTTTAACATCAGGTTCTTATTAGTTATCCATTTTATACATATTAGTGTATAAATGTCAATACCAATCTCCCAATTCATCACCCCACCACCCCACCCCACCACTTTCCCCCCTTGTTGTCCATACGTTTGTTCTGTACCTGCAAACTGGTTCACCTGTACCATTTTTCTAGGTTCCACACATATACGTTAATATATTTGTTTTTCTCTTTCTGACTTACTTCACTCTGTATGACAGGCTCTAGATCCATCCACGTCTCTACAAATGACACAATTTCATTCCTTTTTCTAGCTGAGTAATATTTCATTCTATATATGTACCATGTCTTCTTTATCCATTCATCTGTTGATGGGCATTTAGATTGTCTCCACGTCCAGACTATTGTAAATAGTACTGCAATGAACATTGCGGTGCATGTGTCTTTTTGAATTATGGTTTTCTCTGGGTATATGCCCAGTAGTGGGATTGCAGGGTCATATGGTAGTTCTATTTTTACTTTTTAAGGAACCTCCATACTGTTCTCCAAAGTGGCTGTATCGATTTACATTCCCCCAACAGTGCAAGAGGGTTCCCTTTTCTCCACACCCTCTCCAGCATTTCTTGTTTGTAGATTTTCTGATGATGCCCATTCTAACTGATGTGAGGTGATACTTCATTGTAGTTTTGATTTGCATTTCTCTAATAATTAGTGATGTTGAGCAGCTTCTTATGTGCTTCTTGTCCATCTGTATGTCTTCCAATGGTCTATTTAGGTCTTCTGCCCATTTTGGATTGGGTTGTTTGCTTTTTTAATATTGAGCTGCATGAGCTGTTTATATATTTTGGAGATTAATCCTTTGTCCATTGATTTGTTTGCAAATATTTTCTCCCATTCTGAGGGTTGTCTTTTCGTCTTGTTTGTAGTTTCCTTTGCTTTGCAAAAGCTTTTAAGTTTCATTAGGTCCCATTTGTTTATTTTTGTTTCTATTTCCATTACTCTAGGAGGTGGATCAAAAAATATCTTGCTGTGATTTATGTCAAAGAGTGTTTTTCCTATGTTTTCCTCTAAGAGTTTTATAGTGTAAAGTCTTACACTTAGGTCTCTAATCCATGTTGAGTTTATTTTTGTGTATGGTGTTAGGGACTGTTCAAATTTCATTCTTTTACATGTAGCTGTCCAGTTTTCCCAGCACCACTTATTGAAGAGACTCTCTTTTCTCCATTGTATATCCTTGCCTCCCTTGTCAGAGATTAGTTGACCATAGGTGTGTGGGTTTATCTCTGGGCTTTCTATGTTGTTCCATTTGTCTATATTTCTGTTTTTGTGCCAGTACCATATTGTCTAGATTACTGTAGCTTTGTAGTATAGTTTGAAGTCAGGGAGCCTGAATCCTCCAGCTCCTTTTTTCCCCCTCAAGACTGCTTCAGCTATTCGGGGTCTTTTGTGTCTCCATACAAATTTTAAGATTTTTTGTTCTAGTTCTGTGAAAAATGCCATTGGTAATTTGACAGGGATTGCACTGAATCTATAGATGGCTTTGGGTAGTAGAGTCATTTTCACAATATTGATTCTTCCAATCCAAGAACATGGTATATCTGTCCATCTGATTGTATCATCTTTAATTTCTTTCATCAGTGTCTTATAGTTTTCTGCATACAGGTCTTTTGTATCCCTAGGTAGGTTTATTCCTAGGTATTTTATTCTCTTTGTTACAGTGGTAAATGGGAGTGTTTCCTTAATTTCTCTTTCATATTATTTATCATTAGTGTATAGGAATGCAAGAGATTTCTGGGCATTAATTTTGTATCCTGCAACTTTACCAAATTCATTGGTTAGCTCTGGTAGTTTTCTGGTGGCATCATTAGGATTCTCTATGTATAGTATCATGTCATCTGCAAACAGTGACAGTTTTACTTCTTCTTTTCTGATTTGTATTCCTTTTATTTCTTTTCCTTCTCTGATGGCTGTGGCTAGGACTTCCAAAACTATGTTGAATAACAGTGGTGAGAGTGGACATCCTTGTCTTGTTCCTGATCTTAGAGGAAATGCTTTCAGTTTTTCACCATTGAGAATGGTGTTGGCTGTGTGTTTGTAATATATGGCCTTTATTATGTTGAGGTAGGTTCATCTATGCCCACTTTCTGGAGAGTTTTTATCATAAATGAGTGTTGAATTTTGTCAAAAGCTTTTTCAACATCTATTGAGATGATCACATGGTTTTTCTTCTTCAATTTGTTAATATGGTGTATCACATTGATTGACTTGCATGTATTGAAGAATCCTTGCATCCCTGGGATAAATCCCACTTGATCATGGTGTATGATCCTTTTAACGTGTTGTTGGATTCTCTTTGTTAGTATTTTGTTCAGAATTTTTGCATCTATATTCATCAGTGTTATTGGTCTGTAATTTCTTTTTTTTTGTTGTATCTTTGTCTGGTTTTGGCATCAGGATGATGCTGGCCTCATAGAATGAGTTTGAGAGTGTTCCTTACCCTGTAATTTTTTGGAAGAGTTTGAGAAGGATGGATGTTAGCTCTTCTCTGAACGTTTGATAGAATTCACCTGTGAAGCCATCTGGTCCTGGGCTTTTGTTTGTTGGAAGATTTTTAATCACAGTTTCAATTTCATTACTTGTGATTGGTCTGTTCATATTTTCTATTTCTTCCTGGTTCAGTCTTCGAAGGTTACACCTTTCTAAGACTTTGTCCATTTCTTCCAGGTTGTCCATTTTATTGCAATAGAGTTGCTTGTAGTAGTCTCTTAGGATGCTGTGTATTTCTGTGGTGTCTGTTGTAACCTCTCCTTTTTCATTTGTAATTTTATTGATTTGAGTCCTCTCCCTCTTTTTCCTGATGAGTCTGGCTAATGGTTTATCAATTTGTTTATCTTCTCAAAGAACCAGCTTTTAGTTTTGTTGATTTTTTGCTATTGTCTTCTTTATTTCTATTTCATTTATTTCTGCTCTGATCTTTATGATTTCTTTCCTTCTACTAACTTTGGGTTTTGTTTCTTCTTCTTTCTCTAGTTCCTTTAAGTGTAAGGTTAGATTGTTTATTTGAGATGTTTGTGGTTTCTTGAGGTAGGATTATGTTGCTATTAAGTTCCCTCTTAGAACTGCCTTTGCTGCATCCCATAGGTTTTGGATCGTCATGTTTTCATTGTCATTTGTCTCTAGGTATTTTTTGATTTCCTCTTTGATTTCTTCAGTGATTTCTTGGTTATTTAGTAACGTATTGTTTAGCCTCCACGTGTTTGTCTTTTTTACTTTTTTTCCCCTGTAATTGATTTCTAATCTCATAGCATTTTGGTCAGAAAAGATGCTTGATATGATTTTAGTTTTCGTAAATTAACTGAGGCTTGATTTGTGACCCAAGATGTGATCTATCCTGGAGAATGTTCCATGTGCACTTGAGAAGAAAGTGTAGTCTGCTGTTTTTGAATGGAATGTCCTATAAATATCAGTTAAATCTATCTGGTCTATTGTGTCATTTAAAACTTATGTTTCCTTATTAATTTTCTGTTTGGATGATCTGTCCATGGTGTAAGTGAGGTGTTAAATTCCCCCACTCTTATTGTGTTACTGTCGATCTCCTCTTTTATATCTGTTAGCAGTTGCCTTATGTATTGAGGTGCTCCTATGTTGGATGCATGTATATTTATAACTGTTATATCTTCTTCTTGGATCGATCCTTTGATCATTATGCAGCATCCTTTCTTGTCTCTTAGAACATTCTTTATTTTAAAGTGTATTTTATCTGGTGTGAGTATTGCTACTCCAGCTTTCTTTTGATTTCCATTTGCATGGAATATCTTTTTCCATCCCCTCACTTTCAGTCTGTATGTGTCCCTAGGTCTGAAGTGGGTCTCTTGTAGACAGCATATGTATGGGTCTTGTTTTTGTATCCATTCAGCAAGCCTGTGTCTTTTGGTTGGGGCATTTAATCCATTCATGTTTAAGGTAATTATCGATATGTATGTTACTATTCCCATTTTCTTAATTGTTTTGCATTTGTTTTGTAGGTCCTTCTTTTCTCTTGTGTTTCCCGCTTAGAGAAGTTCCCTTAGCATTTGTTGTAGAGCTCGTTTGGTGGTGCTGAATTCTCTTAGCTTTTGCTTGTCTGTAAAGCTTTTGATTTCTCCATTGAATCTGAATGAGATCCTTGCTGGGTAGAGTAATCTTGGTTGTAGGTTCTTCCCTTTCATCACTTTAAATATGTCATGCCACTCCCTTCTGGTTTGTAGAGTTTCTACTGAGAAATCAGCTCTTAACCTTATGGGAGTTCCCTTGTATGTTATTTGTCATTTTTCCTTTGCTGCTTTCAATAATTTTTCTTTGTCTTTAATTTTTGCTAGTTTGATTACTATCTGTCTCGGCATCTTTCTCCTTGGGTTTATCCTGCCTGGGACTCTCTGTGCTTCCTGGACTTGGGTGGCTATTTTCTTTCCCATGTTAGGGATGTTTTTGACTATAATCTCTTCAAATGTTTTCTCAGTTCCTTTCTCTTCTCTTCTTCTGGGATCCCTTTAATGCGAATGTTGTTGCCTTTAATGTTGTCCCAGAGGTCTCTTTGGCTGTCTTCATTTCTTTTCATTCTTTTTTCTTTATTCTGTTCTGCAGCAGTGAATTCCACCATTATGTCTTCCAGGTCACTTATCTGTTCTTCTGCCTCAGTTATTCTGCTATTGATTCCTTCTAGTGTATTTTTCATTTCAGTTATTGTATTGTTCATCTCTGCTTGTTTGTCTTTAATTCTTCTAGGTCTTTGTTAAACATTTCTTGCATCTTCTTGATCTTTGCCTCCATTCTTTTTCTGAGGTCCTAGATCATCTTCACTATCATTATTCTGAATTATTTTCCTGGAAGGTTGCCTATTGCCACTTCATTTAGTTGTGTTTCTGGGGCTTTATCTTGTTCATTTATCTGGTACATATCCCTCTGCCTTTTCATCTTGTCTGTCTTTCTGTGAATGTGGTTTTTGTTCCACAGTTGGCAGGAATGTAGTTTTTCTTGCTTCTGCTCTCTGCCCTCTCTCAGCACTTTCTAATGTCCTCTTAGATATGGATATTTGAGAAGTCCTCCAGACAACTGTGCCAAGAGGAAAGGAATGGTTGGTATAGTCTCTTTCTCTTTCTCCCTCAAATAATGTAAACAAAAGTGGCTCCAGTTTTTCAGAATAAAAGTTGTGTGTGAGGCTGCTGGAGAGAGTGCCAAGCTGTCTCACAGAGTGACTCAAGATGACATTAGAGTACTAGTCCCAGTACCATTGGTATAGGATCATAGCCAAGAGGTGAGATGAGATTTTTGCTGTTAAATCAACTCTGCAGTTAGTTTCTGTTTTAATTCTCTTAGAGAGAAATTACTTTTGGAGTCTATTCTAGTTAATTTGCTTTTCTGCAGGACTCTTCCTTAAATTAACAATAGCTTAAGGGGACTTCCCTGGTGGGGCAGTGGTTTACAATCTGCCTGCCAATGCAGAGGACATGGGTTCAATCCCTAGTCTGGGGATATCACACATGCTGCGGAGCAACTAAGCCTGCACGCCACAACTGCTGAGCCCGCGCACCACAAGTATTGAAGCCTGTGTGCCCTAGAGCCTGCACACCACAACTACTGAGCCCACGTGCTGTAACTACTGAAGCCTGTGCACCTAGAGCCCATGCTCCACAGCAAGAGAAGCCACCACAATGAGAAGCCCGTGCACCATGATGAAAATCAGCCTCTGCTTGCCACAACTAGAGAAAGCCCTCACACAGCAACGAGGACCCAATGCAGCCAATAAATAAATAAATAAATAAATGAAATTAAACAAAAAAACAGCACACAAAAAAAACAATAGCTGATAATGTTTGAAGCATATAGAAGTTCAGGATAAGAAGCACTGAATTATGAAATAAAGTCATTCATTTATGTAGTTAGTATTCACTGGGTTCCTAAACTGTATCAGGCACTGTGTCAGGCACCAGTTGTGTTAGTACTTGGGGATATAAATATAATTAATTTTAGTTTTGACAAACTCTACGTTTATAGTCAAAAAAAGACAAAGAAAACTCAATTAAAATGAAGTGAAAACTTTAAGAATTCATTATGAACCAAATGCAAACAGGACACAAAGGAGGAACTAACTACTTCTGAGGAATCAGGGAAGGTTTCATTGACTGATGTCATTTGAACTGGATCTACAAGAAGAAGTAGGAATTCCCCAGGCCTCAGTGGCCATTCTAGGCAAAGGAAGGAACAGGAGCAAAGGTATGAAAACTTAAAAATTCCCTGTCTGGCAAACTATTGGTAATCTAGAACATGGAGTATGTTTCAGGAAGTTGTAGGATATAAGAATTAAGACTATGAAATGAGTTGAAAGTCAGTTTTCAATGGCCTAGAAAGTCACTGTAATGATAGACTATCTATAATGGGCATGTTTACTGAACAACCCAAAGTGTTTCTTTTTTTAGAGGTAAGCATTTACAAAACAGTTAGTTGAATAAAGAGAGATATACAACAAACTATAGTTAGGTTAATATTATAACTCCAGTATAATTCATTTAAAAAATTTCTTTGTGAGAAATTTAAAATATGTAGAAAAATACAAAGAGCAACATTACAAACATGCTTGTTTACCACCCAGAATTAATAGCCATTAATATTTTGTCATATTTGCTTCTACTTTTTGTGGTAAGAAAGGGGGCATTACAGACTATATTTGTTTTCTCAGGCTGCTGCAACAGATTACCACAAACAGGGTGGCTTAAAACAGCAAAAATTTGTTCTCTCATAGTTCTGAATGTCAGAAGTCTAAAGTTAAAATGAAATCAGTGGCCATGCTCACTCTGGAGGCTCTAGGGGAGAATCCTTCTTTGCCTCTTCTAGCATCTGTTATCCCCAGGCATTGCTTGGCTTCTTTGGCTAGTGACTACATCACTCCAATCTCTGTCTTCATCTTCACATCACCTTCTCTTCTATGTGTGTCTTCTCCTCTTCTGTTTCTTATAAGGACACTTGTTAGAATCAGGGTCCACTGGGTAATCCCAATTGTTTCATCTCAGGATTGATAACTTAATTACATCTGCAAAGACCCTTTTTCCAGATAAGGTAGCATTCTAGGATTCCAGGAATTTGGATGTGGACATAAATTCTGGGGGAACACCATTCAACGCACTCCATAGATATAACTGAAATCTATTTTATTCAAAAAAATCATCTCATTTCTTATCCCCACTCACTAAAGCTCCTATGTTGCCTTCTTGTCCACTTTTGTGTTGTTTTACATCTTTTCTTTTTTTTTTTGTTTTTTTTTTTTGGTTTGTTTATTTTTATTTGTTTTTAGTATTTATTTGTTTTATTGAAGTATAGTTGTACAATATTATATGTTACAGGTGCATGATATAGTGAATCAAAATTTTTAAGGTTATACTCCATTTATAGTTATTATAAAATATTAGCTATCTTCCCTGTGTTGTACAACATATCCTTGTAGCTGATTTTATACATAATAGTTTGTACCTCTTAATCCTCTACCCCTATTTTGTCCCTCCCCACTTCCCTCTCCCCCTGGTAATCATTAGTTTATTCTCTATATCTGTGATTATGCTTCTTTTTTGTTATATTCACTAATTTGTTGTATTTTTAGATTCCACATATAAGTGAGATCATACAGTGTTTGTGTTTCTCTATCTGACTTATTTCACTTAGCATAATACCCTCCAAGTCCATCCATGTTGTTGCAAATTGCAAAATTTCATTATTTTTTATTGCTGAGTAATATTCCATTGTATATAACATATTTATATATTTTATATATATATATATATAGATATCCATTCATCTGTTGATGTACACAGGTTGCTTCCATATCTTGGCAATTAAATCATTTATTTTAATTTATATGAAATCATCTAGTAGGTTTTCTATGTGTGTATGGTTTTGGATTTACAAAACTATCATCCTGTACAAATTGTCCTGAAATTTGCCTTTTTATCTCAGTGCTATATTTTTGAGAACTGGCTAGTTTTGGGAAATAAAAATAGCTATGTTGTAGTCTATTTCTCTTTATTTTTATTAGTCAGGATAAGCTAGGTCCCCCAAATCTCAGTTATTTAACACAGGAAATGTTTACATCTCACTCCTGCTATACAACCACATGGGTCAGTGGCATGCTCTGCTCTATAGATTCACTCAGGGGCCCAGGCTGAAGAAGGTTTCACCATCTTGGCAGCACACCATATGAAAATCAAGGCCTCCTCAGTTACACAGTAGGAGAAAAGAAAGCTGTAAGGTTTCATACACGCAATTATATGCTTCAGTACAGAAGTGTTATTTCCATTCATAAGTTATTAGCCAGAAATAATCACATGACCCCACACCTAGATGCAAAGGAGGTGTAGACGTATGTCCAGAAGGAAAGAGCTGGATACAGTGAGCAATAGAAATCTCAACCACTTTGCTATTATCCTATCACATGAATATATCACATTATAAACCCATTTCCCTATTGATGGACGTTAAGGGAGTTTCCAAGTTTTGACATTGTAAATAATGCTACACTAGGCATTTGTATATGGTAATTTTTGTCCTTATGTGAACATTTCTCCAAGTCATATACCTAGAAATGGGATTGTTGTGTCATAGGTTATGCATGTTATTTATTTAGTAGAGGCTGTCGTATTGTTTCCAAACTGGATTATTAGTTTACATTCTCACCAGCAGAATATGAGAGTACCATTTTCCCCTACATTTTTACCAGCCTTTAACATTTTCATGCATTTTATTTTTCACCAGTTAGATAGGTGGAAAGGGCATCTCACTGTTGTTTTAATGTATGGTTTCCTGATTAGTAGGTTTAACATGTCAGAGAGAGAGCTATTTTTGTCTATTTGACTTAGTCAGCAAATATTTATTGTGCACTTACTATACACCAGAAGCTGTGGTAGGGCCTTGGGATGTAGTATTAATACCCAATTTTAGGCAATAAGTCTGGTCCTGGGGTGTGGTAGAAGACAGGAGAGATCAAGTAGGTTCTTCAGGTCCTGACAGATTCAAAGTGGAGGTGACCTCAGAGACAGCACTAGTAAGATTATGCCATCATCCTAGGGCAGAAGTTGTGTACTCTGAGCCACTCTCCTCCCCAAAGCATTTTTCTAACCTAGATGATAAGTATGTATTGAGGGGAGGCGTGGTGAGCTCTTAGCATACTGAGACTGAGCTAAGGGTAATTTAGATTCCTGTTCCACTGTCTGTGGAAGTCTAGGAGCTTCATAAGATTTCTGTGCAGCTTTCTTGGGGAAAACCTCACTCTTTCATGGTCACCTCTGCCTCTAGGTTATACTTGTATATACTACCTCTGTTTCACACTGCACTGAAACACATGTAAAATTTCCTTTCTCTCTTTACAGACCGTGACACAGATTGCTACTTGCCTACTTTACTATTCATTCTCCTCCTCTTCTTGTTTGTTAGTAAAGATTTAGAAAAGATTTATATCACAAAAAATGAAAAAAAATAACAACTTCTTATCTTAAAATATTCTTCACCCCACCACAAGGGAATTTTTATTAGCCTCTTAACTACGTGTAATCATCCTTACCTGTATTTACCACCATTTCTGTAGTTTCTTTCTCTGTCTACTTGGGTGTAAAACTCAAATTTCCCATTCGTTCCCAACTATCTGCTTATATTGCTTTGGCTTTTGCCATTTGGGCTTTACATATACCCAAATTTATTTATTTTCTCAAGCATGAAATCTGTGCCAGCTTAACAGCGTAATAGATAAATTATTTTTTACCTCATTGTACTTTAATAATAATAGTAACTAACATTTATTGAGTACTTAAGATGGGATAGGCACCATGTTATATTCTTCACATTTTTCTTTTTCACTTTTAAAAACAACTATATTGAGGGATCATTGACATGAAATAAATCACACATATTTAAAGAGTAAAAATTGATGTTTTGACATGTGTCCACATTCACAAAATCATCTCCTCCCCAGGCAACTACTAATCTTTAACTTTGACTTTAATTAATAGCTAACTTTTAACTACTAATTCTTTAACTCACTATAAAATTTTTTGTGTGTTCTCTAGTTTTTTGGGCTTTTTTTTTTTTTGCGGTACGCGGGCCTCTCACTGTTGTGGCCTCTCCCATTGCGGAGCACAGGCTGCGGACGCGCAGGCTCAGTGGCCATGGCTCACGGGCCCAGCCGCTCCGTGGCATGTGGGATCTTCCCAGACCGGGGCACGAACCCGTGTCCCCTGCATCGTCAGGCAGACTCTCAACCACTGCGCCACCAGGGAAGCCCACTGCACCACCAGGGAAGTCCTATAGTTTTATATAAAGGGAATCACACACTATATATTCTTCTTTATTTGGCTTCTTTCACTCAGCATAATTGAGATTTATCAATGTTGCATGTATCAGTGTTTCATTCTCTTTTGTATATTTTATACATGTTTTCCATTATATAGACATAATGCAATTTGTTGATCTTTTCATCTGTTGATAGACATTTGAGAGCCACCCCACACACAAGATTTTAGCTATTGCAAATAAAGCTGCTATGAACATTCATGTACAAATCTTTGTGTGTATATAATCTTTTGATTCTCTTGGGTAAATACCTAGGAGAGGGATGACTGGGTCAGATGGTAGGTGAATGTTAGTTGTTTAAGAAACTGCCACAATGTTTTCTAAAACAGTTGTAACATATTCATTTCTATGAGCAGTAGACTATCCTTTGTTGCCTAACTTACATTGTCTTGAAAACCATTGTTTCATATATTTTGTCCTGTGTTTTAGTTTTGTCATGCAGGAGTATAATTCTAGTTCCTGTTACTTTAACTTAGACTAAAGCAGAAATCCTTTGCTGCCTTATTTAGTGTTTATAACCACCAGCTAATGTAGGCAGTCTTGTTCTCCCCACATTAGTGATAGAGAAACTGCTTTATTTCAAGCATTCGTTTTCTGTTCCGACTGTTCCTTTTCATTTGTTTGTCTAGTCAGTCAGTATTTCAGTCACTGCTGTACCAAACACTGTGATTGTGTGCTGACTATATGAAAGAATAGAAAGAGATTTTCATTGTAGGAGTATCACTCTGGTATCAGTAGAGGGCAAATTAGAAAGTATGAGAGAAGAGGCAGGTACAATAATCCATAAAAGAAATGGTGAGAAGAACTAGTGACAGTGGCAACAGGGTGGAAAGAAGTCTTCACATATATTTATATTCAGGAAGTGATACACAGATTTATGGAGTAACAGCTACTTTCCATGCATGGACTCAAAACTTGTCTTTTAATTAACTAAGCAACTTAGTGGTTGGATGGAGATGGATGATATTTATACTCATTCCTTCCTCCTTTATTCAGCCAGCCGTAGCAGGTGGAAGCACTTACACACACAAACTGTTTGCCAACAGGTGAAGTAAACCTGGTATCTTTGATTCTGCCTCAGTCTGGTTCAGGTTTCTCTGCATATTTCTTACTTTCTTTAGGTCACTACTATTATACCACTTATATCCAGGGTGTAGCTTAGAATCAGAAAGATAACGAAAAAGATATTTTAGAAGAGTATAAAATAGCATGACAAAATGTTTTGCTTTTTTTTTTTTTTTTTTTTTGTGGTACGCGGGCCTCTCACTGTTGTGGCCTCTCCCGTTGTGGAGCACAGGCTCTGGACGCGCAGGCTCAGTGGCCATGGCTCATGGGCCCAGCCGCTCCGTGGCATGTAGGATCTTCCCAGACCGGGGCACGAACCCGTGCCCCCTGCATCGGCAGGCGAACTCTCAACCACTGCACCACCAGGGAAGCCCTGCATTTTTATTAGGTGACAAAGACATTCATCTTTGGGGAAAAATATATAAATGTTCTACTGAAATGTTAAGTGTTTCTTTTTAGACACAGGGCATATTTCATTTTTTCGTTCTACTTTGTGTTTTACTGTTTCTTTTGGCCGTTTTACTTTTTATAGTAAACAAATATTATTTTTATAGTAAAAATGAAATCAATGCAAAATCAGGCATGGACAAACCATTTCTGACTTCTGATTTGGGCTTCCAAAACTCCCTGTTTTATACCACTTTTAAACATTGCCCACCTCTATATAGATCTAAACATAATAGATCCTTGTTATTCTATATCTCTGTGGACATCACCTTCCTTAATTAGCTTCCCAGTCCTGGCCCACTATATCCAGCTCCAGGTCAAGTCTCAGTCGACATGGTGTGATAATGAAACAGAGTAATGTTTAAGAACATCTGGGTCAAATAGAATTGAGTTCATAGCCTCTGTCATTTACTAGCTATGTCATTTACTAGCTATGCAGATTTGGACAAGTTAACCTCTCTAAGCCTCAGTTTTCTCATCTGTAGCACAGGCCAGAAATATTGATATTATTGGATTGTCATGAGAATTGAGTGAGATCATGCATATAAAGTGACTAGCATAATCCATGCATATTTCATAAATAAAAAGCTGTCATTATCTTTATTGATTAAGGAAAATCTAACCTTGCATTTCCCCCTAAATCAAATCTAGCAGGTATTGTGATGATACAACATTTGAAGGCAATTAGAATTCAACTCTCCTTCTTCTTTCTTCTCCCTTTCTAGATCTAGGTTCATGAAGACTGGGCAAAATGGAAAAAGTAGGCAGAATCACATATCAACATATACAAATTAATTTTCTACAAGCGAGGCACTTTATATTTCCAAATTGCTCAGGAACATACATCCATATACAGGATCAGACCATTGTAAAAGAATGGCTCTGTGGTCTAGTGATAACAACCCTGGAGCCCAAACTGCCTGCCTTTCAATCTGAACTACTACTTACTAACTCTTACCTTGTAAAAATTAGCTAAACTCTTTGTGACTCAGTTTCCTATTCTTTTGGTTGTTAAGAACATTAAATTAGATTATGTGAAGTATTTAGAATTGTGCTTAGCACATAATAAGCCTCATGTGTTTACTATCATCATCACCTGCATTTGCATTTAAATATCCCATCTTTTGTATACTTATCAATAAACAAATGCATTATGTTTTGTCCAAATATTAATATTGGGCTGAATAGAATCTTTATTCCTATTCTACAGTTGAGGAAATTGAAGCTCAGGGAGATAAAGTAACTTGCCCAATATTACACAGATATGTAAAGGTATATAGAAGAGGGCCTTATACATAATAAGCTCTCAATAAATATTATTATATGAAAAGTTGAAATTTGATCCTAGGTCTCCATACCTTCAAAAAACACTTTTTTTGGTCACTCCACAAAGCTAATCAACCAGCTCTTTTTTAAAATTTTGTTGGCTAATCTGCTTTTTTGCATTTACCTAATGGCAGTGAGCAGCTGCATATCTGGAAATACAGGAAAATATATTATTATAGTTTAAACCATTGAATAATTGACTATTTTCAGTGATGTGGCATTAAACTTTTTTGGAAAAAAAAGAACTAGAAAGTGAAATGATATATCCACATGAAAATCCTCTTAAGAGCAAAACATATACAGTAATTATATTATTAGGTGAAGCTGCCATCTTTACAAAGTTAGGTATTATATTACCCTATATTAAGGATGTTAGATTTTTAAAGTGGGTGTTTCAAATGTCTACTCTTAATTATCACTGTGTAACTGAAGCAACACATGGACTCCTGCCTGCTCTCTCATGTCTCCTTAGATTTATTTGGAGATTGTTTTCTTAATTTACATTGAGACATTTATGTTCACAGATTCAGAAGCCCAAGCAGGGTAGCCACTGTTTTATTGTATAATTGTGGGGAAGTCTAAGCCTATTTCCCACTTCTTCTCAAACCTGGATATTACGTCTCAGTTGAGGTAAATGAACTTTGGTCTTGTCCGTTAATTCTCTGCTCACTTTATAAGGATGATGGTAATATATTATTAATATTTATTGATCCCTTCTTATAGGACAAGCACTATGTTAAATACTTAACAATAATTGTCACATTTATTCCTCAAAAAAATTAATATTCTCATTGCACAAAGGTGCAAAATGAAGCTTTGAAAGGCAGCATAATGAGCTCAAATTATAGCCAGGATGACTCCAGAACCTTTTCTCTCTTTTTTTTTTAGCATATATATTTTTTAACATCTTTATTGGAGTATAACTGCATTACAATGGTGTGTTAGTTTCTGCTTTATAACAAAATGAATCAGCTATACATATACATATATATGCATATCTCCTTCCTCTTGCTTCTCCCTCCCATCTTCCCTAACCCACCCCTCTAGGTGGTCACAAAGCACTGAGCTGATTTCCCTGTACTTTGCAGCTGTTTCCCACTAGCTATCTGTTTTACATTTGGTAGCGTATATTTGTGAGTGCAACTCCCTGGCTTCGTCCCAGCTTGCCCTTCCCTCTCCCTGTGTCCTCAAGTCCATTGAATATGTCTGCGTCTTTATTCCTATCCTGCCCCTAGGTTCATCGGAAACTTTTTTTTTGATTCCATATGTATGTGTTAACATATGGTATTTGTTTTTCTCTTCCTTACTTCACTGTGTATGACAGATTCTAGGTCCATCCACCTCACTACAAATAACTCAATATCGTTTCTTTTTATGGCTGAGTAACATTCCATTATATATAAGTGCCACATCTTCTTTATCCATTCATCTGTCGATGGACACTTAGATTGCTTCCAATACTTTGCTATTGTAAAGAGAGCTTCAATGAACATTGTGCTACATGACTCTTTTGAAATATGGTTTTCTCAGGGTGTATGCCCAGTAGTGGGATTTCTGGGTCATATGGTAGTTCTATTTTTAGCTCGTTAAGGAACCTCCATACTGTGCTCCATAGTGGCTGTATCCATTTACATTCCCACCGACAGTGCAAGAGAGTTCCCTTTTCTTCATACCCTCTCCAGCATTTACTGATTGTATATTTTTTGATGATGGCCATTCTGACGGGTGTGAGGTGATACCTCATTGTAGTTGTTTTTTTTTTTTTACATCATTATTGGAGTATAATTGCTTTACAGTGGTGTGTTAGTTTCTGCTTTATAACAAAGTGAATCAGTTATACATATACATATGTTCCCATATCTCTTCCCTCTTGCGTCTCCCTCCCTCCCACACTCCCTATCCCACCCTTCTAGGTGGTCACAAAGCACCGAGCTGATCTCCCTGTGCTATGCGGCTACTTCCCACTAGCTATCTATTTTACATTTGGTAGTGTATATATGTCCATGCCACTCTCTCGTTTTGTCACAGCTTACCCTTCCCCCTCCCCATATCCTCAAGTCCATTCTCCAGTAGGTCTGTGTCTTTATTCTTGTCTTACCCCTAGGTTCTTCATGACTTTTTTTTTTCTTAAATTCTCTATATATGTGTTAGCATACGGTATTTGTCTTTCTCTTTCTGACTTACTTCACTCTGTATGACAGACTGTAGGTACATCCACCTCATTACAAATAGCGCAACTTCATTTCTTTTTATGACTAATATTCCATTGTATACATGTGCCACATCTTCTTTATCCATTCATCTGATGATGGACACTTAGGTTGTTTCCATCTCTGGGCTATTGTAAATAGAGCTGCAATGAATATTTTGGTACATGACTCTTTTTGAATTATGGTTTTCTCAGGGTATATGCCCAGTAGTGGGAGTGCTGGGTCATATGGTAGTTCTATTTGTAGCTTTTTAAGGAACCTCCATACTGTTCTCCATAGTGGCTGTACCAATTCACATTCCCACGAGCAGTGCAAGAGTGTTCCCTTTTTTTCACACCCTCTCCAGCATTTATTGTTTCTAGATTTTTTGATGATGTCCATTCTAACTGGTGTGAGATGATATCTCATTGTAGTTTTCATTTGCATTTTTCTAATGAATAATGATGTTGAGCATTCTTTCATGTGTTTGTTGGCAGTCTGTATATCTTCTTTGGAGAAATGTCTATTTAGGTCTTCTACCCTTTTTTGGATTGGGTTGTTTGTTTTCTTGTTATTGAGCTGCATGAGCTGCTTGTAAATTTTGGGGATTAATCCGTTGTCAGTTGCTTCATTTGCAAATATTTTCTCCCAGTCTGAGGGTTGTCTTTTGGTCTTGTTGATGGTTTCCTTTCCTGTGCAAAAGCTTTGAAGTTTCATTAGGTCCCATTAGTTTATTTTTGTTTTTATTTCCATTCGTCTAGGAGGTGGGTCCAAAAGGATATTGCTGTGATTTATGTCATAGAGTGTTCTGCCTATGTTTTCCTCTAAGAGTTTGATAGTTTCTGGCCTTACATTTATGTCTTTAATCCATTTTGAGCTTATTTTTGTGTATGGTGTTAGGGAGTGATCTAATCTCATACTTTAACATGTACCTGTCCAGTTTTCCCAGCACCACTTATTGAAGAGGCTGTCCTATCTCCACTGTACATTCCTGCCTCCTTTATCAAAGATAAGGTGACCATATGTGTGTGGGATTACCTCTGGGCTTTCTATCCTGTTCCATTGATCTATCTTTCTGTTTTTATGCCAGTACCATACTGTCTTGATTACTGTAGCTTTGTAGTATAATCTGAAGTCAGGGAGCCTGATTCCTCCACCTCCGTTTTTCGTTCTCAAGATTGCTTTGGCTATTCGGGGTCTTTTGTGTTTCCATACACATTGTGAAATTTTTTGTTCTAGTTCTGTGAAAAATGCCAGTGTTAGTTTGATAGGGATTGCATTGAATCTGTATATTGCTTTGGGTAGTAGAGTCATTTTCACAATGTTGATTCTTCCAATCCAAGAAAATGGTATATCTCTCCATCTATTTGTATCATCCTTAATTCCTTTCATCAGTGTCTTATAATTTTCTGCATAGAAGTCTTTTGTCTCCTTAGGTAGGTTTATTCCTAGATATTTTATTCTTTTTGTTGCAATGGTAAATGGGAGTGTTTTCTTCATTTCACTTTCAGATTTTTCATCATTAGTGTATAGGAATGCAAGAGATTTCTGTGCATTAATTTTGAATCCTGCTACTTTATCAAATTCATTGATTAGCTCTAGTAGTTTTCTGGTAGCATCTTTAGGATTCTCTATGTATAGGATCATGTCATCTGCAGATAGTGACAGCTTTACTTCTTCTTTTCCGATTTGGATTCCTTTTATTTCCTTTTCTTCTCTGATTGCTGTGGATAAAACTTCCAAAACTATGTTGAATAAGAGTGGGGAGAGTGGGCCACCTTTTCTTGTTCCTGATCTTAGTGGGAATGGTTTCAATTTTTCACCATTGAGGACGATGTTGGCTGTGGGTTTGTCATATATGGCCTTTATTGTGTTGAGGAAAGTTCCCTCTATGCCTACTTTCTGGAGGGTTTTTATCATAAATGGGTGTTAAATTTTGTTAAAAGCTTTCTCTGCATCTATTGAGATGATCATATGGTTTTTCTCCTTCAATTTGTTAATATGGTGTATCACGTTGATGGATTTGCATATATTGAAGAATCCTTGCATTCCTGGAATAAACCCCACTTGATCATGGTGTATGATCCTTTTAATGTGCTGTTGGATTCTGTTTGCTAGTATTTTGTTGAGGATTTTTGCATCTATGTTCATCAGTGGTATTGGCTTGTAGTTTTCTTTCTTTGTGACATCCTTGTCTGGTTTTGGTATCAAGGTGATGGTGGCCTCGTAGAATGAGTTTGGAAGTGTTCCTCGTTCTGCTATACTTTGGAAGAGTTTGAGAAGGATAGGTGTTAGCTCTTCTCTAAATGTTTGATAGAATTCGCCTGTGAAGCCATCTGGCCTTGGGCTATTGTTTGTTGGAAGATTTTTAATCATGGTGTCAATTTCAGTGCTTGTGATTGGTCTGTTCGTATTTTCTATTTCTTCCTGGTTCAGTCTCCACAGGTTGTGTATTTCTAAGAATTTGTCCATTTCTTCCAGGTTGTCCTTTTTATTGGCATAGAGTTGCTTGTAGTAATCTCTCATGATCCTTTGTATTCCTGCAGTGTCAGTTGTTACTTCTCCTTTTTCATTTCTAATTCTGTTGGTTTGAGTCTTCTCCCTTTTTTTCTTGATGAGGCTGGCTAATGGTTTATCAATTTTGTTTATCTTCTCAAAGAACCAGCTTTTAGTTTTATTGATCTTTGCTATAGTTTCTTTCATTTCCTTTTCATTTATATCTGATGTGATCTTTATGATTTTTTCCTTCTGCTAACTTTGGGGTTTTTTTGTTCTTCTTTCTCTAATTGCTTTAGGTGCAAGGTTAGGTTGTTTTTTTGAGATGTTTATTGTTTTCTGAGGTAGAATTGTATTGCTATAAACTTCCCTCTTACAACTGCTTTTGCTGCATCCCATAGGTTTTGGGTCATCCTGTCTCCATTGTCATTTGTTTCTAGGTATTTTTTTATTTCCTCTTTGATTTCTTCAGTGATCACTTCGTTATTAAGTAGTGTATAGTTTAGCCTCCATGTATTTGTATTTTTTACAGATCTTTTACTGTAATTGATATCTAGTGTTATAGCATTGTGGTCGGAAAAGATACTTGATATGATTTCAATTTTCTTAAATTTACCAAGGCTAGATTTGTAAACCAAGATATGATCTATCCTGGAGAATGTTCCATGAGCACTTGCGAAAAATGTGTATTCTGTTGTTTTTGGATGGAATGTCCTATAAATATCAATTAAGTCCATTTTGTTTAATGTATCATTTAAAGCTTGTGTTTCCTTATTCATTTTCATTTTGGATGATATGTCCATTGGTGCAAGTGGGGTGTTAAAGTCCCCTACTATGATTGTGTTACTGTCAATTTCCCCTTTTATGGCTGTTAGTATTTTCCTTATGTATTGAGGTGCTCCTGTATTGGGTGCATAAATATTTACAATTGTTAAATCTTCTTCTTGGATCGATCCCTTGATCATTATGTAGTGTCCGTCTTTGTCTCTTCTAATAGTCTTTATTTTGAAGTCTATTATGTCTGATATGAGAATTGCTACTCCATGTTGATTTCCATTTGCATGGAATATTGTTTGACATCCCCTCAGTTTCAGTCTGTATGTGTCAGGTCTGAAATGGGTCTCTGGTAGACAGCATATATACGGGCCTTGTTTCTGTATCCATTCAGCAAGTCTATGTCTTTCTTTTGGAGCATTTAGTCCATTTACATTTAAGGTAATTATTGATATGCATGTTCATATTACCATTTTCTTAATTGTTTTGGGTTTGTTATTGTAGGTCTTTTCCTTCTCTTGTGTTTCCTGCCTAGAGAAGTTCCTTTAGCATTTGTTGTAAAGCTGGTTGGTGGTGCTGAACTCTCTTAGCTTTTGCTTGTCTGTGAAGGTTTTAATTTCTCCATCAAATCTGAATGAGATCCTTGCTGGTTAGAGTATTCTTTCATCACTTTAAATATGTCCTGCCACTCCTTTCTGGCTTGCAGGGTTTCTGCTGAATGATCAGCTGTTAACCTTATGGGGATTCCTTTGTATGTTGTTGTTTTTCCCTTGCTGCTTTTAATATTTTTTTCTTTGTATTTAATTTTGTTTGTTTGATTAATATGTGTCTTGGCATGTTTCTCCTTGGATTTATCCTGTATGGGACTCTCTGCGCTTCCTGACTTGATTGACCATTTCCTTTCCCATATTAGGGAAGTTTTCATCTTTAATTTTTCACATATTTTCTCAATTCTTTTCTGTTTCTATTCTTCTGGGACCCCTATAATTCAAATGTTGATATGTTTAATGTTGTCCCAGATGTCCCTGAGAGTGTCTTCAATTCTTTTTATTCTTTTTTCTTTATTCTGCTCTGTGGTAGTTATTTCAACTATTTTATCTTCCAGGTCACTTATCCGTTCTTCTGCCTCAGTTATGCTGTTATTGAACACTTCCAGACAATTTTTAATTTCATTTATTGTGTTGTTCATCATTGTTTGTTTGCTCTTTAGTTTTTCTATATCCTTTTTAAACGTTTCTTGTATTTTCTTCATTCTATTTCCCAGATTTTGGATCATCTTTACTATCATTACTCTGAATTATTTCTCAGGTAGACTGCCTCTTTCATCTTCATTTGTTTGGTGTGGTTGGTTTTTACCTTGCTCCTTCATCTGCTGCATGTTTCTCTGTCTTCTCATTTTGTTTAACTTACAGTGTTTTAAGTGTCCTTTTCACAGGCTGCAGGTTTGTAGTTCCTATTGTTTTTGCTGTCTGCCCCCTGTGCTTAAGTTTGGTTCAGTGGGTCGTGTAGGCTTCCTGGTTGAGGGGACTGGTGCCTGTGTTCTCTTGGATGAGACTGGATCTTGTCTTTCTGGTGGGCAGGACCACATCCAGTCATGTGTTTTGGGGTGTCTGTGACCTTATTATGATTTTAGGCAGCCTCTATGGTAATGGCTGAGGTTGTATTCCTGTCTTGCTAGTTTTTTGACATAGGGTGTCCATCACTGTAGCTTTCTTGTTGTTGAGTGGAGCTGGGTCTTAATGTTGAGATGGAGATCTCTTGGAGAGCTTTCACTGTTTGATATTACACAGAGCCAGGAGGTCTCTGGTGGATCAATGTCCTGAACTCAGCTCTCCCACCAGAGAGGCACAGGCCTGACACCCAGCCGGAGCATGAAGACCCTGTCAGCCACACTTCTCAGAAGAAAAGGGAGAAAAAAAGAAAGACAGAAAGAAAACAAAATAAAGTTGTTAAATTAAATTTTTTTAATTATTAAAAATAAAAAAGTAAAGAGAAAAAAAGAAGGAAAAAACAATGAAAGAAAGAAAGAAGAGAGCAACCAAACCAAAAAAGAAATCCACCAATTATAAAAAGCGCTAAAAACTATCCTAAAAAACAAATTAAAAAAACAAACAAAACACCAGACAGACAGAACCCTAGGACAAATGGTAAAAGCAAAGCTATACAGACAAAGTCACAAAAAGAAGTATACACATATACACTCACAAAAAGAGAAAAGGGAAATATATATATATATATATATATATAAATGAAGAGAGCAACCAAATCAATAAACAAATCTACCAGTGATAATAAACGCTAATTACTAAACTAAGATAAACATAAAACCAGAAACAAATTAGAGGCAGAAAGCAAATGCAAGACTATAGTTGCTCCCAAAGTCCACCACCTCAATTTTGGGATGTTTTGTCTTCTATTCAGGTATTCTGCCGGTGCAGGGTAAATGAAGTTGATTGTGGAGATTTAATTCACTGCTCCTGAGGCTGCTGGGAGAAATTTCCCTTTCTCTGCTTTGTTCACACAGCACCTGGGGTTCAGCTTTCAATTTGGCCTTGCCTCTGCGTGTAGGTCGCCTGAGAGCATCTGTTCCCTGCCCAGACAGGACAGGGTTAAAGTAGCAGCTGATTAGGGGGCTCTGGCTCACTCAGGCTGGGGGGAGGGAGGGATATGGAATGCGGGGCTAGCCTGCAGTGGCAGAGGCCAGTGTGACATTGTAGCAGCCTGAGTCACGCCATGTGTTCTCCCAGGGAAGTTGTCCCTGGATCTCGGAACCCTGGAAGTGGCAGGCTGCACAGGCTCCTGGGAGGGGAGATGTGGATAGTGACCTTTGCTTGCATACAGGCTTCTTGGTGGCTGCAGCAAATTTTGCCTTAGCGTCTCGTGCCCGCCTCTTGTGTCTGCGCTGATAGCCACGGCTCGCCACCGTCTCTGGAGCTCGTTTAGGCAGTGCTCTGAATCCCGTCTCCTCGCAAACCCCAAAACAATTGTCTCTTGCCTCTTATGCAGGTCCAACCTTTTTTCTGGACTCCCTGCTGGCTAGCTGTAGCTCATTAGCCCCCTTCAGGATGTGTTCACGCAGCCAACCCCAGTCCGCTCCCTGGGATTTGACGTCCAAAGCCCCAGCCTCAGCTCCCAGCCCCCACCCGTCCTGGTGGGTGAGCAGACAAGCCTCTCAGGCTGGTGATTGCTGCTCAGAACCGATCCTCTGTGGAGGAATCTCTCTGCTTTGCCCTCTGCACCCCTATTGCTGCACTCTCCTCCATGTTATGAAGCTTCCCCCCTGCTTCCCCTCGTCTGTGTCAGTGAAGGGGCCTCCTAGTGTGTGGAAACTTTTCCTCCTTCACAGCTCCCTCCCAGAGGTGCAGGTCCATCCCTATTCTTTTTTCTCTGTTTTTTCTTTTTTCTTTTGCCCTTTCCAAGTACGTGGGGAGTTTCTTGCCTTTTGGGAAGTCTGAGTTCTTCTGCCAGCATTCAGTAGTTGTTCTGTAGGAGTTGTTCTACATGTAGATGTATTTCTGATGTATTTGTGGTTAGGAAGGTGATCTCCATGTCTTAATCCTCTGCCGTGTTGAACGTCTCTCCAGAACCTTTTCTCTTAAACACAGTATTTTTTTCTTATTACAAGTGCAATGTATATTTGTTGTAGAAATTATAGAAAATATAGATGATCGGAATGAAGAAAACAAAAACGACTCATAACCCAATTAAAAAGAAATAGCCACTGTTAGCATGTTGGCAGAATTTTACTTTTTCATATATCTCCATAGCTACCTTAGTTATAGAGATATAGAGTCAAAAATGTAAGATTGTGTCCATATTATTTTTCTTAACAATTCGATAATATGAAACTACTTTGCAAACCTACTTTATCTTCCACTGGCAATGCATTCTAAGTATTTTCCACACTTTAAATATTTTTGTATAACATTCTTTTAAAGGATTCTCAGGAGATCATTGTTTGGCTCCATCATAGTTCATTTTATCAATCCCTTGGCATTGGGCAATTAAGTTCTAGAATAAACAATACTATAATAGAGAGGTTGGTGTTCACTATGATTATTGAGTTACACCAAATTCCCATATATGGAATTGAGGCTAAATATATTTAAAACACTTCTGAGCCATGTTAATCAAATGACCTCCAATTTATACCATTTTATACCCACTCCAGCAGTGTATAAATGTGTCAGCCTGATTACTATCAAAATTAAAAACCCTTTTCTTAATGAGATAACATTCTTAACTCGTTAGATTAGACATTTTAGGGCTAATGGCACTCTATAATTTTGTTTTGTTTGTTTTTTTTTTCCTTTTGCAACTCTCCTATACATGTCTCCCACACCCTGAATCACCCTTCTCTCTCTCTCTGTCTTTCTCTCTCTGTCTCTGTCTGTTTCTCTTATAATAGTGATGATTTTTTCTTGGTTGTGAGAGCTTTTAACAAAACTGATACAATTTTTATTTGAGCAGTTTTAGGTTTACAAAAAATAATTGAACAAATAGGGCTTCCTTGGTGGCACAGTGGTTGAGAGTCTGCCTGCCGATGCAGGGGACTCGGGATCGTGCCCCGGTCTGGGAAGATCCCACATGCTGCGCAGTGGCTGGGCCCATGAGCCGTGGCCACTGAGCCTGCGCATCTGGAGCCTGTGCTCCGCAACGGGAGAGGCCACAACAGCGAGAGGCCCGCGTACCCCAAAAAAAATAAATAAATAATTGAACAAATAGTACAGAAAGTTACCATATACACCCCTTGCCACTCCCCTGAATTTCCCCTATTATATAACATCTTGCATTAGTGCAACATGTTTATTACATTTGATGAGTCTATATCGATAAAAATATTATCAACTGAAGTCTATAGTGTACACTAAGGTACACTCTTTATGTTGTACATCCTATTGATTTTTACAAATGTATAACGACATATAACCATCGTTACAGTTTCATATGGAATAATAGTTTCACTACCCTAAAAATCCATTATGCTTCACCTATTCATCCCTCTCTCTCTCCCTTCTCCCAACCCCCTAACAACCACTGATCTTTTTACTGTCTGCATAGTTTTGCCTTTTTCAGAATGTCATATAGTTGGAATCATACAGTATGTAGTCTTTTCATACTACATACCACGTCCACATAGCAATGCACATTTGTTTCCTTTCTGTCTTTTCATGACTTGATAGCTCATTTCTTTTTATTGCTGAATAATATTCCATTGTATAAATTACCATAGATTATCCATTTACCTATTGAAGGACATCTTGCTGTTTTTCAAGTTTTAGACATTATGAATAAACCTTCTATAAGCATGTGTGTGCAGGTTTTTGTGTGGACTTAAGTTTTCAGCTCATTTGTGTAAATACCAAGGGCCATAATTGGTGGATCCTATGGTAAGAATACATTTAGTGTTGTAAGAAACCACCACTCTGTCTACCAAAGTGGCTGCAAATTTTGCACACTCATCAGCAGTAAATGAGAGTTCCTGTTGCTTTGTATCTTCACTAGTATTTCGTGTTGTCACCGTTTTGGATTTTGGCCATTCTAATAGGTTCATAGCAATATATCATTGGCATTTTAATTTGCAATTCCCTCATGACATATGACGTTGAGCATCTTTTAATATGTTTATTTGCCATCCATGTCTTCTTTGGTGAGGTATCTTTTCAGATGTCTAGTGAATTGTTTATTAATTGAGCTGTTTGTTTCCTTATTGTTGAGTTTTAAGATTTCTTTGTGTATTTTGGATACCAGTCTTTTATCTGTTATGTATTTTGCAAATATTTTCTCCCAGTCTGTGGCATACTTTTTCATTATCTTAAGGGAAAGTTTTTTATATTGAGTAAATTAATTCTTTTTCTGTTTTATAGAACTGGATGTATTTTCCCACTTTATTAATTACCTTTCAGTTTTCTTCAAAGTATTTTTTGATGTTCAGAGGTTTTTGTTTTCAAATTGTCAAATCCATAAATCTTTTTCCTTGGAACTCATTTCTTTGTGGTTAAACAAAGAAAGACCCTTTCCTTTCAAGAGCATATAGCAAATTGTTCAATTATACTCTCTTTAAAGTCTCTATGGCTTTACTTGGTTTTTCTTCCTCTCCTCCACTCCCTCCTCTCCCTCCTCTTCCATCTTTTACATTTAACCTTTAATCTACTATATTTTGGCTAGTTAAGTTAGACATAGTGACCTAAATTTACTTTTTTCTCAATGGTTAGCCAGTTATTCATCATTATTTGTTGAAAAATTTATTCTGTGTCATTAGAATATAGTTTTAATACCTATAAGTTTGTAATATATTTTATTACTTGAGCATGTCCCTCTTTATTACTCTTTTTTTAAAAAGTGTTCTTAACTATTCTCTTGTGTTTTGAAAGACGATTTTTTGAATTACTCTTTCACATTCTAAAAATATATTTGGCATTTTTATTGAAGTCATATTTAATCCATAGGATAATTTGAGCAGAGTTGACATATTATGATATTGTCTTTCCATCCAGAAAATAGTGTGTTTTATCTTTTTCTGTTCATACTAGAGTTGAGTAACTTTATTTAAGCAAGTCTTCATTTTTTGTTAAGTTTATTTGGAGGTGGTTTCTATTTTTATTGCTATTGAGCATTAGATATTTTTTCTATTATGTTTTGGAACTGGGTTTTGCTAATATATGGAGAAGCTATTTATTCTTATATGTATGTCCATTTAAATCATGGGTTTTTATGAGACATTAGTGTTTCTGGGAACTTTAGACAGCACTCAGTGCCCTTGCATATCACTGTATTGAAGATTCACCTATTAGAGGCAACAAGAAGAATTGAAATCAAATGGAAATCAAATCCTGTCCCTTACCTCTGTGACATGACAAATCATTTAAGAACCACTGAGCCTCAATTTACTAATATACAAAATGGGAATAATTATGTGAGAACCCAATACAAATAATGGTCCTAATTTTTTATCAACTGTTACATCATGTGATAAAATTGATAGCTATTTATTATTAATTTGAGGGCTAAATAATCATTCTTATTATGCTCACAACAACATTCTAAAGTAGATAATATTATTATCCCAACTTCCATGTGAGAAAATGGTGGCTTAGAGAAGTCCTTAGTATGTATGTAGTATTGTGGTTAATGAGAGAGTTTTGGAGCCTGGCTGCCTGGTTTAAATTTCAACTCCCCAACTTACTCATGATATGACATCAGACACATTTCTTAACCTCTCTGAGCATCAGTTTCTTTATTCATTGTATGGAGAATAATAATAATGTGTACTACAGAAGTGGTTTATTTATATTGTTTGTTTGTTTTGTGGTGCTTAGAATAGTGCCTGACACACAGAAAGAGATGAATAAATATAAGCCAACTTAACAGCTTGTGCCTCCTCCTTTGAGGCCAGAAATTCTGTGATAGTCATAGAGTCATGTGTGTTTCAGGGTCACCTTAATGGCTTAAAGGAATGTCAGAGGATCAAAATCTTTCTCCTCTAATCAAATTCTGCTTATCCTTCAAAGTTTATTTTAGGTAAACAGATTAAAGAGAGGCTTATATGATTCCATTGATCACGACCACAATTTAGACAACATTTTCTGATCAGTTAGAGCAATGTCTGAACAGCAGCCCTATATCTCTTAAATTCTTACCTCCTATACCTAATCTTTTAGAAAATCCAATTGGCTTTTCCACCCACACTGCTCTAGACTGAACACTATTATCTCTTGCTTGGATTACTGCAACAGCCTCATAAATGGTCTTTCTGATTCTACTTGTGCCTTCCTACTTGCACCTCTATTGCTAAAACAGTAACCAGGGCTATCTTTTCAAACATAAATGAGATCATGTCTTGCCTTTTGCTCAAAACTCTCCAATAACTTTCCACTTTACTCAGAATAAAATGATGTTAAAATGATTTAGAACTACTTAATCTGTGCCCCCCCCACCAGCCCCTTCCTCTCTGACCTCATGACCTTATCTCATTATTTTGTCCCTCAATCACCCTGTGCCTGCTACACTGATCACTTGCTCTTCTTTGAGTATTCCAGACATCCTCCTATCTGTTTCCTTTGTCTGAGTATTCTTTCCTCAGATACATGTTTGGCTAACCCCATAGATGAGCATAGATGATGTGTCTCATCAGACTGGGGAATTTTTTCTTAAATTCATTTGTGACTACTTGAGAATCCCCAGGAGGAGTGAGCAACCTTTAATCTCCTACTAACAGAATGTATGACTGGAGAATCAGCTATGCATCTCTGAAGCATGGTAGCAACGAACTTAGAGAGCTTAACACATTGTTAAGCTAGTAGGCTAGCACTAGTAGGCACTCAAAGAATAAATTTGGGAAATGTAAATGAATTTATATGATTTATCATTCCAGGCATTATACTTGCAATGTCTCTAATCTTCCCATTTAACCCTATTAGGTAGGGATCCTTCACTGCTCTTATTTTACAAATGAGGAATCAGAAGCCAAACAGATTACATACGGTGAAGTAGAATTCTGACCCAGGTGTGTTCCTATTTAAAGTCTGTTTTTTCACCTCATCAGATCATTTTGGAGTTTATCAAGTAGACTAAGCTGTATTTCCTTGTTAAGCGTCAGGGTGCTGGGTAGGAGTGGTCAGTGGCAGAGCCAGTGGTTTCTGGTTGAGGCATTGAAAAAGTGACAGACTTGCCACATATGGGAATTTCCATTTGTCACAAGAGAATACAAGATGACCAGGTTCAAGAGAACATGAGAATCTCCATCCAGAGAAATTCTACTTTCCCAGCTTTATCTGGTACTAAATATTTGCATACTCCAAAATTACGGATTTGGAGGATATTCAAAGAGAATCTGGCCACATTTGAGACACAAGTTTAGTGGGGAGAGAAGAGGATCATTCCTCTTATTTTGCCCTCATACAAATGACCCAAACTTTCTTGGCCTCCACTTTCTCATCTGAAAAATGTCACAAACGGTTAAGAATTATGGTGATGAAAATTGCCATAGTATCTCCACAAGTTAATTAGTCTAGGTGAGATCAGAAACATGTTCTCAAGAAAAAGCAAACTGAAACAGGAAATAAGCAGTACCATTATTCTAAGTTTTCAGATAAATAATACTCTGAGATTCACATCATTTCTTCTCTACCCCCACACACCCTTCTAAAAACACTTATCATAGCCTAGAAGAGACAATCATGTATACCATGTGATCTCAACCCCAGAATAGAGGAATAATTACCTTATCCAAGCTAAACCAGTCACATTTTCTCTCCCTGGAAATTAGAGGACTATGAGAAACAGCTAGAAAGTCTAATTGATTTGCACCTGAGGCTATGATTTTGTAGAGGCTATCATGTCCACATGAAAGTAGTTGAGTACAAAAGCCTATCAAAGAGAGAGAAGAATGAAATGAACACAGCAGAAATGAGAAACTGCAAGGAAGAAAGGGGCAGAAACTATCTGACTGGTTTTTAATAACAATGCAGCCCATATTTGGGAACCTGACATCTTTAGCATTCTTACAATAAACCCCACTTTCCTGAAGGAAGCTTGGGTGGGTTTCTGATCTTTGATCTTTGCAAACCAACAATTTTTAAGCTTATGTTATAAAGGATATCGTGTATAGAATTTTTCTGCAGCTATAGAATTTTTTTTCTCAGTGACTGAACAGATCCCTTCCTTACCTTTTAAAGGACTTCTATGTAAATAAAACATTTATATGAAAGATGTCTTAGTCCATTCGGGCTACTATAAGAAAACAACTAGACTAGGTGGCTTATAAACAACAGGAATGTATTTCTCACAGCTCTGGAGTTTGGGAAGTCCAAGATAAGGCCCCAGCAGATTTGGTTTCTGGTGAGGGCCCACTTCCTCATAGATGGCCATCTTCTCCCTGTAACCTTACATGGCAGAAGGGGGTCAGGAGAGCTTTCTTGGGCTTGTTTTATAAGGGCAGAGCCCTCATGACCTCACCAACTCCCAAAGGCCCCACCTCCTAATTTCATCACCTTGAAGATTTGGATATTAAAATGTGAATTTTGCAGGAGGAGAGGGGGATAAAAACATTCAATCTATAGTCTTCTGCCTCTGCCCCCCCACCCCCAAATTCATGTCCTTCTCTCATGGAAAATTTGTTCATTCTTTCCTAATAGCCCTAAAAGTCTTAATGCATTCCAGCATCAACTTAAAATCCAAAAGACAAATATTGTATTATTTTACTCAAATGTTGAATATAATAAAATGAACAAACAAGTAAACCAAACCAAACCAAATGCATAGATGCAGAGAACAAAGGAGCATTTACCAGAGGGGAAGGGGGATAGAGGGAGGGCTAAATAGACAAAATGGGTCAACTGTATGGTGATGGATGGAAACAACTTTTGGTGGTGACCATGCCGTGGTGTATATCAGGGGTCCATGGCCTGTTAGGAACTGGGCCGCACAGCAGGAGTTGAGCGGCGGGCGAGCATGTGAAGCTTCATCTGTATTTACAGCCAATCCCCATTGCTCACACTACAACCTGAGCTCCGCCTCCTGTCGGATCAGTGGCGGCATTAGATTCTCATAAGAGCATGAAACCTACCGTGAACTGTGCATGTGAGGGATCTAGGTTGCACACTCCTTATGAGAATCTAATGCCTGATGATCTGAGGTGGAGCTGAGGCAGTGATGCTAGCACTGGGGAGCGGCTGCAAATACAGAGTATCATTAGCAGAGAGGTTTGACTGCACAGAGACCATAATAAATCATTTGCAGACTCATATCAAAACCCTATCAGTGAGTGGGAAGTGACAATTAAGCTGCATGTGGTGGCAGGCTTTAAGTCAGAATCCGACACTTATTTTAGTCCATGAGTGGCCTGCCCATTATTTTATTTACCACTTCCATCCATGCCTCTTTCCCGCACTGGGCACTTGTCTCAGTCACAGTTTTGGTAAGCCCATGAGCTAACCCTAACCAAAATGAGTAAAAAACAAACATCGCTGGAGAGCTTCTTTGAAAAGGGGGAAAGACCCAATGATGAGACAGCAGAAGACTCTAAGGCTGCCAACAAAATGAAAGCTGCATTTAAAAGAAAATACCAAGAGTCCTACTTAAATTATGGGTTCATTGCAACAGGTGATTCACATTCTCCAAGCTCACTTTTCATAATATGTGGTGACTGGCTATACGAGGAAGCCATGAAACCTTCTAAACTGCTTTGCCACATGGAGACCAAGCACCCTGCATTAAAAGACAAGCCTTTGGAGTTTTTCAAAAGAATAAACGTGAACACGAAGAATAGAAGCAATTATTTGATGAAGGCCACCACTTCATCAAATGTGTCTGCAGTGAGAGCATCACTCTTCGTGGCTAACCACATTGCTAAAGCTAAGAAGCCTTTTACTATTGGTAAAGAGTTGATCCTTCCTGCTGCTAAGGACATTTGTCATGAACTTTTAGGAGAGGCTGCAGTTCAAAAGGTGGCACAAGTTCCTCTTTCGGCTAGCACCCTAACTAGACAAACTGATGAAATAGCAGAGGATATTGAGGCACAATTGTTAGAGAGGATTAATGAGTCTCTGTGGAACACCATCCAGGTTGACAAGTCTACCGATGTTGACAACAAGGCAACAATGCTTGTTTTTGTGTGACATATTTTTCAGGAGGATGTGCATGAGGATATGTTATGTGCACTTTTATTGCCAACCAACACTGCAGCGACAGAACTATTCAAGTCTTTGAATGATTACATATCAGGAAAACTGAACTGGTCATTTTGTGTCGGTATATGCACAGACAGAGCAGCTGCCATGACTGGACAGCTTTCTGGTTTCACTACTCAGGTCAAAGAGGCCACTTCTGAATGTAAGTCTACACACTGTGTCATCCATAGAGAAATGCTGGCTAGCCTAAAAATGTCAGCTGAACTTAACGTTTTGCATGATGTGATTAAAATTATCAACCACATTAAAGTACATGCCCTTAACTCACGTCTGTTCACACGGCTCTGTGAGGAGATGGACGTAGAGCACACGCGTCTTATATGCAGAAGTGAGATGGCTTTCTAAAGGTAGATCACTGGCCAGAGTTTTTGAGTTATGAGAGCTGTTCCAGAGATTTCTGGCAGCACATTTCAGTGACACAGAATGGGTCGCAAACTTGCTTACTTGTGTGACATATTCAACCTGCTCAACGAACTCAATGTGTCACTTCAGGGGAGAACGATAACTGTGTTCAAGTCGGCAGATAAAGTGGCTGCATTCCAAGCCAAACTGGAATTATTTGGGAGATGAGTGAACATTGTGATTTTTGACGTTTCAAACATTAGCAGAGATTTTGAAAGAGACTGAGCCAGGGCCTTCTTTCTCCCAGCTGGTGCATGATCACCTCTCTCAGCTTTCAAAAGAGTTTGAGCATTACTTCCCAACCACAAAAGACCCCCAAACGGAGAAGGAATAGATCCACGACCCATTTGTGAATAAGCCAGGTGAATCGACTTTGTCCATGCTAGAAGAGGATCAACTGCTTGAGATCGCAAATGACGGTGGCCTTAAAAGTATGTCTGAGACAACTTCAAATCTCCATACGTTCTGGATTAAAGTCAAGGCAGAATATCCTGAGATTGCCACAAAAGCACTCAAAAGGCTGCTTCCACTTCCAACGTCCTATCTTTGTGAAGCAGGGTTTTCAGCAGTGACAGCAACAAAAACGAGATTACAGAGTAGACTGGACATAAGCAACACACGTCGGGTGTCACTGTCTCCCGTCACCCCCAGATGGGACCATCAAGCTGCAGGAAAACAAGCTCAGGGCTCCCACTGATTCTGCATTTTGGTGAATTGTATAATTATTTCATTATATGTTACAATTTAATAAATAAAGTGCACAATAAACGTACTGTGCTTGAATCATCCCGAAAACATCCCCCCTCCTCCCGCCCAGTACATGGAAAAATTTTCTACCATACTTGTCCCTGGTGCCAAAAAGCTTGGGGACCTCTGGTGTGTATGGAAGTTGAAATATAATGTTGTACACATGAAACTTATACAATGTTATAAACCGAATTTATCTCCACAGGCCCTTGCACTCTGGGCTTGTGATGGAAGGGGCAGCCCCAGTGATCTCAAAGACACCGTCAGGGTCATTCTTCCATTGTTTTGGACAGTAGCTCCTGGCATCTGTTTAGATGGCTGATCCTCACTAATCTCCTTATCAAATTTGTCTTCTCTCCTGTTCTTTTCCATCCCAATATGGATAGGCTGAGAATTTTCTAGATTTTCAAGCTCTGTGTCCCTTTTGATTAATATTGTCCTTATTTCTACCAACATTCTGTTCACAACCACTTAGGTATTCGCTAAGAAGACTGAGACTTTCTTTAGGGTTCTCCCCCTCTCCTTCTGAGCCTTTAACAGTCCCTTCACAGCAATGTAGTCTTTTTCTAGCATGAACTTCCAAAATTTTCCAGCCTCTACCCATTACCCAATTCCAAAGCTGCTTCCACATTTTTAGGTATTTATTACAGTAGCACCCCATTCTCAGAACCCATTTTCTTTTTCAGTCCATTTGGGCTGCTATAATGATACCGTAGTCTGGGTAGATTTTAAGCAGCAGATATGTATTTCTCATAGCTCTAGAGGTTGGGAAGTCCAAGATCAAGGCACCAACATATTCAGTGTCTGGGGAGACATGCTTCCTTATAAACGACAGTCTTCTCACTATAACCTCACATGGCAGAAGGACCAAGAGAATTTTCTTGGGCCTCTTTTATACGGACACTAATCCCCTTTATGAGAGCTGTGCCCTCATGATCTCATTGCCTCCCAAAGGCCCCATCTCCTAATTCCACCACCTTCAGGGTTAGGATTTCAGAGTATGAAATGGGGAGGGGGGTGGGCAGAAATATTCAATCTATAGCAAGAGAGATGGAAAGGCCTTTCACTGACCTGGGTAAGGGGGACCAGAAATTCTGAATTCTGAACCTAGCTCAATGTTATACCATAAGAATGATGACTTTCTATTACTCTCTGAGACCAGTGATGAAGATATCAACTACATGATAAAGTAAATTTTGATCTTCTTTAATGACATCATAAAGGATTAACTGATTTCTTTTAAAGAAAGTCACATTTCCTATAATGTGTATATAACTTATTACACATGCCAATAGATTGAATTTAAAGAGAAGCTTAAAACAGATGCCAGTGTTATACTAGAAATAAAAATGAAATAATTTCATTACATACAATTTACTGTACAAGTTGAGATTGGAGCCAGACTGCCTAGGTTCACGTATCAGCTCTAATAAAAATAATTTCTGGTTATTTAACTTCTCTGGCCTAAGTTTCCTATTCTGTAAAATGAGGACAACAATACCCATTTTATAGCATTGTGAGGATTAAATTAGTTAATATCTGTTAAGTGCTGCATCAGCACATAGAAGATACTCAGTAAATGTCAGTACAGTTAATAAATTTAGTGCAACTTACTAGTTTGTACTAGTAAGTACAAAAAGGATAATATATGTATTTGTCAATATTTATACATGTGGCCATAAAAAGTTATAATAAATATAATAGTTTATACTAAGTGCTAATTTCATGATATGCTGGCATCTGAGTAAAGTCCATTGGTGAAAAAATATTCTAGAAGAACAGTTTTAGTAATATATGTTTAACATTTGTAAGTTGATTTATAATATGAAAATTACTGTTATATACACCACTTATTTTTATTTTCACTTTCACAATAACCCTACTGATTAGGCATTGCCCGTATTCTTCAGATATTGAGAGCAAGGTTCATTGAGGGGAACAATATTGTCATTTGGGACAGATAGCAAAACTGAAATATCCTTTATCCTACCTGACACTTGTGGACTATTGGATAAAAAGAAAGTGTTTCAGGGTGTGATCAGGATGAGTTTTCTTTGTGGCTTCTGCCTATTTTCCAAGTCCCATTCACCTTCCTATATTTTAGGCAGAGCCGGGTAGTGATAACCATCTACAGGTGACCTCTGGATCACTCCCCCGCACCTGCCTGCCTGCTTTAGCCACCATGTCAAGGGTCCCTCAAGCGATAAATTCCCAGATTTTCTAGCTAAATAGCTCACACTGAAGTCCTTGAATATTCATGTGCGTGGAATCTTAGATTGAACAAATACAGTGTGTCCAGTTGAATTCTTTAAGCTGAAATCCATCCACTTTACTTTTTTCCTCCCCTCCTTCTCTCCACCCTTCCTCTTCTCTCTCCTCTCTCTCTCTCTCTCTCTCTCTCTCTCACCTACTTTCTTCCTGTTTGGTATGGATTTGGCTACTATCCTCTTTGGTAGAAAAGTTGAGCTTACTTGAAAAGGATACATTGTATAGCAGAAAGAAAGGACCTTAGATTCTAGTCATTATTTACTATAAATTATAATAAAATAACTGTCATTATAGGATAAAACTCTCATGTGTTAGGTCAGTTGAGTGCTTTCCATATGTGAACTCCCTTAATCCTCACAATGTTCTATGTGGCAGACATTATTAACAGTATTTTAGAGGGAGAAACTGAACCTCAGAGAGGCTATGTGACCCAAAATCTTCTGATGCCTGTATGTATTTTTCACTGCCACTCTTTCCCCTAACTCTGTGTGACATTAGGTGTCACATCCCCCAGGGGAAACTCAGTTTCACTAATATAAGATAAGAGAATCAAACTTAATAAGCTCTAAGTTTCCTTCCAACTCTAGCAGTCTAATACCTTTTATGTTTCAAGAGTTTCCCCAAAATATAAAATCTAGATATTTCAAAACTGTTAAGACATGTGTCAAAAATGATGATATTTTAAAAGTAAAAACATACATTTGAAAGAAAAGTAGGAGAAAACATCATTGTTCATCAACTCCTAGAGTTCTTTCTTTTACAGATGTCAGTACAAAGTAAAGTGCTACAATAATTATAGTGTAGATTTTCTCATAATTACTACACCTCAGTTGGTTTGCTATACAAGGAAAGGGGGAAAAGGGGGAGGAAGAAAAGAGAAAAGTTCACCTTGCAATGAAGAACTAACTGCTGCAGAGGTAATCAGAAGAGGGTCTAATTGTTCCACAGCGAGGAATAATTTAGCCAACAGAAATGACGCTGTGAATTAAGAGATACTGATTGGTGAACATCTACTTCACAATGGATATTGATACCAAGGCTATTAAAGGGTGTTTCTTTTCTTATTAAATTAGCAGACTTTATCTGAGCACCTATTATGTACCACAAATGAACAAGGTATGATTGTTGTCCTCAAGGAGCTCACAATCTAGTGAGAGAAAGAGATTATACCCAGAGAGTGAAATCAGTCATTACAGTTATGAGAGAGGCAAGCACAAGTAGTGCAAACACAAAGGAGGGGTTTCTAACCAGGACTTGGGGTCAAGAAAGTCTCCCTGGAGGAGGGGGATACCAAAGTTGAGTTATGAGCATTAAAAAATATTTAGCCAGGCATAGAGTTTCAAGAAGGCATTCTATCAGAGTATGCACAACAGCATGATGAGCTAGTTATGGTTTCCATGGCTGAATACCTGTGTGTCTCCTGTTCAAGGAACAGCTATAAGAACATACCAACTACTCTCTGGTTTTGTTATCAAGTAAGATTTTTAAAATAATGATTTTTTGTGTTATTATGTTTTAATGCCATATATCTAGCCTCTGTTTTTGTTTTGTTTTTTACATTCTCAGCATAACGTTGCAAGGAAGAAATAATTGTTTCTTACTTTACCAGTTAAGGAACAGAGGTCTGCTGAAGTGAAATACTGACTTAGGTCACAAAGTAATGGCAGAGCTGGGATTCAAACTCAGGTTCGTGTGACTCCAAATTCTCTGCTCTTTCCCTTTACTACCTCTGCAATTACAGGCTGGATCTGGAACTTGACTCCTAAACTTCTATTTCTAGGGAAGTGCACAAATTACTAAAAGAGGGTTAGAAGAATAGTATTTACATTTATTTATTTATGGCTGCATTGGGTCTTCATTGCTGCATGTGGGCTTTCTTTTTAGTTCTGGGTGAGCGGGGGCTACTCTTCCTTGCGGTGCGCGGGCTTATCATTGCGGTGACTTCTCTTGTTGCAAAGCACAGGCTCTAGGTACACGGGCTCAGTAGTTGTAGCTCTAGAGCGCAGGCTCAGTAGTTGTGGCGCATGGGCTTAGCTGCTCTGTGGCGTGTGGGATCTTCCTGGACCAGGGCTCAAACCCGTGTCCCCTGCACTGGCAGGCAGATTCTTAACCACTGTGCCACCAGGGAAGTCCCAGTATTTACTTTTATTATATGATAAAAAACAAATTGTCACCAAGACCAGATAAAAGCATTACAAGAAAGGAAAACTACAAACCAATATCAATCATGAACATAGATACAAAAAATCCTCAACAAAAATCTTAGCAAATTGAATCCAGCAATGTGTAAAAAGAATTATGTACCATGACCAAGTGGGATTTATTACAGGTGTGCAAAACTGGTTCAATATTTGAAAATTAATGTCATCTACCATATCAGCAAAATAAGAAAAACATTTGACTAAATTCAACACCCATTTCTGATTTTAAAACACATAAACAAAGAAAACCTCTCAACAACTAGGACTAGAGGAGAATTCCCTCAAGTTGATAAAGAACATCTACAAAAAAATCCTGTAGCTTGCATTGTACTTAATGGTGAGAAACTGGATGTTTTCCTCATGAGATCAGGAAGAAGGCAAGTGTGTGCCTCTCACCATTTCTAACCAACATTGTATGTATTGGATGTCCTAGCTAGTGTGAAATGACAAGAAAAGGAAATAAAAAGATGTACAGTTTGGAAAGGAAGAAAAAGCAAGTTGTCTACTAAAGCAAATAAATAAAATATGTTCTACCATGGAAGTAAGTAATATCAATTACAACTGACTTCGAACATTGCCTTACTGTTTACAGTATATTTTCATTGATACTATCTTACTTGAGTTATTAAGTTAGGTGAGGTAGATGAGGGAAGATGGTAGCTAATTTAATCTCCATTTTGAAGATGAGTAGTAATGGTTAAGAGTAAGGGCTTTGGAACCAGACAGGTCTTAAACAGAACTCCAGTCTACCATGAGTGTATTACTAAACCTCTGGACATGTCCTCACCTGTAAAAGGGGGATAGTAAGATCTAGTTCAGAAAAATTGTTTCAGGTAATAATGCTATTTTTATCCAGACATCTCACATACTAATTTTATGATCTTAGGCAAGATGCTTACAATCTCTGAGCCTCAGTTTCCTCAAATGTGAGATGGGGATAATAATAGAGCATACCTCTTGGGTTTTAATTTTTTTAGAATTAAACTAGAAAATATGTATAAAGCACTTGTCACACAGCCTGTTACACAATAAGCACTTAACAATGACAGTAACCATTGTTATTATTCCTTTATCCTTTGCTCATGTTTGATGATAAGTGAACAAGGGACTGAATGAAGAGTTATGGGCAGGAGAGGACGGATCAGTTTAGGAGAGAAGGCTGGATATGCACACAAGTGGCTAGACTGTAGAGGACCATGAATGACAGACTAAGGCAAAGAAGAGGTGTAAAGTTTAGAATCTTGAGGAAAATGAGTTGAAGTTTCTATTGGTGCTTTGTTCCAAGCTCTCCTGTCAGGTAGCTCATGAATAGTTTAGGACCCTAATGATAGATTCTTTCTTATAATTTCCCAGGAAGTTCTGCTCTCTCTCTCTCTCTCTCTCTCTCTCTCTCTCTCTTTTTAGGCTGCTTTTATTCCAGGAAGGAAGAGGGAGGGAGGAGAGGCCGGGCATCCCAGTGATCCAGGGCCATTGGGAGGTACTGCTAGTAACTGCTGCTGTTCAGAGAGTAGGAAGCAACCCTGATTTAGCATGATCGCTGCTGAAGGTCCTTGGAGCCTGGCCAGCCTCCATCCTTCCTGGGGTTCTTATTTTGCAATCTGTTTGCAAATAGAAGGAATGCCGCCAATTTGACTGGGGCATAGAATCCAGCAGAGATGATGATGGTAATAATTCTGCAGTGGCTGGGCACTGATGCCATCAGGGAACCTGAGGGGAGTGGGGGTCTGTTGCTTTGAATAACAATTCCTGGCCCTATGGCCTTAGAGTGATGGGTGGGACTTTCAGCCCATTCTCCTCCTGAGCCAGCATCTGTTCCTTAGATTAAAGAAAAGGCTGACTGTTCTCTTCCAGAAATAAATACCCATTTGTTTGTTCTGAGCAAACTTGTGCCTTGCCCAGGTCAACCTCTTCTGACAAGGCAAGGAAAATGTAGAGATGGATAGGTCCCCGAAAAGAATTTACAGAAGTGTGAATTTTGCCAGGTCTGTGTGTTACTGCTTGGAAAGGGCTGGCTCAGGGTACCGGGTTAGGCTGGCAAATTCAAAGGCAGACGGTCCTGCCTACACAGCAGCCTCCTGGCCGGAAGTCGGGGGTGGATCCAGATGGGAATCATATGCCTGTGCCATGTGTGTTTGCATTGGAGGGGAAAGAATCTCATGGCTGACAACTTTCTTAGGGCTCTGTGCAGAACTCACAGCATGAGGTGTGAGGAAGCTGCTGGGGCGATTCTATGCTCTGAATTTTAGAAACCATAACAGGTACTTGAACTGAAACCATACTTGGGTACTTGAACTGAACCTGGCCTGTCATCTGATTGGATGCCAGACTATAAACTCTAGACAGCTCCAAAAATCTACTTTTTCTTGTCCCTGGACCTCCTGTAGGGAAACTGTCCAGTCCCACTGTCACGTGCTTTTTCAGTTTCCATCCTTCCATTATATTCCAGGATTCAGACTCGATGAATGTTACCTACCAAATGATGAAAACCAAGTGCTACAGGAAGTATGAATTGTTATCTCCATCTTACAGATTAAGAAACTGAGATTGGTCACATAGCTAGTAGGTGGCAGAATCAGGATTCTCCATCCCACAGCCACTGTTATCCTGTGGCTACCCTTTCAGCTTCATCTCTTTCACATTTCCCAGCATACTCTGCAGTCTAGCCATACTAAACTGCTTTTAATTTTGTGATAACTTTTTCTTTAACATGTGTCCTCTGCCCAGACCTATTTATTTGTCTGAACTTTCTTCTCCTTCCCAGCCCCTCACCACCATCAACTTCCTGCCCCAATAGCTTAGCATAGCTATCACTGACTTTGGGGAGTTTGTAGCTGGCATATAGTATGAACTCAATACATTTTTTAAAACTGAGTGAAGGAAGCAAATTTCTCTTGTCCGGATGTAAGGCAATGGAACAGAAACTAGGGATCAGACAAAAATGAGAAAAGCCAGAGGGTGGGAGTGAGAGTCTGGATAAACTGAGTTAAAGAGATAAGCTGCCATGGATTTTAATGGAATGCCTTTGACCTTGTACATAGGTTGGGAAGGAAGCATTATAAATGCTGACCAGTCTGGATACCTAGGGTAAGATATCGGGTCTTTTGACTCTAAGTCTAGATCTAATGTGGAGTCTAATGTACTACTTGGTTGAAAAGTCCTATCATCTTCAGCAAAACTAACAACATATTTTTTCTTAAGTCTTCACTTCGTTTGTGACAATGACTGAGGTTGCTGCTGACAGTGCTGATGCACAAGAGCCTCTGTGTTGACTAAGTTCATCTCCCAAGGACTTACTCCTTTATTTTTTGGCAGCTAGGTGCCTATTTTCCACTTTGATAAGCCCAGAGAACTCAATTCAATTTCACTGAAGGTTTTATCCTCCTATCTGCCCACTACAGGCAACTCACAGGGCCATGACCTTTTCATGGGGAAGTTGCTATATAAGAATATTTTAAAATTTCAGAGTCATAGACTGTCAGAACTACTAGAGGCCTTAGAAATCATTCAGACATACTCCTATCAATGGGAATGAGGTCACACAGAAAAGTTAAATAGAGTCCCCTGACTCTTGGTCTAGGACTCTCTCCCTGATCCCACAACCATAGTCACTAGGTTTGACGGGGAGAGAGATGGAGAGGACCTGCTTAACTGCGCAGAGTTACCAAAAATATGACTGGCTTTAAGAGTCAGACTTAAATTTGAATCCCGACTCCATCTCTATAAGCTCTGTGACCTCAGATATGTGACTTGATGTCTCTCTGTTTTCTCAACTGTGTAATAGATACGTTGATGTTGATATAGCAATGCTGATGAGCATAGAATGCCTAACAGCAGGCATTAACTACTGTATATTGCAGTAGGTGGATTGTTTTGATTTTTTTTCAGGTACTTTGGCAAAATTGGGATAACTGAAACACATTTGAGGGTCTTGGTTGACAAACCATTTATCTCAAGAATGCTTAATTACTCTGGTCCCTTTCAGCAACTTGGAGTTGTCATTCTTTAGACAAAGATGTTGTCAGAAAAAAATTCATTATTGGGTGACATTTGGGCTTTGTTTACATTACTTCATTGAGTCACTGCTAGGACTCCAAGTTGCTATGGAGGTTTGAACATTTTACAGAATTCCAGCAAACCGTAGATGTCTTGCTATATGACAGCCTTCAAACCAAGAAGAAAACTGCTAAACTCTACTAAAGATCTGCTACAACTACTGAGAAAGGAGTCCTGGGAGGTGAGGTCCACCAGCTAAATAGACAAAGTGCCACACTTGGACATTTTCCATTGGAAAGTCATAGAAGCTAGTCACATGCAATCTAACAATACTGTTTTCTGGGATAATGGAAGTAGTACTGGACTAAGAATTAGGAAGCCTGGACTCTAGTCTCATCCTTTTCACTGATCTGACTCTTGTCCTAGGCAGGTCACTTATCCTTACTGCCTAGGATGCTCTCCTAAACTGCAGTGTTCCACATCTTTATTCCTGTGATCATAAAATGTTTTACATCATCCCCAATTCCCACCCTTTACCTGGAAATCTTATTTGTCCTTAAATTCTTAGGTCAGGAAGAGCCTTCTTTAGATAGATATCTTTGATCTATCAGACTGGCGTTTGTCCTTTCTCCTACGATCCTACAAACTCCATCTCTTCATCTGCCAGGTCACACTGCATTGTAGACTATTTACATCTACCTCTTCTCTAATCTACTGTAAGACCCTTGAGAGTGGGGGTACATCTTAATTTTTGTTATATCCTCAGTGCTTATACTTTACTATGTAGAAGGTGGGACTCTAGCAGGAACTGAATGAAGGATAGGATTTGGGTAGGTGAGGGAGCAATCTAGGGAGACTTAGTGGTGAGACCAAAGGCATGGAGGCTGGAATGAATAAGCATAATACATTCAGTTATTTATTCATAGATTCACTTAAGCACTCATTGATTTATTCACTTATTTAGCACAAACATACAATAGGATCCTATTGAATGCCAGGATACAAAGAATAAAAAGAAGTTTCATCCTTAATAATTTTCTATTTGGTGGGAGGAAGGATACAGACAAGTAAATAAACATTTAACAATATAGAATGACGATCGCTGTGAAAGGACTTCCAGGTTGCAGAGGGAGCATAGAGGAGGTACCTACGTGGGCTTCAGGGTTAAATAAAGCTTCTTGGCGGAAATGACACCTCAGCTGAGTTTCAGAACATGTGTAGGAGTGAATCAGGCTGACAGAGAAGAAGCATTCTAGAGCTATGTTTGGGGCTATTGGTGAGCCAGGTTTGGCAGAAATAGAGAGCTTAGTCTGGAGAAGCTTGGGAACATGAAATCAGAGAGATTGACTTAGTGACATGGAATTCAAAACCATATTTAGATATGGGAAAGCACAGGTAAACTTAAAATTGGGGACCTGTTGTAGGCATGCCACAGTTGGAAGCAAGGATCAGTTTGGAAAGATTTAGCTGATGTTGAACTGGTCTAATCTTGTAGTAATCCCTCACTTTGCTCTAAGGAAAAATTTAGAGGAAATATTTTCCTTCAGGAGAATTGTTCTTTTGGGAAAGGGAATAACCTCAGTTTACATCCTGTGATGTGTTCCAAAAGTATATACTTAGAATGAAACTCAAGCATGTAGTTTATTTTACCAGAGGGATCCATGTGGATTTTTCAACTGTCCAAATACTTTGGGTCACTGGGACAAAAGCCTTCAAAAACCAAACTGAAGACAAATATTTCAAAAATCATCTGGGAAAATGAATAATAATGATAATAATTAGTAGATTTTAGATGCACTCTATATGCATTCTCTGTGTAATGTTGGGAGGTACATATTATTGTTACCAGTTTTATACACAAAGGAACAAAATATGGAGACTTTAAGTTATTTTTCCAAAATCATTCAACCAATAAGTTATATATCCAGGACTAATATACAGTTTTTCACACTCTCAATTCTGTGCTTTTTCTACTATGTCATAAATTCTATGTCTCTAAATTTCAGGAACTCTGCTGTTGGCATTTCTATTCCTTTGAAACTGTAGAGGGTAAAACATTCAGTTACATAATTTGACATTTAGATTTAGCTTTCCTCCAGAGCTGAAATATCATATATTTGTCTAACAAGTTGGCTTTGTAATATTTCAGCTTTAGTTTTTTGTTGGCCCTGATATAAAAATATGATATTGTCCTACTTAAAGCACTGGCTTAACTCTCACTACAGAAAATTTAAAGAAAACTGTGAACTATTCAAAATAATTTGTGGTCTTTCAAATATTTTTCTCACTTAAGCTATTATAACTATTTTTAGATGTATTCCATACTATCTAAAGCTTTTAGTGCTGTTGTTAGTGTTGATTTACTGTTATTAAGGAGACATAATATAGGTTCTAATCAACTTGTAAAAGTGGGCAGTAGAAGCATAGGTTTTAAGAGCTAGAAGAGATATTAACTATATATTCAGAATCTCCTTAAGGAGTCCTAAATATTAGTGGGAAGTTTTTTGGAAACTTTTTTATTGAACACTAACATGCATACAGTAAAATTCTCAAATCACAAGTGTATAGCTCAATGGATTTTTACAAATAAATACACCAGTGTAACCAATTACCTTGATCAAAATATAGAATATTGCCAGTTACCCAGAAGACTCTCTGGTGCCTGCTTCCAAGAAATACCCAGAAAGGTAACAAATATTCTATCAACTCAGATTAGTTTTCTTGTTCTAGAACTTCCAATAAATGCAATTTTACTATATATATCCTTTAGAATATAGCTTCTTTCATTCAACAATATATTGTCTATATTATTGTGTTTAGCTATCACTTATTCTTTCACATTGATATATAATATTCTGTTATACCACAACCAATTTGATTTGGTGTGATACTATTTGGTTTAGGACATTGGGTCTATATTCATGAAAGCCTATTAGCTTCCTTTCATGTCATAGTCTTATCAGGTTTGGTATCAAGGTTATGCTAGCTTCCTAAAATGATTTGGAGGGAGTTCCATCTTTTTTTTTATTCTCTGACTAGGTATCAATTACAGGAAAAACACTGTAAAAAAAAAAAACACATGGAGGCTAAACAATACACTACTAAATAACCAAGAGATCACTGAAGAAATCAAAGAGGAAATCAAAAAATACCTAGAAACAAATGACAATCAAAAAATGACAGCCCAAAACCTATGGGACACAGCAAACGCAGCTCAAAGAGGGAAGTTGATAGCAATACAATCCTACCTCAAGAAACATGAAAAGTCCCAAATAAACAAGCTAACCTTACACCTAAAGCAATTAGAGAAAGAAGAAGAACAACAAAAAAAAAAACCCAAAGTTAGCAGAAGGAAAGAAATCATAAAGATCACATCAGAAATGAATGAAAAAGAAATGAAGGAAAGAATAGTAAAAATGAAAAAAAAAAAAAAAACTAAAAGCTGGTTGAGAAGATAAACAAAACCGATAAACCATTAGCCAGACTCATCAAGAAAAAAAGGGAGAAGATGCAAGTCAACAGAATTAGAATGAAAAAGGAGAAGTAACAGCTGACACTGTAGAAATACAGAGGATCATGAAAGATTACTACAAGCCACTATACGCCAATAAAATGGACAACCAGGAAGAAATGAACAAATTCTTAGAAAAGCACAACCTTCTGAAACTGAAACAGGAATAAATAGAAAATATAAACAGACCAATCACAAGCACTGAAATTGTAACTGTGGTTAAAAATCTTCCAACAAACAAAAGCCCAGGACCAGATGGCTTCGCAGGAAAATTCTATCAAACATTTAGACAAGAGCTAACACCTATCCTTCTCAAACTCTTCCAAAATATAGCAGAGGGAGGAACACTCCCAAACTCATTCTACGAGGACACCATCACCCTGATACCAAAACCAGAGAAAGACATCACAAAAAAAGATAGCTACAGGCCAATATCTCTGATGAACATAGATGCAAGAATCCTCAACAAAATACTAGCAATCAGAACCCAACAGCACATTAAAAGGATCATACACCGTGATCAAGTGGGATTTATCCCAGGAATTCAAGGATTCTTCAATATGTGCGAATCAATCAATGTGATACACCATATTAACAAACTGAAGAATAAAAACCATATGATCATCTCAATAGATACAGAAAAAGCTTTCAACAAAATTCAACACCCATTTATGATAAAAGCTCTACAAAAGGAGGCATAGAGGGAACCTACCTCAACATAATAAAGGCCATGTATGAAAAACACACAGCCAACATCATTCTCAATGGTGAAAAACTGAAACCATTTCCTCTAAGATCAGGAACAAGACAAGGTTGCCCACTCTCACCACAGATATTCAACATAGTTTTGGAAGTTTTAGCTACAGCAATCAGGGAAGGAAAAGAAATAAAAGGAATCCAAATCAGAAAAGAAGAAGTAAAACTGTCACTGTTTGCAGATGACATGATACTATACATAGAGAATCCTAAAGATGCTACCAGAAGACTACTAGAGCTAATCAATGGATTTTGTAAGGTTGCAGGATACAAAATTAATGCACAGAAATAACTTGCATTCCTATGAACTAATGATGAAAAATTTGAAAGAGAAATTAAGGAAACACTCCCATCTACCATTGCAACCTAGGAATAAACCTACCTAAGGAGGCAAAAGACCTGAATGCAAAAAACTATAAGACACTGATGAAAGAAATTAAAGATGATACAAACAGATGGAGAGATATACCATGTTCTTGGATTGGAAGAATCAACATTGTGAACATGACTATACTATCCAAAGCAATCTACAGATTCAATGCAATCCCTATCAAACTACCAATGGCATTTTTCACAGAACTAGAACAAAATATTTCACAGTTTGTATGGAAACAGAGAAGACCCTGAATAGCCAAAGCAATCTTGAGAAAGAAAAATGGAGCTGGAGGAATCAGGTTCCCTGACTTCAGACTATACTACAAAACTACAGCAATCAAGACAGTATGGTAGGGCTTCCCTGGTGGTGCAGTTGTTGAGAATCTGCCTGCCAATTCAAGGGACACGGGTTCGAGCCCTGGTCTGGGAAGATCCCACATGCCGTGGAGCAACTGGGCCCGTGAGCCACAAATACTGAGCCTGCACGTCTGGAGCCTGTGCTCTGCAACAAGAGAGGCCACAACAGTTAGAGGCCCGTGCACTGCGATGAAGAGTGGCCCCCGCTCGCCACAACTGGAGAAAACCCTTGCACAGAAAAAAAAAGGAAGACCCAACACAGCCAAAAATTTAAAAATATATAAATAATTAATTAAAAGAAGGCTCAAGGGCTTCCCTGGTGGCCCAGTGGTTGAGAGTCCGCCTGCCAATGCAGGGGATGCGGGTTCGTGCCCCGGTCCAGGATGATCCCACATGCCGCGGAGTGGCTGGGCCCATGAGCCATGGCCACTGAGCCTGTGCATCCGGAGCCTGTGCTCCACAACGGGAGAGGCCACAACGGTGAGAGGCCCGCGTATCGCAAAAAAAAAAAAAAGACAGTATGGTACTGGCACAAAAAAGAAATATAGAGCAATGGAATAGGATAGAAAGCCCAGAGATAAACCCAGGCACATATGCTCACCTTATTTTTGATAAAGGATGCAAGAATATACAATGGAGAAAAGACAACCTCTTCAGTAAGTGGTGCTGGGAAAACTGGACAGCTACATGTAAAAGAATGAAATTAGAACACACCCTAACACCATACACAAGAATAAACTCAAAATGGGTTAAAGACCTCAATGTAAGGCCAGACACTATAAAACTCTTAGAGGAAAACATAGGCAGAACACTCTATGATATAAATCACAGCAAGATCCTTTTTGACACACCTCCTAGAGAAATGGAAATAAACACAAAAATAAAGAAATGGCATCTAATGAAACTTAAAAGCTTTTGCACAGCAAAGGAAACTATAAACAAGATGAAAAGACAACCCTCAGAATGGGAGAAAATATTTGAAAATGAAGCAAATGATAAAGGATTAATCTCTAAAATACACAAGCAACTCATGCAGCTCAGTATCTAAAAAAACAAACAACCCAATCCAAAAATGGGCAGATGACCTATATAGACATTTCTCCAAAGAAGACATACAAGTCTGTATGTAGCCAACAAACACAGGAAAGGATGCTCAACATCATTAATCATTAGAGAAATGCAAATCAAAACTACATTGAGGTATCACCTCACACCAGCCAGAATGGCCATCATCAAAAAATCTACAAACAATAAATGCTGGAGGGGGTGCAGAGAAAAGGGAACCCTCTGCACTGTTGGTGGAATGTAAATTGATACAGCCACTATGGAGGTTCCTTAACAAACTAAAAATAGAAATACCATACGACCCAGCAATCCCACTACTGGGCATATACCCAGAGAAAACCATAATTCAAAAAGAGTCATGTACCACAATGTTCATTGTAGCACTATTTACAATAGCCAGGACATGGAAGCAACATAAATGTCCATCGACAAATGAATGGATAAAGAAGATGTGGCACATATATACAATGGAATATTACTCAGCCATAAAAAGAAATGAAATTGAGTTATTTGTAGTGAGGTGGATGGACCTACATTCTGTCATACAGAGTGAAGTAAGTCAGAAAGAGAAAAACAAATACCGTATGCTAACACATCTATATGGAATCTAAAAAAAAAAAAAAAAAAAAAGTGGTTCTGCAGAACCTAAGGGCAGCACAGGAATAAAGACACAGATGTAGAGAATGGACTTGAGGACACAGGGAGAGGGAAGGGCAAGCTGGGATGAAGTGAGAAAGTTGCACTCACATATATATGCTACCAAATGTAAAACAGATAGATTGTGGGAAGCAGCTGCATAGCACAGGGAGATCAGCTCAGTGCTTTGCAACCACCTAGAGGGGTGGGATAGGGAGGGTGAGGGGGAGACACAGAGGGAGTGGATATGGGAATATATATATGCATATAACTGATTCACTTTGTTATACAGTAGAAACTAACACAACATTGTAAAGCACTTATACTCAAATAAAGATGTTAAAAAAAAACAGAAAGAAAAGTATCCGTGTCAGTAGACCCATGCAGTTCAAACCCCCATTGTTTAGAGGTCATTTGTAGTTATAATTTTTTTTAAAGTCCCTGTTGATACGTGAACTTTTTGGATAATCTGTGGGTCAGGTTCCTTTCTTTTTTATTCTCATTTATTTGTTTCTATTTCTTTACATGACTCATAAATTTGGTTGATACAGGAATTTGCATTTGAAAATGTATATGCTTTTATTAATATTTTTTCCTCTGGTGAATTTCATTTTCTTCTGGAAGGCAAATAACTTTTGGGAAGATCATATTTATCCAGTCGTGGCTGAATTTCAGGTATACAAATTCAGGTACGTTTGCCTTCCCTTACTCCAAGGGCATAACCCTTCTGGTATCTCAAACAGTATGGAGTATTTACCCAGGTTTTCCAACTTAGTGGACTCTGAACTTTAAAATCTTTTTCTGCAGCACTGTGAGACTCTGTTGAAATCTCCACTTACCATTTTAACTTCCTTGATGCTGGTTTCTACTTGACTTATTATCATCTTACCCTGTATATGAGCAGCTTAGAATTTTGCAAATGACTTGAAGGGAAATTGCACGCAAAATTTTTGTCTCACTTTTCTATGGGTGCTTTAATTCCCAACTGCCTTGGCAGTCCTGAAAGCCAGTTTTTATTTTGCCAAGCTCAGATTCACTAGATTCAGCAAATGCTCTCTGTTGGATCTAGAATTCACTTAAATTTTGGGCTGATAATTTCATAGTATTTTGTTAATTCTCCCATAGTTTTAAGAGTGGTTAAAGTCGTTTTATGAAGTAGGGTCAGTCCGGGCACCCACCATCATACCATCTCTCTAGTGCCTTTTGCATTGCACCTTACCCATACCCCTTTTTTGAGACTTGTCTCCCCAGGCCCATTGAAGGGAAATGACAAAATCTTATCATTTGAGTTTCCACAGTGTAAAATAAAAAAGCATGGGCTTTGGAGCTAGACAAATCCAGACCTGGGTTTCATTCATTCTGTCTCTGCTACATAAGTTATATCATCTTAAGAAAGTATAGTAAACAGTCTGACTCCATTTTTGACATCTGACTTCTAACACCTTTCAAGATCCACCTCTCCTTTACCTTCTGTGCCATATCTGGGCAAGCTGATAAGAAAGCACTGGTGCCACCTCCTTTAGCACTGGCATGGAGTTTAAACTATACAGGCCCTTATTTGTGAACCTGGCTCTTACCCCAACCCACTGTAAAACTCCAAGCAAGCCTCCTTTCCTGCTCTCTCAAGCCATTTTCAGACCAGTATGGGGAACTATTCTACCTTTGCCATAAATCCTTGTTATGTGGGTAATAAAACTTTTTATATGCTCTTCATGAATGTGTAGCATCTTTCTAAGCATCTGAACAAAATTTGGGGTGGGAGAATGTATTTTATCTCTGAAGGGTGACCAAACAGAAAGTTACTTGATCTTTCAGTTTTCTTCTTATTATTTTACTAATCTGTAAAATGAAAAATAATATATACCTGTAATATTTTTCTAAGGATTAGAAATAACATGCAATATAAGGGCACCTAACCATTTCTTTGGAACTTAGCAGGTGTTCAACAAATTATATATATAAAACAATAATACTTTTCAGCCAACCTGACCATAGACTATCTTCCACTCTATATCCTGACCTTTGATTATTTTATTTTTCTTCTAAGTTCTTATTACTATCTGATATTGCATTATACATTAATTTACACATTTGTTCATCTATTCATTTACTTGTATGCTGTTTGTCTCCCTCAATAAAATGTAAACCACATGAAGGCAGGAACTATATATGTCTTATTTATTTGTGTATTCCCAGCATGTAAAATATTTTGAGCCCATAGGCAGAGTTCAATGAGTGTTTCTTGAAAAAATAAAGGAATGAGTCAGTCATATATATATATATATATATAGAATCTAGAGTCTCCCTTTTCACTTTTGACCTGATTTAACTGTGTTACTGTGTCCAAACTCCTCAGTCCATGACTCTGGACCCTAGTCAATTATCTCTACTGTAGAAATAGGAAAATAGAGGATCAGACATAGAAAGTAATCTTCCCAAAGTCAAACAACAAGTTAGTTGCATAAACAAGGAAGGAAAGACAGGTCTCCTCTCTTTCAGTCCAACTTTCTTCCCAGTATACCTCCTCCCATCCCACACCCAAAGATAGACATTTTCCCATGGTGCTTTCGCTATTTGTTTCCAAAATCCACTGAATGATGTTCAATAAAGCAAACACTACTTTTTAGCACAAGTCAACCTTTTCCTAATTGATTTTTCTCATTTTTCAACAGATTTGTAATTTTCAACAGATTTGTAATTGTCAATTTACTTGCTGAGTTGAAGGTGGCACTTGGGTTTGTCATTCTAACCCTTGGAGTAATTTAACTCTACCTTGTAAGACAAGTTTTTATGCTTGTATTATTCTCTGTTGGCATTGTCTTTTCAATCAATCAGTCATGAAAAATTCATGCCTAGGGTAAAGCCCTAGTGAAACACTCTGAGAAAAAAGTGATTATCTTTAAACAAAGTAGAGATCTTAGTGTTCTCTGAAATTCAGTGGAGAGAGCAGCCTTTAATAAGGAAACATTTTATCTGCTGTTTGCAATCCATAAGATACTCCGCTTTTTCCACTTAAAATTGATCTCTTCCAATTCTCAGGTTTCCAAAATTGCTATAAGGTGAAGCTCCATGAATGTGGAGTCTAATAATTTGAAGTTTGTAAAAGCTTAACATGAGCTTTTCATGAATGATGAAAAATGTGTCAGCTACACATAGCAAGGTGATTGTGTAAATACAATTAGGATAATGTTGCATCAAAATTTTAAAACATGTTTATTTCAGGTTGGAATTAGAAAATATTTTGATTTATTGGATTGTCCTCTAATTATGGAGAGCGAGTGATTCCTTCTTCAGATGGACTGAAAAAACTGTGGCTTCAGGCCGAACCATTATATTGGTTTTAGAACTGACCTCAACCATAAAATGGAATATGGGCCTGGGTATAGCCCTCATACTCTCTGGAGACTAAACTTCATCTCTATCGCTGGTTTATAATCAGTTACCATTGGCCTCAGAGGAACTGGATGAGAGAATTTGCTTGACTTAGAACAACACTTCCTCCTGCTGGCAAACAACCTCAGCACCTGGTCTGATAGCAGTTAGTGCATCTCTCCCCTGGAAAGCATTACGATAAAGCAATGCTGTAATTTAGACAAGAGTTAACACCTATCCTTCTCAAACTCTTCCAAAAAATTGTGGCAGGAGGAGCACTCCCAAACTCATTCTATGAGGTCAGCATCATGCTGATACCAAAACTAGACAAAGATGTCACAAAAAAAGAAAATAGTAGACCAATATCACTGATGAACACAGATGCAAAAATCCTCAACAAAACACTAGTAAACAGAATCCAACAACATATTAAAAGGATCATACACCATGATCAAGTGGGATTTATTCCAGGGATGCAAGGATTCTTCAATATATGCAAATTAATCAATGTGATACATCATATTAACAAATTGAAGAATAAAAACCATATGATCATCTCAATAGATGCAGAAAAAGCTTTTGACAAAATTCAACACTCATTTATGATAAAAACTCTCCAGAAATTGAGCATAGAGGGAACCTAACTCAACATAATAAAAGCCATTTACAACAAACCCACAGCAAACATCGTTCTCAATGGTGAAAAAGTGAAAGCATTTCCTCTAAGATCAGGAACAAGACAGGGATGTCCACTCTCACCACATTATTCAACATAGTATTGGAAGTCCTAGCCACAGCAATCAGAGAAGAAAAATAAATAAAAGGAATACAAATTGGAAAAGAAGAGGTAAAACTGTCACTGTTTGCAGGTGACATGATACTATACATAGAAAATACTAAAGATACCAACAGAAAAATACTAGAACTAATCAGTGAATTTGGTAAGGTTGCAGGATACAAAATTAATGCCCAGAAATCTCTTGCATTCCTATACACTAACAACAAAAGATCAGAAAGAGAAATTAAGGAAACAATCCCATTTACCATCACAACAAAAAGAATAAAATACCTAGGAATAAACCTACCTAAGGAGGTAAAAGACCTGTACTCAGAAAACTATAAAACACTGATGAAAGAAATCAAAGATAACAAACAGATGGAGAGATATACCATGCTCCTGGAGTGGAAGAATCAATATTGTGAAAATGACTATAGTACCCAAAGCAATCTACAGATTCAATGCAATCCCTATCAAATTACCAATGGCATTTTTCACAGAACTAGAACAAGAAATTTTACAATTTGTATGGAGACACAAAAGACCCCGAATACCCAAAGCAATCTTGAGAAAGAAAAACAGAGCTAGAGGAATCAGGCTCCCTGACTTCAGGCTATACTACAAAGCTGCAGTAATCAAGACAGTATGGTACTGGCACAAAAACAGATCAATGGAACAAGATGGAAAGCCCAGAGATAAACCCATGCACATAAGGTCACCTTATCTTTGATAAAGGAGGCAAGAGTATACAATGGAGAAAAGAGAGCCTCTTCAATAAGTGGTGCTGGGAAAACAGGACAGCTACATATAAAAGAATGAAATTAGAGCACTCCCTAACACTATACACAAGAATAAACTCAAAATGCATTAAAGACCTAAATGTAAGGCCAGGCACTATAAAACTCTTAGAGGTAAACATAGGCAGAACACTCTATGATATAAATCACAGCAAGATCCTTTTTGACACACCTCCTAGAGAAATGGAAATAAACATAAAAATAAAGAAATGGGACCTAATGAAACTTAAAAGCTTTTGCACAACAAGGGAAACTGTAAACAAGACAAAAAGAGAACCCTCAGAATGGGAGAAAATATTTGCAAATGAAGCAACTGACAAAGGATTAATCTCCAAAATATACAAGCAGCTCATGCAGCTCAATATCACAAAAACAAACAACCCAATCCAAAAATGGGCAGATGACCTAAGTAGACATTTCTCCAAAGAAGACATACAGACTGCCAACAAACACAGGAAAGGATGCTCAACATCATTAATCATTAGAGAAATGCAAATCAAAACTACATTGAGGTATCACCTCACACCAGCCATAATGGCCATCTTCAAAAAATCTACAAACAATAAATGCTGGAGAGAGTGTGGAGAAAAGAGAACCCTCCTGCACTGTTGGTGGGAATGTAAATTGTAATTGTCCTCTCACTATGGAGAACAGTATAGAGGTTCCTTAACAAACTAAAAATAGAACTACCAGCAATCCCACTACTGGGCATATACCCTGAAAAAAACATAATTCAAAAAGAGTCACGTACCACAATGTTCACTGCAGCGCTATTTGCAATAGCCAGGACATGGAAGCAACCTAAATGTCCATCAACCGATGATTGAATAAAGAAGATGTGGCACATATATACAAGGAGTATTAGCCATAAAAAGGAACAAAATTGAGTTATTTGTAGTGAGGTGGATGGACCTAGAATCTGTCATACAGAGTGAAGTAAGTCAGAAAGAAAAAAACAAATAACATATGCAAACGCATATATATGTACTTTTAAAAAGCGGAACTGATGTACCTAGTTGCAAGGCAGGAATAAAGACTCAGTTGTAGAGAACAGACTTAAGGGCATGGACGGGGGGAAGGGGAAGCTATGATGAAGTGAGAGAGTAGCATTGACGTATATACACTACCGAATGTAAAATGTATGGCTAGTGGGAAGCTGCTGCATAGCACAGGGAGATCAGCTCGAGTCTTTGTGATGACCTAGAGGGATGGGATAGGCAGGGTGGGAGGGAGGCTCAAGAGAGAGAGGATATGGGGATATATGTATACATATAGTTGATTTACTTTGTTATACAGCAGAAACTAACACAACGTTGTAAAGCATTTATACTCCAATAAAGATGTGAAAAAAAAAATAAAGCTATGCTGTAGAACAGTCATCCCATAATAATTCCCAGCTGTTTTGGGAAAAGGAAAGACCCTTTCTAAGCAAGTGCTGCTCTCTGTCTTAGAATTACTACTCTCAGTTTGCTATCTATCAAGAGCTTTTTTTTTTTTTTTGAATTTTATTTTATTTTTTTATACAGGAGGTTCTTATTAGTTGTCTATTTTATACATATTAGTGCATATATGTCAATCCCAATCTCCCAATTCATCACACCACCACCACCCCACCACCCCCACTTTCCCCCCCTGGTGTCCATATGTTTGTTCTCTACATCTGTGTCTCTATTTCAAAAGCTTTCTATAAAAAATCTTTGTCTCCAGAGGCAAATTGCCTTTTAATTTGTAACATGATTCTACATGGGAGGAGAGAAGTTTGCTATTTCTTGGTTTAGCCTCGATTACCCAGAACTGAGAAGAGGAATACAGTATTTTTTATTATATAGAGCTCCAGCTTTTGAGTCAAATTAACCTGATTTGGGGTCCTGATACTACAACTTGTCATTACTGTGCCCTTGGGCAAGTTACTTAATATCTGTGAGAACTTCAGTTTCCTCATCTGTAAAATGGGAATATTAACACCTTACAATTTTTGTTTGGATTATTAAATGAGGTTTCACACCTGATACATAACAAGTATTTAATAAAAATTGCACCAAAGAAACCTATATCTTGGAGCTGAAAGAACCCTCAGAAGAGTATTTACTTTAGCTATCTAGCTGAAGATTGAGCCTTCAGACTGGTAATGTATTATTATTATGATTTTATGGATGGGTTAACTGAGATAAGATAAAACACACTGAAGTTTAAAAACACAGTAAGTGATAGAGGCAAGATTTGAATTCATGTTTCTGCCTCCTAAGACTGTAATCTTATCCAAACTCCTCATAAGTCAAGAGAAAGAAACTGACATTGCTTTATAACATAACCATGTCACCTCCCATGAAACCAGCCAAAATGGGAAATTCTCAAGGGCAGGAACTGATTTTTTTCCCCACTAAAGTTGGAGAACAAAAATCTACAAACATTGATCAAAAATACATATTAGTATGCTCAAGTTTAAATATATTTTAAATATAGATAGACAATATTTAAAGAAGAATAGACCTATCAAAAACAATTACAAAGATGGTGAAGAAAATTCAGTTTAATACAAATAGTGTGACTATGAACCCCAATGTGAAACTACTTTTCTTTTTTTCTTTTTTATTTCTTTTATTTTCTTTTTAAAAAAATTGTTGACGTATAATTTATTGACATATAATTGACATATAGTATAAGTTAAAGGTATACAAGGTACTAATTTGATATATTTATGTATTGCAAAATCATTACCACTATAGTGTTATCTAATACCTCCATTACGTCACATAATTCTTTTTTGCAGTGCGAACATTTAAGGTTTACTCTCTTAGCAACTCTCAAGTATGTGATACATCGTTATTAACTATAATTACCATGCTGTAGTCCCCAGAACTTATTCATCTTATAGGTGGAAGTTTACCTTCTTTGACCAACATCTCCCCATCCACAGCCTCTAGTAGCCACCATTCTGGTCTTTGGCTTACATGAGTTTAACTTTTTCCATTCCACATGTAAGTGATTTCTTTCCCTTCTTTTTAACGTTCCCTTTCTTTCTTTTGCTCTCTTTTTTTTCCTGTTTTTTGCATATTTTTGATTACTGAAGCATTACATAATTTATCATTTGGATATTGCTAAATTACAAAGCACCCCAAAATTTACTGGTTTAAAAGAATAAGCATTTATTAATGCTCATGGGTCAGCTGGGTGGTTCTTCTTTATTGGTGGTTAGTTCTGAATCACATAGATTTTAGCTAGGTTCTCTCTGACTTGAGCTAGGTTCTCTCAGCAAGTCAGCTGGCTGTAGGCTGGTCTGCGACGGCTTCAGCTGGAACAACTAGGCTGTGTTCAGTGTGGTCTCTTATGCTGCTGTCAACCTACTCTAGATGTGATCAAATATTGGTGGTAGGATTTCAAGAACGAAAATGGAATTACTCAAGGCTTTCTGAGGCCTTGGCTCAGAGCTGGTATACTGTTACTTCCACCAATTTCTACTGATCAAAGCCATCATGGGTCGGCCCAGATTCAAGAGGATCACCTTTTAATGGGAGGAGCAGCAAAATCATAGTTCAGTGTATATGGAGAGGAAAGAATTGTGAGAAATGTTGCAATCAATCTACCACATCTGGTTTGTATGCACTTTAAGAAAATAGACAAGCATTCAGAGTCTCATCAAGGAAAGGTGATGACATTAAACAAGGTAACCAGGAATCAAAATCATTTCCAATATTATAATAAAATGATAATACAAGTAAACAGAGTACAAACATAATAGAGACCAGAAGTGGGTAGCATTGTGGTACCACCTAGGGGGTGATAAATTCACCTTAAGAGAGGTACTGAATGAACAAAACAAGGAGGGATTTTTGGTTTTGCCTAAGTATAGAAATCTATGCATTCCTGTTCGAGAATTTCAGAGGCACTGAAGAAAACCTGTGGCTTCTTCCCTGTGCCTTATGAGTAGCCCATTTAATAAATAAAATGTGTATACACACCTGTTGCCCCAACTGTCCTATGATCTCTGTAGTACCTCTGGGCAAGGGAAACATGGAGTGGGTAAATGTGGAGATTCACTCTCTTGTTGATTATAGTTTGGCCTAGGATTGGAGCCATCTAGGTAATCTATGCATTCTCCTTGACCTTTTCATCATCCTGGAGAACAGGAAGTCAATTTTGGGGTGTTCTTTTCAAAACCTAGGTCTGAAGCTTTCACACCTACACTTAAAACTCTTCAGTATCCCCTTCATGTTGCTTTCAGGAAAGGTTAAAACCCGTTAACACGGCCCATGCACCTTTTTATGCCATAGTCTCATATCTTACCCTAGAATTAATTCTTTGTTCTAGCCACAGGAAAGAGCTTGTAATTCCACAAACCGCTCAACCTTTGCTCTTGTTTTTCCTGCCAACTGGAATGGCTCCCACACTTTCCTTCCTGCCTGGTCAGTCCTTATTCATCAGTGAAGATATAGCTTTCTTTCACTTGGCTGGCTACAGAAGGTAACTCAGCATTTTATTTGTGTATGGGTGTGCGTGTGTGTGAGTGTCTGTGTTTTACATGTTTATTTCCCCTGCTAGGTAGTTTCTTAAGGGCAAAGGATGTTATTCATTTCTACAGTCTGAGCACATAGCAAATTAGGAGTCCTGTAACTGTTTATTAAATGAAATGATTAAGTGAATATTTCTTGAATGAACGAATGAAATTTAGAACAAATTTTCTGTAGGAAATGCTGTCAGATTGAGGAAAGAGAGGCATTTTTTGTCTGTATGTTGGTGAATATTTATTCTGGGTTGTAGGGAGAAGAAAGAGACTCCCTGAAAGATCTTATTTATCTTCTGCCATGTTGCTAATGCCCTTGTTTGATATGCTAAACTTCCCTTGATGAGAATGTTTTGCTCCATTTCCCTTCTACCTCTTTTGGCTGCTTTCTCACAAGCCTTCAGTGAGAGAGAAGAATCTTCTAATGTGCAACCTGTAAGCCATTTCTTTATTATATCTATCAGACTGCAGTATCTGTGTGAAGATTTTGACAATTTCCAGTTGACAAGACACAGGTGCAGCTGAGTAACACATTTTGCTGGTTCATTGTGAGTCCCAACAGCAGCTTATAATAGGTAAGGATTCGTTTTTCATATAGTGATTATCTTTATGTCAGGCTTCGTGGCTTTGATACATCAGGTCCAGGATTTCCTGACACTTGACTGGCAACCTGTAGGTTCTTCATGGACAGGAAGCTTAACTTTATATATATATATATATATATATATAAAATATGCACATGTGTATAGTTTTTTATTGTTTCCTGACCACATCGTCTTGGCAATTATGGTTAATCCTATCAAAAACTCTACCAGATAAGTCTGATTTTCCTCTTTGCAGGTGAGGAAAACAAATCTCAGAAAGATGATAAAACATGGTCAGAGTTGCACAGAAAGAGGTCAGCTTGGAACTCCAACATTTCTTCTACAATACTGGGAATCAGATTTGGCTCAGAGCTGGTAATATAAAAACAAAAATATGGCTCTGGAAGAAATTAGCTGATTGTTTGGAAAATAAGATCTAGATTTTATCCCCAACTCAGCCCCACATTACCTAAATACCCTTTGATGTGTCATAACACCAAGGCAAATTTACCCTAAACTCTTGTGCAGTCCCCCTCAAGTCACACTTACCTGGTGGCATGTCGACACATTGGCAAACATGTAACTAGACATACGCCAAAGCAGCTCTCCTCCATTGTGTTATATACCTCTCTGTCAAGTAGTTGTCTCAAAAGGGGTTACTGATTATCACTCATAGGAAAACTACTTATGCCTAACTTAAAGAATCAAATTCATTTTTTAATTTAAACATAATCATCAGTAGACTAAAACTAGGATGAATGATTTCCAAATTACTAAAGAAAGAAAGAACAGCATAAGGAAGATTTTAAGCAATTGTTGTGAAATACAAGTTGTTTTAATTGTAAAGGAGCATAAACAATATACATTGTGAAAGAAAATAACCAATAAAAGATTTTTAAAAGATACTGAATGTGATGCCATATAAAAGATAAAAGGAAATATTTACTAGAGATTTGAGATATATCGTAAAACCACAATTGTCAAAACAATGGCTGCCTGTCACTAAAATGAATATACAAATCAGTGAAATAGAAATGGAAGTCCAGAAATAAACCTAAGCATTTAAAATTTATTTTATGGAAAGGGTGACATCTGAAATTAGAAAGGAAAGGGATGACTTAATCAATAAGATGTAGGAAACACTTGCTAACAATTTGGAAAAAATAAAAAATAGATAACCAATAAGAACCTACTGTATAGCTCAGGGAACTCTACTCAATGATCTGTGGTGACATAAATGGGAAGGAAATCCCCAAAAGAGGAGAAATATGTGTACGTATAGCTGATTCACTTTGTTGTACAGTAGAAATTAACACAACATTGTAAAGCAGCTATACTCCAACAAAAATTATATTACACTGAAATGCCTAATGAAGTAAAATTATTTAAACTTCTGAAATTTAAAGTAGGGAAAATTTCAAATACATGTTAAATAATATAAAAACACTCAAGGGTCCACCACTAAGATGAAACAGATGTTAATATTTGGTCATCCTTTAGATTCTGCTTTCTTTTATTGATTTTGATAAATAGAACATTATAGGTACAGCTTTCCCTCTTACTTTACTTTCTCCCAGAAGTAGTCACAGTCTTGAAATTAATGGGTATAATTCCCATTTATGATTTTATACCTCTGTTGTACATGTATGTATTACATTAAAATATGCTATATGCTTGCCTTATATAATGCTTATCTTTTCACTAAGCATAGTTCTGGAGGTCTATCTGTGTTGATAAATGTAGCTCTGGTTCATCCATTTTAAGTGGTAAGTATTATTCCATTGCAGTTATGAACCATAATTCATCCATTCTCATTCTGAGTTAAGTGGTTTTAGTTGTTTAAATTAAAAAGGAATTACTATTAAAAAGGAATATACTACAATGAACATTGTCGTATATATCTCCTTGTGTGATGTATAAAAATTGTTTTAGGAAAACACATAGAAGTGGAATTGCTGGATCATAGATTATAAGCATCTTTATCTTTACTTTATTGTCAAGTTACCCTCAAAGAAGCTATTCTATTTTACGTGCTCACCAGTGGTGTTAAAAAGAAGTCACTCTTTCTTACATAATTTCCAACACTTGGTATTTTCAGATTTACTAATTTTTTTGCCAGTATGAGGGTAAGAAATGTGTTTCATTATTTTCTTAACTTATATTTCCTCCGTTACCAGTGGGGAGATCATGTTTTCATGTATTTGTAGGCCATTTGTTTCTTCTTCTGTTACTTGTCTAATTATATCCTTGGACTATTTTCTATTGGATAGTTGGTCTTTTAAATTTTTATTTATAAGAGTTCTTTATAAGTTTATGTATTGAACCTTTTCCATTATAAGCATTACACACATGACTTCTTCAATCATTGTCTTGTTTTTTCATTTATTTATGATATATTTTAACATAAAATATACCACATTTTGTATAGCAGTCAAATATATTTTGTAAGGCAGTCAAATACATTTATTTTTTCCTCAGGGCTTATGCTTCTGGTGCTTTGTCTAAAAAGTCCTTACACATCTTGAGTCCATAAAATAATCTACTATATTTCAGTTTATACATCATTTTTCCTTAATGCATTTAGAATTTATTTGTGTATTTGGTATGAGGTAGGGATCTAACCTTATGTTTTTTCCATATGGACCACCCATTGACCCATTCATTGATTATTCAGCTTTTCAATCTCATCTGTAATGATATCTCTGATATATATTGAGTCTGTTCCTAGGCCCTATGTTTTAATCCATTAAGTCTATCTCTATAGATTTGTAGCAATGTTAAGTCACATTGTTTTAATGTCTATAACTTTGTAGTAAATCTTCTTATCTGATAAGGTTGTCTTTGCTATTTTTTACCCTCTGTATTCCCATAGAATTAAAAAAAATTATACAATTTTTAAAGGCTACAGTCCATCCTTGTAGCCTATCTTATACTCAGTACTTTCTACCTACCCTCTCACTCCCCCATCCCTATAATGCCCCTCCCCTGCTCCCCACTGGTAACCACTAGTTTGTTTTCTATATCTGTGAGACTGCTTTTTGTATTCACTAGTTTGCTGTATTTTTTAGATTCCACTTATAAGGGATATCATACAGTATTTGTCTTTCTCTGTCTGACTTATTTCACTTAGCATAATGCCTTCCAAGTCTATCCATGTTGCCGCGAATGGCAAAATTTCATTCTTTTATGGCTGAGTAGTATTCCATTGTGCGTGTGTGTGTGTGAGTGTGTGTGTGTGTGAGTATACGTACGTATGCCACATCTTTATCCATTCATCTGTTGACGGACACTTAGGTTGCTTGCATATCTTGGCAATTTTAAATAATGCTGCTATGAACATTGGAGTGCATGTATCATTTTGAATTAGTGTTTTGGGTTTTTTTTTCAAATATATACCAGGAGCAGAATTGCTGAGGCATACAGTAGTTCATTTTTTAGAAACCTCCGTACTGTTTTCCACAGTGACTGCACCAATTTACATTCCCACCAACAGTGTACGATGGTTCCCTTTTCTCCATATCCTCGCCAACATTTGCTGTTTGTGTTCTTTTTGATGATAGCCATTCGGACAGATGTGAGGTGATATCTCGTTGTGGTTTTGATTTGTATTTCCCTGATGATTAGTGATGTTTTCCATCTTTTCATGTGCCTGTTGGCCATCTGCATTTGCTCTTTGGAAAAATGTCTATTTACTTCTTTGGCCTAATTTTTAATCGGGTTGTTTGTTTTTTTGATGTTGAGTTGTATGAGCTGTATATATATATTGAATATTAACCCCTTATTGGTCATATCATTTGCAAATATCTTCTCCCATTTTTTGCCCTCTGCACTCCCATATAAATTTTACAATCAACTTATCAATTTTAAACACACACACACACACACACACACACACACACACGCACATGCCCCACAGCCACATCTGCTGGGATTTTAGTTAATTACATTGATTAATAATGAATCATCAATCTATGAATATAATAGATTAGTCTATTTAGTAAGCTTCTTTGATTTGCCTCAATAATATTTTAGAATTTTCTGTGTAGAGGTCTTGTAATTTTGTTGCAATATGATTTTGTATCATTATTTCTTATAATGATATTTCTGACACTATCATAATTGGTATCACTTTTTTTTTTTTTTTTTTTTTGGCCGTATGCGGGCCTCTCACTGTTTTGGTCTCTCCCATTGCGGAGCACAGACTCCAGACGCGCAGCCTCAGAGGCCATGGTGCACGGGCCCAGCCGCTCCGCGGCATGTGGGATCTTCCCGGACCGGGGCACGAACCCGTGTCCCCTGCATCGGCAGGCGGACTCTCAACCACTGCGCCAACAGGGAAGCCCTGGTATCGCTTTTAAATTCTATTTTCTAATTGTTCATAGCTAGTATATATACAATTAATTTTTTAATATTGACTTTGTATCAATGAATTCTAATAATTAGTAGGTTCTTTGGGGGTATTCTGCATACATAATCATGTTGGCTATGTAGATAATAAAAGTTTAATTTTTCCTTTCCAACTCTTCTCCTTTTATTTACTTTTACTGCCTTATTGCAGTGACTAAAAACTTCAGTGCAAGGTTGAATAGGAGTGTCAGTAGCAGGCATTCTTTTCTTGTTCCCAAATTCAATGGAAATGCTTTAAAGTTTTCATGATTAAGTATGATGTTGCCGTTGGTTTCTTCAGTTTTTTTTCCTTCTGGTAGATGTCCTTTATAAGATTAAGGTCTTTTTATTTTCCTTGTGATTGATTTTATTTTATTTATTTTTTTATTGAAGTAGAGTTGATATACAATGTTGTGCCAGTCTCTGCTGTACAGCACAGTGACTCAGTTATACACATAGAGACATGCTTTTTTAAATATTCTTTCCATTATGGCTTATTACAAGATGTTGAATATAGTTCCCTGTGCTATACATTAGGACCTTGTTGTTTATGCATTCTAAATGTAATAGTTTACATCTACCAACCCCAAACTCCCAGTCCATCTCTCTCCCTCCCCCTCTCCCCCTTGGCAACCACAAGTCTGATCTCTATGTCTGTGAGTCTGTTTCTGTTTTATAGATATGTTCATCTGTGCCATATTTTAGATTCCACATATAAGTGATATCATATGGTGTTTGTCTTTCTCTTTCTGATTGACTTTACTTAGTATGAAAATCTCTAGTTGCATCTGTGTTGCTGCAAATGGCATTATTTTGCTCTTTTTTATGGCTGAGTAGTATTCCATTGTAAACATGTACCACATCTTCTTTATCCATTCATCTGTGGATAGACATTTAGGTTGTTTCCAAGTTTTGGCTATTGTGAACATAGCCTATGTTCTGCTATGCCTAACATAGAAAAACATAGCCTAACAGCACTGCTATGAACATAGGGGTGCATGTATCTTTTTGAATTATAGTTTTATTTGGGTATATTCTCCAGAGTGGGATTGATGGATCATATGCTAATTCTATTTTTAGTTTTCTGAGGAACGTCCATACTGTTTTCCATAGTGGCTGTATCAACTTTTCTAAGAGTTGATTATTATTAAAGTGTGTTTTTTTTTCGATAAGGGGTGCTAAGGGGTGTAACGCTGACATTTATTTTATGTATTTTATTTTTTACATCTTTATTTGAGTATAATTGCTTTACAATGGTGTGTTAGTTTCTGCTTTATAACAAAGTGGATCAGTTATACATATACATATGTTCCCATATCTCTTCCCTCTTATGTCTCCCTCCCTCCCACCCTCCCTATCCCACCCCTCCAGGCAGTCACAAAGCACCGAGGTGGTCTCCCTGTGCTATGGGGCTGCTTCCCACTAGCTATCTACCTTACGTTTGGTAGTGTATATATGTCCATGCCTCTCTCTTGCTTTGTCAGAGCTTACCCTTCCCCTTTCCCATATCCTCAAGTCCACTCTCTAGTAGGTCTGTGTCTTTATTCCTGTCTTACCCCTAGGTTCTTGATAACATTTTATTTTCTTAAATTCCATATATATGTGTTAGCACATGGTATTTGTCTTTCTCTTTCTGACTTACTTCACTCTGTATGACAGATTCTAGGTCTATCCACCTCATTACAAATAGCTCAATTTTGTTTCTTTTTATGGCTGAGTAATATTCCATTGTATATATGTGCCATATCTTCTTTATCCATTCATCTGATGATGGACACTTAGGTTGTTTCCATCTCTGGGCTATTGTAAATAGAGCTGCAATGAACATTTTGGTACATGACTCTTTTTGAATTATGGTTTTCTCAGGGTATATGCCCAGTAGTGGGAGTGCTGGGTCATATGGTAGTTCTATTTGTAGTTTTTTGAGGACCCTCCATACTGTTCTCCACAGTGCCTGTATCAATTTACATTCCTACCAACAGTGCAAGAGGGTTCCCTTTTCTCCACACCCTCTCCAGCATTTATTGTTTGTAGATTTTTTGATGATGGAAATACTGACTGGTGTGAGATGATATCTCATTGTAGTTTTGATTTGCATTTCTCTAATGATTAATGAAGTTGAGCATTCTTTCACGTGTTTGTTGGCAGTCTGTATATCTTCTTTGGAGAAATGTCTATTTAGGTCTTCTGCCCATTTTTGGATTGGGTTTTTTGTTTTTTTGTTATTGAGCTTCATGAGCTGCTTGTAAATTTTGGGGATTAATCCGTTGTCAGTTGCTTCATTTGCAAATATTTTCTCCCATTCTGAGGGTTGTCTTTTGGTCTTGTTGATGGTTTCCTTTCCTGTGCAAAAGCTTTGAAGTTTCATTAGGTCCCATTAGTTTATTTCTGTTTTTATTTCCATTTCTCTAGGAGGTGGGTCAAAAAGGATCTTGCTGTGATTTATGTCATAGAGTGTTCTGCCTATGTTTTCCTCTAAGAGTTTGATAGTTTCTGGCCTTACATGTATATCTTTAATCCATTTTGAGTTTATTTTTGTGTATGGTGTTAGGGAGTGATCTAATCTCACACTTTTACATGTACCTGTCCAGTTTTCCCAGCACCACTTATTGAAGAGGCTGTCCTTTCTCCACTGTACATTCCTGCGTCCTTTATCAAAGATAAGGTGACTATACGTTCGTGGGTTTATCTCTGAGCTTTCTATCCTGTTCCATTGATCTATCTTTCTGTTTTTGTGCCAGTACCATACTGTCTTGATTACTGAAGCTTTGTAGTATATTCTGAAGTCAGGGAGCCTGATTCCTCCAGCTCCGTTTTTCGTTCTCAAGATTGCTTTTGCTATTTGGGGTCTTTTGTGTTTCCATTCAAATTGTGAAATATTTTGTTCTAGTTCTATGAAAAATACCAGTGGTATTTTGATAGGGATTGCATTGAATCTGTAGATTGCTTTGGGTAGTAGAGTCATTTTCACAATGTTGATTCTTCCAATCCAAGAACATGGTATATCTCTCCATCTATTTCTATCGTCTTCAATTTCTTTCATCAGTGTCTTACAGTTTTCTGCATAGAAGTCTTTTGTCTCCTTAGGTAGCTTTATTCCTAGATATTTTATTGTTTTTGTTGCAATGGTAAAGGGGAGTGTTTTCTTGATTTCACTTTCAGATTTTTCATCATTAGTGTATAGGAATGCCAGAGATTTCTGTGCATTAATTTTGAATCCTGCTACTTTATCAAATTCATTGATTAGCTCTAGTAGTTTTCTGGTAGCATCTTTAGGATTCTCTATGTATAGTATCATGTCATCTGCAAACAGTGACAACTTTACTTCTTTTTCGATTTGAATTCCTTTTATTTACTTTTCTTTTCTGATTGCTGAGGCTAAAACTTCCAAAACTATTGAATAAGAGTGGTGAGAGTGGGCAACCTTGTCTTGTTCCTGATCTTAGTGGAAATGCTTTCAGTTTTTCACCGTTGAGGACGACGTTGGCTGTGGGTTTGTCATTATGTTGAGGAAAGTTCCCTCTATGCCTACTTTGTGCAGGGATTTTATCATAAATGGGTGTTGAATTTTGTCAAAAGCTTTCTCTGTATCTATTGAGATGATCATATGTTTTTTCTCCTTCAATTTGTTAATATGGTTTATCACATTAATTGTTTTACATATATTGAAGAATCCTTGCATTCTTGGAATAAACTACTCTTGATCATGGTGTATGACCCTTTTAATGTGCTGTTGGAATCTGTTTGCTAGTATTTTGTTGAGGATTTTTGCATCTATGTTCATCAGTGATATTGGCCTGTAGTATTCTTTCTTTATGACATCCTTGTTTGGTTTTGGTATCAAGGTGATGGTGGCCTCGTAGAATGAGTTTGGGAGTGTTCCTCCCTCTGCTATATTTTGGAAGAGTTAGAGAAGGATAGGTGTTAGCTCCTCTCTAAATGTTTGATAGAATTCGCCTGTGAAGCCATCTGATCCTGGGCTTTTGTTTGTTGGAAGGTTTTTAATCACAGTTTCAATTTCAGTGCTTGTGATTGGTCTGTTCATATTTTTTATTTCTTCCTGATTCAGTGTTGGCAGTTTCTTCATTTCTAAGAATTTGTCTATATTTCTTCCAGGTTGTCCATTTTATTGGCATAGAGTTGCTTGTAATAATCTGTCATGATCTTTGTATTTCTGCAGTGTCAGTTGTTACTTCTTTTTCATTTCTAATTCTATTGATTTGAGTCTTCTCCCTTTTTTTCTTGATGAGTCTGGCTAATGGTTTATCAATTTTGTTTATCTTCTCAAAGAACCAGCTTTTGGTTTTATTGATCTTTGCTATTGTTTCCTTCATTTCTTTTTCATTTATTTCTGACCTGATTTTTATGATTTCTTTCCTTCTGCTAACTTTGGGGTTTTTTGTTCTTCTTTCTCTAATTGCTTTAGGTGCAAAGTTAAGTTGTTTATTTGAGATGTTTCCTGTTTCTTACGGTAGGATTTTATTGCTATAAACTTCCCTCTTAGAATTGCTTTTGCTGCATCCCATAGTTTCTGGGTCGTCGTGTCTCCATTGTCATTTTTTTCTAGGTATTTTTTTTAATTTCCTCTTTGATTTCTTCAGTGATCACTTCGTTATTAAGTAGTGTATTGTTTAGCCTCCATGTTTTTGTATTTTTTACAGATCTTTTCCTGTAATTGATATCTAGTCTCATAGCATTGTGGTCAGAAAAGATACTTGAAACAACTTCAATTTTCTTAAATTCACGAAGGCTTGACTTGTGACCCAAGGTATGTTCTATCCTGGAGAACGTTCCATGAGCACTTGAGAAAAATGTGTATTCTGGTGTTTTTGGATGGAATGTCCTATAAATATCAATTAAGTCCATCTTGATTAATGTATCATTTAAAGCTTGTGTTTCCCTATTTATTTTCATTTTGGATGATCTGTCCATTGGTGAAAGTGCGGCGTTAAAGTCCTCTACTATGAATGTATTACTGTCGATTTCCCCTTTTATGGCTGTTAGTATTTGGCTTATGTAATGTGCTGCTCCTATGTTGGGTGCATAAATATTTACAATTGTTATATATTCTTCTTGGATCGATCCCTTGATCATTATGTAGTGTCCTTCTTTGTCTCTTCTAATAGTCTTTATTTTAAAGTCTATTTTGTCTGATATGAGAATTGCTACTCCAGCTTTCTTTTGGTTTCTATTTTCATGAAATATCTTTTTCCATCCCCTTACTTTCAGTCTGTATGTGTCTCTAGGTCTGAAGTGGGTGTCTTGTAGACAGCAAATATATGGGTCTTGTTTTTGTATCCATTCAGCCAATCTGTGTCTTTTGTTGGGAGCATTTAGTCCATTTACATTTAAGGTAATTATCAATATGTATGTTCCTATTCCCATTTTCTTAATTGTTTTGGGTTTGTTATTGTAGGTCTTTTCCTTCTCTTGTCTTTCTTGCCTAGAGAAATTCCTTTAGCCGTTGTTGTAAAGCTGGTTTGGTAGTGCTAAACTCTGTCAGCTTTTGCTTGTCTGTAAAGGTTTTAATTTCTCCATCAAATCTGAATGAGATCCTTGCTGGGTAGAGTAATCTTGGTTGCAGATTTTTCTCCTTCATCACTTTATATATGTCCTGCCAGTCCCTTCTGGCTTGCAGAGTTTCTGCTGAAAGATCAGCTGTTAACCTTATGGGGATTCTCTTGTGTGTTATTTGTTGTTTTTCCCTTGCTGCTTTTAATATGTTTTCTTTGTATTTAATTTTTGACAGTTTGATTAATATGTGTCTTGGCGTATTTCTCCTTGGATTTATCCTGTATGGGACTCTCTGTGCTTCCTGGACTTGATTAACTATTTCCTTTCCCATATTAGGGGAATTTTCAACTATAATCTCTTCAAATATTTTCCAGTCCCTTTCTTTTTCTCTTCTTCTTCTGGAACCCTTATAATTGGAATGTTGGTGCATTTAATGTTGTCCCAGAGGTCTCTGAGACTGTCCTCAGTTCTTTTCATTCTTTTTTCTTTATTCTGCTCTGCAGTAGTTATTTCCACTATTTTGTCTTCCTGGTCAATTATCCGTTCTTCTGCCTCAGTTATTCTGTTATTGATCCCATCTAGAGTATTTTAGATTTCATTTATTGTGTTGTTCATCATTGTTTGTTTCATCTTTTGTTCTTCTAGGTCCTTGTTAAATGTTTCTTGCATTTTGTCCATTCTGTTTCCAAGATTTTGGATCATCTTTACTATCATTGTTCTGAATTCTTTTTCAGGTAGACTGCGTATTTCCTCTTCATTTGTTAGGTCTGGTGGGTTTTTATCTTGCTCCTTCATCTGCTGTGTGTTTTTCTGTCTTCTCATTTTGCTTATATTACTGTGTTTGGGGCCTCCATTTTGCAGGCTGCAGGTTTATAGTTCCCATTGTTTTTGGTGTCTGTCCCCAGTGGCTAAGGTTTGTTCAGTGGGTTGTGTAGGCTTCCTGGTGGAGGGGACTAGTCCCTGTGTTGTGGTGGGTGAGGCTGGATCTTGTCTTTCTGGTGGGCAGGTCTACTTCTGGTGGTGTGTTTTGGGGTGTCTGTGGACTTCTTATGATTTTAGGCAGCTTCTCTGCTATTGGGTGGTGTTGTGTTCCTGTCTTGCTAGTTGGTTGGCATAGGGTGTCCAGCACTGTAGCTTGCTGGTCGTTGAGTGAAGCTGGGTGCTGGTGTTGAGATGGAGATCTCTGGGAGATTTTTTCTGTTTGATATTATGTGGAGCTGGGAGGTCTCTTGTTGACCAGTGTCCTGAAGTTGGCTCTCCCACCTCAGAGGCACAGCACTGACTCCTGGCTATAGCACCAAGAGCCTTTCATCCACACGGCTCAGAATATAAGGGAGAAATAGTAGAAAGAAAGAATTAGTAGAAGAAGGAAGGAAGGAAGGAAGGAAGGAAGGAAGAAAGAAAGAAAGGAAGGAAGGAAGGAAGGAAGGAAGGAAGGAAGGAAGGAAGGAAGGAAGGAAGGAAGGAAGGAAGGAAGGAGGGAGGGAGGGAGGAAGGAGTGAAGGAAGAAAAAAGAAAGAAAGACAGAAGATAAAGTAAAATAAAATAAAGCAAGATAAAATATAATAAAGTTATTAAAATAAAAAAATAAATACTAAGAAAAAAAAAAAAAAAAACAGACAGATAGACCCCTAGGACAAATGGTGGAAGCAAAGCTATACAGACATAATCTCACACAGAAGCATAGACATACACAGTCACAAAAAGAGGAAAAGGGGAAAAAAACAGAAATCTTGCTCTCAAAGTCCACCTCCTCAATTTGGGATGATTCATTGTCTAAAGGAGGGAAGGAAGGAAGGAAGGAAAGAAAGAAAGAAAGGAAGGAAGGAAGGAAGAAAGGAAGGAAGAAAGGAAGGAAGAAAGAAAGAAAGAAGATAAAGTAAAATAAAATAAATTTATCAAAATAAAAAATAAATATGAAGAAAAAAATTTTAAAAAAAGGAAGGATAGATTCCTAGGACAAATGGTGGAAGCAAAGCTATACAGACAAAATCTCACACAGAAGCATACACATACACACTCACAAAAAGAGGAAAAGGGAAAAAATCAATTCTTGCTCTCAAAGTCCACCTCGTCAATTTGGAATGATTCTTTGTCTATTCAGGTATTCCACAGATGCAGGGTACATCAAGTTGATTGTGAGGCTTTAATCCGCTGCTTCTGAGCCTGCTGGGAGAGATTTCCCTTTCTCTTCTTTGTTCTCACAGCTCCCAGGGGCTCAGCTTTGGATTTGGCCCTGCCTCTGTGTGTAGGTCGCCAGAGAGTGTCTGTTCTTCGCTCAGACAGGACGGGGTTAAAGGAGCCACTGATTTGGGGCCTCTGGCTCACTCTGACCTGGGGGAAGGAGAGGCACGGAGTGTGTGGCGAGCCTACGACGGCAGAGGCCGGCTTGACATTGCACCAGTCTGAGGTGCGCCGTGCGTTCTCCAAGGGGAGTTGTCCCTGGATCCCGGGACTCTGGCAGTAGCGGGTTGCACAGGCTCCCCGGAAGGGGTGTGTGGATAATAACCTGTGCTCACACACAGGTTTCTTGGTGTCGGCAGCAGCCGCCTTAGCATCTCATGCCCGTCTCTGGGGTCCGCGCTTTTAGCCGCGGCTCGCACCCGTCTCTGGAGCTCCTTTAAGCAGCACTCTTAATCCCCTCTCCTCACGCTTCAGGAAACAAAGAGGGAAGAAAAAGTCTCTTGCCTCTCCTCCTCGGCAGGTCCATACTTTTCCCCGGACTCCCTCCCAGCTAGCAGTGGTGCACTAACCCCCTGCAGGCTGTGTTCATGCCGCCAACCCTAGTCCTCTCCCAGCACTCCGACTGAAGCCTGAGCCTCAGCTCCCAGCCCCGCCTGCCCCGGCAAGTGAGCAGACAAGCCTCGGGCTGGTGAGTGCCGGTCGGCCCTGATCCTCTGTGCAGGAATCTCTTCGCTTTGCCCTCTGCACCCCTGTTGCTGCGCTCTCCTCCACGGCTCTGAAGCTTTCCCCCTGTGCCACCCACAGTCTTCACCCGTGAAGGGGCTTCCTAGTGTGTGGAAACCTTTCCTCCTTCACAGCTCCCTCCCACTGGTGCAGGTCCCATCCCTATTCTTTTGTCTCTGTTTATTCTTTTTACTTTTGCCCTACCCACGTATGTGGGGGTTTCTTGCCTTTTGGGAGGTCTGAGGTCTTCTGCCAGCATTCAGTAGGTGTTCTGTAGGAGTTGTTCCACGTGTAGATGTATTTCTGATGTATCTGTGGGGAGGAAGGTGATCTCCGTGTCTTACTCTTCCGCCATCTTCCCGGAAGCCCCCAGGAGTGTTATATTTTATCAAATGCTTTATTTTCACATTTGAGAGAAACTTGTTTAATCTATAAATGTGGTATATTATAAGGATTAATTTTAGAATTTTAATACAACCTTGCATTCCTAGAGTAAATTAACTGTAATTTAGTGCTCCCTGCCACTGGATTTAATTTGATAATTTTTTATTTAGTTGTTTGGGAAGGAGATGTTCCTGAAACATCCCTTTCACATTTCATTATCAAGTTTATGTGCATCACATAACAAGTTGGAAAATGTTCCCTCACTTTCAGTTATCTGGAATAATTTATGTAAGATTGGTGTTTTGGTTTCCTTAAATGTTCGGAAGACTTCACCAGTGAAGCTGTCTGGGCCTGGCATTTTCTTTGTAAGTTTTTAATAGTATATTCAATTACCTTCATAAGTTTAATAGAATAATCAGATTTTATGTGTCTTCTATTAGTTTTGATAAGGTATGTTTTTGCTTTTCTAGAATTTGCCTTTTTCCTCTAATTTTTCAACTTCATTGGAAAATGTCTTTTTGCTACAATATGTTTTCTTGTCTTTTTAATGTTTGTGGTTGTGATTCCTTTTTTTATTCCTGATATGAGTAAATTTTGCTCTTTCTATATTTTTCTTATTATCAGTCCACTGTTTTATAGGTTCATTGTGGATATTCATATGTTCTTGAATCCCTAACCTTCTTGGAATCTCTATTTATCCTAAAGGTTTCCTTCAGTTTCTCTTTCTTTTTTTTTTTTTTTTTTTTTTGCAGTACGCGGGCTTCTCACTGCTGTGGCCTCTCCCGTTGCAGAGCACAGGCTCCAGATGCGCAGGCTCAGTGGCCATGGCTCACGGGCCCAGCTGTGCCACAGCATGTGGGATCTTCCTGGACCGGGGCACGAACCTGTGTCCCCTGCATCGGCAGGTGGACTCTCAACCACTGTGCCACCAGGGAAGCCCTCTCTTTCTTTTAATATGTAAATAATAATATCATCTGTGAATAACTTTTTTTATCGTCATATTTTTTACAATCATTTCTAATTTTATTGCACTAGAACTTTCAGTATGATGTTGAATAGAAATAACAGTAGTGGCATCCTTATTGTTTCCTGACTTTAAAAGGAAGATTTCTCATATTTCACATTAAGTAGGATTGCTATAAAATTTTTATTTATTTATTTTTTTATACAGCAGATTCTTATTAGTCATCCATTTTATACACATCAGTGTATACATGACAAGCCCAATCTTCCAATTCATCACACCACCACCCCACCCCCCGCCGCTTTCCCCCCTTCGTGTCCATAAGTTTGTTTTCTACATCTGTGTCTCACTTTATGTCCTCCAAACCAGTTCATCTGTACCATTTATCTAGGTTCCACATATGTGCATTAATATATTTGTTTTTCTCTTTCTGACTTACTTCACTCTGTATGACACTATCTAGATCCATCCACGTCTCTACAAATGACCCAATTTCATTCCTTTTTATGGCTGAGTAATATTCCATTGTATATATGTGCCACACCTTCTTTATCCATTCGTCTGTTGATGGGCATTTAGGTTGCTTCCACAACCTGGCTATTGTAAATACTGCTGAAATGAACATTTGGATGCATGTGTCTTTTTGAATTATAGTTTTCTCTGGGTATATGCCCAGTAGTGGGATTGCTGGGTCATATGGTAATTCTATTTTTAGTTTTTTAAGGATCCTCCATACTAGCCATGGCAATCAGAGAAGAAAAAGAAATAAAAGGAATCCAAATTGGAAAAGAAGAAGTAAAACTGTCACTGCAGATGACATGATACTATACATAGAAAATCCTAAAGATGCAACAAGAAAATCACTAGAGCTAATCAATGAATTTAGTAAAGTTGCATGATACAAAATTAATACACAGCAAACTTCTTTTGTAAAGAACAAATTTAGGCTTTGTGAGCCAACATGTCTCTGTCACAGCTAGTTAACTCTGCTATTATGTGGCAAAAGCAGACATAAACAACACCTAATCAATGAGGAGCAAGGGCATTTTTTTTTTTTTCAAAAACAGGCAGCAGGCAGAATTTGGACCTTGCTCTCCTGCTCTTGAAGCAGTCACTTTTATTTCTTCTAATTGTTTCTTCTGATATTATTTCTGTATTTCTAAATAAAATTTCTATACCGCTATTCTCTATTCATTTTAGTTTTTGATAGTATTTACCAACTTTGTATTATGAGATGATGATTTCATTCTTTAACCGTTCTACTAAAAAATACAAACACTTCTCCTCCCCCCATATTTATATCACTATTTTGGTTAAATTAATATTCAGTCTTTTCTTTATTATGAATAGGTAAAGAGTCATTATATATGGTTAAGATTTTCTCTTCTGCAACTGTTCCATCTGCCTCCTGCCTTCTGCAGATAATTGCTTCTTTTCCTGTTAAACTGGTATTCAATGCTCCTTTTGCAAATCTCTTCTGTTTTCCCCAAGTCCTCCCCCTGACTCCCATCATACCTTTGCTTGGCTGCTTTTTTCTCTGCTTCTATTGATGTCTTTCATCATTAAAAGATTGTATTAAATTTTGAAATAAGGTTCTATATACATATTTGGACCGTGCTCATTCATTTCTTTGGGGGAGTCTCCCTTACCTATATTTGTAAATCTTTTATCTTGATTGGGGGTTTTCCCATAAAAGAATTTTCTAAACTCCCGACTATAGAGATATGCTCGACTACCAGTATTCTGGATTTTGAATCTGGAATCTCGTCAACCACTCCAGAGAATGAGCCTCTAGTTTCCTGTCATGATGGACAATGAGTCACTTGGGTGCTTGGTGTGAGGGAAAGAATATGGGGACTTAATTTTTCTTTATAAAGAACCAAGCTGTGCCTGGCACCCCAGGTGCTTCCAGTGTTTTGCATTCTGAGATTCCTTGGTGTGAATTATTATTTTGTTTCTTAATTTTTTAAGTTAAGTACTTACCACTTTTTTTTTTAAACATCTGTATTGGAGTATAATTGCTTTACAATGGTGTGTTAGTTTCTGCTTTATAGCAAAGTGAATCAGCTATACATATACATATATCACCATATCTCCTCCCTCTTGTTTCTCCCTCCCACCTTCCCTATCCCACCCCTCTAGGTGGTCACGAAGCACTGAGCTGATCTCCCTATGCTATGTGGCTGCTTCCCACTATCTATCTATTTTATATTTGGTAGTATATATAAGTTCATGCACTCTCTCACTTCGTCCCAGCTTACCCTTCCCACTCCTCTTGTCCTCAAGTCCATTCTCGATGTCTACATCTTTTTGTTTGTTTGTTTGTAATTTTAACTCTTTATTTGAGTATAATTGCTTTACAATGGTGTGTTAGTTTGCTGCTTCTCACTAGCTATCTGTTTTACATTTGGTAGTATATATAAGTCCATGCCACTCTCTCACTTCGTACCAGCTTACACTTCACCCTCCCCATGTCCTTAAGTCCATTCTCTACTTCTGCATCTTTATTCCTGTCCTGCCCCTAGGTTCTTCAGAACAATTTTTTTTTTTTTTTTAGATTCCATATATATGTGTTAGCATACGGTATTTGTTTTTCTCTTTCTGACTGACTTCACTCTGTATGACAGATTCTAGGTCCATCCACCTCACTACAAATAACTCAATTTCGTTTCTTTTTATGGCTCAGTAATATTCCATTGTATATATGTGCCACATCTTCTTTATCCATTCATCTGTTGATGGACACTTAGGCTGCTTCCATATCCTAGCTATTGTAAATAGAGATTCAGTGAACACTGTGGTACATGACTCTTTTTGAATTATGGTTTTCTCAGGGCATATGCCCAGTAGTCAGATTGCTGGGTTGTATGGTAGTTCTATTTTTAGCATTTTAAGGAACCTCCATACTGTTCTCCATAGTGGCTGTATCCATTTACATTCCCACCAACAGTGCAAGAGAGTTCCCTTTTCTCCACACCCTCTCCAGCATTTATTGTTTGTAGATTTTCTGATGATGGCCATTCTGACTGGTGTGACGTGATACCTCATTGTAGTTTTGATTTGCATTTCTCTAATGATTAATGATGTTGAGCATCCTTTCATGTGTTTGTTGGCAATCTGTATATCTTCTTTGGAGAAATGTCTATTTAGGTCTTCTATCCATTTTTGGATTGCATTGTTTGTTTTTTTGATATTGAGCTGCATGAGCTGCTTGTAAACTTTGGAGATTAATCCTTTGTCAGTTGCTTCATTTGCAACTATTTTCTTCCGTTCTGAGGGTTGTCTTTTCATCTTGTTTATGGTTTCCTTTGCTGTGCAAAAGATTTTAAGTTTCATGAGGTTCCATTTGTTTATTTTTTATTTTATTTCCACTTCTCTAGGTGGTGAGTCAAAAAGGATCTTGCTGTGATTTATGTCATAGAGTGTTCTGCCTGTGTTTTCCTCTAAGAGTTTGATAGTGTCTGGCCTTACATTGAGGTCTTTAATCCATTTTGAGTTTATTTTTGTGTATGGTGTTATGCAGTGTTCTAATTTCATTCTTTTACATGTAGCTGTCTAGTTTTCCCAGCAACACTTATTAAAGAGGCTGTCTTTTCTCCATTGTATACTCTTGTCTCCTTTATCAAAAAAAAGGTGACCATATGTGTGTCGGTTTATCTCTGTGCTTTTTATCCTATTCCATTGATCTATATTTCTGTTTCTATGCCAGTACCATACTGTCTTGATTACTGTAGCTTTGTAGTATAGTCTGAAGTCAGGGAGCCTGATTCCTCCAGCTCCGTTTTTCTTTCTCAAGATTGCTTTGTCTATTCAGGGTCTTTTTTGTTTCCATACAAATTTTGAAATTTTTTGTTCTAGTTCTGTGAAAAATGCCATTGGTAGTTTGATAGGGATTGCATTGAATCTGTAAATTGCTTTGGGTAGTATAGTCATGTTCACAATGTTGATTCTTCCAATCCAAGAACATGGTATATCTCTCCATGTGTTTGTATCATCTTTAATTTCTTTCATCAATGTCTTATAGTTTTCTGCATACAGTTCTTTTGTCTCCTTAGGTAGGATTACTACTAGCTGTTTTATTCTTTTTGTTGCAATGGTAAATGAGAGTGTTTCCTTAATTTCTCTTTCAGATTTTTCATGATTAATGTATAGGAATGCAAGCAATTTCTGTGCATTAATTTTGTATCCTGCTACTTTACTAAATTCATTGATTAGCTCTAGTAGTTTGCTGGTAGCATCTTTAGGATTCTCTGTGTATAGTATCATGTCATCTGCAAACAGTGAGAGTTTACTTCTTCTTTTCCGATTTGGATTCCTTTTATTTCTTTTTCTCCTCTCATTGCTGTGGGTAAAACTTCCAAAACTATGTTGAATAACAGTGGTGAGAGTGGACAACCTTGTCTTGTTCCTGATCTCAGGGAAATGGTTTCAGTTCTTCACCATAGAGAATGATATTGGCTGTTGGTTTGTCACATATGGCGTTTATTATGTTGAGGTTAGTTCCCTCTATGCCTACTTTCTGGAGGGCTTTTATCATAAATGGGTGTTGAATCTTGTCAAAAGCTTTTTCTGCATCTACTGAGATGGTCATATATTTTTTCTCCTTCAATTTGTTAATATGGTGTATCACATTGTTTGATTTGTGTATGTTGAGGAATCCTTGCATTCCTGGGATAAACCCCGCTTGATCATGGTGTATGATCCTTTTAATGTGCTGTTGGAATCTGTTTGCTAGTATTTTATTGAGGATTTTTGCATCTATGTTCATCAGTGACATTGGCCTGTAGTTTTCTTTCTTTTTGACATCTTTGTCTTGTTTTGGTATCAGGGTGATGTTGGCCTTGTAGAATGAGTTTGGGAGTTTTCCTCCCTCTACTATATTTTGGAAGAGTTTGAGAAGGGTAGGTGTTAGCACTTCTCTAAATGTTTGATAGAATTTGCCTGTGAAGCCATCTGGTCCCGGGCTTTTGTTTGTTGGAAAATTTTTAATCACAGTCTCAATTTCAAGTGCTTGTGATTGGTCAGTTTATATTTTCCCTTTCTTCCTGGTTCAGTCTCAGGAGTTTGTGCTTTTCTAAGAATTTGTCCATTTCTTCTAGGTTGTCCATTTTATTGGCATATAGTTGCTTGTAGTAATCTCTCATGATGCTTTGTATTTTTGCAGTGTCAGTTGTTGCTTCTCCTTTTTCATTTCTAATTCTATTGATTTGAGTCTTCTCCCTTTTTTTCTTGATGAGTCTGGCTAATGGTTTATCAAATTTGTTTATCTTCACAAAATCAGCTTTTAGTTTTATTGATCTTTCCTATCATTTCCTTCATTTCTTTTTCACACTTTCTTTTCAATCTTTATTCTTTTCTAGTGTATGCATATAAGGCTAAAATTTAGTTTCTCTCTTTAATGTTTTTACTTTATGACACATGCTCTGATATGTAGTGCTGAATTAATCATCCAATTTCACATACTTTCTACTCTTCATCATTATTTTTTCTTTGATACATGAAAAATTAAGAATATATATAAAATTTCAAAATGTTGAGAGTTTTTGGTCAACTTTTTGTAAAAGATATATGATTTTATGACTCGATAGTGAGCGGTTGTGATTAGAAGAGTATTAATTCTCTGTTATTTGTTGAGATTTGTCTTGTGACCATATGTACATGCTTAATCTTTTACAATTATCCTTCTTTCACTTGATAAAAGTTTGTTATCTAATCGTGTATGTGGAAAGCATTGTAGGTTTTAATAAGTGATCTTTTAATGGAGCTTATCAAATTGGAAGATTACAATTTTCTACGTCCTTCAGAATATTTGGTTGTCTCCACTCTCAATTACTGAGATTAATCATTGTAGCTTAATCAGTTTTTACTTGGGGTATTGTCAATTTTTGTTTTATATATTTTAATGCTCTTATTAGGTGCATACATATTTAAAGTTGTTATATCTTCCTGTAGAATATTTGGTTTTATGTGGTGATTATATACTTAACCTTACATTTTTTTTTACCTCAGTCTGTTTTGTCTGATACTGCCATAACTCAAATAGCTTTCCTTTAGTGAATATCTTCATGTTATATCTTTTTCCACCCCTTCACTTTCAAAATTTTTGTGCCATTATGTTTTATGCATGTCTCTGGGAAAGATCGTAAGTGTAGATTTTTTTCCTAATCTGTTTTTTAACAAAGAGAAGTGTCAATTTCCAATATCTTCGATTATTGATATTTGGAATTATTTCTACTATCTTATTTTGGGCTTTCAATAAGTAATGTTTTTCTTTGCTTTTTATCCCCTATCCTATCATATCTTCTATTATATTTATCATGCTTTCTTTATTCTCTTCTTTTTACTCATTTGGAATTTATAAATCCTGTTTCTATTATTGTGTTGACTACTCTTGAATTCCCACATTCTTATTTTATAGCAATGTTTTAAGTTAATTAGCTTCCCTATCCTCCTGTGGAATCATACAAAGACCTTAGAATACTTTAAGTCTGATCTTGCCTCTCTCCTCTTCACCACTGTCCCAAACACATCTGTTTTATTGACCAGTGTTTTGGTGCAAACTTTTTAACACTCCTAAAATTTAATACTGTTATAATAATAGTTTTATTCATTCAGTTCTTATTTAGATTTACTTGTTTCTCTGCTCATTGTTGTTTCTTGCCATTCTTACCTTTTATGTTCAATTTCTTTCGTCCTCTGAAGTTCATCTTTTAGTAGCTCCTTCACTGAGATTCTGAAACTGCTAAACATCTTAAGCTTTGTTTGTCTGAAAACTTATCATACCTTCATTCTTGGGAAATGTTATTACATTATTTTCTGGTCTCTCATGTTGCTGGTGTTAAGTCTGCATAAGTCTAACTTCTGTGTCTTTGTAGGTGATTTTTGTTTTCTCTGATTTGCTATCAAAACATGCTCTTCACTTTTGGTGTTTTGTAATTTCACTATGATGTGTCTATATCTAGATTTTTAAAAAATCCTGCTTTGGATGGACTTGTGATTCCTAAATCTGAATATACATGTATTTCATCAATTCTGGAATATATTCAGCCTTTTCTGTGTAGTTTTTGCCTCTCCCAATTTCTCTTGTCTCTCTTTCTAGAACTCTTATCAGATGTATATTTTTATTTATTTCCCCTCTGTCCTGTTTTGTATTTTCTCTCTTTATAAGTCTCTCTGTTGAATTTTGGAAATTTCATCCATTCTGCATCTTAACCTGTCTACTGAAATTTTTAGTTTAATTAATTTTTCGTAATTTCTAAAGGCTCTCTTTAATTTTTTCAAGACTATTTCTGGTGTTTTAAAATTTTTATTGTGCTTTGTTCTGTTTTCATGTGTTTGAAACATATTTTTAATTTTTTAATCATTTAAAAAAATGCTTTCTTTATAGTTCACCATATAGTTTTATGACCTGAAGTTCTTTGTGGTCTAATTCAGTTATCTATTTTTATGCTGATTCTCACTTTTAGTGTGTATTGTTTTCTTGTATGTTTTATAATTTATATGAAAGTTTGACCTCTTTAGGACTTCATTATGGAAATTCTGTGTGCCCGGACTGAAAATGTGTGCATTCAAAGTGATTTTTTTTTTCTTGTTTTGATCAGGTGCCCCAGGGTTATCTTCCTGTAACTAAATTTATTGTAAATGCTTTACCTGGGTTCTTAAGACCAAGCTGGTAATGTAAATTCCAACCCAAACCTCAAAATGTTCTGGCCCATGTTTGAAAATTACTTTTTCTTTCTCAAATCTATGAATAGATAGGCATGCATCTTTGTTATCCCCCATTGCTAGTGAATGATTCCTTTCTATACCACAGTTCCACTAATATTATATCATTTCGAGGATCCTAAATTTGTGAAGGCATCTCATGTCAGATATCCTGCCTCATGCAGATTCAAGGCCTCGTTTGCTATCCTTGCATAGATGTTAGAAATCTAATTTCTTAGATACTAAGACCAGTGACCTGCCTTCTGCACCTGTATTTTTCTGGCATCTATGGATTTCTTTTTATTTATTAGGAGTTCTTCATGTAAATAATGTTCTTAAATATTCTGTAATTTCTAGGAGTTTGCGAAAGGTTATCCAGAGCAGTGTTCTCTAACAGTTTTCACACCCAGGCACATAGAGAAAATAATATGTGTACACTTAGGCAAGATGATATCTATGCAGAATTTTGGAGTACCTGGGGAATGTTTGGAGGATGACTATATGAAGCTTGGTGAAAAAAATTAACACATAATTTTTGAATGAAACAAAAAATATATACAGAGGATATCAAATGCTAAAATTTTTTTAATCTTCAATTTTTTAATTGAAACACTTGAGTTTTTGTCCATGCACATTCCATTTTTATATGAGGTTTTGACTTCTGAAATGGATATATGCAATTCCTGATCAAGACTTTTCAATGATGATCTATTCAAAGTCTTAATAGTCAGCCATTAATGAGAAACTGTTCACACAATAAAATGATAAAATTTTTAAACTCTTCAAACATTTAAACCATATGAAATTATATTAAAGTAACAGTTCTCCTTTTTTCATTCATAATTGAACTGTTTAAATTTCTTGTGAAAAACAAGTGATGGTAAGACAGGAATAAAGACACAGACCTACTGGAGAATGGACTTGAGGATATGGGGAGGGGGAAGGGTGAGCTATGACAAAGCGAGAGAGAGGCATGGACATATATACACTACCAAACGTAAGGTAGATAGCTAGTGGGAAGCAGCCGCATAGCATAGGGATATCAGCTCGGTGCTTTGTGACTGCCTGGAGGGGTGGGATAGGGAGGGTGGGAGGGAGGGAGATGCAAGATGGAAGAGATATGGGAACATATGTATATGTATAACTAATTCACTTTGTTATAAAGCAGAAACTAACACACCATTGTAAAGCAATTATACCCCAATAAAGATGTTTAAAAAAAAAAAAAGAAAAACAAGTGATGTTAAAATCTAACCAAACTTTCAATACTACAATGATTTAAGATAATGAAACATTTTAGAATAATGATGACCCTCTAATTTGCAGAATGTGCATGCCTATTTAGAATAGTCCTTGGGACTAGCTTGGACACCATTAAGTAGAAATTTTACTCCTGACTGGACAAAAGTATTGGATATATGGGAAGATAGAGAATCAAGGCCACTGTCTGAGACTGCATGCAGGCTTCTCATTACACCCTCAGCAACACTGGACCACTCCTTGGCCTACACCTGGAATGGAGCTCTTGAACTCCTCCACAGCACCACAACCCCCTTACTAAGGATGGGCAGAGCCCCAGGCCTCACACATGGCTACCTTGAGAGCTTGTGCTACAGGTCACCATTTGCAAAGTTTCAATATAGAGCATCATATTACTGAAACAAGAAGCCTGGATTAAAATTTTAAATAGAGAGAAGAGAGAAAAATAAATAATGGAAGGAAGGCAGTAAGGCAGGCAGGCAGGCAGAAAGGAAGGAAGGAAGGAAGGAAGGAAGCTGTAAAGAACTAAAAGATCCAGTTTCATTGAAGATAAGGGGGAAAATCTCAATAAATAGTGAATACCTATTCTTATCTAGATGCAATGTTACAGGTGATTACTTATGTAATCTCACAGATTTTTATAAAAACTTTGTTAGGATGGTATTATCATCTGAATTCCAGATTGATTTTTAAATCAATATCAAAATGAATAATCATCTTGCCTAAGCTCACAGAACCAATGGGGAACTGGCTTTCAGTCTGAGATATATCTATCTGGAAAGTCCATGATCTTATTCTCTTGAGTCAGTGGACTTGGTTCAAATTCTAGCTCTACTACTAACTATTATGTAATTTTAATTTACTTAATCTCAATACCACTTGTCTCATCCATAAATAAGAGGTAATGAATAGTCCCTGTCTCAAAAAGTTCATTATCCTCAAAACAAGTGAGATAATGCATCAGATATCAGCTTGGAGTGAGGTCCAGGCATCTCTAGTACTTAAAAGCTATCCAGGTGATTCTAATACACAAAACACTGAAACTATGAGTGCTTAACTTAGAATTTGGTGCATAGAAAGTCTCAGAAGTTATTTTTATAGTTGTTGCTGTTACCATTACCTCATGGATACAGTTTCATCTGATGTATTTTGAGTATATAACTGACAAATAGCTAGAAAATATGGAAAGCCAAGATTTCCTGCACTGCTTACTTCCAAATACCTTTGATTCTCACAACCACATGCTGCCTTACTAAGTAAGCTAGAAAACATTTTTAAAAATGCACAGGTGGAGAATAATAAAAGACTGTTCAGGAATTCTCTGGCAGTCCAGTGGTTAGGATTCTGCACTTTCACTGCCAGGGTCTGGGTTCGATCCCTGGTTGGGAAACTAGGAACTAAGATCCTGCAAGACGTGCAACCAAAGGGAAAAAAAAAAAAGGCATACTTATTGTCCAGACACTTAAGATTTAAGTCCTAGGTCTACCAGTTAATAGTTCTGGGATCTGGGGGTGGGGGGTAAGCCAGTTAGCCTTTATTAGATTCAATTTCCTCATGTCTAAAATTGGGCTAAAATAAACAACTTTTGTTTATGGATAGAGAAGCTAAATAATATAGCATATTTTAAACACCTGAGAAAATTTCTGGCATGTATTAGGATATGAATGATCAATAAATATTCCACTTTTTAATTTCTTTATTCCAACTTCACATATACACATTATTTCTGTATTAGATTTCCCCCTGCATTTAGCATTAGTCTAGATCCTGAAAGTTCACCATGGCTTCCGGGTTCACTGGAGATGGATCTGACACCTGGAATCTCAGAAGAAAAAAGGGGGATTAGGCCCTGTGAGGTTCAAAGGCCATTTGTCCCCTTGATATTGATTTTCTTAAAACAGACAGTAGCCAAGACCCTGGCAGAAGTAATTGAACTGACAACAGGCAGGTCCAGGTTATTAATAATGGAATAGTCTTGGACATTCTTGATGACTTAATTTAATGACTGAAAGGAGTTCTGAAACTGAAATGCCTGGAGATGGGGTCAATGGCTAGGTCTCTGAGGAGAAAAGAAAACATGAGTTATTCCTAAGAAGTTATTTCATAAAACAAAGCATTTTATGGTAGTCCCAAATATGAGGCCAGAGGAAATGGTTTTGATTTTCTGTTTTTAAAGGAAAATGAAATTTTAAAGGCTTGAAAAATTGCCACTATATTTATATTTATTTTTGCCCTTATTTTGGAAAATAGACTTGGTTAGAGTTATGGCATTTGAACTTTAGTGAGTAACTCAAGGGTAGAGATCTTGGATATCTTAACTTTTTTATCCCTTGGATTCAAATATCAGTTCTCCATTTTTTAATTGCATGGCTCAAGACAAGTTAGTTAATATCTCTGAACCTCAGTTTCCACATCTGTAAAATGGAAATGTTAATATTTTTATTATAATTATAAGAGAATATTTAAAAAATTTTAAGTGTATAAAATTTCTGGCACTTGACATTAATACCTCACACAATAAACATTTGTTCAATGAAATAATACATGAATTTTGATGCTTCTGTCTTCCACTGCCTCTGGATAGAAAAGCCAGCCTATGGTTAACCTTTTGCAAGCTTTTCATTTTCTCTGACTATTCAGGCTGCCCTTGCCCTGAACATCATCCTCTCTCCTTTGGACTGTTTCAGTGGTCATTTAATGTCTTTTAACCCCAGTTCTCTTTCCTTTCCCAATCTCTCCTCCCCACTGTGACAAAGCTGTTTATTAAAACAAAGACCTGATCTCTTTTTAATATACTACCCTTCTGGAAGGGCTTTAGTCATCTAAAACATTCCACTCCCCCATTTTAAAGGTGAGAACCAGAGAGGGAAGGAGCTCACCCAAGTGTCTGTGCTACTATAAACTGATACTGAGATTAGGGTTGAGCTCAGTACTCCTGGCCCCTAGCAAAAGATAACAAAGGGGAAGCAGACATATATCCTTTAGTTCTAATCAAAGGGGTGCTGAGCAGTTACAAATTTTTTAGTTTCAATTTTGCACTAAGTTGTTATCTTTAGTTTTGTTGAACTTCAAACGCACTACTGTTACTATAATGATAATATTATTCATTTCCATGGAAATTCTAGGTGAGCCTAAGAGAGAGGGCACAATTAATAATGATAACTAAAACTTATATAGCTTTCACTATGCACCAAGCATGGTTCCAAACACTGTACTTTTATTAAATTATTTAATTCTCATCAGTAATTCTAGGTACCATTACTATCCCAATTTTTCAGATAAGGAAACTGAGGCACAGAAAGATTTAGTAGCTTGGCAAAGTCACGCATTGAGAGTGGTAGAGTGGGATTAAAACTCAGGCTTCCAGGTTCTAGAGTCTGTGTTCTTAACTACTATGTTAAGCTAGCAGATAAGCTAGCAGAAACATATTGAATTTCTGTGAACGCCATTTATCCTCACTATGCTGGTAGTTAGTCCATATGGTTTCCTATAACCCTGCTTATTACTTCCAGTCCTAATTATCAGGAAGTTGCAACTTGAATAGCATAGTCTTCTGATAAACTTTTCCCTCTTTCTTTTTCAGAGAGTCATTTTCAACATTGTTAACTTCAGCAAAACTAAAAGTCTTTATAGAGATGGGATGGCCCCTATGGTGAAATCTACCAGCAGACCAAAATGGTAAGTGACCCACAGAATGGGACCTCCTTCTGACTGGGGAATTTGACCCAGGGCTCGAGTTTATCTGCTGTATGGCTAGGGCTTAGTCTCACTAGCACTAAGAAGAGTTAGATGAGTTTCTGGATGGCCATTATCTGGGCTCTAGCTACTGCTCTTTGAGAACGTTGGACTAGAAAACATGGTCCCATGTTTGGAGTCACTAGCATTCTATTATGCAGGAAGGTACAGTCGGTTATTTGATAAACTCCCTGTCCTGTTTGCCTTTTATCATGATATATTTGGAAGCATAATTAAGTTGATCCCGTTCCTTTCTTTTCTAACCTGGGCATACATATTGTACAGTAACCTAGGAGGACATCAGGAGCTACAGTTTAGAAGATATCCCTTGGTTTGCTTGTTTGTTGTGGTGTTTTGTATAGATGTTGTGTGGGTTTTTTGGATGTTAAAGTTCTATTTGTCCCATTGCTATAGTGTGGATGAAGACAGTTGTATAGGATTACTTAATAATAGTAATGATGATGATGATGATAATGATGTTAATAATAACTACTGTCACTTACTGAGAGAGCCCACTCTTTGGCAGATGTTTAATATTTGCTGTTACTAGTCTCACAAAATTTTTGCAAGGGACATTTTAAATATCCCTATATTACAGATGACGAAATTGAGGCTAGGATAGGTTAAGGACTTTCTCATGACCATAGATAGTAAGGGGAGGAGCCTGTGTTATTGTTATTATCCCACACTGACATTCAAACCAATTAATTTCTTCATCCATTCATTCATGTATTCATTCAACATTGATTGCACCAAAATGAGAGTCTTTAAAGACAGAAACCAAGTGTTATTCATCTGTCACACAGGAGATGTTAAGTGAATGCTTTTGAATTGAACTGAATTCATGATGAGAATTTACATGTAAAGTGCCTGGCACTTGCTTAGTGCTCAATAAATGTCATCTATTATTGATAGTATAATGTAGAATACTATACAAATTCCAGGAATTGTTAATATTATTCTAGCTTTGATACCTGTTCAAATATTAATGACTAGTGAGAAGATCATTTCCAAGTACCTATATTTATAGAAAGCTAGCAATTCATAAATATTGAATTGTGCTTTTATGTAAAAAAGATACTTGGCAATTTTCTATAAATGCTGGGCTGAGAAACTCAGGTTTGTAAAAGTGTAGGCATTTGATGATGATAATGAAAACTCTTTATTAAAAGATAAAATTATCTTCCTGGGCCTGAGTTTTACTTTACTAAATCAAGTTAACTCTACTGCTGTTCCTCAGTTTCCTTTTGACATTGGGATCTGAACAAGGGGTAGGCCTTTGCTTTGAGTCTCTGAATTCGGCCTGAGTGGATAATAACAGAGCACTTATTTCTGTTAATAGGCATGTGTGTAGATAGGTGCTTCAAACCTTGTCAACGAAGGATATCACTGTTGATCTGCTCACAAGGGCCTTAAAATAACATTGTACTTCTTTCACCAGGCTCTGTGTTGGGATCTTACATAACAGCAATAATCACCATTTGGTTTCCTCAAGTGTTCAGTTCTGGAGTCTTCTCTTTTTGTGTGCTTTTGAAAATCCTTTTGCCTTAATTATTTCATTTTGTTTTGTTTTGTTTCTCATGGACTACCATTTGGGTCCCCTCTGTCAGGGCTCTTGACAAGCTTTTGAAATATTAATGAGTCCCTGTATTTATATTATAATGCCTTAGAAATAAGTTAGCGTTCTTATCCAATGTTGGCAGGCTCTCAGCAGCCTCTGTTATCCAGTCACTGGACTTCTCTAATCGTCTAAAAAGAGTTTAAAGTTTCAGAACCAAGTCTGGTGTAGTTGAAGCCAATAAGACACAAGGTACCAGAGTAAATCAAGTTGTTGATATGTCTAATCTCCCCTGTCTTTTGCTTTACCATCCCCTGACTTTGGATGGAAAGGTTTTTACCTTCCTTCACATTCCCTTTTCCTCAAGCAAGACATTTGGATATTTATTTACTTGATAGGACTTTACTGAGCACCTTAATGTGCTATGCACTATAGATATTGGGCATATACAGGATTAATGTGACAGAAACGATCTGTTCCCAAAGAGAACTTTCATTTTAGAATTTTATTAACTGATCTCTGCAGGCCATAATTGTTACCCTTCTTTCTACTGTTTTTTTCTGAAGATCATTTCTGTACCTTTGGTGCTTTCTGCCTAGGACTTTCTTCCATTTCTTTGTTGATTCCCAGTATGAGAACCTGTCTTCCAGTAATCATCATCCTAAATGTACCCAGGGTAACATAAGAAGTGATGTGACTGTTTAGCTCTCAGATTATTAGATTTTACTGGTCCTATGGAGTTCCGCAATTTAGGATTCTAAACAGTGTCCTGACTCGAGGCTGACAATTGCCATACAGGTCTCTTGTCTTCTCTAGTGTCTTCCTAATTCTAGTTTCCCCAATACCAGGGCAACCACCATAATAAAAGGAGAAGTAATGGATACTCTTCTTGTCTAGGGGCTTTACCTATTTTAATATTACAAATAGGCATTGGAAATATTCTTACCTCATGACAAACATTAAAAGCCCTAAATTTCCTGGATGAAATATATACCAAATTGGGAAAATAAACTTTCTTCACATTTTCAAGTTGAAATAAACATTCGTCTTCACCTGTCATAGAGGGCTGTAACTGATTCCAAGCAAAGATGCCTTCAGAACTTAGCATGGGTCTGGTAATCAATTAGTTGTAGAAAGCAAATAAGCAAAAGAAGCAACTAAAAAGCCATTATGCAAATAAATATATGATCACTCAAGTCTGTTCTGCCTTGAGGAGATAAAATCAGCATACCTAGCAGCAAAGTGGAGAAACTGAAAGATTCAGAAGTTTTCTGCCTATTTTAGTTCATTCTAATTCTGTTTACATATTAGACTTATAGGGATTGTTGGTTGTTGGGACTCTGTAGCATGAAGTTTTTTCAACCATAACTGATTAATATTTTTTAATATTGTCAAAGGCTGAAATTTCTATGTGCTAGACACTGTTGGAAACCAGCATTACAAAACAGCCAATATTTGTATCCTCACCTATGCAGAAACTAAACCTAGGATATTTACACAGCTAGTAAGTGGTGGCATTAGCTAGAGACCTCAGGACTCTACCTTTACTGTTCCTCCCATATTCCATGCATGGAAAGGGTAGAGAAGGGGGCACAAAGAAGCAGCGTGTAGCATGCAGCTGTGTGGCCTTTGGTAGATCTGAAATAACTTCTCTGATTGATTTGTGCATTGTAGTAGATTGAGGAGATTGGACTATATCTAAGATGTAGCTTTCATGTAACACATTGTTATGAAGCATCTAACTTTGTGCTAGGTACTGGGGTGATAAATATGAATATGACCTGGATTATATCTTTAAAATTTTATTTTTTAGGGGTTTAAATGAAACAGAAACATAAATAGGCACAATGTAAGGAGCAGTACTAAAGACCACTAGGGAGGTATATAAAATGTGCTGTGGATTAGAGATGAAGAAAATAATACTATTAGGACTTGGGGAGAAAGGGAGAAGCTTCTGGGGCAGGTGGTATTTCAGCTAGATCTTGAGGAAATTGGACAAGAACAAAATTAAGGAAATGGGATTCCAAATGCAAGATATAACTTGATGAGCCATGATACCTCTTTTACGAGCCTCAGTTTCCTCAGTGTAAAAAGTGCATAATAATACTTTCTTACAGAGTTGTTATGATAAATGTGAAATGGATGTGTAAATACTTTTTAAAGTCTCAAGGATCTTATTAATTCAATAAATTTATTTTCCTCTGTCTCACCCAAGACTGACTGAATGAGTGTTATTCCTTCTTTCCTTCCCTTTCTCCTTCCTTCCCTCCCTTCCTTCCTTTATTCTTTTCGTCCTTCCTTAAGCTTGTCAATAAATGCTAAGCAGTTACAATGGACCAGGAATTATGTAAGGTATTGGAGTAAAACAAGAGAAATATGATTACTGTTCTCATAGAGCTCATAGTCTACAGGGCTAGACATTAAATATGTAACTTTTGATAAATGTGATAACTGTTAAAATGGGATAATTCAGCATGCATGGAAACTATTCATCATGCTATATAGCATTTAAGACTTAGACTGCTTCAAGGATAAGAGACCTTCCTTAGGAATGTTATTTGTGCTGAGAGCTACAAGATCAATAAAAGTTACATCATAGTGGGTGGAGGTATGTGTGAAGTGATAGAATGTGTTTGACGGCCAAGAGTTGAAACAGATCATTACACCTTTGATGAACAAAGAAAGGACAATGTGATTGGAGTATGAAATTCTAAGGAGAAAGTCTGGAGAGGTAGGTGTGAGTGAAACTGATGTGAGCCTTGTAAACCGAGATAAAGAGTTGGACTTGATTCTGAGGGCAATGTAAAGAAATTGAAGGGATTAACCAAGAGCCAGGACATGATTGGCATTTTATAAAGATTAGTCTTATTTCTGAATAGAGAATATCTTGGAGAGGAAGACAGTTGTTTAGAGATTTTTTGCAATACCTTAAGCCAATGATGGATTAGAAGGGTAACGGTAGTGATGAAAACAAGTGGATGGATTTGAGGGTTAACAGAGGTTGAATAAACTTGTCTGTGATTGACAGGCTGTGGTGGGTAAAATAAAGTGGGGGTGGGGGGGTGTCCTGCATGACTCCCAAGTTTTCTGGAATAGGTAACGGAAGGGATGGTGGTGCCATTTACTGAAGATAGGGGCCATGGGACGAGAGACAATTTTGGCAGATTTGGTTGGATAGGGGATATGATGAGCTTAGCCTTGGAATCATTTAGCTAGAAGTGCCTGGGAGATATCTAAGCAGAGATGTCAAGTAGGCAATAGGGTATATTGATAAGCAACTCAAGACATGAATATGGAGGTGCATATTTAGAAGTCATAAGCCTGTAGATGATAACCAGAACAGTGGGAACAGATGTGATCCCCCAGGGAGGTCATATGTAGTGAAAAGAGATGATTAGGACAGGGCTCTGAGAAATCCCCATTTAAAGGTCAGGAACAGGATGAGAAGCACAAAAGAAGATGAGAGGGACCGGCCAGAGAGTAGGAAAAAAAACAAGAAACTGTGGTGTCATGAAACCGAGGAGACAAAAAGGAGTGGCTAACACTGCCAACTGCTACTGAGGGGTCAAAGATAATTTAGGTTTTAAATGCTCAATGTCTATAGTGACATGGAGGTTGTTAGAGGCTTTGGTGAGTGTACTTTTAGTGATGTGGTGAGAGTTCAAGCCAGACTGTGTGAGTTGGGGGATAGAGAAAGTGTGAAGAAATGGAGACCATAATTATGGACAGTTCTTTCAAAAGTTTGGCTACAAAAATGGAGGAAAGAGATACAAGCCCATGAGATAGACAGCAAGTAAACAAACGGTTAAAATATTCTTTTGAATTAAATGCAGTGATAGAGTTATGTACAAATAAGCAATAGATCTATATTCTCTATTCTTAACATAATGATAATCTTTAGCCTTATTCTTGTCAAAAAATGTCTAAAATTTTGAAATTAATTTTTTTCCTGAAATAATGGTGCTTTACTCTATTGTTACAAAATAATATTTTTGAAAAATTATAAATTCATGTATTAATAATTTGTAAAACAAATAAGTCATATACTTAAAATTAAATTACATCCCCTTGCCCACCCCCCATATACCTATCCTCTTTCCCTGCTTTATTTTTCTATGTAGCACTTATTTCCACCTTACAAATTATAATGCATTATTTTATTAGTGACCTCTCCCTCTATTAGAAAGTAAACACCATGAGAATAGCAATTTTTGTCATTTAAAGAATTCACTTCTGGGCCTTCCCTGGTGGTCCAGTGGTTAAGATTCCATGCTCCCAATGCAGGGGGCCTGGATTCGATCCCTAGTCAGGGAACTAGATCCCATATACTGCATCTAAGAGCCTGTATGCCGCAACTAAAGATCCCACACTCGGCAACTGAAGATCTGACATGCCACAACTAAGACCCTGCACAGCCAAATAAATAAATAAATATAAAAAAAAACTTTAAAAAATTCACTTCTGTATCCCTAGCATCTAGAACTGTGCCTGACATATAGTAGGTACTCAATAAATGTTTGTTAAACGAATTAATCCATTATCCCTGCACTAAACCTAACAATTACTTTTAATATTACATTTTCCTTTTTAGTTTATTTCCATGGAAACAATCAAATATATATACCCATTTGTATTCTGTCCTTTTCATTTAACATTATATCGAAGCAGTTTCTCATGTTTGATCCTAATGTTCATTATACCATAGTTGGAGAATGTTTTACCATTTTCAATATCACAAATTACTGTGTCATATTCCTATTGCTGGTCATTTAGACTGCCTATATATTGTTTTTCTAAAGTAGATACTATTATATAGATTTACATTTATTAAATTATTTTTTAGAATCAGTTCCTAAGAGAGAGATTGCAGAGTTAATGATTATAAGCTCCTGATATGCGTGCTCTCAGAATATGTTATATTCATATTGGTCTTTCACATATTCAATATTCATATTCAATATGAATATGTTATTATCATATTGGTCTTTCACTCTATCAGGTTTACTGCAATCTGGACAGCATTAAGAATTGACATTGAAAAAAAATGATTAATTTAGGAGATGTAATATGGTCCTTGTAGTTGTTTTGTTCTCATTTAAGTTTTATATTTTAAGTCTATTAGCATTAATGCAATGCCATAAAATCAAGTTTCCAAAAATAAATACATATCCATTAAAAAGAAAAGGCAAGACATTACAGACATCTGGTTCTGGGACAAGATGGAATAGATGCATATCTCCCTATTTCTTTCACTAAGTACAGCTAAAAACCATACACATTACTTATGGGAAAAACAGAGATGACTCTGAAAGGTGAAGAGATGAGGCAAGAATGGCAAGGTTTCTCAGGACCTGACAAATGATATAGTGGTGAGAACCTTGGGTTTTATTGTTGCCTCATAAATGCCAGAATGGTTGCTCAAGAAAGCAGCAACCTGGAAATGCCCACAGGCACAGAGAAAAGCCAAGCCTTCCCAAAAGCCTGTTCTGGCTAAGCAAAGGACAGGAAAGGGCAGCCTAGTAAGACAGAAAACTTTGAGACAATAATTGCCTACTCTAGCCAAACACTGTGGAAAAAACCTGTAGGCCCATCTTCTCCCCTTACAGCAAAGGTTGAGTGGGGAGCCTAGGCTTCCATTTTTGCTCCAAACCCCCAACCAGTTCATATCAGAGAAAAGTACAGAACTTGGACTGTTATTCCAGCTGGTCAGTAATGAATCCCTTTCACCTGTGACATCAGACCACATGAGGAATATGGATTTCCACCACCCACTTGTGGATGAGATCAATAGCAGAGTGCAGGGGAACAGAGACAGAATAAATGAATGTGAGGATGGAACAATAGAAGTTACCCATTCTGAACGATACAGAAAAAAATAGACCAAGAAAAATGAACAGAGCCTCAGAGACCTAATAGTCATGTCATTAGAATCAAAAGAAAAGAAGAGAGTGGGACTGAAAAAGTGTTTTAAGTGGAGGAAATCTTCTCAGGTTTGAAAAAAATACATAAACCTACAGATCCAAGAGACTGAGTGAACCCTAAACAGGAAAAACTGAGGGAAATCTATGCCAAGAAACATCATAATCAAACTTCTGAAAACTAAGCACAAAGAAAGAATCTTGAAAGTGTTGAATAATAAGAGGAAATATGCCAGAGGGAAGTGACATAATGTTTGTCAAATGCTGAGAGAAAAGAATTGTCAACCTTGAATTCTATATCTAGCAAAAATGTCTTTCAAGCATGAAGGGGAAATCAAGACATTCTAGATGAAAGAAAAACTAAGAATATTTGTCACCAGTAAACCTACTCTAAAAGAATGGGTAAAAGAAGTTCTTGAAACAGAAAAGAAATAATAAAGAAGGATTCTTGGACTATCCAAAAGGAAGAAACAGAAAGAGTGAAAATATGGGTAGATACAACAAAATTTCCTTTTTCTCTGTGTTCTCTAAATTATGTTTGATGTCAAAGCAAAAATTATAACATTTTCCAATGTTTTCAATGTATGTGGAGGAAATACTGAACACAATTATATTATATGTGGAGAGGTAAAAGGACTTAAAAGGAGGAAGTGTTTCTATACTTTTCACTCAAATTGGTAAATGTCAACACCAGTAGATTATGATGTTATGTATTCATATTATAATAGGATGATGAAGGAGGTGGGGTGGGTGTAACATAAAGGGGTAGCATCTGGGAGATCTTTGTTGTGGTAACATAATTCTGTATCTTGATTGTGTTGATGATTACATGTGATAAAATGGTATAGAACTATACACACACATTGTAGCAATGTAAATTTCCTGATTTGATGCTGTACTATAATTACGAAAGATGCAGCATTTGAGGGAAACAAAGTGAAGGGTATACAAGATCTCTCTGCACTAGTTTCACAAATCCATTAGAATCTATAATTACCACAAAACAAAAAGGTAAATCCATATTACTTAACTCTATTCCCCTCCCACAAAAAAAGCTCCCAAAGCATAAGAATAGTTTGAAGAATGTAAAAAAGTACAGAAGGATCTAAGGTTTCCAAGGGGTTGAAAGAGGGGTGGGAGAAAACATGGGGAGGGGCTTTTGAAGCCAGAGATGTAACAAAAGGAAAAACTCTAAAAAATTTAGTCTAGAATAGATCATGTAACCCAAGGAACTGTGGAAGTAGAAGTAGGGTAGTGGGGTGAGAGTAACATGGACTTGAGTCTATATTCCACCTCTGGGGAGGGGGTGAGGACAAGACGGCAGAATAGAAGGACCTGAGTTCACCTCCTCTCACAAATATACCAAAATCACAACTAACTGCTGAACATCCATTGACAGAAAAGGACTGGAACCCACCATAAAAGATATTCTACTTCCAAAGACAAAGAAGAAGTCACAGCAAGATGGTAGGAGGGGCACATGTGCAATACAATCAAATCCCACACCCACCAGTTAGGTGACCCACAAACTGGAAAATAATTATGTCACAAATGTTCTCCTACAGGAGTGAGAGTTGTTTTTCTGTTTTCTATTTTATTTTTTTATTTAAAATATTTTTTTTGGCCACGCTGCATGGCATGTGGGATCTTAGTTCCCCAACCAGGGATTGAACCTGCGTCCCCTGCATTGGAAGCATGTAGTTTTAACCACTTGACCACCACTGGAAATCCCAGGGTGAGAGTTTTGAGTCACATGCCTGTCCCGAGTCTTGAGTCTGGCATCAGGAGGAGGAGCCCCCAAAGCATTTGGCTTTGAAGGCCAGCACAGCTTGATTGCAGGAGCACCATAGGACTGGGGGAAGCAGAAATACCACTCTTGGAGGATGCACACAAGGTCTCGTGCACACCTGGACCCAGGGGAGAAAACAATGACTTCATGGGAGCCTGGGCCAGACCTGCTTGCTGGTCTTGGAGAGTCTCCTGGGGAGGCGGGGGGTGGCTGTGGCTCACTGTGGGGATGACACTGGTGCCAAAGGTACTGGGGAGTATTCACTGGTGTGAGCTGTCCTGGAGGCCGCCATTTTGATGCCAAGACTTGGCCCCACCCAACAGACCTTAGCATCCAGTGCTAGGATGCCACAGGCCAAATAACCAACAAGGCAGGAACACAGCCACACCCATCAGCAGACAGGCTGCTTAAAGTCTTCCTGAGACCATAGCCACCTCTAAACACACCCCTTGACACAGCCCTGTCCACCAGAGGGACAACACCAACTCCACCCACCAGTGAGCAGGCATCAGTCTCTCCCACCAGGAAGGCTATACAAGTCTCTTGGACCAGCCTCACCCACCAGGGGGAGACACCAGAAGTAAGAAGGACTACAATCATGTAGCCTGTGGTACTGCAAACACAGAAAATTAGACAAAATGAGACAGCAGAGGAACATGTTCCAGATGAAGGAACAAGATAAAACCCCAGAAGAACAAAGTAAAATGGAGGTAGGCAATCTACCTGAAAAAGAATTCAGAGTAACGATAGTAAAGATGATTCAAGATCTCAGAAAAAGAATGGAGGCACAGACCAAGAAGAACAAGAAATATTTAACAAAGAGCTAGAGGATTTAAAGAACAAACAAACAGAGTTGGACAATATAATAACTGAAATGAAAAATACAGTAGAAGGAATCAATAACAGGATAAATGAGGCAGAAGAATAGATAAATGAGCTGGAAAACAAAACAGTGGAAATCACTGCCACAGAACAGAATAAAGAAAAAAGTATGAAAAGAAATGAGGACAATTTAAGAGACCTCTGGGACAACATTAAATGCACCAACGTTCACATTAGAGGGGTCCCAGAAGGAGAAGAGAGAGAGAAATGGCCTGAGAAAATATTTGAAGAGATAATAGCTGAAAACTTCCCTAACGTGGGAAAGGAAACAGTCATCCAAGTTCAGGAAGTGCAAAGAGTCCCATACGGGATAAACCCAAGGAGGAACATGCTGAGACACATATTAATCAAATTGACCAAAGTTAAAGACAAAGAGAAATAGTAAAAGTAGCAAGGGAAAAGCAACAAATAACATACAAGGAAATCCCCCATAAGGTTATCAGCTGACTTTTCAGCAGAAACTCTGCAGGCCAGAAGGGAGTGACACAAAATATTTAAAGTGATGAAAAGGGAAAACCTACAACCAAGAATATTCTACCCAGCAAGGGTCTCATTGAGGTCTGACAGAGAAATCAAAAGCTTTACAGACAAGCAAAAGCTAAGAAAATTCAGCACTACCAAACCAGCTTTACAACATTGCTAAAGGAACTTCTCTAGGTGGAAAAGAAAAGGCCATGACTAGAAATACAAAAATTTGAATGGGAAAGCTCAGCAGTAAAGGCAAACATACAGTAAAGGTAGGAAATCATCCACACACAAACATGTCAAAATCAGCAGTCATGAGAAGAGGAGAGTACAAATGCCAGATATTGGAAATGCATTTGAAATTAAGAGACCAGCAACTTAAAACAATCTTGTATATATAGAAACTGCTATATCAAAGCCTTGTAGTAACCACAGACCAAAAATCTACAAGAGATATACACACAAAGACAAAGGAATCCAAACACAATGTAAAGATAGTCATCAAGGGACTTCCCTGGTGGTCCAGTGGCTAAGACTCCATGCTCCCAATGCAGGGGGCCTGGGTTCAATCCCTGGTCAGGGAACTAGATCCCACATGCCACAACTAAGAGTATGCATGCCGCAACTAAAGATCCCTTGTGCCACAAGGAAGATCCTTCATGCCACAACTAAGACCCAGCACAGCCAAATAAATAAATATTAAAAAAAAAAGAGGTAGTCATCAAATCACAAGAGAAGAGAACAAAAGAGGAAGGGAAGAAAAAAGACCTACAAAAACAAACCCAAAATAATTAACAAAATGGCAATAAGAATATACATATTGGTAATTACGTTAAATGTAAGTGGATTAAATGCTCCAACCAAAAGACATAGACTGGCTAAATGCATATAAAAACAACAGCCATGTATGTGCTCTCTACAATATGCCCACTTCATATCTAGGGACACATACAGACTGAAAGTAAGGGGATGGAAATAGGTATTCCATGCAAATGGAAATCAAAAGAAAGCTGGAGTAGTAATACTCATATCAGACAAAATAGACTTTAAAATATATTCCATCTCTGGGTCTACCACAAGCTCATGGAATGAATCATGAGTAAGTCATACAACCTCTCTGTGCCACCATTTCCTCACACAGGACCCAGCAAGGTTGTCCACTCTGGATGATCTTCACATTGTGTTTACTGGAGAGTTCTTAACCAGGCAAGGGTAGAACCCAGCCAGGATGCAGGACATTCTTTCTTATTTCCACCAGAGAAGATGTGCTTTTGTCCTCTTCCCTTATCAGTGATTCAGTTGAATTTTGTTTTAAAAAAGATATACGCTGATATCCCTCTCCCCTCTTTATAAAAGAGAGATTATTATCTACAGTCTTTCAGATGGGAAATAGAAACCAGAAGAAGACAGATGACTTGCTCCAAATCATACAGCAAGTAAATGCCAACAGAGCCTGGAGCCCATATGGGACTGAATTATAGGCCTATCACTTTCCTCACTGCTGCCACATTACCTTCAAATGAAGCTTGGAAACTTGGAGCTTGGTGACAACTTCTACCATCATCTAACCATTTAGTTTTATATAGTGCATCCTACCAACTGGAACTATCCAACAATGGAGGGCTGTCAGCATGTGGTGAGTTCTAGAGCTGCTTCAGCTGAAGGAGGATGGTTCCCTGTCAGGGAGAAGTGGAGGGGATTCGTGCTCCGGGAGGGAGAGTGGACCTATCAGTATCAGTGTTCCCAATTAAATTATTATAGTTACTGGTATATAGTATTATAGTTACTGGTATTGTTTTGACCTCAAAACTCAAATGGAAAGAAGCACAGAAGGGAAGAGGGAAGGAAAGAATCCATGCTACAATCCCAGTCATGGGACCATGAGACAAATGAGGAAACAAGAGAGCCGAAGAGAATTTGCTGATTAATGAACCAGAAGGTGGTGACTTCCAAGATCCCCTTAAACTCAAACTATGGCCTAAATTACTAGGATTTTAGGCTCTTTGTATGGAATTCAAGATTAATGCACATCATTCTGTCATAGACAGCTTTCAGACATTGTGCTTGGTTCTGTGATCCTCTCAGAACTTTGGAAAGGGTATCTATCACTTTCCCAATCTTACGAATGAGGATACTGAGGCTCAGATGATTAAGTAACTTGCTCTAATAGTTTAGGAAAGCTAGTAAGTGGCAGAGCTGGGACGTGAATACCAAGTCAATAATTTAAATCTTAGTCATTTTCCCTATTCTAATATAGTTGTGGTTAAGAGCTTAGTTATGGTTTGAAGTGGAGAGATCTGAAGTTGAACCTGGCTCTGTTGTGTCTGTCATGAGGACTTGCTCAAGGTCATACAGCAAGTAAGTGCAGTACAGAGCCTGGCATCCACGTGGGACTGACTAGCAGACCCATAATTTTCCTCAACCTGCCCCACTGCCTCTCTTTGCTTTTTCTCCAAGAAAAGGGGCTGACATGTAATAGCTTGGTGTATGAAAAAAAGCACTGGCTCTGCCGTCAAACAGTTGAAACTGAACTCAAATCTCAGATCGTGCCTTTGAGCAAAACCAATAATATTTACCATTTATTTACTTCAAATAATACAGATGGTGTGCTTAATATCCTGCCCAACATCCCAGAAGGAAGGAGTCTTAGTGATTACCTAGCCAAAAGCCCACATTTTGCACACGAAGAAACTAAGGGCCAGAGAAGTATTTGTCTAAAGACTCCAACTACTCTGTAAGAATTAGATTTAAACCCAGTACCTCTAACTCTTTGGGCACAATATGAAACAATCTGCCCAACAATTTATTGTTACAAAATGATTTTGCATCATGGTATTGTCATGATAGCTCCAGGAGGCAGGAAAGTCAGAGGTTATCACCTCCGGGTTGAGGAAACCCAGGCTCAGAAAAGGGTGTCATTACTACTCAGGGGCAGAGAGCAAAGCCTCAGCCCCAGATCTGTGTGACCCTTAGCCATGCTGTTTCCATTACCTACTCCTGACTGGTAGGGTGACCAACCAAACTGGTTTGCCTAGAAGTATGGGGTTTCCTGGGATGTAGGAATTTAAACTTTAGTTTTAAATTGAGAATTTCCTGGGAAAACCAAGACAAACTGGTCATCCAACTCCTGAGGGAGAGGCAGAAATGAAGACTCAGGGAGGTAACTCTAAAGACAGAACAGAAGAAAGACCCTGTGTTAATATTAGGAAGATAAAACCAAAGACCACAAAATAATATTGGCATAGTCCACTAATACTCTAATCAGTTTCGTCACTAATATTAATGTTATTACCAGTTACCCTTGAACATTTTCCTGTTAAATAATAGTACCAAGTATGTTTGCATTTAGGTTAGGTTTCAAAGTGCTCCCTTCCACCGTAGGTTAGGGATCACTAAGAAAACCTGAACATTTCCGTGAAAACTTACAATGGCATTATGTTAAAATGTCCATGTAGTTTAATATTTTAAGAATTGAAATATGTAGTAGAAAGAAATCAAGAATAGGAATCTAAAAATCTGAGTCCTAGTCCTGGCAATACTGTTCTGAGATTTAAACAATCAAAAAAGATCCATATTATGGAAAAATCTTTGTATAAAACGGTAGTCATTATACGGTAGTTGATAATGACAGAAACTCAAACTAACCTAAATGTCCAAAACCAGGAACATTATTAAGTAAATTATAATGTGTCAACTTGATGCAGTATTATGTAGGCATTAAAAAATAGTTTCCAAGCATTAGTAATAACATGGGAAAATGCTGATCTTATATAAAGTAAAAAAGTAGGGTATAATACTATATGTAATTGTTATAATAGTATGAAACCTATGTATGTATATATACAGTACATTAAATACACACATATATAATACTGTTAACTGGTGTCTATAGATGGTAGGATTATGGTAGAATTTTATTTCTTTAGAGTTTTTTATATTTTTAGATATTCTACAATTTTGTATTCTTGAAAAATCAAAGTAATATTTATTAAAAATAAAATAATAGTTTGTTAAATGATGTTAAAAATTGACTTACACTTGGGTTGAGTCATATCACTTTCCCGGGACTAAGTTTCCTCATCTTAGTAAAATGGATATAATGTACCCTATCCTTCTGACCCAGGGTATTATTTATATCAGTAAAGACAATGGGAGTGAGAGAGTAAGAGGCGTTTGGAAATACAGGCCATGACCAAGAGTCAGATTCTTATTAAGAGATGAGACAGGTGGACATGTAACCCTACCAAGTCACCTGTGGCAGTGGTGTGCTAGAGCTGCTCCTATCAGCTTGCAGAAGCTGATTATTAAGTTTTCAGCAATTTTGTGAGCTGCTTTTAAAACCATTGGTAGTTTTAGTTTGAAATCATCACATGTTTATATCATCAAAATTGAATCAGGCCATTAAGGTGACACCAGCACCTCTTGAGTGTTGTGAGAGGCTGAAGAAATGAATGGAAATGTAGATTCTTGTATATTCACAGGACTGTGTCTCATTTAGGTCTCCAAAAGGAAACAGACAGCACACCCAAGTTACGATAATTTGAGGGAGGTTTATTTATAAAGGCCTGTTGTATTAAGGATAGGTGGTGTGGAACCACAAAGGATAGTGCAAGAACCTGGGGCTAGAAACATCAGAATTGTTACAGGAGGGAGAGGTTACTGTAACCTAGAAAGAAAGAGTTGTATAGAATGGGCTGCTTTGAAGGCAGTAGTGACCTTCTATCAGGAAAAATAGCCAACCTTAGATGACATTATGGGAAGGGATCCAGAGAAATAAATACCTCTGCCTCCTTCCTGACTCTGATTTCTTGCTAGATGTCCCCATTGGAGGACCTAAACAGAAGCCAGAATCACAGAATGCAGTTGATGTAATCTATAGAGGTCAGCCATGTCAGGCAGAGAAAAGGGTAAATAAGGATGAAGAGTGTTACAGAGGGGCAAATGGAATGTAGGCAGCACAGTTTAATTTCAGTTTCAGTTTCCAGCTGACACTGACTTGAGTCCTTGTTTTCCTATGAAAAGGTATATAATAATACCCTACTTTTCAGGATGGTTTTGAAGATTTAATAGAACACGTGAATCACCTTACTGGAAGCACCTGATGTACAGTAACGTGTCCAGAAATAGTGGCAATTATTATTGTACTATATTACTTCATATCATTGAGCTTTATTTCTCTTATCAACAAAATAGATAAAATACTACTTGCTGCCCAATGGTTATTGTAATTATAAACATTAACCTTAGGGTGTAAAAACACTCTGTAAGATATGATGCTTCAAATAATATTAAATATAAGATGGACCCTATACTCTTTATCAGAACTGAAAACTCAGCTTTCTGTTTCTAGATCCATCACGCCTTTCTCTACCTATAGAAATCCTACCCAAGTGTTCTTTTTTTTTTTAACATCTTTATTGGGGTATGATTGCTTTACAATGGTGTGTTAGTTTCTGCTTTATAACAAAGTGGAATCAGTTATACATATACGTATGTTCCCATATCTCTTCCCTCTTGCGTCTCCCTCCCTCCCACCCTCCCTATCCCACCCCTCCAGGTGGTCACAAAGCACCGAGCTGATCTCCCTGTGCTAGGTGGCTGCTTCCCACTAGCTATCTACCTTACGTTTGGTAGTGTATATATGTCCATGCCTCTCTCTCACTTTGTCATAGCTCCTGCTTCCCCCTCCCCATATCCTCAAGTCCATTCTCCAGTAGGTCTGTGTCTTTATTCCTGTCTTACCCCTAGGTTCTTCATGACATTTTTTTTTCTTAAATTCCATATATATGTGTTAGCATACGGTATTTGTCTTTCTCTTTCTGACTTACTTCACTCTGTATGACAGACTCTACGTCTATCCACCTCATTACAAATAGCTCAATTTCATTTCTTTTTATGGCTGAGTAATATTCCATTGTATATATGTGCCACATCTTCTCTTTTATACCTCAGACTTGCAAATCCTCTTTGTATGCCTGGAATCCTCTTCCTTCTCCTCCTCTTCCTGGTTAACTTCTGTATATGCATCAGGCTGCAACTTAGATGCCGTTTATTTGGGGGAAGCATCATCACTGGAATCACTAAGATGAGATCAAGCACTCATGTATTCACACAGCTTCCTCCTATCATATACTGTATCCTATATTCCTATGGATGTAACTTCTTTCCCCTATAAACTTCTTAAGGGCATAACAAACTTATTTGTCATGTCACAGGGTCTATATATATTAGGGTATGCTAACTATTGTATTAGACTGAAATGTCTAATAGATCAAGCAAATATAATTTTTTTATAATTTATAATATAAATTTTTTTCATCATGAATAAATGGACAGGGTATCTCTTGACTATATAGCCATTCAGGGACCCAGGGTGACTGTTATCTTCAATGCATTAGCTTCCAGGGTTACCTGAGCATCATCTCCATTCCAGCCAGCTAGATAGGAAAAGAGGTAGGAAGATCCCACGTGGGAGCTTTTCATTAGCAGTCCCGAAAGTGGCTCATAGTACTTTCAGTCAAATTCCATAGGCTAAAATGTAGTTTAACGGCCATAACTAACTATAAAGAAAGTTGTGAGTTGATGTCTAGCTGTGTGTGCAGGAAGAAGTGGAAAGCAAGGATTGCCCTCAATAGCTGGTAGAGTTGGCTCCACTCCCACATATAGGTACTTAAATACTTATTAAATGATTACATGCATTTCTTCTTAACAGCTCATATCACACAAGTAAAGACTTTCCTGATTCTACCAAGAAAAGATTTGTGTTTGCATCACTTTTGTGGCACTTACCTTCCTCTACCTGAATTACAGTTATTTGTACACATATCTTACCTTCCACCAAAAATTACAAATTCCTTGAGAACAGCATCCAGCATGTGAAGCAATGAGGTCTAGTGGGAAAAGCATTAGCTTAGGAATCATACAGCCTCAACTTAAGTCCTAGTTCTGCCAGGTATTATTTGTGGGATCTGGGTAATTCCCTTGGCCCTCTGAGCCTTAGTTGCTGTTAATGATATTCATGGCCTCACTTATTTCTTTGGGCCTCTACTAATCTTTTTGGTTGTGAATCAACACCTTGAGTTTCCTTTCAGTTTACATTAACTGATAAACATAACCATCAGATCAGATTGGATTTATCTGGGGCCATGTGTTTACCTTTTAGGGTAATTAAGTGATTGGACCAGGAACAGAGACCAGAGATTTATAAGGACCATTTGTTTTCCCTGTGATTAATGAAGTCAAAATATGAGCTGACACTTAACTGCTGCTCAACTGAATCTGAGGATTCAAATTCATGATAACAAAAGAAATAGCGATATGCCCGAAGATTTGTTCTTAGGATGTTCATGGCAGTATTGTAATTGGAGAAAATTATAAATTATCTAAATACTCATTAGCAGAGATTGGTTAGGCATAGTTGATATATCGTAGTATGAAGTCATTAAAAATCATGTTGTAAAAGAATGTTTAAAACAAAGCTAATATGTATACATATAAATGACATAAACAAAAATATTTCTAATGGTTTATCTGGGTATTTTGGGTATTTTCTTTCTTTTTTGGAGTTGCTTTCCTGTCGCAAATGTTTAAAAATGATTATCATTGACTTGAAATTTATTTGTAATTAACAAAACAAAAATTATTATAATTGTGCCCTCTGACTTCCTGTAGTCAGATCATATTCTTCATGAGTCCAGGATTGTTCAGGTTATCACTGTTGGGCAGGTCTTTAAATTTAGGATTTATATTCTTGCGCCAGCTAGGTCTGGGTTTGATCATATGTGTCTCTCTTATTTTAATAACAGCTTTATTAAGTTATAATTCACATATCATATGGTTCACTTATTTAAATTTCACTTATTTAAAAATTCAGTGGTTTTTAGTATATTTAGAGTTATACAACCATTACTATGATCAATTTTAGAACATTTTCATAATTGTTAAATAAAGTAAAAATAAAAACCTGTACCCATTAGTAGCCACTCTGCTTTCCCCAATCCCCAGCCTTAGGAAACCACTAATCTATTTACGTTCCATTTCTATAGGATTACCTATTCTGAACATTTCATATAAATGTAATCATAATATGTGGTATTTGTGACTGGCTTCTTTCATTTATTATAATGTTTTCAAGATTCATCTATATTGTAGTATGCGTCAGTATTTAATTTTTTATAGCCTAATAATATTCCATTATATGGATATGCCATATTGTAGTCATTAATTAGCTGATGAACGTTTGGGTTATTTCCACTTTTTGGCTGTTGAGTATATAACTAGCAGTGGAATTGCTTCATTGTATGGTAACTCTATGCAACCTTTTGAGCAACCACAGACTGTTTTCCAAAGTGGCTACGCCATTTTACATTCCCACCAGCAGTGTATAAAGGCAAGTATCTTTTTTGATTTTTGATTTCTATATTTTGTTCTCCCATGTTGTGTGTGTGTATGTTGTATGCGGTATGTATGGGTTTATGTGTGTGTGGTATATGCGGTATGTATGGTTTTGCGGGGGCGGGTGTGGGTGAGTAATGTGTATGGGGGGTGTGTGTGTGTGTGTGTGTGTGTGTGTGTGTGTGTGTGTGTGTGTATCTGCACACATTTGCCTCTTTTGCATCACAGTCAGGGCTGGTGATACCATTTAGGTACTGCATTTTCCACTCCCTCCCAGAAAAAAAATTCTCTGTGGCCTGTTTGAAGCAGATCTTGCTTGGCAGCAGGCTACAGCCAACTCCAGAGCATGGCAGCCACTAACCAGGCAGATCTATAGCTGGTCTCAGGGTTTCCAAGCTTTGGAAGGGACAGTATCTCCTGTTCTTTCTAGTAACTACTAGGCAAAGTAGTAGTGCCCCTGGAATGGGGTACGGTCAGAGCTCAGTTTGCCAGCAGTCTCTTAAAATGGTTATTGAGCTTAATTGTCAGGGAGGATTTCAAAGAAGACAAACTGCTTCCCCAGCAATGCCCCTTTTCTTCTTGATCCATCTCTCTGGAACCAACTTCTAAAACCCAGATTCCACCACTTACTTTGCTGGATTATTAAGCAATTTATGTAACCCCTCAAGCCTCTGTTTCCTCAGATATAAAATGGAGCTAATAATATCCATCTTACAATGTAGTTGGGAGAATTAAAGCTATGTGACCCCCCAAAATATTGTAGCTATAAGAATTATTGATTCAATTTCCTCTTTTTTCATAAAAACCCTACATTGTCTCTAGAACTTAATGCCTTTCCATGAAAGTTTGCTTTTGTTGTCAGGTCTGTACTTTCAACCAAATCCAGACAGCTTTATTTGATATAAGAACTTAATAAGGATACTTGGATCATAAGCAGAATACTTATTATTCTTTGGCTTATGATCAAGTATATCAGAAACAATAAAATGATTTAACTTGAACCCAGATGTGGTTTAACATACGCGAGTTTAAAAAAAAAGGAAAAATCTCTGCTCACAAAACAGCACATTATAAAATCCCAGTCATTTAAAGAAGGTATAACTGAAATAGAAGGGATTACCTCCCACTCACTCTGGTGAGAAGAAAAGGAACAATTAAAATGAATATATTAAGGAGAATATTATTTTTATTTCAATATTTCTATTATATTTTCTCCAATTACATGATGAATAGGGTTATGTAGTGTAACCGAAACCCCAAGGTAGAGTTTAGAAAGAGTGAATTGTAGAAGATAAAGGCAGCTCTCTTTTGCAAGGTGGAGGGTAGTTTTTCCTGACAAAAACAAAGATCAGATAGTAAGTATTGGGGGAGGTATGTAGTTTTGAGTGAATCAACAGTGATAAAGTCTCTCAAGTCTCTACCCTTTGTCAAACTTCTTTTTCCAAACTGGATAATATGAAAAGATTCTTTATATACCACTTTGAAAGGGCATGTGGGGGTGTGTAAAGAATGGTGGGAGAGAGTATAGGGAAAGGAGAGAAGAAAGTAGCACCTTTAAAATTCTTACAGCTCTCATAGGATTTTAGAGACTGTAAAGATCACCTGGTCCTAACTCTTAATGAACAAAAGATTAAAATGAGGCTCAGAGAGGGGGCATTCTTTTCCCACAGACACACAGCAAGGTGGACAAAAGCACATCTGAAACTTGGGTCTCCCATCAGGCCCGAGCCAGACTCCTAAGCTGAGCAGCCATGTGGGTAGCTTCATGCTGTGACTGAAAGAGATCCAGATGTGAATACAGGCTCTACCTGGTATCTGTCTGGCTCCAGACAAGTTGCTTCATGTCCCTCTACCTCGATTTCAGCGTTTCTGAAAGACAGCCATGACTAGTTTGGGGGTAGTTATGAGAATTAAGTGAGAGAAGGTGGAATGAGTCACCCAGGGCAACAACTGGCATCCCCTCTCTCTACCCGTTCCTCTTAAGCTTAGACTTTACCCTTTACCGTAACCAGGCCTGGCGAGTTTTCCAGAACCTCTCAGCCCCTCCCCAGCCCAGCCCTCACCTCATCCGCTCTGGCCTAGTGCTGTGAGTGCCAGCCCCAAGCAGTACCGAGTCACTCTGCACAGCAGAGTGGGTTGCTCACTCTGTCCTGCTCAGCACATTTGTATCCCCATTACAGCTCAAGCAGGCCCAAAGGTCAGGACCCAAGCCCTGACAGGTCCTTTTTAGAATTTGATCAAAGCATCCAGATGTTTGTTCTGATTAGAGGAATTTTATAGATGACTGACTCCCACTGACCGCGTCATCCACCCCAGTTTCCAAGACTATTTCTGGAGCTGAGCGTTTGCTGAGAAATGTGCCTGGAACCTGAGTTGTTCTTACTCTGCTTGCTCCTAGTTTTCTCTTTAAAAAGGACCATGTGAAGGGTTTTTCTAGATCAGGTTGGCAAACTTTCAAAAGTGGTTTGTGTTAGTTCCTGCCTTCCTCTCTCCCTTTCTTTTCTGTTCTCCCTACCTAACTTCTTCCCTGTGTTTAGTAAAAAGATAATGAAGGCAAGGACTTTTACTAGATATTGTAGACATTAAGTCATAGTACCAGTGATTTACAATCTGGCAGGAATCTATTTATAATACACCTGGATAAGTGGTATGCAGAGGATGCTAGGGAAACAAAGAGGAGGGGGACTGATTCCACACAGGCTGTTAGGGGAAACTTCCCTGAAAAGGTGGCATTTGAATTGAGTCTGGAAGAAGTTGAAATGTGTGAGCTTAGCAAGCTGGATAAATGGGTGTCTGGGCAAAAGAAAGAGTACTGCAAAGTTATGAGAAAGCAAGGTGTATTTGGGAAATAACGAGCAATTTGGGCTGACTGGAATACTGTGTGCTGGCAATGGGAAAGATGAGCAGAACTTGGTCCTGTTGTAGGTAATAAGACCAGAAAAATAGGTTGGGAACAGACTGCTGACTGTGAGCTTCTTGAGGTGGAGAAAATACTGTATTCTTTATACCCTCCCAGAACCAGAAGCACAATAAATACCATGTGAATGTTGTTGAACTGGTGTGAGGCACCACCATCTTTCTTCTGAATTACTGCGGTGACCTCCTGTTGGCCCCCTGCTTTTGCCCTTGCACTCCTGCAGTCTGTTCTCTACAGAGCCACTGCAGTGAGCTTTTCAAAACACAAGTCAGATCATGTCGCACTTCTACTCACTTCATTTCTTACTGCTTTTTCCCTTGCTCCCAGTGACCCAGCTGCACTGGCTTCTCTGCTGTTCCTCAGCCACGCCAGACACACTACTGCCTTAGGGCTTTGGCACTAGCTGTTGCCTTTGCCTGGAAAGCTCCAACTTCAGATATCCGTATAGCCCCTCGCTCACCTCCTTCAAGTCTTTGCTCAGATTTCTCCTCAATGGCATCTGTCCCATCATTTCAAAGTGCCCCCACCCCCGTGCTCTTGATCCCTTTTATCCTGTTCTACTTCGTGCCATTGTTGTTGTTCATAGTCCTTATGTTCTAATAGATTTATGTAGTTCGTTTTTTAAAAATTATGTTTGTCGTTTATGCCTGTCTTCTGCTAGAACATTAGTGTCACAAAAGTCGGGATCTTTGCTTTGTTTATTGATGTATCCCAAGTACCTAGAACAGTGCCTGGCACATACTAGGTGTTCACAAGATATATATTGTATGACTTCAATAAATATCACCTGAATTCTGCCTCTGTGCCGGGCATTTTACACATATAAAGATGAATAAGACATTTTCCTCATGCTTATGAAATTTGCAGGCTGTTAAGGGAATCAGGACTGGTACATGTCACTCTGTTCTAATACAAGGTAATAAGTAGGAAAAGTCACATAGAAGATGCAAATGGACCTCACAGGAGCGAGAGGTCACTTTGAATTTGGGGCCTCTCATGTTCTCCTTGAGCGTTAGAGTAGTAAGATGTGAGGAAGAAGCCAGGAGCAGTTAATCTACAACAACATAAAATGCAGGAGCCAGGGAGGCTTTCAAGAGATCATGAGCTCCAGACTCCTGCCACCAGCATAGTAAATGCATTCTCTTCTGAAGGAGAAGAGGTCACTGCAGCCACAAATATTAGGTGGCTGTTCAAGGTCAAAGAACTAAGTCAGGGATCTTATCATGGGATCAGAATTCAGTTTTGTATCCAGGAACATACTGGATATTGTATTCAAATTTTTGTGCATATGTTTACATAAACCATATTTTTCAACTGATTCTTAAGAGGGTCTATGACTTCAAAAATTTCAGAATATACTAAATACACTTAGCAGGTCAACTGGACATCAGGATTTTTACTTCACGTTACAGGGTGCTTTCCATCTTAAGGCAAGGCTACACCAACCCTTAGGCTGTTTGATTCAATCAGATCTCACCTGGGGGAAAAAGAAGGGACATTATCAGTGACCAGATATGTGCCTGAGAAAGTCCACTTTGCAGAATGGATGACGACTTTTTTGATGGGCCAGTTAGAAGCCAATTAAGAGACTGTTGCTGTTACCCAGGTGAAAAATGATAAGAATGTGAACCAGGGGTGTGGCAAAGAATAGATTTATCCATCCTTTCCACATGTATTTATTGAATGCCTACGATGGGTCAAGCACCATTATTGGTACAGGCAATAAAATGGTGAGAAAAGAGATATTGTTCCTGCTATTATAAAATTTACAGTATAATAGGGGACATATATTATTTGAATAATCATAAAAATGAATTTTTAGAAAATTACAAAAATAAATGTATGAATACAATATTTGGTAAATACTATAAAGGCACTATACACATTTGAAAGATAGAAATTTGAATTTAAGAAAGGACCTAGTGATTGGGAAAAGAGAACAGTGTTGGGGAAGACTGTTAGGTGTTTGTTTAGGGGGATAAATAGAAGATGGTACTAGTCCCAGAGACAGATAAAAGGATAAGTAATACTGGAAGAGAAGCAGGTTTGAGGTGAGGGAAAACAATAATGTGTCCATTTTTGCACAAGAGGCTATGGGACACCCAAGTAGAAGAGTCCAGCTAGAAGTTGGACATATAAATTTGAGCTCAGGAGAGACATCGAGGAAGGAGATTGAGATTTTGTTGTTACTAAGACGCGGGTGATGGTTCAAGCCACCTCCAGAGATGTAACATAATGTGGGAAGGCACTCCTCCCGCCTTCCATAGCAGCTCCAACAGGCATAGTTATAAATCAGATCACTAAATATTCAACAGAGTTTGCAACAGATAAAAGTGAATTTGTCTAGTTTCCCTAAATTTTAATATGTTTGTGCACCTTAATCCTTTCATTATCATAAACATTCATTCAAGTTAAGTAGTAAACACTCTTATTTGTCAGGATTTATGTTTTTTTGCATCTGATTTCATTCTGTATTAAAGGCTGGAAATGTGAATGAATTGAAATGTTTGGCAGTAACAGACTGCTTTTGCCTACTCTCGTATTACTGAAGGTTCTGAAAAGGAAAGAGTATGGACTCTGTTAACAGATGGACCTGGGATTCATTTCTACCTCTCCTACTTTCCAGCTATGACAGACGAGTTGCTTAATCTTTCTGAGCCTCAGTTTTCTCATCTCTAAACTGCAGTTAGGGTCATCTTGGAGGTTTAAAAAATAATCTAAAACACTCAATAGCGTGCCTAGCACTTAGGAAGTACTCAGTAAATGCCCATTTCCTATGAATTCAGTTCTCAAGGTGATTGATCTTTTTGCACAGAGCCTCTCATCACTATATCTCAGAGACCATTGGCTCTGGATTGGCTGGCAGCACTGTACGAGAATCAAATGTGGTTCCTGACGGCCACTAGCCCTTGTAGCCCCAAGGAGATGGAACATTTGTCTGAGCTCACTCTATAATCCATGGAGATCCAGTTTGCTTAATATCATAGATGGCCCACACCAGGGTTTGCTTACTGAAAATAGACTCCCAATTAAGCAAATTTTGTGAGCCATGCCAATGTGAGCCTGATATACCAAAGTCAGTTTGGCAGCTCCTCTAATTTCACCCCACCAGGACATTCTATCCTCGTTAAGGTAAGTGGGGTCAGCTGAAGCAGTCCCACCTTGGGACTAATGGAAGTCCATGATTAATCTGCCTGTAAGTCTCCTCTGGCTTCTCTGCCTAGTTCTTTAGTATTGTGTTCTGGCAATCATGGAACAAACTAAATAGTATATATCTTTGCAGTTGTGGCCCATTCTTTTTTTAAGAATCGGGTGTCAAACAAAGCATCCTGTGACATATAAAAGAAGGCATTTTCTGTTTCTTCCTTATCAGTCAGCTGCACAATTATTTTCCATTGCCATATACAGAATACACAATATCTCTGATTTTGAGGCAGTTGCAGATTAGTGAGCAAGAAAGAAACTTAAATAATTCCAATATTGAAGGCAGAATTGGTGCCTAAGTCTTCATCTTCATATGCCTCCTGGCACCCAGTTGCTGGCATGTATCTGGTGCCCAGTAAATTCTGGTTGGTTGACTGAATAAGTGAGTGAATGGAAGCAGTGAGTAGTAAGTCTTAGGACCTTCCTAATTTTTCTGTAGTTAGCATATTTGGCTAACTCTCATATCTGACCGTTTCGTTTTCATTTTCAGATCTTTTCCTCTATCTTCTCTTAGAGATTATACACACAGGTGTAGGCACAGATACAAGTATGCATTTGTACATGGGAACACAACCGTACACACACATACATATATGCTCAGTGTATGCTGTATCACAAAGGAACTTGACTACAGGATTCAGTGGTTCAACTTCCTATCGCCTCATCCCAACCACACCTTCTCCTTCTACTCTTCTAAGTGAGCACCCTTTTGGACAGTGAACCCCCAGGGTAGAGACTGTGTCTGATTCCTCTCTGTTCCTCCACTGTCCTGCACAGGGCCTGCCGCAGAGCCTGCTCTGTGTCGATTTGGTTGCATAGCAGAGAGACACTGAGATTTTTGTTATGTTGAATTCCAGAGTCATGTGGACCTTGGTGTAATTAGGCCAGATGTGTGAGCTCTCAAGCTCCTTCTCTACTCTTCTGTTTCTCCCAATGTTCTTCTGCTTGCTTAAAGTCCTTTGGATGGGTTCCTAACTACCTTATTAGAAGACTTCCAAGTGAAAAAGAAGAAGGCCTAGACTTTATAAGAAAGTGTCAGTGATACAGATTTATGTCACCTTAACAGTATTTTTGAATATGTACTATGTGCAAGGCATATTTGATCCTCACAACTGGCCTTTGGTAGTATAGTAAACAATATTCCCCTTTTACAGATATGACGGTTGAGATTTGTAAAAGGTAAATGAAGCCCAGGGCCACACAATGGTTTAATGGAAGATCATGTATTAGAGGTAGAGAAAGACCATGAAGTAACCAGACTAGTGGAAGGACAGAGAGTCGAGGATTTGATAAAATTCAAAAGAGAATTTTCTGATTTGTTAGTTTTTTCATGGGTTTCCTTGGGATTGTTCCTCAGTTAGCATATCAGTTAGTTTTAGGAAACACTAACTCTCTTTTTTTTTTTTTTTTTTTTTGCGGTACGCGGGCCTCTCACTGTTGTAGCCTCTCCTGTTGCGGAGCACAGGCTCCGGACGCGCAGGCCCAGCGGCCATGGCTCACGGGCCCAGCCGCTCCGCGGGATGTGGGATCTTCCCGGACCAGGACACGAACCCACGTCCCCTGCATCGGCAGGCAGACTCTCAACCACTGCGCCACCAGGGAAGCCCCTAACTCTCATTTTTAAACCCAAAATTCTAGCATACCAACTAGTTCCGGGCAAAATCATGAAAGCAGCATAAATTTTTGTGGCATCCTTACTGCCCTACACCATATTAGTCCTCTTTGGGCCTATAGCCCTTGAACCCAGCTCCTCCAAATCTGGTGTTCTGGCTCAGACCAGGACTTCTTAAAGTATCATCATTCTCGTCCTCATTGCCATACTTATTTCTTACCTTCATCATCATCACCAGCATGTACTGCTGTCAGAATCAATGAGCAGATGTCAAAGGGAAAGGGGAAGAATGGAAGGGCTGGTGAATAACTGACGTAAAACTTCCTAAAAATATTTCCCCTAATAATTACGGACTACTAATGACTTATTCAGGACTGTACTCAGTGAGTGGTTGCTTAGATCCAGGTTTTAGTGAGAATCTAGGGATGATTTTCAGGACTTGCAACCCATGCAGTTTCATAGGGCCTTGCACTTAGAAGAGCCTCATGCTTGGTTTAATGCCCTGTTCTTGCCCTCTGGGGAACTTAATAATTTTTGAATATGAGGCGTACATTTTCATTTAGCACTGGGCCTCTCAAACTATGTAGTCAGTCCTGTAAGAAGTCATTTCAAAGGCAAAATAAAGCATCAAAGAAACAAAACAAAATAAAACAAAGCAGCTGAGAAGGAGCTAAAATTAAAGAATGGCTGCCCTATATAAACTTTTACACTTGACAGAAGGTTTTCACATGAATATACCTGTGTGGAAAGCTTAGACTATCAAGTGAAGCAGCAGGGGAAGACCATTACTGTTATTTGAACCCATAAAGCCCTTCCTTACCATTATACCACCAAGTCTACTTCCTCTTCCCTTGCTGTGATACCCTTCTCTTCCTCAGTGTTTTTTAATTCAACCCCCTTCCCCAAACTTTAGGACAATAATATTAAAGCCTTCTTAGACTATCCTCACTCTTTTATCAAAATTTATTTCAGGGCCCAAGTCTGAACTGGTTAAACTCAAAAACTAACATCTAATACAGTAACCCTTGAACAACTCAGGGGTTAATCCACATATAATTTATAGTCAGCCCTCTACATCCACGATTCCTCTGCATCTGCGGATTCAACTAACCATGAACCATGCAATACTGTAGTATTTACTATTGAAAAACATCCTCATATAGGTGGACCCGTGCAGTTCAAACCCTCATTGTTCAAGGGTCAACTATATATTAAAGGTCATTAGCAGCCAAATGTGACTTCTAGATCCTGTCATTGCCCTCACCTTTGAAAGGTTCTCCACATGGATATGGGATGTCCACTGATAGGTGAGACATTTTAGGCTTCTTGGTGTAGCTACAGCTTGACCACACTCGTTTGAGGATTTGGGTCTTCCCTCAGAGAAGAACACACAATGTCTGTATTCTAGGCCCTTGCCAAAAACTGCAACCTATACTCTCTACTATTGACAAAATGAATTATTTTGTTAAATGATACTTTGGGATGGTGTGCAGCCCATCCATTCCTCTATAAATTGTACGAATTATTACTGAATAAAGATTTATCATCAGGCAATCATGCACTTGGACCAGATTGCTTTGAACTATTTTGTCTGCTATCCAGTTGGCTTTTGCTCTCTTAATACGTTATTTGGGACACCATAAAAACAGTCTTAAAACAAAGTTAGTGTGTTTGCTCTAGGAACTTTACTGACATCACTGGTCATGGCATCTATCACTTTCCGTATTTATTTCTCCCACATGGGCTCACGTGGGGAGAAATGTTTTTTTCTTCCTTAGATGAGTTAAGTTTCATACACAGAATATGTGTCTTTGCTTTCACTATGGCCATCAGAAAACTCAAAGCCAAATTCATGACTTAACAATATCATCTGGGGACTTCCCTGGCGGTCCAGTGGTTAAGACTTTTCCTTCCAATGCAGGGGTTGCCGGTTTGATACCTGGTCGGGGAGCTAAGATCCCACATGGCTTGCGGCCAAAAAACCAAAACATAAAGCAGAAGCAATATTGTAACATATTCAATGAAGACTTTAAAATAAAAAAATAACAAAAACAAAACACAGTATCATCTGTGTGGGCATTTATGGCCTATCCAGTTGTGCTCTATTTCTATTTACTCTAGTTTTCACCTGTTTTCTTAATCTTGATTTTTATACTGTATTCTTTTATTTTACAATTTTATGGTTTATATTTCCTTGGATCACCTCAAAACCTTTGCAGAATGAGGTGGAGCAGAAAATTATATACACACATATAGACGTACATAATGTGGGTGTTGTATCAGGGATTGCTTAAACAGCCCAAAGGAAAAGCCAAAGATGCAAATTTTAGACACTAGAACTGGCTTAAAGATCAAATGATGTTTGTGGTTGATAGAGTAATTCTTGCAATTACGTGTCTTGGGGAGGCTCTAATTTTCCTTTTGAAAGAGTAGTCCTGCCTGCTGAGTCTAGATCAGAGCTGGATGGTGAAAAAGAGCATTACCCAAAACTCAAGGCTGAGGAATTCTCGCCCTGATCCTTTCACTCTCTTGCTCTGGATTATTGGCTTAAACACTTTAGCTTAGCTTCCAAATCTTAGCTTCCAAATCTCTATAAAAGTTTTAAAAAGTATTTTTATGTTAAGATCATGCATTGCATAATAATTTAATAAGGATTGTATTGATTTATGAACTTTTCAGGAAAGAAAAGAAATACTTTGTTGATTGTAAGACACAATTCCATTTAAAAAAATACAAAAATGTGAAAAAACAGATTTGTAAATCATGAAGGTACTTTCCTCACAGTTTTTTCCTGAGGATCATAAGTAAGATATTAAATTAAAATGTGAATTGTAAATGGTAAAATGCTACCCAAATACAGGGAATATTATGCAAGGGAAGGGGTACACAGTATTGATAATGCATCCTTCTCTTTTTCCAAATTCTGAATTCTAATTTTACCTTTTGAGGAAATTTAATCTTCCCTTTTAAAGATCTGTCTAGGAGATGAGGAAACCACTAAGTGAATGAAATATAGAGTGCTACCTTGTTGTTCCCTGTGAGCTTGTACTGTCCATCAGTCACAAGTATTCAGTGAGAACTTGGGTGCCTCTGAAAACCCTGTCAGCTCTAGAGGATGTTGAAGAGGGGATCACATAATTGCAGAGTCGTATGTGACCTTTAGACCCAGATAAAATGCTTAGATTTAACTGCTTTTTTATTTTGAAACAAAAATATTTTATGAAGCCGGAATAGTCGTGCTCTATGGTTTACTGCACAATGAAACTCCTTTGGAACTAGGTGCACCGTGGGAGAGATATCTAAATGCATCTCAAAGATCCTTCCCCAAGTATACTGTAGCACTTATATTTACTGAACATCTTGTTCCTGACTGTGAGCTTCTGGAAGCCAGGAACAGGTGTTTTAGTTTTGGGTTTTTTTTCTTTCTGCCCTTTACATTCAGTTTAGACTGGGCAGACAAAGGAACCATAATGAATTCTTTGTAATTAACTCTAAAAGCTACAGTTTGTTTGTGATGGGTCAGGTTCTCCACAACATGCTTTCTGTTTATTTAATCTTCACAGCACAGCAAACCTATGGCATAGGTAACATTTTTATTTAAAGATGAAGAAACAGGACCTCTGAAAAGTTATTTGCCTGATTTCACACAGCTTGGAATGAATCAGAGGATCTGGGATACAAACATACATTTTTATGGCAACAAAAGCCAGCCCTCTCTGAGGAGAACTGCAGAGTAGGAGAGAAGGGTCTTCTTTGGGTATCGGGGCATCATATCTGCGGACAATAGACTCGCTGTATTCTTAGAAGAATCACTGCTTTTTTTTTTTTTTTTGGCGATATGTGGGCCTCTCACTGTTGTGGCCTCTCCCGTTGCGGAGCACAGGCTCTGGACGCGCAGGCTCAGTGGCCATGGCTCACGGGCCCAGCCGCTCTGCAGCATGTGGGATCTTCCCAGACCGGGGCACAAACCCGTGTCCCCTGCATCGGCAGGCGGACTCTCAACCACTGCGCCACCAGGGAAGCCCCGAACCACTGCATTTTGAGGTGGGCAATATGGTGGGAAAAGGGAAGAAGAGTAATATTTAATTGAGCACATGCTGCGTGCTAAGGATTATGTTAAGCTCTGTCATAGATGTTTTCTAATTTAATCTTCTCGATAATCCTCAGCGATAGCTATTCTTATTCCTCTTTTACTAAGGGAGAATTTAAATCTAAAAGGGGTTAAGCAACTTACCCAAAGCAAGTAGCTGGCAAGTAGCATAGCTAGGATTCAAACCAAGTATTCATGATGACAATGCCCATGCTCATTCCACTACATAATGATGGATAGGGATTGGAGAAACAGGGAAACAATTTCACACAGGCAGGAGTGGCCAGCGAAAGCAAGATGGAGCAAGGAAGCATATTTTAATTCTTGAGAGATTCCATTTTTTGGTTTCCAAGTTCTGGTTCATTTCACCCTTAAGAACAATGGGTTCTGGACATGATGACCAAAGCCTGTAGCTATTTGAGAATGTGTCTGGGATGCTGTAATCAAGGTGACCTTCCTGCAGTTTAATTCAAAAGAGGACTAGTGAGCTTCAATAGTTATGTGTGGGCCAGATATATATTACCCAGCCTTGCTTCATGCTGATCTAGTTAAGGTTTTTTTCTACCTGCCTAAAAAAGAAAAATAAAAAAACTAACTCAAATGTTTTGAAGCTACTCTTAAATTATGAGACAAGATTCCTTCCCCCCACCCCCAGCCCCTTACCTAAACAGAAATAAATAGCTGCATAGGATTTCAAAGTAAAGTATGGGAGTATTGTAAGACTGGCCGATAGAAAGCAGCCCAAATGTCTTGCTCAGCACTGTGTCAAAGGAGGATTTCTGGAATCTCTGACAGCCAAGCTTTCCTGCTGATTGAATGACCCCCAAGACAGTGATCAGCAGGGAGTGAATTAAAAACATTGCCCAGAAATTAACTGCTTTTTCAGTGTAGTCACTTCCACTAGCTCTGCTGGGAACAGTAAATATTCCACTTATTTAGGGACTCTGGGCATTGCTGTGTGGTGGGATGTTTCCTTTTATGTTTGCATTGAATCTGTTGCCCATATTAACAATGTAGGAATCATTTGTCCAGGTAAGCCTTACGTGGGGCACGCATTTCCTTAAATAGGTAGCTTGTAGTATATCTTCTTTTTCCATTCCTTTCTTGGCAGCTCTCATGAGTATCATGGCTCAAAGTAAAGCCATGACAAAATCCAGAGATTCTAATTTCTCCCCTGATGCTAATTTCCTTTGGGACCTTGGCAAAGTCACTACTGTCTCAAATCACCAACCTTGACAAGAGAGTCATTTAGGAGAAACTTCAGCCATTCTAAGGCCTTTGAGATGGAACAGGGGATTGAGTCCACAGGGGCTGTTCTCAGGGGCAGTGGCAAGAAATGAAACTGGAAAGGTCAGTTGGAATCCATGTCATGGGGTGAGTTTTGTCAAGAGGTCTGTCCTACCTTTATTTTTTTTGTATCTCTTTTGATAGCAAAGGCTGAGATTTGTATAGGTATTACAAAATGAGGAAATGAGATGACTCCCAGTAACTTAGAACAATAAAAATTGGATTTTTCTGAAGTTAAACTTAAACTGATTGGAGGAGAGATATGGAAAATCATCTTTAAAAATGCTTTCAGATCCGTAAGACTGACTGCTGAAATAATACATTTAAAGAAGAACATATTGACCCACAGTGGGTGATAACCCTGTGCATCATAGAAAAGGGAGCTGTGCAGTAGTTCTGGGTGGGCCTCTGACTCAGAAGCTCTGACCTGAGTGCTCTTGTTGTATAAACCTCTTTTAAGAACCAGCCATGGAGGCTAATGGAGGGACCACTGTAATGCAAATGTTCCAGTGAGTATGTGAAACTCAATCTAATAAGTCATTTTTGGATCATCACTTTGTGGCTGGTACTGAGGGTGAGCTGACAGGGAGATGTTGTGAGATAGTATAAAGACTATCTGACTAGCAAAAAAGACTTGAACCCAAAAGATCTTGGCTAGAGCCAGCCTCTTCCCCTGTCTAGCTGTGTAACTTTGGGCAAGTCACTTCACCTCTCTGACACTCAGTTTCCTGACTGCTTTCCCAGCCTCACTTCTACCACTGTATGTCCTGTTTTGCACCTTATCCTTCTAGGTTGCTGGACTGCTCTTGTTAACACCATATTTTTGCCTATGCTGCCTCCCCTGCCCTCAGCATAGAGTGCCACCTAGGCTCCCTCTGTTGCTTTCCATCACCTGGAGTCCTGGTGTCTTCCAAGGTTAAGCTCACATTTGCCAATCTCTTAGTTACAGAACCTGACTTCCCCTGCCAGTTGCCTCTACAGCTAAATCTGCCTCCTCAGCTTTGATCCTAGAAACCAGTGGGGGGTTCCTGAAATCCCAGAATGCCTTGTTCAAGTGACTACTTAATTTCTCAGTTTTTCATCAGATAGCTGAAAGGACGTCATTTAAGGGAGAAAATACATGTAAATAGTACAGTTTCAGAGAACAGGAACAGTACCAGTAGGGAGAAGTGATAGAAATATATAGTATGACATTCCTAATAATTAATATTGTTAAAGAATGATTGAATTCCCTTATAAGGCAGTGGACTCCTTATCACTAGAGATATTCAATCAGAGAATGAATGAATGATTGAATGATTCCTGATCACAGAAAGGGGATTTTTGCCCCAGTAGGAATATCGGATTAGATAGCCTTTAAGATCTCCTCCAACACTTATATCCTGGGCTTTTATGATCACTTCAACAGATGAGTAGTTTAGGAAGTGACAAATGGCAGGACCAAAAGCTGTAATACAGTCGCTAAACTCGAAGCAGACAGTTTCAGAAAAGGATATCAATGTTGACACATGTAAGCAGAGATTATTAATCAAACATTTGTTTATTTATTCATTCATTCAGTCACCTTTTATTGAGTGCATGTTATGTTCCAGGCACAATTCTGCACACTACAGAGATTCAGGAGAAATAAGATGCAGCCCCTGCCACCAAAATAGTATAGACCAGTAATGCAGGCACATATGTAAACAAATTAATATAATGAGATCAGTACTACAAAGGAAGAGCAAATCAGTGTGACAGTTGCATGGAGGAGAGAGAGAACAACTTCTTGCATAGGTTGGGGATAACTTCAAAGAGGAGTTGGATTTGGACCCATGAGAGGGTTTAACAGGATAAGCAATGGGAGCTGGTCGTGCATTTTCCAAGCACAGTAACAGCTTTATCAAAGGCATTGGGATGTAAAAGAGCAAAGTATGTTTGGGAAAAATAAGAGAGAAGAAGGTAGATGGGGTGAAGGAAGAGAAAGGCAGGCACTCGGCTAAATGAGGAGAGGCAAGATTCTGCCAAAAGGCCTTAAACACCACACTCAATGTAACGTTTAGATTATAAAGTATGTGGCTAGCACAGAGCAGACACTAAAAAATGGTAGTTCCCTCCCTTTCTACTTTTTCCTTTCCTGTGCATGGATGTCTAGGTGGGTTCAAGGAGGGACCAAAGGCTTCTCATCACTCTCCAAGGTCTGACCAAGGCGCATGCTCTACAAATCATGTTTTGCTCTGACTCTTTAGTTGTCAACAATGCAGAACTCTGTTAAGAGGGATATTGTGTCAGAGGTTGTTACGAGGTGAGTGCTCATTCCCAATGAATGGGCTGAAGACCCAGGGAGAATCATAAGGTTATTGCAAAGCGGTCCCAAATTCAGATGTGGCTATACACTCACTCTCTGTACACTGACCAACAGTGTCTCTCACAAAGATGTGAATTCAAACAGACATTGTTGCTGTTGTGATTAATAAAATGCACATTCATTTGAAAGCCTTCACTGAATTGATTGTGACGTTTTGCCATTGCATAGTTCTTGAGTATAAGTACAAATTCTATCATGTGAAATTTTGAGGAAAGTTTTAACATTTAACAGTTTCTCGCAAAACTTGCAACCAGTAGGCTAATTGGGAGAGACTTGAGTTCAGACCCTGTCTTTGCCATTCAGCCTTGTACTTTCCACATCATCTTGTAACTTAGTTAGTGTGAGTGTATCCTCCATTGTGGACTTCTCAGAATCAGACATGGTGAGATGTCATATGCATCTCTATGCCTCCAGAACCTAGATTTGATAGTGGCAAAGTAATAGCAGTAGATGCATACCTGCAGACCTCAGCTGCTATGTACTGAGTCTACTAGCCATATGGCCATGGGCAAATTATGTAAGTGCCATGAACCTTAGTTTCCTCATAATAAATTTGAGATAGTGATACATTATATTGAAGCACTGTTGTGAGGATATAGAGTATATATATATATATATATATATATATATATATATATATATATATATAAACAAGAGTCAGCAAAGAGTCTGACAAATTGCAGATGCTCAAAAAATGTTGCCATTTTCCCTTCCTCCTTTCCTTAGCATTTGACTAAGGGTGGTTGTGATTTTTTCATCAAGCAAGTTACATTTTCATATTTACGCTTTGGAGTCACTATCAATGGAATAGTGAATAAGAAGCTTGGGATAGGAGGAGGAAGAGGTCTGGGAAGCAGGGAGAAGAGGGGATAATGGCCACAGAAAGGCAAGTTAAAGGACTATTTCAGTAATACAGGTAGAGATGATGAAGCTTGGACAAAGGCAGTGGAGGTGAAGATGGAGGAGATAAAACTCAGAAAAAGTAATATTTGGGGGTGATTGTTTCTGATAACAGAGCTTCATGGCAGTGAATTATCTTTCCTATGGTTTACTTAAAAGGAGCACATTATGTCTGGAGCTGGGCAAGTAGGAGGACCTCTCTGAAGAGTCCAGATTGATGCACTCTTCCTTGAAATTAGATATGGAGGGAGGTCCTTCAGAAGAGTGCAGAAACTGCCCATGAGGAAGGGCCAGAAGCACCATGAGCTCTTGGGAATAAAGAGAAATTGTCCTGGGAATGTTTAGGAATCCTGACCGGGTTTTGGCAGTTTACATATCATCCAGTGTATTTAGACTTAGAAGAGTAATGTCAAGTAGAAAAAAAGAAAAAGAAAAAAAGCCTGTTTACACTACAGTTCATCTCTGGGGAATTTCATCTATCTCCTGTTGTCCATATAATTGAGGCTACAGACACTGCCCCTGATAGGACCATCTGATATGTACAGGAGGGACATTCAAAAGTTGTTAAAGGGCTTATCCTGGATCGGGTGCCCTTTCACCTAGCCCAGAACTACATACTTCTCTTGTTTTCTGCCTCATGTCTCCACTTGAAAAGTGATTTTGAAAAGAAGCATACAAACTGATCAATCATGCAAACAAGACAAAACTCCCACGGAGCACATGAGGAACAGAACAAAGATTATTTTTGTCTGTCTAGCTAGGATTTGCATATGCTGGAATATTTCTGACAGGTTCCTTGTGGCTCTCCTGAGAGAAAAAAAAAATCACGAATCTGCATATAACTAGAAGATGAGGAAAGTTCCGTGGAGAAAAATAGAGTGAGGTTCTTTACATTCTCAAGTTTCTATTGCAATAGTTCATGTGACACTCAAGTTACAAAATGGCAGTGGTGGTGCCTCTTGCTGATAACTTCAGACAAATGAGGGGGGAAAAAGGAAGATTCTTCTTTGTCTTGATAGGAAAGAGGCTGAGAATCGCTTTTTCTCAACCTTCAGAAGTGTTTTAACAACAAATATATTTGATGCTGCCTTTATCCCTTCTCTACCCCTTCAATCTCAAGGCTTTCAGGTTAAGACCCTATGCCAATCTTATTCCAAACAGGAGGCTTATTACTAGTCTCAGACTTCCAGCATATGATGTCTAAATTAGTCCTCAGTATGTCTGGGCATGAAGGTAGGTGGGGAACCTCAGCAATTTGCATGGTCATGGAGAGCCTTTCTCTACCACAAGCAACTGGACTTTTTCCTCAGTTTCATTGTCCAGCACTCTAGTTTCCCTCTAGGACTGGATAAGACCAGTGCTCAAGTCTGAATTCCAACTTGTTTGACTGGAGTTCTGATACAGACTTTAAGTCAATTCCATCCCCTAGAGAAGCAGAATCTTCCCTCTGCACTGCCTGAATGAATTGATCTCCCAGAGTGTTTACTTCCTGCTTGATTTTAGCCTCACCTGCTACTTGGTCTCGCATCCAAGCCACTTTCTTGCCTCAGTGGGTCCCTGGGACAAAATTCTTTCTCAGCCTGGCCTCATCTTGGCCTGGTGCATTGCATGGTGAGTAGGTAAGTGGGTGATTCCCCAACCTCTTTCCTTCCTGTTCTCCTCTTGTCTCCTCTCACTCTCCATTGGCCAGCATCACTGAGCTCTTTCCCAAACAAATTATGATCCCTGCCATGGGCCAGACACTCTGTTCACACCCCTATCATTGTAATTTCATACACTATACTAAATATGTTTACGTGTCTCTCTCTCCAACTAATCTTAAACTCTGAATCAGGAGTCTTATTTATTTCTGTGCTTCCAGGGGAAAAAATAGAAGCTTAATACATGATTGTTAAACTGTGTTGAATTTAGAAGCTTGATTAAAGGTGCTTAGTTTAGTGTACAAAATAAATGAAACACAAGCTCTTGAGGCTCACATCCAGACTGGGGACATAGGACCTGTCTCCTATGGTTCATTACATCAGATGTGATCAGGCTTTTGTGTCTGATCTGGAGGGTACACCTCAGAATGCAATGCTAGAGAGATCCCTGAGAATTGCAGAAGACAGAGAGGTCTTTCTAAGGAAGTGTGTACACTGATCTGTCCAGATGTAAAACCTCTTAATTCACCCAAACCTCCAAGGTACTTGAGTTTCTGAGTTACATTTCAGAAAGTCACATTAATCAGGCATCAGCTTTTCTCTGCCCATCAAGAAAGCAAGCCTATGGTACATACGAATATGAACGGACATATTTGATACACATTTTGTACAGCTTACAAATAGTTGTAGTAATTATCATACTGTAATACTAGTAGTAATTGCCACATTGTATTTTATGTGTTTACTTCCTTCCCCATTACTAAGGGACAATGTTCAACATAGGTAAAGCATGGTACATTTTTTTTTTAAGATTCTTGTGATGTGGACCATTTTTAAAGTCCTTATTGAATTTGTTACAATACTGCTTCTGTTTTATGTTTTGGTTTTTTGGCCATGAGGCATGTGGGATCTTAGCTCCCTGACCAGCGATTGAACTCGGACCCCCTGCATTGGAAGTTGAAGTCTTAACCACTGGACTGCCAGGGAAGTCCCAAGCATAGTACATTTTAAGTGTTGAAAGAATAAATGATGTTCACACAACAATGATAAATTTAGGATCTGGAAAAAATGAGATTGTATCCTTTATTTTATAAAATGATAGAATAATTATTAAAAATAAATGCTTTTGTTATCCCCCGTTTTAAAAATGGAGCCCTGTTCGTAACATGAATTAAGAAGGCAAAAATATTCACCTTACTCATTGTAACCTAGTTGCCACGGATTAACAGAAAAATCACTTATAAGTTTCCTAGCCACCAAGGACCAAAGGCAGCACTATAGGCTACATAGTTCTTATTGTCAGAAAGGAAGAAATATACTAATTCTTCAGGGAGTAAATATTTTTACCTGGTGGAAATTTCTCATACAGGACTTCCTCCAGGGCCAAATTAAGCAGTATAATTGTTACCTCAGGGAGCCAACCTGTGGCAAAAACAAGGATAAGTGGTCTTCAGTGATCTGACAGAACGCTGTGGACCATCTCTGAACTGCCAGGTTCCTATAATGAGGATTTGTCATCCTTGTCTTGATTTAGTTTGCAGTAATATGATTAAGGGTTTTCCTTAGCACTTTCAGTTTTCCTGTCTAAGGGCTAGCAGCTTGTTTAAACATTTGGATTTAGTTGGCAACCATCTGAATGTTATCTATTTTGTATCTGGATGGCCAATATAATTTCTGAAAGACTGAATGCCAGAATCGGCAATGTCAATGTTAAAGTTCGATGATAGGCCATCTGATCTGGTAAAATAGCTTCTCCAAAGGCCATTTGTTTGTGAAACCTGTCTGTTGATATGCCCTAGCTTTGTTGAATGGCAACTACTGGGACACATCTAGAAGCATGACTTCCATATCTAGTGTAGAGATCAGGGTATTAATTGTCAGCCACTCTTTTGCATTATTTAATCAAGATGGATATATTAGATCTCACTGAAAGAAAATTTTCCTGTTCTTCCTCATCCCCAGTGTAATTTTCTCTGAGCTGCTTTGTAAACTGCAAGTGGAGAAAAGACCATGACTTGGAGACAGACAGATTTGTGTCCATATTCAGACTACATTGCTTACTGGTTGTGTGACTAGGAGAAGTCAGTGAATCTCAATGAATCTTAGTTTCTCCATCTGTAAAATGGGGATCAAGGTAGCTACTGATACTTTGCAGGTTTCTTATGGTGATTAAGTGAAATAATACATGTAAAACTCCTAGCCCAGGGCCTGGCAAGGTAATCATGTAGCAAATGGTAGCTGCCAGAATGGTGGTGGTGGTGATGCTGATGATGGTGATTATGATGATGATGATAATGATGATGATAATTTGTAAAGGTGGGTAGTTCAAACCTACTTCAATTTTTGTTGTGAGATGATAGCTTTGAAAACTGTAAAATGCTATATAAATGTAAAGTATTATTTAAATTGCTACATCTGTGTCATGGAGCAGTTCTTACATACTTCTATTGTAAGAGTTATTACATTGCAAAGTAGTTAATTCTTTTCTTGTTTGTCTATCCCACTACACTGACAGCTTCATCCGTGGGGGACTGTGTCATATGTGATCAGTAAATGTTTGATAAATACAGAATGAAGGTTTAATGTTTCCCCTTGAGATGGCAACAGCAATAACAACAACTATTACTATTCATTGAATTTTTCTGATTAACAAGAAGTGTGCAAGGCACTTTCACATATAATATTTTGTAAAATATTTCTATAATATTTATATAGTATTATTTTTATAATATTTTCATTAAAATATTTTCATAAAACCCTGTAATATTAGCATTATTATCCTTATTTTACAAATAAAATAAGTACAGAGTTGTTGTGATCCTGTAGATACAACTGGTTGACTTAATTTCCCTCACAACCTTTTTATTTCATATGGCTTTGGATAAAAGTAAATTTTAGTCTATTCTTTCTCTCTTCCCCCAAATTTTGAAATTGTGGATTGGTTGTGGATGAATGAGAACCATCTTTCTAACTCAACTGCATATTTCTATAACTGAAATGTTTTCTCAACACACAAATGGAAAATAAGAGAGAGATTTCAGAAAGAGTATGATCATCCTATGATAGCAATGGAAGAACTGCTAATAAAAACAATAGCCATTTTAAAAGCAATTACATGGATTAGATGAAATGTTGTTGCTTTTTGTTCTTTCAGAGACATCTTGCCTGTGTGCTAGGGATGCACTTGGGCCATAAGCTGGTCACCATTTGGCAGGGTACTTTGAAATGATAGGTGGAAAATTCATTTTCTAAAGAGGAAAGAGCAACATCTGGGAGGGAAAGATATTATGTTGCTATTTCCAGGGCCCTCATCAAAACCAGCAGTGTAAAATAGCATTTCCAGTGTGGAAAAGCAATACACTTTTCAAATAACTTCAGCAAGAGAAAGACGGAGCAAAGGAAAGTGTAGAATTATAACCAGATAGGACTTGTAGCAGGGCTAGATAGAGTCTATTATTTGTTTAAAGGATTATCTGGGTCCACCTCATCTTCAGTATTTGTGTAAGTTCATCCGAAGAGATTTCATAAGAGAAGGGGTAGCATTTATATTCATTAAGCCAGAATCAACAATATGATTTTCGCACAAGATTTTTAGGGAGATTTAAAATGATTAAAGCATCTTCAAGTAGTTAGGGATGGAGGATTTTCTAAAACATCTTATCTTTATCTAATAAGGCCTCCAGAGGATACAAAAGCTTATTAAGGCATACAGAAAAATTTGCAGCAGTTTATTAAAAACACATTTGCACAAATTTCCAAAGTGTGCTGCTATTGTTTGTCGAGGCTGTGAGATAGAGGCCTCTTTTGCAATGTGTATGGAAATGGGATACATAAAATCCCCTGTTTAGTAAGGCAAGAGACACATGCTCCTCTCAGTACAGTGGAACAATTATAGGCTTCAGAGTCAGTCTTGTGATCAAATCCTGATGTAACTTAGTAGCTATATGACATGCAGTAGGTACTCACTTTGTCCACATATAAACTGGGGATAATAATATCTAATTCCTTGGGTTTCTTTTTTAAAAAGAGATTAAATGAGATCATGTGTGCACAATAATGCTAAGCATAGGTGTCTGGACATGATGAATACTCTATGAAAAGTACCTCAGTCTAGGCACCTAGCCAGCACAGTCTGGATAATGATCTGGAAAAAAGTTACCTGGAAACCTGTGGATGAATGGGTCTCATTGTCACACATCTGACCCCCTAAGCCATCTCTCTCTTTCACTTCCCTCCTGGACATAAATGGAGGTCACTTTTTGCTTAACAACTATTTATTGAGCACATCCTGTATTTTAGGTCCTGAGAATACATGCAGCAGTGATACACTGGGAGTACCAAGTATTCTCATGAAGTTTATCCTCTCACATGGATTATTGCACCAGCCTTCTGATTGGTTCTCCTGTTTTCAATTTCTCCTCTTAAAATCTATTCCCTACCTACTCTTAGTATAAACTATCCAAAACACAAATCGTGTCATGTTGATCTCTTTCCAAAAACCCAGCCAGGTTTTCTTCACCTATAGAATTAAATTTCCTGTTTGTAGATATGACAGTCGAAATCTTCATCAACTGTTCCCAGCTGACCACTGCTGCTTCATCTCTAACTTGTTCTCACATCACAGTTCTCACTGGGCAACCTGCCTTTCCCTGATCTCATGCCCTATCCTTTCAGTAGTCTTACCTCTGCAAATTACTTATTATGAGACTGAGCTAGGCTTTGCTGTTCTCTTAAAGCAGTGTTCTTTATTAATACTTCCATTGTTAAATATCTTTTGTTATACAAATAGAAGCAGAGTGTCGAGAATAAGGAAGAAAGAAGATCCTGCTCTTCCTTCCCCCCACTGGACTTTGGAATCCACATCTGGGGCCTTTATTGTAAACTTAATGTTGATAGAGCAGAGAGCAGAGAGTGACTAGAATTGGGAGTAGAAATATTGCCTTTAACCAAAATATAGTTCAGGAAGAAACTAAATCTGGACAATAGAAAGTTACTGTTTCATCTGTATGGTTCCTTTGCTCCTTGATTTAAAAACATGATCTAAAACAAAAACAAAAACAAAAACAAAAACATGATCTAAGTTTCATTTCAAACTTATTTACCTGATAATGATACAAGATTGAGATGATATACATTTTCTTTTTTAATAAGGTCACAAATACCTAAAGTTAATTTCATAATTTTTTGTTTGAGTTGTTTCAAAATATTAAACTAATGAACATTTTAAATTACTGAAATATATGTGTTAGTTGTGCTGGATAAAATGGTTTCCAAGGTTCCAGGCAACTTTCCAAGGTCCCCATGGCTGAGGTCGCTGCTTATATTTCACATGCCCTAGCACCCCTCCTACTAGGACCGTCTGCTTAGTTATTCCACCCAGCACTGACTCACTCCCTGCTGCTGGTAATGAAGATTCTCTTTATCTGGTTTTCTTGGAAAATAGCTTCAGGATTGGGAGGTGTGTGTGTGTGTATTTGTGAATGTGCATGCCTGCACATATGTGTGGGTCCACCAAGAGCTGAGTTCTGACATATCACGAATACGTTTTTCCCCTTGGAAACCAAATCAGGCATGACCCTGTTCTGGGTTTCTTTGGAACAATAACTTGAACTAACTTTATTTTTATAGCTTAAGTAAATCTACTCATTACTCATAAAACCAGCAGCACTGTGGGACAAATGCACTGTGGTAAGATGAGAAGAGAAAGATCTCCAGGGGTGATGCCAAATTCTTGGACCCCTCCTCCCATATTAGGCAGCACCCAAGAATGAATCTTCTCTGAGATGCGTATCATGTGGCCACAAAAGGGACAGCTTGTCTTACAAAATCTGTCTTGAGTTCCTCTAATTTCTAGCTCTTTGGTTTCTGTTATCTGAGAACTGCTTGCAAGGCTGGAGAAGATGAGAGCAGGGAGGTAATGGGGAAGAATTGATGATAGGATAGGATTTCAGGTATCAACCAAGGCAAACTGAGGAGAATCAAAATCATCAGAATTATTATTGCGAAGAAATAAATCATTACTGAGACATTATAGCTCAGGAGGAAAAGTGTGGACTTTTAAATCAGGAGGATGACCATTTTGAAACCTGGCTCTACCACTTTCTCCCTTTGTGATTTGGAGCAAGGTACCAAATCTCTCCTAGCCTCAGTTTCCTCATCTGCAAAACAGAGTTAACACCAGAATCAACTCATAGGCATAAGATAGTCTCTGAATTACATATATATAATTATATACATATAGAATTATAATATATATATACACACATATGTGTGTATATATATATATTCACTCAGAAGAAGCCATGATGCAAACTTCATGATCTAAAAAGTATAGCTGTTATTATCATTAATTATAGTAGTAGTATAATGAGAAACAAGAGTTGCATAGAAAAGGATAATACACAGTGAAAGAAAACATTGAGAGGATGTGTGGCAAAGTCAGTGGCCAAGAGAGTCATGAGTAGGGAAGGGCAAGAAGAGACTCAGTGAAGGGTGAGTATATGTGTCAAGAGGCTTCTTTTGTGTGGTTTCTGGCTCTTGTTTGGAATGGGAACATGAACTTAATGGAGTACCATCCTGGCTTTTGATCTCCCTCAAAGGAGCATCATTCTGCCTTTCCAACTCTGTCTTGTCAGTCAATAAAATCTGCTAAACAATTGGTTATACAGCAAAGGGTGAGAGAATTTTTGATACTGCCACTCATAGGCCCCAGTCTAACTGGGTTCAGCTAGAATGGCCTGATGACAAAGTCATTACCTCAAACCTATATTTTAGCTCATCCTACCTAGGGCCTCCTGAGACCATTCCTAGTCATTTTTGCTGGATCGGGCATCCTTGGATAACAATACCTGCAGGAACCATGCTGGAGTTTTCTTTTCTACTTGGAGTAGTGCATCAGTCTTCAGGTCATCAGTTCTCCATGGACTGGGGAGGAAACAATTCATTGAAGAGCTTTGCTTGCCAGGAGTCCATTCCACCCAACTGGCTACTGTTTCCTCCCTTTCCTTTCTAGCCAAAGTCTGATACTCAGAATGTTATTTATAAAATGTTCACCCATTGATCCAAGTTCTCTTTTGGGGGTTATTTTTTTCCCATTCTTTATACTCTTTCCAGAATGTTTTGTTCTCCAAACCCATCCCCATCCTGGTCATCTGTGTTGGATTTTTGCCAGTGACATGCTTGGAGTGTGGGACGCAGATGTGGATGTCAAAGTTGTAAAGTCTACTCACTATGGGGAAGGTTGAGCAGAACCTTCATTTTTTTCATTCTCATCACAATTTCTATTAATGCAGCAGAATAATATGTATAAAGCAAGTGTCAGGGAAGGAGCTGTGTTTGGGAAGGGTCAAAGCCTTAATAGCAGAGATAAAAAAGACATGGAGAGAAAACTGTTAAGGAAATTAGGCAATGGAAGCACTATTTACAATAGCCAGGACATGGAAACAACCTAAATGTCTTATGACAGATGAAAGGATAAAGAAGCTGTGGTACATATATACAATGGAATATTACTCAGCCATAAAAAGGAGTGAAATTGGGTCATTTGTAGAGATGTAGATGGACCTAGAGTCTGTCATACAGAGTGAAGTAAGCCAGAAAGTGAAAAACAAATATATATTAACACATATATATGGAATCTAGAAAAATGGTACAGATGAACCTATTTCCAGGGCAGGAATAGAGATGCAGATGTAGAGAACAGACAAGCGGACACAGCAAGGGAAGGGGAGGGTGGGATGAATTGTGAGATTAGGATTGACATATATACAATACCATGCATAAAATAGATAGCTAGCAGGAGCATGCTATAAAGACAAGAAGCTCGGCTCAGTGCTCTGTGGTGACCTATATGGGTGGGATGGGGGGAGGGGTGGGAGGCAGATCTAAGAGGGAGGGGATATATGTATACATGTAGCTGATTCACTTCATTGTACAGCAGAAACTAACACAACATCGTAAAGCAACTATACTCCAGTAAAAAAATTTAACATCTTAAAAAAAAAAGAAAATGAATATTACTAGAGACAAAGAGTATTTCATAATGATAAAAGTGTCAATACAAGAGAAAGAAATGAAATATTATTAGTTTATTTGTACCTAAAAGAGAGCTCCAAAATTCATGAAGTAAAAACTGACAAAATTGAAAGAAGAAATACCAATCATTATAGTTGAAGATATCAATACCCTTCTCTCAGTAAGTGATAGAACGAGTAGAACAGTAAGAACAGAAAACTTGAACGGCACTATCAAACAACTTGACCTAACTGACATCTATAGAACACTTCACCCAGCAACAGCAGAATACCTTTTGTTTTCAAATGTACGTGGAATGTTTACAAAATAAACTCTATGCTGGATGACAAAAATAAATAAATAAATAAAGTAGGCAATGGAGGAAGTAATCATCATAATAATAACAACAATGATAATAATTATAATAGACCTTTCATTCCTAAGCCTCTTCCCTCTCACAGGGCCACCCCAGTGGTCACAGGTTTTCTAAATCTCAGAACCTGTCACTGGAATTCAGTGCATTTTTTCTGGTCTCTCTTAAGGGACCAAGGCCCATGATACAGGAACAGAAAAGCTGATTAAGAATTTCAAAACTTTATCCTTCCCTCCAAAACGTGAAGGTGACACTGTCCAATGATTCTCAGTCTTTCCTTGACTACTTCTTTCAACCCAAGTACTGAAGTGACTTTGAACATTTTTCTAAACTGGGCCTGTTTTCTCCTTCGTTTAGCTAATGCCAAAATTTAATTCCTAAATCTTCCTTCCCACTCCCCTTGTCCAAGTCTGAGATGTCCTCCTCATTCTGCCAGATTAACTTTATTTTCCTAGTAGCTTTGCTTCATAACTAAATTAGAGCAAAGATTGGGGGGAAAAAACTGGGGTCCTATCCCAGTGTGAAGGTGCAAGGTCCTTGGAGGTTTGTGAAGATCCAGGAATTCAGTCATAACATCATCAGAGCAGTGAGTACATCTGTGAATAGATTTCCCATTTGTAAGGTACTTTTCCAAAATTTCATTTATCTATAACTTTACATTGTACTAATATTATGCAATGGATATATAAGCAACATAAAATGTAATTTGTGAAAGGAAACATAAAGGGACTTTTGGGGTCACCTAGTACAAACACCTTTGTTTTTCAGACAAGAGACTTGAGCCCACAGAGGAACTGTGATTCACCCAAGATTACACCACTAGGACAAGCTGGAATTGGGGCTTACGCCAGGGTCTCTTAACTCCCAATACACTACCCTGATAAACAGGAATCCTACTTCCCTACTTCTACTCCTACCCCACTTTTCTATTGAGATTGATCCTAGGGGCAGGGGCAGAATCGAATGTTTATGCTGAACATGCCTACAGTTTGTTTACCTGTGCTATCAGAGGAAGTAGACATACACTCAGTTTCTACAGAGTCAAAGGGCTTTCCAGAGTCTAGGAGGAACAAGACAGTTAAGTGAGAATCAATAAGAACTAAATACAGGTGGATGGAGGTTGTTTAAGGGGCACAGGGAGCAATGAAGAAGAGGAGCAGCCTTATCTACAAAGGAAAAATTCTATGCTGCCCTCCTCTGTGTCCATGAAAGAGGAAATATAGAACTTCCAAGGAGTCACTTTGGCAAGAAATTAAAACCATGAGAGGAAGCAAAAAGCAATGAATTTTCAGGAGGCTATTCAATCAAAATCCTGGCTCTATGAGGAAATAAGAGGTGGAGAAAAGATAGAGTTGGTCTGAGCTATGGATTGTATCATAACATCTTGATGCTCAGAGCATAGAAGAACCAGCCAAGACAAGGCCAGTAATCCAGTGCTCCATTCTGAGTAACTGGGCCCAGGAAGAAGGAAAATGTCATGTGATAAAGCATCACCAGACAAGATCTCTGCCACTTACTAGCCGTGTGAGGAATCATTTTGCCTCTGTGAGTCTATGGTGCCATTAGAAAAGCTGTGCAGATGTGAGTTCCAGTGGTGAGTGCCCATCTCTGAATGGCAATCACCAAATACTGTGACATGCTCCCAAGTTTCTGTGCAGGAGATTTGGGACCAGGGGACCTGGAATCACATTCTGTATCTGTTAATAGCTATGAGTAACATCATTGTACTTATCTATAAAATGTGGACTTTAAGGGGAATCAAATAAGAGAAAAAACATGAAAGTGTTGTACATTATGAAGTATCAAATATAAATGCTTAGTGTTAGTTTACTCATAATAACTATTATTATCTTTTGCCTTCTCTTGGGACAACATTACCCAGAGAAGAGGGTCTTGACAATATATGAAGACAGATTCTATTTCACAGGGTCTTTGAACCTACTGACATTATATCTAAAGTTTTAAGTGTAATTATATCAGCATTTTGAAGGAGTCTATGATCCCAAGGAACTTACGGACTTGATTTATCAGAGATCTGCAGCCTTTCATTCTGACCCTGACACCCAGGGGATACTATAGCAGTATAGAGGCTCACTATAGCTGTAGAGTTGGTAGATGGAGTTTCGGAGAGGCTGTTAAATTGTAATCACTAGGGGAAAAAGTTATGGAATGTTTGAAAAAGTTGCCCCCAATCTTCAGATATATCCCTTCCTTGGTGTCATATTTTCCCTACCTCTCACCACTTAGAAATCACTGAAAAGGCATATGCATCCTGGATCAGCTTTAATTCAGTCCTTATTCTACCATAGGCTCTCATTCCTACATCTCTACTAAATCTCCTTCTTTTAAGGTTACCAAATACTTCTTAATTGCCAAATTGCCAAATATATGGGTCATTTTCAATTCTTATCTTGTAAAAACTCTAGAATTGGACATTCTTTGTCATCCCTCTCTCAACATCTTTTACTGAAATATAATTGACTTACAATATTATATTACTTTCCAGCATACAACATAGTGAGTGATTCAACATCTTTACGTATTGCAAAATGATCACCATGATAAATCTAGTTACCATCCGTCACTATACAAAGATATTACATAATGATTAACTATATTACCCACACTTTACATTTCATACCTTTGTCTAATTTGTTTTGTAACTGAAAGTTTGTACCTCTTAATCTCTCTCACCTATTTCTCTCCAGCCTCCACCCCATTCCTCTCTGGCAGCCATCTCTTTGTTCTCTGTACTTATGACTCTGTTCCTGTTTAGTTATGTTTATTTGTTTAGTTTTTTAGATTCCACATATAAATGAGATCATGTAGTGTTTGTCTTTCTCTGTCTGACTTATTTGATTTAGCATCATAGCCTCTAGGTCCATGCATATTGTTACAAATGGCAAGATTTCATTCTTTTTTATGGCTGAATAATATTCCATTGTGTGTGTATACCACATCCTTTTTATCCATTCACCTATTGATGGACACTTATGTTGCTTCCATATCTTGCCTATTGTAAATGATGCTGCAGTGAACATAGGGGTGCATCTTTTTGAATTAGTGTTTTTGGTTTCTTCAGAAAAAAACCAGAAGTGGAATTGCTGGATCATGTGGTAGTTCTATTTTTTTTTTTTTTTTTTTTTTTTTTGCGTTATGCAGGCCTCTCCCTGTTGTGGCCTCTTCTGCTGAGGAGCACAGGCTCTGGATGTGCAGGCTCAGCTGCCATGACTTACGGGCTCAGCCGCTCCATGGCATGTGGGATCTTCCTGGACTGGGGCATGAACCCACGTCCCCTGCATCAGCAGGCAGACTCTCAACCACTGCACCACCAGGGAAGCCTGGTAGTTCTATTTTTAATTTTTGAGGAACCTCTGTATTGTTTTCCATAGTAACTATACCAGTTTACATTCCCACCAGCAGTGCATAAGGGTTCCCTTTTTTCCACATCCTTGCCTATTTATTGTCTTTTTGATAATAGCCATTCTGACAGATGTGAGGTGGTATTTCACTGTGGTTTTGATTTGCGTTTCCCTGATGATTAGTGATATCGATCATGTTTTCACGTGTATGTTGGCCATCTGTATATCTTCTTTGGAAAATTGTATATTTAGGTCCTCTGCCCATTTTTTTAATTTAGTTTTTGGTTTTTTGATTTGTGAGTTGTATGGGTTCTTTGTATAGTTTGGATATTAACCCCTTATCAAATATATTGTCTGCAAATATATAAGTAAGCTGCCTTTCTGTTTTGTTGATAATATCCTTCACTGTGCAAATGCTTTTTAGTTTGATGTAGTCCCATTTGTTTATTTTTGTTTTTCCTTTTCTTGCCTGAGGACATATCCAAAACAATATTGCTAAGGCCAGTGTCAAAGAGTGTATTGCCTATGTTTTCTTCTAGGAGTTATGATTTCAGGTCTTACGTTTAAATCTCTAATCCATTTTGAATTTATTTTTATATATGGTGTGAGAAAGTAGTCCAGTTTTATTCTTTTGCATGTAACTGCCCAGTTTTCCCAGTACCATTTATTGACAAAGCTGTCTTTCTCCATTGTATAGTCTTGCCTCCTTTGTCATAGATTAATTGACCATTTGGCTTTAGTCCTGGGCTTCTGGGCTCTCTATTCTGTTCCATCGATCTGTGTCTGTTTTTGTGCCAGTGCCACACTGTTTTGATTACTGTAGCTTTGTAGTACAGTTTGAAATCAGGGAGTGTGATACCTCAAGCTTTGTTCTTTCCCAAGATTATTTTGGCTATTCAGGGTCTTTTGTGTTTCCATACAAATTTTAGAATTATTCTAGTTCTGTGAAAAATGCTACTGGTATTTTGATAGGGATTGCATTGAATCTTCAGGTTGCCTTGGGTCATATGGTCATTTTAACAATTTTAATTCTTCCAATCCATGAACAGAGTTCAACATTTTTTTATTGTTTGGCTTCATCACCATATATTTTTATGGCTTTCCTCCTATGCCTCCATCACTTCATTATTGCTCTCCTTTGTAAATCTTCTTCCACTACTTTCTTCTTAAATGTTGATGTTCCACAAATTTTTGTTCATTTTTATGCTTTCCTCTAAGAGTTTTATAGTGTCTGGCCTTACATTTAGGTCTTTAATCCATTTTGAGTCTATTTTTGTGTAGGGTGTTAGGAAGTGTTCTAATTTCATGTAGCTGTCCAGTTTTCCCAGCACCACTTATTCAAGAGGCTGTCTTTTCTCCATTGCATATTCTTGCTTCCTTTGTCAAAGATAAGATGACCATATGTGTGTGGGTTTATCTCTGGGCTTTCTATCCTGTTCCATTGATCTATGATTCTGTTTTTGTGTCAGTACCATACTGTCTTGATTACTGTAGCTCTGTAGTACAGTCTGAACTCAGGGAACCTTATTCCTCCAGCTCTGTTTTTCTTTCTCAAGATTGCTTTTGCTATTCGGGGTCTTTTGTGTTTCCATACAAATTGTGAGCTTTTTTGTTCTAGTTCTGAGAGAATGCCATTGGTAGTGTGATAGGGATTGCATTGAATCTGTAGATTGCTTTGGGTAGTATAGTCATTTTCACAATATTGATTCTTCTAATCCAAGAACATGGTATATCTCTCCATCTGTTTGTATCATCTTTAATTTCTTTCATCAGTGTCTTATAGTTTTCTGCATACAAGTCTTTCGCCTCCTTAGGTAGGTTTATTACTAGGTATTTTATTTCTTTTTATTGCAGTGGTAAATGGGAGTGTTTCCTTAATTTCTCTTTCAGATTTTTCATCATTAGTGTATAGGAATGCAAGAGATTTCTGTGCATTAATTTTGTATCCTGAAACTTTACCAAATTAATTGATTAGCTCTAGTAGTTTTCTGATGGCATCTTTAGGATTTTCTATGTATAATATCCTGTCATCTGCAAAGAGTGACAGTTTTACTGCTTCTTTTCCAATTTGTATTCCTTTTATTTCTTTTTCTTTTCTGATTGCCATGGCTAAAACTTCCAAAACTATGTTGAATAATAGTGGTGAGGGTGGGCACCCTTGTCTTCTTCCTGATCTTAGAGGAAATGCTTTCAGTTTTTCTCCATTGAGAATGATGTTGGATGTGGGTTTGTCATATATAGCTTTTATTATATTGAGGTAGGTTCCCTCTATGCCCACTTTCTGGAGAGTTTTTATCATAAATAGGTGTTGAATTTTGTCAAGAGCTTTTTCTGCATCTATTGAGATGATCATATGGTTTTTATTCTTCAATTTGTTAATATGGTGTATCACATTGCTTGATTTGCATATATTGAAGAATCCTTGCATCCCTAGGATAAACCCCACTTGATCATGGTGTATGATCCTTTTAATGTGGTGTTGGATTCTGATTGCTAGTATTTTGTTGAGGATTTTTGTGTCTGTGTTCATCAGTGATTTTGGCCTGTAATTTTCTTTTTTTTTGTGGCAGAACACTCTATAACATAAATCACAGCAAGATCCTTTTTGACCCATCTCCTAGAGTAATGGAAATAGAAACAAAAATAAACAAATGGGACCTAATGAAACTTAAAAGCTTTCGCAAACAAAGGAAACCATAAACACGACAAAAAGACAACCCTCAGAATGGGAGAAAATATTTGCAAACTGACAAAGGATTAATCTCCAAAATATACAAGTAGCACATGCAGCTCAATATCAAAAAAACAAACAACCCAATCCAAAAATGGGCAGAAGACCAAAATAGACATTACTCCAAAGAAGACATACAGATTACCAGCAAACACATGAAAAGATGCTCAACATCACTAATCATTAGAGAAATGCGAATCAAAACCACAATGAGACATCTCACCTCACACCAAGCAGAAAGGCCATCATCAAAAAATCTAGAAACAATAAATGCTGGATACAGTGTGGAGAAAAGGGACTCCTCCTACACTTTTAGTGGGTATGTAAGTCGGTATCGACACTATGGAGAACAGTATGGGTGTTCCTTAAAAAACTGTATATAGAACTACCATATGATCCAGCAATCCCACTACTGAGAATATACCCTGAGAAAATCAGAATTCAAAAAGACACATGCACCCCAATGTTCATTGCAGCACTTTTACAATAGCCAGGACATGAAAGCAATCTAAGTGTCCATCAACAGATGAATGGATATATACCATGGGATATTACTCAGCCATAAAAAGGAACAAAATTGAATTATTTGTAGTGAGGTGGATGGACCTAGAGTCTGTCATACAGAGTGAAGTAAGTCAGAAAGAGAAAAACAAATACCGTATATGCTAATGCATATATACGGAATCTAAAAAAAATGGTACTGAGGAACCTAGTGGCAGGGCAGGAATAAAGATGCAGACATAGAGAACGGACTTGAGGACATGGTGGGGGAAGGGGAAGGTGGGACGAAGTAAGAGAGTAGCATTGACATATATATATACTACCAAATGTAAAATAGATCGCTAGTGAGAAGCTGCTGCATAGCACAGGGAGGTCAGCTCGAGGCTTTGTGACGACCTAGAGGGGTGGGATAGGGAGGGTGGGAGGGAGACTCAAGAGGGAGGGGATATGGGGATATATGTATACATATAGCTGATTCACTTTGTTGTACAGCAGAAACTAACACAACATTGTAAAGCAATTATATTCTAATAATGATGTAAAAAAATTTTTCATTCTTGACTCACTGTTTTTTACTCTACCATTTTTCTTGAATTTTATCATCTTTTGTATTTTCAAATGCCATTTATATGTGGTTTATTCCAAAGTCTAATTTTTCTCTTATCCAGATCTTCTCCTTGAGCACGAAGCCAATATATCCAAATTCCTGTCAGATGTCAACACTTATGTGTCTATTACACCTTACCTTCAACATGTCCAAAATGGAACTCAATAACTTTATCTAATTTCTGTTGTTCCTCTTCCATTGTGCTCTATCTGGTTTACTGCACCACTGTCCACCTAATTACTCAAGCTAAAAAAAATGTGTCTTCAACTTCTGTCTTAGGTTCACATCTGAATCATTATCAAGTCTGCCAAATTTGTCTCCTAAGTATTTTTTAATTTGCCCCATTCTATTTATTCCTACTGCCTCTAAGCCAAGTCTCTAATTATCTTTCATCTGAATGTTGAAATGTTCTCCAAAATGTTCTCATTGCTTTAAGCCTTGTCCATCTCACATATATTTCCTATAAAATCTCTCCAAAACCTAAATCTAAGTATGACAACTCTCACTCACACTGTGTCTCATTTACAAAAATGTGCTAGCGGATTAGCAGTCATTCTACTCAAGCTGTTGACTTTTAATACTGAGGGAGTTCCTTGGTGGATAGCATTTCCTGGAGGAAATGAGGTATTACTCTGCTCTTCTCTTTGTTATCACTGGCGTGAATACTCACTCACTGTTTTATTTCCACTCATTCCTTTTTAATAACATGGGATTTTCCACCTCTCCCAGCTCTATCTCCTCTATACATGCATCCTCTTTCTGGCTGGGAATTAGGAAAAATTCAGGACACTGTTATCAAAATTAAGTTTACCAAGTCTAATCAGCCCTTTGGGAAGGCAGGAGGGAGAGCAAATTCTTAGTAAAAAGTGCTGAGGATTACTTAATTAAATAGGTTTATATAATTAGATTCAACTTTATACCAGAAATTTCAAATGAATTTCCTTGGTGAGGAAGCTGTAATGTCTTCTTGAATGTCATTTTGTTTTTATTTTTTAAAGAGCTGGCATGAAATGTCATTGCATTTTGAATAAAACTAAAGAAGTAAGTTCTTAATTGTTTGGCCCAGATGTTTATGCATGTCAGTATACTCATATGCATTCTAAAAACTTACAGTTAAAGCTTTATTCAGGTCTGGGCACTGCACACTAAAAGGGACTTGGACAAAATGGAACATACCTGGGTTAGTAAAATATCTTAAACCCTTTTTGACCTGTCAGAAGTTCAAATTCTGGCACTATCACTTTAAACTGCGTAACCTTGGGCAAGTCACTTAAAGCTCTCTGACTGGCAAATTTCTTATTTACAAATTAGACAAATATGTAAGATGATCTGAATATTTTGTTAGACTATGATTCAGCAAGAAATTAAAATGAACTCCATCATTGTGTGGCAGGCTTGGAAGGCCAAGTTTAGGAGAAGATGGAGTGAGCAGGAAGTTAACAGGAAAAGCAAACCAAGAAGAAGAATGGCTGGTTGTGTGTGGTTCAGATCCAGTGGGAAGGAGGGAATGGAGAAAGTGAGAATGAAGATGGTGGGTCTGTTGAACACATTCTTTGTAGAGCCCTGTTGTCTGAGGGAATGTATCCGAAATGCGCTTGGGCAGGGGATGGAGACAGGAGTGGGCTAAGTTGGAAAGGAGGAGAGCTGGGCCCTGGGAAGACAGTACCTACAGAAATTAAGTGGTGAACAGGCCCTAGGCAGAAGACTGGGATGATACAGGGCAGCACTCTGCCTGCCTTGTTTCAGTACCTTTACCCAGAGTAAAAGAATCCCAAATGCACAGGAGCTGCAAAGATGATCAGGTCTCTCCCCTGAAATTTGCTTTTGTAGAGTTTCACTAGAGCCTTTTCACCTTTGCCCTCTGGCATCAGATAGTCATACCTGTCCTCATTTCATAGCTATGGGACAGGATGCAGTTCTGAGAAGGCATAGGGCAGACAGAAAAATAGATGTTCATGACAAAGAACAGGGAAGGGACCTGGACCAAGGCAAAGACTAATTACCTGACTAGAATACTAGATAAAGGAGTGTGTAATGCAGTTTCTGACACAAAGAGGGTTAGGTCATGGTTAAAGTTAATCAAGGAGAACTGGATAGTTTGGAGATAAGGTTCCGGGGAGAGTGTTAGAATTTCTAAAAGCTTGTCATGGTACCAGGAAACCAAGTAGTTTTGGATGTTTCAAGAGAACAGAACTAGACTAGTGGGTAGAAATATAGTGAAGCAGATTTTGATCTCCTATGGGAACAAATATGGGAGCTGTGCAGTCATGAAGAAGGCTGTCTCAACGGGCAGTATGAGCTTCCTTTCACTAGAAATGTATTCCCAAAAGCTGTACATGGGATCTCCGTATTAAGGGGAAAGCCAAATTAAGTGCCTTTTCATGCCCCTTTCAATAATCCTAAGGCTTTAGAAAGGTAGAGCAGCTGGAGAGAGAGTTCACACTCTCCTATTTTCATGGATCTTCTTAGTTTTTGATCTTAAGATATTTCCTATGGAGAAGAAAGGCAGAGAAACAAAAGTAGTCTTGCCCCTGATAATATAGCATTGTGGTTAAAAGTTTGATCTGAGGTTAAACGACTATGGGTTCATCTCTGGATTCTGTTATTTTTAAATCATGTAAGTTGAATAACTTATCTGTGAATCTATTTCTTCATCTTTAAAATGGACATAACAATACTACCTTTAGTAGTTGCGAGGATTAAATTAGATGCAAGATGTTTAGTACAGGTCCTGTTGCATAGTAAGTAAGCACTTAATGTAATGATAATGATAATGACAGTGATGAAAAGGATGCAGAGGTAGAAGACAAATATGGTGTTAATGTTGTTGACAGTGACACAACTTTCTTTCATATGCATTTAAGCCAGGTTAATTTTACAAACCTATACCAAGCACATATGTGCAAATTGGCATCCATCTCTAATTAGTTGTTTGGTTGCAACTTCAGAAACAGGTGGACAGACCCAATCTCTTATAGTAGGAAAGGTTATGCAGCCAAAAGTGAAGGCCTAGAACTATATTTATCCCCTGGGATAGGACAGGAAACTTTGAAGAAATGGTCAGACAACTAGTAAGAAAGCTAGGGGAGACCACTTTCCAAACTGACTTTTTGATAAAAACTGTTTAAAAAGAGCTTTATTGAGGTACAATTGATATACAATAAAACTACATATATTTAAAGTGTGCAATTTGATAAATTTGGACATAGTATACATCCATGAAACTATCATCACAATTGAGACAATGAACATATCCCTTTCTTCACACCACTCTTCCCTTCCACCCCCAATTCAGTCCCCAAGCAACCCTTGCCAACAAACTTTTGAAGAGTATCTTAAAACAGAGACTGCTCAAGCTGTTGGAATGAGGCAGAAAAATGAAGTAAAACAACGACATTGAAGAATCCTTGAAATTGGCCTTCAGGAGAAGTCAGTGAGAGCAATTTCATTGGTAGAAGCCCTTCTACTGGGGGTTAAAAAGCAAGTGAAGGGCTTCCCTGGTGGCACAGTGGTTGAGAATCTGCCTGCCAATGCAGGGTACAAGGGTTTGAGCCCTGGTCTGGGAAGATCCCCCATGCTGCAGAGCAACTAGGCCCATGGGCCACAACTACTGAGCCTGCACGTCTGGAGCTTGTGCTCTGCAACAAGAGAGGCTGCAACAGTGAGAGGCCCGTGCACTGCGATGAAGAGTGGCCCCCGCTCGCAACTAGAGAAAGCCCACACACAGAAACGAAGACCCAACACAGCCATAAATAAATAAATAAATAAATAAATATTTTTTTTTTAAAAAAGCAAGTGAAATGTGAAGAAAGAGAGACAGCAGTGTAGAGTCCTGGGAGAGTAGAATTTCTACAAGGTGGGATTTTGCAGGTAGGACATTGCAATGAAGATAATCCACAATTACTGAGCACCACCTATGTATTACACCTTGTGGGGAAGACAAGGCATATAATACTTGAAGGCCTAAGGAATAGCTCGCCCAGAATGCATGAGAAATTTTATATTGAGCAATCATGAAGGGTACTACTGTGGGTCCATTAAAAGTGAAAGGATGCTGGGAGTATAGGATAGAAGCAGAAAGCTGTCTTCAAGCGGCAGCTGGAGAGAGAGGGTATGAGGATTTAAATCCAACAGGGCCAGAAAATAAGCACATATTAGACTGGGTATTACCAAGTCTGAATCTTGAAGTTTGTGTGAGAATTCCAATAAGAAGGATCTTTTGTGGCTGGAGCCCAAGTAAACTCTTGAATAGAGGACGGACTTTAGGGGGGAACAGAGCAGAGGCATGTTATAGTGGGAAGAGCAGTAGGTTTAACGTTAGCCACTCTGGATGGTGTCCTCACCTCATCAACTTGTCATTTCTGCATCTCATTTTTTTTTTAAATGCGGCATGGGCTCTTGTATCAAATAAGAGAATGCTTGTGAAAGATTGTGTCCTCTAGAGCTTTGTTTCTGTCTGTATAAGGTTGTTATGTTTATTAGGATGGTTGGCTTAAATTATAGTTTAATATGTTACATTAAGGACTAAAATGCCCTTTCATTCATTCATTCGTTCATTCAATAGATATTTACTACTGCCCACAATATGCCAGCATTGAAAATACTAAAATAAGACAAACTTAGCTGCTGTTATAATGAATCTTTCATTCATTATGGGTTAAACAAGCATCTTGTGATAAATGATATGATTGGAGAGAAGTACAGGGGTACAGTGGAAGTATCTAGAAGAAACTTCCAGTCTAGTCTGTTGAGACATTGATGAGAGACATTGATTTGGAGAATGTTTTTTTAAGTGAAGACTTCTTCTTCTCTTAACATTCAGGACCTTCTTTGTATCTGAATTGGTTGTTTAAGGGACTTTTCATTCCACTAGATAGCAGACTCTTGGAGAGCAGACACTGTTTTTGATTCATCTCTGTATCTCCCATGCATTGTGCTCAACACACGGTATATACTTAACAGTATTTGCTAAATTGATTTGAGCTAAGTGTCAGCACATCCAATTAAACCCATGACGGATATTTCCAGTCCAAATAAGCTTTTAGTTTTCCTTGAAGTTAAAATACAAAAGAGGCAGGAGTTCCAGACCTATAAGACCACATCACATTTCTAGTTCAAGTGGGTCTCTTCCTGTCTTCTCGAGAACACATTTTTTCTGATTTATCCCATTAACCACATGCCCTGAGCAATCAGATCCAAAGTTAACACATGCAACTTTTGCTAGTTTCTCCTTCCCTGTTCAATTCTAAAACCTTTATGGAAATAGACTAGAATAGTGAAGGGAGCCTGGGAGACGATGGGAAGCTACCCTATAATCATGTTTATTGTTTCATAATAGGTTTATAGAAATTATGAATACAGCTATTTTATTAATGGGACTTTTAATTATCCACCATGCTGAAGGGTGAGGCAAAATATCTCTCAGCCCCACTAATTAATATGGGTATTCAATGGCTGTTAATTAAAGACAAAGGGACCAAAGGAACACAACCCACCCTTGACTCTGATGAATGCAAAGTCAAACCAATAGCTTATTTCTAAATTAACATGATTGATAAAAAGTCAAGCTCAGACCCAAGCCTTTTCCCCTCAGGGAACTATAATTCTCCTGTTTAGATAATAGACTAAAGGGCTCATCTGTGGACCCAGGAACAAAGCCCAGAGCTGCAGGCACTGAGAAGACAAGGGAGCTATGGATTATTTTGTGAGACCTGCATTTCAATAGGCAGCATTTCACAGTCTTTTGTAGCCACTGCTTATCCTAGAAACTGTGTGCAGCTTCAGATTCATGGGCAGGCCCAGCCCCAGCCATGCTGGTCCAGAGGAACCTACCTTCCTGTTCCCAGGTACACATGACTGTTTGCCTCTGAAGAATCACATGCATGCTAGCAACCTGTCTCTCTTGAAGCAAATTATATTTATACATGCCAGATGCTGCAGTTACTATCTTTAGTCTTCGGAGGAACATAAAAAGAAAGAATGCATTATTGTAGCAGGAGGGTTCTGTTGAAGAAAATGTCATATGGTTTGGAGAAAGGAGTATGGGCTTTAGAAACACAGTGGTTTTACCCCTTAATAGCTCAGTGACCTTGGGCTTGAGCCCTGGTTTCCTCATCAAAAATTTGTATATCAAAACCCACTTTTTCAGGCATTTGTGAGAATGAAATAAGCTAAAGAATGCAAAGTTCCCAACAAGCAAAATATTACCAAGATCTTGCCTTGTGTTCAAACAGTGCTGTTTATTTTACAATGGTTTGAACTTTACTACAAACCAGTGAGGTAAGCAAATCAAGATTTATTTTCTTTTTTCACTGGTAAGGAAACTTATGACCAAATAGTATAGATACAAAAGAGGCCACTTAATCTTGGAGACTCAGTTTCCTCATTTCTAAAACAGTCAGTGTCACTGCCCACCTCTTTGGATTGTGGTGAGAACCAAATGAACTGATGGAAGTGAATGTGCTCTGTAAACTGTTGAGCACCATGTCAAATTATAGTTTGATATGTTACATTAAGGACATGCCCAAGGTCATACAGAGAAGAAGCAGAAGGTCTGTATATTCATTCATTCGTTCACTCATTCATCCAACAAACATTATCAGCTCTATCTATGTGCCAGGAACAAAGCATTCATAGTCTAGAAGAAAAAGGTAATGTACCTGGGCAACAGTAAGATAAGGTAGATTACTCTAAGTGGCTTAGAGAGCTGTGTGAGAAGTTGGATTCTCTCTGATGGTCCAGTTAACTGGGCTATGGTTTCCTTCTTTGCTCTCTATCCCATTCCATACTACTCCCAGATTTATGCCACTCATTCACTTAGCTTTCTATGGATACCCAGTGTCTATGGGATAGCAAGTACCTGTCTACATGTAGTATATAGCCACTCTCCTGTGCCCTTATGGGCAGGCTTTGTTAATTGATCACAGTACTTCTTCCTACCAAATCTGGATTTAATCTCAGAATCCTTCTCAACTAAATACTCCAGAGAGTAACTGCCAGTTGATCAGAGTTGGCCCTAAGCTCTATGTCCCCTGGAATGGTATTCCCACTGTGTTCTATGTAATTCTATTCTTTGAATATGAACAAAGGAGTGAAAACTTTGAGCTCTTTCTAAATCAACAGGTGTTAGTATTTTATTTATTATTATTTTTTAAAAATTTTATTAGAGTATAGTTGTTTTACGATGTTCTGTTAGTTTCTGCTGTATAGCAAAGTGAATCAGCTATACGTATACATATATCCCCTCTTTTTTTACTTTTTATGAGATTAACATAATCTTTTTTTTTAATAGATCCTTATTGGAGTATAATTGCTTCACAATACTGTGTTAGTTTCTGTTGTACACCTAAGTGAATCAGCCATATGCATACATATGTCCCCATATCCCCTTCCTCTTGCCCCTCCCTCCCACTCTCCCTATCCCACCCCTCTAGGTGGTCACAAAACACTGAGCTGATGTCCCAGTGCTATGCTGCTTCTTCCCACTAGCTAACTATTTTACATTTGGTAGTGTATATATGTCGATGCTACTCTCCACTTCACCCCAGCTTCCCCCTCCCACCTCGTGTCCTCAAGTCCATTCTCTATGTCTACATCTTTATATCTGCCCTGCAACTAGGTTCATCAGTACTATTTTTTTTCTTTTTTTTTAGATTCCATATATATGCGTTAGCATACGGTATTTCTTTTTCTCTTTCTGACTTACTTCACTCTGTATGACAGACTCTAGGTCCATCCACCTCACTACAAATAACTCAAATTCGTTTCTTTTCATGGCTGAGTAATATTCCACATCTTCTTTATCCATTCATCTGTCGATGGACATTTAGGTTGGTTCCATGTCCTGGCTATTGTAAATAGTGCTGCAATGAACATTGTGGTACATGGTAAAGTAGCTGATTTTTTTCAGCTACTTTAATTTTTTTTAATAGATATTTATTGGAGTATAATTGCTTCACAATACTGTGTTAGTTTCTGTTGCACAACAAAGCAAATCAGCCATATGCATACACGTCCCCATATCCCCTCCCTCTTGAGCCTCCCTCCCATCTTCCCTATCCTACCCCAAAGCACTGAGCTGATCTCCCTGTGCTATGCTGCTGCTTCCCACGAGCCAACTATTTTACATTCAGTAGTGTATATATGTAGATGCTACTCTCACTTCGCTCAAGCTTCACCCTCCCACCCCATGTCCTCAAGTCCATTCTCTATGACTACCTCTTTATTCCTGCCCTCAGAAAGAGAAAAACATGTCTCTTTTTGAACTATGGTTTTCTCAGGGTATATGCCCAGTAGTGGGATTGCTGTGTCATATGGTAGTTCTATTTTTAATTTTTAAAGGAACCTTCATACTCTTTTCCATAGTGGTTGTATCAGTTTACATTCCCACCAACAGTGCAGGAGGGTTCCCTTTTCACCACACCCTTTCCAGCATTTATTGTTTCTAGATTTTTTGTAATGGCCATTCTGACTGGTGTGAGGTGATAACTCATTATAGTTTTGATTTGCATTTCTCTAATAATTAGTGATGTTGAGCATCTTTTTATGTGCCTCTTGGCCATCTGTATGTCTTCTTGGTGAAATGTCTATTTAGGTCTTCCACCCATTTTTTAATTGGATTGTTTGTTTTTTTGATATTGAGCTCCATGAGCTGTTTGTATATTTTGGAGGTTAATCCTTTGTCTGTTGTTTCTTTCGCAAATATTTACTCCCATTTTGAGGGTTGTCTTTTTGTCTTATTTATGGTTTCCTTTGCTGTGCAAAAGCTTTTAAGTTTCATTAGGTCCCGTTTTTTAATTTTCGTTTTTATTTTCATTATTCTAGGAGGTGGGTCAAAAAAGATCTTGCTGTAATTTTTGTCATAGAGTGTTCCACCTATGTTTTCCTCTAAGAGTTTTATAGTGTCTGGGCTTACATTTACGTCTTTAATCCATTTTGAGTTTATTTTTGTGTATGGTGTTAGGGAGTGTTCTAATTTCTTTCTTTAACATGTAGCTGTCCAGTTTTCCCAGCACCACTTATTGAAGAAGCTGTCTTTTCTCCATTGTATATTCTTGCCTCCTTTATCAAAGATAAGGTGACCATATGTGTGTGGGTTTATCTCTGGGCTTTCTATCCTGTTCCATTGATCTACATTTCTGTTTTTGTGCCAGTATCATACTGTCTTGATTACTGTAGCTTTGTAGTATAGTCTGAAGTCAGGGAGCCTGATTCCTCCATCTCCGCTTTTGTTTCTCAAGATTGCTTTGGGTATTCGGGGTCTTTTGTATTTCCATACAAATTCTGAACATTTTTGTTCTAGTTCTGTGAAAAATGCCATTGGTAGTTTGATAGGGATTGCACTGAATCTGTAGATTGCTTTGGGTAGTATAGTAATGTTCACAATATTGATTCTTTCAATCCGAGAACATGGTATATCTCTCCATCTGTTTGTATCATCTTTAATTTCTTTCATCAGTGTCTTATAGTTTTTTGCATGCAGGTCTTTTGTTTCCTTAGGTAGGTTTTTCCTGTGTATTTTATTCTTGTTGCAATGGTAAATGGGAGTGTTTCCTTAATTTCTTTTTCATATTTTTCATCATTAGTGTATAGGAATGCAAGAGATTTCTGGGCATTAATTTTGTATCCTGCAACTTTACCAAATTCATTGGTTAGCTCTAGTAGTTTTCTGGTGGCATCTTTAGGATTCTCTATGTATAGTATCATGTCATCTGCAAACAGTGACAGTTTTACTGCTTCTTTTCCAATTTGTATTCCTTTTATTTCTTTTTCTTCTCTGATTGCTGTGGCTAGGACTTCCAATACTATGTTGAATAATAGTGGTGAGAGTGGACATCCTTGTCTTGTTCTTGATCTTAGAGGAAATGCTTTCAGTTTTTCACCATTGAGAATTATGTTTGCTGTGGGTTTGTCATAAATGGCTTTTATTATGTTGAGGTAGGTTCCCTCTATGCCCACTTTCTGGAGAGTTTTTATCATAAATAGGTGTTGAATTTTGTCAAAAGCTTTTTCTGCATCTATTGAGATGATCCTGTAGTTTTTATTCCTTAATTTGTTAATGTGGTGTATCACATTGATTTGCATATATTGAATAATCCTTGCATCCCTGGGATAAATCCCACTTGATCATGGTGTACGATCCTTTTAATGTGCTGTTGGATTCTGTTTGCTAGTATTTTGTTCAGGATTTTTGTGTCTATGTTCATCAGTGATATTGGTGTATAATGTTCTTTTCTTTTCTTTTCTTTTCTTTTTTTGGCTGTGTTGGGTTTTAGTTTCTGTGCGAGGGCTTTCTCTAGTTATGGCAAGCGGGGGCCACTCTTCATCGTGGTGCACGGGCCTCTCACTATCATGGCCTCTCTTGTGGTGCAGCACAGGCTCCAGACGCGCAGGCTCAGTAGTTGTGGCTCATGGGCCTAGTTGCTCCACGGCATGTGGGATCTTCACAGACCAGGGCTCGAACCCGTGTCCCCTGCATTGACAGGCAGATTCTCAACCACTGTGCCACCAGGGAAGTCCTATAATTTTCTTTTTTTGTGATACCTTTTTCTGCTTTTGGTATCAGGGTGATGGTGGCTTCATAGAATGAGTTTGGGACTGTTTCTTCCTCTGCAAATTTTTGGGAGAGTTTGAGAAGCATTGATGTTAGCTGTTCTCTAAATGTTTGATAGAATTCTCTTGTGAAGACATCTGGTCCTGGACTTTTGTTTGTTGAAAGATTTTAAATTACGGTTTCAATTTCATTACTTGCGATAGTTCTGTTTATATTTTCTAATTCTTCCTCGTTCACTCTTGGAAAATTGTACCTTTCCAAGAATTTGTCCATTTCTTCATGGTTGTCCATTTTATTGGCATATAGTTGTTTGTAGTAGTCTTTTATAATCCTTTGTATTTCTGTGGTCTCAGTTGTGATTTCTCCTTTTTCATTTCTAATTTCATAGATTTGTGTCCTTTCCCTTTTTTCCTTGATGTGTCTGGCTAAGGGTTTATCAATTTTGTTTATCTTCTCAAAGAACCAGCTTTTAGTTTACTGATTTTTGCTATTGTCTTCTTTGTTTCTATTTCATTTATTTCTGCTCTGATCTGTATGATTTCTTTCCCTCTACTGACTTTCAGTTTTCTTTGTTCTTCTTTCTCTAGTTGTTTTAAGTGTAGGGTTAGATTGTTTATTTGAGATTTTTCTTGAGTTGAGATTGAATTGCTGTAAACTTCTCTCTTAGAACTGCTTTGGCTGTATTCCATAGGTTTTTGCATCATCGTGTTCATTGTCATTTGTTTCTATGTATTTTTTTATTTCTTCTTTGATTTCTTCTGCGATCTCTTGGTTATTTAGTAGAGCACTGTTTAGCCTGTATGTATTTGTGTTTCTTACAGTTTTTTTCCTGTAATTGATTTCGAACTTCATAGCGCTGTGGTCCGAAAAGATGCTTGATACAATTTCAATTTTCTTAAATTTTCTGGGGCTTGATTTGTGACCCAAGATGTGATCTATCCTGGAGGATGTTCTGTGTGCACTTGAGTGAAAGTGTATTCTGCCACTTTGGGGTGGAACGTTCTGTAAATATCAATTAAATCTTTCTGGCCTACTCTGTCATTTAAAGCTTGTGTTTCCTTATTTATTTTCTGTTTGGATGATCTGTCCATTGGTGTAAGTGGGATGTTAAAGTCCCGTACTATTATTGTGTTACTGTTGATTTCTCCTTTTGTGGTTGTTAGCATTTGCTTTATGTATTGTGGTGCTCCTATGTTGGGTACTTAAACATTTATAATTGTTATATCTTTTTCTTGGATTGATTCTTTGATCATTATGTAGTGTCCTTTCTTATCTCTTGTAACAGTATTTTAATGTCTATTTTATCTGATACGAGTATTGCTACTCCAGCTTTCCTTTGATTTCCATTTGCATGGAATATCTTGTTCCATCCCTTCACTTTCAGTTTGTATATGTCCCTAGGTCTGAAGTGGGTCTCTTGTAGGAAGCATATATATGGGTCTTGTTTTTGTATCTATTCAGCCAGGCTGTGTCTTTTTGTTGGGATATGTAATCCATTTATATTCAAGTTTATTGTCAATATGTATGTTCCTATTACCATTTTCTTAGTTGTTTTGGGTTTGTTTTTCGGGTCTTTTTCTTCTCTTGTGTTTCCTGCCTAGAGAAGTTTCTTTAGCATTTGTTGTAGAGCTGGTTTGGTGGTGCTAAATTCTCTTAGATTTTGCTTGTCTGAAAGCTTTTGATTTCTCCATTGAATCTGAATGAGATCCTTGCTGTGTAGAGTAATCTTGGTTGTAGGTTTTTGTCTTTCATCACTTTAAGTATATCCTGCCATTCCCTTCTGGATTGCAGAGTTTCTGCTGAAAAATCAGCTGATAACCTTATGGGAATTCCTTTGTATGTTATTTTTTGGTTTTCCCTTGCTGCTTTTAATATTTTTTCTTTCAATTTAATTTTTGTTAGTTTGATTAATATGTTCTTGGTGTATTTTTCCTAGGGTTTATCCTGTATGGGGCTCTCTATGTTTCCTGGACTTGGGTGATTTTTCCTTTCCCATGTTAGGGAAGTTTTCGAATATAATCCCTTGAAATATTTTCTCAGACCCTTTCTTTTTCTCTTCTTCTTCTGGGACCCCTATAATTTGAATGTTCATGCTTTTAGTGTTGTCCCAAAGGTCTCTGAAGTTGTCTTCAAATCTTTTCATTCTTTTTTCTTTATGCTGCTCCTGGGCAGTTATTTCCAACATTTTGCCTTCCAGCTCACTTATTCATTCTTCTGCCTCATTTATTCTGATATTGATTCTTCTAGTGCATTTTTATTTCAGTTATTGAAATGAAATGTTTGTTCTTTAGTTTTTCTAGATCTTTGTTAAACATTTCTTGTATTTTCTCAGTCTGTGCCTCTATTTCTAAGATTCTGGGTCATATTTACTATCATTATGCTGAATTCTTTTTCAGGTAGATTGCCTATTTCCTCTTCATTTATTTGGTCTTGTAGGTTTTTACCTTGCTCCTTCATCTGTGACATATTCTTTTTCCATCTCTTTTTTTTTTGGTTGTAGTGAGTGTGATTGTGTTCCTATCTTACTGATTGTTTGACCTGAGGCTTCCAACATTGGAGTGTGTAGGCTGTTGGGTAGAGCTGGGTCTTGGTGCTGAGATGAGGACCTCCGTGAGACCTCACTCTGATGAATATTCCCTGGGGTCTGAGTTTCTCTGTTGGTCCAGTGGTTCAGACTCGGAGCTCCCACCCCAGGAGCTTCAACCCAACCCCCGGCTTGTGAACCAAGATCCCACAAGCTGCATGGGGTGGCAAAAAAAAATGAGAGAGAACAATAACAAAGTAAAAAATAAAATTAGACTAGGAAACTAATAGATATGTTAGAAAGAATATAAAAATAAAAATATAGATGAATCAACAACCAGAAAGTACAACAGTCCCACAATAGCAAGAAAAGAGGAGGAGGGAAAATAAAGCAAAAAAGAAAAAGAAAAAGAAAAGGGGGAGGGGAGGCCTTGGCTGTGGAGGGTGGGGCCTAAGCAAGGGCAAGGTTTGGGTGGTGGGTGGGGCCTATGCTTAGGACCCACAGGGTTGGAAAAGGCCCTGGAGGCTGTGGAGGGTGAGGCTTAGGCTCAATGGAACAGAAGGGGCAAAGGCATGCCTCCCACCCCTGGTCTCAGAGGACAAGGCACCTCACCTGGGAGCCCAGCAAGCTTCCTGGTCTCGAGTGGGTGGGGCAAATGTCCTCCTCTCCTCTCCTGCTCCTCTGGTCCCAGAGGGCCCTTCCCACCTGCCTCTCCTATTCTCCCCTCGGCCTCCTTCCTATGCCCTCAGGACCAATGTGGCTGGGGAGAAGGGGGGTCTTGGAGTGCAGGGGGTGGCCTGGGAACTCAGCAGGCTCCCTGGGCCTGAGTTGCGGGGGGAGGAACGCCCTCCAGTCTTCTCTTGCTCCTCCTGGAGGGCCCCTCCCACCTGCATCTCCTGATGTCCCCGGCCTCAGGGGCGCCAATCCTGTCTGGCCTCCACTTCTCCTTCCCCCTCTGTCCCCCCATGTCCTACTGGTTCACTTGGGGGTTCCTCCCATCTCCTTGGGTGTCAGGGTCCCCCCACCAGCAGCCGGCAGGTGCCCTAGTTGTGGGGAGATGCTAACTCCAAGTCTTCCCACACTGCCATCTTGGCTCCACCCCCATCCCCTCTTTTTTAGATTTCCTTCCTATTTAGGTCACCACAGAGCATTGAGTAGAGTTCCCTGTGCTCTACAGTAGGTTCTCATTAGTTATCTATTTTTATACATAGTAGTGTATATATGTCAATCCCAATCTCCCAATTCACCCCACTCCCCCTTCTCCACTAGGTATCCATAAGTTTGTTTTCTACATCTGTGTCTCTATTTCTGCTTTGCAAATAAGTTCATCTGTACCATTTTTTTTGATTCAACATATAAGTGATATTATATGATATGATATTTGTTCCTCTCTTTCTGACTTACTTCACTCTGCATGACAGTCTGGAGGTCTATCCATGTCTCTGCAAATGGCACTATTTCATTCCTTTCTATGGCTGAGTAATATTCCATTGTATATATGCACCACATCTTCTTTATCCATTCGCCTTTTCATGGACATTTAGGTTGCTTCCATGTCCTGGCTATAGTAAATAGTGCTGCAATGAACATTGGGGTGCATGTATCTTTTCGAATTATAGTTTTCTCCAGGTATATGCCCAGGAGTGGGATTGCTGGGTCATATGGTAGTTCTATTTTTAGTGTTTTGAGGAGCCTCCACACTGTTCCCCATAGTGGCTGTACCAAATTACATTCCATCCAACAGTGTAGGAGGGTTCCCTTTTCTCCACATCCTCTTCAGCATTTATTGTTTCTAGAATTTTTGATGATGACCATTCTGACTGGTGAGAGGTGATACCTCACTGTAGTTTTGATTTGCATTTCTCTAATAATTACTGAAGTTGAACATCTTTTCATGTGTTTGTTGGTCAACTGTATGGCTTCCTTGGAGAAATGTCTATTTAAGTCTTCCACCCATTTTTTTCATTGGGTTGTTTATTTTTTGATATGGAGCTGCATGAGCTGTTTGTGTATTTTGGAGATTAATCCCTTGTCAGTTGCTTCATTTGCAAATATTTTCTCCCATTCTGAGGGTTGTCTTTTCATTTTGCTTATGGTTTCTTTTTCTTTGCAAAAGCTTTTATGTTTCATTATGTCCCATTTGTTTTATGTTTCATTTATGTCCCATTTGTTTATTTTTGTTTTTATTTTCATTACTCTAAGAGGTGGGTGCTGCGATTTATGTCAAAGAGTGTTCTGCCTATGTTTTCATCTAAGAATTTTATAGTGTCTGGCCTTACATTGTTGTCTTTAATCCATTTTGAGTTTATTTTTGTTTATGGTGTTAGGGAGTGTTCTAATTTCATTCTTTTACATGTAGCTGTCCAGTTTTCCCGGCACCACTTATTGAAGAGACTGTCTTCTCTCCATTGTATATTCTTGCCTCCTTTTGTATATTAGGTGACCATAGGTGCTTGGGTTTATCTCATAGATTTCTATCCTGTTCCATTGGTCTATATTTCTGTTTTTGTACCAGTACCATACCGTCTTGATTACTGTAGTTTTGTAGTGTAGTCTGAAGTCCACAAGGCTGATTCCTCCAGCTCCATTTTCTTTCTCAAGATTGCTTTGACTATTTGGGATCTTTTGTGTTTCCCTGGAAATTGTAAATTTTTTTGTTCTAATTCTGTGAAAATGCCATTTGTAATTTGATAAGTATTGCAGTGAATTTGTAGAATGCTTTGGGTAGTAGAGTCATTTGCATAATATTGATTCTTTCAATCCAAGAACGTGGTATGTCTCTCCATCTATTTGTATTGTCTTATTTTTTTCTTCATTTCTTTTTTTATTTGGCTGTGTTGGGTCTTAGCCCGGTGCCTGGGCTCTTCATTGCAGTGTGAGGGCTTCCCTCTAGTTGTGGTGCACAGGCTTCTCTCTAGTTGTAGTGTGCAGGTTTTCTCTCTCTAATTGTGACGTGTGGGCTCCAGGGCATGTTGGCTCTGTAGTTTGCAGCACATGGGCTCTCTTGTTGGGGCGCCTGAGCTCAGTAGTTGTGGCAGGTGGGCTTAGTTGCCCTGCAGCATGTGGGACCTTAGTTCCCCAACCAAGGCTTGAACACACATTCCCTGCATTGGAAGGTGGATTCTTTACCACTGGACCACTGGGGAAGTCCCATGTTCTGTCATCTTTAATTTCTTTCATCAGTATCCTATAGTTTTTTTAGTACAGGTCCTTTGTCTCCTTAGGTAGGTTTATTCCTAGGTATTTTATTATTTTTGTTACAGTGTTAAGTGGGATTCTTTCTTTAATTTCTCTTTCTGATCTTTCATTGTTAGTGTATAGGAATGCAAGAGATTTGTGTATTTTAATTTTGTATTCTGCAACTTTACCAAATTCATTGATAGGCTCTGGTAGTTTTCTGGTGACCTCTTTAGGAATTCCTATGTATAGTATTTATCATGTCATCTGTAAACTGTGACAGTTTTATTTATTCTTTGAAAATTTGGATTCTTTTTTTTTTTCTTCTCTGATTGCTGTGGCTAGGACTTCCAAAACTATTTTGAATAATACTAGTAAAAGTGGACATACTTGTCTTGTTCCTGATCTTAGAGGAATTGCTTTCAGTTTTTCACCATTGAGAATGATGTTTGCTGAGGATTTGTTGTATATGGCCTTTATTATGTTGAGGTAGGTTCCCTCTATGCCCACTTTATAGAGAGCTTTTATCATAAATGGGTGTTGAATTTTGCCAAAAGTGTTTTCTGCATCTATTGAGATGATCATATATTTTTGTTTACGCAGTTTGTTAATATGGTGTATCAAATAGATGGATTTACATATATTGAAGAATCCTTGCGTTCCTGGGATAAACACCACTTGATCATGGTGTATGATCCTTTTAATGTGTTGTGGGATTCTGTTTGCTAGTATTTTGTTGAGGATTTTTGCATCTATGTTCATCAGTGATATTGACTTTTAATTTTCTTTTTTTGTGTGTGATATCTTCATCTGGTTTTGGTATCAGGGTGATGGCGGCCTCATAGAATGAGCTTGGGAGTGCTGCTTCCTCTGCAATTTTTTGGAAGAGCTTGAGAAGCATACATGTTAGGTCTTCTCTTGTCACTTGTTAGAATTCGCCTGCGAAGCCATCTAGTCCTGGATTTTTGTTTGTTGGAAGATTTTAATCACAGTTTCAATTTCATTACATGTGATTAATATGTTCATCTTTTCTGTTTCCTCCTGGTTCAGTCTTGGAAGTTTGTACCTTTCTGAGTATTTGTCCATTTCTTCCAGGTTGTCCATTTTATTGGCCTATAATTACTTGCAGTATTCTCTCATGATCCTTTGTATTTCTGCAGTGTCAGTTGTAATTTCTCCTTTTTCATTTCCAATTTTAATGATTTGAGTCCTCTCCCTTTTTTTCTTGATGAGTCTGGTTTATCAATTTTGTTTATCTTCTCAAAGAACCAGCTTTTAGTTTTATTGATCTTTGCTATTCTTTTCTTTTCCTCTATTTCTTTTATTTCTGCTCTGATTTTTATGATTTCTTTCCTTCTACTAGCTTTGGGTTTTGTATGTTCTTTATCTAGTTGCTGTAGGTTAAGGTTAGGTTGTTTATTTGAGATTTTTCTTGTTTCTTGAGGTAGGATTGTATTGCTATAAACTTCCTTCTTAGAACTGCTTTTGCTGCATCCCATAGGTTTTGGGTCATTGTGGGGTTTTTTTTAGTGTTTGTTTGGTTTTTTTTTTTTTTAAGGGTCATTGTGTTTTTGTTGTCATTTGTTTCTAGGTTTCTTTTGATTTCCTCTTTGATTTCTTCAGTGATCCATTGGTTATTTAGTAGCATACTGTTTAGCCTCCATGTGTTTTTTACATTTTTTTCCTGTAATTGATTTCTAGTCTCATAGCATTGTGATCAGAAAAGATTCTTGATATGATTTCAATTTTCTTAAATTTTTCTAGGCTTGATATGTGACCCAGGATGTGATCTATCCTTGAGAATGTTCCGTGTGCACTTGAGAAGAAAGTATATTCTGCTGCTTTCTGGTGGAACATCCTATAAATATCAATTAAGTCTATCTGGTCTAATGTTTCACTTAAGGCTTGTGTTTCCTGATTAATTTTCTCTCTGGATGATCTCTCCATTGGTGTTAGCGAGGTGTTAAAGTCCCACAATATTATTGTGTTACCATTGATTTCCCCTTTTATGGCTGTTCGCATTTGCCTGTTGTTTTGAGGTGCTCCTATGTTGGGTGCATAAACATTTACAATTGTTATATCTTATTCTTGGATTGATCCCTTGATCATTATGTAGTGCCCTTCCTTGTCTTTTGTAACAGTCTTTCTTTTAAAGTCTATTTTGTGTGATATGAGTCTTGCTATTCCAGCTTTCTTTTGATTTGCATTTGCATGGAATATCTTTTTCCATCCCCTCACTTTCAGTGTGTATGTATCCCTAGGTCTGAATTGGGTATCTTTTAGACAGAATGTATATGGGTCTTATTTTTGTATCCATTCAGCCAGTCTGTGTCTTTTGGTTGGAGCATTTAATCCATTTACATTTAAGGTAATTATCGATATGTATATTCCTATGGCCATTTTCTTAATTGTTTCGGGTATTTTTGTGTGTGTATTTTTTTTTCTTCCCTTCCTCTTTTTTCTCTTCTCTTGTGTTTTTTGCCTAGAGAAGTTCCTTTAGCAATTTTTATATAGCTGGTTTGGTGGTGCTGAATTCTCTTAGTTTTTGCTTGTCTGTAAAGCTTTTGATTTCTCTGTCAGATCTGAATGAGAGCCTTGCTGGGTAGAGTTCTTCATTGTAGGTTTTTCCCTTTCATCACTTTAAATATATCATGCCACTCCCTTCTGGCATGCAGAGTTTCTGCTGAAAAATCAGTTGATAACCTTATGGGTTTTCCCTGGAATGTTATGTATTGCTTTTCCCTTCTTGCTTTTAATTTTTTTGTTTTGGTATTTAATTTTTGTTAGTTTGATTAATATGTGTCTCGTGTGTTCCTCCTTGGGTTTATCCTGTGTGAAACCCTCTGTACTTCCTGGACTTGGGTGACTTTTTCCTTTCCCATGTTAGCGAAGTTTTCAACCATGATCTCTTCAAATATTTTCTCAGGCCCTTTGTCTTTTTCTTCTTCTTCTGGGGCCTCTATAATTCAAATGTTGGCATGTTTAATGTTGTCCTAGAGGTCTCTGAAACTGTTCTTATTTCTTTTCATTCTTTTTTTCTTTTTTCCGTTCTGCAGCAGAGATTTCCACCATTCTATCTTCCAGGTCACTTATCTATTCTTCTGCCTCAGTTATTCTGCTATTGGATAATTCTAGTTTATTTTTCATTTCAGTTATTGTCTTGTTCATCTCTGTTTGTTTGTTCTTTAGTTCTTCTAGGTCTTTGCTAAACTTTTCTTGTATCTTCTTGATTTGTGCCCCCATTCTGTTTCCGAGATCTTGGATCATCTTTACCATCATTACTCTGAATTCTTTTTCAGATAGATTGCTTATCTCCTCTTCATTTAGTTGTTCTTGTAGGTTTTTATCTGGCTCCTTCATCTGCGACATATTTCTTTGTCATCTCATTTTGTCAGACTTATTTTGTTTCTGGTCTCCTTTACACAGGCTGCAGGATCGTACTTCCTCTTGCTTCTGGTGTCTGCCCCCAATGAGTGAGGTTGGTCCAGAGGCTTGTGCCCTTATCCCCTTGATAGGGGGTTTGATTTTTGTTGTGTTGATCAGAGCCTGCCCTAGATATTGAGCAGGTCCCCACCTTTGCTCTGTGGTTGTTGCAGCCTTGTCAGGGGTGAGGTCTGCTCCCTGGTTTTTGGAGTAGAGGCCCCCAGATCTATTTCTTAGCTGTGATTCTGATCTGTGGTGTGAGGTAGGCAGTATTGGAGCACTCCCAGTGGGAGAGTAGCCACTGAGTTTTCCTTCACTGGAGTGTTCACCTGTGATTGTGCTCCATTGTGTCCCTTTTTGCCCATTGTGCAGGCTAAAAAAGTATACTGTTGTTGGAACTGCTCTCAGTTCTGCCTTAACTGTAGGTATCCTGGCAATTGGCCCTGGTGACTCTCAGGCATTGTTATCACCTGGCCACTGGCACAGGTCCACTGTGGTTAGGTCCCAGTAATTGCAGTAATTGTGCACCTGGACTTGCTGTTGGAGCTATGTAGGCAGCTCAAACTCTGGTCTGGTCCTACCCCGACACGTACGTGCCCAAAGAGCCCACAGTTACTAAATCCAGACCCGTAATAGGGGGTTTGACTGGTGCTGTGTGACCAGAGCCTACCCTGTATATTGAGCGGGGCCTCCCCATTGCTCTATGGTTCTCACTGCCCTTTCAGGGGCAGGGTCTGCTTCCTAGTTGTTGGAGTGGAGGCTCCTAGATCTGCTCCTTAGCTGTGTTTCTGATCTGTGGTGTGACGTAGGTGGGTTGGAGCACTCCCACTGGGAGGGAAGCTACTGAGTATTCCTCTTCTGGACCTGTTCACCTGTGAGTGTGCTCTGTTGTGTCACCTTTCACCCATTGTGTGAGTTCTCAGATTACGCTAATGTTGGCACTGCTCTTGGCCCCATCTTATCTGTGGCTATGTCAGCAATGTCTCTCAGACATTGCTCTCACCAGGCCACCAGAGTAGATCCACTGAAGTCAAGTCCCAGGATTGTAGTCATCATGGATCTGGACCTGTTGTGGGTGTTATGGGGGCAGTTCAGACTTTACCATGGCCCAACCCCCAGGTATATGGGCCCACAAAATCTACCGCTGCTAAAGCTAGGTCCATCTTGGCTGTGGGAGCACTCATCCATTCAGATGTTTTGTTGGGGCTGAGTTTTTACCAAGCCGGTCTCAGGGGTGTCAAGTCATGGTTTGCACAGCTACGAGGAGAGATTTCAGCTTCTCTTCCTTAGGTGCATGGCCCCTGTAGCTCAGCTGTGCTTTTAGACCCACCTCTGAGTGTGGGCCACGCATTTGCTCCTGAAGCTGCCCTGAAGCACTCAGCTCTGCCCCACTGAGGACAGGACATGTAGGTGCCATGGCTGCTGGGGTCATGGGAGTACTGATGGCGACTGGTGCTTGGGGGAGTCGGCGGCCGCAAGAGATCTGGCGCCGTCAGTGATGAGGTGCATGGGGAATCCAGTGGCCACAGGCATGACAGGTCTGGCCCTGGTGGGAGACTTTCATAGCTACTGGCCACCGGCAGAATTGGCCAGCCCCAGCGGGGCCCTTTACTATTGTCCGGTGGCGGGAGCTCATGGTCCAGCCCCGGCAGAGGCCTTTCCTAGTGCCCAGTGGCAGGTGCAGGAGGGCCAGCCTTGTTGGGGGTCTTTTCTAGCATTTGGCCTCAGGCACGAGAGGGTCAGCCCTGGCGGGGGCCTTTCCTAGTGCCTGGGTGGGCAGGGGCTGGCATGTGGGGAGAGAGGCTGCAATGGCGGTTCCACCCCCTGCGCGTCACTCAGTAGGATGCCTTGCTTCTATGGCAGTCCAGGTTTCTTCCACAAGCATTCCCGGTTGCAGATTTCCTCACTCCTTTCCCCTCATGCTGTCTCCTCGCATCCAGCAGCAGTCCTCTCCCTGGGTTTGCTCTCCAATCCCCACATTCCAGCCCCCAGCCCCCATGTGCACTGGTGGACACATGTCCCAGGCTGGGGCATACAGACTGTGGCATGGACTGTCTGTGTAGGTCTCACTCTGTCCTGCCTGCCAAAGACCGGCCACTTCACTATCCTCTGACAGCCCCAGTTGCTCCTTTTCTGTCCCAACTGATCTCCCCATCGGTGAGGGCATTTCCCCACATGCAGGGACCTCTCCTCCTTCAGCTCTCCGCAAGGGGCACAGGTCCCATCCTACTCCCTCTCCTCTTCTTTTTCCCTTCTTCTTTCTTTCAACCTACCTAGTTATGTGGGGATCTTTCTTGTCCTTTTCAGTGTTCAAGGTCTTCTGCTAGTTTTCAGCCAGTGCACTGTGAGAATTGTTCCATCTGTAGATGTGTTCTTGATGCGTTTGTGGTGAGAAATGAGCTCCATGTCCTCCTACTCCTCTAATCTTGCTTTCCTCCCAGTATTTTATAAATTAGAAAAGTAAAGCTCACAGAGGCTGAGAGGCTTGTTCAAAGTCACACATTTAGTAAATCCATGGACTGGGATTCAAATATCAGTATTTTGATTCCAATCTGATATTTGATTCCAGTACTGATATGTCAAATTGCTTTTTAATTTTATGTTCTGCAGAAGCTGTGTGCTGCTCTGCTCAAATTCCATTTTTTGGAACATCATATCGACACACTCACTCAATTATTTGCTCATTCAGAAAATATTCAGGTGTTAAGGAGTATAGAGATTATTATTCAAAGGACATGTAATAATTATCTATATAATTTAACTATAACCTGTCTGAGGGCTGGGGTTGTATTTTTGTACATCATTAAACCTGAGTGCTGAGCACAGTGCTGTTATATAGCATGTGTTTAGTCATTTAGTAAATGTATTGTCTAGTGGGTGAGCAGCCAAGTAAACAGACTATGACAATAAAATATACAATTGCCTGACTTGGTCTCTAGCATTTTGTAGGTGCACAGTGTTTACTGTTAACTAACACTCAGACCAAAGTGGTATAAGAATACCCAGGAGGGTCCCTTTGTCTAGCAGAGGGAGAAAGAAGTGACAGTGAGCTGCATCTGAAAAGGGTCAAAGAATGTTATACACATAATGAACACTGTGTGCAAAGACAGGGAGATTTGTAAGAATAAAACATATTTGGGAGAATGCAAGTAGATGAAATGAGATGAGGAATGCATAAGCCACAGTAAATATTGTGGCCTTAAAGATTTTTACTTTGTTATGAAGGATGTTTTGGATCTATTCCAGAATTTTAAGCAGAGGAATGACAATGGAATTTGTCTTTTAGAAACAGTTTCTGGAATCATAGATAATTTTTTTTTAATTTAAAAAATTTTAACAGCAACTCAACAAGGGGTCTTGAACATTTGACTTTCATAAATGTTTAACTTTTATTATTGTTAACACTGGAGCCAATAGATGGTTGTGTGTCTCTGCATATGTATGTGTATAAAAAGCAATATTAGTAATAACATTTTCCTTAATTAATTTTCCCATGACTGAATTCCTATTTGAATATTCATTCTTACAACACTGCAGTATATTGTGATGCACTTCAACAAAATTAACTCAACGAGCTCCTCTTTCCAATTTTAATATTCCGTTGGGTTTTCTATTGCTGAAAACTCATTAGTATCTGAGTGCAGTGCTGACGAGAAACAAGAGAGAGGCATATTGCGTGACTGTGAGTCAGAGAAAAGAGACAGCTGGCACAAGAATTTTCTAATAAAGTCCAAAAAGGCTGCTGTGTCTTAACAACACAAAAGAGGTGCTTTGAGCTTTCCCTTTGTACTAAAAGTTTTGAATCTTATTCACACCTTTTATGAATGCTGGCAGAAGCCAAATTTTTCTCACCGAAACCTCATGGACCCATGACAGAGAAGTGTTGGTATATTTTCCAAGTTTTCTGGTAGTGTTAGAATTTGTGTAAAGATTTACTTCAGACATTTGTCCATGTAGATGACATAGTTTGAATCTCCAGCAAAATTATTTCTAGCAATATATCTCTTGAATACTTTTCATCCTCCTTCTGCTTCAGTCAACCTGTGTGATTTGACTATCCAATTCTGCTCCATATTTTCTTTCTTGCATACTTTTACTTATGCACTATTTCTTCCTAGAATGTTTTCTCCTGTCATCTTTATATGTTGATAATCTAACCATTTTTCAAAGCCGAGTTCAAATGCTTTGCCCTACAAGAAGACTTCCGTGAGTTCTACAAGTAGACATGAGTTCTCCTCCTTCTGGAATCTGTGGTACCCATCACATTCCAAGTTCTTTGACAGTAGTTTGTGCACACACCATCTTATAATTAAAATAGCTGTCATTTATTGAGCTCTTGCAATGTGCCAGGCTTAGTATTTTTATCACCATCTGGGGTTGATATTATCATCACCATTTTATAGATGAGGTAACTGAGGCTCAGAAAGGTTTATTGAGTTTCCCAAGGACCACAAAGCTAGTGACAACTCTGTCTACACAACTAAAAGCTTATACTCTTTCACTACACTAGACAATTTTCCTGCTTTATTTGCTCAGTGTTTGAGGATGTAGGGAAGGTCATATTTTAGATCTGGATTTGAATTTCTGAAGGCAGAGATTAGACGGGATTATTTTAGGCAGAGCAAAGTATGAATGTAGACATGAAGACATATGTTATGTATTGGGATTGGGGGGGACAGAAGGTGTTGGGGAATATTGCTTATCAAGATGGCTAATGCCAAGGTTTTTATGAAGGAGGGGAAGGGCATAAGACCGGAAGGCAAATTATGTCCAGATTGTGACAGGCCATAAGTGTGGAGGAGAGGAATACTCTAGTTCCAAGGCCAGGAATGGAGGGAGAAGCTGAGGCCCTTGGTTGAGGCAAGAGTGCATGCAGAAAGCGTATGATGTTGCAGGGAAAGTGCTAGGGAATAGGGTTAGAGAGAACATAGCTCATTTTTAATTGAATGGTCACCTGGACATTGCCTGAAGTCGAGACAGAGAACCAGATGACATTGATTTGATGCTGATCTTCCTGCATCAAATGATGGTCTTGCTAAAGGAAGGATACTTAAATACTTGCAAAAATAAGATTAAGTCAAGGAGCACCAGGTTTAGGGAAGGAAGAGATATGAGGTCAGGGAACTAAGCAGGGCATTGCATAAGGCAAGTAAAATCAGCCCCTAAACTGGGTCATGAGGCAGGGAGGTGTGAGGGGAAAGTAGCAAGAACTTCCTTCGTGTTTTTAATGTGTTAAGACTGTTTTAGTTCAACGTGAGGCATGATCAGGAAGAACATATGTCCAAGTTTCTCTTGTTTTGAAGTGTTGATTGGTATAACTAAGAGAATGCTAAAATAGCTCTACAGACACATTGAAACATTTCTAAAGTAACATCAAAGTCTGTTCCAATTGTGGTGAAGGGGAAAGAGAGTTTGTTGTATTCTTGTGGTGACATGTAATGGGCCCTTTGGCACATCATTAACTTTGGACAAGTAGTACCACCTCCTGCCAGATATTTTGGGATCCCTCTTTAACAAGCAGGGGTCTGACACAAGAGCTGTGATGCTTTGCTTGTAGCTGGCTCACCTACAGTGTCTGCGGCAAGGCATCTCTGCTTTCTACAGCTATTTTCTATACCCTTTTCTGTAGAAACTATTACGTAAAGAGGAATTTCTATGGGGACAGGGACTTGGTCTGTCTTATTCACTGCCGAGGCTAGTATGTGGGTATTTGTTGAATGAATAAATGGAGCATGACATGGACTAGGAAAACCTGGGTTTAGTATCCAATAACATAATTATTAACTGGAGGCTTCTAAGCAAATCATGTAGTTGGTTCCTGGGTCTTTGTAAAATGGGGAAATATCTTCTGCCTTGTTTGACTCACAGGATTCTTGTGCGGATCAAATACCTAAGAGAACACTTGGAAGAACATTATAATTAGAAGAAGGAGATAAAAGGGAGTGATCTATTACACATTGTGTCCTGTGCCAGGTGTTTTACCTCCAACACCATATTTCAATCTCATGACAATTTTAAAGAACATTACCATTGCCTTCATCTTTCAGATGAGGACATGAAGGCTAATAGAAGCTAAGGCAACACATTTGGTAAGTGGCAAAACAAAACTGTCAGAGCCTTTTCTGTCTGACCTTGCAAAACCCATGTTCTTATTCTCTATACTGTAGAAATATGAGGTAATTTTATGGAAATACTGACATTTAAACATAAGCTTTTAAAGAAACCTATCATAGAAGGTCAAAAGTCATTCTTAAAGGACACAGCAATGGTACCTGACTTTCTCTAGGAAGAGACATCTTTGCCCTTAGCATCATGGTTCCCAGCAACCTGTATATCAATATATTTGCATACACATCTGTGGGAACTGGGGTGATAGTGCTTTCGCGAACATAGCTCTCGTCTGCTGATGCTACCTTTTCTCATTTCTATCCAGCTCTCCATTTAGTGATGCATGTTCAGCGTGCTGATTACAGAATCATTTTGCCTATGTGGACTATATTTGGTGGAAGTCTGCTTTTTCCCTTTTTCTTCCATTATTCTTCCTACAGCAGTTAGAACAGTCTTGGGTGATTTGACTGATGCCAAAACATGTGCTAAGTGAGGGGGACCACTGTACTTGGAGACAGAGACGTGCATGGAATCCCAGTTCTGCCCTCATTTAGCTTGGGGACCTTGGACTCTCAGTAAATCAGCCTCCCTCTGTAGAACAGTGACAAGAACAAACAGTTAAGAGAAGCATGTCAGAGAGTCAGTGTGTGTGAAAGGGCCACTTCTATGCAGCTCTGTCTTTGAGACCTAGTACATGTTAATTTCCCTCCTTCTTTTCTTTATCTTTGGTCTTTGGAGTAATTGCTAAGAATCAAGAGATTTGGGTTCTAGTTTCAGACCCTAGTCACTTCACTTTGCTGGGCCTCAGTCTCTCCATCTGTAATGAAGCAGGTTAACTATGTAGTCTATACTTTTAACCATGGAATTCTGTGCAGGTCCCAGACCTGTCAAAACCAAGGGTCTACCACATGGAGTGGGAAGTGCTGTGACGGGGGCTCTGAGAGTACTGTGGAAGAGAACTTGACTTATGCCTGGGGAAGGTGGGTTGGGGGCTACAGATCAAAAAGTCAAGGCAGTCTCCCTTGGGACAACAGTGCTTGGGCTGACTCTTGAAGATGTGTAAGGGCCAACTAAGCATGGAGAGAAACAGCATATTTATCAGTTTGTGTAAAGCCTGAAGGTGCAAGAAAGCAAGTAAGTTTCAGAAAACTGAAAATTTGTCAATAAAAGTGGAACATGTGACTGTTGTGTAGGTATGCATGCATATGCTGTAGGTATGCGGGAAAGGGTAGGAGAGAGGAAGGCTAGCTGAAAGTACTAAGGAGATTAGACTTTATTCCATAGATTATGGGGAGCTATGGAAGGGGAGAGGGGGGCATGCTTGGTTTTGACTATTAGAAATACCCTTTTGTAACTATAAGGAGAATGGGTTGTGAGAGGCCAAACAGAGGCAGACAGATCAGTTAGGAGGCAATTGCAGGAGTGCTCAATAATGAACGTGGAATATTAATGGGCACTGAAAAGACCAACTGGCTGTAGTAACTGTGACTGTGTGGTGTTGTGGAGGAGGAATAAGAAAGGCCAAACCAGTGAAGTCGTCAACATCAAAGACTCTCCAATACAACTAGAAGGAAGCAGGATCTTTTCTGATTCTCTTATTTGTGTGTAATTACAATTAGAGGTCGGTTTTACACATATGCTAAGCAAATAACAATCATCTCCCCCCATCCCCTCTGAGATACAGATGGATTTCTAAATTTCTGCATAATAATTAGGATTGAATGTGGATATTCGTTCAACGTCACCTCATGACCAGGAGACTTCCTGGGGCAAGAGAATCACCCTCTATGTTTGATCAGGCTTAAGAGAAGGGCTTTGATGTTTTTTAGTAGAAGAGATGAGATTATGTTTAGAAAGAGAATCAGTGACCCCTGCTTTCTTGGCAGTCATTACCATTTTGTTACTCATTATCAGAATTATACCCCTGTACCATTTCTACTCTCTAACTACATCATTCAAACCTCAAACTGTGAAAAGTGGAACTATCGTATTGCAATACAGAAATATTTACTGAGTATCTGTTATTTCTTGGGAGGCAGCCAGGTCTAGAGAAAAGAAAAAGGACAGAGTTATTAGCAGAATTAAATAAATTATATGAGGCATGGAAGGTGCCCAGCACAGTGCCTGGCATAAGGGCAACTCAACAAACAATGGTCTCGTCCTTCATGCCCCTAGTATAAAAGGATTCAATGATGAATAAAGAACAGCTTGTACCTGCTGGTATTTATAGCCTCATTTGCATGATGAGATATGATGAATAAAAATAATCTTTCTAATGCTTCAAAGTTTACAAATCACTTTCACATCCACTATTTCATGTCAAGCTTCCATATCAATTCAAATAACCAAGGCAAAGCATATTATTAGCTCCATTAAACAGATGAGGAAATTGACATCCAAACATGCTAAGTAACTGAACAAGATCGGATTATTATCAAGGGCCAGGGCAGGTTTGCCTGGCTCAAGCGTTTCCATTGAGAAAGGTACAAGTTACCATATAACTAAATTCTAGCCTGTCAGTAGTAGGATTTGTAGTTTATAGTTCCGTAGTAGAAACAAAGTGCTAAGGTAATCTTGAAGCGCAAGTGTTCATTCTGCTTGGAACTCTGTAATCTAGTGTTGTTTCCTGCTAGTTTTCAGGGTTCACCTCTGAGGATGGTCATTCTTCACCTGGCCTTCTTCCCCTGTCTCACTTATGGTGGGATTACAGTAATGCCCTAGAAACTGGTCTAATCTGCTGAGGGGTTTTGCCCCATTCTCCTAGTCTCAGTCTTGCTTTAAGGTACCCATCTGGGGCAGGCAGCCCTGCGACTCAGCCTCTGGGAGTCACCTGATTTTAAGAACCAACTACCACTGCCTATGTCCTGCTACCTTCAGCCTACTTTGTAATTTGAATTCCTGGATCCCCTGGGGGAAACCACAGCTCCTGTCTTCTGTTATTTCTCATCTTTTGTGCAGTCCCCTCCTCAGCTTCCGTTGAACAGAACAGGCAAGATCAAATTTATTATGGCACTGACTCAAGGCCCTCAGTGGTCTTGAGCCTCTGACTGGTTTATCTTGCATGTGGAAATATAGAGAAAAAGAAGAGAATGCAACTAAGCAGATTGTTATTCTGAGGAAAGTAGGAAGAAGGCATAATACCTGTTCCCAAGAAGGTAAGACACACTTAGATGTGAGGTCAGTAGATAGCACTAGACTCAACCTGAAAAGTGTATCCTGAGTACTGCTTTAAAGGCATTACCTCATTTGGCCTATGCAGTGGTCTTCTGAGTTGGTATTAGTATTTTTATTTTATGAAAGAGATAGCAGAGGTTCAGAGAGATATATATGACGTGCCCAAGTCCCCACCGCCAGGAAGCAGCAGAGCCATGGTTGAGGATCCATTCCTCCGACTGAATGTGCTATTCTTTTCTCTTACTGGAAAGCTGCAGTAGATGATCAAGCTCTAGATCTCGCAGCTCAGACGCTAAGCTTTGTTGGGGGTGGGCTGGGGAGCAATGTGGGATGGAGCATTTGGGGAAGGTTTCTGAAGATCCCGGGAGTTTACAGATGAGTTTGGAGAGGCTAGGAGGGAGGGAGGAGGACATCCGTGGGAACAGAGTGTGCAAGGCTGTGGAGGTGGGAATGAGCTGGGCACAAGTGGAGGTGGTGCGGATCGTGGTCTCACAGGAGCAGAAAGTGAATTCTGAGGAGGACAGCTTGGTTTGCCTGGGAGGGGGGCTATCAGCCTAGGTCTGCCTCTTCCTCTCCTTCCCCCAGTAGCTGTGGGGACCAGCCCTCTATGAGAGTGACAAAACCCACTAAAAGCGGGAATTTGGCCCTGTCCTGCAGACCATGCTGAGGAGAGGTTTTTCTAAGCCATGTTTAAAACCTTGTGTTGAAAAACATCCCTGAATCCTCTAACAGAAGACAGATGTCTGCCTGAACAAATATCAGCTCTCACATAGTTTGTTGTTTTTATTTCCTCAGCATTTGCTTATTGAATCTGACAACCTCCTATAATTATCCATTTTCCAGAATGAATTATGGAGTTCATGTCCCATGGATGTGAATCACCCTGCTATTGGATCACGGAGTGTGCGGATGTAGGGTGCCTCTCTGCAGGGTACCAGGTTCTGTCTGGCTCCTTAATGCTATTTCATTTCCCAGGCCCCAGTACCTTCACCTGGAAAATTTGACCCCCATATTTTGGGTCAGTACCTTCAGCATTGAATATACCAAGGCCATGGTTCATCCAGGACTAAAAGGAGCCTCAATTTAAACAGTTCAGGAAATTTAACAGTGTGGAGTGAGCCTTGAAGTTCAGACAGACATGGTTTTGAATTTTCTACCTGCTACCTGCAAGTTATGTAACCTTTCTGAGACTCGATCTCCTCATCTTTAAAATGGTTGTTGAACAAAACCTTGTATATAGTAGGTGTTAAATAAATGACAATTTTTATTATTATTGTCCTTTTCCTTCTTGTCTGGACCTTATGTAGTGGTTGATAGCTCATTTTTATTGGGGATTAGGATATTTCGCTGGTCATTGATAAAGTGCATTGCATCATTTAATCCTAATGACCACCATATGAGATTGGTACCATTATTATCCTCACTTACATATAGGGAAACTGAGATTTAGAAGTATTAAGTAGCTGCCCAAAGAAGGTCATATAGCTAGCAGAGGCAGAGTCAGGGTTGGAACACATGCAGTCTGGCCCAGAGCCTGACCTCATAGCTGCTTCACGGGCTTCATCATAACTCTTAAACACTTGATCTGTCCTTTTCCTAAGACAGAGATACCACCTTATACCCCAAGTCTGACTGTTTCTCTATGCTGTAGCTCTTCCCTTGATGACCTATCTAGTACTGCCTTGCTACTGCCAGTCCTTCCCATAAACTCCAGCCCAGTATCTAGAGACCTGATGTCCCTCCCTACTGGTATTGATCTCTGAATATTGCTCCTCCTTTTCTCTGTCTGCTGGGCAATGATTTGCTCATTCTTACAGCAGGCTTTCACCAAGCATCTACTATGTTCCAGGCCCAATGTAAGGCACTGGCAATATCAGAACAAATTAAACAGGGCTACTGTTTTAAAAGAAGTCAATTCTAGTCAGGGAGACAAACAAAGATAGAGAAATACCACAGGCATTCCTAATCTATTCAGTTCTTTTACCCCCATATATAACTCATCCCCATGATCTGTTGATTTTACCTCCTAAATGTCTCTTGAACATGTTTGTTTTTCACTATCTCCATTGTCATCCTACAGTTCAAGTTACTATTATTTCTCACTGAGCTACTGCAGTGGCCTCCTCACTGATCTCCTTTATCCAGATTGTGTCTACCTCCAAACTATTCTCCATAATGCAGCAAGATTGATCTTTGAAAAATGTAAACCTGCTTAAAATACTTCATGGCTTCCCATTGTTCTTAGCATTACGGAAACAAAAATAAAATCCCCCATATTTGAGGAAAGAACATAAGGGTGTTGTATCAGCATAAGATAACTGAGTAGTCTTTAAAGATCCTTCTAGCTGTAATATATAAGATTTGACTTCATTTGGATGGAACTATGCAGCTCTGATACCATCTCTTAACAAGACTTACCCACTAATTACCGACTATTCTTCAGCTACCCCAAGCAGATGGATTTTTACCTGCTTTAGTGATAGGACCAATTCAAGAAGAATGCTCTCATTCATTTATTCATTCATTCTGCAAGCTTTCAATGAGCATCCTGTTTCAGGTCCTGCACTGAGTGCTGGAAATACAGAGTCAGCTCATTCAACCCTAGGAACCGTTCTAGTTACTGCTTCTAGTGTTTCAGCTGTGACCAGCAGGCAGAAAACAGGCATGGTCCTTGTTCTTATAAAGATTAAATACCACAATGAGACCTAGTTTCTGCTCTTGGAAAGCTTGTGTTCTATTAGGAAAGACATTGTTCATTTATTTACTCAACATTTACTGAGTACCTACTATGTGCCAAGCCCAGGGGTTGCAATGGTGAATGAAATAGACACAGAGTTGTCGTAATGACTACGTGTAGTCGTAAGTACAAGATCAGAATTCTGTGCAAGGGACTATAGGAACTCAGAGGAAGGAGACATGAATTCTACAAGCAGGATCAAAGAGGATTTTTCATTGGAAATGGCTAGTAGAATTAGGCCTTAAAAATATGTAGTATACCATATTAGTGCTAGGTACAATGAATGAGCATTAAGTTTAAGACAAAATATTATACTTCACATTTCTGCCAGGCTTTGCCTTTATGCAGAGAATATTACTTCTAGTATTTTATAACGTTGCATTGTATTGATGAGGAAACTAAGGCTCAGTGGTATGAAGTGACTTTCCCAAAGCCACAGAGCTAGTAAGCGACAGGATCAGGATTTCAGTCCAAATATGCCTGGCTTCAAATCCTTTGTTCTCCTCACTCCACCCTGCTAAATGCACTGAATTTTTTAGACTCTGTCACTTAGCCTCAGACATATCATAATTTCATTTATAATTCCTGTGTATCACAGCCTTCTAACTGTCATGTTCATTTTGAGGTTCTCCCTGTGAAACCCAGTGAAAGCCTCCCCTGGGGCCAGAGTTCTGGAAAAGAGATTTATTGTTTTAGGAAAATTGGTTACCAGTTGGCATTAATTCCTATCTTGTTTCCTGAGCTCCCATCATCTCAGTGATACCAGAATTTCCCTGGCAAACCTCAGGCTCTATCTCTAAGCAGCAGCTGCTATTCCCTCTCCATCCTTCAGTAAGAAAGTAGCCCCTTCAGGGGGACCATTAAATCAATGTACTGGCCTTAACAGACCTCTGTAAAAGAGCAGAGCAGGCAGAAGGCATGACACTCAGTTCCTCCAAGTGCAGAGCATCATGCTAGGCACCACAGGGAATCAGAAGAAACTGATCATATGGGAATTGGGGTTATTGTCTCAATCTGACTGATAAGTTGCTCTGTTGTTATGAGCTTCAGTTTCCTCATCTATAAAATGAGCATCGTCCTATCAGTCCTGTCAACCTCACTGGTTTGTGGAGGATCATCTGACATATGGCTATGAAAGTGTTTTAATAACTGAAGAAGTGTTATTCACATCACATATTGTTCCTTATTTATTGTGATTATGATCTGATTATTTAAAAGATCACATAAGAATGGTTAGATGGTAATGAAACCATTTCAGTCTGGCTGACCAAGACCAGTAAAAGCTAGTCAAGCATTCATCTATATTCACACCACAGAGATTACTCCATCATACCACACTTTAAAGACATTATTTGTATACATGGGTTTCTATACTAGATTATGTGGCAAAAAGACTTGACTAAGGATGAATCAAGTTCAGTGGTAGAGTCAGAATTAGAATTCAGGGGTTTGGATATTCCAGCACTATTTCCACTCCACCATGAGTTTTCCACAAGATAGGAGTCTAAATAGGACTTTTAAGCCAGATTGTTTGGATAGGAGTGACCCTTGAAAGACAGGCTAGAGTTTTGTCAAGGAGTTGCCACTTGTTACTCTTTCCTGGCCTAGGACCAGGGCAATTCTCTAACTCTCAATCAACCTTTTCTTTTGTTGTTGAATTTAACAGGGAATAAGTCATGATGACACCTTTGTGTTCTGGTAGCCCCATTCCAAATTTCCCCACATACGTTATAGGACTTAGTGTGTACGTGCATGTGTGTGTGTGTGTGTGTGTGTGTGTGAGAGAGAGAGAGATGGATGTATAAAAGAGAGAGAAAACAGAGGCCTCTAGAGGGTTAAGATAATCTTTTTTGATAGTACCCAGGAGTGATCAGGCCCTGAAATATAGATTTATATTAGCTAAAATTTTGTATAGGCAATTAAAGTAGGCATCAATGCAACAATTTATTAATATATCTTGAGAAAAGACTCTCACTAGAAGCAGAATACACAAGGTCCACATACTCTATCATCTGTGCATTATCTTCTATCATCAAGCCACATTGGAAGCTAAATCATTATTTCAAGTTTGCTTTGGTGATTGTGTAAGCAAGAGGAATTATATGCTACTTTATAACTTGAGGAATTATTCCTTCACAAGATAGCCATAGTAATGGAACGGGAGTACTCTACATGTGCCTTTCCCTTTTTGTGGAGTGTGATGTGCATGTTGGTGACTCTGACTAAGTATGGAGATTCATGTGTTTCTGGAAGTATGTGTATTTGTGTGTATGTATATAAATATATTTATATGTCTGGGATCCTCACTAAGTCTATTTTTGGAGATTGCACTTATTTCACCTACCTTACTACAACTCATTCTAATGCTCTGTATACAGCTGTTGCTCAACAAATGCTTGATTACTAATAAAATTGGTCAATAATATATATAGTTTCCAAGTGTGGAAAATATGGCTCCTGCATTTCCGTCATCATCACCATCAAACATTCATAAGATAAATACATACTATGTGCATAGAGAGTGTGGAAAACCAAGTCTATGATCTTGTTTTCCCCTTAATAACACTATGCCCTCCTAGGGTAATTATGTACATAATTGTACAGGCAGGGAGAACTTTCTGATCAAGAACAATTAATGACTCTTGACCAAGTGATTTAGGAATAAAACTATGCATAGATTCCATGACTTGTCACTTATCACTATACCATCTACTCAGGTAGCCAGCTACTCATCTCTTCTTTCTTGCATGTAGCTCAGGGCACTTCCCATGTAGCCACTTATTTGGTATCTTAACAAGTCTATGAGTAAAGGTCTTCAGCCCTGATATGGAGGTCAGGACAACCTACTGACTTTTTAGCACAGCATGTATGATTCCCTGTAGACTTTGTTCTGCTGATGGATATCTTTTAACCTCACTGTAAATAGCAAGTCAATCAAGTAAGGTTTTTTTCCTGGTTTTAGTAATAGCATACGAGAGCTGAAAAGCATCTTAGAGAAACTTCTATATTCCAGTGTCATTGTCACCACTCCTGTCATCATTCTTGGTGATTTTGACATTCAGTATTCTAATGCCTTCGCATCTCAGTTCTTTCATTTTAACCCTCCTCAGAAACTCTATTCATTGTCATACCTTAGACCGAATAATTACTACCATATTTTATTGAATCTAAATTGCCATTACATTTTCCCTTTCAGAGGTGATAAAATGTGAAAAAAAAATACCTGCATTATCTATCTTTTCAGTCCATCCACTTCATACCCCCACTTTTACAATTCTGTGATCCCCATGAGAAACTCAAACAATTGACCCTAATATCTCTTCAGTGCTCTCACCTGTCTTGAATCATTATTTCCTTCCTTAAGAGTCCATGGCTTATCTTTATAATCATTCCTCCACATACACCTTCAACTACCTTACTCTCTGGTCCCCTGTCTTACATCCTGAAAAAACTCCAGTTCTGGCTAAATCCAACTATATCAGGATAATTTTTTTTCAGTCATACCTGAGGAGATGAGTATATCTGGAGAAAAAAATCAAAACCATTGTTTTTGGTTTCTCTTTAAGTTACCTCAAACATCAGATGAGCCCATACTACATTTTCCAAGTCAATTTACTCTTCCATTCTTTCAGTAGACAATTTTACATGTTTTCTGTCTTCAAATTTCAACATTCCCACTCCCCTCCTCTCAGTTAAAGATTATGGTGGCTTAAGAGGTCCAAAGAGATGTCATTTTTCTTTCCCACCTGAGTTCAGAATCTTTGGACAGAAAGGCACAAGAGTTATCAGATGGAGATTAAAGATATCATCTTTATTACTGATAAAGAAAACATAGCATATATCTGCAGATCAGCGGACTTTCAAGTAGAGAAAACCAGTCAATCATAGGGAGCCCTAGAAAGCTTCAGGACTATTTTCTTCCCAGAGATAGAGTATTCTCCTAAAAGTTGCACAGCACAGAGGGCCAGAGTGGAATGCATACTCTCTGTTGGTCATTCCTAAACAATCTCATCCCATTCTTACAAATTCATCAACCAAAAATGGCCCTAAGGAGAAGGGAATGAATACTTAGAAAGAAGCCATGAGTGTAAAACATGAAATTAGGGTAAAGAAACTTACCTACCAACAATGACTGCTTTTTTTATTTCATGGGGAAATAGAAGCAATCCCTGGAGAACATCCTTCTACCCTCCAACAAGCAAATCTATGAATTTATTACAAATTTTCTATCCTTCTATCTAAAATTGATGGACTCTTTGTGCTCCTATCTATAGCCATTTTTTCCCTGGATCTCAACTCTATGCACGTGTATATAACGTTGGGTTGGCCAAAAAGTTCGTTCAGGTTTTTCTGTAAGATGTCTGGAAAAACCCGAACGAACTTTTTGGCCAACCCAATATATAGAGGAGAAATTTCCTTCTTACTTCTCCCTAATCTGTTTCCAGCCCTTACTGGATTATTCCTGTCAGCATACAAATGTAATGTATTATTCCAACTTAAAAAAAAAATAAAACAAAATTTCATCCCTCATTTTCCTTCACCTGCTGACCCAATTCTCTGGCCTTTGATATAGAAAAACTTTTTGAAAGATAGACTATTTTCTATCTCTTTTTTCTCTCACTCTTTGGCCAACTCCAAGGCCATTTCCCCATAATTCCACTGAAATTATTCTTGTCAGCATCACCAGTTACTTCCATGTCACCAGCCCACTTGGTTAGTTTTCCTTCTTGTCCATTCAGCAGTAGGTGATCACTCCCTTCTCCTTTCCCTCTCCTTTTAAAATATGAATATATTGAGGCATAACTGATATACAAAGAATTGCACATACTTCATGTGTACAATTTGATGATTTTGGACATATGAAAACACCAGTGATATCATCACCACAGTAGACCTATCCAACATCTCTAAAAGTTTCCTTGTATCACTTTGTTTTTGTTTATTTGTTTGTTTTGTGATAAGAATATTTAACATGGTGTTCACCCTCTCAATAAATTTGAAGTGCACAATACTGTGTTATTAACTATTAGTAGTTATTAACTACTATAAGCATTATGTTTTACAACAGATCTTTATAACTTATTATTTAGCATAACTGAAACTTTATACTCATTGAAAAACTCCCAATTTCCTCTCTCTCCAGCCCCTGACAGCTGCTATTGTATTCTCCACCTCTATGAGTTTGACTATTTCAAAACTTCATAAGTGGAATCATGCAGTATTTGTCCTGTGACTAACATTTCATTTAGCATAATGTCCTCCAGATTCTTCCATGTTTTCGTAAATGGCAGGATTTCCTTCCTTTTTCAAGCTGAATAAGATTTCATTTTGGTATATACAACATTTTCTTTATCTTTCATCTGTTGATGGATACTTGTGTTGTTTCCATATCTTCTCTGTTGTGAATAATGCTGCAGTGAATAGAGGAATACAAAAATCTCTTCAAGATCTTGATTTTAATTCTTTTGGATATATACCCAGAGGTGAGATGGCTGTATCATATGGTAGTTTATTTTTAATTTTTTGAGGAACCCTCATACTGTCCCATAGCTGCTGTACCATTTTACCTTCCTCCAAAGAAGACTTACAAATGGCCAACAGGTATGGGGAAAATATGCGCAACATCGATTATCAGGAAAATGCAAATGAAAATTACAATGAGATATCACACCTGTTAGGATGGCTATTACAAAACACACACATACACACACACACACACACACACACACACACACACACAAAAGATAGCTGATGCTGGCAAGAATGTGAAGAAATTGGAAACCTTGTGTACTCCCTCCTTCTTAAACACTCTGCTTGACTTGAAATTCTATATTCTTCTGATTTTCCTCCTTACCTCCTGACCATTCCTTTTTTGTGTATTTTCTTCTTCTCCTTCTCAACATGTAAATGTTGGAGTTTCCTCTATCTATATTCATTCTTTAAGTGATTTCACCCAGTCCTGTGGCTTGAAATATCACTTATATACCGGTGACTTTCAGATTTGTATCTTCTGCAGCTCTGACTTTGCCCCTGGTCATATATCCCATAGTATTCCGTATATTCATGGAACTACCCTTTAACCAGGTGTTTAAATCAAAGAACTTGGATTACTTTTTGGCTTTTTTTTTTCTCACACCCTGTATCCAATGATTCAGCAAATCCTGTTTTCTCTGCCTTCACAATCCCATATCTGATCACATTTCAGCTATCACTGCAATCACCTAGTCTAAAATCACCTCTAGTCTAAACTACTCAGTTGTCTCCTGGCTGATATCCATGCTTCTACTCTTGCTCATATCTATCTCAGAGTAAAATTTCTAGTCCTTACTGTGCCCTACAAGACTGAAAATGTTCTACCACCCTGTGATCTCACTGATCTCATCTCTTACCATTCTCCACCTCACTTGCTTTACTTCACTGGCTTCCTTGCTGTTCCATGAACATGTCAAGTTCATGTTCCATGACCATGTCAAGACATGTTCCAAGAACGTGTCTAGGGTCCTGCCCAAGAACACTTATACTCTGTTTCCTCTGCCTAGAAATTCTTCTCTAAGAAATCCACATGCTCTACCATTTCTTAAAATCTCTGTTCAAATGCCACCTTTCCTAACTGAACAATATAAAACTATAATGCCTATATCTTCAATCTTTATCCACTTACCTTGTTTTATGATTCTAATAGCACTCATAACCTCCTAACATATAATCTCTTTTTTCACTAGTATAAGATCAGTCTCATACCACTGTAATGTAAGCTCCAAAGTAGGGATTTGCCTGTATGGTTCACTATATTCCTAGCAAATAGGACAGGGCCTGACAAATAGTAGATTAATAAATACTTGTTGACTGGCTTAATGACTAATAGAATAAATATACAACCGCAAAGTCCTCAGGATTAAAGACAAGATAGTGTAGGCGTAGAGTACAGACTCAAGAGTCAGATACACCTGGGCTCAGATTTTGGCTTTACCACTTTCTACCTTATTATTTGGTTTGGAGGAAGTAAGTTAACTTCTGTGAGCTACCTTCTGACCAGTAAAATAAAGGCTTTAATATCTATTTCAAAATATTATTTTTTGGATTAAATAAATAGATAGGAATGAAACACCAGCCTTAGACCATGCACACAAAAGGCTTTTAATATAAGGTTGTTCTCCTTTCCCTTTCTGTCATAAGATTTATTTTTGTTCTTCCACCCTGACAGACCCTCGGGGTAATATATCAGACTAGTCTATCTAAAACTGATGATGCTCTATCCTACTTAAACCCCATGGCTCCTTGATGCTACAGTAATAGCATCGTACTTGCTCACACTGATTTTCAAACGCTTCAACAATGAACTTGGATGGGTTTTCAGACATTATCTTCTATTAACTTCTTCCCTGGACCTTGTGCTTCACCCACACTTATTATTCAGGGAACACAGGGTATAGGTCCTACTCCACACTTTTATATATTTTGCTTATCTCTGCTCACAATGTCCTTTCCCACCATCTCCTTTATTAAAGTTCTACCCACCATTTAAGCTCCAGTCAAATTACCAAATTCCTACACATCTCTTCCCTCAATTCATAAATCACTCTCCTTCTCTTTCCTATAGATCTTTACTGGTTCATAAGGCTTCTCCTCTGTCATAATCATGTCAGGGAAGCATTTCTTGCTACATGCCCTCCTCCCTCTCCCGCTCTTAATTTTTGCAAGGCACACATCTGGCTCTCATCCCATACGAAAATCCTGCTTAGCATTTACCACACTGAGGGGCACTGCATGTCCACCTGTCTGTTTTGCTCCTAGATTGTAATTTTCTTGAAGGCAACATCAATGCCTAATCCCCAATCTGAATTCTCAATGCTTAATGTGGTTCCTGGAAGATGATTGATACTCAGTGTATTAATGAATGAACAAAGTGTCTGTCTCTCCTAATCTGGATCTGGAAATTTGGAACTATTTCTTTTTCATCTCTATACGTTTTTTTCATCCTCTATCATTGTAGCTGGAACATCAAGAAGAAATATATTTTATTTTTTTTTTTTTCACATCTTTATTGGAGTATAATTGTTTTACAGTGTTGTGTTAGTTTCTGCTGTACAACAAAGTGAATCAGCTATATGTATACATATATCCCCATATCCCCTCCCTCTCGAGCCTCCCTCCCACCCTCCCTATCTCACCCCTCTAGGTCGTCACAAAGTATAGAGCTGATTTCCCTGTGCTATGTAGCTGCTTCCTACTAGCCATCCATTTTACATTTGATAGTGTATATATGTCAATGCTACTCTCTCACTTTGTCCCAGCTTCCCCTCCTCATGTCCTCAAGTCTATTCTCTATGTCTGAGTCTTTACTCCTGCCCTGCCACTAGGTTCACTGGTACCATTTTTTTAGATTCCATATATATGTGTTAGCAAACAGCATTTGTTTTTCTCTTTCTGACTTACGTCACTCTGTATGACAGACTCTAGTTCCATCCACCTCACTACAAATAATTCAATTTCGTTCCTTTTTATGGCTGACTAATATTCCATCGTATATATATGCCATATCTTCTTTATCCATTCATCTGTTGATGGACATTTAGGTTGCTTCCATGTCCTGGCTATCGTAAACAGTGCTGCAGTGAACATTGTGGTAGATGTATCTTTTTGAATTATGGTTTAAGAAGAAATATATTTTAGACTAAGATATGTTCTCTAGAATCTGACCTCTTGAGTTCAAGTCCCAGCTCTACTATTTGCTAGTTACGTGATTTGAACAAGTTTCTTACCCTCTCTGTACTTCAGTTTCCTCATGTCTAAGTTAGAGATAATAGAGGTTGTTATGAGGATTAAATGTGATAATTCTTATGTAGCACTTAGCCGAGTATGTGGCACATAGGATGTCAATAAACATTAGTTGTTATTTTTGAAATGTAGTGAATAAGTGGTTATGGAATTTGCTCACTCAGAAGGCTCTTATGAACATTAACTATATATCAGGGAGTGTACTACGAAGTGAGAATATAGAGATGTATACAACATATCCTAAACCACTAAGAAAATCACAGTCTATTGGCAGAGCAATGTGTTAGTTTGAGTCTCCTGATAAGCAGATGCCAAAAATGTAAGAATTGAAAAATGCAAGATTTAAAAATATAAGAATTTTATTAAGGGAAATACCTGTGAAAGAAAATGAGGAGAGAGCCAAGGAGACTTGGAGACCTTTAAGATTGTGAGTCTGATGCTAAGCAAAGGAGGGAAGAAAGGTTGGGTGAAAAGTTCAGCAAGGTCACTGGGGAGTCCTTGAGTCAAAATTACATGTTGGAGGAGTCTCATGTCTCTCAAGAATGGCTCTGCCTTAGTATTCAGACATTAGGTTTTTGGTTGTAAGCAACCTGTGAGAAATGTGGCTTTGGAGAAAATGAAGCTCTGGATTTTAGATTGCAGGAGTTGGAGTCCTAGATCAATTATGCTTCCCTGTAGTTGGAGGTTTGCAAGGTACATTCTCATGGCCACCATAGGAAGATGCATGAGTAATATGGGGGGTGGGCACAGAGGAAAAGGTGACTATCCCCCTGGAAGATACACAGAGGTATTCGCGAAAGAGATACCTCAAGGACACAGAGCTAGCCACATCACAGCCGTTGATCATACTTACTGAATTGGTATGGAAGGAAGGAACAAGTCACCCAAGGAAGGTTGGTGGTCAGTGGAATGACTATCACATTGTAGCTCCTGCACTTCTAATAGTTAGAAACATATGTGAGTTCTGCTCCCACATCACTTATTTCCATAGTTTATTTCTAGACATATTCTTGCAGAAAAAGTCTTTTTTTTTTTTAAATGTTCATCTGTTTCCACTCTAAACTCATTTAGAACTGGAGGGTTTTGGTTGGATCCCAGAATCACTTGAAATATGGGCTGTGATCAAGCCTTGTATGCTGATGACTATAGGGTGTGTGTAACCCACACAAATGGAAACAATATTCAGATTCCTTACCTGAGCCACCCACTGTAGGCACCAGAACAGTGACTCTGAATGATGACCTGGTTCCTGCTCTCCAAAGAACACTTCAAGAGGTCCTTGTGCCTAGGACTTTGCAAAAACAGAAAAGCAATCAGTTGGGAAGAATTAACTTCAGATTATGTGTGATAGATTTTTACAATAATGGCCTTCAATGAAACACAGCTCCCAGAATTCAAGTTCCTTTGCAGTGTGATATTGACATTCTTCCCATGAAAGGTGGAGCCTATTTCCCCACCCTTTGGGTCTACATTGGCCACTGTAATGTGGCAGAAGAGAAACGGATTCCGGCAGCTAGATAATAAAAACCCTTGTCATTTTGCTTTGGTGCTATTAGAATGCTTCTGTCATTATGTGAAGGAGTATCTAACTTGCTAAAGAATAAGAGACCATGTGAAGGAGAACTGGGGTACCCCAGATAACAGTCACACCAACTACCAGACATGTGAGTGAAACCATCTTATATCATGAGGCCCTAGCTGACCATTGGATGACTGCAATTACATTAGAAATTCCTTGTGAGATGAGCAGAACGTCCCAGCTGAGTCTAGCCCAAATTGCTTATAAACACAATTGTGAGCAAATAAATGAATGGTGCCTTAACCCACTAAGTTATGGAGTGATTTGTTATGTAGCACTAGACAACTGTCATATAATAGAATTAACTATTTAAGGTTTAACATTGTTATAGATCCAAAGATAATTATTAAATGTTCCCAAAATATTAACAGTTTTGAGACAGGATGGTTTAATGGAAAGGACTTGGGGTTTGTCTTTGCAAAGTTGGGTTCTGGTCATCTAATTTGTCATCTAACCTCTTTGAGCCTTAGTTTTCTCATCTGCAAACCAGAAAATACAGTTCTAACTGTATAGGCTTAGCGTGAGGACTGAATGACTAAAAATTAGTAAGTCACATGGTGAGTAACACATGGAATTACTCAATAAATGTGAATTTAAATCCCCCATCCTCCTTCAGGCTTATGTATTGTGGGTGCTTCATAAATAAATGTGCAATTTAATTGAGTCCTGCTCTCTGGTTGATCTTCCTTTAGAAGATTTCCATCTTGCTTGATATCTTCGTATCACTAGAAGAGTAAATTAAATTAAACTCACTAGCAATGATTTATATATTTTTTACTCATCGAACAAGGATTTGGGAGGAGATGGATAGGTATGTGTATTCCTGAATTTATTATATGGGTACTGGGGATAAAGAAAAGTAGTATTAATAAAACAAGTATGTGACCAGGGGAATGCTTAATGAGTACGAGATTTACTTTTAGGGTGATGAAAATGTTTTGGAACTAGATAGAGGTGGTGAGTGCAAAACACTGTGAATGTATTGAATAGTTCACTTCAAAATGGGTAATTTTGTTATGTGACTCTTACCTCAATTTTTAAAAAGAAAAAAGGTATGTGGCTCATGACAGCAATGATCTGGGTTGGAGTTGATGAAGCTGTGAAAAGTGAAATAGAAAAACACAAGGCCCTATAAGGGAGTAGAAAGGGACTGGTGTAATCCGTTCAGCAAGGAATTATTCAGTTGTTATATGGATCAAGGGGGTCATGGGGCAGGATATAAAGAGCTATTTGGATGGCCAGGCAATCCATGAATTAGAAGAGAAGATGTATGCTCTGCTACAACAGGGCTGAGTTTCTTTCTCCCCTACAAATATGGTACTGACCCCTGTTCAAGTATTTTTCTTATATGGTTTCACTAGTCTAGAATGCTGACTGGCTTCCCTGAGATAAACATTTATATGCTAATACTGCTTTTTAATTTGGGAGGGACGCGATCTCAGAACCAAGAGTGAGAGAAAGGGGGATTTAATATAGAGAAGGAGGTAAATGTATGTAGGCGTGTTTCTGGCTGGCAGTAGCTTTGCAGCTAACATATTTGGTTTTCAGCCTCCCTCCTCTCCCATCAGTGAAAATGTGCCCTATTGAGCATCAATTCTGCCATACTTCAGGCTGTGTGATCTAAACCCCAGTGGCTGCTGGGAAAACAAGTTCCAGGACAGCAGCAGCAGATGCATCAGCAGAATGAGTCACAGAATACAGAATGAGTCACTAAGGAGGTGGGCGGTGTGCAAGCCCGCAGCACTCCATACTGGCCCACCTGTAGCCTGAAGCCCCATGGGCCTGGGTAGGTGAGCCCGTGTGAGTGTGTGGGTGCTAAGCAGGTCACATTGTGCCTTGTGCCTCAGCAACAGCAGGGAAGCCCTGGGTGCAGGAGGCAAGAGTTGTGTGTTGCAACATATGAGGCCAGGGTCTGTTAGGTTATTCCTGAAACATAAAAATCTAGAACCGCAACCGTGGTGGGCCTAGCTGTATGAACAGGCAGAGTGCCAAGGTAACATGGCCCCCACCATGAAGGTGGTGGAGGAGCTCAATAAGCCTCACTCCAGTGAAGATAAACCCCTTCTTCTGCAGCTTCCAAGAATGCGGTTGGTGCTAGGTCATCTTCCTAATCTGGTCATCAGTAGCTTCAAAGAAAATTCTTTGTTTAGCAAATCTGGGAAGATGAATAACTGGGTTAGGTATTCTAATCTGTACTATTTCTTTAATGCTATCCTCCAGATCACAGCAATTTGACATTGTCCTGTAAATGTTGAACATTTACATACCCTAACACCCAGCAATTCTACTTCTAGGTAAATATCCAACAGTAACTCTTAAAATGTGTACCAGGATACAAGATTGATCATGGAACCCTGGTCATAATGGTAAAAATCTAGAATTTATTTTAAAGATAAATAAATAAACAGAACAAAATAAAGTAAAATAAGATTAGGCCCAAATAAGAGTATCTCATGAAACATGGATCATCATTAATTTAATTCTATATACTCAACATTCTTTAAAACACATTTTTTTCTTCTTATTCTGAATCTCAGTTGCATCACGGCATAGAGCACTTGGAATTCCTAGAATACAGTGATATATTTATTTACCACCTTTGTACATGTTTTTTTGGCCTACTGTGCTCTTTCTGTAGTCATTCCTTCTCATCCTCTAAGCCTCAGCTTAAGTGAGTATCCTTCCTCTGGGAAGGAGCAGTGGAGCATTTCTAAAGACCAAGATATAGACAGTTGCCTAGTCTGTTTATTCATGAGGCCAGCCCTCCGCGAGTAGTGATATGGTGATGTGATCATTGGCCCAGCACAGGTTAGCTGATACCTCATTCATGTGGTAGGTAGAACAGAATCATGAAGTTATGATGAGCTTCCTAGTAGAGGGTACATGTTTTGTTAGAAAACTGGAAATAAGGATGATCAGGCATATGGGGAAAGTGTGAGCAAAGGCATGAAAGAGGGAAAGCATAAAATATATTCCAGGAAGAATGAGAGGTCCAGTGTCTGTCATGTAAGTATAGAAGTAGGAGACTAGAGCCTGATAAGTCCAACGTATTGATCTAGGGCTAAAGTTTGAAAGGTCTTGAGTATCTTATTAAGGAACCTGTACCTTATACTGGAGACCATGTGAAATCGTTGAGTGACTATAGGCAGGGAGGAGATGATCAAAGCTCTTTTTAGGAGAACTATTTGACAATGGTGTATAGAAAAGATTGGATGAGAGACATTCAGAACCTGTACAAAGAGCCAGAATACACACATGGGGTGTGGGTGTTCAGAATATTTTGGACACCAAGCCTTACTGAAAAGGCTGTTAATGTGTTTCTGAAACAATAAATGAAGCTTGGTCCAAAATGGGGAAAAAAAATGTCATGAAGTCAAAAGCCATGAGTGTTATCAGTAAGTCAGAATGAAAGTCAACGCAAGATTCTGAGTGTTGCAAGTAGGACTCCTGCTTTTGTGTGATTATGAAGTAGGGAGCAATGTCAGAAAGCTCAACAGAACTATGAAGGGCCAGGTTGGAAACTGCATGAGGTTGACCTATTTGGAAGTGAGAGTAATGGTTTTACAGGAGATATAAAGAATATAAAGAGGACTAGTGGCCAGAGGCTGATGTTTTGCCTATGGGAGTTCAAATTATTCTGGATGATACCACTTTACCCCTTTCAAGTCTCCGATCTACACCATGAAGACTTCTTTTTCTCTTTTTTTTGGGGGGGAGGGGGGCTGCACTGGGTCTTAGTTGCAGCACGTAGGATCTTCCTTGCCCCATGCAAGATCTTCTTTACGGCATATGGGATCTTTAGTTGCGGCATGCATGCAGGATCTAGCTCCTTGACCAGGGATCGAACCTGGGCTCCCTGCTTTGCGAACACAGAGTCTTAGCCACTGGACCACCAGGGAAGTCCCGACCATGCAAAGACTTCTGCACAGAGAAGTTAGGTAAACATCTAATAGAATGCTGGAGCTCTGATGTAATCAGCCACAAATTAATATCAAAATAGCTTCATGTCCAAGTTAGACCACTAAATTACTCTGGAAAAGTAGTCAGACTTTTGAGTGCCTGACTTGCCTGAGTACCACCTTGGAGCTCTTGGCTCCTATAAACTGTTAACATGACAAATGAGAGTTTTGATCATGCCAGATATAACAATATCCATTTGTTTAATTAAACATTTGAGGCTGCTTTTAGTGTGGCTAATTTTTTAAAATGTTAAAAATAAAATTAAACACATAATTAAGCTGACAAAAGATAAAGACCCTGATGCTCCAAGTTGAAGGCAGGTAATTTATATGGATCTGGGTCCCTGAAGGCACCACAGTTTATTAAAGTTACCAAGGCAAGGATGTGATAAAATATTTTATGCAGTTTTTTAAAGGCTAAATTGCTCTGACACTTTTAAAGTTCACAAGATGCAGTCAGTTAGGATGCCTTGTTAGCTAGCTATTGTTTCTCTTTTTGAAAGGGTCCAGAACTTGAAGCTGGGCCCTTCTTCCTTATTTCTTATGACTAAAAGCATTCATAGACTACCCATGGTTGGTCAAATAATCAGAAATTCACAGGTGGATAGACCCTAAGAGTTTATTATTATTAACAGTAATGAATTGAGAGGATCCATGCTCAGTGTACCAATACTGAATATGACTCAACTATACATCTCCTTCCACCTTCCCTACCTCTCTCCTTTTAATCTCCCTTCCTCCCTCCTTTTGTCCTTCTCCTGCCTTTGTCTTCCTTTCTTTTTTCCTTCCTTCCCACCACCCCTTCCTTGTTCCCCCTCTTCCTCCTCTCCTTTCTTCTCTCCTTCCCTCCCTCCCTCCTTCCCCTTGTCCCTTCCTGTACCATTTACTCCCTCTCTTCTTAGCACCTTATCAAAAATATGCTACTCATTAAATTATCTTTCAACTTTGGAGTTCATGACTTAATGGCATTTCCCTAGCTAAGTTAGAAATATCCTCTACAACGACTCTCCAAAGTTGACGTTTGGTCTCCACTTGTATTCTTCTAGCCATGGCCACTCATTACCTTCCAAGGAAATGTCTTTGCTAAATAAAGTCAAACTTGTCTCCCTGCATTTCCTCATTGAGCAGATGATTCTCTCCTCATACTCTCTTCTTTGATACTTCCAACACAACCTTCTTTCTGAATCTAGAAATGCTCTTCACTGTCCTATCCATGTACCATGTCAATTTCTTCCTTCACCCCTTTGTTCTTGTTAGTAGCCTTCCAGAAATTCTTTCCTCTGTCTAAATTTTTGAAGTATCATCTACCTTCCTCACTAATCTGACCCTCACTGAACTGTGTTAACATTTCTGGTTAGAAGCAACCTGATGTACGTGACATTGACTGGGACATTTCAGGAGTATATATTACACATTATTCCACTTAGGAGCTATTTTAAAGTATCATAGTACTGTTTGTTTATGGAAAGGCAAGAGTAGTAAAGAGTCCTGAGGAGGCACTAGCTACCACACAGTGGGGAGCTGAGAAAGCTTCATGTGCTGAGATCTCTAGTTGCTCGAAATTTATAGAATCTCTGGTCACATTCAGTTGAATAATCAAATGTGCAGGGGGAAGATGAAACGAGTGGAGTGTCTCACAGGTGAGTGGGGAACAGTGACTGGAGATAAAAGGTAGATGATATTCCAAATTTTAAGCAAGCAGACATAATTTTGGTTGGCCTATCAGTAGGTAACAGGTAACAAAATGAATTCCAGGAATGTAAAGTGACATTCCAGAAGTTATAACTTTACCAAGTAGCAGACTTGGACATGAATACAGAGCAACACAGCCTAGAAAGATTACAAAGCAGGTCATCAGGACCAGAGCTCTGGACCCTTGGCTTCCAGTAGCACTTTGGCTATGCCTCTGTCACATCATAGTTTGTCTAAGATTATAGTTGTTTGTGTGCCTCTTTGCCTCCTCCTTGGGCTAAAAAGCTCTCTGAAAGCAGAGTCTGGGCCTCATTCATTAAAAAAAAAAAATCATTTATTTATTTTGGCTGCGCCGGGTCCCAGCCGCGGCACCCGAGATTTTCACTGTGGCAGGCATGCAGGATCTAGTTCCCTGACCAGGGATCGAACCTATTGGGAATGCAGAGTTCTGCCCACTGGGCCACCAGGAAAGTCCCCTCATTCATTTTTTATTGCATCAACACAAAAATCCTGGTCTCAGGCCACTGGGTGATAGCGACTTTAATGGATTGCCTCTGAGCACACTTGGGAGGTATGCTTCCATGGAATACTTGGTGCCCCAAAACTAAGGCAGCTGAGCTGGTGGTCTTCCTATAAGTGTCCAGGGCTTTATCCCACTACTCTAACCTGCGTTGCCTTCCTCTAGACTCCTAATTGGTCTCTCCACTGGTGTGCCTGCATTATCACTCCCACACCACTCCCACATCTAGGTGTAATTGATATGTTCCTAGAACTATTTCCTGAGTAACTTTATCCTCCTAAAACATATCCCTTGGTACCCTCACAGTCACACAACCTGTAAAATTCAGTATAAATCCTTCATTGCAGCTTTCAAGGTCCTACAAAATATGATCCTAACCTACCTTCACAGTCTTATTTCCTACATCTCCACAAACTGGACCGTATACTATTTCTCCAAACATGAATAAACCATACCCACCCAACTTCCCCAGCTCTGTGCTTTTGCTCAGGCCGACCTACAGACCCACAATGTCCTATTATTCCCTTTTTATTGAAATACTTTTTATCTTTTAAGGCCCATATCAAATGCTCCCCTCTCCATTAAATCTTTCCTGATTTCCAAAACAGGTGGGCTCTTCCTCCTCCAGACTCCTTTAAGGCTTTATTCTTCTTTTAGTAAACATCCTATATTTTGAATTAAATCACTGTTATAATGTGTGATTTTATTCATTCATTCATTCATTTACTCAATATACATTTATTGAACATGAGTACCTGCTTTTTTGTCAGGCCCTTTACAAGTTGAACAAGATTGGGAAGTCACTGCAATTGAAGGGCTCAAAGTCCAGTGGAGGAGACAAGATATTTGTAAACATACACGCACACAAGTATAATGTGGTAGCCCTAAAAATACATATGAACGGAATCCTATAGAAGCAAAAGGGAAGAAACCAAGAACTTTACTTACTAGGAAGGTCAGAGAATCTATCATAGCTTAGGCAACATTTGCACTGTGACCAAGGAATGAGTAAGAGTTTGTCTAAATCAGAGAATGGTGGCTCAGTAAAGTGGATTTTTACCAAGTTATAATCTTAATGAGAGGGGAAAGTGTTTTCTTCATCTCTTTATTCTCTTTCACTCTGCCTTGCACATAATCAATGTTCAAATAAATATTTGTTGAATGAATAAATGAAAGACTGTGTGAAAGAATGCATTCTCCAGAAACCAGCATGATAAGGCACACACTATAATAGTTCAGAGAATTACGCTGAATGAATGCTTTACTGTAAAAGGACCAATCTATCAGTTGCTGAGGGGCTACGTTAAAAATGCAGACATGATAAATTATAACTATACATAAATATTTATCTTCATTTGGGTCATCTCCTGAGGAAAATTTCTAGAAATGGACTTCCTGAGAACTGATAAATATTACTGAATTACTTTCCAAAAGGGTGTATCAAGCAAAAGAACAAAGGAACTCATAGTTATTGATTGCCTATTATGCGTCAGTTGCTGTGCTATCAGTTTTTATGTGCATCATCTCACTGGCGTCTCACAACAATATCGAGGACTAATTATTTCTATTTTACAGAGGAGAAAACCAAAATTCAGACAGGATAGGGGACCTGCATTAGATCTCATAAGTAGTAGATGAAAGAGTCATGACTCAAATTCATATCAAACATTTTGAAGCCCAAATTCTGTCTACTACTATACACAGTTCAAAGAATAAGTTTATTACATTGGTTTGGCTGGAACAGTAGATCTGTTTGGGCATTCATGGGAGTTCAATTTGAAGGAAGCTCAGCTGAACAAAAATATGAATGCTAAGTTGAAGGATTTATTTTTGTTGTCACAATCAAGAATGAGTAAACATCACCCTTGATTTTTTACAAATATGAAACATTCATTCATTTGCTCATTTATTCATGTATCAAACATTTATTGAGAATGACTATAATGTCATGTGACTTATATATACTCTGGAATTTATGCATGCAAATATATGATGTTTCTTTTAAAGTATCTACAGAAATATGTGGCAGATGTTTAGAAGGGAATGCCAAATGCTGGAGAGAGTAATTTTCAGGGACATCATGAAAAAGTAAGGTATGTCATAAAAATAATCATCACCATTACAGTTTGTTATGATACTTGTTAATATAGTAACTAACAGTTATTGGTTGCATTCAATGTATTGACCATAATGCTAAGTGCTTAACATATATTATCTCAATTTTCATAATCCTCTGAGAATGTTATTATTATCTCTGTTGCCCAGGTGAGAAAAAAATGAGGCTCAGATAGGTTGAGTAACCACCCAAGATCAAATAGCCAGTAAGATTGTACTTGTTGACTAGATGAGTAATTTTATCTTCATTTTACAGATAGGAAAATGAGGATCAGAGGTGCAAACATTGAAATTTTCTCAAGGCCACACAATGAGTTAGTAGTTTTCAGATGGCTGTTTCTCAAGAAGCAGAATCCTGGGAGGGACTGTTAACTGATGTCAGCTAAGTCAGCATTTTTCAATCTTTAATCCACATGTAGATTACTTGGAGATCTTATTAAAATGCAGATTCTGATTCAGTAGTTTGGTGGTGAGACCCGAGATACTGCATTTCCAACAGGATTCAAGGTGATGGCAATGCTACTGGTTTATGAACCACACTCTGAGTATCAAGGAACTAAATATATTGAGTTTACTGCATATCAGGAACTCTTCTATGAATTTATCATGTATTAATTCATTGAATTACCACAGTGACCCTATGAAGTAAGTACTATTTTTACCTTCATTTTAAAGTCAAGGAAATCTAAGAAGCACGAGAGAGACTGAGTATCTTGCCAAATGAATCAGTGGTGGAATCAGATTAACAATTTAGGCAGTCTGACTTTAGAACCCATCTATGCTCATGAATATTATGTGTTACTGTCATATGAGAGCAAAAGTCAGACACATTTTGTAATAGTTCAGTGTCAATAAGAGGCCTAGTGTAGGGGAATTTTACAGGTGTTGGTCATGACGAGAAAAAAGCAATTAATGATATAACTCAGCATAGCGCATGGAAGAAACAGAATTTGAATCCAGGTAAATCTGGTTGTAAAATCCATTATCTCTTGATGATGCTAGGAACAGACTTCACACTATACTCAGCAAGGATCCACTGAATGCCTACAATGTACCAGACACTAAGGACATAATGGTGAGCAAGACCAGCAATGGCCCCTGCTTTCATGGAATGTGTATTATGGTTAGAAGAAAAATATATAATAATAACAAATATTGAGTGTTTACTATATGCTAGATCCTGTCTTAAGCAATTTATGTTTAATCATCATAACAGCTCTGTAAAATAGGTACTAGGACTGATGAAGAAACTCAGGCATAGAGAAGTAAGTAACTGCCCTTGGGCCACAGTTAAATAGCAGAACTAGGAATTAAATCCAGGCAGTCTGACTTCAGAATCTGTATTTATTACCACTGTGTTCTAGGCCTCTATAAATAAATGAATATAGAGTGTAATAAGAGCTAGGATGGAACTAAACAAGATGCTAAGGTAGAGGAAAATAGGAGACCTACTTTAGATACAGGGGACTGAGAATGCCTTTCTGAGGAATAGGACATTTTATCTGAGGCCTGAAAGATGAGAAGAAGCTTGTCATAGAGAGAGTCAGAAGAGCATTATGCATAAAGGGAACAGAATTTGCAAAGGCCCTGGGATGGGAAAGAGCACAGAATATTTGAGTAATTGAAATAAGCCAGTATGCAAGGAAAAGAAGGAAAAAAAAAAGATGAGATTAGCCTGGAGAGGTAGGCAGAATTCAGATTATACAGAGCCTTGAAGATCATGAAAGGGAGTTTGGATTTTGTTCTAAATATAATAGGAAGCCATGAGAGGGTTTTACACAAGGGATTAAAATGATTGTGTCTATCTTGAAAAAGAGAATTCTGGTTGCTAAGTGGATCATAGATCAGAGAGTTCATGGCAAGAAACAAAAAAGATCATTTAGTAGCCTAGGGGAGAGATGACAGTGGCTTAGATCAGGTTGTCAGCAAGAGTTGAAAAAAGTGATAATGATAGAATTAACTAGGAAGAACAATGTGAAAAAGAGGTACAGGACAGCTCTTATAGAGGGAGCCAGTGATCTGAGGTGTGTGGTCAGAAAACAGAGATGCTAGTCAAGAGACTCTGGCTGAAGATGGCCAATATGCAGCTGATTTCTCCATGGGAATATCAGGTGCCTCATGGGAGAGAGGGAATACCATACAATTATCAAAACTGGTTCATATCCTGCTTCAAGCTTCAAGCAGTTAACATCCAAATCAATTTTAATACTGTAGAACCAGAATGTTTCTTGTAGTTCTGCAGAGGGGAAACACAATCTACAAATTTCTGTATGCTTATTGTGAATAGTTGAGATAGGCTAGGATAGAGAAAGGATATAAAACATTCCATACAAATATAATATAACTTTAAAAGTCTCACTTCTTTATCTTCACACATCATCAAATAATGTTGGTTAAAGAGATTAATTTGAAGCAAAGGGGAGCTACAATTTACCATCACATCTGAAAAGCCAAAAAATTATATTTTCATCTCATTTCAATGGGGGCACCACAGAATTATATGAAAACACTCCTTTCAAACCTCCTATCCTTGGAGTTATTTTAGATTTGGGTTTAAAACTTTGCTCTGCCACAAATTTTCTGGGCAAGTCAATTTATCTCTCTGAGCCTCAATTTTGCCATCTGCAAACCAAGACCTAAAAGCCCTATTGGCAAGTGGTTGTAATAATAAAAACTAGTGTATTCCAAGCGCCAGGCATATAGTGGGTACTCAACAAATGATGAGAAGGAAATGTATTGTTCTGTAAGTACTAAGTCCTGAATCTGGCCCATTGTAATCACGGGGGCTTGGGTATCTCTGATGGCCTCATCTATAGGAACCTGAGGGGTTGATCTTTCAAACCTAAGAAAGTCTCAAGAAATTTTGAAACTCATAAGTGTAGTCAGCCCTGACTTGAACTAAATTCATTCAACAGTCAATTAACATAAATTAATTCTTTTATTTGTTTCTGTGTTCCAAAGGATCTTAGGCTAAAGGTTGAGAAATAATCTTTCAATTACCTTCTAATGATTATATTGTATTGTTTGCATTTTATGGTGACCAGCCTTCAAAATGGCTCCTAATGATACTCAACCTACATTGCACCAGAGCTAGTATGTGTGATAACACCGTTGAGATAAGGTTATAAAAGCCACTACAGATTCTATCTTGGTTCTCTCTCTCTCTCTCTCTCCATTGGATTCTTCACTCTGGGTGAAGCCAACTGCCATGTCATGAGAACTTCTTTGGAGAGGCTTATGTACCATGTGGCAAGGAACTGAAGCCTTCAGCCAATAGCCATGCAAATGAGCTTTGGAAGTGGATCTTCCAGGATCAGCCAGGTTTTCAGATGACTGCAACCTTGGCTGATAGCTTGACTGAAACCTCATGAGAGACCCTGAACTAAAACAATCCTACTAAGCCATTCCCAGATTCCTGACTCTCAGAAAATGTGAGAGATAATGAAGTTATAAGCTAATATGTTTTAGAGTAATTTGTCACACAGCAGTATATAGCTAATACACTATTTTGTTACTCAAGTCCAAGGAAAATTGTCATTTACATTCAATAGCCCTTTCTCAGTACTTTGACTTAACTCTTGTATTAGTATCTGGGGTTCAGAGTTTCTTATCTATTGTCTAATCTAGGCATGATTGTGGTCAGGATGAACCCAAATGTCAGGATAGGCAACTGTTACCCTGATGGTTTGCGTAAAAAGAAATATGTGATATGGAAGTCCATAACCAGGCTGGAGTCAAAAGACTGATTTCAGATTGTTGAAGCTGCTTGGGTAGGAAACGAGAATCAAAGACTCAGCCTGGGACCTGACACTTAGCAGGTACTCAGATATCTGTTGATAGAGATTCCTCACACTTGAACCAAGTCAACTCATCCATAAGTAGATGGATTTGTCTCTCTTACAAAGGGCATGCTTCCAGATCCAGACTGCAACAACTGTGCCATGTACTTACAGGTATCCAGTGGCTATGAGAAGACCAGGAATCTGTGTGTGTGTGTGTGTGTGTGTGTGTGTGTGTTTGCACATGCAAAAGTGCATGAAATTATGCTTACATGTGTGTGGCTGTACCAAAACTAAGATTTATTTCCAATTTTTCTTTTAAATTCAGCACAGTTACCATGTTGGGAACTGATCTACTTTGTCAAATGAAGAGCAGCTTATCATGTGGCCATTTACCTGACTCTGGGCACATTCTCTTTCATCCTGGAACTGTCATCGCAGATGGCAGAGGCAGTACCCCGTGTGGCTACAGTTTGAGAAAAGTTAGGGTATAACCATAGTATAGGAAAGAGGCAGCTGGCTAACTCCTCCTTTGCAGGGCAGGCCAAGTTTGACAGATCAGCTAGGGAGATCATGTTTGCAGCAAAGATCCCAGACCATACCCAGAAATGGGCATTGTTAACACTGCCAACTCATCATCTGTGAGTTCCCTGTCATAGTGACTTATCTTTATTAGAAATCTGTTTAATGTCCCATGTGGAGCTGAGAAGATAACCCCCTCAGTCTTATTTCATCTACCTACTGATGGAAACCCACTTCCCTATTTTCCTAGATTTTGGTATCTAGGAGTATGGTGTGTGTAATGGTTAAGAGACTGGACCCTGGAAGTCAGACTGTGTGACTTCAAATCCTGGCTCTTCCACCTAATATCAGGGAAACTTGGGAAAGCCCATCTTCAACTCTCTAAGCTTTATTTTCCTGAACTGTAGAATGGGATAAAAATAGCTCCTATCTCAAAGGATTGTTGGAATAATTAATTAATGCATACAAAAATCTTCAAACAGTGTGCCTGGCACACTGTAAATATTAAATATTTCTTAGCTATTTTTATCATTATTAGTACTATGAAGCAGCTTGGTGTAGAAGAAAGAACTTGGGTTTTAGGGTTGGATGCAGTTTTTGGGTGACCTTGACAAGTTACTCAGCCTCTTTGAAACTCTATTTCTTCATCTGGGAAAGGAGAAGATATTATCTACACTGGAGTGTTATTTTAAGGATTAAATAAGATCATACATGCATAAGATCTGAGACATAGTAGGTAAAAATAAATTATATTTCTTTTCTGCTTCTTTAGCTAGGTTATAAGTGCTAACTCAGAAATCTGATATTTATGGAAAAATGGCATCCATTATCCTTAAAAAATGTACGTGAAGAAGAGTGCACTGTTGTACGGAAAGCGGAGTGGTTCTGTGTTTAGCATCAGATGGGCAAAAGCATTTAAGTTCATGGTTGGATGCTTCTGAGTTCCTATGAAAACAAAATCCAGCAGATATAATTAAGTATGCAGCATTCAGAATGGAAGCAGGCACTCCTCTTCATTGTGTGGGCAATAAAACCTGGAAGAAAAAACAATCGATATGTTGGTTCAATTAAGTTTTCAGCTACCAATAACTAATTTCAGTCGTCATGGTTTTTCTAAGGTCTAAAATATATTGCTTATTCTTCTTAAAATATTAATATAGCCCTGAATTATTTATTGAGCCAAGAAACACTGTACTCTTTTAACATGGAAGAGAATGGAAGGTTATTTCATGTCAGCACCATAGAAGACAATAATAAATCTGAAATGTAAATAATACCTCTGAGAATAGAGCCTGGTTGAAGGCCAAAACAGGTAATTTCTAGACTTTCTTTTGTGATAAAGAAGTTGGAAAGCCATGGAAAAATGCTGTTCTGGGCTTCTGATTCTTTTAGGGTTGGCAGCATCTTGTGGGCTGTTTATATCATTCTAGAATGTTTTGATCATTTATAATACTATTTAATTTCATGTCATTAAAAGAACCTACTATAATAATAGCAATAGCTATCATTTATTGAGATTTTATTATGTCCTGGGCACTATGCTAAGTGTTTATATACCTTACCTCATCTATACTCTTAACTCTGTAAAGCAGGTACTGTTACTGTCCCTATTTTACAGAAGAAACTGAGATCCAGAGAGGTTAAGTGTTTTGAATCCCTGGCCTCTGACTCCAGAGCTCTTTTCTTTCTTTTTTTTTTTTTTCAGAGCTCTTTTCTTGATGAAATAACTTACCACTTTCACTCATAGACAGCATTAATCCCTCCTGCCTCTCTCATTCAACAGCTGAATGCCTTGTGCTTCTACTTTACTCTGCCTGGCTTTGTAAATGTTTGTTTATGTTGGTACTTTCCACTATTGCAATGGAAAGAGCATGGTCTTTGAAATTAAACAGAGCTGGGCTTGCTTTCCACATCTTCCCCTTACTAGCAATGTTACCTTGGATTACTTAGGGCTCAAAATAAATCTCCAAGGTGGGAACTATTTTATCTCAGTTTATCACTCAGTAATCTGGGGTTTAGAGGGGTTAAGTACCCTGACCAAAGTCTTACTGCAAGTATGCGGAGGAGCTGCATTCGAACCCAGGTCTGTCAGAAGACTCCAGATCTCATGCTTTTAGTAATTTGTCTTATCTACATGATTGCAAATATTTGGAGTAGCAATTTGGTGACTGGGAGATCATCTAGAAGCCCCCTAATTTTGCAGATGGAAACCAAGGCCCAGAAAAAGGGAGACGGTGCTCAGGACACATGCCAAAAGTGTGTACTATGAGTTCTGTTTTGCTTTGGAATATATATGTCTAGTCTTTGAAAATTCACTACTTCTCTATGTAACTGAAGTTTCAATCACATAGATTAAAGGAAAATGAAAATTTATAGAGATATTACTGTCTGCTTAATTTGATATATTATATAAATCATATAATACTTATAGCAGCCTCATTGTTTGGGTATTATTATCTCCATTTTACAGATGAGGAGATTGAGAAAAGGGGGGTTAGTACCCCTGGGTTCTGCTAAGCAGTGGTTTGAAATATTCCTGTTGAGAAGGGCTCTGCTCCCTCTCTTGATAGAAAGGCTACTCACTCTGCTAGGTAGTGGTATAAAGGAAGCTATTGTGGAGTGACGCACATGGAGAAATTATCTCTCTTCCTTTTGGTCTCATTGGAATGACTTTTATTTGGGGTGACCTTGAGTTTCTTTTCATCATTAAGGGAGATATACTGTGTGTTTAAATACTGCATTATTAATAATATTTGCCTGGGTGCAGAGTCATGATCAATTTTTCATGTGCATCATTCTTCATGCAGCACTAGTTGAATTTCAAGTAGATCCTTACCTTCACCTCTCCTCCCTCAGTGACAATCTCCAACAAGGAGGATGGCAGGCCTGAGACTCCTTATGCACAGGAGAGATCAGAAATGCTTCCCTAGGTCAGCCCAAGATTCTTCGTTGATAAGGGCACCATGAGGCAGCTGTGAGGATGTGGTAGGTATCTTCTTGAAGCTGAACTTTGTACCAGAGGATGCAGAGTCAAACTCCTGAACCTCCCATAATATTCTGTGACTCCATTGTCTTATCCGAGTCACCTCCATCCCTTCTTCCCCACCTCCCCCCTTTCATCTGTCCTACTTCAAGCATTCATTGAACATCTATAATATACCAGGCACTGTACCAGAGGCTGGGGATGGGGACAGAAAAAATAAAAATTTCTAGTTTTCAATGGACCTCCCCATCCTGACTGGGAGGCAGACGCAGAGCAGTGTGATTGACACTATGATCTAGAGAGGTACAGGGAATTATTTTTTTTTTAAGTTTCTTGGTAGGGTCCAAGTTTCTTTCTGCCTGAATTATATTTATTTTGTAACCCCCATGTGAGTGAAATTTTACACTCATTTCCCCAGATAACTTCTTGGCATGTGGCCAGATCAGCTCATCTTCCAAATCTCCAGGGTATATTTGAAACAGGGGACAGGTGTGCTTACCCTCAAGTCTCGCTAATAAATCTAGTTAACAAAAACAGCATTAATTTGGTGATTTGTACATGAAACTTTATACTCCCTCCTCCCATGCTTGCCAAATACCTCTTCTTCTAAGGACCCAACCTTAGAAATGTGTGGGAAGCAGCTCTAGGTGGACCTTCCATGCTAATCTTATTAGCCTTTCTGATGCTCTTGATGCAATCCATGGGATTATCTTCCTTCCCATTCTCCTGTTAATCTGTCCCAGGTCTTGGAAGCTGATTTGCTGGGCTTACTGGGCTTGACCAGAGTCCCTTCAAGAAGAGAAATTGGTTCTGATTCATCTCTGAAACCCCAGGTCCACGCAGCACAGTGACTAACACAGAGCAGACACTCAAGAGGATGTTTGAAGGAGGAAGGGAAGGGAGAAAGAAGAAAAGAAGGGAAGGGAGAAAGAAGAAAAGAAGGGAAGGGAAGGGTAAATAAAGATGGGGAGAGAAGGGAAGAAGAATAAAGGAAGGCAATGTTCCCATTTCATTACCTACTCCACCAAGGAAGGTTTTTGTCATTCGGTGGTGGTAGCATAGTGGTAAAGAGGGAGTCTGAAGTAACCCAGATAGATAGGGTGCTGTCCACCACATACTAAAGCTCTTTGAACTTTAGCCCTTTTTTTACGTGGGAATAATAGTACCTACTTCTTAAACTTATTATAAAAGTTAAACTAATGTATATAAAATACTTGGTGTAATCTGACACGTAGTAAGTGTTCAATAAATGTTACACTTTATTAGTATGTTTTATTAGTATTTATTAGGTATGTTTTATTAGTATTTATTAGGTTTTTTTTAATCTCATTGTCTCTTTCCCTCCTGTATTTTTCCTACTTTTTACCTTCACCGTGAGCAGGAAATTCCTTCCTCAGAAAGCATTATCTCTTAAACCCAGCATTTCTCAAAGTGTTCTGCAAAACAGATGTTAATAGGGTTATGTAAAGGAAGGATTCATATTTAAATAAATTTGAGAAGCCTGGATTAAAAATAAATTAGCCAGATTCTTTACAGCAGGACTTTTTATAAGATTGGAATGTGCTATTACACATAGTAAACCTTGAGAGGGGGCCAGCACGTACAGCATTCCCACAGTTATTTGACTATAGATGCTCTCTCCCTCGTTTCTTCCCAGACTATCTTCTGGAATTAGTGTTCTTAAGGACTTATTTGCCCAACACTGCCTTAAAGAATTACCACACTGTTTTTTCTGTCCCTGTCAGAGGACAGGAGTCAGTTCCATAGATTATTTGTTTACTTACTGAGCACTCCATTAACAATTTTTTTTAACTATCAATGGGAAAGGACAAAAATTTCCCGGAGCCTCCTAGGCTTTCTTCATGTGTATATATTTTTTTAAAAGGAGTTAAAAATTTTATTTTCATCCAGCTATTCATTTAACAAATATTTCTGAGAATCTGTGTGTTGGGCTGCTCCCCGCAGGCCTACAAGGCCTGTGCTTGCCCAGCTTCAAGACAGAAGAAAGAGCCCAGAGTCAGCAACAGAGACATCAGTGGTTTAGAGGATGGGGGAGCTTACACATCTGAAGCGAGGTAGTAGAGCCACACCCCACCGTGTATGGTGGACGGTGGGCAGGACATGGTGGCAGTCTGCGTTCCTGGTGGGAGGAAGGGGAGATTGCCAGTTATAGCGGGAGTTATGTCGGGTTGGCTCACTAGTTACCAGGGAAACCAGCAGAAGGACAGGCCCCTCCCCACCCCTTTGATAAGAAAGATCGATCACTAGCTGGGGCCTAGGGCAAGTATGTAAGAAGGTCAGTCATGTGAGTAGGGTGTAGGTAAAGCAGGCACTGGTCGAGCAGGGGATTACAGAGAGCAAGAGAGCAACCATCTTGAGTGGCCTGACTATACATTATGTTTGCCACTCATAGTGCTGAGCGTTGCTGGAGTGTAGGACTGATACAGAAAAAGGCAATCAAACTTTCAGCTGCAAGTAGAGTGATTAAGAATCTACAAGGGAATATGGGAGCTCATCAGAAAATCACTTAATACAGCCCGGAGGAGTCAGAGAAGGGTGCCTGCAGGAAAGATCCTGATAAGATCTCAGAGATCAGTAGGATTTAGCCAAATGAAGGTGAGTAATTGGGGAGAATGAGTCTATAGGAAAGAGGGAACATCGTGTGCAGAGAAGTAAGAGACACATGTTGAAAGGAGTTCAGTGAGCTGAAAGATCAAAGTGAAAATAGCACATGCTTATTGTAGCAAATTTAGAAAGTACTGAAAAGTACACGTGACTCAGGAAAATCCCCTCTGATTTCTCCTCTTAAAGACAGCTCTTAAAATTTTATCCTATATCCCGTTAGTCTTCTTTCTATGCATTTTCCCTTTACATAGTATAGCATAGAATATATTAATACATACATCTGTTTACTCTTAATAGTTCATTGTGAGTATATATGCAATTTGTGAAAGACTGCTTTGAAGCTTCACTTTCAATCACTGATTATGATATATCTGTGCAGTTGAGACCTGTAGTGACCCTTCAGCTTCAGCTATAACGGAGCGACAACAGTGCTCCAAGCAGTACCCAGTTGTCTTCCTTGATCACCTCTCTGGTGACAAGACTCCATGGTTAAGCCACAAGCTGGACCTATTTTATAACAACCTGCACACCTCTAGGGTGTGCAAGGCCCCAGGTACATATTTTTGGTGGGGCTCCTGTCTATAGAAATGATTTGATTAAAAATTTTGAAATTCATGGACCCATGTGAAGAATGTGAATTTAGATGAAGATTTAGAGCAACAGTTAGGGAAGAGATATGTTTGGTTATTGTTCAATCAGTGCATGTGAAGCAACCAGACACCATCTTTTCATGTCCTTTATTGCCAAATACATGGTTCCTGGTTAATTTCGTATTTCCCATCTGGAGCAAAAGGAGCAACATTGATATTACTCATGATGCATGGCTCTTTGGAACGTGTTTGTATTGAAACAATATAGATCGCCTTGCCTCTGCAGTTTCCTAATACCATTTATTTAATGCTGGCTATATTATTACTCATGGCACCTCATCATTCATAGTGTTGTTAAAGAAAACAAATATTCATGACACTTGTTAAAGAATGATAAAGCAGAGTTTATTCAGAGGGGTTACTGCAGTGGGGTTTTGTAGGGGAGAGAGATCAGACTCAACTCCAGAAACAATAAGGAAAAATGAAAATTTATAACCAAGGAGCAAGAGAAGGTGGTGATCAGTGGATAGAAAAATACAAATTACTAAGAGGAGACATCAGAGAAGAGGAGAGATTCTGGTTAAACCAGCTGAACAGGATTCTTACTGAAGACAAGCCAGGGTGATTAGATGTTACCTGGGGGATAATGGAGGATGAAGAACGTGATTAGGTATTGAGGGTGAGCATATTATCATGGATGGGGATTCTGGCTAAACTGACTTAGCAGGATTCTGGCTAAAACTGAATAATGTGGAGATGAACACGGAAGCCCAAAAGTCAGGGCCTAGGTGAGAGAAGGGAATTCAGAGGAGCCTGAGTAGAGTTTGGTCAAGGAGAGAATCTTTGTTGTGTCTCCCACAAATACTGGTTTCTAATAACTCTTTCAAAGGGTTTTTATGATGCTGCACTGATGATGAACACAAATGCAGGACTCATTCCAAGCGTGCAGGAAAATGTGAATGATAATTCTTGGTCCGGTCATGTTAAATGTACCATCCAGAACCGTATAGCATAAACATAGATCAACATATTTTCCAACCGTGTCTTTTCTTAATCTCTTTAGCTTTAGGCCATAATTACCATATCCCTAGCATATGTGCTCTTCTGATGTTGACTGCACAATGTTAAGTGCCTTCCATATACCACCATCGGTAGGAAGAATAAGCAAGGGACCCATATGTGAAGAGAGAAGAACATACCCATTCACACAAGGAAATTTTGTGCTCACATGGCACACCTGAAGACAGACCTAGGAGAGCACAGCGTTCACACATTAATTGCAGACAATCAGGAGAACTTGTGGGGAATGCAGAACAACCACTTCAAAAGACTTCAGGGAAGGTAGGCATGAGATAGGTACAGCCACTTCTAGAGAACAGCCTGGCTGTGCTGTCCAGGAGGAGACACAGGGTAAAGGCTGCCTGCTGCCACCCATGCTGTCTTCAGTTGCTCTAACTCCAGAGACAGCACCATGGTTGGAACATAGACAGGCCAGAGCCAGTGCCTGGGCCCATACACATTGCTCAAGCCCAGAGGTCAGTGGCGGACCGTGAACCATCAGTAGCCTAGATCCCTGGACTTGTCCTATAGCCAACATGAGTGGGAGTCACCCCAAATCATCATGTTAGCATTATCCTGGTGGTCTAATATTGCATAATCCTGTAAAAGAAATATCACACCAGCTGACAGAAGTGATCTGCTCTCCCAGCCATCCTCCTGGAACTGGGACCTAGACACGGGCCATAGAACAACCCCATAACCATGAGTCCTAGGGCTCCTCAGGTCATCTGCCTGTTTCTACATGTGAGGAACAGGGGGTAGAGGGTTTGAGAGCACCCTGAGGATGAGAAAGGGGAACCTGGGCACCCTGCCCAATCGTCACTGCTATCCCTGGTTGACCTTAGGCACTAGAGAACTTAGAAAATTTCAAGATAGGCGCTTCTGGTGACCAGGGCCCAGAGGAACCCAGTCGTGGCTCGGGATATCCTGCTCCTCTTCCATAGCCAGCGCGGGCACTGGAGAGGGACTTGGACAACTTTCAAAATTGTGAGACCAGAAACAGTGGTCCCACTTAGCAGGGTCAGAAGGCATTACTGAGCCTAGTCTAGAAGTTTCAGTTCTGGCTTAGTGAAAAGTTCCAAAGAAATGATTCCTATCTCACCCTCAAAAGTATATTCACAATAGGTAGGTTAGCTGTTGAGGGGAGCTGAGTGAGAAACATGTTTCAGAGAAACATGTAATTTCCATTGTCCTGAAAGAAATAGAAAATAGCCAAATTCCAGAAACCACCATGTAAACACCCCAGTGACATGCTCCTAACTTCACAGGGAACAGATAATAATAGTAATAATGACACCGGTAACAACAGTAATAAGTATAAAATTACAGTTTATTGAATACCTGCTACATTCCAGGAACCATGCTAGGTGCTTCCTGCATACGTTACCTTTAATCCTGCTATAACCCTACAAAGTAGATATCACCTCCATTTGATAATATGAAGAAAATAAGGTTCAGGGAAGTGAGGTGATTTACCCAAGGTCACTCAGCTAAGGAGTGGCAAAGCCAGACCCACACAATTTTATAGCCCATGTGCTTTGCATTACCTCTTACTGCCTTTTCTAAGTTGATTAGCAAGTGCCCCTTGAGAGTGCAGAAAAATAGCCCTGTTTGGGACACAGACTCAGGGTGGTGCACAGGGGCACCTACAGGACCTAAGACTTCTCCCTGCCAGCCTAAGACCTGGCCAGGGTGCTTTGTCACTACCTCCCCACGCCACTCACCTGCCCTTTTCTCGGCCTGAATCACTATCCCCTTCCTTCAAGTCTGTAGCCTCGTCCCTCTTCCCAGTCATGCCATTGGATTTTTCTTTTTTCCTAATTGCATTTGTACGTCAGCATTTCATTCTTCAGTGGGCTAAAATTAGGTGCCCTCCCTTTCTTCACGTAAACAAGCATGTGAGGCCTCCTAGCAGATGAGCTTTAAGCTATTGGCTGGCCTTGAAAGTGCAGTTTTCACTGGAAACCTGGGGGCAGCAACTTCTTTTCTTATGAGGTGCTGTGGAAATTCAGAGGCCTGGATGCTAGCCCCGTGTGACCTTGGTCAGGTTACTGCCTCTTTCTGAGCCTGGGTTTTCTAACATATGAAACGGGGTTGTGGGGGAACTTGGGGCGGATAAGATCTAGTTGCACCTTGTTAACCTATTTTCTTTCTCAAACTGACGTGCAACAATAGCATCAAACTGAGCAAACACATCTAGGAATCCCCTTCTCTACGATCACAGTGCAGTGCGGTATGAGAGAAAGAGCATAGGCTTTGGGGTCACAAAGCTCTGGGCTTGAATCCTGCCTTTCTACTTCTGTGTGACCTGGGGAAAGTCATTTAATGTCTGCAGACATCTGTGGGCAGAAAATGTCATCTCCTGCTCTCCTCTTCTGTCTCTTCCCTCACTGAGGCTGCTCCTTTATCAGCTCCAAAGCATCCGTTTTGTGCTGGCTTCAGCACTCTGGGCTTGCTGAAACTGATGAATTGTGACTCCCTCTGACCCCAGTCCTCTTCCTCTTGACCCCCCAGCTGCTCTCTGCCACCAAGCCGTACCTTTAGAATCAGAATTTTAGGTTGCTTGTAATGATAATGGATGAGGCAGAAGAATGGCAAACATCTGAATCAGGCCACACAGGGAGCCTGGTAGGATCACCCAGGCCCCATAATGCTCCCTGGAGGGGTTCTGGAGCAGTTCTCTGTGTTCTATTCATGGGTTCAGAGCAATGGTGCCCACATGCCAGGTATATCTAATGACATGGGACACTTACTACCACCATCCCACCTTACAGCTACCAGCTCCTCACCCTTTTGGCCAGACACCTGAGGTGGGTTCTCTTCTCAGCTGTGTGCTTCCTCTTTCAACGAACGTGTGTTCACTTATCTACTCAGTCACTCATTAATCAGACACTCATCCATTTATTTAAATTGACAGAGCCACTGGAATGATGTTACCAACCTTTTCGAATCAGCCCCAGCAAGGTTCCTCCTTCCTAGTGTTGATCAAGCCAATAGAATGAGACCAAGTTCTGTGAAGAAGTTTCATTCTTTGGCCAAAGAATGGAGAGGTGCGGGCTTGCGCTCCAGAGCACAGGCCCTCCCCTCTCCCGGACAGGCTCTCTGACAGGCCGTAGGTGGGGCTGCTGTATAGGCTGTTCTTCAGCGGGAGGGGGCGGAGTTCTCGCGGGTGGGGCACAGCTGTGCTGCTCGCACTCCAGATCCGGGCGCACGGGCGGCGTCTCTGCACGCTGGCCAGCGCCCAGCACGCCATCTTGAATTGCAGTGCTGTGCGCAGCGTTTCTGCACAGGACCACCGAACGGAAGTATCTGCGCAGCCGTTTAACACCAGAAACTCTGGTCTGAAGGGCCCGGTGCAAGGCCTCCGAACGCGGCAACTTCTGAGCGAGTGAAACTGGCCTAAACACAAAGGAAAAGGAAAAAAAAAGAGGTTAGAGTTTATTTTATTACCCAGATTCTATTTTCATTTCTCAGGAATTGTTAATGGGCTTTGCCGGTGATAATAACGCGTAGTTTTTGTCATCCCTCACAATGCTAGGCACTTTACATAGCTGATCTTACTCACTGTGGTTAGGGGTGTAGGGTCTGCAGTCAAAGTGCCTGGATCCAAATCCTGAATCTTCTACTCATAGCTGTGACCTGAGGCCAAATCCTTAACCTTTTGGGGCTTTCTTTTCTTCGTTATTGGATTGGCCAAAAAGTTCATTCGGTTTCCCCATATCTTACGGAAAAACCTGAACGAAATTTTTGGCCAACCCAATATAAAATAGAGACACAAATACTACCTACAGGATAATAGGTGTTCAGAGAATAAATGAGCTCGCATATAAAAAATGCTTAGAACTAGACCTGATACATAGTAAATACGCAATAGAAATTAGCTATTATGACTAAAGCGTACAACAGTCGTGAATACCATTATTACCTCCATTGGGGATATAGAAACTGAGGTAAGAAAAGCTGGAAAATCATCCAAGTTTAAAGAACTGATAAATAGTAGAGTTGTAAGTCAAAACCAGGCCGTCTTATTTATGATCTGTAATTGGCAGAGGAATTGGGTGGGGTGGAAGGGTGGTGGGGAGAAGATTATCTACAGTAAGAAAAATAAATGCTAGTGCAAAAAAAAAAAAAAACGGCAGATGATATCTCCTGCTCTTACCTTCTAACTATATTCATGACTTTCTGAAACAACCCCTTTCAACCTATGACTTTCTAAAAGAATCCCTCCTCCAGCCAAGCTGCAGATTCCTCTCACCTTTGCTGTATTGTTTTCCTTACCTGGACCACCATTTCTGCCTGTTCCTGGATGAAGCTGGATTGACCCCATCCTGTCTTTCCTGGCTTAGCTCACACCCTCAATCCCACATCTTCTGTTCAGCCATCAAATGCTCTCTGGAACTTCCCAGAGAGGAGTATCTTGTTCTGTCCACACCGTCACCACCAGCCTCACTGCCTTTGCTCTCAATGTGATTTCAGCCTGGAATCCTCTGCCTATGAAAGCTCTTAATCTTCCTTCAGGGCCTCACCTAAGTGCCTTTCTGTATGTGGTCTTCCAGGGCTCTGCAGGCTGAGTTAGTCAGCCCATGCACTGTGTGCCCCATTCCTCCAGAACTCCTCTCTCACAGCATTTATCACCAAGTTGTCACTGTCTATTTTTAGGTTTCTCTCAGCTTAGTCTTTGAGGTCAAGGATTGTGTCTCATTCATATCAGGGGCCTTAGCACCCAACATAGATCTGAGGGGTCAGCAGGTGTGTGTAAATTAGATAAAGTGAAAGAAACTGCACTGAAGTGAGCTGGGTCTTTGAGCATGAGTATGAGGTATAAGTGAGAGGAGCTAAAGGCTCAATGTTCATTAAACACAATGCTAGATTCAGGCTGCTTTTAAAGGCAAGCCTTTGGACCTACCCTTCCTTCCTTCCTTCTCTCCTTCCTTCCTTCCTTCCTTCCTTCCTTCCTTCCTCCGTCCCTCCCTCCCCCTTCCCTCCCTCCCTCCTTTTTCCCCTTCCTTCTAAAAATGATTAAATGTCTTTTTTGTGTGTTTAGTGCTGGAATATAAAAGAGTAAGCGCTGCTCCTTACCTCATATTACCCGTTCATGGGGCTTCCTCAGTGATGGGCTCCCTGGGGCCATCCCTGCCTCCGAAGACTCCCTGCCTCCAAAGTCCTCTAACATAGCCCCTCAAGACCCTCTCCGTCTGTCTTTTGCAGAGTTCTAAAATAGCCCGGGTATCCACTGAGAGTCACCATCAGCCAGCAACACACTGGCTCAATCCTTTTTCCCAGTCTTCTTTCTGTAGGCTCCAAAACAGGGCAGATTGACCGTGTTCAGAGCATATTCATACCATTGCCTTATGCCATGTTTAGTCTTGCTGGTGGAGAGGCTAAGAGAGGATGTAATTTATTCCTTACAGATAGAAAAACCAGGGCTCAGAGGACTTGTGAGACCCGGTCTCTGTTCAGATCTGTGCATGGGCCTGCTAAAATGCATTACACCATGGGTGACCTAGCTTTTTCATTGGCAGAACCATTTTCTTTTTTTTTTTTTTAACATCTTTATTGGAGTATAATTGCTTTACAAGGGTGTGTTAGTTTCTGCTTTATAACAAAGTGAATCCGTTATACATATACATATGTTCCCATATCTCTTCCCTCTTGGCGTCTCCCTCCCTCCCACCCTCCCTGTCCCACCCCTCTAGGTGGTCACAAAGCACTGAGCTGATCTCCCTGTGGCAGAACCATTTTCAATAGGATTAAAGCTATTTTACACTAGAGAACCAGCACAGTCTGGGTTGTCAAATGGCAAATAGAGATAAAATGGTGAGAGAGTTGTTGCTGAGAAAATGACATGTTCAGGGTTGTGTCCCAAAGAGCAGTAATTGCTGACTTCTACATTTTTGTTTTTGTTTTTCCACTTCACTCCCCATGCCTTGATGTATGTAGATGGTTAGGACTGACTCCTTCCTGAGAAGATCTGTGATTTACTGTTTTCCTTTCATTTGTAAGGCTTCTCCGTCAGACCTAAGGATACCCTAGGAAACTGATTCATCCATCATGTTATCAAGTATTCCCTGAGTACCTGCTCCATGCCAAGCCCTGTCTGGACACACCGAGAATTATTAAAAAGCATGACACAGTCCCTGCCCTCCTGAAGCTCACAGTCCAGTGACAGAGATAGACATATTTGCATCAAATAAAACTGATACAGAGAAGACACAGTTGCACCAACAGTTGCAGGGTTGTGCCAGGGGACACAGAAGACGAAGGAGCCACTTTCCAGGCAGTATCAAGAAAGTCCTCCTAGCTAGAGCAATCCTTGCCTTGAATCTGGAAAAATTCATAAAGAGGTGTTACCTGGGAGTTCAGGATCAGGAAGGGCATTCCAAGAAAAAGCAGCCACATGTGCCCAGAGCTAACAGTTTGATGTGTTTCAGAAACAACAAACAAGTTCAGTCTGGCTTCTCCTTAAACTAATGAATAGTCTTGGGAGGAGGTAAGGCTAGATAAGTATTGGGAGGTGGGGGTAGACCCTATCACACACTACTACACTGTTGGCTTGTCCATAGGGCAATGGAAGGTCTCAGAAGGGAAGTGACTTACCCAGTTAATGCATATCTCTGTCAGGAATGGAATGGGATGAACCCTTGTAAAGCGGCTGGAAGATCTGGGTTCTGCCTCTTTCTCCATTCCCTGCAGATTGGGTGAAAATGTTCAAGTCTTATAATGTCTTCAAGCCTGTTTCTTCACTTGTAAAGTAGAAATAATATCTAGCCTGCCCATCCTATAAGGTTATTTTGAGAAGAAAATGAAGAAATGGGTATGAAACTAATTTGTGAGTTACAAAAAAATTGTCATTATTATTATTTATAATATCTTTTTTGTTACCATATTAAGCTTATATTCTCAATAGACATTTTAATATCCCTCAAATAACAGAAGTAGTATCTGCAATAAAAAGTTTTATGATTATTTTCCTGGGATATTATTTAGAACTAAATTTAACACTATTACAAGCATAGAGATAGGGTAAAAGAAGGGAAAGAAGATATTTATTGAGCACTTACATGCCAAGTGCTATGCTAGATTCTTTACTCACATTTAAATCATTCAGTACTCCCATGAGAACAGGGATTATTATTCCATTTTATAGATGAGGAAACTAAGGCTCAAAGAGTTGTAATAATTTATCAAAAGTCACTCAACTAGTGAATGGCAGAGCCAGGATTATAACCCAAATATGCATTAACCCAAATCTCTCATTCTTCTCTATACATTTGGTTTTTTGGAGAAAGAGGACAGTGAGGCAAAGGAGACAGGAGATGTTTGCAGATGGGAATAGATATGGCATGCATTTGAGAGAGTGAGGAGCTCTTCCCAGCTAGGAAAGAGGAGGTGAGTTTAGGATCACTCAAAAATTTTAGCCAAAATGTTTTGAAAGCCATGCAACAGTTTTTTGGTTTTTTTTTTTTAGCTCTTGACTTACAGGCATGAGTGACTGGACATTGTTGAATAGAGGAGATCTAAGTAAGGCTGTTTTGAGGGGAAGATTAGGTCAAATGAAGAAAGCTTCAGAGAAAAGCAATGATCTAAACAATGTTTTAGGTTTTACTTTTTTTTTTAGTTTTATTGGAGATGCTAGGTGTTTACTGTTTGATAAAAATTATAGTTAAATAATACATTTTATTATTTTATTATTCTGTTTATATCTTTTAAGATACCAGATTCCCAGAGTATATAGCCAGCAGAATATTTATCAGATTCTATAGCCCTGAAATCATTAGAAGTTGCACAGTTTTCATAGTCATAATCTTAGGTTCCTAGAAATACTTAAGTGTGAGCCACTGTGGAAAACAATTAAAAAACTACAAATAGAGCTACCACTCCTGGGCATATATCTGGAAAAGATGAAAACTCTAATTTGAAAAGATACATGCACCCAAGTGTTCATAGCAGCACTATTTACAATAGCCAAGACATGGAAGCAACATGGGTTCCTTCAACAGATGAATGGATAAAGAAGATGTGGCTTATATATAAGCACATATATATGGCTAAGTGAAACATTAGTCATAAAAAAAATGAAATATTGTCATTTGTAACAACATATATGGACATAGAGAATATCATACTAAGTGAAGTAAGTCAGACAGAAAGACAAATATTATATGATATCACTTGTATGTGGAATCTAAAAACACAAATTAATCTATTTACAAAACAGAAATAAACTCACAGACATAGAAAACAAGCTTATGATTACCAAAGGGGAATGTGGGGGGGGGAATAAATTAGTATGGGTATGGGATTAACAGATATACACTACTGTGTATAAAATAGATAAGCACAAAGATTTACTGTATAGCACAGGGAACTATATTAAATATCTTCTAATAACCTATAATGGAAAGTAATCTGAACAAATACATATATATATATATATATATATATATATACACACATAACTGAATCACTCTGCTGTACATCTGAAATTAACACAGTACTGTAAGTCAACTATACTTCAATTGAAGCACACACACACACACACACACATACACACATACATACACACACACACATACATACACACACACACACACACACCAAAAAACAAAAACAAAAACAAAAACCACTCCACTGAATCCTAGCCTAATTTCTTTCAAGTCCCTTTCCTGTAACTACACTGGACTATTAGGTCCCTTGCCTGAAATGTTCTTCCCTTATTTTCTATCAACCAGTATTATGTCCAATTATTGACTCAGATCTTTTTTTTTTTAATATGTTTTAAATCTTTATTGGAGTATAATTGCTTTACAATGGTGTGTTAGTTTCTGCTTTATAACAAAGTGAATCAGTTATACATATGTTCCCATATCTCTTCCCTCTTGCATCTCCCTCCTTGTGCTATGCGGCTGCTTCCCACTAGCTATTTACCTTACGTTTGGTAGTGTATATATGTCCATGCTTCTCTCTCGCTTTGTCACAGCTACCCTTCCCCCTCCCCATATCCTCAAGTCCATTCTCTAGTAGGTCTGTGTCTTTATTGCTGTCTTACCCCTAGGTTTTTCATGACATTTTTTTTGCCCTTAAATTCCATATATATGTGTTAGCAAACGGTATTTGTCTTTCTCCTTCTGACTTCACTCTGTATGACAGACTCTAGGTCTATCCACCTCATTACAAATAGCTCAATTTCATTTCTTTTTATGGCTGAGTAATATTCCATTGTATATATGTGCCACATCTTCTTTATCCATTCATCCGACGATGGGCACTTAGGTTGTTTCCATCTCCGGGCTATTGTAAATAGAGCTGCAATGAACATTTTGGTACATGACTCTTTGAATTTTGGTTTTCTCAGGGTATATGCCCAGTAGTGGGATTGCTGGGTCATATGGTAGTTTTATTTGTAGATTTTTAAGGAACCTCCAAACTGTTCTCCATAGTGGCTGAACCAATTCACATTCCCACCAGCAGTGCAAGAGTGTTCCCTTTTCTCCACACCCTCTCCAGCATTTGTTGTTTCTAGATTTTTTGATGATGGCCATTCTGACTAGTGTGAGATGATATCTCATTGTAGTTTTGATTTGCATTTCTCTAATGATTAATGATGTTGAGCATTCTTTCATGTGTTTGTTGGCAGTCTGTATATCTTCTTTGGAGAAATGTCTATTTAGGTCTTCTGCCCATTTTTAGATTGGGTTGTTTGGTTTTTTGTTATTGAGCTGCATGAGCTGCTTGTAAATTTTGGAGATTAATCCTTTGTCAGTTGCTTCATTTGCAAATATTTTCTCCCATTCTGAGGGTTATCTTTTGGTCTTGCTGATGGTTTCCTTTGCTGTGCAAAAGCTTTGAAGTTTCATTAGGTCCCATTTGTTTATTTTTGTTTTTATTTCCATTTCTCTAGGAGGTGGGTCAGAAAGGATCTTGCTGTGATTTATGTCATAGAGTGTTCTGCCTATATTTTCCTCTAAGAGTTTGATAGTTTCTGGCCTTGCATTTAGGTCTTTAATCCATTTTGAGCTTATTTTTGTATATGGTGTTAGGGAGTGATCTGATCTCATACTTTTACATGTACCTGTCCAGTTTTCCCAGCACCACTTATTGAAGAGGCTGTCCTTTCTCCACTGTACATTCCTGCCACCTTTATCAAAGATAAGGTGTCCATATCTGCGTGGGTTTATCTCTGGGCTTTCTATCCTGTTCCATTGATCTATATTTCTGTTTTTGTGCCAGTACCGTACTGTCTTGATTACTGTAGCTTTGTAGTATAGTCTGAAGTCAGGAAGCCTGATTCCTCCAGCTCTGTTTTTCGTTCTCAAGATTGCTTTGGCTATTCGGGGTCTTTTGTATTTCCATACTAATTGTGAAATTTTTTGTTCTAGTTCTGTGAAAAATGCCAGTGGTAGTTTGATAGGGATTGCATTGAATCTGTATATTGCTTTGGGTAGTAGAGTCATTTTCACAATGTTGATTCTTCCAATCCACGAACATGGTATATCTCTCCATCTATTTGTATCATCTTTAATTTCTTTCATCAGTGTCTTATAATTTTCTGCATACAGGTCTTTTGTCTCCTTAGGTAGGTTTATTTCTAGATATTTTATTCTTTTTCTTGCAATGGTAAATGGGAGTGTTTTCTTGATTTCACTTTCAGATTTTTCATCATTAGTATATAGGAATGCCAGAGATTTCTGTGCATTAATTTTGTATGCTGCAACTTTACCAAATTCATTGATTAGCTCTAGTAGTTTTCTGGTAGCATCTTTAGGATTCTCTGTGTATAGTATCATGTCATCTGCAAACAGTGACAGCTTTACTTCTTCTTTTCCGATTTGGATTCCTTTTATTTCCTTTTCTTCTCTGATTGCTGTGGCTAAAACTTCCAAAACTATGTTGAATAAGAGTGGTGAGAGTGGGCAACCTTGTCTTGTTCCTGATGTTAGTGGAAATGCTTTCAGTATTTCACCATTGAGGACGATGTTGGCTGTGGGTTTGTCATATATGGCCTTTATTATGTTGCCAAAAGTACCCTCTACGCCTACTTTCTGCAGGGATTTTATCATAAATGGGTGTTGAATTTTGTCAGAAGCTTTCTCTGCATCTATTGAGATTATCATATGGTTTTTCTCCTTCAATTTGTTAATATGGTTTATCACATTGATTGATTTGCGTATATTGAAGAATCCTTGCATTCCTGGAATAAACCCCACTTGATCATGGTGTATGATCCTTTTAATGTGGTGTTGGATTCTGTTTGCTAGTATTTTGTTGAGGGTTTTTGCATCTATGCTCATCAGTGATATTGGCCTGTAGTTTTCTTTCTTTGTGACATCCTTGTCTGGTTTTGGTATCAAGGTGATGGTGGCCTTGTAGAAGGAGTTTGGGAGTGTTCCTCCCTCTACTATATTTTGGAAGAGTTTGAGAAGGATAGGTGTTAGCTCCTCTCTAAATATTTGATAGAATTCACCCGTGAAGCAATCTGGTCCTAGGCTTTTGTTTGTTGGAAGATTTTAAATCACAATTTCAATTTCAGTGCTTGTGATTGGTCTTCATATTTTCTGTTTCTTCCTGATTCAGTCTCGGAAGGTTGTGCCTTTCTAAGAATTTGTCCAGTTTTTCCAGGTTGTCCATTTTATTGGCCTAGCGTTGCTTGATCTTTTGTATTTCTGCAGTGTCAGTTGTTACTTCTCCTTTTTCATTTCTAATTGTATTGATTTGAGTCTTCTCCCTTTTTTTGTATTTCTCATGATCTTTTGTATTTCTGCAGTGTCAGTTGTTACTTCTCCTTTTTCATTTCTAATTGTATTGATTTGAGTCTTCTCCCTTTTTTTCTTGATGAGTCTGACTAATGGTTTATCTATTTTGTTTATCTTCTCAAAGAACCAGCTTTTAGTTTTATTGATCTTTGCTATTGTTTCCTTCATTTCTTTTTCATTTATTTCTGACCTGATTTCTATGATTTCTTTCCTTCTGCTAGCTTTGGGGTTTTTTTTGTTCTTCTTTCTGTAATTGCTTTAGGTGCAAGGTTAGGTTGTTTATTTGAGACGTTTCCTGTTTCTTAAGGTAGGCTTGTATTGCTATAAACTTCCCTCTTAGACTGCTTTTGCTGCATCCCATAGTTTTTGGGTCATCGTGTCTCCATTGTCATTTGTTTCTAGGTATTTTTTGACTTCCTCTTTTATTTCTTCAGTGATCACTTCGTTATTAAGTAGTGTATTGTTTAGCCTCCATGTGTTTGTATTTTTTACAGATCTTTTCCTGTAATTGATTTCTAGTGTCATAGCATTGTGGTCAGAAAAGATACTTGATACAATTTCAATTTTCTTAAATGTACCAAGGCTTGCTTTGTGACCCCAGATACGATCTATCCTGCAGAATGTTCTGTGAGCACTTGAGAAAAATGTGTATTCTGTTGTTTTTGGATGGAATGTTCTATAAATATCAATTAAGTCCATCTTGTTCAATGTATCATTTAAAGCTTGTGTTTCTTTCTTTATTTTCATTTTTGATGATCTGTCCATTGGTGAAAGTGGGGTGTTAAAGTCCCCTACTATGAATGCGTTACTGTCGATTTCCCCTTTTAATGGCTGTTAGTATTTACTTTATGTATTGAGGTGCTCCTATGTTGGGTGCATAAATATTTACAATTGTTATACCTTCTTCTTGGATCGATCCCTTGATCATTATGTAGTGTCCTTCTTTGTCTCTTCAAATCGTCTTTATTTTAAAGTCTATTTTGTCTGATATGAGAATTACTACTCCAGCTTTCTTTTGGTTTCCATTTGCATGGTATATCTTTTTCCATCCCCTCACTTTCAGTCTGTATGTGTCTCTAGGTCTGAAGTGTGTCTCTTGGAGACAGCATATATTTGGGTCTTGTTTTTGTATCCATTCAGCCAATCTGTGTCTTTTGGTTGGAGCATTTAGTCCATTTACATTTAAGGTAACTATCGATATGTATGTTCCTATTCCCATTTTCTTAATTGTTTTGGGTTCGTTATTGTAGGTCTTTTCCTTCTCTTGTGTTTCTTGCCTAGAGAAGTTCCTTTAGCATTTGTTGTGAAGCTGGTTTGGTGGTGCGGAACTCTCTCAGCTTTTGCTTGTCTGTAAAGGTTTTAATTTCTCCATCAAATCTGAATGAGATCCTTGCTGGGTAGAGTAATCTTGGTTGCAGGTTTTTCTCCTTCATCACTTTAAATATGTCCTGCCAGTTCCTTCTGGCTTGCAGAGTTTCAGCTGTTAACCTTATGGGGATTCCCTTGTGTGATATTTGTTGTTTTTCCCTTGCTGCTTTTAATACGTTTTCTATGTATTTAATTTTTGACAGTTTGATTAATATGTGTCTTGGCGTATTTCTCCTTGGATTTTTCCTGTAAGGGACTCTCTGTGCTTCCTGGACTTGATTAGCTGTTTCCTTTCCCATATTAGGGAAGTTTTCAACTATAATCTCTTCAAATATTTTCCCAGTCCCTTTCTTTTTCTCTTCTTCTTCTGGCACCCCTATAATTCGAATGTTGGTGCATTTAATGTTGTCCCAGAGGTCTCTGAGGCTGTCCTCAGTTCTTTTCATTCTTTTTTCTTTATTCTGCTCTGCAGTAGTTATTTTATCTTCCAGGTCACTTATCCGTTCTTCTGCCTCAGTTATTCTGCTATTGATCACATATAGAGTATTTTTAATTTCATTTATTGTGTTTTTCATCATTGTTTGTTTCATCTTTAGTTCTTCTAGGTCCTTGTTAAATGTTTCTTGCATTTTGTCCATTCTATTTCCAAGATTTTGAATCATCTTTACTATCATTAATCTGAATTCTTTTTCAGGTAGACTGCCTATTTCCTCTTCATTTGTTAGGTCTGGTGGGTTTTTTTCTTGCTCATTCATCTGCTGTGTGTTTTTCTGTCTTCTCATTTTGCTTATCTTACTGTGTTTGGGGTCTTCTTTTTGCAGGCTGCAGGTTCGTAGTTCCCGTTGTTTTTGGTGTCTGTCCCCAGTGGCTAAGGTTGGTTCAGTGGGTTGCGTAGGCTTCCTGGTGGAGGGGACTAGTGCCTGTGTTGTGGTGGATGAGGCTGGATCTTGTCTTTCTGGTGGGCAGGTCCACGTCTGGTGGTGGGTTTTGAGGTGTCTGTGGATTTATTATGATTTTAGCCAGCCTCTCTACTAATGAGTGGGGTTGTGTTCCTGTCTTGCTAGTTGTTTGGCATAGGGTGTCCAGCACTGTGGCTTGCTCATCGTTGAGTGAAGCTGGGCGCTGGTGTTGAGATGGAGATCTGTGGGAGATTTTCGCTGTTAGATATGTGGAGCTGGGAGGTCTCTTGTGGACCAGTGTCCTGAAGTTGCCTCTCCCACCTCAGAGGCACAGCACTGACTGCTGGCTGCAGCACCAAGAGCCTTTCATCCACACGGCTCAGAATAAAAAGGAGAAAGAGTAAAAAGAAAGAATTAGTAGAAGTATAAAGAAAGAAAGAAAGAAAGAAAGAAGCAAGCAAAGGAGGGAGGGAGGAAGGAAGGAAGGAGGGAAGGAAAGAATAAAAGAAAGAAAGAAGATAAAGTAAAATAAAATAAGATAAAATATAATAAAGTTATTAAAATAAAAAAATAATTATTAAGAAAAAAATTAAACAAGAAAAACAAACAAAAAAACGTACGGATAGTACCCTAGGACAAATGGTGGAAGCAAAGCTATACAGACAAAATCTCACACAGAAGCATACACATACACACTCACAAAAAGAAGAAAAGGGGAAAAAAATCACAAATCTTGCTCTCAAAGTCCACCTCAATTTGGGATGATTCATTGTCTAAAGGAGAGAAGGAAGGAAAGAAAGAAAGAAATAAGATAAAGTAAAATAAAATAAAGTTATTAAAATAAAAAATGATTAAGAAAAAAAATTTAAAAGAAAGAAAAATGGATGGATAGAACCCTAGGACAAATGGTGAAAGCAAAGCTATACAGACAAAATCTCACACAGAAGCATACACATACACACTCACGAAAAGAGAAAAAGTGGAAAAAATAATATATCTTGCTCTCAAAGCCCACCTCCTCAATTTGGGATGATTCGTTGTCTATTCAGGTATTCCACAGGCGCAGGGTAAATCAAGTTGATTGTGGAGCTTTAATCTGCTGCTCTTGAGGCTGCTGGGAGAGATTTCCCTTTCTCTTCTTTGTTCGCACAGCTCCCGGGGTTCAGCTTTGGATCTGGCCCCGCCTGTGCCTGTAGGTCACCAGAGGGCATCTGTTCTTTGCTCAGACAGGACGAGGTTAAAGGAGCAGCTGCTTCGGGGACTCTGGCTCACTCAGACCAGGGAGAGGGAGGGGCACGGAGTGCGGGGCGAGCCTGCGGCGACAAGGACAGCGTGACATTGCACCAGCCTGAGGCACGCCGTGCGTTCTTCCGCGGAAGTTGTCCCTGGATCCCGTGACCCTGGCACTGGCGGGCTGCACAGCCTCCCCGGAAGGGGTGTGTGGATAGTGACCTGTGCTCACACACAGGCTTCTTGGTGGCAGCAGCAGCAGCCTTAGCGTTTCATGCCCCTCTCTGGGGTCCCCACTTATATCCGTGGCTTGCGCCCGTCTCTGGAGCTCCTTTAAGCAGCGCTCTTAATCCCCTCTCCTCGCGCACCAGGAAACAAAGAGGGAAGAAAAAGTCTCTTGCCTCTTCGGCAGGTCCATACTTTTCCCCGGACTCGCTCCTGGCTAGCCGTGGTGCACTAACCCCCTGCAGGCTGTGTTTACCCCGCGAACCCCAGTCCCCTCCCTGCGCTCTGACCGAAGCCTGAGCCTCAGCTCCCAGCCCTGCCTGCCCCAGCAGGTGAGCAGACAAGCCTCTCGGGCTGGTGAGGGCTGGTCGGCACCGATCCTCTGTGCGGGAATCTCTCCGCTTTGCTCTCCACACCCCTGTTGCTATGCTCTCCTCCGTGGCTCCGAAGCTTCCCCCCTCCACCACCCGCAGTCTCCGCCCATGAAGGGGCTTCCTGGTGTGTGGAAACCTTTCCTCCTTCACAGCTCCCTCCCACTGGTGCAGGTCCTGTCCCTATTCCTTTGTCTCTGTTTATTCTTTTTTCTTTTGCCCTACCCAGGTACGTGGGGAGTTTCTTTCCTTTTGGGAGGTCTGAGGTCTTCTGCCAGCGTTCAGTAGGTGTTCTGTAGGAGTTGTTCCACGTGTAGATGTATTTCTGGTGTATCTGTGGGGAGAAAGGTGATCTCCGTGTCTTACTCTGCTGCCATCTTCCCCTCGTCCTTCTCAACTCTTCTTGAAGTTCCTACCTTGACCTCATGAAAATTTAACTACTCTTTCTTATATTTCCAGTGGCTTCTCATTACTCTTAAAGTAACATTCAAATTGCTTATCATAGTCTTTAAAGCCCTGTGTAATTTAATCTCTGCAATTTCATCTTCTTTTTCCTTCCCATGTCTCAAGCTCCAGTCATACTAGCTTCTTCAGCTTTCTCAAATATTCTAAACGTATTTCCTGGATCAGAGTCCTAGCAGGAATTTGAAGAGAATTTAATACAGGGACAATTTACAATGGTGTTGGCAAGATATAGGGAAGACACAAGGTATAATGCAGTACCTGGAGTTAGTAATACTAGGGCACTGTTACTACATAAGACCTGAAGAAGCTAAGGGAAGAAGTGGTTATCAGACCCCCAAATAAGATAATTCTTTTGACATAGTCACCTGACAGGAACTGAGAAAGATAGATTGAGGCACACAGCTAGCTTAATGTCACTCCACAAGGAAGGATCCAGGGAAGTAAGTAGTCAAACAATTGTCTCCTCTCTCCTTCCCTTATATATTTCTGGGACTCCCCATTGTGTAAACCCAACCTGGAAGCTGGAAAGCCAGGGAGCCCTTTTTATTTAGTAGGTTGAGCCAATTGCCAAAATCAGCAGTTCCATAAGTTTCAATTCATAAGGTTCATTACTGTATTGCACCTAACACAGTACCTGATGTGTGGTTGGCACTCAATAATTCTTTGTTAAATAAATGAATGCATTGCTCCTTCTTTCCACAGAAGCTTGTACTTCTTTCATAGCATTATCACAATGTGACCTGTACTATAGTTGTTTATATATCTTTCTTTGGTGAGCTTCTTGAGAATAACATTATTTTATTCTTTTTAACTCTCAGTATCTGGTAGAGGGCCTAGAACATAGTAGGAGATAACTAAAATTTTAAGTGAAATAACATTCCACCTTAGAGCAGGAATTTGACACTGAGTACATGTCCCAGGGCATTCTATTTTGAGTTCATAAAACTATCTTATATTACTACCTAATTGTTGACTGTGTCTTGTCACCTCAATTCCTATAAGGATAGCCCCATGTTTTCTCCTCTTTGGTCCTCCAGAGCATCCTTATATTCTCATTTTGTGTTTGTTGATTCCTGCTTTAGACATACTTCTAATTAGCTTGGTTGCTGGCTTCATAGTCCACAGTAAAATGTAAGAAGGGACACAGGAAAAATAAAGGGCTACCATAGCAAGTAGATTAATAGCCGCATGAGCAACAGCCAGTAGTCTGAGAGCAAAATGGGAAACAAAAACAACTTGAATTCAAGCTCCACAAGACTATGGACCGTTATTCCTATTACTTGTCTCCCAAATATCTAAAAAAGTGCCTGATATATGGTAGTAATAATAATTATGATTAAAAAAACTAGCATAGGGCTATGCAGATACCTGAATTACATCTAGACTTTGGTTCCAGAGTCCTTGCTCAATAAATATTTGTTGAATTTAGGAATAACTAAAAGAATGAATGAATGAAGTGCATTACGTCCCAGTCTCCAGTTCATTTGATTTCATCGTTGGATGGTGTTTGTACTTGAGAAGAAATGCAGTTTACATTGTACTTGCAAAGTTTGTTAAACTGAGTATAACTGAATCTAAGTGGAGTAAAATTAATAAGTCCCTTCTTGTTTAATACCAGTAAATGTTACTGTGCATTCTTGTTGTGTTTAAATATAAACTCCATTAAAACTGTGTTTCTCCTTTGGTTGTATATGTAAGTAATTAAAGCAGTTTCTTAACTCTCAGAAATGGCACGCACCTTTTAAAACCCCAGAAGGAGTACAAATATTTAGTATGAGTTTTACATGGTGGCAGTTTTCCCTTAGGCACAGTCCCGTTGCATTTATAGCACTTGCCAGAGTTGTGCCAGTCACATGGCTCCAAAAACTACTAAAAAAAGAGGACTAAACTTTAAGCCTAAAAATAAAAGGGAAAAAATCTGAATGCATGTCATATCACCCTGACAGCACCTGCAAATTCTATTTTGATTATGTTGCATGCAGGTCAGTGGACACACCTAAGAAATCCTTGTCTCCTGTAACTTGAGAATCACTAGCAGTTAAGTTTTGTCAAATACTTTGCCAGCTGGCTTTGTTCATCACCAATAAAATCCCTGGAGCCTTGACAGCTCTTTTAGATGGCAAAATATCTCCTTTTGGAAATCTGTGCAAGTTGGAGGGCATATTTTTCTCTGCTGGCCTGTCCCAGTGCAATGAGTACAATTGTGGATGTCCTATCTTAAGAGGATCATGCTGCTTTCCTGGGACAGTTTAGCTTGAGAGAAGAAGGACATTGAAGTGAAGATGAAGGAACCAGAGATGTTGGGTTTGAAGAAAAGACTGGGTTCTGAATTTGTTAGCTCTTTGACCTTGGGCAGTTCTGCACATCTGAGATACTCCAGGCCTATGTTTCTCCATCTATGATTTGTACATGTACTATTGTTGTGAGAGTAAATAGAAAATATATTGGAAAGTACCACATCAGTTATAAAGTTCTACCTAACCATTATTATTTTATTATTATTCAAATATCTTGTGAGGCCAAACATTAAGTCAAAAAATAATATATCACAAAAGCTGTTAGAGTGCTAGTGCATAAAACAAGCCTTCTAAATTTAAGAAAATTGAAATCATATTAAGCATCTTTTTTGACCACAATGCTATGAGACTAGAAATCAGCTATAAGAAAAAAAGTCTGCAAAAAACACAAATACATGTGGAGGCTAAACAATATGCTACTAAACAAGCAATGGATCACTGCAGGAATCAAAGAGGAAGTTAAAAAAATACCTGGAGACAAGTGAAAATGAAAACACAATGATCCAAAATCAATGGGACACAGAAAAAGCAGTTCTAAGAAGGAAGTTTATAGCGATATAAGCTTACCTCAGGAAACAAGAAAAATCTTAAATAAACAACCTAATCTTACACCTTAAGGAGCTAGAAAAAGAGGAACAAAGGAAATCCAAAGTTAGTGGAAGGAAAGAAACCATAAAGTTCAGAACAGAAATAAATGAAATAGAGCTGAAATAAACAATGGAAAAGATCAATGGAACTATGAGCTATTTCTTTGGAGAGATAAACAAAATTGATAAACCTTTAGCCAGACTCATAAGAAAAAAAGAAATTAAATCAGAAATTTAAAACGAGACATTACAACCAACTTCACAGAAATACAAAGGATCATAAGAGACTACTATGAGTAACTATATGCCAATAAGATGAACAACATAGAAGAAATGGACAAATTCCTAGAAATGTGAAATTTCCCAAGATTGAACCAGGAAGAAATAGAAAATATGAAAGATCAATTACCAGTAATGAAATTGAATCAGAAAAACACACACACAAAAAACAATTCCCAAACAACAAAAGTCCAGGACAAAAGGACTTCACAGGTGAATTCTACCAAACATTTAGAGAAGAGTTAACACTTATCTTTCTCAAGCTATTTTTAAAAATTGCAAAGGAAGGAATGCTTCTGAACACATTCTGTGAGGCCAGCATCATCCTGATACCAAAACCAGACAAAGATATCAAAAGAAAAAGAAAATTACAGGCCAGTAGGCCAGTATCACTGATGGACATAGGTGACAAAATCCTCAACAAAATACTAGCAAACCAAATCCAACAATACATCAAAAGGATCATTCACCATGACCAAGTGGGATTTATCCCAGAGATGCAAGGATTCTTCAATATATGCAAATCAATCAATGTGATAGACTACATTAACAAATTGAAGAATAAAAACCATATGATCATCTCACTAGATGCAGAAAAAGCTTTTGATAAAATTCAGTACCCATGTATGATAAAAACTCACCAGAAAGTAGGCATAGAGGGAACATACCTCAACATAATAGAGGCCATATATGACAAGCCCACAGCTAACATCTTACTCAATGGTGAAAAGCTGAAAGCATTTCCTCTAAGATCAGGAATAGGACATGGATGCCCACTCTTGCCACTTTTATTCAATACAGTATTGGAAGTCTTAGCCACAGCAATCAAACAAGAAAAGGAGATAAAAGGAATCCAAATTGGAAAAGAAGAAGTAAAACTCATTGTTTGAAGATACCGTGATACTCTACATAGAAAATCCTAAAGATGCCACAAAAAAATTATAAGAGCTCATTAATGAATTTGGTAAAGTTGCAGGATACAAAATCAATATACAGAAATTTGTTGCATTTCTATATGTTAAAAATGAACTATCAGAAGAGAAATTAAGGCAATGACCCTATTTGCCATTGAATCAAAAAGAATAAAATACCTAGGAATAAACCTAAGGAGACAAATGTCTGTACTCAGAAAACTATAAGACATTGATAAAAGAAATTGAAGATGATGCAAACAGATGGAAAGATATACTATGTTCATGGATTGGAAGAATTAATATTGTTAAAATGACCATACTGTCCAAGGCAATCTATAGATTCAATGCAATCCCTGTCAAAATACCAATGGCATTTTCAAAGAACTAGAACAAATAATTTTAAAATTTGAACAGAAACACAAAAGACCCCAAATAGCCAAAACAGTCTTGAGAAAGAAGAACAGAGCTGGAGGAATCACACGCCCTGATTTCAGAATATACTACAAATCTACAGTAATCAAAACAATATGGTACTGGCACAAAAACAGATGCATAGATCAATGGAACAGAATAGAGAGCCCAGAAACCCACACTTACATGGCCGATTAATCTACACCAAAGGAGCCAAGACTATACAGTGAATAAAAGACATTCTCTTCAATAAGTGGTGCTGGGAAAACAGGACAACTACACATAAAAGAGTGAAATCAGAACATTCTCTATTACCATATACAAAAATAAACTCAAAATGGATTAAAGACCTAAACATAAGACCAGAAACCATAAAACTCCTAGAAGAAAGCATAGGCAGAACACTCTTTGACATACGTTGTAGCAAAATTTTTTGAATCTGTCTCTGACAGAAAAAATAAAAGCAAAAATAGACAAATGGGACCGAATTAAACTTAAAAGCTGTTGCACAGCAAAGGAAACCAACAATGAAATGAAAAGACAACCTACTGAATGGGAGAAAATATTTTCAAATGCTATGACTGATAAGGGGTTAATATCTAAAATCTATAAACCACACATACAACTCAAGAGAAAAAAAACAAGTAACCCAATTAAAAAATGGGCAGAAGAACTGAATAGACGTTTATCCAAAGAAGACATACAGATGGCCAACAGACATATGAAAATATGCTCAACATTGTTAATCATCAGAGAAATGCAAACTAAAACCACAAAGAGATATTACCTCACACCTGTCCGAATGGCTATCATAGAAAAGAACATAAATAACAAATGTTAGCAAGGATGTGGAGAAAAGGGAAGCCTCCTACACTGTTAGTGGTAACATAAATTGGTGCAGCCACTGTTGTAAACAGTATGGAGGTTTCTCAAGAAATCAAGAATAGAACTACCATATGACAATTCCACTTCTGGTTATATATCTGAAAAAAATCCAAGACACTAATTTGAAAAGATACATGCATCCCAGTGTTCATAGCAACATTATTTACAATTGTCAAGATTTGGAAGCAACTTAAGTGTCCATCAACAGAGGAATGGATAGAATACTACTTAGCCATAAAAAAGAATGAAATTTTACCATTTGCAACAACATGAATGGACTTGGAGGGTATTATGCTAAGTGAAATATATCAGACAAAGACAAATACTGTTTGATATCACTTATATGTGAAATCTAAAAACTAAAAGAAACTAGTGAATATAACAAAAAAGAAACTGATTCACATATACAAAGAACAAACTGGTGGTTACCAGTGGGGACAGGGAAGAGGGAAAGGACAAAATAGCAGTAGGGGATTAAGAGGTACAAACTACTATGTTTAAAAAAAAAAAAAAACAGAAAACAGCGTCAGAAGGCCTGAGCCCAAATTTTAGTTAGGCCACTTGATAGCCAGGTGACTTTATGTTATTCACTTAGCCTTCTGAGCTTCAACTTTCTAATCTCTAAAATTGGAATTCATAAGTTCCTTCAAAAAACAGATATTAAGCCCCAGTTTTGTTCGTGAACCTGGTCATATATGGAGATAAAAAGGTAGGTGCTTTTATCTTGTTAGTGAGACAGTAAGTAAAAAGAGATAGGATCATAACTTATAACCAAGGGTCATTGCTCTGTAGAGAAGTGCATCTATCCCAGCCTGATGTAAATTGCTTATTTCCAAACAGGATTTGAAGCAACAAACAGTAGAAATGTTAAAGAATGTTAAAACAGTCCCTTGACAAGACCCTTTTCACCATGGTCCCATTTGATCCTCATTATAGTCATACAAGGTAGGAAGAGCAGCACCATTGTTGCCTTCACATTCATCCACCCACTTATTCATTTAACACATTTATTGAGGGCCAAGTATTGCACATAAAGTGCTGTAGTTGCTGTCTGACTGTAAATATGTATCATTTCCTCACATGCTTTTCACTCACAAAACATTTGAAAAGGTCCTCATTGGATGTCCCCTTGCACTGCATGGAGAGGAAAAGATTCTTGGACTTAAAGGTGACCCGCCTAGGTTTTAAATTCCCACTCTACCAGGACGGACTGAGGAGCTCTGGCTTAATTGTAGAGCTGGCACATAGCAGGCTCTCGATAAATAGTGAAAGAGTGGGTGAATGAATGGATGAATGAATGAATGATGACATTTCACATCTTTGAGCTTCAGTTCACTCACTTGTAAAATGGAAATAACTCCTGGATCCCAAATATGGTTGTGAGATTTGCATAAATTATTGTACTTAAAAAGTGTTTCTTTAAATGGTAAAGCAACAAGTATGGTTCTGCTTGAACTCCATCCTCCTCTTACCCAGCACAGATAGCCATAGTTCCTCCCTGGAAATTACCTGCTCTGGACTAGCTTGCCTGAGTATATTTTGGACGCCTTTCCTTTTGGCCAGACTACTCTGGTTGCTATGTTGATAATAGACTATAGGGCTACAAATAAGGAAACCAGTTCTGATGGTATTTCTCTTATCTAAGCAAAAAATGGCAGTGACTTGAACCAAAGTGGTAGCAATAGATTGACTGTTTACTGTTTAAAGTAAACCCAGTAGTATTTCTTAAAGGGTTGGATGTATAGTAAAAGATAGAGAGGAGTCAAAGATGATTCAGGGATTTTGCTCTGAGCACAACGAGGATGGAGTTGCCATCAACTGAGATGGAAATGACTGTACTTGGGGTAGGTTTGTGGAAGTCAGATTAGAAATTCAGTTTGCGGCATGTTAAATTGAGGTGTTAGAATCCAAGTGGAAATGTTGAAAAGGCAATTGGATATATGAGTCTGGAGATAGAGAGGGATGTTTTAGCTAGAGATATAAATTTGATGAGCAGCACCACAGGAGGATTACGTGGGATGAGGACAGCCATTGCCTTTGGCAACCGGATTACAGGTGAAGTTTTCAGAGCCATTTCAGTGATGTGATAGGGAATGAAGTCAGACTGCAGTGTGTTAAGGAATATACAAACATCAAAAAAGTAGCAATAGTAAATGTGGATTACTCTTTTTAAGTATTTCGATAGTGGAGGGAAAGAGCAAGGAAGCAGGAGTTGCGGGAAGAGAACTGATATTTTAACTAGGCTATAATTTGGGGCCCATTTTTGACTCCATACCTCTTAACACACTTTTCTCCATTAGCTTCATCAAAGTCTGTTTCCAACTGTTCCTTCTCTAGTTTTCCCTCTGGCTGCTACTTAAAGGTTCTGACTGCAGTAGTTTTCTCTTTGGACTTTATTCACCCACCTGACAGAGAGTGATATAAAAGTCTAGCCTGGCATTCAAGACTCTCCAAGATCTGGCTCTGGTGTGTTGTTAGTTTCTTCCTTCCACACTTTCTCTCCCATACAACCTAAGCTCTTTCTGCTCTGGATTGTTTTCTAGTTCCCGGAACTTCTCACTTTCACGCCTTCATGCCCTGAAGCATGTTCTTCACTTTGCCTAGAAGCCCCACCTGCTTTCTTTCTTCATGTATGTAAATTTTCTTTTTTTTAAATCAATACTCTGCTCAAATGCTGTTTCTTCCAGGTAGATTCAAACTTCCTTCCCTCACCTATAGGAATTAGAGCACAATTTCCCTTTTTCTTGTAGTGATTACTTTCAGCTTGTCCAAAAATGGCACACATTATTGTATAATAATTAATTATTTTATAGGTGTTGATAGAAATGTCCAGGATGTTGAACAATCTGAAGCTTTGAGATTCTGTGATTCTTTTATTACCAAGTGCCATGAAGATGCCAAATTCTGACATCATCTGCCCACCCACTCACTTTATCATTTAGCTCACTTCCTATACAGCTACTCTGTGCCCTTTAGAGCCACTCCACTGGACTGAGGGTGAAAGATCTGGATTTTAGTTTTCAATTTATTGGAAGATCCTGAGTATTGGTATCAACATCAATATCATGAGTACTAACCTGGGTATCAGTCACTTTATACGAAATGAAGATCACAGTCTCTATTGTAGAAGAAGGTATTACAATCATATCCTTCTGATACCAGTGATTACACAGACTATTTAAATGTCACCCCCTTCAGGGAGTTTTCCTGGTGTTCCCATACCATCATTCCCCATATCTGTGTTTCAGCATCGTTTTGTATAAACTTCTGTCAATACATTTGTCACATGATATCACTCAATCTCTACCATACAGTTAATATCGGAAATAGTTTAGTGTCATGTTAATAGCATGGGATTTAGGTTCATGTAGATCTAGGTTCAAATTCTTGTTCCGCTATTTTTTAGCTGTGTAACCTTGACTAAAATTATGTAATACCTCTGATCATTAATATCATGATTTATAAAATGGGGACTTTATTTGGAAAAGATGAAATGCTAAATATAAAACATCTGGCAGACTGCTGGATACATATTGAATTACTCAGCAAATATTTGTCAATGTGATTTCATTGAATTGGTTCAGTTCATAAAGCATTCTTTCTACATTCTAATACCACAAACTATTGGGGAGATGAAATTAGATCATTGATTTCATTTTTATAAGTGAAAAGGGTTACAGTTTTAACCTGCTGTGAACCTCAAAAGTGGACTGATTGTCTGAAAGACCAGCATATTTCTTGTATTTAAATGAACAAATTGAATTACAGCTTAAACAGCAGTAGAAATTCCCACAGAGTAGTATTTTTTCAATATAAACCATTATCCCTGCCAGCCATATGTATAGACATGGCAAAGCTTATGTATTTTTTTCATTAAAAACAAAATGATTAATTTCACAAGTTATTGTATTTGTCACAACAGCCAAATTCAAATTAAATATTCTAGTGCTTAGAGATATTAAAGACTGGCTTATTGGAAGGAGTCTGTAGTTTTGGTGCTCTTTTCTTAGAAAAACCTGTAGTTGTTATTTTTTAGCAAGAAATCTAAAAGGGTTTTATAGCACCATTTTTCCTGATGTATTATTTTTAGACTTTAAATTGGTCCCTGGTTACTTTCAGAAATTCTCTAATATAATGTCTGTTAATCATGGGAGCAGCAACACATAGTGGACAAGATGCAGCTTGAAAGTTGGAAAGATCTGCATTTGAATTCTGGCCTTAGGCAAATTCCTTAATGTCTCGGAGTACTTTTCCTCATCTGTGAAATGGGGATGAGACTTAGTTTTCAGAGTAGTTGTGTGAAATGAGTTGAAGCAAGTGAAATGCCTGGCAACAGGTAAATGTTCTTTTTAAAACTGTCTACACTTATGTTTATCAGTGAAACAGGATTTTCTTACTTGCCAGGACAGAGGGTTTGTTGTTGCTCTTTTTGCCTATGTGCTTGTCCCTAAATAATCATTACAACCTAGTGAGAGATCATAAGAAAATTTAAACTTGGAATCTTGTTTTTAACAGCTTTAGAATAAAAATATTTCTTTATAGTTTTGACTATGTCATTTTTTGCACAATTAATTTATCTGGTCATTAAAGTAATATATGTTCACTGCAGAAAGTTTAGAAAGTACAGAAAGTCCTAAAGAAAAAACAAAAATCATCTGAAGTTTCACAATTCAGTGACCACCACAGTTAATATTATAGTTTGATCCACTAATTCATTTTGTGTACAGGCACGTGCCGTGTGTATTCATGTTTGTGTGTGTACTTCTCATTTTATAAAATTGAGATCGTAAAATACTCTGGATTTTTATTGTTTTTTTTTAAGTTTTTATTTTCATATAGCAATATGTCACAAACATTTTATATATCATTACAGTTTTCAAGAAATACTATTTTAATGGCAATAAAGTATTTTATCATATATAATAGCTTATTTAAAAGAAATCCATACTTTTTAACCATTTACATTGTTTCTAAATATTTGCTGTTATACATAACCTGACATCTCAGCAGTGAACATTCTTGCATGTGAACTTCTGTGCAGTCATAATTGTTTCCATAGGATAAATATTTGGCATGGTAATTACAGGGTCAAAGGGTATGAACAGTCACATAGTGTCAAATGTTGTCCTCTAGAAAACTATTTTATTGATAGTTAGTCCCATTGAAATGTGTAGAAGAATGTTCATTTCTCAACTCCTTGCCACACTGGGTATTATGGTATTTTTAATAGTTGGCAATTTGATATAGGAATATGGTGTTTTAGAGTTTTCTTTTACATGCATTTAAATAATAGCGGGATTAAAACCTTTACATATGTCTATTGGCATTTTTATCCCTTTAATGAATTGCCTAGTCACATCTTTCACCCATTTTTCTAAAAATATATTCATTTTTTTCTTAATGATTTAAGAGATCATTTTACATACTACTAACAATAATGCCAAGCTCAATCCATAACATGAGGATAAAAAGCATTGCTCATATGAAGTCCTTTGATGTCTTCTGGCTCTAAGATAGATGTCCCCAGTGGAACTGAATTTGGTCACTTTTTAAGATCCATTCCATTTCCAAGTCATATGACTATATGATTGATAATCACTGTGATTCTCCTTGGCTTCACTTACGGAGATGAAGTGACTTCAAGTCAGAAGTGTTGCCCAGACACTTAAGATTCTCCTTATTCCTCTGAGTCCTGGGTCCAGCTAACATTGGACTTTATAAATGATAATAAAGTTGTCATCATTTCCTTTTCAGAACCTACATGCTCCTTCTCATCAACATTTAAAATACTTAAGACATTCCTGTACTTTAGGGGGGAAAGCCCTTGACTACAAAATTCCCTTGAACTCTTTCCTGGCAGGCAAACATTTTGAAAAAGTTTTCTGTATTTCCTATTCTCATTTTCAGTTTTTCAGTAACTCTTCCAACACTGCTTCCACCACTCCAATGAAACTGCTCTTCACAAGTCAACAATGACCTTATTACCAAATATAATACATGGTCTCATTCCTTATCTTTTAATCACATTTGATCCTGTTGACCACACTGTAATGAATTCTTGAATTCCATGAGACCACTCTCTCCTGTTTGTTTTTTTCTCACTACCTTCTCCATAAGTTCTTCTCCCTTTGATAATTTCCTAAATATTGGTGATCTTTAACTTGCTTGGTCCTCATCTTTTCTCATTTTTTGAACTCTACTAGGGAAGTTCATCTAATTCGTTGGCATTAATTATAATTGCATGTTGCTTCTCTGACTTCGTATGCAAACCTATATATATACATATATATATATACACACATATATGATTTTCTTTGGTATATTGCAGGTACTTCAAATTCCATTCAAAAATAGACTTATCTATCACCATCCCCATAAACTGATGCTCCTTCAATGTCTCTTATTTCAGAAGATGCCACTACGACTCACCTCATTATTCAGGGCAGAATTCAGAGCGTTATTCCTGATTCTCATCTTTCCAGAATTCAATCAATCACCAAATCCTGTCAAGCTTGTCCGTTTTCCTGCTTCATAAATATCTCTTCAAAACAAAAACCAAACAGACAAAAAACCAAAAAACATATGTTGTTGTTGGTGGTGGTAAACGTACCATTCTCTCTTGCCCCAAGCATTTGCACATGCTGTTATGTCTATTTTACAAAACTATTTTGATGTCTCCTTCAGATCTCAGCTTCCCCTGAGAAATCTCTGTAAACCTCTAATTTGGGTTAGTTGCTTCTATGAGGTACTCTCATTGCATCTGGATTTCCCCAACATAGTATTTAACACACTCGTTATTGCTCGTTTGATTCTCCCTCTTATAGTAGGTGAGCAGCTCCGTAAGAACTTTGTTCTTTTAAATAAAATAACTCTACTGATACGTAATTTATATACAATAAATTGCTCACATTTTAAGGGTAGAGATCAATGAATTTTGACAAATGTATACACTCATGGAACCACCACCATGATATTTCCATCACCCCCAAAAGTTCTCTTGTGCCTCTTCCCTGTCAACCTCCCTCCTTGATCCCCTCACCCAAACAACCACTGATCTGCATTCTTCTATTGTAGATTCAATTTGTCTTTCCTAAAGTTTAATATAAATTGAATAATAAAGTATGTATTCTTTCATTCCTACTTTCTTTACTCAGTACTGTGTTTTGCAGGTATCTGTAGTTCATTTATTTAAATTGCTTAGTAGTACTCCATTCTATAAATATACTGTAACTTTTTTAGCTGCTCATTTGTTGATGTAAATTTGAGTTGTGTTCATGAATAAAACTACTATGGGTATTCAATATAAGTTTTTGTGAAGGCATATAATTTTATTTTATTATTTTTTGAAATTTTATTTTATTGTGTTAAGAACACAATATGAGATTTACTCTCAGTACATTTTTAAGTATACAATGCAGTATTGTTAACTATAGGGACAATGTTGTACAGTACATCTCTAAAACTTACTTATCTTGTATAATTGAGACTTTATGCCCATTGTTTAGCAACTCCCAATTTCTTCCTCCTCCCTACCCCTGGGAACCATCATTCTACTCTCTGATTCTATGAGTTTGACTATTTTAGATACCACATGTAAATGGAATCATGCAGTATTTGTCCTTCTGTGACTGACTTATTTCACTTAGCATGATATCCTCACAGTTCATCCATGCTGTCGCCTAATACAGAATTTCCTTCTTTGTTAAGGTTGAATGGTGTTCCATTGTATATACCACATTTTCTTTTTTTTTTTTACGGTACGCGGACCTCTCACTGTTGTGGCCTCTCCCGTTGAGGAGCACAGGCTCCGGACGCTCAGGCTCAGTGGCCATGACTCACGGGCCCAGCCGCTGCGCGGCATGTGGGATCCTCCCGGACTGGGGCATGAACCCGTGTCCCCTGCATCAGCAGGCAGACTCTCAACCACTGTGCCACCAGGGAAACCCACCACATTTTCTTTATTCATTCAGTTGTTTCTAAATCTTGACTTTGTGAACAGTGCTGCATATGGGAATGCAGATATCTGAGATCCTGATTTCAATTCTTTTGGATAAATACCTATAAATGGGATTGCTGGATCATATGGTAGTTTTATTTTTTATTTTCTGAGTACTTTGTACTGTTCTCCATTATAGCTACACCATTTTGCATTTTCACAAAGTGTACAAGGGTTCCAGTTTCTTCACATCCTTGCCAACACTTATTGTCATTTGTTTAATAACAGCCATTCTGACAGGTGTGAGGTAATATCTCATTGTGGATTTGATTTTCATTTCCCTGATGATTAGTGACATTGAGTAATTTTTCATATCCATTGGCCATTTATTTGTATGTTTTCTTTGGAGATATGACTACTCAAGTCCTTAGCCCATTTTTAATTGGGTTACTAGTTTTTCATTTTTTGTTTTTTACTATTGCATTGTAAGAATTCCTTATATGTTTTGTAGATGAACCCCTTATCAGATGTATGGTTTGCAAATATATACTCCCACTCTGTTACCTTCCACTCTGTTGATTGTTTCCTTTGCTATATGCAGCAGCTTTTTAGTTTTAGTCCCATTTGTTTGTTTGTTTATTTATTTATTTTTATTGCCTGTGCTTTTGGTGTCATCTCCATGAAATCATTGCCAAGACCAAAGTCAAGAAGCCTTTCCCCTATGTTTTCTTCTAGGAGCTTTACAGTTTCATGCCTTACATTTAAGCCTTTAATCTATTTTGAATTGATTTTTAGTATGATGTAGGATAAGGATTCAATTTCATTCTTTTGCATGTGGATATCCAGTATTTAAAAAGATTTTGTCCATGAGTTGTTGCTGAATCAGTGTGTTTGTGATGCAGGAGTGATGCAGACATCACTCCTCAGTACCATGCTCTTTTTTTTTTTTTTACCATGCTCTTTTAATTACTCTAGCTTTGTAATGTTTTTTAAAACCAAGAAATTAAAGGCATACCATTTTATTTCCACTTAGGAATGAATTAATGGGTTATACAGTAAATATATTTATTAACTTTATAAAAATCTGGCAAACCGTTTTCTGCAATGGTTGTATGTACCATTTGTGTATTCCCACCAGCAATGTATGAAAGTTCCAGTTATACTATATCCTTGTCAATACTTGTTATTATTAGTATTTTTAAATTTAGCCCTTCTAGTGGGTATGTAGTAGTGTGCAATGTAGTTTCTATTTTCATTTCCTAGTGGCTAATGATGGTGAACATTTTTCATGAGCTTATTGTGCATTTGTTTATGTTCTTTGGTTAAAAATCTATTCAGATCTTTTGCCCATTTCTGATTTTAATGTTTATCTTATTAATGAATTGTCTGAGTTACTTATATTTTCTGGATACAGGTTGTCAGATACATGATTTATGAATAATTTCTCTTTTTCTGTGGCTTGTTTTTTCATTTTCTGAGTAGTTTCTTTTGTAGAGCAAACATTCAATTTTCATCAATTTTATCATATTATTTTCTTTTATGGTTCATACTTTTTGTATCCTATCTAAGAAATCTTTGCCTAACCTAAGGTAAAATATTTTTCACCTATGTTTTTTTTTAAGAAATTTTGTAGTTTAAGCTTTTACATTTATATCTGTGATTTCAAGTTAATTTTTTATATGGTATGATATTAGGGTCAAGATTTATTATTTTTTTCCATATGGACATACAGTTGTTCCAGCATCATTTGTTGAAAAGATAATCCTTTTCTGATTGAATTATACTGGCTGTGATGTTAAAAATCAATGACCACGTTCCATTTCTATTCATATCCTCTTTCTGGACTCCACTATGTTCCTTTGATCTATGCCTATCCTTAGGCCAATTTCACACATCATTGATTACTTTAGTTTTACAGAAAGTCTCAAAATCAGGTAGTTTAAGCTCTCCAAACTCGTTTTTGTTTTTCAAAAGAGCTCTGGCTATTCTAGTTTCTTTGTATTGTTATATACATTATACAATCAGTTTATCAATTGGGATTGCATTTAATCTATAGGTAAATTTTAGGATAATTGATAGCCTAACAGTATTGAATCTTTTAATACATGAACAGTGTGTATATCTTCATTTATTTAAGTCTTCCTTAATTTCTCCAACAATGTTTTGAAGTTTTCAGTGTTCTGTCAATTGATGATAAAGGATTGTTGAAGTTTCCAACTATAATTGTGAATCTGTTTTTCTTTCAGTTCTGTCAGATTTTACTTTATGTATTTCAAAACTGTTTTAGGTGCATACATTTTTATAATTTTTGTCTTCTTCATGCAGTGATCCCTTGATCATTGTGAAATTTTCTCATTATCCATGTTGATATTCTTTCTCTGAAGTATACTTTATTTTATATTAATGTAGTAATTCTGCAGCTTTCTAATGATTACTGACTGCATGGTATATATTTTCCATTCTTCTTACAAAGAAATGCTTGTGTCTTTATATTTAAAGTGAAATTCTTGTAGGCAGCATAGAGTTCAACATTGATTTTTAAATTCAGTCTGACAATCTCTGCTTTTAATGGAGTGTCTAGATCATTTAATATAATGTGCTTATGAATTTGGCTGGGTTTAAGTCTATCATCTTCCTCTTTGTTTTCCATTGGTTCCATTTGTTCCATCTGTTCTCGGTACGTTTTCCCCCTCTGCTCCTGCTTTCTTTTGGACTAATTGGAGTATTTTTAAGGATTCTGTTCAATCTTCACTGTTTGCTTTTTAGCCAAACCTCTTTGTTTTACCTTTTTGGGGTTGCTTTGGGGTTTGCAATAAGTATCTGTGACTTATCACAACCTACATTCAAATAGTGTTATAACTGTTTGCATATACTGAAATATCTTTAAAACAATATACTTATATTTTTTCCTGTTCTTTTGATATTTTTATCATAGATTTTATATCTGCATATCAACCCACAATACATTGCTGTTATTTTTGTTTTAAACACCTAAATCTGCTGGTCACAAATTATCTTAATTTGGTTAGCTGAAAAAGTTTTCATTTTGCTTTAATTTTTAACAAAGACTGAGTTATTTTATTATGAAATGTTTAATTATGTCACTTTTATTTTGAAAGATTTTTGCTATAATTTTAAGTTGACAGTCTTTTTCAGCACTTTAAAATGCTGTTCAACTGTCTTCTGGCTTATATAGTTTTGATTAGATTTCTGCAGTCATTCTTACCTTTGTTTCTCTTTTGTCTTATTTCTCCCCACTTCCCTTGCTGCCTTTAAGATATTTCTCTTTATTACTGGTTTTCACAAATTTTATTATAATGTGTCTTGGTGTACTTACTTTGTGTTTATTCTACTTGTTGTTCATTGAGCTACATGGATCTATGGGTTTATATTTTTCATCAAATTTGGAAAAATTTCAGCCATTATTTCTTCACTAACAAATATTTTTTCTGTCCTTTTTCTCTCTCCTCTCCTCCTGTGATTCCATTTACATATGATTTAGACCCTTTGATATTGCCCCAAATGTTGCTGAGACTCTTAATTTTTTTCAGTCTTTTTCTTTTTTTTTTAAATCTCTGTGCTTCATTTTGGATAGTTTTTATTGCTTTGTCTTCAAGTTTTGTAATCCTTACTTCTGTAGTATCTATTCTGAAATTAAGTCTATCCTGTTAATTTTTTTTTCAGATTTGTATTTTTTATCTCTAGAAGTTTCATTTGATTAATTTTATATCTTCCATTACTCTAATTATGACTGTTTTCCTTAATGTTCTTGTATGCTAACTTCACTATATCTACAATTTATGAGTTTGTTTCTATTGACTTATTTTTCTTATGATTATTGGTCACATTTTCCTACTTCTTGATATACCTTTAATTTTTGATTTGCTGCTGGATTTTCTATGTTTGTACTTTGTCTTTCTTTAAAGACCTCGGTTTTGTTTTGGCTGGAAGTTGAGTTGCAGTTCAGTTTGATTGTTTTATAGTTTGTTTTTTAAGATATTTTAGGGAAGAGTGCCTTTACTCTAGAAATAGTTTAACCCTGTTTCTGAGGCCTGGCCCTTTTCTGGTATCTTTTCCAAATGACTCAAGGTATCAATGAGGGCTCTCCACTCTTGGAAGATGATCAATTCCTAACCTCTCTATGATCTCTGGGAAGTGATCAAGTACAGTTTTCCCCAGCTGCTCTTTTCCTGATCTCATGGAGTTTTACCCTTATGCATGAATTTGGAGACAGCAAAGACTCAAGGCACCACTGTGCAAATTTCTGAAGCTCTTTTTCTGCAAAGCTCCCTCTTCTCAAGGACTATCCCTCATTACTTCAGAATCTCTGGATTCTGATCTTTATCTTCTCAATTTTGCAATACCATTAGGCTATGCTTGGTATCCCCTCCTTTCTCCACTATCAAAAATATGCCTCCAGGCAAAAATCCTAGTTGATTACAAGCCTTACCTCACTTTCCTCTCTTGTTTTACAGGAGAGCCCTGCATTGCCTATTGTCCAATATCTGAAAACAGTTTTTAAATATCTTTTGTTCATTTTCTAATTGTTTCAGACAGTAGGGTAAATCTGGTTTCTGTACTTGCATCATGACTGGAAGTGAAACTGCACACCTCAGATGGGACTTGAACCCAGTTGCACCTCAGATGGGACTTGAACCCACAATCTTCTAACTGAAATCACACAACATGTCTCAGGACTCAATGAAGCTCATGTTCTTTATGTCTCAGCTCAGAAAGAATTCAGTGAGAGGCAAAGTGATAGGCAAGAAGTAGAGTTATTAATATAAGATTCTTGTGAAGGATACAAGCAGGCAGGCAAGAGGGCTCTGCCTTGAGAACTAAGTGGGCAACATTTTTATAATCTTATATTTTTATAATTTAATTTTTAATTTAAATTTAATTTAATTTTTAATTTAAATTTTTATAATTTTTATAAGGAAAAGTAGGGAGGGATAGAAGACCACCTTCTTTCTCATTCTTTGAATAGATATCAGGTTTACATCATTAGCTCCCCCTTTGCATTGAGTGGGAGAGTGTTTGACTCTATAAGGTCAAACTAGGACTGTCATGGCACTTATTCAGATCAGCAGAGGGGTGGTAACATATACTAAAATATGTTAAATCATCTGTGGTTTCAGTATAATGAGGGTCTTCTACTTTGGAATGTCACCTTTCCCTTATAGTCTTATCCTTGGTCCTAAGGATCATTATCTTGCTGACCCTGGCCAGCAAGATGAAGGCCTCAGTTTTTTGCTTAATGGCCTGGAGCACATCTCATGCTTTTATTTATGGCTTTATTGTTAAGCAAGCCTGCTTCATTTGATGATGTTCTGATAGCTTTCCTGAGTGATCGTTAACTTACAGTAGTCTCCCAAAGTTTCCTAAAGCTCCCTCTCTATCTATAATCCCTTTCTATCTGTAATAGTGGGATTTCTAAAACTACCTGTGTAACTGTCCTACTCTATCCGTATCATTAGTGTAACTCCAAGCCCTTTTAAATGTCTTTGAATGTGATATATCATAGCTAAAATAGTCTATATCCAGGATCTTTGATGTCAGAGTCTATACCAAAGCCAAATTTCAGTTCAGTTTATGAAACATTAAAAGTCACTGAAAATCTGCTAAGTTCTTTATTGAGTTCTGAGGTATAAAGATAAAATTGAGAAAAATTCCTTTACCGAGGGAACTATGTATAGTCAGGGAAGACAAATGGGTAAGTAATCTTGGGCAAGTCATTTTACAATACATCAAAATAGGTACCATGGTGTAATTAAAAAAGGGTGGACTAGACAACAATACTACCAGTCCTCCAAGACAGACCTTGATTAAACTGTGGAGAATCTGCCAAGATTATTATTTAATCCTACCACTTAGTGTGTGTAAATTTGGACAAGTTAATAGTTGTCTAAACTTGAGTTTTTCATCATCATATCTTCCTGTGATAGTTCTTGGGGTGATTGTGAGGACGAAGTGTGTACACGCATAAAATACTTGCCTATAGTAGTGATGCTGAAACTCAGCCTCTGTGCACCAGTGCTGAACCATATCTCAGAGACAGAGTTTTGGGTGAAGTAGAAAAGAATAGCTTTATTGCTTTCCCAGGCAAAGGGGGACACAGTGGGCTCACGCCCTCAAAAACTGTGTGTCCCAACCCAGGGGGGATTTGGTGAGGAGTTTTATAGCAATGGTTCAAAGGTGGGGTTGCCAATAAGGATCAGGGTGTGTGCAGGGCCTGCATTCCTGTAATCTGGCCTCAGGTGGTCTCCTGATGAGCTTCTGTGGTTCTTGAGGGTATCAAACTGTGACCTTCTCTCTGGAATAAAGAATGCTTCATCAAGTAATAACATCTTCCATTTGTTGGGGATTTTAGTTATTTTAGTTCTACAGAAGAGCTCAAAGATATTATGTGTATCCCTTGAGGCTGAACCAGGATCCTGTCCCAAGGCTGCATTATTATTATTTATTGACTGCTCCTCCCTTGTCTCTGCATCCCCTCCCTTCCCTGTTTAGCAGCTGTTTGAACCAGCCCTTTGGAACTCAGGGAAGGTCATGGAGTCTGAAACCCATTCCCTACAAACAAGAAATGGGGGACACAGAAAGGCTTCTGTGCCCAGGAGCTCCACAGAATCCTACTCTTTTTCAGTAGGTGCTCAGTTTAGTTTAGTTCTCTTCTTCTCTCTATGACTTACCTTCTGTAACCAAGCAGGACCCGGTGGGGCCCTCCTGGGCACAAAAGCCTTTCCATGTCCCATTTCTTATTTATAGGATAAAAACTTCAGCCTCCTAGACCTCCTTGATTTCCAAGGAGCAGATTCAAACCGTTGTTATTCAGGGAAATAAGGGAATGCAGAAACAAAGGCCAAACAATCAAGAAAACATAGTGCAACAATTAAAGCAGTATCCTGGTTCCTCCTCAAGGAATATACATAACAATATTTTGAGTCCTTCTGCAGGAACTAAGGCCCACCCAGGTGGAGGATGGTAACTTTAGACTGTGCACAAGATTCCTGGAGCACCGCCCTGCCCCGTTACCTCACCACCAAGCAATAAGAAGAAAATCACACACCCCACAGCTCTCATCCCAAATTTTGCCTATAAAAACTTCTCCCCCAAAACCATTGGGGAATTCGGGTTTTTCTGAGCACAAACCACCCATTCTCCTTGCTTGTCCCTGCAATAAAACTTACTGTGCTCTAAACTCTGATGTTTCAGTTTGTGTGGCCTCACTGTGCATCCAGCACACGAACTTGCATTCTGTAACAATTTCTCACCCATATATTTGGAATAATCTCCTATGTAGGAGATTATTATTAGATTATAGGATTGTTGTGAAGATCAGAGATTATGGATTTAGCAGCACTGTGAAGTCTGTAGATCACTATGGAACTCTGAGGACCTTGGCAATTTTCTTTATTTTCTAAGCAGCAGCCTGGGCAAGTTGGTTAAACGTCATTGTTCCTGTAATTGCCAGGCTAATTGGAACAGTAGATTGATTTTGACTCCTACAGTATAGGGTCATTCTCAGCAGTGACAATCTTGTTAGGTTCTTCACAGTGCAGCAAAAACCTATCTTGGCAGCACTGATTATTTTATTTATTTATTTATTTGTTTGTTTGTTTGTTTTTGGCTGTGTTGGGTCTTCTTTGCTGTGCACGGGCTTTCTCTAGTTGCAGCGAGTGGAGGCTACTCTTTGTTCTGGCACGTGGGCTCAGTAGTTGTGGCTCTCAGGCTCTAGAGTGCAGGCTCAGTAGTTGTGGTTCATGGGCTTAGTTGCTCCATGGCACGTGGGATCTTCCCAGACCAGGGCTTGAACCCATGTCCCCTACACTGGCAGGCGGATTCTTAACCACTGTGCCACCAGAAGAGTCCAGCATTGGTTATATTTTAGATGACCATAGGGTATGTTATTAATTCTTGGACTTGTGTTATGGGGTTAGTCTAAGCTTAGATGGGTGTCTTTAGAGCCTTATAACAGCTGTTTCTTTTGGCTAGCACTGCTCTAATATCAGTGTTCCAAATATATATTTCTCATATATATTTTGTCTTAGTCCACTGTTCCTGGCTCACAGCTCCTAAAACCCTTGGAATATCCTGTGTTTAAGAGCTATAAATGTGTCTTTTGTTATGTTAATGAGGTGACTTTTGGAAAGCCCCTAGTTAACCTAAGGCTCAGCTCGTTGTCAGGAGAACCATCCTTGTGATTAGAGAGTTGGAACCTTCAATTTCACCCACCCCCACCTCCAACTCCAGAGAGGGGAGAGGGCCTGGATATAGAGTTCAAATTGCGAAAGACCAATGATTGATTAATCATGCCTCTGTAATGAGGCCTCCATACAAACAACAGTACAGAGTTCGGAGAGCTTTGGGGTTGGTGAACATGAGGAGGAGTGGGGAGAATGGGGAGCCTGGAGAGGGCATGGAAGCTCTACTCCCCTATCCATATACCTTCCCCTATACATCTCTTCATCTGGCTGTTCCTGAATGATATCCTTTAATAGTAAACCAGTAATCTAGTAAGTAAAATGTTTCTCTGAGTTCTGTGAGCTGCTCTAGCAAATTAATTGGACCCAAGAAAGGTCTTGTGGGGACCGCTGATTTATAGCAAGTTAGTCAGAAGCACAGGGGACATCCTGGACTTCCTACTGGCATCTGAAGTTGGGGCAGTGGGCACTCAGTCTTGTAGGACTGAGTCTTCAACCTGTGGAATTTGATGCTGCCTCTGGGTAGATAGTAACAGAATTGAGTTGAATTATAGGATGCCTTGCTGGTGTTGGACAATTGCTGTGGGGACACCTCCTCCCCACCCCCCTCACCCCAACATGTTGAAATTTGGTGCCAAACTCAAAGGAGGGACTGATTTTTTTTTTTTTTTTTGTAACTAGGAATGAGGAGCTGTTTTTTTAATGAAAATAAGTCTAGTAAAAAATCATTCTTCTACAGAATAACATTGTCCAGACCATAAGAGTAGAAATCTGGTTGACTTGGCATGCTGAAAAGGACAGGAACTTGGAAGAAAGACAGATTTGGGCTCAAACTTCCACTCAGTATCTGGGTGACATTGAGAAAGTCATTCACCCTCTCTGAGCCTGTTTCCTCATTTGAGAATGGAGATGATACTACTTACTTTGCAGGATAATTGTGAGGAACACATGAGTTAATGAATAGGCAAGTAATTAGTGATCTACAGAGTCTCAACTAGCTATTTTCTGTTATTTTTATTTTTATCATTTTTTATACTCTTCATGCTCTTTCCTTTCCAATATGGAAGCCACCATATCTCATCTGCTTAGACTGTCTGCATATTCAGTCTAATTATGTTCCATATACACTTGATCTGTTTGATGAGCACAGCTCTGGTTCTCCTTGGGAGGCAGCCTGATTTAATAGAAAGAATTGAAAGTGTGGACTTCAAAGCCAATGATCTGTGCTTTATATCTCATTTGCACCACTTGCTGGCTGTATGACTATGGGTAAATTATTCAAACATTCTTAGTATCATTTTCCCATCTATAAAGTGGAGATGTTAAACCCTACTTCTCAGTATTATTATGAGGACTAAGTGATAGGTATAGTAAGTGCCTACATAGAAAAGGGGCCAAATAAAGATCCTTATATTTCAGATATCTAAATTCTCCAATATAGGCCTTTTTCTGTGTTTTCCATAAAATTCACTAGGATATGCTATTTTCTCACATATACTGCTGTTGAATGATTAAATGCCCAGATTTCTTTTCTTCTTTATTTTTTTCTTTTTGGTACACTTTGACTTTTATGGCTCCATTAAAAAGCACCTTAGACACTCATACTGTGAAATGCTTTCAAACTTGTCAGCACCCCCAAGTCACCCACTGACCACAAACAAACCTTGGGCTCCTGTGGGCTGATTCATAGTCCTTAAGAAAATTGCTAGTAACCATACCTCTGAGCCCAGGCAGATACCCATTCTCTGATCATTTCTCACATCCAAATGGTCTTTTCTTTTGTGTAACTCTTCTACAAACCATAGAGTTAGTAGATGATCCCCTTCTGAGACTTTCCAATCCAGCCGCCTCATTTCACAGAATCTAAAGCTCAGCCAGAGGAAGCATAGTCAGCTCTCCTGTTTTCCTCACCAGTGTTACTTCTGTGATATCTTGCTACTACCTTTACTTTATTTACATTTAATCTTAACAACCCTGTGTGGTAAGAATGACAGTACCATTATTCCTCTGTGATGCATGAGGAAACAAGTTTCAGGAAGGTGACTTACCAAAGGTCACACAGCTTAATAAGTCACAGAACTGATTTCGAACCCAGGTCCTGTTCCTCTCCGTGGAGCCATATCAGCCTGCCGCTGTTTTAAAGCCTCCAAATTGCTTATAAATCAGTGTGCTATGGTCAGACTTGGCACATGTAGCATGCTCACGTGGGTAGAGTTAACTCTCCACCAGCAGCAGGTGGGCAGTGGGTCAGGGCTTCAGTCAGGCATATGCTGGCATAAAATCTCCATTTCAAAATGCATTTATACCAATCTTGCTCTACCTAGTATCATTTGACCTTCACCTTTCTGTTCTGCTTTCTGATGATTGTGAAGGACTCTACTGCACACCAGAGTTGGAAGTGGGGCAAGGTAGTTTAATTCATGTTTTCCCATAGGAAATCTATAGAATTAAGATATTTAGTATTTACTTATATGTTTTATTTGTTGACTGATTTATTTTTAATATTTTGTTTGCCATAAATTCTTTGGAATGGATGGTAAAAATTCAGAGCTTATCACTGCCTCCAAGGTCCCCAGCTGGCATACTTATCTTTTCAGCTTCATCTCTAGCAACTCTAAAAATGACCCAACTACATGGTCTTCTTTCAGTGCCCAAAAGACACTAGGCTCTTTCCCATCTCAGAGACATCTCACAACTGTCCCTTCTGGCAAAATGACAGGAGGGGAAAGAGAAAGCCAAGAGTAAGGTTAATACACACATTTGTTGGGGTTGAGTAATAAACTTGACTTTGAGTTTTCTAGCAACCAAGGCAAGAAGAGATACAGATCAGACACATGGGTCACATTATCTGTTACAAAACTCAATTAAGTTTCTTGGGAAAAACACAGCTTTTATTGACACTGAGACCCAGGGGAGGGGAAAAGGGTTAGGTGATCGTTAAAGAATATATAATGTAGTAAGCAGCATTCTCAGACATATCCTTAACAGCAAGGGAAAAGTCTCATAGGGCCATTTCTTATAACATCTCTCACTGTAGTCCTATGTTATCTGCCATGTTGATAAAAGCACCTCTATAAGACACCACAATAGTGTTCTCTTTATTTTTTTAAAATTTTGTTTATTTTTTTATACAGCAGGTTCTTATTATTTTTCTATGTTATGCATATTAGTGTATATATGTCAATCCCAATCTCCCAGTTCATCCCACCACCACCACCCCTCCCCGCCACTTTCTCCCCTTGGGAGACAACACAATAGTGTTCTCTTGTGCCCTGGCTCAATCCAAAGATAAATTTTAGAGTCTCTCAAGAAGCAAATGAACTATATACATTTTAGGCTATTTTTCATGTATTTTTTTTCTCTCTCAATCAAGCTTTTCTTAAATATTAAGTGGTGAGGAACTTAAGCTTGAGTATCTGACAATTAACTGACTAGTATAATTTATGTAAGTTTTCTAAATAATCAGTGGTCTGTGTAACCCTTTTCCAACAGAAAGTTTCTAATAATCAAACTTATCTCCAAATTGGAGATCATAATGGCCTCAAATGGATGTTGTAAAGATCAAGTAATATAATATCATTATAATAATAATAGTGGCAATAATAACGTAGTGGTTAACAGACATTGAGCCATTCGTAGGACCCACATACTGCTAATTGCTTTATTTGCATGATCTCATTTAATCCTTTCAACAGACTTTAAAAGATAAGTATTATTATTTCATCCATTTTGAAAAAAATCAAAAACTGAGTATGAGAGAGTTTAAATAAGTTGTCCAAGGTCATAGAACTGGTAAAATGGGGGAGTCAAGATTGAATTGCAGGTGGAATTCTGCAGAATTAAAAAGTTCTTACTCTTAACTACCATACTATAATTAACCATATTCAGTGTTCAATAAAGGGGTTAATAGTATTTTAATAGAGACACAACCTAAATTGTTGATAATCAGTATAAGATTGATTTGATTGGAATATTTTTATTGGAAAGTGTTACACAGCCTGCAGCATTTTATTTGGTGTGACTTACCACATTTCATCAAATTTAAGAAGCTGTCAACTGTAAGATGCACCATTATTTATGAACTAGTGAGAAAGAAAAATGTTGCCAATTAAATTCTGACACAATGCTTTCTTATTACATTGAATTTTTATTTTTACTTCCAGAAAGACCTCTTTTAAACTTATTTATGCAGAGATTTTTATCATAGCTCTCTCTTGTGTATAATGGAAAGAACACGCAAATGAAATGTCAAGATATTTTGAGAACATTCAGGATCCAAACTATTCTGAAATACTTAACTCAGGGTTGTGAATAGACACATTTTTCCACACAGTAGCAGCTTCTGTGTCTTTAAGAAGTGGCAATGCAGTCTTTTTCTTCAAAGTGTCCATTGTCATCTTGGGATTTCCTCCCAAACCACTGACACATTAGCAAATATATATGCACTCAGACAATGTCAGTGAATCATAACTGTCACAGAGACTGTAAAATGTATCTGGATTTCAGAAATGTTAAATGGGGGGAAATGTATATCTTAGAACTGACAATGAACTTTGTGTTGAGTTAACAGTGCTATGCTTGGCTTAAAAATATTCAGTGAGGATTTGCATCTTCAGTCTCATTTATTTCAACCCCAGCACAGTAAGTATATGATTCATATTTGTTGATCCAGTTGGAATAGATAATAGCTCTGGGATACTGGCTACTGCCTTTACAAAATTTGCTTATCCTCAAGTTTTCAAGGTTATCTTCTATAGCAGGTCCACTATGATAATGATAGTACTTTTTTGTTTCCTAAAACTGTATCATAGAATATTTTATAATATCCTCTTTTCAATAGAAGAAAACTAATACAGAGAAGAGATACACATGCTAACTTCAGCTTTCACACTGATATTTTATGTGACCCTAAACAAGTGTCCATCTGTAAAATCAGGAGAGATATCTGAATAATCTCCAAGAGCACTTCTAGCCCAAATAGGATTTATTCTTACATGCTAAGAGGGGAGCTAACATTTATCATAAGCCAACTATGTACTCATTATTTCATATATATTATCTTAATTAATGTTCAAAATAACTCCATTTCTATAGCTATATTATATTCCTATCATAAAACAGACTTTTGAACATTAACTAATTACTTCAGGTGTTAGCTACTAAGGGGAAAAAGCTGGGATTCCCAAGCATGTCTTGATTCAAATCCCAGGACCTCTATATTACACGTTGCCTCTCTCAGAGTCCTTCAAACTTTAACTCTGCAAAACACAGGCAGAGTTAGGCAGTTGCTAGAACTGTGAAATTGGTGCCTTATATTGTTTGAGATGTCAGACTCAAAGTTAGGATGCATCTCAATTTATTTGTAAAACCTTCCCAAGGACCTACTCTTTGCTTGTGCTGGAGGCTAAAAAAGTAGAGAGAAATCACATCTCTGTCTTTAGGAGCTCACAGTTTAGGTAAGTAGCTTTCAAAATATATTATTTGCAGTCTTAGAGTTTGTTCAACATTATTTAACAACTATTTATTGAGGAACCAACCTTATGGTGGGGATTAAGTATACTTCAGTAAATAAAATATATATGGTTTCTTCCCTTATGGGCCTTGTGGTCTAATGGTAGAGAGAAACAGGACACAAATGAACAATTAAATACGTATGTAATTTAAAACTGTGATAAGTAATGAAAACTTAACAGTTTTAGTGTTAGAAAATAGCATGAGGGTCACACTTAGACAGTATGGGCAAAGGAGGCCTCTCTGAGAAGGTGACATTTAATCTGAAGCTTGAAGGATTAGAGGAGGGAGGTGAAGAGCACTAAAGATCATGCCCAGCAGAGGGTAGAGAATGGCTGAAAACCTCTGGTGTGAAAGATATCATATAGTTTGAAGACCTGAAAGGAGAAAAGTAGCAGATGAAATTGGAGAGAGAGGCAGGGCCAAAATCAGGTAGGGCTTCAAATCCACATTAGAATGTTTGGCTTTTTTCCATAATGCAAAGGGAAGACATTGAAGGCTTTTTAGTGGGGCAGGTGGTTGGAGGGGCGGGATTAACATTTAGATAAACTGATGTTCTTTCTCCCTTTTTAAAGAAAATGCTTTGGCTTTTATGGAGAATAGAATATAGTGAATTACTTAGAATAGATGGAGATAGTGGGAAGGCTGTTATAGAAGTGAGTTAATAAGGGCTTGGATTAGGATGGGTGGCAATAGAAATGAAAGAAATTAAAGGATTTGAGATGAGTTGATGAAAATTAATCAGTCGATCTAAGAAAGAAATGGAAAATTTTATTTGAGCCAAATTGAGGATTATAACCTGGGAACAGCAGCTCAGAAAGCTCCGAGAACTGTTCTGCCCTTTAGAAGTCAAGGCACAGTTATATAAATTTTTTGAGACAGAGGGCTGTGCATTAAATGACGTATTATTGACAGTTTACACAACCCAGATCTATGCATCGTAGTGGCCCCTTACAAGATCAAGAAGGTGTGTTATCGTTTAAGGAGTTGTCTTGTTGATGCTAGGAGAATGTTGCTCTTGATGGTTGAGCAGATATTTCTACCGATGGCTGATGCACAATGCAGATACATAATGCACGGTAGAGGGGAGAGAGGGAGCCAAAGGGAAGAGAAAATTTTTTCTGTTTAAATTTTTCTTCTCATGCCGTAAAATATAAATTTTATTTCACAGATGTGTACTGGAAGTTAGTTTACTGAAAGATCAATTATATCTGTGAATAAAGGGAGAGTGAGGAATCAAGGTTGAGTTCAGGTTTCTGGCTTGGGCAACTGGTTGAATATTACTGCCGTTGACTGCATTGGGGAATTTTGAAAGGTGAGGAATGTGAGTGGAATAGGGGATTTGTCATGTTTGTTTTCAGAATGTCAAGTTTTAGGTACCCGTGAGGTCTCTAAGGGAAAATATATAGTAGTCTTTTGGATATACAAGGCTGGAGTCCAAAGGAGAAGTTTGGGCTAGAGATGTATATTGAGAGTTGTTAGCATATAGATAATGCCTGTATTTGCATGAGAAAAGCCTAGGAAGAAAGGTGGAGAAAAAAAAGAATAAGGTTATATAGGGTCAAAACCTAGGGAATTTCAATATTTACAGGTTGGACAGAAGAGAAGGGTACCACATAGAAATCATAAAATAAGTGGCCAGAAGAAAGGGGAAAAGCAAGAGTAGAGTGAACTGAATTGTCATTGAAGAATATGAGGTGCTGACAGCATGCTCATGCAGAAGTATGGCCAAGAAGAGGATCAGAGAAATGGGTAGTAGCTGATGGTGGATGGAATGTGGAATCATGGGGTAGCAGTTATTTGCTAATGGTAATGATCCAGGGAGAAAGCAAGATGGATGATGTAGGAGACACAGGAGATGAACAAGAGTGCAGTCCTTGAGAAAGTGAGAGTAATGAGATCCAGAGGACATGCTGAAGGCTTTTGTTAGGAAGAAGGACACCTTCATCCACGGTAATGGGATTATAGAAAGAAACCTAGGCATGGGTTTCTAATTTTGGTTGTGGGAGTATGAGGATGCTCCTGTCTGATGGTTTCTAAAATAGAAAGCATTAGATGAGATTATCCTCTAAGAATGCTGGTAAGGGAAAAAGAATCATGGTTTCCAAGAGATAGGAGAAGGTCTGAACTTCTAATTTTTTTGTTTTTGTTTTTTTTTCCCCAAGGAAAAAATGAGAAACCTACTTACCAGAATAACTTTGTAGAATTGCTAGGCAGTGATAACAGCTGCATGAATTGAAAGTGCAGTCATTTTACCTAGGTATGTGATTTTATCCAGTTACTTGGGACCTGTATAAGTACAACTCTTGGGTAGAAGAGTTCATTCTGTGTTTGGGTTTTGCCACATGAGAAAAAAAATAGATGGAGACAAGGGGATTGAAGGTGTTTGTGAAGACATAATTATAATGTTGGACATGGGAGGAGAAAGCAGGAAGGGAGTGGATAACAATAAAGTAAGAGGATCAGTAGATTGGACTTCAAAGAATTATTGTAAAGGAAACGCCTTAGCAAATTAGCTTGAAATTTGCAGTTAGAGAATATGATGTGGACATTTGATATTGTAGGTAGGGTAGAGTGTATGTGTATGTGTTTGTGTGTGCGTGTGCATCTGAGAGAAAGATGGTGGTGGCAAGGGGTGGTGAAGTGGAGAGGAAAAAAAGATTGGTGAGATCCTTTTTATTCATTCAAAAAGTATTTATTTAGTATTAACCATGAGCCAGGCATTGTTCTGTTTGCTCAGGGTACAGCATTGATGAAAAAAGCCACGATGTTGAATGGCTCATCTGCATGAATGTGGAAATCACTAAGAAAGAAGCTAGAAGGTATGTGGGGAGGGAAGTAACCAGTGAGACAAAAATTGAGGCTGTTGATAGGTAAAGCAAGATTAGTGAATCTAGTGATTCACCAAAGTATAAGCCATGGCACTTATGTAATACTGTTAACAACAGCAACAGGATGAACAAAAACAACAATAATAAAGAATACTTAAATAATATGTATATGCCAAGCACTGTACTAAGTATTAACATATTAATTTCATTCATAAAACTACCCTATGAGATGGGCACAATTATTCCATTGCTCAGAGTGAACAGTGTTTGAGAGGAAAGAAGGGAGGAGAGAGTGAGAGCTTTGGTGGGATTAGGAGAGGTGGGAATGGAGAGGAGTGATCGGGTGAGGACAGGTACCAGAGGAGGTCTGGACCTGTAGCAGTGAGGGACTGAGGGAAATCCGTAAGTAAGGTGTAGTGGGACGATCCCCAGTGACCTTTCAGTTGAGAAGGGCAGTGGTCTCTAGTGCTGGATTTACCGTGGGTGATGGCTTCCACGGCAGCTGCCTCCTCAGAGAGCAGGGGGTGTGCAGGTAAGGTGACTGGAGACTCTCCTCCCCACATCAAGGGAAGCAAAAGGTAATTCTGCCAAAGGGAGAAGAGAAGGTGGGTTCTTATCTGCTTCCCACCCCCTACTACTCTTAGAGCAGTTCTGCTTTTAATTGCTTGAGATTATAGGGCTTTATGTTAGTGGCTTTTTTTTGGAATTGAAGGCTTTGTTTAAAAATTATAATGCTATGTTTGAAAACACTGGTCTAGAAGATCATTTATTCTTAAGAATATTCAATCTAACCCCCTCATTTCTCCGATAGGGAACTAAGAGCTCAGAGAGGGGGTGGAACTTGCTCAAGGTCACGCAGTGAGTTCTTGGTAGAATCAGGTTTATTTGTCCTGGCTCCCAGTCTGGTGCTCTTCACCATACCCACTTGACTCAGGGTTAGAGCCTTAACAAATTCTCTAGGGTAAAGCGTGCAGCAAGCTTCTGCTGGGCTCTCACTCCTTCTCTGTGTCTGGCCTATCTCCTGCTAGCAGCCCTTACCTGGGATATTTAAAAATTCATGTTATGTTAATTACACCGTAACCCCTGTCTCTGCTGACTGTATTCTATTAAGAAATCATTCACTGTTTTGTCAGTAACCCTGGGTGTCCTCTCAGGGAAAGGCAGAGTGAAGAGATGAGGCCTCCCAGCAAGCTTTGCTTACCCTGGTAGCAGTGCGGGGCCCCGTACTTGCAAAACTACTGGCAGAAAGTAGTTTCCCTGATGGCTTGGCAACTCTAGAGGGGGTGCTCTGTTCTTCTTGTTTGCAGTGACCAGAAAAGCCACTGTGCTCTCACTAAACAGAGCTTCCTCTCTTTTCCCCTTCCCCTTATCTGCTTTTCTATTTTCTACTTTCATTCTTTTTGAAGTGTACAGAAACGTCCTGTTATTGAAAATCTGTTGTCCCAGAATGGAACAGCAGAGATTTTGCTGTGTTTTTGTTCACTGATATATCCCAGGCATCAAGAATAGTGGATAACACATAATAGATGGTCAATAAATATCTGTTGAATGAGTGATGCATGAACAAATAAATGAATGGGTAATATCTGGATAATTTTTTTTCAGTTATAATGTGCTTTATTAACATAGATCACAACTTCCTTTGTGAATCATCAAACATGCATTCATGGCATCATTTTCAAGGGCTTCTGTCCATTCCCAACACAAAATGTTAATCCACCCTCCACTGCTGCCTTTGATTTATTTTCAGGCAAATCTGTGATGCAAGCAACTTCATGCTCTGAATCTTTGGGGGTATGGAGTCTCAGCTCACCCGAGAACTGGTGGCCATGCCCTGCTCCCGAGTAGTCCTGTGGGTCAAGTGGGCCCTGAGAGGAGAGGGAGCTAAAGGACCTGAGGACTAAGGGTATCTTTGGGTAAATATCTGGATAATTGATACTAAAAATCTGGTATCAGAGAAGTAGCTGTGGAATAGACCATCGGCTCCAACTTTCTCACAGTATAGAGGGCTAAAAGCCAAGAGCCCTGGCTACTAGTCTTGACTAGACTAAAGAAATGCAGCAAAAAGAGATAACCTGCCAAGATGATCTGTCCAAACAGGCTATGCAAATTGGATGTCAGCTGTGGCGTCCTGTTGTTTGAGATTCATATGAAATTAACTGAAAGCTCCCACTCCATGTGCAGTGGAAGCTCTATGTTCCTCTCAATCTCTCCCAGAGTTTCTTGTGGGTTGGGATGAGTTTTGGTATTCTGAGTTATTGGCTCCAAGCTCTCTGAATTAGTTCAGTTTATGGTTCATCTTGTTGTCCTGCGTATAATGTCCTTATTGACCCAGACAAGGAACTCAGCTCCTCTCCTGGATATACCTAAATTCACACACACACACACACACATACCCCAACATACACACACACGTGTATTCATGCATGTCCACACATACACACACATATAGCACATTCAAAAAAATTAACCTAATATAAAACTTCTGTATGTGGATCAAATTTTCCTGAAGATTAAGGGAGATGAAAAGAATTTATGTAACAGCAACTCAAAGAAAACCCTAACTTTAATATTAGTCACACCTGTTCTTAAAAGATCTTTAGCTTTTTCTACTAATTTGGGCTTCATCTTCCCCATATCATAATCCTTATGTATCTATACCTATAGATATATAGGTATCTTAATTCATCTCTCCACTCCCTTTCCGTTATTATCTGTTTGTCCCATCTTTAGATTCCAATTCTTTTTTTATATATTACAAGAATTCCAGAGTTTGTTTCCTTTTCACCAGTTGAAGCTCATGACCTTACAATCTTATCTTCTATCCCCAATTAGCTTATCATAGTATTTTTTCCAAAATAAGGCAGTTGCCTTCTCAAGATGTTTCCTTCCAGTGGTATCATTGGAAGGATACTGAGGTATTTCATAGTATTTATAGAAAAGTTGAATAACAAAGACTTGAGGAATTCTTCAACATCACTTGGGGGAATCACAGCAGTAAAATTCAAGGAATGTCTAGTCAGCTAATAACATGAATATGACTCAGTGTCAACAAAACCAGTCTTGTTTCTCCATTTCCAGTTTCAAATCTCCCAGAAAGAGATTCTAATTGTCCTGACATGCCACAATCTATGAGCTATGTCCAGGGAGAAAACCATGCTAAGTAGACAAGGCCATATGCCCATCCCTAGACATTGGAGCCATTTCCAAGGCATGCAAAATCACTAGGAATTCAGTCGCCACCCCAAGCAGTATCTTACACACTGCTTCTCTTAGGACTAAACTTTATGCTAGTACTCTTCATTCATTCAAAAATTATGCACTAGGAACACACTCAAAAATGAGCCCTGAATGCTGGAATATTAGAGACAAATAAAAATGTATATTGTAGGAATCATTGGTATTACTTCTAGTGATTTGAGTGAGGAACATTTGTGAGGTTGTGTGTGTAATTTAAGTGAGAAGATAAAACTCTTTTAGGAGTAAAAACTTGGGTATCCAAGAGAAAACTAGCTGGAAACACCCATTACCCATTGTTATGGCTATCTCAAGAATGTTATATAGTTCTCTAGTCTATCAGAAATGCTCTGAGAGCAGCCAGGCAGCACTGGGGGCGCTTCCAAAGAAAGAGCTATTTTGAATCCATTGTGGTTAGGCAAATTGAATCCTTAGATAAAGTGGTGAGTGATATGTTTTCAAAATATATTTACCTCTTCTCACTTAAAGAATGATAATTAGACCCTCCCTCCATTTTAAAGGGGTTTTTGTATTCAGTTGTCCTTTCTATGCAAAGGATAGATAGCCAGTACTTCTAATTTTTCTCTTAGAGTTATTCAAGGTGTAAAAAGAAAAAGAATGTAGCAGCAACAGAATTACCATCACAAAAAATGAGCATTTATTGAGAACTTATTGTGTAAGACATTGTGCTAAGAGTTTCCATACATTTACACATTTTGTCCTCATAGTAATTCTATGAATTAGGTACTCATATGAAGTAAGGATCTATATTACTTCACTTTACAGGTGAGGAAACTGATGCTTAGAGACTGACTGAAGAACTTTCCCATGTCACACAGCTACAGAGTAGCAAAGGCAGGATGCAAACATAGATCCACTAACTCCAATGTTTGTACTTATTACCATTATGCTAACATGCTCCTGACTTTTCCCCTAAAGTATAGTGAAAAGATGATGGTGTTGGAACCAAGATATCAGGATATCTGGATTTAGCTCTCTATCAACTTATTGTATAAGCTTAGACAAACTGTTTCTTTTGGCAATTCACTTTCCCCACCTGCAATTGGTGAGGCGTGGATGGATTTGTAAGAACACATTTAGTGCCAAGGTTCTATAATCCTGCAAGCTCTCAGAGGCCTCTTATAAAAGCCTTGTGCCATGTGAATTTTTGCTATTCACCAACTCTGTTCTTGGAGAGGCTCTTGGGACTGATTCTTGGGAATATAATTCTGAGGTTGTGCACTCTCCCCATCCAAAGAAAGTTTGCAAAGGCTACCCCCTCTTGTCACCTGGCAGCATTTGTTTACATCAAGCCATTTAGGGCGTGGTAGATCACTATAATCTTAATGTCAATGCCCTAAATAAATAAATGCATAATATCTGCTCTGGGTCTAGTAAAAGGCATTCTACTTAAAATTACAAATTCACATCAGCAAAATATTTAATACTGGTTTGAGGCAGAAGGTCTGGGCTGGAGATTGAAATTCAGATTGCTGGCAGACAGCTCATTTTCCACATAAGAAATGTGATATGGTCCTCCAGCTCCAGGGGGATTATTGTATGGGATTATTGAATTGGTAAACAGAGCAGTCTGTGGTACTTCTTATGCAGTTGACAGGAAAAACAATTGTAGCCATATTTGGAGGCAAATATTTGGTCATTGCAAAACTATAAAAACTGTACTTATTTCTGTAGGGCCTTCTGAAGCCCCCTTAGATTTAGAGTGGCCTACCATAGGAGAGAAGATTTGGAGTTCCCTGAGCTTTCTTCCTGTAGCTTGGAGGTTTGGGGTGAATAGATGGGAGGCAACAGAAGTGCAACAGAAGAGCTCTTGGACTTGAATTCAGAAAACCTTGGTAGAATCCCAGCTCTGCCATGTTTAAACTCTGTAACCTTGGTCAAGTTACTTAAATTTTATGATTCCCCACTCATCTTGCATTGTAAAGTGGAGACAAAGATCCAAGGGGTTAGTATCAAATGAAATGAAGGGGAAAGGAGAGCAAATATTTTATTAAGCATTGTCTATATCCTGTAGCTTTTCTGTACCTTCTTGACCTATGAAATAAAATAATTATACCTGCTTCTCCATTTCATGTATGATGATGTTCATTACTTAAAACAATGAATCATGCTCTGCTCTCAAGGTGATCCAGGCAAATGTGGGATCCAAATATAGATCACAGGATACTTTTAAAAAGGCTTACAATGCCATAAGCCAGGCATGGGGTGATACAGAGACAGAGAAACAAACATTAAATTGTATCACAAGGACTCAGAAAATGCCTTCCAGAGCAAGAAGCATTTGAGTTTAGCCTTGGAGAATGAGAACTATTTAACAGATAAAGAGAGAGAACGTGCTTAAGGCGGAGAGTAGGAGGGATCAGGACAAAAATGGCCTGGAGATGCGCCAGCGCCTGTTCATGTAGTGAGGAATTCCCAGTAGGTTGAACATGGGTCAGTGAAATGGTGAGGGCCTAGATTAGTTTTGGTCTAAGTTATTGAGGTATTTGAAACCCAAATTCAGACTTTATCCTTTAAGTAATAGAGAGTCAACACATTTTTGTTTTCAGTGGAAGGGAGATTGCAATGAATTTGCCTCATACATAGGTGAATGGCTGAGATTTTGGAGGCCAAAGAGTAGAAGTCAGAAGGACATCAGTCAAATATAGCATGTTTTGCTGGGTGACCGTTGTCAAGTGGCTTAATTTTTTTACCTAAATTTCCCTGGGCTTTGAAATGGAAGCTGTAGAATATTCTTAGGAAACAAGTGCTACTTATTGATTCCACGAAGATTTGGGGGGAACCCCCTAGATGAAGGGCCTTGTGCTAGGAAATGAACATGGAGATGTGGGGCTGAGGCTTGGGAGTGGAGGAGTGTGAGAATCTTGGCTTTTTTTTTTTTTTTGCGGTACGCGGGCCTCTCACTGTTGTGGCCTCTCCCGCTGCACAGCACAGGCTCCGGACGCACAGGCTCAGCGGCCATGGCTCACGGGCCTAGCCGCTCCGCAGCATGTGGGATCTTCCCGGACCGGGGCACGAACCCGTGTCCCCTGCATCGGCAGGCGGACTCTCAACCACTGCGCCACCAGGGAAGCCCTGAATCTTGGCTTTTTAAAGGCTAAGCCATCATGTCTTAGAACTTCATGACCTTGGAAAAATCTTTTCTGCATTTTGGTCTGTGGTTTCCCCAGCTGCACAGATGGGCCAGGTGATTTCTGAGGTCTTTGTCACTTTAACATTCTAAGTTTTCACCTTTCAGAACTGTTCCCAAGCCTTTTCTTATATTCTCTTTTCAACATCTAATCCCTCAACCTGGGCTTCAGTGTTACCTTTGACCCTCTTACCTATCTGGAAATATTTGCAGTACTGTGCATGCATCATCCCAAGAGACCAGGGTGAAAGGACCTCTTTCTCTGTTTTGCAAAGAGCATTGCTATAAACAGGGAGAGAGAAACCATAAGCCTCCAACAGTGGACTGTATTCCTGAGATCTCAATCTTGTGCCCTCCCCCACAAAAAAACAGAAACTGTTGGGTTAGAACTAAAAGGAACTGAAAATGCTGACTTTACTGGGTAAGCAGGAAGTCAGAGCCAAGGAGGTGGCTTGTGCATTCTTAAACTGAGCCATGTAGAAATTTATATCAGACATGAATATCTGAAAACTGCTGACCACAGGTGCTCATGACAGAACAGGGATCTGAATCATGAGTTGGTGGATAGGACCCTAGACCTAGAGTGGATCTTAGAAAAATCTTTTCATGTCCTTTAACATCTTAGCAGTGGGTTTGTGGCCCACATGGGAGTAAGGTGAGAATGAGTGATAGAATCTTGTTTCAGTGGAAACAGCAAATGACCTTGGAGTCAGAAGACATTTCAATACAACTCAAAACAAGTTGTATATAGCTTTCAACAACTGCAAAGTAGCTCTGGCCTTCCTCAGGAGCTCCCATGTGTGTGGAATCTTGAAAAAAATAATAGTTATGCTAAATTTTATTCCTAACCAGTAAATTTAGTCCTGTGTTATAACCAGATTGTTCCTTTATATATGTGTTGCTCTTTGGGTGAAATTGCCTGGTCTCTCAGATTTCTGCTTCCCTCGCCTGCTCTCCTTCTCCCTTCAAAAATAATATCTGGCAATACTGACCTAGTGGCAAGAAAGGTACACTCGAGTTTTGTGTCCACAAGGTGTTTTCTGGATCCTACTTGATCTTGGCTGTGGGACGGCTAGTGTGGGCTGCTCCTCACACAGAAGGCCACTGAGGTATACCAGCCCTTCTGAGGGTATCTGTCTTCGTCAGCTTGGGCTGCTGTAACAAATATTATAGACTGGGTAGCTTAAACAACAAATATTTTTTCCTCACGGTTCTGGAGGCTAGAAGTCCAAGATCAAGGTGTTAGCTGATTTAGTTTCTGGTGAGGGCCCACTTCCTGGTTCTCAGATGGCTACCAACTCATTGTGTGCTCATGTGGTGGAGAGAGAGATTGTCTCTCTCATGTTTCTTTTTATAAGGGCACTAATAACATTCATGAAGGCTTGATCCTCATGACTTAATTTCTTCCCAAAGAGCCTACCTCAGATATCATCACAGTGGGGATTAGGGCTTCGACATATGAAGTTTGAAGGGGATACAAATATTTATTCCACAGAAGCATATGCTCCTAAAACCTGTTGCTGGTATCCTTGTTCTCCCTCTCTCTTGATCCAGGCCTGGATGTCCTCTCTGGAGGACACAGTTCCATATTCCCTCTTGTATGGTCTGTCTCAGGGAGCCTGCCCCTGCCATGAGGACCTCTCACTAACAAAGCCCCAGCCAGGTTCTTAGTTAACTGGTGAGTCCTTTCGTGGGGAAATATGGGAATTCTTAATTCTTGTTCACAATCCACAAGAACCAAGTTGTTGTTATGGGAGCTGCACAGAGGAAGTTTGTTTCTAAGACTTAAACTGAAAATGGAACTCCCTCTGAACTCTATTTCTCTCCTACTTTTCTAGATATTTCTAAAATATCTCACCTCAAACACACACACCCACACACCTCCAAATTTTAACATTTTCAAGGAGTCAGGATTTGAACCCAGGTCTCTCTGGCTCCAAAACCCATGCTCTCAGCCAGTTTCCTAGATAGAGTAGGCTTATTTGGAAGCATGTGCTGGTATCATTAGATTCATATATTGATAGATAATAAAAGTTCTAATGAACTTTTTATTCCTTCATTGTTTTCTTTTGAGAAATTAGAAAACTGAGATTCCAAAGATGGATGATTCACCCAGTGTCACACAGAACCTACAGGCCTCTGAGTCTTCTTTCTTCCAGGCCTTGGGTAGCTCATACATAGGAAGCTCGCACTGACCTGGGTCCTGGTGCTTTCAGTTTCAGCAATTTGGATTTGAATGTCAGCTCTACTACATACTGATTAAGACATCTTATGAAGTGTTTTAAGCCTCAGCATCTTCATCTGTAGCATGATAAAATATAACATCCTAACTTGGAATTATTAGGATGAAGGGAGATAAACTAAGTAAAATGCCTAGCACAGAGTGGAAACTCAATAAATAGTAATTTCCTTCTTTCCCAATTCCTAAGTGTTACTTCCTGGAACTCTTTTAGCTGTTGGCTTTGAAACTGTGTCTGCTGTGTCTGTTGAGCCCTGCCTGACCCTGCCTGTGAACATTGCCTGACTCCCTGGATCTGAGCCAGCACCAGCTTGGATTTCTGATCCCTGGCCCTGTCATGCCACCTCCAGGACCCCAGGGTGCTTGACCTGACTTCTACCCTGGCATATGTTCTCTTATCCCTCTCCACCAGCTGTCCAGTCTTGCCAGAACATTATGCCTGTTGACCCTTTGCCAGTCAACCTTGATGGCCTTGAGGTCTGTTGTAAACACTGATGCACCACCCAGATTCCCCTTCAAGGAAGACTTACTGCCCTAGCTCCTGGGAATGCTCACTGCAGGCAGTTATCAGCTGTAAACCCCTTCAGCGATTACCTCAGCTACAGAGAGATGCCCAGCCCAAAGTCATGCTTCTGCTTGGGGATTCCACACCCAGAGACTGATTGTGCAGGCCCAACTTGGGACAACTCTGAAAGGCCATTGTAGCTCCAGAGCCTCCCAAAGTTATAACTGAGGCCACCCTTGGGCTTGCATCACAGCTCACTTTTCCCTCCATTTACTCCTCCTTCCATCCTCTCCGTTCTGCAGGTGTTGATCCCAGCAGCACTCCCTAAACATCCTGTGTGCTAATCTCTATTTCCGTTTCTGCTTCATGGGTCCATGAACAAGGTCCCCTCAAATTGCACACGGTTCCCAACACTATCAGTCCTGACCTTGTCCAACAGACCCTGGACTGTTCCTGCTCACACTCTAGAATGACTGTGTGTGTGTGTGTGTGTGTGTGTGTGTGTGTGTGTGTGAGTGAAAGAGACAGGTCTTGCTGCTCTGTTATCAAAAAAGCCAAAAGCACAGGGAAACCTTCACACAACTTTCTACTGCTGGGTTGTGTTTAGTGAAGTCAAAAGTCAGTTGAACTTTAATCTCAAACAACCCCTGTTCTTGCCTGTGCCTTACTTTGACAGGTCCTGGACACTAGGGACACAAGGTTAAATCAGCCTACTTTTGCAGTGAAGGTGTCACAATCTAGGGTGAGAGGCAGGCATTACATAAATAAATTATAGAAAGGAAAGATAAGTGCAATAAAAGAGACACTTCCTGCCCCAGGGAACTCGGATAATATTTTCCTGGCAGAGTTGTTCTGCTGATTCAATGAAGCCACATAGCACAATGTCTAGCACAGGAGAGACAGTTATTGAATCAAATTGTCTTATTTTGCAGGTTAGGAGATTAGTGCCTGAGACATTAAGTGCCTTGCTTAAGGTCTTGTAGGTAGTTAACAATAAAGCTGGGGCTAGAACTCAAGTCTCCAGATTCACACTCCATGACTCTTTGCACTATACACTTTGCCTCAAGAGGGTAAAATGTGTTTGACCCATCTACTGGTATTGTTTTCGGACCTGAACTTTTGGAAAGTTGGCTGCCTCTCTCACAGTTTAGGCACACCATATACATGGTTTGAGGCTGTGCTTTGCAAGTTCCTTTGTTCTTTGTTGAAATGAGCCCAGCAACTGGTGAGTATTTCTGTTTCCACATCCCATTTCCCCCTTGAGCTTAGTGGGTTGGCAAAGAAGCATCAGACCACAGCAGTGACATTTACGTGAAAAGAACCCATTGTGTCCTTTCTAAGGAGTGTCATAAGCTCTAAGCCATACTGCTTTTCCATTGGCCTTCCTCTGGGAGGCTCTCTGGTAGGAGCTTGGCCTGCTGGAGCTGCCCGAGTACTCACACCAGAAATTATATTCCGTAATTAAAATCAATAGCAAAACAGACACACAGCAGAAAGGTCATAGAACACAACAGAAAACCATTGGGTAGCATATTGCCAAGTGTCAAAATAGATTTTTGAACCTTTCTTCAATCTGCAAATGCCTAAAGCCATCCGTGGGAGAGAGGTAGTGTGCCCCAAGCCCCAGCCTCACCTGGGAAGGGTTTAGCTAAAGAGAAGTCTCCCTGCTTAAACCTTTCAAGGTCCAGCTTCTCCAGTCCAGCAGTGCCCCTTTAAAGTCTCTGATCACCCTCCTGTTAGCCAGGTTGGAGTGAACTTCTAGTGCTGGAGGCTGTTCACAGCCTGAAACTTTTACCTTGGTCTGTCCTAACTTCCATTCCTTACATGCATCTTGGAATCCCTGCTTTCTGACCTATTGCTGTGACTATACCACACCTTTTCCCTTTAGTTATGATAATTGGTGTTACTTTTCTGGCAATTTTCTGTCTCAGCTCATATCTATTCTCACATCTCAGGCTGGTACAGCTCTGCCTTAAAGCAGCTCAGCCTTTGAGACCTTTCCCAGTGCTGTCTTGTGTCTTCCTTTTCTAGTTTGACCAGACAGCGAATGCTTAGACATAACTCCACTTCCTCTCTTCCCTATAACTTCCTAAGTGAAATCTTCCTTGTTCAGATGCAGCACATTTATGCTGATCTTCTTTAAGGGCCAGGCATGGAGCGGGCTGGGAGTAATGTATCATGTTTAATTCTTACAGACTATAATCCTATAGCCATGCATTTTACAGAGGATCTTAGAGTGAAGTGACTTGTCATACTGTAGCAGGTCAGTGACGGAGCCAGAATCCAAGCCCACATCTCCTGCCTCCCAGACCCACGCTTGCTCCGCCAAAAGAAAGCTCTTCCTTGCAGAAGCACTTACATAATTCCATTATGGCACATAACATGTTGAATTTTTCAATCAGGTGGAATAATATGTCCGTGGAGTCAGGAGGTCCACAATAGGAATGTGCCTAAGTAACAGGCATGAAAGAGTTTTCTGCAAGTCAGAAAGCAGCAGACCTTGTCAAATAATTGCTAGGAGCCAAGACTTTCTAGTTTTCAAACACTGGACCTTAGGCAAATGCCCATTGGTCTTGCTTTCATAGGTGACATCCAGAGGATCCAGATGCATCAGTGAGTCAGAACTTTGGTTTGTTTTTAAGCTTTTTATTAAAGTTTAATATACAAACATAAAAGTACATATATCATAAATGTACAGCTTGATGAATTTTCCCTTTCTGAACAGTCCTATGTAAACAACACCCAGATCTAGAAACATTACCAGCATCTCAAAAGCCATATGCTCCCCACCCCCAAGGGTAACTACTGTCCTGACTTACACAATTTATTTATCCATTATACTTTTGATGGCATGTGGTGCTTTCTAGCTTTGTGTGTCACAAATGGTATTCTAAGAAAATTATTGTATATATCTTCTGGTGCACATATGTATGTACTTCTGTTGGGTATATAAGAGGGGAAGTGTTCAGTCATTGACTACGCATATTGTATTAGTTTCCTGTTGCTGCTGTAACAAATTACCACAAACTTAGTGGCTCAAAATAACAAAAAGTGTATTCTCTTACAGTTCTGAGGAAGTCCAAAATGAGTCTTATGGGGTTAAAGTCAAGGTGTTGGCAATGCTGTTTCCTCCTGGAGGCTCCAGGGGAAATCTGTTTTCATGACTTTTCCAGCTTCTAGAGCTATATTCAATGTGCTTTTTAGCTCATGACTCCGTCCTCCATCATCAAAGCAGCATAGCATCTTCAGGTCTCTCTTTGCTCCTGTTTTTACCTTGCCCTCTCTCTTATAAGAACTCTTGCGATCACATCAGGCCCATCCAGACCATCCGAGGTCAGCTCCCCATCTCAAGCTCCTCAACTTAATCGTATCTGCAAAGTCCTTTTTGCCATATCATGTAACATTTGCAGGTTCCAGGGATTAGGTTTGGGGCATTCTTGGGGAGGGACCTCATTCAGCATTCTACACATATGTTCTACCTTATAAATACTGCCAGTACTACCAAGTGATACCCCTACGAGCAATGTATGAGAATTTTGGTTGTTCTGCATCCTCATCAACTCTTGGTCTATTCCATTCTTTTCTCTTATTTCCTGTCTAGCTCACAAAACTCCAGAAAGTCAAACGTTCTGTACCCACAACTATGTCCAAGCCCTTTCTCTCTCTAAACAAAGTATCTCCTCCCGTTTCTTTTTTTATTATTATTTAATTAATTAATTTTTTTGGTTGCATTGGGTATTGTTTGCTGTGCATGGGCTTTCTGTAGTTGTGGCAAGCAGGGGCTACTCTTCATTGCGGAGCACGGGCTCTAGGCGTGCGGGCTTCAGTAGTTGTGGCACATGAGCTCAGTAGTTGTGGCTCACAGGCTCTAGAGTGCAGGCTCAATAGTTGTGGCACACGGGCTTGTTGCTCCATGGCATGTGGGATCCTCCCAGACCAGGGATCGAACCCGTGTCCCCTGCATTGGCAGGCAGATTCTTGACCACTGCACCACCAGGGAAGTCCCCCCAATGCTATATCTGTTAAACAAGAACGTTTAAAAAAATGAGCTCTATCTTACAATAAAATGGCATACCTAACGAGGTGATACACATTTTGTCACTAAATGTATTTAAGCAGAAGCTAGATAAACATTTGTAGGAAGGCTGTAGAGGCAAATTCTATATTGAATAGAGGTGCTCTCTTAGAACAAGCCAGAGATTTGAAGTTGAAGGACCTAGGTTTTGGCTTCACTACTTACTGTATAACCATGAGCAAGTTATTTAGCTTGTGTGAACTTCAGTTTCCTTATTTTCACAATGGAAATATTACTAATTTTCATGCATTTGCAGTGATTGTCAAATGCTACCTCCTCCAAGATACCTGGTCACATAACCATTTCTGTAGTATGGGGATATATATTTTTTAAACATAGTTACCTATACTTTTATTATAGCCCTGATCACACTGGACTATAATGGCATATTTATTTATTGCTTCTTGCATGCGTCTTCAAATTCTGTAAAGGCAGGTATTTTATGTGTGTGTTTATTACTGTATTTTCAGTGCTTAGCAGAATAAGTTGCACATGGTAGTGTACAATGAATGAATGAATCTTATTTCTGTTACAGGACTGGTCTGAGAATCTAGTAAGATATTGGCAATAAAAGCTCTTTGTAAATTTCAGAGCACTTTCAAGATGCATTGTTTTGTTCTTGTCATTAGTATCTTGTCAATCCAGGCAGTAAGTGTCTGGGGTAGTAACTGAAGCAGACTGGAGCCTCCTCATCAGGAGGAAGATGCTGGCAGGGGAGTGACATCTGTCCCGTCTGAACTTGTCCTTGAGGAACAGGGGGTGCTCTCTACAGGACACTATTTTTTGCCTCTCTGAAGAGCAGCCCTAATTACTGGTGATAATTAGATGCAATTTAAGGTCCTCAGGGCAATCTGTAGAAGTGCAAATTGCATCTAAGCTCTTCCGGATTTGATGTCCTTTCCCTTGATGTCTCCTCCCATCTCTCTTCCTGTGAAATAAGAGCAAAAGAAGGAAAAGGGGCCTAAAGGGGGCCAAAACTTAATGGTCATCTCTACAAAGGGCCTCTTTTCTGGCTATCCTCTGCCGAGTAAACTTCAAGTGCCGTTCAGGTGACTGCAAGCATTTGGGGGGTCAGAGGAGTGTACGGAGAAGGAGAGTCACTTACTCTTTCATTCCTTTGACAAAAATTTGAGCGTTTTCTCTGTGCCACGTGCTGAGAATACAAAGGTGAGCAGATGTGGGCCCCAATGCCCTTGAGTTGCTCACAGTCTGGTGGGAAAGACAGTTATGGAAATAGACAATTGTAAGGTAGTCTGATGATGCTGCTTGAAAGAGAAACAAAATTGATAATGACAGCTACCATTTATTGCTCAGGTAATAGTCTAGATGCTTTACATCCATTTAATCTAATCTCTGTAATAACTGTAAAATGTAATAATTCCCTTTTTTTTAGATGAGGAAAATGGGGCTCAAGGAACTAACTGGAAAGGTAGAGGCAAGTTTGTTGAGGTTACTGAAGTGAGGGAGACAGTAAGGTTCTCTGTGCTTAGGACAAACAGAATGCTTAGATAAAGAGATGGATCTGTTACTGGCCAAAACTTCAAGGTGAACCTCAGAAAATTAGCCCAACAAATCAGTTCTGAACTTGCCTCCTAAGTCTATTTTTCTCGATTTTCCTGAGTTTCCACCCTTAGAACATTATCCTTTATCTTAAGATTTTGAATCTTCTTGATATACAAAGTTGGTAGGTGAAAAGAACTTGGATTTTGAGTCAGAAGGGACAAAATGATGGCCTCAAACCGAATCATTTAATAGCTGACAACAAGATGTGTGGCTTTCTCAAGCTAGCCAATGACTTGGAAACCCTCTAATCTGATATTGTTTAAGTATTTGTTTAAGAGTTTAGGGAAGAGTCTTAGTGCTGCATGGGGGAAGAGGACAGAAGGAAGACCCCTACTTACAGGACATAGCTTCTGTTCTTATCTGGAGAATTTCAGCATTGACTTCAAATTTGCAAACCCTCTCAGCAAAATGAAAATCTGAAGCTAAGGACTTACCTTACCTCTCTAACCTATTAGTAAAAATCTGTTGTAGTGCAGGCACGGGAGTCTTCTCTCCTACACACATCTCTACCCCAACATCTTGTCAAGGTCTTATTTCCCACCACACAGCAGACAGTTCTGTTACATGCAGTGGTTACCATCATCTCATTATACTTTCAGTTATGCTGAATGGATCTTAGAGATGAGCATGACTGGCAGCTGCCCCTATGTCCTTCCCCTAATCAAAATCTGGTTTGAATTTTACCTTGTTTCTTACCTTCTAAAATTGGAATAATGATAATACCTATCTGGCTTCTCAATCCAACCTCATTTGCTGCCAACTTCCCTGGGGAAAGACTGTGCCAGCCATGTGGGTCCAATGGAAAAGGTCATTATCCTTCCTGGATTGAAGTTTCAGGTTTCCTATCTCCAGCTCCTCTGCCCCTGCCTTGGTTTTAGATGCAGCAGAATTGGGGAATGGTTTCTCTTCTATTGGAGGCATAAAAAAAAACTTCGATTATCTTTCCCTTTTCTGTGCTAAGACTTAAAGAGGTACATTTGTAGGATGGGGGTCTAGTGGTTTGGTCCTGGGGAATAAAGAATGATAGGACAGGGCCCATAGGAGAGAAAGCAAAGGACTCCTTGCTTAGGGCTGGTTTCAGGCTCTGGGTGTGAGAGGTGAAGGCAAAGAGGTCCTTAAGTGAGAAGGGAGGCAAGGATATCAGAAAGAAGCCCTAGTCAAGAACAAAAGCTAACAGATAATACCTCCTATTTCCTGAACATCTTCAAGATGCCAAGCACTGTCATAAAATCCTTGCATATTTTATTTACCGCAATCCTCAAACAACCCTATGAGTTACATATTGTTTCACCCATTTTGTAGACAAAGAAACATAGGCTCAGAGACTTCAAGACACCACAAAATCACAGCTAGTACACTGTAGAGCTGGGACTTTACTCCAGGTCCCTCTAACTCAAAGGGCTATGTCCTTTTCTCATGACATTCTCTTTCTATTCCTCTGGGATTAGTCACTCCACATTAAAATGATTTAAAATTATTGACTGTATCTTGAAATTTTCTAAAGCGCAATCCGTTTTGTTGTTTTAAATGAGTTGTTTGTTTTACATTCCCTTGAGTTTTGGGGTAGTATGTAGTTGATGAATGAATTAAATAATTGATTAAACCCATTTTTCTATTAACATTATAATAGCACTTCCAATAATATGAAAATATTAATGTGTCTCAGAAGTTTCCTTTCACATTATAATGGCTATATTAAAATTTCAAATATAACAATGAGATTCTAATTGTTTTGCAGAAACAATTAAAAAAGGCTATATATAAATGCTCTGAAAGAACTATGGGATGTTCATGAAGTACCAAAGAGGAATTTTCAGGGAAGTTGATATGAAAAAAGCACATTATTTTCATTAAATTGGGCTTTAATTGCAAAATCACGGTCGTTTAAGGAGAATCTTTTGTTTTGAGCATTATAGTGAACAGAACAAGAGTTGGCAGGTTAAAGCATACAATGTGACAATTTAGACAATGAAGTGTAATCCAAATTCAGGTTTATTTAAAGGCTTGCATGACCTTCTTCATGGGGGTATGCTGCATATATCCCATTTGTCCCACCTGCTCCTCTCTTTACCCTTTTGCTCTATCTTCCACCTCGCCCCCAGGCTGACCTGTATGGATCACATCAAGAGACTCCCTTGACATATGGTTTCTGTTTCTGTGCAGCCAATCAGGGCTACCACCAAAAGATGAGAGAGTGGGAGAAACTGTAATGTGGTATTTATTTCTCCAGTATGTGAGGGGGACATACTAGCTGGCTGTGTCCCTTGACTGAAGTTGTAGTTGCTGTAAAGTGGTCCTCTCAACACAGCACCTCCACTTCCAGGGTCTGGTAACCACTCCCTCTCCCTCTCCTTTCCATTTCCTGCCTCTAGGTGGTATCTCAACTCTGGCTACAGTACTATCCGCACTGGGTTTTCTTACCCTCTGTTTCCACCTTTGAAAATAGTCCTGCTTTAACCTGTTTATGTATTAGCTAGTTTGAATATGCCACCTAATTCCTTGCTGGGGCCCTAAGTATTAACCTCCGTGTGGTGTTTTGTTTACTTGCTCATCTTCGTTTTGGTTTTGCTTTTTTCACAAAAGCATGAAATTGTCTCAGTTCAAGGACTAAGTTTTAGGCAAGTCCCATCATCTCTCTAGACTTTAATTATATCATCTCTAAGTTGGGTATAATGATGCCTACATCTCAGGTTGTTATGAGGATTAAATAGAGAAAGTTGAGTAAAGTATTTAGCACAATTATTGGCATATAGTAGATGCTCTGAAAATACTGGCTTCCTTTTCTTTCCTTTTTTAAGTTGCTTAACACTTGTATTTGTCAAAGGAGAATATATGATTTTGGGGAATTGATGGAGCAGGCAACACTTCAGTAAATGTGACAGTGACCTTTTAGGCACTGGAGATGTTTAAGCCCAGCCTGGGTGCCACTTGGCAGGAACGCTAAATCTGAGAACTAAAATGAAAGGGCAATCCGATGAATGGAGATTTCATCCCCTCCTCCACCGTGCAAGACCCAACTCCACCATTTTTAAAGAAGGAAACAATTAGCTGGGTAGGATTCTCTAATAATGCCCACACTGCAAGGGATAGGATTTCAAAGTGAGCCTGTTCCTTGGTCTACTCACCCATCCTCACCTGGACTCTCTGCCATCCCTTGAATAGGACTTTAAAAGTGGCATGCTAAATAAAATAAACCAGATAGAGGAAGACAAATACTGTATGATATCACTTGTGAAATCCTAAAAAAAAAAAAAAAAAAGTTGAACTCATAGAAACAGATTCAAAAAGTGGTTGCCAGGGGCTAGGGTTGGGGGAAATAGGGAAGAGTTGGTAAAAGAGTACAAACTTTCAATTATAAGATGAATAGGGTCTGAGGATCTAATGAATAATATGTTGACTCTACTTGATAATACTGTATTGTATAATTGCAGTTTGTTACGAGAATAGAACTTAAGTGTTCTCACCAGAAAAAAAAAAATGTACATATGTGAGGTGATGAATGTGTTAGTTAACTCAATAGTAGGAATCCTTTTACAGTGTATATGTATATCAAATCATCATGTTGTACACTTTAAATATACTGTAATTTTGTCAATTATACCTCAGTAAAGCTGGAAAAAAAGTAGCCTTGCAGTCTTGAGTCTGGCTGGCTCAAAACATATCTCACTCATGTACCACACACTCTTTGTATCCGTATCTATTTTCTCTTTTCTTTTATGAAAACCTTGGTTTATTTATTTATTTATTTATTTATTTTTACATCTTTATTGGAGTATAATTGCTTTACAATGGTGTGTTAACTAACTGCTTTATTAACAAAGTGAATCAGTTATACATATACTTATGTTCCCATATCTCTCCCCTCTTGCATCTCCCTCCCTCCCACCCTCCCTGTCCCACCCCTCCAGGCGGTCACAAAGCACCGAGCTGATCTCCCTGCATCTATTTTCATTTAATAAATTTTTTGCACTAAATATGTGTTTGACTCTGGAGAAACAGCATTCAGTCAGTAGATATTTGCTGATCACTTACTGTGTGCTAGATTCTGTTCTAGGTCCTGGGGATACAACTTGAACAAAACGAAGTCTTTTTACTCATGAAACTTTCATTCTACAGGGTGAGGCACACAATAAAACAATATATACTATGATATCAGCTACTGGTAAGTGACATGAAGAAAAGGAAAACAGTAAGAAGAAATAGGGAGTTATAGAAGGAGGGTTATTTTAGATACTGTGGGACATCTGGGCAAAACTCTGAATGAAATAAGGGAGTGAACCATCTGAAGATGGCTCTAGAGGAGGGCAGTCCAGGCAAAGGGAACAGCATGGAGTTGAGGCCCAGAGGTGAGAACAAGCAAGAAGGCCAGTGTAACTGAGTATAGTGAGCAAGTGGTAAGAATGAGATCTGAGAAATAGCCAGGAGTCGGATCAGATGTAGAACTGAGTAGGCTATGGTGAAGACTTTGGATCTTGCCCTAAATTTTTAATGGGGAGGCACTAGAAGCCTTTGAACAAGGGAAGTGATATGACTCTAATTCATAGTTTAAAACATCACTTGGCTGCTGGCTAGAGAATAGACTAAAGGGACCAGTGAAGGGAAAGAGCAAGAGTGAATGCAGGGAGGTGAGCAGGGAGGTTGTTGTAGTCCAGGAGAAAGGTGAGGAGGGCCGCAGGCAGGGAAGCTGCTGCAGTGGCCCAGTGGAAAGGAAATGGTGGTTTGAGGGAGACTAATAGCGAGGCAACTGCAGTGGTCCAGGGGAGAGCCGGTGGGGCTTGGGTACTAGAGGTGAAATGCTGAAAAGTGATTGGATTCAGGACATATCACTCACATAGGGTCAAAAGAACATGCTTGTGGATATAATGTGAGATGTTAGAGAAAGAGTGCAGCCAAGGATACAGGCTAGGTGTTTGGCCTCAATGACTGGTTAGTACAATCGAAGGAAGAAAATCAGGAATTCAATTTCAGACATGTTAGATTTGAGATGCCCGCTAAATATCCAAGTAAAGATGTCTAGAAGGTAATTAAATATATGTCTGGAACTCAGGGGAAAGGTAGGGCATGAGATAAATATTCAAGAGTTAGCAGTATCTAACTGGATTTTAAAGCTCCAGGATTGGATCAGAGTGTAGAACAAGGGCAGAATGCATGCTGGCCCTGGGAGCGTGCAGGCCCTGCTTCTCTCCTCTGCTATTCTGTGAGGTCCTGGTGAGACAGGGCCATCTGGATATGGGTTACCTCCTCAGGCTTAGAGTTATATACATCAGGATTCTGATTCTAGCTCCACCACTAGTCAGCCATGTGGCCTTGGGGAAACTTAACCTCTTCAAACCTGTTTTCTCATTTTTGAAAGGGACATGTTAATAATAATGAATGGAATGTAACAGGGCCTGATACATAACAAGCCCCTAATAAATGTTAACTGTTAATTTCTAGAGGATCATACTTATTAATGTTAGGAACCCAGTGCTTTCCCCCTTCCTCCTCTCCTCTTCTTTCCTCTTCTTGGTGCAAAATGATTGCTTTTTCAGCTCTTATAATATCTCATTTGATGCAGAGAACAAATCTATTTTTACATCTATGTACTGTTTATTTACATAGATTATGTCTTCATTGTATTTAATATCTTAAAGTCTTCTTTTTGAAGGAAAAAAATGACCTGGACAGACAGTGCTTGGTCAAAGAATGAGTGATTTTTAACTCATTATTTAGTAAGAAGCCGTCATTTATGTGCTTGGCTAAATTTTACCCTTGTTTCTCAAATCTACTTGGGAGAACTCAACACAGTTTTAGTCTGTAGACGGGTTTATACGGTAACTATGATTTCAAAGACTGTTCATTTGAAGTACAGTTCATTTGAAGTACAGTTTTGTAAATAGAATTGGATTTCAAATGAGAATTTATATGCAGAAACCTCACATAGAATCTATTATATGGAGTGCTCTTGATATACCTTTGATGATTTGAATCAGACACGTTAGGGAGGATCAGTGAGGTGATGGTGATGGTGCTATGCGCTCAAAAATCAAAGATTTTTATGGTGGGGAAAAATCTTTTTGTAGTCACTTATGGATTCATAGTCAGTTTTTAAGCACTGCCTGCGTAAGAGGTGCTGGGTGTACCAAGACAATAAGGAAAGCTCACTATTCTCAAGTAGTTTCTATCTAGGAGAGGGAGCAAGCACAAACACACACACACACACACACACACACACACACACACTCACACACTCAAACGTGAGTTCACTGAACTGTGTAGATGTTATGGTAAAAATCTCTTCAGGGAATAAAGAACAGTAGAATCCTACACTTAATTAATTAAAAACTAAGGCCCACCTATGAGTATAATTGGGAGTATTCCCTCTAGCTTGAAGTCTCTCTGTAATTGCTTCCAGCCAAGGAGAGCACTGACAGACAGCATAAAGTGATGGTGTTTGTTGACCAAGAGAAGAGAGATGCTTGTCAGTGACTCTGAGTGAGGGAAATGCTTGTTTCCTGGTATTGTCTGGAATGGCAACAATGAGGACCTGGAACACTGTGGGAAGCTTTAAAATATTTAGACTGTGCCAACCTACAGTTGAGGTATTTGTGTACTTAACTTGATAGAGAGATGAATTATACATTGGAGTCTTTTCCTATTGTTTCATCTACGTGTGTTGACAAACGTCCCATCATTCTCTAGGAAGCACATGCCATGGGGATTACTGTAATGTTCTGCAGACAATTTACTTGTAGGGTTTTTGTCCCATATGCTGCTTTCTCTCCATAACAGCTGCCTTTTTATTTATTAAAACACAATCACTGAACAGGGAACTTTTCCAGACACCCTTTTCTCAAAGTGGCATTTTTGAGTGCAGACTGAATGCACTCCCTAGTGAATGTATAGTTACTCCCAAGATGTTGTCTCTTTGAAGTGTAAGAAAGTCCTTGGCCAGCTCAACACAGTAGCCAACAATTTCAGTTAAAATTCAATTGTAATTAAAAGAGAAAACATATTGTCTTAATTAAAATCAAAAGCTGAAAACTCTACAATTTTATGCCAACTGTCAGTGCATTAGATTAGATCCTATATATTTTTTCATGAATAATGTTGGCCCTATCCACATGTTCTTCCTTGACCATCTATCCAGGCACACAGATTTGTCTATTTCTTAATTTTCAAAAGAGCATATCATATCCTCCATTTAGTTGACTGTAAGAGTATAAGATTATGCTTTTAACTACCTGAGTAGACTATTTGTATTCCAAGAATTTGACACAAAGTGGAACCTCAAATTCTTTGCTGACTTATTCTAAATAAAAGCCTAGTTGCAAGAAACAGCATTAATGGAAGTCTGCTTGAAGATATACAGTTCATTAGTTCTTCTGTCCTTGGACCACACTAGATAACCTGAGAGCTGCATTGCTGGACTGCATTACCTTTGTGCTTCTTAGAGTTGCTTTTGTAGAATTGCCCTTTGACATATTGCCTTTGGCCTGCATTGAGGGACTCCATAAAAATAATATTATGAATTTTCTCAGTGAATTTACTCTACAGATGGTAAGAAAAAATTTCTGAAAGCATGAGAAAAATTTGTCAGATTTCATTACCAGGAAAAATTATAAGTAGTTGGCTTATTTTTGCCCCAAGCAGCTAGATTATTTTTTATTTTATTAACTGTTAAGAACATATGACTTTTCATAATTCCTTCTTTGCTTTGGCTACTAGGAAACTCAAATTTAAAACCTACTTCTAATGAGTACACATAACTTTATGGTATGCATCTGTTTGTGATAACTTCACTTCAAACTTTGTTTCATTTTCCTCCCCATGATATCTTGTCTTCATTTCCTGTTTTGTTTATTATTTGTATTTCTCTTATGTACATTTCTATAAGTCACCTCAAATTTATTTTGGACCTAGAACTGCAAGCACACTCATACACAGACACAGACACACAATGACATTTTTTGTCATCATGAGGTCAAAGGTCCAGGAAATTAACTGACTTGGTCCCTTTTTTCATGTGTTTGATATAAAGCAAATAGATTTTTTCCCTGATATTTCTAGATTTTTATTGTAAAAGATATATTGGCTCAGTTTGTTTTGGTTTTTGGTTTTTCATTGCTTTTTTTTTTTTTTCATCAAAAGTGAGTGTGCACTGAGTTTAAGTAGAGAGAGAATCTCTGGCTACCTTAGGACAAGATTTGAGACCCACTATTAGGTTTGATTTGCTCTCTCCCCACAATTTGTCCTAGAAGACATTCCTTTTCCTAGAATGATACTCGTGTATAATCACACATATGTAGAAGATCCGTCAAATGGCAAGGTTCTGAGGTAGTTTGAGGGAGATTGTAGTCCAGTTACCCCTCTCTATTGAATTATTAAATATTGGTTTTGGGAGTCAGGTAGATTGGGTTCAAAATCTAGTTCTTCTATTCAGGAGCAGTAAAACATTGACATATTACTAAACTCCTCTCTCTCTCTCAAATGCTTTATCTTTAAAAAGGGGATAATAATTCTTATATCCCAAGATTACTGTGAAGTTTGAACAAGGTAATGGGCTTAGCATGGGCCTAACACACAGAAAATGCTCATTAACTGGTGGATATTATTACTATAATGACCACTACTACTAGTCTTATCCACCTTTATATCTATTCCCTGCCATTGCTGGGTGTCCTGCATACCCATACAAGGTGTTTATCACCATTGGGTTCATCTATTCAATTCAGTTATTGTGCCAGAAACTTCTAGATGTTGAAAACGTAAATATAGACATAGAGTGTCTACCATCAAGGATCTTATACCCTAGTGGAGGGAAACAAAATGTCAGATAGTGATAAATGCCATGAAGAAAATAAAACAAGGGAATGAAAGAGAGTGACTGTAGTTAGGGGTCTAATTTAAATTAAGTGGTCAGGAAAAACTCCTTGTGGGGTGACATCTGGAAGATATCTGAAAAATGAGAAGGAGTTGAGAGAAGAGCATTCAAGAGAGAGGAGGAGAGGAAGCAGCAAATAAAAAGGCCTTGGGATAGGAATGAACTTGATGTATTTGAAGAATAGAAAGAAAGCATGTCGGCAGAACAGAGGAAAGAAAGCAGTGCAAGATAAAATTGGTGGAGGTCACATCATAGTTATGAGTTTAGCCATTTTTTTTTTCATCTGCATGGGAAAGCATAGAAGTTTTTAAGCAGGTATATGAAACGATCTGATATTAACTTTCAAAACCTGTTCCCTTAAACAGTATGCAAAATCCATCTTCCCATGCTTTTTGCTCTGCTGAGAAATTCCTTCATCTTTCCTTTATTCCTTGGTGAGCTCTTAACCACCCATCCATCAAGGCCCAGCTCAAAATGGTCTAAATGACCTCCCATGTCACATATGATTTCTCTGTGCCCCCATTACATGTGCACACATCTCTATCACAGAACTCAGAACACTTCTTATCATGGTTAGGATGCCTGTATCTCTTGCAAGACTGAATTTCTCAGGGCATGAGGACAAGACTGTGTCTTATTAATCTTTAAATTTCCCATACTTAGAAAAATGCTCCCACAGAGAAGATGCTGAATGTGTGCTTGAGTTTTGCATTATCCATATAGAGCTGCTTTGACTGACTCAGGTAACTGAGAATTAACCAAGTATTTTTGCTTTTTGTGTTTTTGGCTGTGCCGCTTGGCTTATTTCCCCAACCAGGGATTGAACCTGGGCCTACGACATTGAAAGCACCGCATCCTAACCACTGGACCTCCAGGGAAGTCCCTTAACCAAGTTTTTTAATTGGAGGTAGCCAGGTGGGGCATACTAACCTCATAGGCAGGGCTTCAGTTCTCTTTTCTGTAGCCTGCATCTGTGGGCTGCTTGGCATTCAGAAGCACTTTTGATCAGCTGAGGCTGTGCTCCTCCCAGCGACATGGACACTGATACAGCTATATTCTGACTGATTTACAGGTAAATAGAGATGCAGTTTTCCACCAAAACTAATCCAGAAAGAGCAAAGTTGCCACCCCTTTCACCCTTATCCTCCCAAATACATATTTACAATGCTGGGAATCTATCTTCAGCAAGCTGGAAGCCTTGAGCTGGACTGCAACTCATTTTTGAGAAATACCACCCTCTGTAAGGTCTCAGCCCAGAAGGACAAGAACCATTGCTGAATTCATTTTCCAAGTCATTCCTGCCTCTAGGACTGATGCAAACCATGCTGTCTAATAAATCTTCCATTAAGACCTCTCTCCTTTCATTTGCCTCTTGATCCCATCACCTTTGTCTTCACTCCACAGGATTTATTTTCTTCTCATCTTTTTTCCCTTATTGCAATAATTTGTCAGTTTGCAGAACACTTTCTTAGGCTTATGCTTCAAAATGGAAGACCAGCTTGGGGAGAAAGGTGTAGTCTCCCTGATCTCTCTTCTCTCACAGCCCTCCTCTTTCCACACTTAACACCACTTTCCAACACCTTCCCCAAATTTCAGACCTACCTCAAGATTCCCTCTAGAACTCTCCCAGAAAGGATTAGGCCAGTTGTGAGAGCTTTTGATAGGAAGCTGGTTGCTTTTCAATAGTCCTACCTGGAAAAAGAACCTACCTGTTTCTTCTGTTTTAGCCAACATTTCTCCAAAGTCCACTATGTCATCTCTGGTAACGTTACCTGGATCTTCTCGCTCCCTTGGTGCCATCACAGGCAAAGCAGAGGATGCAGATGTAAAGCAGGAAAGGTCGTTTGGAGAAAGTGGAGCAAATATCTAATGCATTTGACTGATGATATTCCTTAGTCTTGTATTCAAACCCCACCCTATTCCGTACAATTGAATTCAAGCTCCTCTTCAGACTCCTCACCAATGATTCCCACATAAAACCTATGCTTTAGCTTCATGGTGTAGTTACCTTGAATACATGTCATGCATTCTCATCTCTTGTCCTTTTCATATACACTCCCTCTGTCTGGGAAATCTTTTCTCCCATTTGAATTCCTCTTCAGGAATCCTTCTGTGATTACCTCACCTGTCTCTCCTATGAAGGTCCCCATTACTTAGTAAGGTAGTGTTCTGTTTAAGTGTTAGCTGTGGAGTTGAAGCCCGGACTAACTGCCACTGACTAGCTGTGTGATCTTAAATGACATCTTATGTGGACACTGTACATCTCCCCCACTGCACACTTCTTATTCAATCCAAGAAGCAGCTGAATGTCTGAGCTACCCCTACAAAGAGGTGAAACAGGCAGATGCTTACATAGTATGATTTGAGGCTATCATGTGATATGAAAATTTTCCTTTACTGGCCTTTGATTAAAGCTTTGAAGATATCTTATAAAATTTCATTATAAAGAAATTCTTAGAATCATAACCTCATAGACTTTAGAATCCTTGAATGTCAATTCTGTGAAGATCCTTTAAGCCTCAGTTAGTTTAATCTTGTTTTGTTTTGTTTTTAAGCTTCTTGTTTTATAGTTTGATAAATTGCTTTTCTGAGAGGTAAATAAGTTGGCAAAGACCATATATGTAATTCAAAATTTCTTTATCAACATTATTCATCAACAACATAATTTTAATTATCTAGAAGGCAAATATGTCTTATGTTGGTGTTGTTTTTTTGTCTCAATTAAATTGATTATGTATAAGATAGTTTCTTTAGTTACTAAGAGTAGAAATGTATTCTTTTTAACTTAGACAAAAGGAAATGCATTTGAAGGATATTAGGGACCTACAGAATCAATGGGAAGTGGAGAGAGACCTGGACTTGAGGGTGAACAAGAAGTGAAGAGCTTTAGCACCAGGGAGAGGAAACCACAAAAAAAGTGGCCTTTGAGTGGAGCAGTCTGGTCGGGAAATGAAGGATCACCAAGTCTTTCATTATTTTCTCTGTCTTCAAGGTACAGATTCCATAGAAGTCAGATCTGATTAGCCTAGACAGGGGTATGTGCTTTGGCATGGGATGGCAAGGCCTTTTTCCCTGTGACTCCAACAGACTGTACAAATGAAGAAGGAGTCATTTAAGTATAGGAAATAGTTTGCTATACTTTGCTTCCTTTTGTTAGGAAGAGGAAATATATGCCAAGCAGCCAATATTTACTGATGCCAACTACAGTAAGAATCCTTCATTCAAAGAGAGTGAGGCAGATAATACCAATAGCTCCCAACTGTAAAGCTCTGGTGTATGTCAGGGACATTACATGTATTTTCTTATTAGATCCTTTGAACAAATCTGAAAGAAAAATAATATCATTCCCATTTTAAAAATCAGAAAACTGAAGGTAAAAGAGAATAAATCAACCGCTTGCCAAAACCTGGATTCAAAACCAGAACTAAAATCTATGTTCTCCCTGTTGCTCCAAGCCTTCATGCATGTGAAGAGGCTAATGCAATTCCTGGCACCTAGTAGGTTCTCTGTCCTGGAGGAGCAGGAGCCTCAGGGAGACATTACTGGCACTTGCTTCCCCCCAGAAATCCACTGGTCTTCACTTTATTTAGATGTTACCTCATCAGAAAGGCCTTCCATGACCACCTGGTGTAACTAACATCACCCCCTTCCATTACTTTCTATTCCCTTATCCTTATGTTGCCTTTTTTTTCTTCATAGCACTTATAACCTCCTGACAAATATGTATATAAATAATATCTAAATATATATATTAATATACCATATATATATATTTTTCTCTCTCATAAAAACAGGGACTTTGTTTTATATAGTAATTTATCCTCAGCATTGAGAACTGTGCTTGATAAATCATTGTTTGATCAATGAACAAAACACATATAACTGGAAGAGCGGTTCTCAGCTTTGCCTCTAACCTCCAGTGTGGCTTTGCCCAATCACTGATGTCTCTAGACTTCAGTTATAAAATGAAAGGCCCAAACCCACCCACTCCCACTTGCCTTGTTTCTTGCCATCTGAATTCTGTTTATCTGTTTGTTTGGTTTTTGCATATTGTGCCTCTCTGCTAGCTTTCTTCTGCAGAAAGCACTTTTGAAGAACTAAAAATTGTTAGAAAGACACTGGACTAGATGATCCCAAAAGTCCCATCTCTCTATGAAAGTGTATAGTTGTGTCAGTATAAAGAGTTAATAGATCTCCCAGATAGATTACAAAGAAAATCTTTGAAAAGACAATTATGTATTTCTTATTGGAAGAAAATAAAATGTTCCTCATCTCCTATACTTCTGGTTCCCAAATTTCAGGAAGCTGATAGATGACTTGTGAAGTTCATTTACTCATTTCAGTTACCAAAAGCTCTTTATTGAGTCCACTTTATTATTTTAATTAACATAATAACCCTGAAAAGTGGGAGGTTGTGAAATACAGGAATTTAGAGCTTCTAAGATTAATAAGTCCACTGAGGTATGAAAGCTCTTTCACATAAATTTTTAACTGTGAAGATCCACTGTGTAGAAAGGAATCTGTACCATTCACCGACAGATGATGGGTACTGAGAAGTGGACTTAAACACTGGCTTCCATGTGATGAAGACCAAAGTGTCAGAGCTGACTCCTATGAATCAGCATTTCAACCAGTTATGTCAGGAGCTCCTTTTAAAATGTAGCTCAAATTATTTAATTACTCTCAATATCTCTACCCTACGTGGCTTCTCACACAAAACTCTTACTAAGGGCTGCAAGCCCCTATAAAATGGTCTCCTCTCTCCCTTTCTACCAATCACCTCCTCACTTATTCCTGTTCAATCATACTGACCTTCCTGCAGTTCCTAGAGATACACCAAGCTTGGACCTTCGTGCTTGTTGTTCCCTCTGGGCCACTATTTTCTTGGGGATATGTATAATATAATATAATATTGAATAAATACTGAATATAATATTGAATATAAGATAATATAATAATCCATATACATGTGGATTATTTCCTCACATCATCCAGTTTCTACTAAATGGTTGTCTCTGTGACCACCCTAATTAAAATTGCCCCCTCCATTACCCTCTCTCCCCTTACCTTGCTTTATTTGTATTCATTACACTTATCATTACTTTACACTGTATTATGTAATACATTGATTTATTTGTTTGTTTATCTCTCCTTCTCACAACTTAAAAGTTCCATGAAAGCATGGAATTGCTTTTTTACCTCTGCTTCCCCAACATCTAGAAGAGTGACAACATGAGAAGCTCTCAGCAATATTCATTGAGTCAAAAAGGAAGGAAAGGGTGACAGGAAGGACGACATCAAGGTTGTTTCTGAGGTATCTGACTTGTACAATTGGACAGATGGGGATGGTGGAGCTACTTACTGAGTTGGGAGGGCCAGGTTTAGGGGAGGTCAGGAGATTCATTACATTCAGGTTGAAATTGAGGTAATTTCGAGACATTCAAGAGGAGCAATTAGGTTGGCAGATGGATAAGATGAGCACATAATTTATCATCATCCCAACTGAAAGTGAACAGGGAAACTAAAAATAAAATTTTATATATTTTTGAAATATTTCATGTATTGACCACCAATTGTTTTCTTTGTTGGATTTACAAAACAATTATTTTAAAAATCAAAGTTCATTCTAAAAGTAAAATTAATATACATCCATGTACATTAAAGCAAAATTTTTTTAAAACTTACATTTATTTTCTTAAAATAGCACTGTTATTTTTGGCATACATTTACACACTTTAATCAGTTTTTTAGTTACATGTGTATCTAATACTATGTCATTGGTATTTTTATGAAAAATATTTTTTCTAATATGGTTTTATTATTTTTAGTTTTTGATGTCATTGCCTTCAAGTCTTCTTTAGAATTGAATTTTTATGGTTAACAAGTTTGAAATTCTTGACACATTCAATTGATTCTCCTTTATAGATCATAATATTCTTAAATAAAAGGCATTATCTCTCTAGGTACTGAGGTACCTGGTAGAGTTCAGCAGATTCTCCCAAACTGAGGACATTCTCAGTTACAAGCTTTTTAGTATTGAAATATATGAACGTTTCAGTCCAAATATATTCATAGTTACTATCTTGTTTACTCCTTTCCAAGAAATTTTCTTAGATAATTTTGTTTTATAAAACAACTTTTGTCAAAGTGCTTTTCCTTGATTCTTTTAAATTTTCACCAAATGCAGGTGCTACAGAATTGTAGCCCTTCTCAATTTCATTCCACTCTGGTACAATATATAAATATCTAATTAAAAATAGGAGCTTCATCAAAAAAATTATCCTCCTAAACTGAGGTTTCCCAAAGTATGATCATTGAATTTCAGAATTAAGTCTTGTATTTCAATTGTGCTTTCATCATTTAATTTGTGCAATTCCTCCCTTGCTTTTGGAGAGATAAATGTCATGTTTTCCTATTTGAAAGCTTTGTTTTCAGTAATTGCAATTTGATAAAAGCTTTAAGAATTAAAATACTTTGGTGCTTCATTTGTTGAATACTTGATTAAAGATTTCCAATTGATTTTGAACAAAATGCAACCAAAATTCTGTCCTCTTTTAAAGATCTCATTAACAAAATTTAGGGGTCTCATTAACAGCAAAAACAAAAAGCAAACATAAAAACAGCAAAATCAACGTTGATTAACAAAGTGGCTTATTAAAAAACTCAAAATCTCTAAGATCCCACTGATGGCAGACAGTAAAGAAAAGAAACATGGTCTGCCTTCCTGAAGCTTAATAAAAATTTTGTTTGTGTGTGGTTTAGCATTAGCGTCATAAAAAATTGTATAGTTTACTTATTTTGTGTAAATTTTTAGAACTGTGGTTTCTGTTTTGAGGGTAGAAAATAGAAGCTTGGTTTGGATGCAATTTTGATTTTTATGGACACCTCCAACCAACTCAAAATAAATTTCTACTCCATAGGTTTGTTGATTTAACAAGTACATTGCTTTTACCAAAATTTGTGTTCATATTATCATAACAAAAAAACAAGTAATTTTATCTTTCATGTTGAACTTTATTTTACTGAATTAACAGTATCATTCCCACTAAGACAGTATTTAGCCTTCAACAGAATGAATTTCCAAAAGCTTTACTTTGATTCCATGAATTGGGTGAAAATAACTGAATTACATTGAAATTAAGTTAAATTATTTTCTATTTGAAACACCTGATGACACTGATATCACATTACTGATTTTAGTTCTTATGCTAACAGAGAAAAGGCATTAACAGCTACCACTTTATATACCAGAAAACTTGGAATTAAAACTGATTGAAATGATTTTAGAAGAACAGTCATGCACTTTAAATAAAAGTGATAGCACACATCACTTGGAAGTATGGCTTTTCATTTAAAGTACATTGCTCTAAAATAATTTCAATCATTTTTGTTCTATGGTTCTGCTTTTATATATGTAAATTATAGTCTTTGGACATAAGTTTTCTTAAAATAACTGTTAAACCAAATAGATGCTGGTGTTTCTTCAGCAGCATTGTGTCTTCTGGTTTTAATGTGGCCATGTTATCAGTACACCCCCTACAGTGGATCATAAATACTTACAAACATTTTACGCATGTGTCATGTTTATCACTGAATTTCATGAGGAATGAAAAGTTAGTACTCAACTTTCCTAAAATATGCACTTTTGTATTTTTGAGCTCATTGCTGGTGAAATGTTTATTGCACAAATTGTTTAGGAGTAACCAAAAAACAAAATAAATAATTTTAGATTTGCACCATATGATAAATATGCTTAGAGCAGACTATTCTCTATAAGCCGGACTGGTCAGTCTCTATTTCCCAAACATATTTCACATTTGCCTAACCTATAATTTTCCATATTTCTGATTGATCCCACCAACTAGTGACCTTGAGGCTCCATTCATCTGGCAGGTTGCTGCACGGGCCACGGCATGATTGTCTAGCATAGCCAGTTACCAGTAGTGAAAACACCTTTGAATATATCTCCCACCGCCATTTGGGAACTGGAGGAGTTAACTGCCTTCCTGTATCTTGACAGACACACTTAATTTTATTAGAGAGCACATCTCCTTGAAAGAGAGGTATTGGTTACATTGGGTATGGGAAGGATCTGGAACAGAAAACAGGGTTATCACTGTTTTCTTTCCTAACTCTGTGTTTAAATGGTTCCTCATCCCTTGTCACCTTTTCTTTGGTCCCCTATCCTACCTGCTTTGTCCATTTCATACCCTAAGCACACTTAGTATGAGCTTGGAATGCATTATTCTGAATCAAGAGAGTGTGATGCCAATTATCCGTCATACAGAGCAGTTACCATTGTGAGCACCTGTTATGTGTCGGGGACCAATCTCATCTCTAATTGTCAAAACAGATCTGTGAGCTAGATATTGGTTTCATTTTATAGATGTGGAAATCCAGGCTCAGGGCTACATGACTGATAAGTCATGGAAGTAGATTAGAGTCCAGGCCCATGTTCTTTCTACTGTACAATGACTACAATTGTAAAAGGCATCAAAAGCTGGAATTGAACACAGCTCTGTCTATTCGTTCTAACCCAGCTCTGCCTGACTTATTTATTCATTCATTCAAGAATAGTTATTGAGTGCTGTTGTATAATAGGCTCTGTGCAGGAGAGCTCTAAGGAGATTCCAGTCTAGTGACTTCATATCCAGAACCCTTATTATTATTCCACCTATGATGGAGCAACAAAATAACTTGGATACAAAACTTGAGCGCAAACCTGAACAAGTTGCAGGTACAGCTGGCCACCCCATCCCAAAGCACCCAGCATTCTGATACTGCCTCATACCCCATCTTATATCCCAACAAACGATAGTTTTGAAAACATAGTCATTTTCACCTACGAGTCGTAACAACCCTAAGAGGGATTCAGGACACATTTTAGTAACCACTTTTTACACAGAGGCACCAAGAAAGGTAGAGTCCTGCCCAAGGACTGCAGCTTAGACTAGCACCCAACTCCTAGCTCTTTGTCCAGTGTCCTCTGCTTGCCTCCTCTCAGGAATCTGGATTGGAGAAGATAGAGTACATGACTTAGAGTCTCTCTTTGCCTGAGGAGCCTGTCCTTGGAGTTTCTGACTGCATTAGCATTCTGCCCGCAGCCACATGTAGGTAGGAATATTGTTGCTGTCCATGACCATGGGGAATAATCAGTCTCAGCTATTCCCCGGCTCTAAACTAGCCAAAGTAATTGGGTTTAATTTTAATTTTTTTAATGGCTTGGAATTAATAGAAGCAGCTGCTGACACAGTGTGTGGGTGTCCTTCTCCAGAAGGCACAGACAAAAAAAAAAAAATCCTACACATAAAATAAACTCTGAAAAATAAACAACAGAGTGTGTAGGACAAAAAGGTTAATTCAAGAATCAAAAACTCGGCTGGCAATATGTAGCTCCGTCTCTCTCCTCCCACCACTAGTGCCCATCAACCCCTGATAAGATGGTAATCTGATTAGACACTGGGTGTATAAATGTGTTGCCTGTAGCTGAGCACTCCCTCACTCTCTGTTTCTCCCCCTCCCTGTGACTCACCAAGAGATTAGCTGTGACAAAGTGCGGAGAAAGATAAGAATAGATATGCTGGTGACAGGAGCACTATTATAATTATTTGGGGGAAGATAGAATTGGAATTAGGAGCAGGTCCTCTTCGCCTAGGGAGGGTAGATTTATAATGTGGGCAGCCATGCTGGTGCCTGGCTGTGCCAGACGCCTGAGAAGAAAAGGAGGGGCCCACTGGCTCAAGCCAGGAGATGGTCTGGGTTGTTCCAGCCAAACGTAGACTAAAGGCCATCTGTTGTCATGGATGACAAACCAGAGATTCAGCTGCCCTCATGAAGGGAAGAGGGATGAAATCTTTCTTCAATTTCAAATATACCTGGGAAACTGGATGCCAGTTTGCTCCCTGCCTCTGGGTAGATGAAGAAGGGGAAATAAGAGACTGTTTCTGCAATTGCTGGGTGAATTTCAGATTTCACCCAAATTGTTGGGTGAATTTCACAGCCTTGGTGTGGTGGAAAGAATATGTGTTTATCAGTCAGACAATAGTGTACATCAAACAGGTAGCACATTGTTGGCATATAGGTGGTGTTTAGTATATGTTACTCCCTTTGGAGGTGTCTGAATGACTTGGTTTTGTATACCTCCTTTAGGATGTACTGCCTTAAAAGACAGATTCTTTGTTATTTTTTCCCTCTCTGCTAATCTGAAGAAAAAAGTTTGTGTCTACTGTCAAAGAACACCCTGGGGTTGGAACTCATCTAACATCCATATTTTCTGCTTAATCAGAAAGGAAGTTAGGGCTCCTGTCTTTCAGGGGTCTTGAGGAGGGGTAGGGAATGAGTCTTATGTACGCCTTCAGGTCCTGGGCTTTCTCCTCTTCCTCTGTGCTCTGGTAACCTCCAAAATGATGCATTGGGAACTTGGCTGGTGGCTTGGACAGAGGCAGAGAGGATGGAAAATGGGAAGGAATCATCCATCCATTCATTCATTAAACCATAAATTCACCTACTCATTCATTCAACAAACATGCTTTGAGCTCCTCTTCAGGGTCAAGCACTGTGCTAAGTGCTACAGATTTTGAAATGAATCAGAAATACAGGAGTTTCTGTAATTAGTATTTAGAGCAATTAGTTATTCCTGGAATTGTTGACGAAGACTTCAAAGAGGAAGTGTCATTTGAGCTGGGCCTCACTTCTCTACATAGGAATGTACTATGTAGCAAAGTATGGGAAAGGCAGTTATAGATAGAACCGCATTTAAAATGGCATGGAAGTTCCTGAAACATAATGTATTCATGGCATGACTCACAGCTTCACATGGAGAGAGCATAATATACAAACCTTGGTGTGGCTGAAATTATTTACTCTAATATGTTAATATCTTAAAGTTCACTCACAGTTATATTCATTTATCCAATTCATGAGCATTTTGGAGTACCTCCTCTATTTAAGACTTTGTATAGATCCTCCAGAACCAGGTGGACAATATATGGTTCCTGCCCTCAAGGAGAACTCAATCCAGTGGTGGAGAAAGGCATATATTCAAGTTGATATAATGAAATAGAGGCTATAGTAGAGAAGTATACATAGTATGATTGTGAACGTGTTCAGTATGTACATGCATGCAGCCTGTGTGTGAGTGTGAGTGTGTGTGTGTGTGTGTGTGTGTGCGCGCGCTCACTCAGCCACATATGAATGCATGACTGAATCTGAGGATGTTGGTTACCGCCTCCCTCACACATGTGGAGGGCTTCTTTAGTCATCAGGATGGACCCAGGATGATGACTTGTTTCAAGAGCTGGATCACCCTTTAGTCTCTGAGTCCTGAGAGCACACACCACAGGTCTTGGAATCAACCTGCATCTCTGGCAGGATCAGGTGTTAGATTCTTTCCTTTCTGGAGTCTTCTAGGGAGTCATGGACAATCTGTTTCTCTTAAGAAGTATTCTTGACCCTACCTTCATTTTTATCATATCATTTAGGATAAAGGAATAACTTCAGAGGACTATTGTGAAGATTAAAGGAGTTAATATATGATGAAGTACTTAGAATGGCCTAAACAATTGTTATATTGTTTCCATTGATATCCAAGACTCTCTGTGCTAAATGGAACCAGAAGTTTGCCTTGTTTAACTTAATATCAAGTACAGGAAACTTTTTTTTTTTTTTTTTCGGTACGCGGGCCTCTCACTGTTGTGGCCTCTCCCGTTGTGGAGCACAGGCTCCGGATGCGCAGGCTCAGCGGCCATGGCTCACAGGCCCAGCCACTCCGCGGCATGTGGGATCATCCCAGTCCGGGGCACGAACCCGTGTCCCCTGCATCGGCAGGCGGACTCTCAACCACTGCGCCACCAGGGGAGCCCAGGAAACTTTTTATGAGAGCCCTTAAAGCTTCCCATGTACTCCCTTGTAACATAGACCTTTCTACTTTCCCTTCAGCTGAAAGTTAAAGAGTCTCTACTTTATACTGAGCTAAGATCTACCTACCTATGATGCCTACCATTTATCTGTAGAGAGGAGTCTTCTTTTCCTTTTACAAGTGCTTTTAAAATAAGCAAGTACTAATTGAAACTTCTCTGTACCATTTATAGTGAGAAAGAGAGGGAAAGGTAACACTGTGCCTGTCTTCAAGAAGCCTACCTTCTCTTTGAAGAAATCTCCACTTACTTTTGTTGCTTATTGTTAAGGGACAAACCGGTGATAAAACTTTTAATATCAAATGTCCAAGTAGAGAAAAATTAATGATGGATGAATAATCAAAGAAGACTTCAGAGAGGAGGTATGTTAAAGGATATAGGCATTTATTTATACATTCTTTTGTTTATTAATTATTTAGTTTGTTTAAAAAAATATTTAAAGCTTTTTTGACAACCTACGATATGCCACCTCTATGAGTAAGAGTTTACCAAGTAGGTAAGGTATCTGGCAGGGGAAGCAGTACAAGTGGAGAAAAGATCAAACACAAAGACACAGAGGTACTGGAGGTATGGCACAACGTTTTTAGAGAGTTGTGAGTAGTTCAGTATGAATAAAACATAGGGTTCAAGGAGGGAGAAATGACTGACGATGCTGGAATCACAGGGAGATCTCGGGGAGCCTTTTGAGGATAAGTTGTTTGAAGAGTTTTTAACAGGAGAGTACTGGTAAAAGTACTGTCAGACAGGATTCCTCTGGAAGCAGAAGGTAAGGCTATGAATTGGTGTCAAGGGGAGAAAGGCAGGTGGCAAGTTACCATAGGGACGATGAGCACAGACTTTGGAGTCACGTTAGCTTGCGTCTAGTACAGGCTCTGCTGCTTACCAAACTTGCAACCTTGGGAAATTTTTGTTACCTCTCTGAGCTTCCATTTTCTCAGCTGTGTAAAGGGGATGTTAACAGCCCCTAGCTCATAGGGTATTGTGAGGATTCAGTGATAATTCATATAAAAAATTTAACACCATGCCTGAGACATAGTGAAACATAATGAGCAAAATAAGAGAAAAACCATAAGTGCATTCCAAATGAGAGACACATTTCTCCTACACAGCCTCATTCCTCTTTTCCTTTATTCTTTGTGTTACTTTGCCTCCTCATGAATTTGGCCTGCTGAATTCTTCTCAGACAGATTTTCGTTAGTATCCTTAGCAGAGTCTGGAACATTAAGCCCTGAGCAACATCTCAGCTTTCTTGCATGATCACCGCAGTGTCCATTACCTTCACTCTGCCTTCAAATCAGGTTAAGCATCCAACCTACTCAGGAGAGGAGCTGGGACAGCTGCAGGCATTAGATGAATTCTCCTGGTAGCACATGATCGAATTTGGTGGAGACGGCAGGCTCTCAGAGTCAAGTTGCTAAACTTGGCTAGAATAGGAGAAAACTGAGGTGAGTGAATTTAAAGCATGGATCTTAATTGAATATACTAGTACATAAAGACTTGAAAACATCGGTGTCATAGCCTGAGGGGATTGTGACTGTAGGAATCGCTTGTGTATGAAGACACACTCACCTTGTGCTCCAGGAGACTGAGACTCAGGCCTCTGAGTCAGGGCCTGAAGCAACTGTCACAGACCATTGGCTGGAGACCCTGAGGCTCGTTTACTTCTACCACCCTAACATTGTGATGTGACATCACATCACAAATGTAGACCATCATCTGTTCTTTTTATACCCTTATCCCTGCGCTGGTCTGTTCTCCCTCTAATCTTGGTTTTCCACTGATCCCTCCTCTATCCAAAACCTTCTGCTTTTTCCTATGAAACTCAACTCCCAGGTTAATAATCCCCCTTGGACCCCAGTGTTCTAATCCACTGCTTCCTTTACCTCTTGTCTTCCTTTACTTCAGTCTATGGTATGTGATACTTAACAAATATTTGCTGAATAAAACAATGAACTAAGGCCTGACTATCCTGGAGGCCATTACTTCCCCCTATGCCTTCTCAGGAGCTGCTCATTCTCCTACATTCCATGTGCAGAAGTATCTGGAGGGGACTCTTCACTCCCCATTTTCCTTCCAGGCCATTCCGTGTCTATTTCATCACTGGTAGCTCCAAAATTTCAATATAGGAGGGTTTAAGGTAGCAATTGGGTTAGAAAGGAGGAGTGCCTAGGGGGTTTGCTTTAAAGCTATATTTGTGTCACAAGAAGATTGTTTTTACTTGCATGTTTATTCCTCCTGGCTTTGGGTGTAGGAGCAAAATGGACTCTATTTGTTGGCCTAAGCACACCTCTAGACAGCCTTTGATACTACTGTGGACTTTTTTTTTTTTTTTTTTTTTTTTTTTTGCGGCACGCAGGCCTCTCACTGTTGTGGCCTCTCCTGTTGCGGAGCACAGGCTCCGGACGCGCAGGCTCAGCGGCCACGGCTCAAGGGCCCAGCCGCTCCGCGGCATGTGGGATCTTCCTGGACCGGGGCACGAACCCGTGTCCCTTGCATCGGCAGGTGGACTCTCAACCACTGCGCCACCAGGGAAGCCCCGAACTACCGTGGACTTTTATGTGAAAAGCCCCGTTCGTTTATTGCTTAAGCTGTTCTCTCTACGTCCCGTCCTCATCATTTTTGGGTTCCCACCCATCTTAGACTCCATGGCCCATCACATCAGCCACTTTTATCTAATAGTCAAATCTATCTGATTTTCTATACTTGTGCAGCCACTACCCTGTCCTTCTGATCACTCTCTTCTATCTCTTGGACTTGGACAATCATGGTACTTTACTTCTTTCACTGACTTAAAGGTATCCTATGACCTCAGGATAATGTTTAAATTCTTTAACGTGTCCCATCATGTAAAGTCGTCCCTTCACACCTGCAGATGCAGAACCCATGGATGTGGAGGGACAGCCATAGTCCCTTTCTAATATGACTTCTGCCTTCCTCTTCAAACACAATTCTCATGATTTCCCTTCTCATTCTTTGTGCTTCAGCCATGATGAATTCCTTGCAGTTCCAACATTTTACTTGTTCCTTCTTGCCACCTGGCCTATGCCAGAATCCCATAATTTATCAAGAGGGATCCTGGAAAAGTGTTATAAGTACTGATTTAGAATCAGACAGAAACAGATTTGAATCCCAGTTTTGTCATTTACTAGCTTGAGAGAATGGGTAAGCTCCTTAACTTTTATGAACCTTCATGGCCATATCTTCTAAGTGGGATAACGATAGTGTGGATGAAGCCTGCCATATCAGTAAACAAAGGGTGTATGGCCATCAAGTCATCAGCCATTGCAGTCACCCCTGACTGTGCACCCTGAGGGATTCAGGATGGAAAAAAACAGGATACTGGCCCTATGAAGTTAAAGTGCATATCAAAGGAGTGATTTCAATGAGCCGAGACCCTTGTCTTCCCATACATAGAAAAGTGCTAAATTCATTAACTTGAGATGTCTGTTTTTTTTCTTTAACTAACAATAATCTTTTGATGTTCCCATTACCTGTTTTCCACTTAATGTTAGGGTGCGATTCATGACAGCCAGGGCTACAGGCAAGCAGTACAAGCCCAAACATGTACAACGTCAGTGCCATGTAACATTGGCTCTTCCACGGGAAGCCCATAGCCTTACCTCCCACCCTGGCCACTGAGGCAGCCTCAGAAAGACACCAAGGTAGAAACAAGATTCTGCAATAAACTGCTGGAATGTTACAATGCTTTGGAGCTCTTAACAGTTTTCTCCAGGCTGCCCTACCTGGAGCCAGCACCATTATTGTTTTTTCAACCTCAGCTCCGACACCCTCCTCCTCACACTCTCCTCCATGTGCCCCTTTGCCCCTTGGCTCCCCAGTTGAATGACAGGCCACCGCAGGTGAGCCTTGCATCCTCCACCCACTATGCCAGAACCCACCCCCCAAAACATATTTGCCCTTAAGGAGCTTCCAAACAGATCCTAGTGGATGAGACTTAGGAAGCAGCCAATAAAAAAAGCAAGACTTGCTACAAAATGTAGGAGCCAAACAGGCCTGGTATTATCAGTGGACAGTCATGGAAAAGGCATAGTTGAGACAGGTTTTGTAGGATTAATAGGATTTTAAGAGACACAAATGAGAGGCATTCTCTGCAGGGAAATCGTGCATAGTGTGGATATGATACAAATGAGGAGGTGCAGTGAGCCTGTGAAGTGGGTTAATGTGAAGATGTTATGGGAATTATGACTGGACCATTTTGCCTTTCTCATGTATGTGTTTCAGTGTTGCTTATTGGAGAATGAGCATGTTAGCTTAGCAGAATTGCCTACACAGCATATTGTAAAGCAGTATTTCCCAAAGTGCTTCTGTGTAAAATTAGTTTCATGGAATGCTCTATAGAAAAATAATAGTAATAATTTAAAGAAATGTTGAATATTCTTTTTCTCTCCCTTGAATATTCACAAAGTGCATGAACTTATTTTAAAGTATCTGAATTAGTGTTACAATACTAAAACCTGACTTCCCTGGGGAAAGTAATCCTCCCCTATTTATGTCACTATAGCATCACACTCTTTCCCCTCAAGACACTTTTGAGTCTGTAACTATATTGTATATTTATTTAAAATATTTTATTGACTGCTTCCCTACCAACATATATACTCCATGAGGACAAATACCTGGCTTATCTTATTTACCATTTTACATAGGTAATCTAGCACAATGCCTGGGTATATAATATGTGCTCAAAATAAGAACAAATGATGAATAAAACTTGTTCATTTTTAACTTTGCATTGTTTAAACGCTTTATAAAGGATAGAGCTGGAATTTGAACGAAGTACTGCCAGATTCCAGTCTCTTGTTTCTTTTTTTTTCTTTTCTTTTTTTTTTTTTTTTTTATGCGGTACGCGGGCCTCTCACTGTTGTGGCCTCTCCCGTTGCGGAGCACAGTCTCCGGACGCGCAGGCTCAGCGGCCATGGCTCACGGGCCCAGCCGCTCCGCGGCATGTGGGATCCTCCCGGACCGGGGCACGAACCCGTGTCCCCTGCATCGGCAGGTGGACTCTCAACCACTGTGCCACCAGGGAAGCCCCTCTTTTTTCTTTTTTAAATTTTTAAATTTAATTTTATTTATTTTTTTATACAGCAGGTTCTTATTAGTCCTCCATCTTATACACATCAGTGTATATATGTCAATCCCAACCTCCCAGTTCATCACACCCCCACCCCCACCCCCTGCCACTTTCCCCCCTTGGTGTCCATACTTTGTTCTCTACATCTGTGTCTCTAATTCTGCCCTGCAAACCGGTTCACCTGTACCATTTTTTCTAGCTTCTACATATATATGTTAATATACGATATTTGTTTTTCTCTTTCTGACTTACTTCACTCTGTATGACAGTCTCTAGATCCAACCACGTCTCAACAAATGACCCAATTTCGTTCCTTTTTATGGCTGAGTAATATTCCATTGTATATATGTACCACATCTTCTTTATCAATTCATCTGTTGATGGACATTTAGGTTGCTTCCATGTCCTGGCTATTGTAAATACTGCTGCAATGAACATTGGGGTGCATGTGTCTTTTTGAATTGTGGTTTTCTTTGGGTATATGCCCAGTAGTGGGATTGCTGGGTCATATGGTAATTCTATTTTTAGTTTTTTGAGGAACCTCCATACTGTTCTCCATAGTGGCTGTATCAATTTACATGCCCACCAACAGTGCAAGAGGGTCCCCTTTTCTCTACACCATCTCCAGCATTTGTTGTTTGTAGATTTTCTGATGATGCCGATTCTAACTGGTGTGAGGTGATACCTCATTGTAGTTTTGATTTGCATTTCTCTAATAATTAGTGATGTTGAGCAGTTTTTCATGTGTTTCTTGGCCATCCGTATGTCTTCTTTGAAGAAATGTCTACTTAGGTCTTCTGCCCATTTTTGGATGGGTTTGTTGTTTTAATATTGAGCTGCATGAGCTGTTTATATATTTTGGAGATTAATCCTTTGTCCGTGGATTCGTTTGCAAATATTTCCTCCCATTGTGAGGGTTGTCTTTTTGTCTTGTTTGTAGTTTCCTTTGCTTTGCAAAAGCTTTGAAGTTTCATTAGGTCCCATTTGTTTATTTTTGTTTTTATTTCCATTACTCTAGGAGGTGGATCAAAAAATATCTTGCTGTGATTTATGTCAAAGAGTGTTCTTCCTATGTTTTCCTCTAAGAGTTTTATAGTATCTGGTCTTACATTTACATCTCCAATCCATTCTGAGGGTATTTTTGTCTATGGTGTTAGGGAGTGTTCTAATTTCATTCTTTTACATGTAGCTGACCAGATTTCCCAGCACCACTTATTGAAGATACTGTCTTTTTCCCTTGTATATCCTTGCCTCCTTTTTCATAGATTAGTTGACCATAGGTGTGTGGGTTTATCTCTGGGCTTTCTATCCTATCCCACTGATCTGTATTTCTGTTTTTGTGCCAGTACTATACTGTCTTGATCACTGTAGCTTTGTAGTATAGTCTGAAGTCAGGGAGTCTGATTCCCCCAGCTCCGTTTTTTTCCCCTCAAGACTGCTTTGGCTATTCGGGGTCTTTTGGGTCTCCATACAAATTTTAAGATTTTTTGTTCTAGTTCTGTAAAAAATGCCATGGGTAATTGGATAGGGATTGCAATGAATCTGTAGATTGCTCTGGGTAGTATAGTCATTTTCACAATATTGATTATTCCTATCTAAGAACATGGTATGTCTCTCCACCTGTTTGTATCATCTTTAATTTCTTTCATCAGTGTCTTATACTTTTCTACATACAGGTCTTTTGTCTCCCTAGGTAAGTTTATTCCTAGGTATTTTATTCTTTTTGTTGCAGTGGTAAATGTGAGTGTTTCCTTAATTTCTCCTTCAGATTTTTCATCATTAGTGTATAGGAATGCAGGAGATTTTTGTGCATTAATTTTGTATGCTGCAACTTTACCAGATTCATTGATAAGCTCTAGTAGTTTTCTGGTGGCATCTTTAGGATTCTCTATGTATAGTATCATGTCATCTGCAAACAGTGACAGTTTTACTTCTTCTTTTCCAGTTTGGATTCCTTTTATTTCTTTTTCTTCTTTGATTGCTGTGGCTAGGACTTCCAAAACTATGTTGAATAATAGTGGTGAGAGTGGATATCCTTGTCTTGTTCCCGATCTTAGAGGAAATGCTTTGGTTTTTCACCATTGAGAATGATGTTTGCTGTACGTTTGTCATACATGGCCTTTATTATGTTGAGGTAGGTTACTCTATGCCCACTTTCTGTCGAGTTTTTATCATAAATGGGCGTAGAATTTTGTCAAAAGCTTTCTCTGCATCTATTGAAATGATCATATGGTGTTTCTTCTTCAGTTTGTTAATATGGTCTATCACATTGATTGATTTGCATATATTGAAGAATCCTTGCATCCCTGGGATAAATCCCACTTAATCATGATGTATGACCCTTTTAATATGTTATTGGATTCTGTTTCCTAGTATTTTGTTGAGGATTTTTGCATCTATATTCATCAGTGATATTGGTCTGTAATTTTCTTTTTTTGTAGTATCTTTGTCTGGTTTTGGTATCAGGGTGATGGTGGCCTCATAGAATGAGTTTGGGAGTGTTCCTTTTTTGTAACTTTTTGGAAGAGTTTGAGAAAGATGGGTGATAACTCTTCCCTAAATGTTGGATAGAATTCACCTGTGAAGCCATCTAGTCCTGGCACTTTGTTTGTCGGAACATTTTTAAATCACAGTTTCAATTTCTTTACTTGTGATTGGTCTGTTCATAGTTTCTGTTTCTTTCTGGTTCAGTCTTGGAAGGTTATACCTTCCTAAGAATTTGTCCATTTCTTCCAGGTTGTCCATTTTATTAGCGTAGAGTTGCTTCTAGTAGTCTCTTAGTATGCTTTGTATTTCTGCAGTGTCGGTTGTAACTTCTCCTTTTTCATTTCTAATTTTATTGATTTGAGTCCTCTCCCTGTTTTTCTTGATGAGTCTGGCTAATGGTTTATCAATTTTGTTTATCTTCTCAAAGAACCAGCTTTTAGTTTTATTGATCTTTGCTATTGTTTTCTTTGTTTCTATTTCATTTATTTCTGTCTGATCTTTATGATTTCTTTCCTTCTGCTAAGTTTGGGTTTTGTTTGTTCTTCTTTCTCTAGTTCCTTTAGGTGTAAGGTTAGATTTTTTATTTGATATTTTTCTTGTTTTTTGAGGTAGGCTTGTATTGCTATAAACTTCCCTCTTAGAACTGCTTTTGCTGCATCCAAAATCCCATAGGTTTTGGATCGTTACCTTTTCATTGTAATTTGTGTCTAGGTATTTTTTGATTTCCTCTTTGTTTTCTTTAGTGATCTCTTGGTTATTTAATAACATATTGTTTAGCCTCCATGTGTTTGTGTTTTTTTAATGTTTTCTGCCCTGTAATTCATTTCTAATCTCATAGCATTGTGGTCAGAAAACATGCTTGATATGATCTGAATTTGCTTCAATTTACTGAGGCTTGATTTGTGACCCAAGATGTGATCTATCCTGGAGAATGTTCTGTGTGCACTTGGGAAGAAAGTGTAATCTGCTGTTTTTGGATGGAATGTCCTATAAATATCAATTAAATCTGTCTGGTCTATTGTGTCATTTAAAGCTTGTGTTTCCTTATTAATTTTCTGTTTGGATGATCTGTCCATTGGTGTAAGTGAGGTGTTAAAGTCCCCCACTATTTTTGTGTTACTGTCGATTTCCTCTTTTACAGCTGTTAGCAGTTGCCTTATGTGTTGAGGTGCTCCTATCTTGGGTGCATATATATTTATAATTGTTATATCTTCTTCTTGGATTGATCCCTTGATCATTATGTAGTGTCCTTCCTTGTCTCTTGTAACATTCTTTCTTTTAAAGTCTATTTTATCTGATACGAGTACTGCTACTCCAGCGTCCTTTTGATTTCCATTTTCATGGAATATCTTTTTCCATCCCCTCACTTTCAGCCTGTATGTGTCCCTAAGTCTGAAGTGGGTCTCTTGTAGACAGCATATATATGGGTCCTGTTTTTGTATTCCATTCAGTGAGTCTGTGTCTTTTGGTTGGAACATTTCATCCATTCACCTTTAAGGTAATTATCACTATGTATGTTCCTATTACCATTTTCTTAATTGTTATGGGTTTGTTTTTGCAGGACCTTTTCTTCTCTTGTGTTTCCCACTTAGAGAAGTTCCTTTAGCGTTTATTGTAGGGCTGGTTTGGTGGTGCTGAATTCTCTTAGCTTTTGCTTGTCTGTAAAGCTTTTGATTTCTTTATCGGATCTGAATGAGATCCTTGCTGGGTAGAGTAATGTTGGTTGTAGGTTCTTCCTTTTCATCACTTTAAATATATCATGCCACTCCCTTCAGGCTTGTAGAGTTTCTGCTGAGAAATCAGCTGTTAACCTTATGGGATTTCCCTTGTATGTTATTTGTCATTTTTCCCTTGTTGCTTTCAATAATTTTTCTTTGTCTTTAATTTTTGCCAGTTTGATTACTGTGTGTCTCGGCATGTTTCTCCTTGGGTTTATCCTGCCTGGGACTCTCTGTGCTTCCTGGACTTGGGTGGCTATTTCCTTTCCCATGTTAGAGAAGTTTTCCACTATAATCTCTTCACATATTTTCTCGGGATTTTTCTCTCTCTCTTCTCCTTCTGGGACCCCTATAATGTGAATGTTGTTGCATTTAATTTTGTCCCAGAGGTCTCTTAGTCTGTCTTCATTTCTTTTCATTCTTTTCTTCTTTATTCTGTTCTGCAGCAGTGAATTCCACCATTCTGTCTTCCAGGTCACTTATCTGTTCTTCTGGCTCAGTTATTCTGCTATTGATTCCTTCTAGTGTAGTTTTCATTTCAGTTACTGTATTGTTCATCTCTGTTTGTTTGTTCTTTAATTCTTCTGGGTGTTTGTTCTTTCATTCTTCTAGTTCTTTGTTAAACATTTCTTGCATCTTCTCGATCTTTGCCTCCATTCTTTTGCCGAGGTCCTGGAGTATCTTCACTATGATTATTCTGAATTCTTTTTCTGGAAGGTTGCCTGTCTCCACTTCATTTAGTTGTTTTTCTTGGGTTTTATCTTGTTCCTTCATCTGGTGCATAGCCCTGTGCCTTTTCATCTTGTCTATGTTTTTGTGAATGTGTTTTTTGTTCCATAGGCTGCAGGATTGTAGTTATTCTTGCTTGTGCTCTCCGCCCTCTGGTGGATGAGGCTATCTAAGAGGCTTGTGCAGGTTTCCTGATGGAAGAGACTGGTGGTGGGTTGAAGGGAGTGTTGCTCTGGTTGGCAGAGCTCAGTAAAACTTTAATCCGCTTGTCTGCTGATGGGCGGGTCTGGGTTCCCTCCCTGTTGGTTGTTTGCCCTGAGGCAACCCAACACTTGAGCCTACAGGCTAATGGCTGTCTCTGGGAGGGCTCACGCCAAGCAGTGCTTCCCAGAACTTCTGCTGCCAGTGTCCTTGTCCTCACGTTGTGCCACAGCCATGCCTCGCCTCTGTAGGAGACCCTCCAACACTAGCAAGTAGGTCTGGTTCAGTCTCCTGTGAGGTCACTGCTCCTTCCCCTGGGTCCTGATGTGCACAGTACTTTGTGGTGTGCCCTCCAAGAGTGGAGTTTCTGTTTTTCCCAGGCCTGTCGAAGTTCTGCAGTCAAATCCCACTAGCTTCAAAGTCTGATTCACTAGGAATTCTTCCTCCCGTTGCCAGACCCCCAGGTTGGAAAGCCTGACATGGCGCTCAGAACCTTCACTCCAGTGGGTGGACTTCTGTGGTATAATTGTTCTCCCAGTTTGTGAGTCACCCACCCAGCAGTTATGGGATTTGATTTTATTGTGATTGCTCCCCTCCTACCATCTCATTGCGGCTTCTCCTTTGTCTTTGGATGTGGGGTATCTTTTTTGGTGAGTTTCAGTGTCTTCCTGTCTATTTTTCAGCAATCCGTTGTGATTCCAGTCCTCTTGCAAGAGGGAGTGTCCAACCTCTTTTGATCATAGATTGGTATATGTTGTTGTCCCTGGCCACCACCTAGGTTTCTTGATGTTACAGTTTCAATCTTGGGCATTTATTCCTACTGATTACATTTTGAAGCTTGAACAACTGTCTGATATGCCCAAATTTCTTTGTATCTTTCAGGCAAAGACTGCCACCTAAAAATGTTTACTACTACCGCTGCCCGGACCATAGGAAGAATTACGTGATGTCCTTTGCATTTTGTTTTGACCGAGAAGAAGATATTTACCAGTTTGCTTACTGCTACCCATATACATACACTCGCTTTCAGCATTACCTTGACAGCCTGCAAAAGAGAAACATGGATTACTTCTTCCGGGAGCAGCTGGGTCAGAGTGTGGTAAGGCCCATTCAGAAACGGGAAAGCTGGGGGAGGAGCTTAGCACTGGTTTTTATAGAATGCAAATAATAGATATTGGTGCTTTGTAGACTATATGCTCTGGAAATTTTAAAAAATCATTGTTTTTTGTGTGTAATATTTTGCTACTATGGCCACCAGGAAGTCAAAGAATAGAATAAGGCAGATGCGTGTCCTTCTGAATGAAGCTGATAAAGCTCTCTAACAAAATACAAAAGTTCTGGTGAATCCCCAGAACTGTGAGATAAAAAGAAGGCTCTACTGGGTGTTACAAAAGGTGTGAAAGCATTTTATGGGTCTAAGCTTACGAGATGAAGAATAAATTTGCTTTTTAGTGAATTTTAACTTGACTGCAGTGTAGGTTAGCAGGTGGTGTGCAGTATGGTTGTGCTGTCCACAGTGTGTTCTATCTCTGCCATCTGTTAGTTCCCCAACCCTTCTTCCTTCCTCAGGTTTAGTTTTCTGGGTCTGGAGATTTCAGTCTTAAATTCTATATTAGTTTCCTATTGCTGACATAACAAATTGCCATGAACTTGATGGCTTGAAACAACACAAATTTATTATCTTACAGTTCAGGAAAAGTCTGAAATTGGCCTCTTTGGGCTAAAATCTAGATATCAACAGGTCTGTATTCCTTCTGGAGGCTCTAGGGGAGAACTCATTCCACTACCTCTCCCAGTTTCTAGAGGCTGCTTGCATTCCTTGGCTTGTGGTTCCCTTTCAGTCTTCAAAGTCAACATTGACTTATCAAGTCTTTCTCATGCTGCACCACTCTGATGCTGAATCTCCTGCCCTCCTCTTTCACTTATAAGAACACTTGTGATTACGTTGAGCTCACGCAGATTATCCAGGATAATATATCCATCTCAAGATCTTTAACTAAATCACATCTGTAAAGTCCCTTTTCTCATGTAAGGTAATATATTCACAGGTCCCGAGGATTAGGACTTGGACATTTTGGGAGAAGGGGTGCATTGTTCTGCCTACCACACTTTCCTACTGTCTTTTCCTCTTTTTCTCCCTGCCCATCCCAGGATCTAAAAGTGTCCTTCACATTGGATGCATAGGTTTTGTTCTCTGCGGTCAGAAATACTTCAGTTGCTAGTAAAGAATATCTTCCCTCTACTCTAATCTTCTTCCTAACAGTGCTTCTGATGGGTGCCATGTATATCTGGTGCCTATATCTTTTGAACTGAGAATTGGGACACATGGTGTATTAGTCAGCACGCTAGTAGGAAACAGATGGCAGCCTCACATTAGGATAATTTGAGGAGAGCTTAATAAATGGGCTGTTTACAAGGTGTGGGCACTGTGTACAGAAACCACGGGGTATAGTGCAGTTCCCTGGGGCTAGTAACAGCTCAGAGGGTGTGAAGGGATGAAATGGTTAACAGAACCCAATAGTAGAGAGTCATGCAGTGGGCCATCTTGAGTGGAACAGTGACCTTCAGTTGAGGAAAAAAGTTAGCCTGAGATGATCCCACAGGGAGGGAGCTGAGAAAAATAAATACATAGAGCTCATTCTCTTACTTCCCTCTGATCTACTGCTAGGGGTTCCTACTGGCCAACCCAATTGGAAATCAGAGGGCAAGAGAGCCCACTGAAGTAATCCATACAGATAAGTTTCCCTAAACAAAGAAAATGATGGAGAAGGGCAGAGAGTGGTTGTAGAGAGCCAAATAGAACATATTAGTCACACGTGGTCTGATCAACAATGTATTACTGGAAACAGTAGATTATTTCAGATGGAACTGTTGGAGAAATCCTGAGACGAATGTTTGCCAGACATATGACTTATGATATAAATTAAGAGAGAAAGAGTTTCATTCAATACTTGTGACTTTTTAAGTGTGGGATCTGTTCATTTCATTCTTGTGTCCACTGCAGCCCTCTCTTAGATTTATGCCAGGCAGAATGTAGGTGTACATTGAATGGCTATGGAGTAAATTATTGAATGAATGAAAGAATGAATTAAGATATATCTAGAGACAATGTGAAGAGCTAAGAGCATCAGAAAGCTGATAGGAGGAATAATAGGATAAGTTAAGCTTCCAATAACTAATATACAAAATACATACCTAAAATAACAGCCCATTAAATGAGATAGAAGTTTATTTCTCTTCCATATATAAATCTAGATGTAGGCAATCCAGAGCTGATAGTGTGGCTCTGCTCCTTGAAACTCTTAGGGAGTCAAGTTCTTCCAGCTTTCTGCCCTGCCATCCCTGGGATGTGGCTCTCAAACTCAATGTCAAATGTGGAATTCTGTCACATCCATGTTCCAGGCAGCAAGATTAAGAAAGTAGGCGGAGAAGGGAGAAGATACAGTATTGTGGCACTTTCACGTTTATCCCATTAGATAGAACTCATATCCACACTTAACTAAAAGAAGGATGAGAAATGAAGTCTTCATTCTGGGTGACCATGTTTCTAGCTAAAAATTAGTAGTCCTATAGATATGGAGGTGAATTAATATTGAAGGACATCCTGAAGTCTCTGCCATAAGAAGCTTGATTTATGTGTCCAGCTCTAATACCAAACTACTCATATGACCTTGAATGTTACTTCCCTTTTCTGGGGACAAGTTTTTCATCTATAAAATGAGAAAGTTGAAGTTGATAGGGGTTTTTAAATTATTCTTTGAGGAATTCCTCAGTTAGAATAAAATAATTCGAGACCGCTGTCCTACTTCAGACCCTGTGAGGGGTACTGTAGGGATATATAATGGAGTATACAAGTCATGGTGTACTTCCAGAAATGTATTCCATACCAGAGGAAATAAGACATTTAAAAAATATATATTATGTTTTTTAAAGTATATAATTAAGGATCCCATGAGTTGTTTAAAGAATTTATGGTCAGACTAAACACCATGGAGCAGATGGGCTTTACGCCGAGTCTTGAAAGATGGGTAGGATTACTGAATACAGAGTTGGCGAGAAGGTAGCCCAGAGAGCAAGAAACAACCTGAGTCATTGCATGATGATAGTTGGTCAGAAGTCTGGTTTGATTGGAATAGGGAACCTTCCTATTGGAAGATAAGGATAGACAGGAAGATTAGGACCAAACTCTGAAAAACCTTGATTGTCATATTAAAGAATTACGGCTGTATCCTTTATTCAGATTCAACACACAGACACTAGGTCAGGCCCTTTATATGTACTGTCTTACTTGTTTCTCACAACAGTTTTGTGGGGTAGGCAGAATTATCCCAGTTTGGGGATAAATAATCTAAGGCTAATAAGTTACTTGGCTAAAGCTACATGGCTCGTTCAGGACTAGGCCAATATTTAAACCCATGGCTTCTAATGCTGTGCCCTAGCACTTTGATGGACTCATTGCTCCTTTCCACATTGGACCTACTAAAATCAATAGTAGATTTTGAGAAAGGGATTATACCTTATCCAAAGCTACATCTTAAGAAAGTAAAGTTAGTGGAAGTGCAGGGTGTACCTCTGCTGGCTAAACCAGATGAGGGGAGCTCTGTGGGTTGGCTCCGTCCCCCTGGTCTGGGTCTCGAAGCAGATACCAGAGACATTAAGGCCTTCTGGCATACTCTTGCAGACAGGACAGTTCCTGGTTACCAGGGCGTTTGATATGGCTTGTGACTGAAGCCACCACTATAATTAGTTAATCCCTACTCCAATTTGGAGGGAGGATAATTACAAGTAGGAAGGCTAAACATGTCAACAGACAATTCTTAGAGAGAGCAGGCAGGAAGCAAGATTTTGAATTTCTAGTGCTGGAACTATTAATCACCATGGGCATAGCTGCTATTGCTACTAATTATATCATCCAAAATGGCATTTTATTTTGTTACTTACCAGTGGCCCTTTCTAACACCAGCAAACAAAATCCCTTTGTGCATACATCAAAGCCACAATCTGACATTTAAGTTAAATACATCATAGGAAAGATCTTTATTTTCTTGTTGTTATAACACTTTTATTGAGGTATAATTTACATACTATAACATTAACCCATTGTAAGGGTACAATTCTGTGATTTTTAGTAAGTGTATAGAGTTTTACAACTATCACCACAATCTAATTTTAGAACATTTCATCATCCCCAAAAGTTCCCTTGTAAATCCCCACTTCCACTCCCAGCCCTAGGCAACTATTCATCTGTTCTCTGACACTGTAAATCTGCCATTTCTGAACATTTCCTGTAGGTGGAATCATGCACTATTTAGTCGTCTTTTGCATTTAGCACCTTTCACATAGCATTACATTTTTGTGGTTCACTCACGTTGTAGCATCCATCAGTAGTCCATTCATTTTTAGTGCTGAATAGTATTCCATTGAAAATATATACCACACTTTCTTTTTCTGTTCTCCAGTTGATGGACATTTGGATTGTTTCCAGTTTGGGGCTATTATGAATAATGCTATTATGAACATTCATGTGCATATCTTTGAGTGGACATGTGATCACATTTCTCTTGGGTAGATTTCTAGGAATGTAATCATTGGGTCATATAAGTTCACATTCAACTTAAAAAAAACAAGAACCAAAAAACGTGCCAAGCTGCATTCCAAGTTAGTGCCATTTTGCATTCCTACCAATAAGGTAGGAGAGAGGGTTGTAGTTTCTCCATGTGCTTGCTAACACTTGGAATTACCTATATTTTTCATTACAGCTATTTTAGTGGGTATGTAGTGAAATCTCATTGTGGTTTTATTTTGTGCTGCCCTAGTAACTAGTTATGTTGATTATATTATAATGTGCTTATTTGCCATTCATATATCTTCTCTGCTGAAGATCTTCTCTGTTAGTTTAAACCTTTTATCCATTTATTTAAAAATTGGGTTGTGTTCTTATAATGAGTTTTGAGAGTTCTTTATTCTGAATGCAAGTCCTTTGTCAGATTCATGCTTTGCAAAATCCCCCCCTAATCTATACCTTTAATCTATACCTTAAACCTATACCTTAATCTATACCTTTTCATTCTCTTAACCATGACTTTTGAGGAATAGGAGTTTTTAATTTTGAAGTCCAGCTTACCAGTTTTTTCTCTTAGGGATCATGCTTTTGGAGTCTTATCTAAAAGCTGCCCATCTGAAGGCCACAAAGATTTTCTCCTATGTTTTCTTCTAAAATTTTTATAATTTCCACTGACATTTAAATCCGTGATCCATTCAGAAGTAATTTTTTATATATGGCATGAGGTAAGGGCCTTAAGTTCACTTTTTTTTGCATATAGATATCCAATTGTTGCAGCACCATTTGTTGAAAAGACTAACCTTTTACCCATGAACTATCTTGGCACCTTTCTCCAATGCCTCTACTCAGTTTTTCTTTTTTCTTTCCTATTTTCAAGGCTAAATTTTCAGGGAGTCAACCCTGTGTCTGTGTAGGTCAGCTATGATTGGACTGAGTTTGTGCTCATCCACTCTGAGTCTGTAAGGCTTCCATCCTCTGACAGTGGATTTGTGTGTGGGTATGGGGAGCACAAAGTTCGGGCAGTTTTCAAGTCTGACCTGGCTTTTACTTTCCCTTTTGTGTTGTGTTCCCTGTGTGCATATGTGAAGCCTCAAGGTTGTTCATGTGTGTGTTGCTGCTTTAGGCTTCTTCTCAGGTCTCTGATGAGCCTGCACCCAGTCTCAGCCAGCATGTTCTTGTCCCAGCTATGCAACTGTGGGCCCTTCTCACTTGCCCACAGACAATGCTGCTGGGTCTGGGCACTGCCTACTTCTCCAAATTAACTGAGTCCCTTTGACCATGACAGAGAAGCTGCCAACCCTCACAGCCTGTCCTGTCCTAGCATTCAGCAAGCCTGGGGGAAGATGGAACCAATCCAGGACAGAACATCATATATTCCCATTCTTACTACCTGAAGTTCAGCAGTTTTTAAAACATAATAGTTTTGAGATTGTTGTCAATTTGGTCAGTTTCCAAAACACTGAAATGGTTGTTTGTTTCAATTTTGTCCAGCTTTATATTTGTTTTTTGGGGATAGCATTTATCAATACTCTCATTCCAGCATAGCCAGAATTAGATTTTAACTGACTCACATGAGTTTTTAAATCATATAGCCCTTGTACTGTCAGACATAGTGAAATATTGCATTATTTTCAAATGTCATTGGACTAGAGGAACCATAACTCGTGTGTGTGTGTGTTTTGAAAGTATTAGATGGAGAGAGTGATTCCCATACTTAGGGATACTTGCCAAAAGGAAGTGTCTAACAAAGAAAATAGTCTGATAGTGTATTTTAGGGAATCACTAGAAAATCATTTATATGAGAATAATATTGTCTAGGCTCTACCACTGGCTAGCTCTATGACCTTGGGAAAAACATTTCTCTATGGGCCTTAGAAAGTCAGACCAGATTATTTCAAACATCCCTTCCAACTTCAACGTAAATTATGGTTCAAATGTTGATGACATCCTTTTGTATGTTCTAAGTCACTCATTAGCTTGTTGTAATGTTGCCTTTCAGTCTGCCCTTTATTTTATAACAATGGTAGTTATTGAGTGTTTAGCATGTGCCAGACCCAATGCTATGACTTTTATATGCATCCTTTCACTCAGTCCTCACAACACCCCTATTATATGGTTAGTACTATAATTGAATGCCTAACATGTAACCAGCTTGTCTAAGCTCTGGGGATACAGCAGTAAAAACAGGCATAAATACATGCCTTCATGGAGCTTACATTCTAGTAGAAAGAGACAGACAGTATTGGAGAAATTAAATCAGGAAAGGAAATACATTTTGGGGAGAAGCCTTCACTTAGAAGGAAGCATTTAAGCTCTGGGCTATAAGTATTGTCTTCTCCCATTTGCATTTTTAAAAGCTGAGATTCAGTGAGATTAAATAATTTGTCTATATCATGTAGCTGGGATTTGAAGCCACGCCTTTGTGGACCCCAAAGAATGGACTCTAAACCAATCCTGGATAAGGACGTATTCTGTTCACATATACAGTGATTTACTAAATTCTTCCAAAGCCATTCCTCAATACTACAAATATCTAGTAAACACCTTCTACCTGTCAGGCTCTATATTGGGTGCTGGAGACAGAAAGATGAATACAAAACGCACCCTGCCCCTAAGAAATACTCCATGTACTGGATGTCACAGACATAGAGGCTAATAATAGCAATGATGGTAACAAACTTGATGTAATAGAAGTACGAGGCAGAGGAAAGGCACAAGGGAGGAAATGAAGCATTAAGGAAAGAGGCATCTTGAATTGAGAATCAAAGCATGAATACAGAGGCTGAGACACCTGGTGAGCCCTGACTATTTAGTGTGGTTGCAAATGACAAGAGCACAGGGTCAGCAGAAGAAGAACAAGAGGAATGGTGACTGGGAAAGAATGAGAGGTGGGTGGAAGCTGCGTCAGGAGGGCTTTGAATGCCAAACTCAAGAATTTGGACTGTATCCTGAGGGCAGTGAGGAACCAAGCAGGAGGGAACATGATCATTGTGGCACTTAACCCTTCCATCTCCAGGCTGCCTCTGCTGATGGCAGCTGATCTAGAAGTCAGGTTAACTCCTGCCTGTCTGTCCAGTTGGCTTTCCTTTTCTCAGGCAGAGATATTTCACAGGACAAGAGCACTAGGAGGAAAACTTTACTACCAAGACACACGTATAGTGATGATAATGTCATAGAAATACCCAGAAAAGCTTGTCTCTTTGATCTTAACATTTCACACAATTTCAGAGTTGGCAAAGACTGTAGGGGTCACACTCAAATTTAACAAATATGTTAGGCATTTCCTATGGGCAAGGACCTAAACTGTATAGAACAGCATCTTCTCAACATTCGAGAAATAGGACTTTTCAACCACTATTCACATACCTCTTGAGGCAGCCTGAGCTCTATCCCGATGACAAATAAGTCATACCATCCCCAGAAGGAGCTGTCTCCCTGTAACCTCCTCTCTTTGGTTCTACCACCACCCTCTGGGCCCACCCTGCATGTACTTGCTCCTCTAGCTCCTGGACAGGCCTGCAAAGATAGCAAGACAGTGGCCACAGCCCCCTCATGAATCTTCCCTTCTCCAATCTAATCCCGTTCTTCCTCCTCTCCTCCCTCGTAATTCTACCTTTCTTCATATTCCATGGTTTCTAAACTCTGTACCTTCTTTGTTGTTCTCTAGACATGATCTAGGTTGTTAATTTCCTTCTTAAAATACCAGAACTGAATGTAAAACTCTGCAGGTGATCTAAGCATGCCACAGCAGAATAGAACCATTGCCTCTCTTGCTCTGGATCCTAGGTCGCTAGAAATGTAGCCAGAATTTACATTTGCTTTTTTAAACAATGAGGCCTTCATGTAGTAAATTTTTGTTATTGTTCTTTAAATAAAACTTATTTTTTATTTCTTGGATAGTCTTTTTTAAAATAAATTTTTATTTTGGAATAATTTTAGATTTTTAGAAAAGTTGAAAAGGTAATACATATAGAGAGTTCCAACATATACTTCACCCAGTTTTCTCTACTGTTAGCAGCTCAATATCAAAAAAACAAACAACCCAATCAAAAAGTGGGCAGAAGACCTAAATAGACATTTCTCCAAAGAAGATATACAGATGGCCAGCAAACACATGAAAAGATGCTCAACATCACTAATTATTAGAGAAATGCAAGTCAAAACTACAATGAAATATCACCCCACCCCAGTTAGAATAGTCATCATCAAAAAATCTACAAACAGTGCTGGAAATGGTGTGGAGGAAAGGGAACCCTCTTACGCTATTGGTGAGAATGTTAATTGATACAGCCACTATGGAGAACAGTATGGAGGTTCCTTAAAAAACTAAAAATAGAACTACCATGTGACCCAGCAATCCCACTACTGGACATATACCCTGAGAAAAACATAATTCAAAAAGACACATGCACCCCAGTGTTCACTGCAGCGCTGTTTACAATAGCCAGGACATGGAAGCAACCTAAATGTCTGTCAACAGAGGAGTGGATAAAGAAGATGTGGTACATATATACAATGGAATATTAGCCATTAAAAGGAATGAAATTGGGCCATTTGTAGAGACGTGGATGGACCTAGAGACTGTCATACAGAGTGAAGTTAGTCAGAAAGAGAAAAACAAATACTGTATATTAACGCATATATGTGGAATCTAGAAAAATGGTATAGATGATCTTATTTGCAAAGCAGAAATAGAGACACAGACATAGAGAACAAGTGTATGGATACCAGGGGGGAAAGAAGGGGGTGGGATGCATTGGGAGTTTGGAATTGACATATATACACTATTGATACTATGTATAAAATTGATGACTAATGAGAACATACTGTAGAGCAGGGGTCCCCAACCCCCGGGCCATGGACAAGTACTGGACTGCTGCCTGTTAGGAACTGGGCCACACAGCAGGAGGTGAGTGGCAGGCTAGCGAGCAAAGCTTCATCTGCCGCTCCCCATCGCTCACATTACCGCCTGAACCATCCCCCACCCAACCCCCCCACCCCGCATCCGTGGAAAAATTGTCATCCACAAAACTGGTCCCTGGTGCCCAAAAGGTTGGGGACCGCTGCTGTGTATCATAGGGAACTCAGTGCTCTGTGGTGACCTAAATGGGAAGGAAATCCAAAAAAGAGGGGATATATGTATATGTATAGCTGATTCATTTTGCTGTACAGTAGAAACTAACACAACATTGTAAAGCAACTATACTATAAAAACTAATTAAAAAAGAAGAAAGTTAAAAGATCACATATAACCATGAAACATTTGTCAAAACTAATAAATTAACATTGGTACATTACTATTAACTAAACTACAGAACTATATTCAAATTCTGTCACTTTTCCACTAATATCCTATTTTGGTCTCACAGGATACCACATTGGCCTATACTAATAGATTTTACAAGTATAATTGTGACCTCTTACATTTATCCTAAGTTTAAACTTATTGGTTTTAGTCCTTTGTTCTAGGTGATCATTTTGATTCTTGGATTCTCTTATCTGCAACATTAGTAACATCACTCAGAATGTTTAAAGAATATATTTTTTAAGAGTTAGTTTAAGGCAAGGATACAAGTGTTTATAACAGGATAAGACCTGAGACTAAGAACAGAGATCCATGTATATTACCAGATACTTCTGTGGAATGCCTGGTTTGGCATTTTTATTTCAATCCCTGAATTTGATTTTGCTACTAACCCCAGTAGCGTAAGTCACCTAAGTGAACAAGACTTTACTTGTCTCCAAGTCAACTCAATTAAATTCAATTTAGTTCAATTTAATTTAGAATCTCTTATGTACCACGTGCCATGACAGATCTAGAGATAAACAAAGTATAGTCCCTTCCCCCATTTCTCCATCTTGTCCATAAGGATCATATGTAAAGTTTTATGAAATGGCTAGTTCAAATACATGATGAGTGCGGGAGAACCATATGGCAAAGGACAATATTTAGAAAAAGGAGCAGTCTCTGGGGAAGGGCCTGGCTAGGTGGGGCTCTACAATGTGGACCCTGGGCAGTAGGAACTCCCACCAGGACTCCAACCCCTTCTTGTGAGACTGGCTCCCAGATCAGCAGAGTTACAGTGAGAATGGTCTGGTGGCAAAGGGAAGATTCTGAAAGCCATATCTTGAAAGATTTTCAAAATCTAAGCCAAACTAAGAATCTGGGAGTCAGACCCTCCCCCCCAAAAAAATGCAAAATCATAAAGCTGAAGTGAAGATAGAGAACATAGTATAATCAGACAAAGCCAGAAAGCTAGGTAAGGATGAAGAGGAGCATAGTGGATAAGTATAAGGAATTCTGGAAGAATATAAGATACAGAGCTTGACAGCTTCCACTACAATCCTTGTGTGGACCTGTGTGGAAAGGCCAGGATCTCAGAAAGGAGCTAGAGGTGACCGATGACCTTGTGGGCAAGAAACAAGAAACAGAAGGTAATACCACAGAAAAGAGGCTAGAGAGGCCAGCACGCTTCTGATCAGCATGATATCTTCAAAATTAGGTAGTCCCCTTCCATTCTTTCTCTTCCTTCTCCTTTTGTTCTTTCTTCCCCTTTGAAGTAAAACATCATGGAGTTGCAGCTGGCAACATGACCAAACAAATGTATGAAAAATAATTACATTTGGCTGAGTTTTAAATTGAGTAATTGTTGGAAGTCAGTAATCTCAATTATCAGTCCCTAATCTACCTCTCAGGAGAGTTCTGTGGACCCCCATGTGCACCAAACCTTGTTCTGATCAGACACTCTAAATTAAAAAAGCTTAGTGGTTTGGGCTCCCTTCCAGCAGGCCACTTCACAAGTCACCACTCTCTTGGCATAGTTTTTACTATTCCCTCCAAAAAGAGTCCAGATTAATTGAAGGCAGGTACATCCTCTCAGCATCTGGCTGAGGGGCTTCCAACCTACCCTACTGATGTAGGTGATCCTTCCACTCTAAACCTCAGCTCTTGGCAAACATGGACCTGAAGAGGAGACGTGGGGAATCTAGCTGGGTTCTCCCTCTGCTAGAACAAGTAGACACGTGTCTGCTATACCTCAAGCTGCAGAGGCTGACCCAGACTACCACACACCTGTTCCAAACCTGGGTTTCTCCAGTTCAGTGAATGCATCACTGTCATGCCTGTTGCCCATGTCAGAAACCTGTCCTGTTTAATTCCTTTTTATTCACTCACCACATACTATCTGTCACCAGGTATGATCAAGGCTACAACTCAATATCCTTAGAATCTATGTCTTCCTTATCTCTGCTGTGAGTGCCCTAGTTCAAACTATCTGGGTCTCTCAGGAAGTTACAACAGCTTCTTTAGCGTAAGAGCACAAGATGTGAGGTGAATAGCTTCCAGGCTTGCTCTCTCTCTCTCTCTCTCTCTCTCTCTCTCTCTCTCTCTCTCTCTCTCTCTCTCTCTCTCTCTCTCTCTCTCTCTTCTACTCACACAACTATGTCAGCATTACATGGCTGCCAGAAAGTCCCAGACCTCCTCCTAACCTTGTGTTTCCCCTCACTTCCTCACTGATTCGCTGGTACCTGAACAAGAGACAGAATAACCTCTCAGCTAGGTTGCCAGATGGCATCCTTCTTGCTGACAGATTTCTATTTTTAGATCACTCTTTCCCCTCCCTTTTAAAAAGACATCATATAAAAAGACATATTTTGAACTTTATGCTATCAGTCTATATAATCCACTACCACTTCTTATTGCTGTCATCTGCTCACTTCTTGGACACTTCCCTCAAACATGGAGGACTTTGGTTCGTAATTATCTTTTTCGCCACATTGCTGCCACCATGTTGAGTGATTTCAGTATCTGTGAAAACGACCCATTGAACACCTGGGCTCTGTTTAAGCTAAAATAACAAATTCTATCATGGTCTGCAAGATCCTGCATAATCTGACCTCTGCCTGCTTCTTCAGCTTCTCTCATACCCTCTTACTCTGCTGTCCATGCCCTAACCACGCTGGCCTTCCTACAGTTTTTTTCTGTGAGCCATGGATTCTCTCCCTCACTTGCATACACACCGGCCCTCTACCTGAAATGTCATTTCTCTGTGGTCCTTTGCCTAACTACTTCCTATTCTGCTTTCACTATCAACTTGAACATCACTTCCTCATGGAATTTTTCCCTGATGCACTGTTCCCCAGACTAGTTTGAGAGCCTGTTTCATGCATCTGTAATATACTGTTTCCTTTTAAAATGCTTATCACTCTTCTGGTTGTTCATTCAATATCTATCTTCTGGTCATAGATTTAGGGAATATTTTTGTATTTAAGGTACGTATAGGACTAGGGGCAGGTGGAGAATTTGTGCTGTTGCAGCCAAAATTCCTTCTTGCTACCCCTCTGTGTGGTCATATTTTGTTACGTCCTCTGAAGCACATTTCCATTTTGTTGAATCAGAGGTGTATAACATTAGGGCACAAGGTCATTTCTTTTATGTGAGTCATAGAATGTGAAAGCCAAGAAGAATCTTACGTGTCTCTAGTTCTGGGGTTTTAAAACCATGCTCCCTGTATCTCTAAGGAAAGATCTGGGCTCTGAACAGTACCTTAGGGGCCACTGAGGAGGGAGGGGAAAGAGGAGCTTCTAAGAAGTCAGGGCACTGGCCTCTCTTGCCTTCCCTTGCCATGCATAACAGTGCAGCCCCTACTTACTGGCCTTCCTCATAGACAGTTTTAAGAGAGGACTCAGCTGCTAACAATGTTTGCAAACTTATCCTTCTTTCTACAGCTGGAGACATTGGGGCCCAGAGAGGGGAAGTAACTTTCCTGAGTCACCCAGTGAGTTAGTGGGACAGCTCTAGGTGGAAGCCCAGCTGCTGACGCATAGGTTGTCCACTGCAGCCCACTGCTTCTCACTCCCAGACCTATCTGCAAGGTTTGCTTATTTGTCTACTCTTTCTGAAGACATTAACTGAGCACCTACAAGGCAATGAGAAGGAAATTAGATGCCTTAATCAGTAGTGTGAGCTACATGGGTTAGAACCCTGACTCTGCCACTCACTAACTGTGTAACCTCTGTGCCTCTGTTTCCTCATACATTAGTCCTCCTTTCAGTAGATATCCAGAGAAACCCATTATTCAGTCATAATTTAAGTAAAAAGGTCAGGAGGCCTAGAGCCATGGTAGGATTTGAATTTTGCTCTGCCCCTTAAATCTTTCATATGTCAGCTTCTCTAAGCCTCATCTGCAAACTAGGCATTGTGATTTAGCTTCAGGGTTTGGTCATGGCAAGAGGCTTCTAGTACATGTTAGATAACAGATGTGAAAGTGCCTCCTGAGTTGTTTGTTATTACTTGGATACAGTGCATTTGTAATACCATATTTCCCTTACCAGACTCTCAGCTCCCTGAAGGTATACAATTTGTCATATTAAAATGAGAACAGGTAACATTTAGAGTACTTACTACATACTAAGCATATTCTAGGTACTTTATTATCTCACTTAATCAGCTCAACAACCTTATAAAGCAGGTACAACTATTGTCCCCGTTTTGCAGATGAGGACACTGAGGCATACTACTCATAAGTGGTAATATCTGTATGGAAGAAACCAAGGTATAGGTGATTGGTGAGGAGTGGGAAAAGAACTTGTAGGAACATGGAAGAGGCCCCTAACTCAAACTGGGGAATCAGAAAGTACTGTATAGGTGAGGTACTATTTAAGGTCTCTTTTAAGACACTTAATGGGTGAGAAGGACTTTGGTGATGTGGTAGAGGGTACGAATTGGAAAGGTATCTAGAAGGTCATGCTCAAGATTGGCTGAACGCTGTGGAGAAGGAGGTTTGGGAGTGCAGAGAGGAAAGGCCTGGGTCTGTCAAAGGAAACAGTTTGGGGAAAGCTGTGGCTGGTGGTGGGTCCCAGCATAAGTCCCCAGTGCTAATGCCACTGCTTAGAGCTCCCTTGGGGATCATCCCTGCCTAGAATAAATCACCATCAATATAAAAAGGAAAAGAGAAGGGGGAAAAAAGGAATCAAAATCATCATCAACTAGTTCTGACATTATCTCTTGGCCATTCCTAAAAGACAAAAGTGTTACAATGACAGTGGTTGGAAACTCAGAAAAATGGTCACGGTGGGTGACTTCTTAAAGGCTCTCAGGGAAAAGAAAATAGAATCAGTTGCAGATCATTATTATCCGTTTTCTAACAAAAGTGTCCTGGTGCAGGGAGACTTGATAAATGAACTCGACATTTTCCTAGAATCCTATTTCCTAACATTCAGAAATATGGTTCCGGTGTTAAAAAAAAAAAACCAAATCACTGACTACAACTTTTGGCCTTTTTAAATTTATTGGCTTAAAGAAGGTCTCATAAAGGTAGGATTTCAAAGCAACTTGCAAAATGATTTTGATTCAGAGTCTGCAGTCTTACTTTCAAGAAGTTCACTTTGTATTCCTTTTGGTGACTGTGCCAACAACCAGTGATGGCTTGGGAACAATATGATGAGACATGTTGTTCACAGCCCATAGCAAGGATAAAGCACAGGCCTGGCAAAAGAGGGGTATGAGTCACCCCACACCATTGCAGTTGAAATTGGAAAATACAGGTGAGATTTGACTGATGGCCAGCCCCTGGCTAGAATCTGTGCTCCTTCTCCGAGCAAGCTGTTGAACTTCCGAGGGAGTCCTTTAGCTGGTACGGCTGAGGTTGCAGTAACCCTCTCCCAGGGCTCTGCTTGTCTCTGTAGGACTGTTACCAGAGGTAGGAGACGAGAGGTGGGAGGGAAACAGGTCATGAGCTGCCTGTCAGGGCCTCCCAGTGATTGGACATTCTCCCAGTGAGGCTGCTGCTGTGGTTGCCTTTAACACTGCTGACCGCTGCTTTCTCCCTTTCCTGCTCCCCTGTTCTCTTTTTTATTGGCCAGAAATTTCATTTAAATGTGCATTTATCTGTAAGAAGTAAAACTGTCAAATTCTTAGAAGAAAACATAGGAGTATATCTTTGTGATCTTAGGTTAGGCAATGGTTTCTTAGATATGACACCAAAAGCACAAGTAGCAAAAGGCAAATTGGATTTTATTAAAATTAAAAACGTGTGCTGCAAAGGATACCATCAAGAAAGTGAAAAGACAAGCTACAGAATGGGAGAAAATAAGTTCAAGTACGAAAAGCCCAATTTAAGTATGGGCAATGGATCTAAATAAACATTTCTCCAAAGAAGATAAATGGCCCATAAGGACATAAGGGAATACTCAACATCATTAGCCATCAGGGAAATGCAAGTCAAAACCACAGTGAGATATCACATCCCAACTTCTACACTGTCTGTAACAAAAGAAGACAGATAATAACAAGTGTTGGGGAGAATGAGGAGAAATTGAAACCCTCATACATTGCTGGTGGGAGTATAAAATGGTGTAGCTGCTGTGGAAAACATTTGGTAGTTCCTCAAAATGTTAAACATAGAGTTACTCCATTACCCAGCACTTCCACACCTAGGTCTATATTCAAGAGAACTGAAAGCTTATGTTCACACAACGACTTGTACATGAACATGTACGGCAGCATTATTCATCATAACCAAAGAGTAGAAACAACCAAATGCCCATCAACTGATGAATGGATAAATGTATTGTATATCCATACAGTGTATTATTATCCAGCCGTAAAAAGGAGTAGAGTACTGATACATGCTATAACATGGATTTTATTCCTCTTTGTGATTGTTCAGTTGCTGGGTTCACGGTAAATTCTCAAGAATTTTTTGTTGAATAGATATATTAATTCACATCTCTCTTTAAAGGAGAAACTGCTGAAAATGTTCAGATTCTTTCTTTGCCTTCCCAAAGAGATATCATTTCAGAAAAGGAAACATAAAAATCCCACCCTGTTTTCTTTACTGTGCCTTGGATTGGATTAATTTATTAAATGTTGGACTTTTTTCTAAATTATTTAACTTCATCCCCCAATATAATTTGATTTCTCTGGCTTATTTACCAAACTTTGGCAATAAAAGACAGTTATTTGCTAAAAAGAGAATAGAGGTATTCTCTTCTTCAAATTCTATTTTATAGGAAAGGTAGTTTCTACTGAATTTCCTACATTTAAAGTGGATAATAATAAGATATTATTATGCACTGCAGCCGTTCGAATTAGCCTTCTCTTTTTCATTCAATAATATTCATACATATTCAAAAGTTTCCTAACTTTGTCTATCTAGGTCAGCAGAATATTACCCAAGCTTGATATTGTTGGTCCAAGACATTTTACAGGAGTTGGGGGAAGATACATGGAGGGGACTTTTCATCTCTTTCTCTCATTCATGATGCCTGTACTGCAAGTGGTTGAAGTCATACAAGTTTAGACCTAGAAAGACCCTGAAAGATTAGTTTTCTAACACCTTCTTCTCCCAGCTGAGGAAGCTGAGGCCTAAAAACAGAATAGGTATGTAGTCTCTGAGAGTATGATCTTGACTTCCTGATCGGGACTCTTACGTTCTTTGCATTTCGACAAAGAAGAACGCCTTTAGTCATGTTATCTACCATTTTCTCCCCACACACTATGTGTCAGGCTCTGTTTTCACCTTGTCTCATGTAATCATGTCGTCTTTAGGACTAACGATACGTTGCTATTGTTATTTCCCTACACAGATGAAGAAACCAGGGCTCAGATTAACTTACTTGCCTGAGCTCACGTAACTAGCATGTGGTAGAACCAGGGTTTTGTACGCAGCTTTGTCTGACTTCAAAACATAGACTCTGTATTCTGCATGGAGCCTTTTACTGACTACTCTGTGTTACTGTGGGGATCTAATAGGACTGTGGAAGCACTCACTCGGAAGGGAGGCAGCCTTTACTCTCTGGAGTCCCCAGGGTTCCTTCTCAGGGCAAAGTTGCCTCTTGGGGCTCTGTTTTGCCTCCTTCCTGGCTTGCCTCGTGACCCAGCCTGCCTTCCTCTTCTCTGTGACTGTGATCCTACCCTTGTTCTCCTGGGCTTCCTGCCTTTAACTTACTTGGGGAGGCTGATTCAGTCCTTCTAGCTTCTCCACATCTTTGCCCCCAGAAACAAGGCCATAGGCCCTCTTCTGTTTTGGGTTTTCTGTTACACCCTGCAGGTACAGACTTGGGGAACAAGGTAGCAGATGAAGGTACAAGCAACAACGAGGCAAGGCTCTAGATTCTCTTGGTGTTTGTTCCTGTTCCTTCTTAGTTATCTCTGAGTGTGTGGAGCTCATCTGGCTGCCCTTCCCTTAGGTCCACCCTTTCTTAGGTCTAGGAAGGCCTCCTCCTCCAGGAACCTCCCTCTGTGCAATCTGAGGGCCTGAATATGGTCAGGAGGAATGATAGGTGTGTTTCCATATCTGAGATCTTCCACGGTACTGGAGCCTCCCACACGTAACTGGGTCTCTGCCCTCTCCAGCCCTGCTCTGCCCGGGAATGATCCTCTTTTGGTTATTTCCTCTCAGAACTGATGAGGTCCAACTTGGACAGACCATCACCTGTTGAGGGTGCCACAGAGATGGGGAGGGTGCTCCTATCCTGGGATGAGGAGTGTGGCTGAGGTTCCATGGAGTCACTTATAGAGGCCTAAGGATTTGTAATTTTGTGATAACGGATCTACACTTTCTTTGAAGGCTTGAAAGTACCACGCCCATGTGAGGAGGCATTATGATTAAATGCTATTAGTGGTGACAGTAGTGACGACAACAGTCACAGTAGTAACAACCACCATGCCACTCTCTCAAATGGAAAGAGAATGTAGAAGTTTTGGAGTCAGATCAGCATTTGAATCCCATCTTCACCACTAATTCATTACCAAATTAAGCAACTTATTTCACATTATTCAGCCTGTTTCTTCACCTGCACATTTTGGAAAAATAACCCTTTAATTTTCGTGGCATTTGTCAGGAGTGATGTAAAGCAAAGTTAAAATGTATTGAGCGCTTATATGTGTCACACAAAGTGAAAGCTAAGCTCTTGGTATGTAAATATCTTGTATAATTCTCACAACAACCTTTTGAGACATATTCTGTTACTCTGTCCCTTTTATAGATTGAGAAACTGATGTACAGAGAGGTTAATTAACTTGCCTAAGATCACATAGCTAGTAAGAGGTGGAGCTGGGACTTGGGATGTAAGCGTAAATAATGTTTCAAAAAGATCAGGTCTATAAAGCGTTGCCATATTGCCTGATACACATTAGTTTCTCAATTGGTAACTGTAACTTAACAGTATATTGAATTTCTAAAGAACTACACAAATGCAAAGTGTTTGTTTTTGTTATCTTTAAGACTTTGTCTCTTTCTGATCACTTAGTAAGCAGTGCCTAAAAAGCTGTGTTTACAAGAGAAGGGAGTGAGATTTGGTATTTATGTGCTTACTACTATCAAGGTGGACAGCCACATCTGATAATCTCGGCTCCAGCTGGTTTATTTTAGGAGGCCTAAATTATTCACTTGGAGTGTCTGGACTGATTACATTGACCACAGGAAAAAATGCCAGCACAGCCTCCCACTTCAGCTGGCTGTGGGCCAGGCTGGTCTCAGAGGAGAAGCAGCTTTCCTTGAGGTGGGGCCTCCTCATGCAGATGTCAGTGTGTGTGTTGGGGGAGAGAAAGGGGATATGTTATTGTCCCCAAGTTATGTGCTGTTCTGAAACCCCTAGAAGTCTCCTCAGGACAGAATTTACCGTCATATGGCGTATAACTAGTCTCTCGTCCAAGAGCAGAGCTTTTCCACAGCATCCCAGTGGGTGACTATCCAGGCTCTACAGACATGCATTAAGGCATGGGGAGCTCCCTACTCCCCACAGCAGCTGTTCCAACCTCAGACAGCTCATGTCTCCTGTTCTCCTTCTGTGGAGCCAGGGAAGGAGTCATTGGTGGACTTTTAAAGATACAGTCAAGGGGCCTGAAAGGCACACAGAGAAACTAGAATGGAAGGAAGAGCCTAGGGTTTTGTTTTGCTTTGTTTCTGGTTGTGGTGCGATTGTCATGTACGGGCCAGTGAGTGATGAAGTCAAACTAATTTTATATTAAGTACACTTGGGCTGCTCCGTGGAGGGTGGCAGAGAACATTGTTAGGGAGTTCTCTAACAAGTAAGACAGCAGTAAGAAAAATGAAAAAGTGATAAATTCACAAACAATCTTGGAGTTAAAATTCACAGAACCTGTGGTTAATTGAATATTATAGGTTAGGGAAGAGAGAAATCAAGCACTACATCTAGGTTTCTGGCTTTTCTGAGCTGGTGAATGGCAGAGCCACCAAAATGGGGAAGAAGGGGATTCTGGGGAACGTGTTATGTTCAGCCAGACCATTCAGTATCCAGAAATGTATAGCAAACTCACATGCATTTCTAAGAGGTTCAGTCGAGTCAGGAAGAACTTCCAAGCAACAGTTGGTATTGGAATCAGGTGGGTGACGACCTATAGCTTCTTCTCCCCTCAGTCCCTCACCACTCTCTGGGGCCTGCAAGCATGCTCCAGTCTCTAGGAGAAGAGGTGGTAAGGATCTGAGGTGGGGCTTTCCAGGTTTAGGTGGAGACTGACCTTGTATTCCAAGAAAGGCACTGTGACCAACTCTGACTCCATTGGCGTGTAGGGATCAGGGCCTCACTTCAGGTGTGTGTTCTAGCCTAAAACAGCAAGATCCCAACTGTAGGGAAGACTACGTCTGCTTCTGTACTCCCTGCCTTGTCAGGACTGGCCCAGGAACTGAGCACGGCTAACCTTCCAGGTGGAAACAGCAGTGCCTGCAGAATCGGAGTGGGGACGGGGGGAGGCAGGGGCTAATAGCTTTTGCCTCTTTCTGCTGTCCCGCTTGGTAACTTCATCCTAGATTTGCTGCTTACTTGGTGTGCTTTGGTGTAACTGCAGCTCCTCAGCTTGCCGTGTGGGAAAAGACAAAGCCTGCGATCCTGGTGGAGGGATGAAAGAATGACTAGAGCTAAATAGGCAGAACTGCCTCTACATTGTCTTCCCAGAATCCCCAGTTCCTAAATCCATACTTTTGGGGGTCCCTGAAACACTTGTAGCCTGTGGGCAAAAGCATTATTTGTAGTTTCCACAGGATAATCGCTCTATTCACTGCCCTGATCCCTCTCTGGAAGTTGCTGTGTATCCATCATGTCCATTCATTTGTTCTTTAAATTATTTAACTCAATATGTATTGAGCTCCTATCATATGTCAATCACTACCCTATATACATGATACAGAGGTAGCAGTTGTGAGTAAAACAGACATGGTCTCTGCCCTCGTAGAGTCTAAAGTTTAGTTGTATGGTGGACGGCCAGAGCGGATGACTGGATGCCGAAGGGATCCATAAGGGTTTTTCTGGAGGCAGAGAGAGGCAGGTTAAAAATGGATAGGGACTTCGCATCCATTGAAAGCCTAATGTAAGCCAGGTGCTCTAACTGAGTTACGTGTATTATTCCACTTAAACTCCCAATAACTCCATGAGGTAATATTACCCTATGTTAAAAATAGGAAACGGAGCATCAGAGAAATATTAATTTCTTAATATTACATTGCTGCTGAGCACTGATGTAACTCAGGCTGATCTGACGCTAAGCCCTGTGATACTTCCACTGCATCACACCACTCTTCTACACGTCATCCAAGAAAGTCCACGTTATGTGCTCTGGGCTGACTGATCTACCATGGCTCTAAACTAAGGTTATGCCACCTGAGGTTCAAGGATGGGTTTTAAGGGATGCTCAAATTCCGCAACCCTAGATGCCGAACGTTGCATATGTATGTAGAGGATCTGTAATGTCCACCAGATTTCCAAAGGTGGCTGTGACCCTGTATACATCAAGAACTGCTACCTATCCCATTCTAAGCTTCTTCCTCTTCCTCTTATGTCCACCTGCACGTGGCTGTTTGTCATTGAAGAGACAGTGTAATATGTCTTAAAGACCTTGGAACTGCCATATAGGAGTTCTTGACACCAGACCCAGCCATGCCGCTGACGTGCAGCGGGCCTTTTGCAAGTCTCTTCTTCACGGTGAGGCTTGCCTGTCAGGACACTGTGAGCCACGTGTGGTCCTGAGGACAGTGTCTCCCAGCTGGACTGCAAGACACGTTGCAGGCGTCGGGCACTTGGCAGACTCCAAGTGGCAGTGTGCAGAGTGACAGGCGCTGAGACCGACGGTGGCAGCTGGGAAGGCAGATCCCTGCTGTCAGGGCTCACTGAGAGGCCTGCTTGCCCAGTCCCTGTAGGGCATGACTAATTCTATCAGACCCTGAATCCTTGGGTGGACAGCCTTTTAGGTCACCTCCTCCACCCTTCCACCCAATAGGAGCCAGGAGATAGGCCCCTTGGTGCTGAGTCTGTCACCTGTGTCTTTAACGTGACTGTGGCCCCAGTTGGAATGTGCTTTCTTCCTCTTGCAATGTCAAAATGCCTGAGTTCTCAAGTGACTGAATCAGTACTAAATATTTAATGCACAAAGTCAGCCTTCCTGGGGCCTTTGATCTGAAACTTCTTAAAAACATCTTAAAAGCCCTTCAGAAACTGGTTAGTATTTCATCACAGTCACTTAAAATAGATATATTTTATCAAAACATCCTGTCAGAAACCCTGGAGGCAGGATGACTAACCCCCAGCGATTCTGACAACACTGCTTCCCCACGTTAGGCAGCCAGTGTCTCTGGACAGCCCCGCCTACACACGGAGGGCACAGCTGTCACCAGCATCCCCGACGGCTCCAAAGCAGCAAGCAGAAGAGGCAGCAGGCTTGCCAGAAGCCTTGGGAGGCTGCATCGATAACACCCCCGTGAAGGGAATGAACATTTATGGAGAGTTTGCCACACGCCAGGCCCTTACCTGGGCTTCTTACTTGTTGAATCTTAGGGAATCTTCACAACAGTCCCGTGAGGTGGGTGGTGGACTTTCTATTCTATCAATTCGGAGACTGAGGCTCAGGGGCATACGTGACTTGTTCAAGGTCACAGAGCGGAATTAAGATTACAACCAGGTCTAGCTCAAAAGCCTGTTTTTCTTTCTTTCTTTCTTTTTTCTCCCCCATTGAGATTGATCCTTTCACTGAGGACTCTCAGTTGTTTCTTTTTTAAAAAAGAAAAGGTAACATTTAATAAAATTATATAACTAGTACATGCTAACACAGAAAAGGATAAGGAAGAAAGTAGAAATCACTTGAAATCCTACCATCTAGATAACTATTCATAATTATCTCTTGAATGATGACTGTATTTATTTATTGATATTTGCCACATTCCAATAGTTTCTTTATTAGTCACGCAATACAACTTTCTCAATGCCCTACCTTCCCCCAGTGTTAGGGGAGAAATGAGGGAAGAGAAGTGTGTCATGCCCCTTTCCTCCAATGCCAACCTGAGGGGGTGAAATCAATTCCCAGAAAACCCCCCCACAATGAAGAGCTAAAGTAGGCCCCAGAGTGGGGCAGAGGGTTCTGTCCTATTTCAGCCACTGGCCTAAGGAAGGCTACTTTGGTGAATCCCTGCCCTCCTAGACTCCCACGGCTGGTGTTGGGATCAATAAAACAATGAGATGGAAGTTTTCGTAAACTGGAAAGTATAGTACAGATGAAGGGAAATGTTAGAAACAAAGCCTGTGAGAAGTAAGGTGTCTCCACACCCCTGGGTAGAGCGACCATATATATCTCACTTAGTATGCCTGTCAACTCAACATAATTATTAGTACTGTTCTCTTACACTCAAAAAAGTGTCCTGACTTAGGTGATAAGTTTGAGGACCAGCTGACATATTGGTCATATATGATTATTTACCTCCAAAAGAGAGGATGACAGAGCAATCAGAGAGGTTCCTTGTAGGATGGGGCTGTGTGTAGGCTGGCAGGGCAGCTAGAGTTTAGAAGGCTTGGATGAGTGGGCATTTTGTTAGTAGACAACATGTAGGAATGAAAGATATGAGGTGGCTGCCCAGCGTGGGGAGGACACATGGGAGAGAAGGTGTACAGTGGTCACTCAGTGAGAATCTGGCCTGCCAGCCATGTTCCAGTGGAGGGCAGGTTTGGAGATAACATTTGGAGGCATTTAGTACTGAGCTCTGTTCCAGGATACCAGACATCCCTCATAGATTATTTTAACAACCTTTTAACTTGTCTCTCCACTTCCACCCTCTCTTCTCTCCAATTTATTTTCCACAAACCCCAGAGGGATCTTATAAAACCCAAACCTGGTCTTCAGTGTTCCATGCAATTCTCAATTCTCCATTTTTCTTGGTGGATAAAAAGCTAAACTCCTTTACAGATTATGCAAAGTCCGTCATGATCTTGCCCCTGCCAGTACACGCTAGCTTCACTTTTCGTAATCTTGACCTCTGAATTTGTGATCCAGGAATAATAATGGCTTACATTTATTGAACATTTACAATGTTCCAGGCACTGTTCCAATCATTTTATGTATACTAACTCTCTTAATCTTAACAACTCTATGAGGTAGGTACTATATGAGCAGCCCCATCATTTTACATAAGGGGAAAATGAGGCACAAGAGGAAAAGATACTAACTGGCAAAGTAAGATTGGAAGCCAAAGAAGTTTTGGCTCCAAAACCTGTGCTCTTAACCATAACATTATACTGCCTCTTGGTCTAAAGCATTTCTCTTGTACTTCATGCTATTCCTTCTGCCTGCAATGCCCTCTACCACCAGTCTGCTCAGAGGACTGCTAATCTAGGGTTCAGGGAACCATTTTCAGTTAGTCACCAGAGTGAGAGCATCCTTATTTGACAGAATTCCCTCCCATTCCATTAAATAAAAAATTTATTCAGCTCAGTGCAGCCCTGGGCTGGACACGTGAGGATAGGGAGGAAGGATGGGATGACACAGGTTAAGGAAGACCCTTCCTCAAGCATCTTTTATTGCATTAGGGGCAAGACTTTTAACACTTTTACTGTTGTCCAAATGTGTGGGCCCAACAATAAGAGCAATATAATGTAAAAGAAGACAAGATGGGAGTTGACCAGGTAATCTGAGATGGCTTGCTAGAGAATGTGGGGCATAAATTCGATCTCAAATGATGATAGAATAATTAATTTTTAAGTTGTAAGGGTTACATAGGAGTTATATACTTCCAAGCTGGGAAACTGAACCTCGGAAAGAGAAGAGATTCAATTCACCCAGCTGTCAAGTGGCCGGTCCAAGTGCCCTAGCTCCCAGCTTTAGTGTCCGGTGCTGCCTCCCCATGTAAGCAATTAGGATATCGCTGAGTAGCTGGAAGGGGCAAGAACTTCCCAGAGGGGTTGCAGTTGAGGAGCAGCAAAGGGAATGCGGGAGAGGTAGGGACAGGTGTAGGATATAGCATGGACAGTGAAGTGGGGAGACTCGGAAAGATCTTCTGTGGGAGAGATGGAGCCTAAACCTTCTTAAATTGGAGGGTTGCCTTGATACGGTGAAGCCGCCTCCCTTTCAACTCTGTAAAATAAAGGGTTCCTCAAAGCGTGTCTGTTCTGTCGTTATTTTCTGGATCATCAAGACTCTCAGTGCCCTTTAGAAAAGCTTCTTCCTCTGCCACAACTGGCTTCTCATTAGAATTCCTGGACATTTCTCAGTGTTGCTAAGTGCACTGTGATGAACCCATGATGAGTAATGAAGAGACTGAGCTTCCTGCAGTCACATTCTGTGGAGGTTCCCTGGACACCCCCAAGATACCACAACAAGTCATATCACCACAGGCATGTCATCTCCAAATACTTATGTTTGTTTTCTGTGCTGTCTTACCTTCTCTAACTCCACCAAAGGGGCTCCTGGATCCTTCACTCTGGGAGTTACATTAGAAGTGGGGACAAATGCTTATACTGAAAGAGCAAATGGAATAATGGAATTTTGAGCTCAAGTCAGGAATACTTCCTGCTTATGGATAACGTGGCACTTCCTCAATGGCACCAGCAACCACAAGTTTTGAGTATAGGCCTCCGGAAATAGGTGTGTTTTCTAGAGCTATGAGTTCAGATTATCCTTTAAGAGTAAGTTGAACCCCCCCCATATATATATTTTTTTAATTAATGAATTTATTTATTTTTGGCTGTGTTGGGTCTTCGTTTCTGTGCGAGGGCTTTCTCTAGTTGTGGCGAGCGGGGGCCACTCTTCATTGCAGTGCGTGGGCCTCTCACTATCGCGGCCTCTCTTGTTGTGGAGCACAGGCTCCAGACGTGCAGGCTCAGTAGTTGTGGCGCACGGGCTCTAGTTGCTCCGCGGCATGTGGGATCTTCCCAGACCAGGGCTCGAACCCGTGTCTCCTGCATTGGCAGGCAGATTCTCAACCACTGCGCCACCAGGGAAGCCCCCCCCCCCCGCAATTTTTTTCTTCCGAATAAGAACTGCATGCTGTTAAGTACCTAGCACAGTGCCTGGTATATAGGAGACTCTTAGCAGATGTTTATTTTCTCCCTTATAGCACTCCCTCACAACCTTCTCATAGTTGTGTCTTTTGGTCTTCATCTCCCCCTTTCTTCTCTCTCCCTGTCTCTGATTCTTAACCTGGGTTCAAGTCTTGGCTCTGCCCATACCCATTCCCATCTCTCCAAATATTCCCATAACAGTTTATTTGGACTGCAAGATAAAAAGCAGTGCTCATCAAACTTCTTGCTTCAAACTCTTTCCGGTCTTATTTCTCTCCATTCCCACCAGGGTTGCTTATGTCCATCCATCCCAAACCTCTAACTGTGCTCAAAGGACAATGTAAACTTCGCACGTATAATTGTGGGCCTTTGTATAAGTGGTCCATTTGCCTTTTTTCACAGGTCAACCACTCTAAGAATTCCTACTTATACTTAATGATCTAGATCAAATGTCCCTGGTGCTTGAAGCCTTCACTGACTGCTTGAGCATAGTTGGGCCCTCTTTCCTCTTTACTTCCCTCAGTGCTTTGTGCTTCCCTCTCATCTAGCATTTTATGCCCAATATCATCCTTGCCCCACTCTCCTCCTATTCGATTATGAACTAATTGTGGGCAAAGGCTGGGTCTAATTCATCACTATATCCCCAGTGCCCAGCCTAGGGCCTGGCATAGGTGAGCTATTTCCTATACGTTTATGGGAAGACATATTAGGAACTATGAGTCATTCATTGAGTACCTGCTCTGGGCCAGCTTTAGGAGAGATAGTTTTTATATGGCATTTCATTTTATTCATAGTCTTTATATGGCATTTCATTTCATTCAGTCCACTCAGTCTGATGCTCTCTTCAATGCATTGTCCCTCTTATATGCCCGTCATACCTGTAATGCCACAGGAAACCCTCAGTCAGTACTTTGTCTCTAGAGCATCTGTTTTCTGACTCTATTTATGGGAATGCATTTGTCCAACAATAGGAGTCTCCTGCCAGTTGGATTTGTTTAGCTCATGTTGAGAGTGGAGAAAACCCCAGACACTGGACAGTAAGAGCTCTGCCAAGAAAACTATCATTTCATATGGAGGTTCCCACATAATGGTGTGGGTGTCATGCTGAGTGAGGGAGGTATACTAAAAGGAGATCCAGCCCCTGAGACACTGTGGAAATGAGATGTTAGTCTCTTAAGTTGGTGCAAAGTAGCACACATTTTAAATGATGGCAAAAGGGACTCATCAGACTGTTCAGAGACTCTGGAATTTCATCAGACTTGGTGAAAAGCCAGAGTCCCAGGGGGAAGCTAGAAAGATGGGTGTCTGCCCATATCGGGCTCCAAGAACTCTGTAGGGAACCAGGTGATGGATCTTATTTAGGCTGTATAACTAATGGGACTGATGGGCAGGTTTTGAACAGAGAGGACTGAGGTGACTCCCAGTGATTATTTCAACAGAATTCAGTAGTACTAGGCACTAGATATGAACCTGGCTGTCAGGGGAAGGAGAAACATAGTTGACATCAGTTGTGTCTACCTTCAAAGAAAGCCTCCAGTTGAGTGTGGGAGGCAAGACTCACACATTGGTAACTATGATGAAAGATGAGAATGGCCGTGCTGTGAGTCACTGGTTTGGTGCTGTTGCAGTTCATGGAGGGGAGGAGAGTTACTCCTACTGAGCCAAAGGGTTGTTTGCAGACAAAACTCCTCAATATGTAAAAAGCTCCTAACATGGTACTAAATGCATAGTAGGTGGTCAACAAACATGCATTCTCTTCTTTTATTTTTCTTCCCATATTAAATCTTCAACTTTATTTTTAATGCTTCATTAATTCATTATCTGTGTTTTTATCCCCCTTGTAGGGCAAAGACTGTGCTTTTGTGATAGGGAAATAAGCAGGAAGTGGCCTAGCTTCAGACCATGCTAGACCTAGGCCAAGACTGAATGGAAAAGGAGGCAGGTCTTAATCCAACCAAGCCTTTGTTTACCTGGTCTGTGAACAAACTCAACAAAGCGTCTTCCATGCATCTATGCATAAACATTACAGAAGCCTATTTTTATTTCTAAAATTCGTTTCCTGACTAGAGTGGGAGTTAAACTTTATATTTCCTTTGATGTTCAATACCAAATGGCTTATGGGAGCCCAGGCAGAGTGGTTTCAAATAAGCATTTTAATGTAGAATAAAGGTCAACGTGCTGGAATTTGAAACCATTAATCCTTTTGCTCTTAAGGAAGACTGTACTTTAACAGAATAAATAACAGATTAAATAATAAGAGTTCTTGAAATTCCAACTAGAAAAATTACACATTACATTGTCGAGAACTGAAACCAGTGAGACCTTAATGTTCTCTCTCTCACTCTTCTATTTTAGGTTGCCAAGATTTAGAAGGTAAAGAGAAATTGTTCTCTTAGTTTTCTATTATTTTGAAGGTAGAGAGAATGTTTGAGTTACTGAAGGTTAAGGGATCAATTATATTGGAAAATAAGCCCTTAGTTTTATGGGTGGAACAAGTGCATCACCATAGCCTGGAGAACAGAAACTCCATGCTAATTATTTCAAGTTGCAGTAAGCAAAGCCCCAGAAAGGGACAGAGAAAACCATCAAAGTAGGTCAACAAACTCTGCCTAAGGTATTACCCCAGGTGGCCAAGGCCTAGATCAGGTACTACCTCCCCTAAGAAGGCTCCTGTCCCTTCTCAGTCAGTGGTTTTGACTCTTGCCTAAGAACTTGCATAGAAAGCTATTTACACATCTATTTTTCCTGGTGTTTCCATGATTGTTACCATATCTGTCTTCCCCTTTCTCAATTATACACAAGATGTGAGTTCCTTGTTAATAAGAAGAAATACATTGATTGTACTCTATGTTCCAGACATTATACTAAGCACCTTAAACACAGTGTTTAATGTAATCTTTACCACAGCTCTATAGGGTAGAGATGATTATCTCATTTTATAGATGAAGAAACAGAATTAAGGAAGCCAGACAACACGCCCCAGGTAGGATAGTGGTAGAGTCAAACTTCCAGTCTGGGTCTGTGGAGGCCATGTTGTGGGGATTCTGACATACCGCACACCAGAAGTTTGAATTTATCCTGAGGGCAGTGGGGTATCATTGATGGTTTAAGCCAAGAGAGTGATATGGTCAAACTTAAATTTGAGAACTCTCTAGCAGAAGAGAATGGTATGGGAATACAAATGAGAAGTCTACTACAGTAATTTTGGCTAGAGATGAGGGAATTACCACAACAGTGAGGGTTGAGTTATTAAAAAGAGATATTCAGGAGTTAGAATTGGGAGGGCTTGGTAACCAGTGGGCTATGGAAAGAGGATTAGGGCTGGAGTCAAGGAGAAGTGATCTCTGGTTTGGGAGCCTGGGTAAATTGTGATGCCACCATGATGGGAAGCATAGCTCAACACAAAGATGGTCACTGAGAGGACCTTCCTACCAAAGAACCAGATCAGATAGAACGTTAGAATCTTCTTGCCCGGTCCCTGATTGTTCATAGTTTCCTGCAGCTGCATTCAAATATTCCCATTTTATAGGTGAGAATACTAAAGAACAATAGTTAGGGGGCCTCTCCAGCTTCTTCTGACCTATAATAAGGGCTAAATAACTACTTTTCAACTGAGGGTTTCAAGTTGATGTTAGCCACTTTGAGATGCCATGATTTGATGATTCATGTTGTAACTTCTGACACTTTGGTTCCTCCTTGGACTCTCCGGGGGTTGACGGGAAAGGGGAGGAGAATACAAAAACTGGGAATCATAGGCCACTGAAGCCTCTTTGAAGAAAGCAGATGTGTGTTATGCTTGAAAGAGAAAGCAATATTTTTAAGGAATATACTTAGTGCAATTTAGATTCTAAACTTATCAATCAACTGACTTGTTCTAGATGATGCAGTTGGTAAGTGACAGAGCCCAGCACTCAACTCTGAGCTTTTGTCTCTCAGCCTTGTGTTCTTTTCACTTCACTGTACCTGACTTCTATTACTCCTAAATTTCCTGCATTTCACACCAGCTTGAAAAACTAACTGTGCTTCCAAGCCTCAAAATTGTTTTCTGTTCTTTGTGATATCTACAGTAAGGATTTTACACCAGGCCACAAATAGGCAAAAGTGAACTGCGCACATATAACCAAATTTTTCAATAACCTCCCAAAATGTGTATTGGTTATAAGTACCTGAGACATTCTTGAGCTAGAAGAGTCTTTAAAGCCATCTAATCCAAATTTCCTTTACAAAGGGAATAGCTAAGTTTCAAATAGTTTAAATAAATGACTTGCACTATGATACTTTTCTACCATGTATCAAGGCCAGCATCTAAATGCTGGACTCTTTCTTATTCAAAGCAACAGAAAAAAATGTAGACAAAGATCAGCTTCCTCATTTTACATATTCAAAAACTGAGTCTTATTAATATACTTATTAACTCAATCAAAAGCCACTTACTGAGTTTCCACTGTATGCTGGAGGCTGAAGTTACAGCAGTGAATAAGAAAGATGGGATCTCTGGTTTTCCATAGCTCTCAGTCTAGCAGGGAAGATGGCATAACATACTTAATCACAGTGGAGTAACGTGTGCTATGATAGACTATGTCCAGAAAGGGAATCACCCGGTCAGGGAGGTCTCCCTGAGGAAGTGATGCTCCAACACAGTATGGTGGTTAAAAACATGGACTCTGGAGCCAGACTTCCTAGGTTGGAATCCTCAACCTGCCGCTTACTAGCTGTGTGACCCTGGGCAAGTTGCATAACTTCTCTGGGTCTTGGTGTCCCCATCTGTGAAATAGGAATAATAATAGTACCTACCTTGTAGAGCTCTGATGAAGATGAAATTACTTAATATTTATAAATCAGTTAGTACTTGGCACATGGTAACCGTGGTATAGGGATTGTAAAATAAAATTGAAAAGAAACTGAGATCCAAATTATGAGTAGAAGTTAACTAGAGAAACAGGAAGGCAGAAAAGTGTTCCTGACAGAGAACACTATGTGCAGACTGAGGAAAGAGAGTCTATTTCTAGGAAGTGAAAGAAGACAAGCATGGCTCAAGTGGAATGAACCCTGTTAATGCTGCAAAGAGGTCGAGGGGGTTAAGGGTCTTGTAGATCATATTAGAGTTTATCCCAAAACAGTGTAGGTTCAAGGAAGGATTTAAAGCACAGAGAGTCGTGATCATATTTGGGTCTTGGATAGTCTTTCAGGCTGCTTTGTGGGATATGGATTCAGTGGGTGTAGGATGAGGTGCAGAAATCTAGTGAGAGAGAACGTGAGTCAGGGTCAAGGGCAAGATAGCACCCAGGCTTCCTGCCTTCCGTGCTGGGGCTTTTTCCACACTGCACAGCATTTTTTCTAATGTGTTTTGATGGAGGCATGTCATGCCAAATGCATTTTCTTCACTTCTGCACATTTTCAGTGCTTACCCTTTGAGCTGCATCCCCTTCATTAAGTGAATGTCCTGTTCCCCTGACCAAGGATGTAATTACCAAAGGAGAGATCAGATTAAAATTGAGTTTCTCTAATGGGCCATTTGTTTGGAAGGAAGCCTGAAGGTATTTCTGAGGACTTTAATCAAAGGGGAAAAAAGCCAATAGAACTTCTGTGATGATGATGATTATTAGGGCAATTGAACTCCAGGCACAGCCAGCTTCTGTATCGGTGAGTCATCGCTTGCTTTTCTGAGGCCTTTAATTGGATGCAATTTGTTTTCCTCTGTTGTCTAGACTGTCAGGGATGGAAGGGACCTTAAAGGTCATCTAGTACAACTCCACAACAAAGCTTGAGCCCTGGCTCTAGCATTTTCATCAGTAGGTCATCCAGTCCCTACTCACACACCTGGACAGGGAACTCATTACCTCTCTATGATAGGGCACCTATGAAAGGAAGCTCCTCCTTTTACGGAAGTGAACTCCATCTCTGGGTCCCATGTGTCTGTCCTGGTTCTGCTTCTGGGATATGTGGGGCTTATCTGCCTCCTCTGCCCCAGAAGAAAGATCTTGAGGCAGCTGCTGTGTTCCCCTGAGCCTCCTCTTCTGCAACTGTCTTCTCAAGTGTGTGACCTTATGTATTATTAATGGTAAGGACAGAGTACTGTAACAAAAGAAACCCAACAGTACAGTGACTTAAAGAACAATGAAGTTTATTTCTCATTCACAGATTGGTTCTAAATTGAGCAGTCTAGGTTGGTAGCCAGCTCTACTCCCCACAGTTATTCAGGAACCCATGTTCCTACCAATGCCCTGATCCACCTTCACCTAGGGCATTGGTGTTATCTGCACAGTCAAATTCAGCCCCCCTCAGGTTTTAACTGGTGGAAAGAGGAAAAAGAGGAGAGAGGGAAAGCTCACGCCTTAAGGCTTAGGCCTGAAGTGACACATATCACTTTTATTTACATTTCACTGGTCAGAAATTAGTCACATGGCTAGATTTCACTGCAGTGGAAATGTCCATAGGAAATGTGGTCTAACCATATGCCCAAGAAGAATTGGAGAAGATATTTAGGGAGACTTCTACCAGTCCCCACTATAGAAATGAGGGGCTTCTGTGAGATCAGGTGGGCATATTGTAGCTTGGATGGGCCCCTCATTTCTATTGCCAGTTTCATTCTCTTTGGCTCTTCCTATGGCCTGTTCCAAAAAATGAATGTAGTGGAGAGTGCAGAGCATTTGAATGCAGACACCCCAGAGCCATTTTTATTAACTGAGCTCTTGAACGAGTCATTTAACTTCTCTAAGTTTCTGTTTCTTCATTTATGAAACTGGGAGAAAAATTCCTATCCCACGAGCTCTTATGAAGGTAGGAAGAGATAACTGATGCAATTACATTTTTAAAAATGCAGATAAACATGAAATAGTTTGGCTTCAATCTTCAAACTATTGGCTTTAACCTTTCTCTGACTACCCAAACTAAAGTGTTTTTTCTTTCTTTGGATCACCCAAAGCAGTTGATTATCTACTACCATTTCAAACAGAAACCTACTGTGAAGGGCTCTTAAGACAGAGTCTTTTGCTTTACAGCCGTTTGCAATCTATTTGTGGAAACAAATGGAAGAGTTTGATGGTGACCAATATTAGTAAGAGTAGCAACCGTGATGGCAATATTCATCATTGGTGGCAATATCCATTTATCAAGCAGTTCACTATGTGCCAGCCTCTGTGCCAAGTGCTTTTTATAAAGCACCTGATTGATTTTTGTATTATTCCTGTGAAGTAGGCATTTCATCCCCATTTTATGGATGAGAAACCTCAAGCTCAGAGACTTTAAGTACCCTGGCCAGGATCTTAGAGGTGGCAAAAAGGCAGACCCCGGATTTCAGTTTAAGACTAAGAACTCTTTTTCTTGAGTTAAGAAGATCCATCAGGGCTTCCCTGGTGGCGCAGTGGTTGAGAGTCCGCCTGCCGATGCAGGAGACACGGGTTCGTGCCCCGGTCCGGGAAGATCCCACGTGTCGCGGAGCAGCTGGGCCCGTGAGCTATGGCCGCTGAGCCTGCGAGTCTGGAGCCTGTGCTCCGATTCATGGGGCAGATCATGTGCAGTTTTGTTTCATTATTGGCTCACTCAGCAAACATTTACAGAGTACTTGTATGCTGGGCACTATTCTAAACACTGGAAAGATGGTGTCCAATAGGTCATCTTACCTGCCGACCCATCTCATTCTTAAAAGAGAAAACAGAAGCCATATGGTGAGAACTACCTAAAAATTTACCAACCTACTTGCATGTGTATCCACACGCCGCCTTTCCTTCTCTCAGAATGGAAACACACTCTTGCTAACCTAAAGCAAACCTCCTATATTCTAGACCCTATCTGGTCCCTACAGGTATCCCTTTTTCATCTATGTCTTAAACTCATCACTTTCTGGATTTGCCTATAGTCAAACAACTAAGCCATAGTATTTCCTCTCTTTAGTTGATAGATAGATAGAGATAGAGATAGAGATAGAGATAGACGGAGAAGGAGAGGGAGAGGGAAAGGGAGAGAGAGAGAGATCCTCCCCTGACCTCACATTTCCCTCTGGCTACAACCTATTACTCTGCCCCACTGTATAGATAAACTTCTCCAGTGAATTATCTATACAGTTGGCCCCCCCGTATCTGCGTGTACCACATCCGTGAATTCAACCAACTTCAGATCAAAAATACTTGAAAAAGATTTCAGAAAGTTCCAAAAAGCAAAATTTGAATTTGTCATGCACCAGCAACTATTTATATAACATTTACATAGCATTTACACTGTATTAGGTATTATATGTTATCTAGAGATGATTTAAAGTATATAGGAGGATGTGCGTAGGTTACATGCAAATGCTACACCATTTTATATAAGGGACTTATATAAAATCCATCTGTGGATTTTGGTATCTGTGGTGGGGAGGCGGGGGCGGGACCTGGAACAATCCCCCACAGATACTGAGGGATGACTACATTCATTCTTTCCACTCCCTCACCGTGCATCCCTCTTCTCAGTCCATTCAGGTTGAGCTTCCATCTCCAATGTTCCTCCGAAGTAGCCTTTATCAAGATCATCCTAGACCAGCATCCTGCCAATTCTAATGATTATTTCTCTGTTTTCATGTTCCTAGACCTCCCAGCAGCATTTCACACAATTAACTCATAACCTGTTAAAGTGCTTTCTTCTCTAGGATAAGACAGCACACTCCCTTGGTCGTCCTCCTCCTTCTCTTCTTCATTCTCCTCTTTAGTGGCCACTCTCAGAATCTTTTGACGGCTCCTTCCCTACTGTACTTTGAATGTTGAAGTACTCTGGCCACTCTGCCTTCTTCTCTTCTCTTCGTTTCTCTTCTCTAGCTATGCTTATTCTCCAGGTACTCCAATTCATTCCCATAGCTTTAAATGTCAACTCTACGCTAATGAGTTTTATAACTACATTTTCAGCCTTAACTTCTCCTAAACTCTAGACTAGTATAATCTAACTGCCTACAAATCATCTATATCCTGATGTCTAATAGGCTTGTCAAAATGAATACATTCAAGACAGAAGCTCAAGTCCTCTCCATCATAGTAAATGGCCTCAGGTAAAAACCTTTTGTCTTCCCCTCAGATCTCACATACAGTCCTTTAGGAGTCTTGCCAGCTCTATCTTTAATATACATCCCAATCCAGTCACTTTCCTCTGTTTCCTCTGCCATAATCCTAGTCCAAGTCACTGTTACATCTTGCTTGGAATACTAAAAGAGCCATTGACTGATCTCCCTGTTTCTTGCCCTCTAGCATTCATTCTCCACACAGCAGGTAGATCATGTCACTCCTTGCTTAAAACCTTTCAGTGGCTTCCATTGTAACTGGAATAAAATCTAAAGTCCTTACAGTGGCCAGTAAGGCCCTATGGTTCCTGACCTCTGCCTATTTCTCTCACCTCTTCCTCCTCCACTCAGTCACTAAGGTCTAGCTTCTGTGATTGTCTTACACAAACATGGAAAGTTCCTTCCTCTCTCCAAGACTTGGCACTCTTCCCGTAGCGGAATTTTCATCACTCAGGTCTTAGTTAAGGTCATCTCCACAGAGAGTATTTTCCTGATAATTCCAGTGAAAATACACCACCCTGTCACTATCACATGATGCCATTTAATTTTCTTCATGGGATATATCAGTAGCTGAAATTATCTCATTTAATTTTTGTTTACTCATTTAATACTGTTTTCTCCTGCTGGAATGTAAACTCCTTGGGAGCAGGGCCTTTGTTTTGTCCATTAGTATATCCCCAGCACCCAATATAATGCCCAGCACTTAGTAAATGCTTAATAAATATGTGTAGACTGACCAATTGGATCTCTGCTCTCAAGGCCTTCAGTGTAATGAGAGTAACTGGTGACCACATAGTATGACTTGTGCTGTGACAGAGGGAAGCCCAGGAGTTGTGGGAGGCCAAAAGAAACACTGGAAAAAACAGGGGCATTAGATGAGGTGAAACTGGAACTAAAGTTTGAAGGATAAGTTGGATTTAGCCAGGTGAAGAGTGGAGGAAGAAGAGCACATATGGGCGCACAGTAGGCATGTGTGGTGCATGACTGACCGGGGCTGGAGTAATGGAGAAGGGAGAGTTGCACAATAGCTAGTTTAGGAAGAACCTAATGTGGTGGGCTCAGAACTGAAATCTAAGTTTAAATGGGGAGCCAAGTGAACAAGCCTCATGACTGTCTTTTGTGGCTCAAATTATGTTTGAAAATTTGTATATTTTTTAAACTTTTTATATCAAGACAGTTCCTTAGTTGCATGTTTTTTTTTCCCCTCGATCACATTACAGAACATGGATTGTATAAATGTTGGAATTACATACATGTACCTGACCTAATTTTACACATGAAATCTATCCTATACTACAGAACTAACCTACTGAGAGTTTCTGTAGTAAATACATAATTGTCTAGTATCTTAATAAATACATATAAATTTTGTTATAAATAAAATTTTTTATGAGTTCATAAAAAGTGTTTTATCATCATAAATAAGTCATATATCCTAGTGTTTCTAGTATAAATAAGTGGTTATGACCTGAGTAATGGACTTTGGAAAGACATGCAGTTTCTTGAGGCATTAATATTATTCTGGGTACTTACTACATGACCAAATGTGGGTCTGCATAAATACCTGCATGAATAAGGTATTTGCCTTTCATATACCATTGGCAATTTTAAATGGAGATAACTCCTCCAAACAACATAACCTGCATGTGGACATGCATGTATTAAGATATATGGTCATAGCAAATACTTCTGCTACATTATAATGCTATAACAGATACATGTCAAAGTGCAATAAGCATTGTGCAGGGAGGGAATAGTTCTGCCCTAGAATATCCAGGAAGTTTTTGAAGAGGAAGCAGCATTTGAATTAGCTTTGAAGAATGAGGAGGAATTTTCCAGACAGCAAAAGAAGAAAATGTCATCTTAAGCAGTGGGAATGTCACATTTAAAGGTAAAAGTGTGAAAGTACAAGGGATGTTCCAGGAACTCTTGAGTACACTGTGGCCGGAAGACAGGTGGGGAAGAGGTGGATATGAGAGTGGAAAGTTTTGTTAGGATCAGGACAGGAGGGCCTCGAAGGACATGCCAATCCATTTAAACTTTACCCTGTAGGCTCCATTGAAATCTGAAGGATTTCCAGAATCTGTGTTGAGAAATAATGGAGAGTATCAGGAGATTGGGCCCTTACCCTGGCAGAGCCTCTGCCTCTGCCTCTGAGTTACTGCTCTCTGGGCCTCCACACCCTCATCTGTCAAAAGAGAGGGTTGGACCAGATGGTCTCTAAAAAGTCCCTCCTGTGAAATTTCTTAGGCTAAGTAAGTGGTCCCATATTTTTGGTCAGGGAGTGAACAGAGTTAGTCTATCAACACGCTGAAAGACAGAATTGCTGCTTTCAAGCTAAATTGCCCCTGGGACACTCATTTCTATGCTGACCTCTGAGGCCAGTGGAGCCAGCAGTAATGAGATATCTATGTGGGCAGGCCTCCTCCCCTTCACCTGCCCAGTCCCATGCCTGGAAGTGCCTCAGTGAAGAGTTATGAAGGTGTTCTAAATTGAATTCCCCTCTCTCTTATCTCACACTTTATCCAGATGCTAGAGATTTCTTAACATGGCTGGGAAAAGATAGCGCAGCATCATCTGTCCCAGCCACAGGCACTTAGTATTGACCAACAGGTTTGTAGCAAAGGTGGAACATTTGCCTCTAAAGGAGATTGCTTAAGGCAGCCTTCTTGCTGTCTTAGGAGAGACTTGTTTTGTCTTTCATGCTTCTATTTGTTATCAACCTTATCCTGTGGTCTTTGAAATATTCTCTTCCAGAAGTGGGAGACCTCAGACCCTCCTCACGCTGTTCGTCTAGGCATTTAATCAGCATATATACATAAAGGGTCTTTCCTGTACCAGACACTGTGTTAGATAATGAGGATAAGAAAGAAGTCAGACACAACGTGTACCCACAAGGAGCCCCCACTTTGGTGAAGGGGGTGGAAACATACCTAGATAGTTAGGCATCAGTTGTTAGTTATTACAGAGTAGAAGATATTTATCCACTAAACTGTATGCAGTGAGTAAGAAAAGTCCCTGTCCTCAAGTAGCTCATAGACTCATCTTTAAAACGATAGGAATGGGCTCTATTTTAAGTGTTTATATACAGCATTCAGAGGATATACACATTTTATCTCTTGGGACAGGGGAGTGAGAGGGAGTATCAGCAAAGTCTTTATGGAGAGGGTAATATCTGAGTTAAATCTTGAAAAATAAACAGGCTTTTTTACCAGGCTGTCTTAAGGGCATGGTGGGGAGACAGCATGTAGAAAGGGAAACTAAGAACATTCTAAACGGAGTGCTTAACATGAGAAAAACCCAGACATATGAAACAATCTGGTGTATCCTAGGAACCACATTAGGATCCCTGAGTATGGCTTCATTTTAGTCTTTTAAAATGGTTGTGTTTTATCCTGTAAACTTGCTAAACTCACTTAGTAGTTCATGTAGCTCTTCTGTATATTCTCTCAGGTTTTTCACATATATAATACTTACTTTATGGCCCAGAGTATGTTCTATCATGGTAAATATTCTGCACGCATTTAAGAAAACGTATATTCCACTATTGTTGGGTGGAGTATTTAAAATCTATTAGGTCAAGTTGGTTGACAGTGCTGTTCAAGTCTTATATATCATTCCTGATTTTCTGTGTATCCTATCAGTTATTGAGAGAGGAGTATTGAAATCTATGACTGTGTGGATTTGTTCAATTCTATCAGTTTTAGCTTCATGCACTTTTGAAGCTCTGGTATTAGATGCATAAATAATTAGTGTTGTTATGCCCTCTTAATGAACTGACACCTTTATCATTATGAAATTACCTTTTTTCCCCCAGTGATATTCTTTGCTCTGAAGTCTGCTGTGTCTGATGTTGATATAGTCACTCGAGCTTTTATTTCTGTAGGTCACATATACTTGGATTTTTGCTTTGTTATCCAATCTGGCGATCTCTGCTTTTTAAATTACTGTGTTTATATGGCTTATATTTAACATGATTACTGATACGGTAAGTTTAAATCTATCATTTTGCTTTCTGTTTTCTATTTGTCCCATGTATTCTTTGTTCCTTTTTTTCTCTTCCACTGCCTTCTTTTGAAGTATTTTGGAGTAGTTTTTTGAATATATATATTTTTGGTTTCCCTTTTATCCTTTTTGTTGACTTATTAGCTGTAACTCTACTGTGTTATTTTTGCGGTTGATTTAGGGATTATATTATACGTCTTTAACTATCACAGACTACCTTCAAGTGACATTATACTACTTCATATGTAGTATAAGAAACTTACAATAGTATATTTCCATTTTTCTGCTTCTAGCCTTTGTGATATTGTTGACATTCATTTTACTTTTTTACATGTCTTGTAAACCCCACACTATATTATAATTTGTTTAAACAGTGAATTATCTTTTAAAGTTGTTTAAATAATAAGAGATATCCTTAAATATTTATCCATATGACTACCATTTCTGATGCTCGTAATTTCTTTGTGGTACATCCACATTTCCATATGGTATCATTTTCCTTCTACCCGAAGGACTTCCTTTAACATTTCTTAGACTGTGGGTCTGCTAGTAATAAATTATTTTAGCTTACTATGTCTGAAAAACCATAATTTTGCCATAGTTTTGAAAGATATTTTTGGTAGAAAAAAATTCTACCTTGAAAGTTTTTCCTTTCTGTACTTCAAAGAGGTTGATCCATCATCTTCTCACCTGCATTGTTTCCAAGGAGAAAACTATTTTCATGTTTACCTTTGTTTCTCTATACTTCATGTGTTTTTTCCCCCTCTGGCTGCTTTCAAGATTTTTTCTTTATCACTGATTTCGGACAATTTGATTATGATGTGCCTTGGTGTAGGTTTTTTTTTTTTTTTTCCCAATGTTTCTTTTACTTGGGGGTTCATTGAGTCTCTTGAATTCAGCAGGTTTATAGTTTTCATCAAATTTGGAAAAATTTCACTCGTTATTTTTTTAGATTTTTTTTCTCTCCATGTTAGGATTATTGAAACTGTCCCACAGCTCACTGATGCTTTGTTAATTGTGGATAGGGGGTCTTTTTCCTCTGTGTGTTTCTTTGGATAGCTTTTATTGCTATGTCTTCAAATTCACCAATCTTTTCGTCTCCAGGGTCTAATATGTCATTATTTCCACCTAAAGCATTTTTTAATCTCAGATATTGTAGGTTTTATCTATAAAAGTTCAATTCGTTCCTTTTTAATCTTTTTTGTGTCCCTTCCTAACTTCTGGAACACATAGAATATAGTTATAATAACTTTTTAAATGTCTTTTTCTGCTAATGCTAACATTTGTACCAGTTCTGGGTCTACTTTGATATGACATTTTTTTCTTACCATGGGATGTATTTTTCTACTTTTTTGCATGCATTTTTTAATTAGATGGAAGACATTGATTAGATGGCAGAATTTTACCCTGTTGGGTATGGTCATCTTTGTATTCCTATAAATGTTCTTAATCTTTCTTCTGGGATGCAGTTTAAGTTACATGGATACAGTTTGTCCTTTCAGGTCTTGCTCTTGAATTCACTAGGTGGGACCAGAGAAGTATTTGGTCTAAGGTTAATTATTCCACACTACTCAGACAAGTCCCTTCTGAGTATTCTACCCAAATGCCTGTGAATTATGAGGTTTTCCAGTTTAGCTGGTGGATAGGCCCTGTTTATAGCCCCTTGTGAGTATCAGGCACTGTTCCCACTAATCCTCTCAGGTGGTGGTGGTGTTGTTTTTGTTTGTTTGTTTTCTGCAGCCTTAGTTTTCTTACATTTGTGTGCTGATAAGTATCCTGCTGAATACTCAAGGGGAACCCGTGACAAATCTCCAGGGAATATTTTCCCTCAGCCCTTCCCTCTCCAATTCTGTGACCTGTAAACTCTAGCCACTTTAGTCTTTCCAGACTTTCAGCTTTGTCTCCTGAACACACGGAGTTTGCCAGAGATTTCTTGGGTTTTACTCCCTGTGTCAGGTCCTGGAAACTCTCAAGGTGTAAGCTGGAGCAATGCTACAGCTCACTGCATTGGTTTCCTATCTCATAGCAATCACTGTTCTTCATTGCCTGGTGTCCAATGTCTCAAAAACCATTTTTTCATATATTTCATCTGATTTTTCAGTTGTTTCATGTGGAGGGTAAATTCATTCCCTATTATCCTATCTCAGCCAGAAGTGGAAGTCCTCCCAAATTCTTTACTATGGCATTATAAGCCCCTCCAGATGTAGACTTTAGTTACCTCTTTATCCTCAACTCCCTCATGCACACCATCCACAGTGAAATGCTGTCGATACCAGGTTGTGGCACATTTCTGTGTTCCCTCTGCCCACAAGGCCTTCTCCACGTCCTACCTCCTTCTTCTGAGTAACTCCTACTCACTGTTCTAGACACAGTTCAGGCATTAGAAACCCCTTCCATTTTTTTCACCCTCCACCCCTAGGTCAGGTTATGAGCTTGGCCTCTCCCTATCAGAATTGGTTTTGCATGTCTCAAATTGTGTTTCATGAAGTATAGATAGGTGTTATAAGATAGTAGAGAGCTATTTGGAAAACGTTAGGTTAAACACTGTCAAGCAGTTTTTTACTTCAAGTCTTTTCAGAACGTAATGTGCATTATGAGTCTCCAAGAGGAGATATGATAGACAGATAAGAAAACTGAGGCTCAAAGAGATTTTATTCTTTTTAAGTAAGAAAAATCATACTAGCCAAGGCCTTATTGTGCAGTGGATAGACTGGAATGTGCCAGAGAACTTTCCTACACAGAATCCAGTGTAGCAGAAAGAGAGATACATTTTTAGTCCTAAACTGCCTATAATTCATTGTGTGACCTTGGGCAAATTACTTTCTCACTCTGACAAATACTTTCTCACATCTTAAAAATGGTAGTAGAATGTACCACAATGTTCATTGCAGCACTATTTACAATAGCCAGGACATGGAAGCAACCTAAATGTCCATCAACAGAGGAATGGATAAAGATGTGGCACATATATACAATGGAATATTACTCAGCCATAAAAAGGAATGAAATTGAGTTATTTGTAGTGAGGTGGATAGACCTAGAGTCTGTCATACAGAGTGAAGTAAGTCAGAAAGAGAAAAACAAATACCGTATGCTAACGCACATATATGGAACCTAAAAAAACGGTACCAATGAACCTAATGGCAGGGCAGAAATAAAGATGAAGACGTAGAGAACAGACTTGAGGATGCACGGCGGGAAGGGGAAGCTGGGACAAAGTGAGAGAGTAGCATTGACATATATATGCTATTAAATGTAAAATGGATGGCTAGTGAGAAGCTGCTGCATAGCACAGGGAGATCAGCTCGATGCTTTGTGACAACCTAGAGGGGTGGGATGGGGAGGGTGGGAGGGAGACTCAAGAGGGCAGGGATATGGGGATATATGTATACATATAGCTGATTCACTTTGTTGTACAGCAGAAACTAACACACCATTGTAAAGCAATTATACTCCAATAAAGATATTTTTAAAAAAATGGTGGTAGAGGTTAGACTTCATGAGGTTAGACTTGATCTTCAACCTCTAATCCTCTACCCTTCCATGATTGCTCCAGCCTTCCCGAGCTCGTTCTGTGGTGAATTCCTACAGCCTCCCAAAATACTTTGCCAGTTGTCATCTTGTTGTACATTTCTCCTAAATGACCTAGTAGAACAGTCTTGCCTCAGCTCTGAGAGAATCTACTTCTCTTCTGACATGCCTTGAATATAACAGAGTCCTAATAAATATAATACATCTTTAGTCTTTCTTTGCTATATTCTCTGGTTCTATAACTAGTCCTAGGTCAGAACCTTGGGGATCTTTCTAGACTCCACCTCTCCCTCATTACCTATTTATATGGTTAACAAGTTTGACTCTGGTTGCTTCTACTCCCTACATACCTCTTCAATCAATCCCCTTATTCTCTACCCCTAAAAATATAGGTATTATTATTATTCCTCTTATTGTACTTGAAATAATAAAAGGAAACTGGGGCACAAGACATTAATTTGCCCAGGAACTCACAGCTAGTAAATGGCTGAACTTTGACTAAAACCTAGGTTCTAATATACCTGCTTTCTCAATTAACGTTTGCTTGCTGATTGATGAATAAATGAATGAATGAATTGATATATGAAATTAACTTGAATTTCCAACATTTCCACTATTTCTTTACTTGAAAGAAACTTAGGATAAGTTTTCCCTATAATTTTGCTTTGCTGAGTTACACAATAATCTTAACTCTGAAAAATGAGCAAGGTCCTTTTGACCCCTGTGGGATGCCTGAGCTGTCAGTGAGCTCTTACCAATATCTCTGTACATGCTGAAAATCTCCCCTAGAACCTCCTTGTCCTTGTTTCCCTTTGAATGTCTATAAACCTGGAAGCAGCCTCAAGTCAGAGCCTAACAAAACAGACCATTCTCAACTGCTTCTCCTCAACGCTCTAGGTTGTTATGTGCCCCATTTTTTACCCAAAATTGGGACAGTTTACCTAGATGACAACATAAGCAGAATTTTAGTTTTTAAAAAAGTATTAGAGGGCTTCCCTGGTGGCACAGTGGTTGAGAGTCCGTCTGCCGATGCAGGGGACATGGGTTCGTGCCCTGGTCCAGAAAGATCCCACATGCCGTGGAGTGGCTGGGCCTTTGAGCCACAGCCACTGAGCCTGCACATCCGGAGCCTGTGCTCCGCAACGGGAGAGGCCACAACAGTGAGAGGCCTGTGTACCGCAAAAAAATAAAAAATAAAAAAAAATTAAAATTAAAAAAAAAAAAAGTATTAGAATGTACTGGGCTTCGATGTGAATAAGAAAAAAATAGCTAAAATTTGTTACTACACTGAAAGCAATTTCAATCTCAGGAATGTAATTATTGATGAGTAACTTTATTCCAAAATAACATCTGTCAAAGATGGCACAAAAAAAGAGAACTACAGGCCAGTATCACTGATGAACATAGAAGCAAAGATCCTCAACAAAATACTAGCAAACAGAATCATACACCATGATCAAGTGGGGTTTATCCAAGGAATGCAAGGATTCTTCAATATACGCAAATCAATCAATGTGATACACCATATTAACAAATTGAAGGAAAAAAAACATATCATCTCAATAGGTGCAGAAAAAGCTTTCAACAAAATTCAACACCCATTTATGATAAAAACCCTCCAGAAAGTGGGCATAGAGGGAACTTACCTCAACATAATAAAGGCCATATATGACAAACCCCCAGCCAACATCGTTCTCAATGGTGAAAAACTGAAACCATTTCCACTAACATCAGGAATAAGACAAGGTTGCCCACTCTCACCACTATTATTCAACATAGTTTTGGAAGTTTTAGCCACAGCAATTAGAAATGAAAAAGAAATAAAAGGAATCCAAATCAGAAAAGAAGAAGTAAAACTGTCACTGTTTGCAGATGACATGATACTATACACAGAGAATCCTAAAGATGCTACCAGAAAACTACTAGAGCTAGTCAATGAATTTGGTAAAGTAGCAGGATACAAAATTAGCGCACAGAAATCTCCTGCATTCCTATACAGTAATGATGAAAAATCTGAAAGAGAAATTAAGGAAACACTCCCATTTACCATTGCAACAAAAAGAATAAAATACCTAGGAATAAACCTACCTAAGGAGACAAAAGACCTATATGCAGAAAACTATAAGACACTGATGACAGAAATTAAAGATGAAACAAACAGGTGGAGAGATATACCACATTCTTGGATTGGAAGAATCAACACTGTGAAAATGACTGTACTACCCAAAGCAATCTACAGATTCAATGCAATCCCTATCAAACTACCAATGACATTTTTCACAGACCTAGAACAAAAGATTTCACAATATGTATGGAAATACAAAAGACCCCGAATAGCCAAAGCAGTCTTGAGAAAGAAAAACGGAGCTGCAGGAATCAGGCTCCCTGACTTCAGACTATACTACAAAGCTACAGTAATCCAGACAGTATGGTACTGACACAAAAACAGAACTATAGATAAATGAAACAGAATAGAAAGCCTAGAGATAAACCCATGCACATGTAGTCACCTTCTCTTTGGTAGAGGAGGCAAGAATATGCCATCGAGAAAAGACAGTCTCTTCAATAAGTGGTGCTGGGAAAACTGAACAGCTACATGTAAAAGAATGAAATTAGAACACTCCCTAACACCATACACAAAAATAAACTCAAAATGGATTAAAGATATAAATGTAAGGGCAGACACTATCAAACTCTTAGAGGAAAACATAGGCAGAACACTCTATGACATACATCACAACAAGATCCTTTTTGACCCACCTCCTAGAGTAATGGAAATAAAAACAAAAATAAACAAATGGGACCTAATGAAACTTAAAAGCTTTGCACAGCAAAGGAAACCGTAAACAAGATGAAAAGACAACCCTCAGAATGGGAGAAAATATTTGCAAATGAAGAAACTGACAAAGCATTAATCTCCAAAACATACAAACAGCACATGCAGCTCAATATCAAAAAACAAACAACCCAATCCAAAAATGGGCAGAAGATCTAAATAACCATTTCTCCAAAGAAGACATACAGATTGTCAACAAACACATGAAAGGATGGTGAACATCACTCATCATTAGAGAAATGCAAATCAAAAGTACAATGAGGTATCACCTCACAGTAGTCAGAATGGCCATCATCAAAAAATCTCCAAACAATAAATGCTGGAGAAGGTGTGGAGAAAAGGGAACCCTCTTGCACTGTTGGTGAGAATGTAAATTGATATAGCCACTATGGAGAACAGTATGGAGGTTCCTTAAAAAACTAAAAATAGAACTACCATATGACCCAGCAATTCCACTACTGGACATGTACCCTGAGAAAACCATAATTCAAAAAGAATTGTACCACAATATACCACATGTACCACGATGTTCATTGCAGCTCTATTTACAATAGCCAGGACATGGAAGCAACCTAAGTGTCCATCGACAGATGAATGGATAAAGAAGATGTGGCACATATATTCAATGGAATATTCCTCAGCCATAAAAAGAAACGAAATTGAGTTATTTGTAGTGAGGTGGATGAACCTAGAGACTGTCATACAGACTGAAGTAAGTCAGAACGAGAAAAACAAATACCATATGCTAACATATATATGGAATCTAAAAACAAAAAAAAATGTTTCTGAAGAACGTAGGGGTAGGACAGGAATAAAGACAGATGTAGAGAATGGACATGAGGACACGGGGCGGGGTAAGGGTAAGCTGGGATGAAGTGAGAGAGTGGCATGGATGTATATACACTACCAAATGTAAAATAAATAGCTAGTAGGAAGCAGCCGCATAGCACAGGGAGATCAGCTTGTTGCTTTGTGTCCACCTAGAGGGGTGGGATAGGGAGGGTGGGAGGGAGAGTCAAGAGGGAGGAGATATGGGGATATATGTATATGTATAGCTGATTCACTTTGTTATACAGCAGAAACTAATACAACATTTTAAAGCAATTATACTCTAATAAAGATGTTAAAAAAGAAAAAATATAAAGAATAGCTATGGAGGTGTAAAAAAAAGTACAACTGATCACACTTATATTAAAAAAAGAAAGAAAATCAAATTTATGTTTTTTACTCTGTCACTCATCTGTAAAGCCCCATTCTAATCCCTTAGCTAGGTACCACAGCCCTGTCTTCTAGCCCCTATCTATCTCTCCAGTCTTATTCCCTACTGCTTCTCCTCTTATATTTTACCCTCCTGTCATAGTGAACTGATTCTCAGGTCCTGAACATGACTTTCTACCTTCTCAACATGTCATCTTCTCTACCTGGATGGTTCTTTACTACTTATCCACCTACTGAAATCTTTTCCATCCTTCAAAACCTTGATCAGGTGTCAACTCTTTTCTAGAGTCTTTCTTGGCTCCCACCTACACCACAAGATAAAGTTGACCACTCTTCTGTGTATAAACACCCTTATTATTCCATCTATCACACTGCTTTCTATTTTTTTGACTTCATTTATGTCTTATTATATATTCCTAGGAAGGAATAAGCTCAGTGCTTGACACATTTGGAGTTCAGGGTAACTCTGACCCAAACCAATATTGGTAGAGGTCTTTGTGCTTCAGATTAGAAGGGACCTTGGAGGACACTCAGAGCCTTTGCTTCCTTCATTTACTGCTGAGGAAACAGTAATTTGCCCAAGACCACATTGTATATTTGATGGCATTTTTCCATTGTTGGGTAAATCCTTCTCTTTTCCAAACTGGGGAATTCAACATTCCTTTTTACAAGAGCTTTTAATGTTGTTGTTGTTTTCATATTCTATACTAACATAGGAGTTAAGAGCATGAACTTTGAAGCCATATATACTGAGTCTGAATACCACCTGTACTACTCACTATTGAGAAACTGGTACATGGTATATATTTTTTCTGTTCCTCGCTTGTCTCCTCTAGACAGTAAGGATATCTCATAGTACTATTGTGAGGAATAAGTTAGTTACACCTTTAATGTCCTTAGAACAGGGAACAACACATAGAATGCACTTAATAAATGTTTCCTATCATCTGCAGAAATAGGGAGAGGAAGGAATCAGGTTTAGCTTGGATTTCTAATACAGAAACATGATTAGGAAGCATCAGAAGGGAAATAGGACCCAGGTCACCTAACATATCACACAGATGTTCTCGATTGGATCCTAGTGTTGCTATGTCCATGGAGAAAGCAAATAAAACCAATCCAAAGGCGTGTGAGTGAGTTTATCCATGTTTTTTCTCCTTGAATAGTCATAGCAGTGGTAATAGAAGTAGGACCAAGGTATAGGCACAACCAGGGGTCACATTTCATCTCTGCCCTTAGATAATCTTTCCAATATTCAGAGTTGCCCAAATATAAAGCTAGCTGCCCACAAATGTAGGACATCCCCATCACTCTATGCATTCAAATAGAATGTTAGCACCACTTGGGGACTCAGATATTACACCAGGCTCAAACAGAGTGACTAGTTAAAGCAGACGGATTTTAAGATCATTTTGATATTTTAAAAAATGTGTTTTACTTTATAGTTCTAAAGTTCTAAGATTCTGTGCTGCCTTAAACCTATGAGTCAATGATTCTATGATTCCATTGGATTAACTGGAAGTCCCATAGATCGTGTTTGCCAGCAGTCTGGGTATCCATTTTATAACAATATCTTTAGCACCTATCGTGAATTTTTCTATATTGAGCATCAAGGCAATTTACAAAGTGGTTTCTGAGGGAGGCATCTATTTAGGACCTTTACTAAATGCTCTTATAGCTCCTCTCTATGGCTATATTTTTAACTTCTATAGCCATTTAAGTTGAACATAATTAGAGGAAAACAATTGCTAAAGCAAAAAAGCACCATCTCAGCATTTTGCAAGGAATAGATGGGGCTAGTGAGAAGCAGCTGCCCACTGCTATGCGTATCTTTAGAATCTACCCAGAGACAGCTCTGACAGACAGGGCTGAGTTCGGCCTAGTTGAAGGAATGAAAAAAAAAAAAAAATGGACAAAATATTTTTATCACCTTTGTAACTAATGATCTATAGTAGTACCGTTATGATATATATTTCTGAGATAACTCTGTTGTGTTCAAAATTTGTTGATTAGAACTTTGTTGTGTACAAAATTGGGAAGTACCATAAACAACCTTTGTCATTGTCATTCAACTATTTATGATCAACTGAATAATAATAGTAGTAATTCTTGTATCCAGGTTGTCTTCTGATCTAGTGTTCTTCCTTTACATTTTGCATCCCTACCCGTGCAAATTTTATAGAGCTTATCCTCTTTGGCAAATCAAATGCACATTTGATCCCTTAGAGCCTCCAAAATCAAAACACTTCAATGGTTTCTTATTCTTTTTAGGATAAACATTTTGGTTTGTTTTCCTGCTTCCCCTTCCCCTACCCTGTCCAAATCTCTGCTATCATTTTCATATACTATATACCTTAGCATGTATCACTACTGAATTTTTCAATATTTTGATTGATGTCTATCTCCGCAATAGATTGTAAGCTTCTGAGGGCAAAGAACATGTCTGTTTTTGCTCCTTCTATATTCTTATTCCTTAACATAGTCCCCTAGAACACGGTAGTTACACAATGCAGATTTGTTGAAACAATGAATAAAATGGGTTAATGAATTATGTTTTCGACTATTCTGTGCCACAGGATTTAAAAAATCACAGTTTTAGGATACAAATGATTTGAAGAAAGTAGAGCTACTAATTTATAGGTAAGTGTATATATACATATATTTATTCACATAGAGAGAGTGAATTATAGGTCCAATTGGAATGTAGAATTTGGGTTTGGGAAGAATCAAGACATAGTTAACATGGGAAAGAAGTCATCACTGATGCTTTCCAGCTTTTGCCAAGCAGGATTAAATTACTTTGATGGTTACTAAATAGACCTTATAGAAAGATCTCTATTTGTGCTGTGCACACATTTGTTGTCAACTATCTTTCACTGCTAGGTGTTTATTTGTCTTTATCTTGAGTACACAGGTATCTTTGGTTCTTTTACTCTTTATCCTCAAAACAAAAACAAACTGACCAAAAACATTACAGCTATTAATTAAGGCAACTTAACCATTGCCTTGTGGAGTGACCTTTGGGATCTTGTTTAACTCTGCTGTGTACAAGGGCTTGTTTCTCTGTGTCTGGGTCATTTAGGTTCATTTAGGAAAGCAAAAACTAAGTATTTCAATAGAAGGGTTTAGTGTATGGAAATTGTTACCAGGTGTGGAGGGCTAAAAGAGCAAAAAGAGAACACTGAGATAACCCAGAGATAATAACAGCAGGAAGCTGCTATCGCTGCTGGGATTAGGGGAACAAAAGGGATTAGTTGGAGTTATCAGAACCTAAGAGTTTAGAGAGGGACTCTGTGGCATTGATTTCATTTTTCTGAGGAGGGGACATTGCGTTTCTGTGGCTGGTACAGCTGAGAGTGCATGAAGAGATTAGTTCTAGGAATAAAAAAAGCAAAAACAAAAACAAAACAGGAAACTAGAGCCAACAAATACAAAACACAAAATCACAGTCTCTTCTTTCCTCTTCTTGCCTTCCAATTTTCCCTTAGTTATTGGCAGAACCTAACAGGAAGCCAGATAGAAAAGAAATCTGGGAAATGTAGTTTGCAGTATCACAGAGCAGAGTATAACAGGGTGGATTTGGAACTGAAAGACAACAGGTAAACAGCTGACTCAGTCTATTCCTCTGGTTACTTATCATCTATGCATACCTTTCTACACATATTTGAATACCGTGTAGCAAAATATGTCAACTTCATGCTTTCATCTTAGAAGATGCAACTAATCTTTATACACATAAAGATGTTCTCACCACTCAAAAGGAGAAGACACAAAGTTCCAATGGTCACTGCATCCATTTCTAGGGTAGGTCGTGTTACCTGTTTTAGTCACAGTCCCATTTAATAATATGCAATCTAAAGGCTAACTTTAAAGGTTATCACCAACAATGAATTTTATATAAAGTTTTAAGTGAAAAGGAAGAGGAAGGAAGAAATAAATTCACACACACACACACACACACACACACACACACACATACCTGATAAGCAAGGAAGAAGAGATGTATATTTGCTAGAGTACTCATTTCTGCAGCTGGTGAAATGGTGTAGTGATAGTTATAACTTCCATTTTTTCATTACCCATTCCATTTCCCCTTTGCCTTAAGCAAATTTCACAACTTTTTGGTGTTCTTTACTTGGGGGGGGGACCCAAAACTTTATTTCTGAAGCATATGCATCCTCAGTGAATATTTATTGGGTTGTACTTTTCCATTAACTTTTATTACTGGACACAGAAGTACTAAAAGGCATCCTAGAGAACCCTCTGGGTTCCAGAATTATTTTTTCTGGCTCCCATTGTGTTGTAGTGACCCAAATCCCATTTAGTGATTGGAATCAATCACCCTAACCAGTAAAGCAACATGATTCTTTCCCTTTTGGTTTAGTAGCATAAGAAACCCTAAATAGTCAAGTGGTAGCCTTAGTTTCCACTTCAATGGAACTATTATCATGTTCATTTAGGAACTAAGCCCTCCTAAATCCTCAGAGAAAGTTGTAGGGATGAAAAAATTTCTGTGAATAGGTTGTTAGGCGTAATATGGGAGAAGCCAATCTCATTTCCACCCCTTGACTCTCAGATGCATATGTTCTGCCTGTGTGAGAAACACCACCATGTTAATCACTGGTTCAAAGCATACATGATATCTTGTAAGAGAAAGCTCCAAGCTTTCAGTGTCCCAACTGGAACTGGAATGGAGTCTTTGTTAGACCATTCCATAAATCTATCAGGCCAGCTGCTTCTGAGAAATGAAGTATGTATTAAAACTAGTAAGTATATATGAGCTCATCACTGATATATGTTTGCAGCAAAATGAGTTTGTTTGTCAGAATTAACGCTGTGGGGGATACCACATGGTAAATAAGGAATTCCACAAATCCATGGATTGATGGTGCTGGCAGAAGCACTGAGTATAGAGAAGGCAAATTCAAATCCATAATAATTGTGCATTCCAGTGAGGACAAATCAGTGCCCCTTTGTTTGGAAGGGGTCTACTGTAATCACGCTACCACCAGGTGACTGGCTCGGGGTGACTGGCTGGGGAAACGGGGTTGGTCTCCACTACTGGCAGATTAAATAATCAAGAAAAGTCCACGTTGTAAAGACTTGCATAGCCTCCATCCCTGCTGTCATGGCCTCTTTGTATATCGACCCATTGAACAAGGCCTTGGATTAGGAGATTGGTATCCAAAGAACATATCATCTTAACCTGATTATTGAGAACCTACTCTGCAATAGGTGCTCTTTGGTGAGCACTCACATAGAATATAAAATCTTCACATTCTTTCCATTCCAATAATTCCATCTTCATACTTCTTACCCAGATCCCCTTGACAATAATATTCCATTCTTGTTCATTCCAAGTCCCTGTTCATCAAGCCAAGCCATTATGCTATCAATCAGCAAAGACAGTCTCACTGGCCACCCCTCTGTTCAAACAAAGTGAACAACTAAATATGCTACTTGACGTTCTGGCCACTGGAAGGATTTCCCTTTATTATTGTCTTTCAAGGACATTCCTGATTGGGTGACTGTAAAACTATAGCAGTCCACTTCTGATTGATGCCAGCATGTCACTTCAGCAAGTTGTTTAAAGGGACTTCCTTTAAGGCCATAGGTGGACCGAAAAAGAGGAAACAATGCTGCAGGAAGAGATGCTATAGGAATCCAGGCTACCTGTTCATGCAACTTATTTGTGCCTTTAGGACCTACTAGAGCCTTATATACATTAATGCCGCTTATATACCATTTTCACTCATTGGTGAATTGTAAACCTAAGCTTATGATTTGGTGGGTCAGATTACACACAGTTCCCAATAGGCAGTCCAGGCCACATGATCACTTGATGTCCCAAGGTCATATGTTTAGTGTTTATTGGGGCTTACTATGCAGCTAGGAGTTGGTTCTCAAAAGAGAAATAGTTATCTGCTGAAGGAGGTATGACTTTGCTCTTAATTCTAGGGACCCGCTCTGTGGTTAGCCTGCTGGAGCTTGCCATAGGCTTCATATAGCATCCCTATTCGCCATAATCATCTTGGATCTCCTAGGCCATAACGTCCAAATGCAGAGCAGCTTTCACTGCAGCCTGGACCTACTGCAGACCCTTCTCTTGCTGTGAGCTCCACTCAAAACTGGCAGCGTTGCATATTATTCAACGAATGGACCAGAACAACATAGTCAAATATGGTATATGTTACCTCCAAAATCCAGAAAGTTTCACCTATCATTGTGCTTCTTTTTTAGAGGTAAATACTGCAACATGCAGAAACGTATCTTTCACTTTGGAGGGCTACTACAGGATGGTGCAGACCACTAGACACCTTGAAAATTTCACTGAAATGGTAGGTGCCAGGATTCTTATGAGGTTTATCTCTCACCTTCTGTCACACACGTCTTCTAAAGCATCTATGGTACTTGCAACTTCCTTTTCATACTACTATAGTTATCAGTATAGTGTACCAGTGGGATGATCTGTGGGAAGTCAAGATGATCAAGATTTCTGCAGACTAGATTATGATAAACAGCAGGAGGGTTCAAGTAGCCCTGCCAAAAGATAGGAAAGGTATGCTATTGTCCCTGTCAGGTGAAAATGAACAGCTTGTGATGTGCCTTGAAAACTAATAAAGAGAAAGGCATTTGCCAAATCAATAGCTTATATAAGGTGCTAGGAATAGTATTGATATTAGCCAGTAAATACATCACATCTGGAATAGCAGCTGCAATTGTAGTCACCAACTATTTAAATTTATAGTGTTGGGGGGCGCCTTCAAGATGGAAGAGGAGTAAGACATGGAGATCACCTTTCTCCCCACAAATACATCAGAAATACATCTACACGTTGAACAACTCCTACAGAACACCTACTGAACGCTGGCAGAAGACCTCAGACTTCCCAAAAGGCAAGAAACTCTCCACGTACCTGGGTAGGGTAAAAAAAAGAAAGGAAAAACAGAGACAAAAGAATAGGGACAGGACCTGCACCACAGGGGTGGGCCTGTGAAGGAGGAAAAGTTTCCACACACTAGGAAGCCCCTTCACTGGCAGAGATGGGGGTGGGCGGGGGGGAAGCTCCCTCCATGGAGGAGAGTGCAGCAATAGGGGTGCAGAGGGCAAAGCAGAGAGGTTCCCGCACAGAGGATCGGTGCCGGCCAGCACTCACCAGCCCGGGAGGCTTGTCTGCTCACCCGCCGGGGCAGGCGGGGCCTGGTAGCTGAGGCTCGGGCTTCAGAGGTCAGATCCCATGGAGAGGACTGGGGTTGGCTGCGTGAACACAGCCTGAAGGGGGCTAGTGAGGCACAGCTAGCCGGGAAGGAGTCTGGGAAAAACTCTGGAACTGCTTAAGAGGCAAGAGACAATTGTTTCAGGGTGCGTGAGGGGAGGAGATCCAGAGCACCACCTAAACGAGCTCCAGAGATGGGCACGAGCCACAGCTATCAGTGTGCACACCAGAGACAGGCATGAGATGCTAAGTCTCCTGCTGCAGCCACCAAGAAGCCTGTGTACAAGCAGAGATCACTATCCACACCTCCCCTCCCGGGAGCCTGTACAGCCTTCCACTGCCAGGGTCCCGCAATCCAGGGACAACTTCCCAGGGAGAACACACAGCGCGTCTCAGGCTGTTGCAACATCACGCCAGCCTCTGCCGCCACAGGCTTGCCCCGCATTCCATACCCGTCTCTCTCCCTGGCCTGAGTAAGCCTCAGCCCCCTAATAGGCCACTCCTTTAACCCCGTCCTGTCTGAGTGGGGGAACAGATGGCCTCAGGCGACCTACACACAGAGGAGGGGCCAAATCCAAAGCTGAACCTCAGGAGCTGTGCGAACAAAGAAGAGAAAGGGAAATTTCTCCCTGCAGCCTCAGGAGCAGCGGATTAAATCTCCACAATCAACTTGATGTACCCTGCATCTGTGGAATACCTGAATGGACAATGAATCATCTGGCGGTGGACTTTGGGAGCAACTGTAGACTTGGGGGTTTTCTTTCTGCATCTAAATGTTTCTGGTTTTATGTTTATCTTAGTTTAGTATTTAGAGCTTATTATCATTGGTAGATTCGTTTATTGATTTGGTTGCTCTCTTCCTTTTTTTAATATATATATATATATATATTTTCCTTTTCCTCTTTTTGTGAGTGTGTATGTGTATGCTTCTTTGTGTGATTTTGTCTGTATAGCTTTGCTTTTGCCATTTGTCCTAAGGTTCCGACTGTCGGTTTTTATTTTTTATTGTTTTTGGGGTTTTTTAGTATAGTTTTTAGCACTAGTTGTCATTGGTGGATTTGTTTTTTGGCTTGGTTGCTCTCTTCTTTCTTTCTTTTTTTTTAATTTTTATAATTTTTAATAACTTTTTCCATTTTATTACCTTTGTTTTATTTTATTTATTTATTTATTCTTTCTTTATTTCCTTTTCTTTTTCTCCCTTTTCTTCTGAGCCGTGTGGCTGGCAGGGTCTTGGTGCTCTGGACGGGTGTCAGGCCTGACCCTCTGAGGTGGGAGAGCCGAGTTCAGGACATTGGTCCCCACATAATATCAAACTGCAAAAGCTCTCCCAGAGATCTCCGTCGCAATGCTAATACCCAGCTCCTCTCAACGACCAGCAAGCTACAGTGCTGGACACCCTATGCCAAACAACTAGCGAGACAGGAACACAACCCCACCCATTAGCAGAGAGGCTGCCTAAAATCATAATAAGTTCACATACACCCCAAAACACACCACCAGACGTGGTCCTGCCCACCAGAAAGACAAGATCCAGCCATATCCACCAGAACACAGGCACAAGTCCCTTCCACCAGGAAGCCTACAAACCCACTAAATCAAACTTAGCCACTGGGGGCAGACACCAAAAACAACGGGAACTACAAACCTGCAGCCTGCGAAAAGGAGACCCCAAACACAGTAAGTTAAGCAAAATGAGAAGACAGAGAATAACACAGCAGATGAAGGAGCAAGATAAAAACCCACCAGACCTAACAAATGAAGAGGAAATAGTCAGTCTACCAGAAAAAGAATTCAGAGGAACAATAGCAAAGATGATCCAAATTCTTGGAAATAGAATGGAGAAAATACAAGAAACGTTTAACAAGGACCTAGAAGAACAAAAGAGCAAACAAACAATGATGAACAACACAATAAATGAAATCAAAAATTCTCTAGAAGGAATCAGTAGTGGAATAACTGAGGCAGAACAGTTAAGTGACCTGGACGATAAAATAGCGGAAATAACTACCACAAAGCAGAATAAAGTAAACAGAATGAAAAGAATTGAGGACACTCTCAGAGACCTTTGGGACAACATTAAATGCACCAACATCCTAATTATAGGGGTCCGATAAGAAGAAGAGGAAAAAAAAAAAGGGACTGAGAAAATATTTGAAGAGATTATAGTTGAAATCTTCCCTAATATGGGAAAGGAAATAGTCATGCAAGTCCAGGAAGTGCAGAGAGTCCCATACAGGATAAATCCAAGGAGAAACATGCCAAGACACATATTAATCAAACTATCAGAAATTAAATACAAAGAAAAAATATTAAAAGCAAAAAGGGAAAAGCAACAATTAACATACAAGGGAGTCCCCATGAGGTTAACAGCTGATCTTTCAGCAGAAACTCTGCAAGCCAGAAGGGAGTGGCAGGACATATTTAAAGTGATGAAAGGGAAAGACCTAAAACCAAGATTACTCTACCCAGTAAGGATCTATTCAGATTTGACAGAGAAATTAAAACCTTTACAGACAAGCAAAAGCCAAGAGAATTCAGCACCGCCAAAGGAATTTCTAAAGGAATTTCTCTAGGCAGGAAACACAAGAGGAGGAAAAGACCTACAATAACAAACCCAAAACAATTAAGAAAATGGTAATAGGAGCACACATATTGATACCTACCTTAAATGTAAATGGATTAAATGCTCCCACCAAAAGACATAGACTGGCTGAATGGATATAGAAGCAAGACCCGTGTATATGCGATCTACAAGAAACCCACTTCAGACCTAGGGACACATACAGACTGAATGTGAGGGGATGGAGAAAGACGTTCCATGCAAATGGAAATCAAAAGAAAGCTGGAGTAGCAATTCTCATATCAGACAAAATAGACTTTAAAATAAAGACTATTACAAGAGACAAAAAAGGACAGTACAAAATGATCAAGAGATCAATCCAAGAAGAAGATATAACAATTGTAAATATTTATGCACCCAACATAGGAGCACTTCAATACATAAGGCAAATGCTAAGAGCCATAAAAGGGGAAATCGACAGTAACACAATCATAGTAGGGGACTTTAACACCCCACTTTCACCAATGGACAGATCATCCAAAGTGAAAATATAAAAGAAAACACAAGCTTTAAATGATACATTAAACAAGATGGACTTAATTGATATTTATAGGACATTCCATCCAAAAACAGCAGATTACACTTTTTTCTCAAGTGCTCATGGAACATGCTACAGGATAGATCATATCTTGGGTCACAAATCAAGCCTTGGTAAATTTAAGAATACTGAAATCGTATCAAGTATCTTTTCCAACCACAACACTATGAGACTAAACATCAATTACAGGTAAAAAATCTGTAAAAAAATACACACATAGAGACTAAACAATTCACCACTAAATAATAAAGAGATAACTGGAGAAATCAAAGAGGAAATCAAAAAATACCTAGAACAAATGACAGTGAAAACATGATAACCCAAAACCTATGGGATACAGAAAAAGCAGTTCTAAGAAGGAAGTTTATAGCAATACAATCCTACCTCAAGAAACAATAAACATCTCAATTAAACAACCTAACCTTACACCTAAAGCAATTAGAGAAAGAACAAAAAAAACCCCCAAATTTAGTAGAAGGAAAGAAATCATAAAGATCAGATCAGAAATAAATGAAAAAGAAATGAAGGAAACGATAACAAAGATCAATAAAACTAAAAGCTCTTTCTTTGAGAAGATAAACAAAATTGATAAACCATTAGCCAGACTTACCAAGAAAAAAAGGGAGAAGACTCAAATCAATAGAATTACAAATGAAAAAGGAGAAGTAACAACTGACACTGCAGGAATACAAAGGATCACGAGAGATTACTACAAGCAGCTATATGCCAATAAAATGGACAACCTGGAAGAAATGGACAAATTCTTAGAAAACCACAACCTTCCGAGACTGAACCAGGAAGAAATAGAAAATATAAACAGACCAATCACAAGCACTGAAATTAGACTGTGATTAAAAATCTTCTAACAAACAAAAGCCCAAGACCAGATGGCTTCACAGGCAAATTCTATCAAACATTTAGAGAAGAGCTAACACCTATCCTTCTCAAACTATTCCAAAATACGGCCCAGGGAGGAACACTCCTAAACTTATTCTACAAGGCCACCATCACCCTGATACCGAAACCAGACAAAGATGTCACAAAGAAAGAAAACTATAGGACAATATCACTGATGAACATAGATGCCAAAATCCTCACCAAAATACTAGCAAACAGAATCCACAGCACATTAAAAGGATCATACACCATGATCACGTGGGGTTTATCCAGGGAATGCAAGGATTCTTCAGTATACACAAATCAATCATTGTAATACACCATATTAACTAACTGAAGGAGAAAAACCATATGATCATCTCAATAGATGCAGAAAAAGCTTTCAACAAATTTCAACACCCATTTATGATAAAAACCCTCCAGAAAGTGGGCATAGAGGGAACTTACCTCAACATAATAAAGGCCATATATGACAAACCCCCAGCCAACATCGTTCTCAATGGTGAAAAACTGAAACCATTTCCACTAACATCAGGAGCAAGACAAGGTTGCCCACTCTCACCACTGTTAGTCAACATAGTTTTGGAAGTTTTAGCCACAGCAATCAGAGAAGAAAAAGAAATAAAAGGAATCCAAACTGGAAAATAAAAAGTAAAGCTGTCACTGTTTGCAGATGACACGATACTATACATAGAGAATCCTAAAGATGCAACCAGAAAACTACTAGAGCTAATAAATGAATTTGGTAAAGTAGCAGGATACAAAATAATGCACAGAAATCTCTTGCATTACACTCATGATGAAAAATCTGAAAGAGAAATCAAGGAAACACTCCCATTTACCATTGCAACAAAAAGAATAAAATACCTAGGAATAAACCTACCTAAGGAGACAAAAGACCTGTATGCAGAAAACTATAAGAAACTGATGAAAGAAATTAAAGATGATACAAACAGGTGGAAAGATATACCATGTTCTTGGATTGGAAGAATCAACATTGTGAAAATGACTGTACTACCCAAAACAATCTACATATTCAATGCAATCTCTGTCAAACTACCAATTTTTCACAGAACTAGAACAAAAAGTTTCACAATCTGTATGGAAGCACAAAAGACCCTGAATATCTTAAGCAATCTTGAGAAAGAAAAATGGAGTGGAGGAATCATGCTCCCTGACTTCAGACTATACTACAAAGCTACAGTAATCAAGACAATATGGTACTGGCACAAAAACAGAAATGTAGATCAATGGAACAGGATAGAAAGCCCAGAGATAAACCCATGCACATATAGTCACCTTATCTTTGATAAAGGAGGCAAGAATATACAATCGAGAAAAGACAGCCTCTTCAATAAGTGGTGCTGGGAAAACTGTAAAAGAATGAAATTAGAACACTTCCTAACACCATACACAAAAATAAACTCAGAATGGATTAAAGACCTAAATATAAGTCCAGACGCTATAAAACTTTTAGAAGAAAAAATAGGCAGAACACTCTATGACATAAATCACAGCAGGATCCTTTTTGACCCCCCTCCTAGACAAATGGGACCTAATGAAGTTTAAAAATTTTACACAGCAAAGGAAAACATAAACAAGACGTAAAGACAACCCTCAGAATGGGAGAAAATAATTGCAAACATAGCAACTGATAATGGAATAATCTCCAAAATATACAAGCAGCTCATGTACCTCAATATCGAAAAAACAAACAACCCAATCGAAAAATGGGTAGAAGACCTGAATAGACATTTCTCCAAAGAAGATGTACAGATTGCCAACAATCACATGAAAGGATGCTCAACATCACTGATCATTAGAGAAATGCAAATCAGTACTGCAATGCGGTATCACCTCACACTGGTCAGAATGGCCATCATCAAAACATCTACAAACAATAACTGCTGGAGAGGGTGTGGAGAAAAGGGAACCCTCTTGCACTATTGGTGGGAATGTAACTTGATACAGCCGCTATGGAGAACAGTATGGAGGTTCCTCAAAAAACTAAAAATAGAATGACCATACGACCCAGCAATCCCACTACTGGGCATATACCCTGAGAAAACCGTAATTCAAAAAGAGTCATGTACGACAATGTTCATTTCAGGTCTGTTTACAATAGCCAGGACATGGAAGCAACCTAAGTGTGCATTGACAGATGAATGGATAAAGAAGATGTGGCACATATATACAATGGAATATTACTCAGCCATAAAAAGAAACGAAATTGAGTTATTTGTAGTGAGGTGGATAGACCTAGAGACTGTCATACAGAGTGAAGTAAGTCAGAAAGAGAAAAACAAATACTGTATGCGAACACATATATATGGAATCTAAAAAACAAAAACAGTGGTTCTGAAGAACCTAGGGGCAGGACAGGAGTAAAGACGGAGACATAGAGATGGACTTGAGGACATGGGGAGGGAGAAGGGTAAGCTGGGACGAAGTGAGAGAGTGGCTTGGACATATACACACTACCAAATGTAAAATAGATAGCTAGTGCAAAGCAGCTGCATAGCACAGGGAGATCAGCTCGGTGCTTTGTGTCCACCTAGAGGGTTGGGTTAGGGAGGGTGGGAGGTAGACACAAGAGGAAAGAGATTTGGGGATATAGGTATATGTATGGCTGATTCACTTTGTTATGCAGCAGAAACTAACACACCATTGTAAAGCAATTATACTCCAATAAAGATGTTAACAACTATAAAAAATAAAAATAAATAAATTTATAGTGTTTTATAGTTATCCTCCAAGATTCATTTACTTACTCCGTAAACCAAATATGTAATTTAACTGGTGGAAGTGATACGAGTTTCCACAGACTCAGTTCTGTTTTGGTTCATAAATCTCTCCCCTACCAACCTTTTTAAAAACTAAAATTTATGGGGTTCTCTTCAGTCTTGATGATTGATGAAATATACTATGTGGCATTTCCCATCACTGTGTTCGTATCTCCTCCTCAGGTCTACAGGAGGGTAAGCTGTATACTTCTGCTAGACCCATTCCAAGTGTGACAGCCATCAGAGTCCTCATACAAGAACTGTAATTGACTAAGGGTCCCAGCTGCTGCACTGAAATCCACTACTGTGTTTGCGCAGCGATCATGCTTTCCGTGGGCCACTCCCAGCAAAGACTGAGCTCACTTGAGATATTAAAGCTGTCTTGTTCCTCGGTAATGGGGGACTCCTCTGACAGGCAAATTTGGCTCTAGGACTCCCTGTTCACCTTGTGGATCTTTCTTTAGAAATCATTGTAGTCTAAGACACTGTTACCTCAGCTTCCTTCCTTCTTTCCTTTGCTCCTTCATTCCAGGTCATGCCTTGAGTACCTGCATCACAGTCTGACAGCATTCCCAGCTTCCCGAATGTCCCTCCCCATGTTGTCTCGCAGGCACTCCCCCTATTAAATTTACTGCACACATACACCATTTTGATGTCATATTCTCAGAGCACCTGGGCTTACACACAGAGTCTGTAATAAAATAAGGTGAGATCTTCTCTAAGCTACACTTTTTTATTCTCTGGAGCACACTGAATAAACAGGCACACACGAATCCAAGGCTACTCTCTCTCACAGGCACCGCTACTAGAGTTTATGTTTTTCATGCTTGGCTATATTATTTTACATGTGAGGATGACAGTTCCTAGGATGCAGTATGAACTGGGAGCTAAAATCACTGATTAGGTACAGTAAGAGGTGTCCGGAGGGCAGGGTGTTGAGCAGCGATTGAGGGGAGAAGTACTCTGGCTGCCTCAAGTAGCAGTGCTCATGAAGTAGACGAATGGCTTCCAGTTTGTTGGCTCTTACAGCCCCTTAGTCTGAGAGAGACTAGATCTAGAGATGAGGGGGTTTTTCTACTTTCTTTCAGGTGGGAGGGCCTGTTCTATTTCCTGAGGCAAAAGTATAAGTAGGCCACTAACTGTCTCCTCTAACCCAGCTCTGACAATTATTAGAGTTCATAGAAGTAACTCCCAGTTTCTGGCAATAGATTGTCATTCTAATTGTGGATATTGTAAGTTCTAGTTATTTCTTTGTCTTTCCTGTATATTTTGTTAGGAAATTAGAGGAGGCTGCAACAGGGTAATTCACTCTGAAAGCTGATATTTCTAGTTAATTGGCCAGGAAATAGCCTCAAATATATTATAAAGATAACTTCATCTGTGTTTTATTTTCTGTGCCATATTTCAGATAGCTTGGCATTTTGAAATTACAACCATGAACAGTTACGGGAATATCACTAAAACAACTTAGTGAATTTTTTGGTCCCATTCATATCAATTAAAAGAGAAAAAGAACTTGCTTGAAGACTTCTCCAACACGTATACATTAACTTTTTTTTCTGTTACACACACACACACACACACACACACACACACACACACACACACACACACACACACACACACACACACACACACACACACACACACACACACACCCGTGGGCTAGAGATGGAATTAGGTATCCAGTTAAGAGTTAGGCCACTTGATCTTCGTGAGCCTGGTATAATATGATATATTTTAGGGTTAAGTGAAATAAGAGCCTTCTAGTTGGTCCTGTTGTAATCCCTTACTGTCTAACAGATAGTAGGCACCAAAAAAATTAGTTCTCTTTTCTCTCCAAATCTAGAATTTATTTTTCTGTTGATCCACATTTCTCAAAAATAATGTCTGCCGAAGAATGAACACATCTTTCTAAACTCTATCTTATCACTGATCTTAGTCACAGTTAAGCATATTAATCTTGCTTGCCATAGGTTAACTTTAAGTTGATGCTGCCTGTTAAAATAGAGGTTCAAAGTGGGGACTTATGAATCAGATTCCATCTATTCCATAGGTAAGTCATGTAAACTCAGGCAAATCATTTAACCTTTTGGAACATTAGTATCTTCATCTATAAAACGGGATAATGATGCCTACTCCACAGGATTGCTGTGAGAATGAGATAAGGAACCATCTGTAAAGGGTACTGGGCAATGTCTAGAACAGAGAAGGCATACCAAAAATAAGCTAAAAAGACAGAGCTGAGCCCTGTTCCTGGCCATGGACTGAGACCTAAAATGCAATCTTAATCTATGTCCTCATCTTACTGACTATTTCACATTTAACACTATTCTGCTTATGAGAGGATTGGATGGACTAAATCCATATCCCATCTGGACCACCTCCCTTTAGCTTCTGTGCCTTTCCTGCATTCAGTCCAGCTTTCTATAATGAAAGTAACCAGGTGTGGGGCTTGAGTGAGACAATCATCTTGATACAACATAGAGGAGGCTAGAGCTAGAATGGAGCTTAGAGGCTCCTACATCCTCCTTTATTTTAAAATGAGGAAACTAGAGTCCAAGAAGGGGAGTGACTAACCCGAGGTCATGAAAAAGGAAAGCACAAGCACAGGCCTTGAATATTCACTCTCAGTGCAGAGGTCTTCCCCAGCATCGGATGTCTGTGTAGGTGGAGAAACACCCGGCAGAAAGGAGCCCTACATCAGTTCCCTTGGTTCCCAAGGAAGGACACATGGCCCCAGCCTTACCCATTTTAGGAGGAGCAGTTGCATATAGGCATCTGTGCATGGGGCTCACAAGCCAAACAAGCTGCCCACCAGCCATGTACACTTTTTTAGGTTTATTTATAGTGAAATGCACTGGATTTCGGCATTTGATTCCATGGGCTTTGATAATCCGTACACCTGTGTAATGATCCCAACCAAGATCTAGAATATTTTCATCACCCCAGCAAGTTCCCTGTGGTTATTTCTATTCACTCTCCACCTCTCCATAGGCAACTGCTCTTGATTCCATCACCATAGATTAGTTTTGTCTGTGTTTGAACTTCATATAGAGTCATATGTTATGAACTCTTGTGTCTGACTTCTTGCAGTCAATCATCCATATTGTTGAACATATCAATAGATTATTCTGTTCTTTCTTCTCCGAATAGCAGTCCTCAGAATGTATGATCGGGGTCATGTGCCAAATCTAGCATCTCTTGAGTTTGGGTAAGCCATGTAACCTTTTCAAGCTTCAGTTTCCTCATCCATAAAATTAGAATAATACAGTCTGTCTTTCAGGATTGGATACATACCTGTTAGCGCTGTGTCTGAGACACAGTAAGTGATCAGTACAGGCAGCTATAATCATAGAATCTCGGTGCTCCTCTTACTCTAGAGATTACTGTGTGCAGTTCTTATTTTTCAGACGAGGACAGGGAGGCCCAAGGCTTCTCGTCTAGGAATAGCGCTCCAGGCCTGTTGATGCCCTGCCCTGTGCTTGTTCTACTGCTCCACGTTTACTTCGCACAAAGGCTTTGTTAGGCCCCACTCCAAATAGTACGCAACTGAAAAGTGCTTTGAAAAGTGCTTTCTTTCTGAGGACTGTCAAAATACTCTCCCAATGAGAACCTAAATAAATAGTTTTCTGAAACCTTTCAGATTTTTTAATAAGTCAAAATACACTTTTCCAACAGCATAATTGCTTTTCATAGTGGGGTCTTAAATCTGCACTATAAAAGAAATGCAACAGTAGATCATTTGTGAAAACTTAATGAAAATGGAGTTAGGGAACCTCAGAGTCACTAGACCTTGAAATTCACTTTCAGAAACTAATTTGCAGTAAATGCATGAGAAACATATTTAGACATGATAAACTTCCAGGCTGGTGCCGAGCAGGTGTGGAAGTTTATCTTGATTAACTCCTTTGTTTTAATTAGTGCCGGAGAGCAAAGTATGAGGATCTGGCATTCCGTCACTGGGAGCCATTTTGAAAGGAATCAACATGCATTTCTGTGTTCTGGGTCAGCTTGGCAGGACTGTCTGCTCTGGAGGACTGTGAGACCTTCTAAGATACCACACTTGCTTCTCTCCTTCCTGGTGCTGACCTCATTAACAATAACAATTAAGTCTACTACTTTTTTAGAGACAGGTAACTATATTGGTTAAGTACAGGCTATGGAGTCAGACTACCTAGATTGAATCCCAACGCTATCACTTTCAAGCTATATGATCTTAGGCAAGTAAATTAACCTTCCAATGCCTCGGTTTCCCTATCTGTAATATAAGGATAATAATAATCCTCAAAGAATTATGTTGAAGATTAAATGAATTAATACAATATGCTTAAATCTGCCTGGCACATAGTAAGTGCTCAATGCGTGTTAGCTATTGCTGTTTTATTTTCACTGTAATGTAGAAGTAGACACAGAGCATTCCATACATCTTTCTATTAAACCATCATGACCATCCTATGAGGTAGGATTTCCATTTTAGATATGAGGAAACTGAGATGCAAAAAGGGGTAAGCTTTAATGGGCTGATGTAACGGAACAGAAGAAAACTGACCTGTGACTTGGTCTCACTTGAAGTCTGTCTAGAGTTTAGTTCATGAATGTCTGTCTAAGTCACCTTGAAGAAGACCCACAAGTTCCTGAAATTTCATTGTCTGTATTCAGAGACTTAGCAGCCATTTGTTCCTACAATAGTCAAATCACCACTTTCCTAAAAACCTATAGTGTCCCAAAGTCATTTCAGTTTTCCCCTGCTCTTATAAGCCACCCACCTGTCAGAGCTCTTACAGTCATTATGGAGGAGAAAGGAGGTTTGTCATTTTTTGGCCTTGAAGCCCCAGGGCCTGTTATTGAAGTGTTGAGGGTTTTCCTGTTTTACTTTGAGAAAGCAAAAATGAAAAAAAAAAAAAAAATCCTCTCAGCCAGAAGACTGAGCAGAAATCCATGTACGCTAATGCAAAATACTTTTAAGGAACTGGTTGGAGCCAGGAATCCAAAGGTTTTTCCTCATACTACCTGGATTTGGATCTTGGTTTTCAAGGTCCCTAGTACCCAAGACCAGGAAAATGAGCCAAAATGAGCATAATGACAGCCGCATGTTCTGGAAAATGAGTAAGATTTTTCCAGAATCAGTCCATTAGCTCATTTGATATCAGGAAAACCTCCCAGGAGGTGGACAGGGTAGGGATAATATCCAGGAAGTGGCTGATCCTAGGTCTAGAAGTTATTTCACCTGGCTTTAGAAAGAATGTCCTTGAACTATTTCCTTCCCTGAGTTTTAGCTTCTGTATCTCTAAAATGAGGGCTTTCAATCAGAACAGTTATTTTAAAGATTTTTTAAAGTAAAAGAACGCTTTTCTCAAAAAAAATCTCATGTAAAATATAAAACTAATAAAAGAAGAACTGTCTAGGTTGAAGTGGAGGGTTGCAGATCTAGTTTCTTTTTGTCAGGAGAGGGTGCCAGAGTTATTTTTAAGAGTTTATGTTATTTTGGTTATTGTTGTTATTTAGTGGAGTGGAGAAGTGAGTGAGACTTAGACACGATATCAGTACTGCCCTGCCAGGAACAGGCCCTGTACTGGCCAGACTCTGAAGAATGCTATTTATCTAGTTATTCTTTAGACACCAGGCAGCTGACTACAAATGTCTATTGCATTTACATGTTTGGGGAGCCTCCTCTCCCCAACAAAAGAAGGGTACTTTTAACTAAGAACTGAAGGAAGGAAGGAAGGAAAGAAAGGAAGGAAGGAAGGAAGGAAGGAGGGAGGGAAGAAAGGAAGGAAGGAAGAGGGAGAGAGGGAGGAAGGGAGAGGAAAGGAAAGAGAAAAGGAAAGAGAAGGAAAGGAAAGGAAAGGTCAAGAAAGGAGGGAGGGAGGAAAGGAGGGAGAAAGAAAGAGGAAGGGAAGAAAAAAGAAAAATTAATACTAATAGTTGAGTACTTTACTCTTTTCAAAGCTATTTCATGAATATTCATTCATTTAATCTTTGCAAATCTCTTTGAGGCTAGTAGAAATATTTTTATTTCCATTATAAAGATGAAGAGACTGAGGATTTCGTAGCTATCTTTGCAACAAGATTTGAGAGGAAGAAAGTAGTCAATTAAGTGACAGGAAGAATTGGGCAATAGCTTTTGAAGAAGGAGGCTTCAAAGAATATTTCAGACAAAAAGAAGGCACGGTGGAAGCATACCAGGCAGAGAAACAGCATGAGCAGAGGCCCAGAGGACTGAACATGTGTAATGCAATAGGAAATAGGGAATTTCCACTGTGTACTGTGGTATTAGCTAGTATGACTATTTGCCTCATGAGTCCAAATATATGGAAGGTTCCTAATTTGGAGAATGAGGGAGTTTGAAAATACCTGGAGAACACTCTAGAGGAAGGGAGGGTGGGGAGAGACCACAAGTTGGGGTTGGTGTTTATTTAATTTTATGCTACATGATTCTATATTTTCTGGAAAACCAACAAGACACATGTTTGAATTTAGCTTTTTCAATTGCAAAGTTAAGTACATGTTATTTTGGATTCTGAGTCCAAACATTTGCTTGGTATTTTCCACACATCTTCTCTGTGCTCCAGTTGGAGCACATCAAAGTCCTGGTTTCTCTTAATGCCGGGCAGGCTTTCTGCTGAATGCCGTCTGCTTTTCTGAAAATGCCACCAGGAAGATGGTATTGCAGGCTTATGAAAGACAGTGGAATTGACTTGGAGAGGAGATGGTGACAAATTCAGGGAAGCCAAAGAAAAGAGACAGGATTGTCTCTGCCATGGACCCACTGTGTGGCCTTGGACAAGTCCTTTTCCTCTAGGCCTCAGTTTCTGTTTGTGGAATGAACAGTTTGGGCATTTGAGAAGTTAAGTAAAATGAGGGAGGGACAGTTAAGTAATGATATTCAAAGTATGCCCTGATTCCAGTCATTTCTCATCTCCTCCATCATTACCACTCTAGCTCAGCCCCAATCGTCTTGTCTGTGAAGATACTCCTCTCTTAACAGCTCCTTTCTTCATTCATGTCCCCCTGCAGTCTATGCTCCACACAGCAGCCAGAATGCTCCTTTTATAATGAGAGTCAACCAAATGTAAGATGGGTAGCTAGTGGGAAGCAGCCACATAGCACAGGGAGATCATCTCGGTGCTTTGTGACCACCTAGAGGGGTGGGATAGGGAGGGTGGGAGGGAGGGAGACACAAGAGGGAGGAGATATGGGGATGTATGTATACGTATAAGAGATTCACTTTGTTATAAAGCAGAAACTAACACACGATTGTAAAGCAATTATACTCCAATAAAGATGTTAAAAAAATTAAAAAATAAAATGAGAGTCAGATAATTTCATTTCCCTGTTCGCAACCCTTCAGTGGCTTACAGTTCACCTAGCGTAAAATCCAAAACCTTTACTATGGCTCACAAGGCCTTGCGTGATCTGGCCCCCAAATTGTGCCCTTAATTTATTGCCTACCATTCTTCTCCTTCCTCACTCTGCTCCAGCTCCTTGGCCTTGTTTTTCCTTGGACTCCTAGGAACACTTCTTCCTTAGGGTTGTACCTGTTCCCTCTGACAGAGAGATTTCTGACCCCAGATTTTCACATTTTACTCTCTCTCTTCATTTTAAGTGTGTCAAAGAATAAAACAAAGACCGTCCAAAACAAAACAAAACAACACACACACACAAACTAAACAAACAAAAGCACAACAAAGCTGAGTCCATTGACTTGCCTGGCAAGGAATGCATGCCAAAGAAGAAAGTTTGTGTGTGTGTGAAGCAGAAGCTCTTTGAGATTGGTGGCTATGTGTTTTTCATATCTATGACTCCAAAGCACGTAAAACAGCACTTCACCTCTCCTAGGTAATTTAATCAGAACCCTTAGGCTTTTTAAAAAAAAAAAATTATTGGAGTATAGTTTATTTACAATGTTGTGTTAGTTTCTGCTGTACAGCAAAGTGAATCAGTTATACATATAAATGTATCCAGTCTTTTTTCAGATTCTTTTCCATATAGGCCATTAGAGTATTGAGAGTAGAGCTCCCTGTGCTCTACAGTAGAGAGGTTTTTGTTTGTTTGTTTCTTTCTTTGGCTGCACTGCACAGTATTTGGGATCTTAGTTTCCTGACCAGGGATCAAAGCCGTGCCCTTACAGTGGAGTCTTAACCACTGGACCGCCAGGGAAGTCCCAGAACCCTTAGGCTTTGCCCTTCAGCTGTGCTCCACAGCTGTGCTCCACACTTTCTGTTCTGTGTACATGCTGTATCCATTTCACACATTTTTCCATTTTTGCACATCTTGTTCCTCTGCCTGCCTTGTCTTTCTGTTTCCTACTAGAAAATTCCCAGTCGTGCATCACAGCTCAACTTAAAAAAGGGCATCTCCTCCTCCTCTCGGCCCCTCCATGCTAAATGTGTTTTTCTCTCCTGTTCCCTCTGAATCTCAGGACCTAGCATACCCTGTAGCAGAGCCCTTACCATGCAGTCAGGCAGTGGTATGACTGTTTGCTCAGCTCTCTGCTCTACTAAATTAGGAACTTCTTGCCTTAAAAGTAGGGGATTATATCATAATCACCATTGTATTTTTAATGCTTGACATATTGTCATACTATAAATATTTGTCGATTTTGACTAGTTTAGTAAATGTAAATGAATGAATAAATGCGTAAGTGAAGAATGAAGTTCGATGATGAAGGTAATATGGGGGTTGGGGCTTAGAAGAGTAACAGTGAAGGTGATGGATGAGTACTCCTGGTGACGTCCCATCTGTATACAGGAGAGTGAAACAGGAAAGCATGGAATCATTTCCTTGGCCATGTGCCTGGTGGGTTTTGGGAACAGTGCTCAGTGAGTTCTCTACCATTGCATTCCATTTGTTAGAAAACTCTGCCAGTGAAGTCGTGTGTGTGAGTGTGTGTGTGTGTGTGTGTGTGTGTGTCCGTCCGTGTCCCCAGGGCTAGAGTCATTTAAGATACTTCTTTTAAGCCAAACACTAGAACGTGGCTCCCTTCTTAAGAAGGGCTCTTTTGTGGGACTTCTCAAAGTCAGCCTGGAGGTTCTGACAAGGAGAAGACCCTCCCTTTTATCCACCATGTGGCCCTAATTGGACTCAGTTATGATAAACAGGGCATGTGAGTTATAGAATTCTGGTAAAATTTTTCTGCCTGGTGTATATAGCAGGGTAGTAAAATGCATGCTGTTGTGTAAGATGCCTTTAAACATTCAGCATCTAGGGATGAGTAATAATTACATCCCTCTTCTATTCCTAGCTGACTCCTGGTAGGAAGAAAAAGTCTCTTTCAGCCTTTGCCCAATGTCACTTATTACTGCCATTATAAATTGAAAATATTTTTCTGCCATAAAATTCCCTGTGATGAATGGCACCATAGACATTACAGTTTTTTCATCGTTTTCTTCTTGATGAGCTGGCGAAATAAAGAGAAGAAAGCGGGTATATTCTTTTCTTTTGGAGAAATCCAATCTCCACAAATGACCCCCTTAAGACTCTCAATGACTGTTTGTATGGATTCCGGTCTTAAAAAATCACCCGACTTGGGGGCTTGGATGTGTGTATTATCATGCAGTTCGTTTATTATTGAGCAGTAGTCTGTCGGAAAGTGATTTTGAGGATGACTTCATTAGCAGAGCTACAGAAAGCTCCCCTTAAGTGATCTGAACAAGGCAATTGAAAGGGAATTTAGGACTTTTATTTAAAACAATGCTGTCTTGGGCCCCTTCTCTAATGCATCACACCTTGTTACCTGAGCAAAGATAACACACTTGATTGCCCACAGTCTCTCTTCTTCTTGAGTTAGTCCCACATTTGGAATAGAAGAAAGTTTGGGCTAATTTCCACTCTAAATACCAAGGGCCAGGAACTGTGCAAAGCGCTTCTTATATCAAATCCTTATAACAATTCTATAAGAAAATATGTGCATTTTATAGATGAGGAAAATGAGGGTCAGAGTACTCAAGCATTTGAGTAACTTGTCTGAGATAATATAGCTAGTTTAAAATGAAGCCAGAATTCAAGCTCAAGCCTTTTTCCCCTAAAAGCTGTGTTATTTCCTCTACTGCATGCTGTCTCCCAAATATGACACAATGGAATGGACCAAGACATCACAACTAATAGAATAATTGTGATACCACTGAGTGATTATTCTTTTGGATACTTAAGTCTGACATGACGGGCGTGACATTTGTAGGCCCTCCATATGTGTTTAAGTAGATAGATATAGGTTGTCTCTACCCCAAGGCCCTCCAATGGAAGAAGCAGAAGGCCCCTGCTACTACTGCCTTTGTCCCCTGACTGCATGGTTTTCATCCAGCAGAGTGAAGACAAAACAATACCTAATGCTGTGTGGGATTGTCTGTTTACATATCTGTCTCCCGACTAGACTATGAGCTCTTTGAGTACAGGGATCTGGTCTGATTCATTTCTACAGGTCTTCATTTGGTATATACTTGATGGATAGATGGAGAAATGTGAGGTTGAGAGACAGGGACTTTGAGAACATCAGAATTTAAGGGACGGTGAGATTAAGAAAAATCAGTGAAGGAGATTGAGACAAAGTAGTCAGAAGAGAAGGAAGGAAACCAGGAGAAAGGAGTGTCAGTGAAGACAGAGGTAAAGGGAGTTTTAAGGAGGGAATGGTGAAAAGTATCAAACACCGAAACAGTTAAATAAATAAAATGATGATTGAGATGATTTCACGTTAACGGGATCATTGCTTAGCTTGGTAAGAAAGATTTCATGGAAGGTAGATGTAACTCAATTAAGGTTAAGGAATTGGGGAAGTGGAAGCAGTAATTACAGACAACTCTTTGAAGGAATGTATGTGAAGTTAAGGGATGAGATGTTCACTTGGGGAAGATGTTAAAAGGGCAGATTTTGAGGATTTCAAGTTGTGAGACTTAAATATATTTGTGAACTTCATAGAAAAAGCAAAGGGCAAGGGGTGAGGTGGAAAACATGAACTTTGACCCAGCTATGAAGCCTCTCATTGGTACCCTGGTATTCTGTACATATACAGGCTTCAAGCTACTGGTGATGGGGATCCTGCCCACTGCCCATCTGAGGTGTGGTCTTAGCAGTTAGCCAGAGGCTTGTCTTTCATACAATCTTCAGAAGACAAATATGGCTTCTGGGCATTTCCAAAGCGCCTCCTATGGGAATATAATTATGATGTATATACCCCTGAACTTCATCAAGAAAAAGAATTCTCATAATACCAATGAAACAAGAACTGGTATGTGCTGTTATCCTTTTATACAATGAATACCTGTCTCTCTTATGACCAACAGATTGACAAAATTGTCTTCAGAAGATCATCCAAATGTCTTTTTTTTAGCTGTTCACATAAAAGGCGTGTGTGTGTGTGTGTGTGTGTGTGTGTGTGTGTGTGTGTGTACACCTGTGTGTTTGGGATTTAATTGTATAGATAATTGCTTTAATTTTTCACTTCTCTGAAAGCACTATTCCAGCTTAGCTGTATAACCTCAGATTACCAGGAACTCTCTGATAACATAATGAAGACCAGGAGCAAAAGTTGCCACGTATGAGTGGATGTGGCCCAGCCAACCAGGCTGAAACCACAGCTACCATTGGGGTGAAATTCATCATCACATCCTCTCTCTCCTTGATTCCTCTACTCCTTCCTGGGTCAAAACCACATCAAACAAATCGCCATTCTCCCAATATACTTTGTATTGCAGACCTCTGAGACCTTTGTATGTGTTTTCCCTTTTCTTGAAATAACGCTCATCTTTTAACATTTCAAACTCCTCCTCATCCCCCGAGGTCTAGTGTAAATAAAGTCTCCTCTGATTCCCTACCCAAAGGTTGGAGTTGCTTTAACTCCAGCCCATAACATGCCTGACTTTTCCTAAATATTCCCTGATTTTGCAATGCTGTATCCCTGTTTTTCTCAGTCCAGAATGCTATTTTGTCTGCCTTTCATCTCCATCTTAGAACCTGAGAACATCAAAGCGGAAAGAGCTCTTAGAGATCATGATTTTTCAGATGGGGAAATTGAGTCCCAAAGAAGCAACAGGTAGACAGCAGGAAAACCAGAGCTAGATTAAGGGTCTCAGGAAGGGGAGTCGTGGAGTATAGTGGAAAGACAACATCTTTTGAGTCAAACCAACTTGGATTCAAACTCTGGCTCTACTGTCAAAACACCGATTTTTCATCCTCCCTGAGCATCAGTTGCCTTATCTGTTTACTTTTTTTTAAAAAGGGTAATATCTCTTGTGCTTTTTGTATCATATAAAAAATGTCTATTTTGGTACCTGGCACATGACAGGTGCTCTGCAGTTTTATGTATGTATGTACTCTGTATGTATGTATATATATATTTTTTCACTTTGGAGAGGCAGTGTGTTAGAGAGGAAACAGTCTCATAATAACAATAAAATTTTTGCAGTAAACAAACTCAGGTGCCTACTACTTATATGACCTTGGACAAGTCACTGAACTTTTTATGGAGGCCTTCATATCTATTTGTAGGAAAAATATGTGAAGATAAGCAAAACTTTGCATCAAATACCTGATGCCTGTACATCAATGTATATTAGGCATTCAGTAAAGGGTCCCTTTTACCACTGGCATTATTTCTTCATCAGTATCTCTTTTAATACAGTAATTCTGTGAGATTCAAATATTAGGTATTATTATGTCTGTCAAGAGGTGTAACAGATTATGGGCTGGCAGACACATTTTGAATATTCTGAACCTAACAGGGGCAATTGAGGTATGACATATAGATTTAGAGAAAGCAAATAGTGGGCACTGCTCAGAAATCAGGCATGTGGGTGGGCCTCCATCATCTAGAAGAACTGGGTAACAGCACTGACTCAGGTATGGAAGCAGGATCAGCTGGAACATAAGAACTGGCCCTAAGACAAAGGTCCCAGGTATGAAGTCTTTTTTGCCTACCTCCCCCCAGATAGAACTATCACTCTCGTGTTTGAACCCTGCCCCACACATGCCGTGGTTCCATGACAGGAACTGTGCTTTTTCTGTTCTTTCATCTGCTCCCGCTCTCTCTGATTTGACTGTGAACTGCTGGGGCTTTTTATGATTCACATCTGTAGTCTTGTTTACTAGTAAACCCTAGTAAACAGTGCTTAAACATCATATTTTGTTTGACTGATTAACTGTCACTTCACTCAGAGCCTGACACATAGTAAGTACTCAGTGAGTGTTCAGTCAATGAATGAATGAATGAATCAAATGAAACAATATGTAAACTGTAAAATGCTGTTTTTTAGGAGAGTGGTTTTCAATAGCAGTTATTACTAAGTCAGCCAGTAAGCTACTTTGGACCTTAATCTGTTGTTCAGGCCTCAATAGTTAGGCATTCAGGGCACAAAATGGCCACGTGGTCATTTTGTGCTGCAGAGGCACAGGCTGAGTCAGAAGGGATGCTATGAGGTCATTTATTTCTCCATCTCTGAAAAGCTCTGGTAAAGATCCCATCTTTCATGCCACCTGAAACCCCTGTGGGATTTCTCCAGGAACATCATACAGAATACTGGGCCCGCCTGGGAGCCATTATCCTGAGTGAGATGACAGGTCTGGAAAAAACGACATGATTTGTACACATTCCCAGCTGTCATCAAAGTTAGTGTCTTAATGGATTAATTAGCTCTCTGTGTTTTAGTGCGTGTATTGGCTGCTGGGCTGCTCAGCTGATCACATGCTTTCATGGACATTCATAAAGGTAGATGGTGATAATAATAAAAGTAAAAATAATAATAACAGCTAATATTTATTGATAGCCTACTATATACCAGATAATGTCCCAAGTATCTTAAATGGACTATTTTACTCTCATAACAGCTCATAAGATGCATACTATTATTTTCTCTACTCCTCAAGAGGAAACAGTGGCAAAATTAGGACTTAAACCCAGGATGCTGGACTCCATAGTCTGTGAGCTGAATTAATAACCTTATCCCCAATATAAAAATGCAGAAAAAGAGGCTCAGATGTTAGGTGGTTTGCTCATAAGTGACTGAACCAGCCTAAACGTAAGTCTGTCCCACCATAGTCTGTGCACCTCCAGCCCTGCAAGGTGCAGGCCTGTGCACAGAGTCAGGCAGGTCTGTTCATAGGTAGCCAGCAGAGCCTGAGCTATCCAGGTCCTGTACGACAAGGCAGGACCCTAGGCCCCAGAGGACTGGGTACTAGGGGAGGTCTTAGCCACAAGAACAAGGCAGAGTCCTAATTGTTCTGGTTGTATGACTACAAATACAATGACCAGCAATAGGTATTACTTCCCACAAGTCACTGAACAGGTGCTCGTTACATTTTGCTTCTTCTCCGCACACCTCCCCATCACCTTTCCAATTCATTAAGAAAAAGAGTAGAGAGTGCCCAATTATTGAGTACATATTATTTGAAAGCATTTCTAGTGTGTAATTTCTGGTGATCTGCTAAACAAACCTGTGAAATAGGTAGTAGTATTATTCTCATTTTGAAGAAATTGAAGTTAAAAGAGGTAATGTGCTGCCCAAATCACACAGCTGCTAGGTATCTGGGTTGTGATTTTAACCCAGGTCTACAGTACTTAGAAACACTCAATAAATATTTGTTGAATGAATGAATGAATGATAGATATAACAAGGTCAGGGATCTTTCAAGAACACCAGGTTACTTTTTAGGATGGTTTAAGTCTGTGGTTCTTGACATTGGCTGCGCATTGGAATATATGCTGAGCTTCTAGAAAATATCAATTACCCACCTCTCCTCCATTGAATCAGAAGCTATTCCCAGGCATTTTTATTTTTTAAATGTCCCAGATTATTCTCATGTGTAGCCAGGGTTGAGCACCACTGGTCTTGGAAGGATTGGGATTTCTCCCTGGTAGACTTAGATGAGCAGTGCTTGTAAGTAGCTAATGGCTCCCGCTCTTAGGGGAAGTGCACTGTGAAGCAGGAACCTGGGCATCCTTGGCCTTTGGGTAAGGTTTGCACTGCTCTGACTGTTGTTACTCTGGCCTCTCTTGTCAACCTGGTGGAACTGTAACTTTTTTGCCTGCCTTGCCCTCTGACCACTATCATTTGCCTATTCCTGGACTTGGCATCATTAAATCCTTCTGTCTTGCTGATGGCTGCACCACCCAGCACTTCCAGGAGCCTACGGGGATGGTTACCTTAGTTTCTCCTTCTTCAACCTTCCCCTACCCAGAATCCCCAGCTCTGAGCTCACTGCCACCCTGTAGTCCATCTCTACCAACAAACAGCTCTCCCTTGCTCTCCTTTGCCCCTTCTGTGTTTCTATTTCTTAGTCTTCTGTCTGTGACAAAGAAGGATATTGTGAAAATCAATTGCTTGGGTCAAGGAGAAAGTATTGATTCAGCTAACAGTGCTGATACTCCAACTGAGTCGGAAGGTGAGAGAGATAAAAATGACTGGCATTTCAGGGGCCAACTCTGCCACTTCCTCAATCTATGCTCAAGAAATGAGCTCCGAAGAATCTTCCCTCCTGTCCAATTTTCGTGGCCTCTTGGACCTGCCATTTTACTACCAATTCCTCGTACCCTGCCCCTCCTCTGTGCTACTGTAGTGCCCTGGGTCTTCCTCCAGAACTGCGCATACTGTAATATTGGTGCAACAGACATGCTTATGCACACACACATGCACAGGCACACACACACACACACAAACCAGACTGAGATCTCCCCAAGGGCAGAGAATTATGAAGTATGCTGTGTTGTCTTTGTGCCCACTTCCCAGATCAGGTCCTGGCATAGAGCTGGTGGTGTCAATGATTGTTAAGTTATATATAGTTGAACAGTAAAGCATTTTACCAAATGTTTTCACAACAATTATTGTTATTTTTATTTTTTTTGCGGTACACGGGCCTCTCACTGTTGTGGCCTCTCCTGTTGCGGAGCACAGGCTCTGGACGCGCAGGCCCAGCGGCCATGGCTCACGGGCCCAGCCGCTCCGCAGCATGTGGGATCTTCCCGGACCGGGGCACGAACCCGCGTCCCCTGCATTGGCAGGCGGACTCTCAACCACTGCACCACCAGGGAAGCCCCACAACAATTATTTTATATAGGACCCACAGCAACCCTGGGAGATAGTGTTCAGGAATTCATATCCACACTGACAGAGGAAGCAGCTGATAGATTTGAGACCAGAACTGTTGACTATAGCAGAAAATACTCTACAACAAAAGTGTTCTGTGTCAACACTCTCCATGATGAAGTAATAAAACTAGCAACTTTTAACACAATTGACCACTCACGTCTTCTCAAATTATATTCCTCCTTTGACTTTAGGGAACAATTTTCTCTTAATTTTCTTGCCAGGTCTCCTTTTACTGGTTCTCTTTCATTTCCTAGACCTCTAGACATTGAAGCATCCTAGAGTTTGATCTTTGGATATCTTCTTTCCTCAGTTAGTATTACATCCTTGATGAGTTCATCTAGTCTCATGGCTTAAATACCATGTATCAGCTGATGACTCCTAAATTTATCTTTGCCCAACCCTCTTCCCTGAATTCCTGAATCATACATTCAATTGCTTACTCAGGGTCTTAGCTTGGACATATAATAGAAACACAACTTGTCTAAAACCAAGCTTACAATTTCTAATCCCCAAAACTAGATTTCCAGCGGTCTCCCCCATCTCTGTAACTGGTAACTCCGTCTATCTCCTTTTCCCCCCCTCTCATCTTTGAAATCACCTTTGATTTCTCTCTTTCTTGTCCAACAGCCTATCCATCAACATATCTTATTGGCTCTATGATCAAAATAATCCAGATTCCTAATCACCCTATCATTTTCACCTCTATCTCCTTATTGCAAACCAATATTATGTCTCCCCTGGATTCTTGGAAAAGCCTCCTAACTGCTGGTTCCAATTCTGGGTTTGCCCTTCCCCATATATACTCATTACAATTTTTTCTACACCTGGAAGCCAGAGTCATCCTCTGAAATTAAAGTCATATTGTGGTAGTTCTCTGCTGAAAGTCCTTCAGTGGCTTTTCATCTCTCTAAGAGAAGCAAAAGTACAAAGTGTTTACAATAGTCTAGAAGTCCCTACATGATCAGTTCTTCCAGCCTGTCTGAACTCTCCTTTACTACCCTCTCCCTTACCACCCTCTCCCTTCATCACTCTCTCTACCCACACTGGCTTTCTTGCTGTTCCATGCACTTGCCAAGCATATTCTTGCTTCAAGATGTTTGCAATTGCTGGTCTTTACTTAAAATACTCTTCCCAGGTATCCTCATGGCTCACTCCTTTTCTTCCTTTATGTCTCTTCTCAAACGTCACCTTATCAATAATGCTTTCCCTGACCACCCTATGAGATGGCAGCTCCTCGCCTTAGTGTTTCTTGTGAACCTTACTCTGCTTTATGTTTCTTCTTCTCACAGCCTGAATATTTTTTCTTGACTATCTTCTCTTGTTAGAACATAAGCTCCAGGAGAGCAGGACTGTGTCACTGCCTTGCTCATTACTACATTTCTAATGCCTAAAAGAATGCCTGGCATATGATAGGCTCTCAAATAATTGCTGGATTCACTAATTCAACAAATATTTATTGAGCATCTACTATAATAACAAGTACCATCTTTTGAAGGTCACCTATTCAGTTTATGAGGTAATTCTCATATGTTGTTTGATTTATTTGTCAGAACAGTCATGAAATGTGGGTATTAATATCTGCAATTTATGCGTGAGGATATTTGAGCTCAGGCAATGAAAGTGGCTTGGTTAAGATTATGTAGGAAACAGTGGCAAAGTTGGCTCTAGAATCCACGTTTTCTCATTCCTGTGCTCTTCCTACTCTATCCAGACGCCTCCCTTGTGAAATGATATTGATTTTAAAATTATTTGATGAACACTTCTATTCCCCAAGCATGTTGCTAGAGGCTAACATTCATGGGCAAAAATACCTGCCCTTCAGGTGACCATAGTCTAATAGGAGAGGCAAACACATAAACAAATGAGTAAAATATGATACGGTTGGTCAATGATAGAGGAAGGCACAGGACATCATGGAAGTGCAAAGAAGAATAACAACCCAGCTCTGTGGGGAAAGAAAGGGCGCCTAACAGAGAAATAGGAATGGAAAGTAAAACTTCCTGGAGATGTGTAGAGTCATGTATTTAAGGATGAATGGCAGTGACCAAAGAAAAACTGGAATAATAGGGAAATGCTAGTTACTTGATAAACTCTAAAGTATTGGTGGCTTAAGCAATAAAAGTTTATTTCTCATTTATGTAACCGTCCAATGTGAGTCCTCCTGTTCAGTGGGCAGATTTCCTATATTTAGTGATTAGGGCAGTACCTTGAGTCTTGGGAACCCTGGGCAAATATTTCTTTATGGGACTTCTGTGTATATAAGCAAATTGATTAACAGAAGTACAAAACTCATGTAAAAATTATAAAAAAGCACTATAACTATTGAAGTATAGTGACTTAGGGAAGAAGATATAGAATAATATGGAGAAAGGTAGTTATGTTTTTGTTTATATAATTGTCTAAGTAGTGCATGTGAAGCTCCTTTATGGTATCAATATCTAGGCACCAGCTCTGTGTTCTTTATTGTGTTCTTGAATATGTGGTGGTTCCTGCCTAATTTCATATCTCTCACCTCAAGAAAAATATAGCAACCCTCTTATTACTCACAATACCATGACTCTTAGGAACCTGTTTGTATTGAAATAATATAGATTCTTTGCCTCTGTAGTTTCATAATATTTATTCAATGCTGATTGCATAGTTACTCATGACACTGCATTGTTCATTATGAATGATAGCTTTCAGGGAATCTCTCAAAGGTTGCTTTTGTGCTTTGTTGATGATGACCAAAAATGCAAGTCTTTCTCAGATATGCAGGAAAATGTCACCAATAATTTGTTTTCTAGTTATGTTAAACTTTCTTTCTGAAATTTTACACTGTCAAATTTCTCTTCTCTTGAACTCTTTTCTTCACTATAAAAATTGGATTCTCTTAAACTCTTTAGGCCGTAGTCATTGACCAGAATGTGAACCCTCTCACTGTTGACTGCATTCCTGACTTCAACATACAACCCAAGCAAGGAGAATAGGCTAGGGGCTGTGGGCAGAGTAAAAGGAGTCATTTCACTGGTGCAAGGAATGTCCGTCTCTCAACTAGCACAGCTTAAAAACAACCTGAAGGCAAGTGAGGACATAAGTAGGGAGGGCCCACTGGCATTGAGAAGGTCTCTAAAGCTCTCAAACAGGATAAGTATGGCCACCCTCAGAGAACTGCTGGACAGACACTGGCATGGAGCCTATATGGGAATGAATGATTGCCCTGAATGCCAACAGCAGCAAGTGCATAGGCTAAAGAGTGAGAGGTGACACAGGAACCCAGGCCCCTGAGTTAGCATACCATACACCACGAGTTAGCAGTGGACAGTCAGTAGTCCAGAGCCCTAAACATGTCCTGTGATGTGTCTAATGTCAGCACCCTTGGGGCAGCACAATCTCGCATGATCCGTAAAAGAAGTATCATGTTAGCCAGCGGAAATCATCCTGTCACCGTACTGCCTTTATAGAACCAGGGAACTACCCCAAATTTCAGGATGACCCTTTGGGCATGAGTCCCAGAGCTCCTCTGGGCATCTGGTCCATCTTACACATGGGTTAGAGGCAGGAAAAGTTTGTGGGGCCTACTGAAAGTAAAAAAGTGGGTGCCCTTGTTAAAAATTATTAAGAACTCCAAAACGGTCTCAGCAGAGCATTAAACCAAACACAGAGCCCTTATAAGCATAAGGCCTTGTACAGCTGCTCAGGTCACATGCTCATGAAGCCAGCCCTCAGTAGAGGGTTACAGAGCACCTGCAAGGGGGAAAAATGACTGGTGTAAGCTCAAGGCACCCTGCCCAGATAACACTGCCATCCATTGCCAGTTCCAGGCACTGAAGGGGACCTAGAAAATTTTGCAGAAGTTACTTCAGAGATCAGGGCCTCCAGATGTGAGAGACCCAGACCAGGGCCCCTCTTGCCAGTTCTAAGGACTGTAATGTTGTTGACTTAGGGGCCCCAGCTCCTTTCATCTTATATCTTTGCCATTTCTGATGGTCTTAGAGTCCTCTGCATCCAGCTCAAAGGTGAGGTAAAGCATGGAGGGGCCCTAATACATGATGAGTTTTGATGGGGCAGTCTTGAAAGCAGTATACATCACTTCTATTCACAATCCATTGGCTGTAACTCAGTCATATGATCACATCTAACTGTTATGGGGACTAGAAAATGCAGTCCCTGCTTAAGTAACTACTTCTTAGTAACAGCTGTATACCGTGGCGGCGGAAGGAGGAACAAGAACATTTGTTGTAGTTATAGCCTCTTTGTCTCAAGTGGAATTGGGGAGCAGAAAGGCATTCAGAGGGACAGGAACAGCATGAGTGAAGACCCTTAAGCAAGAAACAATATGACATGTACAGGAACTATGGACAGGTGTTATTAGAGCACAAAGGATGAGTTGGAGAGTGGCTAAAGACAAGGCTGCCGCAGTCTTTAGGAGGCAGGTTGTGGAGAGTCTTGAATGTCATGCCAAGGAGCCTGAAGCTTATCCTGAGGAAAAATGTAGAGTAACCCAAAGGTTTTGAACAGAGGAGAGGGATGTGGTCACAGTTGTGTTTCAATAAGATTTCTGGCTGTCATAAATTGAGGGCAGTGGGGATTTCCCTGGTGGTCCAGTGGCTAAGACTCCATGCTCCCAATTCAGGGGGGCTGGGTTTGATCCCTGATCAGGGAACTAGATCCCACATGACACAACTAAAGATTCTGTGTGCTGCAAATAAAGATCTTGCGTGCCACAACTAAAGATCCTGTGTGCCGCAACTAAGACCCAGTGAGGCCAAATAAATATTAAAAAAAAAAAAACTTATAAAAAGGGTCCACATCAAAAAAATCTTAAAAGAAAATAAAATAAATTGAGGGCAGTGGTTGGAATCAGGGAGCTTCTCAGCTAGGAAGCCTTTAAAGTGATCCTGTTACAAGATGCTGTGTCAACCAGGGATCATTCAGAACTTAGAACATACTCTTGGTATTTTAAGTATAACCTTTGCAGAGGCTGGAGAGTGAAAGCCAAGCAAGCACCTGTGGGAGAGCCTCGTGGACATACACAGAAATAACTCCGGGCTGGAGTTTATTGGCACATGGTTGGAAGTTGAAATTCTGGACATAGGTGAGATTGGCTAGAATATCAAGAAATCCATGAATACTTGGTATTATGAATGAATGAATGAATGAAGATACATTTGTTTCTTCCTATTTCTGTTATACTCTCAAATCTAGGCCCAGTTTTCTTAAGTGGAAAAATAGAAGTTAACCTTGGATCCCTATCTCATAGCAAAATAAGTTCCAGGTAGATTAATATCTAAGTATAAAGGCAACACTTCATACTTTTGAAAGGAGAAACAGGAGAAAATCTTAATGAAATCAGAGTAGATATATATTTCTTAAATAAGACATAGAAAGCAAACAGAATAAAGGAAAAGATTAAAAATTGATTATGATAAACTTAAAACTTCTGTCTAACAAGACTCCCCAAATAAAGTGAAAATTCAAGTCACAGACATAGAAAATAGTTGAAGAACATACAACTGTCAAAGGATAATATATATATACTATACACACACCAACATATTTTAAAGCCTACAACTCAATTAGAAAGAAGACAAACAACCCAATGGAAAAAATGGAAAAATAATAAGCAGTTCACAGAAGTGAAGCTGAAGAGTCATTATGAAAGATTGCTAATCTTCACTAGCCATCAAAGAACTATGCATTAAAACCACAATTTATATAATTCAAATTGACAACAATTAGAAAGCCTTATAGTACCAAGTATTGGTGAAGACATGGAGTGATAGGAAGTCACCTTCTGTTGGTGGGAGGTGTGTAAATTGGTACAACCACTGTGTAAAGTGGTACAGCATTATCTAGTGAAGTTGAAGATGCTTATATCTTGCTATCCACCCATTCCATTTCGAGAGAACGTCATACATATGCACAATAGACAGATTTGAGTTCTGTCTCAGCATTATTTGTAATAACAAAATTGAAAACCATCGGAGCATAGATACATTTGGTTTGGCCATACTTATAGAATACTACAGAATACTATAGAAGTTAAAATACATAAACTAGAGCTACAACTATCAACATGGCTAAGTTCTAAAAACATACTGTAAGGGAGAAAAGCATGCCGCAGGTTGACAATATGATACCATTTATTATATATACAGTTTGAAAGCATTCAAAAGAATGTTCTGTGTTGCTTCTTAGGTACACACATATGTAATAACGGCAAAAATAAAAGCATGGTAATGATAAACACAAATTTTCAGGGGAGTGTTTACCTCTGTTGCAGAAGGGAAGAGGTTGGATTAAAACATGAAGGTTTTAACTCAGATCTGTAGCATTCTATTTCTTTAAAAAATATGAAGCACATGGCAAAATGTTAGGAATTGATGGAGTAGTATGCCATTCATTATGTTAGTTTCTGTAATTTTTGATGATTTTGAAATATTGTAAAATTAGATATTTAAAGGTTTAAATAAGAAAATTCACCTCATTTATAAAGCATCTATCTAAAGCATAACATTGCGAGTGTCCTCCCTTTGACCCCTTGGGGCTATTGTTATTGTTGAACTTATCACTGATCGCTATTGTTTGTTTGCCTATCTGACTGCTACACTAGTCCAAAGAGTTCTTTGAGGCTAAATGCCATATCTTATTTGTTTGTACATCTGCAGCCTAAACAGAGTGAGTTGAGAACGTGTTAGTAAATGTTCGTTGATTGATTGAATCCATCAATCGATCAATCAGATTTCTAAGAATGATTGTAAACCTCTTCCCTCCCTTTCCCTGACTTCTACTTTCCCTGACTTCAGAGGCCTGTGAGCCTCTGAGCCCCCCTCCTCCAGGCTGTCTTATTTTTTTCTCCATAAGGAGCTGCAGTTATTTTAATTGGAAAAACAATTTTAAAGAAAAATGTGAGGGTGCCTTTAAATATTCTGTAATAAAATGGTCCTTGTGATTGAAAGCCATTAACTGGTTGTAATGTAACTTTTAAAATATAGTGGTTACCTGAAGCAAAGTAATTTTGTCAGTTGCTATTAGCATTGGAGTTTTGAATACATTAGGATTTATGGTTTCTGTCTTTTGAAGGAAGGGAGTTGGATCACCTTGAGATAGAATTGAACAGTTGGCACTGTTGTGTACTGGACAATTGCCACTGATGGCCAAGAAATTCGAGTGTAGGGTGCACCCCATCCTAAATTCAAAGTGCAGTTCTGCCAGCATTGGTAATGTTGTGGAATTTTTAGGGAATCCTGGGAAGCTGGCTCTCAACAGGAAGACAAGAACAGGCAACAGCTTGTGAAGAGAAGGGCAACCTAGGCAGACACCACAGGGCCTAATGCTTGAGGCTGCTCTGTTTTGCTTCCTATCACAGGAAACAAAGGAAGGTCAGCTCCAGTTAAAGAGCCAGGGTCAGGGCAGACATCTACCTGTGAGGGCTCAGGCTGGCAAGGTAATAATAATAGTTAGTGATTAATGACTCCCAGCTACCACGTATTTGCCACATGGTTTGCTGGCTGCTTTACACTTGTTATCTCATATTTCTCACAGTATTCTTTCCATTTCATTGATGAAGAATTAGATTTAGGGAGGTTAAAATTTTTTTCTGCAAGCCACACAGCCAGAGGCAAAGCCAAAATTTAAATCTGGGACTGCCCAGCTTCCCGTTTTCTCAATTATGCCGAGTTAAACAAACTAGCATACCATGCTGTCTTACCAGCCTGTGGCTAAGAGCTAACGCAAGGAAGGGAGCGGAGAGGGGAAATCTCCTTGCTGGGTGCCAGGCCCTGACCTTCACATTCACCAGCCCATCTGTTTCACCACTGCACTGGGAATGAAGTCAACAGATGTATAAGGGCAAGATTTGGATCCAAAGCCCAACTGCAGCATTACCCCTACAGAGTGACCACTGAGTGAAAATATTATAACTGCAGTTAAAGACATACAAGTGGGCTTGATATCCATCCTAACTCAGATGTTTTTCTGTCAAGGGCCAGGACAAGGGGAGAACCATAGAAGGGACATTCATTCTGCTGAGGAGCTGTGGGAAGTTTGGAAGAAGATCAAGGATGTGCATTAGGCTTGAAGTGTGGGTAAGGCTCTCCAGGCAGGCAGTGTGGCACAGGGAAACACAGGCCTGATTCCGAATCCTCATTTCTATCCTTAATAGCTGTGTGCCCTTATATGTGCCACTTAACTACTCTGAGCTCTTTTACAATGAAGGTAATAATAGCAGATATCCCTTTCTGAATAATATATTTACATTATCTGATGTAATCCTCACTGATCCCTTGAGGTCACGGCTATTTTTAGCTTCTAAGATTCCTTTACCTTCCAGATTTGTGGTACAGTTTTCTCTAGGGCAAGAACTGCTACTGGGAGGAATGTGATTTGCAGGGGAGGTGAGGCCAGGGTTGGCAGTCAGAGAAAAACAAGGCTGTTTGTGGGATCAGAGAGACATTAAGAGACAGCACTTGTTCACATCATACTCGTGGAAGTTCATGCCTCTGTCATGTCACCCAGATTTTTAGAGCAGTGGTTTAGAAAGAAGAGCCAGAAATCATAGCCACACTGATAATAGCCTCATGCTTTCATGTAGCTCTTTTCCACAGGGCATCTCATTTGATTTTGACAAGCTTTAAGGCAAGATGGAAGAAACACCAAATGTGGCTGTATGTTCTTAGGCAGGTCATCCCCCCTCTCTGAGTCTCTGCACAGTGCCTGACACGATAAAAATGCAATATTATTCAATAAATGTTAAAGAAATAATGTAAAATTCACAGAGATGCCATTGGAATCAAATTGGATAATGTGCAGCAAAGTGCCTTGTAAACGGTATTTCACCCATAGATTATGGGTCAAATTGGCTTCCATCTAGGATGTGGTTTATTTCTGGGAAGATCTTATCTGGGATAAAGGAACCTGATATAGGGAGCAGTTTTGCTAAGATCTTGACATGTTTTCATGTATGCTGGAGTTCAGGGCTGGTCTCCAGTCCCAAAAGATAGGAGAAGTGGTGGAGGGGAAAGGGAATTGAAATACAAATAAGGAAACTGAGGCATCCTTCTAGTTACAGGACTGGCTTTGGATAAAAAGGGAAGCATACTGCTCAGGGCACCCAAGTCCAATGATTGAATTACTCACCATTTGTCAACTGAAGATCCTTTGTCTTCCCGTGCTTCTGCCCCCAAAGGCATTTGTGATGGACCAGCAATTCATTTAAGGCTCAATTCTAAACTCACCTCATTTTCTGAGGCCACTCTACCTCTGGGCTAGGCTGTATTTAGGCAAATGCCAAGCACGTTGTTCCTACTCTGAGCCAAGTCCCATTCAGCAGCCTGTCTCTCTGTAAGGTGTCTACAGCAGGGGCTAAATTTACGATTCCTCTCTGGGAGTCTTAAATAGTACATGGTGGCCTTTTCATCTATCCGTACAGCATTATTAATACCTCCTCAGAGCTTAGGATCAGATGGATGGAAGTCTGTGAAGCTGAAGGAGAAAAGAAACTTACCTTCACTGAGCACCTGCTGGGTTCCAGGCACTGTGCTGGTATCTTCCATCCTCAGTGGGTATTTGCCGTATTTGTGGCTCCCCAACCTCTTTTGAATACTCTTCTTCATGAGTCCTTCACCTCATGGTAGAAGTTGGAAAAGTCTCTTCCCTAACTTCTCCCACAGCTAGGGGACAGGTATGTGACCTAGGCTCCACCAATCCAAAGCACGCCCACAAGGAATCAGTCCTGAGGTGAGCACCTGCGAGGCCTAGGCAGGAGAGGCAGCTTTGAGTTCCTGGCCCAGAAATGTCCTTTGTGCTGGCAGCATAGTAGTTGTAAACAAGTTGAACTGGTAGCATAGAAGTGGTGTTAACTGTAGCATCTGGTACTTAGTGGTAGGGGCAGCAGCTGTGGTTTTCTCATCAGACTAGGTCTGCAGTGATTTAGGCATGGAGCTTAGCCTCAAACCTGGTTTTCTGAACCTTCAGTTCATTCTGTGAGCTACCAAGATTCCTTTAATTAAAGTTCCCTTTATGCTCAATCAGCTATTCAGTTTCTGCTGCGGCAACTAAGGACTGATGTCCATACAGTATCTCAGCTGATCCCCAGGCATCCTAGAAGGAAGGTGTCACTGTCCCCGTTTTCACACATAGGAACAGTCTCAGAGGTTAAAGAGCTCACCCAAGCTTCCACAGCCAGGGATCTATCCACTTTCAAAGCCCATCGCCTTCCCTCTACACCACATTCCTCTGCTTGGAGCTTTCTGCCTCAGTGTTCCTTCTGCTCAGAAGCTGGAGGATATTGGGGAGGTGAAAGAGAGTTCCCAGAGCAGAGAGGAGAGTACTCTCATGCTCTCTACATCTGCCTTGTGTGTTTTCCAAGAACGTGAACATTCATTCCTTTTATTCATCCTCTTGCTCTTGAACTCTGACCCCAACCTCCGAGATTTTGCGGACCACCCTATTTAATTAGCTCCTGCCTGCCCCTCCCACTTCCTATCATATCACTCTTCTTTATTTTCTTCATATCTGATATTATTATCTGAAAATATCATTTTTTTAATACATTTATTTATTTATTTATTTATTTTTGGCTGCGTTGGGTCTTCATTGCTGCGCGGGCTTTTCTCTAGTTGCGCCGAGTGGGGGCTACTCCAATGCAGTGCGCAGGCTTCTCATTGCGGTGGCTTCTCTTGATGTGGAGCACGGGCTCTAGGCGTGTCGGCTTCAGTAGTTGTGGCTCACGGGCTCTAGAGTGCAGGCTTCAGTAGTTGTGGCTCACGGGCTTAGTTGCTCCACGGTCATGTCAGATCTTCCTGGACCAGGGCTTGAACCCGTGTCCCCTGCACTGGCAGGCGGATTCTTAACCACTGCGCCACCAGGGAAGTCCTATCTGATAATATCTTGCTCATTTTCTTAGTCACTTGATCTTCCTCCACTTCCTACCAGAATGTAAGCTCCATGAAGGCAAAGCCATTTTTGCCTGAGCATGTATTCTCAGTGCCTAGAACAGTGGCTGACAGTTAGTAGATGCTCAATAAATATTTGCTGAATGGATGAATGAATGAATGAACAAATGAGCAAACAACTGGATAAACACAAGTGCTGCTCACTCAAAGTAGTGTCCTGGAGAGCTTGTGCACTTATTCCAGTGATACTATTGTTGCTTTTTAAATTTTCATTGAATAAATTTATCTTTAGTAATGACTTTTGGAATAAATTTTCAAGCTATACAGTAGAAAGAACTGGGCTTTGGAATTAGACAAAACCTAGTTTCAAGCCTAGATTCCCCCATTTATTAGTTTTATGACTTTGGGCAAGTTATGTAGTTTCTCTGAGCTTTTGTTTTCTCATCTTTAAAGTAGAGGTTATATTTCTTCCCTTGTAATGCCATCATAAGGATTAGTGCAACAAAGTGTTTCTCCTCAGCTTCACATTAGCTTTTCCTCCTTGTTCAGCAATTCTGGTCAAAAATACTAACCACAGTTGAGATAAGCTGGCTTACCATGTCTTTTCCATAAGTGGCTTTGAGTAAGGAAATGCAGTAGCTTCCCCTTCAACTCTCTTCACATGGGGTTAGTATAGCTGCTTTTGCACAGAACCCTAAGAATCTTACCAGAGAAGCTCTTCTGAGAAGACACTGACCGCAGCACACAGCAGTCCTAACTCCTGATGCTTTTGCTGACCATGCCAGTACGTTCCGACCAGTCATTTCTCAGAAAAACTAAAGTGAAAGATAAGAGAGCTAAATCTAGTATCAGCTGTGAAACTGAGGTCCGTGTTACCTTGGTCTAGTTACTTCTCCTCTCTGGACCTGAGGTTTTTTAAATCTCTAAAATGAGTGGTTTGGGACAGGTAATCTAAAATGTCTCCAAGTCTTACACGATATGACCTTGTTTAGATATTTCTATCTGAATTTTTGAGAGTCCTGAGGAAAGGTTGTTGAACAATGTTGTGTTATGGCTACAAGTATCAGGACATAATGAAGATCCAGAAAGGACCATGCCCACTACCCGTCCCCCAGGCTACAGAGCCACAGAAGACACTGGCCAGGCCTCCCCAGGACTCCACCCTAGCCAGTCTGGTCCACAGTCCTAGCCCCTCCCCTGGGGTTCAGGGAGCAAGGGGCTCCCATCTGTCTGCCCCAGTTGCTGGGTTTCTAGCCATGACAGTGCTCCCTCACGACCTTTACCCAGCTAATCACAGAGGAGTAGCTGTCTCTGCCTTCCTCATCCCTATCCAGCCAAACTAACATTTCTGATTAAATTTTGTTGATGTTTCCTGCTGAAAATAAAGGCAGGGCGGGGTGGGGGCATGTAGGCTGGGGAAAGGCAGAGGAGAAGAGGAAGGACCCTCAGCACAAGAGCAACATAAAGCAGCAACAAGATGGGACAGTTGTAAAATTGTGTCCAAAGACCAGACCACATGGGCAAGGCTGGTTATGGCCTGGCCAGGTGACCAACAAAAGGGAGCTGGGAAGCTCTCAGATGGGTCCAGAGGGATCCTCATTGATCTCATTTGTCTCAGCTGCTCTTGAAGGTCTAAAACTTCTCTCATGAACTTATTTCCAGTACAGCATTCTGAAATCAGACCTTCAAATAATATTAGTTGTACTGCTGAGCCCTTAGCACTGTGCAGAGCTCTGAGGATACAGCAAGGGATCAAATATAGCCCCACCCATAGGAAGTTTACAGTGCTTGAAAATACTTCCATTTGACCAGAGGGTGACCTTGGTCAAGTTCCTTAATCTCCCTGTGTTTCAGGTTCTACATTTATTAAAATGGGGACAGTAATATTACTTATCTGCAGGGTTTTTGTCAGGCTCACATGTATAGCCAATAATATATTGATATAATATGCAGGATTCAGAGTGTATTCATAAAAGCAGCTTTATTTTTGTCTCCTGTCAATACTTCAAACCTATTCAGAGGGCTAGTCCTTCCCCTGCCCTGGATGAAAATTCTCCTTTTAGGTAATAGAAAGCCTTTCAATCACTTGAATTAACAAACACAGCCTCAATCCAGTCATTAAAAATGTCCAATCCCAGACAATAAGCAAAACTCTGAACTTGTTTTAATGTCTTCTTCCTTCGTACCTCCACCCCCAGCCAAGGCTGAAGTGGGAGAGGAGAAGGGGAGTGAAGGGAACAGAAGGACCCTGCTTGCCTGGCCCTCTCCTAAGCTGGCTTCAGGGTCTCTGGGCCTGAGGGATGTTTGCAGCTGACTCCCTCTCAGGTCAGTGCTTTCACAGGTTCTCTGGAGGCATCTCTGGTTGAATGCAACCATAACTTGGGGAATACATCCTGCTTCTCCTGCTGTCACTACCCTCGTATTTCCTGCTTTTCTGGTGGTCCAGTGTATACATGGATTGCACGGGAGTCGATATGGCATCAAACTGATTTTATCCACCATGGGCCCCACGTCTGCTCAGAGTCTTTTGCCTGGGCAAGCACTAGGATCATAGGGCCATCTCAGTGCAGCTGCTTCTTTACTTTTTCCATAGTCTCTTGCTCACCAGATTTCTCAGGAAGGCATCAAGAATCCAGAATCCAGCCCACTGTACCCTCCTCTCCCCATGCAGAGAGGAGGGGAGAAATACACCCTAATCCCTCCTCTGGAGGCATGGCCTGTGGGACCCCAGGCATCAAAAATCCCCCTCACGAAACCCACTCTTTTTAATTTCTAACCCTCTTTTCCTTTGTATCCTTGAAGTGAGCAAGGTGTTTCAAGAGTTTTGTAATCGGTTTCTAGACACATACTTGGAAATTCTGTACAAACTGACAGTTCTTTGGGTATTCCAAACAAGCATTCCTCGTTTCCTGGTGCCTCAGATGAAACATTCACTTAGCATCCTGTAACAGAGTGCTCAATATACGTTACTATTTTATATTATATATATATATATATATATATATATATATATAAAATTTTCTTCTAGTCTTTTATGCATGTATCTCTTATTTCGATGACCAGTATGCAACAGTGCCTTCTATTTCTTTAGCTATCTTTCCTTGCCAACACATACTGAGTATCAAGGAATTCTCATTGAACCAAAGGCTACATGAGTAAAGGATGTATTACATTGTCATTACAATTCCTTAGAAAAGTCATCATTGCTTCACCACTGCCCTTTCAGACACATTTAATTCTCTGAAATTGGTGAATCAGAAAATGAAAGAGAGTGAAAAATAGACGATGTAAACTTCAGAAAACGGTGGCTTGGAGATGGATGAAGGCTAAATTAGAGTAGCTGTTTATTGGGTCCATCAGCAGGGGAGGAGGGCGTGACAGAATTCAGGGAACAGTAGAAACACTGGGATTTTCGGGAGAAATATGAAAACAGACGGCAAGTGGATGAATCAGTGCAAGGCGGCAAAGCTATCTATGGAGTGGCTGTGTTCAGCAAGGGCAGCTGAGGCAGGCAGGCCATCACTGAGACTCAGGAAAAGAAAGGCAGGGCTAGCAGAGAAGGCCCAGGAAGCAAGAGCAAAGGGAAGGCAGGAGGGCTTGATTTACAGACTGCTGACAAAGCACAAGGCACACATAAAGGGCAGTGCGCTAGATCAGTGCAGAGAGTTCCAGTCCCATCTTTGACATTGCTTTGCTCTGTGCCTTAAACATGTCTTTTGCCCTCTCTAGGCTTCTCTTTCTACATTTGTAAGTCAAAAGAAGTGATCCAAATATTCTCTAAGGACCTGTATTCCAACCTTTGTGAAAACTCATCTTGCTTTTGTGGGATGACTCTAAGTGAGATATTTTCTATTTTAACCTCAGTGTATTTCTAGTACTCTGTTCACCTGGATTCAGCGGGTCTCCTTTTTTAAAATTAAAATAAGAAGAAGGAGGAGGAGGGGGAGGAGAAGGAGGAAAGAATAGAAGGAAGGAAGGGAAGAAGAGAAAAAGAGAGGGAGGGTTTAAAGGGCCATCAGTCATTCATGCTTTAGCGCGACATTGCTCAATCAGAATTTTTTCTTATCACCCCTCATCTGAAATCAGTTACTTTGAGGGACTGGGCTGTGGATTAGAGGCAATTTGGGAGTGTGCTGCCCTTTGAAGAGTGGGAAAGATATTGGCGGGTTAATGCAGTGAGAAGCTTAGGGCAGCATTCATTTATTCTTTCTTTATACAAACCTGTTTTGAGCACTTAAAGCTCTAAGGGTTCAGTTGAGTTTAGAGCAGAAGAATGGGAAAGAATGGAAAAGCTGAAAAGCCTTAGCCTCTGAGGCATTGTGTATTTTAATGTTAATTACAGAGGAATAAATAGCTTGAAAGTGGGATTAAAGAGAAAGGTGAGTGCTGCCCTCCCCCCATTCTCTACCCCATCTTTGTCCCTCCATTCATTCATTCTACAAATATTTATTGAGACCCTACTATAAGTAGGGTCAATATACTCAATATGTTATTGAGACCCTACTATATAAGCACAGTGCCAGGGATAAAACACTTGAGTAAGAAGGAGTCCCTGCCCCTTGTTGAGCTTTAGTCTAGTAGAATAGACAAACATTAAGCCACTAAGCACACAGTTAACTATTGAACAATGTGATGAAGCAGAAACACAGGGTGCTAAGAAAATATACAGTGGGGAGACCTGAACTAACCTGGAACGTCAGGAAAGGCTTTTCTGGGGAAGTGATTTGAGCTGATCTCTGAAGAATGTTGAAGAGTTAAAAGGATGGGGACACAAGAAGGAGAGAAGTAGGCAGAGAAGGTGCCAATGGAGAAGACAGAAGCATATTTCAGGAAGAGGGGAAGGAGCATGGTGTGATAGAGGGGTGGAAAAGTAGGCCAGAAGGAAATTGTTCCTGGGGAGAGGTGAGTCTCAGCTGAAGAGGTTTAGGAGGTATAGAAGGCTCAAGTGTGCACATGAGACCCAGCGTTGGCCTGTGCCCTCCTCCTTTTTGTTCTCACATGGGCAATTTCTCCACAGAGCTGACTTTACTCTTACCTCCTCCAGGTCGCCCTCCCCAAATTCTCCTGCCCTGGGGCAATCAACTCCCTCCTCTGTACTTCCCTCTGCTCCTCTCCTTCCTACGTAGCCATCAGTTTGTAAGACTGTGTTCTCCACTCAACTGTCAGTCCTTTTGGACAGAGACTGGGTGTCATTTATCTCTGTGTCCCCAGTGCCTGGCACAGAGCCTGAAACCAAGTGCCTATGGAAGGAAACCAGCACAGTGTGGGCAGCTTTTTGACTACTGATACAAAGCTTATAGGTAGAAGGGCTCTCGGACTTTATCTTGTTCAAACTCCTCATTTTACCAATGAAGAAACTCAGGCACAGAGAACCAAAACCAACCACTCAAGGTCTTGTACCTGACAGGTGGCAAAGCCAAAATCAGAACACCAGTCATCTTCATCTTAGTCCATTGCTGTTTCTCCCACATCCTGACCTGTCGATAAAACTACTATCACTAAGAAATGTAAACATCTCCTATAATTGGCGTGCACAGGCAATCAAAAAAAGATATATTTATCCAATTATACATTCATGCAGCAAATGTTTACTGAATGTCTCCTGTGGGTCAGGCCCTAGGCCTAGGCTAGGGATTCAGAGTTCAGGAGCACAAAGTGTTCCCTTCACAGTGTGGTCAGTGCCTGTGGGATAAGTGAGCATACATGCCTAAAGCAGCCAGACAATTTTAATGACAGAGTAAGATGACTTCTGAGACATGGAAGAATGAGAAAGGCTAATGGGAGAGGTGTATCTTGAGCTAAATGTGCAGGGCTCAATTTCAGTAGGGAAGAACATGCTGGATAGAAGAGCATGAAGAAAGGTTCAGAGGAAGGATATCTTCTCACACATTCAGGGTGATGATAAGAATTAGCTAGGGCTTCCCTGGTGGCGCAGTGGTTGAGAATCTGCCTGCTAATGCAGGGGACACGGGTTCGAGCCCTGGTCTGGGAAGATCCCACATGCCGCAGAGCAACTAGGCCCGTGAGCCACAACTACTGAGCCTGCGCGTCTGGAGCCTGTGCTCCGCAACAAGAGAGCCCACGTTAGTGAGAGGCCCGCGCACCGCGATGAAGAGTGGCCCCCACTTGCCACAACTAGAGAAAGCCCTCGCACAGAAACGAAGACGCAACACAGCAAAAATAAATAAATTAATTAATAATAATAATAAAAAGTAACCACTTTAAAAAAAAAAAGAATTAGCTAACATTTATTGAGCCCTTACTGTTTGCCAGGCACTATTTTAAGAGCTACATGTGTTTCAACTCATATAGTTCTCTCAAACTCCATTTTCCAGATGAGGAAACTAAGGCACACAGAGGTTAAGTGACTTCCCAAGATCACACAGCTAATTAGTGGTAGAGAAGGGATTTGAATCAGGCAGACCAGCTACAGAGCCCTTAGTCTCAGTATTCTGCTCTACTGACTCTGTACGTTGCCTCTTGACAATATACAGTTGAGTCAGATTTGGAAAAAGAAAGTTGTTGGGTTTTTTTGTTTTGTTTTGTGTTTTGCCCCTTAGCTGAGTATTTACCAGGTACCTGAACCTGGCTAAGCTCTCTCACACAGTATCTCATTTTCACTAAATGCCAACAACCTATGAAGTAAGTAATATTCTCATCTGTGTATGTGAACCTAAGGCCTGTAGCAGTTCCATAGCCTGCTTAAGGTCTGATGAAGGAGTTTGCATGTCCACCACAGGTGTTTGGGCAAATGCACCGGGAAATGGGTGTGCATAAAAATGCTTGAGCTGCAACGCAACATCACTAATTATTACAGAAATGCAAATCAAAGCCACAATGAGGTATCGCCTCACACTGGTCAGAATGACCATCATCAAAAATCTACAAACAATGCTGGAGAGGGTGTGGAGAAAAGAGAACCCTCCTACACTGTTGGTGGGAATGTAAATTGGTGCAGCCAGTATGGAAACCAGTATGGAGGTTCCCTAAAAAAACTAAAAATAGGGACTTCCCTGGTAGTCCAGTGGTTAAGATTCCACACTCTCAATGCAGGGGGCCCGGGTTCAGTCGCTGGTCAGGGAACTAGATCCTGCATGCCGCAACTAAGAGCCCACATGCCGCCAACTAAAAGAGCCCACATGTTGTGACTAAAAGATCCCACATGCCGCAGTGAAGATCCCCCGTGCTGCAGCTAAGACCCGGGGCAGCCAAATAAATAAATAAATAAATAAATAAATAAATAAATAAAAACAAAACTAAAAATAGAGCTGCCGTATGATCCAGCAATCCCACTCCTGTGTATATATCTGGAAAAGATGAAAACTCTAATTAGAAAAAATACATGCACCCCGGTGTTCATAGCAGCACGATTTACAATAGCCAAGACAGAAACAACCCAAGTGTCCATCAACAGATGATTGACTTAAGAAGATGTGGTGTATATATATATACAATAGAATCTTACTCAGCCATAAAAAAGAATGAAATGTTGCCACAAGGATTGGATGAACCGTGGCAATATGGATGAACCTAGAGAATATTATACTTAAAAGTCAGACAGAAAGACAAATATTGTATAATATCAGTTTATAAGGGGAATCTAAAAAATAATACAGATAAATCTATATGCAAAACAGAAACAAACTCGCAGACATAGAAAACAAGGTTATGGTTATCAAAGGGGAAAGGGAAGGGAGGAGGGATAAATTAGGAGTATGGGATTAACAGATACAAACTACTATACATGAAATAGATAAGCAACAAGGCTTTACTATATAACACAGGGAATTATATTCAATGTCTTGTAATAACCTATAATGGAAGATAATCTGAAAAAAAAAAAAATATATATATATAACCGAATCACTTTGCTGTATACCTGAAACTAGCACAGTATTGTAAGTCAACTATACTTCAATTAAAAAAAAAATACTTGAGGTGGAGTGTGTCCTGGGGTACATATGGGCCTAAGGTCTCAGTGTGGGATAGAGTTAGGTTCAGATCCTGGCCCTGTTACTTCCCAACTGCGTCATAAAACCTCTCTGAGCCTCAGTTTTTCTCCTATAAAATAGAGATAACAGTCCCTGTGTTCCAAGGTCGTTGTGAGGCAAATAAGATAGATATGTGCATAGATGGGATCCTGGATCCCTGATTATTATTACTAAAACCCAAGGTTTGGTCCCAATGTTATTACCAAGTTCTAACTCTCCTGTGAGCTCCAAAGGGCTTTTCAGGTGGAGGCTGAATAGTGTGGCAGCACCACAGGTGGTCTGCTGTGCCTCTCCACTCTCTGGGCAGAAAAGGATGGAATAAAGAGGGTCATCCTCATGCAATAATCACACAGCCTCCATGATTGCCACCATTTGGGCATCTGGGGTGCCTCCAGCTGAGACTGGAGGGCTGTGCACTTGATTTGCCTAGTTTAGTCCTGGACATCTGTGGATACTTTATGCCATGGGGCAAGAAATGATGATGCCACCTGTTAGAAACCATACGAGGGCAGAACCCAGCACATTTCTCTGTGGCCGTTTCCCTTACTCATAGAAAGAAGTGTTCTCTGGACCAGCCACGTAGCTGGGATCAGATTTCAAGGTCCTCCTAACTCAGTTACTCCCTGTTCCACAAACTCCTTGATGAAGTGTTAGATTTTAGTAGAAAGAAATCAAGTGAATTATGTAATGAATTATTGTAATGAGGGGCTTTTTTCCCCTTGCCCTTCTTTCTCCATATGTGAAACTTTGAGTTGTTTTTCTTGGTATGAATCAGTTCCTGAACTTTGCTCAGGAACATGTTTGACTAACCGGAAGGGGGAAGTACAAGAGAGTATTAGAGCCCCTGGGGCCAGGGAATAGAGGAGGTTGCACAAAAAGGCAGACTGAGAAAGGGGCAGCATGTTATAACAGGATGAGACCTGGGGTCTGGGTACACTTGGGGTTCTAAATCAGGCTCTGTCAGTTGCTACCAGAGTGAATTGAGATAAATGCTTTCACCTCTTCTTTGAGCCTCAGTTTCCACATCTGTAAAATTGTTGGGGTTTAACTATATCATTTATAAGAATTCTTCCTCTGACAGCCTATGAGGCTGAGGTAAACTCTGAAAACCACAATTTTACTTAGACGTTGCCCTGCTTATGCCTAGCTATAATGAGTCTTCAGGTAGCATATGAGTTAATCAATTGATGATGGATGGATGGATGGATGGATGGGTGGGTGGGAGAAAGGAAAATCTCTGCTCAGCTTTCAGATTTTAACTTAAGCATCACCTCCCTGGTGAAGACTTCTGTGACCTCACCCTAGCTGACCAACTTAGCTGCCCCTCTCTCCTCTGTGTTCTCAGCTGGCCATCTCACCTCCCCTCTGAGCTTCCCTTCATTCTGGCATTTATTATACTGTTACCTTGACTGCCTCTACATGGCACACTATGAGCTCACTAAGGCAGGCTCCTGCTTTATTTGCCTTTGTATCCTCAGTGAATACCACAGGATCTGGCATATTGGATTGTGCAGGCAGGAATAGTGCTTCCCATTCTGGGTAGGAGACTAGGCCTGATGCCACCTAACCCTTCTTACCCTGAAATATTGTTGTTCCATTGGTCTGTGCCTCTGAATAACTTTATGAATCCAAGAAGCCTTCTGACCCTCAGCCCAACCTCCACCAGGGTTAAACACACACACACACACACACACACACACACACACACACAGCCAACTCAGGCTCCTGTAAACATTTGTGCTCCCCTTCATTTCAACTCTAATCGCTGCTCTAGGGCATGTCTTATTCATGTAGCTTTGGCACGTGTCACAATGCCAGGAGCAGAGTATATGTGAGCAAATGTTACTGAATCTCGGAGCATGACTCAATGGGAGTGTATGTGGGGGTTGTGAGGAGAATCAAATTGCTTCATGATGGAACCGAAATACCTTTAAATAGCCACTTCCGTGCTGAGAGGTATGTGCTCATCACCTTTCTCTGAGCAGGTCAGAGTGTCTCTTTGACATAATCTTGTTAACTTAATTCTGGGGAGCAAAAGTAGAGATAGCTGAAGCCACCTGCACCTGTCGTAGAGCAAGACATTGGTTTATCAGTCTATGATTTTTTTGTTTGTTTACTGTTTGCCACCCTCCCTGCCACGCAAACACACACACGCTAGGCTGTAAGCTCTGTGAGAGCAGGGACCTCCTCAGTCTTTCTTGCCACTGATTCCCCAACACCTAACCCAGTTTTGTGCACACAGGAGATTCTCTACGTGGGTTCGTTGACTGTACAAGAGTAAAGGTGGTGCTATTAAAATTCCATGAAACACAATGAGATTGGCTTCCTTATTCCTGCATATTTTTCCATAAGCAGAGGAAATAACTAAGGTAAAGAGGAAGTAGTGGTGCTTAGTAATTGGTTTAAAATGAAAGCATTATAACATCCAGATAAAATCCAGATATCTAATAGGAATATGCGTATCTAATACCATCTACTTGCCGGGTAGGTGGTACGTAAGTTCTTTATATATGTAATCTTCCATGCTTACGAAAGCCTGGCCAGTTAGTTAATATTCTCCCCATTTTACCCATTTGGAAATTGAGGCTGAAAGAGGTTAGGTAGTTTGTTCAAGGTTGCACAGCAGTTAGAAAATGATGGAGCTGGAATTCAAATCTAAGTTGACTATAACCCCTACTTTTTTTCCCACCATTCTTCTACCCTCCCTCTATCTACCCATCAAACTTTTACTTATTGACCACGTCTTGAGTTTTGTTCTAAATTTTGGGGATACAACATTGAATTGGGACTCAACTTCCAGTATAAGAGAAACATTTAGGAATGTGAGGAGTGGAGCTGACATTTGTTGAACGGCTACGAATATGCCAACCACTGTTCTAAGTTCTTTACCCAGATTATCTCATTTAATCCTCACAACAGTCTTTTAACAGTTTTATTGCTATCCCATTTAACTGATGAGTAGCATGAGGATTCGAGAGATTAAGTCACGTGCCCAGGGTCACTCAGCCACTGAGCTGTGAATCCAGAACTCAAACCCAGACCAATCTAGCTCTAAAGCCTTGCTCTTCCACCGCGCCAGAGTCCCCTACCACCACTAATTCGGTATCTGCTTCTAAGACTGCTGAAGGAATGGGAATGTTTCTGCAATGAGCCCTTTAATAGGCCAAGGCATCTCCTCAGCATCTCTTTCCCTGCTACAAAGACCTGCTCCTCCCTGGGCAAAGCAGGGAATATATCACCCTTGGAATTTATAATGGCAAATGTCAGGTTTCTCTGTGTGAATATCTATAATTGCTCAGTGGACGGTGGGATGAAGCAGACCCAGAGACATGGGCCCTTCTGCCTACTCTCACCTTCTCCTCCTAAGGGCCCTGACATTGTAGGCTAGATACAGCTTGCTGTTTAGAATCAGGAAGATCCCACTTCACATGCCCATCCTGCCGTCTCTGAGGTGTATGACTTTGGGCAAGGATAAGACCACTTTGTTTATTGTTATGAGGATTAAATGAGAAAATGAACAAATCCAGTGGCATGAGTTTCAGCATCCTGTTAATACCACTGAGGTCCCATGAACATTATTAGCTGCATTTCTGTAGCCCAGGGCCCCTGCCTGCTTTAGTAGGAAATCCAGTGTTGTACAGTGTTCCTCTAACTCAGATAGTTTCTGGGATCTCCAGTGAGTCTTACAAGTGTTCGTACACTGCCCCTGGCTTTCACTTGCCACCATACGAGCTGAACTGGGATTTCACGGTTTTGGGTCTCAGTCTAACTAGGAGCTGCTCGCTCCTAGGCTGGTACTTGATTCCTTTGAATACTATGTTTATCAGTGCCTCTATCTTCAGAGCTGGAAAGCTACGACCTGTTGAAATGAAAGGCCAATCCTGTAGCCCAGTGCCAGAAATTAACTCCCCACAGAACAATACTCACAGGAAGTGCTCCCTTTGTTATGCTCATTTCAGGGGTATCCCAGAGCAAATACCTTGGGCTCCAAAGTGTTACTGAATTTAGTGACCTACCTCTTTTGATTCACTCAAAAAGCTATTAATCTAGGTCATCTACTCAAGCTGCCAGAGTATCTGATATTGGTTGTGCTAGGAACCATCACTGCCCTCTGATGTTCAGGGTCTGTGGCTGCTTCTTCCTTCTAGACTCTTTCTTTCTTTTGGATAAATTCTCTTTGAAGCCTTCTATTGATCCTCTGCAGTAACTTCATCAGCCTCTCTCCTTTCTTCTCCCCTTTCTCTGCCTATCTCCTTCCCCCCCACACATATATACCTGTCTCAATTTATCAAATATGTCTGTGTACTTGTCAGAACTCCTGAAAAGGACTCAAGTTTGGGTTTTATTTTTGTCCACCTCAAAAGTTCTGTGTAGCTCTGTGTGCACTTACCCGTGCTTGCTTTCTAAGCTGGAAAGGACAGTTGAATCTGGGACCTGGAATAACCAGTGGTTAAGAGCCAGGTGACCTTTTGAGTGTCTGCCTTCTATTCAAAAATGTGTAGCTGCTATGCAGCCATTACGTGTAACTCTTGGAGGTGGAGGACAGGGGCAGTCTTCCCAGACTCACTCATCATAAGCACCTTCTCCCAGGTCCGGTTCCCCCAAGTCTAGCTGCCTGTTACATAGTAAGTACCCTGCCCTGTGCCTGTCCCCTAAGAGGCACTTAATAGATGTAACCAACTCTCATTCCCCTAAAAGCTACTTTGAGGCTCCAAAAGGTGCTTTCCATTCTATTAACTCAACTAGAGGTAGAAAAAGGATCTTTCTCTGAACTGTTCACTACCACTTACTAACTGTACACTTGGAGCACTTCACTTGAACTCTGATTGTCAATTTCCTCCTCTCTTAAATGGGGGTCAGCAATCCCTGTCCTGCTTACCTCGCAGAGACATTGCAATTATCAAGCAACGTGCTTAGAAAACTGTAGAGACACTAGGACAGGGTTTCCCCACCTCAGTGCTATTGACATTTTAGGCCAGAAAATATTTGGTGAGGGGAGCTGTCCTGTGCATTGTAGGTTTAGTAGCACCGTGGCCTCTACTAGATGTCTGTAGCACCTTCTCCCTAGTTGTGACAACTAGAAGTTTCTCCAGATACTGTCAAATATCCCCTAGGGGTTAAAATTCTCTCTGGTTGAGGACTGCTGGTCAGGGGAATTTTTATGAATGTTGTTGTTGTTGAATTCAAATTCAAAGCAGAGTTGCCCCTCTGAAGAATGAGAGCTGACTTGAAGGCAGAGTAGGGCACCTTCTTGTCTCTGCGAAGAGGGAAGGGACAAGCCCAAAGGGTACAGAAGCTGGTTTGCCCGATCTTGGCTACATCACTGAGGCATTCTGTTGGGTCAGGGCTAGGAAGATAGTTGAAGGGCAGACAGTGTTCGGCTCCCCATCATCTCCAAAGATCAGATCAACAAGCAGCCTAATCTGTGTGGAGCCCCTGCCTTCCTTCCCCATCCTGGAGGCCCCATTCTTGAGCTTTTAATTTGTTTTCACAGTGGTTTGAACAAATTGAATTTGTTAATTAAAGTGGTAAAATGAAATGCTGAGCATTATTGACTAGATGCTAATGCCATTAACGGGACCAAAGGAGAGGGACCCAGGCTGTCAATCAACGCACAAATCAGATGAACAGAGTCCACAGTACAGGCTGCACCTGAAGGCTGAAGGGACAGACCTATTTATGTGTTACGTGATTTTGTCTTTATCAGTCAGGATCTGTAATTGCCAAGACGTTCTTTTAGCAAAGAGTTAACTCCCTTGTGCCAGGGCTTGTTCTATGTGCTAAGAATATTGATGAATCACGCAAAACACCACCCTCAGGAATCTCAGGGTCTGGTGAGGGGAAGATGTAAAGAGATGTCACTGTAGCATAGCAGAGGGGCTTAAGAATTCGGGCTCTGGAGGCAAAAGGCCTAGAGCTCAAATCCAGACTTGGCTTCTGACAGTCAGGGTAAGTGACTACGCCTTCAGTTTCTTTTTCTGTAAAATGGGGATGATAATAACAGTACCTATTTCGTAAGGCTGCCATAGGGATTAAATGTGATAATTCAGGTAGAATATTTAACTCAGTGCATGACACAGGGTAACAATAATAGCCATTACATACTTATTAATGAATATTAGTATAAAGTTAAACACAGATTTGGGGTACAGTAGAGGAGAGAGGGATTAGATCTGTTTTGGGGAGATTAAGGAGTCTTTGAATGTGACATTTGGAGTTTGGCATTCCAGATGGAGAAATGGGAGAATGGCTTCAGAGAAAAGAGTCCATGCAAGGTTATGTACATATACAAATGCCCATTTTAGCTTGTAATGGTAGAAGACTGTGGGGATAGCCAGAGGCTAGGTTTGAATGACATCCTAATCTCATTTTCACCTCAGGCCTTCACAGCTGCCGGGTGCCCTACGTGGATTACTCCCCGACTTCTTCCTTTTTTCATTTGCAGCTTAAATGTCACCTCCTCAGAGAAGCCATCCCCAGCCACCCATTTTAGATCAGATCATCCTGTTCTCTAATAGAACCCAGTTTTTTCCCTTTTACAGAACTTATTATAATTTATAATTACTTATTTTATCTGCTGTTTACTTAATTAAGCTCTGTCTCTTAACAGGCTATAACTTTATCATGGTAGAGACCGTGTTTGTTTCCTCACCACTGGATAATCAGTTCCCAGCATCACACAGGGTCTGGCACATATAGACATTAGTGTTCGCTGAATGGATGATTGAGCGATGTATCAAAAATAAGCAGTAGGGCATAAGTGCTTTGACTTGCATACAACGCAATCATTTTGGTCAATGACAGATACATGTTGATGAATCATTTATGAATCGAAAAGGGAACTCATACTTGTTGAGTGTCTACTGTGAGCCATGCACTTTGAATGCATTATTTCTGATTCTTCCAGTAACCTTAGTAGGCAGATGTTATAGTTCCAATTTTAGGGATGAGGAAATTGAGACTCAGAAGTTAGGTTCTTTACCCAAAGGCACCACGCTGATAAGCGGCAGGACTGCAATTAAAACCCAGGTGTGTTTGCCTCCCACACCAGTGCTCCGGAAAGCCTAAGGGTCAAGAGATGTCACCAAGGCCCCGGCAGTTGGGGCCATGAAAGGGCTAAGAGACAGGAAGGGATGCCAAGGGTGGGCCAGAGGGCCGTGGGAAAATAGTTTTGCGTACAGAATTTTGGCAGGGAATTTTTAAAACCTCTCTTCCAGTTCAGAAATGGTTCTAGGAAAAAAGGAAAATTTTGAATACTCTATTTACAAATAATTGGGTCCATTTGGACAAGTTCTTGGTTGTGAGTACTAAAATATCACTCTTAGTCCTTTGCACTGGAGTTCCTCATAACACAATGCCTTTTGAGCCTCCTGGAAGAAATCAAAAGCTCCGGAACACGGGATTGAAATCTGAATGAAGAGCTAATCGACGGAGCAACACCATAGCCATGATTTCTGCTTCTCACTTGTGACAAGTGAAGAACCACTGGGGGAAGAAGAAGCTGGAGTGATAGCTAGTGGACATGGTGTTTGGTGTGGGGGAGTTGATGAAGATGTTCTACAACTAATTGGGTGATGGCTGTATAACTCTGTGAGTAAATTAAAAAACATTCATTCACCCTTTAATGGGTGAATCATATGATATGTGAACTATATCTCAATAAATCTGTAATACCGTTTAAAAAAAAGAAAAAAGAAATGTCACCAGGTGACTAAGAACCCAAAGCAGTGAGGACTGTGGAAGATCATAGCAGTGATTGCCTGGTTTCTGGCCCCAGAGTCATTTGGTTAAACTTTTTCAGCAGTTGCCTGCTCTTTGAGTCTGACAAGCCCAATTTAACTGTTAAAAATGTAAACTATATAATTAGATAATAGTGAGGTGAAGTCTGATTTTATTTATTTAATTTCCATTAAAGTCATCAAAACTGATTTATCGGTGACAAAAGAAAAAAAGAGAGAAGGACAACCACTTCCAAATGTCAAATGTTTGCAGGCAACTTAACAGATGCTGGGCTCTAGGGTAGCTGTTAGTGAATGTTATGGAGAGATAGTGTATACTTGAAACGCATAATCAGAATGTGGGTCTGTAAATACCTTTCTTTTTAAAGGCATACCACAAAATAACAACACTAGCCACAAAGGAAAAAAAAAAATCTATACGTTTGACTAAGTAATAATTAAACTGAATAACTAAAGGCCTGAATTTACGATAGCTACAAAGCCATGAAGTGAAGCTGGAGGTGATAACAAATAATCATAAAATACTAATTGTTAAAGCTAATTCTCCCTTAGTCAGCCAAGTATCATCTTATCCACCAAACTCCAAGGCTGATCATCTCAGCTCTCCTATTTTTCAGTTGTGGCACCTTGAAAAAGATGAACCTCTCTGAGGTTAACATTCTCCCCTGTACGATGGACTCAAGCCTTCTGTAGGCAGCCCTAACGAAGAGTGTAGACTGGGAATTGGAGGCTTAGATTCGGGTCCTAGCTCTGCTAGCCTCACTTCAAGTCCTCAGGAAAATCACATTCTCACTCTGGGCCTCACTTTACTGCATGTGTCAAGGAAGGAGGTGGGACTGTATGCTTGGTAAGACCCCTTCCAATTGTGGTATTTTGTGTTTTCAAGAGTACAAAGCTCTACCCAGATGTAAAAGATGCTAGGTTTTGTGGTCATCATTAAGGGAGATTCCCAACTACCTTATGATTCTAATTCAGACCAGATTTCCCAAGCTTTTCCTTAAACTTACTGAGGAACCTTGGAAAAGTCACTTATGCTGAGACTGAGTTTCATCATCAATAAAATAGGAGTAGGGCTTTCCTGGTGGCGCAGTGGTTGAGAGTCCGCCTGCCGATGCAGGGGACATGGGTTCGTGCCCCGGTCCGGGAAGATCCCACATGCAGCGGAGCGGCTGGGCCCGTGAGCCATGGCCGCTGAGCCTGCGCATCTGGAGCCTGTGCTCCACAACGGGAGAGGGCCACATACCACAAAAAAAAATAATAATAATAAAATAAAATAGGAGTAATTGTGTGCCCTTAACATGGTTTTCTGAGAATATAGTAAGATGAATAAAGGAAGGAGTTCTTTGCAAAAAAAACTGTAAATGCCTCTTCACTATTATTTGCAAATAAAAGAGTAGTAACATGATTCATTCTCACCCCGGTAGCCAAGAAAGTGTCATATGCAGACTGGGGGTGGCTTCCTCCACACCAGGAAGTTCTTAAACCTTCCTTGAGGGCTCAAAGCTGCTTCAGCGTTAGAATCAGGCACCAGAGTGCAATTCTCTCTAGCCGAGGGAACTGTAAGGGCCCCTTGAGCCTGCCACTCAGACAACACTCCTACCACAAACCCGCATCTAGCAGGCTTTCCACGGCTTTTTTGGGCTCCGATAAGATCTCTGGGAAGGTTAGCCAGGCCTGTGGATTGTCCTCATAGAGGGTGACTTTCCAAAAGAGCATCCTAAGGAGAGGAAAGATATTGAGCAACTGCGGAAAGGCAAATGCTCTCACTTTACCAAAGAGGAGGTCGATTTCTTCTGCTTTTTATAAGACCAGAGAATGTGACTTTACTCCTGGGTGTGGGCTTCGAGGAACTCAATGAATTCTTCTTCTACTACCTATGCTGAGAGATGGACTCAGGAGTCAGATAAACAACCACTTGCAAAAGCTGCATTGGAAAACATGGCTGAAGTGGGTGGCAACAAATACTCAACTCTAGAAACCTATCCCCCCACGCCCCAGTCACAGGCAGCAGTGGGGCAGAGCACAGAGAAGCAGAACTAAGTGTAAGCTCTCTGTAGATGGGCTAATTCCAGAGAGACAGGGAGCGCAAGCTGAGCCTCAACTGCTAGTTCTCCCCCCGTCATCATTGGATAAGTTACTCCTACTCCCCTAAGGAGACTCCAATAAGGTAAGGGATGCCGTGGGAGGGCGTTTGGTGTAATTTCCTGACTTCATAACTGCATAGCAGACTGTCAACCAAAATTGATTAATGAATCCGTAATACTGACTCATTTGAACTCTCAGAACTTAGTTTATTCAACATCTTTGTCGAACGAATGAATGAATGAACAATTGAAGTTATGAAATGGAAGGTTGGCTTTTAGAGACAAGGTGCAAGGCTTAGTGATTTTGATAAGCATACCAGAGGTATGATAGTAAAGGGGAACAGGGAGACGTGGCTAATATAAGAGAAGACAGAGTTGAGATCTCAAAAAACTTGGAGCCAGGGACTGAATAGAACAAAATGAAATTAAAATTTAGACACTGAGACTCAGAACTAAGGCAGCGGCCATGGGAGTGGGGAAGAGAGGAACAATCTGAAGAATTTTTTGGAGACTGGTTGTAGGGATAAAGGTGACTAAAGTGTCTCAGAGGACTCCAAAGTTTCTGGCTTAAGGAACCAGGTGGGTGGTGATGCCCTTTACTGGGATAGGGAACACTAGAAGAAAAGCATTCTCATTCCATTCACCTATGTCTAAGGAGAACATATAATTTATCCTGCAAAATTCACTTTTCGGAGTGAAAGGTGGTACCATTAATAATGGCATTGAAACAACAGATCTGCGTACTAGGACATGTGGTCCCCCTATCTTGCTGTCCTGATCACCGCATGAGCTGGTTCATTAATGCTGTCCATTACTAAGCCACTGGAACCCTTCCTGATGAGTGACACCCTACCTGGCATGATGACTGGGTGTCCTCAACCCATCCTCTCCTCTCTACTGAAAGCTATGTTTCTCAGCCAGCCCCTAGACACATACATTATTGAATCATTCAGCCTGGAGTCTCCAGGGATGTGGAACCTATTCTCAATCCTTTACCATTAGATAAACATTAGGGAAAAGAAAGAGAATTAAACCTTTCTGCAGCTCCCCAGGGGCACTTACCAAAATAGGCTACCTCGTCAAAACAGCATTTAACTAAATGGGTGAGCAATGTCAATGAGGGAACCTGGGGAGAGAGGCAAGGGCTCCTGCTGAGAAAGCAGCTAGGGGAACCAAGAAGATGCTAATCAGCTTTCAGGCCTGGGACTAAGGAGAGCGGAGCTTAACCAAGGAAAGAGCCACCCCCCACCTCATCCTCTAGCAGGGCCACCAGCTCCCCTAGAGGCAAGGTTAAGTGGAGATGATTGGAACAAAATGGCAACAGTAGTTAATACGTGTAGTACTTTACAGTTTCCAAAGCAGTTTCCCATGTGGCATTTACTTTTAATCTCTAGCAGAAGCCTGAGAGGGAAACAGGGAAATAATTACTAACCCTATTTAATGATACTGGAAACTGAAGGTCAGAGATGCGAAGTAACTTGCCTGTGGTCACACAGGGCTGCCTCTTATTAGCACATAGGCTAGTTGTAGGGTTCTCTAAACTCAGGAAGACATAGGTGATTCTTTGGGGAAGAGGGAGTAGACTCACAAGAATCAGGTCTGAGGGATAAAAGCTATAGTAAGCAAATTCCAACTTAATAAACGAAGAAGTTATCTGTCTATTAGATAGATACGGTCTGTCATGTAAGGTAGTGAGCTCCTTGTCCCTGGATGAGTTTAAGCAGAAGTTGGATAACAGTTATATTTTAGGAGAAATTCTCTGTTTTAAATGAGAGGTTAAACTAATGATCTCTAAGATTTTCTACTTTCTAAGTATCTATTGAACATCTACCATTTGTACACGCATACATATATAAACATACATATGTTTCATTTTTGGAACAACCATGCAAGGTAGAGATTCTGTTTAACTCTATTTAATAAAGGATAAATTTGACTCAGAGATGATAATACACTTACAATTTTTGATGCTCATTCAGTCCATTCTTTAAAGTAAACCACATGTATCCTTTGTTTAAAATAGTAAAGAAGAGAAAAGGTAAGTCTTTTTCTGGCATGTAAGATTACTAAATATTGTTTTTAAAACTTCTGTGTGTGTGTACATACTTATGTGTTTCTCTAGACTGCAATCAAACATTGTTTTTGGTTTTTTATGGGGGGTTTGTGGTGGGGGAATCCTGGAGGGCTTAAAAAATTACCTGAAGAATTTTACTTCTAGAAAAACACTCATTAAAAAGGTTCACAGCAGAAAATAGCACAAAGGCAACCTTTGTCGTTTCTTGCCACAGCTAAGAAATTCTTACAGTTCTACAAGTATCACTCTGTGTCATGCTTGGCCCAGACTTTTCAAAAATACTCTTAAACCAAGTTTTGAGATTCTTCATTTTTTAACCTGTATTTAGGCTAACTTCTATACTCGGTTTCCCTGGCAACCATGTAATTGCAGGAAACAATACCCCTCTCCTGGGTCTCATTTCCGGCAAGTATGCAACAGAAAAATTTTTTGTCTTCATAACATTAAAAGAAGATCTGTGGTCTTTTGACAGCTGAAGAAATGTTCAGAAATATCATCCCCCTTCTTACAAATTCAAGGAGTAACAGCACTTTTCCTTTTCTCAACGTTTCCTTTCCATTAATTTAATATAACTCTTTTATATGTAAAATCAAAATTAGGCTAAGGAATGCATTTTTTAAGTGTAAGAAAAGCATCGGGAACACCTTTTACTTCCTCAACCCTGTGGTCCGTGAAATTACCAAGGTTTAATTGAACTTGTAGAGCTTTTCTTTTGTGGAAGACATATGTACCATCCTGTTCACCTGTCTCTCCTCTATGTCTGGGGGTAGCCAAGCAGCAGGCAGGCAGGAAGGAGGCAGGCAGGCTGGTCTTAATGCTGGCGAAATCCCTGCTGCATGCTGCCTCGAGGTAGAGGTCGGAGGGCCCCTGAGCCGATGTAGCAAACCCCCTGGAGTCTCTTTGAAGAGTCATATAGGAAACCTAGGCTTCCCTTGGACTCATCCCCGTACTCTTTTCTGGGAGGGATGGGCTGACTTTACATTCAAGGAGACGAGCACCAGAGTGAGAGTCCGAAGGAAGGGAAGGTACATTCATTCATTCATTCAGCCAACAAATGAACAAGTAAACAAATATATGATGTGGTGTCAGATGCTGTGAAGAAAAATGCAGTAGAGTAAGAGACAGATCAGGAAGAAGGCTATTTCAGGTGGGGTGGACAGGGAACTTTCTCTGAGTAGGTCACATTTAAGAGGCCTGAACGAAGTGAGGGAGTAAGAGGGTACACGGGGGAAGAGTATTTGTGTACACTTAGTATCTGGCTTTAGCTGTACAATAGCCCTGTGAAAACAGAATAATTATTCCCACTTTTATGGATGAAGGAGTCTGACTGGCTCCCAAACCTGCCATGTTGCAGCCTACAGACTTCGTAAATCTTTAAACGTGACACTGAAATGCCTTTGTGTTGGAGTTTGTGCTTAAGTTTTTGGGTAAACTGACATCCAAGGTCATTTCTAGGCATTAATACATTGGTCTCTATGTCTCTATAGCATCTTCTGGTCCCCATGAAAAACTGTGGAGAAAGATGCAAGTGATATTCATTGAGATGGTAATTTCCTCATCCATAAAAAATAGTATGGCTAATGGTATCCGCCTTATAGGGTTGTTGTGAGAATTAAATTTGATTCTGTGTGTAAAATACTTCGCAAGCGCTAGCTTTATAGTGCACCCTCGGCAGTAGTAGCTGTTGTTATTGTTGACATCCCAGCTCTGCCACGAAATTCCTGTGCAACCGTGGGTCGATCCTTTAGCCTCTGGCAAAGTGCCCGGTTCATGGTAGACATTTAATAAATGATTATTGAATAAATGGTAGATCAAATGACTGAATGAGTGTGTTAACCACCACGGCCTTCGGTTTCTGTCTTATAGAGTGAAGGAGTTAGCTTTAAAAGTGATAATGGCAAAATATTTACAACATGCCGCACACAAGCCCTCTCATATGTGTAATCCATTTTAATCAGCACAACTACCATGTGGGCATTTACCTATCAAAGTCCTTATCTGACAGATGAGGAATTTGAGGTTCAGAAATGGAAGAGGACCTGCCCACTGTTATAGAGCAAGTCTTAGTGCTACTATTCTCCATCTTAAAATAACTGGGAACATGGATTATTTAGCCATGCAAAGACTTGATTTGCTAAAATGAAGTTGGCTCTCCGGGTTGCCACTGTGCAGCTCTGCCCTGGACAAATAATGTCGAGAGGCAACAAAGCCTTAAAGATGGGGACCTTAATGGCGACACATCTGACATTTTTTAAAAATCCTATTTTATCTGGGCCAATGCAGAGGGAGTAGAGAGAGGAGGGTTGGAACTGCCATTGGGTAATAAAGAAAGAAGTAGGAAATCTTCTCCAGATGGCAGAGTATGCCAAGCAGAAGCCTGGTTTGTGAATTGAGAGGAAGCCTGAACTAAGCCCTTAATCCCTTACACGTGTCTTGTCTTTTCAACTTTACAAAGCTCCGCCCTGAGTGTGATCATATTTGGGCTCAAGTGTATCAGGCTAAGTGGAGGGGGGCCTAAAGAGGTTGATGTAGCTGAAAGGGCACTCCAGAGAGACCAGCCAGACGTCCAGGTCTACTGTCATGGGGGCTTGGTGCTTCCAGACCTCTAATTACAGCTCAATATATTTAAGCTGGACAGGAGACGGTCCTGCCCTGTGAGTTGGCACACATCTGGTAGCACTGCCCAGAGGCCTCTGCGTAGGCCCAGGAGACCGAGGCCACATTTGCCGGGTTCTTTCCTTGAGGCGATCTTCCATAATAACATCAGGGAAAAGCCCAAGATAACAACGTGGTGCTGATGATCAGGTCTGATTGATATAAAGAAGAAAGTGAGTCATGAGGTTAGAAAGCTAGAGGATCTCTAGGAAATTAGGATTCAGAAGTGGGTCAAGGCAAGTGATTCCAGGGCAACCTGTAACGTAGTGATGGTGTTGGAGTGCCACATTTCAACACTGACAATTCTACACAGCATGTTGGGTGTCAAGAATGGAATAATGAGTAAATATACGTGATCTCTGCCTTCATGGAGTTTACAGTTAAAACAAGAATTAATTGAATATATAGTTATAAACCATAAAAGGTACTACAGATGAAAAGTCTTATCAGAGAACATAATAGGAAGACCTGATCTGATTTCCAAATGCAAGGGTGACACTGCTGAGGAAATGACTTTTGAGCTGAGATATGAAGGATAAGCTGATTAAACAAAGGATGCAGAAAGAAGGTGGGTAGAGATAACTGCTCCAGAAAAGAGAACAGTGGTAGCAAAGACCAAAGAGCATGAGGGAGTGTGGCATGTGTTTTGAACTGAAAGGATGCAAGTGTGACTGAAGCAAAGATACTGAGGGAAAGGTGAGGCTTGAGAGGTTGGTAGGGCCAGACTATGCGGGGATGCAGGGCTTCTTAGGCCTTGGGAAACATTTTAACCTTTTACCCCAGAGCATTGAGAAGCCACTGGGTGAGGAAGTAAGGATCAGCTTTGAATTTTAATGGTTATCTCTGTTGTGTCAAGAATGGACTGGGAGTACGCTAAGCTATGCAGACTCAGAGACTCACCAGCCAAGAGAAGGCAAGAGAAGGACCCAGGTCTGGAGAAAGTTGGTGGTGAATGTAAGGCAGGTAGCAGAACTAATCTCAGCAACACAGAGTTCAGAACGTGGGTTTTGCAAATAGAGCAACTATTGAGGGCCAGGCCCTGGTCTGAGAGTAAAGAAGTGAAATGTCGCACAGTATAACCTCTCGGAACCTATCAGAAGTGAGAGGATTTTGCAGGAAAAGATATCATTTAGTTTAGCAAATTTGTGTACCAAACAACATGCTAGGTGTGTTAACTCTGTTGTCTATTATCTCATTTAAATTTGCACAGCCATCATTTGAGGAAAAGCTATCAATTATTATCCCAGTTTTACAGGGGAGTAAACTGAGGTTCAGAGAGATTAAGTGACTTGGCCAAGAGCTTCCAGTCAGTAAATGGAACCAAAATTTGTGCCAAGTCCGCTGGCTTCCAAGCCCAGTGTTCCCCTCTTTCACCACTCTCTTTAAAAAGTGACATCAAGGGCTTCCCTGGTGGCGCAGTGGTTGAGAGTCCGCCTGCCAACGCAGGGGACGCGGGTTCGTGCCCCGGTCTGGGAGGATCCCACGTGCCGCGGAGCCGCTGGGCCCGTGAGCCATGGCCGCTGAGCCTGCGCGTCTGGAGCCTGTGCTCCGCAACGGGAGAGGCTGCAGCAGTGGGAGGCCCGCGTACCACAAAAAAAAAAAAAAAAAAGGTGACATCAAATTCGAGGAAAATAGTAAGCCCAAGGGACAAAGAGACCTATGGAAACAGCTGATTCTGTAACATAACTAAATTGCCATGGGATTCCAAATAGCACTTTATTATATTTTTGTGCCAAGGGTCTAAATCGAGCCCCAGGTCCATCTGACCCAACCGTCTCCTTCCAGGAATACGTATTAAAATTGGGGTGGAAGCCCAGAACAGTCAGATTCTGTCTCAAGGCACCTGTGCCAAGATTCCAGCTGACATTTTTAATTGAGTTCAAGCTCCTGTAAATGGGGATGCGCTAATCTGAATGTTGCTGAAGCTTTCATTCTTGCTGCTGTTGGAACGATGTGACTCTAGTCCACTCCTTCTCGCCCTGTATTGACTTCCCCCACCAGCCAGCAGGGGCTTCTCGCAGACATTCACGCCAAGGGAACTATACATTTTTAAAACTTTCTAAATAAACAGAACCCTAGATATTACTGTGATGGCTGGCTGACTGCGGTGGTTTTCTGGCCCTCAACTGTGGAACCACATCCTGAGCCACAGGAGAAACTCACATAAGGCACTCTTAGTGCTTAAAAGGCAGATTGGGGCTTGAATCTCAGCATCGATCCTTATACCTGAGACACTGGAGTCTACTTCGCTGAGTCTGATCCCCAGCTCCCGTGTCAGTTTTGAGGAAACTGACGTAGTTGACACATTTGCCAAGAACCAGTTAGTTCCTTTGCCTTCTATCTGCTCGGCCAGAATGGCCTCCTTCTCACTCACTGGCCCTTCCCCTTCCCCTTCCATGTGGCTGTCACCCGTACCCTTTCTTGGGACTTCATTCTCACTCCACACACCCATACACTGTCTCAGAAGGAAAAACCTGTCTCAGGGCTTCTCTGTTTCTGGTGGCCTCTGTGTGTAAGCTACTGACCCGCCTCCATCTAAGGGTGGATTTCCTACCGTTCTTTGTTGGGCAGGCACATGACGATGCAGGCAACGGCAGGAGGTGATAAAGGAACAAACCAAAGGATGAGGCAGAAAGTATCTAAACCCCCAGAGTTCTCTCAGCCATTGCCCATGACTCCCGTCTCCATTTCTGCTATGTTAATACCACACAGCTACCACTGCTGCTATAACAGAGGCTGTGAGTGCCGCTGCTGCTGCTATCGCTACTAACACTTTTCTACCACTAATACTACTGTTGCTGCCGCTGCTATTAACATCACTATTACTTGTACTGCTACAATATACTATTATGATTTTATTGCTACCCCTTTTACTACCACTGCCACAGTGACTGCTAGCTAAGGCTTAACTGATGTGCCTTCATCAGTGATAATGCTGGCTATGTGCCTTATGTTCAGACACAGTCCTCTCAGTGCGTTTCATATAAAAACTCACTGAATCTGCACATTAACCCTACTATTTAGGTGCTATTATTGTCCTCATTTTATACATGAGGGAACTGGGGCACAGAGAAGTTAAGAAAGTTGCCTCAGACCACACAGCTAGAAGTGGCGGAGTCCAGATTTGAATTCAGACATTTTGACCCTGGAGTCCTTTCTTTCACATTATGCTATTTAGTCTCTAATAACAATAAGCCGCCTAGCTGTCCTGCTCCCAATTTTTATTCCTGAGAGTGGGTTCCCTCAACGCCTTCCACTTTCTTCCACAAAATGCAGTCTGACCATTTCTTCTTGCTAGCTTAACATACCACTTCTGCCAAAGCCTTTATTGTAATTATTGTCTACATGTCTAGTTGCCTTACTGTCCCCTTCGGCCTTCTGTGCCCCTTCCAGTATGCTGCTCTGTTCAACATTGAGTTGTTTTGTTTTGTTTTTTTTTACCGGTACGCAGGCCTCTCACTGTTGCGGCCTCTCCCATCGCGGATCACAGGCTCTGGACGCGCAGGCTCAGCGGCCATGGCTCACGGGCCCAGCCGCTCTGCGGCATGTGGGATCTTCCCGGACCGGGGCACAAACCCGCGTCCCCTGCATCGGCAGGCGGACTCTCAACCACTGCGCCACCAGGGAAGCCCCAACATTGAGTTTTCATAGAGCAGAGATCGTGTTGACTCACATCTGGGGCTCCAGTGCCTTATATAATCCTTGACCTGCTAGGTATCAAATTAATTGATTAATGAATGAACAAATGAACAAACAAATGACCTTGAGGCACTCCAAGTTCACCAACAACTGATGGGGATGCCTGGGGAGATAGTAAGCTTCCCCCACCACAGATGTCCCAGCAGAACATCCAGGGTTCCTGAAGATATTGAAATAGATGAATTTTGAAGTTTCTTCCAAGTTTAAGGTACTAGAATTCTTCGAGAGGTACACATGAATGTTGAACGCTCTCTCCCCTCTGCATACTAGATGTATTGCTTTTGAACTCCTTATGAAATGGAAGGAAATTAGTTACATTGCTATTGATGTGACGTTGTCAAGTCAGATGCCTTTAGGCTTTCAGAAACCTCCAATCAACACACTATATGATAGATAAGAGGACAGAGGCTCAGAAAGGTTAAAGCCTTGTCTAATGTGGTGCTGTGCCATACAGGCAGAGCAGGGAAAATAACGCTTCTGTCCTGAGTGCCATTCCAGGGTCTTGCCATTCAAGCCATTTATTAGCAGGCTGTGGTCTTCCATAACCCAAACTGACTTCAAAAGGACATAGATCCCACCTCCTGTCTCTAAGTAGCAAAGCAGCTCAGCTGTCTAAAACTGAGAGCGACCCAATAAGGATTTGAGATCACCCCTGGTCATGCAATGTGGTCAACCACCTTACATCTTAGTCTAATCTCAGTCTCCCAAGGGCCTTGCTCTCCCTAAATTTGCTGTCTCCTTCTGCATGTAATGTTTCAGCTTTGAGTGGAATATTGCGACAGGACTAAAGCCTTCCTCTTTGAAAAATCAACATTTTGGCAGCCCCTTGCTGTTCAGTTTCTGAAAGTGCCCAAGTCTGCCTTCCTCATTCATCTAACCACAGGAGATCATTATCCAGTGACAGAGTTCTATTCCACTATCATTATCCTGTAATGAGAAAGCCTCCTTGGATGGGGAGGGGCAGAGATGAAGTTGTGAGGGGTGGGTGGAGGCAGTAAAGATCCTGCAGACTTTGAGAGACAACCATGCAGTTATAGGTGCCCAGTGGATTATGCCTTATGGCATCATGGTGGGTATATACACACGTATGTGTAATTTATGTAATATACAGTGGTGTGTATACACACACATACATATGTAAGTATATTCATATAAAGATAAGAGTTTCAAAGTGCACTAAGCATTTTGTTGTACAGCATTCATTTCTTCTTCTTCTGATAATAGCTTGGGGGAATCCTCAATCCTGAACTTGCTTAGGGGAATCACTCAAACTTGTGGGTTGATGGACACGTATCCCTGTAGTCAGAGATGAGACACATGACCTCCCCATGCATTAGTCAGTCACCCTTATTCCAGCCTCTCGGGCTGCAGACTCATACTGTGGTTGGATATGCATACTGATTGTAATTTGTTGAGTATATGTGTGTGTATATGTGTATGTATATATATATATACACATATATATATATACACACATATATATTAATTGTTTAGTAAACAGTATTGGCTTTATGTGTCCTGAACTTATCTTCTTTGTTGCTTTTATAAAATCCCCAATTTAAAATACAAAACAAATGAAAAATACCTCCAAATTAGTTTGTTTCAATTAACCATTCACTGAGTGTGTTCTAAGTGCTAAAGAATGTGATATGCACTAGCAGTACAGAGATGAGCAAGACATGATTCCTTGGGTAAGTCTTTTGCCCACATAAGACCCTATCCATAAATTGGGAGCTGGGGAAAGTTGCAGGCCCACCTTGAACATTTTCAAGGCTCGGGTGATAGAATAGATGGAGGCCCACAAAGTATAATCTAAATATTTTGTCAAAAATCTACCTAACAAATTGTTAAATTATATACCTATCCTCCTACCTTGATAGATACATAATGAAAAAATGGAAAAATACTTGTAAAGCTATAATTTTTTTAAAATTAATTTTATTTATTTATTTATTTTTGGCTGCATCGGGTCTCCGTTGCTGCTCATGGGCTTTCTCCAGTTGCGGTGAGAGGGGGCCACTCTTCAGCAGTTGTGGTGCACGGGCTTCTCATTGCAGTTACCTCTCTTGTTGCAGAGCTCGGGCTCTAGGCGCGTGGGCTCAGTAGTTGTGGCTCGCGGGCTCTAGAGCACAAGCTCAGTAGTTGGGGCGCACAGGCTTAGTTGATCCGCGGCATGTGGGATCTTCCCGGACCAGGGCTCGAACCCGTGTCCCTTGCATTGGCAGGCGGATTCTTAACCACTGTGCCACCAGGGAAGACCTGTATTTTTTTTTTATGATGAAAAGTTGGCAAAATATCAAAGAGGTCTGAACTTAATTCCTATTGTACCTGTCTGGATATTCTCTCGGCAGAGAGATGGGTCCGCAATGTTTGCATTAGTAACGCTTGGAGCCCAGAGTAGGGTCCCTATGAATCAGATGTGAGAATAGAATTGGAAGGTTGAATTCATTGATATCTCAGTTGTCCTGTGCTCTAATGTCACTGATACCTGAGAAAATAGGTCCTTCTTAAGACAAGAAATACTTCTGTTTAAAGAGGAGAGTTTGGTTTTGCATGCCCACGGATGTATGCACACAAATGCACAACTGCAAAAAACTGGAGCTGGGCTATGTGGCCAAATGCAGAATTCATTGAACGCCAGTTGTAACAGACCATAATGAAGTTAAAAGTAAATTGGACTTGAAGATGTATATTTAATCATGAATGCTGAGCACGTAATACAGTGATATTAAAATGTTCAAGCATTCAAATCAGCTCAGTGCTGGGGCTGTATGTTCTAAATCAAATGAAAACATTAAATATGTGCCCAGACCTATATTATTCTTCTAGTTCAAATACCATAAATCTTAAAGAGTTGAAATGTAGACAGCCAAGGTTATTTTTACAGTGCTATGCACTTCCTCTAGATCCACAACTGGCGATCCATCACTGAATCATTCCCAGACTCTCCTCTTGACTTCTAGGTTCTTCTGGAACAATCAGAACAGTAGCTCTGCCAGATCCTTGAAGACTTTAGAGACAGACCAACCCCCCATTTTCAGGCAGGTAGCTCTTAGAAAGTCCCGGTGGCTCAGTGGAAAACGTCCAGATTTATAATCAGATGACTTATTTGCGGTGTGCTTCAGTCAGCTATGGGCTGGAAAGCCTTGGAAAAGCTACGTAATCTCTCAGAACCTCAATTTATTCATCTGTAAGATGGAAAAGTTAGAAGGTCAATCTTTCTTTGCCAGGAGTATTTTATGCCTACTTATAACAATAATTGGTTTATACTTTTGGATAGCTTTTGCTATATGTTCATTGTAGAAAATTTTGCAAATACAGAATAATATTATATCAGAGGAAAATATCACCGTTAACACCATCCCCAAAGATAATACTGTTAATAAGTTGAACATTTTCTTCCTGACAAATTTTTTTTGCATATCTGTGTATGTATATATATATATATATATATATATAGTTAAAAACATATTATATGTACAGGTTTATATCATTTAACATTGTACTGTGAACATTTTACCACAGTATTTGGAATTATTTATAAATTCTTTAAATGATTAAATAATATTCCTTTGAAATGATATACCGTACTTTATTTAAAATCTCCTAGTATTTATAGTTGAGATGGTTCTAAATTGTTATTATTTTAAATAGCATGACAATGAATTATCACATCATTTTGTAACTGCACAAGCATCATCCTTCTAAAGTTTTAAGTATCAATGAAATCTTATTGATCTCTCTAAATTCAGTGCCCAGTATGGTACCTGGAATAAAGCAAGACCTCTAAAAATATGTGCTGAATAAATGAATAAGTGATTGAGTGAGGAAACACCAGTGAGTGTCCGTTCTTCTATGACACTGCTTTCTCAGGGAGCATGGGGGCGGTTCTCTAGCCAGAGCAGACAGAGATAGGGTAGTGGTGGGGTTCTCTACCAAGGCAAATTTTTACCATCCTCCTCTCACGTCCACCTCCTATACTTCTGTCAGATAAACTTCCTCCCTGAAACTCAAGGGCCAATGAGCCTGTTTATTGGAATGCAATTTCTAAAGCCATTACTGGCTTTACTCACATTTTGCCTTTGCCACAGTCTACCTCATGTTGCATGTCAAATGGCAAAAGCCTTAATAAATAAAATGTTAATATCTAATTTAAAAGAATCATACTGGGAACTTCCCTTGTGGTCCAGTGTGTGAAACTCCACACTCCCAATACAGGGGTCCCAGGTTTGATCCCTGGTCGGGGAGCTAGATCCCACATGTATGCTTCAACTAAAGATTCCCCCATGCTGCAACTAAAGAGCCCACGGGCTGCACCTAAGACCTGGCGCAGCCAAAATAAATAAATTTTTTTTTTTTTTTTTTTAAAAAAGAAGAATCATACTGGAGCACTAGCAAGGATAGGGGCCAGAGGAGGCACCTTGGTTGCATCAGAGAAGAGTAGGTATTCACACAGGCACTGGATAAGCTTCCCTTAAATGAGGTGGGCTCTGCCCCTCAAAGTTCTTCTCTGAACATAATTATCTTAAGAATAAGGATAATGATAAGTATCATTTGTTGAGCTTTTTAGAATATGCTAAGTAATGCTCTACATGTATTATCTTATTTGATGCTTACAACAACCTGTAAAGAAAAAGAGTATTAGAGCCACTGGAGGAGAGTAAGGAAATGGAGTCTCTGCGAGGTTACATAACTTGAGTACCGTTGGGATGGCTGAACTTTGTAGTGTTGAATGGCTGTATGGCTTGGAGCCAGACAGCTCTGGATTTTAATCCTGGCTCCACCACCACTTACAAGCTGTGTGACTATGGGAAAGTTATTTAACCTCCTTGAGGCTCCACCTGCTCCTCTATAAAATAAAGATAATAATAGTACCTAATTCATAGGGTTGTTGTGAGGATTAAAAGACATATAACACTTAGGCAGGACCTGGTATATAGCAAGAGCTCAGAAAATGTTATTTTATTATGACTACTCTTCTTATTATCATACTTATATTATTAATATTCTTTGGTAATTATGATGGCAATACCAGACTCTGGGCTGGGGCACTGGACATCCAAAAATGTATGACACATTATGCCCGCTCTCCACGAGCTTCCAGTCTAACTTTGCCTCTAACTTTACAACTACAAAGCTAGTAAATAATAAAGCTGGGACTTGAACCATAGCTGTGGAATTTTCAAACGCTTTTCTGTTACCTACCGCATCCTTCTATTGTAACGTATGTCTGATATTATTGTCGTTAATAGTTTATGTCTGTCTTCCCCATAAAACTGAGGCCCTGGAGGTGGGAATTCTTGTGACTCCTCTTTGTGTCCCCAGTGCCCAGCCTGGGATCTGCCACAGAGTCAGGTCCTGAGTACGTTTGCTGTTATCAACCGAAGGTCCTATGTTGGGCCATCCATCTCCTGCTTCCCCAGGCCCCAGTCAGGACCACAGTTCCAATGTTTTTGTCCCTTTCTCTGTGTTCCATCCCCCCTCCCCCTCTCCCCATTACAATTCTGCAGTGAGTGATTCCCTCTGTCATCTCACCGTAAATTGATGACTCGAGCCTGCTGATGCACTGAGCCACATGGCTAATACATCAGCTAAATGGATGCCGAAAACACCACCTGCTCCTTCAGGCAAATGGCACTTTGGAAAATGGAATGTGTAATCAATAGAATTAAGCCTTAAGCAGAGCTCTGTACCCGTGGCCCAGTGCAAGGCCTTGGCAGGCAAACAGTGGGAAGATTTTTTTTTTTCTTTTTTCAACTCTTTCAAAGCACTTGGTTTGGCCCTTGTTCAGCCAGCTCTGTCTACCTACCACGGTCAGCATGGTATCCTCAGCATGCTGTCTCTTCCCTTCCTGTTCCGCCTGAGTGTCTCAGTCACTTGGCCTTTATGTCCTATCTCTGGGAGACTTGGAGCGACAGTTTCCAATATGCTTAGTGAAGCACAGGCAGCTGGAGTTTGAAGCAAGGAGTTTGAAGTCAGGGAGGTCTGGATGTGACCTTCGGCAAAGACCCTCAACCTTTCAGAACATCGATTTCCTCATCTATGAAGTGACCGTAATTATTCTCACCTCATAGGGTGGTTTTGAGGATAATGTATGTGAATAGCATATGTGAAGGTGCTTTGTGAACTACAAAGCCACATATGAAGGTTAATCTCTGTTATCATTATTATTATTCCAAGGTATGGATAGGAGCATAAACTCCCTTTATATTTCCCTTTGTAATCTACTTATCCAAGGAAGTGGGTTTTCAGATGTGGCTGAGAAAGCCTAAGATCGAGTAGCCAGCGGCCTGACTTGGTTTTGCTGTTTCTAGGATTATGGCAAAAATTAGAAAATAGAATCCATGAGCTAGGAGGGAATTTAGGGATTACTGGTGAGACTACAGACCTCGCTGTCTATCCTTGTTACAGGTGAGGAACCTGAAGTCCAGATGGAAGAAGGATTTGGCCAGTGTCCCACTATGAATTAGTGGCACAGTGAGGAGTAGAGGCAGGTGGACTTGTCTTGGTCCAGGAGTCTTTCCACGAAGTTTCTGGCCAGAAAATCTTTAGGGGAGCATAGGGTGAGCAGACAATCAGGGCCAAGCCCACCTTAATCCAAGAGTCTGCCTCTCCTTTCTCCGCATTGTGCTGGTATCACCACCCTGAGGATATAGGTGTAGAGGAGCCCCTTCTTCTCAACATGGTCTTCATCATTTACCTGGCCTTTAATTTTATGCAGCCTGGTGAGATCCCTTATGTTGCTCTCTTGTGTTAACTAATCCACTGGTTCTCTAATGGAAATGATTTTGCCCCCTACCCCCAAAGGACATTTGGCAATGTCTGGAGACATTTTTGATTGTCAAGATTTGGGAGGGACTGTGACTGGCATCTAGTGGGTAGAGGCCATGGCTGTTTTAAACATCCTACAGTGCATAATACAACCCCTGACAATAAAAAATTATCTGGCCCCAAATGTCAGTAGAGCCGGTGTTAAGAAACCCTAATCTAGTCCATTTGTGGGGTTCTGCCTTTCTGTCTTTGGCCAGTACATCAGAGGTCTGTGAGCTCTCTGTGGACTCAAATGATGTCTTGTTGTAATTCCCTCAGTAGACTCAGTATAGTAGAATCTAAGCAAATATTGCACAGTGGGGAATGGATTGATGGGTACATGAATCAGGAAATGTATATAAGGGAAAGAGCACAGGACTATGAGGCAGGAAACCCAAGTTTGGTCAGAGCTTCACCACCAGCAGGGTAAAGTAAGAGTTGGATTAAATTGGTGATTTTCAAACTGTGCTTCATGGAGCCTTAACAATATCTCACCCACTGCATCTATTTTATTCTATGGCTTTTGAATTTAATTTCGTCTGTACAAAGGGTTCCACAGTTTTAAAAATTTGTAAACCACTGATATAGTTCAACCCTGAGGAGACTTTTAGGCCAAAATCTCTCTGAAGACTCCTCAGAGAAGGACATATATAAAGGTTCTATTTCTAACAAGCTCAAAGAACGCGTCTGTGACGACAGTTTATACTCTCCAGTCTTGGGGTGAGGACAGTGGCCTACCTGGCAACCTTCTGGTTTGGAGACTATCCGGCTCCTTATTCTTCTTGTGGCTGTGCAGCGAGCAGTGAGTCCATGATTCACGTGGGAAATTGACATCAGAGAGGGGCAGGAATGTGCCTTAAGTCCTGCAGCGAGTCACTGTGGAAATCAGAATGTACCTGTGCTAATGCCCAGGTTGGGACTCTTATCAAAACACTGGTCTGCCTCTTGGGAGGACAGTGTTTCCTTCATCTGTGGCACTCTGTCCACAGAGCAAAAAGGTCATTGACATCATTTCAGCAAATCTCAACATAGTCCTAGGAGAGTGAGGAAAAACAAACAAAAGAATGAACAAACAAATAAAGGGAACAAGTCATTCCTAGCTTTCATACAAAGGAGCTGGACTTCACTAGGAGGTGGGGAATGAGTCCCCCGCCCCCGCAGTAGGCCTGCTTAACTCTGGGCCCTATCAGCATGACCAGCAATCCAATAAGGCAGTATCCTGGCTGCGTCATTAGCTCATTAGGTGGAAGCAAGTGTCTGCATTGATCTGTTTATCTCCCAGGCCCGGCTGCTGGAGAAAGGCCAGCTGTTTCTCTGAGAGCTGCCTTTCCTCTTGACTCATCACAGAGCATCAGGGGAGTCTGCTCCTTTGTCCCTTTCAAGCTCAAGGTCACTGGAGTGCAGAACAGGAGTTACACCACAGTGGTGCCTTCTGAGAGCTTCAGACATTGCAACTCCTCCTCCATCCTTTTAATTTTCCCCTGCAGGTGACCCCTTTGGGAAATGCAAAAGGTAGGAAGTGCTTGGGTTTGCAAGGGGACAGATCTCCGTTTGAATTAGGCACTACTACTTGCATGCTACCTGTATGACCTTGGGGAAGTCATTTCCCCTCTGTGAGCCCCAATGTTCTCATTTGCAAAACAAGGCTAATAGCACATATAAAATCTCTGTGAAGATTCATTGATACAAATCTGTGAGCGGACAGACACAACGTCTAGCTAAGTGCTGGGCGCATAGGAAACACCCGCAAATCTTACCTGACCTGCCACTTCTGAGAAACAGTGTTTTAGGCAAAAGAAATAGTATCTACGTATCTATCAGTCAGGATTTGCTCGTGGCATGTTTGTGAGAGTGATTTGAAAATATCTGGGAGAGTATAGCTATTATTACACAAATAATTTTGTTCACAGATGGCTCATTAAGAATGGACAATATCAAGGATGTATGATTTTCTACCCTCGAACCTGCACCCCCTGTATCAGAAGGCAAAGTCCTAACCACTGGACCACCAGGGAAGTCCCTTATTTAATTCTTTTAAAAATAGGAAGTAGTTTGTTAAAGCACCAAACATGAAACCTCTTAGTCATCAATACTAATGGGCCCTGGGTTGTGCTAGATGATGTTGGCAAAATATGTTTTTCCAAACCACTGCAACTGCTTACTTTTTACTGGATTACATGCTCCCAATTTGACTAATATTCTGCTCTTCATTTTCTAATGAAATTTTCTTTTCATTTTCATTTCAGTTTCCTTCTTTTCATGCTACTGCCCAATTCTTAATTTACTGTAAATATACTCATTGTAGAAAATATATAAAAGTAAAATAATTTAAATTTATGTTGCTGCTAATTCCACAAGTCAGCATAGGACTGTACTTCTCACCAACTTTTTTCTTTGTATTTTTATGCATTTTTAATACAATGGGTGTCATATTGTATTTTTCTTTTTTCACGCAACAAAATATCATGACCATTTCCCATGTTATTAAATGTTCTTCAAAAGTATGGTTTTAAGAATTGCATAATCCACAGTATGCATTTGAATAACTTATTTAATCATTTCATCTTATTCAACATTTAGGTAATTTTCAATTTTTTACTATTAGTTTAATGAACACTCTTGTACATATGTTTGCATCTCTTATTATTTCCTTAGAACAGTGTTCTTTCAGTCCTTATCAAAGACATCGACAATAGTTTATTGATCACTTTTAAAGAAAAATGACCCTCTCCCAAGTTCTAGGTTTGCATGCTGCTTTGTTAGGGTCTGGGATACCCCCTGGTGGAGGTTACAGGACATGGCCAACATCCATCACACATGCCCTGATAAGGGAATTCAAAGATTCTGGGTACACAATCTTTGGAATTTGGCATATGCAAAGGACTTGTCTCTCATCCCTCCCCTCTCTGTTTCTCTCTCTCTCCCTCTCTCTCTGTCTCTCTCTCTGTCTCTGTCTCTCTCTCTCTCTCTCTCTCTCTCTCTCTCACACACACACACACACACACACACACACACACACACACACACGTCCCAAAGCTACAGGAAATTTAAATGGAATAACCAAATGAAAAAAATCAAGAAAGCTCAGACCTAAAGCTGTTTTCAATTTGAAGCCAGGCCCTGGCGGCCCCGCCTCCCTCCGCTCTCTATACCTGCAGCACAACAATCAGAGGATGTTTCTTCTGTGGCTAGAGATGTCCTAGACTAGAAATCTGCCCATTAGGACACTAGATGGAGCCAGATGGGAAAGTTTATGCTCTAACTGCAGTGGAACAATTTTCTCTGCTCTTTCCTTTTCAGGAGCCATTGCATGATATGGCTGGTCTCACAGAACACCTATGTCTCTGATATTCTTCTTCATTTGAGCTGCCCTCAATCAGTCATTCCTAAAACATTTACTAAGCCCTTGCCCTGGGTCGGCTATTAGACGCAGAGCTGAGTCAAACACAGTCCTTGCCTCCTTGTCGTGGAGGAGTTTATGGGCCAGTGGGAGAGGCTGCTGAGTTAAACTGATCTCTGTTTACTTTCCTTCACTCTTTGTAGACTCCAGGCAACTGGGCCCAACACATTGCCTGACCACGCAGGGACTTCTCTAGCTCCTTGCCTTTGTTCTTGCAATTTCCTATCTCAGGAAAGCCCTTTCCCTTTATTTCTTTGTATCTAAATCTTAACCTCTATCAGGCCCAATCCAAATGCTTCCTCCCCTGGGAAGCCTTTCCTGATTCTTCCCACACAGAATTCCTCTTTGATTCCTTTAATCCGTTAGTACAGCAGTTCTCAAGCCTTAGTATGTATCAGAATCACCTGGAGGACTGGATCCCACTCCCAGTGTTTCCAAGTTAGTAGATCTGGGGTGTAGCCTAAGAATTTGCATTTCTAACAAGCTCCCATGATGTGATTCTGTTGGTCTAGGGAGCACACTATAAGAACCACCTGCTTTAGTGGTTTTGAGCGTTAACAAGTGCCGAGGATAGCACAGGTTGGGGACAGGAGAGAGAAACAGATAGGACAACACTTTGCTGTGCCAGGGCAGTGTGAAGAGTACTCCAGAAGCCCAAATACAGATGCGAGTAACTGCCCTTGTAGAGTTGGGAGGACCGAAAACTTCGCAGAGGGAGTGGCATTTGAGCTGGCCTTGAGGGATGACTAAGACTTCATCAGGAACAGAAAAGGTCAACAGCCTGTGCCAAGGCATAGTGGTGCAAAAAGCCGCAGCATATTTAGAGTCTGAGAAAAGATTTATTGGGTTAGGGACATGGGGGAAAGGGGCAGTAGCCTTAGAAATATGAGGGTGACAGCAGATAGCAGAGAGGGCTAGAATGCCATGCTGAGTTTTGATTTCATCCTCCAGATAATGAAGAAATAATAAAGAAGTAAAACAGAAAAATACCATGGTAGAAATTTCCTTATGGAAGAATCAGTCTGATTGCAGTGGGGAGTTTGGACTGCCAGTGGCAAGACTGGAGGAGTGAGACCAGTGTGAAGGCTGTTAAAATTGTCTAGGCAAGAAATGATGACAACTGGACTGGAGTATTGGGATGGAGATGACGTGACAGATTTGGAAAGTCCGTTGGGCTCAGGCTCAATCCTGCACCTCTGTGGGAGAAATGCAAAGGTCTCTGGAACCATAGCTCAGCTTTGCCTTCCTCCCACTCCTTTTCTGAGTCCCTACCCTTGCTGTCTTGTCTGACTGCTGTAACTAAGCCCTGCCTGTCTCTGTGCTGGAGTACACACCTCCTGAACTTCTCTGCCTCAGATCCCGTTTCTTCCCAGTGACTATGATCCTGGCTCTCTGTTTCTTCATCAGATCTGTGTTCAGGTCTCTCTTTTGTCACACTAACCTAACTGGGGGCCTTAGCCTTGTCTCAGTTTTCTCATCTATCAAGTAGGGAAAATAATATTCCTGACCTGCCTTTATCACTGTGTTTTTGTGAGGATCAAGTACCATAATAGATGTGAACAAGTTTGATGTTTTACTGTGGCCATGGAACCATCAGCTTCATTTGGAAACCATTTCCATTGACTAAGAATCTCCATTTTGATAAAAATTTGAGTTTCAGTTTGAGCAGAATCCTTTTATTTAACCTAAGGAAATTCAAGTTGGCAACCAGGAAAGTGTTTGAAAAGTAAGCCAAAAAGCACTGGAAATCAAAGCATCATTTAAGGAGTTTGAATATAATATGGCTACTTAATCATCTGATAAATATTTATTGAGACCTCTTCAACGCTAGGCACTATTCTTAACACTTGGGATACATTGCTGAGCAAAGTGCATACTCTTGTGAAGCTTATAGTTTACTAGAGGAGACAGACAATAAATGTAATAAGTAAATTGAATAGAATGTTAAAAGAGAGTAAATACTGTGGTAAAAAGAAAAAGAATATGTAAGGGAATAGCTACCTCTTTTCTATGATATACCTAGATCACTGTTGAAGTGTATTATATAGATACATATTTTTAGTTAAATTTCCTTTAATTTTGCTTATTTTCCCGTAATACATAATAATAATTGCATATTCATTAAATAAGACATAGAAAATGCATGAAGCTAGTGTGATGATGATGATAATGATAGATCATCCCTAGACCCATCACCCAGAGACAGGCATTATTATTATCTGGGTATATGTTTTCATCCTGAAATGAATTATATGATTTGCAGCTATGATCTCCCTATGTTCATTTCTTCATTCATTTAACAATGTTTTTTTTAATCATCTCATATACTACGAGCTCCATGCTAGGCATATGGAACAATAGAAAGGCACAGATTTTGGAATCAGTTCTTGCTCTGCCTTTACCAGCTCTGTGGCCTTAAGTTATTCAACTTCTGAGTCTCCATTTCTCTATCTGAAAAATGAAGACTGTGATGCTTTATACATCAGTGTTGTCATGAGGACTAAATGACTTTAATGAGCTAGAGCCTAGACAGTGCCTGGCACACAACCAGTACTTAATAAGTATCAATTTCCTTCTTCCCTTTTTGTCATTCAACAAGTACAGTATGTGTAGGGCACCGTGCCAGACACTAAAGAAGACATGACCCTGCTCTCTTGGAGCTAACATCCAGCTGGGTCAATTATCTTAGGAAGACTTCCCAAAGAAAATGACGATCAGGCTAAGACTTGAAAGGTAAATAGGAGTTAGTCAGACAAAGATCTGGGGAAGAATGTTCCAGGTTGGTTTAAGAATCCAGAAGCCAGAGAGTATCAGGCATACTAGAGAAAATAAAGGCAGTTCAGGGTGGCTGGATGGAGCATAGTTAGGGGGTGATGAGAGCAGAAGCCACTCAGGACACCAGTTCAAGGCAACTCCTGAAAAATATATGTTCCTGAAGGAATTTTGGCAGGAGAATGACATGGTCAGTTTTGGATCTTAGAAAGATACCTCTGAATTCAATGCGGAGATTATTGGAGGCAGAGAGACCAGACAGGAGGCTATTGTAGTAATCAACATGAGAAGTTTTGGAGTCTTCAACTGGGGTAGTAGCTGTAAGAATGGAGAAGCAGACATTTTAAGGTCTGTTTATCATAAGATGCCATTGAGAGAGCTGAAAAGTGGTGGGAATCCAGAATGACACACCAGTTTCTACTCTGAGTAATTGAGGGAATGGTGATGCCATACCGTGAGCTGAAGACAACTCACTGAAGGGAGGAGCAGGTTTCGGTGAAAAACTCATGACTTCAATTGACATGATTTTGAGGTACGTGTGGGACATTATTCTGGCTCTACTGGGGTCATGTTCTCAAGCCAGTCCACGCCCAGGCCTTGCTATCAGACAGTCCACCTTTCTTCCCCATTTGGCCATGTGGCCCAAAGGTGGGTATTCCTGGCAGACAGATCTAGTAGAAGCCGTTTTGAGTGAAAGGGGTGCAGAATCTGCATATCTGCATGGGTAATTGAGGTTTGAGGACCAATGGCAGAGTTTATAGAAACAGTTCATTTAAAAGTTGACCCTATAATTAATTAGGATAGTTGTCTAATAAAGATCAGAGAATGCATCAGGGTTTGGGTATCACATTTCCTGAATCAACAATCCCAACATGTTCCAATGAGGAATTTTTGCTGTTTTGGCAATTTGCATAAAATGTCTCATAGAGATTTAAAAATTATACCATCACTGGTTGTACATTTAACAAATTCCTTTTGAGGGAGAAGGGTAAGATTACATTCATTCATTCATTCATTCATTCTCCACACATTTACTAAGCAGAAGCTTGCAGCCAGGCCCTGTGCCCAATTTAGAAACACAGAAATGAGAGAGTCCCTGCCAGGGAAAGCTTCAAGTCTAGTTGGGAAAACAGGTGAGTAAACAGATGATGGCAAGTCAGTGAGAGAAATATTAGGATAGATGCCAAAAACAGGGTACAGAGGACAACACAGGCAAAGGGAGCCTTAAGGAAACTGAGGCTCATGGTATTAACTCTCCACAGGGCTGCTTTTGACTTTGAAAAAATCCTATTACTCAATATTTAATAAATAATTACTTCTTTTTTGTCAAAAGGTTATTGGCAAATCTCTGAGTAATACATTTGGATTATTAAGGGAAATCTGACACCTTTGGTGGTCATCAGCAATGTTCTCTAGTCTCCCAAAGCTGATAGTCAGAGAAAATGATCCTTGGAACACTGTTTATCCCTGACACCAAGACAATAAAATGGAAGGGGGGAGAAAAAGAAAAATCAAATAGTTTCTTCATGTTTAGAATACTAATGTTCTGCTTATGAAAAGGAAAATCTTTAAAAATATATGATGAAATCATTGCTGCCACCACCTTGTGAGCTTCTGTGTTCCTGGAGTGTGTGGGCCTGAGGACTAGAAAAGCACCACATGCCCTTACTTCATATGCAGGAAGCAGTGTGTAGTAGTGAATTTGAAGTCAGACTGACCTGGGTCTTTGTGACCTTGAGAAAGTCACTTAACCTAGCTCAGACCCAATTCTTTCATTCACAAAATGTATATTTATATAATATAAAGTGTACCTCAGAGGATGGTCTTGGGAATTAAATAAGATAATATTTGGAAAGTCTAGTGCAGTACCTAGATTTTTTCCCCAACTTTATTGAGGTATAATTGTATATATTTAAGCTGTACAACTAGATGTTTTGATATATATATACATTGTGAAATAATCCCCACAGTCAAGCTAATTAACATATTCATCACCATACATAGTTGCCTTTTTCTTTTTTCTTCTATAAAGAGAACACTTAAGATCTATTCTCTTAGCAAATTCAAGTATGCAATGTAGTATTATTAACTATAGCCACCGTGCTGTACATTAGATCCTCAGAACATATTCATATTCTAACTGAAAGTTTGTACTCTTTGACCAACATCTCCTCATTTTCCCTGCCTCACAGCCCCTGGCATCTACCATTCTACTCTCTACTTCTATGATTTTGACTATTTTAGATTCTGCATATAAGTGAGATCATGCAATATTTTTCTTTCTGTGTCTGGCTTACTTCATTTAGCATAATGTCCTTTAGGTTCAGCCATGTTATGACAAATGGCAGGTTTTCCTTCCTTTTCAAGACTGAATAATATTCCATTTTATGTGTGGTGTATATATGTGTATATATATATATATATATATATATATATATATGCATCACATTTTCTTTATCCATCCATCTGTTGATGGACATTTCTGTTATTTCCATATCTTCACTATTGTGAATAATGCTTCAATGAACATGCGAGTGCAGGTATCTCTGCAAGATATTGAGAGAAATATTCCATTTCCTTTGGATATATACCCAGAAGTGAGATTGATGGATCATAAGGTAGTTCTGTTTTTACTTTTTTGAGTAACTTCTATAGTGACAGTACCTATTTACAGTCCCACCAATAGTACACAAGAGTTCCCTTTTTCTACATCCTCACAATACTTGCTATCTTTTGTCTTTTTAATAATAGCTATTGTAACACATGTGAGGTGATATCTCATTGTGGTTTTGATTTGCATGACCCTGATGATTAGTGATGCTGGGCACCTTTAAATATGCCTGTTGTCCATTTATATTTCTTCTTTCAAGAAATGTCTATTCAGGTCTTTGGCCCATTTTTAAATAGTTATTTGTTTCTTTGCTATTGAGTTGTATGAGTTACTTATATATTTTATATATCAACCCCTTATCATATATATGGTTTGAAAATATTTTTCCCATTCCATAGGTCATCTTTTTACACTGTTGGTTGTTTCCTTTGCTATGCAGAAGCATTTTAATTTGATGCAATCCCACTTGTCTATTTTTGCTTTTGTTGCCTGTGCTTTTGGTATCGTATCCAAAAAACTCATTGTCCAGATCAATGTTGTGAAGCATTTTCCCTAATATCTTCTTCTAATAGTTTTACAGTTTCAGGTCTTATGTTTAATCCATTTTGAGTTGATTTTTTTATATGGTATGAGATAAGGATCCAACTTCATTTTTCTGCATGTGGCTATCCAGTTTTCCTAATATCATTTATTGAAGAGAGTCTGCTTTCTCTATTTTGTGTTATTAGCACCCTTCTCAGGGGTTAGCCAACCTTAGGTGTATGGACTTACTTCTCGGCCGTCTATTCTCTTCCATTGGTATATATGTCTTTTTTATTCCAGTATCATACAGTTTTGATTACTGAAGCTTTGTAATATATTTTGAAATCAGGAAATGTGATCCCCCCCAGCTTTGTTGTTCTTGCTCTAGATTGCTGTGGCTATTCAGAGGCTCTTGTGGTTCCATATGAATTTTAGGATTTTATTTCTATTTCTGTGAAGAATGACTTTGGAATTTTGATAGGGATTTTACTGAATCTGTAGATCACTTTGGATATTATGGAATTTTTTTTTTTTTTTTTTACTAATACAAAATTTTATTTCCTGTGGATGAATTTTTTTTTTTTATAAATCTAACCCAATTGCTCTTCATTTCAGTATTTCTTCCTTTTCTACTTTGAATTAGCATAATTTTGCACTTAACACAAGCAAATCAGATGAAAGGAAACTTATTTCGCTTTGGCGTATTAAAAAGTACAGCATGTACCCACACAGACCAAACTCTTCAAAACAAAGTACAGCGAGAATATGCTGAAAGACAAATTCTTTATCCAAGTTTATTCTCAGAGAGCTAGAATTCAGAAACTTGCTCTGCACCCCTGGAAGCAATACTTTATAGAAGAGGAATTGTTCTTAAAGTTTGATTTTTTAAAATTCTTTTCATTCTCTGTTAACGTTGCAGAGGGGCAGCCACAGGAGGGGTGAAATTCTGGGCTCTCCTCACATCCTCAAGCCATTTTTACCTCCAAACGATGACTGCGGGGTTGCTTCCCAGTCAATACTTTGAGCTAATCACACTCTCCCCATAATCCAAGATCCGCCTCAAATTCTACCCGTCTAATATATATTTTTAATATTTATTTATTTATTTGGCTGTGCCGGGTCTTAGTTGCGGCATGCGGGATCCAGTTCCCTGACCAGGGATCAAACCTGGGCCCCCTGCATTGGAGCACACTCTTTTTTTTTGAATTTTACTTTATTTATTTTTTATACAGCAGGTTCTTATTAGTTATCCATTTTATACATATTAGTGTATATATGTCAATCCCAATCTCCCAATTCATTACACCACCACCACCACCCCCGCCACTTCCCCCCTTGCTGTCCATATGTTTTTTCTCTATATCTGTGTCACAATTTCTGCTCTGGAAACCGGTTCATGTGTACCATTTTTCTAGGTTCCACATATATGTGTTAATATACGAGATTTGTTTTTCCCTTTCTGACTTGCTTCACTCTATATCACAGTCTCTAGGTCCATCCACGTCTCTACTGCTGACCAAATTTCATTCCTTTTTATGGCTGAGTCATATTCCGTTGTATATATGTACCATATCTTCTTTATCCATTCATCTGCCAGTGAGCATTTAGGTTGCTTCCAGGACCTGGCTATTGTAAACAGAGCTACAGTGAACATTGTGGTACATGACTCTTTTTGAATTATGATTTTCTCAGGGTATATGCCCAGTAGTGGGATTGCTGGGTTGTATGGTAGTTCTATTTTTAGTTTTTTGAGGAACCTCCATACTGTTCTCCATAGTGGCTGTATCAATTTACATTCCCACCAACAGTGCAAGAATGTTCCCTTTTCTCCGCACCCTCTCTAGCATTTGTTGTTTGTAGATTTTCTGATGGTACCCAATCTAACCGGTGTGAGGTGATACCTCATTATAGTTTCTCTAATAATTAGTGATGTTGACCAGCTTTTCAGGGGCTTCTGGGCCATCTGTATGTCTTCTTTAAGAGAAATGTCTACTTAGGTCTTCTGCCCATTTTTGGATTGGGATGGTTTTTTTTTGATATTGAGCTGCATGAGCTGTTTATATATTTCGGAGATTAATCCTTTGTCCATTGATTCGTTTGCAAATATTTTCTCCCATTCTGAGCATTGTCTTTCCATCTTGTTTGTAGTTTCCTTTGCTGTGCAAAAGCTTTTAAGTTTCATTAGGTCCCATGTGTTTATTTTTGTTTATATTTCCATTACTCTAGGAGGTGGATCAAAAAAGATTGTGCTGTGTCTTATGTCAAAGAGTGTTCTTCCTATATTGTCCTCTAAGAGGTTTATAGTGTCTGGTCGTACATTTGGGTCTCTAATCCATTTTGAGTTTATTTTTGTGTATGGTGTTAGGGCGTGTTCTAATTTCATTCTTTTACATGTGGCTGTCCAGTTTTTCCAGCACCACTTATTGAAGAGACTGTCTTTTCTCCATTGTATATCCTTGCCTCCTTTGTCATAGATTAGTTGACCATAGGTGCGTGGGTTTATCTCTGGGCTTTCTATCCTGTTCCATTGATCTATATTTCTGTTTTTGTGCCAGTACCATACTGTCTTGATTACTGTAGCTTTGTAGTATAGTCTGAAGTCAGGGAGTCTGATTCCTCCAGCTTGATTTTCTTCCTTCAAGGCTGCTTTGGCTATTTGGGGTCTTTTGTGTCCCCATACAAATTTTAAGATATTTTGTTCCAGTTCCATAAAAAATGCCATTGGTAATTGGATAGGGATGCATTGAATCTGTAGATTGCTTTGGGTAGTATAGTCAATTTCACATTAGTGATTATTCCAATCCAAGAACATGGTATATCTCTCCATCTGTTTGTATCATCTTTAATTTATTTCAGCAGTATCTTATAGTTTTCTGCATCAGGTCTTTTGTCTCCTTAGGTAGGTTTATTCCTAGGTATTTTATTCTTTATGTTGCAATGGTAAATGGGAGTGTTTCCTTAATTTTTCTTTTCAGATTTTTCATCATTAGAGTATAGGAATGCCAGAGATTTCTGTGCATTAATTTTGTATCCTGCTACTTTACCAAATTCACTGATTAGCTCTAGTAGTTTTCTCGTGGCATCTTTAGGATTCTCTATGGGTAGTATCATGTCATCTGCAAACAGTGACAGTTTTACTTCTTCTTTTCCAATTCATATTCCTTTTATTTCTTTTTCTTCTCTGATTGCCGTGGCTAGGACTTCCAAAAGTATGTGGAATAAAAGTGGTGACAGTGGACATCCTTGTCTTGACCCTGATCTTTGAGGAAATGCTTTCAGTTTTTCACCGTTGAGAATGAGGTTGGCTTTGGGTTTGTTGTATATGGCCTTTATTATGTTGAGACAGGCTCCCTCTCTGCCCACTTTCTGGAGAGTTTTTATTATAAATGGGTGTTGAATTTTGTCAAAAGCTTTCTCTGCATCTCTTGATATGATCATATGGTTTCTCTTCTTCAATTTGTTAATATGGTGTATCACATTGATTGATATACATGTATTGAAGAATCCTTGCATCGCTGGGATAAATCCCACTTCATCATGGTGTATGATCCTTTTAATATGTTGTTGGATTCTGTTTGCTAGTATTTTGTTGAGGATTTTTGCATTTATATTCATCAGAGATAGTGGTCTGTAATTTTCTGTTTTTTGGAGTATCTTTGTCTGGTTTTGGTATCAGTGTGATGGTGGCCTCATAAAATGAGTTTGGGAGTGTTCCTTCCTCTGCAATTTTTTTGGAAGAGTTTGAGAAGGATGGGTGTTAGCTCTTCTCTAAATGTTTGATAGAATTCACCTGTGAAGCCATCTGGTCCTGGCCTTTTGTTTGTTGGAAGATTTTTATTCACAGTTTCAATTTCATTACTTGTGATTGGTCTGTTCATATTTTCTGTTTCTTCCTGGTTTGGTCTTGGAAGGTTATACCTTTCTAAGAATATGTCCATTTCTTCCAGGTTGCCCATTTTATTGTCATAGAGTTGCTTGTAGTAGTCTCAGGATGCTTTCTATTTCTGCAATGTCTCTTGTAACTTCTCCTTTTTCGTTTCTAATTTTATTGATTTGAGTCCTCTCCCTCTTTTTCTTGATGAGTCTGGCTAATGGTTTATCAAGTTTGTTTATCTTCTCAGAGACCCAGGTTTTAGTTTTATTGATCTTTGCTATTGTTTTCTTTGTTTCTATTTCATTTATTTCTGCTCTGATCTTTATGATTTCTTTCCTTCTACTAACTTTAGGTTTTGTTTGTTCTTCTTTCTCTAGCTCCTTTAGGTGTAAGGTTAGATTGTTTATTTGAGATTTTTCTTGTTTCTTGAGGGAGGCTTGTATTGCTATAAACTTCCCTCTTAGAACTGCTTTTTCTGCATCCCGTAGGTTTTGGATCATAACATTTTTATTGTCATTTGTCTCTAGGTATTTTTTTATTTCCCCTTTGATTTCTTCAGTGATCTCTTGGTTATTTAGTAACATATTGTTTAGCCTCCATGTGTTTGTGTTTTTTACATTTTTTCCCCAGTAATTGATTTCTAATCTCAACACATTGTGGTCAGAAAAGATGCTTGATATGATTTTAATTTTGTTAAATTTACTGAGGCTTGCTTTGTGACCCAAGATGTGATCTATCCTGGAGAATGTTCCGTGCGCACCTGAAAAGAAAGTGTAATCTGCTGTTTTTGGATGGAATGTCCTATAAATATCAAATAAATCTGTCTGGTCTATTGTGCCATTTAAAGCTTGTGTTTCCTTATTAATTTTCTCTTTGGATCATCTGACCATTGGTGTAGGTGAGATGGTAAAGTCCCCCACTATTATTGTGTTACTGTCTATTTCCTCTTTTATAGCTGTTAGCAGTTGCCCTATGTAATGAGGCACTCCTATGTTGGGTGCATATATATTTATACTTGTCATCTCTTCTTCTTGGATCGATCCCTTGATCATTATGTAGTGTCCTTCCTTGTCTCTTGTAACAGTCTTTATTTTAAAGTCTATTTTATCTGTTATGAGTATTGCTACTCCAACTTTCTTTTGATTTCCATTTGCATGGAATATCTTTTTCCATCCCCTCACTTTCAGTCTGTATGTGTCCCTAGGTCTGAAGTGGGTCTCTTGTAGACAGCATATATATGGGTCTTTTTTTTGTATCCATTCAGTGAGCCTGTGTCTTGTGGTTGGAGCATTTAATCCATTCACGTTTAAGGTAATTATTGATATGTATGTTCCTCTTACCATTTTCTTAATTGTTTTGGGTTTGTTTTTGTAGATCCTTTTCTTCTCTTGTGTTTCCCACCTAGAGACGTTCCTTTAGCATTTGTTGTAGAGCTAGTTTGGTGGTGCTGAATTCTCTTAGCTTTTGCTTGTCTGTGAAGCTTTTGATTTCTCCACCGAATCTGAATGATATCCTTGCTGGGTAGAGTAATATTGGTTGTAGTTCCTTCCCTTTCATCGCTTTAAATATGTCATACCACTGCCTTCTGGCTTGTAGAGTTTCTGCTGAGAAATCAGCTGTTAACCTTATGGGAGTTGTATGTTATTTGTCGTTTTTCTCTTGCTGCTTTCAATAATTTTTCTTTGTCTTTAATTTTTCCAATTTGATTACTATGTGTCTTGGCCTGTTTCTCCTTGGGTTTATGCTGTATGTGGCTCTCTGCACTTCCTGGACTTGGGTGGCTATTTCCTTTCCCATGTTAGGGAGGTTTTCGACTATAATCTCTTCAAATATTTTCTCAGGCCCTTTCTCTCTCTCCTCTCCCTCTGGTATCCCTATAATGTGAATGTTGTTGCCTTTAATGTTGTTCCAGTGGTCTCTTAGCCTCTCTTCATTTATTTTCATTCCTTTTTCTTTATTCTGTTCCACAGCAGTGAATTCCACCATACTTTCTTCCAGGTCACTTACCTGTTCTTCTGCCTTAGTTATTGTGCTATTGATTCCTTCTAGTGTATTTTTCATTTCAGTTATTGTACTGTTCATCTCTGTTTGTTTGTTCTTTAATTATTCTAGGACTTTTTTAAACATTTCTTGCATCTTCTCAATCTTTGCCTCCATTCTTTTTCCGAGTTCCTGGATCACCTTAACTATCTGTATTCTGCATTCTTTTTCTGGAAGGTTGCCTACCTCCACTTCATTTAGTTGTTTTTCTGAGGTTTTATCTTGTTCCTTCATCTGATACATAGCCCTCTGCCTTTTCATCTTGTCTATCATTCTGTGAATGTGATTTTTGTCCCACAGGCTGCAGGATTGTAGTTCTTCTTGTTTCTGCTGTCTTCCCTCTGGTGGATGAGGCTATCTCTCTGGAAATTTTAACGTTAATTCTTCCAATCCATGAACAGTGGTTGTCTCTCCCTTATCTCTTTTTTCTTGATTTCCTTCATCAGTGTTTTGTAATTTTCAGGGTACAAGTCTTTCACCTCTTTGGTTAAGTTTATTCCTATGTATTTTATCCTTCTTGTTGCTATTGTGAATAGAATTGTTTTCTTAATTTTCTGTTTAGATAGTTCATTGTTGTAGAAGCACAATAGATTTTTGTACATTAATTTTGTATCCTAATACTTAATTCATTCATTACTTCTAAAAGGTTTTTGTTGTTGTTGAGTTTTTATATGATTAGACTTTTTTTCTAGTTTTAAAAAATTGTACATGATCATGAACTAATGCATAACGTGACCACATTTGGGCAAGTAACTTTAATTTGCATTCATCTTTTCTGACTTCAGTGTATTCTTTTGTATACCCACTGACAGTACATTCACGTACTATGTATAAATCATTGAAAATTTTAGGATTTTGCTGTCATAAATAACAGGTCAGAGTATATTAAATTGGAAACATTCGAGAAATTCTGGGGTGAATGTTTGCTCTAGCCATTGCATCAATTGTGATTTATTGACACCAAATTCCTATTGATGTGGGGATGTAAAATGCTGGACTTTTACCAGTTTGATCTCTAGAATTCCTAAATATATTTTCATAGTGTAATTCCCAAGGTACGTAGACTTTTTTTCTGAATCAAATAGACAGGGCACATATGGACACAGATAAATATGCTGAGACAAGCAATGTATCACAGAGTTTGGAATCCATTTGGTTGAGTTCAACAGATATTTATTATGCATCTGTTAGAAAAATATTCAGGCCAGCATTTGAATCTTGAATCTTGAATCATGGTTTTATGTTTCATTACCCTCTGTAAGCCTGTTTCCTTACTGCTTGATTGGGAATAATGTTAACTACCCCCAATGACTATTAATAAGATTAAATTAAATAATGGAAAACAGTGGTTCTCACCCTTAGCTGTGCCTTGATATCACCTGGGAAGCTTTTAAAACATACTCCTTCCCCTAGAGTCAAATTTAGTTGGTTTGGTGTGGGGTCAGAGCTTCCATAGTTTTATAAACTCCCCAAGTGATTGTAATGTGCAGCCTGGGTTAAGAACTGAGATATATGAAGGTGCCTGGCTCAGTGCCTGGAATTTTCTGAGGAACCCTGACCTTTTCCTTTTACTTATGTGCCAGACTCTGTTGGGCACTGGGGATAAAAAGGTCAGACACACCCCTGTTTTCAAGATGCTTCCAGGTTCATGAGGAAGAGAGACAAGGCAAGAAATCACTGCTCTGCAGTGTGATAGTTTCAATAAAAGAGATTTAGATAAAGAAGAGAAGCCATACCAAGGAAATGATTGACTGTCTCAGAGAATCTAGGGCATTTGGCATTTGGCAACAGTGAACTGGTATCACCATTCACTGTTGGTCACGTTTCCACCTAGACACATAACTGGGGTTCCAGTCTGGCTCTACACTAACCTACTTTGTGGATATTACAAAGTCTCTTTCTCTCATTAGTACTTGACTTTCCTCATCAATTAAACAACATCAACAACAACAAAAAGTGGTTCATAGCCCCTCCTGTACCCACCTTGCAAGGCTGCTTGGACATGAAAGAATGAACAAAAGAACATTTTATAATCATATAATTAATTATTCATATTCTGTGAGGGAGAACCACTTTCATATCAGCATTTAAACATAGTAAAGTTTCTTCATCTTAAGACAAAAAACAAAACAAAAGAATAGCTTCCTCAACCTCATGTCTTCTCCAGGTTCTCTCTCTCCCTCTCCCTCTCCTTCCCGTTTACAGCCAAAGTTTGTTAAGAGTATTTACTAACCTTGCTATCTCTACTTCCTCATTTCCCACTCATTTATCAATCCTTCACAGTCTGGCTTCTGCTCCTCTCTACTGAAGTTGTTCTGACAAACGTCATCAAATGCTGTTCTGATTTTTATTATGACTCTGATGACCATTCCCTTCCTCTGGAAACAATATTTTTCATGAACTTCTGTGACATAGCACTCTGCTTAGTGCCCTTCTATCTCCTTGGCCATACCTTTCCAGTTGCCTCTTCTAGCAACTGTAACTCTTGTTCAGGTGCTGGAATTTATCGAGGCTCTGTCCTAGTCTGCCTTCTCTTTTCATTCTCCACAGCCTCCCTGCATGAGCTTATCCCCTCTCATGGCTTCAGTTATCATCTCTCTGTGGCAGACATCCAAATCTATGCTTCAGTCCTTTGTTTTTTCTGGAGCTCCAAACCTTTCTATCCAACTTCCCACTTAATATCTCTACTATGGTATCCCATAGGCATGTCAACTGTGCTTTAAAACAGAGCTCATTATCTCTCTCCAAATTCAGAAGCAACCCTTCCTCTTATTTGTGCCAGCTCAGAAGCTTCTATGGCCATTTACTCCAGTTTCCAGAGCCAGAAACCCTCAAGTAATCTGTGACTGACTCCTCCCACCCTTTACCCTCAACAGCAGCAGGACTCAGTCACTCAGTCCTACTGACTCTGATCTTCCAAAAGTGTCCTCTTCCCCCTATTTCTCTACTTTACGTGACCACCATGTCACTCTTCTGCTTAACACCCTCTGGAACTTCCCATATTATTAAAGACAAGACTTTTAAGCTTGGCATACAAGATCTGGCATGATCTGGTGTTTGCCCCTCTTTCTAGCTCATCTCACTCCTCTCTTCTCTTTACAGTTCCTCCTGTAGATACACAGAACTTTTTAGTTCCCTTTTTAGAAACTTTTTAGTTTATCTTATCTCTGGGTCTTTCTCTTGTCAGGAATACTCTGCTTTGCCCCTTTCATACTGTCCTAGCCAACTCCCACTTGCCCTTCAGAGTTAAGTTTACATGCTGCTTCCTCTAGGGCACTTTCTATGACTCCTTTAGTCTGAATTTATTGCCCTTTCTGTTTATTAGTTTCCTGTGCCTACTCCTTTCACAGGCTTGTCAGTAATTACCTACTTATCTGTCTCTACCACCAAACTTGATAGTAAGTATGGGCCATAGTTTTTTTGTTCTTTGCTCTATTTCCAGTGGCTAGCATAGTGGCTGGCATATAATTGATGCCTAGTATATACTTGTCAAATGAGTGAATGAAAGAATAAATGAATGAATGATGAATAATGAATAAATGGAAATAAGAAGTGGTCTCTGCCCCCAAGCAGCTCAGTTTAGTGAAGATGGAGGCATAAGTACAATTATCTGTAACAGAAGGGGAATAGAGTAAGTGGTAACTCAGTGCAAAGTACCAAGAAAAAGAAAAGGAGAAAGTACTTTTGATTGGCAAGATAGGTGAAGGTATTTCAATGGAGATGACATTGGAGCCAGCCTTTCATAAAATATTAACTATAATAATTTGGATGATAGTAAGTACTCTGTATGAGTGCTTATAATGTGTTAGGCATTACCTTAAATACCTTACATGTAATATCTCGTTTATTTCCCGCAATAACATATAAGTTGGTACTTTTTATTTCCAATTTATAGACAAGGACACAGAGAGGTTAAAAATCTTAAGCAAGTTCACCCAGCCAGCTAGTGGAGGAGCTAGAACTCCTCAGGGGCAGGAGCTGTGTCCTATTCTTCGTTTAGTTTCAATGCCTAGAGAAGGACCTGGCACAAAGTAGGAACTCATCCACAGTTATCAAACAAGATTAACAAGTTTGGAAATCTAATGTACAGCATGGTGATTATAGCTAATAATACTGTATCATTTATTTCAGTGTTGCTAAGAAAATAAATCTAAATATTTCACCACAAAAAAAGAAATGGTAACTATGTGGTGGGATGAGGGTGGTAGCTAATGTTATGGTGGTAAGGTAATCATTCTGCAATATATAAATGTGATAAATTAATACTGTTTGTTGTAGGCCTTAAACTTACACAATGCTATGTGTCAATTACATCTCAATAAAGCTAGAAGAAACAAGACAAAAAAAAAGTTGTCAAATGAGACAGTAAATGGGAGAACAAAATTTTTTAAAAAGCAAGATGAATGAGCTTGATGGGCTCAGAAACAGGTTTTTTTGTAAAGGATCTCACAAAACTGTTACACACACACACACACACACTCACACACACACACACACACACACACACACACACGCAATTCTGTCCAGAAACATCCAAGGATCCTGTTTAATATTAGCTGACAAAGCTACAACCATGTCTGTGCTGACTCAGCTTTCTGCTCTGTTAGCAACCCTGCCTCCTGGAAATGAATGAAGGAAACTCAAAGACCTAGGAATGTTCTACTGATGTGGTATAGATTAGCTTTGGTAGTAAAGATTGGAAGGGATATAAATAGCCCACAACAAAAAAGAACTGCCATATGGACAAGTCTATTTGGTAAAAATACTTTAATGACAAGCAGCAATTATGGCCACCTCCTGTCCTCTCTGGAATGCCATTCCCTGGGGAATGCCTCAACACTGAAGCCAGTGGCCAGGGCACCCACGGGCAGTTTACTGACGGAAAAAATGCCTGTCAGAACTGTCATTCTTTCTCTTGCTTCTGTCACCCAATGACTTGTTTGTGAAATTCCTAAATTTGGTTGTGAACTGACGGTTTTGACAGTCTATCTTAGTGAATGTTTTTCTTAAGCTCTTGGGGGTCTGCATACTTTTCTGCATCTGGGAGATGTGGAAAGACTGTCTTCTTTTTAGGAGCTAGGGAGCCTCTTAAAATGTCTCTTAGGGAACCTACCACATCAGAAATCTTCAGTGAGAACTGCAGGGCCCTATTGCTGAAAAATAACTTTCTTTCCTTTGAGCCCCAACTAAAAATAAGTTTTAATTATTTTAGTAGGATCATTTTAAAGAGCTAGTCCTGATAAATAATAATGTTCCGTGAATTTCTTTTAGTTCTTGAACATTATGGTTGCATTTGACTTCAAATGAGAACAACGGTATTTAGTGGGTATCTGCTCTCTGCTTTACATAGCCAGGTTGCCTTTTGGGCAGCCTCATCTATGTGGAATTCAGAAAACTGAAGGCCTTTTGGGAGATGTCACAAGATCCCTATTTATTATGTCACACATTGAGACAAAATTAAGGTTCATTAAGGATTAACTAGGTAAAATTGGGTCTATTTACTTCCTTTGTGCCAGTCTAGGAACTAAAGGTTTGATCGCAGTAGTCAGATAGGGTCCATCAAGTTCAAACTTCTGTCACAATACTGGGAGAGAGTTTCAAAATTAGGTTTTATAGAAAAGGAAGAGGACTTAGAGAGAATGAATATACCACATGGCATGAGAAATGTGTACAGGTGGCCATATTAGAAACCTGAACATAAACATATCCCAAGGCATTTAGTAGAGTTCTGGTATAAGATTTCAATTCCCTCTCAGTAAGAAATTTATGGAAACATGTGGCCACATGTTAAAGAATGGTATGTATTTCGTATGTTCTGTGTCTCTCTTTTTACTATACAGCACATGCCTTTCCATCTCCCTCTCTTTCATGTGCAGGTGTTTTTGTCCCTAGTAAGTTGGTATTGAAAGATCACTTTCTAGTAATAGGAGTCTTATTATATGAGGAAAAAATTTAGTCCCTGCTTATACCTTTACTTCAAATTCACTTTAATTGTAGTCTTTAACAATGGTGTTCCTGAGAAAGGTTTACATTTCTTCAGGATGCTCTACAAAGTCCCCAGTGCTGATGAACCATTTCAGGGGAAATGGTTTCTCCTTGTATGTATTTATAAGGCCTGCAGCTCTTTGTCTTGAATCTGAGCAGGCTGCAGCCAATGGTCTTAACTTTCCGTCACTGCTATTGAGGTAGAAATGAGAGGAGAGTTTGCTTTTGAGCCTTCAGCAGGAAGAGTAAATTCCTTATTGGGTCATGATATGAAAAATAGACAGAACTGTGATCACCATGACATTTCCTGTGTCATGTTAAATACTTTATAAACACCATCGCAGACATATGCATTAAAATTACCATACTCTCCGCATAGTCCAAACCCTCCAATTGCCATTCAGCCCTATTTACCTTGTTTTAGGCATACTCAAATAAGCATAGCTATTTTAGTTAGTAGCCTAAAACAGTTTAGAAGCAGCAAATGTAAAGAGAGTGGGAGGATTGCAAGAGTCAGAAACAGCTAGCAATACAACTGCATGGAAACGCCATTGATCATTTATAAGGTAGCCAAACAAGGCAAGAGGCATAGTGATTTCAGAGTAGATGCAAAAATTTGTTTTCTGCAAAAGAAATTAGGGCAAAGTTAATTTATGTACAGCTTTGCCGATATAGGAACATAAGGGTATGATATGATTTACAAAGATTTTATTCAGAATACTCAAAACTAGTATGAAAGCTTTGAAATTTGCTGAATTGTCTGGAAACTGCATATATGGGGAAAGACTAACACTCTGAGAAAGTGTAGACCAGAGTAATAGACCTGGGTTTAATCTGCAGCTCTTCCTTTTTTTAGCTGTAGAATGGGAAAATTAACCTCTCCAAGCTTTATTGTACAATGGAAAAGTATTTCTAATTCATAGGGAGATGTGAGAACAGAATGAGATAAAATAAATAGAGGCACGAGGTCACTGCCCAGCTAATGCTCAGTATACTAAAATATTCTTATTCTCATAAACCTCTGGATCGTTTAGATTATACAAGACATTTGTGTACCTGTACCTGAAAATGCCATTGCAATAAAGCCATAAGTTCCTTTATGGGAATTTATTTTATTTTCAGGAAGATTCACAACTTGCCTATAAAACTAGAAACTTGGCGTCAGAGAGTATGAAGAGAAAAAGGAATCTTTTTTCCCAGACCTCTGTAAAAGGCAACTTTGTTAACTACTTTGTATGTCTGATTGTAAAGCGTTTGCCAGTCCATGAATTGGGGTAACCCTGTGAGAGTGAGTTGACCCGTTGTGAAGTGATGGGGACTTGGCATGATCACAAGATGTCAGCTGGGGCCTGGAGGAGTGAGTCACAATTTGGCTGAGGACTGCTCTCTTACAAGGTCAGGTTCAAGTTATTGACTTCCCCCAAATAACAGAAGGTCATAAGAAGAGTGGCTCCTAGAACAGGGGCCTGCACAAACTTTGGAGGAGGGAGAGGGGATGGGGCTTAGAAGTTTCATGGAAATTTTTAAAAGTCAGTGTTCCCCAACTGAGTGATACTCATCTGATGAGTGATACTCATCCCTCAACTGATACTCATCTCACTCGTATACCACACACACACACACACACACACACACACACACACTCACACAACACACACACACCTGCTCTTTTAACACTCCTTACTTCTGCTCAAGCGATTCTTTATTTAACCTCCTCTTCTTGACCTGGCATAGTCCAAAGATTTGGCACTGGTTTCAGCTCTTCTGAAATCTCTTTCAGGATCCCTCAAGCTGGATCATGAGGCTCTCCACTGGGTCCCCAGAACCCTGCACTTATCACACTGCAACTATATCAAGAGACCCTCTAGATTTTAACTTTCTCTGTTATCTTAGCACCTACATTGTGACTAGAGCTTAGTAGATACCCAGTAAAGTTTATTTGAGCTGACTTGAATAAGAGTCGGGGTCTCCAAAGGTTGCAGACAAGGGTCATTGCAGCGTGCGGCTGCGGAGCGAGGAATTGTGTAGACTGCAGCTTCCTTCAAGCTGGTTGGTATAAACTTTCAGAGCATCTTATGAGCAGGCCTTTATCCCTGCCTTGCTCCAAATAGAATGCAGTCTCATAGATTGTACCCACATCCCTGCTTTGGGGGCAAATACATGCAGCACCTTTAGAGCTTTTCTAAAGGTCCTCAAAAAGTAAACAGACAGAAATACGCATTTATTGAGCACCATAGTATGCCAGCTGATGATTTTATTCACACCATATCACAACCTGTGTGATATTATTAGGCCCCATCTTATAGGTGACAAAAGCCATACAGCTAAATACAGGTAGAGGGGATTCTCTTCAATCTCTAGCTCTCTTGTTTTTTTGTCACTTAAATCCCACAGGGAAAGGCAGAGTTGAATGTGAGTGCTAACAGTGAAGGTTGATGGTATAGGCTCAGTGCTTCAGAGCTTACAAAGTACTCTCCACATCTAAGGCTGCACTGAATCCGCACGTGGTTCTGAAAAGCAGGCACTGTAGGGATCACCCACGTTGTCCAGCTAGGGAAGCTAGGTGCAGAAAGGTGAAGTAGCATCCCACATGTCACACAGTTCAGGCCATCTGACCTGAAGACCATGTCCAACAGCTCTGACAGCCTGGCAGGCTTTCACAGTTGAGGTAGACTCAGCTCAGATGTGCAGACAGTGGAGCAGTTTTTGCGGCCACAGAAGGAGATTTGTCTTCTTCAATCAGCTGGTGCAAAACGTACTTATTTACTTATTGGTAGCTCACATCATTCCTCTACGGATTTACAATGATTTTATATTGCATTAAGCCACCTAATCATATAAGCTAATTAATACAAATAATTTTATTTCTTTGTTTTCATGACAAGAAATAACCAAATTGGTTAAAATTTTACCTCCCCTTACCTTCCTGACCAATCTGCTCTAGAACGACCTCCTCCCCGCCCCCACCCCCCAATCTACTGGCAGCATCACCACCAGCGTCCTCCCACAGCCTTTGTTCCCCATGGCTGTACCTCTATACACGCTGTCTCATTTGTTTCTTCAACCTGTGAGCCCATCTCAGCTCTAAGGCCTACCTTCCTCACCCCCAATACCTTTCTAACCTGACTTAATCATCCCCTCTATAGAACTGCTGTTACTCTCTTTAAAAATGTATTGTCCCGGGCTTCCCTGGTGGCGCAGTGATTGAGAGTCCGCCTGCCGATGCAGGGGGCGCGGGTTCGTGCCCCGGTCCGGGAAGATCCCGCATGCCGCGGAGTGGCTGGGCCCGTGAGCCATGGCCGCTGAGCCTGCGCATCCGGAGCCTGTGCTCCGCAACGGGAGAGGCCACAGCAGTGAGAGGCCCACATACCACACAAAAAAAAAAAAAAAAAAAAAAAAAAGTATTGTCCCCTTTCTTATATACAACCATCTGTCACGTGGTTTTCTCCCTGACAGCCCAAGCTTGATGAGGGCAGGGACTCTGCCTTTCACCTCTGCATCCTTCACGGTGCCTAGCCTGATGCCTGGCACACAGCCATGACCAGTACATGATTTACCTCTCTCTAGGCTAAAAGAGTTTGCTTTTTTTAGGTAAAATAGTATGCTTTATTTCTTTTTATGGGCAGATAGGAAGATAAAGTTTACTACTTAATATGAACACACTTGCCATTCCCACGGTTCCCACCCCTTTTTTAGGTTTTGACTCTAATTCACCTTCTCAGTGAGAGCTTCCCTGACTCCCCTCCCCAAAATTTTAAGTTCATCTCTAAAACCCATTATCTTCCTTCCGTGTTTGATTTTTCTCCACAGCTCTTATCACTTCCATAAAGTACTGTATATTTTACTTATTTTATTTATTGTCCATTTTCCTCAGTTAAAAATAAGCTCCATGAGAGCAGGAGTTTTGACAGTTTTATTCAATATTATATCCCTGGTGCCTATAACAGTGTCTGGCATATAGTAAGTGGTCAATCTATATTTCTTGAATGAATGAATAAATACTACTAGGTAGTGTGTGTGTGTGTGTGTGTGTGTGTGTGTGTGTGTGTGTGTGTGTGTGTACGCGCACTACCCCTCATCTGCAGCAAGACACATGAAGAGCCCCTGCACTTTGTCTCAGAACTGGGGTTCAGATGGTGGGTCTCAGGATGAAAGGGAGCTCAGGGATCTTCTACTTTGATGGAATTGAGTATGTGAGTGTGGTGTGGTATAGTAGGAGGTTTTTACTGTATCTTTAGATCTGCATTCATCAGTGCTAGGGGAATTGCTCTTCTATGAGTCATAAACTTGTCACATATTTTTAATCTTTTGGTCAGCACTTACAGATACTGTATGAAATTTGTGAATGCCTTTCTTCTCTCTCTTAAAATTGGAAATTGTGCTTTATATCTCTCTCCATTTTTTGTTATGACTCAGCAATGGTCTCTTCTGTACTGTTATGTGAATTAATTACTACTACTACTATTACTACTGTTATTACCACTACCACCTCTATTTTTAAGCTCAATTTATTTAAAAAACAGAAACAAAAACAGTTCACCCATTTCTCCCATCCCCACTCTGGCAACCAGCAGTCTTTTCTCTATATATTTGAGCTTGGATTTTGAAGTTTTAAATTAAAAAAAAATTTTTTTTTTAGATTTCCAAATATAAGAGAATCATATGGTATTTGTCTTTCTCTGCCTGACTTATTTTACTTAGTATAATGCCCTTGAGGTCCATCCACATTGTTGCAAATGTGACTGCCCAATATTTACAGCACTACTTATGAAAGAGACTCTCCTTTCCCCATTGTGTATTCTTGACTCCTTTGTTATAAATTAAATGACTACATATGTGTGGGTTTATTTCTGGGCTTTCTATTCTGTTCCATTGATCAAGATGTCTGCTTTTATGTCAATACCATATTGTTTAAATTACTATAGCTTTATAACATAGTTTGAAATCAAGAAGCATAGTTTAATCAAAAAAAAAAAAAAAAAAGCAGCAGCAGCAGCATAGTGCTTCCAGCTTTGTTCTTCTTTCTCAAGACTGCTTTGGCTATTTGGAGTGTTTTATGCTTCCATACAAATTGAAGGGTTGTTTGTTCTTATTTCTGGGAAAAATGTCATTGGAATTTTGACAGGGATAGCATTGAATCTATATATTGATTTGGGTAGTATGGCCATTTTAACAATATTAATTCTTCCAATTTATAAGCATGTAATATCTTTCCATTTATTTGTGCCTTCTTTAGTTTCTTTCATTTCTTAATTTCTCTTTCTGGTAGGTCATTATTAGTGTATAGAAATGCAACAGATTTTTGTGTATTGATTTTGTATCCTGCAACCTTACTGAATTTGTAAATTCAAACAGTTTTCTCATGGAGTCTTTAGGTTTTTCTATATATAATATGTCATCTGCAAATAGTGACAGTTTTACTTTTCCCTTTTCAATTTGGATGCCTTTCATTTCTTTTTCTTGCCTAATTGCTCTGGTTAGGACTTTAAATACTATGTTGAATTAAAGTGGCAAGAGCAGGCATCTTTTTCTTGTTCCTGATCTTAGATAAAAATCCTTATGCTTTTCACCATTGAGTATGATGTTAGATGTGGGCTTGTCATATGACCTTTACTGTGTTGAGGTATGTTCCCTCTATACCTACTTTGTTGAGAGTTTTTATCATAAATGGAGTTGAATTTTTCTCAAATGCTTTTTCTGCATCTATTGAGATGATCATATGATTTTTATCCTTCAATTTGTTAATGTGGTGTATCACATTGACTGATTTATGGGTGTCGAACCACCCTTGCATCCTTGGAATAAATCACTCTTGGTCATGGTATGTGATCCTTTTAATGTATTGTTGAATTCAGCTTGCAGATATTTTGTTGAGGATTCTCTTGCATTTATGTTCATCACAGAAATTGGCCTGTAATTTTCTTTTCTTGTGGCATCCTTGTCTGGTTTTGGTATCAGGGTAATGATGACCTCATAGAATGAGTTTTGAATAGTTCCTCCTCTTCTATTTTTGAAAGAGTTTGAGAAGAATCGGTGTTAATTCTTCACTGGATGTTTGGTAGAATTCACCAGTGAAGCCATTTGGTCCTGGACTTTTGTTTGTTGGGAGGTTTTTGATTACTGATTCAATTTCCTTACTGGTAATCAGTCTGTCCCGATTTTCTATTTCATCCTGATTCAGTTTTGTTAGGTTGTATGTTTCTGGAATTTATCCATTTTTTTCCTGGTTGTTGAATTTGTTGGTGTATAATTGTTCATAGTGGTCTCTTATGATCCTTTGTATTTCTGTGGTACCAGTTGTAATGTCTTATCTTTCATTTCTGAGTTTATTTGACCCTTCTCTCCATTTTTTTTTTCTTGGTACTTTTTATTTTAATTTTAATTTTTTATAAATTTATTTATTTATTTTTTGCTGCATTGGGTCTTCATTCCTGTGCGCGGGCTTTCTCTAGTTGCAGTGAGCAGGGGGTACTCTTCGTTGTGGTGCACAGGCTTCTCATTGCAGTGGCTTCTCTTGTTGCAGAGCACAGGCTGTAGGGCGCGTGGGCTTCAGTAGTTGTGGAGCACAGGATTAGTTGCTCTGCGGCATGTGGGATCTTCCCAGACCAGGGCTTGAACCCATGTCTCCTGCATTGGCAGGCAGATTCTTAACCACTGTGCCACCAGGGAAGCCCTTGGTACTTTTTAAAAATTACTACTTGGTGCTCTTTTTTTCTTAGTACTAGGTACTGTCATAGAATGAAAACTGAAGGGCCTTACCAGCAACCTCACTGTTGCTATTGTGGTATTGTCATGTCTGGCTTTGGGGTAATATGTAGAGCAGTGGATATCAACAAAGGGTTATGTTTGTCATCTGTGGGACACAGAGAGGCTAGGTGGGCCTGAAGTTTGCACACAGACGCTGAAGTCAGTACTTGGGCAAATTACTTATTCATTCCGTGCCTTAGTTTTCCCATCTATATAAAGGGTATAGTACTCATACTTACTTTAAAGGGTTATTGAGTGGATAAAATCCACATAAAGTGCTAAGAACAGTAAGTTTTTAATAAATAATAGCTATTATTATTTCCCTCAATTCCAGAAACTACCCACATAAGGTACACTGATTCCACATTTTCTTTTTTTTTTTCTTTTTTTTTTTTTTGCGGTACGCGGGCCTCTCACTGTTGCGGCCTCTCCCGTTGCGGAGCACAGGCTCCAGACGCACAGGCTCCGTGTCCATGGCTCACGGGCCCAGCCGCTCTGCGGCATGTGGGATCTTCCCGGACCGGGGCACGAACCCGTGTCCCCTGCATTGGCAGGCGGACTCTCAACCACTGCACCACCAGGGAAGCCCTTTGTTGTTGATTTTATTGCATTTTTTAGTTGCACTCAAATCAGTATTTATCCTCAATGATTTTTACATTACTTTGGTTGGCTGTGTTTTCAAGACATTGCAGTAAATTTGTTAACAAACATTGTTGCAGTATGTATGTCCCTAAATTTTTACCATAAGTGGTAAATGTAAAAATAGAAGGCTTTCAACCCTAGAGATGGACTTCTTGGATACAGTGTGCTTTTTTGCTTCCCTCTTGCTGTGAGTGAGTGTCTTTGATAGAGTGGCTGGTGGGATGAAAGAGGCCGAATATTGAGGACCCTTGAAAACGACAGGGATTTTCAGCTAAAATTGTAACTCACAATTTATGATTCTACCTCCTAAATACCACTTTTTAGTTACCTAGACTCATGATTGCCTATTCTCTTCTGCATCAGCCCTTTGGGTAGAATGAAGGGTCTAATTTAATTAAGTCACTGGATTGTAATTATAATTTTGAAATAGAAAATCCTCCCAGGAATGTGATCATATTTATTATTGGAGAGACTCATGTGCCTTGCTACTGCAGCACTGCAGGCCAGATACAGCTCCCCACCTTATGAGAGTAGGGGAAGCATAAGCTAATGGAAGCAACAACACATGAATGTTAGGTTTGGTAATAATTCTTGAATTGAAGTTTTTATATCATGGCAGTTTCACATTTTTTCTTTGGGAAATCAGAACTAGGTTTTTGTGGATAATAATAATAATTATTACCAATATTCATTGAGCCCTTACCTCATGCCAAGCACTATTCTAAGAGCTTTACATTTATTAACTTGCTGAATCCCCACAATTACCCTATAAAGTAGGGGTTTTTTTATATCTCCATTTTACATATGAGCAAACAGAGGCACAGAAATGTGAGTAATTTTCCCAAGTTTAAGCAACCAGGTATTGGTTGAGCTAGTATTTGAATGCAGGCGGACAGCTCTAAAACTTTATTCTTAACCTTTACACGAAACTGCCCCCTGAAGATAAAGGCCATGCATCTCAGAAACGACCTGACTTAAACTTTCAGTTAAACATTTGGCATGCTACCCATGTCATGATCCATGCTACTCATAAAGCTTTAAAGACAAATACTACATTTTGTACAATGACAACAACCCATGGCCATTGATTGGTGTTTCAGCACAACAATAGTCATCTGCTCTGTAGAGAAGTTAAATTAATTAAGCCAGCAGTAACTCAGACTATTTTATCAATGTTGCATATTTTCTTTCAGGTATTTATTAGTTCCTCCTCATCTACAGTTTACTCATCGTCCTGCCAATCAGCTTCATTATAATTTCAGAAGCATGAGATCATAGAAGAAAAGGCAGTTTAGACATTATTTTACCAATGGGGAAACCAAAAATCAGGGAATGGAAACAACTTGTTTAGTGTCACATCTAGAGCTCCCTGAGGTCAGTGACTATATCTCATCTGTCTTCATCTCCCCATTGCCCAGCAAGGTCTGACTCCATAGGTACTCAAGACAGCACGTGAGGAAGGAAGGAATTGTGACAGTAGGTGAGGCATGAAAGGCAGGGAGCGTCCAGGACATGCCTCTAGATATGGGACAAATACTGAGCAACAGACCCAACCCTAGTAACACCAGTGGAGCCACCACCTGATAACCAAATGAGAGTCCTATGAAAGTCTCCCATTAAGCTGAGCCATTAATTTTTAAGATGAAGTAGGGAGCTTCCAATGGATAGGGCTGGGGAGTCAAGCCACATCATCAAGAAAACAGCTGGTTAGCACGAGCAACATTGCTCACAGGAAGCAAAGCCCAAGGCCCAAAGCTGAGTACCTGCTGTGTGCCTGGTACTACCCTAGATGCTGAACAGTACTCAGCCTCCTTGAAGGGGTCCAGGAGATGCAAATAGATCTCCAGACTTAGAGGGAAGATGAAAAGAGACCACCATGGAAGTGCAAGAGAAAGGGCCTTGGAATGGAGACCAAATCAGAGCTGCCATCTGATGTGGCATCTGATTTACCATCCAGGGAAACACATGCTCTGATAAAAGGAAGCACAAAATGCTGAAAGTGCATCTAGGAGTCACCAAACCAAGCCAGGAAGTGAGTTCAAAGCAGAGAGGCCAACTTGTACACAAGTAAGGAGGAGGGAACCACTCAGGAAACTACAAGCAATTCAGTATATCTGGAGCCAGGTCCTGCCAGGTGTTGGCAGGAGGGCAAGATGGCTGCAGAAGATGATAGGGCCCAAGCAGGGAAGGCCTCACAAGTGCCAGACTAAAGATACTGGACTTCATCCTGAATCCTGGAAAGGAACTTAGCAGGAGAATGAAATGCCTTTTAAGAACATTACTCTGGTCTCTGATGTGAAGGATCAACTGGAGACGGCAGGTCTGGATATGGAGAGATTAGAGAAGAAGGTGTTGCACCAATGCAGGCCAAAGATGATAAGGTCTAACCTAGGAAAGTGGTAATGGGGATAGGAGCAGGGGAAAGAGATGAGAGGGGAGATGAGGGCTTCTTTCAGTATCACCTGAATACTGAATACATCTCACTAAATGTCGGTGGGCTGTCCACAAACCTAGATATTGTCCTTTAGCCCTCTCTGTCATTCCACTCCTCTCTATCTAATCCATCACCAGTCCTTTCTGTTTTAACTCCTAAGTCCTTCTTCTCACCATCTCCACTGTTCTCACTCTCTTCTAAATTATCACCATTTCCCTCCTAGATTTTTATAATAGCCTCCTGTTTACCCTAAATCCACCTGTGCCTTCCCCCCTACCACCACCAAATAGTCCCTATCCGTTTTCCTCAATACCACTGGCTTATTTTTTCTGTTTTTTATTTTTTAAAAATTTTAATTGAGATGTAATTGACATACAACAAGCTGACAGTTGACATAAATAAGCTCTTTAAATAAACATTTAAAGTACAGTTTAAGTGTTGGCATGTGTATACACCCTTGAAACCATTACCGCAACCAAGATAATGAACAATATAACACCCCCCAAATTTCCCTCGTGTACCATTTTACATTACCACCAGCAGCGTATGAGAGTTCTAGCTCCTCCATTTCTCCAGTACTTCATATGGGCAGTCTTTTTTTAAATTTTAGTCATCCTAAAAGGTGTGTAGGGGTGTCTCATTATAGTTTTTTTTTTTTTTTTTTTTTTGCTGTACACGGGCCTCTCACTGCTGCCACCTCTCCCGTTGCGGAGCACAGGCTCGGGACATGCAGGCTCAGCAGCCGTGGCTCACGGGCCCAGCCGCTCCGCGGCATGTGGGATCTTCCTGGATGGGGGCACGAACCCGTGTCCCCTGCATCTGCAGGTGGACTCTCAACCACCGTGCCATCAGGGAAGCCCCTCATTATAGTTTTAATATGTGTTTTCCTAATGACTAACAATGTTGAGCATTTTTTCATGTGCCTATTTGCCATCTGTTTCTCTCCTTTGGAGAACTGTCCAGATCTTTTGCCCACTTCTTTATTGTGTTGCTTGTTTTCTTATTACTGAATTTTGAGAATTCTTTATATACATATTCAGGATTCAAGCCCCTTATCAGATATATTTGCAATTACTTTCTCCCAGTCTATGCCTTGTTTGTCAATTCTCTGAACAGCTCTTTCAATGAACAGTTTTAAATTTTTCATTGGGCCCAATTTATCAGTTTACTTTTTTATGGATCATGCTTTTGGTATTTTATCTAAGAAATCTTTGACTAATCCAAGGTTACAAAGATTTTCTCCTATGTTTTCTTCTAGAAGTTTGAGAGTTCCATGTTTGACATTTAGGTCTACGAGCCACTTTGAGTTAATTTTCATATGTGATATGAGGCATGGATAAAAATTATTTTTTCCCATATGGACAACCAATTGTCCTGGCTCCATTTGTTGGAGAGCTTGTTCTTTCTTCACTGAATTTCCTTCATATCTTTGTTGAAAATTAGTTGTCTATATATGACTGCATCTATTTCTGAACACTATCCTATTTCATGGATCTAATTATGCCAAAACCACACTGCCTTGATTACCGTAGGTTTATAATAAGTCTTGAAATCAGAGATTGTTAGTACTTCAACTTTGTTCTTTTTCAAAGTTATTTTGGCTATTCTAGGTCCTTCGCATTTCCATATGGATTTCAGAATTAGTATGTCATTTTTTATAACAAGCCTCCTGGGATTTAGTGATTTTTTTTTTTTTTTTTTTTTGGCAATAGAAATCTCATCATGCCCATCCCTCTTTTAAACTCTTCAGTGGCTTCCCACATGCTCAGACTAACTCGCTTCCCCAGTTGTACTCCCTGGCTTAGAATGCTCTGAAGGGTCTAGACTCTTCCCTCCTCTCTGGTCTCATCTTTCTTGGTCCCCATTTCTGTACTCCAGGCACCCTAGTCTCTTTCAGGTCCATGAATGTGCCCTTGTTCTCTCATACCTCAGGGCCTTTACAAGTGCTATCCCCTCTGACAGGAGCACTCCAACCCCACTCCACTCACATCCCTTCTGCCTTCTTAACTCCAAATGTCTCTTCCTTATGGAAATCTTACCTAAACCCAAGCCCACCCTCAGCTACATCAGCTCCTCCTGTTAAATATTTTATAGCTCCCAATATTTTTCCTTCACAACATTTATTAAAGGGTGAAATCATATATATGAATTTGTGTTTATTTTCAAATGTCTGTAGCATGTAGATTGTCTTCGTATGGGCAGAATCTATGTCTGTTTGCCTAACTTTGTACTCCCTAACAAAATGCTTGGCATGTGATAGGTGCTCAATAAATACTGGTTAAATGAATGAATGAGGCAGGATTTTTGGAATGCTTAACCCTTTTGCTTCATATCAAGGTGGATCTGGGTCTTGGGGCAGGCCTGAGTTGATGGGCAGAGAGACCAGGAAAGACAAGGTTAACCAAGGGAGACCAGATCCAGGTTTCCTAACTCCATGCCCAGGGCTCACCCAGCCACCCTGTGTAGAGTCCAGTGTCTTAAGGAAGTCATCTCTGAATGATACATTCATTTGCAATAGTTCATGCACATGCATTTTCACTCAGTTTATCTTTGCTCTCTTGAAATAGGGCCTAGAGGAGAAATTGAGCAATAAACAAACAAATCTATTAAATTATTGTTTGGGAATTTCATCTTCCTTCTTTGTTCAAGCAACTGCTTAGCATAACTGAAGCACTCTTTGCTCTATTTTATTTTCTAGCAGTTTGAAATGAGGCAAGAGAAGTTGGCTAGCCCTATGACCTAAGGCTTTGTATTATGTTAGAAAATAAAACTGTATTCCATACATTTGGGGCTTGACAGAAGATCTCAGAAAAGAACGATTCCATGCTGGCAACCTGGGGTTTGTCCACACCTGCTCCTCCTTTCCTACCCCAATCCCCCACCCTTAGGAGCCAAAAGCCCAAGAGTGAAATCTCAGCTCTGAATTCTAGCTGTGTGGCTATAATCCAATATCTTCACCTCTCTGGACTTCTCATGTCTAATTTGCAAAATCAGGGTAAAAATTACCCCTTCTCCACCTATCTTTCAAGGTTGTTGTGAAACTTAACAAGATAATAATTAAGCTATACCAAGCAGCTATGATGCACCAGCTGTTCACTTTACAGATGTGAATGTTAATCACAACAGCCTTCTGAGGTAGGTATTCGTTTTCTTGTTTTATAAATCAGGAAACTGAAGCTCAGAGAAAAGAAGGCAAGTGCACAAAACTGTGAAGGTTCCTCAATGCCAGGCTTATTGCTTAGACTTTATCCAAAGGACAATGTGGAAGAGTTAAATAGGAAAATAGTAAAGTCAGATTCAGTTTTAAAAAGATCTTGCCAACGTCTGTGTGGAATAAGGTTTGGAGGGGGAGAACATAGGGGCCTGGAAAATGGAAAGGAGAAGTATAATAATAACACGGTGGGTTACCATTTTCAAAGCACTTTTATATCCTTTCTATTATATGATTCTCACAAGAACCCTGTGAAGTAGGGAGGAAGACTTGATTATTGCCTTTTTAAAATATGGAATCTGCAGTCTACAAATAGTGTAAGTACTTTGTTCCAGTGTCACAGAGCTCACAGTAACAAAGCTGGGTCCCAAACCTAGAACTCTGGACTCCCAGTGCACATTCTTTCACAGTATTCCACAGTATGCAGGAAGCAAGCCAGTGTACTGCCACTGACCATGTGACACTGTCAGGTCCCTGGCCCTCTCTGACCTTAGTCCCCCAACTGTAAAATTAAAGGGTCAGCATAGACAGGCTTTCCCAGGTCCTTGCGCTCTGTCTTTCTGTATGCTCAAGTCTCTCACTGGCACCTTCCATCCCAGCTGGGTTGGGGGAAGAGGTGGGGAGAGATGAGCTCCAGTTGGCCAATAAAGGGAGCTGGAATGGGATGGTTTAGTTACAAAAGGTTAAAATCAACTTGCTTGATTGATTATGAATTTTAAGCAGTTTTCCTTCAGTGCAATCAGCACTCTCCCACCATCGTCGCTCATTAGGGAAAGATTACCATTCCCGCAGTGATCGAGAATGTTTCCCCGCATTTGCATTTTGCATTCTACTCACTAAGCACCTTGCTGTCAGGATTATGAGCCGTTTCTCCTTGCCTGGCCCCTGCCCCTCCTTCCCTGCCGGTCCTGAGTCCCTTGCTGGGATGGTGAGAAGGGACCCCAGAGGAGAGGGCAGAAAGGTCACGGCCATATTGACCACTGGCTGGTCCATGCGTGATGATCAGCCAGCCGGCCTCTGACAGGATGATAGAAGCAGCTGCCTCATGGCCTCTTTCTCTCCTCTTCTAATTAGCCTTTATGAATATTTAATGAAATTAAGATGGAATTCAATCAGAAGTTTTACCTGCTGCATCTTCTTCAGGAGAAAGAAGAAAAATAAATGGCAGGATATTATTAGATTCCTCTAGCCACGGGGCAGAAGCAATGGGCCCTGAAATCCCTCTGACACTCAGGTGCTCAGCAGCGTTTACTGCCCAGGTGCTTCTGCTAAGTCCAAAGGAATGCAGCCTTTATATTGGAGAGAGGCTGCAGTTTTCCATGTGCCACGTAGGCAAACAGATCTTGTCTGGAGAGGTGAAGCTGATGTGCTGGAGCACACGCTCAGGCCGAAGCTGCCATCTTAGAAACAGCCTTTTAGCAAACGCTCTCTCCCTCCCTACTAGGAGTCTCTTGGTTTTGCAAACAAACATTCTTTTTGCAATTATTAAATTAATTTATTTTTCACTGCAGAAAAATTATAGAGAATATCGAAAGTAAAACTCTCTCGTAATCCCACCACCTAGAGATAATGAGGGTTAGTGTTTTTACGTGTATTTATCTATCCACTCTAACCACTGCACGCACTCACATAATCACACAGTAATACCTTGTAACCTACCTCTTTAAAATCTTTTAATTATTTGTACAATTTTAAAGGTTACTTTCCATTCACAGTTATTACAGAATATTGGCTGTATTCCTCGTGTTGTCCGTACACCCTTGAGCCTATCTTACACCCAATAGTTTGTTCCTCCCACTCCCCCATCCCTCTGTTGCCCTTCACCCCCTACTGGTAACCACTGGTTTGTTCTCTATATCTGTGAGTCTGCTTCTTTTTTAGTATATTCACTAAATTTGTTGTATTTTTTAGATTCCACATATACGTGAGATCATACAGTATTTGTCTTTCTCTGTCTGACTCATTTCACTTAGCATAATGCCCTCCAAATCCATCCATGTTGCTGCAAATGGCAAAATTTCATTCTTTTCTATGGCTGAGTAGTATTCTGTTGTTTTTATACATACCACATCTTCTTTATCCATTCATCTGTTGCTGGACACTTAGGTAGTTTCCATATCTTGGCAATTTTAAATAATGCTGCTATTAGATGGACCACTGGGGTCCATATATCTTTTTTTTTTTTAACATCTTTATTGGGGTATAATTGCTTTACAATGGTGTGTTAGTTTCAGCTTCACAACAAAGTGAATCAGTTATACATATACATATGTTCCCATATCTCTTCCCGCTTGCATCTCCCTCCCTCCCACCCTCCCTATCCCACCCCTCCAGGCGGTCACAAAGCACTGAGCTGATCTCCCTGTGCTATGCGGCTGCTTCCCACTAGCTATCTACCTTACGTTTGGTAGTGTATATATGTCCATGCCTCTTTATCGCTTTGTCACCGTTTACCCTTCCCCCTCCCCATAGCCTCAAGTCCATCCTCTAGTAGGTCTGTGTCTTTATTCCTGTTTCACCCCTAGGTTTTTCATGACATTTTTTTTTCTTAAATTCCATATATATGTGTTAGCATACGGTATTTGTCTTTCTCTTTCTGACTTACTTCACTCTGTATGACAGACTCTAGGTCTATCCACCTCATTACGAATAGCTCAATTTCATCTCTTTTTATGGCTGAGTAATATTCCATTGTATATATGTGCCACATCTTCTTTATCCATTCATCCGATGATGGACACTTAGGTTGTTTCCATCTCTGGGCTATTGTAAATAGAGCTGCAATGAACATTTTGGTACATGACTCTTTTTGAATTATGGTTTTCTCAGGGTATATGCCCGGTAGTGGGATTGCTGGGTCATATGGTAGTTCTATTTGTAGCTTTTTAAGGAACCTCCATACTGTTCTCCACAGTGGCTGTATCAATTTACATTCCCATCTTTTTGAATTAGTATTTTTGTTTTTTTCAGATATATATCCAGCTGTGGAATTGCTGGGTCTTATGATATTTCTACTTTTAGTTTTTTGAGAAACCTCCATACTATTTTCCATAGTGACTGTACCGATTTACTACCTTTTTTGAATATACACTATACCACTAATGCTTATCTATAGCACCATGTGTAATGACTTACTGTGATTTATTGTATAGATGCACCTTCATGTTTTTAACTGATTCCCAGTCATTGGCATCTCCATTTGGGGTCTCTGAAGGTGACTTGATGACTTTATGCAAAAAGTACAGAGCCTGGGCTTTGGAGTCAAATAGATGTGAATTCCAACCCAAACTCTTCAAGTTATTAACTGTATATTCTTGGGAAACTTAAACTCTCTAAGTCTCTGTTTTTTCGTATTAAAAGAAAGAAATTTAGTTTTGAGGAATAAATGAGAATATATACAAAGCACCTAGTACAATGGCTGACATAAATAAATGTCCAGTTTATGGTAACTATTTATATTGTCATTATTAATAACACTCTGACAAATTTCCTTGTAGCTAAATCTTAACCACTTCATTAGGCTAACTTCCTAAGAGTAGAGTTGCCGGGGCAAAGGATTTGCACATTTTGAAGTCAGCTAAAAATTTTGAAAGCTCCTGCAGTATTTCTTTCTCACACCAGCTTCCTGATTTTGGCTAACATCTGGTAACATTTGGGGCTCTCATGGCCAGTGCATGATGAAAACTTTAAACAACTTCTTTCCCTTCCTTGGTCCTTGGTTTCCCCATCATAAGATGAAGTGTTGGACAGGGTACATTTGGGTTGGCAGATTCTCTCCCTACCTCCAGCAGCTCTGTCATGGCCCAGGCCACCCACTGGAACAGGCAGATCTAAAGCCAGCTGAGCAGCCCCAGCCGTCAGGCAGGTACTCATTCGTTCAGTGCAGGCTTCCTTCTTTCACCGGGGTGCCCTCAGGGATGTTACTGTCTGACAGACAAATAAACCTATAGGTGGCAAATGAACTCCAGAAGGTTCCCGTTTTCTGTCTATGTCTGTGCATATTTTGAAGGTGTGTGTTGTGGATCAAATTGTATCCCTTCCCCCAAAAGGTATGTTGAAGTCCAAACCCCCAGCACGCATGAATGTGCCCTTATTGGGAAACAGAGTCTTTGCAGATGTAATCAAGTTACAATGAGATCAAACTGGATTAGAGTGAGCCATAAATTCACTGACTGGTTTCCTTATAAGAGGGCCATGTGAATATACAGACACGGTGACACCCAGGGAAAATGTCATGTGACAAAGGCAGAGATTGGAGTAATGCTGCCATAAACCAAGGGACTTCAAGGATTGCTGCCAACAACCAGAAGCTGGAAGAGGCAAGGAAAATACTTCCCTAGAAGCTCTGGAAGGAACATGGCCCTGTAAGACCCTTGATATCCAATTTCTAGCCTCTAGAACTGTGAGAGAATAAATTTCTGTTGCTTTAAGTCACCTAACTTGTGATCATTTATTATGGAAGCCCTGGAAAACTAGTACAGTGTAGATTCTAATTTTTATTTCTCCTTCCTTATTAGAGTACAAGCTATTAATTCCTAGGGTCATTTCTGGAGTTAGCATGACACAATGAGAAAAGTTCAGGGCTGGGAATCTGACTGTCCTAGCTAAAAGCTGGGAGTGTAACAAAACTTCTCTGCAGTGCCTGTGCTAGGTAATACCTTCTTCTTCCAGTCACCAGATTTCATGCCTGGTCAGTGTGTTGCTTCCCTCAGTCAGCCCAGTAAGGCTGAAGCCTAATCTTACTTTAAGATAGATTCTCCCCTGGCAGTAGAACTAAAACAGGAATCTGTCCTATGGCCAAATGTCCCTAAGACAACTATAGGCACACTAAACTAAAATGATCTCTTTATGTGTCTGTGTCCCCCACCTGATTAGAGGCTTCTCAATGCCAGGGGCCATGTTTGATTCATTATTCAGACATCAAAATCCAACTCAGTGTCTCGTCCAAAATATGTGCTCGATGTAAGTTTTTAGAAGAGAGTATTCAGAGAATGGGGTCTTGTGCTTTTGGTTCTGTTGTTTCAGTTCCTTGAGTTTAGCTTTCTTCTGATACTTTGCTTGTGTTTTTGACCAGCCTTGACCTGACCCCTAGAATTTTACTGACCTGATCAACCCTATGATTTTTATTTATTCGAATAAATTTAGTAAGTAATGAAATAATAATGATAATATCTGCCATTTATGGAACATTACTCCATGGTAGGCATCATGACACTATGATAGGTATGAATCTTGGTCTGCAAACTTAGGAGTACAAGAAATATATTTACTGTTATATTAAAAACATTTCAATTGAACTTGTATCCCATATCCTACTAACCTGGTAGTAAATTGAATCTCTGTTATTACTGGGGCTTCCCACCTCCATGTTTTGGTAAGATCCCAGGATCTCATGCAGCCCCAAAGTATTAGAAGCATTGGGGTAGCCTCTCTGATTATTGGTCATTGGTCCAGACCAGTGCCCACTGACACAACCATTTCCCTTTCTCTCATGTCCCTCTACTGCTGCTTCCATGCACTGGTTGGGTCATAATGATCTCTGATGAATCCACAGACCATACACCCACAAGCAACCAGTCTGAGCAAACCTTAGGATGCTGCTGCAGAGTGAAGTACAGGTAACAGATGCACTGACCTTCATCCTCCTCCCTGGTTGAGAAATAACCCTCCCCACCTTAACTCCGAAGCCGTCTTCCCCTCTCCTCCTTTTTCCCTCAAGGATGTCCATAGTCCATAGTCTTCAGTGGACCCTGGCTTTCATAAAAGGAAAAGAATACAGCTGACTCCTAGAAGCTTCTACTTTCCCCTCTTTCAAATATCCCCAGAAAAGCAAAGACTAGTAGCCTAGCTATTGCTTGGAACACAAGAGGAAGGGAAAATGCAAGAACATATACAGAAATTCTTATTCCAATAACTTATCTGACTATACTTGTCCCTTTAAAACAAAATATTATTTAATACTTACCACAATCCTGCAAAGGTAGGAGTTTTTACATATGTAAAAACCACGACTCAGAGAGAGAAAGATTTTACAATTAGTAAAGAGAGTTCTGGGAGATGACACAGGTTGGTGTGACACACTGAAGCTTGGAGGCTAAACCACTGTATCCTCACCCTCTGTGTTCTGGGTGTGGGAAGGGGAAGCTTGATGGCAGCCTCGAAGGATGGGTAATCCTGAGTGAAAGAGGGAAAAAGACGATTGCAGCACCTGGTTGAGGGAGAGCAGGAATGAAACCTGTCTGTCTGTGGTGCTTGATTTTCCCTGTAGCCCTGTTCTCCAGGATTACAACTCAGCTGTCAGGAGACATGGACATACACACACCACACACACACACACACACACATGCACACACAAGCAAGCCCACAGTGTTAAGATCACTGGATACAGAAGGGTTTCCCATCTCAGCCTCGTGATGTTCTCAGAACTCTGCCTTCGTCTTGTCCCAGTGCCGAGCTTAGAGGTAATTTCTCCCACTCCAGGACCAGGATAAATGATGCGCGAGCAAGAGCTCCCTGTTACCGTCACCTTCTGTAGAGGAATCATCTGTGTACTGCGTCAGGATGCCTGGACTTGAGTCCTTGTCCTGCAGGTCCTTTCCCTCTTTTATAAAATGAAGTATAGCTCATTAACCTCAGAGGTCCTTCCAAGTCCTCTATGGATTGATGAAATATCCAGTCTGGACTTTAAATTTGACACATTTCATAACTTCCCACTAACTTCCTTCCAGTGTCATAGACGCACGATGTAATGAGACTATCTGAAAGGCTTATAAGATCTCTCTGGCTTGCACAGTCTCACCGCTTATGTACAATTCATTTTTCTCAGCTTTAATCCAAATCTAGTTTCTAATATTTTCTAATAAGCTCTGGCCTATCTTACTCACACAGTTTATTGCCATCAGGAAGAATTTTCCCTCCTATCTATACCGCTCCCTTCCAACATTTCCCTACCGTTGTTTTCTTTTCTCCTGCTGGCAATAATTATAAGTTGTGAAGCCCACAAAAAAGCGGATATGAAATAGACTGTATATGATTAGAGATAATATCACAGGCGTGTGTCTGAAACCTGCCGTCTGGCTAATGTGTGTTTTCCTCCCCACGTCACTGAACACAGTCATTATGCCTTGGCGGGGCCTGGGCTTTGGTAATGGTGTGATCAGTGTTTACATGTAAGGAACGTGTTTCTTTGTGTCGAGGGGCCGTCCCAAGCACTACCTCCTCGCTATGAGGCCGAGGATGATGAATCGCATTTCTAAGATTCCTGATGGCATGAACTTTACAAATTGATCTTCCTCTCTTGGCTCCTTGATTCACTGGAGCTTCTTTGGTGAAAGCTGGAGGATTAACAAGGTCTGGAAATACAGTAGTTTCCCTGGCCTGGGTTGTGAGCACTGTCCTGAGGCTGAGGCCAAGACCTGGCCTCTTACAAAGAAACAAGACCAAACAGCGGTGCAACTGCCTCTGTTGTTATTTATAAAATGTGAATTCATTCATTCTACAAATATTTATTGAGCACCTACCATGTGCTGGCGCTGTTCTAGATTCCGGAGAGCAAGTAAGGACCAAAACAGAAAACTTCCTACTTTCATAGAGCTTACATTAGAATGTAATGTAATGTTTAGAAAAGGGGGAAACATACATAAGCAAAATAAACAAGTAAAATATTTAGTATACTAGGTGATGGAAAGTAAGGCAATCATTTAATTTATTGTCCAAACCAGGACACCTCTGAGGGCGAAAGCACAAAACTATTAGTAATTTCAGTGGGTAAAGAGATATAAATCAGGACGATGGTCACCCTAAAATGCTGTGGAGGAAAATAAGGCAATTAAGGGAAGTAAGGAGTGTGGAGAAGGTGGAGACAGGGGCTGTAGAGAATTGAGTGGATTGGAATTTAAAATAGGAGTGTCAGAAGGCATCACTGTGAAGGAAATAAAGAAGCAATTATGTGGATATCTGGGGCAAAGTGTTTTCAGCAAAGGGAACAATAAACATAGTAGCCATTAGAATGGACCGTGGCTGGTATGTTACAGGAGAAGCAAGGAAGTCAGTGGCTGACATGGAATGACTGAGTGGGAGAATTTTAGGAGATGAGGTCACTGGGGTCAGTGGAGCATCAGATCATGTAGGACCTTTAAAGACACTGTAAGGGCTTTGGCTTTTACTGTGGTGGGGTGGCAGCCATCTAAAGCTTTTAAGCTGCCTTGTGTTATTTTACCATAATCACTCTAAATGGTGTGTTGAGCATAGTCTTTTAGAAGGGCGGTACGTGGCAAGAGTTGAAATAGGGGCACCAGTTAAAAGGCTATTGCAATAATCTGAGCGAAAAATGATGGTGGCAGGAAGAAGGTAGAGATGGTGAGAAGTGGTCAGAATTTGGATATTCTGAAGACAAAGTCAACATGATTTGATGAAGGATTGAATACGGGACATGGGGGAAAAAATAGTGTCAAAGATATCTCCAAGTTCTTTGACCTGAACATTGGCTGGAGGATAAAGTTATGGAGTTTCCTTAAATAAGAAGGGAGAGACTGTGGGTAGAATAGATTTGGAGAAGGAAATTAGGGGTTTGGCTTTGGAATGTTAAATTTGAGATACCTGATAAATATTCACGTGGAGATATTGAAGATACAGTTAGATGAAGTCTGGAGTTTAAAAGTCAGGGCTGGAGATAAACTTTGGAATCTATTAAATTGAGGGAGATCATTTAAGGAGTGAGTGTAGCTTCAGAAGAAAAGGGTTCCAAAGACTGAGCCCTGGCTCATTCCAAGATGAAAAGGTCTGGCAGAAAAAGGGGTACCAGCAATGGAATTTTAGGAGGAGAGGCCTGTGAAATTGTAGGAGAACTAGGAGAGTGTGGCATCCTGCAAGTCAGGTTTTTAAAAAGTGGTACAGGGAGGAGGGATCAAATTCTGCTGATCTATCAGGTATGAGGACTAAGAACCATTGAAGGTCATGGAGACCTTGACAAGAGCAGTTTCAGTGGCATGGTGAGGGCAGAGGTGTGACTGAAGGGCATTCAAGAGACAAGGGATGATGAAGAAACAGAAACAGTGTTGGAGACAACGATTTCAAGGAAAGGAGAAAAATGAAGTAGTAATGGAAAGGCGAAGTGGAGCCAAGAGCTTTTTTCTTTTTTCTAATGGAAGAATTAACATGGTTTTGTACTGGTAGAAATGATCCAGGAAACTAGAAAATTTTTGTGATGCAGAAAAGATAGGCAAACATTGCTGGAGTGAAATCTTTGAGTGGGTGAAGGGGGAAGGGATCTAGTAGGGGAAGTGAACAAGTAGAGGGGATGGTCTTGGATAGGGGCAGGGAAAGCGCTTCCATAACAACATGAGGAGAGGTAGAGTATGTGAGCATAGGTGCAGTTACCTAGGCGGATGTGATGTTGGGCTTTTATGTTCTTCAGGTTGCTTTCTCAGTGAAATGGTAAGCAAGTTCATCAGCTTACATGAGTAAGTTTCTTTACCACATCAGTGTTGTCTCTGATGGGACACATTGTTGGAAGTTAAAATTCATTGTTTCATTCATTTATTGGATACTCACCAAGTACCTATTCTGTGCCAGTCTCTGTGCTTAAAGGTCACATGGGAGAGACAGATGCATAAACATACACAATCCAGGACGGCATGCACTTAAATGGACTTAAACGTGGAGAAGAATAACTAACTTGGTCTAAGAAAGTCCAGCGATAATTCAGAGGACAGATGAAAACTGAGTTAGATCTAAAACGATAAGAATAGATATTTTCCAGGTGGAGAAAGGAAGGAAAGTCATCCTAGACCCAGGGAACACCGTGAGCAAAGGCTTCTAAGAGTGAAAAACAAAGAAAATCCTGCATATTTGGAGAACATGTTTGAAAGACCAGACTTGTGACTGGACAGGTGGTTTGCACCATTCTCTGAAGGGCCTTAGGTGTCAGGCTGAGGAGTTGGGACAGTGAAAGTCTGTGAAGATTTTAAGCAGGAATGTGCCTCTGACTGCAAGAGTCTAAGCAAAGATGGGCTTGGGTGGAACAGACCATGGTGTTGGGGAAGCCAGGTAACTTCGTTTGATGGAGAGAAAGCCAGTGAGGCTTAGGGCTAGAAGGATGCCTGAGCGAGATGTGGAGAAGTCTGCCTTAGCCATCTGAGGAGAGACTTTTCTCCCTGGGTTGGGAAGGGGCTCCTCATTGACATGCAAAAAGCACTGCCCGCTTTAGTGCTTTTAATAAAAATGGAAAATATGGGTTTGTGTGATGCTTTTAATCATTTTGGAATTGTAAAGAGCTCTGGGCTTTGGGGGCTGGGATGGCCCTGTGTGAACATAAATTAGCCTAATTGAGTAGCCTGTGCTGTTTATGGGCACTACTTGCTGTAAATTTGGTTCTGATGCTGGAACTGTGCGTCACCCACATAGCCCTCAGCCTCAGCACGTCTCCTCCTGAAAACTGCAAGGGTTGCTTTTCGTTAGGAGTCATGGACTCCAAGGTGAAGTAGGGAGTCCTTTAATTAATAAACTAGTATGGTCTTTAATTTGCTTACTCATTCTGCAAACTGGGACCAATCACCTTCTCTAGCCAGGCCCTGTGCTAGACACTGGGAACACAGAGATGAGATAGGCCCTGGAGGCACCTGCAGCCTAAGACACTGGGAATTTCAACAAAAATAGTCAGGGCCAGTTGGAGCAAAATGAAAGGCATGGTTACTTCTACCTGCAACCTTTTTTAGACAAGGGCTGTGGCTTGTCCCAAGAGAACTGGGTCTTGCTTAGAATTAGAATCTTGACTGCTTGCTTAGAATTCTTGAAAAGCGGAGTGGGGCATCACTAAGGGTTTAGACCAGAGTGTTAGGTAGACCCAGGGCAGGAAGCTGACTCTGCCTCCTTGCTACCTCTGTGATTGTCAGGACAACCCCTGACCTCCTTGAGCCTCAGTTCTCATCTGTAAAAAGGGGTGGTCATAATATGGCTATAAAACTCCTAACATAGATCCAGTCCGTGGTGCGCCCTCTACAGACATCGTTGGCTCCCTCTCCCTGTCCTGTGTGCACCGCCCCAGCAGGCAGAGGGAACACTGAGCCATTCCTGCTCTCTGTAAACAGATTAGTTCATGTCCAGGACACACGTTAGCAACTTGTCTCTCTCCATCACTGAACTCTTCAGTGGCCTGCAGTGGCCTCAATAATGAAATGCAAACTCCTCAGTAGGGCAAAGGGGACTCTATAATATGCCCACAAGCCTTTCAGGACCATCTCCACACACATCCTCTTTGTCCTCTATGCTCCAGTCATATTAGAATATTCACTGCTCCTTAGGTGCATACGTGCTTCCTCATCTCAGCCTTTGCTCACGCAGAAGCCTCTGCCTGGACCCCTCAGCCCTCCTTCCCTCTTCTCCACCTAGAGAAATTCCACCCACCCTACACAAAAAAAAAACCAGTCTTAATGCCTTCTCCTCAGGAAACTGATGCCTCATTTGGACTTATTGCTTTCATCTCATTTGGACTCACTGCTTTCATCTCTGACATCCCACAACACTTTTCTGTCATTTCACATTTATCTGCTGACTTTGATGGGAGCTAATAGCACATAGGCTAATTTCCCTCACCATCCTCAAACATCTGCGAATACTCTAGCACCAGGGAGTGAGACTGGAAGTTAATATGGTGGTGCCAGTAGGATCTGTGGCTGACTAAGCTGCCTGAAGATGTTCCCAGAGAAGCACGAAACTAACAGCAAGCTTTAGAGGATTGTCATTCCCTCGTCGCACACTTGAACCCTTAAAGAGATACACATTTTATAGTGAAGAAACAATGGTTCTGAGTTAAGAAGTGGCAGAGCTGGGCATCCAGGTACTTTTCCACCGTGGCACACTGTCTCATTCAAAAATGTCCATAAAGCAACAGTCCTCCAGTCCCTAGGGTGCACTGGGCTGGACTGGCTTCCTGGGTGTGTGACCAGGGCAATACCCCAGGGCCCTCACACTCAGAAGGACCCTGCACTTGGGATTTCAAGCTCTGTGGTTTGTGTCTTACAAATCTTAATAATTTTATCTTTGAATTTGTATTTTTTTTTTTTTTGCGGTACGCGGGCCTCTCACTGTTGTGGCCTCTCCCGTTGCGGAGCACAGGCTCCAGATGCTCAGGCTCAGTGGCCATGGCTCACGGGCCCAGCCGCTCCGCGGCATGTGGGATCTTCCCGGACCGGGGCTCTCCCGTTGCAGAGCTCAGGCTCCGGACGCGCAGGCTCAGTGGCCATGGCTCACGGGCCCAGCCGCTCCGTGGCATGTGGGATCTTCCCGGACCGGGGCACGAACCCGTGTCTCCTGCATCGGCAGGCGGACTCTCAACCACTGTGCCACCAGGGAAGCCCTGAATTTGTATTTTATAAGCATAATCTGGTGGGCCAACAAAGCATACACCAGAGACTTGGAGCCTAGGCTCATGCACAGGCCTGCCTCCTACTACCTCATGCCTCTTCAGACTGGGTTCTTGGCCACCTTCTTCCTCATCTGGAAGTCTGGACCCCACCCAACTTCCCTTTTTCCAGGATGGCAGTGCCAGGGTATGTTCGGTAGACAGCTCAGCTGGGACAAGCACGGGGACAAGCTAGGTGCCCCCATGCAGGTGCCTAACCTGTCCCAATGTGAGAGTAGCAGTACTCTTGGGTGTTGCCGTCTGCAGTGTATTGGAGCAGCCAGGCCATGGGAATGGAAATGTCTGTCTTGACCTCCCTGCCCTCAGCTGCCAGCTGGGGTGGGGAGCTGAGAGAGGAAAGGGGGTTCCCAGCAGCCAGTGGGCCATGAACACTTGTGCACCCAGTCTCAGGGTGGAGCCCTAGGACACCTATGATGGTCTGCATCCACCCCACCACTGTCCCCATGCCTGAGGGAGCACAACATTAAAAAGCAAATAAAAAAATACCGTGACAGGTAGAGAGAGAAACAGTGGAAGAAAGGAAAAGGCTTCATATTTTAATACCTTTAATGCCACTTTACACCTGCTTTTTGGATAAGGGGCTGTGCATTTTTATTTTGCACTGGGCCTCACAAATTGTGTCACCAGTCTCGGTGCCTGACCCTGTGCTGGGCACCAGGGATACACATTTGGATGCATATAACCTCTACCTTCAAGGTGGCTATTGGGTCTGCAGTTTGTACTAGTTCAGGAAATTGGCAAACTTTTTCTATAAAGGGCAATTTTAGGCTTTGCAGGCCAACCAATCCCTGTCGCAGCTACTTAGCCCCACCTTTGTAGCACAGAAGCATCATTTGACAGTATGTGAAAGAGTGAGTGCAGCTGTGTTCCAATAAAACTTTATTTATGGACATTGGAATTTGAATTTCATATAATTTTCACATCACAAAATATTATTTCTCTTTCTATATGTTTTCAGTAATTTGAAAATACATAAACCATATTTATCTGTGGGCTGTACAGAAACAGGCAGCAAACTAGATTAGTCCAGCAGGCTGCAGTTTGCTGACCTTGAACTAGACGATCTCTAGGGGTTTTCCAGCACTCACTCAGGTGAGTTTCAGAGAGCTGGATATTTATTCTCACTGTCCTTTCCCCTATTGTTATTCTGGGTTTCTCTCCCTCTCTCTCTCTCTCTCTCTCTCTCGTGCGCGCGTTCTCCTTTTTGCACTTACTTTTACTCTCTCTCTCTCTCTACATATATACCAAACATGCGTGCACATGCACACACGCACACGCATGCACCCATACACCTGATTTAAAAGCCACTGATAGATCCATCTGAACACAAGGAGCTCTTTTCTTTCAACTGGTGTAAGTAATGGAGCCAGTGCCCTTTCTCCAGAAGGGGCCAGCTGCTGAATTCTTGCTTGCCTCATAATTACAAAATCATTGAAGCAGAGACGAGAGGGAATCCAATGTAGTGCTCTGCCTGCAGAGAAGAAATATTGACACATTTAGGGACATAATAGTCAGATGAAGGAAAGCATGTACTCTATTCTCTGCTCCATGTATCTCTACAGACACGTCTTTTAAATGTGTTTTTGAATAGGATACAAATGTGATATTCAGACAAGCAATGGACAATTGTCACCATCTGCCATCTGCCCACACATAGGAGTTGGTTCAAGGAAGAAAATGTTTGACTCAAAGAAACTGAAGTTCTTCATAAAAAGACTGCAAATAATTCATTATATTATTCACCTACTGTGTGCTCATAGCTAGAAGGCTATTAGAAGCAGAGAAGTGTGATATTATAAAAACAGCATGGACTTCTGGAACTGGTGAGACTTGGGTTTCAATCCCTGGGCTGGAACTGCATAGCTATGCTGGCTAGAAAAAGTAACTGAAACTCTTTGAGCTACCATTTTCTCATCTGTATAAGAAGGGTGATGTCTATGTTGCAGGTTTGTTAATAAGAATTAGTGATTTGCACAAGCCTCTTAGATAGCCTCATCCAATAGAGGGCAGACAGCAGAATCAAGAAGAACTACAATCCTGCAGCATGTGGAATGAAAACCACATTCACAGAAAGTTAGACAAGATGAAAAGGCAGAGGGCTATGTACCAGATGAAGGAACAAGATAACACCCCAGAAAAACAACTAAATGAAGTAGAGATAGGCAACCTTCCAGAAAAAGAATTCAGAATAATGATAGTGAAGATGATCCAGGACCTCGGAAAAAGAATGGAGGCAAAGATTGAGAAGATGCAAGAAATGTTTAACAAAGACCTAGAAGAATTAAAGAACAAACAAACAGAAATGAACAATACAATAACTGAAATGAAAAATACACTAGAAGGAATCAATAGCAGAATAACTGAGGCAGAAGAACGGATGAGTGACCTGGAAGACAGAATGGTGGAATTCACTGCTGTGGAACATAATAAAGAAAAAAGAATGAAAAGAACTGAAGACAGCCTAAGAGACCACTGGCACAACATTAAACGCAACAACATTCACATTATAGAGGTCCCAGAAGGAGAAGAGAGAGACAAAGGACCCAAGAAAATATTCGAAGAGATTATAGTTGAAAACTTCCCTAACATGGGAAAGGAAATAGCCACCCAAGTCCAGGAAGTGCAGAGTCCCAGACAGGATAAACCCAAGGAGTAACACACTGAGACACGTAGTAATCAAATTGGCAAAAATTAAAGACAAGGAAAAATTGTTGAAAGCAGCAAGAGAAAAACGACAAATAACATACAGGGGAAGTCCCATAAGGTTAACAGCTAATTTCTCAGCAGAAACTCTACAAGCCAGGGAATGGCATGACATATTTAAAGCGTTGAAAGGGAAGAACCTACAGACAAGATTACTGTATCTAGCAAGGATCTCACTCAGATTCAATGGAGAAATCAAAAACTTTAAAGACAAGCAAAAGTTAAGAGAATTCAGCACCACCAAACCAGCTCTACAACAAATACTAAAGGAACTTCTCTAAGTGGGAAACACAAGAGAAGAAAAGGACCTACATAAACAAGCCCAAAGCAATTGAGAAATGGTAATAGGAACATACATATCGATAATTACCTTAAATGTGAATGGATTAAATGCTCCAACCAAAAGACACAGGCTCGCTGAATGGATACAAAAAGAAGACCCATATATATGCTGTCTACAAGAGACCCACTTCAGACCTAGGGACACATACAGCCTGAAAGTGAGGGGATGGAAAAAGATATTCCATGCAAATGGAAATCAAAAGAAAGCTGGAGTAGCAATACTCATAACAGATAAAATAGACTTTAAAATAAAGAATGTTACAAGAGACCCCTTGACATAATGATCAAGGGGTCGATCCAAGAAGAAGAGATGACAAGTATAAATATATATGCACCCAACATAGGAGTGCCTCATTACATAGGGCAACTGCTAACAGCTATAAAAGAGGAAATCGACAGTAACATAATAATAGTGGGGGACTTTACCATCTCACCTACACCAATGGTCAGATGATCCAAAGAGAAAATTAATAAGGAAACACAAGCTTTAAATGACACAATAGACCAGACAGATTTATTTGATATTTATAGGACATTCCATCCAAAAACAGCAGATTACACTTTCTTTTCAGGTGCGCACGAACATTCTCCAGGATAGATCACATCTTGGGTCACAGATCAAGCCTCAGTAAATTTAAGAAAATTAAAATCATATCAAGCATCTTTTCTGACCACAATGCTTTGAGATTAGAAATTAATTACAGGGAAAAAAATGTAAAAAACACAAACACATGGAGGCTAAACAATACATTACTAAATAACCAAGAGATCACTGAAGAAATCAAAGAGCAAATGAAAAAGTACCTAGAAACAAGTGTCAATGAAAACTCGATGATCCAAAACCTATGGGATACAGCAAAAGCAGTTCTAAGAGGGAAGTTTATAGCAATACAAGCCTACCTCAGGAAACAAGAAAAATATCAAATAAAAAATCTAACCTTACACCTAAAGGAACTAGAGAAAGAAGAACAAACAAAACCCAAACTTAGCAGAAGGAAAGAAATCATAAAGATCAGACAGAAATAAATGAAATAGAAACAAAGAAAACAATAGCAAAGATCAATAAAACTAAACCCTGGGTCTCTGAGAAGATAAACAAACTTGATAAACCATTAGCCAGACTCATCAAGAAAAAGAGGGTGAGGACTCAAATCAACAAAGTTAGAAATGAAAAAGGAAAAGTTACAACAGACACTGCAGTAATACAAAGCATCCTAAGAGACTACTACAAGCAACTCTGTGACAATAAAATGGACAACCTGGAAGAAATGGACAAATTCTTAGAAAAGCACAACCTTCTGAGACTGAACCAGGAAGAAATGGAAAATATGAACAGACCAATCACAAGTAATGAAATTGAAACTGATTAAAAATCTTCCAACAAACAGAAGTCCAGGACCAGATGGCTTCACAGGTGAATTCTGTCAAACATTTAGAGAAGAGCTAACACCTATTCTTCTCAACCTCTTCCAAAATATAGCAGAGGGAGGAACACTCCCAACCTCATTCTACAAGGCCACCATCACCCTGATACCAAAACCAGACAAAGATGTCACAAAGAAAAATAACTACAGGTCAATATTACTGATGAACATAGATGCAAAAATCCTCAACAAAATACTAGCAAACAGAATGCAACAGCACATTAAAAGAATCATACACCATGATCAAGTGGGATTTATCCCAGGGATGCAAGGATTCTTCAATATAGGTAAATCAATGTGATACATCATATTAACAAATTGAGGGAGAAAAACCATATGATCTTCTCAAGAGATGCAGAAAAAGCTTTCAACAAAATTCAAAACCCATTTATGATAAAAACCCTCCAGAAAGTAGGCATAGAGGGAACTTACCTCAACATAATAAAGGCCATATATTACAAACCCACAGCCAACATCGTTCTGAATGGTGAAAAACTGAAACCATTTCCCTTCTGGTTAGGAACAAGACAAGGTTGCCCACTCTCACTACTGTTATTCAACATAGTTTTGGAAGTTTCAGTCACAGCAATCAGAGAAGAAAAATAAATAAAAGGAATCCAAATCAGAAAAGAAGAAGTAAAACTGTCACTGTTTGCAGATGACATGGTACTATCCATAGAGAATCCTAAAGGAGCTACCGGAAAACTACTAGAACTAATCAATGAATTTGGTAAAGTTGCAGGATACAAAGTTAATGCACAGAAATCCCCTGCATTCCTATACACTAATGATGAAAAATCTGAAAGAGAAATTAAGGAAACATTCCTATTGACCATTGCAACAAAAAGAATAAAATACCTATGAATAAACCTACCAGGAGACAAAAGACCTGTATGCAGAAAATTATAAGACACTGCTGAAATAAATTAAAGATGATACAAACAGATGGAGAGATATACCATGTTCTTGGATTGGAAGAATCACTAATGTGAAAATGACTGTACTATCCAAAGCAATCTACAGATTCAATTCAATCCATATCCAATTACCAATGGCATTTTTTATAGAAGTAGAACAAAAAATCTTAAAATTTGTATGGAGACACAAAAGACCCCAAATAGCCAAAGCAGCCTTGAAGGAAGAAAATCAAGCTGGAGGAATCAGACTCCCTGACTTCAGACTATACTACAAAGCTACAGTAATCAAGACAGTATGGTACTGGCACAAAAACAGAAATATAGATCAATGGAACAGGATAGAAAGCCCAGAGATAAACCCACACACATATGGTCACCTTATTTTTGATAAAGGAGGCAAGAATATACAATGGAGAAAAGACAGCCTCTTCAATAAGTGGTGCTGGGAAAACTGGACAGCTACATGTAAAAGAATGAAATTAGAACACTTCCTAACACCATACACAAAAATGAACTCCAAATGGATTACAGACCTAAATGTAAGGCCAGACACTATAAAACTCTGAGAGGAAAACATAGGCAGAACACTCTATGACAGAAATCACAGCAAGATCCTTTTTGACCCACCTCCCAGAGAAATGGAAATAAAAACAGAAATAAACAAATGGGACCTAATGAAAATTAAAAGCTTTTGCAAAACAAAGGAAACTACAAACAAGATGAAATGACAACCCTCAGAATGGCAGAAAATATTTGCGAATGAATCAATGGACAGGGATTAATTTCTAAAATATATAAACCGCTCATGCAGCTCAATTTAAAAAAAGCAAACAACCCAATCCAAAAATGGACAGAAGCCCTAAGTAGACATTTCTCCAAAGAATACATACAAATGGCCAAGAAGCCCCTGAAAAGCTGCTCAACATCACTAATTTTTAGAGAAATGCAAGTCAAAACTACAATAAGGTATCACCTCACACCATCATTAGAATCGGCACCATCAGAAAATCTACAAACAAATGCTGGAGAGAATGTGGAGAAAAGGGAGCCCTCTTACACTGCTGGTGGGAATGTAAATTGATACAGCCACTATGGAGAAAAGTATGGAGGTTCCTTAAAAAACTAAAAATAGAATTACCATATGACCCAGCAATCCCACTACGGGGCATATACCCAGAGAAAACCATGATTCAAAAAGACACATGCACCCCAATGTTCATTGCAGCACTATTTACAATAGCCAGGTCATGGAAGCAACCTAAATGTCCATCGACAGACTTATGGTTAAAGAAGATGTGATACATATATACAATGGAATATTACTCAGCCATAAAAAGGGACGAAATTGGGTCATTTGTAGAGACATGGATGAATCTAAAGACTGTCATACAGAGTGAAGTTAATCAGAAAGAGAAATACAGATATCGTATATTAATGTGTATATGTGGAACCTAGGAAAATGGTACAGATGAACCAGTTTCCAGGGCAGAAATTGAGACACAGATGTAGAGAACAAACGTATGGACACCAAGGGGGGAAAGCGGCAGGGCATGGGGATGGTGGTGTTATGAACTGGGCGATTGGGATTGACGTGTATACACTGATGTGTATAAAATGGATGACTAATAAGAACCTGCTGTATAAAAAAATAAATAAAATAAAATTCAAAAATTCCAAGAAAGAAACAAAAAGAGGTAGACATAGAAAATGGATTTGAGGACATGGGATGGGAGGGCCAAGCTGGGGTGAAGTGAGAATAGCATCGACATATATATACTACAGAATGTAAAATAGTTGGCTGGTGGGAAGCAGCTGCATAGCAAAGGGAGAGCAGTGCAGTGCTTTGCGATGACCTAGAGGGGTGGGATAGGGAGGATGGGAGGGAGGCTCAAGAGGGAGGGGATATGGGGACATGTGTATGCATACAGCTGATTCGCTTTGTTGTGCAACAGAAACTAACACAATATTGTGAAGCAATTATACTCCAATAAAGATCTATTAAAAAAAAAAGAATTAGTGATTTGACTAAGAGAAAAAGAGTACAAAGTACAGTACCTGACACATGATAGGCATTTGCTCAATGGTAGCTACAGGAAAGTTAGTGACGGAAAAAGGCAGAGCCACGAGTCAAACCAGGGTGTGACTGCAAAGCCCATGCTTGGTCTTTACAGAATGCTGATAGAGTAGGTGGCCTGGAACAGGGGGCCCTCTGGGGGGGCACAGCTGGGAAAACAGAGGCTTGAGCAACTACAAATAATGCCTTCCTCTTCATTTACTGGTGATCACACCTTCTTTTTATTGTTTATTCCACCAGTCTTTCAATGAATGGTGGACAAGAACATTCAACAACTTAAAGTAACTACAAAAAACTATAGTTGAAAAACCCCTGACCTCTTGGATCGTGATGTGTTTGCCAGCTCTGCAGTTTCTGACTCTGCTCATTTCTTAATTTATTCAAGTATATTTACTGGGCACTGTCTTAGTCTGTTTGGGCCACTATAACAAAAATGTCATCGACTGGGTGGCTTTTAAACAATAGAAATTTATTTCTCACAGTTCTGGAAGCTGTCAGTCCATGATCAAGGCACCAGCATATTCAGTGTCTGGTGAGAGCCTGCTTCCTGGTTCATAGACTTCTTCCTGTAACCTCACATGTGAAAAGGGCAAGAGATCTCTCTGGGGTCTCTTTTATGAGGACATTAATCTCATCCATGAGGGCTCTGCCCTCAGTACCCAATCACTTCCGAAAGCCTTCACCTCCAAATACCATCACACTGGGGATTAGTTTTCAACAACATAAGAACTTTGGGGAGATACAAACATTCAGTCTACAGCAGGCATTTACTCTGTGCCATTCACTATGCTTAAATGCTGGGGCTACAGTGATGGGTGAGACAATTTTCACCTTTAAGGAGTTCACAGTTGAATGAGAAAACAAGTGGACAATTATAGGATGGTAGCCAAAGTGCTATGATAGCACAGAAGAATGGCATCTAAGCTATTCTGGGGGCGGGGGGGTCAGATAAGGCTTAATGATGGAGATAACCTTTAAACTGAGATTTGAAAAAGCAATGGGAAGTAGCTAACCAAGGAAAGACTGTGACAGGAAGGATGTGGGAGGCAAAGGAAACGGCCTGTAAAAAGACATGAGGGCTATACTTTCAGGGGTCATGACTAGAGAAATTTCATACAGAAAACAGACTGATGGTTGACAGAGAGGAAGGGGGTGGGGGAGTGAAATGGGTGAAGGGAGTCAAGAAGTACAAATTTCTGATTATAAAATAAATAAGTCATGGGGGTCTAATGTACAGCATGGTGACTAGAGTCATTAATTTTGTGTTGCATGTTTGAAAGTTGCTAAGAGAGTAGATCTTAAAAGTTCTCATCACAAGAAAAAGATATTACTTTGTATGGTGACAGATGGCAACCAGACTTAACTGTGGTGATCATTTCACAGTATATACAAATATTGAATCATTGTTGTACACCTCAAACTAATATAATGGGGCTTCCCTGGCGGCGCAGTGGTTGAGAGTCCACCTGCCGATGCAAGGGACGCGGGTTCGTGCCCCGGTCCGGGGAGATCCCACATGCCGCGGAGCGGCTGGGCCCGTGAGCCATGGCTGCTGAGCCTGCGCGTCCGGAGCCTGTGCTCCGCAATGGGAGAGGCCACAACAGTGAGAGGCCCGCGTACCGCAAAAAAAAAAAAAAAAAAAAAAAAAAAACTAATATAATGTTATATGTCAGTTATACCTCAATGAAGAAAGAAAAAAAGCAAAAGACAGGGAGGCAAGAGGTAAAGCATGGTGTCCTGCAGACTAAAGGTGATCAGCATGGAGCCTGGACTGTGAAGGGCGTGGCAGCAAGCATGGAGGCTAGAGGCTGGCAGGGCAGAATGGTGTGTTAGGTAGTTTAGACATTATTATTTTATCAATGGAGAATTTTAAAGAGAATAGCACATTTGCATTTTTGAAACTTCACTCTGATTGCAGGGTAGAGAATGGGTTGAGGGAAGTGCAACTAGAAGCATGGAGACCAACTCATAACTGGGATCGTGGATAAATTCCTTTACGTTTCTGGCCCTCAGTTTCTTCAGCTACAAAAGGGAATTATGAAACAAACCTCATAATATTGTGGGGCTTAAGTGAGCCAATGTAAACAAAACGCCTGGCCCAGGTAAGTGCTCCTCTGTGCCCACTTCCCATTCTGTCCCAGGGCTTAACTCAGAGCTATGTATACAATATGTGCTAAGCCATGTGCATCTGTGGCTGACTGAGTGACTGCTCTTCTCTGAACACAGCAAAATGAGGGTAATGGTACTTTTAGTTAGGGAGTAGATGGCTACTGAACACGTGAATCCTAACCTAAAACAAATTTTTCCCTCAAGTTCTTGGTGTAAATACAGATGAAGCTTCGCTAGCTCACCTGCCACTCACCTCCTGCTGTGCCGCCCGGTTCCTAACAGGCCACTGCCCGGTACCCCTGCTCTAGGGCAGTCGTGGGGAAAACACCGCCTCTTGTACTATGGCCCAGTCAGTGCCCTTGATCTCCTGCAGAGCTCCTCCTGTTCAGTGAGAAGTGACATGGTCCTTCCTTAGAACGGGATTAAAGGAGGAGGGGAACTCAGAGCATCCTTAAATCCTTGTGAGCCTATACTAACACTATCTAGATGTGCATTTCCTAGTTTTAGTGGGCTCTATCTTTAACTGGAAACTTTAAAAATGGCCTTGTTATTTAGGGGAAGCATTTCCTTTGGTGTCAAATCGGGTCCCCGAGTGGGTATTTCCAGTGCCACCAAAGATGGTGAACCGAGAACAAGAGAGGTGGCTCTCCCCTGAGAGTTTAAAATGCAAATAGAACTAAAACCTTAATGCCAGATATATAATGTGAAAAGTCAACTCTCACTATAGTAAACACAATGAACGAACAAGCTAATGAAAAAGAATTGAAACCTACTGAATCATCTTTTAAAAAAAAGACAACGCTTAGATACCATATGATAACTATTACATTAAAAAATATATTTTAAAGGTTATAATCCCCCATGCTGGCAAGCCTACAGTAAAATCTTTATCTCAGGAACTTCTTATGGGAGTGTAAATTGGAATGATCCTACTGGAAAGTAATGTGGCAGTATGTATCAAGAGTACTAAAAAGGTACATGCTTTCTGACCCAGTAATTCCACTCTTGGGTATTCATCCCAGAGAGGTAATCTAATCCAAATGAAGGAAAAAATTGTATGCAGGAAGATGTTTACCGTAATGTCATTTATAATAACAAAATAATAACAGCCTAAATGTTCTATGTTTAAGTAAACCATGCCCTTTCACTAAATGAAACATTATGAAGTCATTAAAATAGTTTTACAATGACTGTGTAATACTATTGGAAAACTTCTTATGATATAATGTAACCTAAAAATAACAGAATACAGAAAGTAGCAAAATCGTATTTATGCCATGACTACATCTTTGTTCTTCATGTATAATTATCACCCATGCATTACAAGTACAGATATTTAGACAAGAACTAGAAAACAGCATGAAAAAAATGAAAATGGCTGTTGTGATCTTGAGTTTTTGTGTGTATTTTTCTCCTTTTTGGATATCATCAATATTCTTATTTAATAATACTATATACTATGGAGAGAGTGTTTTTAAACATGGGTTTCATAGTCAGAAGCTTGGTTTAAATCTTAGTGCCATCACTTAACGGCTATGTGACTTCAAGCAATTTACTTAACCTCTTTGAATGTCAGCTTCCTCATCTCTAAAATGGAGGTTAAATACCTATGTTTATGAGAGTGTTATGAGGATAAAACGAGTAAACATAAATAAAGCATCTGTTACATAGTAGATGTACAATTAAGTTTTTAACATCTTAATTAACTCTTTTCTAGAAAGGATTTATCAGTTTACAAAGATATATGCACACACATAAACACACACACACATATATATATATAAAGTTGGAATAAATTTTAAAATAGGTTAGGAAATTTAGTCAAGGGAAAATAAGGGCAGTTCTATAAACGTTGACTCCCCTCACTTTTCCAATTCCTATCTACTAAAAGTGTAATGAGAATATTCCGGCTGCATTGTTCAGAAATCAGACATGAATGATGCTTGTTTTTCAAAAGCAAAAGGAAAGAAAAAAAGGCAGAAAGAGATATCTCTCCCACCCTACTCTACTCCTGAACACACACACACACATACACATACACATCCCTCTCTCAGACTTCAAGGTGTGTCCCGGAGTTCCAAGAAAATCACATTTTGGTCTTTTTTTGTAGTGAACACATTTGCCTTCCCCACGTAACAAAACGTATCATTTTACTTTTAATTATGGATTGTTATTATGCATTGCTTTTATTTGGCAAAGATGTTTGTTTCAGGAAAATTAATTTAGCCAGTTCCATTTTGCAAGCAATAATACCTTCTGTCCCAGGCTTACAAAGAACAATTAGATCTGGATTCTTTCCCCACAATCAAGCTGGCGATTTCTTACGGAAAGTCGTGGTCCGTCAGCGTGGAATGGAGCTTCCACGAGAGCTAGTCAAGTGTGGAAAATAGACTGTTATGGCCAGGCACTTCTACTTCCTGTGGTATATATAACTCTGACATTGTGCAGAGGCATTACTCTGGATGGGCAGGAACACATTAATGTTGCCTCACTTTCAGTGCCACAGTTTTATCCTGAATATCATGATATTTTTCTCAAGAACACCAGTTTCATGCAATTCAGCAAACATGACTGAAGGCCTTCTCTGTGCCAAGTACAGTGGTATGAGCTGGAGATACCAATCTGAATCACACAGCATCCTTGTCCGCAAGAGCTCTCACGGCAGGGTGACTCACAGATGATCGCAACCCACAGTGATAATGTCTGTGGCCAAGGGTAGCACAAAGTGCTGAGGGCCTGGAGGAGGCACCTAACCCAGCCTAGGAGAGCAGAGGCTTCCAGAAGGTGATGATGTAATAGAGAAGTCATATATAGAGACAGAGAGGAGGAAAGGCTTTCCAAGCAGTCTCGGAATTAAAAATAAAAGTCTTAGCAGTCTAAGTGCCATTTACCCCCAGATTATATGACAAGCGCAAGGCTAACTGCTTTACAAGTAGGTGGGTTGCTAAAAACCCATTTAAAAGTATTTAACTGACTTGCCCATGATCACTTAGTATGTGGTAGAGACATGATCAGAGAAGGTAAATTATTGGCTCATACAGCAAGAAAGTGGCAAAGCTGGGGCCAAAATACAAGTGTTTCTGGTTCATTATTTCACTCAGTCCTTACCACGGTTCTGTGCAGGCCTGTGTGAACAACTTTGCACACTTGCTGAATCCGAAGGAGAATGGGAGCAAAAAAACCTTTATTGAACACTTACTTGAGTGTGATATGATCCTTTGTGAAGACAGAGCCTCCGAGCTCTTCCACCTAAGTAGGGAAGAGTGACCTTGATACTCAAAAAATCCATAACTTTAATGTTTTATGGAATCTTTTCTCTTTAAAAGAGACGTGGATTTTATATTATATTCCATAATACAGTAATGTTTGTTATAATATAAAAACTCTGAGTGGAATTATATTCTGATTTAAAAACTCTTCTTATCCCTACATTAGAAATGTGGAAATGGGGGCTTCCCTGATGGCACAGTGGTTAAGAACCCGCCTGCCAATGCAGGGGACAGGGGTTCAATCCCTGCTCCAGGAAGGTCCCACATGCTGCAGAGCAGCTAAGCCCATGAGCCACAACTACTGAGTCTGCACTCTAGAGCCTGCAGACCACAACTGCTGAGCCCATGTGCTGCAACTACTGAAGCCGGCGTGCCTAGAGCCCGTGCTTCACATCAAGAGAAGCCACCACCGCAATGAGACGCCCGCGCGTGGCAACAAAGAGTAGCCCCCGCTCGCTGCAACTAGAGAAAACCTGCATGCAGCAACGAAGACCCAACGCAGCCAAAAGTAAATAAATTAAAAAAAAAAAAAGAAATGTGGAAATGAGAGAGAGTTTAAGTAATTCATCCAAGGGCTATATACTTGTGAGTATACAGGCTAGGATTTGTGCTCATGTCTGTCCTTTGCTCTTATCCATGGCACAGACCTGGGGCCTCTTATTCTGGTCCTGGTGGTCATTTCACCTATCTCTGTGCTCCATATGCCTTATTCAAAAGCAGAATGGGACTCAGGTCTGCTGGTATGTCACTGCATGACCTGGCCAAATCCTATCAACCACTAGGCCTCAAGATACCCTTTCTAAGGACCCTAAGAAGATATTTCCCTCAGACCTCAAGTTAGGAACAGTGGAGATTCTGTAATTCAACTGTTTTATTTGCGGTTTTTGTTTTTTCCTTAGGACACTGGCTATATTGTAACTGAGTTTTCCACTGTGCCTAAGTTGTTGAAAAGCTGAGAGCCAAATTTGTACCCTACTTCTAGCAAATGAGAAGAATATCTCAGAATATGAATTCTGAGTTATGACCTTGTACCTAGCATCTAATTTCTCCTTATTTTTCTTTCTCTCCATGTCTTTAATTACATGTGCTTTAATTTTATTGCATTCTTTTAAGCATCTTCAAATTTTTTCGGAATTAGTGTTATATATTGAATAACCAAGTATGTAAAGAAACAAACAGAAAATAGTGTTTCAAGGAGATAACCTGATAGTCTTAAGAACCAGATGTCAAACATGAACAGACTCATTAGCTCCTAGAGACAGAGGACAGCAGGGCCTATGGCCAACCCAGATTCCCGTGCTATTCTTTTTAAAGTTGGCTTCACTTTCTCAGTGAGAAGTAAATTGGTTCCTGTCCTTTAGGGGCCATTTCAATTACCACCTCTTGAAGGAAGTCCTCTTGGTAACTCCTCAGTTAAAACCAGTTGAATCAAATAGAAATAATGGTATTAAAACTCAAAACAAATTCTTAACTAAGTTCCTCCCCCGCCTCCCTGCCCTTACCCCACTCTCTTGCTTTCCTCAACAGTTTTTTGTTCTCTGAGCATCTGTGCTCTTTTAGGCATGGATGGGATATAAACATCCCTTTTTTTCCGCTCTGTTGAAGGAGGCACATAAGCAAATAGTGCAGAACACTGTGGCAGGTGACTGAGCAGCTCCCTTCCCCTCTGTGGGCTCGGTTTGCTTTTCGTTGAAATAAAGAAGTTGGGCCAAATGACCTGCAAAACCCCTGCTCTGACATTCCAGGAGGCTATGTCGTGGGATAGCCTCACTCATGCTGGGTCGTGGTGATCTTGAGGATGAAGGGTAATCGCAGCTTTGAAGTATAAACTGAAGACCTAAAAGGCATATCTTTTTTTTTTTTTTTTTGCGGTACACGGGCCTCTCACTGCTGTGGCCTCTCCCGTTGCGGAGCACAGGCTCCGGACACGCAGGCTCAGCGGCCATGGCTCAGGGGCCCAGCCGCTCCATGGCGTGTGGGATCTTCCCGGACCGGGGCACGAACCCGTATCCCCTGCATCGGCAGGCGGACTCTCAACCACTGCGCCACCAGGGAAGCCCCTAAAAGGCATATCTTTTAAACTCTAAAATTTGATTTCACAAAAGAAAAGTTGTGACTTAAAACATATAAAAAAAGGAGAATTTATAACCATATAACTTTGTCGGATGGTAAGCCAAAATATCACATCTGTAACAAACTTCCTGTGGTCCTATCTGGGATCAGGTACAGAAGAATACCCAATATAGAAAATATTCATCTGTCACCTTGGAGGAGAAGGTGGGGGGGAGGAGATGGAGAGAGGGGAGGTACAGGTGGGAAGAAAAAAGAGACTCATATGTAAATACCTAACTGTAATGTGAGACACGATGAAATCAATGCTCAGAGGCTTTGGGGCCCATGCGTGTACTGGGTAGGCATCTGTCAGCCGTGCACGCATCCCCTCCAGCCTTGAGCTTCACCATCACTTGAGATGCCACGTCTGTTCTTGCAGGTTCCCACATGGCCTCATATTGCTGGAGCAGAGGGTGGGGAAGAAGCAATCTGTCCTGGCATGGACTCTTCTGGCTCATGACTGGAACAACCTTCCTCTCACTGTTTCCTCCAGAGCTGGGCAGGGTGAAGTCTTCCAGCACAAGCTGGACCCCGTCTGAGTCTCTGGGGTTTTAGGATGGGACGTGTGTCATTTCTCTCCAGCAGGAGTAAGGGTTTCAGCTGTTTATCCAGCCCTCTTCAAAAACCTGATGTAGCCTTCCACATTTAATTTTTTAATACATATTTAGACAGAGTCCACTCTGCCAGGAAAACTAAACTGTCCTTTCTGCCATGGAGGTTAGCATATAATGAGAATGACATTAATCAAATATAAATACAGATAAATATAGAATTTCAAATTGTGAACGCTATGAAGGAAAAATACAAAACATCACGCTTAAGTCATAGCCCCTCCCACTCCCCTGTGAAACCTGGGGATCACCAAGAACGTTTCTCATAACTCAATACTCTCACAGCTACCTGGGCACAGGCATCAGAGGCCAACAGTATGGGTTTGAATCTAGGTTCTTCCATTAGCAGCTGTGACCTTGAGCACGTAACCTAACCTCTTGAACTTCAGCTTCTTCATTTGTAAAAACGGGTAACAATGCTGGCCTCAGAAGGTTGTGAGGATTGGCACAGAGTAAGTGCTCAGCAAATGCAGCTGCTACAGCCTCTGCTGCCATTAATCCTGCTTCCAAAATGTCTCTGCAGTTTCACATGCTCCTCTCCATTGCCACTGGCCCTGCTTTTGTGCAGACTGCCAGAGGTGAACCCAAATGCTCCTTAAGCTGCCCTGGGGATGAAAGCCACTTGGGTGCCTGGCTTTTCCAATAACAGGAAGCTAACAGGAGCAGAGACTCCTCGGTGAAGTACATTGATGCAATCTCGCTTGTGCAGCCCTAGCTTTTGTCTGCTGCCCCACTCTGCTTCCCACTGGATTTAACCCCTAGTCATGAGATTCTAGTTCAGCCTTGAGTGATGTTCACTCTCTCCCCGAGTAAAAGGCTAACGCATTTTTTTATTATCCTGATGGGAGTAGGCGCCCAAGAGGGCAGCTAAGCCTCAGCCATTGGCCAGGTTCCCCTGGAAGGTGGTGGAGTTGGTGGATGCGTAGGGGAGGCGTCCAGGCATCAGCCATTGGCCCGGGTGGGGCTCAAGGAATACGTTGAACCCTGGTCATGTACCTTTCCCCATGTTTTTCTTTGGAGCACTTACCGTAACTGAAATTAATGCATACTGTGTGATTATTTGCTTACTATGTCTTCTCCACTCCACTACTAGCTAACTCTTTGAGAACAGGGGCTGTGTCTTTCTCGTTCTCCTCAGCAATATGCCTGGAACAGAGTAGACGCTTCATGGTTATTTGTTGGATTAATGAGTGAACAAGTGAAGAGGCAGAGAGTGAAGTTCCAGGGCTATCTGCAGAAGCCGTGCTGCACATCACTTGTTCGGCATGTGAGGAGAGGTAGAAAGAGGGCCATGTCAAAGGCAGAAGACAGGGTCAGGGACAGGTAAGGTGATGGCATACAGAATGGTCAGGTAAACAGAAGACCGGCGTCCCGCTTCAGTGGGGTGTGGGCATGAGCTCAGTGCTTGAGACAGCGTTTTTCAGACTTTCATAATCCCTGCTCCCTTTCCTCACAGAGGCGACTGGCTTTCCCCACACCTTCCTCCTGCCACATCTTCTACATGTGACACTGACCAAGGTGATTAGACCCACCTTTATTATCTGAAGTTTGGTTCCGAAAATAATAGGTAACTTTTTGTTTGTTCTCCAAACATGAGGTTATGTGAAAATATAAAAACTGCTTTTTCAAATAACACATAGAATTTGTGGATATTTCTCATCCCTTGTTGACAATGGGGATCATTAAATTATTCTAAGAAAGGATCAAATTTAATTTTAGAGTGATCAGTCCTGCAGCTAGTAAGCAGGCTAGACTGGAGTAAGAACGATCAGAAGTAGTGAGTTTAGGGAGAGGTCAGCACCACATAATGTTTTCTAGGGAGCAGGCTCTGCTTGGGGCAGGGCAGGGAGGGAGCCTGAGATCCCCAGATGCCTAGAAAATGACTATGGCTGGGTGAGGGGTGGGGGGTGGGAACTGAACAGGAAGGGGGTTGCAGGAAAAGAGGGTCTGAGCCATGAAGCCAAATGTGTGCCTATGCCCCTGTGACCTCCCTTTCTAGAGGGTGTGGATCCCCAGGTCCTCCCCATTATGGCTGGCTTCTGGAGTGACAGGAAAATGCACAGGGATTACTGGTCCTCTTATTTAAATTATCTCCAGCCTGTGACATGAAAGACTGATTTTTCCCCTAATAGCTATCCTGCACGAAACAGAAAAAAGCAAAACAGAACACATAATCAGTGACTGTTCTTTTCTACCACATAGAACCTCACACATCAAACCAGTCCCTGAGCTCCTGGAACACCACGTCCCTTTCTCATTCCGAGAAGTAATTGCAATGCAGTTCGTGATGAAAATGAAAAGTCCGTTTTTAACTGTATCTTCATAATTACTCATCCAGATGAAGATGACCAAATTCTCAGTGGTCTAATCCCTAGGTCACCAAGACAGAATCAGAGAGGGTTTTGAGAAAAATTATGGTGTGTGTCTTTTGAGAGAGAAGGGGATAAAACTAAAGACCTTTTCTGACGATCGATTCAGCAGGAACTTCTCTAGTTATCATCTTGGTAACTAGTGATCGGCAAATCTTTGTTATCATCTGTTGGTCAGGCACTGGGCTAGTCCCTGAGAGGAGTGAAGTAATAATGGCACAGCCCTTGCCCTCAGGGAGATGACACAGCCAGTGGAGAGGATGGAGGAGTAAATAAGCCAGGGAGATGCAGTGTGATGCTGCTCTGATAGGGAAGGTCAGAGGGATAAGGGCAAGATCCAGTCCAGCCTTGGCAAGTCAAGAAAGCCTTTACAGAAGAGGTGGCATGAGAGTGGAGAGCTGAATAACAAGTAGGAATTAGCCAGGTAAATCTGGTTGGGTTGTTGTTCTAAGAGGGAACAACACGTGCAAAGACCTTGAGGTGAGAGCACAGCAAAATTTGGGGAACTGGAAGTGGCTCATCATGGTTGGAGCTCAGCGTCGGAAGGAACAGGAGAAAAGAGGCAGGAGCTGGGTCACAGAAGTCTTCCAACAGCAGTTAAATGGTTAAACTTTATTCTGTAGGAGCCCTGGTGAGTTTTAAGATGTGATTCTAGAAAGTTCACTCCAGCTGCAGCAGCAATTTGCAAGACACGAAGCAGGGAGACCAGTTAAGGTGCTGTTGTAAAAGGCTAGGTACCAGATGGTGAGAAGCCCAAAGTCTCAGCCTGAGGTGGGGCACAGCTGGAGAGGCACTCAGAAATCCTAGCTTCCGACCAGTGTGCTTCCCATTCTACCTATTGACACCTCCCACCCACCCACCCCCCAACCCCCTCACCTGTGAATGATTCTTCTTCTTTCTCTCAGCTTCTCTTTCCTGTTAGGCTCCTGGAGGTTGGTCTACACTCTTTTTATGAATGGGATACCTAATTGCCAACTAGCTTAAGTAACATGCCTAGGATAACAACAGCTCAAGGATGGTAGAGTCAGGATTCATATGTTTGTCTGTCTGATTTTGATTTTGGAGCTCTTTCCACAAAATACTTTGTGTAACTGCAGGGAGAAGGACTTCAGACATGAAGAAAAGAGTATCTTGCAGGTTGGATATTGCCTGGAAGAGTCTCCCCAGATTCAGAGGACTTTGTTTACATCTCTAGGCCGCAGTAGCTGGGCTTTTCAAACTGCCTTCTGTGACAAAATAACCAAGTAGTTCTCTCTTGATGTCTTACTAACACCACCTTCCCTGAAAAAGGACTAGAAACAAAATCATAGCAACAAGAGTTGTCACAATAAATGTATGTGACTTACATTCTTATACTTTAAAGACTCAGCCTGAGACCAAAAAAAACAAAATAACATAATGCTGTACAAGATTAAAGCATGCTTCATTTGTTATATATAAATATGACCTTGTTAAATAAACACAAGCAAGAAAGATGACAAAAAAAAAAAACAACACCAAAACAATGCTAACTGTGCTTCTCTTTCAGTGGTGGGATTTCATTTATTTTTACTTTCTGTATTTTCTGGAAATTTGGAAAATGACAAAAATAAGCATGTGTTACTTTCATTACAAAAATTTTAAAGATAGATTCTTTAATGTTGGACAACAATAGTTTTCATTGAGAATAATTGAAATCACAAAAGATCCAAAATTCCTAGATGAGGTTTCTAACTGACCCACCTTTCAGTACTTTTACCCTTGGGGCTGTCAACTGTGACCAGAGGTGAAGTGGCATTGTATTAATAAAATAGCTTCCACTGATGAACAGAGGAATATGGATGACTCTTGGAACAAGGATGCTGATAGACAGTTCCTTAAGCATCCACTACAGATGCTTCTGCCATCCTTGGTTGGCATCAAATTCAGAGATTACTCCTATTGACCTTGGAACCTCCAGCCCCCATGATCTTTATGGAGTCATGACTCTGCATCAACCACACATTGGTTAAACACAGAAATGGGTTTCCTCTGAATGTTTATGAGGCACCACTCTTACCAGGGAAAGCTGGATGCAGAGTCATACACAGCCAGGAGTCCACACATTACCTCCTAACTGACCCAACCCTGGCATACCCACACTCCGCCAGGAATCCATGGAATGCCATACAGGCACACTTGGACACATTGCCCTCTGTGTAGATTTAGAATTCCTTTATCTGAGGAGAAATGTTCCGCCCACTCCTCAACACACACACACACACACACACACACACACACACACACACACACACACACACACACACAGGTACCACTACCACACGTGTGAAGGGCCTGCCTTCCTGAGACTGTAGCTTATGGTTAGCTAATGGTTCAGCTGCTCAGCCCTCAGCCAGCAGGCCCTGTCAGCCTACCAAACCTGCTGCCTAGCTAGCTACCTTCATTTCCTCCAACTAACATTGCATATTCTACCATCCAGGCAGTTAGGTAATACATCATCTCCATGTAAAAGGCCCTTATGTCTCTCAGTTGGTAACTAATTTAAATAATCTGGTAATTCTTTATGTCCACCATGCTCCCGTCTTATATAACTAGTTTTCTATTATTGGTCAAATTCCACAAATCATGTGCCGTATTGTAATAAATGCCAAACAGTTTCTGCTGGTGATCCTAAGTGATTATACCAGGCACACCGTTTAGGAATGAAAATTTTCTCTTTCGTTTATTCCTTTTATTTCTTAAGGACTTTGAGTGAATTATTTGGATATTTTAGTATCTTAGGTTCAAACTGTTGTGATTCTTTTTTTTTTTTTAAACATCTTTATTGGAGTATAATTGCTTTACAATGCTGTGTTAGTTTCTGCTGTATAATAAATTGCATCAACTATACGTATACATATATTCCCATATCCCCTCCCTCTTGCATTTCCCTCCCACCCTCACTACTGCACAGTGATTCTTGAATGTACACTTTTGTTTTTATTTGCGTATAGGACATGCAGATTTTGTAATCCTATCTTAAGAGCTACAGGTTAAAACACTAGTCTACACTTATCTGCTTGGGCCACTAGGTGGTGTACACATATGTCTGTGAACTGTAGGTTAAAGGGATTTGTCACCAAGTTAGATTTAATTCATCACCACAGAAGTGGTACAGACAGTAGGAGCTGTAGGAGTCCAGGAGAGAGCTCTGGTACCAATAATTCTATGAAAAGGGGCAAGGCAGGTTTTATAAAACAGAATCAGTTCATACAACTGGTGGGGACATTGCTGAGGGGATTCCTATACTGGTGGCAGGTCAGACTCGATGACCTTTGAGCTCTGGTACCAATAATTCTATGCAAAGGGGCAAGGCAGGTTTTATAAAGCAAGGGTCACATGGTCTATAATAATAACAAAACATCAGTACAAAGTGTCTGGTGATCCTATGGGTGGGAGTAAAGGAAGGAAGGTCTCCAGAGGAGGTGGATAGAAAATATTGCTGCTGAGATGGCAGGAGCAAAATCATAAAGGCAGGAATCCCCAAAGCCGTGACAGGGGGGAAGTCCTGTAGAGGAAGGGGCATGCTTACTTTCCATGCTGATGAATTCCTACCTAACAGGGTTGTTGCAGAGGGAATAATGGAATAGTTGAATCATTTGAGCTAGATGGCATCAAGCATTCCTTTCAGCCTTTGTGCTGGGCAATGGCAATAGAGAGAGGAAATGGCATAGTCTTATCCTCAAGTAAAGACCACATGAGAGAAACAGAAGGAAACAGATAATTAAGACAGAGCATGATACAAAAGTTAGGTTTTACAAGATGCATTGGAAGAACAAAGTGTGAAATATTCTGTTCTGAGGAAAGGAGAGAAGGGGGTTAGGTCTGGGAGCTGAGGTGCAGAGCAGACCTCATGGACGTCTTGAGATGTGAGGAGGGAGCTCCGTGAAGATCTCAGGAGATTAGTTAGAGAGAACAGCCTGAGCAAAGGCATGGGGATTTGAAAGGATAATGTGCATTCCAGGAATGGTTCAGCTGAGTTTAGCGATGTTTACTGAGGGCTATTGTGTGCCATGGACTGAATAATAGATGTTCCAGGCCCTTAAGATGCCCCTCAGCTAGTGAGGAAGACACACAAGCACTGAAAATTGCTGTGTGAGAGGTTAGCTTAAAATTTGTTCTCTTTTAAATTCTCAGCTCTGTCATTTAGCCCCCAGGGTCCTGGCTACAGGCGTGCTCAGAGAACTCTACACTGGAAGGGGAGCCCACAAGCACAGTGTCTGGCTATATTTGACTCAGAGTCACTGACAGTATTTCAGTCTCACTCACTCATTTTAGAGGTATGAAGTTCAAGGCCGGAGACATAACAGTAGGTTATCCAAAACCACAGAGAGGAGCTAGGACACAAGGCCAGGTCTGTTCGTGTTCCTGTCAGGTTTTCTTCCCTTTTTTCTCTACTGGACCCCGGACACAGAATCACCATTTAGAGATAGATCTTAATGAGGAAATAGACACTTTTCAGATAAATGGACCTCCTTCACCAACGGCGATTGCCACAAAACCAAGCTTATGGAAAAATAGGACAGATTGTCTTCCTTCCTCATGTATGAGGGAAGGGCCTAGCCTCACAGGCTGGCCTTGGCAAAGGCAGCGTGAGCCAGTTGTCCCACTAGCCTGGTTCTGTGATTGGGAGAGCAGGCAGTCTGGCTCCAGCAGTCCTTCTAGCTTGCATATGTGGGTGTGTGTTTCATTTCAGCACGAGGATGTGTGCTCACAGTGGAGGTCAGTGACATCTTGGAGTTGCACTGTTGCTTGAAAATGTCAACTGGAATGAATTATGAGCTGGCAGTAAAACAGGGATGCGTGATTAAGACGGCTATGAAAGGCTACAGACCTGCTTTTAGGGCCCTGAAAAATCATTAGAGAGAGGGATAGAGAGAGAGAGAGATAGAGATAGATAGAGATAGAGAGATCTTAAAGAGGTTTTGACTGGGACAGATCAAATTTAAATGGAAGAGGAGGGGACCACAAGGGCCAGGAGATTTGAGACCAGGTCTTATAAGGAAAAGGTGAAGGAACTGGGAATATTTAACCAGGAGGGAAGATGACACAGATCTTCTTCAGACCTCCAAGCTTGTCATGGGCTGAAGCAGCTAGAAACAGGGATGATTTCATAAGGAAGCAGCTTTTAACCCTGCTCAAAGTAGAGCTATTTAGGGACACGGGTTCGATGGCTTGTCAGGGAACTAAAATCCCACATGCCGTGTGGCATGGCCAAAAAAAACAGAAAAAAAATTTTTAACTGACAAAAAGTGAGTTCCCTGTCAGGCAAAAGGATAAAACAGAATCAGTTCATACAACTGGTGGGGACATTGCTGAGGGGATTCCTATACTGGTGGCAGGTCAGACTCAATGACCTTTGAGCTCTGGTACCAATAATTCTATGAAAAGGGGCAAGGCAGGTTTTATAAAGCAAGGGTCACGTGGTCTATAATAATAACAAAACATCAATACAAAAATAGCTCTTTTTATTAAGCACCTATTAAGTACCAGGCATCATGCTAAGTGATTTATTGTGCATGATCGTATATTGGACTTTCAAGCCAAGATTAGAACTGACTGAATTCTAATCCTGGCTCTCTCATTCAATGAAGATGTGGTCTTAGGCAGGTAATTTCTCCTGTCTGAACCCCATGTCCCTCTGTTGTACATTACCAACCCTGTAGGATTGCCAAGAGTGTAAGAAGAAATGACACATCAAAGTACCTGGTACTGTGCCTGGCCTATATTCAGTACTCAAAAAATGTTGCTGCCTTCTCCTTTCTGCTTAAGCAGAATTTCAGGAAGCCATTCTAGGGGAGAGGCAAGATAAAGAGGGAAATGTAGGTGAGGTGAAATATGGCAAAGGACCCGCTGGATGAAGTACCAGATAATCAGAAGCTCCTGCAATGTGTATCCTTGAAGCAGTGGTTCTCAAAGTGAAGTTTGTTAGGACCCCTTTTTAAGAAAAAAAAACTACATATTAATGGAAATGGCTATTAATAGAAAATCAAGTGTAGGAAAGAGACAGAGGTTGACTGAGGCTTAAGGAATCCTGACTTGTCTTTAAGAGAGTTGCTTACCACTGCCCCATCCTCAGCCTACAATACCCTCTTCTCCACCCTCAGGTTCCCATGACATCCTTTTCAGGACTAGGCTTCTCCATAAGTACGGTGTGATAGGGGGCGAGCCAACTGAGATATTGACCACCTCAGCCCTTGGGGCCAAGGCTAGTTGCCTCCAAACTTCATCTATATGGGCTAGTGTACCTGACAAATATTATTTTCTTTGAATGTTGTATGGTACAGAGAGATGAGGATTCAGTTAGAAAAGTAATGGTTTGTTCATCAGTAATTGAAATTGTCATAGCATTGTTGAGCAGATTTAATAAATAAACCAGCCCCCAGGAGTATCTTGGTTAGAAAGGAGTATCAGGAGGGTGACAGTGACTTAAGGACCCAAGGCAAAGAGGGATGCCAGGATATCAGACCCTTAACCAGTACAGCCAGTGTGACCAGAGAGAAATCTGAGGCTGCCTGGTACAGAGGAGTGAGCCATGGCTGGGAGTCTGGAAAGGGACTTTCTTTGTGGCTATAGGTAAGCCACATTCCTCTCAGGACTTCATTTTCCCGAAGTATAAGATAGGTCTGACTGGAAGGTCTCTAAGGCCCTTTCGGCTCTGGCCAGAAAGGCTATGCATTCCCCCTTGTCTCTAGGGTGCAAGGCCTCCCTGCAGGACTGTGAGACCACGTCCTCCACAATACAGCCTGCTCTGCGTGTCTGAACATCCCCTTTGCACGTTCACCCTGACCTGCTAAGCAACGAGTTTGCCTCTGGCTTGAATCAGCGCTCTCACAATGTGTTTTCTTTTGCAGCAACAGCGGCACCTAGACCTCCTGACGATAACCAGCCCTGGTGAGTAGGTGTGGCCATTCTGCTTGGGCTTTTCCCTTATTTCCCAGAGTGATGCCTGGTTGTCTATCCAAATGCAATTCCTGCCCTCCTCCTTTGGCTTCCTGAATGAACAGCAGAGTTCTTGTGTCATGAATGATCCTTCTCCCCCATCCTCTACCCCACAGGCGGTTTCTTTTCTCTTCCCCAGCTCTGTGCTGCCTTGTCTTGACTCTGCAGATGGCAGGGTTGGTACTACGATGTTGCTGCATATTCCAGGGCCAGGTTCTCCCCAGATCACTCAGTGGGTGCAAGTGTCAAGGAAGTGCCCTGGTCTCCTGAGAAATAAACTTTAAGATCATGGGGAATGGGGAAACTGCCTGGTAGATGGCATGGAATGAAGGGAGGACAGTTAATAAGGAAAGGCCAGTCTGGGGAAGTGACCAGGTCTGGTCTCCTGTGACTCTTGTCACTCACCTTTAGGAAGGACAAGTCCCACAACAAAGCTATGGCCCTGGGATTTAAAGCTCCTTTCCTTCCCCTCGGTCTGGCATATAGCCCAGAGAAAAGTTGAGCAGTTTAGTTTTACCAGAAGGTATTTTATTTCAGTTTGGGAACTTGAGGCAAAACTGGCCAACAAGAGATGCTGTTCTGTCTTGGAATCCAAGGAGATGATGGTGCCAGCAGTGAGCATTCAAGAGTGGGTGTGGTGGTCCATCTTCATTCATTGGTGATGTTCTAAATATTTAATGGCCCCGGTGGCCCTCTACTGTGCTGGGCATTAACACTTTGTTTACCGGACTGTGGGGAGATGGCATCCTGAGGAAGGGACTGGTGTGGGGGGGTGGTCACATGGCAGGGTTGGGGAGCTCTAGGAGTGGCTAATTACCAATAAATATGGAGGTATTTCAGTATTTTAGTAACCAATATAGCTGTGCCATGTCATCCTGCCTACCACCCAGCCTGTTGCTGTGTCCAGGGCCAATTGGCTCACAAGGAGATTGAGAAATTGTCCTCTGCGGGCACTATCTTAGCCCAAAGGCTGGTTATCTGTCTATGTAACTGAGATATAAGACAATGACTGCAAATGGAATTTGGACCCACCCAGTTCAGGTGGCCTTACTACCTTTCCACCTGATAGATCTCTTTGAACTTGGGACTTCAGAAGAACAAAGATGAACTGGTTTGAAAATGTTCAATCTAACCCATAGAATGAACTGTGTTTTACAAGTATATAATTAACATATATAGAAATTCCAAATCATGGGCTAATAATATTAGAATGGCTCGGTTGTGTGACCTACCAATCCCTTCCCACTAAGGTGTTGGTAAGTGATTATCTTTGGCCCGTCCGGTTAGTTGCTCTCCTTCATGATTGTTTTCTGTTCTGCTCCACAAATGCTGACCCAGATTGCCTGCTTTCACATCCCAGTCTCATCTGGTCACCCCCTGATATGATGCCGACATGTGAATTGGAGAGGTTTCTTGATCTGTCTTCAGTTGCTTTAGAAGGAGACTTTTAGACTCTGTTAACTGCATTTCTTTTGCACCAGCTCTTTCCGTTCCTAATTGCTACTGCACAAATTCAAGCAGAATAGTTGTGACTCTCAGTGCACTCTTTTTGGGCAAACTGTTAAGCACTGCCAGAGTTTGGAATGGTTTATAATTTTCCCTACTCTTAGATGAGAAAAGACTATTTTCTGGGTCAAAGCTTCTCAAAAGTCATGTTGCGTCACACGAGTATACAGTACTGCAAGGAGGCTACATTTGTGTGATATTGTAAGATATACACTTGTGATATATTGATCCACTCATCTCTCAGGGGTACAGGTAGGTCCCAGGATAACTGAGCTGCCAAGGTGGTAGCCTCTACTCCAGTGTACCAAGTGTTATCCATATGTGTCATGACTTGGAAAGGTTAGGAAAGACCATTAGGCTGTGTATTACCTGAACAACTCTAGTCCATGTCAGAATCACTTCCCTCTACTGTCACTAACTGTCTCTCACTTTCAAAGTCATCTCCATTCCCCACCTCACCAGAAGCTGCTACAGCTAGCAAGGGGCATGCTACCTCTCTGGGGATGCCAGTGGGAGGTACCAGCTTGTTTGCACTCGTCACCAGACCATCCTCAACACAGAACTGCAGTCTGATTCTGCCACTCCTCATCAGCTAGGAGCCTTCAGAAATGCTGGCTGGGAATTTGGAAGCCTTAAAAACCTGTGTTATCTTCTTTAAACTCTTATTTTGTTCATCGTGAATAATTTTGAATTCACAGAAAAGAGTAGAGATAAAATGAGGAGTCATTTATTGCCCCCCTCACCACCAAACAGCTTGGCTTTATCATATCAACATAGTGCCATATGTGCTACAGAGGCCCCTATTAAAAAAATTATAGATCTAGTTGAGACTTTTCTGTACTCCTAGCTGATTGCATCTCTCTCCCTTCACTCTATAGGTAATCACTGTAATAAATTCAATGATTTTCTATATCTATATATCCAAAAATGTGACTGGTATAACTGGTATTGTTTTACAAATTCCTATAAGTGATGTCACACTATAAATGTCATACTGAACTTTTCCCTTACTTATTATACTGTAGAGATTAATTCCTGTGAATACATGTAGCTCTGGTTCAATCATTTTAACTGCTATGATTACATAGCAATTATGATTACACCACAATTTCTTTTTCCATTTTATTGATCATAATTTAGGTTATTTCCAGTTTTTTTGCAATTTTAAATAATACTACTTGGAGCATTTTGTGCATAAGTATGAGAATTTATCTAGAACATATAACTAGGAGAGGAATTACTGATTGCATGCATCTTCAAATTTACTGTATAATGGCCAGTTGTGTTCTAAAGTAGTTGAACAAATTTATACTTCAAAGTATAAGAACAGCAAAGTATAATAGTTTCCATTTCTCTGAATCCTCCACACTTGGAATCATCAGACATAAATTTTTACCAGTCATCATGATAAATGTAAAATGTTATCCCATTGTTTTTATAATATGTGTTTCCCTGATTACTGGTGGGGTTTAATATCTTTTCGTATGTTTATTGGCCACTTTGCTTTCTTCTGTGAACTGACTTTTCATATCATTTTTCAATTTTCTCTTGGGTTGTTTCTTTTTATTGACTTTTAATTCTTTGTTATTCTGCATGTTGATACTTTGTCACTTAACATGCATTGCAAATATCTTACCCCAGATGGTGGCTTGTGTTTTTTGATTTATGATGTATTTTGATTTATGGAAGGGTTTTTTTTATTTTAATGTAGTTGAATGTATGAATATTGCTTTATGAACTTTGCTTTTATGACTTATTTAAGAAATCCTTCCCTACCTGAATATCATATTCTCCTGTATTCTAAAAATTGTCAAGTTTTACACCACACTTGGGTATTTATCTCATTTAGGACTGATCATTGTGTATGATATGAGCTGGGGATTTAATTTGTTGTTTACATATGGATAACCCATTATCTCAGTGTCATTCAACAACTAGTTCATTCTTTCTTCCACTTATTAGCAACTACACATGATGATGATGATGATGAAGAGCCAACTGACTTTTCCTACACAGCTTATAAATTTTTGTGTTCTCCTGTTTATTGCATCTCAAGATTTTCCTGTTACCTTATTAAAGTAGACCCCTTAATAACTGTTTTAGTGAGAGTCCATGAGAAACTATCTTAATCTATATATGTTCTTATTTTGACTTATCTTTGGGATGATAGTTTGGCAAGGTATAAATTTTAGCTTGAGGAGGACTTCCCTTCATTCTTTGAACTTTTTTTTTTCATTTTTTTCTGACATCCACAGTTGCTAATAAGAAGTCTGCCATTATTTGTTTATGGTAATTTATCTTTTCTTGGGTAGGTTTAAAGACTTTCCTTTTGATCTTCATGCTCTGCTTTTTCACTTTAATGTGTCTGGATGTGAATTTATTTCTGTTTACCCTGCTTGGTACTCTGAGTAGTCTTTCTACCTGAGAGTCTATGTCTTTCTTTATTTTTTTTGTTTTTTTTTGTTTTGCGGTACACGGGCCTCTCACTGTTGTGGCCTCTCCCGTTGCGGAACACAGGCTCCGGACGCGCAGGCTCAGCGGCCATGGCTCACGGGCCCAGCCGCTCCACGGCACGTGGGATCTTCCCGGACCGGGGCACGAACCCGTGTCCCCTGTATCAGCAGGCGGACTCTCAACCACTGCGCCACCAGGGAAGCCCCTGTGTCTTTCTTTAATTCTGAGAAATTATTGGCAAATTATCCCTTCAAAGATTGCCTTTTCTTCATTCCTTTGATTCTCTTCTTCAATAATTTCTATTAGATGAATGTTGGAGTCTCTCAAGTGGCCCTCCATGATTTTTTACTAATTTTTCATAATTTTTAGCATTTTATTTTACTGCACTGATTCTGAGTTCCCCACAAGTAACTTGAATTCATAAATTCACTTTTTGACCATATCTAGTCTGGATTATTTTCCTGTCTTTTTCAATATTTCAGTGATTATTTTTAATTTCCAAGATTTCTAATTTTGTTCATATCCACCTGCTCTTGTTTTATTTCTGCCTGTTCTGTTTCATAATTTCTTATTCTGTTTTAACATTTTCATTTGTTTCTTCGAACATCTTCAATATGCTTATTTTAAAATCTTTGTTCTATAAAATAAGTTTCATCTGGAGTGAATTCAAGTTATAACTGTTGATTTTATTTAGTATCATTTTTAGCATTTAATTTCTTCATGTGTTTTGAAATTTTACTTTGTAATATCACTTTGAGAAGGAAGTTTTCTGTTACTCTCTCTCCCCAGCCCTGACCACCACCACCACCCCTCCCCACCACCCCTGCAAACTCCCACTATGCTCACATATCCCTATATGGTGGATTTTGCAGTTGACTCTACCCATATTTTCAGTATAGGACCTGGTAAATATTGGGGATATGGAGAACTGGTGACAAAAAGCCAGCAGGATAGTATAACTTTGCTTCTGTTTCTTTTGTCTATATTCCTTGCCTCTCTAGGCCTACAGCACACAGGAGCTGTCTGTGTGCTGTAGGCCTAGAGTGGCAAGGAATATAGACAAAGGAAACAGGAGCAAAGTTTCTGCAGCAGCCTTTTTTTTTCCTAGGCTTCTTTCATAACAGGGGAGCCCCACCCTAGATCCTTGTTCTAAGCAGAAGACCTTGTCTCTGATCCTCATCTCCTATAGAGCATTTTAGGAGGCTCCTAGGAGTCCAACTTTCAGCTGCTACTGCCTGCTGCTATATCCAGATCTCAACAAACAAGTAGCCTCAGGAGCATGTATCCTTTTGCATTTCCGTACTTTTCAGCTTCATGGAGATATGTCTCTTGCAGTGGAGCCCAACTACATATTTTCATTTCTTTTTTTCATATATTATTCAATATTACTATTTGATGGGAATGAATGGGCTTACTGAAGCATGAACTTATTTAGTCATGTGGCCCAGAAGTCCAACTACAGTTTTTTTCTTACTTTTTGGAAAGTTTATTCTCCTATAACCTCTTCAGCAGAAGGGAGGCAGTATGAGGAAATATTTTTCTCCTATCCAAGTGAGACTTTTATCACCAGATTGATGAAAGAGACTGTTATTTTTTGGGACTTCCCTGGTGGTCCAGTGGGTAAGACTCCGCGCTCACAATGTAGGGGGCCCAGGTTTGATCCCTGGTTGGGGAACTAGATCCCGCGTGCATCCCTCAACTAAGAGTCTGCATGCCGTAGCTAAGAATCCGCATGCCACAACTAAGAAGTCTGCATGTCACAACTAAAGATCCCTCATACCACAATGAAGGTCCCTCATGCTGTGACTAAGACCCAGCGCAGCCAAAATAAATAATAAATAAATAAATATTTTTAAAAAAGAGAGACAGTTACTTTTTGCATGTGTATATACAAACATATATGTAATTTAAAAAATAAAATTATAATGATCCTATATAAAATATATAGGAATATAATGTGAACATTTTTTTAATATTGTTAAACATTCTCAGAGGGACTTTTATATAGCTGAAAAGCATTCTATATTAAATTTATCTATTATTGTATATTAAATTGTCCCTGATGATTTAATTATAAATAATACCACAGTGAACATTCTTGTATAAAGATTTTTGTGTGCATCTTTAATTATTTCTTTAGGAAAAATTCCTAGAATGAGAATTACTAAGAAAAGTTATACATAGTTCACTAATCATGACAGACTAACTCACACCAAAGTAATAATGTCATCAAAATTAGAGAGACTTAAAAAGTAAAGGTTTATTTGTTACATTTGGTACATGTCTCTCATGGATTGGAGTCAGTTCTGCTCTACTTCATCTTTACTCTGGCACCCAGGCTGACCAAGCATCCTTTATTTGGAACATTGCTCTATGTCTTAGTTTGGGTTCCCTAAGAAGCAGAACTTGAGACAAAGATTTTAATGCAAGTAGTTTATTTGGGAGGTGATCCCAGAGACCTTGGCGGGAGGTAGGGAAGTGATACAAGAAAATGAAGAAAGCTAAGAAAGGTTCGTTATCAAGCAAGCTACCACTGACGGCAAGTGGAATTTAATCCTACAGGGAAACCCTGGAAGTCAGTGTGGAAAATAAGCCTCAGAGTTATCCCTTAGGGGCAAAGGAGTGGGAGTGAGGGTGGGGGTGTTAATTCCCTGACACTTCCAATCTGCTCAATGTATGGACATAGCAGATTCCAGTGGCCCAAGAAAGCCCTCAGGAGAGGTTGGCAGATGTCGGCAATTGGAAAGTATTCAATATGTGCAGAAATAATAAGTGCCGGGAGAATATGTGAGGTTGCAGAAAAGTGCTGACAGCACCTGCCATATGGGTAGTCATGGCAGAGGGAAAAGGGAGAGATGGTGAGCCATGTACCTTCTCTTAAAAATTTTTAGAAGGGGTCACTTTTGCCCAGATATCCTATATCAAAGCAGTCATATGACCACTTCTAATTCAACAAGGTAGAGATGCAGAATCTTCCTACAGGGAAGGGCACTGCATTGAGAAGAGCTAGAATATTTGGCCATGATGATTATATCTTTTCACACTTCTAGAAAGATTTTGTGTTCCCACCATCAAGTTAAAAGTGCTGGTCATAGCTTTAAAAAAAATAACACCTTTACTGAGATATAATTCATATGCAATAAAATTCATCCTTTAAAGGACACCATTTAGTGGTTTTCAGTACATTCACAGAATTGTACAATCATAACCACTAATTCCAGAACATTATTACTACTCCAAAAAGGAACTCTGTACCCATTCGCAGCCACCCCCCATTTTTGCCTTCCCCTAGGCCCTGGCAACCGCTAATTTACTTTCTATCTCTATGGGTTTGCCTATTCTAGACATCTCATATAAATGGAATTGTACAGTATGTGGCCTTTTGTGACCGGATTTTTTTCACTTAGCATGATGTTTTCAAGGTCCATCCATATTATAGCATGTATCAGTACTTCATTCCTTTTTATTGCCAAATAATATTCCATTGTATGGATATATCACAACTTGCTTACCCATTCATCTAGTGATGAACATTTCAGTTGTTTACATTTTTGGCTACTGTAAATAATGCTGCCATAGATATTTGTGAGCAAGTAAAAACTATTTTTTCATTCTCTTGGACATATACCTAGGAATGGAATGGCTGGATCATTTGGTAAATGTTAAGGTAAACATTTTGAGAAACTGCCCCTGTTTTCTAAAGTAGCTGTGCCATTTTGCATTCTCATCAGCAATGTAAGATGTTTCTAATTTCTCTGCATCCTCTCTTGTGATCTATCTTTTGATTATAGTCATCCTAGTGGGTGTAAAGTGGTATCTCACAGTAGTTTTGGTTTGCATTTTCCTAAAGACTTATGACGTTGAACATATTTTCACGTGCTTATTGGCCATTTGTATATCTTCTTTGGAGAAATGTTTAGTCAAGTTATTTTCCCTTACTCATTTAAATTAGGTTATATTTTGTCTTTTTATTGTTGAGTTGTAAGAGTTTTTAAGTGTATACTCTGAGTACAGATACATGATTTGCAAATATGTTTTCCTGTTCTGTGGGTTGTCTTTTCACTTGCTTGATGTTCTTTAAAGCCAAAATTTTTATTTTGATGAAAGTTCAATTTATCTATTTTGTTGCTTTTGTTGCTTATACTTTTGGTATCATATCCAAGAAAACATTGCCTAATGTCACAAAGATGTACTCCTATGAGTTAATTTTTATATGATATAAGACTCCAATTTGTCTCTTTTGCATGTGATTGTCCAGTTTTGCTAGCACCATTTGTTGAAAAAAAAACCTGTTCTTTCCCCTGTTGATTTATCTTGGCACCCTTGTCAAATGGTCATTAACTTTTTGATGGTATAGACTAAAAGGACAGCATTTAGGAAGTATCTAAATGTTGGCACTCAGTGCCAGAACTGTGTTAGGCGCTCTACATGTATTTTTCATATAATTCTCCCCACTGTCCCATAAGGCAGGCATCATCTTTCCTGACTTGCAAATGAGAAAGGAAGGTGCTGCTCCATTAGAATTGCCCACATAAATACATTTAATAAGTGAGTGATGGAGTCAGGATTCAAATACAGATCTGTCTGATCCTAAATCCTTTACCTTTTCTACTGCTACGTATAAATATTACTTCATGTGTGATATTGGCCCACAGAGTCTTCTTTCTCAGACAGAATTAAAGCTGACCTACTTTGCTGGTGATAAGGAAAGTGTGAAATGTTGGGGACATCATAGTCATGGGGCTTTTCCACTAACTAGGCTGCATTCTGAAGAGACAATTGATTTCCTTAAAATATCACAGAAACTTCCAGAAAAAAATCACAGATTTGTTCCTGATTGCAAATATCCACACAAAAAAATGTATCCCCTCTTAACCTTGTTAAAACAATACCTATGTTAAACGGTGACTGAACCTGCTGACCATTACATGACAACTTTGGGCTTTGTCTCCAGTTAAAGTCCCCCATGATGTACCTGTAGCCCCTCTGAAGACTAAAGGAACAAGAGAGGCCAAACTAGCCATTATTCCTGCTTCATGGACATTTTTAGAGCCAGCAAAGCCTATGGAGCCAGTCCAGAGGGGCCAGGACCAGATGTGAAGCCAAGCCAGGGTACTCCCGACCTCACGGCCAGAAAGTTAGCAGCACAGTGAATACACACAGAGGGGATGGTTCAAAAAATGCATGCACTTCATTAAAACAACTTTAAAGAGATCTTTAAAGGAGATAAACAAATTACTCCTAGTCCCACAGCCTTAGCACAATAAAAAACCTAATTCTATTTATACATTTTTCCCTTTCAGTTCTTGTCTATATGCAGAAACATATTTACATAATTGCAACCACAGTAAGTTTTTATGTACATCTTTTTTCACTTAACATTATTTCATAAACAGTCTTCATGTTGCGATGTAGTTTGCATATTTACCATCTTTTTATAATAACTTTCTCTATTAAAAAATTGCACATGCCCATAGTACAAATTTTGAAAAACACAGATAAGTTAAAAAGATGAAATATCAGTTATCTCCCAGAGGCAATCACTGTTTAATATTTTAATACATTTACTTCTTTGCCTTTTTTTCTATGCATGTATAATTTTGTTTTACATAGTTGAGATCATATAGAATATAAAATTTTATCCTGATTTTTCACTTAATATTACAACAGAAATATTTTCCCATGCCAATGATATTGGATATTTGACTTGATTTTAGTTTTTCCATCTTATGAATAATTTATCAACCTTTGTGTATATAGCTGTGTCTACATTTTAGCTTATTGTCTTAAGATAAATTAGTAGGGATGGAATTACTAGATCCATGAGCATTTTATGAGCATTTTAAAGGCACACTTATTCTTAAAAGCTCTACTCTCTTCCATCTTTTAAACGTAACCTGGTTTACAAAAATACACGTCTTATTGTTGTGCATTTGTGTTACTTCCAGATGTTTTTCTCTTATAAATGACTCTACCGTAAAATTATTTGTGAAAAAAGCTTTTACTTCTTTTGCATAAGTTTTTTATCTGGCTGTTTTCAAAGTATAATTGCTGGACCAAAGAGCATTAATATGTTTAAGGAATTATTAAGTCTTACTGCCAACTCATTTTCCAGAAAGGTTGTATCGGTTTACATTCCCACTTCCAGCCAGAGAACAGGAACTAGGCTTAACAGATACAGAGCAGGATGCCAGCCTTACCTGGGAGTCAACTTTCAACAGTAGTCAAAGTATGGATCCAGGTAGACCTGGGTTCCAATCTTGATTCTCCCATTTCTTGGCTCCAAGCTCTTAAGAAAATTATTTAACTACTTTGTGGCTTAGTTTTTCATTAAATATGGATGGTTACACCTACTTCACAGGAATGAAATGAAGATTAAGTGAGGTAATCATGGCAGTAAAGCCCCTAGCATATTATTAATATTAGCATGAAGATGCTATACACACTAGAGGCCAGAACAGCTTTATTGATCAAACTAGGCCTTTATAATGGGGTTTGAGAGAAAGAGGAAAGCTTATCTGGCCTTAGCTGGGAGGACATTTGTTCTTTTGGTTCTCATTGGTTCAGGGACTAGAGCACTAAACCCGCAGGCTAAAGGTCTACAACAGTGTTAGGCTGTCTCTGCGCTGCTAAAATGTATGTAGGCAAGTGTGATACACCCTGGCCTGAAGCAGTGTAATTACAATCGCCCCAGTCTAGCCAGGAGATAGAATAAGAAATTAGTAATTTATACATCTGAGTTGTCATTTCCTTCATGGGGATGGCAGAGAAGGGGGGTACTGATTTTCTCTCATTAGTCATTATATTAGGTGTCCATGGGAGTACTGTATTTTAAAGTCCTTCCCAAAGAAGTAACCATTATTTTTATTTATTTATTATTATTATTTTACATTTTCAAAGAAGTTTTGGAGAAATTACCAAAACATTTTGATATCAAGGATAATTGTTATTTCTCTCTTTTCTCTCATTCTCTCTCTCTTTTTTTAACCTGTATGGGGGGGGGGCGGGAACTTTTTAAAAATTGTATTTATTTATTTATTTTTATATATACATGTATCTATTCTTTTTCAAATTCTTTTAGGTTGTTACAGAATATTGAGCAGAATTCCCTGTGCTCTATAGTAGGTTCTTGTTGGTTATCCATTTTGATTTAAAAAAAAAAAGATTTTTACTGCGTTTACTATATTTTAATTTATTTATTTATGTTTTTAATTTTTGGCCACACTATGCGCGGCACGTGGGATCTTAGTTCCCCGACCAGGGATCGAACCCACACCCCCTGTATTGGAAAGTGAACTCTTAACCACTGGACCACTGAGGAAGTCCCTGGTTATCCATTTTAAATATAGCAGTGTGTACCTGTCAATCCCAAACTCCCTAACTATCCCTCCCCTCCCCACACTTCCCCCGGGTAGCCATAAGTTCATTCTCTAAGTCTATGAGTCTGTTTCTGTTTTGTAAATAAGTTCATTTGTATCATTGTTTTTAGATTTCACATGTAAGCGATATCATACAATATTTCTCTTTCTCTGTCTGACTTCCTTCACTCAGTATGACAATCTCTCGGTCTATCCATGTTGCTGCAAATGGCATTATTTCATTATTTTTAACGGTTGAGTAATATTCCATTGTATATAGGTACCACATCTTCTTTATCCATTCTTCTGTCAAAGGACATTTAGGTTGCTTCCATGTCTTGGCTATTGTAAACAGCGCTGTAATGAACATTGGGATGCATGTATCCTTTCGGACCATTTCTCTGGGTTTATGCCCAGGAGTGGGATTGCAGGATCAAGTGGTAGTTCCATTTTTAGTTTCTTAAGGAACATCCATACTGTTCTCCATAGTGGCTGCACCAATTTATCTTCCCATGTGTGGTAAGAACTTTTAAGATCTACTCTCCTAGCAACTGTCAAGTGTGCAGTATGGTATTGTTAACTATAGTCACCATGTTGTACATTAGATCTCCAGAACTTATTCATCTTATAACTGGAAGTGTGAACCGTTTGACCACCATCACCTATATCCTCCACCCTCTAGCCCCTAACAACCACTAATCTACTCCCTGTTTCTATGAGTTTGGTGTTTTAGATCCCGCATATGAAATCCTACAGTATTTGTCTTTCTCTGTCTGACTTATTTCACTGAGTGTAATGCCATGAAGCCTCATCTGTGTTGTCAGAAATGGCAGGATTTCACTCTTTTATGGCTGAAATATATGTATATTGCATTTTGGACACTTAGATTGTTTCCACATCTTGGCTATTGTAAATAATGCTACAATGAACATGTGGATGCAGATAGATTTTTGAGACAGTGATTTCATTTCCTTTAGATATATAACCAGAAGTGGGATTGCTGGACCATATGGTAGTTCTGCTTTTAATTTTTTGAGGAACTTCTATACTGTTTTTCAGAGTGACTGTACCAATTTACATTCCCACCAACAGTACACAAATCCTTGCCAGCACTTATAATCTCTTTTTGATAATAGCCATTCTAACAAATGTAAGGTGATACCTCACTGTGGTTTTGATTTGCATTTCCCTGGTAATAAGTGATGTTGAGCAGCTTTTCCTGTACTTTGGCCATATGTGTGTCTTTTTGGAAAAGTGGCTATTCAGGTCCTCTGCCCGTTTTAACTCACTTTTTCTTGTTGCTTTGTTTGTTTCGTTTTTATTGTTGTTTGTTTTTGCTATTAAGTTATATGAGTCCTTTCTTATATATTTTGAATATTAACCCTTTATCAGATATGTGGTTTGCAAATATTTTCTCCCATTCCATAGGTTGTCCTTTCATTTTGTTTCTGCACTTTTGCTGTGCAGAAACTTTATAATTTGACACAGTCTCATTTGTTTATCTTTGTTTTGTTGCTTGTGCATTTGGTGTCATAGCCAAAAAGATCATTGCCAAGACCAATGTCAAAGAGATTTTCCCCTATGTTTTCTTCTGGGACTTTTACAGTTTCAGATCTTACATTTAAGTCCTTAATCCATTTCAAGTTAATTTTTGTGAGTAATGTAAGATAGGAGTTCAATTTCACTCTTTTGCAAGTGCATATGAGTATCCAGTTTTACCAACACCATTTATTGATTAGATTATCTTTTCTACATTGTGTATTCCTGGCTCCCTTGTCAAATATTAGTTGACTGTATGTGCATGGGTTTATTTCTGAGCTCTTGATTCTGTTCCATTGGTCTATGTGTGACTAATAGTGACTATGGAGATTGAAGTATTTTATGCTAGTACCATACTATTTTGATTACTATAGCTCTGTAGTAGATTTTGACATCAGGAAGTGTGATGCCTCCAGCTTTCTTCTTTGTCAAGATTGCTTTTTTGGTTCCTACAAATTTTAGGAATTTAAAAAATTCCTATAAAAAATACAAATTGGAATTTTGATAGGGATTGCATTGAATCTATAGATGGCTTTGGATAGTATGGACTTTTTAAAAAGATTAATTCTTCCAATCCATGAACATGGGATATATTTCCAGTTATTCGTATCTTCTTCAATTACTTTCATCAATGTCTTAAAGTTTCCAGCATAAAGATCTTTCATCTCCTTAGTTAAATTTATGCCTAGATAGCTGCACCACCAGAGGGAAGACAGCAGAAGCAGGAAGAAGTACAATCCTGCAGCCTGTGGAACAAAATCCACATTCACAGAAAGACAGACAAGATGAAAAGGCAGAGGGCTATGTACCAGATGAAGGAACAAGGTAAAACCCAAGAAAAACAAACAAAGTGGAGATAGGCAACTTTCCAGAAAAAGAATGCAGAATAATGATAGTGAAGATGATCCAGGACCTCGGAAAAAGAATGGAGGCAAAGATCAAGAAGATGCAAGAAATGTTTAACAAAGACCTAGAAGAATTAAAGAACAAACAAACAGAGATGAACAATACAATAACTGGAATGAAAAATACACTAGAAGGAATCAATAGCCGAATAACTGAGGCAGAAGAACAGATAAGTGACCTGGAAGACAGAATGGTGAAATTCACTGCTGCAGAACAGAATAAAGAAAAAAAGAATGAAAAGAAATGAAGACAGACTAAGAGACCTCTGGGGCAACATTAAATGTAACAACATTCACATCATAGGGGTCCAAGAAGGAGAAGAGAGAGAGAAAGGACCTGAGAAAATATTTGAAGAGATTATAGTCGAAAACTTCCCTAACATGGGAAAGGAAATAGCCACCCAAGTCCAGGAAGTGCAGAGAGTCCCATACAGGATAAACCCAAAGAGAAACATGCCGAGACACATAGTAATCAAATTGGCAAAAATTAAAGACAAAGAAAAATTATTGAAAGCAGCAAGGGAAAAACAACAAATAACATACAAGGGAACTCCCATACAGTTAACAGGTGATTTCTCAGCAGAAACTCTACAAGCCAGAAGGGAGTGTTAGGACGTATTTAAAGTGATGAAAGGGAAGAACCTACAACCAAGATTACTCTACCCAGCAAGGATCTCATTCAGATTCAATGGAGAAATCAAAAGCTTCACAGACAAGCAAAAGCTAAGAGAATTCAGCACCACCAAACCAGCTCTACAACAAATGCCAAAGGAACTTCTCTAAGTGGGAAACACAAGAGGAGAAAAGGACCTACAAAAACAAACCCAAAACAATTAAGAAAATGGTAACAGGAACGTACATGTCGATAATTACCTTATACGTGAATGGATTAAATGCTCCAACCAAAAGACACAGGCTCGCTGAATGGATACGAAAACAAGACCCATATATATGCTGTCTACAAGAGACCCACTTCAGACCTAGGGACACATACAGCCTGAAAGTGAGGGGATGGAAAAAGATATTCCATGCAAATGGAAATCAAAAGAAAGCTGGAGTGCCAATACTCATATATGATAAAATAGACTTTTAAAAAAAGAATGTTAAAAGAGCCAAAGAAGGACACTACATAATGATCAAGGGATCAATCCAAGAAGAAGATATAACAATTATAAATATATATGCACCCAACATAGGAGCACCTCAATACATAAGGCTACTGCTAACAGCTATAAAAGAGGAAATCGACAGTAACACAATAATAGTGGGGGATTTTAACACCTCACTTACACCAATGGACAGATTATCCAAACAGAAAATTAATAAAGAAACACAAGCTTTAAATGACACAATAGACCAGATAGATTTAATTTATATTTATAGGACATTCCATCCAGAAACAGCAGATTACACTTTCTTCTCAAGTGCACATGGAACATTCTCCAGGATAGATCACATCTTGGGTCACAAATCAAGCCTCAGTAAATTTAAGAAAATTGAAATCATATCAAGCATCTTTTCTGAGCAAAACGCTATGAGATTATAAATGAATTACACGAAATAAAATGTAAAAAACACAAACACATGGAGGCTAAATAATACGTTTACCTAGGGAGACAAAAGACCTGTATGCAGAAAACTATAAGACACTGATGAAAGAAATTAAAGATGATACAAACACCTGGAGAGATACACCATGTTCTTGGATTGGAAGAAGCACTATTGTGAAAGTGACTATACTACCCAAAGCAATCTACATATTCAATGCATCCCTATCCAATTACCAATGGCATTTTTTTGAACAGAACTAGAACAAAAATCTTAAAATTTGTATGGAGACACAAAAGACCCCGAATAGCCAAAGCAGTCTTGAGGGAAAAAAATGGAGCTGGAGGAATCAGACTCCCTGACTTCAGACTATAATACAAAGCTACATTACTTAAGAGAATATGGTACTGGCACAAAAAGAGAGATATAGATCAATGGAACAGGATAGAAAGCCCCAGAGATAAACCCACGCACCTATGGTCAACTAATCTATGACAAAGGAGGCAAGGATATGCAATGGAGAAAAGACAGTCTCTTCAATAAGTGGTGCTGGGAAAACTGGACAGCTACATGTAAAAAAATGAATTTAGAACACTCCCTAACACCATACACAAAAATAAACTCCAAATGGTTTAGAGACCTAAATGTAAGACCGGACACTATAAAACTCTTAGAGGACAACATACAAAGAACCCTCTTTGACATAAATCACAGCAAGATCTTTTTTGATCCACCTTCTAGAGTAATGGAAATAAAAACAAAAATGAATGAATGGGACCTAATGAAACTTAAAAGCTTCTGCAAAGCAAAGGAAACTACAAGCAAGATGAAAAGAAAACCCTCTGAATGGGAGAAAATATTTGCAAACAAATCAATGGACAAAGGATTAATCTCCAAAATATATAAACAACTCATGCAGCTCAACATCAAAAACACAAACAACCCAATCCAAAAATGGGCAGAAGACCTAAATCGATATTTATCCAAAGAAGACATACAGATGACCAAGAAGCACATGAAAACTGCTCAACATCACTAATTTTTAGAGAAATGCAAGTCAAAACTACAATGAGGTATCACCTCACACCAGTTAGAATGGGCATCATCAGAAAATCTACAAACAGCAAATGCTGGAGAGGGTGTGGAGAAAAGGGAACCCTCTTGCACTGTTGGTGGGAATGTAAATTGTTACAACCACTATGTAGAACAGTATGGAGGTTCCTCAAAAAACTAAAAATAGAATTACCATATGACCCAGCAATCCCACTACTGGGCATATACCCAGAGAAAAACATGATTCAAAAAGACACATGCACCCCAATGTTCATTGCAGCACTATTTACAATAGCCAGGTCATGGAAGCAACCTAAATGCCCATCTACAGACGAATGGATAAAAAAGATGTGGTACATATATACAATGGAATATTACTCAGCCATAAAAAGAATGAAATTGGGTCATTTTTAGAGACTGGGATGAATCAAGAGACTGTCATACAGTGTGAAGTAAGTCAGAAAGAGAAAAACAAATATTGTATATGAACGCATATATGTGGAACCTAGGAAAATGGTACAGATGAACCAGTTTTCAGGTCAGAAATTGAGACACTGATGTAGAGAACAAATGTATGGACACCAAGGGGCGAAAGCAGTGGCGGGTGGGGGGATGGTGGTGTGATGAATTGGGAGATTGAGATTGACATATATACACTAATATGTATAAAATGGATAAGAACCTGCTGTATAAAAAAATAAAATAAATTTTTTTAAAAAAAGGAGTTGGAGACATGAGTGAGTTGCACTTGTTAATTTACCTCAAGCAGACAGGCCACTGTAAAAAATATATATATATTCCTAAGTATTTTATTGGTTTTGATGCTATTGCAGATAGAATTGTTTCCTTTATTTCTCTTTAGATGGTTTGTTGTTAGTATATAGAAATACAATGCAACTGATTTTTGTATGTTACTTTTGTACCCTGCAACTGTACTGAATTAGTTCTAAACCGTTTTTTGGTGGAAGCTTTAGGGTTTTCTGTGCATCAGATCATGTTATATGCAAAGAGAGACAGTCTTACTTCTTCCTTTCCAATTTATATGCCTTTGATGTCTTTTTCTTATTAATTGCTCTGGCTAGGACTTCCAATACTATATTGAATAGGTGTGATGAGAGTAGGCACCCTTGTTTTGTTCCTGATCTTAGAGAAAAAGTTTTAAACCTTTCACTGTTGAGTAAGATGCTAGCTGAGGGTTTGTCATATATGGACTTTATTATGTTATGTTCCTTTTCTCCCAATTTTTTGAAAGCTTTTATCATTAAAGGATGTTGAATTTTATAAACACTTTTTCTGCATCTATTGAGAGGATCATAAGATTTATCCTTTCTGTTAATGGAGTGTATCATTAATTGAGTCACATGTTGAACCATCCTGCACCCCATAGGTAAATCCCATTTGATCATGGTGCATGATCCTTTTAATGTGCTGTTGACTTTTGTTCGCTGGTTTTTTGTTGAGAATTTTTGCATTTATAGTCATCGAGGATATTGGCTTGTAGTTTTCTTTTCTTGTAACGTCCTTACCTGCCTTTATATGAGGGTAATGCTGGCCTCATAAAATGAGTTTGGGAGTGTTCCCTCCTCTTCAATTTTTTGGAAGAGGTTGAGAAGGATTAGCATTAATTCCTCTTTAAATGTTTGGTAGAACTCATCTGTGAAACTGTCTGATCCTGGCTGTTCTTTGCTGGGAGATTTTATATTATTGCTTCAATCTCTATAGTCACTATTAGTCTGTTCAGATTTTTTGTTTCTTCCTGATTCATTATTGGTAGGTTGTATATTTCTAGGAATTTATCCATTTTTTTCTAGGTTATCTAATTTGTTGGCAATAATTGTTTATAGTAAGAAATATCTTAATCTGTTCCAGATGAACACAGAAGCAGGCATATGCTCTCTGCACTTTTTATTCATTTACTTATCTATTTATTTATTGTGCATGTGTGCAACATCAGGGTGTAAGTAGAAGAGCAAGAGATTTGTAGTACATACATACATGGTGTGTTCAAATCCTACACCTTCCACTTACAGTTTGACTTTGGGAAGGTCTAGTAGCTTTTTTGTGCTTTACTTTCATTCTACCATCTTTAAAAGAGCAGGATGATGATAACACTTCTTAGAATTTTGTGAAGATTAGATATAATATGTGTAAAGTGGCTAGAATAGTAAAGTGCGTGACCCATAGTAGATTTTAAATAAATAGTTGTTATTGTGATTGCATTGCTTTGTGACAGATTACCCCGAAGCCTGGCAGTCTCAGACAAGAAGGAATGTTTATTATTTCACACAGTTTGTGTGGGTCATGAATCTAGTAGCAGCTGGGATAGGTAGGTTTGGCTCAGGACCTCTCATGAGGTTGTAGTCAAGGTGTCAGCCAAGGCTCTAGTTATCTGAAGGCTTGAGTGGGGCTAGAGGATCATCTTTCAAGATAACTCACACGCATGGATGGCAAGTTGGTGCTGTTTTTGGCCAAGAGGCTCAGTTCCTTGCCACATAAGCTTCTCTATAGGGTTGCTTGAGTATGCTCACAATATGGCAACTGATCTCCTTCAGACTGACTAATCCAATAGACAGATGGTAGAAGCTGCAGTGTTTTTTTATGGGGTAGCCTAGGAAGTTATACCTCATCATTCTATAATATCCTATTAATTACATAGTTCAGCCTATTCACTGTGGGAGGAGACTATACCAGGGCATGAATACTAGGAAGAAGTGAGAATCATTCAGGCCCACCTTGGAGACTGACTACCAAAATGCTAATGATGATGATTATGATTATCAATACTATAACTCTGGTTCCTTTCAGACCCACTTCCCTTTTCTCATTCCTCCAAGGATTCTCCCCATACTCCCAAGGTATGTGAGTAATGGCTTGTCTTTTTGAGATTGGCAGGGGTTTCTGAGAAAAGTGTTAAGAATTGTCTAGCTGCTGTTTCTTTCATAAATAAACAGCTGCATTTGTCCATCTGTGTCTTTCTGTATAACATAGACCTAAACTATAAGGGCCTTTGCCTTGGCCACAAAAGTGAGAAATATTTTTGGTTCAATGGACTAAGAAAAGTGAAATCTCTCATTTAGGAAAAGAAGGTTGTATACCCCAATATCCAATTCCCAATTTATATCAAAGCCCTCTGCACTCTTGGTAAATGGGTGGTGGGCTGCCACTGAGTTGAGGCAAGGTGTGATCCAAGTACATGTACTTGAAATTCCTAGAGACTAAGGACACAGTGACATGTCATAGAGGGTGGTGCATATCTTTCATTCTCTGGTCTAAAACATTATCAGGGACAGTGATGAGGATAGGCTTGAAGAATGTGGGAGTTTTCCCTTAACAAGATTTACTGACCTGCCATTACCAGTGCTTACTCAGCACTGTTGGAACAGAAAAAGTGTTACTATGACAAAAAAAAACACAAAAAAAACAAAAAAAAAAGGAGAGAGAGGGAGAAGGAAAGAAAAAGAAAGAAATTCTAGTAGCATACAACAAAAATTTTGAGATTAGCTGGACCCAGGTTCAAATCTCATCTCTACCATTTACTCTTTAATGATTTTAGACAAAATGCAACCTCTCAGACGTTCAGCTCTTTCATTCCTAACATGGGGCTGATAATATTGACCTCAAAGTGTTGTTGTATTAGATGAGATAATGTATCTGGCATAAATTAAGTCCTTCTTTGAGGATGATCACGCCAGATAACGTTTTTTTTTTTTTTCTTACTAACTTAGCACCAGCCTATTAGGTTATTCTCTGAAATGCCAGAAAAGTCTGTCTTTGGCACTTGCAGTACAATTTCCTCCCCTCCAGATGATGGTTGAATCACTGTCTTATAAACCAGATACACTTCTCTCCAGAAACTGAAAAATAAATAAATAAATAAAGGGAAATCAGCCCAGCCCAGCTGAATTTCATCCTTGGATGGATGGCTGGATGTCCTTCAGAAGGTTTCCCTTCTGGTAAAGATTATTGGGAGACTGGTTTGTTAAAGAGTTTTTAATCACAATGATGAAAGGAGAATTGGTGGTTTTCAGCTGCTTTTTGGGGAAACAAACCTTGTATTTCCCACACCAATTGTAATTGAATTTGTGAGGTGGGCTCAGTTCCAGCCTTAGACAGTGCATTGGGAAGCATCTAGTATCACTTCGCTCCCCTCTCTTAAAGACCAGGACCTGATGACTAGCTGTCTCCCATGCTCTGGCCTCTACCCGTGTTTTATTCTCTAGGGTTAACTGACAGGGGCTGTCTCAGGAACGTGCTCCTGGTATTTCCACCGCGTCCTCTGCCCTGATTCTCTCTCTCCTTTTCTTACTTCAAATCCCTGGATCCTTCTTTCCTTCCTCCATGAAGGGTCACAGGAGGGGCAATGTAATCACCTTCTCTTTCCTGGAGGAGATAATAAGAGCAAGTGACAATAATGACCACCACAGCTGGCTTTGCTGTAGCACACCACAATGGCAAAGTCAGAGAGATTTTGCATTTAATACTTTGTTTAAACAATAAAACAAGCCTATAAGGTTGGCATCTTTGTCTTAGGGAGATGATAGCATTTGTCAAAGTTCACAGAATCTTCTAGTTGGAAAAGTCAGAGCTTGAACCCAGGTTTTCTAATTAACATCCAGTGAACTTCTGACTTCTCAGCTGCCTTCCTAATCACAGGTGCTGGTTCATCCAGAGTGTGCAGAGATACTAAAAGGAAAACCAAGTGAGAGAAGAACCCATTTACTGTAGAAATGAGTATTAGGATAGAAACAGTTATGGAGCCTGAGGCAAAGGTCTGGATACAAAAAATTAGGCAGAAAGATCAGAGCAAAAGCTGACACCAAACCCCAGCCCCTGTGTATAATAAGCTCATTTATTAATCCAACACTTCTTATATCCACTGTTCTTGCCCTTACTGAACCACAAAGCCAGATGATCCTGGGATCTGGTGGGCTTCAGGAGGGCTGTGACCTCAGTTGAAGGAATGGGCTGCTAGAGTGTCTGAAACCTAGAACCAAGCAGGTCATCACTGCCTGCTGAGCCTAGAAATCCAACCATATGGTTCCCTGTAAAATCCTTCATGTGTTCTCAAAGTATGGTCCCTGGATCTCTTGTAACAAAATTACCCAGGGTTTTATTTGTGGTTTTGGTCTGGTTAGTCCACTGAACTCCAGACAGAGGCTGCCAGCAGCATGTTCTAAGCATAGGGTGGGGCTGAGTTTCCAAAAGACAAATATCGGAAAGCACTTTAAAGAACTATGCAGTGACTTAACCTGAAAAGAGAGTCCAGTATGACGGTCAGTCCAGAATAGTGGGGACCAGCAAAAGTGAGGAATGTCAGGTAAGAAGTAGCAAGTGAGAGGTGCTACTCAAAGTGCCACCCACAGACTGGTGCCAGTGTGTAAACTGTTTGTCCGCCATGAGATAAGTATAGAAGTTGAGAGAAAGCATTTAGAAACTTTAACGGCAATTTGACGTTGCTGCAGCATCCAAGTTCATGATCAGTGGACTTTTCCAAAATAGCAGTTTGTGATGGATTAGAAACAAGGAAGTACTGGTATAGGTGAATTCAAGAAACGTCAGCCAGTATACACATCCAGATGTTTATGCACTCCTGACACATGTTTGTACAAGTGGTCTAGGTTTGTCAGAGATGACAAAGGCCAGTTTTTAATCACAAGACCTGGCACATAGTAGGGGCCTAGAAATTATTTAGAAATGAACTTCATAAGAAGGTCATTTTCCTCTTAGTCAGCTATCAACCTGAGTAAGTTTTGTGAAGGGTGACCTGACCTACCAGCCTGAAGTCTGAAGCGCTGCTCCCGCCTGCTTCATTACTTTCCTTTCATTATCTGGCCGTTCTAGGCTGGCTCAGCCTTTGCAGGAGCTGGGGTTCCCCTCCCAGCTACCTGGAGCCTAAGTGGTGTTTAGTAAAGTTTAAACAACCCCATGTAGGGTGGTTGAAAAGCAATCTCCATTTCTTTTGAATAAGAAGAAAGAAAGGACAAAAAGACACCTCCCCCCTTTCCTCCACTTGCTCATTAAGATTCCGGGTTACAGCAGTGATCCTGGCCACTCTAATTGGATCCGTGTGCACACAGGTCTGCGTGGCTCCATTGAACACTGACATTTCTAACTAACTGACCTTTTCAGGACCACTGGTACTCCCATAATGAGTGTGCAGCAGCATTGTGTGGACACAATACACAGACTTCACGGTGCCCAAAGAATGCAGGATTGAAAACTATTCAGAATTCCCAGTCTCGAGTTAGCAAAATGAGAAAATTGGGTCCCAGCATTCATCAGTGTGTTATTTTACAAGTATCGATTTCAATGCCCTTTCATTTCTTTCAGAAAAAAAAGAAAATGTTGTATTATAGAGGTCTAAATTAACTTTTGTTCTGTTATTTTTCCCCTGTACCTATAAAAAGGTCAGATGCATTCATAAGGCTGAGATAGATTTGCTGGATATAAGCACTGAGATAGCAATCAACCTTCAGATAACCTTTAAGGAGACATCAGCTCTTCCATGAACAATAATTGATATACTCATTAAGGCCTGGAAATTCTTCAGGACTCACCTAAAGGAGAACAGTTATAGGGCCAATGGCAAAAATATATTGTTTAGAACAATGAGATAATGACTCAGATATTTGAAATTGTTGTGATCCATTCAGTTTCGCTGGGACAGGAAGGGGACTTCAGAAGGAAGCTAACAAGATGGGAAAGGAGAGCAGTGGATTTCACGCTGCCCAGCAGGGACAATGTAGGCTGGACCCAGACAGGATAGGATGTGATTTCTGAGTGTCTCCTGGGTCCATAGGGGAAAATTAGGATCTTTTTCTCTGTGTAAATGCAGAAGGAGCATGATGGATTTATCAGGGCCACCTTCTTCCCTCTGAGAAAGAGGGCATGGAGTAGGAAGTAGCTACGAGTGGCACCTTTTCTGAGACAGTGCCAGCAGTGAGTGGATGAATGGCCCTTGCTCTGTGTCCCTTTGAGAATTATACACTTTTCCATTAATGTATCCAGTTCTAGCATTAGGCCACCAAAAGACTATGTTCCACAAGTATTTATGAGAACAGCCCATGTAACCACGTTCTGTGCTTGATACTGAGAAGAATCTAAAAGATCGTCTAATTTCATTTCTATTGAATTCAGGCCAGTAAGTATTCTGTAAACATTTATTTTGTGTCAAGAACTAGGTATAAGAAGACAAATAAGACACAATCTCTACGCTGAAGGCATTTACAGTCCAGAACTCCCTGCATTTACTTTGAAGATGAGTGTCAAGGGTCTCCCTCACGCGAAGTACTTTACTGTGCTAGGTACTGTTTATTTTATAATTAGCTAATCATCATTACATTGCCATCCTGTGATTGTAAATATTAGTACCCCATTTTGAAGAAGAAGCCGCTAAAGTTTAGACAGGTTGCAACCGCACTCAGAATCACACAGGTTGTAAGCGGCTAAGCATGCTGGCTCCAAAGTCTGGGCTTTTTGCTTCCTTTCTTTACGGAAGGGTCCTCTGACCTCGATTTACCTACTCACACAGGAGTGGAAAATTTTGGGTAGAGTAAGTCTTTTTACTGGATAACTTGCCTGTGCAACAACTTAACTACATCTCACAATTATGAGAAAAACATGGCACCATAATTGGTGTGCTCATTTAGTCTGGGCAATTCTTTAGGCCTAATCAAAAGAAAGTAGTTGTAGAGTATATTATCTAGTTCAGGAGTAAAAAAGAAAAAAATACATGACACAAGGACCAACAATCACTTATCTCCTGTACCACAATATCACTAAATCATGAAGCTTTTCTGCTCAGCCTGGATTCAGTTTCCAAATCTTTCTATAGGGTACTCTAGCCAGTCACTAATCAAACACTGACTGATATCTGCATGTCAGATGAAACCTACTTACCATACTTGAACTAGACTAACTGCTTCACTTGGCATGTGAAGAAACTAGGCCCAGAATGGAGAGAGGACTTGCCTAAGGCCTTGAAGTGAATGAGTGGCAGTTAAGGGAGTTACAGATCCCAGCACTTATACGAGGGATATCCAAGGTCTAAAACCTGAGACCGAGCGTCAAGATCAGTGGGGCTGTAGGCAGGACTTAGTACTTGCTTCCTCTGATCTGTACCTGCTATTTGTATCCTACCACCCACCGTTCATTTGACCTACAAATTTATTGAGTACTTACCAATGCCAGCATTGGGGAGACTCAAAATTATCCAGGTATAGCAGGCTACTTTTTTAAAAAGCGGAAATGGTATCTTCTTTTACAATCCAAAGTTTGGTCTAAATACTGTTTTGGGGGCCTGGGATCCTCTCTGGTATCTCCCAGGTTGTGGATCTCACACTACTGATAACCAAAGAAGTTTATACCCCTGCAACCAATACTCCCAAGGATATGGGACAGAACAGGCCTGTACCATCCTGGGCCTCCTAACACGTTGGCTTCCATGAGACCAAATACTCCAGGCTATGCAGTAGAAGCAATGGTAACAATAATAAGCAACACTTACTGAGTGCCTACTTCATGCCAGGTACTGTTCTAATTACTTTTGATATATTAATTCACTTCACAAAAGCTTTTATGAGTAGATACCATAATTATTACCATTTAACAGATGAATGAACTGAACCACAGAGAGGGCAAGTAACTTGCGCAAGGTTTCATGGCTAGTAAGTAGCAAAGGTGGGATTTGATCCCAGGCAGCTCCAGAGCCTACTCTTAACCACCATGCTCCACTGTCTCTCATGTAGTTGCTCTTTACCTAAGAATCAGGAAAATCTCAAAAGCTTATTTATTGTAGGGGGAATAAAGGGTGCAATGCTGACTGACTCAGCTACTCCTTACATCTCCTGTAGGAGGTGGGAGGTAGAGGATTCCATACTTAGGTTTTCACAAAGAGGGGGCTCAACCCCTCATGGACTTTACTTCAACTTCCTTATATTCTCTGATTCCCACTCGGGCGGGCACCTTTTTCATTCTCTCAGCCTGGTGACCACACCCTATTCCTTCAAACCAAATCTGCTGCTCCCACTGGAGGTGGACAGCACACCGCGTGCTGTCCGTCAGGCTTCAGTCCGATGGTTCCTGCTGTTCATGTTTGCTCAGTCCTTCCAGGCTCTGGAGGCAGACTGGGCCCTAGGTCAGTGAATAAAGGTCAGTGCAAGTCACTACTCCAGTTGGAGCCATGGAAGCTATGAATTATATGAACTAGGCATCCTCACAGTGAGATGACATAGCCTTATCCCCAATCTAAGAAAGGTTATTTCTTTTATCAGCATAGTTTTGGCCTTACTCTTTAGGACTGATCAACCACTCTCTGCACTATTGTTCTGAGAAATATTTAGGTCCTTCTGCCTCTTCTAGGGACTGGTCCTAACACAAGAAAAAACACATTAGCTATCAGGGTTTACATCTTTACTACCTATGAAGAATCTCATGCACTAGCTCTGATGTGTTTGTTTGCTTACCACGAGATTGTTTGTTTGTTTTAGTCCAAGTCCCCTTCTTATAGGAGCACAGCAGGAGGAGGGTACTAATGGGGAAAGGGATCATAAAGTGCCGGTTTATCCTACCACACAGAGGTGAAATGGACATGTCCCTGCCTGCCTCAAGAAGAGTGCAAGCCATGTGAGGTACAAATGAGTAAATGCGTATAGTATGATAAAGGGGACAATTAAATAACAGGTACAGTGGAGGCAAAGAGACGAGGTATCAACTCTTTTTGAAGGCAGGCAGAGAAAGCTTCAAGAGGAGAAAATATCAGTTAGGTCTTAAAGGATGCAGAGGAATTCACAACATAGGCGAAAGCAAGGGCAGGAGGAGTGATCGGAGGGTTTTCTAAGCAAAGAGGACAGCATATGCAAAGAGAGACAGAGGCACACTGAAAATGGCTGGGGTAATAGAGTATTTATCAATCTTTGTCTTTCTGATATAGAGAGACCAACATGAGAGATCAGTTTGTATATGAGTTTCAAGAAGAAGGGAGTGATCACTAGTGTCAAATGAAATAAGATTTTTTTTAAAAAGTGTCCATCGATTTAAACCACAAAAAAGTCACTGTGGAGTGCATTAGGGATGGGGATGGGGGGGGTAGGTACCAGCTTGCAATGAGTTGAGAAGTGAAGAGGGAGATATTGCAAGTGTACACTCTACTCTCATAATGCTTGGCTGGGAAAGAAAGGAAAGAAGAGATGAAGGACTGAAGGGTAGCTTGTTTTTTAAGTGAAGAGGGATTTGAACATGTTGATTGCTTGTGGAGTAGGACTTGGAGACAGCAGAGAAGGAGAAGGAGAAGTTGAGGATCCTGCAGCAAGAGGGCATAAGGGCAGAGCTAGGGCCCTGAGAGACTGAAGGAGGTGGAAGCCAGATGACAGGATTCACCATAAATGGGTAGACAACCTGACAGAGATCAGCATGGCCAGTGTGTATGGCAGAAGGAAGAGAACTGTGAGCTCTGCAGCTCAGGGATAATTTAACCTTCCTCAATAGGTCAGTTATGAGGACTACATGCATTAATACTGTAAGTGTGTGCATGACTTCTAAAGAATAATATTCAGTATATGTTCCCCAAAAATGAGGTTCAGGAAGAAGCAGAAGATAATGCTGAGTCATAATTTGACACGTTGGATCTGCCCAGTCTAATATGAGAAAAAAGGGCGTAGTACAGAGAGTTCCAGCTCTACTATTAACTTGCTAGGACTCAAGACAAGTCGCTTCACCTCTTACTCTCAGTTTTCTTATCTGTAAAATGAGGTTTATTAGATCCTTTCAGAGTGTCTTTTAGACTAAAACATCCTATGAATTTATGCTTCTATGAAAATCAGAATTTGGAATTTCAGCTTCTGCTTTGTGTGTGAGTGTGTGTGTGTGCACATGCACACTCGCACAATAAAATTTTATACGGGCACTGAAACTTGAATATTATGTAGTTTTACATGTCACAAAATATTATTCTTCTTTTGATTATTTTTCAACCATTAAAAATATAAAAACTATTTTAGCTTATGGGCCATGTAAAAACAGGAGGCAGCAGGCCAGATTTAGCTTGAGGACGATACGTTCCCTATTCATGAGTCTCAAAAGGCTGTCTTTAAATCTGATTTCTATTAGGAGCAAAAAGAAGATCTTTTCAACTTAATTTAAAGCCTCCATTTTAAGACATTTTAGATTAAAACACTAGTCTTAGAAATGTGTATAAACGACAGGTATAAGCAAAATATCACCTCATTAGGAAAATTTTGGAAATCATAAAAATTTTAAAAATCACCCATGGTTCTACAGCCCTACTCAAACACTGTTGTCCCAACATAAGGTAATTTTATTAGACATTAAAGTTCTTCTTTCTGAGGTACCCCTGCCCTGGGCAGTTGAGGGTTTTATTTTATTTAACTATTTTTAATTGCACAGTTTAATAGTGTTAAGTATATTGGCATTGGTGTGAAACAGATCTCCAGAACTTTTTCATCTTGCAAATCTGAAACACTATACCCATTAAACAACTTCCATTTTCCCCTTCCCCTTCAACCCCTGCTAATCACCATTCTACTTTCTGTTTCTTTGAATTTGACTACTTTAGCTAATTCAGGTAAATGGAGTCACAAAGTATTTGTCTTTTTGTTAACTGGCTTATCTCACATAGCGTAATGTCCTAAAGGTCCATGCACGTTGTAATATGTGACAGGATTTCTTTCCTTGTAAGGCTGAATAATATTCCATTGTATGTATACACCATATTTTGTTTATCTGTTCATCCATCAATGGACATTAGAGGTATTCCCATCTCTTGGCTATTGTGAATAGTGATGTTATGAACATGGGTGTGCAAATATCTCTTTGAGACCCAGCTTTTAGTTCTTTTGGATATATGCCCAGAAATTGGATTGCTAGATCATATGGTAGTTCTATTTTTAATTTTTGAGGAACCTCCATTCCACTTTGTTTTATGGTTCTGTTTCCTTCCTCCTGAAAGCTCTGGCAGAAAATGATTCCACTTTTTCTTCTCTTTCTTATGTCTTTTGACAAATCAGATTTGTGACTGCTCATAGCTTTCCTTAGAGGGTCAGTAATCCATGGGAAGACTTTAGCACTCACAGGAGAAGACCTGGGCTAGCCATGATAATCAGAAACCTGAATGAAAGTCCTGATCAATGTTAATTCTGTTAGTTTTAATTTCATTTTTCACTCTGACTTTAGTTTTTGAAAACAGTGCACTGAGGACAATGGGACAATGACTTGATGAGGTCATCCTCAGTGAAATGCACTCATCTACCTTCCCCCAGGAAAAGAAAAAAAATAAAGGATTGCAAATTATGGGATTGCAGGAATGATGGGAAATGGGGTGGTGAAGTGCGGGGAGTGCAGGCTGGTGGGGAGAGGGTTTGAGCTAGGAAATTGAAACCTTGAATGCAGAAAAAGATGTAAATGCTGTTTCCTAGAGTTTATAGCTCCCAGATGCCTCCTCTAATTGCATAGCTAACCCTGAGTTTATTAAGTTATTTTCCAGAGTCAAACTCATTTGTATACCTGTCAGAATATAAACTGAATTTAAAAAGAAAGGTCCTTGGATTAAAATTCAGAGATGATAAACAAATTCATTTAGAATGTAAGATTTGCATGTCATTTGCATGTGCCCAAATGCAATTACATGTGCTCTGTAAATATGCATTTCCCATTTATTTGTCATGATAGAACAGTATGGAAGAAATTAATTGCCACAGATTTTTTAAAAAATATTTAAAGAAAAAAATGATGGCTCTTAAAATAGACTCTGCTAGTGCATGATTCAATGTGCAGAAACTGGCAAGAAGAGATAAGGATCCTTCGAAAACCATAAATTCCCACTGCAACATCTGTAGTAGTTCAAATCGCACGGTTTACGGAGGCCCCTTTTGCCTTCTCCATGGGTGTTACCATAGTGTTCTGTAGATTTATCGCTGGCTCAGTGCAAGGACAGTTTTACTAGCAAAGCTTTTAAAAGGGGAGGGTTTTTTTCTCTTTGAAAGTTCAGGATTGAATTGAAATGAAATAGCTGCTCTAGCTTTAGAAAGTTCCAGACGAGTCAGAGTCTCCCATATATCTCCACACTGTCTACAACCTGCTCCTTTTCTCTCAGTTTTTACATTTTGTAATGAGAGATAGCTTGAATAATAAAGATACTATCCCTGGATTAAAAATACACTTTAGAATTGGGAGGCCTATTAGATGTTAATGCCAATATAAGAAAGCTTTTTATTTTATTTAATATTTTAAATTAACATGCAGTTAAATTGACATTTTTGTGTATAGCTCTTTGAATTTTAACACAGTTATATATCTGTGTATCTGCCACCACAATTGGGATACAGAACAGTTCTATCACCCCAAAAGACTCCTTTGTCACACCCTTCCCCCCCAACCTCTAGCAAACAATGATCTGTTCTCCATCACTAATAGTTTTGTCTGCTCAAGAATGGCGTGAAAATGGAATCATATAATAGGTAACCTTTTGAGACTGGCATCTTTCACTTAGCGTAATGCTATTGTGATTTCATCTGAGCTATGTGTATCAGTAGTTCATTTTTTTTCATTGCTGAGTACTATTTAATTATACAGAATACCACAGTTTGTTTATACTATGCTCACCATTGAAGGACATTTGGATTGTTTCCAGCTTGGACAAGTATAAACAGAGAGGCTATGAACATTCACGTACAGGTTTTATGTGGACATAGTTTTCATTTCTCTAGGTAAATACCTAACAGTGGGATTGCTGGGTCATGTGATAACCATGTTTAATATTCTAAGGAACTATACCAGTTTGCATTCTGACCAGCAATCTATGAGGATTCCAAGTGCTCTGCTTCCTGACCAGTACTTGAAATTGTCAGTATTTTTAAAAATTTTAGCCAATCTAATAAATCTGTAGTAATAGCTTATTGTGCTTTTAATTTGCATTCCCTAATATCTAAAGATGCTGAGCAAGGAAAAGCTTCTGGTATATAGATAATGTATGAATTTGATTCTTAAGCTCCTACACTGTGTTAGTATCCTACATGCATGTTAACTCATTTAAACTTCACCATCTTGTGAGGCAGTTATTAATTATTCCCTTTTAAAGGTTGAGGAAACTGAGGCCAGAAGAGGTTAACTTCTTTATCCTCTCAGTAAACAGTTACAGAGTATATACTGTGTGCCAATTGCTCAGCCAGGAGCTGGACACACAGAGGTGTCTCTGCCTCTGGCAGTCTTATAGTTTAGTAAGAAAGATGCACACATATAAACAAAGAAGTGTTCTGTGTGGATAGGACATAAGAGTAGAGTGAGGGGCAAGCCAGGAGATGAGCTTTGTCATGGTTCTGAAATGTCCTAGTGAAAATATGAGAACCAAGAGGCCACAGGTAACATTAACCTGTGGAGGAGTCTGGACTCAAAACTGCCATCAGATTCTTTTCTTCATCTGTGAAGCTGGGAAGCTACAAAACACATTCACGATCTGTCCACTTCTCTCTCCTGGATCAGTAGAGAGCAGCCATATGCCCTCAGCAGGAGTAGAGACCATCTCCTTCTCCTGATCCCAGCCTTGGACTGGGAGGGCTAGCAGTTGACAAGTGGGAAATGGAGCAAGTGTAGGACTCCCATTCTAATACGCGAAGGCCCAGAAGCCTCCCCGCCATATACCTACTCAGTGTCTATTAATAATTATTAAGAGTTATATGCCCCATCTCAACTGAGCACCCCTCACCTACCACATGCCAGGCTGTTACTTTGAGCAGAGACGTATGGTGCACTGGGAAGAACACTGTATGTGGACTTAGAAGTCTTGAATTCAAGTTTTGTTTCAGTCATTTCCCATCTTTGTTCTTTCCTGGGCCTCAGCTGCTCACATGCATAGATAAAGAGGTTAAAAAATGTCCTTCAACCAACATCTGAATTCATCAGCAACTCCTGTCTATTCTACTCCCAAAGTATATTTTGTATTTACCTGTTGCTTTTAATCTCTACCATGTTTCTCTTTCAGCCACCAATCCCTCTCTTACCTGGACTACGTTAATAGCCTACTGCTTGGTCTGCCAGTTTTACCTCTTGCCACCATATGGTCTATTATCGACAGGTCAGCCAGTGACCTTTTAAGATGTAGAATCAGTTCATATCACACTCCTGATTAAAATTCTTTAATCGCTTCCCATCACTCAAAATCCAATGTCCTTACCATGGTCCACAGAGCTCCCATGGTTTGTGTTTTTGTATCTCTCCCACCTCCTCTCGTATCACTGTCTCTGTCTCACTCATTATGCTCCAGCCAAACTGTTGTCCACTTCATTTCTCGGATAAGTCGACCTTTTCTCATAACTGGTCTCTGTGATACCGTTCTTTCTGTTTGTAATGCCACCTTTCCCAGAATGTTTTCTGACTATTCTATTGAAAATTGCCTTCTCTGTTTACTTGCTGACTCACCACCCTACTAATTTTTCTTCATAAAACTTACTATAAACAATAATTATTTTATTACATTTATTATATGTCATTATATACTATATTATATACTATATATTATTGTATATTTTATTATTATATATTTTATTATCTTTTAACCCCAATGAGAAGAAAAACCTTGCCTATTACAAATTTATACTGGCACACTGTAGGTGTTTGATAAACATTTGTCAAATAAATGAATATCTAAAGTCTCTTTAAGCACTGGCATTTCTTCTCTCCTGAGCTCATTCTACTCATTTCTGTGAACTGGTGTACCTCCCAAGGTTGTTGTGTCAAATGAGATAAGGCATATTAAGACACTACATGAAGTTAAGAAATTATTATGAGTATCATCGTCATTATCATCATCCAAGATATTTCCCCATCTGACACTGACTTTTTTGTTATTGATTTTTTTGGTCTCTAGGGGAATCTTCCAACGAGAGATTCTTTTTCTTTTCTTTTGTGCAGTAGACACCTGGCAATGCCTGGTTCATAGCCTGATTCAAGGTGTCACAACTATTTCTCATCAAGCTACAAGCTTGGTTATCATTCCAGCAAGTACATTTTCAGAAAGGATAGTCTTAGACATTTGAGGGAGAGAGGAGAAATGAATTAAGATCACAGAATTATTGAACCACAGAATGTTAGCACTGGAAGATCTCTGAAAGATTCTCTCATCTTATGGTTTGCAGATTCCTACCATTTCTTGGAGGAGACTTGGGGGCTACCCTGGTGGGTGAAGGGGGTGCTGAGGCACCAAATTTTACAGAATGTTTTAGCAGAACCAGGACAGGTGTCTGCATTGCCTGTTCTTTACCCCTGTTCTCACTGTTACTTCTCCTAAAGATCTAAATTCATCCACTTGTCAGCATATCCACTGCCACCAACCTGATCCAAAATGTCATGGTCTTTCATCTGAACTACCTAACTGGTAGTTAGTAATACTGGTAGTTGGTAATAGCCTCCTAACTGGTCTCTCTGAACTCACTTGTCAAACAGCACATATGATCCTTCCAGCACCCCACTTCTTCTATCTCCACTGACTTAAAACTTTTCAGCTTTTCCAAGACTTTTGGGATAATCTCTCCAGCATTATCTCACATCCCTCCCCTGCCCCAACATTCTTTCCACAGTGGTTTCTTTCAATTTCTGGAACCTACATATTCCCTCTATATTATAAGATTTTTGGACGTATTTTGCCCTCTGCTGCCTATGTTTTGTGTTCTTTTAGGTGATGGTCAGTCAGGTGAAGCCACACAAGGGGACACAGGAGAAGGGCAAGAAAATAAATTTTATTATACTCACAGGTCCTAGAGAGACAGAGTCACCACATGCCAAGAGGGGGTCATGCTAAGAGAGGCAATGCTAACAAAGTAGGCTCAACCAAGCTGGTGGAGAGCAGAGAGAGACTGGGCAAGTGCTTTTATTGGGGGTCAGGATGGAGTACACAAGAAAAGATGTGAGGGAATGTTATAGGTGCATTTGGATGTTATTAGGTCATGGTCAGGGGACGGTAGGAAGGGGAACTTGCCTCAGGGGCCAAACTTATCATACTGGCGAACCGGTTACCTGGTCAGGGGGCCCACAAGCTGTGGGGATACTGAGGCAGCAGGAAAATGTGAAGTTTCAAAACTTACAGTACAGCCTCTCACTTATATATGGAATCTAAATAATAAAACGAATGCATATCACAAAACAGAAACAGATATAGAGAACAAACTAGTAGCTACTAGTGGGGAGAGGGAAGGAAGAGGTGCAAGACAGGGGTAGAGGATTAAGAGATACAAACTGCTATGTTTAAATAAGATAAGCAAGAAGAATATATTGTACAGCACAGGGACATACAGCCATTATTTTGTAATAAATTTATTTTTTTTAATTTTATTTTTTTAACATCTTTATTGGAGTATAATTGCTTAAAAATGGTGTGTTAGTTTCTGCTGTATAACAAAGTGAATCACCTATACATATACATACATCCCCATAACTCCTCCTTCTTGCATCTTCCTCCCACCCTCCCTATCCCACCCCTCTAGGTGGTCACAAAGCACCGAGCTTATCTCCTTGTGCTATTGAACTACTTCCCACTAGCTATCTATTTTACATTTGGTAGTGTATATAAGTCCATGCCACTCTCTCACTTGGTCTCAGCTTTCCCTTCCCGCTCCCCGTGTCCTCAAGTTCATACTCTACATCTGCATCTTTATTCCTGTCCTGCCCCTAGGTTCTTCATAACCATTTTTTTTGATTCCATATATATGTGTTAGCATGTGCTATTTTTTTTCTCTTTCTGACTTACTTCAGTCTGTATGACAGTCTCTAGGTCCACCCACCTCACTACAAATAACTCAATTTCATTTCTTTTTATGGCTGAGTGATATTCCATTGCATATATGTGCCACATCTTTATCCATTCATCTGTCAGCGGACACTTAGGTTGCTTCCATGTCCTGGCTATTGTAAATAGAGCTGCAGAAAATATTGTGGTACATGACTCTTTTTGAATTATGGTTTTCTCATACTATATGCCCAGTAGTGTGATTGCAGGGTCGTATGGTTGTTCTATTTTTAGTTTTTTAAGAAACGTCCATACTGTTCTCCATAGTGGTGGTATCAATTTACATTCTCACCAACAGTGCAGGAGGGTTCCCTTTTCTCCACACCCTCTCCAGCACTAATTGGTTGTAGATTTTATGATGATGGTCGTTCTGAGTGGTGTGAGGTGATACCTCATGGTAGTTTTGATTTGCATTTCTCTAATGATGAGTGATATGGAGAATTCTTTCATGTGTTTGTTGGCAATCTGTATATCTTCTTTGGAGAAATGTCTATTTAGGTCTTCTGCCCATTTATGGATTGGGTTGTTTGTTTTTTCTGATATTGAGCTGCATAAGCTGCTTGTAAATTTTGAAGATTAATCCTTTGTCAGTTATTTCATTTGCAAACATTTTCTCCCATTCTGAGGGTTGTCTTTTCGTCTTGTTCATGGTTTCCTTTGCTGTGCAAAAGCTTTTAATTTTCATTAGGTCCCATTTGTTTATTTCTGTTTTTATTTCCATTTCTCTAGGAGGTGGGTCAAAAAGGATCTTGCTGTGATTTATGTCATAGAGTGTTCTGCCTATGTTTTCCTCTCAGAGTTTTATAGTGTCTGGCCTTACATTTAGGTCTGTAATCCATTTGGAGTTCATTTTTGTGTATGGTGTTACGAAGTGTTCTAATTTCATTCTTTTACATGTAGCTGTCCAGTTTTCCCAGCACCACTTATTGAAGAGGCTGTCTTTTCTCCATTGTATATTCTTGCCTCCTTTATCAAAAATAAGGTGACCATATGTGCGTGGGTTTATCTCTGGGCTTTCTATCCTGTTCCATTGATCTATATTTCTGTTTTTGTGCCAGCACCATTCTGTCTTGATTACTGTAGCTTTGTAGTATAGTCTGAAGTCAGGGAGCCTGATTCCTCCAGCTCCATTTTTCTTTCTCAAGATTGCTTTGGCTATTCGGGGTCTTTTGTGTTTCCGTACAAATTGTGAAATTTTTTGCTTTAGTTCTGTGAAAACTGAAATTGGTAGTTTGATAGGGATTGCATTGAACCTGTAGATTGCTTTGGGTAGTATAGTCATTTTCACAATATCGAGTTTTCCAATCCAAGAACATGGTATATCTCTCCATCTGTTTGTATCATCTTTAATTTCTTTCATCAGTGTCTTATAGTTTTCTGCATACAGGTCTTTTGTCTCCTTAGGTAGGTTTATTCATAGGTATTTTATTCTTCTTGTTGCAGTGGTAAATGGGAGTGTTTCCTTAATTTCTCTTTCAGATTTTTCATCATTAGTGTATAGGAATGCAAGAGGTTTCTGTGCATTAATTTTGTATCCTGAAACTTCACCGAATTCATTGATGAGCTCTAGTCGTTTTCTGGTGGCATGTTTAGGATTCTCTATGGATAGTATCATGTCATCTGCAAATTATGACAGCTTTACTTCCTCTTTTCTGATTTGGATTCCTTGTATATCTTTTTCTTCTCTGATTGCTGTGGCTGAAACTTCCAAAACTATGTTGAATAATAGTGGTGAGAGTGGGCACCCTTGTCTTCTTCCTAATCGCAGTGGAAATGGTTTCAGTTTTTCACCTTTCAGAACGATGTTGGATGTGTGTTTGTAATAATATATGGCCTTTATTATGTTGAGGTAAGTTCCCTCTATGCCTACTTTCTGGAGGGTTTTTATCATAAATGGGTGTTGAATTTTGTTGAAAGATTTTTCTGCATCTCTTGAGAAGATCATATGGTTTTTCTCCCTCAATTTGTTAATATGGTGTATCACATTGATTGATTTGCATATATTGAAGAATCCTTGCATCCCTGGGATAAATCCCACTTGATCATGGTATATGATCCTTTAAATGTGCTGTTGGATTCTATTTGCTAGTATTTTGTTGAGGATTTTTGCATCTATGTTCATCAATGATATTGACCTGTAGTTTTCTTTCTTTGTGACATCTTTGTCTGGTTTTGGTATCAGGGTGATGGTGGCCTCATACAATGTGGTTGGGAGTATTCCTCCCTCTGATATATTTTGGAAGAGGTTGAGAAGGATAGGTGTTAGCTCTTCTCTAAATGTTTGATAGAATTAGCCTGTGAAGCCATCTGGTCCTGGGCTTTTGTTTGTTGGAAGATTTTGAATCACAGTCTCAATTTCAGCACTTGTGATTGGTCTGCTTATATTTTCTATTTCTTCCTGGTTCAGTCTCAGAAAGTTATGCTTTTCTAAGAATTTGTCCATTTCTTCCAGGTTGTCTATTTTATTGGCATATAGTTGCTTGTAGTACTCTCTCATGATCCTTTGTATTTCTGCAGTGTCAGTTGTTGCTTCTCCTTTTTAGTTTCTAATTCTATTGATTTGAGTCTTCTCCCTTTTTTTCTTGATGAGTCTGGCTAATGGTTTATCAAGTTTGTTTATCTTCCCAAGGAACCAGCTTTTAGTTTTATTGATCTTTGCTATGTTTCCTTCATTTCTTTTTCATTTATTTCTGATCTGATCTTCATGATTTCTTTCCTTTTTGCTAACTTTGGGGGTTTTTGTTCTTTTTTCTCTAATTGCTTTAGGTGTAAGGTTAGGCTGTTTATTGGAGATGTTTCTTATTTCTTGAGGTAGGATGGTACTGCTATAAACTTCCCTCTTAGAACTGCTTTTGCTGCATCCCATAGGTTTTGGGTCGTTGTGTTTTCACTGTCATTTGTTTCTAGGTATCTTTTGATTTTCTTTTTGATTTCTTCAGGGATCTCTTGGTTATTTAGAGTGTATTGTTTAGCCTCCCTGTGTTTGTTTTTTTTACAGATTTTTTCCTGTATTTGGTATCTAGTCTCGTAGCACTGTGGCTGGAAAAGATACTTGTTAAGACTTCAATTTTCTTAAATTTACCAAAGCTTGATTTGTGACCCAAGATATGATCTATGCTGGAGAATGTTCCATGAGTACTTGAGAAGAAAGTGTATTCTGTTGTGTTTGTATGGAATGTCCTATAAATATCAATTAAGTCCATCTTGTTTAATATATCATTTAAAGTTTGTGTTTCCTTATTTATTTTTATTTTGGATGATCTGTCCATTGGTGAATGTGGAGTGTTAAAGTCCCCTACTATGATTGTGTTACTGTCGATTTCCCCTTTTATGGCTGTTAGCATTTTCCTTATATATTGAGGTGCTCCTATGTTGGGTGCATAATATTTACAGTTGTTATATCTTCTTGGATTGATCCGTTGATCAATATGTTGTGTCCTTCTTTGTCTCTTGTAATAGTCTTTATTTTAAAGTCTGTTTTGTCTGATATGAGATTTGCTACTCCAGCTTTCTTTTGATTTCCATTTGCATGGAATATCTTTTTCCATCCCCTCACTTTCAGTCTGTATGTGTCCCTAGTTCTGAAGTGGGTCTCTTGTAGACAGCATATATATGGGTCTTGTTTTTGTATCCATTCAGCCAATCTGTGTCTTTTGGTGGGAGTGTTTAGTCCATTTACATTTAAGGTAATTATTGATATGTATGTTCCTATTCCCATTTTCTAAATTGTTTTGGGTTCGTTATTGTAGGTCTTTTCCTTCTCTTGTGTTTCCTGCCTATAGGAGTTCCTTTTGCATTTATTGTAGAGCTGGTTTTGTGGTGCTGAATTCTCTTAGCTTTTGCTTCTCTGTAAAGGTTTTAATTTCTCTGTCGAATCTGAATGATATCCTTGCTGGGTAGAGTAATCTTTGTTGTTGGTTTTTCCCTGTCGTCACTTTAAATATGTCCTGCCACACCCTTGTGGCTTACTGAGTTTCTGCTGAAAGATCAGTTGTTAACCTTATGGGGATTCCCTTGTACGTTATTTATTGCTTTTCCCTTACTGCTTTTAATATTTTTTTCTTTTTATTTAAGTTTTGATATTTTGATTAATATGTGTCTTCACATGTTTATCCTTTATGGGACTCTCTGTACTTCCTGGACTTGATTGACTGTTTCCTTTCCCATATTAGGGAAGTTTTCAAGTATAATCTCTTCAAATATTTTCTCAGTCCCTTTCTCTTTCTCTTGCTCTTCTGGGACCCTATAATTCAAATGTTGGTGCATTTCATGTTGTCCCAGAGGTCTCTGAGACTGTCCTGAATTCTCTTCATTCTTTTTGCTTTATTCTGCTCTGCAGTATTTATTTCCATTATTTTATCTTCCAGGTCACTTATCCACTCTTCTGCCTCTGTTATTCCGCTATTGATTCCTTCCAGAGAATTTTTAATTGCATTTATTGTATTGTTCATCATTTTTTGTTTGCTCTTTAGTTCTTCCATGTCCTTGTTAAACATTTCTTGTATTTTCTCTATTGTATTTCCAAGATTTTGAATCATCTTTACTATCATTACTCTGAATTCTTTTTCAGGTAGACCATTTCCTCTTCATTTGTTTTGTCTGGTGGGTTTTTACATTCCTCCTTCATCTGCTGTTTGTTTCTCTGTCGTCTCATTTTGCTTAACTTACTGTGTTTAGTGTGTCTCCTTTTCGCAGGCTGTAGGTTCGTAGTTCCCATTGTTTTTGGTGTCTGCCCCCAGTGGCTAAGGTTGGTTCAGTGGGTTTTGTAGGCTTCCTGGTGGAGGGGACTAGTGCCTGTGTTGTGCATGCGGCTGGATCTTGTCTTTCTGGTGGGCAGGACTGCATCTGGTGCTGTGTTTTGGGGTGTATGTGAACTTATTATGACTTTAGGCCGCCTCTCTGCTAATGGGTGGGTTTGTGTTCCTGTCTTGCTAGTTGTTTGGCACAGGGTGTCCAGCACTGTAGCTTGCTAGTCGTTGAGTGGAGCTGGGTCTTAACATTGAGATGGAGATCTCTGGGAGACGTTTTGCCGTTTGATATTATGTGGAGCTGGGAGGTCTCCAGTGGACCAATGTCCTGAACTCAGCTTTACCACCTCAGAGGCACAGGCCTAACACCCGGCTGGAGCACCAAGACCCTGTCAGCCACATGGCTCAGAAGAAAAGGGAGAAAAGAAAGAAAGAAAGAAAGTAAGAGAGAGAGAGAGAGAGAGAGAGAAAGAAAGAAAAGAAAGAAAGAAGGAAGGAGGAAGGAAAGAAAGAAAGAAAGAAAAGAAAAGAATTAAAATAAATAATAAAAAATAATTATTAAAAATTAAGAAAATTTAAAAGTAATAAAAAAAGAAAGAAGAGAGAAACCAAACCAAAAAACAAATCCACCAGTGTTAACAAGTGCTAAAATCTATACTAAAACAACAAAAAACGGACATGCAGAGCCCTAGGACAAATGGTAAAAGCAAAGCTATACAGACAAAATCACACAAAGAAGCATACACATACACACTCACAAAAAGAGAGAAAGGAAAAAAAAAATATATATGTATATTGTTGCTCCCAAAATCCACCTCCTCACTTTGGGATGATTCATTGTCTATTCAGGTATTCCAACGATGCAGGGTACATGAAGTTGATTGTGGAGATTTAATCTGCTGCTCCTGAGGCTGCAGGGAGAAATTTCCCTTTCTCTTTGTTCGCACAGCTCCCGGGGTTCAGCTTTGGATTTGGACCCGCCTGTGTGTGTAGGTCGCCTGAGGGTGTCTGCTCTTCGCTCAGACAGGACGGGGTTAAAGGAGCAGCTGATTCGGGGGCTCTGGCTCACTCAGGCCGGGGGGGAGGGTGGGTTACGGAATGCGGGGCAAGCCTGTGGCGGCAGAGGCCAGTGTGACGTTGCAGCAGCCTGAAGTGCGCCGTGTGTTCTCCTGGGGAAGTTGTCCCTGGATCACAGGACCCTGGCAGTGGCGGGTTGCACAGCTTCCCGGGAGGGGAGGTGTGGACAGTGACCTGTGCTCGCACACAGGCTTCTTGGTGGCGGCAGCAGCAGCCTTGGCGTCTCATGCCCGTCTCTGGTGTCCGCACTGATAGCCGTGGCTCGCGCCTGTCTCTGGAGCCCGTTTAGATGGTGCTCTGAATCCCCACTCCTCGCGCTCCCTGAAACAATGGTCTTTTGCCTCTTAGGCAAGTCCAGACTTTCTCCTGGACTCCCTCCCGGCTAGCCGTGGCGCACTAGCCCCCTTCAGGCTGTGTTCACGCAGCCAGACCCGGTCTTCTCCCTGGCGTCTGACCTCCGAAGCCCGAGCCTCAGCTCCCAGCCCCCGCCCGGCCCGGCGGGAGAGCAGACAAGACTCTCGGGCTGGTGAGTGCTGGCCAGCACCAATCCTCTGTGCGGGAACCCCTCTGCTTTGCCCTCTGCACCCCTGTTGCTGCGCTCTCCTCCGTAGCTCTGAAGCTTCCGCTCTGCCACCCCACCCCCGTCTCCACCCGCGAAGGGGCTTCCTAGTGTGTGGAAACTTTTCCTCCTTCACAGCTCCCTCCCAGAGGTGCAGGTCCCGTCCCTATTCTTTTATCTCTGTTTTTTCTTTTTTCTTTTGCCCTACCCAGGTACGTGGGGAGTTTCTTGCCTTTTGGGAAGTCTGAGTTCTTCTGCCAGCATTCAGTAGTTGTGCTGTAGGAGTTGTTCCACACGTAGATGTATTTATGACATATTTGTGGAGAAGAAGGTGATCTCCATGTCTTACTCTTCCGCCATCTTGACGTTCTCCTGGAATAACTTTAAATGGAGTATAATCTACAAAGATATTGAATCACTATGTCATACACCTAAAACTAAATCACCTATAATAAATCAACTCTACTTCAATAATTAATACATAAAAATAAAATTTACTGTATATCCTGGATTAGTGTTGGCCCCCCAGTTTCTCCATTGGAGGAGCTTAAATTAGCATCCTAATTGGAAAGAGAGTTCTAGGGTTTTGAAGATGCATTTGTGTATAGCAGGCCAACTCTTTTTCCTTAGATTGTATTTTATTTTAGAGTGTTTGTTTGGAGTTTATGAAGTCTTTATTAAGATTATGGACCCCTAACTTTCCTCTTGGTGCTACCACTTCCCTGTGATGTTCTTGTTTCTTCCTTCACCCCAGCACCACTTACACATCATGCATACCTCCGCACAAGCTTACTTACTCAAGGAACCCTGTCTTGGACCCATAATCTTGGTCAGCTTACCTTGTTATATGCACTCACAGAACACTGTCCTTTCTCTCATAGCACTTACCTCAGAGTGTAATTATACCCATATTTGTGCGATTGTTTGAAGGACTTCTGTCTCTCCCACGAACCTCTAGGCTCTATGAGGGCACAGCCCGTGTCTGCTTTTGCTCATCTTTAGATTTCAGCATCTGACACCACATCAGGCATTTAAAAGGTGCTTAGGGCCTTCCCTGGTGGTGCAGTGGTTAAGAATCCGCCTACCAATGCAGAGGACATGGGTTCGAGCCCTGGTCCAGGAAGATCCTACATGCCACGGAGCAACTAAGCCCGTGTGCCACAAATGCTGAGTCTGCGCTCTAGAGCCTGCGAGCCACAAGTACTGAGCCAGCGTGCTACAACTACCGAAGCCCACTTGCCTAGAGCCCATGCTCCGCAACAAGTGAAGCCACCGCAATGAGAAGCCTGCGCATGACAACAAAGAGTAGTTCCCACTCGCCACAACTAGAGAAAGCCTGCGCACAGCAACGAAGACACAACACAGCCAAAAGTAAAAATAAATAAATTTAATAAAAAACTAAAATAAAAGGTGCTTAATCTGTTGAATAGATGGATAAATCTCAGCATTCTGCCTCTGCTGGGGGTTCTAGGAGGCATTTGGTTAGGGCAGATTGGCTTCCTCATCCCACACTTCACAGAGTGGGGTCAAGCTCTTAAGTCCCCTTAATAACCTAGAACAGTGCTTTCAGGACTGCATTTCTGAGAAATCCTTTTTAAATTCAAAGCATTTGAGTACTTAACACAATCATCCACGACAGGCAGCTACTTTTTATTAGTACAAGGCATTTATTTTAAAACTCCGTCACATCAAATCCTGATTACAAGAACGGTGCCAAAGCTGATGAGCAAGGCCAGTGACCACTACCATCCTTATCCTAGAGAAAACTTTGTCACTCTGGAATCTGAATGGGTAGCAACTCTCAACAAGTGAGGAATTCAGGGTTTTGTGAAGGTATTGTTCAAGGTTTGAAGGCTCAACAGTATTTTACTCTCAGCCCAACTCCAACTGGAAGTGAGAAGTTTGCTAAATCTCTGCATTAGTCTACTCAGGCTGCTATAACAGAATACCACAGACTGGGTAGCTTAAACAGACATTTATTTCTTATAGTTCTGGAGCTGAGAAGTCCAAGATCAAGGTGCCCGTAAATTCAGTTCCTGATAAAGGCTCTCTTCCTGGCTTGCCTTCTTGCTGTGTCCTCACAAGGAAGAGAGAGAGAGAGAGACAGAGAGAGAGAGACAGAGAGAGACAGAGAGAGCGCATGCGCACATGCATGTGCGCAAAAGCACCAGAGTGCAAGTAAACTCTTATCTCCCTTCCCTTCTTATAATGATACTAGTACAATCACGGGGGCCCCACCCTCATGATCTCGTCTAAATCTAAGTATCTCCCAGAGATCCTACGTCCAATACCATCACATTGGGGGTTAAAAGCTTTAACATGGATATGGGGGGACAGACAATCAGTCCAGAACATTCTGGCTTTGTTCCCCCGGTTCATGTCTTCCCACATGCAAAATACATTTATTCCATCCCACTAACCCCAAGACTTAAGTCATTCTAGCATCAACTCTAAAATATAAAGTCCAGAGTCTCATCTAAGTAACATCTCTCATCTAACTCAGATACGAGTGAAACTCAAGGTATTATTTATCCTGAGGCAAAATTCCTCTCCAGCTGTGAACACATGAAACCAGATAAGTTATGTGCTTCCAAAATACAATGGTGGGATAGACATAGGAGACATGTTCCCATTCCAAAAGGGAGAAATTAGAAAGAAAAAAGAAGTGATAGCAAGTCCAAAACCTAGTAAGGCAACCTCCATTAGATCTTAAGGCTTGAGAGTAATCCTCTTTGATTCAATGCTGTGCCCTTCAGGCTAATGGGGGTGACAGTGTCACCTTCATGGCTAGGCAGCGCAGCCCCACTCCTTCATCTCCACAGGGCCCTACCTCCACAGACCTCTGCGGTGACCCTGCCCTCAAGGTACTGGCCAGAGGTATCCTGACCTGCTAAAACTGGAGAGGTGGCCCCACCCTTTGAAGCTGAGGAGGAACTAGCCCTTTCTCCTGGGTCTGTGGTGGGAACGGCAGCCCTGATGATCTGTGAATCTCCTTTGGTGTCCTTTTTTTTGAGGAATAGTGCACATTCACGGCCAAATAGAATCCAAGAAATCTGACAGCCTTCCTTCATCCCATCCCACTTTCTCTGTCTCCTTTAGTCCCAGCTGATAGTTCCTGCTGGTGTAATGCCATCTGTATTCCTGGCTTCTGTTGAGATGGCTGATTAAGCTCATGAGTTGTACCCATGATCTCTTTATCAAGGGATAGTCTAGCTGCATCCTTGGTGTTCTCTTCCAAACACACCTGGACAAGCTGAGAATTTTCCAGATCTTCAACTTCCGGTTCTTTTTTCCCTTCTTCAATTCATCTCTCTCTTCTTATGTTTTACTCTAAGCATTCAAGGGGAACCAGGCAGCTCCTTCAACACTTTGCTTAGAAATCTCCTCAGCTAAATATCCAGTTTCATTGCTCACAAGTTCTACCTTCCACAAAAGAGTAGAACACGGTTCAGGCAAGTTCTTTGCCACTGTATAACAAGGATCACCTTTCCTTCAGTTTCCAATGATGTGTTCCTCATTTCCATCTGAGATCTCACCAGAATCACCTCAAGCATATACCTCAAAATTCTTCCAACCTCTACTCATTATCTAGTTTCAAACCTACCTCCACATTTCTAGTGATTTGTTACAGGAGCACCCCACTCCACGGTACCAGAATATCTGTATTGGTCGGGGTTCTTGAGAGGCAGGACCAACTCATGATATATACATATATATTTCTTTTTTTTTTCATGTTAACTAATTGATTCACATGACTATGGAGTCTGAGAAGTCCCAGGGTCTGCAGTTGGCAAGCTGGAGACCCAGGAAAGCCAGTATTATAGTTCCAGTCTGAGTTAGAAAGCCTGACAACCAGGAGAGCTGATGGTGTAAGTGTCAGTCTAGGGAGAAGACCATGTCCCAGCTCAACCGTCAGGTATGGAGAGAGCAATTTCTCCCTTTCCTCCACCTTTTCATTCTATTCAGGCCCTCAAAGGACTGGATGATGCCCACCTTTGTTAGCAAGAGCCATTCGCTTCACTCTACCTAACCAGATGCTAATATCATCCAGAAACACCCTCTCAGACACACCCAGAAATAATCTTTAATCAAATATCTGGGCACCCCATGGCCCAGTAAGTTAACACATAAAATTAACCATCGCTGTCTTGTTCCTTTAATTACAATAATTTAAGGTCTTCTTTGTGCCAGGCTCTGGGATAGGGACAGAGGAGAGGCAGGAATGCCAAGCCCCGGATCTCAAAGTGCTCACAATCTAGTAGGGGAGACGTTGACAACAATATGAGGGAAAAGTAATCAGTGTCATTAGAGCAGAACAAGCATGGTGACCTGGGAAAGTCGTGTTATTACCTAAGATGAAGTCTGGGCTGTGCAGAATCCACATTACAGATCCTTCAACTTGCTAAAGCACCAGGATGTTTACTCGTGTGACTATGGATCTATGAGTGCCTTCTAAAAACAGCAACCATCTCCTCATGTAACAGCCAAGGAGCTGAGGTAGCTCCAGGAGAGAAAACCCCAGCATCTTCCAGAGCCTCTTAAAGCTTTTTACAGTCTCTCCTCTATCACCTGCCATGCCAGGAGCTCAGGAGAGCAAGGACGTTAGTTTCAGACGCTCCTAGCTTCTTCATCCTACTGTTCCCCTTCAACTTTGTGCATGAAGTGATGCCTTAATCCCCCTGATGTATTTGTTCTTCATTTATAAAATGAAGATAATAATAACTACCCTCCAGATGGCTCTGAAAAATCAACTAGGATAATTTAATGGCCTAATACATTGCCTGCCATATAGTAAAGCTTTAGCAAAGGTGAATATTTCTCACATCTCTCCACTTGTCCCCACTCTGTACCCCCGTTTAACCATGTCTGACAATTGTAAAAAGCAATGATTTCCTTGCAGAGGTGGGGTAATCCTCACTCAGCAGAAAGAAACTGCTTTTTACAGCGTGGGTTTATTCATTCAGTGAGCTTTTCTTTTGTGGCTGCTATGTACAAGAGAATAGATTTGAATGTAACAAAAAGCCTTACCCAACTCATGTCAAAATCTTGTGCAACCCCCAAATGCCTTTTCAAGTCGATTCAGCTGTCCCATATTAAACACTACCATCTGCTAGACAATGAGTTAGGCACTGTGATTCAGAAACAGATGAGACATTGTCCTTGTCTCAAAAAGTTAAAAAATCAGACCCTGCAAAAACCGAAATGCTACAGCAGAAGTGTATAGATAGTATAAAGGGGAGTAGTCCAGAAACACCTTCCCTGACAAAGCAAGGAAAGGCTTCAAGAGAGGAAGTGATAGTTGATCTTGGCTTTGGCAAATGAGTAGGATTAACTTGTCTTGGGATTTTGTGAAATATGTTGGTAACAGGAGGCTCTCTCAGATACATCTCATCCTTGTTCTGGGCCCCAGGGGGAGGGCGGAGCTCCTGGAACACGGGTGGGAGGATGGCAGAGAGCAACCTTGCTCTGTACCAGCCCAGGAGGCAGGAGAGCTGAAGTGATTTGCCTGAAGTCACAAGAAAACTGGCTCCTAGACCACACTTCTACTCTACACCCATTGTTCACATGGCTCTCTCCTCACGTCACTCCCTCATTGTTTGGTCATTCAGCCCCAAACCCAAAACTCAGTTCCTCTCACAGTCCATTCCTTTACCCTACCCTGCTTCATTTCACTTCTTAGCTCTTATTTCCACCTGACATTGTATATCCATTTGGGTTTTTTTGTCTGTCTTTCCTACAAGATTGTAAGTTGCATGAAGGCAGGGACTTTGTCTTATGCAGTGGGAGGGCCTAGAAAAATGGTTGGCACGTAGTAGCTCTCAACAAATGTTTGTTGCATGAATGAATGAATGAATGCTGTGATGAATATCCTTGTTCATCTATCTTTACCCAATTGTCCAATTATTTTCTTAGGATCAGTCTCCCAAAGCAAAATTGCAGAGTGTCCAAGGTTATTCATTGATTAGTACAGTGACTGGCATAGAGTGGATAATTTATCAACATCTGTTGAGTGACTGAAATTGAATGTTTTTTCATAAACTGCACCAAATTAACTGATTTCAGATTTAAATTCTGCCAATATTTTATTGAGCATATAAACCATTTGTTCATTCATTTATTTACTTATCAGACATTAACTGCATTATGAATATAAAATCAGTTAGAAAATAGTCCCCCAACCTTGAGACGCTCTCAGTCTAGTGACGAAGGCAGACAGGTTGACCAATAGTTGGGAACTTGGCCTCCTCTCCTCTCACAGTGAGCCCAGCTGCTTGGGTTCTTTTCTGGCCTCTGCCACTCATCAATTTGCATGGCCCCTCTGAACTTGTTTTCTCACCTGTAAGATAGAAAGAGTTGAAATCACTATTTTATGGGGCTGTGGAGAAGAATAAGATGTTAATGCACACAAAGGCACGTAGGGCACTGCCTGGCATGTGGCAAGAGTTCTGTAAATGTTGACATTATTACCAGCCCCATTTTACAAAAATGACTGAAGTTCAAAAAGCCTCCATTGTTTGTCTAAGGTTGGTAATAGAGATGGAATTTGAGTCGAATTCTCCCAACTCTATACCCAGGCACTCCTCACGTTATTATTCTGCCTATACCATTCAGACTTCTTTTCCTGTGGACATAACCTTCTCCTGGACTTTGAAATGTGGGGTCCAGGACTTTAGTTGTGTCCCTAGGCCTTTTGTTGCCCATCCAACCCCTGCCTCCCCCTCTCCCCTTGCCCTTCACACTTTGCTGACAAACCCCCAACTGCAAACCCACATGTTAATAGTTTTAAGGAAAAAAAAATTCTTTTGATAATTAAGCTGGTGGAATTTAGAAATCAACAGAACAGTACATTTTCCCAGCAGAGCCAAGAAATTAATTGGGAGCAATTTGCTGTCAGAAACAATTTCCATAATTTTAAGTTAAAAAAAAGCAGCAAACCATTTTTGTGGGTGTTTTTCCTTGGTATACTTTCTACTCTAAACTGATTTAACTCCTAGAAAGACAAATTCTTCCAAAGACCCTATTTTCTGTTCCTCAGACTTTTCCCCTGAGAGATATTCCAGCCTCTCTCTGGCTGCTCATATTCAAGAGCAAGGAGGAATCGTGTGTGATAGAGCCTTTTTGATTGCCTCCCTCACTCCATAGGGTAGAACTTGTACTTTGCCAATGGAGCGATTATGAAATGCGAACGTTCCTGTCCCAAGAGTTGGCGCAGAGGGTAGGGCATGTGATGTTTTTGAAAAGAAGTCTGAGAGGGGAGGAACAGAGGTGATGGTATAATGAATGGGCCACGAAGTAGACAAGCCTGCTCTATAGAGAGGCACTAAGGAATTGTGGCTTATAGCATACCCCTACAAACTGACTGCGTGTACTCACCCAGACCCTGCCCTTTTTCTATCCATGTGATCTTGGTCAAGTTCTTCAATTTCTCTGACCCAGTTTCCTCGTAGGGTAGTTCTGATGATTCACGGAGCTCATAAGTCAACAGGAAGATTCACGGTGCTTGGCATGTATACGAGTGTTTGTGACGGTCTCCTGTTATGATCATGGTGGTGGTGATGATGATGATGAGTGGCAGGTCCAAAATCCCAAAGGGGAAGTCTGAGCTGTTACTGGACCCATCTTGGACTTGGGCACTCTGGTTCCAGGCTCACAATGCCCACACTAAAAAGCTGTTCTGTCACAACAAGCCTTTATTTTGTAAGGCATCAGGGCAAAGAACAGTGGTTGTGAGATGTCTCTCTCTCTCACACACACACACACACACACACACACACGTGTTACTAATAACAGTGAAAACACTAAGCTTTATACATGATATACTTCTTTTGTATCGGTAGAACAGATTTAAGGTTAACCCTACAGTTTTGTTATTTTTATTTATTACTATTCAAATATGAGAGGAAAAGAAGGGAGTAGAGTTACAACTAGAGCTAGAGAATGGATTGTAACTGGCAGTCTAGAAATACCTGAGGCACAGTCTGTCGTCAGCAATCATTACTATTACACAGTTAATAGTTCTGGCACATTACCAGTTATTGTTATGCATCATTGCAAGTTTTGTTTTGCTTTGTTTTTTAGTTTTATCTCAATCTGAGTTATCAGTCAACGTACAACCAAGAAAAAGAAACCACTCCAAATATTTAAAAGAGAGGGGACTCAATGCAAGGAATAGGTACCAGTTGAGAATCCAAACAGAGAATGGTGAACAAACTCAGAGGTCAGCAGGAAGACACTATCATCCTAGGCTAGAGGGTCAACGGGAGGACAGGTGATGCTGGATCCTAGGAGCTAGGGTTACCCAACAGAAGCTGAAACTGCGGCCACGTGTCCAGCAGTAGCTGGAGCCACGGAGGAGACTTAGCCACTGCCAGAGACATCTCCATGGAGGTTGGGGCGGGGGCAAGACTCTGGTTTATCTCTTCCACTTTCTGCTGCTTTGGCATCAGACAGCCATCCTGTCTTTGAACACAAGCTTCAACACTTACTAGCAGTGCACCCAGCCTCTCTGAACCTAGTGGTCCCATTTGTAAAGGGGATACCACCATATGGGGTTTGTCTCATCCCTTAGCCTATGGAAGATTTCCCAGCTGTTGTGATTCTGTGCAGCTAAAACTATTTCTTCCCCGCAACCACGCCTAAGACGGCTTTCCAAACAAGAAAGCATGCAAAAAACATGGCCGCACATAGTTGTTATACAAGAAATAATTATTGCCTTGAGTTGAAGTTGATAACTGCGAGGGGCAGCTATCAAGAGCCAGGACATAGAGTCAGACAATCCAAGAGCCAGGGAGATGAGAGCGGAGTGGAGGGTGGCAGGGAATATGAAGACGTGAGACCAGAGCTCTCACCCAGGGTTTTTCTACAGCATGCCTGCATCCAAAGACTCTGTTTAAAGGCCCATAGCCTGGGAAGCTGGGGAGAGCCATAATTACAAGAGTCAGTATCTATAAAGGGCTTGGCATGCCATTAGATATGCAATAAAAATTGATTTCCTCCTTACTCTTCTTTCATTTCCTTCAACACGTACCTACTAAGCCCCTCGGCTATATGAAGACCTGTGGTAGGCACTAGGGATTTAGAGACAATATAATAAAGGAAAAGTCATAGAAACAATTGACTAAAATTTAAATATGACAGATTTTTTACCAAATAAAAGCACAGTACAATAATATCATCTGGAGGCAATAAAAGAAGGGAGATTAATTTCACCTTAAGAAATCAAAGCAAGTTTCACCTTAAGTTTTTTTCAGAGAAAAGAAAAATATCATTTGACCAAAGCCTTAAAGAACAAACAAGATCTTGATTGGTAGAGAAGGAAGTAAGAGCTTTCAGGCAGTGGGAATAGCATGTACAGATGCCTGGAGGTGAAAGAATAAATAATATACTTGGGGACAGGTAAACGGTCCACTGTGCCTAGACTTTGGGGGATGGGAGACACTTTGGGCAAGTATGAAGTTATACTGTGGGAGGTGAGGGTGGGAAAGACATTGGAGCTGGATCCTTAAGGGTCTCCTCTTAACCACAAAACCCCACGTTTGTGGAGTCTTTTAGGGTTCAAAAGGTTGGTCTCAAGCCGTCTTCTGGCAGCAAGTCATGAAAGCACTTAATTCAGAAAATCAGGATGAAGTTTGAGTTGTAAATTATTCTTCTCCTGCCTAGGCCTTTATTTAGTTCACTAACAAGAGAGATTTACAACCCTCCAGTCTGTGCTCTCATTTTGCTCTCTCTCAGGCCATGGGGCTCTTTCTAGAAATTTCTTAGCCAGTTCATCTGATCCCTAGACTCTGGAGTCTCACTTTCTGAAGCTTATGTCTCCCACCACAAACCTGCTTTTGGTAGTGGTTGAGGTGGTAGACTGGGACTGGAGCCCAGATTTACATTTTGCTAACGTGTGCCTGTGTACCTGACTAGAGTACCAGCTTTTGTATTTCATGGTGACCACATGTGACTTTGGCTGTGCTGTACAATTCAGCAAACTCTTTCACACTCTTTGTATTGTTTAATCCTCCTACCAACCCTCAGAGGATAGATGCAATTTTTACCAACCCCATTTTATAAAATGAGAGAATGAGGTGTATGATAGGAGCAGAGGCTGCCTGGAACCCTGGTCTTCTGAAGCAAGTTAAGGGTTTGATTGTGCTGAGAAGGGTTGTCTAAGGAATGACGGGAGGAACTCTTACTATCTGGGACTTCAGGAAGGAGTTTTTCCTCCAGCTTGGGGCTTAAATGCAGTAAAATGATCTGTGATTCTCAGTCAAATTGAATTGTGGGAAATGGTTGGAGAAGAAAGAAGGGCTTTGAGATCCAAAATGAAGGTCCTGAACAGAGCAGACGACCAAACCACAGATTCCAGAAGCAGGGAGGAAGCCCCTCCAGTCTCTCCTTGTCCAAGTCTTCCAGCACAGGGACCTCCCTGCTTGAGTACCTCCATCACCCACAGGAAACAGTCCAATGTCCTTAGCACGGCATTAAGGAATTTGCACTGTCTGCCCCCAAAGCCGTTTCCATCTTTATGTCTTAGACATACTGAACTTTTCTCTTGGTACTTGCATGGATGCTGCATATTGCCACATCCATGCCTTTGCTTATGGAGTTTCCTCTGCTAGAAATGCCCTTTTCCCTTGTTTCCAACTTGTCCGTTTATTCATGCATTTATTCCTTTCGTCAGTCAGTGAATAAAGTGCCTACTATGTGCCAGACACTGCTCTAAGCACTGGGGATACAAAAGGGAACATCAAAAATAGTCTCTGCCTTCATTGGGGAGGAGAAAAGTATTAAACAATCACACAAGTTATAAGGACACACTATAAAAAGGGCAAAATAAATGGTGTAATGAGATGCTACACCAGGAGGTCCTAGAGAGTTCCCGTATCAGGGAGGGCTTTTCTGAGGCAGGATATTTAAGCTGAAGAAAGTCTCTGGTACCCCTTAGCCAATTCAGTAACCAAGTCTTTTATAAAGCCGATTCAAGAGGCAGGTTGGAGTCTGGAAGTCACAGCCCCAGTGAGAAGGCGGGTTGCACTAAAATGGGATCCTTCCTTCCCTCCTGGCCTCCGCAGCAATTCCCAAAATAGGAAGCAAGCGGAATTGTTTTTGTGTTCGAAGCTGAAATTATTTTTGTTTCCCTCCTCCCTCCGTGCTCCCCCGCCAGCATGCTTCTCACCCCATCTCAGTATTTATGTTTAGAGTCCCGAGGAGCCTACCATGTGCACCTCCCATGTGCCAACCACGTGCTGGGTACTTGGTGTGCCTCTTGACATTAAACCCTTACAGCCGTGCGCTGAAGCCAGTTTAGTTCCAATTTTGCAAGTGAGGAAGCTGAAGCTCAGTGAGGTGAGTGGATTGCCCTGTTTACACAGGTAGCCGGCCAGTCACACGCACTGGTCCCAGCACTGTTGGAGCACACAGAGCACACCTGCTTCCTCTCCCTCAGCAGCGCCTCACGTGGGAAGACAGCAACGTGGCTGACCTCCAGGTCTTCCCTTCCCCAGGCCAAGCTCCCCAGCCTTTAGCTTTTATCCCCAAAATGGCAATTCCAGAGCCTCCCTCTCCCCCACTTGTCCTCCTCCCATGGGATTCCTGTTTTGCTCCTTTGGGGAACAAATCTGGACCTGTCACTCCCCACGGTAGACTCCTCCCACAATTCTCACTGATCTGAGGATAGAGGCCAATACCTCACCATGGCTGATAAAGCCCTGTAGGACTGACCCCTGTCTGCCCCTCCAGTCTTATATTAACCCAACGACCATCTCTTCCACCAGGCCTCACCCAGCACTTCACGCTCTGACCTTTCTGATGTCCTCCATTCTCTCTCACCTCTGCTCTTCCAAACATGTCTATCCTTATGTGTAGAACAGTTTTCAGTTAACTGACACCTAGTCGTGGGAGGGTAAGTCTCCCTAAAGGAGGTCTGCTCTGCCATGTGGGCTGTGGTGAATGCCCTTTACCTCCACGTGTGAGCAAAGCCCACAGGTTTTCTGGGTCCCCGCTCTTGGCATGCTGGACTGTGATTGTCATTTTATATCTGACTCCCTCACTGTGAGGTCCTCCTTAAAAGCAGAAAGGTAGGTTTGACTGTCCTTCCACTGTATCCCAAATGTCTGGACTGTATTAGGTGTTTGGTGAAAATATGAGGTCAGGAAGAAAGAAAGGATAGAGAGAGGAAGGGAGGGAAGGAAAGTGAAAGGGAGAGAGGAAGGAACAAAAGGGACTCAAAGAAACATATGGCCCTTGGAGGGCTCACAGTCTTGTTGACACACCTTGGGAGAAGGTAACTAACTACCCTGATGGCTCACAAGGTGTGCTCCCATGTGCACACACAGCCTTTCTGTGGGATCACATAGTCCCACCATCCCCTCTCTTTCATATATTCCTTGCAATAATTCTGAGAAGCAGATATTCCTGTTCTACAGATGCCAAAATTAAGGCCTAGCAAGGTGCCTTGGTTCAGAGATGAAATAAGCAGACCTGAAATTCAAGTTTTTAATTACTCGTTCAATCATTCATGCATTAAACACATGTTGATGCATCTTGCATTTCATAGTTTGTGCTGGGCACGGAGAAAGAAAGGAGTAAGACTTGATTCTTGATCTAGAGAAAGTCCAAAGGAAGAAAAGGAGAAGTGAAGAAATACAGTAGTCTCGCTTGGGTAGAAATGGGCACAGGGTACTGTGGGAGCACGAAGGAAGCATCGGACCGGGCATTAAGGAAAAATGGGAACTTGTTAGGCAAAGAAGAAAGGGGAAATGAATTCTAAGCAGAGGCCTTGGGGAATGGAGAAGGAGAGACTTGGGAAAGGTGATAGACGGTGACCCCCACCTTTGATCACCAGAGTCCTTAGTCTGCCCCAGCTGACCTTTGCCCTGGTGCCAGAGTCTAGCCAACCTTTGAGTGTGTGTTGGTCTCCAGGTAGGGCTGGCTTACTTATCAGGGGAGGCTGGTTAATTATTTGGCACTATGTTTCAGCCTGCTGAGCAGAATTGGATAAAGAAGGATATAACAGAGGGAACCAGAGGCGGTAGATGGTGAGAGGAAAGCAAAGTTGCTTCTTAGGACTTGTTTTCTGACAGTGACTACTGAAAACACCCTGTGAGAATGAAGGAAATCTTTGCCCTGCTAATGGGTAATCATGTAGTGAATAGTTAGATGTATTAAGAAACCAAGGCTTCGGCCTTCAAGGATCTTGGAAGGTCTGATGCCAGAAAAGCTGGTACAGGCAATAAGGAATTTATTTTCTCTCAGGTGGTCCTGGTGTGTTTTGATACAGTGTGGTAGAGTGAAAGGGCCCCAGGCAGGAGCCATGAGACCTAGGCTTGCCTCCTAGCTTTGCAACTGGTTAAGTCAACTCTGGTGCCACTGAGGCAATGTGGATGTGAAAAGGACCAATGTGATTACAGACTATATTAATAGAAATCTGATTATAAGAACAGAACCAGTAGCAATAGACATACCTGCATATCTATCTATTTATCTATCCATCTATCCCTAGAGAGATTTATAATAAGAAATTGGCCCATGTAATTATAGAGACTGACAAGTGCCAAGATCTTCAGTTGGCGAGCTGGAGACCCAGGAGAACGGATGGTGTAATTCTAGTCCAAAGACAGGAGGGGCAAGTAAGCTCAAGACCCAGGAAGGGCTGATATTTCCATCAGAGTCCAAAGGCAGGAAAAAACTGATGTCCCAACTCAAAGGCAGTCAGGCAGGAGGGCTTCTCTCTTATCTGGGGGGAAGGGGTAGTCTGCCTTTTGTTCTATTCAGGCCTTCAACTGATAGGTTGAGGCCTACTCACACTAGGGAGAGCAATCTGCTTTGCTCAGTCTATTGATTTCAGTGTTAAACTGATCCAGAAACATGTTCTTCCTCCAACGTCAAAGGCTGGAAGATTTCTAAGGGCTCTTGTAAGTCTAGCATTCCTTGGTTCATTCTTCCCATCTTTCACCAGAACTCCTGCTATCCTATGCCCATTGACTTCTCTACCTTCAATCTCTCTTTATCCCTCACAAATCCATCCCCTAAATCCATTCCCAAGTCCATGCTGCAGCCAGAGAGACATTCTTGGCACACAGCTCTGACCACTTCCTGCCCCTGTTAGCAGTCTCAAAGGCTCGTTTTTGCCCTCAGGATAAACCTCTCCAGATTTTCTCAGAGAAGGGCTGCTTTAGAATGATATTCAAGGCCTTTCAGAATCTAGCCTGGTTGGCTTCCCTGGTGGCGCAGTGGTTGAGAGTCCGCCTGCCGATGATCCGGGAAGATCCCACATGCCGCGGAGCGGCTGGGCCTGTGAGCCATGGCCGCTGAGCCTGCGCGTCCGGAGCCTGTGCTCCGCAACGGGAGAGGCCACAACAGTGAGAGGCCCGCGTACTGAAAAAAAAAAAAAAAAAGGACAGAATCTAGCCTGGGGATGCTTTTTATCACTCATTCCCCATGCACCCAATATTTCAGCCACAATGAAGTACTGGTCATTCCCCAAACATGACAGGGTCTTTCACATACCTTTTTAGACCCGTTTTCTTTTCTTGGAATGTTCTCTGCCTCTTTATCCTTCAAAATCTATTTTGAATATTACCACCTCCAGGAAGCCCTCATTGACCACTCAGGCTGGTTTAAGAGCCTGCTCTGTGCTCCTCCAGCACTCCACATAACCTCTTCCACATAGTGGGGGAGCTGTCCTTCCCCAATATTCCATGAAGGCAAAGACAAGCATTCAGTGTTGGGTCCTGCCATGTGGATTCTTAATACTTATCTCCTGACCAAATGAAAATATATTTCCATGTTACCAGCTGGTTTCCTCAATCCAGAATGCGGAATACAGTGACTTTGTGAAGTTGCCAGTATGACCAATCATTTCCTCTTCTCACCATTTTTAGTGAATTTTAATTGTAAAATGAATGCACATACATTCAAGAAAAATGTAGGAGAAAATAGAAGGTGAAATGCTCAAAGACTACCACCATTGTCACATCACTGTATTTCCTTCCAGGCTTTTTTTCTATGCATATTTTCTAAAAGGTATAGAACACCTACTTATTTTGTGTCTCTTCTTTTCTCTTAACAGCACAAGGTAAGAATTTTCCACGTCCATGTGTAGTGCTTCGTTACCATCATTCTTACTGGCTTGATAATATTCCATCAAGTAAATGCATGATAACTTATGTACTCCTTTTATACTGAATATTTAAGTTCATATTTTTTTCACCATTATGAAAAGAAATCTGTGGTAGGCATCTCTGTGCATAAAGCATTTCTTTGCATTTAGGATTTGTTCCTCAGGATTAGTGCCTCTGGTTGTCTTCATCTTGTGAAAATCAGGGCCTTGAGCTAGCATCTGCCTGTGTTTTTTGCCCAAAATCCTTCATACCAAGAAAAGCAAAAACTGACATCAGGGCCCTAAGAATCACTTAGCCCAGTGTTCCATGCATGGCTCCTGATTAAGACAATATGCCCTTTCTCTAATGTGGCCATAAATATTTGCCTTCAGTGAAGTAGATGCCAAGGAGATAATATTGATTGCAAATCACAGCCCTTGTAATTAACCAATTTGTGCAGCTGGAAGATGGAGCTGGTGAAGACATTTGCTTCCGAAGGAGGGTGATGACCTTTCCAAATCTGTCTCTCATATATGAATTTGGCCTAATCCCGGGAACATTCCTGGTGTGGCTGCAGACTGTCAGGTGCTCAAGATGTTGCCAAGGCTCCGGACGGAAACGGAACGTCTTGGTCTTTTGCCTGCCGATCACACAGCCTCCATCACCCACCCGAAACAGGCCTACGTCTCCCAGGTGCCTCTGCAGGGACGCATAAGCACATACTAGAAAGGGTTATGAACTGAGGTTGGCCCTGGGTGCTGCCCTCTCTGTTCCTGCCTTATCAGGAAGTGTAAGAGGGAGGCCCAAGAAGCAGGAGGTTAGGCTTCTGGTCCCGTATCTACTGTGGAAGCCTGGCTCTGGACAGGTGAGGGCAGCAGAGAGCCAGTCAGTCTGGTCAGCTGGAATTCTAGCTGACCATAGCTGGTGGGAGCACCCAAGCTCAGCATTGTGGGAAAGGGGAGCACTAGATCCAGACACCTGCATAAATGGAATAGGGGTCCATGTACCCACCAGATAGAGATGAAATTCTAATTAATACTAATAAATCCTTTCACTTGGGCTTCCCTGGTGGCACAGTGGTTGAGAGTCCCGTGCCGATGCAAGGGACACGAGTTCGTGCCCCGGTTTGGGAAGATCCCACACGCCACGGAGCGGCTGGGCCCGTGAGCCATGGCCGCTGAGCCTGTGGGTCCGGAGCCTGTGCTCCGCAACGGGAGAGGCCACAACAGTGAGAGGCCCGTGTACCGCAAAAAACAAAAACAGACAAACAAAAAAATCCTTTCACTTAGCCAGTATGCTTCAGTTTATAAATAGAATAAGTTATTCTGTTGAATCCTCTCCATAATCATATCCATTCAATAAATGAAAAAACTGAAGTTCATGGAAGTTAAATAACTTTCCAGTGTTCACACAGCCCTCAATGGCAAAGCTGTGTAATAAACCAGGTCTGATCCCGTGGAGTAACTGGAGTATATTTAATTCTTTACTTCCACTATCTCACTTGATTCTTGAAGCCCGTCAGGTCAACCAAATGCCCTCTTAAGTGGACAAATTGAGGCCTCCTAAACTTAACAGAACACTATCCCAGGTGATCAGGAATCGCTCGAGGCAGGAAATAGCAGCCTTCAAAATGTCACATATATTTGGGGGGCAGGGTGCAGGGCACTAGTCTCTGGCTTCCAGGAAGCACTGGGCAAATATCTCTCCAGCCTCACTGTTTTCCATGGCCACTCAGTTTTTTCTCTGTGCTCAAACTTTTCTCAAGTGTTTGCAATTCCTAGAATAGACCAAGTTCTCTCTCATGTTTAGACTTTTGTGATGTTGGTCCCTCAGCCTTGAATGACTTCCCTCACACCTGTTGGTCTGGTGAATTCCTCTTCATCCTGACCACCTCTGGGGCATTCCCTGAGTTCCTCATCCCTGAGCACGCTTAGGCACATCTGTGGTCTCACAGTGGTTTGCCCAGACCTGCATCTTAGCACGTGTCACGCTATGTTATAATGTCCTCTTCCTTCGTTAGACTGTAGGCTTTTTACTGACAGACGATATCTTATTAATCTTTCTGTTGGGCACATAGTTGGTGCTCAAATATTTATTGAATGAATGCATGCATGCATGAAGAAACATCTTCCATGGTGCAAGAGTCCAGGGGTACCAGAGCTTTCATGCTTATTGATTACAGGGATAAGCTCTCATAACCCACTAGGGAAATGAGTGTTGATTTCCTGAACCTTGGGGTTACAGGCTGGCAAAGGAGGCCACATTTCCTTCTTCTCTTCAGAAGCATGGTTAGTTTCCTGCCTGGGTGGCCATCTGGTTAAAAGGACTTAAAACACTAGAATACCTCGTGCAAAAGAGACACTTAATCTTTACCTCATTCCCACAAATGCCTGAATGTGAAGTCCAGGCACCTCCACAGTTCTGTCTGAGCTTCTTTTCAGATTGATTTGGCAGAGTGAAATCTGGCTGTTCAGCCACAAAGAATGCTCTCAGATTTATTCAAGGCACTTCAAATTTTACCTACCCGTCCAAAACACAACTATTTCAGAGGTTCCCTCCATCCTCCTCAACCTGTACTTAACTGCCCCCCACCCGACCTCCACTACCCTGACAAAGGCATTTAACTGCAGCTCCACATAGCAAATTCCATAAATCAGCAGAACTGGCCACATTTTATGTCTGTCTCTGTCTCTCTCTCTCTCTCTCTCACTTTCTCTCTCCACTCCCCTTCCCCACCATACACACACGTTATAGCTCCTCAATGAGTAGTCAAATTCTGCCCATGTTTTATTTAGTTTGAGATGCTAATGCCAGAACAAAGATAATGCAATATATTAGTTACATTAAAGATGTTTTAGAGAACCAGGAATTGCTTTCAGAAAGACAGAGCATATCTGACTCCAAGCAGAGATGATAGCAACAGGCAGATGATCAACAGTTAATAGCATTAGTGTTGTAATTAGAACTGCCTTGAACTCTTAACCCGTCTGCTTCTCTGATTTCTAGGTCCATACAGTGAAGAACGAGATGATCTTTTTTCTTTTTTATCCCCTTTCTTCATTTGGCTGTGTGTTCGGAATATATTCTTTCTCAAGTAAATATTACTAACTGCTATCATTTACTGTCCACCTATTGTGTGCCAGGTGCTTTGTATGTACTGAGGGTACAAGGAAGAATACAGCATGGGCTCAACCCTTGAGGAATTGAATATAATATACTTTGCTCAAAGGTCTTATCTGGTTAGAATTATTACCCCTGCTTTTATAAATGAGGAAAGTGAGGCTGACGACGGTGAAGTGGCTTGTCGAAGCTTAGCTTGTAAGTAGCCAAGCACGGATTCAAATTAACTCCATCTGACTCCAGTCAGTGTTCTTTCCAGCGTGACAGTGCTCTATGAATGACCATTATTGCCATCGCTTTGCTAATTTACCCACATTGGTTGACTCTCTGGGACTCAACTCACAGTTCAATAGTGGAGGACAAAGGGAAAGGAAGAATGAGATTGAACAAGAGGTCAAGTGCTCTACTTGGCTGTTTGAAAAATCACCGTTACCATTAGAGTGTTCTGCATCTGGAGTCCCAATAGAAGAAGCAAACTAGCAGAGCTCAGCGATGAGAGAGTCAAGCGGGTAGTTCTTAGATGTCCATGTTAATAGGCAAATGACACCAGGGAAGACTAGGCACATGGCTGGGTTTCAAGACAAGAGTGAAGAGATTCTAGGTCCCACTGAGGAGGCTGGCAGGGAACTGGGGGACAGTCGGTCTCTGGCTAAAACTAGTAGACAGCGATAATGCTAAGGGTGTTGCTGAGATGATATCCTGGTAGCATTTGGCCAGGGGACTCAAAAATACCCATATCCAACCTCATCTCAGCCCGCTTTCCCTAAGGCAAATATACTCACAAGGAAGGAGAAAGTTAGCTATTATAATTACCTGGAACTTTGGCTCCAAATCTCAGTGCAGGTTTCCACTGAACTGAGCTGAACTAAAATGTGGGTTCTTTCATCCCAAGCTTGTGAGACTCAAATGGTCCAGAACCAAAACAACACTTAAGTCCTCCTTTGTGTTTTTCCAGTGCCCTAGCCTGAGCCTTGGCTTTACGAAAAAGCTGCCCAGAGGGCCCCCATCAGAGCCAGAGGGATGTGAGCAAGGAAGTCCACACAGGAAGGGTAGTAACTCCAATGGCAGGACACACCTCACCCAGTTTTGCCCCATGACCAGTTACTCCTTTCCACCAAGGCTCTAATGAGGGGAAATACATAAAGTCTGACCCATAGGAAGTAAAACAGAACCTTATTCTTAGCTGGAGTTTTGGGCTCAAACCCTAGTGCAGAGAGCCCTGGAAACCAGATTGTGGATCTGGTAAAGAGTAAATGAGATAATATAAGAAGCTTCTACCATAAACCTAGGCTCCCTTTAGATGGGATCACCTCTTCCTTGGGACCTAGAATCTCTTTTCTCTGCTCTTGATCCCAGCCAAGGGTCCAGATCTCCCTGATGTCATGTGCTTATCAATCTGGACACTTAGGACTCTGCTTCATTTCCCCATTACTGAGATCTGTTCCTAAACTGTTTTGTTTTGGTTTGGTTTTCCACCAGTTCGTTGCCCAAGCCTGCCTGTGTCTTTCTACAGCAATCTGACACTATCCCTTCTTTACATATCCAAATCCTTTTCTGCCTCAGCAGGTATTTCTTTCTTCTGGAAGCTTTTCCTGCTGCACTCCTTCCCCCCACACTCACTCACCTCCAGGCTGGGTCAGGTGCCTCCTCTCTCCTCTGCCTCCTGGCTTCCATCTCTCACAGCACTCACCACTCTGTATTATTTTTGAGTTTACATGAATGTTTCTCCCCAAGAAATTAAATCCTTAAAGGCAGGGAGTATACAGGATTCACCTTTGTTTCCTTAGTGTCTAGCCGAAGATCTGGCACAGAGCAGACTCTAGGGAATGTTTGATGAATGAATAAATTTAAAAATTATGAATGTGTCCAGGCCAATGTAGTGTTATTCAGGGGGGAGGAAAAAAAAGAGGAACGTCTGATCCAGAGCCCTTATTGTAAATTAAGGTGAACCTCCTAACCTACCTCCTTCGTCTGTTCTTCATGACCCGTAGCCACCAAAACTGCTGTTCACTCTAAAATCACACCCAGGCTTTCCCCCGTAGCACCACGCGCATTCCCATTCCTGACTCCAGCTTTGTAGCTTCTTCTGGGCAACTCTCAGCCTTGGAAGTGCCCCGCTGTCCTAATTCATCCCCTGGGAATGTCTGTCCATTTTGATGCCCCCAAAGGCAATTCCTCACCTACCTAAGGTCCAGCCATACAAGAGGCCACACTTATTATCTGGCTCAGCTTTAGGTGGTGGCCTCCCATAGCTTTCCTTGATCATGCTGCCCTGGCTTCCAGACAGATCTTCCTAAGGTTACCTTTCTGTGTGAGCTTCCAAGTGTAACACCTCGCTGAAGGGCTCCTTATCTTTTATCTCAGACCCTTTTGACACTGCCTCTCGGGTTGTGGTCAGACACAGCCATGCCCTGGACACTGCTGGGTCAACCCCTCTAGTAGAAAGCTGTAACATCAGATCCCCCTCACTCCCCAACTGCATCATCTGACATAGCATAATCTGCACTTTCTAGATAAACCCCCAAAGGGCACTCTTACGGAGAAGGTTGAACCTCAGCCAGAAAGCGAATGGTCAGGACAGAACCAAGAAGACATACTTAAGTAAGAGCCAGGCATCCCAGAGCAGACAGTAGAGAAGAGGGGGATTTAAACAAAAGTAAAGGGGAATTTGGAGCAAATTTTCAAGAGCAGGAAGTACCAGTCTAAGTTGTCCATTGAGTTTGAAATAAGGCTAGAAAGGTAGAGTTGACTGTCAGATCCCCTAGACGCTGGATGTCAGACCAGAGTATTTGAATTTGATATGTTGGAAACAGGATGCCATTGTAGATGCCCAAACAAAGCTGCCCAGGAACACGGAGACGGCACAGACTGGGATTCAGGAGACCAGAGTCTGAGGTCTTGGCCATATCACTGAAGAGCTGTGTGGCTATGGACAACTCTCTTCTCTAACCTGCCCCAGAAAAGTTACACGCCAGTGCTGAAATGTCTTAGAAGTCCCTCTCGGTTCTTGGACTCCATGGCACAGTAGATTTGGCCTAAAGAACTTGAGTTTCCCTCTATCTAGCATCCACCCCCACCGCCCACCACCCACCCCCAACCAGCTGATGATCAGGGCCCTGGAGGGCTACCTATGGTGTCTCATCTGTTGGGACACAGCCAGAGAGAGGATTGCTCCTGCCACATGTGCTCTTGTTTATTTTATTCTTGATGCTTTCCAGAGAGCTGGGGGTAGTAGGAAGGGGAGGGAGAGAGAGGGCCTCCTTGCAGGATCAGTTACAAGTATTGTTGTCCCACTCCATATGTAGGGACTGGGCCCAAGCACAGCAGACAATCAGCATGTGGGAAAGCCTGGACCTTTTACCAGCTAGCATCCTCCAAAGGTCAAATTAGAGACTTGGAATTTTAAAGAGAAACAAATACAATGAACCGAGCAAGCAGCTCTGAACTGGTTGCCTCAGATGGGTGACCATGAGAAGGCCATCCCTTTGCATTAGTCACTATAGGCTGGGCTACGCTGTTGGAACAGACCAACTCCAGAATCTCAGTAGCTCATCGCGGTAAAGTTCATTTACTTGTTGAACACTAACGAATTTTGCAAACCTGAAATTTGGAATAAAATGAAAATTACTTCCATTTACAGAGTGCCTACTATATGTTGAGGACTATTCTATATATTTTATATAACTTATCCTCTTTTTGCACATGAAGAAATTGAAACTCAGAGAGGTGAAGTGACTTGACTAAAGCCAGACGACTAACAAGTGGCAGAACAGGTATTGAGGCCCAAGCCTGTCTAGCTGCAAGGCCTGTGCTCCTTCCCTTACTCTACACCTCCTTCCCAAGGGGGCAGTGAAAAGTGGGCCCTTTCCCTCTCCCACATCATTCAGGCACATCTTCCAAGGAAGAGAATGAGAAAAAAGCAATCATCTGGCAAATGACCTAGCGAATGTCTTTTCACAGAAATGATCTGCATTGTTCGTTTAGCTTGGCCATTGTCAACAGTGCAACTTAGTGTGCTACCCTCTACTGTGTACTTGTCTCCCTAGACCCTAAGCATCTCAAGCACACGGGGGCCATGTGTCCCCAGTAGCCAGCATCAAGCCTGACAGAGCGCTCAGAGAATGTTTGTTCATTGGTTGAATAAATGAGTGAGTGAGCGAATTCATGCATTCTCTGACAATTTCGAAGAGTCTTCAGATGAATGGCTGAAATCAGATCATAAATCTTCAAGGAAAAATTCTGTGCTCTTCCCTGCATTTATCATAATAATGGACGTAGATTAGCCCTTGCTACCACCCTCAATCACTGAAAAAGGGACCCTATTCCTCGTGTACCCAGAAAAAAGCTGGAAAAGCAGGGAGGAAGTGAATTGGGGAAATTGTTGTGAGGATGAAACAAGAGAACTTACTAACCAAGATGTCAGAGGTAAGGGAGGAAATACGTAAGAGAGGTATAAGCATACCTGTCTTCAGAAATGACCTCAGACCCGTGGGAGCAATTTGATGAATAAGTGGAGAGTGTTTAACTGATGTTTTCCCAGACCGCACCAGCCTGTGGGCACAAATGGGGTCCCATTTATAGTAATCACCTGTGATTTGTCGGCTCATGCCCCTGTGTGCTAATGCAGGACTCCAGCCTCCCTCAAAGGCTTGCTCAGTTATTTCTGGAAGTCTCCAATGGGCATCACACGTGATCTCACAGAGGATGCTATCTGCTTCCACATGCCATCTACCGTGTTGCTTCTTTCCTTCTTAGCCTATCCCATGAGGTTCTCTGCTTCCTTCCACTGAGAGTGTTCCCCCCTAGTCAGGGCTCCCACTGCCCACCAAGAGAAATCGGATGACCCCACCAAAGGTATTTCCTGCTTATAATATCAAGCTGCCGGGACAAGAAATATTACATTAGCCAAAGTCACAGTCTTTTCAATCAGTTCATTTCCTCTGCTCTGCCTTCATAGCTCTCTCTGTGGCCTTTTTAGAAATAGCTTCTACCTGCAGTCCCTGTCTCCCTGGAGCTCAGACATGGGTCCATAGGAAACTAATCTCAGGATCAGACATCATACTGTCACCCTCTTCTTGCCCTACAGTAGAGCTAGCGCATGTCCTCTTTGTGCCAGTTTCGGTATTCAGGGATCTTCATGTGATTGAACCCCTGCAAGGAGTCTGCCCCAGCAGTCCTTTTTCTAGACTACAGCTGGAACCCACACCTCTGAAGGATGGAGATAATGATCTCTGTTACTCTTTCTGAAATTCTGTCATCCAGACATTAGTCTGGGTATTTTTCTCTAGATGCATTTGTTGAGCACCTACCATGTTCCAAACACTGCAAAAAGAGGCTTATGTGCAGCTCTTCATTTAGTCCTCACCTCATCCCTGTGATCTAGGTATTATTACCCACTTCTCCAGGTCCAGAGAGGGAAAGTGCCTAACCAAGGCCAGCCAGCTCTGACACGCTTACCCTGGTCTTAGCCTTCGTCCTGACTCACTGGCCATGGCCTTTCCCTGGGAGCCTGTGCTGTCTTGTTTCTTGCCCTTCCTGATTGCCAGCCCTACCACTCACCGTCCCTTTTGCTTTCATGCTTCACCTATGAGATCTGATACCTAGCACACCTTTCCAGCTGTGATCTCAACCACTCTGGACAAGAATGTGATTCCCTCTTCTCCCCTGGTCCACATATAGGCTTAGGCCTCCTTTTCCCTTGGAAATTTCCAGCTCTGGTCCTGCCAGTGACATTTGACATCTGGCTTTCCATGGCCCTGAAAGTTAAATCTGACAGCCCTTTGCTATGCTGTGTGGCCTTCAGACATATCTTAACATCTCTGGGCCTCAGTTTAGTTGACTGCAAGTAAGGGGTAATAATACTTATCTTGAATGTTTATTGTGGGGTATAAATATGACAAAATACTTAAGGTGCCCAGAATAATGCCTGACACATAGTAAACGTACAGTAAACAAACTGCTCCAAAAGAACTGACATTTACTAAATGATTATCACATGCTTTGCTAAGTGCTTTATTGGGCTTATCTCATGTAGCCTTACCCTCAACCTTATGCAGCAGGTACAGTTATCATTCCATTTTACAGATGTGAAAACTGATCCCAAAATAGGTTAAAGGGCTTACCCAAGGTCTCAGACTTTGAAAGTGGCAGATCTCAGATGTGAAGCAGGTCCTCATATCTAATGACTCGCTTTCACTGCTCAGCACAAAGCAGACCTCTACCAGTGGGGTTGTTGGGCTGCTTCTAGTAAATGAGTATGTAAACGGGCATTTTCTTTCTTTTCTCTTTGTGCCATGGCCTGAGACACCAGTTCCCTGCCCCAAGATTTGCCTACCGATTTTCTTAGCTTCCTCGGAGGAGGCTAAGAGGATGGTGCAGTTTCCTCTAGCCCCAGAAATGCACCATATTGCAACCTCCCCTGGGTAGGACAAAGGCCAGCCCTGACCAGCGTGGTCCCTGGCTGAGTTCCTTGGCCAAGAACAGTGCAGAGAGAGATCCTTTCACAACTGAGGCTTGCCAGCAGAGCACTCCTGCTGAGCCAGGGCCTCTTGCCAAGCAGCTTTCCCTACCACTCTGATATGCAGATGTGTTCAAGAATTCTTCACATCTGCATAGGGAGCATACAAAAGCTGTGACTTGGCTGGAAAGAAGGAAAATGTGAGTGTCAGCTCAAGGAATGGCTGCTCCGAGGGGCCAGGCAGGGGAGGACAGCAGATCACAGCTGGGAACAGTCAGTACAAAGCAGATGGAGGATGGAGAAACAGCACTATACACCCCAACGCCTGCCTCTTACAGGAAGGCTCCCATGATCTCTGGACTGTGGATACCACTGGCTCATCCGGTGATCCTCCAACAACTGCCTCCGTCTTGTGAGAGTTATACTGTACTTAATCTGCATCACCTTAAACCCATAAATCAGGAAGGAAAAACATGGCAGCAACGGCAGTGGTCAGAGCCCTGAAATAGGACTCCGATACCTTTCCGCAAATACATTTATGCAACCAACATATATGAGATGCCTACGCTGTTCCAGGCCCAGGGCCAGAGATGGATCAGACACTGTCGGGACCCTCAAGAAGCTGCCACTGTCTAAGGGGCCGTCTGGCAAGGAGCTGGACAATATGAAGGAAAACACAGAAAGCTTCCTGGGGATGCAGGTTGGTTAAGGTAAAGAGGGCATGTCCGGTGAGGCTTCCTAGAGGAGGTGACATCTGAGCGAATCTTGAAGACACGTGACGATTGGCCAAGTGAGGAGCTTATTCTGTACTGACGCCAGCCAGGCACTGTTGAGTATGAGAGGGTAGATGCTCACTCACAATCACTCATACTTACACACCCACGTGCTCTCATGCATGCACGTGCACACACACACACACACACACACACACACACACACACACGTGTGCACACATACCTTCTGAGGTGGGTGCAGTGCTGGTTGGGAACAGTTTGTAGGCTAGCACTCTCTGTTCCTCCCGTTATAATCCAAAGGTCTTCCTTCCCCAGTGCTGTTTTCTGTTTCCTGAAAAGCCTTGGCAACCTTCCTCAGAAACAACTACTCTGCCCCTGTTACTTTAAAAGCTTCATTTTCTCATACTGAATGGCATAGGAAGCTGGAGGAAAAGGAATTCACCAGGGCATCTTGAGTTCACCTTTGCTCTTGGTGTCCCCCAGGCTGATCCCTACAGAGCCCTGTGCTGGCACAAAGCAAGAGCTGACTTCCGGTTGGAGGGAGTGGGGATTCAGCTCAGGGAAAAGGCTGCCTTGGTGGAAGGGAGAGGGTCATTGCCTTCAATCCCTGCAGGAATATCTGAGAGCAGAACAGAATGCAGAACCAGGATCAACGTAGAAACACTAGAAGAAGTAGGGAGACTGCTCAGCGTAAGAGGCTATTTCCCCAAGTCAAAGCTGGCCACTAGTGGGATTAGCTACTTCGAGTAGTGGGCTTTCTGTCTCCACTGGAGTGTGAGGGGACCAGACCACAGCTTAGTGGATGGGGAAGATGTCGTAGCAGAGCCTCAAACACCAGATGAGAGGTCACATCTTTTTGTCCTGTTCTACCATCTTCACACGGGAACTGACTTAGCACAGAAGGTATGTTCAGGCCTCTAAGAGTGCAGGGATTTGCATTTCCAAGATTATGAAGAAAGACATGTAGTAAGTGTGTGTCTAGGCGTCCAAGATGTGAAAGATGTGATTATTTGCAGAACCTAATCTCATACCTCCCATCCTTGTTGAACTGAATATTGCAAAAATATTCTCATTCGTATTTGGAATGGTATGTTTCTAAGCAATCATTATTCTGAATACTCATTCCAGCCAGGAGACGACCTGAATATTGAATAGAATAAAAATGTATATATTAGATTACTTATTCAAATGCCTTTCTGGCAGTTTGGATAGAATTAAGCAACAGTCCAATCTGGCTGTTGTTTTATGCATGGGATGTCAAAGCTAAACAGCCCCTAGAGAGTATTCTCTCTCAGTCTTTCTCTGCACAGAGCCTCACCATCCTATCTTGTTCACAGATGGGGAAATAGGCTGAGAGGGGGGGCATACAGCATGGGAATGGGAGACCTGGGACCAAGAGCTACCATTCAGTGGCCAGACATGGTAGTTTGTCCCCACTGGACAAAGGCGGCAACTGAGGCTCAGTGTGGTTAATCGAGTTGTACAGAGTCACTGCTAGTCAGTGGCAGAGTTGCTTCATCCCAGGTCATTGTCCTTTTGTATTACCTCACTGGGCCCCTAATATAGCCAGAGAGAGTGTGTTCCTCCTTTCATGCGACCTGCAGACTCTCTGCCAGGTGCTTCAGTTATGAAATCTTGTGAAGTGATGATATTATCCCTGGTCTATAAATTGAGGAAATTACAATGAGTATATAGAACCACACTTTAGGTCCCCCAGACAAGGAACTCTGCCACACCACTATTCTACCCTGCATGCCCTAAGAGCGCCACACGACGCCAAGCAATGACATATTGTTCGGCAGTTACAATCACAAAAAGCAATAACCCAAATTTGCCTTTTGAAATGAACCCAAGTAATCCTTTTGAAGGAAAATGTTCACTGAGAAGCTTGCTGAAATGTCAGCTCTGAGAGGACTTCTTCAAGCTCTCCCAAGGCCCTTTTCACACAGTATTGTCATTGTATATGGCATATTCCCTCTGCTAAATTAGTACTTTAGGGCCAAGAACCACCTCTGATTGGTTTTTTGCATTTCCAGCTTGGGCCCTGGTGCCTTGCAGGCATCTGGAAGGTTTGCTGCACAAATGGATGGATATTTGGTTAGAATCACTGCAAGGAAGGACCTCAAGGGGGAAGGACTCTTCTCCCTCCCCAACCAACCTAGAGCTCATTAATCTGGAGAACAAAGAGGACCCCACAAGTCCTAAAACCTAACATGGTCCTTCCAACCCCACTGACAGTAAAGTAACAAAACCGAGAACAAAACCTCAGAGCTTCCTGGGGTTCTGCCAGGGTTGGGGAAGATGCTTCTGACATGCATGTTTCCACTCAGACTTGAATCTCACTTCATCTCACCAACCAATTCTGAAATCACAGCTTCAGCATCTTCTCCAGTATCATCCTCACTACCCTGTCCTTCCAGGCCCCTAGAGCCCCAACCCCTCCAGGAAGTTCCTCAGTCAGGTAGCCCGCCGTGATGTCTCCATCCCAGTTCCTCTTTCTCCCCTGTACACTCTTCCATTCCTGCTTATCTGGTGCTGCCTCTTGCTGTCAGTTCCTGGATGGCCCGCGTAGAGAGAGGCAATGTGGGCCGATGCACAGAGCACAGGCTCTGGTCTCAGATGACTTGGGTATAAATCCCAGCTGGAGCAGTGAATAGCTGTAGGACTTTGGGACATTCACTTAACACTCTGAGGCAGCAATTCCCTCTCAGGATTGTAGGGAGGTATGCAGGGACCCTGATCATGGAGGGCCTTGTCTGCAAAGCTAGGGAGCTCAGACCTTATTCTACAGACAAGGGGGCACTATTACAGAGTTTCTCATCTGAAAATCACATGATCAAATCTGTCTTTTTAAGAGAGTACTCTGGCAAAGGCACAGAGAATAGACTGAAGAAGAGGCAGCAGAGGAGAAAAACCAGGCAGGAGACCTTACAGGGATGGGCAGGGGGTGGCAGTGGGGGAGGTAGGGGTGGGGCAGGGGGAAGTGTGGAGTCACAGGTGTTAATGGCCTGAACAAAGGAGGTAATAAGAAATAGTAAGAAGAGCTAATGTCTATGAGCTCCTCCTCGGGGCCAGGAATAATGCTAGCACTTATAGGGATTATTTCCTTGATTCTCGTTAATAACCCAAGATTTTTCATCCCCGGAAACTGAGACATCGAGAGGTTAAATAAATCACCCAGGATGACATAGTAAATAAGAAAACTGGGATTCAAGTCCAGACAGTCTCACTCCAGAGCCTAAGTGCTTAATCATCCAACTAGTTCGTGATTGAAGCAGAGATTGGAGAAAAACCATTTAGGAGGTGAAACTGGCAGGATAGATTGGCTGAAGTGAGTAAGGAAGAGGGTAGAGCATAGGGTGACTCTCAGGTTTCTTCCCAAGGTCCACAGCCCCTAAGAGGCAAAGTCAGGATTTTAACCCAATTTTATCTAACCCCAAAGCAGTTTCTCTTTTCACGGCCTTAGAAAATGTTACCTGAGAGGTTGGTGTTCTCAGGACAGAAGGGATAATGTAGAGATTGGTACTTTCCCCAGAATTGCACAATTCCTTTATTTAAGCCATTAAACCATAACTAGCTTTCCTTAGGTTGTTGAGGGTGTGTGTTTCTTTACAGAAGGATTTAGTATCAATTACACAGAAAAATTGACTAGAAAATGCATATGATAGCTTTGTTTCCTGGGTACCAATCCAAATGCAAAGGAGGATTCCAAGTACCTTTGGAAACCGAAGTAGAGGGAAGGCAGAACATCCACTGTAGCCAGAGGGAGATCAGTGGGAGCTTGCGCTTGACACTCATTCATCCCTTTACCATGCCTTCCCCAAGGCGCTCCTCTATGCCAGGCTGGCCCCTGGAGGGTGGTGATAGATTCAGCTCCTGCCTGGACATCTCATAACCAAGGTGGGAAATATATAAGTAGGCAGGCCTTCAAAGGGCTAAAGGAGGGGTTGTTTTAAAGGAGAAGGAGTGTGCCCTCCAAACAAGAGAAGATACTCTGTCTGGGTCTTGTCTTGGCATTGGGTAGAAGCCAGGCCATGTAGCCTTGGGCGCATAACTTGACTGAACTTCCTTGTTGTCGTTGTAACAGTGGTGCAATCAGTCCTACTTTGATCTACTCTTTCCTCTCATGTAATCAAGGACCTGGAATGCTGAGTTGGGACTGAGGGTCTGGAGCCTTGGCTGCCTCCTGGGGTGGAAAATGTTAGGTATACAAGCTGCAGAACTTGATCCTGAGGGTGAGAGCCAGTGTCTGAGGTGGAAGTGAGACAGAAAGACAGACAAAGACTTTGACCCTGGATCTCACCCAAGGGGCCAAGCAGAGAGGCAAGTCCAGGTGTGAGGCATGAAGTGGACATGAGTCCAGAGGCCATAGGTTGGAATGGAGGGTTGGGCCAGGGACAGGGCCAAGAGACAGTCTCTGGGTATTACTGGAGCTCCTACAGGATACCGGCAATCACCACTCTGGGTGCAGTGGGCTTAGGAGTGCTAAGCCCACTGCACCCAGAGTGGGTGCAGTGCAGTCACCACTCTGGGTGCAGTGCTATTAGGAGAATGAAGTGGCAACTATGTGTGAAGCACCTAGCGCCTAGCACACAGGTAATTCTCAGTGAGTGTTAATCGTGGAATTGCTTTTCTTTTCCGTCAAAATTCACCAAGAGCTTCCATTGTGCCAGGTCCTGTGGCGGGCACTGAGAGGAGGGGAATGATAAAGATGCAGCTCCTGTCCTTCAGAAGCCCAGAACGCTGGAGATGCAGACTCATAAATAAGATGTCCCTATCGAAGGTTCTAAATGACATCATGGAGGAGGCCTAGTGGTGGGACAGGGCGAGGGGGCAGTGACCCAGCCTAAGAGTTCTGGGAAGGCTCCCTGGAAGAGATAGTGGCTAAGGTGGATCTCAAAGGTTAAGAAAGAGTTAAGCAAGCAAAGATTGGTGAGCAATCCATTCTGGAAAGAGGCACAACTTCAACATAAGCGTAAGACAGCATGGAATAAAGTGGAATGTGAGGAGAGGCAAGAGATAAGGCAGGGCTCTGCTGAACCTGGAGACAAGGAACCTGGACTCCATCCTGAAGGTGATGGGGAGCTACTGAAGGGTGTTAGGCAGGAGAGAAACCTGGCCAGCTTTATGCTTTAAATAGATCACTCTGGCTGGTGGACAAGAGTACATCAGAGAGGGCCAGCTAGAGGCCTGGAGGCCAGAAGAAATCTTTAGTTTGATGTTTCTGAGTCAAAAGTCAGTTATGCTTTGATAAAATTAATTGGGGAAGATTCAGAAGTGGGAATAAGGGCTTTTGCATCTACAGCTAGATATGAAATGTTAACATTTGTACTCCTATATACAATGAGCTGAATTCCCATTCTCTGTGCTATGAAAGGTGATGTAAGGGGGCATAATGCCTTCCAGCTTTAACTCTTTAAGACTTGGTAATTCTATTTCTCTTCTTAGGATATGAAATGGATGTTTATGTCATTAACCCCCCAGGCAGGACACATGCTTTGGGTTCTGCCTTCCTTGTGTCAGAGTGTGTTGCCTGAAGGCACCTTACCTGTTCTTACGGAAGATGCTATATTTATCACATGGTTGGTTAGGGTCAGGATCTATGCCAAGATCAGGGCTCATCATGTGAGTAATATCAGGACCTAGTCTGTGCTAAGATTGCTGCTGTGTCTATGGTTATAGAGCTGAGAAAATTGTCCAGTTGAAGTCTTTGACATCAGGCCTTTGGGCTCATTACCACAGTGTCTGCTCTACTTAGCTGCCCTGCCAAACTGTGCCAAAGGATTCTGGGAACATGTACTCAAGGACTCCTCTGGTCCTGGCTGTGCCCAACTCTGTATATCTGGAAGCTGTAAGTAAAATGGATATACTCCAGATCCCCACAGCCTCTAGTGCTTTCCTCCAAGACAGCACTAATTCACACATTAGAGTCTCCTGTTTCAAGACTGGGAGCTCCTTAAGGGCAGGAGCTCACCTGACTCACCAATTTTTGTGAACTCATCATCCCTGTCCATTTTGATTAAGGAATTTCCTTGTTGCAGGTACTGTGCTAAGAGTTAGAGATACACAAGTAGACAAGCCACACACAACCTGGGTCTTCATGAAGAGATGGATTTGGAATATTTGAGATGCCATTTAGACCTCAAAGTCCAGATGTTTAGTAAGCAGCCGTATGCATATGTGACAGGAGCTCAGGGGAGGAGTCTGTCTGCTCTAAGTGTGTGAGTACACAAAATAAGAAGACCAGAATTATAGGGCAAAATTCTGAGAAATACTGACATCTAAAATATGGGTCAAAGAAGAGGAGCCTACCATGGAGACTGAGACTCAGTTACTTATGTAACTGAGGGTTACATAAGAGGAGGCAGGAAGAAAATCAAGACAACTGAAGTCAAGGGGAGCAAAACATTTCTGGAAGAAGACAAGGTCAACAGTGTGAACGCTGCGGAGACCACATGTAGGAATTCAGTGATGTTGAATTCAGTAGGTCACTGGTAACCTTGGAGAGCAGGTTCAATACAGGTGTAGGTCAGACTGCAGAGGGGCTGAGGGGTGAATGGGAGGTGAGTAAATGCTGATAATAAGTGTGGACTGCACTTGTTTTCAAAAAGTTATGCTTGTGAAGAGGAAGTGAGAAGGAAGAAATGAAAGGTGAGGCAAGGATGAGCAAGGGTTTTGAGGTGGTGCAGGTCATGTTTTGAGGCTGGGAAAGACTTGAGCATGTGCAAGCACAGATAGGAAGGGGCCCTCCAAGAGGGAGAGGTCGGAGATCCAGCACAGAGCACAGCACTTGCTCTGTGAACACTGAGTGTTTTCTGAAACAAATGAGCAGGGGAAGGGTTTCTGTGGGTACAGTCTTTGGGTTCTGTCGCACCCCACTAGCTATTCTAAAAATGTTGTTGTGCTTCCTCTTTCTGGAACAGCTGGGCCATTATGAAGTACACAAAAACCACCTTTTCAAACTCCCTAGAGGACGTTCGATTTCAGATCTAAGCCAAGGTGCTTCCTCTCCAAGGACCCATGTGGCTGGATTCGCCCCTCCCACGGCAGCACCTAACACTGACTCCCAGCAGGAGGGAGGAGCCCCAAGGCAGCAGCAAACAGAAAAGTTTCCACCGCAGCGTCTTGCCCACCCACTTGGGGACTTAGCATGGGGCAGAAGGCCTCCTCTTTGACTGAGGACTTCATGTCTACTTTGAACAGGGCTGACTGGATAACCCAGACAACTTGAAAGGGTGTGCTTAGAGACAACAATCTCATTATGATTCATTCAGGCACCCCTTCAATGTTAGTCATCTCCCCTACAAGCTGCCACTAGCTTGGGTAAGGTGCTGAACTCTCTTATTCATACAATGGGTAGCAGTTCATGGGGTTATCATGAAGAGGAAAATGAGAGAACATAAAAAAAAGAGCCACGCATGTATTAGATTCTTAATAAATCCACATGTCCTTCCCTTTCTTGCCAGGAGCCAAAATTTCTTTTCCCCCAGTAAGTGCCCAGTCTTGAGTCTAAGGGCCAAAGGGGCTGGACTTAGAAAGAAGAGCATCTTGGGAAGCACCTGACGTGGCTGCACCTCAGGATGATACCATCTGTCCCTTGGGCAGGTTTTTGTTCTTTTGTTTTGGGGATCCTGCTGTAAGAGGCTTTTGGATTTAATATGTGAAATGAAAATCCAGATGAAATGATAAATTGGGGGAGTGGGGGGGTTGTGAGAGAAATGTCCTTCATGTTATAAGAAGGATCCTTTGCTTTATCACAAAGTTTCTTGAAATATGTGCTCCCCCATTGCAATTAAGAACTTGTCTGCACATCATCAATTATCTGGCAGAGAGGCTTGGCTGGAAGGAATATGGCTGGGAGACACAGCTGGAGAGTTGGGAGCTTGTGCCAAGTGAGATCCCATCGGAACCAGAGGCAGTAAAGCTCAGAAATGACTGTGTAAATCTGGAACAAGAGGGAAGTCAATTTCCACGGGTTGAGTATGCAGGCACGCTGAGGCGTCTAGCCAGGCTGGATGGGTGGGTAAGTGGACCATTTACCAGAGCAGGGAAGGTAGGAGGGAGAACACGTCGGAGGAGGTATGAATGGGGGTCTCAAGAAGGGTCTCGTTCAGTTTGGGACATCTTGAATAAGAGGTGTCTGTGGGATATCAGAGTCTAGGAGGCAGATAAATGGCACTGTGCTCCAAGCAGTGCTTAAATATTTGTAGTTTCCTGAAAGTTCCAAAACTAGCTCACACTTCTATGCTTGTGCACACGCTGGGCTCTCTAGCCCAAATGGTGTCTCCCCTCCCTACCCTCTCATACCTGCAGAGCTTCTAGCCATCCTTCAGGTGTCAACTCCAACTATAGGGAATAGTCAGGCAGCCACAGACTGTCCATTGCCTTGGACAATCTACCTCCACATAGACACTGGGCCTCCATTAGCATTGGGCCTCACAAGAAGCCTTCCTTCGTGGCTTAATCAAGATTACATAATTGAATAAATGTAACAGACTCAGCACAGGGAACTCAATAAATGTTATTCCACTTCTTCTGTTGCAATTATTGAATTGGCCCCCTTGTATGTCTCCTCAATTGTATTCGTTTCCTAAGGCTGCCAAAACAAAGTACCACAAACTGGGTGGCTTAATGCAACAGAAATTTATTCTCTCCCTGTTCTGGAGGCTAGAAGCCCAAAATCAAGGTGTCAGCAGAGCCATGCTCACTCTGAGGCTCTGTTTCTGCTTATTCCTAGTTTCTGGTGGTGGCCGTCATCCTTTGGCCTTCCTTAGCTTACAGCTGCATCACTCCAATCTCTGCTCTGTAGTCACATGGCATTATCCCTATGTGTCTCTGTCTTCACATATCATTTTTCTTTTCTTAGAAGAACATCAGTCCTATTGGATTGGGCCCGCCTTAATGACCTCGTTTTAACTTGATTTCACAGACACCCTATTTCCAAATAAAGTCACGTTCACAGATATGAGGGGTTAGGACTTCAACGTAGCTTTTGGCGGGGGACACAATTCAACCCATAACACTGAGGAAAAAGTTATTTCCTGCAGGGTAAGGCCCATGTCTTGTTTGTCTCTGTCACAACACTTAGCACAGCGTCTGGCTCAAAGAAAGTGGTCCAGGAAATATTTTTTGAGTTTTGGCTGTACACCTGTGCTTTCTAAATCAGATTGTTTAATGCTTTGTTTACACCAGTGTCCACTGTGTGCAAAGATCTGGGCCGGATGCTTTCTGTATGCTCTCTTATTTAATTGTATCTATCAAGTAGCCTGGGAGGTAAATCAACCTACACTACAGATAAGGAAACCAAACTTCAGAGAAGTCAGGTGAGTTGCTCAGATCTGCACAGCTAATGGGCTGTGGAGCAGGGATTTGAGCTCAGGTTTATCTGATTTCAAAGCTCAGATCACTCTACTACATTCTGCTGCCTTTTCTTTCCTCTTTGTTTCAGTCAAGCCTCTTTGGGAGTCCAGACTGCATCAGCTATGCTTAGGGCAACCTAACCCAAACTGGGTTGGGTTCATGCTTTGGCCAGAGTGTTGGAGAGTCCCATTGATGGGGGTGGGGGAGTACAGGGTAGTACAGAGAGGGCAGATGGAAGTGACAGCGGACATCCCCTCCCCAACTAGGAGAGGCTTCTTCATGATGCTAATCCTTGAAAATGATGAATTATGTATGGTTCTCTAGGAGTAGGTAAGCTAATGCCATAGGCATGGATGAGAACACCTTCTTCTGAAGACTTTCCCCTGTAATCAAGAGAGAGCATGGCAGGGCTTCCCTGGTGGCGCAGTGGTTGAGAGTCCGCCTGCCGATGCAGGGGACACGGTTTCGTGCCCTGGTTCGGGAAGATCCCACATGCCGCGAAGCAGCTGGGCCTGTGAGCCATGGCTGCTGAGCCTGCGCATCCGGAGACTGTGCTCCGCAACGGGAGAGGCCACAACAGTGAGAGGCCCACGTACCGCAAAAGAGAGAGCATGGCAATATAGGACAGAGGAAAGGCCCACCAGGACTGATTTAGTCAAAGAAAAACTTTTTGACTTTGGGTAAATTATTGTCCTCTGTCTTCAGTTTAATCATTTCTATAATGGGAGGTTTGGGCTATAAGTTCTCTGAAGTCACTATTCTTGGTTTCCTGCTTCTATAGATTCTGTTTCCGTCTTATAACGCTATTTTAAGGTATTTATTACTCTGCCAAGAAAAAAAAAAAAGAACCTTCAGGATGAAATTTCTTTATGCCAGGAAAAGATTTTTTTCTTTTCCCTTTCTTTGCATGCAGAGCTCTTCTTTGCTTCCCCCATGTCTACCTTTTCATTCTGGTAACCCTCACAGGTTTTCTCAGTGGCAACAAGCACCAGCTGGCATGGCCGTTCCTTTTCATAATACTAAAGAAAAGGATTTGCTCAAAAAATTAAAACCATGTTGACAGTGCTTATCTGGCTCCTATGTTGGTAAATCTGTTTTGTGCTCTTGCTGTGACCTGTCCAAACAGAGAGATGGAAGAAAAAATGGTGCATATGTCCAACTTGTTTAGCTTGGGGCAGTTTTGCAGCCCCCTTGCCAAGTGGAAGCAGGGTAGTTTCATTTCCTACGCTGCTCTCAGCCTCTTGAAAGTGTGCAGGCCCTAAGTGAACATTTCCTGGAAGACGCTTTCTTCCTTGGACATTGAACATCTCAAGTGGAAAAATGGACCTCGTTGTTTGTGCAGTTGAGATCTGCCTCCACTTGGGGCGGGGTAAGAGTCAGAGAGATAGAGTTTTGATCATTTCATCTTTAAAATCACAGCAGCAGAGATGGGTTGGCTTGGGGAAAAGAATGTTTCTCTTGCCAAGAGTCCATGTCCCAGCTGTCTCCTACGCCGATGAGTCTGGATGCCTGAGGACCACAGAGTCCTTCCCCGGATGACTTGGAGTTACTAATAACTGTTCGCATGTTCCAACAGCAAATTTAAATTTACAGCCTTAATGTATATGTCCCCCTACACCGCTGCCTTTCATGAGTTTTCTTTGCATCTTGTCCCCTAAGGAAGTAGGGGACAGGGTTTGGATTTTTCATTCAAGTACCCCTTATTCTACCCAAATCACAGTTGGTGCTATCAGATGTAACAGCTAGCAAGAAGAAGAGTACGGCCTCCCAGATTCTACATGGAATTGGTAAGGGAATTAACACAGCTACCAAATGACAAGTTGTATGCCAGGGACCACAGGAAGCAACAGAGCAGAGTGGGAACTTCATCCTAGGTTTGAATCCAGGGTGTAACTTAAGCCCTCACTTTCCCTCTCTGAACCTCAGCTGATGCATCTGTAAGGTTATTATGAGCCCTGCATGTGAAGCACCTAGCATTAGCAGGGACAGAGCAGGAATCTCAATAAATTTCAGTCCTTTTCTTTGCCTCTTCCTCTCTTTTACATATATTATCTCGTTTGCTTTTCTCAACAATCCTAAAAGTTTAGTTTCCCATTTTATAGATAAGAAAACTGTCTGGTTCTCTGCTGTTTCCCAAGTATTAAGAAAAGCTTCTGGCATATAATGAACCCTCAACAAATAGTCATTAGTAGATGAATGAATGAATGAGAGAGGCAGTCTTACAGGAGTTAAGAATCTTGCCCAGAATTTCACAGCTAGTATTCCAGATGAGTTAGGACATAAGGCAGGACATCACAGAAAAATTCATATAAGGAGACAAAAAAAGAACCCAGAAATGGGAACAGAAAAGCATAACATAATTCATCCTTTTTTATGATTGAGAACACTGTGTTTCACAATTTCAAAGGCGTGTTTTAAATGTACAAAAGCTGAACATAATTTTAAAAGCAGACAATAAAACCCCAAACTCAGCTAAGTCCTAAAACTTTGTAAGATAAAAGTACCAATCTTATTAAGGTTCCAGCTTTCTTAAACGTGGCATACTGCCCCAGCGTTGGCCAGGAAGAGGATGGTGGGTGGCATCTCTGCAGTAATACTGCCCAGTCTTTGGGAAGAGGGAGGGGAAGATACTTCGTCCCAAAATACCTGGCTTCTGGCAATCCATCCTGTCATTACCCTGTGACCTCCTAAGAGGAAAAGGTAACAGAGACTCTCTCAGAAGATGAGAATGAAAAAGACAACTGGTTTTCATGGAACCTACTATGTGTGAGGCACTGAGCCTGCCAGGCACTTTACACGCGTAGTCTGTTAGACCCCATGACAGCCTTATAAGACTCTATTTGACAGTTGAAAAACCTGACAGAAATTTGCCCACGGTGATGGAGCGATAATTGAACCCAAATCTGGGTCTAAAGCCTGTGCACATTTCATTTTTCCTATGGCCTCATACCCCCTTCTGTGCTGGGCTGCCTCTCCACCATGGGTGCCGAAGCCAGAAGCAGAGCTCAAAGACTGGAGACCCTTTGACAGCCCAGCCAAGTGGCAGGACGCATTAGCAGGGTGGAGGGGCGGGGCCTGTCCAGTGACTTACTCTGCCTGACAGTTGAGTTAAACTCTGGCCACTTCATCCAGAGTCTCACATACCCTCGTGTGTCTTGCTTCTGTCTATCCTGTACTTTAGGGAAAAAATAATGCCTCACCTTTATCTCTTTTTCCTCTATTCTAGTCATTTATTTTCCATGATAATAAAGGTGCACCTGATAGTAAAGGAGGGGAGGTGGGGTTTTGACACCCTACACATCAATTCACCCACCACAAGCACTAAAGTAATATATGAAAAAAACTATCAACAACAACAACAACAAAATGTGTGCCATGTTGTATACGTGAGTCATTTTCCATTATAAAAGAAAAACTTAGAGGTCAAGAGCTTTTTTTTTTGGTTGGCATAATAGGTGGCCCTATTGTGGTACTAAATAAGGAAACTGATTTTGAGTAAATAAAAGAAAGCCGTCCTTATACTGCAGATTGAATCTAGTACACTCCATCCACTACAACATAGGATGAGAATATTAATGAACTCCAGAATGTTTCTTGAGATAGTGCCTGCCAGGGTCTCACCTGGACCAATCAAAGTGGTCTGGACATCCCTAGAAAACCAGCATATGACCTTCTGAGGATGGATGATCCGTCATCTCCCCATTCTAGCTAGAAAGGCACTAATCACCCTCAGTGGGGCACGAGTCAGACTCAGAGGGAGCCAGAACTGGGGTAGAGGTCCATAGTTGGGCCTCTAGAGTCAGGTAGTCTGAGTCTGAATCCTGGCTCCAGCATCTACTCCTGTGTGACCTTGGGCAAGTTACTTAATATCCCTATGCCTTGGTTTCTTCAGCTCTAAAATGAGGCTGATATTAATAGTACCTGCCACCCAGGATTGCTTTGAGGATTAAATGAGAAATGTATGTAAAGCCTTCCACAAAACATTCCACAGAAGTTCATGGCTATTATTCCTATTCTTGTTCTTATTCCTCCAAGTGATAGCAGGGTAAGAGTGGGGTGGGAGTGACACTTCTCACAGAGACTTCTCTCACTGGAGCTCTCTGATCCTCTTTTGTTCTGTCTCAGAAGAGGCTCCCTCCAGACCATGCAGTAACAGGTAATCCCCAGGTTGTCCCTGGCCATCAACAGAGAGTGTAAGAACATAGAAATCGGGCTTCCCTGGTGGCACAGTGGTTGGGAGTCCACCTGCCGATGCAGGGGACATGGGTTCGTGCCCCGGTCCGGGAGGATCCTACATGCTGCAGAGCGGCTGGGCCCGTGAGCCATGGCTGCTGAGCCTGCGTGTCCAGAGCCTGTGCTCCGCAGGAGAGGCTGCAGCAGTGAGAGACCCGTGTACCGCAAAAAAAAAAAAAAAAAAGAAGAATATAGAGATCTGCTTGAGCAGTTAGAAACCTCAGAGTTCTTGAAAACTTCAGCGTCTCTGGAGTAAGTAACCATGGTTTCAGAAACCCCAGATAATATAGTCATAGTAGTCATATCATCAGTATTCTCAGAATCATTAGCTACTCAATTTAGGGATGCTTGGAACCCTAAGATATTGGACTTTCCCCTAAGATCTAGTTCTCAGATTTCTAGTCAAGCCTCTAAGAAAGGGAAGTGGGGATTGAACTCCACAATCAATTCAGCTCCTTGTTGCCCAGGAAACTCTGAGGCAAGGCCCATATCAAAACAGCCCTTGAAACCAGGCTTTGGATCAAAAACCTGAAGTTCAGGTCTTTTCCACATGACTATAAACAACTCCTATCTCCTCTATAAGTCTTAGTTTCCTCATCAGAAAAATGGAGATATAAAATCACATGGGTGTTCTGAAAATATTAAAGGAGATATGTCTAAAGCAGCCAGTATACATCCTATCACAGAAATCAATAATTGTTAGTTACATTTTCATTCCTTTCTTCTGATTTTGTACTGAATTTATGGTATGGTTAGGATATGTTCTTAAGAAAATCAGAATTATTCATGGTTTGCTGTGTGCTTCTGAGAAGACTTAATTCCCTGAAAGAATGTTCCGTTGTGTGCTTCTGACCCAGAATAGCAGCCCAAAGTTATCAAACAAAAGCCTAAGAGCGGATGGAAATGTGGGGTTCACTCTGGCCCTCTGTGGACCTCTGAAGGGCAGACATTCTGAGCCATGGGTGCTTGAGATGAGCAGAGATCGTAACCAGAGAACTAGCATATGGTCTTTGAAGGAAAGTTGCCCTGTTACCTCCCAAATCATGTTGGAATCATCAGAAGACTAGAATGAGTCAGGGTTACCCCAGAGTAGGGGGTTAGAGTCAATGACATCCAGCCAACAGCAGGGTAAGAAGAAAGTCTAGCCTTGTAGGATGCGGCAAAATCACCATCTTGTGTCCTGGGAAGACCAGGGACTGTGTCAGTGAGGTTCCTGATGCTATTACATTATTGTTGGTTCCAGTGTATGTCAACTATCTATGATTGTCCATGTGACTATTTTTCTGTAATTATTTGCAATTTTTTCTCTCCGTGTATTTAGAAAAACATTTTGAAAATGTCAACCTGTCTAGTTGCTCTAAGGGAAAACTACAAAAGGGGTTTTATTGTTGTTGGGGCCAGATTATGGCAGCTAGACATGGTGGGAGCCCAGAAACAGAGAGACACTCACAAGGGAAAGGTAAGACTCAGGGGAACAAAACAAGGCCCTTGGGACACCTCTCCCTCCTCACCTTTGGGGGCTTCTGTCTTCTCCAGGGTCTGTGTTTCAGACATGCATTCATTCAGCAAGTGTTTGTTTAGGGTCTGCCTTGTGACAGGCTAAGTGCTAGGATACAGTGGTGAAGAAGAAAGATAGGGTCTCTTCTCTGGTGGAGCTTTCAATCTAGTGGCAGAGACAGACAATAATAGAATAAATATATGTTATATACTACGATAAGTTCCATGAAGAAAAATATAAGAAGCTGTGGAAATAGGTAACAGGTACCTGAGCTAGTCTGTGGAGGGGGCTGGGAAGAACAAGCCAGGCAGGCCTTTCCTAGGGAAGTGACATTTCAGCTGAAAAATAACAGAATGAGTTAATTTAATAAGGGAAACCAGAGGCAGCTTCTAAAACTAATAGTCCCCTAATTGAAATTCATAGTTGAGGCAAGTTGCATCCTTCCCAGGCAGGCCAATTATTTATTTTTTTTTTTGCGGTACACGGGCCTGTCACTGTTGCAGCCTCTCCCGTCGCAGAGCACAGGCTCCGGACGCACAGGCTCAGCGGCCATGGCTCATGGGCCCAGCCGCTCCGCGGCATGTGGGATCTTCCCGGACCGGGTCACAAACCCGTGTCCCCCGCATCCGGAAGGCGGACTCTCAACCACTGCACCACCAGGGAAGTCCCAATTTTTTTTTAAGTTTTTTTTTGTTTGTTTTTAAAGTTATTTATTTATTTATTTTTGGCTGTGTTGGGTCTTCGTTACTGCGCGGGGGCTTTCTCTAATTGCGGCGAGTGAGGGCTACTCTTCGTTGCGTTGCGCAGGCTTATCACTGCAGTGGCTTCTCTTGTTGTGGAGCACGGGCTCTAGGTGTGCGGGCTTCAGTAGTTGTGGCACATGGGCTCAGTAGCTGTGGCTCGTGGGCTACAGAGCGCAGGCTCAGTAGTTGTGGCGCACAGGCTTAGTTGCTCCGCAGCATGTGGGATCTTCCCGGAGCAGGGCTCGAACCCATGTCTCCTGCATTGGCAGACGGATTCTTAACCAGTGCGCCACCAGGGAAGTCCCAGGTAGGCCAATTTCTTTGTTTGTTTTTCAAAACCAATTCAAATGCTCTTCCCCTGTGACAGCATTTCTTCTTTCTCTTCTATTCATACATTTCTTTTGGTCTTCAACCATGGGGAATTCTTTTGCTTTGTGTTGCTTTTGTGGAGTACACACACCTATACTAAAATGCCTGGATTCAGATCATCCGTGTAACCAGCTCCAGAGTGTGACCCACAGGAGATCAAAATATAGCAGAGGTCTGATTGGTTGAACTTGACCATTGTGTTGACTGCTTGATCAGGCGTTCACAAGGCTTCAGACTGCTGTAAATGCGTCTGCATGTTACATTTTATATAATACATACAAGTTTTTTTTTCTCCTAAGAAAATACTCAAAAAGTCAATTTGAAAGAATGAATGGCTCCAAACACATTATCTTGGAAGTGTTTGCTGCAGGTTTGGGCAAGGCCTGTAGCCTCAGAGACGTTTGAACATGTGAGATCTGGGAACTCCTTTGGTGACTACCACCCGTGCCCACAGGCTCTGGTTTAAAGGGGATGGCACTGGCATGGAAGCATTGTGGAGTGCTTGTTGGATAATTATCAGCATAGTTTAGTTCATTATATTCAATGTGACTCAGTAAACCTTTATTAGGCATCTTTCAGCATGGGGATAAGAGCTCTAGTAATAATAATGATAATAATAATAGTAATAGGAACTATCGTATACTGAGAACTCACTATATGTCAGGCACTGTACCAAGCATTTTACATGGATTATTAAAATGTTAATTCTCATAACAACCCTATGAAGCTGTATTAATATTTCCATGAAAAAAGCGAGGCTTGGAGAGACTAAGAAACTTGTCCATGGCCACACTTAGTAAAAATAACCTTACTTATTAGGCCAGGATTTGTATATAGGACCTAAGACTACAATATACTGTCTTCACTTCACACTGGTATGTCATTTTTCAAACAAAGAAATTATTGTGCCCAAGAGAGGTTACATAGACATTTCAGAGCCCTGTATATTTACCCTGAAAATGATATCTAGGATTTGTTGAGCAATGCTTTTTTTCTTTTTTTAAATTATTTTTATTTATTTTATTTTTAGTTGCGTTGGGTCTTCGTTGCTGCACACAGCCTTTCTCTACTTGTTTCGAGCAGGGGCTACTCTTCGTTGCTGTGCACAGGATTCTCATTACGGTGGCTTCTCTTGTTGCGGAGCATGGGCTCTAGGTACGCGGGCTTCAGTAGTTGTGGCACGTGGGCTCAGTAGTTGTGGCTCACGGGCTCTAGAGTGCAGGCTCAATAGTTGTGGCACACGAGATTAGTTGCTCCGCGGCATGTGGGATCTTCCTGGACTAGGGCTCGAACCCGTGTGCCCTGCATTGGCAGGCTATTCTTAAACACTGCGCCACCAGGGAAGCCCCGGTTGAGCAATTCTTATGTGACTGCCATGTTACCTTAAAATCTTCCAACTCAGAGGTGCTCAACTGGTCTGATGTTAGAATAATCTGGGAGTTAAAAAACAAAATCATTTCCCAGGTCCCGTCCCCAGATGAATTGAATCAGGATCTTAGGGGATAGGACCTGGGAGTGGGATATTTTTTTAAGTTCCCCAGGTGGTTCTGATACACAGAGAGGGTTAAAAACTCCTGCCCCCAATCTCATAATACATTCAGAAGATACATACCATTAGCCTCATTTTATGTGTAAGCAAACTGAGTCTCAGGGAGGCAAAGTGTCTTGCCCAAAGTCACAGCAAAAATGTGGCAAAGTCAGGATTTAATCCTTGGTCTGATTCCAAAGCCCATATTCCTTTGGCCCTCCAGGTGGTTGCCTACATGACAAGTTGGCATTCCCTCTAACTCCAGGCAGTGTTCACTGGGCTTTGAGGTTGTACTCAATGAGCAACTCCTCTCTTCCTTCCCCCTGTCTCCTGCCCTCTCCTCCCCTGCCCAAAACCCCACCACCAGAGTCAACCAGATTTCATTATCAGGAGTTCACACAGATATACTGGGTTGATGCCACTGCCTTTGGGTGATAGTAGCAGTTCAGGGTAATGCCCAGCATGGGCCTCCCAACAGTCCCAGATCCTCCTGGCCATGTATCAACATTCCTTCCTTGAATCAGCCTGAGAAGACAACAGCCCTGAGCTCATAGCACAGCAAGTTGCTTTTCTGGGCAGAATAAAAAAAAATAAATAAAAATTTTAAAAAGCAAATACTTAAAAAGTCAAATTAAATATCACAGGGAAAAAAGGCAAAATCATGAAAAAATGTGGTCAATCATTAGCAGAGAGGTTGAAAAGACACGCTCCAGTTGCTTTAAAAACTCACAGAAACCAGGTCTCCTTAAAATAGTTTTACAAAGTACACTGAGAATTCCATGCAGTAATATGAAACATAAGTCCCCCTGCTGCCCCGATCATGCTTCAGCTGGCTAAGCTGAAGGAGCTTGACATTAACCCAAGGCTCTGCAAAACTCAACAGGAAAGTGCAATGCAGACACAGTTGCAAACCTGCCCCATATGTGTACATTTTCTGCTCCATTAAAATGACTTGGACAAGAGGCAAAGTACATCTGGCTGGTAGAAAGAGGGAGTTAGGGGAGGGGCAGGGAGAGGACAGTCAACCTCATCACAGGCCTCCCACTCCCCAGTCTTGCTTCCCCCCAATCCTTACCCCACACTGCTTCTAGTCTAAAATGTCTAAAATGCAAATATGACCACAGGCCTTCCAGGATTCCCCAGAGCCAGACTGCTTTGTTAATTTTCTTAACTCTATCATGGGGTTTATAATACCCACTTCAAGGGTTCAGTGTGAAATTAATTGAAATCATATATATTTGTTGCCTGGCATGCTTGGTTTGTAAGTAAACTTTGAAGGAAAAGTAGATATCGCAATGATCATCACTGAAACCAGGTCATATGAGGAGAGATAGGTGAAGGAAGTGAAGATGTCTGGGCAGAAGATAAACAAGATCCTAATGAGATAGGATCCCCAGTTCTTCCATATCTGATGGACTGGCATGAGACTCTTGGTGGTGAACCTAGTATGACAGCTACAAGGTGAAAGCTTCTTCCTCAGTGTAAGTATGAAAGACCTTTCTAACAGTCAGTAGTGTCCCAAAGATAAGGCGTGCTGGTAAACTTCCTAACATTAGAACTATATAAGAAGCATCTGGATGAACACTTGGCAGGGATATTGAAGAGGGGATTCAACTGTGATCTGGTTGAACTTGACATCTTTAGCCACCTCTTTAAGTATGAAATCTGTACTTTTGAACTGTCTTTGTGTGCCAATCAATGAATCATCTATCAACAGCTTTAGTTTCTGGCATGTGTAAAGCCTGGAGCAACAGTCTCTGGATCAAAGAGGTACTTTGACTCCGGTTTTCACTAGGACAGAGGAGGCACACTTAGTAGGTTCTCTAGAAGCTGTGTTAAAAGACTGACTGTGTGATACACACAGAAAGCAGGAACTCTGGGTGTCTTTCTGTTGCCCTTAGGCTGCTGAAGTGTGTCTCTCTGAGTCTCTTGTACATGCCATTGCTTCTCGAGAATCCATTCTGTGCACCTACATGCAAGGTGAATGGAGTCCGTGTTTACTCTGTTGGCATCCATGTCATTATTTGTTCTTTTCTTCTTTCTGGGTTCTTGGAAAATGGAACTGCCCCCTTATGAGAACGATTTACACTGACTTGGATGGAGAATTTGTTTGAACCTGAGGGTGCAGTGATACTTAATATGTTCATGGATGTGTCTGTCTCACAAGAAGTAGACTCAGCGATCTGCACTTTGATCACCAGGAATGGGAAAGACAGAGCTGGGATTCAGCCCCACCTCTGAAAAGAAGGGACAAATGTTCAGAAAAACCACGCAAGAGGTTTGTTATTCATGCTGTGTCTTTCTTTAATGCATTTGTTTTATAAGCATTTTCTCCCCAGCCCTGTGCTAGGATCCCGGGATGCTGAGGTTACACGGCTTTTTTGTCCCCCCTCAAAGAGCTCATTCTAATGAGGGAAGATAAAAGGTGCTGGGACAAAATAGTAGAAAGAAACTGCCTGTGCTTGAGGAGAGAGGCTGGTTGGGGAAGCTTCAGAGAGGAGGTGACATCTGAGCTGGCCTTCAGGGGAGGCTGAGGTCACTGTGCACTCCAGGAGGAAGAACTTCCCAGGATGAGGGCAGAACCAAGCACAAAGGCTTGAGACCTGATAAAACATGCTCTCTCGGGAAATGTCAAATAGTGTAACGTTTCTGGAGTGTACTGTGTGCAGGAAGGTGGTAGAGATGAGATTGGTAATGTATTTCGAGGTCACTCTCATTTAGATGGGCTAGGAGGTTGGCCATGGTGCTACCTGAAATGATTTCGCAAACAGAGTTTGGAGCTTCATGGTATTTCATTAAATATGGCCAACTCTGCACGACTCATCCTGCGAATTATCAGAAGTCTTGCTACACATTACTTCCCCTTGACCACCATAGGAATGTATTCTTAAAATAAAAACTCATGTAAGATCAGTCCAAAGAAATCATAATAATGAAGATAAACCTGCTGGAATAATTCAGTGTGGCTCCTCTTTTGTCCACAAGTATGTGGGGCAACAAAGGTTCAACATCTGTTTCAGGACAACATGTGTTCATAACTGGCTGTCACTGCATATATGCCAGAGGCTAAGTTGAAGGGAACTAGATCTGACCTGTACGTTTGGATCTGGGAGCTGCATGTTGATGGCCCTCACCTGTATCATGTACTCCCCAAATCACAGTGAAATAATCTGGAGGGTTTTGGTTTATCTACTTAATCATTAGTGTAGCTGATCTGAAATGTGAGCCCAGCGCTTTTTTAAAAAAATAACGTGTAATGCTTTCTGATTATAAAGTAATCCCTGCTTATCGTGGAAAATAGTTATATAAACACACAAAGGAAAATAAAATCGCCCACCACTAAGAAACAACATTTGGCACATTTATTTTGTCTTTTTCTTACAGGTTGAGTTCATTAAAATGAATTTTTTAAAAAATATAACATTTAATTCAGCCTGCCACCTCAATTCAGCATTCCTCTATGAGAACACTTTTCTCACCGTAACATAATTACTTACTTACACTTTTTTTAATACTTTCAGACCAGATTGTAAGGGTTTCCAGGACAGAGAAGGTGTGTTGTTCATATAGTAACCTAATTTGGGCACAGGAATCCAACATTGAGACTCAAGTCCTGGTACACTGTCTTACACCACAAGAGATCCAGGTGTTTGTGCTGTCTGTTCATCTCTCTACCACCAGCCTTTAGCCCAGAATCTGGCATGTAGCACATACCCAGTGTATATTGGTCGCTTGAATAAGAGTATGGGTGTGACTGAATGTGGATTTTTATTTATTATTATTTTTCACCCCAAATTCACTGAGCCCCTATCAGGTGCCAGGAATATAAGTAGTCATATCTGATACAAAGCCCACCCTCTCAGAGGCGTCAGCGCAAGGATGCTGACCCCCTCTAATGTAGGATGGGGTTCCTATGACACATAGCCCAGTCAGAACTCCTCGAGGTGCTCCAGAAATGCCCAGCTAGCCCTGGGTTTGCCTTCTTCCGACCACGACCACCCCTCGGCTCCCTGCTCATTCCAACTTGTCCCAGTTCAGTGACGGGCATTCTGTGGAGGGGTGCTTCACTGGAGGAAGACTACAGGGGAGAAAAGCTACACTGCTTCCTCCAGCTGAGAGGGGCCCTTGACAAACACTCCACTGCCCCAGCCAGCTGGTCCAACTGGAAATCCCAGATAAGCCCCAGTTTCTGGTCAGAACTAGTTTGGCAGCACAGGGGGAACATTTCTGGCTGACTGACCCTCCCCACAGGGGAGCTGGCGGTTTTTGCCAGAAAGAAAAAAACAAAACAACAATGAACTAAAGGGGTTGAGAGGAGCGGTTTCAATTATTTGATACACTCCAAAATTCTGCTCTCTTTCAAGTGCAAGTTTACACTTAGGAATCCAAACAAGATTGCCCCCTGCCCTGCATTTATTCTCTCACACTCTCCTGTGCAGTGCAGTTCTGTTGCAATGCAATTTGTTTTGTAGTGCGACCGTTGAAGCCACAAATCCTGCACGCGGCGCGACTTTGAATATTAGTCAATGCATTTTTTTCCTGCAAGGCTATTGTTATTATCATTATCGCGATTTAGCGTCTCTGCCCTTTCCCCTCCCTCGGCGAATCGCGCTCCGGCTGTGATTGCTCGGGTCTGACTTCGCGAGTGGCGGTGCGCTTCCAAACCCCCTCCTCCGCCCCCCGCCCCCCTCCCTCCAGGTTCCGCGCCCAGGCGAGAGCAGCCGATTGGCAGAGCGGTGCTTTCAGGAACAATAACAGCGGGGGGAGCCCGGGTCCCGGGAGCCGCCCCCGCCCCCCGGCCCGGCCGCGCGGCTCGCGGCCCCCGCCGGCTCCCCACCTCCGCGCCCGCCCCGCGGGCTGACCGGCCGACCGGGGCCCGCCCCCGGCGCCCACCATGTACGCCTTTGTGCGGTTCCTGGAGGACAACGTCTGCTACGCGCTGCCCGTGTCGTGCGTGCGCGACTTCAGCCCTCGCTCGCGGCTGGATTTTGACAACCAGAAGGTGTACGCCGTGTACCGGGGCCCGGAAGAACTGGGCGCCGGGCCCGAGAGCCCCCCGCGCGCCCCCCGCGACTGGGGCGCGCTGCTGCTCCACAAGGCCCAGATCTTGGCGCTGGCAGGTGAGCGAGCGGTCCGGGAGGGACTCGGGGGCCGGGCGGGGACCGGGAGCCGGGGAGGGGGCCGGGGGGAGCCGCTGCTTGTTCCGGCCCCCTTCTCCTGTCCCGTAGGCTTTTCTTTAGGGGACGGGGTGTCTCTAGAAGGCCAGACCAGTTAAAAATACGAGATGGTCCCCTTTGTCTTCCCCGCCTCCCCGACACCTCCCGCGCTGTCAGTCTGTCTCCATCTCTCTGTGTCTGTCCTACTCTTTCTGTTTGTCTCTTCTCGGCTCCCTCACTTTCCTGTTCTCTCCCCGCCTGTTTGTACCTTCATTTCTCTGTCTCTCACCTTCTCTTTACCTCTCTCTCAGTTCCTTCCGTCTCTGCGTCTTCTGTCTCAAGTTTCTCTAGCTGTCTGTCTCTCCCTTTAAGGCCCTTAGTACCGCCTGGGAGTGAGAGGCAAGGCTTGATATTGTCAGACTCTGCCAGGTGGGAGTCCCTCTTTACAGAGGGAAGCTATGACATCCTTGTCTCATTCGGGCCATCATTGGACGGGATGAAGAGGCCTTGATCACTGGGTACTGGGTGCCACTCTCTCCTGCCCCTCCCTGGCTAGGTGGCAGAGGTAAAGCAGTAGTGGCACTTTAGCATCCCTCAGACTCCACACCCCTATTGAATCTCCCAGAAGGCTCTCTGAGTGAGAGCTGAGGGCCAGGAAAGAGTTTCTAGGTCAGGATGAGACCAGACCTCCCATTCCTGCTTTCCCAGGGCCCTGAGAAATAGGCAGGGCAGGTGGTCTCATCCCCATTTGACAGATGAGGACGCTGAGGTTCACTTGGTGGTAGGACTAGAAACCAGCCCTCTAGCCTCCTTCACCAGGTTCTTTCTGCCATGCTGAGGCACCTTTTCCTTTGTAAAGTCAGTGGATCCTCTTTCCCAGCTAGTTTTAGGAGGCTTGGGTACAGATATGAGTGGATGAGGAAAGTATCACTTCCATTTTGGGGAGCAGCCTTTTAGCTGTTGCTGCTAAGGAGGGTGTACCTCAGAGTGGACAGAGACAGTAAACCACCCTGCCCTCCAGTTGGAAGAGAAGACCAGGGGTTAGGAGACATTGCTACTAGCATTTTGTAGTTTGAGACCTTTCCTATTTTTTCCAACTTCCTTAGCTTTCCTTAAGAGATGAATTCAGCATGTATCATATTTAAATTAGGCAAATAAGGAAACTGTGGCTTGAAACAGAGAAGTGACTTTCCTAGGGTCCCATGGCAAATTAGCAGTAGCTGAGAGCTGTGGTTCATGAAAAGTTCCTTTCCATCACCTCCTGTTGCCTCTGGAAAGTAGGTTTGCCAGAGTTGAGGAGTGAAAGAAGAACTGGAACCCTATGAGCACCTGGGGCAGACTGTGTCCTGACCACCTCTCTGGCAAGCCCTGGGGCACAGTGGTATAGACCGCCCCCCCCCTCACAACACCTGGGCATGCCTGGGGCCAGAAGAACAGAATGAAGGAAAGTATGTAGAAAAGGGAAACTTTTATAGCGGATTAGGTTTTATTTCATTTGTTTGCTTGCTTTTAATTACCTGAAGGAAGGGATTAGGAGACTTTTCCCCAAGAGTACAGTATAGGCCTGAGGAGGTTATAGGTAGGTTGTAACCTTAGCTTCCCCTTGGCTAGAAGAAGAGAAAGCATGCTCTTAATGATTCTATTATACTCCTAGATCTGGAAGGGCCCTAGGAGGCGGGGAGTGATGTGGTCAGAAGGAGTCCGTGGTAGGTAGGTGTTTTAGTGTGTAATAGCTGCTTTCCTCTTTTAGAGATTGTCCCTGCATCCACTTATTCATGCAGTAAACATCACCACTGTGCTTTGCTCTTCAGGCACCGCAGAGAGGCTGCTGAGGCAGATGGCAGCCCCCACAGACTCTGAGTTTGGAAATTGACAAAAGTCTTCTTCAGTAAGACACACGTAATTATTGGTGTGAGGACCATGAATCTTGAATCTATAGACTATTCATCCTCCAAGTTGGAATGTTGATAAATCTCTAGGGTTATTGAAAACAGACAGTTAAAATAACACACACGCACAAACAGACCTAGGCAACATCTGGAAATTGGCAGAGTAGATCCAGAGAAGAAGCGTGGCTCCGGTTTGAGCAAAGTGAGTTGAAAAGCACTTTCCTCCACCTCTCTTCAGGTTTTTTTCTTGAGAAGAGCAAGGGGAAGAAAAAGAAACTACTTGCCGTTGACTAGGCCACATTTAGAATTCCAATCAGCTGGTTAGCTTTTAAATTGGAGCCACTGTCCTGGCTCCAGACCTGACTGGAAGGGCCAGGGTAGGTTTGGGAATTCATTTGTCCTGGAAGAACTCTCCCATGTGTCTTGAAACCCCATTTTGGATGTGGTGGCTCCGAGAACTGCTTGCAGTGACTTCGTCTTAAGGAGCTCATCTTCTGGCATCTCCTAGTTGTGAATACCACGGTGCTGTGGGACCAGATGTGAGGCGGCAAGCCCTCAAGCGGGAGGCAGAGATAGCTATGTTCTTGTGCATCAGCCATGAGTAATTAATCCCTCTCTGGCACCAAAAGCGTAGTTTCAGGAGCAGTTCGGGGCCGTTTTATGGCTTTTGGTGAGAAGCGCGGTACTTTACCGTTTGCCCAGGCCAACTCAGAGCTGTCTTCAGGTGTACCTCTTCTTGTATCCAGGAAATGTCAAAGCCAGCTGCTTTGGGACTTTGCATTTTCCAGCATATGCTGGTCTACATCATGGTTTCCACGTGTGTCAGACCCAGTATATAGCCTTGATTTCAGTTCAAGGGGAAAAAGCAAACACACCTTTACGGACAGTCTAACTTTGTGCCTGTGCATTCTCTCTCCTAGTCCTCCCCGGGACCCTGTTGGTAGAGATTGCCGTTGTTACTGTTTCCATTGTGTAGATGAGGACAACTGAGTCTCAGAGACTCCTCTCCAGCTGTATAGCTAACGAGTGACAGAGCCAGACTTGAAACCGAGGTCTTCCAGTGCCAGGCCCCCACTTGGAAATCTCCTTCGTAAAGTAGCTGATGTTCTCGTCAGCCACACAGCAGGCTTGGAAGGAATGAAAGGCAAGACAAGAGCTGTCCGTGAAGCTGACAGTTCAAGTCAAGTTTTCGAGCCCAGGAACAGTTTTAGATGCTGAGTTTTCCAGCCCCTTCTGTTCTCCCTCTCTCACCAGCCTCCCTCCTACAGAGCACACGCACTTTCCTCTCTGCTAAGTTGTCATTTTCCTCAGGAAATCTCAGAAGAGCTCCCATCCTCCATGGTCCACGTAACTCAAGGTGTGGCTCACCTTTGGATGTGGTGTCCTTCACCACTCTCATTTATTTGCCAGACAGCGTGTTGAAAATGAGAACAGCCCATTTGGAGAGCTTGCCATTATCTAACTGCAGTCCAGTCTGCTACTGGGGCTCATGGCATTGAATTTATGGTTTCTTTATGGGGCCACAACTGGTTTTTCTCAGCTCAGAGTCTTAAAATTCTATGCCATTCTATCCAGGCACTTTGGCTATGTTATTATTATTTGGTGTGCTAAATTCCTCTTGTTGTCAAATGTCCCCCTTCTACTTCCTGTACACCAGGCCCGGTGCTGTAATAAGCGAATGCTCCAGTGCATCCGCAGGTCTGAGGTCCTGGGACTGAAATGACAGCACAATCCAGGCGAAACAAAAGTTAACTTTTCAGGCCCTGCCATGTGGGGTTTCTGTCCGGGCAGAATGACGGAGAAGAAATGGGCATCATCCTCAGGGTGAGTGTAGTCTTAGGGCCCAATGTACGTGCTAAATAGAGGTGGAAGCCAGGCACCAGGGCAGCACAGAGAAAGGGCCCATTCTAGGTGGGCTTTGTGGTTTATCTTGTACATCTTTCCAACTCTACCACCACTGCCCACATCCAGGCGTGCACCACCTCTTATCTAAGCCAGCACATCTGCCTTCTAATTGATTACCCTGCCTCAATCTGTTTTCCAAGTTGCTGTCAGAAAAATCTTCCAAAATACAGTCTTAGTCAAGTCACTTCTCTCCTTAGAACCTTCTGTAGCTCCCTGTTGCCTACTGAATAAAACTTAAGCTTCTCAGCCGGGGCGTTCATAGCAGCCCCAGACCAACCCCATTTCTCCAGCTTCCCCCAGGCCTGCGGTACTTCATGCCATCTTGAGAACACTCCCTCAGGCACTCCTTTGAGCCGACGAGGATGGATTAATCATTGTGTGAGATGGGGCCTCTGCCCATGGAGCTCACCTTCAGTGGAGAAGGCAGACACGTGACATGCCTGCAGTCCCGTGAGCTGAGGACGAATGCCACAGAGGAGTGGACAGATGCGTTGGCAGCTCCCTGTTCCACCCTCAGTCCCCAAGGGAAACTCTCCTTCCTCGGAGCTCTCCTTTTACTTTGCTGTTCCTCACTTATCTTTAGCATTCTGTGTCTTGTTTTGGTTAGTCGTGAATAGGTCTGTCTTCCTACCAGACAGTGAACTCCTCCAGGACAGGAACCTGCCTGCCTTCTCTCTGCCATAGTGCCCGGCACGTAGTCCACTCCAGTCAGCCCAAGTGGAACTCACCAACTTGGGGAAGACAGGTGCATTTGTTACGCTTGGGGAGAAGAAGTAGGGAGGACAGGAACCCCTGTAGCAGCAACTTGTTTTTCAGAACAGAAACCTGCAGTGAGTTTTGGAGGCTTCCTTCAACTTTGTTCACCTGGAAAAAGTCAACATTCTTTATCACTCCCTTGACTAGAAGAAACCCCACACTTGGGGGAAATAGCTTCCAAAGCCACGTTCTTCTTGCTTTGGTAATTTTAGCTCATTCAGGGCTCAGGTCCCAGCTTGGCATTGTTGGTCCAAATGGATCACTTGCTCCAGAAATGCTTTGGAACTTCTACAAAGTTAGCAGTGAAGCAGGGGAGTAGCCGATTTCATATGCAAAGATTGTTGCGTGTCATCAGTGGGAGACTGCCAACAAAAGGATTCTTTTTTTTTTTTTTAAACGAGTGAAAACTTTTAATTTAGGTTTTGACATGTTCTGCTGATGTACATTGGAGCGAAGATTGGAACTTGCCTGCTGTCATCTGTTGCAGATTCTACTGAAATGTTAACCATTTAAGGTCCCGTCTGATGTGATTTGTCATGTTTAAGAACCACATATTTGTTACAACTAAATAGTATGTGTTGCTGAGTATTTCAGAGTTCTGGTTCACAGGATGAAAGAAGAAATTGCCCCAGGCAAGCTCAGGTCTTGCTCTTTTGTGTGTTTTCTTGTCATTCAAGAGCACACTGGTGTTTATTTTTAAAAACGCACCAGAAAAGTAGAATTCAAACTTAGATCTTTGACTTCAAGATTTATTCTCTTTCCACTGTGCCTACCTGCTTTGTCTTATAAGCTCCTTAGAGAGAGAAGATGTGTGTACTCTTCATTTTAAAATGCTTACTGGAAAAGCATACATACCCTGAAGAGCTTTTCTCTGGTTCATTTAAGTTCCCCAGGTATTAAGTTACACTAGGTGGTCAGTCTTACACTGGAAGGAAATACAGGAGGAGGAATAGGCATTGTTTCTTGCCTTCACGGACTCGTTTACTAAATATTTATTAAGAACTCACCAGGCTCCAGGTTCAATGCTAGGAATTACCATATACATACTCTGTCTACATCCTTGTGAGATAAGGCTTCTTATTTTACCCTGGGAGAAGAGAGGTACGCAGACAGGTGTTTAGTGGGTGCTGTAGGTGCCAGGCAGTGGGCTAAGGTCTTCCCATACACATGAAGCTCTTGGAGAACTGTGAGTCAGGTCAGTCGAAAAGTATGATACCCGAACCAGGGTGGCAGTGGTTGTGATGGCTCTGACGTGGGTTGAGGAAGGAGAATCCACAGGACTTGGGAACTGTCTGGTTGTGGTGATGTGTGTGATGATGATGTGGTGGTCTGGGCTCTCCTCCCTCCATGGGGAGCATTAGAAAAGTAGTTGGGTGGAAGAGGAGATATTGAGTTCAGTCTGAGACAAGATGAATCTTGGGGGCCCATGGGATACCTGGGCAGATACTCCAGGAGAGCGATTAGGCATGTGGCCCAAGGTTCAGGAGAGTGCTCTGAAGTTGGGCTGAAGATCCCAATGTGGAAGTCATTAGCCATGGAAGTGGTGGTTTCACAGAGGGAGAGGGGGCAGAGTAAGCGAATCCTGCAGAACTCCAGAACACCAGCTTTTAAGGGCACAGCTGAAGAGGAAGAGCCCAGAAAGGGGACTGGGGAGAAGCAGCCAGAGATGGACTAAGAATCAAGTGATAACCAGGAGAGATGGGTGTCCTGGAAATCAAACAAGGAGCGAGGCCTTTGTATCCCAGATCTAAGCCTGTTTTTGTTTCTTTTAAGTACACAGCAACTACTTTTTCCTCTGAGCTCATTGGTGAGACATAGTAGGATAGGACAGCTAAATATATAAGCAGGAGAAGAAAAGATTTGCATGGGATGGTATTTTGGTAGTTTTGAATGTCTGAGTTTTGCCCCACTAGAAGAAGAATCAGACCTGTTCTTTGAGGCCCAGAAAGCAAAATTAGGTCCAGAGAGTGGAATTCAAAGCGGTTGGTGGGAGGAATATAATAATAGCCGAGAGAGTGGATGAACAGTGGAAAGGGCTTCTAAGCATAGTGATGAGCTCCCTGTCAGGGGAGGTGGATATTCTGGAATGAAATCCTGTCCTGTGGGAGAATTGGTTAAATGACCCCCTCCCCCAGGTCGCTTCCTTGAGTATCAAGGAGGAAGATTGAGAGAGCTGAAAGAAGATAGGCTTTGAAGTGAGACAGTCTGGGTTCAAACCGTGACTCTGCTGTTTACAAGCTGTGTGACCTTGGGGAGATTACTTCACTTCTCTGAGTTTCAGGTACTCAAATGTAACGTAGAGATGGTAACGAGTGACTTGCCCACTATGTTATTTAGCAAGGTAATATGGAAAAGTACCTGGCACATAGTAGGTACTCATTAAATATAGGTAGCGGATAAGGACTGTGGTGGCTAAGCATTGTTGAGAGAACAGCTTGCTTAGTCGTGGGTGCCACCATTTGTGGAAAGGAGCGATTTAGAGGACCAAGGAGAAGACAGGTTTAAAATTTAACTTGCGGTGTTGTAAATCCTCCTGTGGCTTGACTTTAGCATGAAAGGCTTACCATCTCCCCCCATCTGTTGCCCCTCTGTGACCCTGTGGTGGGGCCACTTATTACCCTGGCAACAGCCTGGTGAAGCACATGAGGGTAGCTAGACAAATGAGTCAGAAGGATGAGGTTCCTAGTTTTGTCTGTGCCCTAGCCCTGTGCCAAGGCCAGTGAGGCCATGGGAGTGAAAGCAGGGAGACCTACTGAAACCTGGTTGGCAGTTCTTCTCTCCCCTTTCGGATGGTCTCAGCAGGACATTTCTTCAAACGAGCCCACCTGGAGGGATTAGATCATCTACTCTTGCCCGGCACTGCATAGAAGAGAAAGAGAAGTGGAATTCCCTGTGGCTGGCCAGTTGGTCACACAGCTGGAAGGATCTCTTAAGGTTTTCTAGTCTAGTCCCTATGTTTTACAGAAAAGAAAGTTGAAAGGAAGTAACTGGCCACCCAGAGAGTGAGTTACAAAGCCGGGCCTCGAACCCGTGTCTCTTGATTTCTTTCTGCTTTACCACAGCAGGGCACTCGTCTTCGTGTTGTCTTGGCTAGATACAATCCTTGAAACTTGAGAATTTTGTCTGCCTTGGATTTTAAAAAAACAAACGCCACAGGCCAGAGAATGAGATATGCATGCCTTTTCTGTGGCATGTCTGTTTTTAATGCAAACATAAGACTTTGCAAGGATTTTACACAGATGAAGAACTTTAAACTTGCATATAGATATTTTTTAAATAAGACAAAACCTATGTAAAACAGTTTATGTTTAGCCTTTCAGAACTTCATCATAGCTAACAAGCCCACACCACATTAAACTCTGACATTGGGTTCTTTTAATTATCCAGCATGATTTTATGTAAAATGGGAGTCAAGACAGTACCTCTCCCATTTTAACTGTATTTCAAATTCTTCAGGAGCATCTTCATGTTTGAAGACAGAATTGCATTGGATTTCCTGTCCACCGGCCTCTTTTCTAAAACACTATTTGCTCATTAAACGTGCCTCCATTTTTTTTTTCCAGTGGTAAGTTTAATGGGATGTTTCTCCCTCTCAGATTAATGACAAATACCAAGGTCTTCTATATTTTTGAAGAGCAGCTTCTACCATATTTTATGGCTTTGAATAGGGACTCCATTTGGGGGTTATTTAGGGCTTGGTGGTCTTGATAAGCTTGGAGTTCAGGAGGTTGGTATCAAGTCATACTAAGTTCAATTTGGGAATTGATCACAGCATTCTCCTGGATGTAGGCAAAGGCTTGGGAGAAAAGCTGGCACTTGGGGAATTATATTGACACACTCACCATATTGTATGTGCCTTCTAGTTCAGTTGAGGAAGTTACAGCAACTTGGTAATTTTTCTCTTGTTCCTATAGGATAATTAGATGATAGAACCAGGCCCCGAGTGACATGCAGGCCTGACTGGAACGTCTGGCTCTGCTATTTAATAACTTTGTGTCTTAGGCAAGCCACCTCACTTCTTTGACCCTCAGTTTCTGCTTCAATAGAATCATTATGGGGATTGAATATATTGATGTTAGTAAAGAATTTGGCATGGGGCCTGGCACATAGTAGTTGCTTACTCAGTATTTGTTGAATAGATGAATGCAGTTAGCTGACAACATAGTAGCTGGAAAGGAGAAGGAGAAAGTTGATGCCCAAATCCTTGGTGGTTTTCTTGCCCTGGAAACAAAAGAATCAGGAAGTTAGAATCAATGAAGTTTATCTCTTCAGAGGCTACATACTTATTTCTGTTTACACTAAAACTGATTACTTGGTCTTAAGCTTGGAGCAGTTGCAAAGGTGGGTTGACTCATCCTTTTTGAGTCTCCTGCTAATTTCTTCTGTGGTTTCCTGGAATGCAAAGCCAGAAGCATACTCCAAAGCCACATTAAAACGCTGCATGAAGTTACCTGCTGTCTTAGGTGATCCACACCACCGTTCACCTTCATTAATGTGACCAGTCAAGAGTTATAGCTTCTTGTCACCCTGTGTTCAGTCTCCTCCTCACACCTCATCCATCTTGCTTGCCATTGCCACATTAATCTTCCCCAAACATCTCTTTCATCATGTCTCAATCTGTGTCGGGTACGGGTCTCTTTGCCACAGGATAAAAGCCAATGACACAGCCCACAGGGGTAGCCTCACAGCCACTATTCACTGAACACCTGGGACAAGAAAGGCACTGTGCTTGGTGTTTTATATGCACTACCTTTTGGAAAACAGTTTATTATCCCCACTCTACAGATAATGAAAGTGAGACTCGGACAGGTGAGGTAGCTTGCCCAAGTTCCCACAGTTAGTATGTAGCAGAGGCAGAATTCCAAGCCAGGACTCCCTGACTGGAAAGACTGGGCTGCTTTTGTTAAATCCTGGGCCTCCCTCTCCCAACCAGTTCTTCCACTTTTTACGGTGACACTGAGTGTTCCGTAATCTTCTGTGGACTAGGTGCGGATGTGAGGCACCACCTTTAATTTGGGATTAGGATTAGGAAGGCCTGGAGCTTGGAGGTTTGCCCCCACATGAGCCAGCATCTCTCAGGAGGTCAAGCCTGCTATTCTGGTTGGGATTCTTGGCACATCCTGGGTTGTAAGGATCCGAAAGACCAGGACCACTTAGCAGAGTGCTCAGCACAGAACAGGGGCTCAGTGAATGTCCAGTGACTGCAGAAAAGGACAAGTGGAGGCCTCAGATCTTCCTGAGCCCTCATCCAGGGAGCATGGCGCAGGGAGGAGGGTGATGGGCGTTAGGATGGAGCCAGCAGGTAGTTACCTCTCAGAGGGGCCTCAAGATCCCCCTGGCCAAGCACTGGGGCAGCCAGGGTCCAGGTAAGGGGACATGTGACTCGAGGGACTGTCTGCTTCTGCTCCTTTCAGGAACTTACTTCTGTCACTCAGACCTTCCTGCACTGCTCAGCCTGCCCTTTCAAAGGACCCATTCAAACCTGAGCCCTGGCCTACAACCTAATTCGTTGTGCCTGGCGATGGTTACTCCTATCTGGGGGCTTCCTGAGGCCAGAGGGGTGTGGCAGGAGAGCAGGAGTAAAGTGGTCTTCTGCTTTGAACTTCAGGCTGGGGAAGTTAGATGCCCTTATCTAGAGCCATCATTCATTCTTTCAGCATCTATGAATATGGCTCAACCATATTTCAGGCATGTGTTTTTAGAGAGAATAGAGCGTGGGCTTGGGGGGCAAAGAGATCTAGATCGAATCCTGGCTCTGTGCCTTCGCATCTGGGTGGCTTTAGGCCCTCTTTGAGTCTCATTTCTTCTTCTGTGGAAAGACATGCAGCTAATACTTGATTGCAGGGTTGTTGGGAAGTACAGTAATATATGTGAAGAGCCGTATAGTGGCATCTGGTCGCTAATAGACATTCTAAAAGTGGTAGCCTATTTTTTAATTGAAGTGTAATTCACATAAGACAAAATTCACCATGTTAGCCATTTTAGAGTGTGTACAATTCAGTGTTCTACAAACATCATCACTGTCTAATTCCAGAAAATTTTCATCACACAAAAAGAAATCCCTGTTACCCATTAAGTGGTCACTTCTCATTGCCCCTTTCCCCTGTGTCCCTGGAAAACATTAATCCACTTTGTATCTCTGTGGATATACCTATTCTGGACATTTCATATAAATGGAATCATATATTATGTGGCCTTTTTGTCAGGCTTCTTTCACTTGGCGTAATGCTTTCAAGATTCATCCATGTTGTAGCAAGTATCAACACTTTATTTCTTTTAACGGCTGACTAATACTCCGTTGCATGGATATACCACATTTTGCTTATCCATTCATCAGTTGAGGGACAGTTGGCTTGTTTCCACCTTTTGACTATTATGAATAATGTTGCTATGAATATTTGTGCACAAGTTTTTGGTGGACATGTTTTCATTTCTCTTGAGTACATACCTAAGAGTGGAACTGCTGGATCGTATGGTTATTCTGTTTAACCTTTTGAGGAACTGCCAAGCTGTTTTCCATAGTGGCTGCACCATTTTACATTCCCATCAGGAATGTATGAGGGTTCCAGTTTCTCCATATCCTCCCAACACTTGCTATGTTTATTCTCTGTTCTTTTCTTTTTTTGATTGTAGCCATCCTAGTGAGTATGAAGTATATCTGATAGTATTATTTTTGACTTACATTTCCCTAATGACTGATGATTTTGAGCATCTTTTCATATGCTTACTGGTATAGCCTCTTTTTATTATTCTTTCACTCAACATTTTTTTTGATGAGCCTCTATACTGTATGGCCAAGCCTGTGATATGGGCCCTGCCCTGTGGTTACCCACACTCCCGTGGGAAAGGCAGACCTCAGAACAGGTGATTGCAACATAGTGAGAAAATAGGCTACAGAGAAGGTATGTATAAGGTGTAATGGGACCTTAGAGGAGGAAAGAGGAGCTGAGTGGAGGTTAGGTGGAGTTTGTCTAACAGAAAGGAAAGGAGGGGGCATTCCAGTTAGATGGACGGGGCGTGGAGCTTTGGGTATAGCCGGTGGGAGTTGGGCTCCTGTCGTCATATGGGGAGTAAGGCTCTCTCAGGTGTCTCCCTTCTCAAGCCAGGTGGCTGAGTAGGTCTCCACCTCCAGGGGCAAGCCTGCAGCAGCCCTGGGCCAGCCACAGGCTCTGCTGAGCTTTGTCATCTGCTATAAGTACCACTCTTGTTGCCTTCAAGGCACATATACTCAGCTGATTTGATCCCACTCGAGGTCAATATTCTGTCTCCCTTCCTACGGAAAGAGATCAGTGATGCTCATTGACACAGCAGCTTGCCTGACTTCTCACACCTACCACATAGCAGAACTGGACTTGGAATCCAGGCTGTCTGACTCTTCCACACCTGCAGGCTGAACCTCAGCTCTTCTTACCTTAGCGTTCAAGGCCAGTTATTCTCCAAGCCCCAGCCACCTTAACTTTCTTTCTCACCTTTTCTTCCTGCCTATAACTGAACCACCTTTTGTAACCATTCCGGTCTAAATGTTTTTGCAATCTTTCTTTTTTGGTTTCTGTCCTTTACCCCTCTTCTTGCCGTCAGTAAATGGCTGTCCTTTTATGTACACTGACGGTCCAAGTGCTCTTCACTCCGCTCAAGTTCTTAACACACAGAATTGATCATCTTCACGGCATCCTGGCAATGTGAGTAGGAATTATTTACTTCAAGTCACAGATTAGGAAACAGGATCAGAGAAGTAAATTAAGTTACTCGAGACCACCCTGTAAGTAAGGGGTCTAGTTCAAAGGGCCCTTCCTCTCAAATGCCTGCCATGGTTACACTGACCAAAGTGATCTCCCTTGCCCCCAAGATCCTAAAGCAGTTACTTTCCCCTTATTCACATTCAGTATTTGAGATCTTATCTCAATCTTATTTGAGGGCTTTTCTTTTTCGTGGGTTTTTATCTTGGGTCCCCTAAGCAGGTGTTCATTCTCAGTGCCCCAGGGCCCCAGCCAGATCCTGCAAGTGTAAATTCTCAGTAAATGTTAAGCGGAGGCATAGGAGGAAAAGCTCTGAACTCTGGTTGCACAGTCTGAGTTCTCATGCTGTTCATGTTATGGCACTAACTTCTGTGACCTTGCGCAATGATGTGCTCACCAGAATGGGAACCCTGCCTGTCTTGCTCCCCCTGTATCCCTGGGCCTGACTGCTGAGTAGACGGATGCAGGGATTTACCATTTGGAACCTCATCTCCATTTTGAAAGGGTTAAATGAAATGGTCTGAGGATTGCTCCCAGTTGAAATATTGCCCAGTGTTGTGAGCCTGAATGACTGCTTCTCTCCGTACCAGCATGATTCTCAGCTACAGAGCTTCCCCTCAGGGAGGCAGAGCATAGCTTGTCATTTCTAGTTTGGTGGCTACATCTCAAATTTTTGCACTTGACCTTGTCAAACTGAAGGCTGACCCAGGAGCTTTGCCTCAACACATTCAGAAGTCCTAACACCCCCCTCTCATCCTCTGTATCCCTTTCAGTTTCTCTCCCTCTTTTTTCACGTGTGAACACACCCACCCATCCCATTTCAGGATAATTTCATTTGGAGCACCTTCTTTAGGTTTTATATTTTAGCAGCTTTTTGACTTAGAAGGAATGGACAGTGATTTATAGGAGGTGAGCTACTGCTCTTTTAGAAAGACCACGGTCCCTGCTGCTGTTCTTGCCTAACCCATTGGGTGTATTTTATAGGTACAAAGAGAACAAGAACAAGAACTGGCCTTTTTGTGAAACTAGAAGCCTAGGATTGCTGCTCCACTAGTGGGGAAGGGCATTTTCATCTCTGATCAGGAGGGGTTGTTAACAAGACGGCCTCTTCTTTTTGGGGGCATTTTCCTTACACTAGATACCCTTCTTAAGTCATTCCTTTGTTTTTGTATTTTAATTGTATCTTTATCCACCTTATGCTTAGGGAAATAAAACGATTCTGAGCCTGTTGATAATACCAGCTTTTACATCCTGTTCATTGAGTGCCTGGTGTGTACCAGCCGTGCCGTGTGGTTAAGTGTGTGAAGCATTGCTGCTGTCGTCCCCACGCTTCTTCATAGAGGAGACACCTGAGGTCATGCGATCAAGACCTTGTTGCTCCCTCCTCGCGCCCTGTCTCGGAAGAGCTGAGCTTCCCACTGAGGCCTCTCTGATACTGCAGTCCCACCCTTGACCAGCTGGGGCTCCATTCCTAAGATACATTCAGGAAGATGTGGCATTTGACTGCATTCTGGAATAGTTAGGTGCTTACAGGCTTCCTTTTCAACTTTGCTAACAAGTTGTGAGGAGAGAAGCCTGGACTGGGGGAAGTGTAAGAGCATGTTCAACACACACACATGTGCACACACACTCACACATAAAGACCCTGAGAGACAGAACTTAACCACTCCCTGGCCACATGCTACATCCGGCATTGGGCAACATGCTACAAACTACATTTAAGATATAGCAGCAGTGGGAACGTTTGAGGAGTAAGAAATAGTAATTCCCAGAGTCCCAGTTCAGGCCCAGAAAACAGGGCCTCAAAGTATTTACCACAAGGGCCAGTTCCAGAGCATGTTCGAGTTTCTACCTCTGGAACTGTCCTCTTTGAATTTTTACTGCTGACATCTACAGTGAGAGACAGATCTGGGAAGTAAAGTTTGAAATCTGTGCAAGAGAAAAATAATTCTCTTTCAGATTATCTGAAGTTGAGTTTAAAGAATAAGAAAGTGAGGAGAAGTAGTATCCCTTTGTATTTGTGTAGCACTTTTGTAGTTTGTAATGCACGTCAGTGTGTGTTGTTATCACACGTAAGCAGTGGTTGAGATGCCAGAGGCCTGTTTCCCACTCCTGCCTCTTCCTCAGACTCACACCCTGGGCACGTGCCTTCCATCCTCACCTGTAAGATGAGAGAGAGTTGGGCCACTTGGTCACTGAGGCCCCCCAAACTCTGTCATTTCATTATCTGATACCAGTAAATGTTGCTAGTTACTCTTCCTGTATCTGTCTTAACTCAGCCTGTCTTGTGTCTGGGCTGTGGGGAGGCTGTACCTCAGCTCCAGTTCAGGCTTTATCTCCGTAAGAGCTATCATCCTTTCATGCTCATCAGTACCTGAGCGGGCAGAAACCCCCCAGGTTTTCCTGAGAGATCATTTGCTTAGAAATATCTCGGTTGTTGAGGGATTCATGTGCTAGTTAAGTTAAAACCAGATAGCAATCTAAGGGCCGTTCCAGTTCCAAGATTCTAGAATTCCATAAAAGGCCACCCTTGAAGATATACTTAGGGAAACCCCTCAGCAAATTCACTGGGCGCTATTTCAACGCTTTGTATGGTGGTGCCTTTAGCATATACCCTTGATCCTAGAGTTTGATCTGCACTGCTGCTGCTAGGAGCCCTGCATGTAGAAGGGAACAAACATGTCTTGGGTTTGTTTGCTTTTCCTTTTTAACTGGTCTGGCCTCAGACATTCTCTAGTATTTGAGGTTATGGGCATTTTGAGCATTTTGACTCATAATGAACCTTATTCTCTTGCTATGCATTTTAGAAGACAAATCTGACCTTGAAAACAGTGTGATGCAGAAGAAAATAAAAATCCCCAAACTTTCTCTCAATCATGTAGAAGAAGATGGGGAAGTTAAAGATTACGGGGAAGAAGATTTACAGCTTAGACACATCAAGGTAACAAAATCTTTCCTCTTCTTTGAAAGTATGGGGCAGCAGTTTCAGACTTCTTATAGCTAAAGAATTCCAGTGTGGCCTCCTCTGCCCATGTAAATGCCCCCTGGTGTCACAGGCCATGACTTTCTCACGTTGGGAGAGGCTCGGGACGGCTAGCATGAGTTTGCTCTGCTGGCTGACTTTCCAGGGAGCGCTGTCCTGTTTGTACCATCTGTGCAGTGTCATCGCTGCTAAGGGTTGGGAGTGGTGCATTTCCGTCTGGCCTCCAGCTCCGGAGAGGTCACTGCTAGGCTCCAGGAACATGGCTGCTCTTGGGCAGCAGTTCAGAGCCAGTCACTATCAGGCTGCCCCCAAACAGCTAAGGGTGGACTCACGAGGAGGTGGGGTGCGCCAGGTTCAGACAAAGGGCTTAACGTGACCTTGGGTTGGAAGGAAACTTGTGCGTGAGGTTGCATTTCCTTTGGTGTGTGCCCTAGTTGCTCTCCTCCAGCCTTTGCTTGTAAGCCTGCTGAATATCTTGTTCGATAAGCCAGATGTTTTTTTCTGTACGATGGGTGCCCTGGAGGAAGGGAGGGGGAAGAGGGATGCCTTCTGCACTGACTGCAGTCTGCTTTTGGACACAGGCCAAGGACATCCCCAAAGCATAGTCCAGAAGATGCAGTTGAGTTTAGTTCCTGCATTCATTGTACCCGTGCTATGGGCCTTGGCCCCTTGCTGGTTCCTGGGGTCATAGAGATTAGACAGACATGGTCACTGCCCTTAGTGGTCTCACAGTGTAGTGATGCAGACGGGTATCCAAAGTGATCATTATAATTTTAATGAATAAACTCATCTAGACTACCAGCAGCACTTTATCCCAGTGGATAAATGACAGGATAGGATTTTGTCATGTAACCTAATCTCAGAGTCATGTTTTTTTTGTTTTTTTCCAAAATTTTCAGGAACTCATTGAGAGGTTAAGGCAGGCTTGACCGGACACAGTTAAGTTGTCTGGAATCTGGTATCTCCAGCTGTCTGCATCTCCCACAAGTGCCCCCATCAGGAGAGCTCCTACAGCCCTCCTGCACTGGTCCTCTAACTCCCACTTCCCCTCAGTGGGAGCTCTGTCCACTTGAGCTGGAATTGGCCTCAGGCAGCTGAAACCCCAGCTCCTGGGTAGTCCTAGATAATTGTCTTCTCACTAAACTGTCCTCTCTGTATCCACTTCTTGCTGAGCTTCAACCTGGCCAGAGTCCAAGGAGAGGCTAACACAGGTGGGGGAAGGAGCCTAGTGCTCTAAGTCGGGCTTCAGGTTCCGGGTCTGACTCTCTCCATAGCTCCCCGTGTGACCCTGAGTGTAGTCCTTCCCCTCTCTGAGCCTCAGTTTCCTCACCTGTAAAATGAGGGATTTAACCAGAAAGAACCTTCCAGTGCTAGCGTTCTTTGAACCTTTCAGTTACATAAACATTTATCCAGCCCCTGCCAAGTGCCAGTTCTGAGTAGGCAGTGGAGGAACAGAAAGTAAGACATGATTCCTGCCCTAGATTCGAGTCCTTAGCACCCTTCCCAACTACAGCGTTCCTGAGGAAAAGTTTACTTGGTGGAATGCCCTTTTCTGTGTGGGGGGGAGCAGGGGGGAGGGGCTTTTATGTTTTTGTTGTTGAAGAGGTTTGAGTGATGGCTCCCCCGGGATGGCTAGGCCTGGCCTGATTTGTTACTGATTCTCCACAAATACACACTGAATACTCCCTGTGAGCAGATCACTGCCTGGGCCCTGTGGGTAGGGTGGGAGCCTGGGGAGTTGGGGAGGGCAGTCATGATATTATAACATGCACCCAAGAGGCAGAGTGATGGAACGGAAGAAGTGCTGGCCTGGGAAACCAGAGTCCTGCTTCTGCCACTAACTGACTGTGACTTGGGGCGAGACCCTTCCCCACTCTGGACCTCTGTTTCCCCCTTTGTAAAGTGAAGGGCTTTGACTACGTGTCTGCACAAGTTTCTCCAAGCACTGATGTTCTGTGGTTCTGTGATTCTAGGATTGTCTGGGGAAATATTGAGCCGCAGCCCAAGAAAGTCCCAGCTGCCCTTGCCTGAACTGATTCTCGTTGTCCTACACAGAGACCCGAGGGGCGGAAGCCGAGTGAAGCGGCGCACAAGAGCATCGAGGCAGTGGTGGCCCGGCTGGAGAAGCAGAACGGCCTGAGCCTGGGCCACAGCACATGTCCGGAAGAGGTCTTCGTGGAGGCCTCACCGGGCCCAGAGGACATGGACAGTCTGGAGGACGCCGGTGTGCCCCGGGCTCTGTATGAGGAGCTGCTGCGCAACTACCAGCAGCAGCAGGACGAGATGCGCCACCTCCAGCAGGAGCTGGAGCGGACTCGCAGGCAGCTGGTTCAGCAGGCTAAGAAGCTCAAGGAGTACGGGGCGCTGGTGTCCGAGATGAAGGAGCTCCGCGACCTCAACCGGAGGCTGCAGGACGTGCTGCTCCTGAGGCTGGGCAGCGGTGAGTGCTCCCGCCACGGGCCGCCTGCCACTCCCCGCGGGGGCATGGCGTGTGCCGCCCCCCTTCCGGGAGGGCACCGGGGACAGGCAGGCCGAGCTTCCCTGAGGCGAGGGAAGGGCAGAGTTACCCCAAGGGAGAGCCACTCCCCTCTCGGAGCCATTCTGACAGGAGCTTCGGCGTGCGGCAGCCTTAGCTCTCCAGAGCACAGCGGGCAACGTCAAGAAATGGGGCTCAGAGAACGAGAGCTGGCAGCGTATTTGCCACCACTCGTTTATGCATCCATGTGGCAAGAGGCAGGACCAGGGGTAATAGGAAACCTCTCCAAGGGGGTTTCAGGATAGTAAAGAGAGCTAGACAGCATCCCGGCAAATGTACTACTTTTAAGTCAGAAAGTGATCAGTGCCGCAGGAGAGACGTGGATAAGATGACAGGAGAGTTCAAAGGATGGAGTGAGGCTATTTGTAACTGAGGGAGACTTCGGTAAGGAGGTGGGCCTTGAAGGGTGGGCGGGCTTTCAAGGCACAAGAGGAAGCAGAGGGCAGCAGTCTCACTGGGGTGTTGAGAAGAGAGACTGCAACTGTAGTTTAAGAACAGGCGATTGAAGGCCTTGAAAACTATACCAGCCTGGGGTGTCTGGACTTGTTTTGGTAGGAATGAGAAAAATTAAAAAGGTTTTGAGCAGGGAGGCACACGACCTTAGATTAATGTAAAGATGTATAAAACTCCTCAGGTTTGCTCATAGAAGAACTTGATAGGCTCTTATATTGCAACTGAATTTAACAAACTAGGTTTTTAGATATTCACATCTAACGTGGTTTAGAAGCAGGAATCAAGGGAAATCTGAAAGGGAGCAGCTTTGCCAGCAGGGAGAAATGACTCCTTACCTGAGAGGAAAAGACAGAAATGCTCTTTCAGAACACAAGAATCCAGGACTGTACAAACTAGAGGCCAGTCAGTATTGAGCAAATCAGTATAACCCAAGTTCATAGCCTCCACGTGCCCTGCGGACAGTCATTAATAAGCCTGCATCAGTGTTCTTGGCTTCAAAAAGGGAAGAGCCTAGTCTAGAGACACAAGTGCCATCCCCGAAGTTTAAATCAAATGCACTTTCATACTCAAGAAGGGAGGCTTGTGTTATCTAGATAACAGGTTGACATGTAAAGCCTCATTTCTCTTTGATGTTCAGATAGAAGTGCTACCTTACTTAGATTTACAGGTGCCTTTTACTACCTAGAGTATGTCCCCAAGGCAGTGCCTCAGTAGATCTTCAGGGTGGCCTAGGGAGTCGGTCAAGAGGCCTTTTCATGCCCTTGTCGCAGAGAAGGAAGCTGAGGTTGGGACTTAGGCAGAGTCACCTGGGGAGGCAGAGGCAGAGCTCACCTCGAACCGTATCCCCAACTCCTAGGCTAGTCATGCCCCCACCCCCTGACTCCGCCTTGGCCGTTCTGCCAAATCATAGCCCCTAGAGGCGCACAGTGACACCAGAGGTCACATGCGGTGTGCGACGTAAAAACTTATTAAAATTTTTTTATCAAAATAAAATCTCAAAGAGAAACCCTAACTATAAAAAAGTGTGAAAACTGTATTGATCTTGGAGTTGGGGTGGGAGGTGGGAGAGAACTGAGGTTTTCAGAGAGAAAAAGTGTTTTCCTGGTCTTCGGATGAATAATTTTTATTTTCCTTGCACTCTGTATGCTACGCCTTCTGTAAACTTCTTTGGGGTGGAGGGTGGGAGGGGAACAAAGCATACTAACAACAAAAACTCTCCACGTCATTATTTCAGCTCCCAGGGAAACTGCCTGTTCTGTATGATGATGACCTGAGTTTAAACTCCAGAAGCCACTCCTAGCCCTCTGGGGCAGTAAGACACTGCCTTTTGTGTCAGCATGTTCCTCTTTAGTCTTAAAACACTTAGACAAACTTGGCCCCGACCACAGTTTCAGTGTCTTGATCATCCCAGGCACTCCCACCCCACAGGCCTTGAATGTCGTCTTGAGGGCCAGTGGCTGGCTCTTCTCTGATCTGAGTCACTGTCGTCATCACAGTGGGATGGACTGACTGTAAATCAGCTCAAGACACAAGTATGCGTAAAGCACCCACTATGTGCAGTGCCTTCTGCTCCAGGGACCATGGGTGTCCCAGAAAATCACACCTGTTCTCCGTGACCTGTGAAAGCTTAAAGTCCATCGATGAGCCCTTGTTAATCAGAAAATGATAATGTGCCACGTTCTAAGATAAATCCACAAGAGTGTAGTAAAAGGCTCCCTACTCTAAGGGGAGCTTGTATGTTTTCATGGATGTAGTCTAGTCTGTTCTAGTCCAGTCTTTGCAACCAGATAGGGCTGGATTTAAACCCAACTTCCCCACTTCCCAACGCTGTGGCTTTGGGAGCCTTCTTTCCTTGCGTTCTTCCCTCCTCCCTCCTTTCTTCCACAAATATTTACTGGTCTCTGCTGTGCGCCAGGCATTTTGCCTAGTGGTTAAAGTGCAGTACATTCAGGATACCGCCCTTGCCCACTCCCCTTGAGGAGCTCAAAGCTTGATACGGGAGACAGCCACTGACACAGTGCCAGCACAGGGCTAGAAGCTCTGCTGTGAGACAGCAGAGGAGCGGCATCCATCGAATCTGGGGGATCGGGGAAGAAAGGCTTCCTGAAGGAAGCGACTTCTAAGCTGGAGCCTGAAGGATGCATTTTTGTTATCCAGGCAGGGGTGAGTGGGTGGGAAGAGCAGGAGCAATCTAGGCAGAGGGTACCTCTCTGAGACTTGGTGTTCTCATCCGTAAAATGGAAATAATAATGCCCGTCTCACAGCACAGGGATACACAGCATACTGTCTGGCATTCTGTTGATGCTGAATTACCATTAGCTCCTTTTTCATACCATTTCGTGGAGGGGCTAAGACAGAGACTGATTTGGTTTTTAACTCTTGACTCTCCTAACCAGTAATTGGCTGTGTGACCTTGAGTAGGTTAACCAACTTCTCTGCCTCTCAAGGTCTTCTATCATAGAAGAGCAAAGGAGTTACATATGTATTTGTTCATTCAGTCAGTCAGCTCACATTGACCACGTGCTTTCTGGGCTTAGGAACTTGGGGAGATACAAAGAAGACTAAGACATTGGAAGCTGGGGAGGGCGTAGTGATGGAGGTAAACACGTAAGCATGTGATTGAAATGCAGTGTACCGAATTTTGGGGAAGGGGCTAACATTTGAAGGTGGAAGGCTCTCTGATTGAGTCTGGGAAAACACCCCCTGCTGTAACGGCTCCTGCACTGTACACACCCCCAAGAAACCTATAACAAGGCAGAGAAGAGCCAGAAAGGGACTGAAAGACCCTCTTAGATTCTCAGCAGCACATTCCAGCCTGGGGTTGATGCATGGCCTGGGCTGCACCATCCTTGCCCGCCCCCTGCGCCCAGCTCAAGCGTTGCTCTTGGAGGCCTCCCCTTGTGTATTTTCTCCCTTCCACCTTGCCAGGGGCCCTATCTCAAGGATCTTTGTCCATCTTGGGTGTTGGACCATCCACAGGTCAGGGATGCTCAGTTTTAAAAAGAATCATTGCTGACTTCCCCAGGCATTGCGATCCTACAGTCTGTAGATGGGAGAGGGCAGAGAGCCAGAGCCTGACCTCTTGAGCCCGAGGGGCACCTCGGAGTGGCGAGCAGGTCCTCTGGCAGCCAGGAGTTGTAATGGTGCAGCTGGTGGAGGGTAGGGGCAGAAGGGCGGGAGCAGCAGCAAGATGGCATAAGAAGCTGTTGGAGAGACTTCGCTGGCTGACTCACCTCTTCATTTGAGTGTTCATTCTTTCATTCATTCCACGAATAAACACAAGATGGATTTAACGGAAAAAATTCTCTAGAACTTGGAGCCTTGGAGTTGTGAACGGGCTTAGACAGGATATAGGGTGTTGCCCTCACGTTGCTGAGGAGGAAACAAGCCCAGAAAGTGCCTCAAGCCTATTCCCAGGGGTCTCCTGACAGCTGGTCCTGGGAGCCTCTCTCTGGGCCCTTGCCCACATGCCCTTCTTTAGCCCTTGGACTTCACTGTCACTGACGTGGGGGTGACCCCCCCAGCCTAATCCTCCCAAAGGACATCTCTCTGTAAAGTAGAACTTTCCTTCTGTATGATCTTAGCATAGGAACCTCCCTCTCTGATGGGAAGGAACCTCGCTCTCTAACCCAGAGAGTCCCTTCGCTGGGAGCCTCTGTCGTGGTGTCAAAATTAAAGGAAGAAGCATATGTAAAGAATAAAGCCCTGTGACCAGCATATTGTAAGTGTTCAATAAACACCAGTCTCTCTCTCCTTTCCTGCCCTTTCCTGTTTGCCTTCTCCCAAAGAAATAAGTGCTGAGGACACAAAAGGCATGAAGATCTTCTACTTTATAAAGTGCAGATTTATTTGCGTGTATGTGCATTCATTTATTCTTTCATTCATCATTTATTAAGGGCAGCCATTGTGCCAGGACTGTGTTAGGTGCTGGAAATATGTTGATAGAAAGTCCCTTTCTAAAACATTCACGAGCCTAGAGTGAGAGTGGTGTTTATTAAACCAGGGCTTGGCAGTCTCAGAGAATTCCAAGGGGGTGAGGGGTAGCAGAACAGTGAAAGCCAGTTAGTCGCAAGGCTCTGGTATATGAGAAGGAGCAAACGCTAGCGTCTGTCTTGGTTTCCCCTCAGCCAGATTCCTTGCTCTTAGAGGTCAAAGACCGAGGCTTAGACGTCACCCTCAGCTTTTAGCACTCTCAGTACAGCTTAGATAGTTAAAATCGTTCCAGTGTGATTCAGGTAACATTAGTTCAACTGAGGCTGGAAAGGGCTCTGTGAGTGACACAGAGGAGGAGACGGAATCCCTGCCTTCAAGTTGCACACACAGCCCGAGGCGGGGCACAGCCCTGTACACCGGACAGAAGAGAGCCAATGCCGTAGCTGCAGGGGGAGGCGTATGATGGCTTTGCATTCTGTGTGTGCTTTGTGGGGAATGTAGGTGGAGACGATGAGCTCTGACCAGAAGAGGCATAGATGAGAAGGAGAATATCAGTAATTCACATGTACAAGACAGTTCACGGGCCTCAAAGACCTTGACATCTTTATCTCATTGGACCATTCCGATAGCCTTATTGCAAGGCCAGGTAAGGATTATCATCTCCATCTGAGAGAGGAGAAGGCAAAAAGAAGAGATAACGTATGTCCCTGTCGGCCAGATCACAAGCTAGTTGAAACTTCTGAAGGAGAAAGCCACTGTGGCCCGCAGATCTGTCCTGCCTCTTTAGAGCTGGGTTTCTATCACCTCTGCTCCCCTCTGGGCTCGTGCCTTGTGCTCCGTCCAAGGTCCGTTAAAATACCAGCTTTGATCTTGAAGATCCTGCGCGGCCTGAGCTGGACTCTGAGCACGGGTCTCTGACAGTGCCTTTGAAAAGGCAGCTGACGTCAGCCAGTGCCTCCTGCCGGCTCCCCCTGTACTGGAGGCACCGCGGGCTCTGGCAGCAGATATTACTTGGATTTGAATCTCGGCTCTAATCCTTTAACTGCGCAGCTTCAAGCAAAATGACTTAACCCTTCTCAGCCTCTGTTTTATCCCCTGTAGAATGAACATCTTAATGCCTACCACATACAGGCCCGGAGAGCACGGTCAGTGACTAAGAGCCTGCATGGGCCCTGAGGCCAGAAATACTGGAGTTTTGAACCCTGGCTTTTCCGTAGTCTGATTTTGTTACCTTGGGCAAGTTACTTAAAACTTCCTGGGCCGTAGTTTCCTCATCCAAAAAGCAAGGTCAATGCCAGTACCAACCATTATGATTCTTAAGAGAATTAAATGAGCAAATGCATGAAAAGACTTCCGCCCAGGGGCTGACACATAGTAAGTGCTCAGTGGGTCCAGCATTAATGATGTAGGATCATTTGAGGATTCGCATGAGATAATGTGTATATGGTGCTTGGCACGCCATAGGCAATCATTGTCCTACAGCAGAGCACGGATGTGGTTGTCTTGGCGTATCTTAATCTTTGGTCAACCCCTCCTGTCTCCTGGAGATTGCTACTCTCCCTTGTAAGTCCTCAGAAATCATATTTGAATCATCTATTTTATAGGTACGCCTGGGCTTGATTTCAAGCTCGCTGGTCTGTGGTTGACTGAACTGCCCCGCTTTTCCTGGGCAGAATCCCAGCCTTCCTATCTCCAGTCCTCAAGCACTCCTTTTGACCCCTTTGATTCTTCAGACATCACTGTTCATGGCTCAGTTTTCTCTTTGTCACGGCTCTCCTCCTGGGGCCTGTTCCACTCAGAGCTCTTTTCCACCTCCTCCAGCCTTCAGTTCACTCTCACCAATACACAGGAGTGCTCACAAAAGTTGGGCTTTGAGAGAGCGCTAAGAGGGTGAGTGGTGTCCCCGTGACCCAGGAGGTCCACAGCCTGCCACTGCCTCACTTACTGATGGAGTACGGCCCAAACCGCTATGCCCAGGGCCTCCTAACCCCGGGTGGCAGGAAAAGGTCTAGCAGTGAGAACTGGAATTGTTTCTCTTAAAGGTATTGGCCATCTCCCACTTTGAAGGACTTTCTGCACTCTTGACTGAATCAACACATGAGCCACAGTTCATCCTAGATTGTTCTAAGAGCTGATTTCAGAGTGGCAGGGCAGTCCAGGACCCTCCTTCCTCTTTTTCCCTAGCGTTCATTTCTCTGGGGCAATGGGGAGGGGGCTGAGGGACAACTCCAGGCTGTCCCTTTGTTCCTGCTCGGGGAGCCGGGACATGCGGGAGTCACTGGGCTTCTCTTCATTGCCAGAACAGGACTGTGCTTCCCACTTGAAACAGGGATTTGCCTTGCTGGTCATGGGCTTCGGTGTGGCTGTGTGGCAGGCTTGTTTTCCGCTGGCTTTGCCAGTCAGAGCAGGTGGAGGTGGGAGAGATGGGGAAGGGCTCCTTATTAAGGGCAGTGGCTGGCCCCTCTGAACACCTGCTTTGAGCCTGCCGTTAGGTGCTTTCCACACAGAAAACAACCTCAGCAGTAGATAGGATCATCAGATGAGGATGCGGGCTCAGAGAGAGGAAGTGAACGTGTCCAGATGACAGGAGAGCCTGATGGAGTTATGAGAGAGGCTGGCTCATTCAGGAACCACAAGTGGTTTCTGACTGGACTGCGCAGAGGAGAAGTAGGTAGGAGGGACAGACAAGGCTGCAGAAGCGGGTGAGAGCACCTGGGAACTGCCCCGTGGCGCACAGGGGCTCCTCCCCACTGGAGTGGCCTGGGGTGCAGTCCCTCAACCTCGGAGTCACCCTCTTCCTCTGAACCAAGCAGATCAAATCGTTCCTGCTCTCGAAGGGCTCATGGCCTGGAGGCAAGAGCCAGCAAAGCCAAAGCCATGGATTGACTTGCTTGGGAGATGTCAGCCGTGTGGTGAAACTCTGCCCCCCCCGCCCCCGTAACTCCTGCCCGCAGGTGCTCACTGTGCCCGTGGCAGCCCTGCAGGCTTCTGAGGGCGGCCCTTACGCCGCCTGCCCGACTTATTCCCACCACAACCCCTCAGTCTTCCCACCCAGCCAGTTCTGGTCCAGAACCAAAGGCCATGTCATATGCACACAGTGCCTGTCTGGCAGCGCAGGCCCGTGATGTTCCGCATATCCTTGCCATTTGGATGCTTCCTGGGTCCAGACAGTTGGGCGGGGAGGAAGGTGGAAGAACCGTAGATGAAGAACCAGCCCAGCTTTGGCCACCAACTGGCAGGGGGTAGGCTCAGAGCTCCTAGAGGTGAGATGAATCCTGGTGATACCCTCTCCTCCCAGCTGCCCCCCTGAACGACTGTGGATCTTCACAGACACCCTAGGAAGGTGAGAGAAGGTCAGAGATGAGCTGAGGGTGTCCCACAGAGTGGGCATTACGTGAGAAGCCTGTGCAGTCCGAAAACTGCAGTCAGCCGAAGAGGTGTAGGGAGAGAGCAAGCCGTTGGGAGTCTAGCAACCCTGAATTGTTTGACTTTCAGCAAGTTACTTTACCTCTCTGAGCCTCTACAAAGATAATAAGATAGATTTTGCAAGACTGCCATGAGGATTAACCTGTTTCATTCAACACATGTTTAATGAGTGTTCGCTGTGGGCCAGGGACATCGTGCTGGGTGCTGGGGATATAGCCGTGACCAGGACGGTAGCTGTCCTCAGAGTTTCCGTCCTAACCAGGAAGATGATAAACAAATAGTAACTTGACACTGGGGTGTTAAGATTAAAAGGTTTAAACGATAGGTATTTCAATGTAAGGTACTAACAAAGAAGATGTTCAGCGAGTGTTGGTCACCTTTCCTTTTCAGGGAGAAGCAAATATGTCCTTTGAAATGGGCATCTACGGTTCCTCACAGTGGGGAAAATACCTTGACCCCCACGACTAGGGATTTGGGCCAGCTCCTGCCACCCCAGTTTTCCTGGGCTTCTACCCCATGGGGAGGGGGCTCTCTAGGTCCATTCCACCTCCGCTCTGCGGTTCTGACTCCCCGAGGGACCCACCCCACTGTGAGGGCATCCACATGAGCTGCAGGGGTTTTGTCCGACCCAGTACCTCAGGCTAGAACAGCCTCTCCTGCCTTTGCCCAGCAAAGCCCACCCCAGCCTTCACGCACAAAGAGCCCTCAGAAAATGGGGAGGGATGGGGGAAGGACCTGAGGAGCTGTTGCTGATGGGGATGCCATCCCCCTGCCTGACCAGCCCTCCACCTTCCCTAGACCTTATCACCCATCAGGCTCCAGTCGGAGCTCACCTCTTCCCTAAAGCCTTCCACGATCCCGGAGCCAGTGGGGACCTCTCCCTCCCCAAACCTGTGCAGGTCATCATGCTGCCCACTTCCTGGTCGGTCAGTGAGCCTCCATTATGTGCCGCTTGCCTTCCCATATGAAGATAACTGCCCCACCCCAGCCCTCCCAGCCCGTTCCAGGCCCCAGCACAGAAGCTGGTGACCGTCCTGCTGAAGGCTTCCTAGTCTCCTCCAGGTGTAGCACCCTGTCCTTTGCTTCTGTTCCCAAGTCTTTGTCCTTACCCTTGTCAGGATGGTAATGATCTGTTGCCTATGTCTTTCCACTACTGGACTGCACATCACTCAAAGCCGCCTAACCCAGGCCTGGCACTTAGTAGGTGCCTAGTAGATTCTCACTGAAGGAATGAGACCACATTTGTCCCAGCCTTCCCTGGAAGCACAACGGGGCTAAGAAACAGATGTGCAGCTACGGCAGCAGATGAGAGTGGCCGATGCCTTTTGAGAGGGGATGCTGGGGCCCACAGAGGGGGATCCACCTGCCGCTGTCTCTTTCCAAGGCCTTTGTGTACTACCTCCTTCATTGCTACTAGCTGTTCCCATGCTCAGGTCCTTTTCAACAAGTGTAATCATCTTTTTTTGGCCAAACCCAGTGTGCCTCTGTGCTGCGGTAGGGGTATGCTTTAAGTATTTTGACTTGATTCATTTTGCATTTAGGAAGAAACTAGGACTATACCTATAGCAGAGAAACTTCCTATTTACTTGCAGAAATGAATGGAAGCCTTTAATACTTTTTCAGAAAAAATCTAATATTATTAGCCTCTTTTGTTTCAGCCGAAATCAGAAATGGTACTTAGTGTCCAAACATACATTTTGAAGATACAGGCGATTTTTAAGCCTCCTGGAAGTAACACAAGCATTAACTTTTTAGACGGGTTTTCAGGAAGAATAGCGTTAGTCCAGTTGAAGGTAGACAAGAACAGAGAATGGTGTAATTTTATTTATTTGTTGTGCCAGTAAACGTTTACCAAGCCCCTTACTGTGTGCCACGACTCCCATTTCATGGGAGAGGCCTCTGGGGCTTAAAGAAGTAGAGGAACCAGGATTTACACCAGGTTTTCTAGCACTAAACCCAGTATTTGTCCATCAACTCAGCTGTTTGTATGCTGTGTAATAAGAGTTTTACGTGTTACATTCTCAACTTGTCCAGAATCAGGACGTGCTGTATTTGTCTCTAGGTCCCCAGTGCCTCTTCCAGGGCTCCATCTTGGTCTACAGTCAGGGATTGTGTGATGAATGGGCTCATGAATGACTGACTGAAAAGACAAGCACTATCTTTTATACTCCTTCAAAAGCTTTCTTTACCCAGCTGAGAGGTTTCTCTCCATGGAAGGTATATTTTCTCCAAAATAAACCTGAAGTGGATCAAAAGGCTTTTTTTTTTTTTTTTTTTGATTCCTACTCTTCCCACAAGTGAAAAAAGTTCCTTTGTTACTTAAAATATCTGCACCAGATCGTGCAATGCGTCTCTTAGCGCAAGTGCTTATTATTGTGGCTAATTTGGTCACGTATGTTTCAAGGAGAACAATGCCTCAGAAATTTTTAAAAGCAAAACAGCAATCTGAAGCGTTTGTTGTAATGAGATGTAAATTGCCAACATCATAGTGGAGCCTACTAAAATTTGCAATGAAGTGTTTTTTCTCCTTTTTAAATTAAAAGCACTAGAGGCCCTCCCTCCTCTCCCCAAAGAAACCACATGCTTTTTGTTCCTTTTCTCTCTGATTCTGTAATACTGAACACCCTGCTTTCCTGATTGATTCATTCCTTCATTCATCTGCCATTTTCTGAGCCTGTGTCGGAGCCTCTGTTCTATGCCTGCCTCAGTGCCAGTCTCTCCAGAGGCATTATCAGGTGGCTATTGGCAAGTCCCCGTTTTACAGGTAGGAAAGCTGAGGCTCGGAGAGGTGAGGTGGCGTGTCTCAGGTCACGCAACTTGGATCCACCCCCAGGTCTCCTGACACACCCCTTCCAAGATGAGCCTTTGGTTGGTCTCTCCTCCTTGCTGAGGCACCAGGTACCTTCTGTATACAATGCCAGAGGAGGCAGTTGAGGAGAGGGGTGGGATAGGGAGGGGGAGAGGGAGACGCGAGAGGGAGGGGATATGGGGGTATATGTATACGTATAGCTGATTCACTTTGTTATACAGCAGAAACTAACACACCATTGTAAAGCAATTATACTCCAATAAAGATGTTAAAAAAAAAAATCCCTGGCAGCCACCAGGTATTTTAAACAGTGCTGATCGGGTACGTTAGGAAATAGTGTTCCTTGAGAGCCAGAAGATCCCAGTACGATAGCCTCAGTATTTGACAAAACTCCGTTGGTCCCTGAGGAGACCAGCACAGGGGAGCATAGCGTGGGTGTGCTGTGGAGTGCAGGCACCTGCTCTGGGCTGGGCCTGTGCTAGGCACTTGGGGCAAAAGAAGACCAGCAGTGCCCTGGCTCCCAGGGACTAGCACTGACTAACTGAGCACCCAGTATGACCCTCGTGTGGGGGAGGGGCAGTGGGGGAGAGCCACTGTTTACTGAGCACCTGCTTCGTGCCAGAGTCTGGATTAATCATTTCCTATGTAACTGGTTTAATCTTCAGTCTGGCCAAGTTGCTGTTGTCATCCCTCCTTTCAGGTGAGGCAACAGAGTCAGAAGGGTTAAGTAATTACTGATGTGTAAAATTGCCTGTCGAGGATTGAATTGGAACCAGGCCTTGTGTGGAGCCCTGGTCTCTGAGGTAAAAGGATGCAGTCTCTGCCTGCCCTCAGGCCTCACGGTGGTCTAGTGAGGGGCAGGCATAGAAACGAATGAGTGCATCTGATTATCATCAGGGGAGGGGAGCGTTCGAAGGACCTGGTTAGGCCACTTCAGAACGGAGTCTTGGAAGAGGGGACCAGCGGAGGGTGGAGCCAGAGAGGTGACCTTTTGCTCTCAGCCCTTGCTCTTTCTGATGTCCCTCACGTGTCCCCCTGTAGCCATCTGAACTGTCCGTCCCCTTGGCTAGATGTTTCCAATTTCTATTTCACAGCCCTCGCTTCTACTTCACGGCTGCAAACAGGTTTCAGATATTTGGTAACAGCTTCCCTCCCACCCACCCCGACCACCGCCCCCAAGCACCTCCACTCAGCAGCAGGGCTTTATTTCAGGATCTCTGCTCCAGCCCACTGAAGCCTCTTTCTTGCCCTCAACTTTCTCTCCCCTCTCATGTTATGAAGAATTTACTGAGAGCTTGCAACGTGCCAGGCCTATAGCCCTAGGTGCCAGGATTGCAAAGAGAGTGAAACTTTGCCCTTGAAGAGCTTCACAGTTTGATGTGGACAGCAGATTGGACGATGATTGCAAGTACAACTTGCTGGAAGTATTTACAATTTAGAGACCCCCTACTTGGTAGTGATCAGAGCAAGGCCTCACGAAAGAGACACCTAAGCTCTGTTCTGGAGTCTGACCAGGGGCTTGGCAGGCAGATGAGGGGGCGTTCAAGGCCAAAACAATAGCACATCCAAAGGCTCAGAGGCTTGGGACAACACAGCATCTGGGGGGCGTGAGCAGTGTCAGGGGAGAGCAGGAATTGAGTGTCAGACGTAGAGAGGAGGCTGGTTATTCTGGGCCTTCAGGAGGCTATCTATGGTGTGCAACTTAATTTTGAGGAGAATGAGAGCCTAAGCCAGGAAGGACCTAGTCGTGAGTAGATCTCTTTAGCAGCTATTGTGGAGATGGATGGGAGAGAACTAGGCAGAGTCAGAGCTGAGATGGATTCGATCTCTTCTCCAACACCTTCCTCTCATAGAAGGAAAAGGAGGCTCCAGAGGAGGGAGGCTATCTTGCCAAAGATTACCTGTGCTCCAGTGGCTGCATGGACCACCCCCTCTCAGCCCATTCCTTTTTCTGTGTTGCTGAATGTCAGAGCAGGAAGAGACCTCAGATGCCAACTTGGCCAGGCCCTTTTGGGGAAACTGAAGTAATTACTTCTTCCCTGATCTAAGAAAAGATCAAATGCTCCACTTGAGTTTGCTTATATCTCAGAAATGCAACTGAGATCTCACACAGAGAGAAGATAAAGTTTGGCATCTGCTTCTGAAACTTTAGAATTATTCATTCGTTCTTGTCATTCTTTTATTCATTTAACAAACATTCAGAGAGCACCTCCTCATTCCAGGTGCTGGGGACAAAGAAGAATAAGCCTTAGGCCCAGCTCTTGAGTAGGTCACGCAGAATGGGGAGATGGTCTCCCAAGATGAGCCCTCCTTTTTTGTCAGCGCTGTGCTACTCCCCAGCCATGCTGCGTTCAGCTTTGTGTGTTCAAACTTACATATTGGAGACTGCAGAGATCTGTCTTGCAAATGGCAGCGGCCAGCAACTCAGGAATGATATTCTCGTTCTGGGAAGCCCTGTCATGAGGAATTTTTGTAACAGAATCACCAATACCTTCCCGACCACCAGCCAAAGCAAGGGCGTGGCAATTGAACACAGAATTGCAGCCAGATTGTTGGTGAGGGCTTCAGTACACAAAGAGCTCTGTCCCAAGTGGCCCACACGGTAGGGATAAGGGAAGGTTGGACCCTGAAACCCATTGGTTACTTAAGTTATATGCACAGCCCTGGGGACCGGCTTTGGCAGTAGCTGAACTTCTGCACCCGTTAAACCCTGAAGTATTTGCATAGGGAGAATTTCCAGGATGCTAAACTCTCCGTTGGCCTTTGGAGTTGCTCTCCTGCAAAAGTTAATCTAGTCATTTGGCCTTGTTTACTCATTTTCATCCTGTTTCTCTGCCCTTTGGTAATCAAGACACAATAGGCGATTTGAAAAATAGTCCATCATTTTTAAAAGCTAATGGAGAAGAAAATATCCCCCTTAGAAACCACCACCATTTATCTAGCTGCCTTTCACAGTTTAAACCGTGCATAATTTGTGTTCATTGCATTAAAATAAAAATCAGGGTAGCTGCTGATTCAGGCAATCAGGGGCTTAATCTGTATTGTATTTTAATTTCTTGGTTGAAATGCTCCTGCCTAGATACTAGGTCTTGGTGGGAGGGGGAGGCCTTTGCATTTCTCCCCGCCCCCCACCGCTTTCCTATCTTCTGCCCTGGCCTACTTCGCATAGGCTGCTGAGATGGGGGTTTTGGCAAATACACAATTTGCATACTGGAGTCTTTGCCACCCGGTCTCCACCCCAGTCTTAACAGGACCTCTTTCCTCTGCAGGAAGTCGAGTCCCCTGTGTTTTCATTCAGACAGTGACACCCTAGAAGACTGCTTCTCATTCATGCTTAATTAGCTTCTCGTCCATTCTTGTCTTCCAGTTTTCCACCTTTTCCCGTGACATTCATACCTCATATTATTTTCAAGCTTGGGTTTAAGTGTAGTCCAATGGACAAAAATAAGCCAACATATTTTTTGTGTGCTGCTATGTGCTGATAGATGCCTAGTTAAAATATTTGCCTTTTCTTTTCCTTGGAGTTCTAGACAGATCTCTTTTCTTAACTGCCTAGGTCCCGCCATTGACTTGGAAAAAGTAAAGTCAGAATGTCTCGAGCCCGAGCCGGAGTTACGGAGCACTTTCAGTGAGGAAGCAAATACGTCGTCCTATTACCCCGCTCCTGCACCTGTCATGGACAAGTATATCCTAGACAATGGCAAGGTAGTGTTTCAAGCTCACTATCCATTCCCTGCAAGTGTTGGTTAGTCAGTGTGAAGATGGAGAGTATGGTGGGAGCTTCCCGAGACACAGCCTGGCCAGTTGGCCTCCTGGCCTAGCCCTGAGTGACTGCTTCCAGAATCCATGTGTTATAACTAGTGGATCTTTACTAGGACTTTTTCTTTCTCTCTTCCTTTTCCTTTTTTTCTTTTTTTTTGGTAAATATTGGGCCAAAGCAACTGTAAAACTAAACTGACATTTAAAAATAGCTTATTAGTGAGAATGTATTTTAAAATGATAATGCAATGAAACCAGATGCATAAAATTTATAAGGTGATCTAGAAATATCTGATTTACAGATATGGATACGACTCAATATTTATCCATTCACCGTTTACCAAGTACCTATGTGTTCTAAGCCCCGCCCTAAATGGCAGGGATACATGGGACTTCCCTGGCAGTTCAGTGGTTAAGACTTCACCTTCCAGTGGGTGCGGGTTCAATCCCTGGTTGGGGAGCTAAGATCCCACATGCTCGTGGCCAAAGAACCAAAACATAAAACAGAAGCAGTATTGTAACAAATTCAGTAAAGATTTTGAAAATTGTCCACATCAAAAAAAAAAAATCTTTAATAAATAAATAAATAAATAAAATGCCAGGGATACAGAGGTGAATGGGACATGCTCCTTACCCCTAAGCTGCTTTCAAGTTGTACATTCAGCGTGGTTAGCCCACAGTCCTAGGACCACATATAACTCCTCACATTTTTTTGTAAGACTCTTGAAAAAATGTTATGAAAGAAAACTTAAGCAATATTAGTAGTTATATTAGTACAGGGGTGAAAAGTAATGGAATAGCCTTTGGAAGTCTTAAAGTCACATGATGATATAGTAGCAGGGCAGGGAGAAGACTTCTAATATTCTTCCAACATCCAAATGAATTCGTCTTGGAGGAAATATATTGGATCCCTTTGTCTAGGCACTGGTCAGATGCAGTTTTACTGTAATATTCTCTGCTACCATGGCATACATTACAGACCTCACCTCTCCTCCTCCCCAGAGACTCATCTGTGTCAGTCTGTTTTTCTTGCCTTATGCTTCAAAAGGTCTCTGTTTACCCAGTATTGTTCCCCAGTGGGTTGATGAGAAAGAAAAGGTTGTTTTATTTGGGTTTGTCCAGATACATCCCTGCAGCTGGCCAGACTGAGCCAAAGCAAATAGCCAAAGCTAAGGAAATGAAACTTGTTAGTCTTTCAAGCTCTCTTGGAGATGCTGCCCTCATCTCCGTGGAGCACTTCCTCCCCCCAGAGGGCCAAACCATAGGCCCATTCTGCCTTGCCTTGCTGCAGCCAGCAAGCTTTAAGAATCTGCCTTGTAGGGCTTCCCTGGTGGCGCAGTGGTTGAAAGTCCGCCTGCCGATGCAGGGGACACGGGTTCGTGCCCCGGTCCGGGAAGATCCCACATGCCGCGGAGCGGCTGGGCCCGTGAGCCATGGCCGCTGAGCCTGCGCGTCCGGAGCCTGTGCTCCGCAATGGGAGAGGCCACAACAGTGAGAGGCCCATGTACCGCAAAAAAAAAAAAAAAGAGTCTGCTTTGCAGGTTAGAGGCGGCATGACAGAGTGGAAGTAGGCAGCCTGGAGCCTGAGTTTAAGCTCAGCTCTATCTTTGTCCGACCTGTGTGACTCTGAGTGGGGTTTCCCTTCTCTGGGCCTCAGCGTCTCTGTCTGTGCCAGATGGGATCGGATGGATGCTCTCCATAGTCATTAACAGTGACTCAAACTGTGTGTCTAAGTTGGGTGAACCTTTCCCAACTGAAGATAAAGAAAAGACTGTTCTGTCTTTGTTGACTTCTCTTTAGTCATGATCACGTTGTGGAATGACTATAGACGTTTTCTTTAAGCAGCTTCGAAGAGAAATCTTTTTCTCTCTTGTTTTGAAGACCGACGGACAGTTTCTGAGCATTACGAGGGTCTCTTTTGCAAAGGATCATTTTTCCTCCAGGAAAATGGGTCTCTCAAAGGTCATTTAATTTTTTCACTCTCGAGTTGCACAACAAATCTTTAAAGTGCCAACTTTCCTTTTTCATCGATTATTGCCAGCACTTTGCTATCAAACTAACCTGCCTTCTGTTTGCAGCTAATTTGCAATCAGAGAAATTTATTAAGGGAGAGGAAGGAAGCAGTCTTACTGGAAATGGATGGCAGCTTCCTAGAACAGCAGTCCCCACATCCCAGAAGCAGCCATCATTGTTCTTGGCTCTGCAGTCATTTCTGACCCTTCCTTCTTTCTGCCTTAATCTCTGTGCTGCCTAGAGCATGGGGATGGGATCCATTTCCTAGCAGGAAACTGGTTTTGTCCTAAATAACATTTCACAAAGACAGTTTTTTGATCAAGTCCCATCCCACCAGTTGCCATACTTTTAAATAACCTCCCTTGAAAGCATAAGGCTAACATTTTGGTCAAATGGGGCTTTATGTGAATAGGGCTTGCCATGAAAGCTACTTTCTGATTTTGCTAAAGTGCATTGCTTTTCTTTGTCTTAAGATATTTTATTTCAAAAACTCATTGAATCATATAGCTGCAAAGACCATTAAAGTTTAAATAGTCTAATTTATACATGGGATAGATGGGGAAATACATCCAGAGAAGGGGCTCGTCTATAGTTATACAACAGATCAGAGGCAGGCAGGCAGGAACTAGAAGCCAGATCACCTGGCTTCCAGGTCAGTGCTCTTTCCAGTCTGTTCTGCACCCCTGAAAATGGGGCATGACCCGGAGCTTTGTTGACCTCAGGAGCCCTTGTCCCAAATGCCCCAACCTATACCTGTGATTGGTCTCACCCAGGGCCACTTCTTTCTGTGCTGTAAAATTGGCCTTGTATTCGAATGCATGTCAGAAAATATTTTCTTCTCCAAGGAACAGCAGCTCATCAGAACCGAAAGCCAGTGACACTAAGACATATTAAATATGCACATCAGTTTCTTACTGCCTTGTGTTCAGACTAGCCCTGATCACTTTGTAGGAGGCAAAGGAGGCAAAGCCTCGGCCTCTCCCCACAGAGATGCGGGGCTGAATCAGGTCGTGAAGGGCTGAATCAGGTAGTGAAGCCTCTCAGTAGGCTAGAAATTCAGAAGGGATAGAGCTTAGCCCTGGAGAAGTGAGGGAGGTTTTCCTGCATTGGGGACCGGGGCTTGAAAGATTAGCAGGCTTCAGAAGGCATAAGGGAAGGCACTCATCCCTGGGCGGGGGAGAGGCATGAGCAGAGACGTGGATGGGGGAAAGAAGGCAAAGGAAGTAACAGTTTCTGGTTGTGTGCTGTCCTTCTGACGTTTGACTCATGTTATCTCACTGAATCCTCAAAACAGCTCTATGAATTAGGTGGTGATCTGCCTCTGGTACAGCTGAGAAAAGTACAGTTCAGAGAGGTAAAGTGACTAGCCCAAGACACCCAGGTGGTAGGTGGAAGGGCCAGGATTCACACAGGGCTGGAGACTCCAGAGCCCATCCTCTTTCTGTTACCTACCACATACTGGAAGTAGGAGGAAATGAGTGAGTTTGGGGACATCATTGAGTGATGGACATAGTACGATTAGCAGGTTGAATGGAAACAGGATTCTAGAGGACCTTTAATGCCGCCTGAGGAGGTTGGATTTGAGGTGACAGGAAACAGGGAGCCATTCAGGATTCCAGAGGGTTAACATAAAAACACAGAGTTGAAAGGCTGCGGAAGTCATCTAGTCAAAGAAGGAAAGCTGTGTTTTAGGGAATGAATCTGGCAGTGTTTACAGCGTGGGTTGGAGCGGGCAGGGACTGGAGGCAGGAAGGCCAGCCCGTGGCTTTTCTCCAGGTTCCCTGACTGCAGTGTGAACTGCAGTGGGTGCTGGCCACGGCAGTGGCCGGGCAGGTACAGAGGAAGACTCAAGAGGAAAGCCATCTGAATACTGATCTGCTTTGCTTCCACCCCCATTAGCACCACCGTGACACTGGTGGCAGCAGGAAGGCCGGGAGAGCGTGGGCTGCAGGGTCATAGGATTTGATTCCAGAATGTACTGATAGTATGTCGTAGGAAAACTAATGAGTCCTTCTGAATCTCTGTTCCTGTTTGTAAAGTAGGAATAATTATTTCTACCTATTTCCATCTCTTAAGGTCATTATGAGGATTAACTAAACTGAGAGTACAATACCTAGTTCACTATAGGTACGCAAAAAATATTAGTGTCCCCTGTCTCTTGTAGAACATTGGCTAAGATAACTGCCATTTCTCTTTTAAGAACAGTAAATTAAACGGTTGTAGGAAAGCAAGGCTCAGGTTAGAAAAGAGCAGAGATCTTTGGAAAACTGAAGTTGTCCTCCATCTCCAAGGCTTTCTGATTCTGCATTTAACATAACTCACACCCCTTGTTTTCCCCTGTCTCAGGAAGCTTGCGTGGGTAGCCCCAGAGAGTCCTCCAGGGAGGTGACTTGGGGTCCAGCAGGGAGCAGCAGGGAACTTGTCCCCAGTATGCCTGATCTGGCGCACAGACTGCCCACCTGCAGTTCAGACTGCAGAGAAAAGGCCAGACTTGACCTTGGGTCTATGTTGCCCAGCCAGCCCCAGACAGCACATCTCACTCCAGCGTTACTTATCTTCCTGAGTCGTATGAACAGATTTATAGCACCAGAGTTTGCAGCACAGGAAGGCCAGGTGGATCTGGTTATCTGATATCGTGCCTGCAGAGGTCTGAATGATCTTTTGAGCTAAAGGAAGTGAAGTTAGATACGGCAGGTAGATTGGTCACTTGCTGACATTGGTGGGTGGGCTGTGTTAGTGTCGCTGGCTGACCTGTCTGCCCGTCTGTGCGTGCCCACCTTGCTTCCAGGCCAGCCTTCGGTAGAAAGATCTCCAAACATGGGTCCTGCTGGTCTGCCATCAGTCTGGGTGTGCGTGCCGTCTCTCAGACTAGACTCTCCTGAGATGCCTCCCGACCGTGCGAGGTCGATGACCTACAGTCTTTCTGAAGACAGGGACCTTGGCAGGGACTTTCCATTCCCCTCAGAAAGTTTACCTCATCAGTGGCTTCCTCTCCTCCATCCCCACAGAGGCCATTTCCACCCTCCATAGACTCAGCAGAAACACAACATAAATAGCAATGTCAAAGTCAAAATTGCATTTTTTTAATGATTAATGTTAGCAAATGGTCTTCAAGTTGTTAAAAGAGCCAGAAAGGGGGAAAAAAAAATCTCAAACCTCATCGCCAGATCATTCTGGGACTTTTGCATCTAATGACTCTGCACTGAAACTTTCTGAGTGCTTCCCTTACAAAGAGCATAAGATTGTGTTTTGTTCTGTGTGCCGTCAGATCAGACCAGAGACACAGTGGTTGTGCTTGATTTGTTAAAATCATAGGTGCTCTCAGCCAGAAGGAATTTAGCTGAAATCCAACTCTCCCAGTTCAGTTCATGGGAAACTGAAGCCAGAGACAGAAAGGACTTGCACAGACACACTCCGTTAGTGGCAGAGCCTGGACGGTTTCCCTCCTCACTCCACCTGCTGTGGTTGTCACACCTAGGAATTACCTAGGAAGCTTTAAACCATCCTGACAACGAGGCCCCACCCAGATGAAATAAATCCACTCTGCAAGTTCAGAGTTGAGTGACTTTCAGCTGTACCTTTCTCAACCTGGTTTTTCCACCTGAAATGAAAATAGTGTCCCAACGCCTTCCTTCCAGGGTTGCTGTGAAGATTTTGAGATAGTGGATATAAAGCCGTAGAGTAAGGCCTGGCACGTTACAGGTATTCAGTAAATGATTATTTCCCTTAAAGAAAGTTAATCAGTGTTCATGGAACAAATCCCTTGCAGTTGTGCAGCAGTGTCTTTTAAAGGACAAGAAAAATTTCCAGCTCCCATCCTGTCTGACTAAACAGGTGCTTGCTTGTGTTCTTATCCCTTTCAGGTCCATCTGGGAAGCGGGATTTGGGTTGATGAGGAGAAATGGCACCAGCTACAAGTAACCCAAGGAGATTCCAAGTACACAAAGAACTTGGCAGTCATGATTTGGGGAACAGATGTTCTGAAGAACAGAAGCGTCACAGGAGTTGCCACAAAAAAAAAGAAAGATGCAGTCCCTAAGCCACCCCTCTCGCCTCACAAACTAAGCATCGTCAGAGGTGGGTCCCGCACTGGAAACGCAGTGGCCGAGGCACCGCCCTTTACTCTGTCAGGAATGTGTCGGGCACATTTCAGTTCAACAGACACCTACTGAAGCTTCTCCATGCCAGGCCCCGGGCTGGGCATGGGGACGCAGGAGCAGATGTGGACCCGGTCCCAGAAGAGCTCCCATTTAACAGGGCAAATGAGCTGTGGACACAAGTACAGTTCAAGGAGCTAGCATGCGAGAGGGACGGGGGGGGTTCTCAGGAGGGGAGGAAACCCCTAGCCAGAAAATCAGGGAAGGGTTCCTGGGAAGGGGGTCACTGGATTGGGCCTTGAAGGATCCATCAGACATGGAGACGCAGATGTGTAAAGAGAGGTACTCGGGAGGCAGAAGCATCTGGAACAAAGGTGTCGGGTTGGGAAAGGAGTGCTGCTGTGTAGACAGCCTGAAGGTGGAGGCTAGGGGAGCAGTTCTGGGGGGTCCTAGCATCGTGCCTGGAGCACTTAGTGAGGTGAAGACCAGCTGAGGGTCACTGGATTCAGCTTCTTTTCCGGGGTTTGGGAGGGGTTGGAGGGAAGGCAGAGAGACAGGGAGTCATTTGTAAATGGGATTTTCCTTCCCTCCTGCCTTCCTTTCTTCCTTCCTCCCCTCTCTTCCCTCTTCCTTCTTTCTTTCCTCTGTCTCTCCCACCCACTCTCCATCCATTCACGAAGCCCTTATTCTTTGCCAGGCTCTCTACTGGGTATGGAGGACACAAAGGGGGATAAGACACAGTCTCCATCTGCAAGGTGCTTACAGTCACATGGGGAAGATGAACACGAGAACAGCTAGTTACGGTACAGATAATGCAAATTATGGAGACAGGCAGGAAAGTACATGGGAGCAGAGAGAATATAGTAATTGCTAATTATCCTGAGCGATCACTACGTTTTAGGCTCTGTTTTTTCTATGATTCTGTGTTAAAAATTCTTTTACATATATTAACTCATTTAATCTTCATAACACATAACACTCCTTCTATTGGCTGCCAGTATTATCCCTGTTTTAGTTGCAGAAACTGGACACAGAGATGTGAAGTAACTAGCCCAGATCGCACAGCTTTAGGGGTAGAGCCAGGAGCCCGAGCCAGGAGGGCTGGCTTCAGAAGCTGTGCTCCTAACCACTAGTCTCTTAAGTGTCCAACTGCCATGTTTTGATGAAGAAAGTAAGACTCAGTCCGCATGTACATTTTGAACAGGCCATGTGCCAAGTTCTGGGGCAGACAGCAAGTATGTCCATGAACAAATCAGATCATTTCAGGTACTGATGAAAGGCCGTGAAGCCTCGTCGAGCGATACAGTAGCTGTGTTGGCTGGGGTGGGTGGAGAAGACCTGCCTGAGGCCGTGCATTCAAGCTGGGAGCTGGATGTAGGGGTCAGCCCTGTGCAGGTCTGAGGGGTGGTGAAGCAGGCAGGATAAAGAGCGGGTTCAAAGGCCTGCATGCTCAAGGGGTGAAGCAGCCCCGGGGTGCTGCAGAGTCATGAGTGAGGGGATACTGAGATCAGGCCGGTGGGCGAGAGATGGTCTTTTAGGGCCGTGAAGGCCACGGTAATCGGCTTGGATTTACCCCACCTGCAGGAGAAAGGTAATGGAGGTCTTCAGTGGGAGTGACCGAATGGGAGGTCAGTTAGGCCGATGCAGTGGTCTCAGGGAGGCATGACGGTGCCATGACTACGGTTACAGCAGAGGAAACAGAGAAAAATGGCCAGATTTAGGGTGTATTTTGGAGGTCGAGGTGTAAGGACACAGAGGGATTAGGTGACCAGCCAGAAGTCCAGCTACAGGGTTTCAGAGCCTGGATTTAAGCCCACCCCCACTGACTCTGGTCTGGGGCTTGTTCCGTAGCACAGCTGCCCCCGTTGCTGGCCGATTCATGATGACCTGATTTAGGCAGACGCTTATTTTTAGACGAGTGGAGGTAACCTTTAGTCTGCCCACTGTCTGAAAAGGTGGAGCCTAGTTTGGGAGGTCGCCCTGAGAAAGCGTCCTTCCTGGGGACACAGCCCTGCCTACCTGAGAGGTGGCTGACCTCTAATTCTGTTACACTTGTTGGGCTGTGACTCAGCAGGTCCCAGGTGCCTTCCAGTGACCGGCTGCCCTCCCGTTGTCACGCCGTGGCATAAAATCATCTGCCGTGCGTCTGCCTCAGGCACGGGTCTGACTGTGTCGGACTCACCTCCACGTCTTCCTTGCCTCTCGCACAGGTCCTGGCACACAGTGGGAGCTCAGTCGCCGAGGGCTGAACAAGTGCCACACTGAGACCTGCAAGCTGACCCCCTGACTGACTCTTCACACTGTTTCTTGCGAACTACTTTCCTTCCATGTCGCAGTGTCTTCAGCTGAACACTAACCTCTTAAGACAGTTAAGAGGGCTGCTTGGATTGTAGCTTGGAATAGTTATGTTTGAGGTGTGAGAAGAAGTTTCCGTTCTTTGTTGACAAGTGAGCTGCCCCCATGGAGCCGACATGACCTCGTGATGGTCACATCATTGAAGCTCACAATTGTTCAGTGCTTTGCAGCTTCCAGGCCCCCTCCTCTCTGCTCCCAGTGCAGGGTGATGGGGAGTAGAAATTGGAACCAGGTATCGAAAGCCTGGGGTTGAGCCCCAACTCTGCTTTGCTTTAACTTTGAGCTCACCCTGGTTCTCTTACGTTTATTTTTGTTTCCCCAGGCCCAGCGCAGTGCCAGTACCAGGTAGATGCTTGGTGTGTCCATGTGTAAAGGCAGGATTCACAGTCCTTGCCCTGGCTGCCCAGTGGACCTGTAGACATTTGTATGTTCTTTGGACCCCATTCAGATGATGTCATTTGCAGCTAATCTGGTCCCCAGTACTAAGGAACATTCTAGAAGAAAATACGTCAGCTGTGTGGCTTGGGGCTATTACAGGCTCACTGTCTTCAGGCCCATAGGCCAGGCCCTCCAAGTTTCCCTCACTGATCCACTCCTCCATTTTCTAAGCCCTTTTTAACCTTCTCTACTCTTCCAGAACATGGTAGTCCACAGCTCTCTCTTTTTCAAAAGATGACCATGTCTCTTCCTTCACAGAGAAAAGAAAAAGAAATCCCACAGCTCTGCACCACCCTATCTACAAACTTCACTGGATCCCCCAGTTCTTCTGCCTCATGTTTCCTTCTCTTATTTGGGACTGGCCGTTCTCTCCAACTGGATCACAGCCCACCTGCCTTCCTAAGTACCTTGTCTCTCCCGCTCAACTGGGTCCTTCCCGGCACCATTTAAATATACTTTGATCACTCATTTCTTACAGAAGCAAACAAAACACTCCCTAGACGTCACTTCCATCACCCAGCTGCCGCCATGTCTCTCCGTTCCTTTTCACATCCAGGTTTCCTGAAAGAGTTGTCTGCATTCACTGCCCGTGTGCACTGGCAACGCCCCTGCCATCTGGCATCGGCTCCCAGCCCTCTGCTTAACTCTGTCCTTGCCAGGCTTCCCCGTGGCTCCGCCTCTACCTCTTCCCCGGGCCGTTTGACCTGATCTCTCCTCCTTTACTGAGAAACCCTCCTGCATGCTGAGGTCTCCTCCTGCCTGTGGCTTCGCATCCCCCCTGTGGGCTCCCCTCCCGCTGCCCTCGCCTCTGTCTCCAGCCCGCTTCTCTCTCACTGTGCAACGCTGCCCTCCGCTGCTCTCACTCCCGCCGTCCCCATTGCCCTCGGCGTGCTCATGGCCCTGGGTTGAAATCCACACTCCTGGTGTCCTGGCTGCTGCCTGGCGATCTGGCCTCTGGTGACTCCCCCGGCCTCATCTCACACCACACTTCCCGTTTCCACTGTGCTCTAACCACTGAGGCCTCCTCCCGGCCCCCTCCTGTCCCCACTGCCAGCAGTGCCCTTCCTCTGGTCTGCACATCCTGCCTGCTTGTCATTCAGAGAGGCCGTCCCCGACCGCCCGGGCTGATGAAGCGGCCCTTCCATTGCTCTCTGCCGCATCACCCTCCCTAAAGTCCCTGTGGAGCGCTTCTTCTTTGCTTGTTTATTGGCTTGATGGTTGTCTTTTTCCCCGCCTCCATTAGAACATCAGATTTATGAGCATCTTGCTCAGGGCCAGCATATAGTCAGCGTTCAATAAATATTTGTTGAATCAGTGACTGATTCCCAAATCTATGTTTGACCTCAGTTCACACTTCCACGTTCCCGACCCATACATCCAGGTGCCCACTGGTCACCTCCTCCTGGATGTCCACGTGACACTGGCGCATCTGCACCGCTCACTGCTTTCTCCTCTTCCTTCTCCCCAAAGCCTTCTGCCCCTCTGTGTTCCCTGTCTTGATAAATGACACCACCTGCCAGGGACCCAGAGAGGCCTCATTCCTGACTCTTCCATGTGCCTGCTCTCCATCTGTTCTGCCCCAAATACCTTTTAAACCGTCCACTTCTCTCCATACCCATCGCGCCTCACGTAGTCCAGGCCACATCAGCTCTCGCCTGCCTTACTCCAGCAGCTGCCAGACTCCTCTCTCCATTGGTAACCAGAGTGATCTTTCAGAAACCCAGTATGATCCTGTTACCCCCACCCCGTCACAGCCAGTCCCTGGTGCCCATTATTGAAGGGTAAGCTGCTTAACGTGTCGGAAAAGCGCCTTCATAATCTGGCCCCTGGCTCTAGCTCCAGCTTACTTTTCAGCAACATTCCCCTTGTTCACTAAGTTCTTACCATAATGAACTGCTGTATTCCAACAAGCCTTGTCCCCTCTCACATTAGGGAATTTGTAAATGCTACTCCTGGCACCTGGAACATAGATCAGACCGCCCACCCGACACGCGTGCTGCTCTGCCTGTCTAGCTGCTACTCAACACCCAGGTGTGCTTAGGAGAACCATCCTTCAGGAAGCCTTCCCTGACCTCTCACGGTGGGGGGATCTTTCTGTTGTGTGTCCCAGAGCACCCCGTGCCTACCTCTGTTCTCTTCTTTCTGTATCTTTGCCTCACAGGTGCCGGGTCAAGCAACCCTTTAGAGCCCATAACTACTTGTCATGCTGGTGAGTGAGAAGGAAATCGACTTGCCCAAGGTCATACAGCGGGTTAGATCAGAGCTGGGCTGAACTGGGCTCTCAGGCTTCCCATCGTCTCCAGGGCTTTCTTGTCTTACCAAAATACAGTGTTGATTTGTTTTTTCTTTACTAGGCAGGCAGGTTTGAAGCCTGTCTCCCATCGCACCATACACTCCCCATTTTTAGGCTAATTATTTGAGCTCGTCCAGACTGCGTTTGACTGGTTCTTCCCATGCAAGCTGTCTGCTGGATTGAGATTGTATTTATTTTGTATGATTTTACCACATTTATTCGCATTTGCCATATCAAAATGACAAAAGCCTTGGTGCTCACAGGGTTGGTGAGGATTTTCTCCTCTCTGTGGTTTTAAAGTCACTCCTTACCGTGTAGCAGAGGGATGTGGTGAACGCTGACACTGCTTTAGAAAGACGAAAGCAGGAGGGCTGGAGGAGAGTCTCGCTTTAATGACAAGCTCCAGAATGGCAGTTAAACCTTATTAAGGTCAAATGACCTTTTTTGTTTGTTTGTTTGTTTTTTTTGCGGTACGCGGGCCTCTCACCGCTGCGGCGTCCCCCGCCGCGGAGCACAGGCTCTGGACGCGCAGGCCCAGCGGCAATGGCTGACGGGCCCAGCTGCTCCGCGGCATGTGGGATCCTCCCGGACCGGGGCACGAACCCACGTCCCCTGCGTCGGCAGGCGGACTCCCAACCACTGCACCACCCGGGAAGCCTTTTTTTTTTTTTTTTTTTTTTTTTTTTTTTTTTTGTGGTAGGCGGGCCTCTCACTGTTGTGGCCTCACCCGTTGCGGAGCACAGGCTCCGGACGCGCAGGCCCAGTGGCCATGGCTCACAGCTCACGGGCCCAGCCGCTCCGCGGCATGTGGGATCTTCCCGGACCGGGGCACGAACCCGTGTTCCCTGCATCGGCGGGCGGACTCCCAACCACTGCGCCACCCGGGAAGCCCCTCAAGTGACCTTTTGCAGAGTGTCTGACTTTTCAAATGAGCCACGGCGTTGAGTTCTGGTTAATTTTTATAACTTTTTTAATAGGACCCATTAGCGCTGTTATAAACCTTGTTAATTAAGCAATAATCTCAAATGCTCCCTTGCAGAGGGAGGCATTCCTGGCAGCTGCAGGTGATTAATATCTGGAGTCTAACGAAAGCCTTTTAATCAACCTCAGGGGCCGCTCAGTGCTCTTACCCTCAGGAAACGAGAATGATTGGGATTCTGTGGGCGCCTCTGAAAACCTTCCTCCATCTGTACCTTTCTCTTCCTGCCTTCTCTCCAGCTCATGCCTGGGCCTCTCAGGGCCATCACACCCACTGCCCTGCCCCCTTCTCTCTCCTTTGCCTCTTTACCCACCCTGTTACCTTTCAGAGAACTAGAGACCTAGAGCTGGAAGAATCTTCTTAGATGATTGGATTTGACATCCTGCTTTCAGACAGTAAGACTGAGACCCAGAGAGGTTCCCACTCGAGGTGGCACAGCAACTAGGGTTAGAGCCAGATTCGAACCCCTCAACTTGGAAACAGTCCTTTGCACAGGGTGTCTTCCTCATTTGGTTGAGCTTCCAGCAATGTCACTGCAAGTGTCGGCGTCCCCCTGGCCCTGGGCTGGGGAGGGAACCCCGTGTTCGGGTCTGTAGGTGAGACAGCGTGGTCACAGTTCTATGAGACTGTGATCAGGGCTTTGATAGAGAGAAAACCCAGGCGAGTATGGAAGCACTGAGGGTATAGGCAGAATGGGGTCTCCCGACTCAACCTGGTAGGTTCCAAGCAGGTTGAATCTGGAAGAATGGGTGGGGTTTAGGCAGGTGAAGGATGAGACATGAGACCAGGGTAATCTGTAATCTGGGAGGAGATGAGCAAAGACTGATTTGTGGGATAGCCTGGAGTGGGTCGGGAGATGCAGGTGGAGTCAGCAGAGGTAGGACCTTCTCATCTCATTCCCTGTGGAAAAGCCAACACAAGACAAAGTGCAGATTAGTCAGGTTGGAAGCAGCCAGGAAGTAGTGAAGGTCAGCTAAAAGCTTTCAAAGGCTTCTCTGTGCAAACCCTGATCCGCAGGGAGGAGATGGTGCCCCAAAGAAAGAAGGCATATAGCACATGCACCTGCAGCCTGGACAGCAACAGTGGGCGGGCTGGCCACGTGCCCAGGAAGGGCTCAGAGTGGAGGCCGCAGGGGATCGTGCCTGTACTTACCTCCTCTCTCCAGGCCTCAGCCATGCCCCGTGTGAGTGGAGGGGTTGTAGCACAAGGCAGTCCCCGTGATCCCTCTCCAGTGCTGATGTTCTGCGTCACTAACAGCATTGCCTGCTGTACACTGGCCTGGTACACGAGACTTCGTTTATCCTGCGTGGCAGTTCCTCGAGACCGGGTTGTCACTCCTGTTTTATAGGTGGAAAGGCTCACGTTCAACAAAGTTAAAAATCTTGCCCACGATTACATACCCCAGTGGTACATTCCCCACCTACACCCCTAGTCCCCTTATGTCCAGAATTATTATGTCCCCTCAGGTTTCCCAAGAAAAGCATTCATTCATTTATTCATTCATTCAACATACACTTACTGAATCTCGCCCCTGTGCCAGGCGCTGTGCTAGGCCCTGGGAACGGACAGTGGCATATACATAAAATAACTGTAATAGCCTCAGACAGGGGTAGTGCTCCTTATAGCTTGAAGAAGGCTTGCAAAACGTTTGTTTCACATCCCTCATGGCAGCTTACAAAGGATCATGTGTGGTTTGTTATCCTTGTTTTATGAGGTGAGGAATCTAGGGCAGTGATTCGCCTCAGGTCCCCATGCTAGGAAGTAGGCCAAAGTCCAGCTTCAGTCAGGTCCTGTCTGAGGCTCACTGGTTGCTTCATCACAGCAAATGGCAGAGTCAGTAGAAGTGGCCATCCTCAGCCTCATTAGTAAGCACCTCAGTGAGGTACCACTTCACACCCGCCAGGTTGTCAGAACCTTAATAATCTGACCTGGAGTGCTGTTGGAGCTATGGGGCAGGCAGTCCTTGCACACACTGCTGTTAGGGGTACCAGGCGGCACAGCCATTGTGGAAAACAGTTTCCCAGGTATCACCTGGTAAAGTGTAGTAGGCACGCACCCTAACGCTGGGCAGTTCCAGCCTAGGCCCGGACTGAGCATTTCCTGCATGTTTGCCCCAAGAGACACGGCTCAGGGTGCCTGTAACTGCAGAACATGGGAAACCATCCAAGTATCCATGGACAATCAAGTGGGTCAACCGACTGTGGACTAGTCAGACAGTAGAACACTACTCATCAGTGAAAGTGAATGACCTGCAGCTATACCTACACTTCAGCATGGGTGACTCTCAAAACTGGAATGTTGAATGAAAAAAGAAAAGTCAGATGGGTATACAGAGTATGGATACACTTGTAAATAGTTAAAAATGGGAAAAGTAGCAACATGTTATTTAAGGAGGTATGCATATGTGTAAACACGAAAAGAAAAGCAAACATTGAGGACAGTGATTACCTCTGGTGAGGATGGCACTGGGGAAGGGCACTTAGGGGCTTCAGAGGGACCAGCAATGCTGTCCTGTTAAGCAGGGGCCGTGGACACATGGGTGTTGTATCATTATCTTTAAAGTATAAATTTACAGTGTATATCTACTCTTGTGTTGAAAATTTAAAATACCGCCATGCCAGATATGTGAGTTGGTACTTTGGAAGTATGTCAGGAGGCGTATTTTCCTTTCTCCCCCTTAAAGATATGTGCTCGAATGTACCATTAATCCTTGGCCTTCTTGTTTCTCTTCCCTGTCTAGAGTGTTTGTACGACAGAATAGCACAAGAAACTGTGGATGAAACTGAAATTGCACAGAGACTCTCCAAAGTCAACAAGTACATCTGTGAAAAAATCATGGATATCAATAAATCCTGTAAAAATGAAGAACGAAGGGAAGCAAAATATAATTTGCAATAAACTTTGGATTTTTCATAAAGCCTTCTCGTTTTCCTTGTGTGGCGTGCGATTCGCGGGTGATGGTGTTGTCCACATCAGACCCCGCCATGCGTGGTGGTGTGTGGGCGGGGAGCCAGTAGGGTTCTGAGGTCAGCGCCTTGTTCTGAACTTGGACTTCCCACTCCAAGAAGGCGGATGGATTTGCTGAGACTCAGGCAGCATCCTGGCGCCAGTGTTGTTCTGGGGATGGTGAAAGCGCTGTCTTCTCGGAGGCGGATAAAATGTCTCTGAGTTACCTATCACTTGGCCAAGAATTTGAGCTGATATTTTTACCATTCAAGGACTTCTATCTTTGTTCCTCTATTTTGTTCTATAATAAAGCTTGATTAATTCGTTGCTGTAGACAATCATTAGCCTCATTTATTTAAGGATGGATATTAAGTGTACAGTGGAGGTGACCAGTGTCCTTCGAGGGGCGGAACATTCAGGCTGAAGGAGAGAAAATTCATAAGGGATGTGATTACTGTCTACAGATCTGAAGGGCTGTCTCGAAGCAGATTACTTTCTCTTACCTCAAAGGACAGATCTAGGACCTGTTACTCAAGGTGACCTGAGATTCGGCTTTCCTGATAATTTGAGTCAATCTTTGTAAAGGAGTGTCAGGGGGTGGTAATGTTAGATGTGGTTCAGGGTAACCTTCAGAAAGTCAGGGGCAACGTCACCTGGTGTCGGTTCGTTCATCCTATCTTGTATCTCAAATGATCTTCCAAGTTGCATAATTTTTATCTCGTGCCGTAGCTGTGTCTCTAAAGTGCCTGGTGCCCAATCAGGCAGACCACATTTGATCTTCCTGTTGATTAACGCTTTCCTTTCTGTAATGCCTATGAAGTCAGCGTAGTATGTTGGAAATGGCAAGGGTTTGGGGCTGAGGAGTTTGGGTTCCAAACCTGGCTCCACTGCTTGCTTTGGGTTTAGCGTAACCTCTTGAGTTTCAATTTTCTGTTCCTTAAAAAGGAGATAATATCTACTTTGCGGAGTTGCAACGTTGCAGAGTTGCTATAAGTTATAGAGCACTATATATAAGTGCTCAATAAATGTTGGTAGTCATTATTTTCTTCATTTCTGGTTATTGGCTTTTAGGCATTGGTTGGAAAACTTTGGCCTCTGGTTTCTCTAATGGTTTATCCACTAAACCATTAGATTACTGGTGGTCTATAAGCAAAAGCTCAGGGTCACTAGGGTGAGTAGTGGAGGTGGCTACCTCTTTGAGGAATTTTATTTTAGTACATAAAATCTTTGTAATCTGAAATATTATATGCTTGCTAATAGGATGTATAGGTATGAACTTCCTTTTATGGTATTTTCCCAGTTCTCCACAGACTAGTGGTGTGATCTTGGACCAATCACTTAACTTCCCAGAGTCTTTACCAGTACAATGAGGAAAATTATGCATACCTCACAGGCTATGTGGATAATTAAATAATAATAACAATAACAGATACTTAGTATGTGCCAGGACTTTTCTGAGTGTTTAACAAAAGTTAGTTCATTAGGTAAGTAAAGTTTGTGACACTTAGTAGTGTTCAGTAAATTCTTGTTATTAAGATGTGTTCATTTTAATGGCAGGGGAGCAGCTTGGGCATGAGTAGTGTGAATGCATGAGAGGCTGGGAAAAAGTATACATGATTTGAACTCATCCCATTTCCTTCCTAAGCACGGCAAAGATAAACACCCAGAGGCTCCATTTCCCTACGAAGACTAATAAGATATGATACCTGCTTTATTGGTGCTTTTAGGTTGGAAGGGAAAATAGTCATCGAAATAGCTGCTTAAAAAGGCTCTGACAGGGCTTCCCTGGGGGCGCAGTGGTTGAGAGTCCGCCTGCCGATGCAGGGGACGCGGGTTCGTGCCCTGGTCCGGGAAGATCCCACATGCCGCGGAGCGGCTGGGCCCGTGAGCCATGGCCGCTGAGCCTGCGCGTCCGGAGCCTGTGCTCTGCAATGGGAGAGGCCACAACAGTGAGAGGCCCACGTACCGCAAAAAAAAAAAAAGGCTATGACGTGAAAGTGCTTCGCGTAATATATGACACATACATCAGGGACAGAACGGGTTGTGAAAGATTGTGGGATCTGATTGTGACTTTACTGCTTCTGGGGAGGTCACTTGACCACTCTGGAGCTCGTTTCTTCTAAAGTGGAGACAGTGATCCTAAGTCAGGGTTATTGTGGAGAGGAGTCCAGGTAATAGCTGGGGAAAGAGCTCCGTAAGTCTCAAGGAGCCATGCAGATGTTAGCTGTCCTTAGCTTGCAAGGCAGCATGAAATCAAAAGTAGATGTGACAAGGAAGGACATAAGAGCTGTTTCTGATGGGGAATCGGGGCAGGGGAGGGGGCAGGTGTTTTTACACCCTAGTTAGACTGAGACTTTTTGAGCACCTGTTGTGTACCTGGTGCCCTGTGACTGTTATGTGAGGGCAGGGCCACCATTCTTACACCCACACAAATGAGGAAATGAGCTCAGAAAAGGTTAAGTAACTTCTTGTCCAAGGTCCCAGAGTTGTCACAGTGCAGCTGGGTCAGAATCCAGGTCTGTGCAAAATCTGTCCTTTTACCTCTTCCCTCGAAAACTGAGTGGAATATTATGGTCTGGGCTGAGAATCTAGCCATGTAATCTCAGGGCATATTTCGGAGAGTCCCAACTTAAGTAATCAATCAATGGAAATTGGTGTCGTTAATTCAAGCCATTTGAAAGGATGGGGAATAATAGTACCATTTATGAGGACCCACAGTTTTATTACATTCAAATACATACACAAAACTGAAGTTCATCTTGTGTAGTAGGGAGTTTCCCAAACTTGCCCAGTCTTGAGAATTTGCTGAGGTACTTAAAATACAGATTCCTGGGCTTTGGTTTAGGGTGCTGGATTCAGTAGGGCTGGGATAGAGCTGGGAACATGTGTTTTAACACAAGTGCCAGTTTTGAATAACACCAGTCTAGTAGACAGCATTAGAAGTCCTGTTTTAACAAAGGGACAAGAGTGTTTCCTAAGTAAAAAGACATGCTCCTTCTGAAGTGCATGACAGTATTTGAAATTGAGACTCAATTTCCTCTTATAAACCTTGTTTAGAGTTACTCTTTCATGCTCACCAGATGCTGTTTAGTTGGACATGATGCAGAAGGTGACTTTCAGTGTAGGTGCCAATGATTTCCCCCTCACTTTTACACTTAGATTCTTTCTTTCACTTCCTCCGACAGGCCAGTGAGTTGTGGAGGACAAGACAGTCAATCGTGGATTGGCAGAGCCTGAAGTGATGAGGTTTGGGCCCTGTTTACCGAAGCCCCGGCCACAAGTTCTCTGCGGCCAGACCAAACAGAAAGATGTGGCTTGTTTTTATTTTCTAGCTGAGGAAAGTGTGTTGTTAGTGACTGTTGTGTGCCCATGCGTTTCTTAGATGCATTTCTAAATTATGACCTTTTTGGGAATTATAAAGAAATGAAAACCACTTTATAGAAATTTTTGGAAAAATAAGGGAAATATTCCAAATTGCACAGCTGCAAGCATTGTGATGTATCTCTTCTAGTCCTTCATTTAAGAGCGTAAATGTGTATTTACATACCTGTGCTCATAGCATATCATCAGGTTTGCATCCTTCCCTTTCTTTTTAACATATTGCCCTGTTGCTCCATGAAATCTATAGCCATCAATTCGAACATCCCCCCAGTGAAGGGGCATCAAGCTACAGTTGGGTAAACCACCTGGTCGGCTGTGGGGCTAACCCACAGGGCTGCCAGTTCACGGAAGCTCTCTCTGCACGCTTGGGTCCGGCACGTAATTAAAGTGACCCAGGGAGAGTGGAGAAATGGCCGCCAGTGTTACAGGTGGTTTTCCTCTCTCCTCTCCTCTCCCCACGCCCACTCGGTCCTCACCTGTGTGTGTGCCTATCCTGTCTCTGACCTGCTCTGACCGCTTACACTGTGACCTTGGCCTTCAAACCTGCCTTTGGCCCTCCAGACACCCTGTGCTCATCCCACAGCGCGCAGTGCTCATGAGCTTTTCCCTGTGCGCTCTGACTAGGTCCACTCCCGACCTTCCAGCTACCCTCGCTCACCTCAGCCCCTACCCTGCCACCCAGCCGGTCCACTGCCCTTCCTTGAATCTGTAGGTCGTTTATAAATTAAACATCTATGAAGATTTTTGTGTGCACAGTTTTTTTCTTCCCCCTTTATATTTTCTATCAGTTTCTTAGGTTCATTTTACCTGGGTCAAAAAGAGTACCACTTTTATCATTCTTGATACATATAATGGGCGTGACCGTGTTTTAATTATTTTGCCAACCTAACAGGTGAAAATTGTTACCTCATTATATTTTCTTTAATTACTTCTGAGACTGCACATCTCTCCAGAGTTTGGTTTCTTGTTTACACAAAATAAACGCTTAACCTGTAAGCATTTCCAGCAGAATTCATTTCATTTTCTGTATATAGTTTTCTCTGGACCAATGTGTTTGTTTACCTTGGGCATATTTTTACTTTTACATCTGCAAATAGGCATACCAACAGGTCTTTTCATCACTTCTGCTGAAGAGATTAATCAGTTTCTGCCAAACAGCTTCATAGGCTCATGGAACCGAAGGGTCAAAAGTGAGCTTCGAGGTCCTCCACTCAGATCTCCTCTCCACTGAAAGCAAATGCTTTCCGGACCATGCTGGAACTCTTCCAGGCGTGGAGAATTCACCTTCCTGCCCAAGGGCACATCCAATTATTGTCATCACTGAGAAGTTCTTCTGCTGAGCTAAAAATCTACTTCCCTGAGACTTCTGAGGTCACTCAAGTTCTCTCCTCTGAAGTCAGGCAAAATGCTTCTGCTTTATAGCCCTTTGCAGAGTTGAAGGTGGCAATCATGTCTCTTCACAGACTAATCAATAGCTCAAATTGTGTTCTGCCATCTCTCACGTGGGAGAGGCAGTGCAGGGAAGAGTGAGGACTCTGGATTTAGACAGCGCTGTGTTCAAACCTTGACTGCCACTTACTAGTATGTGACCTTGAAGAAGTTCTCAATCTCTCTTGGCTTTAGTTTTCTCATTTTAAAAGTGGGAATATAATACCTATCTCACAGGGTTGCATATAGAGCTATACAAGAGAACGTGAGTAAAGCACCTAGGCATCCAACATCTCTTAGTTCCCTAATCCTAAGAACTCTGACCATCCTGGTTGCTGTTTTATGGATGTGCCACTAGAAGGTAGGGTTCAGGACTGGACGCTGCTCTAGGAAGGGTCTGACCAGTACTAACTAGAGCAGGTTGTCATCTCTTGCTCCTGGATGGCATATCTCTATTAGAGTGCCCTAAACTTGAATTAGCATCTTTAGCGATACAACTGTCTCACGTTGAGCTTATGGTCACCAAATACTGCCCTGCTCCCTTTTTTGGCTAACGCAATACTTATCCCTTTAGTTCACTGTGTTGCAAGAGAACGAGCATAGATTTTGATGACAGAGGAACTCACACCAAATTCAAATCCTGACTTCATTATTTATTAGACTAGAGGAAATTGGGCAAGTTCCTAAATCTTCTAGCCCCAGTCACCTTGTCCGTTATGCAGTTGTTAATGTAACCACGCTTACCTCCCGTGGTACCAGACCTACAGCCCTCACTATCCCAGTTGCGGGCTGCAGTAAATGTGGTTGTTTTTGTTCCCTTTTTCTTTCCCTTATTCACTTTAGCAGCTATTTATACCCCCCACTCACCTCAATTGTGTGTTCTTAAATGTATTTCTTAAACAAAATAGCGGATTTTGCATGCATCCCGGTTCCATTTCATCTTATTTGTTTCGGCCCAACATTCCAGCTGGTTGAGATCTTCTTTTCCATTTGTGTTTAAAATACAAAACAAAATTTGAGGAAAGCCAAAGCCGAAAAAGAAATCGAGCCGTAATCCCAAGAACCAAGCCCAACAACACATTCACTCCTGGGAGCCCCTCCTGTCTGTCCAGGGCAGTACCTCTTTGTTCACAGCAGTTGGCCAGCCTCCCGTGATCCTGCCTTGTTCCTTTCGCATCATGTGGCAAACATTTCCCCCTCTGCTGCCTGGTTTGTGTAGCTGCCATTTCAATGCCCTTCCTGACACTGGGTCATGATTACCTTCTCATCTCCTCACTGTACATTTTATTGTCTCTAGTTTCTTGCTATTAGAGATAATGCTGTCATGATCATTTATAGTTGTTTGTTTCTTAAATTCCCAGGAGTGAGCTAATTAAAGGGCAAGAACATTTTTACAGTCTTTTCCATGTTGTTGTTATATCTGTGTTTGTTATATTGCTCTCAAAAAGGTCAAGCCACGTCTCTAGGTAGGTGGACGTGCACGTGCCATTTCTGCACAACTTCACCAGCGTTTGGAATTTTTAAAGAAGTTTGGCAAATTAGCTTTCTCTACAAAAGTACTTTTTCAACTTCTTCCTGTGTGAATTGTCGATTCATATGTTTGCATGTTTGAGATCCTTATGGAATTTTATTCTGTGCTATATTCTTCCTCCCAGTTTTATAGTGTAGAAATATGATCTTCTGTATCTTCACCAAGTTACCAATAATAATGGTTAGGTCAGTGAAAAGAAAAGAACCGTGTGGTCCTCCGCTAAAGACCCCACTTTTCTTTACCAGTTACTTTCTCTGAGCTGGATTAGTCTCGTAACTAGGACTCCTCCATCTAGATGTGATCAGGGAAGACCTCTAAGATGTAACATTGGAGCTTACGCCAGAAGGACGAGAATGGCCACGAGGAGATGATTTGTCTTTCGGTCCATCTCCCCCCCCCCCCATTCATCTTCAACGAGTTGAATATCTCTAGTCTGTGCCCACCACTCCAACAGGCATTGCTGGTTGGGTCCAACAGGGAGTCACACCTCAAGGGTGGTTCGAAACCCTGTGCTCTTTCCACCATTCCAGAATGCACTCTTTTGGCCATATCCAGTCTGGTACCCTGGCCATGTTTCCATTTCAGTAGCTAACGGGGAGAGAGATTCAGTATTCTAACCTCACCAACATCTGTATGCAGAAGTTCCCCCATGAGTAATTATGGAATCATTCAATCATTTCACAAATATCTGAGTGTCTACTAGGTGTCAGTCACTAGTCTAAATGTCTGAGACATATTAGTAAAGACAAAGACTTTAAACTCTAGTGGGAGTGGAATGAGGTGGGTAGGAAGATAAATGGTAAATGTAATAAATAACAAAACTGTAGAAAGTGATAAGTGCCATGAAAAAAGGCCAACGTAGGGCAGGGAGGCAGGTTGAGTGTGTGGCGGGGAGAAGCGGAGTGCCCCGGAAGCTGAGATCAGCATGGGGCAGCAAGCCCTGTCCAGGGCCCCTGCCACGGGTGTGGAGGTATCCAAGGAGTGTGAGAAGTATGGGACATTAAATCTGTCCTGTCTACCTGGAGCCTCACTTTTATTCCAAGATGTGCACTCATTCGTGCCTGGGTCGTTAACTATAGATAACCTATCCTCCCCCGTCCTGAAGACTCAGCTCAAATATTTCCTCTAAGGAACTGATTCCGCCTCTTCCCAGAAGGACTCCCTCCCTTCTCTGGTTTTCCAAATCTCCTCCTTTCCTTCCCTGCCCGTCCCAACCTTCCCAGCATCCTAATGCTCAGAGCATTGTGTTGTAATTTCTATATAGTTGTCTCTTTCCCTGAGGCAGTCAGCAAAGTGAGAGCAGGACCGTGTAAATTCATCTCTGTACCCCTTTGCGGAGCCCCTACTGTGTGCTAGGTGCAGGAGATATAGATATGGACACTATTTGTTTAATTAACTAGTATTTATCGAGCACTTACTATGTTTTAGGCACTGTCATTATTTTATTTCTCACACAACACTGTGAAGCAGATACTATGACCATCCGCATTTCACAGATGAGGAAACGGACTTAAAGAGGTTGAGTAACTGGCCCGAGACGGCACCACCACGACCAGGAGGATCCGGGACTGGCATGGAAGCCTGAGTGCCTCCAATACCTGGCGTCTTTACGACCATGCTTTGTGCTACCTGAGATCGCTCGTGGACACAAACTGTTTCTTCTGTGTGGACCTTCCCGGCCACCTCTGCTCCATGACCTTCTCCTTCTCCTCCCTCCAGGAGGTCTTCAGTGCTCCCTCCACGGTCTGGGTGGGGATGCCTCCCCCTGCTCTGTGGCACCCTCTCCTGCCCTCTGCTGGCCTTGTCAGCCCATATTGTCATTGTGAGTCCATCTTTCTCACTGTGAGCCCTCCAAGGCAGGGCCACTGTGTGTTCCCATCTGAGTCCCGGGCCCAGCACTGAGCCCAGTGCAGAAGAAATTCCCTAGAATCCTGGCCCCTGAAGACCACAGGTGTGGGAAACCAGGGACCGAAGCAGTTCTTTCGGCCTGGGGATTTAAGAACTTGAGGGATGAAGAAAGTCCTTCAGAGGGTGTCATGAGACCCTCCTGGTCTTGTCCTCCCAGGAGAGACTGTCATCAGGTCAAGAAAGGAGGAAAGGGTTTGGCAGAGGTTAAATTTGAGGAATCTGACCTCACACTGCCTGGGTCTCACCCTGGGATCTACCAATTACCAGCCCTGCAACCTTGGGCAAGTTATTTAATTGGTTTGGTCTTCAGTTCCCTCCTCCATAAAATGGAGGGGTCGGTTCCTATGAGCATGAAGTTAATGTCTATAAAGTACTTAGAACTGTACCAGATACATAGTGAGCACTGTGTAACTGTCTGCTGTCCTTGTGAACAAGGGGCAAGAGGCGGAAGAAGGTAGGTGTTTCAAGGAGTGGAGGTGAAGTTGGTATTGGGGAGGAGGCTGGAGAGGTGGGTAAGAGCAGGGTCCTGGGAGGGCCTTGGTCCCAGGCTGAGGTGCTGGACTCTGAGGATGAAGGACAGCTGCTGAAGGATCATGCTGGCAGCAGTGTGCTGGCGGGTTTGGAGGGAGAGAGAAAAGTCAAGGAGGTTTTTGGAATAACCCAGGTGAGAGATGGTGAGGGTCAGGTGTCCACTCTCCTTCCTCCTTAAGGGTTGCCACTGCCAGGTGAGAACCAGGCTGTGAGACCACCCTGCAGCCGTCCAGATGGGGTGTGCTCAGGGCAGCTGGGTCTTCATGCAGCTCCCATGCCCTGAACTCACTCTGTGCAGACCCTTGTGGGAACTCAGCCCGTGGAGGGGCGGCAGACCCAGATCAGGGAGTTGAAACGTGTCAGGAGAGTGGGGGGCAGATTGCAGGGCTGTACTTGTCTCTGTGCCAGGTCTTCCCTAAGCACTTCCTTGGTACCGTGGAAACAGTGTGGGTGTGAAATGAGACTGCAGGTTTGAACTTTCCTCCACAGCTTTTCAGTAGCATGACCTTGGCCAAGTTACTCAACCTCTGGGTCCTCGGATTTATCAACTGTGGAACAAGAATAACAGTGTCAACATTTTAGGGCTGTTGCCTAAAGTGCTGCGCACATGGCAGGCACGTAGTAGGTGCTCATTAACGGGTACTATCCTACCTCTCAGAGTGAGAGAAGCAAGGAGGGCTGCGCACTCAGCCAGGAGCATCCCGCTCGCCTGGGCTGAGGGTGGGTCCGGCACTTCCTGTCTATGAGCCTCCGTGTCCTTGGTTATAACACATGCGTGACGGTCCCTGCTCCACCAGACTCTGAAGCCATGGCCTGGCAGCATCATCATGGCCAGGGCAGGGTTTGGAAACCACGAAGCACTCCGGGTGGGGAGGTAGATCCCCGTAGACCGCCTGCGCCCCCTGCCCCTCCCTCCTGGGAGGCAGCAGATCTCAGCCTGTGATACATCCTTTCCTGAAACGGGGGTGGGGGGGTGGGGAGACTCTGGCCCTGAATGTGAAAAACGCAAGTCACTACTGAGAGGCTGTCAGCGGGGGCAGCAGGGAGGCTGGAGTTCTTCTTCCCAATGGCTCTTTAAATTATTTTCATTTTGCTGACTTGTACACTTTCTGAGCTAAGGAGCTTTGGGAGATGGTTATAGGCCATTTAAGCAGAAAGCCTCATTGGCTCCAGTCTCTTTGGGGGGAGGAAGAGATTTAACCCTTTGTAACCCAGCCTGGTGCTGCCTTCCACAGGGCCCAGGAGTGCAGGTGGCCTCTGCAGGGTGGGGCTGCCCTTCAGGGAACCTGGTCCAAGACCAAAGACACCCTCCGCAGATTTCCAGTGTCAGCCAATCAAAGGCACAGATGGAGTAGAAACCCAGCCAGATTTGGAGGTAGCTCCCTGGGTTTCAAATTATGATTCTAAGGTGGCTTGTTTTCTTTCCTTCTCTTTCTCTTTCATTCTTTTCTTTTTTCTTTTGTTTTTAAAATTGAGCGTTCGACCTAGACCTCCTTTTTCAGAGCGAGAAGGGCAGCTGACAGGAGGCTGTGATGCCTCTTCTGTGCTCTTTTGTCTGCCCGGGATCAGGGATCTTTCCATGAGCTTTCTTGAGCTCCTCCTGTATGTCCGGATCCACACTGAAGACTTCATATATTTAATCATCGCAACAGGAATATTTGGGAGTTGGTGTTACTGTCTTTATTTCTCCTGCTAAGGACACTGCAGGTCAGAAAGGTTAGAATTTTTGCACAGGGTCACACAGCTGATAAGTAAGAGGGTCAAGATTCAAACCCAGGTCCTTCTGAGACCAAGTCCACTGTTCTTTCATCACAACCTCAGTGCCTTCTAGTAATCAGCGCTGACAGAGCCAGCAGGGTGCCAGACCCTGCGCTGTGTGACAAAGAGGAGTGTCCCTCCTCCCCGGCTGGAGTCTAGCCGTGTTCAAGGTTCACCTGCATGTGCAAGGTTTCCTTGTAAAGCAACACAGGATGATAGAAGGTGTGGAAGCAAATGTCCAACGGCAGGATAGTTATACACATTGCATGCATGTGCATACACACACACACACCACACACACACACGTATGTTGACTTTCTTCGTAGAGTGAAATACCATACAGCAAAAAGGAACCAGATCTCCATGTATCACATAAATAACTCTCAAAAGCATAATGTGCAGTCCAAAAAGCAAGTGGTGGAATGAAACTTAGAGTTTGGGACTACGTACATAAAATCCTAAAACATGCAAAAGGATACTATAGGTTTTTTATGGACAGACAGATGTGCAGGCGCAGTGTGAAAACTTGGGCAGGAAGGATACAGCCCAGCTTATCAGGGTTGGGGGATGGGGAAGAGCGCAAAAGAGGCTTCTGTAATGTTTTAACTATTTAAAACAAACAAACAAGACATCCAAAGAAAAAAGCAGAAAGCGAAAATGTTCCATACGTTTCGCCTGGGAGGGTAACGGGAGTGCGGTTCGCGACACACACCTCCGCTTCTGTGTACCTGGAGGGCAGAGCTGGCCTGAAGCTCAGAGTCCTGTGGGGATTGGCATTAACTCCCCCCTCACAGGCTCTTGGGAGGATTAAACAAGGGCTCAGTCGAAGCATTTTCAACTGTAAAATATTGTAGGAATGTAAACTGATGTCACACACTTCTGTGCTCTCTTCCTGTCTGTCTTCCTGAGTAGATTGTGACTTCCTGGTTTCTGATTCATCTCTTGACCCCAGCCTAAGCTCAGGGAGCACTGCTGGCCGCAGGCCAGGACTCTGGGTCTAACAAGGCTTGCCCGCAGTGCCTTCTCCCTGACCCACAGGCCGTCTGTTCTTGCGAGGACTGTCTGGGCTGAGGGGGAACAGCTCATCCCCAGTGTCCACCCCGCGTGGACACATAAAACTGATCGCTCGGAGCAGTGTTGGGCACTGAAGGAGAGAAAGCTTGCAAAGGGTCCTGTCTTGGGTCCTGTGGGTGAAGGGTGAAGGATGAAGGATGCAGTAGTGAGAGCCCAGCCCTCCCAGGCTCTCACCTCTGGTCCCAGGCAAGCACGCTCTCACCAGCATGGACGGGCTGGGAGCAAAGGCTGTGTAAGTGACCCAGTTAGGTGAACGACCTCCCTGAACTGCATCTCCACAAAACCCTTACTTGATCCTTCCATGGTCCTATGAGACGGTTGCCACCACTCCCACTAGGAAGATGAGGATGCTGAGGCTGGAGTGGTAATAATGGGCAGAGTCAGATTTCAAATCCCAGTCTGGTAAATCCCCAAACCCATGCTCTTCTCCAAGGACCTAGGTGTCTCCACGGTCTGAAGGCAGAGCTGTGCCCAGAGAATCCACGTATGGCAACAAGATGCAAACCCCACCCCCTCCCGTAATTCAGCGCACTGGTGGCTGAGGCAGGGACTGGAGTGAGATAATCACGTTTCAGAGCCGACCAGAGCGGCTGCCACTCAGAGGTCCCTTTGTATTTTGAAGCTGCCGTCTCTAATTAGACTTGGCCTTAATTGCAAGATTTCCATACGCCCGTGACTGCATGCACTCTGTCTGGGGATAAACACGTCCATCAGGCGTGAGGCAAATTGTGGCAGTTGCCTTGGCCCCATCATCCCGTTCGCTTGCTCCACGGCAGTTCCTCTGGGGACGTAGCTCAACCTTCCCCTGTGAAAGTGCTCTGGGGCCCACATTTTAATCAAACGCGTACCTGCCTCTAGGAAGAAGAGTAGGGGCACGACTCAAAAGTGATTACTTTTAATAACCAAAAGACCAGAAAAAGTCTGCTTTGCAGTGCATAATTTCACCAGATATTTATTTGTTTCATCACGTGGCCACGTTCTATATGCTGTATGGGGACATATTATTAAAAATGCCATTTATTTTACCTGCAGCAATAAGGAACTTGCACACCTTCTTTTTTTCCTCCCCACTATGTTAAAAGGCATTTGTGGTTATTAAATTACTCTTGATTAGAGGAATGCCTGTCTCTAAATTTACTCTGAAGCATTTCAATAAAATGGTCTCAAATGTTTATTCACTCATCAAATACTCACCAAAGCCATTGGGGCCAGGTGCTGTGCTAGCACGGGGATAATGAGGTGGGGCAGCAGTGTCTCTCTGCCTCCCAGGAGCTCCTGGGACATTTGACAGGGGAGTGACAGATGCATCCCAAGTCCTGGCACAGGGCCTGGCCCCTGGGGGCTACTCAAGCAGTTTTTAGTCTAGAAATGAATGAATGAATGAATGAATGAGGGGAAGGGTAGAGAGAAAACTCGAGCACCTCAGTGTTACAGAGCTGGGCCTGAAGCCATGTGAGGTACTGTAGGGGCATAAAACAAGGGCTGGTTGACTGTCCTTGCATGTCCTAGAGGAGGTCACTGCTACGCAGACTCTCAGGTGAGAGCTGGGGCCCGGGAGTGGCCTAAGGTGTTCCACGCAGACAGGATTGGGGAGGTAAGGTCTGCAGTCCTGGGCCCGTCTCCCTGCAGACGCCCACATGGCTGCCCCCACTTCCTTCAGATCTTTGCTCCATCTCCCTCATGAGAAGCGTTCTCCTCGACCACCGTCTGGAAGAGCGAGCACGTCGCGCCCCACCCCAGGGCACTCTCACGTCTTCTTCTGCCGCTTTTTCTCCCACCCTGATGTATGTGTTTGAATATTGTCCTAAGGTGAGGCGTCACAAGAGCAATGACTGGAAGAGTGCCTAGCATATAATAGGGGCTCAAAGTTGGATAAATGGATGGGGGGGTAAATGAATGAGGGACTGAAAAAGCTTAGTAGTTTCTCAACACTTTAAGAGGTCCAGCTTGGGGTCTGAAGTGCAGGGTCTGAGTGGGGCCTGCTGAGAGACAAGGCTGTGGGGTGATGGGGGGCCAGGGCCCCCGGGCCTGCAGGCCTGACATGCCTGTTTAGTGAGCTGGACTTTGCTTTCAGGCGCAACAGGGAGTCACTGAAGGGTGTTGAGCCCGCGAGTGACGTGGTTAGATTGGTGTTTCAGAAGGACCACCAGGTGGAATTGTAGGTGATGAACGGGCGTGGGGGAGACGGAATTTGGGAAAAGAGTTAGGAGGCTGGTCGGATGGTCCCTGCAAGAAATGTGGGGACCAGAGCAAAGCAGTGGTTCCGGGAATGAAGGAATGGGCAGGGAAGGTCAGAATGGAAATATACATTTGGGGTTAAGCCACTGTGATCTGTTGATCGGAGGGGAGGGGGAGATGAGGAAGACTGGGTGATGACTCCCCTGTTTCTGGCTTGCTGAGCAGGTGGGCAGTGATGTCCTCCACTGGGAGGGGACTGGGGATTTGTCTTCCCTGGGGTGCTGTGATGGGGCCATGGAGAAATACTTGTTCCAATAGGAAGCCATGGCTGAACATGAATCACATTGTTGAAAAGCACCATCCAAATGTGGGTCTCATGTTTTGGAGAGCTCACTGAGCCCTAGAAGTGCAGTTGGCAGGATTGTCTTTTGGTGAAGTGATGGCCTGTCTAGTGAGGGGCCCCCCATTCCCTTAAAGGTCTCCATGTAGTAATAGAATGAGCATAGGATTTTAGTTCAGATAAATAGACATGAGTCTCACTTCCATTGTGAACAAGGCTTGGGTGGGGGCCTTTGTTCTCCCTAAGCCTCAGTTTCATCAACTGTAAAATGGGCATAATGATGCTGTCTATCTTGCAGTGTTATAGTGATGATCTAGTTGCGGAAGGGATGCAAGCAAGCTCAGTAAACTGAGAAGGGCCATTCAGTTGGAAGAACCCAGCAAATGCCCCAGAGGAGAGGGGGGGTGGCGGGCAGGCCTAGGCCCAGGACTAAGTGCTGTTGGCAGAGGCAGAGGTGGGAGCAGCTCTGCACCCAGCCTGTTCCACAGGGTCTTCCTCAGAACGTTGAAATTGGTCCCTCCAGCCAGGCTCTGCGGGACCCTTCCAGAGAGGGCTGAGCTTCCCTACACACAGGGGATGCTTGGGGCTCATTCCTTGAAAGGCTTTGCCCCCAGGGAAGCTCCCCATTCCCCTCATTTTGTGACCCACCAGCCTCTCCTCTCCAGGCACCCCGAGCTGCTCCGTGCGTCCCCTATCCTGCGCTCCACCCCACTCCTCTCCCGCCCCTCTCCAGCATGAACAAGCTTCCCCACCATCCCGGCTGCTTTGCAGAACGCTCCTCCACGGCCCTCCTGGCTGACGCCTGGCTATTCCCTGAGGACGGCACTCCCCCTTGCACTCTTCCCATCTGTCTCTTCTGGGTCGGCTCCTGGGTCACCTCTCACCTCCGGTGACGACTCTTCCAGGAAACTCACCGAGTGCCAGGTCCATGTAAGTGTGCCTTCCCTGGGTTACCATCTATCGGGACCCTGCTCACATTTGCTGAATTCTATTTGTTTCCATGTCTGTCCCGTCCACCAGACCAAGGCCTTCTCAAGGACAGCGACTGTGTCTTCTTACCACGTGGCCTGTGCCCTGCACAGCGTGGCACAGCAGGAGCGAGCGTCTGCCAAGAGTGCCAACACCCCTGTCTGCTGGAGACAGGGTGCTCACTGCTGTTCCTCCAGAATAAGGGGACACGGCACCCTGATGGTGGCCACCGGGTCTTTGGTGGGCCCTGGGGGCGGCAGGCCGGGCTGCAGGAAAGACTGCCCCCCAGGGTTTCCTGGGCATCGCCGTCTCTCTCCTGTGCGCTCCTCTTTTAACCCCATTCACAGGGGCCACAGCCGCGTAATTGGATTGAGCAGACACTGACAAGGTCAATTTGACAATTTCATTAATCTTTTATTAAACACGGGCCCTGAGCTCCAGCCAGGCTCCTCTGCGTGCCTCCCCGGAACGTGTCTGGCATATTCTCGTCTCGTACGCCTCCTCCAGGCTGGATGTGGACGGGGATGCCAACGGCCGCTAGGGGCTGTCTGGGGGCAGATCTGATGCGGGGCAGGGCCCTTAACCGCTCTGACCCGTGGCCGGGGGCGGTGCAGTGGATGCCCGTTAAGAACTGTGCTGAGCATGCTCAGTGCTCTGCATCATTATTACTCTTGCCGCTACTGCTATTAGCAGCTCAACAACCTCAAGGGTGGATATTCAGACCTCATTTTGCTAAGGAGGAAACTGAGTCCCAGAGAGGGCGGGGTTGCGCCCATGGACACAAAAAGCAGCAAAGAGTGGGAGTGGAAATGTTAGGAAAGGGCCGGGTCCTGAGAGCCCCTGTGCCTCCCAGGGCAGTTTTGAGGATTGGAGGCAACGGTGGATATGATGCGACCCGCCCAGGGCCTGGCACGCAGCACACACTCAACACAGATTTGTCAAGTGAAAGGAGGAAGGACTGTGTATGGGAAGTGTGTGTGAGCTGAAGGCTACTAGAATCTCAGCGAAGGGGGAGGTCACCTCCCTGGGGCAGAAGGGAGTCTTGCAGTGGACTGAGCACTTAGGATTCAGAGAAGCAGGTGGCAGAAGAGGCTCACAGGTGAGGGAGGAACATAGACAGAGGCCGGGGTGAGTGTGATGGGGACAGAGGGGTGGTCCAGGAAGATGAGGCTGGAGAGCAAGGTGGGGGGCCACATCCCAGGGCCTGGGGCGCCGTGGAAAGTGTTCCAGCAAGGAGTCACGTCATCCAACTCGGGTTTTAGAAACCCCACTCTGGCTTCAGTGTGGAACGTTGGAGGAGGACGGACTAGAGACAGAGAGGTCGTTAGGAGGCCGCTCAGGAGTCCAGGCAAGAGGAAACAGAAGCTGTGGGGATGAGGGGGGCAGGGAGGGGCCGGAAAGGGACGCCAGATACAGGGCCGTGTGACTTCCGGTGAAGGCACTGCTCGCTTTGGGGCTGGGGAGCTGGGGAGCACATTCTAGGAGCTCAATACTGGGAGTTCCTGTCCCTGGGCTGAGGCGGTGCAGCACTTGCTTGGAGAACCCATCTCTCTGCTTCTGAGCCTGTTAATTAGTAGGGACAGACAGAGTGTCAGATGAGGCCTTCTTGGCACCACGATGCCTGGTACTTATCTCCATGACTGTAAGCTGACAGGTTCCCTTAAATAGCAAAGGTTAACGAGTTTCATGGTAAGACCAGGGATGCTGGCGCCCACAAACTCACACACAGGAACTGACAATGTCCCCAGAGGCACAAGAGGCCATCAGAGTGCTCAGCCAGTTTGCTGTGATGTCACTCAAGGCCTGAACCAGTCTCATCTCCAACATGCAGCCTTTTCTGGAATCTCTGAACATCAAGGTTCTTCTCCTTGGCTAATCTCTGCTCACCCACAAGTCCCCCAGGAGTGCGGCCCCAGCCTTGGCCATCCTCCAGTCAACAGACTCTGTGGATGCCGTCGATGGGCCAGGCCTGTCCTGGGCCCCGGGACCTAGAGGGATTCACCCACGGTCGGGCCCTGGCGGACCTCCAGTCAAGGGTGAGCAGTGGGAACAGACAGACATACAAGGACAGAGAGTGCCAGGAGTAGAGTGTCCCAAAGAGGAGAGGTGGAAGAACCTGTGTGAGAGATTGTTCATCAGGGAAGCCTTCCCAGAGGCGGTGATGTTTGTGCTGGATTTTAAAGGATGCACAGGTGCTCCATAGGTAGACCAAGGGGGTGGGGAATTTTGGACATCTCTTGAAGAACTGCCTTATGTCCTAATATTGGCCTGATATCTGGTTAGAAGATCCCTAAGCGGGGTGGGAGAACCCAGCCCTAGTCCTTTTTGGATCTTCCCAGGGCAGGGCCGGAAGGTACAAAAGCCTGTTGAATGGGAAGGCTCCTGGGCTCCCTGCCCCCAAGATGAAAGAGTAGAGGGAAAGAAGGGAGCAGGGGATAGAGAGAGAATGAATGGCGGTTTCCCAGGAGGGACCCTTAAACCCCATCTGACCAGGGTCTTCCCTGCTGGGAAACCCTCCACAGCTCCCTGCCGCCCCAGGATGAAACCCAGCCTCTTCACTCAATCAAACCCCTTTGTATCTGGTCTCTGGTGGCTCACCGGCCAGCTTTCTCCCTCATGCTCACCTCCCTCCTCCAAATGCAAGGCCCCACACCTTCACGTTGGCCCCAGACAGTTCCCACCTTCAGACCTTTGTCTACCTGCTTCCTCTGCCTGAAGGTCTGTTTTATCCTGTGCATACATTCTCCATGTCCTTGTCCACTGCAGTAAGAAGTCTTCCCCAGGAGAACTTCAGTGCCCAGAGCCTTGTGCAGCCCCTGTTCTTCCTCTCCTCCCACCAACACAGGGAAGTGCTTTTCATCAAGGTTGCATCTGCTGCTTACCTGCTTACTTGGGGCTGTATAGTGAATGAGTAAAGGTGCAGCCTCTCCAGTCAGATCGCCACTGTGGAGACTTCAATCCTGGCTTCACTACCTATGAGCTGTGTGACCTGGGGAGAGTTATTTAACCTCTCCATTCTCTGGTTCCTCACATGTAAGGTGGAATAACAGTAGGACCCATTTAATGAGGTTGTTACAAGGATTAAATTAGTTAATTGTGCAAGGCTTTGAGAAGACTGCCAGGCAGATAACAAGCACTCATTATAAGTTAGCCATTGCTATTGATTTTTATTATTATTATTTTATTAAATTGAAGTATAGTTGATTGACAATGATTCAGGTGTACAGCAAAGTGACTCAGTTATTACATATATATATATATATATTCTTTTTCAGATACTTTTCCATTATAGGTTATTATAAGATATTGAATATAGTTCCCTGTGCTATACAGTAGGTCCTTGCTGTTTATCTATTTTATATGCAGTAGTGTGTAACTGTTAATCCCAACTTCCTAATTTATCCCTCCCCCTCCCATTCTATTGATTTTTTTATTTCAAAAGTAATAAAGTACAATACAAAAACACTGGGGGGAAAATAGCCCAGAGTTTAAAAGAAATATCAACAAATGAAGAGGAAATAGGCAGTCTACCTGGAAAAGAATTCAGAGTAATGATAGTAAAGATGATCCAAAATTTTGGAAGTAGAATGGAGAAAATACAAGAAAGTTTTAACAAGGACCTAGAAGAACTAAACAGCAAATGAACAATGATGAACACCACAATAAATGAAATTAAAAATTCTCTAGAAGGAATCAATAGCAGAATAACTGAGGCAGAAGAACGGATAAGTGACCTGGAAGATAAAATAGTGCAAATAACTACCACAGAGCAGGATAAAGAAAAAAGAATGAAAAGAATTGCAGACAGTCTCAGAGAACTCTGGGACAGCATTAAACACACCAACATTCGAATTATAGGGGTCTTAAAAGAAGAAGAGAAAAAGGAAGGGACTGAGAAAATATTTGAAGAGATTATACTTGAAAACTTCCCTAATATGGGAAAGGAAGTAGTCAATCAAGTCCAGGAAGCACAGAAACTCCCATACAGAATAAATCCAAGGAGAAACATGCCAAGACACATATTAATCAAAATATCAAAACTTAAATACAAAGAAAAAATATTAAAAGCAGCAAGGGGAAAGCAACAAATAACATAAAAGGGAATCCCCATAAGGTTAACAGCTGATCTTTCAGCAGAAACTCTGTAAGCCAGAAGGGTGTGGCAGGACATATTTAAAGTGATGAAAGGGAAAAACCTACAACAAAGATTACTCTACCCAGCAAGGATCTCATTCAGATTCGACAGAGAAATTAAAAACTTTACAGACAAGCAAAGGCTAAGAGAATTCAGCACCACCAAACCAGCTTTCCAACAAATGCTAAAAGAACACCTCTAGGCAGGAAACACAAGAGAAGGAAAAGACCTACAATAATAAACCGAAAACAATTAAGAAAATGGTAATAGGAACATAAATATTGATAATTACCGTAAATGTAAATGGATTAAATGCTCCAACCAAAAGACATAGGCTGCCTGAATGGATACAAAAACAAGACCCATATATATGCTGCCTACAAGAGACCCACTTTAGAACTAGGGACACATACAGACTGAAAGTGAGGGGATGTTAAAAGATATTCCATGCAAATGGAAATGAGATGAAAGCTGGAGTAGCAATTCACATATATGACAAAATAGACTTTAAAGTAAAGACTATTACAATAGGTAAAGAAGGACACTACATAATGATCAAAGGATCAATCCAAGAAGAAGATATAACAATTGTAAATATTTATGCACCCAACATAGGAGCACCTCAATACATAAGGCAAATGCTAAAAGCCATAAAAGGGGAAATCGACAGTAACACAATCATAGTAGGGGACTTTAACACTCCACTTTCACCAATGGACAGATCATCCAAAATGAAAGTAAAGAAACACAAGCTTTGAATGATACATTAAACAAGATGGACTTAATTGATATTCATAGGACATTCCATCCAAAAACAACAGAATACACTTTCTTCTCAAGTGCTCATGGAAATTCTACAGGATAGATCATATCTTGGGTCACAAATCAAGCCTTGGTAAATTTAAGAAAATTAAAATTGTATCAAGTATCTTTTCCAACCAAAATGCTATGAGACTAGATATCAATTACAGGAAAAATTCTATAAAAAATACAAACACATGGAGGCTAAACAATACACTACTAAATAACCAAGATATCACTGAAGAAATCAAAGAGAAAATCAAAAAATACCTAGAAACAAATGACAATGAAAGTACGACCACCCAAACCTATGGGATGCAGCAAAAGCAGTTCTAAGAGGGAAGTTTATAGCAATACAATCCTACCTCAAGAAACAAGAAACATCTCAAATAAACAACCTAACCTTACACTTAAAGCAGTTAGGGAAAGAAGAACAAAAAACCCCAAAAATTAGCAGAAGAAAAGGAATCATAAAGATGAGATCAGAAATACATGAAGAAGGAATGACGGAAATGATAGCAAAGGTCAACAAAACTAAAAGCTGGTTCTTTGAGAAGGTAAAAAAATTGATAAACCATTAGCCAGGCTCATCAAGGAAAAAAAGGGAAAAGACTCAAATCAATAGAATTAGAAATGACAAAGGAGAAGTAACAACTGACACTGCAGAAATACAAAGGACCGTGACAGATTACTACAAGCAACTATATGCCAATAAAATGGACAACCTGGAAGAAATGGACAAATTCTTAGAAAAGCACAACCTTCTGAGACTGAACCAGGAAGAAATAGAAAATATAAACAGACAACTGCAGCACTGAAATTGAAACTGTAATTAAAATCTTCCAGCAAACAAAAGCCCAAGACCAGATGGCTTCACAGGCGACTTCTATCAAACACTTAGAGAAGAGCTAACACCTATCCTTCTCAAACTCTTCCAAAATATAGCAGAAGGAGGAACACTCCCAACCTCATTCTACGAGGCCACCATCACCCTGATACCAAATCCAGACAAAGATGTCACAAAAAAGGAAAAAAACTACAGGCCCATGTCACTGATGAGCATAGATGCAAAAATCCTCAAAAAAATACTAGCAAACAGAATCCAACAGCACGTTAAAAGGATCATACACAATGATCAAGTGGGGTTTATCCCAGGAATGCAAGGATTCTTCAATATATGTAAATCAACCAATGTGATAAACTATATTAACAAATTGAAGGATAAAAACCATATGATCATCTCAGTAGATGCAGAAAAAGCTTTTGACAAAATTCAACACCAATTTATGATAAAAAGACCTTCCAGAAAGTAGGCATAGAGGGAACTTACCTCAACATAATAAAGGCCGTATATGACAAACCCACAGCCAACATCATTCTCAATGGTGTAAAACTGAAAGCATTTCCACTAAGATCAGGAAAAAGACAAGGTTGCCTACACTTACCACTATTATTCAACATAATTTTGGAAGTTTTAGCCACAGCAGTCAGAGAGGAAAAAGAAATAAAAGGAATCCAAATCAGAAAAGTAAAACTGTCACTGTTTGCAGATGACATTATACTATACGTAGAGAATCCTTAAGACTCTACCAGAAAACTACCTGAGCTAATCAATGGATTTGGCAAAGTAGCAAGATCCAAAATTAATGCACAGAAATCTCTTGCATTCCTATACACTAATTTTGAAAAATTTGAAAGAGAAATTAAGGAAACACTCCCATTTACCATTGCAACAAAAAGAATAAAATACCTAGGAATAAACCTACCTAAGGAGACCAAAGACCTGTATGCAGAAAATTATAAGACACTGATGAAAGAAATTAATGATACAAACAGATGGAGAGATATACCAAGTTCTTGGATTGGACGAATCAACGTTGTGAAAATGACTATACTACCCAAAGCAATCTACAGATTCAATGCAATCCCTATCCAACTGCCAATGGCATTTTTCACAGAACTATAACAAAAAATTTCACAATTTGTGTGGAAACACAAAAGACCCTGAATAGCCAAAGGAATCTTGAGAAAGAAAAACGGAGCTGGAGGAATCAGACTCCCTGACTTCAGACTATACTACAAAGCTACAGTAATCAAGACAGTATGGTGCTGACACAAAAATAGAAATATAGATGAATGGAGCAGGATAGAAAGCCCAGAGATATACCCACACACCTATGGTCACCTTATTTTTGATAAAGGAGGCAAGAATATACAGTGGAGAAAAGACAGCTTCTTCAGTAAGTGGTGCTGGAAAAACTGGACAGCTACATGTAAAAGAATGAAATTAGAACACTCCCTAACACCATACACAAAAATAAACTCAAAATGGATTAAGGACCTAAATGTAAGACACTATAAAAGTCTTAGAGGAAAACATAGGCAGAACACTGTATGACATAAATCACAGCAAGATCCTTTTTGACCCACCTCCTAGAGAAATGGAAATAAATACAAAAATAAACAAATGGGACCTAATGAAAATTAAAAGCTTTTGCACAGCAAAGGAAACCATGAACAAGACGAAAAGAAAACCCTCAGAATGGGAGAAAATATTTGCAAATGAAGCAACTGACAAAGGATTAATCTCCAAAATATACAAGCAACTCATGCAGCTCAATATCAAAAAAACAAACAACCCAATCTGAAAATGTGCAGAAGACTTAAATAGACATTTCTCCAAAGAAGATATACAGATTGCCGACAAATACATGAAAGGATGCTCAACATCACTAATCATTAGAGAAATGCAAATCAAAAGTACAATGCGGTATCACCTCACACCAGTCAGAATGGCCATCATGAAAAAATCTACAAACAATAAATGCTGGAGAAGGTGTGGAGAAAAGGGAACCCTCTTGCACTGTTGGTGGGAATGCAAATTGATACAGCCACTGTAGAGAACATTATGGAGGTTCCTTAAAAAACTAAAAATAGAACTACCATAAGACCCAGCAATCCCACTACTGGGCATATATCCTGAGCAAACCATAGTTCAAAAAGAGTCATGTACCACAATATTCATTGTAGCTCTATTTACAATAGCCAGGACATGGAAGCAACCTAAGTGACCATCAACAGATGAATGGATAAAGAAGATATGGCACATATATACAATGGAAAAATAAACAAAATTGAATTATTTATAGTGAGGTGGATGGACCTAGAGACTGTCCTACAGAGTGAAGTAAGTTAGAAAGAGAAAAACAAATACTGTATGCTAACACATATATATGGAATCTAAAAAAAAAAAAAGAAAATGGTTCTGAAGAACCTAGGGGCAGGACAGGAATAAAGACACAGACATAGAGAATGTACTTGAGGACATGGGGAGGGTAAGGGTAAGCTGGGACAAAGTGAGAGAGTGGCATGGACATCTATACACTATCAAATGTAAAATAGATAGCTAGTGGGAACCAGCCGCATAGCACAGGGAGATCAGCTCAGTGCTTTGTGACCACCTAGAGGGGTGGGATAGGGAGGGTGAAAGGGAGACACAAGAGGGAGGGGATATGGGGATATATGTATACATATAGCTGACTCACTGTGTTACACAGCAGAAACTAACACACCATTGTAAAGCAATTATACTCCAATAAAGATGTTTTAAAAAAAAGAAAGAAATACCACCACCTCTCAAATAACTGTTAGATTTGTATATATCTTTCCAGTTTTCTATTCAATGTGTTTGTTGTTGTAGGTATGTTATACACACGCCCACAAAAGATATACACACAAATTGACACCCTCTTTTGTAGCTCATTTTCCTCACTTTCCAGTATATACTAATGCTCTGGTGAGTAGGCATATTTTCAATCTGTCTTTGCAGACACACTTCCTTGCTCAGAGTCTAGTACAGAGCAGTCATTTCACGGAACTTTGTGGAAGGAAAGGAAGAGGAAGAGCGGACAGTCAGGCAGGTTCTGGGCTGTGACTTGTGGCTGCTTCCAGAGTCAGCCACAGCATAGCAATTGTCACCCCGTCCTCCCCTCATCTTAGTGACAGAGACCCTGAGGGGAAGGGGCTTCCATGAGTTCACTCAGCAAGTCAGTAGGAGGGAGATTAGGGCCAGGCTGGGGCCTTTTTCTTCAAGTGACATGGTCCCACCCTTCCCTTCTTTCCCCCTAGAGTCCTCCTGGCCTCAGTTCAGGTCCAAAGTGTATCCTGGGCAGGGACAGCCCTCTTTGCTCTGGTCCTGCTGGGCTTTGTGGCCTCCTCTGGGCCAAGTTTGCTGGAAAGGCTGGAGCAGCCATCCCCAGATTGGGTCCCAGGAAGGAGGCTGAGGGAAGGCGAGGGGGTGGCCAGTGGAGAAAAGTTGCCAGGACCAGAGAGACTTATTCCTGTGTCCCCAGGTGGTGGCAGATGACCTCTCAGAGAAGAGAGTGTTTTGGAGACTCATCTTGCTAAAAGAAGGGACTGACCTTTAGGTTCAGCGTTTCCAATCTGTCCCACACTCAGTGGCCCAGATATTTTCCTGGAAAAGAGGTTCTAAGCATGGCCTCTCCGGACCTCAGGGACCCCACTGCTGGCAGAATGAAGTGTCCTCTTGTCGTCTTCTGGGACCCTCCCCGCTAGCCCTCCCCATCATTGCTAGGTTACTCCCACCGTGCCTCTGCGTCTTTGTGCTGTGATGTCCTTGCCTTGTCTCAGAACCGTTGTGGCTTCCCAAGCCCTGTCTGCTCCTCTCCCCTGGAGCAGCCGGTCCCTCTGCAGGGCTCCTGCAGCCCTTGGTTCACCACCAACCTCTGCGCAGCACCCACAAAGCCCCCCACCGCCAGCACCCAGCAGTGCTCACATCACCCCGCTGGTGGGTGTTATCCCACCCAGTCACAGGAGAGGCGGCTGGGTGGAGGGCGATGACACAGGCAATGCCCTGGTGTGAGTGAGGTTCATGAAACTCGGGCAGTTTTCCCACAGGAGGCGACTTTCGAGCAGACTGTGATCTTTATCCAGGACCCTGGAAAATCCTGGGTTACCTTGGAAAATCCCTTCACCTCTCTCTGAGCCTCTGTCTCCACATCTGAAAAATGGCAACAACACTGCCCTCGTCCCAGGGTTAAAAGGAGCAAACCTGTAGGAGATGCTCAACACATAGACCAGGCCCTGCCAATGCTCTTTCCCTGCCCCGCCTTCTTCCCTTCGGAGAACAGCACTCTCAGGGCAACAGAGTAAAATATTTACAGGGGCCAAAACGTGACCCCAGACTCAGAGGGGAACAACAGAAATCGCCCCCTGCTGGACAGGGTGGACATGTAAGGACCCACGGCCCTCACGTGAATACCAGCTGGGGTCTCCCTGCCAGACTCTGGTGTAAGGCCCCCGCACAGCAGTGCCCGTGGGCAGCTGCAGGGAAACTCCCCACTTCCAGCTCATGGAGCCTGGACCTCCGCGATGATGATGAGGGACTTAACAGTGAACCCAGCACCCAGGAGTTTCTGCTGAGGAAGATTAGTCTTTGTCACCTGCTGTTGTATAATGAAAGCGGCTCTTGCAGCAGAGCACTGGGATGCCCACCAGCAGCCCTGCAAACGCTCTCTGAACGATGATGCCCAAGGCTGGGGTGAAGGGTCCCAGCACACGGCAGAGTCTCAGCAGAGGCCCCTCCCCGTCCCTTGGCAACGCGGGTCCAGCTGAAGTTCCCCACACCTGCCTGTTGCTGCTCAGCTGCTTCTTGCTGGGCTGGAAGCCACGTCTTTAGGCAGGTTCAGGGCAGGAAGGGGAGCTGGGGAGCTGGCTGCTCTCTCGGCCGGGCTGCTTCACTCAAGGACGGCCTCAGCAGTGTGACCAGATGGCCTACACTGTTCCCTGCAAGTGAACGTTCCAGATGGCTGACGCTGACCGTCTGGAGCGTGGCCACCTTGGATACAGTCCCCACCGTGCTTTCCTGCGGCTGCCGAGGGGAGCAAGGACTCTGAGGTGGGAGATCTTGGACACAGTCACTTCATTCATTCACTGATGCTTCCATTTTTTCATTGATACATTTACTCATTTAACCAATATGTATGGGGTTTCCACAACGTTCCTGGCCTGTTCTGAGTAGTGGGTATTTAAAAGAGAGTATAAGAGTTGACAGCCCTGTCCTTGTGGGGCTTATATTGTAATAGAGGGACGAGACAGAAAAACAGACCGACAAATAGATCAATAATGGTAGGTTGTGATCAGTGCTTTGAAGGAAAGGAAAGTAGGGTACAGGATCCATGGTGGAAGGATGCTCTTTTGGAAAGGGGATCAGGGAACTCCTCTCTAAGAAGACGGCATCCGAGCAGACACCTGAGGAAGTGAGAAAGCCATCCACGGGGGCATCTTCGAGGCCAGCGCTGGATCTAGCCGTGGGCTCTATGAGTACAGACGCCCCAAGGCAGGAGGAGCTCAAGGCTTAGGTGTCCCAGAAGAAGCAGGGAGGCCGGGGATGCCTGAAGAGGGCCACCCTGGGATTCACCCTCTGCTTCCATCTCTTCCCCATGCCGACCCCCAAGTCTAAACAAAGCCAGGCCTGGTCTCCTACTCCACCTGGGGCCTGCTTTCTCCTTCCACAGGAAGAACTCGCTTCACACAAATAGCACTTTACAGTTTACAAAGCCACCTCACTACCTCGACCCCATTTAATCATCATACGGACCTGCAAGGTAGATCTTATCATCCCCATTTTCCAGATGGGGACATGCAGGCTCAGAGAGGCTACGTGGTCTGTCCAGGTTCACACAGCCAGGGAGTGGCTTAGCTACTATGCAGATCCATCCCCAGCGTCTGACTCGTGTCCTGAGCCATTGAGCCCCTGGAGCCCCCCCTGCTTGGACTCCTCAGGCACAAGTGTCCTCTTGGCAGACAGCCTCCCAGCCACCCGCGGGGAAGGCCAGAGCCTAGCAGAGCGCGAGCTCCGCGTGGATGGGGGCCGAGGCAGCCCGAGCAGCAAGTGGGCTTTGTGGCTGCTTGAGGAGATCCAGAACGGGGCCAGGGGTGCAGCGGAAAGATGGGGGGGGTCAGGCTTTCTTCTGCAAAAGTTCAGTCAAACCTGGGAAATCCTCCCCCTTTCTGGGCTCCAAGCTTCAAGAGGGAAAGAAATATGAAGAAGCAGGAGTGAAGATCGTGCCGGAGGGTCTGCAGACCAGGCCTGCAGTGCGTGGCCTTCTCTTCCTCCCCACCCTGAGGGCTGTCACGTGCCGCATCCCCCAGGGAGGCCGGAGTGCACCCGGACTGTGTGTGTGCGAAAGGGGAGGGGGGATGTTGGCTGGCAGAGCAGTCTCTGTCCCAAGGCTGTTGCCAGACGAGGGGTCTGTGTGTACTTACCCCCTCCACAGGGGAGGGAGGCAAGAACGGTGAACAGATCCCAAACAGCACCTGTGAGAATGGCAGAAACAAGGGCGCTCTTTTACCAGGAGCGGAGCAAACCCAGCTCACCGGATGTGGGCAGAGCTCTCTGGGGAGTACAGTGTCTCTTGAGTGTCCCAGAGCTCATTCCGGGAACCACCCAGGATCACAGAGGAAAACTGTGATGGGACGAGCACCTGAATTCTGGTCCTCACCTCTGTCTCCCCAAGTAGGCTGAGAACTCCTTGGATACAGAGACTGACAGATTTGGGGTTCCCTGAGTCCAGCATGTGCAAGCCCAAGGGTGCAGGGGTGGGGGGCACAAAGAACATGGATTTTTGAATCAAACAAACCTGAGTTCAACTCCCATTTCCCCACTTGAAAGCCACGTGATCTCAGGATTGTGACTTAATCTCTATAACCTCAATGTCCTCACCTATAAAATGGGTATAATCCATCTCATGGGGGTGTTGTGAACGTTTAAGAGAGAATCTTTGTGAATTGTCTGGTGCAGTACCTGGCGCACAGCCAGTATTCAAATACCGTTTTCTCTTTTCCTTCTCCTTCCCACTACCAAGGATCAACGGTGCCTGATCTGCAGACCAGAGCTGGCACCAGAAGGAACAATGTAATTCTGACACTCTGAGTGGTGGACAAGAGGGGAGGCTGACTTGGCAAAGGGCCACCTAGTGCTTCCCCAACATTGGGGTGTCCCAGGAGCAGCAGGGTTAGGCATCGGGACCACTCCGCCTTCCATGCTCACCACATGGGCCCTGAGGGAGCCTGGCCATGACCGGCTGCTCAGGGTTCCACACTGGCCACTGGAAGCGACCATGCAGTTGGGGGTGGGCCTTGGAGGTCACCTCTGTTTTCCCACTCAACCGAGCCCAGCAGAGAAGGACTGTGTCCTCTGCCCATCTGTCTCCTTCTAGCCGTGGTATCGGCTGTTTTCCCTGCCTAGTGGCCTCAGGAGAGGAGCTTTCCAGGGGTGTGTAAGTTAATGGTTTTTAGGAGTGTGGGAGAAGAACCCCCAAGTCTGAGGACTTGGAGATGGGAGGCATGCGGGGGCTCCGGGTCGTGCCGGCCCCGTGCTCCTCTCCTGGGCTTCCTCCTGACTCTGCGTCAGTGCCCCGAGGCCAGGAAAGTTACCCAAGGACCAGCCGTAGGGCTCCAGCGTAGAGGTCCACCCAGAAGATTTGGGACAAGTCGCCAAGACTCTCTGTGCTTTCATTTTCTCCTTTTTCTCCAACGAAGCAAATACTCAGTTGCCCCTTGTCAAATGGCTAAGTTAAGAATAATAGTCCTGTGACTATTTTCTATGTATATATTAGAAATTTAGAGCTGATGAAGTACTTTTGCATTATTTGATACCCACGACTTTTTATGGATCATCTTGTGGCCCCGCAGTATCCCCTGGGGTGGGTATTTTCAGCCCGAGTTTGCACCGAGAACACAGGCTCAGAGCCCACCGGCACGTCTGCGGTCATGCTGTAGGCTCGTGGCAGTCAGGATTGGAATCCAGGCCTGGCTGGCAGAAACCCCGTGATCCTCCCACTCCTTCCCTGGGAGGCTGCTGCTTGATGAAAGCACAAAAGAATATCAGGAAGGAAGCCAAGCCTGGGCCCACGTCTGTCCCTCTCCTTGCCGCCACCGAGCGAAGTGCCCATGCAGACACCCTGTGATATGTTTGTGTCCCAGTGATGGTGTGAGGGGTTACGGGCGGCACTGGGTGCTGACAAAGGAGGTGAGAACTCTCTGCTCCTGCACTCATTCATTCGACAAGCATCATCCCAGTCCCCACCGTGTGTCTGTGCTGGATCTCCACGTGGGACTCTCAACTGTAACACGAGCAAGGGTGTGCTGCCCCTGGGGCCTGGGGTGGGATAAACGAGCACACCTCTCTGTCTCCATCACTCGATTTACTGTACTGCGATTTCTCTGGTATGTCCTCAGGGGCAGAAAAAAAAATGCCACCTCTTTCCTCCATGTGTCATTTAGATGTGTTAGTTTTATAATGTGAGGCTGCAGCTAGTGTAGGCTATTAAGGTACGGAACACCGTTTGGACCTGTGTTGAGGATTAAACCCCCTCTGCTCTGTGTGTGTTGGGGGGTGGGAAGTCAATTCCTGGAATTGCAGAGATCTGAGTTCGAAACCAGATTCGACTGTGAAAATGGTTCAGTGAACATTTCGGGGGTCCCTACTGTGTGCCCAGCCCTGGCCGTGGTGCTGGAAGTACAAAAGGAATCTGAACCTCTTCCCTAAAGGAGCTTACAGTCTGGTCAAGTGGCTTTGCGTGTACGTGCACAAGTGCGTGCCTGAGTCACACGTGTCGGGATAGAGGAGTGTGCAGGGGCTCTGAGGAGGGAGGGAGGCCCGAGTCTTCTCAAATGGAGATTATGATCAGGAAGGCTTCACGGAGGAGGTGACTCTTCTGCTGAGGCTTAAAACAAGAGTTCAGCAGACATTCAGGGTACGCGGGCATGCCTGGAAGAGGGAGCTGTGTGGTCAAAATCAGACGCGCATCCTTCACTTAACACACCAGGGGGATGTCAAGGAATTTGAAATAGGTTGACTTGGGAGGAGCAGAGGGGTGAAGGCGGTGTGTCCTTCTGTAGAGGAGGCTGCGTGGCAAGGTGCAGAAGACAGACCATTGAGGATGAGTGCCGGCTTCATCCCGCACTTTGGGAAAACTGCCCCACCTCTCTGCACCCCTGTTTCTCAACCTGTAAAATGAAATCATGATCTTTACCTCACACGTTAGAATTAAAGGAGGTAATGATTGTAACGTGCACACAGCAGGTGCCTCTCAGACCAGAAAATGTGTTTGAGAGTGTGGGCTTGGGCCGGGTCTGAGTTCAGAAGGGCCTGGATGTTGAGGAAATCACCCCCAGCAAGCAGGTGGGAGTAAAGATATGACAGGCAGGTGGAGTCAGGCTTCCTGGCATCCCAGGAAGTGAGTCCAGAGCACAGGCTGGCTGGTCTGGACTCCGGGCTCAGGCTGAGTGGGCCCCCGCCTTCCCTGCCCTGAGGCACCACAAACTGATTCTCAGGGATGGAGAGCTGCAGTAGGTGCTCTGACCCTACGGAGGGTGGGTACAGGCTGGGGCCCACCAGGGACTGTCACCTGGCAGGTGTGGCCCCCTCCTCGGTGAGATCTCTCCCTGGAGTTTGAAAGTCCTCCCCACTTTGGAGCTGGCAAGGAAGCCAGCTCCACTTGGAGCTCTGCTCACATCTGAGGGCCTCTGCGACCATCAGCTGGGCCCCAGATGCTGCCTGAACAAGTCGGGAAAATGAAACTTATACCATCCCCCCAACTCAGGCCTTAATACTTCTTTAGTCTGGTAGTTTCCATCCAGAGAAGTGTCTCTGGACTTACTTTGGACTCCGGGAGGAGAGTTTCCTTGTGTGAAGAATGGGGACAGATATGAGGACAACTTGCTCTATGGGCCATCCTTCCTTTACAAATATAACTTATCCTACGTTGGCCCAGCTCCAACAGTGTCAAGGCCATTTCGCTGAGCTTGACATCCGGCCCGCCACGGCCTCCCTCAGCTGTCCTTCATTCACTTGGCAAATAGATGTTGAGGACTCCACGCAGCACGTTGTGTTCTAGGGGTGACAGGAGACCTGAAGCCCCTGCCCTTATGGCGCTTCCGTTCTAGTCGGGGAGCAACAAACATATGATGTGGTTACAGGTAGAGCTCAGTGTTTCCAAGGAATGTATAAGCCAAGTAAAGAGAATAGAAATCTAACCAACTAGTTCAACAAACATGTGTTCAGATCCTACCCCGTGCCAGGCCTTGTGCTGGGTCCTGGCATGGATGTTCTCTGGCTGGCCTGCTCTCCCACCAGCCCCCAAACTCCTCTGTGCTTCTGCACAGCTTTCCTTTCTTCCTTTCACACCCCCCCCCACCCCATCCATCCATCTTTCTTTCTTCCTTTCTTCCTTTCCCCATCCATTCAGTCATCAAACCCACCTTGAAATGTAGCGTGCTGAGCATTACATCAGGGGATGGACACTTTCACACTCACCCTGAAATGGCCTTTGTTCTTCACAGCTGCCTCACATTTTCAAACCCCAGGGAGCCCCACCTGACTCGAGAGGGACCTGGCCCACCTCTGAGTCCATTTATCCCGGTGGCTTCTCCTCCTTACTTTGCTCTTAGGTACATGCTGCCTTGTATTAAACTGACATGTGAATGCATATTAGGTATTTGTGTGTGGATAGATATGCATTCATATGTGTACATACACTTACATATAATAGTGTAATAATGTGCATTTAAGTACGTTCCTATACAAGTGTACTTTGTGCCTGACTGTGTATGTTGGATTTGGTTTTAAAGTTGTTTATTTACCTACTTTGAAACATCTGTTCATTTTCTACATCATTAATGTGTTTATGCTATGGTTTTGTAAAAAAAAAAAAAAAAAAAGTCAACCCTTGTATTTCTTTACCAGATCTATGATTTTTCTGTTTGTTAATTTATTCATTTTTACCTTTACTACTTCTTTCCTACTGCTTTCCATGGGTTTCTTTTTGTTCTCTTTCCAAATTACATAGTTGCATCAATTATTTTTTCTCAGTCTTTCTTACTTAGTTAAGAATGCATTTGAGTATAAGAATTTCTCTCTGAGCACAGCTTTGGCAGCATTCTATTAGTTTTAGAAATTGTTTTTTTTTTAAATTTGCATTATTTTCTAAATATTTTGTAATTGTATTATTTTCTTTTGTTCTTTGACATAGTATTTTTATAAAAGTGATTTTAGTTTCCATGTAGCAGTTAGTCACAGCTCTTTCTGTTGTTGTTGAAACATTATTACTAATTTCTGGTTTTAGTAGTCATGGTCAGAGAATAAAAAGTGTAAATATTTTTAAAATTTATTTATTGTATTTTTATTTTATTTTTGGCTGCGTTGGGTCTTCATTGCTGCGTGCAGGCTTTTCTCTAGTTGCGGTGAGCGGGGGCTACTCTTCCTTGTGGTGCGTGAGCTTCTCATTGTGGCGGCTTCTCTTGTGGAGCACAGGCTCTAGGCGTGCAGGCTTCAGTAGTTGTGGCACTTGGGTTCAGTAGTTGTGGCTCGCGGGCTCTAGAGCACAGGCTCAGTAGTTATGGCGCATAGGCTTAGTTGCTCCGCGGCATGTGGGATGTTCCCGGACCAGGGCTCGAACCCGTGTCCCCTGCATTGGCAGGAGGATTCTTAACCACTGTGCCACCAGGGGAGCCCAAAAAGTGTAAATATTTATATTATTACTTGGAATTTACCAAATTATCCTATATTGTGGAGTGAAAAATTGTTAAATGTCATTAACTCAACTTCAATGATTATTGTAATTAAAATCTTTTCTCTTTATTTTTTCTTTTCACATTTTTATCTTTCTATTATTCAACACATATAAAATAATATAGGTATATATGTAAGTTATAAAGCATAATTGTATAATGGACACCTGTGAACTCACTGCCCAACTCAAGAATTAGAAGATTACCAATAACTCACATTTATCAATGTCCTATCACTTGGCTTCCCCTTAGAGGTAACCACCGTTGACAATTTTGTGTTTATCATTTCCTTGCTCTTTAAATACACTTTTTCTTATCACCTGTGTATGAATGCCTGAAACTAGAAACAACTGAGTTGACTATTTTTGTATGTGCTTGCTATCTAGCCTCCTGCTACAATCTCTCTTGCTTTCTTCTTGGGTTTCCAGTACTTGTTATGAATATTTGGATGTTTTGTTGGTTGCAATAAGCTCACGATTGTTAAATCTTCAATGCAGATTGCCTTTTATCAATTTCATTTGACCAACCTCTTCTTTGTTAAATGGTTCTTGCCTTGAATTCTGCTTTATCATTAACATTATCACCTCTGCTTTCTCTTTGAGTTTGCCTGAAATATGTGGAAGCTTCGTTTTTCAACCTTACTGTGTTATTTTGCCTGAGGTGCAGCAGATGGTAATGTTTAAGAAGTTGTGCTCTGAGAGTGGATTGGGTTTAAATTCCAATTCTACTGTGTATTAGCTGCTCAGCCTGGAGCAGGTTACTCAGGGCTAACAGTATCTCTGCCCCACATGGTTGTTGGGAGGATTGGATTATGCAAGTGAAATACTTAGCACAGTGCAGTACACATGGCGAGTATGCAATAAATGTTTACCGTTTAAATTAGGTTAATCTTGGGACTTCCTTGGTGGTCCAGTCGTTAAGACTTCGCCTTCCGATGCAAGGGGGTGCGGGTTCAGTCCTTGATCGGGGAGCTAAAATCCTACATGCCTTGTGCCCAAAAAACATAAAACAGAAGCAATATTATAACAAATTCAATAAAGACTTTAAAAATGGTCCACATCAAAACAATCTAAAAAAAAGAAAAAAAATAGATTTCTCTCTTGTAAGTTGCACATAATTTAATGTTTACATTTTACCTTGAGAATTTTTGTCCTCCAGTAGAATAAAGTGTTTGCAATCATTTCATATGTAGTCTGTTTGACCTTATCTGTCACCCAATCTTACACTTTCATATATAGATATATATTGGGTTGGCCAAAAAGTTCGTTTGGGTTTTTTTCTTGTGGAAAAACCTGAATGAACTTTTTGGTCAGCCCAATATTTACTCTTAACAATGTTTTCTCTATCTCTCTTTATAAATTATATTTTCTTTGTCTGTATCATTTGTATTAATTTAGAAGTTTAAAATCTTCTTTGTAACAATTCTCTAATGCATACCTTAAAATGTGCGACATACACAGTTATGTTTAGATTTCTTTAACTGCCAGTTAAGAACAAGGCAATAATTGTTTACTCCTCTTTATGTAACAGGATCTCATGGGCTTTTCTCTCCCTTGTCATCTTCCTCGCCACTTGATAATTCTCCTTTTCTAATGTCTAGTGCTAAGCTTAGCTGTCAATCTGCTCTCCTTCCTGGATGTTAATACATTTTCTTTATCCTTGAAGTTTATTTTGCCAAGATCTTGTTCATTCTTTTCATAATATTGCCTAGATCACTGATCTCTTTTGGGTTTTTGACTCAAGGTGATATTGTTTTGTTTTGCTTTCTTTGTTCTAGTTGATTAAAAATTCTCCCTATTATGGTTCTGTCCCCCATGCACGTGGCAGGCATTTTAATTGTCTGAGCAGCCTTCTCCTTGCTGGCCATCCAGGAAGACGAGTACAAGATGCATCTTGAATAAGACACTGCCAAAGGGAGCCTGGGTGTGCGGGGTAACTCGCACCAGCTTCAGGGACGGCCCTTGAGGCCAAATAGCTGGATTCCTGGGGGCCATAGAAGAGGGACTCCATCCGTAACATGCAGGCACTTGGTAGACTCTGCTGCCTGTGAGACTTGAGGGCACTTTCCTAGTGGAGCTGGCGGGGGGCATGGAGGAACTAATAGAATAATGAGAGTGCCTTAGGTTGGGTCACCCCACAAGCAGACCCTAAGACAAGGATTTGAGTGCAAGAAATGTTCTGGAAAGTGAGGAAACACCAGGAGGGAGTGGGAATAAGACAGAAAAGGAAAGGAAACCGACAAAGGGTGTGTAACTGAGAAGGTGACCCCTGTGGGCAACCGAGGATCGATCCTGCTGGGGACTCTGGGAGACCGTGTAGAATATGCCCTGCAAGCAGAGGGCAAGGGAGCCGGGTGGGGGGGTGGGGACATACCATGAATTCTCTCAGTCCTTGGCTGGGGGCTGCTCTGGGGGAGAGGGAGCCGTAAATCCTTGGCACTTCTGCTCTGCCATGCTCAGGGACAGAGTAGACTGCAGTGGCCAGAGGGAGGCCTTGGGCCAAGGGTGAAAATGCTGGCAGCTGGACGCCAGGTCCAGCGCCATAAAAATGCCTTCCTTCCCATAGCCACTTGGTAGGTAAAACAAGGTGGATTTGGAGGGCACCGTGCTGGAAGTCACCACCAGGTGGCAGCACGAGGCATATGTTCCTTCACTCCTCTCCTAACGAGGAGGACCTTGAGTGATGTTTAAGATGAACTCAGGCAGTGGTGAGCTTCCTGGCCCTGCAAGTTAGGGAGTCAAGGCTGGACAGCTTCACATCCTGCTTGTGAAGAGCAGCTGAGTCCTCTGTTGGTGGGTGTGACACCTACAGAGTATGAACCAATTCCCCCAGGGATATAGAGAAATGTCAGCCTCGCTCCTGCCCTCAAGGAGTCTGCAGTCGGGGGAGGAACACAGAAGTGCATACAGACAGGCAATGGATGGGGAGAAGTGCTCGAACCAGAGGAGCACAGAGGCCGAGGGAGCACAGTGAGAGACACCCAGCCCTGCAAGGAGCGTCAGCAAGGGCTTCCCAGGGACAGGGTCTAGCAGAAGGATGTCAGGGATGTCTGGAGGCGACTAAGGTTTCTCAAGGGCTGCCTGTGGTTCTGTAGCTGGGAGCAAAACCCCCTCCCCTTTTTCACTACCCACCAGGGTATATATGTAGCCCACATTTCTATCACTTCTATCAACTCCCCAACTCTCTCACTTTCTCATCCCAGACATGCCTGACCTCCCGTCAGACACGGAAGCTTCTCCCAGGAATATTTCCTGACACAGCTCTCCAAGTAAACAAGCCCTTGGGTGCACTATGGTGTTTCTTCCTCCTTGATGACTACAGGTCTTTTATAAAGGAAAAGACCCTGGGCAAGGAATCTAAGGCCCCTACAACTAACGCTAAGCCCTATCCTTCCACCGTCCAGCTGTGACCTTGGGCCCATTTCCCATTTTGTACAATAAGGTTGACCTAGAAACACCTAAGGAAGCTCCTGGTTTTAACATCTAGAACTCATAGATTCTTCGTATGCTAAACTCACCGTGCTGGGTGACCTTGGGGAGGTCGCCAGTTGATACTGTGGAAGAAGGATGCGGATCCTTCCTTGGTCAAAGGAATTGGCAATTGTAATAGTGCTTTGGAAATTCTGTGCAACCCCTGACCATGTTCACATTAAACTCCCGGGGAGCAAGCGGTGTCAGACTCACCACTGCGTCCGCCACAGCCTTACTGGGCCTCTGGCACGGGGACAGGATGCACAGGAAGAGATGAAAACCATGTTCTAAGGTGTGCCCAGTTGTCCTGGGGCAGAAGGAGCACCCTTGTTCTGTGGGGCCTCAGAGAGCAGAGCCTGAGCCCTGGTGGGCAGCCTGCAGGAGGCGGGTTTCCACACCTGAAGAGGAGGTCCTTCAGCCCAGGCCCTTTAAGATGAACCCAGGTGCTGGCTCCCTGAGAGTGGGCTTCTCCACTGGCAGTGGTGGGGGACTGGCAGTGGTCCAGACCAGCTCCTCCCAAACCTGGCTGTGTATGACAATAGCCTTGTTTTTTGGTTTTTTTTAAAAAAGATTTATTTATTTAATTTATTTTTGGCTGCATCAGGTCTTAGTTGCAGTGCGTGGGCTCTTCATTGCGGTGCACGGGCTTCTCTCTCTAGTTGTGGCACATGGGCTCCAGGGTGCGTAGGCTCTGTAGTTTGCAGCACGCAGGCTCTCTAATTGAGAAGTGCAAGCTCAGTAGTTGTGGTGCGTGAGCTCAATAGTTGTGGCGTGCGAGCTCAGTAGTTGTGGCGTGCGAGCTCAGTAGTTGTGGCGAGCGGGCTTAGTTTCTCCGTGGCACGTAGGATCTTTGTTCCCTGACCAGGGATCGAACCCGTGTCCCCTGCATTGTAAGGCAGATTCTTTATCACTGGACCACCAGGGAAGTCCCCACAATAGCCTTGTTTTGAACCTGAACTCTGAAGGTCTGTCTTTGAAGCCCCTTGGGGATATGGCTTAACACTTGGCATTTTCATAAATCGAGGTGCCTTAAAATGGGGTCCACCTGCAGAGTTTGGCTGTCCTCAAGTCTCGCTGGGGCCAGCACTCAGACTCCAGGGTCAGCGCTCCTCCCCCACCAGCCACCTTCTGACACCTGGACAAAGCTGTAACTGGCCTCTTCGCCTGGTCTGCACAATTGGTTAAGGGGAGGGGGTGGGGAAAGGTGGAAGTCAGACCTGTTTGAAGGAAAGCAGCTTTAAAGTCCCGAGGCCATTATGTTAATGGCATTACTCATTTCTGGAAGCAATCCTGATTAAATATTCATTGACTTTGATTATACCGAAATTAGGGCTAAAGCGTGAAGTCAAATTGAGGGGAGTAATGGCAGCGTAAATAATGCATGGCCCCTAAATTGAAAACAGCCTGTGCGACCCCAGCTCTCCCCCCACCCTGCGCATCGCTGTGCCATTTGCTTAGAAGGTGATTAGTCCAGCGTGGGCCTCCCTTACCAGCTAGGACGTGGAATTGGCAGGATCCACACTCTGTCTCTGCGGCTGCAGGAGAATTGAAGCAGGCACCTTGCAGCAGGGGGTTTTCTCCAGGTCAGGGACCTGGCAGCTGGGAATCTTGGTGAAGCCCCATCACAGAGTCCACTATCCTCTGAGTGACACAGTCACGGGTTCTGAGAATAAGAGAATCTCCTGCCACTGAATCTTCGACTGTGTAATCTTAGAACAGAAAAGGGCAAGTGGGTGGGGGACGGGTGAGGCAGGATGGAGGTTAGAATAACCAGGTGAGACTTCTTCAAATGAGTGCGGTAGAGAGACAGGTAAACTGATGATGCAGTTGTGACATGAGTGCTCCATAGACACGTGTGAGAGAGGCTGCTGTGAGAATCCAAAGAAAATTTCGCTGGGTAGAGAGAGGGTGAGGGTAGTTATTGGGGGTAGGGTGGCCGGGCCAGGGAGAGGAAGGGGTCAGGGAAGTGTCAAGGGAACTGGCTTAAGGGAGACTTCTCCTCCTCTGGTCCCCTAATGCCTGGCCCTGGCCCAGAGTGGAGGCTGATGATGTTGGTAGGTAAATGGGTGAATGGATGGCTAAGAAAATGACATTAGGCAAGGCGGAACCAACCTTCCTTGCTTCCTGGAGGAAAACCGTCACTCAGAAACACGGAAGGATCATCCCAAGTAACGAGAGCCCAGTCACTGCCCACTTACTACGTGCCAGGCTCCGTGCTAAGTGCCAGGATATGTGAACCGCCTCATTTTATCTCTCCCAACAATCTCATGAGGAGGGTACAATCATTATCCCCATTTTACGATCAACAAAAGCAACACTGAACAGGTTGATCTGCACACAGCTAGTTAAAACCGCAGCTAGGAGTGAAGCTGGAATCCAAACCCATGTTTATTTGTGAAGCCATTTTTACAAACCTCAGTGGCTCTGTGTCTCCAGCAATAGATATTCGTATATAAATAACCATATTCTCTTTCTCTCCCCTCACCCGTCCTTCCCTACCCACCTCTGTTTTTTTTGCTGTGTTGGGATTCCCAGGAGAGACTGGGGGTCGGGTCAGGAGGGGTGCCTGCCTGTAGGTCAGCGTATAAGGGAATCCTCAGGACCAAGAAGCCTTGCATGGGCCAGTGCCACATCCCAAACCACAGGCTCTACCTTTTTTGTTTTTTAAAGGAGTTCCAGACGTGGGGATTGAAGCAGGTGGGAGGCGGGGGGTGCACGGTGGTAGGGGAGCAGGTACAAAGGCAGAGCATGACAAGGGCTGCATGCCCAGGGTAGCTGGGGCCCTGCAGGTCAGGGGTGAGTGGGAAGGGAAGACAGAGCCAGAGCCTCCTCGGAGGCTCCAGGGCACGGGCAGGAGGGTGCTGTTCAGGAAGCTGCTCACACTTTCTCGCAGGGCAGAAAACCTGGAAGCCACAGGAGAAATCTCTGCCTTTCATCTTCCCTTGGAGATGGAAGGGGGTTTCTGTTTTGGGTTGCGGAGTCCGTGGCTCATCTGTAAGGTGACAGAGAAATGGATTTCACCAGGCTTCTTCCCCTTGGACGGCTCTCAGGGACGTTGAACTACTTGAGAGCAAAAGACATGTCGAGTGGAGCGCCACCTTCTGGCAACACCGGGACAGGTCCCGGAGACCTTCCTGCAGTTCAAGGAGCCCAGGGACAGTTTTGGAGCCTCCCAGGAGCATGTCTGAATCTTTACACGCACACATATCATCAAGGAATCTGCTTCTGTGGAGAAGGAGATGGGCTCTGTGACAGGGAAAGCCGGCCAGCCAGGAGTCGAGGACCCTAGGACGGGTACCCAGTTCTTCCCCTCCATGTGGAGTCTGGGGCAAGAAACTGCTCCTCTAGCCCAGTTTCCTCTCTGTGGAGTTGAGCGTGAGATGGGACTAACTACCTTTCCCACGCAAATAGTTTTTAGATACACTCCTTTTCCCAGAAAATATCGTTGGGCACTTAATCTATGCCCAGCCCTGTCCTAGGCCACAGAGGGGCAGGTGGCCCGCTGGGGAGATTAATGAAGAACAGCCAGGGTAGGGCTTCCCTGGTGGCACAGTGGTTAAGAATCCACCTGCCAATGCAGGGGACATGGGTTCAATCCCTGGTCCGGGAGGATCCCACATGCCGCGGAGCAGCTAAGCCCGTGCACCACAACTACTGAGCCTGCACTCTAGAGCCCACGAGCCACAACTACTGAGCCCGTGTGCTACAACTACTGAAGCCCGAGCACCTAGAGCCCATGCTCCGCAACAAGAGAAGCCACCACAATGAGAAGCCTGCACACCGCAACGAAGAGTAGGCCCCGCTCGCCACAACTAGGGAAAGCCCGTGCGCGGCAATGAAGACCCAACACAGCCAAAAATAAATTAAATAAATTAAAAAAAAAAGAACAGCCAGGGTAGGCTTAGCATCAGTGCCGTAAGAGAGGAGCAAAGAGGCTGGAATATGCGAGGAAATGAGCGTGTGCAGCCCATGGCTGGGCTGCATCCACAGTGCGAGCCCTGCGGCCACACGGCCTGGGGTTGAATACTGGATCTTCCTTTTCTCAGCTCAGTGGCCAGGGAGAAGCTAATGAGAGTTCTTACCCAATAGGGTTGCTGAGACGATTAAATGAGGTAATCCAGGCAAGAGCCTACAATAGCGCCCGGCACACAGTAAGTCTCAAAAAGCGTCGGCTGTCATTGGGGTACTGCAGGCTTCTTACCCAGAACACTACGATTCCCTCCCATCCCGTTTCCCTGGGTAAGAAGGAAAGAGGTAGAGGATGAAGAAGGGAGAGAGGAGGCCCCGAGAGGCAGTCACTAGCCTGTATCTGATGCCTACAATGTGCGGGGACACCATAATATACACCAGCGCACTTGACTTCCCGAATCACCCCGTTATGCGAGTGGGGTCACCTGTGCAGACGAGCCAACTTCAGCTGAAGCCCTGACCTGCCGAAGATCACCGTCCTCTTAGGGGTAAAGCCAGGGCTTGGATCCAGTTCTGCCTGAGTGGGAAGCAGGGCGATGGTTGTTTGCACATATAATGTTTGTCCCGCTTATGGCTCCGTGGGGGTGGCTGGCCCACGCTCCCTCTCGAAGACACCTTCCCACCTCCTGAGCTGCTCTCTGTGTGGGTGACTTGACAGACAGCCTCGCATAAGTCTTTCCAGCTCCCTTAGCGTTACCTGCAGGTCCCAGTGGGAGGCAGGGATGGCAGACTTCCAGCCTCCCCAGCACGCTGCCCCAGTGCTGGTGCGGGAATCTGTTGGTGCCTCTTCAGACTCAGAATTAATGGACCTCCTGCTGGGTTCTGTTTGTTTCACTGTTTCTGAAATAACCATTCTTCGCCATGACTTGCTGCTGTGCTGTAGCATCAGGAACTTGTGGATAGGTACTCCCCTCCACACCTCCCCGTCTCTCTACCTCCTGTCTTCTTCCTCCCTCTTACTTGGACTTTTAATGGGAGGAGGTAAGTCTAATTAGAAAAATTGGTGTGGATTCTGATAAGACAAGGGTCGGAGAAAATTTCCCAAAGGAGGAGAGACCCAGGCTGGACAGGTGGGGAGGATCAGGTCCAGCAGGAGACACGGCAAATGCACAGACCTGCTCAGGGCTCAGGGAGGAAACCCCTCTGCACTTGGCTTCCAGGCAGGGCTGGTATTCTGGAAGAAGCAGGGGGAGATGGAGGTCGGGATCCATTGCTAACTCAGCTGTGCCATTGTGGGCAGCTGCTCTGGGTCTACTTCCCAGCGCGGCGTGAAGAGGCAAATACGCGGTGAGGGTCCTCTTCACACCACCCGGTGCCACGTGAGTTACGAAGATAGTCACGGCTGCTGGGATGGAACTGCGTGGAACAAGGGAGGGAGCACCTCAGTGGTCTCCACCCTCAACTTCTCGCCCACAAGACTGTAAACTGCAGCCAGGCCAGCGCCCTCCGTGAGCAGAATATTCTCATTCCCAGCGTTCTACCTTTGCTTATAACGTTACTTCCATCTGGAAAGCCTCCTGCCCCTCTCTGCCTTACTGAACGCTCTTCCTTTCGCAGGGACTCCCTCCCGCAAGGCTTCCCTGATTCCTCTGACGCTGTGCTGTGCAGTACACGACCCCTAGGCACTCATGAACCCTTCAACTGTGGTCGGTCCAACTGAGATGTGCCCACACACAGCTGCACTTCCGACTTGGTATAAAATGTTATACAAGTATCTCATTAATAAATTTCTTCATATTGATTAGGTGCTGAAATAATGTTTTAGATACTTGAGTAAAATAAAATATACCATTAAAATTAATTTCACCTGCCCCCTTCAATGTGGCTTTTAGGGACTTGGCATGTGACTCACATGTGCGGCGTGCGTGCTACTTCTGTTGGTTAGCCTGGCTTTAACCTCTGCCCACGCTCCTATCTGTTCAGGGTAGGTTTCAACACTTGATAAGGTTCAAATGATGCTTTGCTATCTTTGCCCTGTTTTTTTTTTTTTTTTTTTTTGCGGTACGCGGGCCTCTCTCTGTTGTGGCCTCTCCCCCGTTGCGGAGCACAGGCTCCGGACGCGCAGGCTCAGCGGCCATGGCTCACGGGCCCAGCCGCTGCGCGGCATGTGGGATCTCCCCGGACCGGGGCACGAACCCATGTCCCCTGCATCGGCAGGCGGACTCTCAACCACTGCGCCACCAGGGAAGCCCTGCCCTGTTTTATTTTATGTGTGTAGAGTAACTCCTTCCCTGTGATCTGCCACCAGTTGTGGGGCCCTCAGCCAGGGCCACCCCCCACCCCGGCAGTCAGTTTTCTCACCTGGAAATGGGGGCTTGAACTCGTTGGTCTCTAATGGTCCTTCTTTCTCTGACCTCTGATGACCTATTAATGAATCCTGATCTTTCTCCTGTTTTAATGTGAAAAGTTGGGAAAGTTGCCCGCTTCTACGCCACCATTTCTGTATCTATTATGTAACTGAGCTGAGCCTTTCTATGTACCCCCATCCCCTTGAATCAAAGTTGTCTGGGAATGTAAGGACTTCATAAACTGAGCCTGGTCTCCTGGCTCAGCATACAGTGGCTGGACCTCTGGTTTAGTGGAAACAGCACATGTCTCAGAGGCTGGGACCTAGGTGGGCCCTGGCCTGCTCCATTCATTACACAAGCAGGAAGTCATTCCCCAGCAAACACTCGCTGAGCCTCAGGCTGGGACCAGGTGCCAGGCTCTATGGCATACACACAGACCTGCTGCTCTCCTGCCCTTGAGGTGCTAACAGCATAATGAGGACACCTCGAGTCACAGCACAGAGGTATAACTGTGCAGCCCATGCAGCCACAGAGGGACGAGAGGGGTCTCAGGGCCTTTCTGGACCAGGTGTTTCCTCTCTTCCCCTGCACGAGTGGTCTTTACCAAAGAAAAATCTGATCAGCCCCTCCACCCCTCCAATCACAGGCAGCCTCATCCCAATACATGCAGTACCCTTAGGATAAAGAAAAAACTTACTAACATGGTGTAATGGATTCCCTTTATTGGGCAGTATGCCCACCTCCCAGCTGCTGTGGGTTCCGGCTACCCTCTTCTTTGGAGATTGCCCAAGTCCTAATAACTGAGAGATATTTATTAAAAAAAAGAGAGGAAAGAAAGAAAAGAGGAAGGAAGGAAGGGAAGGAGGAAGGGAGAGAGAGAGGGAGGAAGGAAGGAAGGAAAGAAGGAAGGGAGGAAGGGTAGAGTCGCTCGGGATTGAGGTGGCCCGGGAGGGCCTCTCAGGGGTATCATCCTTCTCTCTCTGCCTTGTATTGCAGCCGTCTGGGCCCAGGTCCTTTTCCTGTTGTATAATCGCCAGCTTCCCTTGTACAAGAGCTCCATGCCAGGCAGAGGATTCCCATGTTTCTGAATGGGGATCTCGCCTTGATGTTATAGATTCCAGTGGCTCCTAGACGTCCACTGCCTAGGATGGGGCAAAGCTGGGCCTGAGGCTCAAAAGCAGAAACTTTCACCTTGAGCCTAGTCCCTCCCATTCGTGCCCCCCCTCTCCCCACAGATGCACAGACTCTCCCTCCCTCTGTGTCTCCGTCCCTTGACAATAACACAGACATGACTTTAGCATCACTATTGGGATCCCTAATGCTTTCATTTTTTTTTTTTTTCTTGGAATTAGTTCACCTCTTTAATATTATACATTAAGTCAAAAGAGACCATTCGACTATACACTGATTTTGTCAGTAAGAATGCACTAATGAAAACGACGCATTTCGTGGACTTTGCGCGTCTGCCGGTATGGGTGGGCCTGAGTGAGTTGAGGGCCAAATCATTCCAGGGCATAGCATAGTAGTAGTTTGTGTAAACTTCTTGGGAGCTTATCAGGGTTCATGGTGAAAAGTTAGTTTTCCACTATTCAGGTTTTGTGCCCCCCCCAAAAAAAAGTTTTAAATTTTATAAGAAAAATAAACATAATTGAAAGCTATAACTTTGTTGCATTTTAAAAACAAGTTTGTCTGAACTTTACATTTACAAAATATTTTTGTATCATTTTGTTTTAGATTCTGCATATAAGTGATATCATGCTATATCTCTCTAATGCTCTTCCAGGACCCACAGGGCCTCTTGAATCAGACCATTCCCCGCCCAGGACCTCCTTGCTCCCTTTCGGTCCAACACTGATGACTTCCTTAGTCCCAGCAATGCAGTTTGTGTCATCACCTGTTTAGGGTGCTGGCAGCTTCTCAGCAGCGTTCAGGTCTCTTCGGCAGTGTAAGCAAGGAGAATAGGGGTTGTCTTCTAATACTGGGGGATTCTGGGTCCCTGGAGCCATGAGCTCCATGACAACACAGTCTCATTTCTGAGCTGTTAGAGTCCGTTCTGATTGCATAGAGCATCCCCCTCAGCAGCAAAAAGCACTGAGGATTTGAATGAATGGATGGGAAATGAATGAATGAAGCAGGACTGGAGCTGAGCCTTGAAGACAAGACAGGAGAGGAAGGGATTTTGAGCCCAGAGTGGTGCCCGAAAGGTGGATGCATGGAGAGGGCCTCGGGGGAGCCAGGAGCACGGGAAACAGGAGGGAGGGAAGGCCCCAGAGCTTAGGTGGGCCTGAGAATAGAGAGAACGCCAGAGCCTACATGCAAGGAGGACCAGTGGGGTTTGGTAGGGTGGGGCGTGGGGCGGGGGCGGGGGGTCCTCACCTCCATCATCTGAATGATGACGGCACCTTATGCGTGCAGGGGCGTGAAGGTCGCCTCCCTCTCTCCCACTCCCTCCCTTCTTTCCTTTCCGTACCTACTGTTCTAGGTTTTGAGGTTACAGCAGTAAATCAGATGGCGAAGTCACTGTCTTTAGGAAGGCTGTATTCTAGCGGGGGAAGAAAATAAACACCCACACTTCAGAGGGTGATGAGTGCTACGGAGAAGACAGGAAATAGGGGGAAGGGTGGATGCTGCCGCGTAGAGGGTGACCAGGGAGGCTCACCCGAGCAGACCTCAGAGGAAATGGCCCGCCATGGCGGGAGGGTCAGCACCACAGGGCCCCAGGGTGGGGAGAGCTGCCCGCAGGCTCTGGCTAAGGGCCTTCACAGACCACACCCACCAACATGATCATCAGAAGCGCTCCGTGAGAACAGAGGCAGCGGATGGCATTAGTGCCCCTAATTCACATGAGCACAGTGCGGCTCAGAGAGGCGAAAAAACAGACGTAAAATCACACAGCCGCTGATCAAGGGGTCTGGGTTTCAAACCCCAGTCTGTGGACTTTTTTCCACTGCAGACCGACCACTCCAGTCTGAGATCACAGGACCGGACGCGAGAATTTCATTTGCATGGACAGCCTCTCCTGCTGCCTTTCCTCCATCAAGGCTGGGGTGGTGTCAGCACAGGGCACGGCCTGCAGCGCAGACCCATCACCTGCGGACGGGAGCACACGCGGGGCCCTTCTCCTCCGCCTCTCCTCTCCATTAAGCACCACTGCCCCAACCCAGCCCCACAGTCTCTGCACACAGGTTGACATCTTTCATTGAAGCCGATGGTTTGGCAGCTCCCCTGGCCTTTCCTCCGGCTCACGTCCTTCTCTTTACACTCTCCTCCCTTCCTCTTGTTCTCTGCGTGCCTTTGCTGCATGTCTGTCGCCTTCTCCACGTTTGTCTGCTTCTCTGCCTTGGCTCCGTCTGCCTGTGGCTGCCTCTGTCTCCCTGCGGGCCTTCCCACCTCTCTCTGTCCGTCACCTGACCTGACCTCGCTAACCGGCTCCCATAGGTTTATCTCGCTGGCTTCCCAGCAGCTCTGTTAAATGAGGGCAGAACTCAGGCTGCAGCTACTGCGAGGGCTGTGGCTGTCCGTGGGCAGGGGGATGCTTCGCATCCTCCTTTGCCTCTACCTTCCTTTCCTCTTCTCTCCCTCCCACCTTGGACTCTCCACTAGCACAGGCCTCCTGGCAGCCCATCCCCTGACCAGTGTCTGGCCTCACAGGCTTGGCCCAACAGCGGAAGCCAACCCCACTAAGGACTCCAGAGAGGTCTGAGAGCTCTGCGGGAGGCACACAGGCTGGACACAACCCGTGAGTCTTCACCTGCAGTCACCATGGTGACCCTCCGCAGACGAAGGAAAATCTTCCCCCCCATCTCTTCTTAACCCCTTTCAGGGTAAGGAGGCGTGGCCTCCGGAAGTGCCCACCTAATGGTCTAGGGAGCCAGACCCTGAGTACCTACAGAGCCAGAAAAAATGATCTTCCTCTGGGCACATTATCTGGGCATCGTTAGAACATCACATGACGGCCAGTGAGGGCTTCCTTGTTCGATTTGCAAAAGGTTGCCTCAGACTGGAAGGGTGGGTTAGGGCTTCTTCCCATTCATCCCCCCTCCCCACCCCAGCAAAGTAGAAAGTAATTATATCCAGTGTGGTTTTGCTAAAGCAGCTGTTGACTGGAACGTGACTACAGAGCTCTTTCCCTGAGGCTCATCAGTAAGCCCTGACCTCACCTTCTGATCAGTGGTTCGAGCCCTGACGACCTGATGTTTTTACTTGTTAATAGAGCCAGACCACCTAGAGTTAGGCAGGTCCTCAAGGAAAATCCATCCCTTCACCCAGACCCCGCTTACACACAGTCTCCCCTGGATAAGCCTTGTTGGAAAGAGTTCTTTTTTGTTTTGTTTTTTTAACGTTCTGCTTGTTATGCTTTTTGCCTCATCCCCAAGTACTTTTCCTTGTTCTGATTCTGAGTCACGTTGGACGGTGGGGAGAAGCTGGACCCCGAGTCTGCTGGTGACCCCAGTAGAAGGCTGAGGGGAGCCAGTGCCCACGTGCTGTATGTTAGGTTTTTAGCAGAGTGTGATGTGTGTATCAGAAGGGGATTCTGATGGGTAATAAGTAGAGCTTCTCCCAGACACTGGAGTGAGTCCTCTGGTACCGATTTTGCACAAAGCTACTGGGAGCGGGAGGGAAAACTCCTTGAGTTGGGCAAGCGCAGGGAATCACTTAGGACTTGGTGGCTGCTTGGATGGAAAGTATTAGCATCTTCCATCACAGCTGTCCTCCTCCCGGTTTCACAGGCAGGACCCTGAAGCTGAGTGACACGCCCATGTGTTCACTGAAACGGCAGAGCTGGGGCTCGGACCCAAAGCCTATGTGCCTAAACCCACGGCTCTCTCTGCTGCTCTGCACTTCGGAGCTCAGTTTGAAAGTGTCTCTCCGGGAGGATGATGCCCCACTTTGCCTGGACGCAGTGGTTCCTCCCATCTGTAAAGCGCTTTGCACCTTCTTGAACGTATCACATAAGTTGTCTCACTGGCTTCCCAGCAGCTCTGTTAAATGAGGTAGATGAGGGTTGTATCCCCATTTCCTGCGTGATGAAATGGGGGTGACAGTTTATAGGACACAGCTGAACAGGGAGGGGAGACAACACGTATCACACACTTAGTAAGAGCCAAGCTTAGATTGTTTTCTTCGAGTTATGCCCATGTTAACCACCTTTTGTCAAACATACTGTTTTCCTCTTTCACAGATGAGAAAACTGAGGGAGACTTTCCCAAAGTAGGAGTCAGGGGAAGGAGCCGGCACCAGAGCCGGGGCCCTCTGTCTCAGTCTGCCCCAGCTGCCTGCTGTTCAAACCCCACCACCTGGGGGCTTACACAACAGAAGGTTCTTTTCTCACAGTGCTGGAGTCCCAAAATCTGGAATCACGGTGTCGGCCAGGTTGTTTTCCTGAGGCTTCTCTCCTTGGCTCATAGATGGCTATCTTCTCTCTGTCTTCCTGTGGTCTTTCCCCTGGGCCTGCCTGTGTCCAAATCTCCTCTTCTTGTAGGGACACCAGTCATATTGGATCAGGGCCCACTTACAAGATGTCATTTTATCTTAATTACTCCTTCAACAACCTATCTCCAAATACAGCCATATTCCGGGGTACTGGGAGTTAGAACGTCAGCAGATAAATTTGCAGGACACAGTTCAGCCCGTGACACACCCTCCATGGCCTGCCTCTCCTCACCCTGGTCTCCTGACCACGAATCCCTTCCCCTGACCCCGGTGAGGCCTGGTATGAGCTGGGAGGGAACTCCCTCCTGAAGTCCCCACTCTGAGCTGAGGACCCCTGTCCCTGGACTGGACCTACTGTTTGGGGATTATCACGAGACCTGGCAGGAGCCCCAGGAGTGAGGAGTGGAAATCTGGAAGAGCAGCTGTCAGCCTGAGTTGATTCCATCAAGGACTTGGGAGGTCACCTCCACCCTGGCTTCCCTGAGCTGAGCTTCCCCAAGGAGGCCTGTGTCCTGACATCCTCTACCGCCGAAGGCTCTGGAGCCCTGTGGCACTGGTTCCTGGGATGGGGCAGGGCCTGCGACGATGCCCCCTGGGGAGCAGTGGCATCTGAGGCTGAAGCCGGTGGCTTTGAGCCAAAAACTTGAGAATAAAAAGAGGGTCTCTTGGCATCACTGGAGGCGCTGGTTTGGAGGACTTCGGCCCCCCCACACCTACGAGGGCAGGCATCCCACACACGGCACGCCTCCTAGGGGCCAGGCCCTGTCGACACACCTGACAGACTCGTCTTGTTTCTCCCTCGGACACAATACACCCCTGATAGGCAGGGATCCCCACCGCCATCGTATGGACGTGGGAATGGAAGCTCAGAGAAGGGATGTGACTTGCCCAAGCCAGACAGTATCCCAGGGGCTCCAATAAGGAAAGTGTTCACACTCTAAATCACTAATTTCCAAAACCGTCTGGTCATGAGAAGCATCCCGGGCACTGGTTTAAAAATATCCATCCCCAGGCCCTTTGCTGGAGATTCAAATTCAGTGAGTCTGGAGGGGGACCCAGGAAACTGTCAGGGTAGCAGGTACACCAGGAGATTCTCTCTCGTTCAAGTCTGGGGATCAGTGGGTCAGGAACATCACCCCATTCTTCATGACCCCCAGCAGGTGTGGTGGCGATTCCTGGAAAGCATCTGCCCCAGGCTGCAGCTCGCCTTCTGTCCGGTGTTCCCTTGCCCAGCTTGGAGTTGCTCTGATAGCCCACCTTGGCCTGAATGAGGTCCCTGTCATTCACCCTTGTCTCCGTATCAATATGTCAGAGGCTTGGCTGTCAAAACCCCAAGACTCTGAGTTAAGTGGTAGCACCTGCTCCAGGGGGCCCTCTACCCCTCAGCCTCCCGGAAAGGGAGCCTCACCTTTCAGCTACTGCTGCTGAAATTCAATCCAGTGCTTCTAACTTGCTGGGGTTGAGCTGCTTCTCTCTGGGACAGGGAGGGTGAGGGCTGTTTTCTTGTGGGTTCTTTTGTACAAGGTCAGCTTCTAGCAATTATTTTTTTCTAATCGCCTGGGATCGCTCTCATCTAAGGACCTAAACCACAAGAAGCACAATACATCCCAGAAAAGAAAACAAACAAACAAACCAATGAACAAAAAGCTCTCTCCTGAGCTCTGCTCCCTTCCAAGGTAACAGACACCATCTTCCCGATCCCCTGCCGCCTTCGGAATCGTGCTGCAGGTTAATTAGAAATCCAGAGACCTGGAACAAGGGAAATGGCTTTGTGTTTCAATTTAATTTGTTCTTATTTTTTGACAGGGTCAAAGTTCACCTTTCCCGTTTGAATCTGAAAGCAATTTATAGCTGTGTCATTTTGATATTGCTGTGTCCAGGCTAAAGATCTTTGGCAAACATTTTCTTCTGGGAATTGGTGTGGTTAATATTGTTCTCTCTCAATCTGTGTAGCAAACACTGACTGCAACCTTCCCCTGTGCCAAGAACGGCGAGAGTCGCTGGGAGTGGACAGAAAGGAGGAGGTGACGATGGCACAGAAGGATGGCGGTGATGCTGGGGACTGACTGTGAGCCAGGGACACTTAGGGTCCTCTGGCCAGAGAGATCAGGGCCGCTTAGTGAAGGAGGGATTCATGAGCTGGGCTTTGGAGACAATGGACAACAACGGCAGCTACCTTACTGAGCGCCCACCGTGTGTTGCAGGCTTTAATCCTCACGCCCACCTCTGCAGTGAGAGGCAGAGGAGCTCAGTGTTTAATTGCCCTGAAGATCAGGGATCAAATCCTGACCGGCCAGCTCTGTGGTCTGCAGTGAATGATTCAACCTCTCTGATTCTTAGTCTCTTATTCTGTGAAATGAGGATGCAGGAATGACCCCGTAGGGTGGTTGTGAGTTTCAAAGGAAATAGCACACACTGGTGAATGCAGAGGTGACGTGGGAGGGAGGAGAGAGGAGATGGGCGGGGTCCGGTCCCAGAGCTGCGGCCACCCAGCGAGATCACCCCCTCTGTAGTGCCGGTTGCACTGAACAGGTGCACAAAGGCTGCCCTCTCTTGACACCAGGAAATGCTCAAAAGCTATTAGTTATCATTAGTGCCACACAGCTAGAGGTGTCAGAGCTGGGATTTGAACCCAGGCCTGCCTGGCTCAAAGACCCTCAGTCTTAAACTCAGCCTATTGCCACAATGACTAAGAGTAATCAGAAGGGCCATGTCTAAGCACAGGTCTTCTGATTCATTCACTCTGCAGAAACATTCCCCTGGAACTGGCAGCCCTCCTCTGAGAAGCCTGACTCCACCCGCCCAGGCTGTGCCTGGGTCTCCTCTGGGCTCCTGGCCCCCGTGTGTCCCTCAGTCCACACAGCGGTCACTCGAAATCCTTCTCCACTTACAGATCCATCTCCCCCACTGAGCTCCTGAGAGCGGGGAACTGAGAGCAGAATTTGAACAAAAGTTGGAACATCACCCCATCTTGGACTATTTCTCAAATAGAAAGTTTCCCTTTAACAGTAGCAGGTAGGAGATCTAAGTGTGTTAATAAACCGTGGTGCTGGCCGTTGTAAAATATTAATGATTTCTAGAATTGAAAATGCAAATAGCTGTCTGGAACTCCTCCACTCGGCATTAAAGAGAAGGGCTTTGAAAGGACGCAGTGGGGAGCACGGGGAATGGAGAATATGGCCTTGCTAGAGGCTGGGAGACAGACAGACATTTACCACCTCGTGACTGCCACATTAGCACCATTAAAAAGCGAGTCCCAGTTCTTCCGAAGGCCAGGCAGTCACATGGGCGCTGTGTGAATGCAGAGCTTTAAAGTGAGCGAGCGGCTTGTCCATCCGCTCCCACATTCCCACGTGGAGCACCTGCTACGCGCCAGGGAGGAGAGGGTGCACCCCCTGCCATGTAGGACCTTCACTGTCACCCTCAGAACCAGAGAGAGGAGTGGGCTGGGGGGAGAGAGAAGATCCCAGCCGAGCCCTGGTCCACTCAGTCCACAGCTGGGCTGTGATCACGCTCTGAACCTGACCCGAGTGAGGGAGCTGGTCAGGGGGAAGCACTTACCCCACGGTCCTGGCTTGTCTGGGAACACCTTGGGAACACCTCACACCTCCAGCCCAGCACCCATCTTTGTTGAACTCTCCAGACAGCTAAGCATACTCTTCTCAGCCACTGGGCCTCCAAAACAACATGTGCTTCCAATTTTTTTTTTTTTTGAAATAGTACCTGGTTCCTAGACGGTAAGTTTCTGGAGAGCAGCCCCTTGCTGCATCCTCTGGTTGTCTCTAGCGCTCAGCACCGACACTTTGTGGCGGGGACCAGAGGAGCTGGGGGATGCTGAATGACCTGCAGAAGGCAGCTGGCTGAGTGCCGAGGTGGGGAGGGAGGGAGGGAGAGGCCCGGGATGGATAAGGGCAGATACCGCAGCTGTGGCCACCCTAACCCCACCGCGGCGCTGGCTGCACTGAGCGGGCCGCACGTCTCAGCGCCGTCAGGCTGCCCTCTCCCTGCCAGAGACGGGCTGGGCTGGCACTGCCGTGCGGAGCTCTGGCGGCACACAGCCCACGGCCAGCTGATGCCTGCTTCCTTTCGACGTGTTCATAGTGCCCGGCACTCAAGAACGTGTCCTGGGAGGGCCCCAGTCTCTCTGGGGGGCTTTGCCACTTCCCCTCCTGATTCACTCTGTGCTCATACCGGCTCTCAAAAGGTACACTTCGTCCCTTTTCCCCAGAAATCGAGAGAATCTCCCTATCGTTCAGTGTCCCCAACAGGTTCTCCTGAGGACCTTTAACGTGGGGCTGTGCCTTTGGATTTGGGTCGTTTTCAGTCCCTTTCTGCTTCATTCTGGCTCTTTGTTGTGATCTGGGTGTGTGAGGTTATGAGAACGGGAAGCTCTGGATAAGTGAGGCACCAAACCGGAGGGGAAACAGTGCAGGGTTTTGGAGTCAGTGATCCGGGTTTTTATCCTGGCACTGCTGCTCACCACCTGTGGGGTCTGTCGGATGGGGATCAGACACCCGCCCTCTGGGAGGCCGCCCAGATGGAATGAGATTAGATGATAACATGCCCCCCTGTTGCCTGCACAGATCAGATGCTCAGCTACCGTGATCTCCCTTTCTCTTCTCCTGCCCTCCCAGGATGCTGTTTCTTTCTGTCTCCTGGTGCGCATGCATTTGAACCCCACTATGCTGCTGATTGCAAATATATTAGTCCTCCTCCTTCATCCTTTGAAAATGCCTTTCTTCCTTCTCCTCATGCACATGGCTTCCATTTCTGTTATAAATCCAATCTCTTTGCTCTAAGCTTTGTGAGTTCCCAGAGAGGCTGTACCGCCATTATCTTAGTACTTCTTGTCCTGTTCCCAGGAAGGGACTGTGTCTGCAAGAAATTATGCCTGATGTATGCATGTTTTCTTGTCCACTCACCCCAGCGTCCTCTCCTTGATGCTAAGACCAACATGGTCTAATCAGAGCCATCCCAAGCCAGCTCCTGGGTCCTCCAAACCTCCAGGATCACAGTCTTTTTGGCCTGGAGAGGGAAAAGAGAGACCACCTAGCCCTACCCGCTCTTACTGCAGATGATGTAGTAAGAAGACCAAGACCCAGGGAGTAGAGAGCCTGGCCCTGGCTCACACTGGGCCAGGGGTTCTCAGTTGTGCCTGCACGTGGGAAGAATAATTTGCTTGAGCCCTCTCCACGACCTTGGTTGGAGAAGGGGTGCAGGGGTGGGAGGGGGGCTGTCGTGCATTATGATTTCTTAAAAACTCCCCGGGTGGTTCTAACATGTGGCCAGGGCTGAGAATCAAGAATCAAATGTGTTTCTTGCGTATGTATGTATGAAAAGTATCCAATAACTATCCACAGAAGTCTGTTTCTGAGAAGGGGTCGGGCCTGTCACAGGGAAGGGTCCCAAGATGAGCATATCTCTCTGCAGACCCTGAGCACTTGAATGGGTATTACTAGTCAGTACTTATTTTATTTAGCAACCACATATTTATACAAGATTTGTATAAACACTAGGATGCTATTCCAAGTGCTTTAGAAATTACCAACTCATTTCCTCCTCAGAGCATGACTAGGAGAATGGTCCACTATGAGCCCACTTTACAGAGCAGAAGACTGAGGCACAGAGAGATGAAGTAACTTGCCCAAGATCACACACTCAGAGAGCGGTGGAGACACTGCTCTGGTTGGTCCCCCGTCCCTGCTTGTAACCTCTACGCTAAATCCCTTCTCCTCTTCTCAGCCCACACGTGCTCCGACAGCACCTTCAAGCCCAGGCCTTCCTAGAGGAAAGGGTCTACCAGAAGGTGGAACTGAAGCCTTCTGAACTCAGTAATAACAGAGGCTACTTTTGTGGCGCGCCCATGACTTACACACCTTTCCTCACTTAGCCTTTGATGAAACCGTGGTTCAGCAACTTATCTTGGTTAAACAGCTTCAAACCCGGGTCTGACCAGCTCCAGTCCATGTGCCCCAGGGATAGTCTGAGGCAGAATTTGTGTACAGAGTCCAGGTTTATCCTAGAAGCCTTATCCTAGGAGCATTTAACATAAAACACCTCCTGGAAATAAGTTCTTGTAAATTAAGTTTTTATAATTTATTTTATTCAAGAAAGACTCTATTCAGCCTGAATCATGAAACCATGAAGACAGTAGGGATATATAATTTCCTTACCCAGGTTAACAGGGATTTATTCTTTCACCAGCTGCAGAAATATCAATTATGGAAACAGATACAAATAGCTCTTCGCTTGTGCCCCATACTGCAGCAGTTTGCCCTTCCTGCCTGCACACATGGGCCACCCAGGCCTCGCTGCTCCGCTGCACTGCCCAGCTAATGGGATAGTGACAACCTGCCTGGTCGGACACTAAAGCTTCTTTTTTTTTTTTTGGCGGCACGCAGGCCACTCACTGTTGTGGCCTCTCCCATTACGGAGCACAGGCTCCGGACACGCAGGCTCAGCAGCCATGGCTCATGGGTCCAGCCGCTCCGCGGCACGTGGGATCTTCCTGGACCGGGGTACGAACCCGTGTCCCCTGCATCGGCAGGCGGACTCCCAACCACTGTGCCACCAGGGAAGCCCACTAAAGCTTCTTTTACAGAGAACTTGGCCAATCCAATTTTCAAGCAGCATGCCCAGGGCTTTAGCAGCCTGCCCGTGGTCTCTGCTCTGTTCTGTTGCGTGCGTGCCATGTGCTCAGTGGTGATGCTGTGGTCCAGAATTTAGTGTACAGCGTGGAGAAGTTATCCAAGAACTGATCACATGTTTCTGACCTAACATGAAAATCCAGTTCACTGTGCGACCTTGCTCAAGTCACTTTCTCTCTTGGCACCTTGGCTGTAAAATGGGGGAGATGAACTAGACCATACTCAGCTCTAATCACCTCTGCTGTGTGACGTCAGGCAGCATCCTAAACTTCTGTGATCCTTACGGTGGTGGAAACATCCTCATTAGAACAAAAAGGAATTACTAAAGGGAGAGCTGGTGTTAAGTGCAGCTGATTGCCTGTTAATCCACTTACAGGGGTGTACGTTTTAAATCCGTTATTGAGGACTGCTACATGCCAGGTGGCTTCCTTGCAGAGTTCATATCGTTTTGACAGTCCTTTTGTTTCAGCCACATTGATGCTGCTGCTCTGACACAAGTGTTTTGAAATGGGAACATTTTGACACAGCCGGGAAAACAAAGCATTACACCTTCAGCTTTTTAATAAACATTACCAAACAACGTACCCAGGAGATATTTCAGGCTACCTCCCCTCATCCCAGAACTTCCCCATCCCTGACCTCCCCTCTGGCAGGGGCCTCACGGAGGGGAGAGGTTGGGCTCAGGGTGGGCTCCCAGTCAAGCTGGCAAGAAAGGAGACAGGGGCAGTGAGGAGCTGTTGGGAGTGAAGGTCAGTGGAGGTCAGACATGCACGGTTGTGTGTGGGGGGGTCTGCTTCACACAGTGCCTGGTAATTTTCCAAAGCAGTTTTACATTTAAATGTAGCCATTTCAAAACTCTTGCATCAAAACAACTATGTCAAAATGCCCTTCTCAGACAAAGGAAATGAATGCCAGAAAGAGATGAACAAGACAGGGCTTCTGCCCCCAAAAAGCTGAGAGTCACCAGAGGGGAAAGGCGAGAGGGAAAGAGAAGAAAATTACTATTGTACTGCCGGGCAATGTCTGTAATCTCGGAAGGGGCGAGGAGGAAACAAAACAGAGAGAGCCTGACTCTGCCTGGGAGTGGGGAGGGGAGCTGGTGTCTGGGAGCTCAAGGAATATTTATTGAATGATTAGGAAGAGTAAATGTTAATTGAGGGTTTACCTTGTGGCAAGCACTGTTATTAGTGCTTTATTTTAGCTCATTTAGTCCTCACAACTACCCAATAAGATGAATATTATTATTATTCCCATTTTATGGATAAGGAGACTGAGGCTTCCAGAAGTCAAGTGAGGGACTTTCCCAAGACCACACAGCTAGTGAGTGGCAGAGACAGAATTGGAAAACAGGCACAGCCACACCTAAGGTTCTGCTCACACCCTTGTACTCTGTGGCCTCTTTGTGAGGGACAGGAGCCTCAGGGTGAAGGGACACAGGTTTTACCATTCATCAGATTGGGGTCCACTCTGTTCTCACCACTTACCACCTGGATGACCTTGGACAATCTGCTGACCCAACCATGTCTTCTGTCTTCTTCCTTTGGCGCTCACCCTCCCCAGCACACATCCCTCAATGCCTGTTGGCTGTACTTATTGACTCAATAAGTATGCAGTCAGCATGTGTATCTGCAGGTACCATGTTAGACCTGGGTCCACAGCAGTTACTAAGACAAAGTTCCTGCCACCATGGAGCTACCATTTTCATGAGAAGAGACCTGAAGGGTAAGGAGCCAGGTCCACAGAACCCAGGACAGCTCTCTAGACAAGGCGGAGAAGCTAGTTTGAACCCCTGTGTGAAGAGGCGTGAAGAGCTGGTGAGAGAGGGTAGAGGTGAGAGTGGGGTGGGCAGAGGACAGGCAGGTCAGAGCCTAGATTAGCTTCTAGGGCACAAGGGCAGTGGCAACAGAAATATCTCCCCACTGAGTGCCAAAGCGCCTCATCAACTGTAAGATCACGGGGACATGGGAGTTGAGCATAATTGCTCTTATTTTCCTCTCATTACTGACCCTTTCTTGCCTTCCATAGTCTGTGTGACCACATCATGGGTGAGGCATGGGTTGGTTCATTTTCTCAGAGCCTGGAACAATCCAGCTTCCCTGGCTCCTCTAAAGATGTTGTGTGGAGAGAAAAAAAATTTTTCACTCTTTAATAGAAATACTTTTCCTTCATTAAATGAAATCTCCAAAGCCCAGTAGCATTTTCGGTGCTTATATGAAGATGCCAGTGGGGATTTGAGATTGAAAGTGGTATTTTTATACAAGTCAATGAAGATCTCAATAGGAAAGAAAGAATACTCTTCAAATCTAAATTCCTCCAGCACCAGGCAAGACAGATCTTCGGCTCAGGGCCTGGATCACATTACTCCCAGCCCTACTGGGAAACTCTTTTCCTGAAGCATTCCAAGCGCTCATAAGTATTGGTTCTGTGTTTGGGGAAATTGTATTAATAGTGTCTTTCCAAGGCTGCAAACCATTCAACTTGAATTTCTGTGTATACCTCAGCTCTGATAACTCTGTACAAAAACTTAGGAATTTGTAGGAGTTTGAGTCAGAAGCAGATGTGTGCGCGTGCCTGCCCACGTTTACACGCAGAACAAATCTTTTATCTGGTATAGCTGGGGAATGAGCTTTCCCCCTTGGAGGTGTCAGGAGAAAGACTGGTCTCAGGGGATAGAAAGACTGTATTCAAATTCCAGCGTAACTCTTGCTAGCTGGGTGGCCCTGGGCAAAGCACTTAACCTCAGATTTCTTGTCTGTAATATGAGGAAAACAATACACTTCTCCCGGGGCCTGGTGAGACCTGGATCAAAATGTATGGAAAGTGCCTGGCACACAGGAACCGCTCAAAGCCTGTTCCTTTCAACTACCTCTCAGCTGACGGCTGTACTGTAACCCATTAGCTTCATCAATTTCATGGCAATGATTCTGGTTATCTATTGCTATGTAATAACCTCCCCCACCCCCAAATTTAGAGGTTACAGTGACAATTGTCTTGTATTTTGCAGAGACTCTGCAGTCTGACTGCTCCTTTCTGTTCTGTGCTGTCTGGGCCTTCAGCAGGGCCGACTCCAAGGGCTACTTTTCCAGATGGAGAAACAGAGCTGGGGGCTGTCAGAGGGAAGAGATCCGTCTGGAGCTAGGTAACAAGTTAAGGAAGGCTCTTTCCTGAACACTCCCACTGTGCCAGGTCCTGCAGGGGAGAAAAGACTGAAAGGCACGAACTTTTCAGTTGTTCAGACCCCCAGAGGGCAATAAAAACCACTGGAGGGATTGAATTCACATTCTCAACAGCTGGTTGCGTCGGCCCCTCAGCGACACCAGGCTTGGGAGTCTGGTGAGTCTGCCCCTTACTCGCCCTTACCCTGGCTTCCTCCTCAACGAGACAGGGATTCTCTGCCCTCACAGGGTTGAGGGAGGCTTGCCTAGCAGCTAGCAGATGCTCAATACATGGCATTAAAAGAAGGATTCGTTCTCTGCTCTGCCTCTACGCATCCCAGTGCCTGCCCCCATCAGCCCGCATAGCTGGGAGAGGAGGAGAGACCTCTGGCTGCCACTAGCAGGCAGGCTGAACTCTCTCCTTCCAGCGTGGAAAATCCCCTTACGGAGAAGTCATTTGTCAAAGCCAACCGTTCAGCTGCTTTAATTTACATATTTATCAAGTCTGATTAGAATGTATTGTCTTCGACTTTCATCCTAGCTTTCACCTCTTCTCGCTTTCTCTTTCTGGGGAAACTTTTTGTTGCCCTTGTTGCAAAAGGGCACCTCGTAATTCAATTTGCATTTGCTAATAAGTCTGAAACTGAACCTGGTGAGAAATTTCTGGAGGCTGGGAGAGATGGAAGGCAGAGCACGTGTTAGGAAAAGCCTGGGCACTCAGTTCTAGTCTGATGCGCTCGCACAACCAAAGGGCAACAAGTGCTCTACAACTATTCCACGAGGATTTATTGAGCTCCTTCTGTGTGCTAGGCCCTGGGAATACAATTTGTGAAAAAGACAGGCAAAGTCATGGGTCTAGTGTTGCTTAGAGTCTAGTGACCTCAGTTTCTGCATCTGTAAGATCAAGCAGTTGGACCAAGTGACTTCTAACGGTCTGCAAGTTCCCGTTTCTGAACACATTCTATATGTCATGTCATGGGCACAGACCCGATGCGTTGTCTCAGTTCTTACAAGACCCCTGTGAGGTTGATCCTCACTTTGCAGGTGAGGAAAGGAACAATCTCAGAGCTCAGGGTCATGTGCGGCAGGATTTGGTTTTAACCCTTCTTCTGTCCGACTCTACAATTCAAGTTTATTACCGCAAAACCAGGCTTGATCTTTCTTTGGCGCTAGTCTTTGAGCCCCTGGATAGCAGGAAGAGAGTCTGCTTCCTCTCTACGTCCCCAGGGGCCAGCCCGAAGTGTGGCACATGGTCAGTGTTAGAAAATACATATAGAATTGAACTAAAAAGCAAAGTCCTTCATCCTCGGCCTTCTTGTCTTTTCGGCCTCGGGTCTGCCCTGCTCTCCTGGGCTGCCTCAGCTGAAGGCTGGTGTAGCAGGTGCTGTGCGCACCACCGCACTCACCCTTCAGGACCAATTAATTCCCCCAGTTCCCAGCAGTGCTGGTACCTGACAGCTCACAGCTGAGTTTCTCCCTGGAAACTACGCTCAGCTGAAGGAAGCCGCTTTTCCCGAGGCTCCAGCCCAGGCCTGTGGGTAGCCCACACCCAGTAGCTGGGCCGTGCAGGATACAGAGCCAGCCCCTCACCTGCTGGGACAGCTATGCAGGACCCTCCTGGCCTGGAGCTCCCCACGGGATTGATTAAAGTCGCTGCTGAGACTGTCCCAACCCTGCTTAACTCACCTCTCGCGAGAGTTGCCGAGAGCAATCCCCGGTAAGCCTCCTGCACGGCAATCTCAGCCTCTCCCAGCCTGTTTCCCAGGAGACCTGACCTCGGTAGGTACCCTGAGAGGGTGGCTGTGATTCTGACTTTCAGCAGGAGCTTGGGGGGTGCTGGGATCAAGATAGGTCATGGCGGGAAGAGCCCTCCTGCCGTCAGCCTACACCCACCCCACCCCCACCCTGGAATGCTGCCTGCCTACCTGCTCCAGGCCCAGAGTCCCGGCCCACACAGGCTCTAGAGGGACCAAGCCCAGCAGGGCAGCCTGGCCGAGGGGTGCTGCCCCTGGGACTGACAAGGTAACGACTGGCCCTAGCCCTCTGTATCTCAGGCCCATCGCCATTCGGCTTCCTTCACAGCCCTGGCAGGCATCCCCTGGGCACTCTCCAGGCACCAGCCTGCAGGGACATCGCCCGAGGCAGCCCAGTGACGTGAGAGATGGCTGCTTGGACGTTGGAGCTCTACGCCCTGGGTTCCAGACCTGGCTTGACCAGCCTTCTGCTGTGTAGCCTCCGACAAGTCACTTGTCCCTTCTGGGCCTCTCCCTTCATCCTCACAGTGAGTCCGTTCCACTTGGCGATTCCTCAGGCTCTGCAGTTCTTCTGGCCTCTAGGAGTCTCCTATAGGTCAGAGGCCTCCTCACTGCTTTCTAAAGCCAAAAAGTGGTTTGAATATGTGGTAGACACATGAGGTATACCAGAGAGGCAGAGGCTCCTTTCCCAAAGGCCTGAAATTCCAGAATTAATGCTTCATTTCTTGTCAGGAGTGTTTCTCTGTCAGGAGCACACTCTTTTTAAGAGAAATCTCTTCTCTTCTCCCATCTCATCAAGGGTAGAACGTTCATTCCCTAACCCTGCAACATGGATGACCGTACCTGGCAGATGTAAGATTTTAGGCCCTGGGAGGTCCAAGCCTCGCTGAGGGAATGTGACCCAGAGGGCGACGGGGCGAGGGAGCGGGAGAACTGAAAATAAACTTCGCTAACACCGCTGTTTTCTCGACGTGGGCCGGAGGCTCAGGGGGCAGGTGCTGGGCATTAGGCAGAGCAAATCTGAGCTGCGGCCTTCGGTCCTGCCTGAACGAGGCAGCAAAAGATTTATGACTGGGGCTTCCCTGGTGGCGCAGTGGTTGGGGGTCCGCATGCCGATGCAGGGGACGAGGGTTCGTGACCCGGTCCGGGAGGATCCCACATGCCGCGGAGCAGCTGGGCCTGTGAGCCATGGCCGCTGGGCCTGTGCGTCCGGAGCCTGTGCTCCGTGGCGGGGGAGGCCGCGGTGGTGAGAGGCCCATGTGCCGCAAAAAAACCACAACAACAACAACAAAAAAACAAATTTATGACCACATGAGGGGTCCAGATTGAACTCTGAGTTCAGAGGAGGGTGAGGGCGCTGTGGTCTGGAGGTTTCTGGAAAGGCGTTTTGGAGGGGTTGGTTGAGACAGCACAGTCTAAGAAATTGAAGGTTTGCTTGAGAAGATAGTGACGAGGCCAGTCTGAATAAAGTAGCATATTTTATAGGGGTTTATAGAATATTCAACCAGGGACTATTTTGCCTCGAGAAGACATGGGATGTTTAGTGATGTCCGAGCTTGTTTTGATTGTCATGTGTGGTGGGGGAGGGGTGCTCGGGCACCTGTGGGTAGAAGCTAGAGATTCAGCCTATGGTGCACACCGCCACACAGAGTCCCCCTGCGACTATGTCTATTCCCAGGACTTCTGGCTCGGTAAATGGGACCTGCAATTAACAGGCAAAGCCATGGGGAAGGGGCAGGGGCAGAACATCTCTGACGTAAGGTTTACCTTGTGAGCTGGGCAGCATTATTCTCATTTTACAGGGAACTGAGGCTCCGAATGTGTAAGGAATTTGCTCAAGACCTCACAGCCAGTCATCTACGGGTCCTGGATATGAGTACTGGTCTATCTGCCCAGGAAGCCAGCAGGCTTTCCATTTGATCCCCTCAGGGGGCAGAAGAAACACAGGGACCAATGTCCTGCCCAGTCTCCCCCGTCCAGCTCTCCTCTCTCATTGAATTCACCCTCAGTCTCCTGGGCTGAGCCAGCCCTGGGTGTTTTTGCTTTCAGCAAGTCTCATCTCTACCCAGATACATTCACTGGTTCTCCAATGCCTTCAAGAAAGCTCTATCGATGCCTCCTAAACCTATATTTTCTCATAAAATTACATACAAGAAATCCTGCACCCAGAGCACGTTCTTATATAATTCACAACTCCTATTCCCTCTTTATTGTCAGTATCAGCAACAGAGTGATTTCCTCATACTACCTTTAACGTGATGTATTTTGTAGGGAAAACTACAGAATTGTTCTGCTGATGAAATCAGATACAACACAACAGGAACACCAGGGGTGGCCTAGGACCAGTCCTGAATGAATATTAGTTTCTTCCCTCCCCTCTCAGGGGAGGCACAGCCGAGCAGTCTAGAAGGCTAAGTAGGAGTAAGCCAGACAGAGGAACTGGGGGCTGGCATTCTAGACAGAGAGACCAGCACGCACCCAGGTGTGGAGGTGTGGGGAGAACATTCATGCTTGCGGAGCTGCCGCGAGTAGCTGAGGCTGGGGCCTGTGGAAGGGGCTGGAGGGGTGAGGGGGCCGCCAGCTACCAGAGACAGGGGCGATGCAGGAGGCTGGGCTTGCCCGGAGGAGGACAGCAGAGCGCTGCCGATGGGTCGTAAGCAGAACGAGTGGTGTGCTCCCATTTGCGTTTTGGAAAGGCCTCTTTGGTGGCTGGGCAGATGATGGGCTGGCAAGGATGGTGCCAACACAGGGAGGCCGGTGACAGAGCGTGCTGTGGTCGCTTCCAGGATTTCCTTTTCTCCATCTTGCTATAGCAGGTGGACCTGTTCGGACCCCAGAGTATGATAGGCAAGACTGCAACTGGTCCGGGATGGAAACCAACAGGAGGGCATTCTCCCGACTTCGTGATGCCTTCAGGGATCATACAGTCAAGAAAATGAAAACGTTTCCTCTGTTAAAAAAAAAATCTTTCTATTATAACATTCCATATTCCCCTCCCAGGTCCCCACCCCTTCTTCCTGCACAGAATGCCTCACTCCCTGTGACAAGTTATTGTCAGGAGAGACAGGGCAACGAAACTGACCATGTGAACTTATGGGAGAATTTTGTCCTCAGAGGGCCCAGCTGGTGCTCTCTGGGGCCTCTTGGCATCTTGGCTGGTACCTCCACCAACCACGGGTCCAGTCCACGGACAGTTGACCAGATCGATGGAGGCTCTCCCTCCATCCTGACGCCGAGGTTGTGGCTTTGCTCCTCGCTCAGGCTCAGCATCAATAGATGAGATGCAAAGTTTCTCAAGTTCTACAATCAACTAGGGGAAGTGCAGCCATCGCCAGTGGGACTAATTAGTTATCTATTACTGCCTAACACATGACACTAGAATTCAGCATGTTGAAAACAACAAACGTTTATTACCTCTTTGTATCGGTGGGTCAGGAATGTGGGAGCAGCTTTGCTGGCTGGCCCTGACCCCGGCTCTCTCATGAGGTTGTGGTAAGCTGTGGGCCAGGGCTGCAGTCATCTGGGGGTGGGACAGTCCTCACCAGGGGGACCTCTCCACAGGCTGCCTGAGTGCCCACAAGTCAAGGCCGCCAGCGTGAGTGATGAGAGAGAGAGAAAGTACATCCACGATGGAAGCCATTGTCTCTTTATAGCCTAATCTCAAAAGCCAAACACCATCACCTCTGTAGCAATCTATTTGTTTGTTAGGGCAAGTCTCTGAGGCCAGCCCATGCTGAAGGGGAGGGAGGGAGTTCACCTCTTGAAAAGAGGAGATTAATGAAGAATTTGTGGATGTATTTTTTAAAACCACCACAAGGACCCCATTTAATCTCCAAGAGGTGATATGACACGGTGGTTAAGAGCATATATTTGAGACTCAAAAAGACCTAGGTTTAATCCTGGCTCCCCCAACATTTGCTACTTATGCAGGTTTAGACAAGTCACTTAACCTTGCCAGAACTCAGTTTCCTAAAAAATAGGGGTGAGAATTGTAGATGTTTTTCATTGGGTTGCTGTGAAAATTATGATCATACATGTCAAGTGCCTGGCACGGAGTAAGTGCTGAATAAATACTACTTAGTTGCTGTTGGAGCTGGATAATGTCATTGTCCTTCACAAGAGGCAGAGGAGCGTAGAGGAGGAACACAGGTGGAGTCAGACTGCCTGGGTGGGGACTCTGGCTCTGCCAGCCTTTAGCTGTGGGCAAGTCACCATGTCTATTAGCTTTGGTTTTCTGTAAAATGAAGATAATAATAGCTAGTGACTGGCCACCTAATAGGTGCTCAAGAAATATTTTATGAATAAGGAAATGGTGGCTGATAGAGGGACATTATCTCTCTATCAAAGGAGTGCTCGTGTGTGTGTGTGTGTGTGTGTGTGTGTGTATGTATGAGTTGGGATGCTACACAAAATACATTTGACTGCAAACACCTTCTGTTAACTGGGGAGCCCACTATGGCTGTCCTGGTTCTACCTGAGGGTGCCCTGTACCCCTGAGTGTGCCTCTCTCCAAGGCCTCCAGCTTTACCCTCCCTTATATGTTTCTCTTGGGCTCATTGTTCAGCTTCTTTGCCACCCCGGCTTTGTTCAAAGCATACTTCCTTCATCATCCCTGCTGTCTCCACCAAGAATATGTTTAATTGGCTTTGCACGAGTCTGAGGATTTGGTAACAGGATTGGGGTGGGAGTGGAAGTCCCATGTCACACCACCTCAGAGCTGCTACATTACCTTAAACTGATTTTGCAAATGGAAGCTAAAAGCTAAGCAAAGGAGACCCATGCATTTTGCCTAAAGATGATTATAACGCTCTTTTACGGTCTCCTAAATGACAAAGCAATTTGTTACCTGCCTGCGTCAACATTTGCTTATATTAGCACCTGAGATGCTTGATTTTTATTAGCCCCACGTTATCACTTTATGAAGACGCAGGGGCTCAGTAAAATGAGTGTGCAAATAGAATGCCCATTTTGCATTTCCCTGTGGTCAGCAGAAATGCTGAATGCAATTGAGTTGATACCAGGTCAGGGGAGACATCCATAAAGATAGCCTTCACTGAGACCTTGGTAATGTCATTTTTCATTTCTACGCTGCTGGGATAGATGGGGTCAGTGTTAGTGTGTTTTAAAAGGGCTTGGTGACATTTTGTTTTTTGTATTTTAAGTGAAAAAGCAATATAAATACTAAGACATAGCTCAACTCCCACCAGCAATAAGGGATGAAACCAAACTCCCTTGTGTACATTGTAGATGGAAATGCAGTAGATGTAGAATCTGATACTGCTCTTAGTGGATCCGGGAGGAGACAGACAGGGTAGGGAATGGGGCACTGGGCTGGGACTCTGCTACTGCATGACCTTGGACATGTCCCCTCCTTCTGTGAGCCTCAGTTCCCTCACCTGTAAGATGGAGTTGATACTGTCTACCTCACAGGGGCATGATGAAGATTAAATAAGATAGTGTGTGTCTAAATTTCTTTATAAACCAGGATCTGTATGAGTATGTTTTACTTATTAATTGAATAACCAGTTCCTGACCACCTTTCCACACAGAGTCCTGGGAAAATCATTAAACATACACCATGAGAGTCACAGTTTCTCCCTTGAGGAGCTTGTATTCAGTCCAGGAGATGTTCAGGTATCTAACTTCTCTTTTAAACCATAAACTTCTTAAGAGCAGGTGAGCCTTCTCTCTCTCCCTTTGCTCCTAAAGGCGCTTAGCATAGAACCGAGAACAGAGTGAGTTCTCAAGTATGCATTTTGGCTTCATTATATGTTTTGCTGTCTTATAGGGACCTAATATTAGGGAAGCAGTGACCTCAAAACTGGTCACTCAATAGACCAGGCAAGTCCTAAGCTTTCAGATCCAGGTATAATAGGGTTAATTTTTTTTTTTTTTAAATTTTAGTCTCTGACTTCGTGCATCAATTGTTGGGATCATGAATCACATTCTCAAATAACCTGTCCTAGCATTTCAGAAGCAGAAAGCCAGTTTAAGATCTCTGCCTCCCCTCTCCATCCAGATTGTCCACTAATGTAGATGGGATCCTTTAATCGAATGCCTCTCAGTGTTCATGTCTGAATTTCCTTCAGGTCATTGTTCTGTTCTGTGTCAATCAGTCCTTCTTCTGCCCATGGCTAAGCACCCTCTTCCTGCCCCTCCTTTCTAGGAATATCACTCTTGGTTACTGCTTTTGTCTAATAATATATTTGCACAATGCTAAACTTTATTATACAAATGAGACTTCCGTAGAGGCAGCAAAAGCATGGGCTTTGACTTTGGCCCATAATTTTCTACTTCTTTGTATGTCTAATACCTTTTACTGGATGATGAATATTGTGAATTATACATTGTTGAATATCTGGATTTTGTTGTCTTCCTTTAAAGACAGTTGGACTTTATATAGCAGGCAGTCAATTTTGTTGTTGTTGCTGTTCAGCTTGATCCATCTGAGATTTATTTTAAATTTTTGTTAGAGTGAGTCTTGGGTGGTTTAGCCCCACCACTAAGGCATGGCCCTTCTGGATTCTCCACCAAATGCCCTGAATGATCAATGCGGACTTCCACTTGGGAGGTGGGAGTTCAAATGATTCCTAGCCCTATGTGAGCCCTGAGAATGTTCAGTTCACAGCTCCCTGGTCGTTTTTTTCATGACATCATGGAGATTCACCCTGTATATGCACATCTTGGGACCCAGCGAAGACTCATGAGGACCCCTTTATGGATTCCTGGAACTCTTTTTCTACAGAGCTCCCTCTTCTCTGAAATATACAGAGTTTCCCCACAACCACCACCTGGTTCAGACTCCCTGAACTTCAATCTCAGTGAGATTTCCATGCTCTGTTGAGGATACCTCTCTCTGCTCTTTGGTCTGGGGTGGGCCTCCAGGCAAAAAACCAGGGCAGTCATGGGGCATGCCTCATTAGTTTTCCTTTTCTCATGAGTTAGTCTTGCTCATGAGTTAGTCTTGTTCAATGTCTGAAAAGAGTTGTTTTGTATATTTTGTCCAATCTTCTAGTTGCTTAAGGTGAGAGAGAAATCTGGTCCCTCTTACTTCATCAAGGCCAAACAGAGCTTGGATTCTAATCTCAGCTCTACCCTATGTAGCTCTGTAGGTAGAACTTGAACAAGTTATATAACCTCTCTGAGCCCCAGTTTCTGTCTCAGTAAAAGAAGTATTAACTGTCATGTTTCTGTAAGGATTATAAATAATGTGTATAATGTGCCGGACACAAAAGGTGCTATTTAAATGGTAGCTGCTACTATTACTAATATAAATAGCTACCTATTTTACTCCATCATTTACTAAATTTTTACTGTGTACTAGGCAATATGTAAGCTTGTTAAATTATCACAGCAACCCTATGAAGAAACTATCCACATTTATAGATTAACACATTGAAACTCAAAAAGGACACATAACTTGCCTAGTTTCATGGTCAGTGGATCTGGGATTTGACATTGCTCTTATGACTTCTTCAGATGATTGTAACATTAATATGATCAATTGCACAGAAGAACAGAAATGTAGTTATTTAATATTGGGTGACCAGGGACATAATACAATTAGTGGTTTTAACCCAATGATTTAAGAGACAAATGTAAAGCACCCTTTCCCTGCCCCTCCCACACACATACATAACAACTCCCCATCTCAGCTGTCCTCTTAGTAACCTACTTCCATTTTATCTTACAGACAACCTTTGGGAGGGGGCAGAGCAAAAGGTGGTATTCATCACAGGACGAATCCACCCAGGGGAAACACCCTCTTCATTTGTGTGTCAAGGTAAGTTGCAAGATCTCATGGGCATCCCGTGTCTCCCCTGCACATCCATCTGGGGCACTGTGATGGCCTCTGGGACAGTATGGTCACATGCAGAGTCCTTATCTTGGATGAGAATTTACTTCACTTCTCAAGAGGCTACACCTGATCTCCATTAGCATTTGTTTCACTAAATGTTCATCGACTACACGTATGCATGGAAGAATGGATGAATGAACGGATGGATGGGTGGATAGATAGATGAATAGGTAGAGTTCTCCTGTATGTGCTAGACTGAGGATGGGAGTCATAGAGTCGTCTGCACTTCCTAGCTTTGTTTTACATGTCTCCAGTGGTTTACAAAAAAATAAATCTGGTCTCCTTCCACCCACCATCACCACCACCACCACCACCAACAACAACAATTCTGGTCCCAGGTCAAATCATATATTGGCAGAAGTGTGGTGGGCTGGGGAAGTAGGAATTGAAAGTTATCTATTCGTTCAGTCAATAATTCACTTAACAAACAGCTTTTGAAATACTGTACCAACGATGAGAAGGAATGCATGCTTCATATCAGACAACCAGAGGTAAATAAGAGGTAATTTCTCTTCTCAAATGTATCTTTTTGTAATTGAATTTTTATTTATTATTAAGTAGTTAATCCATATAAAATATATAGTCAGCAGTATATATACATGCATGTATATATATACACACATATATTCAATTAGTCAGCAATATAAATATATTCAATAGTGTATAAATAATAATTTAATGAATGCCCAAGTTCCCACCAGCTTAAGAAGCTGAATATTATCTATTCCTTTTAAATCCTCTGTCTTTCCTTCCCCCTCATACAAATAACCATCAGCTTGAATTTTGTATTTGTCCTTCTTAATAGTTTTACTACACATGTAAGCATTCCTGAACAATGTATTTTTTAGTTTTGCATGTTTTTGAACTTTATAAAAATGGTATCATTCTGTACGTGTTGGAACTTGAATAGCTGTCATTCGATTGTTTTCATCATGTATTCTATTCCATGTCTGTCTGTACCTCAACTTACCTATCCATTCTCCTGAAGATGGACCATTAGGTTGTTTACAGTGTTTTTTCTTGCAGACAATGCTGATACAAATGTGTCCTATTTGTATCCCACAAATGTGATACATAGGTGTCGCCTTGTGGGCCTTGTGCACGTGTGCAGATACTTTTCTAGGGTGTATAACTGTGGAATGCAATTGCTCTGCAAGTGGCTCGGCCACTTCCCAGCAGTTCGGTTTCCTCAAATGTAAAATAAATTATTATATCAATATGTATGTGGGAAGGCTGTTATGAAACTGGCATGAGACGAATGTAAACAAACACCCAGTCCTGTGTCTGGCATACAGCAGGCCCTCAACAGATGTCACCCCCTTCCCCATGGGATCTGAGAAGATGAAGCAGGTAATCTGCTTTGTAAACTCTAAGGCACTCTGCAAACACATATGGGTCTTATTTTCCCTGTTCGTCTTCTTACAAGGCTGTGGTTAGGCACCACTTCCTCCCTCTTGGTTTCAGACAAGGAGCCTGAGCTTCAGGGAGAGGAAGTGATTGCCCAAAGACAAGCAGCTCATCAGCGGCATGGCTGGGGGGTCTCAACTCCCCGCTCCGGCCACCTTAGCTGCCTCCTTGGCATTCTCACTTCCAGCCTCCTTCTTCCCCGCACTGTCCTTGCAATAACCTCTCGCAGGGCCCTCCTGCTTGTACCAACTTCTTTACTGGCAGCCATCTGTCAGTTACTAAACTTGGCAGCAGCCTGTTCCCCAGCTGATCAGATGCAGCTCTTTTGTCCTTATTTGTGAAAAGACAGAAGCCTTACCATCAATACTTCATCCCTGGGAGCCCACACTTCCGTGCCCACCCCCTCTGTGGGCAGCAGACAGAGGGTAGGGTCACTATCCCATTTTACAGAGGAGGCCCGAGGCACAGAGAAGTCGAGAAGCTCCCAGGTGCTCTCTCTGTTGACTCTGGATGGTGCTGAGTTTATCGATAGACTCAGTGCTGTCTATCACTGAGGCTTTCAGTCAGTGTTCACTCCTTGACAGAGGCTTTAATGCCTTCCCACTACCTTCTCAGGATCAACTCCCAACTCCTTGGCATGACACTCACAGTTCTCCATGGTGTGGCCCTTGCCAGGGGGCCTTGGCCTCATTATATCCCAGCTCCACACAACTTAATCCCTGGACACTCTTCTCCCCACCACTGGGCCTTTGCACCTGCTGCCCCTCTGCCTAGGAGGTTTTGTGCCCACTCCCTTCAGCCCCCTGCTTTGTGCCTGCCTTGTGGGTTACCCAATGGTCATCTTTTTGGCCCTGATCTGTTATGCATTTGATTTATGTTTGTTGCTCTCCCTTTAAACCTAGCTGTTTGAGACCCAGGGCTGGATCTTAGAGTGTCATTTTCCACATCTGTAAAATGCGCATTGTCTTGTTCATTTCATGGGGCTGTTGTGAGGAACAAATGCTGTCTTGGCTCTCGGATGCTAAATCTGAGTCCAGAAAGAGGAACCTCCAGTTCACAGAACCAGTAAAGAGAGGAGGGGGCTTTGCGGCTGGGTCTGCCAAGCCTGTGCATGCTCTTTTGCTGGAGGAGTGAGGGGGCCTAGAAGGACTAGAGGGCCAAGCTTCCTGCCTGGAAGAGCAGAGTGTTCTGGCCACCCCACAACAACCAGTACATTTGACATGTGAGACTGGGAGGCTCAGGGGAGAGAGGTGGCTGACCCAGGATCACACAGCTAATTCATGGCGGATGTGACGCCGGGACCCATCTCCCCAGACCTGGTCTTCCTCTGTCCCTATCTCTGTAACTGCCACTTAAGACACACAATTCACCCTTCCTGAGGCAGCTCAAGACAGGCAGGATTCCCCCACTTCGCCAATGAGGAACTGAGGCATGGTCTTCCCCAAGGGCCTCCCAGCCCCCTGGCGACAGCCCAGACCACGGCCCCGTGGGGCTCAGCTAGGGCTTTCTTCCCCAGACCCAGCCCTCAGCTGGATTCCCCTCCCCAGCCCACCTTGTTCTGGGGAGGGCAGGGGGGTGGGTCTAAGGCCTGGAAGATTGATTGCCGAGGTACCTTTGGTTCTGTTAACTCTGTTTCCCCATTAACTTGCTCAGTGACCTTGAGTGGAGGACAAACATTTGGGGCCTGGTCCTCCCCATCTGGCTGGGACCTCGGTTCTCATGGCCGAGCTGCTGATACACCTGCTGCTGGGAGTAGAGTGAAGTCCTGTTGTGGCAGGGCTCTGGCGGGGGTGGCATTCGGCGGTGGGGTGGGGGGGCGGGCTGTGACTTCCTCAAGGCTCTGCATATTGGGGAGACGGCTGCTTGTCAGTCACCCTCTACTGCCCCCAGCCCCGCTCCTGGCCTCTGTGAGGCCAAACTGTCCTCGTTCTCCAACTACGGTGTGGGAGGTCAAGGTCACGCCCACGTGGCTCTGTAGCAGAGTGTGTGTGAGCTGTTGTCTCTGGGGCTACACCACCTGGAGTTGAAGCCCAGCTCCCCCACTTGGTACAGGATGACCTTGGGGATGTCCTACAACCTCTCCTTGCCTCAGTCCCTTTATCTCCAAAGGAGAATAGTAATAGGGATCCTGCCTCATAGGGTTGTTGTGCAGATTAAATGAGTTAATAACCATAGAATATTTAAGATGGTACTTGGAATGCAGTAAGCACTGAAGCAGTGTTATTCATAGGGGAGGAAGTAGCATTCATGGAGCATCTGCAGGTGCCCAGGATGGTTCCTCTTATCCTTACTGGGAACCCAAACCCAGGCATGTGACTCCTGTACCACGTGCCCTGCCTTCCTGGCCTCCTTCCCAAAAGAGCCGTTAGCTAAACCCTCCTCGTTTACCCACGTGGGAGACCACGGAGCACGTCAGAAGTTCGGCCGGGACGGCATGTCAGATCTCCGACCTCCGGTTGAGTGAATATCCTTGCGCTGAAGCTTTCTGGAGTTGTTGGCGCATGGCTCACTGAAAAGTCCCACCTGCAGAGTGCTTGCCCGCTTCAGACCATTCATAAATGAATCAGTTAAGCCCATGCATATGCCACACGACCGTGGAAGGTGTGCCACCCTCAGGAGACAGCAGGGGCGTGTGCATCACTGAGGCTTTAGACTTGAGCAGCCCTGAGTCAGAATCCTACCAACTTCACCTCCGCTCTGGGGACCCTCGCTCGGCAAGTCCTCAACTCTCGCAGCCTGTTTCTCTGCCTATAAAATGCAGCAGCAATGTGGTCCTCCAGGAGCTGCTGTGAGGATTCAGGGAGCCCTGCTCAACGTGCCAAGGGGCCCACCAGGCCCTCCCTCTGGGAGCTCACTCTTCCGGGGTGTCCAGTGCAGGCAGGGAGCGGAGGGGGGAATACACACACACACACTCACAACCACCAGGGCACCAGGACCCAGCACAACCTAGCATTTCCCACAGTGAGGTGGTGACCGATGCCCCTTTCTCCCTCCCCTCCCCAACTCTGTTTTCCTCTCTCCCTCACCTGTTCTCCATCTTCCCCTTCCCCCTCTCTCCCATACAGCCTCACAGATGCCTGAAACCGGATCCCTAAGGGGCTGTCACGGGGCCTTTTGCTTCCCCAAACTTGTCCTTTCATTTGTGAAATGGGCAGCGTTGGGGATAAGAGGGTAAGAACTTAGATTCTGTGAACTTCAGCCTCTTCAAGGCGAGACTGCCTGTGATTCCATAATTCGGGGCCCTTGGGCTCAGCTGAGGGCAGACAGGGGCCTGGTACACGGTCAGGGTGGGGTCTAGAGTGGCTCCTGCCACGTGACCCACATTCTGAGCCCAGCAGAGACCCCAGCCGACTGTCTTGCTTCAAGCCTGGGCTCTTCCCATTGCACTGTATTCTGCCTATTAGCCGGAAACAGCAACAGTAAACCTTATACAGAACTCTCTAGAGAAAAATCACGTGAGCATATATGCAAATCATCCTGCATATCACATGCAAATAGACTCCTGGCTCTTTCCATCTTGGCTTTGTGGAAAGGGCACCACTCTGAAGCCAGTAGAACTGGACCTGAATCCCAGCCAGGCCCCTGTGAGACACTCAGCAAGTGTCTCACCCTCACTTTGTTTCCCTGTCTGCAAAACAGAGCCAGTGTAATTACAGGTCAACCCATCACTGGTCCATATTTTATTCATTCCTTTCTCATATATCTATTGAGGACTTTCCAGGCCCCAGTGCTGAGCTAGGCACTGACAAAATCATCGTAAAAATGTAGAGCTGTCCTTGCCCTCCTGGAGCTCACAGGCTGGAGAGAAAACAGATTTGCACAGCGGATGCAAGCCTCAGTCCCCCAAACTCAGAGGTACTGGAAATATGACTTTCCTTACTTTTCTAAAACTGAACTCAGTTTCCATTTTGAGGCACCATTCTGCCAGGGGCCAGAAACTTAATGTCAGTCATTTTGGTGCCACCTTTCCCCAAGATTGTGTGATTTAAGCCAAGATTATTGATGCTCCTGGGGGCGGTAGACAAATAGTCTTGTCATCAGTGTCATCATCTATCCACACGGCTTCCCCTCCATCAGCGGCTTCCCCGTGACTCTCTGGGCTTTGGTCACTGCAGAGCCCCTGCAGGTCACCACCATGTCAGACCCTGCCTCCTGACTGCAGGCCTCTTTTATATTTGCTGGCACTCTGCTGGGTCTGTGCCCCTATTGCCACCTTGTCACCCTTTGGGACATCTGTCCATTATTATAACTTCCCTCCAAACCACATTCCATGCTGTAGCCAGGGGAAACTCTCCAAAGCCCAGATCTGACCCTAACCTTGCAATGGCTCTCCTGTGCCCTTTATATTCTTCAGCAGGACTAACAAGTCCCCACTTACCTCTCCCGCTTCTCTCTCAACATCCTCCCAGCCTCACACCTTCAACCAAACCAAATGAGAGCAATGAGTAAACAACAGACTTCCTATGTGCCAGACACTTTGCTAACATTAACTCACTGACATCCTCACAATAACTCACATGGTAGTTATTATTATTATTTTCTTCGTAACTGAAGAGGAAACTGAGGAACCAAGAGCTTAAGACCACACAGCTAGTCCAGTTTCAGAGTCTGTGCCTTTCTTTCTTTCTTTCTTTCTTTCTTTCTTTTCTTTCTTTCTTTCTTTCTTCCTTCCTTCCTTTTTGGCTGCGTTAGGTCTTCATTGCTGCGCACAGGTTTTCTCTAGCTGTGGCAAGCGGAGGCTACTCTTCGTTGCAGTACGTGAGCTTTTCGTTGCGGCGTGCAGTCTTCTTATTGCGGTGGCTTCTCTTGTTGCAAAGCATGGGCTCTAGGCATGTGGGCTTAGTAGTTGTGGTGCACGGGCTTAGTTGCTCCGCGTCATGTGGGATCTTCCCGGACCAGGGACCGAACCCGTGTCCCCTGCACTGGCAGGCAGATTCTTAACCACTGCACCACCGGGGAAGTCCCTCAGAGTCTGTGCCTTTAATTACAAAGCTATGCCCCCTGGAATTGAAGAGCTCTAGCAAACAGGCTGTCTTCTTTCTCACCTCCCAGCCTTTGTGTAAGACCCTCCCTCCCTGGGACACTGTCCCCTGGCACCCCTTTCATCTGGCTCACTCTACTCATCCTTTAAGTTGCCATGGCCTCTTCCTGACCCCCAGGCTGGGTCAGGAGCCCCCTGAGTTCCCAGAGCTCCCTGTGCTGTTCCCACCAGAGCCTTTGCCAGTGGGTACAGTGGGGGCTGCTTTCTCTCCATGCACCCTTTGAGCAGGAACCTCTCATGCATCTTGGAATGCCGAGCTCATGGCAGGGACCTGGCCCTGCGAATGTTTGTGCAATGAGTGATTATGAGCACAACTAACCCTCTACAGTAAGTCTCCTACATATGAATGACCTCCGTTCTGAGAGTACGTTCTTAAGTCCAATTTGTTCATAAGTCCAACAAAATTAGCCTAGGTACCCAACTGGCACAATTGGGTACAATTGGCCATAGAGTACTGTACTATAATAGGTTTATAATACTTTTCACACAAATAATACATAACAAACAAATGCGAAAAATAAAGAAAACATTTTAAATCTTACAGTACCGTACCTTGAAAAGTACAGTAGTACAGTACAACAGCTGGCATCCATGGGGCTGGCATCTAGTGAACAGGCAAGAAGAGTTACTGACTGGAGGAGGGAGAGGAGGTGGGAGATGGTAGAGCTGAAGGATCGTCAGCGATAGGACACGGAGGGCGAGCTGCAATGTCACTCACACCTGACGCTGATGGCACAGGTTCTGGTTCCTTGCTGGGTTCAATTTTGTTTACCCTCTTGAAAAAATGATCCAGTGGTATCTGGGTAGTAGCTCTTTTTCTTCTCATCGTAGATGACATGGTAGCATTGGATTGCATTCTGAACTGTTGCTGCAACCTTCCTGTACCATTCTACATTCAGGTCCTGTGCCTCAAAAACTAACAGTGCCTCCTCAAATAAAGAAAATCCCCTTGCCATTTCTTGTGTCGTGCATCTCTTCAGTTCTTCCGTTACTTCTTCTTCCTCTTGTCTCTCTTTGTCCTTTCTGTGGGCCTCCAGTTCCATCAGGTCTTCATTAGTAAGCTCCTCATGTTACACAGCAAGTTCAATGAAGTCATCCTCTTGCAAATCTAGCCTGAAATAAAGATACTGTACTACCGTACTCTATACAGTACTGTACAGTAGAGTATACAAAAGCATAGCTACTTGTAGAGGATGCGCGCACATGACAGTGTGCATGTGAACTAACTTATATGATTGGACATTTGAACGCACGTTCGCATCTTTGAAAGTTCGCAACTTGAAGGTTCGAATGTAGGGGACTTACCGTACTTTATTAAGGTTGAATGAATTCCTGGGACCAATCTATCAATAGGCATTTATTAGGCACCTGCTGTGTGCCTCGCGCTGAACCAAGTATACTGGGAGAAATAACAGTAATGGATGTTCAGTTGTGGTTTGCCTGGCGAGGGTCATCGTGGCCAGGCGAGGTCGGAAGGGCAGTGAGGTCTGCCGCCCAGCTTTCACTTCAGATCCTCTGCCACTTTTCCTTCTTCTCCTCCAGCCTCGCTAGCCTCCAGCCCTGCTTTCCACCTTCCTGATTACATTGGTTCAAAGGAAAGGACCTGCAAACTTGTTTACTTAAGGGGCAGAGACTGATCTTTAGGGGGTGGATTGTGTCTCCCAGTAGGAGAGAGATGATTCTCCTCACTTAACAGATGAGAATTCTGCTACTCTGGGGGAGAGGAATGAAGTAGATGGAATCATAGGCTGTTGGTGTGGGTTGCATCCTTGGGAACCCCTGGATTCTTTCTTCTAAATTTATCAATGAACCAAAACTAGAACCCCAGTTCTCTAACTGCGGGTTTGTTGGCTTCTCCAATTGAGTATCCTTGTCCCCAAATCCCATAGTCAGTCAACTTCGCAGACAAGGACTCCTGGTTCTAAACTGCATTCTATTTTTTACTACTCCACTGCCTTTCAACCTTTGATCTGAGTGAGTTTATGAGAGCACATCACAGTGTTCAGGCGCTGTGTCAGGCAGTCAAGATGCAGGGGTTCTAACCCTGTCCCACATCAGTCTTCCAGATTCAGTGTTGTTACCTCTGTATCAAGACGAGGAAACTGGTCAGAGAAAGCTAACAACTGGTGAAGAGTCACAGGCAGGTCCCCAGGTCCACACGCTCTCTGCTTCCTCGGTCCATGCCGTGCTTGGGCCCATAGTGGGGGATGGCATTTCCTCTCCACTCTGACTTTCTCCGACATTCCTCCTCATACTTCTCTTCACTTACCACCCCCTCCCACACCAAATACAAGTGGAAAATCTCCTCCTAGTTTCCTGATCAATAGGAAAGACTCCTGTTGAACAGTATCTGACCTCAAGCCAAGAAATGAGTCTAAAACCTCTGCTTTCCCTGCCCCATACTCACTCTGGGTGGCTGCAGCCTCCGGTCTGGCTTTGTTTCCTCTCATCCTTTTATTAGCTGCCTCATCGGCAGCCCAATTAATCTGCTCATCTGTGAAGGAGGATGGCTCACAATGAGCTCCTCCGTTTCCAGAAGCCATCCTCTGAGGCAGCACGGCCAGGCCCTGAGCACAGGCTGGCTCCTTGATAAAGGGCTGCCCCAGGAGCCAGGGTCAATTAGTGGACAGATTAAGCAATTACTAGCCCCTAACAAGGGTGCCTGGCATCATTACCCTGCCTGTTTACTGGCAAACTACAGCTTTCATATGAAGACCAACAAATAAATTAGGGCATCTGGTCGACTGCCGCTTCGGCGGCGAAGTAAATGATGTCCAACTGGCTCTCGGCTGCCCGTGGATTCTCAGCCCCGGCCTAATGAAAAGCCCAAGATGTCCCTCACTGGCCATGGCAGCTCTGGAATGTGCCTCTGAGCGACTTATCATTCCAAGGCCTAAGTGCCTGCCGCTGGGCCTGTGGCTCGTTCTTAGTTACCCCGCTGCTTCCTCCTGTCTGGCTGTCAAAACCTACTTATCTTTCAGGGCCCAGCTCAAAAGCTTCTTTCTCCTTGATGCCTTTCCTGCTCTCTCCAGCAGGAGAGGAGTTCTCCTTCTGTACTTTGGGAGGGTTTTGTACTCTCCTGTCACTTTCCAGCATTACAGGAATTTCATGGAATGTCAGAGCTCCATTTAGCCTACTTTTCTCGGGTCTCTGATGAATAAGTAGAAATGTGGAGGAAAGGAGGGACAAGGCAAGGACTCAGTTCTTGTTTTCTCACCCGCTCTCCTGTAGATATATGCGGGCCATCGCCAGGATATCAACGACAGCAGTGACAGTCAGGTTTGCCCTTCAGGACAATCCCTCTGGCTATAGTGATGAGGGCTCATTCTAGAGGTGGCTGCTGTCACCTAAGTCAGATGTGGTTGTTCTCATCCAGGCCAAGTATGATGGTGGCTTAGAATAGAAGAGAGGCAGAGGGATGGAGATGAAGGGCAGATTTGCTAGCTTCAAGGAAGAGACTTGGAGACCCCCTGAATGTGGGAGGAGGGTCATGGAGAGTTCAACTCTTCTAAATCTGGTGACCTGAAGGCGAGGTAGTTGTTGGTGCCAGTGAGAAGCAGAGAGGGCAGCCAGCCCCAGAGTCTGGGAACAGAGGACCCTCAAAGCGGGGAAAGGAGCAGGCTTGGGGGCATTGACAAAACCTCCCTGTCCTCTTGTGACTTCTCCTTTGTGTTTCCTGGTGCACCCATCAGCCGCTTGGGGACTGAGACCCCTAAGGTCCCTGACTCCATCGTCATCCAGTCTGATGGCAGCCTTTAGCCAACAGCGCGTCCATTAGGGAGCAGCTCTAAAGTTATTGTTTACAGTTATCTTGCCTCTCCCCCATCTCTGTCTGTCAAGACCCAGGGGCCCCTCCAAGGCACAGCTCATATGCTGTCTTTTCCTGGAGGCCCACCCTGTGCTCTTTAGCAAGACATGCTCTCCCCCAGCCCATGAGCTTCAATATTACATCTTGAACTGTCTCTTGGAAACAGAGATATTATTTGTAAAATTCACTGGGCAACACCTAATCCACAGCCGTACATTCACAGTGGCTAACAACATAGGCCCAAATCACCTGTTGAGCTGTGTTTTCCCAGCTGAGGGACATGTGCTCCTCCTTCCTGAAACACTTTGAGGTTAACCCAGGTGCTTCTCTTTCTCCAGGGATCATTGACTTCCTCATAAGCCAGCACCCTATTGCTCGTGCCCTACGGGAACACCTGGTCTTCAAGATTGCACCCATGCTCAACCCTGATGGCGTCTACCTGGGCAATTACAGGTGAGGGACGGGAGAGAATGCTTGGATGGTGGTGTGGAAGGAAGAAGAAAAAGGGGATAGGTTTTTGAGGAAGAATTTTCAGACTACCCATGAGTTCATTAGAGGAAGTTTCACCCTGGCCCTTGAGAATATGACTAATGGGCCTTGGCTGTTTCGTTCACAGTCACCTGAGGTCACTTGCTGGAGTTTTCTGGGCAGCTTGCCGGACCAGGAATCAGGGGACTTAATATCAGTTTTGGCACCTACTTCCTGCGTAACCTTGGGGAATTCACTTTCCCTCTCTGATGCCTTGCAGTTTCTCTTGCATAATTAAGACAATAATTACTAACCTGGCAGGGCACTTGTGAGCATCAAAGGAAACGGTGGCAATGAACGTGCTTTGCAGAATATCATATGGTGGTGATAAGGGTTACTTGTTTTGTTTCCGGGTTTCTTCTTGGAGATTATTAATGAATGAGAGTAGCATCCCAGACCACGTGAACGGCATTTTGATTTGGTGTGGGCATACCGGCTAGCCCCACACTCACTCAGGCACTCACATCTTGAGCTCTTTCTCCTGGCTTAGCACCATAATTTACAGCCGAAAATTCCACTACCCGGGGAACCATCTGCTGAGAGAATATTGAATCCTCTGAGAGTGTTATTACCCTTATTTCACGGTTGAGGCAACAGACTGGCCCAAAGTCATACAACCAGTAAATCATTGACTATCTAACTTCACTGCCTAAATTATACAGCTTGAGAGTTGATTAGTCCCACAACTCTCAAGGTAACATTCAAACTCCCCGGCTTTGACGCAAAGCTGTGTGTGACCCGGTGCCTCACCTCCCACCCTCTGGTCATAGAACTGTTGCTCTGCTCACGCTAAGGGAGGCCTGGTTCCTTACACAAGTCCTGTTGGTGCCTGATACCTTACCTTCATAAAGACCCTCTGTCCAGAACCTCCTGGTCCCTTCCTCATTTCACTAACCCTTGCTCACAGCTCAGCTCATGCCTCTTCTTCTAGAAAACATTCTGCAAACCCCCAAACAGAATTGGTCCTTCCCTTCTCTGAGCTCCCACAGGCCTGGCTACTGAACATGTCTTATCCTATTGCATGGACCCCACTGGTCCTAAAGCCACCAGAGGGAAAGCACTGAGCCTTAATGGTCCTTGTGTCCCCGGTGCCTGTCAGCAGGGATCAGCACATAGTAGATGCTCAAAAAGAATTTGGTGGATATGAGAGAAGGAAAGGGATGACTTTACTGAGGAAGGCGCTGAGGCTCGGGTATGAGATGGGACTTGCCCAAGTTCAGTGGCAGAGCTCAGACCAGAACCCACATCGCCTGACATCCCATCAGGCCCATTTTAAACAGAGCTGGTTTCATGCTTTTCCAGAATGTGACAGTTGGGTCCACAGGGGCTTCCCAGTACCCCTGGGTATGAGTTAGAGAGAACCCACGGGATGCATGATGCCTTAATTAAAGACAGTTTTGCTTCCTCTCTTAACTGGCTCAAGTGATGGCTCATTAGCCCTGGCAGGTTTTATGGCTGCTGCAGGCCTGGGAGCAGTGCCTTTCCACCTTCGCTGGACAGAATACACTGTTAGTGATAATGTTGGTGGAAGGACCATTTGATTGATGTTAACGTTTATGTTTAATTACAAGAGCGGCCGTGGTCAGAGAGAGGTCAGGACTGTTCACTACACACACTTATTTATGTCATCATCTGCTGTCCCGGGATGACCAGTTGGAAAGAGGTCTGTGACCTTGGCCAAAATGCCTCCCCTCCCTGGGCTTCAGATGGCCAGGGGGCTGGTGCTGGGAAGCTGGCTGCTTCCTACATGCCCTCAAGCTGTCCAAATTTTGTGATTTGGGGATTTCAGGATAAAAGAGCTCCACTCCTCAGAAACGGTTCTGTACCGAAGTTTAAAAGCCCCGCGTTCTCCTAGTGAGAATGTGTGATTCTCGTTATGAGAGTTGAAGAAAATCTCTAACCACAGGCATGAGTCCTGTTGCTAAAATAGCTGAGTAGCAACAAAGAGCCTATCGTGAGAATTCACCATTCAAGTCTGGGAGAATGTAAAAAGTAGTGATCAAGACTCCAGATGGATAACTTCAAGGTGCCTTAGAGGTCCTGTAGGCCAGCCCCAGCACGGTGTCCCGTGGTTTGGCTGGGACTTGTCCAGGCATTATGGGGGAAGAAAGATTTGGAGTTCAAGTGAATTTGTGAAACACAGAGTTAAGCAAAATTAAACAAGTTCTTTCACAATAAAACTTTTCAGTTTTTATTTTTTGCGGTACGCGGGCCTCTCACTGTTGTGGCCTCTCCCGTTGCGGAGCACAGGCTCCGGACGCGCAGGTCCAGCGGCCATGGCTCATGGGCCCAGCCGTTCCGTGGCATGTGGGACCTTCCTGGACCAGGGCACAAACCCATGTCCCCTGCATCGGCAGGCGGACTCTCAACCACTGCGCCACCAGGGAAGCCCAAATTTTCAGTTTTGAATATGCTAATAAACGGGAATCCCAAGAGGGGAATATAGTGTCCAGTGTTCCCCAGAGGAACCCTTTTCCTAAAGAGCTCACTACCCCTCCAGCCCTTCACCCGCTCCACCACTACCCCGTCCCCAGAGGCGGCAGGGTTTCTGAAACCCAATCTGGGAAAGGCCACTACGAGAATTCCGCTTGCCACCCAGCACCGTGTGTCAGGCGTTCACACACTTATTTGATCCTCATAGCAACTCTATGGAGGAGGGTCTCTGAAGCTTTCTCTGCTCGCAGATAATAAAAACCTAGTCCGATTAGCGTGAGTACAGGAGGAAAAGCCAGAGGGAGTCGGGGGGAGGAGCGAAGGACAGAAGGCGGCTGGTGGGAAGGAAGGATGCTTGTCAGAACCTCCGGGCAGCACACAGAACCCCACTCACAGACCGCCTCGCAGCGCTGGGGTCAGCCCCACCTCCATCACGTGCTCCCTGACCTTCACTCTCTACACCTCCCCTCAGGACGTGCAGTCTCTCAAGCCTCAGTGACATTGAATAAATAACCTGCCTTAAGTCGTGTGGCCTGTGAGGAGTGGGCAGGTGTGCAGGCGTGCCCCAGCCGAGCTGTGCTCCTGGGCTGTCCTATACCAGCTGCTGGCATCACACACGCCAGACCCAGTGGAGAGCAGCAGACAGGCCTGTCCTGCAGGCGCCTCTTCTCCCCCGACCCCACTTCCTCTTCCTCCTTCTCCTTCCTCCACATTAAAGAACCATATAATCTAGTCTAGGAAGGAGAGTAAGACTTCCCAGATTTGATCACGCAAAGCTTTTATTTAATAATACAAGTACCGGGCTTCCCTGGTGGCGCAGTGGTTGAGAGTCCGCCTGCCGATGCAGGGGACGTGGGTTCGTGCCCTGGTCCGGGAAGATCCCACATGCCGCGGAGCGGCTGGACCCGTGAGCCGTGGCCGCTGAGCCTGCGCGTCCGGAGCCTGTGCTCCGCAACGGGAGAGGCCACAGCAGGGAGAGGCCCGCGTACAGCAAAAAAAAAGATAATAATAATAATAATAATAATACAAGTACCTATTCCATGGTAGTTATAGTAGAATAGACAAGGTGCACTCTAGCAGTTAATGGCCGATGATGGCAGCTGTCCCATGAGAGAGAATGCATTTTACGTAAGAGAGCAGCAGTGTTTACTTACTAGACTACTGTACGTGCTCCCAGACTCCGGCTTATGGGAGGAGTAGAGAGGGCCAAAGTTACAGCAACCACAGTGCACTCTCCAGTGGCCCTCTAGGACAGTTAGATGGTGTAACGGTAGAAACAGTGATACTACGGCATCTAATAAAAACACAGAACGACTATACCCTCGTCTCACTTACTACACTCCAGCAACACTGGCCATTTTTTTCAGTTCAGGCCTGAGGTTTAATGCCACTTCACAGACTGGCCTGCCTAGATTCTCCAAAATAAATTCGGTCTCCCATTACACTCTTTCAGAGCACTCTGTACTGTCCTTTCAGAGCCCTGGCCCCAATTCGTAATCACGTGACTATCTATTTAATGACTGTCTCCACCTCTAGACTATAAACTCCGTGAAGTCAGGACTTCATCCCCAAAGCCTGGCGTGGTGCCCAGCATAGAACTGGCCTTTGATATATATTATCTGAATGAATACATACACACCACAGCAGTGTTTCGCAACTGTGCCATGGCACGGAGCTCCAGTCCCCAGGCAAAGTAGTCATCGCCACATGCCGTCAGCTCCCAACCCTTTACTTTCAGCAACACGGCCTCCTAACCCCAGTTGTTTTGATTTTATGCTGTTGTGACATAAATACTATGATGAGCTGCTGTAATGATTTAGTGAACTCTGGGTTCAGAGACACACTTTGTTATTGTATATTACATCTAAAAACCACCTTTCATCATTACCGCGACTCTCTGAGAAAGTCAGTTTTTATTGTACCCATTTGAGCAAAGGGGAAACCAAGTCTGCAGAGGTGAAGAGCCCGTTCAAGGTCCTATGGTGTGTCCAGGACTCTCCACACTCCCAGACACTGCCTGTGCCTTAGAAGCTGGAGGTGGAAGCAGAGAACTAGCAGTCTAACTTTCCCCGCTCTCCTGAGTCTTCTAGTCTTGGGGCAAGACACTTCTCTCCCCTGACCTCAGTGTCCCCCTGCCCTGTTGGAAGAGGAAAATGAAGTGAAAGGCACGCTTCGTCATTTAGTAGAAGTACTAGGGAGAGGCTCTGTCAAGAATGGTACAGCGGGGCTTCCCTGGTGGCGCAGTGGTTGAGAGTCCGCCTGCCGATGCAGGGGATATGGGTTCACGCCCCGGTCCGGGAGGATCCCACATGCCGCGGAGCTGCTGGGCCCGTGAGCCATGGCTGCTGAGCCTGCACGTCCGGAGCCTGTGCTCCGCACGGGAGAGGACACAGCAGTGAGAGCCCCGCGTACCGCAAAAAAAAAAAAAAAAAAAAAAAGAATGGTACAGCTATAGCATGGATGAACCTTGGGGACATTATGCTAAGTGTAATAAGCCAGACACAAAAAGACAGATTTTTTTATGATTCCACTAATATGAAGTACTTAGAGTAGTCAAAATCATAGAGACAGAAAGTGGAATGGTGATTTCCAGGGGCTGGGTTGAGGAGCGGGGAAGAGAGTTATTGTTTAATGGGTGTAGAGTTTCGGTTTTACGAGATGGAGAGAGTTTTGGAGATGGTTGCACAACATTATGAATACTTAATACTGCTGAATTGTACACTTAAAAATGATGAAAATGGTAAATTTTATGTTATGTGTATTTTATCACAATAAAAAAATAATGGTATGACTTATCAATGCAATTTGAGCATCTTTGGAGAGTTCTAGGGGTATCTCGGGGCTAGGAGCTTTGAGGGATGAACGCTGTAACTTCAGGTGTCAGAGAGCCAAGAGCTACAAGGCAGTGGTTGGAAGGTCTTTGGGGTCGGGGGTGATGGGCCGAGTCAGGCTATGGCGGCTGGCGATTCTCACTGTGCTGCAGTAGGTGTGGCTGGTCCCACACAGTGCGACTCTTGCTCTCTCTCTCTCTGCCACGTTCTCCTCCCCATCACTTCCATTACAGAGGAGACAACCTCCATCCCCACCTGTACCCCGCTGCGCCTGTGTGATGTGCAAGGTGCCTTGCATTTGGAAAACAGACTCTTCATCTCCATATGACAATATGAAACTCTGCATCGGGTCTGCATTTCTTAATTAGGTGCTTGTCATTGTGTATTCCATAGAGCCACGTATAAGTAAATAGTCATAGACCTTTGAATAAATTTATTGGTTTTATTTATGTTTTTGGGCATAAAAATCTATAATTACCAGGTACAGCCTCCATATAACCGGTATTTAATGACAATTACTTTTTGTTACCATAGAAATGAGTCCAAAGTTGTTACCCATAATTTCTCATTTCCCAAACCTCACACACGCTGAATTGCAATATTACCATAGTAATTGCCTATCAGTCATCATAAAATACGCAGTTACCCAAAGGATAGCAGGATGCTGTGGAATTTCTCATTTTGGGGAAGCCTCAGTGCTTCTTGGGAGTGTGGAGGTGGGGGAGAGGAGTAGACCTCCATGGGTGGTGTAGAAATGATTCAGCTTTATCGCATGACACTGCAGACCCTGTAGTGGAAACGGATGCTGCTACGACCCGCAGACTCGCAACGCATCATGCCTCTCCGCCCTGGTGAGCCTCACGTAGCAAAGAATGCTCCAGCGCAGTAAATCCAGTTTAACTAAGGTTTGTCGGGGGCCTGCTGAGTGTCGGTCCCTGTGCTACGCCTTAGGGAAGCAGATGGAAATCAGAGGCGGTCCTTGGCAATAAGAAGCCCAGTGTTTGTACTAGAGGCGTGAGTGTGAGGCTGTGGAGGCCTAGGCATAATCAGAGCTAATGTCTAAGTGCCTACTAACCACACATTATACATATCATCTCCTCTGACCTCACAACAGCCCTGAGGTGGAGGTAGTATTATGGCCCCTTTTTAATTAGAAAAGCAAATTGAGGCCCAGAAACACCAAGGAACTTGCCCCACGTCCCCCAGCAGGAAGGTTACGAATCCAGGCAGGCCAACCCTGGCCTGCTACAGATTCATCCCCCTGCTACACTGTATCCTGAAAGCAGGGAGTGCTTCCTTCTGACTGGGGGTGACGAGGGCGGGTTTTTGAAGGGCGGATGGTATATAGGAGTTCACCAGACATAAAAGGAGATAAGGAGAGATTTGCACAGCAAACATCATTAAGTATGGCAGAGGGTGAAACATCAGAGGAAGTATTTCCAACACGCACACATACATGCACACACACAGACACACACACAGATACACACAGATATACACACCACACGAGACACATACACACACTCACCCACAGACATTGGAACTGACCAACCTTGCCCACCTCAACATCCAAACGGGGAAACATTTTTAACTGTCCAAAATAGAATAGAACATAAAATTAGCTGTGTAAAATACATGTCAATATCCTATTTGTTCTTTGACAGCATAAAACTGCATTTTTCATCAACTAGAAATGGAAACAGAGATCCACTGCAAGTTGCCTCACCAGGCGATATCTGCCAGCCCCTTCTCACTGTGCCTCCTTCCCCACCCAGGCCTCATGTCCCCGCTTGCTGCCTCTCCGTAGCCTCATCAGCCTTGGAGTGGGATGGGAGCTCAAAGACCTTTGTCTAGTGCCCTGCCCAGGGCAGGGAAACCTTAAGAAGTGCTGCACTGCTGACAGCTCTGACTGTTAGGGGGTGTTTATGTCCAGGCTAAACCTGATAGCCCGTCACCTCTGCTTTCTACCCCTGAAAGATTAGTCAGGTCCAGTCCATCTTTTACATAGTAGCCCTTCAGCTGTTTGAGGATTGTGTGTCCCCACTCCTCACTCACTCTACCCCTGCCAGCACCTGTTCTCCAGCCTGAACATCCCCAAAGCCTTACAAATTTTCATATGTAATCTGAAATCCATTCCTCTCCCCGTCCCTACAGCTGTGCTCTGAACATACTCCGGATGTTTGGCGTGGTCTGTATTTGCGGCATGGGGTCCAGGATGGGACAGTTATAATGATGAGAATGATGACGGTGATGATGGTGGTGATGACACTGATGATGACGATGACAGTGGTGCTGATGTTTTTGATGATGATGATAGTGGTGGTGGTGATGATGATGACTAGTTAACATCTATTGAACGTCCTGGGCCTGACCCTATTCTGGGTGTTTTGCATGTATTGTTTAATTCTCAGAACAACTCTCATTATTCTCATTTTACAGATGAGGAGACTGTGAGGAGACTGAGGTAGATTAGGTAACTCCCTTAAGTTCATAGAGCTAGCTAGTGGCATAGGAGAAGGAAGGGACCACCACAGCCTAATTCTGGGGATGTATTTCTCCTGGCACAGCCTACATGCCCATCGCTATCTGACACTGAGCTCTCGTCAACCTAAATCTTTCCACTTGCGTTCCTGCTAAGTCACAACCCTCACCCCCCCACCCCACCTCCTCTGAGAACCTTACAAGGAGGCATGGACTGGGCAGAAATCATGCTGCCTTTTTGAACAAAGAGGAAACCAGGCCACAGAGAGGCTAAGTAACTTGCTCAAGGTCACACAGGGAGTGAGCCACATAGTTATTTAAGATGAAACGCAAGTGACGCAGGGGCCAGACAAAGCCTTACCTCCCAGAGCCTCTCTCCCGCTTTATGTAATCTGCGTGATGTTTCTACAGAGGCTGAAAGGACACTGGGGCAGGCAGCATAATCAGGTGTCTAACCCACGAGTGCACACGGCTAAAACCAATTATTCAAATGAGCTTCCCAGCCAGGTTCCTCAGAAAAGTCCAGATGGCTAGATGTCTACGGAGGCAGTTCCCCATCTCTGTCCCCGCAAGCAGCTGAATAGCCTTTCAAAGTTAGAGTTGATAGTGAGTTGATTTTAATAACTGATTCTACAGTGAAGACAGGCCTCTGAGGAGACAGTGAGCCAGAATTAGTGGCTGGGGAGTCCGGAGGAGCAAAACAATATGATAGAATCAAGAACTTTATCGTTCCCGGTCTTAGTTCCTAAACCGCTGCTGGAATAGTGTCAGTTCTCTATGTGCGATCCTTCCGGGGCTCCCCATTGACCATCAGAAGCAGCCTATCCTCTTTAGCCTGGTCTTCAAGGCGGACACAGCATCCAGGAAGCTCCTCCTCCTTCATCTCCCACTGTCCGCCTTGCCCTGTGCGCAAACGCTCACTCGGCACACACTTCGTCCTGAGCATCCCCAGGGATCTGAGGTGGGCTTGGCCACGTGCTTGCCCTCAAGGAGGAGGCGCTGGTGAGATGACTCCTGAGAGGAGAGTGGGAGTTAGTTGGGTGAAGAGATGAGCAACACATTCTCTACCAAAGGAATAATAATGTTAAATAACAACAGTGATGACAACCATGCAAACATTAATGGAATTATACAAGCTGTCGGACCCTACTCTAATAGTTGTTTTTTTTGTTGTTTTGTTTTTTTACATCTTTATTGGAGTATAATTGCTTTACAATGGTGTGTTAGTTTCTGCTTTATAACAAAGTGAATCAGTTATACATATACATATATCCCCATATCTCCTCCCTCTTGCATCTCCCTCCCTCCCACCCTCCCTATCCCACCCCTCTAGGTGGTCACAAAGCACCGAGCTGATCTCCCTGTGCTATGCGGCTGCTTCCCACTAGCTATCTACCTTACGTTTGGTTGTGTATATATGTCCATGCCACTCTCTCACTTTGTCACAGCTTACCCTTCACCCTCCCCATATCCTCAAGTCCATTCTCTAGTAGGTCTGTGTCTTTATTCCTGTCTTACCCCTAGGTTCTTCATGACATTTTTTTTCTTAGATTCCATATATATGTGTTAGCATACGGTATTTGTCTTTCTCTTTCTGACTTACTTCACTCTGTGTGACAGACTCTAGGTCTATCCACCTCATTACAAATAGCTTAATTTCGTTTCTTTTTATGGCTGAGTAATATTCCATTGTATATATGTGCCACATCTTCTTATCCATTCATCCGATGATGGACACTTAGGTTGTTTCTGTCTCTGGGCTATTGTAAATAGAGCTGCAGTGAACATTTTGGTACATGACTCTTTTTGAATTTTGGTTTTCTCAGGGTATATGCCCAGTAGTGGGATTGCTGGGTCGTATGGTAGTTCTATTTGTAGTTTTTTAAGGAACCTCCATACTGTTCTCCATAGTGGCTGTTCCATACTGTTCTCCATAGTGGCTCCATAGTGGCCAATTCACATTCCCACCAGCAGTGCAAGAGGGTTCCCTTTTCTCCACACCCTCTCCAGCATTTATTGCCTCTAGATTATTTGATGATGGCCATTCTGACCGGTGTGAGATGATATCTCATTGTAGTCTAATAGTTTTTAATGTATTATTCCCACTGGACATGTAGGGGTCATAACTCATCATGCTCTTTCTCCCACTCTCAGCCTACTTCCACCAATGTAGGAGGAGATACCGGGGTCAGAAAGATAGAGGTCAGAATATTAGCTTCATTATTGAAAAAAGCAGAATTTGCAAGGCATGGCTTATATCTGTGACCAAAATTGACCTCCTTATACGTCACCCCAAAATTCAACTTCCCCACCAGCCACAAGCTGAGTGGGAAGGAAGCTGCCTCCCAGAAGGCACACCAAGTGGAGGAGAGGAGGACAGAATGGACCCTCCCTGCAGGGTCACAGATCCAAACAAGCTGTGCCAGGAGGGCCAGGCCCAACAGTCTCTGCTCCTTGTATCAGGTTGACCCGCCAGATAAGTTCCATCCCCTCCCTTGGGAAGAAGATGCGAGGGGATGGAGATGAAGAGCCATTCTCCTGATTCCTGGGGACTAAAAGTCCCCATTGGGATTGAAAGCAAAGGGGGGTTTCTCCCAACAACCCCATGAAACTATGAAGTAGGTTCTAATATTATCCTCAGTTTACAGACAAGGAAATTGAAGCACATAGAGCAGTGAACTCACTTGCCCAAGGTCCCACGTGAGGGAGATCCAGGAGTCAAAACCAGAGAGCTGACTCGAAGCCCAAGTGCTCAGCCTCTGAGCCCTGCTGCCTGAACCCCGAGTGAACAGGAGCCCTGAGCCCACTACCAGGTGGTCTGGCATGGCTAGTGCACATGGTCAGGACTGCAGCCTATGGTGTAGGTTCACACACTGCACAAAGGCTAAGAGAGCAGATGGAGGCTGACGAGCCTTGCCACTTGGAGATGTTGCACCAGCCCGCAGAAGGGTGTGCCTTTTTGTAACTAGCTCATAGGACATACAATGTGCAAGCCTTGCATGGTGTACAGGCTGGGGGACATGATGCAAGAAGCTTAAGGAATAAGTTGGGACTAGTTTGTGGAGGACCCTGAGTGTCATACCAAGATGAAATCATAAGACCAGCTAACACGTGTATAGCGCTTATGTCAAGCAAGACGGTGTCCCCAGCATTTACACGGCTGATCTCATTTAATCCTTTTAACAACCCTCTGAGGTAGGCGGAATCCACATTTTGCAGATCAGGGCTGAGGCACAGAGAGGTTAAGCCACCAGCTAATCCACGGGCCCTCCAGGGTCTTACCCAGGCAGTGTGGCTCTGGAGTCCACACTCACAACCTACGCCGCTTCTCAGGCTCAGACCAGGTGGGCGAGGGTCTCGCCAGCTCCCAGATCTGTGAAGACCTAAAGGACTTTTCTTTCCCTTATGCTTCCTCTGCCTCTTTTCATTAAAGGAATGGAAATAGCCTTCCTAGCCCCAAGGGCCAGTACTGTACACTCCTTTAGAAAACGTGCCCCCTTGGGCCTTTAAAATGGTTCTTTTTACTCTTTGTAAGTGTTCTTACAGAGAAAAAAATAATCCAGTAGTTCTGGAATGGACTTTCAACTCTATCCTTACATAGCTGTGTGACCTTGGCCTCAGTTTCCCCATCTTTGAAATGGGGAGATTGGGTTTTATGGAATCTTGGATCCTTCTATTTGGTGACTGGCTCTCCAAATTGCTTTAAGCCTCAGGGTGGAAATCCCCCCAAGCCCGGGTGTTTGTTGCTGACCAGCAGGAGCCGGAAAGGAGGGGGCTGAATCCCGGAGCACACAATCTCCACGGGAAGGGAGAGGGCGCTCCAATGACGGTTCTCCTTGTCCACCAGGAATAAGCTCCAGGAGAAAGGGCCCCAGGGAGTCTAGTGTTAGAGATGACCCCTTCCCCAGGTGTGGTCTCATCACCCCCTTCTTCAATCCTACCACCTTGCCAGAAGGACCACCACTACAGGGTCAAGACCATGCTGACCCTTGGAGGTCGGAACCCTGAGTGCTCATCCTGGCTCTTTTGTGAAACTTGGGCACGTCCAGGGCCTCCTCCCATGGACATGCAATTTGTGCACTGCACAAAGGCTCCTGGTCAGGGGGTCAAGGTGGGCTGTGACTCTGCTCCCGACCCCACGTCTGGCCAGAACAAGTGACATCATTTTGTACTTCACCCACCCAGAAGGGGCACCCGTTTCTAAATTGTCAGCCTGGAGCGGGGCGGGGGGTGGGGGTGGGCACCTTTTGTCAATTTGCATAAAGGTACCTTTTGTGCTAGGTCCTATTTGAGAGCCAGTTTCCCCATTTAAAAATTAAGGGTGTTGGGACTTCCCTGGTGGCGCAGTGGTTAAGAATCTGCCTGCCAATGCAGGGGACACGGGTTCGAGCCCTGGCCCTGGAAGATCCCACATGCTGCGGAGCAACTAAGCCCATGCGCCACAACTACTGAGCCTGTGTTATAGAGCCTGAGAGCCACAACTACTGAAGCCCACCTGCCTAAAGCCCGTGTTCCGCAACAGGAGAAGCCACCGCAATGAGAAGCCCACACACCACAACGAAGAGTAGCCCCCGCTGCCAGAACTAGAAAAAGCCCGCACGCAACAACAAAGGCCCAACGCAGCCAAAAATAAATAAATTTATTAAAAAAAAAAATTAAGGGTGTTGCATCCACCCCTCACCTCACATGAGTCCCTCTATCAGGCCCTGAGCTGACTCCCAGGGCTGCTAAGAGAGAATAGAGTGATGGTTAAGAGCATCAGCTTTAGAGCTGGGCACGCCAGGTTCAAGTCCTGCCTCTGTCCCTGGTCCTTGCTGAGCTAGGGGCAAATTACTTAACCTTTCTGTTTATTTCCATTTCTTCAGTTTAACTGCGAGTTGGCTGTGTACCTGACACTGGGCTAACACTGAAGACTGGATGGCAAATGAAATTGATTTAGTCTCTGCCCTCCCAGTGCTTTTAGGTCTTTGAGCAAAACATGAATTTGTCCAAGGTCATAAAACTACGCAGTGGTCGATCTGGGACTCAAACCCAAATCCTTCTGAATTGGAACCTATGTAATTATTCATCCTCCTTCTCTGCCTCCACAGCCTGGGTCATATCCTTGCTGCGATCATCTAAGAAGGAATGTGAGGGAAATGCTTTAAATATCTCGGCGGTGGTGATGGGGAGGTGATTGTTATAATTATCCCTTGTGTGTGTGTTTGAGACAAAGGACACTGCCCGCTCCCCTCTGTCTCCACCACAGCAGAGCCCAGCCCACCTGCTAAGCATTTTGCAGGAGCTGTTGATGACAGCTTGTCTGGCATCCTGACACCGGACAATCAATAGAGCTGAAAGGTGCCTCAGGCCAAGGGCAATTGAATCCCAACCTCTTAGTGGCATTAAATAAAGCAATATTTATTTTGCTTTTGGTGCAAATATACTTAATCCAATGCAGCTCATTGATAATGCTGAAAAACTGCTGCGTTTGAGGGACGATTGCATGTGTGCCCCATACATCTCCACTTGTCAACGCCACCCTTCCAGGAGCACACAGCCCTGCCGTGCTCAGGACAAGACTGACCTGGAGGCAGCAAACTGCCTTTTTCTCTACCCTTTAGAGGATATGAAAAGGAAATCACAAGGAGGGGAGTTAAAATCATTGCTCTCATTCCAGTTGCCATTATTGCAACGGGAATGAGGCACAATGCCCTTCACAAGATGGAGCTATTTATTTGCCATTTAAATAATGTTCTCTGGAACCATGTATCCCTGCCATTGGGCAGAAGAGAAGGAGAGAAATACTGGAAGAGCAGACAGAGGAGTAGCCTAGCAACTGGATCACATAGCCTCCTTGATGGCTGGGGGGACCCCAAAGGGTCACTGGGTTCAGTAAGACCTGGGTTTGAATCCCAGCTCTATATTCTAGTAGCTGTCAAGTGACCTTCTCAAAGTCATATCTCTCTTGGATTTTATTTGCTCATTTATAAAATGGGGATAAATACTACCTACCTCACTTGGCTATTGTGAGAGTGTCTAGCATGTAACAAGTGCTTAAATACTTTTCAAAATATGTCTTCAAGTAATTATCTAAACCTTGTTTACAAACCTTCAGGGTATTTGTTCATGCACTTGTGCATCTATTCAATAATCTATTTATTCAATAGATATATTGAACCTTCTCAGCACCTCAGTCTATAGTAGGGAAGTTGGAGTGGAGGTAGGCAAGATGACACAGACATATTCCCTGGCCTCATTGGGCTCACAGTTTGGAAGAAGAAAGAAAAGATACTCAAGAGTATCTCCAACTCAAGAGGAAGAAGTTATATATAAACTTGACTTTCATAAATTTGGATTTTCTAGAATGGTCCTAATGTCAAATATTCAAGATTCTTGGTGCCATAGATAGCCCCACTCATGTCAGAACATGGGTCCTGATTTTGAGCTCACGCAGAAATTTTACCTTGAAAATAAATAGCAGAATAGTAGAGGACCAAGGAGACACAGGCCCAGAGCAGAGACCCCAGATTTCATACTAAGGGACCCTAAAGTGGCAACCATAGGGGTGAGAGCCGGGCATCTGGAGGTCATCTTGTCCATTCCCCTGTCTTTAGGCAGCTGAAACAACTGAAGAGTAAGAACCTGCACCAGCAGTGCCTTCCCAGTGCCTATAGCCCAGGGAAGGACACAGCACAAAACACAAGCATAACACTGTTAGAAATACATAGAATTTCCAAGCTCTCTACTTCCCTCACTTCGCACATACCATGAACTCTGCCTGGCATGCTCTCTCATGTCTTGACTTTGGCAAACTCCCATCTTCTCTTCAAAGCTCTGAGCAATGTGAGAGCTCCTAGAGGCAAGGACTGGGTCTGATGCAAATCTCAAATGTTGGAAAATGCATGTAATTAATGTTAAGATATTGGTAACCCTTAACTATTTGGCATTTCTTTTAAAAACTGTATCAATCCTTTTTCTAGAATATTTTGTTCTCCTTGTATTTCAACTTCACTTTATTCAAAACGTATGCTTCCTCCAAGTCCCTAACATTGGAGGTAAAGTCCAATTATTGATGCTTTTGAATCACTTAATGAGAGAGCTGGAAGAGTCCTCCATGAGTGAAGTATAACACCCTCGTTTTACAGAGAAGAGCATGGAGCCCAGGGGAGGGAGGTGACTTTCCCAAGATGATATAGATATTAGAGGTGAGACCTGTCCCCCAGCCCCTAGCCAGGGCTCCTGCAACTTTACTAAGACGTTTTCTTCAATAAATAGCACTCTTTCTACTGATAGACTGGTTGCCAATACAAGCAGTCTTTAAAAATCATCTCAGAAAAACCCAGCACAGGTACTACTGATTTCAGAGTTCCGCAAATGCTTTAGCTTCTGAAGAGCTCCAGGATTCTTGGGGATTGAGCTGTCTTTGAATCACCAGCCATACTCTGCTTTCATCTGTAGGCTGGATCAAGGAGTGGATCTTTCAGGATCTCTCACCAATAACACTTTTCCTTCAGTTTCAAATCTCACTTTTTTGAATCAGAGAGGCTTCCTGGAAGCAGTATGGCCAGGTGTGAAGACCATGGAGCCCAGGGCCAGGACACCTGGATTCCAGTCTGGACCCTGTGGAGTACAGGTTAGGCGACCTTGGAGGAATGGCTTACCTTCCCCTCTCTGGTCCTCAATGCTCCCACTTGAAAAACGCAATCCACCTGTGTGGCTGGATGGTTGTGAGAACTGTATCATATGAGATAGGAAAATGCTTGGGAAAGAATGAAATGTTCATTCAACAACTAAGTCTTTAATGTCTACTGTAGTCCAGGCTCTTTGTCAGGCACAGGAGTACAAACACAAATAAGACATCATCCTTGCACTTGAGGAATTCATGGTCCAGTGGGGAAGACAGACTCAATAATTACTGTATCTTGTGCTGTAGCCACTCCGATGTGGGAGCAGTGGATGCCAGGAGCAGAGGAAAAGCACCCATCCCACATTTGCGGAGAGTAAGTCAGCAAGCCTTCCTGGAGTAGAAGATATTTAGGTTTAGACAATTTCAACGATACCACAGTCACCACCACTGCCACTGTCCTCACTGGCTACCATTTATTCAATATTCATTCTGTCTGAGGATTCTGCTGGGCCATTTACAGACACTAGTTCATGTACGCAATCCAGAAGGTCGAGGATGTTATCCTCATTTTACATATGATAAAACGGAAGCCCAGAGGGGTTTTAAAAAAAGAAATTTTAAAAAGGTCACATAGCTGGTAAGGAGTACAGCCAAAACTTAAGCCTAACTGACTCCCAAAGCTTCTGGCGTTCCCAACGTAGCCTCATTGCTCTGTGTGACTCCGTGGGGAAAGACTGAGACTGATGGGTGAAGTCACCAGAAGACAAATTTCAGCTAAAGAGAAGGAAGACTTTCTTAACAGAGCTGTCCAAGAATGGGATAAGCTGCCTGGGGAGGTGGTGAGTACCAGGTCCTGGAGGTGTCATGGAACAGCCTGGTGACTTGGCCAAGACTTTGTTGAGGACATTCTTGTTTGGAAGAGGGAGAGGTAGGTAAGCTAACCATCTCAAAGGATACAGTTTATGATTAAGTCCTGTCATCAACGACAATGTTCCCTTCCAAATTTTTAGATGCTCAGTGCGGGCTGGAAGAGCTCTCTGGGAACAGCACCCAGACCAATGGTTTTGTCTCCTTGGTAACCAGCCATTGGGAAGTGGGCAATATAGGGGCCTGCTGGAATTTTCTATAAATTAGCCCACAGAGCCATATGGTTAGGGATGCTCTCAGTTAAAGAAACAGGAACTGACTCCGCCACTTAAGCAAAAATGGAATTTATAGGAAGGGGCTTACAGAACGAAGCAGAAGCTGGAAGACCAGACTTGGAAAACAACTAATTAACAGAGTAGCTCTGGAGGGCAGAAAAATTGGCTGTTGGCAGGAATAATCTATCTCTCTTCCACGGTAGCACTGCTGTATGACCCAACTCCCAGCGTGGCATCACCTAGTCCAAATTTAAGTGCTGGACAGAAGTAGCTGTTGCCTGAGTCTGGGTTTCCTGCCGCTGCCCTGGACGCCAAGTCATTGGGCCCATCTCTCTTCTGGGGTAAGAGAAAAGGCACCGCCACCACGTCATCATCTTTTAATGATGGAGGAACGAACTCTCCCTAATGCTGCCCCATCTAATCACAGAGTTAGATGCTAGGAATTCCCCAAAGAAAATGGGCAAATGCCTACTACATTAAGAGCGAACAGAGCATGGATGTGAGCTCAGATCTGCCTGATTTCCAGACTGGGGAGAAAGCCAGGAGGTCATCCCTGACCACTGCTGTCTGCTGCCCACTCCAGCCCCTGATGGACCACAGACCGATTAGTCTGTGCCACTTCTATAGCATGTAGCACAAAACAATGATAAAGTACAAGGAAACAACAACATAACATTTTTGATCTGCTATTATGTGCCAGAACCTGTGCTAACTTAAGTTTGTCCTCACTTAATCCTCGTAACATGGTCCTGGATTATAAATGTACGTAAGCCTGTGAGCAGATCTTCTTTCTCCTGTTAGACTATGTTTCTTGTGAGCACGGAATGTCAGACTGCTTGTAAACCGATCCTGACATCACCCCTTCTCTCAAGCAAGTTGTTTATAACCCTCTGTGCTTCAGTTTCCACATCTGCAAAATGGGACTAATAACAGTACCTCCCTCATAAGGTTGACATAGATAAAGTATTTCACACTTAGTAAAGTACTTAATTCTTGGGACAAAGTAATGTCTGCTGACTGTGACCCCTTGACTGTGGTGATGATGCTGTTGTAACCTGCATATGACTGTTTCTGTCCCCACTCCGCCATCAGTGAGAAGCCAACACCAACCCCCAATTCATCTAAGTATAGCAGTGCAAAGACGAAACAGTGAACCTCCATGCCGGCCACTCGAGGCCCTTACGTTTCCCTTCCCACTCCCTTTACAGCTCACCATCACCACCTCTTCCCTACATACATACATAGTACTCTGTGATTCAGTCAAATCAAACTGTCCACCATTCCCCCAATAGCCGGGGTGGCTTCACAGTTCCCTTCTTTGCTTACACTTTTCCTTCTGCCCCCAACACCTGGAAAAATTCTATTCATTCAGCAAGACCCAACTCAAATGGTTTTTCCTCAGTGAAGCCTTTCCCTATGTGTCCCCACGAAACACTAGTTATTCTCCCACAGGGTTCCCAGCCAGCTTACTTTAAGTGATGGGGAAAAGTATTATTATTTACTCCCCAGCAACACCCCAACCACCTTGAAGGAGGGGTCCTCAGGAGAATCCTTTATTTTTCTGAGTAAGATGAGCAGTGGGGATGTAAATGTAACAAGCTGAGAGGGGGTTGAGTTTTATTACTTAAGGAAATAGAGGGGTTGGGAAAATAAGTAGGGATGGGTAAAATAGTAAAATAAGATGGGATGGAAGGGGTAGAAAAGAAAAGGGGGACAATTTGGGCCAAGAAGGGGGGAACAATTTGGCAAAAAGTTCATCAGTTTTGAATCTGGTTAAAAATCTGTGAAGAGCAGAATTTTATCCTATAGGTGATGGAGAATCATAGATGAATCTTTTTTTTTTTTTTTTTTTTTTTTTTGCGGTACGCGGGCCTCTCACTGTTGTGGCCTCTCCCCTTGCGGAGCACAGGCTCCGGACGCACAGGCTCAGCGGCCATGGCTCACGGGCCCAGCCGCTCCACGGCATGTGGGATCCTCCTGGACCGGGGCACGAACCCGTGTCCTCTGCATTGGCAGGCGGACTCTCAACCACTGCGCCACCAGGGAAGCCCCCATAGCTGAATCTTGATCAAGAAGGCAAGATTGTCAGATCTGTATGGGAGACATTCTGGGGACAGGAAGAGGATGGATGCGGTGGTTTGAGTTGTGCGCAAGAACAGGGTTTCTGAAGTTGTCCCTCAGCCTGGGCTGGCCTGGAGAAAGCCTAGTGTGCAGAGGCCCAGCAGAGGGAAGCGGGGGCCTAGAGACCTGGGGGTGGTGCATCTTTCCAAGGACAAGCAAGGCTTTGAGTCGATCTGGAGGAAAAAAGGGAAGGAAGAGGGATAGGAGGAGACCAGAGGTCACGGTCCCACTTGCCCTGGTGAAGTAATTAATGTGCCCATGGGAAATTGTGGAGAAGGTGGGAAGGGTAGCCCTCACTGAGCAGGTGACCTGTGAGCAAAGACTGGCACTAAGTGAGAACGAATCACTCAGCTACCTGGAGGAAGAGGCTTCCAGGCAGAGGGGACAGCCTGTACGAGAGCCCCTGGGCTGGAAGCACTCAGTTTGTTGGAGGAACAGTAAGAGGCCAGAACCTGGCACAGAAGAAGCAGGAGTGACCGTGTTAGGAGCTGAAGTGAGAGAAGATAACGGGTGGACCACATGGGCACTTGTAGCTGGTGGTAAGGACTTTGGTTCTTACTCTGCATCTAGCAGAGAACCATTTGAGCAGAGAAGGGACACCATCAGACTTATGTTTTAATAGGATCACCCTGGGTGTTGTGTGGAAAAGGGGGAGGGTATGTAGGGTGAGAGGTGGGGTAGGATGATGCGAGGGTAGAAACAAGACCAGGTAAGAGATTATTACAGTACTCCGGACCTTGGTCCAAGCTCAAGGTGATAGCCGTGGAGGTGATAAAAAGTGCTGGGTTCTGAGTATATTTTGAAGGTAGACACAATGGATTGGCTGTGGGTGTGAGACAGAGAGGAACAGTGGGGAAAGCGATGGTTTAGGCCTGAGACTTCCTTCTGGCACTGTATTGGAGATGCGCATGCGTCTGTGGTCTCATGGACACTGAAGTGAGACTGCTCCGCAGAAATATGTTTGAACCTCTCCGTGACTCAGTTTCTTCTTCCGTAAAGGAGGAATTATAATAATAGTGACCTCATAGGGTTGTTGAAAGTGACTGAATTAACACGTGTTAAATGCTCAGCACTGTCTCTGGCAAAAAACAAACAAACAAACACGTGCTAGGTAAGTGACATAATGACTGCTCCTGTACTGACTCTGACTTTGGGTACTGCCTAGGTGCTCTCTGATGGGGTTCGACCTGAACCGTCACTGGCTGGATCCCTCTCCATGGGCCCACCCCACCCTGCATGGGGTGAAACAGCTCATCATTCAGATGTACAACGACCCAGTGAGTAACTGAACCCCCTCAGCAGCTGCTGGTCTTATGGCTTGATCTGGGAAAGGGCAGTGTTGTACTGGGAAAGCCCACTAGGACCTGCAAAGTAGGAATTCAGGGTCAAAACCCGGGAGGGACTAGGCCTGCTGGTCTCTTCTCTGACTTGGACAAGTGCCTCCCCACCCCTCATGAATACTGGCTTCAGTTGTGGAGATCTCGTGGGGTGGAGGAAATATACCAGAGCACATTTATCAGGGCTCTTGGGTTACAAGCGAAAGAAATACAACTTGAACCAGTTTACACAGAATAGAGAAGTTTTTAGAAGAGTCCCAGAGCCTCATATACAGTTGAAGACTGTAGCCTGGCCCCCTGAATCTCTAGGGAGCTTGTGTCAACTGTCACATCCGGTGGTTCCCCCACTAGAGAGTGACTCACTCTCATATTCTAGTTCCAGTTCCAAGAGGGACTGGAGTTCCTCTGGGCAGGAACTGGAGGACCTGGCCACCTCTGGGCAGGGCAACTGTGGCCCAAGAGGCAAGGGTATGTAAGGACAGGACAGCCTCGCTGGAATCATGTAGTTGACCTTGGGGTGTGTGATGGTAGTGATGAATCTGCTCCTAGAGAAGAGGGCCTGCTATTCCAGAAAGAAGGGGAATGGGATGTCCACACTGAGTTTGCTCACAGGGATATGACTTTGTGAGAAATAGGAGAAGACATTGGGGTTTCATAGCTTAGAGAAGAAAGGAGGCCGACCACCATCATTCTGTCTGAAGAGCTGTGAAGGAGGATAGTCAGACATCTTCCAGGGGAGGCCAAAGCAAGAGGTAAGGTCGATAGAGAAATAAAACTCCTTAACCATTAGAGCTGCCTGAGGACGGAGTGGGTGTGTGACCTGTGGACTTGGCCTTACTAAAAGTGTTCAACTTGAAGCTAAATGACACTGTCAGAAATAGTGCACGGAGGAGACTCAATTGTTTGGAAGACATTATAGTGCGACTACGTCTGAGTGAGTCTCTTCCAACATTGATTGTAAGGTCGGATCTTAACAGACGGCACCGCGAAACAGAGGAAAGCTTCAAGTGAGCTTCATGAGGGAGCGCTCCCGGGCGAGGTTCACTGGTCCGAGAGAAAGGGACCAGAGAAGTCGCCCCTGGGTGAGGGTCGGGCAAGATTTTATAGGGGAAGAAGGGAAAGGGGTGTGGTGAATCTGGGAGGGCGCAGGGTATTCCTTATTTGGTGGTCTTTTCGGGTATCCTGGGGGACCGTTAGTCCCGCCCCTCGAAAGGCGGGAAGGCTGGGCTGGGTTCAAAGTCCCCAGGTCAGTTCCTGGAACTGGGTGGTCCGGAATGTCTCCAGGGCAGTTTCTGGAACTGGGTGGTCCGGAGAATTTCGGTCTGATGCAACCTGTGAATCTGATTGTGTTCCCCTGCCTCGGGCCAGTTGGCCTTACATTGATGATTGTGATTTATGACCCCTTGACTGCCATCAGGTGAGAGACAGTGATTGCTAAGACAGCAAAGGTCCCAGAGTTGGGGTATTTCAATGATGCACCCGTGTACCTCATTCTACTCACTCTCTTTGAAGATACCAACAAGAATACCCTAAATTAAGGAGCAGTATGTATTGACCAGGCAGAATTGTGTACATAAAAACAAATGTATATATTAGAGCAAAGGATTAATGAAAAAGTAAGAAAGACCTTAGGTGCAAAGTAGTTAACTCCACTGCCATTTTTATCTTCCTCTGTGATCTTTGCTTCCCTAGGTCTTTTCATAACCCACTTGCTGTCAGGGCTTACGTAGCCATAGCTTTAGTATATCTGCTTCCTTCTCCAATTCATCCCTCCTTGTCTACAAAAGAAGGTGTTAGCTATACTCTCCAAACCCCGTTATTACCCTGAACTTTTGATCCATCCTGACCACCTTTCCTGGCAGAGAAATGCTGCTTCTGAATTGCTCAGGAGGTGTCTGTTGTCAGCTGGGTTCCATCCCCCAGACCTCGGTGTTAACTGTAGTTTCCCTGATAGAATCATGATACCTCCTTCTTCTGCCACCTTCTTATTAAAAGAGGACAGACAGCCCCTACCTTTTTTTCTGATCTGGCTGATAATAGCTATTCAATAACTCTTTGTTGAGTTGCATTGGATTGAACATGGCAAATCCTGTTATGCCCACTGTAATATGGTTTATAGATATTAAAGAGCTATTCACAGAGGGGACAGCGAGGCATGATCAAAGAAAAGACACGAGGCAGGAGAAGTGACAGAGTGGGGGCCTCAGAAAAAAAGTGGTGTTTTAGGTGAATCCCCGAGGAGAGAACTGGGGGAGGAACAGAAGGGAGGGCGTCAAGTTTGCTAAAGAGAAGAGGCATCAGCCTGCCGTTGCCATCATCAATCTGAAGGCATTGATTTGCTCCCAGGCAACTGGGCACTCGATCCTGTGACAGAATACAGATCAGGCAAGACCGAGCTTCAGAGGGATTAGGATATCTTTGTGCTATGACCAGATGGATCATCACCTGGTTGGACCTTGGTAAACACACTAGGATGCTGAGCGAGTTGTGGGAGCTGCCTTCTTCCCGAAAGCCCACTCCTTTACGCCCCAAGCAAGGATGTAGAGCACTAACATCAGAGCCAAGCTGACCTGGACCAGGACCCTGGATCCCTCCGTCTCTTCCTCTCTTCCCCGCCCCCCTGCCCAGAATCTTACTCCATTCTTTCCTTCCTTTTTCCACAAATATTTATCAAGTAGTTTCTAACTACCAGGCATTGTAGTCATAATAGTGAACAAAACCCTAACTCTTACAATCTAGTGGGAGAATAAGCATTAAACAAGTAAATACTGATAAATATAGATTTACAAATTGCGTCAAGGGTTACCAAAAGAATGTACAAAGTGTGATCTGTAGAAAGGATGGTTGAAAGTTTCGGCTTGCCCAGGGCAGTTCTGGTTTATACCCATTGTCCTGGAGTATTTGTTAATGGTACGTACTTCCACTCTTAAAAGCGTCCCTGTTTGGATGACAAATTACACTATCTCTCTACCTAAAAACTCTGTGAGGGACTTTCCTGGTGGTCCGGTGGGTAAGACTCCGTTCTCCCAGTGCAGGGGGCTCGGGTTTGATCCCTGGTCAGGGAACTAGATCCCACGTGCATGCCACAACTAAGAGTTCTCATGCTGAAACTAAGAAGCCTGCATGCTGCAACTAAGAGTTTGCATGCCACAACTAAAGATCCCACAGGCTGCAACAAAGATCCCATGTGCCGCAACTAAGACCTGGTGCAGCCAAAATAAATAATTTTTTTTTTTTTTAAAGGAAGAAACATCAGAGGTGTTTAAAAAAAAGCTATGTGAAAGCACCTAACACAATACCGGGTGTGTACCAGATCCTCAACAAACATTATTTGTATCCCATTCAAATTCACATTTAACTTCGAGAGTCAATGTGCCCAGATGTAAACACCGCAGTGCCCCAGGCATCTGCCCTAATAGCGTTTCTACCCTGGACCTTCACCATCACAGACATCATCAGAATCGCTCAACCCCAGAGCTATCTAAACTGCCAGGACAGCTTCTGACCTTGTTTCTAAATGCCCACAGCCTCACACCTTCCATCCTGGTGGCCTTCTGCATACAGGATCAGCAGGCAGAGAATCAGAAAGACCCTTGCTGATGGGCAGGGTCTATATCTGTGAGCATTGGTGTGTGTGTGTGTGTGTGTGCGCGCGCGCCCGCGCGCGTGCGTGCTTGCATCCCCAGGGGGACCCAAGGAAGTTTTTTCAAGGGATTTGGACTGGACCTTTAGGAATGGGAAATATTTTATCAGGTGGCTATGGGTTAGGGATGAGGGAGGTGACAGGGAAAGGGGAGAGGGCTTTCCAGGGCAAGCTGAGCCACAGAATGCAGGTGGGAGAGCTCAGCTGCTGGGGTGGGTATGCAGCATATCCAACAGGGCAGCTGTGAGGAAGCTCATGGGCAAGGAATGTGGCTTCTTCCTGTGGTCCAATGCTCTCTTCTCATTAAAATCAAAGTCTTAGGCCCTTTTTTAATCTGATTTTTAATTGAAGTATAATAACTGTAAAAACAATTAAGGCAGTGGAACAAAGCGCTGCTTGTCGGGAATGTTGTGGCGCACAAGCTCTCTCAATCTTGAGAATCAGTACCATCACTGAAGAGTCATCGAAACCACTTGGGCGAGGGAGAGAGATGGATGAGTCAATAGTACTTCAGTCCATTCGGGCCCCCAATCTAGAAACCCTAGAGACGTCCTAAAATTTAAATCCACCTGAGGCTCTCTCCCCTGCTTAAAACCTTCCAGTGACTCCCCATTATTTGTGGGATAAAGGCCAACGTCCCTGACATGCTATTCAAGGACGTGTCCTATGTGTATCCAGGGCGGAGCGCAGAACACGGCACCAGAGAGAATATGATGTTGAATGATAGATGCTTTACAAAGTGACTAGGTCCGCAACGTGGAGACGAAGCGGAAGAAGAGTGCCCGATAGGCGCTGATGGCAGGGGTGCAGGTGAGAGACGATGAGACCCGAACTTGAGCGTGGCCAGGGCTGCTCAAGAAGGATGCCCAGGAAGGGACATGGGAGGTGAATGCGTCCCCTCCTGCCCTCTCCTCGGCCCCCTGAGTCCCTCAGAGCCCAGGGCTGCTTTGTGGAGAAGTCTCTATGCTCTGGGGTGATTCCCTGCCTTCTCCTAGAGGAGAAAGGCCTGTGTTGCTATAACAACTTGGCTGCAGCTCTTTTAGACAGATCCGTTTCCTTAAATCATTTAAGGAAAATTAGCTGCCATAACAACACGGAGCAGTTTTTCAAACAGAGCAGCACAGGGCTGGGTTTTTTTTTCCTTGCTTGCCTCCTGTAATCCTCAAGATAAGCTGCTCTCTTTCTGTCAGATAAATAAATAAATTATCACGTTTACGTGCAGAGTGAGCGACACGGTTGGATAACACGTGCAGGACAAACACTCATTCACACACACACAACATAGAAATATGCAGAAAATGCACATGTTCACATACATAAATCAGAAACTATTTTTATGTAAACATGGTAAATAAGAGATAGACACAGACAAGTATATGGTTCTACACAGTCACACGAAGGAGAGGTACACAAATGTACAGACAGCACAGTTTCACAGTCAGTTAAAAAAGAAGGAAATGGCCCATGAGGTCTGTTCTTAGGGTGAACAGAGGTTTCTCTGGTCACCAGACCAGAAGGCTCTGAGATGGTGACTCTCACTAGAATCCGCAGGCCACCTGCATGTTAGTACCTGACAGTCTGGCGGGAGAACCCTGCCGGTGGAAGGGTAAGTTCACCTGGGCAAGGACGGGCGTACCGGGGAGAAGGTTGGAGGTGTCCCATCTGCATCCCACACACACACACTTAGGAGGGAACCAGGAGAGCAAGAGGCACAGCCACGGCATCTGGGGCGGGATAATTCTTTGCCCCCATGGCAGGATGTTTATCCGTCCCTAGGAGCAGACTGTGCCAGCCCAGGTGAAAACCACATCCCCGGGGCGTTTGCAAGCTATCTCACCAAGGCCTCAGGAACTTTGGAATCTGGACAATGGGTTCCCAGATTTTTGTTTCATCCCCACATCTATGACTTTATTATGCCAGAGGTCCCCTGCAGGGAGAAGCTGGAACTATGTGGGCTGATCTTTGTGGCAGCAAGAGGGCCTTGCGGGGAATGTAACTCCCCCATCAGAGTGGCTGAACCATGGATTTGCTTGGTGCTCTTAGGCGAGTCTCTTCCCCTCTCTGAGCCTTCATTTCCCCCCATCTATACACTGTAGGGGTTGAAGGATGATCTCCACAGGGCCCTTCTGTCTCCAAGTCTGTGTCATCTTGGAGTTGTTTCTTGGTTATGTACGCTCCACTGCTGTGCAGGATTTCACGCCAAGGCACAAAAGTCCTGGCTGCTGCAGGGAAGCACAGGAAGCATTCCCGGAGTGAATGCCTGTGCAGGTGCCCAGCACATGGCAGAAGCTCCATCAATGTCAGTTTCCTGAGCCTCGGTGTGCCCATCTGCTAAAGGGAAGAACAGTCCCTGACCTGCTTAGCTCGCAAGCTGGAGAGAGACACCCCATTATATGAACATGAAGCGTTTTGTAAAGGTGAGGAGGGATTATTGCCGTGGGGCAGCATGGAGAGGAATTCCCTGCGGAAATGTCCAGACTGCCCCGGCTGCTAAAGGTTTCAAGAGGAGTAGGTGCAATGCTCTCACACCACTGCCATAGGCCACACACGTGGGTCTACTCCAGTGCTTTCTTCCACTCCTAGCAGCAGGGCCCAGGAAATCAGTAAACAGCCACCAGGGGAAAGGTTGAATATGGAAGTGAAGGCTGGAAGTAAATGTGGTATTGTAGAGGGGGCTCTGAGTTCATGCAGTTTTTACAGATTTTCCTACAACAGTTTGAGATGGTTTATGAAACTTTAAAGAATTTTAAGAGAAATCATTACTTTTCTAAAGGGTAACTTCCCCCTATCATAAAAGGTGTCGTTTTTCTACCTCTCTAGATTATAGCTTGGACTGTGGCAGTGAGCAGGGTGGATAGATGGAGCTCTCATGTCAGAGCAATATTCCTGTCAAGCTGGTTGTTTCCTCCAATTTCTCTAACATCTTTCCATGAAAGATTCTGGATGCCTCTCACCAACTAACTAGATACATATTGTTTCAACTGCATGGGGACCAGCAAAGCTTCTAGAAGTTTCCCTCTGAGTCAGGTCAGTTAAGCTCTCTGTGTCCTATTTTCCCTATCTGTAAATTGGGATCAACAACGCCCATCTCATGAGATTTCTCTCGGGATAAGATAATATGCACATAAATAACACTCAGTAGTAGGTATATTAAAAATGGAGCTATTGAGATTTTATGCATTTCGTCATTACAGCACTTACCTCACTGTCCCCAACCCCACCTCCAGCTCCTATAGCCCACCACAGACTGTGATCCCACCAAGGCCCTGAACTTCACCTTGGTCACTTCTGTATCCCTAACACCCAACGCAGGGAGGGCACAGGCCTGCCATGAATGCGTGTTGGGAGAGAGAGAGGAGAGACAGGCGGGTAAGAAGAAATCCACTCATCAGAACCTGGAATGAGCATCTGCACAGTGTTCTGAAAAATGTGTGGGAATCTGATGAATACAGAGGCATGGACATATATACACTACCAAACGTAAGGTAGATAGCTAGTGGGAAGCAGCCGCATAGCACAGGGATATCAGCTCGGTGCTTTGTGACCGCCTGGAGGGGTGGGATAGGGAGGGTGGGAGGGAGGGAGATGCAAGAGGGAAGAGATATGGGAACATATGTATATGTATAACTGATTCACTTTGTTGTAAAGCAGAAACTAACACACCATTGTAAAGCAATTATACCACAATAAAGATGTTAAAAAAAAAAAAGAGAGAGAAGGAAAAGTATTCAAGTCAGGAGACACGCTTAGCCACTCTCAAAATCCCCCTTCTTCAGAACCCACCTCCAGCCCTACCGCTTCTAAGATTTCCCTGAACACTTTGGCCCAAAGTCTATTGATAGACTTTGCTTCTGTCTCCTAGTGGTTTAGCCCATCAACATTTATAGAGTGTATTTCATGGGCTTGGCACCATAGAAGCATCTCCTCTGACTATAGGTTCCATTTTCTCAGCTAAATTGCAAACCCCTCCAGTGCAAAGGATCTGCCTTCCCCTCCCTGCTGCCCTGGGCAGGGCTGGCTACTAGCTGGCAGCTCAATGAGGGCCTCTTGAGCATTGACTGAAATGCAGTTCTCAGGAAGGGTAGCTGTTTGGATGTCTGTAGGCAGTCCGCAGAGCTGGGCACACCTCCCGGTTAAAGCGCACATCACGCTGTGTTTTAGTGATAGCTTCCCTGCCTCCTTTATGCTGAGCTTCTCAAGGGTAGAAGCTCCATCTTTTCCAGCGTGCCTCTCCATCACCTGGCAGGGTCCCACGCTTGGTAGGTCCTCAAGGATGGTTTGGGGACATCTTGGCAGCTCCCTCATCTGACCCATTGCCCCTTATCAATATAGCACAGGAACATCCCAGAGAAATCGACCTCCGCAACTTTCTCACCGTGCTGCATTTCCATGGACTCATCTTCGTTCCTTCATTTTTTGCCCCTGCTAATCCCTTGTCATAAAATGCTCTCACATATGGAATCTTCTCAAGCTTACAAATTTGAAAATTCCAGAATGTTAGAATCCAGCCATGAGGATCTCCGTCACAAATCTGAAAATTCTAAAATTCTTCTCCTCACCCCTCTCTGCTGCCCGTATCTGTTCCACTTACCCTGGTTTCTAGGTTAGACCAAGCGTGCTTCCCCATTTTTCCTATCCCATGAGCACCCAATTATCCAGGCCACAGTGAGTTAAAAAGAGGTCTCTGTGGACAGCCTGAGAATAATCTGGGAGTAACCTCTTTACACTTACCCAAACACTCCAGCTTAACTCCAGGTCATCTCTTCCAGGAACTTTTCCAATTCACCTACCGCACCCATTTCTCACCCCTCCAGCAAACTCCTCCCCTTCTCCTTTCCAGGCCCCGGGACCGAGAGCATTGGGATCTGCACACAGCCTGCCACCGCATTAGAGGCTCAACTGAGCTGGCCTATGACAGACTACAGGTTACATTTTAGGGTGTTTTGTGTTCAATGTGTGTGGAACTTTTCCAAGAGTTATTTTTGGTTGTTACTGTTGGGAGACTCCTGAGCTAAGGATGAATTCACGCTGGTACATCAAGTAGCATATTGCATTTCAGAAATCGGCCTTAGCCATGGGAAATCAAGTAAGTCAGATGCCTAATTAGTCCACCATTTACCGTGCTGGAGAGAGCTGAATTCTGATGAAAGGGACCAGACTAAGCACTGTGTCCAGCAAGAAATGAACTGTCTAACCTTTCATCCAGAAATTGCCCCATCCTCCTGAAGTACTAATGCCCACCTCCCAAGCCTTGTACTGGCCCCAGGTGTCTGGCTGTGAGAAGTCTTATCAGCCTGGACACAACTTGACCTTCTGTCCAATGAGCTTTGATGCTCTCCCACTCAGCAAGCCATTCCAGGCTCCTATTTCTTGCTTTTACTACAAAGCTAGTAAAGTGTATACAAAAGAGTAACTTCCCTATAGCCTTCAATAGCCTTCAAAAGGGAAAAATCATTCATTTATCCATTCAACACACATTTTCTGAGCCCAAGCCCTGTATACTGGAGTACAAAGGCAAATAAGACACAGTCCCTCCCCTCAAGGAGCTGTTGATCCAGAATAGAGCAGTGGATTTCCAGCTGCTTTTAGAAAAATTGCAAGAGGTCCGAGGACCCCCTCACATGGGGCTCCTCTCCATTTTAACCAGAAAGGTATAATTTTGTGGCTAAGAGCTCAGGCTCAGGCCCAGGTTTAAATCTTATTTCAACATTCAATGGCTTTGCTACTTTGGGCAGGTCTCTTAACCTTTTTAAGCTTCAGTTTTCCTTGTTTGTAAGAAGCTGTTGTGAGGATTAACTGAAGTGATCCATGTGTCCTGCTTCAGGCACTGTACAGTCACTGTGCCAGGCACATCTATTCTCAAAAGAGTTTAACTATTATTAGTATAAAATATGTGTTTGAATAAAGGATTCCAAGGCCATAGAAAGTCTGCAAACCCCTGGTCTAGCATTCCAGACTCAGTAAACCAGTGATGGCACGACAGGGTGGGAAGTGTTACGATAGACAAGGGATCTGGGTACCATGTGGGAAAAGCAGGTCATCCCAACTGGACTTGGTGTCAGACAAGACTTGCGAGAGAACGTGACCTCCGAGATGAGCCTTGAAGGAAGAATCGGAGTTGTTTAGACAAAGGCCACAGGAAGTATTACAGGCAGAGGGAACAGTGTGTGTGAAGACATATGTACTAGACTGGTGAATATACTCAGGGGATTCCAGGGAGTTTGGTATATGGGGATGGGAGGAACTCAGGGCAAGGAACTGGAAGTAAGATTGGGCTCTAGGCAGCGGCCAGTCATAAAGAGCCCTGTTGGCTACCCCAGGGAGTTTGGACTTCATCCTGAAGCCGTGGGAGCTTTCCTTCAGGGAGCAGGGAAGACATGAAATTTAAAAGAGAAAAGCAATGTTATTATGACTTTCTGGGGTTTAAAATATATTGGTGTGTTTATAGCTTTAGCCAGCAATTACAGTACTAGAAACCTAAGCTAAAATAATCTAAAGTGTGAATAAGGATTTATGCAAAAAAAAAAAGTCCACAGAATCATTATTTATAAACAGTAAAAAAAAAACAAGAAAAATTGAAACACCGAACAGTGGGAAACTGATTAAGTATATCACAATACATTCATGGAATGGATGTTATAATATTGTGAAAATGTCTATGCTGCAATTTTAAGTGAAAAAAAGATAAGACAAAGTTGCATATGTATTATATGTTAAGACATATATAACAACCAGGTTCAAAATGTACACAAAAAGAATGGAGGTAAACTAGATGTTAACAGTGGTATTTCTGGGTAATAGGGTTGTTTTCTTCTCCCCCCTTTTTTTATGTTTCCCAACAGTTTTCCATAAATATATGTTAACTTTAAAATTGGAAAAAAGTTATGGAAGGAGGAGGGGACCTGACTACCCATATATGAGGAGGGAATTCATTTTAGTTTATAAAACAGAACCAAACTCATCAGAGTCAAGTGCTTGGTTCTGGGCCAGTCCCTAGGATAAGAGCCTCATGAAGCCAGGTCAGCCCACCTTATAGAGGGAAACTGGAAGCAATCGGTATCACTTGTGCATCCATCCCTCTAAGTAGCCATCCTTTTGTCTATCTTTCCATCCGACCATCCAGCCATTGTACCTCTACTCTGTTCAAAATGCCTGTCCCAGGGCTTCCCTGGTGGCGCAGCGGCTGGGAGTCCGCCTGCCGATGCAGGGGACGCGGGTTCGTGCCCCGGTCCCGGAGGATCCCACATGCCGCGGAGCGGCTGGGCCCGTGGGCCATGGCCGCTGAGCTTGCGCGTCTGGACCCTGTGCTCCGCAGCGGGAGAGGCCACAACAGTGAGAGGCCCGCGTACCACAAAAAACAAACAAACAAACAACAAAACAAAACAAAACAAAACCAAAATGCCTGTCCCAGAGGTACCTATATCCAGGCTCCTAACATCCTAGGAAGTCTGTTAACTCCTCTGCACCCTCTTTGTAAGCATAACAAAGACTTCTCATCTCCCCTTCCCTGGAGCAAACCTCAGATTGTGCCCTTTTTCCCTACTTTGGCCTTTTGTTCGTCTGCTAAGTCTTTGGCTTTCAAATACTGTCCTGTCAGCCAGGACCAGAGGCAGACCCTTTACTCTCAGGGAGGAAGAGCAAGAGCTCTGCAGTCAAAAATTGCCTCCAGCTTCCAATTCTGCCTCTTCCTGTCACCTCACTTCTCTGAGCCTCTGTGGCTTTATCTGTGAAATGGGGTAGTAGCATCTCCTCACAGCGGTGTTGTGAGAATTAAAGAAGACCCTGCATAGAAAGCACTCAGCACTTAGCGTGGTATTTCCTAAGGCTGGTACATTGTAAGCACTCAATTAATGTTAGCATTTACTCTTACTATAAGCTCAAATCCAGTAACATACAGTAACTGATATTTCAATGTTAATTTCACAAAGCCATCTTCAGAACATTGTCACTATCTTTAAACTGTAGCATTAAAAAAACAGCTATAGTTCTGGTTATCGCAAGAGCATTGCAAGAAGTTCTTAAAAGATAGACTGGGAGCAGGTCTAGCCTTTATCTCAGCTTCTCTGACCACTCCCCAACCTCCATCTGTGACTCAGGCTTTCTTCAGCTGAGCTAATAACCCTTAATTGGGTGACAGTCAACTCAGTTCCAGGCATGGAGCCTTTCTCTCTTATGGCTTCCTATATTTGTCTGTTCTGATCCATTCTGTGTGGATTTTACCGTTTAACCTCTGGTGGGCAAGTGGATTTCCATCATTCCCAGGTTTTGGGTATATGTGCATGTGTGTTGGGGCAACCTGCTATAATCCCTAAGGGCTGACACCAGCAAGGGTGGTTCTAAAGTGCATACCATTGACTGTGATCCTCCAGACCCCTTGGGGTGATTCCAGACCCCACAGGTGGCATGGGGTGGGATGCACAAGCAGAGGCTCTGGAGGAGGGCTAGCTGGAAGGCGGAGTTTGTATGCTGGTTGGCAGCTAAGGCCATTTGTCAGAAATGGCCTCTCACTGGCTATACCTAGAGGGTATGTCAAGGCCAAAGCTTTTCTTCGGCACCACCAGTGCACACTCAGCAGTCGAAAGAGTTGACTTACTCAGGCTCCCTGTTACAAGAGGACAATTTCTTTCCTGTTAGAGTTTAGCTCTAGGCTGTGACCTTGCAAACTCCTCCAATTGCTAAAGCATGTTCTTTAATAGACATTTCTGTTACGTGAAAGGACGTTCTTGTGCAGATGGGGCAAATGAAAGCAGCTGCTTAGGATCCTAGGCGGGTGGTGGGCTGAGGAAGGGGGAAGGTGCTGATATTTATTGAGCATCTATTAAGTGCTAGGCATTGTCTCATCGAACCCATCTAACAGCCTTATGAACTGGGTGTCGTTATCCCCATTTCTTAGCTGAGGAAACTAAGGCTCAGCATGAAGGACACCCCCGCCCTCACCCCACCGTAATCTCTCCCGGTGCTCACATCTATCACTCCACAGCAAGCTGATTGCTTTACGTGCTCGTTTTTCTCTACTCAGCCGTGAATTCCTTGAGGGATAAAACTATGTCTCTGTCACCTCTGCATTCTCTTGCTCAGAGCATAATGCCTAACACATCAGTAAAATGTCAGTTAAAGGAAGGAGCAAATGAAAAGCGTTAGAACCTGCAAGGTCACACAGCTGATGGGAGCAGAGCTGAAGTGGAGTCAGAGCTGCCTGATCCCAAAGCCCCTTTCCTGGTGCAGGTGAGGTGAGTGGGCTCCGCAAGGGCCGAGCAGCCAGCAGGACCGCAGCAGTTCCCAGGAGTCTCCTCTTTTATCTCTAAAAGACACGTAAATGGCCATCCTAGAAAAGAGGGATTCTGTTGACTTGACTTCTTCTTGAGTATGATGACACCTCTGTATAGCACATGTTCAGAATGACCCCCATAGTCTTTATGTCCAATTGACATTATAAATGGATATACCAGCTTTATTCTGTTACTTTGGGTACCCTGCCCTTCCCCCCAGCACTGTAAGGAACACTTGGAATGAAATCCTGGATTGAACACGCCAGGCAAGTCAGGAGGTGGATGGAGTCTTGAGTGGGGTCAGCTGACACCAAGTCAGTCAAGAGGTTAGCGCCTCAGGATGCCCCCTCTTTATTCACAGACCGGGGCACCACCTGAGAACACGTACATCCCAACTTCTCCTGACTTGGGTACTTTTGACCTTGAATTAGTAACTTAATTCTGGCCTTCTGGGGTCTCACAGCTCACTTAGTAGAGCCAGAGAACTTCAGAGCTGGAAAAACTGAAGAGGTGCCCCAAACTAACCTTTCATAGAAAAAGAACATAGAGCACATGAGCCCAGGGCAGGGAGCTGGCCCGCCCGAGGCCACAGGGTAGGACTGTAGAGCTGGGGCTCACACTCAGGCCCCCACCACCTCCGTAGGGTGGGAGCACATCACTTAGGCCCTGGGGATGAATCACTAGCACATGGGTCTTGTTATAATTTTTTTTTTTTTTTTTTGCGGTACACGGGCCTCTCACTGTTGTGGCCTCTCCCGTTGCGGAGCACAAGCTCCGGACGCGCAGGCTCAGCAGCCATGGCTCACGGGCCCAGCCACTCCGCGGCATGTGGGATCTTCCCGGACCGGGGCACAAACCCGTGTCCCTTGCATCGGCAGGCGGACTCTCAACCACTGCGCCACCAGGGAAGCCCTGTTATAATTATTTTTGCTAATTGGTCACAAAGCTGTATAGTTTTCAGAGCACTTTCACATATAAGCAGCCATTTGACCCTTACTGCCATGTTGTGAGATAGGGATTATTGTTTTGTTTCACTTTGCAGGTAGGGAAACTAAGCCCTAAAAGTTACTAAGACGCTTTCCCAAGAAACAGAGTCAAGGTTCAATCTTTGTTCTTCTGACTGCAGGTATCCCCCAGTCCAGCCCAGGGCGGAGCACACAGACGGATGAGTCAAAAGAAGGGTGGGGGCTTCCCTGGTGGCGCAGTGGTTGAGAGTCCGCCTGCTGATGCAGGGGACACAGGATCGTGCCCCGGTTTGGGAAGATCCCCCATGCCGCGGAGCGGCTGGGCCCGTGAGCCATGGCCGCTGAACCTGCGTGTCCGGAGCCTGTGGTCCGCAACGGGAGAGGCCACAACAGTGAGAGGCCCACGTACCGCAAAAAAAAAAAAAAAAAAAGAAAAGAAAAAAAAAAAAGGGAGGACCAAGAGGAACAGGACAGAGGGTCAGCACTGTTTCCTTTCCCTCTTTTTCCCCTTTAACAAAGCCCCCCAATTCAGTGTCCCTTCCTAGACCACCAAGCCTTTCCCAAATGCCTCCAAGGGAATTAAGGGTGGGGCAGAATAAGGTGTGAGAGAGGCAGTAGGAATTCAGGGTCCAAGCCATTGTCAAGGGCAACTCAAGGCTAAAAGAGCAGAAGTGGCAGACTCCAGGACAGAACAAGTCAAATCCTGAGGAACAAGGAGCCAGACAATGGGTTGGGTGGGTAGGGGCAGAGAAAGGGTAGAGAGAGTCTCCACGGGCATACAGTGGGAGAGATGCCAGTAAAGACAAGAGACGTCACACGAGCAAAGGTGCGTAGGAAGAGGACAGGAGGAAGGAGGTGGGTCTGACTGGTGTACAGTGTCCCTTTGGGGGAAGGAATGGCTTTTAAAAAAAAGTGAATATATTCTAAAGGGCCTCAGAACACAGGCTGAGATATTTGAGTTTTATCATTTGGGCCAAAGGGAACTATTGGAGGTCTGTGGGCAGGGAAAGAGCAGAATGGCAAGCACGAGCTCTGATTATGCAATCAGTATCAGGGTTTAGACTCAAAATGGTGCCCCCTTTAATCTGACAGTCTGCTTTGGTATAATTTGTTAAAAGTGACAAAATGTCTCATTTTGCTGCAGTTCATTTTGACCTTCCTTAATATTAGAAAGTTAATTTCAGAAGGGAAATAAATGTATTAGTGTTGTCACAGTCATAAAAAGATGAATTCTGTACTGTCAAGTGGTTTCTTTGAATGAATCCATCATGCTCTAAAATGGTTGCCTTGCAACAGCCAGCATCTTCCCAGCTCCCTCCTCCTCTCCCTTCCTCCCTCCTTCTTTGTTCCTCCCTTGTCTCTTCCATCCCTCACTCCTTCCATCTGCCAACACATCTACTGTGATGTGCTCTGGGGAGACAGAGAGAAAGGCACGGTTTCTACTCTAAGGCAAGACACACTCTAATGGGGAAGACAGGAAAGGAAAACCAGCCATTGTAGGTGTATCTAAATGCCAGAGGAGGAAAGAGCCCGAGCTGAGGGAAGGAGCTGCCCATTCTGCAGAGGGAACGCCTGTTAAATTAGGAAACCTGCCCTGTAGTAATAGGACTTGGGTTGACTCTGATTAGGAGAAAGGACAGTAGGTAGGATTCTGAAGGGTTGGGTTGGGTTGGGTTCTGGTCCCATATTCCACATACACTATTTCACTTAACCTTCACAGCTTTGTTGAAAGGGTCTTATTGTTCCCATTTTTTCAGAAGAGAAAAATGAGGCTCAGAGAGATGAAGTAATTTGGCCTGCCTGGGTTGTAAATTTTGCACAGAGTTGACGCCAAAATCAACGTGGCTTGCAATGTACTGTGCTTCATCTCCAGCTAGCTATAGAGAATTATTATTTTTCTTATTTTATTGACATATAGTTTATTTACAATGTTGTATTAATTTCTGCTGTACAGCAAAGTGATTCAGCCATATATATATATATATTCTTTTTCATATTCTTTTCCATTATGGTTTATCCCAGGATATTGAATATAGTTCCCTGTGCTATACAGTAGGACCTTGTTGTTTATCCATCCTATATATAATAGTTTGCGTCTGCTAATCCCAAATTCCCAATCCTTCCCTACTCACCTCACCCCGCAACCACAAGTCTGTTCTCTGTGAGTCTGTTTCTGTTTTGTAGCTATGTTCATTTGTGTCATATTTTAGTGTCCACATGTAATTGATATCATATGCTATTTGCCTTTCTCTGTCTGACTTACTTCTCTTGGTATAATAATCTCTAGGTTCATCCATGTTGCTGCACATGGCATTATTTCACTCTTTTTTTATGGCTGAGTAACATTCCATTGTGTGATACCACATCTTCTTTATCCATTCATCTGTCAATGGACATTTAGGTTGTTTCCATGTTTTGGCGATTGTAAATAGTGCTCTATGAACATAGGGATGCATGTATCGTTTCGAATTACAGTTTTGTTTGGTTATGTGCCCAGGAGTGGGATTGCTGGATCATATGGTAGTTCTATTTTTAGTTTGTTAAGGAACCTCCATACTGTTCTCCATAGTGGCTGTATCAATTTACATTCCCACCAACAGTGTAGGAGGGTTCCTTTTTCTCCACACTCTCTCCAGCATTTATTATTTGTAGACTTTTTAATCATGGCCATTCTGACTGTTGTGAGGTGATACCTGATTGTAGTTTTGATTTGCATTTCTCTGATAATTAGTGATGATGAGCATCTTTTCATGTGCCTATTGGCCATCCGTATGTCTTTAGAGAAATGTCTGTTTAGGTCGAGACTTATTTTTTATTAGACCACATGGTGTACTGTTATTAACTTCACTACACCAATTATGCTCAGTAGTTTTGTAACCTTGGAAACCCAGTTCTTTCCTCTCTCTGGATCTCAGTTCCCCATTAGTTCAATGAAGAGGTTGAACCGGCTCTGCCCTCCCCTGGTTGTAGAGAACTCCTGGGATCTGAGGGCACACTGTAATCCAGTTCTTCTCAAACCTTAATGGGCAGGAAACACCTGAGTATCTCATTAAAGTTCAAGTTCTGATCAGTGGGTCTGGAGTGCAATCTGAGAATCTGCCTTTCTAACAAGCTCCCAGGTTATGCTGATGCTGCTAATTCAAGGACCCCATTTTTTTTTTTTTTTTTTTTTTTTTTTTTTTTTGCGGTACGCGGGCCTCTCACTGTTGTGGCCTCTCCCGTTGCGGAGCACAGGCTCTGGACGCGCAGGCTCAGCGGCCATGGCTCATGGGCCTAGCCGCTCCGCGGTATGTGGGATCTTCCCGGACCGGGGCACGAACCCATGTCCCCTGCATCAGCAGGCGGACTCTCAACCACTGCACCACCAGGGAAGCCCCAAGGACCCCATTTTGAGTGGCAAGGCCTCAACCTATGGCACGAGCAAACTTTGGGGTACAGGGTGGACGCACTGAGGGTGTGAGTTTAAGATGGCTGAAAGGAAAGCAAGCAGTAAAGGCGATCTTACTCAGATCTGGTCAGCAATTGGAGTTCTGGGTTCATTTTATTACCAGGGATTTTCACTATCTTGGGTTTAAAACCAGTGATTCTCTTAAGAGATTAAAAGGAAGAAAATTGAAATTTAAAGTCTCAAAGAAATCTTTTCTACAGTAATCACATCTGTTTTAGTTCAAGGTGCGGTCTGATGTTTCCCCCGGAGCTCAGATTTCTATCTCGGATGAATGCAGCTGCAGCTCTCCTGTGGGAGGGCGACTGTCTCTCTTCCCTCCTCACATCTTGGCGGGGGACGCAGCTTCCTTCCCAAGCTTCATCAGCACACTCACAACTTCCTAAAGCGAATTTCCTAAGCCCTTCAGGGATCCCTATTACCTACCGGTTGAAGACCCTCCAGCTTGGTATTCAAAGCTTTAGACTCACGTCTCTATACTCCTGTGCATGAAACTTTTACTCTTATCCTAATTGCCTGTTCCTCTTCTCCCAAAAAGGCACGTGTCTCACCCACATTCACGTTGCCACTCTCTTAAGTTCACATTCATCCCTGCACCCCCGCACGCTCCCCTCTAATTGGACTATTACCCCTCCCCTCTCACTGGCCAGCCCTCAGAAGTCTACACAGCATTCAGGTTTGTCTCCATGCCACCACTTCCGGGAAGCCTTCTGTCATTGTCATGGCTGTACATGAGTACTTACATGAACCCATAAACTATTTTGTATCCTTTATTTCTGAGGACAACTGTGCTAGGTAAGTATCACCCCCATTTTATGTATGAACAAAAAGAGACATGGGGATTCCCAGCCAAACCTATTGAACTCTGAAGTCTGGATTCCTTCTTTCGCTCCTTTGCTTTCCCCAGCATGTTATTTGTACATCTTTATGCGTGTCATGACATACTCCTTTGGTTTAGAGCTACTTTTCTTTCTGATGAGAGGAGAAAACAGTTTCACTGGGTAAAGAGGGTGAGGTAGAATGGCCTGAAAGATTGCTGGATGTTAGAAGTAAGGGGAAGGCCACCAGGGTGATGCAAGCTGGGGAAAAAGGGGCATATTTGCCGACCTGTTTTCAATGGAAAGCACACAATAGAGCCTGCAAAGTGTGCAGAGCCCTTTCCCTTACGTTATGTCATGTCTCAAGATTACCTTCTTTGGACTACATTTTGATGGATTCCTATGATTATTCTCAATACCTCTGGGTCCCTTTCAAGCCAGTTGAGACTAATGAGTTAGAGGCAATCAAATCATAGAATGTCAGAGCCAGAAGGAAAATGAGAGATTCTTGTCCAGCCTCTTCATTTTGCAAATGAGAAAACTGATGCCGGAAGGGAAATGACTGCCTCAAGGTCACACAGTGATTTAATGGCATAGATTCATTTGGCATTAATTGCATCTTTTTGCTTAGCATCTTCCATTTCAGAGGGAGGTGCTTCTGGGTGAATGTGTGTCTTAGTTAATGCCAATAGTCCTTCATGTGGCAAAAGTACAAGAAAGAAACCACAGCACTCTGATTCATCGTAGCCTCTGCCAACAGAGTGGGCTGCCCATGGTTTTCTTTTCATCGGAGGGTGACCTTGGAAATCCAGACCTATGACACCTGGCTTTTCCTCCTTATACTTTTCAACTCTTCCTCTAATTATTTCTAGATAAGTACTTCAAATGCTCACAAACACAGCCATTATCCTCATGGCCTAAATCCATAATTATTGCACGACTAAAGACAATTTTGAGCATGAGAAAAACACAGAACACATTTCTGCAAGAAACTGTGCTGTGGACTTCCCTGGTGGAGCAGTGGTAAAGAATCTGCCCGCCAATGCAGGGGACATGGGTTTGAGCCCTGGTCCGGGAAGATCCCACATGCCGCGGAGCAACTAAGCCCGTGCGCCACAACTACTGAGCCTGTGCTCTAGAGCCCACGAGCCATAACTACTGAGTCCACATGCCACAACTACTGAAGCCCGTGTGCCTAGAGCCCATGCTCCACAAGAGAAGCCTCTGCAATGAGAAGCCCATGCACAACAAAGAGTAGCCCCTGCTTGCCGCAACTAGAGAAAGCCCGCGCGCAGCAACGAAGACCCAATGCAGCCAAAAATAAGTAACTGAATGAATTAATTAATTTTTAAAATTACTTAACTAAAAAAGAAGAAATTGTGCTGTATTATTTGGTTTTTGCTATGGTAACAAATGACCCCAGTAACTCAGTAGTGGATAACAGCAAACATTCATTTCATATTCATGTTCTGTGAGGGCTATGAGTGAGTCAGCTGCCACTCTGCTCACATATCTTCTCGCCTAGGTCCAAGTTGAAAGTTCATTCCCTGTCTTGTCATGGCACGGGGCAGGAATGCCATCCCTTTTTTCTTTTTTTTTTCCGGCCGCGCCACACTTCTTGCAGGGTATTAGTTCCCCAACCAGGGGTTGAACCCATGCCCTCTGCAGTGAAAGTGCAGAGTCCTAACCACTGGACCACCAGGTAATTCCCAATGCTATCCCATTTAAAGCTTCCACACAGAAGTGGCAAATATCGTGACTGCTTACCTTCCATTGACCAAAACTTGTGCCAAGGCCAAGGCCAAAGTCAGTGAGGTGGGGATACACGTACTCCTCTTGGATTCTTGGGCAAACAAAATGACAATGGGAGATCCTTATTACAAGGAAGAGAGAATGGTCAGGAGCAATGATCTGATCCACCAAATTGCCTTGTGGCTGAATCAAAGGATGACTTCAGGGAAGTCATTTGCCCTCTTTGGAGCCCAATTTCTGATCTTTAAAATGAGGAAGTTGACTTAGGGGAGCAAATTAATATGATGGAAAGAATCAGATATAACTGAGTTCAAGTTCTAGCTGTACCTCAGACTAGCTGTGTGGTTTTAGGTAAGTTACTTAACCGCTCTCTGTTTTCTCATCTGTTTCTTCTAAAATTCAATCCCGTAGTTTGAAAAAAACCAGAACGGCTTCAACCTGTTAATGATTCTCATAAACTCTTGTTTTTCACCTTAGAAAACATCTTTCAGGAAATAATGTCTCCTGAGAGAGAACTTTTTCTTTAGAAGTTGTGATTCTTTTAAGTTCTGTTAAACTTAAGAAAAACTGAATTCAGTACCGTTTTTTTTTTTTAATTCTGGTGCTTTTTTTTTTTTTTTTTTAGATGTTGGGGGTAGGAGTTTATTAATTAATTTATTTATTTTTGCTGTGTTGGGTCTTCGTTTCTGTGCGAGGGCTTTCTCTAGTTGCGGCGAGCGGGGGCCACTCTTCATCGTGGTGCGCGGGCCTCTCACTGTCGCGGCCTCTCTTGTTGCGGAGCACAGGCTCCAGACGCGCAGGCTCAGTAGTTGTGGCTCACAGGCCTAGTTGCTCCGCGGCATGTGGAATCCTCCCAGACCAGGGCTCGAACCCGTGTCCCCTGCATTAGCAGGCAGATTCCCAACCACTGCGCCACCAGGGAAGCCCCTGAATTCAGTACCTTTTAAAATAGAAATATTTCTAGCACACTGTGCTTTTATAAAGGATTTTCATTTAGCCATCTATCTGGCCAGCCAGCTATGCTTTGTCTGTATGTGCAAGAAGTTGTTAATGGTCATTATTTCTGGGTTGCAGGATTTCAAGTGATTTGTTTAACTTTCCCCTTTGACCTGAGACAATGCCCAGACCCTAGCTCGAAGCTTCCATGGGAATCGACACCCCTACCTTTCCCCACCTTCGTTTGCATAACTCACTGGATCCTGAGCTCTCCATGGAGACCCCACATCTTGAGGAAGCCTTCTCTGACCCAGCCATCCCAGGGGTCAGGTTTCCTATGCCTATGTCTCCCCTGAGAGTACAAACTCCTACTGATGCAAGAACTGGGACTAATTTATCTTTTTAGTCCCAGCACTCAGCACAGGGTCTGACGCTTAGTAGACACTCAGTGAATATTGTTGAATAAATTAATAAATGTGGTTCTGTTTCGTTCAAGCAAGCTTTGGATTCCCACAAAGCGGAGCTCCCAGCCCAGTAGCAGGCGCTCCAGCCCTCTGGCAGAGGTTGGGGTCAATGGCCTTTTCTCAACACTGCTCGGCAGGCTTGAATTCTCTGCAGCTTCCACTCCCTCCCTCCTTCTTTCCCTCAAGGGGCCAAGAGAGCTCTCTGTCTCTGAGCCTAGCTGTTTATTTTTCTTTTCCCCGTTGTGGAATGTTGCAGCACTTAAACTTTAAAAATAAAGGGATTGATTTTTATCTTGAATTTTTGTTTGTTTTTTTTCTGACTAGGGAGTTAAAAAAAAATCTTATTTCCTCCACACCAATAGAGATAGTCTTACACAGACAAAGAGGCATGCAAAATGCTCATCTACAGTATGGCCTAGTGATCGTGGCAGGAAAATAAAAATGGAGTCAGTATTACCACCAGAGCTCTCTCAGATGGAGCCAGTGGGCCACTGAGGAAGTGTGACTTATGCATGTCTCAGTCTGGATGGAATCTGACCTTTTGACCACTTATTGACCTAATGAAGGCATCCAGAAGATGTGCCAGGAACTCAAGATACTTACTGGACCTTTACCCTAATATAAACCGTGACAGCCTATCTACCTACTGGACCCTCACCCTAAAATAACTCGTGATTCCTTAAGAGCAAATATTTCCTGACTGTCAGAATCAATCACAATTCTCACCCGGTAACTTTAACAACCTCCTGGCTTTTTGTCTTTATTACCCCCTGGCTCTTTCTCTTCCCCACACATTCCTTCAGTTTTACCCAAATCTGTGTCTCCCGAATTGCAATTCTTTTTTTTTTTTTTTTTAACATCTTTATTGGAGTATAATTGGTTTACAATGGTGTGTTATTTTCTGATTTATAACAAAGTGAATCAGTTATACATATACATATGTCCCCATATCTCTTCCCTCTTGCGTCTCCCTCCCTCCCACCCTCCCTATCCCACCTCTCTAGGTGGTCACAAAGCACCGAGCTGATCTCCCTGTGCTATGCGGCTGCTTCCCACTAGCTATCTACCTTACTGTTTGGTAGTGTATATATGTCCATGCCTCTCTCTCGCTTTGTCACAGCTTACCCTTCCCCCTCCCCATACACTCAAGTCCATTCTCTAGTAGGTCTGTGTCTTTATTCCTATCTTACCCCCAGGTTCTTCATGACCTTTTTCTTTTATTCCCTTAGATTCCATATATATATATGTGTGTTAGCATACGGCTCATTGTTCTTTGAGCCTTGATGTTCATTATTATTCTACATGGTTAAGGGCATATGCTTTGCAGTCATGCAGATTGGCTTTAAATTCTCTTTCTTACTCAGCTGTGTGACCTTGGGCAAGTGAGGCACCCTCTCTGAAATTTTCTTTATTGTTAAAATGAAGATACTCTCTAAATCTCTGGCTTATGTGAAAATTAAATGAGATAATCCTTGTAAAACATAATACAATGCCTGACAGTCTCATTAAAAGGTGAAGATTGCTAGGTTATACCAGCTGGCCATGACACTTGCCAGGGCCAGGCACTGTTTTCAAAAGTACTTTATTTGTATTCATTCTAATAGTTCTCACCACTGAAAGATAGGTATTATTATTATCCCCATTCTATGGGTGAAGAAACGAATTAAAGTAACTGTCTGTGCAATCCTGCAAATAGTACTGGCCCCCGGAAATGTGGGCACAGTGTGTAGTCGTAGTGCCTACAACTGTCTACCCTTGGGGTGAGACGGGCATTGGCTGAAGCCAGGACCCTCCCCAACTATCCTCTCCCATCCCCTGCTCTTTCTTGCTCTCCGTGACCCTGCCTTGGAAGTCAGGCCACCTGACACGAGAATCCCTTCTCTCCCACCCTTCACTGAAACCCAGAGCCCTGGGCCTCTGTCAGTGAGCCTCGGCCTGCTTCTTAACCACTTGTCAGGCTGCCAGAGGGCTGGGTGGCCTGTCCGCTTTTCAGGGCAGCTGACAGAGCTGGGAAGGCTTGGCAACGGCTTTAGCTGTGAACAGAATCTCAATGAAGGCTTTGGCCCAAGCTATAGTGGGTGTTATGACCTGGAGGCTCTGCCCTGGCAGTCGGGGAGGAGAGTAAATATTGCAGGTTCAGGGCCCAGCTTCAGCCCCTACCCCTTCGCTATGGGATGGTTTCTTGTCCTCAACTGTGGTGAGAGCTGTTCAGTTGTATTTGATGCCCACTTTTCCCCAGATTGTGTGTCTCTGTGTGTGTGTGTGTGTGTGTGTGTGTGTGTGTGTGTGTGTGTGTAGTGGCGAAGGAGTGACTCTTAGTCACCTAGAAGCTGGTTTCCTGGGGTAGAGAAGGGTCCAGCAGACAGGGCATATGGGAAGAGGAACGGAGAGTAAGGAGGAGAATTACAAGGAATCTGAATCCACTGGGAAAGTAAAAGTCAGAGGGAAGTGAAGGCACCTTGGAAGATAAAAGAAAGTATATAGACTATCTTAGATCACCTAATCAGATACTTTTCCACCTAAATGTGCTTAATGACTGAACATAAGAATTCTGGAGGTTTTGAGGTGGGAGGACAAAACAGCTGCTTACAAAATTTATTTAAACATTATCTCTTATCTTCAAAATGTATACAGCCTAAACCTAAATATACAACATAAACCCCAGATAGGGCTTCCCTGGTGGCACAGTGGTTGACAGTCCGCCTGCCGATGCAGGGGACACGGGTTCGTGCCCCGGTCCGGGAAGATCCCACATGCCGCAGAGCGGCGGGGCCCGTGAGCCATGGCCGCTGAGCCTGCGCGTCCAGAGCCTGTGCTCTGCAACGGGAGAGGCCACAACAGTGAGAGGCCCGCGTACTGCAAAAAACAAAAACAAAAAAAACCCAAATAGGTTTCAGTCAGCCATTTCTTCATTCTCACCTTCAGGGATGCACCCCCTACTCTACTGCTCCAGACGCTGCCACCCTCCCCCGCACTGGTTCCATGGGATGCCTATCTGTTGTGCGTTCTGGTGCCTAAAAAATCACCCTAACCAATGGCCTCAATGTGGGCAGGAAGGATTCAGCAAGCCCTATCATGTATCAGGCACTGAGCAATGGGGATGCAGAGATGGGTTAGACCAGCCTCCATCCTCAGGCAACTCGTGGTGCAAAGGGAGAGGCAGACCCAATAGCGGGCAATTATGGTGCAGCATAATCAGACTGGAGTAGCAGTGGCAGCTTCCACATGGGGGACACATACTCTACTCCAGGCATTTTTACATTATCTCTAATCCCATCACGATGATCCTGGGGCAGATGTTATCAGGTTTATTGCAGAGATGAAGAAACCTGGGGCTAACCGAGTCATACAGCTGATAGGTGGGGCAAACAGGATTTAAATCCAGGTCTCTCTTATTTCAAAATTTGTGTTCTTCCTGCTCTATTGACTCCTGTAATAAAGAAGAGGGTGATCTAGGAGGACAGACAATAAACCCACCCTGGGACGGGTGGTCAGGAAAGTCTTCCTGAAGGAAGCAATGCTATATTGAGTCTTAGAGGATAAGTAGGAGTTGGCCAGGCATCCACAAGCAGGGGAAAAAGAGAGTTTGGGGGATGGGGAAGGTCATGTGATAAACGTGGAGCGGTGATAATGACATGACTTTCTTGGGCGTTGAAGAGGGTCCTAGGACTAGAGTGAATGACACTATAGAAAAGTGATGAGATGTAATGAGGCCAGAGAAATGGGCAGGGCCAGATCATGAACACGGGCAGGGCTTTTCACAATCGAACATTATCCTCAAGTCCTTGGGGAAGTAGTGGAGGTGTATTAAGTGGAGGAGTGACATGGTCAGATCTGCACTCGGGAAAGTTATCTCCAGCCACATGTAGAGGATGAACTGAAGGACGAGAGACTGGAGGATCTCTCAGCGTCTATCCATCCATCTCCATTTGTCGCCATCATTTATCCATGTCTTGGTCTCCTCTGTTTTGTCTCTGCTTGCTTGTGTCTGTCTAATTATGAGTCTCTACCTCTCTCTGACCTGTCTTATTTATCTGGTCCCTCGGCCTCTCCATCTAACCCTAGACAGGGCACATCACCACTCTGAGACAAGGGTCCCTCATCAATAAAATGAGGATCATAATGCCAGCTTGAAAAGGTTAGATGAGGGATTAAGTGTGATATTGCATGTGAGATCTTTTTATATATTACAAAGTACCTTACAAACATGAAGGCTTTTTGTTATCTAGCTACTGCTCTTTCAGGTGTTGTATTTTGTTTTATATATTTTTTTGAACAAACATTCATTGATCATCTAGGCTGGGCACCTGCTGTGTATCTTGCAAGAGAGGGAGTTTACAATGAACCAGAAACAATACCAGCCTTCTAGAGGATCGGAGTAGAAGTATACAAAAAGCTGGATTAAAAGCCTCTGTTATATTTTTCTAACTTGCCTGTCTATTTCCCTGTCCATCTGTTCATCCATCCATCCACCCACCCATCCACCCATCTCTCTCTCTGGCTCTGGTTGTGCTTACATCTGCATCCATGGGCAGTAACTGATGCAGAACCATCCAAGCCACATTGGCCCTGACTTGCAATCCCCTCCTGTCTACAGATCACCTTTCACCATGCAATTTTTCAAAGCCTGTGCCCTTAAAATAAGGGAGAAAAATAAACTGTGAGAAGACCAGTTTTGGATGACTTGGAAGGTGCCTTCCTTCTTACAGTTTTAGGACTCTCTCTACCCCTTCCCGCTACTGTGGCTCCAGCACTTTCCTGAAGATTTGAGCTGATCTCACATAGATCTGACACTACCACATTCTATAAATCAAGAAAACTAGGTTGAAAGGCCTGAGGAGCCAATGTCATTGAATTCTACCATCTCTGTGACTAATCCAGTACTGTCAGATAGTCCCAAGGCAGTTTCAGACATCCACATCTTTAACAAAGATTGTAAAGAGTTCATGGTGACTTTGCCCTATAAGCCCCGTGTCTCTGAAATGTCCTTTAAGAAGTAGCATTGTATAGTAGGGAACGAGTCCTATTCTGCTGCTTATAAGCTCTGTGATTTGAGTCAAGTTACTCAACCACTCTGGGCCTCAATGTCAAAATTAACAAGATGAGGATAATACTTCCTCTTAGGGTTGTTGTAAGGACTTAGTGATATAATGTCCAGTGTGAAATGTTTGGCACAAGACCTGACGTTGTATCCTCAGTGAATTGACTCAGGGTTGGAACTCAGATTTATTTTTCCCTGGTAACAAAACATACCGTCACTAACCTGAGCATCGGATTCTGTGGTTTTGTATGTAAGTATGTGCTTGTGTGTCTGAAAGCAGATGTGTCTGTGCAGGTACAGTTGGATATGGCTATGCTGTAAATTTCAATGCACAACTTATACCTGCTAAGTACCAGAAAAGTGCTGCTCAGTGGAAATTCCTGTGATGATGGTATTCTTTTGCACTGTCCGTTAACAATAGCTACCAGCCACACGTGACTTTTGAGCACTTGCAAATGTGGCTAGTGCAACTGAGGAATTAAATTTTTTAAACTAATTTAAATTAATTTAAATGCAAATAGTTGCAAGTGACTACTATATGAGACAGTGCAGCCCTAGACTATTCCCTTGTTTCTGATGACACCTGAAATAATGATTATGGGATTAAAAAAATTCCTGAACACCTGCTATATTTTAGGCACTTGGACATGCACTAACTCATTTAACCCATGTCAGCCCTGTGAGAAGAATGGCCTTACTGCCACTTCCTGTTTGCTGACAAGGAAATTGAGACATGGAGAAATAGAGCGACTCCTTCAATGTCACCCAGTCAGTTCAGGTTCTGAGCCTAGATCTCCAGTTCCAAAGCTCTTCTGTTTTCATGACCTATGCTCATGCTGCCTTAGAGCAGTGTTTCCTATCTGCCAACTGCAGCCACTGCCTCAGGGAGCACTCAGGGGTGGCGCCTGGGGGCAGTGAAGCCCTTTCAGTGGGCCTATGAGACCCACCTGGTTTGGCCCTCTATCAACTCTCTGACCTCCTCTCCCATGACCCTCTGCCTCTGTCACCCTGCCCTAGATACCGGCTTCCTTGCTTTTCAATGATCTCTCAAGGCATGCTCCTGCCTGGGGTGGGGGTGGGGGAGAGGTCTTCCTACAGGTACTTCCCCCAGTCTGTCTCCAGGGTGCAAGTATAGTTAGGAACTGATCACTCCATCTGCAGGATGGAGAGTGGATTTGGGTGGTGAGGGAGGGAAGGCGGCGTTTTCAGTGGAAACAGAGAGGTCAGTTGGGTGGCTACTGCAATAGTCAGGAAGCACAATAGTCAAAATCCAAGCCACTGACCTTGCCCAGAGCCTCACAGACTGCTAAGTGTCAGAGCTGGAATGACCTACGAGATCATCTGGTGTAAGCCCTTCTTTGAAGAATGATGAAATTGAGGTCCACAGGATTCTCCCAATGTTGGCTGAGTTGGTACAGGGGCTCCCATCTCCTGATATGATCTTTTGTCTGCTATGATTTTTTTTCCTGCATTACAAAAGCATCATAAAAATAGGTGTTTCACTACAAACAACAGTTTACCTCCATTCCAACCCTTCTTTCATTTTTAGAGACAGCCCCTAATTCTTTTCTTTTTTAATATAAATTTATGTATTTATTTTTGGCTGCGTTGGGTGTTCATTGCTGCGCACGGGCTTTCTCTAGTTGCGGCAAGCGGGGGCTACTCTTTGTTGCGGTTTGCGCGCTTCTCGTTGCAGTGTCTTCTCTTGTCGCGGAGCATGGGCTCTAGGCACGCGGGCTCCACTTGTGGCTCATGGGCTCTAGAGCACAGGCTCGATAGTCGTGGCGCACAGGCTTAGTTGCTCTGCAGCACGTGGGATCTTCCCGGACCAGGGCTCAAACCCGTGTCCCCTGCATTGGCAGGCGGATTCTTAACCCCCGAGCCCCGCAGGGAAGTCCCGTGACAGCCCCTATCTCTTAAAGGCCACTGAGTCACCTAAAAGGCAGGAATTCAGTTCTCTCTAAACAAAACAATTTTTACAAAGAATGAGCAAGTCTTCCCCCAGAAGTCTGAGCATGTCCTCCAGAGAATACAGAAATTCTAGAAGATGTCTTGGAAGAAGATAGAAAAATCTTATTCTGTTTTTTAGAAATGAAGGAAAAAAAAAAAAACCCAAAAGCTCAAAGATAACATTTCTGATGCCTGATAATGTTCTTCTCTCATCTCTCATTTCCCCACAACTATTTTGTCTTAAGGCTCTGGGAGCCTGTGGGAAGCTGCTGTATGATTTTTATCTCTGTGATTAAAGTGTTACACTTTATGGGGTTCTTTACATCAGCAGCAAAATCTGCGAGGCAGGGTTTTACATAACACCTCATTTCTTCTTGCACCATTACTGTTATTAAGCTGGTGTCAATAAACAGAAAATACAGCTTCTCTCGCGATGTACTCTTTATTTTTGTTCCAGTAGCAAGAAGGAAAAAAGGGCGGGGGTGTGGGGGAGGGAGAAAGTACACAGACACAACCCGGAAGAATTTTTTGTCCATTATGTCCCTTTGATGTCTGCTCTTCTCTCTTCCTGTTTCGTGTCAACATTTCCCACAGAAGGTGGAGGATGGAGATCATCTCTGCTGAGGGCTGTTTTCTTCTCCATGATTAACTCGTCCTTTTATTCATTCCACAAGGATTTCTTCAGCACTTACTATGTGCCAGGCTCAGTGCTAGTTGTTGGAGATGTAAAGATTTCAGGTCCTGACCAGTGCTTGTTCCAGTGGGGGAAATAGACATACATAGCAATAATAATGAAACAGTGAAATGAGTATAACAAAAACAGAGGGTTGATTGAAAACATAAGTGAAAGCGGGCATGGTCAACCATACTCAGGTGTGTTAAGGAAGCCTTTAAAGAGGAAGCGATGCTAGTCTTGGGCCCTAGAGGATGGGTAGGTAGAGCAAGGCTTTCTTGGCCAAGGGAATGGCACAACTGAAGCCTTGGAAGGCACAGAAGAGCATGGCATGGTCTGGAACTGTCAGTTTGGCATGAGGAAAGCATCAGATGCCTGTTAGCAGACAATAGGAAATGAGATTGGAGATGGAGGCAGGTCTTTGAGGACCTGATATTCACATACATAAATATCTTCTATGACCGCTGTTAATCCACCCTCTGGACGCCCTTAAGACCAGGCCAAAATTAGAGGCTCAAGGCAGAAAGGCATAGTGGGAAGAACGTGTACTCTGGATAGAAGATCTGGGTTTTATCCTCGGCTCTGCTACTTCCTAGCTGTGTAATCTTGAGCAGTGTAAAATGTAAAATGGGTATGGTGAGGGTGACACAATGATTGTGAACAAGTTTTGTAAGTTGTTGATAGTATGTTATATGTCAAAGGAAAGTGGGTGGGGGAGAAAAATTCCAGACAATTCAAAGAGCCAGAGAAGCTATAAACTCATCCTATGTGGCTTTTAAAAAATAAAAATTTTATAGGCGTATTTTTGATTTACAATGTTGTGTTAGTTTCAGGTGTACCGCAAAGTGATTCAGGTATACATATACATATATTCATTCTTTTTCAGATTCTTTTCCTGTATAGGTTATCACAGAATACTGAGTAGAGTTCCCTGTGCCATACAGTAGGTCCTTGTTGGTTATCTATTTTATATATAGTAGTGTGTGTATGTGAATCCCAAGCTCCTAATTTATCCCCCCTGCTGCCAGATTTCCCCTTTGGTAACCATAAGTTTGTTTTTGAAATCTGTGAGTCTGTTTCTGCTTTGTAAATAAGTTCATTTATATCATTTTTTAAAACATATATTCCTCATATGAGTGATATCATATATTTGTCTTTCTCTGTCTGACTTACTTCACTTAGTATGATAATCTCTAGGTCCATCCATGTTGCTGCAAATGGCATTATTTTGTTCTTTTTTATGGCCAAGTAATATTCCATTGTATATAGGTACCACATCTTCTTTATCCATTCCTCTGTCAGTGGACATTTAGGTTGCTTCCGTGTCTTGGCTTTTTTTGTGTGTGTGTGGTACGTGGGCCTCTCACTGTTGTGGCCTCTCCCGCTGCGGAGCACAGGCTCTGGACGCGCAGGCTCAGCAACCATGGCTCACAGGCCCAGCCGCTCCGCGGCATGTGGGATCTTCCCAGAGCGGGGCACGAACCCATGTCCCCTGCATCGGCAGGCGGACTCTCAACCACTGCGCCACCAGGGAAGCCTTGTGTCTTGGCTATTGCTGAAAGTTTTTATGTGGATGTGGATTAAGGAGACTGCACTGTCTTGGGACATCCCTTCAAACTAAGAGATAAAGCCTAGTTCGTCCCACACGTCCTTGTCCAACCCTTGCTCACCTCTCACAACTGCCCCCTCACTCCTTGCTGCTTCCTGGATGTGTGATGAGTCCATGACAATCAATCTCTTCTATTCAGAGGGAGTGAGAGCCTGCAGCAAAGTAATAGCTTGAGAAAACCCTTGTCCTCATGCCATTTGCATTCCAGTAGGGAGCCCAGGTGTTTGAGTATGTGTATATAGGTTTTTGATTTTTTTTTTAACTCTTGTTCTGATTCTGTATCCTATCAAAGATGTGCAATAATGCTTATGTCTAACTATATTAATAAATAGTCCTATTCTTATAGGAGACATATGATTGCATGGGAAACGTGTTTTTTCACACAAATAGCCATGTTTAGGAAAAACCAACTTGTTTGAATCAAAATGTCATAACCTAAGACCATAGACCATCTGATAGCATCCCATTCTAACTGGGGACAAGTACCTAGGAGGCAAACATCCAACTCAAACTTGTAAGATGATGACACTCTCAATCTCAGGGAATGACCCACCCTCTACCCAGTCACCCAAGCCAGAAACCTGGGAATCAGCCCAAATTTTGGTCCCATACCCAGCACTGGCAATCTTACCTTCTAATGCGCCTCATATCTGTACCCATCTTCTCGTCCTCACTACCCTACTTTGATTCATAATCTTGTCTTTTTTCAATTAGTCTTCAGTTGGACTCTGACAAAAATGTCCCAGCCATTTCTTGCCTTTGAGGCTTACAACCCCCAGTTCTTCCTCGTCACAGCCTCCAGAACAATCTTTACAAAAGGCACATGTAATCATGTTATACTTCTATAAAATACTTCTCTGGCTCTCCATTTTGTACTTTGCAGGACAAGCCCCAACTCCTTCGTGGCTTGCAAGGCCTTCCATGAATGGTCCCTAGACTCTTCTCCAGCCCCTCTCCTCACCCCACTGCCCCTCCACTCCATACCCTTCAATGGTACCAAGCACCCGATAGTTCCCTGAACCGGCTGGGTGGGTTTTGGTCTTGGGGATTTTGCTCACACACTCCCTCTGCCTAGGATGCCTTTCTGTCTGCTGGCAGCTCCCCACTTTCTCACCCACTTGGTGAGAACCTTCTGGTCTTTCAACGCCTTGCTCAACAGCCTCCTATTCCACAGTCCTCCCTGACCACCCAGCGAATGGATGTTTCCTTCAGCTGTCACTTCACCCCATCTTCACACACACCTCCCAGAGCACCGGAAGCCTTATGGACACTTAGGGGTGGGGAAGGGGGACAGGAGGAGAGAAGGAGTGAAGAGAGACAAGAGAGGAGGAGAGAGGGGGAGGTGGGAGTGGAGGAAAGAGCAAAGGAACTGCCATGGGATCCCTCCCTGTACCTTTCTCCTCCCTGCCTCTCCCCTCGCCGCCTGCACCGAATAAAGCAGGTAGGAACCATCTTAGAGTTCTCTAGGACAGAGCGCAGAATTTCGGCACGAATGCCGACACCCCTGAACGGTTCTTTGAAAAGCAGTGATATCTACGCTACCGAATGGGAAGACTGCATTAGCTTGGAGTTGTGGTTGCACTGCCGTCTTGCAGTATTTCTCTCCCCACGGGGCCGTGCCAAGGTTAAGGATGATGCACTCAGGTCTTAAAGGAGATGAGGTGGGAGAGGCTGGCAGAATCTGTCCTCAGAGGCCACAGTAGGAGAAAAAACAAAACAAAAGAGTGCAAAGCAGAAAAATGAGGTGATTGAAAAATATAAGACTCCAGGGCATAAATGGGCTCTGAGAAGTCACCAAATCAACTCTCTCAATGGGGCAATTGAGGAGAGGAGAGGGTCTTCTCCAGAGTCACAGGTCAGGTTAGTAGGAGAGCCAAGATGGACTTCCTGGGAAGAAAGGAACTAACATTTCCTGAGGACAGAGCCCCAGCTCAGCAGTTAGAGATACGTTATTAACTCTCTGGATCAGCAAGCAACCTCCTCTAGGAGACGCCTCTAAGCATTCAGACCACACGTATTTACTGAGCTCTTTTTTGTGTATGTGTGTGTGGTACGCGGGCCTCTCACTGTTGTGGCCTCTCCCGTTGCGGAGCACAGGCTCCGGACGCGCAGGTTCAGCGGCCACGGCTCACGGGCCCAGCCACCCCGCGGCATGTGGGATCTTCCCAGACCAGGGCACGAACCCGCGTCCCCTGCATCGGCAGGCGGACTTTCAACCACTGCGCCACCAGGGAAGCCCTTACTGAGCTCTTAATACGTTCCTGGGGGTGCCCTAGTTTCATCAGCCTTTGATATATAATGAAGCATCATTAACTTTTAATTATGAAATTAAGATGTCCCTCAGCTCTCACAGGCTTAAATATCATATCATCTCAGTCCTTTTCTTGTTTTGTCTCATCTTCCTGCTCAGACTGGGCTTTCTGCAGGAAGGCCTGGCTTTTCCATTTGTATCTATGTCCACTCTAGATGCAGGAGGGAACACCTGGGGGGACCCCCAAGGGTGAGAATCAAGCAGAGGCTTTGGAAGCAGTGTGATGTACGTTAGAATCCCAGTTCAGACCCTAACCTGCTATGAGATCTTGACAAGTCTGTCTCGGAGCTTCTTCTGAGAAACTAAGACCACGATCTTATTTACTTTAGTGAATTGTTGAGAAAATCAAATGAACTCATTGGTGTGAGAATGGTTTTTAAACTCTACAAATGTGCAAGATAATGGTTATTGTCAATAGATGTTCTATTGAACAAGGAAGAAATTTACATTTATGTAAGCTGGGTTCCCAAGCCCCTCTCACGTCTATGCTCCTATACCCCCTGCACCTGTCTTTGAGTCTTCCGTTGCACATGCAATTACTTTTTAAATGTCCATCTTCCCTGTAAAGTTTTGAACTCAGAGAGGTCCATATCCCTGGTGCCAAGTACAGCACTTGAACGAAGTATCACTGTGTGACTGAAAAGAATGTATAGAGCATATAATCTGCCAGATGTTTGGCCAGGTGCAAAGCCAGTCACCTCATTCGACTTCATGGGAACGCTGTGAGGTTGGGATTATTATCCCCAATTTTTAGATGAGGAAACTGTGGTGCAGGTCATAAAGCCCACCCATGGCTAAGCTGACACTTGAAGCCAAGTCTGCCAGATCCCAAAACCATGGAACTCTTGTGACTCCCCTCTTCTATCGTCATCATCATTGTCTCAGTCAACATGGGGGTCACCAATCACTGCTACAGTAAGCAGGAGACACAGGTCAGCAGTTCTTCTTTTGTTCTGGGAGGGTCTGTTATGAACCCAGACCGCTTGTGCTGAGTCTTTGTTCTCTCTCTCTTTTTCTAGCCGGGAGTGGAGGAGGGGATGGAAGCCAAGGAAGGCTCCCTCCTGCCAGGCCAGACCTGGCTCTTCCCGGATCCTTGGAAGAGATGTAGAAATGCCTCCATTTACATGCACATCCTACTTTTCATTTCTAAGTAGAGTAGGACTGTAAGAGTAGAAAAATAATTTTCATTTCTAAGTAGAGTAGGACTGTAAGAGTAGAAAGATAATTTTACTCTTCACCTTGCTGCTACTGGTGCTTTTTCCCCACACCTAAGCATTACTCTCACAAATTTCCTTTGCCCTGAAGTTTATTCTGCTGAGGCCAAAGAGGCCACAGACGCAGAGGCTGGGTGTTCTGAATAGCTTAGAGATGAACAGCTTAGCCCTAGATCAGAAAGACGTGGGTTTGAATTGCAGCTCTGCCCCTTGTGAGCTCTTTGTCTCAGTTTGATAACAGTGCTTACTGCACAGGATTTTTATTACAAGACCATACGTAGGAAGCACTTAATAAATATCACCAGCTTTTGACGATGGGGTCATGGTTAAGAGCATGGATGGTAGAGCCAGACTGTTTGGGTCCGGCCAGTTACCGCTATGTGGTCTGGGGGATGCCTTGAAAGTTACTTAACCTCCCTATGCCTTAGTTTCCTCACTTGTACATGACGTTTCTATCAGATAGGGTTGTGGGAGGGTTCGTGAGTGCCTGGCAGGTAGTAAGTACCGTAGTGCTATTATTATCCTCCCTCCATAGCTCCGCTGGCTAGAATCTAGACCCTGAGACTCCTAACACCACGCCCCGCACAGCCCCTTCCTCTGAGTGCAGGATACCTGGTCCGTTCATTCACTTACTTATTTTGTCACTCAGCAAATGAACCCTGATGACTTACTGAGTGCTGGGCCCTATAATACACCCTGGGGATGCAGAGGTGAGCCAGGCATGGTCCCAGCCTTTACCGGGTTCACAGACCACTCCCCCCCTCCTTCTTAAAACCTTTCTTTTTCTCTTGGTTTTCATGAAACCACACTGTCCTTTTTAATTCCTCCTTCTCTGGTCACTCCCCAGACTCCTTTGCTTCTTCCTTTACCCAAAGTCTCAACCTTAGCATGACCCAGGCTCAATCCTGTGGACCTCTTCTGGATTCACACTCTCCCCCAGTGACGTCAAGGAGCACCTCCACGCTAATGCTGCCCACATTTACATCTCTAGTCCAGTCTTCTCCCCAGCGCTCCATTTTCATATATTTAACTGCCTACCTGACATCGGTATCTGATAGTCATTGCAAATGCAGAGATCCACATCAGAACTCCCGAATTTCTCACCACCCTTCCAACTGGTCTGCATCCCAGTTTCCTCCATCTCTCTCCACAGCACCACTATCTGCTCAGTTGCTCAAGGCATAACCCCTTGACCCATCTTTGATGCTTCTTGCATAGAAACCGTGTGCAGGTCCTGTAGAAGTGTGGCCAAAATATTTAGCAGATATGTCCCTCTCTTTTCATCTCTACTGTCACCACTTCAGTTCAAGCTACTATGATCTCTTAGGAGACACCAGCGCATCTGCTTCTACTCATGCGCCACTAAAATCCATTATCTACACCACAGGCAGGGTAATGTTTTTACAGCATTCCCCTGCTGAGATGGCTTCCACTGTACATAGGAGACACTCCAAACTCTGACTCTGGCCTGCAAGGCCCTGCGTGAGCTGGACCCTATAAGCCTCTCCAGGCTCACCTCCAGTACTAATCACGATACAGCCATTGGCCTTTCCTCTGGTCTTGGAAAATACCACAGTCATCCTTGCTTCAGAGCCTTTATTTACCCAGAATTCTCTTGCTGGCCTCATTGAATGGCTTGTGGTTTTCATCCTTCAAGGCTCAGCTCAAATATCAGAAGCCTTTCCTGATCACACTACCTCAAGTAGACCCTGCCCCGTCCACTCACTTATTCACCATCCTGTGACTCACCCCAGGCATTCCTAGCGTGCGTTACAATCTGCCGTCACCTTGCTTAGCTGCTGTTCATGGCAAGTCATCCCCACCTGGAGGCCAGCTCCCCAAAGGCAGGAATCTCTTCTGTCTTGTTCACCCCCAGGTCCTGGAACATAGTGGGTTCGTAGTAAATATTTGTTAAATGAATGAAAAAACTGGATGATAAACACCTTAACAGAAGAGTATTTTAAAAATCTGTGTGAGTCCAAAAAAGAGAGCTGCTGTCCCTGGGAGAGTAAAGGGAGGCTACACAGACAAGAGGCCGTTGGGCCTGTCAGTGAAAGATGAGAAAGAGTAACCAGGAGGGGAAAGGGAGGGGGAGTAGGCACACCCCCCCGCCCCCCCACCCCCGCCGCCACAGGAGTAGCAGACACAGAAGCACAGAGAGGAGAACCTGCGTGTGCTGGGGAAGTTATGGGGCGGGGAGGTGGGGGGCCAGGGGTGGGTGTCAGCAAGGCTGGAGAGTAAAGAGAAGAGAAGCAGGAGACAAAGAACCATAGCTCGGGCTTCCCTGGTGGCGCAGTGGTTGAGGGTCTGCCTGCCGATGCGGGGTACGCGGGTTCGTGCCCCGGTCCGGGAGGATCCTTAAGTGCCGCAGAGCGGCTGGGCCCGTGGGCCATGGCCACCGGGCCTGCGCGTCTGGAGCCTGTGTTCCACGGCAGGTGAGGTCTCAACCGTGAGAGGCCCGCGTACCGCAAAATAAATAAAGAGCCATAGCGCGTCCCCTCGGTGCCCTAGCCTGGCTGCCTGGGTTTCTTTTGTGGTTGTGCCTCCTTTTGTCCCCACTGATTCATTGCATGCTTTTTATTTTTTATGGCAGGAATGTCAGTCCAGCCACACCCAGGGCGAGGAGAGAAGCCTTAACTGGGCCACTTCAGAGATCTAGGCTATGTGTGATAAAGGACATCATTTTGTCTCTTAGAGTCGCTCATTTGTTGTTGTTGTTTTTTAATTAATTAATTAATTAATTTTTATTTTTGGCTGTGTTGGGTGTTCGTTGCTGCCCGTGGACTTTCTCTAGTTGCGGCGAGCAGGAGCTGCTCTTCGTTGCTGTGCACGGGCTTCTCATTGCAGTGGCTTCTCTTGTTGTGGAGCACAGGCTCTGGGCACATGGGCTTTGGTAGTTGTACCTCGTGGGCTCTAGCGTGCAGGCTCAGTAGTTGTGGCACACGGGCTCTAGAGTACAGGCTCAGTAGTTGTGGCGCACTGGCTTAGTTGCTCCGCGGCATGTGGGATCTTCCCAGACCACAGCTCAAACCCGTGTCCCCTGCATTGGCAGGTAGATTCTTAACCACTGCGCCACCAGGGAAGTCCTGCTCAGTTGTTTTTAAGGAAATAATTCTCTATTTTTCTTAAAATTTCTCCTTCCTGCTTTAGGACATGCACCCTGACTTCCATAAGTATCTACTTTAACTTCTGAAAAACAGACGGGGAGATATTTTAGGTGATAATAAAAAAAAATAGATTTGGGGCTTTTTTGCCTAGGTCCATGGGGAAAGAGCTGCCTCGGGCAAATCTGAGCGGGGGAGTTGTCTGGAAGCTCTCTAACCCTCCTTGCTCTCCCCAGCCCCCAACCTTTCTGAGAGGCTAAGCCTAAGCTTCCTTCCTGGGATGAGGGTGATTGCCTTGCTGGACCGCTAGCTCCTGCGAGCACAGCAGGATGCCCGGCGTGGCTTGTAACCAGAGCCTGGGTTTGAGTCTCTCCACTTCCTGCTGCATCCACTGGGGCAAGTTACTTAAACTCTCTTAGCTTCAGCTCCCTCCTCTATACAAAGGGAACACTAAAGCAGTTTACCCTCCTCAACTTGTCCTTATCCCCGCCTAAGCTTCCGTTTCTTTCTCATCTCCAAACCTGAGATAAATCCCTCTGCCCTTCCTGGGTTGGGTTTCCCTTCTTTCATTGGCTTGAATATGTGGTCCACCCTGAAGTGCTGCCCTAACGTGGAGGACTCAGCCCACATGATAGCGCCAAGCTCAGCCTTTGGCTTATGCCACCTGATGTGAAGCAGGGAAGCAGCTCAGAATGTAGGGGAGAAAAACCCCAAGAAAACAAACCAAAAAAAACTAACCCATTTCCTCCCTGGTGTCTAGGAGGAAGCAAACTCCACGCTAAATTATGTTCCAAATATGCCCTAAGGTAGTTTTAATTTTATTGGCACTGCTTTTAATTTACTCTTTAGGCCCCTGTTTGCAGGATGAGCTGTTGGCTGCTGGCAAGGGGACAGCCCTTCATTGCTCGGTTATAATTAAGTTTCTTAAGTTCAGAAGGAAAGAACAGAGATGCTGTCCCCGCTTCTATTCTCAATCCCAAACTGTAATTAAGGGCCCTGAATTAGCTGCACACCCCTTGCTCTGACACAGCCACAGAAAAGTACCTCATTTGACTGCTGGAAAAAACATTCAGGTGCAGCTGTTCATTCATTTAATTCACTCATTATTCAATCAATTCACTGATTCATTTTCTATTCATTCCCTTACCAGACCTCTAATGATAACCTACTATATACCAGGCCTTGCTCTGGTCCTGTGGATTTAAAAATTCAGCAATGTATGGTTCCTGCCCTGAAAGAGTCCACATTCTAATAGTAGATGGAGATAAACAAAGCATTATTATGCCATGTGGTCAGTGCCAGGAGAGAGAATTATGAGAGCACAGAGGAGGCTGTTAACTCATCCCTGAAGGATAAAATAATGCTATTTGAATTTATATTTTGTACCAGTCGGATGAATAATATTAGGTGCTATAACAAGCAATGCCCAAATCTCAGTGGCTTAATCCAGTAAAGGTTCATCACAGTCTGATGCAGGTCAGATGACTCACCTGGCCATTTTCCTCTCAGTGTTGATTCAGCGACCTAACCTTTTTCCTTCTTACTACCTATCCTTTTTCCTTCTTACGATACCATTGTTTTTACATGTAGCTTCCATGCACAAGAGCAAGAATGTGGGTGATTGTGTGCAAGTTTAATGGCCAGGCTTGGAAGTGACACTTGTTACCACTGCCCACATCCCATTTGATCCCAACCAAATATCAAAGTAGACTGGGAGATGTCTTCCATGGTCCAGGAAAAGGAAGTGGAACTGGTGAGCATCCACTTAGTTTCTGCCTTAAATATTAAGGTTGAGTCAGAGTTAGCCAGATAAAGAGATCATGTATTCCAGGCAGAGAAGACATTCATTGTGTGTAAATGTGGAGACAAAAGTCACAAGCATAGAGGTTTGAAGTACTCCAGGCAGCACTATAGGACTGTAGTGTAGAATATCAGACCAGAATTGGCAAGAGCTGAGACTAGACAGGGGCCAGATCACGCAGGACCTATGCAAATATATTAAGGAGTTTGGACTCTATCCTGTGAGCAACAGGGAATGGTAGAACAGTTTTAGCTAGAGAATTTTATTTATTTATTTATTTTTGGCCGTGTTGCATGGCATGTGGGATCCCAGTTCCCCAACCAGGGATCAAACCGGCGACCCTGCAGTGGAAGCACAGAGTCTTAACCACTGGACTGCCAGGGAAGTCCCAATTTGTTTGCATTTTATTTTTTTATTTATTTAAAAATTTTTCTAAAAAAATATTTATTTTCCTTAATTTGTCTTTCTGACCTTTCATTGTTAGTGTATAGGAATCCAAGAGATTTCTGTGCATTAATTTTGTATCCTGAAACTTTACCAAATTCACTGAATAACTCTAGTAGTTTTCTGGTGGCATCTTTAGGATTTTCTATGTATGGTATCATGTCGTCTGCAAACAGTGACAGTTTTACTTTCTGTCTTCCAATTTGGATTCTTTTTATTTCTTTTTCTTCTCTGATTGCTGTGGCTAGGACTTCCAAAACTATGTTGAATATTAGTGGTGAGAGTGGGCAACCTTGTCTTGTTCCTGATCTTAGAGGAAATGCTTTCAGTTTTTCACCATTGAGAATGATGTTTGCTGTGGGTTTGTTGTATATGGCCTTTATTATGTTGAGGTAGGTTCCCTCTATGCCCACTTTCTGGAGAGTTTTTATCATAAATGGGTGTTGAATTTTGCCAAAAGCTTTTTCTGCATCTATTGAGATGATCATATGGTTTTTATCCTTCAGTTTGTTAATATGGTGTATCACATTGATTGATTTGCGTATATTGAAGAATGCTTGCATCCCTGGGATAAATCCCACTTGATCAGGGTGTATGATCCTTTTAATGTGTTGTTAGCTTCTGTTTGCTAATATTTTGTTGAGGATTTTTGCATCTATATTCACGAGTGATATTGGCCTGTAATTTTCTTTTTTTGTAGTAGCTTTGTCTGGTTTTGGTGTCAGGGTGATGGTGGCCTTGTAGAATGAGTTTGGGAGTGTTCCTTCCTCTGCAAACTTTTGGAAGAGTTTAAGAAGGATGGGTGTTAGTTCTTCTCTAAATGTTTGATAGAATTCACCTGTGAAGACCTCTGGTCCTGGACTTTTGTTTGTTGGAAGATTTTTCACCATTGCAACAAAAAGAATAAAATACCTAGGAACAAACCTACCTAAGGAGGTAAAACACCTGTACTCAGAAAACTATAAGATACTGATGAAATAAATCAAAGATGATACAAACAGATGGAGAGATATACCATGTGCTTGGATTGGAAGAATCAATATTGTGAAAATGACTATACTACCCAAAGCAATCTACAGATTCAATGCAATCCATATCAAATTACCAATGGAATTTTTTTACAGAACTAGAAAAAAAAATCTTAAAATTTGTATGGAGACACAAAAGACCCCAAATTGACAAAGCACTCTTGAGGAAAAAAAAAAAAAAACGGACCTGGAGGAATCAGACTCCCTGACTTCAGACTCTACTACACAGCTACAGTAATCAAGACAATATGATACTGACACAAAAACAGAGATATAGATCAATGGAACAGGATAGAAAGCCCAGAGATAAACCCATGCACCTATGGTCAGCTAATCTCTGACAAAGGAGGCAATGATATACAATGGAGAACAGACAGTCTCTTCAATAAGTGGGGCTGGGAAAACTGGACAGCTACATGTAAAAGAATGAAATTAGAACACTCCCTAACACCATACACAAAAGTAAACTCAAAATGGATTAAAGACCTAAATGTAAGGCCAGACACTATAAAACTCTTAGAGGAAAACATAAGAACACTCTTTGACATAAATCACAGCAAAATGTTTTTTGACCCACCTCCTAGAGTAATCGAAATAAAACCAAAAATAAACAAATGGGAGCTAATGAAACTTAAAAGCTTTTGCACAGCAAAGGAAACTATAAACAAGATGAAAAGACAACCCTCAGAATGGGAGAAAATATTTGCAAACAAATCAATGGACAAATCTCCAAAATATATAAACAGCTCATGCAACTTAATATCAAGAAAACAAATGACCCAATCAAAAAAGTGGCAGAAGACCTAAATAGACATTTCTCCAAAGAAGACATACAGCTGGCCAAGAGGCACATTAGAAACTGCTCAACGTTACTAATTATTAAAGAAATGCAAATCAAAACTACAATGAGGTATCACCTTACACTGGTTAGAATGGGCATCATCAGAAAATCTACAAATAATAAATGCTGGAGAGGGTGTGTAGAAAAACGGAACCCTCTTGCACTGTTGGTGGGAATGTAAATTGATACAGCCACTATGGAGAACAGTATGGAGGTTCCTTAAAAAAGTAGAAATAGAATTACCATATGACCCAGCAATCCCACTACTGGGCATATGCCCAGAGAAAACCAAAATTCAATAAGTCACATGCACCCCAATGTTCATTGCAGCACTCTTTACAAGAGCCAGGTTATGGAAGCAACCTTAAAGTTCATTGACTGAAGAATGGATAAACAAGATGTGTTATGTGTATACAGTGGAATATTACTCAACCATAAAAAGAAAAGAAATTGGGTCATTTATAGAAGAGACGTGGATGGACCTAGAGACTGTCATACTGAGTGAAATAAGTCAGAAAGAGAAAAACAAACATCGTATATAACACATATATGTGGAATCTAGAAGAATGGTACAGATGAACCAGTTTGCAAGGCAGAAATAGAGACACAGATGTAGAGAACAAGTGTATGGACACCAATAGCAGAAAGCGGGGGAGGGGGGCATTAGGTTGGATTGGGATTGACATATATACACTAATAGGTATAAAATAGATAACTAATAAGATCCTGCTGTATAGCACAGGGAACTCCACTTCACTGTACAGTAGAAACTAACACAACATTGTAAAACAACTATACCCCAATAAAAAAAATTTTTTTAATACAAATATTTATTTGGCTGCGCCGGGTCTTTGTTGTGGCACGCGGGGTCTTTGTTGTGGCACGCGGGGTCTTTGTTGCAGCATGCGGGGTCTTTGTTGCAGTGTGCAGGATATTTAGCTGTGACATGCAGAATCTTTTAGTTGTAGTGTGTGGGAACTTTAGCTGCGACATGCAGGCTCTTAGTTGCAGTATGTGGGCTCTAGTTCCTGCCCACGTATCAAACCTGGGCCCCCTGCATTGGGAGCATGGAGTCTTAACTGCTGGACCACCAGGGAAGTCCCTTGTTTGCATTTTAAAAGGTCCCTTTGAAGCAGCAAAGAAACCAGGTCAGAAGCTATTGTAGTAGACTAAGAAAGAGATGAACTCAAATCAGACATGGTCCCTATCCTCAAAGAGCTCATAGGCAGACAGACATACTTTTCAGCCAGATTACAGTAACAAGTATACAAGTATATCTATACAGTATTCAAGTATACTTATACAGTAACAAGTACTGACATCAAGGCCCAAGCAAGAAGCTGTTTGGAGAAGGAGGAATTTATTTTAACTGAGCATGAGAAGAAATCATAAAAAGTTTAAGAAAGCCATATCTCTTCTCTCTCATCCAACAGCCACTTTTAAAGATGGGAAAATTGAGGCACAGTGAAGAGCTGCTACTTATTCGTGGTCACAGATTATGTTTACATTAGAACCAGAGGTAGGAACTCTGCTCTGCCTTCCCTGCTCCATTCTAATGAACCAACATAAATCCATAAAGCCAGTTTAGGCACAAAACATCATCAGGATGGTGAGGAAATTAGTATTTGTGGTCTTTGGCATTGCCAGCATAGTGCTGAATATGTGTCATGAAGAGGAAAAAGGACTAAGACTTCAAACTCAGACCCTATGCAGGCAAATTCCCTAGATCTTTTTCTACTCCAGGTAGACTTTAGACTCTCAGAGTGGGAGGGGATGTTAGAAACTAAATAGTCCTTTAACATTGTTTTGAAGATAGTAGCCAATGCAGTTAGATACAAAAAAGAAATTAGAAGCGTAAAAACTGGAAAAGAGGAGATAAAATTGCTAAGTGTATGTGGTACGATTGCAAACCTGGAAAATACTGCCCCCTTTATTCACCTCAGTCATCCTCACCTCCTGGCTGTTCCTTGAACATGCCAAGTACATTTACTTCTCCTTCTACCGGGAAGACTATTAACCTGATATCCTCAAGACTAACTCTCCTACTCCATTCAAGTCTCTGTTTTTCCAGAACCTCTATTACTTTCTATTCTCTTACTATGTTTTATTTGGTTCCATGGCATTTATACCTCCTGACATCTAGTATTTTTATTAATTGGTTTATTTTCTTTCTCTCCCATAGAATGTAAACTCTTTGAGATCAGGTGCTTTCTGTTGTGTTCATTGCTATATCCTAGTGCCCAGAACACTCCCTGGTGCATATTCCCAGTGCCTAGAACACTATATGACATGTGGTAGGTACTCAGTGGTTATTTGTTGAATAAGTAAGCAAGTGAAAACTCAAAAAAATAAAATGAGAAATTATTATAAGAACTAATAGAATTAGTGAGGTGTCTGGGTACATATTTAAACCATTGAAAATCAGAGCCTTTATATGTATAAAGAACTACCAGTTAGAAGATTTAATGGAAGATATCATGTTTACAACAACAACTAAAAATATAAACTGCCTTTGCATCAAAAAGAATGTTCAGGGTCTATATGAAGGAAAAAAAAAAAAAAAAAAAAAGCTTTTACAACTTTCTGCTGTACCCAAAAGAAAATGGAATAAATGGAAAGTCAAAGCATATTATTGGATCGGAAGCCTCAAAGTGATAAGAGTCTTGACAGGATTGGGGGAGCAAGGAAAATTAAAGAAGCTAATTACAAAGATTGTATAGAAAAATATGCAAGAAAATACAGGAAAATATGGGGAAAGAAGCATAATGAGGTGATACTAGCCCTCCAAATATTAACATACATTATAAACTTAACATAATTAAAATTGTGTAGTACTGACACATGAATAGACAAATGATTAGAAGAGAATAGAAAGTCCAACAATCAACCCAAATATATACAAGAAAGTTATATGGTAAAGATGGCTTTTCAAGTCAGTGGGGAAAAAGATGCACAATTTGATAAATGGTATGGGACAATAAAGTTTAACCCTTTCCTCACATCCTACATCCATGTAAATTAAAATTGAAATGAAATTTTTAAATATAAGAAGTGAAACAATAGAAATAATAGAAGAACCAATGAAAGATTTCAACCCAGAAACCACAAAAGACTGATAAATCTGTCTAAAAAGTGAGCATTAAAAATTTCCACATGGAAAAAAAGTACTAGCAGATGTAAGGTCAAAAGACAAATGACAAACTGAGCAAAAATATTTTTATACTACACACAAAGGCTAATTTCTCTAGTATATAGTTTCTATAAATCAATAAGGAATAAAGCCCTGAAACCCAGTTTTTAAAACGGACAACGGAAATCAACAGGCAATTCATAGAAAAGAAAATGCTAATAGTTCCTAAATAGGTGAAAAATAATAACCATATAATAAAAGATAATTATACTAAAAGAAAGTCAGATTAAAACTAATCTTAGATATCAGTTTCACCACCAAATTGGAAAGTATCAGAGAGTTTGATCACATCCATGTTTGCAAGATAGTCATGAAACTGATGCTGTTATACGTTGCTAGGATTGTAAACTGGTCCTTCTAAGGAGGTCAGTTCATCAGTGTTGATCAGAATCACAAATGCACATAGGACCCAGAAATTCTACTTCTAGGAATTTATCCTACGTATAAATATGTATATGTGTGAAATGGTATTTATAACAGAGTCAATCACTAAGACTTTGTAACAGAAGGTTGGAAACAAATGTCTGTCGGTGGGGCACTGCCTAGTTTATATACGACTGTTTAAAAAAAATGAGGTAACCATGTACTGAGAACGAATTCTCTCTAAGATATGTTGAGAGGAAAAAAAGTTGATCCAAAAATTGTGTTTTTATTTTTTATTTTTTATTGTGTTTTTATCCCATGCGGCTTGCAGGATCTTAGTTCCCCAAGCAGGGACTGAACCCAGGCCCTCAGCAGTGAAAAGCGCAGAGTCCTAACCACTGGCTCACCAGGGAATTCCCCAAATGACGTGTTTTTAGTGTGCTACCTTTTGTGTGCGTTGGGGCAAAGGGGGTAGGGGGAGGAATATCTACTTGTTGGTGTGTAAATGATCTCTGGAAGTTTGTATGAGAAACTGGTAATGTGAGATGCCTCTGGGGAGTGTGCCTGGGTGCCTGGAGGACAGGGGTAGAAGGGAGATTGTTCATTGTAAATTCTTTGATATCTTGTTGACTTTTGAACCAGGTAAATCAATCAATATAATTCACTTTACGGTTATTTAAAGTAAAATCACATTAGGTGCCAGGTGTCCGGATGGGGCAGTGGAAGCCACTCCAGGCTGGTTTTCGGAGGAGCCAGGTTCTAATTCTTATTCCTTCACTAACTTGCTGGCTGACCTTAAGCAGGAAACCTCCCCACTCCGAGCTGATCTGGGAAATGTCAGAGAAACTGGTTTCTAATAGCTCCCACATCCAGAGATATAAACGGCCGTTTTTCCTTACCCATTTCTTAAGTCATCTCTCTACCACCTCCTTTCCTCTGCAGCTCATCAAAAGCTCAGAGGAAAAGACAGACAATTGAAGAAAATAAAACTGCAAAGAGGACTTTTATAGGGCTCCTGTTGATTCACTGCATATTCCACCTCCAAAGCTGAAAATGATGAGTTTAATATCACCCAGCGCTCTGCATCTTGTATCTCTCAGAAGGCAGCTTACGCCACCCAGAGAACTGGGAGCTCAGCAAGACATGATCTTTCACTCCAAGTCTGAGGCAAATGAAATGACAGTCATGAGGCCCACATTCTAGAAGCAACATGGTTTTCATTTGGTCTTAACTTCGTTTGAAAGTGTCCCAAGGAGGGAGAATTCTTCCAAGCCTGGATTTTTCTTCTTTCCCAGGACTACATGCTAGAAAGCAGATGGAAAGGTGGCCAGGTCTTGCCATGACTGTTTCTAGTCTTACCCATTAACGGTGATACGTTCACTGTGTCAAGGGTCAGGAGACCTGGGTTTCAGTCCCAGTTATTCCCATGTTACTCTCAGAAAGGACAGATATATAGGAAGAGAAAGTCAGATTTGAGGGACATTGAAGTTCTAAGGGCCTGAAAATTCCCCCGTTCCTGGCAGTCGATTGCAGTGTCTGGAATGATCCCTCTGGGTGGTTTATTCATTCACTCTGCATCTGGCTACTGAGCATCCTTCACGGACAGGCACTGGGTGCTTTCCAGGCAATCCCCCTACCTTTGGGGAGCTCATAAATGAGAAGGTTAACAAATAACATTGCATCAAGCTAGGGAGTGCCTTAAATACATGTGAGCAGAGAGCAGAGAGAGACTAGTCACAATTACCTTTATAGACAACAAGGTTATTTTTTCCCATACACTATGTATTATTGTGGGGTACGTGTGGCATCATGAAGTGAGGTTAAATAAAAGAATTAACTAAGATGTCCTATGTAAAGCTCCCAGAATGGTGTCTGGCATGCATTAACTATGCAGTAAATGATAGTAATGATTATCGCTGAGTTGGATTCCCACTCTAACTCTCTGAGGTTGGAATTAAAATACCCATTTTTCAAATAAAAATTTCGAAGCGGGTACATGATTTATCCCAGAATCCCTCAGCTAGAAATGGCCCACTTGGGGCAAAACCATTAGCAGGCCCAATTTAAATACAATTATGTCACCTGAAGATGTTTCTCATTAATCAGAGAAACAAATTCTGCTAATGCCTTTAGTCATGAATGTGTTAACTGTTCTGGGTAGGTAGCATCACTTCAGAAGACCTCTAAAGAGGGCTGCTAATGGTAGCGCTCTGAGACCCTGAAGGCGGATGGTGTTAAAAGTAAGGAGAGGGATTTCGCTGGTGGCGCAGTGGTTAAGAATCTGCCTGCCAGTGCAGGGGACACAGGTTCGAGCCGTGGTCCGGGAAGATCCCACATGTTGCAGAGCAACTAAGCCTGTGCTCCACAAATACTGAGCCTGCACTCAAGAGCCGCGAGCCACAACTACTGAGCCCGCGTGCCACAACTATTGAAGCCCTCACGCCTAGAGCCCGTGCTCCACAACAAGAGAAGCCACGGCAATGAGAAGTCCACGCACCGCAACGAAGAGTAGCACCCGCTCACCGTAACTAGAGAAAGCCCGCACGCAGCAACAAAGACCCAACACAGCCAAAAATTTAAAAATAAATAAATATATTAAAAAAATAAAAGTAAGGAGAACTTGATCCTTGCTACTCTCAACCCCTCCAATCACATTGCAGATAATTGCTACATCTGAAGAGACATAGGGCTAGCTCACAAGGAAATGTGTGTGTGTGTGTGTGTGTGTGTGTGTGTGTGTGTGTGTGTGTGTGTGTGTGTGTGTGTTTAAGGCATACTCTGTGGCCCCGATGTCTCATTTGTTATCCTTTCTCTCAATAGAAAACAAGCCTGGAGTTTTATATTGACATCCATGCCCACTCCACCATGATGAATGGCTTCATGTATGGCAACATCTTTGAAGATGAGGTGCGGTTCCAGAGGCAGGCCGTCTTCCCCAAGCTCCTCTGCCAGAATGCCGAGGACTTCTCCTACGTGAGTGAAGAGTTCTCAGTCAGGCAGCCCCAGCTTCCCTCCCCAAACTGCCCCCTCCCTCCCATCACCACCCTGTCTTTCCCCTCACTCAATTCAGTTTGATTTAACATTTCACAGAACACCTACTCTGCTCTGGGTCTTGCGTGGGTGATAAAGATAGAGGTAAACAAGCTCTGCCTGTACCTGCAAGCAGCTCGTCACCCATCAGGGAGGGAGACTCTCTGAAAAGACAGCGCTTGGTTTGTCCGAGGAGCTGACATTGGTTTCGTTGATCTGATTCCAGCGCTAACAAGAGAAGAAACTCACTGAGCATCTCCCAGCGCCAGACCCTGGCCCAGGGTCTGCTTTCACAGACCTTTGGCCTTCATTCTGTTAGAAGGAGCCTAACATGTCTGCTGACGGGGGTCATATGTCCACCATCCTCTTCCTCCATAGCCCTTTCTGGGCCCCAATTTCTTTGTCAGTAATTTGTGGGTGATAATTTTTTGCCTTGCCTGCCTCGTAAATTCCTGGGAGGACAAATGCAATAATAGATATGAAAGTACTTTGCAGGCAGTAAAGATCTCAACAGACTCCAGAGACTGTTGTTACTACCCCCTTACATGCCAGGAAGGACGGGAGAGGCTGTGGACTGGTAGTTAGAATAATTTGCAGCAAAAAGGAATATTGAGAAATAGCAGGGAAGATAAGGAGGGGAATCAACCTGTGGTGGAAGCAGACTTGGGCAAGAGTTTTTGCACATTTTTCTTTGTTTTGATACGATATCTCTGAGGCCTGTTATTTCCGTGTGGCCAGAGGGGGAGAGGCCCACAAAGGGCATGGTAATTTTTGAAGGTGATGAGCTGAAAACGTGCCTGCTCGTTGCTTCAGGCCTAGACATTAGTGGAGGGAGGATGAATTTCTCCATGAGGTAAGATGCACTTTGAATCCCAGAATCTTGGCATGCCCCAGCAGGAAAGGAACTGGGAGACTATTTGGCCCAATCCAACACTTTATACCCAAGAGACACTTAAAGCCCAGAGAAGTTGGGGATCCAGGGCAAGGTCCCTCAGCATTTGAAACAGGTAGAATGAGATGACTGCTCATTAGTAGCCTGGGGATAAAAACAGCCGTGCTTATGTCTGTGGCAATCTCTGGAGGATGGCCAGCGCTTGTCTTTTTGAAACCACTCCAGTTTCAGAGCAGAGTGTGGTCTTCTGGAGGAGACCCTGGGAGACTGTGATTCTCCAGGAGGCTGGGCCACAGACTTCAGAGACCCTCACAGGGGTGAGGTTTCCAGGGTCTACAAAAAGGGTGTAGTCTAGGAGCTTTATTTCTGGCCTTGCCTGATGGAGTTCCTGCATTGCAGCCTCCTTAAGAGCTTAGGGCTTGGGTCAAGGTCATCTATCCTAGTCCAGCCTCTGTCTCCCCTCTTCTCTGATTCTCAGTACCCAACTCTAGAATGAGAGAGTTGGATTTCACTACATGAGCTTCAACTTCAACAGTCCTTTCTGATCTGAGACTCTAATTTTCTGATCCTTTCCTTTACGTCAAAAGGCACACACACATACATACACACAGCTCTCTTTCTTTCAGTGTCTCTATATCTGTCTTGTTTTGCTGTTTTCTTTCTCCCTCTTTCTCCCCACCCCCTTTTCCTTCTTCTCTTATATTCTGCTGAACAGGCATGCCTTCTCTTACTAAAACCAGGTTCTTCATTTACTGCGATTTCCATGGGTTAGCATAGAAAGCCCTTCTAACCACAAGTGAACTGACCCTCACAGCTCTGTAAAAGAGATGTGATTTTTACCACCGCTTTACAGATGAGGAAACTGAAGCTCAGACCAATAAGGCTAGTTGCCTAACATCTCACACACTTTTGAAGAGAGGACTTGAAGTGCGGACCTGCTGGCTCTTTCCTCTCTATCCACTGTGATGGGGGTAGTAGACACCCAAGTAAAGAAGAGCCGTGATCCCTGTGCTCTGGTGATGCTGAGCACGAGTTCAGCTGTCCCTAACGGAGGGGGAGCTTTGTGAAGGAGGGTTGGGGTGTCTGGAGTCACTTAGTCCTGGTCCAGGCCTGTGTCACTTACTATGAACTTCCATTACCTCACCTTAGAGGGGAAACATTACGACACCCCTGTCGAGGGGGTGAAGCCTAAATGAGATACTATATAGGAAACAATATCATAAAGTTGAAAGCAGTGCCCAAATTTCAGTCTTGATTATCGTAATATCATCCTTATTCTCTGTCTACTTTTCCTTGCTCCCTCTGTCCCCATTCAGATTTCCACAAATCTTTGTTAAATGGCAGTTACCATGCCCTAAGAACTGCGCTAGGTGCTTTCATTTAATTGTTTGTCTATTTAATCCATCCTTACAATAATCTTGCAAAGTGGGAGTCACATCCCACTTTTCAGATGAGAAAGCTGAGATCCAGAGGTGCTCGCTCAAGGTCCCATAGCCAGCAGGTGTCCAGCCCTGATTCTCTCCTCCCTTCTTTGTCTCTCACAGTCCAGCACGTCCTTTAACCGAGATGCCGTGAAAGCAGGAACTGGCCGTCGCTTCCTCGGTGGGCTGCTGGACCACACTTCATATTGCTACACCCTCGAGGTTTCCTTCTATAGCTACATCATCGGTGGCACCACGGCCGCTGTGCCCTACACGGAGGAAGCCTGTATCCTTCGCAGGTCCCCCCACCCCCCAGCCCTGGGCCAGCTCGCATCCAGCTGAAAGTACCCAAGTCCGCCAGGATTTACCAAGCAGGTCAGGAATTTGGTCTCCAACTCAGGTGAGGGCTGAGACTCTGGGGTGAGGATGGACATGACTGGTTCTGCTGGTGTCATCTCTGGATTGTCCTGTTTGCTCTGTGCCCTCCTAAAGGACACCCCCCTCCATCTGCCTGTGCTATGCCTCAAGTCTTCCTCGGGCGCTTGGACCCATGGCCTTCCCATACCTGTGTTGCTCCCCTCTCTCTCTCCCCTCTGTCCCCTCACAAAGGAGTGAGTCTTCCATCATCTAAAGTATGTAAGTACACAGGCCAGATGCTCATCCCGGGGCTGCTAAGGAAGACTTTGACAGTCTTGGCCCCTCCTTCTCACCCTGAACATGTCTCTCTCTCTCTTTCTCTTTATTTTTAAATTTTTTTATTGGAGTAGAGTTGATTTACATTAGTGTGCCAATCTCTGCTGTACAGCAAAGTGACTCAGTTATACACATACACACATTCTTTTTTTAATATTCCTTTTCATTATGGTTTATCCCAGGAGATTGGATAGAGTTCCCCATGCTCTACAGTAGGACCTTGTTGTTTATCCATTCAAAATGTAATGGTTCACATCTATTAACCCCAAACTCCCAGTCCATCCCTCTCCTTCCCCCGCTCCCTCTTATCAACTATACGTCTGGTCTATAGACCAGACGTCCATCTCTCTGTGCTTATGCCCCCGCCCTTTGTCTTCCCTCTGTGCACACTTTCCCTTTCGCTTGTCTGTACCCGCCTTGTCCCCTCTACTTTTATTTATTTATTTATTTATTTTTGGCTGCGTTAGGTCTTCGTTGCTGTGCGCAGGCTTTCTCTAGTTGCGGCGAGCGGGCACTACTCTTCGCAGCGGTGAGCAGGCTTCTCATTGCGGTGGCTTTTCTTTGCTGCGGAGCATGGGCCCTAGGTGCGTGGGTTTCCATAGTTGTGGCACACAGGCTCAGTAGTTGTGGCTCACGGGCTCTAGAGCACAGGTTCAGTAGTTGCAGCGCATGGGCTTAGTTGCTCTGCGGCATGTGGGATCTTCCCGGACCAGGGCTCGAAACCGTGTGTCCTGCATTGGCAGGCGGATTCTTAACCACTGTGCCACCAGGGAAGTCCCCATCCCCCTCTCCTTCTGTCTGTCCCTCCAACTCTCGCCTTGTGTTTTTCTCTCCTTACTTCACGTGATGTGTTCCTCCCTCTCCTCCTCCATCTTCTCTCCTTTCCCCACCATCCTTTCCTCTCTGTCTCCCCTTAGCCTCCCTCCATCTTCCCTGCCTTCCTGCTTGTCCTCTGTGCATGTTTCTCTCTGCCTTTGCATTTCCTTTGCCAACTCGCTTTTCCTCTTGGCTTCCTCATAAAATGTCCCCGAAAACCCCCAAGCCTGTCATGATGAAATTAGAGGTCGCTTTCTAGCTTGCTTGATTTTTTTAGGGATTATTTAGTAATTCTAGTTTCCTGAGTATTGATTTTCATTTCAAGGTCAGTACATAAGGGTTGTGACAGATTGTGACAGTTTCTGCTTTTCTTTACTTTTTGTTTTTGGACTGACCCATTTCTCCTTTCTGAACACTTAGTTTTCTCAGAGAAAGAATTATAGTTGATGGAAAAGAAAGGGAAAGGATAATATTAACTCTCTATATACAGACTCTCTCTCCCCAGAAGTGGAAGTGCTCCTTTCAGCCTTGATTGAACCCTTGGGGAGTGTTTGTGGAGTTCTTACCACACTCTGTGCAGGAAAACTTCCTTTCTGGTCGAGACATGACTTAGCACTAGTCCACACAGCTGGTTGCACCCTCGTGGCTCTGGGGGGTCCAGTAACCTAGCTGGGGACATGGGGGCAGGGTGATGGCCTCAGAGGGAGGGGCGAGCAGTAGGCAGACGAGGTGTTAGACCAGTGTTCCAGATCCAGTACCTCACTGGAGAGACTGTGGTAAGAACTGAGGGAGAGTCCCCCCGCCGCCCAGTCACCAAGACCGGGACAGTCACCTTGAAGTCTGCTTTAATAACTACCTGGCTCACCGGTCAATGGAGTAGGCTCTGCTCTGCAGCAGAGGACCCTTGGTTTCCAAAGTCCTGGCCATCTCTATGTGCCACACTGCCCCCATACACACACACACACACACACACACACACACACGATGGTGTGCGGCCCATTGCTTCCCCAGGATCCGCTAACTCCTGTGCTCCACGCATACGCACATTCCGTGCTGCCCCCGCCTAGCTTGCCGCTGATGTGGTGGCAAAGGGGACAGAGGGAGTTGTCTGAAAGAAGAGTTTGAGCATGCGCACCAAAGGTATCCCACGTGTGAGCCTTATCTCAGTGAGATAAGGGTCCCGCCAGGTGTGGCCTGCACTTAGTTTGTGGCTGATTTCTGATGTCCAGTTTGATGGGTTCTCCTACCCTATCTCAGCACCTCCAACATGCTTTTGTGTTAGAAGCAAATGTTTCTCTCAGTGGGAGGCCCCTCCCTTGACCCAGGCCAAGGGTTTCCTCCCCTCAACACCCAATCCTCATTCATCAAAAGTAAGTACACCATTAGCACATGCCAGGTATCCTACTAGGCACTGGGGTAAAATATTGACCAAGAAGCCATGGTCCCTGACTCACAGAGCTTTTGGTCTATCTGAGGAGCCAGAAAAGGAAAGAGGCAGTTATAATCTGTGGGGTAAGTTCTGTGGTGGAGGAATTCCAGAGAGCCATGGGAAATGTTCATTTAAATAGATACATTGAGTGTCTGCCATAAGCCAGGTGAAGCTCTAGGCACAGGGGATGTGTAGCAGGGAACATACTGAAGACAAAAATGTCTGCATATGGGGGTAGGAGGAGACTCAAACACAGTTTCGGGAAGTCAGGGAAGGCTTCCCGGCAGAAGAGACATCTAAGCTGAGTTTTTAAGACTGAGTAGAAATTAGGCAGATTGCTTGGGGTGGGTCGTTGTAGGGAGGGCATTGCAGACAGAAAGGGGAGGAAGGAAGGTGGACTGTTGGAGCTGTAAGGGGTCGGGTATGGCTGAAGGACTTCAGATGCAGGAGATGAGACGAAAATGGCAGCCTGTTAGGAATTTAAATGGTAAGGACTGTGAAGAGCAGTAGAAGGGCTTTAAAGAGCAGTGGGAAGCCCCTCTGGCTGCAGTGGGAAGGTTAGATTGCAGGGGCCAAGGCTGTAGACAGAGACACACTAGGAGGCCGTTATGACAATCCAGGTGGGAAATGACTCAAGCCTAGACTCGGGTGGTGCTGTGGAATATTTAGAATGTGGCACTGAGAAGACTTGGGAAGTGATTGGATGGGGATGTCGGTGGGGACCAGAAGCCAGCATTTGGAAGGGGTTAAGGGTGATGGGTAGCGAGGCTGTGCAGGAGCTGAACAGGCCGCGGTGCTGTTGGGTCACCCCATCTTATCTGTCATCTAGGGGACAAGAAGAGGAATCTGGAGTTTCTCCAGAGAAGTGCAGGCCAGTTCAACACACATGAGTGTGATTTAACCTGGTTCTTGTTTGAAATGCATTTAAAAAAAAAAAAAAAAACAGAGGGAGACTTCAGGCAGACAGATTGTGATCTTTGTTGGCTGCTGGCTCTGTGTCCCAATCAGAAAAAGAAATTACATGGTCTGATAGGAATGGCAATATGGTCTGGGAGGAAGTGTCCTCTAGACTGGGAGTCAGGAGACCTGGATCTGATGACAGCACCAGCATCATCCCACCCTTCGGCAATCCTCCAGCCGCCCTGAGGTAAGCTTCATCACCCTCACAAAGGCAACCAAGAACCTTCCTGCTTTCTTAACCCCTGCTGTGGGAATAATATTCATGAAAAGAGAGCAGACTTTCAATTGAGACAGATCTGGATTTGAATCCAGGCTCAGCCATTTACAGGATGTGTCACCACGGGCAAGTTATATAGCCTCACTGTGTCTCAGTGTCCTTGTCTGTAAGAGGAGGACCTAGTAACACTCAACCTCACTGAGTTGCAAGGAGGTTAAATGAAATAATATATATGAGTGTGCACCGTAAGCTTTAAATGTTAAGCGACTATTGGTTAAAACATCGAAAAGCTTTACGTGACTATGAATGAGGACCCACATTTATGTTAAAGAAGGTTGTCAGGGCTGTGAGAGCAAAAGACCAGGGGCTGTGTTGGTAGGGTACGCGGGGCAAAAGGCCTTGGTGGGATCACTGTAACGGAGGACCTGGACCTCAGAACGCCATGTGGTTCACACAGCGAGTGGGTATGTGCAGTTCCCATGGTGAGGGGTTTTAGTTCTGTCATCCAGAGTATGCCCTTCCCAGCATCAGGTGCATGAAGGCCAAATTAGCTAGCCAGAGGGTGCTGGGTGAGAGGAAGACCAGAGAAGAGCTAGGGGAGGTGGAGAATCCTGAGGGATATTTCACCAAGGCCCACAGTAGTGTCCACCTCCTTACCTTCCAGAACATATGTATCTGTCGGTTTAATTTTTCTCCCTGGAAAAGCAGCAGCTAAACATTACCAGGGTCTTGCTCTCTGGCTCTCCTCCCCACTGCATCAGGGTAATATAGCCATAGACACTGATGCTTCCCTAGCTGTGTGACCTTGGGCTGGTTATCTCACCACTCTGAGCCTGTTCCCCCATTTGTAAAATAAAAATAATAATACTCACTTTGGGTGAGGCTTATCGGGGTAGCGAAAAGATGCAATAGATCTCCAATCCCCTTGTACTGCCTGGCACCTGATAGGAACTCAACAAATGTTCCTCTGTCACCACTTTTCTCATCTCCATGCAGACTGCATGACTTTCCTTCCACTGGTTGAATCTTCAACCCGATGATCTGTCTTTGAATCCAGCAACTGGGGGTTTGAATCCTGATTCCATCACCATTACTGGGTAGCCTCAAGCAGGCCCTGTCCCTTCTCTTAGGCTCAGTGTCTGATACTTCCTACCTGTCAGAGCTGCACAATGAAACTATGTGTGGACTTGTCTGTATTCTGGTTCCTTCCAGCTCTAATATTCTAAGATTTTTCTGATTCTAAAATTTAAAATTTTATAATTCCCTGTTTAGATGAATTTATGATATCAAGAATCCACAGTTGTGTTATGTATGAGTCTTAAGACTGAGTGACCCCATGAGCATGAGTTTCAGTCCAGTAGGGAAAATCAGCACAGAAGTGTCCTGGACAACTGATCAAGCCAAGACGATAGCTATTTTCATTCTTTTAGTTAAAGGGTTCTTAATCGAGGGCTTTATGGATGGGCTTCAAGAAGAGCCTATGAACTGTCTAAAATTTATGCAAAACTGTGAGTACAAATGTGGAGTTCATTTTCTGGGAGGAAGACTTCTAACTTTCAACAGAATCTAAATGAAGCCATCCTCAGAGGCTGCTGCCCTGGCTGGTGGTCTGTGTTCAGGTTGTAGCAAGAATACAGCTCTGGTCAGAGGCGTGGGTGTGAGTTCCGCTTTCTGTCATTCTAGCTGAGGACCCTAACTCATTTAACCTCAGTTTCTTCATCAGGAAAGTGCAGATGATGATTATTTACTTCACAGTGTTGTTTGGAGGGTTACGTGAGAGAAAGCGGATAAACGACTGGGCATATACTCGGCGCCATTAAATATTAGCTCCCTTGCCTTTCCTTCCTGTGGTTTGTTGTTTCTGTTGTTGTTGTGAAATGATAAATTCCTGAGAATTTTGGACCATTCTTCAGAAACCTTATTTACATTTTACTGGCCTGCCAAGTAATAAATATGCTCTGTTCAAACAATTTAAAAAAAAAGAGAGAGAGAGAGAGAGAGAAAGGCTAAACTGGAATCATAAAATAACCCAGAGTTTCTCTGGCCTTTGTTTATGGTCTGGTTACAAGCCAAAAGGAAATAGCTCTTTGACATAATGGATGAGAAAAACATTGGAAACAGAGACCTTGGGTCCTAAGCAGACTGTTTTCCACACACACTTATAGCTGTGGACACCTTGAAATCAGAAAATGCTGTCTCTAGGAGAAGGGAACGGCTGCTGTAGCCAAGACGAAATGCAGAGCTTTAGAACTCAGTTATCTTGGTCTCGATTCAGAGCCCACTACGTGCCTTGTACTGAGTCCTTTGAAACATACAGCAGACACTGAAGATACCATTTATATACTCATCCATCCCACAAAACTCGCTAGACCCTAGAAATAGGCAGATGAATAAGGCATGGCTCCTGCCTTCAAGAAGGAGACAGTTTTGAGAGGAGGGAAAAAGGTAGAGACAGCAGCACAGAGGGATAAACGATCAGGCAGAGGGAAGCTCTGCTGGTTGGGGATGCACATGGGAGCCATCTAACCCTGCAGGAGCGGTGAAGAAGGAGAAGGAAGAAGGACTTCCTGGAGGAGGAGTAACTAGGGCTCAGGCCTCCAGGGTGGATGGGATGCAGGCAGCAGAAGCAGGGTAGAGCCGCCTTCCTGGTAGAAGGAGACATACAGGAGAAAGCCCAGATGCCAGAGAGAGGATGTGCATCCAAAGTATTGGAAGGAAGTTGGAGTTGGGCCAGAAACAGTAGGTGATAAATAAATATAGGCAGAACCAGACCGCGAATAGAAGGAGAAAGATTTGTGAGCTATGTAACAGGTACATTAAACAGGAAACAGCGTACAATTATAAAATATGTTTTGTCTCCCGTTGACCCTGCACATAGATGCGTATAGATTCTACATCTAGATCTAGAGATATAAAAGCTCTTACAAACCCCAAGGCTTTCTAATCACTCTCGGGAAATTAAAAGTTTTCTAATTAATTCTGGTCACCGAACAGTCTCAGTTCAGCAATGACTGTGTCTCGTCCAATCAAAGCCATTGAACCTCTTCATAGTAAAACCTTCCACATCCTCTAGCTCAGGCCTGTCTCAGACAGGCTGCTCGAGGTGACTCCTATTTCCCCGACTTCATTTTCAGCCCTTTCCCCCATCTGGCTAACCCTAGATATTCACCCCTCCAAGGCAGAGGAGCATGAGGGACAGGAGGAAAGTGTAGGAAAGGTCTTGGGTGACTGGTACTCCCTGAGAGCGCCTGGCAGTCCCTTGTGGGCCTCCTCAGACACACCTGCCCCGGGGCTGGAGAGCGCTGACGTGGGCAAGTGCATGTGCTCAGGCCGATTGTTCATGGGTCCTACCTGAGTCCACGGTGATCTGGGGTTCACCTCCGTTAGGGCACTGCACCCTCCGGTGGCCCTCTTGTCTGACGGAGAGCTAAAGTTTGCAAATCTGGTTTTCTGGTTTCCTTTTGCAAGTCCTGCCTGGTAGTTTCCTACCTCACTTTGCAATGTGGTATCTACAGACTTGGGATCTCAGCAAAACCAAGACTAAGACAGCTCCATCTTAATAACATGTTCTATTATCTAACTGGTAGAATTGACTATTTTGGGTGATGGCTTGGGTGTGGAGGTAAAGGAAGAAGTCAAGGAAGATGCCCAGTTTCTCAACTTGAACAACATGGCGGACGGTGGCGCCAATCACTTAAACACAACTATTGGAGAAAGGGGTTGGAGAGGGGGATATTCTGAGCTCTGTTTGGGATGTGTTAAGTGTAGGGGGCTCATGTGACATACAAATGGAGAAGTTTGGTAGGCAGATGGTTCTATGGGCCAGAATTTCTGGGAAGAGACCTGGGCTTCAGACAGACTCTTCCACAAGCTACTGTAGAGTCATAAGGAAGGAAGGGATTTTCTTGGTGTGCACCGTCAAGGTGGGCTTTCCCTTGAGTTGGTGAAAAGAATGCTGGGCTGGGAGTCAAGATCCCAGTTCCGGAACAGTCTTCTGCCCTCCCCCCCTCATAAAGCTGTGTGACCTTGGTTAAATCATTTTACTTCTCTGGCTAAAGCCTGGTACTAGGTAGACCCTCAGTGAATGTGAATGAATGAAGGAATGAATGAAGTGGAAGGAACCTTCACCTGCATCTGCTAGTTGGCTCACTAATAGGACAGTGAGTGTGAATATGTGTGTGTGCTGTGGTGGTTAGAAGGTGGAGGGGAGTACTGCCTGGGTTTTCTTTCTTGGGGAGGAAGCTTCACTTTTTATACAGAAGAGTAGGAAACAGTCAGGTCTGACCTGTTGGGTGGCAAGGAAAGATACCCAGGTACTTCCTAGTTCCTACTTGTGATGGCCAAGGTCAAGCCTTTGTTAAGATTCATAAACAAAATAATGCTTCGAAAAGAGGGCTTTGGGAACAGACGACTAAACGGGACTGAAGCCGGTTAGAATCTTTTTTCTCCTCCACGCAGACATGGACTTGAATTTGGTCTGTAAATACAAATGCTTACTAAATGGCTGAATGACTGGCTGAATGAATGAATGATTAACAGTAGTAGTAATAATGGTAAAAATAATAATGTTGAGATGTGCTTCATGAGATGGGTCAGGCTCCCTGCATTATAGGATTGGCTTTGCCTCCAGCTTGCCATGTAGGTTTGGGGAGTTCCTTTCTCTTTGGGTCCAAATTTTCCTATCTTTCGATTAGAAGATGAAATGATATGATCTCCAAGTTTATTCCCAAATCATTAGGTAGATAGATAGACAGATAGATAGATAGATGGATATAGAAAGAATCATTTGATTTTTGGCCTTTGAGATAAGTACCTTTTTTTAAAAAATCTTTATTGGAGTATAATTGCTTTACATTGTTGTGTTAGTTTCTGCTGTATAACAGAGTGAATCAGCTATATATATATATATATATATATATATATATATATATATATATATCCCCATATCCCCTCTCTCTTGCATCTCCCTCCCACCCTCCCTATCCCACCCCTCTAGGTGGGCACAAAGCACTGAGCTGATCTCCCTGAGCTATGCGGCTGCTTCCCACTAGCTATCTATTTTACATTTGGTAGTGTATATATGTCCATGCCACTCTCTCACTTTGTCCCACCTTACCCTTCCCCCTTCCCATGTCCTCAAGTCCATTCTTTACGTCTGTGTCTTTATTCCTGTCCTGCCCCTAGGTCCTTCAGAAGCTTTTTTTTTTTTTTTTAGATTCCATATATATGTGTTAGCATACGGTATTTGTTTTTCTCTTTCTGACTTACTTCACTCTTTAGGACAGACTCCATCCACCTCACTACAAATTATTCAATTTTGTTTATTTTTATGGCTGAGTAATATTCCATTGTATATATGTGCCACATCTTCTTTATCCGTTCATCTGTCGATGGGCACTTAGGTTGCTTCCATGTCCTGGCTATTGTAAATAGAGCTGCAATGAACATTGTGGTACATGACTCTTTGAATTATGGTTTTCTCAGGGTATATGCCGAGTAGTGGGATTACTGGGTCACATGGTAATTCTTTTTTTAGATTTTTAAGGAACCTCCATACTGTTCTCCATAGTGGCTGTATCAATTTACATTCCCACCAACAGTGCAAGAGGGGTCCCTTTTCTCCACACCCTCTCCAGCATTATTTGTAGATTTTTTGATGATGGCCATTCTGATGGTGTGAGGTGATACCTCATTGTAGTTCTGATTTGCATTTCTCTTAATAACTAGTTATGTCGAGCATCCTTTCATGTGTTTGTTGGCAGTCTGTATATCTTCTTTGGAGAAATGTCTTTTTAGGTCTTCTGCCCATTTTTGGATTGGGTTGTTTGTTTTTTTGATATTGAGCTGCATGAGCTGCTTGTATATTTTGGAGATTAATCCTTTGTCAGTTGCTTCATTTGCAAATATTTTCTCCCATTCTGAGGGTTGTGTTTTCATCTTATGTGTTCCTTTGCTGTGCAAAAGCTTTGAAGTTTCATTAGGTCCCATTTGTTTATTTTTGTTTTTATTTCCATTTCTCTAGGAGGTGGGTCAAAAAAGATCTTGCTTTGATTTACGTCATAAAGTGTTCTGCCTATGTTTTCCTCTAAGAGTTTTATAGTGTCCGGCCTGACATTTAGGTCTTTAATTCATTTTGAGTTTATTTTTGTGTATGGTGTTAGGGAGTGTTCTAATTTCATACTTTTACATGTAGCTGTCCAGTTTTCCCAGCACCACTTATTGAAGAGGCTGTCTTTTCTCCATTGTATATTCTTGCCTCCTTTATCAAAGATAAGGTGACCACGTGTGCATGGGTTTATGAGATAAGTACCTTTTACATATAGGGAAATTCAAGCCCAGAAACGTCAAATAACATGCCCCGGGCTGCTCTCTCAATTCTGCCTGGTGGGCTTTGTCTTACTTTCCTCCCTGCTCTACAGTTGGCCCAGTTGCCCTTCCTTTCCTGTAGGACAAAACCCCGCAGAGGTTGGGACCCACCAGCCCACTCTTGCCCGTCCTATAGCCCCACTCTCTGTAACCCCTGCCCCCAGTCTTGACATGTTTGTAGTCTCTGATCACCCAGACGTCCTGCCACCCAGACCCTGTCTCTGTGGTACCCCAGCTCAGCTGCCTTGCTCTTTGTGAACCCTGCCTTGGCCCTCCCATTTCCCACCTCCAGATCAAAGTGCACCTTCTACCCAGGCCTGGAAAACCAAAACGTCATTACCTTCCCGCAGCCTCCCTCATCCCCCCAAAAGGAGGTTTCTAAGGGTTTTATCTGCTATTGTCAAGTTTATAGCCAAAATTCGAAATGCTGTTAATATTACTGACAGCAGAGAGGTACAAATTACAAAGTTGTAAAGTTATTTTATGGTGCTAACCGTCTACCTTCACTAGCAGTGCTGCAAGGCTCCATGGAAACCAAGTTGCTGATAAAAATAGTTGATATTGTCTCAGGATCATGGCTGTTCGCTGACAGTCAGAGAAATTCCAGCTGCTTCTTCAGAAATTTGAACCTGTTTGTTTATATTCAAGTTCACTTGCACACTTATATACACACTTACTTGTGTTTCTATTATCTTACTGTACAAATGTGGGGAGAGGCCCCAAAGTAGAAGAACTTTACCCCAAGTCTGTTCCAACCAGTTGCAGATTTGGGTCTCTGAGCAGCCCCAAGGACACTGAGAGGGACTGTCTGCCACATTGTAGGTGTTTAATAAGTAATTGTGGAATGGATGAATGCCTGGAACACTTGAAGGACTCAGGCAATATTGAGAACAAAGGTATTGAAAAATTTCTGTCTTTACAGTAAACAAATAAAACCAAAGCAACTTTGGAAGCACTGCTTTGGGGGAACAAGGTCTCCTATGTGGTAAGTTGCCTTAGGCATCTTAGTTGACACTATAAAACTCCACGTTAGCCCACAAGGCAAATGCATCAACCCGCACAGCCACCACACACTGTTCTCGTGCCAGAATTGATGCCGACTGGCTGCATTAACAGAGGCCAATGTTGGGAGCAAGGAGGTGCTGGCCTTTCTTTGCCTTGTGGTGTCATCGACCCCTGGAGCCCTGGGTTCATTGCTGCCTACCCCCCACCTATGCAGGCCATTGAGAAAATGGTGCGTGGCCTCTGAAGACCTAGGATGGGAGGGAAGATAAAACTAGATTTACCATGTGTCCAGGTTTGCCTGGGACTGAGGGGTTTCCTGGGACAGGGGACTCGTGGTGCTAAACCCAGGACAGTCCTGGGTAAAGCAGGATGGTTTGTTACCCTACCCAACACTGTTGCCTGTGAGGAACTGGCCAAGGAATCGGGGGTAGTCTCCTTAGAAAGAAAACATCTGGACTCTTTGCTTTGGTCAATTTCTAAAGAGTCATCATGCAGCAGAGGGCGTAGATCTGTTCTATGTGGCCCTAGAGGTCAGAACGAGAGCCAGTGGAGGCAGCTCCAGCTTGAACCTCTACGTGGGGGAGAACGGAGACCACACTTACTGAGCACTTATTATGCGCCAGGACCTGGCCTGGCTTCTGGGGGTGCAGCGATGGGTGGTAACAGCGTCTGCCTGGAGAAGTTCCCGTGCGGTGGGCGGACAGGTGAGCGAGTGGCTGCAGCACAGTGTTGTGACAGAGGGGGCACAGAGGGTGGTGAGAAGCAGCACCGACCTGGAAGGGGCTTGCAGGCCAGGCAGGGAGGGCAGCGTGTGCAGAGTCTGCAGCCCTGGGAGAGCTGCTTCCCTCCTTTGGGCAAGTCAGGGGCTTGGGGTGCAAGTTGGGGAGTGAGAGTCAGTGAGGCTGGAGAGGTCTATGGGAGCCAGTTGGTGAAGGACTGATGATCTGCTGGCAAACCAGCGCTGCAGGGAGAGCATCATGGCAGCGGGGAGGCCAGGGGGATGGTCAGGGGAGATAGGAGCAGGCAGCGGATAGATGGGTACCACCTCACCCAGTTACACTCCTCTGCTCTGCCTTCTTCCCGCTCCTTTCATCTTTAAAATGATGTGCTCCCTGGACACTGGCTCTGAAATTAAGTCGAAGGTCCCCCTTTTCCTGATTTCCGGAGGGAACCAACAATTCCAGTTTCTCAGATCGTCACATCTGACCAGAGGTTTGGGGCTATCTTTTTTTTTTTTTTGCGGTACGCGGGCCTCTCACTGTTGTGGCCTCTCCCGTTGTGGAGCACAGGCTCCGGACGCGCAGGCCCAGCGGCCATGGCTCACGGGCCCAGCCGCTCCGCGGCATGCGGGATCTTCCCGGACCGGGGCACGAACCCACGTCCTCTGCATCGGCAGGCGGACTCTCAACCACTGCGCCACCAGGGAAGCGGTTTGGGGCTATCTTATTGGCATTGTTGTGAGGTGGACAGTGTTCTGATGTGAGACTCTTGAGCCCTGGACTTTGTTCATCAGGTTTTGGCTACTGACTTGCTGTGGGCGTGATGCTCAGCAAATCTCTAGTCTTCCCTGGATCCCACTTTCCCATCTGTGAAATGGTGGGTTTGGACAAAGGGCCTCCATCCTCCAGGCCTCATTCAAAGGGCCTATTGAGCTTGGGTCTAACTCGCGTTTATTGAACATCTATGTACTGGACACAGTCATCCCTAGGATTTTGTTAACCCCCTATGGGCACAGCCCAGTTGCCACAGGTCCACCAACCCTCCCTTTCTTCCAGAAAGATCTGGAGCCAGCACCTCAAATCTCACTTCCCAAGCAGCAGGCTGCATGCCCGGCGGGACATGCTGTCTGTCTGGGGTTTCTTATCCGTCAGTATTTTCCTCAAGATGATAAATGTCCTGCCAAGAAGAGGAGGCAGCTGCCAGCCCTGTCCGAGGCGAGGGCCCTTAGCTGAAGCTGTGGCCGTGCCTGGCGTGTTGATGTGTCTGGAGAGGCAGGAGGTGGGAGTTGTGACCGGGAGGATGAAAAATGGAACCTGGAAGGAGCAGGAGGTCAGGACCACTGCTCTCGGTCTGAGCACATTTTGCCATGAGTCAGTGGAGACAGGAGAGGAGACGGAGGATGCTTGGATTTCCGTTCAAAGCAAAATATATTTATGATACTTACAGAGCTCCTACAGGATGCTGAGCCCTGAATGGGCCATCAGGAAGTGAACAGCCCTTATGGGTGTATAAAGTACATTCAGAGCCATCATCTTGTTTGATTCCCCCCAGCAGTCTAGAGAGATGAGTGTTATTATCTATCTTCATAAACGGGGAGGGGGCGGTGCATGTTGTCCCTGAGTGTCTGTCCTTAGCCACAACCAGTTCCCGGCTCCAAAAGTGCAGAAACAGTCGAATAGAGGAAGCCTGCTCAGGTGACAGCTTGTAGATGGTGGAGCAGTCCCCTCCCAGAAGCTTGGATTTGTTTCTTCCTTTACCAAGTCCAAATCTCAGTGCCCTACTAGAGGACAGTTTCTTTGAAGAAACCAGCCAGACGGTTGAGCTAATTATAGCTGAGATGTAACTAAGAGATGCCATTGTTTGACAAGAGGAGGAAAAGAGCTTGGCGTTTGGAGCCAGGCTGACCTGGGTACAGATCTTGGCTCTGCTGTTTACTAGTTGTGTGACCTTGGGCAAGAGACCTAAGCTCTCTGAGCCCGACTTTGCCTATCTATAACAGTGATGATTATGCTACTTCCCTCATAGGGTTGTTTCAAGTAGACAGAAACATAAAAAAAAAATCTCAGGTGCCTAATAAATTACCTGGAACATGGTAGGCACTCAATAAATAATAATATTATTACTGTTTCTGGTCAAGTACTGAATTGGGTGAAATCTAAGTCATAAGTGTCTGGACCATCAGGAAGCAGTGATATCAGTGCAGGCTGGAGGTTTCATGGAAATTTCCATGAAGCGTTCTTAAGATTCTAAAGGGGTTCCTAAGATTCTTAAATAGCATCAATCGTTTTCAAAGTGTGTTTGGATTTCTCAGCTATCCCAGTAGAGTCAGACTCCAGCATCTGGATTCATGTGCATGGTTTAGAACTTCTCATCAGGACAAAGTCGTCTATGGTCAAGATGTGGGACTGAGACCAAGACTCAGGGTGTGACAAGGTTAGGTATTTGGTGCTCAGAGACAATATATGGAAGCACTCCTTAATCCTGGTGTTGAGGAAACAGTAACATGCTTAAGTTCTCCTTAGGGAAGGTACGGACTGGAGAGTGCCATGAGTTTTATGTTTTTTAATGTGATCACAGACAGGTGACACCCCACCTCAGTGCCTCGGTGTCGCCCTCTCCCTGCCGCTGCCCGCCTTGTGAACGCTTGTGCAGATCAGATGGCAGAGTATTTAAGAAATGGTTTTGAAAATTAGTCTTCCCTGTACTCAAGGAAGCGATGATTCTTGATGAAGGGGAGGAGGGGGGCCCATGGGGAGAAGTTGGAGGGACACTGCCCTTCAGGACAGAAATCTGGAATAGAGTAGGGGCGGGGCGGGGCAGGGCCAAAGGAGGCACTGGGCTGGGGCAAAGGCAGCCAAGGGGGACCCAGACCAGGTCATGGCCCATCCTGTGTCTGCAGGGATGTGCACAGGATCCTGGCTCCACTGAGAGCTGGTAACCCACAGACCTGAGCCGGAGGCTCGCCTCTCCTCCCCTCCCCTCCCTCCGCCTCTCATCTGCCTGCCTGGCGGTGACCACCGGCTGCGGCTCCAGCTCCGTTGCTGTTGTCTGGGGTTGAGGTGCCCTCTCCTGGCCCCCAGGGTGCATGGCTGCCTTTGAGAGTCTGGCTTCATCCCGCAGAGGGTTGGGAAGCCGCCAAGTCCTTTGTCTGGGCTGGGAGGAGGGAGGGACACATCCACTCACCTCTCCCAGTTTTCTCCCTGCATGGGCATCCCCCCTCCCGACTATTTCTTCCCTCTCCCCTCTGTCTCTGTCTCTCTCTCCTCTTCCCCACCAGTCTTCTCTGTCAGTCTATTGGACTCTGTCTCTTAGACAGACACACACACTCACACAGTGTCTAGTGTGCCCTCCTTCGCCTCCGCCTGCTGTCTTCTCGTTCCCCCCAGCCTCCTGTCTCCCCTCTCCTGTCCTCCACTTTTCCTTTCTCTCTCCTTCTTCCTCATTAGTACCCTTCCTCTCTTAAGACAAACAGGGGAAACGTTTTGCACCAAATCTGCATTGGATTCCAGTGTCCTCTGCTTACACTCTGCTGTGCAGGTGCGCAGAGCTCCAGCCCCTTAACTGGTGGTGGTGAGGACTAAAGGGGCACAGGCAGCCTCAGCACTCCTTCCCCTTCCTTCCCTGGCAGCCCCACTAGGCTTTCTATTCTTCCTCTCCTCTCCAGTCCTCCGCGCCCCCGCCCTCTTCCCCCTTCCCCTCTCCTCATACCTCAGTACAGATTCAGATTCAAATACCACTTATCGAGCTCTTCAGAAAAGCAGGGACTTGACCTTCACCTTGAAGGAGCTGTCTTTCAGGGATCACAGTCTGTCTTTTCTGCCTCCCCAAGTGGGCAGAGTGGATTTTTGACCAAGTGTGCCATCCGGGCCTGTGAACTGAGCTAAGGGACAACCAGAGGGTGTAAGGATGTCAAGGGAGTTCCTCTTCCCAGTGTGCCCTTGGTGGGAGTGCGGGGAGGAGTCATCTCCCGAGGTCCCACATGACGTCCTGGTGTATGCGTCGGTGGGCCAGTTACTTTAACGTGCTTGCCATTTGTTTACTGTGTGTGCTAGTTACAACAAAAGCCCATGCCACCGTGAAACCACACAAAGGATTTCCCAGCACTGAGCTCTTAAGGAAACGTCTCACCCAGGGCCCCATGTTGGGAGGAGTGACCTGTGGCCTCTTAAGCGTTCCTTCAGCAGACGCCAGCACCAGCGTCACGAGGTTGCCTCTCACAGTGTCCCCCGAGGAGAGCCGAGGGTACAATCCCAAACACGCTCCAGGTCGCAGCGAGCTGACAGCTAGCTGGCTGCTGCACTAACACAGGCCGCGTCTTCCACACCTCCCTCGGGAAGGTCGAGTCTCTCAGCCCAGCCACAGAGAAGCCAGGACAGCCAACTGGCCCAGGCTTAGGCAAGGGCCAGGACTGGAGGTATATGAGCCGGTATGGTTCAGTGGTTAGGAGCCTGGGGTTCTGCAGTCATACAGATCTGCATACACCTTAGCCCTGCCATTTCTGAGCCCTGCACAACTGTGGGCAAGTTGCTTCACCTCTCTGGACCCCAGACTCCTTATCCACCGAAGAGAGATAATGGTACAAACTTCCCAGGGTTTTTGTGAGGTTAAATTAGAATGTAAGTACTTAACGTGCTGACTGTCTCCGAGTAAGGAATGGTAGCTCTTATTACACATTACAGTTCTGTGTGATCACTTCGTGGGGATCTGCTGAGTAGGTGGTCCGGAGGCCAGCTGTTTGGGGACCAGACTTCCTGCCTGGATGGAGAACCACCCGGCCCCCCATAGAGACACGGGCAGCCAGACAGCTAGTTTTAAAGCAAAGAGGATTTTCCTCTTTTGAGTTCCCCACAAGAACACGGTGACTGTAGTCTGCCCCACTTAGTTACACTCAGGGCAGACTGGGAAATCCCAAGTTCACTTCCCTTTGGCTAAGCATTTTAGTAATAATATTTGCAAGTGAACTTCTCTGGCATTTCTGGGAATGCACAGCATTTAAAGCACGAGAAGATACCTGAGTCGTGGAAAGTTGGGAAGATTTTGAGAGAAGGAAAATATTGATTGATGTCTGCCATGTGCCAGACACTGTGCTAGGTGCCTTGTTCGCTTATTAAATTCCCACAGCAGCCTTATGAAAGAGGCACTATTTCTTTCTTGCACATGAGAAAATGTTGGCTCAAGATACGAACGTACCTGAGGTCACACAGCTGACATGGGGCAGAGGCAGGTTCTGAACCCACAGCCCTGTCAGCCCACAGCGCCTGCTCTGCTCCTGTGCTTACGGTTTCCCTGCCTCCCCCGCACCCCTCCCCAGCCCTCCAGCACCCCCTGCTCCTTGGGGAGGAAGCAGACCTCCAAGCCCTGGCAGAGCAGACCCCTCTTTCCAAATACACCAAGTCATACCGTCCCTCATCTGCTCTGGTTTTCTTCTGAGTGACTGAGGGTTTTCACCTGGCCTGAACTCCACCGCGTCTCCTCACCAGAAGGTGATCGAGGAGGGAAAGTTACTGGGCTCTGCTGAAAGTCATTTTTAGATTCTGGAGCAGGACAAGTAGGAACAATGACTTCACATGTGCATGACTAATTCAAAGCACTCTAATCTTCAAAATGTCAAACTTTATGGTCAGTGGCTGTTCCACAGTGAGCAGTGGCACTGCGAAAATTAAAATAGCAGGATGGCAGGGCGTGGAGACCGGGCGTCTTTGTAAGGGCAAACCGTCTCCAGAGGTGATGGCTGGAGCTGTGGGCCAGCTTTGAAGTACAAACTGAAACTACAACGGCATCGTAAGTGACTAACCATCTAAGATTAAGACGTTTCAGGCAAATGGCCTGCATTAGCGTGGCTCTTTGCCACAGCCCTGAAGGACAGGCATTGTGGACCCCATTCGGAGTAAGAAGTGGGGGAGGAGATTGAAGCTCAGGGCAGTTAGGGGATTTGCCCAAGGTCATGTAGTTAGCAAGTGCCTTTGCAGATTCTTTTTTTTTTTTTTTTTTTTACATCTTTATTGGAGTATAATTGCTTTACAATGGTGTGTTAGTTTCTGCTTTATAACAAAGTGAATCAGTTATACATATACATATGTTCCCATATCTCTTCCCTCTTGCGTCTCCCTCCCTCCCACCCTCCCTATCCCACCCCTCTAGGTGGTCACAAAGCACTGAGCTGATCTCCCTGTGCTGTGCGGCTGCTTCCCACTAGCTATCTACCTTACATTTGGTAGTGTATATATGTCCATGCCACTCTCTCACTTTGTCACAGCTTACCCTTCCCCCTCCCCATATCCTCAAGTCCGTTCTCCAGTAGGTCTGTGTCTTTATTCCTGTCTTACCCCTAGGTTCTTCATGACAATTTTTTTCTTAAATTTCATATTTTTGTGTTAGCATACGGTATTTGTCTTTCTCTTCCTGACTTACTTCACTCTGTATGACAGACTCTAGGTCTATCCACCTCATTACAGATAGCTCAATTTCGTTTCTTTTTATGGCTGAGTAATATTCCATTGTATATATGTGCCACATCTTCTTTATCCATTCATCTGATGATGGACACTTAGGTTGTTTCCATCTCTGGGCTATTGTAAATAGAGCTGCAATGAACATTTTGGTACGTGACTCTTTTTGAATTATATTGTCAGCTTTCAAAGTCTGCTCTGCTGCTGCCACATCAGTTGCCTTTTGCCTTCATGGCTTAAAAGCAACATGAGCTCATCCACGTTGGATCCATCAATGATCTAAGACCAATTTGGAACAAGTAATTAATGTCTTACTTCATATAACCTTAGGTCCGTGTCAAGAAACAAGACCTTAGGAAAAGTCCATTGGGTTCTGGCCTTCTGAAAGTCAGAGGATCCAGGCTGGAAACCAGACTACCAGAAAATTACTGTATGAATGGGAGAGTTTATCTTCCCTCTCTGGGCTTTCGGTTTCTTATTTATAAAAGTGTTAGAGGGAGTTGTGCAAAATCAAATGTTTACCAAGCACCCACTTTGTACCAGGTCCTGCTCTGGGCATTGGGAATCAAAGACGAATAAGACATTGCTTCTTCCCACATGGGGGCAGTTGAACCAAGGAGTCTCTAATGTCCTTCCCAGTTTGGACATCCTACGAACTCAAATTCAGCCATAAGGAAGGATGAAGGGTCAAGGGACTTTGACCCTATACAGTGTGTCTTAGCTCTGCTAGAACCTAGACCCAGTGTTTGGAGCTGTACCCCAGTGGGCCCAGGGTCAAAACATACACAGAGACCCCTGGGTCCAGATAGACAGGCAAGCGAGCACATAGAAACCCAGGCATTGGCCATTCATTTGTTCAATCGTTCACTCATTCGTTTATGGAGGAGTTTCTGAGCACTCCTTCTGTGTCAGGCACCATACTGGGTGGCTAGAGATATAGAAAAGGGTCAGAGGAGGCCGCAGTATTCCAAGATTGTATGTACAATCTGATGGAGAAGTTGATGTGCAGATATTACAATTAATGGACCTTCTAGGGCCAGGCCAGAGACATGACACCACATGTATTCAGGAGCTGGGAATGTCTGGAGCTTCAAGCACCAGGAAGGACTGTGGGTTCAGTATCTTCCTTGCCCCACTGATGTTGGGCATATCTAGGTGACCTCCTTTGGCAAACGGGAAGCTAACAGAACGGACCCGGCTGGAGGTCTCCAACGTGCCTGTGCAGTTTGGCTTGGCACTGGCTATTCTAAAGACCCACCAGGAGAAGAGCATGCCACAGGGAGCCACTGCCACTTTAGCCTGGCTCCAGAATGAGCACTGCGGACCCCCTGCAGCCTGCAGCCACGCCAGCCTGGAGCCCTGCCTTCTGGCAGAGTTTATCCTACATCAGTCAAACCAGCCACCTGCAGACTTGGGAGAGAGAGAATGGAAAAGATGGATGTTGTTTAAAACACATGGATACAGTTATTAGGGGAGGGAATGCTTGGAGACAGGGCTGAGCGGAGAGGTGAGGTCCTTATTTACGTGCCCTACCCAGGAGTGTAGTTGCTAGTCATGATGAGCGAGGGATGCCGTGATCTGATTTGCAGGATTCTCGACCCATAGAGAGAGGCAGCAACCATAAGACCCACGGAGCTGGGGGGCCAGTAGACTTCCCAGCTGAGCTTTCCATCAGGTTGGCCTGTGAGGACCACAGCATCTTCTGTGCTCCCAGCTGTTGGGGAAAGTGTATCACAGAGATTCCCACCAAGGTACTGATACCACAGCCCATGCACAGCCTCATGAGGCCTGGCGCAGCCCAGGCTCTAAGGCCAGTAACCTCCAGAAAAAGGCAGCCCCTCCCTTCTTCCTTCACTGTGCAAACACATATCATTTTCTCTGTGAGTCACAGCATGAAACATTGGGAAGTACTGGCTTAGCGTAAGGGGTCCAAGCCCTCCCCACCCTGCCAAGGACATGCTGTCTTCTCTGACCTGTTTCCTTCCCTGCAAGGTCTGTCTCCTTCAGGCCCCAGACATGTCTCCCTTCTCTCGGATGGTGGGCAGAGAGCAGAGATCCAGTGTTGCACCTTTGCATCCATAATATACTGTCTGAGGATTTTTTATTACCCTGTCGAGACAAAGAGCGATGGGCTGCATTTAAATTCAGGACCCAACTGACTGCAGCCCTGTGTCTGAATCCTTCACAGCAGCCTCTGCTGTAGCTCCACGAGCTGCCCCCAGGCTGGTCTGTCTACTGGGTCCGCTGTCCCCACTTCCTCTGTCTCCCCTCCAGTGCTGGGCATCACATGTGCTTAGATGCCAAAAGGAAGGACAGAGATGGTGTGGTGTAAGCCCAGACTGCCCTTGGAGCTCAGGAATGTCTGAGAGTAAAGAGGGCTGGAGCAGGTGGGGACACCTTCCTGGAGGTGATGGACCTTGATAATAAGATTTAGCAAGGCACGGTAGCTCACAATTTACAAGGCTCTCACATACACAGACAGGGGCTCAATGAATCATCGTAACAACCCTATGAAGGAGAAATAATTATTCTCATTTTCCAGCTTAGACAACAAAGGCTCAGCCAGGTAAAATAACTTGATGGAAGTACACTGCCAGTAAGTGATTGTATAAGTCAGCGTTCTCCAGAGAGACAGAGCCAATAGGATGTGTGTCTATATAGAAAGGAATTTATTTTAAGGAATTGGCTCTTGTGACTATGGCGGCTGGCAAGTCCCAAATCTGCAGGGTGGGCCAGCAGGCTGGAGACCCAGGGAAGAGCCGATATTGCAGTTCAAGTCCGAAGGCTGTGCACTGTACTCAGGGGAGGTCAGTCCTTCGTTTCATTCAGTCCTTCAACTGATTGGCTGAAGCCCACCAACATTATGGAGGGTAATCTGCTTTACTCAAAGTTCACCAATTTAAGTGATAATCTCATTCAAAACGTTCTCACAGAAACATCCAGAATAATGTTTGAACACTTATCTGGGCATCGTGTCCCAGACAAGTTGATATATAAAATTAGCCATCACAGTGGTAGAGCTTGTGTCTGACCCCAGGTCTGTTGGCTTCAGATCCTGAACTTGACTACATCAGAGCACCCAAAGTGATCTGTTCTGGACTTTAAAGAAGAAGAATTTGAAAGAGTGGCATTTAGTTCATTTTAACAAATATTTATTGAGGGTCTTCATTGTGTCTAGCTCTCTTGATATTGAGATTCAAAACAAAACAAAGTGGCATCCAGCCTCACAGTCTAATGAAGGAGCTTTACCGTCCAGTAATGAAACAGGGAAGGCGTTCTGGAGAGTAGATCATCCTCTGGAGGGTAAAGGCTGAATGGTAGAACTGAGCATGTTAAGAAATTGGCCTGTCTTGACTGGTGAGTTCATACAAGGGAGACTTAGGAACTGAAGTTGGAAAAGTCCTTTGGGGCCAGATCATAGAAAGCCTTGGATGCCCTAGTACTAATTTGAGGTTTTAGCTTATAGGCAACAGGGAGCCAAAGAAGTTTCCTGAGCAAGAGAGTAGCACGAAGAAATTACTGTATTAACAAGAGGAATGGGTAGTGTATATAGGAGGAGATAGGGAAGGGGAGTCAGGTTAGTTTACCCTCGACCAGTGAGCACGTCTTCTTGATATGATTTGGAAGCATTGTGAAATCCATACTTCATTATCCAATCAAGAAAGAAACATCTAGGGACTTCCCTGGCCATCCAGTGGTTAAGACTTTGCCTTCCAGGACTTCCCTGGTGGCGCAGTGGTTAAGAATCCGCCTGCCAGTGAAGGGGACACAGGTTTGATCCCTGGTCAAGGAAGATCCCACATTCCGCGGAGCAGCTAAGCCCGTGCGCCACAACCACTGAGCCTGCACTCTAGAGCCCGCAAGCCACAACTACCGAGCCTGCATGCTGCAACTACTGAAGCCTGCATGCCTACAGCCTGTGCTCCACAAGAGAAGCCACCTTAATTAGAAGCCTGCACAGCGCAACAAAGAGTAGCCCCCACTCGTCACAACGAGAGAAAGCCCGGGCGCAGCAACGAAGACTCATCGCAGCCAGAAGAAAAAAAAAAAGACTTCACCTTCCAATGCAGGGGGTATAGGTTTGGTCCCTGGTCAGGGAGCTAAGATCCCACATGCCTCGTGGCCAAAAAACCAAAACATAAAACAGAAGCGATATTGTAACAAATTTGATAAAGACTTTAAAAATGGTCCACATCATAAAAAAATAGCAGGAAGAAACATTTGGCAAGGGCCAAGAATTTCTGCCACCAACTGACTTCTCAGTGAAGTTTCAGAATTATGGAAGGGACTTGGCTAGGTGTCAGGCAATGCCCTGGGAGTTTTCCATAATCTCAAAACAATCATGTGAAGAAGACAGGGCAGAGATTATTGTTCTCATGTAACTGATGAGGGCATTGAAGGTCAGAGAGATGAAGTAACTTTCCCAAGGTCACAGCTGGTAGATGTGCATGTCAGGGTCTGGACTAGCTTGTCTGATTCCACAGCCTGCACTCTTAACCACTAAGCGGCAGTAGAGGGTGGGGCTGGGAGAGTCCCTGGTGCTTGAGTCTTGTAAAGAGAAAAGAGGAGTAAATGGAGGGGCAGAGAGAAAACCCAAAGAGTTGAGGAAACAGAGACCATTTTTTTTTAACATCTTTATTGGAGTATAATTGCTTTACAATGGTGTGTTAGTTTCTGCTGTATAACAAAGTGAATCAGCTATACATATACATACATCCCCATATCTCCTCTCTCTTGCGTCTCCCTCCCACACTCCCTATCCCACCCCTCTAGGTGGTCACAAAGCACCGAGCTGATCTCCCTGTGCTATGCGGCTGCTTCCCACTAGCTATCTATTTTATATTTAGTATGTATATATGTCCATGCCAATCTCCCACGTCGTCCCAGCTTACCCTTCTCCCTCCCCGTGTCCTCAAGTCCATTCTCTATATCTACATCTTTATTCCTGCAGAGACCATTTTTTGAAGACTCTAATGCCTTACCAAGGCCTGAGTCAGGAGTAAATGCTGGAAATAGAGACCCAGTCATATCTGGAAAGACAGAATGTTGGCTGGTGGAGCTCAGAAGAGATGGTGATCCTTTGCCAGAATTAAGCTCAGCTCCACTCACTGTCCAGACTGTTTCCATAGGTCCTGGGGAGAGGGGTCATTTCTTACTGTGAGTGGAGTCCTCTGCTGGACATTCATCTCTACAGCCGTCCAGTCCTTCCAGAGTTAACCCTCTGGTGCTGCACTGGAGCAACCTCCAGGAGAGGGCAGAGATTTCCTGGTGTGCTCGCATCTGTAACCATTGTCTTACCTGGTGGGAGGCATCATCTGCTGTAATTAGGCTTCATTAAAATGCTGATTAATAACATCTTGCCTGGGCCAGGCACATGATGGGATTGGCCTAGTTGCTGTGAATGTTAGTGTTCTTTGCAGCTGTTTACACACAGCTAACACCACTGCAGGACCCAAAGGGGAGGAGACAGCGGAGGCTGTGAAAATGCCCCTGCACAGGGGAACCAGACACAAAGAGATGGCAAGAGATGGAAATAGAGTCTGAGCATGGAGGACCTTGTGGGCCAAGGTAAGCTCTGAGTCTGTTACAGATGGAGCATCACCAACTGGTGGCCCATGGCTGACTCCTTCCCACAGATGGTGGGTTTGGCCAGAACAATGTTTGCTGGCTGGTGAGCTGGCTGGTGGTTGGTTTAATGTTGAGTTTGAGGGTCTAGGAGCATGGCTTTCACTGTTCAATTTGCCACTACGCCCCCTATTGTTTCACACCTATCATTGCACATACTTACATTATAAACCCATCTTCTGAAGACATTTGAGCTTGTGACCCTGGTGTATCTGATGGGTAAGAGGTGAGGCTGTAAAAGAGAACAAGTTAATAGGTAAGGGACGTGTATAAACAAAAACATAGACATAGAAAGCCACGGAGAAAGAGCTGGGATCAATGAGGTATTGTGGGAGCCAGAGTGTATGAGGAGGAACCCAGAGACAAAGATGTATGGATTGTCCAGGGTCCTCCACGACCTCTAGTGTGGCGGAATGCGAGTGTAAGGTGGGGAGTGGGAGAGATGGGTCAAGAGAAAACTGCAGAGAAGACAGCAGGAACCAGAGCCCAGAGGGAGGCCTTGGATACCATGTTTAATAGACTTGGGCTTGCTCTAGAGAAAGCATGGAACCCATCAAAAAGGGGTTTAAGTCAGAGAGAGACGTGGTCATACCTGCATTTGAGAAATGTCACTGTGGCAGCAGTGATAAGGATGGATTGGACAGCAGCAAGGAGAGAGGCTGTTGCAGTCCCCTCCGGTTGCTGATGCAGATGCAACCCTGAGGCCTGAACCAGGGCAGAGGCAGTGCAATGGAGAGGAGGAAGACACAAACGCCATTTCTGAGGTGGACTCCATAGGAGATCCATTTCTGAGGTAGACTCCATTGGTTTCCTACCTTGGGGAGACAGCAACACTCCTGGCTGGTTGGAGCCCTGGCTGCTGGGCCCACTGGGTTTATAGGAGAAAGTATATAAATGGAGGAATATTGACCTCACACCTGACCTTCTAAAGGGGAATCGAGGCTCATGGGAAGACCAAAGTTCAGTGTGAGAAGGGAAGAGGAAAGACTCTGATTTGGGTTTCTTAGTCTCTCCTCTCTTGGCTTTCACCATAGCAGCCAAACTTTGCCAAATTTTCATCTGAATTCTCACAGCTAAGCCTGATTTTACAGGTCAGAACGCTAGGCTTCCCAACGATCAGCTACCTTCCCAAAGCTACTGGTGGTCGGACATTTTTTGTCATATCATTTCCATATTTAGGAAATTTATTTCTTTTTCTTTGTATCTATATGATTGCTGTCTGTCTATCTGTAAGTCACCTTTCATGTTTATTTCTCTCTCTCTCTCTCCTTCTATGTCTTTTTGTTTCTGAGAGTTTCTCTTGGTGTGTTATTTCTCTCTGTATCTCTCCCTCTCTGTGTTTCCCTCTTTTTCTCATTTTCTCTCTCTCTCTTTGTCCCACCCTGCCTCCCCGCTCCCTCCATCCCTCTCTTACCCTATTCTGTCCCTTTCTCTCTATCCCCAGTTCTGTTTAGACAAATGACTCGGGGATGCAGCCAGTCTCTGCCCGGTGGCTAAGCTAATTGATGGCTGCTATAGAATTGCCTAAACAAGGAACTCTTGTCATTAGCAAGAGATGGGTTGCCTTGGCCTACAACTAGGAAACCTTTGAAATCCTGCATCTAAATTGCCATTCTTTTGACTGCTGCTAGTGATGCTAATTAGTTGTGTTAATTGGATGTTTTGATATTTGAAGAGTAAAGCAATCCAACTCCTTCCTCCAGAAAGCCAAAATTATTAATGAACTTGGCAGCAGTCTTGGCTGTCTTTCCACAGTGGGCACAGCCAAAGATTTTGGGGCAGGGGAAGGGGTCGTTCTGAGGAAGTGTCTTGCTATTTCCTGGGGAGAGGGAGAGGCTACGAGTCTGGCTATGGAGTTTCTTAGTGGTGAAATCACACAGTGGGACAGGAGACCAGAGACCAACATTTGGCTCTGCTCTGCCATTACCTGCCATGAGCCAGGGCAACCATGCTTGAACTTTTGTATCCTGGTGCCTAGCACCATGCCTGGCACACAGTTAGCATCTAACACGTATGATTGAGTGAATAACCAATATGAGCATTGCTTTGGGAGTCAGATTCAAATCCCAGTTCAACCACTTTCTAGCTTGATGATTTGAGCAAAAGTGACTTCACCTCTCTGGTCTCAGATTTCCCTCCAACCACATATTAGTGAACTGTTCTGATAAATATCATTTTCTCCCACTTGCTGTATTTTCATCCCATCACAAATGGTACCTGGTACCCTGCCTGCCTAACCTGCCTCATGATCTGGCTTAGATTATAAAACAATGTGCTTAAAGCTAAGGAAGAGATAGGTACGGAATTCCTTGGGTACATAGAGAACAGAGCAATTAAGCAACTAATTCAGTCTTGAGGGATCTGGGAAGATTTCCTAAATAGGACAGATTTTTGAGCTGGGTCCACAAGGGTGATTAAGTATTCTCCAAGAGGATAAGCAAGAGTGGAAAAAGAGGAAGACACTCCACAAGGGCCTGAGAGCCCAGAGCCATGGATGAACCCCTCACTGCTCTGAAATAAGAGGCATAAGTGATCTCTTTCAGCATTTTTCAAGGGAGAAAACTATAATCCAGGGCAGGAACAAGAACTAGGGAAGGGGAAGGTTGGGTGTGATAGAGAAAACTTGACATCTCATTCACCATTGGAAGGAACTTTCTTTAGGAAGCCAAGCCCAGTCTCGTCTGGTTAATTGACTTTAGGGATGTTTTCAAACACCATAAGGAGAGGCATAGCTCGGACAGATTGATCATGAGTTTCAGAGACCCAGCACAAAGATTAATGAGTGACTACTGCATCTTAAAAATGTCACCAAACCAAACTTGGGTCCGTTTGCCCGCCACACAACAAAGCCAATCTAATGACACCAGGTTGTGGTGAAGGAAAGTACAGTGTTTATCACAGGTGCCAAGCAAGGAGAAGAGGCAGCAAAAGACCCAAACTCCCTGATGGCTTTCAGGGAAGGGTTTTTAAAGGCAGTATTTGGGGAGGGTTGCAGGGTATGTGATCAGCTCGTGGACTTTCTTCTAAGTGGTCGGTGGTGAGGTACCAGGGTGATGTTTTGGGAATCTCAGTCATCAACCTTCCGTTTCTAACCAGTCTATGTGCTTATGCTCAGCATGTAGTCACCAACCTTCACCTGGTTGGGGTCTTAGTTACTGCACAATAACTCAAAGATCTGTGTCATATTGTTATGTATATCCCTTGAGGAGCTAGGACTCTGTTTTATCTCTGAACTCTTGTTTAAGCTATCATTACTTTTCTTGCTTGACTGATTTTCCTTTATTTCTGCATTCCCTCACTTCTCTAATAAGTAACTGCTTGAGTCTGCTCTTTGGAACTCAGGGAAGGCCTAGGACACTAAAGCCTTTTTCTAAAAATAAGAAACATGGGATATGGAGGGGTTTTCGTACCCGGGAGGGTCCTGCAGGGTCCTTCTCAGTTTTAAAAGTGTTGGTAGAGCTGATCTGATTTAATCTTCCCTCTTAACAGAAGAAAGAAAGAAGGAAGGAAGGAAGGAAGGAAAGAAAGAAAAAGAAAGAAAGAAAGAAAGAAAGAAAGAAAAAGAGAGAGAAAGGGAGGGAGGGAGGGAGGGAAGGAGGGAGGAAGGAAGGAAGAAAGGAGGGAAGGAGGGAGGGAGGGATTATCAAATACTTAAGGATCACCTACCACGGCCCAAGGCCTAGGATAGAGAAAGATGCATCAGACACAGTGGCTGTGCTCAAGGACTAGTCTGAACCTGAATGTCTCAAGACACAGACACAGTTGGGTATCTCTCAGTATCCATGGTGCCCAGCATACACTGGCTCCAAGAGTTAGTTGAATGATTGATTGAAGGAACTTGAGGAGACAGGGAAGAAAAGACATCCATATATATCTTATGTCACCCATGTGTATCTTATATTATGGGTGGAAAGCTGCAGGTATTATGAAAGAGGAGTGGAGTTCAGAGGAGAAGAGAGTGCTCCCAAGAATAAGGTTCAAAACTTTCATGAAGGACGTGGTGGGGTGTAGGCTAAACCTTGAAAGATGACCAAGACAGAGACTAAGGTGGAGAACAAACACAAGCAAAGGCACAGGCTCCGTTGGTGATTATGTAACAAGTGTCCACTCAGTGTCTACTCTGTGCCCGGTACTGTGAGAGCAATGGGGATACTAAACTGCTCTCTCAGAATTTATAATCCCAGAGAGGAAAGAGGCAGGAGGGTGTGTGTGTGTGTGTGTGTGTGTGTGTGTGTGTGTGTGTGTGTGTGTGTGTCTGTGTGTGTGTGTGTGTGTTGGTATAGACTGGAGGAGGACGGTGGCACAGGATTAAGGGGAGGGGCTGGTGATTTGGCTAGATCAAGAACGTTCAAAGGATCTAAAATTTCAGTTTATGTTAGGCCTTTATTCTCCACCAGCTATAAAAGGTGTTTGATGTGGAAGGAAAGGAAACTAGCACTGACTGAGCTCCTGCTACACACCAGTGAAAAGTGCTTTGCATAGAAGATTCTTATTTAATCTTCTAAACCACTTTGAAGTAGGTCTGTGTATCCCCATTTTACAAATGAGGAGGCCCAGTTAAGCGACTAGTTAGTGGTGGAATCTTTGTGGCTCCACAGTCCTTGATGTTTTTTATACAGCACCATGCTGATCGGACAGCAGGCTCATTCTGTACCCTCTCCTTGGGCCTTAGTTGATTGGGGGTTGGGAGGAGTGTGTGTGTGTGTGTGTGTGTGTGTGTGTGTGTGTGTGTGTGTGTGCACGCACGCATGCATACATGTGCCTGTTCGTATTTGCCTTGCCTGCGTACAGGTACCAACTGTGGACAAGGGAGATTCTGATTACTTCCGTCCAATTAATGCTCTGTTCACTCTTGCTGTCTCCTTGTGATTAGAATTAATTGCTGCTGATTACACCGTGTGGAAGAGAAAGGACAGTCATCAACAGTTTGGCTTGGCGGATAAGAACATTGTCATGCAAAATAAAGCTGGTTCCTGAGGACTTGAATTAAGAAATTCTCTCTGTTGGAGAAAGATTAGGCATTCTTTGACCAAGATCAATGTTCTATGACCCTATCCAGGCAGGAGGACAAGATGCTCCTGTTCTGGTCAGCAGCAAAGATAAAAGCAAGTGAGGCAATATATTTATTTGGAAAATTGATTGTGTATAAAAGCTAAGTGATTTTGCAAATCTCTTCCTCATCTGTAAAATTAAGACACTTGACGAGGTAAACTCCAAGGTCCTATATTAGTCAGAATTCCTTCAGTTGCAAGTGACAGAAAACCCAACTCAAACTGACTTAAGTAAAAAGGGGAATTAATTAGCTCACAAAATGTTGAAGGCCAAAGGAATACTGGTTTTAGGCATGCCTGGCTCAAGAGACTCAAGCAGGGTCATCAGGACTTGATGTCAATCTGCTCCCTGAATATTGGCTCCATTCTCTCACAGGCTCTCTCTCCTCCAGATGAAAAATGGCAGCTCTTGGTGGATATCCCATCCTCTCACCATTAAGGGTGATTTCCTCTCCCCCAAGTCCAGAACTGAGTCTCATTGGGCTTATGCCACGGCTGACTAGTCACTGTGGCAAAAGGAATTCAGTGCTCTGCTTGCCAGGAGAGGGTTGACTCTATCCCCATGGAGAGTCTGGGTGGAGTCAGCTCCTGCTGAGCCACAGGGAGTGAGAATGGGCATTCAATAGGGAAAAGTGGGGTGTTATGAAAAGGGAACAGATTAAGAGCAGGAAACCAAACAAGGCAGATGTCCACTATTGGTACCCTCCTGCTCAGGCATTTTATGATTCTCTAACCACTGCTGTACTGTCAAGTTCAGCCTAGAAAATATGAAGGTCAGTGAAGTTCAGGGAGGACTTGAAGTCAGGAGGTGTGCTTAAAGGCATAGGAGAGAAGAAAGTATTTTTGAGCACCTGCTTTATGTTAGGGTCCGTAACGAGTGCCCGCATGTTCATTGTCATTCAATTTTCACAAGACTTGATTTAGTAGGCATGGTCCTTCCCACTTAGAGATAAAGAAATTGAGAATTAGGGGGCGAACCCCTTGTCTAAGTATGTGTTCATTTACATATTCTTCCCACAAAGACTTCTTCGGTGGGATTGTATTAGACTGTGGGGAAACAAGGATGGGGAAGATGCCGGCTCTGCCCTCTAGGACCTCACAGTCTAATGCGGAGAGAGAGGCAAAGAGCAGTGGAGATCATGGGTGCGGTGGGTTCAGTCCCGGTCTGGAGGGTGCCAGGCCATGCTCCCTTTTGTCCCCTCCAGGCACAAGTCCAAGCTTCCCTGCTCTGCATAGGTGGGACATTGTTCTGAGAGTCTGCGGTTCAAGAGGAGCTTTTGTCCCTGGAGGCCCAGTGGTACTCAATTGGCTTCACCCTCCAGCTATAACTAGTTGTCAAAAGAACCTGGCTCCTCTAGCCCAGGATCACCTTCACCATACTAGAGGGTCATCGTTTCCTCCACAAAACCTCTTCATCTCTGCATCCAGGCTATCGTTGGTGATAGTCAGGGCCGCCTCTTTCTTCCCTTCATCAGACAGTCCTTCTTCAAGGATCCCTGCTTCTGGACTTTTCCCGCTTTGCTAGAGTGATAGAGGACGAACAAGGCCACTTTCCCTTCTGGAGTTTGTGATGTTTGCTTTCAGCCTTCCTCTCGCCAACGTCCGCGCCTCAGCATTTCTCTTCTCATCACCACATTCTCTCCATCAGTCACCAGGAAGTGGCCTCCATTTCTCCTCCCAGCAAAGTCCTGAGACAACCTTGGCTCAGGAAGAAGGAGGGGCCAGACTGGGCTCCAGATTCCTACCATTAGCAGCAAAACATGAATTGAACACCTAATGTGTCATACACTCTGCTGGGCACAGGGGAAATGGTGGCAAACAAAACACACAGATTTTGCCATCGTGGAAGTTGGTAGTCTAGCAGAGGAGACAGTATCCAAGCCTACATATATGCATGTAAAGTTACCAACGTGAAAGGACCGTGAAGGAGTGCCAGGAGGTCCAGGAGGGGATATGATGGTGGCACTGACACAGACAGGAGGCTTTCTTGAGGAAGTGGCAATTGAGCAGAGGGCTAAAGAATTAGTAGGAGTTCCTAGAGCCAGTGAGGCAGGGGGTCTGCCATGGAGGGAGAATGGAACGGCACAGAACTGGTCTAAGAAATCCTGTTGCCCAAGGGATAGATGAGAGCATGAGATAGAACGTGACTTGTTGTCTTATTGTTACTAAAACAGAGCAGGACTGAATGAGATACGGAACAGGCATGTTTGATACCCTGGTGCTGAGCAGACCCTGGTTAGTGTTTGTCAGAGGCGGAGAGGCAGCCAGGCAGACAGACAGGCCAGCTGGCCCAGCAGAGGTGTGGGAGAATGAGAACAGAAAAGAAAAGCTCCAGAGGAAATACGTTCCATCCTAAAGATTGGATAAATGTGTTAGTCTCATGGGAAATTTAAGCCCAACTTGTTACCCATCCTGGGAGTGGGATCACATCAGCTTTGCCTGACACAAAACCAAGATGTCCCCCAAGGAGCAGTAGATACCAGGAAATGACAAAAACCAGACATTACAATGGAGCTTCATTGTAGGAATCAGAGGAGTCGCCTGGCACAACTGTGCAGCAAAATTAAATTAGGTAAGAAGGGTGCCGAGGAAGCCACTCGAGGGAGCACCAAGCTCCCTGGCTTCTAGAAGCCACATTCAGACGTCCTATCCAGAAGCAATGGGGACACCTCCACCCGGTTCCTCAAGATAAGAACCTGGTATGTTAGCCTCGATACCTTTCCTAGTTCAGCTACCTCTGTAAGCACCCTACATTCAATCCCCAAGTCATGTCAGTTTTCCTTTACAGATATTGCTAATTCTATCCCTCCCTCCTTACTCCATGGCTGTGTCCTACCTCAGGCCCTCACCAGCCTCCCTGGATCACAATGTCCTCCCTGTCTCTAGTGTTGGTCCCTTCCAAACCATCCTCCACCAGGGCCACTGGAGTGATCATCCCGAAACCACATCTGCCATTCTCTCTCCCTCCCCTAAGACCCTGCCATGGCTCCTCATTTCCTGCAGGATAAAGCTCACGCTCATTACCTCACACAAGGCACTCATGACCTGTCTTTGTGTGTTTCTTTCTTCCTTCTTCATCTCGCAGAAGGCATTCCAGCTGTGCCGAATGTCTTAGAGTCTTCAGAGGGAGGGCCAGGCCTCACCCTGCTCGCACATCGTGCCTCTGCCTTTGTTCAGGGATGCCTTTCCCTGTCCCCTTTCTCTTTTCACCTGGCCAACTCCTAGTTTTCCTTCAGGTGCCCCAGATTTCAACCTTATTCTTCACCTGTTTGTTTATTGCCTATTTTCCCCGCTGTGATATGAGCTCCGTGAGAATAGAGATCCTGTTGTTTTGTGCACAGTTGTATCTCAGCATCTAGAAAAGTGCACATTATGTAATAGATTCTCAATTGTTTGTTAACTAAATTGTTCAGTGAAGACTCATCTCAAAAGCAAAAACAAAAACCACTGGCCCCGCCCCCCACTCAGTTCAGCTCAGAAGTCTAAGACGTCTTCCGGGTCCCTCCAGTGTTCATTCTTACCTTCTGCGCCCCGCTTCCCCTCCCGCCTTCTGCTGGAGTAGCCAGTGCCCTGCACTGCAGTTCTTATTCACAAGGCTTCTCCAAGGGCTGCTCAAGGGCAGGGACTGACTTCTCAGCCCAAATCCACAGCAAGTGGCCCAGAGCCTTACATAGCACATAATCAATTTTGAATAAATGAATGAATTCATTTTAAGACAGTGAACGTACTTTTCCCATTTAGGTTATTACAGAATATCGAGCACAGTTCCCTGTGCTGTACAGTAGGTCCTTACTGGTTATCTATTTTAAATATAGCAGTGCGTATGTGTCAATCCCAACCCCCTATTCTACACTCCCCCCAACATTTCCCCCCTGGTAACCATATGTTTGTTCTCTAAATCTGTGAGTCTGTTTCTGTTTTGTAAATAAGTTCAGTTGTATCATTTTTTTTTAGATTCCGCATATAAGCGTTATCATATGATATCTGTTTTTCTCTGACTTACTTCACTTAGTATGATAATCTCCAGGTCCATCCCTGAAACTAAGACAACATTGTTAATCAACTATACTCCAATATAATAAAAATTTAAATAAACTAAATTTACAAATTAAAAAAGGAAAGTTAAAATAATTTTTTAAATTATAGCATAGTTTTTAAAAGCCGTAGGGCTTGGAGTTGGACAGACCTGAGCTTAAGTCCTAACCAGTTGCTGGCTGAGTCGTGTTAGACAAGTGACATCTCTCCACCTCAGTTTTCTAACCTGCAGCGTGAGGATAATAAAATCTACCTTGCTTGTGCATAATAAATGAAACTAGCACAGTGCCTGGAAGATAGGAGGTAGTCATAACCATTTATTCCATCCCCTGAGTTTCAAGTTCAAAACAATAGTTAAAAAGAAAATAGCACAAGGGTGAGAAAGTCATAAGGCGTTAAAGCCAGGAGGACCCTAACGCTTGCAACCTGCTCCAAGGTGCCACTGCACGAATATTTACTTTGGTCTTTGGTCTTGTTTTTATTGTACACCAGCTGAAGCTTCTGATAATATCTGTGAGCATCTCTCAGAGAAGCAGGGCCTCCTCTTAGGCTGCAGCACATCCAAGTCCCAACAATTGCTGACCAGGGCCCAGCTGCACAGGCACAGCCGATTCTGAGAGCCAGTTGCCAGAGCTGTGGTCAGCCATCAGTGGGAAAGGGAGGTACTGCTGGGGAATTGCTGGAGCCTAGAGTGAAGGAGGAGGGGAGGAGAGGGAGCCACAAAGCGAGCGATAGCATGGGGGCTGGAGGGAGAGATTATTAACTTCCCTCTTGGGTGAGCAGGGGGCCCGAGATAGACAGAAGGGCTATAAATAAAGCAGTCCAGGGGAAGTCAGGAAGGGAGAGGTCCTCGGAGACTGAGGTGTGCTAGAGATGGAGGGGGCCACGGTTCCTGCCAGAGTGACTGGAGGGGGCGTTAGACGTCCATCCTACGAAGGCAAGGCAGCCCGTGAGGGCAGCTTCCTTTCCCCTCCCGCTGTCTCCAAGGATCTATTCAGGGAGTACTTTTTCCAGGTAGGGCTGCGGAGGCAGCCTCCCGGTCAAGCTCCGACCCACTTCTCAAGCTCCTGCCCACGCCCACCTCTCTCGTTTCACCTGCTGCATCTCCACCAGATCCTGTGTAACCCCCAGACCAGTGGTTCTCACCTAGGGGTGAACTGTCCCCACAGGGAATGTGTGACAATGTCTGAAGACATTTTTGGTTATCCCAAAAGAGTGGTGGATTCTGCTGGCACCTAAAGAAAGAGGCCAGGGACGCTGCTAAACATCCTACAGTGCGCAGGACAGTTCCCTACACCATGGGCTCATCCAGCCCCAATGGCAACAGTGTCTACCCTCTCAGCAGCCCGAGGCAGGACTGCCAGTCTTTGTTTATATACTCAGCGTGTGTACTCTATAAGCTATTACATGGCCCAGCACATAGGAGGTGCTCGGTAAGTGTCTCTTGAGGGAATAAATGAGTAACAAATGATGAATGAATGACAACAACATTCCTAATGTTGTTTTAAGTCCCCAAATCCCCCCTCGCTCTTCCCTTCCAGACTCAGCACACTATACCTGAGGTCAGGTCTCCATCTGTCCTGGCCCAGCCAGCCTCTAGCCTAATTTCTCTTCTAAATACACTGTTAGAGTGACAGGCACCACCCTCACACCTGGTAAGGCTGTCCGTCATCTGGGTGGCAGGAAAGGATATCCCCTGCTCCAGGGATGCACTTCTCCTAGGGAAGAGCAGAGAGAGAGTGAACCTTAGGACTAGAGGTCACCTAGGTCCACCTCCAGCCAATTTTATGGGAGAGGAAACTGAGGCCCGCAGCATGGAAGGACCTGCAAGGTCTTATCCCTATACATCCAGGAAACAGAACTTTAAAAATAATTTATCTCTCCCTCCCTCTGTCTCTCTGTCCTTCTTTTTCTCTTTCCCTTACCTTGTTTCTTTAGCTTGTGTGTTTGTCTTCTCCCTGCTTCTGTTAAGAGGCCTAACATGTGTAAAATGACTCTGGAAACAAATTTGAACCTGACATACCCTTGTCCTTAAAGAACTCATGCTTTGTTGGCAATGACAGGCTCATAAATAATAGTGATAATTTTAAAAGCTACTACATAGCAACATTGTGCTGGGTGCTTTGGATATATGATTCCTAATCAGCACAATTGTACTGTGAGGTAGGTAGCATTACCCATTTCAGAGATGAGAAAACTGAGGCTCAGAGAATATAAGTATCTTGCCCAAGGTCTCACAGCTAAATGTACAGCAGCCAAGATTAAAACCCACGCTTTTCAGATTCTAAAGCCCACATTTAAATGTACAACAGTATACAGTGTCAGGGGACAAGGCTTAAGACCAGATTATAGAAAGCCAGGAATGCCAGATTTCAGAGTTAAATCTTACCCTGTAGGTGACAGGGAATCAGCATGGGGTTGTGAGTCAGGAAGTGACAAGGTTAGCAATTGTGAGAATGGGACTCTCAGCAAAAAAGGGGAGAACTTGAAGGCAAGAAGACCAATTAGGAGGCTGAAGCACAGTTCACGTAAGAGATAAGGGTCTGAACTAAAGGACTCATGGTGGTAGAAGAGGAGGGGGCAGGGTTACGACGTGTTTAAGAAGTAAAATAAGCAGCACATGGTCCGTTACAGGTATTTCCTGCCCTTGAGAGGCAGCAAATAATGCAAGTACAAAGGACTCTGGAGTTAGACATGTTTGGGTCCAAATCCTGGTAAATCCACTTGCTGCTTGTGCAGGAGGTGTTGGACATCTCTGAGTGACACTGAGGGTCTGGTGGGTGGTGTGGGTAGAGCGCCCAGCACAGAGCCAGAGCTCCACCCCTGACACTCACAGCGTCTTCACCCTCAGCTCTTAGCTAAGCAGGTGAACTCAGGGCACGTACTGTAAGCCCCAAAGATGTCCAGACCTCAATCCTTGGAACCTAGAGATATGAATGTTACCTAATATAGAAAGAAGGTCTCTGTATATGTCATTTCTAGGGATCTTGAGGTGCGAGAGTATCCTAGATTATCTGGGTGGGCCCTAAATGCAATCACATGTAACCTTATAAGGGGACGGCACAGGGACGTGTGACCATAGAGGCAGAGACTGGAGTGATGTGGTCACAAGCCAAGGAACGCCCGCAGCCACCAGAAGCCAGGAGAGGCCAGAAACGGTTTCTCCCCTAGAGCCTCAAGACGAGTGTGACCCTGTTACCATCTTGACTTTGGCCCATTGAAATGGATTTCAGTCTTCTGGCCTCAGGAACTGTGAGAGACTACATTTCTGTTGTTTTAAGCCACTAAGTGTGTGGTACTTTGTTTCCGTGGCAATAGGAAATGAATATAGAGCCTCATAGCTATCTGCAACTTTCAGCATTCTTCAGTGGTTTAGACACCTCCCCACCATTTATACCTGTGTGCTCATCTCCAGCCTCTCCTCTGAAGTGAGCCTCTCAGAAAATACCCACCCTCTTGAGTGGTACTTCCCTTATCAAAGAGGAGGTGTCCCTTCCCATCACTCTGTCTCTCCCTTCCTTCTGTCTGTCCTTCTCTGCCTCTCTCTCTGTCTCTGCCTCTATTTGTGCCTTGCTCATCTCATTTACTGTCTCTCCTCTTTTTTTTTTTTTTTTTTTTGCGGTACGCGGGCCTCTCACTGTTGTGGCCTCTCCCGTTGCGGAGCACAGGCTCTGGACGTGCAGGCTCAGCAGCCATGGCTCACGGGCCCAGCCACTCCGCAGCATGTGGGATATTCCCGGACCGGGGCACGAACCCACGTCCCCTGCATCGGCAGGCGGACTCTCAACCACTGCGCCACCAGGGAAGCCCTACTGTCTCTCCTCTTATGCCTGTGTTTCCCTGTTTCTTTCCTTTTGTCTCCTTCTGTCTCATCCTCTGCCTTTCTCCCTCTCCTTCCCCCCATCACCCTCCCTGTTGTCTACAGTTGCATGTTTCTCTCCCTTTCCTTCTCCCTCTCTCAGTGTCTCTCTCTCTCTCTCTTGCTCTGTCTGTCTCTCTCTCTCAGTCTGATTCTCTCTCTCTCTGTCATCCACTTTGTAGGTTTCTGTCTCTGCCCCTCACTCCTTTCTCTCCAGTTTTCAAGTTTGAGTTTCTCTCGGCCCCCATCTTTCAGCTCCACCCTGACGCGTTTCTCCCTGTATCTTCCTGTCTGCTTGCATCTCTCTCTCTGTTGGTCTCTGCCCCTGCCTCTCTCTCCCTGTCTCTTCCTCCCTCCTGCTGTGTCTCCCTGTCTTTCTCTCCCATTCATGGCCTCCTTACCTCAGGGGGTGCCTCAGGACTTGCATGGCATTGGAGAGGAGTCTGCAATTATATCTGCAGCCTCTGCACCTCACTCAAGAGACAGATTCATCTGTTTAGTCATGCACCTGTCTGACACCATGGGAGGATGGGTGAGGCAGGCAGAGACAAAAGATCCTTCGCATCCCACTGTTCTTCTGCCGTTACCTAGAGGCTCCTGGGCAGTTGCCTCTCAACATTCCAGCAGCGCTGTCAGCCTTACCAAAGAGAAGTCACTTTTCCTTGGCCAACTCCTCTGCAGAATTAATCAGTCCCCTTTAATGATAATCATCTTTTGCTGGCGTGAGTAGGAGTGTGAGAAGAGAAAGAATTCTAGGTGGGGGCTTCCCTGCAGGAAGCAGGTAGGAGTTAAATTTTCGTATTTGGAGGCAGGATGATGGCAAGGAAAGACCTTCATGAGGACAGGGACTGTGTCTGTTTTTCTTGTCATTGTATCCTAGGTCCTAGAATGGTGTCCGGCACGTCATGATTATGTGAATGATGAATGAGTGAATGAATGAACGAATGAATGGGCTTCAATCCTCTGTGCGCCAGTATCTGGTGAGCCTCATTGGACAAGTCCCTTCTGATTTTTCATCTGCAAAACGGGGATAGCGGGACTTCCCTGGTGGTCCAGTGGTTAAGACTTCGCCTTCCAATGCAGGGGGGGCAGGTTCGATCCCTGATCGGGGAGCTAAGATCCCACGTGCCTCGGGGCCAAAAAACCAAAACTGAAAACAGAAGCAATATTGTAACAAATTCAATAAAGACTTTAAAAATATGGGGAGAGCAATCAGACATGCCTGCAGCACACATCTGTGGGGAGAGAGGAAGCGAAATATGGTATCTGCTGAGCGGGCCGGACCTCAGCTCCCTGCAGGGCAGGGAGGCCAAGAGTGCTGAGCGGTGGTTCTGGAAGAGCTGCAGGGAGTGAGAGGTGTGGAGCCGGCTTCAGACATGAGGGCCTGGGGAAGGAGCAGGCTGGGGAAGGGAGGCCACAGGCCAGGCGGGAGGATGGGTGTGAGATGCGTCCCCTCTGGCTTTGCTCTGGGAGGTGAGGGGGAGCTTCAGTCGGTCAGGAAACTGCCACGTGCCAAGAAGGAGGTGTTCCTCAATCCCACCCTGGAGGCTGACTGTTATCCCCAGTGGTGGGATTGGGCTGGACTTAGCAGGAGACCAGTTATGAAGTGACTGGTCAGAGGTCCTGTTTCAGACGAGGAGGGTCACTCATGCTCGATGCTGCCCAGGTGCCCCGCCTCGTCCAAGCCCGCTGAAGCCCCACTTTAATCCATGAGGACTCCTCTGACCACTCTACTTTCTGCTGCGATCTGCTGCCTGCCCCCCAGCCCTCCCCTTGCCCTTTTCCTTACCTGCTTCATAGCGCGCGTCACTGTCTGGCATCTCAGTCATGTACGAGTGTACTGGATTAGCAGTCCGTCTCCAGTAGCTAGAATGTAAGCTTCATGAAGACAGGGATCTCAGTCAGTTTTGTTCACTGTGCTAAGCACCTAAATAACTTGGCACAGAGTAGGTTCTCGATAAATATTTGTTGAATGAAAGAACGAGGATGGGATTTTTCATAAGCTTATGGTGTCGAGGCCTTTGCTTTCACATACCATGTTAACGCTGGAAAGAACTTGAGAGACTATACACGTTACCCGCAGAGAAGTTAAGGCCAGAGAAAGGAAATGGCCAAGATCACACGGAAAGTTACCGACTGAAACCAGGTTGGTCTCTTGATTCCTATTTATGGACTCATTCAATGCACCAGACCTGAGGCCCTGAGATAAGAGAACAGAGGGTCCTGCAGTCACTGCCATTCTCCCAGGACCCTTGGGTGCCCTCTGAGAGCCAGGGGCAAGAAGATGGAGAGGGAGCAGAAGGGAACAGGCCATGCAGTGAGCAAAAGTTTATGGCATGAATAATCCTAGAGAGGTGGTGGTTCAGAAACCATTTCCGTTATTGATATCTTCCTATTTCTCATTGAGGGCCTGGGTGTCCAACATCTCACAGGCATCTTGAACTCAAGCTGAACTCCTAACCTCTCCCTGAGCCTTTCCGCCCTCAGTCTTCCACATTCCAGAGCACAGCACCCCCATTCACCCAGCCACCGGGGCGAAGTATGGGGAGTCACCCTTCCTTCCTTCCTCTCTCTCAAGCCCCACATCCAACCTGTCAGCAGATCCTGCCAGTTCTTCCCCCCACGACATATCTTCCCATCTCTACTGCCTCCATCCTGGTCCAGGGCCCCATCTTTCCCCTGGACCATCACTGTATTCTCCTGTCCGGCCTGCCTGCTTCCACGCTTGCTTTCTTATTTTTAGCAAAGCAATGACCTGACCTTTTAAAATTATAAATCAGACCATCTCATTTTCCTGCTTAAAATTCTTCATTCACTTAGATGCTTCCCATTCACTTAGAAAATCCAGAGTCCTGAAGGTGACCCAGAATAATGTACCACGTGATCTAACCCTTGCCTCTCCCTCCACACCAGCCCTCTTTCAGCCTGTGTGTCCCACCCAAGGACCCTTCCCACACACGTTTCCTTCTTCCTAGATGCTTCCGTACCCACTGCCCACTCTCAGTTCACAGAGGCCTGCCCACACCCCCTTTCTAAGGCAGTACCCCATTGACCTCAGGTACAGACTCTGCATTTTCTTCCTAGCACTATTAAAATTGCAGTTATGTATTTATTCAGTGTTTTTGCATTACTTTGTTACCGTTTCTGCTTCTGGATTTAAAAATCCTTGTCTTGGTTGGTTGTTTTATGTTTGGTTGGTTGGTTTTTGGTTTTTAGTTTTTGGTTTTTAACCACAGTATATACCCTGCGCCTTCTAGAGAACTTGAACATACTAGATGATCAATAAAACGTATTGAGTGAACAGATGATAAATACAACCATAGATAGGCCCTGGTTTTTATTGCCAACAGAATACAAGTTTAAATTCCATAATTTGACATTCAGAGCCTTCGCTAATCTGACGCCAGCCTAGCACTGCAGCCCCACCTTCCCCTCTACACTTTAGCTCCCTTGGTCCACGGGCCCTTCTCTGTCTTATTTCTGGCCCAGGATCACGGGCCCCAGGCCCACTCCCCACTTCTACTGATGCTAATCTCTCTCTTCCTCCCTCTTTCAGATTTGTCTTTGTCTGTCAAATCTTGACTATATACCCACTTCCATGAAGCCTTTCAAAATTCCTCCATTTGAAATTAAATCTCCAACATGTCCACAGAATTTAGTGTCTGAATTTATGGTCATGCTCAAGAGAAGAGAAAGCATGCATGGTGTTAAAAGACACTCAGGTTGCCCTTCCCCCTGAGAGTGAAGACTGCCGCCACGTCCTGCCTGCCGTACACAGTGGGGTGTTACTCCAGGACCTTGCTTCAGACAGGTCTGGACTCAAAGAGGGCTAAAAATCCTCAACAGGAACTCTCCAGCAATTAAGCAGCACCCAGCAACCAATGAGCACAGGCCCCTGGCAGGTCCCTGGCACGCCCTCAAACCTGCTTTTCACTAAGTACCGTGATTTCTCCAAATACCTACCATATGAACTCAGAATAATAAAACTCCAGAAGACAGTAACCTCAGAGCCCTGCTCCACCCCTGCTGTGAGACCTGGGAGGGCCAGACAGAATTTCGAGGTAAGGACCCTCACTTCACCCTCAGCCGTGTGGCTGACAGGGTCTTGGTGCTCCAACCAGGTGTCAGGTCTGTGCCTCTGAGGTGGGAGAGCCAAGTTCAGGACATTGGTCCACCAGAGACCTCCTGGCTCCACGTAATATCGAATGGCTCTCCCACAGATCTCCATCTCAGCTCAAAGACCCAGCTCCACTCATCGACCAGCAAGCTACAGTGCTGGACACCCTATGCCAAACAACTAGCAACACAGGAACACAACCCCACCCATTAACAGAGAGGCTTCCTAAAATTATAATAAGGTCACAGACACCCCAAAACATACCACCGGATGCTGCCCTGCCCACCAGAAAGACAAGATCCAGCCTCATCCACCAGAACACAGACACCAGTCTTCTCCACCAGGAAGCCTACACAACCCACTGAACCAGCCTTAGCCACTGGGGGCAGACACCAAAAACAATGGGAACTATGAACCTGCAGCCTGAGAAAAGGAGACCCCAAACACAGTAAGTTAAGTAAAATGAGAAGACAGAGAAATATGCAGCAGATGAAGGAGCAAAGTAAAAACCCACCAGACCAAACAAATGAGATGAAATAGGCAGTGTACCTGAAAAAGAATTCAGAGTAATGATAGTAAAGATGATCCAAGATCTTGGAAATAGAATGGAGAAAATACAAGAAACATTTAAAAAGGACCTAGAAGAACTAAAGAGCAAACAAACAATGATGAACAACACAATAAATGAAATTAAAAATTCTCTAGAAGAAATCAATGGCAGAATAACTGAGGCAGAGAAATGGATAAGTGACCTGGAAGATAAGATAATGCAAACAACTACTGCAGAGCAAAATAAAGAAAAAAGAATGAAAAGAATTGAGGACAGTCTCAGAGACCTCTGGGACAACATGAAATGCACCAACATTCGAATTATACAAGTCCCAGAAGAAGAAGAGAAAAAGAAAGGGACTGAGAAAATATTTGAAGAGATTATAGTTGAAAATTTCCCTAATATGGGAAAGGAAATAGTCAATCAAGTCCAGGAAGCACAGAGAGTCCCATACAGGATAAATCCAAGGAGAAACACTCCAAGACACATATTAATCAAACTATCAAAAAATTAAATACAAAGAAAAAATATTAAAAGCAGCAAGGGAAAAAAAAAAATAACATACAAGGGAATCCCCATAAGGTTAACAGCTGATCTTTCAACAGAAACTCTGCAAGCCACAAGGGAGTGACAGGACATATTTAAAGTGATGAAAGGGAAAACCTACAAGCAAGATGACTCTACCCAGCAAGGATCACATTCAGATTCAACAGAGAAATTAAAACCTTTACAGACAAGCAAACGCTAAGAGAATTCAGCATCACCAAACCAGCTTTACAACAAATACTAAAGGAACTACTCTGGGGAGGAAACACAAGAGATGGAAAAGACCTACAATAACAAATGCAAAACAATTTAGAAAATGGTAATAGGAACATACATATTGATATTTACCTTAAATGTACATGGATTAAGTGCTCCAACCAAAAGACATAGACTGGGCTTCCCTGGTGGCACAGTGGTTGAGAGTCCGCCTGCCAATGCAGGGGATGCAGCTTCGTGCCCCAGTCTGGGAGGATCCCACATGCTGTGGAGCAACTAAGCCCATGAGCCATGGCTGCTGAGCTTACATGTCCGGAGCCTGTGCTGTGCAACGGGAGAGGCCACAACAGTGAGAGGTCCGAGTACTGCAAAAAAAAAAAAAAAAGATGTAGACTGGCTGAATGGATACAAAAACAAGACTGGTATATATGCTGTCTACAAAAGACCCACTTCAGACCTAGAGACATATACAGACTGAAAGTGAGGGGATGGAGTAAAATATTCCATGCAAATGGAAATCAACAGAAAGCAGGAGTAGCAGTTCTCATAGCAGACAAGATAGACTTTAAAATAAAGACTATTACAAGAGACAAAGAAGGACACTACATAATGATCAAGGGATCAATCCAAGAAGAAGATATAACAATTGTAAATATTTATGCACCCAACACAGGAGCACCTAAATACATAAGACAAATGCTAACAGCCATAAAAGGGGAAATTGACAGTTAACAATCATAGTAGGGAACTTTAACACCCCACTTTCAGCAATGGACAGATCATCCAAAATGAAAATAAATAAGGAAACACAGGCTTTAACTGATACATTAAACAAAATGGACTTAATATTTATAGGACATGTCATCCAAAAACAACAGAATACACTTTCTTCTCAAGTGCTCATAGAACATTCTCCAGGATAGATCATATCTTGGCTCACAAATCAAGCCTTGGTAAATTTAAGAAAATTGAAATCGTATCAAGTATCTTTTCTGATCACAACGCTATGAGACTAGATATCGATTACAGGAAAAACTCTGTAAAAAATAGAAACACATGGAGACTAAACAACACAGTACTAATTAACCAAGAGATCACTGAAGAAATCAAAGAGGAAATCAAAAAATACCTAGAAATAAATGACAATGAAAACACAACAACCCAAAACCTATGGGATGCAGCAAAAGCAGTTCTAAGAGGGAAGTTTATAGCAATACAATCCTACCTCAAGAAACAAGAAACATCTCAAATAAACAACCTAACCTTACACCTAAAGCAATTAGAGAAAGAAGAACAAAAAAACCCCAAAGTTAGCAGAAGGAATGAAATCATAAAGATCATATCAGAAATAAATGAAAAAGAAGTGAAGGAAACGATAGCAAATGTCAATAAAACTAAAAGCTGGTTCTTTGAGAAGGTAAGCGAAATTGATAAACCATTAGCCAGATTCATCAAGAAAAGAAGGAAGAAGACTCAAATTAATAGAATTAGAAATGAAAAAGGAGAAGTGACAACTGACACTGCAGAAATACAAAGGATCGTGAGAGATTACTACAAGCAACTATATGCCAATAAAATGGACAACCTGCAAGAAATGGATGAATTCTTAAAAAAGCACAACCTTCTGCAACTGAACCAGGAAGAAATAGAAAATACAAACAGACCAATCACAAGCACTGAAATTGAAACTGTGATTAAAAATCTTCCAACAAACAAAAACCCAGGACCAGATGGCTTCACAGGTGAATTCTATCAAACATTTAGAGAAGAGTTAACACCTATTCTTCTCAAACTCTTCCAAAATATACCAGAGGGAGGAGCACTCCCAAACTCATTCTACGAGGCCACCATCACCCTGATACCAAAACCAGACAAAGATGCCACAAAGAAAGAAAACTAGAGGCCAATATCACTGATGAACATAGATGCAAAAATCCTCAACAAAATACTAGCAAACAGAATCCAACAGCATATTAAAAGGATCATACACCATGATCAAGTGGGGTTTATCCCAGGAATGCAAGGATTCTTCAATATAAGTAAATCAATCAGTGTGATAAGCCATATTTAAAAACTGAACTATAAAAACCATATGATCATCTCAATAGATGCAGAAAAACCTTTTGACAAAATTCAGCACCCATTTATGATAAAACCCTCCAGCAAGTAGGCATAGAGGGAACTTACCTCAACATAATAAAGGCAATATATGACAAAACCACAGCCAACATTGTTCTCAATGGTGAAAAACTGAAACCATTTCCTCTAAGATTAGGAACAAGACAAGGTTGTCCACTCGCACCACTAGTATTCAACATAGTTTTGGAAGTTTAGCCACAGCAATCAGAGAAGAAAAAGAAATAAAAGGAATCCAAATTGGAAAAGAAGAATTAAAGCTGTCACTGTTTGCAGATGACATGATACTATACGTAGATAATTCTAAAGATGCTACCAAAAAACTACTAGAGCTAATCAATGAATTTGGAAAAGTAGCAGGATACAAAATTAATGCACAGAAATCTCTGGCATTCCTATACACTAATGATGAAAAATCTGAAAGAGAAATTAAGGAAACGCTCCCATTTACCATTGCAACAAAAAGAATAAAATACGCAGGAATAAACCTACCTAAGGAGACAAAAGACCTGTATGCAGAAAACTATAAGACACTGATGAAAGAAATTAAAGACAATACAAACAGATGGAGAGATATACCATTTTCTTGGATTGGAAGGATCAACATTGTGAAAATTACTATATTCCCCAAAGCAATCTACAGATTCAATGCAATCCCTATCAAACTACCAATGGCATTTTTCACAAGACTAGAAAAAATTTTTTCACAATTTCTTTGTAAACACAAAAGACCCTGAATAGCCAAAGCAATCCCGAGAAAGAAAAACGGAGCTGGAGGAATCAGGCTCCTGGACTTCAGACTATACTACAAAGCTACAGTAATCAAGACAGTATGGTACTGGCACAAAAACAGAAATATAGGTCAATGGAACAGGATAGAAAGTGCAGAGATAAACCCATGCACATATGGTCACTTTATTTTTGATAAAGGAGGCAAGAATATACAATGGAGAAAAGACAGCCTCTTCAATAAGTGGTGCGTGGAAAACTGGACAACTGCATGTAAAAGAATGAAATTAGAACACTCCCTAACACCATACACAAAAATAAACTCAATATGGATTAAAGACCTAAATGTAAGGACAAACACTATAAAACTCTTAGAGGAAATCATAGGCAGAACATTCTATGACATAAATCACAGCAAGATCCTTTTTGACCCACCTCCTAGAAAAATGGAAATAAAAGCAAAAATAAACAAATGGAACCTAATGAAACTTCAAAGGTTTTGCACAGCAAAGGAAACCATAAACAAGACAAAAAGGCAACCCTCAGAATGGGAGAAAATATTTGCAAATGAAGCAACTGACAAAGGATTAATCTCCAAAATTTATAAGCAGCTCATGCAGCTCAATATCAAAAAAGCAAACAACCCAATCCATAAATGGGCAAAAGACCTAAATAGACATATCTCCAAAGAAGATATACAGATTGCCAACCAATACATGAAAGGATGCTCAACATCACTAATCATTAGAGAAATGCAAATCAAAATTACAATGAGGTATCACCACACACAGGTCAGAATGGCCATCATCAAAAAATCTAAAAACAATAAATACGGGAGCGGGTGTGGAGAAAAGGGAACCCTCTTGCACTTTTGGTGGGAATGTAAATTGGTACAACCACTATGCAGAACAGTATGGATGTTCCTTAAAAAACGAAAAATAGAGCTACCATAAGACCCAGCAATTCCACCACTGGGTGTTTACCCTGAGAAAACCATAATTCCAAAAAGTCATGTACCACAATATTCATTGCAGCACTATTTACAATAGCCAGGACATGAAGCAACCTAAGTGTCCATCGACAGATGAATGGATAAAGAAGATGTGGCACATATATACAGTGGAATATTACTCAGCCATAAAAAGAAATGAAATTGAGTTGTTTTTAGTGAGGTGGATGGACCTAGAGCCTGTCATACAGAGTGAAGTAAGTGAGAAAGAGAAAAACATGTACTGTATGCTAACATATATATGGAATCTAAAAAAAAAAAAAAAAGAAATTGCTTCTGAAGAACCTAGGAGCAGGACAGAAATAAAGACACAGATGTAGAGAATGGACTTGAGGACATGTGGAGGGGGAAGGGTAAGCTGGGACAAAGTGAGAGAGTGGCATGGACATATATACACTACCAAATGTAAAATAGATAGCTAGTGAGAAACAGCCACATAGCACAGGGAGATCAGCTCGGTGCTTTGTGTCCACCTAGAGGTGGGATAGGGAGGGTGGGAGGGAGATGCAAGAGGGAGGAGATATGGGGATATATGTGTATGTATAGCTGATTCACTTTTTTATAAAGCAGAAACTAACACACCATTGTAAAGCAATTATACTCCAATAAAGATGTCAAAATAAATAAATAAAAGACACAGGTTCATATGCCACCTCTATCACTTTCGAGGCACAAGGCTCTGGGTCAATTATGCAAACTCTGCTTTTTTCAGTTTCCTGTTAAATATGTGTCGAATTGTGCTTTGACCTTGCAGGGATGTGGTGGGGGTTATCGACAGTAAATAAGTACACTGTACGGTGCACAGGGTATGCTGGGAAATAAAATGCTAGTTGCTTTTGTAAAGGTGAGAATGCAACAGCCTGTTTGCTAGTATAGTTAGTTGGGACGTTAGTTTCCTCTTCTAGACTGTATGCTGGGAAATAAAATGCTAGTTGCTTTTGTAAAGGTGAGAATGCAACAGCCTGTTTGCTAGTATAGTTAGTTGGGACGTTAGTTTCCTCTTCTAGACTGTAAACAGAATTTGTCTAATTCTTCTTTAAACTCAATCTCTGCCCTTCTTCATGCCAGTACACACATGGGAGCAGCCCCCAGAATGTTAGAATGAATGAACAAATGAACGAATGAATGAGAATATCCCAGTCCTCATTGCCTGTTAAAGCATCCCACCAAGTGCTGGAGCTATTGACGCCCACCCTTTACTTTAAAACAGCTCTGGGCAGAAGTCGCCAAGTGAGTCTGAGTTTCAGACAACCCCAGACAAACCCTCCTGCTTCTCTGATTCAAGGGTCCTGATCCCACCTGCTGCCTGTTCCTGCCCTCTGTGAGAAGCCCATCGGGAGCTACAGAAGAATCTGAGGAGGATGACAGTTTGAATTCACAGGCCGTTCTGAGGTTTTTGTTGGCAATGAAGAGTTGGGAGTTTTCACCCCAATTTTTTTCTCTCTTATTTCTGCAGTATATTGGAAAAGGTTCCAGCCAAGAGAGCTATTGCTTTCTCCTTGCCTAGATCTTAAATCTTTGTTCAAAGACAACTTGTTTTCATTGAAAATGTTCAGTCAGTCTCTTCACTCCTGTCACCCACGTCCCATTTCTTGACTCCAGCAGGGCCAGTGCAGTAAATGATCTGGAGTGAGGCTCTCAGGGCTTAGGAAATATGTAAAGAGGGTTGTCCCTGACAAGTCCCACCTTTAAAACGCTGTCTTTTAAACAGAGCTTGCTAAAATGATCAGCACCTCGCTGAGGGACATTTTACTGCAACAGCCCAACTCCTCTACCTTGTAGAGCCCAGGAGTATCGAGTACCAAGGAGATCTCCTAGGCTTGCTTCCAGTCTGGGCGAGTCTGGCGTTCACTGCAGATCAGGAGGAAGGGTTCAGGCTTCCCTCTGGCCCCATTCATGCACTTACTTAGTCAGCGCCCACGTGTTAGTGACATACCTCACCACCATAATCCTGTGAGGCAGCCATTGTTATTCACATTTTACAGGTGAGGAAATGAGGGCTCAGGGAGATGGGAAAGGCTCTGCAAGGCCACGCTGTGTCTCAGTTCTCCTCTGCTGCGTAACAAATCTCCCCCAAACTTAGCATTTAAAACCACAGCTATTCTCTCTTGTGTTCTGTGGGTCAGAAATTTGGGAAGGGCTCCCCTGAGTACTCTTAGCTTGGCATCTTTGACACAGTGACAGTGAGACAGTGGCTGGAGCTGGAGCTGGAGCAGTAGTGTGCTGGAGGAGCTGCTGCGGGCTGGCCAGGAATCTCTCTCTAAAGTAATCTCTCCACAAAGTCTCAGGGCCTCTCCCTGCAGCCCCTCCATGGGCTAGTTTGGGCTTCCTCACAGCATGCTGGCCTCAGGGCAGTCAGACAGCATGCCTGGAAGTTCAGGGCCCCAGCTGGAACATTCGAGCAGGAAAGGTGCAAGTTATATCTGCCTTTCTGGCCTCTCCTCAGAAGTCCCACACTGTCACTTCTGCCATTCCTCTGGTGGCAAGTGAGTCACAAAGCCCACTCAGCTTCAGAGAGAGGGGATACAGATGCCACCTCTCAGTGGAGGGAGTGTCAAGGTCACATCATAGAATAACAGGTGAGATGGGAGACATTGTTGCAGACATCTTTGGAAAGTACAATCTGCCCCACACAGCACGTGGCCGAGCCAGGATTTGGATTCGGATTAGGTACATTTGATTCCAAAACTTCTACTACAATCTTTCAGCCCCGTCCACAGGAAGCTCTCCCTTCCTCTGCGCCCCTGTTGCTCTTACTGTTTTGTTTGTTTGTTTGTTTGTTTGTTTATTTTTGGCTGTGCTGGGTCTTCGTTGCTGCGTGCAGGCTTTCTCTAGTTGTGGTGAGTGGAGGCTCCTCTTCATTGTGGCACATGGGCTTCTCATTGCAGTGGCTTCTCTTGTTGCAGAGCACAGGCTCTAGGTGCACGGGATCAGTAGTTGTGGCACGTGGGCTTCAGTAGTTGTGGCTCACAGACTCTAGAGCACAGGCTCAGTAGTTGTAGCGCACGGGCTTAGCTGCTCCACAGCATGTGGGATCTTCCCGGACCAGGGCTCGAACCCGTGTCTCCTGCATTGGCAGGTGGACTCTTAACCACTGTGCCACCAGGGAAGCCCTGCAGCTCTTACTGTTGACACACGCAATGGTGATTTGGTCACCCCAAGCCAGCTAGAGCCTGGCTAGGTTGAAGCAGCCAGCCACTTCTGCAGGCCCTGGTGGCGAGACTGCCTCCAGGGTCTGCTGGTCTGAGAGCCCATGCCTGACACCAGCTTGTGAACTTTTTAAACGAGGGGACAGAGAAGGTCGGTCACAACCAGAGGAAGAAAGCAGGTGGCAGCCCCAGAGCACAGCAAGCCTGCGGCACGTCTCACTGTCTTAAACAACTCGTCTGGCGTTTCTCCTTCTCCCACCAGGCACTGGCCTGGGATGACTCAGCCCTTGACAGAAAAGGTGCTTTCAAGTTGGGAAACAGCCCAGAGTGGTGGAAAGCTCACGGTTCTGGAGTCAGACACTCCCAAATTGGAGTCTTGACTCTACCATTTCCAGGTATATAGCTTTGGACAAGTTTGTTAACCTCCCAGAGCAAAGGGGAGATTTAAATGCCTACCTCCCTGGGTTTCTTAAAATGCATATGTAAGCAAAGCGCCCATGTGATGCCAGGCATTACATAAATGCTGGTGTTCATGTCCTGGGCCACATCCAACCCCAGCTTGGAGACGTCTTGAAGAGAGTGGTGAGAACTCACTCAACTGTCCACAGATGCTAGCCCACCTCCATGAGCCTGGGTAGAATGGTGGCTGAGTGGTACCCAGTGAAGGGGCAACTAAACTGAGGTGTCTGGAAGCTGAGAAGGAGTCTGCCCTGTAAGGCCTGTGGGCAGAGGGGAGAGTGGTCTGGGAAGATGGAATGGAATGGACAAAGGTCTGGAGGTAGAAGAAGTTCAGTATCACTGGAGCGTGAAGGTCGAGGGGTGGAAGGTAGGAGGCAACAAACACAAAGCTGAGACCTAACTACAAAGGACCCGGTAGATCAAGTTCCAAAATTTGAACCTAACAGGCAACTGGGAGCCACTGAAGGGTTTTACTCAGCTGGGTAGCGTGGTCAGATCTGCGTTTTAGAATAACTACCCTCCCACCACACCCCCACTAGCAAAGTTATAGAAAATGGAGTAGAGGCAGGCACTCTTATGGCAGGAAGGCCATTAGGACAGGATGACAGCAATTCAAGGAAAAGATGGTGCTGGCCTTTTCTAGGGGAACAGCAGGGACCTGGAGAAAAGTGGAGAAACCAAACAGATAGGAGGTCCCTTGGGTAAGAGTTGGTGATGGCTTGGACGTTCAGAGCTGAGAGATATGAGATAAAAGATAAGTGCTTTGAATGAAGTCAGTTCAGAAGCCACGGAAGTAGGGGGCAAGGGCACCAATCATAGACCTGGGAGAGGAGTACTGTGGGAGGCTTTACTAAAGAGACATCACCTAACTGGAGAATTGATAGTTAAAAATTAGCCAAAGGGGGGCTTCCCTGGTGGCGCAGGTGGTTGAGGTTCCGCCTGCCGATGCAGGGGACACGGGTTCGTGCCCCGGTCTGGGAGGATCCCACATGCCGCAGAGCGGCTGGGCCCGAGAGCCATGGCCGGTGAGCCTGCGCGTCCGGAGCCTGTGCTCCTCAACGGGAGAGGCCACAACAGTGAGAGGCCCGCATACCACAAAAAAAAAAAAAAAAAAAAAAATTAGCCAAAGGGAAGGGGAAGGCGCTTCAGGGAGAGGAGACAGCTCACGTGAAGCCCCAGAGTTATAGATAATAATAGATAATACATAGAGCATGTGCTCCATGTTGTTGAATAGATCATTGCTGTGCTAATTTATACTAAAATGTTAATGGTCAATATGGAATTGACCCTTTTCCCCTCCCCAGGGAGTTTGTACTTTAACAGGTCACGAACGCTTACCCTAAGGATTCGTAATTGGTAGATTTCAAGGTGGAACGGGGATACTGTTTAGGGTGAGAGGGTTTTATCATTGTCCCCAAGGTTACCAAAGTAGGTGACTAATCCCCGGGGTCAAGTAGGCCCTGGTCTATATGCAACAAAGGGTCTCTTGCCCTCGAGTCTTGCTTATCTGCCTCCACCCCAAGCCACCTGAAGGCAGACCATGGAAGCCCAGTGATTCCCAAAGGGGTGCAGTAGGTTCTAAAAGCTCTGAACACAGGCTTCGGGGTAAGACTACCTAGACCCATATCCTGGCTCCTCTCCTTCCCAGTTCTGTGACCTTGGGCAAATTATTGGACTTCTCCACATCTCAGTTTCCTCATCTGGAAAATGAGGAAAATAATAGTATCTATCAATAATATTTAAGGTTTCGTGAAAATCAAAAAAGACAGTCCATACAACACTTAGAAGAGTGAGTGGTGATACTGTTTTGTGACTGTTCTCACTTTTCTTACTAGTCCAGAGTTGCTCCTTAACACCCACCCTTGCAGATATGAAGCTGGGGCGGAACGTGGCGAGAACGTTTTTGGATTATTACCGGCTGAACCCCATGGTGGAGAAAGTGACGATCCCCATGCCAAGGCTGCGGTAAGTGCTGAGCAGAGCAGCAGGGCCTTGCGTCCTGCTTAACTGGCTTCTTGTTAGGGGCAGCTTCCCTTAGCCTCTCTCTGTCCCTCGGTTTCCCATCTGTGTCACGGGAAAGATGATTGGCCCTGCCACAGAGAGTGTACGGAGCAGAAGGGCTTAACAGCACATTTCCTGAGTTGAAGTATAATTATGGGGTCAGACAGTGAGGGGTTGGTCACATTTCTGGGTCTAACATGGGAACCGACAGGGATGGAAGTTGCTGGGAGGCTGAGTCCAGCCACTGTTCCAAGCTAGTCTGGGTGTTTCCATATGCTACTTCATCTGATAGCTCCTATGTCATCTAGGCTCATAAGGTCTCTGATCCTTCAATTTCCTCATCTGTAAAGTGGGGACAGTGGTGCTCACTTAGAAGATTATTAAGAGATGTGTGTTAGAGCACCCTGCACAGTGCCAGGCATGTATGTACCCCGAGCACATGAGAGTCCCCTTCTATCAAGATGCAAAGCCTCAGGGCTGAGAAGACACATCCCTGAGAAGTTTCCCCTCAGGTCCTCTGCTGGGGCCAACTTCTTGAGCTGGTGAAGAAAGAAGGTTAGGAGATGAGTGTCCTTCCTGAGGGCTGGACCAGAGCCCAGAGTGCTGGGTGTTCCCATGACTGCTGGCGGTGAGCCCAGTGAGCATTTGGGCAGTGACACCCAGTGGCATCTGGAATGTGCTGGCCCTGTCCTACCTCTTGACCTCGTCTCCTACTCTCCTAGTGGTCCAGCTTCCTTGAAGGACATGACGACATCCAACTTACTGCTGCTGCCAAACCAGTCTTCCCACTGACCTTGCCCATGACCTTGCCCAAATGCTTTGCTGTCTCAGGGCTTTTGCCCTGAGGCACCTTCCTCCCTACCTGTTATTAACAAAACACAGGGTTAATCACTACTATTTATTGAGCAAAGTACTTTTTGCATATGGTCTTATTCAGTCCTCCTAGACAATTTATTCCTCATATTACAAATGAGGAAAAGGAAGCTCCGAAAGGTGACGAGAGTTGCCTGAGGTCAAAGATATTTTGGCAGAGGCAGAATTTGATCCTAGGCGTTTATGATTCTAAAGCTGGACTGAAGTCCAGCTAAGCTCCACCTCCGTGTGGGTTCAAATTCTGTCTCAAGCTCCTGCTAGCTTGTGAGATATTAGGCAAGCTTCCTGGCCTCATGAAACCTTTCTCCTCCTACCTAAAGTGGGCGTAATAAGGATGGTTTTAAAAATTAGATACAAGCGTGCTGTAGTGCCTGGCCGCCAGTAGGTGCTCAATAAATGTTTGCATCTCCTCTTGCTTCTGGGGTGCAGTCCCAGATTTCCAGACAGCTCGTCACAGCCTGGGGCCAGTCCCTGGTCTTCTCTGGTTGGGCTGGATGATCTCTCAGGACCCACGTCCCATCAGGCTGGGAGTCCCACCTCTTGAGTCCCAGCTCCACAAGGAATCTGCAACACAATGTACTCTGACTCATACTTTGTCTCAGGTTGTTCCCCCCCATCCTGGTGGATTAGTCTTCAGAAGGAGCATCTGTGTTTCTTCTCTGTGCTCCCACAGTGCCTAGGCTGTACTGAGCATGCGTGCATGTTACATCCCTTCATTCACTCATTTAGGGAAAACAACACTTTGTGCCAAGTGTCTGGGCAGAGGGGGTGCTTGAACGAGTAAATGATTAAGGCGTGACCCCGACGTTGAAGAGCTCACCTCTAGAGAATGGTGCTCAATTCATCCTTAGAAGTCATTGGTTATGTTCTTAAAAATTTAAAGCTCTGTAAAACTCAAAAGAATTGTTAGAATCTCATTTACAAGTTAATTTGGGGATTGTCTCTTTCAGGTCCTCTGTCAGCCTGAATAAAATTATCCCGACCCTTTCCCACTTTGTTCTTGAATGTTGCATTGTCAGTAAAATGGTGCTGACACCCAGGGAGAGTAGCCATCATCATGATGCAGATGAGGTGTTGAGGCCCAGGGAGCAGACAGGATTGGTCACAGCCATGGCTGGAGCCAGGCCCCACCATCCCCAGCCTGGTGTTCTCAGCATCAGTTAGTGAAGAGTTCTTTGAGATGGGGGAGGCAGGACCCTGAAACTGGGTCTAAAGCATTCAGGGGAGTTCAGGGCCCTGCTCATGGGACCTCATTTCCCTGAGCTTTGCAGCCCTCGTTAGAGAAGAGCTGGAGAGCTCATTCCTCAAAGTTCATAGCCTTGAGGACTTGTGGTAAATGCGCCCACCCTTCGCCTAAGAAAAACAAAATAAAAACTCTCTCCATCCCCACATCTCTACCTCATCAAACTATGAATATGTCTTAGCTCTCAACTGGTCAGCAGTTCTTGAAGAAATGAATCTCAGGAGGATACAAGGCTCTGATGTGGGACTTGAATACTTCCCAATTTTTGTATTATTTTCCACCCAAGTATCAAATAACATACATGAAAGAGCAGTTCTGCTTTTAAAGGAAAATTATATGTTTTGACTCAAAATTAATCTTTGTTTTCTCTCATGTCTACGGATAATTATACTGTGTCAGTTTCCACCCACGTGCTGGAAGGAGCCTGTCAGCATCTCTGGGTGCTGTACCACCCTTTGGGGAAGGTCCCTGGGGAGGCCAGGATGTGGGCCTGAGAGTGCAGGCTCAGGGACATGGCGTTGATGACCAGAGCTGAGACCCCGCGCTTATCTCGACCACAGTGACACAAAATGCCCCAGCGAGGTGCATACAAAGTAGACAGGGGAAATGAGCAGGCCAGGTTATCCTCTGTGCGGCGACAGAGCATGAGCACGGAGGGTGGGCCTCTAAGTGTAAGGTGGCCTCAGGCTCAGTGCCGGTGGGCTGCCTCCACGCTGGGGTTTGGGTATGTGTGCGGGGCGTGGGAGTGGGAATCATCAGCTCTGCATCACACTGGAGCCCACCACGTGGCAGGCCCTGCAGTGAATGCTGGGGGAACATAGATAACCTTTGCCCATCAGGAGCTCAGATTCACAGAGGAGAAAGCATGTACACATGCAAAGATAGCAAACAGTACTGAGCAATGTGTAAATGTGCTCAGTTACCTATCAGATTGTGCCCTCTTTCAAAACACCGTCCATGGCTTCCCATTTCAGTTCGTCTTCTGGCTGTTCAAGGCCCTGGCCTACATTTAAAACTTCATGTGCAGCCTCCTAGCACACACCTTTCCCTTGTGAGCACCTTCTCCACCCCACCTGCTTTCTACCACTTTATACCCCAGTCAGCAAGTCATACCTCCATGTTCATCCTTTTCCTTCTTTCTGGAATGTTCTCCCTTACTGTCTGTAGATGACAAATGCCGACTTATCTTTTAAAGCCCAGTCCAGACATCATACCTCTGTGTTTTTGTCCTTGCTCTCCACCTGAGGTAGAGCTCCTTCCTCTCTGCTGGATCCCGAACTGATTTTGCACACACGTGTGCATGGTACGTCCCATAGCGTATTGTCACAGCATCTTTGCATGCTGTGACATCTTTGCATGTCTGGCTCCTCCACTAGATGGGCTGCTCCTTGAGGAATTATTTTATCACTCCTGTATCCTTAGTGCCAGGTGCAGAGCCTAGCTGGGAATAGGTCCTAAATAAGCCCTAAATGTATGAATTATAAAATGGTAGAACTGAAGAAGCCCCTAAGAATCATCTACTTCAACCCCTTCGTGTTATAGTGAAAAGTGAGACCCAATCAGAAATTACTCCCCCACACCATCTGGCAAACATTCGGCAGCCAGCAGGAGTATCCCAGGAAGGCTTCATGGACGAAGTGGGGCTTGAGCTTGGTTTCAAAGGACATGTAGAATTCCAATGGATGAAACAGAAGGAGGAGAGAGGGCATTCCAGGTTGAGGGAAAGGTTGTAAAAGGCAGGGAGCTGAACCTGAAAAGACACATTCTAAGGCAATGACAGGCCAGGATGTTTAGGGCAATAGAGGTGATAAAGACGGGACTAAAAACTCATTCAGTTCGTCAGCCTTCAAGCATCTACTCCATTCCACTCAGGAATTGTAGAGAAAAATCAAATGCATCCGACCCACAGTCCTGTGGGCAAAACAGCTGGGCGAAGAACTCGCTAGAAAGTGGTGTACTAAGAGATTAGGCACAAAGTGCTGCAGAGGCCTCTGGAAGAGAGAGGCTTACTTTCTGGGGAGTCAGCTTCCCAAAGGAGGTGAGTCTGGAGGGCACGATAGGAAAAGGAGCATCTCTGTGGGGCCCAGGTGTGAGATGCTTGCCTACCAGTGCCTCTCTCTGTGCCCCCATCTTGAGCTGCAGGTGCTCTTTGGCTCTGTAATGGCCCCAGAGTCATTCTGCACGTTCACACTCCTCCCCAGCCACTGCACACCCTCTCCTCACGCACACCATCTGCCTGGGGCTGCCCCACCTGTGATCATACCTGGGCTTCACCCACAAAGAAACAAACCCAACTTATTTCCCATGCTTCCTTTGGGTGTGAAGACCTGCACTCTCAGTGACATATGAATGACACCTTGTAATTGGCAAAACTCTTCCCCAACCCCATTTACCAGAGCCTATGATGCAGGAAGGACATGGGCTCTACTATTTTAGAAATGAAGAAACAGAGGCTAGAGGAAAAAGGGACTTCTTCAAAATCACGTCGCCTGTAAACAACATTCCAGCATATGTTCCAGGCTGTTGATGGGTACTAAGATCTAGGTGTACCTCACCCATGCTAGATGGCCTTCCTATGTTAGCAAGGTCCCTCATGAGTGTGGAATTTTAGACAGTGAGGCTTCCTGGTAGAGGAGCTACATTAGGGCAAGGTGTCCCTTTTGTGTGCTGCCACCTGTTCTGTCTTTACCTTATTCATGACTCATCAGCAATGAAGGAAAATGATACTCCAGGGTCAGAGCATCATGGGTTATAAGAAGTCACATCTTGAATCCTAAATCAAACAGCCCAAGAGATTCCCATATTTGTGGCATTACCATTTTCTTCCATGCATTATAGTTCTTTATTATTTTGTGTAATTATTTTGTATAACTGTCTCCTCTACTAAACTGTAAGCAGCCTGAGGACAGCATCAACGTCTGACTCAACTTTGTCATCTCCAGAGTACAGTGGACCATACCTAGCACCTAGCACCTAGCACCATGCCTTTGTAAGTTATAGTAGGCAAAGGAAGATGCTAGGTGAGTTTATTCATATTATCTCATTTAACCTCACACCACCCTCCAAGATTGGAATATTTTATCCTCGTTTTGTAAATGAAACTCAGAGAAGTTAAACAACTTGCTCAAGGTCGTCCCTCTCATATATGGCTGACCAGGGAATTCAGTTCAGTTCTTTCTGGATTGGCTAATCTTTCCGCTGCAAATAAATCTTAACCCAATGCTTGAATGAATGGCACATCAGTTTGTCACTCAACAACATAACACACAAACAAGGCCCCGTATGAGGAAAAATGCAAACTGGATAAACTGGGTCCCTGCCTATCAGAAGCTCATAGCCTAGTGTGTGAGCAGAACAGACAGTGAATAATTGCTGAAGAGTAGTGTTAAAGGTATTGCATTGGGTGCTGGGTGCTGGGATACAGAGATGAACTAGACACATCTCTGCCTTCAGAGAGCCCCCAAGATTGTAGGGGAAACAGACCCACCATGAAATGCCATAATTAGGCTATACTGAGAAATATAAAGGGAACTCTGGAGCCCATGATGGTTATGAAGGGAATGAGCTCCCTGGATCTGCCAAGCTGCAATTCATCTATGGGTTCATGCCCATCCCGTTGTGAAATGGATAGAATGAGTTAGAATCAAGTTGGAAGTGTGGAAGACTTGTAACTATAGGACAGTTAGGTTTTCTCCAGAACCAGAATGATACAACGTATCCATCCATTCATCTAACAGTCATTCCATTGAGTCATGCTGCCTGCTTTGAACCAGGCCCTGGGCTGGGTTCCTGGGATGCAGAGAAGAGGAAGTCAAGGCCACTGCTCCTAGGAGGTCACAGTCCAGTGGGGGGAGATAGACATGCACACAAATGATTGCAGTACAGCGTGTATATGTGCTGTCTTTCTTCTCTCTTTCTGTTATCTCCCCCTTTACAGGAAAGAACGCCCCCCCTACAAGCACCCACTCCTGCGGGGCCCAGCCAGCAGCCACCCCAACAGCAAAGGGGGCAAGAAGAGCTCAGTGAACCACAAAGACCCTTCAAACTCTTTCTAAGGACGTGGAGTCCGGGGAGGTCTTGTGGTGGCAGGAGCATGCATTTTCTGCTGGGGCATGAAATTAATCACCCTTCTCTAGTTTCCAAGATAATGGCTGTGAGATAATGTATAAGCTAGTGAAAGGGAAGGGAAAACATGAGAAATTTCATCATCGATTTTCCCTTTTACCAGTGGAAAATCAATTGTGAGCCTTCACCTTCAGGCTTAAGAACAAAATAGGAGATTCAAACCAGATGAGTACAGATGCTATTTTCCACAACATAGAGACCCTCACAGGAAGAGAAAACCCACACGTCCCTTCTCAGGTCACTGCTTTCCAGCCCCTTTACTGTTCTAAGTTGTGCCGTTACTACAGATGTTTACCTTTTAGACTAGGCTACAGTTTTCGCTTTTAGAAGTGCGGTGTCCACATTTGCTGACCCAGAACAATAGCAACAACACGTACAACGTGAAGACAAATGCACTGTTGGGAACAATGGGACAGAATTTTTGAGATCACGATGGTCTTAGACATACGGTTAATTTATGAGCTGCATGCTCCCTGACTCCCCTAAACCCCAGCATGCAACTTCAGAAAACTGCTCTGAGAGCTATGTCCCAATGACCTGGGTCGTTTCATTGAAACTTTAGCTCCTAAAACAAAAAGTAATAGACACACATTCCAAAAGGTCTCTCATGGTTAAGATCTCTAGATCTTGGTGTCTGAGATCAAACCTGACCACTGAAGACAAGGACATGGAAAGTCTGCAACAGGGGGGAGGAGGCAGACCGCCAGGGACAGGAGATGCAAAAGACAAAAGGATGCACTCTGAGGCAGGTGGGGATGATAAAATAAAACAACAGCAGGGGCAATTCCCAAGGTGGACCAAGCTCAAAATTGTGCATTTTTCTACGGAGTAAAGTGCCTTTCATGATGAATGGGTCCAGGGGAGTCGGCTCCTTGCCTGTCTGTGAAGCAGCAGGCTGAGTCACCATGACAGCCTGCTAATTAAAATGACCTCCCGGAAATAAGGATTAGGAGATAGGGAGAGAAAGAGAGGCTCAAGGGAGGGAGGGCCTTTAGCAAAAAGCTTCAGTTTAGCATTCTTTTGTTTTGGGTTGGAGATTTTCAAACTTTGTTGCAAAAATTGAGAGCAAAGCTTATGCTCCCTTTGCTTATTGCTTTTCAGAAATGAAAACAAAGAACCATATGTTAGTCGGCTACAAATGTTGTGTTGTATATACAGCTTCTCCCCTGGGTTCTTGTTGCCCAGAAGAACACAAATAAAGTGCTTTCTGCAGCTCCTCTGTTCCTCTGGGTGTTCTTGGCACCTTTCCTTCTAGGTCTCTCACTCCCTCAAGAACCAGCTGGTTGACCCAATTTGGTGTAACGCTCACTTTGCTGTCAGGGACTCTGTCATGAAGATAAGGAAGAACAGTCAAGGCTTGACTTTCCAGCAGCTCGTGCAGCAGAGTCCTGGGGAGTTTATTTGAATGCAACCGTCTCAGCACGAGCCAACAGTGTGTCAGAGCTTTCAGAAATGAGAGCATCTCTTGAGATGGCATAAATAGAGACAGATCGCATAAAATCAGAGGTGATAGTCCAGATCTACTTTTCCCTGGTCAGACTGCTTCCATAATGTGACCATATTTAGGCCCCCCCTTTTTTTCTTTTCTTTTCTTTTTTTTTTTTTTTTTTTTTTGCGGTACGCGGGCCTCTCACTGTTGTGGCCTCTCCCGTTGCGGAGCACAGGCTCCGGACGCGCAGGCCCAGCAGCCATGGCTCACGGGCCCAGGCACTCCGCGGCATGTGGGATCTTCCCGGACCGGGGCACGAACCCGTGTCCCCTGCATCGGCAGGCGGACTCTCAACCACTGCGCCACCAGGGAAGCCCTAGGCCCTCCTTTATTTTTGGTGCTAAGGTGGATCATTTTATAGATTTATACTGCATATTAAATAATGACATAGTACATTTCCAATTTACATTTTACTGGGAGTGAACTGATATCCATTTTAGCAAATCTTCATTGACATAAAAAATCATTTATTTTCATCAACTTTTTATCAATAGAATATCCTCAGTTACAGACCCACTTTTTAAAAACTGTGTTGATTAATTAGATCACAGGCTTTATAAGCTCAGGCATGCTAGTGGAGCCAGGCAACTCTGGGTTCTAATGCTGCATTCAAACCTTGGTTCTGTCTCTTAATACCTGTGTGATCTTGGGTAAGTTATTTAACCTCTCCGAATCTTAGTTTCCTGTAAGATGGTGATAATTATGTCTACCTCATTACAGTAGTTATGTGGGTTTGATGAACTTAAGTGTGGGGAATGTCAGCAAATGTGCTCAATAAATGATAGCTGTTATTGGGAGTGTGGCCAGGATGGTGAGGGGTCTGCAAATCATTTCCCATTGGAAACGGATGAGAAGACTGGAGCTGTTTATCCCTGAGATGAAAAATAAGAGGGAGCAGGGGTAGGAAAGCAAGATCGCAATCTCTAAAAAGTTGAAGAAAACATCTTGGACATTCTCTTTGTCCAAAAAAGCAAACTTGTTCTATGTTGCCAAAAGTAAGAACCAAATCTAGGGAGGTAGTCTCAGTAAGACAAATTTCAGCTCAAACGTGAGGAAAACCTTCTAGGGAATAGAGTTGTCGACCATTGGATGGGCTCCGTTGAGAGACACTGAGTTCCCCAACAGTAGAGGTATGCAAGCAGAATCTGACTGAGCATCTGGAGGAACTCTAGGGGGATGCTGGATGCTCCGTGGCATCACCTCCTATTCTATAACTCTGAAGAGAAATGGCATGAGATGGGACTCACATTCCTGATGTCAGACAATGGAGTGTACAGTACAAAAAGTCACATTTAACACTAAACAAGTGACATTAAATGTCTCTGAATTACAGAATATGGACCTGCTAACATTCAGCAATCCTTATGAGGGAAAAATACATGGATATAAGGCAGACTGTAGGATGTGTTTGCAAAAGGGATGTCTGTATCTCCACACTGGTTGCCAGTGGACTTCCCTGTGGCCTCAGCCTGATCTGCAGCTCCCTAGCTTTCTTAGGCCAGGTTATATCTAATGGTCTCAGGTTAGAGGGGAAGAGTTTCAGCACTGAGATGGAGGACAGCACCAAGCCGGCAGGTGAACTGGCTAGAAGCTACCAGCCCACCCAGCCCCAGCAGGGGGCGCTGTAGCCTCTCTTCTTGTCTGCTCTCTTCCTTCTCAGGATAGAGCCGCAGTGGGTAGAACCGGCTACCAAACCAGTGTACTAAGGAGAGTGAGATGATTATGCAAAAAGGAGGGGAGGAGAGGGAAGGGACACGCTGGGCCTCTACCTGGTTCTCACACAAATCTCCATAAACAGTGCCAGTTTTGCTCTGCATGAGTCCACAGGCTCAGAGACAGCTGTGGCAGAGAAGCCACAAGCCGGAGGCCACCCAGATGCTTCGTGCTGAAGCCCACAGTAGAGGCTGGGTCACCTGCCTCTGACGATGTTTGCTTTGCTGCTGCTGCTTCTGCCGCAGCAGGAGGAGGCCTTCAGCTACTCTCCCAGTTGCCTCTGAATGGGGGAGGGGCACAGGATGAGCTTTTGTCCTTTCACTGTAATTCAATGACACGCCTGAAACTTGCCTAAGAGGCCCCCGACTCATTTTCCTAAGTAGTGAGTGCAGTGCCAAGCATGGAAATCTGGAGTGATTAACATTTGTAGAGCATCAATTCAATTCATAAATATTTTTGAACATTTACTGTGTGCCAGGCATCGTGCCAGGTGCCTTTACATCCATTGCCGCATTTGATACTCCCAACGGCTTCTTGTGATAAGTGTCATTTTCTCATTTCTCAGGTGAGACAATGAAGACCCCTAAAGGTAAAATACTTTGTTTGTATTCATGTGGCTAGTGAGATCCTGGATTCAAACCCAGCTCCCTTCCCACTACCCTACATGGGACCTTCTCTGTTAGTTTCCAGGTAAAATCAGGCCCAAACAGGAAAAAGATCAGGCCAAATCCTTTCATCATGTATTGCAGAGTTTGGCTAGTTATACTTGATCCGAATCCTAGAGGAATTTCTAGGTTTTCACCTCCTTTCTCTTGGACCCTCTCTTCATGTGTCATGGTTGCTTCTAACAGTTGCTCACTGACGTAACCCTGCTCTGACCCAGTCTGGCAGCTAGGTATATGAAAAAGCTGAATCAGAGATTGAATTTTGAAGAAATAAAGGTACAAGAGCAAACATTCAACAGTTGCTCTCCGCACTAATGGAGCTCACACAGACAAAAGAATGGCATGTCACGGTACGTTGTACCTTGCAATAAATCAATATTCTATTAAACTGTACTGACGCCATTTAAAAAAAAAAAAGCAGAAAGTAAGTTTCCAGGCTGGGTGTATGTGTCAAGATTTCAGGAACTTGTTAGCAGCTGCTGATGAAACCCTACCTTCTTCCCATCTCTCATTCCCACACACCTGTCTGAATCCCTACTGGGCACTCCAACAGGGTAGGGTTTCATTTATCACTTGACATGCAAAAGCTTCTAGATCGTCCAGGATTCCTGGAAGCTCAGCAAGGTAGTTGTTACCGGGCCCATCCCGGCACCTTCTGGGTTACTGACCCCAGGAAGCTAATCTAGTTCAAGTGTTGTATCATTCCCTCCTCAGTGTGTGAGCTGAGCCCACTGTGTCCCTCAATTTTTGTTCAGATATTTTCTTTGAGTCCTGCCTCCCGAGCACTTTAAGGGCACCAAGATTAGAGGTTGTTTCCCTTATGGCTCAGCTCAGCCACTGGGGTACCAGGACAGACAGAATAGGGGAGACATTATAACATAATAGGGACAGCCTGGGCTGAAAGAGTCAGGTAAACTGAAATGTGAATCCTAGCTCTTCCATTAACTAACTAGCTGTATGGCTTTGGGCAAAGAATTTAACCTCTTTAAGCTTCAGGATCCACATCTGTAAAATGGGAATGATAATACCTACCTCCACAGTTATTGTGAAAAGTAAATATAATGACATCTATGTACAACACAGTGCCTCTAGTTAGTAATGTATTGTGCACTGAAACATTTGTTAAGAGGGTAGATCTCATGTTAAGTGTTCTTATAACAACAACAAAACAAACAAAAGAGAGAAAAAAAACAAGGAAATGTTTGGAGGTGATGGATATGTCTGTTACCTTGACTATGATGATGGCAACATAGGCAGATACCTAATCTGCCTATGACCAAGCTTGTCAAATTGTAAACATTAAATATATACAGGTTTTTGTATATCTATTATACTTCAATAAAGCTGTTTTCAAAATAGAATAACATCTCTAAAATACCTGGCATAGAGTAGAACTCTCTCCCCAACCTCCACCTTTAACTTGCCAGGATTGGAAACCCCTTTCCTTGAAGCCAAAGCTTTTCTCACTCCCAAATGAAGTGCAGAGAGAAGTATAACCCGTGCCCCCATGAGGACAGGAATGAGAGAAGTATCTAGCAAAATGACAGTCACACAGAGGGATCAGTGTCTTTGTAAGTTGGGGGCTCAGAACAGGTGGGAAGACAGCGCTGGACACAACGTTCTCCTAGACTGAATTGAGGCAGAACTGACAAGACTAAAAAGAGAGGGGCGTAGACGTTCTGCAAGATACCAGTTTTATTAAAATAACAACAAACAAATCTTAGTAAGATGTATAGGAGGCTCTTTCTCTGCTATTTTTGACCCTACAATGTCCCCAGGGTCATCTCTGTGAAGTTATCATACCAATACACTCTGCTAGCTGAAACTCAGGAATTCCCTGCAGCACACTCACCTGTATTAACTCTATGTGCTCTCATCAAACTCAGGGTGCATGCTGGACAGGGCTTATTTTGTAGAAAGAAGAAACTGGTCCCTTGCCCATAGTCCACAGCTCGTAAATAACTAGAACAGGACCTGGGTACACGCTTGACTCTGCCACATCCCGCTACCTCTGTGATCAACCCCAAACCTCACCACTAAGCTGACCAATTCAGGAAGTCATTCCTACGACACCTGTTTTAACTCCTTAATGCTTAAAATTCACTTGTTCCCCAAAGACCTCAGGTTTCTTTTTGGCTGCCCCCATGTCAGCCTTAAATCCAAACCTGCTTCTCTCTCTGTCACCAGCTGTCTTGGTTAGCGTCCTCTTTTCCCGCCTCATTGCCCAGGCTGGAAACCTTGCCCTTGTCATAATTCCCGTCCCTTCCTCTCTCCACATAGCTGGCCAGTCACCAAGGCTCATTGCTTCTGCCTCTGTGATGCGTCTGCCTTCGAGCAGTATAATGGCATGACTTTGGAGTCAGATAGTCCTGAGTTTTCATGTCAACTCCACCGCTTGTTACTGTTGTCCTTTGAATCATTTAAAGCAGAGTTTACTTTCCTCATCTTTAAAATGGGGACATAATACTTATTGGCAGGATTGTTGTGCATTTTCCTTCCTCTGCCTTGTCCATGCTCTTCCTCCGCTTCACTCCCACCACCATGTCCTGCCTGGGGTGCTGGAACAGCCCCTCCTTGACCTCCCTGCCTTCCGATGCTCTCCTCTAATCTATCCTCCCTCTCTCCAAAGGAGCGCCCACGATCTCTATGAAACGTGACCCCGTGTGTGTGGTACCTCTTTCAAATCAATCGCCCGAGCCAGGAGCTTGGATATCACGCCACTTCTGTGTCTTTCTCGCCTCCCTGCCGGTCAGTTGCCACATCCTGCTGGCCTTGCTTGCTCAGCGTTTCTCACATCCGTCTACCGTCTTCACTCTTCTTAACGAAAGAAAATCCTTCGAGACTTAGCTCAGATATTCCAACTCCACGTCATCCTCCCCGGTCGCAGAGTTGTAATGAATTGCTTCCTTCTCCTGTGTCCCCTAGCACTTCGCTGATTTATCTAGGTATCAATTACTTCACTGAGATGATAGTCACCTCCTTCATTATCATGTCATTTCTGAGAGCAGAAACTAGGTTTCATTCATCTCCATACCTCTCATGGCACCCAACACAGCTCCAGACCTATCAGAGGCACTCAGTTAATGGAGCAGAACAAAAGAATGGACACATCTTAAATCCACAATTCCATCCTGAGCTTATCCTCATGGCTGGATCCTAATTACAGATCTATCTTCCCAAAGCACTGACCCCTCTGAGACATTCCACTGCTCAGACTTCATCCATAGCTCCCCCTACCTCCAGAACTAAATTCCAACTCCACATACAAGGCAGCATGCATGGTAGAGGGCTTTGGACTTGCGGTCGGAAGTCCTGGGTGGTCTTCAAGGCTCTGCTCTCAAAGGACAGATGGAGGACATAGATTCATCGGGTTGGCCAAAAATTTTTTTTGATTTATCATAGCTCCAAAGGATTGAGCTCAGTGAATTTTGCTCAGACTATTTTTATGAAGTAGAATAATGGCAATATAAGGAAAACCCAAACGAACTTTTTGGCCAACCCAATACTTCATCTCCAGTCTTTTCTTGAAGGCCAAATTCACTTTCAGAGCCCAAGGCAATTAGATCATTCTTCTCATAAGGATAAAGACAACTATCGTTGCTGCTTCTGTGGCTACAGCTACTACTTCTACTGCTGCTACTGCTACTGCCACCACCACCAGCACTGCCAGCACCACTGCTACTACTACTGCTGCTACCACTACTACTATGGGTGCCGCTATGACTACCACTACTATTCTACTACTATTTCTGCTGCTGCTACTGCTGCTTCCACTATCACTATTGGTGCCGATGCTGCTACTGCTACTACTATTATTATTAATCTGCTACTACTACTGTTACTGCTACCGCTATTACTGTTGCTGCTGCTGTTACTACTGCTGCTACTATTACTGCTAATCTTCTACTACGACTACTACTATTACTACTGCTGCTGCTGCAGCTGCTACTCTGCCCCAGCTGAGTGCCTGCTCAGCTCCAGGCCCGCACTCCGGGTTGCTTTGTTTTCCATGTAATCCTCATAGCAAGCCTATGAAGCAGGTGTTGCTCCCTGAGGAGGAAACAGAAGCTCAGAGAGGTTAAGGAACCTGTCCAAAGTCACACAGCTCCTAAGTAGAGGAGCCTAGTTGTCACCAGACCTCCAGGGCTTACATTCTTTCCATTTTCCCCTCTGCCTTTTTGTGTACAGTCCTAAGATTGACAGAACGATACATAGGTAATGCTGGTTATAAAAAGCCTCTCCCTCAGGGAGCTCACCGGTTCATCTTTGTTCCTGTGTATGACCTCATTTTTGCCTTATTCCCCTGAGCCTGGCTCTAGGCGTTCTCCTCTGCAGCTAGATGTCTGTCCCTGCACGTCCTCCGTGCCTGAGTCTCTGCCTTTGAAACAACCGCTGAGAAACGATTGTCTTACAGGCAGAGCTGGCGCTACCCTTAGAGTTCTAATGACAAGAGGGAGGTTTTGCCAGGAGGTCACGATGGAGTAATGCAGAGGAGGCCTCTGTTAACCCACCTCCTGCATTAAAAAGCAGATGCTAGAGGGAGTTTCCCCACTAAATATCCTACAGACTTCCTCTTTCTCCACTCCAAACCACTTCCTGCCCCCAGGATTCAAATTGTAAAGGGAGAAGGATTTAAAAATGTAGACACTGGGATACAGGCTTCTGCTCCCAGCTCTCATACTGCCTGGCTGTATGACATTAAAAAAAAAAAAAAAACCGTTGCCCTGTCTGGAGTTACCCCAGAGCTTTGGCTGTTTTCCGGTTCTTACTCTTTAAAATGGGGACATAATCTTCAACCAACCTACTCTCAAGAGTATTGTGAGGATACAAAGAGAGGATAACTGGGAAAGAACAGTATTTTGACAAGTCTTTCCCAGTATTTTCTCCCCTCTTTCTGAGACCTCATAAAGGTCCCCTACCTGGTCCATGCCTTGCCTTTGACCTGGATTCTGTCGTTAATTCATCCAGCAAAATTTATTAAACACCTGTATTTGCCAGCCACTTCTCATTTCTGTCTGCTGCCCTGATTGCTACCTGTCCTTCAAGACCCCTCCTCCAGGAAGTCTTCCCTGACCTCCCAGCCCTCAGTGCTAACTCATCCTCTGAGCTTCTAGAGAACTATTGTCTAAACCTTTCATGGGCCCTTAGCAATGGCTTTGGTATTTCACTTCTCCTGTTTATCAGCTCTATCTTCCCTGCTGTACTTTGCCTTGTTCTTGGGGTGAGATGATTAGAGATGGCAAAACCAGTCTTACTCATTGCTCAGGTCCCGGGGCCCAGACAAAGGCCCTGCAGAGAGTAACCATTCACTGAGGATTGGCAGGTATTGCTGCTGCTGCAGCTGCTGCTGCTGCTGATGATGATGGGCACGAAGATGAGATGCCTGCTCCGAGCAGAACATTTCTGAGAGGCTGATGCCCCTCCTTCCATCTTCCCACACCCCCTTCCCTCCAGAAGTTCATAAATAAGGACAACTCCTTAAATTTCTGGGAAAAGTGGAGCAAACCTAGCTTACAGGCCCATATAGAAAGCTGTCAAACTTTAAGGCTAAGAGCATTCATGGGAGAGAAAAAAAGAAAGGAGGGGGATGGGGAGGGGCTGGGCGACGTAGGAAAGGTAAAGTGACTGTGATGGATGTAAGTGCATGAGTGTGTGTGTGTGTGTGTGTGTGTACTGGTATATTTGCATTGTGCGTGAGGCTTTTGTGAGTAACCTCCTTACATCTGAGTTTGTGACACGTGGGTTTATGTAGCTGGGAATGTATGTTTGCATAACTCAGCATTAGATTATAGATCATTGTCGATTCTAAGCACATTTTTATATCGCCTCCTAGTTTGAGGTCCTGGGCTAAGTTTCTGTTTGAAATTCTATCTAATCTCTTGACATTTCATCCATATTATTGCGTCACCCCCTCTGCCCAGCCTCCCACAGACTGTACCCAGAGGATGTCAGGGCCACCTCTCCTCCTTCCCAGTCCCAGGGAAGGCTGATGCGGGTTCCAGCCAGACCAGTCCCTCAGGGTAAGAAGCTCACCAGCAGCCCCTTTCCTAACCCCATCAGTGGGTGGCCTCGTGTTGACGGCTCCTTCCTGTATCTCAGCCTTCTTCGTGCTTCTGCCTGTTTTCCTCTTTCTCATTCTTCGGCTGAAGGTTGAAAACACAACTGTGGCATGGTGTTGGGAAGGGAGAGACTGCTCTCCTTAATACCCCAATTCCTCTCCAAGCTGCTCCTGGAGAACTGAATGGTTCAGAGCCACGATTCCAGAACATTCTCTTCTGTTCAATTTTAGATGCACTCGCTGAGGGCCTGCTCTAAAGTAGGCTGAGTCCTGGTCGGTGTTTGGAAGTGGAGAGTGCGCCACTGTGAATATACACTTCGTTGCTCCACGGAGCAGCTCCAGGGGCCCTGAGACTTTGACTTTGCTGAAATGCAGACACACAGGATGGGGACTTTCAAATGTTAAGCCTTATTCATTGTGCATAGCTAAATTCATTCTTTAGCACATTTAGCATCCATTCAGTCCTTCTTTTGTTCACTCATTCATTCAGCCTTAAGGAGACCATGTGATTATTAGAAAGAGCACTAACTCAGAGGCTTGGATTTAAGCCTGATTCAGCTGCTGTCTTCTTCCTTCTGAATCTCAACCTCCCCTGCAGAATGGAATTAAAAAGGAGTGTTCTGCCTAATCCATGGGATTGCTTTAAGGAACTTCAGGGGAAATGGACTTAGTGGGGAGAAGGAACTAACCTTCTCCACATGCATCCATTCTACGACCACACAAGTGGAGGGGGGTGGGGGCAAGGGGATCTTGAAATGATCCATTAGAAAGAGCTTGAACCAGAAGCAAAAGTATCTGGAATCAAATCCCAGTCTACTAGCATTTATGCAACTTGAGAAAAGTAAGTCTCCCTCTCCCAACCTCAGTTTGCACATCTATAAAATGAGCCTATTGAATTAGGCAATCCCTAAAGTCTCCTACCATTCTGCCATTTTGGGAGTTCTAGGACCCCTCCAACCCAGTTGCCCACCCTGAAAGATGATCTCATATCGACCTTGAAAACCATGTCAGGTTTCTAGACCAATGCTTGGGCAGGATGTGTAGGTAGTAAACTTTCATACTCAGCTCAGCAGCACTGCTGGTGAGGCGGGCCTCCCAGAGGTTCTTTCTGTCCTCAGACCTGATGCTGAACCAGAGGCCTCTGGAGAGATGAGACCAGCGGGTGACACGGCGAACCTTGCACACAGAAGGTGCGGTGCTGTGGACTTAATTAACATCACCGTGTAATAGATACCATGGAGTGTGTTTGAGCTGCCGGAGAGGATAAATAAAGCAATGTTTTATCTTAAGTGTTGGTTAACGGTGAGTAACAAATGGACTTGTGCTTTACTTACTGCACTTCACTGCACAGCCCTACTAAGGCTTCCCTAGACCCTGTGAGAAGGCAAACCTGCATTTCAAGAGCATGTGTTATAAATTGCTTGCCAAGCAGCTGGAGAACTGGGACCCTGACTGGATGCTGTAATAGACTCATGTAGAGAGGAGAGCACAGGACTATGGACTCTGGTATCTGACAGACCCGGGTGAGATCTGCTCTGCCATTATGGGACCTTGAGCCACCTCTATGAACTGCAGGCTCCTCACTTATAAAATGGGATTAATTAGTGCCTGGGCCACAGGAGGTTTGTGAAGAATAAATGACATGATGTAAATAAAGTCCCTGGCAAATGGAAGTGCCCTTCAAAGGTAACTATTATTATTAGTCACAATCACATGACTCTTAGGCTTAGCATTTCTAAGATAATCAGTCCAGCCAGCAGGCTGGCACACACAAGAGAAGCTACAGTCCCTCATCGTGAACGGATACCGAGGTGACAGTGTCTTCCTTCATCAACAGCAGGTGGTCATTCGTCCACCTCCAACAGTATCCTTCTCTCCTCTCACTATAATACCATCAATCTTCCTTTCTTTCCCTTTCTTTCTTTCTTTCTCTCCTTCTTTCCTCCCTTCCTCCATCCGTTCCTCCCTCCCTCCCTCCCTCCCTCCCTTCCTTCCTTCCATTCATAATGCCTGCCATGGTATCTTAGTTTGGGTTCTTTCAAAAACAGAGACCTGGACAAGAAACTGAGAGCAAGCAGCTTATTCACCAGGTGATACCTGGAAGTAGATGTAAGGGAGAGGCAAAAGTGAGACAGAACAGGGAGAAAACCCAGTAAAGTGTGTATTAATGAGCTAATTACCACTGAGGGGAAAGGGCCTCAATCCCTCCAGGAACTTTCTTGGAACTGGTATAAAAGCACTCCCCAGAGCTGTCTCCCTAGAAGACAGGGAAACAACTGAGGGCTGCCCCCTTGGGTGTAAATTCCCCTTCACTTGCTCCTCTGTAAGGCTGATCCCTGAGGCAGCCCTGGTCCCGTTCCAAGTGCATGGAACTGTCCACCACGGCTGTGCTGAAATCAGGTGAACTGAGGAGATGTGAAGCAGACAGCACAGGCATCTGCCACACATGGGCACAAGAGGGTCGAGTGAGGCCTGAGTGCATTGACGTTGCTGTCCCATGGCTGGTAAGTTTGGTAGGGACAGTGTCTGAGTCAACTCTGTATCCCAAGAGTCTAACAAGTGTCTGCACAGCATTGCATACCCAGTGATTATGTGCTGAGTGAAAGGATGTATGTATATAGGTATGTATGTATGGGTGGATAGATGGATGGATAGCAGGGCATAAGGATGGATAGAGGGACTTTCTCCTTTGTAAGAGTAATTTCTACCTACAATGTAGCTGGTAAATGGAGGCTGGGGGAGGTGGGATGCAGATAGAGTTTGATGTACTGGGGTGACCAGCATGGGGCATGGGCAGGTAGGTCAAGGAGTCCTCAGAAGAAATAAATCTAGAGCTGGGTCAAGTGAGCTGCACCAAATGGGTCATCATTGATGCTGGGCCTGTTGACGAAGTTGCCTCAACCTGGTACTTCAGCTTGGAATCTACACCACAAATGGTAGCCAGAAGAGTGGCTGAAATGAAATTGTGAAGAAAAGTAGTCTCAGGGCAGGATCAAAAGAGGGAGAGACTGCGTGTGTGTGTGTTGGTGGGGGGGGTGGCAGGGAAGGGCAGTAGCCTAAAGCTTGGACTCAAAGGACCTCAGATTTAGACATTCCTTAGGCCTTTGCACAGCCTTGCCCTTACTTACTGTCCACTTTGACATTGCATGAAAGCTGAATTTCCTTTTAGTAATTAGTGCATTTGACCAGGGAAAAGGAAAATAAAAACAAAGTGTTGGGATATTATACATTTTGTAGGCATCTTTATTTTTTTATCATAGTTGAAATCTTGATCAGTTTCTACCAGTAACATTTCCTTTACCCCGATTATGAACATAATACTGCTTGTTTGGAAAACTTTGACATTTGAAAAATAGGAAAAAGCCTAAAGAAAATAACTTACCACCACCAAGAGACAGATAACTCAATGTATTTTAAATATATTTTAACAACAGTTAGATAATTTTATATTAACAATTTTAGACATTTCCCCCTATTGAGCTCCGCAGTTGGATTGTGTAATATATAATTTTCATATACAGTTCTCCATGTCATTGAATATTCATTGAAAATAATTTTTGCTGATTATGTGATATTCTATCATATGGGTAAAACCTAATTTATTTTCGCATTCCCTCTTATTAGACATTTAGGTCATTTCCCATTTTTTTAATGTTAAAATTTTGCTGGTGTGAACACACATGTGTAAAACCCTTCATATGCAATGTGTCCTTTAAGCTTCCCTACAAACCTATGAGGTGAGTACTATACAGATTCCTTTTTTACAGATTAGGAAACTGAGGATCTGAGAGGAGTTAAATGATTTGTTAAAGGTTACTCAGTTCAGGTTACCCTAAAACAGGCCCTGGGGTAAGGACCCAAGTACAAGGGATTTCTTTAAGAAGGGATCTCAAGAAAAAACAGTAGAGAAATGGAAGAGGAGATGAGGAGGGCAGGCAGCCAATGGAATGGTCATTAGCAAGCAAGTTGCCACCATGGATAACCAGAGCCTAACCCTGCTGGGGAAGCTCGGGGAGCATGCGTACTCATGTCTCAGGATTATCCCGCTCCAGGGATGAGAGAGCTGGGTGTTTTTCACCAGCTTCAGTCGGTGTTGGTTGAGGCTGCTCCCAAGGAGCCTGAATTCCCTGTCACTTCTAGGCTGCTGGGGGAGGGAGCAAAGCAGTCTCTGGAGGCCACCTAAATGCAGGTGCTGGCAGTCAGAAGCTGGGCAGCATTCCCTGCAATGATGAGGGCAAGGGGGTAAAGGTGGGTGCTGACCGGGGCCACTAAGGTCTGTCACATAGCTAGTAACCATCAGAGCTGGGATTTTTTTTTTTTTTTTTTTTTTTTTTTTTTGCGGTACGCGGGCCTCTCACTGTTGTGGCCTCTCCCGTTGCGGAGCACAGGCTCCGGACGCGCAGGCTCAGCGGCCATGGCTCACGGGCCCAGCCGCTCCGCGGCATGTGGGATCTTCCCGAACCGGGGCGCAAACCCGTGTCCCCTGCATCGGCAGGCGGACTCTCAACCACTGCGCCACCAGGGAAGCCCCAAGAGCCCATACTTTTAATGACCTGGCTTTACAGATTCACGAAACCTCCCTGTGACCTTGGGGAAGTCACTTCATCTCTCTGAGCTCTGGGATCTGATGGGAATAATACTCTCTGCCACATCTGACTCAAAGCACTGTCATGAAATGACAGCATGGATGTGTCAGCACCTTGCTTTTCAGCAAGGCCAAGGTTGGTTCAGCATTACTGACCATTCCCATCAGATGGGTAGGAATCACTTCAGGCAGACATTCAGTGCTCTCCTGATGATATAGCTAATTAAAGGAAATTAATAGAAGATGGGCCGGTTCCCTGAGTTTATTAGCTGAGTGGTTTTCTAGATTAATTACATAGAATGCAATGTACATACAGCTCATTGAAATAAATATAAGTCCTTGATGACTTTGGAGTAGTCCATTTTTCTGGCAAGAGGGAGATGAATACACAATTGTTTATCTCTACGCACTGACAATCTCCAGGTCTGGATTCTCCCAGGAGGAAGTTTAATTGCTCCATAAGCTTCAAATTCAAGGGCTCCTCGATGCTAAGATTCTGACGAGCTGCATTAGAGTAAAAATGACAAAGATGCCAGTTGACATACTTAATAAATATGTGGTCCCTGAAGGGGCCGATATAGGCTGGTCATGCCAAGGAGGTTACCAATAGGAAGTCAGTATTTCTGCAGCCCTTCGCCGCCGACTGAAGTTCACATTTAAGGGTAAGGTCAAGCAAACTGGAGATTGAACCCTGGTCTGGCTGACTTCAAAATCCATGTTTATTCTAGAAGACCTGTTCTCCCCTGTGTTCTCTCCTGTCGATATATTACAGCTTTACCAACCACCAGAAAGTAAGTGTGAATTAGCTGCACAGAACCACTTTTAAGTGGTAGCTATCTACACCGATTCCTACACCCTGCCAGGCCTGTGTAAGCATTTATCTAGATTTTATTTTGGTAGTATGGAACATGAGTTAATATTTCAAAAATTTGGGTTTGAAAAACTAGCATGTTTACTTACTTCTAGGCACTATGGTTATAATTCAAGTAGCTTTCACCAGGTGAGTGATGGTGCCAATGCCTCCATCTACTACTACTAATGCCAGGAGATTCACATGTATTCTTTTATTTTTAAATAAATTTATTAATCGTATTTATTTTCTTTTTGGCTGCGTTGGGTCTTCGTTGCTGTGCACAGGCTTTCCCTACTTGTGGAGAGTGGGGGCTACTCTTCATTGCAGTGCACGGGCTTCTCGTTGCGGTGGCTTCTCTTGTTGCGGAGCATGGGCTTCTGTAGTTGTGGCTAGCGGGCTCAGTAGTTGTGGCTCGCGGGCTCTAGAGCGCACTGGGCTTAGTTGCTCCGCGGCATATGGGATCTTCCCGGACCAGGGCTTGAACCTGTGTCCCCTGCATTGGCAGGTGGATTCTTAACAACTGTGCCACCAGGGAAGCCCTACATGCCTTCTTAATCTTCCCAACAACCCTGAGAGGAAGGCGTACAGTCCCCATTTTGTAGATGAGGAGTTAGAGACACGAAAAGTAACACGCCCAGGGCCACAATGCTAGTAAGTGGTAAAGGGAGGATTCAAACATACTTCAGTCTGGCTTCAAAGCCCAAGCATTTTGACACCATGATAACACCTCTAACCATCTAGATGTTCCCCAGCTTTCAAACCCATGAATTGTGCCAATTCCATATTCTCATCTCTAGCCTAAGACTATCCCCAGAAATTCAGATTCGTACAGTCAGTGGATCACCAGCTATCTCAGACTTACACTGAATTTTTGATTTCCAGGTATGTTTTTATCCCTGCCCCAAATCACCCCCTCTGTCTTTCTTATCCATGCAAAAGGCAATACCATCTGGTTTCCCACGCCAAATATTTTGTTGTTAATCTTGATACTTCCCTTTTGATCCTTCATGTCTAGTACATTAACAGTCCTACAAAATACACCCGAAATCCATCCACCTCTCTCCATCTCCTCTACAGCCATTTCAGAGCAAGCCACCACCATCTCCAACCTGTGTGAGTGCAACACCTTCCCCTAAGGATCCTGCTTTCACCTTCATTCCCCTGTAGTCCATCTTCCCCAAAGTGCTCTTTTTAAAAAAATCATAAATCATATCATCTGCTACAGATTGAATGTTTGCATCCCCCCAAATTCACGCGTTGAAACCTAATGCCCAGCAGAATAATATTAGGAGGTGGGACCTTGGGAGGTGCTGAGGTCGTGAGGCTGGAGCCCTCATGAATGGGCTTCACTTAGGATAATAACAACTATACTGGCTGGAAAACACCAAGTATGTTTAAATGCATTATTAGTTCATAAAAAAAATTAGTTCAATTTTGTGGAAAGACAGGGAATCTCATTATCTTAGAAAACTCATTATCTCAAAAACTGGTAAATAGAGGGAAAGAATGAAAATTTTAACCTGCCTTTCCTGTGCAAACTAGGAAATGTGCTAACACCAAAAAGAGAAAATTAGACATTATGTACCTTCTGTTATATATATATATATATATATTTTCAATTAACCTGAATTTGATCAAACCTCTAGATTCAACTACCAATTTTCATGAAATACAGAGGACAGAGGAACATATTAACTTGTACCATGAGGAAGCAGGTAAAAATCCAGACTTAGTTTACCTAAAAGCCAAATAACCTAGGTTCTTCCACAAATAAATTGCAAGTCAAAAGGTGGGAGCAGAGGGAGAAATCTTAGTTTGAAGAGACTAACGAAACACACAAAACAGGCAAAACTAATCTGAATTATTTAGGGATTCACCTTAAATGATAAACCTCTGAAGAAATGCAAAGGAGTGAAAAACTATAAAAATGAAAGATAATGGTTACCTTGAGAGGGAAGGAGGAGGCTGTGATTGGGATGGAGTACACGGAGGGCTTTTGAGTTAGCTGGCAAAGTTCTATTACTTGACATCAACTGGTATTTACAAGGGTGTCTGCCTTAAAACAATCCATTAAGCTATTCTTTGTTTCATGTGATTTTCTATACCTGCATTTTATTTTATGATAAAACAATTTTTTAAGCCACTATGAAGAAAGTGATTTGAGTGGGAGAAGATACTTATACACATATAACCAACAAAGGAGTATATCCCAAACACAATAAAGGACTCCTGAAAATTCATTACAAAGTGATAATCAACTGTATCAGCAAACAGCTGGCAAAGTCATGTTGGCAAATTCGTGGAAAGCCTTATAAATAGACAATCTACAAAGCTGAGAGTATTGTGTAGGGATATCACAAGATTAGCCCTCTAAGTCTAAAAGGACAAGGAGAGGTAACAGCTCCTAGAACTCAGAAACAGAAAGAGCTGTCGGAGAGAGCTGCCTGCCAGGAGCTGTGACCTTGGATCAAAGGATACAGTCAGCCCCTCGTAACTCAGCAGAGAGAGAATTGAGGAACTAAATACCCAACCCCCCACACCTCCCCCCTTTCCTCCCTTCCTCCCTCCCTCCCTCCGTCTCTCCCTCCAGTGCTCTCCAGTGCTCCAGTGCTGAAGTCAGAGGATCAGGGAACCCATGACTGCAATCCATCTGGGTCGCCCCCAAGGACATAGAGCAGAGTGAAGAAGTTGTGAGTGGATCTGGAGGAGCAAGTGAAAGACATCCAGCATCTCAGCCCATTAGACAAATGGCCAAAAGACTTGAATAGCAGTTCATAAACAGGAAACCCAAATGGCCAAAACTCATACGAAAAGGTGAACTTCCTTTGTAATCAGGGAAATGCTCATTCAAACCACATGAGGTGACTCTAAACACACAGATTAGCAAGAATTTAAAAGTCTGATGGTATCTAGTGTTGGCAAGAATATGGGACAATGGGAGCACTCTTCCACTGTTAAGTAAGTGTCAATTGGTGAGACTGAGAACAATTTGGGGATACTGCTACACTGTGACCCAGCAATTGCACTCCTGGGTATGTACCCTAGAGAAACCCATGCCCAAGTGTCCAAGAGGCATGCACAAGCATGCTCATAGCAGCATCATTTGCAATAGCCTCAAACTGCAAACATCCCACCTGCAGAATGGATGTCTACAGTGTGGCAGATCCACATGATGAAATGCTATTTAAAAACGATAATGTTGCCACTCACAAAATCGGATGAATCTTAATACATTGCTGACTGAAAATAATAAGACAAAAAAGTATATAATGTGCGATTATATTTACATGAATTTACAAAACAGGGAAAACAAAATTGATTCATTTAGGCATATGCACTTAGGTGGTAGAAGTATAAAACAAAGCAAGAAAGTAATTTCATAAAAGTCAGGACGGTGGTTACCCTTAAGGAGAGGAGAATGTTGGAAGGAAGGATCACAGGGGTAGGAGGTATTGAAGGCTGATCCTGAGATGCTGGAAACGTTCTATTTCTTTACCAGGGTGTGTTACATTTTATGTTTTAAAAATGAGATTTTAAAAGGGTAGTCACTAAAAGATTGCTTGGAAGCTCTGTGGACCTGGGCAAAGCTCAACTGCCTGTGAACTTTACTACGAAATGATCCATTTTGTTCACTGCTGAATCCCTCATCCCTTCAACAGTTTTTCCTTAAAGCAGGTAGGTGTTCAGTAAATATTTGTTAAATAAAAGAATGTTTTCATATATGTCTTGTCTCGATAAGAACCATTTATGCCTCCCTCCCCAGAACATGGTATGTGGAAGAAGCCTGAGGGAAGTTCTTAGGTTCCCCAGACGTGTGGGGTGCTAGATGTGCAGACAGAGCTGAGAGTCCAGTCTGCTGGTGACTGGGTCTCTGAGCTAGCTAGGGAACTGTGCTAAAGTAAATCATACTATGCCTCGTACCCATATCCCTGATGCTACAGAATCCTTTCTGTTTGCTTCTGCTCATACTTGTGTAAATGTGATCATCTGATTGCAAAATAAACCTTCTTTACAGCGAGGATTGTCATACCCACTTAGCCGATGGGGGGTATGGTGGACATGGCTTGTTTGCTTTCCATTCATTTTACTTATCTTCAGCTGTGTAGCAGCCAGGCTAACAGATGAGAGGTGGACCTTGATTCGTCTAAAACAGGGGTTGGCAAACTGGTTTCTAAGAGAGGCAGTTAGTAAACGTTCTAAACTTTGCAGGCCATAAGATCTCTGTCTCAACTCTGCCAGCACAGCACAGAAGTAACTAACTAGAGACAATCCATACACAGATGAATATGGCTGTGTTCCAAAACAACTTTGTTTACAAAAACATGTGACAGGGTGGATTTGGTCATAGTTCTCTGACTGCCTAGACTAGAACAGCTTTTGTCAACCAGGTTCCTCACTTGAACTACCCAACATAGAAAATGATTTGAATGACCTTGCTCTCAATTCTCCTGAGGATGGCAAAGACCCAGAGCAGTGGTTCTCAAAGTGTGGTCCTCAGTCCTGCAGCATCCGCATCCTCTGAGAACTTGATAGAAAGGTAAAGTCTCAGGACCCACTCCCGAATCAGAAACTCTGGGAGTGGGGCTCAGTATTCTGCATTTTTTTGAGTCTTCCACGTGATTCTGGTACACATTCAAGGTTGCTCTAGAGTCTAGAGTCATCAAGGAAAATTCTTCCTGTTGCCACAGTGTTAATTCAGGGGTGTAGCTAGGCAGTAAATGGAATTTCCCTCATCACAGGGATTGGTTTAGGAGTGATCCAATATGGAAAATTTTTCCAGATATCTAACGGGCAGCAGAGCAAGGGCACCAACCGATCAGAATATGTGCCAGACATGGCTCCAGAGCAGGATTCTGAAGACCCTAATCCTTTTCTTGCTGAAGGGTCCTGGGGGAGAAGCTGGAGACGCCGGGGAAAGGAAGAGACCATTAAGGGGAAAGCAGCTCTTGGGGGAAGTAGCTATTTACCAACCGTAGGGAAGTGTTTCACTATTTTAACAACTGGAACAGCTGTACCAGTGCAAGCCAGCTGCAAAGCTCCCTGGTTTAATAGGCACAAGACAATATTTTCCTTCAGTCATTGTATAAACAACACCCTGCCCTTCCACTGCATGTGATAAGCATGTAGTCTATGAAGACACCAACCTAAAGATGTAGCCAACACAGGGAGTGCACAGCTGAGAGAGAGAGAAATGGAGCTGCATTCCTGAAGGAGCCACTCCACACTCACCCTACTTCTGGATGTTCCATTTACCTGACTCAGCTTGAGTTGAATTCTCTAACTATTGCATCTGAAAGCATTGCCTCTGAAACCACACAAAAAAGAGGCCACGGAGTGATATCAGAAGGAAAACATATTTCTGAGGGCCTGACTGAACTGTTCCCCTTTCCTCCTGAAGATCTGGATAATACAAACCCTCCCTTCCTCACCAGAGTGTCTGGTGGGGAACAGCCTAGGCACCCTTGGCCCCAGCTGCTCATTGGGCCAGCTGCAATGCTTGTGTATTAGTGAAATGCATCTGATCAGAGAGGCCAGCCTGACAAGTTCATTACATATCAATTTAATTAGCTGATTTACATTTAATTTACATTTCAATTAATTGTCTTTAGCAATAAAACGCAGCCTTAATAGAGTAATTGCCTGTTAGGCAATATGTAAAAGAATAAATAGTTGCATTGTGAGGAAGAATTCCTATTTTCAATTTTTTATTACCATAAATAACTGAAATAATTATTGCTCTTAAGGCCCACGTCCTCGTTCCCTTCTGGGCCTAATTATGAAGACTTAGTACCTCATTAAGCAAAATGGTTTTGGAGCCATAGAAAAACATTACTTGAATCGTGACTCATTAGTTTCGACAAAAGAGGGGTGAAACTGTGATAGCAGACACATTTAGGGAGCTGGGGGATTTGACAGTTATTACAGGCCAGCCTTGTCCTCTCTGGGCCACAGACAGCATCATGATGGCAGGTGACTCTGTTTTGCATGCCTGTTGGGACATTGGTCTGGAGGGATGCTCCAACAGCCTCTTTTAAGTACTTCTGGAGGAGCTGCTCACTTCCTCTTGAGGCAGACATTATAGAGCTCTGGATTTTAAAGTTCTTTCTTAAGTTAAAATCTGCCCCCTCCTTGAATCAACTGTGGTAGGTGCCAGCTAGAGATGATGTTTTGCCAGGGGTATAATTATTATACAACCATAATCACGTATTAAGAGAAACTGATAGCACAGAATAGGGAGGAATAGAAATGAGCTGGGAACTGCTGAAGGGATAGCAAATGTTCTGAGAAATGGGGAGAATGAGACTCTGTATTCTGCGAGTTCTAGGGGTAAAGCTGCCATACAGCCAGGGTGAAAACTAGGGCTGGGGAAGGGATAGAAATTTGGGTCTGAAGAGTCAGACACCAGAGTCACAGTGCAAATAGGGCTGGCTTGTTCCTTGAAAGGGAGAATGGGCATTTCATCTGAAAGAGCAAGTACTAAGAACTGAAAACTTCAGGGCCAAAGTATGGGGTTACTTTAGGTGAGGGTTATCTTTCCTCAAAAAGCCAGGGCAATCATTGCGGTCAATGCTGCCACTAACCTGCCATGTCTTTTACACTCCCTTCGGTTGTCTTCAACAGCGCCACCACGTGGGAGAAACACGCACAGCAGGACCGGAATACCCGGCCAGGTTCTGTACCGCTTTGGTTGAGAAAGCATAACAGACCCTAGTTTGAAGTTGATTCTTTTTCTTTTTAAAAAAATTTTTTTAATTTAATTTAATTTATTTTTTATACAGCAGGTTCTTATTAGTAATCCATTTTATACACATCAGTGTATACATGTCAATCCCAATCACCCAATTCATCACACCACCACCCCCCTGTCACTTTCCCCCCTTGGTGTCCATACGTTTGTTCTCCACATCTGTGTCTCAATTTCTGCCCTGCAAACCGGTTCATCTGTACCATTTTTCTAGGTTCCACATATATGTGTTAATATACGGTATTAAACATTCTATTTCTGACTTACTTCAATCTGTATGACAGTTTCTAGATCCATCCACGTCTCTACAAATGACCCAATTTCGTTCCTTTTTATGGCTGAGTAATATTCCATTGTATATATGTACCACAACTTCTTTATCCATTTGTCTGTCGATGGGCATTTAGGTTGCTTCCATGACCTGGCTATTGTAAATAGTGCTGCAGTGAATATTGGGGTGCATGTGTCTTTTTGAATTATGGTTTTCTCTGGGTATATGCCCAGTAGTGGGATTCCTGGGTCATATGGTAATTATATTTTTAGTTTTTTAAGGAAACTCCATACTGTCTCCATAGTGGCTGTATCAATTTACATTCCCACCAACAGTGCAAGAGGATTCCCTTTTCTCCACACCCACTCCAACATTTGTTGTTTCTAGATTTTATGATGATGCCCGTTCTAACAGGTGTGAGATGATACCTCATAGTTTTGATTGACATTTCTCTAATGATTAGTGATGTTGAGCAGCTTTTCATGTGCTTTTTGGCCATCTGTATGTCTTCTTTGGAGAAATGTCTATTCAGGTCTTCTGCTCATTTTTTTACTTTTTTTTTTTGCAGTATTCAGGCCTCTCACTGTTGTGGCCTCTCCCGTTGTGGAGCACAGGCTCCGGACACGCAGGCTCAGCAGCCATGGCTCACGGGCCCAGCCACTCCGCGGCATGTGGGATCTTCCCGGACCGGGGCACGAACCCGTGTCCCCTGAATCGGCAGGCGGACTCTCAACCACTGCGCCACCAGGGAAGCCCTTCTGCCCATTTTTTGATTGGGTTTTGTTTTTTTTTTTAATATTGAGCTGCATGAGTTGTTTATATATTTTGGAGATTAATCCTTTGTCTGTTGATTTGCAAATATTTTCTCCCATTCTGAGGGTTGTCTTTTCGTCTTTGTAGTTTCCTTTGCTGTGTAAAAGCTTTTAAGTTTCATTAGGTCTCATTTGTTTATTTTTGTTTTTATTTCCATTACTCTAGGAGGTGGCTCATAAAAGATCTCACTGTGATTTATGTCAAAGAATGATCTTCCTATGCTATCCTCTAAGAGTTTTATAGTGTCCAGTCTTACATTTAGGTCTCTAATCCATTTTGAGTTTATTTTTGTGTATGGTGTTAGGTAGTGTTCTGATTTCATTCTTTTACATGTAGCTGTCCAGTTTTCCAAGCACCACTTATTGAAGAGGCTGTCTGTTCTCCATTGTACATCCCTGCCTCCTTTGTCATAGATTAGTTGACCATAGGTACATGGGCTTATCTCTGGACTTTCTATCCTGTTCCATTGATCTATATTTCTGTCTTTGTGCCAGTACCATATTGTCTTGATCACTGTAGCTTTGTAGTACAGTCTGAAGTCAGGGAGTCTGATTCCTCCAGCTCCGTTTTTTTCACTCAAGACTGCTTTGGCTGTTCGGGGTCTTTTGTTTCTGCATACGAATTTTAAGATTTTTTTTCTAGTTCCATAAAAAATGCCATTGGTAATTTGATAGGGATTGCATGGAATCTGTAGATTGCTTTGGGTAGTATAGTCATTTTCACAATATTGATTCTTTCAATCCAAGAACATGATATATCTCTCAATCTGTTTGTATCATCTTTAATTTCTTTCATCAGTGTCTTATAGTTTTTTGCATGCAGGTCTTTTGTCTCCCTAGGTAGGTTTATTCCTGGGGATTTTATTCTTCTTGTTGCAATGGTAAATGGGAGTGTTTCCTTAATTTCTCTTTCAGATTTTTCATCATTAGTGTATAGGAATGCAAGAGATTTCTGTGCATTAATTTTGTATCCTGCAACTTTACCAAATTCATTGATTAGCTCTAGTAGTTTTCTGGTAGCATCTTTAGGATTCTCTATGTATGGTATCATGTCATCTGCAAACAGTGACAGTTTTACTTTCTCTTTTCCAATTTGGATTCCTTTTATTTCTTTTTCTTCTCTGACTGCCATGGCTAGGACTTCCAAAACTATGTTGAATAATAGTGGCGAGAGTGGACATCCTTGTCTTGTTCCTGATCTTAGAGGAAATGCTTTCAGTTTTTCACCATTGAGAATGATTTTTGCTGTGGGTTTGTCATATATGGCCTTTACTTTGTTGAGGTAGGTTCCCTTTATGCCCATTTTCTGGAGGGTTTTTATCATAAATGGGTGTTGAATTTCATCAAAAAATTTTCTGCATCGATTGAGATGATCATATGTTTTTTCCTTCAATTTGTTAATATGGTGTATCACATTCATTAATTTGCATATATTGAAGAATCCTTGCATCTGTGGGATAAATCCCACTTGATCATAATGTATGATCCTTTTAATGTGTTGCTGGATTCTGTTTGCTAATATTTTGTTGAGGATTTTTGCATCTATATTCATGCGCGATATTGGTCTGTAATTTTCTTTTTTTGTAGTATCTTTGTCTGGTTTTGGTAACAGGGAGATTGTGGCCTCATAGAATGAGTTTGGGAGTGTTCCTTACTCTGCAATTTTTTGGAAGAGTTTGAGAAGGATGGGTGTTAGCTCTTCTCTAAATGTTTGATAGAATTCACCTGTGAAGCCATCTGGTCCTGGACTTTTGTTTGTTGGAAGATTTTAAATCACAGTTTCAGTTTCATTACCTGTGATTGGTCTGTTCATATTTTCTATTTCTTCATGGTTCAGTCTTGGAAGGTTATACCTTTGTAAGAATTTGTCGATTTCTTCCAGGTTGCCCATTTTATTGGCATAGAGTTGCTTGTAGTAGTCTCTTAGAATGCTTTGTATTTCTGCGGTGTCTGTTGTAACTTCTCCTTTTTCATTTCTGATTTTATTGATTTGAGCCCTCTCCCTCTTTTTCTTGATGAGTCTGGCTAATGGTTTATCAATTTTGTTTATCTTCTCAAAGAACCAGCTTTTAGTTTTATTGATCTTTGCTATTGTTTTCTTTGTTTCTATTTCATTTATTTCTGCTCTGATCTTTATGATTTCTTTCCTTCTGATAACTTTGGGTTTTGTTTGTTCTTCTGTCTCTAGTTCCTTTAGGTGTAAGGTTAGATTTTGTTTTTGAGGTTTTTCTTGTTTCTTGAGGTAGGCTTGTATAGCTATAAACTTCCCTCTTGGAACTGCTTTTGCTGCATCCCATAATTTTGGATCATCATGTTTTCATTGTCATTTGTCTCTAAATATTTTTTGATTTCCTCTTTGATTTCTTCAGTGATCTCTTGGTTATTTAGTAACGTATTGTTTATCGTCCACGTGTTTGTGTTTTTTTACGTTTTTGTTCTCTGTAATTGATTTCTAATCTCATAGCATTGTGGTCAGAAAAGATGCTTGATATGATTTCAATTTTCTTAAATTTACTGAGGCTTGATTTGTGACCCAAGATGTGATCTGTCCTGGAGAATGTTCCATGAGCACTTGGGAAGAAAGTGTAATCTGCTGTTTTTGGATGGAATGTCCCAATATCAATTAAATCTGTCTGGTTTATTGTGTCATTTAAAGCTTATGTTTCCTTAATAATTTTCTGTTTGGATGATCTGTCCATTGGTGTAAGTGAGGTGTTAAAGTCCCCCACTATTTTTGTGTTGCTACCGATTTTGTCTTTTATAACTGTAGGCAGTTGCCTTATGTATTGAGGTGCTCCTGTGTTGGGTGCATATATATTTATAATTGTTATCTCTCCTTCTTGGATTGATCCCTTGATCATTATGTAGTGTCCTTCCTTGTCTCTTGTAACATTCTTTATTTTAAAGTCTATTTTATCTGATATGAGTATTGCTACTCCACCTTTCTTTTGATTTCCATTTGCATGGAATATCTTTGTCCATCCCCTCACTTTCAGTCTGTATGTGTCCCTAGGTCTGAAGTGGGTCTCTTGTAGACAGCATATATATGGGTCCTGTTTTTGTATCCATTCAGTGAACCTGTGTCTTTTGGTTGGAGCATTTAATCCATTCACTTTTAAGGTAATTATCAATACGTATGTTCCTATTACCATTTTCTTAATTGTTATTGGTTTGTTTTTGTAGGTCCTTTTCTTCTCTGGTGTTTCCCACTTAGAGAAGTTCCTGTAGCATTTGTTGTAGAGCTGGTTTGGTGGTGCTGAATTCTCTTAGTTTTGCTTGTCTGTAAAGCTTTTGATTTCTCTGTCGAATCTGAATGAGATCCTTGCCTGGTAGAGTAATTTTGGTTGTAGGTTCTTCCCTTTCCTCACTTTAAATATATCATGCCACTTCCTTCTGGCTTTTAGAGTTTCTGCTGAGAAATCAGCTGTTAACCTTATGGGAGTTCCCTTGTATGTTGTCATTTTTCCCTTGCTGCTTTCAATAATTTTTCTTTGTCTTTAATTTTTGTCAATTTGATTGCTATGTGTCTAGGTGTGTTTCTCCTTGGGTTTATCCTGCCTGGGACTGTCTGCACTTCCTGGACTTGGGTGGCTATTTCCTTTCCCATGTTTGGGAATTTTTCAACTATAATCTCTTCAAATATTTTCTCGGGTTCTTTCTCTCTCTCTTCTCCTTCTGGGACCCCTATAATGCGAATGTTGTTGCATTTAATGTTGTCCCAGAGGTCTCTTAGCTGTCTTCATTTCTCTTCATTCTTTTTTCTTTATTCTGTTCTGTGGCAGTGAATTCCACCCTTCTGTCTTCCAGGTCACTTATCCATTCTTCTGCCTCAGTTATTCTTCTATTGATTCCTTCTAGTGTATTTTTCATTTCAGTTATTGTATTGTTCATCTCTGTTTGCTCTTTTCTTTTTTAATTAATTATTTATTTTTGGCTGTGTTGGGTCTTCGTTGCTGCACGTGGGCTTTCTCTAGTTCCAGGGACCAGGGGCTACTCTTCGCTGCGGTGTGCGGGCTTCTCATTTCAGTGGCTTCCCTTGCTGTGGAGCATGGGCTCTAAGCACACAGGCTTCAGTAGTTGCAGCACTTAAGCTAAGTAGTTGTGGCTCACAGGCTCTAGAGCGCAGGCTCAGTAGTTGTGACGCACAGGCTTACTTGCTCCATGGCATGTGGGATCTTCCCGGACCAGGGCTCAAACCCATGTCCCCTGCATTGGCAGGTGGTTTCTTAACCACTGCTCCACCAGGGAAGCCCTGTTTATTTGTTCTTTAATTTTTCTAGATGTTTGTTCTTTAATTCTTCTAGGTCTTTGTTAAATGTTTCTTGCATCTTCTCGATCTTTGCCTCCATTCTTTTTCCGAGGTCCTGGATCATCTTCACTATCATTATTCTGAATTCTTTTTCTGCAAGCTTGCCTATCTCCACTTCATTTAGTTGTTTTTCTGGTTTTATATTGTTCCTTCATCTGGTACATAGCCCTGTGCCTTTTCATCTTGTCTATCTTTCTGTGAATGTGGTTTTTGTTCCATAGGCTGCAGGATTGTAGTTCTTCTTGCTTCTGCTGTCTGCCCTCTGGTGGATGAGGCTATCTAAGAGGCTTGTGCAAGTTTCCTGATGGGAGGGACTGGTGGTGAGTAGAGCTGGCTGTTGCTCTGGTGGGCAGAGCTCAGTAAAAGTTTAATCTTCTTGTCTGCTGACGGGTGGGGCTGGATTCCCTTCCTGTTGGTTGTTTGGCCTGAGGTGACTCAACACTGGAGCCTACCCGGGCTCTTTGGTGGGGCTAATGGCGGACTCTGGCAGGGCTCATGCCAAGGAGTACTTCCCAGAACTTCTGCTGCCAGTGTCCTTGTCCCCACAGTGAACCATAGCCACCCCCTGCTCTGCAGGAGACCCTCCAACACTAGCAGGTAAGTCTGGTTCAGTCTCCTATTGGGTCACTGCTCCTTCCCCTGGGTCCCAATGCACACACTACTTTGTGTGTGCCCTCCAACAGTAGAGTCTCTGTTTCCCCCAGTCCTGTTGAAGTCCTGAAATCAAATCCCCCTAGGTTTCAAAGTCCGATTCTCTAGGAATTCCTCCTGCCATTGCCGGACCTCCAGGTTGGGAAGCCTGACGTGGGGCTCAGAACCTTCACTCCAGTGGGTGGACTTCTGTGGTATAAGTGTTTTCCCAGTTTGTGAGTCACCCACCCAGCAGTTATGGGATTTGATTTTATTGTGATTGCGCCCCTCCTACTGTCTCATTGTGGCTTCTCCTTTGTCTTTGGATGTGGGGTATCTTTTTTTGTGAGTTCCAGTATCTTCTTGTTGATGATTGTTGAGCAGTTAGTTGTGATTCCAGTGCTCTCGCAAGAGGGAGGGAGCGCATGTCCTTCTACTCCGCCATCTTGAACCAATCTCTGAAGTTTATACTTAGACCAGCAGACGAATGAAGGGAAGACTCAGGAAAGACATATTGGACTTCCAGAAAATAACTCATCTAAGGGGAGAGGGAAAGGAGAATTTGATGATTTAATTTTTTTAAAAGTGACCATATTTTCACCCTAATATTTTGGAAGAATTTGTTCCAGTCATAGGACCACTAGTCTTAGGTTTCCCCTATTCCCCCAACTCGGAATCAGTTTGTCCATCTCAGCCCTTCAGAGATTAAATGATAGGATTTAGGTTCCTCATTCCACCTTTGCTCATTCCTGAATCACATTTCCAAGGTAAATGTCTTCAATCCCTGGCAACCACTTTTTTTTTTTAAGGTTAAGGTTTTCAGATCCATTGACACCTTAGCCATTCTTATCTGGAAGTTATCAGATTTGTTGATTAGCCTTTTTAAAGCAGATACCAAAATCTGAAGACAAATTCCAGAATCTGTCAGCACAATGCAGGGTAAAGATGGCAGCAGCTGCTGCTTCCCCACCAGCAGGGGGCGTCTGGAGCTACTCTTGCTCCTCCTGGTATGTAGCTTAGGGCAGTGCGTCTCAGCCCTACCAGACCCCACACTCCTTTTTTATAACAAAAAACGTTTTGATCACTTTCTTATCTATACGAAATTCACAGAAAATAAAACTTGCCTACATGTACAACTTTTAAAAATAGAAATATCATTCTAACCGTACTATAAAGTAGAAATAAAAGAGGAGTAACGTAAAATAGAATAAGATGTCTTTCCATATGTAAATACTCTGGCAGGACTACAAAAAAGATACAATAAAGGAGCATATGCCTTCATCTCTTTATAAAATTACGTTAATGTCAGACCTACAGATGCAAACTGACTCAGGCAGGTATGTTGAATTGGTGATTGAAATATTACCACTAACTGAGAATGATGTGCTTTTCTAAACTTTTGTACAACTCTCAATAGAGTTCCGAACAAAATGTAGTTTTCTCTTGATTTAAAAGGAAGTCGCATTATCCCAAGGTTAGGGTTAGGGAAAAACTGCTCTGTATTTAAATCATGCAAAAAAGAGTTCGATTTTCCATGTGAAATGAAGTTGGGCTGTGAACTCTAGATATTTATAAATAAGTTTTTCACTTCTAAGAAAATGTGGAGGGATAGGATTTGGGGATGCTGGACAATTCTTTGGTGTGTAGGACTACCTGATATTTCTGAATATTTCCCGCTAAGTGGCAGGAGCACCCCCCCCCCCCAATTATTGTGAGAGCCATTTTTAAAAGACCCACATATTTCTGAAATACCTGCAGGGTGATATCATCTTCATGAAGAACCACTCATCTAGAGCAATGCAGATTGATACTTCAGTTTCTCTTCCTTCAGATCCCAATTCCTCTTTGAACTAGGATTTCTATCCTGAACCCAGCTCCCCGCCTTACTCTTACCAGTGCGCAGTGGCCTAGGGATGTAGGGTTGGTCCAGTTCCTGTATTCTTAGCTGTTCCTTCCTGAATGGATTACTCAAGAGTCTGATCCAGACGATCAGCACACTCTGAAGGTCATGAAAACTCCCTTTCCTTGACTGAGGTCTTCTTTCTGGATCATGAGGGGTCCTGCATGTCCACCTTGGGAACATGTCAGTGTCCCACCACTATTACCTCGTATGCACCATGTCTGTGCTCACTGGCTAGATTTCCAACTGCCAACACCTGTGATTCTCTGCTTTTTCCAGTGGCTGGAGCCTACTCAACCCTCATGGCAGGCCAGAAGGGCTGGAATTAACACTGTCAACCAATGGCTGATGGGAATGGCTAGATAAAGACCTCAGATTCTTCACCCCTAGGACAGGATAACTCTAAGATGTATACTGTACATTGGCTCTGAGTGGGCTTTAACCTCAGTAGCCCATAATGGGAACCTGTTTGAAAACATACCCTTTATTGGCCTCCTTCCTTCTCTGGTTAGTTTCCTGGGATCACCCCCTCAATAAACTACTTATACTCAAATAATTGTCTGATGGTTCTTGGGGAACCCAAACTAAGACAGGAACTGTGGGAGAGCAATGCTTCCAGGAATCCTTTTTACATAAGTTCTCTTAGGTCTCCTGGGGAGAAACAGTGACTGAGACTTGAAACTGATGGCTGAGCCCAGATTCCTGACACTTGAATCCTCAAGTGAACTGGATCCCGCAGGGTGCCCTCCAGCAGAATGCTCAGGTTCTCAAGGAATTCATCCTAAAGTAGGAGACCAATGGCTCCTGCCTTGGAATGTTTGTAGTTTGTGGGTTGGCTGGGAGGAATGGTGTTTTGTACTTGATAACTGTCTTCTGACCGGACCCTGGATAACATGACCCACACTGATCAAGAATAGATATGAAAATCAGAAAAGGCATTAACCTTTGGTAAACTTTATAAAAAGCTGTTTTCAGTAGATTGCCAGACTCTCTGAAGTCTGACTGAGGGAGCTTTCACTGGCTGGAGAGACTTCCCCTTCAAGGACCATTGTTACAGGGAAAACAGAAAAACAAGGGTACAAGTGAAGAAACAGCTCTAAAAGAATGACAGTAATGGCCGCAGACGTTCCGGTCGCCATTCTTTATTGTGGTGGTAGTAGCTCCAGTTGACAAACAAGGCCACAAAGAGGTGGAGTGGAGAGCAACTGTGGTACCCAAGACTGAACAGCCTCAGCAGTTCCTGCAGGCACCCTAAACCACCCAGCCCCAGTGGCGAAGGGAGAGATCTGGGGCAGGCTCCAGAGTCCCAGTGGCTTTGAGGAGTGGGGACTTGAGTCAGAGGCCTGCATTACTGGTAACTATATTCCTTTTCATCAGCGGGGCAGGGGGACGCTGATCTGACAGAGCAAGCAGCACATTTTGCTTCTGTCAGCGCATTCCAAGGCAGCCCTGTAACTTCAAACTAGACAGGGGCTTTCTTTTCTTCTTTACAGCTTATTGGCAAAGTATCAAATGTTTTATGGGGCAAATGCTGCCATCCGTCCAGCTGTGCTCAGCGGTGCCTGCCAGCGAGGATGTTTCAGTTGGGACTCACACTAGGGTAACTTCAGATTTAAAAGCCTGCCTCTGAATGCATCTCTTCATGCCCTTTAAATGTTGCAAATCAAAAAGGTACACAGGGGCCTTGGTGATTGGCAAACTTTCTGTCACAGGGATAAGAATATAGCCCTCTGTGTGGCCAAAGCAGAAGGGGTGAAGAGGAGGGAGGGGAAAAACACGGGCAGCTTAGCCAGGAGGTCAGAAGCCCCAGTGGACAAGCAAAGCCAACTTCCCTGCTGAGGTCAGGCAGGGTACCGATGACACCTCACCCACCACCAACCGTACCAGGCATCCCCTTCCTTTCAGGCATCAGCGCTATTGCTCCTGTTCAAGCCTCTTCTTCCTCCTTTCCCTCTCTTTCATGTTTATTCACTCATTGAGCACCTGTCCACTATGTGCCAGACCCAGAGATTTATTGTATGTTCAAGAAGCACTGGACCCTTCCCCTGTTCTGTGTTCGCCTGAGGATACGTTTTTGTTAGTAGCATGAAGGTTTTAACAGCAGTCTTCTAAGACCATTGTCTCTTCCACTCCAATTTCCCCTTCGCCTCACTTGCCTTCACATACGGAGGCAATGAGGTAGCCATAGGCGTTTTAGGAAGTCGAGTTGAAGTTTGGGTTAGTGGGTTATGTTTATGTGATTCACAGCCACTCCCCGTGAACTGTTCAGTTATTGTTAGCCATCCCCAGTGTAGGAATGGCTTCCAGGAATACTGCCACTGCCCACGGGACCGACTCACCAAACGTTGTCATCAAAGGTTCAGGGCCTCAAGAACAAGGACATTGGCAACAACGTGATGAGTGAGTGCTGTCAATTTAGAGAGTGTGAAGATTAGGACTGCACAAGATGCCCTGAATTCTTATAGCACCTAATACAAGAAATTCAGTAGAGGTTTCTAAAGCAACGGTCTGAACATTCTACAAAACGTGACAGATAAGGAGTTCCAAAGCTAAAATGAACGCTTCTGAATTCTGCAAAATAAAAATCCAAGTTTGATCAGTCATGCTAGAAGAAAGACCAAATTATCTTTCTGTCCTCTGAAAGGAAAATCATTTTACAAAAATTATTGTCATATGGAGAGATGATCAAAGAGAAAATCCAGGAAATACTGGAGAAAGGTAGTCTAGAGGTATATCAGACAATTAATAAAAATAATGTGATTTTTCCGGATTTTGAAATTTTAAAAACGTCTATGATTTGTTCCCTCATTTTGAATAAATATTCACTTTCTTACTTTTCATTATATATTTTGTATTCTTTTTCTTAAAGGGACCTCCAAATTATATAAGTTTCAGGGTCCAAAAAACCCTGAACCACTCAGACTCAGTAATAACTACTGCACATAAAATAGCCAAGACCTGGCCCTTGACTTCGAGGGTCTCCCAGGTTACTGGACCAGCCTCATACACAAACCAACAATTACACAGAGTGTCACCAGGAAGTTCAGGGTCTTTACCTCACTTCCAACCCTCAACGCACTCTGCTTGTTTTTCTATTCAGATATGAATTTTTAGGAGCTCACAGACCTTACTCTCGAGATGCTTCCATCCCTCCCTTCCCCCCCTCACACCTGAGGCATTCTCAGGCCCCTCCTCCCCACACCCAAGCCTCAGAACTCATCCCACTTCCTGTGTAAAGCACTTCTGTCCTCTTCACTGAGCTAGACTATCCTGCGTGTGTCCTCTGGGTTTCCCTTTTCAAACCTGCAGAGATGTCTTGAAATTATTTTTCCAAACACACACAGTCCTCTCCAGAAGGGGACTTAGGCCATCGGCTTTAAAATAACATTTTATTTCTTCCCCACATGGTCTATCCCTGACTTTTTCCTCTTCCCTCATCCGGCCACCTCAGCGAGCTGTGTTCTCTCCTGCACAGCTTTGACAAAATGATCAGGAAATCAAGAGCATCTAGAGAGACTTAGAGGAAATAAGATGTCGTGAGCACTGAGGAAAGTGGCCCAAGCACAGTGCTGTGCTGGGTCCCTTTGGTGCAGAACGACAAGTGACAAGCAGGGCCGTCCCTATCCAGACTGGGAGCTCTGTAAGGACAAAGTCTTTGTCTTGTTTTCCTCTGTATCCGTAATTCTGGGGGGCAGGGATTCAATAAATATTTGATGAAGGGAGAAGAGAGAGACTGAGGGACATATTGGCACTGAGATTCTTTGTCTTATAAAAGTAATCCTTGGGTTTCCCTGGTGGCGCAGTGGTTGAGAGTCCGCCTGCCGATGCAGGGGACACGGGTTCGTGCCCCGGTCCGGGAGGATCCCGCATGCCGTGGAGCGGCTGGGCCCGTGAGCCATGGCCGCTGGGCCTGCACGTCCGGAGCCTGTGCTCCGCAGTGGGAGAGGCCAACAGCAGAGAGAGGCCCACGTACCGCAAAAAAAAAAAGAAACTAATCCTTTCTGTGTCTTCATTTCAAAGAAGTCTTCCCCTTTTCTATGTACACATTATTTCTCCTTCCCTCAGGCTTTAAGGAACATGTGTCAGTCCACCTGTTCAGGGCCAGTCCCTCCACCTGTGCCCTTGACCTCAGACTCTCCTGAGTCCTCCAGGCAGAGCTCCAATAATCATCTTCCTGCTCTCAGTTTCAGCCTCTCTCCAACTCTCCGCTGCCTCTCTTTGCTCATCCTATAACCACACTCAAACCTCACCCATCCTTAAGCATATACACACACCCGCTGCCCTCCACCTTCTGGACTGTATCCCCCCTGTAACTGGCATCTACAAGCTCTCCATTCTGCTGCACGAGCTGTCTCTACTGCTTTATTTGGCACTTATCCATTAACTGAAACTTATCTAATGAAGGTCCCTGATGACCAATTTCCACATCCATGAAGCCCTTTCTTTACTCACTTTACCAAACTCCTAACAGCACGGGCACTGACGGTCCTCACCCCATCCCCGAAACCCTTTCCTCGATTGGCTTCCACTAAAACTGCTGCTTGTTCTTGTGCCTCCCAGGTGTACCTCCTTCACGGCTGGCAGCAAGGTGATCTCTGTGAATGAGGCTCTGATTTTCCACTTGCACTCTCTCCCCTTCGAGAGCGATGAAGTCACCCCATCTGTGGGCAGACTCTCCCTCTTACAATGGTCAGTCCAGGGTGCTGCGGCTTAGAGGGCCACTAACCACTCAACAGTGTAACCAAAGAAGAGCGAGGGGAGATGATGGGCGGGAAATCTGAGCCACGTTAAAGCAGGAGGAGGAACAGGGGCTGAGAAACCTGGAGAAGAAAAGATGTCATGGAGACTGGAGAGGAAGAAGCAAATGTGTTCTAAGCAGCTCCAAGCTATTAAATGGATTATTGAGTGGACTAGCTGAGGAGGGAGGTTTTGCCTCATTGTAAGAGAACTTCATAAAGGTCACAGCCATATAGCAGTGGAAAGGGTAGCCTCATAACACCAGGGCCTCTGCTAACCTCTGTGGCATCTTCATGTGAATTAGAGAAAGGTGTTTCTTTCTGTAGCAGGTTGAATCCTGACACAATGGCACTCAGCGCCCACTCACTACTTCGGGCAGGTGCCCTCGTGTAGAGCATAACTCATACCATCTTATATCCTAACTCCGTGGAAGCAGGGAGCTTTCTGTCACTGGGAGCATTCAGCCAATGACTGGATGATCTGTTTTAGTTCTTTAGGGAATATGTTTTTAAAATCCTGCTTACAATGATCTAACCTGGCTATGAAGATGTACTAGAGATAGAGGGAGAGGGAGATGAAGGGAAGAAACAATGGAGTGGGAGGGGGAGAGATGGAGAGAGAGGAAGATGGAAGGGAAGAGAGATGAAAAGGAAGGGAGATGAAAGAGGAAGAGAGAGAGCAGAGAAAGAGATTGATTGATCATTTTAGTCTTATAGTACCTAAATATGCCCAAATCCAGGTGCATCTTCCCTGTTTTATGAGCAAATAATTCCTAGTTGGGTCTGCCACAGATGTTAATTCCTATCCAGTTATTTTCCTGTCTTGCCTGCTTGCTATTTGAGTCCCAATTTTGTTCCAGGTGGTACCATGGGATGAACAATAATTGGTCTATGCCAGTGGTTCTTAACCTGGCTACACAGTAGAATCAGCTGTAGAGTTAAAAATTATACATATTTATATAAATTTATATGAAATTGTATATATATTTATATAAATTTATATCAAATTGTATATATATATTTATATTTCATATTTATATAAATGTTATAAATATTAACCTTATATTTATACATTTATTAATATTATACTTTTATATTAATATTTATATAAAATTATGTTTGTATATTTATATTAATATTTATACTAAATTTATGAGTATTATATTTGTATATTTGTTAATATTATATTTTATATATTTACATTACATGTTTATATCAATATTTATGCAAATTTTAAATAGAATTATATATATTTGTAATATTTATATTATGTATAACTTAATTTACTTATATATATATGTATTAATATATATAATCAGAACCTTTGAGACTGAAGCCCAGGCATCTATAGTTTAAATATTCCCCCAGGTGATTCCAGTCAGGATTGCGACGCACTGGTCCTCTGACAGTAACATTCTTTTCCCATTTGTGAACTATTCCACTCTAGCCTCCTGTACAGCTTGAGGAAGCCATGTGACCTAGCAAACAAAGGTCTGTTGGGATCCTTCTGGAAAAGCTTTTATTTTCCTATAAAAAGGCACAGGCATGACATGCTGGTTTATGGGCTCTGCCCTTTCTCCTTTTTCCTGGTGTGGCTATGTACAACCAGCCTGAAGACAGCCAGCATGAAGACAAAAAACAATACAAACAGCAACAACGATATCAACAAAAATGTGCTAAAGACAGTGAAAGGGAAAGATAGGCCTGAGTCTTCAAACCAGGTAAGTATCTGCAACATCCCTCTCCTGACCACCTTGAGATGTTTTGTTATTTGAAATTCTTAAATATCTTTATTCTGTAAGCCAATGATAATTGAGTTTTCTGTTATTTGCAAGTAAAAGCAATTTACCTGAGTATTTGGTATTTTCTTAGGACGAAGGCTATTATGATTGAAAAAAAGAGAAGTATAGCCCATGCTAACGTTCAGAGTTCAGAAAATGAGTGTTCCTAGAATGACAATGTACAATGGATTTGAGATCCATTTTTTTACTGATTGCAGCTTGCTAGGGCTGTCATAACAAAGTACCACAGACTGAGAGGCTTAGACAACAGAAATTTATTTTCTCATAGTTCTGGAGGCTAGAAGTCCAGGATCAAGGTGTCAGCAGGATTGGTTTCTTCTGAGACTTTCTCTTTGGCTTGTAGATGACCATCTTTTCTCTGTGTCTTCACATGGTCTTTCCTCTGTGTGTATCTGTGTCCTAAAATCCTCTTCTTAGAAGGATACCATTGGATTAGGGCTCATCCCAACAACCTCATTTAACCTTAATTACCTCTTTAAAGACCCTCTCTCCAAATACAGTCACATTTTGAGGTACTGGGGGTTAAGACTTCAACCTATGAATCTTAGGAAACACAATTCAGCCCATAATACTGGTGACTACGATTTGGCCAGGAATAGGGTGTTCATAATTGGCTTAGATCAGTGGTTCTCAATTCTGACTATAATCACCTGGGGAAATTTTAAAAATATAGATGCCTGGGCTTCCCCGGTGGCGCAGTGGTTGAGAGTCCACCTGCTGATGCAGGGGACACGGGTTCGTGCCCCAGACCGGGAAGATCCCACATGCCGCGGAGCAGCTGGGCCCGTGAGCCATGGCCGCTGACCCTGCGCGTCCGAAGCCTGTGCTCAGCAACGGGAGAGGCCACAACAGTGAGAGGCCCGCGTATCGCAAAAAAAAAAAACAATTAAAAAAAATATATATATAGATGCCTAAACTTTGCTCCCAAGCGTGCTGATTTAATTAATCAGGGTGGGACCAGATATATATTTTTACACATTGTCAACCATTATTTCTCTGAGAGGTGGTTAAACCAACTTTATTTATTTTTAAAAATTCCCAGAACTTTTAGGAAGAGGTGAGAAGTCAGGCTTGTTCTGATGGGTAGACACTGAGGGAGGAGCAGTATAAAAAGGGGTCTTCAGTGTAGGGGTCAGGCTGCATATCTTGTTCAGGAAATGCGGAGAGACCCAACTCATCTCCACTCTTCTTTCTTATAAGAACAAGGGGAAATGAAGACGCCCAGAGACCTTGGCAGCCACATCTGCTTGAGAAAGAATATCCAAACTGGAATTCCCAGGGGTGCACAGGGTGGGAGGGCAGTCATTTGGTGCCAATATGGCCTTATGTTTTTTGTCTACACTCTCAATTAATAGGCCTGATTTATTTTCTGGGACTGGTATTAGACTTACATTTTGTTGAAACTTGCAGGTGCCTAGGAAGGACTGGAAGGGGCTGCTTATCACCTAGTGTGCTAGGAAACCACCTCCAACAGACACTGCCCAGGAGTTATTTGTTTCCTGAAAGCAGGACTTGAAAAGTCCCCTGAGGTCACTATTTGTGTCATGATTTTTAAATTTGTAATTTCTGTTGCAAAATTAATTCTGGATTCGTTTAAGAAATTCACAGTCAGCCTTTTTAACTTTTAGTCCACCTGCAATTTTTTTTCCCCAAACCCAGGGCCCCAGCAGTGAAAATGGCCAGTCCTAACAACTGGACTGCCAGGGAATTCCCTACGCCCCTGCAATGTGACCAATTCAAGTACTGCATTAGTTTCCCACTGCTGCTGTAACAAACTACCACAAATTTAGTGGCTTAAAACAACACAAATTTATTATCTTACAGTTCTGGAGGTCATAAGTCTGAAATGAGTCTGGTAAAATCAAGGTGTTGACAGATCTGCTGCCTCTGGTTCCAGTTCCTAAAGGCTGTCCTCATTTCTTAGCTCATGGTCCTGTATCACCTTTTCCCCCTCTGCTTCCATTATCACGTTGCCCTCTTTCTGACTCTGACTCCTCCTGGTTCCCTTGTGATTACATAAGGCCCACCGGGATAATGCAGCATAATCTCCCCATCTCAATGTCATTAACTTGATCACATCTACAAAGTCCTTTGCCATAGGAAGCAACATTCATAGGTTCTAGGGATTCGTACGTAGATGTCTTTGGGAGGCCATTATTCAGTTTACCTCCAGGACTCAGTGCTCCAGAAGGTTAAAGCTTGGTAGCTGTGGACAAAACCAAATGATATCTACATCAGCATCTCCTCCTTCCCCCAGCGGCTACTTAGCTCCAACATCACAAGAGGACCCTTCCTTGTTCAGAAAGTCTTCTCTAAGATGGATGTGGCTTACCATCGATGCAGTGCTCCTAGCTATTTGGGGACCCTCATACGGGTACCCAGGTCCTTATCTTTCCTGCAATGGAGCCAGTACAGTTGAGTCTCAGGAGGCTGCCCCCCAGGTTGGAAGTAATCCCAATTCCAGCAGACTCAGTTTGTAACTAGGGCTCAGAACTTTTACCGTGTCTCCTTCCACACCCACTTCTTGCTTTTCTAAAGTAAGCTGGCCTGTTACGCGGCCATTTTCTCTAAGGCTGTTATAGGAGAAATTGGAAGTGATTCCTCATTGGCTTATTACTTTCTAAAACTCAGAGGAATGGCAATCTAATTATTATTGGTTGAACTGGCATATCTTACATAGGGACACAAGCTTAATAAAACAAAGTATTCTTTAGGGTATGTATTACTATAGCTGCCTAATACATATCAAGACAAAACACATTTTTCCAAGGGGTACAATTCATACTGTTCTATATAAGAAAATTCTTACCACAGAGTGATTCCTGCTTTATCTTTTCATTTCAAACTCCATCAGAAATTTTAAAAGTCTTGTTTCTTGTAAACCTTCCATACCAAGCTCAGTGATAAATAAGCCGGCAGTCCAGCATTAGAGGTTTAGAAATAGTTCTACTTTAAAATACACAGAACCATTTTGAGAATCAGCTTAAGTGATAGAAATGTACTATCAGAAACACAAATTTATATTCAGACACAAGATCATAATAACATATATAACATATTCTATTAATATGAGTTACTGTTGTCATCATGATTACCTGGTTGTATTGTATCTTAAACTAAGTGGCATGTTTGCTATTGATAATATTAAACTAATAAATAATGAGAGCCAGCATTTTATAGCAGAAAGAAGGCTACCTTTGGAACAGGGCAGACTAAAGTTTACATTCCTGCTGGGTCAGGTACTATCTGTGTGAGTGTGGGCAAGGATTTACTCTGATTTTGCTTCCTCGTTTTTTAAATGAGGATTCAAATACCTCGTACAGATGTGTGGGATATATAATTAAGGATATAAAGTACCTTGTACAATGCCTGTATATAATGAACCATCACTGAATGGTTACTATGGCTATTCTTATTGTTATTAGGCTTATAACTAATGAAGACACTGACTTTGTTGCCACTACGTCAATTCCTTTACAGAGACTGAACATGAATGAAAGATAACAGAGGTCTTTAAGAATGTCTCTGACCTTCTGACCATTTAGCCAGGGAGTCTAAGTTACCATTCTCCCTTCATAAATGCAAAGTTGACTATATAAAAGGAAAAAAAAATGTTCTAACCTATTCCCACCAAGTATTCATCAAATGAGGTAGGATCTCTGGGAAAGATTAAGAGCTTACATTTTTTATTGGACTTACTTCCCATAAAATTTCATACAGGATAAAAGGAGAGGAAGTGTAGAAGTGGTACTATTTCTGTTTTATCTGCTACCTGCAGTTATACATCTTCCTGAGATATCGTTAATTATAGTGGTGCCACTCACAATGCTGCTATTCAGACCTGCTAGAATTTTCACCAAAAACTCTACACCTGGGGCTTGGAAATTGGCAGCTGAATTTTTGTATGAGGCTGAAACTTGAAGGCTGTGACAGAGGCAACACCTTCAAACTAGTCACTATAGACTGAATATTTGTGTCCTCTCCCCAATACACATGTTGAAATCCTAATCCCCGGTGCGATGGTATTTGTGGTTGGGGCCTCTGAGAGAGAGGTAACTAGGTCATGAGAATGGAGCCCTCATTAATGTGATTAGTGTTCTTATAAGAGACCCCAGAGAGCTCTCTCACCCTCTTTGCCATGTGAGGATACAACGAGAAAATGGCTATCTGAAGCCCATTAAAGGGCTTTCACCAGAACCCAACTGTGCTGGTACACTGATCTTGACTTCTGACCGGACTTCTGGCCTCGAGAACCATAAGAAATAAATTTCTGTGGTTTATAAGCAATCTGATCTATGATGTTCTGTTCTAGCAGCCTGAACTAAGACAGGAGCTGTGCAGACAGAGCACAGAAACTGATGAGGGGTTTCCCCAAAACTTCAAGGCTGAGGGATGAGCTTTACATGCACAGGTGAGACCACCTGAGGCTTGCCACTTAGCAGCTGCTACAGGGTTGGGAGCAGAAGAGAGATACTTGAGATCAAGCAGTGCTAGGGGACGCTGGATTTCTGAACCTTCCATTGTGGACAGATCTTTTTTTAACACTTTGTTAATACTTCTGGAATCCAGCTGATACACCAGAAAGGCTGCACTTTAGAAGAAAGGCCCACACTAGACCTGCCTTAACAAAGTCTATAACCAAGCCTGGCAAAACCCATAGGAGAGACAGAGTTTGGAAAGTTGGGTCTTACCAAGTTAGAGGGGCTATAGAAACATCTTGGGCTTTCCACATACCTGTAGTAACAACTTATCGCTAAGTCTCCACCAGTTTAAGGCAATCAGCCGGTAATTAAACTGCCTGCTAAAACAAGAGTCAACACTCTTCAGAGAAAAGATAATAGATAACCCAGAATCCAGGGTCTTACAATGTGTTATTCAAAATATCCAGTATTCAATTAAAAAAATCATTAGACACACAAAGAAACAAGAAAATGTGATTCATAGTCTTGAAAACATGCAGCTAATAGAAACAGAACTCGACCTGGTATAGATGTCAGATGTCAGATATAGCATACTACAACTTTAAAGCAGTTATTGTAAATATGTTCAAAGAATTAAAGGAAAATATGTTCAGGGAGTAAAGGAAAATATGGTCCTAATGAGTGAGCATGAAATCTCAGCAGACATGTGGAAAGTAAAAAAAAAAAAAAAAAAGACTAAATGGAAATTTTAGAACTGAATAACACATGAACTGAAATGAAAATTTTACTGAATGGGCTTAACATCAGATTAGGGATGGCAGAAGAGTCAGTTACCTTGAAGACAGATAAACAGAAATTGTACAATCTAAAGGATCTGAAAAAAAAGATTGAAGAAAAATGAAGAGAACATCAGAGATCTGTGGACAAGAGTATGCAGTCTAATATATGCTCTTATTTTAGAATCCAGATTCCCAAACCAGGACAAGACAACAAAGGAAGGAAAATTATAGGTCCAAGTTTCTTATGAACATATATGCAAAAACCTAAATGAAATACTAGCTAACGTAATACAAAAGCATATTCACAAAACAACAAAGTGTAAGACAACAAGGAAGGTTCAATATCAGAAAACTATCAATGTAATTCATTTCACACATAGGCTAAAGTTGAAAGCCCATATGATTATCTCAATAATCAGTGTAGAAAAAGCATTTGACACTGTTCAACACCTACTTTCTTTTGTATGAATTAATATAGAACTAAGAATATACAAAAAAAAGAAAGAAAAAAATAGTGTCATGAACTCCAACATACCTGCCATCAACAATTACATGGCTGATTTGTTTTATCCATACCCTCACCCACTGTCCGTCACTAACAACTCCCACCTCCACTGGAGGTTTTTAAAGCAAATCCCAGACATCATATTTCATCCATAAATACTTCAGTGTGTATGACTTTATAAAAGATAAGGGCTCCTTTTTTTTAAGAACCAGACCCTGGGCACTCTTATCATTCCCCCCAAAATTATCAAAAATTCTTCAAGATCTTCATATATCCAGTGAGCATTCAAATTTCCCCTCTTGCCTCATAAATACTTTATATTAGGTTATGTCTCTTTAGTCTCTTTTAATACACAGGGTCCACAGGGTCTCCCTTTTTGTTTTTATTTTTGTTTTTCCTTTGCAATTTGTTGAAGAAAAATCATATTGTCTTCATTTTGCTGCTTACATCCCTATTTTGTTTCACCAGTTAGTTACTTTAAATATTGTATTTCCTGTACATTGGTGACTTATTTGGATGCTTGGTCAGATTCAAGTTTGATTTTTTTGGCTCGAAAGGTGGTATTTTATTGCATTATCCCGGAAGGAGCATAATGTCTGATTATCTCTTTTTGTGATGTTAAGATTGGTCAGTGTGTTTAAGTGTTGTCGAACTGACCTATCTATGACAAAAATCCTCATCAGCTTTTCACTGGTGGTTTTAATAGCCATGAATATTCTTATTCTTTATTCTTCCTGTTCCTTTATCTCTGGGAGTTTTCTATAAAGAAAACTCATCAACTCCTTGGTCACCCTGAGGTATAGTTCCAACGAGAAATTCAGTATGAATGCTTGATTCTTTCTTTTTATTTACCAGATTTCAGAATTAGTTGGTTCTTAAATCACCCAAAGCTGACTCATGCTTTTTTGCCCCTTTGAGTAACTTTACCACCTCATGGATTTTTAACACATCTGATGTGTTTTGATGCAATACAATTATCATTCCTTTTGGTGCTTGTGGTAGGCAGAATAATAATCCCCCAAAGATGCCTCCATCCTAATCCCTGGATCTGTGAATGTATTATCTAAAATGGCAAAGGGAGAGTTAAGGTTATGGAATTAGAATTGTTAATCACATGAGCTTGAGAAAAGGCAATTATCTGGGTGGGCTCAGTGTAATCACAAGAGTCCTTAAAAGTGGAAGGAGAGAGGTAGAAGAGTAGGTCAGAGTGATGCACTGTGAGAAGAACTTGACTCTTCTTTGTTGGCTTTGAAGATGGAGGAAGGGGATTATGAGCCCAGGGATGTTGGTGGCATCTGGAAGCTGAAAAGGAAACAGATTCTCCCCTACAGCCTCCGGAAAGGAACCCAGCTGGTCCTTTGATTTTAGCCCAGCGAGACCTGTGTCAGACTTCTGACCTACAGAACAGTAAAATAATAAATTTGGGTTGTTTCAAGCCTCCAAGTTTGTAGTAATTTCTTATGGCAGGAATAGAAACCCAATACAGTGCATATCATCTCTGTAAGAAAAAAATCAATAGTAACAATGAAACAGAGAAAATATTCCGAACAGTAAGAGTTTAATAGGTTTGACAGATAAATTATAAAAATAAAATTTTCTCTACAGTTGCAATAACTAGCAAATATAATGAAAAATAAGAAACTGTTCTCAATAGTAGAAAGAAAAAAACTATAATTAAACACCTAGGAATTAAGTAGGACATTTATGCAGAAAACTTGAAAACTCTAGTAAAGAACATAGAAGACAAAGTGATAGAGAAACATTTTATGTTCTTGGATGGGACGATGCAATATTACAAAGATGTCAATTCCCTGAATTATTCTATAAATTTAATGTATAACGATAAAAATTCCAGTTGGGCTGCTTGAGAAACTTAATAAACTTACTCTAAAATAAAAAGAAGCAATAAAGGATCACAAATAACTAAACAATCGAGAGAGAAAAAGCGAGAGAGAGAGAGAGAGAGAGAGAAACTTGCCGAATGGATATTAAGTCCAGTAATGAAGCAGTGTGATATTGTTACAAGAAAGACAAATAGAACACAGGGACAGAATAGGAAGCTTTAAGACAGAATTTTACGTAGTTAATATATGATACAGGTGCTGCCACAAATAAATGAGAGGAAGTATAGAATGTTTTGTTGGTATTGTTGGGAAATCTAGCTTACTCTCTAGCAGAAAAAACAAAACAAAATAAAACCTGGATCCTGGATTCCTAACACCATGTACAAGAATTGAGGCCTGATGGATTAAACATCAAAATGTGAAAAGTAAAACTACGAAGTGGATAGAAGAAGATATAGGACATATTTCTGTCACCTAGGAATAAGGAAGACTTCTTAAAATGTCAGAAACAAACACAAAATGTAAGGCAAAAATGATTGATTGATTTAGGTATTTCTATTAACTGAAGTATACCCTGGATAAAGTTTATGAACAGATGAAAAAGGGAGAAGATATTTGCATGTCTGAAACTGACAAGGTATACATAACTAGAGTACAGAAGAGTTCTTGTAAGAAAGACAAAAACTCCAGCAGAAAAATGGGCAAAGAATCTGAGCAGACGATTGATCGTAAAGAAAGCAAAAATCTTATAAACATGTAAAGATATGCTCAGATGCATCAGTAATCTGAGAAATTCAACAATGAGATGGTACTTTACATCTGTTACACTAGGGGAAACAAGAAAGCTTGATAATGCCAAGGTTGGGAAGAATGTGAGGGCATAGTTACACTCAGGCATTGGTTGTAGATGTGTAGACTGGTGTGGCATTGAGGACAGCAACTTAGAATTATTTGGTCAAACTAAGAATACTCATAACCCGTGACTTAATTTATGTTCTGTTTGTGACACATTATATGGAAAATTAAAAGACCAAGCACAAACTAGGAAGATATATGCAACATATAATAGACAAAGAATTAGTATCTAGAATATATGAAGAACTAATATACATCAGGAGAGAGGGAGAGGGATGGAGAGAATCCAGTAGAAAAATGGGTAAGAGAACTACTAAGCAGTTCATAAAGAGAAATTTGAAAGACTCATAAAACCATGAAAAGGTGCTCAACCTCAAAAGTAATGAGATGCAAAATAAAACCACAATGAGATACCTAGACTACACAAGTCCAAATACACAAAAATTCAACATTCAATACCAATGCCAAATGTTGGTGAGGATGTGGAAAAATAAGAACTCTTACACACTCCCCGCAGAGACATTACTTGGTAGAACTACTTTGGAAAATGGTGTGGCACTACCTATTAAAGTCCCACATGTGCAAAACTTAACACCCAGTCAATCACTCCTACTCTAGCATACATGCACTAGTGGACATGTACATGTCCATAACAACATTATTGACAATAGCTAAAAATGGAAAGAATACAAGTAACCATCAATAGTAAAAAGCATAAATAAATCAATGTATATTCATATGTTATGTTGGACATATTCCACTGTCTAACAATGGAAAAAACTTCCTGTTACACAACATCAAAGTTGGGAGAATCCTACAGCAGAAGAGTGAGAGAAGCAAGTCACAGAAGAATACATATAGTATTAATTATGTTTATATAACATCAATAACAGGAAAAAGTTAAACAATACCTTGTTTAGAGATGCAATCATGAATCGCAAAAGTATGTAGAAAAGCAAGGGAATTACTGTAACGAAAGTCAGGGTCGTGGTTATTTCCCGGGCGAGGAAGGCAATGCAATGGTTGCGACATATCTCTGGTGCTCATAACGTTCTATTTCTTAAGCTGGGTGTTAGTTGCACAGGTATTTGCTTTATTGTTATTATTGTTTAAGATGAAATTGTTTTATATACTTCTGTATGTGTAATGTATTTCGCACTAAAAATGATTTTTAAAACGATTGGCTTGGGCAATCTCTTAGATTTCCTTAATCATCGATGGTCTGTGGCCCAGCCACTTTGCAACTGGACCTATTTTTGGCCCCTCATTGACAGTTCAACTTAAAACAATATACACTGAGATGCATACACAGGTGATTAGACGGGAAACCTTGAAGGGAGGGGGGCGACGCACTAACGAAGAATCGCAGAATAGGAGACTCGGAAGAGGAAGGTGATTTGATTGAGGCCCCTCTTCTCAGGGAGGCAACCTTTTACTTGAGAGCTCCTGAGGTCCAGTCCTGGTTCTGCCTTTGAATTGAGCACGTCTCTTCTCCAATCCTGTTTTCTCATGCTGGCTTTGAACACCGTAAGGAAATTCAAATAAGAGAACGAATAATCGTTATTCTTCTTTACAGTTTGGGAATTGAGGCCGCGGGGGGACGCCACTAGCTCAAGTTGCCACTGCCACGTTGGAACTCAGGGCTCCTGAGTCCAGCACCCGGACCTGCGCACTGTCCTATTATACAGCTATTCTCTTCTTCTTCTGGCTTTGGGCCCATAGCTTGACGTCACAGACGAAATGCCCCGCCCCACCCCGCCTCGCCCCGCCCCGCCCCTTCGGAAGCCCCGCCTCCTCGAGCGACCCCCGCCCCTCCCGTCGTTCTCTGAGTCCCGCCCCCAGCTGCTCGCCCTCGAGCGGCGGCTCCGGCGCGTCCCCGCTATCGTCTCTTCCGGCCCCGCCCCTCCCGGCTGCCATGACAACGAGTCCGCGCCCCGCGCAAGGCTGCCGCTCGGGCGGGACCCTGGCTGGACCGCGGGCCCCGGCCTGGGGGCACAGCTGCTACCGCCGCCGCCACCTCGTCTCCTCCCCGTCCCCGCCCCGCGTCTCCTCACCTCCCTCGGGTCCGCGGCCGGGGTCCCTCCCCGCCGCCCCAACCCTGCGCGGATGCCGAAGGTGAAGGCGCTGCAGTGCGCCCTGGCGCTGGAGATCCGCTGTGTGAGTACAGGTCGCGCCCCCATCGCCGCCGCCTGGGTGTCGTCAGCCCCCGGAATTTACTAGGGTCGCCGCCTCCGTTCCCTTCCGAGAACCCCGGGTCACCGCGAAACCTCCTCCACCCTCCGAATCATCCCTATGGAGCTTTGATCCCGTGTCATTTGGCTCTTCCCCAACCTCAAAATCACGAACGCCCTCCCACTCCAGCCACACAGAGGCCTGACGCCCCCCACCGAACCCCTCCACCTCAGCTCCCCTAGCTTCCTCCCAACTTCCAGTTTGGGTTCCTTCAAATCCTTTCCAAACCACTTTCGAAAGTCCTCCTCTCTCCTCTCAACTTTCCAGTGAATTGGGTGGGGGAAGAGTCTTCTTTTAAAATTCCTCTTCTCTGCTCCAGTTCTTTTATTGAGAGTATTACTGGCTCGACTTCTCCCCAGCCTTCGCGGGGCGGGGGGGGGGTGCTTTTCCTCTTTCAGACAGATTAACAAGCTTCTGATTAGTGAAGGGGCCTTTCCTCTCAAAGTAGAGTCCCCACACCCCGCAACCGAAATATGTCAGCACACCTTGCCATCTACCCCAGGGCCAATACCTCGGAAACCATTTCAGGCCCCTCCAGCCCCCAAACTCTCCCGATGTTGAGAAGGAACCCTATCCTTCCCTTCACTCCAAGAAAGGCACCAGCTTTTAGAGGGACACTACTAATTCTCTAAACTTGCTCCAGAGGACCTTCAGCCCCACCCAGTCACTCTCCAGACATGCTGAAGAGGATAGTGTCCCCCCAGCTTGCTGTGGAAATCCAGCTGAGGCAGAGAACCCCCTGCCCTTCCTCAAGTGAAGGGCCTTGGACCTCTCCATGCCATGAGCAAACGCCACCCCTCTGAATAATCTTACAAGACCCTTCCAAGGGGTTTTGATCTCCTTCCCCCTCATTCTTTACAGGACCCTCTCATTCTCCTCTTCAGATGAAATCTCCAGCCTCTCTCTTCTAGAGGAAATCCCCCCAAAAGTCTTTCCATACCTCCATTTTAGACCTGCAGGCAGTTTGGAAACAAAATTCCTCCTTCAGTCCTTTTTCTCTTTTTCCACTTCTCTAAGTCCTTTTATTTCTCATCTCTTTATCTCCCAGCAAAACTCTCTCTCTCTGTGTGTGTGTGTGTGTGTGTGTGCGCTTAAATAGCCAACACCATTCCTCTGGGTGCTGCATGGAGTAGCCCTCCCCACTTCCTTCCTGCACGCCCTGCGGTCAAGGCTCTCCATCCCCCCACCACAAAGCATCCTCTGCTTTCCTTGCTGTCTTTCCTCACATTACAATGAGGCCGCTGTAGCACAGTCCCTGAAACCTCCAGGGAAGTCACAGGACTGTTTTAGGTCTTTGGCTAGGTCTTAAAGAAAGGAAGGCCGGGTAGGGCAGAGTGTGAGGCAGGCTTGGAGAAGAAAGTTTCTGGCACTGTCGCTTTATCTTTAAGGCTGCAGAGATTTTACTCACTGCAGTGTCAGAAACTCTATAGTTTTGGCTTCAGATGTTTTTTTCGTCCCACAGCTGCCAAAGCTTGGCAGCCTTTTTGTAAAGGAGGATTCATTTGGCAAAAGAATACACGAAGTTTCCTGAACTGCTGCGCCCAGGGCAGTTAGTAAAACTCCTGAGTTCGGCCTCTCTAGACTTTGTTACTGGCTGCCGCTTCCTCTTCTGCTAACCAATGCAGTTTAGCAGCCTGCGAGAGCAGCTGCCTGACCGGACTGGATGTTGCTTTCCTTCCTTGGTCAGTCCAGACCTGCTTGGAGCAAGCACTTGGTGGTAACTGACTACTGCCTGAAGGGGTCAGAGAGAGAAGTTATTTCACTACCCTTTCTCCCCAGTATAAGTTGTCAGGCGGAAAGTGAACGGCTGTATAATGGAGCTTTGTTGTTCATCGTGGCTTAAGAAATTATGCAGGTGGAAACATTCCTGTTTCATTTTTTTCAACAGACATTTGAGTCACAGAATTTTACAGTTCTAAGAAATCGTAGCTTTCATTGGATTGAATTTCTTTTTATGGGTGAGAAAATTGAGGCTTAGCTTGACTAAATGTTTTTCTAGGTTTGCACAACTATTTAGGGGGCAGATCTGCAGGAAGACGCTAAGTTTTCTGACCAGCAAAAACCCCATTAAATGACTCTGATGCTCAGAAGGAGCAAAAAAGACCGTTAATAACCTCACACATTAAACAAGCTTGATTGATTTGGCTTTGATTGAATGGAGGAATTAATGTAAGCATAGATATTTTTAACATCTTTTCAATTTCATTTTTTTCAATTTCATTTAATTCTTTACATTGATGGGGTATAAAAGTCAAAACTGTATAAAATGATACACTCTGAGAAGTCTTATTTCCAGCCCTTTTCAAACCTGTTTTCCATCTATTTTCATCTGCTGTAGGTAACCATTTTTATTGGTGTCTGATTTATTCTTCTAGTATTTCCCTTTGTAATATAATCAAATAGATACATACACACACACACACACACACACACACTGTACACTCCCCCCTTCCCATATATATATTTTTTACTTTCCTTCACAATAGGAAGCATATTATATAAGCTAGTCTGCACTTTGCTTGTTTTCTTTCCTTAATGTATCCTGAAGATCACTCTAGGTAAGTGGGCATCTTCTTTAACCTCAACTCTTTATTGACATTTTTCAAACATACAGAGTAGTTGGGAAAATAGTACAATGAATATATTCCATGACCTATGTACGTTAATTTGATATATCTTTATATTTGTATATGTATAAAAATAAATATTTTTTACCAAAAATATGAAAGTAAATTGTTGCCTAAATACTTCAGCATATATCTTCTAAAAATAAGGACATTGTTCTAAATAACCACAATACTATTATCACACCTAAGATAATTATCCATAATTTCTTAGTATCTAGTCCATTTCCAAGTTTTCCTAGTTGTCAACAAAAATGGCGTGTATAGTTAACTTTTTCAAACCAGGATCCATTCAAAGTTTACATGTTGCATTTGGTCGTTAGGTTGTTTTAGTCCATTTTAACATAGAGCAGTTCTACTGTTTCTTTCCCACAATGTTTTCCCCCCTCCGTGGATTTAGATAAATTCATACACTCATACAACCATTATTTGGATCAAGATTTAGAACACTTCCATCGCCACAGTAAATTCCCTTGTTCCCCCTTTTAAGCCCCACGCAGAGGGAACTCCTCTTCTGATTTCTATCAGGGAAGATTAGTTTGCCAGTACTTGAACATCATATTAAATGAGCTATAGAGTGTGTAATATTTTGTGTGGGCTTCTTCTGTTCATCGTATTTTTGAGACTCATTCATGTGCTGTGCCTATTGGTAGTTCCTTTATATTGTGGGGTAGCATTCTATCATGTGATTTGTATCATGTCCTATCATACACCACAACATGTTTACCCATTCTCTTTATTGTTGATTATTTGGGTTGTTACCAAGTCGTGGTTGTCATGGATAAAACTACTATGAACATTCATTCCTATAAAAGTTTTTTTATGCACGCTACCTTTTGGAGACCAGACTCGGGTACAGATTATCCCATGTTGTGTTATTGTCTGAATTTTTCCCCATCACGGTGATACTTAATTTGTTCTTCTAAACTGGAAATTAAGTGTTTTATTTCTACCTGCCTGTTTGAAGTGGGGCACTTCATTCCATTCTCCCCTTTCCATGTTTATTTTTTTGCTGTAGTCTTGTATTTGTGGTATCTCATGTTTAATACTGTGGTAATATGAGAGCAAAAACATAGTAAACATGAAAGGTTTTGGTGTATAACGCAATATTTTGTGTTGCTCAACAGAGCCGTGACTTGAGAGAAAATATGTTGCTGGGAAGAAAGTGTGACTTTTCTCAAGGAATCTTGGGAAAATGATGTAATATGCCAAAGTAACTTGTTTTTAAAGAGCAGCCAAAAATTATATTTCCCATCACTTACACTTTTAATATTTGAAACATCATATCTTTGATATGAAAAACTATATTTGCTGCTTCTTCACTCTACCTTCTTCTTCTTATTCAGTAGTGACGTTTTCATGAGATGTTTTTAGGTATATAGAAGGAAGAAATTGGAGGTATAAGAGTAAAGCCCAATGCCTGGGCAATAAAATCAGCCAATTTGCTTTACGTGAATTGTGTCAGTTTGGGGTTAGTCTGTATTGTATAATTCCCATTTTTCTTCTCTATACTCACCTCACCTCACTACCTCACTCAAATTATTGATAGCATTGAGGCAAAGAGATCTGGGTACTTTTCAATCACAGTTCATCTGAACATTCGTGATCGTGTTCTGGTTTCCTTACTCAGTTATGCTGCAGCTGGTGGTAAATTTCCCTGGAATACAGACTTTTTAAAACTTTAACTCTAAAGTACTTCAAACTTACAGAAAAAGAAAACCTAAATACTGTGATCTCCCCCCACCCTGATTTAATAAATCCTCATTTTACATGTTTCCTGCAAATTTTTGTTTTTAAGAAATAAAATGTTACAGATGTAGTTAAGGCCCCTTTGCACCTCTTGCTGAAGCCAATTTTCCTCCGTCCCTTCCTAGAGGTAACATAATCAATATCCTGAAGTTGGAGTGTATTCTTTTCATTCAGGTTTTTGTAAGCTTACTCCATATTTGTGTACGCCTACGTACTACGTGTACTATTGTTCTGTTTTAAAACTTTACACAAATGGTATCATACTGTAGGTATCCTTCTGCAGATCTGTTTTTTCCACTTCACTGTTTCTGAAATTTGTCAGTGTTGATTCTTACAGATCTAGTTAATTTCCTTAATTGTTATGTAATGCTGTATATGACAGTGATTTAATTCTTATTCCCCTATTGATGGACTTTTAAATACCAGTTTTCCTCTTTTTTAATATTACAAACAATGTCGCAGTGAGAATATTTGAACATACCTTCTGGTGTCCATGAGTCAGTTGTTCTCAAGGGCAGATATTGTGCCCTAGGGAGCATGCTAGAAATCTGTGGGCTACCTTGTTTGCCATAGTGGTTGGGGGAGATCCTACTGGTGTTGATTATTTGGTATTCTGCATGACTTGACTGTCCCATTGAATTTGTATATGAAAACCTGTTTATAATTATTAGAGATTAAGAACCTAACTCTGTTTTGTGTTTAAACACAAAGTCTGTTTTTTTTTTTTTGGAAAAAAATATTTTTAAATACAGTGAATTTTCCACTAATGCAATTACCATGTAAATTGAGGAAAGAGTATACTTTGTTTTGTTCGGAACTCTGGTAAGAGTTTACTCTTTCAGAAAATCATGGCATCAGTGGCAACTCTGCTTGTGTTTGAGCTGCAGATACCTATCATTCAGCTTTTGAAACAGACCAGTTCACGTTGATTCTGTGAATAGGTGCAAATATTGTATCTTCTAGCTTAGTTCTGCCTGAGCGTTTACACATAGAAATATATAATTTATTTTATTCCTGTATTTTTTCCGTTATGGCATTGGTTTATTTTTTAGTTATGTGTATGGGTAAGTTGCAAAATATTAGTTGTAAAAGGAGGGTGTTGGATCTTGTAGAGACCCAGTGCTCTAGGGAATAGATTTAGAAATGGAACTACCAAGTCTTAGGGAATTGGTTTCATTTCCTAGGGCTTCCATAACAAATTTCCTCAATTTGTTGTCCTTGGAGTCTTAAAGGACAGAAATTTATTCTCTCACATTTACTGGAGGCCAGAAGTTAAAACAAAGGTATTGGCAGGGCAGCGCTCCCTTAGAAGGCTCTTGGGGAAGACCCTTCCTTGTTCTTCTAGCTTTCAGTGTCTCCAGGCATTTCCAGAATGTGGCTGCGTAACTCCAATCTCCAATCCTAGAGGTTTCCTTTTCTGTGAATAGCCAGTTCTATCCTTTGCCCTTTAGGAACATAAGAGTTTTTTTTTCTTGTTAAATATATTTTGAACACCACCAACCTTTGTTGGTTATATGTAATGTAAATGTCAAAGATCTTCTAGTTGAAGCTTATTTTTTCACTTTGTTTTTGCTCTTTTTAGTAATGCCTTTTGTTTTTATTTTCTATTTTTTGTTGTTATTGTTGCTGGTAAACAAAGAATGCTGAGTCTTTAAGTTAACTTTTTACAGAACTATAGCATATATTCAGAAAGTGCACAAATCCAAAGTGTGTAATCACCACCCAAATGGATAATTAGAATATTATCAGCACCCCAGGTTGCTTCCTTGTGCTCCATCCCTTCCAGCCACTCCACCTGCCCCCCCTTCCCCTCCCAGAGGTAACCACTATCTTGACTTCTATCACAACAAATTTTGAACTTTTGAAGTCAGCCTCTTTCTTTCTCCCTCCCTTCTTCCCTCCCCTCCCTCCCTCCTTTGACGTTTACGTATAACTTCTTTGTGAGAATTCATCCATGCTGTTATGTGAAGCAGTAATTCTTTATCCTTTCTATTGTTCCCCCCCAGCTTTACTGATATATAATTGACAGATAGCATTGTATAAGTTTAAAGTGTACAGTATGTTGATTTGATATGTTTATAAATCGCAAAATGATTACTACCATAGTATTAGCTACCATCTCCATCCTGTCACATAGTTGCCATTTCTTTTTTGTGGTGAAAACAATTACGATCTACTCTCTTAGCGACATTCAAGTATATAATACAGTGTTATTAGTTATCGTCACTATGCTGTACATTTGGTACCCAAACTTGTTAATCTTATAACTGGAAGTTTATACCCTTTCATCAGTATCTCCCCATTTCCCCCACCTCCTGAACCCTTGGTAAACACCATTCTACTCTCTGTTTCTCTGAGTTTATCTTTGGTAGATTCCACATATAAGTGATATCTTACAGTAATTTGTTTTTCTCTGGCTTGTTTCTCTTAACGTAATGCCCTCAGGGTCCATCCAAGTTGTCACGAATGGCAGGATTTCCTTTTTCCTGATGGCTGAATAATATTGGTACATATATATCACATGCTCTTTATCCATTCATCCATTATTCATTGACAGACACTTAGGTTGTTTTCATATCTTGGCTGTTGTGAGTAATGCCATTGTGAACGTGGGAGTGCAGATATGAGATCCTGATTTCAATTCCTTTGGATGTATATCCAGAAGTGGGATTGCTGGAGCATATGGTCATTCTATTTCAAATGTTTCCAGGACCCTCTATACTGTTTTCCATAGTGGCTATGCTCAATTTACATTCCCACCAGAAATGTCTTAGGGTTCCCTTTTCTTCAGATCCTCACCAACACTTGTTATCTCTTGTCTTTTTCATGAGAGTTAACTCTGACTTGTGTGAGGTGATATCTAATTGTGGTTTGGATTTGCATTTCCCTGATGATTAGCGATGTTGAGCATCTTTTCATCTGCCTGTTGGCCATTTGTATTTCTTCGTTGGAAAACTATTCTGTTCCTCTGTATCCATTTCTATTGTTGATGACATTTTCATTTTTTTTCCAGTATTGGGATATTACAATTTGTGCTCCTGTGAACATTTTTGTACATGTCTTTGTTGCATATTTTGTATTCAGCAACTTGCTGAAATCTCATATAAGGTATTTGGATTTTCTATGTGGGAAATCATGTTTGTAAATAAAGTCAGTTTTGACTTCTCTTGTACAATGTTTTTTCTTCTTTTTCCCTTTTTATTATTTATGTCCTTGATTAGAATCCCCAGTATAATGTTAAATAGTGCGAATAATAGTACATATACTTGTCATTTTATTTTAAGTTATCCCGCTGAAGTTTCACCGTATTAGATTGAATCTTATGAAATTGCTGACAATGGGTCATTTTTTGACTAAAAAAAATGACAATTTCATATATTTCAACCTAATATAATATTGGCTGTAGGATTTTCATTTATTGAGTTAAGAAAGCTCCCTTCTATTTTTTTTTTTTTTTTTTTGTGGGATATGGGATCTTAGTTCCTGCCCAGGGATTCAACCTGGGCCCTCGGCAGTGAGAGTGCGGAGTCTTAACCACTGGACCACCAGGGAATTCCCCCTAATTTTTAAAGTATTCTGAGTTTTGAATTATATTGAATGCTTTTCCCTCAGTCTAATGAGATTATTATATAACATTGCTCCCATGTTCTATAGAAGGGACACATTTTGTGATGTTGCACCTTCTCCATTCCTATGATAGATTCTTTTTAGTCAGGATGTATTATTTTTACTATATTTTGTTGGATTTGATTCATAATTTTATATTTAGCATCTTTCATTTGTGTTCATAGATGAGATATTAGCTCATAAGTCAAATATTTATTTAGCTTTTGTTTTTTATCATTGAAACATTTATTTTGAAATATTTCAGACATACAAAAAGTTATAAAGAGTAACATAATGAACACCCATATTCCTCCCCATCAGCTTAAGATGTAAAACATTACAGATAAGGTGAAGTCTCCTGTATCTCTCTCTCTAGTAGAATCCCCCCTCTTTTCTTCCTTTGGCTAGTCACTACTCTGAATTTTGTGTTATTCTCCCTATTTTTCATTGCTTTTCTCATTTTAATATCTGTCTTTAAGGCATTGGATTTACATGGAAGTGCTGCTTAACTGGCATCCTAAGGGGATTGATGAAACTTTTAAAATTATTTGGTTCTAGATATTTTATAATTTTTATAAAATTTATTTTATGCTTTTTTACTTTACCTTATGAGCTATTGAGGAGTTTGTTTTAATTTCAAGAGGCATAGGATTTATATGTGTGTATATACTCTTTTTCCCCCTCGCCTTCCTGCCATATATACATACACACACATACATACATTCTTATATTGTAGTATTTTAATTCAATTGCATTGGGGGTATTGAATGAAGTCTGTGTGATATTGATTATTTTTGTTGGCAATTTCCTATGTGTTATTATCCAATTATTATATATATAATATATTTATGAATAATCCAATTATTGTGAATGTTCTCTATTTACCTGACAGTAATATATAAATTTATTTGTTTGATATAGGGCTCTATCAGCCATTATCAGATCAAATTTATTTTCTCTGAAATTCTTCAGTTCCATATTAAATTTTTTGTCTGCATGCAATCTCTACCAGATTGTAATGGAGATATTAAAATCTTTACTATCATAATGTATTTTCATTTTATCGTTGTTGTATTCTAGTACACTATGATTATAGAACTATAGATTCATTTCTGTTTATTGTTTTCCACTAAGTTTGTACTTTCCATCTGAGAATTTATGGAATTCTGCAGTTTGGGGAAATTCTTAGCTTTTATATCTTTGAATATTGTTTTTCTGCTGTTCTCTCTTTTCTTCTGACAGTGCTATTAGACATATATTGGAACTTTTATCTATTCTGCTTTCTTAAGTGCTTTTCTTGTGTGTAATATTTTTATATCCTCCTGTTCTGGGAGAATTCTTCAGTATTATATTCTTATTTACTTATTAAATTAAATTTTTAAATCTTCTCTATTGAGATTTTTAACTTCATTGACTACATATTCCAAGATTTCTCATTTAGTGTCTCTTTTTAAACATATGCCGAATATTTACATTTTTACCTGTTTTAATTTCATAAATTTTGTTTTTTATGGAGTTTTCTCCCCTTATTAGATGAAAGATTCTAAATACTTATTTTAAAATTATTTTCAGATTGTGTAAATTAATTTTCATGTAAAGTGGATTTATCTCCTGATTGTCAATTTTGTTGTTTTTCTTAGTGCTTGGGATTTCACTGAGATTATGGACCACTTTTGGGAGAATTAACAATGAACCTTTCAATCCATTAACTGGTATATTTTTCCATCTATTTAGGTTTTCAGGTTCTTTCAATGATGTTTGTAGTTTTCAGAATACGTGTCTTACACATATTTTGTTAAATTTATACCTAGGTAGTACATGTCTAAGATTTTAATGGTATTAATTTTTTTTGATGTGCTAATATATAGAAATAAAGTTGATTTTTTTGCCTATTGACCCCATATCCTTTTGTTTATTGAAACTTGTTTTACGGTTCATGATATCATCTGTCTTGATGAATGTTTTCATGTGCACTTGGAAAAAAAGGTGTATCCTTCTGTTGTTGGATGGAGTATTATGTAAATGTCAGGTCAAATTACTTGAATGCTGTTGTCCACATCTTCTATACCCTTTATGATTTTTGACTGCTTATTTTATCAGTTATTGACAGGGAAGTGTCGAAATTCAGTTATATATTTTTTTTGCTTCATTACTTTGACATTGTATTATTAGGTGCATACAATTTAATTTTGTATATCTTTTCATAAATCAGATTTTTAATCGATATGAAATGTTCCACATTAATGTTGGTAATCTTTCTTTTTCTGAAGTCTACTTTATATCAAGTTAGCCACCCCAGCTTTCTTATGATTAGTGAATGCATGGTGCATCTTTTTCTGTAATTTTACTTTAGTCCTGAATTTTTAAGTTTTAAAAACATTGAGATATAATTCACATATCATAAAATCCACTCTTTTAAAGTGTACAGTTCAATAAACTTTTATATATTCACAAAGTTGTGCAACAATCACCACTAATTTCAGGACATTTTCATCACCCCATGAAGAAATCCCATACCTAGTACTGTCATCTCCCTCTCCCCCAGCCCCTGGCTACCACTAATCTAATTTCTAGGTCTATGGACTTGCCTACTCTGGACATTTCTATAAGTGGAATTATGCAATATGTGGCTCTCTGTGTCTGGCTTCTTTCACTTAGCATAATGTTTTTAAAATTCGTCCATGTTATAGTATATATCAGTACTTTATTTCTTTGTATGGCCAAGTAATATTCCATTGTATGGATATACCACATCTTGCTTATTCATCAGTTGATGGACATTTGGATTGTATCCACTTTTTGGTTATTATGAATAACACTGTTATACTCTTGTACCTATTCTTTTGTGAACGTATGTTTTCAGTGCTCTTGGATATATACCTAGCAAGTTGCTGGTTCTTGTGGTAACTGTTTACTTTTCTTGAGGAACTACCAAACTTTTTACCACAGTGACTACACCATTTTACATTTCCACCAGCACAGTAGGAGGGTTCCAGTTTTTTGGCATCCTCCCCAACACTTGTTTTGTCCATCTTTTTATTTATAGCCATCCTAGTGAGTATGAAGAGCTATCTCATTGTGATTTTGATTTATATTTCCCTAATGACTAATGATGTTGAACATATTTTCATGTGCTTTTTGGCCATTTGTGAATCTTCTTTAGAGAGATGCCTGTTTGTTTTTGCATCATGTATTTTGGGGCTCATCTAAGTACATATATCGCTATATTGTTGTGTCTTCTTGGAATATATTTACCTGTTTTTAATTGTCACATCATTATAAAATGTCCTTCTTTGCTTTTAGTATCAATTTTTGTTTTAATGTCTAGTTTGATGTTAGGATAACCACTGCAACTCTCCTTTGGTTACTTCTTGGATAGATTATTTTTTTCCCATTTGTGTCTTTGAATATAAAGTGTGTCTCTTGTAGACAACATATAGTTGGATTATAGTTTGTAATCAATTCTGCTAAACTCTACCTTTTGATTGGAATGTTTAGTCAATTGACATTTAATGTAAGATAAAGTAGGATTTACCTCTGTCATTTTTCTGTCTTTTCTGTCTTAATGTCTTTTTTGTTTCTCTGTTTCTGCATTAGTGACTTCTTTTGTGTTAACTATTATCAAGTGGACCATTTTAATTCCCTTGTTTCTATTACTATATTTTTTGAGTTATTTTCTTAGTAATGGTTCTGGGGCTCACAATTAACATTTTAATTTTTAACAATACAGTATGGATTAATACCAATTTAATTTGAATAATACATAAAACCTTTGCTTTTATTTAGTTCTGTTCTCTCTCTTCTTTATAATTTTATTATCATACAGATGACATCTTTATACATATACACACTTCAACACAGTTTAATAATTGTTGCTTTATGTAATTTTATTTTAAATAAAAAATGGTTAAATGAGAGAAAATACATTTATACTGTCTTAAATTTACCAATGTGGTTCCCTCATTGGTGTTCTTTATTCTTTCATGAGCATTTTAGCTACTGTCTAGTGTCCTTTCATTTTAATATGAAGAATGCTCTTTTTTGGTTTATTTTAACATCTTTATTGGAGTATAATTGCTTTACAATGTTGTGTTAGTTTCTGCTTTATAACAAAGTGAATCAGCTATATATATATATATATCTCCCCATATCTCCTCCCTCTTGCGTCTCCCTTCCACCCTCCCTATCCCACCCCTCTAGGTGGTCACAAAGCACTGAGCTGATCCCCTGTGCTGTGTGGCTGATTCCCACTAGTGATCTATTTTACATTTCGTAGTGTATATATGTCCATGCCACTCTGTCACTTCATCCCAGCTTACCCTTCCCCCTCCCCGTGTCCTCAAGTCCATTCTCTATGTCTGTGTCTTTATTCCTTTCCTGCCCCTAGGTTCTTCAGAACAATTTTTTTTTTTTAGATTCCATATATATGTGTTAGCATATGGTATTTGTTTTTCTCTTTCTGACTTACTTCACTCTGTATGAGAGACTCTAGGTCCATGCACCTCACTACAAATAACTCAATTTCGTTTCTTCTTATGGCTGAGTAATATTCCATTGTATATATGTGCCGTATCTTCTTTATCCATTCATCTGTCGATGGACACTTAGGTTGCTTCCATGTCCTGGCTATTGTAAATAGAGCTGCAGTGAACATTGTGGTACATGACCCTTTTGAATTATGGCTTTCTCAGGGTATATGCCCAGTAGTGGGACTGCTGGGTCGTATGGTAGTTCCATTTTTAGATTTTTAAGGAACCTCCATACTGTTCTCCATAGTGGCTATATCAATTTACATTCCCACCAACAGTGCAAGAGGGTTCCCTTTTCTCCACACCCTCTCCAGCATTTATTCTTTGTAGATTTTTTGATGATAACCATTCTGACTGGTGTGAGATGATACCTCATTTTAGCTTTGATTTGCATTTCTGTAATGATTAGTGACGTTGAGCATCCTTTCATGTGTTTGTTGGCAATCTGTATATCTTTGGAGAAATGTCTATGTAGGTCTTCTGCCCATTTTTGTATTGGGTTGTTTGCTTTTTTGATATGGAGCTGCATGAGCTGCTTGTAAATTTTGGAGATTAACCCTTTGTCAGTTGCTTCATTTGCAAATATTTTCTCCCATTTTCTCCCATTTTCCTCCCTCTGCTATATTTTGGAAGAGTTTGAGAAGGATAGGTGTTAGCTCTTCTCTAAATGTTTGATAGAATTCACCTGTGAAGCCATCTGGTCCTGGGCTTTTGTTTGTTGGAAGATTTTTAATCACAGTTTCAATTTCAGTGCTTGTGATTGGTCTGTTTATATTTTCTATTCCTTCCTAGTTCTGTCTCAGAAGGTTGTGCTGTTCTAAGAAATTGTCCATTTCTTGCAGGTTGTCCATTTTATTGACATATAGTTGCCTGTAGTAATCTCTCATGATCCTTTGTATTTCTGCAGTGTCAGTTGTTACTTCTCCTTTTTTATTTCTAATTCTATTGTTTTGAGTCTTCTCCCTTTTTTTCTTGATGAGTCTGGCTAATGGTTATTATCAATTTTGTTTACCTTCTCAAAGAACCAGCTTTTAGTTTTATTGATCTTTGCTATCATTTCCTTCTTTTTTTTCCATTTGTTCCTGATCTGATCTTTATGATTTCTTCTGCTAACTTTGGGTTTTTTTGTTCTTCTTTCTCTAATGGCTTTAGGTGTAAGGTTAGGTTGTTTATTTAAGATGTTTCTTGTTTCTTGAGGTAGGAGTGTATTGCTATAAACTTCCCTCTTAGAACTGCTTTTGCTGTATCTCATAGGTTTTGAGTTAACATGTTTTCATTGTCATTTGTTCCTAGGTATTTTTTGATTTCCTCTTTGATTTTTCAGTGATCTCTTGGTTATTTAGTAGTGTATTGTTTAGCCGCCATGTGTTTGTATTTTTTATATATTTTTTTCCAGTAATTGATATGTAGTCTCATAGGTTTGTGGTCGGAAAAGATAGTTGATACAATTTCAATTTTCTTAAATTTACCAATGCTTGATTTGTGACCCAAGATATGATCTATCCTGGAAAATGTTCCATGAGCACTTGAGAAGAAAGTGTATTCTGTTGTTTTTGGATGGAATGTCCTATAAATATCAATTAATTCCATCTTGTTTAATGTATCGTTTAAAGATTGTGTTTCCTTATTTATTTTCAGGTTGGATGATCTGTCCAAAGGGGCAAGTTGGGTGTTAAAGTTCCGTACTATGATTGTGTAACTGTCGATTTCCCCTTTTGTGGCTGTTAGCACTTGCCTTATGTATTGAGGTGCTCCTATGTTGGGTGCATAAATATTTACAATTGTTATATCTTCTTGGATTGATCCGTTGATCATTATGTAGTGTCCTTCTTTGTCTCTTGTAATAGTCTTTATTTTAAAGTCTATTTTGTCTGATATAAGAATTACTACTCCTGCTTTCTTTTAATTTCCATTTGCATGTAATATCTTTTTCCATCCCCTCACTTTCAGTCTGTATGTGTACCTAGGTCTGAAGTGGGTCTGTTGTAGACAGCATATGTATGGGTCTTTGTTTTGTATCCATTCAGCCAGTCTGTGTCTTTTGGTAGGAGCATTTAATCCATTTGCATTTAAGGTAGTTATTGATAAGTATGGTCCTATTACCATTTTCTAAATTGTTTTGGGTTTGTTATTATAGGTCTTTTCCTTCTCTTGTGTTTCCAGCCTAGAGAACTTCCTTCAGCATTCGTTGTAAAGCTGGTTTGGTGGTGCTGAATTCTCTTAGCTTTTGTTTGTCTGTAAAGGTTTTGATTTCTCCATCGAATCTGAATGAGATCATTCCTGGATAGAGTAATCTTTGTTTTAGGGTTTTGCCTTTCATCACTTCAAATATGTCTTGCCATTCCCTTCTGGCTTGCAGAGTTTCTGCTGAAAGATCAGCTGTTAACCTTATGGGGATTCCCTTGTATGTTATTTCTTGTTTTTCCCTTGCTGCTTTTAATATTTTTTCTTTGTATTTAATTTTTGACAGTTTGATTAATATGTGTCTTGGTGTGTTTCTCCTTGGATTTATCCTGTATGGGACTCTCTACGCTTCCTGGACTTGATTGACTATTTCCTTTCCCATATTAGGGAAATTTTCAACTATAATCTCTTCAAATATTTTCTCAGTCCCTTTCTTATTCTCTTCTTCTTCTGGGCTCCCTATAATTTGAATTTTGGTGTGTTTCATGTTGTCCCAGAGGTCTCTGAGACTGTCCTCATTTCTTTTCATTCCTTTTTCTTCGTTCTGCTCTGCAGTAGTTATTTCCACTATTTTATCTTCCAGGTCACTTATCCGTTCTTCTGCCTCAGTTATTCTGCCATTGATTCCTTCTAGAGAATTTTAAATTTCATTTATTGTGTTGTTCATCGTTGTTTGTTTGTTCTTTAGTTCTTCGAGGTCCTTGTTAAAAGTTTCTTGTATTTTCTTCATTCTGTCCAAGGTTTTGGATCATGTTTGCTATCATTATTCTGAATTCTTTTTCAGGTACATTGCCTATTTCCTCTTCATTTGTTTGGTGGGTTTTTACCTTGCTCCTTCATCTGCTGTATGTTTCTCTTTCTTCTCATTTTGCTTAACTTACTGTGGTTGGGGTCTCCTTTTCACAGGCTGCAGGTTCGTAGTTCCCACTGTTTTTGGTGTCTGCCCCTAGTGGGTAATGTTGGTTCAGTGGGCTGTGTAGGCTTCCTGGTGGAGGGGACGGGTGCCTGTGTTCTGGTGGATGAGGATGGATCTTGTCTTTCTGGTGGGCAGGGCAGCATCCGGTGGTATGTTTTGGGGTGTCTGTGACCTTATTATGATTTTAGGCAGCCTATCTTCTAATGGGTGGGGTTGTGTTTCTGTCTTGCTAGGTGGTTGGCGTAGGGTCTCCAGCACTGTAGCTTGCTGGTCTTTGAGTGGAGCTGGGTCTTAGCATTGAGATGGAGATCTGTGGGAGAGCTCTCGCTGTTTAATCTTACATGGAGCCAGGAGGTCTCTGTTGGACCAATGTCCTAAACTCGGCTCTCCCACCTCAGAGGCACAGACCTGACACCTGGCCAGAGCACTAGACCCCTGTCAGCCACACGGGTCAGAAGAAAAGGGAGAAAGAAAGAAAGAGAGAGAGAGAGAGAGAGAGAGAGAGAGACGGAGGGCGAGAGGGAGGAAGGGAAATAAAATAAAATAAAGTTATTAAAATAAAAAATTTAAAAAATTATTAAAAATTAAAAAAATATTGAAAACTAATAAAAAAAAGAAAGAAGAGAGCAAGCAAACCAAAAATCAAATCCACCAATGATAACAAGGGCTAAAAAAGTATACTAAAAAAAACAAACAAACAGAAAAACGGACAGACAGAACCGTTGGACAAATGGTAAAAGCAAAGCTATACAGACAAAATCACACAAGGTCCATCTCCTCAACTTTGGGATGATTCGTCTTCTGTTCAGGTATTCCAGAGATGCAGGGTACATCAAGTTGATTGTGGAGATATAATTCATTGCTCCTGAGGCTGCTGGGAGAGATTTCCCTTTCTCTTCCTTGTTCGCACAGCTCCTGGGGTTCAGCTTTGGATTTGGCCCTGCCTCTGCGTGTAGGTCACCGGAGGGCGTCTGTTCTTCGCTGAGGCAGGACGGGGTTAAAGTAGCGTCTGATTAGGGGGCTTTGGCTCACTCAGGCCAGGGGGAGGGAAGGGTATGGAATGCGGGGCCAGCCTGCTGCGGCAGAGGCCACAGTGACGTTACAACAGCTTGAGGCGCGCTGTGTGTTCTCCCGGGGAAGTTGTCCCTGGGTCACGGGACTGGCAGTGGCTGCACAGGTTCCCAGGAGGGGAGGTGTGGATAGTGACCTGTGCTTGCACACAGGCTTCTTGGTGGCTGCAGCAGTAGCCTTAGCATCTCATGCCCGTCTCTTGTGTCCACGCTGGTAGCCGCGGCTCGCACCTGTCTCTGGAGCTCGCTTAGGCGGTACTCTGAATCCCCTCTCCTTGCGCACCCTGAAACAGTGGTCTCTTGCCTCTTATCCAATTCCAGACTTTTTCCCGACTACCTCCTGGCTAACTGTGGTGCACTAGCCCCCTTCAGGCTGTGTTCATGCAGCCATCCCCAGTCCTCTCCCTGGGATCTGACCTTGGAAGCCGAAGCCTCAGCTCTCAGCCCCCACCCACTGAGAGCAGACAAGCCTCTCAGGCTGGTGAGTGCTGATTGGCACTGATCCTCTGTGCGGGAATCTCTCCTCTTTGCTCTTTGCACCCCTGTTGCTGTGCTCTCCTCCGAAGCTTCCCTGCTGCCACCCCCATCTCCGCCAGTGAAGGGGCTTCCTATTGTGTGGAAACCTTTCCTCCTTCACAGCTCCCTCCCAGAGGTGTTGGTCCCATCCTAATTCTTTAGTCTCTGTTTTTTCATTTTTCTTTTGCCATAGCCAGATATGTGGGGGAGTTTCTTGCGATTTGGGAAGTCTGAGGTCTTCTGCCAGCGTTCTGTAGGTTTTCTGTAGGAGTTGTTCCACATGTAGATGTATTTCTGATGTATTTGTGAGGTGGAAGGTGATCTCCATGTCTTATTCCTCCAGCATCTTGAAGGTCTCTGAAGGATTCTCTTTAATAATTCTTATAGGGAAGTTCTGCTCATGATGGATTATCTGTTTTTGTTTGAGAAAGTCTTAATTTTCCATCTTTTTGAAGGAGAATTGCCTGGATATTGAACTACTGAGAGTCTTCTTTAAGTACTTTGAATAAGTCATTGCACTTTCTTCTGGCTTCATATTTCTGATGAGAAATCAGCTGTTATTCCTTTTGAGGATTTCTGGTACCTACTGAATTATTTAACTTTTGCTGCTTTCAAGATTCTCTCTTCATCTTTGTCTTTGAACCGCCTGTTTACAATGTGTGTGATTTGGAGTTATTGGAGTTTGTTGGATGTATAGATTGTTTTCCTTTAAATTTCAGACATTTTTATCCATCATTTCTGCAAACATTCTTTCTGGCCGTTTCTCCTCTACTTTAAGGCTCCCATTATACCTATGTTGCTGTGCTTGATGGTTTCCTACAAGTCTCTGAGACTATTCATTTTTCTTTTTTCTTTCTGTACCTCAGACTGGATAATCTCAATTGACAAATTATCAGGTTCATTTATTCTTTCTTCTGCTATCTTATATCTACTCTTGAGTTTCTCTAGTGAATTTTTCATTTGTTTTGTACTTTTCAACTCTAAAATCTCTATTTTTTAAAATAATGTGTATCTATTGATATTCCTTATTTGATGAGACGTCTTTGCCACATCGCCATACTTTTCTTTAGATCTTTAGATACGTTTTCCTTTAGTCCTTTGTACATATTTATAATAGATGATTTAAAGCTCTTGTTTAGTAAGCCCAGCTTCTGGGCTTCCTCAAGGACATTTTCTGCTGACTGCCTTTTCCTCCATGTATGGGTTATACCCTTGTTTCTTTACATGTCATAATTTTTGTTGAAAACTGGACATTTTAAATAATATAATATGGAACTGTGTAAATCAGACTTCCTCTGTTTCCCAGAGTTTATTGTTTTCTTGCTGTTGTTGTTGCTTTTTGTTTGTTTATTTACTTTCCTGAGGCAATGTCTATATTCTGTAAAGTCTATGTTCTTTGTTGTGTGTGGCCACTGAAGTCTCTGCTCAGTTAGCTTCATGGCCCTCTAATGACAGGGCTTATATTTCCTTAAATGCTTTGAACCAGTGAGTCCCCCAGTCTTTGCTGAGTATCTCTATTGCTGAGTATGTTGGGACATGCTTTCTATGCCCTGCAGGTAACGTACAACTCTTGGTCTTCACTTCCAACATTTTCAAAGCCTCAAGATCAACCATAAGTGAGAGATTAGGGCTTCCTTAAGTAATTTCTGGGTATGCTTGTAGCCCTGCACGTGTGCGTGACCTTCTAAATTGCCAAGAATGTATCACAGCTTGTCAAAGACAGCCCCCCAACACACAGAGACACACACACACACACACACACCACACACACACACACACACACACACACACACACACACACACACACACACAGTTCTCCAGCTTTGCCTTTTAAGTGTTTTGGTCACTTATTGTTTGCTCCAACTGGCACTGCCTCAGGCATCCCTGATGTTAAACAATAGCTGCTTTTTTTTTTTTCTGACAAATGCCTCGCAGGTAAAGGATGTTTGTTGTGACTAAGCTCTGATTCAAGTCAAATAAAGAGAAGCCCTGTGAATGGGGGTTGACAATTCCTTAGGCTAGGGCTTTTGGGTAGCTTTATACCTGATTTCCTACAGTGGCTGTAGGGCTGCTAGTTTTCATGGCTACCATGATTGCAAGGGTCTTGGTTGTCAAGGCTATAGCAGACCTGAGTAGAGGAGATTGGGAATAAAGTATGTTAAAGCACCACAATATCACTGTTTTTACCAAAATTCAGCTATTTTTCTTGAATAAATGCTCCTCAGATTGTTGCAAACTTCTGGTTGATTTCTAGGTCTCTAAAAAGTTGATTTTGACAGTTTTGTTGGTGTTCTCATTGCTTTTACGGAGGACTGACTTTTTGTTTCACATCTGATTTATTTCTCTCTCTATGATACAAGTAGAGATATAGGCATAAAAATATATTGATGAAACATTTGAAGTTGCTTACATTCAGACACTTTACCACTAAATATTTTAGGGTAAATCTCCTAAGAACAAGGACATTCTCCTATATAAATTTAATACAACTCCCCCACACAGTAAACTTAGCATGTATACAACAATACTGTCTAATTCAGGGCTCATAGTAAATATTCACCATTTGTTACAATAATTTTTAAATTATAATTGACATACAATATTATATTAGTTTCTGGTGTATAACATAGTGTTTCAATATTTTTATACATTATGAAATGATCACCAGGATAAGTCTAGTTACCGTCTGTCACCATATGGAGTTATTATAATATTATTGACTATATTCCCTATGCTGTACATTAATTCCATTACTTATTTACTTAATAGCTGGAAGTTTGTACCTCTTAATCCCCTTCACCCACTTTGTCCACCCCCCCCCACACCACCTCCCCTCTGGCAACCACCAGTTTATTTCTGTATCTGTGTGTCTCTGTTTTGTTCATTTGTTTTGTTTTCTTTATGGTATTTTTCCTTCTGTATTTGACTTATTTCACTTAGCATAATACCCTCTAGGTACATCCATGTTGTTACAAATGGCAATATTGTATTCTTTTTTATGGCTGAGTAATATCCCTGTGTGTATGTGTGGGGGGATGTGTTTGTGTGTATCACACCTTCTTTATGCATTCATCTGTTGATGGATATTTAGGTTGCTTTCATATCTTGCTATTGTAAATAGTGCTGCAATGAACATGGTACATATATCTTTTCTTTTTTTAAAATATTTATTTATTTATTTATATTTATTTATTTGTGGCTGCGTTGGGTCTTCGTTGCTGTGCATGGCTTTCTCTAGTTACGACGGGGGTGCTACTCTTTGTTGTGGTGCACAGGCTTCTCATTGCAGTGGCTTTTCTTGTTGTGGAGCACGGGCTCTAGGCGCTCAGGCTTCAGTAGCTGTGGCACATGGGCTCAGTAGTTGTGGCTCGCAGGCTCCAGAGCACAGGCTCAGTAGTTGTGGTGCATGGGCTTAGTTGCTCCGTGGCATGTGGGATCTTCCTGGATCAGGGCTCGAACCTGTGTCCCTTGCATTGGCAGGAGGATTCTTAACAACTGCGCCACCAGGGAAGTCCCCATATACCTTTTCAAATTAGTATTTTCTTTTTTTTCAGATAAATACCCAGGAGTGGAATTGCTGGATCCTATAACTGGTTCTATTTTAGTTCTTTGAGGAACCCTCGATATAGTGTTTTCCATAATGGCTGCACCAGTTGACATTCCCACCAACAGTGTGTGAGAGTTCCCTTTTTTCCATATCTTCACCAACACTTGTTGTTTCTTGTCTTTTTGGTAATAACCATTCTGTCGAGTGTGAGGTGGTATCTCATTGTGGTCTTGATTTGCATTTCCTTGACAATTAGTGATGTTGAACATCTTTTCATGTGCCTGTTGGCCATCTGTATATCTTCGTTGGAAAAATATCTATTCAGCTTCTCTGTGGAGGGGCTGATTTTGGAGATATTTACTCTACTATTATGAAAATACTTTTTCTATGTATGTCGTAATCTTTAAAATTGTGTTTTTGCAGACTAGCATATTGTGTTTTGCTTTTTTATCCAGTCTAATAATTTCTGCCTTCCAGTTACAATACTTAAGATATTTACATTCATGTAATTATCCATATGATTGGTTTAAGCCAGCCAGTTTGCTATTTATTTTATATTTGTTCCGTCGGATTTTCTTTAACCCCTCTTTTGATGTCTTCTTTATGGAACTTTCCATGGTATTCCTTTAAAGAATGGCAGAATTTATAGAACTGTGGCTAAGGAAAAATGTCATGTCTTCTTAAATATACTACAAATTGGAAAGAGACTCAGTATTTTCCAGTGAGGACAGTTAGAGCTGTGCTGTCCAATAGAAGTATAATTTAAGCCAAGGATATAATTTAAAAATTTCTTCTAGCTACATTAAATAATTAAAAGAAGTGATAAAATTAATTTTAACAGTAATTTTATTTAAGTCAGTATAAGTATTATCCTTTCAACATGTAATTAGTGTAAAAGTTGTTAATGAGTTTTTTTACACTTGTTTTGTAAACATTCTTTAAAATATTTTTGAGCAAGTCTTCAAAAGTCTTCAGAATCTTGTATTTTACATTAACTGTCCATCTCAATTTGGACCAGCCTCATCTGTAGGCATAACACAGACTTAGAGGTACTCTTAACAGGTTTGGTTTAAATGAGGCAGAATAGAAAATGAAGCTGATGGACAGAATGAGATTTCTGAGGGCCTTGATTTTAATAATCAATAGTGAATTATTAGGACAAAAGTAGAAAATAGAATAAGGGGTAGATGGAGTCAAAATAGGTAGCATAGAAAATAATCTTAACTGCTGTATACAGAGGGACATGAAGTCTTAGTCATTTATTCAGTGCAATAGTCTATATTAAGATGGTAGATGCTAGTGGTTTTCATTCTAATAATAACTATAGTATTTATTTTATTTTTTTAATACATTTATTTTTATTTATTTATTTATTTTTGGCTATGTTAGGTCTTTGTTGCTGTGCGTGGGCTTTCTCTAGTTGTGGCGAGTGGGGCCTACCCCTCTTTGCGGTGCATGGGCTTCTCATTGCAGTGGTTTCTCTTGTTGCAGAGCACGGGCTCTAGGCGTGCAGGCTTCAGTAGTTGTGGTGCACGGGCTTAGTTGCTCTGCGGCATGTGGGATCTTCCTGGACCAGGGCCCGAACCCGTATCCCCTTCATTGGCAGGTGGATTCTTAACCTCTGCGTCACCAGGGAAGCCCACTAGTATTTATTTAAAGCACTGTCGGGCACTGTTCTAAGTACTTTGAATGTATTGTATTGACTCATTTATTGTGTGACTTTAAGTAAGTTAATCACCTTCATTTTATTGGGTCTCTGTTGTTTCCCTATATAAAAAATTCGAAGCTGTACTAGATAATTTCTAAGCTGCTTCTTAATATGGAAAGTCTGTGTTTTGGGGTACATTGATGAGGAAATTAGAGTTTCTATTCTCAGGGAATTTATAATCAAATAAAATAGGTGAGGTGTACCCACTTCATTAAAATGCATAGAGACAATAATTAGGGCCTTAAGAGAACTATAAAATGCTGTGAGAATTTAAAACTATTTACTTGACTATAATAAATTCACAATAAATGTTTGAATTAGATTGAATTGAATAGTGACAGTTGGTGAATCAAGAGAAGTTTTGTGTATGGGATGGCAGTTAATGTAAGCCTTGGGAGGTAGAAGTAGATGAGGAGGAGATGGCATGGAGTAGAAATGAGCAGTAACCCAGATAATGGAAGAATGCGAGGCAAGAAAGTAATGTGTGCGTTCAGAAAACAATAACAAATATACTTTGATTGTATTTTTAGGAGGTGTCAAGTAATATTGCTGTATGATAAGTTGGATTCAAATCTTAGAGAATCTTCAATAGCCTACTAAGGGTATGGTTGATCACTGACAATGAAATATGACAGGAACTGGAGAGACTGTGCTATGTATTTTTTAGAAACCCTACATCTTATGCCTATACCTTGTGTCGGTCCTGAGAATAGTTAAGTGCAGTTTTATATTTAAAAAATATTTCATTGGGCTAGAAACTTACAGTGCACTTGCTTTGAAGGTTTGTCATATTTCTTTTGATGAGGGTGTATATGGGCTGCGACTTAGGGTGATACAGGTCAGATTTGTGCTTTTTTTGGTATTTTTTTTTTTGTCCTCTAGTATTGTGCTTTATTTCTGCTGAGTCTTAATCCTTTGTGATTAAATGATGCTGAATAAGTTTATGTCAGCATTCTACATAAAGTGGGAGCCTGAGGCTTACTGTTTAAAACTATTAGTGTCTGTCCCAAGAGCCAGTACATAGAGCACAGATAACCAAGTGGAAAATCATAGATTTCTCAGAGGGATGGAAGTTATAAAGGCATTTCATTTAACTCTGTAAATACTAGAATCTCTCTTTTTTTTCTTAACTTGTGCATATTTTTATTAGCTTAGCAGACTAGTGTTTTTATGTAATGTTTGGTAAGTTATTTTAGTACAGTAGTTCAGGGAATTCATGAAGCAGTCACGTTCATCTGTCTAATTTCTTTCAGGTAACTTGCCCAGGAGTGGTGCTGAAAGACAAGGAGGACATCTATCTTAGCATCTGTGTGTTTGGCCAATACAAAAAGACACAATGTGTCCCAGCCAGTTTTCCACTGGTCTTCAATGCCAGAATGGTGTTTGAAAAGGTGAGTTCAAATATCCAATCAAATGTTAACCAATAAAAAATCAAAGTGGTTCCAAATTTTGAATAACACATATTACTATTGTTGACTATGCACTTTGATTTAATTCAGAAGGAGATTTGTAACTTAAATCTGGAAGCTTGAAAATAAATATGCATTATATTACACATTGAATCAGTTGCCTCTTTTTCGTGATGGATCAGTTTACTTCTAAAATTGTCTTAGTGGTCTTTATGTAAAATATAGCACCTTGAATTCTAAGTAATCATTTTCATAGAAGAGATGGGGGAGATATTAATAGGTAAGAATAGGTCATATTTTGCTTATGACTGTCATGTGGTGCTTCTTTCTATAAGTCTCTTTTCTTTTTTCCCCCCTGAATCTGGTGCTTTGGGGTAATTATTACCAACTGTATTTCTCACTTTTTCCTTTCCTTCTCTCCTTGTCTACTTCCCTCTTTCCTTCCTTCCTTCCCTCCTTTCTTCCTTTCCTCCTTCCCTCCTTCCTTCCTTTTTCTCCTTCCTCTTCTCCACAGATAATTACTGAGTACCTGCTCTGTTCCATGCACTGTTCTAGGCACTGGGTAAAAAAAACAAACATGCTCCCCTCTTGGAGCTTTCATTGTAATAGGTGAAACAGACAATAATCAAGTAAGTAGTAAGTGTCATGAAGAGAATAAAGGGAGGGTAAGGGGACAGAAGGATTAGGGGGATTCTTTATTTTAAAGGGTGGTCAGAGACGGCAATAACATTGAAACTGAGCCTGGATTATGAGACAGTATCAGTTATTTAAAGGTCTAGGGTAAAAGCATTCTAAGCAGAGGAACAGAAAGTATAAAGGTGTCTTGTTGGTAATAAGCTTGATGAGCTGGAGGAACACCAAGGAGGCAAGTATGACCGTGGTAACAAAGGGAGGACTGCTAGCAGATCAAATTGGAGAGGGAGGCAGAGCCAGATGTAATTTTTGTTTGTTGGTAAAATCTTGTATAGTGATCATGGGAAGCAGAGAGGAAGTGACAGTTCTCGATAATGTCAGAAGTTTCTTTGGTTGGGAAAGGAATATTTGGGGAATGAGAAGGAAAACACAAAAACTATTTCATATATGTCTTCCTTTTACGTTCTCTTCTCTATCCTGCTTCCCTCTGCCTTCTCTCACTATAGGTGTTCCCTGAAGCAGTAGACCCTGGAGATGTGGTTGCACAGCTTGAATGTAAGTTTTTAACTTTTAATTTCTGATTCTAAGAGATTTTAGAATCATGCTTTTTAATGCTGAGTTAGATAAAAGTCAAAAAGGGTCAAACAAGAACTTCAAAAATCTTGAGGTGAGAAGTTTTTTACACTTTTTAGAATTTTGGAATATACCTGGAAATAATAAAAACTACGTGTGCTGCAGAGAGATGGGGAATTTTTCCTTTTTCTGTGTTTGATCTGTGAATAACAAAAAGACTTATCTGAACTATTTATTGATTAAAATGATATGGGCTGTTAATGATGTAAGAACTGAGATTCATGTTAGGTGGGACTTTGCCCTGCAAACAAAAATATGTCTTTAATCTCACTGTATTGCAAATCAAGAGAGTAAATAATAGAAGACTGAAGTAATAGTAGCTTAAAATATATATGCTTTTGCATTTTGTATTATATGCAATATGTTAATAAATTATTTGAAAGTGACGTATTCAAGGCTGTGGTTAACAGTAAATTCTTCAAAGTACTAGGGATCAACTATAAAAAGATCCAGTTTTTTGTGAGAGCAGCAATGCAAAGGTATACGTTTGGGAATACGTTATTTGAGCTCTGAGTATGAAATGAAAAGCTCTGTTATTTATCCTTGTAATCAGAAAGGGATTAGGGATTACCATATTGGTCTAATATATAATTGTGGCTCAAAACGCCAACAATATTGAGCATCATCAATGTCAACTGTCCCTTCCATACCTTTTGCACCCTGTTGGGACTCTAGCAATATAGAAACATGCAGCCTGGAACCATGCTAGATAGAATCTGGGCATATGGGTAGAAATAGGGCTGGCTCATTGTTTTACCTTCAGGGAGTTAATCGTTTAAAGAACTCTTTATGGCTAATGTCAATATCATATTTATTTTTTATAGCTCTTCTTGCACTTGGTATTCTGTCTTCCACTATGGCAGACTAGTGAGGTGGCAACTTGGTGCCAGTGCGTAATGACTTTTAATTTTCTTGAACATCTTGTTCAGTATCTGGGAAATTGCGTATCTTAGGAAATATGAAGATAATTATTTCCCTTATCATTCTGAAATTCTTTTGTTAAAAAACATAATTTTTCCTATTTTATTTGAAATTTAGGGTCTCTAAGAGTACTTGGTGGTTATTATTATTTGGAATCTTTCTTGTCTTGATTTCCCTGATTCAGTTTTTCTCTTAGGTTTCCTCCTTCATCACTGACAGTCCACTTTTTGGTATCTTTCTCAAATTCCTCTGGCTTCACTTCTCTGATCTCTTTTGACTTAGTTTCTACTCTCTCCTTATATGATATTCTCCAAAGACTTGGCTTCATGTTTTACCTATCTTCTGATGGCTTCCACAGCAGTCTTTATCCCTGATCTCTCTTGTAAGCTTTGGGCCCCTTTTCTTTTACTTTTAATTTCCTCTCAGCTTTGCAGTTTTTTGTTGTCCCCTAACCTTATTAATATGAAAAATTAAAACTATACTAAAAGTGGAAAAGATGGAATGATGAAGTCTCATATACCTGTCAGCTTCAACAGTTTTTTGACATTTTGCCCGTTATATTATATGTTTACCCTGCCACTTAAAAAAATGTTGGAATATTTAAAAGCAAATTCTATACATACATTATTTCACTGCAAATATTCTGGCATGACCTCTAATTGATAAAGACTTTTTTGAAAAAAATATGACCACTATATTGGTATCATACCTAACAAAATTAATAATAATTCCTTAGTAACATCGAATACTTAGTCATTATGCAGGTTTCTCCAATTGCCACCACAATGTCTTTATACAGTTTGTTTGGTAAAAATCAGGATCCCATCAAGGCGTGGTTCACATATGTATATGGCTGTTTAGCTCTTAAGTTTATTTTTTTCCGTAGTAGTGTCCCTCACTTTTTTTCTTCCTAATGCCGTGAATTTGTTAGAAAAATCAGGTCCTTTAGAATGTCCTACAGTTTGGATTTGGCTGCTGCTTCCTCAAAGTGTTGTTTAGCTTATTCGTCACTTATATTATGTAAACTGAAAATTAGACCTAAAGGTTTGGTTCGATTCAGGCTTATTTTGTTTTTTTGGCAAGAATCCTTCATAATTGGTGCTCTGTACTTATTATTGCATCATATCAAGTGGCATATAATGTCTGATTGTCTTAAGTTTAGTGATATTAAGATTTATCTTTTGCCTCCAGGCAGCATCAGCCTGATTCCTCCATGATAAACCTCCTCTACCGCCTTTCATCGAACAGCTTCAGCATTCCTTGAGACCCGTCTTTTCATTAGGGGTTACCAAATGTGATTTTTCTAATACTGTTAATTTTTTCTATATGTGTTAGCTGGAATTCTTCTCTAACAGATATTTTCCTTATCAGCAATGTGATGACCCTGAAATACTGTTCTTGTAGGAAAGGTAGTGTCATCTTTCCTTTCCTTACTTTAATAGCTTTAGTGAGGTATAACTTACGTATCACAAAATTTACCCATTGTAACTGTAGTTAAGTGATTTCTAGAAAATATATATAGTTGTGAGCCGTCATCACAGTCCAATTTAGCATGTTTCCATCACCCCAGAAGTTCTGACGCCTGCTTGTACTCAGTCTCTATGCCCACTTCCAGTCCCCACAACCACTGATCTATTTTCTATCTTTGTATATTTTTCTTTTCTAGAAATTTTATATCAGTGGGTTCTTACAACATTTAGTCCTTTGTGCCTGGCTTCTTTTACTTGGAATAATGTTTTTGAGGTTTGTTCATGTTGTTCTACATATTAGTAGTTCATTCCATTTTATTTATGAATAATATTCATCTTGTATGGAATTTTTTTTCCCCTTCCATTCACCATTTGATGAACATTTGGATTGTTTCAAGTTTTTGGCTATTATGAGCAATGTTGCTGTGAGTATATGGATACATGCTGGGTTGTATCCTAAGTATATGTTTAACTTTTTAAGAAACTGTCAGCCTGTTTTCTAAAGTTACTGTACCATTTTACATTACCACCAGCAACATATGAAGATTTTCCATATCATCCCTAAGACTTGATATTGTTAGTCTTTTTGGAATATATAGATGTGTAGTGGTATCTCAATGTATTTTTTTGCTTGTTTGTTTGTTTTTGGTTTTGGTTTTGTTTTGCGGTACGCGGGCCACTCACTGTTGTGGCCTCTCCCATTACGGAGCACAGGCTCCGGACGCGCAGGCTCAGCGGCCATGACTCACGGGCCCAGCCGCTCCGCGGCATGCGGGATCCTCCCGGACCGGGGCACGAACCCGTGTCCCCTGCATCGGCAGGTGGACTCCCAACCACTGCGCCACCAGGGAAGCCCTCTCAATGTATTTTTAATTTGCCTTTTAATACTAATAATGTTGAGCATCTTTCCAAGTGCAGATGAGCTATTCATGTAGCTTTTTCTTATAAAATGCTTGTGCAAATATTTTGCCCATTTTTGAACTGGGTAGTTTGTCTTCTTACTGAATTGTAAGTTTTTTTTTGTTTTTAAAAATATTCTAAATATAAGTTCTTTATCAGATATATGATTAGTAAATATTTTCTCCCAGTCTGTGGCTTATTTTTTTCATTCTTTTAATGGGGTGTTCTGAAGAACAAAAGTTATAAAGTCCAGGTTATCAGTTTTTTTCTTTTATGTATCATGTTTTTGATGAAGTCTTTGCCTTACCCAAGGTCACAAAAATTTTCTCTTTTCTTCTACAAATTTTATAGTTTTATCCCTTACATTTAGGCCAATGGTCCACTTTGAGTTAATTTTTGTGTATGTTGAGAGGTAAGGATCTATTTTTTCTTTGATAGATGGTACAAATGCTCAAGGAGATTCAAAGACCCCCTTAACTGGGCAGTCTGATAAATGGTCAGATACTTGAGTAACCTCAGATAAAATGCTTAGAACAGTCCCTTGCACACAGTAAACACTTAAAATGTCCCTTGTTTATTTTTATTGGTGGTGTGTTATTATTATTACTCTTATTATTGGGGAACTGCCAAGTTCCATTCATACCATATCTGCACCCCGGAATCACCAAGCTTCTGGGGAAATATATATTTATGATGTATAAATATAAAGTGATATTAAGGGCCAATGACATTAAAAGCCATATAGGGCTATTTTACATTCATAGAGAAGGCATTCTCTTTAGGGAAATGGTTTTAATCCTGGAATCTACCAGACTAAAATTAATTATGACTAAAGCCATTTCCTGGGAACCATTTTTAGGCGAGAAAGAGAATGAAAAATTTTCTACTTTATAGACTACTCTATTGAAACTGGAGTTTCTTCCTTTTTCACTGAAACTTTGTAGATTTTCTTCTACAGACACACACACACACACACACACACACACACAAACATACTCTGTCACACGTACACAGTACACTCGACCCTTGAACAACGTGGGTTTGAGCTGTGCAGGTCCACTTATACACGGATTTTTTTCAATAGTAAATACTACAGTACATGATCTGTGGTTGGTTGAACCTGTGGATGCTGAACCGCAGATTCGGAGGAACCATTTATATGGAGGAACTGATATGGAGGGCCGACTGTAATCTATATGCGGATTTCAACTGCAGGAGGATGGTCACCCCTAGCTTCTGCATTGTTCAGGGGTCAGCTACATACTGCCACAAATACACTGCCTGAAAAGCTCTTCCTACAGCTATGGATTTGCCTGCTCCCTCACTTCTCTCCAAGTCAGTCCTCAAATTTATCATTATAACGAGAGATCTTTTCTCACCAAAGTTTTTAAAAATAGCTCCCCCGTTTGGTCAATATCTCAATCTCTATCCCATTATCTTTAAGGTTATTATATCTTCTACACCAGAATACTTTGAGAGTAAAAGAGTGTGTTTTTAGTATTTCCACCAAGACAACAGCTGTGAAAAGGGTACTGCTCAGGGCAAATAGGGATGAATGGTCCTCCTGTTTTTCTTCCTAGCACTGATATATTATTTATTTTTTTATTTTCTCTCTCATTAGAGTGATAATTTCATAAGAACATTGACTTTTCCTTTTTTGTAGCTGTTGTGTGCATATGACAATACTTGACACATACTAGGTATTTGATGTTCAAGGAGTTAAATAAAATCTCATAAATGCATCGTATAACTGCCTCTCATTACTGTTTTCATGAGTGTTGGAACTGTCCTACCGAGAGATACCTGTTTGTAGTATACAATCCTTTGATTAGGAGATGTATTTTGTATTTGAAAATTTGTAATATAATAATAGCTGCTCTGGCTTCATTCTCGTTTGGATAAAGAGAAGATGCGATCTTTCTTTATATTGCAGTAGATTACTAGCTGTCCCTATTGTTTTCTCTCGCCTGTAGGGAAAAATAGCAGTTTCATTATAGCCTCTGCCTTTCAGCTTCTGGAAATTAGTGCTTACCTGGTGTCTGGGGTATTCAGAATGCTTTCAGGTGAAGATTTGAAGGCTGAGAATAAATCCTTCAGTGTCTATAAATGAGAGAGTCCCTGCCTCAGTGGTCAGGAGAGCTTGTAGGACTCAGGATTCATATTTTAAATCCATGATGGCAGATGCATTCCCAGCAGTTCGCCCTTGCAGTTAGGGCAGGTAAATAGGCATTTATTGGAAATTGTTATAGCAATTACTCTTGCTGGTACAGAGTGTTAATGGCATTCTGGCACTCTCTCTCAAGGTGTTTATGGTAGCTTTTGATTTGCTCCATGGGACTAAGATTTCTGGAGTACTGGAGTACATTTACTTTGTAACTTGGGTTGAAAGTACATGTGAAAATGACAATTTTTACAGAAGGAGGGAAATTGTCATTAGTTATAAGAAAGAGCAACTGTAAAATGGAATTAATTATACTATATGTTCCAGGAGATGTAATTTACATGAACCTATTATTTGGTTTCCAGGAACATTAGTTCTCTAAAAACTTTTCCATTAATAATTTAAGGTCTTTTCTTCTTGAAGTATTTTTGCCAAAATATATATTTTTAAATATAAAAGAGTAGAACACTGTTTATAGAAACTAGGAAATAGTTTTCTCTTTAGAAGTTAATCTATGTTCTTGTGATAAAATATAAACTAATTAAACCCAAGCAATTACTTTTCAGGCCACTTCTTTACAGTTGAGGAGTTTCAATAACAATTCTACCTGTATTGTTTATTTCATTACTTCACTTTGGCAGTGATTCATTGTGTCAATGGTAGGTTCAGAAGGTATATAGTATATTGACACAAATCTTAAATTTGTTTTCTATTTAAACCCTTTGTTTTTAAACTTTATACTCTTCTTGAGATCACTGATACTTCTGAGACCACTGATACCTTTAGCAAACTTATTGGAATTAAAAACTATATTTGGAAATATATTTTGTTAACAGCTGTGTTTATTTTTCTTCACTGTAATTTGTTCACAGAAATAATACCTGGCAATACTAAACACCCATGTAATATTTTGATTGACGTTTTATTGGCTGTATTCTGCTTGTGTTTGGCCCCTTCCAGAATGATTCTGGCTAGTGTGGGGTACTTTTGTTTTACTTATATCCCTTATAAAAGGGCTATTCCCTTCTTTGGCTTTATTTTTAACCTTTTACTTTCCTTTATGAAATGGTTTTTGTTTTTAATATTTATTTATTTGAAAAGAAAGTGGAACTTTTTCTTCTGTCCAATTTACAAGTACTGAATTTGCAGTGTCAAAGCAAGGCAAGTTCTTCAGACTGGAAAGGGTAAGCACATTGTGCACATGGTGTTAGAACTTTTCACCCAGAGAACTACCAGGCAATTAATTTTATTATTCTGTAGGACTTGCTGTCAGGCAAGGTGCATACATACATACATATGCATATATGTAAATATTAATGTCTTACCTTAAGTCTGGTTTTTAATTATATTGAAATTATATTTTTAATTGGTTATAGAATTATTTTAATTTTCTTCATAGCAGAGTTACATATAGTCTACAGAGCTGATTGCAAACAGCAGTCCTGTAACATCCCTATCCTCCATCATTTCCTCCTCCCCTAACGACTGCTTTTCTTTTTTTTAAAATTGCTTTTCTTTGTATTCACCTCCATTGTCTCCAACATGCTTATACTGCATTTGAAACGTTTGATTTTTAAATATTGGACATTATTTCTCCTTTCCCTTATGAAAAATGAGGATTTAAATAGTTTTCATATGTTCTCTCTTTGCTCTCAAAATATATACATGCCCATTTTCTGTCTTTCTCTTCTCTTAATACAGTTATATCATAATTTTAGATTATATTGTTAAGATCATGTAAAAAGTATTATGGCTGAACCATGTGGTATATATACTATCATACTTTTTCTGCAAGGATTTTGTTTTCACTTGAACTAATAATTACTTTCCTTTGCTTAGTTTTATAGTTTTAGTTTTTTTGTTTTGCTTAACTTAACCCCAATTCTCCCTCAGGTATTCACATTATTTTCTCACAGTTTAATGTTCTTTCACTTATGAATCATTTTTGTTTTTTTGCCTAGAGGCCTAAAACTTTTTAATTTATTTTTAAAGTGTAGTAATGTTACTAGAATATGTCCTGAAGTTGCTTTTTATGGCTTGGTACTCTTAGGTACAGTGCATTCTCCTTCATTTGTAGTTTGTAATCTTTTTTCATTTCTGTAAAGTTTCATGAACTATATATACCGTTTAATATTTATTTTCTTTCTTTGCCTTAGTGTTTTTCATCAGGGTCTATGTTGGATATTTTTTGCATGTTTAGTATTTGTTATTTTTACCCGTATTTTAAAATCTTTTTGTTTCTTTTTGATTAAAACAACTTTTTGTTCTTTTATTTCTTTTAAGATACTGTCTGTTGTGATTATTTGCTTTAGTTTAATCTTCGTTTCTGAAACAACTTCCTTCTCTATTTCTGCTTCTTTCCTAAGTTATTACCATCTTTCTTCTGTGTTTTTCTAAATTTGATTTATGTAGTTGCTTAATATCTTATATTACTTCCTTAATTTTCAAGTAGTAGATTATAGTTTTTATTTATTTTGAAAGCATGTCTTTTGGATGCTTTCACTGTAGGAACTTTTTTCTTTTGCTCACTATTATTATCTTTTAAACAAGAACTTGGTATGTGTTTGACTGTGATCCTTTTCTTTGCTCATTCTTAATTTAGATTTTTTCCCGTGAATTCTTAGAAGGAAGCGTGATTTAGGATAATTTTTTATAGCTTCACCAAGCTCCCTTATATAGTGTTCAAAGTATGGTGGCTTGCTTTCTGGAATTTTCTGCCTTTGTTCCATTCCACTTTTGATAGTTTTTTTCTGCTGTTGTTTCTTTTTCTGCGTTTTCTCTTTCTACATTTTTATCCTGTTTATTTTGTATTCTGTTCTCTACCGTTTTTCCTGGTTTCTTGTGCTCCATCCTGTCCAGGAGCCCTGGGTGTTCAGTTTCTGTAGTTCTTACAGGCTACCAGACTACTTTACCACCTTTGGACCTTACTGTACTCTTTTGAACTCACCTGCTATTGGAATGGACAAACACCCTTCCAATTTCAACTGCTTTTCTCAGATTGATCTACTTCTTCCTACTGAGTACCAGTTGGGTATTTAGAGTAACTCTTCCCAGGCCCTTTATACTCCCTTGCTTTCTTCTGCTTCTCCTGCGTAGATAGATGCTGATACCTCACAGGTTTTGTGGTTGCTGGTGGTTTGTCATCATCTGCTTTATCTTAGGGTTTGTAGAGATATCTTGTCATCTTATTTTATTGTAAATGTCTGTAGTTTTCTGCTGTGCAATTGCTGCATATGTTTTTATGGAAGGGAGGTTTGGAGAGACTTGAAAATTCTAGTCTTCGCTTTTATTTTGTGTTTTTGCTTCTGCCTTTCATATTTCATCAAATTATTGGCCATCTATTCATATTTAAGAATAGAAGACTGAAATGCTTTTGGAAGTTATGTGCCAGAGGTGCCTGGTACCACTAATTGCTAAGTCTGTTGGGGTTCCTCCTGGATGCAGATTGTCAATGTGTACTTTATTGTAGGTGATTTCTCTGGGTCATTTTATTGGAAATTATGTCACTATCTTTTTGTATCTTTTCTCTTCAGCTGGTCATATTCAGCAAAAGAATCATTCACATATTTCTTCTAGAGGCTATATACTTGGCGACCTGTTTATAGAACCTTGTAGTGGAAGAAGCTGTAGTAAAATCTCATTGTATAGCCCAGACTCTTAATCTACCTGTTTTCATATAGTATTACCCCTGCTGTCAGTTGTACCTGCTGTTTCCATTCCAGTGAAGACAACTACTACTACTATTACTTCTCCTCCTCTTTCTCTTCCTCCTAACCCTCTTCTTCCCTCTCCTTCTTCTTCTCCTTTCCCTAATAAACTTCCATTCCCCCCCTCCCTCCCGCCTCTGCTCCAACTCTCTAGAGAATAACTTCCAGTCACCTGCCTGGGAATGGGGAAGGGCAGTTTCCTAGTGGTGTAAATTGGAAGAAGGATCTGGGGTTTGACTGCTTCTTCAACTTTCAGTTATTACTCGGGTTTTTAACCCCACTGATTCTGTCATTTCCAGAGGTACCTAGCACCACCAATTGCTACGTCTCTTAGGAGTTCCTTAGTATAAAATGGTTTGCTTCTAAGCTTTCCTCTCTATTGGCTTAAGATTCTTTCTCCAGGCTGTTAACTCAGTTACCATTTTTGTTCAAACTGTTTTCTCTTTAGTTTTGTCATTGTGAGTTGGTATGTGTGTGTGTGTTTAATCCTTTTATTCTTTTAGTGAGGGTTCAGAAGGGAACAAAAGCTAATGCATACATTTAACCTACTATCTCTAACTGGAAGCATTCATTTGTAGCTCACTGAAATATTACAGTGTGAATACCTGTGTAACTACAACCTAGGTCAAGAATTAGAACATTGCCAAAACTTCAGAAAGCCTTCCTTATACCACCTCCTAATCTCTATTTCCTCTGTGTTCCACAAAGGAATTTCCATTTTAACGTCTAATATTGTCATTTAGTTTTGCCTGTTTTTGAACACTAAATAAATGGAATTGTAATGTGCAAATTCTTTTGTCCCTGGCTTCTTTTGCTTAGCATTTTGCTGAGAAACTGATTTGTGTTTTGATAACTAATTCATTTATCTTTATTGCTATATAGTATCTTCATTATGTGACTCTACTCCAATTCATTTATTCTGTTATTTACAGATATTAAGGGGCATTTAGGTTATTTCTAGTTTTTGCTGTTATGAATAAAGTTGCTGTGAACATTCTTGATTACATGCCTTGATGTTCATGAGCATGCACCCCTATTTGGAATATATATAGAAGTGGAATTGCTGAGTCTTAGGGTCAGTATGAGTAGACAATGCCAAACAGTTTTCCAGTGTTTCTCTATCAGTATACACGCTGCCATTGATGAAAGTTCTGTTCTCCACAGAACCCCTAGAACAGAACCTCTAGTTCTGTTCTCTCTTGCCAACTCCTGGCATTGCCAGACTTTTTCATTTTAGTCATTATGGTGAGTGAACAGTGGTTTCATTTTGCATTTCCGTGACAATAAATGACATCATCGTTTTTGGACATCTTTTTGTATTTGTGTGTGAAATGCTTGTCTTTTGCTCATTTCTCCTTTTGGTTGTTTATTATTTTCTTACTAATTTGTAGGACTTCTCTATATTTTCTAGTTAATAAGCTTTATGTCAGTTATATGTGTTGCAAGTAGCTTCTCACTCTGTGGCTTGCATTTTTAATCCATTAGTGATTCTTGTTCTTTTGGTGAACAAGTTTATTTTTAATATAGTCTGACTTAATAATGTAGTTTGATTTATTAATCTTTTCCTTTATGTTTAGTGCTTTTCTTGGGTCATGTTAAAGAATTTTTTTTCCCTACCCCAAGTTATGAAGATATTCTATATAATTTTCTAGAAACCTTATTTCTTTACCATATACATTCAGATTTACAGTCCCCTTGGCTCTTATTTTTATATATGGTATGAAGAAGGGGTAACATTTTATTTTTATTTTATGTATATCTAATTGAGCAATACCATTTGGTGAAGAAACTTTTATTCCCATTGCTCTGTAATGTTTACTTTATCACAAATTAAGTGCCTACATACGTGGATTTTTTAAAATAGATCTTCTATTTTGTTTCATGGTCCTTGCATAAATATTATGCTTTCTTAATTACTGGAGCTTCAGTTTTGGTATCTGGTAGTTTAAGCCCTCCAGGTTTATTCTTTTTTTTTTCACTTTTACTTATTTATTATTTTTTAATTGAAGTATAGTTGATTTACATTGGTGTGCCAGTTCTGCTGTACAGCAGAGGGACTCAGTTCTACACATATATACATTCTTTTTTAAAATATTCTTTTCCATTGTGGTTTAACCCAAGATTTTGAATATAGTTCCCCGTGCTATACGTTAGGACTTTGTTGTTTATCCCAGGTTTATTCTTTTTGAAGATTTTCTTAGCTGTTCTTAGTGTCTAAAGTATACTAATTTTAATCCTTAGTGTACCCTTCAATGATTATTCACATTTGTGTACATCCATAGGCACCATTCATCAAGATAGAGAACATTTCCAGCATCCAAAAAGGTCTCCTTGTGCCTCTACCAGTCACACCCCCCTCAAGATAATCACTATTCTGACTTTTGTCAGCATTGATTACTTTTGTCTGGTTTTGGAATTCATATAAATTAAAACATAAATATGTATTCCTTTGAATATGGCTTTTTTTCACTCAGCCAAATGTCTGTGAGAGTCACCTATGTTGTTGTATTTCAGTAGTTCATTCTTTTTTATTGCTCTTTAGTATTCCATTATGTCAATGTACTGTAATTTATTCATTTCTTGTTAATGAGGATGATTTTTAGTCTTGGCTTATTATGAATATTCTTATAAATATCTTTTGGTAAACATTTATACTAGTTCTCTTGGAGTGGAATTTCTGAGTCATAGAATAGGTGTATACTTAGCTTTTGTTGATACTGCTGAACAGTTCCCTAAAAATAATTGTACAATTCCTTTTGAGTACTGAACATTGTATGTGAAAAATTATAGAAGTAATTGGAGGCATAACATCATGCTGTCGTTCTCCAGGTAGACTTTATGTTTGACTTTTATTTCCCTTCTGTAGGCTGCTAGTGATACTCAGAATCCTCAATCATGTCAATCTAATGTCAGAGATTAAGATGATTTGACGCTGGGTTTCAATCCGTGTACAACACCAGGGTATTTCCAGTTCATCCTTATTCCTATGATGTTGTCTTTTAGAGGCTCTATCCAAACTGTGGAGAATTTATGAAGACCTGTCCTTCTTGGTATAGCCCCTGTAGTGATATTTTGCTTCTAGGTCTGTGAGACCATCAAAATCTCAGCAGCTAAGTTTATCCATCCTTCATTTGCCATTTCTGGAATTAGCAGATGCCCTGGGGGAGAAAGCAGCTCCAATGTTTGGCCCATCTCCCTGGCTTTTCTTCTCCTAGAACTTGGCCCTGTAATTCTTCACTGCCGTATTATCTTCTCTGTGCCTTCAAGTGGATTTTAAAAAATAACTTGACCTGATTTTCTTAGTCTTCCTATTAAGATGATTGGTCTGCTTTATGTAAATTGCCATTATTCTGAGGCAGAAATCTGTTCCCCCTTAATATCCTTTCTACCCTCAACCTGTCTCTGTACTCTCCCATTTGTCCCCCCCCATTATATCTGTTTAATTTTTCTAAGTATCTGTATTTGGGCTAGTAGTGCATAGTTAATTATTACAGCTTTATATAATCCATGTTCTTTTCATTTAATAAACACACACTTATATTCCTACATGTTTATTTTTCTAGATGAAATCATTTTTAAAATCATTTTTTAAATCATTTTTAAAATCATTTTTTAAGGTCTAAGATAAACCTCTTTGAATTTTAATTTTATTTTGGGAGAATTGGCATTTTTACATTATTCATTCTTCCCATGTAGATAGGTGATGTATACTGATTTACTAAAGTTATGCTTTCTTTCAACATATTACCAAGGTTTTGGGGTATGTGTGTGAGTGTGTGTGTGTGTGTGTGTGTGTGTGTGTGTGTGTGTGTCTGTGTATACGTATACTTGCCATACAGTTCTTATTATGTTTATTTCTAGCTGTTATATATTTTGTGGCTTTAGAGAATAAGGTTCTTCACCTAATTTTCCTTTTCTCCCTTTGTTTATGGTTGATACACAAGAAAGTGATAAAAATATTTATTGTGTATCCAGTCATTTTGCTGAACCTTCATATTGAAGACTGCTAATGTCTTTTCAGTGTATTTCAAATATTTATCCATGATTAGTTTAAATATTAAAAAATATTGTTAATTTGTCTTTCAGTCAGAGCATGTAGCCTATAATATTACTGCTTCTTGGAATTTATTGACGTTTTCCCTGAGCATCTGGGATAGGAATCAAATATAATCATGACATGGTTGCTTAGAAAGGTATATCCTTTTTGTGTTGGTAAAAACATTTGAAACTTTCTATATCTTACTTTAACTTATTTATTTCATTATGTCAGATATTACATCAAAGCTGACATACCGGAGATTCTTAATAAATGTCCATTCCCGGGTCAGTGCTACAACTTGCCTTCCTGGCTTTTTATACTAGGTTAATTTGGTATTGCTGATGGGCTTTCATAACCTTCAGATTGATGCTAACACAAGTTATTTCTCAGTGCTACCTTTCAGTCCTTTACTTCTTGGAGAACTTCCTTTTTAATTTATCTTGTAGATATTTTAAACATATTCATTTCTCTCATTAGATGTCTCTGTTTAAACTCCAGCCTTCTTAAGATGAACAGATGACTGCTTCCTACTTCACTGACTAAAACTGAGGCCATGTTAGTGAATCACTTCAGTTTATTCCTCCCTTGTCCTAAAAGTCATCTACATTGTTTCTCATTCTTATCCCCTTTCTCCTGGTCCTGGAGGATGAGGTTTCTGCCTTCTGCTCAAGATTATTCTACTTGTCCCTCTTATTCATCTCCTCGTGCCATCTCTAGTATCTTGATCATTAGATTTTTTTTCCCTCTGTGTTTGCAATGTCTCTCTTGCTGACCCTCACACTGTATAAATATGTTGTATGTTTACATCTTTAAAAGATATTTCCTGTCTTCATCCTTACCCTCATTTAGCTACTATCCTATATCTTTATTCTACTCCTCATTCAAAATATAACTTCCTTACCTCACTGTATATTTTGTAAATTACTGCTTTCTAGTTCTAGTAGAATTGTTAATGAAAACAGTGCAGGCTGAGCTCAGATCTCAGTTCAGGAATTTATGTTTGGTAACCTTAACCGTTAGTCTCTATTTCTTATCTGTAAAATGGAAATAATGGCTTGCTTGTTAGGGTTGTTTTAGGGATTTGTTTGAAGCTCATAGGAATACCATTTAGAGAACATCTTCTGACACACAGAAGATGTTCTCTAAATGGTAGTAAATACTATTATTTTGACTACCCATATCCTTTTTTAAAAAATGTAGTTTTCTACTTTGTAATAACGTTTTTCAAATAGTTGAGATTACAGAATAAGTGACATCAGAAAAAATATAGTGTTAGTATGTTTATCCTGTTTGTTTAATTTGTTTGATTTCTAATAAAATTTTATGTTTAGATATTTTCTAAAGGATAGGGTTTTACTTTGTGGTCAGATATTATAATTATTGTAAGTGCAATAGACCAGGTTTCTTAAATGCCAGTCTCTTATTTCAGTATCATCTTTAGCATTAGTTCTTTTCTGTTCTTCCATTTATTGATAATAGGATGAGAAACAGCATGATGTATTCATGGAATATGCTGTGTGATTCAAGGGGTGATAGAAAAGTCTTCCAAAACAAAAGTTGCTTATCCACTGGCTTATGATAAAATTTGTTTTTTTAAACTTTTTGATTGCCTGCGCAGATTCAGTCACTGTGAGAGAATATAGGGGATTCAGAAGTGAATAAAATATAGGCCGTTTGTTCAAATGAGTATCCATCTTAATAAAATAAGGATCAGACATGTAAATAAATAATCAGAATCCTTGTATATGTGCACTGGATTTGAGGAGGTCAGAGAACTGTTGGATACAACATTCACATGGGTGGATGTTGTTCAAAATTATGGCAAGTCTTAGGTTTGAGAGGAAGATAAGCCTGTTTTATCTTCGGTGAAAAAGTGGTTGGGACCTTGAAGTTAAGAGATTGTAGTGAGAAGGAGGATGAGCAGTTGACAACATCAAATGCCATGAGACTAAAAGGAGAGGATTAACTTCTTGTTAAGAGCCTAGTGCTTCTACTATCCTCTTTTTAAAACTTTCATTGTTGTTTTTTAAAGAAAAATTAATATATGTTCAGTTTACAAATTATAGGAAATATGGAGGAATTCTGACAATTTTAAACTGATTTTATTTAGATAACTAGATACCATTTGAAGGAGGAATGTGAAGTTGAACATGTAGAATGTGTGTCTCTTAGTTTAGAATTTCTGATGGAAAAGGCAGAAGAGAACTTTAACAAAAAACAGCATAATGGGAGCTCTCACGGTGATGCTATTAGAGCACACGCACACAACTTTCTCTAATCAAAAACATTAAAAAAACATTTTTAGAGAAAATTTTATAAATATACAAAAGTGGACACTAAAAGAGAATAATGAACCCCCTCGTACTCATCACTCAGCTCAATAATTATCAACTCATGGCTAATGTTTTAACTGTATCTCTCTACTTCATCACCCTTTTCCAGATTATTTTGAAGAACTCTCAGACATAATATGCTTTTATCTATTAGATATCAATATCTAAAATATAGAAACAGTACCATACCATACCTAAAAATGAACAATTTTTTAATATTAAATATCAATTCAGTTCACATTTCCTCAACTATCTTATAACTTAAAAAATAAGTCTTTTGTTTGAATTGGGATAAAGGTAAGGTCCATACATTATGATTGGTTGATGTCTCTCAAGCATGTATATTCCTCTGTTAATTTTTTTCTTTTGTGTAGCAGTTTTTAATATCTTTAATTCATTATTTTTCTAGGTATTTCACACTTTTAAACAAGATTATAATGTCATTTCTAACTGTTGCTGATATATAAAAAAATATATTATTTGACATATTTACCTTGTTTCCAGCAACCTCACTATATGTATTGATTTAAAAAATGTCTTTAGATTCCTTTGGACTTTTTATGTACACAATCACATTGTAAATGATAGAATTATAGTTTCTCTTTTGTTATAGTTATATCTTTTATTTCTTTTTATTGCTCTGTTATGCTTTCAGTGGTTTAGAACTCCAATAAAATGTTGAAGTGAATGATAGTAGTGATAGCAGTGAATGAAGTGAATGTCTCATTTCTGATCTCAGAGAGACAGCTTCAACATTTCATCACTTGGTATGATGTTTGTTTTAGGTTTTTGGTAGATAGCCTTTATTAGATTATAAAACTTCTTTTCTATTTCTAGTTTGCTAAGATTTTTATTTGAAAACGAATGATTATTAACTTTTATGAAATACTTCTTTATTCTGTTCAGGTGGTGAATTATGTTGCTTTAGTTTTGAATATTAAACCATATTAATATATTGATGGATTTGATTAGATAATGTTTTATATAGGATTTTTACATTTCTGTTTATGAAACAGATTGCCTGTCATTTTCCTTTCTTGTAAGGTTCTTGTCAGGTTTTAGTATCAAGGTTTTGCTGGATTTATAAAGTTGAGAAGTGTTCCTTCTTTTACTGGTCTGCAAAAGAGTATGCATGTAATCAGCATTATTTTCTTCCTTAAAAGTTTGAAAATTCACCAATGAAGTCATCTTAGTGTTTCCTTTGTTGTAAGGTTTTAAATAATGGATTGTGTATGTGTGTGTGCATCTACACATATATCTGTATATACACACATATGTACACAGCTATTCAGTTTTTTCTATACCTGAATAAGTTTTAAGTTTCCCTTTTGTAGGAACTTGATTTTTTTAATATATCAGATTATTTTGAAGTAAATCTCAGATATCATATATCCTTTCATTTATAGATATGGATATCTAAAATAAAGGAACACCTAAAAATTAAGTTTCTTACTATCATCAAATATCCACTCAGTTCACATTTCCCCAATTGTTCTATAATTGTTTAATCATATTTTGTTTGACAGTGATTCAGATAAGACACATTCAATACATTTGTAGCATGAAATTATTCGTAATGCCTTAGGATTTTAAAATATCTCTATGTCTTTCTTTTCATTCCTGATATTAGTAATTTGTGTCTTTTCTCTTGACCAGTCTTGCCAGGCATTTATCAACTGGTGAATTGAACCTTTTATTATTTTGATGCTTTTGCTTTAATGATGACTTTATCTTTTATAGTATAGCCAAAGCAGCTTTCTTTTAGTTGTCACATGTTATATATTTGTCTAAATTTTTGTTTTCTGTTTTTCTGTATTCTTAACATTTTGCATGTATCTTATGAGTGGTACTTGGAGAGAATTTTTTGTTTTGTTTTGTTCTAATCTAATCTATCTTTTAATTGGACCATTTAGAGTATTTCTAAAAATGCATGATATAATTATAGGGATTAGTGGTTATCAGGGATTAGGGATGGGTTGGGGAGGGAGGTGGATGTGGTTGCAAAAGCGCAACATAAGAGATCATGTGGTGGTGGAGCTATTCTGTATCCTGGCTGTGGTGGTGAATACACAAACCTACACTCCTGATAAAATCACAGCAAGGTCCTTTTTGACCCACCTCCTAGAGAAATGGAAATAAAAACAAAAGTAAACAAATGGGACCTAATGAAACTTAAAAGCTTTTGCGCAGCAAAGGAAACCATAAAGAAGACCAAAAGACAACCCTCAGAATGGGAGAAAATATTTGCAAATGAAGCAACTGACAAAGGATTAATCTCCAAAATTTATAAGCAGCTCATGCAGCTTAATAACAAAAAAACAAACAACCCAATCCAAAAATGGGCAGAAGACCTAAATAGACATTTCTCCAAAGAAGATATACAGAGTGCCAACAAACACATGAAAGAATGCTCAACATCACTAATCATTAGAGAAATGCAAATCAAAACTACAATGAGATATCATCTCACACCAGTCAGAATGGCCATCATCAAAAAATCTAGAAACAATAAATGCTGGAGAGGGTGTGGAGAAAAGGGAACCCTCTTACACTGTTGGTGGGAATGTAAATTGATACTGCCACTGTGGAGAACAGTATGGAGGTTCCTTAAAAAGCTACAAATAGAACTACCATATGACCCAGCAATCCCACTACTGGGCATATACCCTGAGAAAACCATAATTCAAAAAGAGTCATGTACCAAAATGTTCATTGCAGCTCTATTTACAATAGCCCGGAGACGGAAACAACCTAAGTGTCCATCATCGGATGAATGGATAAAGAAGATGTGGCACATATATACAATGGAATATTACTCAGCCATAAAAAGAGACGAAATTGAGCTATTTGTAATGAGGTGGATAGACCTAGAGTCTGTCATACAGAGTGAAGTAAGTCAGAAAGAGAGAGACAAATACCGTATGCTAACACATATATATGGAATTAAAAAAAAAAATGACATGAAAAACCTAGGGGTGAAACAGGAATAAAGACACAGACTTACTAGAGAATGGACTTGAGGCTATGGGGAGGGGGAAGGGTAAACGGTGACAAAGCGATAAAGAGGCATGGACATATATACACTACCAAACGTAAGGTAGATAGCTAGTGGGAAGCAGCCGCATAGCACAGGGAGATCAGCTCGGTGCTTTGTGACCGCCTGGAGGGGTGGGATAGGGAGGGTGGGAGGGAGGGAGACGCAAGCGGGAAGAGATATGGGAATATATGTATATATATAACTGATTCATTTTGTTGTGAAGCTGAAACTAACATACCATTGTAAAGCAATTATACTCCAATAAAGATGTTAAAAAAAAAAAAGTGTATAGAACTAAATATAGACATACACATTCACATACAAATGAGTACAATTAAAACTTTTAATCAGGATAAAATAAGTAGATTGTATCAGTGTCACAGTGATTGTGATATATTTTATTATAGTTTTGCAAGGTGTTACCACTGAGGGAAGCTGGATAAAGGGTATATGAGATCTCTGTATTCTGACAATTTGTTGTGAATCCTCATTATCTAAAAACATTAAATTAAAAAAATGTTTTTACTGATATATTTTGGTGTAAATCTACCATATTGATATCTACTTTTTATTTGTTTGGATTGTTGAATATTAGTGCTTTTCTTTTTCTACTTTTCTTTTGTTTAATAGTTTTTAAAAAATATTTATTTATTTGGCTGCGCCAGGTCTTAGTTGTGGCACTCGTGAGCCTTAGTTGCAGCCTGTGGGATCTTTAGTTGTGGCATGCAAACTCTTAGTTGCAGCATGTGGGATTTAGTTCCCTGACTAGGGAAAGAACCCGAGCATGGAGTCTTAGCCACTAGACCACCAGGGAAGTCCTCTACTTTTCTTTGAATTAACTATTTTTTGCTTTTTAATTTCTACACTTTTATTAGCTTGAGGGTACATGTTCTTTAACTATTTTGTTTTTTTCGTGGTTAGTATAGAGATTACAGCATGCATGCTTGAGTTTTCAGAGTTGTGTACATATTTTTATTTTAACCTCTTCTAGGACAATGAAGAACCTACAACTACTTAACTTCTAGATTATATGTTATTTTTTGTTATGCATTTTAACTTAGTGTACAATGAGACTACACAGAATATTATTGCTATTATTGTATAGGCATCATTCATTTCACTTTACAACTGTATTTTACCTTTTTGGTTGCTCTTTATTTCCTTTCACTTTTTGAGCTTCTCAGTTTATTATGTCTTTCTGAAGAATGTCCTTTCATAATTCCTTTCTTATAGTCTTTTGATAATAGATATCTTGATTTTTATTTATCTGAAAATGTCTTTACTTTTTTTGAAGTATATTTTTGCTGAATATTGGTATGACTGTCTTCCAGCCCTTAGAAAATACTATTCCATTGTCTTTTTGCTCCCTTAGTTTCTGTTGAGAAATCATCTGTTAATTTTATTGTTACTTCTTTGAAGGTATTTTGTCATTTTCTGCTGGCTTTTTTTTTTTTTATGCGTTACGCGGGCCTCTCATTGTTGTGGCCTCTCCCATTGCGGAGCACAGGCTCCGGACGCGCAGGCTCAGCGGCCATGGCTCACGGGCCTAGCTGCTCTGCGGCATGTGGGATCTTCCCGGACTGGGGCACGAACCCACATCCCCTGCATCGGCAGGCGGACTCTCAACCACTGCGCCACCAGGGAAGCCCTGCTGGCTTCTTTTAACATATTCTCTTGGCTTCTTTTAACATATTCTCTTACGTCTTTGTTTTCCTGTAGTTTTACTTTGATGTGCCCAACTCTGTGTGTGTGTGTGTTTTAAAAATTTGTTCTGCTTAGTGTTTGTATCTTGGTATCTTTCTTCAGATAAACTCTGAGATATTAACTTTTCAAATATTTCTTTTGCCCTTTTCTCTTCTCTCTTTTTACAAAACCAGTTGCACATTGTTAGATCCTCTTACTCTATCCTTTTTTTTTTCCTTTTTTTTTGTTACTCCAACCTTTGGGCTTTCTGTGCCTCTCTCAAGATATTTATTTTTGTCTTCCAATTCCATAATTCTCTCTTGGGTCATTTGTAATCTGCTGGTAAATCCGTTCGTTGTGGTTAATTTTTGGTTATTTTTTAGCTGAAAAATTTCCACTTGGTTCTTTGTAACAGTTTCTAGTTCTCTGCTGACATTCTCAATCTTATATTTTATTTTCTTGAGCATATTAAGCATATTTTAAGTTGCAGTCTGATAACTAATTTTTCTGGATCTCTTGTTGATCTGTTTTTCTTTGTTTTTGTTTCTGTTTTGGCGATACGCGGGCCTCTCACTGTTGTGGCCTCTCCCATTACGGAGCACAGGCTCCGGATGCGCAGGCTCAGCGCCCATGGCTCACGGGCCCAGCCGCTCCGTGGCATGTAGGATCTTCCCGGACTGGGGCACGAACCTGTGTCCCCTGCATCGGCAGACGGACTCGCAACCACTGCGCCACCAGGGAAGCCCTGTTGATCTGTTTTTATTTCCTGTGTTTCTCTTGTGTTTTGATCCCAATGGTCTTTTTTTCCTATATACCTGGTCGATTTTCATTAAATGTCAGATTTTGTATGTAAGAATTTTAGAAATAATTTGAAACCTTAGATGAAAATATTTTCCTTCAGACAAGATTTATGATTGTTTCTAGTGGGCACTAGCAATTCTGGATCAACTTAATTTAGACAGGATTTGGGATGATTCAGATTTAAGCCTAAGTTCTTAGTTTGCTGTCTTAGTCCATTTGGGCTGGTATAACAAAATACCATAGACTGGGTGGCTTATAATAATAGAAGTTTATTTCTCATACTTCTGAAGGCTGGGAAATCCCAGATCAAGGAGCCAGCAGATTCGGTGTCTGGTGAGGGTCCCCTTTCTGTTCATAGAATGCCATTGTCTCTCTGTGTTCTCACGTGGCAGAAAGGGCAAGGAAGTTATCTGGGGTCTTTTGGGCACCAGTGGCACTAATGGGCACTAATCTCTTCAATGAAGGCTTTGCCCTAATAACCGCCGAAAAGCCCTAACTCTAAATATCACATTGGGGGTTATGATTTCAACATATGAATTTTGAGGGGATACAGATATTCAGTATATAGCATTGGTTATCTATTTTTAGTTTACTCTCTTTTTTAAACTTTTTTAAATTAGAGTATAGTTGCTTTACAATATTGTGTTAGTTTATACTATACAGCAAAGTGGATCAGCTATATGTACACATATTTCCCCTCTCTTTTGGATTTCCTTTTCATTTAGGTCACCATAGAGCACTGAGTAGAGTTCCCTGTGCGATACAGTAGGTTCATATTAGTTATCTATTTTATACATAGTGTCAATAGTGTATATATGTCAATCCCAATCTCCCAATTCATCCCACATCCCCCTTTCTCCCTTGGTATCCATATGTTTGTTCTCTACGTCTGTGTCTCTATTTCTGCTTTGTAAATAAGGTTGTCTATACCAATTTTTTCAGATTCCACATATATGCATTAATATATGATATTTGTTTTTCTCTTTCTGGCTTACTTCACTCTGTATGACAGTCTCTAGGTCCATCCATGTCTCTACAAATGACCCAATTTCATTCCTTTTTATGGCTAATATTCCATTGTATATATGTACCACATCTTCTTTATCCATTCCTCTGTCACTCGATATTTAGGTTGCTTCCATGTCCTGGCTATTGTAAATAGTGCTGTAATGAACATTAGGGTGCATGTGTCTTTTTGAATTGGTTTACCTTTTCAAGATTCAGTCCTATAGCCTAGCCATTTTATCAGGCCATTTTCTCTTACCTGCAGACCTCCCTTCTCATCTCTTCCCAAGGTCATGATACTCCAGTTTTTGTATGAGCTTATCAAAAGCTGTACTCAGCTTCTTAGCCTCTTAGCTACCTCTGTCAGAACTGTCAGATACCCAAAAGGAAAAGTAACCTCAAATACCAGGCTTATCTCTCTGTGTTTACTTCTGTTTTTTAAAATAATACAGATAATTTTTTAAAAATTTTATATATATATTTTTGGCTGGGTTTGATCTTCGTTGCTGCGTGTGGGCTTCCTCTAGTTGTGGCGAGCGGGGGCTGCTCTTCATTGCGGTGCACGGGCTTCTTATTGCAGTGGCTTCTCTTGTTGCGGAGCATGGGCTCTGGGCACACGGGCTTCAGTAGTTGCAGCACACATGCTCAGTAGTTGTGGCATGTGGGCCCTACAGTGCGTGGGCTTCAGTAGTTGCAGTACGTGGACTCAGTAGTTGTGGCTCATGGGCTTAGTTGCCCCGTGGCATGTGGGATCTTCCCAGACCAGGGATCGAACCCTTGTCCCCTGCATTGGCAGGCAGATTCTTAACCACTGAGTCACCAGGGAAGTCCTGTGTTTACTTCATATACTGAGTTTCAGACTTGTAATTTTTTTACTACCTTGTTAGGTTTCTCCTGCCTTCAAGCAGATTTTTTAGTTATCTACCTTTTCAAGTCGATTTTAGCAGGAGGTTTGTTTTTGAACCTTCTAATCTCTCAGATTACCCTGCTATGTTCCATTTACAGCCTTCATACATCCTGTTCCTCCTGCTTGAAAACCTCTAGTTTCCCACGCCACTAACTCCTAGTTTACACCTATTCATGCTATGGGTCAAGTCCTGAAGAGCTCCTCCTCAGCCTTCACTGACTCCCTGACAAGATTATCTTGTTATACTTTCTTATAGCACTACCTGAATGCCTTTATTGTACTTGTAGTTTATAATTATATATTTATTTGTGTCTTTATTTCATTTAATATTTGCCTTTTCAACACAATGTCAGGTGCTTGAGGAATAGGACTGTTATCAGTTTTTTTTCTTATTACAGACCCGAATGATAAGCTACAAGGAATATTTAATATTTCCTCAAAAACTGGACGTATAAGTATTCGGTTAAATGACTGAGATTTCCCTTGGATGAAAATAGCAGAATTTAAAGAAAGAGAAAGATTATATTCATGGGTTCTTAGAAGGTAGAAAGGGCATAATTTATATTTTATTTTTATTTAAAAATTTTATCATAAAGTACTTCAGACATATTAAAAGTGTGAGTTTTGTAATATACCTAGCTGTACTCACCACTCTGCTTAAGAAATAGACATAATTTATTTTTATATAAAAATATACAGAGAGCCCAGAAATATATCTCTATAAATATAGTCAACTGATCTTTGACAAAGGAGCAAAGGCAATACAATAGAACAAAGATAGTTTCTTCAGTAAATGGTGCTAGAATAATTAGACATCCACATGCAAAAAACAAAAAAAAAGTGAATCCAGATACAGACCATACACCCTTCACAAAAATTAACTCTAAATGGATCATAGACCTAACTGGAAAATGCAAAACTGTAAAACTCCTAGAAGATAGCATAGGAGAAAACCTAGATGATCTTGGGTATGGTGATGCCTTTTTCGATACAACACCAAAGACACCATAGTGTCGTCTTTGAAAGAAACTGTGAAAAAAATAATTGATAAGCTGGATTGCAGTTAAGTTAAAAACTTTTGTTCTGTGAAAGACAAAATCAAGAGAATTAGAAGACCAGCCACAGGTTGGAAAAAAAGTATTTGCAAAATCACATCTGATAAAGGACTATTATCTAAAATATGAAAAGAACTCTTAAAATTCAACCATAAGAAAACAAACAGCCCTTTTAAAAAACGGGCTAAAGACCTTAACAGACACCTCACCAAAGAAGATATACAGATGGCAAATAAGCACACGAAAAGATACTTCACATCATGTGTCTCTAGGGAAACGCAAATTAAAACGAGATACCTGTACATTCCTAGAATTGCCACAGTCTGGAGCAGTGACAGAATCAAATGCTGGTGAGGATGCAGAGCAACAGGAACTCTCACTTATTGCTGGCAGGAATGCGAAATGGCACAGCCGCCTTGGAAGGCAGTTTGGCGGTTTCTTCCAAAACTGAACATACTCTTTCCATATGATCCAGCAATACTGCTCTTTGGTATTTATGCAAAGAGTTGAAAATTTATGTCTACACAAAAACCTGCACGTGGATGTTTATAGCAGCTCTGTTCATAATTGCCAAAACTTGGAAGCAACCAATGTCTTTCAGTAGGTAAATGGATAAATAAACTGTGGAATAACCAGACAATGGAATATTATTCAGCACCTAAAAGAAATGAGCTATCAAGCCATAAAAACACATGGAGGAACCTTAAATGCATATTACTGAGTGAAAGAAGCCAATCTGAAAGGGCTATATATACTGTATGATTTCAAGTATATGACATTCTGGAGAAGGCAAAACTCTGGAGACAATAAAAAGACAGTGATTGTGGTGGGCGGAGGGTGGGTTGTGGGGAGGAGAGAGATAAATAACCAGAGAACAGAGGAGCAGGGCAGTGAAAATACTTTGTATGATATTATAAAGATGGATAATGTCATTATACATTCGTCTAAACCCACAGAATGTCCATCACCAAGAGTGAACCCTAAGGTAAACTGTGGACTTTGGGTGATTACGATGTGTCAGTGTAAGTTCATCCTTGGTAAAAAATGTACCATTCCTGTGAATGATGTTGATAGTGGGGAGGCTATGCATGTTTTGGGGGGCAGGGTATATAGGGGAAATCTCCGTACCTCTCTCTCAATTTTGTTGTCAACGTAAATAAAACTGCTCTAAAAAAATAAAGTCTTAAAAAAATCAGAAAAAAACCTAGAAAGATTAATTTCTACCAGAGATTAATAAATCCACAAGATGCATAGCAACCAGAAAATATACACAGTATATACTGAGATGTAAGCATATATGTAGTCTACTGAGCAATTACTTTGGCTTTTAGGTACTTCTGTGGTAAAGCAATTAGTTATTGTTTATTATAAATTTGTTTATTTAAGGAAATTTTTCTTTAAACTTTCAGATGATACAGCATTGTTTGAGTTGATTCAGCTAGTTCCGCCAGGTACTGTATTGTGTTTTGATAAGGTAATTGACATGTGAACTCATTTCAATGAAATGCTTTTTAAAAAATCTCATCTTTTCCCCTTCTTCCCAAAGTAAGAGCAATGCTGAGTCTCTAGCATTGGTCTACTATGTGTAAAATGTCAGTAGGCCAAAATAATATATACAGAAAGATTGACATAAATTATATTTGAACACATTGTTCTAAAATTGAATAGTCATAATTTAAAGTGGGAAATAACCCGATATGATCCTAGCATATTTTGTGACATTCATAAAAATTAACTTCTTTAAGTTTTTGTGATTTTTCTAAACCAATATGCTTTTGCTGATAAAGTAGTTCATTATCTTTGTTTTTGTGTATTGAGTGTTATTGGGAATATAGGGGAATTAAAACTGTACCTACTTAATAAACAGTACAGATCCCTGCAGTAGGTAGAGTTAAAACCTGAAGGATAGTTTTATTTTTATTTCTATGATTATAGAAGACTCTATCTTAAATCCTTATTTTATGTGAGAAACAGAGAACTATATTTTATTGAAAGCTAGTAGTCTAAACTTTTTGAATATCACATATATACCTAATCCAGGTAACCACAAATTCTATAAAATGTCTATATTTTTTTCAATATGTAACCTAATATCTCATAATGGCAGGTAGAAAAGAATGGAAGATAGAAAAAAAAAATTCTGGGGATGGTAATTAAGTTTTATATGTATAAATGTTATGTCAGTTTGATACGTTTAAAAGGATTTTCTTTTCTAGGAACTCATATGTACTTAAAAAGTTTACATGAATATCCCCTTTCTACGAAAGGGGGAGGGAGAATTAGTAGTATGTATGACATTTCTGAATAAGGAAATGTGTTAATTCGTTTAACATAACTTTATTTTAATTTCCCTTTCATAGAAAAAAATTAAGTCCATGACCCTGAAGCAAGTATTTCATTAAGGCATCAGGCATTATATATTCGTACTTGATGATATTGTTTCTAAATAGCATATTTTGTTATAATTTGAATCATAGGATATCTTTCTTGTAGTGGGTGAAACACTGTCTACATATGATGAGAATACACGAGATTTCATGTTCCCGGGTCCAAATCAGATTTCTGGACACCATGACTCAAACCGCCAGGCTACCATGAGGAAGATTTCTGGCCTTCACGTAAGTGCTTACTATTTTCTGAATCAAATCGTGATGCAGGATCATTGTCAAAAACCAACATATAGCCCTCAATATCTGAAATGTGAAGACCTAATTCAAAGTTTAATTTATTTTAAAACATAATTGCTTTATGAAATTATGATGTTATTTTAAACATACTGAAATCTAAATGAAAATACTTTACCAAAATGCACGCATCTTCCTTCCAAAATTAACAAGCATTATTTTGCCTTATATTCTTCAGATTTCTCTCCTCTTCTTCTCCCCCTTTCCTCCCCTCCCCACTGTCCCTATGTCTTTCTCTCTCTTCTCTTTATTTTTCTCCCAAAAGAATGGCCAATAAATATTTGAAAACGTGCACAATCCCATTAGCATTTAGGAAAATTCAAATTAAAACAATCATATGATTTCATTTTTATAGCCATAAGAGTGGTAAAATTTAATAAATCTGACAAACGTCAAAAGCATGGAAAAATGGAAGCTTGTATATGTTGCTATGTCATGTAAATCGGAACAACCACAATTCAGGATTATCTAGTGAAGGCCAAGATTCTCATAGCCTGTGACCTTCTAGGTATATAGCTTTAAGATGTATTCTGTCTGGCATACTAAGAGCCTTCTTAGGAATGTTCGTTTGTAGCATTGTTCATAATAATGAAAAATGGAAATAATTGAAATGTCCATTAGTAGGAGTTTGGATAGAATAATTATTACATGTTCATGTAATGGAAATACGTATTCATACCCCTAAAAGTGAAAGCGGCATTAAGTGATAGCCAACTCTCATCTTTTCCTGCAATTTCTTCAGTTTTATTGGATAATTAATAATATTTTTATTCCTATTATTAAAATATTTATTAAAATAAATAAATATATTTTTATTCCTATTATTAATTATTTTTATTCCTATTATTAATAATTTTTTATTCCTAAATAAATAAATAATATTTTTATTCCTATTATTAAAATATTTATTAAAATAAATAAATATATTTATTTATTTTACAAATAAAAATAATATTTTTATTCTAGGCAGAAAACGCCTTCTGCCTAGAGAGACTGAGTGAAGCCCCTGCTGTTTCAAAGAAGAAAAAAGTAAAAGTTGTCTAGGTTGAAATTATTTGGACAAATATTTTTCACTAACTTTAGGAGATATTAGAGCAGTAAGGAAATTGGAGTGCTACATGAGCCAATATGGTGAATTAAGTAACTTCTCCTGTATTTCCTGTAGGAAATAGCAAATTTCAGCTTGCTGAAAGTATAAAAGTTGACTAGCAAATCTATTAAAATATACCTCCTTTGGGATATTTTCAGTGTCCATTAGCCCAAAAAGTCTTCCAAGAATGTTTCAGGGACTTTCTAGAAGCCTGCAATGAAAAAAATTCTGATTTTAAAATTAAAAGTTTTTTAAAAGTAATTTAAAATGCTGTATTATACCAAATTGGCAATATAAACATAAGAATATGGACCATTAACAGGTAGTTTTCCTTATTGAATTTGAGTTACTTTCACATATATCAAAAAGTTTGGATTACTAAGGCAAAAAGTCTATATATGTTCTTAAAAGATAAATTGGGGCATATTAAAAATTTTGAGTTTATTTGAGCAAAAATTGATTTGATTCAAGCAGCATCCAATCTAGCAGATAGAAAGAAGCTCCAAAGAGCTGTGCAAAATGAAAGATTTTTATATCCAGAAGGGAGCAGGAACAAGGACATTATACTAGGCCAAAAAGTGTGTTGATTATTGCAAGGTTCCTTTCATTTAGGGGATGGCAGAGGGTCTAATCAGATGGATTACCTAGTGAGTGCTAATCAGGCGATTCCTGATTGACTGGTTTAAAATTCCATTTCTGGGAGAGCCGAAACTGTAATTAATTTAAATCTGTTTGGTGACACGGGGCTTAGCGTAAGCAACTCAATTTGGGGCCTGTTGTTTTTAACAATATAAAAAGTGAGACTTCTGGTGATGATGGTGTGAAGGGTCTGTCAATTACTCTCCACACAAGTATAAAACTGGACAAAATTGTCACAAGCCGCAGTTTTAGGGCACTGGAAACTGATCGGCAGTTAAGACAATTAAGACAAATTAAGAAGTATCCGTGCTTGAATAGCTGCTAAAATTTTGGGTAAAAATGGCAGAAGTATGTGGTCATCTTGCCTAGGACAGCTCTCATACCCTGCATAGCCAGTGAGAATTGTAGCTTCACTAAGCCTGGGGCAAGTTGCAAAAATTAGTAGCTTTGCTACCAGAGAGGTCAGAATCAATTTTGGGCAGTGATACTGTGATTTGTAATAAGAAACATACATTTGGTCTTCTTGCCCCATTCTTGGCACAGAGCTCATAAAACCTTTGGAATTTCCTGGGTTTAAGAGCTATAAAGGTGTCTTTTCTTATGTTAATGAGGAGACTTTTGGAAAGCTCCTTGGGAACCTAAGGATGGGGGCTTGATGCCAGGGGAACCAACCAGGTGATTAGAGGGTTGGAACTTTCAGCCCCACCCCTGAGAAATAGAGGGGCTGGAGATTGAGTTCAGTCACCAATGGCCAGTGATTTAATGTCACGCCTGTGTAATGAAGCGGGTATAAAACCCAAAGGATGGGGTTTGGAGAGCTTCCATGTTGGTGAACACGTGGAGGTACTGGGAGAGTGGCTCACCTGGTGAGGGCACAGAAACTTCTCCCTGTTTCCCACATATCTCACCCTAGACATCTCTTCCAACTGGATGTCATCATATCCTTTTATATAAACTGGTAAACTAAGTAAACTGTCTCCTGAGTTCTTTGAGCAGCTGTGGCAAATTGATTGAACCCAAGGAAGGGGTCATGGGAACCTCTTATTTGTAGCCTGTGGGTGACAACCTGGACTTGTGATGAGCATCTGAAGTCAGATAGGAGCAGTCTTGTGGAACTGAGCCCTTGACCTGTGGGATCTGACACTTTCTCCAGGTAGTGTCAGAGCTGAGTTAAATTTCAGGACACCCAAATGGTGTCGCAGAGACTTTTCTTGGTGGTGTTGGAAAACCCACACATTGGAATTGGTGTCACAATCATAGGGGCAAATATTGTGTCTTTGCCAGCTAAATGTGGTGGGTTCAGTTAGAAGCACATGAGAAAAACCCACAGCTTTGCTAGGCCGATTGCAGTTCCAATCAGAGTGAGCAGCACACCTGCCAGAAAGTTGACAGGAGGCCCTGGAAGTAAGGGAGCAATAAAAGGGCTGAGATGAGCTTTCCACTCATTCCTGGCTGACTGAAACTATGCACGTTCAGGGGAGACAGTGTGAGTCCAGCAAAAAGTGAAAGCCAAGGGAGACTAGAGACCTGCTGTTCCTTTGAGTGCATTCCCCAACCCACACACAGATAATCAACAAAGAGTGGAACCCTTACAGGTTCATTGGATGACCACTAAGCTATGCATACTCAGATGAGACCACTAGAACGAATACAAGAATAAAAAGACATGGCATATATATAAATTGAACAACAAAATAGCAGTTGTAAATTCAATCATATCAGTTATTGTATTTAGATGTGAGTGGAGAACACACTCCAATCAGTAGTTTGCTGTCCTGGCAGGCAACAGTGCACCTTTCCTCAGAATTCTGATGATTCTGCATAGGCATCTGAGTCTTAGGCTGACTGCCTGAACCCATCACTGTGGCAAGGATTCAAGTCACATCTGGGGTTAAATCCTGGCACTATCACAGGCTACTACTATCACTATACCATGGAGATAACGTTGTTTGGTGGATTAATAGAAACTTGTAAATGGTTATTTTAGTACCTGGTACATAGAGAATGATCAGTAAATGTTAGTGATACAATGGTGGCCATGGAGATCATGACAAGATGCTGTTGTTGGTGGCAGTGATATTAATCAGAATCTGTGACTTTCTCATCGTTGATCTTACCTCTTAGCACATATCTTTGTATGTACTTAAATGACTTGGTTGAATTGAATAAATTACATCTTATTGTAGACTTCATAGAGGAAACTGACATTTCCGATGTGTGATGATTAAATTTATTTTGGTTAGGTTGTGGCTAGATGTTACTCTGAAGGTATTGTGTAGATTTGACTACTATTCACAATCACTTGCCTTTACGTGTAGGAGATTACCCTTGATAATGTAGGTAAGACCTCATCCAATTAATTGAAGACCTGAAGAGCAAAAACTGAAGTTTCCAAAAGAATATGGAATTCTGCCTCAAGACCGTAATATAGAAATCCTGAGTTTCCAGCCTGCTGGCTTGCTTAAATATTTCACACTCAAGACTACAGTATCAACTTTGCCTGAGTTTCCAGCCTGCCAGCTTTCCCTGTGGATTTTGGCCTTGTCACTCTCACAATTGCATGTACCAACTCCTTAAAATAAATATCTCTCTGTGTATATATTCTGTTAGTTCTGTTTCCCTGAAACCCCAATTGATACACATGGGTTTTGAAAGATCTAAAAATAATGGCTAAAACACTGAGTATTTACTATATGACCAGCAATATATTGGGAGGGGTAAAGTGATAAGTTGCAGTCCAGGCTGTGGTACTTACAAAATATGTCCACAAATGATTTGACACTCCTCTCTTCCAAAGGCAGAGTTTCTTAAGTATGGACTCTACTTAGTGACTCTAACAGATACACTGCGGTGAAGTGATAGTTTTAGACTTTTGAGACCAGGTCATTAAATGCACTGTGGCTTCCTCCTTGCTCTCACTCTTATATCACTCACTCCTGGGGAAGCCAACTGCCATGTTTGAGGACACTCAAGCCTCTGGAGAGGGCCGAAGCTGGGACAGCTTTGCTGGGGTGTGTATGAAAGCTTGAAGAGCCTTGAAGAAACTGCCAGATGAGTGTTTGGAAGAAAATGAGGCAAATTTTATTGGAAATTAGGGGAGAAAAGAGCCCTTGTTATGTAATGGTGTAAAGTTTAGCTGGAATGTGGGATATAGAAAAAAATACCTGATGGAATGGGTGGTCTTTGTAAGGAGACTTTCAGACACAGTATTAGAGGGGCTGTCTGGTTTCTTTTTGCTGCTTATAGCAAAATATAAGGGGAGAGAGAAGCAAAAGGAAAGCCTGTTAATAACACAAAAAGGAGTTGGAACTTACTGTTTTTGAGGATTCTCAGCCTTCCCCAATGGCAGATAATGTTGAAATTAAGGAATGACTTATGAGCAAAAATGAATGCTAGGGTATGTTCAGGAAATGTTGGTCTGATGGTGAAACCAAGGGGCTGTGACTGTAAAATCCTTTATTAAAACCTCCAAAAGATCCAAGATGTTGCCTCAGAAAATAATTTAATTAAACGTAGGTTTTATTTTACTTTATTTTTTACATTTAAAAATTGTTTAATTAAAAATATTTTTCATACAATTTTTATAATTGAAGTATAGTTGATTTACAACATTGTGTTAGTTTCAGGTGTACAGCAATGTGATTTAGTTATATATCTACATTTACATATACATATATCTATTTCAGATTCTTTTCCATTATAGGTTATTACAAGATATTGAATATAGTTCCGTGTGATATACAGTAGGTCCTTGTTGTTTATCTATTATATGTATAGTAGTGTGTATCTGCTAATCCCAAACTCCTAATTTGGGAGTTCTGACCAGTGTGAGGTGATACCTCATTGTAGTTTTGATTTGCATTTCTCTAATAATTAGTCATATTGAGCATATTTTCATGTGCCTGATGGCCATCTGTATGTCATCTTTGGATGACATACAGATGGCAGTTTAAGTCTGTTTAGGTCTTCTGCCAGTTTTTTGATGGGGTTGTTTGTTTTTTGATATTGAGCTATATTGAGCTGTATGAGCCCTTGTTGGTCACATTGTTTGCAAATGTTGTATCCCATTCTGTACATTGTCTTTTCATTTGTTTATGGTTTCCTTTGCCATACAAAAGCTTTTAAGTTTAATTGGGTCCCATTTGTTTATTTTTGCCTTTATTTCCATTACTCTAGGAGATGGATCCAAAAAAATAATTGCTGTGATTTATGTAAGAGTGTTCTGCCTATGTTTTTCCTATAGGAGTTTCACAGTATCTGGTCTTACATTTAGGTCTTTAATCCATTTTGAGTTTATTTTTGTACCTGGTGTTAGAGAATGTTATAATTTCATTCTTTTACATGTAGCTGTCCAATTTTCCTAGCACCACTTATTGAAGACACTCTTTTCTCCATTGTATATTTTTGACTCCTTTGTCATAGATTAATTGACCTTGAGTGCATGGGTTTATTTCTGGGCTTTCTATCCTGTTCCATTGATCTATATGTCTGTTTTTATGCCAGTATCATACTGTACTGATTACTGTAGCTTTGTAGTATAGTCAGAAGTCAGAGAGTGTGATTCCTCCAGCTCCATTCTTCTTTCTCAAGATTGTTTTGGTTATTCTGGGTCTTTTGTGTTTCCATACAAATTTTAAAATTACTTGTTATATAGTTCTGTGAAAAATGCCAATGGTAATTTGATAGGGATTGCATCAAATCTGTAGATTGCCTTGGTAGTATGGTCATTTTAACAATATTGATTCTTCCAGTCCAAGAACATGGTATATATTTCCATCTGTTTGTGTTGTCTTCAATTTCTTTCAAGAGTGTTTTATAGTTTTCAGAGTACAGGTCTTTTGCCTCCTTAGGTAAGTTTTATTCCTAGGTGTTTTATTCTTTTTGATGCAATGGTAAATGGGATTGGTTCCTTAATTTCCCTCTCTGATAGTTTGTTGTTCATGTATAGAAATGCGTCAGATTTTTGTATATTAATTTTGTATCCTGCAACTTTACCAGATTTATTGGTGGGCTCTAGTAGTTTTCTGGTGTGTCTTTAAGATTTTCTATGTATAGTATCATGTTATCTGCAAATAGTGAGAGTTTTACTTCTTCCTTCCAATTTTATTTGTTTTTATTTGTTTTTTTTTAATTTTTTTTGTTTGTTTTTCTTCTTTTTTTTTGTTTTGTTTGTTTTTCTTCTTCTTTTATTTGTTTTTCTTCTCTGATTGCTGTGGCTAGGACTTCCAAAACTATGTTGAATAAAAGTGATGAGAATGGGCATCCTTGTCTTATTCCTGATCTTAGGGGGAATGCTTTCAGCATTCCTTTTCACTGTTGAGGATGATGTTAGCTGTGGGTTTGTCATATATGACCTTTATTATGTCGAGGTATGTTCCCTCTATACCCACTTTCTGGCAGAGTTTTTATCATAAAAAGATGTAGAATTTTATCACATTTTTAAAGGTTACTTTCCACTTACAGTTATTACAAAATATTGGGTATATTCCCCATGTTGTATAATACAGCCTTGAGCCTATCTTACACCTAGTAGTTTGTACTTCCCACTTCCCCACCCCTATATTGGCCCTTCCCCCTTTCCATGGTAACCACTAGTTTATTCTCTGTATCTGTGAGTCTGCTTCTTTTTTTGTTACATTTACTAATTTGTTGTATTTTTTTAGATTCCACATATAAGTGAGATCATACAGTATTTGTCTTTCTCTGTCTGACTTACTTCACTTAGCATAATGCCCTACAAGTCCATCCATGTTGCTGCTAATAGCAAAGTTTTGTTCTTTTTTATGGCTGAGTAGTAGTCTATTGTGTGTGTGTGTGTATATATATATATATATATGTGTATACCACATGTTTTTTGTCCATTCATCTGTTGATGGACCCTTAGGTTGCTTCCAAATCTTGGCAGTTGTAAATAATGCTGCTTAAACATATGTTCTTGAAGATGATTGAAGACCAGCAGAAGCCCTGTACAGGTGGGTGTGGCTTTTGTCTAAGGAAGTGAACTCCAATTATGTTCACATGAGAACAAAATACATTTTTAAGAGCATTATATTGGTAGAAACACCACCAGCACGGTCTGAAATTGAGAGAGACCTTACAAAATGAAAAGGCTTTTGGACCCCCAAAATTCTATTGACAGGACCCAGGCTCAGAACACTGTATAGCTCGAAACATTGTCTACCTCTTGTTGCAAGGGAATGATAATTCAAAGGATGGAAGCAAGAGCCCAGAGAGTGGAGCCAAAAACTATGGATAGTTATTTCTGAGCAGAAATAGGACTAAACTTCTAAGTGAGAAACTTCTGACATTTTCCTGGCTGATTTCAGAATTGCTGTGGACCAGTGATTTCTATTTGCCTCTTGTATTCTCTATTTTTGAATAGGAATGTCTATAGTGATTATCCTCTGCCTGCTGCATATGTGTACCTTGAATATATGTGGGGCACATGTTTCTTTAGTTCATAGGTCTTCTAATTGTGAGGAACTGTATCCTAGAAACTGTCTTTAAAGAACCATACCTGAGGGGCTTCCCTGGTGGCACAGTGGTTGAGAGTTCACCTGCCGATGCAGGGGACACCGGTTCGTGTCCCGGTCCGGGAAGACCCCACATGCCGCGGAGCAGCTGGGCCCGTGAGCCATGGCCGCTGAGCCTGCACGTCCGGAGCCTGTGCTCCGCAACGGGAGAGGCCACAGCGGTGAGAGGCCCGCGTATCGCAAAAAAAAAAAAAAAAGAACCATACCTGAGACAGCTGAATAACAGTTTGATTTAGATGCCAATATCCTGGATTTCAAGCTGAAGTTATAAAAGGATGAGACTTTTCCCCTTTCCTTTCCTTTTCCTTTTCCTTTTTCTTCAGTAGGGCATGAGTTCAGTTTACACATGAGAGGAATTTAATTTGTGGTCAGAGAGTGAACTGTGGTGGTTTAAAAACATGTCCCCCAAATTTTTGATGCTCCTCTGCTAAAAAGGTAGTTTCCTTTGTTCTAGAATGTGGGCTGCACTTAAGGGCTCTAATGAATAGAATGTGACAGCAGTGACAGTGTTAGACTTCTGAAACTAAGTCATAAAAAGGATTATGTCTTCCTCCTTGCTTTGCTTTGAGAGAACTAGTTACCATGTCATGAGGACACTCAGGCAGTCCTATCGAGAAAGAGCTGAGTTCTCTTGCTAAAAGATAGAAAAGAACTGAGTCCTCCAGCCAACCACTGTGTGAATCTCAGTAAGCAGATCCTCCAGCCTCAGTCAAGCTTTCAGAAAACTACAGCCCAAACAACATCTTGACTGCAATCTCATGAGAGATTTCAAGCCAGAACCAACTAGTTCAGCCTCTGCCAGATTGCTGACCTTTAGGAACTATGTGAGATAGTATGTACTTATGTTGTAAACTGCTAAGTGATATGCTATGCAGCAATGGATAACTAACAAGTAAGCATTATCAATAAAAGTATGTTTGCAGAAAAAAAGTCGTCCATTTAATCCATAGGTAACTCATATTTAACCTTTTTGTAGTGTGTAATATTTGAAACTTTAAAGTTAGTAGGTCAAAGACTGGGTAAGATATCTGACCTCCAATATATTAGAGTGAAGCTGCCCTGGGTACAGACAATATACTGTATCTTTTAGTGTTTTGGTGAATATGTAACTTGTGTGCTTCCAAATATTTTCTCAGGTGCTTTGTGACTGTTCCTTTGAATTTTACTATTTGTCTCTGCTTATCTCAAAACAGTGTTTAAGCTGATGATTGAAATGTTGCAAAAAATAGAAACTAGATTCATTCATTCATATATCTGAATGTAAGCTACATTATGGGAAAAACTGTTGGAAGAATTGGTAGAGACTTATCTCTCTTCTGTTTTCAAAAGCTGCATACCCAGGAGCTGTGATTTTTTTTTTTTTTGACACGTGGAGACTATGCAAAGTATTTCTGGATTATGTAGTTAAGTACATCTTAATCTGTAAAAGTAAAAAGAGCCAGAATCCATTAAGTATTTTCAAATATTTAGGACTTTAAATATTATTAAAAATCTTTAAAAAATTGACAGGGAAATACTTGAAAATGAAAAATATCTGAATTTTTCCATAAAAGTGATATAATCACTTGTAAGTGAATCATCAGCAGTAAAACTGTTTCTTGATAACATTTAACATTCGTTTGTTGTCTTTATCCTTAATAAGAAATTCAAACTAACAAATAAAGCAGCTGAACCTTGGTAAGTGTTTGTTACTATAGGTCGTGTTTTCACCAGTAATAATTAGCTTTTTAAAAATTAAAATGTCTACTAATATTCTCTCTTTCTTCCTCAGGGAATTGCTCCAAAGCTGGAATTTTCTACAACCTCAGTGATTACCGAATGTCTGATAAGTTCAAGGAAGTGCCACACTCAGGTTAAAATCATTTATTTAAAATATCTAATGGTTTAATTTATTTGTTTGTATTTATTGGGCATTTGGCAAGCATTATTCTTTTATTTTGGCTACAACTCTTTTCACATTTTTTTGATCAGTCTCTAGTTTAAGTAAAACAATTATCTTAGGTATTTAGCTGTTTGGTTACATGTTAATAAGTGTGGAAGTGAAAAACTTGGTGTACATGGTAGATGGTACTTTTTTTTTTTTAATGGAAAGAAATTAGGCTGCCAGAAAGATGTTGGTTTCAAAAAGTTCCACAGAGAACTTGGTTGGAGGCTTCTATGAATCTTAAAGAAGTTAAAGTTCAAAGGATACATTTTTAGCGAATGGGACCAGAGGTTCTCAGGCTGGGATATAGGTGGTTAGTGGGTATAGCTTCTTGAGTGTCTCTAATTCCTTAAGGGACTGTTGCTTAGTTTGGTGGCTGTTCTAGTGCTGTCAGATCAAGAGAAGCTTCAATACTTCAGCCTAATAAGTACGTTCTGTGTTTGTAAAAACTGCCTTCAGTAAACTCAGATATCTGGATCTAATATTACATTCTGGTCTAACTTCCTACTGAGTCACTGGGACCATCTTGCTACCCTGACCACAGGTTATCTAATAATGTCTAGGCATCACTCATACATATGTGACTGCATTATGACCAGGTAACAGTGGCCAGCCTGTGATGATGAGCCAGTACTATATAAAGCCTAGAGGACCCAAACAGGGCAGAACTGGACCTATGGTGGAAAAAGTAGAATGTTAATTTCCTGCATTATCAGTTTCAGAGGGAATTTGCTCAGGGTGGTAACTTGACAAGCTAACAAAGGTAAAATATGATTGTAAGATTATCAAGGGGATCTTTCTTACTTTGTTTAGCAAGACATTTGGTATGTTAGAGTTTGGCCTAATTATTTATCTTTTAAATGCAAGCTGAAACACTGCTACTAGAGATCTAATGACACGTACTTGCCAAATGCAGAGCTGGGTTACTGACTTGTTTGGAGATATGCACTGTGCACATTTGTAAATTGTCAGAAATGCTTCCTCTGGATTCACAGAAGTTTCCTACCCACACTGCGGTATGCCTTTACTGGGTGGGTAGAAATTTCTTTTTTTGTCAGGAGTGTGGTATACACACAGAAGAGTACACACATTCTAAGTGTACAGCTTAGTGGAAGATTCCTTACTAAATGTAGAACTTTCACCCCACTAGTAGTTTCATTGGACTAGCATTTTCCTCTGTAAGCTTTTGGCTAACTTGCCATTTCAATGTTTGTCATTTGTTTTTTGTTGAACAGAGATGTGAGAGAATAGCCTTTGGTGTTATTAAGAAAATATTCTTGAGAATCAAACAGATTTGGGTTCAAGTTCCTCAAAAGACTGGTTTAAAGATTAAATTAGAGAATATATGTGTCTGCACGTAGCATATAATTAATAAATTTTGTGGCTGTTACTGAGGTTATTCGTTTTTTAATTAAGATAATTGAGATATAGAAGACATAGATGAAATATAAGATGAAGACATTGTATGGTAGGCACAACAGAGTATACACTTTTACATTAAAATTCTGAATGGTAACAGCCAGAATTTTAATCTTATTTGATCTTATTTGAGAACATGCTAAATCCACTTTTTTCCCAAGTGAATATTAGTTACAATTAAAATTTTAATGGGTATAAAACAGCATTTTCAGGTTCAAATACAGTTTAAGAATTAGACAAACCATTTTCGGTTTTTAAGAGAGGAGTGATTGAAATAAACTCTTTAAAATCATTTAGGTTTATAAATATTTATAATGATCTTTATTCCTTTTGGCACATTATTTTCAAATTTTTTGTCACAATTGATGTTTTGCCACCAATTGAATGGACTGAAAAAATAAATATATTATTGGGATTTTCTGGAATATATCTAGTTTTCTATGTAGTCTCTTTTACCTACTGCAAAGTAGAATTTATTAGTAAATAGTTAAATATTACTAGTAACTTTATTAATATGTTTGATAATCTGTATCAGGTAGCTTTTGCTGTGTAACGAGCCACACTAACTTAGTAACTTAAAATAAGATGCTTCTCACAGTTGTGTGGATTGGCTGGGTGATTCTTTTGGTCTGGGCTGCCTAGGCTAGGGCTGACTGGTCTAGGAGGGCTTCACTTGCATGTCTGGCAGCTGGCTGACTTCTTGGTGTGAGAGGGACTTTACATTCCTGGTGTTTGGCTTGATTTCAGCTGGGGTGATGGCCACAGACTCTCACCATCTAGCAGGCTAATTTCAGCTCATTCACATGTGGCGGGAAGGTTTTCTGGAGTAAAAGAAGACTAGCACTTTTCAAGTCTCCTTTTGTCACAAGTGCTGTTGTCCTCGTGGCTGATCTAGGGAGCCATTTTGTGTAAAACAGTATGAAACAGCTACTATTTTAAGTTTTATTGGGCATTAATAGGATGCATTAAGGATTGATTAGGTTAGAAGGTATGAATCTGTGGTAGATACAGCACCGTTTCTAACTTCCTCTAGTGGTATTCAGCATTCAAAAGCTGTAATCAAAAAAGAAGAAAGAGTTCCTTTCAGTTTGGTATAAGCAAGAGGTGGGTAAGAAGGAACTTTACAGCATTGCTGAAATAGGTGATGTTGGGTTCATCCGGGTCTAAAGGTAAGAGATCCTAAAAATGTATGAGGATCTGGGGGAAAGAGATCTAGGGGCTGAGGGAGACGAAGAGGACAAGTAACAGATTCAATGAAAATAAAAGAAGTAGGTTGAGGAAAAGGTTTGGTCAGCAAGGGGTTTTCAGAGTTTAGGGTGCAATGGATCTGTATAATGAATAAATCTAAGATGAAGTAGAAAAAGACAGTTAAAGCTCAGAAATAGGAAGTCTAAGTTCTTGGAAAGATTCATTGCTTGAACATTTTATTAAACCTCAAAGGTTCTTTTCATGTGTTAATAATGCTGCTTCTGTGAGTCAGTGTGATGTCATAGAGATAGGTGAAGTGGGATGAAAAATTCTGAATTACTTGTTGAAGTCATTGAACAAGGTGGGAGAAGGTCCAGGAGCATAGCAAGAGCTAGAGAAGAAAGAAAAATGATGAAATAATCTGATGCTGCTGGTCTGTATGAAACTTGTGGACTTATTTTTCTAATCAGGAAACTTTGTTTCCTTGTTTTCCTATTTTCTTTCCTGTTTAAAAAAAAAAAAGTAGTTTCCTACTTTAAAAAATATTTGACTCTTCTCCTATTTCACATTTGTATTTTATTTACTTAGAAATAGATACCTTTAGCAAGTAGGGAGGGGGATTGAGAAAGTAGAGAAGAGGGAAGGTAGGATTGGTGGTTTTTCTTGTTTATTTTTTTGCGGTACACGGGCCTCTCACTGTTGTGGCCTCTCCCGTTGTGGAGCACAGGCTCCGGATGCGCAGGCTCAGCGGCCATGGCTCACGGGCCCAGCTGCTCCGCGGCATGTGGGATCTTCCCGGACCGGGGCACGAACCCGTGTCCCCTGCATCGGCAGGCGGACTCTCAACCACTGCGCCACCAGGGAAGCCCGGTGGTTTTTTAATGTGATAAAGTTAGGAGGACGTTCAAAGATTCTCAACTGTCCATTTTCTCGAATATTGGAAAGCTTATAAATCTAGACAAAGCTTGAAGAGGTCTTAAATTATTTACTTGTAATCCAACTTTTTTAAGGCAGAGACTATTTGAATAAAGTATCCTAATAACACAAAATATATAGAAATATCATTTGTGTTTAAAATTTTAGAGTGTTAGCCAGTTTTACTAGAAGACAGAGTACTAGTCATTAAAGTTTGTAACGTGTCTTTTGTACATTTTTACTTTTATAAAAATACAGAATTAAGATGTTATGGTTATCTGTCATTGAATTGTAAAGTTTTAGTTTGGAAGAGATCTTAAAAATTCTAATCACCTTGTATAATCCAAATTATACATTTTATGAAAATATGTATAAAGCTTTTCTTCAGATTTTCACATTGTGCAAATGTATGTAATCATGATAGTATGAATGAAACGTATAGTTTTCCCCATAAAGATTTTATAATCAACTAATTAGACATGTGTGTTGCTAAGATTACTAAACAAATCCTCTTAAATTATATAGCCAATTATTTGAATACATAATTATAAATGATAAACCAATGTTTGCATTAGTTTTTTAGTATACTGAAAAATAATTTTTACTTTTTTTCTTAGATTTTTCAAATGATTAAAAATTGGGCTTTAACTTTGTTAAAGTACTTGTTATACTTAAGAAGTGAGGTACAGTATATTTTATTAACTACTAGACAGAGTTATTTCGGAGGATATGGATTTGACTTCCCTCAGGATCTACATGGATAAGAGAGACTGATCTAGTTGGCTTTGATAGATTATATGTGCCTTAAATTACTTTTTAAGGTTTTTTCTACCTGTAGTTATATATATATGTATATGTATATGGTTTACCCAAGGGTCATAATATGTATAAAATATATCTCTCCTGACCAAATGAATTTTATTTTTTATGTTTAGGATAAATTTATTCACCATACGGCTCCAGTTGAAAAATCACATGGCAGACTGCAAACCAGAACATCAAGGTCACAAAAGAAAAACTCCAAATCACCTGAGAGAAATAAATATTGCATAAATGCAAAAAACTACGAACAGCCTACAATTTCTTCAAAATCACACTCTCCATCTCCTTACACAAAAAGACGCATGTGTGAGCTATCTGAAGACACTAGGCAGCGGCTGGCGCATTTAAATCTGGGGCCCTATGAATTCAAAAAAGAAACAGATAAACCTCCATTTGTGATTAGACATGTATGTGTTCTCTGAAACATTTCCATTTGAAACTGATCTAATCTGTTCTTCCACTAAAATATTATTCTCAAATTTCTTTCAACTTCTAGCTTATATTAATAATTTTCTTTCCTGAACTGTTAGCCTAGCAATCTAAAATGGAAAATTAACTTGATAAAAGAACATTCTTTTGCAGCCTTTAAACCGGACAGAGATCAAGCTCCATTATGAATGCCATGTTAAATCCTCTCAGTAGCCATTTCCTTTCCTCTCATACAGTGGACCGTGTAATAACTTTACAAATTGAACTGAGATGTAATTGACATTAGTTCTAAAATGGCAGAGTAGGGTATTAAAAGAAGACCAAGTTTTCTTTGTGGAAAGGAAGACACCCTCCTCCCCCAGCCTTTTAAAAAATTATAATGGAAAAGTAAGTTTCTCTTGAAATTATGTCCCTTGGATAAACCTTATATAATGGATCTTTGAAGTAAATCTTTATTTGATGGGAAGAGGAAGGCCTTTGAAAGAAAGACTTAACTTCAAGGGTAACATAGTTTCTAATCTTTCTATATGGAAGCCTGTTTTGGTATGGTTTGAGTTTAGAGCTTGTGTCCATATAGTCAAATAGACTCTGGCTAATTTTAAGGGTCTATAATCATAATATTTAATAAAAGGCTTTCTCAGAATCTTCATAATTTCTTTAATTTTTATCAAACTATATTACCTTAAAAGTATTTCTTTAAGAAAAGCTTGCAAATTAATAAAAATTGCTTTATATAATAATAAACTTGAAGATTTAAGTGCTCAGAGAAGCAAAACAACTTTTTGAGATGTCTACGAAACACTTTCTGACTTTATCTCTAATGCATTTTTTTCCAAATTTTAAAACGTAAATATCAGTACAAACATGTAAACATGCTCCTGTGATGGTCGAATAGCTTTTTTAACATACGCCACCTAGAAGTTCAGATTTTCTTTGTGATACCTTTAAAAAAAATTTAGCTGTGCCTTAAGCAATATTTCATTCCATTTTCATATTTTGACTATGAATCCTTTATTATTGTAGCCTAAGTAATAGATTTTTTATTGTAAAAAAGAAAATTTATAATATAATGGACACTTTTAAATGATAATATTTTATTGAGATTATTGTGATTATACTTGTCTTATTCCTATAGAACTCGTTTATAGGTTCTGGTCACATTTTTTTGTTGTTTGAACAATATCCAGATATGTTTACTTGCTTGTTTGATGACAGTTTCAGAATGCCTTTAATTCTGTTTGCTCATAATTGCAAATTAAATTGAAAAGAAAGGACATGCTAAATTCTAATCTGAAGAAATATTAGCATTTTAATTAAAATGCCTATGTACGAAGATAACCAGGAATATTTTGAGCGTTAGCCACATAAAAGTTGCTTAGGGAAATAACTGCTCTTAAAATGTTTATTATTATGTTCATGTCACTGTTCAAAATAGAATAATTTTAATAATGCTTGGTATAAATCTTCACATTTTTATTTAAATGATTTCCCTTTCAGCTTTCCATTGAACAGAAAGAAATACATACTTCTAAGCTTATAAAATTGCTTACGTTATTGTATAGGACTAGATTTTTTCCAGCTGTATAAATGTATGCCTCTCTCAGCCCCATAGGCATTCATGATTTTAAAAGCACTTAATAAAATTGGTAACCAAACAAAATTTTAATTTGATACATGAATATGCAAAATGTAATACATTTAGGAAAGACATTCTAGTTTTACAAACACTGTATAAAAAGTAATCTTAAAGAATAAGAAGCCATTTCAAGAATCTAACTAGTACTCTCCCAAACTGGCACAACCATCCTATAAGAGTTAAACTGCATTCTTTGCTTTTTTATTTATGCAGAATAGGATTTTTTTCTACTGTGGTAAAATACTCATAACATAAAATTTACCATTTCAACCATTTTAAAGTGTATAATTCAGTGACATCAAGTATATTTATATTGTGGTTCAGCTGTCACCACTATCTAGTTCCAGAACTTTTTCATCACCCTAAGTGGAAACCCCATGCTCATTAAGCATTCACTCCCCATTTCTTTCCCCAGCCCCTGGCAACCACTGATCTGCTCACTATCTCTATGGACATACAGTGTTTGGCTTTTTGTGTCTTTTTTCATTTATCACAGTGTTTTCTAGTTTCATCCATGTTGTAGCATGTATCAGTACTTGATTCTTTTTATGACTGAATAATCCATTGTACATTTTGTTTATCCATTAATCTGTTGATGTACATTTGGGTTTTCAACTTTTAGTTATGTGAATAGTACTTCTGTGAACATTCATACACAAGTTTTCGTTTGAATACCTGTTTTAATTCCCAACTGCTTTAATACCCAGGAGTGGAATTGCTGGGCCATATGGTAATTCTATGTTTAACTTCTTGAGGAATTGCCAAACTTTCCCACAGTGGTTCCTCCATTTTGTTTCCACCAGCAATGTGTGGTGGTTCCAATTTATCCACATTCTCACCACATTCTCATTTTGTTGTTTTATTTTTATTGTAGCCATCCTGAGGGGTGTGGAGTGGTATCTCATTATGGTTTTTTTGATTTGCATTTCCCTAATGACTAATGATGCTGAGCATCTTTTCACATGCTTGTTGCCATTTGCATATCTTCTTTGGAGAAATGTCTATTCAAGTCCTTTGCCCATTTTTAATTGAGTTGTTTGCCTTTTTGTTGAATTCAGTTGTAAATTTTCTGTTATATATTTAGGATTCTAGATCCTTATCAGTTACATGATATGCAAATATTTTTTCTCATTCTGTGGCTTGTCTTTTCACATTCCTTTTTTTAAAGTTAAATTTTAAAAAATTGTGGTAAAATATGCACAATATAAAACTTACTATTTTAACCATTTTAAGTGTACATTTTAAAGTGTACACATTAAGTACATTCACGTTGTATAATCATCACCACCGTCTATCTCCAGAACATTTTTCATCTTGCTAAACTGAAACTGTACCCGTTAAACAATAACTCCCCATTCCTCTTTCCCTTCAGCCCTGGCAACTACCATTCTACTTTTTGTCTCTATGAATTTGACTATTTTGGGTACCTCATATAAGTGCTACCTAATATATACAGTATTTGTCAGTTTGTGAATTGCTTGTTTCACTTAGCATAAAGTCATCAAGGTTAACTCATGTTACAGCATGTGTCAGAATTTTCTTCCTTATTATGGCTGCGTAATCTTTTACATGTATATACCATATTTTGTTTATTCATTCGTCTGTTGATGGACACAGGTTGCTTCTACCTTTTGGCTGTTGTGAATAATACTGCTGTGAAAATAGTATAGAAATATCTATTCAGGGCCCTGGTTTCAGTTCTTTTGGGTATATACCCAGGAGTGGAATTGCTGGATTGTATGACAATCCTATTTTGAGTTTTTTGAGGCGCCACTATGCTGTTTTCCATAGTGGCTGCACCAATTTACATTCCTACCAAGAGTGCACAAGCGGTTCAATTTCTCCATATCCTTGTCAACACTTGTTACTTTCTGGTTTTTGATAATGGCCATCCTGATGGGGGTAAACTAGAATTTTGATTTGTACTTCCTTTATGATTAGTGATGTTGATTGATTTTGCATGTGCTTATTGGTCATTTGTATATCTTTTGGAGAAATGTCTTCTTAAGTCCTTTGCTCAACTTTTAATTGAGTTTTTTAGATTGAGTTTTAGATGTTTCTTTATATATTCTGGATATTAATGCCTTTTCAGATAATGATTTGCAAATATTTTCTCCTACTACATGGGTTGCCTTTTTACTTGATATTGTCCTTTTATGTACAAAGTTTTTAATTTTGGTAAGTAGAGCTGTCTTTTTTCACAGATTTATATCATTCTGACTTTTTTTTTGTTAGAAAATATGGATAACTGTTAATATCTTTTATTACTATACTCAGAATGCTGACTCCTGAACACAGCCAAGTAAAGACACTAAATTCAAAATCTATATGCTAAGGAGATAAGTAGTAAATGGCTAAACTTGTTTCTTAAATGTGGCAAAGTAAGATTTCCCTGTTTTTAACTTTGTAATAGGAAGCAAACTAGGCAATAAAGTAATGGACATTTCAACTATAAATCTGTTCATTTTAGAGTGGATTCAAAATATAATTAAAAATTTCTGGAGTTTAACTTAAATTTTATTTAAAAACAAACAGCAAAATACTCGGCTAAGCTCTGATCTTGGAACATCCTTGAACTGTATAGGCAGTATCATGTTAACTTGATGATAATGTGATCTATGTACCTCAATTGATTTTCTGACTCCATGAGACTGAAAAAAATATTTAAGCTCCGTTTTACATTGAAATCTTCCTTATTCTAGGTTGATCCCCCAAGTCCCAGGGCTGATGCTTTATTTGGATCTTCTGGCAGAGACTGTGAAAGAAATGGATGGTCCAGGCTGCACAATGGTTAGCTACAAGTTATCTCTCTTCATCTGTTTTAGTTCTCTTGGCTACATTCAAGTCTTTGTCTTGGCATCAATTAATAAAAACAGAATCTTGGCTGTATTGGAAAATATGGTATAATGCCACTTTTTACAACTTGTGGGACACCCATGTCGGTACTCTCTAAAAATAGTAGAATTTCTGTGCTGCTATAAACCATCTTCGTCTTTGAGATTCAAAACACATATTAGCATATTAAAGGCTATGATACCTTTTAGTAAAAAACAAAACAAAACAAAACCTTTTGTTTTGCTCAACAATTTCTAAATTTATTTGACCATGAAACCTTTTCCTCTCCTTAACATATATTACTTAGTTTATGGAACAGGCTTTGGGAAACACCGTTGTAAAAAGAGTTCAGGTTTATAGGTTTTGGACATACATTTACACATATATTTGAATACTTTCTCTACCACTTATTTATAAACTGGGCATTCTTGAACAAATCACTTTACTCTGATAATCAGTTTATTGAAGAATGAAGATAACATGATAAATATTACCATGTAAAATGCTCTAGCACACAGGGCACTTAATAAGTATCAGCTGTCAAAATAATACTTATTATTTATATTTCTGGAAAGATAATGTCCTTTAGGTTTAGTTTATAATATATTTTTTTTGATTTTTAGGCCTGGTCCTGATGGTTAGATAAGTTGTTTCTTAAGTTCAATATGAAGATGATTTTTATGAAGAAGATTAAATAGTATTTTATAATTAGAGATATGTAAGCGTTAATATCTGTAGACATTAGCTAGTCAGTTCACCAAGTATCCACCAACAGCCTTTAAGTTAATTTACTGCACACTAAAAAAAAGGCATAGAAAAGTGAGAGTGAAAAAATACAATCAACATGTAGTGAGCTCTGTCTCTTTTTGTTTCTAAACGCTAGTGTATAATCTGTTTTTAAAAATTGGGATATGAAACATTCTTATCTGAGAACTTGAAGAGTTTTTGCACATTTATTTTGCTTTTTTAGCACTAACTGGGAGATAAATGGAGTGATCAATAAGTCTTTCATACTCAGAATAGCAGATTATATGAAATTAGGAACAGATGTTATACTCTTGGACTTTCCCCTCCAAGGGATGTTTCCCCTCTTGTACTAAATTTATAGACATAGAGTAAATAAGCTTTCAGAACCAGAAAATTGAAAATAGCTTCAATATAGACATTTCTTTGGAAGATGTTTGTAGAATGCACTTAAATGTCTGATTTCCCTTGACAATTATTATGTATTTGCCAGCAGAACTGTTATAGTTTCTAGTAACTTCTAATCAAAACAGTCAGCTGCCTGTGTAGAGGTACAATCAGAGAGGTCAATAATGAGGTGCTTTTTTTTCTTTTTGATTTGACATAATTTCAGACTTACAGAAAGTTGAGATAGTACAAAGAATTCTCCTACACCGTTTACTCAGAGTCCACAAATATTAATATTTTCTTTTCCCTCTTCCTCTCTCTCTTTCTCCTCCCTGCCTCCATCTCTGTATGAGTATCTGTGTATAAACTTTTCTTGACAAGGACGTTGCCATGGGCTGATATGTGTCCTCAAAGTTCATATGTTGAAACTCTAACCCCCCAGTGATGTTATCTGGAGACAGGTCATTACCTTTGGGAGGTAATTAGGTGTAGATGAGTTTATGGAGTGGGGTCCTCATGATAGGATTAGTGCCCTTATAAGAAGAGACAGCAGAGGTCTTGCTTTCTCTCTCTCTCATGTAAGGACACAGCCAAAAGGCAGCCATCCTCAAGCCAGAATGAGAGCTCTCACTGGAACCTGGCTGTGCTGGCACCCACATCTCAGACTTCCAGCCTCTAAAACTATGAGAAATAAATGTCTGTGGTTTAAGCCACCTAGTCTATGGTAGATGACAGCCTGAGGAAACTAATACAGTTGTTTTCTTAATGTGATGCAAGTATCAAAACAGGAAATTAATGATATAATGTTAACTAAGCTATAAACCTAAGTCATATTTTGCCACTTGTTCTAGTAATATCTTTATAGCAAAAGAAATTCCACAACATACATAAGGTTCAGTTGCCATGTCTCTTTCTTTAGTTTTCTTTAATATGGATCAGTTTCTTAGTCTTTCTTTGTGTTTAATGATGTGATAATTTTGAAGAATAAAGGCCAGTTTTTTAATAGATCTCCCTCAATTTGGGTTTGTTTGATTTTTTTTCCCTCATGATTAGATTTATTCATTTTCCCCCAGAATACAACAGAAGTGATGTATTACTCTCAGTGCATCATGTCAGGATGTATGTGATGTTGCTTTGTTACTGGTGATGTTAATTTGCTCACTTGATTAAGATGGTGTCTGCTCGGTTTCTCCAGCATGAAGGTGCTATTTTCTTCCTTCCCTTTGTAATTATGGGAAGATTGAGACTATGTAATTCTCTTCGACTTCGACCCCTTTAGCATACATTGATGATTCTTGCCCAAAACAATTTATTACAGTGATGTTTACCAAATATTTTTTTAAGTTCCATTTTTCTTTATACATTTATTATTTGCCTTTTACTATAAAGAGTTTTCCCTTCTCATTTCTCTAATTTTAATGCCCCTATTCTTTGAACTACTTTTTTTTTTTTCTTTCTGGTTGGCAGTTGAGCAATTGTGCTTTGGTTTCTTATCAGCTATTTAAATACATATGTGAATTTCTTATGATAGACTATCTTACACATAGTGAATTTTCACTTATGACTATCTTTAATGAAAATTCTTCTTGAACATTTTCTTACCAAAGTATCTTGCCTAATAATTCTTAAGTTCCTATAGGTTACCATTTTCACCAACATTGATTTATTTAGTCCTCATAATAATGTGAAGATGGATGTAGCTATATTTGATCAGGAAGAGTGACAGAGGCTTAGAGAGGTTACGTGATATGTTGGAGAGCTACAGAATAGCCGTGTACAGTGTAGAACCCAGGTCTTCTAACCCCAACTTCCTTTCCTTTCCACCACTCTCCTACCACTTTTCCTACTTTCATTTAGGTGTATTTTTTTAAATAAAATTTTCAAATTTTCTCTGTCTGGAATTTCCTTGATATATAATTCTGATTGTAATTTTTGCAGTCCTTTTGAAGAAACTCAGTATCTCTTACACCTCAAGAGTATATGGAAGCTTTATCCAATCATTTGTGCATTTTAAAGAGGAAATCAAGAGCAACATCTTGGCCTTTTTCAATTTTGCTTAGGATTTAGGAAAGATATTAGACTCTGTCTCCCCCTTGGAGGAAATGTCTCTTATTCTCTTCATTTGAGTTTCTGTTGTTTCTGTTTCTGTTGTGAGTTTCAATTCTACACAAGACTGTAATCTTTTATGAGCTTCCACTAGTCCCTTTGTTAGATGGTTATTATTTTTATGTCAAATAAATTGGAAATAACATCCCAAATCCTAATAGGTCATATCTTGAGTAGACAGCAATAAATGGTAATATTTTATTCTTTTCTGAATAAAATGCATGTAGTCATCATGTATATACTTATCAGCAAAATATCTCATTTGTTTGTGTGCCTCCTTGTTTTACAGAGTGTCATTTTTAGGAACTCCTTTTTTGGTTTCTTTAATTCTCTATTATTTATAAAACATTTTTAACAGCCTTATTGAGGTATAATTTATATATCATAAAATTCACTTGTTATAAGTTTACAATTAAATAATTTTTAATAAATTTGCACAGTTGTGAAATCACTAATATCTATTTTTAGAATAAAAGGGGAGAGAGAGCATGAGTGAATGAGTGAGCACACCAGAGCTCAAGTGCAAGATCTGACTGTCTCTTCTTATCAGGGCACTCTTTCCATTATGAAGCCCCACCCTCATGACCTCATCTAATCCTAATTACCACCTAAGGGTCTCATTTCCAAATACCATCACTTTGAGAGGTAGGGCTTCAACATATGAATTTTGGGAGGACACAAATATTCAGTTTGTAACACTGATTTCATGAGATTATTGGAGAATCAATAACTAATATTGTGTTTTCTGCTAGCCACTATTCTAAATGCTTAATATTTCATTGATTAATTACTCACAGTAACCTCAAGAATTTTAGGTGCTATTATTTATCCTCATTTTACAGATGAAGAAATCTGAGATTTAAGGAAGTAGAGTAAGTTGTTCAGGGTCGTGCATGCGCGCGCGTGCGTGCGCGTGCACACACACACACACACACACACACACACACACACACGATCTAAATTAGCTCTTTTTCTTCATACTTTTCTTAAGTGTGACCCATTCATTAAGGCCCAGCTCAACTTCTTCCTCCTTTAGGAAGTTTTTCCTCATGGCCTTCAACTTTGAGAGATCTATCTCTGATATGACTTTTTAATAGCATTAATTGCCTATACCATTCTGATTTAGCCTGTTCTTTTATGCTGCTGTTATTCAACTTCGTATAACTTAACTAAAGTAAATTATAAGCACTTCCTGACCATGGGCTGTGACTTTTATCTCCTCTATCTCCTGCATTTAGAATATAGTTAAGTACCTAATTGTTGGTAAAGGTAATTAAATGTGAACATTAGGAAACGTCAGATCAAAGTAATAGCTTAATTTATAAAAGTGAAAGAAAATTATATAAATTTGTCTGAATTAGGATGTTTATAAATGGTTTGTGGAGAGCAGAAGACATTCCTGTGTTTTAATATATTGATATTTTGAATATTACATTAGCTACCAAAAAGAATATATATTATGTATAGAAACTATTACCTTAATTTTCAAAGTTAGCATGTTTGGAGAATTAGACTCCGTGTGTCCTTATCATTCTTTTATTTCTTCTGCTACTTGTGGCCATGTTGTACATTAGACTTTACAGAAGAGGAGTTAGGTTGGGAGTTAGTTTTATTTTGAATTTTGAAAAGCAGTTGAAGTAAGTTGGACCTTACTGAATTAAATGGTGAAGTTGACCTTGTGTGAAAGACATTAATGTTTCAGCTGCCCTCTATAATGGCTCAGGACACTTGGAGAACAAGCATCTTGTGCTATAAATGAAAGCTAATTGACTAAATATAGACTATCCTGGGTCTCTATCCATATAGCATTTTTTTTTCTGTACAAGGTGGTTTGGGAAGGTAAAATATAGACTGTTAGAATGTTTTTGACTGGAATGTATTAGCAAAGAAGTAGAATTGCAAATTATGGTTCTGATTTTCTTATCTATCAATATAACAGAGATGATAATACTTAAAACTTGACTCCTTCAAATAATGAGTAAAACCCCAAATCTGCATCTACAATGTAGTGTCTTTGGCTTAGGGAGAGATTGGGAATAGCTTTATAGTCCACTGTTGTAGATGCTATGCTAGGTACCTTTATAAATTGTATAATTTAATCATCACTATAACTCTCTGAGGTAAGGTAAGCATTGTCTTCATACTCTTAAAATGAGGAATGAAAAACAGATTAATTGTATAACTGGACCAAACTAACATGTATGATAAGTAGTGGAAGTTGAACCTGGCCTTGTTTGACTTACTATTCAATAGTAATGATGTTGATAATGCTGTTAGTAATAATAGTTAACATTTAATATCTAATGTAATCTTTAAAACAATATTACGAAAGAGGTACATTAGACCAGTGGTCCCCAGCCTTTTTGGCATCAGGGACTGGTTTCGTGGAAGACAGTTTTTCCACTGTGGGGGTGGTGGTGGGGTGGGGAAGGGGGATGGTTCAGGCGGTAATGGGGAGCAATAGGGAGTGGCAGATGAAGCTTTGCTCACTCACCCGCTGCTCGCCCCTCCTGCTGTGTGGCCTGGTTCCTAACAGGCCAAGGACCGCTGTCAGTCTGTGGTCTGGGGCTTGGGGAGCCCTGCATTAGAAACTTGAGGAATCTGAGACTTAGAAAGATTAGATAATGTGCCCAGGGCCATATTGGAAGTGCTGGAGCCTGAACTGTAATGCACATCTATTCGTCAGCAAGATCTGTACACTACAGGACAGTATGCTCCCGCCCTCTAAAGCTGGTCCTGTTTCCATTACGCTTACTTAATTCAAGCATGGACTCCAAGATTAGGAACACATGTAGTTTGGCAGTATCTATCAAATCTGTATATTCAAATTATATTTCATCATAAACTGGTTTGTCAACTAAAAATTATCTATTTCATGTAGACAAATTGGTTTATCAACTAAAAATTAATCTGGCCTGTATCAGATATCTCCTACTCTAATAAAAATATGATTTGAAATCACTTAATTGCTGAAGAACTGATACAGATTTTAACTTGTTGCTTATCATCTTTGTAACATTATTGAAGGATTTTTAAGATATTTCTGAAAACTGCTGTATGAAGTATAATCGTAGAAACAGAGTGATTGTAGGAAAAATCAAAGATGAAAACAAATTTCTTCTTTTTGATAGGAAATATTTATAGTTTCTTTTGTACATCCTTTTTTAGATCATTCTCATCTTCGCTGCTACCGACCCAAGGATTATAAGGTATGTAGTATAAATTGCAGAACAATAATTATCCTGGCTTTCAGATTAGAGCATTAGTAAACTTCTTATATGTATGATCAGATATTATCATATTCATTTAGTCAAGAAATTTACAAACAATAATTGTCATTATGGAATGTCATTATTTTGTGTATGTTGTCAGGTGGTAGGATAGACTTTTCATTGAGTGTCTTACTACAAATGTTTTGTGACTTTTGATTGTTCATTACTTGTTTGTGTATGTGTATATGTGTGTGTGTGTGTCTGTGAGAGAGACAGAGAGAAATTGGTTGCTACTTTTAGTGATACCTCACACAGTAGTATTTCTAAATTTCAGTCATTCGTAGAGCATCCTCATAATTTTTACAATACCTGCATGTAATTTATTCTGTTTTAAAAATTCACCTTGTTTTTATGTATTTCACCAGTGTAAATGAAAAATCAGTATCATATACTTTAAATGGATGATAGCCTTAAAAATACAGCAAAAACAAAACAACGTTACTAAATTCTGGCTTGAAAACTATTGCTTTCCAAAGACTCTGAGACATGTTCTCTTTTTCTTAAAATGAGATAAGCAATGATAGACAGGCATAGGAGACATACCAATAGCTAACTGAAGATTTCTGATTGAAAGAGAATTGAAAAGAAAATATATTTTTTCTTTTGGGATTCAGTACCCTTTTAGTGTATGTCCATGTGCTGTATAAAATAATCTTGTGTATCATCTAAATTCATTTTGGGTACCATACTAACTTATCTGCTATACCACTAGTAGTTCATGTTCTACATTTTGAGAAGTACTGCCCCAGAGTTTTTCTTTTCTGTCCCTAAGTGTAAGCTTCTTAATAAGAAGAGGCATCATAGTTGGGAAAACAAAACAAAACAAAAAACATAGCTTTCCTTATAATACCTTTGTTTATTTACTTGAAAACAGTTTATCCCATGCTTACTGGCACTGAACAGTATAGCTCTTTGCCATGCTTTGGTTGTGATAAAAGAAATATGGAACAAGCCAAGGCACCATGTGACTAAGGGGCCAGATCTACCAGAGAGTCAGAATCATCAAGGTGGAACTTTATAAAAGTTTATTCCAGGCCTACTAAGTTAAAATTGTTGAGACCGTAGACTAGAAATTTTTATTTTAAACAAGTTTCCAGGTGATTCTTATGCAACTATTTTGCTGTCTATCCAAGGATTGGTATTTGAGAACTACTAGTATAGACGTGGATATAGCACTTGAATAGAACCATTCCTTGTATAGCATTTGTATAGGGTCGTGCCCTTGCTTAAGGCTGTCCCTAGAGGAGTGTGGGCCTGGCATAATTCCCCTGGTGCAGACCTACCCTATTACGTGGAATTTATTCAAACACATACATGGGTACTGATCTGTGTAATATATATGCGCATGCATGCGCAGGCACACACACGCATCAAGAAGCATAATGTTTGTTGTCTTGCATGGGGCCCAGGGAAGTTACCTTAGTTGTAATACCTAAGGGTAACTAAGTTATACCTAAGTAATACCTTAGGTAACTAAGTTACCTTAGTTGTAATACCTAAGGGACAAGCCTATCTTCAAGTCATGTTTCACAAGTTTTATTTATTTTCTTCTTTATTTGCATCCTTGTTTTTTTTACTAATCTGTAAGTTCCAGAATGGCAAGGATCTTATTGATCTTGCTTATTGACAATTTCTAGATATTGTCTGATGTACGGTGTGGATTCCTAAAATATGTGTTGTGTGAGTGGATTATGAAGAGAAAACAAGTAAACCAGATATACAAAAGTATAGAATGGGGAGAAAAGTATAAAGTTTATAGGACACTAATCTTTATCCTAAGGTAACTATAATCCAATTCTACATTGACTGGTCCATTTAGAGGTAGGTGATATATTTAGAATCCTCTTTTCTAAATGAATTCTTTAAAAGAACTTCACTTCTATTCATCTTTAATATCCACCCACCCTCACCTCTGTATTCTTCACTTTTAGAGTTAGAGTAGAAGTTGATCATTCATACTACCTTTGTAAAGCTGTGCATGGTAAGTGAGCTCACAGGATTATTTCTGTATTGAAGAGATAGATTTTCACAGAAATACATATGCAGCATTGAACAGTGCTGTCTTTTCTATGAAAAAAATAAAGGGCTATTTTCTTATAGGCATATAGTAACTGGTAGTGGAACACTATAGGATTTCTACAAGGAGAAGAGTTATGAAACTAGGAGTGCTTGCAAAAATTTTTTAGAAAAGTGGGACTTGGCCTGAGTTCTGTTGAGAAATATATTCTGCAGAGGCAAGGGAAGAGAGAGAAGAATGTCTTAGGAGGAAAACCACATGAAAAAGCCTTGGAGTTTAGAATAAGTACATTGTCCTGGAGGCAGGGGGGAAACTACTGGTCTGGCTTGAGTGGAGGGCGTATATTGAGGGATAATGGCTATTTAACATATTTATTTTCTATTTTTCCTACTTCTTCATACCTATTATATCTGCCGCCTCCTTCTTTAAGATTTCTAGTTACTTGGTCATTAGCTGTTCTTTTGGCCAAAGTCACCTCTCTTCACCCTGGATGCATTATAATCAGCTGTTCTATAAATACAAAGTTCTCAGAAAAAGAACACACCTCTCAACCTGCCTCCCTATATCTTTACTGTTCCCTGTTTCTTTGTCCTTTCATTGCTAGGCATTCAAATGAATGACCCAGTGCAGCCAAAAATTAATTAGTTAATTAAAAAAAAAAAGCCTGGAAGTGAATTAAGTCACTTCTTATATTCCATTGACAAGAACTAGTCCCATCTAGAAGCAAGATGAGCAAGGTGGCTAGCAAATAGAGATGCTAGTTAGGCAGCTGTTTTCCACTGAAGAGGGGTCCTAGATTTTAGTAGACCACTGACCATATCTGTCATAGTCTGCCTATCTGCCACCAAATATCCCCTTCTTCCCTCACACAGAACATGCTTTTGTCCTCTTCCAGGAAAATCACTTGAAGTTCCATCATTCAAGTTCCACTTGAATCTAGCTTGAAGTTCAGGATCTTTGAGTGTTGGATAAGCCAGATCCAGATAGACTCCCTGTGATCCAGTGACCTGTGAACCAAGACAAGTTACTTCTCCCCTCCCTCACCTTCTCACTCTACCTGAACCTCATTTCTGGTATGTTTTGTTAGAGCAGGGATAGGTTAACTGGAAAAAAATGGTGCTCTTATTTGCAAAAGGGAGAAATAAAGAATGAAGAGCAGTTACTAGTCTACAGCAATGATAAACGCTCCTGGGCAAGCTTTGTGAACCTAACAGGCAGGTGCCCCGCTGCCCTGATAGTAGAGGAATGCCCTTTCTTTGACCTTACTCTCCATGGGCCCTGACTCCACCCTGCAGCTGGGTTTTCCATGTCCATTTATTATCCCACATGGCAGTGAGTTATCCTCTCTGAAATGGGTTTGGAGGATTTGATCTCTTGGGACTGCATAGTTTTCTAGCCCACTTCCTGCGGTTAAAAGTTTTGGGACCTGAGAGCTATTTTATAGACTTAGGCTCTTAAAGGCCAGGTTCTTGATTTCTTAGGCAATATAGACTTAGGCAAGTATCAACTTCTCATTTATTTGCTTGCAGTCAGTTTAATGTTTCAGTAAATACACACAAAGTTGTTTTCTTCCCTCTAAATATAATTCTGAAGTCTGATTTATTTCTTTAGTTCTTATGCCTTTTAATGGCACTTACCTTGAGGCCCTTTGAAGTAGGCTCAGATGGGAAGTAACCTCCTCAATCTGATTTTTGTCTTACGATTTCGTTTCTCTGTTTAAAAGTTTTAATGGCCCTTTGTTCAAAGATCAAAGCCTTTTTCTGTCTTAACCTTCTACATTTTGTGTCCACACGCAGTTGGCACTCACTTTTCCTGGCCCTGAGAGGCCCTCGATTACTAAAATCTTTCATTTCTGCTCTCAAACCAATCTCTCCTGAGCTCGTCATTCTTGAAATCCCTTGCTCAGTATAAGTAAAAGCCAACACACACTACATCTCTTGCCCTTTCCAGCTATTTTCCTAGAGGTAATAAGCTTGAAAGTTACGTGGTCTATCTTCCCAGCTGTTGCAGGCCACAGTTTTATTTTGCTACTGCATTATTGGATCTTAAATTTTCAATCCTCAAGTATCTATTCCCTTGCTTCCTGCTCCTGACTTACAGGCCAATGCATATTTAGGTCTATGTTAAGACCAGTACAGTAAGATACTGATTTCTGAATTGTTTGGGGTAATGCTATTTGCTCTAGAAATAAACCTACAAACTTCAGAAGGTTAATATAATAGAACTTTAGTTTTTATTCACATAATAGTTAATTTAGGGTGCCTCTAATCTGCGTACTATCTTTCCGTGCAGTGACCCCATTCTGTGCCTTCGCCTTACTCTAGAGCTTTGCTGTCCTCTTCACATGGTGGAAAATGAAGGAGAACCTGAAGAGGCATATCTCTTTCTTAAAAACCTTGGCCTGGAATTGACACATAACATTTTTACCTACACTCTGTTTGCCAAGAACTAATCAGATGGCCACACCTGGATGCAAGGATTGCTTCTCAGCAGTAATTCCGCTCTGGAGGAGGGAAAGATGAATTGTGATGGAAAGCTAATCATTTCTCTGTCACATCTAGAATGCCTTGTCCCTCTCCACTCCCAACTTCTCTCTTACCGTTAGGAAAGATGATATGACTGAAACTCTATTATGTTAGAAATAAAAAATTAGCAAAACTAGAAACTATCTCTGCCTGAATTCATGGATATTTCATGATGATGAGGGAGATAGGTAATAATAAAATCACAAAAATCAATATATACTTGGAACTGTGATAAATGTCAAGGGGGACCTGCATGCTAACTTGGACTAGTTATATATTAGGAGGATTTGATCTGGTGAAGGAGAATGGAAAAAGGATCTTGAGGACTGGTGATTGCTCTTGAGCTGAAAGTGAATAAGAATTTACTGTGTGAAAAGGAGGGAAGGACATGTGCAAGGGAAAAGGGGAAGTAGCATTTATAAAGGTTCAGTGGCTAGGCAACTAAAAGACCAGTGTTGCTAGGAGTGAAAGACATGGGTAGGTGCATGATATAAATTGAGGCTGGAGTAGTAGGTAGGGATCACATCTTTTTCGCCATGTTAGGAATTTTGATAGTTATCCTAGGTACAATGGGAAGCAAATGAAATTATTTTAAACAACAGGATGATGCAGTTGGATTTGTACCTTGCGAATATTACTCTTGATTGTAGTATGGACTAGGAAAAGAATGGATAGTAATATACAAGTTAGTAGGCTATTGAATAGTCAATGTGAGAAATGATGATGGATTGGATTGGGGTGATAGTAATGGAGGTCGATTGCAGTGGAGATATTACACAGATATTTAGGATTAATGTTGACAGAAAAGTAGACTTGACAAATGGAAAAGATATACGATGTTCTCCTAGAGAAGGAGTGTCAATATCATAAAGATATTCTTCTATGTAGGGTAATTCAAAAATTAACAAAATCTCAATAAAAATATCTCGAGGCATTTTTTTTTTTTTTTAATTTCAGGAACTAGGCAAAAATAGGCAGGAAAACTTTGAAAGCAGAGAGCATTGGAAGGGGCTTAGCCATGCAATGTTAAGAATGACTCTTATATTTCTAATTTTCACAACTCAGTGTTTGATGACACCATTTATTGGGATAGGAAACGTGCAAAGGGCTAGTTTAAAGTTCACAGAACTCTAAATTCTGCTGCAAATTCCTGGTTATCTTGTTTAGATGCTGGAGAGTGTCTGACTATTCAGCTCAGAAACAGACCAGAGCTTAAAAATCAACCATGTGGCACTTAATATGTATTCTGAAGGGGATTTAATTTTAAGAAGTCATTGAGCTTTTGTTTCTGGCAGGTCAGATGGGAATGAAAACAGACAGAAAGAAGGATAGAGATCTGAGGTAATGGAGGAGCATAGGACAGGAAATAAGAAATAGTGGGATAAAAGCCATTTCTCTCAATGGGATGTGAGGGTATCTAAACAAGACATAGTTTTACATTTTCACATTTTTAAAAATTTACCTTGGCCAGCAAATCTTTTACGGAAGCAATTCGTGGACTCAGAAATGTTTTGGAATTTTTGTTAGGCCAGTTAAGAAGTGCAGACCATTGCATGTGTAGGATTTTGCTCCTTTTTATTCTAATACATCTTTCACATGAACAGTTTTGTTCATATAAAAAACCGTCCAAAGTGGCCACTGTAATTCTAAAATATGCTTAGTGAAATTATGCTATTTGGAACAATAAGTGTAAAATTTTAAATTATAGTATAAATATATGTAAGATGATGGAAAGTTTGAATCTAACTTGGAGGGGGTATGGGCCTAACCTGAAACACAGGCATAAGAGTCTGGCAGTGTCGGTCAGTATGTTGCTTGTACACCTTATGTCTTGGGCCCCAACTTAGTGGTTGGTTTCTTAAATTGGAGACCTGATAAATCTGTAATTCTAGGAAGATGGAAGGTTTGGTAGTGATTTCTCTCAGAGGCGTTTTCTCCCATGACCAAAAAAAAAAAAAAAGAAGACGAAACAGAGGAAAGTTTTTATGATATTCTGACAAGTGGCCCAGGGCAAAGTTTCTACTAAGGATTTTAAAATGGTGTAATGAGAACATCTGAACCTGTCAATCCTTAAGTCTGGCTCCAGGATAGCTTTAGTAGCTAATGCCTGTTACTTCTCTATGATCTTCCTCTTACAGACTCAGAGCAAAAAGTGACAAAGAGAGAGAGACATATTAGTATTGTTAGTAATAAGATAGATTTCCGCCTGGGTTACAAGTTTTCAAATTTGACCAGATAATGACAATGGCTCTGCATTCCTACAAGCCAAAGTAACTCAGCATTTGGGAGCTTTAACAAAAGGAGAGCAGAGTCCAGCTTCAACAGGAAGATTCACTTACAGCACCGTTGTAGTTAGAGAAACCACCAGGAGGGAGACCCAAGTGTCTCAGAGGAAAAAACTATTTCTATTTAAGTTGAGCGTCTTAGATGTGGCAGCCAGGAGGGTCTGTTTAGATCTTACTGGACTTCCAGGGTTGTCAACTGCCAACTCACCGAGGGACCACCATGATAACTGAATGATCTGTTAATACCAAGCAAAGCAGAGCTTATGATTATGCCGTAAGGGAGAGCACCACCTTTACAGTCTTCGTAGTATCTCCAAAAGGTTAACGGTAGATATTTATAGGGTTTTGGGGTCTGGGCTCCAGTAGTTTAAGGTAAGGCTTTGAATGAGGGAATCTAATTAGCAGAGTTTGTGATATAAAAGTCTAGGATTAATGGACACAGAGGTTAGAGTCTTAAAGCAAGTCTTGGTAAATAAACAGGTATTTGATAGGGAAGGGATTTGTCCTATTGAGTGGTGTCTTGTCCTGAGAAGGGGACTGTTTGCCCAGATTAAGAATCTGTTGTTTTGAGAAGGGAGCTGATTGATGATTGAGCAGACTGCTGTTCAGGCAAATGATTTATGGGAAGGTCCTGAAGCAGATAGTGAAGCTATTTACTGGTTTATAGCAGTATTTTCCTGACAAGAATTTCCTGGGACTCATGATAAGGTCGTGTTGAGGTGGGCGGGCCTCAGTGTTTTGTTCTTTTAGCCAAGCCTTGTGAATGTAGGTGGTCTCAGTTCTCACACGTCTTACTAAGGTTATATACACTTTTCCACTAATGTGTTAACACATTGGTAGATTTATTCCAAGAAAGCTTATAGTTTTAGTTTCCATTGTAAGTGGTCTTTTATGTAAAATTACATTTTTATGTGTTTTACTGATGTATGGGTCTGCAGTACATTTTTGTATAACATTCTTGTCTCAGATATTCTTGAATTTTTGTAATAGAGGAAACCATATCCTCAACAATGAATCTTAGTTCTGCCTTTCACAGTATTTATTTGTCTTGACTTACTAGGATTTTCAGTACATTGTTAAGTAGAAGTGGTGATCAGGATGTGGCAGACATTTATTGCTCATTGGCTATTCATGTCCCCTCCCGTATTTTCAAGCCCTCTTGCAGGTGTATGGGGCCTAGTTCCAGCCAACGGACCATACATGTAAATTATGTGGATCCCTTCCAGGGTGCAGCATAGAAGAATTGACATGAACTCTCTCTTGTTATAGTGATAATGAGGTCTCATGTTCTAGATGGTACAACTATAAGTTGTTCAGCCTGTCTCATCAGCCCGGGTCCTTGGGTAATTTTGTGAAGTGTGATTCTCTTGCTAACCTATATTACCATAAAGCACAGGGAAAAATGAACCTTTATTATGTTAAGCCACTAATTTTCAAACTTAATTTGCTCTTGGAATGCAGCCTGATACGCTGCAGCATGAACTAATACTGCGTTGTCTTTATCCTGTCTTTGATAAGATCATGTCGAAGGTTTCACACCTATGAATGTTATTTGCAGTAGATTTTTGTTAGATATCCTCTAGCAAGTTAAGGAAGTTCCCTTTGAAATTCCTTGTTTGCAAGGTATGTATATGTTTTAATTACGAGTGGTTGTTGGATGTTATTGAATAATTTTTTCAGCATCTATTGAGTTGATAATGATTTTTCTATAGTGAATTAATAGATTTTCTATTGATAACCCATTCTTGTATTCTTTGAATGTACCCAGCTTAATCATGTTGTATTCTTTTCTTGAACATCACTAAATTTAATTTGTTAATATTTTACTTAAGATCTTTTGTCACATATGGTCACTAGTAAGAGTGGTCTCTAATTACCTTTCTTCTGCTTTTCTTGAGTGGTTTGGTAGCAATGTTACGATCACATCATAAAATTAATTGGGGGATATTTAATTTCTTCCTTGGGAACAGTTTGTCGGTTTGTTCCTTGGCTCTTTTTATTGGGTTGTTAGTAAATCAGATTGTTAGCGCATCTTCTGTGGAACTTTCCTCATAGGCATCCTGTGAGGCCTGGGCTGTGGGAATTTTCCATTTTTTTCTGCTGTGGATCTCTCATAGTTCACTGGCCTGGGATCCCTACCACTTAATAGCTGTTTGACTTTGCTTCAGTTTCCTCTCCTGTAAAGTGTAGGTAATAAAAATACCACATAGGGTCGTTGTGAGGATTAAACAAGTTATTTATATAAGTGCATTGAACAGTGGTCTAAGAAGGGAGGAATTTCCCCCTACCGCCTAAAGATGGACACACTTAGGGATTACTTATCATTTTCATTGCATTATTTTGGAATTTCTTCTAAATTTTTCTTCCGTGTAAAGAAAGTACATCTTCCTTAAACCAAACCAGATAGTTGAGCATATGTATTTTTGAATTGATAAGGTAGGAATGGATCATTCCCTTCAGTAGGATTCAAAAGGAATGTTTTCAGCAAAATTGAGAAACTGATCTCAGTTGCCAATATCTGCTTCTCTCCTTTTTGAATCAGAACTGTGCTTTGTTCTTACTATCCTGAAAATAGTACCTCTACTGCACTTCTTTCCTATAGTCTTCATTCTCAACTACTTCCCAGCAAATTCCATTAGAGTTATTTTTATTTATTTCTTAAGTTTTATGTCCCATGACAAAGGAGAAACTTTAAAGCATGGTGTGTAGTACCAGGCACTAAATGGGCTTTCAACAAATATTTGTTGGATAAGTGAATTTCCTGGTTCCTATTTATACTTAGTGGTTCTCTATTCCATTAATTTGACCTTGAAGTTCCTATAAATATAAAATTTTCATGGGCATAAATATTATTTAACTTATGAACTTATTGTGTAAACAACTTTTCAGGAACCTTATTTCATAAGTATGGTATAACCAAACCATTATGTATCACATATTTGAAAAGTATGTCATTTAATTATATTACATTTATATAATTACAATGAATTTGGGGTATGAAATTTTCTTTTCTACCTGTAACAATTTCAGATTGGTTTAAAAATATTAGATTTTATCTTGATACATTGCAACATTTGCAATATTGGAATTATTACATTTCTGAGATCTCAGAAATGGCATTTAAAGAACTATTTCTGTAAATGTAAAACAAAAAAAAACTGTTTATGCTGAAATATGAAGGTTGCTGTAAACAGAGGAAATAAATACTGTTGTCTTTCATAACTCGAGCCCTCTGCTTTGTGTTTGTACTAATTTTGCTACTATTTTCTGTAGCAAACCTGTAAGATAATTTCCCCAGTTTATAGAGAAGGAAATAAAAACTTAGAGTACATGATTTGCTCAGGGTCGCATAACAAGCAGGGATTTGAACCCTGTTCTTTGAACACTCCAAGGCAGGGTTCTTGAGGAGTCATCCAAGAAATGTAACTCTTCTGTTACGAGCCAAAGAGATAACATTCCATTTGGTTTTAGGACGTGAATAAGCAACCTATGGAAAACTCACAAGAGCTACGAAAACGTTTTCTTAAGCTGAGTTTTACGGTTGAAAATTTGAAGTGGATTCTTATCAAAGACTTACCCCCTTATTATGCCTTCTGTTCCCCATTTAGATAAATAATTTTCCAAAAGAAATATTTATTCTAATTCCATGGAAGGAATACATCCCAGCTGTGTCCCCACTGCACAATTACTTATTGTATATCCATTTAGTTCTAATTTCCTTCCTCATTGTTTTATCATTACTTGTTTTTTCATGTCTCTCATTCTGGATTGTAATATCTTTGAGGTCTCCTGTTATATTTACCTGTGACTACTGTCTCCTACCTTGTTCAGTATTTGATACATAGAAGATGCTTAATAAATGTCAGATAGTATTGAGTTGCAGCGTTCAAGGTTCTTCTCTACAGTGTGCCCCTCTCCACCTCTGTGATATTCTCTCTGATTACTTTCCTACAGAACTAGCCAAGTGACTGTACTTATTGTTTATCTTTCCTTGTGCCTTTTCCTCTACTTATGGCCTTGATTCCAATCCACCTCCTCCATGAGACCTCCACCATTTAGACCATTAGAAGTCTATAAATGTCCTTCTGCAGATATTGTCGTTAAGATGTATTTGCCACCTAGCATATCTCACTGGCAGTTTTCTTTGTGTTAATACCCTGTCTCATCTGGTTTGTGATTTCAAATCCCTGTACCTCTCTAGATCTGTGTGTTAGCTAACATGTTGTTCAAGAGATTCTCAGTGAATATTCTGATAAAGAGAAAAAAAGTCAGTTGTAGTCACCTAGAAGAGGCTTTATTTAAAGCATTGCTGACTAGTTTGTGGAGAAATTTTAGTAAACAAAAAATGAAATGGTCTGCCAGCCAGCATGACTCAAATGGCATTGAAATTAATGAAGAGAAAATAATCTCTCTACGATAAGCCAAGTGACTCATATTTGGATATAATTCTAGAAACAGCATTATAGCACTTTTTTTTCTTTTATATCAGTCTCTTAATATATACACTTGTATTTATTGGTCATGGACCTTTTTGATCTTGTTTTTGACATTCACCGTGTTTTTACTTTGTCTCTGTGAACAGCTAACAATAGAGCACTTTTCAGTTTTTTCTTTTATTCAATCTGGATCACATATTTCTTGGTCAGTTATTTGGGACTGTAACTGAGTCATTTGAATTACATGCTGTTTGGTTCTGGGATGAAAGCTTGATTCTCTCAGCTGACTGCTGGCTCACCATATGTTGCTGTAATTCTGGAAAGCAGTGAAAATTGTGGTAGGGTTGAAGTAAGAAGCCATGTTGGAGTGGTGTCTTAATAATAAAGGACTTATATTTGTTGTATAACTAATTCACACACCTAGGCATTCTGCAAGATACTTTAAATAAATGACGGAAGATCTATAAGGTAGCTGTTATTAACCCTGTTTTACATACAAGTGAAATGAGTCTGAGAAAGATTAAAGGTCATATTGACCTTCTTAAAAGGTCAAATATTTCGTTGATAGTAACTGCTAGGACATAAGCTCATAAAGGCAGGGATTTCGTTGTGTTCACTGTTGTAATCCCAACATTTAACATGGTGACTGGAAGTTAAGTATTTGTTAAATAAATTCAGTTCCTCTCTCTCATTTTCTCTTTTTTTTTTTTTGTGGTGTTTTTGTTCTTTTAATTAATGTTGCTGGTTCATAATATCCCCCGTGATGTATCTCATTAGTTCAGGAAAGTTTTTCTTCTATTTTGTCTTTCAATAATTTTTCTACTCTGAGAATTTTTAACTCTTTCACTATATTTTGGGAAAGTTCAAAACTATGCACGTTACGTTGTCAATTTGATAAAGCCAGTGCCAATTCTACTTTTTCCTATGTCTAATGCCATTTAAATGATATTATATAGTTATTAATTTTTTCAGTTCTTTCATTTGATCTGACAGGTCCCCTAAATTTTCAATCAACCATCTCAGTTTTCTTTGTTTTTCATTGATAGAATTGACATTTTCTCGAATTTATTTAAGATTTCAAGACGGCAGAATTCTAAACTTTATGTCGTCCATAAATAGCTTGCTCTGGAGTGAATAAAGAGATGGACCATACTTGGTGTTGTGGAAATATGAATTATGGATTTTTAGCTTAGGTCTAAGATAATGATGAAGTCTGGAATAGCAGAGGTAAGAGCATGGTGGAGATAAAAATTTTAAATTTACTGAGTTTTGGTTACATGTGGAAAATCCAAATAGAGCTGCCTTACAGAGAAGTGGGTATCCAGATCTGGATTTCCAGAGATAAATCTTGGAAAGCTAAGTCTTGTCCATAGATAAGTGTTTCAAAGATTACTGTACACTTGATAATAGAAGCAAAGGAAATCAACCAAAGAGAAGGTACATGAGACAGGGGCAGAAAGTATAACATTGGAGAGCAGCCACTGATTTCAGTGATGAGATGAAGGATGAAGAATGTCCACTGGACCATGAAAAGAGGTGACTAAGGAAACAGAGGAGGAGAAATTCAGGAGAGAAGACCTAAAAGAGGACTGACCAGTGACAAATGCTGCAGAGGCCAAGTAGTATGAGAACTGGGAGGAAAAGACAGGATTTATAAAATAAGTTGTGGAAGAGTAGGTTTTGATGAAACATTATAAGTACAGGAGAGGTAGAAAAATAGCAATATGTTTAGTCTGCACCTTCAATGAGTTTTTTTAATGTACAAAAGAAGAGAGATAAAAATGGGAGAGATCAGGCATGAATTGCATTAAAAGTTGGGAGCCAGTTGAACTGAAGAAGCTGGAAATACAGATAGCATGCTAATAGTTAATGGAGGGAAGTTCAAAGGATGTGAAAAAGAATGGGGATAAAGCACAGATGGAGGTAGGTGTTATTCTTGGATCGAAGAAACTTCTGAGATTAGATAGAAGGGAGCATACATGTGTGGACTCAGAAGATTCACAGGAGAGCAGAGGTAGCATGTTAGAAACATCTGTGTGAGAGTGTGTCAGAGGATTTAAAGAACATTATGGGAAGGATGTATTAATTCCAATGAGGATGCTGGCATTAGAGAATGTCAAAGTAATTTGAGTGTCCATATCATACTGACAATAATGAATTCATAATAAAACTAACCAATCTATATGGTTAATTTAATTTTTTTTTCTAGAGGCATTTAGTGTCTTGGGTACATTGGCATAGTATTTGCAGGGAATATATGCCAGAGAAGAGATAAGAAAGCTGGGTCAATACAAAAGATGGTTTGAAGTCTACCCTAATCAGGACCTAGGATGGTTAGGTTTACCAGATAACTGCCATATCTCTGGGGCCTCTAGTGAAAACGCAGCCGTGAGTCACCATCTTTTGAGTTACGTCAGCACTATCATCCAGACACCATTGGGTCAGGAATAGGAACCCAAAGGCAACCAACAAAGGATGGGGCTATGAGATGTGCCTGGTATGAAAAGTCTGCCCAAGGGTGATGTTTTTGTGTGTTACAACACAACTAATCCACTTTCTCCATGATATGTACATGATATAGTAGGGATGTGCATTATAAAACAATACTTGAACTAAGGGATAAAATCGTAAGATAAAAATGTAACAGAAAGAACGTTGGTGGATTGGAAGCATAAAGAAAATAAATGTAAGCAAAAGGGCAAGTTAAATTTTAAAATTTTACCTAGCATAGCTTAATTCTAATTTTTTTTTAGATGGCAGTTCTTTTTTTTTTTAAGAGCAGTTTTATATTTACATAAAAAACACAAAGATAGTACAGAGAGTTCTCATATACTCCATACCCAGTTTCTCATATTATTATCATCTTATTTAGTATGGTACATTTGTTATAGTTGATGGATCAATACAGATATATTATTATTAACTAAAGTCCTTAATTTACTCAGATTTCCTTGGTATTTAAATAATTTTTTTTTAGCATCTTTATTGGAGTATAATTCTTTACAATGGTGTGTTAGTTTCTGCTTTATAACAAAGTGAATCAGTTATACATATACATATATCCCCATATCTCTTCCCTCTTGCATCTCCCTCCCTCCCACCATCCCTATCCCACCCCTCTAGGTGGTCACAAACCACCGAGCTGATCTCCCTGTGCTATGCAGCTGATTCCCACTAGCTATCTATTTTACGTTTCGTAGTGTATATATGTCCATGCCACTCTCTCACTTTGTCCCACCTTACCCTCCCCCTTCCCCATGTCCTCAAGTCCATTCTCTAGCAGGTCTGCGTCTTTATTCCCGTCTTGCCCCTAGGTTCTTCATGACCATTTCTTTTTGTTTCTGTTTTTTAGATTCCGTACATATGTGTTAGCATACGGTATTTGTTTTTCTCTTTCTGACTTACTTCACTCTGTATGACAGACTCTAGGTCCATGCACCTCACTACAAATAACTCAATTTTGTTTCTTTTCATGGCTGAGTAATATTCCATTGTATATATGTGCCACATCTTCTTTATCCATTCATCTGTCGATGGACACTTAGGTTGCTTCCATGTCCTGGCTATTGTAAATAGAGCTGCAATGAACATTGTGGTACATGACTTTTTGAATTACGGCTTTCTCAGGATATATGCCCAGTAGTGGGTCGTATGGTAGTTCTATTTTTAGTGTTTTAAGGAACCTCCATGCTGTTCTCCATAGTTGCTGTATCAATTTATATTCCCACCAACAGTGCAAGAGGGTTCCCTTTTCTCCACACCCTCCCCAGCATTTATTGTTTGTAGATTTTTTGATGATGGCCATTCTGACCAGTGTGAGATGATATCTCATTGTAGTTTTGATTTGCATTTCTCTAATGATTAATGATGTTGAGCATTGTTTCATGTGTTAGTTGGCAATCTGTATATCTTCTTTGGAGAAATGTCTAGGTCTTCTGCCCATTTTTGGATTGGGTTGTTTCTTTTTTTGATATTGAGCTGTATGAGCTGCTTGTAAATTTTGGAGATTAATCCTTTGTCAGTTGCTTCATTTGCAAATATTTTTTCCCATTCTGAGGGTTGTCTTTTTGTCTTATTTATGGTTTCCTTTGCTGTGCAAAAGCTTTTAAGTTTCATTAGGTCCCATTTGTTTATTTTCGTTTTTATTTCCATTTCTCTAGGAGGTGGGTCAAAAAGGATCTTGCTGTGATTTATGTCATAGAGTGTTCTGCCTATGTTTACCTCTAAGAGTTTGATAGTGTCTGGCCTTACATTTAGGTCTCTCTCATTCTCTCTTGAACTTAACTCCAGATTATCACTCCTGTCATTCCACCAAAGCTGCTCTTTTTTTTTAATTATTTTAATTTATTTTTGGCTGTGTTGGGTCTTTGTTGCTGCACACAGGCTTTCTCTAGTTGTGGCAAGCCGGGGCTACTCTTCGCTGTGGTGCATGGGCTTCTCATTGCGGTGGCTTCTCTTGTTGCAGAGCATGGGCTCTAGGTGCATGGGCTTTGGTAATTGTGGCACACGGGCTCAGTATTTGTGGCTCACATGCTCAGTAGTTGTGGCACATGGGCTTAGTTGCTCCGCGGCATGTGGGCTCTTCCTGTTCCAGGGCTCAAACCCATGTCCCCTGCATTGGCAGGCGGACTCTTAACCACTGTGCCACCAGGGAAGCCCCCGCCAAAGCTACTCTTATTAATATTATTTATGACTCCCCCCCCGCTGCTAAAATCCAGAAGTTCATTCCTAGCCTTTTCTGCCTTGACCTGTCAGCAGTACTTGACCGAGCTAGTTACTCCTCCTCCTTGAAATACATTATTTAATTGACTTCCAGAATAACACATTCTCCTTTTTCTTCCACTTCTTCCCTGGCCATTCCTCAGTTTGTTTCCTTCTCATCTTCCCAGCCTCTAAACAGTGGAGTCTTCCCAGGGCTCAGTTTTCGGGTGTTTCCTATTTATGCTCACTTCCTTGGTTATATCACCTAGTGCCATACTTTTAAATGCCATTTAAAGCTGGAAATTACCAGCTTGTACATTTATCCTGGACTCTTCTCCTGAACCTCTGCTTTAATAGTTTGGATGATGAATAGATGTGTGAAGCTCAACATGTCCAAAACCAGACTCCTAATATCTTACTCTTCCACCTGTCCATTTGGAAGGGTATAGCTAATTCATACAAACTCAACTCTTCCAGTTGATTTCACCAGAAAACTTTGATGTTATCCTTGATAGTCAGTCTGTGCAAATCCTGTTGGCTGTATCTTCCAGATGACTTCTGAATCTGATCACTTTTTGCCTCCACTGCTATCACTCAGAATCAAGCCAGCGTTCTTTCCTTACTTTGTTGTAATAGTTTCTTAATTGATTTCCTTGCCTTTGCCCTTGGGCCCACTATAGACTGTTCTCGACACAGTAGCCGAGGAGATCTTACTTACAAAAAAATAAAAAGAGCTTATTTTTCCTCTGTTTAGAATAGAAGGCTAAATCCTTAAAATTTACCTTATTTACTTTATTTCCTACTATTCTGTGTAGCCCTGCTGGCTTCCTTGCTATTTCTAACTATCAGGCATGCACCCTACCCCATCCACAGGATCTTTGTGTTTATTTTTCTCTCTTTCTGGAATGTTCTTCTCACAAATGTCCCCCTGACTTAGGTCTTATGGTCTTCACTAGGGTCTTCAGGCCTTTACTCCCTAGATCTTTACTAGGACAGTCTTCTCTGTGAGGTCCCAATTGACTACTGTATTTAGAATTACAGCTCCTGCCCTACATACCCCTGCCACTCCACCCAGCAGCACTTCTTATTGCCTTTATTTTCTTCCCATGGTATTTACCATCCTTCCAGATACTGTATATTTTACCTATTTATTTTGGGCGGGCAGGTGTGTGTGTGTGTGTGTGTTTGTGTGTGTGTGTGTGTGTGTGTATGTGTGTGTGTTTTAACATCTTTATTGGAGTATAATTGCTTTACAATGGTGTGTTAGTTTCTGCTTTATAACAAAGTGAATCAGCTATACATATACATATATCCCCATATTTCCTCCCTCTTGCATCTCCCTCCCACCCTCCCTATCCCATCCCTCTATGTGGTCACAAAGCACTGAGCTGATCTCCCTGTGCTATGTGGCTGCTTCCCACTAGCTATCTATTTTACATTTGGTAGTATTTATAAGTCCATGCCACTCTCTCACTTCGTCCCAGCTTAACCTTCCCCCTCCCTGTGTCCTCAATTGAGTCCATTCTCTACTTCTGCGTCTTTATTCCTGTCCTGCCCCTAGGTTCTTCAGAACCATGTTTTGTTTTTTTTGGGGGGGTTTTCTTTTTAGATTCCACATATATGTGTTAGCATACGGTATTTGTTTTTCTCTTTCTGACTTCACTCTGTATGACAGACTCCAGGTGTGTGTTTTTAAATCTCTCTCTCCTTACTAGAATGTAAATTTTACTAGAATATAAGTGCTACAAGGGTAGGAATTTATTCATTTATCTACCCTGATTTATTATGAAGCAATGAATGAGTATGAGGACTAGAATTCTGTTTTGTTTGGCCTCATAGATAAACTAGACTATCATTAGTTTTTGTGTATTTGTCCTTTGTTTTATATATACATTCCTACCTTTACCCTATTCCTACTCAAAAGCCATTGGAATTGATAAAGTTCTGTAGATTTTGGACATGTGGAATGAATAATCACATGTATTTAATGTCTAGTCATGCAGTGGTAGTAATGACAGCTACATTTTGAAATTTACCTTCAAATATAGCTGTGGCATTATATTTGATTTTTTTACTTTTACAAAGGGTATGTGTGTGTGTGTATAATGTCACTATATATATCCTGTGTGTGTGTGTGTGTGTGTGTATATATATACATGTATATATATGTGTATCTATATATATACACATATATATATGTATATATATAAAAAATTTTTAAACAGGTCATCAGAACACCTCATGGGAGAGACTTAGATGACTCTTTGGAAAGATGTGATGACTATTTGAGTTCAAGGTCACGTAGCAAGCCCCAGCATTCATCCAGGACCTCACTCGTTCATTCAGCACCCTCTACAATGCCGAAGCATTCTCCAAGCCCTGTGTTAAATCGTGCTTCTCTCAGGGAAAGGTAATGCTTGGTCTCTATTTCTGTACTAAATTTTTGAATAATCATCATTAGAAAAGAGCAGGCAGGGCTTCCCTGGTGGCGCAGTGGTTGAGAGTCCGCCTGCCGATGCAGGGGACACGGGTTTGTGCCCCGGTCCGGGAAGATCTCACATGCCGCGGAGCGGCTGGGCCCGTGAGCCATGGCCGCTGAGCCTGCGCGTCCGGAACCTGTGCTCCGCAACGGGAGAGGCCATAACAGTGAGAGGCCCGCGTGCCGCAAAAAAAAAAAAAAAAGAAAGAAAAGAGCAGACAGTAATTATGTATGTGATGTGATTATTCGTAACGGGATAATCTGATTTTAAGAGACTTACTTTAAATTGTTTTTGTTTAGAACATATTGCATATTATACAATGCTAGATACTCCTCCCCAGCCCAGTTCTCTCAAAGTGAGTTTATTAACTATTAGTGAGTTTATTAATTAGGGTCACTTTAACCCTAATTAAATTTTGTAGTTCCCAAGTGAAAAATAGAGTATATGATAGTTTGTTTTTAGTAGATTCATAGAGATTTAGTATTATAGTCATGGCTTATGTATAAAAATAGCATGGGTTATATTTTCCTTTTAGTGATAATGATGATACTATATATTATTGGTACATGGCGCCTATTTTCCTCAAATTACCTACCCCCAACTTGCCAAGAGAATCTTAATCGTCTGTCTGTCTTAACCTTATGTAAAGATTCTAGTTCTCCCTCTAAAAATGCTTTGGCAAACAAAGTTAGACACTTGTTATAATTTGAATGTGAAAGAAAGAATTCTTCTTCATCTGTTTTTGTTGTTGTTGAATCCAAATTGGAAATTCCTTGCCTCCCTCTTGGTAACATAGAAAACAAGAGTTGTCATAAATTAAAAAACAAAACCAAAAACCCAACCCTGGGTATTTAAGAAATTTTATAGAAATTTGAAAACCTAAGAGATATGCCGTCAACACATAGAAATAAAACCTATCTTTACAAATGGTATCAAAAAGCTAAAGTACCACACCAAATTCCTGCAGCGTACTTAGGGCTATCAGGCATAAATAAGAAAGTTTAAATTAGTTGTAGAGAGTCTATCAAAAGTTCATCTCAAAACTGATGATTCAAACAAGAGTATATCAGTTTGGAAACTGTATTAAAACATCTCTGTCTTGAACAGATAGATTTATCTGTTTCCTCATTAGCCCTGTAAGCATTTGAAATGGGTATATGAAGGTATGCTAGAGACCCTCATGCTGAGATAGGGAATTTTGATGAATGTTGCTTCAAGTGTATTAGAATTATGCCTATGGAGATCAAGTTCAGACAGATAGGTAGGTAGGTAGGTAGGTAGGTAGGTAGATAGATACATAGATAGATAGATACATAGCTAGATACATAGATGGATAGATACATAGATACATAGATAGATAGATACATAGATAGATACATAGATAGATAGATACATCTGTATATTTACATAGGGAGATATATGTCTGTGTATCTATAGGCTTTAAAAGTTCAGGAGAAGCTCTTGAAGAGAGGTTTTTCTACTGAAGTCTGGTAACTTGCATCTCAGTTTTCAGGGACTTTCTTTGATTTCCATGTCTGCTCAGATGTTCAGATATTCAGTTGGTGCTACACTCTTTTTCCCTACTTTTAGAATTAAGCACTTGTGGTTTTCTTTTTTTTATTTTTTGTGGTATGCGGGCCTCTCACTGTTGTGGCCTCTCCCGTTGTGGAGCACAGGCTCCGGACACACAGGCTCAGCGGCCATGGCTCACGGGCCCAGCCGCTCCGCGGCATGTGGGATCCTCCCGGACCAGGGCACGAACCCGTGTCCCCTGCATCGGCAGGCGGACTCTCAACCACTGCGCCACCAGGGAAGCCCTTGTGGTTTTCTTGATTAGGTTATTTGCCATATCTGTAGGTTTTCAAGAATTTTTTTTACCTGTATCTCCTTGGATATGTTTTTATAAATATTGATTTATTTTTCTACCTTTTTGCATATTTTACAGAACTCTCCAGTTGTCTACTACTATAGTAAAATATCAATTTTAGTCTTGTGTTATTTTATCCTTGTATATATTTGTCCCAGCTTTGAAGCCAGGTTGATAAATTCTTCACTGAGGCTATTTTCAAAAATTCTTTATTGAGGGTAGCTAAAGTCAACTGTCCCTTTTTCATATTTCAATGCAGGGGATGGTTTAGAGTAGGTAACAGCATTTACACATTTATTTTGATGTTGGATAGTAGATACAGATAAATAAGTTCTTTGCCAGAAGGATATCAGTGATTCAAATATTAAACATTACATATTTTACTTATGACTTGAGGAAATTTGAGGTACTTTTAAAATAAAAGAATATAATGGCAATTTAGTTTGAATACATCTAAATAAGTTAATAAAATTTTATTGGGGTACTTTCCAGGGTAAATAAACTTTTTTACTTTCACTAACGTAGACCACCTCTGCTTTGAGTGTATTTTCTAAAAAAGATCTAGATCTAGTCTATAGAAGAAAGTAAAATATGTCAAACAATATGTCTTTAAGACATTACTAGGAACAAAAGCATTTTGTTCTTTTTAGCACACTCAGTACCACATCTTTAAATATAAGACATTCTCTGGTCTGGCTTTTAGGTCACCGAGAAATATACTATGTTTATACAATCCATTGGAATCAATAAACAATTTAAACTGATGTAAATGTAGATTTTATGTCCCAGGCAAACTTGGGAATATGACAGAACATACAGCTCTGGTTTATCTGGGTAAATCTTCATTAAAATTAAATAAGTTTTCCTCTAAGATTGCTGTAAAAAGCTGACTCCTTAATCATGTATATGAATAAACAGACTTTTGAAAACTTTACCAGTGACTCTAAGCAAATGAATTTATTTACAGTGAAAGTCCTTTTTGCTTTAAGCCTATTTAAAGAATACCTCCAATAGGGTTAACACACCATACAAGGGTTTCAATTTTGATTATAAGTGTTACATTTCAGAAGCAGTTTTCTCCTTAAAGTATAAATATTAATATTATGACTTATAATTTATATTAGCTTGTAGAGTTATTACTAAAATCAGACTAAGAAATAATAGAAAATCTAATTTAAAAAGAGCTGATATTCTTTTTGATCATGCTAAAGGTTTTGCTTTTTGTAAATGGAGTTAGATTGCTAGGTAATTATTTCTTATACCACAGCACAGACTAGTGGATCCTCTCATAGTATCATTGAAGAGATCCTCTTGGAGCTGGATATTTGGGTCTCTGATTTTCAAGATGTGTTACATATGTAGCAAATAGCAAGGTCTGCCGACATATTTCCATAAATGCAGCAACACTTCCTATTACAAATGCAGGAGATTAAAATTTATATATAGTTGATCATCCATTACTGATTGCATTCTTTAAAACAGATTATGTAAATCATTTATCCTGCTTAACAGTTTATACTTTGTGTAAACACGTAAAATTATAACTTTGTAAGAACAAACTGGGAGCTAGAAAGTTTTAAGCAACCTGTTAACATTTTAGTACTCATTCCTTTATAAAGGAGTTATCAAGAATATGTCATGTAGATGCATTATAATCAGATGGATGTGGAAATTTTCATTATTACTTGTATAAAACAAATAAAGTGGCTTAATTATACAAGTGCCAGTTTTGAGTTTGGGAAGGGCATGAGAAAGAGGAATAGTTGCTTTCCTTCTTCTTTGACATGTTTAATTTCAAGACTGGAAAATAAGAACTAATTTTAAAGGCACTATAGGTGGAGTTATTGCTCTAATATAAAAATTTATATCTTTATTTAAAGATAAACCTCTAAAGAATTATGTATGGAAATTGTTAAAATGGTCAGATATATAGATATGCTCTCCCCAAATCATGTCAAACTTTATTATTAAGACTGTTAATGGAACATATTGTGAGGACTTAATACTACAGTTGAGAATTAGTACCTGATTTTATATCTGCCTCTCGCCCTCGGTCAAAGAAAGAAAATATGTTATTTTAATCTTTTTATGTTATCACATAGAGATAAGAAAAAATAACTTTCTGTATCTGGCATTTGGAAAGATTTACTTTTCTCTCCCTCTGGCTACAAGTCACCTTTGTTTTTTATGCCTACAGATTCCATTCTGACTGGTGTTCACCTTCAAACTGCGATGAGATCCATGACCGGGTAAAGAATGTGTTGAAATCACATCAGGCTCATCAGAGACATTTATATGTTAGTTTCTAAATTTTTCTTTTGAAGACTTTTTATAATTAGGCATGAAAACCACCCAAGATGCTTAAAGCTCGCAAAGTTTAATCACTGGGAAGGAATAGAAAAGATACAACCTCCATTTAATGGAAGTCAGTGGTTTTGCTAAAGGCAATGTATCTAACTTCTTGCTTGACCTGAGTCATTATGCAAAATGTTTGACACAGATCATGTGAACTATAAAAAATGTTAGTGATAACTATCTCATAAAGAGTCAGTAAGTAGTGACTTTATGATAATTTTTTCACAGCCTTCAAAATATGGGAACCCTTGTTTTGTGACCCAGAATAAAGCAATTCCATTTCCTGCAAACAGATTTGATTAAATGGTAGAACGAGAGATGGGATGAGACATATGTATTTTGGAGAAGTTTCCCAGCTGATTTTTATGTTAATTAAAACTTAAAAGAGGAAAAGAAGAGGTCAGGTTTATCAGGTTTAATATTAGAGAAGATCAGTATGAGAATACTTTCTGACATAAGGCAAATAAACATATATATGAAAAACAGCTGGGAAATAATTACAGTATATTATTCTTTTTGTGTTTGATTTCTTGTTTCAGTCATTAATTTAAAAACAATTGTTTATCATGAGTCATGTTGGACACCAAGCTTAGTTCTGGAGATATAACTGGATTATGTGACATTGACATCAGTTTGTACTGTTTAAAGTTTCTGTATTCATATTGATTTTAAATTAAATGTGTTTTCAAAGTGTAATATAGATAGTCCCAGTGACTGTCACTCCCAGGGTTAACATTATCCTGACTTCTAATAGCAAGATTAGTATTGTATATTTTTGATCTTTATACAAATGACATCCAACCATGTCTTTTCCCTTCTTTTCTTAGTTACTTCATTTTGTTTTTTCAATTCAGACATTTTTGCAATACACACATCTTGTTATATAGTTCCACACTCTTGCTGCTGCATGGTATTTCATTGTGTGAAAATACTGCCATTGATTTATGCATTCCTCTATTTATGGACATGTGGGTTGTTTCTGGTTTGAGCTATTTTAGAACTGCTATGAACAGCTTATTAATCCTTGGGTAACATTGTATACATTTTATTTGGGTATGTCCCTACCAGTGGAATTGCTCATAGAGTGTGTAAACATTAAGCTTTACTAGATACCGCCAAAGACTTTTCCAAGTGATTTTAACAGTTTACACTCCCACTACCAGCCTGTGTGAATTCAGTTTGTCCTCGCTACTACTGATAGGTTGTGTGTGTGTGTGTGTGTGTGTGTGTGTGTGTGTGTGTATTTTAATTTTGGCATTTTGATAGTGAGAAATAGTTTTATAACATAATGGTTTTAATTTGCTGTTTCTTGATGACTAGTACATATGTTTATTGCTATTTGGATATCCTCTTTTGTGAGTACTTGTTCAAGTTATTTGCCTATTTTTCTACTGAGTTATATCTTTTTTTGTTTTGTTAAAGTTCCATGTTGATTTTTGATATGTCAGATATATGTTTTGCAACTTTCTTTTTCCACTCTGTGCCTTGCCTTTTCATTCTCTTAATGGTATCTTTTGATGAAAAGAAGTTCTTACATACAATGAATAAAATTTATCTTTTTTTATTAGCATTTTTACAATTTTTGTCTTGTCAACAGAAATAATAAATCCAAAATAGGAATAGAGAAGAGCTTTATTAGAGCCAGACTGAGGACTATAGCCGAGGACACTTGAATTGTGAAGGAGAAGCACTTGAATTGTGTTCTGCCAGACTACTAAGTGGAGGAGGCTTATATCAGCAAAAACCGCAGAGTTACACTTAGGTAGATGAGTTAAGTAAGGATTGGTTAGGGTCCGAAATGGCTGTGTAGTCACAGGGGGAGACCTTGAGACCTTAAGGTTGCAGCTGGCTGCAGCTGCAGATGTTGTTTTGAGAACTGCTGGTGGTATCCTTGAGTTTGATACAGTTCAGAAAATTTCAAGGTCTTAGTGATGCAGGAACATGTCTGAAACCACATCCACAGTGACCAACTGGCTCCATTTTGGATGCCTGAACCGCAGTTTCATATCTTGTCAGAACAAAGAACAAACATCAGACATGACAGGGGTCCAGTCCTTCAAAGTTTCCAAAGAGACTGATTAGCACATACACAGCGAGTCAGCATGACCACAGTGTCTGAGAAGGGAACCGCATCTTCGAGGGAGTACTAGCATTAGTGTCATAGAAAGGGCCCACATTTATCCCTATCTTCCAAGTGGACATTCTAAACAGTCTGGTAAGTGCAAAGTGCATTTTTGTTATTTGCTGTTGTTGTTGTTTTTAGTTAAAGCAATTGTACAATGTACATTTGACAGACCATAAGACTGCTGGCTCTAGTTAGCATAAAGTTCAAGCCAAATGATGTACAAGCCAGAATGATTCCCCATACCTCAATATGTGAAAATTTCTTCCATCAGTCTAGTTCAAGATTCTATCATATGTTTTCTTCTAAAGGCTTTTTGTTGGAATTATTTTTTTCTGTATAGTGGTAGGTAGGTGTCAAATTTCATGAAAGTTTCAAGTTTTATGATTGTGAATATGTCTGTTTTTCTTTCTAGTTCTGTTAATTTTATTTTATGTATTTTGAAGCCAAATTGTTAGTTGGATACAGATTTCAGACTACGATACAAACCTCTTATGGAAACGTTCCCTTTTTGTTTCTAGTAATATTTCTTGTTTCACAGTATGTTTTGTCTACTAGTTGTATAGTTATAGCAGCTTTCTTTTCCCTAGTATATGCATGGTGTATATTTTTCCATCCTTTGCTTTTTATCAATATATTTAAAGTGCGTATCTTGTGAATAGCACATGAGATTTCTTTCCAATAATGAAAATCTAGAATTTTTATGTAGATTGATGCAGATTTTATTTGGATTAGTAACTTTTTAATTATCCATTTCCTTTTTATTAACTCATTATTCATTTTTTTACTATTCTGTTATTCATTTCCCTAGAGATTTCAACTTGCATATATAACAAATTATTTCTTTGTTGACCTCCCCAGTAATGTTGGGACCTAAAAACAGTTAACTCTTTTTTTAACCCACCTCTTCTTTTTTTTTTTTTTTTTTTTTGCCGTACGCGGGCCTCTCACTGTTGTGGCCTCTCCCATTGCGGAGCACAGGCTCCGGATGCGCAGGCTCAGCGGCCGTGGCTCACGGGCCCAGCCGCTCCACGGCATGTGGGATCTTCCCGGACTGGGGCACGAACCCGTGTCCCCTGCATCGGCAGGTGGACTCTCAACCACTGTGCCACCAGGGAAGCCCCCACCTCTTCTTCTGAACATCTATTATCATGAATTTTGATTCTACATATATAAAACACACAACAAATTAATTTTGTTTGCATAATAATGTTTATTCATTTTAATCACATATTTACCCTTTCTATTATTCTTCATCCTTTCCTGCAATTCCATATTCCCATTTGGATTTTTGAGTCATTTTCCTCCTGCCCAAATAACTCCCTTTAGTACTTTCTTTCATGTTATTATCCTGGCTTTGAATTCCAGTTTTGTTTGTTTGAAAACATCATGATTTTACTTCTGTATAGGGTGGTTTTACTAGATATAAAGTTATAAATTTCTAGGTTGGTGGTTATTTTCTTTGGCACTTTTTTTTTTTTTTTGCCACACCGCATGGCTTATGGGATCTTAGTTTTCTGACCAGGGATTGAACCTGTGCCCTTGGCAGTGAAAGCAGTGAAAGTAGAATCCTAACCACTGCACTGCCAGGGAATTCCCTCCTTGGGCACTTTAAAGAAGCCACTCATTTGTGTCAGTTGAAAAGTCAGCTGTCATTCCTTTGCAGTAATGTGGAGTTCCCCCCCTCTGTTGCAATTAAGATTTGCTCTTCAACTTTGTGTTTAGTAATCGTACTGTGATATACCTAGATGTAATTTTCTTGGATCAATTCTACGTTAAGTTTGCAGAGCTTCCTGAAGTTTTAGGTTGATATCTTTCATCAGTTTTGGAAAACCTGTTCATTCTTTCTTTAAACATTGCTTCTGCCCCAATATCTATTTACTGTCCATCTGGAGTTTCCAGTTACATTTATATAAGGTCTTTAGACTGTGTATCATATGTATCTTATGCTTATTTTGATGTTTTTAATTCTTTTTTTTTTCTCTCTCTCTTTCTAGTTTAGATACTTTCTTTTGAAATGTCCTCTAGTTTGCTAATCCTGTCTTCTGCTCTGTTTACATTGCTGTGAAAACTATTTGAAACTTCTTGAAAGACATAACTTTCAAGAACATCTTGAAAGACATAGACTACCGAGGCTAACTCAAAAAGAAATAGATAATTACAACGGTTGTATATCTATTAAAGAAATTTAAGTTAAAGTTAGGAATCTTCCATAAAAGAAAACGCTAAGCCCAGAGGCTTTCTCTAGTGAATTCTACCAAACCTTTAAGGAAAACATAATGCCAGTTTTACACATTCCTGAAACTAGAAGAAAGAATACTCCCCAGGTCATCTTATGATATCAACATTTCTTCTGATGCCAAAACCAGACAATGACATTACAAGAAAAGAAAAATACAGACCAAAATCCTTCATGAACATATATGTAAAAATCCCTAACAACATATTAGCAAATTAGAACCAGAAGTATATAAAAATGAAAATACATCCTAATCATGTGGGCTTATTCCAGAAATGCAATGTAAATTCCTCCTATTAACACAGGAGGAATAGGATTAACATAGGATTAAATACATATTTGTTCTCAGTGTCATTTCAATAGGCAGAAAAAGTATCCAACAAAATTCAACTCTATTCATGATAAACACTCTTAGTAAAGTTGAGGTAGAAGGATACTTCGTTAACCTAATAAAGACCATCTTTGAAAAACCTACAGCTAACATTATACTTAATGGCGAAAGACTGAATACTTTCCCCCTAAGCTCAGAAACAAGGCAAGCATGCCCTCTCTCACCATTCCTTTAACATCATACTGGGAGTCTTAGATAATGCAGACAGGCAAGAAAAATAAATAAAAGGCATAAAGGTTAGAAGGGAAGAAACAAAACTGTATTTGCAAAGGATATGGTTATCTATGTAGAAAATTCCAAACAACCTAAAAGCTCCTAATAAGTGAGTTTAGCAATGTCACAAAATACAAAGAAAGTAATATTTCCTATATACCAGCAATGAACAATTGGAATTTTAATTTAGAAAACCCATACAGTTTACAATAGCACCATAAATTGAAATGCTTAGGTATAATTCTAACAGGATTATACCTAATGCAGGATCTGCATTCTGAGAACTACAAAACACCATTGAAAGAAATCAAAGAAGATAGAACTAATCAGAGATATCCCATATTCATGGATTGGAGGACTCCAAATTAAGATGTCAATTTTCCCCAGTTTGAACTTTAGATTCAATGAAATGATAAAACTCCGTCAAGCTTTTAAATAGATATTGACAAGCTGATTCTAGGATGTATAGAAAAGCACAGGAACTTGAAAAACCAAAACAGTTCTGAAAAGAACAAAGTTGGAGGACCCACTACCTAATTTTAAGACTTACTGTAAAGCATAGCAATGAAGACTGTAGTATTGACTAAATTATAGACACAGATATCAAGGAATAGGAGAGATACTCTGGAAATAGACCCACACAAATATTGATTTTTGACAAAAGTACAAAGTCAATTAAATGGAGTCTTTGCATTTGTTGTCTTTTTAACACATGGTTGTCGATAAATGAAAACAAAAACAAACTCCTTGACACATAATTCAAAATATATCCTAGGGGCTTCCCTTGTAGCGCAGTGGTTGAGAGTCCGCCTGCCGATGCAGGGGACACGGGTTCGTGCCCGGTCTGGGAAGATCCCACATGCCGCAGAGCGGCTGGGCCCGTGAGCCATGGCCGCTGAGGCTGCGCGTCCAGAGCCTGTGCTCCGCAACGGGAGAGGCCACAACAGTGAGAGACCCGCATACAACAACAACAACAACAAATATATATATATATATATATATATATCTCCTAGACCTAAAACATAGTAGAAAATCCACTTAATTTATATTTAGCAATGACTTTAGATATGACACCAAACACATGATCCATAAAGGAAAAGCAAAATTATTGATAAATTAAACTTCATTGAAATTAAAAACTTTTGCTCTGTGAAAGACACTGTTAAGAGAATAGAAAGACGAGCACTTGTCTGAATGAAAATATTTGCAAATCACATATATAATTAAGGACTTATATCCATAATTGTATAAAAACAACTCTTCAGACTCAACAATAAGAAAATAAATAACCCAATTAAAAATGGGCACATGAAGCTTTGCACAGTGGCAGTATCGTAGCCAATGAGGTTTATCCGAGGTGCGATTATTGCTAATTGAAAAATGGGCACATGATCTGAACAGACATTTTTATCCAATTAATATATGAAAAGATGCTCAATAGTCTTTACAGAAATGCAAATTAAAACTACCTGAGATGCACTACACACATATTAGAATTTGTTAAACAGAAACATCCCTCGACCCCAGTGCCGCAAAGAAACCCTGCAAAACTTGCAGTAGCAAATGCTGTCAAGGATATGGAGCAACAGGAATTCTCATTCAATGCTGGTGGGAATGCTCAGAGGTACAGCCACTTTTGAGGACAGTTTGAAGGTAGTTATGTATAAGTTTAAACATACACTTGTATGACCCAGAAATCCTTTTCTTAGCTGTTTACCCAAGTGAATTGAAAGCATATCTTCACACAGAAACCTGTACATGAATGTTTATAGAAACTTTATTCATCATTACCAAAAACTAGAAGCAAACAAGATGCACTTTAATTGTGAATGGTGAACAGACTGGTATAGCCATTCAATCGAATATAATTCAGCAATAAAAAAGAATGAGCTATTAATGTATGCTACAACATGATGCATCTTAAATTTAGTTTGCTAAATGAAAGAAGCCAGAACCCCAAAGCTACACATTGTATGATTTTATTTATATGACATTGTTAAAATAGCAAAAGTTAGGAGATGCACAAGCTGTCGACTACAAAGAAACCAGCCTCACGGGAATTTTTAGGGTGCAGGAACTGCCTGATATACTGGTGTGACTGATATATAATTTCATGCATTTGTCAAAACTCCTAGAAAAATGTACATTAGAAAGAGTTAAATTTATTGTATTAAAAATTAAAAGTGTGATGTTGGGTCTTCTGAAGAATTAATGTAGATTATATTAAACTAGCAGTATTAAAAATACAAGACTTATCTTTAAATTAGCTTATCTAAATTACTTTGGAATATGGTATTTTGGCTGGATACTGTAACACTAAAGCCAAAAAGAACTACATGATCACTATATTCTTGTTTAGGGATCACCAAACTTTTTCTGGAAGGAGCCAGATAGTAAATATTTTGTGAGTCTGTGTGCCATAGGGTCCCTGTCACAACTACTCAGCTCTGTTGATATGGCATGAAAGCAGTCATAGACAACACATAAACAAATGAGCATGACTGTGTTTCAATAAAACTTTATCCATGTGAATTTCATGTAATTTTCATGAAATATTCTGTTTTATCCCCCCAGTCATTTAAAAATGTAAAAATTACTCTCAGCTATCAGCCATACCAAAACAGGCAAAGGGCCAGAATTGCCCTGGGAGATGTTTGCCAACCCCTGCTCTAGTAGATAAATGTGTTTCATACAGGGATATGGACTAACAATTCTGAAATTACATCTATATGAGAGTTGGATAAATAAGTAAATAAATTGTGGATAAAACAACCAGGTTTCTTATTGTCAGAAAAAAGAAATTATAAAGAAACAAGACGGGAAAAAGCTAGAATGAACCCTGGGAAGTTGGATTAGAGTCTGAGATGACAGTTTTAATTAATGTTTATTTTAATATATACAGATAGATTAATTCAGAGATATAGATATATGAATATACATGGGTTAGTATACACACATATTTCCTGTCTTTGCCCTCTGAAAGGGCCTAGAAGGAGTGACAACCCAATAGCAACAAGGACACCCAGCTCCCAGATCTAATACCTATCATGTATTTCTAAATACCTATTTTCTATGAAAGTTACCAGGGCTTTTTTCTTGGAGCAATAGCTAATTCTCGGGGTGGAGCAGGGAAAACAGAAGATTAGCATAGAACATCTTGTAGTGTGGAAAGTGAGGAATTGTTCAAGAAAGGTGAGGGGAATAGGGGCATATCAAAATAGAGACATAGATGTAGAGAACAAACCTATGGACAGCAAGAGGAGAAAGCGGGGGTGGTGGGTGGTGGTGGTGTGATGAATTGGGAGATTGGGATTGGCATCTATACACTAATGTATAAAATAGAAAATAAGAACCTGCTGTATAAAAAATAAATAAAAACTCAAAAAAAAAAAAAAAAGGACACAGGAGCAACTTGAATGAGCCCCAGTGGCCATTTCTAGAATAATTTGAGCAACAAAATAAATAGCATTAGTATCAATTATAATCCAAACAATAAAATAAATATCCATGAGTCCACACTGATGTAAGTGAAACAATGAATGACTAACGGTGAGAATGGACCAATCTTCCTTACAGAAGAATCCTAAATAATAATTGTTGATATTGCCCACTCCAGGAGATAGAGCTTAATTCTTCTCTTCTTGAGTGTGGGCTGGACTTGGTTTATGTCTAAGAATAGAGCATGGAAAAAAGAAATAGTAATTTAGGTGGAGAAATCTGGCAAATAACACCACCTTATTATCAAAGTGATCAAGATTAACATCACTAGTGATAACTCATGTTGATAGCATATATCCTTTGATATCAGGGGATGTGAAGGGCACATCTGTGTCATATGGTTCCCCCAAACCCATAACCTTAGTCTAAACATGAGAATACATCAGACAAAACCAAATTGAGGGCTTCCCTGGTGGCGCAGTGGTTGAGAATCTGCCTGCCAATGCAGGGGACACAGGTTCGAGCCCTGGTCTGGGAAGATCCCACATGCCGCGGAGCAACTAGGCCCGTGAGCCACAACTACTGAGCCTGCGCGTCTGGAGCCTGTGCTCCGCAACAAGAGAGGCCGCGATAGTGAGAGGCCCGCGCACCGCGATGAAGGGTGGCCCCCGCTTGCCACAACTGGAGAAAGCCCTCGCACAGAAACGAAGACCCAACACAGCCATAAATAAATAAATAATTTTTAAAAAAATTGAGAAATTTTTTACAAAATACCTGACAATATGTCAAGATCATGAGAAACAGGGAGAACAGAAACTTGTCACAGATTGGAGGAGACTAAGGAGAAATGATGACTAAATGCAACATGGTATCCTGTATTGGATCCTGGAACAGAAAAAGTACATTATTGGAAAAACTGGTGGAATCCAAATAAAGTCTGCAGTTTAGGTAATAGTATTGTACCAATGTTAATTTCTTGGTTTTTGCAAAATTTACTGTGGTTATATGAGATGTTAACATTAAGAGAAGCTGGGTGAAGGGTGAAGTTCCTGTGTACAGGAACTCTTTATCTTTGCAGTTTTTCTCTAAATCCTAAATATTAAAAAAAAAAAAAAAAAAAAAAACCCAAAACTGTCAAGTTCTTAATTTTCAGCCCTTTGGGCTTTTACCTGAGAGTTGGTGTGGTTCTAGGCCCCTTCCTTCTCATAGGTACTATTTATGACTCTCATCTTCTCAGGCAAGACAGCTGAAAATCGCTTCTGCTTTTCAGAGGCTTTTGCTGAGCTTTTTTTGTCCCTTCACCCTGCATAGTTTCAGACATTCTGCGAGTGTCTTGAGGGGCCCATCAGGTCAGTTTTGCACCCTTCGTTTCTCATTGGGTTTTGGCCTCTCAGATTATTAACTTTGTCCATCTAGCAGAGTAAGACTGCCAAAACACTGCTGGTATATTTGTCCTCTGGCAGTGGACCTGTGACAAAGCATAGATTCTCAACATTTTGTTCTATTCTCAGAATCCACAAATGCCCCCAAGAAAATAACAGCTGCAGACTATTAACTCACCTCTCCCCTCAGGAATCTCGGCATCACTAGTACTGTTGTTTAAGCAGCTTTCTAATGCCTTAATATATATATATATAAGTATACATGTACACACACACACACAAACAACCCCGTCCTACTCAGAAGTGAAAGACAATCACATCACTTCTTTTTTTTTTTTTTAACATCCTTATTGGAGTATAATTGCTTTACAATGGTGTGTTAGTTTCTGCTTTATAACAAAGTGAATCAGTTATACATATACATATGTTCCCATATCTCTTCCCTCTTGCGTCTCCCTCCCTCCCACCATCCCTATCCCACCCCTCTAGGTGATCACAAACCACCGAGCTGATCTCCCTGTGCTATGCAGCTGATTCCCACTAGCTGTCTATTTTACGTTTGGTAGTGTATATATGTCCATGCCACTCTCTCACTTTGTCACAGCTTACCCTTCCCCCTCCCCATATCCTCAAGTCCATTCTCTAGTAGGTCTGTGTCCTTATTCCCGTCTTACCACTAGGTTCTTCATGACCTTTTTTTTTTTTCTTAGATTCCGTACATATGTGTTAGCATACGGTATTTGTTTTTCTCTTTCTGACTTACTTCACTCTGTATGACAGACTCTATCTAGGTCCAAACACCTCACTACAAATAACTCAATTTCATTTCTTTTTATGGCTGAGTAATATTCCATTGTATATATGTGCCACATCTTTATCCATTCATCTGTTGATGGACACTTAGGTTGCTTCCATGTCCCGGCTATTGTAAATAGAGCTGCAAAGAACATTTTGGTACATGACTCTTTTTGAATTATGGTCTTCTCAGGGTATATGCCCAGTAGTGGGATTGTTGGGTTGTATAGTAATTCTATTTGTAGTTTTTTAAGGAACCTCCATACTGTTCTCCATAGGGGCTGTATCAATTTACATTCCCACCAGGAAGGTGGGAGGGTTCCCTTTCTCCACACCCTCTCCAGCATTTATTGTTTCTGGATTTTTGATGATGGCCATTCTGACCAGTGTGAGATGATATCTCATTGTAGTTTTGATTTGCATTTCTCTAATGATTAATGATGTTGAGCATTCTTTCATGTGTTTGTTGGCAATCTGTATATCTTCTTTGGAGAAATGTCAATTTTTTTGGATTGTGTTTTTTGTTTTTTTGATATTGAGCTGCATGAGCTGCTTGTAAATTTTGGAGATTAATCCTTTGTCAGTTGCTTCATTTGCAAATATTTTTTCCCATTCTGAGGGTTGTCTTTTGTATTGTTTATGGTTTCCTTTGCTGTGCAAAAGCTTTTAAGTTTCATTAGGTCCCATTTGTTTATTTTTATTTCCATTTCTCTAGGAGGTGGGTCAAAAAGGATCTTGCTGTGATTTATGTCATAGAGTGTTCTGCCTATGTTTTCCTCTAAGAGTTTGATAGTGTCTGGCCTTACATTTAGGTCTTTAATCCATTTTGAGTTTATTTTTGAGTATGGTGTTAGGGAGTGTTCTAATTTCATACTTTTACATGTACCTGCCCAGTTTTCCCAGCAGCACTTATTGAAGAGTCTGTCTTTTCTCCACTGTATATTCTTGCCTCCTTTATCAAAGATAAGGTGACCATATGTGCGTGGGTTTATCTCTGGGCTTTCTATCCTGTTCCGTTGATCTATATTTCTGTTTTTGTGCCAGTACCATACTGTCTTGATTACTGTAGCTTTGTAGTATAGTCTGAAGTCAGGGAGCCTGATTCTTCCAGCTCCATTTTTCATTCTCAAGATTGCTTTGGCTATTTGGGTTCTTTTGTGTTTCCATACAAATTGTGAAACTTTTTGTTCCAGTTCTGTGAAAAATGCCAGTGATAATTTGATAGGGATTACATTGAGTCTACAGATTGCTTTGGGTAGTAGAGTCATTTTCACAATGTTGATTCTTCCAATCCAAGAACATGGTATATCTCTCTATCTATTTGTATCATCTTTAAGTTCTTTCATCAGTGTCTTATAATTTTCTGCATACAGGTCTTTTGTCTCCTTAGGTAGGTTTATTCCTAGATATTTTATTCTTTTTGTTGCAGTGGTAATTGGGAGTGTTTTCTTAATTTCACTTTCAGATTTTTCATCATTAGTGTATAGGAATGCCAGAGATTTCTGTGCATTAATTTTGTATCCTGCTACTTTACCAAATTCATTGATTAGCTCTAGCAGTTTTCTGGTAGCATCTTTAGGTTTCTCTATGTATAGTGTCATGTCATCTGCAAACAGTGACAGCTGTACTTCTTCTTTTCTGACTTGGATTCCTTTTATTTCTTTTTCTTCTCTGATTGCTGTGGCTAAAACTTCCAAAACTATGTTGAATAATAGTGGTGAGAGTGGGCAACCTTGTCTTGTTCCTGATCTTAGTGGAAATGCTTTCAGTTTTTCACCATTGAGGACGATGTTGGCTGTGGGTTTGTCATATATGGCCTTTATTATGTTGAGGAAATTTCTCTCTATGCCTGCTTTCTGGAGGGTTTTTATCAGAAATGGGTGTTGAATTTTGTCAAAAGCTTTCTCTTCATCTATTGAGATGATCATATAGTTTTTATTCTTCAATTTGTTAAAATGGTGTATATCACATTGATTGATTTGCATATATTGAAGAATCCTTGCATTCCTGGAATAAACCCCACTTGATCATGGGGTATGATCCTTTTAACGTGCTGTTGGATTCTGTTTGCTAGTATTTTGTTGAGGATTTTTGCATCTATGTTCATCAGTGATATTGGCCTGTAGTTTTCTTTCTTTGTGTCATCTTTGTCTGGTTTTGGTATCAGGATGATGGTGGCCTCGTAGAATGAGTTTGGGAGTGTTCCTTCCTCTGCTATATTTTGGAAGAGTTTGAGAAGGATAGGTGTCAGCTCTTCTCTAAATGTTTGATAGAATTCGCCTGTGAAGCCATCTGGTCCTGGGCTTTTGTGTTTTTGAAGATTTTTAATCACAGTTTCAATTTCAGTGCTTGTGATTGGTCTGTTCAAATTTTCTATTTCTTCCTGGTTCAGTCTTGGCAGGTTGTGCATTTCTAAGAATTGGTCCCTTTCTTCCAGGTTGTCCATTTTATTGGCATAGTGTTGCTTGTAGTAATCTCTCATGCTCCTTTGTATTTCTGCAGTGTCAGTTGTTACTTCTCCTTTTTCATTTCTAATTCTATTGATTTGAGTCTTTTTTTGCCTTTTTTTCTTGATGAGTCTGGCTAATGGTTTATCAATTTTGTTTATCTTCTCAAAGAACAGCTTTTAGTTTTATTGATCTTTGCTATCATTTCCTTCATTTCTTTTCATTTATTTCTGATCTGATCTTTATGATTTCTTTCCTTCTGCTAACTTTGAGGTTTTTTTGTTCTTCTTTCTCTAATTGCTTTAGGTTCAAGTTTAGGTTGTTTATTTGGGATGTTTCCTGTTTCTTAAGGTAGGATTGTATTGCTATAAAGTTCCCTCTCAGAACTGCTTTTACTGCATCCCATAGGTCTTCGGGTCATCGTGTTTTCATTGTCATTTGTTTCTAGGTGTTTTTTTGATTTCTTCACTGATCTCTTGGTTATTAAATAATGTATTGTTTAGCCTCCATGTGTCACATCACTTCTTTTAATTACCTTAATTTGTTTTGTCTCTGACCTGCCTTTCTCGAATGGAAGGCAGTAAGGTGGCTCATGTTGGCTTACATTGGACACTAAATCTCAGTATCTTAAGTGGTTTTACATTAAGAGCAGCCTGAACACAAACTCTTCAAATTAGTCTTTTTTTTTTTTGCCTATGTTCTTTCATTAAGTATATATTGAACATTTTTCCTCTAATATCTACATGCTCTGTACCTTGCGCTATGCAAAGCACTGGGGATATTTTCATGAAATCAGATTTTCCATAAGGAACCTGTATAATCCAGTGATTATTTTATAAACTAAAAAATGAGTGTGAAAGATTAAAACAGTGTGGCATAGTATACGATTAAGTATAAGAATAAAAAGCATAAGTAGGAAATGTTATTGTTCTTCCAGAGAAAAACTGCAATTATTTATATAGGAATAATAACTATTAAACATTCACTATAGTCCAGGTACTATACATGTATTTATTATTCCATTTTATCCTCACAATAATCTTACAAAGTAAGTACTATTAAAAAGTACTATTTCAAAGATGAGGAACTGAGCCTCAGAAAAGTTGTGACTTCTATATAAGGTCACATGGCTACTTAGGTTGGTTGGAGCCAAGATTTGAGTCCAGATTAATACTATTTGATCTTAACCACTAAGCTCTACAGAGATAAACCCACAAAGTACAATCTGATACATATAAGCCTAATAATATGCCTAAACCTTAACATGTGAAAACAAGATCCATGTTCAGAAACAAACACTAACATACCAGAGACACACATTGTGAGCTGCACACTGAAACACACTCCCTAGACACAGGTCAGACCAAAGTCCATGTTGGACCTGCTTGAAGGATACTCACAGAGAATGGTAGACCTTATTAAATATAAACATTAAGTTTTTTTACATTACATCACAAAGAATTTTTAAAAGTAAAAACGTATTTTTATTTCACAAAGAATTTAAATATGAGCCTCTTCTGGGACAGTAAAGTCCTTCAAAAATCATTAAATATTTGATTAGTACAGAGAAGTGTAAAACATAGTTTGCCAATCATTTATAAATGAAGAGAACCCACCTCAAACAAGCTAATGGAAGTCAGTGATCACAAAAGATCCTATTGAAAATAAAACCCAGTTGAATGAGGAGAAAACACTCAGCATTTTGACTTAATTCAAGAAAATATAAGATCATTTCACCAAAGACCCCAGTCCTTTTGCTATCACATCTGAACCCCAGTTTCTGGTGCCTTTTGACAGAAATAAAGAGAATGTGACTTAATCATATAAGCCTATACTCTCTAGAAATTCATGTTTTTATATAAAACTCATTCTGGAAATTGTTAGGTATAATCCAGTTAAAGCAGAAGGTTCTTGTTGGGCCAAATCGTGGAAAAAACAGAATAGGAAGCATAGACTTTATCCTGAAATCCAGGAAGTCATGAAGTCAGATGCATTCAAAAGTTAGGGTAGGGCTTCCCTGGTGGCGCAGTGGTTGAGAGTCCGCCTGCCTATGCAGGGGACACGGGTTCATGCCCCGGTCTGGGAAGATCCCACATGCCACGGAGCAGCTGGGTCCGTGAGCCATGGCCACTGAGCCTGCGCGTCCAGAGCCTGTGCTCCGCAATGGGAGAGGCCACAGCAGTGAGAGGCCCGCGTACTGCAAAAAAAAAAAAAAAAAAAGAAAAAGTTAGGGTAGGTGTTGAGTATTGTGACCAATAGAGAAAGTAAGTCTATGACCTCTCTGTAGGAGAAAGCCACTGCTCAGCCCTAGTTAAGTGTTGCCATATAGGAATTCAGGCGCAATGTTGCCAGATCTTCCAATTATTTTTAAAAGTACTGATTTTTATATAAATATGCCAAAATAGTATAATGAAAGAATAAATCAGGAAGGGTAGGGTATGTGATTTGCCAAGGAATAGTATGGTTTAAATTTTAATAGTTTGAAGTTGATTAGTAAGTTTAGCTGAGATGAATTGAGTTGCTACTACATACCAGCTGTGTGCTGTTTTATGAAGGCTCTGTCTGGAACCAGTTTGTTCAACAAATTACTTCTCTGTTAACAGTTTCCTGATAGGTTTCTTGTATTAGTAGAATTAGTATATGTAACATACTTAGAATGACACTGGCATATAGAAAGTGTTTAATAAATGTTTGCTCTTGTTTTTTTTTTTTTAAATCACTTCTCTATGATGGTGATAAAAGGGAGATTATTATAAGTCTCACAAAGGAATTATGAGATTTATTACTTTTTTCCTCTGAAAAACCAACTTTTGGTTTTATTTCTCTATTGTATGTATTTTTCCTACATTATTAATTTTTGGTCTGTATCATTTCTTTTCTTCTCCTTTCTGTGGAATTAATTTGCTTATCTTTCTCTTAAAGACTTTTGGTGACTATTCACATCATTAAATTTAGGCTTTCTCCTAATGTATACATGTATTTAAGACTATAGATTTCTTTCTAAGTAGTGTCATAGTTTCACTACTATTTCTAATTTCCTTTGTAATTTTTCTTTTACCTTTGGGTTATTTAAAAGTGTATTGGTAGATTTCCAAACATTCTTTGGGTGGGGGAATTTTATTTTTTCTTTTTAAAAACTTTTTTTGCTTTATTCTGCTATGTCTTGAGAACACTTGATTTTTCAGTCTTCTGAAATTTTTGAGACCTTATTTATGCCCAGGATATGGTCATTTTTTATTCCAAGTACACTTAAGAAAAAACACATGATATCTGTTTTTGTTGAGTTTAGCGTGCTTGACAACTAGGTCACGTTTGCTAATGTGGTTCAGTTTTTCTTTATCCTTACTGACTTTTTCTTGTCTGCCAATTCTATCAGATACTGAGAGACACTTCTTTAAAATCTCCCAATATAATTTGCCTGTTTTAATTTGCCTGTTCTAACAATTTCAGCTTTGTATATTTTGGAGCTATGTGATTAGATGCATATAAATGGAATTATAGTATTTATTTAATGTTTTTATTTCTAGTAATAATGTTTCTTTAGGTCTGCTTTATTTGATATTGCTATAGCTAAAATAGCTTTATATGCTTAATATTTTAGAGGAATGAAAATATATTTTTTCATTCTTACACTTTGAACCTTTCTGTTGATATTTAAGGGGATTTTTAAAATAGCATATATTGACATTTTTATACAATGTGGCAATCATTGTGTTTTAATTGTAGTATTTAGTCTGTTCATATTAAACATACCTACTGATATATTTGGATATAAATCTACTGTTTTCTATTCATTCTACCCCTTCTATATTATGTATTTCCTTCTATTTTGCCTCTTTTTTGGCTTGAGCATGTATTATTTAATTTCCTACCACATTAACTTGTGCTACTTTCTTTTTTTATTATTTTGATGGTTACATTAAAGATTAAAAACAAGTATTTTTTTAAAGTTGAATATAAATGAACATATTAATTTTATTATTTTCCTCCTCACTTAACATACTATTATTAGCCTGTTTTTATTGTTTGTATATTTTAAGCATCATATCGCATCATTATATTTTATATAGGTGATGCTCATTTAGATGTAGTCATATTTTACCATTTTGTGGCTCTTCATTCTGCACTGCATCTTCAGGCTTCCTCTTTCATAATACTCTAGTTATTTTTTTTAGCGTGCAATTCATTATTGAATTCTAGTATTTCCTTTAGCCTGCAATTCATTATTGCAGATGAATTCTACCAGGTTTATTGTTTTGTTTTTTTCTTTTGTTTGAAAGTTTATTTTAACTCAGTTTATGGAAGATACATTTTTCTGGTTATGGAATTCTAAGTTGGCAGTTATTTTCTTTCAGCACTTTCAAGCTATCATTCTATTGTTTTGGTAAAGTCATCGGTCATATTGTTGCTACTTTGAACACGTCATTTTTTAAAAAATTATTTATTTATTTATTTGGCTGTGCCGGGTCTTAGTTGCAGCACACAGGATCTTTTAGTTGCGGCATACGAACTCTTAGTTGTGGCATGTGAGATCTAGTTCTGTGACCAGGGATCGAACCCGGGCCCCCGGCATTGGGAGCACAGAGTCTTAGCCAGTGGACCACCAGGGAAGTCCTGAACATGTCATTTTTAATTTTTATGCTTTTAAAACTGATAACTATAACTCAGATACAGAATATTGCATAAGATATATGTTGCTAGATGATTTTTTCCAAGATGAGCATCTTAACCACCTGCCCTATCAGGATATAGAATCTAGCCAGCCATCCCAGTAGCCCTCTCTGTAGTCCCTTAAAATCACAGCCCTCCCTCATCCGTGAGAACAATCCAGTGTCCTGATTTTTATGGAAATTATTTCTTTACTTTTATAATATTATCCCCCAAGTGAGCATTTCTTTCTTTTTCAAAAAAATTTTAATACAGTTTTTAAAGGCTACACTTCATTTACATTTATTATAAAATATTGGCTATATTCCCTGTATTGTACAATACATCCTTGTATCCTATCTTACACCCAGTAGTTTGTACATCCCTCTCTCCCATCCCTATATTGCCCTTCCGCTCATTGCAAACCACTAGTTTGTTCTCTATACCTGAGAGTCTGCTTCTTTTTTGTTATATTCACTGGTTTGTTGTATTTTTTAGGTTCCACATGTAAGTGCTATCATATAGTGTTAGTCTTTCTCTGTCTGACTTATTTCACTTAGCATAATGCCCTCCAAGTCCATCCATGTTGTTGCAAATTGCAAAATTTCATTCTTTTTTATGGCTGAGTAGTATTCCATTGTATATATCTATACCACATCTTCTTTATGGCCACTTCTTGATGACTACTTATGTTGCTTCCATATCTTGGCAATTGTAAATAATGCTGCTATGAATATTGTGGTGCATGTATCTTTTTGGTTTTTCTTTTTCTTTCAGATTTATACCCAGGAGTGGAATTGCTGGGTCATATGGTAGTTCTATTTTTAGTTTTTTGAGAAACCTCTGTACTGTTTTCCACAGTGGCTACACCAATTTACATAGCTACCAACAGTGTAGGAAAGTTCCCTATTCTCCACATCCTCACTAACACTGTTATTTGTGTTCTTTTTGATGATAGGCATTCTGACAGTTGTGAGGTGACAACTCATTGTGGTTTTGATTTGCATTTTCTGATGATTAGCGATATTGACATGTGCATGTTGGCCATCTGTATTTCCTCTTTGGAAAAATGTCTTTTCAGTTCTTCTGCCCATTTTTTAATTGGATTTGTGTGTGTGTGTGTGTGTGTGTGTGTGTGTGTGTGTGTGTGTGTTGAGCTGTTTATATATGTTGGATATTAATCCCTTATCCTTCATATCATTTGCAAATATTTTCTCCTCCCATTCAGTAGGTTGTCTTTTTGTTTTGTTGATGGTTTCCTTTGCTGTGCAGAAGCTTTTAAGTTTAATTAGGTCCCATTTATTTGTTTTTGTTTTTTTCCCTTTATTTTAGGAGGTGGATCCAAAAAAATTGCTGTGATTTATGTGATAGAATGTTCTGCCTATGTTTTCCTCTAGGAGTTTTATAGTATCTGGTCTTACATTTAGGTCTTTATTCCATTTTGAGCTTATTTTCGTATGTGATGTTAGAGAATGTTCTAACTTCATTCTTTTACATGTAGCTATCCAGTTATCCCAGCACCACTTATTCAAGAGACTGTCTATTCTTCATTGTATATTCTTGCCTACTTTGTCAAAGATTAATTTACCATAAGTGTGTGTGTTTATTTCTGGGCTCTCTATCCTGTTGCATGAATCTGTGTGTCTGTTTTGTGCCAGTACCATATTTTTTTTGATTACTGTAGCTTTGTAGTATAGTCTGAAGTCAGGGAGTTTGATTCTTCCAGCTCTGCTCTTCTTAAGATTGTTTTGGCTAATCGGGGTCTTTTTTGTTTCCATACAAATTTTAAAATTATTTGTTTTAGTTCTGTGAAAAGTGCCATTGGTATTTTGATAGGGATTGCATTGAATCTGTAGATTGCCATAAGTATTATGGTCATTTTAACAATATTGATTCTTAATGTATCTTTTTTTAATTATTCAAACAGAAAGTCACAAAATTATAATCATCCTCATCAGTTCACTCAGTCCTATGTAATTAATTTTTTTATCTTGATCTTTTGTTAGCACTTTTATGAATTCATCAGTTTTCCATTAGAGTTCTGAAAATGCTTATTCATTCAGTTCAGCAGTATAATCAGTTACCAGAAACCTGTACTTGTCAGAGTCTTTTCCATGAATACCTTGAAGATGAAACCCTTTTACACGAACATTTTTGCAAAAGCATCAGAGTACACCCAGAACTATCTGTAAATGACAAAAGACTTAAAAATGACCATGGTTAAAGATTTGTTGAAAGTTCATAACAATGCAATTGACAAGGAAATTTAATTATTTCTGAGATATACATTTTAAAGTAATAACTAGAATTATGACTTATAACATTATACCAGAACATATAAGATTTTTAGGAATTTCATGTAATGTCTGAAACATTTATATTAACATATTTCCATACAAATAACCCAAAGAAACTTTAGTATTAGTATTTTTTTATTTTTTTAATTTAATTTTATTTATTTTTTTATACAGCAGGTTCTTATTAGTCATCAATTTTATACACATCAGTGTATACTTGTCAATCCCAATCGCCCAATTCAGCACACCACCATCCCCAACCCCCAACAGCTTTCCCCGCTTGGTGTCCATACGTTTGTTCTCTACATCTGTGTCTCAACTTCTGCCCTGCAAACCGGTTCATCTGTACCATTTTTCTAGGTTCCACATACATGCTTCAATATACGATATTTGTTTTCTCTTTCTGACTTACTTCACTCTGACTTACTTCACTCTGACAGTCTCTAGATTTGTCCATGTCTCAACAAATGACTCAATTTTGTTCCCTTTTATGGCTGAGTAATATTCCATTATATATATGTACCACAACTTCTTTATCCATTCGTCTGTCAATGGGCATTTAGTTTGCTTCCATGACCTGGCTATTGTAAATAGTGCTGCAATGAACATTGGGGTGCATGTATCTTTTTGAATTATGGTTTTCTCTGGGTATATGCCCAGTACTGGGATTGCTGGGTCATATGGTAGTTCTATTTTTAGTTTTTTGAGGAACCTCCATACTGTTCTCCATAGTGGCAGTATCAATAATGTACATTCCCACCAACAGTGCAAGAGGGTTCCCTTTTCTCCACACCCTCTCCAGCATTTGTTGTTTGTAGATTTCCTGATGATGCCCATTCTAACTGGTGAGAGGTGATACCTCATTGTAGTTTTGTTTTGCATTTCTCTAATAATTAGTGATGTTGAATAGCTTTTCATGTGCTTCTTGGCCATCTGTATGTCTTCTTTGGAGAAATGTGTATTTAGGTCTTCTTCCCATTTTTGGATTGGGTTGTTTGTTTCTTTAATATTGAGCTGCATGAGCTGTTTATATATTTTGGAGATTAATCCTTTGTCCTTTGATTTGTTTGGAAATACTTTCTCCCATTCCGAGGGCTGTCTTTTCATCTTGTTTATGGTTTCCTTTGCTGTGAAAAAGCTTTTAAGTTTCATTAGGTCCCATTTGTTCATTTTTGGTTTTATTTCCATTACTCTAGGAGGTGGATCAAAAAAGATCTTGCTGTGATTTATGTCAAAGAGGGTTCTTCCTATGTTTTCTTCTAAGAGTTTTATAGTGTCCGGTCTTACATTTAGGTCGTGAATCCATTTTGAGTTTATTTCTGTGTATGGTGTTAGGGAGTGTTCTAATTTCATACTTTTACATGTACCTGCCCAGTTTTCCCAGCACCACTTATTGAAGAGACTGTCTTTTCTCCATTGTATATCCTTGCCTCCTTTGTCATAGATTAGTTGACCATAGGTGCATGGGTTTATCTCTGGGCTTTCTATCTTGTTCCATTGATCTATGTTTCTCTTTTTGTGCCATTACCATATTGTCGTGATTACTGTAACTTTGTGGTATAGTCAGAAGTCAGGGAGTCTGATTCCTCCAGCTCCATTTTTTTCCCTCAAGATTGCTGTGATTATTCAGGGTCTTTTGTGTCTCCATACAAATATTAAGATTTTTGTTCTAGTTCTGTAAAAAATGCCATGGTAGGGCTTCCCTGGTGGTGCAGTGGTTGAGAGTCCGCCTGCCGATGCAGGGGACACGGGTTCGTGCCCCAGTCCGGGAAGATCCCACATGCCACGGAGCGGCTGGGCCCGTGAGCCATGGACGCTGAGCCCGTGCATCCGGAGCCTGTGCTCCGCAATGGGAGAGGCCACAACAGTGAGAGGCCCACGTACCACAAAAAAAAAAAAAAAAATGCCATGGTAATTTGATAGGGATTGCATTGAATCTGTAGATTGCTTTGGTAGTAGAGTCATTTTCACAATATTGATTCTTCCAAACCAAGAACACAGTATATCTCTCCATCTGTTGGTATCATCTTTACTTCTTTCATCAGTGTCTTATAGTTTTCTGCATACAGGTCTTTTGTCTCCCTAGGTAGGTTTATTCCTAGGTATTTTATTCTTTTTGTTGCAATGGTAAATGCGAGTGTTTCCTTAATTTCTCTTTCAGATTTTTCATCATTAGTGTATAGGAATGCAAGAGACTTCTGTGCGTTAACTTTGTATCCTGCAACTTTACCAAATTCATTGATTAGCTCTAGTAGTTTTCTGGTGGCATTTTTAGGATTCTCTATGTATAGTATCATGTTATCTGCAAACAGTGACAGTTTTACTTCTTCGTTTCCAATTTGTATTCCTTTTATTTCTTTTTCTTCTCTGATTGCCATGGCTAGGACTTCCAAAACTATGAATAATACTGATGAGAGTGGACATCCTTGTCTTGTTCCGATTTTAGAGGAAATACTTTCAATTTTTCACCATTGAGAATGATGTTTGCTGTTGGTTTGTCGTATATGGCCTTTATTATGTTGAGGTAGCTTCCCTCTATGCCCACTTTCTGGAGAGTTTTTATCATAAATGGGTGTTGAATTTTGCCAAAAGCTTTTTCTGCATCTATTGAGATGATCATATGGTTTTTATTCTTCAATTTGTTAATATGGTGTATCACATTGATTGATTTACGTATATTGAAGAATCCTTGCATCTCTGGAATAAACCCCACTTGATCATGGTGTATGATCCTTTTAATGTGTTGTTGGATTCTGTTTGCTAGTATTTTTTGACGATTTCTACATCTTATTCATCAGTGATATTGGTCTGTAATTTTTTTTTTTTGTAGTATCTTTGTCTGGTTTGGGGATCAGGATGATGGTGGCCTCATAGAATGAGTTTGGGAGTGTTTCTTCCTCTGAAATTTTTGGAAGAGTTTGAGAAGGATGGGTGTTAGCTCTTCTCTAAATGTTTGATAGAATTCACCCATGAAGCCATCTGGTCCTGGACTGGTCCTGGAAGATTTTTAATCACAGTTTCAATTTCATTACTTGTGATTGGTCTGTTCATATTTTCTATTTCTTCCTGGTTCAGTCTTGGAAGGTTATACCTTTCTAAGAATTTCTCCATTTCTTTCAGGTTGTCCATTTTATTAGCATAGAGTTGCTTGTAGTAATCTCTTAGGATGCTTTGTATTTCTGTGGTGTCTGTTGTAACTTCTTCTTTTCCATTTCTAATTTTATTGATTTGAGTCCTCTCCCTCTTTTTATTGATGAGTCTGGCTAATGGTTTATCTTCTCAAAGAACCAGATTTTAGTTTTATTGGTCTTTGCTATTGTTTTCTTTGTTTCTGTTTCATCTATTTCTGCTCTGATGTTTATGATTTCTTTCCTTCTGCTAACTTTGGGTTTTGTTTGTTCTTCTTTCTCTATTTCCTTTAGGTGTAAGATTAGATTGTTTATTTGAGATTTTTCTTGTTTCTTAAGATAGGCTGGTATAGCTATAAACTTCCCTCTTAGAACTGCTTTTGCTGCATCCCATAGGTTTTGGATTGTCATGTTTTCATTGTCATTTGTCTCTACGTATTTTTTGATTTCCTCTGATTTTTTCAGTGATCTCTTGGTTATTTAGTAATGTATTGTTTAGCCTCCATGTGTTTGTGGGGTTTTTTGTTTGTTTTTGTTTTTGTTTTTTTTGCGGTACGCGGGCCTCTCACTGTTGTGGCCTCTCCCATTGCGGAGCACAGGCTCTGGACGCGCAGGCTCAGCGGCCATGGCTCATGGACCCAGCTGCTCCACGGCATGTGGGATCTTCCCGGACCGGGCACGAACCCGTGTCCCCTACATCAGCAGGTGGACTCTCAACCACTGCGCCACCAGGGAAGCCCATTTTTTTTGTTTGTTTGTTTTTTTGGTGTTTGTGTTTTTTACATTTTTTTTTCCTGTAATTCATTTCTAATCTCATAGTGTTGTGGTCAGAAAAGATGCTTGATATTATTTCAATTTTCTTAAATTTACTGAGGCTTGATATGTGACCCAAGATGTGATCTATCCTGGAGAATGTTCCATGTGCACTTGAGAAGAAAGTGTAATCTGCTGTTTTTTTATGGAATGTCCTATAAATATCAATTAAATCTATCTGGTCTATTGTGTCATTTAGAGCTTCTGTTTCCTTATTTATTTTCATTTTAGATGATCTGTCCATTGGTGTAAGTGAGGTGTTAAAGTCCCCCACTATTTTTGTGTTACTGTCAATTTCCTCTTTTATAGCTGTTAGCAGTTGCCTTATGTACTGAGGTACTCCTATGTTGGGTGCATATATATTTATAATTGTTATCTCTTCTTCTTGGATTGATCCCTTGATTATTATGTAGTGTCCTTCCTTGTCTCTTGTAACATTCTTTCTTTTAAAGTCTATTTTATCTGATATGAGTATTGCTACTCCAGCTTTCTTTTGATTTCCATTTACATGGAATATCTTTTTCCATCCCCTCACTATCAGTCTGTATGTCTCCCTAGGTCTGAAGTGGGTCTCTTGTAGACAGCATATATATGGGTCTTGTTTTTGTATCCATTCAGCTAGCCTGTGTCTTTTCGTTGGAGCATTTAATCCATTCACTTTTAAGGTAATTATCAATATGTATGTTCCTATTACCATTTTCTTAATTGTTATTGGTTTGTTTTTGTAGGTCCTTTTCTTCTCTGGTGTTTCCCACTTAGAGAAGTTCCTTTAGCATTTGTTGTAGAGCTATTTTTGTGGTGCTGAATTTTCTTCATTTTGCTTGTCTGTAAAGCTTTTGATTTCTCTGTCGAATCTGAATGAGATCCTTGCCGGGTAGAGTAATCTTGGTTTTAGTTTCTTCCCTTTCATCACTGTAAGTATATCATGCCACTCCCTTCTGGCTTATAGAGTTTCTGCTGAGAAATCAGCTGTTAACCTTATGGGAGTTCCCTTATATGTTATTTGTCGTTTTTCCCTTGCTGCTTTCATTAATTTTTCTTTGTCTTTAATTTTTGCCAATTTGATTACTATGTGTCTTGGCATGTTTCTCCTTCAGTTTATCCTGTATGGGACTCGCTGCCCTTTCTGGACTTGGATGGCTATTTCCTTTCCCATGTTAGGGAAGTTTTCAACTATAATCTCTTCAAATATTTTCTCTGATCCTTTCTCTCTCTCTTCTCCTTCTGGGACCCCTATAATATGAATGTTGTGTTTAATGTTGTCCCAGCGGTCTCTTAGGCTGTCTTCCTTTCTCTTCATTCTTTTTTCTTTATTCTGTTCCACAGCAGTGAATTCCACCATTCTGTCTTCCAGATCACTTATCCATTCTTCTGCCTCAGTTATTCTGCTGTTGATTCCTTCTAGTGTAGTTTTCATTTCAGTTATTGTATTGTTCATCTCTGTTTGTTTGTTCTTTAATTCTTCTAGGTCTTTGTTAAACATTTCTTGCATCTTCTCGGTCTTTGCCTCCATTCTTTTTCCGAGGTCCTGGATCATCTTCAATATCATTATTCTGAATTCTTTTTCTGGAAGCTTGCCTATCTCCACTTCATTTAGTTGTTTTTCTGTGGTTTTATCTTGTTCCTTCATCTGGTACATAGCCCTCTGCCTTTTCATCTTGTCTATCTTTCTGTGAATGTGGTTTTTGTTCCACAGGCTGCAGGATTGTAGTTCTTCTTGCTTCTGCTGTCTGCCCTCTGTTGGAAGAGTCTATCTTAGAGGCTTGTGTAAGTTTCCTGATGGGAGGGACTGGTGGTGGGCAGAGCTGACTGTTGCTCTTGTGGGCAGAGCTCAGTAAAACTTTAGTCTGCTTGACTGTTGATGCGTGGAGCTGGGTTCCCTCCCTGTTGGTTGTTTGTCCTGAGGCAACCCAACACTGGAGCCTACCTGGGCTCTTTGGTGAGGCTACTGACAGACTCTGTGAGGGCTCACGCCAAGGAATACTTCCTAGAACTCCTGCTGCCAGTGTTCTTGTCCCCACGGTGAGCCACAGCCACCCCCCACCTCTGCAGGAGACCCTCCAACACTAGCAGGTAGGTCTGGTTCAGTCTCCCCTGGGGTCACTGCTCCTTCTCCTGGGTCCTGATGTGCACACTACTTTGTGTGTTCTCTCCAAGAGTGGAGTCTCTGTTTCCCCTAGTCCTATCAAAGTCCTGCAATCAAATCCCACCAGGCTTCAAAGTCTGATTCTCTAGGAATTCCTCCTCCCATTGCTGGACCCCCAGGTTCAGAAACCTGCCGTGGGGCTCAGATCGTTCACTCCAGTGGGTGGACTTCTTTGGTGTAAGTGTTCTCCAGTCTGTGAGTCACCCACCCAGCAGTTATGGGATTTGATTTTACTGTGATTGTGCCCCTCCTACCATCTCATTATGGCTTCTCCTTTGTAATTGAATGTGGGGTATCTTTTTTGGTGAGTTCCGGTGTCTTCCTGTCAATGATTGTCCAGCAGCTAGTTGTGATTCTGGTGTTCTAACAAGAGGGAATGAGAGCACATTCTTCTACTCCACCATCTTGGTTCCTCTTTTAATGTATCTTTTAATTTTCTATTAGTCCATAGGCTCCTTCTCTACTTTTCTTTTGTTCTGCACTGTATTTTCCTCTGGCATATTTTATTTATTGAAAGAACTGTATCATTTGTCCTGTTGAATTTCCCATAAGATTTTGCTGATATCATTCCCTTGGTGTTGTTAAACATGTTCTTTTGTCTTCAGTATTACCTTTAAATTGGTCAGGGTATCTAGAAGCTTAATCAGATTCAGTTTTTATTTTCGAGAGTCGTGCTGTGTCTTTCATCATTGACCATATAATGCCTGATCCATTCATATTCATTCATATTCATTCATATTCTCTCTATCTCTATCTCTATGTCTCTCTGTCTCTTCATAGCAATTCCAGTTCCAAGATGCATTGCATAGGACTTACAAAACTGGTACTATTACAACTTTGACATCCATTCTTTATTTTCTGGAATACTTCTAAAAAGAGAAACTGCTTCATCTGTTTGTTTTCTCTGTGGCACTGTCCATATTTGAGAAACAAAATAAATTATCTCTTTTTTAGTATTCATAATGAAATTTTTTTGTCTTTTTTTCCCCTCCTAAAACTTTTTATGAAGTTTACCCACGTATGACGATTTGTGTGTGTGTGAATTTTTTTTTTCCTGAACTTGTAGAAGGGACATATGATTTAGATTTACTTTTCTAACTTTGTAGCTTGAGAGCTCTTTTCTTCTGTTTTTGTCATTTGTTCCTAAATATGGCAACTTAGAGATTTCCAGGCTTGCTTTTTCTTCCCAACTTTTATACAGAATTTTTCTTCTTTTAATTTTGCTCCCCTGATCAATTTGGATTCTTTTCCCAGATGTTTTTATTCAGTGTAAAGTTTTGTCTTGAAAGGTGACTTTGGCATGTTAGTTTTGAGAGTTAATGGGTCCCAGACTGCTCTAGCTCCTTCAGAATTTCCTGTAAACCCTTCATACTCATCACTATGGAAGTAGGAAAACTTCTTCCAGTTGCTCTTCTTAAATTGGCCTACTGAGGGTTTTTTCCCCCACTTCTGAGCTTTTGAGTGAAACTCTCTTTTGTTATTTTGAAGTTAACCTGATTTATCAGATACCTCAGTGCTTTCCTCTGATTTCTCCTCCAGAGATAATGTTACCAAAATGTCTCTTGTAACAACTGTGGTTTGTTCTCATCTCATATTTTGGGGTTCATGTGAATATCTTGTCACTTCATTTTGTTGCAGATGTTTTCCGTGGATTTTTTTCAAGTACTATATTCTAGGTCCTTAACTTCTTTTAAAATTTCAGTATAACATACTTTAATCCTAAATTCTACAGCATAGGTTCTCACAAAGTGAACCCATGTGTGAACAGCATCTGAGTCAGAGACACGACATTACTAACACCCCAGAAGTGCCTCTGGTGCCTTGTTTCCATCATTATATGCCCCACTGTTCTAATATCTAACCACATATAGATTAGTTTTGTATGGTTTTGAATATTTTGTAAATGGAATCACACAGTATGTTTCTTTGGATCTGGTTTCTTTGGTTGATCATTATGTTTGTGACATGCATACACTTCATTTTTATTGCTATATAGCAGGAGTCAGCAAATTATGGCCTATGGGCAAAATTCAGAGTTTTAACTTTCATTTAAAATTTTATTGGAACATTGGTAGGCTCATTTATTTATATGTTATCTATGGCTGTTCTTAAGCTACAACAGCAGAGTTGAGTAATTGTGATAGAGACCACATAACATACAAAACATATATACTATCTGGCCCTTCACAAGAATAGTTTGTCAGCCCCTGTTTTTTTGTTTTTTGTTGTTTTTTTTTTGCGGTACACGGGCCTCTCACTGTTGTGGCCTCTCCCGTTGCAGAGCACAGGCTCCAGACGCACAGGCTCAGCGGCCATGGCTCACGGGCCCAGCCGCTCCACGGCATGTGGGATCTTCCCGGACCGGAGCATGAACCCGTGTCTCCTGCATTGGCAGGCGGACTCTCAACCACTGCGCCACCAGGGAAGCCCTGTCAGCCCCTGTTTTAATAGTATTCTAATAAGAATACCATCATTTATCAATTTATTCTACTTTTTATTTGGGGCTAATACTAATAGTGCTGTTATCAACGTTATTGTATATGTTCTTTGATGAACATATGTGTACATATTCCTGTTCATTATATACCTGAAATAGAATTGCTGAATCATAAGGAATGTGCTTCTTCTCTAGAAGACACTGCCAAAGAGATTTTCAAAGTGTTCCAGTATCAGTGATTGAGAGTTCTAATTTCTACATATCCTTGCTAATTCACTGTACTTTCTAGGTTTTGTTTGTTTGTTTGTTTTCATTATAGCTATTCCAGAGGGTATGAATTGATCATGTTTCATGGTTTTGTTTTGCATATTCTAAAACTGTTATTGGGTACATACAGGTTTAGAGTGTGTTTTTGTTCTGACAGATAGACCTATTCATTGTTGTAAAATGTCTTTATCTCTAGGAAAGATTTTGCCTTCAAATAGAGTTTATCTGACTTATTATAAGCCAACCAAGTTTCTTTTTGTTAATGTTGCTTTGTATTTTTCATCCTTTTACTTTCACCCTTTCTCTGTCCTTACATTTAAGGTATGTGTCTTATATAGTTGGGTTTTTTATTATTCAGTTTTCCCCTTCTTTATTTGGTGTCATCATTTAGTTTACTGATATTGTTGGGCTTTTATCTCCTTCATACCTCCTTTAACAAGCAGACTTTTTTCCCTTTAATTTAGGGTATATATTTGCTTATTATTATTTTAATAGTTGTACTATAAAATACATCTATCCTTTATTATAGTCTAAGTTTTTTTATTTTTCCAGTTTCCTGATAATGCTAGAATTTTAGAACACTTACACCCCATTTACATCACTTTCCCCTTTGAAGTTATTGTTGCCAAGCATTTTAGATCCCACAATGCATTGATAGTACTGATATACAGTAATGTTCATTTGTATTTGCCTCTATATTGTTTTTCATAGTAATATTTATATTGATCTACATACTCATCTTTTTTGTTGCTCTTTATTTTTGGATTCTTTTTTTAATTTGGATCATTTCCCATTTGCCTGAAGAATTCTCTTTAGTGTTTTTGATGCAGGCCTACCTTTGAAAAATTTGCTTATTTCCATCTACTTATTATTTATTAATTATTTATTTACATATCTACTAAATCTGTGAAAGATTGTTGACAGATGTTTTTCTTCCTGTACTTTACAAATGTCATTCTGGGGGCTTCCTTGGTGGCGCAGTGGTTGGGAGTCCGCCTGCCGATGCAGGGGACACGGGTTCGTGCCCCGGTCCGGGAAGATCCCACATGCCGTGGAGTGGCTGGGCCCGTGAGCCATGGCCGCTGAGCCTGTGCTCCGCAACGGGAGAGGCCACAAGAGTGAGAGGCCCGCGTACCACCAAAAAAAAAAAAAAAAAAGTTATTCTGTTATCTTATGGCTTTATCATTTCCTTGAGAAGTCAGTTGTCAGTCTTACCCCTGCTACGTTGAAGGTAATGTCCTTTATCTCTGGCTTCTTTTAATATTTTTTCTTGCCTTTATTTTCAAAAATTTGGTTTTATGTATTAACTCTGCTCAGGATGCTCAGAGCTTTTTGAATATATAAATTCCTGACATAAATTAGTTTGGGAAATTCTAGCCTGTTATCTCTTCATATATGCTGTATGACTGCTCCTTTATTCCTTACTTTTTGTGTGTCTGGTTACATCTGTTATACCTTTTGATTGTCTCCCGCATGTGTTTTGCATTCCTTTCTGTATTTATCATTCTGTTTTGTCTTTTATTGTGAATGTTTCCTGTGAACCTATCTTCTAGTTCACTGATCTTATCTTCTGCTGTTTCCAATATGCTGTTCATCCATCTATTAAGTTTTTTTTATTTCAGCTACTTAATTTTTAGATATAAAATGGCTCTGATATATTTTTATAGATGCCAATTTTTTGAACTCCTTAATCTTTATTTCTATTTTGTCCAAATTTTCATTTATTTTCTTAAACATGTTGATCATAATTATTTTAAAGTGCTTGTTTCCTGACTCCAATACCTGGATTAAATTTGTGATCTTCCTTTGTCTTTTTACTTTCGCTTACTAGTCATGTTGTTCTGACTCTTTATGTACCACTTATTTTATAATTAAATTTTAGATATTATGTTTAAAACAAGTTCAGATTTTTCCAGGTGATGAAAGGGTTCCCTCTTTCCTCTACTAGACAGGTAGCATCATAGACCGATAACCTTGCTTTAAAAGAGACTGAATTGGGTTGAGGCTATGTTGATGTTTTGGTAAATCTCAGTTTACCTTCAATCAAACTTTTGCTGAATCTCAGTTCAGCCATCTTTTTTAGGCATGAGCCTCCAGTGTTTTCAATTTAGAGCCTTTCATGCCTTTGTCTTCTCAGTACCAAGAAACTGAGACAGTTTCCATCCTGCTTGTCAGAGGTTTTAGGCTTAGTTCCTTACATTCCCACAGCAGGGAACTTCAGAAATTATTCATGTATTTGAGTCCCCTCTAGTCTCTGTTTTTGTGACACCAGTTCTGCATAGTCACCAGGATGTCTGCTGGTTTCTCTGTCCACCAGCACCAGCTTTATGGCTAGTTCCGGCAATTCTCAGAAATAGGTGTCCTCAGGGAAAATGTGATTGCAAATGGTCAACTGTCAATTCGCTACTCTCCAGGGCTTTCAACTCTCACCTGCTGTGTTATCAAAGTCTTTCTTCCTGATGGATGTTTGTCTTTTAAGTACCATCTGATTATATGAGATAGTTCTTTTGCTTTTCAGTCATTTTTGGATTAACTTTTTGCCGCCAACCTGGCACCCCTTCAAAATTTAGCAAATATCTTGACAAGGACCTTTCATGTGTTTGAGGCTCTTCTAGTCTTCAGTTTTACCTCTCTAGCCTAGTGTGATCCACAGAAAAATTCTGCTGGGTGCTCTGTCCCCAGAAATAAGCTTTGCCTGAGCCAAGACCAAGTTTTTTAGCTTAGCTAGTCCAGATTGTTAAGAGTCTTCAGTTTAAAAATACAGTTCCTTAAGTGTCAATATTACTTCTAGGGTTTTTGCTTCTTGCGTTTTCAAGACCTCTTGCCCTGGCAGATCTTTATTTCTTAAGCACCATAAGACTGTACTAATATCTGCTCTACTTTTCAGATACTTTTGAGTTATCTACCTAGTAGTCCCAGGCAGCTTCATAAATCAATAAATGTCATGATTGAGAGACTAGTTATATATCTAAAGCCTCATAAAACTCTATAGTTTCATCACCCCACTCCTACAACCATCAAAAGCTTTGTTAGTTTCTCTGTGTCGCAGCAATGACCCTTGTCCTAATCCAAGCCCTGGTTCTCAGCCTCTTGTCCACACTCAGAATGTGCAAATGCTTTGAGGAAAAACAGAAGTGCATGTCGTTAGCCCACTTGCTGCACCTTTCTAATCACTTAAACAATATAAACTTTTTTTTTTTTCTGGCTTTTCTAGTTTTTAGCAAGAGCATTGGTCTGCCATGAATTATTTCACCTAACCTAAAAAAAAATTTCTGTATGTTTTATGAGGAGATCTGTACCTCTTGTGTGTTTGTTTTTTATTGCTGCCATAACAAATTACCATAAATTTGGTGGCTCAAATTAATTCTATTACATTTCAGTAGACCTGAATTTCAACATGTGTCTCACTGGGCTAAAATCAAGGTGTCTGTTTTCTACTTAGTGTTTCCAGGGGTGGATCCATTTCCTTGCTTTTTCCAGCTTCTGGCAACCGCCCACATTTCTTGGCTTGTGGCCACTTTCCTACACTTGCAAAGCCAGCAACATTGCATCTCCCTAACTCTTATTCTTAGTCACATCTCCCTCTGTCTAACCACAGCCACAAAAGTTTTCTCTGCCTTAAAGAACTCATTTGATTATATTGGGCCCACCCAGATAATCCAAGGTAGTCTCTTCTTATCAATATCCTTAACCTTAATCAAATCTGCAAAATCCCCTGCTGCCATGTGAGGTAACATATTCACTGGTTCTGGGAATTAAGGCATGGACATCATTGGGAACCATTATTTTGCCCACCACAATGCCACTAACATCTTCCTGGAATACCCTTCTCTGGCAATTGTTAAAAAATTTTTTTTCTTTGTCATATATTTTCAGCAGTTAAATCTTATACACTTAGGTGTGGTTTTCTTTGTATTTATTCAGTTTGACATTTATAGTGCTTCTCAAAAAGCACACATTAGACTTGGTCTCTGTGTGCCATATGTCTCTTAAGGTCTTTTATTTTCATTCCTGGGCATTTTCTGATGGGCATGTTTTATATTATGAATATATTTCAGTCTGTGACTTGCATATTTGTTTTTTTAACAAGAGTCCTTTTGTGAATACAAGTTCTTAATTTAATGTATCTCAGTTACTTTTGGTTACTTTGGTTCTTTGGTTACTTTGGTTCTTTTGGTTAGTACTTTGGTTAGCACTTTCTTTACCCCATGTAAGAAAACTTTGGCTAACCATGGTTCTAAAAATATTCTCCTATTTTAAAAATCTTTAATTGTGTTGCCTTTCACATTAAATCAACAATGCATGTGGATTTGATTTGTATGTATACTGTGAGATTTGGATCAAGATTCATTTTATCCCCATATGATTAAGATCCAGCATCTTTCTCCAAACAGCCATTCTTTTCCTCACTGTATTTACGTGGGGATAGTCCTGGATTCTGTTCTGTTCGATTGGGAGTTTAGATACATGAGTCAGTTTCTGAATTGTCTTCTATTTCATTGGTTTAATTGTCTAATTTTGTATTAATACCATACTTTCTCAACTGCTGTAGGTTTATAATAACTCTTGATATCCCATGGCATAAGCCCTTCAGCTTTATTCTTGCTTGCAGGTTGCTGTGATTATTCTTGGTTCTTTGTATTTTTATCTGCATTCCAGAGTCAACTTTTCAGTTTTAAAAACCCTGCTAGGATTTTGATTGGGATTACATTAAATCTGTGCTTTGAGTAGGGGAGAACTGATATCTTACCAGCATTGAGTCTTTCAATCCATAAAACTGGTGACTTTTAAAATTAATTTAGATCTTTAATTTCTTCCAATTATGTCACAGTTTTTATTTTAGAAGGCTTGCATGTATTTCGGTAGGTTTAATCCTAGATGTTTGATATTTATTATGCTGTTATAAATTGTATCTTTTAAAATTCTGTCATCTGTTTGTTCTTGGTATGATGACTTCTTAGAATAGATTTTTGTATAGTGACCTTGTATCCAGTGACCTCCTTACATTCACATATTAATGTTAATAAATGGTAGATTTTAGGGTATTTACATATGTAATCATAACATCTGTAAATAATGACATTTTTATTTCTTCCTCTTTAATCTTTATGCCTTTTATTTATTTATTTTGCCTTATTACATTATCCAGTGTTTCCAATATCCAATAGAAGTGGTTATAGAAAGGGCATCTTGTCTTGTTTGCCATCCAAAGAAGAAAGCTTTTTATAATTCTACGTTAAGTATGATGATTTCTGTAGATTTTTTGTGGGCATTCTTTTCCTGATTACAGAAGTTTCTTATATTCCTTATCTTCTAAGCATTTTTAAAAAATTATAAATGTATGAGTTTTATCACATTGCATCTATTGAGGTGATTATATGCTTTTTCTCCTTATTTTAATGTAGTAAATTACTTAATTTTCAAATGTTAAACCATACTTGCATACTTGGAACAAAATGCTTGGTCATAATTTTTTAAAAATATGTCACTGGTTTCAATTTGCTAATATTTTTCCTAGGATTTTTACATCTAAGTTAATGATAGTGATTGGTATGTAAGTTTCCTATCTTGTGATGTCCTTCTCAGGTTTTGGCTGGCCTCATAAAAATGAGTTGGAAAATATTCCCAATTATTCTCTGTAAGAGTTTGTGTAAGATTATTTATTTCTTAAATGTTTTAAATAAGTCCATCTTTGACAGTTTTGAATAATGGATTTAATTTGCTAATTTCATTTTATTGTGGCCAGGAAACATCTTTGTATGATTTTAGTCCTTTTAAATTTATTGAGCCTCATTTTATGATCTAACATAATATGGTCTCTTCTGGAGAATTTCCCATGTGTATTTGAGAAGAATGTATATTCTGCTGTTGTCTGATAGAGTGTTCAGTAGATGCCTGTTAGATCTCATTGGTTTATAGTATTGTTCAAGTCTTCTGTTTATTTGTTGATCTTCTGATTGTTCTATCCATTGTTGAAAGTGAGGTACTGAAGGTTCTAATATGTGGCAGGAGTTTCTCATTCTCATGCTGTATTAGGGTTCTCCAGAGAAACAGGATGTGTGTGTGTGTGTGTGTGTGTGTGTGTGTGTGTGTGTGTGTGTGTGTATGCGCATGTGTATAACAGAGAGAGAGAAAGAAATTTTAAAGAACTGGCTTATGTGATTGCGGAGGCTTAGTGAGTCCAAAATCTGATACGCAGGCTGGTTACTCAGGAGAGAGTTGTAGTTCAAATCCGAAGGCAGTCTGCTAAGCGTTTTACAGTGTCCAGTCTCACATTTAGGTCTTCAATCCATTTTGAGCTTATTTTTGTGTATGGTGTTAAAGAATGTTCTAATTTCATTTTTTTACATGTAGCTGTCCAGTTTTCCCAGCACCATTTGTTGAAGAGACTGTCTTTCCACCATGTATAATCTTGCCTCCTTTGTTGTAGATTAATTAACCATAGGTGCGTGGGTTTATTTGTGGGCTTTCTATCCTGTTCCATTGATCTATATTTGTATTTTTGTGCCAGTACCATAGTATTTTGATGGCTATAGCTTTGTAGTATAGTCTGAAGTCAGGGAGCCTGATTCTTGTAGGTCCGTTTTTCTTTCTCAAGATTGCTTTGGCTGTTCGGGGTCTTTTGTGTCTCCATACAAATTTTAAGATTTTTTGTTCTAGTTCTGTGAAAAATGCCATTGGTAATTTGATAGGGATTGCATTGAATCTGTAGATTGCATTGGGTATTATAGTCATTTTGACAATATTCATTCTTCCAATCCAAGAACCTGGTATATCTTTCCATCTGCTTGTGTTGTCTTCGATTTCTTTCATCAGTGTCTTATAGTTTTTGGAGTACAGGTCTTTTGTCTCCTTAGGTAGGTTTATTCCTAGGTATTTTATTATTTTTGATGTGATGGTAAATGGGATTGTTTCTTAAATTTCTCTTTCTGATCTTTCATTTCTAGTGTATAGAAATGCAACAGATTTCAGTGTATTAATTTTATAACCTGCAACTTTACCAAATTCACTGATGAGCTCTAGTAGTTTTCTGGTAGTGTCTTTAGGATTTTCTATGTATAGTATCATATCATCTCCAAACAGTGACAGTTTAACTTCTTCTTTTCCAATTTGGATTACTTTTATTTCTTTTTCTTCTCTGTTTGCCATAGCTAGGACTTCCAAAACTATGTTGAATAAAAGTGTCAAGAGAGGAAAACATAGGCAGAACACTCTCTGACATAAATTGCAGCAGTATCTTTTTTGATCTGTCTCCCAGAGTAATGGAAATAAAAACAAAATTAAACAAATTAGACCTAATTAAACTCAAAAGCTTTTGCACAGCAAGAGAAATCATAAACAAAATGAAAAGACAATCCACAGATTAGGAGAAAATATTTGCAAATGAAGTGACCAACAAGGGATTAGTCTCCAAAATTTACAGACAGCTCATATAGCTTAATATCTTCAAAACAAACAACCCAATCAGAAAATGGGCAGAAGACCTAAATAGACATTTCTCCAAAGAAGACATACAGATGGCCAAGAGGCACATGAAAAGATGTTCAACGTGCCTAATTATTAGAGAAACGCAAATCAAAACTACCCTGAGATACCAATTCACACCAGTCAAAATGACTATCATCAAAAAATCCATGAACAATAAATGCTGGAGAGGGTGTGGAGAGAAGGGCACCCTCCTACACTTGTGGTCCGAATGTAAATTGGTACAGCCACTATGGAGAACATATAGAGATTCCTTAAAAAACTAAAAATTGAGCTACCATATGATCTGACAATCCCACTCCTGGGCATATATCTGGAGAAGAACATGGTCCAAAATGATACATGCACCCCAGTGTTCATTGCAGCACTGTTTACAATAGACAGGACATGGAAGCAACCTAAATGCAATCGACAGAGGAATGGATAAAGAAGATGTGGTACATATGTACAATGGAATATTACTCAGCCATTAAAAAGAATGAAATAATGCCATTTGCAGCAAAATGGATGGACCTAGAGATTGTCATACTGAGTGAAGTAGGTCAGACAGAGAAAGAGAAATGTAGTATAATGTCCCTTATATGTGGGATCTAAAAAGAAATGATTCAAATGAACATTTACAAAACAGAAACTGAAAACGAACACAGACTTAGAGAACAAACTTATAGTTACGGGGGGGCGAAGAGTCGGGGGAAGCGATAGTTTGGGGAGTTGGGGATTGACATGTACACACTGCTATATTTAAAATGGATAACCAACAAGGACCTACTGTATAGCACAGGGAACTCTGCTCAATATTATGTAAAACCTAAACAGGAAAAGAATTTGAAAAAGAATAGATACATGTATATGTATAACTGAATCACTTTGCTCTACACCTGAAACTATCACAACGTTGTTAATCAACTATACTCCAATATAAAATAAAAAGTTAAAAAAAAAAAAAAAAGGCAGTCTGCTGGCAGAAATCCTTCTTCCTGGGGAGAGATCAGTCTTTGTTCTATTAAGGCCTTCAGCTGACTAGATGAGGCCCACCCACATTATGGAAGGCAATCTGCTTTATTCAGAATCCAGTGATTTAAATGTTAATCTCATCCATAAAAGTGCCACAGAAATATCCATTATAATGTTTAACCAAATGTCTGGGTACCATGGCTAAGCCAAGTTGACACATAAAATTAACCATCACACATGCATTTCCACACTCTGCCTCCAGAAGTTTGTAAAAAGTAGCATTTAAGTGTTCTTTAAGTGGTCTTCCCTTTAGTCTTTATTATCCTCTAATATACTTACAATATAAATCAGTTTATAGAATTAGAAAAACCTGGTTCAAGGCCAGCTCTGCAACTTCTTATCTTTGTGACTTTGAACAACTCTAAATTTTCTCTACATTACGATTTAGGAAATTGAAGCATTAATTGTCCAGGGTGATAATGCAAATTAGAACTAGTGGTTAAATTCTATTGGAATTCTTGTTCTTGTACACACTTCATTATAAATAGTGTTTTGAATTTGACAGCAATGAAACACATCTTATAGGTTTTTAAACTATATATGAGAATTTCATTTGAGAATGACAGGTGTATGTTTTATTAAGTACTATTTAATTAGTGAGATGACTACCTTTAGTTCTTGCTTTATCATAGACTTTTTTTTTTTAACTGGCTGCAGCTGTGGGTTGGCTGCTGCTTTTCTTTTTAAAATTTATTTATTTTTGGCTGCATTGGGTCTTCGTTGCTGCGCGCAGGCTTTCTCTAGTTGCGGCGAGCGGGGGCTACTCTTCATTGTGGTGCGCGGGCTTCTCCTTGCGGTGGCCTCTCTTGTTGCGGAGCACGGGCTCTAGGCGCGCGGGCTTCAGCAGTTGCAGCACGCAGGCTCAGTAGGTGTGGCTTGCAGGCTCTAGTGCGCAGGCTCAGCCATTGTGGCCCATGGGCTTAGTTGCTCCGCGGCATGTGGGATCCTCCCGGACCAGGGCTCGAACCTGTGTCCCCTGCACTGGCAGGGAGATTCTTAACCACTGCTCCACCAGGGAAGCCCTATCATAGACTATTGAATCACTGTTGTCCTAAATTTTTCAGTTTGCAAAAATGTATGGGTATCTTTTATTTCTTTGTTCCAGGGGTGTTCTAAGAATGATGTCAGTTACATGTATAAGATAGTGATCATTGGTGACAGGAATCTTCAGAGAACATTTAACTTACTGCCAGTTTCAGAGAAGGAGAGCCCACAGCTTCTTTTAATAGTACGTCATTTTATTAATGACTTTTGCTGAAAGAAAACTGTTTCTTCATGGAAATCCTAAAAAAAATTCTTCTGGGCTAAATTATTTCAGAATACCCTCATAAAAAACTAACTGAATAGATATTAGCTGAAAGAGTTTGAGCTTAATTTTCATACTGGAGAATAATCTAATGGTTTGGAATGGAGATTTTTATTTTATAGTCCAGCTTATTTGCATTTCAGGAGGGAGTATAATGTAAATAAAGTTAGATCTGGGTTTACGTTCCAGCTCTGCCACTTAATAACTTGTATCTTTGGGCATGTTGTTAATTTTTCCAAGTTGCAGTGCCTTTTTCATAAGGTTATTGAAGGCTTACAAGATATTCATTTAAGAAGTACCTAACTCAGTCCTAGATACGTTGAAGGAACTGAACAAATATTGGTGTCATCCATCTTTTCCTGTGTTTACATGTGGACAAATGGGAATGTCGGTGAGAAATAAGAGGGGAATCACTTCCCTATGCTCCGGAAATATATTTTTCTGGCACTAATGGGAATGACATATCTCTTCTAATACTTGTTTTAGTCATAGTTAATGGCTTATGATAGGTATGATGTTTGTTGCCTCTCTGCTTTTTTATAACTTGATCTTTTAAAAAAAAGCTTACACAAGGATGCTTATAAGAGATATGTATGTGTTTGAATATATATAAATGTCACAAAATGGTCTGAAAATTTGAAGAGAATAACCGTGAAGGCCATATAGTCCTTTTTGTTTCTTGGGGCAGAATTCCCCTTCCTGAACTCCTTGATTATAGATATGTATTAGTGCTCTATGTGAATAGCTTTAGTGATTGTGCCCTTACTCCCTCTTACGACAGTCATTCTGTTTTTAGAATGCTCTATTAATTAGGCAGTTCTTCCTCATTTTGTCCTTTATTATATCCTATAATAATTCTACCTGTTTATCCATTCTACTCATAGAGATTCACAGAATAGACAAACTTTATTCCACATGTGTGCAGGAATCATGTCTTAGTCATCTTTCTATCCTCACAGAGTCTAGGATAGTAAGTACCCAGCTCAAAATAGGGGTATTATTCAATGAATAATTGAGGTTCAGATTTCTAAGGCCCTTTTGTATGTTTTTCATATATAAACTTTTAAAATTTAGTCTACATTTTTTATTACTCCTGGTCAAAAATTATTTTTTTCAACTGTATTGACAAAATTAAGCCAGGAATATTGATATGTTTATGTCTGATATCACTTATCATATAATCTAGAAATTAATATTTCTTCCAAGGATAGAATTTTAAAATTCAACATCATTTACATCTCTTTCATTCAGTTTTTCTTGCAATATACTCTATTTCTGAAGATTGAAAACATATTAACATAGTGTCTTATTTCTTATGCTTTCCTTTGCAGTGTCTTTTGTACTCATTACAGGTGATTACATTTTCTGTGATATTAATAGAGTAAATGCTCTACTTCATTGGCTTATCAGACTGGACAAAAATAAGCAACATCCATCTATATACTATTTAAGAAAAAGATGTAAACATAATAATAAGGAAAAGTTAAAAATAAAAGTACAAATATATATCATCCAAGCACTGACTAAAGGAAAGCTATTGTAGCTATATCAATGGTAAACCAAAAATATGTTAAGGGAAAAAGCATTAATAGAAATAAATGGAGTTACTTCATAACAGTAAAAGGGCTCAATTCACCTAGAAGTTATAATAATTCTAAATATATATTCACATTTTCTGTGATTTTTAAACTTGCTCTATTATGTATTGCTTACATTTTTTAACTGAATGCTCTCTTCCTAATTTCATGCCATCACCAAATTTTTAAAATCATTTTTCTTGATAATTGTTTTTTTTTAACATCTTTATTAGAGTATAATTGCTTTACAATGGTGTGTTAGTTTCTACTTTATAACAAAGTGAATCAGTTATACATATGTTCCCATATCTCTTCCTTCTTGCGTCTCCCTCCCTCCCACCCTTCCTATCCCACCCCTCCAGGTAGTCACAAAGCACCGAGCTGATCTCCCTGTGCTATGTGGCTGCTTCCCACTAGCTATCTACCTTACATTTGGTAGTGTATATATGTCCATGCCTCTCTCTCGCTTTGTCACAGCTTACCCTTCCCCCTCCCCATATCCTCAAATCCATTCTGTAGTAGGTCTGTGTCTTTATTCCTGTCTTACCCCTAGGTTCTTCATGACATTTTTTTCCTTAAATTCCATATATATGTGTTACCATACGGTATTTGTCTTTCTTTATCTGACTTACTTCACTCTGTATGACAGACTCTAGGTCTATCCACCTCATTACAAATAGCTCAATTTCATTTCTTTTTATGGCTGAGTAATATTCCATTGTATATATGTGCCACATCTTCTTTATCCATTCATCCGATGATGGACACTTAGGTTGTTTCTGTCTCCGGGCTATTGTAAATAGAGCTGCAATGAACATTTTGGTACATGACTCTTTTTGAATTATGGTTTTCTCAGGGTATATGCCCAGTAGTGGGATTGCTGGGTCATATGGTAGTTCTATTTGTAGCTTTTTAAGGAACCTCCATACTGTTGTCCATAGTGGCTGTACCAATTCACATTCCCACCAGCAGTGCTAGAGTGTTCCCTTTTCTCCACACCCTCTCCAGCATTTATTGTTTGTAGATGTTTTGATGATGGCCATTCTGACTGGTGTGAGATGATATCTCATTGTAGTTTTGATTTGCATTTCTCTAATGATTAATGATGTTGAGCATTCTTTCATGTGTTTGTTAGCAGTCTGTATATCTTCTTTGGAGAAATGTCTATTTAGGTCTTCTGCCCATTTTTGGATTGGGTTGTTTGTTTTTTTGTTATTGAGCTGCATGAGCTGCTTATAAATTTTGGAGATTAATCCTCTGTCAGTTGCTTCATTTGCAAATATTTTCTCCCATTCTGAGGGTTGTCTTTTCGTCTTGTTTATGGTTTCCTTTGCTGTGCAAAAGCTTTTAAGTTTTCACTAGGTCCCATTTGTTTATTTTTGTTTTTATTTCCATTTCTCTAGGAGGTGGGTCAAAAAGGATCTTGCTGTGATTTATGTCATAGAGTGTTCTGCCTATGTTTTCCTCTAATAGTTTGATAGTGTCTGGCCTTACATTTAGGTCTTTAATCCATTTTGAGCTTATTTTTGTGTATGGTGTTAGGGAGTGATCTAATCTTTGATAATCTTTGTTCAGCTGATTTCTTACATAAAGTGAATGACCACCTTATTAATACTAATCCCTACAGCAATCTGTGCTTACTGGTTCCTTTTACCATCAGTTCTCTTTATTTCTGTTCCTGTTTGACCACAGAACAAGGATATTAGCTAGTAGTTGAGAAAGATATTTGATACTAAATTATATAAAATTACCATATGTAAGAACATCCTTACTGTGAATGACATAGTTTACAAAGCTATCTCTTTAGAATTCTATTTCTTATGCCCTTGAGTTGATCTCTCAGAAGTAAAGAACAGCCTGCCCATAGAAGGAGGAGGAGCCATGTGTTTTGATTCCAACTACCCTGCCTTTCATTTTACTTCTTGTGGCTTGTTACTGCATTTTGGTATACACATAATAATTCTAAATCACTTCCTTCGTAAGTAATAGGTATGTGTTAAAATGCTTAGATTTACATAGTTTTCCCAAATACTTATTTTTCAGAGTGCAGGTATAATCTTTTAGGAGTCCACATAACAATGTGTAGACTATTACCTACTACACATCTTATTACATATCTTGACACAGTATCCATTTCTATTTATTCATTGATTCAAGAAACATCTATTGTGTTTCTAGTCTTTGATAAGCAGTATTAGTAATACTATAATAAAACTGTATTAGTTTCATTGAACAGAATAGTAAATTCTCACTAACCCTTTTGTTCCTTTCCTAAGAAATCCAGCATTTAATTCAGTTCCTTTCATTGGGGGAGGGGGAGAACAATTACCACAGAAACATAGGTGTCATTTTAATTATAAAATAAATTAATGGAAATCTTTAAATTTTTCAGGATGAGAGAGACCCAGAGAAAGAAGATGAACTGGAATTGAAAAGAGGTCTTTTATATAGAGACTCTGCCTATGACAGTGACCCAGAGTATAGGTATGAGCTTGATTAATACAGTGTATAGAGATCTTCTCATAGTTAATATAAAAATAACCTGGTTTTTAATCTGCAGGATTTGTGGCAAATTTAGACTCAATATTTATTTATTTATATTTTATTTTAACTATGTAAAATCCTATTATAGTATTTTAATGTTTGCCTTACTGAAAATTTTCAGTGAAATCAAATATAGTCAATTAATGGTGGTGCCTTTCATCCTACTTAAGATTTCTAGTGTATTTGGCTGCCTTGCAAATCCACATATTCAGGACCTAGTTCAGGATGTATTTATTCTCATCCTGAATAAATGAGGAAACAACAGGTTTCAAAATTTAGATCATGAGAGCTTCACTGGTGGCGCAGTGGTTGAGAGTCCGCCTGCCGATGCAGGGGACACGGGTTCGTGCCCCGGTCCGGGAAGATCCCACATGCCTCAGAGCGGCTGGGCCCGTGAGCCATGGCCACTGAGCCTGCGCGTCCGGAACCTGTGCTCCGTAACGGGAGAGGCCACAACAGTGAGAGGCCCGCGTACCGCAAAAAAAAAAAATTTAGATCATGAGTAAGCCTTTTTTATTTTTTTTATTTTTCTCTTATGTTAATAAGAGAAATTCAGTTCTTCTAGCCTAAAATTTCAGAAATGTTAGTAATAATACAGTTTTTGCAAAATTATACTAGCAAATCTCATGAAGGCTTTTGAAAACTTTATGTTAATTGCCATTAAGTGTGGTATTAAAAACTGAATGTAAATTGTGAGTTTATATAACTAAAGTTTCTCTAAGGCCTTTGATGCTATGCCACTGATTACTATATGGCTTCCACCTTCCTGAGTTTCCTGAAAAACAAATGTAAGAAAAAAGCTCCAGATAATGGAATATGTTTTATTGCTATAACTGGTGTTTTGGACTAAAATCTCTGCTTTTTGCCCTGGGAAGCTAGGCTAGGCATTCCATAAACATGTGAGGACTTTTCCTTTTGTCCCTTACACAGAGTATAAGTCTGAGCTCCTGTCCAAAGTTACTGCTTCCCATCCTTGAGGAAACCTAGGTGTCTCATGAAGGAAAGTAGTGTATTTTATATGAGTTTGAAGAAAAAGTAATCCAAATGGGAAAAGGAAGGGCCAAGAAAGTGCATACCTTGATGAAGAATTTGTACCGTTTATTGTTGTTACTTAAACTTCTAATTCTTAGTTTTCCGGTATATGCATTAGCATCCCAATTTTGCGTTCTGTATCCACGTAATTAATTCTAATTGAGGTAAGGAGTGAGTAGGGTTGATAAAGCAAAGGGTCTGATTTTCAAACTCTTGTATGTATAACATGCTTCTTAAAAATATAGATTTCTACTTTCTACCTCCATAGATTCTGGTTCCTAACACACAGAGGTGTGACCTAGAAATCTGCATTTTAAAAAGTATCATGAATGATTCTAGTGAAGGTAATATAAGGACCATATTTTGAAAAACATTGGTTTCTATTTAAAGTTTGCCATAGACCTTAGTATTGGTTCTTTTTCCAGTTCACCAAGCAATGTTAATGGCTAAGCCTTTGGTCACCTGAGACTGTTTCAGTACCTCTCAAGTGAGAGAGTTAGCAGAGCATCAGGGAAGTTCTGCTCACACATTTCTGAGATTACTTTATATTCCTTGCTGCTTCTCTTGGACCAGTAGGACATACCTGGACCAATAGGACACAGTGGTCAGTGCTTCAAGACATTTTATAAGAGTATCTTTGATATTAGCTCCAGAAGCTACTGAACTGATCAGGGTATTATTTTAGTTTTATCCCCAAGTCATATTATATAGTAGGCCAAGAAGTCACCCCATTCTACTTTCCATCTCAAAGATGAGAGAACCCGCACTCACAGTAGTCACCCACTTGCTTGCCTTAAGGCTTCTATCAGCAGAAATCAAGAGGGAGCTTGAGATCTTGGCTAAAAATTACCCCTCTGCAGACATCCATTGACACAGGGGTCAAGAGGAAGTCTGCATGGACCTCTGGAAGGGCTGAGTGAGGAGCTCAGCAAATCCTCTCCTCCGAAAGCAACAAAATTGAACAGAATTGTCAAAAACAACAATTTAAGGACTCTGGAAATTGACCAAAGGAATACAACAAATTGAGGAGCGTTTATCAAGAAAATCTACTGAAGCTCCATGAGAGCAGTAGGAGTCTGTGGCATTTTGCCTGGAGCTCCAGTCCCTACCCCCCAGCCCCCAGCTCCTCAGCACAAAAGTTCTACTGGGGCAGTCACGCCAAAAGACAGGCAGCTCTGCTGCCAGAGGGGACTGACTTTATATGGCGCATAGCATAGGAAATTTCATGTGTGGGGGGATTACTGGAAACAATAATGATCCCACTGGCAAACAATAAGGGAGGGCTTGAGGTCTTACTGCTTACTGGGGCAGCCAACAAAAATCCAAGGACAAGATAGCCACAGTTGTCCTTGATAAAGTTCTACGTATCCCTGGTAGTCTAGAACATTATGTGTATGTATAAGGCTGTAAACATGTTCAGGAGAGACCAGAGAGCGTGTTAGGGAGCCACTACTCCATGGCTGAGTGTGAGGCCTTATGAAGGCAGAAAGCAAGTTCCAGGGCAGATTTATCAACCAGATAAACTTTGAATGTATTCCCTAAGCCACACATAGGTCCACTGGCAAAAGATGGAAACGTTATAGGATTATTGACTCAGACCAATCATGTGTTGGTCATCAAGCTATGTTGACGCAGGGGCAACCCCTAGGAGTCCAGGCTTAAAAATAGAAACAATAATTGAAAAAATAAAAATAAAAATGAAGAGACACCAGCAGCTACACAGTGCAAGGGAAACAGACTTTACAGCATAGGTCCAGGCAAGTCACTAAACAAAGAATCCAAAACAACTTGGTAACGAGTGAGAACCCAGAGTTGCTACAATTTTTATCTAAATTGTTGTTTTCAACAAAAAATTATGAGACATGCAAAGAAACAGTAAAGTGTGATCCATACACGTGAAAAATGAGTTACTAGAAACCTCCTGAGGCAGCCCTGGGGATGTAGCAGCTATGCTTAAAGAACTAAAGAGACGTATAATGACAGTCAAATAGAGAATATTCATGAAGAGATAGAAATTATTTTCTTTCATATTTTTCCCAGGAAAAACTATGCCCAGGACTCAATCCTTTATCTTATGATCTAGATATACATTGTGGCTATCAGCCATGGAGTACAGCAGATGTTCCATGTTTTCTGCAGGAAGAGCAGAATGGCAAATTAGAGTGCTTGTTATTTCATCTTCCGGGCATCAGCCTATCCGTGCTAGCTGTCCTGTGTTTTCCATCACCTTTGAGAATGAAATTCACTTGAAAGAAATCTCTTATCAAGGAGTTATTAAGTGACCTTTTACGTCCAATAATTTAAGATTTGAGAGCTGGATTGGGGAAAGAATTTACTACCCATGAAGACGTCCTTTTCAACTTTCATATTGCCTATGTTTCAGAAAATTTTAGGCATTTGCTATGGTAGCCTTGCCAATTTCCAGGGCCCTGGGATGCTCTTTCTCCTTTTAGTACCTTCTATATATTTTTCAAATTTCTTCAGTTTTCAGGATGTTGAAATTTCTCTATACTGTAGTACACTTCTGGCATCACTATTCAATTTGATCATTAGTCCTAACTGAAGACCAGGCATGAGGTGATGCTTCCTGTAGATGGGAGTTGGCCACAAAAAGAGAGGGGAAGATAAAAATAATTTTAATTTCATGTTTAGAACATGACTTGGCCTTTTATGACTATTACCCCAGATTTTTAGCCGTATTGTTCTTTTATGGAACTAGCTATTGCTATAAACTGTTTTCTATTGTGCATGTTTTGCAGGTTATTAACAGTAAGAATATGCTCAGTATAAATGCTTTAATTATGAAATTGTTTATAACAGAATCTCAAACTAAGTAATTTAAACTTTGACTATATATTTTTCAATAACACAGATTGACTATAGTTTTCATTTCCTGCCCATTGCTCACTATCTGATTAACTTGGTGAATTTACCAAGATGTCTTTAGTACTAATAAATGAAAGAAAAAAAGTCTAAATAATATATAGACTTAAAGTCTCTTGAATAACTAAGAATAAGCGTTCAGTTTTAAGTGAGAAAATGTTGCTCAAATCTAATTTGAATTCTTTGGATTTTGTGTTATCTGGTATTTTTATTGATATTTCAGACTAATTTGTGCCTTGGTTCTGTTACAGTATGATGTCTGGAATAACCAGTCTTCTTGTTTATCTAGTGAATGCTTACTCATTCTTTAGGACTAAATTCAAGTTATTCCCTCTTCTGAGATACCTTTTATGACCTCAGCAAACTGTTAGTCATTTTCTCCTTTATCCTGCCACTTCCTCTCACATATATAATTTCAATTAGCAATATTTATCTCACAGTGATCATTTCATTATGTCTGTTTTGCCCCCTTCTGTTAAGTGTGAGGCACAGAGGTTTTGCTTACCTTTGTTTTTTGACTACCCATCAAGGTCTCTGACATGTACTAGGAGCTCAATTTTAAAAAAAAAACAGTTCAGATATTAAAATTGGGTCTTTTATTAATAATGATCAGTTGAATTTGCTGAAACCCTTTACTATTAAATATCACATATTATGGTTGTGATATTTAGTAACATCTCTAGATAAGGAATCAACAGTGGAATTAATCATGATGAAAGCTGTTAGAACTTATTAGTTGTCAGTGGCTCATTTCTGCACATCGTTACTCAGAGAAGGGAAGTAAATCACGTATAAGTAACCAGTCTTCAGTATATTCATTTGAATAGACTTCTATTAATGTTTACTGTTTAGTTTCTGTGAATAATAAAAGAAGATAAATGGCAACATGCAATTTTTTTCCCGAAGCTTTTAAAATTTTATAGAAAAGCCACTAATTTAGTGCTTTCTAAAATGTAGTTCCTAGACCAGCAGCATCAGCATGACCCTGGTACTTGTTAGAAATCCAAATTCTTGGACCCCATCTCAGACATCCTCACTTAGTGACTCTGGGGGTGAGGCGCAGTAATGTGAGTTGTAATAAGCCCTCCAGATGACTCTGATGTGTGTTAAAGTTTGAGAATTACTGCTATAATTTATCAGTAAATTTTGATGTCTTTAATGACATTTTATCTTTGTGTGGTATATTTAAAGATACAAAATGCTTTACAGATTTTATTAGACCATAGTTTAGTCTCTCCCTGTCATCTATTCTGAACTCCAAGATTTTGAGTATTTTCCTTCCTACATTCCATCCATCCATCCATCCATCCATCCGTCAGTCTATCCATCATCCATCCATTCAATGTCTATAGAGCATACATCGCATCCTCAGTACTATTCCACATGTTTTGTTAAAGTTGTGCTTGATAGGAACCTTTATAGAGTATTATGGGAAGAAATTCATCTCTTATATTATGTCTTTATATTGAATCTTAGATCACAAGTTTAAAGTATAGAATATGCATCATCATCTTTTAATGTCATTTTCAACTCTGGTTATTTGAGTACAAATGGCCAATTTTTTTATTCTCATGACCTTCCAGTTATTTATTAGAATTAATATTATTTGCATGGCATATCCATCTTACCCTCTGACCTTCGTTTTCATGTATATAACCTTATAGATATTTTATCTGAAAACTATGTGTAAAGTAGTATGTACTTGGTCTTCATTTCGTACTGATATAGAAAACACTGTCAGGGTTTCAAGTGAGTTTAACCTTCTGTAAGCAAAATACTAGTATCCTAGTCCATGTTAAGCTGCCTGAGACCTTTCTCTTCTCTGTATATATGCTAGGCCTTAAAAAATAAATTTATAATTTATACCTTAGCAACATTTAAGATTTGAAAGTGCTCGGTTCTCAGGTATTATCCTGGTCTCTGTTTTTTTTGGTCTTTTTTTTTCTTAATAGTTTTGTCATTATTAAATAGAGGGCCCCCTATTCAAGTAGCAAGAGTAAATTGCCAAAAAATGTACTGCATTTAATAAAATAGCAATTTTATCCCTGCTTTAAAGATAACCATTTTATGTTATATAGCACTAATTCAGTGTTTTGTAGAGGAGGAACTTTGAATGCTTTGAATGAATGAATGCTGGAGATACTCATGGTAAAATACAGAAGTGTAGTCTTTAAAAGCCTATTACTATAATAAGACTTTTTAAGTGTCACTTACACATTGTAAACTTATTAATATTCCCAATAATAGAAAATCAGAACTGACTCAATATGTTCACAGTTTATTAGTTAGATAGCCAAATACTTCCATGTCTAGAAGTAAATGTTGCTTTTAAGATTCTGCTACTCTTTGTTTGCACCTGTCCATGCGTATTAGAACCTGTTCTGCAAACACCTCTGTTTTGCAAACACCTCTGTTTCGCAGTTCAGACTTCTAGGAAGAGCCAATTCCCAAATTCTCTCTGGAGAACTACAGTACTGTTTACTAAATTGAAAATTTTGCAATTTTAAATAGAAATAAACTTCCTGTCAAAATTTGCAAGATTTTAAAAGCATTAAGATGTCTGTTTTGGCCACTTTCGCTCTTTTTTACAGACCCTTATCAGGTTCACAGTTGCTCCTAAAATTATTTCTGAATTTTATTTATTCACTTATTCATTCATATGATAATTTATGATAGGGATTAGGAATTTGATTTACAATCCCAGAAAAACCTACACAATGATTTTTAAAGTTAGCAGCCCTACTATTACTTACCTTTCTGAGATTTGGGTAGTAGCTTAATAAAAATTCAAATTTCTGTTGACTGGGTTTATTGTGGTAGAACTAGCCCAGCAAAATATAGAGTTCAGAAAAGAACATTATCATCTGACCATCAGTATGCAGTAAAGTTGATGACTGTGGACAACAGGGACACAGTCATCTGTGTTTTGGACAGATCTGTGTTTTGTGAAATATTAATTAGTGCATGACTTGACATAAAACAAAAAAAGCAACAAATAAACCAAATACAGCTAAACAAACAAAACACAACATGTGGCACTCCTGAAGTAGTTTGAGGGAACAGAGGCAAATGTGGGGACTTAGGCTGGTAGATATACTTGCAGAGGTACAAAGTACATGCAGAAGAAGTTTGTTAATGTATTTGTGTGTGTGATTTCTCTATCACTTGACTCAAATTGTCCAAAAAACTGTTTTGAGTGACTGTTTCAGCAGGAGTTAGGCTTGGTGAGAAATTGTATGAAAGACATTGTATTCAGTTGGTTAGACTATTTCTTAAGCAAAGCTAATGAAAGAAAGGTGGAAACTATGGCAAGCTCTAAGAATAACACAGCCACTTTGTGCCTTTTTTTGTGACCACTTTTACTGAGTTCAGGTGGTAGATTGACTTCAGGTGAAACAGCAAATTCTTTTTACAGATATCCAGCTCCCAGAGTTGCTATTTCACAATTCACAAGTAACATCATGGGACTGATAAGTCAGGGAGGAAATTGTTTGTTTTGTGTGGAGTGAGATTCCAAATATATGAAGTCAATATTTGTAACATTTAATAGCAAGGACATACAGTTTTATATGGCATAATCTCTAACATGCCTGAGAGGTCTTATCTATAACAAGTACTTAATTTATTAAAGTGGGTTCATTATTTGTTTAAAAAATAAAATAAACTCAGTCTTTTAAAAAGTCAATGTTTTATTTCTAGCAAATTAAAGAAAAGCACTATCAAGCCTTCAGAAAGAGTTGCCTTTTCTTCTCTATTCCCATTACAATGAGCCTAGTCCTGGTCTATTTTATAGCTTCCATCTGTTCTCTCTCTTTTTTCTTCAACACCCTCAGAATAACAGTATTTCTCTATCACTTCAAATACAGACTCTTCCACCTTGTTTTCCGTTTTCTAAAAGTGATTCATATTCAGTCGAATTTTCTACTCCTCCTTGAGGACAATAGCATGCCACAGTGGAAAGGACATTAGAGCCACAGAAATGGTATCCTTTTCCATTCTGCCCCTTCCTACCTAAAGAGGCTTAGGCAAGTCACTTGACTTCACTGAGTCTCAGTTTCCACAGTTACCGACTTCAGAGGGTTGTAAGATTTTTTATAAATATGTATAAATATATATAAAGTACCTAGTAGTTCCATGCCTTATATTTAATAACTTTTGTGTGCCAGGTAAGCACTGTACTATGCACTTTACATATATTCTCTTTGATTTTTACAACAATACTGCAAAAATACAGTAAAGGAAGCTGAGACCCTGGACAATTGAATAAATCGCCCGGGTTCCCACAGCTTACAAAGACGGAGCTGGAATTCATTTCCAGGTCTGCCTGACTTTGGAGGCCAAGCACTCTCACAACTGGCCATACCATACCATCTGTGCCCTGCTTTTACCTTGTCGCACCTCCCTCTCTTCTCGGAATTTCTTTTTAACTCTCACATACCATTTTCATTTTATTGTTTTGTAATTGTTGCATGCGAATAGTGTCACTCTTTGAAGGCATAAGCCTTGTCACATTTTATATCTCAAAGCCCAAACAGAGTACCACACACCTATAAAGTACTTAGTAAATATTTGATTTATATAGTACTACCTCTCATTTTGTTGCCTCATTGTTTTAATCTTTTATGTCTTTTTTTATAGTTCATTTCAGCAGCCACGTGGCACTCTCCATTTGGATGATGGCGAATACTGGTCCAACAGGGCAGCCTCTTATAAAGGAAAATCCTACCGACCCATCTTTGAGAACAGCATGGACAAGATGTACAGGAGCTTATACAAAAAGGCCTGTAGTTCTGTTTCTCATACACAGGAAGGCTGCTGAGACCAGTGGTGATAAACTGTATGAGTGTCCTTGTCAACTTCTCAATGAAAACATGTGATGTGATCAGTATCTGTATTCCTTTTCTTTTAAACAGGTGGTTCTAATTGAGTACAGTAGTTAGACTTGAATAAGTTTATTACTTCAAATGATAAATTATCATGGGCAAACCTTCTTTTTCCAATCACAGTAAAGAATGCTATATTCTAAAAGTCAAAGCTCTGCAACACAATTACAACCTCCATTGTGATTCTGAGAAGGCTGTTCTGTCACATCTCTCTCATATCACCAGCTACAAATCCAAAAACAGATTCTCTCTAGAAATGTTCTTCTGCCTTAATCACCTTGTAATTTTCTTTTCACCTACTTGACTGGTTATCTTGTCTAAGATTTAATTATTATTATTAACTCTCTTTTCTTGGTCATGAGCAAAAAGATATACTGTACGAAGATGAATTTCCTAGGAGTTTAAACCCTGTTTTAACTAGTATTTTCTACCGTTTGCTCCCTCAGAAAAGGCTATTGATATGTCTTAGCTCCTAAGATACAGCTTTCTTTTTAAAGTTTCTATAATCATTCACTCCCTCTTCTCTAAAAGACCTACCTAAGTTACTTAAAATGCTTAACAGTTAGTAGAAATAGCAATGGCCATGGGTGATCCACAGTGTGCATAACTGATTTTCAAAGACAGAATTTTTTGCATGATTTTCTTCTAGAGCCATATCTTTGGTGCATCCAGAATCAGAAAATAGCCTTTGTTAATAAGCCTGTAGAGACTCAGAAAGAATAAGGGACTTATATTGTAATTCCACCTCTTTAGAGTTTTCATAGGTATCAAATAGCCCAAGAAAGTAGCATCCTTACTTTAAAGGACACTTGGAACCATAAAGTGGAGGAAAATATTAGAGCGTAACTCTTTGTACCAGAAAGTTGTTAGTTGAGAAAATTAGCTTCTCCCCCACGCCCCAAACACACCTATGAGGCCAGTGAGGCTTTGAAGATATGAAGAAATCAGTTACCTTGTATTCACCAGAGTGAGTGGAAGAAAAGCAGAGAATAGGACATGGTAAACTTGGCTTATAAACTTAAAGAGTTGACTACAAGGTAATGTTTTCTCATTGACTCCATCTTTGGTTAATTTTATAGTTATGATCTTAAAAGAAAAAACTTGAGTTAAACTCTATTTAAATTGGAATCAGCATGTAAAATTGGGTGATTTATTTTTGTAATAGGAGAAAATACATAATACTTGTTATCCAGTAATAAGACTTTTTTACTTTGTGTTTGAGTGTTTTATCTGTGGCAATCTGCAAGGTATTGGCAAGCACATCAGAGATAGGAGCCAGGTGTCCTAGGCTATAGATCTCTGGTCCTTAGTTTCCTCAGTTATCAAATGGAGAGAATGGAGTAGGTCAGCATTTCCTGAACCATGTTCTGTAGACCACTGTTCTAGGAGATGGCTATAGGAAATATAAGTATTTCATTGATCATGTAAGTTTAGGAAAAAGCTATGCACTATATTCACACCCCTCAAACTTAGAGAGTCATGCGTATGATAACAGGAGTGAAAGGGGGTCTACTGATGCTGAGAAAACAGTGGTAAACTGGAGCTGTCCGGGCAAACTACATATGGTCATCTTAGTCATAGTAAACAGTAGCATGTTAGAGGCTCTAAGAAATCCTGGCATAAATATGTTTTGCTCTAGCGTCTAGAAGAAAGTCTGACACATAGTTGGTGCTCATTAAATATTTATTGAATTAACCCAGAATTTCCTAAACTAAATTGAGTGTGTAACAATATTTGTTGTTATGGTTATCTTTCCCCTCCCATTCTGCTCCCCCAACTCCCCATACTTCCTCTGAAATGCCATCTGCAGGTACATGTGGGCACAGTCAGGGAAATACTGGACTACACAATCACTGAGCTACCCTCTGGCTGTAAGTTGTATGTTGATGTTTTGTATAAGCTTTTGAAGGTCAACATTGAATGATGGTTTTTAAAAAAAATGATATGTTCAACGAAACTTAGTATTTTTTCCCTTTGGTAGAAACAAATGAAAAATTCCTCCCTTTAAAAGTTGCTTCTGGTGAAAAGAACAAATATGAACTTTAAAGAAAATATTTGCTCTCATAGAAAATCTCCTGAGTGAATAAGTATCACAAAAATTACTTATTGTACCTATATTTGCCATTGTCATACAAAGGCCACCAAAAAAAATGGGTCTCAAAGGGGAACTTTAGAAAGTGTTAATTTGAAAGACATTTTCCTATGGATTAAATTTGACATCTCTGTGAAGGATCGGATGTAAATTTCCACATATGTAGCATCTTTGCTAAGTGTCTATTTCCATTCCCTAGGGGAAAGAGTGGTTTTTGTTGCTATCCTTAACTATTACTGTGAATTCTTATGTTGTATTATCATTTAAGAGTAAAACCTTTAAGTACTAATAGTTGCCTTTTCTCATTGAAAGAATCAGAAAGGTGCAGTAGTTTTTTCTCTTAATCTTTTTTTAATATCCCCTAAAATCTAGTAATAGTTACTAGGCTTAATATGAAAGATAAATAGGTCTGTCCTTTTCTTTTTAATGTAACTTTTCCTTTAAGTTAAAAAAAGAAAAAAGAACCCGGGAATTTTAGGAAGGAAAATGTTAATTCAACTAAGAAAAAAGATGAATCATTGGACTGAGAATGAGTTCTCCCTGGTTTCACTACTAGTTGTATAACTTTGTTTAAGTCATTTATCCTTCTTGGAGCTCAGTTTTCTTACCTGTAAGGTGAGGAAGGGGTTAATTTAGAATGACCTTTTAATGTTCCAACATTTTTCTAGTTCTATAATTGATCAATATAGAAGATTAGGAAGTTCTAGGCAGCAGAGTTGTGTTGTGATTTCAAAGATAAAGCCCTTGATTAAAAATCTGGACCAAATGGAGAATTCTCATTATTGTGTTCATTTTCTAATAATAGGTTTTTTGAGATAGTTAATATACTTACAAAATTCACCCTTTAAAAGTATACAGTTGAGTGGTTTTTAGTATATTCACAGAGTTGTGCAACTGTAACCACTAACTATGTATAAAATATTTCATCACCCCAGAAGGAAATCCTGTACCCATTAGCAATCACTCCTCATTCCCTTCTCCCCTCAGCTCCTGGCAACCACTAATCTACTTTCTGTTTCTGTGCTTATTCTGGACATTTCGTATGAGTGGGATTATATAATACGTGACTTTTGTGTCTGGCTTCTTTCACGTAGCATAAGGTTTTCGGAACTCATCCCTGTTGTAACATGTATCAGTACTTCATTTCTTTTTATTACTAAAAAATAATCCATTGTATGGATATATCACATTTTATTAATCCATTCAGGTGGGCATTTCATTGTTCCCACTTTGGGGATATTATGAAAAATGCTGGTACTGTTAACATTTGTGAACTTTGTGAAGACATATCTTTTTATTTCTCTTGAGTATACACTTAGGAGTGGAATTGTTGGATCATATGGAAACTCTATGTTTAACATTTTGAAGAACTGCCGAACTGTCTTCCAAAGTGACTCAACCATTTTACAATTATTATGTTTATTTTTATCTTACCTTAGGAACTTAGGCTAGTTACACATTCAAGCACTCATTCACCCATTTATCACATATTTATTGAGCACTGTGTTAGATATAGAGTATAAAATTTTTTAATGTATCTTTCCACAAGCATGCAGATTCTATTGAGAGAGACAAATAACAGTGTATTTCAACATTTACAGTGGTTTGGTAACTTCTATGATATAAGAATGCAAGAATGAGGATAGGGCATGGTAGCTTGATGCAACAGAACCTGCAAAAGTGTGAAAATGGGAGAGAGCATGATTGTTCAGGAAGCTCCAAGTGCTTTAGCTGGAGATTATGTGCAAGGTTGCAACCACTTTGGTGGGACAGTTAAGAGGACCGCAAAGTGAACAACAGGCCTGGAGCAGCATTAGATGTGGTAACTTTTGAGCTGGACATTGAAAGATGGGAAGGACTTTTGTGTATAGGAAACCAAGATGGAATAAACTCAATATTGGTCAGCTTTTATGAGGGTGGAGGTGGGATTGAGGAAAATATCCAGTAATCAGTTAAAGATCTAGAACTTGGGAGAACTCAAGAATACAAAATGGATTTTTGAAGTAAGATCAAAATAATGAATTCAGATCAAAATAAACAAAAGCTCTATGTTGTTCATGTCCTAATTTGTATGTGACCATAATAGGTGCCCTGAGAGTAGTGGAACCCAAGTAATTGTACTTTTTACTTATTACTGAGGCCATTGTGGTAGTGAGTTAGTTTGAGGGCCCCCTTTTAGAAATTAAGAAAGATATTCTCCTCCCAATCCCAGATTGTCTAACTAGCTAGAAATTTATGTACAAAATGAAGAGGTAAGAGGGAAAAGCAAACTTTCTGTTATTGAGTTATGAGAGTATTATTTATCTCTGAATGATGTACTTTGAGTTTAGTTATATGAAATTCCTTAGACAGCCAGAACTTGTGACTATTCACCCATTTAACAAATATTATTGAAGGTCTACTCAGTTTCAGGCAATCTGCAAGGCACTGACTGACATCTAGAGATAAACATAAACCTAGTTCCTGACCCTAGTTTGTGGGAGGAGACTGACATTTACTTATTAACGGTGAGAGAAGTACTATAGTAGATAGAAATGCTATAAGGTTTGCAAATATTTTCTCCTATTCCATTGGTCGTCTTTTCATCCTGTTGATTGTTTTCTTTGCTGTGCAGAACCTTTTTAATTTGATGTAGTTCCACTTTGTCTATTTTTGCTTTTGTTACCGTTGCTTTTAGTGTCATATCCAAGAAGTCATTGCCAAGACCAATGTCAAGAAGATGTACCCCTATATTTTCTATAGGAGTTTTACAGTTTCAGGTCTTATGTTTAAATCTTTAATCCACGTTGACTTGATTTTTATGTATGGTATAAGGTAAGGGTCCAATTTCTTTTTTTATCTTTTTTTTGCATGTTGATACTACAATTTTCCAAACACCACTTGTTGAAGAGACAATTTTTCCCCATTGTATGTTCTTGGCACCCTTGTCAAAGATCAGTTGACTGTATGTTTTACTTTATTTCTGGGCTCTCTGTTCTGTTCCATTGCTATTTGTCTGTCTTTATGCCAGTACCATACTGTTTTAATTACTATGGGTTTGTAATTTAGTTTGAAATCAGGACTGTGATGCCTCCAGCTTTTTTGTTCTTTCTTAAGATCATTTTGGTTATTCTGAGTCTTTTGTGGTTCTATATGATTTTATGATTGTTTTTTCTATTTCTATAAAAAATGTCATTGGATTTTGATGGGCATAACAATGAATCTGTATATCACTTTGGGTAGTGGACATTTTAACAAGCCACATGGTAACCACAAAAAAAACCCCCAAAACATAAAGAAAATACACAAAATAAAAAAAGAAAGGAATCAAAGAATGTCACTGTAAAAAAATCAACAAAGCACAAAGGAAGACAGCAAGAGAGGAATAGAGGAACAAAGTAAATATAAAACAGAAAACAACAAAATGGCAAAAGTAAGTCCTTTCCTATCAATGATTACCTTAAACATAAATTAATTAAACTCTCCAGTCAAAAGACATAGAGTAGCTGAATGGATAATAAAACAAGATCCAACTATATGCTGTCTACAGGAAACTCACTTTATATTTAAGAACACACATAGGCTAAAAATGAAGGAATGGAAAAACACTATTCCATGCAAATAGTAAACAAGAGAGCATAGGTGCCTATATTAATTTCAGAAAAAATAGACTTTAAGTGTCAGAAGCATCACTACATTTCTGTTGCAGTATAAGTTTAAAGAAGTTTAGCTTTCTGAGTTTATGACATAGTTCAGAAATAAGGTGAGAGAAAATCTTTAATGCCTTTGAATATATGTAATAGAATTGAGATTAAGTGTATCCTATTAGAGGCTTACTTTTATCAGTGAAAGTCATTTTTCACTGGAGTTTTTGTTTGTTTTTTAGTAAAATTAGTGATATATGCAAATAAAATGTTGAAGGATTTATGTATATATGTTTTCAGAAAGTTCTATTTCTAGGGCATTGACAACAACATTGAACAGTAGAAAAAGCACTTTCTTCACAACTTTTCTGAACCTTATTTTTTTTACCTGTGAAAAAGGATATTAATAAACACTGCCCCTCTGTTTCTCATAGAGTATTAAGATTAAATAGGAAAGTAAATGTGGACATTCTTCTACATATATTAGGCACTATCCTAATTACTTTTGGGAAGTGATCTGGGAAAAGAAATTTGCAGTTTGAAAAATATTCCATCTGGCATAATAGCAATACTGTTGTTTGTAGAGTTGAACAGACCTCATATTTCTTTCTCTGTTTCCTTGTCACCTCTGTGTTACTTAACGTTTCTGAACTTGTTTTCTCACTTGTAAAATGGAAGCTATTTTCATAGGTTTCTTGTGATCATTTAAAGAGTTAATGCATGTGGAACATGTTGTACAATGCATGGTGCTCAATAAAGGGTAACTGTAATAACTGAAATTCCAAGTCAATATAGAGTGATATTCTGAAAGATCTTGAGGATCTGATAGGAGGAAAAAAATGGAATAAATGTAAAAATTTTTTCAAAATTATTTTAAGACACAAGACCAAATAATTCAGATTTTTTTGGTATGGCTCTTAAATTTACTAGTTATTTAGTTTATGTAGGTTGTATAGTATTATGAGAAGAGTCATATACCTGGGTTTGTATTCTATACTGTGGTGCTGTCTGGAGATATTAGACCTTAATTGTATTATTTATAAAATGAGAATGATACCTACCTAGGTTGGTTACTATGAAGAACATATTAGGTAAATGATGCAAAGTGACTAGCATTGTACCTGAAAAATAGTAGATGCTTAAAATTGATTTAATACCCTTTCCCTTTCATGAGTTTCATCATTTTGTGCATAAACCCACGCAGGCATAGACAGCTACCTTAGCATCATTATTTTTACTATAATATTTAAAATCCTGTTAACCTTGTATATGTTGTGCACTTCGGTAGAGGTTTTACATAGATTTTACAAGTGAAACTAAACACATGACTTTAGTCTTTGAGAATATTGTCCACTTCAACTTTCTTTGTGACTTCTCTCACTTGTCAAGGTATTATTATTATTATTATTTTGCGGTATGCGGGCCTCTCACTGTTGTGGCCTCTCCCGTTGCGGAGCACAGGCTCTGGACGCGCAGGCTCAGCGGCCATGGCTCACGGGCCCAGCCGCTCCGCGGCACGTGGGATCTTCCCGGACCAGGGCACAAACCCGTGTCCCCTGCATCGGCAGGCGGACTCTCAACCACTGCGCCACCAGGGAAGCCCCAAGGTATTATTTTTAAAACAAAAATAAATTTAGTTTGAGGGTATGTCCTATTAACCAGTTTTGATAGTAGGAAGTTTATTTTGTCCTTCGTTTATTTTGGATTTAGCACAGTTATGTTTTGTAAATTAACCATATCCTTTTGATTTGGGGGATGTTAGAGGAAGAAGTTAAAGTAAATCACCCTCGTTCAATAGAAGTAACCCTGGATCATCTCAGCCAGATGCACATCCCTGCACGTCTTAAGAATTTATAATAATGTGATTGAGCGATCACGTTTTTCAGAAAACTATACTGTTTGACACTAGTCACAGAGATATATGTGTGTGTGTGTGTGTGTGTGTGTGTGTGTGTGTGCGCGCGTGTACTTACATACATATACACATGCACACAAAACTTTTTTTTAAATAGACTAAGGTTTATCAGGTAATTTTTTAGAAGTCTTAAATTTTAAAAATGTTAATTACAAAAATTTTCTTTAGCAATCTCAACCTAAGATATACATAAAATAAATTTTAAAATATATTTACATGTTTTTGGAAATTGCTGGCTAATGAGTATTATATTTTAGTTATTGCATCTTGCTGCATATAAATTATTCACTGCTCAGAAAAATAGCCTAGGGGTTAAATACACAGCCTCTGGAGTCACACTGCTAGATTCCAATCACACTTCAACCACTTAGTAACTGTGTGACCTTAGACAAATTACCTGATTTCTTTGTTTCTAGTTTTGTCATCTATAAAATGAAGATACTATTACCAATCCCATGGGGTCATTATGAATATTAAATTAGTTAACAAATAGAAAGTGCTTAAAACAAGGCCTTGAACGTGGTAAGGGCTGTATAAACTATATGATTTACTACAATTATTATTGTTGTTGTTATTGTTACATAGCTCACTGATTATCTATTGGACTCATCTGAAACATGTATGTTTTCTGAAACAGTTATTATAGCCCCCTTTTCCCCATTTATAATAATATTCTGTTGCTAAATAAAAAACTATATTTGAAAGGAATCTACCACTCAAGAAGAACGTGTTAAAAATATTGCACATTTTCCTGGAGGATAGAAAAAATATTCTATCTTGACTCTCCTTTGTGGCCCAGCAGTTGTTCACTTATGATACATTCCTACAGCTATGCAGCATAAAGAATGTGTTTTGGCATAGAAACTGCATAATTTGGAGAGGTTTTTGTTGATAATATCTTAAACAAAAACAGTCAAACTAATTTCAGTTCCACTGTAAACCCAGGGGGGTAATTGTTTTTGCTAAATGAGAGAAAAGATACCAGCTTTTGAATTAGAAAGTATTTTCAAGTGTTTATGTTGCGAAAATGGAAGAAAAAGAACATTTGACTTCAGTGAATTTTTATCCACCAAACATTTAGAAAAACTATTTCCACTAAACTTTTATGATAAATAATAACTTGTATTTCTCCATACATGTTTATGAATTAGGTAGGGCAGGGGTTATAGTGCTACACTTTTACAAATGAGAAAACTCCAATTTGGGTTAAATGTCTCTTGCAGGTCACACAGTAGGGGGTATAAGTGGCTGAATGAGGACTTAAACCCGTATATTAGTATTTTCTCATAAATATCCTATTGAACTTTTTCCTACTATTGCTTGATTTTTCTTAAGTATGGATTTCATATTGGATTTTAAGAGACGATACTTGATTCTCAGTGATAGATCACTTCTGTATATGGAGGAGGCTTATTTTCCATTATTCAGGCTTTTTGATATGTTTGTAAATAGCTCCAACCATTTGTTTTTCCTTCTCCCTGCTCTGTCCCTACTTGTTGGCCAATTCACCCACTTATGAACATACCTCCAGTCCATTGAACAGTGAGGGAAATTAAACTAGCCAGCTTATAACTAGTTAGCAGCTCTACTAGAAAGGTTTAGTAATAAAGTTCCATGGGATTTAAAGAATTCAGCGATCTAGTTACCACAAATAATTGGAAATTGTCATAATTTGGAAGTAACTTTTCCTCAGGCATAGGATGCAGGTGCAGAGTACCTGAGACGTACGTAACATTCATCTCATTAGTGGAACGTGCACGACTATGTACCGTCCCGATCTAAAGCTGGTAAAGACTTTGGTTGTGTTCCAGTTCAGTATTTCCAAATCCTGACTGATGAGAATCACTTAGGAAGCAGTTAAAACTAGTTTCCTCATCTCAGCGTCTGGAGATCCTGATGCAGTAAATTTAACTTTTTTAAAGAGTCTTTAAGAGTTTTTGAGCCTCTCTAGGTGATTGTGATGTTTGCCCAGCTTGGTGAACCATGAGTCTGTCACCTCTTCATGGCTTCCTCTCTCTTAAGGAGAAAGAAGGCCTTTTTTCAGCTGGTTTAAATTTCTCCTTCTTAAAGTGTTATCATTTTGTTAACCTCTTCATCATCTGAATGTTTTTGTATTGTAGGCACAAAATACCTTGAGCTCCAAGAAGGTTTATGGCTGTCTCTTGATTTCCATGTGAATTACATACCTCTGGGGGTATCGGTGACTAACCTTTAAATACCAGGGTTTTTTCTCCCTTCATCTAAACTCGTATCAAGTTTATACATTTATACGTTATCAAGCTCATACATTTATTTATGCATTCATTAAGCAAACATCAAGTACCTATTATGAACTAAATATTGTGAGTGGCATTGGGCAAATATAAAATAAATATGTCCCGACCTCTCACAGACACATTACAATACAGTCTGTTATAAAATGTTTATTGCGGATATATATATATAAACAAATACATATATTATAAATATATAATACAAGTAAATATATGAAGGAGATGTTTGGGTGGGTTCTTTAGGAGCATGGAAGAGGGAAGCAACCACGTCCTTAATGTGTGAAGGAAGGCATCACAAAGGAATCAGTCTCTCATCTTGATCTTAATGGATGATTTTATCAGAAGAGGAGGGGCAGGGCATCGGAGCTGGCGTGGGCATGAAAGAAGCACAGCATCTTCAGGGAACTGCAAGGAGTTCACTGGTTAGAGTTCACTGCAGGGTGAAATGGGGGCCCAAGGCACTTCTTCATATGCCGAACTATAGAATTTGAATTCTGTCCTCAAACCAAAAAAAATATTTAGGGGCTCAAGTAATGCCATTTCGTCCTCATAATATATTAGCAGATATATTTGACACCCCAAAGGTCATATTAAGACCAAAGGTAAGAGTTTTGTAGCCTGTGTTTCTCCAGCCATTTTCCATCTTTCGACATATTTATTGAGCTCCAAGAAGGAGCTCCATGTGCAAGTGCATGTCAAACACTTTGGATGACATAAAAAATACTTCTTAAGTGTTCTCACGGAATCTTCAGTCTAATTTAGCAGATGACATAAATACTTGAAAAGACCACAGTAAAGAGATAGGAATCTATAATTACTGAAGAGTCAGTGAGTAATAAGGGCTCAAAAGATGGAGAGAACTAGTCATTTGTCTGAAAAGGCTTCATGAATACAGAGGAAGGATATGAGTTCAGTCTGCAGCATGGGTTGGGTTAGAATAGCTAGGAAAAGAGAAAAGTAAGTGGAAAAAAATTGAGCAGTGGCATAAAGGTGTGGAAATAAGGGTTCACGAAGTGTGTTTGAGGACAGCAAGTTGATCACTTGCCTGGATAGAGTTTCACGTAGAGAAGGAGCATTGACGATAAGTAAATACAGCTTCAAAATGAAATGAAACCTTTAGAAAACCTCGTAAGAAAGGCTATTCCTGAATTTGCTTTTGATCCAACTTAAAGATATCAAATAAAACTCAAACCGCAGCTGAACTTTAAAAAATAAATATTTTGTAATAGAAGAGTATTTCCTGGCATTAAGATACTTACAAACACTAAAATCATTGCCAGAGATTTTCCAGCTTAAACTCAGTTGTTTAAATGCATTGGAAAGAGCTTTAGATAGCTTTCTATGTTTGGTTTAGACTTTTTTTTTTTAATGCCTATAGGTCATTTTTTTAAATTATTTATTTATGGCTGTGTTGGGTCTTCGTTTCTGTGTGAGGGCTTTCTCTAGTTGTGGCAAGTGGGGGCCACTCTTCATCGCGGTGCGCGGGCCTCTCACTATCGCGGCCTCTTTTGTTGCGGAGCACAGGCTCCAGACGTGGAGGCTCAGTAATTGTGGCTCACGGGCCCAGTTGCTCCACGGCATGTGGGATCTTCCCAGACCAGGGCTCGAACCCATGTCCCCTGCATTGGCAGGCAGATTCTCAACCACTGTGCCACCATGGAAGCCCCCTAGACTTTTCTTTTTTCAAGGAAAAAACAGAAAAGAGTAGCCATTAGTCCTGTGTACACAAAGAGCATAATTGTCACGTCTTTGTCTGCTAGATATCTACATTTCATTCATTGTTTGCCCATAGCCAGTGAACCTTAGGGATAATTCCTTCTTGCCTTGGACCAAGAACAAAACTATAGGTAAGTTCCACAAGTCAGACATCAAAGATTAATATAAAAAATTTTCCAATAAACTTACAATCATTGTTTTTATATCAGTTTTTCTAGGAAAATATTGCAACTTTAATTGGACTTTTCAAATGTTATTATTTTCTGGTCTTAAAAAGCAATACTGCAAAGGGCTTCCCTGGTGGCGCAGTGGTTGAGAGTCCGCCTGCCGATGCAGGGGACACGGGTTTGTGACCCGGTCCGGGAAGATCCCACATGCCGCGGAGCGGCTGGGCCCGTGCGCCATGGCCGCTGAGCCTGCACGTCCGGAGCCTGTGCTCCGCAACGGGAGAGGCCACAACAGTGAGAGGCCCGCGTACCGCAAAAAAAAAAAAAAGCAATACTGCATAAAAATTGGAAGATTTATAAAGTACTCATGTGAAAGTATCAATAAAATCTTGAGATAACTTGCAGTATTTTTGTATGTTTTATTGCAGTATTCTGTGCATTTCTACAGTCATTTGTTTCTTTAAACAGATTTCATCTCTTACTAGTTTAATGGTAACACATACACATTCCTTCATTTTTCTAAAATGATGCATAAATGTATGTTTAATAGTTATCTAATATTGCACTGATGTGCTATGAATTAGTTTAATCATTCCTCTGTGGTTGGACATCTCAGCTGTTTCCTAAGTGTGTGTGTCTGTTATGTATTTAAACCAAGAAGAAACATGTTTGCACCAAAGGTAGGTTATACGATCTACTTATGCAATGTGCAAGCAGAAAATGGGTGACAGAAGGATTGTTCCTCCTTTCTTGTTTGTTTGTACCAGAATCCTCTATTGTTTACATACATTTTAGCCTCTGTGTCATTTTCAGAAGCTTTATTTTTCTCACTTACTTTTTGGTTTGCATAAGACTTAAATATAAAATCCATCTGCGAAGCATATTGTATATTCACATTGAAGGCTAAAAACCCATTTTTAATTAAAACTTTATTCAGCACTCGTGGTTCACTTTGTCCTGTTTTTATTATGAAACACTTCAGCCTTCTTCCTAAAACACATATGTCTTGTACATTTCAAGATGTTCCTTGTTACTCATGCAGAACTAGTTTCTTTATGCTGTCAGCTCATGCCATATGTCTGGCTGTTCATTTTGCTTCCCTTTCTGGTATTTGTGTGGGCAGCATCTTGTATGTAATGCAAGTTAGTTTTATTCCCGTCTCTTTCACAAAACTTGTCAGAAGGTAAACTAGCAAACTGGAAACACCGAATATTCTCTGACATGTTAGGTTATACATAATGCTAAAGGATGTAGCCTTTCTTAAGTTCCTAATGTTTGTAAGATATGAAAAGAAAATGTGGCCAGTGAGATCTGAAGTCTTCCCAGATGTGAATAATTACAATTAAGATATTACTGATGCTGCTTGGCAATAGCATACATTATATAAACTGCAATTCTTTAGTATTGATTTTTTAAACCAAATGTGAAGATTGGGGGGGGGGGCAGGAAGCATAAAAATCAGATTATTTTTCAGCCACACACCATCATCCTGTCATCTGAAAGTCTCTTTGCAGGACTGTCCACACCATATAAGTGGTTTTTGAGATGACTGGTGTTACACTTCAAAGTAGGTGTAGTCAGAGACGAACTAAGTTAAAGGCAATGATGTTTCAAGTTGAATCTGAATTGGAAAAGGGATTAGCTCTGATAGCATTAGAAAGTTCGCTTTGGGGCTTCCCTGGTGGCGCAGTGGTTGAGAGTCCGCCTGCCGATGCAGGGGACGCGGGTTCGTGCCCCGGCCCGGGAAGATCCCACATGCCGCCGAGTGGCTGGGCCCGTGAGCCATGGCCGCTGAGCCTGCGTGTCCGGAGCCTGTGCTCCGCAACGGGAGAGGCCACAGCAATGAGAGGCCCGCAAAAAAAAAAAAAAAAGAAAAAGTTCGCTTTGCCTTTAATAGAAAACTATTAGTCAGGATAGGCTTTACATTCTCCGTAGTACAAAGTCCTCAAACTGAAAACCTCACTGTTTGAATCCTAATGAGTGGTTTCTGAATATCTGAATTTTTCCAATCGTTCTGTTATACTTTAATTATAATATTCTTCTAACTATTGACTGGAACATCTTCTAAATTTTTCACATTATTTCCTAACCTCCGTAAAACGAAGGATCCTGGATATATTTCAATGCATTCTTGATGATTTTGGCTTTCCAATCTGAACATCAGTTATTGTATCAGCCAATGTAAATGCAGGGCTATGAAGGTAGAGGAGAGCCATTTGTGCCGGCAATGACCGCCTCCACACTATTCTGACTCTTTTGTTTAGTTTTTAGCAGTTATGCTGCTTTGGTGTTAGTCCTTCCCTTGTTGATACTTTGTCTCATTATTTCAGAATTTCTTTCCTCCTCAGATTTTCTGTTTATGATGTAGAGTGGGCTTGGGGACCAGGTGTTACCAGTTTGATATGATTGTATAAAACAAGAATGGAAATGTCCTGTTCGGGAGCTTTTAGGTACTGATCTTATGTCATCAACTTTGACTATTATGAGGAGTTGTTTGCTTCTTGCTCCATCCACACATGGATGAACTGCTGTGTCCAGAGTATAGGTGTTAGTGTAAATGTTAACAGTCTCTCCAAATCCAGTTGAATGTCTAAGGATAAAATTACTTTGGCCTAATGTTCTAATTTCACATAAATTTTAATGAGAGAAGCATAAGTGCATTTAGACTACACTGAGGTTCCTTTATATGATGATTTACTATATCATACACCTTCCACCCTCAGATGGATTAGAATTCATGTTTTTAACTATGGTAGCACACAACCTATGATGCAAGATTTATCGAGTCCTAAGGAGAAAGGGACAGACAGGTGGGTTACACTTCAACAAGGAAGATACTATAGTAAGTATAAACAAGTCCAGTTGTGAACTCTAGAGGCTAAAGGAAGAGTTAAGAGAGAGGTGGGGGTTGACGGCTGGGTAAAGGGACAAGAGAAAATGCTCCTTTCTTGTCTCAAGGAACAAGATAAATAACTCAGTGCTACAAATACTAGAGTTGCATTCATTAAACATTTTTGAATGCTCTTACTACTCTATCTTGGAAAACCAGAAAATATTCAGGTACAGAGTACTCTGGGGACAAAGGGAAGGTGTCATCATTCTGCTACAGGAAGAGGGGGTCCAGGAAATTTTTGCAGACATTTTCTGTGGACCCTAACGGATGCATGGGATCTTGGGAGGCAGAGATGTGCAAAAGGACAGTGCAGGCAAAGGGAACAGCTAGGACAAAGAGGAAGTCGGATAACAGAGATGACATTGTCTCTTTTGCCACAATGAGCTCTTGTATCTTATAGCAGAGGACAAGGTACGGTGTAATGCAGTAAGTAAGAGCCCTGGCTTAGTTAAATCAGCCTAGTTTGGAGTCCTACCAGTATCATGCACCGATTGTGTGAGTTGGCGGCAAGGTGCTGAATCATCCTGTGCCTCCATGCCTCACTTCCTCATCAGAAGACGAGAAAATGAACCTATCCCCAGGGCTGCCATGTTGTACAACTGCGGGTGGTATCATTCACATTGTACCCAGAGGCCCTACCTGTCTCAGGTGGGTAGGGGAATTAAACAAGACAATACATAGATAACATTTAGCCTGGTAGCTGCACATAGTCAATGCTCAATAAACATTTGCTACGGTTAATCAGGCAGCTACAATTTTAAAGAATGAATGCATTTGAAATCCCTTTTTTTGTAAGGGTATATATATATCTATATATATATCCTTGTTAATCAATCTGTGTGTTCCTGAGATTATTTTAAATACAATGCAAGATTTACTTTGCTTAATTTACTGGGCTTTAAAATGTATTGTGAAAGAAGTAACCAAAGACCAAAGCAAAACAAAACCCAAACAATTAAATCCCTCTAAGAGGTTTTGAATAAACAATTTTTTTTTGTCTTCAGTCTTGGTTCATTTGATTCATGCCAAATGCATGAACATCTCAACTATATTGATTTTTATTAATAAAACCTATAATCTGTGACTATCCAGTGTTTCCACTGGGGACTTTTTCTAGTGCAATTTTGTGACCCTGAAGTTTAAAGAGGTTTATTTTTTCTTCCTTCTTTATATCCAGGAGCAAGGCTGTTTAGAATGTTGATTGGAACATTCAGAAAATGGGACAGCCATGAATTTGCCTGAAGATTCAGAAACATGGCTTGGCTGGGGGACGATGATTATTACCAGACTTCAAATGTCAGCAAACACTTCAGGGTTGCAGGAGAGAAAATAAAACACATTAAGGTTTAATGGATTTTGCTATGGGAGTCTTGGGGGCAGCCAGGATGGAATTATTTGCTGAACACATGATGGTCTTTTTGTTACTTGTCCAACTGGATTAATTGGAGCCTGTTAACACTATCTTATAAAACAGGAAACAGCCATTAGCTCCTCACCAGTACATGTGTGGAGAATCCAGAGTTAGGGGCTGCCTTCCGGGATCTAGTCAGCATAGTTTGGGGTTATAGGGAGTACCATAGTAGGTCAAGTCAAAGGAGCTGGGTTAGTCATTTGGACCTGTGTCGCAGGTGAGGTTCATGCTCTGAGACTGGAGTTTAACGTGCAGGGTGTTTATGAGGGAGTGCCCTGGGTCCACACCAGTGGAAGGGAGGGTCGGTTGAGCTGTGACGTAGACCAGATAGCAGCCTTGGCCAACCCCGCCGCGGGGCTCCGGAACAAAATGACCCACCGGAGTTGTCTCACGTTAGGCTGACGTGGCTGAGACATCTGAAACGTGTTTCGTGGCTGAAACATCTGCCTGGGTGGGACCCCGGGCAAGGTGGCTGTGCAGCTGAGGCCATCCCTGCTGGGGCTGCCTGCCCCCAGAACTGCTAGCAGCCGGGCAACAAGCCCTGTCCTCGTCTCCCCCCTCCACCTCCACGTTCTGTTATAACATATGTGAACCAACCAGTTCCTGGAAGCCTAACTGGACAAAGAGAGGTTCCACCCCCCTCCTTTTCCCAGTTTCCCTCACAAAATAAAGTCTCAAGTAACTCACAGTCCTAAAATTATTTCACACCGCTAGGCAGCACCATCACCCCCAACACAGAAGCACAGATCTAATACTAGTTGTATGAGGTAGGTTACATTTTTCCCAAGCAAGAATTTTAAGGAAGTTTTAAGCCCCGATCTCTTCGCCAAGCTCCAGAGCCACAGATACAAAAAGTTCTTTGGCGATTCCGGTGGGCTATCCTGCAGATACGTCAACGCCAGTGTGCTCAGATCCAAACCCATCATCTTACTATACTTGCTTTAGGATGTCCATCCACCAGCCCTTATTATTTTAATTGTGGTAAAATATATAACATAATTTTAACCATTTGTACGTGTACCATTCAGTGGCATTATGTACCTTCACCTACTGTGTGTACCCATCACCACTATCTATGCCGACTTTTTCATCAACCCCAACATAAACTCTGTACCCATTAAACGATATCTTCCCATTCCTGCCTCTCCCTCAACCCTGTAACCTCTATTCTATGTGTGTCTCTGTGAATTTGCTTATTCTATGTACCTCATAAAGTGGAATCATACAACATTTGTCCTGTGTCTGGCTTATGTCACCAAGTCTAATGTTTTCCAGGCCCATCCAGGTTATAGCATACATCAAAATGTCATGCTTTTTGTGGCTGGATAGTGTTTTAGGGTATGTGTACACCACATTTTGTTTGTCCATTCATCTGTCGATGGACTTTTCCTTATTTCTTTTCAGTGATACTTCAATAACCTCCCTTAGCAGCCTCTGACCCTTTAAGTTATTCTCTTTCTGTGGCCATAATGCTCTTTCTAAAACAAATAATAAGATGCTCCTTGGATCTATTCATTGCTTTTACTCGCCCTCCCTGACCCTATCCCATTCTTGGCTATACCACGTGCCCAATTCATAGAGACATTCTGTGTCCTCAGGATCACATCTACCTATTTCTCCGAGCTGATCTGCTTTATTCTCTTACACGCCAGATGCTTCAGTCACACCGTGTACCTCAGTCTACCCCAAATACGCCATACCCTTTGCCCTCCTTGTCTTGCTTTTTGCTGTGTCTTCTGCTTGAAATAGAATTTATTCCATTTCTCCACATGGAAATCTCTATTCGCCCTTCAAAATCCAAGTTCAGTGTCATGTCTGTGAAGCCCTCCCCACCCTACCAGGCAATTGGTTGCTCCTTTCTCTGTTTTCCCAAAGTACTTGGTTCCTGCCTCTAATCTCAGTCCTTACTGCAATGGACTGCAATAATTTACTTGCTTGTCTGCCTTTTTTATTAGATTGACCTCTGTTGGGGCTGTCGATGTTTTGCACATTTATTTCACGTACCCAGAACCTAGAGTGGCGTTTCCAAAGAATGCTGCCTACGTGAGCAGTGCAGGGGCAGAGGCCTGAAGGTGGAGACGGAATTCTGGTTTCAAGGACCAACGCAGCTGCTGAGCGGCAGGCCTCGGCCACATCACTGCGCCTCTCTGAGTTGTTTCTTCAGTTGTCAGTAGTTCAACATCCTAGAGTGGGATTGAGGGCTAAATGAGATGATTGAAATGAAAGTGCTCTTTATAAAATAGTTATGAGGGTTTTTTAAATGACCTATTTTATTAGTCTTCGTGTACTTCCCATCCCAGATAAATGTGAACTTCGGCAGGGTGTTCCCAGTTTTGCAAATTATTTGTTTAAGAATAAATCACAGCTAGTGGGGGTGTAATTTTAGAGTAAACTGTTCATTTAACATTGGTTTGTGGTATAAATGGTGGAAATTCAGGGATGCAAAGCTTAGGCAGCAAAAGAAAGAACTTTCTTATCGTCCGTGTCACCTGACGGTGGACGCTCTGTCTCTGGGAGCAGTCAGTTTCCCTTCATTGGAGGCGGGCAAGCAGACGTGGGCTAACCTTGCCTGTCAGGGAAGCTGTCAGAGATATTCTGACCTGGACTGAGGAGGGAAAGAGGCTAAACTAGCTGACTCCTGAGGGTCCTTCCCATTCTGGACGTATATTATCCTAAACTTTACATACAAACTATCTTGAGAGATGGACCAAGGATTTTGTATTCTATTCTGGGGAAGATATAATGGTGTTTTTTTGGTTTTGTTTTGTTTTTTGCGGTACGCGGGCCTCTCACTGTTGTGGCCTCTCCCGTTGCAGAGCACAGGCTCCGGACGCGCAGGCTCAGCGGCCATGGCTCACGGGCCCAGCCGCTCCACGGCATGTGGGATCTTCCCGGACCGGGGCATGAACCCGCGTCCCCTGCATCGGCAGGCGGACTCTCAACCACTGCGCCACCAGGGAAGCCCATAATGGTGTTTTTTTTTTCCTTTTCTCTTTAAGTGAAAGTTTTAGAGTTTATGTGAGATCACAGTAGAAAAATCTGACATTTCTACTTTGTGAATCCTGGCTAAAGCTGAGTTTGATCTTGAAATATGAAGGTAAGCTGTAACTACCTCAATTAAGGTCTCTAGGATTTATATTTATATCAGCTTTTAAAGTTCTCCCAACTTTTCACCCTGGAGAAAAGAAGAAATTACAGTCATCTTACTTAGGGCTGGAAGTCTAGAGAGACACTTAGGTTGATGGAAAACTGACACTGTTTTGCCTGGGCTTCTGGCAGCTTCCACCCCTTCTAACTGATGTGAACTCTCACACGCAGGGACATAGTTACTAGTCTCACGTATTAAGTTGAGTGCTTTGGGGATCTAAGCTCAATTGCAAATCACTTGAAGAAACATTTCTTCATGGTATTTTTAACACCTATTTGTTTTTAAACATCGTCCTTTCACGGTCCAAAGCTGCTTCTTAATGTTGTTATTGCTCATGACAAACCCATGTCAATTCTCTGAAAACTGCTTTTCAGTTTTTCTCTTTGTGCTGTTTCCACTCAAGTGGCCAGCTCGTGACTTGCTTTCCCTGTACCCCCTCCACGGCCGCTCACGCCTCTGCCCCCCGCCCCGAGGAGACCCCTGTGAAACTGAATCAGAAGCACACAATGTCAGCATCAGAGGGCTCCCAAGATTTCATCTCAACTAATTCAAAGTCTTGCACCTCCCTTATTAAGGACAAGGAAGCTGAGGTATGGGGCGTCCCAAAGCAAGTAGCAAAATTAAGCCAGGACGTGAGGGCCTTCTAGTCCCTAAAGACTCTCTTAGTTTGGTCTCCCCCGGAAGTAGTACATGAAACCAAGTGCAAGTAGTTTATTTAGGAGGTGATCCCAGGAAACACAGCAGGGGAGTGGGGAAATGGGACAGGGAAGGGAAGGCAGCTTTTTGGGATGTGGTAATGAGCACATTAACTCTGTGGGTTCCCGGGGCTCAATCCCCCTGAGAACCTCTGGAGATGGTTTAAAACAAGCCTCAGAGTTGTCCCACTGGAGGGGCAAAGAACTAGTGGTTCCACAGTTACCCACCAACTCTTGTTTGTCCTTGGTTGAAGCCTGCTCCCAGGTTCTTAATTCCCCAGCACTTCCAGCCTGTTCTATGCAGGGGGTCAAGCATTTTTCTGCAGCTGGGAAAGCCCTCAGCAGAGTTGCAGGGTCTTTCAACGGAAGTCACCCAGCAAACATGCCTAAGGGGATATGCGTGGGGCAGTGACACCCGCTGCTGCACCGGCCAACTGTTCATTCTCTCCTGTCCCCGGTCAATAAACTTTGACTGCCTTAGAGGTGAGAGGATGAAACAAAACATGATTTATAAGGAGAAATGTTCAGGTTGGTGTTTGCAAATGAGTAAATATTATCCCTGTTTTACAGAACCCAGCATGCACTTCTGCATGTTACCCACTTTGCACATGCTGTCCCTCTACCTTGTATGACCTCCTAGAAAACTCCTATTCATCCTACAAACTCCAGCTCCAATAAGAACTTTCTGTTATATCCTTTCCTGATCGCTCAGGAAGAATTAATTGCTCTCCCACTTTGCTCTGACAGCATGTCGTGCCAGCTCTAACATGACTGTGCAGTGCCCATCTCACCTACTACTAATAGTGGTAATAATAGCTAATGTTTATTGACTTTAATTTTGTTCCAGGCACTGTTTTAAATAATTCATGTGAATTAACTCATTTAATCCTTTCAACAACTCTATGAAGTAGCTACAGTCACCATCTCCATTTTGTAGAACGGAAACTAGGACAGAGATTAGCAACTTTCCCAGTATCATGTAGTTAGCAAGTGGCAGAGCTGGGATTTGGTTCCAGAGGGTCAGGCTTCCAGGTCCCTGCTCTTCACTACTGCACAGAATAAGCTCTCTTTCACTGGAATAGAGAAGGGGGACCAAGGACTGAACCCTGGGGGTACTTCTGGCAGTTTTGGTAGGGCCTCAGGCCAGGCTAGGAAACATGGTCTACAGAGAATCTTAAACAGGTAGGTGACACAAGATTTGCGTTTTACAAAGATCATTCTCACCGCCGTGCATAGGGTGAATGGGAGGAGGAGAGATTGAGAACAGAGATAACAGTGTTTTGGTGCAGTAATCCAGGGAAGAGACGATGAAGCCCCAAGTTTAGCAGGGACCTTGCTCCCCAGACTGATCCCCACGCACCACCCCGGCCACTCCCCAGCATGGCAGGGCTGCTACTACTGCACCTGGCCAAGGGCCGAGCGGGGGCAGAACTGCCGCCTGAGCTCTGGCTACCACCATGAGCCCTGGTGAGGAGTCACAGATACAGAAAGGAAGGGTGGTGCCTTTTGCTCGCTTGCACAGAGAAGCCATGCGGACTAGCAGTGGCCTTGCCCAGGCTTCCCTCCAATCCAGACATTGTAAACAACTTTCTGTTTCCTACTTATGTCATGATTTTCCCCACCTCTGTTTTGAATATTTGATTTCCTCTGCTAAGGATGCTTTCACTCATTCATTAATCCATTCTTTCACTTATTCACAACACATTTTTTAGCACCCAACATGGGCCAGGCAGCTTTCTAGGTGATGGGGACTTTACAGTCTAGGGGATGAGATAAATGTTAATGTAATAATTATACAGATATGTCACTCTTTGAAGGTAAAGTCAGGGGACCATGAGACCATATGTTGGGTGCTGGAGACTTATCCACTCTGGGATGCAGGTGGCCAAGGTAAGGTCGTAACTGGGATGACATAGCTTCCCTTTGCAGAGACATGACGTTTATGCTGAGATGTGAGGAATGAGTAGGAATTAACCAGGCAAAGAGGGTAGGGAAGGAGAGTGGCCACCCTTCCTGAAGTCCTCCTGTGTTTAACAGTGTGCTCATGAATCCTTGGGTTGAAGCAGATAGGTCTGGAGCCCAGAGGAGACTCAGCATAACAAAGGGAGGGGGAACCGAGGGGGAGGCACCGGACAGAGAAAGGAGCAGAGGGACTCAGTGAGAGCAGCTGCAGGGAGAGGGGGCTGGGAACCACGCGAGGAGCAGGAGGCTGGACACTGCGAGACCCATGGGAAGTTCTCAGAGCAGCTGCTGAGGAGCTCTGGGAAATAGGGGTGTTCAATATTCCATCTTAACCTGTGCTTCTGTGGTTTATAATTCTTCCCCTCCCCAGACCTTCAGAATAATCGGTTGCACACAAATGCCTTATGTAGGGCTTCCCTGGTGGCTCAGTGGTTGAGAGTCCGCCTGCCAATGCAGGGGACGCGGGTTCGTGCCCCGGTCCGGGAAGATCCCACATGCCGCGGAACGGCTGGGCCCGTGAGCCATGGCCGCTGAGCCTGCGCGTCCAGAGCCTGTGCTCCGCAACGGGAGAGGCCACAACAGTAAGAGGCCCACGTACTGCAAAAAAAAAAAAAAAAAAAAGCCTTATGTAGATGGTTTGGGGGAAATAGCTGAGTTCGCATTAAGGGTCACTGGGAAACAGTGAGGACTGCACAGCCATGTGAGGTGACACAGAACAAGAAAAGGTCAGTGGAGAAATGTGGAGGGGACAGCAGCAATAGGAGGTATTCATAGACTCAGATGTATTTAAACCCTCAAAACAAGAATTTTATTTGTATTCAATTATGATGAGTGATTAGCATAAAGTGGTGATCCAAGGCAGCATTAAAGAGGTCCCATGAGAGTCGGGACAGCCTGGACAGGAAGATAGAAAAAGGAAGGGACGTTCTCACGGATGACTTTGGCAATGGGACGAAGCTGTGTTTTGTTCTAGACATCTGAGGCTCAGCGTGTAAACTCCGACTGAAGGAGATTCCTCCCCACCACTGGTTCCCAAGCTCACCAGCCAGCCAGCTGTAGTGCAAAGCCTACCACGACTTTGGAGAATTACCAATTCAACGTTTCCTGTTACCAAGGCAACACCTGTTACTTTCTGGGTACAAAGTCACTTGGGATGCGGTCCTTGGTCCCTACCCCTTGGAGTGCTCAGTCTGGTCCGGGAAGCAAACCTCACAGCGCAGTGATCGGTGCTGCCGCAGAAGCAGGTCCAGAGGCTGTACGAGCAGGAATGGGACTTTTTGATCCAGTTGTGGGCATCGGGCCGCTTCCTAGAGGAGGGACACCCAGGCAGGGTCATGGTGTTTTCCAGAGTAGCCAGATGCCTGGCAGGCAGAGGGAGGGGGCACAGGCGCAGCTGTGGGGCCTCCTAGGCTGTCCGCGCTGCCCCTCCGCAGGGCTTGCTCATAGCACCCAGCAGCCCGTCCTGATTCCTCTTGTCTCCAACAAGTCATGTCTCTCCAGCTGGCCTCTAAGTTCCTCGAGGCCCGGAGTCTTGGTGCATGTTTGGATGTGAGGGTAGGAAGAGGCAGATTTGAGTGGCGTCAAGGAGAGCTCCCTGCCCAAATGCCATCTGCCACCATGTTTACCCTCCACCCTGGTCCCTCGCTCCTTCGGGTCTGACAGCCACCAGTGCGGAACCACCAGTGAAAGTATAAGGCCTTGCTGGGGAGATTCTCGCTGGAAATAGGTGACCGGGCATTGGGAGCCAGAGAGTTAAGGAGGGAGAAAGGGGACAAGGGAGGGAAATGGGTGAGCAAAGATGCATGAGGATTTTTGCAACTTTCTTGCCACTCTTTTTCTTGTATCTTCCACTTTTTTGACCTCATGACACATGTAGAGTACAAGCTCCTGGACAGACTCACTAGAAGCCAGAAATAGTGTTTTTGAGGTAGGAGTGAAAGGTACTGTAGTGGACAAGAGTTGGAGTCAGGCGACCCAGTGCGAGTCCTGCTGTGTGGCCTGAGCAGACCCAGCGCCCTCTCTGCGCCTCCTGGCTCCACCCTCCAGTGTACTGGCTGGATGGGGTGCTCTTTGGGGGTTCCTGCAGTCTCAGCCTCTGAGGGCTCAGTGTGGACAGCGAGGTGGGAAGGGAGCCTGTCTCCGGCCGGCCGGGCCTGGCTGTGTTTAACCTGCCGTGGCTGATACCAGGCCTGCAGAGTCACGCAAAGTAGCCCCAGAGGAAGATGTTGACGGCCAGCAGGAGGACGGCGTTGATGTTGCAGACGCTTCTCCAGAGCGGCTCCTCCTCGATGCTGGTCAGTTTCTGCTCCAGCGCGGCCTTCTCCGCGGGGCTCAGCGCTTGCTCCGGGGCCCGCGAGAGCCCACACAGCCAGCCCCAGAGCAGCTGTCCCCAGGACCTGCGTGGGGCTGAGGGACAGAAGTCAGAGGGGAGGAAGGCAGGGGGGCGGCAGGGCGAGCTTGGAGAAAGGAGATGACGAGAGGGCAGGGCCGGGACAGAGACGGTGAAAAACGCAAGAAAGGAATGAGGCGCACGGAAGGGGGCAGAGGCAGGCGGAACAGTCAGCTTAGCCCGGGTGCAAGCCGCAGGCTGGGCGCTGAGCTGGGGTGCCACGCTGAACCCCCAAACCGTCATCTAGCGGAAGCATCCCCGTGTTGCAGGGAGAGGGGTGTTAAGGGGCGAGGATAACGAACACAGTTCAACCAGTTCGGAGCGCGTGCCCCGCCTGAGGACCGAGCGGCTCAGCGTGAGGAAGCGCACTTCACAGTGATATAAACCAAATCCTCGTGCTGTGCTTTATCAGTCATGAGGGCAATAGTTCAGCTCTCATCTGCCTTACTCGTTTCATAGCCATCTGGGAAGGGAGGAGGGGTGATATTTTGGGGAATCCCTTAGAGACCCCATCCCCAGTGACCCCCCTGATGGGGTCTTTGGGACCCATGACCTGGTGTCCATCCCCACTGCTCCCCCCATGTGCCCTCAGCCTACCTGCAGGCTGTTCCTGGCCGTGCCTGGGGTTCTCTGTCCCTCTGGCCCCTGTAGGACCCTCCCCAGAAGGCATGTCCGCTGTCCCTGCTGTGCTCTCCCGCGCCTCCCTCTTCAGCTCAGAGTGAGGACCGTGCCGTGTCCACCACGTCAGGCGAGCGAGCTGGAGGAGAGCAAACAGCCTCGGCTCAGGGACCTTTGGAAGGAAGTCGGGCTGTAGAAAGAGAGGACACCCCTTCCCGGGAGGCCGGCAGAGCAGCGAGGAGAACAAGCAAGGAGCACAGGGGACGAGGCCTGCCTCTGAGGCCCGACTGCCCCGTCCTTGGAAAATCTGAACTCCCTGCACCTGTTCCATACGGGGCTCGTGCCGGGGGCCGAAAACACCGCGGGTCAGGCTGGGCCCCTGACCTCCCGCAGCTCACGGGCAGGGAGACGCAAGGCCGGACACAGGGAGGCAGGCGGCCCACAGCAGCAGCTCCCGAGGTCAGGCTGAGAAGCTGAGACTACGTGAAGCTAGTAGGCCGTGGAGAGTCACCGCACGCGGGAAGCAGAGGGAAGAGGCTCAGTTCTGGGCTTTAGGAAGATCTCCCGGAGTGAACTGATGAGATCCAGCCTGGAGACAGTTGCAAAAGTGGAACCAGAAACAATGAGCATTTGAGGTCACGGGGTGGGGGGCAGCCCCAAGGTTGAGGAGTGAGAGCTGCAGGCCGTGGTGACTGACTGGAGGCAGCCGCTGTGGCTCTCAGGGCAGCCCTGGACCTTCAGATGGGTAGCGGGGCCCCTCATGGAGCTCGAGCCGGCAGGAGGACGACTGGGCTTGGTGATGGTGGGAGTGAGAGAGAGTGAGAGAGAAAGCCTGGGGGCGGGGGCGTGGTCATTCTCACACACACACACACACACACACACACACACACACACACACACACACACACAGCAGGAGCTTGAAGAGCCCGGAGGGCCTCACAGCGGAGACGTCCACGGATCCCTACGGAACAATGATATTTAAGGGGCAGGAAGAAAATCCCATGAAGATGACAGAGGAGCAGCCAGAAGGGTAGAAAAATATACAGTGAGCAGAAGAGAGGTCTCCAAGATGCAGGATGTGGGCAGTAGTGTCTGGTTCTCTTCAGAGTTCGCTTGAGATGAAGATGGAGAAGTGACCAGGAACAAGGTTGTTGGGAATGTTGGTGTGAGCAATGCTGGAGGGCACTGGGACACCAGCCCGACTCAGCGGGTCGAGGAGTAGATGAGGGGGAAGTGGAGGCTGGCGATGGACACCACTCTTCACAAAGTTTGCTGTTGAGGGTCAGAGAGGGAGACAATTGTACCTGGAGGAGAACGGGAGCCAGGGAGGGGATTTTTAACTGGGAAGGACTTCAGTGTGGGAATGAGACAGCAGACAATGGGGACACTGAAGGATCAAGCGGTGGGGGAGACCACTTCAGGGGTGAGCCCCTGGGGAAGTCAGTCTCTTGGTTCACCTGTGAATACACTGCTTGTTTGTAGGAATCCGTGACACTAAGCGTATAGGTCATTTTGCGAACTCTAAAGGTAAGGAGTGTTATTAATTATTTCCACCCAGTGTTTCAAGGACCAGCTTCTGGCATGGGCTCTCTTACGGGCTGAATACTGTTCCCCCCAAATTCATATGTTGAAATCCTACCCCCACCCCCGCACTTCAGAGTGTAACTGTATTCGGAGAGAGGGTCTTTAAAGAGGTGATTAAGGTTAAATGAGGTCTGATGAGTGGGCCCTAAGGATACCAATGTGACTGGTGCCCTTAGAAGAGGAGATTTGGACACAGACAGGCACAGGGGAAAGACCACGTGAAGACAGAGAGAAGATGGCCACCTATGAGCTAAGGAGAGAGGCCTCAGAGGAAGCAACCTGACCAAACCCTTGACTCCTGGCCTCCAGATCTGCGAGGAAATAAATTCCTGTCATTTAAGCCACTCACCCTGCTGTACTTTGTTATGGCAGCCTGAGCAAAGTAATACCCTTCTGCTCTAAAGAAAAAAGTTCTCAAAAGACTGAGCATCAGTGTCTGAGGACTGGTAAAGCCATCAGCGTGGGAGCGGTGAGGGCTTCAGATCGAGCTCTTACTCTGCTAGACTGTTTCTTTTCTCATAAACCTGTTTCTTCAAGGTCCAACTCAAGTGACATTGTCGGGGACCCTCCCCTCCCCCCAGGGGTGACTACCTCTCCTCTGCCCTCCGCTGTACCCTTTGAGCTTGGGCCTTCTGTACCTTCTCTTGGGAGAGTAACTGTTGGTGTTGGGGTCTTCCTCCCCCACTCCCCATCCCTGCTCCCCACGGGCAGTTGCTGGCAGGGACCATTCATCTTTGTAAGCCCAGTACAGTGCCTGGCACAGAGTAGGTGCCCGCTGAGTAATTTTCCAACTGAATGAATTACTTTTCACTTGGGAATTAACAGCCCAAGGAGCTCACCGTCCCCAGCCATCTGTGATCTCAACTCAGTGGAGTAAGAGTCGATGGTGGAAGTCCAGGCACTGTGGGTAGGGGAACATTTGGGGGCGGCCTTGTTCTGAACACTCCACTTGCCTTTTCCTCAGGGATGGGGGTTGTGCAGAGGCTGACAGTGACGATGACGATGGCCGTGAGCCCACAGAGGAGGAGCGCAAAGTAGAGGTAGTGGAAGTCTTTCAGCACGGCCGGCCTCGGGTCTGCCTCCCCACAGGCTGGGGCTGGGTACGAGAACTCCAGGGTCATGCGCAGAAGCCCCACCACCAGGCCAAATATGAGGCCCCAAAAGGCTCCCTGCGGAGAGAGGGCAGTCAGGGGTGGGATCCAGCGGGGAAGCCCCAGGAAGCTAAAAGCCACGGTTTGGTTTGCCACCGCGTTTGCAAGTCTGCCTGAGTAAGTTCCCCATGAATGCCGAGGCTTTGTCTTAACCTAAAGGCAGGCAGAGCAGTTTATTGGAAAAGGTCAGACTAGGCTGCGCTGCAGAACAATGACTGAAGCAGTGACTCGACCTCACTCACATGCAATGATAAGCAAATTAATAAGTACTAAGGGTAGGTGCTTAATATTCAACTAGAATGGAATTTGCTTTTGTAATCAGCAGGGAAAGCCAGGATCTTCCTCCCCAGCTTTCTGTTATCAGAAATCAGAAATCAGAATTAGAACTCCTCCTTTTTTATTTTTAAAGGAAAGCTCTGGCACGTCCTGTATCTTCTCTGTAGCACTGTTGGACCCTAACCTCTACCTGTTCCCCAAGTATAAGAAGGCTTATATTTTCAAAAATTCTGGAATGAATAGAAACCTCCAGAATTCAACCGAGTCCTGCCGTGCAGTCTAGTTATCAGCAGGGGGACTCGAGCTCTGCAAACAGTAGACCCAGCAGAGGCCTGGCTTAACTACTCCACTGGGGGAGGGGCTTCTATGATCGCCCTTATGATGACCCTGGGCTCTCACGTGGCCCCTGTACAATCACGTCCATGATGCTCCTTACCTCCCCAAGGTACAGCCAGCAATTTGGGCCTGTCTTTTCTAGGCTATCCTGGGGAGTGACCAGGGTTACCCTCCTGGTACCTCCCAGGGTCTGTCACATTTCCGTGCAGTTTCATAAGTGGCACATGTGCAGGCACCCCTGTGAGCTCACACTTTGTTTCATCATCCTCGTTGCTGTTATTTTGCCGACATGTAGAGAGCCCTGCCGTGTTAGAGAGCTTCCCGTCTGCTTGCTTTTACACACACTGTTCCTCATGTCGGGAAGATTCTTTCCTCTCCCATTAATCCTTCAGATCTCAGCTCACAAGTCCCTTTGTGACCCCCCCCTCCCAGGCGTCCCATAGGTCATGTGTTCCTGCTCTTTGCTCTCATGGCAGCTATCATACTTTGCTCTTATTGCATATCGAAACCTCTTTCCTCCCGCTGGCCCAGTGACGGCAGACCTATGTGAACTTTGGAAACCGTTGCATCCCTGGAGCCTCCCTAGTGAGATTGATTCATGTTTGCTGAGTGAATGAATAAATCTAGACCCGATGCTATGGCTGGGGAGACGGAAGCCTGGAGGGGGCAAGTCCAGGTTATGGACAGACTAGCTCTCCTGACCCTCTGGTGTTCTGGGAGAGACAGGTGCACTGCTGCACTCACAGGCTCTGTGACCCTCTTGCAGAAGATGGCCAGCAGGAAGAGGGCAGTGATGGGTGGGGCCAGGTAGCTGGTGACAGACTGGATGTAGTCGAAGAGCTGCCCGCTGTTGGAGCTTTGGATGATGGGGACCCAGAGGATGCTGACGACGACGAGGAACACCACAAACACTCTGCCGGGAGAGAGCAGGGCACGTGAAGAGCGCTCGGAGCGGCATGGCAGCGGGGCAGGTGAAGGTGATGTACGGGAACCAGGAAGGGAGAAAGGAGGGGAACGCTGAATCAGAGAAGACAGGATCACAAAGGCAAAGATTCCAGAAAGTTAGACTCTTAAAATCCCAGAATATCAGAATTACAGAATCCAAAAAACCCCAAATTTTAAAAATCCCTTTGAAAGTGTGTAGCCCATCTGCTTTCCGGAAGAAATCCATTCCTTTCCCCTTCACCACCCACCTGAGTAAATGGCCCCTGGTTGAAAAACTCTTCTTGGGTGTGTTGGGTGCAATGATGCATATTGCCAGGAGATGGTGCCCAAACCTCACTGACTGATGCAATCAGGTGCAGTAAGACTTGGCAGGTGAGCAAAGAGATAAAAGGATTCTGCACACCTGTCCTCTTCTCTCCTTTCCCTCCCATTTTCTCTCTCTCAGGCCACACTAGAGCAGCAGCTAAACTGCAGGAGCTACCTGCCGTTCGCTCCCCTCTTAGCCCCCACCTCTTTGTACAATCTGTCCTGTGCTCAGATCCTTTGATGGTCAGTCCCTGTGCATAGGGCTGGGATGCACAGAGGAGCGGACCGTAGGGACCCATGGCAGCCGTGGGCAGAAGGCATCGTGATGGAAGGAACAGTGAATGCAAAGGCAGGGAGATGGAAAAGAGCAAGTTATCTAAACTCAAGTAGAGAATGAACACGTTAGTCCAGAAACCTGAGTTACAGAGCCTTAAATTATGAAGCAAAGAGTTCAGAAAGGGCCTCTTAACTTTGTGCAAACTATAAATGCCCAACCCAGGGAGAAAAAGAAAAAATAGCCACCAAGTTATATTTTGAAAGGCGTAAAATGAATACCTATGAGATAAAGTTCAAATTTCAGCCGAGCGTTCAAAGCCCTGCATCCTTTGGAGACAACCTTCCTATGAACACCTCCATCGATGCGGGCCCCTCACTGTATTACATGTTTCTGATTTTCTCATTAAACTGTGTGCACCCTCAGGGCAGGACCATATAAGTCGCCCCTGTGTCAGCAGCACAAAGGTATAATGCAGGACGCGTGCTCGGGGTGAGACTGAAGGAGTCTTTCTGTTATCCGGGGATGACATCCAGAGCTGGTCTGGAAGACACTGGGGGCGAGCTGCTTGCTAACGTCTTTCCATCTATACAGTTCATCTTTCATTGAGTCAATGCTTTGTCAGCTTCTCTCATTTACCCTCTTGATCAGTTCCAAGATAAAATTGAACAGGCAGGGAAGAGATTTTTTTTCTCCTTATTCTGGAGGGAGGGGAGTGGTCCAGAGCTGGGGAGGAACTCACCTGAGGTCCTGTAGAAAGTTGGCGCTAGGAACCAGGGGCTCTGACTGCCAGTGCAGGGCCCAGATCCAGCCGTATCTCCTTCGGGTAACCCAGGGCAGGGAGGAGAGGGGAGAGGGGTTTTGCCTACAGGGAGGGGGTGCTCCGGAAGGATGGGCCAGCGCACCTGCCCACCACCATCAGCTCCTGCTCTGTTGCCTTTCTGCGGAAGTGCTGCCACACGTCAATGGCAAACAGGGTACTGCTGCTGTTGAAGATGGAGGTGAGTGAGCTCATGAGGGCGGCCATGATCACTGCGATCATCAGGCCCCGCAGACCTGGGGAGAGATGAGGTCTCTGTGGACAGCTGGCCCGTGAAGGCCAGCTCTGCCAGCAACCATGGAGGCTGCCAGCATCCAGCAGAAGCACGAGTTTAGGGGCGGGAAAGGGGTGGGGACGGTGTTGAATGAGGTGCCCAACCAGGAATCCTGAGACCCACAGCACTAGAGGCCGGGCTCTGGCCACACTCTACCTCTGCCGCCCCCTGTGGCCTTGGCCGAGTCATCTGTCCTCCCTGAGCCTCAGTTTCCTCATCTGCACTATTAAGGGATGTGAGACTAGCTGATCTTTAAGGTTCTCTGCAGACTGGACATCTCGGTCTGGGTTTTAAACCTTGTAGACACTTGGTTAGTGGGCCCTGGTAGGGAGGAGGGTGACTATTAATTATTGAGTGGTTTTTTTCAGTGTTTTGAACCTTTTTCAATGATGCTATGATACCAGGCTAAAGCCCCAGCTTGGGAGGCAGAATCCCTGGAACTTTTTGAAGGTTTTATTTTAATTAATTATTTATTTATTTTAATTTTTAATACAAATTTTAAAGGTTACTTTCCATTTTCAGTTACTACAACACATTGGCCATATTCCCCATTTCCTACAGTACATCTTTGAGCCTATCTTACACCCAATAACTTGTGCCTCTCAGTCCCCCACCCCAATGTCCTCCCCCTCCAGGAACCACTAGTTCCTTCCCTATATCTGAGTCTGCTTCTTTTTTTGTAATATTCACTAGTTTGTTGGGTTTTTTAGAGTCCACATATAAGTGATATTATATAGTATTTGTCTTTCTCTGTCTGACTTATTTCATTTAACATAATGCCCTCCAAGTCCATCCACGTTGCTGCAAATAGCAAAATTTCATTCTTTTTATGGCTGAGTAATACTCCATTGTGTATATATACACCATCTTTATTCATTCATCTGTTGACGGACACTTAGGTTACTTCCATATCTTGGCAATTATAAATAGTGCTGCTATAAACATTGGGGTGCGTGTATCTTTTTGAATTAGTGTTTTTGGGGTTTTTTTTATATCTATACTCACAGGAGTGGCATTGCTGGGTCTTATGGTAGTTATACTTTTAGTTTTTTGAGAAATCTCCATACTGTTTTCCACAGGCAGAAGCCATGGGTTTGTTTCCTGGTTCTGCAAGGAACTAGCTGTGTGATCTTTGGACTAGTTCTGACCCTTTCTGGGCCTGTTTTCAACCTGTAACAAGGGAGGGCGGGGCCCACTGGTATCTCAAGTCTCTATGATTCTGATGCGGAAGCATCTAGAAACACAACTCCCTGGCCAGCCCCACCTCAGTCCTCTTTCCCCTCAGTCCAAATATTTAACCACCTCCTGCACGCCTCCCTGGATGACTCCAAGTGTCCCAGATCTAGGCCAGCATCTTCCTCTGGGGCCCCTGCTTCTTCCTTTGGTTAATGATATGATATGCTCAAGTTACTCTGGACCCCTTCCTCTGCCTCCCTCCTACCCCACCTCCCTCAGCCAGTCCCTCTCTGGCTGCTCTGTCCTAACTGGGCCTCCACCACCATCTCCACTATTTCTTTGATTCATTTCTTGTTCCACTGGAGGGAGGGAATAACTCAATTTCCCTCCATAAACCTGCCTTTCTTTCTATGTCCCCAGTCTCAATATCATTGTAAACTCAAGACCTGCAAGCCCTGTTTGGACCCCTCTGTCTTTCTTGTCCCTCAAACACAATCAGTCATCAAGTCCTGCCAATTCTATCTCACAAATATCACCTAAACCCTTTCTGTCCATCCCTAAAGACACTGACCTGGTCCAAGCCACCACTACTGCCTTGACCACTGAAAATCCCTGAGGACCTATCTCCCTGCCTCCCCCTAAGCCGAGCTCTCCGTGCAGAGTGATCCTTCTGAAGCACACATCCAGTCATGCACGCTGGCCTGAAACCCCCAGTGACCCTCCACTGCCCTCAGAGTAAAGGTCACGCTGCACAGTGAGGCGTGGCCACCAAGTCCTCCCCACGAAGGTGGTCTTCATTCCTGCTGCATCTGAGCCCACACTGGCGACTTTCAGTTCAGACTTGACACTCTCTCATACCTGGGCCTTTGCACATACGGGCCCTCATCCCTGGAATGACATTTCCCACGCCCCTCCGCCTTTGTCTGCCTGAGATGCTCCCCAGCACTCAGCTCCATTTCCTCTCCTCTGGGAAATCTTCCTCCACATTCCTCCAAAGTGGGTCAGGTGTCTCCTTAGGGCTCCCTCAGCCCCACCGTGTCCCCACACTGGTTCCACTGTATTGTGCCTTCTGCTTGGGTACCCTGCAGACTGCATTAAGCTCGAGAGCAGGGGCCTGCCTTTTATCTCTGTATGTCCAGAGCCAGGGCACAGAGTAGTGCCCTACAGATGCTTGTGAAAAGTGTGTGTGTGTGTGTGTGTGTGTGTGTGTGTGTGTGTGTGTGTGTGTATTAGGAACGGGGGTGCGGAGGTGAATGTTTTCATTTTCTCTTCCCATCTACGACCATCCAAATGCGATCCCTCTTGGGCAGTGGGGGTGGGATGAGGCTGGAAAGCTGGTGTGCAGCGTGGTGTGGGGGGATGGGACTTACCCATGGGCATGAGAGCCATGACCAGCTTGGGGTAGGCAATGTTGGAACATCCCACGCGGGCCCCGCAGATTCTTTGGCAGATGTCAGGGTCCACGCAGCCCACTTCATCTGCAGAAGAAGTGATGGCAGTCAGAGCTAAACCATCCCGTGCCTTCTCTGGCTGGCCCAGTACCTGCTTTCTGACCCCATAGGAAAGTGTTCACTGGTGAGTGGAGGGAGTCAGCGTCTAGAGGGTCAAAGGGCAGGTGGAGGTTGGGTCCTGGGATTTCGGAATGTCTGGTAGACTTCTCAACCACATACTACCCTGCAAAACCTGATAGACCCCTCTGGGTTTTAGGCCTTATATCTTAATAAAAGGCAAATATCCTTGCAAGGGACCATGAATGCCTCAATTGGTCTTTCCTTTATAGAGAGAAAGCAGGACGTTAAAATGACATTCAGATACAAATTTCTTCTACTGATACACATACTGTATGTTTGGCCCACAAAGTCTAACGAACTTACTATGTGTTCTTTTTTTTAATATACATTTATTTATTTATTTATCTTTGGCTGCGTTTGGTCTTCGTTGCTGCGCGCAGGCTTTCTTTTTAGTTGCGGGTGAGCAGGGGCTAATCTTCGTTGCGGTGCGTGAGCTTCTCATTGTGGTGGCTTCTCCTGTTGCAGAGCACGGGCTCTAGGCGCGTGGGCTTCAGTAGTTGTGGCACGCGGGCTCAGTAGCTGTGGCTCACGGGCTCAGTAATTGTGGCGCACGGGCTTAGTTGCTCGGTGGCATGTGGGATCTTCCCAGACCAGGGCTCGAACCCGTGTCCCCTGCATTGGCAGGCAGATTCTTAACCACTGCGCAGCCAGGGAAGCCCTTACTATGTGTTCTTAATAGAAAGTGTGTGGCCCTTGCTCTGGGCCAACTTTGCCCGGAGGGAGATTAGCTCTTACCTGGGTACAGGGCCCGGCTGATCATGCCAGGCATGACGATAAAGAACATGGGAAGGATCTTCAGGTAGCCCCCCAGCACGGAGCCCCCCTTGGCGTGGGACAGACTCTTGGCGGAGAGAGACCTCTGCACAATGACCTGAAAAGACAGCAGCGCAGGAGCGCCAGTCGGGCCTGCTCGGGTTCCGCTCGGCTCCTGCGAGCCCCAGCGTGGGGACGGTGCCCCATACCTGTTCCCGAACCGGTCCCAGCCCTCTGTGCATCCACATGCCCAGTTTGCCCGCAGGAGCCACCCCAGTTTGTGGCGGGCTGGGCCAAGCTTGGTCAGGGCATCACCTGGTCGGTGCACCAGCACCACGTGGCCAGCACCGTGAGCCCGAAAATGAGGCCTGGCCAAGGGATGTCCCCGCTCACAGGGTCCCGGAGCATGTGGAAGGCGTCGGGCCGGGGGAGGTGACAGGTGGTGTTGGGGACTGTGACATTAGGGATGGCCTGCCTGTACCTCTGCTCCAGGCCTGGGTACCAGCCCACCTCTTGAAAGCCTGCAGGGAGAGACCACTGCGAGTGAAACAGCCCTGAGGCCCCACTGGGTCTGTCACATGCCCCAGCTCACTGGATCCCAGTCGTGTGTGGGACCCCTGAGCTCGGAACTCATATGGGACTTGGGAATGAGAGACCGAGTGGCACTCAGGCTCAAGACCCTGTTGTGGAGTAGAGAGAATCCTGCTGTTGGGTGCCCTGGCCTGGAGCCGGGACATGGCTCTGTGCTCTGCAAAGTTCTGATCAGACCGTGGTGGTGACAGCCAGAGAGAGATCAGAGAGGAGTTGACAGGGGAGGGTGGGATGTATTCAGGACTCTTCCTTACCCAGAAACATGAGGACCAGGGCTCCCCCCACCATGATCACCGTCTGCAGAGTGTCTGTGTAGATCACGGCCGTGAGGCCCCCTGGGGACCAAAGGAGAGGGTTCATCAGCACCAGCAGGGGGTTCCTCTCAGGGTGCCCGCCCTGTGCTGGGCCGCGCTGGGGAGACCAGAGAACACAGGGAGCCCTCAGCGGATGGACTCTGGCCACTGCCTTCCCCGCCCCTCGTGCTCCGTGGGCCCGCCCAGAAGGCGGAGGCTGGTACAGCCACAGGCCCTCAGGTCCCTCTCCTTCTGTCCCCACGGCCTCTGGCTGTTGTTTGGTAATATCCCAAGTCTTTTCCTTTCCTGTGCTGTTAGCTCCACCGGGAGGCCTGCCTCCCTCCCCACCCCAATGTCCATTTAAGCTCCCCCATCTTTCCAGGCCCCCTCAGCCAGGAGGAAGTCTGCCGGAGCCTGTGTCCCGGGAGCCCAGGCCTCTGTGAGGGGCTCTGCAGGAGACGGGAGAAGGCATGCTTGTGGCTCTTGTCTGGAGCAGCCCGTGGTGACTCTAGTCCGAGTCACAGTCCCCCGACCTCCACCCTATTCCCTGCTGTCGGTCTTCCTCTGTATCTCCTTCCCTGGCTCTCTCTCGGGATGGCTCTATTTCCTCCTGTTTCTGCCCTTCCTGTCTCCCCTTTTCTCTTTCCCACGTGCACAGTGTCTGTGATGCACTGAGTCTTTCCGCCTTTTCCTCTGACTCTGCATCTCTGTCTGCCTCTCTCTTTGTTCCCTCCAGTTTCTCTTTCTCACTCTCCCGGTCAGTTTTCACTCTGTTCCTCCCTGGACCTCTGTGTCCCTGTCATCCGGCACTTCCCTCTCCACCTGTCCCTGTCTCTGCTCCTGGCACCTGCACCCGACGTGACCTCCCCTCGGCCCTACCTGTGATGGTATAGACGGCCGTCACCACCAGCAGGATCACAGTGGAGAGGTAAAGGTTCCAGCCCAAGGCCATCTGGATGAAGAGGGCTCCAGAGAAGATGTCAGTCTGCAGAGACAGCGACCCAGGAGTCCAGGTCACCCAAGGCCTTCTGTGTGGTCACCAGTGTACGTCACCTTCCTGCTCAGCAATACCAGGTGCTGTCGGCCCTCATGGTGCGATGAAGATGAGCCTTACGTGCCGTGCTCAGGAGGACGGGCTTGGCCTACAAACCCTGAGGCGCCGTGGAGACTGTGAAGCAGAGGAGCACCGCGGACAGCTCTGAGCCTGAGAACCGTGTGATCCGGCAGCACTGCCAAGGTCATGTGCTGGCGGGGAAGGGGTGAAGCGGCACACTGAGGAAGTGAGACAGGAGCTGGGGTCGGGGGGTGGGGGAAGAGGCCACTGGGGGAGAAGGTGGGAACCTAGGGGCTCCCTGACGGCTCCCTGAAGGAGCGCCGGCCCACTCAGCTGCCAGATGGGCCCGCGGCTGACCTGACGGGCAGGCGCCCCAGTGCAGATGACACAGGTCCTGGACACCCACATGTTTGGGTTTATTGGAGGACGTGGGGTCGCAGCCTTTGCCTGAGCTGATTTAGGGTTATTTACAAGCATTGATGGAACAAGAGGCTGTAATGTTTCCAGCCCTGGACCTGGCAAACCCGAATGATCCAGTTCCCTTCAGGGCATGCTTGCTGGTCCCTTTACATGAGCGTTTCGTGACCCATGACGAGGGCTACTACGTGACAAAGCCTCAGGAGGCCTCAGCTGGGCCACAGAACCCAAACGTTAGTTCCAGCCCCAGAGCTAGTGCTCTGTGTGGACCTGGGCAAATCTTTTGACCTGGGTTTGTCTTCTGAGTTTAGGTCAACAGAGGAAGAATAGGTCTTTTCTAATGGTAACATTCTAGGCAATTAATGCTCCGTGCTGAATGATGAATCAATTAATGGCAAGATAAATGAGTGAACGAATTCTCGATTGTGACTTCTCTGGATAGAGGGACTCTCATTCACTCAACAAACATTTATCATTCATCTCTAATTACCCTACTGCTGAGGAGGAGCACGTGAGGAAGGGGTGTGGTTTTTTTTTGGGGGGGGGTACACGGGCCTCTCACTGTTGTGGCCTCTCCCGTTGCGGAGCACAGGCTCCGGACGCGCAGGCCCAGTGGCCATGGCTCACGGGCCCAGCCGCTCCGCGGCATGTGGGATCTTCCCGGACCGGGGCACGAACCCGTGTCCCCTGCATCGGCAGGCGGACTCTCAACCACTGCGCCACCAGGGAAGCCCAGCCCCTACACAGTCTTGATAACTGTAGGTATTTGTCTTGAAATTGGGTAGACTGATCCCTCCCACTTTATTTTCTTTTTCAAATTTGTTTTAGCTATTCTAGTTCCTTTGCCTCTCTGTATAAATTTGAGAATAATCTTATCTATGTTTACAAAAAACTCTTGCTGTGATTTTGATAGGAATTTCATTAAACCTGTTTATCAATTTGGAAAGAATTGACATGTTTACTGTGTTGAATCTGCCAATCCGTGAACACAGTATGTCTCTCCATTTATTTAGATTTTGTTTTATTTCATTCACCAGCATTGGGTAGTTTTCAGTATACAAATCCTGTATAGTACATGTGTTTTTTTGTGTGTGTTTTTTTTTTTGCGGAACGCGGGCCTCACCGCCGCAGCCTCTCCTGTTGCGGAGCACAGGCTCCGGACGCGCAGGCTCAGCGGCCATGGCTCACGGGCCCAGCCGCTCTGCGGCATGCGGGATCCTCCTGGACCGGGGCACGAACCCGTGTCCCCTGCATCGGCAGGCGGACTCTCAACCACTGCGCCACCAGGGAAGCCCAGGGGTGTGGATTTATCCTCCTTTTCTATTATCCTTCCTCTTCTAACCATGCATGCATTCATCCATCCAGCAACAAGCTATGCCCTCTCCTAAGCATTTTCAGAGAGACGTGATGGCCACACGGGAGCAGGTACTCACTGAAATCTTGGTGAAGATGTAGAGGATGAGAGAAAGGACAGACATATACACCTGGATCCTCTGGCCCCCGAATCGCTTCTTCAGGTACTGCGGCATTGTGACCACACCAGCTGCGATGTACACGGGGACAAAGATCCAGCCGAGGGCCAGAAGCAGCCAGGTTGCCTTGGAGAGTGGGGAGAAAAAGGGATCCATGTCCTAGATGCAGGTGGAGGGGTGGTCTGCGCAGAGGAGAGCCCTGGGCAGGGAGGTAAGGGACCAGAGGCCTGATCTCAGTCCTGTGTGACCTCTGATGAGGTCCTCCAGGCTTTGGTTTCCTCATCTGTAAAATGGGTGCATCTTCCCCAAGCACCTCTGAGGTTCCTCTTAGCACTAAGGCCGGGGATGGGGTGGGGTGGGGTGGGTTAAGACCCCCTTTATCCATGAGAATCCTCCAGGCCAACTTCCTTACATTCCACTCAAAGCCACCCACAGCAAGGCCTCCAGCGGCCCCTGTCCCAGCCAGGCCGATGAACAAACCGCTGCCCACATTGCTGGACATCAGAGATGCTCCGATCTGCAAGGCACAAGTGGGGCCAAGGGTCAGAGGTCAGCTTTCATTGGAATCGATCTGTAGTCAGGACTGTGGGCTTCAGGATCCGGGAAAGAGGCAGAGAGAGAGCAGAACCTGAACTCAGGGAACGTGAGATCAGAGGGAGGAGATGCAGTGGGGGAGCAATGAGAAGAGGAATGGAACTGCGTTTATTAGGCACTTACTGTATGCCAGGCAATGTGCTAGGCATTTTATAGGCACTAATACACTTAATCTCCACAAGTATTTGGAGGGATGGGTATTCATCTTTCCACTTTACAAAGGAAGGAGTTAATGTTAGGAGAAGTGAAGTCACTGGCTCCAGGCCACCCAGTGAGGGAGAGGCAAAGTGGGAAAGAAGAAAAGCCATGGGAAGCAGGGTCCATGTAGGGAGGATAAAGCTCTGCTCTGGGGCCATGGATCTAAGGGCCTCCAGAGAGAAGGAAGCTGAAGGGAGAAGGGGAGTCCCCCACGAGAGGGATGGGGGAGGCCCTCTGCCACCCGGTTCCGGCAGGTCCCAGGGCAGGGCCAGGCAGTGGGAGGAGCCACGGGGTTGAGCACAGCCCAGGCCACCCCCCCAGTTAATTTTTCTCCAGGAGGCAGCCAGCTACTCTGAGGCAACAGGAGGCAATGCCAGTTAGATAGATGATGTCCACAGTCACAGCCGTCAGTACTCGAACGGCATGGCCAAGTGCCTGCTTCCGTTCTAAATATATTAACTCACCAACTCCTCACGACAACCCCACGAAGAGAGTTCTGCCATTATCCCCATTCTACTCGGGGAAACTGAGGCACAGGCAAATAACTCGCTCAAGTTCCAGAACTGATAAGTGAGAGTCGAAATGAGGATTGCAACTCCGGCCATCTGCCTCCTGTAATCACTGCTTGAAGGGCGCTAGGTCTTAGTAAGTGTTCATTAGTGTTATCTGTTGTTGTTAGACGGGAGCTGGAGGGGAAGAGCCAGTCTTGTACCCTGTGTCACCTTAATAAAATTGTGGGGCTGGGCAGTAGAAAGTGAGAAGAAGGGAAAGCGCCGGGACATTCAGAGAATAGGCAGCACAGTGCAAAGGCACAGAGATAACAATAGGCCTGATGTTCCTGCGGACTTTCAGCCACACCCCTGCCCCCGCGTGCACACAACACGTGCACACAACCACTCCCTCCCTCTCTTAGGGGGTCCTGGGGATGCTGCAGGCTGGGCTGGATCACTCAGTCACAGCAGAGAGCTCTCAGTGTAGGCGGCTCAGCTCACAGCCCCGTCCCCCTGGCGAGGGCACCGCCACGTCCTCTCTCCCACGTGCACAGGCCCACGTCCCGCTCTGTCACCATCTCTGGGGCACCCCCTCCTGCTCGGAGGCCTCGGGTTTCCTCACACCCCAGAGCTCTGCTCTCCGCAGGACTGACCGTCCAGGCCGGCCCCCTACTGGTTCTCCTGGATGGACCAGAGGAGACCTTACCTGTCCCAGTTCTGTGCCTCCCAATGACTCGTTTCCAGGGCTGTGATTTGGGGGTGGGGTGGGGGGACCAGGTGATCAGAAAGGCCTCCGAGGGGTTTTCATTCTTCTGATGAGGGGTGTCTGACGGCACCAGCGAGCCTGTCCCCATCCCTGTGAGCTGCCAGGCCCACAGCCCCCTGCATCCCGGGGGAGTCTGCCATGCTCCTTTTTTTTTTTTTTTTTTTTTTTTTTTGCGGTACACGGGCCTCTCACTGTTGTGGCCTCTCCCGTTGCGGAGCACAGGCTCCCATGTGCGGAGCACATGGCTCACGGGCCCAGCCGCTCCGTGGCATGTGGGATCTTCCCGGACCAGGGCACGAACCCGTGTCCCCTGCATTGGCAGGTGGACTTTCAACCACGGCGCCACCAGGGAAGCCCTGTCATGCTCCTTTTCTCCTCACCTCTCCCTGTCCCAGACACCTGAACCTTCCAGAGAACCCTGCAGGCTTCCTGGGTTCCTCTGCTCTTTGGTGAGTCTGTCGCCAGCGGTGGGCAGCGAGGGTGGCAAGAACAAAGACAGGGACGTGCAGAGGGCCAGTGGTGTGTGGGTGCGTGTGCGTGTGTGCACTCACACGCCACGTGTGAGGCGTGCGTGCCTGGGCTTGTGCCAGCTTCAGTGGCCCCTGGGGCTGAGGACTCCGCTGTTAGTTTGGAAGCAGGCCTCACCTCCCTCCGTCCTATTTCAGGAAGAGGAAGTTAGCTTTGAGGACCAAAAGGAACAAGTGGGGAGGCCTGATGGGAGGGACTGGGGTTCAAAGGACCAGTTCCCGTGGGGGGTGGGATTTTGCCTCTAGGATTTCCCTCACTTAACTGCTCTTTAGTATTTATGTGTCACTTTCCCGAGAAAACCTTTCCTAATCCCACTTCCACTGTCTGGAGGTTAGAGTCCTCCCCCAGACATTCGCAGGCCCCATGCTGCCCTCCAGCTCCGCAGCCATCAGGCTGTTTAGGAGTCTGTCTGCCCCGCCCAGCCTTGAGCTCCTCTGGGACGGGAACACTCTGCGTGGGCTCTGTAGGTCCAGTGTCCGGCGTGGGACCCACACTTAGGAGGCGCCCAGGGCACGCAGGTCCCAGCTGAGGGTTTGCAAGGTCTCTCAGGTTGCCTGGTGCCTCTGGACCAGAGAGAAGGAGCCCAGAGCCAGGAACCCCCTTGGGGGCTGTAGCCTTGGTCCAGGCAGGAGTAGGTGAGGTGGGAGCTGGGACATGGGGGGAGGGGCGGGAGGAGGGTCGACTCACTGGCCACCAGCTTATGGACCTTCCCGCCAGGAAGTAGCCGCCAATGGTCCCTCGGCTGGCACGGATGGACGACTGGAAAGGAAATGGCAAGAGTGAGGATTTCCCGAGCCTCCCCCAGGCTCTGCCCTCTGCCCCAGATTCCCTGCCCCTCGAGGCAGGCACTGTGGGAACACAGGGGGTGGGAACTGCGGCTGAAGCGTTCTCCATCTTTAAGCTACGTGGCTTTGGGGGCGTCAGCTCCCCTCTCTGGGCCTCCCTGCTCATCACCCAGGGCTGGTGTGAAGAACAAAGGAGCTAATGGGGTGTGTGTTTGTGTGTGTGTGTGTGTGTGTGTGTGTGTGTGTGAGTGAAATGCCCTCATGAATGTACGGTGCTGTTCATGTGCACAGATTATTGCCATTGTGCACTCTTTTGTCCTATCCTGCTCCCCCGTCCCTGTCCAAACGTAGCTTCAGGAAATGAGTTGGGGTCTCATCCGCAGGCTACCGTGGCAGGGAGACTGCCTTGTCCCCTCCGCCCAGCCGGACTCCCACTCGGGGGACTGGGAGGCTGCAAAGCACTCGGTCCCCAGACAGAGGCAGGACTCTTCTGGGGGCGTCTCCTGCTCCGGCCTGATGTCAGACCGCACCACTGAGGTCCACCCATGACCCTGGCGCAAACCCCCTCCTGCACTGGGAGGTGGTCAGTAGTGGCCTATTTGAGGAATTACTCTGAAGACTGAAAGGGGGTGGGGGATGAAAGAACTCTCTCGGATGCAGGGGGTGAGTACAGGGCAGCCGGTTAAAGCCCTTATTGGATGCTGAAGCCAGGCATCTGATCGGGTCTGCAGACAAGAGAAATACCTGAAGGAGGGGAAGGGAGAGGGAAGTTGAAAGAAGCTTCTCTTCCCCCAAGAGAAAGTGACAGGTTAGTCACTAGGGCATGACTGGTGTGCAGGGCTTGCTGCTTGTCAAGACTTTGCTTGGACTTTCCTGTGCCACCTCTGGTCCTTGGGGAGGACAGATGAACAGAAATAAGTTACGTTACAGGTGGGGAAATGGAGGTCGTCTAATGGGAAGCAACGTGTCCAAAGTCACAGGGGAGTTTCTGCTTTGCATGGCTGTCCACCTCCCGGGAGCCAGCGAGCCTCTGTTTGCCCATCTCTTCCTCACACACCCTGGGAAGCAGGGACAGTTCATCCCACTTTACGGATGGGGAGACTGAGGCCAGAGATGGTTCTTGACCTTGCCACAGCCTCATAAGTGACCACCTGGGGCTCCAAGCACTCTCTGCCTCACAGTGGAGTCTAGAGGCGCTGGCGTTTCCCTCGAATGCTGCAGAGATAACGGCGGTCATTTACTGCTGCAGGCTGTGTGCTGGGCGCTGTGCCAGGTCCTTAAATGTGTCACGCTCCTAAATGGCCAGGGTCACTTTACCTCATAGACCTTTATACTCTCATTGTCCAGATAAGAAAACTAAGGCTCCGTATGTTCCCAGGGCCATGCGGCCCTACCTGTTGGAGTTGACATCTGAACTCAGAGCTCCCCGACCTCCAAGCCTGGCGCCCGTCCAGGGCATTGAGGCTCTGGTGAGCAGTGGAGAACAGAAGCATGTTGGGATCTGCCTGGCTCCCTTGCCTTGAGACGCGCAGCCCAGCTCCTTTAGAAAGCACGGCTCCTTGCCAAGGCACCATCTGGTGGAAGGTGTGGTGGGTCCAGGAGTCAAGCATTCGCATAGCTGGGGATGCTGGCATGTGGAAGAGGGCAGGAATGGGATGCGGGGAGGCCAGGGATGCGTGGGGCCAAAGGAGCAGATGCACAGGGACAGGGAGTCGGGCGGGAGATGGGGACTCGCTGTGTGAGCTCTGGCAGGTCACACCCCTCTCTGGGCCTCAGTTGCCCATCTCTAAAATGGAGGGGTTGGAGAGGATGATCCCTTAAGGTCCTTCCACATCAGCCCCTGTGCTTCCTGGACATGCCTTCCTTCTGCCCACCCCTGCCCCCAGCTCCATGACCAGCCATCGAAGAGAGCCTGCCTTTGCCTCCCCTGCCCACCCCCAACCTCCGAGCTACTCACCCAGATCCCCACGCCAATGACAAAGACAAAGTAAACGACCAGGACCGCGATGTCGTAGGCATGCAGGCTGCCTCCAGGACCCGGTGCTGAGCGTGGAACTGTCGCAGTGCTGACCCCATTTCCCGAAGCTCCAGGCCCCATTGCTGCCAGCTCCACGCTCATCTACTAGTCAGCCACCACCAGGCTGGACTTTGAGGCACTCCTGGTTTCATTCCTTTCCTTTAATGATTAAACAGCCCCAAGCGCCACTGGCCAATGAGAAAGCTCTGAGCCCCATTGGCACATAAAGTCCTGGCCCGCCTTTTCCCCTTACTGCCAGCTCCGTCTTCTGCAGGCCTCCCTCCCTTTCCCTGACCCCACTACACACACAGTTGCACACTCACACACACATGCACATGTACACGTGCACGCGTGCACGCTCCCATCCCGGAGAGGAGCAGGAACAGGAGGGAGAGAAGAAGGAAAGGAACAGAGTCCTGGCAGCCTGGACTGGGAGGGACTTCAGAGTCAAGGCGCTCCTGCTTGTGTGGAGGAGAGACTGAGGCCCAGGGAGGAGAGGGATGCAGGGAAGTAAAGGCAGAGCTGGGCCTGGAGTCGGGGTTTCTTTTTTTTTTTTTTGCGGTACGCGGGCCTCTCACTGCTGTGGCCTCTCCCGTTGCAGAGCACAGGCTCCAGACGCGCAGGCTCAGTGGCCATGGCTCACGGGCCCAGCCGCTCCGCGGCACGTGGGATCTTCCCGGACCGGGGCACGAACCCGCGTCCCCTGCACTGACAGGCAGACTCTCAACCACTGCGCCACCAGGGAAGCCCGGGACATTTTCTGTCTCAGTTTTGGCTGAGGTCGAATGGGTGAGGACAATATAACAGATGCCTAGTACCCTTACCCCAATTCTAAAAGTGAGTCAGGACACTCAGGGAGCCATGCCACAGAGGCCATGGCAATGGCTAAGCCTAGGGCCCCTGCTGCCCCAGCTGACCCCGTAGGTATTGAACACTCGCCCTGAAATCTCAACTTGCCTGGCTGCTCTCGGCCAGTGACTGAGCCCAGCTGACGCAGTGCATGCCCTTTCCTGCAGGGCATGTGGCTCACATAACGGGCATTTTTGGCTGGAGGACACTCCTTGGACCAGCTGAAACTTTCTTAGAGCTGCACTAGAGCCCCGTGGCCATTGCTTTGCAAAAAGTTGTTGGAGTGACCTGGCGACCCCTCTTCTTCCCCATCTGCAGCGTGAGGAGGCAGCAGCCCCTTCCACCCTCTAGTGAAGCCAAGAGAGAAGAGTGTCAGAGGGTCTATGACAGAATTTTATGTGTGTCCAAGGGCCTGATGACTTAAGGAAAACAATGGTCTAGGCTGGGGACATCTCAAAAGGGGGAGTGGCACCAGCAGAGGGTTAGGCCAAGGTCCGGAGCATGGAAGCTGGACAGCGCCTGTCGGGAGGCTGCACAGAGGGTCCCTGCTCCGGCACACGAGACTAGGGTGTTTAAGGCCCTGGCTGCACTGCTCTTGCCCTTCCTGCTGCTGCTGGGGGGCCACTGACCAAGAGATCATTTCTTGCCTCCCCTCCTCTCCTCTGGCCGCTCCTTGCTGCCTTTCCTGGTGCCCAGGCTGGGCGCCATGTGCTCCCCTTCACAGCACTGACCACACTGGGCTGTTCCTGGCTGTGTCCGCAGCTAGGGCGGCAATGGCTCTGAGGGGTCCCTGTGAGCTAAGACCCCGAGCAGCCTGGAGGCTCCCCGAGGATTCGGGGAAAGGACCGCGGGAGGGTGGTGAGCGCCTGACATCGGCTGTCTTCTCTGCAGACGTCACTTTTATGAGGAACCGGAGCTCAATCCAAGAGCAAACAGCAGAGCCCGAGTGGCAAAAGGCAGCAGTGGCGCAGAGGAAACAGGTGTGGCCCGGGAGCCGGAGAGCTTTGCTTCTGCCACCAGCACGTTGGTGACCCCTAATGCATGGGTGCACGTGGCACACATCACTGCGAGCGCCTTTCCTCCCCTGTGAAACGAGAGGTCTGGAATCGCTTGTAATGACCTTGGAGCGCTAAAGTGCTACAAAGGAAATTATTGACCTGGTCTCCTCTAGCCTTTCGGTTCTAAGAGTCCTGGGGGAAGTGGGATCCAGCTGGAGCTGTGACTGAAAAGTGGGAGAACAGTGAGGGCTCGGGTCCATAGCTTTAGGCCAGGCACCCCTGGACCCCGCCCGGCCCTGGTACTCATGAGTTGTGCTCTCAGCCTCCGTGTCCTTGTATGTGGAGAGGGGATAACGAAGTTCACCTCGCAGAGGCATCCTGAGGTATAAAGCCTGAGAAGGGTGTGCAAGGCACAGAGCCCTCGGCCGGCGCAGGGCTGCTCTATCTCGGGCGCTGTTGCTGGCACTGTGCTCTGTGTGGCGAGATGGCTCTGTGGGACTCTGCCCTGGTGTTCACCTAGAGCGGTCAGGCCCCTGGAGATGTCCTTGGTCCTGACAAATTCCAGAGCCCCAAGAGGCCCCAAGTGGGGTCGGGGGGTGGCTTCATGCCTGAGCCACTGCCACCCACCTTGTCACGTCCTCCTATGGAAGCAAAGCCTGCAGCCACCCAGGCAAGGGTCTGGAGCTCTCACCGGGGAGCGGCCGGATCTTGCTGGGGAGAGACTAAACAGGCGGCGAGTTCTCTGCCGCCTCACGCGAGAAACAGGCCAAGGAGATTCAGAGGATCCTGGGATTAGCAACTGGAGGCAGAGCCTGGGACCTGGGCTCATGCTCCTTCCACCGGCCCGTCCCCGCCCCCGCCATGTCCTTTTCTGGATTCTGGGCTACTTGGTACCCACGGTTGCCTGTCCCCCCTCCATTATAACTCCTACCAACTGTGCTATAATTGCTTGTCTGTTCCCCCTGCTAGTGAGGGACTCCTGGAAAGCAGGGGCTTTCTCGGGTTCACTTCTGTCTCTAGCACATGGCACAGGGCCTGGCACACCGTATATCCTCATTACATTTTCATCAAATAAACGAATGAATGCATATTACATCAGTTTCTTCCTTTCCCATGCAAGCTCTTCATAAACTCAAAAACTCAAAACCATGCCAGTTGTCACTAGCCACACCACATATATCAGCTAGGGTTAAGTTTGGCTGTGATATACATGCAGCTTAAAAGTTGCTTAAATAAGAAAGTTTTTTTCACGTTCATGTCTAGAGATACACAAAACAGGACCGGTAAGGTGGTTCATAATTTTTTAAGAGACCTCAACTCCTTTTTTCTTGCTGTTCTACCATCTTCCATCTCATTGTTTAAAATGGAATTTCAGCCGTTGCCTCTGTATTCTAGCCGTTGCCTCTATATTCCAGCCATTGCCTCTATATTCCAGTGAACATTTCCTGGAAATGGCACACAACACTTCTGCTAATATCCTGTTGCCCAGAACTTAGTCATGTGATCACACCTAGCTACAGGGAAAGACAGGAAATGCTATCATTATTTGGGGTGGCCTGTGTCCTGTCAAGATTCTGGCTTTTTTACTCATTAACAGAGAAGGATGGATGCCGGGGGGACATTAGGAGTCCCAGCCATGCCACACTTTATAGTCTAAATGGCGCACCCTTCTCTTACTATCTTCACCTACTAGCCCTGCGTGGTACTTGGGAATAAGAGGCATTATCCCCACTTCACGATTGAAGGAACAGAGGCTCTGAGAAGCAAGTTTTCCCAGGCCACAGAGTGAGTTATGGCAGGGCTGAGATGGGTACCCAAGGTTGCCAGCTACAAGGTTAGTGCTCTTTCCTCTTCGTCATCTTGCCCCAGGGCTTCTTGGAAATGGTAGAGCTTGGGCTCCTTCCTCACAATTCCCTCAAGAAGCATCCAGCAGACACCTGCTGCGTGTGCAGAAAGCACCGGATACTCAGAGAGAAACCAGCTCCAATCCCTCTTGAGGACCTCATGGTCTGTCTTTACACAAGTCTTAGAATATAGTGTGATGACTGGAGGGTTGTAGCACAGACAGCTCTCTGACCCCAGAGCCCGGGAAGCCAGTCCTTCCAGGTGTGTGACGTTCCATTTCAGGTTCTTTCAGCCTCCAATTTTCTGTCTGGAACCAGAGATGGGCTTAGAGAATTCGGGCTGAGTTCCAACCTCAGACAAAGGACACTGGTGTTTATGTTTGATGGGATGTGGTAGCACAGCTAAAAGTGTAGGCTCTGAGATCAGAAAGCGTTACTTCTCTTTTCATGGAAAGCAAGTTACAGTCCTATTTTTCATGTGAGAAAACTGAGGCTCAGCGAGTTTCAGTCTCTGTCCAAGGCAAGTGTGTGTCGGAGCGAGACTTGCGCGCAGTCTCCTGCTGTCTGAGCTGGACCTCCTCCTGCACGGGGCTTTGGGAGGCCACCAGAACACTCCCACTGCTCCCAGCCCTGGCTGGGGCCCACTACCTGCCAGGCTAGACTAGGCCCCCCACCTGGATTTTATTCTGCAGCTAGAAGCCTGATCACCTGTAAGGAGCTGTCGGCATCGTGTCTCAACAACTGGAGAGAGGGAGTCTCACTGAGGGAGAGATTTGCCCCTTGGAAGGTGTGTAATGCTTGCTCTGTTAGACTCCATTGCGTGAAGCCAAGACTCTGCTCTGGCGAGTCTGTGGCATTCATCCCTCTTCTCCTTCTCTGCAGCAATTATCTCTGGAAGTTTACCCACTTCTGTAGGGCTCCTGGCTCCTCTGTATCCTGATGGCGGCAAATGGGATGGGAAAAAAAACTGCCTTTGTATCATGCAGCAAATGGAGGTATACCACATGTCAGTGGCCTCACCGAGCCTGTTAGGTTTCAGGAAAACCATCTGGCTTGTCTTAGGGTGGCTTTCTAAGCAGTCACTGACCCCAATTAGGCATTGATCAATAATGATCAATAAATGATCAATCAATCGATCATCAATTAGTTTTTGTTTTTTAAAAATATTTATTTATTTATTTAATTTTGGCTGCATTGGGTCTTCATTGCTGCACGCGGGCTTTTCTCTAGTTGTGGTGCACGGGCTTCTCATTGAGGTGGCTTCTCTTGTTGCGAGTTTCAGTAATTGTGGCTCACGGGCTCTAGAGCACAGGCTCAGTAGTTGTGGCGCACAGGCTTAGTTGCTCCGCGGCATGTGGGATCTTCCCGGACCAGAGCTCGAACACCTGTCCCCTGCACTGGCAGGCGGATCCTTAACCACTGTGCCACCAGGGAAGTCCATCAATTAGATTAAAATTATCAGCATTCACCAAATTTATACTGTCTATCCAACCCTGTGCTTGGCCTGTGACTGGCAGAAATAAAGGGAAGCCTGGATGCCTTCCTTTAAGGGAATTCAGCTGAGAGATTAGAGGTGGAAACAGAGAAAAGAATGAGGGACTTGAAGTAAGACAGAGGTAGGTTTGAATGACAACACTTCAGCTTATTAACTGTGTGACTGTAGGCAAGTGCTCAGGGTACCTGGCTTGCTTGTTGTGAGTATTAAAGGAGAGAATAGAAAACACTTTGCTCACTACTGGGTCCATGGGAAATGCTCTGTTGGTGGTTAAGTGTCAAAAGCAGGATGAATGCACACAACTATAACTATTTAAACTGAGACAGGAATTCAGAGAAGGGAGATATTCATGTGTGAATTATCTTTTAAGGTCTAGACTTGTAGAGCAGGTAATTTGGACCCTGGCGGGTCTGGGACTGGGGCCCTGAAAGATCACACTTTTCAGAATGTGCAGTACAATGGATGGCCACAGGGGGAAGACATAGGACAAATTTTAGCATCTTCCATTTCACCGTCCCTCTGGGCAGAGAATCCAGTAGGTGACTATCCTTTCTTCACTCCCTCCACACCCATGTTATAATCAGAGCTAAACTTCCACACACAATATCTGTAGATAGATGAGGGATTCACGGGGCTTTTCAATTGCAGTAATATGTCAAAAGTTCTCTGAGACATTGCTGGCACATAGGAGCCAGTGTGTCAGAAAAGTCTTTCAATCTTGCTCTGATTTTTTTTTCACATTCTCTGATCAAGTCTCCCAACATATCTCTGAAATATGCAAATATCTATAGTTTTCTGTATCTCTCTGAAACTTTTGGGACACCAACTATCTCGCTGAAATATTCTGAAACTCCTTGAAATGCTGACTTTCTATAAATCTCTAAAATTATAAATCTCTATGTGGAGGTCTTTTTCTGACCCTCTCTACCCTTTGACAAGCACACATTCTCTCTGAATCTCAGAGACTCTCAGTCCATCTGTCTACAACAGCTTGTTATCATTTTTTTTTTTTTTATTGTGGTACGCGGGCCTCTCACTGTTGTGGCCTTTCTCGTTGCGGAGCACAGGCTCCGGACGCACAGGCTCAGCGGCCATGGCTCACGGGCCCAGCCGCTCTGCGGCATGTGGGATCTTCCCGGACTGGGGCACGAACCCGTGTCCCCTGCATCGGCAGGCGGACTCTCAACCACTGCGCCACGAGGGAAGCCCCAGCTTGTTATCATTTTGCAAGTGGATATTGGACAAAGACAGGTGCTATCTGTGCTAAACTCCAGGAATTTGCACCTCCTAGTTTCAGGCTGCAACTGTCTTGGTTCTGAAGAAGGTGGAGATGAGAGCCCTTCCCACAGGAAGTTTCAGCTAGAACTGGAGCCAGAGAAAAGAGCCAGGCATTTGGAGTCAGTCAAGCCTGGGTTTGATTCTCTAATCCTCATCTTACTGTGTGAACTTGGCAAATTGCTTTTCCTTCTCCAAGTCTGTCTTTTCTAATCTAGTAAAGATAATCCTGCAGCCTTCGAGACTGTTATGAGGACTAGAGGCTGTATGAGGTAGTCAAGTGTAAAATGCCTGGTGAACGCCCATGACTATCCTGACTTTAAGTGAGATGTGAGTCCGGAGGATGGAGAGATTCATGTGTGTGTTTCATTAGCCCTTGACATGGAAAGGAAGTATTCAGAGTCTTCTGCATTTAAGAAGTCGCTTTGTGTAAGCCCACATTATTGCTTCCTTTCAGATTCTGTGGGGCTGTGGACTTGAAAGAATTAGTCGTACTTTCCCCCCCAACTTTATTGATGTATAACTGACAAGTAAACTTGTACTATATTTAAAGTGTACAGCACGATTTCATATACGTATACATTGTGAAATTAGTCCCACAATCCAGTTAATTAACACATCTATCACCTCACATAGTTACCCTTTTGTTTTGGTGAGAACACTTAATATCTACTCTCTTAGCAAACTTCAGGTATACAACACAGTATTATTAGCTATAGTCATCATACTTTATGTTAGACACTCAGAACTCATGCATCTTACAACTGAAAATGTGTAGCCTTGACAAACCTCTCTCCATTTCCTCCATCCCCCAGTCTCTGGGAACCACCATTCTATTCTCTATTTCTATGAGTTCAACTTCTTTTTGGTTCCACATACAAGTGATAACATATGGTACTTGTCTTCCTCTGTATGGCTTATTACACTGAACATAATGCCCTTCAAGTTCATCCATGTTGTCACAAATGGTAGGAGTCCCTTCTTTCTTGAAGAACAATATTCCCGTGTGTGTGTGTGTGTGTGTGTGTTTCTGTGTGTGTGTGTGTGTGTGTGTGTGTATCTATATATCACATTTTCTTTACCCATTCATCAACTGATGGACACTTAGGTTGTTTCCATATCTTGGCTATTGTGAATAATGCTGCAGGGAACACGGGAGTGCAGATATCTTTTTGAGATACTGATTTTGTTTCCTTCAGATATATACCCAAAGTAGCATTGCTAGGTCACATGGGAGCTCTAATTTTAATTTTTTGAGGTACCTCAACACTGTTTTCCATAATGGTTGTACCAATTTACATTCCCACTAACGGTGTATATCCTCAACATCTTCAACAACACCATCTCATGTCTTTTTGTCAATAGACAGCTCATCAGGTATAATGTGATATCTCATTGTGGCTTTGATTTGCATTTCTCCGATCAGTGATGTTGAGTATCTTTTCATAAACCTGTTGGCCTTTGTATGTCTTTTTTGGAAAAATGTCTGTTCAGGTACTTTGTCCATTTTGGGGGGGAGGGGGGAAGGAAATGTCTATTGAGGTCTTTTCCCTTTTTTTAAATTGGGTTTTTGGGGGGTTTTTTGTTTTGTTTTTTTTTTGTTTTTTGCTATTGGGTTGTAAGGTTTCCTTATGTATTTTGTATATTAACCCTTTAACGAATATAATTGTTTTGATATAATCCTGATTATTTATTTTTGCTTTCATTGCCTGTGCTTTTTTTTTTTTTTTTTTTTGCGGTACACAGTCCTCTCACTGTTGTGGCCTCTCCCATGGCGGAGCACAGGCTCCGGACGCGCAGGCTCAGCGGCCATGGCTCACAGGCCCAGCCTCTCCACGGCGTGTGGGATCTTCCCAGACCAGGGCACAAACCCATGTCCCCTGCATTGGCAGGTGGACTCTCAACCACTGCACCACCAGGGAAGCCCCATTGCCTGTGCTGTGGGCAACAAGATTCAAAAACTGCCAAGACAAATGTCAAGGAGATTGTCTCTGTTTTCTTCTAGAGTTCTACAATTTTAAATCTTTCCTTTAAGGCTTTAACCAATTTTGAATTGATTTGGGAGGGGCATGATGTAAGATAAGGGTCCAATTTCACTTTTTTGCATGTGAATATCCAATTTTCCAAACACCGTCTGTTGAAGAGACTATCCTTGCCCCACTTGTGTTCTTGGTGTTTGTCAAAAATTAATTGACTGTATATGTGTGGGTTTATTTCTGGGCTCCCTATTCTGTTCCATTGATTTGTGTGTCTGTTTTAATGTCAATACCACACTGTTTTCATTACTATAGCTTTGTAGTATGGTTTGAAATCAGGATGTGTGATACCTCCAGTTTTGTTCTTCTTGCTCAAGAACAAAACTTTAACTATTTGGGCTCTTTTGTGGTTCCATATGAATTTTAGGATTTTTAAAATTTCTGTGAAAAATACCATTAGAATTTTTATAGCAATTGCATTTAATCTAGAGACTGCTTTGGGTAGTATGGACATTTTAACAATATTAATTCTTCCAATCTGTTAACATGGCATATTTTCCCATTTGTGTCTTCTACAATTTCTTCTGTCAACGTTTTATAGTTTCCAGTGTACAGATCTTTCACATCCTTGGTTAAGTTTATTCCTAAGTATTTTATTCTTTTTGATACTATTATAAATGGGATTTATTCTTAATTTATTTTTTCAGATAGTTTGTTTTTAGTGTAGAGAAATGCAATGGATTTTTGTATGTTGACTTTGTAACCTGAAACTCTACAAAATGCATCTATTATTCTAACAATTTTTTGGTGGAGTCTTTAGGGTTTTCCATATATAAGATCATGTTATCTGCAAACAGAAGCATTTTACTTCTTCCTTTCTGATTTGGATGTCTTTTATTTCTTTTTCCTGTCTAGTTGCTCTGGCTAGGACTCCAGTACTATGTTGAGTAGAAGTGGTGAGAGTCGACATCCCTGTCTTGTTCCTAATCTTAGAGGAAAAGCTTTGAGCTTTTCACTGTTGAATACTTCTGTTAGCTGTGGGCTAAGTTCAAGGTCTTTATTATGTTAAGGTACAATACATTTCATCTTTACCTGATTTTTTGAGGTGCATTTCATTTATATTTAACTTGTTGAGAATTTTTATCACAGAAGGATGTTGAGGTACATTTTTATCTAGACTTGATTTGTTGAGAGGTTTTTATTTATTTATTTATTTATTTTATTTTTACGGTACGTGGGCCTCTCACTGTTGTGGCCTCTCCTGTTGTGGAGCACAGGCTCCGGACATGCAGGCTCAGCGGCCATGGCTCATGGGCCCAGCCACTCTGCAGCATGTGGGATCTTCCCAGACCAGGGCACGAACCCGTGTTCCCTGCATCAGCAGGTGGACTCTCAACCACTGCGCCACCAGGGAAGCCTGAGAGGTTTTTTTTTTATTATGAAAGGGTGTTGAATTTAGTCAAATGCTTTTCCTGCACCTATTGAGATAATCATATAATTTTTATCCTTTATTTTGTTAATGTAATGGATCACTTTTATTAATTTGCATATATTGGATCATCCTTGCATCCCAGGGATAAATCCCACTTGATCATGGTGTGTGATCCTTTAAATGTGCTTTTGAATTTGGTTTGCTAGTATTTTGTTGAGGATTTTTGCATTTATGTTCATCAGGGATATCAGCCTGTAATTTTCTGTTATTGTAATGACCTCATCTGGCTCTGGTATTAGAGTAAAGCAAGCCTTGAAAAATCAGTCTGGAAGTGTCCCTTTCTCTTTGATTTTTGGGAAGAGTTTGAGAAGGATTGGTAGTAATTCTTCTTTAAATATTTGGTAGAATTCACCAGTGAAGTCATTTGATTCTGCTGCTTTCTTTGTTGGGAGATTTTTGACTATTGATTCAATCTCCTTACTCATTATTGGTCTGTTCTAATTTTTTGATTTCTTCCTTATTCAGGCTTTGTAGGTTATATGTTTCTAGGAGTTCATTCATTTCTTCTAGGTTATCCAATTTGTTAGCATATAATTGTTCATAGAAGCCTCTTATGATCCTTGTATTTCTGTGGTATCTGTGGTAATGCTTCCTCTTTCACTTATGATGTTATTTATTTGAGTCTTCTCTCCCTTTTTCTTAGTTATCCTAGCTAAAGATTTGTCAATTCTGTTATCTTTTCAAAAAGCCAACTCTCAGTTTTGTTGATTTTTCTATTGCATTTCTAGTCTCTATTCCATTTATTTCTGCTCTAATCTTTGTTATTTCCTTCCTTCTAATAACTTTGGGCTTATTTTGTTCTTCTTTTTCTAGTTACTTGAGGTATAACGTTAGATTCTTTATTTGAGATCTTTTTTCTTAACGTAGGCATTTATCACTATGAATCACTTACTCTGAATGTGCAATATCAAGAGTTGGACACCAACTGGGGCAATAGAGCAGATTTCAGCATCTTCCACTGTAGTTTACCTTTAGTGATGAGTAATAAAGCCTTTGGTGGCACTTCATACACTATCTTATGTGTGACCCCATCTGCCTGCAGTGTTTAGCATCGGTGGGGATTGTGTGGGCAGCTGGAAATCTGAGCTGCTGTTTGACAATATGTCTCTGTATTTAGCATTTAGACTAGTGTGTTCCAATAGAACTTTCAGCTATGATGGAAATATTCCAAACCTGTGCTGTCCAAAATCATAGCTATTAACCACATAGGGCTATTGAACAGTTGAAATGTGACTAGTACAACTGAGGAATAAAAATTTTAACTTAAGTTAATGGTAATTAATTTGAATATAAATATTTAGTTACATATGGGTAGAGGGTTCTGGATTGGACAACACAGAATTCCAGACAACTTCAGTTTATCTAGGAATGAATGAACACTCTCCATCCCAGCCTCTTTCTGAGGCTGAGCTAAGATTCATTAGTGAAGTTGTCTCCCAAGGAGCTCACAGTGGAGGAGGGGTGGGAAGTGGGCGAGGAAGCAATGATGAATTCATAAACACTATAATATAAGCCTAATTACTACAGTAAGAGATATAAATCATACTGATGGTTGCTTCCACTTCTGAGTGCCTAACCAGGGGCAAAACACTTTATAGTGTGATTTAGGTCTCAGGGCATCCCTATGAGATTTTGCAGATGAGGAAACCAAGGTGCAGAGTGACCAAATGGTTTATTTATGACAATTTAGATGCCAACCTAGATGGATGTCTTACTCTAAAATCTTTGTAGAATGCTTATGAGGAACTTAAAAGAGGACTACATCACATCGAGTGAGGTACTAGTCAAGCTTTCTAAAGGAGTTTGGGTTTCAGCTAGCAGGAAGAATAAGTAGGGTTTTAGTAGAAAAGGAGAGAAGACAGAGTCCAAGCAAAAGGATAGCATTAATAAGTGAGGCAAGAAATCTTGAGGGCTTTTTCTTCTCGTTAACATTGTAATTAACCAAAATTTGGGTTTGGCCTCTCCTCTGTAACAGGTTTGGCTGAGTCCAAGAAGAGGGGATTGGTCCCTGACTAGAGAAGTCTGTGCTTATGGGGTAATTGAGAGGGTGTGGTCCATGGAACAACATCATCTAAAACCACTGGTCTGGGAGGGAGACTAGAGAGCCCCCAACAGGGCTGGAGGGATGTGGAGCCCAGGGTGAAGGGCAGCAGGGGTGGGGGAGAGGGTGTCTCCCTTCGAGGTGGGTAAATTCATGGAGTGCAAGCATACACCCTTGTATACTTCAACATCAAAGGAGACTCCCAGCTTCTTAAAGATGAACTGTGGATACTGGGAGAGAGACATGGGGAATGACGGGAACCATTAAGTTCAAGTCGTGTTAGACTCACTTTTTTGCCTGTATTTTCAACAGATGTAAGAGAATCTATTGATGGAACAAGTTCTTTGGCATCAACTATGTGGTGGGATCAGCAGACAAAGTTTTTCATGTTGGGATTTCAAAAAGACATTTTCCATAATCTCTTGGAGACACGATGGTATGTTTGGTGGACTTGTGATAGTTGATGCTACTATGACAACCTAGAGGCAGGTCTCTAGTGACTTAACCATTCAACTCTATTCTTGGCCATGTTCCTAACAAATGTACTGCATGATCTAAATAAAGACATTGGCTAAAGGGTTATCCTATTTGGTAAAGAGAACTAAATTGCTATTCAGAGAATCAAAAGCCAAGAAGTTACTGTCTTCTGTAATTGATTTGACTCTATCAGATAGTATTTAATTATGAGAGCTATAAAGTGTAGCATTTAGCCTCAGGAAAACCAAGTTGAAAAGGAAAGGAATGTTTGATTTGGTAATGCCAGTCTCAGTCAAACTTTTGTAGTGCTTGCTGTAGGGATTTTATAGTGAATAAACCACTGCTCTCTATGGTCATACATTCCCCACATCAGAGCCGAGAGAATCACTTTTACACTTGCTACTTAAATGGGGACTACAAAATCTATAGTGACTTATGGTGTGAAGTGGAGTCCTGGCTGTGAATAAACCCAGTGGTAGCCTGGCTTTTCTGCTGGAAATATAGAATGTTTCTGTAAAAACTGGTTTAGGATTTTTAAGTTAAAAAAATAAAATGTGGGCTTCCCTGGCGGCACAGTGGTTGAGAGTCCACCTGCCGATGCAGGGGACACGGGTTCGTGCCCCGGTCCGGGAAGATACCATGTGCCGCAGAGCGGCTGGGCCCGTGAGCCATGGCCGCCGAGCCTGCGCGTCCGGACCCTGTGCTCCGCGACGGGAGAGGCCACAACAGTGAGAGGCCTGCGTACCGCAAAAATAAATAAATAAATAAATAAATAAATAAATAAAAATGTAATGGGGGCGTGTTGGTGGGAGGTGATTGTCCTGTACTATTTTCTCCCTAAAGGCAGATCGCTGCTTAGAGAAATGAACAGACGATTATGAAAGCCAGGGTTTATATATCAGGCTCAGTCCCAAGGGTTGTCTCCCGAAAGCAGCAGCAGATGGGCCAAAGACACACGTGGACAGAGGGAAAGACCTAGAGCTGTTTGAGTGTGAGGTCAAGTCCTCACCTCAGCTATGTCCTGCCGAAGGGTGTGTCCTGGCGCAGGCCAGAGGGAGTGTTTTTAAGTGACTTAAGTGCTTGCAGTTCCACTGACCTGGCCTTTCCTCCCTCCTCCAATCCGTTCTCCACACTAAAGCCAGAAGGACCTTTTCAAATGTAACTCTGAGCAGGTCATGCAACCTACTCTCTGCTTAGAACCTACCAGTGTTTTTCCAGGAATGTCAGCACAGTTCACTGGTGCCTATGTGGTTTACCCTGCAGCTTCATTTGCCCCCAATCTCCCTCCTTTTCGCTCTCCACTCACTGTAGTCTTTTCTCTCCTGGCAGCATGCTATGGCCTTCCACTGCGGGGCCTTTGCTCATGCTGCTACTTTTGTCCAGTGAACTTTCCTGTACACACCCCTTGCTTTGTGCTCTCATAGATTCATATTCTTCCCATAAGCTACACAAAGGAGGGATTGGCCTGATTCTGCTCATCATATTACCCCTAGCATAATGCCAGACACGCAGTCAATAACTAATTACTGAAAGAACGACTGAACTTTCTTTCTAGAGTGAAAGACTTTCATGCTGTCTATCAGATTTCACTTCTAGGAAAGTATGTCATATTGATCTTCCATTCCCTTTTAATTTCTCAGGGTGGGGTGGGAGGGAAACCTTAAATCATGGCTGGGAAGGCTTAGGCATTGGCAAAGGGCCAAGGAGTAGGTGGGGGAGGTGGGAAGGCTTTTGGAGTGTCATGCAAAGGGGGGGAGGACTTTTTCCAGGCTGTCCTAAGGAGCCATCTACTTTGCCAATGACTATGTTCTCCCTTGCCAGGCTACCCTGGGTCCCAGGAATTTAATCTTAATGAGTAGATGATAAGTGGTTAAACACATAGAGCCCTAAAGGATCTGGGACTCTTCACCAGCAGGATTCTCATATAACCTATGCCTCTTATACCTCACGTGACTTCAAGCCATGATGTAATCTCTGTAAATTTCTTTTCAACCCAATTGTGATCCAAAGCACGATGAGTGGAGTCAGCGGAAACTAAATTTGAGCGTCCACTCAGCTACTCACCAGCTGTGTGATTTCAAACAATCCTGTTTGAAAACCTGTTTTTGCCACTGTAAAGTGGTATTAATAATAGTTTCCATTTCACTGGGCAGCTGTGAGTATACATCAAAATAATGTTTCTAAATCACTGAACACCACTCTCATCTCACTGGTTTGACACACAGAGGTTTATTTCTTGCTTACACTGCAGTACTGTGCCATGAGTAGTGGTGGCAGAAGTGTAAATCTCTGCATCCTTTCTGGAAGACAACTGGACAATATGTATGAAAAGCCTTAAATTACTACCCAGTAATTTCACACTTCTAGGAATTATTCCTAGCCAAATAACCAGACACGCAGATATACCAGCTGATGTACGCGGATATCCTTATAACCTATTGACAACAATGGGCCACTGGAAAGACTTAAGTGTTTAACAGTATTGGGGGAGGGCAGGAGGGATGGCAGTGGTGGTTGTAAGGGCTGTAATTCTCCCAACAGCTGAGGTTTACTTCCTTGTGAAAGCAGCTTTTTCTGTTACTAGAGTAATACCCGTAGCCTCTCTCTACCTCCTCACTTACTACTCACCATGCTTCCGTGATAAAAATTTGGGATCAGGAACTGAGATGTGTCTTCCTGAAACTTCTTCCCATCTATCTAAGGAATAGGCAAACCCCAGGAAACATGTGTTCTCAATTGCTTTCAGCCATGAAGCAAGTTTAGCACTTAAGTCTCTGTCTCAATGGAAGCAGGCTATCACTGCCTGTAATTGGGCAGATAAATCAGCCCAATACTGGAATTCATCATTAGATTGTCCACCCACCCATTCACACATGCTAACTTTATTTTATACCAATGATTTATAAAGTTGACATTTTAATGCACAATCTGCCTTAATCTTTTATTTCTCACTTAGTTTTATTTAGGAGAATATAATTATGGTGTTTATCACTTATACTAAAGGTGTAGTCTCTATAATCAATAGTATCAACGTTACCTGGGAACTTCTCGGAAATGCAGATTCTTGGACTCTACCTAGATCTACTGAATCAGAAACTCTGTGTGTGGAGCCCAGTGGTTTGTGTTTTAACAAATTCTCTAGGTGATTCTCATGCATGCTAAAGTTTGTAAGCACTCATTTTTTAGCACACACGCAATACTGGATGAAAATATACCAAAACGTTACGGATACCGAATCAGGACTGGCTTCTTGCTGCTGGTACATCAATACCCGAGAAGTAGTTGTTGGTAGAAAGGAAAGTTGCTTTTAATCGGAATGCCACCAATCTGGGGAGATGGTGGACTCAGTGTCCCCCCAAAACCACCCCCGAAGATCCTGCTCACCCATGAAAGTTTTTAAAGGGAAAAAGGGAAGTAATCTCAGTTCATCATTGAGATAGGGGGTCAGTGTAGTCTCCATCCCCCACTGTGTGCAGGCTTGTTGATATCTTGCACTTTTTCTTTAGATGCTGTCTTGTTCATACAGTTTGTTCACCAGGTTACTGAATGGGAAGCTAGGGAAGAGATCTGGTCATCTGTTAATTATTTATTCTTCATTTCTACTTCTTTGATCTACAGAAAGAACCAACAGATTAGACAAGGTATTGTGTAATCAAAAGATGTGAAACGTGTGCTAGGGCTGGAGATGGGGGTGCCTGGTTTAAGGTTAGTGACAAGACAAAGAGGCCTCCCGTAGAGAGCTCTTTCCTGCAAAAAGTTCTTTCCTGCCAAAAGCTACTTACATTATTAGTAATTTTCTTTGAGAGGTGGGGCTGCAGATGTGTGTGTTTTGGTATAAATTAATTTTAAATTAAATTATCTTATTTTTCAGATATCTTTGTGTATTTCTTGGCTTACGTCCCATCAATAAATCTCATAGGGTGGAGCAGCAATTCTTGATGTCATTCAATGAAGTATCAGCTTTTAATTTATAAAAAGTAGGCAAGGTTACAGATATTTGTAGTTTATGAGAGTAGATCAATTTTTCCACTTAAGAATTTTTAAATAATTACATATTCACAGGAAATTGCAAAGATAGAATCAAAAGCAATTGACTTCTGTATATTAACCATGTATCCTACAACCTTGCTATAGCTGCTTATCAGTTCCAGGAGTTTTTTGTTCTGTTTTATTTTTGCAATTCCTTGGGATTTTCTTTATTGAGAATCTTTTCATACGTGAACAACCTATCATGTTTTACTATTGCTTCTGGCCAATGTTCAAAAACAAAATTCTCTAAGCTTTCCCCTAGTCAATATTTTCACCTTTATCCTTTGTATCTTTCCCACTCATACCTCAGGAATGGGCTCTGGTAATTGTCAAGGAAATTCTAATGTAACATAGAGACAGGTAAACATCCCCAAGGGAAAGAAAAAATTAGTGAGAAGTGGAAAAATTCCTATTCTGAGCCAACTGATTATCAACTAATTTATCTTTCCCCACCCCTGAAAAATGGGGGTAATCAGTAGAATCATTCCTGTGTTTATAATCAAGGTATAAATTCATACTACAGTGAAACAAGTAGACAAAAAAATGTGCAGTTCAGTGAATTTTGAAAAATGCATATGCCTGTTAATTGTGTCCTATAGCACATTTCCATTATCCTAGAGAGTTCTCTTACCCCTTCTAATCAACCCCTCACTCCTCCAGTGACTACCACTCTACCATTTTACAACGTAGATCAGCTTTGCCTGTTCTAGAAGTTCATACACATGGAATCATACTGTACATATTTTCTGGTGTCTTGCCTCTTTTATTCAGCATAATGTTTTTTGTTGTTTTTTTTTTTTCCAGTACGCGGGCCGCTCACTGCTGTGGCCTCTCCCGTTGCGGAGCACAGGCTCCGGATGCGCAGGCTCAGCAGCCATGGCTCACGGGCCCAGCCGCTCCGCGGCACGCGGGATCCTCCTGGACCGGGGCACGAACCCGCGTCCCCTGCATCGACAGGAGGACTCTCAACCACTGCGCCACCGGGGAAGCCCTAGCATAATGTTTTGACATTCACCCACATTGCTGCAAGTATCATTAGTTTTTCTTTGTTGCTGCTGAGTAGTATTCCATTGTCAGAATACACCACATTTGCTTGTTGATGGGCACCTGGACTATTCCTAGTTTTTGTCTATTACGAATAAGATTACTGTTGGTTTGCGTTCTGCAGGCCTGCAAGGTCTGTACTTGCCCAGCTTCAAGACTGAAGAAAGAGCCTGGAGTCAGCAACAGACACATCAGTGGTTTAATAGATGGGGGAGCTTACACGTCTGAAGCAAGGTCCTGGAGCCACACCCCACCATGCGCTGTGGACCGGCAGGGCAGGACATGGTGGCAGTCTTCGCTCCCGGGGGGCAGGGGGAGATTACCAGTTATAGGGGGAATTGATAGCAGGTGGGCTCATTGGTTACCAGGGAAACCAGCAGAGGGGCATGCCCCTAACCACCCCTTTGATAAGCATAGTGGAGAGTTCTGATCTAAAGCTAGAACAATCATTAGCTGGGGCCTGGGAAAGTATGTGAGAAAGTCAGTCATGTGAGTAGCGTGTAGGTGAAGCAGGACCTGATGGAGCAGGGGATGTACAGAGAGCAAGAGCACAGCCATCGAGTGGCCTGACCATATACCTACTATGAACATTCTTATACAAAGAGATTTGTGGATGTGTTTTCATTTCTCTTGGATTAATGCCTGAGAGTAGAATTTTGGGGTCATTGGGTAGATGTATACTTTATAAGAAACTTCAAATCTTAGACACAACAGCAGTGTATGGGAGTTCCAGTTCTCACATCCTCGGCTACGTATCGTGTTGTCAGTGTTTTCATTTTAGCTATTTCAGTGACTCTGAGGTGAAATCTTGGTATAGTTTTACTTTGCAATTCCCTAATACCTAGTAACGTTGCTCACATTTTAGAGTACTTATTGGCCATTCGTACATCTTCTTTTTTGAAGTACTTGTTTAAATCTTTCTAAATTGGGTTGTTTTAAAAATTATTATTGAGTTGTAAAAGTTACTTATATATTCTGAATATAAACCCTTTGCCAGATGTGTGTGTTGCACATATTTTCTTCTGGTTGAAGTCTTTTCCATGAAGTCTTTTCTTAATGGTGTTGTTGATAAGAAGTTTTAAATTCTGATGAAATCCAATTCATCCATTTTGGGTTTTTCTAGGATTGGGTCAGACGCAGAAGACAGTAAACTCTAAGTAATCATGGCTTAGACAAGACGGGAATTTCTTTATTTTCTCTCACTAATGCAGGAAGTCCATTCCACAATCACCAGTAATTTCTTCAGTTTTGTGTTTTTCCATTCTCAATATATGGGCTCCAACTTGTGGTTCATGAAAGTACCCAAACCAAAGTAAAGTGAACACATCCTCTCTCTGTAGATACTTCCTTGGAGCAGGACCATCATTAACGCTTATGTTTAATTGGCCGGGACTTAGTCTCCTCAGTCTGCAGGGCTACAAGGGATGCTGAACGATGTAGTCGATATTCCATTTGCCTAGGTATTCACCTAAAAATTCACCTAAAAAATCAAAGGTTTTAATAAGATAGAAGAAAAGGATAACAAATATTGTTGAAAAATGTGTGGTCTCTGCCATAATGTGTTGATTCTTGCTTATGAATTTTCTCATTTTATCTATTTTCAAATATATTGGTATGTAATCATTGTTTCAATCTTACTATATTTATTTTTTTTCTCTGATTTTGCAATTAAATTGTGATTTTCATTCTTAGTATTGTGGATCCGTACTTACTTTTTTTTCCTGATCAGTATTGTCTAAGGTTCGTCAATTGTATCTTTTTGAAGAAATAACTTCTGGCTTAGTTTATCTTCTCCAGCAGAGTTTTAGAAACTGAGAGATATTGCTCGTTTCTCAGAAACTTTTATCAGCATTTATATCTGTAAATATACAATAAGAGATGTCATTCTCAGGTTCCCAAATGACCAACAGAGAGAGAAACTGCTATTCAGCAAATGAAGCAAGGTTATTTTTAGGGTTTTAGCTTTTGGGTTCAGTGATTTTAAGGTGGGTCTTTCCTGGTGATAAATGGTGAGGTTTGAGAAGAACTCTGGAGTGATGGGAACAGTGAGGTAAGAGTCTTGAAGTCTTGATGAAAAAGTTGTTAGTCTTGATAAGTAAACTATCTTTGTGGGTTCATTGTCTTAATTTTAGGAGCAAAGATTTCCTTGAGCACATAACTATTTTTATGTGATCTCAGTATTACTTAATACAGGGACAGAAAGGTGTTCCCAATCCCTCTATTATTTGGGTCAAGGAGAGGTAATTATATTAATTTCCATTTTTGATATGTATTGGTCAGTCTATCTGTCATCTATTCAAATATATATATGAATATATGTATATAAATATATATATTAGAGGAATTGAGTCATGAGATTTCCATGAGTCATGGGACTGGCAAGTTCAAAATCTGTGAGGCAGGCCAGCAGGCTGCAGGTCCAGGGGAGAGTTGATACTGCCGTCTTGAATCCAAAATCTGCAGGACAGGTCAGCAAACTGGAAAGAGAAGCAGGGTTTCTACATTACAGCCATGAGCCAGAATTGCTTCTTCTTTGGGAAACCTTAGTCTTTGTTCTTAAGCTCTTCAACTGATTGGATAAGGTCCACCTACAATGTAGAGGGTATTCTACTTTTCTTAAAGTCTACTGATTTAAATATTAATCACATCTAAAAAATACCATCACATTAACATCTAAACTGGTGTTTCACCAGATAACTTGGTCTAGCTAAGCTTACACAGATACACACAGAATTGCTGCCAAACCCTGTTTCATTCTAGCCATAAATAATATTAATCCAAGGATAAATTTATTTTTAAAAACAGTCTAGTCATCTTATTGAAAGGTATGTTTCTAATAAATTTTACTCTCTATGTTTGATATTATCAATATTTATCAAAATTGATAATATATTTGCAATGTTTTATCAACTGTGTTCTGATAAAAATTATAATAAATTAATACAGGAGAATTTTTAATCTTATGGTCATAAGTATAAAACTAATTTATAATTTTGTTGCAGAAAGTTATAATAGGGTTATAAATAAAAAATTTTCAAAACTAACATATTCATATTGATATAAAATCTTCTGGGGAAGCCTTATTTTAAAATATCAATACTTATAAAAGTCTAAAAATTATACCTCTTGCAAGTATTTTAACTTGTATAAAATTTTAGATATTAATATAAATGATTAAGGGATTATAGAGTTACTCAAATCCTTTTAGAGGATATGTAAGCAAAATATTGAAGACCGCTGGGATTAAGTTCCAAACTCTCTCTCCAAGGAAACCACCATGGTACTGTTAGAGAAAAAATATTCAGTGACAATTCTTAAGGATGGTGAGACAGAGTTTATTCAGGACTATCCAGTAGGATGGAATGGAATTTTAAAGGGAAGGAGAAAGACTGGGCTCAACTCCAAATATAACATGGGCAAGTGGGAATTTATAACCAAGGAGCAGGATGGAAGTCAGTGAATAGAAAATCTCTAAGAGGAAACATCAGGAGTAAGGGGGATTCTGGCCGAACCAACTAACAGGATATTTGCTGAATGAAGACAGGTCAGGGTTATCAGGCATCATATTGGGGATGGTGGAGAATGAGAAACCTCATCAGATATTGAGGATATCACATATCGAGGGTGAGGGTTTCTGGTTAACTGATTTAGCAGGGTTCTTGCTAAAACTGGATTTTACAAGGATGTGCACAAATGGGCCTAGAAAAGGCTCAAGATCCTGACTAAAGTTTGATCAAGCAAAGAATCTTTGTCAGTACCAAGAAGCAACATTTCTGTCAAAAGCTTAGGAGAAAGAGCACTTGTACTTAACTATTAACTCTTTTTTTATTATTTTTTAACATCTTTATTGGAGTATAATTGCTTTACAATGGTGTGTTAGTTTCTGCTTTATAACAAAGTGAATCAGTTATACATATACGTATGTTCCCATATCTCTCCCCTCTTGCGTCTCCCTCCCTCCCACCCTCCCTATCTCGCCCCTCTAGATGGTCACAAACACCGAGCTGATCTCCCTGTGCTAGGCGGCTGTTTCCCACTAACTTATCTATTTTATATTTGGTAGTGTATATATGTCCATGCCACTATCTCACTTCATCCCAGCTTACCCTTCCCCCTCCCTGTGTCCTCAAGTCCATTCTCTACATCTGCATCTTTATTCCTGTGCTGCCCCTAGGTTCTTCAGAACCATTTTTTTTTTAGGTTCCATATATATATGTTAGCATATGGTATTTGTTTTTCTGTGACTTACTTCACTCTATATGACAGCCTCTAGGTGCAGCCACCTCATTACAAGTAACTCAATTTCATTTCTTTTTTTTTTTAACCTCTTTATTGGAGTAAAATTGCTTTACAATTTGTGTTAGTTTCTGCTGTATAACAAAGTGAATCAGCTATACGTACACATGTATGCCCATATACCCTCCCTCTTGCATCTGCCTCCCACCCTCCCTATCCCATCCCTCTAGGTGGTCAAAAAGCACTGAGAGGATTTTCCTGTGCTATGCGGCTGTTTCCCACTAGCTAGCTATTTTACATTTGGTAGTATATATATATATATATATATATAAAAATATATATATATATATCAATGTCACTCTCTCACTTTGTCCCAGCTTACCTTCCCCCTCCCTGTGTCTTCAAGTTGATTCTCTATGTCTGCAACTTTATTTCTCTCTGCCCCTAGGTCCTTCAGAACCTTTATATATATATATATATATATATATATATATATATATACACATATATATATATTCCATATATATGTGTTAGCAGACAGTATTTGTTTTTCTCTTTCTGACTTACTTCAGTCTGCATGACAGATTCGAGGTCCATCCGCCTCACTACAAATAATTCAATTTCGTTTCTTATTATGGCTGAGTAATATTCCATTGTATATATGCGCTACATCTTCTATATCCATTCATCTGTCAATGGACACTTAGGTTGCTTCCATGTCCTGGCTATTGTAAATAGTGCTGCAATGAACATTGTGGTACATGACTCTTCTTGAATTATGGTTTTCTTAGGGTATATGCCCAGTAGTGGGATTGCTGGGTCATATGGTAGGTCTATTTTTAGTTTTTTAAGGAACCTCCATACTGTTCTTTATAGTGGCTGTATCAATTTATATTCCTACCAACAGTGCAAGAGGGTTCCATTTTCTCCACACCCTCTCCAGCATTTATTGTTTGTAGAATTTTTGATGATGGCCATTCTGACCTGTGTGAGGAGATACCTCATTGTAGTTTTGATTTGCATTTCTCTAATGATTACTGATGTTGAGCATCCTTTCATGCGTTTGTTGGCAGTCTGTATATCTTCTCTGGAGAAATGTCTATTTAGATCTTCAGCCCATTTTTTGACTGGGTTTTTTGTCTTTTTGATATTGAGCTGCATGAGCTGTTTGTATATTCTGGAGATTAATCCCTTGTCAGTTGCTTCATTTGCAAATATTTTCTCCCATTCTGAGGTTGTCTTTTCATCTTATTTATGGTTTTCTTTGCTGTGCAAAAGCTTTTAAGTTTCATTAGGTACCATTTGTTTATTTTTGTTTTTATTTCTCTTTCTCTAGGAGGTGGGTCAAAAAGGATCTTTCTGTGATCTATGTCACAGAGTGTTCTGCCTATGTTTTCCTCTAAGAGATTTACAGTGTCTGGTCTTAAATTTAGGGCTTTAACCATTTTGAGTTTATTTTTGTGCATGGTGTTAGGTGTCCTAATTACATTCTTGTATATGTAGCTGTCCAGTTTTCCTAGCACCACTTATTGAAGAGGGTGTCTTTTCTCCATTGTATATTCTTGCCTCCTTTATCAAAGATAAGGTGACCATATGTGCATGGATTTTTCTCTGGGCTTTCTATCCTGTTCCATTGATCTATATTTCTGTTTTTGTGCCAGTAAAATACTCTCTTTGTTATTGTAGCTTTGTAGTATAATCTAAAGTTAGGGACCCCGATTGCTCCAACTCTGTTTTTCTTTCTCAAGATTGCTTTGGCTATTTGGGGTCTTTTGTGTTTCTGTAAAAACTGTACAATTTTTTGTCCTAGTTCTGTGAAAACTGCCATTGGTACTTTGATAGGGATTGCATTGAATCTGTAGGTTGCTTTGGGTAGTATAGTCACTTTCACAATGTTGATTCTCCAATCCCAGAACATGGTATATCTCTCCATCTCTTTGTAGCATCTTTAATTTCTTTCATCAGTTTCTTACAGTTTTCTGCATACATGTCGTTTGTTTCCTTAGGTAGGTTTATTCCTAGGTATTCTATTCTTTTTGTTGCAATGGTAAATGGAAGTGTTTCCTTAATTTCACTTTCAGATTTTTCATCATTAGTGTATAGGAATGCAAGAGATTTCTGTTCATTAATTTTGTATCCTGCTACTTTACCAAATTCACTGATTAGCTCTAGTAGTTTTCTGGTAGAGTCTTTAGGATTCTCTATGTATAGTATCATGTCATCTGCAAACAGTGACAGTTTTACTTCTTTTCTGATTTGGATTCCTTTTATTTCTTTTTCTTCTCTGATTGCTGTGGCTAAAACTTCCAAAACTATGTTGAATAATAGTGGTGAGAGTGGGCAATCTTTTCTTATTCCTGAGTGGGAAATCTTGACTTGCTCCTGATCTTAGTGGAAAGGTTTTCACTTTTTCACCATTGAGAACCATGTTTGCCATATGTCACCTTTATTACGTTGAGGTAAGTTCCCTCTATTCCTACTTTCTGGGGGGTTTTATCATAAACGTATGTTGAATTTTGTCAAAAGCTTTTTCTGCCTCTATTGAGATTATCATATGTTTTTTTCTCCTTCAGTTTGTTAACGTAGTGTATCACATTGACTGATTTGTGTATATTGAAGAGTCCCTGCATTCCTGGGATAAACCTCACTTGATCATGGTGTATCATACTTTTAATGTGCTATTGGATTCTGTTTGCTAGTGTTTGGTTGAGGATGTTTGCATCTATGTTCATCAGTGATATTGGCCTATAGTTTTCTCTTTTTGAGACATATTTGTCTGGTTTTGGTGTCAGGTTGATGGTGACCTCATAGAATAAGTTTTGGAGTGTTTCTCCCTCTGCTATATTTTGGAAGAGTTTGAGAATGATAGGTGTTTGCTTTTCTCTAAATGTTTGATTGAATTTGCCTGTAAAGCCATCTGCTCTGGGCTTTTGTTTGTTGGAAGATTTTTAATCACAGTTTCAATTTCAGTGCTTGTGATTGGTCTGGTTATTTTTTTATTTCTTCCTTTTTCAGTCTCATAAGGGTGTGCTTTTCTAAGAATTTGTCCATTTCTTCCAGGTATCAATTTTATTGGTACATAATGCTTGTAGTAATCTCTCATGATCCTCTGTATTTCTGCAGTGTCAGTTGTTACTTCTCATTTTTCATTTCTAATTCTGTTGATTTGAGTCTTATCCCTTTTTTTCTTGATGAGTCTGGCTAATGGTTTATCAATTTTGTTTATCTTCTCAAAGAATCAGTTTTTAGTTTTATTGAACTTTGCTATTGTTTCCTTCATTTCCTTTTCATTTATTTCTGATCCGATCTTTATGATTTCTTTCCTTCTGCTATCGTTGGCGGGTTTTTTTTTCTTCTTTCTCTAATTGGTTTAGGTGTAAGGTTAGGTTGTTTATTTGAGATGTTTCTTGTGTTAGGATTGTATTGCTATAAACTTCCCTCTTAGAACTGCTTTTGCTGCATCCCACAGGTTTTGAGTCGTCATGTTATCATTTTCATTTCTTTCTAGGTATTTTTTGATTTCCTCTTTGGTTTCTTCAGTGATCTCTGTTTATTTAGTAGTGTATTGTTTAGTCTCTATGTGTTTGTATTTTTTTACAGATTTTTTCCTGTATTTGATATATTGTCTCATAGTGTGGTGGTTGGAAAAGATACTTGATATGATTTCAATTTTCTTAAATTTAGCAATGCTTGATATGTGTCCCAAGATATGAGGTATCCTGGAGAATGTTCCATGAGCACTTTAGAAGAAAATGTATTCTGTTGTTTCTGGTTGGTATGTCCTATAATTATCTTTTAAGTCCATCTTGTTTATTGTGTCATTTAAACTTGTGTTTCCTTAATTTTCATTTTGGATGATCTGTCCATTGATGAAAGTGGGGTGTTAACGTCCCCTACTATGATTGTGTTACTCTCAATTTCCCCTTTAATGGCTGTTAGCATATGACTTATGTACTGAGGTACTCCTATGTTGGGTGCATAAATATTTACAATTGTTATATCTTCTTCTTGGATTGATCCCTTGATCATTATGTAGTGTCCTTCTTTGTCTCCTGTAATAGGCTTTATTTTAAAGTGATTTTGTCTGATATGAGAATTGTACTCCAGCTTTCTTTTGATTTCCATTTGCATGGAATATCTTTTTCTGTCCCATCATTTTCAGTCTGTATGTGTCCCTAGGTCTGAAGTCGGTCCCTTGTAGACAGCATATATATGGGTCTTGTTTTTGTATCCACTCAGGCAGTCTATGTCTTTTGGTTGGAGCATTTAATCCATTTACATTTAAGGTAATTATCGATTTGTATGTTCCTATTACCATTTTCTTAATTGTTTTGGGTTTGTTATTGTAGGTCTTTTCCTTCTCTTGTGATTCTTCTTAGAGAAGTTCCTTTAACAGTTGTTGTAAAGCTGGTTTCATGGTGCTGAATTCTCTTAGCTTTTGCTTTTCTGTAAAGGTTTTAATTTCTCCATCAAACCTGAATGAGATCCTTGCTGCATAGAGTAATCATGGTTGTAGGTTTTTCCCTTTCATCACTTTAAATGTGTCCTGCCACATCCTCTGGCTTGCAGAGTTTCTGCTGAAAGATCAGCTTTTAACCTTATGGTGTTTCCCTTGTATGTTATTTGTTGCTTTTCCCTTGCTGCTTTTAATATATTTTCCTTGTATTTATTTTTTGATAGTTTGATTAATTTGTGTCTTGGCATGTTTGTCCTTGGATTTATCCTGTATGGGACGCTCTGTGCTTCCTGGACTTGATTAACTATTTCCTTTCCCATACTATGGAAGTTTTCAACTATTATCTCTTCAAATATTTTCAATGTCCCTCTCTTTTACTCTTCTTTTTCTGTGACCCCTATAATTCGAATGTTGGTGCATTTAATGTTGTCCCAGAGGTCTCTGAGGCTGTCCTCAATTCTTTTCATTCTTTTTTCTTTATTCTGCTCTGCAGTAGTTTTTTCCACTATTTTATCTTCCAGGTCACTTATCCATTCTTCTGCCTCAGTTATTCTGCTATTTTTTCCTTCAAGAAAATTTTAAATTTCATTTATTGTGTTGTTCATCATTGTTTGTTTGCTCTTTAGTTCTTCTAGGTCCTTTTAAAATGTTTCTTGTATTTTCTCCATTCTGTTTCCAACATTTTGCATCATCTTTACTATCATTACTCTGAATTCTTTTTCAGGTAGACTGCCTATTTCCTCTTAATTTGTTCGGTCTGATGGTCTTTTCCTTGCTCCTTCATCTGCTGTGTATTTCTTGTCTTCTCATTTTGCTTAACTTACTGTGTTTGGGGTTTTCTTTTCACAGGCTGCATGTTCGTAGTTCCCGTTGCTTTTGGTGTCTGCTCCCAGTGGGTAAAGTTGATTGTGTAGGCTTCCTGGTGGAGGGGACTTGTGCCTCTGTTCTGGTGAATGATGCTGGATCTTGTCTTTCTGGTAGGCAGGACCGTGTCCAGTGGTGTGTTTTTGAGTGTCTGTGACCTTATTATGATTTTAGGCAGCCTCTCAGCTAATGTGTGGGGTTGTGTTCCTGTCTTGCTAGTTGTTTGGCTTGGGTTGTACAGCCCTGTAACTTGCTGGTCGTTTAGTAGAGTTGGGTCTTAGCATTGAGATGGAGATCTCTGGGAGAGCTCTTGCTGATTGATTTTACATGGGGCTAGGAGGTCCCTGATGGGCCAGTCCTGAACTCGGCTCTCCCACCTCAGAGGCACTGGCCTGACACCCGGCTGGAGCACCAAGTCCCTGTCAGCCACAAAGCTCAGAAGAGGAGGGAGAAAAAAATAGAAAGAGAGCAAAAAATAATACAATAAAATAAACTTATTAAAATAAAAATATATATTATTAAAGTAAAAAAATAAAACAGTAATTTAAAAAAAAAACAGCAACCAAACAAATAAACAAATCCACCAATGATAACAAGTGCTAAAAATTATACTAAAAAAAACCGGAACAGACAGAACACTAGGACAAATGGTAAAAGTAAACGTATACAGACAAAATCACACAAAGAAGCATACACCTACACACTCACAAAAAGAGAAAAAGAAAAAAAAATGTATATTAAAAAAAGGAAGAGAGCAACCAAATCAATAAACAAATCTACCATGGTTAATAACTCTAAATACTAAATTAAGATAAACGTAAAACCAGAAACAAATAAGACACAGAAAGCAAACCCCAAGTCTAGTTGCTCCCGATGTCCACCATCTCTATTTTGGGATGATTCATTGTCTATTCAAGTATTCCACAGATGCAGGGTACATCAAGTTTTTTGTGGAGATTTAATCCACTGCTTCTGAGTCTGCACAAAGAACTTTCCCTTTCTCTTCTTTGTTCGCACAGCTCCTGGGATCCAGCTTTGGATTTGGCCCTGCCTGGGCATGTAGGTCGCCCTCTGGCGTCTGTGCTTCACCCAGACAGGAGGGGGTTAAAGGAGCAGCTGATTATGGGGCTCTGGCTCACTCAGGCCTGTGAGGAGGGAGGGGTATGGAATGCGGGGCGCGCCTGCAGCGGCAGAGGCCAGTGTGAGGTTGCAACAACCTGAGGTGCGCCGTGTGTTCCCCCCGGGGAAGTTGTCCCTGGATCATGGTACCTTGGCAGTGTTGGGCTGCACAGGCTCCCGGGAGGGGAGGTGTGGATAATGACCTGTGCTTGCACACAAAATTTGTGGTGGCTGCAGCAGCAGCCTTAGCGTTTCATGCCCGTCTCTGGTGTCCACACTGATAGCTGCGGCTCACGCCCTTTTCTGGAGCTCATTTAGGCAGTGCTCTGAATCTCTTCTCCTCCCGCACCCCTAAGCAATGGTCTCTTGACTCTTAGGCAGTTTCCAGACTTTTTCCCAGACTCCCTCCCAGCTAGCTGTGGCGCACTAGCCCTCTTCAGGCTGTGTTCATGCAGCCAACCCCAGTCCTCTCCCTGGGGTCTGACCTCTGAAGCCCGAGCCTCAGCTCTCAGCCCCCATCCATCCCGGTGGGTGAGCAGACAAGCCTCTCTGTCTGGTGAATGCTGGTCTGCACCGATCCTCTGTGCAGGAATCTCTCTACTTTGCCCTCTGCACCCCTGTTGCTGCCCTCTCCTCCATGGCTCGAAGATTTCCCCCTGCCCACCCCTCTCTCCACCAGTGAAAGGGCTTCCTAGTGTGTGGAAATTTTCCTCCCTCACAGCTCCCTCCCAGAGGTGCAAGTCCCGTTCCTATTCTTTTGTCTCTGTTTTTCCTATTTTTCTTTTGCCCTACCCAGGTATGTTGGGAGTTTCTTGCCTTTTGGGAAGTCTGATGTCTTCTGCCAGTGTTCAGTAAGTGTTCTGTAGGAGTAGTTCCACATGTAGATGTATTTCTGATGTACTTGTGGGGAGGAAGGTGATCTCCACGTCTTACTCCTCCACCATCTCCATGTTTTACTCCTCCATGTCTTACTCCTCCACTCCTCTTGCCATGTTTTTATATTACCAGGGATTGTTGTATCTTTATCCATTGTCCTAAGGAATCTAGTTTCCTAAGAAAATATTTGACTTTCCTTCATCTCCATTTCAGGAGGTCCAGTTCAGTAAGTCTGGAAAAGGACCTGAGGATCTGTACTTTCATGCACACAGAGACTTGGCTGTAAGGTAGATATCTATATCCCTACTACAAAAATAAGGAAACAGACTCAAAGATAGAATATGTTATCCCTGATCACATGATGAGATTCCAAAAACAGATTCTCAGACTCTAAGCTCTGTACTGTCTCTTATTCTGTTATAGACCTTGGATTTACCCTAACATCTGTTTGTTAATGCTTTCATTGTGAATGACAATTTCTATAGTTTTGTGCAAGTGTGGTTTTATAGCCTGTTTAGTAGGATACAGTTTTCAGTTCTGGGTAAATTCCCCTTCTCCTTAGTAAATAAATTGTCTGAGGTCTTGATTTCAAAGAAAACTTCTACACAGAAGTTGTACATATTGTGGGAAAATGTGTGTTGAATGGTATGTGTGCATGCATGTGTGTGTGTGTGTGTGTTATCCATGGTTACTTACTAATTGTTGGTGGACAGAAGATAAAAAGGTATGTATACCTTGTGGAAAAATTTATGGGGAAATGGGGGAGAGATTTTTTTAAGTATGATTTTTTAAAAAGAGGGAGCCAGGTACTATGGAAAGAGCACAGAACTGAGGCATACATATCTTGAATTTTAATCCTAGTTCTACTGTGTCCTGGCTGTTTGACCTTGGACACAATACCTGGAAAACAGGAGGCACTGAGTATTTTTGGATGTTTTTATTTTTATTCTTTTAAAGACCTTGTGGAATACTTACAAAATGAGTATACCACGGAGTCATGTATGCATTTGAGTGTACCACAACTTCTCAACTGTATTACAGTAACAGTCACCTACTATTTATATAGTAAATACTCTCTCTAGCTAAATATTTGCCAACCTCATCATCTAATCCAATACCTACAGAGTGACAAGTGAGCTTGTCTAAAATTCATAATGATTATAGCTACCATTTATTGAGTATTGGCTACATTTTTGATTCTGTGTAAATCCTGAAATAAAAGTCTTGCTAAATTCTCTGAAGAAGAAAGGGAGAACAAATTGGCTGATAAAAAGCCATAAAAAAGAAACTACTACACAAATATACAAATTGTAAAAACTTGGAAAATTGGAAAACAAAAAATACCTCAAAGCCTTTCCTATTCCAATCTTAGTCCAAGAGAAAATCAATCAATTAAAAAAAATAGAAATACAAACTATTAAAAGACTATTAATAGTCGTACCAGAATTTATGGGATAAATTGCAAATAAGGGACTAATGAGGTTGATAACAAGATGAAAGCATAAAATGAATGGGAGAATTACATTTATCTGAGCATAAGTTTTGTAATTTGAGACCTCTCCATTATACAGTTTTATTTATTCAACTAGAATTTTAATTTTACCATGAAAAACAAAGTAACTTTTTGTTAGGTGAACTTTGAAATTGTCATATCATTCCACACACTGAATTAACTTAGGCTAGACTAAAGTCTTTAGTCTTTTTCTCTAATTTTTAAAATTGTGATAAAATACTGTAACATAAAATTTATTACCTTAATCATTTCTAAGTTACAGTACATTCATGTTATTGTGCAGCCATCAACATGATCCATCTCCAGAACTCCTTTCATCTTGTGAAACTGAAACTTTATACCCATTAAGCAATAAATCCCATTTCCTCCTCCCACCAGCCCCTGGCAATCACCATTCCATGTTCTATGTCCTTCAATTTGACTACTCTAGGTACCTCATATAAGTGGAATCATATAGTACTTATCTTTTTACCACTGGCTTATTTCATTTAGCATAGAATCCTCAAGATTCCTCCATGTTGTAGCATATATCAGAATTTTCTTCTTTTTTAAGGCTGAAAAATATTGCTTTGTATGTCTATGCCATATTCTGCTTAACTGTTCCATCAGTGGACATTTGGGTGGCTTCTATACTTTAGCTACTATGAATAATACAGTTTTGAACACAGGTGTTCAAACATTTCTTCAAGATTCTGCTTTCAATTCATTCAGATATATTCCCAGAAGTGAAATTGCTGGATTTTATGGTAATTCTATTTTTAATTTTGGGGGGAGCCACCATACTGTTTTCCACAGAAGCTGTACCATTTTACATTCTTACCAACAGTGCCCAAGCGTTTCAGCATCTCCACTTCCTTGCCAACATTCATTTCCTTTTTTAAAAAATTATTTTCTGAAATTTTTACAGTAGCTATCTTAATGGGTATGAGGTGGTATGTCATTGTTTTTTGATTTGCATCTTAATGATTAGTGATGGTGAGCATCATTTCATGAGCTTACTGGCTATTTGTATAACTTCTGTGAAGAAATGCCTGTTCAACTTTTGCCCATTTTTGAATAGTGTACTTGTTATTTTTGTTACTGAGTTTTAAGAGTTCTTTACATAATCTGGATATTAATCCTTATCAGTATATGATTTGCAAATATTTTCTCCCATTCTATGGGTTACCTTTTCATTCTGTTAATTGTGTCCTTTGATGCAAAGAAGTTTAATTTTGATGTAGTCAAATTTATCTATTTTTCTTTTTTTGCCTTTGATTTTCATTTCATATCCAAGAAATCATTGCCAAGTCCAATATCATAAAAACTTTCCCCATTTTTGCCTCTAAGAGTTTTCTATTTTCAGCTCTCATATTTAGGTCTTTGATCCATTTTAAGTTAACTTTTGTATGTGATATAAAGTAAGGGTCCAACTTCATCCTTCTGTTTGTGGGTATCCAGTTTTCCCAGCAATATTGTTCAAAGGACTCTTTTTCCATTGAGTGGTCTTGGCAGTCCTTTCTAAGATCATTTTACCATATTATATGAGGGTTTATTTCTGGGCTTTCTATTCTATTCCATTGGTCTATCTTTATGCCAGTATCACACTGTTTTGATTATTATAGTTTTATAGTAAGTTTTGAAATTATGAAGTATTAGCCTTCCAATTTTATTCTTCTTTTTCAATTTTTTTTTTTTTTGGCTATTCAAAATACCTTGAGGTCTCATTTGAATTTTAATGGTTTTTTTAAATATCATTGGGATTTTGATAGGAATTTCATTGAATCTGTAGCTTACCTTGGGTAGTATTGACATCTTAACAATATGAAGTCTTCCAGTCCATGAACACAAGGTATGTTTCCAATTATCTATGTCTTCTTTAATTTCTTTCAGAAATGTTTTATGGTTTTCAATGAACAAGTCACTCATTTCATTGGTTAATTCTTGATATTTTATATTTTTTGATGTTATTGTAAATGGAATATTTTTAAAAATTCCTTTTCAGATTGTTCATTGTTAGTGCATAGAAATGTAACTTATTTTTGTGTTGATTTTGCCTTCTGCTACTTTGCTGAATTTATTTATTAGTTCAAACAGGTTTTTTTTTTGGTAGAATCTTTAGGGTTTTCTATAACATAAGATTATATAATCTGTGAACAGAGAAAATTTTATTTCTTCCTTTCCAATACTGATGCTTTTTATTTATTTTTCTTGCCTAATTCCTCTGGTTAAAACCTTCAGTTCTATATTTAATAGAAGTTCCAAAAGTGGACATCCTTACCTTGTTCCTGATGTTAGAGGAAAGGTTTTCCATCTTTCACCACTGAGTATGATGTTCACCGTGGGTTTTCATATATTTTACGTTGAGGCAGTTTTCCTCTATTCCTAGTTGTTGAGTGTTTTTGTCATGCAAGTATTTTGAATTTTGTTGTATAATTTTTTGCATCAGTTGAGGTGATCATTTGGTTTTTCTCCTTTCATTTTGTCAATATGATATACTATTTTGACTAATTTTTTTGTATTGAACCATCCTTTTAATCCAGAAATAAATCCCAGTTGATCATATTATATAACCCTATTAATATGCTACTGAATTCTGTTTACTAGTATTGCATTGAGGATTTTTGCATCAATCTTCATAAGGGGATATTGGTCTGCAGTTGTTGTTATTTTTTTTTTCTTGCAGTATCTTTGTCTGGTGTTGGTATTAAAACAATATTAATCATTCTTTCCTCAGTTTTGCAGAGTTTCACTTTGCACATGCACTATTTAATAGAAAATTTTCAGGGTTTTTTATTTGAAGATTTCTGTAGCTCTTTTTCTTCATAGCTCCTTTCTTTCTGGACCGCAGCCTTACTTTTTCACCTTACCCTCCTGAAATCTATTATGTCTTCTCAACTCAGCCAGGCCTTTTGGGGTTTTGTTTGCATTCTCTTTTCCTCTGCCTACAATCAAAAATTTGCCTACCAGAAGCCTAGGTGATTGTAGAACTTGCCTCATTGATTTTATTGTGTCTGTTTCCTAAAATTTAAAACAATGTTATTTCACATATTTTTCTTGTTTTTCATTGTTTATTAATGTTAAGTCCTATCTTTGTTACTTCATCCTAGCTAGAATCAGAACTTCTGTCCAATGTTTGGGTTTCTCTTACCTAGAAAATAACAGGTGAGGAAAGTTGCCACTATCTTGGCAGGGGTAATTTATGCTTATCACCAGGAAGATGTAGAGCTAATGTTACACAAAGGAGGTAGGGAAGAATATATTTGTTTACAGCATCAGTTAATCTCAGCTGGTCTAGATTGACTGAGTGCTTATCTCCAGAGCTATTGACTCTTGGTAAATAATGTAAAATCTATCAACTAAAGATATATGATGTCCTGAAACCAGGGATCTGTCAGTTGTTACAGAGCAAGAAGCAGCAGCCTGTCTTCATTGCTTAGGAATGTTAATTTTATTTAAGATTAGCACCAGATTTTGGTGGGGGCAGGGAGTAGGGGATGTCAGGGTTCAAAGGCTAAGCCTGGTCACATAGCTGGAATAGATTTATGTGAACAATTCAACATGAGACCCCTACCACAGGCAGATTTGGGGCTTCCTAGCACTGGAGGGCTCCACAAAACACAGAGATGGGCTGAGATCTGGAGACGATGCATATCCTGTGTGATGTTACCCCATGGGTAGACCTAGAAGCCTGCTTCTGGGAACCCCAAAGCCCTTTCAATGCACATCCTTCGTCTGTTGTTATTGTATTATTTCCTTTGTAATAAAGCTGGTTTTTGAGTGTAAACTAAATCTTCTGAGTCATTTCAACAAATACTTAAAGTTCTTAGTGAGTCATTTCAACAAATACTTAAAGTTCTTAGTGTATAATTTACATAGGTTGGCACGAAGAGGATCCATTAGGACTTCACTTGCTACTTCATTTCTCAATTTAAAAAACCTTTATTGAAATATTATTTACATACAGTAAAATATGCCCATTTAAATTATAGTTTGATGCTTTTTTTTTTTCTTTGCGGTACACAGGCCTCTCACTGTTGTGGCCTCTCCCATTGCGGAGCACAGGCTCCGGATGCTCAGGCTCAGCGGCCATGGCTCACGGGCCTAGCCGCTCCGCGGCATGTGGGATCTTCCCGGACCAGGGCACGAACCCGTAACTCCTGCATCGGCAGGCGGACTCTCAACCACTGCGCCACCAGGGAAGCCCTGTTTGTAGATTTTTTGATGATGGTCATTCTGACTGATGTGAGGTGATACCTCATTGTGGTATCAGATCCAGTTAATGGTTAGGAAAAATTAATTATCTCTAATCAGCAAGTCTTCTTTATCATGTACCCAGATTTGTGTTAGGTCCCAGGGAGAATAAACAAATAAAGAAAACCTAATACTTTCCCTTGAGAACCGATATTCATATTTAGGAGACATGATTTACGTACCACTTATACTGTGAGGAAGTGGTCTAAGCTGCAGACCCATACTGGAATCCATGTGAGTTATCAGTAAAGTAAGGTGTCAGATGAGGAAGGATGGGATGGGCTAATGGAAGCTTGACAGGTGAGGAAAATTCGCATTTGTAAAGGGATCTATGCAGAGAAGAAATAAAGATAACGTATTTAGAGATAGGTAAAAGAAAGCCTGAGACAACAAATGGAATATAAGATTTTAATGTTTCTAACAAAAGCTGCTTATTAAATGACAGAAATCTTAGTGATGCACATTTAGGTGGTACGCAGCCTTTGGCTAATAAAATAATGCTGCCACCAATCCTTGCACACATGTTTTGAGCATGCCTGTCAGTATATAGGTAGGAAACATTCCAGTGAGTAGAACTGCTGCTCAAAGACTATGTACCATTTTATTATATATTGAAAATATCATTCTGAAATAGTTACTAATCTACATTTCCACCAACAGATGGTATCACTATCTCAGATATTACAGGTATCAGAGTTTTTTATCTTTTCCAAACTTACAGATGAAAAATAAATTTTCATAGTGATTGTATTTTACCCTTTTTATTAACAAGACTGAGTATCTTTCAGAGAAATTTTGTATTTCTTTTCTCTGAACTGCCTGTGTAGGTCTTTACTCCATGTCTCCTTTGCATTGTTGGTTTTTCCCTCATTGCTTTTTTTTTTTTTAAATTATGAAAGAATCACCTTTTATTTTTTTAATTTTTTTTGGCCACACCATGCAGCACATGGTATCTTAGTCCCCTGACCAGGAATTGAACCCACTGCTCCTGCATTTGAAGTGCAGAGTCTTAACCAGTGGACGGCCAGACAAGTCCCTCCCTCATTGCTTTTTAAGAACTCTTAAATTTTTAGGAATTTTTATCTCTTATACCTATTCCACATGTTTCTGACTAGTTTATAATTCAGTCTGTTGACATATTAATTATATTTTGAACATCCAGAGGGTTTTTTTTGACTTTTTATTTTGTAAATTATAAAATTTCCCAAGTCCCCCTTTATTTTTTCCTCCTTTTTATCCTCATTGACTTTTTAAATTTTACTACTTTATTTTCTAGAGCAGTTTTAGATTTACAGAAAAAATGTGCAGAAAGTACATAGAGTTTCCATATAACCAACCCCATTCTCCCTTCCTCACCCAGCCCCTCCAAAGTTTCCCCTACTACTAACATCTTCCATAGTGTGGTATATTTATTACAACTGATGAACCAATATTGATAGATTATTATTGAATAAAGTTTACATTAGGGTTCACGCTTCGTGTTGTAAAGTTCTCTGGGTTTTAACAAATTGTTATATAAATGAGCACAAGTAGCCTCTGTATATTGTCCCTGTGTTACTTACTTCTTTAAATCAGGCTGAGACCCATTAGCTCAAAAGCCTGCCAATGCCAAACTCAAACTTTTACACATCCAATTGTTTTAAATATATCCCTGATAAGCATACTTTTAGCTATGTAATGCCTGTCTGCTTTGTGTGTCCTGTGAAACTGCACCCAACATCTGCTAGCCATAGGTAAGATAAACTCTGTAGCTACAGAGACCCCAAGCCACGGCTGCCCTGCAGAGCCCTCAACTCTGCATTACTAGACACGTAAGCCCTCTCTCCAACCCATCTCTCCCCTGGGAGTTCCCTTGCCCTCCTCCCCTTCTGCATGGTGTTCCCTCTGCCTCCAAATGGTCTCATACTGTGGGGACTGCCACCCGCGAAACCCTGTCAAAGTGCTGCTCAAATAAAGGCTTCTTGTGTGCTACCACCACCTCGTGGTCATATCTTTTTCCTTGATCAGCCCTGAAATCCTCAAATTTACTACATTAATACATGCATAATGCCATGTTTCTACCATTTCTGAATCATACAGAACCACTTTACCACTTTAACAATACCCTATGCTCCACGTATTCCTCCCTCCCTCTTCCTAAACCTCTAGCAACCACTGCTCTCTTCACTGTTTCCATAATTTTGCCTTTTCCAGAATGTCATATAATTGGGATCATATAGTACATAACCTCTTCAGACTGGCCTCTTTACTTAGCAATATGCATTTAACGTTCCTGCATGTCTCTTCATGGCTTGATGGCTCATTTCTTTTTATCACTGTATAATATTCCATTGTCTAAATGAACCACAGGACATATTGGTTGCTTCCAATTCGGGAGCAATTATGAATAAAGATGCTGGGAACGTTTATGTTCAGGTTTTTGTGTGGATGTAGTTTTCAACTCATTTGTGTTATACCTAGAAGCCTGACCGCTAGAACATATAGTAAGCACATATTTAGCTTTGTAAGAAACTGCCGAACTGGTTTCCTACGTGGCTTAGCATTTCGCATTCTCACCAGCAATGAATGAGAGTTTCTTTTGCTCCACATCTTTGTCAGCATTTGATGTTGTCAGTGTTTTGAATTTCAGCCATTCTAATAGGCTTTTGGTAATATCTCATTGTGTTAGTTTGCAATTCCTAATGACACATGATGTTGAGCTCCGTTTCCTGTGTTTGTTTGCCATCCATATATCTTCTGTGGTGGTGTCTGCTCAGATGTTCTATCCATTTTTATATTGGGGTTTTTTTATTGTTAAGTTCTGAGAAACTTTGTATTTAGTAGTCCCCATCCCCAACCGTGGTTTTGCTTTCTGCAGTGTCAGTTACCCAAGATCAACCATTGTCTGAAAAAATTAAATGGAAAATTCCAGAAATAATTCATAATTTTTAAATTGGGAGCCATTCTGAGTAAGTTGATGAACTCTCATGCTGTCCTGCTCTGTCCCACCCAGGATGTGAATCATTCCTTCATCCAGGGTATCCCACTCCTTAGTTACTTAGTAGACATCTTGGTTATCAGAACGACTGTCACAGTATCTCACTGCTTGTGTTCAAGTAACCCTTATTTTACTTAATAATGACCCCAATGCACAAAAGTAGAAATGTTGGCAATTTGGACGTTCCCTTACTGTGGCTAATTTATAAATTAAACTCTGTCATAGGTATGTATGTATAGGAGAAAACATAGTATATATAGGGTTCAGTACTATCTGTGGATTCAGGAATCCACTGGGTTCCTGGAATGTATCCCTTGCAGATAAGGGGGGACTACTGTATTTTGGATACAAACCCTTTATCTGATATATCTTTTGTAAATATTTTTTCTCAGCCTGTAACTTATCTTTCCTTTCTCATAACAAAAGCTTTTGCAGATTAAAAAAAAAAGCTTTTCCAGACCAGACTATTTTTATTTTAATGAATTAAAAATTTAATTTAATGAATTAATGCTTGATCTGTTATACCTTTTATTGACCTTTATAATTCAATTTATTTACTTATTTTTCTGTTGCATAATTCAATATTTCTTCTATTCATGGTTTCCAGCTGGTGTGTTTGCTTAGAAAGAGTTTTCTAGGCCATGTTCCAAGTTATACAGCTGCTTTTTCTATTTATTTTATATTTGCAAATTAATCTATGCAAAATGATTTCTATTATAAGGATTTAGACAGAAATCTAAAATTTTTTTCCAAAAAATACCCAGTTGTCCTTCCATTTATTAAATAATCTATCTTTCTGTACTGATACCAAATTGCATCTTTGTCATAAATTAAATTCCTCTATGTATTTAAAATTATAAACTGTTTCATTGAGCTCTCTTCTCATGAGCCAAATTCAGATTTTTCAAAAATGATAATATTTATACATTTTTCTGTCTTGTAGAACTATTCCATGCTCAGTACCTTTTTTAAAAAAATATTTTTTCTTTAAAAGTCTATAGAAAACAAAACAAACAAAACATGTTTTGTTTTATGAAATAGTTCAAAGATATTTTTATTTGATGACCTCAAATTTCCACACTGAGTTACCCTTGCTTTACAGTTGTTCTTAATAGAAAATGCTCTAATATTTTCCATTATATCTTTGAGAATAATTTTTCATTTTTTTTCTTTGTTTCCTGTAAGATTGTTATAAACCTGAAAATTTATGAAAATATGTATTATGTAACCTTAAAATGTATCAAATTATATATCCAGCTAGATATAAAAATGAGTAGAAAATAATGAAATTATCATTATTATTTTATAATAGATATAAAGGTAACTGTGGTAATTAGCTTGTAATCATTCTATTTTATTTGTTACCTAATGCACTTAAAACACATTCAAAATAATCAGTGTTTTGGATCCATATTAAAGTTTAATTGTTTAAGGGAATAAAAGTAACTTCATTGGCAGTGTTCAAATAGCTCAAATTATTTTCAAATATTATTATACAAACATATCATAAAATGGGGATCAAACAGTATACACCTAAAATAGTATTCCTTTCCACATACAAAATAAGTTTTAATATTTTATATGTCAATTGATTAATCAATCAATTAATTAGTTGACACATTGGTACTAAGACTCTCCTGGCCTCAAGGATGACAAAACCTAAATTTATTTGGTGGTGTTTTTCAAGTGGCGATATAACAGGAGGCATTGGGAGAGACAAGAAGGCCTTAATGTGGGGGAAACAGAGAGTCCTAGAGTTTCAACTATGTCTGCATCCTCCCCTCAATGAGTGAGGTGGGGACAAAAATGTGAAGGTCTGGCATGTGTCCTATTCCCACACCTTATTCTAGTCAGGAACTAAATGTCTACTTTGAGAATTTCTGACTCTCTAAACTGAAAGAACATCTGTGGTAGCCCAGTTGTATCAGAAAGGCAAAACAATAAATGAATTATTTTAACATGGGGACACCCGTAGGAGCAGGCGGTGGTGGTTTAAGACATCTGCTGGTAATACCCAAGAGAGTTGAGAGGTGTTGTGTGGGACATAAAAATTTTATAAGAGCATATAGTGAATAAGAGAAGTAATAAAATTAAACATTTATTTGGTGAGAACTTTCTATACTTGAAGACAGATGATAATTATCCAATTCAAAAAGCACTATCAAGCTTAAGCTAGAAAAAGAAACATAAATTCTTACATAGATTCATTACAACTAAAGTGCAATAAATCTTAAAAGCTGTCTGAGAGAAAGGATGTTTATCAATGAAGGAACAGCTATCAGAGTGGTAGCAGTTTTCTTAACAGCAGCAATGGAAACCGTATATCATATTTCTTAAGGGAAACAGACTGATGAACTACAATTCTGGTAAAGTACAAAATTAAGGCGTCTTCAGGAAAAATAAGAGAATTCACCCTTAAACAAAGGAAGCTTAAAGGAAGCTTAAAATTGATATAGGAACAAAGGAAGCTTAAAATTGATATATTCTCAAAAAATTAATCATGACTGATCAGTAAAAAAGTGTTTTATTAAATGAGGTAATGTTAGTAAATTGGACAGTTTTATGTAAAAACAAAAAAGGATATTTACCAAATTTTGCTCAAGAAAATATAGAAAACCATTTAATGTCAATGTCCAATTGAGTTTGTAAAAGGGAAAAATACTTGTTGAATAACTATCCCAAAACAACTCAGAATCTAGATTTATTGTTGCACTTTTCAAAATTTTACAGTTTTCACGCTTTGTGAGGAACTCAAGAGTATAAATAAAAGTAGGAAGGATTTTAGATGATATCACATTGACTATATAATTCTGATATCACAATCTGACAAATGAATTCTTAAAAAAGATAAATTTCTCTATGGGTGTAAAATTAAAGCTATTAAATAAAATATTATTAAACCAAATTCAAAAACTTGTTTAAAGTAATATTTAACAATTACTACATTACACTAATCTTCAAATTGCTAAACTTCATTGCTAAAAAAATTGATTTAATACCTTATATTAACAATCCTAATTAGAAAAAAAAGGTTCAATTTTTTTTTTTTTTTTTGCAGTACGCGGGCCTCTCCCTGTTGTGGCCTCTCCCGTTGCAGAGCACAGGCTCCGGACGCGCAGGCTCAGCGGCCATGGCTCACGGGCCCAGCCTCTCTGCGGCATGTGGGATCTTCCCAGACCGGGGCATGAATCCGTGTCCCCTGCATCAGCAGGCGGACTCTCAACCACTGCGGCACCAGGGAAGACCCTAAAAGCTTCAATTTATATTAAAGATTTTTTATATATTCAGCCTCCATTATATTTTCTCTTCTTCTTCCCCTTGTTCATTCCGCTTCCATATTCCTTATTCTTATGCATCCTCCTTCTCTCCCTCTCCCTCAGTTGTGTCTTGGCAATTCTTCAGCCTTTGCACATCGACATTGATTTGTGTCAATCTGTCAATTTATGGAAAAAAAAACTATTGGGATATTGGAACTATCCTGAAATTATAATTTATCGGGGGAGAAAGATTTGAAACTTTTAAAGAAATGATTCTTCCCATTTACGAACATGGTATATCATTTTTCATTTACTTAAAATTTGCATGCTTAGAATATTGCCATGCACATTGTAAGTGCTCCTTGTGTTTTAGCAATTATTGCAATCTTAGCGGTATCTGAACTTGTCTTTACTTTCCTCCCTACTCTGTTATTGGATGACGTGTGTCCAAATGTGAGCACTATTCCTCTATCATGCAAATTTTGGACACTTTTACTTTCCTCATTTAAATAATTCTGTATTTTAAAGTATTTCAGTATGAATCTGTAATACTGCATAATTACAAAGAAATAAATTTAAAATGTTTACATGAATAAAGAAATATATTTTTTTCCTTAACACATAAAGGTTTACCATACATCCAAGTCATATTTTCTCCTTCAATGAGTTGTATGGTATGTGGCTTTCTACTCTGGGGGAAAAAATCTAAGAAACTCATTTGGAAGAAATAAATTTATAACTTAGTAAACTTTTATTTTTCTCTGAGTCCATAGATTACAATCCCCCACCAAAAGTGTGAGACAGCATAGTCTAGATGGAGCAGAATTCCCCACAATGAGATCCTACATAATCTGTTAAAGTGAAATATAATCCTTTAAGGGATACAGAGAAAACATCTTTTTTTTAAAAAGCCCTACCCATACAGACGGCCAAAAGACACATGAAAAAATGCTTAACGTCACTAATCATTAGAGAAATGTAAATCAAAATTATAATGGAGTATCACCTCACACAAGTCAGAATGGGCGTCATCAAAAAATCTACAAACAATTAATGCTGGAGAGGGTGTGGAGAAAACGGGACCCTCCTACACTGTTGGTGGGAAGGTAAATTGGTAAAACCATTATGGAGAACAGTATGGAGATTCCTTAAAAAACTAAATATAGAACTACCATATGATCCAGTAGTCCCACTCCTGGGATTATATCCAGAGAAAACCATAATTTGAAAAACTACATGCACCCAAAGGTCATGGCAGCACTATTTATAATAGCCAAGACATGGAAGCAACCTAAATGTCTATCGACAGAAGAGTGGATAAAGAAGATGTGGTACATATATACAATGGAATATTACTCAGCCATAAAAAATAATGAAATAATGCCTTTATCAGCAACTTGGATGGACCTGGAGATTGTCATACTGAGTGAAGTAAGTCAGACAGAAAGACAAATATCCTATGATGTCGCTTATATATGGAATCTAAAAAAATGGTACAAATGAACTTATTTACAAAACAGAAATAGAGTCACAGATGTAGAAAACAAACTTATGGTTACTGGGGGAAAGAGGGGTTAGGGATACATTGGGAGATTGGGATTGACATATACACACTGCTATATATAAAATAGATAACTAATAAGGACCTACTGTATAGCACAGGGAATTCTACTCAATACTCTATAATGACCTATACGAGAAAAGAATCTAAAAAAGAGTGGATACAATTATATGTATAACTGATTCACTTTGCTGTACACCTGAAACTAATACAAAATCATAAATCAGCTATACTCCAATAAAATTTTAAAAAATAAAAATAAAAAAGCTCTACCCAGAAATAAATTTTTGAGTTTTAAAGGGATGAAAAGAGAAATATATCAGATGTCAGGGTCAGTGTGGATTTTTTCAGTCGAAATAAAAATGGTTGGTGGTTGGCCTGAGGTTAAGAGAAAAGGCAAGAGTAATGATCACACATATTTTTTAGAGAAGACTTTATTTGCCTGTGCAAATCAATCAGTCTACATTATTTGATTAGGCACTTAGTGAGTGCAGAGATCTTTATTAAGGACTGAGCCTGATGGAATATCCCTTTTTTAATTGGTCTCTTCTTTATTTTCTTGAAATTTCTATCTTAATCCTATTTAAAGAGAATCAAATAAAAGGGAAATTTTGGGAGTCTCTGGAAAGATACTAAAAAGGTAAGGCAGTCCTATAGGTAGTATTTGGAAGGAATGTTAAGAACCCATTGATACCTAGAAAGCTAGGAACTCATCATGTACATATATGAATCCAATACACAGTGACTCCTGGTTCATACTCTCACCTTTTGGTTACTGTCTTCCTTCACAGAGCAGTTCACAGTGAATGGCATTCAGGGGCCAATCTTGGCTCCATTAGGTGGAAAAGCTGAGTTCAGTAGCCAGCTGTCCCCACCACAGAGTGCAGAACACATGGAAATACGCTGGTTCTAGAACCACTCCACAAAACCTGTTCACCTGTACTGAAATGGTAAAGACTTGTATGGAGAAACCATCTCCAAGTATGTGGAGTGGACAGAGCTCCTGAAAAAAGTCACTGGAGAGGGTAAGGTGACCCTCAGGTTCCTTAATGTGAATGCTGCTGCTGATGGGTGGTACCACTGTTTCTTCAAAGATGGTGATTTCTGTGATGAGGCCATCAGAGAAGTGAAGGTCACAGGTAAGGATGGATCCCTCTGAGGCTTCTATGCATCCACAATTCTCAATCCATCTGAGGCTGAGTATTAGGAATATTCTTAGTGTTCCTGACCATTGCATATTACAGGGTTTGCTTAGCAAGTTCAAATTCATGCATTTAGTCTTTAAATGGGGAAGAGTGTTGGATTAAGAATGCAAATTGTGTCTGCGCACATATTACCTTTATCGGCAAGAACTGTCTGTTTTCCCAGGTCCATGTGCACTGTTAGATCTTTAAAGTATCAACAGAATCCTTTCAGGATTTGGTACTATATTTTTCAATTATTTTTGACAACACTTTAGTAAAACTTGACTCTATAAACCACCTAAATCTTTACAACTGTCTCCTTAATGATCATTCTTGTTCCCATTTCTCCCTGACTCAATTTGCTGACTACGTAGTTCTTAAATATAGTTCAGAAAGCCTTCATCTGTAATCTTCTGTGTCCTCCAATATCACCTCAGTCATGGTTTTCTGAATAACAAAGAAATGGTGGCAAGATGGAAGACTTGAAGTAAACTGAAAGGCTTCCAAATGTGAGGGCACAAGGGTAGGGACCTAGGCCCATTCACATTTAACATTTTCATTAGTTATTGTGACGTTCATCTGTATTACCTAGAGCTAAGCTATTCAATATGATAGCCACTAGCCACATGTGGCTACTTACATTTATATTTAAATTAAATAAAATTAAAATTAGGCAAAATTTAAAGTAAAAAATTAAATAAATTGAAAATTTAGTTCTTTACTCTCACTGACCACATCTTGATCTTAGCCAAAAAGCCAATAAGGGATCACTGACCACATCTTAGGTGCTAAAGTCTCACATTGCAAAAAGCTACTGAATGGACAGCACAGATATGGAATATTTCCATCACTGCAGAAACTTTTATCAGACAGAGCTGCTCTAGAGGAACTCTTTAAATCTCTACTCATTCTTTCTTTGCCCACGCATTAGGCAATTCTTAACATCCCCAGCAATGTCCTAAAAATTTTCAAAAACTTGTTTATTTTCTCTAAACTGATATCTACTGCTTTATTTTGATAATAGTAGTGTGTTACCTGTTTTATTCAAAGAGCACATAAATTAAAGTTTCAATTAAAGTCGCAAACTTGCCTTTATGCTATTTACTGCTTATTAATAAATTATGGTAGCTCATATGTGACTAACGATGAAGATACAAGAAAAAATGTTACACTATAAATTCTATGAGGGCTGAGATCTTGATTGTTTTTGTTCATCATTACGTCCATGGACCTAGCCCAGTCTCCTAGATTTAGTAAATAATCAATAAATATTTTTGACTAAGTGAATAAATGAAACAAAAAGGCATTTCCTCTCCTGACTTTTTAGGACCAGGTTGTTAATTTGGATATCATACCCCTTCAGTCTGGCTTAGCCTTTTTCCCTTTTAATTAGCTTGTAGAAGCAATCAGAGCCCCACAGCGCTTGACTATCAGTGTATCTAAGGGCATAAGGTTTAAAGTAGAAGAAGGGGGCTTTTCTTTCTCTCTTATGTTTCCCCATCCCTTCACCTAAATATTGTTTTCCCCTTTCTTTCCAACCAGCTACAAGCCTGGAAACGCAGATTCTTGTGCATCCTCCTAATACCAAAGGTCTTTTAGTGGAGTGTAATTCAAGAGGTTGGTTCCCGCAACCTCAAATGGAATGGAGAGACAGCAGAGGAGAGATCATTCTACCTTCATCAAAATTTCACTCACAGCATACTGACAAATCGTTCAATCTGAAGATGATCCTTCTTCTAAGATGGAGCTCCTATGGGAATGTCACTTGCTACCTTCGAAACCTGTAACTGGTCAAGAGGAAGGAACAAGCATTGTCCTATCAGGTGAGATCTGTGTGTTTGTTCTTCAAATGATGGCCATTGTCATCAAATTTATAAACTAAAGAGAAAAATTAATACACTTTCTTCACTTGGTTTTCAGGATATTATGTTCTCTTGGCTTTGTTCACCATCTTGCTTGTCTTCTTTCTTATTCTCTTCTGCTACTTCATCTTTTTCGCTCCGCCTTCTTGATATATGAGTTTCCCAGGGCATAGTCTTTGTCTTTTTTTCTCTATTGTGACTTAATTCTATCTCAAGGCTTTACATAAAACCAATATGATAAGAATTCCTCGAATGATATCTTCTACCCAGACCTCTCTCCCAAACTCTAGTCTCATCTCTAAACTCAACATCTCAGTGTGGAAGTCTAGTAAATATCCTCAATCACACAGATCAAAAACTAAACTCTTAATCAGCTGTCAACTTGTGTGATTTACTGCCTTCCCAGTCACACTTCTTATTTTTATTTTCTCAGAAAAAAATCCTTGAAGTCATCCTTGACTCCCATCTTTCTCTTACAGTCTACATCACACGTGTCGAGAGATAATACTAGCTTTACCTTTAAAATATACCCAGAGTCTCACCACTTCTTACCACCTTTGCTGCCCTCCAAGTTTGAGACACCATCACCCATGGTCTGAACATTGGCAATAGCAACTGAAAAGTTCTCCCTACTACTTCTCTTGTCCACTATGGTATATTCTCAACACATGGATATAAGGATCCATTTAAAACATGAGATATATGTCTCCCTCTGTTTAAGACCCTGCAATTGTTCCCTGTTTTATTCAAAGTAAAATGCCCCACCAATGTCCTGCACTATCTCTGCCCCTGTTACCTATCTGACCTCATCCCCTAATGTTCTCTGTGTCTCCTCTAGTCTAGTCACACAGAACTCCTTGATGTTCCCCAACCGTGACAGAACTGCTCCTGCCTGGGGTCTTTGCTCCGGTTGTTCCCTCTTCCCAGAATGCTATAATTCCAATAAATTACCTATCTCCTTCAAATCTATACTCAAGTCTCACCTTGTAAGTAAGGACCACTTTGACAAACCAACTTGGAAAAATGCAACCTTTACCACCCCCTCCACCTGGCATTTTCTATCACCTTACCCTCTTTTAATTTTTCTTTTTTATATAGTAGTATCACCTTTTTTTTTTTTTTTTTTTGCGGTACGCGGGCCTCTCACTGTTGTGGCCTCTCCCGTTGCAGAGAACAGGCTCCGGACGAGTAGGCTCAGCGGCCATGGCTCACGGGCCCAGCCGCTCCGCGGCACGTGGGATCTTCCCGGACCGGGGCACGAACCCATGTCTCCTGCATCGGCAGGCGGACTCTCAACCACTGCGCCACCAGGGAAGCCCGTAGTATCACCTTTTAACCTGCTATGTAACTTATTTATTATGTTTATTGTCACTTGTGTATCTCCCTTTCTAAAACATGAAGATAGAGATCTTTGTTGTTATATACCCCAGTTTCTTCAAATATTGTAGGTAAGCAATAATAGGCACATAGTAGGTAAGCAATAAATAATCAATACTTGAATGACTGAAATAAAATAAAATGAGTGCCTTGGAAACTGCTGAGTAAATGTACATGTATTAGTATTTGTATATGTCTGTGAAATTCATGTTGGACAGATGCTGAGAGGGGTATCCCAATTCAAGATTATTATAATAGGAATAAGTTCCCAACAGGTTTAGCAGTTTACTACTTTTAGAACATTTTTGTGTTTATTTCTCTGGGCAGAAAGACATCAGATTCCCAAACAAAATGATAGGTGTCTATGCCCAGTATGTGCAAATCAGCAAACCAAAGCAGGTGCTTGTTCGCACGAATAGGAAAGGAGGAAAGCTTATGTAAACGTATGTCTCAATGTATTCAAGAAGAATAATGCCAGACCCAGTGAATACATTGGAGAATTCAGAACTGCACATATATTGGTTGCTTAGACAAAAGGACTGAAGGACTGAGTTGGTCTGAGGCTTAGTAGGAAGAACCCAGCTCTGCCTTAGGGAGAACATGAGACAGAATGGATGGGAAGAATTGGGGTGAGAAGCCTTCATTCACCTTTGCTCCAGTCTCAAACTAATCACACTGGGCTCAGTCCCACTCTGGACCCTTTGTCACTTTTCACTCACCCAATTATAACTACCTCCACAAACTGGCTCAGGTCTAATATCCCACTGTCATGAGGTCTTGAATGCTTTAGATGAATCTATTTCCGATAAACTGTATTTATCGGAAACATTGTATTCTGATACAATGTATACATTGTATTCCATGGAATACAATTTGGATACAGATTCTGGTCATAATTCTGGTTCTGCTGCTGACATTTATCATGGTGCCCAGTGTCGATTTATATTACAGATTACAAGGTAAGTGGGTTTGAAGGGCAGGAGATATAAAGTGGGGGTGGGAGAGCTAAAGCTGCCTGACCCTTGATTCCCAAGCCCATCTACCTCAGGAAGTTCTAAACTCTTGGGACAAATGTTAGACATACGCCCTTCATCATTCCTTGGTCCTAGATATTCTTTAGCCACGGAGCTTCTGACAATGCTGTTTATCTGAAGGCCTGGGCTTTCTTGTACCTCAGTCAAATTGAAATCCTTTTTTTTCCCGTATGGTGATAGCTTTCCCAACAAACTGGGAGATCTTTTTAACATTTAGCATTTAACATGTAACACAGTTTACACATATTTCTTACTTGACTCCTTAAATGGTCCAGTGACCCTGTCAGGGGCAGGAAATAAAGTGCTAATTATACAGGGCAGAAACAGCGGAGCAGAGGTCACTTAACAGTCCACGGCATCAGGAAAATAGAACATGCAGGGAGAGTTACACCAGGTGGCCTACCCTTCCTAGGGAGAAAGTTTTCATCCATCTCAACTATGTTGTATTGGGGGAAATCGACTTGGAGGATTTGGGGGAAAATTTTAAGACACAATAAAATAGCTGTTTGATTTGAGGGTGTGCTCACTTTTAAAAGCTTCAAATGCACAGATCCTTTCTGGTATAGCTCTATCTTTCAAGACTACATTCTTCTGAGGTCTCTTTCTGCCTGAAAACCTGGACTTCCACAAAGACTCTCTCTTTGGTAGGTCAATGTTCTGCATGTTCTCCAGGAGCACAGCTGACAGGAGCCACAGTTCACAGTCTCTTGTATGTTCCAGAGCAGGTACCAAATACTGTCTGCTTATTACCTGACACACAGGTGAGCAAGACCCCTCCCGGGTCCCTTGGTGTATGGTGCTGTGTCCCACAAATCCTATAGAGGTACTTCTGTTTATGCATGGATGCCACATTTTTGTTGCTGATGGGGAGATAAAAATGAGGGCTATCTTATGCCACCATGGTGCTCATGAGTCTTTGTATCCCATATTTTAAACACTAAGTTAGTCTGTGTATAGTACTCCCCAGCAGAGGACTGGGCACGACCTGTGGTAGTAAGCACCCCCGTCATAGACTATTTTCATGGAAAGACTATATAGCCAAGGGACACCACGACGTGTGCTAAATAAGATTTTAAACAAAATGCTGTCTAACCAGCCTTCCATTGATGAAATTCTTACTTTCAGAGCTCTTATGATCTCTTAGGCAGTTCAGACGTCTCCAGACCTATCCTACTCCAGCCTATTTTGAACCCAGACAATACAAGGACTAGTGCATAACTTTGTCTCATCCTCCAAATGAGACACGTTGATTGATGGACTAGATAGAGAAAAAGAAAGATAAGTTGCTTTTCTCTGGGTCTGTTTAGGCTCAGCCCCAAACTGGTCCCATCCTAGAAAGAGCTCTGCTTACTGTCCCAGTGACACACAGCTTTAGACCTAAGCCTTTAGATCCTTGGGATCCTCTAGTCCTAAGCCTTAGCCATATTTTTTTCCCTTGGTCCTATTCTAAATAAATACAAAGGGATGGCATTAAAATATAACTCTTGCTTTCTTGGTGCATTTCCCCCAGTGCAAAGTGTCTCCACACCAATAACTGATGTTTATCTCTTTTTTCCTTCAGATTGCTCCTGCAATGTGATACCTCCTTGGTCAGTGGGCATACCGGTAGTCTTGACTTCAATATGTGTGAGTGTCTTCCTCATTATCTATTTGCATCACAAAAAAAGAGGCATGTGGGACCAGAAAGATGAGAACTTCATGAAAGTATCTCCTTTCCCAAGTGATTAGTAGCTGGCAAAACATTTAGCTGAAGAAGAGTAACAGGTTATTTATCAGAAAGCCTGGGCTTCTTGTACCTCAAATATTTGTTTGAATTACATGAACAATAAACTTTTGGATCTCATGTCATTGAGTTTGGATTCCAGCCTCCAAATTTATGGGCTTAATGATACAAATTGATGATGCTTCTCCTCCATAGCAAAAGAACATATTTCTTTCAGTGTAATAGCTATATTTTTGCCAAAAATCCAGCCCTCATTTCACTTAATAAAATATGCCAATTCTTCCTGTACTTTAATCTTAGAGGAGATAATAATTCAGTATATCTTAAACTTTTGGGGTCATAGACTATTTTAGAGACTGATGCAAAGTAAAAAAGTCCTCTTCTCAAAATAATTCATACGTCCACAGATATTTCGCTTAAGTTTATGGTCTGTATGGACAACTGAAACTGATCCTTGTCCTCTTTGACTCTCTCTTTTTTTTTTTTTTTTTAGAGGTACGCGGGCCTCTCCCTGTTGTGGTCTCTCCTGTTGTGGAGCACAGGCTCCGGAAGCGCAGGCTCAGCGGCCATGGCTCATGGGCCCAGCCGCTCCGCGGCATGTGGGATCTTCCCGGGCTGGGTCACGATCCCGTGTCCCCTGCATCGGCAGGCGGACTCTCTGACTCTCTTTAAGGGTGAAATTGAAAAGGCAATTGTGAAAGTTTGAGGATAGCTGAACCCAACATATTTTAAAATGTGTCATCAGCTCTATCTTTGAGGTCCCCATGGAAATTATGTATACATGTCAATGATCAGCAAGGTAAGGTAATTTTTTTATTATAGCTGGAGCTGTAGCTATAGCCAAAAATCACAATGCAGAAGCCACAAAGTAGCGCTGAACAATTCAGAGGATTTTATTTATTAATTTTCTCCTATGAAATAAAGACAAAATACCCTAAACCAGACCAGACTGAAAGTGCTTTTGTATTTTACTCTAAGAAAGTCCCTACCTGAGTCTTGCTTATTAACCATGTTAGCAGACTAAATGCCGTATCCATCAGTGCTGGAGGAAAGGAGCAAGATGCTATGATAATAGCTAGTATATATTAAATATTTATTATGTGCAGTATGCATTTTATAAGATTAATATATTTAATTTTCAGTGAATTAGATTTTATCTGTGATAAAATCTGGTACACAAAGAAGTTGAATAGCTATTCACACTGTTAAATGATGGTGGTGCCAGGACCCCAACCAGGCACTTAGACTACTTAGCCCTCTGTTTCAACAGCTGTAGTGTACTGTTCCTCAATGAAAAGACTAAAAATAAAGTAAAAAAGAAAGAGATATTTAGTCATAGCAGCCTTGTGAAAGGGAATTTATCATTACAGGGAAATACAGCCTAGGCATTTAGCGATTTATGAGGCTTCCATTGGATATAACTGAAAGCCCCAAGAATAGGCTGCAGGTCACTGTCATTGTTGAAACAGACCCGGAATCCTTAAGAATCTGGGGGGCTTCCCTGGTGGTGCAGTGATTGAGACCCCGTGCCCCGGTCCGGGAAGATCCCACATGCCGTGGAACGGCTGGGCCCGTGAGCCATGGTCGGTGAGCCTGTGTGGTCGGAGCCTGTGCTCCGCAGCGGGAGAGGCCACAGCAGTGAGAGGCCCGCGTACCAAAAAAAAAAAAAAGAATGAATCTGCGAATTAAAATTTTATTTTTGCTTGCTCTACCTTGAGGACCTAAAGTTGAGTCATTGATCACAGAAGCCTCCACCCACACTGCTCACAACTCCTGGTAATTACGCAGGTAACACACATCCACTAACCTCTTTTATAATTGCTACTGAACTTTCTTCTCTTTACCTAAAATGGACTTTCCCCTGAAGGTACTGCTTCCTCTACAACTATCTCATTTAGCAACCGTCTTCCCTATTTAGGCAGCTTGCTGTTTGCTGTGCCTTTCTGGACTGATTTTCCTTCTTGAGGCTTATCAATTCAGAAATCTCTTATCAATTCATTTAACAAATATGAATTGCCAGGAAATTCCGCAAGCATTGTACATTTTAATTCTGCAAGAGATGCAGAAGACACTCAATCTGCAAGAGATGTATACCGTTTATTTCCAAGAACCAGTGCCAGGCTAGAGTCAGACTTCTTGGCAATACTATTACCTGTGTGAACTTGGGAAAGTTATTTTAAGTCTCTGAACTGCAGTTTCCTCATCTTTAAAATATTGATGATGATGCCTACTTCATAAAGTTATTTTAGGTTAAATTAGTCAATATATCAAAGTCATTTGGCCTGGCTTCGCACATAGTACAAACAACACTAATGTATGATATTATTGTTAATATCATTACTATTAGCATAATCTAGGGATTCTGTCTCAATTCCCTCTCTGGTGTCTTATCTGCCACATGTGTTTGCCATCATCCTTCTCCCCTTTTCTCCTAATCTTATGGCATGTCTTTCTTCACTCGCACCCCACCATCATCTTAACTTTCCTTCTAAGCATGGACAGCTCTAGCCATGCTTAGAAGCTATGCTTCCTAGCCATGTAGGAAGGAAAGAAAATTAAAAACTCAGCTTAGATTTAAACACACACACACACACAATCCTCTGAATAAATACTCTTAGCATCTTTGTACTATCTTCCAAGTTTTTCTTTCAATTTTGTTTTAAATTATTTTCTATCCTTTATGAGAAGAGGTTTGAAGTTCTCCTAAATGTTAATGTGAGAAAAATAGAGGTATGTGACCAAGAGAGAGACTTACAGACTCTCCACTCTCTGATCCTTATGCACACACTCCCAGGGCAATTTTGCTATTTTTAAAAAACTTATGCTATTACCCTTATAAAAGGGATCTCTGATCTAGTTAAGGGCAGAGAATTTATATCAAATTATAGGAGAAAGTAGATATTAATTAGGTGAACGCTTTACCCTCCATTTGTACAGTCTAAGACCGTATGGAATATATCATGTGGGCAACAACCTTGGTGACTTCAGAGTTTTCGCTTCTCCAACACGAATATTGTCAATTATTTCAACTGTTATTTCAAGGACGTGGATTTAAGACTCCTGACTTCGGCTTCCTCATCCTCACCATCTTGGTTGTCTTTCTCTACAAGGTAGTATGAATCAGTGAACAATCATGTCAGTGAAACAAACTAGGGTTGATATAAGAAAGTAATTTTTAATAGACATAGCTGTCCAGTAATGAAACAGATACCCTAACTGTTGGCAATGGTGTTCCCATCACAAGACATATTAATCAATATTATGAGTTAGGCGTGTTTTCCACCTTTATAATCACCCAGAAAACATACTTTACAGAAGACTTCTGCTCCAGATAAGAGGATGACTTTTGAGAATTGTAAGATCTCTTTCATCTCAGAGATTCTGTTCATCTTAGACTATTCTATTTCACCATACTCCTCAAGAGAGTAGAATTCTACAGCTACAGCACCACATAAAGAAGATAAAGGTATAATGTGTCTATCTGTCCTTCAGACTCTGGCCGACCAGAGCAAGTGTCATGATGCTTGGGTGGAAGAATGGGTATCTGCTTCTTTGCAGCCTTCTTCCAGACTTAGGCCAAATGTACTCATCTCCAGGGTCATCCACATAACCCAGCCTACTTCTCCTTCACCCACACATAAGCCCAGAAGTATGGAGTAATAGGAATGTGAAAAGTAAATTTATTGGTCTGTAATTCAGTTCTCCCTTCCCTCTGTGACCCTTTTAATTCTTGCATCTCTTTCCAGTCCCCATTTCAGATCCACATTTCCAGTTGGATGTCATGTAGTTGGAAGATATGACTCTGATCCTGTGTGTTCTGATGGTCTTTATCACCATGGTCATTTCCTTTATTTACTTTATATTCAGAGGTAAATGGAATGGGAAGGGTGGTAACTCAGAAGGCATCTTTCTTCCATCTGGTCTCCAGATACAATCTCAGATTGTAGCCTTCTTGAGGATCCTGGGGTTTCTACAAAAGTGACCTTTCCAGTCTTTGTGCCTTAATAACTGGGGAAAGCAACAAAGACTTGTAGATTTTCTCTTGATCTGTTAATGTGCAAAGCTCTTGGTGGATTTGATGTGATAATAATACACTAGAGATTTTCCTGCCAGAACGTGTACTTTTCTAACGATATCTTTGGCACATGTAATGAAACTACACATGTAATGAAGCTGCCCAAGCCAGGATGATAATATTCTCAGGATAACTCTAAATTCAACTAAATATGATTATGGAGGAAAGAAAAAAGAAGTGAGGGGAGTACCCTGTTTATTAAAAAAAAAAAAACAAGAGAAAAAATAAGGTGATTTTGAGACCAGGTTTTACTCAGGCTAGAGAAGAAAGGTTGCTTAATGAAAAGAACATAGTGTTTGAATCCAGAGAGTTGGGTTTCTATCCTGACTTAACCATGCTGAGTGACCTTGGGTTAATGGCTTATCCCTTCTGATCTACTTTTATTTCCTCCACGATATGCGGAATATAATTATGAGATTGTGAAGATTAGAAATTTTGATGTAAAACGTCTAACATTGTGCCTGATAAACAACAAATATCACATGCACACACATGCATGCATATACCTGCACATACACACACATCAGGGAGGCAATCAGAGGGGGAGAAGACCAGAAGTGGTCAGATTCTACCCCAGTGAAATCTGTCTATCTCTTCCTCTCTGCTTCTATATCTCTTGAAACATCTACCTCTACTGCCTCTCATTGCCTCTACCTGTTCTCTCAAAATCTCACAGAGGTATCAGCTGATATCACTGAAAGAAATGTACACAATATAGTCCCTTCCTAAAAAAGGAAAGGAAGAGAGAAAGAAAGAAGGAAAGAAAGGAAGGAGGGAAGGAAGGAAGGAAACAAGGAAGGAAGGAAGGAAGGAAGGAAGGAAGGGAGGGAGGAAGGGAGGAAGGGAGGAAGGGAGGGAGGGAGGGAGGGAGGAGGGAGGGAGGAAGGGAGGGAGGGAGAAGGGAGGGAAAGGAGGAAGACTTATGCCTTATAAGGGCTTTCTGATTGTAGCTGCCTTGAGGCTCCGGGGTTTCTACAAGTGCAGTATTAGTGCCTCAAACTCCAGTGACAGTCTCATTTCTGACTTCACACTTTGATAGTTCTCTCAAGTAAAATTGGAAGGCCCAAGTGTTTCATCCAGAAACATTCAATACTGAGCTCTTTGTGAAGTTTAGATGTTGTCTTCTATTTTGATCTCAAATGCAGAATTAAAAATTTAATATCATAGTTAATAATAACAATTTAATATTATAGAAACTTGTAGATGTCCACAAAGGCTGGACAGGAACATTTATGAGCCTATGTTCACAGTAAGGCATGTGAACTAATGAAATCCCCTAACTAATTTGAAATCCCCTAACTAATGCCCAATGATGAAAGTCCTGGCTTTGTTGTGCAGATATAATCTTCTTATGAAAATGGAAGGAAATATAGAATTAGTCACACGGGAAGAAAAATTTTAATTCTCGTGTTCCACCAGCAATCTACAATCCTAAAACGTTCCATTAAAAAATGTATGCAAGGTTACAAAAACATGTACTCTTAATTACTAGCAGACTTTTTCCCCCAAATACAATGCAAATCCATGATAAGTTATTATGGACAATACAGAGAAATTATTTTTACTTAAACCAAAAAAAAGACCTATAACCTATAACCACAAAAATGGGTATTTGTTTTTTCATCTTTACATCCACTGACTCTTGGCTTTCTCTGTACTACCTGTTGAGAGCTGCTAGATGTTGACGTGGCCAATTAGGACAACGAGCAAAACAGTAACAGTCAAGCTTTTATCCCCTTATTGTGGGCATATAAGAGGCCAAAAAAGGAAAGCTGTGGTGGCTCCTTACAGTTCCATTTCCCCCACAGAACAGCACTGGGTAAGGGTCAGGTGACATGCAGCACAGGTGGGGAAAATTGTGTCTCACTATAAAGAACACTGAACAAAAGGCTCCTGCCATTTTATGGACGCAGGGGAGAGTGGATGGGGAGGAGAGACAGAGAAGGGCTAGAATGGAAAAATAGTCAGAGCAGAGAAGAAGCTTTTAGTCAAGACACCGTCTCCCAATAAAAGAAGGTCTCAGAAGAGGCAATTAAAAAGCATCTCAGCTGAGGACCCCAATAACGAGGCCTCCAAAAGGAGGTACCTGGGCTGGGAATGCAGGTGTGCATATGAGCATGGCTGCTGGGGGCTGGAGACCTAGTCCTTGACTGCAGCTTCCTCCAGAGAGTGCAAGGAGTTGACTGTGCACCAAGTCTGGTGTGGGGAGGACAGCTTTCCCACATGGGCCCTGCTATGCAAAGCCTTTGTAATTTCCTATAATCGGACATAAGGAATTACACATGGGAATCTGGCCTGGAGTCAGACCCTCATTACCTCTCCAATGTGGAGAAACATTCCACCCTTTGAGATTAAACAAAGGCAAGGACAAGTCCATGATTCCTACAGTACAGATTTATGCTTCTCATGCCTAGTTTCTGCCATTAAGGAAAACAACCCAATCAATATCTTTGCATCCAAAGGCACAGGTTAATGATACAGGGAAGCAGAAAGGAGCCTGTACCCAGTATTCATCCACTCAAAAGTAAGGTTTTAATTTCATTCTTTTACATGTAGCTGTCCAGTTTTCCCAGTACCACTTATTGAAGAGGCTGTCTTTTCTCCATTGTATATTCTTGCCTCCTTTATCAAAGATAAGGTGACCATATGTGCATGGGTTTATCTCTGGGCTTTCTATACTGTTCCATTGATCTATATTTCTGTTTTTGTGTCAGTACCATACTGTCTTGATTACTGTAGATTTGTAGTATAGTCTGAAGTCCAAGAGCCTGATTCTGCCACCTCTGTTTTTCATTCTCAAGATTGCTTTGGCTATTCGGGGTCTTTTGTATTTCCATACAAATTGTGCAATATTTTCTTTTAATTCTGTGAAAAATGCCATTGGTAGTTTGATAGGGATTGCATTGAATTGGTAGATTGCTTTGGGTAGTATAGTCATTTTCACAATGTTGATTCTTCCAATCCAAGAACATGGTATATCTCTCTATCTGTTTGTATCATCTTTAATTTCTTTCATCAGTGTCTTATAGTTTTCTGCATATAGGTCTTTTGTCTCCTTCGGTACGTTTATTCCTAGTTATTTTATTCTTTTGATTGCAATGGTAAATGGGAGTGTTTCCTTAATTTCTCTTTCAGATTTTTCATCATTGGTGTATAGGAATGCAAGAGATCTCTGTGCATTAACACCATACACAAAGATAAACTCAAAATGGATTAAAGACCTAAATGTAAGGCCAGACACTATAAAACTCTTAGAGGAAAACATAGGCAGAACACTCTATGACATAAATCACACCAAGATCCTTTTGACCCACCTCCTAGAGGAAGGGAAGTAAAAACAAAAATAAACAAATGGGACTTAATGAAACTTAAAGGCTTTTGCACAGCAAAGGAAACCATAAACAAGATGAAAAGACAACCCTCAGAATGGGAGAAAATATTTGCAAATGAAGCAACTGACAAGGGATTAATCTCCTGAATATACAAACAGCTCATGCAGCTCAATATCAAAAAGATAAAAAAACCCAATCAAAAAATGGGCAGAAGAACTAAATAGACATATTTCCATAGAAGACATACAGATGGCCAAGAGGCACTTGAAAAGATGCTCGACATCACTAATTATTAGAGAAATACAGATCAAAACTAAAATGAGGTATCACCTCACACAGGTCAGAATGGCCATCATCAAAAAATCTACAAACAATAAATGCTGGAGAGGGTGCGGAGAAAAGGGAACCCTCTTGCACTGTTGGTGGGAATGTAAATTGATACAGCCACTATGGAGAACAGTATGGAGGTTCCTAAAAAAACTAAAAATAGAACTACCATATGACCCAGCAATCCCACTACTGGGCATATACCCTGAGAAAACCATAATTCAAAAAGAGTCATGTACCACAATGTTCATTGCAGCTCTATTTACAATAGCCAGGTCATGGAAGCAACCTAAGTGTCCATCAACAGATGAATGGATAAAGAAGATGTGGCACATATATACAATGGAATATTACTCAGCCATAAAAGAAACAAAATTGAGTTATTTGTAGTGAGGTGGGTGGACCTAGAGACTGTCATACAGAGTGAAGTAAGTCAGAAAAAGAAAAACAAATACTGTATGCTAACACATATATATGGAACCAAAAAAAGAAAAAAAGGTTCTGAAGAACCTAGGGGCAGGACAGGAATAAAGATGCAGACATAGAGAATGGACTTGAGAACACAGGGAGGGGGAAGGGTAAGCTGGGACGAAGTGAGAGAGTGGCATGGACATATATACACTACCAAATGTAAAATATTTAGCTAGTGGGAAGCAGCCGCATGGCACAAGAAGATCAGCTCGGTGCTTTGTGTCCACATAGAGGGGTGAGAGGGAGACGCAAGAGGGAGGAGAGGGCTTCCCTGGTGGCGCAGTGGTTGGGAGTCTGCCTGCTGATGCAGGGGACGCGGGTTCGTGCCCCGGTCCGGGAGGATCCCACGTGCCGCGGAGTGGCTGGGCCCGTGGGCCATGGCCGCTGGGCCTGCGCGTCCGGGGCCTGTGCTCCACAATGGGAGAGGCCACAGCAGTGAGAGGCCCACGTACCGCAAAAAAAGAAGAAGAGGGAGGAGATATGGGGATATATGTATATGTATAGCTGATTCACTTTGTTGTAAAGCAGAAACTAACACACCATTGTAAAGCAATTATACTCCAATAAAGATGTTAAAAAAAAGAGTCAGGTTTATCTGCTGACCCAGTGGGATTAAAAGAAGAGTTAGAATCAAGGAGAAATTTTACTGTCAATCACAGTGGAGGGAGCCAGAATTGTTAAAAATGAACCCTGTTTTCATCCACTTGGTTCCCTAAGGCCATTTCTCAGCACTGCTCCTCTGTATCCTATGGAGACCAACGAAAGAGTTGCGTTAGCCACTCAAAGATTTTGCCAATTATCTTTTCGGTTTTCCCAGATTTCTACTTAAAAAAAATTAAGACAATACATTAATTGATTTGAAAGAGAGATTATACAATGTAGTCAACTGAAAAGACCCAGTTTACTCTACTTGTCACCATTTACACTCTATTAATATGTCTCACATTGCTAATATTATAGAGTTTATAGCAGCAACCTCATGACAGGCCAAAATTGAAAATGGTCAAACTTGACCATAAATTGAAATGCTCTAAATTAGCTATGAGATTTTTAACTTTAAAAAAATCAACCACTTCCCATAATCAAGTCAATTTTGTTTTACAAAGAAAAAATAATTTCTCCAAATTCATTTTCTACAATTTTTCTTAATGTTTTCTCTGGTTCTACCAAATTTGTGTTAGGGTTTTGGTATGAATCTCATTGTTTTTTCAATAACTGCTTTCTCTGCACCCTTTCATTGAATGAGTTTAGCTCTTCTCCTGTGTTGATAAGTTGATTATTCCATTTTGATGTCTCTTATGTTTCACAATTTTTCAAGTTCCAGAAGGGTAAGGGGATGCATAAGAATGTTTAGAAAAATTGTAAAAGCAAATCCACAAATCCACTGCAGTTTCTGATGTGTCTTATGATGTAAGCATCACTATTATTGTGCAATAGCCTTTTCCAAGCAAACAAACACAACATATAGTGATTTACTGTTATCTGAGTTATGAGGGTACAGGAAGAGAGTGAGAAGACAGAGAGAAACAAAGAGAGAGAGAGTGAATATATATTACTGATTATATTTTCACCGGGGTATTCATTTACTTCAGTTGCAAAGAGATACTGTGCAAATTAAATCAGACTCCTTTCTAGAATGCCTTTATTCCTTGTACACTTTCTCCCAGCAGAGGTTTCCCTCTCATTGCTTTAAGCCAGGGAATTCAAGTTAATGACTTCTACATAAAAGTTTTTTCTCATGGCTTTTCCAAAGATGTTTTTGGCATCTCAGAGGAAATCAATTTGTTCTCAAACATGTTTTTATTTCAGCTACTTGCCTTTAGTAAAATTTGAATTTACAATACCTCAAGTACATTTTATTTCCTTGACAGGTTTCCTGCAAAATTAAGGGATTAAACAAGCATCAAATGTTTCATCTGGGACAGTGGATAAAGAGACAACAGAGGAAAAATATGCTAAGATTTCCAAATAAAGTAACTGTGGCTTTACAATTTTATATAAAGCCAAATAATTGTCAGGTGGAGGGCAAGTAAAATATATTTGTACACTCAAGTTTGCATTTTGCTTGTAGCTCTTGTGCAAAGTATGTTAACTTTAAAAAAAGAAAGGATAGAAAGTAATCAGAAGGCAGATAGAAAGTAATCAGAAGACAGCAAATTAGGGGAATGACTGGAATAAAAACAAGTAATCTACAGGGCAAAATGGAAGTAACTCTGAAAATAGAAATAAATCTATACCCATCAGTAATTAAATGTCATATCTATCCATAATTAAACATGTCCATTGAAAGAAAACTATTTTCAAATCTATGATGTTTACAAGAGACTTAACTAATGCTCAATGACAGAAAAGTTGAAAATACAGGGATGCAAAGACCAAAACTATGCAACTTTTACCAAAATATATGTTGAAAGATATATTAATATTCTGTAAAAAATAATTAAAAGGAAATAAGCAGGAATAAAATGGTCATCCACAAAATAAAGATAAGAACCATGAACCAAAACTTTCTAAAAATTAGTGCATAGTACATAAACACTAATAATGCACTCTTAACCTTCCTACACTGTTGGTGGGAATGTAAACTGGTGCAACCACTATGGAGAACAGTATGGAGGCGCCTTTAAAAACTAAAAATAGAGTTATCATATGATCCAGCAATCCCACTCCTGGGCAAATATCCAGAAAAGACAAAAACTCTAGTTTGGAAAGATACATTCACCCCAATGTTCATAGCACCACTATCTACAATAGCTAAGACATGGAAACAACCTAAGTGTCCATCAACAGATGAATGGTTAAAGAAGTTATGGTATATATATCTGCATAAGACTCATCATGTACAAGGGAACCACACCATTCATGGTTGACTTATCAAAATCAGTGGAGGATGTAAGGTAATGAAAGGACATATTCAAAGTGCTGTTAAAATTTCAAAGAATTTGCATATGCTCCTTTAATTCTCCCTGTTTTTATATTGAGAGAGTCGGCCCATTTATTCTCTTTTTTAAAACTTTATCCAGGTATAATGATGCACATTATATCGCACACATTTAAAGTGTACAATATGACGAATTTTGACATATCCATACACCCTTTAAACTATATAATTAATATCCATTAATTCCAAAATTTTCTTCGTACTTCTTGATAATCCATTCTTTACTCTCTCTCCACTACTATCCTCAGGCAAAAATTGATATGTTTTCTGTCAACAGATATTAGTATGTATCTTTTTTTAAAAATACAGTTATTTATTTATTTTTGGCTGTGTTGCTTCTTCATTACTGTGCACAGTCTTTCTCTAGTTGCGGTGAGCGAGAGCTACTCTGTTGCGGTGTGCGGGCTTCTCATTGTTGTGGCTTCTCTTGTTGCAGAGCATGGGCTCTAGGTGTGCAGGCTTCAGTAGTTGTGGCATGTGGGCTCAGTAGTTGTGGCTCGCAGGCTCTAGAGTGCAGGCTCAGTAGCTGTGGCGCATGGGTTTAGTTGCTCTGCGGCATGTGGGATCTTCCCGGACCAGGGCTCTAACCCGTGTCCCCTGCGTTGTCAGGCAGATTCTTAACCATTGCGCCACCAGGGAAGTCCCTAGTATGTATCTTTTAGAATTTCATTTAAATGGAGTCATAAAGGGCATATTCATTTTTATCACACTTTTATCCAGATTAATTATTTTCAGATTTGTCCTGGTTGTTAAATGTACAGCTGAATAGTGTTCTATTGTATGGACATGCAACTCTTTGTTTAATCATTCAACTGTTGATGGACTTTTGGATTGTTTCCATTTTTTTGCTCTGACAAATAGAGCTGCTATGAACATTTGCATGTAAGTTTTTGCATGATTGTATATGTCTTCATTTTCTTTGGTTAAATATTTAGTAGTGGAATGGCTAGGTCATATTATATTCTAAGCTTCACTGTTTACAGAACTGCCAATTATTTTAAAAGTGGTTATACCATTTGAAAGTCGTACCAGCAGTGAATGAGAGTTTCAATTGCTCCACATTCTAGTCAACACTAAGGCCAGTCTTTACATTTTTAGCCATTCTAACATGTGCATAATGGTAACTCACTGTGGTTTTAATTTGTCTTTCCTTAAAAACTGTGATATTAAACATTTTTCATGTTCTTAACCTTCATTTCATTTTAGTTCTAAAGGTAACTACTACATCTAATAGCAGTAACTTTTGGCAGTAACTTTTATTTTCCAAAGTCATTTCTTCTGTTTATAAATCTTTGGTTTTTATTTACTTTCCTGAATATCTCAAATCTGTTACACTACTGTCTTCTAGCCTGAAGTATTACTATTGAAATATCTGATCCTAGTCTGATTTTATTTTCCTTTCATGTTACTTGTTGTTTGGCTAGGTGACCAGAGGGATATTTTTCTTGTACTTTAAATGTCCAGGAATTTTAATAGAACATGTCTTGCTATTGATTGTTTTGAGTCTGAATTCTTCTGCATGTGATGTGCTTAGTTAATATGTAGCATCAAATCTGGGTGTTTTTTTTGTTTTTTTTCCAGAAGGTTTTCTTGAATTATAGCTTTTAGTATTTGTTTTGTTCTTTTGATTTGGCTTTGCATTCCAATGTCTGCTATTATACATATTTTGAATCTTCTTTGCCTGTATTCACTTATTTTTCACATTTTCTCCAATCCGTTGTATATCTTTATTCATGAATATACATTGGCACTTAGTTTTTGTTGGTAATGTTTCCCAGTGGATTTTGTTTTAGCTATCCATTGGGTTGGCCCAAAAGTTTCTCTGTTTATTATTATGTGGGGAAAGAGGAAGATTTATGTTCTAGGTCACATTTTCTGTCTTTCCAGAATTTCCTTTGTGTGTGAATTTTTACATATAATTTTCTTTATACCTATAATTATTTAAAACAGTTTTGAATTTCTAAAAGACTTTAAATTGCTTAAATATTTTTTTTAAATTGACATCCAACTAAATTTCAATGTCATCAGAGAATGTGGCCTGTATGGTAATTATTATTAAAGTTTTTGGACTTCTGTAATTATAATATGTGATTACTGTTTGTTAGTGTTTTATTTATGGTTGGAACGAATGAAATTTTTATCGTTAGATATTGAAACTCTGTACTTCTTTCATCTTATTTTGTATATTATCCAACTATATCAGATTTCTTTTGATTATTACTTAGGGATTATTTTTTCCCTAGATTTTTTTTTTTTTTTTTTTTTTTTTTTTTGCGGTACGTGGGCCTCTCACTGTTGTGGCCTCTCCCGTTGCGGAGCACAGGCTCCGGACGCGCAGGCCCAGCGGCCATGGCTCACGGGCCCAGCCGCTCCACAGCATGTGGGATCTTCCCAGACCGGGGCACGAACCCGTGTCCCCTGCATTGGCAGGCGGACTCTCAACCATCTCAACTTTTTATAATTAAACCTTCTGTAGTCTTAAGTTTTAATTAGATTTAATTTAAATAGCATACTGCTGGATTTTTTTAACTCATTTTTTAAGTTTTACTAGAGTTCCTAGTCCATTTAAACTTATTGTGATTATAAAGATAGTTAGTTAAATTTACTTCCACTATCTTATTTTGTGTTTACTATTTGCCTCATCTTTTCTATGCTTTGTTATTTATTTTCCTTAATGTTCTGTTTGGGATAGATTGGATTTTTCTCAGTATATATTTTTCTTCTCTTTGTTCAAATATTTTAATTCTACTTGTGCAATATTAGAGACCCCATTAGAGATTTGGGAATTTAAAATTAACTTTAAAAAGTATACAATTGGGCTTCCCTGGTGGCACAGTGGTTGACAGTCCGCCTGCCGATGCAGGGGACACGGGTTCGTGCCCCGGTCCGGGAAGATCCCACATGCCGCGGAACGGCTGGGCCCATGAGCCATGGCCGCTGAGCCTGCGCATCCGGAGCCTGTGCTCCGCAACAGGAGAGGCCACAACAGTGAGGCCCGCGTACCACAAAAAAAAAAAAAAAAAAAAGTTATACAATTTATCAGTCTATTAATTATTTTTCTCAATAACAAAAAGTTTCCTGAGCATTTTAACTTTGTCCATATTCTAGCAATTTTTATGCTTTTTCCCCTACTACATTAGTTTCCATCTGTCATGTTTAACCAATGAGAAGAGATATTAGTGGCTTATAAAATATTTCTTAATTTGGATCTCACAGATATATTTTTATCTTTACATAAATATCATCAATCTAAATAGTCATTTGAAAATATTTCAGGATTATAAATGCTTAATACAAGTGAATTTTCAATGTCCCCTTTTACTCTGAGTTTGCATGTATTGTGCCTCCTGTCATTTTCCTTCACTATTTGACCCATTCATCAAGATACTTGGCAGGTATGTTTTATAAATGGCAACTCTATCAAGTAAAGCTGAAAATTCAAATAGCCTTTAATTCTGAAATTCCACATATTGGTATACATCTCATTGAAGCTCCTATACAAGGAGACACATTGAATAATTTTCTTAGCAGCATTGCATCTAGTACCAAAAATTGGAAATAGGAGAATGACACATAAAGTGTTACATGCCAATGCAAAAGAATGCTGAGAAAAGTGCCTTAAAATGAAATTTTAAATAGACATATGCACACAATGTTATAAAATATGCACACACACTTATAAATTCACAGTAAAGATGAACCTTAATTCCTGCTTAATGCTGATAAGGGTGTTGAAGCAATAAAATTGTTACTGAAAGCAACCCCAAATAGCATGAGAACCTGGATACCTAGAACTCAATCAAGACTACTGAAGTAGAAGATCTTGGAAATGTAACCCAGATCAATGTTCTTCCTATCTGAACTTATCTGAGACAGGGAATCATATATCAATGACAAACAAATCTCAGAGGACTTTAAAATGAGGCAGAGAAAGAATACCTCAGAGCACCCACACTATCTGCCATGCACATTTATCGGTCCAAAATAATACAGTAATAAAATTAGCATGGCTATGCTAATCATGAGTATAAATATGCATTATAGCACACTTTTCATCCAATAAGCATTTGGTGGGAATTGGAAATATGGAAGAAAGAGAAAGGAAATGTAAAAATTAGGAAACCAGGATTTTCTAATAGGAACATGTTGAAAAAGCAGTATTAACCCTCGTCTCTAAGTTCTTGTTTACTTTTAGTTCTATATGGAGTTATTTAGAAATTAGGATCAGTAAGGAAGAAGAGCAAGACCCAGAGATGTGGCAGAGCTTAGAGTTTCAAGTGATTTTGAGTAGAGCCAGCATATGGCTGTAATTAGACATCACTCCCTGCATACAGATGTACTGAAAGATATGGGAAAATCATCACAGCTGCTTAAGGATTTCTGAGGATGCTAAGAAAACAAAGTAATTGGAGTCCCATAATAACACATAGACAAAGGACTTCAAACATCAAGTTACCTAGCATAGGGAAGAAATTCCGTTAATTTCTTTTATCTTTTAATTAGGCTGTCAATTATTTGCTTGAATACTTCCAAGTATGGTGAACTCATGATTATCTTGAGACAGACTTCTTCCTGGCTGGAGAATTCTGAATGTTAGAATTTTCTTTCTAGGATGTGTTAAAATCTACATCCATGTAAAGGGGTAAGGAGAGTAAACTTTAAGACAAATTACAGTAATTAATCATTTTGGAGAAGAAAATCAGACAAAAATTTCTAAGCAGAGAACTCAAAGACAATTCTCTACATCCTTCAATTATGGTTTATTGGTAGTTTTGGAGCTCATAAATTACATATCTATCAGAGGAAATCTGACATCAATCAGGGAAATGCATCAGAGGGCTATTAGCATGAAAGTCCACAGTTAAAAATTAAATAAACAGATAACAGGTCTTTTGTGCATTGAATTAAAAGAATGATTTTGTAAAATAAGTGTAGGAGGCATAAAGTTTCCAAATGAAGCCAGAGTACTTACTCTGATAAGTGACACAAGGGAAAATTTTAGTATATAAATTTATTTCAGGGTTGGCTTTCATAATGACTGGAGTTGTAACAAAGGCCAAGGGCAGAAACAAGTTCCAACTATAATCTAGAAGAAATTTGGAAGAAGTTTACATTCAGAGGGAGATCCACATGGTAGATATCAGGGAGGTAGTCTTCCTAAAAAGCTAGAAGTCTTGAAGCAAAAATACTGACTTACAGAAATACAGTGATTGACTGAGCTTTTTATGCCAGGATAAAGGCATATAACGTTGTTTAATTTGATTCAAGAACCAGGAGATTTGGTTGTCTGTAAATTTCTCCTTAAACTAAAGTAGAATTACTTCTCTAAGGCCACTATGGAATCATCTTTATTTAACCTACATTTTTTCTTTTTTTTTTTTTTTTTTTGCGGTACACGGGCCTCTCACTGTTGTGGCCTCTCCCGCTGCAGAGCACAGGCTCCGGATGCACAGGCTCAGTGGCCATGGCTCACGGGCCCAGCCACTCCACAGCATATGGGATCTTCCCGGACTGGGGCATGAACCTGCGTCTCCTGCATCAGCAGGCAGACTCTCAACCACCGTGCCACCAGGGAAGCCCTAACCTACATTTTTAAATGATAGTGTCATCTGGACCAAAATCCTGGTTGGAACTTAATTCCTTCCAATGTGTCCAATAGATAATTCCATTATTTTCTTCCTTTTGTATTATCTGTTGAAAAGTCAGCTATCTGTCCTATTGTTGATTCTTTGAAGACAATATGCCTTTTATTCTCAGACTGCTTTAAACAGATTTGTTTCAATTTGATTTGCATAGTCTGACTATGATGTGTTTGATATGGTTTATCCTGCTTGAGGTTCACATACCTCCATGAATACATGGGTTTAAAAATAGCATTCCAGTCATTATTTCTTCAAATACATCTTCTGCTGTTGGGTGTCTAGTTACATATCTGTTAGATCCTTTCACTGTTTCTCTTATATCCCTATGCATTTTTCTTTATTTTATATTCTTTTTCCTCTCTGTTCTTCAGTTTGGGTATTTACAATTAGATAGTCTCCCAATTCCCTAATCCCATGTTCTTTCTGCTGAATATGCTGCTAAACTCTTTTTAATGATTTTTTTTTTTATTTCAGAAGTTATATTTTCTCCTCCTGGGAATCCCCAATATTTTCCTACCATATATTCCACTTCTATGGTAGTGTTATCTATCTCTTCCTCTGCATGCTTGAACAAATCAATTAAAGTTATTTTAAACTTATCAGCTAATTTCACTATCTTAGTCAACTTCAGTCTGTTAGGTCTGTTTCTATTGTCTGTTTTTTCCCTTAGTTTAAATTCAGAGGTTTCTGTCCTTTCTCATATGTAAAAATAAAAAATTTATCTAAGGACATTGTGATCATGTCCTTAAATGTGTGTCAACTTGACCACACTTTCCAGAATGCCCTTTCATTTATGTTTCCAGTTAGTGTAGGCCATAAGGAAAATTCCTGGAAGACGGAGGGTGGAAAGGAAGCAGCAGCCATTTTTGTAGCTTGTATATGTTGCTGCTGATATGCTGATTCCTTTCATTAGAATGATGTAGAAGCTAGACCTGCAATTGCTCTACTTTCCCATGAATCCTCCTTCAACTTCTCTGAGTCCTAAGCCAAATGTGTGTATGTCAATTGTGATGAAGGGCTCTGGTTTCTGCAACATACTCTGTTCAACAAGGTCAAAAGCAATAAGAATACATATGGGTTTCAGTCCATCCTAGTGAGGGTCTAGTTCATGCATGTGGGTTCCATCCTGCTTGTATCTTTGTTATTGAAGTCCATTCTATTCCCTCTTCCAGTACTAATAGGGGAATTCAGGCTGTTATTTTCAAGGTTACCACTGAGCTGGAAAGCAGGGGATAAGAACAGGTTAAGTTAGAATGCCAGTTAGAATGCCACAAAGCTCACTGTTCTTACTGAAATTCAGCTACTTTTTTCTGATTAAGTGTTCCCCTGGTTGCAAGCTTGCGGTTAGTTTCCAGATTTCTGAAAAAAGTTGATTTCTGGTGCATTTTTTCCTAGTTTACTTACCGTTTTATAAAGGGAAAGTATCAATCAGCTCAGGCTGCCATAATAAAATACCATAAACTAGGTGGGTGGCTTAAACAACAGGCATTTATTTTCTCACAGTCCTGGAGGCGGGAAGTCCCACATCGGGGTGCCTGCATGGTTAGTTTCTGGTGAGGCTTCTCTTTCTGGCTTATAGGTGGCCACCATCTTGTTGTGTGCTCACATGACCCCTTCTTTTTGTGCAAGCAACGGGAGAGAGAGTGCATGAGTTCTCATGTCTCTTCTTATACAGACACTAATCCTACTGGATCATGGCCCTATCTTTATCACCTAATTTAACCTTAATTATTTCTGTAAAGGCCCTATCTCCAAATAAGTTACATTAGGGGTTAGGGTGTCAACATATGAATTTTGGGCAAGGGCGTGGACCACAAACATTCAGTCTGTACAAGGGAAGGATTTTTGAAGTTTCTTACTTTACCATTTTCACTGATTTACTCAAGCATTTTACAAATACGTGTTTTATTCATGTTTTTCAGTAGTTCTCAAAGAAGAGTTCAGGAACCACTTGTTCTGTCATGGCTTGAGGCAGAACTATCTACTCCTTCCTGTTATATTTTTATATATGACCTGTCCCTTTTTTTCATAACAAATCTTAACAATGGTGTGTGTCTGTTTTACTAAGGGAAAAATCAGTTCTTTTTGTTGGGAATCTGAACATTTTTTATTTGATTTCTGTTTTTATATTAATTGATTCTACATTTTACTTTCTGAAATTCATTTTCTAGTTTCTTGGTTTGTATCTAGCTTCTTGATTTGGTAAGGGTATACTCCCAAATGAAACATGACCCCTTTCTGGTGTATATAGAGTCAGAGATCTTCACCTAGAAGTGTAGTATCAGTCAAGCCACAGGATACTCAGATCTTCTTCCAAAGTTTTTACCAATGGTATCCAATATAAACAACATCTCAAAAATACAGGGACTTTTAACTCTTTGATCTTGGGCTCATTTTAAAATTCTTAGCCCATCTTAGCCCATCTCCTACAGGCATACCTACCTACCTTCTTAAATGAGTTAATGCCAGGAATAAGGAACATTCTCTCTAGCTACTTAATAATAATAATACTTGATATTTCCAATACTCTCTTTTTGAAAGCTAATATATGTAATGTTAAATAGACATTTTACTTTTGATTAATTCTTGAGTTAGGAACTCATTTGAAATGTAATAACTCTAATGACATCAACTGTATTAACATTATCATATTTCTCATCGGAATAACTGATGCATTATATTATGTTAATAAGTTTCCTAATAGTAAAGATCCTTCTGATCCTCTACTTGGATGAGCTAGAAGTTAATTTTAATCCAAATCAGATAAGAAGAAGTAAAGCTGTCACTTTTTGCAGATGACATGATACTATACATAGAGAATCCTAAAGATGCTACCAGAAAACTACTAGAGCTAATCAATGAATTTGGTAAAGTTGCAGGATACAAAATTAATGCACAGAAATCTCTTGCATTCCTATACACTAATGATGAAAAATCTGAAAGAGAAATTAAGGAAACACTCCTGCTTACCATTACAACAAAAAGAATAAAATACCTAGGAATAAACCTACCTATGGAGACAAAAGGCCTTGATGCAGAAAACTATAAGACACTGATGAAAGAAATGAAAGATGATACAAACAGATGGAGAGATATACCATGTTCTTGGATTGGAAGAATCAACATTGTGAAAATGACTATACTTCCCAAAGCAATCTACAGATTCAGTGCTATCCCTATCCAACTATCAATTCCATTTTTCACAGAACTAGAACAAAAAATTTCACAATTTGTATGGAAACACAAAAGTCCCCAAATAGCCAAAGCAATCTTCAGAAAGAAAAATGGAGATGGCGGAATCAGGCTCCCTGACTTCAGACTATACTACAAAGCTACAGTAATCAAGACAGTATGATACTGGCACAAAAACAGAAATGTAGGTCAATGGAACAGGATAGAAAGCCCAGAGATAAACCCATGCACATATGGTCACCTTATCTTTGATACAGGAGGCAAGAATATACAGTGGAGAAAAGACAGGGGGCTTCCCTGGTGGCACAGTGGTTGAGAGTCTGCCTGCCGATGCATGGGACACGGGTTTGTGCCCTGGTCCAGGAAGATCCCACATGCCACGGAGCACCTGGGCCTGTGAGCCATGGCCGCTGAGCCTGTGCATCCGGAGACTGTGCTCCACAACAGGAGAGGCCACAACAGTAAGAGGCCCGCGTACCAAAAGGAAAAGAAAAAAAAGAAAAGACAGCCTCTTCAATAAGTGGTGCTGGTAAAACTGGACAGCTACGTATAAAAGAAAGAAATTAGAACACTCCCTAACACCATACACAAAAATAAACTCAAAATGGATTAAAGACCTAAATGTAAGGCCAGACACTATAAAACTCTTAGAGGAAAACATAGGCAGAACACTCTATGACATAAATCACAGCAAGTTTTTTTTGACCCACCTCCTAGAGAAATGGAAATAAAAACAAAAATAAACAAATGGGACCTAATGAAACTTAAAAGCTTTTGCATAGCAAAGGAAACCATAAACAAGATGAAAAGACAACCTCAGAAGGGGAGAAAATATTTGTAAATGAAGCAACTGACAAAGGATTAATCTCCAAAATTTACAAGCAGCTCATGCAGCTCAATATCAAAAAAACAAAAAACACAATCCAAAAAAAATCGACATTTCTCCAAAGAAGATATACAGATTGCCAACAAACACATGAAAGAATGCTCAACATCACTCATCGTTAGAGAAATGCAAATCAAAACTACAATGAGATATCATCTCACACCGGTCAGAATGGCCATCATCAAAAATTCTACAAACAATAAATGCTGGAGAGGGTGTGGAGAAAAGGGAACCCTCTTGCACTGTTGGTGGGAATGTAAATTGATACAGCACTATGGAGAGCAGTATGGAGTTTCCTTAAAAAACTAAGAATAGAACTACCATACGACCCAGCAATCCCACTACTGGGCATATACCCTGAGAAATCCTAATTCAAAAAGAGTCATGTACCACAATGTTCATTGCAGCTCTATTTCCAATAGCCAGATCATGGAAGCAACCTAAGTGTCCATCGACAGATGAATGGATAAAGAAGATGTGGCACATACATACAATGGAATATTACTCAGCCATAAAAAGAAACGAAATTGAGTTATTTGTAGTGAGGTGGATGGACCTAGAGTCAGTCATACAGAGTGAAGTAAGTCAGAAAGAGAAAAATAAATACTGTATGCTAACACATATATATGGAATGTAAAAAAAAAAGACATGGTTCTGAAGAACCTAGAGGCAGGATGGGAATAAAGACACAGACCTACTAGAGAATGGCCTTGAGGACACGGGGACAGGGAAAGGTAAGCTGGGTCAAAGTGAGAGAGTGGCATGGACATATATACACTACCAAATATAAAATCGAGAGCTAGTGGGAAGCAGCCACATAGCAAAGGGAGATCATCTTGGTGCTTTGTGACCACCTAGAGGGGTGGGATAAGGAGGGTGGGAGGGAGTGTGATGCAAGAGGGAAGAGTTATGGGGACATATGTATATGTATAGCTGATTCACTTCGTTATAAAGCAGAAACTAACACACCATTGTAAAGCAATTATACTCCAATAAAGATGTCAAAAAATAAATAATAAAATGAAGTGGTGATGACCTGAAAAAAAAAAAGTAGGATATGTGTAAAATGATTCTGCATCATCCAAAGAATGGAAAACTTTGCAACCATAGAAGAAATAGGAAAAATTCATACACTGATATGAAGTTTCTTCCTGTTTACACAATTATGTTTAAAAAAAAAGTAAGTTGCAAAGCAAAGTATATACCATATTAGCATTTAAAAAGGAGATATGGATATATAAATATTTATATATTGATGTATATAATACTTTTATATATGTACATGTGTATCTTTTAAAATATTTATTTATTTATTTGGCTGCACCGAGTCTTAGTTGTGGCATGTGAACTCTTAGTTGCAGCGTGTGGGAGCTAGTTGCCTGACCAGGGATCGAACTTGGGGCCCATGCATTGGGAGCATGGAGTCTTAGCCACTGGACCACAAGGGAGGTCCCTACATGTGTATGTTTATGTATATTATGAACATATATAAACATGCAAACTATATCAGGAAGTGGTCCAGGGTAGCATTGCCAAGGAAATGTGGAGATGACTCTTTTCTGTCCTTACCTGCTACCCTCAGATCCATGACGGCCTCCTCATAGGTGTCACCGTCTTTAAAGAAAGAGTGGTACTGCCCCCCATCAAGAACACTGATTGTGGGTCCTGAGGGTCACTTTGCCCTCTCCCAGGGTGTCCTTCAGAAGCACTGTGCGATTCATATAGCTGTAGTGCTTTTTCCAGAGAGTTCTTCCCCATCCTTGTACAGATAAACCAGATGGGAAGAGTGCTCATGAAACCACACTGTGGCAGGGACAGCTGGCAGCTGAGCTCAGCACTTTCGCCCACCAGGACCACCTGGTGGCTCCTGGAGCTGCTCACAGTGAAGTGCTCTGCGGAAGAAGTCCGAGACCGGATTTATTCTGACGGCCACAGGACGATGCTTCCCCTAGGTTCCTCTGCTCTGGACACATTGGCCTTCTCCCTGATTCTTGATGCCAAGTCCTTTCTGACTTCAGAACTTTGCTCTCAGAGATATCTTCGCTCTGACAGCAGTGCTCTTCTCTCAGACCCTCCCATCACTGTCTCCTTCTTACCTCTCAGGTCCCAGCTTAAATGTCAACTCCTTAGAGAAAAATTTTATCACCATCCACTTCCCATTTCCCCTAATCATATCTTCAGTGCACATATCATTACCTGATATTTTTAATTCCTGTCTTTATTTTCTCTCATAACCAGCTAATATGTAAGCCACGCAACGACAGAATCTCTATCTTTTTTAAAAATTCTCTTTATTATCCCCAGTGCATAAAGCATTGCCTGAACGTGGTAGGCACTCTGTAAATATTTAACAAAGGAATGTGGATAGTCCCCAATATTGAGAGGTGGGAGGTGGACTGCTATTGCTGAACAACAGCCTTTACTTATCAGATACACCAGCTGCTTTTTTCAGTATCAGTTTTTGGCAAGTTAAAAATGGCCACAAATATTTTGATGCTCCATCCATGAAGAGAAAGTGCCTATGTCCCCTCCTCTTAAAACTGTGCTCTGATGTTGCTTTGCTCAATAGAATATGGCAGAAGACAACCTGCAATAGTTTCTGGGTCTGTCTTAAGAAATGAGCTGGTCTCATTTGTCGCTGTTGTTGTTCTTGTACCATTCTTTCTGGAAGCCGTCGGCAGCCATATACAAAGTCTGACAACCCTGAGACCATCATGACAGAAAGGCCATGGGTTAACATGTCACTTGACAATCCCAGGGGATCCCAACCTTCCAGCCTGCTCCACCAAAGGGCTAGACATGTGAATGAAGCCACCTTGAGTCCTTTGGAACACTCCACCCACTAGCTGAATATACCAAGAGACCTCAGTCTACGTCACGTGGAACAGAAGAGTCACGCAGCTGAGCACTGGCCAGAATTCCTGCCCAACAAGATGTGAGATATAATAAAATGGTTGCTTTAAATCACTAATTTGGGGGATAATTTTCTGTGAAGCTATAGGTAACTATAACAAGCTCCTCCCATAATCTTAGTTTTTCCTCTTTTTGATTATGCCAGATTCATTCCTGTCTCTGTCAAGAGGGCTTATCCTTTTCACTGTAAGGTATCCAAACTATTAGACTTAAGGCCTATTGCTCTAAGAGAAATTTGTGGACAGCTCCAGCTCACGCCAACGTCTCCTTTATCTGAGGTCCTACTAAACTTATAACTCATATCATCACATAAATGATCGTGGTTTGTTCTTAAATATAAGGGATCTATTCGTTATGACTTGTCAGTGAGAACTTGAGTCTCCCGAGTAGATGTTAGCCAGGTGTCTGTCTCTTCTCCCTGGCACAGCGTTGCAGCACGGAGCTGGGGCTCAGAGAGACACAGAAACTGAAATAACGTTTTATAATCATAGGTTGTTTTAACACTAATTTCTATCCTCAGAACTAGAACAGAAAGGGTAGACTCTGAGGAACAGCAGTGAAAAAGCCTCCTCATTTTCTTCACTGTCATTTACCTTCACTATTTTTCTTTATAGGTGTGACACACTATGAAAAAGAAGCAGATATCCGTACCTGAGGTGATTACTATCATCTGTAAGAGGAGAACGTCCACTGAGTATCCAGATACGTAAGAAAATGCCGGCTCCATCACACCTGGAAAATGAAATAGCAATTGTGGGATGAGGCAGCAAGAATCATGGTAACTCAGAATAAAAAACAGAGAATTTTGAAATGCTGTCTTTTGAGAGAATTCCCTTTGATGTGCAACTAAATGGTTTAGTCAAACCACAGGTGTCGGACACACTGATATTACGTCTTTTCCTCTTTCCTTCCTGTGCCTTTACTGTGGCTCATTGTCTTCATGAGATTACTATTGTGAAGGGCATCTGTGGTAGACGAGAGCATAAAAGGTGTACAGAACCAGGTATGCATATGCCACACTCACTTGGCCTCATCTGCATCCTGGCTTAAGCCACTTGCTCAGTTCAGAGACCTGGCTACTGCCTCTGAGGTTACCTCATTTCTTAATGGGAACACTTGTGTGCCCTCTCCTCTGGGCGACAAGCCAGCTTTAGCAAAACATTCATAATCCCACTGTTATTGGCAGGGTCTGACCTGCCTGGATCCATGGACCTTCTGGCTCCACCCACTACTTCTACATTCAAAGGAAATGCCATATCAGGGAGGTGGGATCTAGATTCACCAGCAGTTGCCGGAGGGCCTGTGTAAAAAAAATCAGGTAGAACGGTGTGTAAAAAGTATCAGACAGGGCTTCCCTGGTGGCGCAGTGGTTGAGAGTCCGCCTGCCGATGCAGGGGACATGGGTTCGTGCCCCGGTCCGGAAAGATCCCCCATGCCGCGGAGCAGCTGGGCCCGTGAGCCATGGCCGCTGAGCCTGCGCGTCCAGAGCCTGTGCTCCACAACGGGAGAGGCCACAACAGTGAGAGGCCCGCGTACCACAAAAAAAAAAAAAAAAAAAAGTATCAGACAGAATGGTGTGTTAACTGCCTGCCAGATAATCTTGGATCTGTCAGATACAAGAAATTAGAACAAGTAAGAAGATAAATGCCTGTCCTTTCTTGCTTTATTTCCTAATTTCCCCCCTCACTCTTGCTGTCTAAATTGCCACCCTACTCCAATAAGCATTTAGTAATAATTTGGACATGGGCTCTTTTTTCTAGGGATCCTAAAGAGAGAAAAAAAACAAAACAAAACAAAAAAACACTGCTTAAGTATGGAGTTACACATTAGCATGCTGGAATTAGGAACATGTATTTGGTTTCATATACTCAACAGTTAAGCAACATCTGGTTCATGAAGAATCTCAAATATGTCAATAAATAAAATGCTAGATTTTACCTGCTGGAAAACGGAGTGCATAAATGCAAAATACAAGCTGTGTAAATCTGTTTTGAGATGCGTGTTTTATAATACAAGAATATAAAATAATGTATTAAAGGAGAGAAAAGTTACAGGTAAGGTGTCTCTTGCAGTGATTTAATATATCCATTTAAAAAATAAGTGGAATTGGAAAGAGTGTGGTAGATGAAAGCAGTGTCAAAGAGTAGGGGTAGATATCTGCAAAACATCAACTGATTAAGGGCTCATATCAAAATTTTAATTATAAAAATTATTTTTAAGGTAGATATGCTGAAAGAAAAATAGTTAAAGGACCTGAACAATCTCAGCATAGAAAATACCCAAATAGCAGTAAAGATAAGAAAAGGTAGAGACCCTCGTTAAGAATCAGGAAAATGCATATTAAAACCACAATGCAATATCACACTCACTAGAATGGGTACCATAAAAAAGGCTGACAATACCAAGTTTTGATGAGGCTGTGGTGTAATGTGGTGTAATGCAGTGTACAGGGCATTTCTCATGTTCATGGCTGGTAAGAGTACAGTGGTGGGATGATATTTGAAGGCACTTTAGCATCTTCTACTAGAGTTGAAAATAAACATAGCCTATGATCCAGCAATTCTACTTTAGGAACATAATCAATAGAAATGTATGCACAAATGCACAAAAGACATATAGAATAAATTTCCAGATAACATTATTGCTAATAACTAAACTGGAACAATACAGTAAGCCTAAACATACAAGCCAAGAGGGGGAAAAGGAGGAGGAGCTGCAGCCTCACAGACTTACTGAGTTACTCCTGCAGAAAGTGGGGAGAGAGAAGGAAAAGCAGGGGAGGGGGATGGCACGGCCGTTTATCTGTCTGTCTCCTCATCCACTCTCCCCCTTGTTCTGCTCACTCCTGGTGTCAGCCTATCCTCCTTCCCAAACCCTCCCATTCCCCCGGTGGAGCGCCCCCTTCACTTTCCTTCTCCTCCTCTGTGTTTCTCCTCTTTCTTCCCTTCCCCCCTCTAGCATTGCCACCTTCTCTCCTACACGCACGCAGGCATATAAACGTAGGTTTTGGATGCTGTCTGCCTGTTGACCCCGCTATTTTCATGTTTCCAACAGGTTTTTCTTCCCCCAATCCCTCAGCTGCTGCCGCTGCTGCTCAGGAGGTCAGATCTGCCACTGATGGTAACACCAGCACCACCCCGCCCACCTCTGCCAAGAAGAGAAAGTTAAAGAGCAGCAGTAGCGGCAGTAACAGTAGTGACGACAGAGAAGACTTTGATTCCACCTCTCCCTTCTCTTCCACTCCTTTACAACCCAGGGATTCGGCATCCCCTTTAACCCCGTCCTTCTCCTGCCTGGGGGTTTCAGTGGCCGCTCCCAGCCACGTAGGGATACAGAAGAAGCTGCGTTTTGAAGACACCCTGGGGTGTGTAGGGTTTGATGCGAAGATGGCTGAGGAATCCTCCTCCTCCTCTTCACCTTCACCAACTGCTGCAACATCTCAGCAGCAGCAACTTAAAAATAAGGTATATTAATCTCCTCTGTGGCTTCGGTGTATCACTCAAACGACCTAGCCCAATCTTCTACCACTGTCTCTAGCTTTGCTAACAGCAAGCCTGGCTCTGCTAAGAAGTCAGTGATCAAGAACTTTAAAGATAAGCCTACATTACCAGAAAGCTACACGGATGAAACATGGCAGAAACTGAAAAAAGCAGTGGAAGCTAATCCAGGATAGTACTTCAATTAAGAACAATTTAGAAGAACTCTATCAGGCTGTGGAAAATCTCTGTTCTTACAAGATTTCTGCAAACTTGTGCAAACAGCTGAGACAGATTTGTGAAGATCACATGAAAGCACAAATTCATCAGTTCAGAGAGGATTCACTGGATAGAGTTCTTTTTCTAAAGAAGATCGATAGATGTTGGCAAAACCATTGCAGACAAATGATCATGATCAGTAGCAGTTTTTTGTTTCTGGATAGGACTTACGTTCTTCAAAATTCAATGCTACCGGGCTTCCCTGCTGGTGCAGTGGTTGAGAGTCCGCCTGCCGATGCAGGGGACCTGGGTTCGTGCCCGGTCCGGGAGGATCCCACATGCCGCGGAGCGGCTGGGCCCGTGAGCCATGGCCGCTGAGCCTGCGCGTCCGGAGCTTGTGCTCCGCAACGGGAGAGGCCACAACAGTGAGAGGCCCAAGTACAGCAAAAAAAAAAAAAAAAAAAATTCAATGCTACCGGGCTTCCCTGGTGGCGCAGTGGTTGGGGGTCCGCCTGCCGATGCAGGGGACCTGGGTTCGTGCCCGGTCCGGGAAGATCCCACATGCCGCGGAGGGGCTGGGCCCGTGAGCCATGGCCGCTGAGCCTGCGCATCTGGAGCCTGTGCTCCGCAACGGGAGAGGCCACAGCAGTGGGAGGCCCATGTACCGCAAAAAAAAAAAAAATTCAATGACCCTCCATTTGGGAAAGGAATAGTGAAGCAATTGATAGAAGTTTACTCCAAAGCCTTTTAAGCATGCTCTCTGATTTGCAAATTTATCAGGATTCTTTTGAACAACGATTTTTGGAAGAAACTAACCGACTCTACGCAGCTGAAGGCCAAAAATTAATGCAGGAAAGAGAGGTTCCTGAATATCTTCATCATGTTAACAAACGTCTAGAAAAAGAAGCAGACAGACTTATTACTTACTTAGATCAGACCACCCAAAAGTCATTAATTGCTACTGTGGAAAAACAACTTCTAGGTGAACACTTAAAAGCGATTCTTCAGAAAGATTTAAATAAACTCCTTGATGAAAACCGAATTCAAGATTTATCTCACCTGTATCAGCTCTTCAGTAAAGTTCGAGGTGGCATTCAGATTCTCTTGCAGCAATGGATTGAATACATTAAGGCATTTGGTAGCACTGTTGTAATTAATCCTGAAAAGGATAAAACCATTGTTCAAGAATTGCTGGCTTTTAAAGATAAGGTTGACCATATAATTGATACCTGTTTCCTGAAGAATGAAAAACGTTTCAATGCCATGAAAGAAGCATTTGAAACATTCATTAACAAAACACCAAACAAACCTGCTGAACTTATATCTAAGTATGCAGATTCAAAGCTTCTCGCAGGCAACAAAGAAGCTACAGATGAAGAACTTGAGAAAATGTTGGATAAGATTATGATTATATTTATTTATTTATTTATTTATTTTGCGGTACGCGGGCCTCTCACTGTTGTGGCCTCTCCCGTTGCGGAGAACAGGCTCCGGACGTGCAGGCTCAGCGGCCATGGCTCACGGGCCCAGCCGCTCCGCGGCATGTGGGATCTTCCCGGATTGGGGCACGAACCCGTGTCCCCTGCATCGGCAGGCGGACTCTCAACCACTGTGCCACCAGGGAAGCCGCTATGCTTATATTTAGATTCATCTATGGCAAGGACGTTTTTGAGGCCTTCTATAAGAAAGATTGAGCCAAGCGCCTGTTGGGAAGAGTGCATCTGTGGATGCTGAAAAATCAATGCTGTCCAAACGCAAACATGAATGTGGAGCTTCTTTCACCAGCAAACTTGAAGGAACGTTTAAAGACATGGAACTTTCTAAAGACATCGTGATTCAATTCAAACAGCATATGCAGAACCAGAATGTACCTGGGAATATCGAATTAACTGTGAATATCCTGACGGTGGGTTATTGGCCAACGTATGTGCCTGTGGAAGTTCATTTACCACCAGAGATGGTAAAATTTCAGGAGATTTTGAAGACCTTTAACCCAGGCAAACATAGTGGCGGGAAACTTCAGTGGCCGTCAACCCTAGGACACTGTGTGCTAAAGGCAGAATTTAAAGAGGGCAAAAAGGAACTCCAGTTCTCTCTTTTTCAAACACTGGTGCTGCTAATGTTTGATGAGGGAGAGGAGTTACGTTTAGAAGAGATCAAGCAGGCTACGGGAATAGAGGCTGGAGAGTTACGGAGAACACTGCAGTCATTGGCCTGTGGCAAACCTAGAGTTCTGGTGAAAAATCCAAAGGGTAAAGCTATAGGAGATGGTGACAAGTTCATTTGTAATGATGATTTCAAGCACAAACATTTCAGGATAAAGATCAATCAAATTCAGATGAAAGAAACGGTTGAGGAACAAGCAAGCACTACAGAAAGAGTATTTCAAGACAGACAGTATCAAACTGATGCTGCAATCGTTCAAATTATGAAGATAAGAAAGACAGCCACAATCTTCTTGTTTCAGAAGTGTACAACCGTTGAAATTTCCAGTAAAGCCTGCTGATCTTAAGAAGAGAAAAGACTCCTTAATTGACCGGGACTACATGGAAAGAGATAAAGAAAATCCAAACCAGTACAATTATGTTGCATAAAATGTTGGCCTTGGAACATTTGTTGTCATAAGCAGTAGCCAGTGGATAAAGTAACCTGTTATTATTTGACTTCTTTTATACTACCAATGACCAAATGAAGCAGTGTAATGGAAATAGTTGAGTGACTTTTCAGTGGTTAACATGCCCATTTAAACAGTAATACTTACCTTTAAGAAGAATGTTGTTGAACTCTTTGCATGTTATTTAGTATGATGTGCAGAAAACTCTTAAGAAAGTACCTGGTCTTCATGATTACTATTGGGAACTGGGGAAGAGGTCCCTATGGCTATTTAAAAAAAGAGGAGGGATGTTCTTATGTGCCATTAATTATGAAGCAAAAGGTTTATTTGCTTAAAATGTCATTTAAAGATACTTAAACTGCATGCAAACTTTATTTACTGTACAGAGTACTGGATGTATTTATAAATAGAAAAACCACCCTGGACTTGGTTGTTCACCTGTTTTGTGATTTCCCTTGAAGAGAAAAATAAGTTGTCATAGCTATTGATATTTTACTAAGTAATGTTCTGTTACACTGAAAGGGATGTTTTTAAAAACTTTATTTGGAAACAAGTTTTCAAGCAGAGGGACAGTTGCTTACGTGGTCTTGTATACACACAACCTAAAATGTTCCCATGGGATGTGTGTATATGATTCAGCCCTGAGTTTACTGTGCTGATTAACAGGTACTTATAAAAATAGCTGAAATAGAAAATTGCTGGTCAGTTGTACTAGAAGAACATGGTAGGAGAGAAAAATCCAACTCTTTCTTCATATTAAAAATGAATATAATATGAACATCACAAAAGAGAACAAAACCCACGTGTTTTGTAACTTTTTACAAGAGCAAAAATTCATAAACTAGTTTTCAACTTCCTTTAGACGTTAATGTTGTTTGGACAGTTTTGTCTTTAACTTGGACCAATTGTAGATTCTTACAGGCTTCCTGGGATTTAGCATTCCTATTTTCCCTACCAAAGATTTTTTTTGGAAGCACCTCAACTCTCCTTTTTGTTGGCATATAAGCATTTCCTATCATCCTTATTTTAACTTCCTAAAGCCCTAGATAGAACTAGATCCTTCCTCATTTCCCCCACACACCCTCTAGTTGGGAATTTCAAATTCTGTATTATGCTGATATTATTCCTTTCAAACTTGCTTGAAGATAAAGAGTTCTCATAGCCACTGGACACCTACTTTTCAGGGGAATGTCCTGGGATTGTTCATACATAGAAAATAGCAAAAGTACTGTTTTTCAAATTGATAATGTGAGTAGAAGTCTTCTCTTTTACCATCAGTGGTCTTTTGTTTTTGGGTTTTGTTTTGCTTCCTTGTTTGTTTTTCCATGAAGCTTTGAAGGGAATTGATCTTGGAGGAGAAGCAGAAATTTTGTTTTAATTTTTTATTTTTTGCGGTACGCGGGCCTCTCACTGCTGTGGCCTCTCCCGTTGCGGAGCACAGGCTCCGGACGCGCAGGCCCAGCGGCCATGGCTCACGGGGCCCAGCCGCTCCGCGCATGCACGGATCGGGGCACGAACCCGTATCCCCTGCATCGGCAGGCGGACTCCCAACCACTGCGCCACCAGGGAAGCCCTGTTTTAATTTTTTAAAAAATCAGAACTGCTTTAATGCTTTTTGCAACAGTGTAATTCCTTGACTATTTGGAACCATTAGGAAGAATACCTCGGTCCTAACCCTCAACTGAGCCTTTTGGCTCTTGTGTTTGCTATTGTTTTCTTGAGTTATCAAAGAACTGTAACCAGCTATTTTTTTAAGAAGTTGCCTGTTTTCTTTATAACTGCATCAACTTACACACTATTGTCCAACAATATGTGGTATTTAGAATGCCTTCCTAACTATTTTTGAGCAGCCATTGCCTGTATTTTCTTAGCGCCTCCCTGGTTTCCTTACATGAACTTATCTGACAAGGAAATGCAGCCATTTTGTTTGCCCTGTCTCCATACTGGACCATCTAAGTCAATGTTCTAACTCATCCCTGGTGGTCTGTGAGGTACATAGACTGTTCCACCAGACTCGATAATTACTCTTAAGGAATTTTTAGGTAGAACTGGTACTATTAGGAGACTCTTGGTGTCACCTTTGTTACCTTGAAAGCTGGTCCCTTCCCTGAGGCTCTTAAGTTTTTGAAAACTTGATGCTATTTCAGCTGAAAAAATTGGTGAGACTATTAAACAAATTGAGGGGAGCTGTTTAAGAAATTGAAAAGTAATCACAAACAACATTGGATAATTGTGACTTTCAGTTCTGTATCAGTTGAATTTTTGTGCTCTTTTCCCTGTGTACGTGGTGGTTCTATTTTTCTCCGATAAAACTTTTATTTAAAAAACAAACAAACAACAACAACAAAAATACAAGCCCAAATAATATTAACATCCAGCAAACAATTTCACAAACATAATGTTAATAACTGACTTTTTATTAATCAATTTGTTTAAATTGCTTATAATTCATAATAATTTAGCCATATGTTCTTTTGAGTTTTTAATACAAATATCGTATTTTGTGAATATACTTAATTTTTTTTAAATTAAAAAGTCAAGTCTATTCAAAATATTCTGTAGAGTCAATGCTCTTTCAGTCAAAATTTTGACTTTATTTTTTTGTTGTTTCGTTTTGTTTTATATTATGAATCTTAAAAGGATGACTAAAACATACATAGAACAGTAATGGGCCAAAAAGAGCAAAGATTCTTCTGAAGAAGAAAAATAATGTAAGAAAACCTAAATTAAATGATATCAAGACTTAATTATAAAGCTACTCTAATTGAAAGAATTGTGAAGTTAGTGTTGATATAGACAAATAGATAAATCAACAAAATGGAGATCCCAATATCATACCCAAACATATGGAAACCTGATTCATGATAGGACTAGGATTGCAAATCAATGAAGAAAGAATTACTGTTCTGTGAATGGTACTGAAACAACTTCACAGGAAAAGCAGAGCCTTAGAATCTCCACTTCACACCACACACAAATGTGTCCCGAATGGATCAAATTAACAAAGATTAATCCTTTGTGAAAGCCAAAGCTATGCAAATGTTAGACCATTTTATAACAGCAAACTTTTCATGAACTTGAAATATGAACAAATTCCTTTTATTCCTATGAATAAAATGTCAATGGCAAATGTTAAATTCAACTCCATTAAATTTAATAGTGTTTATATCTAAAGACATTATAAAGTAAAATGATAAGCCCTGATAAGGAAGAAGACATTTACAACAACAAGAGCTCAAAAGGCTCAATATCTAAAATATATTAATTACTCCTTGCCATACAAATTGCTAGTTGCCTCTTAACAGAGACAATTCTGTCTTTCTTCCTTACTTCAAAAGAACATCCAGTGTTTATGGAGTAACTTGGACAACTCAAAGATTGCAATTTTCAGATTCCTTGCAGCCAGGTGAGACTATAGGACTGACTTCTGGTAAATGTGATATAAACAGAACTGTAAAGAATTTTCTTCAATCCCTAAATTCAGGAGGCACATCTTCCCTTCCTCCTTAGAGCCAGACTGAAGGCCATCCTATGTCTATACCTCAGATAGAACTCGGACCTTGAAGTGGAAGATGCTGAAGATGGAGCAGCAAGTAAAGTAGAAGCTTGGTTCCTTAACTTTATGAAGCTGTCCCAACAGCCTTGGAAACCAACTTTGGTCTTCTCTTACCTCGTTTAATTTACATGTCTTTTTTTCTTAAATGGGTTGCAGTTACATGGTTGTTCAGTTTATTGTTATTCTTTATAATACAAATATATTATACATAATATTTATACTAATTCAATATTTATCTTTAAAGTTTTCTTAAACAAGATGAAAGGCCAAAGGCAAGCATCTCAAGAATGGTAAGCCAGCTTCCCAAAATTGTTTAAAGACCTAGGTTCCTTCCAGATACAGTAATTTGAATGTATCTCACCCACCCTTAAACATACACATATGGGCTAACAATCACTGAAATTATATCTTATATGTGTGGGAGATTTATATTCATGATTTATAAAGTAATGAAACTTATATTAATATGTATACACAAACATATATACACATATGTATATATAAAATGAATCAACTCATTAAATTTTTGTTTAAATTCTCAGAGTTATTTTAGTTACTTAGGGCATAATCTTGGCTTCTACTCTATCTAGAAATGGAACAATTAGTTTACTCTATTTTAGGGATATCTTGAACATAGGCAATATTTTTTACTATTATCATCAATCAAAAGGAACGAGTAGCATATACTTGTTGCTACTTAGCACATGTATAACTATTTCTGTTTATTGCCTCCTTTCTAATGAAAGTTGAAGGAAGTCTACTCTTTAAAGTAATAGAGGCCTGCCATACATATTACATATTACTTTTCTTAACTTCTAAAGCTAACTGCTCTATAAGGAAAGAAGTGAAAAAGGAGCAAAAACCACCCTTCCTCCCCCCAAAAAGACAAACAAAACAAAACAAAACACAGACAGAATAAAAAGAACCTAAGGTCAAGAGCATTGGATAGCATTCTATGCAGCTCAAAGCAAAGGAGTAATGAAAGAGATGGAATGAATAAATGCATCTCAAATTTTCCCATTTACTTGTTCCCAGAGAACAGAGCATGGGTCTAAGAAGGACTCCAGGCCCTTCAGAAAGAACCTCATCCAAATGCCTTGTAGATCTATGCACGGATCAGCTGGGCTCCTACTGCCACAGAAACCACTAGCAGATGGGCTATCATCACATAGCACAACCAGCAGGACCTTCTGTAAGAACCCCAGTGGATGCCTGCGAGCAACTGCTTATTTTTCAAGCCTAATACGATTTCCCCTCACAAGAGAAATGTGAAGGTGGCAACTTCACCCAGTGTGTAGGACTGCTTGTTCAAACTCATTTTTACCATCAGGAATCAACAATTTCCAAGCAAGAATAGGTTTCAACTTGACTTGCCTCTCCTTGAAAGTAAAGAAAGAAACAGTGTTTGTTATGTATCATATAATCTAGATCAATTTAAACTATCTGTGAAGGAGAAATTACACTGTAATGCCTTAAGAATATTATATCAAGGAATATTGTGATTATAGTCTTTGAAAATGGAAAGGATCTTCCTTATCTTGATAAAGGCTATCAATAAAAATCTCCATAAACATTTTAATGAGAAAAAAATCTTTGTAATTTTTCTCTTTAAATCTAAATAATTAAAGGTTTTTTATCTAACACAATAAGAAAATAAAGCTGTCAGTGTAGCACAAGTATGAGAAAGGAAGGAGAAAACTGAACAAACGTGGATGACATAATTTACATGGAAAGTAATAAGAAAATAGAAAAATACAAATAAATTTGAAAAAATAGTACTCCTTTTCTCCAGATTAAGTTAACTTAAAAAATGTGTGAGGGGGCTTCCCTGGTGGCGCAGTTGTTGAGAGTCCGCCTGCCGATGCAGGGGACACGGGTTCGTGCCCCGGTCCGGGAGGATCCCACACGTCATGGAGCAGCTGGGCCCGTGAGCCATGGCCACTGAGCCTGCGCATCCGGAGCCTGTGCTCCACAACGGGAGAGGCCACAGCAGTGAGAGGCCCACGTACCGCAAAAAAAAAAAAAAAAAAAGTGAGATCTATTTGGAATTTTAAGAAGATTTTTCTAAACTTAAGCAACTGGATAACAATATCATGTTCATGGAGGAGAAAAATATTAACATTTTAAAGATAAAATTTGCCTTCATATTACTCTATAGACCATAAAATTCTAATACAATGCTAGCAGAATATTAGGAGCAATAGGGTAGTTTAATCTCAAAATTGTGTGGAAGAATTAACATTTACTAATAACTAAGATAATTATAAAACAATAAAGAGAAAGGTTTTAAATTCACTGTACCAGATATTAACATATATAATAAAGCCAGTTAAAAAAAAAACAAAAAACAGAGGGGCTTCCCTGGTAGTGTGGTGGTTGAGAGTCCGCCTGCTGATGCAGGGGACACGGGTTCGTGCCCCAGTCCGGGAAGATCCCACATGCCACGGAGTGGCTAGGCCCATGAGCCATGGCCGCTGAGCCTGCGCGTCCGGAGCCTGTGCTCCACAACGGGAGAGGCCACAACAGTGAGAGGCCCGCGTACTGAAAAAAAAACAAAAACAAAACCAAAAACACAGAGTGGTATTGGTGCAAAAAAGACAAATCCAAATGGAACAGATTAGAGAGTTGAGAAAAATGTGGTATTTGATATAAGTGGCGTATGTAGGTCTTTCTTCATTTGTCCCCTCAGATGCATTCTCTCCTTCTTTTCTTTACTCGGTAGCTTGCAGGGCTGACCTCTACCAAGTCTGTCATGTGGGGCCCCTTCTCTTCTGGCCTATGAGAGTCATCAGTGGAAGACTGAAGGATGGGAAGAAAAAGAGGCCAAAGCATCTCTTTCCTTGCTCCCTTCCTGTTTTGTTGCCACACTTCGTCAACGGGCTCATCTCCCTACAATTATAGCTCTTGTGCATGCCTCATCACCCAGGGCTCTAGATCGCCAAGGCTCTGGCAACACTCTTTTTCAACCTTTGTCATTAATGCTGAGGATAAGTTCCCACTGTAGACAGACCTTGAGAATCTTGTTGGCTCACATAATTCCAATCACTCTTCTTTCTTTTTTTTTAACATCTTTATTGGAATATAATTTCTCTATATTTTTGTGTTAGTTTATGCTGTATAACAAAGTGAATATGTTTGTTTTTTGTTTTTTACATATATGTTTACATATATCCCCATATACACTCCCTCTTGCGCCTCCCTCCTACACTCCTTATCCCACCCCTCTAGGTTGCCGCAAAGCACCGAGCTGATCTCCCTGTGCTATGCAGCACATTCCCACTAGCTATCGGTTTTACATTTGGTAGTGTATGTATGTCAATGCTACTCTCTCACTTCACGTCAGCTTACAATTCCCCCTCCCCGTGTTCTCAAGTCCATTCTCTACGTCTGCATCTTTATTCCAGTCCCGCCCCTAGGTTCATCAGAAACTTTTTTTTTAGGTTCCATATATATGTGTTAGCATACAGTATTGTTTTTCTCTTTCTGACTTACTTTACTCTGTATGACACACTCTAGGTCCATCCATCTCACTACAAATAACTCAGTTTCATTTCTTTTTATGGCTGAGTAATGTTCCATTGTATATATGTGCCACATCTTCTTTATCCATTAATCCAATTATGGACACTTAGGTTGCTTCCATGCCCTGCCTATTGCAAATAGTGCTGCAATGAACATTTTGGTACATGACCCTTCTTGAATTATGGTTTTTCTCAGGGTATATGCCCAGTAGCGGGATTGCTGGGTCATATGGTAGCTCTATTTTTAGTTTTTTAAGGAACCTCCATACTGTTCTCCATAGTGGCTGTACCAATTCACATTCCCACCAGCAGTGCAAGAGCATTCCACTTTCTCCACACCCTTTCCAGCATTTATTGTTTCTAGATTTTTTGAAGATGGCCATTCTGACCTGTGTGAGATGATATCTCATTGGAGTTTTGATTTGCATTTCTCTAATGATTAATGATGTTGAGCATTCTTTCATGTGTTTGTTGACAAACCGTATATCTTCTTTGGAAAAATGTCTATTTAGGTCTTCTGCCCATTTTTGGATTGGGTTGTTTGTTTTTCTGTTATTGAGCTGCATGAGCTGCTTGTAAATTTTGGAGATTAATCCTTTCTCAGTTGCTGCATTTGCAAATATTTTCTCCCATTCTGAGGGTTGTCTTTTGGTCTTGTTTATGGTTTCCTTTGCTGTGCAAAAGCTTTGAAGTTTCATTAGGTCCCACTTGTTTATTTTTTGTTTGTTTGTTTTTTACATCTTTATTGGAGTATAATTGCTTGACAATGGTGTGTTAGCTTCTGCTTTATAACAAAGTGAATCGGTTATACATATACATATGTTCCCATATCTCTTCCCTCTTGCGTCTCCCTCCCTCCCACCCTCCCTATCCCACCCCTCCAGGCGGTCACAAAGCACCGAGCTGATCTCCCTGTGCTATGCAGCTGCTTCCCACTAGCTATCTACCTCACGTTTGGTAGTGTGTATATGTCCGTGCCTCTCTCCTGCTTTGTCACAGCTTACACTTCCCCCTCCCCATATCCTCAAGTCCATTCTCTAGTAGGTCTGTGTCTTCATTCCTGTCTTACCCCAGGTTCCCCATGACATTTTTTTTTCTTAAGTTCCATATATATGTGTTAGCATACGGCACCTGTCCTTCTCCTTCCGACTCATTTCACTCTGCATGACAGACTCTAGGTCCATCCACCTCGCTACAAATACCTCAATTTCGTTTCTTTCTATGGCCGAGTAACATTCCATTGTATATACGTGCCACATCTTCTTTAATCATTCATCTGATGATGGACACTTAGGTTGTTTCCATATCAGGGCCACTGTAAATAGAGTTGCAATGAACATTTTGGTACATGACTCTTTTTGAATTATGGTTTTTCTCAGGGTATATGCCCAGTAGTAGGATTGCTGGGTCATATGGTAGTTCTATTTTTAGTTTTTTAAGGAACCTCCATACTGTTCTCCATAGTGGCTGTACCAATTCACATTCCCACCAGCAGTACAAGAGCGTTCCATTTTCTCCACACCCTCTCCAGCATTTATTGTTTCTAGATTTTTTGAAGATGGCCATTCTGACCGGTGTGAGATGATATCTCATTGGAGTTTTGATTTGCCTTTCTCTAATGATTAATGATGTTGAGCATTCTTTCATGTGTTTGTTGGCAAACTTTATATCTTCTTTGGAAAAATGTCTATTTAGGTCTTCTGCCCATTTTGGATTGGGTTGTTTGTTTTTTTGATATTGAGCTGCATGAACTGCTTGTAAATTTTGGAGATTAATCCTTTGTCAGTTGCTTCATTGGCAAATATTTTCTCCCATACTGAGGGTTGTCTTTTGGTCTTGTTTATGGTTTCCGTTGCTGTGCAAAAGCTTTGAAGTTTCATTAGGTCCCATTTGTTTATTTTTGTTTTTATTTCCATTTCTCTAGGAGGTGGGTCAAAAAGGAACTTGCTGTGATTTATGTCATAGAGTGTTCTGCCTATGTTTTCCTCTAAGAGTTTTATAGTGTCTGGCCTTACATTTAAGTCTTTAATCCATTTTGAGTTTATTTTTGTGTATGGTGTTAGGGAGTGATCTAATCTCATACTTTTACATGTACCTGTCCAGTTTTCCCAGCACCACTTATTGAAGAGGCTGTCCTTTCTCCACTACATTCCTGCCTCCTTTATCAAAGATAAGGTGACCATATGTGCGTGGGTTCATCTCTGGGATTTCTATCCCGTTCCATTGATCTATCTTTCTGTTTTTGTGCCAGTACCATACTGTCTTGATTACTGTAGCTTTGTAGTATAGTCTGAAGTCAGGGAGCCTGATTCCTCCAGCTCCGTTTTTCATTCTCAAGGTTGCTTTGGCTATTCAGGGTCTTTTGTGCTTCCATACAAATTGTGAAATTTTTTGTTCTAGTTCTGTGAAAAATGCCAGTGGTAGTTTGATAGGGATTGCATTGAATCTGTAGATTGCTTTGGGTAGTAGAGTCATTTTCACAATGTTGATTCTTCCAATCCAAGAACATGGTATTTCTCTCCATCTATTTGTATCATCTTTAATTTCTTTCATCAGTGTCATAATTTTCTGCATCAGGTCTTTTGTCTCCTTAGGTAGGTTTATTCCTAGATATTTTATTCTTTTTGTTGCAATGGTAAATGGGAGTGTTTTCTTAAATTCACTTTCAAATTTTTCATCATTAGTGTATAGGAATGCCAGAGATTTCTGTGCATTAATTTTGTATCCTGCTACTTTACCAAATTCATTGATTAGCTCTAGTAGTTTTCTGGTAGCATCTTTAGGATTCTCTATGTATAGTATCATGTCATCTGCAAACAGTGACAGCTTTACTTCTTCTTTTCTGACTTGGATTCCTTTTATTTCCTTTTCTTCTCTGATTGCTGTAGCTAACACTTCCAAAACTATGTTGAATAAGAGTGGTGAGAGTGGGCAACCTTGTCTTGTTCCTGATCTTAGTGGAAATGCTTTCAGTTTTTCACCATTGTGGATGATGTTGGCTGTGGGTTTCTCATATATGGCTTTTATTATATTGAGGAAAGTTCCATCTATGCCTACTTTCTGCAGGGTTTTTATCATAAATGGGTGTTGAATTTTGTCGAAAGCTTTCTCTGCATTTATTGAGATGATCATAGGTTTTTTCTCCTTCAATTTGTTAATATGGCTTATCACATTGATTGACTTGCATATATTGAAGAATCCTTGCATTCCTGGAATAAACCCCATTTGATCATGGTGTATGATCCTTTTAATGTGCTGTTGGATTCTGTTTGATAGTATTTTGTTGAGGATTTTTGCATCTATGTTCATCAGTGATATTGGTCTGTAGTTTTCTTTCTTTGTGACATCCTTGTCTGGTTTTGGTATCAGGGTGATGGTGGCCTCGTAGAATGAATTTGGGAGTGTTCCTCCCTCTGCTATATTTTGGAAAAGTTTGAGAAGGATAGGTGTTAGCTCTTCTCTAAATGTTTGATAGAATTCGCCTGTGAAGGAAACTGGTACTGAGCTTTTGTTTGTTGGAAGATTTTCAATCACAGTTTCAATTTCAGTGCTTGTGATTGGTCTGTTCATATTTCTTTTTCTTCCTGATTCAGTCTTGGCAGGTTGTGCATTTCTAGGAATTTGTACATTTCTTCCAGGTTGTCCAATTTATTGCATAGAGTTTCTTGTAGTAATGTCTCATGATTTTTGTATTTCTGCAGTGTCATTTGTTACTTCTCCTTTTTCATTTCTAATTCTATTGATTTGAGTCTTCTCCCTTTTTTTCTTGTTGAGTCTGGCTAATGGTTTATCAATTTTGTTTATCTTCTCAAAGAACCAGCTTTTAGTTTTATTGATCTTTGCTATCGTTTCCTTCATTTCTTTTTCATTTATTTCTGATCTGATCTTTATGATTTCTTTCTTTCTGCTAACTTTGGGTTTATTTTGTTCTTCTTTCTCTAATTGCTTTAGGTGCAAGGTTAGGTTGTTTATTTGAGATGTTTCTTGTTTCTTAAGGTAGGATTGTATTGCTATAAACTTCCCTTGTAGAACTGCTTTTGCTGCATCTCATAGGTTTTGGGTCGTCGTGTCTCCATTGTCATTTTTTTCTAGGTATTTTTTGATTTCCTCTTTGATTTCTTCAGTGATCACTTCATTATTAAGTAGTGTATTGTTTAGCGTCCATGTCTTTGTATTTTTTACAGATCTTTTCCTGTAATTGATATCTAGTCTCATAGTGTTGTGGTCAGAAAAGATAGTTGATACAATTTCAATTTTCTTTAATTTTCAAGGCTTGATTTGTGTCCCAAGATATGATCTATCCTGGAGAATGTTCCATGAGCACTTGAGAAAAATGTGTATTCTATTGTTTTTGGATGGAATGTCCTATAAATATCAATTAAGTCCATCTTGTTTAATGTATCATTTAAAGCTTGTGTTTCCTTATTTATTTTCATTTTTGATGACCTGTCCATTGGTGAAAGTGGGGTGTTAAGTCCCCTACTATGAATGTGTTACTGTCAATTTCCCCTTTTATGGCTGTTAGTATTTGCCTTATGTATTGAGGTGCTACTATGTTGGGTTTATAAATATTCACAATTGTTATATCTTCTTCTTTGATCGATCCCTTGATCATTATGTAGTGTTCTTCTTTGTCTCCTGTAATAGGCTTTATTTCAAAGTCTATTTTGTCTGAAATGAGAATTGCTACTCCAGCTTTCTTCTGATTTCCATTTGCATGTAATATCTTTTTCCATCCCCTCACTTTCAGTCTTCATGTGTCCCTAGGTCTGAAGTGGGTCTCTCATAGAAGCATATATATGGGTCTTGTTTTTGTATCCATTCAGCCCGTCGGTGTCTTTTGGTGGGAGCATTTAATCCATTTACATTTAAGGTAATTATTGATATGTATGTTCCTATTCCCATTATTTAATTGTTTTGGGTTTGTTATTATAGGTCTTTTCCTTCTCTTGTGTTTCCTGCCTAGAGAAGTTCCTTTAGCATTTGTTGTAAAGCTGGTTTGGTGATGCTGAACTCTCTCAACTTTTGCTTGTCTGTAAAGGTTTTAATTTCTCCATCAAATCTGAATGAGATCCTTGCTGGGTAGAGTAACCTTGGTCGTAGGTTTTTCTCCTTCATCACTTTAAATATGTCTTGCCAATCCCTTCTGGCTTGCAGAGTTTCTGTTGAGAGATCAGCTGTTAACCTTATGGGGATTCCCTTGTGTGTTATTTGTTGTTTTTCCCTTGCTGGTTTTAATATGTTTTCTTTGTATTTAATTTTTGATAGTTTGATTAATATGTGTCTTGGTGTGTTTCTCCTTTTAGTTATACTGTATGGGACTCTCTGTGTTTCCTGGAATTGATTAACTATTTCCTTTCCCATATTAGGGAAGTTTTCAACTATAATCTCTTCAAATATTTTCTCAGTCCCTTTCTTTTTCTCTTCTTCTTCTGGGACCCCTATAATTTGAATGTTGGTGTGTTTAATGTTGTCCCAGAGGTCTCTGAGACTGTCCTCAGTTCTTTTCATTCTTTTTTCTTTATTCTGCTCTGCAGTAGTTATTTCTACTATTTTATCTTCCACATCACTTTTCCGTTCTTCTCTCTCAGTTATTCTGCTATTGATACCTTCTTGAGTATTTTTAATTTCATTTATTGTGTTGTTCATCATTACTTGTTTCATCTTTAGTTCTTCCAGGTCCTTGTTAAGTGTTTCTTGCATTTTCTCTATTCTATTTCCAAGATTTTGGATTCTCTTTACTATAATTATTCTGAATTCTTTTTCATGTAGACTGCCTATTTCCTCTTCATTTGGTAGGTCTGGTGGGTTTTTATCTTGCTCCTTCATCTGCTGTGTGTTTTTCTGTCTTCTCATTTTGCTTATCTGACTGTGTTTGGGGTCTCCTTTTTGCAGGCTGCAGGTTCGTATTTCTGCTTGTTTTTGGTGTCTGTCCCCAGTGGCTAAATTTGGTTCAGTGGGTTGTGTAGGCTTCCTGGTGGAGGGGACTAGTGCCTGTGTTCTTGTGGATGAGGCTGGATCTTGTCTTTCTTGTGGGCAGGTCCACATCTGGTGGTGTGTTTTGGGGTGTCTATGGCCTTATTATGATTTTAGGCAGCCTCTGCTAATGGGTGGGGTTGTGTTCCTGTCTTGCTAGTTGTTTGGCGTAGGGTGTCCAGCACTGTAGCTTGCTGTTTGTTGAATGAAGCTGGGTGTTGGTGTTGAGATGGAGATCTCTGGGGGATTTTCGCCATTTGATATTACGTGGAGATGGGATGTCTCTTGTGGACCAGTGTCCTGAAGTTGGCTCTCCCACCTCAGAGGCACAGCACTGACTCCTGGCTATAGCACCAACAGCCTTTCATCCACACGGCTTAGAATAAGAGGGAGAAAAAGTAGCAAGAATGAAAGAAAGAGGATAGAATAAAATAAGATAAAGTAAGATAAAATAAAGTTATTAAAATAAAAAATAATTATTAAGAAAAAAAATTTTTTTAAGTTAAAAAAGATGGATGGATGGAACCCTAGGACAAATGGTGAAAGCAAAGGTATACAGGCAAAATCTCATACAGAAGCATACACATACTCACTCACAAAAAGAGGAAAAGGGAAAAAATAATAAATCTTGCTCTCAAAGTCCACCTCCTCAATTTGGGATGATTCGTTGTCTATTCAGGTATTCCACAGATGCAGGGTACATTAAGTTGATTGTGGAGATTGAATCCGCTGCTCCTGAGGCTGCTGGGAGAAATTTCCCTTTCTCTTCTTTGTTTGCACAGCTCCCATGGTTCAGCTTTGGATTTGGCCCCGCCTCTGCGTGTAGGTCGCCTGAGGGCGTCTGTTCTTCACTCAGACAGGACGGGGTTAAAGGAGCAGCTGCTTCAGGGACTCTGGCTCACTCAGGGTGGGGGGAGGGAGGGATGCGGATGCGGGGCGAGCCTGCAGCGGCAGAGGCCAGCGGGACGTTGCACCAGCCTGAGGCGCGCTGTGCATTCTCCCGGGTAAGTTGTCCCTGGATCCCGGGACCCTGGCCATGGCGGGCTACACAGGCTCCTCGGAAGGGAGGTGTGGAGAGTGACCTGTGCTCACACACAGGCTTCTTGGTGGCGGCAGCAGCAGCCTTAGCACCTCATGCCCGTCTCTGTGGTCCGTGCTCTTAGCCGCGGCTCGCACCCGTCTCTGGAGCTCCTTTAAGCAGCGCTCTTAATCCCCTCTCCTCACACACCAGGAAACAAAGAGGGAAGAAAATGTCTCTTGCCTCTTCGGCAAGTCCAGAGTTTTCCCTGGACTCCATCCCGGCTAGTCATGGTGCACTAGCCCCTTCAGGCTGTGTTCACGCCGCCAACCCCAGTCCTCTCCCTGCACTCCGAGTGAAGCCCGAGCCTCAGCTCCCAGCCCCGCCCGCCCTGGCGGATGAGCAGACAAGCCTCTCGGGTTCGTGAGTGCTGGTCGGCACCAATCCTCTGTGCGGGAATCTCTCTGCTTTGCCCTCCGCACCCCTCTGGCTGCGCTGTCTTCCACGGCTCCAAAGCTTCCCCCCTCCACCACCCACAATCTCCGCCCGGGAAGGTGCTTCCTAGTGTGTGGAAACCTTTTCTCCTTCACAGCTCCCTCCCACTGGTGCAGGTCCCATCCGTATTCTTTTGTCTCTGTTTTTTCTTTTTTCTTTTGCCCTACCCAGGTACGTGGGGAGTTTCTTGCCTTTGGGGAGGTCTGATGTCTTCTGCCAGTGTTCAGTGGGTGTTCTGTAGGAGTTGTTCCACATGTAGATGTATTTCTGATGTATCTGTGGGGAGGAAGGTGATCTCCGTGTCTTACTCTTCCATCATCTTCCCCCTCTCCCTCCTCCAATCACTTTAGTATGAAAAGTATTCACTTCTTTATAAACTGGCGGTCTGTGCTCATTTATTCAATCATCAGGTGTTTATTGAGCATTCTTCTAGGTATACTGGGGATACCTGCTGGTGTTGGATAGTCTCCCGGAGAATCAGAGGGGTGGCTGCCAGGCCCCAGGGCAGCCATACTTGGGAGCGCATTCTCCTGCAGCCACCAATCATTCTTAAATAAACATGTTCTTCATTTGATTTTCTTCAGAATGTCATCTGAATCTGCCTTGTGTTCCTTGCTGAAGTCCTGACTAAAAACGGGTGGAATCACATATTAGTTGAAAAGGAGGGTTTCTTGAGGAAAACTGGCTCACTCTATGGGTAAAAACATACAAATAAAAACTCAGGATAATGTCTTTGTGACATTGAAGTGCAAAAGATTTCTTAATAAGACCCCAAAGTATAAACTGTATGGGGAAAATTAATTTGACAACCTTAAGTATCTATGCTAAATTAAGGGCACTATAGACAAAGACAGCAGATGTCTGACATGATGGGAAGATATTTTCAAAGCCTAATGATATCAAGGGATTAATACCTACACAGGGATACCTGTAAATCACAGAAGAAAAAGACAGAAAATGTGATAAATAATTTGTTAAATTGTGTAAGTAAGGAATCTACAAAGGGTAGATCCGAAAATCTAAACCTGTATGAAGAAATTCATAATCTTGCTAGTAATCAGATCAATACAAATATAAGAAAAAAGAGATAAAACTTCTTACCGATCAGATGAGCAAAATTAAGAAGATGGCTAACACTGTGTACTGATGAGGATTGGGGCAGTGGGAGCTAACATCCATGGCGTGTGGGAGTGAAAATAACCCATCTTTTCTGGGATCTCTTAATTCGGCATTAAATTAAGGATTTACGTATTTATGACATACTAAGGACATGTTTGGCTGTATACCTCAAAGAAACTCTTTTGCAAGTGCCCATGGAGACATGAAAGAGAATGTTTCTGATAGTTCATTTGTAAGAAGAAGGCTGGGAGCAGTCTAGGTAAGAATCATTTCAACAATGAAAAAATAAGGTATTTGACATCTCTGGAAGCAGGAGAAATATTAATATGAAGGAAAACACTCCAAGGCATTCATGATTAAATTTTTTAAAACTAAATGTAGCCAGAGAAATGAGAACATGTTAGATACAGGAGACAAAAGATAAGAATCACTACTGCCTTCTCAGTAGAAGTAAAATAAGGTCCAACAATATGGAACGAGAAACAGGCTTCAAGAGAAAAAAAGTCAGCCTTAAATTCTGTATCAAATTAAAATGTAAGTCAAAAATATTCAGAAAAATAAAAGCAGAGAGAACTTTTTGCCTGCATTTCTGCACTACCATAAATGTAACATGAAGTTTTCAGGATGAAGGAATATTATACCAGATGTAAATTCCAAACTACCAGAGGAGAAAAGTTCTAGAAATAGTAAATATGTGGATAAATTTAAAGACATTTTCTTCTCTCTTAATTTTCTTTCTTAAAATGCCATTGACTAATTAGTGAAAAACAAAAATATATACTGGGGCAGACATCAAGATGGCCGAAGAGTAAGACGTGGAGATCACCCTCCTCCCCACAAATACATCAGAAATACATCTACACGTGGAACTACTCCTACAGAACACCTACTGAACGCTGGCAGAAGACATCAGACCTCCCAAAAGGCAAGAAACTCCCCACGTACCTGGGTAGGGCAAAAGAAGAATCAGAGACAGAAGAAAAGGGATGGGACCTGCACCAGTGGGAGGGAGCTGTGAAGGAGGAAAGGTTTCCACACACTAGGAAGCCCCTTCGCAGGCGGAGATGGCAGGTGGCGGAGGGGGGAATCTTCGGAGCCGCGTAGGAGAGCGCAGCCACAGGGGTGCGGAGGGCAAAGCGGACAGATTCCCACACAAAGGATCAGGGCCAACCGGCACTCACCAGCCCGAGAGGCTTGTCTGCTCACCCGCCGGGACGGGAGGGTGCTGGGAGCAGAGGCTCGGGCTTTGGTCGGATCCCAGGGAGAAGACTGGGGTTGGCTGCATGAACACAGCCTGAAGGGGCTAGTGTGCCACAGCTAGCCGGGAGGGAGTCCAGGATAAAGTCTGGAGCTGCCAAAGAGGCAAGAGACTTTTTCTTCCCTCTTTGTTTCCTGGTGCGCGGGGAGATGGGATTAAGAGCACTGCTTAAAGGAGCTCCAGAGACTGGAGCGAGCTGCAGGTAGCAGCGCGGACCCCAGAGATGGGCATGAGACGCTAAGGCTGCTGCTGCCGCCACCAAGAAGCCTGTGTGCGAGCACAGGTCACTCTCCACACCTCCCCTCCTAGGATCCTGTGCAGCCCACCACTGCCAGGGTCCCGTGATCCAGGGACAACTTCCCTGGAAGAACACATGGCGCACCTCAGGCTGTTGCAATGTCACGACGGCCTCTGCCGCCGCAGGCTCGCCCCGCATCGTGCCCCTCCCTCCCCCTGCCCTGAGTGAGCCAGAGCCCCGAATCAGCTGTTCCTTTAACCCCGTCCTGTCTGAGCGACGAACAGACGCCCTCCGGCGACCTACACGCAGAGGCGGGGCCAAATCCAAAGCTGAACCCCAGGAGCTGTGTGAACAAAGAAGAGAAAGGGAAATTTCTCCCAGCAGCCTCAGGAGCAGCGGATTCAATCTCCACAATCAACTTAATGTACCCTGCATCTGTGGAATACCTGAATAGACAATGAATAATCCAAAATTGAGGAGGTGGACATTGGGAACAAAGCTATATATAGTTTTTTTCCCTTTTTCTCCTTTTGTGAGTGTGTATGTGTATGCTTCTGTGTGTCATTTTGTCTGTATAGCTTTGCTTTTACCATTTGTCCTAAGTTTCTGTCATTGTTAGCACTTGTTATCATTGGTGGATTTGTTTTTTGGTATTGCTGCTCTCTTCTTTCTTTTTTTATTTAAAAATATTTTTTACTAATTATTTTTTATTTTAATAACTTGATTTAATTTCATTTTATTTTCTTATTTTCTTCCTTCCTTCTTTCTTTCTTTCTTTCTTTCTTCCTCTCTCTCTCTCTCTCTCTCTCCCTCTCTCTCTCTCTCTCTCTCTCTCTCTCTCTCTCTCTCTCTCTCTCTCTCCCTTTTATTCTGAGCAGTGTGGATGACAGGCTTTTGGTGCTCCAGCCAGGTGTCAGGGCTGTGCCTCTGAGGTGGGAGAGCCAAGTTCAGGACATTGGTCCACCAGAGACCTCGCAGCTCCACATAATATCAAATGGCAAAAATCTCCAAGAGTTCTTCATCTCAATGCCAAGACCCAGCTCCACTCAACGACCAGCAACTACAGTGCTGGACACCCTAAGCCAAACAACTAGCAATACAGGAACACAACCCCACCCATTAGCAGAGAGGCTGCCTAAAACCATAATACGGTCACAGACACCCCAAAACACACCATCAGACGTGGACCTCCTCACCAGAAAGACAACATCCAGCCTCATCCACCAGAATACAGGCACTAGTCCCCTCCAAAAGTAAGCCTACACGACCCACAGAACCAACCTTAGCCACTGGGGGCTGACACCAAAAACAATGGGAACTATGAAACTGCAGCCTGTGAAAAGGAGACTCCAAACACAGTAAGTTAAGCAAAACGAGAAGACAGAAAACACACAACAGATGAAGGAACAAGGTAAAAACTCACCAGACCTAACAAATGAAGAGGAATTAGGCAGTCTACCTGAAAAAGAATTCAGAATAATGATAGTAAAGAGAATCCAAATTCTTGGAAATAGAATGGAGAAAATACAAGAAACGTTTAACAAGGACCTAGAAGAACTAAAGAGCAAACAAACAATGATGAAAAACACAATAAATGAAATTTAAATTTCCCTAGAAGGGATCAATAGCAAAATAACTGAGACAGAAGAACAGAAAAGTGACCTGGAAGATAAAATAGTGGAAATAACTACTGCTGACCAGAATAAAGAAAAAAGAATGAAAAGAAATGAGGACAGTCTCAGAGACCTCTGGGACAACATTAAACGCACCAACATTCGAATTATAGGGGTCCCAGAAGAAAAAGAGAAAGAGAAAGGGACTGAGAAAATATTTGAAGAGATTATAGTTGAAAACTTCCCTAACATGGGAAAGGAAATAGTTAATCAAGTCCAGGAAGGACAGAGAGTCCCATACAGGATAAATAGAAGGAGACACACGCCAAGACACATATTAATCAAGCTATCAAAAATTAAATACAAAGAAAAAATATTAAAAGAAGCAAGGGAAATACAGCAAATAACATACAAGGGAATCGCCATAAGGTTAACAGCTGATCTTTCAGCAGAAACTCTGCAAGCCAGAAGGGAGTGGCAGGACACCTTTAAAGTGATGAAAGGGAAAACCTACAACCAAGATTACTCTACCCAGCAAGGATCTCATTCAGATTTGATGGAGAAATTAAAACCTTTACAGACAAGCAAAAGCTAAGAGAACTCAGCACCACCAAAACACCTTTACAACAAATGCTAAAGGAACTTCTCTAGGCAGGAAACACAAGAGAAGAAAAAGACCCACATTAGGGCTTCCCTGGTGGTGCAGTGGCTGAGAGTCCACCTGCCGATGCAGGGGACATGGGTTCGTGCCCCGGCCCGTGAAGATCCCACATGCCGCGGAGTGGCTAGGCCCGTGAGCCATGGCTGCTGAGCCTGCGCGTCCAGAGCCTGTGCTCCGCAACGGGAGAGGCCACAGAAGTGAGAGGCCCGCATACAGCAAAAAAAAAAAAAAAAAAAAAGACCCACATTAACAAACCCAAAACAATTAAGAAAATGGTAATAGGAACATACACGTCGATAATTACATAGATATAAATGGATTAAATGCTCCAACCAAAAGATATAGACTGGCTGAATGGATACAAAAACAAGACCTATATATGCTGTCTACAAGAAACCCACTTCAGACCTAGAGACACATACAGGTTGAAAGTGAGGGAATGGAAAAAGATACTCCATGCAAAGGGAAATCAAAAGAAAGCTGGAATAGCAATTGTCATACAGGCAAAATAGACATTAAAACAAAGACTATTACAAAAGACAAAGAAGGACACTACATGATGATCAAGGGATCAATCCAAGAAGAACATGTAACAATTGTAAATATTTATGCACCCAACATAGGAGCACTTCAATACATAAGGCGAATACATAAGCACCACAATACATAGCAGCTATAACAGGGGAAATCGACAGTAACACAATAATAGTAGGGGAGTTTAACACCCCACTTTCACCAATTGACAGATAATCCCAAATCAAAATGAAGAAGGAAACAGAAGCTTTAAATGACACATTAAACAAGATGGACTTAATTGATATTTATAGGACATTCCATCCAAAATCAACAGAATACACTTTCTTCTCAAGTGCTCATGGAACATTCTCCAGGATAGATCATATCTTGGGTCACAAATCAAGCCTAGGTAAATTTAAGGAAATTGAAATCATATCAACTATCTTTTCTGACCACAACGCTATGAGACTAGATACAAAATACAGGAAAAAAATCAGTAAAAAATACAAACACATGAAGGCTAAACAATACACTACTTACTAACCAAGAGATCACAGAAGAAATCAAAGGGGAAATCAAAAAATACCTAGAAACAAATGACAATGAAACACGACAACCCAAAACCTATGGGATGCAGCAAAAGCAGTTCTAAGAGGGAAGTTTATAGCAATACAATCCTACCTCAAGAAACAAGAAACATCTCAAATAAACAATCTAACCTTACTTCTAAAGCAATTAGAGAAAGAAGAACAAAAAAACCCCAAAGTTTGCAGAAGGAAAGAAATCATAAAGATCAGTTCAGGAATAAATGAAAAAAAAATGAAGGAAATGATAGCAAAGATCAATAAAACTAAAACCTGGTTCTTTGAGAAGATAAAGAAAATTGATAAACCATTAGCCAGACTCATCAAGGAAAAAAAGGGAGAAGACTTAAATCAATAGAATTAGAAATGAAAAAGGAGAAGTAACAACTGACACTGCAGAAATACAAAGGATCATGAGAGATTACTATAAGCAACTATATGCCAATAAAATGGACAAACTGGAAGAAATGGACAATTCTTAGAAATGCAAGCCTTCCGAGACTGAACCAGGAAGAAATAGAAAGTATAAATAGACCAATCACAGCACTGAAATTGACACTGTGATTAAAAATCTTCCAACAAACAAAAGCCCAGGACCAGATGGCTTCATAGGTGAATTCTATCAAACATTTAGAGAAGAGCTAACACCTATCCTTCTCAAACTCTTCCAAAATACAGCAGAGGGCAGAACACTCCCAAATTCATTCTACGAGGCCACCATCACCCTGATACCAAAACCAGACAAAAATGTCACAAAGAAAGAAAACTACAGGCCAATATCACTGATGAACATAGATGTAAAAATCCTCAACAAAATACTAGCAAACAGAATGCAACAGCACATTAAAAGGATCATACAACATGATCAAGTGGCGTTTATCCTAGGAATGCAGGATTCCTCAATATACGCAAATCAAATAATGTAATACACCATATTAACAAATTGAAGGAGAAAAACCATATGATCATCTCAATAGATGCAGAGAAAGCTTTTGACAAAATTCAACACCATTTACCATAAAATCCCTCCAGAAAGTAGGCGTAGAGGGAACTTATCTGAACATAATAAAGGCCATATATGACAAATCCACAGCCCACATCATCCTCAACAGTGAAAAACTGAAACCATTTCCACTAAGATCAGGAAGAAGACAAGGTTGCCCACTCTCACCACTATTATTCAACATAGTTTTGGAAGTTTTAGACACAGCAATCACAGAACAAAAAGAAATTAAAGGAATCCAAATCGGAAAAGAAGAAGTAAAGCTGTCACTGTTTGCAGATGACATGATACTATACATAGAGAATCCTAAAGATGCTACCAGAAATATACTAGAGCTAATCAATGAATTTGGTAAAGTAGCAGGATACAAAATTAATGCACAGAAATCTCTGGCATTCCTATACACTAATGATGAAAAATCTGAAAATGAAATTTAGAAAACTGTCTCATTTACCATTGCAACAGAAAGAATATAATACCTAGGAATAAACTTACCTAAGGAGACAAAAGACCTGTATACAGAAAATTATAAGACACTGATGAAAGAAATTAAAATGATACAAATAGATGGAGAGATATACCATGTTCTTGGATTGGAAGAATCAACATTGGTAAAATGACTCCACTACCGAAAGCAATCTACAGATTCAATGCAATTCTTATCAAACTACCACTGGCATTTTTCACAGAACTAGAACAAAAAATTTCACAATTTGCATGGAAACACAAAAGACCCTGAATAGCCAAAGCAAACTTGAGAACGAGAAACAGAGCTGGAGGAATCAGGCTCCCTGACTTCAAACTATACTACAAAGCTACAGTAATCAAGACAATATGGCACTGGCACAAAAACTGAAATATAGCTCAATGGAACAGGATAGAAAGCCCAGAGATAAGCCCACGCACCTATGGTCAACTAATCTATGACAAAGGAGGCAAGGATATACAATGGAGAAAAGACAGTCTCTTCAATAAGTGGTGCTGGAAAAACTGGACAGCCACATGTAAAAGAATGAAATTAGAACACTCCCTAACACCATACACAAAAATAAACTCAAAATGGATTAGAGACCCAAATGTACAACCGGACACTATAAACCTCTTAGAGGAAAACATAGGAAGAACACTTTTTGACATAAATCACAGCAAGATCCTTTTTGACCCACCTCCTAGAGAAATGGAAATAAAAACAAAAATAAACAAATGGGACATAATGAAACTGAAAAGCTTTTGCACAGCACAGGAAACCATAAACAAGATGAAAAGATAATCCACAGAATGGGATAAAATATTTGCAAATGAAGCAACTGAGAAAGGATTAATCTCCAAAATTTACAAGCAGCTCATGCAGTTCAATATCAAAAAAACAAACAACCCAATCCAAAAATGGGCAAAAGACCTAAATAGACATTTCTTCAAAGAAGATATACAGATTGCCAACAAATACATGAAAGAATGGTCAGCATCATTAATCATTAGAGAAATGTAAATCAAAACTCCAATGAGATATCATCTCACACCAGTCAGAATGGCCATCATCAAAAAATCTACAAACAATAAATGCTGGAGAGGGTGTGCAGAAAAGGGAACCCTCTTGCTCTGTTGGTAGGAATGTAAATTGATACAGCCACTATGAAGAACAATACGGAGGTTCCTTAAAAAACTAAAAATAGAACTACCATATGACCCAGCAATCCCACTACTGGGCATATAGCCTGAGAAAACCATAATTCAAAAAGAGTCATGTACCAAAATGTTCATTGCAGCTCTATTTACAATAGCAAGGACATGGAAGCAACCAAAGTGTCCATCAACAGATTAATGTAATGGATAAAGAAGATATGGCACATATATACAATGGAATATTACTCAGCCATAAAAAGGAATGAAACTGAGTTATTTGTAGTGAGATGGATGGACATTAGAGACTTTCATATAGAGTGAAGTAAGTCAGAAAGAGAAAAACAAATACTGTATGCTAACACACATATATGGAATCAAAAAAAAAAAAAAGGTCATGAAGAACCTAGGGGCAAGATTGGAATAAAGACACAGACCTACTAGAGAAATGACTTGAGAATATGCTGATGGGGAAGGGTAAGCTGGGACAAAATGAGAGAGTGGCATCTACATATATACACTACCAAATGTAAAATAGATAGCTAGTGGGAAGCAGCTGTGTAGCACATGGAGATCAGCTTGGTGCTTTGTGACCAACTAGAGGGGTGGGATAGGGAGGGTGGGAGGGAGGGAGACGCAAGAGGTAAGAGATATGGGAACATATGTATATGTATAACTGATTCACTTTGTTATAAAGCAGAAATTAACACACCATTGTAAAGCAGTATACTCCAATAAAGATGTTAAAAAAAAAACCTAATAATAGAACTACCATACGACCCAGCAATCCCACTACTGGGCATATACCCTGAGAAAATCATAATTCAAAAAGTGTCATGTACCACAATGTTCATTGCAGCTCTGTTTACAATAGCCAGGACATGGAAGCAACGTAAGTGTCCATCAACAGATAAATTGATAAAGAAGATGTGGCACATATATACAATGGAATATTACTCAGCCATAAAAAGAAACGAAATTGAGTTATTTGTGGTGAGGTGGATGGACCTAGAGTCAGTCATACAGAGTGAAGTAAGTCAGAAAGAGAAAAACAAATACCGTATGCTAACACATATATATGGAATATGTAAAAAAAAAATTGTCATGAAGAACCTAGGAGCAAGACAGGAATAAAGACGCAGACTTATTAGAGAATGGACTTGTGGACATGGGGAGGGGGAAGGGTAAGCTGGGACAAAATGAGAGAATGGCATGGACATATATACACTACCAGATGTAAAAGCGATAGCTAGTGGGAAGCAGCCGCATAGCACAGGGAGATCAGCTCGGTGCTTTGTGACAACCTAGAGGGGTGGGATAGGGAGGGTGGGTGGGAGGGAGATGTGGAAGAGGGAAGAGATATGGGGATATATATATATGTATAGCTGATTCACTTTTTTCTAAAGGAGAAACTAACACACCATTTTAAATCAATTATACTCCAATAAAGATATTTTTTTAAAAAGAGTTCACATTGTATGCTTCCATTTGTATAAAATTTTGGAAAATTCTCAGCCATTCTATCTTCTTATATCACTTCTCCCTCATTCTCTTATTACTCTCCTTCTGTGATTACTGTTACGTATACCTAAACCCTATGACCTAACCCTCACGTTTCTTACATTCTGTTGTGTTTTGCTTTTTTTTATCTCTCTGTGCTTCAGTTTGGATACTTTCTATTTACTAGCCTTATGGTCACTTCTGTGCTCAGCTGACTCTTATTTCATCCACTGAGTTCTTAACTTCATATAGTCTTTTTTTTTTAATTTTAAAATCCCACTTATATCTTTTCATAAATGCCAAATCTCTGTTGAAATTTCCTTCTACTCATCTATTTTATCTTTCTCCTCTCTTTTCTTAAGCATATTAATCATAATTATTTTAAAGTCTTTGCTAACTTCAACATCTGGATTATCTCTGGGTCAGCTTCTATTGTTTGCTTTTTCTCTTGGTTATTTATCCTAAGGCCCTGTTTCTACATATTCCTAGTAATCTTTAACTAATGCCAGGCATTGTCCATTAAAAAGTATAGAAGTTCTCAATGGTGTTGCCAGGGGGTTTACCCTTTCTTCTGCTAGGCAGATAGATTAAATGAGGTGCTCACCTTAATCCAGTCAGGTTAACCCCTCATCCTAGACTGCCTCAACTGATCCCAGACTGGTTTGGTTTGCTAATATATATTTAAAATTTTTGCATTTACTATGTTGAACCACATAAAATTGTCATTTTTCTAGGTTCAGATGGTTAGATATCAGCAATTTCATGTTGTGCAAGTTGTATGACTTAGGTCATTATCGGCCTGTAACTCCATTTTATACTGAATTTATCAAGTTTGATATAAGTGTTATATTGGAGAATTTCCAGTTCTTTACTTTTTTGATGTACTTACATAAGGTTTACATTATTCCCTCTTTAAATATTTGGTAGAATGTAACATTTAAATCACTTGGTTTTGCAATTTACTTTATGGGTTGGTGAAAATGTTTATAATTTCTTGAATTCATCATTCATATTTTTTGCATCATTTTGTGTTGTTTGGTCAAATTTTTGTGCCTAAAAATTTGTTAATTTCATCTAAAGTTTTAATCTTATTAGTATGACAACATCTTACTAAATTTTAGTGTCTATAGGAATCTTACTCAACTTTCATGACTTAATGTGTATTTTACTAATGTTGATGTCTATGCAATCTATAATTGTGTTCTTTTTCATTCCTGATATTAATAATTTGTGTGATCTTGTTTTTAAAACAGATCAAATTTTTTTACCTTGATCCCCTATATAGTATGATTTTTTTTATTTCATTAATTTCTGCTCTTCGTGTATTTTCTTTGAGATAAATTTGCTTTTCTTTCCTAACTTCTTATGACGGATATTTAGATCATTGCTTCAGCCTTTTATTTCCAGTTATTTATCTTTAAGTGTATAATTTTACCTTGGAACAGGGCTTTAGCTACCCTAAAATTTTGATATGTTGTGATTTCATTATAATCCAGCTCAAATCTAATATTCACTATGGTTTCTTTTTGATCCAGGGATACTTAGATGTAGATTTTGTAATTTTCCATACAATGTTTTCTAGTTATCTCTTTGACATTAATTTCTAGCTTAATTCCACTGTGGTCAGAGAATATACCTCATATGATTTCAATTTTTATAATTTGTGGAAACTTCATAACTCACTGGTAATTTTTTTAATGAATACTTGAAAAAGAATGTGTGTAGCTGGTCTGATGAAGTCTTTCTGATGAGAAATCTGAAAGTGTTTCTGATAAGCTTATCTACTTAACTAAATTTTTCTTCTGTGAGAATCTCTGTCTCTCTCTCTTTCTCCCACTCTTTGAAATTTTTAGGATCTTCTTTTGAACCTGCTGTCTTGAAATCTTATAACTATTTGTGGGTTTTTATTTTTTAATTATCCTACTTGATTGTTTCAATTTTAAAATTTCTTTACCCATTTTACTCTGGTAAAATTATCATTTTTTTTTTACCTTTGAATAATTTCCTCCCCTTTATTTTTCCTCATCTCTTTCTGGAAATCCCATTTCTCAGATGTTGAACTTCTTAGATTTACCCACCATACTAATTTTCTTTTCTCACTTATTTTTCACTTTATTTTTTCCTTCTATATTTTAGGACATTTTCTTGACTCTTTCTTCCCAATTTCCATTAAATTTTTATAACCTAAATTTTCATTTACAGTAATTTATTCTGATTCTTTAACCTTTATTTAATAACTTGTCTTTTTAATGTTATTGGAGATAACAGGGGAACTTTTTTGTTCATTTGCGTGTCTGATTCTCTTCTGTTCTCCAAATTTCTCTTTGTTTCTTTCTGTTTTCTGTCTTTTAACATTGGTCTTTTTTCACATTGCAGGCTTTTCTCAAGTATCTTGCAATCATTTACCAATTTACTTTTAAGACTGAAGAAGATTAAAAGGTAAAGTTAGAGTTCTGTTAGTTGACTGAGACACGGACGATCAAAACTTATCAGCTGATGGGGAATGAGCTATTTCTCTGGAGCACCCTTCTCCTAGAAAAGCAACAGGATACGGAGGGCTTCACCTAGATAGAAAAGAGCTACACTTGCTATTCAAGACTTCCACATATGGCTTGTTCCATATCTTTTAAAAGGAATCAATGTTTTGTTTGTGGTCTGTTTGATTGGTTGGGTTTTGCCAAGGGATAAATGCCGGCTAAAGGCCATGCTGTGAATAGGGGTAAGGGTGCAAGTTGACTATTGCATTTACAAAGGTTCAGTTTATCTCCCTGTTTCCTTCCCCACTTTTCATTCACATTCTTTCCTGTGCATAGAGTCTCAAGCCTTTCTAGGATTTTACCAGGGAAGTTTATTGCCTTTAGCTGCAGTTTCCTTGGAATTAAGAATGCCAATACAGAGAGTTGGTTCCTTCTCGTTGTTCAAGTTTCAGCTCCATTTCAGCTCCAGTGTAACCCCAGAAAAGTCTACCATGACCACCTCAGCTAAATAAACCCCACTTCTAACCACTCTCTATCATGGCTCCCTATTTTGTCATCATTATAACATTTATCATCACCTGATCTTGTTATTTATTATTTATTCCCCTCTTAAAATGTAAGCTCGAGGATAGGAATTTGTTTATCTTATTCACATCTATATCCTCAGTGCCTCTACCAATTCTTATAACATGAGAGGTGCTCAGATATTTATTAAATAAAGGCATAGCCATGAGTTACTGGCAGGGTGGGGAGAAGGAAAGATGCTTTGGTTTCAGCAAAAAATTCAACCAGCCCAGGCTGAGCCCCATTCCCACAACTTCTCCTCATCCAACCTCAAATCCACTCAATCTTCTCCATGGCTAGAGAATCAAGGATGATAGGGTCTCACTTTCACCAGCCCTTGCCTCACCCACCTCCAGTTCCTATATCCCTCGTATGTTGTTTGTTACATCTCTTTGGTACATTTTAGAATCTCTGCTTCTCATGACCTCTCCAAACACAATGCTCATTATTGTGATCTTGACCCTGCCTTACTTTCATCCTGTCTACCCATCTGTGTTTCAAAAGAGTAGATTAGGTAAGAGCAAGCAAAGAGCGATAAATATGGAATTGAAGAAGACAAATTTCCTCTACTTGCCACTTGAGACAAAACAGGTACTTTACCCCAGGGCAGCGTCGTGCCGGGATCTTGTCCCTTCATGCTGTGTCACGCTGGCATCAGAAGGACTGTCTCAAAAGCATCTGTGTCATCTGCCTCAAATATGTATCATACAGGACGCCAGACTGTCCAGTCTCAAATCCTTTTTAGGCTGAGAGGAGGTATACGTGAATGAAGTAAGAATAAACAAGATAAAAACGTGTTTTTTCTCTGGTATTTTATTAATCATAAGTGGACACCCTGACCTAGAGAAACACAGTTAGATGCAAATTTGGACAGACCTTGGCCAGAACCACTGCTTGAGTTCCTTTGAAAGCCAAGCTATGAAAGTTAAAAAAGTACATGAGTGCCATCTAGGGTTAAAACTCATACTGCAGGCTTTCTAAAGTCTCACAAAAGGGGTCACAGAGATTTGCTCCCAGAGACCCTAATCTTCTCAGTCTGATGGGCATCACTAAGCAAGTTATTTCACGTCTTGGGTCAAAATCTGCCTCCACTTCCCTGACCACTGCAGACTACGGTAACCTCCCTTTCCCTGACTGTTTCTAGTGTATTTTCTTTATCATTAATTCAGTCCCAAGTCAGAACACTTTCAATCTTCAACAAACACTTTTTAACACATTTTTTGTGCCAGATTGTGCTCGACAAAGAGCCTGTCTGCTGACTCACAATGAGTCAGTCCCTGGGCTGGGGGACGTTGTGCAGCCCCCTGGTCCCCTCGGCAGGAGCACCTTATACAACATATCTGAAAGGTGTCCCCTGCCCCTGTTAGGACAGGACCCTCTGGAAAAGCATGTCCCAGCATATCCAGGACAGGCGAACATTTGCAGGCAGGTCACTATGCTGTGCGAATCGTGCGTTTGGGAGTGAGTGACATGTGCCATTGAATCCTAGCTCTGCCACTTACAGAATGTGCACACTACTGAATCCTGAGCAGATTGCTCCTCTGAGATTTGATTTCCTAGTTTGTTAAATGGAAAGATAATATTCACCTTGTAGTCTTATGGTAAGGATTAGAGATAGTATTTATTATTTATATAGGACCTAGCAGTTCCTGAAACAAAGAAGGCGCTAAGAACTTATTAGCTTTTTCTATCAGTCTAATAATAATAAAAATTCGAACTATGAGATTAACTCTCTTACCTTACAAAATTGTTGAAAGGATTAAATTATGGACCCAAGCATGATAGACTGCCAAGTGAGACAGAACTGAAGATTTTTTCATCATGAGAAATTTTTTTTTTTTTTTTTTTTTTTGCGTTACGCGGGCCTCTCGCTGTTGTGGCCTCTCCCGTTGCGGAGCAACAGGCTCCGGACGCGCAGGCTCAGCGGCCATGGCTCACGGGAACAGCCGCTCCGCGGCATGTGGGATCTTCCCGAAATTGCCAGTGATTTCTACCTGGCAAATATTGTAAGTTTTATTATCTTGCAGTAGATCTTCAGTTTTCCTTTGAATACCTCAGATGTACGTCTTAGTTATTGCAAAAAAAAGACCACAAAGTACACACTGAGATGTGGGGTGGGTATAACAGGAGGCTTTAGGCTCACAAAGATTGTTCTTTGCAAAACCTCCCGAGATCTGACTACTTAGGAGAAGGAGATGAACTTGCATGGAGTTGAGGAATCTCTAGGAAGATTCGAATCTCCTTGATAGATTGAGTGCACTTGGAAGCATCGCCAAACCCTTTGTGCTACATGACATTCTTGGAAGTTGTTGACATTCTCATACCTCAAGGAGGATAGATATTATAAGCCGGCAGGCCTTGAACAGTTAATTAAGAAGTAAAAGGCTTGTAAATCTTTCTTATGCTTCAGACTGGTGAAGGGAGTCATTCAAGCATCGCACCTGGACGATGGCAGTGCTTGATTAATGGTGGTTCGTAGAACTGAGAGGATTGTTCCTGGTGGTTTCTTGCTAATCCAAGTCAGAGCTCGTGTCACCTGGCAGCAGTCTCATCTGGGTCCCCTTAGCATCCTCTCTGTGATACCCACTCCGTGGCTAGGCCAGAGTCCTCTCAAGATTGAGAGAGAGACTGCAGAGCAGAGGGGCAGGCCAGGCTGCCAGATTCGAGAAATACCTCAAAATACTGCTTGCCTTTCGGACATCTCTAATAAGAGCAACTTGCTCTGGGACTTCCCTGGCGGTCCAGTGGTTGAGACTTTGCCTTCCAATGCAGGAGGTGTGGGTTCGATCCCTGGTCTGGGAGCTAAGATCCCACGTGCCCCCTGGCCAGAAAACCAAAACAGAAGCAATATTGTAACAAATTCAATAAAGACTTTAAAAAATGGTCCACCTCAAAAAATTCTTTAAAAAAAAAAAGAACAACTTGCTCAAAGTGGTGAATCTCGAGAGTAGCGGCCCAAGCTGCAGACTGTTTTCCCTTTTCCTTCCCCCACTACCCCAGTGTTCCGTTTCTGGCACATTTTGCAGGATACAGGGAGCACAAACAGGGGAGGGGATGAAGCAATAGTTCTCGTGGATATGACGAAGTCCAGAGGCCTCGAATCGTCTCTCGAGTGTGTTGTACTTTCTCTCCCGGTGGACTTCCTGTGTTTGTTACATGAATAATGCACTTTTAAGCACTTGCCACAACACTACGGTAACCTTAACAAAATGGCAATTAGAAGGTAAGCTGCCGTTACTAATTTGCATCTCAACAGTGTAGCCTTCTTTAGAATGCACACTTAATTACATTAGAGGCCTGGGGAATAAATCCGATTCCTGTCGCCTATTGATGGAATTACCCTACGGACACGAACATGCAGATCTACCTCGAGGTTTACTGGGGACAAATATCAGCTCATTGTCCTAATGGTGAAGTGACATCATCTACTACTACAGAATACAAATTAAATGTAGTGAAATGCCTTAAAAACCATCTCAGAATTACAGGCAATGGGAGTTTGAGGGGTCCAGAAAAATAACCCACGTCTTTCTCAGCCGTGGCGGCAGACTGCAATCACCTGGGGAGATTTAAAAACAGCAATGCACAGGCCCCACCTCAGACCTAAAAAGTCAGAGTCTCTAGGGCGAGGGCCCAGTTATCAGGATATTTTCAAACTTCCCAGGTGATTCATAAGTACAGCCCAGAATGAACACCGTTGACATAAGTCAGTCCCGCGATTTTGCAGGCGGAGGCTCCGAGGCCCTACCGTGGAGGGTAACTAACTGGTCCAGGGCTCCCAGGGGTGGCTGGAGAGCAGAGACTGGAGCTTCGTGCTCTGCCCAGCTGGCACTCTTCCCCCTTTGGTTCCCTCTTCCCCCTGCGAATAAGGAATGTTGCCCGCCCTGTCAGTCAACAAAGGGTGCTGCAGACGTCACAACAGCCACGCCCGAAGGTGAGCCCTGTGGGAGCTCAGGATGGAGACAGACAGGCTCCCTGCTGTCCAGCCCTCAGCCACTGCAGCCACCCCAGGGGTGCACCCTGAGTGGACTCAGGATGGGAAAGAACAGGATACTGGCTCTAGAGAGCTAAGATGAATATCAGAGGAATGATTTCAGTGAGCCCAGACTCTTGCATCTTCCCATACATAGAAAAGCGCTAAATTCATTTACTTGAGATATCTGGTTTTCTTCAATTAACGGTGATCTTTGATGTTTTCACCACCTGGTCGTTGTTGCAAAAACTCCTATATATCCCGGCTCCTCCCTTACCTCTTGGGAGCAGTCCCTCAGAGCTATCTGAGAGGCTGCCTCCCAGGGTTAAGGTCCTTAGAAAGTCCACCAAATAAAACATAATTCTCAACTTTTAGGTTGTGCTTTTTTTTTTTTTTTTTAGTGGACACCCCGATGGCCCCCCACCTCCAGGTCTCTATTTCATTCAGTGACTCCTCAGATTTGTATGGTGCTCCTACTGCGTGCCGGAGAACTCCACTCCTGGAATATGCCCTTAGCCAAACCTTTCTCACTGCAGTGATTCTCTCAACGTTCCTGAAAGGCTTGGCTCCTGCAAGCTGGCTCCTGACTAATCCGACCGCAAGAGGGAGCCAAGCACCCTCACTCTTTTTTTTTTTTTTTTTTTTGCAGATGGCCTAATTTTATTCTATTTATTTTTTTTTTCACATCTTTATTGGAGTATAATTGCTTTACAATGGTGTGTTAGTTTCTGCTGTATAACAAAGTGAATCAGCTATACACATACATACATCCCCATATCCCCTCCCTCTTGCATCTCCCTCCCACCCTCCCTACCCCACCCCTCTAGGTGGTCACAAAGCACCGAGCTGATCTCCCTGTGCTATGCGGCTGCTTTCCACTAGCTATCTATTTTACGTTTGGTAGTGTATATATGTCCACGCCACTCTCTCACTTTGTCCCTGCTTACCCTTCCCCCTCCCGTGTCCTCAAGTCCATTCTCAACTGAGTCTTCATTCCTGTCCTGCCCCTAGGTTCTTCAGAACCATTTTTTTTCTTTTTTAGATTCCATATATATGCGTTAGCATACGGTATTTGTTTTTCTCTTTCTGACTTACTTCACTCTGTATGACAGACTCTAGGTCCATCCACCTCACTACAAATAACTCAATTTCATTTCTTTTTATGGTTGAGTAATATTCCATTGTATATATGTGCCATATCTTCTTTATCCATTCATCTGTTGATGAACACTTAGGTTGCTTCCATCTCCTGGCTATTGTAAATAGAGCTGCAATGAACATTTTGGTACATGACTCTTTTTGAATTATGGTTTTCTCAGGGTATATGCCCATTCCCACTCTTTGTTTATACAGACCCACAGGTGAGAAGAATCAAAGAGAGGATAAGCAGCCTGCAGAAGCCCGGCTGGCGGGGAGGGGGCCAAGAAATGACCTCTGATGAACATTCAGGCAAGAGGCACTGTGCTATCCACCCTGAAGAAGGCAATGTCCTACCCAGAACCCAGCAGGCTTTCCAGCCAGGCCTACCTGGGGCCTTCCTGGTTGAGAGTGCATCTCAGACCATCATCTGTGAAACAAGCACAGAGGCTTGTGTGAGGAGGAGTCAATGTGACTAAGCTGTGAGTGTGCCCGGAATCCAGTAAGCGTCCACTGAACAGCAGATGCCACCTTCTGATGTCCCTCCCCTGCCCTTTCTCCCCTCTTTCTTATCCTCCTCTGTTGTAGACAATGTTTTTCCCCCTAACTTCCAATGTGATGAGCCTTTGGGAGGTGATGAGGTCATGAGGCTGGACCGCTCATGAATGGAATTAATGCTCTTACAAAAGAGACCCCAGAGAGCTCCCTTTCCACCATGTGAGGACACAGCAAGAACACAGCCCATCAGTGAACCAGGAAGCAGGTCCTCACCAGACACCAATCAGCTGGCACCTTGATCTTGGACTTCCAGCCTCCAGCACTGAGAAATTTCTGTCATCTATATGCTGCCCGTTCTGTAGTATTTTGTTATAGCAGCCCAAATGGACCAGGACACCATCCTATTCTCTTGCCTTTCCCGAAAGGGAAAATCCTGAGGCACAGAGTGTCCACACCTCCACTGTGAGTAGAAATTCATTGGGTAGCCTCCCCTGAAGGATTGTCCTATAAACTTTAAACTGTAAACTTGACATTCTCCAGTTATGAGATGAACGGTGCCTCACATGGCCCCGTCACCGATCCTTTCACCAGATAATTCCTCCGTCAGGGGATCTGCAGCATCATGGCTCTGCCCTCCCACCCCTCTGCTGGCCCCGTCCCGTTGATGAGCAGTCCTCGGCCTACAGACTCCATTGAACACTGCCAGATCCGGCACTCTCAAGGCAGCCCACTGTTAGGACAGCTGTCCCTGTCTTAAGCTAAAGCTTGGCTCTGCCTTGGGCCCTTCAGAGATTTGGAGTCAGAGATACGGCCCCCAGGGTCTTCTCTCCTTCAAGCTTCTTCTTAGCCTATTTCTGTGCCCCCAAGAAACCTGGGATCTCGGGGAAGCCCATCATCAGACAGTATCAGCCTCACCGAGAGTCCTTCAGTCCAAGGATTTCCCGAACAATATTATAACTCGGTTGGCCTGACTCCAGAGCCTGTGCTTGGAACTACCGTGCCACACAGCCTTTAGTGCTGTCAGCAGTTCGAGGGCTCCTGTGATGGAAGCAGCACCCTCCAGCCAGGCTGTTAAGGTCATGTGCTGCAGGGAGGATCACAGGAGGGGTTCAGCCTAGCTTCAAGAGACGCAATCACCCTTGTCAGAAAAACCTCCGAGGCTGGATGACTGCATGTGAGGGAATTCATGCATTCATTCCTAGAAAAGAGGCATTATGGAATGTGGTTCCAAAGGTTCTAGAGTCAGACAGAATTAAACCTTGGCTTTGCCACTGAAAACCTATGTACCTCAGATAAGTCACTTGCACCCTCTCACTCTCACTCAGTTAAATTTCACAATGATTATATCCCTATTTCAAAAGTTGCTGTGAAGATTAAATGAGATAACGTGTATGATGTAGTCATTTAATCCTCACTAAAGTCTGACAAGAGATATTGTTACCCTCATTTTACAGATGAGGAAACGGAGGCACTTTGGAGGGGAGGAAGTTGTCCAAGTGTAAACAGCCTGTTACTGGCAGAGTGGGACCCAGCGTGCAGTTCTGGCCAAGGCAAACTGTCCTCGGTGCCCTCAGAATCTGCGGCTGCCCTCTTCCCTGGGCTCCTTTGCAGCTCCAAAAATGGACTGGTCCCTGCTCTGGCTCCCTGCCAGGTCTGGGGAAGCCAAAGCCCCTCTCCTGCCAGCAACGTGTGCATCATGAAAGGCTGCCTTGCTGCCTGTCTGAGGTGGGCAGAGCCTGAAGCTGTCTCCTGCTTCCCAAAGTGACCTCTGTAGCTCTCTGCTGCCCTGGAAGTAAGGGGGAGACCTAGAACTCAAAGCAGGTGCCAGTCCATCTCTCTGCCTTCGGCAGCCACTCATCCCAGTGGGAGCTCACCAGGCCCCTCTCAAGGGGTCCCACTCCACCCACCTTCTCTCTCCACCTCTCCCATCTCAGGACACGGGCCTCCTTGATTTCATAGTTCTTCTGTCCCCTTGTCTGAAGAGCAAGCAGTTCTCTGGGATTAGCCATCTCAACATGATGAACAAAAGGGAGATTTTTATGATTCTCACAGATGGTGAGAGCATGAGAATCACCATAGATAGTTGTTTAAAATGATCCCCCTACAAGAGACTTTTATTTGGAAGAGGCTGAAGCCAGAGAAGCTGCAATTTTAATCGCGGGGACTCCTGACACCAGCCCTAGGGAACACGATGCTTTAATGCCCCGACTCGGGGCCTTGGGGCAGGACACCAGCCATTAAAACTCAGTCAGGATCTCCGGACCAAGGTGAAACTGACAAAGCCCAGGCTTCTGCATCATAGAAGCTCAGTTCACATCCCAGCTCCACCACTTTCCAGCTATGCAGTTTGGGTCCAATGACTTAACATCTGTGAGCCTCAATTACGCTGTCCCTGGGTCCCCCTCCCTCATGCCTATTTTTGGAGTTATCATGACGATTAAGTGAGGTATTATACGTTAACTGAATGTTCCAGAGTTCGTGAAATCAAATTCCCTCAGTCTCTGCTTGCACCTCCACCACAGGGATCTCACTCCATGTCTCTGGCTTAGCATTTGCGATTGAGAATGTTTAGGAGTGTCTGTCTCTCTCCCCACGGGGCTGCGAACTCCGTGAGGATGTGGGTTGTGCTAAAGCCCTCTTTCTATTTCCAGGGCCTAAGGCAAAGCCCAGCACACAGTAGGGTCTCCGTGAGTTGCAGGAACTATTAAAATAGAGAAGATCTTCCATATGTTCTTTCGCCCCTGAACCTTCAGTCAGTTCACGCGAGAATAATAAAACCTACCAGGCACTGGGCTGGGGGCTTGGTACACCTCGCTTCTAATCTTACAAAATCCACAAGGGTACCAATTACTAACCCTGATCTCCCCACCCTCTTTTTTTCTTTTTAAACTTCGGAGGTGACTGTGGTTCAAAAAGATAAGGTATCTTGCCCAGGGTCACACAGCTAGAGGATGTCAGAGTTAGGACCAGAACCAAATCCGTCTATGCCCTTCTCATGGCAGCAAGAGCCTCACCCCCATCATCAGGAGCCAACCCCTTTGCCCACAGCTCCTCTTCCACCCCCAGGACTCATGAAGGGTCACTGTGAAAGGCAAATCCCAGGGCCTACAGCAGGCCTGAATGCCCATCTGATGCATACTCATCTAAAATTCTCCGCAGACTGAGACCATAAAAACCGTAGCCTTATTTAGTGTTTCTCCAAATCTAGCTCTGAGGCAGCTCGATAACTCTTGGCCAGGAATATTATTTCAAATAACTCATGCAGACAGCTGAGTAACCAAGAGGAGAGATAGATGGGTCCCTGAATGCCCCATTGCTATAGATCATAACCCCCCACTCCCACACCCTCCCCCAAGCTGCCCGGACAGAAAGGGTCAGTGATTAATTATGCTAAGATAAACAGAGTTAATTTTCTTCCTGGATAAAACTAATTACAACTGTGTTTGTTTTGGTAGGACACGGAATTACTGTCCCCGGTGACAAATCTTCCTAATTGAAAAGAGTGTTTACTTTAAAGGGGTAAGGGTTGGGGTCACTAAACAATAGTTAGCTAGCGTTTTCCCCATTTTTCATTTGAAGAGGGACATTGATCAGGTGTTGACCTCAAAGGAACAAGCAAAATCTCTCTCTCTGGGTCCCCCTCCCTCAGGCCTGCTTGAGAGCCAGGCAACAGCCGGGCGAGAAGTATTCGGCAGTTTGGAGGAGGTTTCCTGCATGTCATGGCCTGTGGTTGATTCACTCTTAGTGAATGTTGGATGAAACCAGGGTAGCATCCTCTCTGGCAACCCAGGTGAGGAAGGAGTGTTTTGAATCCACCCCCCACCAACATCACAAAAACTGTAGGAGAATGTGTGACCCAACTCAAATAGATTCTTGTAGCGTCAAGCTGGTCAGATTCAGTGCTAAGACACCACAGAGAAAGAAAAGAGAGGGCTTCCCTGGTGGCGCAGTGGTTGAGAGTCCGCCTGCCGATGCAGGGGACACGGGTTCGTGCCCCGGTCCGGGAAGATCCCACATGCCGCGGAGCGGCTGGGCCCGTGAGCCATGGCCACTGAGCCTGCGCGTCCGGAGCCCGTGCTCCGCAACGGGAGGGGCCACAACAGTGAGAGGCCCGCGTACCACAAAAAAAAAAAACAAGAAAAAAAAAAGAAAAGAGAAAAGCAGACTCCCTGCTCTCAAGGCAGTGATGACCAAACGAGGGGCCCAGGAATAGGTGTAAGGCCCTGCAGGAGCAGAGGGGTGAGGCCTGGAGAAGAGATGGGGGTTGGGGAGGGGAAGAGCCTTCATGCGGAAGGACCGGCACGAGTGAGGGTGTGCATGTATCTGGTGTGTTTAGAGAGCTGTAAGCGACCCAGTGTGGCTGGAGTAGCGGGTACATGACTGCAGATGAGGGTGAAAGATATACAGAGTTGGTAGTTGATATTTGGATCATGACAGGTAGTATTACCTTGGTAGGGCTACAGTAACAAAGTACTACAAATTGGGTGGGTAAGACAACAGAAATTTGTTGTCTCACGATCCTGGAGGCTGGAAGCCCCAAGTCAAGGTGTTGGCAGGGCCACGCTCCCTCCGTAGTACCTAGAGGATGATCTTTCCTTGGAGCAGCCCCAGGTCCTCATAACGCCAATCACTGCTTCCGTTTTCACATGGCCTTCCTCCCTCTGTGTCTGTGTCTGTGTCCAAATTCCCCCTTTTTATAAGGACCCCAGTCATATTGGATTAAGGGCTCATCCTCCTCCAATATGACTTCATCTTAACACATTTGACTTAATCGCATTTTAACTAACCCATTCCCAAAGAAGGTTGCATTCTGCGGTCCCAGGGGTTAGGATCTCCACAGCTTTTGCAGGGGACACAACTCAACTCATAATGCAGGTTACAGAGGCCACCTTCAAAAGCAGGAAGCTCACTCCACAGGCAAAGGGGAGACACTGAAGGGCTGTAGGTGGTGGAGAGTTCTCTGGAGCCAGTGTGGAGGACTGGTGGGTGAGCTTGACCAAAGATTGGAAGACCAGTTAGGTAAAGTTCCTCAGAGTAGCCCAGGTGAGAAAAGATGGGTTGGAGAGAAAAGGATCTGTGAGAAGGAGAGTTAGAGCTCCAAGGTTCTATGATTCGAAGAACGGCATGATTATTGGGATGCTGGAGGAGCACAGGAGAGGGGGGTGTCAGGAATGACTTCCAGGTTTCTGACAGCCCAGAGCTCAAGGAGCAAAAGCCGGTTGGGAGGGAAATGAGTTGTTTCGGACAAGGGCAGTTGAGCTATCTGGTCACAGATGTTCCGGAGGCAGGTGCATGTGAGGGTCCAAAATTCACAGAGGCTCTTCCCTTTGCTGATACAGATTGAGAAGCATGAAGAAGTGGATGATCGTGGATGACCTCAGGGAAACAGATGAAAATGCATAAAACAACATAGAGTGAGAAGAGGGTCCAAGACAGCAGGCTGAGGAACCCAGCATATTGGGGGTTAAAAGAGAAAGGGAGTCAGAGATTAGGCCGAGGGAGCACCATCGCAGAGGTGGGGGGAGCACAGCACAGCAGCCTCCCAACCCCAAGCCAGACTGCCCTCCTGCCACCGTGCACACAGCTGTGCCAATGCAGCCCCTACACCTTCTGCTGGACGCTTAGTGTCCTCATGGGGTGTGTGTGTGTCCGTGTGTGTGTGTGTGTGTCCATGTGTGTGTGTGTGTCCGTGTGTGGGGGTGTGTGGGGGTGGATTGTGTGTGTGTATGTGTGTGTGGGTGTGTGAGGGGGGGTATGGGTGCGTGTGTGTGAACTTTCTCAGACTCTGCCAACTCCCTGAGGGCAGAGGACATGGGTCATGTTCTTCTTTGCTTCTCTTGGATCCCTCACAGCTTCCCTGAAAAGAATTTCACACAAAGCAAGTGCTTTTTGCTAAATACGTGATTCAATGTAAATAAATAAACCACCACCAAACGCTAACTTAGTACCTATTATGAATGAGGTTCTCCAACAGCAACCTAACACAAGTGCTCACTAAATGTTGATGGAAGGAAAGCAGGAAAAGGGGTAAGGGGAGACGACCAGCTAGCAGTCAGGAATATTTAAAATGATAATTGTCAGAGGCTCTGTGGAATGGCTGCAGGGCCGTGTGCCTATGACATGGAGGAAAGGACAGGGGTCTGGGAGTGAGGTCACCTGGATACTAATTCCCCTGTCATAGTAACTCAGCTTTCTGGGCCCAGTTTCTATAAACTTAAGGGTTTAGGCTATAGATTTTCCAAGGTCCTCGGACTCTGGGAAACCAGAGTCCATCTTCAAAGTATTGAAAGTCAGAGAGCATTTAGAGGCAAGATAAGATCTAATTCTTTTCTACAGTTACACACAGCAATGACTATGTTTTCTCACATAATCATTATCCCTGTCTCACAGAGGAGGAAACCGAGGCAGGGAAAAGTCTTGACTTGCCCAAGGTCTCTGAGAAGACGGGGCAGGAGCAGAGGGGGGCACAGAGGGGGCCCAGGGAGAGTGCTCAGGCAGTGGCAGAGGGGCAGTGATGCAGGACAATTAAGAACATGGTCTCTGGGACCAGGCCACCAGGGGGTGAATCCTGATTCAGGCAAAAACATGTTCACACAGTTTTGAATTATGCGGGCTTAGAGTTGTTCCATTAGCAGCTAAAGGCACTGATTCGGGCAGGAGGGTCCTTCCTGTAGCTTCCCCAAAGTATTCTCAGATCCCTGGGCTAGTGGGGAAGTGACAGCACTGTAACCACAGAGCAGGGCTGTGACAGTGGGCAAGTCCTCCCAGCCTCAGCCTCCTATGCTTAGTGCTATATCAGTGAGCCGTCAGGTCCCTGTCAATTCTGACACGCTGTAAAACCTCTCACCCTCTGAGGTCCAAGAGCCCAGGGTGGTGATCTGTGCTGCCCTTCATGCTTGTGTGTGGCTGCCGTTCTCTGGAATACTCTAAAGCAGGGGCTTCTGACCTCCAAATGCAGGTCTCTGCAGGAAGCTGAATCATAATTCCCTGTGGAGCTTTTTAAAACTGCATGTGCTTGGGTCCCACACCAAACCCACAGCATCAGGATCCCGGGGCCAGGGCCTAGGCACCCATGTTGTTAGAAATCTCCCAGGTGATTCTGGTGCCACCAGCAGACTCACCTGCATTTCGGATGCACACCTGCCGTCTGGCGCACTCGGAAGGTACTACAGGGACCCACGTGGCCACACAGCCCATTGCAGAGAAGGCAGGACTCCAGAATTTCTCATCTGGGTAACCAGACAGAGATGGGCTTAACTACTCACTCTGACATCCTCCAGCAATGTAACCGGAGGTGTATTCAGGAAAGCTGGGCAGAAATTTTGTCAAATGTGGGTTCTTTCCAGAAATAGGCAAAAACGTTCCCCCTCTTTCTCTTGTGCGTGGGGAGAGTGGTTTTGCTAAGTAAAGGTATGTTTCTTGGGGTGATCATGGAGATGGGGTCATGAGGGAGGAGACAGTGAAGATGTGGAGAAAAAGGAAATGCATATGTTTAGGTTCACTCAAACATTTTCTTTCAGCAGTGGAAGGGAACTTACCCAGTAATAGAGGGCAGATAACAATAATGGCTAATCATTGGATAGAGGCCAGATACTGATGCAGGGCTTGGCCTATACTAACACTTTGTTCTTCACAACAGCCCTATGGACTAGGTACTATTCCTGCTATGGTCTGAATGCTCGTGCCCCCCAAAATTCATATGTTGAAACCCTAACCCCCAAAGGTGATGGTGTTAGTAGGTGGGGCCCTTGGGAAGTGATTTGGTCTTGAGGGCGGAGCCCTCATAAATGGGATTAGTGCCCTTATAAAATAGGCCAGAGAGGTCCCCAGTGCCTCCTGCCCTATGAAGATACAAAAAGGAGTCTGGACCTGGAAGAGGGCCCTCACCCCACTATGCTGACACCCTAACCTCAGACATCCAGCCTCCAAAACTGTGAGAAATAAATTTCTGTTGTTTATAAGCTTCTGGGGTGTGGTATTTTGTTATAGCAGCCCGAATGGACTAAGACAATTACTATCCTCATTTGACATATCGTGAAACTAAAGCACAAAGAGGTTAAGTGACTTATCCAAGGCCACCCACCTATTTGATGCCTCTCACTCAGACATGAGCCCTGATCCAACATTTCATCTTCTTAAAATGAAAGTTTTCCCATAATGTCCCCTTTCCTCATCCACCTCCATCCCAGCAGCTGAGCTGGTCTCAATAGGAGATGGATTGACAGAATATAGCCTGGGGAAATGTAAAAAACTCTGAACACAGGCAAAATGTTTAGGAAAGTATCATGAGTAAGAGCAAAGAAGCTGAGTAGAATGGGTTTTCCCTAGACTGGAGTGATACACATGAAATTACTCCCATCAGTTTCTCAGATCTGAAATTTCTACACTCTATATGTAAGCAAGTCAGCTGTGTCTCGGTTTACCTCATCTGCAAAATAGAGGAAATAAAATGGTAACTATCTTGTAGGTTGTGAAGAACAAATATGGTAAGTACAAAACTCAGCATAGTGCCTGTCTCAAGATTTGGGAGCTATCGTTAGCTGATCAGATGTAGTCAGTTTACTGAGAAGACTTGATTCATAGGGGTATAAATAAAGATCAATTTATTTTCTCCATTCACTGCAGGTAGCTAGCTCTGTCCAGTCTCTCAGTCTCACCTCCTAAGGATTTCTCCAGGCAGATCCCATAGCTTTCCTAACAATGTCAGTTACTCAAAGTCCAGTCCAGTTCACAACTTCAATATCATATCCAAGTCTTCTCCCCCATTCAAAGGTTGCCAGACTTGTAACTCAAGTTCCAAGAGTGGGAAGGGGACTTGATCTTGTCTTTTACTCCTCCTCTTTTCTTTTCTCAGTCTCATGCCTCTCATGTGGAGGGAAGAAGGGAGAATAAAAGGGTTAGAGGAAGTCACCTTAAATAAGTGGCTTCTTGTCACTGATGGAAAGAAGTCCCTGCTCTCACATTGGCTTGATCTGTTTCTCTCTGTTGTTGATGGCCTCTGGCAATGTGTTGGTCTCCTATTAGATAAAGTGGGGTGTTTTGGAGGGGGATGTTCATCTCTATGCCATCACTTTCCATCACTGAGAATCCCAAGAGGTGGGTAGCCATGTCTCCCTTTATCCTAGAAACAATCTTGCCCCTCAATTCCTCTCCATCTGGATGCCCTCTTACTTGGTCCATGGCCACCAGAGCTGCCACCTTCTCCTCTGTAGTCTCATTGTAATGGAGCCCTGAGAGACATGGAGGTTTTTTCTGCACTCTCCAAGGGCTGAAGGGAAGTTGGTGAGGTGGATACAGAGCAGAGAATTTTCTTCTTCCCAGAAAAACTTCCCAAGAGTACATACTCTCCCTTCAGAAGTGGGTCACTCTGACAAGCTTGCTGATATCAGAAATCTATGGTAAGAAGCAAATACCAGGAGATTTCCACCTTTGCCCAAGATAGTTATTGGATTGGATTTACCCTCCTGCCTTAAACAAACAAAAAGAAACAGACAAAATATTTTTTAAAAAAACAACAGTTTTCAAGATACTTGACAACAAAGGACAGTGATCCTTGAGAGACAAGAAGCAAATGAGGTAAGCCTATGATCATCCCAGCTTGATGCCTTGAGAGAGCTTCCAGGCTGTGGTGCAGGGAACAAAAATCTGAGTGAAGGAGATGAAGCTGAGAGTTGGGAGTACCAAGTGGGCTGGAGTCCACAGGACAGAGTAACAAAGAGGAAGAGCCATACAGAGGGAGAACCCCAAAGATCTGTAGAGGATCCCCCTCTGATATTCAGGAGGGTACTGATCAATGAATTCATGTAAAGAAACATAGAGGCCAGGGAAAAAATAATCTGAAAAGATTAGAAAACAATGTCCAACACTCACTCAGGGCTGGAAATATTGCATATTCCCCCAGCCAGACAGAAAGGAATCATAATTCCTGAGTACTGGGTTTGAGTACTCAAGAAGGTTTTGCTCAGTAGTGGGGAATAATTCACCCTAGACTGCTCCAGGTATACCAAACAAATCATAAAAGCAAGACCCAAGAAGACCAAATTGTTTCCAAGTAACATCCCAGAACAAACTTGAGAAGATTTATAGGAACAAAAAAATCCACCTCCCAACAAGGTAAAAATCACTGTTTCCGGCATCTAAGCAGAGATTACCAGGCATGCAACGAAGCAGGAAAACACAGTCCCTAATAAGGAGAATAATCAATCTATCAAAATAGTGTAAGAACTGAGACAGATTTTAAAACCAGCAGACTAAGATTTCAAAATAGTTGTTATAACTGTATTCTATGTATTGAAAAACTTGAGACTTGAAAGATATCAAAAAGACTCAAATAGAAATTCTAGATATGAAAAATACATCTTTGATGAAAAATACTGTGGATGGAATTTAGGGTATATTTAACACAGCAGAAGGAAAGATTAGTTAACTTGAAGACACAGCAGTTAAAAGAAAAAAGAGAGAGCAAACTAAACATAAAATAAGAAGAAATAAAATAATAAAGTTCAATGTGGAAATCAGTAAAATAGAAAACACTAAAGCAATTTTAAAAAATCATTGAAACCAAAAGCTGGTTCTTTGAGAAGATCAATAAGATTGGTTAATCTCTTACCCAGCTTGAACAGGAAAAAAGAAAGACAAAAATTACAAAATCAGGAATGCAAGAGGTAACATCACCACAGATTCCACAGATATTATTTTAAATAAGAGAATATTATGAATAACTTTATAGCTATAAATTTGACAATTCAGCTGAAATGGACCAATTCCTTAAAAGATATAAATTACCAAAACTTATTCAAGAAAAAATAGGTAAGCTTAGTAACTCTGTATCTACTAAAGAAATAGATTTTGTAGTTTAAAAACTCTCCCTTAAGGAAAACTCTAGGCCAGATGGCTTCATGGTGAATTCTACCAAACATTAAGAGAAGAAACAATACCAATTCTACACAAACTCTTCCAGAAAATTGAAGAGGAGGGCATGCCTCCCAACTCATTATGTGATGCCAGCATTACTGTCATGCTGAAACCAGATAATGACATTAACAGAAAAGAAAACCGCAAACCAATATCTTTCAAAAACACAACTGAAAAATCCTAAACGAAATTTTAGCAAATCAAATCCAACAACATATAAAAAAGGTATAAACATATAAAAAAGATCATCATGGTCAAGTTGAATTTTTCCGAGGAATGCATTGCAAATTCTGAAGATCTGTTGCATAGCAATGTGAATATAATTAACACTTTTAAATGGTTAATATGGTAAATTTTAAGTCATGGGGCTTTTTTTATCACAATTAAACATTTTTTTTAATCAATGCAATTCACCATATTAACAAACCAAAAAAGAAAACCACATGATCATCTTAATAGATGCTGGAAAAGCATTTAACAAAATCCAACATCCTTATAAAATCCAATCAATCTGGATAAAGACCCTCAACAAACTAGGTATAGAAGGGAACTTCCTCAATCTGAAAAAAAGTATCTACAAAAAAAACTACACATTAACAGTCTACTTAGTGGTAAAATTTTTAAAATTTCCCCTCTAATATCAGAAACAAGAAAAGGATTTCTGTTATCATCACTTTTTTCAACATTGTACAATACAATATTTAAATAAAAAGAATCCAAATCAAAAAGGAAAAAATAAAATTGCTCTTATTCCCAGGCAAAATGAGTGTCTATATAGAAAATCTAAAGGCATGTGCAGAAAATCAACTATAACTAATAAGTATGTTTAGCAAGATTGCAAGATATAAGATCAATATAAAGAAATCACTTGTGTTTCTACGTGCTACCAACAAACTATCAGAGATAAAAATTTTAAAACATTTACAAAAGTATCAAAAATACTACATAATTCAAGGTAAATCTGACAAAAGATATGAAAGAACTGTACACTTAAAACTCCCAAACATCACTGAGAGAAAGTAAAGATGACCTAAATAAGTGAAGATATACCCTGTTGGTGGGTTAGAAGACTCACCGTAGTTAAAATGTCAATTATTTCCAAATTGATCTATAGATTCATGAAATCCCAATCAAAATCCTGAAACTTTTTGCATAAATTGACAAGTTGATTCTAAAATTCATGTGGAAATGCAAAGGACATAGAATAACCAAAACAACTTTGAAAAAGAACAATGTTGGTAAGATAACTTTACCTGATTTCAAGATTTACTATAAAGTTACAGTAATCAAAAGCATGGCATTGGAATCCAAATAGGCATTCAGGTCAATGGAACAGAGTAAGGAGTCCAGAAATAGATCCAAACATGTATTGACAACTGATTTTTTGACAAAGATGTAAAGGCAATTCAGTGGAGAAAGAACAGTCTTTTCATAAATGTTGGAACAATTGGATGTGCATAAGTCAAAAACAAGAAAAGAGTGGGGATTCAGTCCATAACTCACACCACATACAAAAATTTAACTCAAAATGCATCATAGACTTAAATGTAGATCATAAAGCTATAATATTTTGAGGAGAAAGTCTTTGTGACTTTAGGATAAGCAAAGTTTTTTAGATTCAAAATCAAAGTACAACCTATAAAAGAAAATTTTAATAAGTTAGACCTTTTCAAAATTTAAAACTTCTGCTATACAGCCTGAGGCATCTGCTTACAGGGGGGAAAAAAAAAGTCCTTTTTCCTGTCAAAAAGCTTCCTAGTCAGGTATTAGAATTAACATGAGAAAAACAATAGGGACTAATAAATATACACAAAATGTTCTACTACATTAAAGAATCAAAGAAATAAAAACAAAAAATTATCATTTTCAGCTATTAAATAGGCAATGATATTTTAAAATAATATGCGGGTCAGTGAGGATACATTTTTTTAAAAATAGGCAATAGCTTTTGAAAGTTCTTTTTTTTTTTAAACATCTTTATTGGAGTATAATTGCTTTACAATGGTGTGTTAGTTTCTGCTTTATAACAAAGTGAATCAGTTATACATATACATGTGTCCCCATATCTCTTCCCTCTTGCATCTCCCTCCCTCCCACCCTCCCTATCCCACCCCTCTAGGTGGTCACAAAGCACCAAGCTGATCTCCCTGTGCTATGAGGCTGCTTCCCACTAACTATCTATTTTATGTTTGGTAGTGTATATATGTCCATGCCACTCTCTCACTTTGTCCCAGCTTACCCTTCCCCCTCCCCGTATCCTCAAGTCCATTCTCTAGTAGGTCTGTGTCTTTATTTCCGTGAAAGTTCTTAAAATGTTTAAAATGCTTACACTAAGTCCAGTTAAAAGAAATTATCTTATGTGTAATCAGATACATGCACAAAGATTTATATTCAAAGATACTCAGTATTGTTTCCCAGGTGAAACTTTAGAAACAACCTCAATGACTGATAACAACAGCTTGGTTAATTATACTTTTGGCACACTTAAAAGTGATTAATATTATGCCAGATATACAATTACATAGAAAAGGATAAAATACATAGAAATAAATTTAACCAAGGAAGTGAAAGATCTGTACAGTGAAAACAATAAGACGGTGATGAAAGAAATTGAAGAAGACACAAATAAATGGAAAGATATTCCATACTCACTGATTAGAAAAATTAGTATTGTTAAAATGTCCATACTACCCAAAGTGATCTACAGATTCAATGTAATCCCTTTCAAACTTCCAATAGCATTTTTTACAGAAATAGAACAAACAATCTTAAAATGTCTTTGGAACCAGATTAGCCAAAATGTCTTTCCAGATTAGCCAAAGCGATCTGGAAAAAAAAAAGAACAAAACTGGAGGCATTACACATCATGATTTCAAACTACATTACAGAACTATAGTAATCAAAACAATATGGTAATTGAAAATCAACCATATTTCAATTAAAAAAAAAACAGCATGGTACTAACATAAAAACAGACATATAGGTCAAGGAACAGAATGGCGAACCCAGAAATAAACCCAAGCAAGTATGGTCAATTAATTTATAACAAAGAGCCAAGCATATACAATGGTGAAGACAGTCTCTTCAATAAATGATGTTGGGAAAACTGGACAGCCACAGGCAAAAGAATGAACTGGATCTCTACCTTACACCATACACAAAAACCAACTAAAAATGGATTAAAGACTTACATTTAATACCTGAAACTGTAAAACTCCTAAAAGAAAACATAGGGAATAAGCTCTGTGACATCAGTCTTTGGAATGACTTTTTGGATTTGACACCAAAAAACAAAGACAGTAAAAGCAAAAATGACCAACATCAAACTAAAAAGCTTCTGCACAGTGAAAGAAATCATCAACAAAATGAAAAGGCAACCTATCAAATTGGAGAAAACATTTCCAAATCATATGTCTAATAAGGGGTTAATATACAAAAAAACCCACCACTGTGTGTGTGTGTGTGTGTGTGTGTATATATATATATATATATATATATATATATATATATATATATATATATATATATATATATAAACTCACACAACTAAATAACCAAAAAAACAAACAACTGGATTAAAAAATGGGCAGAGGAACTGAATAAACATTTTCCCAAAGAAGACATCCAAACTGCCAACAAGTACATACAATGATGCTCAACATCACTCATCATCAGGGAAATGCAAATCAAAACCAGAATGATAGCACCTCACATCTATTCTATTTGATGGCTGTCATCAAAAGACAAGAAATAAATATTGGCGAGAATGTGGTGAAAAGGGAACCCCAGTGCACTGTTAGTGGGGATATAAATTGGTGCAGCCACTATGGAAAACAGCATGGAGGTTCCTCAAGAAACTAAAACTGAACTACCATATGATCCAGCAATCCCACTTCTCAGTATATATCCAAAGGAAATGAAAACAGGATATGGAAGAGAGATCTGCTCTCCCATATTTATTGCAGCATATTCTTAATATGGAAACAAGTGTCCATCAATGGATGAAGAGATAAAAACAATGACAGACACACACACACACACACACACACACACACACACACACACACGGAATATTATTCAGCCACGAGAAAGAAGGAAACCCTGCCACCTAGGACAACATGGATGGACCCCGAAGGCATTATGCTAAGTAAAATAAGCCAGGCAGAAAAGACAAATACTGTATGGAATCACTTACATGAGGAATCTAAATAAAAAGTCGAACTCACAGGAAAAGAAAAAAAAATCTTCTGCACTTTAAAAGACACTCTTAAGGGAATGAAAAGACCAGCTACAGACTAAGTGAAAATATATGTAGAGTGTACTTTGATAAAGGACTTGTATCCAAAATCTATAAAGAATTCTCCCAACTCAGTAAAAAGAAAATAAGCAACACAATAAAAAAGTGGACAAAATATTTGAAAAGACATTTCACCAAATAAGATATATCGCTGGCAAAAAAAAAAAAAAACATGAAAAGGTGATCATCATCATTAGTAACTTTAAAACCACAATATGATACCACTACACAGGTATGAAAATGACTATAATTTAAAGACTCATCATGCTGAGTGCTGGAAAGGAGGCAGAGGAAGGAACTGGAACTCTCATACACTGCTGGTGGGAATGGAAAATGGTATGACCACTTCAGAAAACAATTTGGTGGTTTCTTAAAAGGTACAGCTACCATACGATCTAACCATTCCACTGAAGATGTATGAAAGCATGCCTATATAAGACTCGTACATGAATGGACATAGCAGCTTTATTTGTAACAGCCCCAAACTGGAAAGAACCCAAAGTTCCATAGACTGGGGAATGGATAAGTAAATTGTTGTGTATACATACAATGGAATGCTGTTCAGCAACAAAAAAGAATGAGCTAGTGATACACACAACAACGTGGGTAAATCTCAAGATATTTATGCTGAGTGAAAGAAGCCAAACGAAAAGAGTACGTACTGTATGATTCCACTTATATAAAACTCTAGCAAATGCTAATGAGTTCTGTAGTAACAGAAAGCAGTTTGATGGTTGTTTGATGGAGACTTGGTGTGGAATGGGATGAGGGGAGTAATTTACAAAGCGGCAAACTTTTACAAAGGAAAATTGGGGATGATGGCTCTACTCACTACTTCCTTTATAGTGGTGGTTTCATGAGTGTATACATATGTCAACACTTATGAAATCGTACAGTTTAAATATGTGCATAGGCCAATTACACCTCAATAAAACTCTTTTTAAAAAGAAGCAGGACTTCCCTGGTGGTGCAGTGGTTAAGAATCCGCCTGCCAATGCAGGGGACACAGGTTCAAGCCCTGGTCCTGAAAGATCCCACATGCCTCGGAGCAGCTAAGCCTGTGCACCACAACTACTGAGCCCACGTGCCGCAACTACTGAACCCGTGTGCCACAACTACTGAAGCCCGCGTGCCTAGATCCCGCACTCTGCAACAAGAGAAGCCACCACAATGAGAAGCCCGTGCACGGCAGTGAAGAGTAGCCCCCGCTCACCGCAACTAGAGAAAGCCTGTGCGCAGCAACGAAGACCCAACGCAGCCAAATAAATAAATAAATTTTTAAAAACTAAAATAAAAAGAAGTAAAAAAAAACCCTAATTAATTAGTTATTTTTTTTATAAAGAAGCAAGTATCAATCTCTGGGTTATGCATACCCTCAAATTCCAGCAGACAGAGGTCAAGCTCTTCCTAGAACTTTCTCTCATGTTCTGCTGTGCTCTCATAGCAGGAACTGGAAGTAGCTGCAGATTCAGCACTTTAGCAAGCATCCAACCAGGGAGTTAACTCCCAGTCCCCTCTTCCTGTACACACTCCCAATCTCTAGGGGTCTCTCTCTTGGAACCTCCTCCATCACTGAGATTAAGTTAGGGGAGAGCGGAGGGGAGGGAGTATCCCTTCCATGAACACTGCACTTCCCATGACGATTATGACAAATTTCCCTTTCTTTCCTGACCTATCTTCTTGTGCAGGCTTGCAGGGTGGAGTGCTGCAAAGCTGCAGGGAAGATTGGGTTTGGCTGGGATGTTTATTTACCTGGGAAGGATGTATCTGATCCCAGTTGTTAGCAGCTGCAGGGCAATCTCTTGCTCAGATAAAAAAAAAAAAAAAAAGAAGTCCAGAGGAGAAGCTGGATGGAGGGAGCCTTACTGTTTGTCCCAGGCCGTTGGGGAAGGAGGGGCCTTCTAAATGAGGAGAGGGTAGGGGCAGCTGTGGCCCCAGAAAGCTTCAGGCTGCAATATTGAGCTAAGTCAACAAGTCTTTAATGACGGCTCTCTTGGGGGGATTAAGACTTGGGTCAGCCAGATCTTGAAGCCAGCAGTTTCATGTCTTCCCCCACATTCTTCCTCCCTCTGTCTTTCCTCCTTTCAGCTCTTGGCATTGCTGAGTAGAGAGAAGAGACAACTCTTTTATGTCTAATGTTTTTCCACTATGTGTTCTTTTTGGCACACAGTTTTTTAGCCTTGACTTAAGACAATTAAAGTATCAAATCATGGACAGGTATACCTCTGGGATATTGAGGGTTTGGTTCCAGACCACAGCAATAAAGCGAGTCACACAAATATTTTGGTTTCCCAGTGCATATAAAAGTTATATTTACATTGTATTGTGGTCCATTAAGTCTGCAATGGCATTATGTCTAAAAAACAAAAGTACGTATTTTAATTTTAAAAACGTTATTATTTAAAAATGCTAACCAGGGCTTCCCTGGTGGCACAGTGGTTGAGAGTCCGCCTGCCGATGCAGAGGACGCGGGTTCATGCCCCGGTCCGGGAATATCCCACATGCTGCGGAGCGGCTGGGCCTGTGAGCCACGGCCGCTGAGCCTGCGTGTCCGGAGCCTGTGCTCCACAACGGGAGAGGCCACAACAGTGAGAGCCCCGTGTACCGCAAAAAAAAAAAAAAAATGCTAACCATCATCTAGCCTTCAGTGAGTCATAGTAGTAACATCAGAGATCACTGATCACAGATCACTGTAACAAATATAACAATAATGAAAAAGCTTGAAATATTGCAAAAATTATCAAAATGTGATGCAAAGAATGAAGAGAGCAAATGTTATTGGAAAAATGGCACTGATAGACTTGCTCGACACAGGGTTGCCACAAACCTTCAAATTGTAAAAAAAAAAAGTAATATCTGCGAAGCTCAATAAAGCAAAGTGCAATAGTACAAGGTACGCCTGCACACGTCATGTCAATCCAGGTAGGTTTTAATGATGCCTGCTGTATGCTGAGGTCTGTTCTGGATGAGAGAGAAGAATGAGCAGAAAAATCATTGCAGGGATTCCATAGAGAACTCTAGACAGTTTTCTCTCTGAGCTAGAGTCTAGAGTCTATCCACTCTCCATGCCCATAGACTGACCTCTCGCATCTCACCTGACCTGAAATTCTCTGCCTCTTTCTTTGAGGCTCTTGAGCAGGCCTTGCGAGGATGCCTGAGACCCTGGCTGCCAGGCAGACTGTGGTTAATGTGGAATTTTACAGGCAGATCTGCCAGGAAGCATTTCTCTGGGCTCCCAACTTTGCCCAAATGGGCCACATCAGTCACTACTGAGACTTCCTTCTGAGGAAGTGAGGATACGGCCTGGTTAGCTATGACAACCTCCTGAGGACTTTCCTCTGCCAACTGGGTTCTCCAGGAGGGGAGATGGTCATTAAACTCCCACCTCTGCTGTGCCCTTCCTTTATAAACAAGATCCCATTCTTCAAGTGGAGACGGTTGCCGAGAAAGTGGGGAGAGGGGCCAAGAGAGGGATATACAAGGGGAGACAAGCTTACATTGAACCTTATAACTAGTAGGAAAGTCACCTTGCCAACTGCACAGCAAGGACCCTAAGGCCCATCACGGGAGTGCCCGAGGCTGCAGAGATAGAGAGGCAGGCCTGAAATTAGGGTCGAATGTCCCCCAACTCAGTCAAGGGCCATTTTTTGCAGTCATTTTCACTTTCCAAACAAATTTCTGAGTAACAGAGACTTCTCAGAATCCTGCTTTTTAGTAACCCTGGATATTGAAATTTCTTCTTGAAAACTTCTTCCTTCTCCTGTCAGAGAGCTGAGTTTTGTGATGAGGATGAAATTTCATTTTCTGGAATGGGGTACCTCAGAATTTTCTTTAGAGTGGACAAAGGAGGGATCACTTCTCAGAATGTAGGTAAAGATAGAGCAGGAGAGGGAAGCAGCTGCATCGCACAGGGAGATCAGCTCACTGCTTTGTGACCACCTAGAGGGGTGGGATAGGGAAGATGGGAGGGAGACGCAAGAGGGAGGGGATAAGGTGGGGATATATGTATATATATAGCTGATTCACTTTGCTATACAGCAGAAACTAACACACCATTGTAAAGCAATTATACTCCAATAAAGATGTTAAAAAAAAAAAAAGACAGAGCAGGAGAAACCCTCACAGCAACCCTGGGAGGTGAATTCTATTACCTCCATGTTGTACATTAGCAGAGGACCAAAGAGTTAAAGCAGTTTGGCTAAGTCAGTATTGCATCCATGGTTGATCAACCTGAATGATTGAAGAAGTAAAAGAGCATATATAGATAGAGAACGAAACAGTACTTTTATTGGCCACAGTTGGAGACAGATGTGTCTCATGTTAGAACCTGCACAGATGCTCAGCAAGCCTGCTCCCCTTCTTCCTGGCCATCAACCTTCTACACTTCCCAGCCTCATTCATTGTTGGGTGCCCAGTGGACTTTGGGCAAAACCAAAGCAAAGTATACCACTTCCAGGCAAGACTCATAAACTCCCACATGTAATTCTCCATCCCCCGCCCCCTTTCTTCATCTGCTGGTAGAATGTCCCAACAAGATTTTTTAACCTCAGCACTATTGGCATTTGTAGCCAGATAATTCTTTGTTGTGGGGCCTTCCTGTGCATTGTAGGATATTCAGAAGTGTCTCCGGTGTCTACGCATGAGATGCCAATAGCACCCTCACTTGCCAATGTGACAACCCAAATATCTCCAGCCACTTCCAAAGGTCCTCTGAAGGGCCAAATCATCCCTGGTTGAGAACCAGTGCGCTACAAGACGCTGAAGTCACACAATGGAAGGAGTGGATGGAGCAGAGAACCCATCCTACATTTGTCAGCAACATGAGCAAGAAACTTTTACCGCGTAAACCCACTGCAACGTAGGAGCTGTTGGTTCAAAAGTAGCTTCCCCTGACTAATATAGTACTGCTAAATAATCCCCATAAATAGACAGACTTACCCAACAAGGCAGAGTACTCAGACCAGGGACCACCCCAGCCTGCATGGCCCAGGCCCCAGAGGGACAGCAGCAGTCACTTCCTATGAGTAGACAGCTCCCAAGATAAAGAAAATGGCAGAGCTGAGCTCTACATGCCTAGAACTTCTGTCCCAATTCATCAACCAGATAAGTCACTTCACATCCACAAGGACAGAAAAATCTGAAATGTGCTTGGAAGAAAAGCTTTCTTCTCGAAAAGCCCCTGCTCATGAAACCAAGAGGCTCTGCTCTGGGGAACTCCAGAGCCCACTGTCTTTTTCTAACCCTAGAAGATCTGTTCAGTACAAAAGATGGCCTGCTCAATACAAAATACGGCCTGTGAGGGCTTCCCTGGTGGCGCAGTGGTTGAGAGTCCGCCTGCTGATGCAGGGGACACGGGTTCGTGCCCAGGTCCGGGAAGATCCCACATGCTGCGGAGCGGCTGGGCCCGTGAGCCATGGCCGCTGAGCCTGCGCGTCCGGAGCCTGTGCTCTGCAATGGGAGAGGCCACAACAGTGAGAGGCCCGCGTACCGCAAAAAAAAAAAAAAAAAAAAAATACGGCCTGTGTTCTAATTTTCTCACTAAATGCTTTATCTTATTTTGTTATTGAAGTCAAGGCTCAGGCTTTGGCAAAGGTCAAGTGTTGGTCTGTGCCCAGACTGAGGCCTCACTCTGTGACCAAGGTCCAGGTTCAGCCCAGCAAGCTCAGGACTTGGTCTGAGATAGAAAGACAGAATGGGCCACAGAAGAGTAAAACCCACAGTCTTGCCCTGAATTAACTGGTGAATTTTGTCTAGAGCTCTTATCACACAATCCATTTCCTTTCTTTGTTGTCCTTTATATTTCCATTTACTAAATATCCCAGTGATATACTACCTGCTTCCCATAAAGCTGTCAAAGGAATGCGGTGAGTGACCTCAGTCCAGGAGAGGCATATCAGTGGAAGGGAAATAACTGGCTGGAAGTCAAAAAACACAGATTTCTGTCCAGATCTGATCCGTCACCAACTGATTGTTCCAAACTGGACAAATCACTTTCCTTCTCAAGACCTCGGTTTCCTCAGCATAAGGTAAGAACACTGGATTGGGCATCTCATAGTTTTACTGTTAACTGCTCTGAGAAGCATTAAATCGAGACCCTGTTTATACACCTGTTATTAAGAGTAACTATGTGCCTTTTCCTCCCCCATCTCCCGCATGCCCAGCTCAAGCCCTGGACGCTGTCGTACTCAACAAAAGTTGCAATAGCCTCTAACAGTTCTTCATTAACCCAGACCCTCCCCAAACCCCAATCTATTCCACTATGAGCGAGACCAAATTGGATACATTCTTAGGTCTCTTCGAGCTATGCTATCCTAGAATTCTAGGATCCTACGATTCTAGTAGTTTATATCTTTAATATTCCAGATCCTTGTCTAAATATCTGGAAGTCTAAAATTCTAGAAGCCTAAGAGTCAAATTCTAAAGCATTAAGAGCCTAGAATTCTAAGTATAACTTGAATTTCTCCAGGAAATAAGTGAGGCTACATAACAGTAATAACTCATATTTTTACTGGCTTCTGCCACCATGTGCCCCATATTCCCCACAGGTATCTCACACATCCTCCTCATGACACGTTTGGTCAGCTAGAAGGCAGCATCTTCTCTGCCTCGCCCTGGGCCATTAGTAAATGGAAATATGAAGGACAATGAAGAACGGAAATGGATTGCCCTTCCCTGCCCTCCTGCCAAGTTTACACACACCAATTAGTGATATATATTCAGCCTTGTCTAAACCTCTGTGGTAGACAGAGGCCTAGACGCGATAGACTTATCATTCAATGTTGTCGTCCTCCGTATTTCCAAGTTTCAGAATTCCAAGTTTCTCACAATTTACGGCCTGAATATTCTTGGATATTAATAGTCTAGACTGAAAAAATTTTTTTAGATTCTGAAATACTATGATTCTAGGAGAGTGGCAGATGGTGGAGTGTCTGGCACCTGCTCTGGGAGGCTCTGGGATGAAGGAGGCAAGGAGGCCTGAGCCCGTTCAGAGCAAAGTTGTAGGAGGCATTAACAGGCTTCAGGTGTGAATACACTCGTCTGGAAGGAGTGAGGTAGACCCTACACAGAAGGAACAGCAATCCAGCGTCCAGAGTGGCTACACCCTAGCAGGCTTCCCAGAGCCCTGGCAGGCAGTGAGAACCAATTTAACAGCTTCCAATGAAGGATGTTATTTATTTTACAAGTAACTATAAATAGCAAAATAAAACCAAGAATTTTTATCCATGAGCAGGACCCAGAGTTTTTAAAGCTGCTTATTGCTGTACAGTGGGGAGGTTCTACCCCCACGGATGAGGGCGGACCCCTGGCCCCCTGCAGGCCTGGTCCTAGCCCCACATCTCCCAGCGTTTGGAGTTTGGGAGGTTTGATCCTTCCCAACTTGGCTACACACCCCTCTGGCTGTGGAGTGGGGAGGGAAGGCAGGGTAGGCTTCAGAGCTGCAGAAGTAGTTTAGCCCTGGGTCAGGAAACTGAGGCCTGACCTGAATCTCAGGTTTGACAGGAAGCCCAGGGGGCTGGCAGAAGTTCTTGGCCCAACACATCCTGAAGCCAGGAGCACCCCCTGCAGCCAGAAGCAGTGAAGTTGCAGCTTGGAGGAAACTGAGGGCAGAAAGAGAACCTTCTCTGCTCAGCAGGGCTGGGCCTGCAACAGAAATAACCCCAATATACTGTCTGGTGCTCTGGAGAAGTTTTGACAAATGCCTTTATCAACTAATCGGCTGGTTTTAATAAGCACCTACTACATGCCAGTCACCATAGGGGACAGGAAGATCCCTCATTCTTGGAGACCTGACATAGGCTAGTACCTCAAGACAAAGCCCCAGACCATGGTCTGGTCTTCAAGTCATTTACAGCCCAACCCCAAGTCCCCTTCCAGTCTCACATCTGGCCCTCTCCATTGTGAACCCCACTGGTTCCCCCATATCCCACACTGCACCAGCACACCTGTCTGCAGTCCCTGTTTGCCCAGCCAGAATGTCCTCACCCCCTTCTGAGGCTCACCCCCTGGACCTCAGGACTAGCTCAAGTGTCTCCTCCTCCCCTAAGAATGCTGCTGTAATGCCCCACATGCTTGCGATGCACTTCTTTGAGTTTCCATCATGTTCCATTTAAATGTCAGTCTCCCCAGCTTTTCTCATATCTGTATCTCCAATCCCTAGCACAGGGCCTAGAACAATATTTTATTTAGGATATTTGCAGTCACGGAGGAGTGGGAAGTGTGGTCAAAGCACGTCTGAATAAAGTGGAAGAATCTGTAGATCCAGTGAAAGCAGAGTGACATCTAACCGGACAGCAGGAGTGAGGCGAGAGTGAGACATGAGGACAGATGGTGCCGGGCTTTCAATCCCAGTGAGATGCCCAGGCTTTTACCCCTGGTTCCTCCCTTTACTAACGGGATGACTACAAACAGATGACATTATTAACCTCATCGTCTCCTCTGTAAAATGGGGGTGGTTGTGAGGATTAACTGAGTTAATACATGGAAACCACTTAGCACAGTGCCTGGCACATCATAAGGGTTCAGAAAATATTAACTTTGTTAGTAGTAATAGTAGCATGAGGAAGAGTAGTGGTGGGAGCTGTGGTGTCCTCGTCTACGGTATGAGGAAAACAGAAGGTCTTACTGGCCAGGGTGAAATAGGGTTGGTTTCTAGTGGAAGCTGGAGCTTCCCCACCCCCAGCAATGTGACCTGCATGGACAAAGGTCGAGTGCACCGCTGAGCCACAGGGTGAGGGTAGAGCTCGCAGTGTGTTGACAAGCACTCAGGCTGTCACATGACATGGTCTGTTTGGGACATTAATTCCTTGTCAGCCTCAGTCCTGAGCCTCTCTCTCTCTCTCTCTCTCTCTCTCTCTCTCTCTCGATTTAAGAAGAAATGCTTTCTTTCCATTAGCTCTCCTTTCCCTTTCGTTTGTCTTTCACTTGGCTTTCTACCTCTCTCTTCTACCTGAAAAAGATGACTAAAAACAGAGTGAACTGCAAAGATATTGGGGAATCAGAAGGCCTGGGTTCCAGCCTCAGCTTCGCCTGTAATCTCTGGTGGATCCTGGGCAAGTCCCTTCTCCTCCCTGAACCTAAGGGCTTTTTCTCAACAGTGAAAACATTGAGCTGCATGTTACACTAAAGTCCTTTCATTCTGAACGTCTGTGCATCTCAGCAGCAATGTTCTCTGTATGGAAATTCCTCTGCACCCACAGGAATCATGCAGAGATCTTGGTTTTATTCATCATTGAGCCAATATTAATTGAGCACAGATAATAGGTCGGGCATTATATCAGGTACTGGGGATCATGGGGTGACCAAGCCAGACAAACTCCCTGCCCCCAAGGATCTCACATTTGAGAGGGTCTAGAGGAAGACCAGATGATAAACTTGTTACTTCGCAATCATGGACCCCTTAAGAGAGGACAAAATTGGTGTGTCCTGATGCCTCCTGTGGGCCAGGCCGTGGGCTAGACACCTCAGCCCGGGTCATTTTGGTTGGTCCTCGCAATCACTTTATGAAGTAGTTATTGTCAATCCCATTTCAAAGGAGAGGGACACGAGGCTAAGAGCCATTCAGTTGCTTGGTCAATGTCACCCAGCCAAGATGCAGTGGAGGTACGTCCAGTACACACCGGGTGTCCTCTCCACAGGAGTAGGCTCCTCTGTCCAACTGGCTCTGAACTCTGAGGCCAGAGCACACCCACTGGGAGAGAGAACTCCAGATCCTGCTTCCTAGGGAGGTGCCCAAGGCAATCCCTCCGGCCTGGCTAAGGCTTCCTGGGGCCTCTATGCTGCCGACGGCTGTAGCTCACTCCCTCCGTCCCACCCTCTCATCAGGGAGAACTGTGAGATTTGTAGCCACATTCTGCCCTCCTGGACCATAACCCTATAAAATAGCAAGCAGCCTCTAAGATACAAAAAAAAACAGGGGAAAGACTAAAAAATAACACTGATGAAGATTAAAAATGACTAGTGAGTCTCAGGGATTTACATCTCATAAAGTGAGATGGTCAAGGAGGCCAGACAGGGAGCAGACAGCCCTGACGCCTCTGCCTGGTGGATAATTTATCCCAGAAAGTAGAGGCCTCTGTTTTCAACTCACACAGGCCAGGGTAGTTCTCTGGGTGCCCCCAGCCCACTGTAAGGAGAGTCAGGCTGAGTCAGAAGTTTTATTTTTCCAGGCCAAACCCACACGTCTGATACTTTTTCAATCATTTTCACATCTCTGATCTTATCTGAGAATCATCTTACACTCCCAGGGAGGCTGGCAGGATGGGGACCCTCACCGTCACTGGTCAGATGAGAAAATTGAAGCTGGCAGAGGACAATTCATCCAGGATCTCCCAGGGAGTCAGGACTCTGATCCGAGCCATTGTTGGTTGATGTGACAGCCCCATTAGGTACACATTTCCTTTCCTTCTCATTCTCCTTCCTCAACTCCTCACCCATTGGCTGTGTCCAGCCAATGAGTTAATTCAGCTAACCTCTACTGAGTCACAGTACTTACTAAGAACTGTTGCAAACACAGAGGTGAATAAGGTTAAAGCAGATGCTAATAACAGATGAACACTTTTTAAGTATGTGGTGTTGGTGATGATGTTAATGGAGGGTCTCTCTCCAGTATAACAGAAGAACTGAAAAAGCAGGGGAAATGTTTAGAGGAGCTGGGAGGAGGGAATCGATCTTGGGGTCAAGCACAGGAGAGCTTTCCAAAGCAGCTCCCTGGACATCAGGAAGGATTTTGTCCTGGATGACTTCCCTTCAAATGAGTTCACGGGTTGGAACATGTTTTAAGATTAATAATTAGCTGACAGCCACCATGGAGTTTGATGGTGGTGCAGGGCTCCCATTTGCTCTGTCTGTAGGATGGGCTGTCAAAAAGTATGCTGTCCCCCAACTGCCGCAGCGGTTAAGCCCCAGTCTTCGTAGTAGAGTGGAAAGAACTCAGGTTTTATTTTCTGTTTGTTTGGTTTTCTGGCCTCACTGCTCAGCTTGTGGGATCTTAGTTCCCCAACCAGCGATTGAACCTGGGGCATCACAGTGAAAGCCCGGAATCCTAACCACTGGACCACCAGGCAACTCCCAAGGAAAGAACTCAGGTTTTAGAATCCCAGTTTTCAATCACAACCAGTTGTATGCTTGAGAGTTTCTTGGCTTCTCTGAACCTGTTTTATCATCCAGTAAACGGAGATAGCAATACTATCTCAAAGTTTTGCCTTAAAAAAAAAATGGAAAGAGAAACTTCAAATTTAACTACATTAGTTCAGACTTCATGGGAGGCCCTAAGATAATGGATGACCCACCCCTAAGCGAAGTGCAAGACCACCAAGCAAGGGCTGCGAAAGGTGGTGTTGAAAACTGTCTTTGTGGTTCCTTGCTGACTACCCAGCTCTGGCACATAAAAGAGGTGGGAGGGGCCAAGAATAGAGCAGGCATTAGATAGGGGATTTCTGGAACAAGCTGTAAGTACATTGTGCATCTTCGTGTACTCCCTCCCTTAACTCAAGCCTGACAAAAGTGACTTTAATGGGATAGTTGGAGAGCTTGAGGTTTCCACTATTTGGGGGACACAGTGGACTGGAATCTGACTCCCACTGCTACATCTAAAGGGCAGAGGCTGGCTGACCAGCTCTTCTAACAGCAGAGTAAAGGGAGGTGTCTGCACGGTGGGCAATCTGCATTCTCAGAGCTCACCAAGCAGAGGATACCGAAGTGTTTTCTCTGAGCCAGATCTGGACCAAATGAGAGGGAGATGGTCTAGGTCAGCTGGAGCCTGTCAGAGGACTCTGTAGAGAGAGGAGAGACCTCATCGGAAAGAGGCTGGTGGTGGTGGCAGAGGCCTAGGGGCTGGGAATGAGTCAGAAGCAGCCAGCTGGAATAGAAGTGCATTTACCCACATCAGGGCGTAACCTGTATGGGGAGGGGGATGGATTTCCTCCAAAGAACCCACAAAAACGCCCCATGAGAGAGGCAAGGTTAAATGCCTGCCAAACCCAGAGAGCATTGACCTTGGATCTTCAAGTCCATACTAGTCAGGTAAGAACTTTGCTATCCCCCTTTCTTTCTCTGTCTCCCTCTATCCCTGACAATGGAGAGATCAAAAATCCACAATGGTTTGCAAGATGAAGAAGGAGAAGTGATGCTCTAGGTAGAAAAAAAAATAGAAGAAACTGAGCCTTGTTCTCACTGCAGGGGACTGGCCAGCCGCAGTTACAGGTCCAAGTGGAGAAGTGTTATCTTTAAATGAAGTTTGAAGTTTATTAACTATCAATACTATTATTGCTAAATGGTAGTAATAGTACTATATTGGACAAGACATTAATTATGGACCAGAAATGATGTTTTGTGAGTTTAAATAAATGGGGAACTTTGTATTATCAAAGAGAGAAAAAAAGAAAGAAACACAACATTGTAAAGCAACTATATTCCAATAAAATTTAATTAAGCGCTTCCCTGGTGGCGCAGTGTTTAAGAATCCATCTGTCAATGCAGGGGACACGGGTTCGAGCCCTGGTCCAAGAAGATCCCACATGCCGCGGAACAACTAAGCCCGTGCTCCACAACTACTGAGCCTGCACTCTAGAGCCCGCGAGCCACAACTACTGAGCCCACACGCCTAGAGCCCGTGCTCCACAACAAGAGAAGCCACCACAATAAGAAGCCCGCGCACCGCAATGAAGAGTAGCCCCCACTCGCCACAACTAGAGAAAGCCCGTGTGCAGCAATGAAGACCCAACACAGAAATAAATAAATAAATAAAATTTAAAAAATTAATTTAAAAAAAAGGAGCCATGGAACAAGTTCAAGTTTTCATCCAATGGGGTGGAAAAGAGTCAGCCCTGCAAAATGATTGATAAAAGTTGTTTCTCGATTATACTTCCTTGAGTCTCACTTGTTCAATGTGACAGTTACATGACATGACACATGTCATCCCTTGCATATAGCTGGACTTGAGTATGTCTGAGTTTGCTTCCACCATTTCTCTGGGCCTGGTTGACCAGCAATGGGCAAGATCAATCACCTGAGGTAACTTTGAGCAGCAACTGTGTATCTGACCTCTACACCATCCAGGGGTAGAGATAGGAGGAGAAGAGCCAGTCTTAACTCTTGGTGGAGACACAGTTCACAGGACTGAGAAGTCCTTAGGGATGTCCAGATGGGGTGACAAAGACCCAGAGAGGAGCAAGGGCTTCCCAAATCCATTGTAGAGCCAGATATGGACCCTGGCCCTTTTCTGTCCCTCTTCCACACCTGTCCCATGACTTCATACACCCTCCTCTTAGCAATCTAAGACAGAGTGGAATCGCACTCAGTTGGCTAATCTGATGGTATCTATCATTTATTGAGCTCCTTCTATGTGTCAACTTCCTTATGTATGCTAGTCCTGCTTCTCACAATAACTTGCCAAAAGGTAGAAGTATCAGTAGCATTTGCACAGATGAGAAAACTGAGACCCACAAGGTTAAGTGACTTGTCCAGAGTCATGCGGCCATTTAGAGGTAGAGCTGGGGTTCAAACAGGTCAGTTTGACTCCAAAGCTAGATGTCTTGTCACCCAACTTTACCACCTCTTCCAAGGGCCGCTGGAGTCAGGAAAGAGTTTACAGCAGGGTTACTGTCAGGTCTGGGTCCTCAGAGCCCCAGATGGAGCCCCAAACTGTCCTGCAGTGTCATCTTTGTAAGAACCAGTCCAGCTATCCCAAAGCCAAGACAGCTAGAGTAGATTTGCACTTTCCCCGTTCCTTCCAAGGAACAAAAAGTGATGCAAAATTTTTTTTAAATCATAAAACGGTGTGAATAATGTTTTAATTAGTTGGCAAATTATATGGCCGGGGGCCTTACTCTGTTCTCTGAAGTAGATATGAACTTTATTAACGTTTTTTTTCCTTTTGCAGATTAAGTTGGCTCTTTGTGAAGGTTGGGTGTATGGGGGTGTGGAAAGTTCTCATTACATTTGGCAGGAATCTTGGCTGGGTTATACAAGGAAAGTTACTTTGAGATTTTACTTCGGACGGTGAACTTGGCCTCCATCACTCCCTCCTGAAACCCAACTCTTTGTAAGCGGAAACAGGGGATAAAAAAAGATAAGGAAAGAAATAAATTAGAGTGGGAAACAACTGAAGGATAAATAATCCTCTTAAAACAGTCACTGGGAGAGGCAATGGAGAGAGTCCTGGATGGGGTGTGGCGTGAATTCTGGTTGGGTTCACTTACTTGGTGGCCTTCTGACCTTGGGCAGACGGCCACCCTCTCCAGGTCTCTGTCTGCCCATCTGTGACATAGGGGGATAATCCCTGCTCTGAGGCTCCACCTCAGGTCTGTTGAGAGGATGCAGTGGGATATTATCTGATAAAGTGATTGAACTTTTACAAAGCACTGTCCACATAGAAAGCTACGGAATATCCCTGACACCTGGACCAAAGTCCTTGGGTGTCACCAGAGCCAAACCCGATGCCAGCAAGGGTGCCTTCAGGGTGACGTGTGAGAAAAGGATGTCCCTTAGATGAGCTCCTGAAAGGGACCCTAGAGGGGAGCTACAGTGTGGGAATGTGGGTGGGAATGAGTGTGCTGGGTGTGTCTAACGCAGGTCAGCACACGCTCAGGCCCCTGAGTGTGTACATGTGATTGCTTGTACGTGTGGGTGTGGTATGTGTGAATCCCTGCATCAATATGGGGGTTGGGGGGTAGGTTCATGATTTCATTCACTCCACAAGCAGGTTCTGAGGATTTACTGCATACTCTGCACTAAGTGCTGGGGGTTCAGTGATGAACAAGACAGACTAGTCCCGCGTGTGTGTGAGTGTGCAAAGGTGAGCTTATAAGGAAGGATTTTCGTGTGTGTGTGAGGATATGTGTGTGAAAACACACATCTGTGTACATGAGGGAGTATGTGCTTTTGTGAGTTGGCATGTGAGTCTTTGGAAATCTGTGTGTTTATGCAAAAGAGAGAAAAAGAGAGAAAGAATTCCTGGCCAACCTAGAGGGCTACAAATGCTGTTATAATGCCTTGAGACTTGAAAAGCCGAGATGTCATCTTGCCCAGTCCTGATGTCCAGGAGAGAGACAGAGGCCCAGAGAGGGGAAGCTGCGTGTAGAAGGTCAGCCGGCAGCCAAGCGGAAGGTGCAGAATTCACGCCTGCTGATTCTGAGCCCAAGGGGCTTTTCTTACTGAAGATGCGTGAAAATGCAAATTAATTGTGGGCCCGTAGGGAAGCCTCTGGGGATAGAGTGAAAGGGTAGGCCAGGCCCCAGTGTGCAAGGTCTTGAATTCCATGCCAAGGAGGCGAGACTCAGTCTGAGGGGCCACAGGAGGATTTGGGCAGGAGAGTAGAGTGCAGAAAACCAATGGGGGCCAGAGGCACGGGGGAGCGGAGACCCGGAACGAGGCAGGTGGAACGTCCAGGTGAGCGGGGCTGCGCCTGAAACAGGGAGGGTTAGGAGAGAAGGGAAGGACTGAAGAAGGCTTCTAACCTAGAATCAGAGGCCTTTGCATCCATTAGAATGTGGAGGGTGAGCTCCCATTTTTCTAACTGTTTACATGATGAGGCGGTTTCCCCCAAACCTGGGAACTAGAAGGAGCCTGGGAGTTTACACATGCATCTCATTAAAGCCACAGGACGGGGAATCCCCTGGCGGTCCAGCGGTTAGGACTCCACGCTGTCACTGCCGAGGGCCCGGGTTCAATCCCTGATCAGGGAACTAAGATCCCACACGCCGTGCGGTGCAGCAAAACAAACAAACAAACACAACCACCAACACGACAGCCCTGTGAGGTGGGCATTCCTTCTCCATGTTACTGATGAGACTACTGTGGCTCTGAGTGCAGAGGTAACCACCCAAAGACACCCAGGCCACTCATCAGGCACCTCCTTTGTGCCAGGACCTGGGGTTGGCACGTAATGCACGTCGCTTCGTTTCAGCCCTCCAGGGACCATTTCTCCACCTTTCAGACGAGGAAAGTTAGGTTTGGAGGCGGAAGGCGAATGGCCAGAGTACAGCGCTTCTTCAGCCTCCGCACCTAAACACAAGCCGTCTGATGCCAGCGCCCAGGGTCTTTCAACAATCCCACATTCCCTTTGAAAATCAGGACAGATGTGTTTGCAACACAGCTTAGGATGAAGTGAGTTTAAGAACTCTCATCCCTAGAGAGTGTACGAGCTCAGAATCCAGGCTGGTTCAAAAGAGTTTTGTCAGATGCCTGGGTGACAGGCTCATACGGGGGATGAAAGGGCCCCACCCCTAATCATCAGGGGCTGCGTGAAGGAAGCCAGATGGGGCCTCCAGAGCCCCGTTCCCTCCCTCCTCTGGAGACAGAGCAACTGTGATCTCCACTGAGTTCCCAAGGACAGCCACGTGGGGCTGGGGCTGGCAATCAGGACACATGGGACACGTGGCCCCAGTAACCTCATTGTGACGCTCAGGTGAGACCTTGTCTGTACGGGTCCTTCCAGCCATTGGGGAGTCTACGCATCAGAGATGCAGCATGCTTTTCCTTCGGTGACAGAGACGCTGGGCCTTTGCATCAGTGCCAGTCTGACTTCCCTTGCCCTGAACTAGCACAGGCACCGAGGGCCTCCACGCTGTACACTCAGACCTGCCCCGTCACTAAGCCCATCCTGTCCAGTGCAGAGAGGACGGTGACCCCTCCCACCAGAGGCTGAAATCTAGAATTTGTCTTGTTTTCCTAAACCTGCTTTCAGGTTTATCTGCCCCGAGACTCTCTTTCCTGCCCTCGCCTCCATTCCTATTTCCTCAAATTGCTGACTGAATTCCTACTATAACCACGGCAGAACATCCAGGATCTGACTTTCAGGACAACCAAATACTTCCTGGAGATTCCCACTGCTGGCCCTAGTCAGAGGCCCTAGAGGAGGCATCAGTACGCATGGGGCCTGGACACCCCACCCCCTCCTGAACTTTGAACTCCAAGACCGGACACTCTGATGACCTGAGACTATGCCAGCTCCAACATTTTCTTTGCCTTATCTGCCAAGACCTCAACATGCCTTTGGTCAAGCTTACCCGATTTACCACACTTGAGCTGATTTCTTCTGACTTTTTGGCCCCAGAGGCTCTAACCTCATTCCACCCTAATCCCTGAAACCAATTCCTGGCCCCACTTGAAAGCCTTTCAGACTGAGTGAAAGTTATCTTCTGCCCCAAGTGTGTTGTCATCAAGACACCATGGGTACTTCCTTCCTGACCAGAAATGCCATCAGAGAGTCCAGTAAGTGCCTGGCTCACTGCCCTCAGCAAGGTCTCCTCAACATCCGCTCCCAAAACCATAGTTGTCAGAAAACACACCCACGAAAATTGTCAGGAAGCCACCAGTTCTCTGAATTATTTACTGTCCCCTGGAACACAGCCAGCTAGATACTGGCCATGCAGACGCTAGGAAAATATTTATGTGGGTCCTGATGGATGCTTGGTGAGGAAAGACTGCCTGCTGTCAGCTTTTCTTCCTGCTGATAAGGCAAAGCTACACATGTCAGACAGCTCTTAGAAGGACCCGGCAGCTGGGACCTGGCATCTGATCAGAATGAGGTTAATGGCTGCAGCCCTCTGTTCCAGTCCTGTCTCTGCCACCAACTAGCTCTACTCTTCCCAGAGCCAGAGCTCTTCCATCTGTAACATCATGGAGTACACGGGATGACCCCCATGTCTCTGATCCTATGAGACAGTGACTCAGACAGAATCTGATCTCATTTCCAGATCTACCATTATGATGCCATCGGCTCATAACGGAACTATTTTTCTTGGCATCCTGGAGACGTTCTTGAAATTCCAACATCCTAGAATTTCTCTTTCCACTGATCCAGTTTCTGTAACCAGATGGGAGAACTCCATCTGGAGGAGGAAGATCTGAGCCTAAAATAAGAGAGTGAAGTGGAAGAGGGGAAATTGAGTTCAAGCAGTGTTTGTCATGCACCCATGTGGGCCAGGCTCAATGCTGAGCCCACTGGGACAGCAAAGGCTCCCCAGCAAAAGGCGTCCTGTCCTTTAAGCCACACTGAGCTCCAGTTCTTTCCTTCAAGAGCTCACAACAGAGCAGTGTGGAGCGGGCCCACAAGGCTCATCTTATTCCCAAATTGACCCTCGTGTGTCTTTCTTGCCATAAACCCGGGCCATCCACCCGCTGCCCTCCACGGCTCTGCAGCTCCGTCCTTGCCCGAGATCATCCTGGGCTCCTTGCTGTGAGGAGCTTCAGCTCCTGTCCCCTGTGGATGACCTACCCCACAGGTCCTTCCCCATTTCATAGTTTATAGCTGCTCCCTCTGAAGACTCACTCCAAGTAACAAAGTCACAGATACAGACACAGGACAGATGTTTAGGAGCCCCCAGAGTTCCTTCGTTGTCTCTACTCAGGGTCTCCTGACATCTTCCCTGAGCTGCTCCACGCCATCTCAGGACCCCAGTTTCCCTGAGTGGGAGCTCCCTCAGCCTTCCTCTCTGCTCAGACCCACTCTTCTCTAGGAAGTTTCCATGTGCCAGTCTGAAGGTACGATCTAGTGGCTGTGCTGGCCACAGAGAAATTGGAACGTGGGAGACTTCCAGGCTGCATGAGTGTGTTCAGTGGCTATTTCCCTGCGAGCGTACTCAGGGCAGGCAGCAGTGGTCGGGCTGGCATCACTTCCATTTACCTGATCTGAAGAAGCACTCCTCTGGACCCTCCTTTTCTCCATTCAACAGATTCATTTAATACCTATTCTGTGCTGGACACTGTGCAAGGCGTGAGTAAGGGGAGGTGCACAGGCAGACACAGCCCTGCTTCCTTCACCTGCCCCAGGCGCCAGGGACCCTAGAACATGACTGGACCGGCCTCTCAGCCTCTACCACCTCATGCCCTCATCACAACTCCTCCCCCTTCACCTGCCTCACTCCTGGAATCACGGCATCTTAGGAGGTCAGAGCAAGAAGGGCCCTTTGAGACCAATCTAGGAAACCTTAGACAATCTAAGAAATGCATAAGAATGGAGCTGTGTGGATAAAGATACGGATAAAGGATGCAGATAAAGAATGGCCTCCACGCAGTGGTTAAGAATCTGCCTGCCGGGTTTCCCGGGTGGCGCAGTGGTTGAGAGTCCGCCTGCCGATGCAGGGGACACGGGTTCGTGTCCCGGTCCGGGAAGATCCCACATGCCGTGGAGCGGCTGGGCCCGTGAGCCATAGCCGCTGAGCCTGCTCATCTGGAGGCTATGCTCCACAACGGGAGAGGCCACAACAGTGAGAGGCCCACGTACCACAAAAAAAAAAAAAAAAAAAAAAAAAAAAATCCGCCTGCCAATGCAGGGGACAAGAGTTCAAGCCCTGGTCCGGGAAGATCCCACATGCCGCGGAGGAACTAAGCCCATGCGCCACAACTACTGAAGCCTGTGCACCTAGAGCTCATGCTCCACAACAAGAGAAGCCACCACAATGAGAAGCTCACGCAACACAACGAGGAGCAGCCCCTGCTCGCTGCAACTAGAGAAAGCCCATGCGCAGCAACGAAGACCCAACGCAGCCAAAAATCAATCAATCAATCGATAAAAAAAGAATGGCCGCCACCTGGAAGGCCATGCCCTGTATGGTGCAGCCATACGACCAAGTCTAAAAAACTCTGATAGTAGAATCACCTTATATTACAGATGAGGAAACGGAGAGGCAGAGAGAGGCAGGACTGTGACGCAGGTAGTAAGACTGCTAGTTCTGAGCCTCAGGGCAGGAAGGGCTACACTTCAGTGTAGACACCTCTTACAATCCTCACAAGAAGCCTGAGAGGTAGGCCTCGTTAACATCCCCATTGTTCAAACAAGGAAACAGACTGAGAAAGTCAAAATAACAGGCAAGTTTACGTATTTGAAGTGGCTGAGTATAGATTCATACCCACGTCTGTTTGATTCTAGAGCCATTTTGTCCAGAACCCAGGCACGCAGCTGTTAAAAAAAATCACACTGAGGAACCAATGACCAGGCTGTCATTGCTATAACTAGCCATAATAAGAGAGCTGCTCCTCCCAGGGAAGATGTATTTTAATATGCCTCATTCATTCAAGAAGAAAAACAGCTAAAACCCAAACAATTCTAATACTATAGTATGGCAGTGAGAGCTACAACATGCTACAGAGACCCAGGGGAAGCAAAAACTAAGTTCACCAGAGGTTTGTAATAGGGAATCAGGAAGGCTTCTCGGGAAAGGGGACGGCTAAACAGGGCCTTGAAAGATGGGTGGAAATTCACCAAGAGAAAAGGGGTGAGGAGCTCGGATGTGCCAAGCTTAGTGGGTATCAAAGGTTAGTGTTCTGCGTTTGGGTGAAAGTTGATAGGTGGGGAGAAGTAGGAGGTGCAGCTGAGAAGGAAGCTCGCGGCTACAGGCTGAAGAGCCTTGGACACTAGGCAAGAGGGTCCTGATTTTATATTCAAGGCGCCGGGGATATAAACGTTTTCAAACAGAGAAGCAACCCCTTGTCAGTTGAAGAAGGCTCTAGGGATAAAGAATTAACACATCCCAGGGACAGGGGCTCATAACGTTAACAGTGATAATGACAGCTCAAAGGTGAGTATCACGCATAAATCTCAAAATAAAACTTTCACACAAACTCATTTATCCCTAACATTGGTCCTGTGAGGTAGGTATCCTTCTCCCATGTTTACAGAAGGGGAAAACAAGGCCCAAAGTCACGCAGATCCGTCCCCTCAGTCCAGGCTGTTCATCAAGGAGCTCCTCTCTGCATAGTCCGGGCGAATGTACAGACTGAGCCCAGATTTCTGCCCGTGGACTAGCTGTTCTCTGCATCGCATCTAACTTTGCGGTTGTAAAAATCTGAGACACGGTGGCAGGCTGGCTGCCTCGTGGGGCTGCTGGTCTGAGCCGTGGGTGGTCAGGAATGTTTCAGGACTTCCTGGGCCCCGTGTTCCAGGCCGGAGTGCCTGGATTAATGATCCATCTACAGGCAGAGCGAGCAGAGGCCCTGACGTCCGGCGCAGGGCATCGATTAGACTTCACACTCTGAGCTTGCTTTCATCTGAGGCTCTCCGGCGGGCCGGGGCCTAATAATTAACATTCTCTGAGCCGCACAACATGAGTGAGCTGGAGGAGGAGAGAGTCTTTTAGCAGCCCCCATCAGCGGTGGGAGAGGACCCCACCACCGCCCAAGAAAACCCGGGCATGGCTGCTTGGCGGACGACCACGTCTTCCCAGCTGACACCTCAGTCCCGCTTGCAGTTGCACGGTAAGTGGTTTTGGTCTCATCTTTGAGATTCACAACATTTTTATGGGGAAGTAACACTAGGATTATTATCCTCACTGTGCACGTGGGGAAACTAAAGGCCAGAGAAGGGCAAGGAATGGCCCAAGGGCAGAGGGACCAGGATGAGAGCTCGGGTCTCCTGCTTCCTTGCCTGGCAGCCTTCCAATGCAAGAGGCTGTCTGCTGCAGGGATGTTTGGACCCTCACGGCACCTCGAGGTAAGGGAAGATAGGAGTGTGCTTTGATTTTCTATTTTACAAGAGAAATCATTACAGAGGTGTCATGTTACTCATGCATGCGTTGGTTCAGCAAATACCTACTGGATACCTAGTAGGTTCCAACCTCTGTGCCCAGTGCTAAGGATAGCAGAAAATAGCCGTTGCCACTGAGGAGCTTACAGCTGGAGAAAAGGGGCAAGTGGGGTGTGTGGCAGCGGAGAGGCAGGTATGCAAATACTACGTTCATGAGGAGCCACGGTGCTTTACTAGTAAATCTAGTTAATATTACAGAGCACTTTGGGCCTGAGGTCACAGGGAGGGCATAAGTCGTCCACCCAGAGGAGTGAACGCTGGTAGTAATGGGGGACGGCATCAGAAAAGGCTTCTTTCTGATCACGAAGAAGATAACCCCAAATGGGAAGATAACCCAAAAATGGAACCTTAAAGGAGGGCTAGGTGTTCATCAGGCAAATGGGAGGTAGAGGGAGGGAGTACAAGTAGGGTCATTCCCAGGAGGAGGGACAAGTTGATCCAGGCCATGAGAGAGGCAGGAAGATGCTCAGTTCACTGAGAGCAATGGAGTTGGTTGAAGAGTAGGGTCTGAGTAAGATGTTGGGAGATGAACAAATAAGCAAGGGTCAGGTCGGAAAGCCCTGCCAAGCCAAAGTGAGGGGACTGAACTTTATCCTGAAGGATTCAAGCAAGGGGGCAATGTGGTCAGAACTGCATTTTAGGAGGATCACTGCTGTAGTGTTGAAGATGTACTGAAGGGTCGAGAGACTGAAGTAGACACATCTGGAAGGCGAAAGTGATGGTTCGTGGCCACAAAGGACACCAAAAACCCTTGTCTGGTCTGGAAAAGCCTCTGTCCTGAGAATTTTCTTACATAAAAAAGTGTTCCCCATGCTTGTCGACTTATGCCAAAGCCCATGGATCTGGCCCCATTCCACGCTCCTCTGGTCTGAGAAGAAACCACAGCATCCTTTTCTCTCTTCCTATAGGACTCCACGTACCACTTCCCCCTTCTGCGAGTACACATTTTCCCACAGGGGGCTCCCCACTGCCCATCACTGCCACCAACACATGGCAGCAAAGCACCACACCACAACACTCCGCTTCAAACCGTAGGTGACTCATTATCTGCTCGTCCCCATTCATTCCACATCAGGTATGGATTAACTGAGCATCTACAATGTGCCAGGCACTGCTAGGCTCTGTGGGCGTGGCCTCTGCTCTCCCCTCCATGGGCCCCTATGGTTAAAATCCAAACTCCTTAGCCCAGCATTTCAGGACCTTCTCAGACTGACCCCAGCCCACCTCCTTGGCCTCATGTTCTCCCTCTCTCCCTCCAGCACTCTGCACTTGTCACATTGAGCCACTTGATGTTCCTTAAATACCCTCTAGCATTTTTTTCCAAATAGAAATACCTTTTTTTATTAAGATGCTAATACATAGACACTCTAATTCAAATAATACCAATGGTGGAATGTAGAAAGTAAAATTTTGTTCTCTAACCTCTCCTACCCACTACCCTCCAGATTCCATTCTCCAGAGATAAACACTGTTAACATTTGGGTAAATATCCTTCCAAATTCTTTTAAAAACTTTTATGCCCTAGCATACCACCTTTTGCAAACTCTTTCCTGTCCTCAGGACTCATTGCAATGCTTTATTCCCTCCTCTGAGAAGTTCTCTACGGCCCCAAGGGCAGAATTAGGCACCCAGTGCTCACAATAAACATAGATTTACCACCCTATATTGAAACCATCTGTTCACATAGTGTGTCTCCAACAGGCTAAGTGTTGTCTGAGATGACAACCTCTACAAGGACAGGGCTGTGACGGCCTTCATCTCCACCATATTCACAGTGCCTGCCCGTAGTAGGTACTCAATGAGTATCTATAGAGTACATGGTGGACAGATGATTGGATGGATGGATAGACGGATGGATGGCAGGTGGGAACTCCTATGGCATGCTCCACAGGATACACATAAGGGGATAGGACTGGCATTGAGTAGTGGAAAGGAACCCAGCTGGAGTTTAAGGACCTGGATTCCTGTTCTGGCCCTGCCTTCCACCTGCTATATAGCTTTATATAAGTTTCCTCACTCTCTCTAAGCTTCAATTTTCCTACCTGAAACTGAATAGCGGGGCTGGCTATTTCCCCAGAAGCCTCCCAATGGATGCTCCAGAATGCTTAGCTGGCCCTGGCCCAGCACCCCTATTTCACACCTCTGTAATTACCCACCTGCATGCCTTTTATTACAGCGACTGAGGTGGGGCGGGGGCTCATTAAATAAGGGGAAAAAGGAAATTGCTGGCTTTGCTGAAATGACATTGTTGGCATTAACTAGATTAACTTCTGAAATGAAAAGCCCACAAAAGCAAAAGCAAAACCAAAACAGAGAAGGAGCCATGGCTTCCGCTGGGGGCTTCGTGGTTCCCTGCTTCGGCCTGCCTGACCCCCAACCCAGGCCTCCCAATCCATCCTCCCTTGGGAGGTGGCAGGAGCCACTTTCCGGCTTGCCTTCACACAGGACTTCACCTCAGTGATCTCAAGAAAATGGCACTGGGCACTGAGCCCCAGGCCAGGACTCGGGAACTACTCAAGGAGGCTCCAGTCTGTAGAAGAGACAGGCAGACACATCGATGCCATGCAGAGTGGTGAGAGCTGGACCGAGGAAGCCAAGGACTGGAGGGCCCAGAGTCCAGGGATCAGAGAAGCAACACTCCAGCTGAATGACAAGCAGGTCTCCAGACAGAGCTTCTGGGAAAGGCGTTCCAGGGAGGAGCAAAGGGGAAGGCACGGAGACATGAGAAGGAAGTCATCTTTAGGCAGCCGAGGGCAGTCCTGCAGGGGCTGGAGCATAGAGGGAAAGGATAACATTGTTGCAATTAGTGGTGCTGTCAGGTCACGCTTCTCACGATGACTCCAGGAACAAGCGTACCGCAGCCTGGGCAGGGGACTGAAATACCAAATCTCTGAACCAAGCCGGGGATGCCGGATGCTGGCGTGCAAGAGCACCCGTTAGGTAGCAGTGGGAGGGAGCTGCTGCCGAACTCAAAGCTGGTGCCAGCTGGTGCTAAGAAACAAAACCGAGGCAAGAAGCGGTGACGGACTCAGACGGAGACACTTTCTCAGCTCGCCACACTTACAACCATCAGAAGAGGCAGGAGGAAACTGAGGGAAGTGGGCCCAGCTCTGCTCACTGGTTCCGGTACCTACAGAGGCAGGAAAGGATGGAGTCTTGATGTCAAGCCAACTGTCTGGTCTCACAGGGAGAGAACCAGTCCTTGTAAGCATCCCAGAGCACATGAGGAAAACCCTCCTCCATGGATAAACCTGGTTTCATTCTCCCACTGCAGGGGCTCGGCCAAGGTGAACCAGAGAAGGGAGAAAACGGGAGAAGAAACACCGTGTAGTCCGTGCTTCTTCTAGATAAGATACTTTACGTGGACTTTCTCTTTCATCCTGTAAAGAGTCTAGATAGAAGTATTCTTTCTCCACTTGGTAGACCATGAAACTGAGGCTGAGAGAGGCTTACCCACTTCTCACAGTGAATGCCAATCAGAGCTAGACTCAGCACTGAGGTATTTGCAGCTCCAGATCTTGGAATTCTCTCCCCACACAACTCTGCTCTCCAGACCCTGCCCTTGCCCATGCAAAGCTTCCAGTCTGCTTGTGCTGTGGAGCCGGTGATGTCACACTAGCCTGTTAACCTTTGACTAAAAAGCGTGAATTGTGTAGTTCCTCTAAGCCGCTGGACACCAGAAATGTCAAATCAACAGTCCAATGAGGACTTTAAACACAACTTCTATTCCTAGCTCCCCTAACCAGGGGCATTTGTGATGTCCTCCTTCCGAGCAGTGCCATCTAATGATAGAAGTCCTGGCACAGGACAGAAGAGATCCTTTTAGGTAGAAGGCCAGTGCAGCACCCCTCAACCTTGCCCAGCTGCACACAAGCCCACACGTGGGCCTGCAGACCACCAACACTCTCTTGGGTCAGTCTTGGTCAGGATCTCCAGATGCCAGACTAGGTCACTGGGTATTAATCATTGCCAAGGGGGAAGTTAAACTGAAAGCCAGTTCATTAAAGATTAAGCTTCTTCTCCGTAGCCCTCAGGGAAGGGGAGCTCTGGGTGGAGAGCAAGGTCCTGTTTCGGGAGGTCTCCTGTGAAAGTCTTCCCGGAGAGCCTGTGGTGAGCAGCAGGGAGCCTGGGTTCGAGCCCTGGCTCTGCTCTCCACCTGCTGGGGGACCTTGGGCAGGACATTTCTCCATTCTGAGCTCCCAAGTCCTCCTCTGACACATGGAGAAAATTCCACTGGGTTCCTTGTGACATGTTAGCATCTGTTGCTCTAAGATTAGTCCATACGTGTTTGCTCTTCTCTGTAGAATAGCTCTGTACCCCCAGGGTGCCCAGTGCAAGTTCACTTACCGTTCACGATCTTCGTGGCCGTGGAAAGTTGGCAGTAGATCACAACTCCACCATGAGACCTGGGGTGCGGGGACTCACGTATCTCCTCCTTGCTCCCCACACCAGCCAGATGGATCTCTGACCCCAGAACATGCTCTCTTTGCTCTCCAGGCACTGGCCCAAGTTGTATCTGGTGGGAGTTCTTCTGGCCCCTCTGATCCCACAAGAACAAAAATTTCCCATTTGGCCAATTCCTGGTGCTTCCTCTTGGATCATCCCATCCCAATGGGATCTGCTAAACCAAAGCTTTGCCCGGGATCTTCACAAATTTTGATCCAATACCAAAGCAGTGACACAGTATATAATGACCAATCGATGATCAGATACCTAAACTCTTTGTACGCTATACAAGGCACCGATGGTGCCAGGGCTCCGGTGGTGGTCCCAAATGGAAGTGGCACCGTATGTATCTTGGTTTGCAACCAGAAATTTCCATTAAGGTGAGACATCTGAAGACAATAGTGGTGAACAATGACAGATTTTAAAACATTAGGGTAGTGAGATGAGAGAGGCACTTGGGATTGGTGACTGATTCTTTCCTCTTTTTCTGTCGCTCTTAACCGGGCTCTTCGTGAAGTGAATCTATCATTTTTCTGTCTGTAGATGGCAGCACGGGTTCCTTTCACTCCCCAAGGGGGACCAGGATTTTCACTTGAGAACAAGTGCTCCAAAGAACAGGGTAAAGCAAGCATAAAATAGGAGGAAGTAGCTTCAGAACAGATATCCTCACGCGCTGAGATGTGAGCACATCTGGCAGAGCCACGAAACTCCCAAAGCCTCACTCCACTTATGAAATAGCCCCTTCAGGATTCTAGCGAGATACCACAGGTCACCAATAACTTTCTAAAGAACCACTGCAAAGGGTCCATGAAACTCAAGGCAATTCCCCAGAAGTGCATCCGGCTCCACAGAACCCAGGTGGAACACCTTTGAGTGGAGAACGGCGGACAGACAGCACGTTGCCCCTCAGTCTGTTCCGAGCCAGCCTGGAGTGTCCCACCCCAGGGGCCGCTTTCCTCAGGCATTGCCCCAAACTCCTATTTGCTGAGTGCCCTCTATGTGTCTGGCAGGTTGCTGGGCATGTTATATGTACTGGGCCATATCCCCCTCGCGACGGGCGCTCCTGCCACCCACTTTACAAAGAGGAAACAGTGGATCCAAGAGGTTAACCATCACTTGCACAAATGGAGAAACCAAGTGAGTGGAAGACTCCTGTTCAATGTCATGTGGTAGGTCACCGATGGAGCTGGACAGGACCCTGTGTACAGCCTGGAGTGAAGAACTTACCAAAGCAGCATGACGATACAGGACCAGAGCCATTGAAATAGGGGGAGAAGGACAGAAATGGGGCTCTGGGCTCAGGACATATCCCACACCTCCTCTGAAGAGTGTCCCCTCTGTTAAGAACGTCCTGGGGAGGCAGTTAGATCCAGTGGCACTCAGATCCAGCGCCAGCTCTGCCCCGAATGATCTGCGTGGCCTCAGGCAGGTCCCTTCACCTTTCTGAGCATCCACACCCTCCCCCAAGCAGGTGGTGAGTATCTAATGAGACAGTGGCAAGAAAAAAAGCTTTCAAAAGTATAAAAGCTCTCCTGGAGGTATTATTATTAATTATTATTATTATTACTCTCATCATCTTTCTCAGTTATTAATGACCTGTTACCTGCTAGGGATCTGTCATCCAGGAATTTCTTTAAGCCCTTCTTGAACCTGTTTATATTTCTAGTCAGCAGCACCTCTCTTGCTTTTGATCTTCAGCCCCCAACCGAGGGAGCCACAGACAAAGTCCTCTGCCTAGGGGCCCGGGTTGGAAGTCTCTTTGGTGGGTTCCATGATCACCAACTGAATTCAGGGCAATACAGCCTCACTTCCTCCCCCCAGATCCCGTTAGGGGTCTGTGTTAGGGATCTCAGGAAGAAAGAGACGAAGATATAGGCCCTGCCCCCTCAAATCATACCCTGTATGCCCAGAAGTCCCCGGTAGGGTAGGAATATGGGACCCCCTCTCAAGTGCCTGTATTTGAGCTGAGAACAAAGTCCAGACCCCACAGCCCCAGAGACCATCCAAGGACCAGGGCCCCACCCTCTCTCAAAGCCCATTTTCCTCTTCGAAACCAGAGGGAAAAAAAGTATTGGGAATCCTTTCTCAAAGACACTGCAGAAGCCAGAAACATAAACCAAGCTCAGCCAACTTCGATACCAACCCTGGGATGAGTTACACAGATTTCAAGCAAATCAGACATGGTGTGGTTAGCCTCAAGAAGTTCACAGCCTGATAGGTGAGACCAAGGTGCAGACAATGACCTCTTGCAAGGCAAGGTTAATTGAAGATTTGACTAGAGGATTCAAGAAAAGCAGTTTAGGGGAGGGCCTACCTAGCTCTGCCTGGGACAATCAGGAAAGGTTTAATAAAAAGGGACACAAATTCGGTGCTAAAGAATGAACAGGTGTTTGCCAGGTAGAGAAGGTGGTGAGCAGAAGGGAAGAATGTCTGGAGCAGGGAAAGCATGGGCACAGTGTTCAAGGAATAGAGATGGGCAGTCAGAGGACAGAGGGGTCCACCTGGGTGAGAGGGCTGGCTGTATAGTGCTGCCTGTCACCGAGACTGACGAATGCCCTCATCTCCCAATCTTCAGAAAAGAGCCCTATTGGCAGTTAAAGTTCTGGCCCCGTAAGAGCGCTCCCTGACTTGCCCTAGGCAAGGCCTTTGTGTTTCTTGGGTTGTGGAGGCTGCGGAAGCTTGGCATCAATGTACTCTCCACCTCAGGCCAGTACTGCATCTTTACCGATACGGTGGGTCTCAGAACGTCTCTGGTGAGAAGAGCTTCTCAGGCGTATCCCTGAGCTACCCCTTTCCCCTTCTACCCCTTCATTGCAGGTGAGGAAACCGGAGAAAGAAACCCCTTCCTCACAAGTCAGGGACAGGGGTGGGAGTGGAACCCAGACCTCCTGCCCCTCCACTCCCCTCTGCTCGAATGATGGGGTAAAGCTCACCCAATCCAGCTGGAGGGAAGCCCCAGACAAATTCCAGTTGATTGTAACAGTAGCATTTGTAGGCAAATTATATTCTGTGAGCTAATTAGGAAGGGATCGGAGCCCTCAGCCTTAATTAATATCTAGTCCCTAACAACTTAGTCCTGGGTGAGATCTTAGCAGGGATCTCCTCTGAATGCCGAGATTCTTTCCTCCAACAAATCACCTATATAAATACATATATTTTAATAGCAGCAATTATAAAGTTCTCTGCCAACTTATGGGGCTGTTTAACATTCCTGGACTGAGGCCACAGTTTTTTCCCTTTCTCCTCCCTTCCCACAACCAAAGCCTAATGAATAGTAACTCTTTTGTGGCCCTGCGTTCCATTTAACCAATATCTCCTATCCAACGGGTCTTCGCAGGGAGTTAATAAGCAGTCTGGGAGGACTGCCTGAGGAGGTCCACGAACCTGATCGTTAACTGCAAGGCCTAATCAGCATCTGCTTCCCATCCAGAGTCCCCCACAGCTACACAGCCCTGGTCCCCCAGTAATGGGTGGAAAATCGGTGATTTCCTGACAGCAACCAATTTTCCACCAATTAGAAGAGAGATGGTGGTCTCTGGAGGAAGCTGGATGGGTCCATCGCTTGTAGCTGGGACTGGAAGACAGGTGATCCTGGAGGCATTCAGGGAACCAAAGCCTGCAGCAGGGAGATCCCTTCCTCTCCCTCCCTTTCTGGGTCAGCCTTGGCTTGTATCGGTGGAAGGTGACTTCGAGGACAGAGGCTGCCAGGATACTTCCCTCAGAGTTCGTCTCACTCAGCGACCCTGTTACACTATAAACTACCCTCCCTCTCTCCTCCAGGGCCAGCTGACATGGGCTTCTGCTGGGTCCCTCTCCTCGATGCTCAGGACAATTGAGAAATTCCTCCAAGGCAGTTGGTGTGGAGGCTGAAGAAAGCATTAGCTCTGGAGTTAAACAGCTGTGCCTTGAAATCCTGAATTTGTTTCTTTTCAGTTGTGTGTGCCCTTGGGCCAGATATCAAAATTCTCTGGGCCTCAATTTCCTCATTTGTAAAATGGGGTTAGTCATAGCACCAACCTGATGGGATAGTTATGAGGATTAAAGGAAACGATGTGGGCAAATCCCTTTACATCATGCATCATAATGTTCAATAAATAGGTGTTATTATTCTTCTTCCTATGATTATGTTGATAATGAATGGTACTATTACTAATCAATATTACCAACAAGTGTGTGTCAGGCATCGTGTTGAACACTACCCTAGACATCCTTAGACATGTCTCCAGTTCACTGGCCCTGCCCTCATCATCTCCTATGTGGTCTCGCACCCCTCCAGTTCATCCCCCACAAAAGGGCCAGTGATCTTGCCAAAATACAGGTTTGACTGTGCCCACGTCTCTAGCCAGATTAACACCACACAGACTCCTTTGCTGGGGCTCATAAACCCTGAGCCCCCTCTTCTCTGCTAACTCCTCGGTTTCAGCTCTCCCCACTCCCGGCCCTGTTTCTTATCATCCTAAAACAGAGATACTCTTATGGCCACAGTCCTGGAGCATCAGACCCACCTTTCCAATGAACGTGAGGATGCACTGACACCCCAAAGAAAGAGCACGCAGGGTAGGTGCACAGGAAGTGTGGCTCTCCCCTGCTCCCAGGCCACAGCATGGTGCCCAAAGGAGGTTGTGATAACGTTGCTGACGGGCTTTTGAGCTGTGAGAGAGAGACAAGGTCACCCTCAGCATCACTTTGGTGTTTATTGGACTTGACTATGCTCTAAATTCTCAGATAATTGGCCATTCTCATTTGGTAATTGTAACTGAATCAGACAGAGTCTCTCCCTCAAAGAGCTCAGTCTGTGGGGAACAAAATAAGAAAAGTGAATTTAATGAGTACTTACTCTATGCCAGGCACTCTGCTCAGAAACTGTACACGGATTATCTCAGGGGATTATCTAATTTGATCTTCATAAGATCTTCAGGAGTAGGGCGAACGTATAATTTATCATACAAAGAGACACTTCTGGGAGTGAGGGGGCGCTATTAATTACACAGGACAATAGGCATAAACCGGGGCCATCCCAGGCATGTCAGGACAGATGGACGCCCTGTCTCAAAGGCATAGATCCTTTTTTTAAAAAAAAAATTTATTTTGGCCGTGCCACAGGATCTCAGTTTCCCAAGCAGGGACTTAACCCAGGGATCTCAGGGACCTAGCCCAGGCCACGGTACTGAAAGCCCGGAATCCTAACCACTAGGCAACCAGGGAACTCCCAATATATCCTTACTTTAGAAAATAGGAAATGGAGGCATTGGGAGGATACGAACTATGCCCACATTTACATCCCTCTTCAGAGCGGGGGTTTAAACCGGGCCCTCGGACTCCAATCTCCCAGGCACAAAAAAGATTCAAGGTGAAACAGAAAGTTTCCTGAGAGAAGAAGGGAGAGACATGGCTCCGGGCTTGAAGGTGAAGCAGGAAGGGAGGGCAGCAAAGGGAAAGGGCTGCTGGGCAGGGGAAGCCCTCGAGCTGAGGGCCGGTGGGCATTCCGAAGGCAGACGGGAAAGTTGCTCAGGAGGGAACAGGGGCGAGCAACCAGGTGCAGGCAGGGAAGGAGGGAGGCGAGAAGGGCAGGGAGCCGGAGTCTAAGTTAGAGATGTGGCCACAGACACAAAATGAGGGCTGATCAAGGAGTTCTGGACGCGGGGCTGCAGGAAATAAGGAAGAAAGAGCAGCTGGGTAGCCTCCGCCCTGCCTCCTTCACATGCTCAGTGACCGCTCCTCATTCTTGGGACACAGGCACCCCACAGCCCTCAGCGAGCTTCAGCTTCTCTCCTTTTCCAAACACACCTTCGCTCCCCTGCCTCTTCCAAAGCAGCTAGAAAGCCCTGGGCCTCAGGTCCCCATCAGAGGAGTGAAGGGCTGCAGAGCTCCCGGCCCCTTCCTGGGACCCGTGCTATATGAGTTCTCCAGATTTGGGCAGGGAGGTGTGGCGTCCTGGCTAACGTCACTTCGCAGAGCTGGGGCTCAAACAGCATCCTCTTCTCTCAGGCTTTGCTCGTTTCTCAGACCCCAGCTGCCCATCCCTGCTTGCCAGCACTGTCAGGCTTGCCCCTCTGAGCCCGTTCTAGGTGCTCCCATCGTCTCCAGCTCCTTGTCCACGGAACCCAGTACGATGACACTGCTTTCCCAGAGGGAGTTCCTGAGGGTCCAGAGATGCTGTGGCTTGGCAACTTAGGCAGTCACTGGATTCCAAGCTCTGGAACTGGGAGGGAGGTTGTCTCATGTCTATCCTGGGAGAGACCCCAGATGCTGCTTCTGACCTGCAGGCTCAGGTTGGGCAGGCAATGCTCCTGCAGTGAAGAATGAGCCCCACACCCACGAGGGCCAGTCTTGAGGAGCGCCCAGAAGTGCCTCCGCCTGCTGCCCCTCCTCCAGCTGCACAGGCAGCTCAGCCGTGCGCCTAGCTCTACCTTCCTTCCCCCTCAGAAGTAAGCGCCTGCGCCGGCTCTGCCCGGCCCCACGCACCCAGCTTCCAGCTCAAAGACAGAGCGGTGACAACACGTGGCTGATGGCGACCCTGCTGCAACCTCACCCCTCTGGGCCACCTCCGCACCTTTGCCAGAAGGATCGTTCTAACAAATCGAATCACCCAATCGCTCCCCATCATCGACAAGAGTAACATTGGAGCATCTTCACGCATAGCTGCGGGAGCCCTCCAGATTCAGGCTCTGCCCGTCTCCCAGCTTTATCCAGTCTCCTCACTGTCACCCATACAGCTTCATTTAATCACTTATTCATTCATCCAATATGTATTGAAGGACTTCTTCATGCTAAGCCCTACGCTGGGTGCTAAGAGTCACTCCTAAAATGATTCTAACACCCATTTCCAACATGGTGGGGGGCGGCGGGTGGCTTTCCAGAGCACCAAGCAATTCTCCAACACCAGCTGGGTGTTCTACAATCAAACTCAGCTCTGCCGATACCTGCCTGGAGGTAGTGGCAGATTCCACAGGGTAAGGGCTCAGTCCCACAAGACTGCCCTCCACTTCAGAGGCTAATCGCAAGCCCAGGTTGTCACCTGCGCTTCCAACCACCCGGCTATAAACCAGAGGTTCCCACACTTCCTTCCTCAAGTTCAATTAATTTACTAGAACAGCTCACAGACCTCAGGAAACCTGTTTACTCCCTAGATTACCAGTTTATTACGAAGGATATTAAAGGATATGAATCAACAGCCAGAAGAAGAGATATGTAAGGCAAGGTCTGGAACAAAGGAGCTTCTCTGCCTCCGTGGAGTTTGGCACCAGACACAGTGACACATGGAAGTGCTCTGGTTCACCAGCACAGGAGCTCTAAGAACCCAGTCTTTTTGGGTATTTATGGAAGCTTCATTAGGCAGGATTGATTAAATCATTGGCCACTGGAGATAGATTCAAACTCCAGCCCCCTTCCCTCCCCAGGAATCAGGGGGTGGGACTGAAAGTTCCAGCCCTATAATCACACAGTTGGTTCCCTTGGCAATCAGCCCCCACCCTGAGGTGCTTTCCAACAGCCACCTTTTAACATAAACCCAGTTATCGTGAAACAAGGCATCTTGAATAACAAGACACCCATTTCACCTTGATGGCTCGGAAACATTTGGAACTGAGGACAAGAAACCATATATTATGACAAAAGATATTCCCATTGCTCTTATCCTCCAGGAAATCCCAAGGGTTTTCGGAGCTATGAACCAAGAACAGTGGATGAAGACCAAAATTATACAAGGAATATACTTTGGTCATCTGAATGACCAAATATCTATTTCTTATAAATCACAGTATCATGTTCCCCATTCTCCAACATCTCCATGCTGCCTAGGCTTCCCCTCCCAGCCTCTCCTACCTGTGTGCCCCTGTTTAACCTCCAGGACTCAGAGCAGGGTCCTCCTTCAGACTCATCCCCACCCTCCTCCAGACTCTCACGGCCTCTCATCATGGTCTGTTTGGACGTTTCCTGATTAGACTGAAGCTCAACAAGGAAAGGAGTTGAGTTTGAATCAGCCCTGTGCCTCTCACGGCAAAACAAATTTGTTACCCTTCTCAGTCCCTTTATCCCTGGGCCTACAATCTTCACTATTTCGTCACCCTCTCCACCACCCTTTTGCTTGCTGCTAGACCTTAGGACACCTGTGTGTGTGTTAGAAAAAGATGCCCCTTCCTCCGGTTGGACGCAGCCCCTTGCCAAGGTGTGTATCTTGTGAGCAGACTGGACCTAGGCCCCAGTTGCTCCTTGTTCAGACACATTGGTGCAGGACACACCAGACAGTCATATGTATCATTCCCAACCCCTACCAAGATACCCTGCTGTTATATTTGGGGAAATACCCTCAACTCGAGGTCACACTAACAACGGGGGCTAATAGGCCTTCCACTGGCAGACTGCTTCTTCTAAAAGGAAGTGGGTATGGGGAAATGATGAAACAATCATGGGAACTGTGGATGTTCTGCACAACAGCTGCAAGGTGTGTAAGACAGGGGCTTGTCCATCCTGCAGCACGTGCCACGACTTGAGTGGGTGCTGCTCCTGGTGAGGGCTGGGCCAGTGTCCCCAAGGAAGGACTTTCAATCATCTCACTTCCTTTCTTTTCCCTCTTTAGTCTTCGTGTTCTCAGCATCTGAGATCCGGCCTCAAGGCTCCCTTCCCAACTTCTATACGCTTGCACCCACAAAGGCACATACATGCACACGCCCACATACACACATGCTCACCCCTGAAATTATTCACTGGAATGGGCCCTAAGAGTTGAGCTCCAGAGAAGCTCACTTGCCAGAAAGACCATGATCCTGGACCAAGTCAAAAGATGATAGAGGGTCATTTAAAAATGTACAGAAAGGGCTTCCCTGGTGGCGCAGTGGTTGAGAGTCCGCCTGCCGATGCAGGGGACACGGGTTCGTGCCCCGGTCCGGGAGGATCCCACATGCCGCGGAGCGGCTGGGCCCGTGAGCCATGGCCGCTGGGCCTGTGCGTCTGGAGCCTGTGCTCTGCAACGGGAGAGGCCACAACAGTGAGAGGCCCACGTACCGCAAAAAAAAAAAAAAAAAAAAAAAAAAAAAATGTACAGAAATATCAAATCACTATGTTTTGTACCAGAAGCTAACATAGTGTTGTAGGTGGATTATACCTCAAAAACAAACAGACTCATAAAAAAAAGAGATCCAATTTGTGGCTACCAAAAGTAGGGGTTGGGGGAAGGGGGAATTAGATGAAGACAGTCAAAAGGTACAAACTTCCAGTTATAAGATAAATAAGTGCTAGGGATGTGATGTACAACATGATAAAGATAATGAACACGGTTATACGTTATACATGAAAGTTAAGAAAGTAAATCTAAGAGTTCTCATCACAAGGGAAAAACGTTTTTTATCTATTTCTTTAGTGTTGTGTCTATACGAGATGATGGATGTTCAGTAAATGTACTGTGATAATCATTTCATGATGTATATAAGTCAAATCATTATGTTGTACACCTGCCTCTCATACAGTGCTGTATGTCAATTATACCTCATGAGTACAATCTATAAAAATATTGAATCACTCTGTGGTACACCTGAAACTAATATGATGTTGTAAATCAACTATACTTCCATTTTCTTAAAAGGGACATAAAAAAAATAGAATGATATTAGTAGATTTTTAAAATAGTTTGGAAGTGTGTACCATTAATAAACTTTACACACACACACAATAATAAGTTGTCTTAATGGATGGATAGAGGGGGAGGGATGGATGGACAGATGCCTGATAGAGCAAATCTAGCAAAATATTAACTTTTGTGCATCTAGTCGGTGATGTAAAAGTGTTCACTGTATAATTCTTTTGATTTTTAAGTTTGAAATTTTTCTTAATGTCAGGGGAAATTTATGAATATATATTACCTGAAAATAATATTAAATATTTAAAACCTGGAAAAATTATATCTCAATAAAACTGGAAGAAAAAAATATATACAGAAAAAGATAATGGAGTGTGACAGATGTCCCTCTGAGCCCTGCCATGGTCAAGTTCACATGGTATTCACTGTGGGACCTTAGGTGGCAGGGCTCGGTCAGACCAAGGCAGCCTATCAGTGACACAATGGAGAGCCTTGTTCTAAGAGAAAGCAGCTAGGAGAAGAGCAGGCATTGGGTAAACCTGATGTCTCCATCTCTCCCAGTCTCTCAGGGCTTTCCTGGGAGGAGGAAGCAGATGCACTGTGGTGGCTCAGAGAGAACTAGGACCAAGTGCGGCTGCCAAAGGAAAGAGATCTGTATTCAGTACTAACTTCCCGGGAGGCAAATTTTGAAGGTAGTAAACTCATGGTCATGGGGACGTGGGAGCAGACACTGAATCGTCAGTGTCAGGCTTATCTTGAAGACCGTAGGATGTGAATAGCATTTTGTTTCATAGTCCAGGATTCTGTAAATCGAAGACTCCACATTGCTAACTATTATTTGATTCCATGACTACAGAATCTTAGAAGTTTTTAAACTCATTGGCTCAAAAATGTCAAGATTTTATTATTCCCTGACTCCAGCACCTGAGAAACTTAGAATTATAAAACTACCTATGAGACACAGTGATGTGTGTGGACTTCTTTGAAAAATGTGTGGAGCACATGCTTTGCACTAGGTACTCTTTTGGGCACTTTACACATATTATCTTATTTAATCCTCGCAATGTACCTGTAAGTTATGTACATTTATGATTCCTATTTTTCAGATGAGGAAACTGAGGTACAGAGAGGTTAAGTGCCTTACCCAGGACCACACAAGTAGTATACAGTGGTTCTGTAATCAAAACCTAGAGTCCATATTCCTGACCACTGCTCTAGGCTGCCTCCCTGTGTTATAAAAGGGATACACCCAGGAGGATGGAGGGGCCATGGCCCAGCCCAGGGCTGAGTTATGAGTCTCCAGAGATCCCTGCTCAGCCAGACTCCACCGGCCCCTATGAGTCCCAGTCCTTGGGCTCCGGGAGCTGTGGCCTTCCCTTCCCCTTCCCACCTTTCCAGGGAGTGTTCCCTCCACGATCTCAGGTCCTGAATTCCCCAGGCAAAGCCAGCCACATTCTTCGGGCTGGGGTCCAAGTTTACTTAAGAAGAGGAAAATGTTATTATGGAAATTACAACAGCTTTACGAAACAGAGCGTCGCTGTATCAATCCAGGACCACAAGAATGCCCATCAACTTAATAGCTTCCTGTTGGGAGCCTTTCAAGCTATGCCTGAAGCTGGCAAGGCATCAGGGCACAGGAGTGAGGCCAAGCAACTGGGTGACACTGCACCCACCCCTGCCCTCGGGATGAGTGGCGGAGCCCATGCAGGGGGGCCCGCAGGGGACCCCTCCCTGCTTCCTCATGCCTGCAACCCTGAAGAAGACTGCATCTCGAGTTTCCCTTTCTCAAAGGTGGAGGGAGACGCAAGAGGGAAGAGATATGGGAACATATGTATATGTATAACTGATTCACTTTGTTATAAAGCAGAAACTAACACACCATTGTAAAGCAATTATACTCCAATAAAGACGTAAAAAAAATATTTAAGTGAATGAAAAAAAAAAGGTGAAGCCATGGCGTGTGTGTGTGTGTGTGTGTGTGTGTGTGTGTGTGTGTGTGTGTGTCTCCAGGAGGCAAGCAGGGAGGAGAAGGCTGGGGCTCCTCCTTCTGCCCACCCCCTCCCACACCCACAGCCTAACTCAAGTACAAACACAGTTGCGATCCTCAGACCTTCTCCCCAGACCCAATGCGGAGGGTCTGGATCTAGGTCCCTGATAAAGACAGGGCTTTAAGAAAGGGACTGCTTTCTTTAACTCCTAAGCCTAAGGAGAAAGAAAGCCAGGCCTTAACTCTTTTTATCTTTTTTTTTTTTTAAGAAAGAAGAAAAGAAAACCATTAAAGTGACGTTCCTGGGGCTGAGAGCAGCCAGGAGTCTGGCACGTGTCTCCTCCTGGGTAATTATGTGGCATTTAGCACCTCTCTTCCCAGCACTTGTAATTAGCAGGGAAATTAAGATGCTGTCATCCTACCTCCCAGTTTCTCTCTGCTACGCCCAGAGGCCCAGGGAGAGGCCCAGAAGCGGGAGGGGATCAGTGCAGTGAGAACTGAGACTAGACCTCGGGGAGAGCTGAGAAAGGACATTTGACAGGAGAGCAGTGGTGGGTCCTCTGAGGAGCACCTCCTGCCACCTCCAGGCACAGCCATCTCTCCTGTCTCTGAATTCCTGGAGCATGTGCAAGCTGGACTCTGCCCCCTCCCATGGGTTGCTGTCCTGGCTCTGATGAAATGGCTGGGTTCCAGTGGGGTCTTATTGCATTCACCAAAATCTTCACAGAGGCTCTTTGGTGCCCACCTCTGTGCTGGACCCTGAGGACAGGGATGAGTCAGACCCACCAGGAACTGTAGATGCTCCTCAGGGAGGAGGGTACAAGCATAATACAAGGTTGAAAGTGCCAAGAGCTGAGGGAGGCAGGACCAGCTCTTTAAGTTGGAGGGGCCTAGTGAAAATGCGAATCGTTGAAATTCTGAATAATTTCAGACAGCAACAGCAGAAGATTAAACCAAGCATGCGGCTCTTCTAAGTGTGGGCTCTTCTGAGGGACTCCACAAGCTGCACACTCATGAGGCCAGCCCTGGGCGGAGGGCAGTGTGGGTGTTGCCAATTAAAGAAGAATCCTTAGAGGGTGCAGTATTTGAATTGGTCTGGATCAAGAAGTAAGCTTTGTTTAACAGGAAAATGTCCTTTGTCTCTCTGGTCAGATTTCTCATCCTCCAAGACCACAGTCAATGACCCCTCCTCCAGGAAGCCTTCCCTACTAACTCCAGGCTGGGTTAGGACTCTCTAGGGTCTCACAACTCCACTCCTCCACCCCTTCCAACCCTGTGCTTCCCTAGACACCTCACCTATTTCACTCCATTACAGATCGCCTGTTTATGCATCTGCCTCTCCCACTAGCCCACATGCTCCCTAAGGACATGTGGTCTATGCCTTATTCCTGTCTGCATTCTTAGTGCCCGTGCAAGTCCTGGATAAGGTAGGTGTTCAACAGTGATTGATGAACGAATGAATGAATGGACACCCCCAGAGGGAGCAACTTGGGAGAAGACCTTCTTTGATTACGCCTAGGGAACACGAGGGTGAATCTTTACCATAAGGCCAAAAAGTTAAATTGGGATTGGATCAGAAAGGCCCTAATTGGCGAGCCTAGGGAAGGGTTCGAGCTTTACCAGATGGATCTGGCTGCTCTAGAGGAGATGGCTGGGAGTGGAAGAATGGGGTGGGGGGGAAGGAGCAGTAAACCAGGCAGGGAGAGTAGTCGGAAAGCTGTAACTGTGATCCACGCCAAAGGTCAGGGTGGCCTGGACCAGATAACAGCCATGGGAATGGAGAGAGGGGAAGAGCTGGATGTGAGCTTTGAAGCCCCAATCACCCTGGTGGCAGCAACACTGGGTCACCAGCCAGCTATTCCAATTATTCATAGAAATCAATCTCGTTCCATGGAGACTCAGATAAAACTCGTGCACAGTAATGGATGGGGAGCTTAGAGTGCGGAGATAAGAGGAGGCCCAGGGTGTGGGGTGATCAGGTGGGGCTTAGCAAGAGGGGAGGAATGGTAAGAGGTTATCAAAACAGCCCTCAAATAGCAAAGGCTCAGAGCCGGTCTGCCCAGCTGTGACTGCGAAGGGACACAGGCTCACCCCCAGTCCTGAGAGACCCAGACCTAGTGTTCCTTGGGCATTAGTTCCAGCAGCAGGGGACACTGGATCAGGCTTGCTACCCTGAGATTATATTGGAGGTCTGGTGCCTTCTATTAGGAGATCGGGGGCAAGGGGCAGGGATGTGGAACAGGTGGGCTACCCCTTCTGGCCCCTTTCAGTCCCGGCTTTCTGGGATCCTGAGTCCATGAATCACTACAGTGGCATTTTGTCTGTAGGGTCAGGAGAAGGATGGTCTGTTCTCCAGCACTAGGCAGGCACTGTAGGAGATGGAGTGATGTAGGCTACGCACTCCAAGCTGGGCCACAAAGCCTGTGTCCCCATCAGCCTCAGTCCTTCCACACATGCTGGAAAGGGATTGCCAGCCTCCCTCCCCCTGAAGGGGGAGAGAGAGTGTGGGTGTGAGAGAGGTTTGCCCAGGGGGAGAAAAGGAGAGTGAGAGACATTGGCGCTTTCCAGAGCAGGGAGGGCCCAGGAGGACCAGCGATCAGAGGGTGAAGTAGAGAGGAACACCAAAAATAAATAACTGATACTTACATATCACCTGCCACTGGGCCAGGCACGGTCCTGGGTGCTTCGTCTGAGTTAACCAGTGTCATACTCACAACTCTCATTTTCTGGAAGAGGAAACCAAGCCACTGAGTTGAAGAAAACTTTCCCAGAGTTCCCAAATTTCACACAGCTGGAGAGGGCAGCGCTGGGCATTCGGACCAGGCTGTGCGGCTCACTTTTTGTCTCTGCTTTGTAGTAACTGTCTGTTTGCGAAGAGAGCGCTGTTTCAGGCATCAGTTTCACTTGGCCCCTGGGAGGGGTTCTCATCCCCATTTTACAGATGAAGAAGCTGTGGCACAAAGAAGCAGTCTGCTCACAACCCCATTTCAGGGAAGTGGCCGAGCTGGGATGTGACCCCACAGCTCCCTTGGGTCTTGCTCACTCACTCTAGGCTCTCCAGGACAGGGGCTGTGCTGAATGGACCCTAAGAAAGCAAGCGATGGGGCATCTCCAGGGGAGAGCAGAACCTGAAGGGCCCCCCACCATCTTCAGACAGCTTTTCCTCACAGCTGTGGGTGGAAGCAGCCGGAGGTTGGCCCGAGAGGCCCCATCTGCCGACACTCAGGCCCGGGAGGAGATAGCACTTGTTATCTCTGTGGAGAGTTCAAGAGTTTATTCCCACCCAGGGCAGTGGGGAGCCTGGTGCCCATTCTTGGAGGGTGTGCAGTGACAGGACAGATGGGGGACACTTCCTCCCCATGCCCTCCAACACTCACTCCCTTCCACACCCCACCGTCCCCGGAGGTCAGCCGGAAACATCTCGGACAGAGCCTTGGACACAGGCACTGGCACTGGTAGAAGTCATGGTCGGATCCCAGGGCTGGTACCGAGCAGTCAGGGGTGGCCGGGGGGTGGGGGTAGGGCAGAGCTCTGGGGTCAGGCGCTCAGGGACAGTGGCTCCACCACCTTCGCACTGTGTGACCTCACACAGAGTGCTTCCGCTCTGAGCCTCAGTTTCCTCCCGTGAAAGCTAAATTAGCATTTCTGTCTTAGAGAGTTCTCATCAGGGTTAAAACAGGGAAGATCCCGTATTTCGGGCACCTGGCTCCCAGCCTGGCCGATAGCTGGGGCTCTAAAATGACCCTTCCTTTCCCGTTTGCACAACACGATCTTGACTCCAGTCACTGAAGCAAAGTCAGCTCTAGACAGAGCGGATGAGCTCACCCCGCTCCTCTGGGCTCCCCTGGGCCTGCAGAAGGTGGAGCACAGCTGAGCCCAGCACTCAGGGCCTCCAGGGGCCGGGTGGCTACCTGTCTCCAGACCTCATTTCCTGCCTTCAGCCCCCCAGGTGACTCATTCTCCCAGAACAAAGCAGGCCCTATCTTCATACCCCAGGGCAGCCTTCAAGGCCCAGATCATCTGCCACCTCCTCTCTGAAGCTGCCCCCAGATCCCTGAGGGAGAATGAATTGCTCACTCCACTTGGCCCCCACAGCTCTGAACTTATTCTGCTTCGTGCTATGGGTACAGCTCCGGGTATCTTCCTCCCCAGCACACCGTGAGCTCCTGCAGGAGAGCACCGGGGATCCCCATCTCCTTCTAAAATGCCTGCCATCACATTTGTGCTCAGGAAAATCTTATTTAATTGATTAGTTAACTAATTAAAGAGATTATCCTAGAATAGGAGCATCTCAGAGCTGGCAGAGCTTTTAGTCCCAGTGCCTCATTTTCTAGTTGAAGAGGCCTGGGCGTGGGGCAGGTTGGGGTACGGGCAGGGAAGGATAGGCCCAGGCTCCACAGTGAGGTAGATAAGAGCAGAGGAGGCACTAGAAGGCCTCCCTCTTCAGCAGAATCACATGCAAGGTGGTTAGTTCCATTTCACAGTTGGATAGACAAAGACCTATAAGTGGCTCTCCACTGCCCCCTGGGAAAAGTTCAAGTTTGTCATTGTGACCCTCTAAGTCCCTTTGTGATGTCGTTCCAGTCAGCCTCTCAGCCCTCACTTCTGCTTGAGGGCCTGACTTGCTGTTCTCTCTGCCTGGAGCACCTGCCCCTCTGCTTAGCCAAATCCTATAATCCTTCAGGTATCCACTGAGATGTCACTTCCTCGGAAAAGGCTCCCTTGTCCCCCATGTCCTCTCTTCTTTGGCCCCCTGTGATCCCATCTGTCATACGAGGCTGTGACTGTTTACATGCTTCTCACCTAGTCAGAGACTCTTAATCTTGTACCCCTAGTGCCCGGCCCAAAAGGAATACATGTGAATAAATGAATGAATGAATGAAGCATAAGGACTGGAACTCTGGACCACATGCAGCCATACTACTGATCCCAAGTTAACTCCAGAGCCTGTGCAGGGAGAAAGGCACTGAGTTGGGAGGGGGCGGAGGGCAGGGTGTGTTGTAGGACACCCCAGCAGGGGCAGAGCTGAGAGTGTTGGCAGTGAAGGGAGTTATGGTCCCCAGAACCCAGGAGACAATATCCAGGATTGACTTGAGCCCTCCCTTCAGTTTTGGTGGGTTTTTTGGTTCAGTGACCTTCGTTATTTCAGGCAAAACTTTCAATCACTGGGGAAGCATTTGGGAGGAAGAAAACCCTTGGAAAAAATCAGCCAGCCCCACAGCCTGAGTGAACCTTCACTGCCCCCGGCAGCCGGTCCTCTGGCTGGCCGAGTGGAGCCTGCTCTGGAAGGCTGGCGGGAAGAGCATCTAGACGTTGTCGGATAGAGGAGGGGAGGCCAGCCCAAGCAAGGAACTGCGTATGCAAAGGCTTGGAGGCCGGGGGAGCATGACTGTTCAGGTAACAGTGAAGACTTTGGGGAGAGGAAGAGCTGAGCCCAGGGGGTGAGCAGGGAGTTTATGGTAAAAGACCTGGAAGGAGCGCCAGGCTGAGAACCTCGGGCTTCCCATGAATCCAGCACCTTTGCCACAGGTTCACTGTGCTCCTCCCACCCAGCCCCCACCTCAGAGACCTTACAGTCTGGTGGGGGAGAGGAGAAAGCAGGAGACACTCAGGATCCAGTGTGGGAAGGGATGTGACAGCAGGGAACCCAGAGGGGCCTCTAACCCAACCTCCTGGGAAAGTGGTAACTTAGCTGAAAATTGCACAACAAATAAGACCTCTTTTTATTCCCTTCTCTTTCTTTCCCTCCCTCCCTCCCTCCCTCCCTTCCTTCCTTCCTCTGTCTCTCTCTCTCTTCCTTCCTTCTTTCCTCCCTCTCTCTCTCTTTCATCCTTTTTTTCCTTCTCCCTTTCTTTCTTTTTCCCCTTTGTCTGCTCATTCTTTGTTTCATTCAGTTGTTAGATAAATCATCACGAAAGAACTGCTATGGAGTGCCCACTCCACTAGGGCTAGGCCGGGCTACAGGAGGTGAAGTTATCAGATGTGGCCCTGCCTACATGCGGAGACAGACATAATAGAAGTGGTCACACCATGTATACATGCACACACAAAAAAACCCACAAACCATTAAGGGCTATTAAACAAAGAAGTACTTAGTGCCATGAGAAAACGTAACAGGCCTGAGATTCGCAGGAAGCACAGGAGTCGGCCAGGCAGAGAGTGTGAAGCAGAGCGTTATACACACAAAGGAAGAAGAGAGCACACATAAAGGCTCAGAGTGGGAGGCGCGTCACATGTTCAAGAAAACAAAACACAAATTGAAGGCCAGGCAGGCTGGCCGCAGTGAGCATGAGGGGGCGTTGCCCAGGATGATCCTGGAGAGGCAGGGCATTGGTCACGGCACGGTCCAGTCCCAGAAACAGAACTGGTAGGAGTAAGAACAAGGGATTCATTACAGGGAGCTGACCTTCTGTAGCTGTAACAGGTGGCGTAACTGTCTATCTGAGCCTGTTGTCTTTGTGTCTGATGCTGGGGCCTGAAGTCACCAGGGCAGAGAGTCGAAGAGGAAAGAAGTGAAGATGGAATCCTGAAGGTCTCAGGGCCTCCAAAGCTCCTCCTTGGGTTATGCCGGCGGCCTGCAGGAGAAGCGGGGCCCTTCATCGTGGAGCTGAGCACCCCCCTGGGCCCGAGAAGAAGAAGCCAAAGGACGGTGTGGCAGGAGACGGAGGAACTGCAGGCTAGCCCTGCCCCGTGCCGTATTAGCGGCTGCACCAGTCACTGCCCGGAATCCTGCACTTCGAGCGTAAAAGAATATGACTGCTGTTCAGCTTCCTCCTTCCAAATCTCCCACAAACCCTCTCTGTGCCCCCTTGCACACCTGGGATATGCAGTGAAGGGGATTCTGGGAAATGTAGTTCCAGCATAGCTAACTTGACTTGCTACAAATCCAACACAGGTAGGCAGGGGCCAGATTATGCTGTGCCCTGTCATCTTGGGATGGTATTTTAAGAGAAGTGGGAAGTGCTACTTGATTTTAAGCAGAGCGGTGGTGGAGGATGACATATTCCATTTTATGTTTTAAAAGGTCCCTTTGGCTGCTGTATGAAGAATGGCTTAGAGAGAAGCAAGACAGAAACAGGGATTCCAGATAGAAGGTTCCTGAAGGGATCCCAGCAAGAGAACACAGGGGTCTAGATTCGGGGGCCGGGGGCCTCGGCAGCAGAGTTGGAACGAAACAGGTAAATTGAAGGTAAGAGAAAGGGAAGATGGTGACCAGGGATGATTCCCACATGGCTGGTGGAAGCATTTACAGCGCTGGGAAGCATTAGAAGAGGCGGGGATTGGTAGATGGGAGGCTGATGTCATGTAGGATTTGGAGTCTGAAGATCAGGATAGCATTCTGACCATGAGATGTATTTGAGAATAAATAGCATATAGGTGGTATTCTTGGAGGTGGATGAGGCCCACTGAGGGAGAGGGTGCTGAGAGGGGAGAGAGGAACTCTGGCACTCCCACAGGATTTGAAGGCAAGATCCGACTTTCATTTTAGAAAGATCTTTCTGACTGTAATGTGGACAGCTATGTGCAGGGTGATGCCAGAGACGAGAGAGACCAGATCTTGGCGACCAGCTGCAACTCAGGTAACTAAAACATCAGGTTTCTCTGCTTTAGGCTATGATTACATTGACTAAGTGAGATGAAGTTATTCAGTTCCTGATGATCCAGAGTTCTGATTTCCTATTATGTCATGGTGGGTGGTGAGTAGATAAGACCCATTTCCAAAGCTGCACAAATAAAGCCCATACAATTCCATATTAGTTCCTTTATTATTACTGTGTTAGTGGATGTGATACTTGGATTGCTTAAAGGATACAGTGGATTTGGAAAACGAAATGATTCAGAATTCATGGGAGTTCATGGGAACCAAGGTTCTGTTGATTCCACCTCTTCAGTCTCACAAATTATCTCCAGTCCTATTTCTATTACTGCAGCCCATCCATCATCATCCCACATCTGGTTCACAGAACCAGTCTCCCAACTCATCTCCAGGTTCTTCTCCCTCCTGTCCATCTTCCACACAGCGTCACTGACACCTTCTCTAATTACGTAGGCAACCACGTCACTCCAGCTAAAAGGCCTCCCTGGCTCCCACAGCCTCCAGGATAATATTCAGCCTCCTCCACTTTCATGGCTCTGACCCTGCCTGATCCTGGCCCTCTCTTGCCAGCCTCAGTTCCTTCGCATGCCCTGTACTCCCCTTCCCAACTCCTACTCCTTGCCCTTCACCAGTCATTCACATGTAAGAAATAGCCACGGCAAGGCCCAGAATGAAACTTGCTCTCTCCCTATGATAGGCTTTTGCAGGCATTGCTCCTTCTCCCTGGAAGAGGCCAGTTTCCTCCTTACATTCCCTTAGTCTAGCAAATTCCTGCTTAGACTTCAGAATTTTTGTCTGGACCTACCACATCTTGGTACCAGCCCCCTCAGTCCCACCATGATCCCATAGCCCTTTGTGAGCTCCCGTCAGAGAACGGACTGCCTCATATCATAACCCTTGTCTCTTTCCCTTCCTTCCTTCCTTCCTTTTCTCTTTCTTCCTTCCCTCCATTTCTCTTCCTTTCTTTCCTTCTATCAATCTTTCTTTCCTTTTCCCCAGTTTCCAAAGTCTTTCCTGGCAAGTATTTTAGGAAGGAAAGATTAATCCTACTGTTTCCAAGTCCACGGAATGCAGAGCCGTGCCCAGGGACACATCAGTCGGTGCTGAAGGAGACTGCTGCGTCGCTCCCCTTCACAGATCGAGCCAATAGCACAAGACTTGTAGTCACCAGTTCTTCGGGCTTAAAACCGCAGGTTGATTTCTTTTTCGGCACTTTTTTACTGAATCACTGCTATCCATGATGTTCCTTCCAACTTGAACGCAGCAGTCCCTTCATACTGTGCTTGACTTAGATTCCGCTGGATCGGTCTCCCCAAGCATCACTCGCCCTATCTTTACCACATTCGGCCCCTCCAGACCATGGCCACAACCGGCCCTGAGTTCATGCATTTCTCCAGCTCCGGGAAGAGAGGGTGGTCTTTCAGGTCAATGTTGCGCTGCTTTAGATGTTCTTCGGAGGCCTGAAGGAACTTCTGGCCACAAGGCAGAATCCCTTCTGCTTGAAGCACTTGATGATCTCGCCTCACCTGACCAAGCTGCCTGCGCTCTGGCTTGATGGGAAATTGGCTGGGGTCCCAGACGCTGGCAGAGGCGGGTGGTGGGTGCACTATGGGGCCGGAGCCGAAGGCCATTTCTTTCTTATTTGCTGCTATACCTCAGTGCCCAGAACAGAACCTGGCATGTGGGAGTTGATTTTCTTTCAAATGTTACTAATAATTAAGAAGGTCTTTGAGAACTTAGATAGGAAAAGTTTTGGAATATTTGGACCAATCTCAATGAGAGCCAGAAAGAACCATGCTTTCCCACATCCTCCCATGGAGCCTGCATTGCAAGAGGAAGACAGACAGGAGTGGCCTCCATGAGCCCCATGCCAAGAGCAGAGCTGACCCCAGCAGCACAGAGATGCTCCCCATCCCCCTTCCCGGGGCAGAGGCCACCGTGCTGTCTCTGCACAGGCTGAGGAGGCCAGAAGCCTGGCTGGGCCCACTGCATGCAGAACACCAAGGCCCAGCTTCACTTTCTCCACAGACCAGAGGAGGGTCTAAGGCGCCCCTTCCTCCTCTGTGGCAGCCAGACAGAGCCCCAGCTGGGCCCAGAGCCAGAGCGATAAGAAGATGCAGTCACTCTCAATTTCCCACAAACTTGACACTCGTTCCTGTTGCAGAAAAAACTCATCACCTTCTATTCTTGAGATACCAGGAAATCACAGTGTCTCAGAGCTGCAGGGCCCCAGGGAAGCACCCAGTCCCCATTAGAGAATTTGCATCGTGCAAATGGGGAAACTGAGGCCCACTGATGGAGGGAGATTTGAGCAGGCCCACACTGAGAGTCAGTAAAAGAGCTGGGGCCATAAACCTGGGTCACCTTCTTCCCAGCTTCATATCCTTACCTATGATGAATGTAATAAAAGCTGGAGCAGTGCCGATGCTTATTAGTGCTAGAGGTGCCCCTCCGATTAGATGAATCAACAAGTGTCCTGCTGTAATATCCAACCCCCAAGTTGAATAAATACCTGAGGATTTACATCTGCACCCCAGGGGAGCTTCTGCAGCTGCACTGTGCTGGTTCACCTCCCATGGCAGGGAGCTCGGCAGTCTAGATAGCTCTCAGCCCCTTTAGAAGGGGCTTCTCTGCCCTGAGTCCAAACCTGCCTCATGGTCCTCTGGGGACTCACAGGGCCTGGGAGATTCATGTGGAAGGAAAAAAAAGAGAGAATATTGTATTCTTTGGAATTTCTGGCACTGGGGAAAGGAGACTGGCAGCCCTCCTACCTGCAGGAAAAGCTGTGGGTTGGGGGAGGAAGGGGATGGAGACACCCCCTGAACTACATTTCTCTGAAGGCTGGGGAGGGAGCCAAGGTCAGGGAGTTCAATGGGGCAACTTGTAAAAGTTGGCAAAACCAGTGGTCCCTCCTCTGTGACACCCTCATCAGTAAAGTGATGGCACAATTCCCAGGGCGATTACATTTTTGTAGAAAAAGGGGAAGTGCAAAACAGTGTGTGAGTCTAGTGGTTTGACACGACATGGAAGAGGTTGCCATCTCATGAGCAGGGACAGAGAAGCGCGACAAACAACCGTGGAACAGCTGAGCAGTCTGAGGTTCAGAGCAAGTTTTCACCACATCTCCCAGGAGCGTGGAAGCACCCCGTGGCTTTGGGTAACATACAAAGATTGTGCCGGTCGTTCTTTATTCCTGCGTTTGACAGGGATTTACTGACTGCTGCTTATGTACGTTAGGCACTGGGGATGCTACTATTAACAGACCAGACGTGGTATCTTGGATGCTCTGCCCTGTGTTTTTAGCTAATAGCTCTTACATGGGTGTCCCACCTCCCCAAAGAGTTTGCAAGTCTCTCAGGGGCTGGAGCTCCTACAGGCCTCCTCCCCATCACACAGCCTTCGCGAGTCTCTAGCCATCAGCTTAGGAATTCACTGGAAGGTACAATTTCATGAGCCATGTTCACTGATCAGTCATTTAATCAGTTAAACAAACACAACAATGGCCCAGTTCTCATGTGCCCCTGGAACTGAATCAAGCAGACCCAGAGGGGCTCAACTCTCAAGGTCATCAAGTCTATTCTCCTGCCTCCAAACCAAGCTGAAACCGATGCTAGTACAGAGTAGGAACAAAAGTCAGGGAGGCGGAGAAGTGGGTGCGAGCTGGATTCTGCCACTGGCCCACTGTGTGCTTAGCAATAATGGGAATGTCCATTGGTAGCAATTTGGAAACCCTCTCTCTCATCTGATCCTCTCAACAACCTGTGAGTTAGGCAAGGCAGGTTCTACTATCCCTATTTTACGGAGGAGGACCCTGAGGCTTGGAGAAGTCAAGTGGCTTCCCGAGGTCACAGAGCTGGTAAGTGGTGGCATCAGGGTTTGAGGCCAGGTCCGTCTGGTCTCAGAGGCCTCCTTCTGCCCTGCGTATACTGGGCCCCTGGGGCACATACTCCAGATGCCGCTGTTTTGTCTCCCACTGACAGGAGCACCAGAGCTGAGCTGATTCATGAACTGATGGCTCCAGCCTCCCTGCATCCCCTGCTTGATGGACCTGCTGGCTCTGCCACCCCCAGCACCACTGGCCAGTGACCAAGGAGAGCACAAGAAGGCGGGATGGGAGTTGGGGGGTGGGCAAGGGAGACAGAGCAGAAGCAGACGGCAGAGACTCAGAGCATCCATCAGCAGGGCCAGCTCCCCCTGGGATCTCAGCTGCTGTCTGATTGCCCGAGTTCCCATCCAAAAGTCGGGCGCCTGACAACCTGTCAGTCACTCCCCCGGGTGAGCTCCTTCCCAGGCTCCCATGGCCTCGGGCTCTGCTGGGATCCAAGCAAATGGGCTGAGCATAGCTGGGCTCTGATGGAGAAGAGAAGCAGCCACTCGGACGGACGCCAACAACAGAGGGACCCAGGTCTGCGGAGTTGGCCGGATCTCCTTCCTGCTTTGGGGGCTGATTCTCGGAGCCCTTTGTCCTACCCTCAACTCCTGAAGCTCCTTAGCAAGGCCCTGCTGAGGCTTACTGGCTTGATGAGGTGTGACTTCTTATCAGGCGTGTCTCCACCCCTGGCCTTCACCCTCACCTTGGTGTGAGTCAGGAACTCTCGTCCTTGCCTCCTGGGTCGGCCTGCTTGTCTGGACATGTATGGCCACCACACATCCTATCCTGTTGCATCCTGCCAGCCCCAGAGCACCTGGGACCAGGAAGAAGGGAGGGGGGAAGGGACCCGGGCCAACGGTGTGAGGTCATGCTGCCAGGGTGGAATCCAGAGTGGAGAGTGACCGTTCCAATCATGGACGCTGTCCGATGGAAGTGGGGAGACAGTCGTGATGTGCTTCTGACCTGGTTCCATCTCAACCAATGTGCATTGATGTCTGCTCTGTGCCAGCTGGACGCTGGGCCCCTTGTCACAGACGGGATCAGATATGGTCCAGCTCCTGAAGGGTTTCTAGACGGTGGGGACAACAGCTCAGTCAACAAATCATTAAAAGCCAGTGATAACTCCTCTGAGAGGCCCTGACGGAGCCCAGGGTAGAAGGAAGCCCTGAGGAAGAGGCAAGTTAGCTTTGTGGAAAGAGCTTGGACCCTGGACTCAGGGCTGAATTCAGATGACATCTTGCCACTGTACCTGACTTCTCTAAGTCCCAGCGATTTATCTGTAAACTGAGGCAATAATATTACCCATCTCACGGCATTGTTCCAAGCATTGGACGGTCAAGTATTTAGTACAACACCTTGTGGGAGGCCAGGTGAAAACCTGGATGGCTTCATGGAGGAGGCAGTGCTTAAAGGATGAAGGGCAGCAGGAAGGCATCTGACCACTCAGGAAAGTCTGAGACTTTAGGATCAGCCCAGCAGGACCTCTTCTGAGAAGGCGGTCTGTTCCTACTTGCTGTGTGGCATTGCCCTTGTCTGTTTGCCTCTGCCTCAAGGCTGTATGTTGTTCAAGAGCTAAGGCCTGCCTCACTCACCATGGCATCTACAGTGCCTGCTACCAATGGTATTCAGTGAATGCATATCAGAATAATAATGAATGACTCTGCACAGTGAGAAAACAGGAGAAAAGGGATAGAGAAGAAACGGAAGGGAACTAACATTTTTAGCCCCCCACTATGTGTCAGACATTAGGCTGGTTACTCATGTGTGTGATCAGGCTTAGTTCTCCCAAGAGACTGCTGTGTGTTTTATTCTCTCCGTTTTACAGATAAGGAAATGAAGTCTCATAGAGGCCCCAGGACCCGATAGAGATCAAGCAGCTGGAGCAGCCCAGGACTCCGAGCCCCATCCACGGGTCTGCAGGCCCCTTTTCATCCTTCTGGGCTACTTCCAAGTGGCCTAAGGGTATTTGGCCAGGGCCTCAGGACCCAGAGGGCAGCCGTTTAACCCCATCCCAGCTGTGCAAACAGACTCCAGCTGGAAGGTTCCAAGGAGGGCTGGGGAGAGGGTCTGGCAGGTCTGACAGGTCATGGTGAGCTGGGCTTTCCTGAGAAAGCCAAGGTGGGCTAGAATGCATCCTTCTGCAGGCTCGGGGGAGGGCTGACTCCGGGTCCTGTGATCGCAGCCTGCAGGCAGACTCAAAAAAATAACTCCACCCACCTCCCTGCTCCAAGTGCCGTGAGGACCCTCCCTGGTCAGCTCTTCACAGACTGGACTCCAGGCAAATCCCCAGGTCTTGCAACGAGCCCCAGGTGTACGTGACATCAGAGGTCACACGCCTCCCACTGCGCCGTAGCCACGAGACAGACAGAAGCTGGGAACCCTGCGGGCTTGCTCCCCGGCCCACTGCACCTTTCTCTCTAGCCTCTCTCTGCCCCACAGTCTTACCTTTCGCCTTAGCTTCATCTCCCACTTTCCTCCCTCCAGGGCCCGTGCAAGAGCAGGTGTTGTCGTCCTCAGGGCCCTGTCACCAGTTCCGTAGCGATCCTAGGCAGGCAGCGAGATCTCCCTGCAAAGAGCACAGGCAGGACACCCACCGTCTGACACCCATAGTCAGAACTTCCAGCCTGACATTGCTGAGCTCTCATTTCCTTAATTGAGTGATTCTGTTTCCGAAGGACCAGATAATCCACTTCTTGAAGGCAACGGGCACGAAGATTGATTGTCTCACACTAAGACAAACACGTACACCCAGCAGTGGGAGGCACACGTGCTCCCCATCCACCCTTGGCTCTCAGACAAGCCTACGCAGTCTTGCACATACCACCCAGAGAGTGGGGATCCACCCTGCCCAAGGGCTGACACAGCAGAAAGGGAAGCATAACCTCGCCAGGGGATCCCCGCCACCTCTCCCCTGAGGCTGCCCACACATGCTCCCCTTTGAGACCAGGCCCGTGAGTCAGGGAAGCAGTGTCTGTGGGTGGGACTTCTCACCTCAAGAAAAGACACCCCATGCCTTCTATGGGTGGAGTACAAGGAAGCAGCTGGTCCAAGACAGGCCCTGGAATTCACAAAAATTTCGTCAACCACTTCTGAGACATTGAATGCTCACCTACCACGTGCTGGACCCTTGGGATGGAGGATGGAGTGGTAAAGGAACCAGAGTTTGGAGTCAGAAAACACTGGCCTTGTCACTTCATTACTAACGTCAGACTACAATTCAACAAATGTTTCTTGCATACCAATTGTGTGTGGGGTGGGGGGGGGGCTATGTTCACATGAGTTATCTCATTTAGCTCAGTTCTCTGTGCTCTAAGTGTAAAATCTGGGACCTGGAGAATGGGTCAGTTGCTCAAGGTGCACAAGCACTGCCTCTACTTGCTCATATGTAAAATGGGTTCATAGCTGTATCCACCTCACAGGAGCACTGTGAGGATAAATGAGTTAATTTATGTAATTTTCTTAGAACTGTTCCTGGCACAAAGTCAGTAGTTAATACACGTTACTAATAGCTGAAGTCCTTGCCATGAATTCTGTTCAAAGGAGCAGCAGAAACTGAATTCAAGTAACTCAAACCTTCTTTTCCCCCTATCATACCAAGCTTCTTTGGCATTGTGTTGGTTTGTAAAGGTCTCCAACCAACAGCTACTGGACATCAACTCTACATAGGGACAGCTCCAGGTCTGGGGTTCAAAGCCCCCTGGAAAGGGGCCTGCTCTCCCTCCCTCACCCATCTCCCTCTTCTGCCTTGAGCAAAGGCTCTCCTCAGTCACACTGAACAGTAACCACTTCTCCATCAAGCTGACCCTGTTCTCCTGCTTCCAGGACTTTGTGCAGAACTAAGACTTTCGATCTTGTTTCTGTAGGCTCTGGAGTTGGAGGAGTCGTACCATGGGTCCTTCTGCTGCGGGAAAACTGAAGATCCAGTGATATGAGAAAGGTTAGCTGGCATTCAAGTCAGAGCCATGGTACCACATCCCAGCTCTGCCACTTTGGTTGTGCGGCCGTGAATGAGTTACTTAACCTCCCTGAACCCACACGTTCTTATCTGAAAAGTGTGTGTGTGATAACCTTCTGGATTGTGTTAAATAAAAGACTGTAGAGAGAATAGTCCTCCCATCAAGTTGTCAATTCACACACAACCTGCGTGAAGAGATACAGCTTTCTCAATTTTTAATTTTTTTCCATAAGCTTTTCATGAAGTTTTATGGCCACCATGTCTTAACCATACTGAAATCCACTTTAAGAAGGCATAAACTTCAACCAAGATATTTGCTCATTTTGAATTTCATCTCAAAGTGGTTCATGACATCTCAGATCCCAGGGGAGTGACCCGGAACTTCACTGAGAATTCTGCCCCATCTTGTCTTCAGCATGTAACCACAACCCCCCTCCATTTTTCAAGGCCCGTCTCCAAGTTGAATTACAACTGTGGTGTCATCGTCTGTGTATTGTGAGCTCCTTGGGGACAGAGGCTGGGTCTGATTCGTCACGTGGAGTCTAAGGAAGCATTCAATAGATCTTTGAATGGACCACCATCCATTTCAGCCAGCCATCCTCCAGCCATCCAATCATCCACTCTTCAAATGTGAGGTTAAGGACTCTGTCTAACGCAGGGAATTCTACCTTCAAATTGGAGGCTTTCATCCTCCGATTTCTTTGTCCTCTAGCATTCTTTCCTCTCCTGGGATCCTTCCAGCCAGGTCCGTCACTCTCACTGGGCTCCTCTGCCTTCCTAGTGCAGCCTCTACCATTCCTAGCCAAGCAGGTCCTCACACCTCAATGCAGGTGCAAGTTAGGGTTGGCACCTCAGAAGAACAATGTCCCATGGTCCACAGCTGGAGGTCTTTAAGGACATCTGGGTGTACCATCAGTTGCTCTGTCAGCCTTTCAAGCCCCAGGGTGCCAAATCTGAGCCCAGGCAGATAAGAAAGCTAGATTTTCATGTGCACATTTGGTGTGGGGTTGGGGGGAGGGGAGGCTAGGGGAGGGCCGGATCTCACTTAGCCCAGAAAGCCCTCCTTATCTACAAGTCCTTTGAAGTGGGGGAGCTCTCAGACACTGACAGCCAGAGGGGAGCCTTTGCTCCACACCCAAGTCCCCAACCATCCCTCAGCTGGAGAGACTGGGCCCAGTCCTGGTGTAATTCTGGGATCTCGGCACTCACAAATCATTCGTTCACTCAGCAAGCGCGTCTGACCCTAGCAAGCGCCAGGCTCCATGCTGAAGGCTAAGGAGGCTGAGATGAATCTGACCCACATGCTTATCTGCAACCACAAATGCTCTCAAACTGTGCCCGGCCCAAGAAAGGATGCAGACATGGAACTCCAGTGCGCTGGACTGCTTACAATCCTAGGTCCTGGTCTGGAATGTGGTGCCTATATCTGATGCTTAAACACCCTCTACAACATCGGAGCAAGTGACAAGGTCTCAAGCCCTTGCTCATATACCTCCCAAGGTGGGAGATTTCCCTCTCCTTCCCCTTCCCCTCCCTGCCGCCAGAGCCCTCCCTTAGAACACAAGAGTCTCTGGCTAACAGACCATGCTGCCTCCCTCGGAGCTGAATCTGCCCTTGTGCTTCTCTCACTGGTCCTGACTCTGACCTCTGGGGCTACTGGAACCTGTCTGGCTGCACTTGTCCCAGGACAGCCCTGGAGAGAATTAGAGGCAGCATCGGGTTCCCACAAAGCTCAGTTCCTAAAGATTGTTTTGCTGCAGGGAGGCCACTGGAGCAGCAAAGAGCAGGAAGCACGCGACAACTGTGGGCTGGAGCCCAGGAGCCCAGGAACACGCCAGGTGAGAGATGATTCACCTCAGGCAGGCTAGAGCCAGGCTGGGACAAACCAGAGGGCCGCTGGAAGGGAGACTCCAGGGCAGTCGTGCTGGGCTTTGGGAGAGGAGAGGCTGCCTTAGCGGACTGACCAGAGGGAACGCCCCAGCTAATGAGGGAGCCTTCATCCATCCCTCCCTCGGACTGACAGGGGAGAAGAGACCAGTGAAAAGGAGCAGCTTTCCAGCTCCCAGCCCCTTCCTCCTTCCAGCCAGATGTGCTGCCCTCGCTCAGCTCCTCCCTCCTAAAGCATCTATTCTCAGGCTGCTAAAGTCTCTGCTTTAGCAGCTGGAGGACAAGGGTGGAGCCTGGCTCATCTCTGTCCCACCCCAGCCCCACCCGTCCCTGTGCCTTGCCCAGGACCTGCATGTGGCAAAGTCTTGGTAAACATGCACTGAATAAAACATTGCACTGATTTGTGCTGGTTGTAGCTGGTGCAGAAGCTGTATACCTAAGGAGTAGGAGTCAGCCAACTTTAGGGTCCGGAGACCCGGGTCTGACCCTTGGCTCTGCCATGCGCTCTTTTGCTCAAGGGGCACCTTGAGCAGATCTTTTTTTTTTCATGGGACTCAGTGTCTCCATCTAGGAGGACCGCATAAGACAGCTCCGAGGCCCACTAAACCTAAAATGCCCCATGGTAGTTCAGGACGCCCCCTCCACATTGATTTGACGCAGCCTATGTCCTCTCTCAGGGACACCTGAGAAGCCCACATCTCCTTTCTCCCAGGGCACTTCCGTGTCCCCACCCGACTATTTCTGAACCCTGGGAACCAGAGGAGGAATGTGTCCAACTGTGAGCTTGGCCACATCAAGTCAAGTCACCTTTGCTATTTAAAACCTCTCCCTGCGCAGAAGCAGTCTGTCGGGGCTGGGAGAAGAAGCAAATCCCTGCTCATTTAGGAGTCCACTTTGCGGTGACTCTAAATCCCCCAGGATTAAGAGCTCTCCAACCCCAGCTTCCCGCTGTCCTTTTCTCTAATGCTCCCCTGAGGCCACTTGGCTGTTCGGAATATTCAGCTCACCCCCTCCGTGGCCAGGCAGGATAAGCGCCCTCACTGGGGACACTCTGCTGGCTGTAGTGTTTCCCAGAACTAATCCATGCTGACAACCCCTGGACCTGGCATTTCCAAGGGGTCGAGTTTGGCAGTTCAGAAAGCCTGGATCCACCAGGGACCGGAGGATAAGGTAAGCCAAGACTAGAGCCAGTTGAGGATGGATGGTGGGCTCCCATGTCCCAAGCTTTTGGGTCCTAGCATGTTCAAGCCCAAAGAGACCGTCAGGATAATGTGTCATGCGCCCCCATTGTACAAACAGAAAAGTGAGGCTCAGAGAGGGCAGAGCACTTCCCAAAGTCACACCATATGTTTGTGGTGAGCTGAGGACTCGGATCCACGGTTCAGGTGTTCATTTACCCCACAAGCTTTTTGTTTTTAAAACCATCTTCCAAGTTCCAAGACTGGATGTGGCCTTTTAAAATGTGGCATACTGAGATAAATTCGTATTCATTTAACAAACACTTACATAAAATGAACCACGTGCCAGCCACTGTTCTAAGCACTTTATAAATATGATCTCATTTAATCCTCCTAAGAAGCCTGAAGGTAGGTTTTACTATCCCCAACTTACAAATGAGAAGGCTAAGATGCCAGTAGATGAAATAACTTTTCCAGGGCCTCAAAGCTACTAAAATGTGACTACTTTCAGTTTGAACCCAGGTCTGTCCTGTACTCCTTACTCTACTCCGTGTTGCTCGGCGAGAGAAGTTAAGTCCAAGTAATTTGCAGTGCTGGCAGCAGGGGATCGGGCCCCAGGGCAGAGGGGTCGGGGCAGGCAAGCTCTGAGGGCAGCAGGTTCACACGCTGGGGACCGTGCTGTGCCTCTCCAGGAAGCCCATTCGCTTTGCCTTCGTTGTGAAGTGTGCCCCCAATGTTGTGCGATGCAGCAGCAGCCCGGCCCTCACCTGCACTGGCGACTGTCAGCCAGGTGTGGGCCTCCGCAGTTCAGGCAGCGCTGCTGTCCTCAGGGTAAGGACTCCCGGGCCCAGGATGGAGGCCTTGCCAGCCCCAGAGGTAATGTGTGCCAGCTGCCACCGCAGCCCCCGCCAGCTCTGCGAGATCACGGTGGGGGCAGCCTCAGGGTCATATGTCTAGACAGTCAGACTGAGAACGGGGCTCGGCATCTTGGAAGAAGTTTCCTGAATTCCTTCCACCTTCGGGAATGGAAACTGAGCTAACAGGGAATTTGTTCTAATTACAGGGAAATAAGGAGAATTGAACAAGGTTCAAGGTTGAAGTCTTCTGTCGGGTTTCTCCTCTTGTTCTTCTCTCCAGTGAGAAACCCCAGATCACCGGCTCCAGGCCAGCTCCTGGCCGGACACTGGGCACAGACAGGGTTAGATGGGGCCCCACCCACCGGGAGAGCCCATCTGGTCCAGCAGTAAACAGTGGACTATCACAGGAAGCTCGAGGGTGGGGGGGTGGAGGAGGGCAGGGGAGCACAGGCTCCCAGAAGCCCAGCCCCGAGGTCAGCGGAGGCTCCCAGACACAGTGGACGCTGAGGTCCTCCTCCCTCCCTTCTGCCCACACGGCAGGGCCCACTCGAGATGCCACTTCCTTCGGGATTTTCTCAGGACACACTGATGGGCACTCATTCAACAGGTGCTGATTGAGGGTAGAAGGGTGAGACCAGCTGCCACTCATGGAGTTCAAGGCTGCTCCCTTCCAAGAGGGGTCTTTGCACACCTTTCACCCAGCAGACCATCTCAGAGGGTGTGTGTGTGTGTGTGTGTGTGTGTGTGTGTGTGTGTGTGTGTGTGTGTGTGTGTGTGTATCTTCTCGCTCTTAAGCATTTCCCAAGTCTCTTTCAAGAAGTAGCATGACTAAGAACGTAGCCTCTGGAATCAGACATTCACACTGGAATCCTGAGTCCGTCCCTGTGCAACCCTGAGCAAACTACTCAGCCTCTCTGAGTCTCAGTTCTATTCGTCAAATTTGTCCAATAGTTACCTGAGAAGGCGATGTGTATTAAATAAAGTAATTCATGGTACCTGCTTAAGCTAGCGCTTGGCTGTTAGTGTCGTCATGAACAAGGATGGTCTCTACTGCCAATGGCCCACAGCGCGTCAGAGAGTCCCTGCACTTAGTAGGTACTTTGCAAATGCCTGGTGCTTGACTGCTCTTTGGCAGAGAATGGAGGGTAGATATATGTGGCCTTTTAAAATGTGGTAAAGTATACATAACATGAAATTTGCCATATTAACTATTTTTAAGCGTACAATTCAACGGCATTAGGTGCCTTCACAGTGTCGTGCAACCATCACAAATAACCATCTTTAGAACTTTTTCATCATCCCAAACAGAAATTTTGTAACCATTACATGCCTGTACCCATGACTCTCCCTTTCTTCCCTCCCCCAGCTCCTAGTAGACTCTCTTCTACTTTCTGTCTCTATGAATTTGCCTAGTCTAGGTACCTCATATAAGTGGAATCACACAGTATTTGTCTTTTTGCATCTGCTTACTTCACTTAGCATTCTGTTTTCAAGGTTCATTATGTTGTAGCATGTGTCAGGATTTTGTTCCTTTCTGAGGCTGAGTAATACGTACGGATGGATCACATTTTCTTTATCCATTCATCTGCTGATGGACATTTGGGTTGCTTCTACCTTTTGGCTATTGTGAAGAGTGCTGCAATGAGCATTGGTATACAAGTGTTCAAGTCCCTGCTTTCAATTCTCTGGGTCTATTCTGACAAGTGGAATTGCTGGATCCTACAGTTAATTGTACATTTAATTTTTTGAGGAACCACCATACTGTTTTCCACAGCAGCTGCACCATTTTACATTCCCACCAGCAATGCCATACGGTCTTGAAGGAGGAGTTCAAAGGGTGTGAGATGGACACCCAGGGCACCCTCCTGTGGAGACTTTCCTCAAAGCATTGGAAGCAGAGTGGTGACAAACCGGGGCAAGCCCAGAGGAGGTGCTTTAATTGTGGAGGGAACTGGAACTACACGGAGAAGGGGTAGAAGGGCCCAGAGTATGAGGTCTGGTGAGAAGGCCCTGGAGGTGTGATGGCTGCCGTTGTGTGTCCACTGTACCGTCCGGGGGGCAGACTGAAGTCCAGTCAAGGTGTTCCAGGGAGACTACAGCCACCTCAATATGAGGAAAGCTTTCCGAGAGTCAGAGCCTTTCCAGCATGTGAGTGGGGAGCTCTCCATCCCTGGAGGCATTCAAGGAGTCACTGAGGTCCTTTGGAACGTGAGGCTGAAGGACGTTGCAGGGGAGGCTGAGAGCCTCTGTGAGCCTATAGGGCAGTGTGTTCTGAACATCTGTGGTTTTAAAACTCTGTGGCTGGATCCCATTTGAGCCCATTTGCCGGCGAAGTCTCTATAATTTGCTATTCCCGCCCATCCAGATAGTTCTGCCCCAGCCTCTCCGAGGCCCTGTATTGGCATAGACATTGCTCAGTCCCAGCAGGGGTGAGTTTCATTTCCATTCACTGATGAGGATATTATGTGACGCCCTAAGTTCCTAAGTTCCTGTGGCTTCTGTCTACCTTTTCAATTACAAATAATACCGTGTGCGTGCAAAGCAAGGCTGCAGGGAAACAGTGCAAAGGTGAGCAAGGGAAAAGGCTCTCCTGTCTGGCCTTCAAGAGCTCCAGAGTCTGCCCCACTCCCCCGCCCCAAGCCTCTTGCCTGGGCACAGAGCTGATCTTACCTCCTCTGCTCAGCACTCAGCCTCCCTGCCCCAGCCGTGCTCTCCCCTGCCCTCTTCGCTCCTTCAGACCGTTCAGCTTATGCTCCTGGCGGGACCCACTTCCTGGGACACCATCTCTGAATCTCTCTGCCTACATAAATCCTGCCGTCTTTTTATGGTTCATCCAGGTTTCCCTTCCTATAGAAAGCCCACAAACGTCTCCTTCTTCCGTAAGGCTCTGTCTGCCAGGGCTCTGCTTAAGGCAGTCCTTCACAGATGTTTATTATTAATCACCCACTCAGCACCTGGACTGTTTTATATGCTGCGGATACATCACTAAAGACAAGAACAGCTCTGGTATCATTGAGCCTCTACTGCAGCAGGAGACACAGAAAACAAACACAGAAATACATAAAGTCACTTAATATAGGGATGATTGCTGCAAAGACAATAAACGGGAGATATAAGGGAGGCTACTTTGGATAGAATGGTCAGGGAAGACCCCTCTCAGAAGTGATATTTGAGCTAAGACCCAAATTATGAAAAGAGCTCACCGTGAGAGAGGAGCTGGGGTGGGGGAGCCTTCCAGGGACATAGGAAGGCAAAGGTTCCTGAATAACCTTGGCTGTTCAAGGAACAAGAAGGTGGTCACTGTGGCTGGAACACGTGGCTGGAACACTGTGGCTGGGAAAGGTGGAGAATGGATGACATGGCAGTGGAGAGACAGGCAAGGGAGATGATGTCAACCATGGTACGGATTGCAACGGGCAGCCATTGAGGGTCTTAAGCACAGAAGTGATTTGATCTATGATGTATGAAAGATCACCCTGGATGCTGCAGAGAGAAGAGCCTGTGGTGGGAAAAGATTGGAAGCAGGGAGACCAGTTAGGAGCCTACCGGAGTAGACCAGGCAGGGGCTGCTGGCAGCTTGGAGCTGGGAGTTGGCAGTGCAGATAGTGAAAAGAGTCAGGTTTGAGATATATTTTGAAGGTACAACTGCCTGGGGATTGGGAAAGGGAAGGCCTGATGGAGAAGTGTCACTTTCTTTGTCGGGTTGTTGGATTAGAGAGAAGGATAAGGAGTCCTCCAGATAAAGAAAGAGAAAAGAGCACCCCAGGCAGTATTTTAAAAAGATTCAGAGGGAAAAAAGGGGATGGTGCTTTCCGAATGATGGCTGTGAATCGTATGTGCTGAATTTTCAAAGATGGCACGTGACGAAAAGGACAGATAAGTCCATAAGGGTCTTGAGCATTGTGGGAAGGGATTAGGCTCCACTTCTTGTAGGCAATAGGGAGCTACTGAAGGTGCTAGCACATAAGAGTTGCTCAATATATGTTTACATAAGGACCACCCGTAGGCGCTCCAGTACTGATGTGTGGAAGTTGCTTTCACAGGTATTTCTTGGGACCCTATAGAAACAGTGTGGTGTTTGGCAACTTTAGACTCTCGTCTCCCCAGGCCAAAGGCAACTTTGCCCAAGTTGAGCTCTGTTGCAGGACGTAGTCTGCCTGTGAGTTCTATGGGCATCCAGATTCCTGGAGGACAGAACCAGGTGGCCAGAGGCTGGAAGACAAGCGTCTGGCTATACATCCCGACCAGCCTTCACTGTCCTTATACACCTCAGCAGCCCGTGCCCAGCATTATCCACAGATGGGACAAGCACGACCCATGTGCCTGTGACATTTATACCAGCCAGTGCAGAGAGAAGATTCTGGACACAATGCCTCCCAGACGTTCATTTATCACTCTAGCTTTCCCAAGATTTTAGAGAGACATCGATGTGTTCCCTGCAGCCACGGCTCAGTCTCCAAGAAGCTGTTGGACACTAGGCCAACACCTTGCTCTGGGTCTCAGTTTCCCTGTCCTGAAAGTGAAAAGATTGCACTTAGTGACCCAAGGTGTTCTCCAGCTCTGGCACCCTCTGTTTACTTTGCTCCCTTCCTCCTCACAACCCATTTGCATGTCTGCTCTTCATGCGGGGGAACAAAGCCACAGTGTTTGGATGGAGCCTGGTTCATGGTTGGTCTCAGTCCCAGGGGCCGAGAGGCCCAGTTGGATTCCACTGAAGGGAAAGCAGAATCCTGCAAGGTTTGCCTTGCCCAAGCCTTCTGGAAAGCGCTTGCAAAGCCTGAATTCCCAGCCCACATGCTGGAGCAAACCGTCCTCCCTTTGAAACCTAAGAAAGTTGCAGGAACAGCCATTTACCTGTCACATGGTTTTCGTAATTTCCCTGGCACCTCCGCTAATCATTGAAGCGGGTGTTGGCGGGTGGAGGGTGAGCTCCGGGTCAGACGCAGACGTGCTGGACCACGGCTGGTTTGGAGGAAGAGAACTGGAGCCGAGATCTTACAGAGCCCTCCTGAGGGTGTCCAGCCACAGGAGTCTGCTCATGAATACCTGGGGGTCCTGCTGAAGTCCAGGAAGCCGGCTGAGTCACGGGAGGTGAAGCAGACGATGCCTTGGAAAGCCGAGTCAGGGGGTATCTGTGAGGCCAGCCTGTCGGGTGTAAGGAAGGGTGGAGGATTGTGGCGGGGTTCAAAGACGCTGAGCACCTCAGAACTGGACGGGGATGCAAAGCACCTGATAGGTCTGCATACGCTTGAAAATGATACTTCTTCACCCCTTCTCTCAGCAGAGATTATGATGTGGGCCGTGCCAGGCTCCAGGGGTACAGTATAGGACACCCACCCCTTCCCTGCCCGGAAAGATGGACTGACAGGAGATGTGCCTTGTGGTTCCAACTGTAGACACTCAGAAGGGAACATAAGCATGGCCTCGGGTGACGACCAAGAAGGCTTTCTGGAGGTGGTGACATGCCAGACAAACTAGGAAAGGCACAAAGGGAAATAATGGCTCCATAGGACTAGTAGAAAAGGCTTGGACTTTGAACCAAATGGACCTAGTTTCAAGCTGACTCTGCGTCTTTGTTTTCTCATCAGTAAAATGGAAACTGTAATGATACTTTAGGAGGATTAAATGACTTCAGGAGGAAATATGCCTGGTTCAAAGTGGCGTCTCCTGAAATGGTTGGTTGGTGGAGGTCAGGCCTCAGGGGGCGATACAGAGTCTGGGGGAGAAAATCTCCAGTACTGCTTCCTCCTCAGCTTTGAGCGAACCCCTCCCACCTACCCCTGTGGCCAAGGTCAGCGTAGGTAGGCTCCGGGCCAGCACCCCGGGTCCTGGTGGCCTGCTTGCCCTGAGCTTCCTGACGGCATCAGTATAACAGGCTTCAGCGGGCCCAGTGAATTTCCACAAGCCAGGAGGGCCCCACTCCGAGGCTCACACCTCTGGAACTTGAGATGCTGGCCAAGTTCAGGCTGTGGGAGGAGAAGGCAAGTGCTGTGTCGGCTGGATTTGGTGGGGAAACGGGCCTCCAGGGTGGAAAAGAAAAATAAAGAAAAGGATTCCCACTGGAGCTTGCTTGCCGAGAGATGCAGTTCTAAAGGTTCCCCCTCCTGCCTCCCCTGTCCCAGGCCTTTGCTGGAGAACTAGCTTAAGAGTCTGGCCCAGCAAAGACAGCTTCCTCCAGGAAGCTTGCTTGGATGGCCCGGTCCCTTCTGAGCTCTCACTCCTCCGACCCTGTGAATTCGAGTGCGGTTTCACCCTCACAGGCCGAGTACTTGCCACACAACCTATTTGGTACAGCTCATATTTGACTCAAATGGTAAGTTTCTGCCAGAAAAGCAAAAAGGAGAGGAGAAAATTCACATTTATTGAGCCCCTACTGTATACCTTACCCTGGGCTGTGCATCTTTCCTATGTCACCTCACTTAAACATTCCAACAGCCCTCCAAGCTAAGGACAACTCTCCATTTTACAGATAAAGAGGTGTGAGTCCCAGGATGGGGAAACCAAGTCCACTGGACTCTGAAGCTCAGTTAACTCTTCTGTGGGAAAAGTATACACTGTGTGGTGAAAGGAGTTTGCAAATGTTGCTTGTTAAGCATCCCTCTTGAGTCTTCCAACCCACCTCCACTAGTATAGTCAAGGCTCTGAGAGGTCCTACAGAGAAGATACCTGACTTACTTCACCCGGTCCAGCACTCCCCAAGGGACACCTCAGTCACATTATAGCTGCTAACATCCCCTGAGGCCCGTGGGCACACACTTTGGGACGTGCTGTCTACAAAGCAAATACCACCAAAGCAGGCGTGCTCAGGGGCGAGCTCTCTGAAGAACTCAAGGTGGGCGGCGAAGGCTGAATTAGACCTGGGGGTGGGGTGGGGGATGAAGAACGGCATAGCTGGTGGGAGTGAGCATCACGAGGGTCTGGACACGGAGGCCACAGCCCCGGCTAAAACCCAGCACCCTAAGTACCTGAACTGGTAACATCTTTGACAATGAAAGTTTGTCTTTAAAGCCGGAAGCACAGGGTGACACTAGTCACACTCTCGGCCACTGCAAGCAGAAGGCAGCAGTTGAAATGAGTACGAGGCTGTCTCTGTTGCCTAAGGAAACAGGCAAAATGCAGCCTGAGGGACTTCAGTTAGACTTCAGTCAGGCCATCAGTAGAAGATCTAACTAGTCCCCTAAAATCACATGCGTGATCCTGCCACACCACTTTGCTTGTGTTTCCCATGCTGAGCTGCCCTCCTTCCTGTTCCTTTCCACCTTGCCGGTGTCCACCGGGCAGTGCATCTGTCAAGAAGACTCCATGCTCTCTGCCTTCTCTGGAATCAGGAAGTCCCGACGCATTTCCCCTCCCGAAGGAGATGCTGGAGACTTCAGTGCTTCTGATCAACATCGGGACCTGGAATCTTAGTGCCGAGATTAGGCAAAGAAGTGGTCCTGCCAAATTCTGCCTAGGACTGATAGCACCTGGAGTACTCTCTGGCTGGCCACCTCACCGCCATAAACACTGGTGTGTCCACGTGTTGATAGCCAAGTGGGAGGCCCCTGGAAACTGTCAGGTGAGGCACAGGTGAAGGAAAGAGGTCGGGGGACATTTATAGATGGGAGTGCAATCAAAATCTTCACGTAATACCTCACACTTGTCTAGAGCAGCACTTCTCCAAATGTGTCCCTGAACCAGCAGTATCAGTATCACTTGGGAATAAGTCAGAAATGCAAATTCTTGCATGCCACCCCTTCCAGACCAGCTGAGTCAGGAGCCCAGAATGGAGCCCAGTCAAGAGGTTTAATAAGGCCTCCTGGTGATGCTGGAGCATGCTAAAATTTGAGAATCACTGACCTGTACTTATTCCTGTTATAAGAATTGCTCCTTGGAAGAAATAGTGTTATTCTCCCCTGTTGTGGAAAGTGACTCATAGAGGACATTTGTTCCGTCCGAGGACCCACAGCGGATACGCTACAGAGCCAGAGCTCCCAGTCCCAGGCATTTTCACGCTTCCTGGCAGCAGGGCAGAGCTGTGTGCCCAAGGTGCTAAGCGAGCTGCTTGCCTTGGCCCCAGAGAAAGCCTTAATTGGCTCATTAATAGCTGTGATTAGAGAGAATGGAGAAGCCTTTATCTTTGAAGTCCTCCGGCTGTGATAGAAGCTCATGCAGGGAGCTTGCTGTGGCTAATTAAAGCTGAGCTATGTTTCCTGTCAAGAGCCCAGAGTGTTAATGGCTTCAAGAGAGAAAAATTAAGCTTCCATTTCCATTCAGGGGTAATGGATAGAACCAGCAGAATGCAGAGGAGAATAAAGGGCCTCGTAAAGGCACAGAGCCCCGGGCTCTTCTGAAGTTTGTATCCAAAGAGAAACTGCTGGCTTTGGGGGCCTGGGGGGTCCCCGATTCCCACAGTGACAACCTTAGGTCTGTCATCATCTTCATTCTTTTGTTTTATGATTTTTGAGCATTTCCACCTCTGGCCTCTGGTGGTACCTGCTCAGATGTGTGTGAATTAGAAGTGGTGAGGGAGGGCTGGGTAACAGTCCTGGTGGTAACAGGATCTCAAGGACTGTGAAGGTTCTGGTCCCAAAAGTCATATCCATTGCAGACTCCCAGTGCTATCGCTACGACTACTAAATCAGCCACCTTACTAAGCGCCAGATACAAGTTGATAGCGCTTTACATGATCCCATACGATGCCCTCAGTAAGCCCGCAGAAGGCACCAGGCACAGGTACATTAGGTAATTGACTAGCCCAGAGACAGAGCTGATTCAAAATCCCTTGTGCTTAACCAGTAAGAGAACCACACCTTCTCTATCCTTGAACTTCCTTTCTTGGGGCTCAGGGTCATTTCAAGCTGGGAGTGCTAATGCTCCCCCACCTTGCCCCTGATGAGAGGACCTGGGAGCCCTCATCCCTTCATCCCCTTCTCCCTACTACCCCTTCCACTTCAGGGGAGCTGACTGAGGGCAGAACCTTTCCTGAGGACACCTTGTGGTTGGGTTAAGAGGTCAAACTAAACCCCAGCTGGTGGATATAAGCACAGAGTTGATATTTCTGGACCAGAAATCAAGACACGTGATATAGAGAATGGCCTATTCTTATTTGATTAATTTATTCCTCTGAAAAGTTTGATCAAAGCAATTACATCATAAAGGGTCTGTGAGCACATATAGCCTTTAATAAAACTACTACTACATAAATATGTGGATAAAGACCAGCCCCAGGCTTCCCTGGTGGCGCAATGGTTGTCCATGCAGGGGACACGGGTTCGTGCCCCGGTCCGGAAAGATCCCACATGCCGCGGAGCAGCTGGGTCCGTGAGCCATGGCCGCTGAGCCTGCGCGTCTGGACCCTGTGCTCCGCAATGGACGAGGCCACAACAGTGAGAGGCCCGCATACCGCAAAAACAAAAAAACAGCCCCAAATTGATATTTCAAATAGGATCCAGGTAGTTTAAATAAGAACTATCCCAGGACACCCAGCAGGTGGTAAATGTGGGTCTCCAGGAGCCCATCTTTGTATCTCCAAGAAGCCAAAGGCTTTCCCTTCTGCAAAGCCGAAGTCAATTCCCCCTCGTCCGGGGACCTGCCCCCTGCCCCCCACTCTAACCCTCCCCTCCTGGAGAGGTTGCTCCCACCCCCCTCACTTCCCTGACACTGTCTCTTTAATGGCCTGTTTCAAAGTTAAATTTGGGCCTGCCCATCCCCAGCCCCACACCAGTTCTGAGGACCCCACCAGGGCCCAGCCTCAGTGAATGAATGAATGAGTGAATGACCATCGGACGGAGACAGGCTAGAATCAACCTCTTGCTCCCTGGATCCCCCAAGTATCTTTCTCACGTCCTTCAGCGTACCCAGTGATTACAGGTCTCCCTTTCTGCCTCCCGAGAAGTGGTAAGCATACCCAGGGCAGGGACTCGGTCTGCCTTGCCTCTTTATCCTCAGTACTGAGGATACAGCATCGGGGAACGGTGCCGAGAGACGCTTATTGAAAGAATGAATAATCAAGAGAACAAAGAACTTGCATCTAAACAAATCGCCTCAGGAATGTTCCTTTCTTGGCAGAGAGAGGGTTAACCTGTAGGTGTGAGCCTACCCCTCCCCAGTCCAGCCCCTCTCCCCAGAAACCTAAATCAGATTAGAAGGGGGCCTAGGCCAGAGGGTAGAGCTGAGGCAGGGCCAAGCTGGGAGTCCTGGCAGGGCAGCGGGGACGGGACCAAATGACCAATGTGACTTAGGATGGATGCTGTGGGGGGGGGGTCCCCAGCTCCGCCACCTGCTCCACAGCTCACAGCTCACCTTGGTGTGCTAGGTTCCTCTGAGGTCCGTATGGCCTGGCTGTGAAGGTCAGTATGGTAGGGAGGAAAACACACACAGAGAAGCCCTGGTTCCTTCCCTGATGTTGCTGTCCCCTCCCCATGCCCCCACCCCATGAAATAAGCAATAATAATAAGGATGGCAGCTCTGGGGTGGTTGACATACGGAGCACAATGGTCAATGGGATGGGCAATGGGAATCGCCATGGGTACTGCCGGGTGGCGCCTTGCTCATAATGGCTTCCATAAAGCCAGAAAGAGGTGTTGGATGTGGAGAGGAAAACAACCAAACTGTGCTCTCCTGCCCTCACCACCTGGCTTTCTTCCCCCCCCTGCAGTTGATGGAAGCAGCCCAGTGCAGCCAAAGAGAAGAGGCTCTCACCATTAACAGGGACCACGTGATACTTCCCGAGACTCGCTCCCCACCAGGCCCTGAGCTGGTAGACACGTGCACACGCATTACTTCACCGATTTTCACAGCCAATCTTCAGAGACGGGATTAACTCCATGGAAAAGATGGGAAAATTGAGACCAGGGAGACACAAAGACGTAAAGCCATGTGCAACCTGTTGGTCTCAAATTTCAAGGCTGAGCAGACTTGAAACCTGGGACTTACTGACTCCACGCTCTCAAGCTGCCTCCCCCAAAACACGGACATCCATTCCGGCTCCACCTCGGCCATGCACTTGTCCTGTTTCGTCAGGCAAGAGCTTCCTGCTGTGCCTGCTGCAGCACTACCCACCCTTCACGTGCCCCCTCTCTCTAAGACCACCTTGAACTGTGACGATATTTCTGCTACTGTTGAAATCAGGATAGCAGCATGGATTGAAATCTGCCTTCTGCTGGAAAGGGTTGCACGGGCCTGGGCCTCTCCTCCTGGACTGGGATCTTTGGGGAAACAGAGCCTGTATTCTACTCAGCAATATGCTCCTCTACACCACCCAGACACACAGCCTAGTTCAGAGTCTTGTGTGAAAGAGGGATGCAGAAAAGACGTATCTAGTAAAGTGTCACTTCTCCACACCAGTTTCCTCACCAGATGATGGATAAGATGGACAAAATCAATAGTTCAAAAAGGCCAGGGTATACGCCCAACACAACCCACCTGCCCCCATCATCTCTCTGACCTCATCTACATTCCAGCAACACTGACTTCGTTGTTCTTCCTTTAAGACAAGTCAGCCCTGCCTCACGGCCTTTGCACCTGCTGTTTGCTCCACCCGGAGGGGTCTTTCTCCAGATTTTCCCACGGCTTCCTCCTTCAGGTCTTCTCTTTAAAACACTATTTAAGGTTGTGCCACCTTCCTCCCTCAGCATTCTCTGACCCCCTTTTCTGCTTTCTTTTCCTCCATTGCGCTTAGCAGCATCTTACACTTTTAAGAAACGCTAGGCGGCTCAGCTAGCTACCTTAGAATTAGCAGGCCAGCTAAGTCTGGATCTCAAGTGTGTGGACCATTTGTATTGTATAAAATCTCTCTAGGTGTTTCTGATGCACAGGCAGAGTTAGGAACAGCTGTTTAAAAAAATAAAACACATACTGGAGCAAACTAAGGTCCTCCCCTCCCCAGCTGGGGCATGGTTTGAGTTGACCAAGCCTCAGCCTTAATTCTGGCCTTTATTCCACCCCTACCCTCCATTGAGCATCCATTCTCCCTCAGGCTACACGGAATTCTGCTGGTCTCTGATCACAGCATCCCTTTGGTATTTCTGTTCAGCTTTGCTCATGCTCTCTCCCCTCCTCTAACTCTCCCCTCCAGGGCTTTGAACTTACTCTTCAAGCTGCTGCTGATGCCACCTTCTCTTGGGCAGTCTGTCTGCCCCCTCCACCACCCCCACCCCTGCGAAGTCAGAGTCCCTAACGCCCTCCTCTGCGTTCAGAGGAGTGTGGACATATCTTTGGTAAAGGACTCATCACACTATCTTGTCATCAATTTTTCCAATGCGCGTCCTTCCCTGTAGACTGTGACTTTGAAGAAGGCAGCAGTGGAGCCCGATTCGTCGGCATTCCCAGTGCCCAGCACAGCACCCAGCGCATGGTGGGTGCTTCCTAAACACTGAGCATGTGAGTAGATGCACTAGTGACTGCATGGCTGGTTAAGCGCATGTGTGCTTGGCAAAATCACAGGTTGCAGAGTTGTTATAATTTGTCTTCAAACCTGACCCACCATTTTCCAGCTTCATCTCGGCACAGCTGACCACAGATTGCTTCCAGCTCAAGTCTGCTCTTAAGACAGATCCTGACAGCAACCTCCCACCCTCCTGTCGGTGAGCCACCCAGCTTAGCTGGGAAGCCCTCCCTTCCTAGAGGGCCTTGCTCTGTTTCCAGGTGTATCCAAGCCTTCTGCCACAAAGGTTCCGGACATAGAAAGCCCTTGGGACATCTTGCGTTCATGGGAAGGAATTTCTCTTACCTCCCCCGAGTCAGGTGAAAGCACTCAGCCCTCCGCTCCACAGGATATAATGAGATTTATCCCTGGTGGTGCTCCAAGCAGAAAGGAAGGATGTCACACACACACACACACACACACACACACACACACACACACACACAAGCAACAGGACCGCTCTACACTTCGGCATGAACTATCAGAGATCATTGGGTACAACCTCTTAACTTCAGATGGATGGAGACACCAGAGGGTTCAGGACACTTGCTAAGGTCACTGGGCCCTTGTGGACTCAACCCCTTTTAGTGGGAGGTTCTCATCCTACCAGCCTTCTGACCTCTCACCCCTTGCCTGCCAGGGAACGGCTGGACTTCCTCTCAACGAGAGGCCTGATTTACGTCCGCTGGGTCCAATTAGTGCCAAGCTCTCTCGGGCCGCCAAGTGCCCTGCCGGCCAGCAGCTGAAGCTGTCTGGCAGGACATATTTGGATGATGAAGTCGCGCTGTGTGCTACACTCAGCGCAGGAAAGAGCAGCTCGACTGGGATGACCACAAAAGGCTGCCAGGCTTGGGTCCTGCCCACAAGTTGGGCAACAAGTCTGTCTGGCAGGGGATGAGGGCAGTGCTTCCCAGGCAAGAGGGGCAAAGCTGGCCAAGGAGGGCGCATGCCAGGGCGGGATGCCCTCCCTGGGGCTTGGTGGGACCCAGCAAGTGTGGGTGGTGAGAGACCCTTGAGCTGGGAGCCTGGAGACCTGGACTCAGACTCAGCTCCTCCAGCAACCCCTTACTGGGTGACCCGGGCGCACTGTATCATCCTCTCCGCGCCTCAGCTCCTCCCTTACAGAGTGGGAAGAATTTCTTCACCTGCCTCAGGGAACACGTGAGGAACATAGAAGTTTCCTCATCCATAAAATGGGATAAGCATGGTACCTCCCTCCCAGAGCTGGAGTGAGGACTACTACATAGTGCCTGGCATGGATGTGGGCTAACTCGGCCAGGACCTACCCCCTCATATGATTAGTGTTACACTGGGGCCGCCGTTCCACCTCTCTGATACTTATTTTTCTAATATGCGTTCTTCGCCTGGGTTGGTGCCAAAATCAAATTCAGAAACTGAGGCTCAGAAAATGGCCTGTGTCAGCTGGTACCACTAAGCATTGGTAGATTTGGGTCCTGAATTTCAATCTGTCGGACTGTGAGTCCACATTCCATCTCTAGTACCAATATCCACTCACCGCCCGCTGGCTTTCAGACCCTGTTTTGGTGGTGGGTGTGCAGCTCAGAGTGGGCCCGGAGAGGTGAGACATCCCAACAGACACAGCCCTGGGTGCCTCTGCCCCTGCCACCAGATCAGCCCTGCTGTGTCGAGGGGAGCACATCTGAAAAGCCCAACCTCCTAGGAGAAGAGACTAAGACAGAAAGCAAGGCAGGACCGGCCTGAGCGACCCGTGAGTGACATGCAGGCCCTGGCACAGTGACCGCGGGCTCCGGGCTCTGTCCTGGACCGCCCACACTGGGCCACTCTTGTGACAGCCTCCTTCTTCGGCTGTCCTAAGTCCTCCCTGCAGTACGCAGTGGAAGCTCAGACTGGGGGAAAGACACGTGAATTTTACTCTCAGTTCTGCCAGGGACTTTTATAAGACTTTGGGTAAGCGCTTTTAAATTTGGGGGTCTGAGCACCTTTCTGAAAAATGGCAGTACCAAGCAAACCGATAGGCCTGTGGGTGCCTTTCTCACAATAGGATTTTTTGCTCTTGTAAACTTTTGGGTGGTGGGACGACTGAGTCCTTTGGGCTTTGCACTTCATTCTGTTTCTCCAACATCTCTTCTTTAAAAAAAGCAAACGATCTCCCCTTCATCTATTAATGTCTCTGGGATATTCAGCTGGGGGATAAAGAATGCAAGGAAGATGGCTGTGGAGCCCAGAGAAGTCTGCAGCTCTTCATCTCCACTTGGAGGAGGACAGGCCAAGGCCCTCGCCAAGCCCTGTGAACACGAGAGCCGGAGACTCCCAGAGAAGTAAACACACTTAAGGGCAAGAGGGGAGCCAACGGAAGTCAATAAGCTCAGAGACACTAAAGAGGTTTCTGGATCTCTAGGCAGCGTATTAATTCGTTTGGGGGAAATTATGGGTTGCTAGATCCCAATCTGGTCTAGATAAATTACAAGCTGCCCATGAAATGCCTTCAATTTCTGTCCCAAACCTGTCGCCATCCCCTGCTCTCCTCTTTCCTTCCGAGGAGCTCCAGGTCTCTTGATTTACGCTAATTCCACATCCCCACAGCCCACACCCCAGTACCGAGCATGCAGAAGATACTCAATAGAAGTTCCACCCATGATCCTCAGCGTTTGCTGATCGGGGCTCTAAGAGGACTCGGCTAAGATGTGATGCCCAGGGGTCATTTCTGTTCCGAGTAGGTGGCAGGTGTCCACTTTGGCTAAACTCACGTCCGTTGCAGCCCATGGATTCCAGGAAGGATGGTCAGCTCAGCTGTGATTCATCCCAGCCACAGAGCCTCTGGGTGTGACCTTAGATAAGTGATGGAATGTATGAACGTTTAGAACACGGACTTCAAGACACCCTGATCCAATCAGCTTATAAACGAATACATGTCTGTTTATTAAGCAGCAGATGGTGTCTTTCTGATCTCCCAACTGCTGGGTGTGGGGAGCCCAGAAGAGCTGAGACAGAAGGAAAAGATATGTGAGAATGGAACGAACACTAGTTTACAAAAACGTTAACCACTGGATGGGGAAAAAAAGGTCAAAGACAGAAAGCAAATTTAACTCTTGGTGTTATCACAGAGAATGGTTACACTAATATTTCCTAATTCTATAGACATTTCCTCCTTTCCTAGACTCAAATTTCACATTCACCACAGCCTCATCAAACAGGCCTTGTCATGCCCATTTTTTAGATGAGGAAACTGAGGCAATGAGCAATGAGGTGGCTTGCTCCAACATCTTGTTAACAAAATCATTAGAAGTAAGTGCTATACTTTCGAATCATAGAAGGCCATCAGTTTGACCAGTTTTATTCCAGAGTGAGGATGATGTAAAAAGGATTCTAAAAGATTGATTATGAATGATCAAACTTCCTTCCAAAGTGTCTTCATAGGAGATTAAAAACCTTTGTCTTATAAAAGTAAAGCTATGGCAATTTTCCTCTGAAAGACCTTTCCTCTCTCTAATTTTACTTTCAATGCCTCAGTCCTTGGTTTCTATTCTTAATCCTCCTCTTTTCCTATTTTATACACTCTCTAAGCGGCCTTACTCGCATAACAACTTTCAGTGTATCTCTCAAGTGTCCATCTCTAGCATGGACTCTACTCCTAAGAGCCACGCCTGCATGTTCTACTGTGGGCATTTGGTCTGAGCATTTCAACGGAACTTAAAACTAGACAGTTTTAAGAAAATTAAGCAGCTTCTCTTCCCAAGGTAATACTATTCTTCCCTTCATACTCAATCATGGAAGAAAGAAGGAAAGAAAGAAGGAAAGATGGGGCGTGGGGAGGGAAAAAGAGAAAGAAAGAGAGACAAAGAACAAGAGAGGGAGAGGAGGAAGAAACAAAAGAAGATGTATAGAGCTGGAAGAGTCCTAAAAGGTTGGTTGTGTAGTGCAACTCTTCATTCTAAAGATGAACAAACTGGCTAGATAGAATCAGATCTGGAGGGGGAAATCCTGCTTTCCTGACATCTAGCTGGGATCTTTGTAAGAGCAGTGACACAGAGCACTGAGAAATGACACTGGGAAGGCAGAGGGCCAGGGTGGAAAGCTGGGCCTTTGCTTCAGCTCTTCACAATGTGTGGCCATATATTTGTCTGTTTACACGTGTGATGTCTGTTTTTGTAGTGTCATCTCCATGAGACCAGGGACAAGGTCATGTTCACTACTGTATCCGTAGCATCCAAAACAGGGCCTGCACATAGAAGGCACTCACTAAATATTTGCACCATTCGTTGTAGCAGCAACACAGGAAGTACCCAGGAATTAATTTAACCAAGAATACAATGGACCACTACGTAAAAGAGTATAACACTAACATAGGACATAGAAGATTATCTGCATAAGCAGAGACACATTACTGCTCTTAGACAGGCTGACTTAATATTAAAAACATATCTCTTCTCTGAAATCAATATAAACATTTAATACAAGGCCAATCAAAATTCCAGTTGATTTTTTGAGAACTCAATCTACTTACTCTAAAATGTACATGGAGGAATACAAATACATTTAACCTAGAAGCTTTAAATATTGAAAAAAGAAAAATGAAGAGAGAAGAACTCACCTTTCCAGGTACTGACATGATACAAAATCATGGTATTAATGCTTCACAGTACTGGCATAAGAACAGATGAACAGATACGCCATTGGTATAGAGTAGAGAACTCAGAGGCACATCCCCTCACACATGCACATGTGTTGTGCTGGTTTGCCCTTCCAGATCCTTTTCCCACCTTTCTCTACTCTACTCTTGCTCTGAGAGGCTGGCTTCCCTGCATTGCATCAACGATACTCCCTTGCCCTGTGATTCCCAGATGAGTTTGGCCATTGAGAGGGGATATCATCACAGATCCATACGATCATTTCAATAGATATAGAAAATGCAATGTTATGGGAAATAAGAACAATATACAAAATAGAATTGTATTTTATACACTTGGAAAGGCAGTCATAAACTGAAAAATTTTAAAGGCTATTTATAAGAGAATCAAAAATTATGAAGTACTTAGGGGAAAATTTTACAAAAGATATGCAGGTTGCATACACTGAAAACCTCAAAAGATTGCTGAGGGGAAGTTAAAGAAAAACTAAACAGAGATTAGCCATGCTTGTGGATCATAAGACAGTATTATTAAGGTGTGAATCTAGAGAATCATTGCAATCTCAGTCCAAATCTCAGTGAGCTTTTGTGCAAACATTGACAACCTGATTCTGAAGTTTGTATGAAAACACAAATGACTTAAGGTAGCCAAACAAACATGAATATGAAGAACAAAGACTGACACTGCCCAGTTTCATGACTAATTATAAATCTATAGTAATAAAGACAGTATGGCGTTCCTATAAATATAGATATCTATATCCACAGAACAGAACAGAGTCCAAATATAGGCCCATGCATAAATAAACAATGATTTTTGATAAAGTTGCCAAGACAATTCAATATAGAAAGGATGATTTTTTCAACAAGTGGTGCTGGAACAGTGGATATCCATTTCTAAAAAGAAGGAAAAAAAAAGAAGAAAAAGAAGCCCTTGATCCTTACCTCACACTTCAGAAAAATTCACCTAAGTATGGATCACTGACCTAAGTGTAAAACCTAAAACTATAAAACTTCTAGAAGAAAACAAAGGAGAGAAAATCTTAATGACCATGGGTTAGGCCAAGATTTCTTAAATAAGACACTAAAAGCACAAAGTATAAAACAAAAAAATTGATAACTTGGATTTCTTCAAAATTTGCTCTTCAAAAGATACTATTAAGAAAACGAAAATACAAGCCATGTACTGAGAGAAAATATTTGCAAAACTGTTTCACAAAAGACTGGAAAGCAGAATATTTAAAGAACTAACACATCTCAGTAAAAAGCCAAACAGCCTGGTATAAATGAGCAAAACATTTCAACAAATGATTCACTAAAGAAGGTATAAGAATGTCAAATAAGCACAGGAAAAGATGCTTAACATCATTAGTCCTTAAAGAGATGCAAATTGAAACCGCAGTGAGATACCACTTCATGCCCACTAGCATGACTATAATTACAAAAATGGACAAGACCAAGTGTTCATGAGGAGGTAGAACAACTGGAACTCTCCTAACTCTACACGTGGCTAAATGCCTGGCACAGAGAAAGTGCTCCAATGTCATCAGTTAGTCACAGCAGCTACTAGGACCAGCTATTATGAATATGAGCAATGCACAATGTTAAAGGAAAAACACTTCCATTGGTCTCCATCCTCATGAAGCTTCTGTCTAAACCTACCCTTTCCCTATATATGTGATATTCCTTGTAATTGATCCTCTTAAGAACTTGGTATTGTTTCATTCTTTTTTATGGCTGAGTAATATTCCATTGTATATATGTACCACATCTTCTTTATCCATTCATCCGATGATGGACACTTAGGCTGCTTCCATTAGACACAGGAATTTTATAAATGAAGATCAGGAGAGTGGAAAGAAGCAAAAGCTTTTCTAGAAGGAATGGAAGAGAGAAAATAAGACACAGGGTAACTTAGTCCCTGTCAATCTATAAATCGCTGTTATTAAGAAAATGGAGAAGACGTTCTGTGTGATCCCAAGTGTGGGTACCAGCAACTAGTGAGTAAAAGATGCAGGTAGGCAGGTGCAGCCTCAATACATAGAAGTTTCTAAATGTTAAGAGATGCTTAAAGGTAGAGTTGGCTATTTCAGAAGGCAGTAAGCTTCTTGTCACGAAATATCACAAGCAATATCCAAATAAGATTAATGGAAAGACTTTCAAACATAAAATGTGAGAAGTAGAGATTCCAGCCCAAATTCTGAATTGAGAAGAATGGAGGTTTGAATTTGGATGTGATGAGCTTGAGAGAAAAACAGGGCACTCAAGTAGAGGAGGGACCCTCTGTATCTGGAGATACAGATTGGAAAGTCAACATGAAAATGTCAGTAGCTGAAGGCAGAAAGTCAGCTGATTCCCCATCACTGAATTTGGTACGTTAAGGCCAAACAAGCCGAAATAGTTTAGGAAGTGTTCAGGTGGGTGTCATCAGAGCCACTCCCAGCCTGTACCATGCCTTGTGGAATCAAACAGAGATGCAGCCCCTTGCCCCTGGATTTCACTGCCCACTTACCTCCTCAGGAGAGTGCCCTTGTGCAAGGCACGACCTGCCCAAATGCTCGGTGCAGTGGCCCTGGGTGCCACCACGCCCTGGACGCTCATGACCTCTTGCATAAGGCATCCGTGTTGCAGATGACTTGTGCTCTTTCATAACTTCTTAGAAGAGCGTGAAAATGCTTATCGAGGGAGAGGAGATATTTTTGAGGCTTCTTTTTATCAATGTCATTAATAACGATCATAAAAGTAATATTCATGCCCTTTGCAGCACACAAAGTGCTTTCACATCCACCGTCTTGTGAGTTGCGCATTACTACTGCTCTTACCTCACAAATGAGGAAACTGAGGTCTGAGGGATTCGGCTAAGAGTTGTGAAGCTTTTTCTTATACAGCATATATCTTAAGGTTCTAAACTCTTAATTACCATATAAATGTATAAATCTAATTGCACAAATGACATTGGTCCTACAAGGACCCATATAAAAGGCAAAACCTGCAAAAGCACCCAGCATTCCCAGATTTAGCTGAACCACCGATAACCCCACTTAACCCACTTACACTTCACTCTGCTGAGTCCTTGTTGACAGTCTCAGCATTTCTCCATCCTATATCAGTCTGGGCCTCTCATTCTGATGAAGCCCAAATTTTGACCCATTCTGATGGCCTCTTGGCTCTCCTCCCATTAAGACACTCCCCACAAATGGTTCTACTGTTAACAGCCCTCTCCTCGCACAGGTCCTGGGGACTCCCCTTCTGGATACTGTCTTGAAGGCAGCCCTCATCTTTTGATCTGTCCTGGTGCTGCAGAACTTTGCTTCAGGTTGCCTTTTCAGCTGTTAAGATGGGTTACATTGAGTCATCCATGGTCATTCCCAAGGTGTCCCTTATGAACAAAGGGAGATGGTTGTGTGGAATAGATATCCAGTCTATGGGCCAGAGCTCCGTCTGGACTGGTGGTCAGGGCTGGGGCTGACCAGTGGCCCAGGTCAGGGCACTGGTGTTTCTCTCTGAGAAAGTAGAAATAAGTATTTCAGAATAGCTTTCTCAACTATTTACAACATTCACATACTTGCTGCCCGAGCTCCTGTAATAACAGATTGAACTGTCCTAACAAGGATGACCCCCCCCGCCCGCCCCCCGTCGTCTCTAGATTGCAAGCCTCTTGCTTTCTCTAGTACTTCTCAAGGGCGTCTCCACAGAGCTCCTCTCGCTCTGGGATCATAAACTCCTTTCTCTCTGCCGGATCCTTCACATCGGCATACAGACCCTATAGGACCGCAATGTTAAGTCTCTCCACTGACCCGTGTTCTCACACCACTCTATTTCTTTCCCACAGTAACCCAAGAAAGAGTTGCCTGAACTGGCCATGTCCACCTCCTCTCCTCCCTCTCTGTCCTCTGCCCAAATCTGCTCACTTTCCTCCAGTTTCACTACAAGCACCCCGGACGGAGTCACCGCCATCCTCACCCCGATTACTGCCCTAGTGCCCTTACTGGGCTCCTCGAAATCCTCACTTACCAGCTCGCCAACCTCCACACCAAAGTCTGCACCAGCTTTTAAAAATGTAAATCAAATTGTGTTACTTTTCTTTAAAACCCTCCTATGGCTTCTCAGTAAAGCTGGAAGTCAATTCCTCACTTTGACCTTCAAACCCTTCCTTCACCTGGCCCCTCCCATCTCCCCAATGCAATCTCTTAGAATTTCCCCCCTGTGCCCTAAGAGGCAGGCTTTGCTGGAATTTTCTCTTGTTTCCTGAACACACCAAGGTGGTCCCTCCCTCCAGGCTTTGCCGAGGCTAGTCCCTCTGCTGGGAATGCTCTTCCCCCAGATCCTCTCCTGGCAGACTCTTTAGCATCCACCAGACCCTCTCTACCACTGGTCTGGGTTACCTCTTTATTATTTTTCTTCATGAACTAGAAAGTAAGGCCTGTGTGGACAGATCCCTGCCTATTTGTTCACCAATTCTTTAGCATCAATTCGACTCTCAAAACATATGTGCCACATTAACAAATGAGCGAGTCCTCTCACCCACTTTACCATCACTGCCACGTGCCAGGCACTGAAGCAGTCACATGAGTTCTGTTCAGCTTGTGACACCCTCTGGGTTCAGACCTGGCTCCACCACTGACTGGCTGGGGGACTTTGGGCAAGTTTGGGGCCTCCGTTTCCTGATCTGTAAAGTGAGGTTAACGATAGTACCTCCCTCATCGATTTACTATGAACAGGTAAGAGGCAGCACATTTAAATAAAGTGATAGAACAGTGCTGAGCACACAGTAAATGCTCAATAAAAGTTAGTAATGATTATAGCCTCGAAACAGCAACTCTGTAGGACAGGATTGCTCAATCTCAGTACGACTGGTATTTTAGGTATGACCATTCTTTGTTGTAGGAACCGTTCTGTGCGTCATAAGAGCATCCCGGCCTCTGCCCACTGGGCCCTTAGGTGTTATGCCAGTAGCACATTCCCAATTATGATAACCTAAAATGCCTTGCCAAATGTTCCTGTGGGGGCAGGAAGGGCCAAGCCATTGGTTATAAGGCATATACTTTTACTCCTATTGACAGATATGAAATTGAAAGTTCAGAGTTTTAATAAGTTGCCCAAGATCTTAGGGCTACCAAGTGGGGAGCAGGGGTTCAAACTCCCATCTTCCTGGCCCAACAGCACATGCTCTTCCCTCCAGCTCGCTGTGCTAGAGGTCCGAGCCCCCCTTCCCTCAGCCTGCTCGGCTCACACACTCACAGATCCGTGCTAATTACACAGCCATGAAAAACGTTATATGTGGTTTGTTATTTTATATCCAGGAACATGGTCCACAGCCTTCATTACATAAAGCAGCTGTGTGTATACTTGGGGTCTAAATGCTATTTAGTGGTCAGCTCGATGGGGTATTTTGTTTCAAGCATCACATTTCTTTTTTCCCTTTCTGTACTTCTACTAACACCTAAATGGAGGAACAGAGCCTCACACAGCTTGGGCTAAAGTGAAAGGCAAAAGTCCCCTAAATGACAAACGTCCCACTGTCCTAATTAGACTGGGAGAGATAGCCCAGGATGCGCCATGTGCGGTGTGAATGTGTCCCCCAGTGGTTGCGCGTGTGTGTTCCCAGGACGCACCCAGTCTGGCCCATACAACCTGCGCCACCTTCCCACTGGTGTCTTAAAGGAACCAAGTGGCTTAGTAGGAAGAACTAGACAACCCAGGCCTTCTAAGTATCAGCTGTGTAGTTTGAGTGTGCCGTGTGTCCCCTCTGAGACTCAGTTGCCTCATTTTTAAAATGGGGGTAAAGGGACTTCCCTGGTGGCGCAGTGGAGAAGACTCCGGGCTCCCAATGTAGGGGGCCCGGGTTTGATCCCTGGTCAGGGAACTAGATCCCACGTGCATGCCGCAACTAAGGAGCCTGCGAGCCGCAACTAAGGGGTCCGCCTGCCGCAACTAAGACTGGGCACAACCGACCAAACAAACAAATAAATAAAATGGGGGTAAAAATATATGTCCCACAGTGTTGCTGAGATCCTTTAGCTGAAGGGTCTGGCACCGAATTGGTCTAAGATAATCCCCAGTTCCCATTCCTCCTTCACTTGCCAACACCTGGCCCGTGCCACCTCGCCTCACTCCAGCCCATTCTTAATATCACCCCTCTTCTTCAGTCAGAATTTCCTAGGTCCTGACCCACCTCTACCCCTTGGCTTTCATCACTCCCCTTCACTGGATTGCAAGCAAGTCTCTTTCCACCTATTTAAATCCTACTTTCCTGCACAGCCAAATTCAAATCCCACTCCTCCCAGATTAATGCCCTTGTCCAGCTCTCACTGGCTTCTCCAGGACTTTTATGATACTGCATGATTCACCTGGCACTGAAATGCATTTTAACTAGTCACCTGAATATGGTTCAATAACTGCAAGTAGGCAGAGGTCAGGACTGTATTCCTTCAGGCCTAGACACTGCAATACACATGGGGCCCCATAAGTATTTGTGAGTTGGCAGCGTCAATGCATATCACTCTTCTATCACTGATGGCTGCACACATCAGGCTGTGAACACGCCTCGTCTGGAAACTGATATGCCAGCCACCCCCCATCAGCACCATTTATGGAGGGCAAGCTAAGACGATTATATCCTCTGAAGGGCAAGATGAAGGGCTTTCTAAGGGTCATGCATGGCCCTTCTCGGTGCAGTCTTATTTCCGATCTTCCCCAATCGCTCTCATGTTCTAGCTCCCCCATCATTGTTTACAGAGCTCCCAGTAGGCCAAACACAACTCCCTGCCTTTGCACACACTGTTCCCACTGTCTGAAGCGACCTTCCTTTCCTCACACTCCCTGTCCAAGTCCTGCTCATCCCTAGAGACCAACTCAAACGTCACCTTCTTGGCAAAGACCTTTGCTGACCTTCTCTCTCCTAAGCCCCACTTTCTTCTCTCCTAAGGTTGCTGCTCTCCCCCACCCCCCATCTGTTTCCCAAAGCACCCTCTGTCTCAGTCTCTGGGTGGCAAGCTCCCTGAGGACAGACTCCTGGGCTGATTCCTCTGTGTCCTCCTCCCCCATTGGGCTGGATCTAGTAGAACTTTCTGTTTTTAACAAATACCATCTTGTATGGCAAGCCTAATCCTCTGTTGTACTTCTATGATGGTGTGTGTGTTTCCCCACTCTTGTAAGGGAATGTCCTTTTAGGAATCATCTCAGCAGATGCCTTTTTTTCTGGTTCTCTCCATCACTCTAGACTGTGTTAAGCACTACTAACTCCTGCATGGTCCTAGAATCCTCTTCCCTTCTTTCCCACCCCCAAGGACATCATGACCTTCAACCATCAAGGATTAACTTCTAACCCACTAAGACCGGGGGAGCGGGGGTGGGAGACAGAGCCTGGGCGCGGGCGGGAGGTCGGCACATCTGGGATAGGAGTGGAAGCTGGGAGTCAGGCCAGGCCAGGTCCACTGGAAAATACCAGTGTGGCCCACAGCCCAGGCTATGGCCTGTCGAGAAGGCAGCCTTCAGGCCCAGAGCAAAGCTTCTCCTTTGGTCCAGCATAGCAGGGGAGCCCCTCATCTCCCTGCCTGAGAGATGCCCTTCGGCAGAACCAGGGCTCCTGGATCTGCCCAAGAGGCAGACTTTGTTGGTTTAGTTCCGCAACAAGGCTTCTGTTCCTGTCCCGGCTGTTACGGCCTACAGATTCCTGGTACCCGTCTGATTGAACAACTTAATTAAAATGCAGTAAAAGGAAAGTGGGCCGGATGTGATCCGGGAGAGAAGACAGGCATCTGAGTCCACCGCCTGCCTCCTGAGCCCTGTGCCCCTTCCCATCCTGCCTACAGGCCCCTGGGCAGGTGGAGGCCATGGAACTCTGGACTGTAGTGTTGAGGGCAGAAGACCTTAAGGGTATCTGCTCCCTGAGCTGTTCATCTGATGACAAGGCAACTGAGGTCCAGCCAGGACAGCTGAACTACCAGAAGCCGCTCAGGAAGCTGTTAGCAGCAGCACGGGGAATCTCTAGGACTTTAAGACTGCTCGTCCGGGGCTGCTCTCGATATAATACTAGGTGGGAGAAAAAATTCTTTGAAAACACGGAAACCCTTGTTCTTGGGGAGCATCCTCTCCAGGGGCCTCAAACATGTTTGTTCTTTTTTGGGGGTAACAACTTTATGGAAATATAATTCACATACCATACAATCCATCCATTTAAACTATACGATTTAATGTTTTTTTAGTATAGTCACAGAGTTGTGCAACCATCACCACAATCAATTTTAGAATATTTTCATTATTACCCAAAAAATGCAATCCCCTTTAGCCACGGTCCCCCATCTCTCCATGCCTCCTGGCCCTAAGCAACCACTGACCGCCTGTCTGCCGCTCTACGTTTGCCTATTCTTGACATTTCCTATAAATGGAATCATATTATATATGTCCTTTTGTAACTGGCTTCTTTTATTTAGCATAATCTTTTCAAGATTGAGCCATATTGTGGCATGTATCAGCACTTCATTATTTTTCATGGCCAAATAGTATTCCATCATATGAATATACCACATTTTATATATCCATTCATCAGCTGCTGGACATTTGGGTTGGCTCTCCCCTTTAGCTATTCTGAATAGTGCTTCTATCAACATCTGTGTACAAGTTTTTGTGTGGACGGATGCTTTCGGTTCTCTTGGGTATTATGTACCCATGAGTGGAAAAACCTGTTTGTTCTTGCATCTCATTAACAATATCAGTAACCATACCGGTGGAGATTCTAAAGGATTATTGCACACATTGACTCAGAAAAATAGTGAGGACAGGAAGCTGGATGAAGCAAGAGAGGCACAGAGAGGTTAACTGTTTGGACACTGGTCACACAGCCATAGGAAAGGACCGTGGAGGAGGAAGTCATAGCTGGCACTTGTGAAATTTAGTCGATGAAACATTTATAACTTCAGGAACAAAGGCCTGGAACATTTTAAAAATCATACACATAGTCACGTGCACCATCACTTTAATTATATGGATTCGTTTTGAATTTGATCAGGTCCTTTCTTACCCGCTGTCTCCCTTATGTTCTAGTTCCCCGTGAAGACCATTACACTCCCTCTCAGTGGAGTTAAATTCTCCTCCCACCTCCCAAGCTTCTCACCTCGTCCTCATCCTGGGGAGTGGTGGCTCTGTAGGGAGTTTTGGAGCCTTGAGGAGTGGAGGCTCTTTAAAGGACTTCTCTTTGGTCACAGCTGCAGTTCTCAGAGCGCTGTGTGTCGGAAGCACGGAGCCGCACTGTCCTCTTGCACCATCTGGGCCCCTGGCCTGATCTGCATCTGTCACCAGAAGTGTGCACAGCAAAGAGTCGAGGTGGCGCGGACACCCAGCAGGTGGAACCAGATGAAACTGCGCACACTCATTATTTCTGACCTGCAGAAATGGCAATCTCAGGGTCAGCCTGAAAGTCTCTGGCATCCTCTCCTTTCCTTCCGTGTTCCCCTCAAAGACCCAGGTTGCAGGCTCTGGAAGCCTTTCAGCCCCTGCAGCCCAGCTGGTCATCCTTGCCCAGCTTCTCCAGTGGCCATTCTCCAGTTGCTCCATCTGCTGCCTGAAGACTTGAATGGGAGGGTTGGGAGACCTGGGAGTCCGGGACCTCTCCACTGACCGCCCATCTCCCCACTGGTGTCTGCTTCCAGCTTGCCCCCTCCAATCCAGGGCTCCTAAAAGGCTCCAGCCACCCTCTACTTCAAATCTTGCAACGATTCCCCATCACCTAGTACCTATAAAGTACAAACACTCCAGCCAGTCCAGAAGACACAACTTCAGCTCCTGCTGCTGGGTTTCTGCTCCAGCCACGCCTAACTGCTAGCAGAACCCTGCAGGCACCCGCACCCTCTCACCTCTCCGCCCGGGCAGCTGCTCCTTTCCTCAGCTGCCCCTGACTTATCCTTCAGGGTCACTCCTGGGAGTCTTCCCTGGGCCCCAGGGCTGTGTGAGGAGACTTTCCTCTCTGTTCCCATTTCTCTGTGCTTCCGCCTCTCCTGGCACTCATCGTCTATATTTGAATCACCTCTTTGCATGTTTGTCCCCGTCTACCCGCCTCTGTGGGCTGTGGGCTCTAACAATCCTACCTCGTTCATCCTTCAGTCTCTAACATCAGTATAGGAAGAGTCAGTGAACTCTTCGCAACACAAGTAAGCGGTGGTGCCCATGACTCAGTTTCCCCATTGGCGGGAAACGGTCCAGAAGCTTGGATCTTGCCTCTTGGTCTTCTGTAAGTTTCACTTGCCTCTCCAGAACAGAAGGAAGCTGGTTTTAAGGGCTCTTTCAATTCTTATGGTCTAAGGAACTGGGATATGAATCCTTGCCCTTCCAGGACCCCTCACCAGGATCCTGTGTGGTCCAAAGAAATAGATTATTTAAATGGTAAGTCTCAAGGAATTCTGAGGAAGATTATTTTGTTGTTTTGTTTCAATGCACCTAGTGTCTGCAGAACACCTACTAAACCGCATGCCGGCGTTGGGAACAGGGACTTGATAAAAAGTTGTAAATACCAGCTTCCCTGGGTTTCTTTTGAGAGCTGCCTTCCAGCCAGTCTGGGAGCGCTTGTCCACGCCTGCCTTTCTCCTCTCTCGCTGTTCACTCCTCCAGGACCTGTCTGGTCCTTCTCCCCACATTTGTCGCTGCCGGGCCAGTCCGCATCCAACGCGCAGCCGGATTAAAGTTGGCCCTTCGGGCCTCGGCCCGGTCGCCCTCTGGCGGCCGCGCGCTGAAGCTGCGGCCCGCGGGGAGCTGGAGAGGGGAAGGGGAAGGGGAAGGGGGAGGAGGAGGCGCGGGCAGGGGAGGAGAGGAAAAAGTTGCGCTGGGAAGTTTGGAAAGTTGGGAAGTGGCTGCTGCGGGCTTCGCCTCCCTCCGCCCGCGTGTGAGGGAGCGAGCTAGGGAGCAGGAGAGAAGCGAGAGAGCGCCTGCCATGCCCATCAGACCCCGCCTCGCCGCGCCCGGGCGCGGAGCTCTCCCCGACTCCCTGCGGCCCGGCCCGGCGCGGCCCCGGCCCCCCGCCCCCCGCGCCGGGTCCTCCCCTCCCCCCGCCCCGGCGGCCCCAGCCCCCCGCTCGGCCCGGCTCCGCGCCGCTCTCCCGCCCTCCTCTCTCCCTCCCTCCCGGCCGCGGAGCAGCATGGCGGAGCCCGGGCAACGGCCGCGCGGCCGCCCGCCGCCCCTCTGAGCCCCGCTCGGGGGCCACCGGGCGCCCCAGACCCGACCCCCGACCCCGCCGCGCCCGCCGCCGCACTTGTCCCCCCGCGCGCCCCCTGGAGCGCCGCGCACCCCTGGGACCGTTGCGCGCCCCGGGTCCCCAGCATAACCCCGCGACCCCGCGCGCCCGCCGTCCCGGTACTACCCCGAGAACCCCGCGCGCCCCTGGACCGCGACGCAGCTCCGGGACCTCCGCGCGCCTCGGCAACCCCGCGCGCTCTCACAACCCCGGGGCTCGGCCAACCCGGCTGCGCGTCCCGGCCAAAGGGCCCCGCCCCAGAGGATCCCCCTCTTGCAACAGACGGAGCCCCGCCCCAGAGGGACCCCCCAGGTCCGGCAGGGACATCCAGCCACGCCCCAGAGGGCTCCCGGCATCCCGTGTCTGGAGCCCCGCGCTCCAGAGGAACCTCCGTGCCCAGCCGGGGGCTGCCCGCCCAGCTGAGGGGCGCCGCCCAGAAGGGTCCCCCGCGCCCCGCGGGCCCCGGCAGGATGCACGCCGCCCTGGCGGGGCTGTTGCTCGCCGCCCTCCTCGCCACCGCCCGCGCCCGCCCGCAGCCCCCGGACGCAGGACAGTGCCGGCCGCCCGGATCGGTGAGCGAGCGCCCGCCCGGCCACTCTCCCGGCCGGCCACTCCAGCCCTGCGGGGACGATGGTTTGGGGGGTCCTACCTTCCGCACCCACCTCGGCCCACCCGCTCCACCTCCGCCCGCCGGGCGCAGCCTCGGGCGCCCTTCCCTGGCTTCTGCCGCCGGGGCTCCAGCTCCGTCCGGGGAGGCGAGTTGGGGCGCTCCTTCTCCAGCTCCTTCTCCAAACGCTGACGCTCTCGGGCTCTCCTCGACTTTCGGTCCTGCTTGGACCTTTCCTCTCCGTGCCCTTTTTGACTCCCCTCTTTCTTACTTTTAGCCTGTCCTTACCCTCTGGTTCCTCTCTTCTCATTTCTGACTGTTTCTACCATTCCTTACCCTTCTCTTCTCTACCCCTTCCTCTCATTCTTACACGCTCAGACCCCTTGCAGGCTTCCCTCTCCCCCCTGGTCCCCACCCTTGACCTAAGGCAAACTTTCTCCCTCTCCAGCCCAGGCCCCAGCACCCACTCTCCCAAGTGCCCCGATTTCACAAAAAGGAGGAAGATTCCAGAGGAGAGGAAGGGAAGTGCCAGGACATGCTGGCCTAATGTTTCCTTGGGGGGTTGAGTAATTACTAGTTCTCCTCATTTTTCTTCCAAACTCAGGAATCCCTTGATTGCCCTCAGTCTCTCTCCCTCAAAGTGTAAATTAACGCATGGAAAATAACTCTGAATTGGAGGCCAGGGACCAGGAAAAGTTTGTGTAGGGTCCTCACTGGCTGCGCTCTTAGTTGACCTTGGGCAAGGTGCACCTCCAGTGTCGTGACTTGTTCAGAAACAGGGAGCTCCGCGACAGGCAGGGTGCTCAGAGCTAGTCTCTCTCCAGTATGCTGGGATTTACAATTTTGGGTTGTCAGTAAAGTAAGGTACTGTTCCCTTTGCCCTCCCTGACGGATACTTCTCATTTATGCTAGAATCAAGCAGAAGAATTTTATGAGTTGACCGAAAGCTTGCAGACGGTGGATGGCAGTGGACAGTCCAGGGGGTATTCTGGATAGAAAATGCCTGAGAGAAACGATAGTCCCTTTCTCATGCCCCTTAACCCCTGGACCTAAACTGGATCTGGAGAAATGAGCCATGTCCTCCTGCCCCTCCTTCACCTCTACACAGACACACACATCCCTCTTCAGAGCTTAGGTGATGGCAGAAAATTGGACTTGGAGACCAGGTACACCTTTGGAGGGGAGGAGCCCAGAAAGCATGTACATTTCTTGGGACTAATTCTGTGAAATCTTTCCCTCCCAAATCAGGGCCTTGAGACTTTATTTAGCCTGCAGGTTTTAAAGCACTTTCTCATCTGTGGTTTCAGCTGGTGGAGCAGAGTAGCTGACACCCCAGACCTGCCCTCCAAAAAGAAAATTGTATCCGCCCTGCTGAATGGGAAGTAGCTGTTTAAATAGGTGTGCTATTTTTAATAGGTGTTCTGCTTTCAAAGTGCTCTTGGCATGTATCTTCTAATGGTTGGATTTAAAAGTTATATGACTTCCTCCTTTCTTGCCAGAGCAGGACTCTTGGTCCCCCTCTTTCCACCCTCCCCATGAAACACCACCGGTGAAGGTTTGGCTTGGCCAAGCACGAATATTCTCAGGTGGTGTGGCGGTCCTTGGCACTCACAGTGAGAGCCAGTCATAATGAGAGCTTCCTTCACTGCCTCCTCCCTCTGTGCCTGGCACTGTTCTTCGGGCTTATTTACGTAGATTGTGTCTTTTCATTCTCCCAACAATCCCTGGGGTGGCTGCTTTCAGCTCCCATTTTACAGATGGGGAAACTGAGTCTGTGGGGAGTGAAACAGTGTGCTTAAGATCGTACAGCTAAGATATGGGTCTTTCAGCTTCCAAAGCCCTTGCTTCTTCCCGTGGCCCCATGTAGCTCTCTGCCTTCCATCCCCAGCTCCACCTGCCCCCTCTGTTCTAACCTTGGCTTAATTCTGCTGCCTTCGGCCTCACTGCCTTCCTTTACCTGTCCCCCTGCAGCAGAGGGACCTGAACTCCTTCCTGTGGACTATTCGGCGCGACCCGCCGGCCTACCTGTTTGGCACCATCCACGTCCCCTACACCCGCGTCTGGGACTTCATCCCGGACAACTCCAAGGCGGCCTTCCAGGCCAGCGCCCGCGTCTACTTTGAGCTGGACTTGACAGACCCCTACACCATCTCGGCGCTGGCCAGCTGCCAGCTGCTGCCGCACGGGGAGAACCTGCAGGACGTGCTGCCCCGTGAGCTCTACTGGCGCCTGAAGCGCCACCTGGACTACGTGAAGCTGATGATGCCGTCGTGGATGACGCCCGCGCAGCGGGGCAAGGGGCTCTACGCCGACTATCTATTCAACGCCATCGCGGGCAACTGGGAGCGCAAGAGGCCGGTGTGGGTGATGCTCATGGTGAACTCGCTCACGGAGACCGACGTGCGCTCCCGGGGCGTGCCTGTGCTTGACCTCTACCTGGCCCAGCGGGCCGAGAAGATGAAGAAGAGCACCGGGGCCGTGGAGCGCGTGGAGGAGCAGTGTCATCCGCTCAATGGGCTCAACTTCTCCCAGGTAAGCGCGCAGCGCCCGCCCCAGAGCCCGGCAGCCCCCGTGCGCCTTGGTCCTCTTCTCTGATGGTGTTCCCTCGGCAGGCAGAACCCTGCCCTTCCCCGAAAGGGAGAGGGTCTTCGGGGCTGTGGGGCCGCTCTTGAGCTGCCTTTGTGGTGGTATGAGGGCAAACTGGCATGTGCTGGAATTGGGGGTAAGAGTTTGTGTGTTTTCTTCTATCTCAGTGGTGCTACCTGTTGGGGATACACACTCCCCACCTGCTGTGCTCGCCCGAGCAGAAAGTATTTCCCTCGGAGCATCACAGTGATGGAAAACAAAAAGAAGGAGTTTCCAGTTTGGGCCTGACTTTCCCTGAGACCCTGGGGTCTCGAGAGCAGGAGGCTGTCTTGAGGCTGTTGTATGGGTGCATCCAGGCAGCTGTGTGTATGTACGGAGGACGAATAGAGGGAGACGGGCTTCTTGGGGTGGGGTTGGGGGCGGGGGGCAGGAGAAGTGCGACGGGCCTGGTCTCTAGTGACCCTGGCTTGCTGTTAAGCGCTGCCAGATTTCCCGGGGCCTCTGCAAAGCTCCAGGTGACCCTCGGACTGCCTCCCGTAGGCTGGGAGAAAGTCAGCGAGGATAGTTCTGGGGTTAATAATTTCAGAGAAATGTGTTCACTTCAAGGTTGACAGTTCTGATTTCTGAACCTCAGGTGTAGGGGCAGGGAGAAGGGCGGAGCTTAGGAGGTTTAAAGTCTCTGGCTGCCAGAGACCTGATCCAGCAAAATGTCATGAAAAGCCCCGTCTCCGTGGTCAGAGGTCACTCACAACTCACTGGCCCCAAACTCAACTCTGAGGCCCAGGGAACAATGAGTTCACATCTGCGCCTTGAGAACGGGCTGTCAGTCCCTGAGTCAGGGCTGGTGGCGCCTGCAGGGAGGCCGGGCCCATGCCCCAAGCGTGGTGTGGTCCCCAAGACATACTCCTCCCGTAAGGAGACAGCCCCATACATTGGCCAGACTAGAAACTCTACCACTGGAACCAGACCTGCTTGGCTGCCCCTGAGATGTTGCAAGCTCTTCACCAGGGAAACAGGGGCAGAAACTGATCCCCCTTCGGAGATCTCTGGCTTTTGTTTTTCCAGGGGAAATGCAATATTGTCCCCGGGGAGGTAAGAAGCCAGATTGATTTGCCGGCCAAATGAAAGGCGGGTTTGTCGCTTCTCCTGCTGGCTCTCCCATAATTGTGGAGCCCTTACCCAGAGGGCCCCGGTGGCAGGAATATTGGGGCAGTTAGTCACGCCCCGCAGGGTTCTGACTACGCCTGACTCCTTCTCTGCGGGGAAAAATCCTGTGCATTCTCTGGCCCAGTGCTGATTCCTCTGAACGTACCGGCTTTCTCCCTCTGAAGTGACTTTTCCCTTGCCAGCCTCGGGAGCTGATATTATCTGCGTTGGGCTCCCCAGCGCTCGCCGCCCATCTCATTTTGGAGGCAGGTTTGTAGGAGGCCTCTCTGTTCAGAGCCCTCACGTCTGGCCTTGATATCTTTTTTAGGCTGGGGAGGTGGGGGGATCCACCGTCACTCTCAACACCCTCTTTGTACCAACCACAGAGGAATCCGACCAGAGGCGAAGGGAGCACACAGACCCTCTGGTTAAACAGCCCCTGGCTTTAATCTGTCTCTCTTAAAACAACAAAACTATCTTTCTTCGAGGTCTGGAAACACTGCTGTTCAACCAAAGGACGGCTTTGGTAGGTTGAAAACATTTGCAGGAAAGTGCGTGAGGTTATGTTTTAGGAAAAGTTCCTGAGAGCCATTCATCGGCCAGCGAGGAGCCCGCTGACAGTCTCCAAAGCCCACATTTGAAGATCAAACAGACTCAAACCTCTGGTTTCAAAAACGCACCCACCCATCACCAGCCCGGGCCCGCTCTTAAAATTGTTCTTGGGTCCAGCTCCTCGAGAGGGCTGTAGGAAGCAAGTCCTGAACAAAAGAAAACAGGACTCCTCTCGGTTCCCTAATCTGCACACCCTTCACCACCTGCCAGAGTGCCTGACCCCGCCAATTTGTCCTGTTATCATTTTGGAGCGAGGTGATGAAATCTCTCCTCCATCCCCGTGGGCAGCCGTGGGCTAACTGTGAAGGGAGGGATTCCAGAGCCTGGGCAGTTGGGGTTGTTAGGGATCCCCAACCCCAAAGTCAGAAATGCAACAGCCTTCTCAGTAAAATTGTATGCACGCATGCACAGTTTGATATGAACATCTGTGATGCATTATTGTACTGAAATATCTGTTAAGTGCATCAGATTTTTATTTTTTCTTTCCTCCCAGCATTACTGTTATTGCAAAATATTTGGGGAGGGGGGAGCAATGAGAGAGGAAGGACGGAAAAAAAGCCTTAAAAGAGAGCGCCTGTTTGTTAAGACTGGAATTTTAGTGTGTGTGTGTTTTTTTTTAATAAATTTATTTATTTTATTTATTTATTTTTGGCTGCGTTGGGTCTTTGTTGCTGTGCGCGGGCTTCCTCTAGTTGCGGCGAGCGGGGGCTACTCTTCGTTGCGGAGCACGGGCTTCTCATTGCGGTGGCTTCTCTTGTTGCAGAGCGTGGGCTCTAGGCGCGCAGGCTTCAGTAGTTGTGGCACACGGGCTCAGTAGTTGCAGCTCGTGGGCTCTAGAGCACAGGCTCAGTAGTTGTGGCGCACGGGGCTAGTTGCTCCGTGGCATGTGGGATCCTCCTGGACCAGGGCTTGAACCCGCGTACCCTGCACCGGCAGGCAGACTCTGTAACCGCTGCGCCACCAGGGAAGCCCGATTTTAGTTTTAACTTTAGTAATTCTCAAAATTTTATATTTTCTTCTGGTCAGAAATACCACATTTTGCCTTGCTAAATGGAGAAAGAAAGCTACATGGGCTAGAGGAATGACTGAAAAAGTTTCTTCCTATCATCGCACAGCTTGAAAGATCCAGCGTCTTGGCCGTGGTCTCTGATTTTAATATAAACTGAGGGTACTAGACCCAACTATCACCATGAGTTTGCTCTGTGTCCTTGAGCAAGCCACGTCACCTCTCTGGACCTTGTTTTTCCCACCTGTGAAATGAGACATCAGGATTAGGTCATCATTGAAGCCACTCCAGCCCTGACCTTCCATGGGACGATTATAAGCAACTCCATGTGCCAGGCACCTTGCAGGAGGCTCCGCACGCTTTTTCATCTTGTTGGAGTCTCACAACCCTGGAACTTTCTAAGGTGGGCACTCAGAAAGGCTGGATGACTTGCCCAAGGTCACGTGGCTAGTATGGAACAGAGCCGGTCTGCCTGACTCTAAAGGAAGGATGCACTCCTCCTGCTGCCCCATGCGCATTCTCTAGACTTCTTCCATGTAGGTAGTTCGTGTCCTGCAATTCTTCCTTCAGTCCTTTCTTCTGTTTTCTTCTTTCCTTTAGAGCTTAAAGGCTTAAAATTTTTACTTCTTGGAGAATTTATACTTCTAGAGAAATTATTTCCTTTGGCTATGTGGCTGGAGCAGGGATGGTAAAGGCAGGTCCTCTGAAGATTTCCGTGATGTGTTACAGACAGCTCAGCATAGTGGGCTGAGAGATGGGAGACTAACTTCTAGGTTTCAGCCCCAGCTCTGGCTCTAAAACCGATGACTGGTATGTAACTCTGGTATTCTTAACTAGCAATCGAATTGGGCAGTAGTGACCAGCCTTTCACAGCTGAGCTGGTTTTGTGAGGACGTGAGAAGCTGCTACCTGTGGGAGGTTGTCTAGAGGGTAAAATGACTACCTAGGTATAAGGCTTGTGCTTGGGAAAGAGTCCGGGCGGCTTCAGGACAAGGAAAGGAGAAGGCTGCTTGGGAAGCGTCAGCTCTGCCCTGTTGGCACCTTCTGCCGGCAGCCCTGTCCACTGCCCGTGCTTTGCTGAACAAAGTAAAGCTGGAGTAATAGGGCGTGGTGGCAGCCCCTGCCCTCGGGGGCCTGGGGATGCCTGAGCTTTGAGTCCAGATCTTGTGACAATCTTGGGACCTGCAGATTTCAGTCGGCTCTGCGGGCTGCCTCTGGGGACTGGTACCAGCTGCCACGAACACACTGGGCTGATTCGGAGACCTCCTTCTCCCTCTAGGGGGCCTCAGTCCCCCCCACTCAGTACGGTGGAGGCACTAGATGAGGAGACCTCTAAGTTATGTGGTTCTCTGAGGCAAAATAAGAAAACGGGACACTGCCATTCTGTACTTGGCTGTGATTTAGCTAACATGACGATGCCATCCATCCAATGTGCGTAGAGCCTGAACATTTGGGCGTGGCTGCCAAGGGCGTCCGAAATGTTTGTAAAATTCTACAGCCCCCTCTCTAGGGAGTTAGAAACCCCAAAGTCATCATTTATTGAGCTGTATCTCTGTACAGGGTGCCACATTAGACCTCGTAAGTACATCATCTCTAATCCTCACAGAGATACGACAAGGCAGAGTATCATTTCTCTTTTACAGACAAGAAATTAAGGCTTTAAAAGGTTAAGTCATTTGGTTGTGATTATACAGCCAGGTGAGGCGGGCTCAGGATTCAAACTCAAGTGTCTGACGCCAGAGTGCATGTTTTTCAAGATTCCGAGAGCTGACGTAATTTTGTTTTTAAGAGTCAGATGGCATTATCTGGTGACATGTGTGTGTATTGGAGTGGAGGGAGATCACCATATCTTTCTAAAAAATAAAATAAAATATTAAAAATGTATAGAAAGAGATCATTGAAAAGTGCTGAAACTGATTTTCTGCCTGGCTTAGAAATTGAATCTTATTCTAAACTAGGAGTTCCCAAAGGCATGCCCAGCTTTCCAAGGGACCGTTGTGAAGACGGCACCCCTAACACAGGCTAGGCAGCACAGTTGAATAAAGGGTGTCCTTGGTTATAGTCAGAGGTCCTATATCTATACCGCATATTATTGGGTGCTCAGTTAGTATTTAGAGAGAGAATGAATGAATGAATGGTCAGAAGCCATGATATGACGATCCCTGCTTCCCTTCCTTCCTTCCTTCATCCAGCACTATTGAATGAATGAATGAATGAATGAATGAAGAAAGATGACACAAGCCACAGTGAAGAGCCTCTTCCTTGAACTTTAATGGGTCCACACCATCCTACAAGGACACAAAATGTGGAAATCATGAAGTGGGTAGTTGAACACAAAGTAGGCTCTAGCCCTACCCCATCCCTACCTTGGCTGTGACTCTGGGCTTGTCCTGTCCCTCTCTGGGCCTAGGTTGCCCCTCTGTCCCACGATTTCCAGGCCCGACCCAGTTCTGACTTCTGCGGTTTTCATCTTCGGTCCTTGTATCTTGGAGGCCCCGGGCCACCCTGAGATCTCGAGCCTGAGTTCTCCACCGTTGGGAGGGGCTGGCAGGCTTGTCTGTGGCGGGCTGCTGCCGATACCTACTCATCCGGAAGCCTGCTAGTTCCGGTGGGTGACCTGCTGCCTCTTGTTGCCAGCCTGCAGGGCAGACAGAGCCCCAGCCCATCATGGCACAGTCTAGTGGATAGCTGCCCAGCCTTGGAGCCTGCCCGTCATCAGGACCCCTCTCCCTCACTGGCTCCCTCACTCTTTCAGCCAGAGTACCTTAGTGTCACCCAGGACAATGCTGGGAGCAGAGACTGGGAAACAGCCTAGAGTTTTCCCCTGGAGAGTTCACTGCCAGGTCAGGGAGAGTGAGCATCATCAGTCCTTTCTTACAGCCGTGGAAACTGAGGCATGGAGCGCCTGTGCATTAGTCTCCCCTGTGTCCTGTCTCCACATGTCACACGGAGAGCCTGTTCTTACTTTCTCTTGCTGTTATACATCTCCATCTTGCAGAACCCACTCTCACTTCCCATCCTCCAAGAATGGCTATTGCTGGGTCCTACACCCCACCTGAGCCTCCACGGCAGCTACAGCAGCACCGACCTTTGGTCCCTCAAGTCCTCAGTACTCGTCCCTACTTCTGGCTTCCCATCAGATCTATGTGCCTTCCCCAGAGTGAAGGGGCCAGACACCTCCCCTAAGACCGTTGGGCACCCCTAAGGATGTCCGACCATGCTGAGCCCTCTTCTCCCCAGAAGACAGCCACAGAGCGAGAGCCCCTGGGTCAGTATTGGCTCCAAGCACAGGCTGGCCTAGTCTGCACGTGTAACTCCAGATCCTGGCCTGGGAGCAAGCTGCTTCTGGCCCCGCCTTCACGCTGCGCTTCTGGAAGCCTGCCACACCCACCGTGGCTCCCGCACCGAGCCCTGTGGTTAGGAGCTGTTCAGCAAATGTCTGTCACACGGTGTGGAAGTCACTTGGGGGACCCCTAGCACTGACCCCTAGGCGTGTGTACTCTCAGACTCTTCGTGTGCCCGGAGAGCTGTTTGCAAAGAGCTCCTGCCAGCACAGCAGGCTCTGTCCTTTTTTTTTTTTCTCCCCCTGACTTGGTTAACTCAGACTTTAGCATTTAATATATTATCCCAACATGAGGTGGGGGTGGGGGAACAAACTCAGGAGCAGACGCACAGGATGGCTTAGGTACCTCCATCAAAGGAGAGTGAGGCCATAAAGCCGGAGGTGACCAAGATGTCATGAAATATTCTAGTCTCAGAATCAGAAGGTCACACAGCATGACGTCTTCCTGATTTACAGAATCTCCGAATCCTGAGCCGGGACTTGGAGGCTCAGGGAATCTAAGAATGGGGAAATCTTAGAACATCAGGCTCAGAGGCATTTTTGGACTCGAAGAATCTTCACATCGTGAAATCCTAGCCCCTTAGCTTTGAAGACATTTTTTCAGCTCATACACACAGACTTCTAAAATCTTAGAGTTGGAAGGGACCAGTTCTCAAGAATTCCAAGAAGTCCCATCCACAAACACAGTGATCTGCTTCCCGCAGCAGCTCACCCACCAGCCGATCCCAGGCCAAAGAGAAAAGCCTGAGCGGCAAAGCCCTTTGAGACGGAGATAAAAATGGGAGCGTGCCCGTGCCTTTGTTAATAGTTCCCATTTGGACATCTCTCAAAGCCAGGAAGAGGTCGCCTGGTAATACAGCTTTCCGAGGGAGGAAACTGAAGAATGGGACAAGCCTGCTGCCTGCCAGCCGGGCTGCCGCGTTCTCTCCCCCTCGAGTTTGCTTCTAAATATTATCCACTTCACTCCCTTTTATCTCCCATCACTGGCTCTCTGTCCGCCCACTTAATCCACAGGCAGCCGGTGGCCCAGCCTTCAGTTCTGCTCAGGGGCTGCCAAGCCGTCTGGCTGAGCAGCTCCTCCAGCATCCGCAGGCTTTTCAATCTGCGCAGAGTATCCGCTGGAACACAAAACGTTGCCCCAAGCCTGGAAATGCTGTTGCTTGTGCTGGGCCCTCTCCCTCTGCAGGAATTTCCTCCTTCCCTCTTCTACTCCTGATTCCTATGAGATATCCAAGGTTCAGCTCAATGCTGTACCTCCTCCAGGAAGTCTTCCCAGAATGCTCCTAAATCTCATCGGCTTGGGAAGACTTTGTGCAAGTCTCAGCCACATCTATTCTTTCCCTCCATGGAATTTTTTAGGGCATTTTATAATATTCTTTCGGCACTTACATATTTTACATTCTGTTATAATTATTACTGAGACAGTCTTTTCTTTCCTAATCAACCTGGCTTCAAAACCTAGCTCAAACTATGCTCACAATTGATTACAAAATGAGACTGGATGTGTTCCATTTCTGAAGTTGGGGCCCTGTGGTGTATCCTGTGGTTGAGGCGTTGTCAGCTCTGGATGCTAACAGGGGGCTGCGTCTCGGCCTCTGTATCCACAGAAAGCCTCAGCCTGCCCACCTGAGACACAGAGACAGTTCAGTGCTGTCGCTGGTCCCTTTGGTGAGGACTTTGTAACATCCACAGGTCACTGTTGGATTTCTCCCTCTCCTTCCTGGAACACTTTGTTGTTTTCTCTTCCTCGTCTGTTCCTTGCAGACAAAGCCTTCTTTTGTTCTCCTCTTCTCTACCCAGAGTTCATGTGAGCTTCTCCAGGTTCACTCCATCCCCCACTTAATTTTCATTGAAAAATGTTTAATTTTATCCATTACCTGCTACTTTGCTGGGGGCTGCTGTGCTGCTGACCTGTTCTACTTCTCTCTCCCTTCCTCTCTCTGTCACACAATCCATGGTCAGGCCTCCAAGCATTTGCCTGTGCTGTTCCCTCTACCTGGGAGCCCTTCCCAGTTTTTATTGTCTGGCTATAAAGGTTCCTGAGGGCAGTCATTTGAAAAGCCTGGACTCTTCAAGCAAATGATCCTTGAAAGTCTGATCCAGACTTTCATCCATGGTCACCAGATTGGACTGAACCCTCTGGGCTGATACCACCTGATCATACGTAACTCAGCAGTTTGAGTTTAGGTGCAGTGATGTGACTGGTTTTGAGCATTGTGGGTTTTTTCCTTTTCTTTTCTGATTTTTTTGTTGAGGCTTAATTGACATCACATTATATTAGTGAGAGATTGAGAGAGAGCCAGCTCTGGTGATGGGCACTAATCCTATCATGAGACCCCACCTTTATGACCTCTTATAAACCTAATTCCCTTGTCAAGTTTCCAACTCCAAATACTATCATAATGGAGTTTGGGGCTTCAACATATGGATAGAGTGGCACAAACATTCAGTCCCTAACAGTGGGTGAGTTGTACCGGGGTCACTCTGAATGCTTGGCTACCCTTGAAAAGAGCCAGAAGGTCGTCAGATTTGGCCCACACAAGTCAGGGCCCTGGGGCCATTTCTGGGTAATGGCCTAGGTCCTGTGCAGTCTCTCTTCAGTGGCACCTGCTGCTAGCCTGTGTTCCTCCCTGACTAGGCAAAGGTAGTTTCCCTGGGGGAACCTACAGGCTTTCAGATTGGTCCCTGACCACCATCCACCTCCCCCGTCGGCAGTGCATCTATTCCCCGGCCCTGGGTGCTGAGACCCTTTTATATCATCTTTTATTCTTGGGGTTCTCCCTTTTCTCCCCAGTGGGTCAGGAAGAGCAGGGGAAAGCACTCAGTTTTACTTCTCTTACCTTGTGAACCTATTTCTCTGCATAAAGCTTCCTCCCTCCCTCCCTCATTCAGAGGGACATCCTGGTCTGATTAACCTTCAGAACCAAGAATTAGTCTATATTCACACAGCATAGCACAAGACTCAGCTCAGAAGTCCCTTAGGACACCTCGGGGCACTGGCCCAGGACGGGCCGGTGCTCCATCAGGGCCCAGAATCATTGCACTCATTGGGAGTGCAGGTCACCTGAGGCTAGTTGGGGTAACCTTCCTGCACCTTAGTTTCCTATCTATCAATTTCATCTGCTTGCTGTGAGGATTAACTGATTAAAAGTGCCAGACACACATAGTTATTCTTGCGTCTTTAAATTAGCATCATCATATAATTTTTCAAGAAATGCTTTTTAGCTCCCACTGTGTGCCAGATGCGGGCATTTGTGCTGGAGATACGAAAGTGACCAAGAACCATGATGCTCTTCCCTGTGCTCCCTTCCAGGGTGGGGAGGGGAAGGAACAGAAGTGCCTCTACACTGTGGGGCGGGCGGTGGGGGCGAGGGGGTGTGTGGCCGTGGCAGGTAACGCGGTGTCCTGTGGGGGCACAGAAGATGCACACCTCCCAGGCCTGCCCACCTTCGCCCCAGCCCAGCTCGGAGCGCCGCTCGGCGCAGCCGGCTTTGCTCGAGCCGCCTCAATGGACGGGATGCCGAGAGCGAAAGTGCACATTTCCTAGAAGTGCTGCACGCGGCCCCTCCTGACCCTTGGCCAGCCCTGGCGACCAAACAGGCGGCGTCAGCGCCCCGCGTCCCCTGGCCAGCCCTACCCGGGGAAGCCAAAGTGCAAAGATAAAAGGCCAGGCCTTTTCCACTTCCTCTTCTGTTTAAAGGGCTTACCTGCTTCCTCCCTCTGAAGGTTCTGTAGTGTCCTGACCAGTTTTATCTCCTGGGGACTTATGGTGGTTTGTAATTTAAGCCTCAGGCCCCATTTGAAACCCCTTTTTAGAAAGGAAGATTGGGCAGAGAACGCCTTTCAGATATCTCTCTGGCTCATCTTTTAGCCCTAGTTCACACGGTTTCCCTTCCTTGAACTGCTCTGCTTTGAATTTGAGGAGAGACAAAAGCCTAATTGGCAATGATAATTTCAACCATTTGCATCGCGGTTTGCAGTTTCCACAGTCTTTCACATGCGGTACCGCTGGATAGCTCTTCCTCCTGGCCCCCCCAGGAGGACACCTAGAGGGGAGCTGGACCAGTTTCCTGTCTACCCCCCCCCACCAACCTCCCCTGTTTGGACCCCCAGTGGCCCCCCTCCCTTTGGCTGTAGAGTCTGCTGGATTATGGGATATTTTTGAGCTCCAGACCCTCTACTGGGGCTGAGATGCAGCTTGAAGAGCTATGGATGGGCCATGGATGGGTGAACTGAGTCCCTTTGGCACCTCAGTGACCATAATGCACTGTCACTGTGCTTGACCTTGACTGGAATGTTTAGTTGACCCAGCACTACCTAACCCCCATGCCAAGGCCTGCTGGTGGTCTTGCAGGTGAGTTTTATATTATTCTGCTTCCATCAGTATAGTTTTGTGGAGAGGGTTGTGAGAAAGGAATGCAGGATTCTTGATGGAGACCTTGCAGGTTGAACAGTACTAGGGCCCATGGAGATGGGAGTGGAAGAGGCCTTGCCGAGAGGAAGGAGACTGTTAGGCAGAAGTGCTGGGATCGGGAATGCAGAAGGTTTGCAAAGAAAAGTCTTTCTACCCCTCCCTCCACTGACTGTACCCTCTCCTTTTCCTCTCCAGCTCCCAAGACAAGCCATTGTTACTTAGTGCCTGTTATGTGCTAGGCCTCACGTTTATCACAGTAAATTCCTAAAATACTCCTGAAAGGTAAGTATTATTTCCCCCATTTTAGGAAATTGAGGCTAAGTGCTTTGTGCAAAATGACGGAGCCAGGATTTCTACTTATATCTTTTTGATACTTTAAGAAAAAGACTGAACTGGAAGTGGAATGCCAGCTCCACCACTCGGGCTGAATGACTGAGGGTCTGTTTCCACATCTGAAAACCCGGGGCTCATAACAGCATTCACCTCCTGGTGTGTTGTGAGGAGTGAATGAGGTAATGCGTGTCAACCACATAGCTCACTGCCTGGCACACGCTCAGAGGTAATGAATGTTAATTGCGGTGGTTTAAGTCGTGGTCATTTTAATTATTGTTATTGGCCCATTTTCACACTGTGTCTCGAGGTGAAGCCCATCCCATAGAGAAAATGGTTCTTGATCCTTTCGTCTCTCACACACCAAGCATCACCCAGAGCAGGTTTGGGGGTCGGCCTGATGGGAACCGCGCCGCCCAGCCACCCGGAGCGTGGTTATTTTTTTCTGACCGTCTGGCCATACTCGTTCTAGTGCAGCTTCCCTACAATCTCCCACTGCTCCCTGGAGTGCGGACACATCGAAAAGAGGGAAAAAGAGTTTAGGCTGGAGGCCCCCTGCTTCAGGCCCAGCTCTGCCATGGGTTAGACCCATGCATGACCTGGGGCGATTCCCTCTCTGAGGGTCCTTTTCCTCTATTGCATACAAGTAGGTGGGATGTTAATAGCAGTAACTCAGAGTGATGGGGAGAAGTGGGGATAAAGCCTGGCAAGGATTTGATTAGCCCTTAAGTGTGCCGTGCTGTTTGTGGTACTCAGTATGTGAGGTTTTTTCCTCTTCCCTTTCTCCCAGAGAAATACCCTGCACATACTTAGTGAATTGAATTAGTTATTATGAAACTGTTCACCCATCCATTCCTTCCTTCAGTTGTTCACTGAGCACTACTGGGAACTCCATTGTGCCAGGCTTAGTTCCAGGTCATGAATCTGGGGCTGTTGAGGAAGGGAGGGTTTGAATAGACCCCAGAGAGAGGTGCTTCACAGCAGAGTGCCAAGAATGGGTCTGAGTCTTTTATATGCACTGCCCCACTGAATCCTCACCACAGTCTCTCAGGTACATACTATTATTCAACCCCATTTTACAGGTGAGGAAACTGAGGCACAGATAGGTTATTTCATTTACCTGAGGTCACAGAGCCATTGAGGGGAAGATCTAGAATTCAAACTCGGGAGGTCTGGCTGCAGAGCCTGTGCTCTCACCCTCCTTGCATCTATGAAAAGGGACTGAAATCTGACAATGGGGGGTGGGGGGAGAAAGGTAGGGTACTAGCTTGTGTTCTGGGACTGGAAGTATGAAAGACTGGGAGAGCCAGGGAGTTGATAGACTTCTGATGTTCCCCACTGAGAAAGGCTGACACTTTGGGAAGGAGAGAGTGAGGTGGCCTATTGGCCAGGACCTAAGGTGAGGAGGGGGTGTGAGGAGAGAGGTACAGGTTGAGAGCAGAAACTGACGTTGGCAGGTGAAGGAAGGGCAGGGCAGGCTGAGGGCCCAATAGAAGTGGAAGCTGTGAATCTGTAACTGCACCAGTCTGGATGGCTGGGACGCTTCTTTGTGTAACTCTCTAGGGTGGGTGCAGGAGTAAGGAAGTGTGACAGAGGGCCACTCCCATCCCCAAGCCCTAGGAGTCCCTGCTGGGTTGGGTAGCAGTTCCTGCCTGCCTGTCGTGGTTGAGCACTGACCCTCAGCCCCCACCCCATGGTGGCTGGGGCTCTGCAGGCCCTGGGGTCCTCTGGAAGCCCTACAGATGCTACCAAGATGGATGAGACTGCATCCTTGCTGTCCAGGTAGTTTGCTTTGCTGGTGAGATGCTCATTGCATACAACAGACAGACCTCCCCTCCTTATGAGTACCTGGCTGTCCTGAGTATGCATACATCTACTCGTACTATACTTGGCAGTACAATGCCACCTGAGCTCGGTATCGAAGGACACACGGGTGTTCCCGGGGTTCAGGAGGAGCGCCAGGTATGGGAGCGGGGGCTGATGGTGGTATTGATTCAGACCGAGAGACCGTACTTACTCATGGTCGTGGAGAGTGCTTGCTGGAGGAATAGGAGACCAGGGAACTGGCCAGAGAGGCTCACGGGCCACACAGTGGAGGGCTTGTAAGCCATGTTAAGAAGCATGGGCTTGGGGCTTCCCTGGTGGCACAGTGGCTGAGAGTCCGCCTGCCGATGCAGGGGACACGGGTTCGTGCCCCGGTCCGGGAAGATTCCACATGCCGCGGAGCGGCTGGGCCCGTGAGCCATAGCCGCTGAGCCTGCGCGTCCGGAGCCCGTGCTCCGCAACGGGAGAGGCCACATCAGTGAGAGGCCCGCGCACCGCAAAAACAAACAAAAATGAAGCATGGGCTTGATCCTGGGTGCACTGGGGGGCATTGTTCCCCACTCCTGTGTTCTGTAATTCACTCATTCGTCAAGCTGGAGCATCTATCTCACCCAAACTTGCTTGGAAGTTTTCAAGCCCCTTGGCTTGAGGAAGGAGCTGCCGTGTGAAGATCTTTTCCCTCATCAGATCCAGGATGTTCCCACTGCTGGGCCAGAGGAGAAGGACGCTCAGCTTCCGGAACAGGAACGCGGGTGTGTTTTCTCTTAGAAACTGGTTCGTAAAAGTAGTCTGGCGGCTCAATGAGACCAGCCGTAGTTAAAGATCAGCCTTTTGTGAGGAGCCTGAGACCCGGATCGCCATTTGTAAAACAGCTACTGTGGGATAACATGGCCTTGCATTTCGTGTGGCCCATTTGATGTGGCCGATTTGGGGGATTCCACCTGTTAGAAGTGGAAGTGGTGTGAGGCAGGCGGTTCCGGAATGCCCACCAAGTGGAGGTGGGGGATGGGAGGATCTGCAGTTCGTAAATGGTCCGTAGATCATGAGAGCACTGGATCAGGAGTCCGGCAGAATGAGCCTGGGCAGGTCCCTCACTGGCTGACCCCTCTCGACAGGTGTGAGTGCTTGGTAAACCATAAACGGCACCCTGCTGCTTCAAAGCCACTGTCTCAGCTGGCTCTGACCTCATTGGAAAAGAGCATTTTTTATCTTATTATCTTTTATGTGTTTACATGTCTGTCTCCTCCATAGACTGAAGTTCTTTGAGGGCAGGAACCTCATCTAATGACTTGAGTTTGCCTAGGGCCTGGCTCCAAGTTCACACTCAGGGATGCTGGGAGTAGCTGTAAAATTACCAGCTGTATCTACACATTATGGCCTGAGTATCCAGGTGGAAAACAGAAAGTCCCCAACTACCCCCGCTTTGTTCCCAGATTTCCAGATGTTTGGTTCCAGGAGGTCAGACATCTAGGCAGCCTTCCGTGGGTCCCACTGTGGCACCTAGGTGTTCGGCGTTGGTGACTGTGCCCACTGAGCCCCTTCTCACCCCAGATGGGGCTGTGGTTTCCCACTGATCCTTCATTCCCACAGGGGCCCTAAGGGCTTCTCCTGGGATTGGAGGCATCTTCCCAGCCCTCCCTCCAACCCCCTTCCTCACACTTCTGTGTTTTTTCCAGGACACGGATCAGAGCTTCTGTTTGCTGGTCATTCAGTGATTCTCACACAATATAAATGAAAACTGCTAAAACCGATAAATTCAAACCATGTGTGGGCACTGGGGAAGTGCAGGGACGTCAGAGAGCTGCAGTGTGAGGTGGCGGCAGCTCTGACGGCACCCAAGCTGATTTGTATATGAGAAAAGTAAATATCCCAAGTGGTAAACAGCCCCGGGTCTCTCATCATCGCTGGGATTCAAAGGCGTTTAATAGGAACACACGCTCTCCATCTCTTGTAAACAAAGTGAGATTCTCTCAGCATGCTGACCTAAATTCTGCATTTTCATCTTTTGGAAAGCCAGCCAGTCACTGTAGTTGGGAGACCGCAGGCAGTCTGGCCTGTTGGGTTGCGTTGTCTTCTTCCTGGCTTGGGCGGCTGGTCTAGCACTTTGGCTTTGCGGAGGGCTACCTTTTCATCTAGGCAGCCTTCCGTGTGTCCCACTTAGAGCCAACGGGTTGGGTGGCCATTCTCATCCTTGTCTCGTTGAGGAACACAAAGCCCAGAGACGTAAATCACCTTGCCCAAGATTACACATCAGGTCCGGCTGAGCCGGGACACCTCTTCTCTCCTCCCTGAGGACCCTCTAGCTCTCCATCCTTTCTCATGAATGGTAGTTCTGTTCTCCCTCACTCAGAATCCCAGCGACATCCTCATCAACTCCTCCCTTATTTCCTCTCCCTTCCTGGAGCCAGGCCTTCCTCTGGGTCCCTGCTTCCTCTGTTTTTTTATTTTATTTTATGTTTTAATTCAGGCCGTTCTTGTGTTTAAGAAAGTGCCCCAGGGAAGGAACCAGACAGTCATGGGTTGGAGAATTCTGGCTTCTCCACCTGTCAAGTGTGTGGCTTCCAACAAGTTCCTTCTCTGAGCCTTGCAGTTGTCAGTCTTCACGTCTGTAAAATGAGGATAAGAACACCTACCCTCTTAGATGGCTGTGAGGATTAAATGCAGCTCCCATGTGTGGAAATGCCCAGCCTGCTCCGTCCCACTTTCCTTCAACTCTGGACTCTTCAAGTGGCCTTCTAATTGTTAGAAAGGGATTGATACTTAAAATTGCATACAACTAAGTATACCACGTACACATACACTAGTTAATACATGTAAAACTGGTGAAGTCTGAATCACATGAGTGGATTGTGTCAATGTCATGTTCCTGGTTTTGATATTGAATTCCCGTTATGTGAGATGTCACTGTTGGGGGAAGTTGGGTGAAGGGTATTCTTTCTCGCAATTGCATGTAAATCTATAATTATCTCAAAATAAAAAGTTTAATGAGGAAAATGGATTAACCTTCCCATCACACTCATTCTTCTGCGCCCACTGCAGGCCAGGTACTACTCCAGGTACTAGGCATGTGTCAGTGGACACGAAAGAAGAAAAATCCTCTTTCCCACCTCCTTCAGGTCTTTGCTCAAAGGTGGTCTCCCTGACACCCTACTTAAGGTTGCACATCACTCCCTTGAACTTCCTGTCCTCCTTGCCTGCCCTTTTCCTCCATACACCTGTCCTCAGTTGGCATTCTGTGTATTTTATTTACTTATTTTGTTTATTGCCCTTTATTTACTCTCTCACTAGAATGTCAGCTCCATGAGAGTATTCTGTCTGTGTCCTCTGTATCCTTGGCACCTAGAACATGCCTGGCATGTAGTAGGCACTCAGCTAAAGTTTGTTGAATGGCTGAGAGGTGACAGATAAGAAACAAGTCAGGATGGGCTAAGTACTAAAGGCAAAGAAAGCAGAGAAGGGGAGGGTGAGATGGTGGAGGAAATGTCATTTTGATCATGTATTTTTCTGCAAATCTTGCAGGCCTCCCTGTCGTGTGAGGGGTAAAGTCCTGGCTTCTTAGGTTGTGATCTACTCATTAATTCACTCTTCTTTTTATTCATTTACCAGATGTTTCTTTGAGCCGTTACTATGTGCAGGGCCCTGTAGAGCAGGCAGAGAGGAGGCAGGAAAGGATCTTGCCCCCAGGAGATGGGTAGGAGAGGTGGGACAGGAATGGAAACAGCACATGACAAGGAAGAATGAAGCTGGTGTGAGACAAGTAAGAGTGCTGGGGGAGGGGTGCTGAGGAGGGAGGGCTCACTTGTGGGCAGGGTGCTTGGGGAAGGCTTCGTGGAGGAGGTGCTGATTCTTGGTCTGAAAAGTCTGGGAGGATCTCCAGGCCTTTTCTGGTCCAGCCCCAGCGCAGCGAACCAATTTCCTCTTACATGGCTCCCCTAGGGGACCCGGCAACTCTAATCCTACTGCCCCCTGTAGCTGGTTCTGGATGCCCCGGCTCTGCTGATGCTGCGACCCCTGCCCGCCTCTCTCTTTCTCTCTGTCTTTCTAAATCCTGTTTCCTCTTCCAGATCCAGCCTGGCCTTTCCTGCAGGAAGGCTTCCTTGATTGCCCTAGTTCCCACGATCTGTTGTCTTTGAACATCTGTGCCATTTGTAGTCTGTATTGCACTGTTTGACCTCTTATGAGAGGAGCGACCAGCTTCACTGTGGGTGGGACTCGACCCTCCATCTGGGGCAGGAGCTGGCTACTAAGCTGAACTTAGGCTTAGGTACACAGTAGACCCTCAGCAGTGCTTGTGGCTGGATGGACTCGAGAGCACTGGAAAAATGTCGTTCATCTTCGAAGAGGGCAGCATTTGCTATTTTTGTCATTGACCTAAACTCTCCTTGTCTAGAACCACTGCAAGTCCAGTTAGGAGAGGGATGAAGTCTGCCTTTACAGTTTCTCTGAGTGTGTTGTTAGCAAACTAGTGCTATAAACAGAGCAGCCCCAGTGCTTAACAGACTCCAGGAATTTGTCTCTTTCCCGGCATCATACTGGAGCCTGTGCTCAGTGAATTCTTACAAAAAGACATGAAAGTATCTTTCCAGCATTTACTGCTGTACATTCATTCACCTAACAAATGTGGTTTTTCAATAAATTTTTAAATTGTAGCTAGTTTCTGATGTACAGAATTATCGAGAAGATAGTACAGACAGTTTTCCCCTGTTGCTGACATCTCACATTAGCATGGTGCATTTCTCATGATGAATGCACCAATGTTGATATGTTACTATTAACTAAAGTCCATACTTCACTCGGATTTCCTTAGTTTTCCCCTCATGCTCTCTCTCTGTTCCAGCATCCCATATTACATTTACCTGTCATCTCTCCTTCCGTGACTCTTGGCTGTCACAGTTTCTCAGACTTTCCTTGTTTTTGGTGACCTTGACATTGAGTACTGATCAGATATTTGTCCCTCCATTGGGATTTGTTTTGATGTTTTTCTTATGATTAGACTGGGGTTAAGCTTTTGGGGGAGGAAGACCAGAGATTAAGGGCCATTTTCATCACGTCGTATCAAGGACACATACTGCCAACCTGATTTACCGCTGTTGGTATTAACCTTGATCACCTGGCTGAGGCACTGTGTCAGGTTTCTCCACTACAAGTGACTCCTTTTCCCCCATCTTTCCATACTGTCCACTTCGGCAAGAAGTCACCACGAGCGGCCCATACCTAAGGCGTGGGGAGTTGTTTCCCTTCAACCAGTGTGTTTGGAATGCTTGCTCTGTGCTGGGCACTGTTACAGATGCTGAAAATACAGCTGTGAATGAGACAGACAAGATTCTTTTCCTACATGGAACTTTCATCCAAGTGAGGGTTTAATAATAACTAAATCGTTTTAGAGCATGATAAGTTGTATAAAGAAAATAAGACAATGGGCCAGAGAGGGACCTGGGTGCTAGGGGGTAAAGGAGGGAGAGGGACCGCTGCTTGTTTCCTTGGGTTTTCAGGCAAAGGTGCCTTTTGAGCTGAGTCTAGAGGGGTGAGGAGGGACCAGCCATGAGCACCTGGGAAGCAAATTCCGGGCAGAAGGAGCAGCAGATGCCAAACACCGAGGCCTGTTTAAGGAGCAGAAAGGATGTCGTGATCAGAGCCCTGTGTGTGCTGGACGGTGTCAGGAGATGGACAAAAAGGAGGTGGGGTGAGATCTCGAGAGACCTGCACATCCCAGGAAGGCATTTGGGTTTTATTCCAACCATGGAAGCCGTCGGTTCGAAGCTGGGGATACCTGATTTGCTTTCATGTATAAACGACAGCTTTGGGTGTGGTGTGCGGAATGGGCTCTCCTGGAGCTGAGAGCGGAGGAAGCTGGGACGCCGGCGTGAATGACGGTGGCTCGGACCTGGGGGGAGCAGACGGAGGTAGGTTTGCCTCCGTTTTGGAGGTGGAGCTGACAAGTATCTGATGAGTTGCTTGTGGAGAGATCAAGAAACTGGTGCATGCTCGCACTCCTTGGTCTCTGGTGGCACCATTAACTGAAGTTAGGGGAGGCTGAGGAGAATCACGTTAAGAAGGTAAAAGTGGGGCTTCCCTGGCGGCGCAGTGGTTGAGAGTCCGCCTGCCGATGCAGGGGACGCGGGTTCGTGCCCCGGTCCGGGAAGATCCCACATGCCACGGCGCAGCTGGGCCCGTGAGCCATGGCCGCTGGGCCTGCGCGTCCGGAGCCTGTGCTCCGCAATGGGAGAGGCCACAACAGTGAGAGGCCCGCGTACCGCAAAAAAAAAAAAAAAAGGTAAACGTGCAGACACTCAGGTGCATTAGAGTAGCTCCCTCAGAACCCCACTTGTCAGCAGCGCTGTCAGTAGCCCCTTTGGGTTGCACCACATACCTGGAGGGATCGGGACGGTGTTCTGTTTGCTGATTCAGTTGCCACCTTTCTCCTTGGCAGTCCACACTATTGAGGGCTGAGTGCCAAGGGCAGATGTCCCTGGAAGGCGATCCGGATGTGAAGAGTGGACCGGTTACTGAGGGGCTGGCTGCCTGCCACACCCTGCTGGGCATGTGCCAGGCACTGAGCAGGACGCCTTCCTGCCTCTCCCCGTGCCCAGCCCATGGGAGGTTGTTTTTTTCCATCCCAGCTGCCACTAAGTAAGCATACGTTGGTTTGTGTTGAATTATGTCCACAGTAAAGTCAGTCAACAAGTACTGATTCAACACCAATTACTGTGTGGTGCCGTGGTCCCTGCCTCAGTGGAAATTTAAGACGTAAATGCGGTAAAGGGACCGAGTGTAGGTAGCATATTTGGTGAAAAGTATACCACCATCCATGTACAGGAGAGAAAGCACAAGTCTCCAGGGGTGCATGGAGGTATCAGGGAGGGCTCCCTGGAGGAGATGGAAACAGAGCTATACATTGGAAGGGCATTGAGGGGAATGGGCCACGTGGCCAGGGTTTCTGTTAGGGAATTGGAGGTAGAAAGGGCTGGAGAGGTAAATTTATGGCCCATCTACCACCATGGTGTCAGAATAGGTGCTAAAAACAAAAAACTATCTGTTGGAGGGGTGAGTGATTGGAAAGTAGGTTGATACCACTGCCTGGAGGGCCTCTGATGTGAGGATGAAGGAGTCCATTGTCTCCTATGAGCCACGGGGACCCACTGTCTAAGAAAAGTGGAAGGAACCATATCTTGAAGAAAGACTTTTGAATTTCTAGCCAGTGTTTAATTTTTTATAATAATAATGATACTGCTAATAATAACAATAATTTTTCTAACTACTTAATTAGCGTTATTTTTGCCAGAAAGGAACTGTTAGTTTCGTGCTTGGCCCCGTCTGTGTGTGATTAGAAGTTATTGACTGAGAGCAGGAGGGACTTTTTTATCTCGAGGTTTTGTTGTTTTCTTTCCTCGTTGGTCTCTGCTGAGAGTCCATCTCACTGCTGGCTCTTTAATCTGGTTGTGTTCCATGAGATACCACAAAAGCACAATCTTTGACAAGGTAAATATGCCAAATCCTTATTATAACATTTAATCACTTAGGGAGGTTTCGCTGTGGGGTGGGAGTGGAGGAGTGGTGGGAATGGAAAGAGAAGTCCAGATTGCTTTGATTAACTGCATTTTTCTTTCTGGGTGAATGGGAAGGCTTTGGTGGAAATCTCAGTCTTGGAGGCTGTTTCCAGGAAAGAGTGAGAAAAGTGATTGAGGGGGTTCTGGAGTCCTGGTCAGTGGAAGGGATGGAACACCGATTGTGGTGGGCCTGCTGTTATTGGGAGGCAGGAAGAAGGTACCTGTCTTCCCATCAGGAGGTAGTGTCTGTGGTGAGGGCCGGGGGTTTGGGCTAGGCAGGCCTACCCGGCACAGGGTGGACCTCAACAAATTCATAGATTGGGTGAGCCTTTAACCACATGGTAGTTAATTGTTTGAAGGATTCGGACTGATGGGAGATCGCTTCCAACAAGACTAGCCTGGGCATCACGGAAGAGGTGGTGTTTGATGCAGGCCTTTCCCCACTTGTAACTGCATTCAAGACCGGCCAGCTTCCCATAGTTTCCTCATGTATCTCAAGGTTGTTTCTTTCCACTCTGTGGATGAAGGAGCCACACTCAGAGGGCTGAGAGCTTCATTCATACCACCAGGAGAGCAAGGGGGGGCCTCTTTATTCCCCGGTGTGGCTTAGGGTCCAGGTGGTACGCTTACACACAGTGGTGTCTCAGGGTGTGTGCATTGAATTAGTGAAGTCTTCTGGGAACATACTGTGTTGAAGGGCTTCAGAAAGTAGGATGTGTGGCCACGATACAAACTCAGGCCTCCCATTTTCAAAGCCTGATTCCTTTTACCGTACTGCCCAATTTCATTAAGGCAGAGATGGTATGTTATATTAGTGTTCAGAAATATTCACTCCCAACCTCCCCTTTCTGCCAGCCTCCCGTGATGCAGGCTTTGGCCACGTGCCTTGCTTTGGCGTGTTGGGCAGAGTATGCGTCCTGCCTCCTTGACTTTGGGCTCTGTCACGTGACGTGCTTTGGCCAATGAGACGTTAGCAAACTCGAAGCCAGCAGAACCTTAAGGTGCTTGCTTAGTCGGGCTCATGCTCTCACGTGCCTGCCACCACCACGAGAAGAGATTCCCCATGTGGCTGCTGGCCTCTCGACCTGGATCCCGCAATGAACGTAGGAGACCTGAACCCGACCGACAGTGAAGAGCCGAGCCCAGATGGACACACAGCTTTCCCTCAGCCCAGATCAGCCCACCCCTAGCTGACCCCCAGGGAAAAGAAGGGATCGTTGCTTTCAGCCAAGAGTCCTGGGGTGGTTTGTAACACAGCGGTAGCTGACAGGTAGAGATGAGAAGGGCATCCCAGGCAGGGGCTGGCCCATAACATGTAATGGAGGGAAAGAGGGAGTGAGAGGCAGACATGAGCCTGGGAGTAGAGGTTCCAGCTAAATCTCAGGTCTTGAATTTCAGTGTAAGGAATTTGATCATTTTCCAGTAGGCAGTGGGAGACGTTGAAAGTTGTTGAGCTTAGAGGGATGAGATCCAAACCAGCTATAGAAGGTAAACTGGAACATAAGTGCAGAATGGTTAGAACGGACAGGGGAGGAGACAAAGGCCAAAGGACCTGTTGGAAAGCTGCTACTATTTGCTGCCCACTGTATCCCAGAGCCTAGCACTGTGCCCCTTATACAGTAGGTGCTTAATAAATATTTGGTGAATGAGTAAATGTGTAACAGAATTGTCCAGGGGTTTGGTAGTGAAGACTTAGACAACAGAAGTCTCTGGTAGTTCACTTATTTACCCATTTATTTTTTCACCTGTGTTTGTTGAGCCCTTGAAATAGATAAGTACTTGAATCTGGGGCAGGGCTGCTCAGAGCCTGAGGAGGGACCCTTCCCATGCCTTCTTGAAAAGGCCGACCAGGAGGTAGGGCTGGAACGGGACACAGCGGGGATGAATGTCATCTCTGCTGGCTTCACCTGGGACCAGGACAGTGTCCCTTGTCCTCTCTCTGATACCCATGGCTGGTTCTACAGGGGTTACTAGGTTTGGGAATATCAATTATATTTGACTTTCTCCTTTAGACCAGGCTATCCAATCTTTTCAGGCTTTGTGTCTGCACTTTCATTCACTCATCTGCTCTGGGCCAGCCCGAGGCTGGGTGGCAAGGAGGCTTTGAAGACTAAGAGGCAGTCCCTTGCTTAGAGGAACGCAGAGTTCAGTGGTTAAATCTCTAAAGTGTGACTTTCGGCAAAGCCTGGCCCTCTCCCTGTCTGTTTCCTCATCTGTAAAATGGCCACTGAGAGGCCTGGGTTCAAATCCCAAGTCTGTACCTTACTGGCTGTGTGGCCTTAAGCAAGTCGCTACTTGACTGAGGCTCTGAAAGGTGGTCTCGCTCCTTTCCTGCAAGATGGGAGGATCCTGTGGGATGGCACATGGGAGAGAGGCCGAGGTGAACTCTCAGAGAGCAGCGGCTTTTCAAAAAGTGCCCGAGGCTGGCTGAGATGAAGATAAGCCCCCAATGCAGGGCTGCATCCTGCTTGTGTGAGCACACTCACCCCAGGAACCTTTATTTGCACGTGGCCCAGGTCAGGAGACATCAACCCTCACCCATGCATCCACTAGGGAAAGAAAAACAAACAAGCAGACAGAACCCCCAGTCTTCAGTGAGAATAGCCTGGGCCAGGAATGGTACCAGAGCCTGTTTCTTGCGTTAAAGAGGAGCTAATTGTAGTGGCCTCCTGAAGTCTTGGGTTGAGAATGATTCTGAGGCTCTGTTGGACTTACTGGGACACAGCGCTTAAGGATGCTCACAGGAGAAACTGCAGGTGGCACGAGTGCCAAGCGCCTGTGAGGGCTGACCTCTTTCTTCAGGCCGCAGGGTCACCCATAGTTTCTCATCCGTTCGACAAATTCTTACTGAGCCCCTGCTCTATGTGGGGGAGTGTCCTGGGTGCTGAGACTGCAGCTCAGAAACAAAACAACGCGCAGGACCCTTGTGCACGTTACATTCTAGAGGGGACAGGCAGGGGGCAAATGATAAATATCATAAGTAAATCTAATAGAAGGCTGGAAGGTAATGTGTGCTGAGAAAATAGGAATAAGACAGGGTAAAGAGGCTATGATGTGCCCAGCACCCCATCCCCCAGAGACAGTCTTGTTTAATACCCGCAGAGCAGCATATGACCCCTAACCATGGCTCATACGTGCTGAGCACTTGAGGTGATTCCAGGGGGTGTTGTTGTCTTGGAGTGTGTGTGTGTGTGTGTGTGTGTATGTGTGCGTGCGTGCATGTGCACACCTGGGTTTGATCCTGTGTTCCTGACCCCGAGATGAATGACTTGGGATTAACCATTTTGGCATTAGCTGTACTTCCTTCAGCTGCCCAGACAACTAAGAATTATTGTCCCTTTGTGGCCACTCACGCCCAAAGTCCTGGCCTTCTGGCAGCTGGTTTGGGGGCTTGGGGACTGGGGTGGTGGAGGAAGTAAAACCACAGTTATTGTCATAGGAGCAGCCTGTGGTTTACCTTCTTGGGTTTGATTTACTGAGCTAATTAAAATTTTAAATAAATATTCATGAGGAAATATGCATACGGGTCATGAGCATGCAGTTATCACAAGGCAAGAATGTTATTTGTTTTGAATCAAATATTAATATGCTAATTTCAACAGTTCTTATCTCTGTGACAGCAGGTAGTGTAAGCGGCTCTACCAGGCAGTACGTTCTTGCCTAGTTCCAGTTACCATGGGAATCAGTCAGCCAGGGTGGTTCCCAGCACGGTCCCATCACCGCACTCTGCATTATAATCATCAGTACTGTTTGTCCTTGAAAACCACATTGTGCACTGTGAGATAACACACAGTGACACCTCATTTAGGCAACATCAGTTTTGTGGGCTCTTCCACCAAAAATGAATTATCTAGATATTTAAGTTTAGACAGATAATTATCTAGATAATAAAATCATAACCCTTAGGTCATGATGTTAGCCAACATACCCGCTTTGGATGGGAAGCTTTTAAAAGTATGTTTGTCACACACAAGAGCAGGCTCTTCATTGGTCCACCTTTTGCTTAGAGACTCAGGGTCATCCGTGGTGGCCTAGATGACGTGTGCTGGATGACCCTCGGTTGCTGTCATTTTCTACTTTCTGGGAGTCTTGCTGACCATTTCTCTGTCTCTTCCACTAGAGTCAGGCTGAAGGTTTTGACTTGCTTCCTGGAGCCAACATCCTTTGCAACTTTTTGGTTGCTTTTAATCTTTCATGGACTAGGAAGCCAGAGAACCAGATTTGTTAAAAGTGCGTCCAAAGCTAAACTAATTTCAGATGAAGATGAAGACGCTGAGGCATTCTTCTAGGAGTCAAGTGCTCGAATGTGGTGTGGGACCAATTTTGTTGTTTGAACATGTGTTCTGGACACAGGAAGTTACTAGATATGGGACGTATAGATGCAGGAAGTATTACTCTGTGTGTGTGTGTGTGTGTGTGTGTGTGTGTGTGTGTTTATCCACATGAACCATGGGGTGGGGTGGGACGGTTAATTCAGTTTCTGAAGGGCTTTCTTTTGACACAGGGATCCAGTGTGTTCTTTATGGCCCTGCATAATGGATAAAAGCTTCTAGGGGGCTCGTCTCAGCTCAGTAAAGGAAGAATTTGCTAATAGAGAAGTTCAGTCTTGGGACGTCTGCCTTGGGGGCTGTGAGTTCCTAGTGCTGAAACTGTTCTAATGAAGGCCAGGTAACTACACATCCAAGGACACGGTTGAGGGGATTTAAACATTGTCAAGTGATTGACCTGCTTTTTAAATTAAAAATTTTTTTCAACTTATTAAAGTATAATCGATGTATACTGAACTGTATACATTTGAAAGGTCGACATGGTTGATTTTTAAAATCTGTGTTTAAGACTGGACAGGGCTGTGTTATCAAAATATAAGTATACACATCATGGCATCCTGCAATTCACCTTAGTGACTGTTTTGAACTAGATGTTTGTATGCTCCCAAAATTTGTATGTTGAATCCTAAACCCCCAATGTGATGGTATTTGGAGATGGGGCATTTGGGGGGCAATTAGGTTTGGATGAGGTCATGAAGATGGAGCCCTTGTGATGGGATTAGTGTCCTTTTAAGAAGAAACACCAGAGAGCTTGCTCTCTCTCTCTCTCTCTACCACATGAGGACACAGCCAAGAAGGTGGCCGTCTGCAAGCCAGGTAGAGAGGCCTCCCTGGAACTCAGCCATACTGGACATACTGGACTTCCAGCCTCCAGAACTGTGAGGAAACATATTTCTGTTGTTTGTACTCCCTAGTCTATGGTATTTGCTTTGGCAGCCCGAGCTGACTAAGAAGGCCACCCTCGTAGCAGGTGTGTCTGAATTACTGAGGCTTCTGCCACGAGTTTATCAGGCAGTCTGGGAAGCACCTCCTTCTGTCATTCACATTGACAGCTGAGTACCTATGTGTCCCTCCCTGGCTCCCAAGGTGAGACCTTCATCTTAAACAGCTAGAAATGGGCGACATTGCCTTTGGTGTCAGATGACAGCCGGGCAAGACAAGAGCCCAGCTGTAAGGCCATAAATACCGACAAGTGTAGGCCACTGCCTTCCAGAAGGCATGTGCAGGGCTCTGGGCTGCTCGTGTCTGCGTTGGGGAGCAGCCGCCTGGGTTCCCATGGCCTGGGTGGTGCCGCCAGATGTCACATGTGCAGCCCTGCCACCTCCCTACTATTTACGGCCAAGTCACTACATGGGACTCAGAGCCTAGGACCCTGTGCTGGCATTCAAAAGGATTTAATAGGCCTCTTTGTAAACAGCGCCAAACAGTTGTTCAAGCGACACGTAGAGCTCCGCGTGGCTGTGATGCAAAGTGCAGCTCGGGCTTTATTTGTTTGGGTTCTTCCCCCCTTTATAAACAGAGAGGAGTGTCTGCCTGCAAATTGTCTTCCTGGCAGGATGGGAAGAGTTGAGAGAGGGGAATTCTTCCTTCCCTGCTCTGTTCCTCGTGACTGGGGGGCCACATGTTTCCAAAAGCCATTTTTGAGAACCCCAGCTCTCAATGACCTCAAGCCCTGAGCAGTTAGAAGTGCGAGGGACTCAGGCTGACCCAAGCCAACCCCAGATCACGTCGTGGCAAGAAGGAAGGTGGGATCCCATTTTCCCATGGACTGAAGTAGGAAGAGGGTGTGAGGTCACATTTAGGTATCAGGTACCTTGTCAGAAGCCCTGCTGAAACAGACTCCCTCAGAAGTCCCTTTCTTGTCCCTTTCAAGTCCCTGCCTTGTCCCTTTCACTTCACATGGTATCTCAATTAGCCCAGCTTTGGGCCTGACCCCAGTTTGCTTCCAATTGGTTGAATTCCTAACCACAGACAGGGTTAGGAGTTGGATCTGGGTTGGGGAAGGGGCAGGACCAGGGTCAGCTGGGCAGCCATGCTCAGGACGCGGGAGGGAGAGCACAGGCAGATGTCAGCTCTCACCGGGGCTCTCCCTCCCTCTGCCCCAACATCCTCCACAGGCATTCACTAGACTTTCTGGTCTCAGAGGAGGTCTTTTGCAAGGATGGGGGATGCTTAATTGCAAGTCTGGCTCTGTAACCTGGTCGTGGACCCTGCCAGATATCCCATCCATCACTTTTTTTTTCTTTTTTTTGGCTGCGTTTGGGTCTTCGTTTCTGCTCACGGGCTTTCTCTAGTTGTGGCGAGCAGGGGCTGCTCTTTGTTGCGGTGTGAGGGCTTCTCATTGTGGTGGCTTCTCTTGTTCTGGAGCATGAGCTCTAGGCTGCGGGCTTCAGTAGTTGCAGCACGTGGGCTCAGGGGTTGTGGCTCCCAGGCTTAGTTGCTCCACGGCATGTGGGATCTTCCCGGGCCAGGGATCGAACCCGTGTCCCCTGCATTGACAGGCGGATCCTTAACCACTGTGCCGCCAGGGAAGCCCCCCCGTCACCTTGGAATGCGGAGGCATAGCCCCCAAGTTCCCAGAAAAGTCCGACTTGTGCCCTCATTGGAACCCCTTTCATCATGCCCAACCCCCATCTGTCAGGGGCACCCACCCCCCCGACCCCCCCAGGGACTTTGGGTTGAAACCACAACCTGGCCTTGATGCTTGAGTTGAACCCACTTGATCAAGTCCTGGAAGAAAAATCAAAGGCTATAGAGGAAGAATCATGTGAGGTGCTTAGAGTCCTGAATACAACTCCACACAAGAAGACTTGTTCTTTGAAGACTGAGTCAGATGGCTCGGTGCCCTGCATGGAGGGAAAAGCTCTAAAGAGTTAGGTAGAGCCCTGGGATGAAGAGAGATGGTGTCTGCCTGTGGTCGGGGTCAGCACCCCCCGTCCCGGCCCGGGCAGGGCTTCTGAGGTGCCCCGCCTGTTCTGTACCTGGTGGTTGTGTTGTCTCCCTTCCCAGCACTCCCATCGCCTCATCTGCAACGTGAGAGAAACGGGATAAAGTGACCAAGCCCAGGCTGGCCCCGAGTTCCCCAGCTGTGTAGAAGGTGCTGGTTGAAATCCGAAGGCTGTTCAATATTAAACAAACAAACAAGTGAAGGAATATTTATTGGAAGCAAAACTGCAAAGATAACTCAAATGTCAAGTCTTTAACCCCCAAATACATCAGTATCCTTGGCTCAAACTCTGTTTCCCGGTCGGAAGACTGGGCCAGCATTTTGACAAAATCATTCGGGACAGGGATGCCGTTTGTTCAACAGGGGAAATACTGCAAAACATGATGGTCAACAGGCTATGGGTGGGAAGGGAGGGTCTTTGCTCAGTAAAAAGTTTGGAAACCATGTTTCCAGCGTTTCAGAGTTGCTAATGAAGTTTGTGTCCTTCTCTCAACAACACTGTGGGTGATCTGTGCCTGGTGAAGGGTGATCTTCCAACCCTAAACTTGAAGAGTGGCCAAGATGCAGGTCTGGAAAGTGCTAAGCCCGCTCACTGGACGCTCCAAGGTATCTTTGACCCCCCTGCGCTTACTCAGGTAGTAATTCTGTGTGCAATGTAACCAGAACGCTCCCTTTCCATCTCTGTTAATTTCCAAATTGGCTCGTTAAATCTATACATTCCAGAGACTTAGTCCAACATTCCAGGGAACCGTTCCATGGACAATCAGAGCAGGAGTTCTTTTCAGCAGGGTTTGTTCAAGCGGAGGGAATGTGAAAAAAACCTCCAGAACAAATTACCTTCATCTTGCAAAGGGGACCTCAGATGGCAGCCTCACGGTTACCCCGGCCGTGTCTCTCCGTGACTCTGCCTCGTCCCTTTCACTTCACACGGTACCTCAATTAGCCCAGCTTTGGGCCTGGCCCCAGTTTGCTTCCAGTCTGTTGAACTCCTAACTGCAGACAAGACATTGTTAACTAGCAGTCCTGCCAGAGAGCGAGTGCAGTAAACTCCGGGGTATTCCTTTCTGTGTTGTTGTTGTGACACAAACATGTAAGTGTGTTTGAAACCTCAGAGCACAGCTGCTAGGGGAGGTGTCTGTTTTGCTGCCAGCTGGGTACATAATGTACCACACATGTGAGCAGGGCACTGGGGAATTTTAGCTGGAATTAACAACCGCATAAGAACTGGAAGCAAATAAATAAATAACCCGTGTGTTCAAAGGCCGTTTTATCAACTCAGTTTATCTCCACTGCTAAATGCCAACTCTTTTTCTTGACCTACCTTTTCCATTCCTCTGACCTTCAGAATTCTTCCCACATTTGGGATTAACTGAAGCTGCTCTCACGGCTCTTCATGCCCTAATTTAAAGGACCGACCTGCTCCTTTTCTCTGAAGTGCTTGGGTGGGGCGATGACTTTCCTTTTCCCCAAAGGGCAGCTCCAGAAGTGGGGAGTCAGGAGGGATGGGTTCTAGCCCCCAGCCTTCTGGTCTCTCTGTTTATCACCTGTCACCTGGGGGCAGAGGCAGTAGAGACCATCCAAGCCTCATCCAAATGTCACCTGCTGTCTGTCCGTGTCCTTAACAAATGTGCCCTGAACGGCCAGTGAATGCGTATTGCCAGGCTCCTGTCTGCGAGGTGGCCCCTTCTCTCAGGAGCCTGTTAATCCCTGTTTGGAGAGGGTCCGTCAGGTAAACGCATACGAATGTTTCAGTCAGTCTGTGCTCACTGCCCTGAGACGGACACAGCTAGCCCTAAGCAGTGGCAGGCATATAATCAGTATTTATTGAGTGAATGAATGGATACTGGAATTACGGAAATTCATTTCTAACTCAGAGGTAGAGCAGCAACCAGGCTTACCTCGTTTCACGGCCAAGGAGCAGGCCCACCTGCATGGTGTCTTTGTGTGGCATAGATGCGGACAGCCCTTCCTCTGCATGCATGGGGCCCCTTGCTGGATGCATGGCTCATCCTGGCTGGGAACGTTTGGGCAGGGCTCAGACTGCACTAGTGTGTTCGGTGGCCCTGCTGGGTGGGATGGGATATGGGGAGAAACAGAGATAAAGAGCGCACACTCTGAAGCTGGCGTGCTTAGGCTCCCGTACTAACGTCACCTCTTCATCTCCTCGTCTATCAAGTGGAGGAAGAATAGTACCTACTTCAAAGGGTTGCTGTGAGGCCTAAGTGAATCAATCTATGTAAACTGTTCAGAACCAGGCCTGGCACAGAGTAAGTACTAATTAAATATTAGCTCTTTTTCATGTTATTATTATTTTGGAGAGGGGGGAGTTGTCAGGACCTATAGGACAGCTCAGTTTCTAGAGGGGTGAAGGGTGGGAGGAGAGGGGCAGCTGCAGTTGGAAGTAGATTGTTCAGAGGGCTGTGGTCAGTTTGAGTGGGTTTCTGAATCTGTGGCTCTCTGTAGCCCTCAGGTCTTATCTGGTGGGTGGGTTTCTACAGAAGTAGAGGCAGGAGGTCATAGGTGAAATCGGATGGCCAGCAGCTTCCTTCTGGTTCTGGTTCTAAGGAACAAACACCTACCCTCCCAACACACACACACACACACACACACACACACACACACACACACAAACTCCTACTGAATGGGTGGGAGTTTATGAAACAGGCAAGGTCAGGTAGGGCAGTCCAGAGCCTACTAGGGTTCAGGGGTTTATGTGAGCGCCTAGTAGGGAAACTGAGGCAAAAGCCTAGTAGATACAAGTTGCCCAGAGCTCCTGGCAGCCATAACCGAAATCAGGTCTCTCGCAGCCAGACCACAAGCCCCTGCTACTGGCATCGCTGGTCAGCAGACTCCAGCCTGGCGGGGCTTGGTCTGAGGACCACAGGAGCCGAGTCACCCACATCCCGAATAGGAGGGAGGTGTAGAGGGGCTTGATGAAGGCCTTGAGTTGAGATGGAGCCTGGGAGGATGGTCAGGACTTGGGTGACCAGAGCTGAGACATTCTGGGCAGAGGGGGAGAACAGAGTGAAGATGCAGGGGGGGTTGCTCCTGATGAGATCCAGGAATCTGAGCACACGTGTGGGCCTGGAACGTAGTGGAGGCTGTGCGTGGAGGGGAGAAGCCTGGGAAGAGACTCGGGAGCCAGGGCCGGGGCAGGGGAGCCTTGGAACCGAGCTGCTGATAAAAAGCCCTGGACATTTTGTGAGCACTGTCAGTGATCCGACGCGGCTAGGGTCTCTGGATGACTACATTGTAGACAATTGGGTCATAAGCAGAGGCTCAGGAGGGGTGGCAGAAGGAGCATGAGACGGGGGGAGGAGATTGCTTAACTGGACCCTTGCGGGGAATAGCCTGGACAGTACAGAGGCCTGGGTGGACACAGCAGGAGCAGTGAGGGAAGGAGAGATGGGAGAAACATTGCGAAGCAACAAGACCTGGGGCCTAGTGTCTGATGAGATACAGAAGATGTGCGTATGGGGCTGGTCCCCATTTTGGAGGGGAGGCCAGCTGCGGGCAGAAGTGAGTTCCATTTCCATCTCATAGGACTCAAGGTGAGTGCGAAGGGCCCCAGTGGACAGGCCATCAGGCAGGGGCCCTAGGGAGTGGGGCCTGGGCTAGAGAGGAGAATTCAGGAGGCCTCAGGGCAGAGCTGAAGCCACGGGCGGGGAAGAGGTGAAGCACAGAGAGAGAGAGAGGAGACCAGTGACAGAAGTTGGGACAACAGCCATCGTCGGGGCCAAGAGGAGGGAGAGGAGGTGCAGCACCTCAGAGGATGCGTTTGTAGTGGCCAGAAGTACCATCAGAGGCAAACAGGAGAGCACAGCTTCCCCCTGTGCCCAGCCTGGAGGGCGTCTGCAGCTCAGCCCAGGCCGGCCCCTCTGCTGCAATCCTTGTCGCCAACACACACACACACACACACACACACACACACGTGCTAGTGTGCACACACACATGCAAGCACCGCAGTGCAACCGCATGACCTTCATCAAGTGTCGGCTCAGGTATTCTCTCCTCTGGAAAACTCTCGGCAGTTCCCTGCCCCGAGCGCAGGTTCAGTTCCTCCCTCCTCTGCATCCCTGCAGCCCCTCCCCCTCCTCTGCACGCACCTCTCAGATGAGATAGCAATTACCTGCTTTGTGGACGTGAGCTTTGCAGGCCTGTTCCCCCGGTGGTGCCCTGGATAGCACACAGGGCCACTGAACTGGTGTCAGCTGGTTGAGGAGAGTTCCCATGAGAAGGGAGTTGGGGCCAGTAGGGACCGTGGCCTTCAAGGCTGCAGCCTGGGTGGGAGGTGGGAGGAGAGGAAGTGTGATGGAGGGGACACCCCCCATGACACCAGCTGCCGGAACCACACCCTGCTCTCCAAGCTGCCCATCACTTTCTGTCCACCCGTACCTAGGCTGCGACCCTCACCCGACTTTCCTTCTAACTTGGTTTCTGCAATCTTTTGTAGCTGTGACCTGAATGTCTCCTATAACTGGTAGGTCCCGGAAAATACCTGTTTGAATAGATTGTAGCCATCTGTAAAATGAGGACTGTTGAAAGAGGAGAAACCGATCACTGCTCAGAGCTCCTTCCAGTGGAACTCAGATTGTCCAAGCCTCTGCAGTCATTTGAACACCGAAAGGGAGGCTGAGCCATTTACTGGAAAGAGCAATGAAGTCAGGGTTACAGCTCTACTCAGCCACCGACCCCAGACTAAGTAAGGGAAGAAGAAATTCAGTTTTCTAAGTGTCTTCTGAAGCCAAGCATAAGGCGTGGCTCTTTCACAAACAGCATTTTCTTTCATTAATCCACAGAGCAACCTTGGGATACTGACTCATGTCCTGATTCATCGGCTTCGTTTTCTTTAATAATATCAGGCAACTCACAGAGGTGAAGTAACTAGCTCAAGCCGGTAGGTTACAGGTTGCCTGATTGTGTGTTTCTTGTATGTCAATGAGACTGATTTTCTTGTAAGGGCAGAGCTGCGTTAGATATCTGGCCATCCCACAGCCCTGGAGGCCTCTGGAACTAGAAGAGGTTTGCTTTTGTCTGAAAAGAGGCAAGAGTGAGCCTTCTAGAGTGCGAAGGAGTGTCCTGTGTCCTGTGATTATAAGAGCAAAGGACCGTGTGACTTGAATACACAGTATTAGGCCAAACTCGGCCTCGGATGCCTGGAAACATTTGACACGATGTCATGAAAAGCTATGAAAGTGTCTCTCCAAAACTCCAAGAGAGGAGTGAGGCTTTTGCACATACGTATGTATTCAATTTTCAGCTGTCCTGATTTCTCTCAAAGAGCCGCTGGTTCTTCCTTGGAATTGGTCCAGGCCCCTCTGTGCTTCGTCTGCACTGGGAGAAGTCCTGCGTGCCCGCCTCCTTTTGTCCCATTTTCTCCTGGGCTCTTAGGGCTGTCCTCTGTGGCGTTTTTCAATTACGCACGGTCAGGGACTAAGAAAACTAGAGCAAAGCAAACATTGCCCCAGCCCTGCGTGATAGCAGGGGATCGCTGAGTGGCCTGTGGACTGAGCAGGAACCTGGGGAAGGGAGTGAGGACCCGACAGAGTCTCTTTGCTGTCACTGCGGAATGAGAGGACACCGAGGCTGTCCCCCTCGGAGTTAACAGCAGAAAAGGCCCAGAAGACAAAGACTGGACCTGCCCTTGGGGAGGTCACGGTGTCCCCCAGGCAGGAGACAAGTCATGTGGGAGAGCAGTTATATAAATATATGAGTAGGGTCATTCTCTCACTCATCAGGGTCTCAGCAAATCCTGAGTGAGCACAGACAGGCGCCGACTGCAGGATCCCTGGGGATGGCTCCGCCCTCCGCACTGCGCATCCCGTCCTGGAGGGGCTCACCCGGTAGTGGGGGAGACAGACATGCACATGAGTCCCGGGGTGGGTGGTGGGTGCGGAGACAGAGTGTGCCCGAGGGCCTTGGGTGCCCGGAAGGAGTCCTAGAGGAGGAGGAGTTTGACTTGAGGAGGAGTTTGACTTAAGGTGTAGAGGGGAAAGTGTCTTAGATACAGGGAGCAGCAGCCAATGAGTGGGCGGGACCAGAGGCCTGGAGCTGACCGATGTACTCTGGTGTGGGGCGAGTGTAGGTGTGGCTGCCCTCTGCACCCCACCTAAGGGCCGCCTCATGTCTTTGCCCGGGGTCTAAGTGGAGACCAGCTGTCAGGACGGGCAGCAGAGACTATAAGGAGTGCTAGGTTTGGGGAGGCGGGAGTGAGCTGGGAGGCTTCCTGGAGGCGGAGGTAAACCTGGGGCTTCAGTGATGGGAAGCGTTTAGACAAGTAGGAAGGAAAGCAGGGCGGGCACCTGATAGGAGCATAGAACCAGGGCCAGATAGGAACACAGACATGGTGGGGCCTCAGACTGGGGGGGACCTCATGGTGGCATGTGGCACAATGTCCGGCACCTTCCGATGAGGCTGTAGCTGACTTCTCCGAGGGGCGGTGAGTACAGGGGAGAAATCCTGGGGTCGAGAGAAGGCTCCTGTCATGCTGAGTGTCTGAGTAGGGTGACTGCTCCATGCCGCAGTTTGACCACCTGGAAAACAAGGATGCTGGGGAGGCCTCTGGCATCCTGTGATGACCTTGCCTTATGACCTTGAGCAAGACACGTCACTTCTGGGACTCAGCTGCCTGGTTTATCAAGTGAGGGGAATGGAGCCCTGCTGCTCTGTCACCTAGCTGAGCGTCTGGGAGGATGGTGCAGACGTGCCAGTGAAATCACTCCAGAGCAAAGGGTCAGGAGATGCTGGGACCTTGTCTGACCTGGTCCCACCGGGGACTGTCCATCTGCTTTCCTGCAGCCAGGCCCCACCTCCTCCTGTGATGTGCTTCCCCACCCTCTCCACCACTGGTCCCCTCGGGTTTGAGGACAGCACAGCCCACCAGCTCCGCCTCACATGTGGAGGGACTTCCTCAGGCCGCTCCCCGGAGCCTGCCCCCTGCAGACTCGTCCACGCACCTGGCAGTGAGAACGCAGGCGGGCCCACCTGGCATGGGAGATGCTCGCCCTGGGAGGATGGCGGCCAGTCTGCTCTGGGCCCAGGGTCCTGGCTCTGGCGAGCTGAGCTCACCGAGGTTTATTTATTTATCATTTGTTTGGGGCGAAATGGAAGAGAATCAAATCCAGTGGGCTGTTTTAGCAGCAGTCGGTGGAAAGAAAGCCATGTCTGTTTCTCCCTAAAGAATCCCTCGCATTGTGACCCTGGCCCCTCGGTTGGGTTTCGGCAGACAATGCCCTCCTTTCTCCCCGTGCCCGCCCGCCTGTCTGCCCTTGGTCCAGTGGGCCTGCCGCTGCCCGCTTGACTTGGCTGCTAGGAAGGAAGGGAAGGAGACGCCTGGGGCCCTGGCTGATCTGTCCCGCCCAGCCTAGCAGGCACCGCACGTCTTCTGGGGCTGCCATGCCCCTGTGATCGCTCAGATCTTCTGTTTGGAGCCCTAGGCCATTGGTGTGTGTTGAGGGCATGCTCTGTGCCAGGAACTGTGCCCACAGAAGTGATGCCCTCCTCCCCGCTGGAGTGAGGCCCGAGGTTTAGGTCTCAGGTGAGCCCCAGCACCCCTCTCGCCACTGCCATTTCACAGATGGGGAAACGGAGCCTCTAAGTGGGTAGACAGCTTGCCAAGTTCACGCATCCAAGTGCTGGTGGCTGAGATTGGGGGGGTGTCTTTCTGCCACTCTGGGTGGGTCAGCAGAGGCTGAGGGTGACCAAGGCAGCCTCTGCAGCTGACCTCAGTCACCTTCCTGCCTGTCTGCAGCCTTCTTCTCTCGCTCCTCTTGTGACCTGGTGAAGCCTCTTATCACACACAGAATAGAACCAGACCTGGCCCCTACCTGATCTGCTCCCCGTCTGCCTCTCCAGCTTCACCAGATGCTCCTCCCTTGCTTTCCCCTCTCTGTCCTCACTCCGTGTTTGCTGTTTCTTCAGCTCCCCAGACTCATTTCTGTCTCAGGGCCTTTGCACTTGCAGCTCATCTGCCCGCAGCTCTCTCCGCTGGTGTTGGCGTGGCTGGTCCTTGACATGTGCGGGGGCCACTGGGTTTAAATGGTCTCCCCCACCCACACTCCTTAACCGCTTACCTTCCTGTCCCTTCCCTTGTCTCATCTGTCCCTTCCTGGAATCGCAGTGTTTATGTGTTTGCTTGTTGTACTTCTGTCGCTCCCACTATGAGGTAAGCCCCATGCCTGGCCCATTCCAGGAGCTTTGGTAAATATATATATATATATTTAAAGATGTTTTTGATGTGGACCATTTTGAAAGTCTTTATTGAATTTGGTACAATGTTGCTTCTATTTTTATGTTTTGGTTTTTTGGCCCTGAGGCATGTGGGATCTTAGCTCCCTGACCAGGGATCAAACCCAAACCCCCTGCATTGGAAGGGGAAGTCTTAACCACTGGACCGCCAGGGAAGTCCCCAAGTATATGTTTTTTTTGAATGAATGAATGAAATCCAAAATGTTGTGTCTTGATTCGCAGGGGCTTTTTCTCAGAATATTTTACTGTTGCCTCTAGTACATTTCTGGGACCTTGGGGACACAGATCTGAAGAACCGTGGCTTAGAAAGATATAGTCATAGGGGAGACTGCTGGGGAGAGGCAGCAGGGTTGGGCAGAGAAGTTAGGTGACCAGTCTTCAGAGTCAAACGGACTGTGGGACTGTAGGCTCTCTGCCTCAGTTTCCTCATCTGTAAAATGGGACTGATGATAGTACTGCCCTCAAGGGCTGATTTAAGGAGTAAATGGTTTAATACATAAAAAGCACTTAGACTAATGCCTGGCATTATTCTATTATAATATATTAGTATTAGTATTATCAACTATTACTGTTGTTGCTATTATTTATTAGCTGTTTTTACTGGCAGTAGTAGTAGTCGTAGTACAGTTATTATTTGAGCTCAGCTCTGACATTTACAACTCACGTATCCTTATATTAGTCACCTAACCTCCCTAAGCCTCAGTTTTCTCACTTATAAAGTAAGGTTAATGGTAGTCTAGTAGCCTCATAGATTTGTCATGAGGATGTAATGAAAAAATGCACATCAACTGCTTAGTCAAGTCATGGGAGCTGGACACTTAATGGCCAGAAGGAGCGAGACTTAGGGTGAGAGAGAGCGGGGAGGGGACTTGGCCGGAGGTGGGATGGGGCCAACAAGAGGGAGTGATTTAGAGGCAGAGAAACGGGGGGCACAAGTAACCAAGAAGAAGGAGAACATCATGAAATTTCGAGGGAGGAATACAGAGATTAAGGCGCCAGAAAAGAGGGAAGGGAGAGAGGCCGTCTTATTCTGTCACTTTGGGGCGCTCTTGGAACCTTTTGGAGGAGTAGGAATTTTGCATTCTTCTTCCCAAAAGACCAAGTGCTAAGAATTTGGGGTGAGGTCTTTGAGCTGGGCTTCCTCTCTGTCACGCTCCTGAAAATCCAAATATGGTTCCCTTTTTCAAATCCAAGGAGTAAAGAGAGAGAGTCAGGGATGGCTACATATTTGGGTTTTAAATCTGAAGGCTGTCCTCTACACCTGACTCCTGTCCCCTTGCCCTTTGGTCAGGGACATCAGGAGGTGAAAGGGTGATGTCCTGAGAGAAGTGAATTCACCACCTGGTACTCCAGGGACTGCAGGTTGCCTGGGGCAACAGCTCTGGAAGCTTAATGTTGGACTCAACTCCTTTTACCTTTCACAATGCCATTTTGCTTACCGGCCTTTAGCTGGTCTATCTCCTCCCCCTGAGGGACGTGCCTCGTAGGCCGTCACCCAGGGAAGGCTTTTAGGATAACCTTTGCCCCAAGTCCTGAGTCCTTGTCACCACTACCCCAGAGCCCTCCCCCAGTGTTCATAGTCTTTGACCCAAGACTGTAGAGCCTGTGTTATCAGGATATCAAAACTTTTGACCTCAAGATTCCAAGGCCCATGGCCCTCAAATTCCAGAATTTTGGTTGCCTCAGTTTTTAAAGCCTATGTCACTAAAGTCCCAGAGCCTTTCAGGTGCCTATCTGACTTCACATCCATACCTTCTGGTCTGCCCGGTCCCTGCCTTCCTGCCCCGGGCAGAATCCTGGACCAGGAATCAGGTCTGGTCCCGGGACTTCTGGTCAACTGGGCATAATCACCAACAAGCTGTTCACCTGGTCGAGCCTCGGTTTCCTCACCTATGAAATTCGGGTAACAAACAACCCAGAGGGTGCTTGTGAGGACTGGGGAGATAACGTGTTGGAAAGGAAAGTGCTTCGCAGATGTGAGCTATTGCTGTTTCAGTGCCTGTCAGCCCTGCTCAGTGTCAGCATCGTGACACTGGAAAATCCAGCTACGTGCCCTGCTTGTCTTGGCTTTCGTTTGCTCCGTGGGCCATGTCCACCCTTGCTGTTTACTGAGATTTTTAACTCAATCTACTCCCTGGCTCCTCCAGCCCTCTCTCCTGGTTTCACTGTTTCCTTGCTTTCCTGTGCATTTTCCAAGAGTGCCCAAGTCAGGATTAATCCCTCCCTGCTTTCTCCCCCTCCATTCATGCCTCTATCCTGGTCCTCTCCGAAGTTGCTCTGTATGCAAGTTACACCTCTGTGTGTTAACTATGTTGTTATGCCAATTACCTCCTGTCCCCTGTCACTCGCGGGTCTTTGGTGTCTAACAGCATTGACTGACCTCCGACCAGGCTGCTGGCCTTTCTGACTCTTAATTCCTCACTGTTAACGTGGGGAAAGGAACACATGCCTCATAGAGTTGCATTGATCAGCAATGAGCAGAAGACTAGGCTTAAAGCATTTAAAGTAGCTGGCGCTTAGTAGGTACTCATAAATATTAGGAGAGATGGCAAAGTAAGGTGAGGAGAACATAAACTTTGAACCTGGGTTCCAACCACAGCTGTGCCCCTTGAGTGTGTGTGACTTCAGGCAGCCTACTTAACTCTCCCAAGCCTCTACCTTCTCATCCTTACAATCCTTCAAACTGGCATAACAGGATTGCAGCAACATCTTGTGCTAATATTAGTAAAATGCACGGAAAAGAGCAGGCGCTCAGTAAATGGTACCTTTTATGATTGTTTCTACCTCCTTAGGGAAGAAACCTAGTCTTTTTTTTTTTTTTTGCACCCCCTTGGGCTGTTGTCTATAGCACAATGTGATCTCTGAAGTGAATCAAATTAGCAAAACTGATAACTCAGATGGAAGAGAAGACAAAGAGGAACGAAAGGGAAAATGTAAAGCTTTGAGAGGATGGAGGAGGGAACATTTCCCAACTCATTTCCTAACCCTGTGAAGCCATTATTATGCTGATACCAACACCCAACGAAGACGTTACAAGAAAACTATAGAGCAGACCTTCTTGTGTCATGAATGTGGACGGATGCAAAAATTCTCAACAAAAATATCAGCCAGTCAGATCCAGCCTATATAAAAAGGATAATACGTCATGACTAAGTGAGAGGTCATCCTGGGATTACAAGGCTGGTTTAATGTTCAAAAGTTAATCGGCGTAATTTACCACATCAGCAGACTAAACCAGAAACCCTGGTATGATCATCTCAATAGACTGAGAAAAAGCCTTTATCAAACTTCAACACTGTTCATGATAAAAACTCTCAGTAAACTGGGATTAGGAGGGAGCTTTCTTGATCTAATAAAGGACATCTACAGAAAACCTACAACTAACATCAAACATGATGGTGAAAATTGAACACTTTTCCCTAAGATCAGGAACTAGTCAAATCACATATCTGAAAAAGGACTTGTATCCAGAATACGTAAAGAACTTTCAAAGCTCAGTAATAAGAAAACAAATATAATTTAATAATGAGCAAAATATTTGGATACTTGAGATACATGGATGGCAAATAAGCACGTTAAAAAAATTGCTTAACAGCTTTAGTCATTAGGAAAATGCTAATTAAAACTGCAGTGAGGTACTAATGCATGCTGATTAGAATGGCTACGATTAAAACTGACAATACCAAGTGTTGGCGGGTTGGCGAGTTTATGGAGCGACTGCAGCTCTCATATGTTGCTGCTGGGAAAGCAAAGTGGTACAACCACTCTGTGAAACAGTTTTGCAGTTTCTTATAAAGTTAAACACTTGCCACACCCGAAAATCCCACTGCTAAGTATTTATCCAAATGAAATCAAAATCTCTCTTCACACAGAAACTGTACACAAATGTTCATAGTGGCTTTATCTGAAATAACCCCAAGGTGGAAACAACCCAAATGTCCCTAAACTGAGGAATTGATACACAAGCTATGGTATGTCCACAAGATGGAATACTGCTCAGTAATGAAAAGAAGAGAACTCCTGAGGCAGACAACACAGATGAGCTCAAATGCGTTATGCTGAGTGAGAGAAGTCAGACTCAAAAGGCTGCAGACTGTGTGAGGCATTTCTATGGCATTCTGGAAAGGGAAAACCCAGAGGGACAGAAAACAGCAGCAGCTGTCGGGGATAGGCGTGGGGTGGGTTACTACAAAGGATGCAGGAGAATTCTTTGGAGTGTTGGAACTGTTTTCTGTCTCAATTTGGGTGGTTACGTGACTGTATGGGTCTGACAAAACACACACACTATACACGTAAAAGGGTGCATTTTACTGTATGTAAACTGTGTCTTAATAATGAAAAAAATAAAGCCCCAAGACCAGGTGAGTAAAGCTTTAAGGTCTCTAGAGGAGGCGAATGGCATGCAGATATCGTTGGACCTGGTAAATCCTGCCTTTCTCAGGTTTTTTCCCAAACCCTTTTTCTCTCAGACTACATCCCTGTTCAATCCAAGATCTTGCTCTGGAGTTCATCATCTCCCTGGAGCAGGGCAGCAGCCTCCTGGTTGCCCTCCCTGACTTCCCGCCTTCCACCCCTGCACATGCTGCCCCAGGATCTAAAATGGAAACGCACACACAGAACCCCTCCTTTCAAAGGCTCCCCCTGGCCTGTGCTGTGAGGTCTGAATCCATCCCATAGCCCACAGGGCCCTCCCGCATCAGCTCCCTCCACCCCCGACTCCCCCAGCCCTTCCTAAGAGCCAGAACACTGAGCTACTTTGTATTTGCTGCCCGAGTCAGACTTGGGCCCACCTCGGTGGCTCTGGGGGGCTCTTCCCTCTTCCAGGAATTCCAGCCCCCTCTTTTCTGTCTTCTCAACCTCCAAGACCCCCTGAGACGCTCCCTCCCGAGGAGCCCTCCTGGGACAGAGCTGCACACCTCCTCCTCGGCGTTCTGTCAGTCCACTTGTGCCATCTCTGACTGTGGGGGGCCACGGCCGTGCGCCGCTCTCAGCAGCCTTCAGGGGAGGCCATGCTGCCAGGGAGCGCAGAGCCCTGACGGCCTCCAGGTCTCCAGCGGCAGCGCCTTGGGGATCTGCCCCGTGAAGCTGAGTCTGCGCCCTTGCCAGGCGGCCCCAGTCAGCAGAGCACAGCGTTTGTGCTAGGACAGAGCATCTGCCTCTGACTTGGCTTCTGTTTCCCGGAGGACTTCTTGGTTATTCTTTTTTTCTTGGCTTTACTTCTTCCTCCACTGGCTCTTAATTCATGCATTTATTCATTCATTCCGCAGATACTTCTCGAGGCCCACCATCCACAGCTCAGTGCCAGGGCTGCTCCCTCCCCTCTACATCCAGCTGCATCTTCCTTATCTGCCTTTGCCTCACACCCCTCACAGTCACACACAGCCATTCCAAGTCCTGTGGCCCCTTCATTCCCGGCACATGCGTTCCTGGGTCTTGTGATGCCATCTCTTACACCCTAGGTAGCTTCCTAGGTGAGAAACACCTGCCCCCGGTGACGGCTCACGACAGTGCATAGCATGTGTTAGGCTGCAGAAATTATGAGTTGAGTGAGTGACTTTCACGGGACCTGTCAGGATTGATTAGAAGAGGTAATGTGTGTAAAGTGACAGGCATGTGGCCTGGCAGGCAGTAGGTGCGTGGTAAATGAGCGTGGTTAATTTTCAGTAAATTCCATTTGACGACATATCTCACAAATTGGAGCTGATGTTCCCTTCTATGGTATTCTGTGACTTTTTTTTCCCTGATGCATCACACGTAGAGCTGGGAAAGAAAGAGACGGTGAAAGCTGCGTTGTGTTATGTCTCTCCTGAGACTCAGGACACAGATGTGCAAGCCTCATGGGTGGTAACACATGGGTCTGGATTCAGGAGACCTAAGTGCTAGCCGGGGGCCCTGCCAATAGCTTGATAATCGATCCTGTCCTTCTCTGGTCCTCAGTTTCACCATCTGTAGTAGAGAATCAGACTCTAGTTTCCACAACCCTTCAGAACTAAGGTTCTGCAATAAGGCCCAGAACCGATAGAAATGAACTTGTATTTGCTTTTCGTTTTGAGATTATTTTTGCGTTTTCCACTTCCCACCTCCTTTCTCCAGGAAAGCTGAGAGTTCATCAGATTGACTTGTAATAGCAGAAGGCAGGTGCTCAATAAACACCTTATAACTTGATATTAATTACATTTTACAGTTTACCTGTGAAGGAACCTAGGTATCTTTCACGCACATTTGAAATTTCTTGCCAGAAGCGGGGGAAGAAAACTAACATGTATTAATCACTGGTTGTGTGCCAGGGTCCTAGTGTAGAGATTTTGTGTGCATGTCTGCATTGAACCTTACGAACCCCATTCTGGGGTAGCCAGAGTTATCCTCATGTTTTTGACTTGGAAACCAAGACTCAAAGAGAGGAAGAAACTTTCCCAAAGGCTTGGAACGACCAAATGATTGGATATTTGAAGCCACTGCTCCCTGGCTCCAAAGCTTGTGCTCTTCTTGCTTTTAGGTTAATTGCTTTTGCCTTCAGGATTTCAAAACAGAAAACAAAAACCCAATAAAATGTCTAAAATACTTAGAAACGACAAGTCAGTGAACGCTTGGGCATAGAAAGTAAGACGCTGAGCTCTCAAGTTGCCCGCCTGGTTTAAATCCCACCTGTGCCCCTACTAGCCTTCCCGTCTTGGCCAAGTTCCTCAACCTCCTCTGCTTCCATCTCTTCATCTGTAAAATGGTTGTAACAGTAGTAACTACCTCCCAGGCTGTTATAAGTATTAAATAAGTTAATTTGCATAGAGATCTTGTAGTAGTGCCTGCCCAGCACCTCGTAAAGATGCAATAAGCGTTGGGAATCATTATCATTATTATTATCGTTGTCAGAGTTATTTCGACCCAAGCCTGGGATCCGGTGGATTTCTGCTGGCTCTTCTGCTCTGGAGCGCACTAGGTGGGTGGCAAGGGATGTCCTCCTGGAGAGTGTCGCCATAGCTGCTAGGCTGCAGTGCAACCCATGCAACTCACGGAGAGGAACAACGTTAGCGCCTGAGCCCTGCTTGGCCTGGGAGACGAGAGTTTCCAGGAGTAGTGCTTGATGGTTGCTGGAGCAGGACCCTGAAAATGTATAAACACCTCAGCTGTGGAGACACTGCCTCCCCTGCTCCGGCCCCTTCACCCCAGCCCTGGCCCTGCTCTGTCTTAAGTGCTTAAGTGCTCTGGGCTGCCGAGCCCAGGAAATGCCCTGCTTATTCTCCAGGAGAGCAGGGGGCTTTGCTCAGCCGGAGGTGGAGAGCGTGACACGTGAGTGGCATAGCAGGAGCTCTTGGCATCCCCAGTGAATCGGGGAGTCTGAGGACAAAAGGGGCCAGAAGAAGTCATTTCAGGCCAGTTCTCCAGCACAGGTGGGGCTAAGTCTGGTTGCATCACCTGCTCCCCCCATAGTGTTCCTTCATTCATTGGACCAACATTTCCTGAGCTCCTGTTTTGCACCAGGCCATACAGAGTTAATAAGGATTACTTTGACAATGGTATACTATTGACTAACGTTGAACACTTGTAATATTCCAGGCGCCGTTCTAAAAACTTCCTAATTGTGAATTCATTTAATCCTCACACTAAAACCCAGTGGGTGAATTCTAGGATTATCTCTATTTTGTGGATGAGGAAAACAGAGAGGTGAAATAACTCATCCAGGGTCACACAGATGGTGCGTGGCAGAGAAGGGACTCAAATCCAGGTAGCTGGGCTTCAGAGCTGCCACGCCACCGGCCTTGCAGGAGATGATGCCAGGCCTGTTCATCAGCCCTCTCTCATGCCTTCTTTCGGCCTCCCGACAGCCCTGAGAGGTAGGCAAGGATCACTGGCCTAGTTTATAAATTGGGGGACCAGAGTGAAATGACCTGCCCAGGTTCACGCATCTAGTTCATGGTCAGATTAAGTTGGAACTGAGGTTTCCTGGCTCTCGAGGTGGTTTATCTTCTCCTGCACCAAGCTGCCTGTGTGTGTACCTGGGTGTTTGTGTGTGATCGCAGGTGTCTGCAGGTGTGTACATGAATGTGTGTGTGTGCTTGCAGGTACACGTTTCTCTGTGTGCATGGGTGTGCATGCGTGCAGGTGTGTATGTGTGTTAGGAGGGGGTGGACGGCTGATGGAAGCTGTGAAGGCTTCTCACCTGAAGACCTCGGCATGCATCCTGGCTCTACCACCGGGGTTCTGGGACCGTACCGGGTCCCCTCCCCTCTCCCCTCTCCCCAGCCCCAGAGTTAGGGTGAGTGATGGGCAAGGAGGGTCTCAGAGGTTTTGCCCTTCCCCGGCACTCTCTGCTGCTGAGAGGCCATGGTAAGCAGGGAGGGGTGGGCCCAGAGAGGCTGCACCGAGGAGTGCCCCCAGATCAAAATGTTGGGGCCGAGACAGGCAGCCGGAGCAGGGAAGTGTGGGCAGAGAGTGTCATTCATGCGCCCAACTGCTCTCCTGGGCTGGAGTCCAGGAATAGCTGTGGTGAGAACTACATTTTTAAAGTGGGTCTTAATGTTTTTCACTGCTGGAAAATATGCCATTATGGGCATTTTTCTCCTCCAAATTCCTGGACCTCCATGCCCCCCAAGCTCCCCTCCCACACTGCTCACTTTACTTCTCTCTGACGAAGCCCATGTATTTTTATTCCTGAGCGCCACCTCCGTCCCTTAACTGCGCACGGAGGAGCTGGCTCAGGTCTTGTTGCTGTCTGTGTCGGGGACATGTGACTGGGGCAGTGTGACTCGGCTCACCACTGGGCAGCAGCCCAGGGAGTCAGCCTGTGGCATAAGGGGACAGGGCACAGGAGCAGGGCGCAGGAGGCTTCCAGGGCTGCCACTGCTGCTCTCCAGTTCACTAGAGGAAACGTGCAGTGACTGTCACCCTGGGAGACCGCGGTGACACAGTGGTTGCATGTGGCCTGTGCTTCAGATAGACACAGTCAGCCCCAGCTCAGTTCTTTCCAGGTGTGCAAAGCTGGGCAGACACCTCCATCTCTCTGGGACTCCATTTTCTTACGAATGAGAAGTGAGATAATAATAGTAAGGAAAATAATAATGAGAACAGTAATGAGATGTTAATGAGATAATAGTACCTGTCCACAGTAACCCCCAACATATCCCATCAGCCTACGTGTGCAACAAGGCAACTGGGATCCTGCTGCACTAGAGTCCTGTAGGGCGCCAGGGGCTGGCAAGCACCACTTGTTCCCCCTGGGAGCCAGGGGCGCTTCTCCAGGGCTGCTCCTTGAAGAGTCAGAGTTGACAGAACAGTGAAGAGGCCTCAGGACGTTGTAAACAAAGGAGCAGAGAGCACTAGCACAGTCACCTGGGGGAGTGCATGGTGCTCGGGGCCGGGGGAAGCCACATGTTGCTGGGATAAAGGGGGCATCAGGGATAGGTGGGAGAACAGGCTGGAAAATGAGGACCAGATTGTGATGGGCCTTCAATGCCAGAGTTTTTCCTGGGACATTGAAGCCCTGCCAGATTTTTAAACTTTGCTTGGGTCTTAGAAGGACCACTCTGGGTGCAGTGTAGAAGATGGAGCAGAAAGGAGAGGCTGGAGGCAGGGAGGCCAGGGAGGAGGCTGTGGAAGAGTCCAGAAGAGGGATCCTGAAGGCCTGAGCTAGGCAGAGCTTGATACAGAAGCTGCTCTGAACAGAAGTTTAGATGAACGACTTGGAAAGGAGGAGACAGACTCTGTGTGACCTTGAGTAAGTCACTCACCCTCTGGGGGCTTCAATTTTTCCATCTGAAACAAAGACACTGAAATAGTCTCCTGATTAATATCAGAGTTAGACTCCCAGCCTGGTTTCTCACTAGGTGAGTTACTTCACCTCTCAAAGCCACCGTGATTTTTATCCACAAATGGGCTTAACAGTACTACCTGTTTCAGTGGGTTGTTGAGCAGATTAAAAGAGAGAATCCAGACAGAACACAGCTCGGCGCCTGGCAGCTAGCAAACCTACACAACCGGCTGCTCTCATCGTTGTTGCTTATTGCTAACTTTTATTATTATTATCATCATCATCGTCATTTAGAATCTTCTCCTGCCATTCCATGATGATGAAATGTTTAAATAGATCTTCCCTAAGTTAGATCACAATACCCATCTTTGCACCCTTGTCCACTGCGCTCTAAGCCGCTGCTGGAGTGTCTGCTCTTCGTTGTCATACTGGCTTTTATGGGGCTCGCAAAACTTTTAAAACGTCTCTGCCTGCTCTTTCTATCCCATCTTCCCAAGCCAAACCGCATTCAAAGTGGAAATGATTAATTAACAGTAATCAGAGAATCTTGGGGGGCATTAGGCGTTCAAGGCTCTCACAGTATGATCTCAGGGGTCTTCGTCCTGGTTCTCTTCCTTAATGCTGGTACCCTGGGCACCGGGGCTGGGAAGCTCTTTCCTGCCTCCCAATAGTTCCCTAAGTGGTTTTCCCCCAACACCCCATGTCCATCTGCCTGTCTCTCTCCCTCTCTCTCTCTCTCTCTTTCTCCCACATGTGCACACACAGGCACAAAGGCGCACACTGTTACTCTTCTCTCTGTGTGGGATTCTGACTCCATCAATGTCAAGCTCTTATCCTACTTCTTCCGAGAAGCCTTCTCAGATCTCTGCTTCCAGAAGGAGTGACTCTCATCCTCGGCACCCTCACAGGGCACTGTTTGTCCACTACAAGTGCTCTCTGCAGCTGTGTGCGTCGCCTCCACCCAGCACGTCCCGAGCGCTGTGTGCTTCGTGCTTGACTTGAGTTGGATCCGGCCCAACTCCATTGTCTTACAGATAGGGACACAGGGTTCCACTGAAAGGAAGGTGGGAGACCCCGCCATTCCCTTTCCCCAGTCCCGGAAAGCAGTGGTGCCGGAAAGAAGACAGCCTGAACCCTGCGTCTTCATGCACGCCACCCCCATCCCACACCCGCCTGCCATGTATGTTTACCCAGGACTCAGGACAGAAGGGACCATGGTTTTCAGGGAAACAAGGGGAAGGGGGAAAAGTTTGCGGAAGGCCATGTTCCAGGGAGGGGTAGAGCTGGGACTAGGGTGGCCCAGAGGTTTTGTGACTCTGTAACCCTGAGTTCTCCCTCTTGGTGTTCCCTCTGCTCTCTCCCTCACCTGCCCTGCTCCCTCCACACCTGTAGCCAGAACCCCGTCACACGCACAACACCCCAAGGAGAGGAGGATCCTGGGAGTGGACCACATGTCCCTTTCTGTTGGCTTCTGGCCTCTTCCAGGCCTGAGTTCCCTTTGGCCTCACCTAACTGCCCTCCAGCCGTGCTCTGCAGACCCGCGCCCGAGGTTTGGTGACGACGATATGTAATTTTGGCCCCATTTGCGGCTGGCAAAATATATAATGAGTGGTAGAACCGGAGAATGATGATACTCTTGGTGACCGCTGTGTGATTGGGGTGGGAGCTGGGGGTTTTCCTGTTTCCTGTTGGAATGAGGAAGTCACGACAGATGTGTGCCCCCACCAGCAGCCCTTCACCGAGTTTGGGGCACGTGCTTCCTCTCCCTGGCATCTGGGTTTGGGATGTTGCCCTCGGCCATCAACTGAAGACGGTGAGAGCACGGCTGAAGGACAGTTGGCACCAGCAGGGCAGGAGGCAGAGAGATCGACCTTGAGAGAAGGAACCTTGGCATAAACATTAGACCAGTCTCCATGACCCCTCCTCCCTTGTCAGGGACCTCTGGGCTTCCACTTGTTACAGGAAGCTTGTTTTTAAAACTCCTGCCCTTGTTAGAAAAATGAAAGGTTGGGACCTGCCTTTAACCCTCTGAGTCACCCTGGACAAATCCCTTCCCTTTCTGGGCCTCAGTTTCCTCATCTGTAATGAAGATGATGGTGGTAATGAGGATGGTGGTGATGATGAAGATGATCCTTGTTTATTGATCAATATATTGTAAATGGTTTTCACGTACGTATTCCTTACAACATTCCAATGTGTTGAGTACCGTTATTACCCCCATTCTACAGATGAGAAAACTGAGGCATTGCATGATTAACTTGGCAAGATCACACAGCTCATAAATGAGAGGAGCAGAATACCTTGGACAACAAGGGTAGTGCAGTGGATTTTTTAAACTTCCTTCCAAGTCTAAAATGTAATGGCAATCTAACTTTAAAATTTTCTTATCTTTTTTCATGCCTTCTCTTTTGTCTATGTGCTGTCCCTCTGTCACTGGAGACACCCTTTCATACAAGTTCCACCCATTCTTTAAGACTCAGCTCTTCCATGAGCCTCCCCTGACTTCTCCAGACCTGGTAGAGCTCCTCGTCAGCATCTGGGTCCGTCATTGTCTGCCTGTCCTTCACCCTCACACCTGCCGTGTCCTCTGTTCTCCTTTCCACTCCAGCACATATGAGCTCTTAGCTAGGAGGGAGGCAAGATTTTGCCCGTCTCTCTCTCTCCCCCTCCGCCCTGATTAGGGCTGGTGTTAGGGTAGACTGTCGTTTGACCCACACTCTTCGTGCATCTATAAATGATGAAGCATCCAATTCATGATCTCAGCCCCAGGTAAGCCAATCTTCTCTCTGTGCCCCTTGGTCCACCAGAGCATTGCACCTCTGAGTTCAGCTGAGTCTGCTGCTGAGAATGACTCTTTTCTGACCTCCTCTGAGAGCGAGCGAGAGACCTTGTAATTCCCGAGGCCCTGCTGGGTGCTTTCCCATATGTTCTCCTGTTACTGCTCCTAACAGCCCTGCAAGGCAGCAGCTCTTAGCCCCATTTTTGCGTTTGAGGCTTAGAGAAGGGAAGTACTTTGTCAAGGTTGCATAGCTAATAAGTGGCAGAGTGGAATTTGAGCGTGGGTCTGCCCGCCTCTAATGTCGATGTCTTTCCTTCTGTGGCTTTATGTCCCAAACCGAAAAATTACAAGATGTGCTGGGCCCTTTGGGATGCCTCTTCTGGACGTGAGAAATCGTTTAGGAGATACAGTTTAGATCCCTAGATGTTGGGATTTCTAGGCCATTGCAGTGACATAAGCAGCTCGTGGGATATGACATTTGAAATGAGAACTAACCCAGAACACTCGGGTCCTTCAGTCCCCCTTGAGATGTAGCATTTGTCTCTGCAGTCATGTTCTGCGTCTCATTAAGCAGGTCCGCTGCTTTTGGAGTCTACTTAAATGTGCCGCCAGCCATAGATACCTACCCTGATTTTATGACCTACTTTGTACAGCAGGGCTCTCTTCATGTGAAGTTCACTCAGCGGTCAATTCCTGAGCCCCACCTTTTGTGGGGTTGGACCTGTCCCCCGCCCCCAGAAGCTCTATTCCAGCAAAGAGAAATGAACAGCTCAGTGCAGTGTGGTGATGACAGGTCTGAAAGGACACACCGTGAGTTTAAAGTTTTGAGCTGGAATCTTCTGACTTCAAGTCCAACTCCATTATTTGACAGCTGTTTGACCTTAGGCAAGTCACTTAACTTCTCTGAGCTTTTGTTTCCTCTTCTGTAAAATGTGGATAAAGCTAGCACCTGCCCCACAAGGATGGAATAAGGATTAGATGAGATAAGGTACATACTGTACTCAGCAGAGCCGCAGGCAAAGAGAAGAGCCTCAATAAATAGCAGGTGTGATGATGATGATTGTGTGCTGTGCTTAGGGGCAGAGAGTAACTCACCGCTGGGGGATGGGGTGTCTGAGGAGGCCTCTTGCAGGAGGTGACACCAGAGCTGCCTCCTGACGGATAGGTGGGGATTTGCCAGCTAGTGATGGAGAAGCGTGTTGGTAGTGGCCCCTCTCACTATGAGCTGTGTCCTCTGCTGCTTTTGACTCAGACTCTGCCTTCTATTCCAAGAGAAGGGCAGCGGGCTTATCTGAGCGCCACCTCGAAGGTTCTTCAGGACACAGGCGTTGCCTCGTCGGGACTCTTATTGGAATTCCAGGCCACCAGATGCCTCCTCTTGCAGCTCCACTCTGAGCCCTGTGTCTGGCCCTGATCTTCCCCCACCCCCAGCCACCTTGGAAATGTGGCCGATGACGAAACAGAGACTTGAGTCCCGTTTGTGGAAGCAGATCATGGGAATTTTCTGAATCTGGGCCCCCAGCCAGAAGGCATTTATAATCAGACATGGAGCAATCATTAGAGCAGAAACAATAAATTAAAACAGCACCGAGAGAACTCCCCAAAGCTGCTCCCGAGAGTGGAAATCCAAGGAGCAGAATGCTGGCAGGCCCGAGGCCCGCCTGCCCCACCGCGCTCAGGCTGTGTCCTCAGACATCTGCGAGTTAGCGGGCTGCCTCGGTGCTGCCTGAGGCATGGGCGCTGCAGGGACTGTGGGAGGGGCAGCAGAGTGGGAGGGGTCTTCCCGTAAAGCACCTTAAGGGCCAGGCCCTGGAGAGGTGTGGGGTCAGCCTGGAGGGTGGTGGGAAGAACCAGAGATTTGGGAATCAGAAGACCTGCTGAGGGATCACAGTGAGTCCCTCCCTCTCTCTGAGACTCAATTTTCTTGTCTGTAAAATGGGAATAATATTATTCCCCATCTCACATGATGACAATGAAGATTAACGTGTTAAAGAGAGTCAAAAGCCTGGCACATGATAAGTGCTTCGTAACGTCAGTCCTCCCCCAACTTCTTCCTTCCACCCTCTGTCTGTGCCATCCGTACAGCAGTCATTAGCCATCTGTGACTGTTTAAATTTTATTTAAACTCAACTGAATTTAAACATTTAGTTTCTCTGTTGTACCAGCTGATTTCAAGGGAGTGGTCACTGTAGTGGGCGGCACAGGTACAGAGCATCTCCATCATTGCAGAAAGTTCTGTTGGACAGGGCTGCCCACGATCTGCTACCTGCAAGAAGTGACGTCCAGCAGCCACTCACTGGACCGGGCCCTGGGGTTCCAAAGACGATGGAAACTCTGCCCCAGCCCTCAGGGAGCGCTATCAGCAGAGATGGGCAGACAGTGTGAGACATGCCAAGAGGCTGGGCCAGAGGAAGGGCACCTAAGCAGGCCTCAAGGGGGTCAGAGAAGGTTCTCCGGAGAATGCCTGAGCTCATAGTTGAAGGACGTAAGACAGAGAGTGACATTCTGGGTAGAGCGGCACAGGGGACAGCAGCACTTCCCCCCTGTGTCTTAGTCAGAACAGCCCCAGACCCACCAAGATTCAAGGAGCGGGGACGCGGACCCACTTGTTGATGGGAGGGATGATGAAGATTTGGGGGCCGCCCTCGATTGGCTGCGTTGACATCCCAGCATGTATCACCTGTTACTCTTACCTGTCCTGTGTCAATTACCAGAAGGCAGGCTTCTTGAGGGCTGAGACTTTTCTCTTTTTATCCCCAGCACTTAAAACAGTGCCTGGCACATGGGAGGGCTCAGAACAATGGATGAGTGAATAAATGAATGAATGAATGAATGAATGAATAGTTATGTGCGGAACAAGCCACTTACCTTGTGTAGGTTTTGATTCCTTATTTGAAAAAACAAATTGCCTTGCCCTCTTTTGTGGAGTCCTAGAGTGTTCTAGAGCAGGGAGAACTTCAGAGGGCCTCCAGCTCAGCCCTTCTGAAGGCCAGACCCTTCTCTTCCCCCCACCAGTGGCCGCACCCCACCTGTTTTCTCCACCCGGACAGGTGTGCTGAGAATACCCATGGGGTGCGGTCTGGAGGAGCACCTGAGTCATCAGATGTGGTATCTGGTCCCAACTGTGCTCAAAACTTGCTGTGGGACCCTGGGTTGGTTCCTTTCCCTCTCTGGGCCTCAGTGCTCCCATCTGTAAAGTGAGGGACTTGGCCCCAGATCACATTCTAATCACCTCGGGCCCTGGAGGCAAGGGCTGTCAGGCGGGAGAAGGACTTGGGTGACTTGAAGCCTCAAGATGTTTTTTCTCAGGATAAGAGATACTGGGAGGGGGGACCAGGGGACAAAGGGACATTAGCCTCCATCCGTATGCCGCCAACTTTCAAGCAAAGATTTGTGTGTATCTCCTGTCACTCCGCTAGCTGGGAGGCTCCTCTGCGGGCAGAGTTGGGAGCAGGAGGGTGGGGCAAAGCAGAGCTGGTTAACCGCCTCTGAGACCAAGTCTCCCTTCCCTCGCGCGCTTGCAAACAGCCAGGGCCCTGTTCCATCTCAGGATTTGGGGCCGGAGCCGTGTTGGAGGCAGCGGGGAGCTAAGCGCTGATCTGGAGGGATCAGGTGCAGGTACCCAGAGAAAGCCCACCCCGCGAGGAAGGGGCCGCAGACTTTGCTCCTGCCTGTGCTGATCTCAGGGGCTCAGGCTTTGTCAGAGCCGACACTTCCCTCATAAATCACCGGCCTCCTGTTCTTTCTCTTCTTTGGCGTCTTCCGTCAGACGCCAAAAGGCATTCAGGAAGTGGGACCCTCAACCTCGGCTGACCGTGGCTTAGGATCCGCCTTCTGGCAGGGAGGAGGGGAAGGTCGTGGTGTGATTTCCAGGACCTGGGAGGGCCTGGGGCTCACCCAACCTACACTCCACGCCTGAGTGCCCACCTGGCTGGGTGCTGGGGAATCAGAGACAGAGGAGGATGGGTCCCACTCAACACTGCAGTCTGATAGAGGCGGTGAGTATGTGAGAGGGGTGCAGGTGGGGGGAGTAGGGAGTGAGGTCTGCACAATAACAGCCATTTTCATAGGGGAGTCAGTGCAGTGAGATGGACTTTTGGCTCGAGGGAGCTGAAGGACAAGAAGCAATTAGATGAAAAGCAGCAGAAAGAGTATACAAGTAGAGGGAATAGCGTATGCCAAAGCCCAGAGGCAAAAGAGGAGTGCCAGGGAAGGCTCCCTGGAAGAGAAGGTACCCACTTGGAGTCTGAATAGGAGGCCTGGGGAGGAGGGCATTCCAACCAGAAGGATTAAAGTAGACAAGGGCACAGGTGTGTGAAATGCCACAGGTGTGTGTGCATGTGTGTGTGTGGAGGGGAGGAACAGAAGGGGCCAGCAGTTTGGAGTCGGCAAGCCAGTGGGGAAGGCAGTCCGGCAGGAACTGGCAGAGGTGAGTGCAGAGAGGCAGGCCTCACGGAGGGCCTGGCATGCCATGCTTGAGTTCTGTTCCACAGATATACAATGGAATATCGCTCAGCCATAAAAAAGAACGAAATAATGCCATGTGCAGCAACACGGATGGACCTAGAGATTGTCATACTGAGTGAAGTAAGTCAGACAGAGAAAGACAAATAGCGTATGATGTCACTTATATGTGGAATCTAAAAAAGGGGTACAAATGAACTTACCTACAAAACAGAAATAGTCACAGATGTAGAAGACAAACGTATGGTCACCAGGGGATGGGGGAGAGGGATAAATTGAGAGATTGGGATTGACATATACATGCTGTTATATATAAAATAGATAACTAATAAGGACCTACTGTATAGCACAGGGAACTCCACTCAATACTCTGTAATGGGCTATATGGGGAAAGAATCTAAGAAAGAGTGGACATATGTGTGTGTAACTGATTCACTTTGCTGTACACCTGAAACTAACACAACGTTGTAAATCAACTATAGTCCAATAAACATTTTTTTAAAAAGATGTGGAAATTTGTTGCAAAATTTTAAGCAACAGAGAGCTACAGACAGATGTGTGTTTCCAATGGGCCCCTCTGGCTGGAGAAGAGCTGGACAAGGAGAGACTGGAGGTGAGGAGATAGGTGAGGTATAGTTGGTGTCACCCAGGCCGAGTCCAGCCCCAGCTGTTCACAGCGCCCGGAGTGCCAGCACTAGAGAATCATTCCAGTGGCGTAACCCTGTCCAGCCCACTCATGAGCACCCCCTTGAGGCAGGCCCTGTGCTGGTCCCGGACATGCAAAGGTGAGGGCCGGCCCCCAGGAGTGCATCCAGCGAGACGAGGGCAGCTTTATGGACCAGGAGGCAAGGGGTGGTCACAGGTGCCGTGACACTGGTGCTTCAGTTCAGGAAAGGGTATGATGAGGATATAGCACAGAGCAGGGGCACGGAAATAGCCAGAGATTCAGGAAACAGTGAGGGGACTAGAGAGAGGCGAGGGGACCTGGGACTCCCAATGTAAGGAGATTCATTGTGTCAGGGTCATGCAAGTGCAAAGTCAGCACCTAAGAGCCAGGGCCTCTGTACATTTTTGTGCTCTAGGTGCCTCATTTGCCTCACCCTAGTCCTGGCCCAACAGGGGAAAATTTGCGTCTAAACTAATGTACAGGCTGAGACATAAAGGTTGAGTGGGAATTCAATGAAGAGGAGGTTTTGCGGAAAGAGCATTCCCGGTCAGGGGGAACAGCATGTGCAAAGACCCTGAGGCAAGAGGCGCCTGTGCTCAGGTACCTGCCAGTCATCTGGTCTTCTAGCCAGAGGGTCAGAAAGTGAGGCTGAGAGGCAGCCAGGGCCTCATAACTTAGGCTAAAGCAGTTAGGGTTTTCCTGGGGAGACGGTTTCACAGGGGGATCAGCATGAACTTCCTGGGGTCGATGATGTTTGGGTGAGCAGAGAACCCAGGCAGATGAGAATGGGGGAAGTGAGAATTCCTGAGCAGAGTGAGGGCCTGAGGGACCGCTCAGCCACGTATTCATCAAACTGACTGAGCCAGTGCTGTATGCTGGAGGCTCTGACTAAGCAATGGGCACCTGTCTTCAGATTGGCTTTTTGCTAGATGATTTGATTGGGAACTTTTCAGAATTTAAAGGATGAGGGGATCTAAACTTTAAGAGCCTTGCTGCCCCCCCCCCACTTGTCCTTTCTCCTCTACTCAGTTCAGCAACCATGTCTGTGTTGTTGGGGGCAGAAAAGCAGTCTTTTCCCAGACGCGTGGGCCTGGTAGTCACGGGGTATGGGACTTGGAGGTAGTGGAGGGTAGGAAAGGCCAAACTGTGAATGCCAGGCGTAACACACCTGATACAGCATCTCATTTTAATCCTCACCGTATTCATTAAAGGTAGCTGTTGTTATACCCATTTTACAGCTGGAAAAACTAAAGCTCAGAGAAATTTGCTAGCTTTCACCCAGGTCATATTACGGCAGAGGCAGGATTGGAACCCAGGCTGCCCTGATTTCAGGTCCCATAAGCCTTCCTTTGCATCACACTGCTGCTGGGGCCCATGTCTACACTTAGGAACCATGTGACCTCCTGCAAGCGACTTGTTCCCACTGAGTGTCAGTTTTTTCACTGGTAACCTGAAGGGGCTGGCTCCATGAACTATTTCCACAGTTCTCAAACTTCACTGTGCCCATGAATCCCTGGGAATCTTGGTAAAATGCAGATTCTAATTCAGAAGGTCTGAAGTAGGGCCCAAGAGGCAGCCTTTCTGACAAGCTCCCAGGCGATGCTGATGCTTCTGGCCCATGGACCACCCTTGGAGTACCAAGCGCTGGACCATCACCAAGGGTCCACCAATCCACGAAAACTGATGCCTGCCGGGGAGAGGAGAGGACGCACTTCTCAAACCAAGATCACTCTTGCAATTCCTTTTCGTTCCATTCAGCTTCCGGGCAGAGATCAAGGCAAGGAGAATGTCTCCTCCTTTATAGAAGAAGAACCAGAGGCTCAGAGAAGGCACCGGCCTTGCCTGCCCCTGGCAATGCCTGGTCAGTGCTCTGCCCCATAGTCCGCAGCTCTCTTTCAGGGGGCTTTCTCCCTTTGACGGCCTTTTCTTCCAGGCCCCTCCCAACGTGGACGACCCCACATTTCCCCTAATGGGTAGGGCCCTCCCGACAAGGAAGCAGCATCCTAAGTGCCTGCCGGGTCTTCAGCCTGCTCCTCCCCTGCCGCCTGCTGGGCCTGAAAAGGGCATGGGCTCTCGGGAGGGAGGGGCTCAAGAGGAGGGGTCGGCTTCCTCCCGGGAGGCCTGTTCTCATGCCAGCCGGGCACAGCCTTGCTCACGCTTCCTGCCTTGGCTTTGGGCTTGTTGACTTGGAGGGTAGAAGGCACCGGAAGAGTGGATGTTTGCGAATGGATTTTCAGGCCTCGTATTTACCCATATCGTCAGGGAAACAGGGCTGCGGGACTGAGTCACCCCGAGCGGAAGGCTGCCCTTGACACCTCTGGTGGTCTGAGCCCACCCAGCCCTCGGGGCCACTGATCACGGGCGCCAGGCCTCTGAGAAGGCCAGCTCTGCCTCTGCCCCCACCAGAGCCTGTGCTGGTCCCCTTCCAGGAATGCCCTCTCACCTTCTTGCTGTTCTCAACCTTTGTCCTTCGGGGCCCTCCAGCCCCTTCCAGGGGGCTTTCCCCCCCACCGCCATCTTTCTTTTCTGCGAGCTCGGCCTGCGTCGCACAGTCCAGCGCTTGCCTGCCATTGTACCTTGCGTATATATGGGCTGCATGGACTTGCTTGCGGGTGCATCTTGGTTTCCATCCACTGCCTGAACCTAGGAACTCGTATTCATACTGCTTCTGTGTCTCTCAGCTGAGCACACCATCAGCGCTTAGAAAAGGCTGTTAGGATGGGCTCTCTGAAGCGCAGGGGGTAGGGGGGGTGGGGGTGGGGCTGAGAGGTCTGCACCAGCAGGCGGTGGTGCTGCACGCCCCGGGGAAGCCACCTTGGCCTGCTTCCTCTATAAGAATGTTTGGAAGCTGTGACCCACCCTTCACCCTCCCGCACTCCCCAGTACCCCTGTACACAAGGCCATGGGGTAGCAATGGCAAACCTGAAAGGGACCTGCCACCCCGCTCCGAGGGCAGCCGGCAGCCGCAGTGGCAGGATCCGAGGCGGTGTGCGTGGTGTGCCGGGGGCGGGGAGGTCACAGAAGGACAGGCTGGCCTCGGGCTGCAGGGAGCAGCAGTCCTGCCAAGCGGGAACACCCTGGCAGATCAAGCAGGGTCCAGGCACAAGCACTCGGCACCGGGAGCCAGAGCCCCTGGGAGCCTTTGCTCTTCTCCAGAGGTGGGCACACCTCTTCCTGCTTCCTGCAGCCAACGTGCCGTGCCTTGGCCAGGGCAGGGTCGCAGAGGAGAGCGCGGGCACTCTCGGCGCCGGGCGGCTGGGTGGCCTCAGATGCTACTTCCCCATTGTCCTCGGGGCCTGGGTGCCTTTTCCTCTGGGATATGGTGCGGTGAGCCTTCCTCTTCAGTCTGCGCCTAGGGTAATACTTGCCTCATAACTTGACCTGAGAATTCGACAAAACAATGCCAGCAGTTCAGCATGTGCTTGGCATGTAGTAAATGCTCGAAGAAACATCAAGGCCACCTCCTGCACCCCCAGAAAAGACTTGACTCCATAGAACAAACTGTGGGGCTCTGAGACTTCCTGTGCCCTCTGAGATCTAATCTAAACCAAACCAGGCCATGAGGCTCCAGCCTCGTCTGCACTGTGGACAATGGTGGTAGCTATGTCTCTGGGCTGTGTTCAGTGAGGATTCAGTGAAAGCACTCACATAAGATAGAACTTAGGAAGCTATTAGCTCTCAGTGAACGTTAGTTGCTGCTACTGCTGTTACAGTGCAGGTATTTTCCCCATTCACTCCGAGATCGATGCTTGAATCTCATGAAGTGAAATATTAACCAGCATTATTCCCAATATAAAATACTAAAATTCTTCTTTCAAACCCCTGTACTTTCTCATTCCTTTTTCAATTTAATCCCCTGATGCTTTTTCAATACTTCTTAGTTTAAAGAGGAAAAATCCCTCTGTGAAGTGCTGATATGTCTTTGAAGTCTGTTTCAGTACTGTTCTCATGGAATGTGTGAGGAGACCAGAGGATGGGACAGCGATGTTTGGAGGGAAAGTAAGAAGGAACTGGAGGTGGGACCAATAAAAAGTGGAATCAAGAGAGGTTTCTGTTCTATTTTATGATGTAGAGAGGCTGACATTTCTGGACTGGGTTTCAAAAAAGGCTAGGTCAGTTTGCTGGAAATATGAAGGCAATGTTTCAGTTACTTTCTGGGCTGGATGACTTCTCAGGAATCAAAGGCGTCTGGGGTCACAACCTGACACTTGACCCTGGCCCCAAGTTGAGCCCGAGTCCTGCCTCTGGTCTCAGGCAGAGGCTTGCCCTTTTCACCACTGAAGGTTCTTACTCACTAAAGGACCATGAATAACAACGGGTGGGGGTCGCTCCCCGCACCCTTCCCACCGCCAGGCAGGCGAGCAGCAGTCCGCTGCCACGACTCAGAAGAAACTTCTTTCATTGAAAGCAGAACAGCGGGAGGAGGTTTTGAATTTACGTGTTCTGTACTTGGTTGCTTCCCCTCCTCTTGCTGGAAAAGTGCAGGTAAAATGACTGCTTCGAAGGCACCATTTGTCCGGGGTTGCACTAGCACCCACCCCAGCTGGGAGTCAAGGAGGAGAAGGTGGGAACCGGCCAGAGGATGGAAGGGCTGGGGGCATCTGTCCCGGTTGATGGGATCATCTTGTATCATTAGCACGGCTCCTCCTGTTCTCTGAGAAAGCTGCAGACCACGTTCCGGGGCAGGAGTCCATGTTCTGAACATGGGGTGTCAGCTGGGGTGAAGAAGCTCCTAGCTCACAAAGCACCGCTCTGTCGTCTCCTGCTTTGATACTGGATCCTGGTCACTGGGGAGCAAGTAAGCAGGGCCAGTGTCGTTGGGACCCCTTTCACCTGTGAGAACTAGACGGAGCTCTGGTGCAGGCGAGGCCACCCATGCATTCGGTAGCACAGTGATGACTTCACCACAGGTCCTCGGGCCACAGTCTGTGCAGCTGCCCCTCTGCGTGGGTGTCTGAGGACTGAGTAAAATTCAGGAACATTCTAGACCATAAATCCCAGGCACCGCTTGCATTAGTCAGGGTTCTCCAGAGAAACGGAACCCTATTGGTTCCGTTTCTCTGGAGAAACACATATACAGATGTATGTCTGTAGGCAGAAAGAGAGAGAGATTTTTTTTGACGGAATTGGAGGTGCACATCCAGAATCTGCATGTGGGTCTGCAGCCTGCAGGGAAGAGCTGCAGTTTGAGTCCAGAGGCAGTCTGCTGGCAGAAATCCTTCTTCCAGGGAGGTTAGGGTTTTTCTGTTAAGGCCTTCAGCTGATTGGATGAGCAGCCCCCCCCACCCCCAGCCTTATCGAGGGTAATCTGCTTTATTCAAAGTCCGCGATTTAAATGTTAATCTCATCTAAAAAGTACCTTCACAGAAATATATAAAAATAATGTTTGACCAAATATCTGAGTATCCAGCCAAAATTTAACACATAAAATTAACCGTCACACCACTTCACATCTGAAGAATCAGTGACAATGAAAAACCCCTTTCTCAGCCATCCTGTCACACCATCCTCTGACAGCCTTGTGGAATAGTCAGATGGCTGGGATTCATTGATTCCTCCTGTAAACACGCTGCATTGAAGTCCGACTTTGCACCAGGCACTAGGTTAGGTACAACAAGTCACCTCTAATCCTTTCCCTCCTGAGAATCCAGTGGTGAAGACACACATTGAATATATAGTTACCCAAATCCATCATGGTTTAATTTCCAGGTGGTGAGTCCCATAGAGGAGAAGTAGGACAGGGTGTGTGGGACAGCTGGGATAGGACCTGGCCCAGGGTCAGGATTGGAGGGGGCTCCTCTGAGGAGGGGACTTCAAGGTTCAAGCTGAGACCTGAAGGATGGGTGGGGACCATGGTGGAGGAGAAGGTTTCAGGCCAAGGAGCCATGTGTGTGAAGCCCATGAGGTGGGAAAGTGTTTGGAACATTGGAGACCCAGAGGGAAGCTGGTGGTGTGCACAGGTTGTGCACTGTGCAAGGGAGGGAGGTCCTGTTTGAGGCTGCAGAGGAAGGCAGAGGCTGGACCTTGAGCTTTCTAGCCCCTTTCAGGATCTCCACCTTTAGCCAAAGGGCACTAGGGAGCCCCTGAAAGGCTTGAAGCAAGGGAGTCACATGAGCAGATTGGTCCTTTTGAGAAAATGACCGTCAGTGGACTGCAGAGAAGAGACTGAAGGGAGGTCAGAGTGGATGTGGGGAGACCTCAGGAGGTGATTCTAGACTTCCAGGGCAGAGACCATAGTGACTTAAGCCAAAGAAGTACCATGTGGATGGACAGAAGAGGATAGATTTGAGGAACATCTAGGAGGTAGAATCCACGAAACGTCATGTTTGTGTGGATCTGGGAGGTGAAGAGCAGGGAGCAATCAAAGATGCATGCAGTTATCCCCACTTTATAAATAGGGGACTGAGGGTCAGGGCCCAGCGATTCGCCCGAGCTTCCCGACCAGCACTGTGCGAAGCCGTACAGCCCAGGCCTGTTGCGCTCCACCCCTGGCACATTTCTGGCTGGGTTTCTTCCATGCAGCTGGGTTCTTTCTGGTGCTAATAAAGCCAAGGCTTAGGTTCCGTTTTGTGATCCATCTTGTTCATTCCAAGTCCTTGATCACAGGCTTCAGCCCTAACCCTGGGATTAAGCCCTGGCCCCGGCCATGGACTGAGCAATTCCCACCTGGCCCCAGACCAGACCCTGACCCTGGCCACCCACTCAATCCCCGTCTTGGCCTCTGGTGGAGTCCCGCCCAAGGCCTCTTGATTCTGTCATCCTCCAGACGGATAGCAAGCAGCTGCTCTGTACCTGGAACTAGGCTGGGCACACACACCAGCCCCAGCCCTGTAGCCAGGGAGCCAGAAGAGAGAGTGTAGATGCTAATCACCTTGCTGGCTAAACAGAGAGCTGGAGACTGCAGCAGCACAGATAGCAGATAGGGCGTGGCTTTGCCCTGGGTCTGAACCCAGCTCTATTAGCTGTGTGGCTCTGGGCAGCTTACCTTACCTCTCTGAACACGTTTCCTCACTGTCAGCTGGGGATCCCAGGCCCTACTTTTCTAATTGAGGTGTGTATTAGAGATATTGTTTGTATAGAATCTAGCATATATTAGGTACTCAGTAAATGACAAGTCCTTTATCTTCTTTTACAGTCATTTCTTGAGCAGCTACTATGTCTATAGATATGATATCCTTTACTAGATGCTGGGGATACAGAGGTGACAGCCAGCATCTCCTGGCACTGCATCAGCATTTCCAGCACACTCCCTTGTACATAGTGGGGCTTTGCAAATGAAGGTCAGGGAACCAAAGAGCGGTTCACAGACAGTTGGCTTCACTGAGCCCCGTACTGTCAGGTTGTCAGAAGCATCTTTGCAACATCCAACATACATCATCCAATCACTTTTAACATCAAGTGGACACATCCAATATATAACATCCAGTCAGTTTTAAAATGGAGTGAGGGACATCCATAGTGGTCCAGCGGTTAAGACTCCGCGCTCCCAATGCAGGGGTCCCAGGTTCGATCCCTGATCAGGGAACTAGACCCCACGTGCCGCAACTAAAGGATCCCGCATGCCACAATGAAGATCCCACATACCACAACTAAAGACCCGGTGCAGCCAAATGGAGCAGACACAGCACCATATGGGTGGGTGGGGAGAAAGCCCCCATCACAGAGACTCAGTCTGGGACACCAAGAGGGAGACAGTGACTCTGTTTTCTCTCTTGTGATGAATGCTGTGTGTGTCATTCCGGCACGTGCTGAGAGGAGTCCAGGAAGGGCTTAGCAAGCTTCTGCTCATCCCGCCAGGCCTACCGTGGGTTTGTCTTCCTGGACCGCCAGCCCTGGAGGCAGAGGGAACTTGTGTTTTTGCATCTTTAGAGGTCGTCATCTGCAGCCCGGAAATGCCTCCACTTCTAGAAGTTCATAGGTCAGCCTGGCACAGGCATCAGTCCCGCCTTACCTGTCATACCTGGGGAGTCCGGACGGGGAGAGACACCACAAGGGAGAGATTTCACAAGCTCCAAGCACAGATGAAATGCTGAAGTCCAGTTTGACAAGCACTCAGCAAGTATGTGGCCAGCCAAGTGCGGTGCAGTGTGCTGGGGATGCAAACCTCAGTGGCCTTGCTGGGCTCCTGTAATAAAAGGAGGAGTCCCCGTGGTCAGCGTGGGTTGTGCAGTGGAAGGAGCACCATGCTTGGAGTCCGAGAGGGTAGCCTGCGGTTCTGGATACAGCACTGACTCTGTGACCTTGGCAAAGCCCCTGCCCCTTGCTGGGCCATCCGTATAAGAGAGGTAGACCTAGTGGTGTCTACGAGGCCCCCCCAGGCCTCCCCCAGTGTCATTTGTTCATTTTTTCCTTCTGTTTCACACAGCCGTGTGCTCAGCACTGCAGAAGACAGGGTCTTGTTCTCCAGGGAGTGACAGCCCAGGACAGGGACAGGTGCTGCCGGGACCTCTACGCAGGGCTGAATTCTTTTTCTCTCCAAGTTTCGACTGCAGGATTCTCGGCTACTTCCAGATACCACACTCACAAGACCAAGGTTACCCTCTTCAGAGCCATCCTGAGGATGCTCTTCTGCTTCCAGAGTGCCTTCCAAAGAGGCAGCAGCCTCCAGAGCAGGGCGGGTGGCAGCCTTCTAGGGAAATCACCCAGCTTCCCCAGGGACCACCTTGGACGGGCAGCTCTCTTTGTGGAGAAAAATGCTCGGATGCAGAGTTACAAGGTCTGGGTCATGCATCATTTCTGAGGACAGGAGAGGCTAGTGTCTTAAACCTCTGGCACCTTTGACCTTAGATTTTTCTGGGGATTAGGTCTGGGGGCAGGAAATCTAGAGACCTAGGGTCGGTTTGCTGTGTGGCGCTGGGGACATTGCTTCCCCTCTGAATCTCACTGCCTTCACTGTACAAGAAAGGCAGTAACACTGCCTTACCTGCCTCCAAGAAAGGCTGAGCTCTTACTATGCCAGGTACTGGGTATGCATGACCTCACCTAGTCCTCAGGAAAACCCTATAAATACAGGAAACCATGATTATTCCCATTTTACTGTAAAAATACCAGAGTCTCACACATAACTAGAAAGTAGCAGACCAGGGTCTCAAAGGTATTTGAGCTTTCTGTGAAAGGGCTGTTCAGGAGGCTGAGGCCTGTCTGTTCTTAGCTCCCTTTCCATCTCCCATTACCTAAAGAAGCATTCTTCCTCCAGACATTGCTTGTGCTCTTCACCACACCCAGGAGCCTTCTTAGCACCTCTCCACCCATTTAAATTCTCCCAGCCTTCTTGGCCCAGCACTGGCACCACCTCCTCCAGGAAGCCCTCCTTGATATCCCACTTCTGTGCTCCCCCAGTTCTTGAGAGTCAGTTACACGTGGTGACACGTGCTGTGCACTAGGTGTACCATGTTGGAAGGACTGATTACAAGAGCTGATTGAAGAAGTGACCCAGCTTGGGCACAGGGGCCAACACGGAGATGTGAATGGCATCCTCCCTAGAATTTTTGCCCTGTGCAAAGGCTCTTAGGAACTGTCCAGTCCAGTCCTCTCATCTTACAGGTGGGGACTCTGAAGCCCAGAGAGAGGCACTGATTTCCCCGAGGTCACCTGGCAGGTAACAGCAGAGCCTGGCTAGCAGCTGAGCTGCTTCCCCCACTTCCCTGGAAGGGTCTTTAGGAAGCTCCTCTCTGCCTCCTGCTACTTCTCCGAGACAGGACTACAGCCTCAGGCGGCCTCAGGAAAGACTTTGCCATGTGGCTCGCCATAGATTGTCTATGGCAGAGAGATGTTCTGGTCTCCTTGGAGAAATTGCCATGGGGACGGCAGAGCGCATGCCGTTCACTCGCTACCCAGCCAGCCACGTACTCCTTCAGTCACCCTTCCATCTCGCATTTATCATATTCACTTCATTTTTCACTAGTTCATTTATTCACCCACTTATTCACGGACCCACTTATTCACTCACTGACCCATTCATTCATTTAACAAGCAAACATGGAGCAGTAAGTCTGTGCTTACAGGGAGACTGATAATCAAACTGATATAAAAACTGTAACCAAACACAAAATGATTGTTTTAGACAGCGGGCAGCCTGGAGTTTGTGACTGGCTCAGGGAGAGGGGGCTCCGAGGAGACACCCCCCCACTGCAGCGGAGGACATCCAGGTGGCCCCCGATTGGTGAGCAGGAGATCTGCAGGTGAGAGAGGAGGAAGGACTGTCCCTTAGCTCCTGACGAGGAGCCACGTAGATCTTGAGCTGCCCAAACCCCTCTGTCCTGGGCAGCCTGGGCACAAGGAACTCGAGCTCCTGGATCTGCTCACCTTTGGCCCCGACTCTGTGGCCGAGGTCACCAGTTTTCGCCAGGCTGTGGAGATGCAGGAGGTGGTGAGTCTGATTGGGTGTGAAGAGCTTGATCTTCTCTCTCTTCAGCCCCTCTCGGTTATGGCCCATCTTCCAGATGATTATCTGGGGTGCACACTTCCACGTGGCCTCCTCTACCACTGGAAAGGAAGAAGGAGAGAGGAAGGGGGTGTTAGTAAAGTCAACAGCGGTGTCTTCATCTGGGAGGATAGCAGTCAAGGCCACTAAGCTTGGAATCAGACAAACCCGGACTCAAATTCTGCTCAACTACTACCTTGGATGGGTTCCTCTGAGCCCATTTCCTTCTCTGTAAATGTAAGAGCGTCTAACTTGCAGGACTGATGGCAGTATTTATATGCCCACTCTGAATCACCATGGGTTCTCACAATATCGTGGCTAATGTCTTATGATGCATCCACTTGCTACATAATTGTGTGTTAGTTTGCCTGAAAGGTGCTGCAGATCCAGATAAAGAAAGTATTCACAGCCCAGCCATTGGGAGAGACCCCCAAACCTGTGCTTTCCATGCAGGCTGGTAGAGCCGGGGTCTGAAGTCCACAGAAGGCTCTAGAGAGAAGGTGACATGCTGACTGGGACTTGAAAGCTGAGTTAAGTAGGAGGTTTTTATGAGTCCAAGCAGCACCTCTGACTACTAGATTACTTTATTCTGACTCAGTTCTTCTAACTGCAGAATGGGAATAATAATAACTATCATGAGAACAAAGCAGGACAATGCATGTTAACAGCCTTCGTAGTGAGAAAGAGCTACTTTCCACACACACACACGCACGCACACACACGCACACACACACACACACACATACACACATACATACACACACACACATACACACACACACATACACACACATACACACACACATACACACACACATACATACACACACACATACACACACACAAACACACACACACACACATACACACACACACACACACAAAACCAAACCAAATCTACTCATCCTGACCCTAAAGTTCTTCCCCACAGCACACACGTACATGCCAACACACGTGTCACAGATCGTAACAGGAATTCAGGAGAATTTGCCTGGGAAAGGCCAGGAGGGAGGCAGTAACACTGGTTTCTCACCCATGAGGGAATGGATTCTCATTGTGGCAGGAAAGATAGACTCAGAGGAGCATCTTGGACATGCACACCTAGCATCTCGGGCTCACCGTCTGAGCTCTACGGAGTCCAGCACCAGTGCCGCTGCCTCCCAGAAGCCCTCCCTGACCTCCCCCAGCCCTAATTGGAGATCCTAGATGAAAGCTTAGGCTCCAACCTCCTGCCTTACCCAGGCTGCCCTGCCCTGGCTGGGCACTGTTTCAGGGCCCTTGCTCCTTTCCAGTGAATGGGCTGCACCTGGGGAGCCCTTGGCCCTGGATCGTCTCCTGTGTGGCCGGTGTGCTCATCGTGGGATCAGGCCCAGGGCCCGTGGAACTCTCTCTTCTCACCTTCTTGTCCTACAGTCTTCCAGGGGAGTTTTGGGGTTGGTCCCCTGTGGGCTAGACTTAGTCTGTGACACCTGAGCTGTGGCTTCTCGATGCGACCCCGACTCTGCTCTGCAGAAGCTGTGGGGTAATCTTGGTCAAATTACTTAGCCTCTTAGAGCTGGTGTTGTCATCTGTAAAACAGTTTTAGTGCAAACATGAAACCCTGTAAAGTGCTTCAGCCAGTGCCTGAGACACACGAGGAGCTTTCAAGATGGGACTGATTGTCACTGCTGGGATGGGGCAGAGGAGAGGATTGAAAAGAGAGAATGGATAGGAGAAAAGAGAAGAAAATAGGGAAGTGGGTTTGACTAGGGGAAGAGATGGGGACAGATGGAAGGGCATTAAAGGTGGGGATAAAAAGCCCCCCAACCTGCCCCCTTTCTCCTTCTGGCCCTGAGTCCTGGCTCTTCTCCAGTCATGAGGAATTTCTTGCCGTTTGTGCAAAGTTTTCTTTCACTTCCATTCCCTCAGCCGGTGCTCCTCACCCCATATGAGATGTCATTTTCCCCTGAACTTTGACCTTCCAGGCTCTCTACAGTGCCCCCTCCTCCTGAAAGCCCTCCTTGACTGACGCTGCCCCTGAGCCCCTCCGCCCTGCATGCCTCTCCCAGCGCCCTGAGCTGCTTCCCTTTTCACAGCACTCATCACACGGCCGGTCTGTTTGCTTAGCTCTCCCCCCACCGGACAGACCATGCGCCCCTTGAGGCCAGGGACCTGTGACTCAGGGCTCCAAACAGTAGTGGGCTCCTTGTGAAGGCTCAGTGGATGTTCCAGTGTTGAATGGCCGGTTGAGTGGACGGCTGTGAGGGGAGACAGGGGAGGCTGCTTTAAGGGCCTGGCCTCCGCGGTCTCGTCTCCCTTCCGCTCCCCCCAGGTCCGCAGCCCCTCTGCTAGGGAAGGCGGGAGCGAGGCCAGGGTTTGCACCGGGGATGCTTTCCCCATGCTCATTTTCCTCAGGGCCGGCTGTGGCCTCCCCAGCAACCCCGGGGCCTTGCAGACCTGCAGAAACGGCTCTCCCCTCCCACCCTGCCCCCCACCAAAACAAACACGGTCATTGCCGAAGAGCCACAGGGGCTTGCAATGAAAAACAGGTGTCTCCCAGAGACCTGTCAGCCGTGGCTGTGCAGCAGCTCGGGGTCACCGCGGTGAGGGCAGGGGAGGGGTGGGGGCACTGCAGGCCCCCCCCCCCAGAGTGTTCAGCTCCCAGGGCCCATCACGGGGCACAGCAGCCACCTCATGCCCTGGTACCAGGAGACGGTGACTGCCAAGTCTGCCCCCTCCCAAGCCAGCGGAGCCAGGGAACTCTGGTCCCGGCTAGGAGAGCCCTGAGAGACAAAGTCCTGGCCCTGGTTCCCTCCGCGCTGTCTCAATTTCAGCTCCACTCCGGAAGTGAGGGTGCAGGTGTCCTAATCACCTGGCCTGAATCCCCGCTTAGCTTCTTCAAGCTGTGTAAGCCCAGGGACCTTATTTTTCCTCTTGGAGCCTTACTTGACTCACCTGTAAAATGGGTCTGTAACGATTCTCTCAGTGGGTCATGGAATGGGACAGGGAGAGGCGGCTTGTATGTGCATGTGTGCAAGTGACCCAGGGCAGGGCCTGGACTGGAGTATGATACACGTTGATTAAAAGTAAGCCCTGTGCCTCTGGCTCCAAGTCCATCCCTACGGGACTGTCTGAACTTGGGAGGGGCATTTTCAACTTTCTGGGGCCTTTAAGAAGAGTCTGTAGCCTTCACCCACTTCCCTGACCTCGGGAGGCCCGGCTCTAGGGAGTCGCTCCTAGTCTCCGGCACAGGTCACCTGGCTTCTGGCACCTCCCAACTTTTGTGTGTGATGTTCCTCTGCCTGGGACACTTTCCCATGTCTCACTCCGTTCGGTCCCAAGACGTGCTTACTGAGCAGCTGCTCTGCACCGGGTGGTGTTCTGATGACTCGAGTACACGGCTGCACAGGCCCTGTCTGCCCCAGGCACCCCTGTTCTGGCCACATCTGCCTCGTGGTTTATCTCACTGTATTGGGGGCATTGTTTGCAAGTCTGTTCTCCCCATGACTGCGCTCGTGGGGGTGGGGGCAAGGACCATGTCGAATCAGGTCTATGCCCTCAGCACGGGGCACAGCGGGCCACATCTGCCTGGCTCACCACGGACCCCCCAGCATCCAGCCGAGGGCTTGGTAGGCTCAGGCCCAGCCAGTGCCTGTAGGTTCCCGGCAGGCTCGGCTCCCCGACGGCCCTTGCTGGAGGGGTAACTTCATCTCCATCCTCCCTCCAAGGCCACTTTCAGGTTCCACTGAGTCGGCCTCCTCATCAGCACCAACACAGGAGCTCTTTCTCTCCATGGAGGCGTTCAGGCCAGACACCCTGGCAGGTTTGGCAGTGGAAGGAGAGAGGCCGGGTAGGTGCCGGAGGGGTTGTCGATATTTGTATTGGAAGCCGGCACCGTGCATACCAGCGCTCACCCCTGATTTCAATTATCCAATTGCACACTGCTGCTAAAATTGCCCCTGGGCAAACAAGCTGGCTCCGGGCCCCTTCCTTCATTAATTCCAACCGTCCATCACACTGCGCCCAGCGCCCTCGCCATCCCCGAGGAAGCCAGCTCCTCCCCCGCCGCCAGCTCAGCGGAGTCTGTCCAGGTCACCAGGACAAGAGCCCGAGAGAAGCAGCTGAGGGCAGGAAATGCCCTAAGAAAAACCTTTGTGATTGTGAGAGGTCTTGGATCAGATCCCTCCCCTTCCCGATTCTCTGGTGTCGGCCTCACGCCTGCATTCTTGAGGCTAGTTCTGGTCTTTGGGGGCCTGGGCCAGGAGTCATTTTGCCAAGGTGACTGTGAAGGAAGGCGTTTGTGATTGCTGGCCAGCCTTCAGGCACACGGGCAGGGATCGGGGCTCACAACCTCACCTGCCAGGTGCTGGAAGTTTTCCCAAAGGTGGGTGACTTCCCCCCATTTCCGGTTATCCAAGCCCTGCTGTAGGGTGTGTTGGAAACACTGGAAATATCCAAAGAATCTAGAAGCCTGGAGACAGTCAGGAGTTCTATCACTTTCCAGAAGCAGGAGGCCACGTGGGGCTGTGGAGGTGACACAGGATATAGAGACAGGCAGGCTGGGTTCCAGCCTGGCCCTGCCATTCACACACTCGCCAAACTTGGGCAAATTGATGGACCGTGCCTCAGTTTCCTTGTCTCTAAAACGGCAGCAAAGATGATGGGATGATTAAGAGAGAACATTGGCCTGTGCAGGCACGCAGTAGGTTCTTTCCCCTCCTCTCCCTGTGTTCCTTTACTTGTGTACTGCTCTTCTCCAGATGTTTTCAACCAGAAAGGACATATGTGCTCTGCTCCTGAAGCCAGGTGATGGGGCAGCGTGATGGAGGAGAGGAAGGGGAGAGGGAAGTGGGAACTCTGTGCTGCACCACTTGCTTTGATAAGGGTTCACATCCGTGGGGTGCTGGCCACCCTGTGTGTTCCTACCTGGGTCTGTGCTGGGGCCTCAAGGGACAAAAAGCAGCCCCTTTGAATTTCATCTGTTAAAGTCAGGTGGGGAAGGGGCACACCTGGTCAGAGGATGACGGGCATAGTAACGCCGGGTAAGCCACCAGCTGGATCTGCTAGAACCAAAGGGATCTTATTGGGCGTCTCTCCTACCATTAACAGTGTCACTTGGGTCACTCCCAAGCGTTCCTCTTCCCATGGGATAACCACTGGAAACGTTTTTGACTTATCCCAGCCAAATCCTGTTTCCAGCCCACAGGGCAGTTTGGAGCAAAGGCTGTGCCCTCCCCAGCGCTTGTGGGTACTGAGGAGAGAGGGGGTCCGTGTCTAGAGGAGGCAGTGGGAGTGAAACGGGGGAGCCACAGGGACCCGGAAGAGCCTAGAGTCAGCACAGAGGAAAGATGCTTGGGGAAGACTAAGTTGCTTTCCCCAGATACCTGCAGGGCTGTCCTGCAGCAGAGGGGAAAGACCGGGTCACCGAAGCCGGAGCTGGGCCTGGTGGGGAGGCAGAATGGAAGCAAGGAAGAACTTCTTACGGCCAAGCTGCCCAGCCCCTCAGGGCGTTGGTCAGCAGCCTCCCACAGAGGGTGCCCTGGTGGGCATGGGTCGCCTGGCCTGTTAGGAAGGTTGGGGGTTCTGGGATTAGCAGTGCTGCCTGGTCAGCCTGTGCTTTTGGCTTTGTGGCCTCCAACGGGTCATTTCCCAGCTGTGAGCCTCCATCCTCTCCCTGCCCCATGGTGGGGGGTAATGGTCAGCAAGCCTGAAGTGTGCTCTGGCCAGCCCCAGGATGTGGCAGGCCTGGGAAGAGGGAGTTCAGGGCCCAGCACCCACAGGGGCTGCCTGGGATCCCCTACCGCCACCTGAAGTGACCAGGACAAAGCCCAGTGTCCCTTCTCCCCAGCCTTGAGCTGCCCCGTCAGCCCTCCCAGCGTATGGTAAATACCTTCCCAATGAGTTGGAACTCGACTGCTCCAGGAAATGTTGTTACAAATTGTTTTTCCACCAGAACACATACTAGATTTTCCATGCCACCTCCAGCACGTTTTCGGGAAATCCCAGGTGGTGGTGATGGGGGCTGAGACCCTCCAGAGAGGCCAAGGCCCGGGCAAACCAAAAGACGGCTGGGTTTTATTTAATCATAAGTGCGTATACGTCTCAACCTTTGAATACTGGAAAGGGGAATGAAAAAAAAAAAGAAAAGAAAAGCCCGGCAAACCAAAAAAAACACACACATCGCTTTACTTTGCAGTGTAATTACTCTGAATTCAGTTAAACCAACTTACTCTAGCTAACTAGATTAGTTTACATCTTGTGGTAGAAAAAGAAATACAAATTACTTAGATTGCAATAAACCATGTTTTTCTAACTAAGTAGATTAGTTTATATCTTGTGGCAAGAAACAAGAAGGAGAGAGGCTCAGAAATGCTGGCTGCTCCCTCCTGCCCACTCGCTCATCCAGGGAGGTGTGTTTTCTGTGTGAACTGTACCCTCAGCCCCCTCCTCCAAGAGATGTAAAGAATCGAGACTGGGGAAGAAGAGAATTCAAACCACCTCCAGCCCAACTGCCTTGACGAGGAGGCCAGAGCGCTCTGGGCTTGCACAAGCCACACAAGTTCCATTCATTTCCATGGACAACTTGCTTGCTAACTGCCTACTCTGTGCAGGACAGGGACTTGGGCACTGAGTGGGGCAGGCCAGCTCCACAGGCCTGAGACCCTCCCACCGCCCCCTGCTTGTTTAAATGCTCTGCTGTCACTGCTTTGAAATTCTTCATAGTTTATGAATGAGGGGCCCTACATGTTCATTTTGCACTGGACGCTGCACATTGGGCAGCCAGTCCTGGAGGAGAGACAAGGGATAGAGTAGGTGTGGGTCTGCCCTCTGGGAGCGTGTGGCCTTCTAGGGGACATACGGCACTCACAGGAAATCCTGATCTCTTCCTGGGGCAGGGTCCATGTTGGACCCAAGACCAGGGCTTTGCCCACGTGTGGCTGGTGTTTGCCCATAGAGACGTGACGGTGCGTTGTCCCGTGTGACTCCAGAGGATTCTTTGTCCTTTTTTCCACCTAGGAATAAACAACGCTTGTCTGCCAGTGTCTGTATCTTTCTATCCTAAAATGGCCCGGAGATGTAAATGGTAACGGGTACATTAATTTCTGAGGAGACTTATGTCGGTGGGCGTCCCTCCCAGGCCTGTCCAGAGGGGGTCACCTGGGGTCACTCCAATGGAGAAGATTCATCTTAACCATCAGAATGCTGCCCACGGATTACACCTCACTAAGGTGTCCCTTGATGTACATTATCTCATTAAGTTGTCACGATGAGCTTATAAGGCTCCATGTTAGAAGCCATATGGAGACAACTTTAGGGTAGTGGCATTTTGTTAGACAGCTGCATCTTCTCTTGTGCAGAGCCCTAGCTGGTGGGCGCTCCACTCCAGGAAGCTGCAGAGGGCCCGGCCGCCTCTGATGCTCCGCCAGCACGAGGCACCGCCTTGAATCACGGAGGCTCAACACTCCTGCCGCCAGAGTTCCAGATCCTCTGGGCAAGGAGAAGGGCAGCGCGTGGAATTAGACCCGTCAGTGCTGTCACGTCCCATCAGCCTCAGCTAGGAACCTCAGCCACACCTCACTGCAAGGGATCCTGGGAAATGGGCGGTCATGTGCCCAGCTAAAAATTAGGAGCTGTATTACTATTGAAAAAAATGAAAGAGTAGGTATTAGGGGGGAAGGAGCAGTCTATGCCATAGGAGGTGGGTATTTTTATCTCCGTTTGATGGATGAGGTCACAGGCTCAGAGAGAGGAATGACTCTGCCCAGGTTGTGCAGCCCGCAGGCCTGGGCGTTTTCGGTGTGCCACACGACTTTCCTGCTCCCGGAGTTTGGGCTTCAGGAAGGAGGCTCCTGGGCTCAGGCGGGGAAGGTACGTCCACCCGTGTGCACTCCATGCAAGGCGGTGACTGAGGGTTCCTAACTCATCCTTGTACTCTCTGAGTGACAGGATACTCTGTGCTTCCCATGGCCATTCTAGAACAACGTTGTTCTTAATAGCTACTATGGGTTCTGCAAATACTGACCAGACAGTCCTGGACAGAGCTGGGGGCACTGAGAGTAGGAGTCCAGTCCCAGTCTGGGGAGACAGGAGAGGCCTTCTGAGGAGGTCACGCTTTTGGGGAATCAGTCTTAAGAGGATGAATTGGAAGTATGTCCTAACCCTTTAACTTGTCAACCTCAGTTTCCTCATCTGTAAAATGGGGCTGGTAAGAGTACCCACCTCACATATGAAAGTGAGGATTAGAACAAATATCCATCCCCATTTAATAGATGTCAGTTATTACTCAGCATACCCAGCAGAAGGAATGGCTGGAGCAAAGGCAGAGTGGTGACAAATGCACAGGCCCCATCCCCTCAGGAGGCCAGACTGGAAGATGGGGCGTGGGAGGCAGCAGGAGAGGAAGCAGAGGGGTTAGGAAGACCTTCCTCACATCCAGCCCCTCTCTGCTGGCCTCGGCTGTGCCCCTGGCCTTGCACAGTAAGTTCCCTACATATGAACGAGTTCTGTTCCGAGAGCACGTTCGTAAGTCCAATTTGTTCGTAAGTCCAACAAAGTTAGCCTAGGTACCCAACACAATCGGCTATGTAGTACTGTACTATAATAGGTTTATAAGACTTTTCACACAAATAATACATAAAAGATAAAGAAAACATTTTTAATCTTACAGTACAGTACCTTGAAAAGACAGTAGTACAGTATACTACTTGCATACCGGGGCTGGCATCGCGTGAACAGGCAAGGAGAGTTACTGACTGGAGGAGGGAGAGGAGGTGGGAGATGGCAGAGCTGAAGGATCGTCAGCGATAGGACACGGAGGGCGAGCTGCAATGTCACTCACGCCTGACGCTGATGGCACAGGTTCTGGTTCCTTGCTGGAACCAGATGCACATTCACATCTTTGAAAGTTCGAAACTTGAAGGTTTGTAGGTAGGGGACTTACTGTAAAGTGAGTCTGCTCCTCACATCCAGAAGCTGCAGTTCAGGATGAAGCCAGCCGAGGGATGACCTCCTTTTAGAGTAGGCACAGCAAAGGGCAGCAAGGGGCAGTGTTCCAGGATGCAGGGACTGCTCTGCCCAAGCCTGTCTCAGAAGGGGCAGTTGACAGCAGTTGGAGGGAAGGCCAGAGAGGCTCAGAGGAGAGAAGGCTGCAGACAGGATGAACCAGGGTGGAAGAGGTGGGAAGAAACTAGAAATGGAACACAGGGAGGGCCTAGAGCCCAAGAACAGGAGCCAGGACACTCTGAGCACCCCTTAGACCATCCTGAAGATGGAAGCAACCGACTGTGGGAGTAGGGGGTATGAGCCCCACTTACAGATGAGGAAGCTGAGGCCCAGAGAACTTTGTATCTTGCATAAGTCCACCCAATCAGTGATCTGATTCCAAAGGTTTTTTTTTTTCTTTTTCTGCTCTAAAAAAAAAAATCATCCTAGTATGTATATATTATTACAGAGTATGTAGTGTTCATAAAAGGCATAAACAAAAAATTATAAAATTCTACCATCTGGTGGGTTAACTGCTGTTATTAACATTTGCTGAGTATCCTTCCAGACTTCTCCCCATGCCCATCTACGTCTCTGTGTATGTGCATGTAGATGAATACTTATTTATAAAAATGGGATCATTACTAGACATACTGTTCAGAAACCTCTTTTATCCGGTTCATCATATATCATGAACATCTTTCTACTCCAGTCAGAATATATCCATGAGACCGTTTTAGTGGCCACAGAACACATGTAGGTCATTCCCAAGCTTCCACAGTCACCGAGGAGAGAACACTTATCCAGGTGACTTTTCAATGAGAAAGGAAAATAAATCCAGAAAATTTGGAGTGAGAGAAGAGGCAAAAGCTCTCACCAGTCCCTTTCCTTTTCCCGCACACACCCAGCTACCTTTCACCCCGACCTGACCTGCCGGGTGTGTTCTAAGGCATGTGTCTCCAGTGAATCCTGCAATCACTTAACTTTATTGCTGGAAGGACTCCTTAAGCTCATTGCTTTCAATCAGTTATTACACAGAAGGCAAACATGTTCAAACAAAACGTGCGTTTTTTCCTACTAACTTGCTTTCTGTGATAAGGACTCCTTCCTCTGCTTTTCTTATGGTCTCTGGGGGCCTGGGATCCGCCTCCTTCAGGTGGATAAGGAGTGAGAACAAACACGAATGCACCGGGGCACCAGCTGCTCCCGCCCTGACACGGTGTAACGGCCCAAAAGTCAGATGAACCAGGTTCAAATCCCTTCCCTCCATATTTCCAGGGCAACTTCCAGCCCTGATTCATGTCCGGGCCTCAGTTTCCTCATCCTTCATTAAGTGGGAAGCTGAAGTGTGGTTGGTGGGCATACGGCAACAAGTAGGATGGTGCTCAACAGATAATTTTTGAAATTACGCACATGTTTCTACCAGAGAATTTTCTCTAAAAGGAGTGGGGCCACTTGTTCTTGGTTACATGTCCCCTTTATTCAGTGGCCGAGGACAGCTTAGAAATCAGAATCCGGTGACCATAGATTCCCTTGTAAAAAGCTGTGTTAGTGGCCCAGCCCGACTCATGAACAAATCCCCCCTCATGAAAAAAGTGTTTCCCCTAAGCATGAACGCGGATTTGCCAAGGCAGCCTGGGCCCTGCAGCATCAGCTGCTGGAGGTCACGGCGCCCCTGCCTGAAGAGACACACTTTTGTGCCTGGAACATGCGTGTTATTGGAGCCAGACTCCGGCCACCTTCTCCCCACACCAGCACTGGCCGGTGCTCGAGTGGGCTACCTGTCCTGTGCAGGCTGGAGACTTGCAAGCCTGTTCCAGGGGCTGAAACGAAGCAGGCACTGTGTGTTGCGTTCCCAGGGCAGTCGTGCCTGTTGCCAGAGGGGAACCGACAGCGCAAGGGATTGGCACTGGCAGCCGCCTCCCGGCCTGCTGCAAGCTCCTGGCTGCCCTCGAGAGCCAGGTCAAGAGACGTGTTTTCTTTGCTGCATTATTAAGCTGTCTTTTGCTTTTGAGTTTCCAGGACCTGTCATAATACAGGCCGTGTTAGCCAAGGTTCTGGGCCCCTGTTCCTTTGAACTGCAAGGGCAGCTGTGGAGAAATCCCGCTTTCCCTGCAGCCAGGCTGCTACCAAGCGGGGTTGCAGCAGAGCAGGTCCAGACTTGGGGAATCGGTCCTGTCCCCACAGGGAGGTTTGATGGAGCCCTGTCACACTCAAACCCCGTCAGGGGAGAGCAGAGTTGAGAGCTGGGGAAGAAGGGCAGCTCGAGACCGTGATCAGATAGGTATTAGCGCACCATGGCCAAGGGCGTGGAGCTTGGTGTTAGGTGGCCTGTGCCGAATCCAGCTCTACCACGTACTCGCTGTTGACTTTTAGCAAGTTCCTTCACCTTGCTGAGCGTAAGCTTCCTCATCTGTGAGATGGGGGAAATGATAGTATCCACCTCATAGGGTCGTTTTCAGAATGAACTGAGTTATGAGTTTCTTTGATGCAAAGCACTGAACTCAGTGCCTGGGACATGGCGAGCACCACCCAGATGTTCCTTCCATGGGATCTTAGTGTCACAGGCGGGGCCTTGGGGGTAGGAAGCATTCAGAGCTGGGAGTCAGGACCCCTGGCTTCTGATCCCAGCTCTGCTACAGTCCCTGATGTGACCTCGGGCAAGTGTGGGCCACTCTCTGAACTGTCGTCGTTAACTCTTTTCTGGCCACAGAAAATTGAGAGATGGCCGTAGTGCCATGAAGACCTCTAAGCCCGGGAGTAACTGGGAGTGCCTGGATCTAAGAGTGGCAGGTGCAGGGGGTGGGAACTGGCAGGATTCCAGGTAGGACTGGATGGCCAGTAGGTAGGCCTTCCCCAGAAATAAAGCCCTTCCTTGCACCCCTCTCTTAACCCCTGAAACTCAGTGTTGGAGCAATGGGAGGTACGCCTCCCAAACATGGGAGCAGTGTTGGCTCAGTGTTGGAGCAATGGGAGGTACGCCTCCCAAACATGGCTGTCTGATGCTCTCACGCACCCATGGCAGAGAGAGCCACAGAGGCGGGGGAACCGCGTAGATGCAGGGTGCTGATTCATTTCTGCTGCCTGGGACAGGGAGGTAGGGGTAGTGGCACTACTCCCCGGAGAACTCCGACCAGAAACAGGCTCAAAGAGGCAGACTGAGCTAGGGGGATGCGCAGACATCTTCGTGTTTCAGACTTCTAGCTGGCGCCCCCTCCCCTGTCCCCAGCTACCAAGGCCCTGGCCAAGCCTGCTCCTCTGGGAAGTTGGTTCTCATTGCTCCTCCCACCATCGTGTTCCCCCAAGACTTGGACCCTTTGAGAAAACAAGGAGTGGAGTTTAAACTTAGCAAGGATTTACTGAGAACCTCACCCTCTCCAGGCGTGAGCTGGGCACTCCTACACACCTCGTCTCACCTAATTTGATCTTTCGAGCTCCCTTGCTCCATGAATCTCTGCCTGGCACTCACGATTTCTCTCTAGATCCACGGTTATTTGAGCCCTGTCCCCTCCCCTCCCCGTTGACTGTGAGCTGCTTGAGGACAGGCTCAGCCCCTGGTCCCCCTTGTGCCCTCCAAGCCCAAGGCTCTGGCTTCAGCATGTTGACTGATTTCTGTTGAATTAAATTATGTTGAGTTAAATCCGATTAATCTGAAAGGAGGCTTACTAAATTTAATTTATGTGATTTGCAGAGTTAAGAGTCAGCTCTGCTGGAAGAGGGGAGGGAGGAAATTAAATTTTGAAAGCACAGTGTATAATATATGGAGAGCAATGCTTACTCAAGTGGAAGATTGGCACTAACAGTGGGACTTCTGGCACGAGGCAGGAGTGATGGGGGGGGAGCATTCTGTCGGAGGGAAGAGCAAGGATGCATGTTGGGAGAGAATCGTCCACTGGGGTGTGCGTGGACATGGCTTCTGGGACCCTTCTCCCTCTGTGCCAGGCTGTCCTGGAGGAGAGAGGTGATGACACATCCTAGGCACTTGGTTGGGGGACTTTTTGTGCAGCAGCTGTTTCCTGCTCCACTGCTGTGACCACAGTAACAAGGCTTCCTGCAGGGGGTGGGGATTTGCTCCATAAGAGTTTTCCCGGAATGGGAAAGGACTCGACATAGAGGTGTCTTCACCTACAGACTGAAGTCTAAACTCCTCTGCCTCATGTCCCCAGACATGGACCCTGCCAACCACTGCACCCTCATTTCCTCCTGCCCCCTCCCCTCCCCCACACCCTGTGCTTCCCCCATCCCAGCCTTGGGTCACCTTGTTCCCATCTCTTTTAATGGCTTCTCTCACCCTGACCCATTACCACATCCATCCTCCCCATCCTTCAAGGTCAGACTCAGATACTTCCTCCTCCAGGAAGCCTTCCCTCATTTCCCCACTGCAAACATCCACCTCCCTTCAGTGCTCTGTTGCAACTTGTTCTGCGTGTCTTGTGCTGTTTTATGCTTAAATTAGGTTTAGGGGGGATTGAGCCCATCTCTCTCCTTCCCCAGAGTGAGCTCCTTGAGGGAGCTCTGATTCACGGGTTCATCACAGCAGGCCTGGCCCAGAGGGTGTGCACAGTGAGTGTAAGTGAAGGAGAGCAACCTGAGGAGGCGGGCCCACCCTGTAGCCTGGCCGCTGCAGCCTCTGGTGCAGCAGGGGTTAATTGGGGTACATGTGACCAATAAATATTTACTGGGTGTTAAGTTTTTAGCCTAATGCAGGATTTAGCAGCCATTCTCATTTATGGTAATGGGAGGCATGTACTACCATGGGGGATTTGGGGAGGGAACTCCCTCCACCTGCCTTCAGACGAGTTTCAGAGCCCCACCCTGCACCAGGCTCAACTGCGCAGATCAGGAAGCCCCAGAAACCTCCTGGAGGTGGAGCTTCGGCTTCTAGTTATTTTCTTGGGCTCTCATGTACGGACTCTACCCCAGGCAGCTCCCGGTCCCTCCCCCCCTCCCTCTTCACCAAATCCTCACTCCATCACTGTGCCTGCTTCTGTGCTGGGCCTGGGGACAAACGTGAACAGACTCAGTTCCTCCCCACCAAGCAGTCCCCTCACTTTTCATTTCTACCCTGAGAAATGATTCCCAGCCCTTTTTCTTGCCCAGCACTTCCCAGCTAGTCATCAAGGCCGTGGGGCTCAACTGGGGAGGAGGAGAGCCCATCCAGATCTCTGTGGAAGGGCAGGGCACAGGGGTGTGCAGAAGCCCCAGATGTAGGGGTGCAGAATCCCCCAGGTAATTTGATGCACACCCTCAGAGGGCAGCCTTCCACAGACGTCACAAGGCTAGAAGCTGAGACGGACAAATAAGTAGACAACACTGCCCACGGAGGAAGTGGGTACTGCAGGTGCTGTGACCAGAGGAAGCCCAGGGGCTGCGGGAAATTGAAGGGGCCCCTCACTCAGCCTGGGAAGGCTTCTGCAAGAAGGCGATCTTGAGCTGCATTGTGAAACCAAACAGAGAGGAGGGAACTGACATTTTAGACAGAGGGATTGATATATACCAAGGCCCAGAGACACAGAAACAAATCTGGCACGTTGAGAGACCAGGATGAATCTGTGGCTACACTGATGCTATCCAGTATGGTAACCACTTGCAGCATGTGGCTATGGAAATTTAAGTTCATTAAAACTAGACAACATTAAAATTCAGTCTTTAAGTCGCACCAGGTACATTTCAAGTGCTCAACAACCAGGTGTGGCTAGTGGTGCCTATGTATTAAAGAATTTCCATCATCAGAGGAAGCTGGATTGTCCAGCACTGGCCCTAGTGTAGAGTAGCCAGGGGTCCACAGCAAAGAGCCTGCAGGGTCACTGGGGTCAGACTTGAGCGAGGAGCCTCGAGTCATCTGTGAAGGACTCTGGGCTCCTTCTCGGGGGAGGGAGGGTGTCAGCTCTTCCCTGGACCTCCGTGCACTGGAATACAGAGGCTGCTCCTTCATTCCACAACCTTTTATGAAGTCTTATTCTGTGTCCTGTATCCCTGGTTTACAAGAGTGGCATATACCTAGGAACCCGACCTCTGGAGAAGGATCAGATGCTTCCTCAGTGATGGCAAGGCTAGGGGATCGCCAGGGCCTATAGGAAAGCAGCAAGTACAACACCTGTCCATCACACCACCCCTGCCGAGAACCTCTTGGTAGAGGCCGGTCAGGGCCAACACCAGAAGATGCAGCTTGTGGGAGTCTTGGTCGAAGTTCACGGCAGTTCATGAACAACAAACACCAGGGCAGCTGTGGGGAGCTGGCCGAGTGTGAGGTGTGCTGGCGGATTGGGAGTGGGTGGAAGTGATCAGGAGCAGGAGGCCTAGCATGGGACAGTAGCTGCCTGTTCCTGGGGTGCCCTATGCCTCCTTGCCCCACAGATCATCTTCCATGCTCACCTTCAGGGTCACCTCCTCCAAGAAGCCTTCCCTGATTGGTTGAAGAGCCCCAACTGCCCCTCTCCTGGATTTGCACATTGCACTTGTCTCACAGACTGCTGACATGTCCGTCTCCTTAACTCAACCTTAGGTGCTTTTTTTTTTTTTTTTTGCGGCACGCGGGCCTCTCACTGTTGTGGCCTCTCCCGTTGCGGAGCACAGGCTCTGGACGCGCAGGCTCAGCGGCCATGGCTCACGGGCCCAGCCGCTCTGCGGCATGTGGGATCTTCCCAGACCGGGGCACGAACCCGTGTCCCCTGCATCGGCAGGTGGACTCTCAACCACTGCGCCACCAGGGAAGCCCTAACCTTGGGTGCTTTGAGGACCCAGACCTGCCTTAACTGTGCTCCTTTCCTGGCCCAACCATGCTTCTTCCCCATGAATCTGCCCCTACTGCTACTGTCTACATCAGAATTACCTGTTTGTGTCCACCATTAGACTATGAACTCCTTGAGCACCGGGCCTGTCTGTCTAGTTCAGCTCCCTAGTTGCCTGAATGAATGAGTGAAAGCAGGAGGATGGATGTGGTTCTGTGGCAGCCCTGCCCGGAGGCAGAGGACTTCTGGGCAGGCAGAACCAGGAAGGAGCCTGGGCAGGCAGGTGGAGCTGAGAGGAGGCCAGCCAGGCTCGCAGCCCCCTCTCCCTGCTGCTGAGCCCCGCTGGTCCCACCTGAGCGGCCTCCCCTGGGAGGGGGCACCCCATCTGCTTCCCGGGCTCCAGGTTTCCTCTGTGAGATGGGCCCTCTCTTCCCCTGCTGTTGGAGTGCTGCGGAGAAGATAATGGCAGATCCCTTTATTTCTTGGGCTGGCCTCTAGGTAGAAAGGCTTGTTCAAAGTGCCACTTGGTGACTCTCGCAAATTGTTCCTGACAGCCCCGTGGAAGGCCAGGCCATCTGCCTTGCCCTGTCTCAGGGCGGAAGGGGCTGGGAGGAGAGATATTAGGTTTCCACTTCAGTCAATACTTTGATGTTCAAAGCTGTTTAATATTCATTAAACCAGTCCTTCAGTTGTAATTGCAGTCATTACCCTCCCTTTTATGATTGTCTGTAAATGTTATGGGACAGACGGGCACAGCTATCCTAATGACAGAGGGTTTTGATGATGGATAAAAGGTTGAATAGAGTCCCTTCAAATCTGTCTCCTTACTCTTCAGTGCCCACTCCCACCCCTTTCTGCTTTCTTTAACTCTTAAAAGATGGTGTTTGGGATGAGAGAGCAGGAAGCTCCAGTAGAGTCACAGTTTGTTAATTTTACAGAGGCAAAAACGTTGTCCTATGGTCTCAGACTGAACCTGAACTCCCACACACACCTGGGCTCAGCCCGAGGTCAGGCACTGAACCCTGACCAGCCACAGTCTCAGCCTTGACCCTGGCCATAGTCTGCACTCCTAGAACCAGGAGAAGAAAACTAGGTTTTCAATCCCTAGAGAGTGAACACAGACTGTTAGAACAGGTTTGGACCTTAGAGACCACAGTGATTTTGCTCTGCAAGGTGTGGAGACCACCTTTGGGGAAATACACAGGCTTTGGAATCAGACTTGCATTCAAGTCCAGGACCTGCCGCTTTCTAGCTGCAACGATTTGCCTAGTTACCGAAATTCTCCAGGGTTCAGGTTCTTCATCTATTAAGAATAAGGAGTTATTGGGACTTCTTGGCGGTCCAGTGGTTAAGACTGAGCTCCCGCTGCAGGGGACGTGGGTTCGATCCCTGGTCGGGGAACTAAGATCCCGCATGCCATGAGACGCGGCCAAGAAAATAATAAAAGACAAAAAGAATCAGGAGTTACAATACTTACTAGTAGAGCCATTGTGAAGATCCCATTAAATAACAGGTGTGCAGTGCCTGGCAAAGAGTACGTGCTTAGCTAGTGCCGCCAATTCACAGGGTGAGACTAGCCCCTTAATTCCCGAGAGAGTAGGCTGGCCCTCTGCTAAGAACCCTAAGCTTGCTTGGAGATGGGGCCATTATGGACTGTCTGGGTCCCTTTTGCCTGACTCTCCAGGCTTAGGTTCCGACAGTGCCCTCATACACCCTCCTTTGAGTCCCCCAGTGTCACAGGTTGAGGTCGCCAGGAAGCAGACTCTGAGACAGTTTCGTGTGCCCAGTGTTTATTAAGGAGGCCCTTGGGATCAACCTTTGTCTAGGAAAGGGGATGGGGAGGAAGCAACTTGGGCAGAGGAGATGCAGGTCTGAATGCCTTCCCATGGGGAAGCTTGGATCTGAAATAGCAGCCTGGGTCTTCATCCACGTGCCTCGATCCATCATGGAACGTGGTGCTCCTGGAACAGCAGGACCTCGAATGAGGTGCCTCTTTGGCTGAGGCAAGCCCTGAAGGGGCTGACAGTTGAATGCTACAGCCGTCAACGACAGCATTGTCCAACGGCAATGCCGGCAGCTGGGCAAAAAGGCCTTCCCTGAAGTGGGGTCTGGGCGCTGCCTCACCCTCGTCCTCCACGACCAGGACTGATGATTATCCCCAAGTGCTCCCCTTAGAATACTATATCTACCCGGCATGTAGACACACACATACACACACACACAGGACCACCATCACACAAACACATCAGAATTATCAAAATCCTTTCTGTCGGGGCTTCCCTGGTGGCACAGTTGTTGAGAGTCCGCCTGCCGTTGCAGGGGACACGGGTTTGTGCCCCGGTCCGGGAAGATCCCACATGCCGCGGAGCGGCTGGGCCCGTGAGCCATGGCCGCTGAGCCTGCGCGTCCGGAGCCTGTGCTCCGCAACGGGAGAGGCCGCAACAGTGAGAGGCCCGCGTACCGCAAAGAAAAAAAAAAAAAATCCTTTCTGTCTTCAAAATGCCCTAATATTACCTCTTCTAGAAAGCCTTCCTCGGTTTCTCTCCTTCCCCCCACCTATTGGAACAAGTTGCATCTGTCACTGCTCCTGAGGTTCATGGAGAGAATGCCAGGAAGGTGGATTTCCCTTTACCAGATAGCAGAGCATTTTGTCACTGGCCTCGTGTGTAATGGAGTGGGCCTCGGCAGTGTCCAAGTGACCTCGGCAGTACTCCCTGCCCCGCTGGTCTGTGATTCCTCCAGGTTCCGCTCTGGGTGACCTGCTTCTCCAGACGTGCGTGAGCCTTACAGACCAGGGCCTGAGCCTTCTCCGTTTCTGTGGGAGGTCACTTCATTTGCTGAGATCCAAGTGCGTGCCGCACTCTGGTTGGCAAAGCAGAAGAAGATTCAGCCCTGTGAGCGTAGGAACTCTGGCCTAGAGTGCAGGTCAGATGGAAACAGGACCGTAGCTCAGTGGGGCAAGTCCAACAACAGAGAGAAGAGCAAGTTGAGCCCCTTGGGGCCCGTCTCAGGGGCTCACCCGCAGCTGGTTCAGCGTGTGCTTGAGTGAGTGGAGGGTCAGGACCTCTGTCTTCAGCAGCAAAGGGGTAGACATACATGGTGAAGACTTGCTGAATGAATGAGTGAATAAGTGAGTGAGTGAGCGAATGGACAAGCAATTCAAGAACTAAAGCAACCGAGTAGATTCCCAACCCCGTATCCAAAACCCACATTTGTTTCAAAAGTCCATATTTTTTGGATTTTAGAGGGCAAAAGAAGGTGCATATCCATCTATCAGTTAACACCCCGTTGGGGCCTGCATCAGCACCCATGATCAAACACGTTAATAGCTGTGCAGCAAAACATGAACATTCGTGAAAAGTGGGATAGGTCAAGACTCTCACGTAGCCTCATGTGGGTTCACGTAGCCTCATGTGGGTTCAGGCCCAGTTGCCAAAGACCTGTGGTGATTCAGAGCTTCTTGGATTCCAAAGCTGCCAATAAGGGAGTGAGGGCTGTATTACCGGCAAGGTTCTTCCCGGCTTCATGTCCTCCTGAACATGCAGGGCACCAACCTCACTGCTGCCTGCACTGCCCCATGCCTCGCTGGCTGCCCTCAGACCCTGGGCTGGGCGCCAGTTCCTTGTGTCTTTCCTCTCTCTGGGTGTTTTTCCTTCCCTACCTCCAGGGCAAATCTCTGCCATCCTGAGGGCAGAGAAATGGGAGTCTCAGACCAGGTCTAATCACATATCATGAGCACTCTAATGGCACCTGCTAAGTGGGAGGGCGGTGGCTTTTATCAGGGGGTGAGCCAGAGCAGCCTGGGCTCAGGGGTGGGGGGCAGCTGTGCCTGCTTTTCCAGCCATGTCAGGGCTCAGGGCTTCAGCACTATCCTAGGCCCCAGTTGACGGATGACCTCGTCCACAGCCCTCACCAGTGGACCTGCCCAGGCTAGGAGACTGCATGATTTTACACATGGATTCTTCTCTTCCTTCTTTTACTTATTTGCTTATTCAACAAAAATGTCTGAGCGTGTACTATGTGCCCACATGACTGGGTATTGCTGTGACTGTTCAGTGAATTGGGGCAGTATAGATACTGAAGGAAAACCCTTTTAGGAGAAAGGTAAATTTCAGTTATTTTTTTCTTATATCAGGTCAACATCTCACACTTTTGTTTGTATAGGATACTGTGGTTTGCAAGTGTTACTTTAATCCTTACCAGCAAGCCTGTGAAGGAGGTGAGGGCAGGGTTATACTTAGGAAGCAAAGTAGCGAATGTAGCATCTGAGATGCGGTGGGCCACCTCATCTAAAAGACAAAGCGCTATTTCTTCCTCAGATGCAAATTGACATTTATGAAAACTTATGTCAAAAACCTTCCATCTCGCCAGCCTCCCTCCAGGGACTTCCACCTGTGGAAAAGTCTATCTCTGGGCACACTTCTGAGCTTCCCTGCTTCCTGGCCCGTGAACTCCTTATCCATCAAAGGCCATTCTGCGTCCCTCTATGGGGTTGTAAGAAGCTGCACTGTGGTCCACGAGGCCCCAAATGCTCAGCTGCCCCCAGCGCTCTTTTCCTCTCTGATGGTCTCCTCTTGCGGCTGCAGGCTCTACCCGGCCTCACTGGCTTCCTTGCTGTTTCTTGAATACGTGGACTCAGTCTTGCCTTGGGGCCTTTGCTCAAAAGCACTGCCTTCAGAAAGTGGCGCAGCCAACTCCCTCATCTCCTACCTGCCTTTATTCAAATGTCATCATCTCAGTGACCACACTATGGAAAACTGTAGCCCCGGTGCTGTAACCTTGCTGTTCCTCCTCCACTTTTCCCTTTTTCTGTAGGGCTTTCTCCTTCTAACATGTTATATGATTTACTTTTGTCTTTTGTTTACCGTCTCACCCCCTGACACACAACAGACTGTAAGATCCAGGAGAACAGGGATTTGGGTCTGTCGTACATTGAATATCCCAGTACCTGGAATAGAGCTCAGTAGGGACTCAGTAAATATTTGTTGAATTACTGTATGATACCTCTTCTGATATCTCAGAAGCTTTATTTAGTGCCTTCCTTCTCTGTGTTTTTAATGCTCTCTGTGTGTGTGTGTGTGTGTGTGTGTGTGTGTGTGTGTGTGTGTCTTAAATTTTCTTTTCAATCTTGCTAACTAGCTCTAGGCTGGGAGCTCTGGGAGCAGAATTAAATATCTCAGCTTATTTAAAAATCCTGACCCGTGGGGGAGTGTAAGGAAAGAAAACCAGTATTGAGGGTCTACTGCGTGCAGTACTCTCACTGCACTCTCTTTAACCTTCACAACGAATCTTTTCAGTTAGTTGCCATGATCCCTATTTTCCAGATGAGGAAACTGATACCAAGGAAGGTTGAATTTCTTGCCCAAGAAGAGGCAGTAGCAGGACCGAAACCCAGATCAGTCTGAACCTAGAGCTGCATTCCCGGGCTGAGAGGTGGAGGCTCCTCAGAGAGCGCAAGCTCAGCCCATGGGCAGAATGCAGACAAGCCCGCCTGATTTCTGTGGACCCACAGGCTGGCCTCTGCGCCCACTCCCGCTACAGCATCTTTGGGAAGCAAGTCCTGGCATCTGAGGACTTGCTTCCATCCACCCCATCTCTCTGCCAGGGTTCCTGCTTGCATTCCTGTGGGCAGTGTAGGCAATGTAGACAGTGGCATTAGGGACCAGTCTGGAAAGGGCCGTGTCCAGGGTCACACACAGAGGGAGCCCTGGCCTGCCCATTGGCCCAGAGTGAGCTGCGCCGCCTGGCTGAACCCAGAGTTTCTTTGTTAGCCTCGAGTCCCCAGCCCTGCCTCCCCTTAACCACCCTCCTGTCTGTAACCCCAGAGCCCCGACACCCCGTCCTCTCTTCCCTCTGGGCCCCGGGCCAAGCCTCCACCGACTTCCCTCTGCCAGCCTGTGAATGTCCCTTTGTGCGCAGCCCTGACACGAGGTCCTTCCTGGGGAGGTGTAATTTTAATATATGAAGGGCAGTCGTTTCATTTCATAAAGATAGCTTATTTGGAGGGGCCAGCAGCAGCCCGGGAGAGATCGCACTTGACAGATGCAGGGACGGCCTGCGGTTTGGGGGCTGGAGATCACGACGTGCAGCCTAGTGCCGGGCGCTGTGCCCCAAACGCCGTCTCTGGAATGAGTCCTGCCGCCTGGGGCTGAGGCACCAGGTAACTTCTCTCCCTCCACTGGTGTGGCAAGACCCAGTGATGGGGAATATGGGCAGACCCTGGAGAAAGGCAAACACAGTACGAGGGGGCAGGGCTGGAAAGTGGAGGGGGGGGGAGCATGGGTTCTCCTCCAGCTCCATCCTTGCCCTCTCCCCAGCCGTGGGACCTGTGGAAGTCTCTGCCCTCTGGGTCCCCATCAGCAGAGAGGATCACCCGAGGGCTTTCTGACACTGTCATTGCAAGAGACTTTGACGCCAGCCTCCCAGAGGGGAATTGTGAAAATAAATGAGGAGAGAACTCCGCCTCCTGCCAGCTTGAGCCCTGCAGGCAAGCCAGGGTGATGGCTGGGGTGACAAAGTCTGGAGAAGGTCGGTTCCAGGACAGGTCTGGTTTGCTGCCAAGCAAAACACCTGGGCCTTGGGGGAGCGAGACATGGAGGCAGCCCTACCAGCTCCTCTCCTCAAGGAGCCTTTCTCTAACTGTGGCCGAGGGGCCGGTGGGGTCCAGGGCCAGGCAGTCCCAGGGCATCCGCTGTCAGGCAGCAAGGTTGTTGAACTTGCAAATGCGTGTGCTTCCCTCAGCTCGACAGAGCAACCGACAGCTCCCTGCAGCGCTTGCGTGGAGTGGCGGGGTACAGGTGGGGCTTTATGGTAACTCCAGTAAGAAGCAGGTGTTGGGCTGGGCCTCCAGGCTGGGGTGGGGTGAGTGGACCGCACGAGGCCATCCGCCCTCCCGGGCTCATCCTCTGTGTCCAGGTGCAGGGCTCAAGCTGTGATGAGGATTATCCATTGAAACTCAAGTCTCCCTCTTGGGAATTCCCTGGAGAGTGTCAGATCGCCAGCCTTGGCATGGGGCAGGGGCTACAGGAGCTGATTTTGTCTGAGGGCTCTCTGAGTGTCTGCCAGCCTCTTTAAGGTGCATTTTTAGATGCCTTGTAAGACAGGAAGAACCTGAACTAGACCAGGCTGCTGGAAGATCAGGCAGGAGGTCAGGAGCCTCATTTCTATACGTCCATGGACCCAGCCCTTTGCCCTGAGGTCTTCCTACCTGGTGTTCTGCTTCTTTGCGGTCATGTCTGGTCATCACCCTGAGCTTAAGAGTCTCATGTGAACCACGGCTGTGCCCTTGGCACACGTCAAAGGGTGTGGTCAAGGCAGTGCCCCCGGTTCTTTGCTGAATGAGTGACATGCTGTGCTCACTTCCACACCCACATACCTTATTCCTGTCTTGCTATTTCTCCCACTGGCAATGTCCTCCTTCACAACCGGAACTCTCACATACCGCTGCTGGGTTCAAATTGACACAACCACTTTGAAGAACTGGCAGGATCTACCAAAGGCGAGCTAAGTGTCCCCTTCAGCCTGGGGTGTCCACTCCTCAGAACGAAAAACTTACATATATTCACCGAAAGATCATACAGGAATGTTGTTAACACCTCTGTTCTTAATAGCTAAACCCAAATGCCCATCAATAGTAGAGTAGATTCTCACAATGGATATGATACAGGAACGAGAGCAAATGAACCATGGTTACATGCAATAATATGAATAAATCACAGAGTATTGAGGTTTTTGGGGTTTTTTAAAGAAGCTAAGTACAAAAGAATACACACTCTACAGTGACATTCATATAAAATTTAAAAACAGGAAAAATTAATCAATGGCTTTAGAAGTTAGGATAGTGGTTATGCTTGGGGAAACTTGCTTTTGGGGGACTAATGTTTTGTTTCTTGATCTTGGGACTGGTTTAATGTCATCATCCAGCTGTAACTTATGATTTCTGCATATTTCTTATGTATGTTCTATGTCAATACAATGTTTTAAAAGTGATAGATTTAAGAGAGAAACCACAAATAATAAATACACGGTATCTGAGTCTGCCCTTACCCTGAAACTGGGCTGGGTTCCTGACGTATGGTTGATTCCGTGCTCACTGGCCTGCAGTCTTCCATGGTGGCTTTGTGTCACTGTATTCTGTAACTTGTGTAAGCTGTACGTGCCTTGAAGACCGTGGAGAAGCCCTGTCTTCACCCGTTGTACATTCTGACCTGATGTCCAACTGTTCCACCTGCATTTCTTTGTTTGAGAGCTTTTTCTGCCACTAGAGTCTGCTTTGCTACATGCTGCTGCAGGCTGGGGGTGCCAGGGGAAGAGGCCCCCCAGGAATGCCCTCACACAGTGACTGAGGGGGATTGGCCAGTGAGTACTCCCGCCCCCTGGCCCCAAGAGTAAGATAACTTGGGGGTTCACGTTCTCCACGGGCTCCCTGAGTACCCAGTGGGACTAAAGTGCTTCATAATGGACCCTCTATTGGCTCTTCCCTTCCGCTACCTCAATTCTTCACTTTTCTGCCAGCATTCCTGGTTTCGTGTCCCAAATTAACTCCTTGAGTCCTTCTCTCAGGGTCTGTTTTGGGGGAACCCAAAGTAAGGCAGACTCTAGACCTCCATCTATGCCATTCACATTGTCTCCTCCTAGCAGGTACCAAGAAATATCTGTTGACCAACTAGAAAGACACACTTCTTTTTCTAATTCTCTGTATCTTCCCTTCCCTTCGCACATAAGCTCCTTCTGTGTGCCCATAGTGCTTCTTGTCTGCAGGGGCAGGATTGTCTCGTGCAAAGCCAGCATGCCACAGAACTTCAAATATTCCTAGTGCCGGGTACCCCCCCATCCCTGCCCCAGAGCCTAATTCCTAAACGGGGAGGTGCCTACATCCCACAGGCACTGTGCTGTGTTGGTAGTGCCTCAGTGTCCCAGCATCTGTCCCCTGACAGAGGGAGCAGCCCCATTAGCCGCTCTTGTCAATTATGTCAGATGCTCCGCTACAATAGTAATAGCCGCTAACACGCATGAGGCGCTTCATGGCTCAGGAGGAAGCACTTCCCACTCGGTTCTCAATCTTTCCAGCAGCCCCAAGAGCCCACATTACAGATGCTAAAATTCAGACTCAGGGATAAGATGTGACCAACCCAAGAACACACAGCTAGCAGACAGTAGGGCTGGATCTGGAACTGACTTCTCTGTCCCCAGAGTCATTTTGCTCAGTAATACACATCTGGTCCAATGGCCTGTAAAGTTTGCACAAGGCTATCACACTTGCAGCAGATATGGACAGGCAGTGTCACTGTTATCATCATTGTTTGTCAGCCCTCCATTCCTTGAGGCAGGAATTATCATTGTTCCCATTTTCCAGATGGGAACACTGAGGCCCAAAGAAGGAACGTGTCACACACAGTGGCTCACACTGAGGAAGTGGTGGAGCTGGAATTCAAACTCTAGACCCGGGAGTCCTGCCTTCTCTGCTGGAGACATGACAGAGACCCTTGTTGTCCTGCTCCTCTGAGTCCTCACCAGCCCCGGTAGTCTTGGACACCTGTCAGGTGCTCAGAAAATACCTGTCGCTGGCCACTCCCTCTGGCCGGCCCGTGTAGAAGCACTTGTCCTGTGTAAAGCCAGGAGCTGGGACGAGGAGTACAAGTTTTCTTAGGTATTTGAAAATTGTATATACAATCAACCGAATCAAATCGTGAAGCAGAAAATAATAAAGTCAATAACTTTATCCCCTCCTCTTGGTAACCCTGGGGAGATGAGACACGTCCACCAGCTGAGGAGCTGTCCGGCCAGACGCCATTCCGCATGGGCTCCGTAGGATCCTCCACCGCTGACCTCGCAGTGGCTCGTGCAAGGTGCCCAGAACCCCCGGCACCTTTTATGGGGTTCCGCAGTGAGCGTAAATCAATCCTCAGCAGCTTACCTCTTCTCCCCTTCCTATTCCTCCGGGTGGCCTCATAAACTTTTAAAAGCTTTGCGTGTCAGACAGCACTTCCCAGGGCCGTAAAGCTGGAGATGCGGCTCGTACCTGCTGTTTCAGCGCACTGGCCTTCCAGGAGCCACCGAGACAGCCGCGTTCCCGTCACGGCTTCTATTTCCTCCAGATTATGTGATATCTCTTCCAGCTGTTACCACCTCCTGGCCATGCATTCACACTGGTAGATCCGGTGGTCATTTTTCAGCCTTTATCTTACTCAGCCTATCAGCACACCCTCCTTCCTGAAACACTTCCTTCTCTTACTTTCCAGCAAATCACCCTCTCTTAGTTCTCCTCCTTCCTCACCTTCTCATTGCCTTTGCTGCTTCTGCCTCCTCTCCCTGATCTCTGAATTTTGCTGGGTCCCAGGACCCAATCCTCAGCCCTCTTCTCTTCTATCTCTGCATGTCCCTGTTCTCATGTCGGTACAGAGAAGGTCTACCTTTATATCTTCAGCCTGAATTCTCCCTTCATCTGTACTCCCCAGACTCAGATGTCCAACTATCTGATTAAATCTCCACTCGGATGGCAAACACACATCTCAGACCCAACAGCTTTAAAACCAAACAGTGTATTCTCCCTGTCACTACATTCCGGGCCTGATTCTCATCCGGGCTTCTCAGCTTAGCAGGGGGCAGCTCCCTTCTGCCAGGCGTTCAGGCTTAGAGTCATCCTTGAATGCTCCCTTTCTTTCACAGCCTACATCCGATCAACTGGCAGATTCTGTTGTCTCCATGTTCTAAATATGTGTGGGATCCCACTGCTTCCCACCGCCTCTCTGTCCTAGACCCACAGCCGAACCACCAAGCCTGGTTGCACATAATAAGTAGCATCCTAACTGGTCCCCTCCTGTTGCCCGTCTCCCACCCCAGCGTCTACGCTTCACACAGCAGCTGGAGCAATCCTTTGAAAAATTAAGTCTGATACATTCACACTTCTTTGTTCCAGATTCTCTGCTGGCTCCCAATTTTACTCCAAGTAAAAAGTCCAAATCCTTAGTGTGGCCTGAAAGCTTCTGCCTAATCTGGCCCCAGCTACCCCAATGACCTAATCTCCAACCCTCCTCACTCCAGCCACACTGGTCCCTGCTCTTCCTTGAACACACAAAGTATATTCCTACCTTAGGACCTTTGCACTTGTCATAGCCTCTGCCCTGAGCCCTTTCTCCCCAGGTAGTCATATGTCTTATACCCTACCCAAGCCTCTGCTCAAATGTCACACCCTCAGAGAAGCCCTCCCTACCTACATAGCGGCCCCCATTACTTTCCATCTCTACACCCTGCTTTATTGCTCGTAGCACCTTTTACCACCTGACATATACATATATGTGTGTTTATCACCTGTTCCACCACTAAACTGTAAGCTCCATGAGAGCTGGGACTTGGTTTTGCTCATTGCTCTGTGACCAGTGCCCCAGCATGGTCGCTGCCACCTTTTTCCAGCTAATACTCTTACAGCATCACCATGAGCACTAAGCACTCTTCTGAATACTTTACTTGTAAAAATAACTCACTTAGTCCTCACGACAATCCTGTGGACCAGGTGCGCTTATTATCTGCATTTTGCAGTGGAAGAAACTGAGGCAGAGATTAAGAGACTTGCCCAAGGTCATACAGAGCCAGGATTGGGATCCAGCGATGACTCTTAACCACTAAACCCTACGCCTCTTCACAGTAGCGGCTCCAAAAATATCTGTTGGATGAAAGAAATCCAGCCACCGAGTGTCTGCTGTGCACCAGACTCTAAGAATACTGAGGACAGCCTTGTAAGGATCCCTAATGTAGCAGCCCACTTCCCGGGCCTAAGTACACCGAGATTCCTCACTAGACTGTGGTCGGTTTAAAGCTGCCTACACCCACCTTGTTCTTCTCCAGGGCCCATGGTGGGGCCCCAGTGCATAATTATTAAATGAATCCGTGAGTGGAGAAGAGAACATGTAAATTTGCTTGGGGGATTCTCAAAGCTTCCTAGAGGAGGTCCCTGTGGCTGAACATTTGAGGAGGCGTTTGGCAGACCAGAGACCTGGAGCAACAGACCCTTGGACCCGAGGGCCCACCTGTTGGCGCTCAGTCACCTGTGGGCACCTGGGCTCCCCAGCAGTGGGAGCCTGAAGGAATGCTCTCTTACCACCCGGTCGCACTGTAGAGCAATGACCCTCAGGATGGGCCCCAGGGCCCCAGGCATCTCCCAGGAGAGCAGGCTGCCAGCGGCCTGGTAAAAGAAAGGAAGCCAGTGTGGCTTGAGCACTGGGACCACCTCTGCCAGCAGCCTGTCACCGCAGCCACTCCTACTGGAACTGCCACCTCCATCACCTGCACCAGCCACAGCACACCCCCACCCCCACTGCTACTGACACTTCCTTCCAGGACTTTCATTGCTCCAGCCCTTGTTTATTACCCTCCCTGCTGTTCTATTTGTCACAACCACTGCTGCTGGTACCACCCCGACCACTGATGCTGTAACCCAACTCTGGTACAATTACTTCTGCCATTCTACCCCCAGCTGCTAATATTATTATCACTACTACTCATAGTTATTGTTGTTCCTAACAGCTAACGCATGTAGGATAGCGTGCAGTTCATAAACAGAGTGACATCATGTTTGCTCTGACAGTCACAGCAGGGTGGTGAGGTACGCAGTGTGTCTTGTACTGATGAGGGAAAGGAGACTCAGACAGAGACGTCGAGCAACTCAGATGATGCCGTCCAGGTCATAAAAAAACTCAGAGAGCAAAGCGAGTGAATAACTGAATTTACGGAGGGCTTCCTCCAGATCAGATACTGTGCTAGGTACATTCACAAATTTTAACCCATCTAATCTACGTGATGACTTTAAGATGAAATTATCGTCTCCCCTATTTCTAACACAGGGAAGCTTAGGCCCAGAGAGTGTAAAGGTCATGCCCGAGGTTGCCCAGCTGGTCAGAGGCAGGGCACTGCCTGGCTCCAGAGTCCATGCCTCAGGGCTCAGGGAAGGTGTGTTGATGCTGAATTGCCCTGGTCCAGGATTCTGGAGACCTTGATAGCAATCCTCCCACTGAATCCTTGGTCACCGATTCTCATCAGCTGTGGACCTTTGACCTAGTAGCTCAGCCTCTTTGGGTCTTATTTTGACTGCCTCCTGATAACACCTGCCTTACCTTCTGCACTGTTTGTTATGAGAGAACTAACAGTAGACCAGGTCACCTTCAAGGTCCCATCTACCCCTGGCATTCTAAGATTCAGGTACCCGTGCTGATGTGACTTGAGTCACACATTCCTCATCCTTCATTCTTCCCAAAAGCTTGGGAGGTGAGGATATTGCCTGTTCCCAGTTAACAGATAAGGAAAACTGAGGCTTAGGGAAGTGACACGAAATGACCAAGGATACTCAGCTCCTGCGGGTGAGGGCTGGGGTTCAAACCAGGGCCCCTGGCTTCACATTCCAGGCAGCTCCCACCGATACCCCGACTCCGACACCAAAGAGTATCGTGGGTCTTGGAAGGATTACCATCACCCAATCAGTCGTCATCCTACATGGCCTCCTGGGTTCTCGCTGTGTGCCAGGTGCTGTGTTAGGCCTGCATCTTCAGTGGTGAAGGAGAGACATGGTCTCCACCTGGGAGAAGACACGGGTTAGTGGAAGAGACAGACATGACACAAACTCCTGCAGAGAATGAAATGGTATCAGGAGTGCTTAGCACAGCCAGGAAGCACAGGGGGCTGCACGGTGTTACCACAGGGACCAAACCTGGGCTGACACTAACCACTGTGACCACAAACCCCACATTTCAGTGGCTTCACAGCCCCAGTGTAGGTATTCGCAGTGATCCGAGGGAAAAGTCAGGGGACCCAGGTGGACAGAGGCTCTACTCTGGGTGGGGACACCCAGGCAGCATTTGTGGGAAGGGAGGATGGGATGACACAGGGGAGGGTTTTAGGGCCAGGCCTGCAAGTGGCCCACGTTCCATTAGCCAGTGCCAGCCACGTGGCCCCGCCTACCTGCAGGGGAGGCTGGAATGGCAGTCTAGCTGGTGCCCAGCAGAGAGGGCATGATATGGTGGGCAGGTGGCCAGTTGGAGGCAGTCGAGTGCAACTTCCCTAAAGAAGTGGCGTTTCAGAGGCGTCCAGGGGACCAGGCTCAGCCTCTCTCCATGAGGCAGCACCCAGCCCAGGTGGGAGAGCAGCCTGAGCCCCGCTCTCCCGCCGGCGCCCCAGGGGGCGCAGCGCCTGCAGACAAGAGCTGCGCCTTCAAGCCCAAAGCCAGGGCTTCCCTGCTAGCAGAAAGGCCCCTCACTCTATTTTCAGCCTATCTGAGGGAATCCTGTGGGGCTGTCTCTGGAGAGAACCCAGATGATCCTCTCTGAGGGTTTTAAAGCTCCTTTGCTGCTAGAAGCTGCCTTTCAGACCCGTCAGGCTAAAGATTTTAACCTGAGATTTAAAAGGACCAGAGATCAAAAGCAGATGCTCCTGGAAGACACTTCAGCCTGCCTAGCCGTCTGGGGACACGGCTACGGAGGAGAAGACGATTCATCACGGACGATGCAATCCCCTGTTCAATAATAAACAGATGTATTATGGGGAGAAAAGAAAGGGATGGGTGTCAGCCCCTTGATTCATTTGTCTCCCTCTCAAAATCACCTCCATCCCGGGCTCCGGAGGGCAGGCGCGGGCGCTTTGAAGCGGAGACATCATGTCAGGGAAATGGAAACATTTCACGTTGTAAATCCTTGGGCTTGTCAGAGAAATCCTAATGAGAGAGGAAGCTGCCAGGGTGGGGCGGCGGGGAGCACCCTGGGCTGGTTTGGGGGGAGGAGCCTAAAGGCAGTTCTGGGAGACAGGAAGCTGGCCCCCTCCCCCTCCAGACTGACCCTTTCTGGACCGCTCTCCGGCGTCCATCTGCGGTGATAACATTCGGCACTTTGCGACCTTGGCAAGATTCACATGCTTTGCTCAGGTTAAGGCTGTTTCATTGGCTTTATCACGTAATCACCCCCTGGGGCTTTCCCACCTTTCACTTAATGGTGAAGAATCTGAAAATATTTTGACAAGTCATAGATTTAGGTATGATTACCTCCCAAGACAGGATATCTCTAGTTCTCTATTTAGGGGAAACTGAGTCATGACTCCCAAACCCCACTCCGCTCAAAGCTGCAGGTAAAGCCTTTAGCCAAGTAAGTACACCCTCACAGCCTCACAGGCAGAGAGAGCTAGTAAAACGTTCAGGGTTAAGAGCTGGGGGCTCTGGCTCAGTCCTGTGTATGGAATCTCAGTTGTAGCACTTACGGCTGTGTGACCTGGGGTAAGCCACTTAACCTTTCTGAGCCTCAGTTTCTGTGTTGCAAGATGGAAATAGTAGTAATAGGAACTGCTGCTCACCCGTGATTGTTGGGAGGAGTGAGTTAATACATGTAATGTACTTGACCCGTTCAGTAAAGAGTTCCTGTGATTCCAGACCTGCCTCCAAGGTAGGTCCACACTAAGGTACAGGTTATTAGTCCACTTTACATTGGAAGAAACTGAAGCTTAGAGAGGGAAAGGCTTATCCAAGTTCACATAGGGAGCTAGAAGCCAGCCCTCCTGAGCCCTCACTCCGTGCTTTCTTCACCCTACCCTACTTCCACCTCCATGTTCTCGAAACTTTGACCAGGTATGACGATAATGGTGTGGAGATGGAGAAGGCTGGAGACAAGAGGCAGGGGACCAGTTAGAAGCCCATTAGGGATGAAGAGAACTAGACCATGGCAGTGGCCTTCGGGATGCAGAGGAGAAAAATAACTTGGATAGCTCTTTAGAAGGTGATATCCCCACTAGACCAGTTCTGGCTACTTCACCATAGTTGGCCCCCAGCCCCTAGCACATGGCCTGACAGCGAGTAAGCATATAGTACATTTTTTCTCTTGTAATCATTGAAGGAATGGAGGAATGAGTGAATGGATGAATGAATGAATGATTAAAAGCAACAGAAGGAGGACTCACAGATGACTTCCAGGTGTCTGGCTTGGCACATTCACTGAAATAGGGAGCACAAGGAAAAGAGCAAACTTCAGACAGTGATTTATAATAGAATCAGATAACTTCCTTTGCGTGCAAGGTCCAGAGGCTATAAATTCAATCTGTCCAATCAAGTGGACTTTCACTAACACCAGTAGGTGTCCAGCGTGAGGAGAGGTGGAGAGGTACCGGAAGCAAACCTGCCTGCCCCGAGGGAGCCTGCAGTCCAGTGGGATGGCCAAGACTTCCCGGGTAAACTTCATCCAGGGTGCAGAACAGTGCACCTGCCTGTGTGGCTGGCAGAGAGCAAGCAGAGCTGAGAGGATGGGAGCTCTCTGGGGGATTGGCTGGTCATGGAGGGCTCTCTGGAGGAGGGGGGCTTGAACCGATAGGTTAGATGAAGAATTGGGTTTGGGAGATGATGGAAGCACCTAAGGGCAAAGGCTTGGATCTGAGTGTGAAGGAACTAGTAGTTTGCCTCCATCTAGGCATCTCCGACATCCAGTAGAGGAGTTGGCACTGGGCAGGCAACAGTGATCTTTGGAAGTTTCTTTATCTCACTTCTTATATTCTTGACCAGTAGCTACAACACAATGATTCTTTTTGGCCGTATGCGTGAAGGTTGAAGGCATTCCAGACCCATAAATATTATTTCCAAAACCAACTGATGCATGAAACTAGACTTTGATTAAATATTACAACCAGCAATTGGTAATGGAGCATGAGACTGTCATTTATCAGCAAGAAATGTGGACGTAATAATTCATTAAGCCGCTTTGAGCGCTCTCTGAGCTGAGCACTCAGGACAGAGGGGGTCTGGAGAGGTTAAGCTTTGTTTTGCTGTTTTGGGGACTCAGCCGCTGAGCCACTTGGAAGGCCTCTGTTAATCACATGGACTCCTTGCCTACCCCTTCAAGCTGGTGGGGGACAGGGAGGGAGGGCCAGGGTGCACATGGACGCTTCCCCTGCATCGTTATATGGCTGCCCGCTCCCACAGTCAGAGGACCTGCACATGGTGGGGGACTGATCGTCCATTCGTTTAATATCGCTTGATAGTTACCAAGTGGCCAACACTGTGACAGGTGCTGGGGATACCGTGGGGAACAAAACAGACACAACCCTTGCCTTCAGCGAGTCCACAGCCCAAAATGAGGGAACTGAAAGTAAGTAGACAGTACACAGTGATCCAAACTGTAAGAGTGGAGGCACCAAGGAGGCACCTAGCCTGGCCTGGAAGTCAGGGAGGGCTTCCTGGAGGAGGCGGGAGCTAAGCTGAGGCCCAAGGATGTGTAGGAATTGGTTAAGTGAGGACAGGAAAGAGTGCTTTAGGTGTAGGGAACAGCATATGCAAAGTTGTGGAGGGGAGAGAAAGCATGGCACGTTTGAATCACGGAAATAACTGTGGGCTGAATGAGGCTTGGAGTATGAAGCAGGAGGCGGCAGGAGCTGAGGCTGGAGAGGTGAGCTGGAGCTACTTCCATGAAGTCCTTGAACCTTATCCTCTTTGGGGGTTTTGAGTGGCCTGGAGAGTAAGGGTGACCCTGGCTGCTGTGTGGATAATGGACAGTAGGGCTGAGAGTGGACATCATCAGAGGGACTAGGGTGAACAAGATGCCTTTCACACCATGCTTGGGGACCACCAGCAGGTGTGTGGGCTGCAGGAGGTCAGAGTCGAGATGGCTAGGTTTTGCTGCTACAACGAGCAACCCTGAAGCTCCGAGTGGCTTCACACCATAAAGGCTCCTTTCTCACCGTACTACATGACTGTCACACGTCAGCTGGGGGCCTCAGAGCAGCCGCTCTGTGGAATGTGGAGAGAGAATGAGAACAGGCAGATTTCACTTGATTTTCAAGCTGCCATCCACAAGTGACACACACCGCTTCCATTCGCATTTCATTGGCCAAAGCAATGGCCGCTTCTGTTTTCAAAGAGGGTAGGAAAGTACCACCCACTCTGGGAAGGCTGGAGGACCAGACAATTTATGGGTGGCCCTACGACCAGCGCCTGAGGCTGGAGGCTCTGTGGCTTTCCCATTATATAACTGTCACAAACATTGGTCCTCTGTTTCTAGAATTTATTTCCATGTAGTTCGTCACATTTCATGCTCCCATCGGTCCTGCGAGACACGCACAGTTATCCCCTCCAAGCCCCCAGGCTCAGCTCCCTGAAATCCCCACGGAGAGAGAATTAACGGTTCAGGAACACGAACATGAACAAGTCTAAAGTACTCGTGTTTTGAACTAGAGAACTAAAGCAGTGTGAGAGCAGGGGCTCTAGGAGAAGCCTGGCTTGGGATTAAATCCGTTGCCTTGGATAAGAGAGTTGACATCCCTGAACCTCCATGTCCCCATCTGCAACGTGGGGGATGGAAGCAGAGAGCTCATAGGGATGCTGTGAAGGGTGAGGGAGACAAGCACAGAGAGCACCGGCTCTGTCTCAGGAAGTGAGCGCTGCTAGAGTTAGAGTCACCTTCTATACATTTGTCAGGCTCACGCACACTTGGGGAAAGAGGCCAGGTTACTAAGCGACGTGCCCAAGGCTGTACTGTTGGCTCCTGGTGGGGCAGGACCTGCCGGGCGCTCTGAGAAGGAGAGCTTCTTCCCTGAGACTCTCCTCTCCACCCCTGGGTCCCTGACCCCCTCAAGGGACCCCTCACCCGTCTCCTTCCTGATATCCACCTCGGCTTTGGCTCCCCAGCTGCCTTTTTATTCACTCCCACCTTCCTCACTCCTCAAAAGAAAAAGTTCCCCACTACTACCCACTGACTGGTTTCCTCAAGTTTTAGAGATCTGTGCAACCCTGCTCTCCTGCCCTGCACAGTATTTCAGCGTTCACAGAGCTCGTCCTGGTGAAGCCAGCGCTGGGGCCCGGGGCCTGGGGGCTGTGGCGGGCCCCTGTCTGCTTCTCCTGGCGTAGGTGCTCTGCGTTACACACAAAGTGACTCTCATGCGTGCAGGCTCCCCACGTGCACATCAGGGTCAACAGACTGTTCCGTCTGAACCATACACCAGACGAATGTGCATATTAAAAGCTTGGTTCCTTCTTCTGGGTTCCTCTGAGGAGGGTAGACCACCAGAAGCAGCTGGCAACAGAGACCAGCCCCCCCAGATTTTTCAGGGGTCCCGAGCCAGGGCGCAAAGACGGGGTGAGGAGGCAGACTCGGGGAGCAGAACCCCAGGAGATGCGACGGCAGAAGCGCTGAGATCCTCTTGGCAGGCACTCAGGCACACACGTGCGGTCCCCACAGCGACGTCCCCGAGCAGTGGCAGCCGCAGGGGGTGCAAGGCGGGACATGCTTCTGCCTTTGGAACCCTGTGTTTGCTGGTGTTTACACAGGGAGTGGAATTAATTGAATGCCGCAGGGCCTCCTCGGTTGCTGAAAATAAACCCAGCCAGGCCCCCAGCAGTGCGCTGCCTGCCTGCGTCTGTCAGATTTCTCCTGGCTTCGCAGGCACACACGGCGGGATTAGTACTGCTGCCACTCTCCCCACAGACACCGTGTCAGAACCAGATGTGTGCAGACGCATGGGCACATCCAGACGGCCAGAGGCACACAGAAACGAGCCAATTCACGCGAGGGAGCATCGCCCCACCGAGACGCACACGGTTAAACATACACGGACCCATGGGTGCTCACGGACACTCGGCGAAGCAAGCGCAGCCCGGCACTTACGTTCAGATGAACCTGGCACGTGTGCGCCTCCGGACCCATGGCTCATGGTCACACACCCACACTCGTGGGGACACGCACGCACATGGCTTCTGAATCAGAAAGCCTCAGTCTGCTCCTGGATCTACCTCTTGCTGGAGGCGTGACCTGAGGTTTTTTTTTTTTTTTTTTTTTTTTGCGGTACGCGGGCGTCTCACTGCTGTGGCCTCTCCCGTTGCGGAGCACAGGCTCCGGACACGCAGGCCCAGCGGCCATGGCTTATGGGCCCAGCCGCTCCGTGGCATGTGAGATCCTCCTGGACCGGGGCACGAACCCGTGTCCCCTGCATCGGCAGGCGGACTCTCAACCACTGTGCCACCAGGGAAGCCCCTGAGGTTTGTTTTTTTAACCTGTTTGTGCCTCTGTTTCCTCAGCTGTCAAGTGGGATTACAACAGTACCAATCTCATGGTGTCATTGTGAGGATAAAGATGAGAAAATAAACAGAAGCTCTTATCAGAGCTCTTGGTGCTCACTAAGCCCACTACGAACACGAGCGGAAAGGAGTCTCTCTCAACATCCTCCCCGTCGTGGGCGCACATGGAAACGTGCGCACGTATATATTCAGACACACAAAGACACAAATGGACCAAGTGACACGTGGGAACACAGAGAGACCACAGATGCATCCCCTGGGGCTCCCAAATAAACCTACCTGGGCCTGACCCGAGCTCACACGTTCTCTCTTCCCACCGCCACCAGCCCAGCCCAAGCTGATGGCAGCACATGACCACGCCATGCAGAGCTGAGGCCAACCAAAGGACTCCTTAGCTGGAGAGCCACATGCGGCGGGTGTGGTTTCTAGCTGCTAAAACACTGACTCTTCCGTGGCTCCCCAGGACCTTCAGGCCATGATCCAATCTCCCCTCCAGAGACTGAAATTCATGGGCATCCACGCTCTGCCTCTGCCTCTCTCCCTGCATCACACCCCCGCACTGCTCCAAGGGAGCTCCCAATAAGCGGTGCCGCTTTAAACAGCTGAGAAACAAAAGGAAATGATGGAAGACGGGGGCCAAATAGAATCTTGATGCTGGGAAAGTTCAGGTTGAAGCTCACAGCTTATTGTGAGAGGCAAAGAGGCCTCCTCACTGGGTCCCAGAATGGGGCAGAATGGGTCCCTTACAGTTCCAGACAGTGCTGGAGGGGGCCAGGTGCCCCACGTGGAAGGCATGGAGAGCAGAGGACCTGTGCACAGGCTATTTCCCCGTAACCCCTCTTCCCTGTGCACCGCCCCTGCTCCGTCCCTCCCTGGCCCCAATTCTGACCTTGCATCAGTGTCCTAGGCTGTGTAACAATACACCACAGCTGAGTGACGCAACCCAGCACCGATTCCCTCACAATGTCTGTGTGAGTACAAGCGTACCTTGGAGATATTTCAGATTTGATTCCAGAACGCCCCTCACAATAAAGCAACTATTGCAATAAAGCGAGTCACACGCATTTTTTGGTTGCCCAGTGCCTTTAAAAGTCAAGTTTACACTACACCGTATTATGTGTGCAATAGCATTCTGTCTGAAAAGAAACAATGTACATACCTTAATTAAAAAAGACTTTTTTGCTAAAAATGCTAACCATCATCTGAGCCTTCAGCAAGTCGTAATCCTTTTGCTGGTGGAGGTCTTGCCTCCGTGTTGATGCTGCTGACTGATCAGGGTCGCGGTTGCTGAACGTTGGACTGGCAGTGGCAGTTTCTTAAAATAAAACAGTTATGAAGTTTGCTGCGTCGATTGAGTCTTCCTTTTTGTGAACTATTTCTCTGCAGCTTGCAATGTGTTTGACAGCATTTTACCCACAGGAGAACTTCTTTCAAAATTGGAGTCAGTCCTCTTGGAAGCTGCCACTGCTCTATTGACTAAGTTTATGTAATGTTCTAAATAATCCTTTGTTGATATTTCAATAATCTTCACCACATCTTCACCAGGAGTAGATTCCATCTCCAGAAGCCACTTTCTCTGCTCATCCCTAAGAAGCAACTCCTCATCTGTTAAAGTTTCATCACGAGATTGCAGCAATTCAGTCACATCTTCAGGCTCCACTTCCAATTCTAGTTCTCTTGCTATTTATACCACATCTGCAGTTCCTTCCTCCACTGAAGTCTTGAACCCCTCAAAGTCATCTGTGAGGATTAGAATCAACTTCTTCCAAACTCCTGTTAATGTTGGCATTTTGACCCCTTCCCATGAATCATGAATGTTCTTAATGGCATCTAGAAGAATGAATCCTTTCCAGAAGGTTTCGAATTTACTTTGCTCAGATCCATCAGAGGAATCACTATCTGTGGCAGCTACAGCCATATGAAATACATTTCTTAAAAAAATAAGACTTGAAAGTCGAAATGACTCCTTGATCCATAGCTGCAGAATGGATGTCGTGTTAGCAGACGTGAAAACAACGTTAATCTCATTGTACATCTCCATCAGAGCTCTTGGATGACCAGGTGCATTGTCAATGAGTAGTAATATTTTGAAAAGAAACTTTTTTTTTTCTGAGCAGTAGGTCTCAACAGTGGGCTTAATATATTCAGCAAACCATGTTGTAAACAGATGTGCTGTCATCCAGGCTTTGTTGTTCCATTTACAGAGCACAGGCAGAGTAGATTTAATTTTCAATTCTTGAGGACCCTAGGATTTTCAGAATGGTAAATGAGCATTGGCCTCAGCTTAAAATCACCAGCTGCATTAGCCCCTAACAAGAGAGTCAGCCTGTCCTTTGAAGCTTTGAAGCCAGGCATTGACTTCTCCTCTCTAGCTATGAAAGTCCTAGATGGCAGCTTCTTCCAATATAAGGCTGTTGCATCTGCATTGAGAATCTGTTGTTTAGTGTAGCCACTTTCATTAATTATCTCAGCTGAGTCTTCTGGATAACTTGCTGCAGCTTCTACCTCTACACTTGCTGCTTCCCCTTGCACTTCTATGTTATGGAGACAGCTTCTTTCCTTAAACCTCATAAACCAATCTCTGCTAGCTTCAAACTTTTCTTCTGCAGCTTCCTTACCTCTCTCAGCCTTCACAGAATTGAAGAGTTAGGGCCTTGCTCTGGATCAGGCTTTGGCTTAAGGGAATGTGGTAGGAGATTTGATCTTCAATCCAGACTACTAAAACTTTCTCCACATCAGCAATGAGGCAGTTTTGCTTTGTTATCATTTGTGTGTTCACTGGAGCAGCACTTTTAATTTCCTTCAAGAACTTTTCCTTTGCACTCACAACTTGGCTGACTGTTTGGCACAAGACACCTTGATTTCGACCTGTCTTGGCTTTTGACATGCCTTCCTGGTTAAGCTTAATAATTTCTAGCTTTGGATTTAAAGTGAGAGACATGTGACTATTTCTGTCCCTTGAACATTGTTGGAGTATCAATTGGCCTAATTTCAGTGTTATGGTGTCTCAGGGAATAAGGAGGCCCGAGGAGAAGGAGATGGATGGGGGAACAACCAGTCAGTGCAGCAGTCAAAATACACACGACATGTATGGATTAAGTTCGCCGTCCTATATGGGTACAGCTGGTGGTGCCCCAAAACACGAGAGTAACATCAAAGGTCACTGATCACAGATCACCATAACAAATATATTTGCAAGAATTACCAAAATGTGACACACACACACCTAATGAGCAAAGGTGTTGGGGAAATGGTGCCGGTAGATTTGCTCCACGCCAGGTTGCCACAAACCTTCAGTGTGTAAAAAAATGCAATATCTGCGAAACATAGTAAGGTGAAGTGCAGTAAAACGAGGTATGCCTGTATTATTTCCCGATTTAAAAATAAAAACAACAACTTTCACCCAAATGGAATCTCTTGAGGGATTGATGGGTGGGTTAATCTATTCATTTCTTTATTCACATCTTGAAGGAGCCTCCCTTTCTCTAGAGGCTGAGGGGAGGGAAAGATGTGAGACAGTTGGACATGGAACAGACACCAGGACCTGAAATGGGAGGTTAAAAGTGCGAGAGGGGAGTCCAGCCTGGAGCTGGGGGTGCTTCCCCGTGGCTCTCCATCTACAATATCAGCCCCACCCCATCAACCTTCTGGACTGTGGGGCTGGTCTCCCGCTCCCATGCCTGGCCCTTGTTGGGCTCCCTAAGAAGTTATAGTGTTTGGATTGGCCATCTCTCTTTAAATCTAATTACAAGATATGAATTTATTATGGAAATAGAAGGGTACAGATTCTATAAAATCATTCTGAAATAATTATTACCATTTTGATGTACTGCTTTCCTATCCCTTTCCAATGGGTATATATTTATATGTATGTGTATTTTTTAGTAAGATCTCTTTTTTCAATACTTATCACAATTTGTAGCATGTATTTGTCTCCCTTCCTCCCGACTGTAATCTTTTCAATATTTTCCCATTTTTATTGTGAAATAATTGACATACTTCACCAGATAAGGTTTTTTTTCCCCAAGTGAACTTAAAAAATTTTTATTGCAATATAATTGACATGCAACATTTAGTTATTAGTTTCAGGTGTACAACATAATGATTTGTTATATGTGTATTTTGGGAAATGACCATCACAGTAAATCTAATATCCATTACCACCATAGTTACACCTTTTGTTTCCTAGTGATGAGAACTTTTAATATCTACTTTCTTAGCGACTTTCAAATATACAGTACAATATTGACTATAGTCACCATGTTGTACATTCATCACCATGTATGTTTACCGGCTGTGACCTTAGTGTGCACAGAGGGTGTGCATGATTTATCCACTACCAGATCCCCAGTGCCTGGCCTGGTACCTGGCACACAGTTGGGACTCAACAGACACTTGGTATTGAAGGAATGACAGGTGAACGAATGGGTGAAGGATGGCCGAGCACGTAGCCCAGTGCCTGGTACATAGCTGATGTTTCGTGTGTGCGTATGTAATGAGTAAGCAGAAAAAGGCCCGAGTGCCCCCCATCAGCCTTCTCTGAAGGGACGCAGCAATCGCTGACCCCCACGACCCTCCCAGCCTTGCTGGACGTCGTAGGCCAGTGCTGGGTCGGGGGTCTTTCTAGGGGGCAGGATTACAGCTTCATGTCCCTGTGACTCCTACTGAGTGGTCTGACTCCTGGGGGTCCAGGTGCTTTGTACCCTCTAGCCCCACCCCACACAAGGCCTCCACGCATAGCGCATCTCCCACACGAGAGTTCTTGACCCTCTGACTTAATGACTGAATGCTCCAGAGATAGGACCCCCTGGCCACATGAGAGTCTGTGCCCTGGGCCAGGAGGCAGGAATAGTTACGGTTCTGAGGTCACCTGGGCTGGGGTCCCTCTCTCTGGATCTGTGCTTTGTGAGCTCGTGCTCATGGCAGTCATGACATCACATGGTTCTGAGTTAAGGGTCATTTTATTTGCGTTTTTCCAGCAGCCCTAAGATCTCAGGGCTGTTCTCCCTGCTTGAGGCTTAGAGAGGGCGGCTGGCTTGTTCAGGGTTACACAGCTATGAAGTGACAAAATGGGGCGTGTCTAATGCAGACTCTTCTCTTCATGACTGTTACTATAGGGTCAGTGAATGGATGAACTCAGTTCCTGCAGCCCTGTCGGGCTGGAGAGAACGCCACTTCCTTTGGGCGCTCCATATGTCTTGTGGGAGAGCATGTCCATCTGGCTTGGATTCGATTCGTGACCTTTCCTTTCAACATGTTATATATATATAGAGAGAGAGAGAGAGAGAGAGAGTGTTATGAGATACAGAACATGGTAGAAGGTTCGGTGGGAAACACAAACATGACTAGATGTGAATGCATGTAGAGGCCGAGACTGTGGCCAGAGTCGCTGCTAGTCTGTGACTGGGTGCACATCTCAGCCGCGGGTCGGGATCAGAACATTCAGGGGGCTTGGGACCTTGAGGAGGTATGGTGACCTCTCGAGGGACAGAATCAGTCACACTGTGCTCCTTAGCTGAAGAGAAAGCTTGGTGGCATCTAAGCTGTAAGCTTTAGGCTTCCTGGGCAGTGTATTCAGGGCCCTGTATGTGTGTGTGAGTGTGTGCGTGTGTGTGTGTGTGACAGAGAGAGAGCGAGAGAGAGGGACTGGTGAAGAGCGCTCACTGCCCTCATCATAGTAGGAAGATGTCGGGAGTTCCTGAACTCAGAAAGAGATCTCGGTGGAGTGCTAACAGGCTTTTAACAACTTGGAGCGGAGACTGTTTCCTATCTGGGAGGAGCTGATCTCCTTTTAACACCTAAGGCTCAGCCCACCCTAGAGACATTCCAAACCTCTCCATCTGAGCCCTGAGCCCTCAGCACTGACCTCCCCTTAGTGCAGAAAGTCACTGTGAACAGCTGTGTGAGGAGCTCCCGGGGTCAGTGAGTGAGGACAAGAATAACCGCTTTCCTTTCTGGACCTCAGCCTTCTCAGCTCTGAAAGGGAAAGTGAGTAGGATTGAACTATTTTCTCTAGCTTTCTTTGCAGCTCTGGTTTTCAATTACTCCAACTAACACTTGCTCTGGATAGCAAGTGTTAAGTGTTGCAAAGCTCTCCTATTATAGGGTTTATATCTATCCTTTTATTTTTTCTGCAGCGCTGTGTTTACCCTATAGGGGTTATGAGGTGTAAGGGACAGAACTTGTACTCCCATTTTACGATTGGGAAAACTGAGGTTCTGCATTAGGCCCAGCAGCTCCTTGAACAGCAGCTGGGCTTGGTGCCCAGCCGCCTGACTGTCCTGGCCCTCTGCCAGGCTACCTGGGTACCCATCTCAAGCATCAAGAAGTCAAAACTCCAGCTGAGAGAATTTGTGGTTTTGTCTCAATCCGGCCGAGCATTAAGCCTGTGAGGGTTCTCGTTCAAGTGCACACTGATTGGCAAATGGCCTAGTCCCCGGTCCACCTCATTATCTGCTGGTAAATTCCTTTGTCTTGTAAAGGCCAGTTCACAGGTCCTCTTCCTCTGACCTCTTTTGCCCAGTGAGTTGCTGAATTGCTCACTCATTATCCATTTTGCCCGTTGGGAACTTGCCCCCCTCCCTGCACCCCCTGCCCCACACTAGACAAGGGCTCTGTCTTGGCAAGTTTCCAGTTTCACAAGTTGTGAACTCTGTCGTGACCTCTGCTAGGCAGGCAGTCTTCTTTCTCGAAGACAAGGTCACAGCCTGTCCACAGCCTGTTCTGAGACATGTGACAGCACGTTCTCCCATCACACTTGCCCCAGCATAACATCCTCTCATAGCCCATGTGCTTCTGTAGAAACTCAGGCTTTTATCTTAAAAAGGGAAAGACGCAAAGACAAACCTTAGCGGCAGAATGGCTCCCAAGCACAGTGCCAAGGTTCTGCCCTTTGCATCCGTCCCTGCAGGGTCTGACCTAGCGAAATCGTGTGCCAGGGAACATTCGAGTCCCAGGGCCTGGCACACAGTAGGGTTTGGTGTGGCGCTCTCAGGAGCCACTGGGCCATGGAGGCTTTGCACTGTTTAAAATGTGTTCAGATCTTCTCACAGTTTTCCACTGGGAGTGGGAAAGCAGTCTCATGGTCTAGACAGGAAAATCTGGTGGTGTAGACACATCTGGAAGACGATGCTGTGTTTTGAATCACAATGACATACCGCTTCCCTCACGGTCCCGGCCCTGTGCGCTTGCTCCTACAGCAGGGTCCCCTCTCCCCCTGGCCACGTGCCCGCTGCTTCCCCTGCTGCTTTGGGTTGTAAAGGGTATGTGTTTGGAGCTCTTTAGACAGTGAGCCAGAAATGGAAGAGTGGCACATGAAGACTGTGTCTGGCATCAGCGTCGCAGACATTTGGGAAAGCTTCCTTCGTGGAGTTTGGACAAGCCACACGCCACCCTCTTCCCCGTCCCAGGTCCTGGGCTCAGACGTGAGTAGCATCGTGGTCTGGCAGGCACAGAAGCCCTGAGGCCCCCCGACCCTTCACACACCTCCCTTGACCTTCCTTCCTCCAGTCCTCAGGCTTCTCAAGGATTTCTGTTCCCTGAGGGAGCCAGATTCTCCCCAAGCTTCATTTTTACTTGGAGGTCAGGAAAGTAACTTCTAAGAATCGGTTCACATGAGACTTCTGTGCCGTCTTCCTGGGCCCTTCAAAGCTGCGCTAAAACTCCTCCACTCTTCACTGAGCTTTTATAGCGCTGCTGCCCTTGAACAAGTTGTCTGACCTTCCAGAGCCTCACTTTCTTCTTGTGTAAATGGCACTATGTCCTGCCCACCTCATGGAGTCATTGGGAAACCAGTGGAGGTAAGAATGCAAATGCCTGTGGTTACCCGTGACGTCGGAGAGCAGACAGAGTGGGCGACCTGGCATCTGTGCAGCCCATCCCAGCCCTGGAGAGGCACGCTGGGGACGGTCCCAGAGCCAGTGTGGCCTTCTGAGAGCAGTCCTCAAGGCTGGGGGTGGGGGGTGAGGGCCTGCTCAGCACGTGGGGACCACAGGTGTGGACTGAGAGCTTCGTACTCACCCTCTCAGAGACTTGGCACTGACGCTCCGCGCTTCCTTGCTAATCATGAGAGCGAGTGCCCGTAGGGCACAGGTGCCAGGCTCTGTCTTGGTACTTTAAAATATAGCAGCATATTTAACCTCATAAAAACCCCATAAGGTAGGCAGCAATATTATCCGCAATTTACAAATGCAGAAATGGAGACACCGAGAGAGGTCAACTAACTTGCTAACCACCAGCTGGTATGTGAACCTGGGCAGCCTGGACGCTGAGGCTGATACTAACACCAGGCCGAATGCTTTCCAAGAATATTCTTAGCAGACACCTCAGTCCTTCCGCGACTCTCCCCTGGCTTGTCCCGTAGCCTAGCCCCTCCTTCAGCCCCCCTTCCGTTCTCTCACCCCAGCCACACTGACCACCCCCCCCCTCTGCTCAGCTGCCCCCGGAGCGCACACGGGGAGGAGAAGCATGTGCCTGGGCCAGGAGCCGGGACCCTTGGCTGACTTCCCCGCTCCTGGTGGGGCCTTGGACCTGCCATTGATCTCCTTATCCATCCATTCGTCCCTCCATTCCTTATTCTTTCCAAATCTCCCTAGGGTGACAGGGAGGCTGGCAGCCGGTGGGGTCTATGAGGTCAGCAGCGCGGTCGTCCGAAGCTACAGGAGCCTGAGTCATCCCAGGAGAGCAGACACAGGCCTAGCTGGACTGGAGCCAGCTAGTACGTGGCAAAATAGACAGGAGCCAGTGGAGACAGCGTCCCCCCGAGAGGACGGGAACGGCATTGCTGTGACCCCTGTGTGCTGCTCTCTCCTCCCTGTGGTGGCCGCAGCGCCCGTGCATCACAGGTATAACATGCCCAGAACGTGGAGATGCCTTGCCTCCCAGAACCCACGGTCCAGCGGGTCTTGAGGAGACACCGGTTCCCCCAGAGGCGGACATGGTCGATTCATCTCCCAAGCATCCCTGAGGGCACAGCAGTGCACGAGGCACCGGCACCTGTCAGCCCCCTCGGTGCCCGGCCCCCCCCCCCCCCCCCCCCCCGCCTCAGAGAAGCCCTGACCCCTGCAGAGGTCATTTCGCCTTTGTTTGTACCAGGATCCAGGATTGCTGGTACCGAGAGCTGACTTCCAGGGGCCAGGAGGGAATGGATGAACGAGGTAAAGAAAGAGCCTGGAATGCAGGTCCGAGGAGCAGGCCCCTGGAGCAGGCTCTACTGTGACCCCGCTCGGGCCCATGGGGGCCACCGCCTTCTCCGGGCCTCACTTTCCCCGTCTGTGAAGCAGCAGCAAGGGTGCAGCACCCGCCCCCAGTGACATGTCTTCCCACCTGCCCTGCCCACCTCCCCTCCCACTGTCGGCGCAGCTTGTGTGAGGCTTGCGGGAAGCAGCCCGCCTAGGGTGAGAGGACCTCACCTGGGGGCCCGCGAGTTCATCCTGGATGCGAGTCATTCTGTGAGCCACGTCAGTTTCTGCGTGTGTTAGCTGGGGCACGGCGAGGGGCAGTGGGCGGGATGGCGGTTCTTTCCTTTCCTGTTAAACAACAGTGTAATTTTCTTGGAAGTGAATGTATTTCCGTGCTGACCCCAAGCCATCTTGCCTCTGATTGGATTTCAAACCTGATCCAGGTTTGGTCCTCGTTAGAGCAGGGAGAGCGAGCGGGGGTTGGGGGGGGGTCCCTCTGATCGGCAGGTGTGCAGGGGCTTCCTGGGTCCTTCAAGTTTCACCCCCACCCCATCCCCCTGCTCCTGCCCACCTCTCTAGCTTCAGCCCTGGTAACTTTGGCCCCTTACCACTGGTGAGCCCTTGGGTGAGCAACTGTGCCTCAGTTTCCTCAACTGTAAAACGGAAATAATAGTGCCTACCTCATAGAATGGTTTATGAGGATTAAAAGAGTTAACACATGCAAGGCACTTAGAATCCTGTCTGGCATGTAGAAAACAATATGCAGAATATCCGACTGTAGCTATCATTACTACCATGATTATGCTTATCGTGTGCCGTGCGCTCTAACCCCAAGGAACATCCCCCTGCTGTCCTGACACTTTGCGAACTTCACGCTGTTCTCTCTGCCTAAACGCCCTTCCTTGTCTGATCTGCCTAGAAAACCCCTACTCACCCTTCAGGATTCAGCTCAAGCTGGTCCGTCCTCTCCAACACCCTTAGTGGATCCGTTGACCATGTCCTGATTGTGCTGCCTGCTGCACCTGGATCGCACCGGGTGTATATCGTATGGGCTGGTACTTGACCTCCTCACCTGCCTGTTTCCAGAGTGATTCACCTACGTCTGTGTCTCTAACATAAGCATGGGCCCTGGGGCACGGGATGTGAGCAATGTTCGTTTCTTTCCTTAAGTGTGTGCTGGAAGCCGGGAGGGGACGTGTGCACAAGTGATTCTAACACATGGTGACGAAGGGCACAGTGAGGGACGGACAGAGCTGGGGACTCACCAGAGGGTTCTTCCTGACTGAGGCTGGAGAGGGCAGAAGTGGGAAATTGAGAGGATGACCCGAGGTTGTGGTGGTCTCTCAGCTATTTACGAAAGTGCTTTAAAAGTGTAAATTCTTCTGTAGATACTAGTATAGACTTTTCATCCGTGTGCCGGTTACACGTGCTCAAATTTCTGTGTGGTTCTGTCTTAGTCAGTTCGGGCTGCTACAACAGACTACCGTAGACGGGGGGGCTTTTAACCAAGAGAAATGCATTTCTCACAATTCTGGAAGTTGGAAGTCCAAGATCAAGGCCCCGGCAGATTCAGTGTCTGGTGAGGACCTGCTCCCTGGTTCAGAGACTGCTGTCATCTCAGTGTGTCCTCACTTGGTGGAAGGGGTGAGGGAGCTCTCTGGGTACCAGTCCTATTCCTGAAGCCTCTGCCTAATGACCTAATCAACTCCAAAGGCCCCACCTCCAAACACCATCACACTGGGAATTAGATTTTAACATAGGAATCTGGGGGAGGGTCCTAAACATTCAGTCCATGCAGTGTCTGTCTCCGGATTGGACCCTGACTCATATGCTGGGGCCCCGTTTCTCGTTGGTCTGATGGGTCAGGTCCACACCCTGCCCTCCTTCCCTAGAACAGCCACTGACTGGGGCCCAGCTCTAGTTGCCTCCGTGGCCTCCAAGTACTCTTTGGTTTGCCTTGATTTCTCAAATCATATGTGACTGGGAGGGAATGCGTGCCATGTGTTTCTGATTCAGCTCCCCTGTGCTCAAAGGCAGTGTGATTGGAGAGATATCTGATGGGCTTTGAGCCTCCGAAATATGTTCTTCAAGCCTTCTTTTCCTGCTCTCTCCCTGCCTTCTCCCTTGACAAAGAGGAAGTGGCCGTGGCCAAGAATGGTTCAACTCTACAGCCCCAAGACCTGGCAAAACGGCCCCGGATGGATCTCTGAGCCTAGGAGGCTGTGGGCATCCAGGATGGAGACCAGGGTGACACCAGGGCAGCGTCACTTTCTCCTGGAGACACGGTGAACACGCCTGTCTTGGCTGACTGTCCTGGTGGTTATGACAGGTTCACTCTCCAGAGCATGGTGGGTCTGTGGCTCAAAATCAGAAAACATTTTGATGTTTTGGGTTTTTTTTATAAATTTATTTATTTATTTATTTACCTGTGGCCGCATTGGGCCTTCACTGCTGTGCGCGGGCTTTCTCTAGCTGTGCCCAGTCGGGGCTACTCTTCGTTGCAGTGCAAGGGCTGTTCATTGCGGTGGCTTCTCTTGTTGTGGAGCATGGGCTCTAGGCGCGCAGGTTTCAGTGGTTGCAGCACGCGGGCTCAGTAGTTGTGTCCCATGGGCTTAGTTGCTCCGCGGCATGTGGGATCTTCCCGGACCAGGGCTCGAACCCGTGTCCCCTGCATTGGCAGGCGGATTCTTAACCACTGCCCCACCAGGGAAGTCCCCTTGATGTGTTTTATGTTTGACAGATCTTGAGAGTTTTCCTTTTCTTTCTCCTGCTGATCATAGCAATATCTGCCTATTTATGTAGTAAACGTTAATTGAGAAGCAGCTAAATTCTGGGCAATGGAGATAAAACAGCTCTTGTCCTCGAGGTGGGAGAAATGGATGTTTCAAGAGACAGTTCCACGATGTGGAGTTCTTTTGGGGGAGGCACAGGTAGAGGATGAACCTAGCTCATTTGGGGGTAATAGAGAAGGAAGGAAGAGGAAGGGGGACCAATCAGGAATCTTCCCAGAGGCATGGAACCTTTCCCTGACCACTGTGTGATGCTCACGGGCAGAGTCCAGAGCAAGACCCCAGAGACTGGGAAGGATTAGGACGGGTCACCTGGTTACCAGCAAATGAGAATGGGCATTTGGCTTTTTCCAAAAGTGACCGAGAACTTCTGCCAAGCTGGGGAAGGTGAAGCCCCGCAGCTCTAAATCCCCATCTGTTTCCAGGCCGACTGCAGCTGAGCAGAGTGAGGTCCCCCAATTTGGGTCATGCTTTCGAGTTTACAAAGCAGTGTCCCACCCATGATCTCAGTGAGTCCCTCTTCCCTCTGTCCTTCATTCAAAAGCATTTCCTTAGCACCACCCCCGTGTCCAGTGCTGTTAGACTCTGGGAACAGTGACGGGCAAGGTCAACACATCTTGGCTTCATAAAGCAACTAGTTCAGGAATTCACATTATTTTAAACTAAACAGTGATACTGTCCCTCTAGGTACCAAATGCCAACAGTGCCTGGGGACAGCTGAGTTTCTCCACATTGATGTTTTCTGAGAAATAGTTTCCTTTTCCCCATTTCCCATTAGGAAGGAATTTAAGAGGAAGGAGCAAGGAGATGGTGTTTTCTTGGTGAGCCAGTTCACCTCCAGTCCCCTTCTGATAAAAGCATTTCCTCTCTCTGCCTTTGAGGTACTGAAGGAAGTCAGACTCCATTTAAGGCCTCCAGAATTGGAGCCTCCCAAGCATTTTGCCCCTAATAAAGCATCAGCTTTCAATGGTTCATCTCCAAAAGTTTTGTTATTGATTCCAGCCACGCTTTGCAACGCTCTTGTTTGCTCGTATTTAAAAACAGAACATTTCATGTTGGCTTTTTTTTTTTAAGCCCAATTTCTTGTTGTTTCCCACATATTTCCAGTGAATGAGGGGATTAGAGAGTGCATTGGGGGTTTTTTTGTTTTTTTTCATGAAGCACAAAAGTTAAACATCCTGTTCTGACTGTAGAGACATTTTCAGGTTTCTGGAATCCATTAAAACCCAAAATGTTACAGGAAAGTTACTCTGGAGCCGGCAAGAGCACAATTTTACACTTCTGATATGCACTGGGCACGTTCGCCTGTCCTTGGAAGAGATTACCGTTTTCTTTCTTCACTCCCTCCATCCTTACCTCTTCCTTACAGAAAAATGGAAGGAAGCCAGTGTCTGTCATGCTAAGTGCTTTACAAACATTACCTTATTTAATCCTCCCAACAGCCCCTTCTGAGCTCAGACAAGCTGATGAACTTGACCCTGGTTGCCCAGCTAGGAAAGGCCAGACACAGCCTTCATTTTGCTGCACCTTTATCATGTTGCTCCCTCACTCCCACCAGTGACCGCTAGTTTTACACCCTGATGCCACACCATTTTTTTTTTCATTTTGTAGAAAAGGAGGTTGGTATAAGCCAGAAAAGGACTGGCATTTTCTCCTTCCCTCTCGGCTAAAGACTACGTTTTCTCATTTGTAAGCGGATGTGCCACTGCACACGTTACAGCCAAGAATGATTTCAGAGCATCTGGGCTCACGATCCAGGGCAGCTCTGTGAACGCAGTTGTCGTTACACACTTCACTTCCTTGAGCAGGAGACAGGCAGGTGGCTCCGAAGTCTGACTGTAGAGCCGAGTGTAGGGAAACCTCTTACCAGCTAGTGAGGGGCCGATTGGCTATGACAGGGCCTGAGAGTGAGGGTCTAGCTGGCTGCAGCCCTGCAGGCAGATCTGGGCCTTTGAAATCCACTAATAGCCCATTTCTGGACGTTGAGGCCCCTGGGGCCTTTCAGCCTGCCTTCATTTGGGCGCTTGTTAGAAAGTCAGGGAATAACAGGCTTGGATGGGAAGGGTGGGGTGGAGAGGGGTCCACTGAATCGCATCACAGGCACAGCCAAGTTTAAAGCACAGGAGGAATACAGCCAAGGGGCCTCCTCTGGCTTATCCTTCACCCTCATCCTAGCACATGCCTTGGGAATTTTCCAGGACTCTCCTGGACTAGGAAGGGTTTGGGAGGTCTGTGCTGGTGATAGTGGGATTGGCTGTCCCGTCTGGGCCGCTCACTGGTTCAGAAGTCTCATGGAAACTGAACCAGCATCCCTATCCCAGACCAGGAGCCCTCATCTCCGGGAAGCAGGCAGGATGGGCCCCCCCTTTGCCTCAAAGTACCCCAGAAGGAAGTAAGGTATAGGGACAGAGTCAAGACTCGAGAGGCAAGTTATGTCTCTTGAGCCTTCTCTGATCTCCTAGGAATTAAAGCTCCCTTTTGGGACTTACACAGAAATTTGTTCTCTTTGCTCTCGACAGTCTCAGCCAGCCCTGAGCTGAGCTTACTGGCCTGTGTCTGCCTCCCTCAGACCGACTTGAGAGGGACAAAGCACTTCAGATGCTGAAGTTAGAACTGGGTCTGCACAGTCCTGCCAGTTCCCTGATGGTTCCTGTGTCAAGGCTGATCTCCTGCCGGACTAGAAGCTCCCAAGCACGCGGGCAGGGCTCACCTTCCTGCTTGCGCGCAGGGCCCCAGTACAGGGCCAATGTGAATGAGTTCCCTGACCTGTGATGAGATTTAACAATCATCATAGTGGTAATAACTCATGCACTGTGCCAGGCCTTTTATGTCCAGACCTCATTTGACTTTTAGTCCTTACACCGTCCTTAGCATCTGCCGTTACAGACGAGGAGACTGAAGGAGTGAAGAGACCTGCATAGGTAGCCGTCAGTAAGTGGAAAGTCGAGATTTGAGCCCCAGGCCTGGCGGCTTCCTAACCCGCTGTGTGCAGAGTAATGTCCTTCTACCTCCCAGGAGCGTCTGCCTCTCTCACTAGTTTGCGTGTTTATCTCAGAGCAGTGGTCTGGCCAGAATTATCACCACCGTGCGAAGGAAGTGACAGGGGCCCAGGATGCTGGAGGGCCGTTAGAAACCAACTGGTGCAAACTCATTCCTTTACTAGTGAGAAAATAAGGCTCAGAGCGGGGGTGGGGACCAGAGCTGGAACTGACTTCTCTTCTAAAGTTCCAGCCATGTTTCCTGAATTCTGGGACACTGCCCACGCCATAAAGTTTTATTCTTTCCCATAAAGGTGAACCATCAAACGTCCAACGAAATTCCATTTAATCATTAAACCTTCGGTGAAACTTTGTTGTGAGCGTTAGTAAATAAAGAGTCCATCGGCAGGCCGTGAGCGCCAGTGATCGAGTGGACTTCAGTCCCTATAAACCTAAACTTCAGAGAGAGAAGCCCTCAGGTTACTTCACAGAAGGAGAGGTAGTGAGCAAAGGAGGCCTGGCAGTGGTGGGAAGCCCACCAGCGAGGAGGAGGCCGGGCCTCCTTTTTCCCCCTCCTGGCTTCCTGGTCCCCACTGCAGGCCAAGGGGATGACCTCTCCGAGAGGATGCCTGGGACAGAGTGTGCTGCTGAGGGCAGGCTGGGACCCCACAGAGGAGTGTTTCTCAGGAGAGCCGCTTCCGGGGAAGGGAGTGGATTGCTAGGCCTTGTGCCCAGGACGCCCTACAACCTCCTCTCCCTCAGCAGTCAGGCCTTCCTGCAGACACAGCCTGCTTCCCCCAACCCGCCCCCCACATCATGATCTGAGAACATCCAGGCCAAGGCCAGGAGTCTGGCCCCAGGCAATATGCATGGGGCATGGGGGTGGGGTTCGGGAGTGGCTGTTGGACAGGAAAGGGGAGGCCTGGAAGCTTCTGAGGTACCTGCACCTCACTTATCTGCCCAGCTCGTGGAGAGGGAGGAGAGGGAGGCCCTCTGGGCAGACGGCATGGCCAGATGCCTCTACAGCGACACGCCCCGCTCTGGCAAAGGCCATCTGGGACAAGTCTGTGACACCCTCTGCCCAGAGTGGGCAGACTTGCCACTCTGGGGGCAAGGTACCAAGTGGGAAGGGCAGTTCCCCTTGACCCTTCAGCTCCATGTGCTGTGTCACCCCAGGCACATCTCTGTCCCTCTCTGAGCCTCAGCTTCTTTATTTGCAAAGTGGAGACAGTGCTACCTACCTGCTAGGGCCATCACGTGGGCCCATGAGGTGACGCAGGGTGCCTGGCTCAGGACGCGGGCTCCTGCTGGCTGCTAATGCTATTGGCCAGACGATGCCAGGTCTTAGTGCCGCCTTGGCCTCCTGAGTCAAGAGCTATGTTTGATACAAAACAGAAGCATCACTTCTGATCTCTGGGAACAGTTCCTGGCTCTTCCCCTTGGTGTCGTTTCTGTAACGAACACCCGGCACAGGACTCTCGTGAGGGTCAAAGAGGATGGACGGAAGGGGGTTTTGCTACACGGTGGAGCGTGTGACTCATGGCTCATGTCCTCACTCAGGCCACTTACAGGCATTTGTCCAGCCTGCTCTGTGCCGTGTTCTCCATGGTTCCTGGACACACCCAAGGCACAGCCCGTGCCCTGGAAGACTCACCGTCTAGACCCTTCAGGACACAGAATGGTCATTGTGACGATAGTGTCTCCTGGTGGGCCTGAGGGGGGCTGTGGGCTGACAGCATCCTTGACCCTGGAGCAGATGCTGCAGGGTGAGCGGTAGCCCGACCGTGGGCAGTGGGGCGGGCACTCCGGGCAGGGGAGCTGCATGCTTACAGTGCTGGGAGACGTGAAAGGTGTTTAGGGGAGTTGCCGGCATACGCAGGAGGGCGGTGTTCACATGCGTCTCAGGCTGGGCGGATGAGACCTGAAGGAGAAGGGCAGAGTCTCCCATCCGAGCAGAGCCCTTGGACTTTCTCCTGCAGGCACTGAGGGGCTGGCGAGCAGAGGCTCTTGAGCGGGGTGGGAGCTCTTCTCGGGAAAGGCGAATGGGCCTTCAGAGCGTAGCCTGACAGTGGGAGTGGGGAGGAAGGCCTGCGAGTTAATTGGGAGGGAGAGTCTAGGGCTCCCAGCCAGGGGCAGAGTGACACGGGCCTGGACAGGACAGTGGCAACAGGACAGCAGAGGAGAGACCAACCCCACACAGCACTTCTGAAAAAAATAAACCCTCAGAACCTGCTGGTGAGCTGGCTGCAGACCAGGAAGGGAGGGAAGAGGTGAAGGTGATGCCTCGGTTCCTACCTTTTTGCAAATTCTTTACTCAGTGGGAAATGTGAAAACCCAGGCAGGGGTAGGGTGGGAGTGTTGAGTGGGGTGAGGACAGGAGATGGAGGTGCTGGAGGTCAGTGACTCACACGAACAGCTGCTCAGGGCCAGGCGCTAAGTCAGGCACCCCGCCACTCCTGCCGTGCACACACGCAGGCATCTCACTTGACCTTTAGAGTCACCCCGGGCGGCAGATGTTATCATCCCCAACCTGCAGATGAGGAAACTGAGGCTGCAAGAGGTCGAGGATTTGCTAAAGGACACACAGCTGCGCGTGGGAAAGCTAATTGCAGCACAGGTCCGGCTCCTCACTGCCTTCGTGAGGCGCCCCCGTCAGTGCCTCCAGTCCTGCCCCCTCTCAGCTGGCAAGTGGTCCTCGGGCAGCAGGGCCTCTCCCCACCGCTGTGTCTCGGTCTGGGTCGCCTCACCACGTCACCAGGAGCTGCTGCCGTGTGGATTTTGAATGAGGCTCCTCGGAAGAAAAACAATCCAGGGAGGCACCATCTGTTCCGAAGAAATAAACAGAGACTGCTTCAAAGCACTCTGGGAAAAAGCCACAGATACAAGAGGGAGAAAAGCTTGAGAAAATCATGTAATTTCCCTTAGTGTAGACCAGGGCTTCTCAGCTTCAGCACTGCTGGTGTTTTAGGCTGAATCATTCTTTGTCGTGAGCGCTGTCCTGTGCACTGTAGGATGTTGTACGGCATCCCTGGCCTCTGCCCACCTGATGCCGGTAGCGCTCCCTCCCCCATTATGACAACCAAGGATGCCCCCAGACGTTGCTGAACGTCTCCTGGGGGTTGGAGGCAGGTTGAGAAGCGCGGCTGAAGATAATCGAAGAATTTAAACCTGGAAGGGATTATTGGGGTCACCTAGGTCAGACCAGCTGTAGCACGGGAGGGTTGACAGAGCTACTCACCAAGGCTAGCATCCCCTACGAGACGCTCGGTTTACTAAAAAGATGCTGGGACCCAGGGGAGAGAAGGAGGGAGGGTGCCTGCTGTCACTCAGGAGTCCGGAACGCATGAGTCCTCCATGTCATTCGTCACAAGGCTGCAGCGGCTGGAACCATTTCCGTCACAGACTCAAGTGCCTGACTAGTGTATCGGGCATTCTTCCAGGTGCCCAGCCCTGTGCCAGATGCCGGGAGGCGCTGGTTAAGAGACAGGAGGAGACAGGGCTGCTCCAGGAGGTTCAGCTCAGCGTGGGTCACAGGCTGGCTGCACGCAGCTGGGTGAGGCTGTGCAGCTGTGCGGGCCTGGCGGGGCCTCGGGTCGCTGTGGAAAAGAATTCTTGGAGAAAGGAGAATTAGGCTGAGCCTTTGGGAAGAGGCAGGAGGGTTCAAGGAGAGGGAAAGGGCAAGAACGAAGGAGTGGAGGCAGCAGTTTGCGTCGGCTCAGATCCCCTAGCATTTAGCTCTCCAGGAGAGTGGGAGCCGCAGGGCAGCAAGGACCAGGGCCGTGTGCAGCATCACGGCCCCGGCACCTGAGCCAGGACGTACAGGCGCTCACGGGGACGCCGTCTGACCAGGCGGATTCACATCTTCATCCCAGTACCTCCCCAGCTGGGCCATGCCTCCCTGAGCTGCATTTCCACCTGTCAACAGGCGCCCCAGGGATGTGTGGGGCTGAGTGAGCTCAGGGGCCCCTGAGAGTTTGGTTAACCACGAAGAGTTGCCCGGCATGAGAAATGATCGTTATCATACCACGTAGGATGCGATCAGCCCTGAGATAGGGGTGCCAGGACTGGAAAGCGCTGAGGACTTCACCTCCCGGGGGGGCAGCTGGGAGAAACCTTGTCCCACTCGGGCAGGTGGGCATGGTGGGGAACTGGCCACTCTGTGCCAGGCGGCGTGATTCCTGCTTCTCCACCTACGTGGACCGCTCTTCTAGCCCTGCCTGGGCGCTGCCCGTGTGCCTGCTGGTGCACGCAGAAGCCTCCGTGACCCCAGGGCCAGGCCAGAAAGGGGCCGCTGCAGGAAGACTTCTGAATTCCATGGCCAGAGGTTTACAAGTCAAAACCAAGGCAGGTAATGCCCGGGGGCCCGGGAGCCTATTCTCAGACACAGTTGTTGGGAGGAGGTATTATAAATGGAGGGTAGGGGGCAGACCGGACTGCGGGCTGATTCTGGACGCAGGGCCTGGGGCCCGACTAGAGCTCGCATGGGCCAGCTGGGCTGGATGGGCCCCTGGTCACCACATCCATGTCCCCGCCAGGTGTGGCCGGCTCTAGGTAACCACCAGAACCACAGGGCTGGCAGTGGGGGGGCATCCGGAGGTGGGAGGGGCAGGCCAGATGGGGAAGAGAGGGCAGGAGGAGGAGAAAGAAAGGAAGGGTGGGAAGCAACAGGGTCAGGCCCGAAAAGCCTGGTCTGCTGGAATGATGGGCTGGGCAGCCTCGTGTCTGAGAAAATGGTGAACTCCCAGCCAGAGCCCCACGGCTCGTCACCGAGCTTTGCTTGGTTGTAAAGACCACCTCCCGACAGGCTCGAGGAGCTGTGTGTGTTGGCGGTGAGGGGGACAGCATATGCATGTGGACGGAGGGCCGGGGGTGGGGTATTTGTGGCTGCATTTGGTTTGGGGAGTAGGCAGGGCCACCGCGGTCCCCATGCCCAGTCAGGAGCTCCCCGCTGTGCCCCGTCACCCCTCCAGTCCCCCCCAGGCCACCAGCCTGTGGCCCTTCTCCAGGGTATCTGCAGGCTCAGCCCCTCCAGGAAGGCAAAGGCAAGCCCTTCTTTCCTGGCAGGCTTCTGGAAGGGCTCGGCACTCACTGCCCACCAGTGCAGGATGAAGCAGAGTGAAGAGCCCAGGGGCTTCAGGGCCGGGGTTGTCACGTTTGAACCTGACTCTGCACTTCCGAGCTGTGTGAACTTCAGAAGTCGCTTCCCCCTGCTCAGGCTCACCCTCACCGACTGTCGCTGGGGAGGAGAAATCCTGATTTTCCAACTGTTAGAGTGTTAAATGAGAACTAAAGTGCTTGGGGCGGTGCCTAACACACAGACACCGATAGCAGCAGTTACCTTTGACTGAACATCACCTACGGGGCAAACATGATACTGAGAGAAGGAAAGGATGTTCCCCACGGCCAGGGAGCCAACCCTCTAGAGGTGGGGACAGGATCCCAGGGAGAGTTCTCTCTTGCCCTCACCTCCCTTATTCATTCTTGGAGGCCTTCTCTTTGCACAGCCTGTGCCGGACCCCGGGATGCTGACGTGGATCAGCCCTGATGCCCCAGGAGGTCACCTGAGGAGACAGACAGGTGAACGGTCAGGCCCCAGGCAGAGTGGTCAGGAGGGACCTGGAGGGATACCCAGGGTAGGTACTGAGGAGGGGTAGCCCTGTGCCTGGAAGGACAGGTAGGAGGGTGCCAGGCGGGTACACACAGTAGGGCGGGGCTGAAGCTACAACTGTGGTCTGGCCTCGAGCTCAGAATAAGGCCCAGGCCTGATAGAAGGAGAGCCCACTTGAGGAAAATCCTTGCCTTGCACCAAGACTTAGATGCAGAAGGTGCCTTTATGACGTTCAAGTCCAAAGCACAAAGGATGCCAAAGGAAGACACTGTGGTCGTCGCCCAGCAAGTTGCTGGAACTTTGCCAGAATTGTCCAACACTCTATCCAGGCGCCGTCTCCCAGCCTTGGAGGAGCTCTGAGCCCCTCCTGCACATCAACAGCGAGAGCCTCCAGTACTTTTGACTTTTCCTTCTCCTTTCCAGGCTCACAGCTCCCCGCCCACCTCTGTCCCCGCCCGCAGGGCCCAGGCCTCATCATTTATCAAGATGAAATCCATCAAAGTCTCTGGGAAGGAGGAGCGTACAAAGAGTTTGTGGGGTAATAAATCTCGTTTACCGTCGGTGGTGAGCAAGGAATTTATCCCAGACCGTGCTCTTGAAAACAGAGAGTGCAGACAGGACAGTGCAGCCCGGGCATGGTGGTGGGTGTGCTGAAGCAGGGACACGGCTCAGGGCCCTGGACATCACAGCTGGGTGCCGTGCTGTGTGGGGCAGCGCTGGCCATCAGTGGCAGCGCTGGGCCTAGAACCGAGGATGGAATCTCAGCCGGCTCTAACCTGCCTTCCCAAGGTCGATGAAGACAGCTGTCTAAGCCCCAAGTTAAATATGAGAACTAAGGGCACCCAGCCCCTTAGTCCCTTCATCATTCACACGTTCGTTCATTTTTACTTCCCTCTCTCCTGCACCCGTCACTGACATTTACTGTGTACCTACTGTGTGCCAAGCACGGAGCCTGCGGCAGGGCAGCAGAGGGTGGCCCTGGGGTCCATGGGGAAGGAAAGACCTCAGCGCAGGGGCAAGGAGCATTCCTCAGTGTGTGGAGGGCGCATGAGCAGAAGGGGACGGGGTCCTGTCCGTTCTTCTCTGTCCCCCCAGCAGACGATGCCACAGCCTGTGTTTACAGTGGAAGGAGAAACTGTGCTGCCTTGGTAACCCTCACCGACGCTGGTCAGCCTCTAAGGGAACCTTGTTTGTTTGTGTCAAGCCGCACGCTCAGAAAGTGGCTTGTCCATTCTCCAGGGACAGTGGCTTCTCTTCTCCCATCTCTCCTCCTCATGATAGTTTAGTGAAAACAGCATGGGCAGGAGTCTGGGGAGCTGTCCGTCAAGTGAATAAATAAAGCATACTCTATCCCTGTGACGGAGCAGTACGTGGCGGTTAGAATGAATGACCTACTGTGTCAACACGGGTAAATCTCACTTACATAATATCGGGTTAAAAAGGCAAATCAGAGCACAATATGTGCAGTCTCCTACCACTTATGCAAATCTAAAAACAGAACAACATTCCACATTGTTTATGCACACATGTGCATGTAATAAAAGAATAAAAATGCAGACCAAAGGGACACACCCCCAACCTCAGAAGTGTTTACCTCTGGCGGGGGGAAGAGAGGTGAATGGGATCAAGGAGAGGGCAAGGGGACTTCTGATATTTTATTTATTTTAAAACATATGCGAAGCAAAGATGGTAGAAGATCAATGTGTGTGAAATTTCAGTGGTAAATACATAGGTATTTGTTAGGTACTCTGTACTTTTCTTTTGGTTTGAAATATTTCATTTTAAATAAAGATGTTGGGCTTCCCTGGTGGCACAGTGGTTGAGAGTCCGCCTGCCGATGCAGGGGACACGGGTTCGTGCCCCGGTCCGGGAAGATTCCACATGCCGCGGAGCGGTCGGGCCCATGAGCCACGGCCGCTTAGCCTGCGCGTCCGGAGGCTGTGCTCCGCAGCAGGAGAGGCCACAACAGTGAGAGGCCCGCGTACCGCAAAAAAAAAAAAAAAAGATGTTTAAACAAAACCCAGACAGTCTGACTCGAAAACCCACGTGAACCAGTCTAAGGACCTCTGAAGTGCCAGGCCTGTGCAAGGTGCTCCGTTAACCCTTTTTACATTTAATCTGCCCATCATTCCAAGAAGGGGCTTATTATCCTCGTTTCACAAATGAGGAAATAGGCTCGGAGGGGGCAAGTAACTTGCCCAATGTCACACAGCTATTAGGTGGAAGATCTGAGGGTCAGCCTCTGATAATGTGACCCCAAAGCCATGCTATCTCTCCTCCACCTCTCACCGCCTATACGAACTGCCTTTCTTAATAAACTATACTCAACTCAAACAAACACCAAACACCATGAAAACCAGCTCAGAGCCTGACCACCAAACACCATGAAAACCAGCTCAGAGCCTGACCACCAAACACCATGAAAACCAGCTCAGAGCCTGACCACCAAACACCATGAAAACCAGCTCAGAGCCTGACTGCGAACCTTGCCTCTGTTACCTGCTGGCTGTGACCTTTGAGAACTACTTTCCACCTGGAGCTTCACTTGCCCTCGGGGCAAAATGCAAGTTGTTCCGTGGCTTCCCTATAGCAGAACCTAAACTGCCCTCGTCCATGTTGTTAATATGTGTTAAAGCGCTTGCTTGTGGTGCCTGACACTCAGAGCTGAGACCCTCGCCATCAATTCATAGAGGACTGTGGCTTATTCTAGACAGTTAGCAAAATGATTCCGTTTCACTGGCTGGATAAAACATTTCTGCTCTTGTTGCATATTGACTATACAACCTCAAAGGAAGGAAATCTTAGTTCAGACACATCATCCCTGATAATTTCCTTCCCTGATCAAAAGTGAACCAGAATCTCTGGAGTGGAGAGATCAGAGGAAGGAAGAGAACCGGGCTGTGAAAGTCTCCTTTCACAGAGAGAACTGCTCAAACACTGTCATGCAGCCCCTTCCCTGTTCTCTGGCTGGTAGCCAGCTCTGTAGGTGGTAGGCATTGTGCTAAGAATTTGAAATACCAAGAATCCATCCCCATTTTACAGGGGCTCAGAAATTTAAGCGACTTGCCCAAAAGGACATGGCTAGGTGGCAGGGTTGAAAGCCATGTCTTTCTGATTCCAAAGTCTCACGCATAACCGTTACATCATATTATTGTGGAGAGGAGACCAGAATGAGGCCAGAGAGAGAAGGTAGCAGTAATGAAAGCATGAAGATCTCTGCAAGCCATCTGAGAGGCTGGGCTTGTCCTGCAGGCGTGGGAGCCTTTGCAGGGTTTAGGCAGGGAGAGACGTGATCGTCCTGGTGGTTCAGAAGTCCCCTCTGGGTGCACCTGGAGAAAAAATTGCAGGGAGGGAAGCAGGAAGCAGGGAGTCTAGGTAGGAGGTGGTTACAGTTACCCAAGCAGGAAGGGCTTGGACTTGGGCAGGGCCTGTGACAATTGAGAAGAAACAAACTTTCAGAGCTATTTAGAACTTAATAAATATTGGAAGGGTGGATGGATGGATGGATGGACCAATAGATGGATGGACAGATGGTAAGGTCTGGAAGGAGAGAAGAAGAATATCTCATATTAAATAACATGGTCTGCAAGCAGGCCCTGAGCCAGGCTCCCCAAGATCCTTTTAGACTCTTCCTTGCACAACTTAGAGGTCAGACACTGTAGGAAATCCCACCAGAGTTTTCCCAACCCACAGGCTCCAAGTCTAAAGCCCACCCTCCACCCTCCTGTAGGGACCTGCTGGGCCCAGAGTATGTGAAGAAGGAGATGCTGGGCAGTGGGAGGCAGGGCTATCCAAACACAGATGCTGCCGAAGGTGGGACCCAATATGTACCAGCAAATATGGATTCTGCCCCTTGCCCAAACCGGGCCACTGCCAGACAATGCCAGGGCGCATTGGTGGGTCTGGGCCCTAGGCTGCAGGCCGAGGAATGTGGACTCTGCGGGAATCTGTTTGCTCATCCCCCGGAGCTTGACATCCCCGGCTCGACCACCCCCGGTGAGCGGCCCTCGGCCCCAGCCCCAAGCAAGCCCCCGTTCAAGGTATTTGCACAGGGGCCGCTCTGCTTAGCCTCTATTCATTAGAAAAGGCTTTTCTCTGTTTGGTGTGTTTCCAGGGTGTGCGGGGGGCTTTCCCACCCAGCACCCCCCCCTTACCTGCCCCACCCGGTACTGGCTGCCTGTGCGAAGCCATGGAAGTAAAACGCTTAAACATCAAAGAGAGTGTGACAAGTCAGCCAGGCCCTCAGAGAGGTATCAGTCCCCTCATCCCCATTTTAAAGATGACCAATACACTTTGAGCCACTCAGCTTTGGGGCAGGTGTTGTGCTTGTTAAGAGCCTTTGAGTCCAAGACACTTGGGAAAGTGACATTGGACAAATTATTTAACTTTAACACCATCACCTCCCATCCCATCTCCTCATCAACAGAGTGGAGATAACAATAGTACCTCCCCCTGTGAGATTAAGTGAAGTAATTTATAATAACTGTCCAGAACATAGCTGGCGCTCGATAAGCAGAAAGGGATTGCTTCAGGGGAAGCTAAGGGCAGTCACAGTGTGCTTGGAGAGTTTGTTGGGCCTGCCGACAGCTTAAGTTCCCAGAGAGTCTGGCCAGACTTGTCCGGCAGTGGTGGCCCTGGTGAGCTACAGGGACAGTGCTGATTCCTAGTGCTGTGGGCCCCCAGGGGCCCCATTTCCAGCTCTCTCCAGCTCACACCATTCCGAGGGCATTGTGAAAATGAATCCCATGGTGGGTTGGGAGGTGGGGGGAGACCGCAACTCAACTCTGTTCATAGGCAGTTAGACCGCACTGGCCTGGAATTCCTGGTCTCCAGCAGCACAAAGGAGGCCTTCCAGTTCCAAGGAGTGGGGCTCGCTGGGGCAGAGAGCCCCTCAGGCCTCCTCAAGCAGCTCTGCCCTGTCCCCCGCCTCCCGTTTGACTCGGGCCACAGTCTGGGTCCAGCTGTAGTTCCAGAGCCCCCGAGGCTTCTGGGGAGCCCAGCCATGCCAGGGACCACCATCGTGGCTTGTGGGTGTTTGGATTCAGGGTTATTTTTTTGGACCGTTTCCGCCTTTCTGTTTAGCTTTCCTAGCTTAGCCCTTAGCAGAGGGCTCTGAAATGGGTCTTGACAGCTTCCCGTGCTTTGGCTTGGGCCGGCTCCGGTCTCTCCTTTGTCATTTCAAGGACCTACTGTGTTAACCACACTGATTAAGAGCACAGATTCCGGAGCCGCCTGGCCCGGCTTCCCATCCCACCTCCAGTACACATTAGCTGAGTTATCTTGGGATAGTCACTTGATCTCTCTGAGCCTCAGCTGCCTCATCAGTAAAATGGTGATAATAACAGCCCCTGCCTCGAAGGGTCAACGAGAGGAGTCGGGAAGGCAGTGTTTGCGGAGTAATTTGCTCACATCTAGTACTTAGCCAGCGTCTGTGAGATACACACACACCTGCTCCTCTCGTTTAATTCTCTCCGTGTCCCTGTGGAGTTGGAAGTATCACTCCCATTATGGTTGAGTGTCATCACCTAAGGTCACTCACCTGGCAAGTAACAGAGAAGGACTTGACCAGAAGCCTCTGACTCTAGAAAACTGTTTGATATTTCTCCAGCTTAAGTGTCACTCAAAAGAAGACCTACATTTCTTGCTGAGCATAACGTCAAAAAGCATCTTTTCTCTCTCTCTGTCTTCCCCTCCCTGCCTGCCTCCCACCACCCCGGATCTATGACTCTAAACTCTGAGCAGACTGTGAGTGAAGGATTTGAGTACAAGTCATTTTTTTGAGATTGGACCAGGGGGTGGGGAAGTGAGCTTGTCAGAGGGAGCCTAATAGGCTGGGACACCCTGGGAATGGCATAGGACACACGTCTCACAATTATTCACCCACGATGCAGGGGAGCTGAGGTATCGCTACCTGGTTCTTGTCCATCCTGTCTGGTCCAGAGGGCAGCATTCATTCCCCCAGCACTGGCCAGCTCAGAGGGAGGGGGATCTGGTGGTCAGAGAAGGCTTCAGGCAAAGAAACTCAGGGGCTCTATGTTGGAAGTTGGCCAGGAGAGTTTAAGGGTCAGGGGATGTGATGAGCCGTGGGTAGTGTCTACCATGGATATGTCCTGGACGTCTGCCACTGCACACATGAATCTGGACTGCAGTCGTCCATTTCCCTCTCTCCCGCCAGCTCCTTAGGGCAGAGTCTCATTTGTCACAGCGCAGGGCTTGGGTACTGGATGAATGTTCACTGATCGGATGAATCTAGATTCTTGGCCTCGTACTCTCTCAAGGCAGGGCTCTCTTTCCCTTTGGGATCATTCGGCCAACCTGCCATGTGATGTTTGGTCCTTTCTTCAACTTCCGGCAGCAGCTTTCATACCACCTTGCCAGCAAACTCAGCACTGCCGGGGGAGCCTGCTCCATCGTGAGACAGCTTAGACCGCGAGAGAGTCCTTCATCACTGTCACTTGTGTCCACTGACTCTGTGTCCGGGCCTTTGTCCTTTGCCCCAGCCAAGGGGCCTGGGCCAGCCCTGGGGAGAAGCCTGCAGCATCCTCTGAGGACTTGCAACGGCAGAAGATCCCCTGAGAAGCCGCGCCTCCTTTGCCGTGGCCCAATGACACAATCGTGTGTGTCCAGCTGCCTCCCCGCTGAGGGTGGGAACTAGATTTTCTTCTGTATAAACAAGTAGCTCAGAGACCCAAGGCCGGGAATTTGATCTGAAGCGAACGCCTTGGTTTTGCAATTCTCCTGTGAGTCTGTGGGCCAGCGTCGGCCAGGTCTGCAGCACTTTCTGGAAGGGACAGGCCTGTGAAACCCCACATTGTGCCAAATGTCCCATCAAGGGATTCTGCTTTCTGCTGCGGGGGCGGACACTGAGCGAGAGGGTGGTTGTGTAAGCCCGGGTGCGGACCACAACTGTAGCAAAGGCAAAAGCAACGGGCGGGGGCCAAGTTTGCCTTCAGGGGCCATGCGTGCCCTGTCCTTCCTCCCTCCCCCCAGCTCCCAGGGCAGCCTCATCCATCCCCTCACCCAGCAAACCAACCTCACAGGCTCACACATGGTTCGACAAAGCAGCAAAGACCCACAAAGCCCGCACTGCCTGTCAGGCCTGCCGCCAGGTGTTGGAGACACCAAGGCAAAGGGGCAACGGCTGTCATCTCAGAACTCGCGTTCCAGCTACTTGGGGCGTCAGGAGGTGCCTCCTTGTCAGTAGGGAAGAATCAGAACCGTGAGTCAGAAGACTTGGGTTCAGGTCTCCTCTTGGTAAATCTTGGGTAAACCACTCTTAGTCAGCTTGGGCTGCCCTAGCAGATATCACAGGCTGCGGGCTGCCACGACAGACGTCTGTTTTCCGTGATTTTCCGAGATCACTGAGTGCTGGCCGGGCTGGCCTCCTCCAAGGCCTGTCTCCTTGGGCTGGCGGGCGGCTGCCCTGCTGCTGCCTCTGTACATGGCCGTCCCTCTGTGCATGCATGCGTGCTGTGTGCATGCGTGTGTGCTGCCTCTCTGTGTGTCCTAATCTCCTCTTCTTACTAGGACACCAGTCACATTGAATTAGGGCCCACCCGAAAGACCTCACTGTAACTTAACTACTCCTTTAAAGGCCCTGTCTCCGAATACAGGCACATTCTGAGGTACTGGGATGAGAGCTGCAGCACGAAGCTGGGGGGACACAAGTCAGCCCATAACATCCACCCAGTCGCTCTGCTCCTCAAATTTCCCACCTGTAACCCAGGTCTAAAACTGCTCTAGAGCTCAGACTAGGCAACCTGTGACCACCACATACAGGTGTGAAGGTTGCTCATTGTGGACCCAAAGGGGCAAAGGCAGCTGGGGCGTTTCAGGAAGCTGTGGCCATAGGGGAGACGTTTGGGGACATGTGATTGATTATCTGGGAAGACAGACAAACTCTCCCTTTCCTTCTGTCCCCGGGGCACAGGGTCAAGAAGAGCCAGGAGCCAGGACTGTGGGTCAGGCTGTGACTGTGCATTTACCATCATTCTCTGCCGCAGAGGGAGTGGGGGCCGCCGGGAAACCATGCTGGGGGTGACGGGTCAGGTGGCCTGGGCTCACCCTCCCTGGCCCTGCAGGCCGCTGTGCATTCAGGGAATATTGGTGGGCCCTCCGTTTCCTCGTTTGTATCATGAGCAAGGAGAGAATTTAACCTAGAAGATTTCTCAGTTGTGTAAGCCTGGGTGCTGACCACAGCTGTAACAAAGGCAAAACCGCGGGCTAGGGGCCAAGTCTGCTTCCAGAGACCAGGCTTGGCTGACAGTTCTCTGATCTTACGTCTAGGACTCTATATTCTTGGATCCCCTGTGGGCCTGTGACCAGAGCGCTGTTCTGCCCCACTTGAAACAGCCTGAGTCCTGACCCTGGTCACAGCCTGGCCGTGAGGAGTGCAGATAGCGTCCCATTAATAGGAATCACACCTAAAATTGGGGGTAATGTGTGGATCCCCTTCTCAGCACTCCATCTCCCATTAAGGGGCTGATTTATTTAACACTTCGAGTCGGGCCCTCATCAGAGAAAAGATAGCCCCACACCTCTGTCTCTCTCCATTGTATTTCTGTGGCCCTTGGGCCAGGGACCTAGGGCAGTGGGAGGCCGTCTTCCCCATCTTGCTTCCTGTGGGTGCAGCAGAGGCAAGGGATGTGGTGGGAAGTACAGCCTTGAGGGATACATCGCTCACAAGAGTTTGTCCCGAGCTCCAGGGCCCTCAGGTAGCTGAAATTTATGGCGTCAGCTCCGTCCTGTGTCATTAATAAAGGAAAATTAGCCCTCTCTGGGTGAGGACGTATTTCACTGGCGTCTGAGGGCTGTAATGAGGCTCTGTCAAAGCCCCAATGTACCATATGAATTTTATATGCCCTGTTTCCTACACGTTCTGAACAGCTCAGCCGATTTATAAGGTAATGATTTTTCCATCCATAATTTCTTTCGTATGATTTTTGTAATGTGGACATTTCCCCCTCCTGGCAGGGCTGTGCACAGCCTAGTTGAGCGGATTAAGGCGGGGCAAGGAGGGAGACGTCTCTTCTGAAACCCAGATCAGTGCAGAAACTACCCAGCGCTGCAGCAAGCATGAGGGAGTCCTGAGTTCTGTCCTGCATCAGTTGCTAACTCCTGGCAGCCACCTTAGGCAGTGATTTCCCCCCTCTGGACCTCAGTTTCCCCATCTTTCCAGCGAGAGGGCACTATTTAGGTCAGTCTCCATAATAACGTCAAGAACGAGTGCATTCCCTGCAGCCCCACACTTATTTCACACGTAACTGCCCCATGTCAGGCACTGCGCTGGGCGCTGCAGACACTAAGATAAATTAAATACGGGCCTCCCTCCAAGAGGAGCTCTGTGAAAGGAGTTGTATGTTTTGAGGACACGGAGTTGACTGATCCTTTCTGTGGGAACCAGGGAAGGCTTCACGGGGGAGGCGTTTGCAGAGAGCAGCATGAAGGGGAAGCATTTTGCCTGGCCAGGACGGACCCATTTCAGGCTTTGTCAATTGAGGTGATGTCCCCTTGGTAGTGGGCCCAGCTTCGCTGAGTGCAGGACCACCTCCAGGGTCCCCTGCGACACTCCAGAGAAGGGGCTGGCTCTAGGAAAAGCCCTTTTCTGTCTCCCGTCCCAAGGCCAACGCCTCCTCTCCAGATGCTCCGGTGGGGAGGGGTTTGGAGCAGAAACACCTGGGAGAAGCCCCTGCACACCCATAAATCTGCCCGTCTCCATCCTTTGATGTGGATGCTCCTATCTCCCGAGGATCACTGCCCGGGAGGTAGCTATTGAACTGATGATCAGAGGGCACCCAGCCCTCATTTTTGAGTGAGTGTGTGTGCTTTAACCTAACCTAGCCTGCATTATGTTAAGCCAGAATGTCTTACAGGATGGGAATCATTCCCAGTCTAGGTGGGTGTTACAGCCCTCTCTGATCACCCATTGTCATTGTACCAGCTCAACAGTGGTCTGAACTGTGAAAAACCCAGTGAGTTTCCCCGATGCTTAGTCTATAGGACCTAATGAGCCCCTGCAGGGAGTTTTTTCTTTCGTTCCCTGAAGTGACCAGATGTGCTGGCATCCCTGAGACCCAGCGTCCGTATTTCATGCACCTCACTCACCATCTTACTCAACCTCCCAGGCACCTCAAAGGTAGGGGCAGCTCTCAGTCCCTTCAACAGGTAAGGAAACCAAGCCCAGAACAGTTGCAGCCCCTGCTGTGGCCATGCAACAAATTGGAGAAATAGGATCAGAACTCAGGCTTTCTGATTCCCGGATGGGCATATATCATTTCTACCAGGTTGCTCCACCTCACGGTCCAGGTGCGAGCGGAGCCCATTTCACAGATGAGCTGGACTGGACGGGTGGTTGGGTGAGCGTCGGCAAACCCAGAGGAGCGCAGGATCGAAATGATGATGGAGCGGCTCTTGGCATCCATCCTTCCCGCTTCTCAGAAGCTGGTACCTTTCCCTTGGAAAAAAAGCCACTTCAACTCTCCTGTACTAAAGTTTTCTAATTAACTGGAGGGGGAGGCATGCTGAATGTATTAACCACATCTTAGCTATATATTGGGTCTTTTTTTTTTTAACTCCTGCATTGAGAGGCTTAGGAGTCTTTGCACAGCAGCTGTTAAAGTATCGCCATAAAGCCAGACATGGGAGGTTCCTATGCCTGGCCATGCACCCAGACTCCCGGTGCAAATGCAGAAGGACAGATGTGCTCTCTCCACCCCATGACATGCCGGGCATGCAGGTCAGTGCCAGAGAAAGGAAACCCACTGTGTGAGTCTGGGAGGAAGCTCAGTTCATTTGGCAAGCGTCTACTAGGCCTACTGTGCGCTGGGCATTGTTGTGGGGATTTCAAGTTGACAACAGCGTATTTATTTCCCCAAAGAGGCCCACAGTTTAATGGGGAATAAACACATTAGAAGGAAATTACTCAGATTATAAAAATATATTTCTCACTAGAAAAAAAATAACAGTTTCTCAGCAGTCACACTGCCTCGGGCCATATACTTATATGTTTATATACTTTATATCCAAACCCTCTAAAGACAGATTTCAAACACCCACTGTACCCCCGGGAAAGGATATTATTATTAATATTATTACCATTAATAGCAAGCTTTGGAGTCAGACGCCCATGGTCCATATCCCAGTTCCACCATTTACTAGCTGGGTGACCATGGGCAAATTACTTTACCTCTCTGTGCCTCAGTCTCTCAATATGAAAGAAGAGAATAATAGTGCCCCTGTCACAGATTGTTTAGCAGAAATCATGCCTGTAAAGCTCTTAACCCAGTGCCAAACACTTACTTAGAGCAAAATAATTGCCCACTATTATCCTAATATTAAGGAAGAGGAGGTCAAATATATCAAGGTACTGTTAGACCAGAGACCTAGCTTCTAACCGAGGTCCTAGACCATTATCAGTTACTAGCACACTAATGGACTCAGCCCTTTCCCTGACCTGCAGCAGCCCTGGTGGGAAGGGGAGCTTCGCGTTTGGGAGGAAGGGTCAGGGCAGAGATGTTGGAACACCGTGGGATACATCTGTTCATAAGCACGCACCTGGTCAGTGTCTGGAGATTGATGGATGGGGACAAAGATGCTGAGCGGATGCCTGTGCAGGATGGAACCCTGACCCATGTGTCTACCCATCTTGGGAGGTGTCACCTGTTGGTGACTGGTGAAAGGATCTGCTGCCCTGGGGGTAGAGATCCGACCAGGTGTGCCTCTGTCTTCCTCAAGGAGCTGAAATTCCTGCATTCTAGGGTCCCGTCAGTCTGTGACTCATGGAGCAACCTGAGAGCCTTTGATTCTGAGTGTCTGAGTCAAGGGGTCTAAGCTTGTCCCTGGGCCTTTGCTCATGCTGCTTTCCCGCCTGCAAGTCCTTTATCCCGGAATCCTGTCTGTTGGAATGTTATTTCTGTAGGCCTTGTAGGAACAGATGTCCCAGAATCCAGCGCCCCCTCCTGGGTGCTCACGTGGTATTATGCTTTTGCCTCCACTGACTTCATTCTGCTGTCCCCTCAGAGCAGAGCTGCTGCCCATCTCTTGTGTTGGCTTGGAGGTGAGGACATACCTCGCTGGGCTCCTGGCTTCTAGGCACTCGGCACAGGGCCAGGCCGCCTCAATGTTTGTTGACCTGATACGGATTTGAGTTGGAGGGTTGAGTGGTGTCTGGGCAGTGGGAGGAACACATCACAATGACATGAGCAGAGGACACACAAGATGGACTTCTCCACCTCCCGGCTGGGCTACCAGCCAGCCCTAGGCTGGCCCCAAGTCATATGGACCTTGTCTAAGAAGGTGGCCCCCAAGGCACCACTGCTGGGCATGGACTCACACGACTCCTGTGAGCTCTGCGAGAAAGAGGCCCATTCAAGGGCGGCCTATAAAACCTCTTAGCTCGCACTCAGAGGCTTCCATCACCCTTAAAAGTGTGGTCAGCACGGTGTTATTGCACGGCGGCTGCAGGGATGTGACATGATTTACTTGCGTAATTAACCGGTTGCTGCCCCCAAACTCTAAGCAAACACTGTGCACTTGGCTAAAATTACCGGCTTCCGAGCTCCCGCTTTTCCTTGTGGGGTTCCAAGGCATTCCAGGAGTCAGGGCTCACGTCGGCCTCTATTGGGCCTTTCTTCCACGGTTATGGGCCTGGGGCCGGGAGCCCATCTAGAGAGATTCGACAACCCTGCCGTTCCATTTCCAGAAAGACCCATTCTGAGTGTGGGTCCTGGGAGGGAGGTGAATGACCTGGAGTTTGGGTCCCTCTGCTTCTCAGGTCCACACACGCCTCATCCGTCTTCCCCTGTGAGGGTGTCTAATTGTCGGCAGCCTTGACTCTGTTGATAATTTCTTCTTTCTGAAGCAGTTTCTACTTGAATTTCAGGCTGCCCCTGTCTTCGCCTCCTGCCAGACTGGCTCTCCTTCCCAGCGGCCTGGCTGCTTCTCACGGTCTGACCTCTGCACATCGAGGGTTCTGGGTGGGGCTCATCCTCAAACCTCTTCTCCATCTACTCGATTCTGAAGTCATCTCCCCAATGTCTATCTCCGTCCTAGACGTCCCTCCTCCACCCCAGAGCCTGTGTTCAGCTGTGTCCTCATGCCTCCATCTGGGTGTTGGCAGGCGCCCCCAAATTAGCCACAATGCCAAACCCACACACCCACCTGCTCCCATCTTCTCCATCTCAGGAAATGGAGCCTCCCTTCCTTCCAGCGGGTGCTCTGGCCCAAACAACTGGCGTCATCCTCAACTCCCGCTTTCGCCTCACATCTCATGTCCAGCTGGTCAACACATTCCATTGGCTCTACCTCCATGGTGGGGGGGCCCAGAGCACCCACCGCTGGCTTTCTCCCCTCGACCTCCCTGGGGCTGAACCCACCCCATCCCCAGCCCCATTGTGAGGTAGCCCCCCTGCCGGGCTCCCTGCTTCTGCCCTTGTCTCCTTGCGTTTTGTTCTCCACACAGCAGTCAGCCAGCTTCTAAAATACAAGTCAAGTCTCCCCGCCCCTGACTTAAGGCCCTCCAGGGCCTCCCCCTTGCTCTGAGGAAGGGCCAAGGTCCTCAGGATGGCCTGAGGTCCTACTTAGAATCACCCCACGTTTCCGTGCTTACCGCACCTAACGCCTCTCCTCCCCACCTCTGTCACTGCACTTCAGCCACACTGGCCTCCTTGCTGTGCCTCAGACGGGCCAGTGGTGCTCTGTCCTCATATTGGAGACTCCCTCGGTCTAGAATGTTCTTCAGATATTCCCCATGGCTGCTCTCGCACCCCCTTCAGACCTCTGCTGAACGTCCCCTTCTCAGGGAAGGCTTGCATGACCGCACTCACTCAAGTAGCCCCCCACGCGCCCTCCGAGCCCCGCTTCCCCTGCCTCGTGCTCTCCCCGTGCTTATCTCCACCCACCGTCCAAGATATTTACTTGTGTGTTAATTCCTGCCTCTTCCACTAGAACATAATTTCAGCTGTTGGAGAGTGTTTTGTTCACTGCCATATCCCCGGGCTCTAAAACAGTTTCTGCATGAAGCAGACACCTTCCTATGAATGAATCACCTGGCTAACCATTTAGTAAGGGTTGGAGAGGAGAAAATGAAGCTCAGAGAAGTAAACTCCTTGCCCGGGTTCGAACAGCCAGCACACAGCCATGGTAGGAGCTAAATCCAGCCCTGGCTGCCCATGTCCCGTCATGGAACACACCTTCTCTTTCCTGGAGTTTGGGCTTCCACACCACGTCACCTGGAAGCTTTCTGCAGTGGCTGGTGCTGAGGGAGAGGAAGAGACGGTGTCTGTAGGACCAGTCCCCTCTGGGAGGTCCCAGCCCGCATGGGGGACCAAGCAGAGTGAGAAAGCAAGGCAGGAGGTTGAGCAATGCTCTGGGGAGGGCGGTCAACTCTTGGAGGCAGACTGGGGGTGTGTGACCTCATGCCCAGAGGCAGAACTTCCCAACAGGTGAGCCGTCTGGGTGCTGCTGCAAGGTCTGGGGTGACCAGAGCTCCCACCTTTTATCCCAGTGTGCCCCGTATTGTCATTTTCCACAAGACATGGGAAAAATCTTGGCGCCCAATGTCAACACAGCTGTACTGTACCAGGCACTTTCTACAAGTTTTTTGTTTAAATTTTCACAACAGCTGCTTTGTTATCAAGATAGCAAGGCAGAGGAGACGGTGGGGCAGGTCCTGCAGGGTCTGTCCGGGAAGGCCAGCTCAGCTCGAGTCCCTGCCTCTGCCCAGCCCTCCCCAAGTTGAGGTGGTCGCCTCAGCCTTGCATCACCCGGTTCCTCTCTCCACACTCTGCCCTCTGGGCTGTGGACTCCTCCAGACAGGGCCCTGCCTAGCAAGTCCAGCTCCCCTCCACCCCTATGTCACACCCCTCAGACAGCCTGGCAGGTGAGAGGCAGCCAGTGACACCGAGTGAGGGAGGGAATGAAGGAGTGCACAAAGCTATGAGGGGTTGTGTCACTTGTGCAAAGTTACAAACCAGGCAGGTGACAGATCAGGGTTCAGACTGGCCTGGGCACCCCTGCGGTGTCCGGGCAAACAGGGCGTCTTACTCTGTGGCTGCAGCCTCTGTATGTGGGGCAGGCAAGGGGCTGGGCCTGCCTTGGGAGATGAGATGGGCAATGCAGACCGCTGTGGGATTCCAGCAAAAGAGTCCCAAAAGCCCACATGTCTAACCCCATGTGGTTGTTCTGCTATCACGTGGGTCCAGCAGCCCAGGGTGCAGGAGGTCCAGGAGGGCTTCCTGGATGTGGGGAGATGGGATTGGAGGTGATCCTCAGCCCCAGAGCTGGAGGAAGGTCCCCTTCCTTACACTAGAGCCATGAGTTTTTTCTCTGCTTCCTAATCCCGGAGAAATGTCATCAAACCCCAAGCTGATTCCTCCTCCCTGGGCCCTGATTCAGGCAGAAGCTCAAGGCTGCCAACAGGGAGTTTGGAGCTCGTAACTCAACTGTGGGCAGGGCCTGGGGGGCCTGATTCCAATTAAAGATGTCAAATGTATTTATGGATTATGCAATCAACAGGTATGCAGCAGCTGCGATAGCCGACAGGGCCACCCTGGAGATAGGCCTGTAATTAATTAATCCCAGTAGGTCTGCCAAATTCTGTTTCAAACATGAGCGCTCTGGGGAAGGCTGGGGACCAGGTCTGGGGCCGGCTTTAGACCCTGTCCTGTTTCCAGGAGGGCCAAGGAGCTGGGCCATAGGGTCTGTATGAGCAAAGAAGGTTGGGCTCAGGGGGTTCTGGATTTGAATCATGGCTCTTACCACTTCCAGCCTGGCTGCTGTGACCTTGAACACATTACCGAAATGCTCAGAGCCTCTGAGTCTGTGCTTCTGAAAATGGAGAGGATACGCTGAGGACTAATTGAGACAATGTCCGTGAAAGGGCTCAGGGCACAGTGGATGCCCACGGTGAATGACAGGACGGCCCTGGAATAGGCCCACCTAACCTCCTCATTCCCAGCATGAGAGCACCCATATGTAAAAGGATAAAGCAACCCCTCTCTATAACAATAAACTGCTAGGGGAAGCACACACCCATCCTGAAATAGCTCTGAGCCTCACTTTGCTCATCTGTGAAATGGACTTGCCAACCCAGCCCTCTGGTCACTTTCTGCCCCTTTGAGCTCTGAGGAGCTGACAGAGCCTCCTTCATTCAGTAAACTTGATCTCTGGCCAGGCTCAAGCTGCAACCCAAGAGCCCAGAACTGAATCTGAGGAGGTAACCCCCCTGCCTGGAACTCACAGTCCACAGTGGGAAAGCCCACACCAGCCGAGATTTACAGGAAGGGTGATGGCAGTGACAGAAACAAGCTTGGCCATGGATGGAGGGCCAGACACCACACTCCACACTGCCCACCTGTCGGCTCATCATCCTCGCCTTATTCCACCAGGTAGACAGGGTCTCTGCTCCACCGCTGTGCAGAGTCCAGGAGAGGTTCAGTAGTGCTACAGATGCTAAGCACACGGCCCTTCACCTGTGCTCAGTAAGTAGTCGAGTTCTGGGCAGTCGGAGTCGTGGAGTGGGGGGAACTGCCGGCCTCCCCGAGTCACCCAGCGCTTCACGCAGGAGCTGGGCCTGTTCCCGAGCTGTCGAGCTGTGGGGTTTGAATGTCCTTAGCTCTTTCTTTCTCTCCCCTTCCCCTCAGAGGTGTGATTTGCATTCCACGAAGTTCCCTCCGGCTGCAGGTTGGACGCAGCGTGGGTTGCAGGGACCCAGTGAGGAAGTCTGGCAGCAGACAGGAGCAGCTTTGGCATCCAGAGACATCTAAGAGGCCAGCCTAGGGCTTCCCGGGTGGCGCAGTGGTTGTGAGTCCACCTGCCGATGCAGGGGACACGGGTTCATGCCCCGGTCCGGGAAGATCCCACATGCCGCGGAGCGGCTGGGCCCGTGAGCCGTGGCCGCTGAGCCTGCGCGTCCGGAGCCTGTGCTCCGCAACGGGAGAGGCCACGACAGTGAGAGGCCCGTGCACCGCAAAAAAAAAAAAAAAAAAGAGGCCAGCTTAGACCGACTAGGAAACTGGTTAGATGAGTGAGTGTGTGTGCACATGTGTATGTGTGTGTGAGTGCATGAGTGTGTGCATGTGTGTATGTCAGTGCTCTGGTGTGTGAATGCAAGTGTGTATGTGTGTGTGTGTGCGTGTGTGTGAGAGAGAGAGAGAGAGAGTGTATGTAGGGGGATAGGATTAAAGGAGAAGCCAGGCTCCTGGCACATGAAGTGGAGGATGGTCCAAGTAGGGAGGTCCCCCGTGTCTCCTGCTACCCCTGCACTTGGTCCCTGCTGCGCCTGTCAGAGCCCTGCACTTTATGCAGTGGGCTTTTCTTTCAAAATAGACTCTGGTGGGGTTGAGGCCTCTCAGTAACACCTACTACGTTGTGTGGCATGTCCTGTCACCAGAGCATTTCACATCCGTGATCTCGTACCAGCCTGCGAGCCCAGCCCGTTCCGAGGGCCTGAAGCCCGGGGTGGCCCCCTCAAGATAGAGAGAGAAGCACGACTGACAGGTGGCCTCCATGCCTGGCCAGTGCCCCCACCCCATGAAGCTCTCCGAGGGTATCAGGGGCCGCCAGAGACCTGCCCCGGGCAGCAGGCCGCGTGCCCTACCCGCTGGAGCCCCCGGTTTGCTCTCCTGCCTGCTCCCCTTTTGGAAGCACTTGGGGGTCAGTCTTGACTCTCTGACTGAGTCCCTCATTCCTCCGTCTCTTTCCCCCCACATTCAGTCAAGGTCCCAACGTGCTGAGCCTGTTGCATGGCCCTCCTTTAGTCCTTTGTCCCTCTGGGCCTCTGTTCCCATCTGTCGGTTGTGGGGTCGCACCAGCAGATAGTCAAGTCCCTTCCGGTGCTGCTGGTTTGTGTGTTACACTGTGTCTCTTTAAAAGTGCTACCAAGGGCTTTAATCTTCTCCAGGGGATGACTAGGGGGCGAATATCTAACCCTATGAGCTGTAAGTGACCCGAGAAAGAATTTTTTAACACCCTCGTGGTACTGAGCAGCAAACAGAGGTGAATGAAGTGCCCGAGGACACCCAGTAAGCTGCAGGCACTCAGAGCCCCAGAGCGCCAGCAGGAACCCCAGAAATGATCTGTGGCTCACTCCTTAGGCGTGCAGACTGCTGACCCCCCTTCAGAGATACTGGATGATTCCCTCAAAGGCCTCAGCCTTCCCCACACAAGTCCCATCACCCAAGCAAGACAGTTTACATTCTTTCTTGCTAAGACGTCTCCAGGTCCCTGGGTGAATGCCTTCTAGAAAGGAAAACCAGTGTCCCTGGTAGGGTGGGAAGGGAGGACAAGGACAGTTGCAAACAAATTGCACCGTCCCCTCCTCTCTCATTCTGCTTCTCCTGCTGCTGCTTTCTTTGAAGCTGATTGTTTTCCTGAAACTCAATCCCAAGTTGCGAATTAGCCCTAAGTTAAGCAAAGGCAAGGGCCCCGGTGCCCTCTCTGGCCTGCTCGGAGCCAATATCCTACCTTGAGCTGCTACGTGGGTTCTGGTTGAGAGTGTGACCTTCTCCCTTAGACTGCGTGGGTGCCAGTCCCGGATCCACTCCCTCCCTCTGCGCCTTGAGCTCGGTATTGAACCTCTCTGGGCTTCAGATTACTCAAGGGATGATGCGCCTGGTAGGGCCGCTGAGTAGTAAGTGCGGACACCATGGGAAGGGCCTGGCAGGGGCTCATCATGAGCAATGTGATTCCTGCTTCCCTGCTCCTTTGCCCATCTTGTGAGACTTGAGCACTGTTGCCCTCTGGGATGCTTTTCAATTCATCACTCTTAGAGCTTCCAGGGGGACTCTCGACCCATGGAGGGAGAGTTCCCCAGAAGCCCGATTAGCCCCTCTCCAGGACTTGCAGAGACCTGACAGTACAGGCGATACAGTAGGACTGGAGGTGGGTCCGAGGCTCTTGGCTTGGACTCAGTCATGAGGAGTCTCTTGGAGACCCGGGGAGGAAGACCAACTGACATGGGCAGAGAAGGGGAGGTGGCAAGTGGAGACTGTCAGGAAGGATGACTGTGAGGAGGGAGGATGTGGTCCCTTTAAGAAATTTTAAATGGGCCTGGCCACCCTTGAATCCCAAATATCTTTCAGGGCCTGGAGCCCATTCTTAGCAAGATGTCTTAATGTGGGAAAAACGCAAATCCGCCCCCTCTTGGTGCAGAGGTTATCACATTTCCTGCTAAGGTCCTGCTGAGCCTGGCCCTGGACTCCCAGAGCCCAGCAGGGGACAGAGATGGATCCCACCAGTGACTTTTCTCTCATAATTCCAACCCTGGCCTTGTGAGCCCCAGGCCTCTTCCCTATGGTGTGAACTGTCACAGGGCTTCTGTCTGGATGACAGAAGGGACAGCAAATTACAGTTCCATTGAATTGAACACTCCATCTACCAGGCAGTTGCTCTATGCCGGGCTTCGGGGACCCAGAGGTGATTAAGGAGCGTCCCTGCCCTTAGGTTGTTCACAGTTCAGAATAATCGCCAACATTTATTGGATACCTATAATACTGTATGTCAGGCACTCTGCCGAATAAGGACACTGTGCATTGCCCCATTTAATTCCATATAGACTGTTGTGTCCCCGCTGTACACAAGAAGAAACTGAGGCTCTGAGAAGTTGAATAACTTGTCCAAAGTCATACAACTAAGAAGGCTGAGGAACAAGGTTACAACCTGGCTACAGCGTGTCCCCCACAATCCACTGGAAGGGATCAACGTCTTCCCTTCAATATGCACAGCACATCCCCACAGCCTTGGGGAAATGGATAAACCTGTGGATTAACTACAGCCGTTGAGGAAACTAAGACTCTAAAATGGGAAGTAACTTACCCAAGGTCATCCAGCAATGAAATGACAGCCCTGTGGTGTGAGCCCATTTTGGACTGTACCCCACAGGCCTGCAAGCCCTGTACTCACCCAGCCTCAAGATAGAAGAAAGAGCCAGGAGGCATGACAGAGACATCAGTGGTTTAATAGAAGGGGGATCTTACATGACTGAAGCAAGGTTCTGGAGTGACAGCCCACCCTGTGCAGCAGACAGCAAGCAGGACACAGCAGCAGTCTTCCCTGGCAGGGGAGGGAGGTTGGGGGAGGAGAGGGAGGTTACCAGTTACAGAGGGAATTGACATCACAGTGGCTCATTGGTTACCAGGGAAACCAGCAGAGGGGCATATCCCTCATCGCCCCTTTGATAAACTATCATAGTGGAGATATTCCTGATCTAATAATTAGAACAGTCACTAGCTGGGGCCAGGGCAAGTATATAGGCATTTACTGATTAGGCTCTGTGATTAACAGGGAAGGTCAGTCATGTGAGTAAGGGTGCAGGTGAAGCAGAGACTGGCTGAGCAGGGGCTGTACAGAGAGCAAGAGAACAGCCATCTTAGGTGGCCTGATCATACAACCCAGGTCTAAGACTACTTGCATGTTGAGTTATTTTCTTCGTATTTTCCCTGGGTATTATAATTAACATCTTAATTTATAACAACCTAGTTCGGATTAATATCAACTTAAATTACGGTAGTATTAGAAACTTTGTTCTATATAGCTTCTTTCCCTCTCCTTTGTGCTGTTACTATCTTACACATTTTATCCTTAGGCATTATAAAGCTCATCTACACAGATTTATAATCATTGTTTTATGCAGTTGCCTTTTAAATCAGACAGTAAGGAAAAAGTTACAAAAAATAATGTATGCTACCTTTTATATTTACCTATAAAGTTACCTACCATTCCTCTGTTCCTTCACGTGGATTAAAGTTACTGTCTAGTGTCCTTTCATTTCAGGCTGAAGGACTCCCTTTAGTATTTCTTGTAGGGCAGGTCTGCTGGCAACAAATTCTCTTCGTTTTTGTTTATCTTATTGTAAATGTCTTAACTTCTCCTTTATTCTTGAAGGATAGTTTTGCTGGATATAGAATTCTTCATTGACATCTGTTGCCTTTTAGGACTTTGAATACATCGTCCAACTTTGTGATTTCTGATGAGAAGTCAGCTATTAATTTTATTCAGATATATAATGAGTCATTTCTCTCTTGCTGCTTTCAAGATTCTCTGTCTTTGGCTTTAAACAATTTGGTTATGATATGTCTAGTGTGAATCTTTTTGAATTTATACTACTTGGAGTTCACTGAGCTTCTTAGATGTATAGATTAATGTTTTTCATTAAATTTGGGAAGTTGTCAACTATCATTTCTTCGATATTCTCGCTGCCCCTTTCTCTGTCCCCTCTCCTTCGGGGACTCTCCCATTAAGTCTATGTTGGTACCTTGATGGTGTTCCACATGCCTCTGTTCACTTTAAATTCTTTTTTCTTTCTGTTCCTCAGGCTGAATAATCTCAATTGACGTATCTTCAGGGTTGCAGATTCTTTTTTCTGCCTGCTCAAATTTACTGTTGAGTCCCTCTAGTGAACTTTTCATTTCATTTATTGTGCTTTTCAACTATACAGTGTGCGAATGTCTATTTGTTTCTTTTTTAAAAATAATTTCTCTTTATTGATAGTTTATATTTGGTGAGACATCATTCCCATACTTTCCTTTAGTTCTTTAGACATGATTTCTTTAATTCTTTAGACATATTTAAAACAGCTAATTTAAAGTCTTTGTCTAGTAAGTACAACTACTGCACTTCCTCAGGGTTACTTTCTATTGATCGCTTTTTTCCCTGTTTATGGGCCATACTTTCTTGTTTCCATGTGTGCCTTATCATTTTTTGTTGAAAACTGTGCATTTAAAATAATATAAGGTGACAACTCTGGAAATCAGATTCTCCCCCCTCCTCAGGGTATGTTTTTCCTGTCTGTTGTTATTACTGTTTCCCTGGTGGCTTTTCTGAGACAATTATATAATATAAAATATAAATATTTTTTGTCATGTGTAGTCAACTGAAGTCTTTGCTCAAGTTAGCTTTAATGGTCAGCCAATAAGCTCTTGTTTGTCCCAACAGTTATCATTGTCTCAGGGTGCTTTGATGTTAAACAATTGCCTCTGATTGTTTTTAACAAACATCCCTGGGGGAAAGTGTCCCTAGGGGTGCTCCAAGTTAGGTCAAACACAGACAGCCTTGAGAGTGGGGCCTTGCAAAGGAATTGCCAGGCAGGTCATAGAGTGGCAGTTCTCTAGATAGGAGGTTTGTAAAGGAGCTCCCTTGATACCGTTTTGTACCCTCCAGTGGCTGTCAAGCTGCTAATTTTCATTGTGATTGCAGGTGTTGATTTTCAAGGTTACCACCAAGGGAGTGTAGGGGATGGGAACAGGGAAAGTTAAAAGGCCAGAAAATTTGCTATTCTTACCAAAATTAAGCTGTTTTTCTTGAATAAATGCTCCTTGGATTGCTGCAAGCCTTTGGCTAATTTCCAGAGTTCTGTAAACACTGATTCTGTTCATTTTTTTTTTTCCAGTATTTTTGTTGCTTTTGTGGAATGGAGAATTTTGAGGAGTCCTTACTCCACCACATGGCTCACTGATGTCCAACTCCTTGCATGTTTGCCTGGACGAAGGATCCATGAGCATGAGGGGAGAGTTGGGTGTAGGAGAACACAGAAGGCCATATCCTGAAGGTCTACCTGGTGCCAAAAGGCATGTTTATAATGAGGGTCATAGGAGTCCTCAGAAAGGTATGATTGAGCTAGACTGAGCTCCTCTCAGGAGGAGCTGAGATCCTGGGTTGCTATGACTGCCAAGAGGGAAGGTGCGTTCACCCATCCCAGCATCTTCTGTCACCTGACAGCCTCTTCTGCCAGCGCTCATTGACTGCCCAGACCTTTGGCTGGGTTCTTGGTTATCTGAACTCAACCAAATGCCACTGCTCCATCTCCAAAATTTCAGCCTCTCTTCTAGACTGTACCTTTTGACTTGCTCAGCCAGGTAGGACCTGAGACTTTACCTTAAAATCTAGCATCATCTTCTCACCTGTGATGTGTCCTCTTCCCTGCTGACCTGGGATCACGATATGGTAAGTCTGACTGGACCCAAGTCCTGGGGTTCCCAGTCTCTGCTCCCACCTCCAGCCCCTTCTGTAAGAGTCTGACTCCTTCAACCCAGGACAGGCGGACACCAGTGATCCTAAAACGTGAGCTCCAGAGGACAGGAGGTTTTGACCCTATCCCAGGGCCTCAAACAGCACCTGGAGCATACTAGGTGTTCAATAAATATTGGTAATTGAATGAATGAAGCTTCTAAAATGCAGAGAGAGGACAGGTGACGACAGATTGAAAGAAGAGGCCTGGCACAAGGAGAAAGAACCACAGAACCACATGTCTTGAGCACCTCAGAGTGCCAGGCGCATCCCACATTCTGCTCGCTTCATCCCCACCGCAGCCCTGTGGGTGGGAAGAACACACAGAGGCCAAAGGGAAGGAACCAACTTGCCCAGAGTCCCCTAACCAGTTAGGTGACAGCTGAGGATTTGAACCCTGGTCCATGCAGTGCCGGGACCAGGTCCTTACCATCCTCCACAGCTTTGACTATCCATGTGCGGAATGTTCTCAGGCCCAGCTAATCCACTCTCCTCACTTTATAGAGAGGTGAGCGGCCACCCCAGCACACAATAGCTCAGCCGCTGAGCGGCCATTCTTGGCACTCAGGAGTTGCCCAGAGCACACACCCTGTGAGCGAGAATCTCCAGCCAGCGCCCTGGGAGCTGACAAACGTCTCCAAGAACCCAGAGGTGTGCACACACGCCTGCAAACACACAAAGCCGGTCAGGCTGCGCCCGCCGTGGCAAAGGAGCCCCAGGCTCCTCTGAGTGTATTTTAAATCCATTCTGACTCCCCAGAAAGTCTGTTTTTGTTATTCACGCTGACCTTTTAAACTCCACACAGTCCTGCATTTTTCCCGAGGCCTCGGTAGGACCTATTAATAATTCCGCTCTCCCACCGAGGCTCTGCAGCAGCCGGCTCTCTTACGTGCAGTAGAAGCCAATACCCCCACTGCTGGCGAGTTCGCCCTCCTCTCCAGAGATTAGAGGGGAAAGCAAGGCGCCCCCCCACCCCAGCCCTGGAGAGAGGAGACCATGCTCGCGGCCGCCGCCTGTGCTCTTCAAAGGTGAGGACAGGTGATCTGGCGGCGACCAGGGACAGGATAGGGGCTCTGGACGGTGGGGGAATGTGGCTGAGGTGGGGCCCCTGCCTCCGGCTGCTTTCTCCTCTCTCTGAGCAAACATCTCTGCAAATAAATCTCCTCTTTCTTCCTTTCTCTCTCTCTGCTGGGTTACTGCTTCAGTTTCATTAAAGACTCTGGAAACATTCTTCAGGCTCGGCCGAGATATATAATACGGAGAACAGAGATTTGCTTCAGAACCCACACGCTATTAAAAATATTAGTGTCCCCCAGAGAGTCTCTCTTAAAGATTCCTTCTCCCTCTCTGCTTCCCTCTCCCCTGGTGCACAGTGCCAACAATAATGCAGGCGGGCTGGTCTGATTTCCTTGAAAGAAAATAAAGACGAGATAACAGGCCTTAGAGAACCCTGTCTTTGTGCCTGAATAATGTCCATCACCCTATACGTCTAACTAGAGCTTTGTACTTATCAAAGCCCCTTTCACCACCATTATCTTGTCTGATCCTCAAGAAAGTGCAAAGCGGGGTTATGTCCTTTTTGTTAGGAGGGGAAACTGAGGCCCTGGAGGAAGGAGGCGATTTGGCTTTGAGGCAGATCTGGGATTCGAACCCAGCTCCTTCTGATTGCCAGCCTGGAGGGTTTTCTCATCCAAGAGAGTGTGTTCAGCCGCTTCATTTATCAGTAGTAAAGCAAATGCCTGGTGTGTGTGAACCCCTGAGCTCCCTGGTCCCAGCTGTCCACCAAGAGTGTCGTATTTGAGGTCATTGAAGAGATCTATCTTTCATTTGTTCCTCTAAGAGGCATCGAGGGCATGCTCTGGTCCAGGCCCATCCCTGGGGCTGGGAACAAGGTCAGGGGTGAATGAGGGAGGCATACTGCTGCCTTCAGGAGGTCCAGTCCAGGGAGAGGGCTGGCCCGGGGTGAGCCAGTGAGACCCCGGAAAGACCAGTCCTCCTGAGCGCACAGGAGGACTTCTGACCAGGCAGGGAAAGGCCTCAGGCGTGATGCTCAGCTGGTATTTCTAAGGATGGTCATAAGTTAAGCAGAAGGCATAGAAGAGAAAAGCAGGTTCACAGGCCAGAGGCCAGAGAGGGCCTGAGGTTTCAAAAGAGCAGCAGATCATAACCGTGGGGTGAGCAGCAGCGAGACACGAGAAGGGAGAGGCCGGGGTCCCTGACGCTGGGTGACAACTTGACTTTATCCTAAGAAAGATGGGGTACAGCAAATGACTTTTTGTTGTCAGTGTGTTTTAGGCGTGTCTTAAGTGTCATGTAGGGTTTCATTCATAGAATATTCATGGACTGTACCATCAGTGTTTGTGTTCTGATTAGGATCTTAGAACTGATGGAGAATGAAGTGAAGCAGATAGGGATGAGGGAGGGAGGACCCAAGAGGTGGCCTGAACAGGGGAGCAGAGGCCGAGAGGAGGGGTGGGTTGAAGAGCCGGAAGGTGGACTTGGGGATCCAGTGGGGGTTGGTGACCAGGCTGACCCCCAGACCAGGGCATCTGTTCCTGCAGGTAGATTGGGATCGTGAGCCCCGTGTGACAGCTAAGGGCTCTGAGGCACAGAGGAGCGATACACCAACATCCCCCTACGAGTTGGGGCAGGATCTGAGCTGCAGACCCCCGTCCCTGGAGCCGCAGCCCCTGAGTTCCTCCCACTCCCCTCCTGGCCTGCCCAAGCTGGGCCTCTCTCCCAGGGAGGGCGTGGGTGATGCCTAGAGCTCCCCCTGGAACTGGACGCTTCTCCTCGAGGCCAAATAGGGCTCTATGGACAGCCTCGAGGTCTGAGAAGCCAGCACATTCCTCGTGTCTTGCCCCCCCTGGGATATTTAAAATTAGCTTCTTATAAGAATTTGGAAAGTCAAGGCCATGTCAGTCTTGATGTCTGAGCATAAGGGTCCTTACAGCTGAGGAAGCCGGGGCCTGGAGAGAGAACGACTGGCTCAAGGTGACCCAGAGAGGCCCTGTGCTGGGTCACAGCCCGACTGACCCTGCTGGGACTCCACCTCCTTAAGCCCCAGCACGCCACCTGTCTTGATGAAGCCTTGAAGTGGCACCTTTGGAGTGACTGTCCCGAGGTAGTGATGACCCCAGCTTGAGTAAATCACTTATTTAAATCCCTCCTATTGGACTTCCCTGGTGGCGCAGTGGTTAAGAATCCGCCTGCCAATGCAGGGGACACGGGTTCAAGCTCTGGTCTGGGAAGATCTCACATGCCGCAGAGCAACTAAGCCTGTGCTCCACAACTACTGAGCCTGCGCTCTAGAGCCCGTGAGCCACAACTACTGAACCCACGAACCACAACCACCGAAGCCCTCGCGCCTAGAGCCCGTGCTCCGCAACAAGAGAAGGCACCGCAGTGAGAAGCCCGTGCACCGCAACAAAGAGTAGCCCCCGCTCGCCACAACTAGAGAAAGCCCGCATGCAGCAACGAAGACCCAACGCAGCCAAAAATAAATTAATTAACTAATTTTAAAATAAATAAATCCCTCCTATTATAAAAGGAGGGGACCAGTCTGCGGGCCAGAGTGCTGATGGCTATCCCCCTGCTGGGGCCTCAGCTTCCATTCTGAACTATGATAAGTGGCTGTTGGGATGATTTTTCCCTAACAGGCCCCTTCTCCATCTGCCCTTTGTCTCCTCTGGGCTGCGAGAGGCCTTGACCTCCCCACCACAGGACAAGTCAGGTGCCTCAGGAATCTGAGGAGAGGGAAATGCTTCTTTCAGGCTCCGGACCCCCTGGGAATGCCGTCAGCCACCTCCACCCCCTCTGCTTCTTGTTCAGGCAACTTAAGGGCCATGCATGCAGAGCACAGAGGCCAAGGGACTTGCCACATAGAGGAGGTGACGTGGGCATCTGAACCCAGAGGTCTGGCTGTGGAGCACAGACAGAGGCTCCAAATATGCCTGCCGATTGGAGAAACCAAGCAGGTTTCCCTGATCCATTCATGGTTTCCGAGTCCCGAGATGGTAGGTTGAAGAATCCACTGGCTGCCTCTCCCATCACACGCCTTCCAGTTCTCAGAGGTCAGAGGCTGACTCTGGGGAGCCTCCTGGGATGATAAAGGGGGACGAGAAGCCTGGGCAGCCCCACCCTCTCCCTCCCCACCCTGTAGTCACACACCCATCCTGCCAGGTCTTGCGTGGAGCTTGGACCCGTGAGTGAGACGATGAGGCCCCAAGATTTTCCCAGCTTTGCCCAGGGACTCCCAGCGTATGAGGTCACGCCAGAGACATAACTCAGCGACCCTGCCCAAATGCTTCCTGGTGGCTTCCTGAGCACCTTCTACTAGAATGTCCTCCTAGAAGCATCCCTTCATCCAGGACAGTGTCGCTCAACTCTTTGCATTTTGAACACCATGGCTCCTTCTAACTCAACACGAACATCTCAGACCCTCTTTTATTTACTCAAGCGAAATATATATTTTGAAATAAATGACATTTGTAAACTACATTCTATATCATGAGTTAAATACATTTTATATTAAATTATATAGCATGAGTTCAACCACAACCAAAAGCAATTGTAAAATTAAGAATGTCTTTTCATCTAGAAAGACAAGTACTTTTCCGTCAACCACAGTTAAGTCAGCTGGGCTCAGCTCCAGCTGCCCTTCTGCCGTGTCCTGTGCGTGATGGATGAAGCCCACCGGAGGCCGCTTGAAGCCAGGTGGACTGCTTAACACTCTAAGTACATGCGACCTTCCACCCAACCCCCAGCAAGAGCCCGACACCGCCCCCCCCCCCGACCCCACTGAGAATCCCAGCTGGTGGGTTACCAGGTCTTTGCTGAACTCTGCCACCCACCGGGCACCAAGCATATGCTGAGGGGCACACAGACCTAATCTCTGTTCTCTTGGAGACTCAGACCTCTCCCCATGGAACAGACGAGAAAACCAAGGCCCAGTGCCACACAGGAAGTCAGTGGTGGAGGCAGAACATGAACTAGCCTCCTGTCTCCCAGCCCAAGGCCCCGCCCACCACTGCAGCCTCAGACCGAGGGCTTCCCTTGAAGGGGTGGAGCTACATGCTGGGAACTCAGCAGCTTCTTCCCACTTAGTGCCCCCAGAGGGTTCCCTGAGCCCATGGGGAGTCCTCTCGTAGGGGCTGAGGGGCTGGGCGCTTCCTGGGAGGATAGACAGAGCTCCCAGAAATGAGAGCCCTTCTATACACCTGCTTTGTACTGGGTGTTCCTGGCCTTGCAGATCTCAGCGTCCAGTCCCAGAGATCCAAGAATTCTTCAGTGGAAACTCATAAAGAATAGATGAGATGCTCAATCCGTATGGGGCCAGCCAGCCGGAGGAGTGGCAGGAGAATTTTCCAGGCAAAGGGCATAGCTTAGGCAAAAGTGTGGAGGTGTGAAAGAGAATGGTGCCTTGGGGACTCATGAGTAGTTAGTTGACTCTTCAGAACCATAATGCGGGTGAGTGGGAGGTGAATCTAAAGCAGGAAGTGTCAGGTGTGTGGGTAAGGGGGCAGTGGGGAGCCACAGTGGGCTTTGGAGCGAGGCAGTGTGGTCAGACCTGTCCTGTGGGAAGGTCACTCCAGTGACTGGGCTGGGGATGGACTATGGCTTTCCTTCTCTGAGCCTCACTTTCCACATTTCCAAGACAGCTATTTTGGGAATTCATGAGAACCCAGATTTGGAAGTGCTTTGGAAATGACCAGTGGGGTCAGCCTTTATTCCTTCTCATTTGTTTTGAAACGAAGACATCTAGTCCTACTCCGCCCATAGCCCACTCTGTAACCTTGTAAAAGTTACCCCCTTTCTCTGAGCCCGAGACCCCCAGAGGAAAAATTGGGCCGGCCGTCCATCTTCCTCATGGGGCCTTATTCCGAGGTAAGGACACAGCAAGTCCAGGGCCGGTGCTGGCCGGGCTGGCCTCCTCCCATGGGCAGCTGTGTGTGTATGTGTGTGTGTGTGTGGTGGCGGGGCGGTGGGGGGGGGTGCTCTGTGGCTCTGTGTGGTGTGAGCTGAGCTCCCAGGCCTTTTACAGACTGTTTACGATGTGCCGGTGTGGTAACTGCCCATGATTAGCCACTCCACAGGCAGCTCCAGGGCCTGGGGATGATGGATCAGAGTGGAAGGGAAGAAACTACTAAAGGTCCAGGAGCCTCGAATGTCGCCTGCAGGAATTCATCCTGTCCCTTGCACCTGCGCTGTCCCTCTTAGTTTCAGGGACCTCTCTGCTACACAGCCCTTCACCTTTGTCCTTGCTTCCAGCAATTTGGAGGAGGGAGTGAATAGGGCCTGGGCTCTGGACGTGAGTTTAAGCGCCACTTCCCCCACCTATTGGTGAGCTATATGCCTGGGCACATCACTGCACTTCTTTGGTCCTCAGTTTCATCATCTGTGAAATGGGGAGACAACCCTGTCCACCCATAGGATCCAGTGATGACCAACAAGATCATGGGCTGGAGAACACACACCCCACAAAGCGGGTGGTCAGTAGGTGCTCACAGAATCCGGGACTGAATTTGCGGAACGTTGAGCAGGAGCTGATAACCCTCATGGCTGGAGGATCCCCCACCAGCCCTGCCTCTGCAGCACTGGCGGGATTTGGACCTAACAGATCTGTGTTGCCTAAGGAGGCCGCCTGACTGGGCAGGTGGACAGGAAGACTGAGGGAAGAGGACCAAGAATGACCGGGCCTGGAGCCCCTTCTCTCCCAGCTACAGCAAACCCTGTGGGGCGGCCCCCTTGCTCTAGGTCCTTGACCCACACCCGGTCGTGCACGTCGGGTCCCACGCCGGCTGATTCCCTGTGTGCCGCTGACCCTCACGGTGAGGCAGTTTAACAGCCTCCACTTCACAGGTGAGGAAAGCCAGGTGCAAGAAGGACGAGAGAGTTGCCAACATCCCTCCCAGGGCCCGGGGCAGGGACCAGGCCCTCAGGACAGGACTTGCCCACCCAAGGGGGCAGCCTAGGGAGCTGCCCATATGAATTGACACCAGCCATCCTCCCAAGAGGGATCAACGTTACATTTCAGTCAGCTCTGGGCAGCCCTCCTTGGGGCGGGGGGGGTGGCGAATCTTGGTGCCCCTCTGATCTCACCCTTTACGTGGCTTCCCAGCAGAAGGAGTTCTGAACAGGAACTCAGCGGCTTCGGTTCTGGACGTCCATCCCACCCTGTGAAAACCCAGAGGGCTGGACAGAAGGAAGATGTTCACAGGCCTCTGCAGCTTTGATGCTGCTCCAGCCGGGCTAAAGGGCTCTCCCACCACCCTGTTCTCAGGCTGCAGCAAGGCCTCCCTCTCTCCTCCCAGACCAGCAGTGCCCCTGCTCCCTCTGTACCAGCAAACACACACTTCCGTTCTCAAGAACCAAGCACGTCCACCGGAGACCCATCCTCCCTGAAGCCCTAGGCCTTAGTGAGCCCCCCGTCACAAGAGGAATGCAAGCAGAGGCTGGTGCTCCGGGTCAGGGAGATCAGAAGGGGCCACCAAGGCCTCTCCCTACCCTGCAAAGCCTCCAGCCCCAAGCAGTGACTGGGCATGACCCTTCTGGGGCAGCTAGGCCTCCATTCCCGCTTGGAAGTGAAGTCAGAAGATGAGAGTTTCAGTGCCTTGGTCCAAGAATGTGCTGACACTGCACCAACTTGGCCAGCTTTCCACTGCCTGCTTCTTCCATGCAGCTACGCGTCCAGGACTTCTGCTTGCCCGCCTGCACCAAGCTGGCAGAGAGCAGGCCCCAGGGAGAACCCTGTACCCCAGGAGATGCAAGAACAGCACGAGACCGATACAGTGATGGCTCTGCCAGGCCAGCCCCGGCTCTCACTTCACTCCTGAAAACCTTCCCAGCGTTGTGTCCCCTCAGTCACTGTTCCCTCAGGATGGAGGACTCCGCCCATAGGATGAGGGGCTTCAGGGCAGAAGACACCCTGGAGATACTCAGGGAGGGCCAAGTGTCCCAGCCCCAGGATCTGATGTCACAGGTGTCCCCAGACCCTGTGCCCCAGGACCGTCTCTGCTGATATGCTGACAGCACAGCACGTGGTGACCTCACCGGCGTTGCTCGTCCACAACCAGACTCACCCTGGTCCCTCACGTGGCCCTAACGGCAGCATAGGGAAATGAGGCTGGGACCCACACCGGGGAAGCCAGGGCCCCAGGGGAACAACTCCAGGACCTAAGGGTGTAGCCCAGGGTGGCGCTCCCTCTGTCTGATGTGCTTGAAGGGGCCACAGGCTTCTCCTGCAAGACCACCTGGGTCAGGGGTAAACAGTGCCCACTAGCGTGTTCTTACTGGTTTCCTGACCCTCGGCGCCAGAACAAAACCGTAAAGGCATCTCGGGGACGGGTAATGCTGCGATAATGGTCACAAGCGTGTCTGCTTTTTAAGGTCTGTGTGCCTCAGGTTCCTCACCTTAAAACGCTGATAATAATAGCACCCATCTCATAAGGTCATCAAGGGAATTAAAAGAATTAAACGCAAAGTGTAGTATGTACGTTATCTCTAACTTTCACAGCAACCCTGCAAGAAAGATGTCCTCTGCTTGCATTCCCCTTGTGACGGGGGGCTCACTAAGGCCTAGGGCTTCAGGGAGGGGGTCTCCGGTGGACGTGCTTGGTTCTTGAGAACGAAAGTGTGTGTTTGCTGGTACAGAGGGAGCAGGGGCACTGCTGGTCTGGGAGGGGAGATGAGGAAACAGATGAGGAAACGCCTTGGCGGGGCCAGCCCAAGATCGCTGAGTGAGTAGGAGTCTGTCTGTGCATCCTGTCCCGACATCCTGCCTGTGATGAGGAAGCTCGGTGGGGCGTGTACCGGAAGGGGGCTATTCGAGCCCAAGAGAGCTGACTTGGGATCTGCCCTTCACACCACAACCTGAACACCTAAGCAGCGACCTCGTTTGGGAGATCAGAGATGCCCAGAGCAGAGAGAGAGAGAGATTTCTCCCCAGGGCAAGCCCACAGGTGTGTGGGAGGAGGAGAAGCCACAACAATGCATAGTAGGCCTAGGGTCAGGCCTAGGGTCATGCAGCATCTTCCCCGAGGGGTATGTGTGTGTGACTGTGTGTGTTTGTGACCATGTGTGTGAGACTGTGTGTATGAGTGTGACCATGTGTGTGTGTATAACTGTGTGTGACTGTATGTCTGTGTGTGTGTGAGAGACTCTGTTTCTGTGTGCCTGGGGACCTGTGTCCATCTAGGTGTGTGTCTATGGGAGACTTTACACAGGATCTTGTGGTGTGCTTTGGAGTATGGACGTGAGTGGGAGCGTGCACGTGTGTGTCTGTGTGTGCGTGCGTCTCCGTGTGAAAGTCTGAGAGAGAGAGAGAGAGAGCATGTTGCCCAGCGCTGGGGTTGGCAGTGAGGTTAATTACGTTTTCTGGCTGGCTGAGAGTTAATCAGCAGCGCCTCATTGTTCCCACCCCTGTAGAATATTTTCTTCCTCAGATGTCTGCATCTGCTTTTGGGTGGGATGCTGACAGCCTGGAGGGTGTACAGAGAGGGTGCCCGGGGTCGGCGGGTCTGCAGTCCGTGCTGGCCCGGAGGGGACAAGCTCTCAAGGCCAGGCATCCGTCTGGAGGAGGCTGACCACACAGGGGGTGGTTACCACCCCAAACCTCTGCAGCCTTTCCAAGGTCACAGAGCATAGACTGGTTCTGGGGGCTGGTAGGCTGCACTGAGACGGGCGGGCAGGGTCCAGTTCAGTGTGAAAAGCACTTTCTAGAAGTTGCGGTGGTCTGGGGTGGGGTGCAGCTGCTCAGGAGCCCTCACTCTTGCGCAGAGGCATGGCACACCGCCACCGCCCCCCAGCCCCTTGCTGGCCGGGCAGCAGCACCGCCAGGACCTCCAGGCCTGGGAGACAGGCGGGCTCCTTCCCGTCCCGAGAGCTGGAGCCATGCATGGTTCCTGCTCCCAAAGCCGAGTCCTGTGCAGGATCAGGCTCCCACGGGTCACCCACGACGACCCCCAACAGCCCTGGGTCAAAACTTCCCCCGCTCCCTGTGTGACCTTGGCAAGTTGTTCAACCTCCCTGAGCCTAGTTTTGTTATTTTTCAAGCTGAAATAGTCATCATTACAGAACTGGGGAGAGGATTCACTGAGATTTTATACGCGCGTGTACAAAGTTCTCAGTGTGTGATACACGGCGTCAGTTGACTTACTGTTATTCCCACGCTGGGAGGGAGGGAGGGCAGGAAGTGAGACCGACAGGGGAGGATGGTCAGGAAGCGAGGTGGGGCCCACGCTGCCGGCCTTGCCAAGAGCCTCTGGTCCTCCTTCCCTGCACGGGCTCTCTCCCGGTGCCCTGGTGAGCTTGGAGTGGGCCAGGCCCTCACGGGCCGCCAAGGAAGCAGAAGGGTCCACCGGCACATCCTAAGGTCTGTCCAAACATGTGCTCCTGTGCCGTATGACCTTGGACAGGCCCCTACCCCTCTCTGAGCTTTGTCCGTCAAGTGAACAGCTGGATGTGGTGGTATATAAGCCCCATCTTCCCTTCTCCTCGGCACCAGCACCCTGCTGCTGAAGGGATAGAGATTTGGGGCACTGGACTTGCACAGGAGTCCCCAGGAACGGTCGCTGGTATTAAAATGCCACCAGGTTCATTCATTCATTCATGTGCCAGACATTTACTGAGCACATTTTCTGTACTGGGGCTGGAGAGAGATTAGTGACCAAAACAAATATCCCAGCCCTCATGGAGCACCTTACCTTCTAGTGGGAGGAGATGTGATAAGTGAGTGACTAACATCATGTGTTCAAAGGTGGCGAGTGGAGAAAATGGTAGCGCCTGGGGAGGGGGGGGTGAGCTCTTTAAGTTGGGAGTGGCATGGACCTCACAGAGAAAGTGAGGCCTGATGGAGAAGGCGTCAGCCCCAGGTGTTCCCTCCTGGGTGCTCCCAGAGCCCTTGGCTCCCTTCTATAAGCATCTGCCCCAGTGTCTCCCAGCTGCTTCCTGGAGGACAGCAACTAGTCCAGTTCCATCCATCCTTCCTCAGAACCCAAGCAAGGGCTCAGCCCGCATGGGTGCTCAGAATCCTGTATCTACAGGACTGATCCACCCAGGTCCGGAGGAGCAGCCTTGAACCTGGAGTCTGGGAGGCTTATGGCCCTTGTTTCCCCAAGTGGGAAATCCTTCCTGGCACCACCCACACTCAGAGGGAAGGTCAGCCCAGCCAGCCCCAGACCCTGCACAGACATAGCCGGGGGCGACAGACCCTGCCGTGTTCCTCGCCCTGGGCCGCGTCCACACCAGGCCCAGAATTCCATCTGCTGCCGGATTCCAGGGCTGGAAATAATGAGGCAGATTGTCCCTCACCGCTGATTGACTTTCAAGTTGCTCTGCTAAACTGGGTGCAGTTGACGTTTTAGCAAGTCTCCCAGGGACTTCAGGCAGCTTCGATTTCAGCCTTGTGAAGAACTGTTAAGATCCAATCAAAATAAATAAAATCAGATCCAGGAAGGCGATGTGTTTGTGCCTGCAGACAAAACACGCAGGATATTCATGCCGGAGATTAGCACCCCGCTTTTCGCGGGGATTCCTTACACCAGACTGGCATGGACCCATGATCTCACTGGCATGTGCTCTTAGAGGCTTGGGGCCGTCATGAGCCTCCCACCCCTGTGAGGCTGGAGAGGAAAGTACAGGCCAGCGTGAGCACAGACAGTGTGACTGAGGGTCCCAGACACGGGTTGCAGCAGGGGAGACGCCAGCCCCGCACTCCTGCAGGGTGTTTACTGGCCCGCCATGTGCCTAGCCCTGCAGCAGCGTGAAGGACATGGGGGAAACACAGGCCCCAGGAACACATGGTAACTACAGAATCAGAAATACTGAATCGTGAGATGGAGATGCCAAAGCCAAGGTCATAGGGCATCAGAACCACAGTAGGACAAGTAAGGCGTGTGAAATCGCAACTCCAAGAATCACCAAGCAGGAGAGCCCGGAGAAGCTCTTTCCAGATGCTCTCAGCCCACCCCTTGCTGTTCTCCACACGCTGGTGAAGCAAATAACGGCCAAGGCAAGGTTGAAGAGAGAAGCGCTCTCCCCTCTCCCCTCTCCCCGCTGAGGAGGCTGCTTCCAGCTCCACCAACCACCCCTTCACTGGTTCTCCTTGGCCTCAACGACATCCTCTGTTTGGTGCTTCAGATGGAATTTTTGATGCAACCCCGGGAGAAAAATCCAAGATATTTTGATTTTTTAGTTCCTGCACATTGCCAAGAGCCACCTCCCCACCGCTAAGGTTCAGAGGAACGGGCAGGGAAGCCATCAGCCAGGCTTTTCTGCAGGTGGACGTGTGCCCCGAGAGCATCGGACAGGCCCTCCTGTTCAGGGTGGAGACGCAGGTCCCCAGCAGGGGAGGGAGTCAGCGGGGTCACTCGGGGGAGCCGGTCAGAGGTGGGTTGGGAAGCCAGGCCTCCCCAGGGCCCCCGGCTGCCCGGCCCTTCCCAGGGCCACATTCTTTGTTGACTGGTTGGCACCCTGTGCCCACTCACCAAGCTTCACCCCGTCCAAGCCAGGGGTCAGGTGGGGCCTCCGTCTGCCCTGCCGGTGCCAGGCCCGGTGAGCTTTCCTTCCCAGCTGGGCTGCCGCCTGCACTCAGTGTGCTGAAAGGGCCCCTTGTGTGGCAGCCATGCCTCCTGGCCACAGCGCACAGCCCCGTTCTCTTACCTCATAAACAGCTAATTTGTTACATATTTTCTGACGCTGTAAATGGGAGAACAAAGACCTTTTCTCTCATATTTTTGTTCAATTATGTTTGTGGGGGAACCTGATCCCCTTCAAAGGGGGGCCGGGGAGCTGGGGGGAAGCTTCCCAGGCTTACTGACCTCCCAGGCCTGCTCCTGGGCCGCGGGCTGCTAGGGCCTGGGTGCAGCCAAAGGGGGGACGGCGAGGGGCCCCCTTTGTGTCCCCTGAAGGGACTGAGCCCTCATCTCCAGAACAGATGCCAGTCTCAGAAGCAGTTCAGCTCCTCCAGCGGAAGGGAAAGCCTCCAGGAGACAGACGTTAGGACTATAGAAGGAGAGCCCTTTCCACGGTCCATGTCGGCGCCCTGCGATGGCCTGGCCTGTGGGCGGGAGATGAGCCGCTGCCACTACACCGACAAGCCCTCTGCCTGGACCTGCGGCACATCCCCAGGGAGACACTCCCTGGAGGGAGTGGACTTTGAAAAGAAACCCCGCAGCTGAGAAGCCCGGGGCTGCACGATTTCTGAGGCCCCTCCAAACCCCAAGGCTCTGGTCCACATTTGGGCTTTTGCCCAGCTCTGGCTCCACGTCTCCATTCTCTGCCTGCCCCATCTCTTTTGCAAAAACGCACTTACTGGTTTTGAACACTAGCTCTCCCTGATTCAGGAGCCAGGAGGCAGGGAAGACATGGCCTCTGGAGGCTGCTCCTGGCTGGCTTTCCAACAGCTGGCACCCCAGCCTCTCCTTCCTTCCTTCCCTTTCGTGGGTGGCTGCGAGTCCAGGTCCCAGATTAGGTGCTGAGGATGTGAGGATGATCAGAGAAGACATGGTCCTCACCCTCATCATGTCTCCACAGCAGCAGGCGGGAGACTGGCACGTGGCTAAAATGGCCAGACTGTCTTGATTCATCCACCGCTTACTGGCTGTGTGACCTCAGGCAAGTCACTTAGCAACTCTGTGCCTCCTTTGCCTCATCTGTAAAATGTGATAAAAATGGTAACTACTTCCGAGGGTTGTTGGGGACGTAAATGAAATCATATTTGTAAAGAGCTTTGTACAGTGTCTGGTATTGAACAAGTGGCTAATCAGTGGTAGTTAAAATTATTATTAGGAGAAGCAGACATTAAGCAAATGATTATATATGTCAATATATGAAGCAGACTGTTATGCGTATGCTGAAGAAAGAGTACAGGGCGCAGCAGAGACTTGAATGGGGGCCCCTGGACTGATCTGGGCATCAGGGAAGACATTTTCAGGACGTGACGCTTGAACCACTCTCTGAAAGATAAGTAGGAGTTAATGGGGCAAAAAAGAGAGGGACGACAGGAATAGCACACCCGGCAGAGGGACCAGCCTGTGCAAAGGCCCTGAAGGGGGAACAAAAGAACACATTCAAATAAAACCTGTCAAGGCAGCATATGGAAAACACAGAGCGGGGAGGGCAGGAAGCCAGGTGAGTCCGAGGAGGCAGGCAGGACCACCATGCAGAACTGGGAGGCTTGTTGAAGGAGTCAGAGGTTATGCCTAGAGCAGAGCAGAGCCAAGGAGGATTTGAGCCTGGGAGAGCTGTGACCTCATTTATGGTTATCAAAGATCACGCCCACACACAGCATCCCCTTTCCCCGTTAGGCCCAGAACCAGTGGGTACGCGTCAGGTCAGGGATGCTCAACGTACCGGGTACGGCCCGGATCCTGAGCCTCAAGGTCCGAGATCGTCCTCTGCATTGCCCTCCAACAGCAAGCGGAAATAAAAGCAACAGGAAGAGAGTGCAGGGGGGTGAGGGTGCAGCCCCCAAAATGGCAAGGGCCAGATCCCAGAGGACCTTGGTGGACCAGCATTAAGACTGAACCGTGGAGAATGATTGACGGGGCGCCTTGGTGTCAGGAAGGAGTAGAACTAAATCACATGTATTTGAGTCTTCCTGGGAGTCCTGCACAGTGCCTGGCATAGAGGGGACTTTTGTTACACGTGTGAACGTAAGTCAGGTTAGGACGCTTACTGACGTGCACAGTGCGCAGGGCGGTCCATACACCTGTCCTGAATCTGTCGATCATCTATCAATCTCTGTCTCCATCTGATCTCTCCCTTTCACACACACGTGCACACACACATTCTTACACAGCCCACGGTCTCTTAGAGCCCCAGACACCACAAGGCAGAAAGAAACTCTGGCCTATTGCTGCCCTTCTCAACTGCAGAAGCACACAGAAGGAGAAGACAAAGACTGGAGCTGAAGGGAGGCCTTCTTAGAGGAGGTGAGCTTCTAGGCGGGGCAGGAAGGGTGTGGGTGTGGACAAGTGGGGGCCAGCAAGAACCCCTGCCCCTGGTCTGTCAGGGCCCTGGTGGCAGGTCCAGGCCAGGCGGTGGAATATGCCAGCATGGACCTGAGGCCCCAAGAGAAGGTTACAGGCAGGGAGCTATGAGGCAGAGCACTCCTCCTCTGCCCGTGGTAGATCGGCCCTTTACCTAGCAGTGTTGGCAGGCGTTCTCTGTTCCCATTGGCTCACACTCGGCCTGCCCTCCCAGGTCAGACCTGCGCAGAAGGAGGCCTTGGACAGCCCCGAGTGTTTCCCGTCTGCAGGGTAAGCAGATCTCTGCTCATCCAGAATATGTCTGACTTCTCTGTATTCTTTACCCAAGACCCAAGGCTCAGATTTCAACTTCACATTCTTTTGCCTCCGGTCTAAAAACATTTTCCTTTTCTGTGGCGGGGGGAAGGAAGGGATAAGGGGGCATAAGAGACCCAAAGTGCTCAAGTAAAGCCTCATTCCTGTCTTAGTCTGCATCCCCCTGCTTGCTGTGTGGCCTTGGGCACCTTCCTGCCCTCTCTGGGCCACAGCATCCTCTCTAGACAATGAGATCCCATGCAGGATCTAAAGACCCTCCCTCAACCGACATTCCCTTGGCAGAGCCAGAGTCTCCAACGCTCCCGTCCTGCTGCCAAGAATTGCCTCCTGTGACTAAACAGGCAAAAAGCCGGAGCGGTTGGGACTGTATTGTAGTTCTGTCCGTGAGGCCAAGTTCTATGCAGCTTTGCCTTTGATGTACTCTAGCAAGAGTGTCCATTCCCTGGGCCCTCCAGGCTGCAGGTCCCGTGCCAGTCCCAGGCTTTTCCTCTTGCCATTCAGGGCCGGCTCCTCCTCTGTCCAGCTGCTCCCCCAAGTGGGGCTCGAGGCTTCCTGGAGTGGAAGAAGAGAGAGTGAGGACCCAGCCCCAAAATTCAGGGCAGGGGAGATGGGCCAGTGGTGGGCAAGGGGAGAGACTCAGAGTCCTGAGTTGTAGGCTTCCAGAACAACCAAGCCAGAAAGGAGTTGGAATTCTAGCCCGCTTTCACTTCCTCCATGCATCCCCAAAGCCCCCCAGGCCCAGGTGGGGCCCCCTCACCTCTCCCAGCCCCAAGAGGGCTAAGACTGTCTCCTGCCTGTAACCTGTGCTCCTCTGTTGCTTTCTCAGTGAAGGAGCCAGAGGGCAGCTTCGAAATCGAAAGTCTGACTGGTCGCTCCCTTCTGTGTAACTTCCATGGCTTCCCATAGTCCTGATAAAGCCTGAGCTCCGGATCTCACCCCAGCTCCCTGCTGCCATCCCAGCTCACGCCCTTCACCAGCCACACACGCTGCGCTTGGACCAGGGGGTCCTCGGCACTTCCCCGAACTGGCCAGCTCCACCCAGCCTTTACGTGGGCTTTGACACTGCCTGGAATTCCTCTTCTTTCTCTTCTGAGTGGTAGACGTGTGCTCCCACAAGGTATCACTGCAGAGCACCTCCTCCAGGAGTCCCGTGTGCGGCCCTCCCCTGGCTGGCTGAGCCCCGCTTCCGCTGGGCTCCCACCGCCCTGTGTCCGTCCCTGTGCCCAGCTTCACAAGTGATGTTAGCATCTGGTCGCAAGCCTTCCTTGGGTGCCTCCTGCCGCACTCCACCCTACCCTTGACCTTGAGCTCCTTGAGTTTAGAAGTGGTGCTGATGTGGCTGCATGGCCCCAGCACCCAGCACTGGGCCTGGCACAAATCCATATTCATCACTGAGGGGTGAATGGGAATAATCCACATACACTGGCTCCTGCCCCCTTCAGAGCTGCCCCACTGCCGCTTAGGGAACAGAAGCTTCTTAAAATTCCCTGAGGAAGGACAGAAACGTTTTCCAAGGTTTTTAGAGTGCTAGCTCCCTAGGCGGGGCGGACAAGTACAATTCTCCCCACTTGACAGATGGGTGAACGGAGGCCTGGAGAGGAGCCCATGTTCCCGTGGCAGCACATCACCAGAATGGGAACCTCACACAGCCTGCATGTAGCAGGACCCAGAGTTGAGTCAGGGTCAGAGCCCTGCCCCTTCTGCTGCTCTATGTGGTTGGTCTCCGAGGCACTCGTAGCCTGTGACTTAGCGGAGAAACAATTTCACTCATCGGCACGGAGTGCTCACGGAGCCGGCGCCCCCGACCTCCCACCCCAGGCCACCTGGAACTGCCCACCCCAAATCCGTTGTCCCTAGCTGCTGCCCAGGCCCCAGGCAGAACAGAGGTCCCCTCCCTGCTAGGGCTTGGGAGGCTTCCCCCCAACTTCTTGCAAATTGGTAATTGCTGTGTGGTCAGACCAGAAGGAATTAGACAAGCCCTCTAGGAATTTCATACTGATTTTGCAAATGAAAATGGAGACTTGCCTTTTGAAGTCTAGGCAGCTGTGTCAGCAGGCAGGTCTGAGACAGCAGGAAAAATAAAAACTACATCCTGCCAACCAATGCATGCAGCCGCTTCACAATAATGATGATGATAATGGTAACCATGGGCACCGCCAACTGATTGCCTGCCGAGTAGACCGTTGTTCCTCTGAGAGTCTCAGTCTGCTCATCTGTGGTTCCCCAGCTATTTCCGCCTCCACAGGTGACCGGCCCACTGTCAGAACATCCAGCAGAGAAGGGCTGGGTGGAGCATGGAGCCCTCCCCCTGAGACCGAAGGCCCTTCGCCACCAGGTCCCCTCTGGGCCTAACTCCTGACACGCCCTTAAACACATCATGCACTTCCGAGCCCTTCTGCCTTGAACACGCTTTTCTCTCAACCCCACTCATCCTGCACAGTCCAGCTTAAAGCCTGATTCCTTCACCAACTCCCAGGCTGCATCACAAACCCCCTCTGCGACCCCAAAGACCCCTGGTTTTCCCTTTTATCATTAACTTACCCCTGGGTTTTATAATTACCTGTTTCTCTCTTCAACTCATCCACCACCTTGAAGTTCCTCAAAGCTTTATAACTGGAAATAGGCCAGCCTAGATGACTCTGTGGGACTTTCTGATACATTTTGGTTTTTTCCTCTATTCACGGTGTATATTCAACTTAGGAGATCAGAAGTGATTATTGGGGAGCAAAAGAAAAATTCATAACAGATAGTTGACCCCAGGGTCAGGGAGGGCTTGGCACACTAAGGCTGGGGCCACGTAGCCCTAACAGTGGGGGAGCATGTGATGTTACCTACTTCTCTGAGCCTTGGTTTCCCTGTCTGTAAAATGGGGTCAGTAATGTTGGCCTCACAGGGCTGTTATAAAGAATAAATGAGAGGGCTTCCCTGGTGGCACAGTGGTTGAGAGTCCACCTGCTGATGCAGGGGACGCGGGTTCGTGCCCCAGTCCGGGAAGATCCCACGTGCCGCGGGGCGGCTGGGCCCGTGAGCCATGGCCTCTGAGCCTGCGCGTCCGGAGCCTGTGCTCCACAACGGGAGAGGCCACAGCAGTGAGAGGCCCGCGTACCGCCAAAAAAAGAAAAGAAAAGAATAAGTGAGCTTCCATGTGCCAAGTGCCTAGAACCGTAGACAGTTTAAATTATGACATGGTGGAGTGTCACCGTCCCAAAATGTTGGGCTCATAGAACATGACAAGCAGAGCTGAGAAGTACTCCCACATCCTCGTGTCTTAGAGGGGGAAACTGTGACCAGAAAGTGGGCCCACAACTGGTCTGGAGTCAGAGCCCATGGCACCAGAATCTAGGTCTCCAGCCTCCCTGGGTCTTACCTGTGCCTAAAACTGAAGAGCAAGGGACCCTTTTGCCGTCCAACAGGGCAGACCCCATACAAACTCCCTTTCTGGAGACCCCAAGCCTCTGGGCCTGTCCCCACCCCCAGCCCAGCCCCTGCCTCAGCCCGGCTGTTAGCCTCCCTACCCAGCAGAATGCTAATCTCCTCCTGTGGGTGGCTCCGGATTTATGAGCCTTTCCTGGCATGACTTGAAGGACAGAAGAGGAATGCTGGGATCTTTAAGGGTGGTCTTTGGGTGGAGAAACTAGGCATCCAGAGAAAAGAAGGAAAGAAAGCTAGGGTGAGTCAGCCTGCGCTGCCCGCCCAGGAAAGCACGGAAGGCCAGCCAGCCCACACTGCACGGCAGCTGGAGGATGTGGCCGCATTGCCGACGTCCAACTGGTAGGCGTCCACGGAGCAGGCAGCGTCTGCGCTAGAAGCCAAGTCCAAGTTCTTGGGTTGTGGCTGGGGTTGGGGACAGGGTAAGGGGAGGGGAGGAGGGGCGTGCTCAGAGATTCCCCTTTAGGAGGAAGACAGCTGCCTTCTCATCTTCAGTCTCATCTCCTTGCTTCACGCCTCTCTCCCAGATTCCATGTCAACATAGCTACTGCAGCCACCTCTGCTCAGCCTCTCTGGGACTTTCCATCCCCCCTGGGGGAAGCCAGAGGCCTTTGAGGCCCACAGGCCCCACGGGACGTGCTCCCCACCAGCCCCGCCCTACCTTTCTGACTGCGTCCTGGAAATCCCCCTTGCCTTTCCAGATCGACCCTCTGTTCCCCCAGCTCTGAGCCCTGCAGTGATACAACGTCACCTTGCCTCCCTTATCCTGATTTCAGTGGGAAGCTGCAGGGGGTGAACAGGCAGGAGGGCAAGGAAGCTGGGATATTTCTTGCCCCCCACCCACGCCCTCCTCCCTGCTGGCCACCATGGTCCAGGCCGTGGAGCGGTAGCTGTGGTCCCCTCTGACGGCCGTGGCTCTGGCTGGATTCAGGTCCCTGACCCCCCCACCCTTTCCCTTTAAGGCTTAGGGGCAGGAAAGCTTCCCACTGCCACGCTCCACCATGCCCTATCCACACCTCTGTGAATATTCCCATCATTCAGTGTGCTTCAATCACCCTTTCAGTTGAACTTACCTCATTGGAGCTCACTGCACTGGCAGTGCACCATCTGTTTGCTGCTGGGTCTCTGCCTGAGACAGATCTCATCGACTAGTTCCCCTTAGCTCACTCCTCCCCAACCACGCTGGCCTCTTTCCTGCTCCTCACACCCATCAGGCTCGCTTCTGCCTCAGGGCCTTTGCACTTGCTGTTCCTTCTGCCCAGAACATCCTTCCTTCTCTCAGATATTCACATGACCACCTCCCGCATCTCCTTCAGATCTCTTCTCGAATGTCACTTCTCATTGTGCCTTTCCCGGGCATCTTATATAAAATGTCAACCCCCAACACACACACAGACACTTCCTATGTCCCTTGCCTTATTTTCTCCTTAACAGCCATCACTTTCTAACATATTTTACTGTTTATTCCTCCTACTGGAATGAAAGCTCCATTAGGACAGGATCTTTATTTGCTGTGTTTACTGCTGTCCCTTCAGGGTGTAGAAGAGTATCTGGTACAGACGAGGTCAATAAGTATTTATTCAATGAATGTGTGAGTTGGTCCTTTTCGCAGGTGGGTAAACCAAGGCCCAGGGAAGGAAAATGGCTTGCCCAGGGCTTTGTGGTGGAGATTCAGTTGGAGATGGGAGCTCTGGTCCTACCTGCCAGCACAGAGCCAGTCCCCGGCTCCAGGAAACCTTGTGTTTATTTGGTGGCCTGCTACTCAGTGGTGCAGTGTCCGGAGACAGGATTCTGGGCCGGGGGCGGGGGGACTCAACATACTGAGAAGGAAGCGGGGAAGTCGTCAGCACTGCTTTGGTGCTGTCAATGGAACAAGGAGAATGGATGAATAAATAAACCTCAGCCAGAGCCTGGCAGGCTCTAACCTTTGAGGAAATCTCCCCCAGGCTGGAGAAACCTTCCTGTGAAGCAGAGCTGCCGTTCACCCCAGCCCACCTCGGGAATGACAGACATGTGGCCCAGGGTCCAGGGGGCTCAGCTGCCACCTCTGTGCCCTGAAGGTATTGGGTCCCAGCAGGGAGCTGCTCAGGATGGGGTCCTGGGATGAGTGGTCCAGCTTTTCACCCATCCATCCATTCCCCCATTCTACAAGTATTTCTCAAGCATCTACTGTGTAAGTATCAGGCACTATGCCCTCTGCTGGAGAAACAGCCACGACCAAGAAAGGCAATTTGCCTGCCCTTGGAGGGTCCACCACCAAGCAGGAAGAACGAGCATTAGATAGCAATGAAGCAGGGTGAGCGCAACTGTCCAGGAAGGGACAGTGCTCTGGGGGACCTGCCCGGCCCATGGTCCAGGGAAGTCCTCCTGAGAAGGGAACCTCTGCAGAAAGGGGAGTGGGAGCTGGTGGGTGGAAGAGGGTTCCAGGCAGAAGGGGGAGCAAGAGAGGTGGTCCTGAGGCTGGGAGGATGAGTTCGGCACGAGGCTGGAGCAGAACGATGAGGCAGAGCAAAGAGAAGAAACAGCGCAGGAGGCCATGTTCCAGGTGGGGTTCCTTGGCCAGGTGGCCTCTTTCCTCTCCTCATATGTCAGCTCTAAGCAGGTCCCATGACTGAGGTCCTAGCACCCCTCCTCCTTCCCAGCTGACCACTCAGAATCTGGGCTTAACACACTGGCCCCTACTTGTCTGTTTGTCTGTTCTTCCTACCAGTGGCTGGGTGGAGGCAGCTTGGTGGGCCAGGCCCAGGGGCAGCAGAAAGAACCCAGCACCTGTCAGCTGGACCTGAGTTTGAATTCCAGCTCCAGTTCTTCAATGTGAGACCTTGTGCAAGTACTTTCACCATCCTCAAGACCTCAGGTTCTTCATATGTCATGTGGGAATAACAATCCGTTCTCTGAAAGGTGTGGGATGGTTTCTCAACATCCCTACTGTGGCCCATGGAACCTGGCATGCCAATGAACTCTGACCTCATCTCCTATCACTCTCCTTATTTACTCGGCTCCAGCCGCCCTGACCTCTGCTCCTCTTTGCGTATGCGCAGGGCCTTTGCACCTGCTGTTGCCCCTTGTCTCATCACCTCCGCCCTCCTTTTCTGCTTCTTTTTTTCTTTGTAACATACTGTATTTGTTAGGGTTCTCCAGAGAAACAGAACCAATAGCTTGTGTAGATAGATAGATAGACAGACGTAGACATATATATGTACAGATTGATTTATTTTGAGGAATTGGCTCATGCATTGTGGAGGCTGGCAAGTCCAAAATCTACAGGGTGAGCTGGCAGGCTGGCAATCCAGGGAAGAAGTGCCGACGCTGCTGTTCAAGTCCAAAGTCACTCTGCTGGCAGATTCCCTGCATCAGGGAGGTTGGTCGTATCTATTAAGGGCTTCACCTTATTGGATAAGACCCACCTCATCCAATTATTACACAGCATAATCTGCTTGACTCAAAGCCTTCTGATTTAAATGTGAATCTTATCTAAAAACTATCTTCACAAGAACATCTAGAATGTTTGACCAAGTATCTGGGTACCATGGCCTAGTCAGGTCGGCAAAATTAACCATCACAAGTCCACCCCTTGTCAAGTTGGCGTTCATACTGTATCTCCTTAAATCACACTTAATCTCCAAGTAGATAATAACAAGGTCACACTTATGCCTAACAATTACAAGTCCGCCTGCAACCAAAACGCGCTAGTGCCTTCCCCAAAAGAGGATGCAAAGTCTTTGGGCTGTATTTATTTACTTTTCTCCTTGAGGTACCATAACTTAAATGCAATACTTAAGAGTACTTGAGTTAACAATACTTAAACACTATGGTATAAAGTCAGTATGTCTTATGTTACTTGATAGGAGAGAAGAAAAGGAAAAGAAGAGACAGGAGAAAACAAAGATTTTATACACAAACACACACACATTCTTAACAAATTAAGGAAGAAATACTTCAGACAAGGAGAGTCCTTGTTTCTGTAACTGGTCACGTGGTCGGAGCTGGTATTTATAACTACCTTCTTCTATTACCCCCATCACTACCTATTCCCTTTGCCTTCTGCAAGCTCCTCAGCTAGTTGTGGTTCTTTACCTGGTGGGATGACCCAAACCTTCATTCCTGAAGGGTCTGGGCCATTAGGCTGCCTACACTGGGTCGTTGTAGTTTCCCACTGACGTTAGTTACTCACAGGGCCTGGTAATACTGAGACGCCTTAAGGGATATCGTACGCCGCAGACACGCTCTCCCTCACCTCCAATTCCCCCTTGGTCATCAGGACCAGGCCCCCAGCCAGCCCAGTAACTCCCAGCTTTGCCTGTCAGTTTAGAGACATGAGGACCCCAAAGTGACAGAGGGCAGTCTGAACTTCCAGTTCAGTGGAACTCCTGTTGTGTCTTTGACATACTAAATATTAACACTTTACTAATTATTTCATAAATTCTCTGTTTCCTCCCCAGCAGATAATCTCAATGAGAGCAGGATTTGGGCCTGCTTTGTCCCTGACTAAATCCCCTGACCTAGAACAGTGCGTGGCCCATGCCAGGTGCTCGGTAAGCACCGCCGAGTGGGTTGGGGCCTTTGCTGTGACTTCCCTATAGTTCGGTGGGTGAGAAGTGACAGTCCCAGCCTGAGAGCCAGGCCTGTCTCAAACATCCTTCCTGACTAAGCGGGTCCGGCCTTCTCCTCACGATGACGCTGCTGGGCCGACAAGTGAACACAGGCCTCGGTGTTCACCCTTCCAGCCCATCCAGGACTGTTTACTAGACGGATCTGGAACAATAAACCCATACCCACCCTCCTGGCGCCTGCCTCCCTCCATCCAAGGCCCGTGTTTGAAGATGTGTTTAAATTCCAGGCCTACACTCAGCAGACGCTGCGGGCCTGCAAGTATCGGTGAGGGGAGGTGTCACCAGGATTCTCAGGGGCTCTTGGTGGCCGGGCCTCCACACACAGCCGTCCAGGGGAAGTGAGGTAGCTCTCGCCTTCACCCCGTGTTTGTTATTTCATGTCAAAGCCTTATCATAAACATTATCCTAGAGTGGGCCACCGAGGCTACGGGTGAGGAGGGTTTGTTATTCTGAAGTGGCCGGGAGCAGAAGGCATTGAAGCCTGGGAGTCTGAGCAGGGCCAGGTTTGAGGATTCAGGGTGAATGACAGGGAAACAGGAATCAGAGCAAGACACTTATTCGCGCCCATGCACTGGGCTTTGAAGGCCCCACTTGCCAACCATCCTCTACTATAAAGGCCCGTTGGCGTATCTGCCTCTAATAGGTGCTCCGTGTGGATGGAAACCAAGTCCAATTAATCCAACAACCCCAGATGCCTGCAGAGAATCAACAGAAAGTAAATGTTTGTTGAATGAATGAATGAGTGTCACTTCCCTATGTCTGTTGGAAGCACCAAGAATGCACATGAAGAAGCACATATTACTTTGAAGTCCTGGTCACGGGAACCTGATTGGAGCTGGACAAAAGTAATTTCATAGCCCAGCTCTGTCATTTACAAACCATGTGGCCTTGGGTCCCCTTCCCCTCTGCTTCTTTGTTTTCCCATCTGTGAATAGGGACACCTCCCTGCTGGCTCTCTCCCAAGCAGGGCAGTGGTGAACTAAGAGGATGGGTTCCAGGGCTGGATGGCCCAGGTTTGAATGCACATCCACCCCTTTCCAGCCTTGTCACCTTCAGTGGTTTACTTAATATCTCTTTGCTGCGACTGCCCCCTCCCACCAGCCCAATCTATGAAATGGAGCTAATACTAGCCCTACCTTAGAGTTGCTGTAAAGGTTAGATAAATTAATATGGGCTTAGAGAGTTTCTGACGCATAGTAAGTGCTCAATAAACATAGTGACCCTAGTAATCAATGGATGAGGACTGCTTCACAAATTGCAGAGGATGGATACGAGGCAGGAGGTGGAGGGGGAAGGTCATGGGATTCAGGGTCAGCATCCTTCCCTCTCATAGTTCTTGAATGTCTGCTATTCGGCAGTGACCAGAGAGGCAGGCTACCCGCCCTCACCAATCTCTCAGTCTAGACAGGCAGGGAACAGGGAATTACCTGAAATGGACATCTCAGTGGGATAAGTGCCATAACCAAGGGAAGCTCCGGGGTCTGTGATGGGGGTTGAGGGGAGTCTGGAGTGACGGGCTGGGTTTCAGTCCAGGCTCCACCACACCCCGGCTGTGCCACACTAGAGGTGCTTCTTGAAGAATCTGATCTCTTGAAGAATCTGATCTCTTGAAGAATCATGATCTCTAAACATGTTAATAATAAATTCTCCCTAGCTGTTTTCTGGCTATTTCACAAGGCTCCTGAAAGAAAATGGCAAGGTGTGGGGGATGAACGTGGACTGTGCCAGTGGACCTCGGGAAATCCAGCCCCAGACATGGTTCAGAGCAAGCAAAAGGTCCTAGGCTGGGGGTCAGGGAACAGGGAGCCCACTCTGCCCGCAGCTTGCCGTGTGGCCTTGGGGCAAGCTTCATCCTGCCTGTTCCGGACCCCTGTCTTTTCTCCTCTTCCATGTGAAGAGGGCATATAAAGAGATGAGTGGTTCTCAAACGAGGCTCCAGGGCGCCTGTGGGGTTCCACAGAGAAGCACTGGGAGCCTGTCACGGGGGTGGCATTGAGCCGGGGGGACTTCAGGTAAACAGCCTGCCTCCTTTACCTCAATGAGGGCAATTCCCATTTCTATCTGCTACACATTTTGATTTCCAAGTAAGTTTCCTCTGGAAAACAATAACAACAAAAAAGGATTCCATGGCTACAAAAGGTTTGAAAAACTGCTGGGCCCTTCTAGCTCCACAGAGAAGGTTTAGGTCTAACTCTTTTCTTCCAAGCATTTATTCCACACTCACTACATGCCAGGACTGTTCTGAGCACCCTGCAGGCTGAGACGTGCTTTGTTCACTAGAACACCTCCCAGCTCCACGAGGGCCACACGACTGCAGAAGTGACTCCATGTGTCTAAGAGGGTCCAGGGGGCCATTCCCCACCCCCCAGCCGGGTCTTCTGGGCGCCCGAGCCGATGACCTCAGCACAGGCCAGGTGGAGCCAGCGCTGAGAAGCAGCAGGGCAGGTGTGTGCAGCACAGGGTGTGGACACAGGAAGTCTGTGTGTCCCAGCCCCCAGAGGAGGAGAGCGCTCCAGCCCGCCTGGACGCTTTCATCCCAGGCATCTGCTATGCAGGAGGAAGTGCCTTTTGCCTTAGCAATGTCCACGGCAACAAGGCCGCTGCCTGCTGCGATCCATCCCCAGCCACCCTGCTGCCATCGACACCCTGTGCCAGGCGGCTGCAGATTGGATTTCAGGGGTGGTGGCCAGAACCTGGAAGCCTGGAGAAGGCCCAGAGTCCGGGTGGTGGGGTCTGACCTCATCTCCAGCCAGCTCATTATGGGAAGCAGGCTGGGCTGCCAGAGCTCAGTGCAATCCAGCTCTCCTGCCGACCAGAAACAAAAGTAGAAGGGGATGGGTGGAGGCGATCTCACAAGCACAAGCTTGGCCCAGTCGCCCAAGACAGTATTTTAAGCCAGACTTTGTGTACCTATTGCCTGAGCTTTTTTGTTCAGATTATGTGCTCTGGAACCACGTGGCTAATGCCACTTGGAGGAAACTTCTGCCACGTGGTGGCAGCGTGCCCCAAGTGCAGACAGAATGCCAGAGTTCTAGGGGCTAGTGTGAAGGGCTTACTGAGCAACGTTGAACTACGAATTGACCACAGCAGGTGTCAAAGCGCTAAAGGAAGGATGGGTGACACCCTCTACCAGGCACAGTGCTGAGTTCTGCCAATGCAAAAATAAATAGGATGCAATTCCTGTCTTCAAGCGGCTCATCGCCTAAGGGCGGAGACAGGTAGCTAAACTGCAGTTACAATCTATTGTTCACGCCCTGCTGGAGGGAAGCAGGGTGGGTAGCTCATCTCTCACCACAGCTGTGCTGTGAAGCATTTCCTCACATGTCTGGGCCCAGCTGCAGGCAGGCAGGCAGGCTCAGTGGGCTCAGCTGGGCTCACTTGCTTGTCTGGGAGCCGGCTGGCTGTCTGCCGGACCGGGACAGCCTTGGTGGGAGAACGGAAGCAACTGGGCTCTGCCGTGCACGCCTCTCGCCCTCCCTCCAGCAGGCCAGCCTGGGCTACTCTCAAGGCAATGTGGTTGCGTAAAAGACAGCAGCACGTGTGTAACGCTGCCCCCATTTGGCTCTGGAGGATTGTAATGCTGGCCTCCATTTGTAATGCAGCAAGTCCAGAGTCAGAATGTGAAGGAGCTACAGAGTTCCATGGCCAAGGGTATGTATATAGGGAGGAGTTAAGGTCTGGGGCCATTACTATATCACTCTGCCACACAGGGAGACAGTGGGAGCTCTGGGGAGGGGCCTCACCCAGCCCCCAGGTGGTCAGAGAAGCTTCATGGAGGAGACATCTGAGCGGACCCTGGAAGGCCAAGTCTCGATTTGCAAGTGGAAAGCGGAGGCGGGAGGTTTCTCGTGCACAGGGAACAGCATGTACAAAGCACAGAGACAGAAGACTGCTGAGTAGTTTAGCATTTGGAGACACAGGGGCTGGAAACGAGGTCACTGACCACAGCAGCGGCCAGGCCGCTGCCTTGCAGGCTCCAGTGAAGAGCTAGGCTTTTATCCCCTGGGCAGGAGGCATCCATGAAAGTTTTGAGCAAAAAAAAGAAAGTCCATCAGCTTTGTGTTTTTAAAGGATAGCTGTGGCAGAAGAATATGGGATAGGTGGGAAGGGGCGGGGAGTCTGCAGAGAGGAGCATGGGTTGCAGTGGACCCAATGAGAGAGGCTTGGGCCTGAACTGGTGCGGGCGGACTAAGGCTGGGGGTGTGTTGTCCAAGACAGTGTGCAGACAGGATGAACAGGGCCTGAGGACTGCCAGGGAGGCTGGAGCTGGGAAAACAACGAGGACAGGTGGCCCGAGACCACCTCCTGCCGTTTTGCACAAGAATTGCAACCATTTTTCCCTCTATCTGTGCTAAACAACCGACTGACTGGTCAAGCTCCTCCCTTTTGTTGGCCAAAGGAGTCTGGGATGCACAGCTGTGTGAAGCTGGCTCTAGTCCCAGCCGTGCAGAATTGGCCACTTCCCCTCCCCTCCTGGGCTTCAGTTTCCCCATCTAAAATGGGACACTTTAGATCATCTCTCAGGGCCTTGTGCCTTGGGCAGGGCACGTTCCGTGAGAGGCACGGTCCTCAAATGCCAGAAGCAATTGGACCGCTAAAGAGTTCCCAGGGAGCCTGTTAAAAATACACATCCTGGGCTCCACCTCAGAGACTCCAGTTCTGGAATCTCTGAGATTTTTGTGTAGCACTCCAAGTGATCCTGATGCCTGGCAGGTCTGGCTGGGCACAGCTGTGTCCCCAGGGCCTGGCACGGTGGCCCAGAGCACAGAGGGGCTGGAGGAAACACGTGCTGAATGGCAGCACGGATCTGACTTGGGGGCTCAGCTCCTAAGGCCTTTGCCTGGTGTGAGGATGGCTTCTGGAGGACGTGGCATTTGGGTTGAGCCTTGACATCTAATGGGCTTTCTGGTTTTTTGTTCATTTGTTTGTTTTGCTTTGTTTGGGGGTGCTCTTGGTTCCAAAATGAGTCTGTGCTCCTTCCAGAACTCATCTAGGCACTGGAGAAGAAAGGAGTCAAAAAAAAAAACTCGCCCATCATTCCAAAACCTGGACACAGCTAGGTTCTCTTTGCCACATTATTAGATAAGACACTGATGCCCAGAGCTGTACTGGGGACCTGTGAGGGCAAAGGGCTGGAGATGAGAGCAGGGTGCACGTGGCGAGAGCCCAGTGAGTGAAGGCTGGGAGACATGGAACATTCGGGTGGTACCAGCTGGTGTCAGACCCCTCCCATCTTTTCACACACCCCGTTTCAGGCCTGTTGCCCCAAAGTCCAGCGGGAGGAGGGCCGGTCCTGGAGGGGTCAGGGGCCTCAGCCAGGGTCCCTGAGCACAGCCCTGACGCCTCTCCTCCCTCTGCGCAGGTGCTGTTTGCCCTGAACCAGACCCTGCTGCAGCACGAGAGTGTGCGGGCCGGGAGCTTGCAGGCACCCTACACCACCGAGGACCTCATCAAGCACTACAACTGTGGGGACCTCAACGCCGTCATCTTCAACCACGACACATCCCAGGTGAGGCTCCCCTCCCCCAGCCCGGGCAGGCTCCGGGACACCAGCTCCCAAGGCCAGGCCCATAGGAAGGCATTTATTAGACACCTACTGTGTGCCAGGCGCAGGCAGTCTTTTCTCCAGCCACGGTAAGCAGGAGCTTGGGCACCCCCGTTTTATAGATGGGGGAAACTGAGGCTCAAGGAGGGGAAGAGACTTGCCCAAGGCCACACCACTTATTAGTTGTTATCAAGTTGTCAAGAGCAGTGCTTGAGCCTGGTGTGTGCGACCCTGGGGCCTAGACCCTAGAAGCTTTGCCTGTAAGAACAGGGAGGCCTCGTTGAGGTTTAGTCCAGCATCTGGGGAGATTAAAGCCCAGGAAAGGGAAAGCTCACAGGTGCTCAGAGCTTGGGCTTGAGTCCAGTCCAGGGCTCTCTGCCTCGATTCTAGTCCTAGAGGAAAGATTACCCCAGGCTGGGCAGACAGTGAGTGGGAGCCCAGGAGCTGAGCATGGCTCCACCAGGCCTCCCGTTGCCCTCGGGATAAATTCCAAGGTACTTGGTAGGTAGTCACGGCCCCCTCTCCATGTCCTACCCTCCATGGACCTCATCACAGCCCAGGTCCCCTGCCACAAAGGCCTCATTTTGCTGACCTCTGCCACTTGCAGCACTTCCCCCACGCTCGTTGCCCTTTCCCACAGCTCTGCCTTTGTTCAGGCTCCTCCCTCCCAGTTTCCTCCCACTCGGCCGGGCCGTGGTCCAGTGTCGTCTCACCTGCGGAACCACCCTGACACCCTGGGTGGGGTTAGATTTTCTCCCGGGCACCTCTAGGCCCCCTGTGCTTTCTGTTTCTGATGCTTGATTATTCATTCATTCGAGAGGCAGCTGAATTAGTCAGAACAGGCCACCTCCCCGCTCAGGACACTGAAAGGCTCCCGATTTCTCTCAGGATAAAGCCAGAGTCTCTGTGATGGCCTGCGTGGTCCCGTGGTCTTTCCCCAGTCTCCACCCCACGTCCTCTGCCTCCCCCGTTGCCCACCACATGCCACTCCAGCTGCGCAGGCCTCCCTGCTGACCCATGAGCCCACCCACACACTTCGCCTTTGCACTGGCTGTTCCCTCTGCCAGGAAGGCCTTTCCCCAGGTATTACCGTGGCTCAGCCCGTCTCTGCCTTCAAGACATAATGCAAGTATCATCGTCTCAGTGAGGTGGGCCCCGATCGGGTCTAGAATTGCAACCTGACGCCCCTCCCCCCCCGCAACCTGTCCCCTTTATGAAGCTCCACTTTTCCTCATGGCCTTTATCATCTTCTCACACACTTATATATCTTGATTCATTGATCAGTCATTATTTATTGTCTGTCCTTTCCCATTACAGCATAAACTCCCTGAGGGCAGGGTTTTGAGTCTGTTTTATTCACTGATAATTGGCTAGAGCAGCGCCTGGCACAGAGCACGACTCAGTAGATATTGGATGAATGAAGGAAATAGTGTATAAATGCCAGGCACAGTGCTATGGAAAGGGATATGGCGGGGCGCCAGAGAGAGCTGCCCTCATGGGGCTGAGGGTCTCATAGGAAGAAAGGAGAGATTCAACAAGCAACTGCACCGAAGCATGGTCCTTGCTACGAGGGGAAGTAGAGGATGACCTTGGAGCCTGTGGCAGGAGCAGGAATTTAGGTGGGCTTGGGGTAGGGGTGGGGAAGGGCTGGAGAGAGAAGGAAAGATTCCTGAAATAAGAGAGGTCAGAGAAGAACCTGAATTGGCCACAGACAGGAGGCAGAAGAACATTCCAGCAGAGGAAACCACGCAGACGAGCGGAGGCAAGAGACAGCAGGAGGAGGGCTGAGAGTTTGGGCTGGAGGCATAGCCAGGGACACCGCTAGACCCCAAGCTCCTCGAGAGCAAGGGTGTGCTGTCCACTCTCGTCGTGCTGCCCAGTGCAGGGCGTGGCACAGAGCGAGTATCAGTGAGCGATGCTGCACGGGCAAATGCAGGCGTGTGCTGTGCTCGGTGCAGAGCAGAGAGTGAGGGAGAGGAAGGGTGCGGAGGCCCTGCACAGAAGGCTGGGATTCTGGGTGCCCTGACTCTCTCTGGTAGAGGAGAGAGGGAGGAGAACCCTGGCAGCACGAGGCTCACAGGCGTTTCACCAGCCATCCACCCACCCTGTGACAGCCTAGCACTGCATCCTCCGCTGGGCAGAGGCTGGTGAGCCCTGAGCAGCCAGGGAGCTGTGTGCCTGAGGGGTACCCGGTCACCACTCAGGATGGCTTGGCCATGAAATGGCCAGGCTGGGGAGCGTGGTGTGCCGGACAGGGCCCTGGCCACAGAGAGTAGGACACTAAACTGAGAGAGGGAAGAAGGGGGTGACCCTGGGGGATGACAAGTTCAGATTTTCTTTGCGCGGTGTCCAGAACCACTGGCGTGTCTCTGACAGGTGATCTACGTCGGGGGTCTCCCGGCAGTGCCTGTACTTGAAGTAGAGCAGAGGGCACAGGTAGATTGGCCCACCCAGGTTAGAATAGCAACCCAGGGGTGCACAGGCAGAGTCTAGCCCTCAAGGGAGGGACTAGGCAGCCCCGCCCCCAGACACAGACAAGCCTAGTGTCAGGGCAGCAAGGCTAAATCCAGTGCCCGCGTGCTAACAGAGAAGGGGTCTGCGGCTGGAGGTCTTGATGTCACAGGGGCTGGAGGGGGCAGTCACCGCCTGCAGCCGGGGAGGGCTTCAGGTGAAGGTGGTATTGGACCAGGCTTGAGAGTAGAGTCTGGCCAGGTGTGGACAAAGCCAGGGGCTGGCAGGCAGAGCGAGCTGCGTGGCAGGGGCACAGGAAAGTGGGAGGTCCTGAGGAATGATCTGCAAAGCAGACGGCAGACCATATGGGGGTGAGAATGTTCACTGAGGGGCCGAAACCCTGGGGTGTTTAAGCCAGACAGGGACGTGGTCGGAAAGATGCCTCTGGCTGCAGTGCCGAGGCTGCTGGAGCGGCCTCTGGAGGCCGGGGCTGGACAGACGCAGGGCCCAGGATTATCATACTGGGGACAGGGGCCAGGCACACCTCACCCTCGGTCGGCTTCCCCTCATCCCCCCTCCATCACACCTTCAGAAATGGCTGAGGCCCTGGCCTCCTGCAGCTCTCCGGTCACTAGCACTGTCAGTGCCCCCAAATCAGCAGGGTGATCCAAAGGCCCCTACCCTGGGAAGACTCCTCTGAGCCCCCAGCCTGAGTTAGGTGGAGAATAGAAATGCATATATTTATTGTCCACACTCAGACACTACTGAGAGGAAAAGGTCAAATGTAATTGAGTCAGAATAATGAATAGCCATGCAGCAATCTACCATAGCCGTGAACCCGGATTGTCTTCAACAAACCGAGACACATTGTCACCCTGTCAGCGGCCTCCTCCAGGCTCCCACATCCCTCACTGCCCTCTAAAACATGTGTGCCCCAGTGTCCTGATCCCCACTGGCTGTGAGCCTCGTCCAGGGCAGCAGACCCTGGGTTATCTGTGGGCCTCCTAGCTGGACACAGGGCTGGACCCACGGAAGTTCTCAGAAGGTGTCTGTTGGATGGACAGGATAAAGAGAATGGGTGAGGACATTGAGGTTGTGACATCAGCAGACCTGAGCCCTTGACCACTAGACCTGACCCAGTCCTAGTCGGGGGTCAGGGGAGCCTCACGGCCCCACTCCAGCTCTGCCTGGCCCATCTTCTCATCACTCCATCTTGGACCTATCACTTTAGGGTCCTGGGGACTTAACGTATCCTCTTTAAAATGTTATCATACATCCTGCACTTGAACTTGTTGCAAGAGATTTAAGACTCCCAACAAGTCTAATCACATCATTAATTTGCTTCCATCCAGCCAGGCCTCATCCTTGGCATGGAGCCGGGACCCATCAGCATGAAACATGCAGAGAATGTCAGCCAGCTGCAGGGCAGCCCACGGGACCCAGTGGCTAGCCCATCTTCTTTGTGGCTTTGACATGGAACTTTCTAGTTCTTGTTCTTTTTTTCAAGCTCCCTACAGATTGAATGGAGATTCATCACCACAAATGCACACTCATGGTCAGGGGACTGAGGAGGGCGGGCTGGACACATCGCAGGGAAAAGGCCTCTGCCTGGACCTCGGAAGAGGGGAAGGGAAGCAGAGTGCTGCCTTCAGGCTCTCTGATGGTTCTGAAGGCCGCCTCTCTGTCATCTCCATCTCTATCCCCTGTCCAAGGCCACCCTTCACTGTAGCCCCTGCCGTCAGAGGGGAAAGATGACGCAGCCAGCCCCATCCTCCAGGCTCGTTGTACAAAGCTGACGTTTCGTCAAGACTTCCTTTGTGCCACGCGCTGTGCTAAGTGCTTTCCAAAACTGACCTTGTTTAATTCCTATAACAATATATATAGCCCCTATATGACCAATTGGGAAACTGAGTCTCAGAGGGGCCAAGTAACCTGTGAGTTAGAGGCCACCCAGCTGGTAAGTGGCAAAAGGCGGATTCCAACCCGAGCTGACCCAGCTGTTCAGGACTCACATTCACAACCTCCAGAGCTGCTGCCTGCGGGCCACCCATTCATCCGTGCGTCCACTCATTGAACAAATGTTTATCTGTCAGTGCAGCATCGTCCCACGTTCCTTCCACACCCAAGGAACGGAGAGAAGCCTGCGAGGGCCAGGTTTCCAGATATAACTCTTCTGAGTCACAGCCTCTCTTGTGCTCCTCCCCCACTCAGAAGCCTGCAGTGTTTCCTATGGTGGCGTCAAGTCCACGTGTGGCCTGTTTTATCAGGGCTGCCAAGCATCCCCTCCATGGTTAGGGGAGGGAGTAAGAACTCTATTCCTTGCTCTATATATCCATTTGCCAAACAGTCCCCAAGCACCAACTCTGTGCTGGCCCTGATTGGGCACTGGCAGAGCTGCTGCATACAGCTATCTAGGTTGTGCACTGCTCAAGTTTAGGGCATACCAGTCATATCAATGTCTTGCTCCTCCCAGAACAGCGTATCAGGCATTTCTGGCAGAGAAGCTCCTCTCACTCAGGGAATGCCCTGGTCCTTGGCCAACAGATAGCAGAGGCAGATGTCCCAGCCTCCCCAGAGTCCCTCTGGGTTCAGTCTCCATTGATGCCTCCATTCTCCTCAGAAGGAGGGCTGACAACTCGTCAGTGGCTCTAGAATCCATGTGGCTGGGCTGAAACCTGCAGGAAATTAGTCTCCTCGTGCTGGACTCGCCATCTGGCCAGTTCAGAAGTCAGCTAGGCCTTGTGTTCTGTGCTTTCGGCCTGGGTTGGTGAAGACAGAGTGATGAAGGGGGCACCCCTTGTGAGCAAGGGCTTGGAGGTTAGAATCACACCGGTGGATTGTGGGGAAAGAGCAGGTATTCTTACTCATGGCCTCAGGGTCCTCCGTGGTCCATGGCTTCCTCTCCCACCCCACCCACATGCTGAAGGCCACAGCACTGGAGCAGGTTAGAGAGGCAACGTGTCGGGAACAGAAGAACAGGAAGAGGCGATGTGGTGAGGAGGGACGGCACATCTTTATGTTCAAGGCTCCAGAAACCTGTGCTGGGCACCTACTTTGTGCCAGGCAGCAGGGGCCCAGGAGTGACAGAGGTGCTGTCCCTGAACTCAGGGAGCTCTCTGCCTCGTTCAAAGACACGTCAGAAATGCTGACCCCAGGCCATGCGGCTGAGTGTGGACATGGGGCCGAGAGCTGGGAAATATGGATAGCTCCAAGCCAGGTTGTTGAACAAACCATTGTTATGGAAGGAAGCCTTGGTCCTGGAGTTGAAATTTTCAAGAAGGGATGGAGGGTTTGGGTTACATCCTGAGCAGCGGTGGAGCTGGGGATGCAGAGATAGTGGTGGCAACAGAAAGTGGCCAACCAGGGCTGATACACTGGGAGAATCAAAGGTTATGACCCCTCCTCTGACCTCTGTAGGGTGGGGTGGGCTGAAAGGTGTCCACGACAACACCCATCATCTCATGCAATCCCCCTCAATACCGTCAGCCCCAACTTATAAATGAGGAAACCTGGACTCAGAAAAGTTAAGTAACTTGGCCAAAGTCATACAGCATCAGAACAGGGCCTGAAGCCCAGGTCAGTCTTTTCGCTACACCAGGCAGACCCTCCACACCTGCTTGCTGAACCAGATTCCCTGTACGTGCCAGTGACAGGGTCAGTGCTACAGTGAGAGCCTCCCAGGACCTCTGTGTCCGGAAGCCGAGGTTCAACAAGGCAGAGACGCGGGAGTGATACGTGTGTGAGGGTGGCGTCCAAGGGCTCCAGCCTGGCTCTGCCATTTACTTAGCTGTGCGGCTCTCCACCTATCTCTGGATCTTTCGCTCTTCTTTCTTTATTTGTGAAACTGGGATAACAACAGTCATCTCAAAGCATCTGGGAACTGATGAAAAGCATCAGTTACCTGAATAAAGGTAAGTTACCCAGCCCCACGCTGGGCTGTGTATGTTTATTGAAAGCCACTCTGCTCCAGGAAGAACTGAAGGCAGCTGTCTCTGTCTTGCCTTTACAGCTACCCAACTTTATCAACACCACCCTTCCGCCGCACGAGCAGGTCACGGCCCAGGAGATCGACAGCTACTTCCGCCAGGAGCTCATCTACAAGAGGAATGAGCGGATGGGGAAGAGGGTCATGACTCTTCTGCAGGAGAACGAAGACAAGATCTGCTTCTTTGCCTTCGGAGCAGGTTTGGACCAGAGTGGGGAAGGGATTGTTTGCCAGATCCTTAAGGGCTGGGAGGGTTGCTGGACCCTCTTCTGACCTCTGCTTCATAAAGGGAAAAGTTGAGGCCCCGAATGAGCAGGGAAAGCCACACAGTGTTCAGCAGAGCTGGAATCCAACGCGGGTCCCCTGCTTCTGGTCAAGGCTTCTTCTGTGACAGTCCCCATGGACAAGGGCGGTGACCACTGCCAAAACCAGGATAACTTCTGTGGCTCCTTCATGCCCCAGGAGGCCATGCTGAGAGCCCAGACCTGAAGCCAGCTCCCAGTGTCCAGCCCAGGCTTGGGCCCACCCCTCAGAGCCAAGGCCAAGTCAGTGAGGGCCACGTGGCCCAGTGGGGAGAAGGCAGCTCTGGCATCCCACAGCCCTGGCTCTAAATCCCAGCCCAACCCCCTCCAGACTGCATGGCTTCGGAGGGGACCTTCTCAAGGGCTCAAGTCCCTCTTCTATGAATGGGCAGTGATAACAATAATTATGTGATGAATTGAAAAGACCTACCTTGTAGAATAGTTGCAAAGATTACTACCACATAGCTGGAACTCAAAATGGCAGCCACAACGATTGGCATCATTATGATGATGACAGTTAATACCAATTTTATCCCCACCATATGGACCATGACCTTGATGCTCCTTCTGGGGCTCTGGGAAGTCCAGACACGCAGGTACAGGTACAGGACTTGCTCAGCGTCTCTCTCCCTGTTCCTCTCCTGCTTCTTCTCCCTCACTCTGTCTTCCTTTCTCCATGGCTGTCTCTCCTGATGACAGTGCTGTCCACCTTGGGACCAAGATACTGCATTTGCCTCCTTTATTTATCAGCTCTTGCTCCGGTGCTACAAGGACAAACGTATTTCTTGCTCACACTGCTTGCAATTTGGGCTGAACGAATTCCCCTTGAGGTGGCTGGCGGGCGTCGCACTCGTGGGCGTTGTGCTCCCTGGCGCTGTCCTCTCTCTCCCCTCCCTTCCCTGCCCCGCTACCCACACGCTGCCTGCCTGCGTCAGGCGGAGTTGGATCAAGCCGAGCAGCCTGTCTAACGCAGAAGGGCCTGTGTGGACATCCTGATTCATAACAGGGCGTGTCCACTGCTGGAGGTCTGCCTCACCCACCCCCCACTGTTCAACCCCAGATACTTCAAGGGCAAGATCCAGGGTTTGTGTGTGTCTGCAGCTGTCTTCCCTCCCCTTCGGCCCTCAGCACGGCAGAGGCGTATGGGAGGGCCTCAGAAACGCGAGACCTCTGGGACAGCCTCTATAAGACCACACCTGCAGCTGGATGGAGACGTCTGGGCTAACGTTGCAGCTGTGCCATGGCCTGATGTGGCCTCTTCCCTCCCCTCTGGCAGCCTCAGTTCTCTCATGTGAGCAGAAAGACCCAGGACTCACTTGGGCCATCTGTGATTCTAGGAGCTCTTCAAACAGATTTCTGAGAAGAGTGGGGTTCCTGTGGCGGTGGGAGGGGCTGCCTGAAGGAGCCAGTAGAAGCAGGACTTCGACAGCAGGACACCTGCTGGGGACCTGGCTTGAGTCAGAACAGATCTGGGGACCATGCAGGGAAGCAAGTGCTCCCCAACACGCACTCTCCCTCACTCACCATCCCAGCAGGCTCCCCAGCCCTCCCTGCTATGGGCATCTGGGCAGTGTATCCTGTGCTAAACCGGCCCACAGCTGACCACAAAAGGGGCACCACTGGGAACTCAACTAGCCCTCAGGCTCCTCCCCTAATGTGAGCCCCTAGAGAGCCCGGTCACTGAGAGAGACCGGTAAGGGATCCAGCATTCTGCATGCTCTACCTGCCCCACCTGCTGCAGGGCTCAGGACCAGTCACTCAGGGGCTGGGGGTAGCTAATACCTGCTTCTTCCTGTGGGTGTGGAAACAGGAGAGCCTAGAGACGAAAATCACAATGGCCCAGGCAACCACTGACACTGAAACCCCAAGTGCACTGCAGCACAAATGTCCACTCAGGCACCAGGCCAGCACGCAGGCTCCCTACCACCTCCACTTTCTTCCCCATCTCAGAAATCCAGCTGATTCCTGGTCAGTTTTGTTTTGTTTTTTTCTGGGTTTTTTTTTTACGTCTTTATTGGAGTATAATTACTTTACAATGTTGTGTTACTTTCTGCTGTATAACAAAGTGAATCAGCTATATGTATACATATATCCCCATATCCCCTCCCTCTTGCGTCTCCCACCCTCCCTATCCCACCCCTCTAGGTGGTCACAAAGCACCGAACTGATCTCCCTGTGCTATGCGGCTGCTTCCCACTAGCTATCTATTTTACGTTTGGTAGTATATATATGTCCATGCCACTCTGTCACTTTGTCACAGCTTACCCTTCCCCCTCCCCATATCCTCAAGTTCATTCTCTAGTAGGTCTGTGTCTTTATTCCTGTCTTACCCCCAGGTACTTCATGACATTTTTTTTTCTTAAATTCCATATATATGTGTCAGCATATGGTATTTGTCTTTCTCTTTCTGACTTACTTCACTCTGTATGACAGACTCTAGGTCCATCCACCTCATTAAAAATAGCTCAATTTCGTTTCTTTTTATGGCTGAGTAATATTCCATTGTATATATGTGCCACATCTTCTTTATCCATTCATCCGATGATGGACACTTAGGTTGTTTCCATCTCCTGGCTATTGTAAATAGAGCTGCAATGAATATTTTGGTACATGACTCTTTTTGAATTATGGTTTTCTCAGGGTATATGCCCAGTAGTGGGATTGCTGGGTTATATGGTAGTTCTCTTTGTAGATTTTTAAGGAACCTCCTTACTGTTCTCCATAGTGGCTGTACCAATTCACATTCCCACCAGCAGTGCAAGAGTGTTCCCTTTTCTCCACACCCTCTCCAGCATTTACTGTTTCTAGATTTTTTGATGATGGCCATTCTGACTGGTGTGAGATGATATCTCATTGTAGTTTTGATTTGCATTTCTCTAATGATTAATGATGTTGAGCATTCTTTCATGTGTTTGTTGGCCATCTGTATATCTTCTTTAGAGAAATGTCTATTTAGATCTTCTGCCCATTTTTGGATTGGGTTGTTTGTTTTCTTGTTATTGAGCTGCATGAGCTGCTTGTAAATTTTGGAGATTAATCCTTTGTCAGTTGCTTTGTTTGCAAATATTTTCTCCCATTCTGAGGGTTGCCTTTTCGTCTTGTTTATGGTTTCCTTTACTGTGCAAAAGCTTTTAAGTTTCATTAAGTCCCACTTGTTTATTTTTGTTTTTATTTCCATTTCTCTAGGAGGTGGGTCAAAAAGGATCTTACTGTGATTTATATCATAGAGTGTTCTGCCTATGTTTTCCTCTAAGAGTTTGATAGTGTCTGGCCTTACATTTAGGTCTTTAACCATTTTGAGTTTATTTTTGTGTATGGTGTTAGGGAGTGTTCTAATTTCATTCTTTTACATGTAGCTGTCCAATTTTCCCAGCACCACTTATTGAAGAGGCTGTCTTTTCTCCTTTGTATATTCTTGCCTCCTTTATCAAAAATAAGGTGACCATATGTGCGTGGGTTTATCTCTGGGCTTTCTATCCTGTTCCATTGATCCATATTTCTGTTTTTTGCCAGTACCATATTGTCTTCATTACTGCAGCTTTGTAATACAGTCTGAAGTCCAGGAACCTGATTCCTCCAGCTCCTTTTTTCTTTCTCAAGATTGCTTTGGCTATTCGGGGTCTTTTGTGTTTCCATACAAATTGTGAAATTTTTTGTTCTAGTTCTGTGAAAAATGCCAGTGGTCGTTTGATAGGGATTGCACTGAATCTGTAGATTGCTTTGGGTAGTAGAATCATTTTCACAATATTGATTCTTCCAATCCAAGAACATGCTGTATCTCTCCATCTGTTTGTATCATCTTTAATTTCTTTCATCAGTGTCTTATAGTTTTCCATATACAGGTCTTTTTTCTCTTTAGGTAGGTTTATTCCTAGGTATTTTATTCTTTTTGTTGTAATGGTAAATGGGAGTGTTTCCTTAATTTCTCTTTCAGATTTTTCATCATTGGTCTATAGGAATGCAAGAGATTTCTGTGCATTAATTTTGTATCCTTCTACATTACCAAATGCACTGATTAGCTCTAGTAGTTTTCTGGTAGCACCTTCAGGATTCTCTATGTATAGTATCATGTCATCTGCAAACAGTGACAGCTTTACTTCTTCTTTTCTGATTTGGATTCCTTTTTTTCTTTTTCTTCTCTAATTGCTGTGGCTAAAACTTCCAAAACTATGTTGAATAATCATGGTGAGAGTGGGCAACCTTGTCTTGTTCCTGATCTTAAAGGAAATGGTTTCAGTTTTCACCATTGAGAATGATGTTGCCTGTGGGTTTGTCATATATGGCCTTTATTATGTTGACGTAGGTTCCCTCTATGCCTACTTTATGGACAGTTTTTATCATAAATGGGTGTTGAGTTTTGTCAAAAGCTTTTTCTGCATCTATTGAGATGCTCATATGGTTTTTCTCCTTCAATTTGTTAATATGGTTTATCACATTGATTGATTTGCATATATTGAAGAATCCTTGCATTCCTGGGATAAACCCCACTTGATCATGGTGTATGATCCTTTTAATGTGCTGTTGGATTCTGTTTGCTAGCAGTTTTTTGAGAATTTTTGCATCTATGTTCATCAGTGATATTGGCCTGTAATTTTCTTTTTTTGTGACATCTTCATCTGGTTTTAGTATCAGAGCGATGGTGGCCTCGTGGAATGAGTTTGGGAGTGTTCCTCTCTCTGCTATATTTTAGAAGAAGGATAGGTGTTAGCTCTTCTCTAAATGTTTGATAGAATTTGCCTATGAAGCTATCTAGTCCTGGGCTTTTGTTTGTTGGAAGATTTTTTATTTTTTTTTGCGGTACGCGGGCCTCTCACTGTTGTGGCCTCTCCCGTTGTGGAGCACAGGCTCCAGACGCACAGGCTCAGCAGCCATGGCTCACAGGCCTAGCCACTCCACGACATGTGGGATCTTCCCAGACCGGGACATGAACCCGTGTCCCCTGCATCGGCAGGCAGACTCTCAACCACTGCGCCACCAGGGAAGCCCCTATTGGAAGATTTTTAATCACAGTTTCAATTTCAGTGCTTGTGATTGGTCTGTTTATATTTTCTATTTCTTTCTGGTTCAATCTCAGAAGGTTGTGCTTTTCTAAGAATTGGTCCATTACTTCCAGGTTGTCCATTTTATGGAATAGAGTTGCTTGTAGTAATCTCTCACGATCCTTTGTATTTCTGCAGTGTCAGTTGTTACTTCTCCTTTTTCATTTCTATTTCTGTTGTTTTGAGTCTTCTACCTTTTTTTCCTGCTGAGTCTGGCTAATGGTTTATGATTTTTTTTGTCTTCTCAGAGAACCAGCTTTTAGTTTTATTTATCTTTGCTATTGTTTCCTTCATTTCTTTTTCATTTATTTCTGATTTGATCTTTATCATGTCTTTCCTTCTTCTAACTTTGTGGGGTTTTTTTGTTTTTTTTTTTCTCTAATTGCTTTAGGTATAAGGTTAGGTTGTTTTTTTGAGATTTTTCTTGTTTCTTAAGGTGGGATTATATTGCTATAAACTTCCCTCTTGGAACTGCTTTTGCTGCATCCCATAGGTGTTGGGTCATCGTGTTTTCATTGTCATTTGTTTCTAGGTATGTTTTGGTTTCCTCTTTGATTTCTTCAGTGATCTCTTGGTTGTTTAGTAGCATATTATTTAGCCTCCTTGTGTTTGTATTTTTTACAGTTTTTTTTCCTGTAATTGATATCTAGTCTCATAGCATTGTAGTTGGAAAAGATACGTTATATGATTTCAATTTTCTTAAATTTACCAAGGCTTGATTTGTGACCCAAAGTATGATCTATCCTGGAGAATGTTCCATGAGCACTCGAGAAGAAAGTGTATTCTGTTGTTTTTGGATGGAATGTCCTATAAATATCAATTAAGTCCATCTTGTTTAATGTGTCATTTAAATCTTGTGTTTCCTTATTTATTTTCATTTTGCATTATCTGTCCATTGGTGAAAGTGGGGTGTTAAATTCCCCTACTATTATTGTGCTACTGTCAGTTTCCCCTTTTATGACTGTTAACGTTTGCCTTACGTATTGAGGTGCTCCTGTGTTGGGTGCATAATTATTTACAATTGTTATATCTTCTTCTTGGATTGATCCCTTGATCATTATGTAGTGTCCTTCTTTATCTCTTGTAATAGTCTTTATGTTAAAGTCTATTTTGTCTGATATGAGAATTGCTACTCCAGCTTTCTTTTGATTTCCATTTGCATGGAATATCTTTTTCCAACCCCTCGCTTTCAGGCTGTATGTGTCCCTAGGTCTGAAGTGGGTCTCTTGTAGACAGCATATATACGAGTCTTGTTTTTATATCCATTCAGCCAGTCTATGTCTTTTGGTTAGAGCTTTAATCCATTTACATTTAAGGTAATTATTGATATGTATGTTCCTATTACCATTTTCTTAATTGTTTTGGGTTTGTTTTTGTAGGTCTTTTCCTTCTCTTGTGTTTCCCCCTAGAGAAGTTCCTTTAGCATTTGTTGTAAAGCTGGTTTGGTGGTGCTGAATTCTCTTATCTTTTGCCTGTCTGTAAAGGTTTTAATTTCTTTGTCAAATCTGAATGAGAGGGCTTCCCAGGTGGCACAGTGATTGAGAGTCCACCTGCCGATGCAGGGGTTGTGGGTTCGTGCCCCGGTCCGGGGAGATCCCGTGTGCCGCGGAGCAGCTGGGCCCATGGGCCATGGTTGCTGGACCTGCGCGTCCGGAGCCTGTGCTCCGTGGCGGGAGAGGCCGCGGCAGTGAGAGGCCCATGTACCGCCAAAAAAAAAAAAAAAAAAAAATCTGAATGAGATCCTTGCTGAGTAGAGTAATCTTGGTTGTAGGTTTTTCCCTTTCATCACTTTAAATATGTCCTGCCACTCCCTTCTGGCTTGCAGAGTTTCTGCTGAAAGATCAGCTGTTATCCTCACAGGGGTTCCCTTGTATGTTATTGGTTGCTTTTCCCTTGCTGCTTCCAATATTTTTTCTTTGTATTTAATTTTTGATTGTTTGATTAATATGTGTCTTGGCGTGTTTCTCCTTGGATTTATCCTGTATGGGACTCTCTGCACTTCCTGGACTTGATTGACTATTTCCTTTCCCATGTTAGGGAAGTTTTCAACTATAATCTCTTCAAATATTTTCTCAGACCCTTTCTTTTTCTATTCTGCTTCTGGGACCCCTATAATTCAATGTTGGTGTGTTTAATGTTGTCCCAGAGGTCTCTGAGACTGTCCTCAATTCTTTTCATTCTTTTTTCTTTATTCTGCTCACCAGTAGTTACTATTTTATTTTCCAGGTCACTTGTCCGTTCTTCTGCCTCAGTTATTCTGCTATTGATTCCTTCTAGAGAATTTTTAATTTCATTTATTATGTTGTTCATAATTGTTTGTTTACTCTTTAGTTCTTCTAAGGCCTTGTTAAATGTTTCTTGTGTTTTCTCTGTTCTATTTCCAAGATTTTGGATCATCTTTACTATCATTATTCTGAATTCTTTTTCAGGTACACTGCTTATTTCCTCCTCCTTTGTTTGGTCTGGTGGGTTTTTACCTTGCTCCTTCATCTGCTGCGTATTTCTCTGTCTTCTCATTTTGCTTAACTTACTGTGTTTGGGGTCTCCTTTTCACAGGCTGCAGGTTCATAGTTCCTGTTGTTTTTGGTGTCTGCCCCCAGTGGGTGAGGTTGGTTCAGTGGCTTGTGTAGGCTTCCTGGTGGGGGGAGACTGGTGCCTGTGTTCTGGTGGGTGGGGCTGGATCTTGTCTTTCTGGTGGGCAGGGTCATGTCTGGTGGTGTGTTTTGGAGTGTCTGTGAACTTATTATGATTTTAGGCAGCCTCTCTGCTAATGGGTGGGGTTGTGTCCCTGTCTTACTAGTTGTTTGGCATGGGGTGTCCAGCACTGGTGGTTAGCTGGACGTTGGATGGAGCTGGGTCTTAGCGTTGAGACAGAGATCTCTGGGAGAGCTCTCGCAGATTGATATTACGTGGGGCCGGGAGGTCTCTGGTGGTCCAATGTCCTGAACTCGGCTCTCCCACCTCAGAGGCTCAGGTCTGACACCAGGCTGGAGCACTAAGACCCTGTCAGCCACACGGCGTCCTGGAGCTCAGAACTCCGAAATGGATTTCACTGGGCTGAAATCAAGATGTTGGCAGATCATGTTCGTTCTGGAGGTTCTGCTGAATCAACTAGCCCTGAAAATGGATGGCGCTGGAGCGTGGGGCCCAGACCCGCCATCACTGGCAGTCGGAGAGCACGGGCCTGGTCAGTTTTTTTGACAGACCACCAAAAAGACCTCACCGCTGTCTACTCTGTCCATCCCCACTGCCACTGTCCTGGTCCAAAGCCTCCATCAGCTCCAGCCTCCTGGTCCTCTCCCCACTTCCAGGCTGCTCCCCATGGTGGAGCCAGTGCAGGGTGCTGGCTCTGTCTCCTGCCAGCGTCCTGAGCTCCAGGAAGGCAGGCTTCACTTCATCATGCCTGTGTTTTTCAGTCATGTGTAATATGTTTTGAGCTCAGTGAAGGTATGAAAGAATGAATGAGTGAAGGAAGGAACAGATGAATGAATGTTGACCGGATCCTCCAATCCTGGTCTCCTGGCCTGGAGAGCTTAGAACAGCCCAGCAGTAAAGTGAGGGCAATGGGAGCCCCACCTTGGCTCTTAGAGACCGTCTGTCCTATGGCAACAGGCCCGGGGCTGTGGGCACATCCTGCCGGCAGATGCCACTTCTGGCTCAGCAGCACCTGGAGCAAATGGCCTGCTCGGTGCTACACATCTACCCTCGACCTGAGCATTTCAAAGCCGGACTCAGCCTTCAAGCTCGAGCCTGCGCACCTCATCATAGCCACGGGCAGACTGAGTTCCACAGACGCCAGGACGTGGGTGCAGCTCATGGCGAGATGGGGACAGAGCCGGGACTGGTTCCCGGGGCCCAGAGCCGTGGTCAGGGGCTCTGTTCTCACGTGCGGTCAGGGAGCCAGCTGAGAGGACCTGTAACAGTGTGTCAGCATGGGACACGTCCACACACAACTCGTGGTGACAGAAGTCCACGCCTGCCTCGCTGTGTCCTTATGGCCACATAGCTCCTGAGTCCCACATCCAAAGGCAGGCTGAGGACGTACATGCAGGGACAGGCCCAGCATTCTTCGGCAGCATGCGACCTACAGACGCACAGGCTCCATGGCACATGTTCCCGTCTGGGTGCCTTTTCCAACTCAGGCCTTCCCAGACCTCCGAGCACTGGGGACCTGAGTCAGCCTGACTCGTTGCCCATCCCCTGTCCGGCCCTCAAAGAAGGCACTGTGGGAGGGAGGGAGGGAGGGTCTTTGCCCCTGGAAATACACCTCGCCATCCCCCAGAGGGTGTCTGTTCGTGCAACAGTCTCTCAGATCCAGTTTCATGAATGTCTCTAGGAAATAGCTTAGGACAGAAATATGATTATAAGACTCCCAGCCACCCACAGCCTGGCCTTGCCCATCCTGTCATTCTATAGCCTGAGGTTCTGCCATTTTACAACAGACCGGCCTGAAACCAGCCTCAGGCTCACTAGGGTGAGGGAGAGAAAGAGCCTCCACCCGTGCCCATCCAGATCCTTCCCCAGCCCACCCCTGCTCCAGAACCCCTTCCTGAGAGTCCACAAGCACAGACTGGGATTCCCAGTGCTGCAGGCCGACTGGCCCCTCCTCTGCTCTGCTCTACTGGGAGATTTGATGCAAAGGGTCAGAGCTTTGCAGTCAGGATGCCTGGGCATAAAGCCGGGTTCCATCACTGTTAATTAAGAGAGTTTGGGAAAGCCATTTCACCTCCAAGGACCTCAGTCTCTCATCTGTAAAATGGGGATCATACATCTGCCTCATCAGACTGTGTTAGATGTACTTTAGGTAATAGCATTACACTCTCTACTGTGGTGGAGGGATCCTTATCACAGAGACCCTCCTGTGGGCCAGCCACCATTCCAGGCTCTTAGATTACATTACCTCTGATCTTCACAATAAGCCCACGAGAAGGGGGTTATTATACTCATTTTGCAGATGAAAACTAAGGCCCAGAGCAGATGAAGGGCTTCCTCAAGGCCTTGCAGGCAGACCTTCAACTTGAATCCTGGCCTCTTGGGTCCTGGTCCTGGCCGTTTCCCCCCGTACATGGTGCCCTTGCTGTATACTTCCAGAAAGGTTGACGATTTTGCAGGAGAGTGTCTTTTTAGCTGGTACATCCCACAGAAGAGTACTCTCCTTAGCGTTTGGGCTGTTTCTGTATTCAGGAGCTGTTTGACCTCTTCTGGAAGTTATCCAGCAGGTTCCAGGGCAGTTGGGGTGTGGACACGTGTGACAACTCTGAGCAGGCCTGGGTGACAGCTGGGGACCCAGATGGAAGCCCCACCTCCTCGGGAGGTGACTGTGGCCAGTGTGCAAACCTGGATGTTCTGGAAGGAGCCAGGCCACTGCCATGGAGGGGTGCACCGGCCCAGGGTTAGGGGAGGGCTGATTCCAGACTGCCAGGCCCATGCAGTTTGACAAGCTGAGCCTACGTGTCCTCAGAGACCTTAAGTGTGTCCTCGGATTTCCTCTGGCCCACAAATAACTGAGAAAAATAAGTACAAGATGGTGAATTTTTTTATTAATGAAGTGTGTTAAATTTACAGGCTTATATTCTGAAATTATCTTCCTTCTACTGTGTTTGAAGTTAAATATCTTTCTCTTTAAAAAGAAAATAGTGGTGAAATGAGACAAACAGGGCTTTCAGAGCCCTTACTTGGCAAAATTAAAAGTTGGTAACTGTATTGTTTCTCCCACCCACCCGCCTTCTCTTCAGATAGGAGAGAATCGAGCAAACCTAAAACATGCTGAAAAGCATACAATAGGAGGGATGAGGCCAATGATACAGGAGAGAAATTGGGGGAAATGACTAGCCCAAGTTTCCAAGAAAGCAGGAAAGCTGGGGGCCAGAGCTCAGGTAGAGGATATGGCCTTGGATAGAAAAGGGCACCTCCTCACCTATAGCTGGAGAAGGGAGAAGGCTGGCAGGAAGGTAATTTGGTGGTGGAAAGGTGACCTATTGGCTTCTAATCAGTGCTCCACTCTGTAGAGGTTGAAGTCATGTGCAGAGAAAGAGGGGCCTGGGAGCTGGTTCTTGGTTTGAAGACAGGAGAACATTTGATGTAAATGTAAGAGAGATTGGCCACAAGAACTGACATTGACAGGAAGTTAAATGAATTTCATATCATGAGCCAACTGTGATTGATTGGTATGGTGACCTGGAGTGCGGTATATGAAGGACGACAAGACCATATTGAAGCTCAGCAGGGAAGAGGTCTGATTGATTAGTGATGTCTGCTGTGGACCTGGATTAGGCCACATTCCTGCCCCATATCTGCTCTGATTGCTGGGAACATAGACCACACTGATTGGCAATTGAGGGCCTGTGAACCTGCAGCGGTCCCAAATCCCAGCTTGTAAGATTTTCTACAGCAACGCTGGACATCTAGGGTGTGAAGGCAGATGCATCTACACTCCAGGCCTTTTCCTGATTTCATCCTAGAACCACTGCTCAGTAAGCATCCCGCTGATTGTGAACTACTCCAGGGCAGGCCCATATCTCCGCAGAACTGCCAACACCCAGGAGATGTTCTATAAAGACGTACTAGACCAAATCACCCAGAAACAAGTTCCCTCCATTCAGTCACATGGTATCTCTTGGGCTCCAGGCCTCTGGGGTGGAGGGAGAGGGGCTCTCAGTCCCAGGCACTAGAAGAAAATGACAGTTTTGTCCCTAGCTCTAGGGAACTGGGGCTTTCTCAGGTTGTGTTCACTTGTTCAGCCATCCTGAGATCTGGAACAGAAGGCATAATGCGGGAGCTGGCTGAGCTGGGCTGGAGACACGAGCCAGACTCAAGGGTTGACCAGTTAGCCTGCAGGGCCCATTCATTCTGAACTCTGAGAGCCACTGGTATGTTCTGTAACCCCAGTGTGCTACAGCCTGAATATAATTCTAACTTCTGACCTTACAAAGTCCTCTGACCCTAACAGCCTGTTGTTCTAAGACTGTGTGGTTCTGATATCCCAGCCTTCCATCATCATAGAATTCTAACCCTCTAGCAGAGTTTGCTTCAGTCTCTCTTGGATTCCTTGGGAGGAATATGGAGCTAAGAGCCTGCTAGGACCTGGAAATTCCTCCACATAGGACTGCTGCCACCCGTCCCCCACACCACCCACCCGCAGTAAGCAGAAGTCCAAGCAGAAAACAGGATTTGACAAGTTAAAAGCCAGGCTGTGTGAGCATCGGAGACAGAGGTGCTGTAGCTGTTACCCCGAGCACCTGCACATCCAGCACCCCCAGCCTCCAGGCTGCGCCAGCCCCTCTTGAGCCCCAGCTGAAGTGCCACAGGCCCATAATCAGGAACAGGCCTGTGAGGCTGGGACACAGGAGTCGACTCATGGTGAAGACCCGGACTTGAGAGAAGGGCGAGATAGAAGCCCGACACATGGAACACCAGTAACATTTAAAAATGAATAACAACAGCGATTGCTCCTTGGAGAGTGGGCACCCTCCTGCTTGAAGAACACCCATATCCATCAGCTTACGTGGCTTTCACGTCCTCATTGCCTCCTAGAGGGAGACAGGATTGTATTATTATTCCATTTGGCAGATGGGTAAGTCAAGGTGGAGATGAGAAGTGAGAGAATCTTAGAACTGGAGTGGAGCAATGATCAACACTGACTAGGCCATTCTTTCTGATGCCCGTCTCCCTAAAAAGCCATCCAGCTACTACTTGGGCCCTCTGTTCAGAGAATGACCTTTCCCTCTCCTGACTGGGCCTTCTGGGACCTCTTCTCTGGGATCCCATAGTCCCACAGGATTTCCCTGTCACAGCTCTGCTCGTGCTGAGCACATCTGTCATCTCCTAGTCTGGGAAGGGGAGGGTAGGTCAGAGAAGACTTCCTGGAGGAGGTGAGAATTGATTGGTTGAAATTTCCCTGATGCATGTCCAGCTGCCTTCCAATTCCTCTCCTCATCCCCACAGTCCTCAGGGCAAGACCCCAGCCACCTCCTTCACCCCCTGGTTCTCCACTCAGGGGCCTCAGGAACAAAAACTCCTCAGAGCTCATGGCTGAGCACAGAAGAGCAACCACAGCCCATGTAGGGCCCTGGTAACCTTAGAAACGAGGGACCCAGCAAATAGCACACGCCTAGCCACTTTCTCTCCTCCCGGCCAAATGCCCATGGCCTGCCATTCTCCCCACTTTGGAACATGAGACCACAGCGTCCAGAAGTGTTTCAGAGTTTTCCGACGGTGTTTCAAAGGGCCCGGCCGCCCCACCATGTACACATCTGGCAGCTGGCATGCCTGCTCCAGGCTGAGATCCTTGGCCAGAGTCACCCTTCCTGTTTCAGCCCAGAGCATCCAGCCAGCCAGAGGAACGTCCCATCTGCTAGCTTGTCCCTAACTGGAGCCAGCCCTGCCCTCTGGACCAGGCTGGACCTCTGTGAGCTAGGGCACCTGGAATGTCAGCTAAGGGCTCAGCACTCTTGCTGGGCATGTGGGGAAAGCAGGGGGAGGAGAGAGTGTCCTAGGTGAAGGGCATGGGCTTCAGAGCCTGACTGCATGCGTGAGGACCTCAGCGCCTGTCTCGTAGGAACGAGCCTGGGCAGACCAGGTACTTGGCTTCTCTCGGCCCTCAGGGTCCCTCTAAGAGGAGCCTGGTGTCAGTGGGCAGCACACGTGCAGCTCAGGCCTGGTGCACGTGAGCTCTTGCGCTGTCAGTATTATTTCAGAGCCCACGGTCCTCCAAGAACAGGACTCCCACCCAGGGGAGAGCAGGGCTGTCCAGGGGATGAGGCAGAAGTGCTCGGTGGCCTCTGAGGACCCAGCTGGGACCCTGCAGGGAGACCCCCACGGCCGGTCTCAGCTCCAAGGCACAGTGAGGCTCAGGACGTTGGGCCCCGTCCCTGCCTGCGTGGTTGGCCAACAGGGTGCTCTCCTGGGGTGCTGGGTGCTGACATTCTGGGAAAGGAGCCTCTGGGTGTTATAAAGAGTGGTAACCATGACCGCAGCGAGCCCTGCACTGGGCGCTGCCCCCTGCAGTTCACAGAACCCATCACCGGCTCCGTCTCCAGGGCTCTCCCCACAGTGCCTCATGCTGACCTCAAATCACTCTGCGCAGTCACTGCCTGAGTCTGGCGTGGTGTCAGACCCCAGGAGGGAAAGGCCCCACGTCTAACCTATCTCAGGGTCCCCAGGGCTTGGCACGTGCCTGACATGTAGGAGGTCCCAGTGAAGGCTTGTGGAGAAGGCTCTGCGGCTTCAGGCCTGTACCCCTCCAGGGTACAGGTTCCTCAAAACCCCCAGGGCTCATGTCCTCACTGTGGGACAAGGGCAGGGCCCAAGGAGGAGGCTGACCCCTAGTCTGTGTCCTGTCCCTTCCTCTTCAGCCCCGTAGCCCCGGCATCCCTCCCTCACTGCATAGCTCACACTGCCCTGTAATTGTTTGCGTGTCTGTCTCGCCTCCGCCCTGTGATGTCCTCCAGGATGGGGACCATGTGTCTCAGCTCCTGGCACAAAACTGGGTACAGGGGAGACATCATCTCAGTCCTTGCTGAACTGAAAAAGCCCCGGTCCAGCCCTGCCTGGCCGGCAGAGCAGGAGAAAGAAAGCTTGGCTCTGCCAGTTTCCCAGACGGACCCTCCTTGGGAGTTCGAAGCCCCGAGGTACCCCCAATTCTCCATCCACCTGTCCATCTGTCTAGCTCTCCCGTCACACTTCCTCAGGTAAACAAACACCGCTGTTGCTCGATACCCGGCGGCTGAACCTGGCAGCTAGAGTAACACTTGATAGTTCCCCTTGCATTAATTTCAGACGGAACATAAATATGGGCTTGGACTCCCTCTTCCAGGAAGAGAAAACTGGAAACCCATTGGACTCACTGGAGAGAAAACGTGTGCTGGCCAAGGGGAGCCCGTGTTACTTTGGAGCTTTTGTGGGAACATCTGGTTCTCCCCTCCTCCCCTCCACTAAGCCCCCCAATACTGTCTTGAAATTGCCCTGTTAACTGGCATGTTCTTCGAGCTGAATACTCACACGCTTTCCTCTCTGATCTGGTGAAACCTGGAGGGGACACATGTTTCTGACGATTTGCTGCCCCCAGAACGTGAGCTCAGGATCACTCGCAGCTGCCAGTACTTCAGAGCAGATGTACCGGCCACGCAGCCAGCTAGGACATCTCTGGATGGAAGCCCAAGCTTTGCCTTTTACCGGCTGTGTGACCTTCAGCAAGTCCCGTCCTCTCGCTGAGCTCCAGTTCCCTCATCTGTCAACTGGCAGTACCTGGAAATGCTTTTGTGAAGATGAAATGAAATAATATTTGAAAAGCATCTTGTGCCCAGGAGACTCACTGAGGAGGAGTTTGCCTTCAGGTCATCACATGATGGAATCACAGAGGTGGGAGGACCCATGAGACCTTTGTAGGGAAACTGGGACAGAGAGGGGAAGGAGACTGCCTGAGGTCACACAGCTGGTTGGCTGTCGAGCCAGGTTTTCTGTCCTAACCTCAGGACAGGATTCTTAGCTCTGTCCTACCCCGCCTTTCATGTCGGAGGGTAAATGGGGGCTGTTGGGCTATGCCCAGCCGATGAGCCTTGCGCCCTAGCACAGGCCTGCTTGTGCCTGGAAGAAGGGGAGCCTTTGTCTCTGCACTACATCATGGGGCTCCGCCCACTCAGATCAGGACACCTTCCCTGCCTGTATATGATGTCCCTTAAGTGGCACTCTGGCTTGCGTGGTCAGGGGACACAGTCACCAAACCAGCCTTACAATTTGTCAAACCTATAATCCTCCTCCAGGCCCTTGCTCCTCCCCTTGCCTGCTTCCCAACTCCACCCCCTCCAATATATCTGCTTGAATCCACCCTTTCCGGGCCCCTCTTCCAGAAAGCCTTCCTTGGTGTCATTGGTGTATGGATCTCTCCTCCATGCCCTTTGTTTTTTGTTTTTTGGGTTTTTTAGCGGTACGCGGGCCTCTCACTGTTGTGGCCTCTCCCGTTGCGGAGCACAGGCTCCGGACGCGCAGGCTCAGCGGCCATGGCTCACGGGCCCAGCCGCTCCGCGGCATGTGGGATCTTCCCGGACCAGGGCACGAACCCGTGTCCCCTGCATCGGCAGGCGGACTCTCAACCACTGCGCCACCAGGGAAGCCCCCGTGCCCTTTGTTTTTGTTTCTGGGTTCTCTTTCTCCTCTCTCCTCTTTCTCCCTCCTCTCCTTCCCTCTCTATCTCTGTCTCCTTGTATCTCTTTCTCTCTGTCCCGACATCTCTCCTTTTCCTTCTCTCCTTACTGTTGCCTCTGTGTCTCTGTCTGTTGCAGCCTGTCTCCCAGCCCCTGTCACCTCCTCTCTTCTTTCTTCTCTCTGTCTCCCTGTGTTCTGGAGCTCTCTCCCCCTCCCTGTCTGTCTCTGAGCGTCTCTTCTTTCTCTGCCTCTCTCCGTGTGTCCCTCTCTCCCACTCTGTGGCTCTGTGTGCCCCGCCCCCACTGTCCTCCCTCTCTTCCCTCCTCTCCTGGTCCACACCGGCCTAAGCAGATGAAATGGGATGTTCCTTCCTGAAGACAGCTGGCCAGAGAGCAGCCGTCAATGCTGGAAGGAGCTGCTGAACAGTGGCCAGGAGACGCCGGGAGCCTGGGCGAGCCATGTAGGCTAAGCTGTGACAGCGAGGGGCCCCTTTGGAAACTTTCCACACCTTCCCTGCAGGTTCCAGGATGGATGTGGTGCCCTTTTCAGGATTTGTGACCTTGGAGGCAAGCCCAAGCCCTGTCTGCCAGCCCCTGGGGACGACATGCACTGGGCCCTGACTGCGGGGCTGCTCTGATAGCCAAGCTCCTGGGATTGGTGGGATCTGCAGGAGGATCACCAAGGGGCTGGGCCACAGCTGTGAGGGGAAGGGATCCTCAAGCTCAGGTCTCCTGGGGATAAGACGAGATCATGGAAAGGACAGGGAGTAACAGATTCTGTCATTCATTCATTCAACAAACATTCATGAAGCTACCACCCTGTGCCAGACTTGATCTTAGCCCTGGGGACAAAGCTGGATCAGGCGTGGCCCCCGCCCTCGAAAAGCTGTTGGTCTCCCCTCAAGTGGCTTGTTGGGGACACATTCTGACAGAGGCAGCTCCAGGGTGTGGGGAGCTCATTCCAACCATGGTGAAGAGGGTGAACCGGAGAGAGCAAGGAGGCTGCTGTCTGCAGTGATTCAGGCAGAAGGTGATGGTGACCTGGGCCAGGGTCAAGCATGGTTAGGAGGTAGAATCCAGGGTATTCTGGTGACCGAATGGATGAGGATGAGGAGAGGGAAGGAGGAGTGAAGACACGCGCATCTGACTTGGATGGTGGAACTCAGCTGAGACACATCCAGGAGGGGAGGGGGAGGCTCTGGAGGATGTTGGGTGGAGATGCCCAGGAGGCTGCTGGACAAATGGGTCTGGGCTGGGGCAGCAGGTCCAGAGTGGTAACTGAAGCCATATGAATGGATGGATTCACATTCCACGGATTGTGAATAGAGTGAGAAGAAAAGAAGGCTGTGGAAAGGGTTCCCAGGGACACCCACATTCATCGGGCAAGGGAAAGGGGAACCTACGAGGAGGACAGAGAGGGAGCCGAGAGGAGTACGAAGCAAACAGGACAGAACGGTGTCGTGGGGTCCTGAGGAAAACAAGCCCCAAAGAGGGCAAAGAGGGGGTCGCGATGGGAACCTGGTCTCGGGAGTGAGGGCTTGCTCTGGACAGTCCTGGGGCAGGAACCCCGTGGGAGGGGCCTCTTGCAGGAGCTGCCCTTGGCAGGGGACGGACACCTCCCCACCCTGGAGGGAAGGAGGTGAAGGCCAGTGTGGCTTAGAGAAGGAGGGGATAGGAATTTGGAAAAATCATTGCTGATTGCTTCTCATTTCTCCAAGTATCTGAAGTCTTCTGTTTAGGGTCTTAAAATACACAGTAAGGGGCCTGGAACCACTGAGCTTGAGGGAACGGGCAGGGTGCAGACCAGACGCTGAAACGTTGCCAGGCAGTGCTCAGGGTCCGGCCAGCATCCTGTAAGGCTTGGGCTCCTCCGAATGCCCCCTCTGCCAGCTCCAGGAATGCTCCTTTTAGAGCGGCCAACGGCCATCAGTAAATATTCGTGCTACTCCGGTATAGCCTGAGGTGGCCTGTTTTCCCTACGGCTCTTGAAATCTGCACGGACCACTGCTGGGCCTGGAGGCCCCTGTCTTTAAATGGGTCTCCATGGAGGCAGGGAAGGAATTGCTTTGCTGCCAGGAGTTCATTCCAAGAGCTGTGGGCAGGGAGTTCCTGCAGCCTGTGCGCTGGAGGCCACCACGCCCAGTTCCAGCCTGATCAGTTCGGGGGGCAGGCAAGAGTGGGGTCGACTCCGTGGCCACAGCCAGGGATGGCTCAGCCCCTCACTCAAGTGTGCATGCTGGGCTTTTCCAAAGGACGTTCACTCCTCCTGCCTTGTTGGGACCTTACAGCCTCCCCAGGGAGGCAGCCACAGGGATCCAGGCCCATCTGACACACAGGGAAACTGAGGCTGGCAGCAGGGCAGCTGATTGCTCAGGATCACGTACGGGAGACTCAGAGCCTTGGCAGAAGCCTAGGTCTTCTGTCCTCTACAGCCAGCACTGGGTCAGGGCCAGAGCTGCGAGGGCGTTGTCCGTGTGTCTTCTGCAGCTGGCTCCCCAGGTGAGCCTCACTGACCTCACAGTCTCTGCACGTGCTGTTCCCCCGCCCCACCCTGTGCCACCCCACTCTCATCCTCACCTAGTTAACTATGATCCCATCCCTCAGCTAGGGATGCCTCCTCCAGGGAGTCCACCCTGCCCCCAGGTTAGATTAGCGGCCTCCTGTGCACACTCACCACCTTGTGTGCTTCCCTTGGCATAGTACTTACCCTGGATCAAAAGACCTTGATTCTCAAGACCGTGAGTGCCTAGAACAAGGCCCTACCTGTTCATCACCATCCAGCACTGGATAAGCACTCAATCAGTGTTCGTCAGATAAATGCAATAAATAGGTAGAGAAAGGGAGGGAGAGGAGGAGGGAGGGAGGGAGAGGAGGAGGGAGGGAGGGAGGGAGGGAGAGGAGGAGGGAGGGAGGGAGAGTACAATTTCATAAGGGTCTCTGGAGTCAAACGAATGCCTTCCCCATGAATGTGAGAGCGAGGGGAGCCCATGGTGCAGCCCAATCCCTCCCTGTACACAGAGACACCAAGAGCATACAGCCTCTTGGTGGGTTTGCCCAAGGTCTCAGAGCGAGTGTGGTGGGTTCTAGTCCAAGTCTCCCATTCCCAGACCTGTGATTTTTTTTTTTGCAGTGATCCAGAGGTGGGATTTCAGGGACTGTGGCAGGCCACCGAGAGAGAGACTGTTGGGTGGGGGACTTGTTGGGGAGTCTTGAAACCAGCCCAGAGGTGTGCAGGGCTGGGCGGCAGTGGGCTGTGGGGTTCACCCCCCTGTTCCAGCCACTGTGCACTCGCAGCCTCACTTCCTCTGCGCCGGAGCCTCTCCACTCCCCAAAAGCTCGTCCACCTCCCTGGGGTTGTCAACATGCTGACCTTCCAGCTTCCCACCTGTCACCACCCGTCACAGGCAATTAGAATAATAGTGCAGGAATTTCCCCCCAGGTTGTGGGATGAATGGTGAGCAGGAGGGGAGTGAACTGCCTGTGGCAGTGGGCCTTCGGGGGAAGGACACGGGCTGGGAGGGCGCAGGGGCCACCACCACTCTGCCTGCATTGAACGAGTGGGGAGACAGGCCCAGCGAGGAGGTGCTTGCCCGGGGCTGACTCCCAACAGCAACTGGCCTCCCCTAACTGGAGACTGCGAGAGCCTCCACCGTGTTCTCAGACCTCGAGCCTGCATCCAGCCAGAGGGCGTGCCTGATCTCATCTGGGGCTGTGGACCAAATGATTCATTTCTATATTCTCAGTGTCTAGCCCAGGGCTGGCCGCAGAGCAAACGCATCATAAATGTCTGTTGAATGAATGGTTAGGGGTGGAGAGTGAGATGGAGACCAGCCCCCTCCGCGCCCCACACAGGGTTCTACTACTCCTTCCCCAGAATCTTACACCTCATTGTGTCCTCAGGGCCCGCCCCAGGGCCTGGGTCAAGTGTGTGATCCATAAATGTTGGATAGATGGTGAACAAATGAATCTTTGAAGTCTTAGATCCAGCCAACACATCCTGAGCACGTGTGGGGCAGTAGCCATGCGGTCTCTGCCCCATGGAGCCTGGTGAGGAGATAGACATGCCCACACAGAACCCCATTCCCATGCTAAGGCAGGGCGCCTCAAGTTGCTGGTGGAACTGAGAAGGATGAGCCATAGACCTCAGAGCTGGACCTTGTCTGACTATTGGAGGTTGTCCCTGCCTGGACAGTCCAGGACTGGGGTCAGTCTGATGGTGTGGGGCACAGTGATGCAACAGTAAATAAACAGTGTGAGCCTTTGCTGCATGCCAGCCACTGTTTCCGGAGTCCTCACAACAGCCCTAGAGACTGCTAATACAGGCATTCCCACTTTACAGATGGGGAAACTGAGGCACGGGGTGGTACAACCAATGAGCAGCAGAGCCAGGATTTGGACCCAGGCAGGGTGGCACCAGCGCATCTTCCAGCTACACCATACTGACTTTCAGGGAGGCCTGCCCTTGACTTGGTGTAGGTCGTTGGCCTGAGGCTGTCCCCAGTTGCTGCTGACCTGCCATGTGGCTGAGCCCACTTTGTCTCTTGTGTTCCAGGTCACTTTCTGGGGAACAACACAGTCATCGACGTCCTTCGGCAGGCAGGGCTGGAGGTGGAGCACACGCCCGCAGGACAGACCATCCACAGGTAAGCAGCTGGGACAGCTGGGGGCGTGGGACTTGCTGGCCCACTGACGCTGGTCCACGGGCCCCGCTGACCACGTGCTGTATGGTAGGCTGCACCCCGCCTTCCACTCAGGGCTGCAGGGCAGAGTCTTGAAGGAGCCTCTGGTGAGATGGGGCCTCCTAGCGACTGGCCCTCGCCAGGCATCCAAGAGTGGGGGCTAGGCTGGAGGTGGGGAGACCGGGAAGGAGCTTGGTGTGCAGTAGTGGCAGGAGGTCAGGGCGGTGGGAAAGCAGTGAAGGTGGGAGTGGGAGGAGCGTTAAGTTTTGAGAGATGTTCAAGATTTAGAGACTGGCGATCGGTGGGGTGCAAGGACTCTGTAGGACTCCCGGGTTGCTGCCTAGAGGACCTGGTGGATGCCCAGGCCCTGAATCGAGATGGGGCCATGTTTAGGACGAGCCCTGGCCAGGCCTCTTCCCTGTGTCCCAGCCCTGCCCACACCTGGTCCTCACCTTCCTCTGGCCACGCCTCCTCACTGCTGCCTCCTGGTAGCAATTCCCTCACCTGACTTTCTTGCCAGGGCACACTCGCTCCGCCCAAAGAGCCACAGACTGCATACAGTGGCCATCCTCGCTTCCTGTGCGGGCTTTCTGTCCCCCTCAGGCTGGAAGCTGCCTGAGGGCAGAGGCCAGCTGGGTTCACCTGTGGTCCACAGTGCCAGCACCAGGCCGGGCACGGAGAGGTGTCGGCACGTGCTGGGCAGCCCTAGAAGACAGCAACAGGATCCTGAAACCCGGGGCTTCCATGCAACGTGTGCACCAGCCTGTGCGGGAACCTTCCTCACAGGGATGGCCAGAGTGGGATTTCGGCCCCTGTCCATGACGTTATAAAATCCAGCGTCCAAAAGAAGCTTGAATAATCCTAGCTAATGTTTATTGACTGTTCACTGTGTGTTGGGCTCTAAGCGCTTTTAACACATTAAATCCTCACAACAACCCCGTGAGGCAGGAACTATGAGTAGCCCCACCTTAAAATTGAGGAACCTGAGGCCCAGGGAGGCGAAGCCACTTGCAGAAGGACACACAGCTCATGTTAATGGCAGTCTAGCTCTAGGGCCTTCCTAAGGTCCTCACCACAACCTGTACTGCCTCAGGGGCTGGGGGCGAGGCTCAGGGGTGGGAGCGCTCAGGAATGATTGCAGCCTTGCTATTCACTCTGCAAAGATGAGGCCTGGGGCCTTGAGCCTCTGGTCTCCCAGCTCCAGGCTGATGCCCTCCCCCGTCTCTATGACACTTCTGGAGGAACTTAAACGCTCTCACCTCGGTCTCCTCCCTCTTCTCATCTTCTGAGTCAGCCTGACCAGACCGCCCTTCCTGACCACTGGAGCCCAGCACAGATCAGTTTGTACTGGGCCAAGGGTATGCGTCAGTTGGAGGGATGAGGGACCCAAGGTAGCCTCGGGGACAAGGCCTTCCTCAAGCTCCTCCTCACAGCCCCAAGGACCTCCACCTCAAAGCTCATTGTGTGGGTCCGGACAGCGCGGGGGGGCGGGCAGGCCGGCAGGGCTGCCTCCGCTCCTATTCATCTCAGAGCCCAGGCATTAGAACAGGTATCCCCCCACTCCCCGCAGGCCCCGCTCTCAGCCTGAGTCTCTGAGTGCAGGCTGAAGTCCTGTGGGTGGGGTGAGGGGGGCGGGGATGCCGAGGAGGCCCCAACAATAAAAGCCATCAGCAGCCACAGGTGCTTCCTGGATCCGTCTTTTTGTCTGCCTGTTTTGAATTATCTCCCCAGCAGCTGCGGCATCTCCTGGACCCTGGGAATCTGGGGTTGCCGTGGGGGCTGGAGGACGACAGGCTGAGCTGATGGCCTTCTGTCCTTCAAGGAGAGAGAAGCCCCTCACCCCATCGTGTACGCGGGAGCGGAGTTGGGGGACAGCCTCCCTTGGGTGCCGGCTTGCCTTTACAATTCTTGGGACCAGGACCAACTTCCCCCAGGGTCAGATGTCCCCAGAAGGAATTCCGTTTGGACCACAGAGAGGGAAGAATAAAAGGGAGAGGAGCAGAGGGTGTTCCCAGGCTGAGGGGTGTCTGCGCACCACCGTGTGGCATGTGGAGTCCACGCCACACACTTAATCGCACGTCAGTGCCCGCTGCAGACAGCTCTGTTTGCTCGAGGGTGACATTAAAGAGAGGCCGGTTCTGTGCCAGGCACTATGTTAAGACCTCGTCTCTTTCATCCTCGTGACAACCCTATGAAGTGAGTAGTATGAACTCCGTTTATAGCCAGCTGTTTCTTGGACACTTGTGTCCCTGCCCTTAGTCACATAGCCTGGAAGGTGCAGAGCCAGGATGTGAACCCGTGTCCGTCTGCCTCCACCTTGAGTTCTGCGCTGCTCAACACAGTCCTGCCTCCCCTGGAAAGCTGCTCAGGAGGCCAGCGTTGAATGCATGAGTGGACGCTTGGACGAATGGCACAGCAATAATGTTACTATATCGTATTTAAGCCAGTTAATTACTGAAATGTTTCAGCTGCTATTTGCCAGCCACCATTCTGAGTGCTTTGCCTGTGTTAACTCACAAAATCATTGTGATGCCGCTAGGAAATACCAGCTGTAATGTCCCCATTTTCCAGAGCAGGAGACTGAGGCACAACACGGGGAAGTTGGGTAACTCGCCTCAAGTCCCTCAGCCAGAGCTTGTTGAATGAACGAGGCCCTGACCAAGGTCAGATATGCTCCCAGAAACCTGCCCAGGGCTCACCCCCTCACTCCTGCTAGTCTGGGCTCACGTCACCAACAGGGACCAGACTGTCCTCCCTGCCAACGATGCCCCCTCCCCCCACGGCCCACGCTCTCCCTCCTGCCCCTGCTTTATTTTTCTCCTCAGCAGTTATCACCATCTGACATCCGGCCCATCTTACTCTCTGTCTCCCGCTTCGGAATGTAAGCGCTAAGAGGACAGGGGCTTTGTCTATTTTGATCGCTACTAACACCCATTACCTAAAAGGTTCCTGGTGCCAGGTAGATGCTGCATAAATATCTACTGAATCAATAAATGAAAGGACGAACCAAAGCTCTATCTCGCAACACCAGGAGATGCTTTTCCTGGGTGACCCTCAGCCGGGCACCCTGGCATCTTCTCCTGCCGTGACAACTTTCCCACTGAATTGCGTGCCCCGTCGCACCTGAATGACACGCCCCAACACGCGTGCCTCATGTGCGGTTGCCCCTTTCCAGCCCTGTTGCCCGGAGCCCGGCACCTCCACCCGAGGGGACCTCAGCGAGCCCCGCCCAGGCGACCCCAGCTGCTGCCATCCCTGCGGTCCCCTCGGCAGCCCCCACTGCCCCGCCTGAGGAGGAGGACCCAGCCCTGTCCCCGCACCTCCTGCTACCCGACAGCCTCAGCCAGCTGGAGGAGTTCGGGAGACAGAAGAAATGGCACAAGAGACAGAACAAACCCCAGCGGCCGCGGCAGTTCAATGACCTCTGGGTCCGCATCGAGGACAGGTGAGCTGGGAGGGGCAGGTCTACCGGGAGCTGGGCCTCTCTCTGGTCAGCCTACCTGAGACCCACCCAGGGCCGGACACACTCTGTTATCCGCGTGCCCGGCTCTAAGGAAGCGTGGCAGGTGGGTACGCGATCGGAAACTGGCTTGTCTCCGTTCACAGAGGGTCCTTCTGTTCATGCTTCGGGGTTTGTAGAGCACGCTTACGCCTGACTTTTCAGTTTTCTCCATTTGAAGGTGAAGGAATAGAAGCTTCCTTCAGGTGCAGTGGACAAAAGTCTGCTTTGCCCTTAGCTTTCTTGGATGCGTGACGGGTGCGAAGCAGACCCCGTTTGTCCCATGGGCCAGAAGGTGAAGGCAGGAGAAAATGGAACAGGCCGGCCAGAAAGCTGTGAGCTCTCTGGGCCTGGACGGCCTGAGCAGCCGACCTGCTGGCAGGGAGGCTGCAAGAGGTATCCTGCGTGCAAGAGGGACGTGGCAAATGATGGCGTGGGCTCTGTCTTGGGAGGGGCTGGGGGGTTTGTGATAAAACCTTGTTGGAGACAGGCAGGTGCAGAAATCATCCTACTGTACTGCTACCTGTCTGTCCTCTGCCTGTGTGTCTGCCTGCACCATTCCCTTGGCTTGTCTGTCACCAAAGCCCCTGCTATAACCCAGATGCCGCCTTCCAACCTCCACCTGCAGGCTCAGCACAGAGCGGTCTCCCTTGATTCCGCTTTTGGGCAGAAATCTCCACATCTGGTGAACAGCATCACCAGAGCACCCAGGGTGTGACTGTCAGGGAAGGACAGAGTCCTGCCCACTGCAGTAGCCCTGCCCTGGACATTGTGATCCAGCACTGGGCCTTCAGAGACTCAGAGTCTCCACGTGGACCCTAAAAATCATCATCTGGGATTTTCCTCAGCATCCCCAGAAAGAATCACCTCGGGTACTTGTTAAATAATACCCCAGGCCCCACCACAGACCTCGTGTATTGGAATGTGTGGCACAGGGGCTGGGGAAAGCCACGTGTTGAATGTGCACTGGAGTCTTCCGAGCAGCTTGGGGAAACGCGGACCCAGCTCTGCATTTATAGATGGTGAACCAAGGCCCGGGATGGGGACTTGTCCAGGGTCGTACAGGAACCCCCTTCATGACCTTCCCTCAGCCAGGTCTCTGAGTCATAGACAAAAAGTTGACAGAGTCCAACCCACTGTCTTAAAGTGCAGGGTGTGCGCTGTCTTAAAAAGACTTCCAGCAAGTGAAGTAAGAGTCCATTCCTCCTTCGGGCCTGTGTTGGCTTCAAAGCGCCTAACTTGGGTTCCCGGGACACGTGCTTCTGCAGAGGCCCCAGCGGCCCAGCCTGCCCGAGGTGGAGGCGCTGCTGTGGCTATACTGGCCTCGACACAGTTGGCTCGTGTGGCCGGCATGGGCTGCTTCTTTCCCACCGGGAGTGAGGGCACAGAGTTACCAAGAGCCACTTCTCAGCCCTGGGGAGGCTCGCAGGCTGCCAGGGAGGCACTGGCAGCCCATAAAGAACTGCAATCAGACCGTTCCGCCAGGGCCCCGATCCACCCGCAGGGCAACCAGACCCGGCCAGCAGTGGGCCCAGCCCACAGGGTGACAGGAGGCTGGGCTGCCAGCTCCAGCCACGGACCCCCAACCCCTAACCGCGTCTGAAAGGTAAATTTCGGCAAATGACTCCACACGGTTTCCTTTTCACAACACGTCTCTCTGAAACACAGAACCTGGTTTCAGGAGAAGAAAACAGCTTTTCTTTGGCAAGAGGGAACCCCTTTTCAGTCCCAACAGGTAAATTGTGGCTGGATAACTTTCTTCCGTCTGGTTGGGCTGGAGAAGGAAATTTCCACCAACCGGCAGCCTATTTGTTGAAAGTTTCTCTGCGTCGCAGGGAAGCCGGCCCTGAGGTCCCAGAGGGGCCCAGGTGCAGGGCACAGCTTCCGTCACTCCTGAGTCTCAGCCCACCCATCCTCCTAGCGTTCCCAAGTTTCCGCTTCTCCGAGAGGGAGCAGAGGCGAGCTCTCTGGAGGGAGACCTGGGGCCCATTTGTAGCTTTTCTGACAATATTGTTTTCCTTGGAGCTTTAATTCCGTTCAGAGTTTTCTCATTTGCTTCCCCCTCAATCCCACCGGATGCATCCCCTGCTCTCCATCCCCTCTCCCAGCTCATCTTGCACCTGTGATCTTACGGCGGGGCCCTAATGGGTCTCTGGCTCCTAGCCGTGTCCCAGCACATTACCCTCCCCAGCCTGAGATTCCCAGTGCTTTCCCTCGCCCCGCCCCACCAGGTAAACTTCCTGCTGCTCAGCCTGGATGCAGAGCCTTTGCCTCCTTCCCGCCTCACCTGCTGGCCCTCCTCCTGCGGGATACCTGGGCCCCGTCCTGGCCAAACTGTGTGCTGCCCTGCAGTGGCCCACCCCCACCTTTGTCCTTGCTTCTCTCTCTGCGGGGGGTGGATGTGAGTGGACACTTGCTGAGCTCCTGCTGTGCCAGCCACTGACATCCCTCACATCCCCCAGCCCTTTCAAGAGTCCAGGAGGTAGGCTTCGCTTGACCAAGGAGGAAACTGAGGCTCAGCGAGGTCAGGTAACTTGCCCAAGACCTTGTAGCAAGTCAGGTATGGAGTCAGAACCTACAGAATCAGGGCTGTCTGATGCGAGGGTCACATTCGTCCAGCACCACGCAGACGCCCCTGCTGCCCTCGCCTGGCAAGCGTCTCCTCCCTTCTCCCCATCCTCCCCACAGCGTGTTCCCTGTGCCCCTCTCCCCTGCATCCCATAGCCTCCCCCCGCCGACCGTGGGTATCCCGTGGGTGCCCCTGTCCTGGCACAGGTCCACAGATGGCAGTCACTTGCTCGTGTTTCTAGGCCGGGAGGCCCTGGGGACCAGAGCTGGGGTGGACTTCTCTGGGTCACCGGAGGCCTCGCTGAGGGTTTGTCGACTGCATGCATGAGTAAGAGAAGAGGGGGAGCGAGTGGGGAGAGGGCCGAAATGCCACCTGGAGCAGGCTGGCCTTGCCTCGCCCCTCATTACTCCAGATGTAAACACAGCGAAGGAAGTTTAGAGAAGCAGCAGCCCGTGGCAGGATGATTTATGGGGACCTGTGAAAGGGGCCCAGCATGTGTCCGCAGATGGCTATGCAGCAGCGGCAGAATGGTCTCAGGGAACCCCCACATCTGAGAGCCAGGAGCAGGCAGCCGGGCTGTGGCCAGGGGGCACGCCAGGGAGGAGACCATTGCCACGCTAACTGTGTGCAGGGCGCTGCCCCCATCAGTCGGATCTGTGACAATCCTTGGTTTGTACTTTTGCACAGCTAGGGCCTTGACTGGCCTCTGGGGGTCCTGCCAGCTCTGTTGTTCCCCCAGTCCCCCAGTGGGTTGAGCACCGGGCCATCGGGAAGGACAGCCATGAGGGGGCAGGTGCAGGGAAGAGAGCGTTTCCCGGGCTCCGGGCATGGCCGGAAGCCAGGTGCAGAGGTGGGCGTCTGTATGTGGGGGCTGCAGAGCCCTGTAGATGCCACCATGCAGGGACGGGGGCTCAGGACGCACGTGCACAGGGGGTCATTGTCCTCCTGGGCCTTGGTTTCTCCAGAGGTTTGAGCAGATGGCCCGAGCCCCCGCAGAGGGGAAGAGAACCATTTCCCCTCCCCCTGGGCCCCTGGGAGGGCTCTGCCCACCTCCCGCTGACCTACCATCCTGCCCTGAGTTTCTCCAGCTCAGCTTTCCCCCAGCACAGCCAGGCTTTCTCCTGGTACCATACAGGGTGCTCAGCATCTCTGCATGAGGCCAGGACCTCGTCTGATTAGAGGACGATGCCCCCAGGAGAAATGGGGAACAGGGTCACTCAGTGGATAAAAGCACAGAGGCATTCAGGCAGAATCCCCGGCCCCTCCTCGTACTTGCTTGGAGGCTTAGAATAAAAAGATGGTGCTCGTAAGGCGGTGAGCTGGCCTCAGACCACCGGTGACACTCAGTAACAGCTGTCCCCAGTGTTGGTGGCTGACTCTGAGTCTGGTCTAGGATGCCACACGCCCCATCTCCCAGCAGGAAGCTGCTCCTGGGCCTTCAGTGCATATTAGGCTTAAATGAGCCCCTGGGTGAGCACATCATTAAACAGAAGCGAGTTGGCTACATGCCGGGTGCCCAGCCCCTGTCCGGTGCTGGTGGGGATAGAGCAGCAAGAGTCGTGGGTCATGGCTGGACAGGGACGGCTCCCTGCTGTGGTGTAGCCGAAAGAGCCCTGGAGTCACGGCCACTCTGCCTCTGCCTGGCGAGGAATCCAGCCAGCGGGGGCTGGAGGGCTGGGGGCCCTGAGAGTCGAAGTGACCCAGTGAGGGGAGAGTGAAGGCATTCCCAGCAGAGAAGACCATGTGGCCAAAGGCCTGGAGGCTGGCGTGGGCCTTAGATACCAGGACAGGGAGCTGTGGGCAAGCCGGTCACTTTAGATCTCTGCCTGCGTCTGACCGGTCTGCCCAGACAGTTCCAGCTGGGTCATATCGCGAGCTCCACCCCGGCCAGCAGGGCCACCCGTGAGCCAGGCCCTCGTGCCCCCAGCTCCATCTCCACTTTGTCTCCTCGGACTCCGCTGAGGAGCCCACCACCTTTGTATCGCAAGAAAGCCACAGCTCCAGGACTCCCCAGCCCCAGCCCTGATGGCTCTTAGAGACCCCCTAGTGCCAGGATTGGGGCCCTACTCCAGGAAGCCCTACAGATGAGCCTTGGGGCAGCCAGCTGACACGTCTCAGGCACCAGCCCTGCTTTCCTGTGCTTTATACCTGGGCTTCTGCCTAAGATCTCACTTCTGGCTTCTGCTGCTAGAAAACATTTTCAGGTCCGAGGGTCTGATGCTGTTCCTTCGTTGTACACACGGGGAAACTGAGGCCTAGAGGGCAGGACCTGCCCAAAGTCACGCAACAGACGGGGACGTCGGGCTTCCGCCTTCCGCCCGGGCAGAGGGCCCCTTCCCCCCAAGGGGCCCGTCGGCCCCGAGCGCACTCGGCCCCTGGTGCCAGCCGTCTGCGGAGCCTGGGAACACTCAGTGTTTGGTTTGGCTTCAAGGCCACTTTGCCACGAGACGCTGTTCCCCAGCGAGGGCCTGGGGGGGGGGGGGGCGCTGGGATCCGGACTGGGCTTTGCGAGCAGAGTGGGCCCAAGAGGTGGGGGCATTTGGGGGGGCTTTCTGTCCACACCCCACTAACCTCACCCCGTTTTCCTGGGACTCCTTCCAAGCAATAATTCCCCCACTCGGGCTCCAAGGGGGAGTTTGCATCTTTGGTTTTCAAAGTGTGAAAGCAAATGCCTTTGGGCGCCTTGTGAGACATGGTTTTCATGATTCCTACTTGGTCCTGCTTCTGACGGCGGGGGCTGCTGGGCCCCTCTCTGGGCACCCCAAGTGGCAGCTCAGCCTCCTCTCCTGAGCCAGCCTTCCTGGCCTCCCAGCTGCTCGGGCTGGAAAGATGGGGGCAGCAGCTGGGAGGAACCCTTCATTAGAAAAGAAGGGGAGGGAAGGGACTGTGGTAGTGATCCTGCTGGGCGTGGGCACAATAGCCTCCAGGGACTGAGGCCACTGGGGGCCTCCTCTCTGACCCGGGCAAGCCTCCACCCACGGGTGTGCGAGGTCTCGGCAGGAAGAACCATGCCTCACTCCCGTGCTCTCCGTCTGCGCAGTCAGTGATGGTACCACAGCCCAGCTGGGGCTGGGGAGGCAGACAGCCTGGTGCACGTCTTCAGGCTCAGTTTCCCCATCTTGAAAATGGGAATAATGATAAGATGACACGTGTCTGCCGGCACACAGGAAGTGCTCCATAAATGGAGGATGCTTTCAGTGAGAGAGACAAGGACACACACATAATAATAGTGCTAAAAATAGCCAACACCATACAGCACTTCCGGTGCGCCTGGCAATGTTCTGCACCTTACATATGAAACCCATTCAAACCTCGTGCGCATAAGTAGGTGTCAATGACACAGTGTGATCAGTGAGAAATGCGCAAGGCTTCATGGGAGACTCAACTCTCCCAGGTGGCCTTAGGGGCAGGAGGACAAATCAAAGAGGCCTCCAGGTGAGGAGACTGTTGAATCAGGCCTTCAAAGGTGAGTCAGAAAATGGCAGCAGGACATTAGGTGTGACTGGGGATGGTGGTGTGTGCTGGGAGAGGCCAGAAAGGTGAGGTCAGCCCGCAGCAGGCCATGTGAGAGGTCTCGGGTGCTCTGAAGGCCAGCGTGGGGTGGGAGGTACAACGGGCCGGATTTGGGGGAGTCATAAGGGGCGTTCGAAGCTGCCTGGTCTGCCCCCTCCCTTCCGGTGCTTCCCACACAATCTCTGTTCAGGAACACCTTCCTGCCACCCGTGGTGTGTGACAAGCATTTGCTCCCTCCTCTCCTGATTAGTTCTCTGGGAATTTCTATAGACAGAGGAACACACACATCACAACTGTAGAGTCCAGGGTGAGAAGGACCTCACACAAGGATGTGTGGGTTCCTGTGGCCACAGCATGACCAGGACTAGAGGAGAGGGGGAGGGATAGGGCAGGGAGTGACAAGCCCCTCCTTTTCTGAGGGCACACGGACACGGATGCCAGAGCAGGTGTCCCAGACCCGTGCAGGCAGGGATGTGCTTGTGACCCCCGGGCTGCCCTGCCCACCACCCCCCGAGGCTGAACCAGGCTGTGTGAGAGGGTCCGGCCGGGACAGAGGTGGGGCTGGGCTGCAGTGGTGATGATTACAGAGCTCACCGTGGTGATACGGCCAGTTATCGGGGCCTCATGCCCAGCATGTGGAAACGTGGCCAGTGTGGGACCGGGGAGGGGGGGAATCCCAGCTGACCTGGGGAGTGAACGGCCCATCAGGGAGGGAGGGTAAGCACTGCAGAGCAGGCAGTGTCCCACGTGGAGGAGGCTGCCCACTCTGCAGATGCCCAGGGAGAGGCAAGCTTCCTGCCCCGCCATCAACTGCTGGTGAGCACCCACTGGGTGCCCGGTTGAGATCCTGTCCCTGCCGTGTGTCCTGGAGCAAGTTACTTACCCTCTTTGTGCCTTGGTTTCTTCACAAGTAAAATGGGATAATAGTCTTACCTGCCTCGTAGTGTTGTCGTGAGGATTAGATGTTAATGGGTCCTATGTGCTGGGCGCAGACGCCGCCGGGAGCGCCCTCAGCCACGTGCAAGCTGGACTCGCGGCCTTCACAGCTGACTGCAGTGTCACCTCTTCCTGGAGGCCATCCGGGCTCCACACTGGGTTGGGGCCCCTCTGTGCGCCCCCTGCCCCTGGCCTTCCCCTCCCATCTTTGACCCTCTGGGGTGATGGGCTTTGTCGGGTCCTCCCCCTGCATCTCCCTCTGCCTCCTGCCCCCCGGGGCTGCACAGGGCAGGCATGAGCCCATCGCTTCTGGGGCCCAGCCCTTTCCTTCATCCCAGAGTCTTCTCCCCCTTGGTCTCTCCTTGTTATGCCTCCGTCATTGTCAACACTCTTCCCCAGTCCCTGTCCTGCCCTCTGCCCCTCTCTTTGTTCATCATCTCCTATCTCTCTGTCCAGGACCCGAGCCAGTAACCTGGTCCTGGCCCCTGCCCTCCCCTCGACTTCCCGATGCCACCAAGGGCTGGCCTTGACCCGCCAATTCCTTCTGCGCTTCATCTCTTTTTATTTCTCTGTCTCGGTACTTCCCTCTCTTTCACGTAGGCTTCCTTGAGCCAAGAACCTCCCCCATGACCTCCAAATCGGCTTCTATTTTTATAAGTTCATGAGGGACCACCTTCACTGACACTCCCTGTGATTAGGCAGAGTGAGGCCACCAGGGCGCCTGCCCCCCGAGGCGCCGCCCCACCCCCTCTGTGACCTGGCCCAGGGAGCCTCGCTGAGCCTCCATTTTCTCATCCGGTGAAAGGGGGTAGTGCGGCGCATTGAACGTTTGTTTTGAGGACCAGAGATGCTACTTATAAAGTGCGGACTCCCAGTGGGCTCTCAGTAAACGATAGCCGTGATAATGAGGGTGAGATGGGGCGGATGTTTGTGTGTTTTGTTTTGTTTTCTGTTTATTTCAGACTGGGGAGGGGAGGGCAGCAGGAGGCCAGGGGCACCTGCATACAGAGGTGAGAGGGCTGCCTGCTGCAGCGTGACCCCAGATGGATCTCCTCTGAAACACTTCACTTCTCTCTGCCTGGGACCCAGTGCTCTTGAGTGGTCACCCTTGAGGTCGACTGTGTGGCTCTGGGCTGCTCACTTTCCCTGTCTGAGCCCTTTGTTTCCTTCTCCATTTTATGCGGAAAAAAACAGATTCAATAAAAAGTTGGATCTGAACCCTAAGACCACAGCCCAGGACAAGGCTGCTGAGAGGCTGTTCCACGTTCCACGTATTTTTCTCCCTCCAGCACCACCGCCTCGCCACCACCACTGCCCTTCCAGACCACGCACAGCTCCGGAACAGCCAAGCCCCCCTTCCAGCTCTCCGACCCGCGCCAGCAGCAGGAAGAGCCAGGGCTGGCCAGCAGCTCAGCGCCCAGCCGCTCACAGCCCGCCCTGGGCCTCCTCCCCGCCATCGCTGCCAGCATCACAGCCCCCTTCCTGCTGCACACCCTCGGGCTCTCCTGACCTCGGCCGCCCACCTCCCTGCCGGGTGCAGAGAAAGAAGCCAGAGAAACCGATGGGAGGGTCTGCGGCCACACCCACGGCCCCTGCCACCACCTCCAGGGGTGCCGGACACCTCATGGGTAGTCCAGACGGGATCTGTTAGAACACTAGAGCTTTATTGTACCCGAGTTACATCTTCTTTTTTGTAGAAGGATCTTAATTTCCCATAGTGCTATGGGGCTGTTTTGTAAAATATGTGTCCATATTAAAAAAGGAAAATGTATTTATTCTACTGATAAAACTATTTTTATGTGGCCAATGTTAATAACACTTTAACTAGCCCCATCGCCAACCCAGGAGGTGAACCCACTTTGCCAGGACGTCTGCCACCTCATGGGGACCGTGGCTTTGAACGGGCTTGCTTCTGGGTCAGCAGAAGCCTCCAGCGTCCGGGTTTGGCTTCTCCCACTGTAGGGACCTCAGAGGGAGGGGCAGGCAGACAGGCTTAGCTTTTGTGAAGCTAGATTTGGGAGCCAGAGATGTGAACGCTAACGGTCCTTCCTTCCCCTGGATGCATCCTAGGGCTGGGAAGATACTTTAGGAAAGAGAATGCTGCTATTTTGAACACCCTGAGTGTCTGTGAACTGGCCCCCCAGACCTCTTGGTATGTGTTCCAGCCAAAGCTCTTGGGTGGGGGAAGGGATGTTGGTGCGGAAGGAAGTGGTCCCACAGCCCCATGTGACAGATGGTTAAACTCGCCAAAGAGAGTAAGGTTGTTGCCCCAGGTCACAAAGCAAGTGGGAGATCCGGGCCGTGAGTCCAGACCTCCCTGTTCTGGTATCGTTAATCCAGCTTGGCTTACAGGAGAGGCTGTTGAAGTCACGGCCAAGTGGGGTGAGCTGAACCGAAGGACAGGAGTGGGCACTGAAGGGCAGTTTTAGAGACAGAGCCTCTAGGAATCCCACGGTAATGATACTTGTAATGAGAGCTGCCGTTTGTCCGGAGCCTGCAGTGCGGCAGGCATTTTGCACTTTCACTTTATCACAGATCCTCACGCCAGTTCTGTGAGATACAATTGGCCCCGTTTCACAGGTGAGGAAACTGAACCCCCATAAGAGATAAAGAGACTTGTTCAACGTCACCCAGCCCGGACGTGGCCCTAGATCAGTGTGATTCAAAAGCAATGCTTGTCTCCTAGACCATAGTCTGTTGCGGTCTCTTTGCACAGGGAATCTCCAAGGGAGGCAGGTCTCACCCAAATATGCCAGCTCACGCTTCTTACTCCAGCCAAAGAGACCACTTGGCTACAGTGACCGTGTTGGTCCCTCTAGCCAACGGGCTCTGGCAACGGGCTCTCCCACGTGTCCCATGTCCCAACTTGTCTTATCTTGAAGCCGATGAGAGGCTTTCTTGCCAAATCAGAGAGGCTGAAGGATAGCTGTGATGGGCCTGGTAAGGCAGAGGCAGCCAAAGCGGGGCAAGCAGGCCAGGGAGACTCAGAGAAACTGACCAGCTCCTCTGTCCTCAAGGTGGTGGCTGAGAAGGACCCAGGTTGGTTGCCTCCCAGCCCTGAACCCTCACTGGGCTGGCAGCTCATCAGTTACAGAGTCCTGGAACCCAAGAGCAGAAAGGGCCCCTTGTTTGACAAATAATAACAGTGAGAGTAAAAATAAGGCCCAGAGAGGTGAGGCATTTCCCCAAGGCTGCACAGCTGAGCAGGTCTGCTGACTCCCAGCTCAGTGCTCCCCGGCGTGACTGCGCCATGGGCTTCCCTGGCAGGCCTGGTAGTGTCTGATTAGAATCAGGGCCATTGTGCCCAGCTTGGCAGCGGTCTCCCTTCTGAGACAGTAGAATTCTGGGCAGCTCGTTGGATGGTCAGAAGTCCCACAGGCATCTTGGCAGGCAGCTGAATTCTTTTTAGCTCTGACCCAGATGGATGTGTTTGAACTTGAGATCTGGCAGGAGCCCTGAGCTCTGCTTCAGAGGGTCCAGCCAGCCCCATGGGTACCACACTGTAAACTGAACTTGACCCCAGCCAAGGCTGGAGTCCGTTTATCCTTGGCAGAAATGTGACTTCCTATTTCCGAGCAGGAAGGGGCTTAGCTGACTTACAAAGCAGACTCAGAAGGCCTGCTGGACATCAAATGCATCGTGCAGAGTGCTATTTGGATGAGATAAGTGTAAAGGAATTAGAAACACACAGGCCAGATTCCCCGCTGTTCAGGGCAGAGGGTGGCATGAGACGTATTGAGATGGAGCTTGAGGTTAATTAAAGATGAAGCATTTGGTAAACAGTCCACGCATCTGACCGCATGCCCAGATCTGTACCAGGCACGGGGCCAAAGAGGTAAATTAATGTAGTGTGTGATTATCAAACACACACAGTGCCAGGCTCTGTGTTGGGGCCAAATACAGCCACCTTCCTTGGCGTAGAGGAACTCATCGAGATGCAACGAGCAGCCCAATCCTAGGTTCTTAGAGGGAACTTTAAAGGTTGTTCTGTCCAGGTCCCTGATCACAGGCAGAGCCCCCAGATCCCTCCTCTGGGCAGGTTGGGCGATCCCAAACGCTCCCTCCACCAAGCACTCGAGTGTTTAAAGAAAACCACGTGGCCAACTGATCAGGTAGACATGTGCTGATGGGACAGCCAGAGCCGGTGTGAGTTAGACAGACATCTGCAGCCTAAGTTCACTGGTCCCTGAGGACCACCCGCTGGCCAGGGTTTGAAATGAACTGAACTTGCTGACATACGTTGCAGAAGACCCGAGGCACATGTACAAAAATCTGCATGGCTGGGGCCCTTGAATTCTCTCTTCCTGGGCCCGGGAACCATCATCCCATCCACAGCCACTCATGTGCTTTGGATGATCTATCCACCACTGCTGACATTTTTTCCAGCACATTCTGTGTGCCTCGCCTCATAAAATGCCCCCGTTGCTCTGAGAGCATCGTGTCCGTGTCTTAAGACTTTTACATTTGACCTTGAGGCAGGCAGAGAAGATCAGGGACTGAGAGCCAGCATGTTAGTGGTGGCCCTGGGTCCCGTCTCTCAGGATGGCTGACGAAATGACCAAGGGGTTTTCTGGGTCAGCTCAGAATGGCCCTGTCTCCTAATCTCCCTCTGGGCTGTTCTGAGCACCAGCAGCCCGGTGAAGGCAGGGACAGTAACGGTGTATAAGTCAAGCTGCAGGGAGCTGCAGAGGGCCCCTGAGGGCCCCCCAGCTCTGACAGTCAAAGATCTAGAGTCTATGAAGCATGGAAGCTTGTGCCGACTGGCAAGTTTGCCTTTGCACAGAAAAACCATGACCGGATTTTCCTCACACTAAATGCTCTGTCACCCAATTCCTGGCCTCAGCTGGATTTGGGCTAGCCTAGGGACTCAGGATCCTTGTCCCACCTGCCCAGTCTCCATCCTGGGGCCATGATCACAAGGGGTCCCAAAGAAAGGTCCTCCACCAAAGGGAAAGTATAGGAAAATGCCACGAAGGACAAGAGAGGTTCTACCTGGGAATTGCAGTTTTGCTGGTACCCTGTGTGGCAGAGAACAGAACTGGGGCTGGTGACGTGTTCCTCAGCCTGGCTTTCTACACCCTCCACAATCAGACCCTGCTGACCATGCCAGCCTCGCTTCTCATCTCTCCCACCCTGTGCCTGGCCAGACTGAAGCATATTTGTCATTTCCAGAATAGACAGGATGTTTCACACATGCTGCTTCCTAGGCCTGGAAACGCCCTTCTATTACCCTTAATTGCTCGTACTTTGAAGATCAACTCAGATAGCACCTCCTACAGGAAGCCTTCTGCGTTGAGACCGTCTATGCCTCTGTTCTCCTATCATACCGTGAGCTCCTCTATGGCAAGGATCATGTGAATTCATCTTTGTGTCCTCATCAGACATAAAGATGGCACTCAAGAGATGTGTAGAGAGGGACGGAGGAAGAAAGGAATGAAGGAAAGAAAGAAGAAGAGAGGCAGACCTTAACTCTGCTAGTGGAATAGTCTTCGCAAAGGCAAAGCTGTCGGAAGACGGCAGGTGCCCCTAGAAGTGTTGAGTTTCCCGTCAGGAGCAGCGTATGAACAGGGGCAGTAGGCACACTGGCTGGAGATGTGGTAGGAGAGCTGAAGTCTTGGCAAGGGAGTGGGGTACGGTCCCTCCCGGCTCTTGAATGCTCAGGTTCTTTGAACATTGTTATGTTTCCAAAAATTCATCTAAGCAGCCAAAAAAATCACCCGGCCTGGCTGTCTAAACCAGTACGTTCCAGAAATCAGTCCAGCCTCACCTCCCCGCCCCCCCCACCCCCTTTCTTCAACAGCCCAGCCGGGCCTGACGAGAATTGGCAGGCTCGCCTGCTGCCCTGGGGCAGGGGGACTTCTAGGCAGTGGGGGAGGGCTGGACCGGAACCTAAGCCCCTGTTCCCAGCCCAGAGCTCCTTCCCTCCCTGCCCCCCACCCCCAACCCTGGGGGAGAGAAAAGGGGGATGTGAGAACTGACTGAGCCCTGCCTGGCCCTTTCCCAGGGGCATCAGCACACCCTCAGCTCTTCCTACTCTGTCTCCAGACGTGGGCTCTTCCTTGCCAGAGATATTCGAGATACTCCTTCACTTTGCTGAGTGACCTGGGGCAAGTCCCTGCCCCTCTCTGAGCCTCTATCTCTTCATCTGTCAAGCAGAGACTTTGTTTCCTGCTTGGACTGTTCTAGGGGTCTGGGGGAGCACCGGGGCTCCACAGTCTTGAGGCTCCGCTAAGGTGAGGTGCCGCCCCTCCCCAGGCCCAGTGCTCGGCTGTCCTCCCAGGACCTGTGGGCCGCCATGGGATAGGGAGCGTGTGGCAGGCAAGGGAAGTAAAGAGTAGCATGCCTCAAAGGGCCCCTGCCTCCCAAGTCCCACTGTGAGGAAAGTGGGCTTTCAACAAGACCCAAGTCAAAGAAGTTTCCAGCGGGGCTCTCAGACATCTTGGGCCCCCATTGGGCCCCCACTGATTCTTGGCCAAATGATGTCCTAGGCCAGAGCAGGGGAAGCCAGAGCCCCTGCCCCATTCCTGGGCCTCAAAGAGACTGCAGGACGTCCTGGCCTGACTCTCACTGTGTGACACAAGCTTCAAATCTTAATGTATTGGAAAGGTATTCGTGCTGTTGTCCTTTCAATCACCTCTTCCCCTCACCTCTGTGAATTCTCATGAAGAGTTCTTTAAGAATATAATAGAAGACAAAGAAAGAGGCTATTAATGTTATTTTGCCAAAAATATTTTTGTAGCATAATATATTAATAAAAGACATGATGACTTTAACGTGATGGTGTCTCTGCGTGCCGATGTCTCCCCTCCTACTGCCGGGGAACGTGTGGGAAATTGCCTTTACTGGGAGGGCCAGGACCTGAGGCGGTGACGCAGAGGAACTGGCATAGGCCCGTTTTCCGCGCAAAGACACAGACAGGTTCTGGGAGGGTAGTTTGGGCAGGGGTCCAGCGACTCAAGGGGCTCCATGCCAAGTGGGGTCTGGAGAGCCCTCTCCAGCCACGTTCACCTGAGCAACCAACCTAGAACCTAGCTTCACCCTCAGGGCCCCCTCTCTCTCTCAATCCTCACCCACCAACACCTACTGATTCGGCTTCATTAATCCCTCCACCTCTCTCCACCCTGCTCCAGGTCTCCTCACCCTCCCCTGCCACCTACAGCTGTGTCCCTTCGGCCCACTCTCTCCCCTGCAGCTGAAGTGAGCTCTGTAAACCACAGCAATGACCACGAACCTCCCTGGCTTTTTAAAACTCATCCATGTCTCCTCACTGTTCCCAGGACAAAGGTCAAGGTCACACCAGGTGCTCTGAGACCAGGCCCTGCCCATGTCCCCAGCACGAAATTCCCATCTTACCCATTCTTCTCCCGGTTTTCAACACTCCAGGGTTGCTGGTTGCCTCGGTGTTTCCTGAACTCGTCCTGCTTGTCCCCATCTTCTGCCTTTGCACACACTGTTCCCCCAGCGCCCCTTGTCTTTCTGCATCTCTACCCCTGGCTCATCACTCGTACACACCCTGCGTGACCCAGCTCCAGTGGTATCTGCTCCGCGAAGCTTCCCCGACTCCTCGAGCCAAGTTAGCCCCTCCTCCCCTCCGTCACCACAGCACCCCATCCGCCGTGTACCTGGGTTGTACGGAAATGACCTTCGTGTGCCTGTCCTTCGCCTTGGCTTCCAGGGGCCAGCACCGTGGTTGGTCATCTCTGTATTGTCAAAGCACAGGATCTGACATCTAGTGGGTGCTCGTGGAAGAAAGGCAGAGTCAATGAAGAGGGAAAGGAAGAAGAATGGGAGGGAAGACTTCAGGTAAAATATAGATGAGTTTTATATCATATCAGACATCACACTTCAAGTATTAGCTGGCTGGGATCTGCACAAGGGGTCCGTGCTGCAGGGTCCACCGGGGAAGAAAACATAGCCCCTGGGACTTGGTGGGGGAAGGGGGGCAGGTTACTGAGAGGTTTGGAGTGGGCGAGGTCTCTAGTTCTGAAACCCTGGAGCCTTCACCAGAAGCAATTCATTGGCCGTGGTTAATGAGTCCTCGCTGGCTCCTACAAGAGTAATGCGGGGGCTTCACTGGTGTCACAGTGGTTGAGAATCTGCCTGCTAATGTAGGGGACACAGGTTCAAGCCCTGGTCTGGGCAGATCCCACATGCCGCGGAGCAACTAGGCCCGTGAGCCACGACTACTGAGCCTGCGCGTCTGGAGCCTGTGCTCCACAACAAGAGAGGCCGCGATAGTGAGAGGCCTGCGCACCGCGATGAAGAGAGGCCCCCACTTGCCACAACTAGAGAAAGCCCTCGCACAGAAACAAAGACCCAACACAGCCAAAACTAAATAAATAAATTTTAAAAAATAAAAATAATAAAATAAAATAAAAAAAGAGTAATGCGGACTGCACATGGGCGCCATCCCCACCAGGTAAAGTGATGACGCAACTGGAAGCTAGCGTTGGTTGAGCATCTATTATGCATCAGACAACATTCTACACATTTATGTCTTAAATTATTTTATTCTCACAACTATTCTTCCTTAACTCTATTTTACAGATGAAGTAACTGAGACACAGAGAGGCTAAGTAACTAGTACACAATCACACAGCTTGTAAATGCTGGAGCCAGGATTGGAACCCAAGTGGTTAAGCTCCAGGACTATTCTCTTAACCTGTACTCAACCATGCTGCGCTGTCATGTGTGGACTGCAGCCTGTGAGGTGGGCAAGGAGGCCTCTGCATCCCCATTTCACAGGCCAGGTGGGTAAGGTTCGGTCCCATCCGAGGCCCAATGCGATGAGCCTCTTCCATGTCCCGGAGCCGGCCCAGACCTCTGTCCCACCCACCAGCTCTGGAAGAGGCTCCAGAGAAGAAGTCTCCTGCTTCCCACCCCACCTGATGGTCTTTAGGGTTGACATCAATAGTGTGAAGATTCCTGCTGTGGCCTGTGACCCCTGCCGGCTCTGAGGCCTCTGGCAAGCTCTGCCCCTCTCCGGACCTGTCTCCTTCTTTGCATGAAAGGAAGTGGAGTCAATTGTAGTCACTAAAATTCCTTGAGAAAGAGCAACCTCCCTCTTCGTTTGGAGGGCTGCCTCCTGGGCGCCTGAGGTAGGAAGGAAAATCACCACCCTCTCCCACGTCAAAGGAGGTGGAGGGAAGATCATCTGTATGACCAGGGGGAGGAATTTTGTCATTTTGCTTCTGAAAGGGAGGGCAAGAGAAAGAAGGAATCAAGAGAAGGAAGGAAGGGAAGGGAGGAGCTGGGAAGATAGAGAAACTAAGGGAGGTGGGAGGTGCGGACTGCGCCTCCTGGGTGGGGAGAGAACCTGCAGATAATAGTCATTTCCTGGCTGCAGTGAGAACCCTAACTCCATCTTCTCTGCTGACCCCCAGGACATTCTCCGTTGCTTGTGAAGACTGGGGATGGGGGGGGCATGGAAGGGGCTGATTTTCACTGCCAAGTTGACAGGGGGTGAAGCGGAAGTGGCAAGGTCAACGACAGGGAGCTGGAGGCCAAGAAGACCACCTGAGTGTGAGCCCCAGGGAATCCACCGACTCTAGGAGGGCTTGGACTCCAGCCACAGAGCTGGTGTCCAGGACCATCTTAACAAGGGGTGTTGGAGCCAGAATGTCCCGGCCATGTCTGGGTTGCAAGTGGACAGAAATCACAAGCTTAGACCTGCCAGCCTTGGACGCCCATGAGCTGAGAGTTTGGGGAGCTCCAGGGCTCCCTGAGCTGTCGAGGACCTCCCCCGCCCCCACGCCCCCCACCTCCACCTCATCATTACCTTCCAGGGCTGCCGCAGTGGAGGAAACACCCTGGCCTGCATGATTCCTGGATGGATAGGCCTGGGAGGGGCGAGAGAGCTGGGGGCCTCCAACTGCAGCTCGCTGCAGCCAGGAGGCCAGGCAAGTGCGCCAGCCCCTGTTACACGGCATCATAAAAAGAAATTATTTTCAGAAAATATTCATAAAACCCTGTCTTATGTCAGTTCTGGGCTTGCAAAACAGATCCTGTGCTTTCTCCATTTGTATTTTCCATTTCTTCCTCCCTGATCAGCCACAAAAAAGGAAAATTTCCAACCTGAAGACACAAGTCCCCAGACAAAGATTGGAGACTCACAGCCTTCCCAGACGATCCCTCCCCGGTTATCTCCTCTTCCCTGAGACTCGGGCAGCATGGAAAGGGGACCGAGCAGGATGGTAATCGGGACGGGACCGAGGAATGCAGGAGGAGACAGGTGAACAAGAAAGAAAACAGTACAGAAAGATGGAGAGAGGATCCAGAAGGAGTGAGGGATCAAAAGGGAGAGACAGACCGTGCTGGGGAGAGATGAAGAGGAGAATGAAAGAGTAGTCAGAAGGGGCTTGGGTGGAGAGAAAGAAAAACACAGATGAGAGAGGGCCCAGGGGGAGGGACAGGACCCCCTGGAGTCAGGACACAGCAGGGTCTCGGCCAGAGTGAGACGGCCCCAGAGTGGGTTCCCAGCACAGGCTGCTGATCGGACCTCTAGGGGCACACCCGGGAGAAAGCAGTCTCCCCCTCCCAGGGAAACTTGAAAACACGAATTGCCTACTTGGCTAACCCGTATTCACTAGAGCAGTCCCTTACCCTTTATCCTCCAACAAAGGTTCTCCAGGCTCAGCCCAAGTCACGGGCTGGTTGTCAGGGGTCCTGGGGCCTGGCCCTGGCTTTGCCCCCGAGTAGTCCTGTGCCTCTCTCAGCCTCATTTGCCTCGTCACTATAATGGGGATTATAAAAATAGCCCTGGCACAGGTTGCAATAAGGTTGTAATGAGACAGTGGATGTAAAAATGCATTGGAAGCCAAGGCCCGACACACGTTAGAGGTTATCTCTGCCCCTGCAGACAGCAGAGACCAGCAGCCAGGTGGAGGGTTGGGAAGCAGCCCCCGCAGGAGGAAGCAAGCATTTCAGCCCCAGAGGGCGGGTTCCAGGCACAGCCAATGGCGATTGCCTGCCCAAGTGGTGAGCAGGGACAGGCCTGGGCCACTTCGCTGCACACATTTAGAAGTTTGTTCTTTATCAGGAAGGCAATGGGAGCCACTGAGGTTAGCTGTGTGGCCCTGAGCACGTCACCTAAGTTCTCTGTTCCCCTGGCATTATGGTATTTGGTGGATCTGTGATTTTGCAAATCACCCTGGCTGTCCTGTGGAGGAGACTTAAGGGTGCATGTGCCCTGGGTTAGGGCAGGAAGGGGGAGGTCGGTGGAGGGGCAAGTCTGGCCCTCGGGAGTTTATTTTCACCCCGATACTGATCCTGACCCTAAGCTCTCAGACGTGGAGTGGGAGATGTGCCCACTGTCACAGGGATCGGTGGCCTCAGGGGCCCAACTGAGGAGACCTAACTGCCTCCGGACCTGGAGGATGCAGGGAAGGTTGCAGCAGGAGACTGGGCTCCGGTGAGGCCTGGGGTCGGGTGTGAGGGGCTGCAACCTGCAAGGCACTGGGACTTTGCCCTGTGGGCAGCAGAAGCCATGGGAAGCTTTAAGACAAAGTGCCTCGACGTGGTGTAAAACCCTGATGGCCTGGGCCTGATCGCTTCCTCCCACTGAGTCTCAGTGTTCCCATCAGCAAACTGGGAGAAGAAAACCCCAGCCCCACAGAGTTCCCATGAGGACTTCAGATAAAGTGTCTGTGCTCGTAGAACCTAAGTGCTCTGAGTGCTTTGTGGTGGTGGTGAATGAGGATGATGAAGGTGATGAAGGAGGAGGTTATTTACTGAGCCCCGCCTACCCCCAGGCTATGCCAGGTCCCAGCGACACAATGACACATGAAGTCTCGTGGGCCCAGGGACTTTCCTCTGTGAGTGCCCTAACAACGACTGGCTGCGGAGCTCTCCTTCCCCACCCGCTCTGGAGCAGCCCACCTGAGCCAGACCCAAAGGCACAGAACCGGGAGCCTCCGAGGCCAACCTCAGCAGGGATGGGACCTGGATGGTGCTGGTGGCTGAAGGCTCTCCTGCCATCTGGCAGCTGCCACCAGGGGGCAGTGCTACCCGGGCTGTGACCTCCGGCTCTGAACAGGTGACCTGGAGAAACCAGGCTTCCATTTGGGAGCTGGAGAGGACCTTTGGGCTTGGGAACAGATAAGGGGACCACCGAGGGCAGACTCGCCCAAGTCCTGCTGGCACACTGAAGGCGGAAGCAGACGCTCGGTTTCCAGGCTCCATGTGCCCTTCTGGCCTCGGCACGCTGTGGCTCACCTGGATATAGGGCAATGGGCCAGGGTCTGGTTCACCTCAGCCTCCAAAACTTTCCCCCTACAAACTTGAATCCGCAGGGGGCCAGGCCCTATGCTCAGAACTGGGCATGTGTAGATTTGTTCAAAAATATTCATTCACCCAATGAAGAATTATTGAACGTCTACACCATGCTGTGCATTGAGCTCCCAACAAGAGAGCTGGTCCACCCTGCTCTCCGAGAGCCTACAGCTTAGGGGAGGTGGGTGGGAGGAGTACCAGTACAACAGGTGATGGTTACCCTGAGGGCAGGGGCCGTCCTCAGGACTTACAGTAGATTTGGAAGCACAAGGGCCTCCTCCTTCCATTCCTCCTTTCCCCTCTCCTTCCCTATTAATCCTACTTCCCAGTTCACCCAGCCAATCTCTCCAGCCATACCAAAGGAATGAGCCCAGACTCTTGCATCTTCCCATACAGAGAAGTGCTAAATTCATTAACTGGAGATGTCTGGTTTTTCCTTAGTTAACAGTAATCTTTTGATGTTCTGACGACCTGGTTTTTGTTGCAAAAACTCCTATTATATCCTGGCTCCCCACTTACCTTTTCAGAACAGCCCCTCAGAGCTGAGAGGCTGTCTCTGGGCTTAAGTCCTCAGTTTGCTGAATAAAACGTAATTCTCAACTTTCAGGTTGTGCATTTTTTTCCAGTCGACAGGTGAGAGCTTTTGACTACTGCATCATGTCTGCTAGTGTTCTTACACCCAACATTAACAGAACAAATGACGTAATATTTTATTATCAACTATTTTCCTTTTAGTTCTCTTTTTCCTTACAATTAGGGCATTAAATTAAACTTAAAAATCATATGTGTAGGTGTGTTATATTATCCAGATATTTCATTTCAGTATAGAAGGAGCATTATAAAGTACTTGTAATAAAAGGGGACATTGGTTGAGAACCCCTGTTCTACATGTGTCTTTCAAATCTGAGAAGTGAAAAATCCTATGATGTTGGACCAGTCCCTAGCATCTGGAGCTAATGACCTTTTATCCTATTTTCTACGCTAGCCTTTTCTGCATGATTTGCCAAGAGATTAGCACCTTTCGAAGAATAGGGAGGTAGTGTGATAATTGCAAAGAGCAACAGGCCTGGGCTGAAGACTCTTCTGCTACTAACTGGTTATCTTGCCTTGGGCATGTGACTTAACCCTCAGTCTTATTTGCCTCATCTGGGAAATGGGGATAAAGATAACTTACTTCATAGCTTGGAATGGTGATCAACTGAGACAACAGATCAGAAGCGCTTCACATGTAAAGTCAACATCAATGAAGGTTATCGTAGTTGTTGGAAGAGGAAAGAAGCAGGTGCCCTGAATTTTCACAATCCCCCCAACCTTCACTCAGGAAGCCCAAGCGGTGTAAATGGGAGATTATGTTTAACTCAAGCCCAAATTGGGTTCCAGGTCTGTCTTGCCACTGACTTCATAAATAACACCAGGCCAATGGCATCCTGTTTCTGAGGTTCCGTTTCCCCATTTGAGGCAGGCAGGAATTAGAGCAGATGAGCTTTAGAGAGCCTTCTAGCTTTGAAAGGGTGGAACGTCAGGACTTTCTCCACCCTCCAACCTCTCCGCTCAGCTCTTGGGCTTTGAAACCACCCCCCCCCCTCTAAAAAGTTGGTTTGCATCAAATGCTAAAGTCCACCACCTCGCTGCTGCCTTTAGCAGCTCCCAGTCCAGCTGCCTGACTGGCTTTTAAAGGGGCATTGGACCTCTTCAGGGCTTGGTGAGAAGCCCCGGCTCCACGTTAGAAGGATTCAAACCACATTCCAGCAGAGCCCATCTTTAAACAGGTCCAAAGGCACACCCAGCAGACATGGTTGGTTGTGGCATGGAGAACAGACACAGGGGGTGTTTGGAGCGGGAGGCGAGGAGAGCCATGGGGGTGTGGGCGGGGGACTGGACCGGTAAGAGGGAACCACTCAGGAGGACTTTTTCCCAAGCGGTGGGTCTGAACCCCCGGTGGCTGGCTGTGTAAATGACAAGGAAGGAGGGCACAGAGAGGCGTGCTAGAGGGGGTGCCTGGGGCCCAGCAAAGGATTTGGGGATGTGGAACTGAGGGGAGTAAGGTCTGGAGTGCGCCGTGGAAATCCCTGCTGTGGATTTTGGATTTAATCAGTTACTGTCACTACAAGTCTTTTATTTGAGAAGATGGAAAAAACCTTGTATCTTTGGGATACTGAGGCTCCTGAGGAATGCAGGGGGTGCAGCTGGGCCAGGGAATTCAGGAGGCACGGAGCGCTGAGCCAGCTCTCACAACGGGCCCCGGCCCGTCTGCCAGAGCAGGATAGAGAAACAAACACAGTCCAGCCGATCCCGATCAGGCGTGAAGTCCCTGCCGGAGGACCCCAGAATGTCCATGCTTAGCCTTAGCACTCTCGGGGGCCGCCTGCTGGTGGGCACACAGGGTGCCAGCTCAGACCCGCGGCAGAAGTGTCTCCAGGAGACAATCGTCCAGCATCCCTCCAAGCACTCCTGGTCCCATGCTTCCCAGGGACTCAGGCCAAGCAGGAGAGGTGCTTCGCCTGCTGTGGTTATGCTCCTTGAGGCCGCTCCCTCCTCACAGACAGCTTGCCCAGCCCACTGCTCTGGCTCCAGCACAACACTTCCCTTTCAGCTTTTGAATTTCAAAGCAAACCTGAGGCTGACTGCAAACAGATGGATGGGGTCATAAAAATCCCCCAAGCAGGGAGCAAAGAGGCTCACGGTTATAAAAGAAAAGCTAAAAAAAAATTTTTTTTTTAATTAAAAAAAAGAGAAGCTAGAGAGGCTCCTTTGGAAGAATTGTACCAGCACCCATGCTGGGTTCCTGCCTGCCTGAGCCCCTGCTCGCTCCTTGCCACAAACAGACCAAACACGTCTCCTTCCCCTCACCCATACAAATCCTACTGATTTCAAGGCTCAGACCAGCCCCAGAGGTGCCAGGCAGCCTTCTTTGACTTCCTCTCCCAGACCTGACACCTCCCCACCCACCCAGCCACCAGACTGCTCTGCCTTTGAGCTCCTGGGGTACTGACACCCTCCACCCCTTCACGGGGGTCTACCACATACATCTTGGCATGGCTGACGGCTTTCCTACATATCTAATCTCTCAAAATAGATTCTAGACTTAATATCAAAAAACCCCTTCCCCTTTGTGACTAATCCAGTGTTGGACACAAGGTTGATGCTAAGTCAATGCCAACTAGATGCTTTTCATGAAAATGCAACTTTATATAACTTCAATAGTAGTAGACAGGAAATGGGTGTTGTCAACATTACCTCTAAGCAGCTGCCATGGGGATCTGTTACCATGCAACACAGGAAGTGTCATTCTACTGAGCAGTGAGGGATCCATTTCCAGGGTGCACTCCAGGCAGGAAGTGTCCTCCCTCAGAGGGTTGCCCTGTTATATGCACAGAGCGAAGGAGAGCTCTTGGCAGAGGGAACAAAGAGACAGGATAAAGAGCAAGGAGGTTAGGGAGGTAAAATGAGTGGTAGAACACATGCAGGCTTTGGAATCGAATAGGCCTGGGATGAAATCCCAGCTGTGCTGTTTACAAGCTATTTTGACCCTGTGCAAGGGACTCAACCTCTCTGAGCCTCGGTATTGTTATCTGTAGATGGGAACAATCGTAATATGTATCCTGCAGGCTTGTTATGAGATGTAAATGACATAAGGATGCTCAAGATATGCTAAGTGTTTTTATCAAAGAGAGCCCTGCAGGCCAGGCAGATGGCGGGAGGGAGCCACCTCTGCATTAGCAAGAACGGACACCCAGTCTGGGTTGGAGGAAGTGAGGACTCCTCAGAAATGCACAGATATTTGCTCCTACTTATTGAGGGCTTGCTATGTGCCACCTGACAGACAAAGAACAATCCAATCTTCACAACATCCTGGAGACTAAAGACCATTGTCCCCGCTTTACAGATGCGGAAACCGAGGTTCCAAGAAGTTAGATGATTTGCCCGTGGTCACCTAGCCAATGTCAGACTCCAGAGCCCACACACTTAACCGCTCTTTGAGCATTTGCGACCAAGAAACTAAAGTACAATACAATGTTACTTGGAACTTTTCCTGGTGTCCACGGAGTCATAGCTGAGGCCCCAAAGCTAAAGACAATGTGTCCCAATTCAGAAGAAGGAAGCCAGACCACCCCTGCAGGGCTTGCTGAGGGATAGAAAACTGGCCCAGCACCCATGTACCACCCCTCTCCAACCAACACACCTATGCGTAGGACTGAGGCCAGAGGCCCCTCGGGGTGGGGATGGGGGTGTGGAGGCAATGAGGAGTGGCCTCTCAGAGCAGGAGCCACAGGGGAGCTGGAAGATGCCAGCAGGGGAGGCTTGGCCCACATCAGGGAGGAGCTCGGCAGCTCTGAAGAAATCCACACGTATGTCTCTAACCAGAGAAAGAGCCAGCATTTGGACAGCTGCTACACAGAGGGCACTGGTGTCTCTCTTCCTTTCATCTCGCCTCCCTGCCCAGCCTTGCAGGAGCCATTGCTGCCTCCAGCGAGGGAAGGAGCCTCCACCGTGAATTTGATGGGAAATTTGGATTGCTTTCAACCAGGTGTGAGTGTTTAATACGTGAAAAGGAGACTCTTCTAATACCTGATAGTGACAGGAAAGCTATCGGATGGGTCTGCACAAGAGGTCATCCAGGGAGGAGGAGGGAACGCTGAGCCAGTTGAGGGGAGTGGTTGGGGAAAAATATTAAATCCGTTTCCTTTTTGTACCCCACTGGGTCCAACCAGATCAGTCAGAGGTTACATTAGGATACCATGCCGGCGGAGTCAGCCACACGAGAAGCATCAGGAAGGACAAGGCAAAAAAGAATCCAAAGCAGACCATCACGGGGTTCTGCCCTCGGCTGCCCTGGTAAGTATTCTTACCAGGTCACGTGTAAGGGAGCATGGAAGACCCATCGCAAAGGTCACTCATGTGGTACTTCAGAACCATTAAATCCAATTATGATCGTGTTAACTACATAGGAAGCTGTGTATAATTTTCATTCCAAGGGATGGTTCAAACACTCCCAAAATGAAAGTCCAAGTTAAAAAAAAAAGTCTGTGGATTTTGTTGTGTGGACAGTCTGAACTGGGTAGACCATTAGAGTCCAGAGAGAACCAAGCCATCATCTAGCAGGCGCGGTAAAACATTTAGTGAAAGGACTCTCTATATGAAACCCTTGAAAAAGACTTCTCTTTGTCTTAAAGTGAGACCTTGATTTAAAAACCTGGCACTCAAGCTCATGTCCCACACGGAAGAGCCCTGTATCAACCGTCCATTGACACCCACTCTCTTAGGGCCCTCGTTCTCATGGAGTTCCCGGGCAAGGTGCTGGGTACCATTCTCTCACCCACATGGCCGATGGCCCTGAGAAGTCGGTGCTACCCGCCCCGTTGCATAGCCAAGGCCACTGTGGTTTGGAAAGATGAGGGATCTTTCCTGGGGCCTCAGAGCTAGGAAGTAGCTGCAAAAATGAGAATGAAGGTCCATAAGACTCTAATCTGTGCTTTTTCAACTACCCTAAGCCAGAGGCTGCCCCAGCCCCAGCCCCTGCTTTTTGGAACCCAGAACTCTGCCCTGCCCAGCTCTACACACTCTTGGCCCCCAGCCCAACTCCATCTTTCAGACCACCCTCTGGGATTGCTGGGGGTATCTTCCTTCTCCCGTGACCCCCATCACTGTACACTGCTTGCCCTCTCACAACTCATGTCAGGCAGTATTATGGAACCCCATTTATAGGTAGCTGGATATATTTCAATGGCTCCCTGTGTCTGGGGCCTCCCCTCTGTCCACACTTACTCCCTTGGTGACCTCGGCCAGTCCCAAGGCTTTAAATACTCTGTGATGAGTCCCAAAGCCACACACCAGCCCAGCCTCTGCACTGACATCAAGCTACTCCCAGGACCTCCACACCTGGATGTCAGAAGGCATCTCCAAGTCACCATGTTCAAAAGCAAACCTGTGATTTCTGCCCCCGAAATCTGCTCTCCCCCAGCACCCCACCTCAGTAAATGGTACCGCCACTCACCTGGTCCCTCAGAGGAGACACTGTGGAGTCCATCGTGATGGCTCTTCCCCTCATCTCCCATATCCTTGCCATCCTGTCACTCCAGACTATGTACAGAATCAGAATATATACAGAGACAGGCCCCCCCCACCCCCCTGAGCTGAGCCACCCTCATCTCTCCGCCTCACACCTGGTTTCCCTGTTGTTCCCAGCCTGACTCTACACTCCACATGTGAGTTAGGTTGTGGCAGTCCCCTGCTCAGAATCTGCAGTGCTTTCCCACCAGACTTAGAATGGAATCCCCATTTTGACCGCAGCCTACCGGGCCCTCCCTGACCCGGGTGCCTCTCTGATGTCATTCCTGACCCTCCTTTCCTTGCTTACTCTATACCAGCCTCATTGGTCTCCTTATCAGTCCTGGAACATCCCAGCATCTTTCAATTGTTAGGATTTGTTCTGCCCAGAAGTCTCTTTCCCCAGGTCTTTGCTGACTTCCTATCACTCCTTTCATGTCTCTGCCTGAATGTCACCTTGGAGAGAAGGTCATCCATGCAAAATATTGCCCCAGGACTCTCTCTGTCCCTTATCCTATATTGGTTTTCTTCATATCATATTCACTCCCAGACTTTATGTGACAGATTTCTTCCTGTGCCTGAGGTCTCCACTCAGCAGCGCCGGGAGGCCTAGAACGTCAGTCCCCCATGTCTCACGCCTTCTCTGCACGTTCTCGGCTCTGCCTCCACTGTCCGGCTCAGAGCTCACTCTCAAAAAATGTTTATGGTGCCAATGTTGAAACCTCTGTTTGTGGTAAAACTAGGGTTACATTTTTAAAGAGATGTGTATAATTACAGGCAATTTGGAGGCCTGGCCCCCAGGCCCTAATTCAGGGACTGACCCATTGGCCAGCTGTCAGATGTATGCTCAGTGTCAGTGCTTGGCCAGACCCCGAGGACTCACAGATAAATAATACATGCTCCTCAGGATATGACTGGACTCAGAAGTGAAGAATTTTCTTTCTGGCCCCACGTGAGTGGACCTCCAGTTAACAGCAGGGTTTCTTAATCATGGGCTACCACCTCATGCACAATTAAAGGTGTAGCTCCAGGTTACAGTGACAGAAACAGTAATAACAGCCATGGAAACTAGCACTGATTGAGCCCATGTATAGGCTCAGCCCTGTGCTGAGTGCTGGCGATGCTGTGGGTGGTGAATCAAGCGCAGGCCCTGCCCTCGAGGGGTTCACACTCTGGTGAAGCATAAATAACTACGTTGAGGGTGGTGATGTACAGGTGGAAAAACTGAGGCCCAGAGAGGGAAACGTCGTGCAAATTAATGATGTCGCCAGAGAGCAGGGGTAGAGGAATGAGAGGCAGCTGAGGGGCGTGGGGCCCCCATTCACAGCACCAGGCTCTGTGCTCCATTTGGAGCCTCGTTTTCATCTCCCCACAACCCTAAAGAGGAGGCGTGATTGTCCTCCTTTTACAGATGGGAAAACTGAGTTCCTGAAGACAAAAACTTGGGCTCCTTCCAGGAATGCTGGAACTTGCCTCGTAGGAGGGCCAAGGGAGAGTCAAAGTAAGAAGAGAAAGCAGGGATTTCCCTGATGGTCCAGCGGTTAAGACTTCATCTTCCAGTGCAGGGGTATGGGTTCAATCCCTGGTCAGAGAGTTAAGATCCCACATGCCTTATGACCAAAAAAACCCCAAACAAACAGAAAACAAAAACAATGTAAAACAGAAGCAATATTGTAACAAATTCAGTAAAGACTTTCAAACGGTCCACATCAAAAAAAAAAAAAATCTTTAAAAAGACAAAAAGAAGAGAAAGTAGACAGAGCCCCCCGGGAGAGGTAAGAGAGGCGGGGGGAGGGGCAGCGGGCAGGAAAAGCAGACTTGCCCTACATCAGCCATTCAGCCTGAGTCTGACTGAGGGAAGGGGGAGCATGGTGCATTGGCCTTCTCATCCAGACTCTCAAGGGCCCAGGACTGGCTTACATCTGTGTCCTGCACAGGCTGGGAACACAAAGCTTAAGGGGGCCCACAAACCTTGGGAAGGCTACTAGCAGAAAGAAACCCTCGGGGCTTCCAGAGCATCCCAGAGGGAGCCCATCCAGCCTGTGGAAGCAGAGTGTGTGTGTATGGGAATGAAATCATGGAAGGTTTCCTGGAGGAGGCACTGTAGAAGCTATATCATGAAGAATAAGAATTCCTGAAAGACAAAGATATACAGCTGAACAGACAGGAGCTTAGAAATTCAGGCAGCCTCATCAGGATGCCCACCACTCCACCTGCACTTCTGTCAGCTCCTGGTCCCTGGACAATCGTCTCATTCTGCTACCACTTCCTTTATTGTTTTTTTCCTGCTCCCATGGCCTTCACTCACAAGGGGAGATCTTTGCCTCCTACTTCTCTGAGGCCTTTGGTTTGAAATTCTTCAACCTTCCGCCCTGCTCCAACCCAGCCTAGATACGCCAAACTGACTTCCACATCGTCAGCCCCAGTCTCAACTAATGGGGGATCAATCTTCCATTTCCAAGCTGGTGCCTCCTCTTGAACACTCTCCCATCATATTCTTCAGGGCCTTGATCCATCAAGCTCCCCCTCTCCTCCATCCTCAGCCTCTCCCTCTTCTTTGGCTCCTTCCTTCAGTGTAAAATCAGGCTCAAGTGCCTTCTACCCTAGCACATCACTCAAGCCATCAAGGGAATAACAGATACAACAACTTGACCCTAAGATTGAAAACATTGACATACATCTTCTTATGGGTTTTCCAAAGAGCATCTGTGCTTTCCGAATCAATTCTAATTTCATTACAATTTACTCTATGGGGTAAATAGTAAAATCACTACTTGTATATTTTAATAAAATCCATCCTCTGGGCTACCTTTGAAAGACACCATTAACATTAGGAGGCAGACCCACGGAGGGGAGGTGTTCTCAGTGAATGAGCACATGCAGTGGCCTGGATGCAGGCACTCCCTCCCCGTCGACCCCGGTTCACACAGCCATGTATTCATCCAGTGGATTCCACCTTCACCAAAGACTCATGTTTTGTTGAAAATTGCTTCAAGTATTTTGCAAAATAATATGTTTTCATGAATGTCATCATACATTGAGCAAAAACATAACCAAAACTAAATAAATAAAAAAATAAAAATGGCCAAATCATTAATACTTACGTTTTCATACAACTCAAGGGTAAAAATTCAAGTTAACTTAATTCATTAAACCAGTTGTTTGTCTTTAGGCTCATTAAATGTGCTGTTAGATGGTGTCTTTCAAGGAAGGCACCTTGCCAGCTTGGATGCCTCTTATGATCACAAATTAGATTCTGCCATTTGTATACTGTATACACTCAGCAAGTTCTCTTCTAGTTTGTTGACTTTATCTTCCAAGTATATTCTAAGGCTGGCTGTAAAAGAAGTATTGAAAAAATTTGTATTTGCCTCTTTGATTTAGATATGAATTTTAGATGTTAGAATTTAATTTTAAAATTATGTGAGTTATGCCATCCTCACCCCCACTAAATTGTGAGCTCCAGAAAATTGAGACAGTATCTGATTCATTTCTGGAACCCAAGTCTGCACTTAGCACAGGATCTGGTCCTGTATCGGTTAGTAATTGCAACAATAATACTATAAACAAGCTGTCCAAAACTTAGTGGTTTAAAATAGCAGGGATTTATTCCCCTGCTAATGAGACTGCAGGTCAACTCCAGCTTGGCAGTTTAGTCCGGATTTAGGTGGGTAGATCTGCTCAGGCTGAGGGTCATCTGGGTGAGCTCCAGGCTGCAGGTTGGGTTCAGGTCTGGTCCATGTGTGGCAGGATGAAGGTACAGTGGTTTTCTACAGCTGTTCTTCTAGTGGCAATCACCAGAAATCAAGTTCCTTTAAGTCTGTTGCCTGCATCACATTCACCAACTTTCCATCGGCCAAATCAAGTCACATACCATGCCCAGTGTCAATGAAAGGAGGAAGTCCCCTCACTGCATAAGTACATGGCATAAAGAAGAATTAACACCAATCCCCCTCATCTTGCCAAAAATTGAAGAGGAGGGAATACTTCGAAACTCATTCTGTGAGGCCAGCTTTACTCTGATACCAAAGCCAGACAAAGACACTGAAAAAAAAATATTGACCAATATCCCTGATGAATGTTGATGCAAAAATCCTCAAGAAAAAACAAAACAAACAAACAAAAAACTAGCAAACAGAGTTCAACAGCACATTGAAAGGATTATGTGGCTTGACCAACTGGGATGTATTCCTGGAATGCAAGGATGGCTTAACATATGCAAAGTAATCAACGTAATATACCACATTAACAGAATGAAGGGAAAAAAATCCACAGCATTTTGATTGATGCAGAAAAACATTTAACAAAATGCAACACCCTTTTGTGATAAAACACTCAACATATGGAAAACCCTAAAAACTCAACCAAAAAAAACCTGTTAGAACTAATAAACAAATTCAGTAAAGCTGTAGGATACAAAATCAATATACAAAAGTCAGTTGTATTTCTATACAGTAACTACCATATGATCCAGCGGTTCCACTTCTGGGTAAGGACTCAAAAGAATTGAAAGCAGCAGCTCAAACAGATATTTGTACATCATTCACAATAGCCAAAATGTGGTAGCATCCCAAGTGTTCATCAGTGGATGAAGGGATAAACAAATGTGGTACATATATACAATGGAATATTACTCAGCCTTAAAAAGGAAGGAAATCCTGACATGTGGAACATCATGGAAGAACCTTGAGAACAATATGGTAAGTGAAATAAATCAGTCACAAAAGGACAAATGTTATATGATTCTATATTATAGGTTACCTAGTGTAGTCAAGTTCTTAGAGACAAAGTAGAATGATGGTTTCTAAGGGCTGGGGAAGAGGGGTTGGGGAGTCATTATTTAATGACCACAGAGTTTCAATTTTGCAAGATGAAAAGAGCTCTGGAGCTGGGGAGTGGCGATGGCTACATAACAATGTGAATGTACTTAGTGCCACTGAACTGGACACTTAAAAATGGTTAAGATGGTAAATTTTATGTTATGTATATTTAACCAAAATAAAAATAAATAAAATAGATAAAATTTTAAAGTGCACATCAAAAAGCATGGATGCATAATCCTATTACAAGGGAATGAAGAATTGGGTCCAATAGCTTAATCCATCCCAATACCCAGTTAATATTGACTAAGTGAAAGAATGTGTGGAGTTCCTGCTCTACCTGTCCCCGGCTGTGTGGTCTCATACTTATGGTTTAACCTCTCTTAGACTCAGCACCCACATCTATAAAATGGAGGAAATAAAGCTTTCCAGAATTTTAGTGACTAACCCAAAGTCATACAGCAAGCCAGTGCCAGAGACAAGAACTGAAAGCAGACCTCTGTCTACTCAATCAAAGTGACAGAAGCACTAGTGGAAAGAACACTGGACTTGAGATCAGACAGACCTGAGGAAAAGTCCCACGTCTGCCACTGGCTTGCGTGACCTTGGCCAAGTCCCTTCCCTTCTCTGTACTTCAGGTTTTTCCTCTATATAATAAGGAAGTTGGGCCAGACCAGTGTTAAGCTCCAATTTCTCCTGACCTCTAAACTCATTCACCCATTCAAAAAATATTTAACTTGCCACATGCAGGGCGCTGGGTTAGATCCTGGGGGTAGGGCAAGGATTTTCAGCACAGCCTCCTAACTTGACTCCTAGTTCATGGTAAAAGTTGAAGCTCTCAGATGAAATCTCCCTGAACTTCTGAATACCATACCTACATACCCACCTACCCCGTCCTCTGGGTATACCCCTTGCTCCACCTGAGGCTCTGCCCCACCTGCATTCAAGCCATTCCTGCTACTGGACTTCAGAGCCTCTCCCCTCCCACCTTCACAGAAATTCATGTGATCAGTTTCTTTTCTCTCAATAGTTCCTTCTCAACCAGATCATGAGCATCAACATTCAGGCATGTTTAAGTCTTTTGTACCTTAAAAATAAAATCCTCTCCTTGACCCAATATCCCCTTCCAGCTGCCAACTCATTTCTCTTCTGCCCTTCTGTTGCAGTCAGATTTCTTGGCTACAAGTGACAGAAGCCAGCCCTTGGCTGGTTTAAACAAAAATGGAACTGATTAAGTGGGTATTGAGACACATGTCCACAAAAAGACTAGTACACAAATGTTCACAGCAGCCTTATTGATAACAGTCAAAACTGGACACAACTTCAATAGTCACCAACAGGTGAGTGCATGAACAGGTGAGTGTGGTATGTTAATGAGTAGAATACTAGTCAGCGACAAAAAGGAATGAACTACTGGTAAACATATGCCAATATGCACAAATATTAAAAAGCATTAAGCTGAAGAAAAGAAGCCAGACACAGAATACTGATGGAATTTGTGTACAATTCTAAAACAGGTAAAACTAATCTATAGATATAGAAATGTCTCTGGGACCAGGGGTGGGGGGAAACAAGACCACGGAGGGGCACAAGGAAATTTTGGGGGGTGACGCAAGTGTTCTAAATCTTGATTAGAGTCGTGGATACACTGGCATATACATTTTTTAAAACTCATTGAACTGTACTTCAAGCTCATTTTTAGTACATAAACTACCATACCTAAAGTTGACTTTAAAGTTATAGAAATATGGCTAGATGATATAGATAGATAGATAGATAGATGATAGATAGGCAGGTAGATATTTGGTTTGTTTAGAGAATTGCCAGGAGGATAGAGAGACCAGCTTGGGTCTGCTTCTATAACCACCATGACCACCATGACCCCTTCTTTTGGTGCCACGGTGAGCCCCACTCACACCACTCTCACCAACAAGCCCTGCTGGTCCACTAGCCAAGGAGCTCTTCCTTTCATGACCACCGCTGCTCTCAGAAAACATTCCTCTGTGTCCTTCCTCTTGTGCTTCACTAACTCCTGATTCCAAGTGATGCTTCTGGTTGGCAAGCCCTGTCCTTTGCTCATCCCAGCTCAAGGCCAGCTGGGAAGACAAGTATCTGGCACCTTCCTCATATCCAGTGGGAGGCAGGCTCTGCTTCTCAGCAAGATTCATAGGTAGGGAGCTCCCCACAGGGCAGTGAGGTGGTTACTGGACAACCAAAAGGAATGACAATTGTCAATGCCTACAGCTCCCACAAACTTCTCCAGAGTGGTTTCCACCTCCCAGCTCCGCCCTCCACTGCAATCTGGCTTATGTGGCCCCCATCACCCTCCCAAACATGGATTACTAAGGTCACCAGTAGCCTCCCCGTCACTTAGTCTAACAGACATGTCCCTTGTTGGCCACTCTTTCCTTCTCAACAAGCATCAGTGTCACCTGACTTTCCTTCTACTCTTCCTGCTTTGTTTGCTTTGCAAGATCACCCCTCTCTACCCAACCTTTAAGTGCTGTAGCTCCTCAAGACTCAGTCTAAAGGCCTCTTCTCTCCTCCATTCTGCCTCTTCGTTGGTGACCATATTTATCTCTCTGGCCCAGCTTCAGACCTGTTTGACATCCGCATGTGGATGTCTCTAAGGCAATAAGGCACACCTGTCTCTTCAACTCTAAACCAACTGAGAGAAAGACATAGGAATCATGTCGGTGAAGATAAAAATGGCAGCTTTAGCGCTAGTGAATCCAGATGGGAAATGCTGCTTGAATACATAACCACAACTCTGCTTCCTAAAACTTACCCTGACTCTGGCCCTTGGGGTGACCCACCCAGGGGGGAATTTGGATCAGCTGAGCAAACGCAATTCTGCAGAATCACATCTTTACACTGAGACACAATAACGGGAACAAAGAGGGTCTGACTTCCAGATAACCTGTAGAGGCAGGCGGGACCCTGTCCCCATGTGCTGTCCACGCGAAAGAGGGAGCAGAGCAGAACACAGCCATCCCCAGGTGGAGCCCGGCGAGAAAGAGGTGGCAGGGTCACGCCTGGTCGTTGTCATCTCTCTAACAGATCAGTCACTATCTACTTCCTTATGAGGGAGGAAGCAGAAGAGGAGGGAGGTTTTCTTCCTGACTCTTCCAGAAGGTTGGGGGCTCCATGGTGTAGGAACACCGGGGAGAGAGGTCGGTTGTCCCCACAAATGTGTCCAGAATCAAACTCATGATCTTCTTCCTCAATCTCAGTTATCTTCCAAGATCCTCTCTCTCAGCGATGGTGCAGACAGCCCTCCAGACGTCCATGCCAGGAGTCAGCAGTAGGGTCATCTTACTCACTGACCATGTTTCGCTCCCTTTACCCCTCAGTATTTTGGGCTCTTCCATTCCCCTCAGCAGTAGCGTCATCTTACTCACTGACCATGTTTCACCTGCTTTACCCCTCAGTGTTTTGGGCTCATCCATTCCCCTCCATTGCCACAGTCGCTGTTTAGCTGAAGCAACTCATTCGGTTGCTTCATCGCCTCCCAACCAGTTTCCCCGTATCTAGTCAAACCCTTCACTCTGTCTCCATGCTTAAACCAGAGTGGTCTCCAAAAGCAACTCTGAGCATGTCATCCACCCTGCATGATACCCTCCAGCCCCTTTCCACACCCTTAAGATAAAGACCAAAATCTCTGGTGTGAATAAGGTGCTGTAAGGACTGGCCCCATCCTCCCTGCAGCCTCTTCTCCTCCCTCTCCTTCTCTGGTTTGGCCAAGATCTCCTTTCATGTCCTCAGATACGCCCCATCTCTTCTCACTACCAACTCTGCACACGTCATTGTCCCCGTCCGGATGCCCCCCTTTCTCTCCCCTCTTCTTCATTCTTGGCTGCCTTCAAATCTCACCTCAAGTGCATTCCACTGGGCAATCACCTCTGACAATCCTTCTCTTCCTCCAAAACCAGGTCACCTCCTTAATCAAAGGCCTTCATAGGTCCTCGTTCCTATCTTCAGGGCCCATCTAGACAGTGCCACTAGTCACTTACGTATGGGTTGATTAATGTTGGTCACTCTCACTTTTCCTATGCAACGTGACCCTGGGGATGAGCCTCCCGGTCCACCGTTTTATCCCCATCATCTACCACATCAACAGGCAGAGGGTGGGCCTTGGTTAATGCTTGTTGAGTGAATGAATGAATGTGCCGTCTGCCTGTCTTGTCTCTTCTGAACCAAGAACCTGCTGGAGTATCTCTGTCCCCTTTCCCTTTGTCTCTTTTGTTCTCTACTGGTTCTTGTCTCTCTGTCTCTGTTCGTCTATATCTCTCTCTATTTCTCTCTCTCTTCCTCCCCCACCCTCCTTCAATCCAGTCCACTATTTCTCTTTCTTTGCTTCTCTCCCTTCCCTCCTTCTAACAGCTTTGCCAAAAATTCCTCCGCCCAAAACTTTTGCAGCCACAGCGCCACCTAGAGTCCATCTGTGAGATGGGCCAAGCCTAGAGCAGTTGACCACGGGTCCAGCCCAGCCCTGCTCTGCCATGGCCAACTCTACCCGGTGTTCCGGGCACATTTGGGGTTCTCACACCTCATTTTTCTGGCTGTGAGACCATACCATTCATCCAACCCCCTAAGTGCCTAGTGGAGACTTTAAGAGAGAAAACTACAACCCCACTTCCACCAATGGACAGATCATCCAAAATGAAAATAAATAAGGAAACACAAGCTTTAAATGACACATTAAGCAAGATGGCCTTAATTGATATTTATAGGACATTCCATCCAAAAACAACAGAATACACCTTCACAAGTGCTCATGGAACATTCTCCAGGATAGATCATATCTTGGGTCACAAATCAAGCCTTGGTAAATTTAAGAAAATTGAAATTGTATCAAGTATCTTTCCTGACCACAATGCTATGAGACTAGATATCAATTACAGGAAAAAATCTGTAAAAAATACAAACACATAGAGGCTAAACAATATACTACTAAATAACCAAGAGATCACTGAAGAAATCAAAGAGGAAGTCAAAAAATACCTAGAAACAAGTGACAATGAAAACACGACGACCCAAAACCTATGGAATGCAGCAAAAGCAATGCTAAGAGGGAAGTTTATAGCAACACAATCCTACCTCAAGAAAAAAGAAACATCTCAAATAAACAACCTAATCTTACACGTAAAGCAACTAGAGAAAGAAGAAGAAGAACAACAAAAAAAACCCCAAAATTAACAGAAAGAAAGAGATCATAAAGATCAGAGCAGAAATAAATGAAAAAGAAATGAAGGAAACAACAGCAAAGATCAATAAAACTAGAAGCTGGTTCTTTGAGAAGATAAACAAAATTGATAAACCATTAGCCAGACTCATCAAGAGAAAAAGGGAGAAGACTCAACTCAATAGAATTAGAAATGAAAAAGAAATAACAACTGACACTGCAGAAATACAAAGGATCATGACTGATTACTACAAGCAACTCTATGCCAATAAAATGGACAACCTGGAAGAAAGGGACCAATTCTTAGAAAAGCAAAACCTTCCGAGACTGAACCCGGAAGAAATAGAAAATATAAACAGACCAATCACAATTGAAACTCTGATTAAAAATCTTCCAGCAAACAAAAGCCCAGGACAGATGGCTTCACAGGTGAATTCTATCAAACATTTAGAGAAGAGCTAACACCTATCCTTCTCCAACTCTTCCAAAATATAGCAGAGGGAGGAACACTCCCAAACTCATTCTACGAGACCACCACCACCCCGATACCAAAACCAGACAAAGATGTCACACACACAAAAAAAACTACAGGCCAATATCACTGATGAACATAGATGCAAAAATCCTCAACAAAATACTAGCAAACAGAATCTAACAGCACATTAACAGGATCATACACCATGATCAAGTGGGGTTTATCCCAGGAATGCAAGGATTCTTGCATTGATATATGCAAATCAATCAATGTGATAAACCATATTAACAGATTGAAGGAGAAAAACCATATGATCATCTCAATAGATACAGAAAAAGCTTTCGACAAAATTCAACACCCATTTATGATAAAAGAAAAACCCTCCAGAAAGCAAGCATAGAGGGAACTTACCTCAAAATAGTAAAGGCCATATATGACAAACTCACAGCCAACATCATTCTTAATGGTGAAAAACTGAAATCTTTTCCTCTAAGATCAGGAAGAAGACAAGGTTGCCCACTCTCACCACAATTATTCAACATAGTTTTGGAAGTTTTAGCCACAGCAATCAGAGGGAAAAAAATAAAAGGAATCAAAATTGGAAAAGAAGAAGTAAAGCTGTCACTGTTTGCAGATGACATGATACTATACATAGAGAATCCTAAAGACTGTATGAGAAAACTACCAGAGCTAATCAATGAATTTGGTAAAGTAGCAGGATACAAAGTTAATGCACAGAAATCTCTTGCATTCCTATACACTAATGATGAAAAATCTGAAAGAGAAATTAAGGAAACACTCCCATTTACATTTGCAGCAAAAAGAATAAAATACCTAGAAATAAAGCTACCTAAGGAGACAAAAGACCTGTATGCAGAAAACTATAAGACACTGATGAAAGAAATTAAAGATGATACAAACAGACAGAGAGATATAGCATGTTCTTGGATTGGAAGAATCAACATTGTGAAAATGACTATACTACCCAAAGCAATCTACAGATTCAGTGCAACCCCTATCAAACGACCAATGGCATTTTTCACAGAACTAGAACAAAAAATTTCACAATTTGTATGGAAATACAAAAGACCCTGAATAGCCAAAACAATCTTAAGAAAGAAAAACAGAGACGAAGGAATCAGGCTCCTGGAGTTCAGACAATACTACAAAGCTACAGTAATCAAGACAGTATGGTACTGGCACAAAAACAGAAATATAGATCAATGGAACAGGATAGAAAGCCCAGAGATAAACCCATGCACATATGGTCACCTTATTTTGATAAAGGAGGCAAGAATATACAATCGAGAAAAGACAGCCTCTTCAATAAGTGGTGCTGGGAAAACCGGACAGCTACATGTAACAGAATGAAATTAAAACACTCCCTAACACCACACACAAAAATAAACTCAAAATAGATTAAAGACCTAAATGTAAGTCCAGACACTGTAAAACTCTTAGAGGAAAACATAGGCAGAACACTCTATGACATAAATCACAGCAAGATCCTTTTTGACTCACCTCCTAGAGAACTGGAAATAAAAACAAAAATAAATGAATGGGACCTAATGAAACTTAAAAGCTTTTGCACAGCAAAGGAAACTATAAAAAAGACCAGAGACAACCCTCAGAATGGGAGAAAATATTTGCAAATGAAGCAACTGACAAAGGATTAATCTCCAAAATTTACAAGCAGCTCATGCAGCTCAATATCAAAAAAACCAGGGCTGCTCTGGTGGCGCAGTGATTGAGAGTCTGCCTGCCGATTCAGGAGACACGGGTTCGTGCCCCAGTCCGGGAAGATCCCACATGCCGCAGAGCAGTTAGGCCCGTGAGCAATGGCCGCTGAGCCTGAATGTCCGGAGCCTGTGCTCTGCAACGGGAGAGGCCACAACAGTGAGAGGCCCACGTACTGCAAAAAACAAAAAAAAGAACAGCCCAATCCAAAAATGAGCAGAAGACCTAAATAGACATTTCTCCAAAGAAGATATACAGATTGCCAACAAACACATGAAAGGATGCTCAAATCACTAATCATTAGAGAAATGCAAATCAAAACTACAATGAGGTATCACCTCACACCACTCAGAATGACCATCATCAAAAAATCTACAAACAATAAATACTGGAGAGGGTGTGGAGAAAAGGGAACCTTCCTGCACTGTTGGTGGGAATGTAAATTGATACAGCAACTATGCAGAACAGTATGGAGGTTCCTTAAAAAACTAAAAATGAACTACTATATGACCCAGCAATCCCACTACTGGACATATACCCTGAGAAAACCATAAGTCAAAAAGAGTTACGTACCACAATGTTCATTGCAGCTCTATTTACAATAGCCAGGACATGGAAACAACCTAAGTGTCCATTGACAGATGAATGGATAAAGAAGATGTGGCACATATATACAATGGAATGTTACTCAGCCATAAAAAGAAACGAAATTGAGTTATTTGTAGTGAGGTGGATGGACCTAGAGTCTGTCACACAGAGTGAAGTAAGTCAGAAAGAGAAAAACAAATACCATATGCTAACACATATATATGGAATCTAAAAAGATGGTTCTGAAGAACCTAGGGGCAGGACAGGAATAAAGATGCAGATGTAGAGAATGGACTTGAGGACACGGTGAGGGGGAAGGGTTAGCTGGGCTGAAGAGAGAGAGTGGCATGGACATAAATACACTACCAAATGTAAAATAGATAGCTAGTGGGAAGCAGTCACAGAGCACAGGGAGGTCAGCTCAGAGCTTTGTGACCACCTAGAAGGGTGGGTTAGGGAGGGTGGGAGGGAGATGTAAGAGCGAGGAGTAATGGTGGTATATGTTTATGTATAGCTGATTCACTTTGTTACAAAGCAGAAACTAACACACCATCGTAAAACAATTATACTCCAATAAAGATGTTAAAAAAATAAAATAAAAACTACAGCATATGGGATGGTAGTAGATGCAGTTCAAAGTGGTATCTTCCCCTAACCTTTGATCTGTCTTTCCCTTCCCCTCTCCAGCTGTATTCCTCTCTGCTCGACATTATCTTTAATTTCAATTGTTATTAAAATATAGCAAATAGTTCATCAGCAACAACATTATTTAGGTGCCTGTGCAGGGTTCCTCTACCAGAGGAACTTGTAGGGCTACTGGGGAAACGATGTGAATGGAAGCAAGTCTTTCACTTATACTCAGCTGCCATTTCTCCTTCTCTAAAAACACAGGCTTTCTTCTGGAAGTTTGGACCAAGTCCTTTAAAAAATATTCCAATAATCCCATCATGTGTGCAGAGTTTTATATACAAAGATTCTTTGTGCATCATTGTGCATAAAGGCAAATAGGTAGAAACAACCTACCCCCCCAACGATAGAAAACTGGTTAAGTAAATCATGGTACATCCTCGTGTCTGAATAGCATGCATCACTAAAAAGATGCAAATCAGTGCTTTATCATAACGTGAGGACATACTTCTAAGCCATTTGAGGGCATACTTCTAAGCCATTTTAGGGCATGTGTAGGAAGTATTATCTCAACTATATAAAATATATACATGGGGAAAGATTATGAGAGAAGACTGAAATATTCCTAGAGGTTGTTCTGGGAGATCCTTTTTTTCCCCTTTTCTTTATTTCCTAAAATCTAAAGAGCTTGGTTTATTATTTATTTATTTAGTATTCGGAATAACCCCCCTAATTTACCAGAATAATCTTAGAGAAAAGAAAAATGGGAAAAAAGAGTAAATCTGGATAAAAATGATTCTCTGAATAGTCCGTAAGAGTCCTTGTCAGAGACTGGGGAGTCTCTGAAATATTTCCTCTCAACAGACAGTGTTCTGAGGTCTCTAAGGTCTACCAGATTCAAGGTCAAGAAACCTGGGTCAGTCTGCCCTCTGCCATGGGCTCAGCCAGCATCACCTGGGTGCTTAGCAATATGGTTGGATCTTAGCAACAGGGATCATATCTCAGACACGGTGCCTGCTGCAGAGCACCACGGTCTGTTGAGGGGAGCAAGGCAGACACAGGAGACTATAGTGGGGAAGCTGTTACCCCGGGATAAATTCCAACTGGATTGAAGATTTAAATGTAAAAACTAAAAGTACTATAAGAGGCATAGAAGGAGAATGATTTTATAGTCTCAGAACAGGGATGAACTTTCTAAATATGATAAAACTGAGAAACCACTAATGAAGAAAATTGATAAATTTGACTTTACGAAAATATAAATTTTATTCATGACCAAAACACTCAACAGAAATATCAATAGGATTTTTTTGAACTATACAAACCCTAAAGTTCATTTGGAAAAGTAAACATGCAAAACTATTCATAATGTAATATTAAAGGGTAAATAATCAACTGGGGGAAATACTTTCAACTTGTATCACAGGCAAAAGTAAATTTCCTTTAAAATATAAGCTCAGAAAATCAATTATAGAGATCAACACCCCGCCCTACCCTCCAAAACAAGCAAAGGATAAACCAAATAATTCCTAGGAAAGGAAATATTCTGTAAATTTCTTTTAAACTTGTGAAAAAAATATTCATGATCATAATTAAATTAATGCACATTGAGACTTCTCTAAGATTTTTTTTTCACCTATCAGACTGGTCATGATCAAAAAGTTTGATAATATACTCTGTAGACAAAGATATATGGAAGCCAACAGCCCACATTGCTAGGGTCGGGTGGGGGGCAGGGAATGTTAACTGGTTCAGCTCCCTTAGTTGGCAGTTTGGAAACATCAAAGTAATCTGCACCTACCCTGTGTCCCAGCAACTCCACCTCTAGGGTTTATTCTGCAGATGCAATTATACACAAGCATGTGTGCACAGAAATTGTTCATTGTAGCATCACTTATAATAGTAAAGATTTAGAAACAAAGTAAACGTTAATCAATAGGAGATGGTTAAATACATTGAGGTATATTCATCAATGTTATTCTCTGGCATGGAAAAGAATAAGAATGTTCTCTAGGAGATACTATGGAATGATCTGCAAGATACATTGTTAGGTGAAAAAGATGAGGTACGGAAAGAACACAGTGTTGAGCTTTTGTGTGTTGAAAAGGAATGGAGGAAGACCATGGATACACACTCATTTAAAAATGCATAAAATATCTCTGGAAAGGGGAATAAGAAATTGGTGACAATAGGTTCTCTAGGCAGGGGTGGCTGGGTGGGTGCAGACGGGTGGCATGGAACTTTTCCCTGTGTACCCTTTTGTAACTTCTGAAGCTGGAGTCATGGGAATGCATTACATTTGTAAAATCTATATATCATTCTGTGTCAGAATATTCAATTATTTGGGGAAAACGCTAGCACTAGCCATTTAGTAACATCTTATAAAGCAAATACCCCCAATTCCTTTGGTGGGGAACGTCTAAGTAGCTTGAAGTAGATATCTGGTCATGTCAGTTGTCACAAGTATTATGGTGAGTGCTGTGTTTCTGTAGATTTTATTGTCCTTTTTTTAAAAAATAAAAAGATAGAAAAAATGATTAATATTTCTTTGCTTTGTATGAGTTAGACTTCATTGTGCTTGTGTGCGTGCATATTCTCATTCAATAATAGTTGGCTAGATAGGCACAAAAACAGAAAGATAGATCAATGGAACAGGATAGAAAGCCCAGAGATAAACCCATGCACATATGGACACCTTATCTTTGATAAAGGTGGCAGGAATGTACAGTGGAAAAAGGACAGCCTCTTCAATAAGTGGTGCTGGGAAAACTGGACAGGTACATGTAAAAGAATGAAATTAGAACACTCCCTAACACCATACACAAAAATAAGCTCAAAATGGATTAAAGACCTAAATATAAGGCCAGAAACTATCAAACTATTAGAGGAAAACATAGGCAGAACACTCTATGACATAAATCACAGCAAGATTCTTTCTGACCCACCTCCTAGAGTGATGGAAATAAAAACAAAAATAAACAAATGGGACCTAATGAAACTTCAAAGCTTTTGCACAGCAAAGGAAACCATAAACAAGACCAAAAGACAACCCTCAGAATGGGAGAAAATATTTGCAAATGAAGCAACCGACAAAGGATTAATCTCCAAAATTTACAAGCAGCTCATGCAGCTCAACAACAAAAAAGCAAACAACCCAATCCAAAAATGGGCAGAAGACCTAAATAGACATTTCTCCAAGGAAGATATGCAGACTGCCAACAAACACATGAAAGAATGCTCAACATCATTAATCATTAGAGAAATGCAAATCAAAACTACAATGAGATATCATCTCACACCAGTCAGAATGGCCATCATCAAAAAATCTAGAAACAATAAATGCTGGAGAGGGTGTGGAGAAAAGGGAACCCTCTTGCACTGCTGGTGGGAATGTGAATTGGTTCAGCCACTATGGAGAACAGTATGGAGGTTCCTTAAAAAACTACAAATAGAACTACCATATGACCCAGCAATCCCACTACTGGGCATATACCCTGAGAAAACCGAAATTCAAAAAGAGTCATGTACCAAAATGTTCATCGCAGCTCTATTTACAATAGCCCGGAGATGGAAACAACCTAAGTGCCCATCACCGGATGAATGGATAAAGAAGATGTGGCACATATATACAATGGAATATTACTCAGCCATAAAAAGAAACGAAATTGAGCTATTTGTAATGAGGTGGATAGACCTAGAGTCTGTCATACACAGTGAAGTAAGTCAGAAAGAAAAAGACAAATACAGTATGCTAACACATATATATGGAATTTAAGAAAAAAAAATGTCATGAAGAACCTAGGGGTAAGGCAGGAATAAAGACGCAGACCTCCTAGAGAACGGACTTGAGGTTATGGGGAGGGGGAAGGGTGAGCTGTGACGGGGCGAGAGAGAGTCATGGACATATACACACTAACAAACGTAGTAAGGTAGATAGCTAGTGGGAAGCAGCCGCATGGCACAGGGATATTGGCTCGGTGCTTTGTGACAGCCTGGAGGGGTGGGATAGGGAGGGTGGGAGGGAGGGAGACGCAAGAGGGAGGAGATATGGGAACATATGTATATGTATAACTGATTCACTTTGTTATAAAGCAGAAACTAACACACCATTGTAAAGTAATTATACCCCAATAAAGATGTTAAAAAAAAAAAAAATAGTTGGCTAGATAGTCTAAGCTAAAAACGGAGAGGTCCGGACGTGATACTCGCAGGACCAGTGGTAACGATTATCCGGGCTGGCTTAGACAGAGCTCAAGCTGAACTAATGATGGATGTCCTCCACAGGCTGCTTATGCTAAATGACCCAGGCTCTGGCAAACATGCTGATTGCTGTTCAGTTGTTGCTTTCTGATATGATTGTCTTTGGGGCACTTAGGACCAGACCTCATTGTTGTGAATAAGGCTAGGAAGTGGGCATTCCTATTGCCAGTCATCCAGGCAGCCATCGAATCTGATACTGGCATCCGATACTCATCAGGCCTTTTGATGTTTGGTCCAAAATTCTAACGAAGACGTCTCAGTGGATTCCCGGTTAGGGACAGGTATTGGCAGGGTGTGAGCTAGCCTCTCCCCTGCAGAGACAGACTAGGAGGTGGGCAGGGAATGCTTTGAAAGTGATCTTAGAATGGATATAGACCTTAGGGCTCTGATTGAAGCCACAGTTAGTAGAGATTATGCTATGTTATTCTTCACTGAATGCCCCTCCATTATCTCTGAGTCTTCAATCAAAAGTTGCAGACAATCTCTGATTTTCTTGAGAAATTAAGAGAAGGTTAAGACAGTATGATAAAGGAGAGAGCATGTCTATCACTTCCCAGAGCCAAGAGCACATCCTAACAGAGCGCTGTGGGTCTGAAGCATGATTGCCTCTGGTCCCCATGTGGCGGCATCACATGAGACCCAAACAGAAGAGCTGGGGTCACAGAAGAACCAAGACTACATCTGCCCACGTTGTGCCCACATTCAGGTCTCTAACACTACCCTCCACTAAAAAGAATCGGTATATTTTAGAGAACAGGTGGTTCTATGTCCCGAAGAAAAAAGGAAAAGTACGGCTGGATATGGGGCTCCCTGCTTTTGCCAGAAAACAGGATTGTGTCTGTTTAAAGGCTATCAGTGTAGTATTAAAAAGATAAGGGGCCAGCTTCAAGAGCCTTCCACTGGCAACGTTGTGATCAACCGATCTTCAGAAAGAAGGGAGGCAAGAAGAGGAAGAAATACAGTTTATTAGAACGAGGTAAGTTAATGAAAGGCTGTGAATTCATGACACTTTAAAAAGTCAGTATAAAGTATACAAAAAGGTGGCTGTCATTAAAATGTGAATTAATGAGTTCTATTCATTCCTATCATTTCAATAAGTTGGAGCATATTTACATATGGACATTTTATTTTTCTAGTAAATATATGTCTTTATAAAGCTTTGTCATGTATCTGTTTCTAGCTACATAAACAGGAAAGAAAAATCACAGGGAGCCATGAGTAAGTCAAGAGACCATGGAAAAGGCGGGAACTGTGTTGAGAACCCGAACAACTAGCCTCACTAACAATCAGCTAGAAGACACCTCGAGGTGAGCCAGCCCCACTGGCCCGTGGACCTGAGAACGGAACAGAGGATGCATTCTGCCAGGCGTCCCACGTTGATGGATTAGCTAAAAGTTTTATAGAGAAGAAAAAACATGCAGGCCCAATCCTTCACCTCCTGTGAAACCTCTATTTGACCCCACTAATTATAAGATAATAAAAAGTATCTAGAAGTCTTAAATAACATTCATGGATCAGATCTACATGTCACAATGACAGGACACGGGGTTATGTAATGCTAACCAAGTAAGAGTTGAAATGTATAAAGGAGGAGAGACACCAGGTTACAAGAAAACTGAAGATGGTGTGAAAGGTCCCAATGTACAGATTCTCCTGATATACCAAGAGAAGATTCAAAAGAAAAAAAAGGAGCCCAGTCTGTTGACCAGCAGCTCTTGTTCAAAGCCTTTGGAAGAAGCAACCACACTCCATGCCCAGTCAAGAACCAAAATGGCTGGAAACCCAGATCCTAGTCTGAGTCAGTATTACTTTCCTTTTCTATTTGGAAAGTTACTGCAACCCTAGCTAGGTGTCAAAATAAAGTATCTAAGAAACTAGGAAGGTATAAAGTATAGAAATCATGAAGAAATAAGTTAAGCCATGGAACAGATGCTTTTAGGATGAGCATAAATGCCAACATAGCCACAAGTTTTAATAACTCTGTTTTGTGTGTGTTTTATCTGTTTGTTTCATGAGCTTGGAGGACTCAAAAATATATTACAAAATTTGTAATTGCACTTTATGCAAAGCAATGTGTTTAGTTAAGTTTATAACATGTTTAAATATTTAAGAAAACCTTGTTTTAGCATCTTATTATTAGGTGTTTAATAATATATATGTATTTTAATTTTAATACCAGTAGTGGTGGGACTTTCTCTGCAAGCCCAGACAGCCCCTGGTCATTGTTTCAGTTCTCTAATACTGTGTACAAATTATCCCAAAGCTTAGTGTTTAAATCAATAATCATTTGATTATATCTTTTGATTTCAGATGTCAGAAATTTAGGCAGGGCAATTCCTCTGTTCCACAGAGTGTCAACTGGGATCACGCACTAGTTTTCCACTAGAGACTGGGCTGGGATGGAGGATCCAAGACACATCCACTCAGATGCCTAGTGTCTTGGCGGGGGGATGGCTAGAGAGCTGGACGTAGCTGGGCCCCATCCATAAAGTCTCAGGATCATTCTGCGTGATCTCTCCTATAGGGTAGTCAGACTTATTACATGGCAGGTCAAGGCTCCTAGAGACCAAAGTAGAACCTGTCTGTTCTTTTGAAAACAGGCCTAGCACTGCAATAGTATCACTTGTGCCATACTCCATTGGCCAAGCAGTCACAGGCCACACCACATTTAAGGAGAGGAGATACAGACTCCATTTCTTTAAAGAAGCGGGACCCAAGAGCTTGCAGCCGTTTTGAATCTGCCTCCATCATTAAATATCCAGGAGATTGTGAAACAGGTGAGTGAGCTCAGAGAATCGCATGTAGCTTGATAGAGAAGGACGGTAGTGTAAGTTGATGATCATGATGACGATGGTGATGGTTAACCCTGAGTATTTACTGAGCGCTCCCTATGCCAGGCAACTTTATAAGCTCTTTTTACATTGTTTTTTCGATTATTGAATCTTTGCAGCAACCCCATGAAGAAGGTTCTATTATTACCCCCAGTTTATAGATTTACAGGTTGGGTGACTTGATCCAGATCATTCCGTGCATAGCAGTGAGGGTAAGATTCTAATCCAGGGCTACAGTCTGTACACGAAAGAGCCAAAAGAGAGGGAAGCTACAGAGGTCAACAGGTGTAGATGACAAGGAGACTTTTAAGCCCCAGAGTAGCTGGCCGATGCTCTGAGGGCGACGGGAGGGCTCTCAGCTGGGCTGTGCCCACGTTTGTGTGCGGAGGGTAAAACAGGAGACAGTGAAGGCCAGGAGACCATTGAGGAGACTCGCGCGCTATTCTAGGCGTGAAATAACGAGGCCTGAGCGAGGGCTGAGACCTAGGGGAATGGGTGCGGAGGAAGAGGATTAGGGAGTAATTCAGAATCTGGTGGCCTTTGGGTGTGAGGGAGAGAGTGGAGACAGGACCAGCCTCAGGGGCTAGAGTCTCCACAATCACAGGCAGAGCCCGTGGCAGACACTGTCAGGGAGATGGTGACAGACCCATCCCTTGGACATTCCCCTGTTGGCGGGGCAGCAGGGCCTTATGCTGGGCTCTCATATACCTTTATGGGCCTTGGGGAGAGTTGGGAGTGGGTGGGAGAGAGGGGAAGCAGCAGGGGAGGCCCCTTTACTGAGGGGCTTTGGAACGGGGGTGTTGGGGCATTCCCCGAGTGGTGGCCCACGGGAGCCTGGCTGCCCAGGCCCAGCCAAGACAGCCTAAGGATGGAGCTGGATTCTGGGTTGTCAGGCCTAGGAGAAGACCTGTTTTCTTGATCAACTCGGAGGCACTGAAGCAAAGAATGAGATTAGAGTGAGCAGGAAGTGCGTGCATGGAGGAGGTGTTTTCTAGAACAGCCAGCCTTCTTCCCACCACCTAGCCTTGCTCATCCACAGACCCCATGTGACCTGCATTCTTTTTTTTTTTTTTTTGCGGTACGCGGGCCTCTCACTGTCGTGGCCTCTCCCGTTGCGGAGCACAGGCTCCGGACGCGCAGGCTCAGCGGCCATGGCTCACGGGCCCAGCTGCTCCGCGGCATGTGGGATCTTCCCGGACCGGGGCACGAACCCGTGTCCCCCGCATCGGCAGGCGGACCCCCAACCACTGCGCCACCAGGGAAGCCCCGACCTCCATTCTTAAAATGACCGCTGTGGTCATTCAAGGCCCAACTCCAAAGCGGTGTGACACAGTGATGAAAAGCAAAGTCTTCGAAATCAGATAGACCCAGGTCCAAATCTTAGCTCCAGAATTCACTAGCTATGTGAATCTGGGTAAACCACTTAACCTCTCTGAACCTTGGTTTGCTCATATATTAACCTCATAAAATTACTGTGAGGATTCTGTGTGATAAAGTGCATCACATACTTAGCACAGTGTCTAGTGCATAGTAATTACTTAACAATTAGTAGCAAGAAAAACAAAGGAAAATTCCCACCTCTGCTTTCACTCTTCCCCAGCCCATACTGGCTTCTCCCATCTTTGTATCCAACCATGGAATGACATCCCCTGTTACTTATGTTTCTTGGACTGACTCAGCATCTCTGAGCTCCTCATCAAAGGAGAGTTAAGCAGCTCATAGTCTGGGACTGAGGCGTACACTCCCCCGTTCTCTCCACGGGCACAGGCTTGGACTGGTTGGGTGCCCGTAGGAACGCAATAAAGACTGATTGGGCTAAATGGTCAATTTGTGACTTTGCTTTGAACAGGCCTTAGATGATTACCTTTTACGAGGCTTACACTTTAGACTTAAGATGTAAAACAGAAGCTCAGGCTAAGAGGCAAATAATGGGCTATTTTATGTGCTGCTCTGGGGCAAAAGTCCACAGCTTTATTGCAGTGGCTATAAAAGAACATGATTGGAAAAGCCTTGAATGAGAAACCCACAGTGGAAAGAACACTGGGTCAGGAGACAGGAAAGCCAGGCTTCCCACCCTGTCCCGCACCATCCAGCCAGGTGCCTGCCCTCTCTGACCTCATGTGCAAAACCAGGGCCCCCTGAAGACCCTCCCAGCCCTAACCCTATGTGGTTCCTGAGTCTGCAAGTCTAGGATGTTCTCTTCCCGGTATTTCGTGATTCTAAAATCTTAAGGTTTTCCAATTCTAAAATTCTAATACCCTACAATGCTATGATACCAAAATTCTGAAGTTTTAGATTGTACTCTCTTAAGATTCTATAATAAAGTATGGTGGTTCACAGCACGGGCCTGGAGTCCTAAGACCTAGGGTTCCAATTTCAACCACCTGCTTAACAGAGGGCAATTCTGGACAAATTGCTTAACCAGTTTTCTCACCTATATAATGGAGATGAAACTGATGATGTTGTAGAGAGGATGAAAAGAAACAACCTCTACAAAGCACTCACAGTAGTTCCTGGCACAGAGAGAATTCTCTGGTAGTCGTTATTACTAGTCTAACGTTCCATGCACACAATGTCTCAAGAATCTAAAATTCCCCGATCTTAAGAGCGTACTTTCTTGTGATTCTAAGAACCTGTGACTCTTTGGACTGGGACTCCTCCATCCCATTCTAGAAGCAGAGCTGTCAGCATAGCCGTGGCCACCAGATGGCGGGCTCGGGTTATGGGTCCCTCCCTAACTCAGTTACGGATCCAGCCCTCAAGTCTTCTCTGGAGCTCTCATGAAGTTCCTTTCTCTGATGGGAACAGAGTAAAGGAAGCAGGAGGGGAAACTGCAATTACTATGTTTTTCTTATCAATCGAAAGATCAACAATGCAAGAATTAAAGGGGACCCGAGCAGGGAGGTGCTTTTATTGTCAAATGAGCTTAACATGATGCCATATAAAAACTTAACTGCTTGGCCTCAAAAGGTAACTGGAGCCAAGGAGCCATATCCCAGGGCGTCAGCACATTACGAGCTTCTCACGAAGGTTACCCACCGCCTGCCCCGCTTTCTGGGAGCCGTGTGGTCCTCCGTGGCCCCAGCTCAGACATCCATTCACCCGCGAGGGCAGGAATTATCATCGCCACGTTTACAGATGAGAAAGCCGAAAGGGGTCAAGGATTAGCCTCAGATTCTTCCGTGGTGAGGCCAGGATTCAAATAGAGAACCTTCTAGAGTGTGCTGCGTCCACGAGCTGAGACAGGCACGGGGGTGTGTGTGCGCGGGGTGACACAAGTGGATGCGGACATCTCCCTACCTCACGTACAGGTTAGAGCTGCCACCCCCGCACCCCGTGCCTGCCTGTGACATTCTGTGCTGGGCACCTGCCCTGCACTACCTCTAATGTGATCCTTTCAACAGCCCTTGGAAGGAGACGTTTACAAATGCCGGGCCCGAGTGCTCAGACAGGTGAAGGGACCTGCCCAAATTATACAGAGATACGAGCCAGGAATCAACCCGAGGTCTCCCCAGGCCAAACTGCCTGCTCTCTCTTCCACCGCAGGCGCTGCCAGAGACTCCGGGCCCTGGGCGACCTAGGGTGAGGCCCTCCGGGTCTGGCTCACAGGCATCTCCTCGCGGCCGGGGGGCTGTTGCGACAGCGAGGACGAGGCCTGAGCGGCCCGGAGGCAGCCCCGGGTTCGGGGAGGCCAGCCAGGGGCTGCCGGGTGCCCTGGGCTGCACGGCGGCCAATATTGACTTTGGTAAACACCATTTTGCACGGAGCGCGGGGCGAGGGCGGGGGCGCGCTGACCCGGGGGGCGGAGGCAGCGGCTCCGCATTTAGACGAGGCCATTAGCGGCGATCGATGGCCGCGCCGCGCGCTCCGGCCGCTGGGCGCTCCCAAATGAAGGTTAAGTTTGCTCTGCGCCCCAGCGCGGCCGGCCATGGGCCCGCATAATGGCCCCGGCCCAGCCAGCCCCGCGCGCCCAGGTTAAGCGGAGGCCGAGGGGCCGCACCGGCGGGCGGGGGAGGAGCGCGACGAGGCGGGCAGACCGGCGCCGGAGGGCTGTTGGGGGTCTTTGGACCCCAAGGTGCCCTGGTCTGGGTCCATGTCCCCTGCCGGGCTCCCGTGCGCTCCGGGCCGGGTGGTGTGATGCGTGCGGTGCCGGGGCCTTTTCTTCCCGGACCCCGCTTGCATGGTTGGTCCGCTGGCGCGGGTGCCAGAGTGCCTGGCTGTGCACCTCACCCCCGCCCCCGCCGCCGTACGCCCAAGCAGGCCAGTCTGGGGAGAAGGAGACGGTGCAGTTCCGGTTCTGCTATCGCCTAGTCTCCTGGGGCAAGTCCTTTCCCTCTCTCAGCCTCAGACTCATCCCAGAAACAGGTGGGACAGGGGGAGCCTGTTCCCGGACCTGCAGGGACGTGTTCACACCGTGTTTGTGCAGAGCTAGGCCGAGGAGGACACAGGTGGGCTGTGTGCATGGACACGGGTGTGGCTGTGCCCCTGGTATGACTATGGCGCGGGCCCAGATGCCGCAGCAGCAGGTCTGAGTGCTCGTTGCTGGGAATCTGCTGGGCCCTTCGATGGCTCTGCACTGGGGGCAGCAGCCTCACACCTCACACCACCCTCAGCAGACCAGCACCTCCTGGCTGTTTCATCTGTCAACTCGACCTGTGAGCGTGAGGACACTTGTCATAGCTCATATCTAATGAATGCCTGGAAGTGCCCAGCGCTGCAGTGAAATCACCTTCAATCCTCACATCTGTTCTTTTCTCTGCTTTTTAAAAATGAAGAAGCTGAGGCAGAGAGGGGAAGCAACTTGCCCTTGGTTGCTGTGCGCGGGCGTTCTCTAGTTGCGGCGAGCAGGGGCTGCTCTTCGTTGCGGTGCATGGGCTTCTCATTGCGGTGGCTTCTCTTGTTGTGGAGCATGGGCTCTAGGCATGTGGGCTTCAGTAGTTGTGGCTCGCAGGCTCAGTAGTTGTGGCTCGCGGGCTCTAGAGTACAGGCTCAGTAGTTGTGGTGCACGGGCTTAGTTGCTCCGCAGCATGTGGGATCTTCCCGGACCAGGGCTCGAACCCCTGTCCCCTGCACTGGCAGGCGGATTCTTAACCACTGTACCGCCAGGGAAGTCCCCCTCCCCACCCCCAGTCTTGATCAGTCCTGATTAGGCACAGTTTAAGAGGCCCGGTTCTTCCCCTGCTGCCTCTGTCCCGGTAAATGAGTGACAATGAGTGAGCACAGAGGAAAGGGGCTTGGCCCTGAGCCCTGTGGGTTTATCCTGGCAAGGCCATGCCCCACAGAGGGCCCACCACACCCTCTCAGAGCTCTGGGTGCTGAGAGCCCACCATCAATGCCCCTCACCTACTGTGCCATCTCATCCTCCCATCAGGGCCCAGAGAAGCAGGGTGACTTGCCCAGGTCACAACACTGAGTCAGAGGGTCCAGACTCCGGCTTCCTGACTCCCTGCCCAGGGCTCTGTCCAGTGCACCTGCCCTGGACACAGCCAGGCCTGCCTTACCAACCAGCATCTTCCTGGGCAACAACTTCAGAGAGCTGGTTCTGGTCCCAGCTCTGCCATTCATCACCTGGCTGTGTGACCCTAGGGGAACAATTCCCCCTCTCTGAGCCTCAGTTTGTCCAATTGTAAAATAATGATGATAAGTCAAGTGCCTGAGATAAAGAATAAAGGCACGCTGTTGGCAGTGCTCACCTCTCTGGGAGGCCAGGGTCTCCATCCATCACTGCCACTAACCTTTTATGAACAGACATGTGACATTCTCTGTCCTAAAGCGACCCTGGAGATGTCTGGGCTGCTCCCCCAAGGTGAGCGCCAGGAGTCATGAAGGAGCAGGGAGAGGAAGGTGAGGCTTTTCAGTGGTTGTCTCCTCATGTGCTGTGGGAGCAGGAAATGGAGCCCCCTTGAGCTTGAGCCCCCAAATCTTCCTCTGCCACAGCCTCAGAATCATTCTGCTCTCTCCAAAGCCTTCTGCCAATGAGCCCTCAACATCCCCAATCTCTCTTCCACCAGAACCAAGGAAGGTAGGAGTTTGGAATCTTAGACTGAGTCCGAAGGTCATGAGTCCAATCCCTTGAGTAATTTAAAGCCCAGAGAGGTACAGGATCTTGCCTGAGGTCACACAGTAAGCCAGGATTGAGGCCTGAGCTCATCTACTCCCTGAGATATAAAGAGTCAGTCACAGATGCAATGCTGTTCTCAGATGGGTTCTGGCACCTCCCAGCTGGCATCACCCTCAGCGTGTACCCACAGCCACCACCCCCAAACCATACCAGCTCCTGGGCACCCTCATAGCAGATGCTGCTGACTGAGGGCCTGGGCCAGACTGAGCACCACAGGCAGGACAGAGATGAACCACACGTGGGCCCTGCCCTGGAGGAGCTCACCACCTAATGGGGGAGAGAAAATGTCCAAAAAGGAAAGGGGACTCCACTAAAGAAATATTTATTGTTCTAGGCACCGGGAACAGACAGTGGTGAGCGGAACATGCATGATCCTGCCCTTGTGGGAAAGCAGCATCCTTTGTAATCTAATATGTAATTACCGATGGCAAAGTGCTATGAAGGGAAAGCTCAGCGACAGCGAGTGCAGCTAACCGGCTGATCTATCCTGGGGGTCAGGGAAGCTTTCCTGAGAAGGTAACTGGCAGAAACAGAGGAATTAACTAGACTGGGTCTGGCCCGCGGTGGGGAGTGGCATTCCTAGCAGTGGAATCTGTGCATGGGAAGGCTCTTGGGTAGGAGGCAGCCTGTAACATTCTAATAGCTAGGAAGAGTCCACTGTGGGTGGCATGATGCTACTACAGCAAAAGGCAAACCTGGAGAAGTCGTAAGCCTGAGATCACCCAGGTCCCTGGGAGCCACGAAGGAGCTGGAATCTTACCCAAAAAGCATTAGCAAGCCATGGATGTAAGCAGCAGAACGGACTCTGTTTTCAGAAGATCCCCTTGGCGACAGTGTTCAGTGAGAGTAGAGCGGGGAGCCCAGTGAGGGAGGCTGATGGTACAATCCAGGTGCAGATGACAGCTCAGATGCTGCAGAGAGGTGCACGTGGGCGGCGTGGATGGAGGGCGAGTCGCCAGGCCCTGGTCATGGTCTTGCTGGGGAGGCGAGGGAGCAGGAAGTGTCAGGCTCTGTCCTGAGGATGGGGCGTGAGGCACAGAGATGGGAACCCTGGCACGGGCGTTCTGTCTGGGGCCTGTTTGTGTTTCAAGTCCCTTTAAGACCTGGAAGTGACGAGATCAAGTAGGCAGTAGGGCGTGTGGTTCTTAGCTGAGAGAAGAGAGACATGTCATTGGCAAAGAGAGAGCTGAAGTCAAGGGCATGGTGAGGTCGTGTAGGGAAAGAGGAAGGAGTGGAGTGAGAAGCAGGATAAAGGTAAAGGCCTGGGAGATGCGGACAAGCCAGCAAAAGACCCAAGAGAAAGCAGCCAGAGCAACAGAGCGTGGCCCCGAGAGGGGACGGGCATCAACTCTCCAGGCCTTTGCACAAACGCCTCTCTGTCTGAAATCCATCCTCTTCCAACCAGCCCATGCCTACTTTTTCAAAGCACAGCCCATGTCCAATGTCCTCCAGGAAGCCCTCCTAACCCCTCCTCCCCGGAGCCAGATGAGGTTCTCAGGCTTCCCAGAGCCCCCCCCCCCTCCCCCAGGGAAGGAGCCAGGTGGTGGAGAGAGCAAACCTTTGATCTGGACAAGCTGCTCTCCGAAAGCCTCGGTCTTCTCAGCTAGCTAATGGAGTAACTACCCTGCAGGGATTCTATTTCTCCTGAAGATCAAATGATAGAACGCATATAAAACCTACACCTCATCATAAGCCCCAATACATAGAAGCTACAAGTCTCTGAGCTCTTATCGTGTTGCACTGACATCGGCCTTTGTCTGTTTCTCCTGCCCAGCCCATGAGCTCCTTTACCTGACAGGGTTTTATCTATCTCAGCAACCCAAGTGCCTGGCACAGAACTGGCATATTTCATGCTCATTGAAATCAGAGTGAAGGGGCGCTTGTTGGGGGCAGGAGTGTGCAGGGTAGACTTCCTGCAGGAAGAGGGGCTGGAGCCAGGTCCAGTGGGTTCCAGAGTGTCCCCTCCCCCAGCAGTACAGTGGGAGGACCAGGGGGAAGGGAGGGGGGAGACAGTACACCGGGAGGGGGAAACAGCTTGAACATGTTTTTCCCAGCTGAGGGGGCTGGGGATGACTTCTCAGCTGAATTTCGACCTCTGAGCCACATATTCTCTCTGAACTTCAGGCAGCCCCAGCCCTGTCACTCCCCATCCGAGCTGGGTGAAAAGTGAAACTCAAGCCCTGCCTCTGAGCTGTCCCCAGTGAGCCCCAGGCCCACACCGCCCAGGCCTGGCCTCCGTGCCCCGTGCCTGCCTGGGACAAGCAGAGCTGGTGGCCGCCTCCAGCCTGAGGTCCCTGGCGGCTTCTCTTCCAGCCTGGGCGGGGGCGGGCAGAGCTTGGACTCCAGAGCTGGGCAGGAATGCTGCTCCCCGCCAACGTGCAGTGGGGAAGTCTGAGGAATTTGGGAAGTTTCTCCACTCTCTGGGCCTCCCTTTATCTGCAAAATTGGGGGCCTACCTGGTAGGTCATTGTAAGAATTAAATTCTCATGTAAGTAAAGTACACAGCTCATAGAAGGTGCTTAACAAATGTCAGCTTCCTTCCCTGACCCCAGACTGTGGCCCAGGGGAAGGAAAAGCATGCACTGGTCGCACCCCTATGTGCCGGATGTCAGCCACACCCTCGGCCCCTCACACACAGAGACTCAAACCTTAGCGCAGCACGGCAGATTTTTACTCCCATTTTACTTACGAGGAAACCATGGCTTAGAAGGAACCTTTCCAAGAACAAGTGGCACAGCTCATAGGTAGCAGAGCCAGGGTTCAAATGAAGGGCCACCTGACCCTCGGGTTCACGGCGGCAGGTTCCAGCGGGAACATAGCCCAGTTCCAGGAGTAAGGAAATCAGGCTCTACTCCTTCTACCAGCAAAACCCGTGGCCTCTGGCGGGCCCGACCACTCACTGAGCCTTCTCCCTGAAAGTCTGGAGGGCTCAGTGACTCACTAGCCAAACCCAGAAGTCATTCCTGAGCTTCTAGCCAGGGCCTGGCACCAGAAGGTTTGTTGAGTGACTATATGAATGAATTCCCATCTCTTTTGAAAACACCCATCTATTAGGGTGTTAGATAGTGAGATAAGTAGGTAAAAGTAAACAGGAAGACTGAGGTAAGTAATTGTGAAGGAGTAGGTCACTTATTAATATAAAGTATTTCTCTCGATCATCTTTTATCCATCTTCCTTCCTTCTTTCCCTATACAAACATCTATTGGGCGCCTACCATGGACAGATACAAGGAGGTTAATATTGAACATCTATTTAGCACTACTATGTGACTAGCACCATCCTAAGCGTTTGACATGATTTTCTGACTTAACATAACCCTGAGAAGTAGAAACTATTATTATTATTATTCCAATTTTACAGATCAGGAAACAGAGACAGAGAAATTAAATACCTTAGTCAAAGTAAATTAGAAAGAGGTAAAGCCCATATTTGTATCCAGGTACCCAAATTTTGAGCCAAGAGGGAACATGTTTTCTGCCCTAAGGAACTCACTGGATGATTGAATAATGGGTGTGCATGGTCTGAATAAGACAGAGGACTGAGATGAAGTATGTAGCATGGGGCTTGGCAAAGAGGAAGTTCTTTCTAAAGGTATTATGAGCACTAATTTTATTGTTTAAGTATAGGAAGATAGGAAGATAGTAATTTTGTTATTAGTACTTCCTCTCTTTTCCTTGGTGTCTAATGAGCTAAAAAAAAGAAGAAAGAAAGAAACAGGGGTGGGGAGGAAAGGAAAAAGTCCTTTAGAGGTAACCAAAGAGCCCACATTTGACTAAGGAGGAAAGTGAGACCCAGAAAGGGGTAGGAATCCCCTCCCCCGAGTCCACCAAAGAGAGAAGCATCAGTGTTGGTGTATGTCTAACACCAGCTGCCAGACGCGATAAAGTCTGATTTGTAGCCTTTGCCAGTTTCTGTGGAGTAAAGACTCACCATGGCCAGCTTCAAGCTACCAAACGAGGTCGCAGAAGAGCGGAGCTGGACAGAGATACTTACGAGCAGCTCCAGCACGCAGCCGGCTAGAGCCCAGGTGCCGACAGCCTGGAGACCTTTAGCTGTTCTGTGCCCCAGAGGCACAGAAAGGAAGAAAGGTGGGACAAATGCAGAACACTGGAGACCTCTGAGATTAAAAAGGGCCTTTCTTCTCTACACGCTCAGGTCATCATGGTTCTTTTCAAGCACAGCAGGTCTTGGGCGTCAGCCTACCTATCCTTCTCCAGAGCCCAAGTTGCTGATTCTGCGTACTATCCCATGACTTGTTCAGACTTGGTGGGGCACGGGAACCTCCTGGACGATCAGTAAGACACTGCAGTGTGAGCACTTCTTCCTTTGCATTCCTGAGGGACTGGGGGACGACGACGACAACGGCCGTGGCTGGCCTCGACTCCTCCATCAGTCCGGACAGGGAGACCAGGTGGGCACTGCATTTATTCATTTATTTATCTAACATTGGGTCCTTTTCACAGCTTGTTTCTTTGTCCCTGTGGCCTGGTCTCCCAGTGTTCCCAGCTGACCACGGACTGAGACCTGGACTCAAGCAGAGGCAGAACTGGCCGTCTCTGCAGAGCCGCTCCACATCAGAGTGCCCTACATTCCACGATTAGCTCTTCCTCTAGCTTAAGTCTTTTATTAGAATTGTCCTACCGTTAGTGATGGTAGCAAAAAACAACAGCTTCATTTATTCTAATATCTTCGAACTGATTCTTTATTTTATTTTATTTTTCTTATTTATTTATTTTTGGCTGTGTTGGGTCTTCGTTTCTGTGCGTGGACTTTCTCCAGCTGCGGCGAGTGGGGGCCACTCTTCATCGCGGTGCGCGGGCCTCTCACTGTCACAGCTTCTCCCGTTGCGGAGTACAGGCTCCAGACGCGCAGGCTCAGTAGTTGTGGCTCACGGGCTTAGTTGCTCCGCTGCATGTGGGATCTTCCCAGACCAGGGCTCGAACCCGTGTCCCCTGCATTGGCAGGCAGATTCTTAACCACTGCGCCACCAGTTCGGAAGCCCCAAACTGATTCTTAATGTTAGCTCAGTGCTATCCCAAACAAACAAAAGAAATAGTTACGCCTCTGCTCTGTGTCCAGAATGTAATAATGTGTATTATATTTAATCTTCCAAGCAAAATGACCAGAAAAGTTACTTGTCTCCATATTTACTAATGAATAAAGTTCTGCTTAGAAGGGTGACATAAGGTGGCTGAAGCCACATGGCTAGCAGGTGACTGAGCCAGGATTGGAACCCAGGTGTATTTGTGTCCAATGTTCTATAATATTTAATTCCTCATCTTGATTAGGGAAAAAAAATCAAGATAATTCTGAGAGAGTGGACATAGGATGGGCATACTAATTTCCTATTGCTATGTAATAAATCATCACAGGTTTAGCAACTTAAAGCAACACTCATTCATTATCTCATAGTCTATAGACCAGAAATCCAGGTGGGCTCATCTGGGTCCTCTGAGTAGGGTCTCACAAGGCCGAAATCAAGGTGTCAGCCAGTGAGGGTCTTACAGGGAGGCTCTGGAAGAAGGCACTTCCAAGTCCATTCAGGTTGTTGGCAAAATCCAGTTCCTCTGGCTACAGCCAGAGGCCCCTGTGTCCTTGCTGTCTGCTCCCTAAGGTAAATACACATTCATTTTCATGTGGTCTCCCCCATCTCCTAAGCCAGCAACAGCGAGGCGAGTCCTTCTCTTGCTTCTAACACCTCTGGCTTCCCCTTCTATCCCCAGCTGGAGAAAAGCCGTTGCCTTTAAGGTTCATGTGATTACAGTGGGGCCACCTAGCTGATCCAGGATAATGTCCCTATCTTAAAGTCACCTGGACCATAAAATACAGTGTAATCACAGGAGTGATGCCTCATCATGTTCACAAGTTCCAGAATTAGGACAGGACACCTCTGGGAAGTTGTTTTAGAAATTCTGCCCACTACCATGGGTAGGCTTTGTAGAGTGAAGGTCCTAAGGGGATCCTCTAGGAAGTTAGGACTAGGATGGAGAGGGGTTTCCTCTGGAGGCCTTGAACACCCATAAAGCACCTTGGGGGAATTGGATGGTCAAATGGAATGGACCTAGGCAAGGAAGTAGTGTTTATGGGATGGGGGGCGGGGGGAGACAGAAAGGAGGGAGGCAGGAAGAAATGCTAGCAAAAGAATAAATAGTCTTACATCTGTAGAGAAGTTCAAGTTGGCTCTGCTCCCTTGTGTTGGCTCCCAAAAGACACCCCGTATATATGTGTGGAAGTGAATAGACTATGCTGCTCCGTTCACGTGGAATGGGTTGGGTTGAGTGTCATTGGATAGACTGGGACTAGAGCTGAGTTGGAATGAGTTGGATGGGATCATACAGGTTGAGGTGGAAATAAGTGGCTTGTTTAGATTTAGAGATCTGGTGTAGGCTGGGTTGGAATGGGTTGCATGGAGTGTATATGGGCTGAGGTAGAAAGAGGTGAGCAGGTGATAGCTTGGTTGGGGCTGGGTTCAGCTGGGCTGCATTGATCAGGGTCAGACTGGATTGAACAGGCTTGGATGAGTTGGAATGGTTTGGGGATGGATTGGTTTGGGGCAAGTTAGACTGAGTTGAGGATTCATTAAGTTGGGGATTGATTAGTGTTTAGCTGCAGAGACAGAACCCACTCTGGATAGTTTAAGCTGATATAAATGTATGAATGGGTATTTAATGGCTTAACGGTAATAGTTGGAGAGCTGAAGAAGCAGATCCTAGGCTGCATCCTCAGGACCAACTCCCAAAGCTGTGCTGCAAAACTGGACCACCAAGGCAGCTGCTTCTTTTGCAAGCATCAGGAAGCCATCTGCCAAATCGGGGAGACACCTGTCAAGCTTCTGGCTCCAGAAACATGCTCCTCTGTATGTCTACACCAGCTAAATGCACAGCTCAGTATGAAAGCATGACAGGTTCTGTCTTCAGGGGAAAAAGCGTGATGAGGAATTTCTTTGGCTAGATAACATGAGAGTAGAAAAAAATGTCCATAATTGTTGAAGCTGGGTGATGGGGACATAAAGGTACACTATACGTTCTCTCTAGTTTTACATATGGTTTTTGAAAATATTGTTGCAAATATTGGTGGATATCTCATGCCCTGCCTTTCTGTCCATTTGATCTACTTTGGAATGTATTGCCTTGCATGAGTGCACGGCACCTGCTGCCTACATCACATCCAAAACTCTAACTGTAGAGCAGCCTGGAAAATGTAGCTTTTAGGTTTTATAGTCTCTGAAGGATAAAAAAGGCACAGTCGAAGGAGAGAGGAATAGAGGCTGAATGAGATACTCCACACTGTCTACTACCACTGAGCTCAATGGAGAGCAGGTGGAATAAGTTCGGATGGAAAAGGTTGACCTGGTTGGAATGGGTTGGACTGGCTTGGATTGGAAGGTTTGGGATGTGTGCGGCTGAGCGGAACTGAGCTGGGCTGGGCTGTGTTGGCAGAGTTAGTTTTGGGATGGGTGATTTGGGCGGGGAGCCGCTGTGGGGTTGACGCTTGGACACTGGTGTCAAGATCCTTGCATGCAATGGAGTTGAGATTATGCTCAGTGGGAGCTAGGAAAGGAGGACTTGGGGGATGACTGTGTTGCTGAGATTGACACCTCTGTAAGTGTTCCCTCACTGGGCTTCCTCTCCACCACCTGGGACCAGGCTTGTCCCCCCTTCACCCAAGTCAGCCCTCTCCCAGGCTTAGGGTATGTCCAGTGTTCAGTTCAACCTCCCCTGCCCTCCTTAAAATGAAACCCATTTGAGCAAGAGGCTTGAGAAATAAGTTTCAAGCAGAGAAACTTGCAGGATGTGTTGTCTTGGGGCAAAACCCAACCCAAAGTCAGCATATCAGAGCCATATGGTTTCCTCCCTACATTTCTGGTGGGAGGAGTTGCGGATTTCACGGAATTTGGGACCATTTCTAGAGTCCCACAGGTGCCCTGTTCACTGAGCCAAGGAAAACGGGTGCTGGCAAGCACACACGTTTACACACCCAGAGTCATGCACGTGAGTACGGGCTTTCCAGTCTGCAATACAGGTTCAGTGTCTATACCTTCTCTCAGAATTGCCCTGTGAAGCAGGAGTCATTATGTAATATCCCAAATGGAGACGGTCGTGCTCAGAGAGCCTTAAGCAGCCTGGCCAGAGACACACAGCAGAGCGATGATTCGTGTGCTTGTGTTTACATGAATATTGTCTACCTCCTTGACTAGACTCTGGCTTCCACAGGGTTTGCAATTTTGCCCATCTCGCTCATAGTTGTAGCCCCAACACCTAGAACAGTCCTGGCACATAGTAGGTGTTCGATATACATTTACTCAATATACACATATATTTATTAAATAAATGAAGAAAGAAACTCAAGCCTCAGAAACCCATGTTCTTTCCACAGTGATACAAACACACACTCACCCACACACTCGGGCGTGCACAAACATTGCCTTTGTGACACATCTTTGAAGTCTTATCCCATCTCTGCTCGCTGAGGTTGCCTGGATCAGGTCACGGATTCACGCACTTCCTGACCCACTGGCTCAGTGTCAAGGGAAGAGAGGCCTCTGGATTCAGACCTCCAAACGTGCCCCCACGTGGTCCTGGCATGAGAGGTTCATGACACGTGTCACCCCCCTTCACCACCAGCCTTCACTTAGACTCTCTTTGGGATATAGAGCAGAGGGGACACCAGGCAGTTCCATTCGGCTGTTGGCCTTGCCCTTTCAAGAGAGGACAGGATAGGGGTCCCAGACTATGTCTCAGCTCAGGTAGACCAGCCTGCAAGTCTGCCCACTCACCCAGTGCTCAGAACTGGGATGCCTCCAGTTTGTACAGACCACCCTGGGATGTACGGATCCTTGTCCCCATTTTGTACACGAAGAAACTGAGGCTCCCAGAGAGGAAGTAACTGAATTTTCCAAGGTCACTGACTAGAGAGTGCAAAGCCTAGATCAGAATTGAGGTCTGTGTCACTCTGAGATTCACCAGCATTCGTGACAGTAACCCTCTGGCCACCCCTGAGGGGCGACAGCTCTCCTTCATCCTGGGCTCTGTGAAGGGCAGGGGCCGCGTCCCCTCTTCCCCGCGTCCTGCCTCTGCGCTCAGCCTGGGTCAGCACAGGGTGAGGGGTGGGGGGGACATTTCTCGCCGCCTCCGACTGATATTGACGGACCAAGTGACTATTGTAAATGCTACAGTGTTGTGTAATCAGTAGGAAAATGTGACTCTGTCCCCAGAGATGCCAATGGCATTTTGGAGAAAATCCCGTCCTTGATTTTCTGGGCCTGTTCAGTTGAAATGTCTGGGTGAGAGGGACAGGCTGGGGGCTCTGATATGTGGGCCTAGACAGGTCGCTTGCTGCCCCAGCTCCTGCCTAGGAGAGGAGGGGCTGGAAGCATGTGCACAGGCGGTGCACAGGCAGAGGTGTGTGTGTGGTGCCGGGCGTGAGTGTACACGGGCGCAGGAGGGCACAGGTGCCAGGGCTCTCGAGTCACACTGTGGGCTCAGATCTCACCTCTGTCCCTTACTCGGTCTCTCCGTCCTCATTTCCTCTACTTCGTTTCAAAATTAGGATGAGAAAAGTGCCCAGCTCATGAGTCTGTCCAGGGATTAAGTGAGAAGATGCAGGAAAGCAGCTGGCACCTAGCACTGAGTCTGGCCCATGGCTGATGCGCAATAAATATTTGTGGAGTGAATGAATGAATGCATGAGTAAACAAATGAAAAGTGCATGAATGCATGGAGGAAGGAGCATGGCACATCAGAAAGAGGAGAGCGTTTGGAGTCAGGAGACCCAAGTTGGAGCCATGCCTATCATTTACTAGCTGGGCGACCTTGGGCAAGTCACCTAACCTCTCTGAGCCTCAGTTAATAATAGCAATAATCCCTGCCTCTCTGGTCGTTGTGAGGATTAAACGAAAGTGCAGGGTGGAACTGCTCTGTCAACGGCAGGGCACTGTGCAAATGTTAGTTCTAATTATTCTCCACAATTATGACTGCTCCGCGGGAGGCCTGTGTGTGAGTGAGCGCAGGGGAAGGCTGTGGTGAGGGTGGGCCTGTAACCAGGCTGTGTGTGCATGTGGATTGCGTGTGGATGTGTTTGGAGAACTGGGGCCATTAGAAAAACCATCAGCCCTCTAAGTTGTTCTTTCTTTTGCTAAACTCAACCTGCCAGGCTGACATCGGAAGCAGGAATTAGTGGGAAGTCTGGGGGGACAGGATTAGTGGCTGAACTTTCTATTCCTGGAGACCCTCTTTTCTCAGGAGGTCAAAGCAATTTCCATATATTATCCTGCTGGCAGCTTGGGAAGGTCAGGGAAACGGCAAACACATGACGCTCATTCCTCAGATGGAGAAACCAAGGCAGGAAGGGCGGCCTCTGAGGCCACTCCTGCCTGGCCCCTGTTGGAAGCACCATCTGAAGGACCCTGCAGCCAGCCTGGCCTGCCCCAGCCAGACCAGCTGGAAGTGGCTCATTCATTTGCGAGCTTATTACAGCCCCCCTACCCCCTGTTCCCAGGGCTGGGCTGTGTGTGTTTCAGGGGGAGGATTGGAGCAGGACCCCAAGTCCCTGCCATGCTACACACAATCATTGGAGGGTCTTAATCTGTCTCAGCTGTTGCCCTAACTCCCCTCTACTAGTCCTTCAGGTTCAATCCACCCCTTCCAGGAAGCCTACCTGACTGTCTCATCTGGCAGATGGAGAAGTGATTCTTCTTTGAGCCATTGGAGTGACAGGACTGGGGAAAGGGGCTTAGAGGCTGAGCCACACTGCACCTCAAACTGCACTACGTCTGCGCAGCCACTCCCAGGCACCTGTACCCCCAGCTAGCTCAGGAAGCCCCACCTTCCCCACACTGGTTCCTGCCCCAGAGCCCCAGACTCACTGCAGAGGGGGAGGGGTTACAGCTCCACCGTCCTTTCTGTTCTTCTCACCCTGCCTCAGATATGTCTCCTGCCCTCAGCCTTTCGACTGTGTCACCACCAGATGCCCTTGACACCCCGCCCCCTGCAAGCCTCTCGGGTCTTACTTCTATAGAGCAGGCACCCTACTTGCCACCTCCTCCTGTGCTCATTTCCCCACCAAGACCCGGCTCTCATTCCCCCGGCCTCCTCGCCCTCCATGTGTCTGGGGCAAGGTCTAGATCTTTCCTTGTGTGGCTCCAGGGCAGTGGCTTCTGTCTCAGGGCCCGTGTGTCCCCACTTGTAAGGAGGAGGAGGAGGCCTCCCAGAACCCACCTAAGGCTCTGGACAAGGTCAGTGGATTGCAGGTCTGTGGGCAGCAGGCAACCAGCACTGCTGCTCAAGTCCCAGCAGTGTCCAGACCCCTGAGGTGCCAGGCTCACCGTCCACCACGGGAGGGGCACAATCCTCCACCCCTCACCCCTCCCAGCTGGGGTACTCACAGCGGCTGCCATCTTCCCTGACGCAAGCACCTGCTGTGCAAGTACCAGCCGCTGGGCTCCATGCTCTGCAAGTCCTGCCCAGTCTCATTAATCCACCCCTCCCCCAACAATCCTGAAGGGCGCCATCATCCTAGTGTACAGGTTCAGAAGCGAAACCCAGAGAGGTTGTGCTTTGCCTGCGATCTCACAGCCGGTACAAGACCAAAATTCCAACCCCAGTCTGTCTGACTCCAAAGCCCCTTTCCTTAGCCTCTGAGAGAACAAGGACGCCACCACTGGAGCGAGGTGCAATGCGGGGCGGGAAAGCAGATGCAGTCTGGGTGCTGGCTCCACTCCTCGCCAGTGAGTGGCCGTGGGCCTATCTTGGCTGCCCCATTTGTATACTGGGAATAATGATTTTTGCCCTGCCGACCTCACTGGACTCAAGAACAGAGGCGGAAACTTTGGTAGTGTCCAAACGCTAGGACCGAGTGCGCGCCGTGCTTTACAGTTTACAAAGTATACAGTATACAAAGCGCATCCCTGTGTCACCTCCTGTCACCCTTTCCGCAGCTAACCAACCCTCTCCAACACAATCGCCAACTGAGGCAGAGGAGTCAGACGCAAGACGCCAGGAGCCGGGCCAGGAGCCGGCTGCGCCTCCGGCCACGAGCGCAAGGGGGCGCCATGGGCTCACTGCGAGTCCGGGCGGCGGGACCCTCAGTGCTCTTCGCGTTCTGCACTCGGGCTCGCAGCTCCCAGGCTTCGCAGAGCGCCGGGAGGTGCCTGGGCTCCAGGGGCGTCCGGGACGGGTGGAGGAGCGTTGCGCAGAGTCTGAACTTGAGATTTGAAGTCCGGAAAACCAGCTGCCTCTCCCCGCTGTGTGACCTCTAATGAGACGTTCTACCTCTCTGGGCTTCATGTATAAGTATAGAAGTATAATTCCCTTCCCCTACGCCACTCCAACCCAGCCCGCCAAAGGCTCCTGAAACCACAAGACGAGATCGCTGACTCAGCCCCGCAGTACAAACTGTAAAGCCTCATTCACACATGAGAAATTCGCGCCTTTCTCCTTCCCCTTGGACTCCGCATCTTAAGCCCTCAGAGGAAGCACGCAGGGTCCCCACATTCCCATTTTACGGACGCGCAAACGAAGGCTCAGAGTGGTCGCTCTTTCGGGGGTCTTGTGGCTCATTCGGGCAGAAATGGACTGGTCTCCCGACGCCAGCACCAGATTGTCCCTTTCTGGTCCAGCGGCCTCAGCTCCAGGCAGGCACTCCCTGGGAGCACTGACCGCTGTGGACCGGGTACAAGCCTTGTGCAGAGATAGGGGATGCTCAAGATGAGGCTGAGGCTCTCGAAGCTGAAGCGCGCAAATGCTCCGTACCTTCCGCTTGGGCCCGCTCAGCATAAGGCCACTCGGACCCTAATTCTGGTCCTAGCTTCTAACTCGGCCGGGCCGTCATCCCCGGGCTTGCCTGGCCGCAGCGCGTGCCCGCGCGCGCGCGCGCGCGCGCGTGTGTGACGGGGGCAGCGCCTTGGAGGCGGAGGGCTCACCCCGACTCCAGATGCCGGGGGCTCTCCGACCGCGGCCCTCCCCCCGCTTTGTCGGAGCTGCGCCCCACAGCCCCCGTGCTGGGCAGGATCGCGGGGGTCAGGTCAGGGGGGGAAGGGTGGTCCGCCAGGCCAACTCGCCGGCGCCCTAGGCTGCGGCTGTTTGCACACATGTAATTAGCTCTAATTATCCCGGGCTTTTCAGTTCTTAGGCTCCAGGCCTGAGAGCGACGCCAGGGTGAACGCGCCCTCTCCGCCCAGGCAACCAGCTCTATCCCAGTCCCCAGGACCTTGCGTTGCGTTTATCAGTGTGCCTACACCACCACCGAGCGTCTGCACCGCCGCCACGTGCTGGCATGTGAGCGTCTTTGTGTGTCCGCGGCTGTGTGTCCACACTCGCGCGTTTGAGTACGCCGCTGGGGAAGGTTCGCGAAAAACTGGCGCAGAAGAGGAGAGGGTGGGTCGCGGGGCTAGGGGGAGAACGAAATGGTTCTCAGCTGCGAAGGAAGGAAGCGCCCGGGCCCCGCTCTCTCCCGTCCCCGCCAGTCCTGCATAAACATGAGCCCCCCGGGGCAGCAGCCCAGACCGAAAATCCCAGGATTTCTGCTGTAACGGCCAAGCCGCGGTGTCGTCGACCGAGCTCTGTTCCCCCCACCCCCGAGCCGTTTAGACCCTCCGCCACCGCCTGTTTGAACCGGCCACCAGCGCTCCTGTCCGTCCACAGGTGGCAGAGCCAGGGCTCAGAGAGGTTGGGGCGCTCGCTCTAGGCGGCGCATCAGGGCAGGGGCGCCACTCTCCAAAGCCGCAGTGCGGGATTCGGGCTTGGCTCTAAAACAGCAGGGCTGCGGGGACGAGGGACAGAATGCCTCCGATTCCCGGGTCCTCTTGTCTTTATCGGATCTCGGATGCCTAGCCCTCGGCGACCCTGGTCCTGCGTGCTCAGTCCGCTGCGCGCCGCGTCCTTCCAGCCCACTCCCTAGTCTAGTCCACGCGGAAGGAAAACCACAGAGCCGGGGAAAGCCCCGGGAGCCTTAGTTGGAGGTGACGGGAAAAGCCTGGGTCCCCCTGGAGCAGGATTTCTCAGCACAGTCGCCCTGCCCCTACGGCCGCGTGTCCCTCCCTTCCCCTTTCCTGGGTTCTCTGTGTGTCCCCCTGTCCCGGCTCCGGTGTCCAGTCTCTCTCTTCCTTGCCCTCTGACCCTGTTTACTCGTTTCCTGGTGTCTCGCAGTGCCTTTGTCTCTGTCTCTGCCTCTTCTCGGATCTGTGTCGGTGAGGCACCCCCCCCCCACATACACCCCGCCCCCGCAAAGGAACACACACCGGCAGAATCCGCCTTTTCAATAAAAAACGACAACTGGGAAACAGAGTGAATTAAAAAGCATTAACTTAAAAACAATCCATGTGTCTGCAAATGCGTTCCAAATGGTAGCCCTTCGGCGGGGGCGGGGGGGCATGTCGGCCACATGTTCTGGAGCCCCAGACACAAAGTGTAGGGGGCTCAGCGCCTCGAGGTGGGCCCCTCCCGATAGCCACCTGGGACAGCAGGGTCTGGGGAGGGGGACTTCGTCTATGCCCTCACCCTCGGAGACCCCCACCTGATTCCCTGGACCCTCCCCGTGGTTCTGGCATCTGCCGGTCCCTCCTACTCCCCAGTGCCTCCAAACTTTCCTATGCTGACCCCAGCCCTCCCTTTGCACCAGCCCTCCCCACCACCCCACACAGATTCCACCCTCTTCCTCCCCCACCCCGCCCCTAGTCTTCGACCCCATACTCCTTCCGCACCCAGGGCCTGCCCTGCCCCACCCCCTTTCTGCCCTCCTGCCCCTAGACCACCCAGCAGCCCTGGCTCCCAGAGAAGTGGTTAGAACAAAGCTTTCCTTGGCCTGAAGAAACTCTCTGGGAGCTGTGCGCAGAAAGGGTCCTGGTACCTGCAGCCTCTCGGTCCTGCCGGACGCTGATCAAAAGTTGTCTCTGAAGGCCTGCCTCTCCAAAGGTAGAAGTCAGCTGCTGTCCTTTGAAGCCTCTGACGAAGACGGGGAAACTTCCCTCCCCCCAGAGTTCATCCTGCCACTCTTAGCACTCCCAGCAGCCCTCCTCTGCTCCCTTTCCTGGGAAGTGGAAGGACTGGAGTACCTCAATCAGGGCATAATTAGAGAAGAGGGGACTGGGTGGGGTGCCCAGATTCTACTGCCTCCTCTGTGTGTCTTTGCAGCTGAGAAGGGCATCCTGAGACCATAAACCAGATGGAGGAAGATCTGAACGCTTACCCTTGCTCTGCTCATGATAATGACTTACGATTAGAGTAACAATAATGTTAACAATAGTCATCATAATATCGCAGCTAACACCTATTGAGCTCCTACTGTGTGCCTGCCATACATTAGCACACAGAAATCACTAATAGCTGGATGAGTTTGAGCAATAGCTTGCCCTACCTGGGCCCCAGTTTCCCTATCTGTAGCAGGAAGGGGTGGGACCTCCAGGCTGGACAGTGAATCTGACATACCTGCAGTTGAATCAAAATCTGGGCAAGTTGTATTTCTTGTCACTGTTCCTATCTGTTCAATGAAGACAACAGGAAGCCAACCAGGAAAAAGTTGCTTTGGAGTTATTCTATGTTCCTGAAACGACAAAACGAAAAAGCCATCACTTTAAAAAGCCCTAACAGTTTTCACCCAATCAAACTGTTCTTTCTCCTAATAGTCAGCAGTGCGCCATTTAATTTTATTTTTAATGATAAAACTGTTCTTTATTCACTATACAAGGGAGCTTTTCAAAATTCACTGCACTACCCCTATATCACGAGCCTCACACAATTCTGGCTTATCAGATTCTGAAGGAGACCAATATGAGGATTTATATAAAACCCCCTGGTGATTCCAAAAGGAGAATTCTGATTTGCTTGATTGCTAAATCTGATACCAGATATCTCATCTGGTGTATCACTCACCTACCGTCTCATATCTGGTTCTCATACCTGATTCTGATTTGAGATTCTGATTGAGAACCACTGAGGTTAGGTTCTGAGAATTTTTGTTTCTATAGGTTTGTGTAAGCAGCCTCCCTGTCTCCATGCGTGTGTTGTCCTGGGGAGCCTGTGAAGGTGTATGTACTGTATACATATAAGTCTAGGTATGTGTGTGCGTGCACACGTGCAGGTATGGGCTTCTCTGTGTGTGTATGGGTATAGGTCTCAGGGTGTCTCTGGGTATCTGTGAGTGGATGTGCTGGGAGAGGGCCTGTACCTGTGTGAATATGTGTGTGTCTCCGAGGGTGGGTACCTGTGCCTCGGGGCGAATTTGTGTGGCTGTGCCTTTGCATCATATTTACGTAAGTGAGGAGATATTTGTGCCTGTGTGTGGACATGTCCTGTGTGCCTGCATTGATGAGCCTGCCATTTTCTGAGGCCTCCAGCAAGGCAGGAGTTTCTATGGAGAAGGAGCTCCATCCAGGCTCCCGAAATGCCAGTTGAGCCGTCTCCAGGATCCAGAACTTGCAGTCAGAGCTCCTCCCCTGATTGGGAAAGAGGGACGATGATTTTGAGCATAAACACAGATCTCTGTGCTGAGCATTCTAATTCTGCAAGTCAAGTAGAGAGCCCGGGCAGCCGCAAGCTAATTAGCCACCCTGGGGGAAAAAATTGCCTGTGTTGGAGTGGATAATGTGTTTGCTTGTTTCCGTGGGATCCTTGACCGACTGAATACCCCCCACCTCCCTCCTACTGCATCTCATGGGCCTGTCTCCCCGCGCCCCCAGCTCAGAAAGATGGTGCAGCGTTTGGCTCTAATACATCGGCTTTTCAAACAGGCCAATTGCTAAGCAAATGTCATTTGGGCTGCAGCTTGGAAGGCTCTAAATGAGATAAATGATTCATTGGAAAAGTGAAGATGGGTCTCACGCCGGATAAAGATGAGCTAGTAAAGTTCCCCGTAAAAATCAAGGACAGGCTCCGTGTCCCCTCCTCGGGCACACCGTGCTCTCAGCGGCCGGCGTTCCTCCGCAGCATGAAACAAATCCTCGCCCACCTGCAGCCGAGGATCTCAAGCTCGACAGATCCTTGGTCCCAGAGAGCCTCCAAGCCCCTCTGCCCATTTCCTTCAGCAGCTGCTGTGGGCTGGAAGGAGCAGGAGCCCTGCCCGGCTGGGCTGAGCCCTCCCCAGGCTTGTACACACTTGTGTACACATGCTGCACATGGATGGCTCACACTGGCAGCCTGAGCCCATGATTTCAACCTGTGCTAGGCTCTCTTGTACACATAGGTCTACACACAGAGGCACACACAAAAATATATAAGCCCCCATTCCATCATTTTTCTGTCTTTTAGCTTACAATACAAAAGTGGACATTAAGACAACACACCAGTTCATAAGCAGATACAGATATGAATTTACAGATATCACATACAGATATTGCTAATGACTGAAGACTTGTGTCTCCCCAAAATTCAAATGTTGAAACCCTCATCCCCAAAGTGACAGCATTAAGAGGTGGGGCCTTTGGGACGTAATTAAATTAGATGAAATCATGAGAGTGGGGCCCCCATGACGGGATTAGGGTTCTTATAAGAAGAGGGAGAGAGACTAGAGCTGCTCTCTGTGCCTTGTGAGGACACAGTGAGAAGGTGGCTGAATACAAGCAGGGAAGAGAGCCGTCACCAGGAGCCAAATGTGCCAGCACCTTGGTCTTGGACTTCTCAGCCTCCAGAGCTATGAGAAAAGAAATGTCTGTTGTTTAAGCCCCTCAGTCTGCGGTATTTTGTTATAGCAGCCCAAGCAGACTTATACAGGGATGAACTGGGAATTACACTTGCACACATTTGCAAATATTGATTCATGTATCAGCAAAAATTATTGACACACTTCTAGAGAGAGTACTGTGTGTGCCATTCCTACCATTACTGCTGGGATCACTTACTGAACTCTCACTGTGCTGAGTGTTTCACAGATGTAGTTACCTCACTTTATTCTCAAGACACGACCCCCGCCCCGGGGAGACATTTATTAGCTCCATTTTATCAGAGAGATTAAATCCCGAATGAGATGCTCAGGATTGGTTGCACGACTGCTAAGTGGCAGAGTTGGGATTTGGACCCATGTCTCCTGACTCCAACGTGCATGCTCCGTAGGGAATAAGTAGAGAATAAGCGATCTAGCGCTCGGAGTTGGGGGAGGCAAGCCTCACAGTCCTGTTGTGCCCATGAGGCCAGAGCCTCCATTCCCCAAGGCCATGCGGCTTGTTCAGCCTAGCGCCTTATAACTCAATCACCGTAATTGGTATGTGGAGTTGTCTCCCAGAGCGCCACAGGATTTCCCAGGCTGCAGAGCCACGGGCATCCCTGAAACCAGTAAAGAATTGATTGTGACTTTTGTTCAAAATAATGACCAGGATCAAAGTAATGACATAAACTGGTTTTAATATGTGCCCAGCTTGAATGACAGGCTCCACTCCAGTGCTGACAGTTTCTAACGATACAAGATTATTTTATTCTCTGTACAAAGTCACTTCTCAGATTAATGCAGCTCCATGTTTTAATCAATAATGGGATTGGGCTTCCCTGCTAGTGCAGTGGTTAAGAATGCGCCTGCCAATGCAGGGGACACGGGTTCGAGCCCTGGTCCCGGAAGATACCACATGCCACGGAGCAACTAAGCCCGTGCGCCACAACTACTGAAGCCCGCGCACCTAGAGCCTGTGCTCCGCAACAAGAGAAGCCACTGCAACAAGAAGCCCGTGCACCACAACGAAGAGTAGCCCCCGCTCGCCGCAACTAGAGAAAGCCCGCACACAGCAACAAAGACCCAACGCAGCCAAAAATAAATAAAATAAAATAAATAAATCTAAAAAAAATAATGGAATCATTTCATGATGCATTTGGACCAGATCTCTAACTATAGGATCTCTAACTAACTACAGCCCACACCCACACCCAGATATCTCATTTACAGTTTAATAGGGTACAGGGTGTGTTCTGGTGGCTCGGGCCCTGCCTCTCCTGGGCTCCCACATCCAGCCCTCCTGAAGCCCCTTGTACTTGTCTAGAGCTCTCCTGAGAATATTCTGGAGTTTTCATCAATGCTGGGCCACAGTAGGGCCTGGAGCGGCCCCACAGCCATGTCACATTCCTTCAACCCTGGACCAGCACCCTGGCTGGCTCCCCCGGAAGAAAAATGAAGGTCTTCCTGACAGGCGAACATAAATATTTTCTTTCCCAGCCTGGATCAGATGGGGATATTTGCTGTTAATAGAGTGGCAGCTGGCTATCCGGGAGTGTCTGAACGTGGCCTTCCCTGGCAGGGAGCACGCCATCCATCTCTGTCCACACCCCCGTCAGACGGCAAGACTTCGCTGGCCTTGCTCCTTTTTGGAATGTGCCTCAGATGGCAGAAAGCAGGCAGGGAGCATTCATGTCACACCAGTTTCGTCTTCTATCTCTTGAGGGCCTGGGAGGAGTGGCCTGAGTTTGCTGTTCTTGGCACACCTGCCTATCAGGAGCGTGGCCATCGGGCGGCCCACGTCAGGTGGTGAGGCCTTACTTATGGGGCAGGAGGGGGAGTGTTGGAGCAGGCTGGGTCTTCCCACTTTGAAAGGTGCTCAGACCAGAAAGGGCAAAACGACGTAATGGGAAATCATGCTTTTCTTTGCGGCATGTGGCCTGGAAATGGAGCTGCAAGGCCCCGGAAAGGCTTGAAATAACATTTCAGGCTGGTGCCTTCCCTGCCCCCACCTGGAAATAGGTGTTAGGATGGAAAACAGGGCACCTCTCCTCACCACTCCTCACCAGCCAGGGCTGTTTGAAATGAAAACAAAAAATTCTTCCTTAAAAGAAAATGTGTATTCCAAAGTACCATGAATTCTCTCCTTGACTCCCAAGGCCACAAAATGCTACATGAAGGCCCAGATCACAGCTTGGAGTTTTGGAGGCTGTTCTGGGAAGGAGGAAGGAGCCGTTGTTAGGGTGATGTATCACCAGCCTCCCTTCTGTTGGTGTTGCTCTGTAGCAAAACTTGCATTCAGTCAACAAACATTGGATGAGTACCAGGCCTCTGGGGGCTAAAGAGACACAAAGATTTCGGGTCACCTGGGTTCAAATCTCTGCCGTATCAGGTTGCCTTGGGAAAGTTATTCAACCTTCCTGTGTTTTGGTTTCCCCATATATAAAATGGGGACAATAATACAGATTTCAAAGGACTGTTATAAGGATTCTACTGAATCCTACACATGAAAGCGCCCACTGCAGCCCTTGATGTTGAAGGTTGGTGACTGTTGAAGGTTGGTGACGGAGCCCTCAGAGGTTTCCTGTGCCTGTAGAATGGGGCAGCAACAAAGACCCAAAAATAAATAAAATAAAATAAATAAATCTAAAAAATCCTTTTGTAGTCAGTACCTTCTGGGATCTGATCCAACCACTTCTCTCACCCAGTGGTCAGGATTCTCCTATCGAAAATCAGCCTGCCAGCAAGCCCGGTCTTCCACGGTCCCACCGCTTTTGACACGCTGCTGCCACCCCCATGTGCTGGTCCATGCCGTTCCCACACCCCCATACCCTGAAATTGTCCCCTCCCTTCTCATCTCACCTTTCAACTGGATGCCTGTGTCTTCAGGGATGACAGTAACTACCACTAACTGTGTGCTGTGCGTCAGACGCCTCTTGCGTATCATTTTACAAGGTTAGGGAAGACAGGATCAAGAGAAGAAAAAAAGGGGGACAGGAAAGAGTTTCCGGGACAGGAAAGAGTTTCCAGAACAGGAATGATATGGTCATAGTTATCACAGAGGAAAGATCACTCTGGGCCAAAAAGGCATCTGTGGGGCAGGAGGAGCCTGAGAGGTCAGGGAAGAGGCTATTGCAATGTCCAGGCGAGAAAAGGCAGCAACAGTAGCCTTTGGGTAGAGGGGAGAGACTAGATTGGAGACTTTGCTTCATTTATCCATTCAATACATACATATGCAGTGGGTACCTCTTCATTCATTACATAGTCAGTGGGCAGGCTCTATGCCAGCTGCTGGGATACAGCAGCGAACAAAGCAATACAAAATCCCTGCCCTCCCAGAGTTGACATCCTAGTGGGCAAAACAGGTAATCAACAAAGTAAATAAGAAAAATATACAGGGATAAGTGCTATCGAGAAAGATCGAAGCAAGGGAAGGGGATGTAGAAGGAAGTGGTCAGTGATAAAATTACAGATGCAGAGCCAGAGAAGACCTTAGGGTAACTTTTGAGCAAAGCCCTAGAGGAAGTGAGAGGGCCAGCCCTGCAGATGTCTGGGACGCACCCCAGCAGCTCAGAGGCTTGGGGCAGCAATGTACCTGGGAGAGGATTAGGAGAGGAGGTCAGAGATGAAAAAGGGGCTGGATTGTAAAAGGCCTTGTGTGTCCCAGCAAAGACTCCTTAAGGCACCTTGACATCAGGGGCCTTGGTAGCGTACCTTGGGCAAGTCCCTTTCCCATCCCGGCCCTGGCTCCTCACTGTGGAGGCTATGAGTGGTGTTGAATGTGGTTGTGAAAGCTTTGAGGTTCATTCCATATGCTGAGCAGAAAGATCAGACCCTGCAGGCCCTGAGATTCTACATGTTAGAGTATTCAGACCTTTCTAAGTCTGACTTTCAGTGCTGGAGGTGCTGAGGCAGTGGCCATGGTGCTGGCCTCAGGATGCGGAGGGCCCAGCTCACTGATGGGAGCCCATCCCACCCAGCCTGCTGCCTCTGGCCCCAGGGAAGCTGGAGAGGGGCTGACTGCCAGCAGCTCTGTGTGTCTTGTGTCCATAAACCCTGGGTCATGGGGCATGGATGCTTTCCCTTGTAATTGCTTCATCTTTACCCATCATTCCTTCATTCCTTCATTTATTCTCCCTGATATTCATTTATATATTCATTCCCTTCCTCACTCTGTTTGCTTATTCCTGTCTTGACTCATCCCTCCCTTGTTCAGTTATTTACTCACTTATTTTCCTCACTCGTGGCATTTATCACAGAGAAACTAAATAAGTAATGGATTGTGTGAGCCTGACTTCTCAGCTGAAATGTAAGGGCGCAGGGACAGAAAGCATGTCTTATTCACAGCTGTCACACCAGCAGCTGGCCTATAGCACGTGCTCTATAAATGGAACCCCTATATCCATTCATTCACTGCACGCTCATTCATTCCTTCAGGTATTTGTCAAACCTCTGCCTGTGCCAAACTCTGGGCCTGGCACATTTTAGAAGAGGAATAGGAAAGAAGAAAATATAGAGATACATTATCTGAGGCCCAGTCATCCATCCATTCCATTCATCCATTCACTTATTCATTCTTAAATAAACACTTACTACTGTCACTTAGTACCAAATCCTGAGCTGGAAATTGCTTTACTCAAGATGATCAAGGGAAGGTTGAGGTTGGGTTGGAGCTGGGCCTCAAAGAATGGGTGAAATTTCAGGAGTAGCAGGGAAGAAATGTAGTCAGGGGAGGAAACAGCATGAACAGAGGCTGCAAGGAACATCACAGCCAGGTGGGTTCTGACTCTGCAAATAACCCCTCTTGGTAGGTTGCTAGGGGCTGCCTGATATACAGGTAGCTGGGGGCAAGTCATGGAGGGCTCTACTTGCTGGGCATAAGGGTTTGCTGTGCTCCAAGGGAGACTGACTTGGGCTTGTCATTTCCAGCTCTGCAGAGGCCAGTGGGGCAAACAAGTGCCGAAGGTTTCCAACTGGGTGTCCCTGGAGCAGTATGACTTCCTTTTCTCCCTGAGAGGGGGAAAAGTCCTTCAAAGATGGCTAAGATTCCCCAACAGTACACACAAGCCCAAATGGATCTTAGAAAGCTTTGTGATGGCTTTAATGCAAATGAATCCAAAGTTTGTAGATTCCATTTTCCTCCCAAAACACATGAGATAGTGGAAATCAGAAGGAGAGTGTTTAGGGGTAGGAACCTGGTGTCCAGGACCCACTAGAGTCTTCTGGGTTCTCTCCGGCAGAGACTGGGGATTCCTGTGGGACCATGGGGAGGCAGGGCCCAAGCCTTGGCACCCAGCTCCCTTGAGCTCACCTGTGGACATATCTTAGCGCCAAACGATGCACTAAGGAGGTGCCAAATATGCAGTGCCACGGTTCCAGCCAACAGGCTGGGATCTCAACAAGGACAAAGGATGCTCGGCCATCTGACGCTGCAGGTCTCCAGGTGCTCTGGGCCCAGCAGAGCCCAGCACAGCTCCTAGCCTCCTCTTCGTCCCTTGACCGGGCAGAATGTTCTCCTGGGCCCAGGTCTCTGGAGGACATCAGATCCTCCGGCTAGCCAGGAAGGAGATTAAACAACCAATAATGACAAAAACAATGGAATCATTTCACAACTTATCCTCTTACATGTAATAACATTCAGCTAACAAAGCACCTTCGTAATCAGTATCTCATTTGATCCCCATAAGAAACCGAGGAGAGGGAAGGCGGGGGGGAGCTGTGTATAATTCCCATTTTACTTCCAGGTGAGGAAACTGAAGTCCAAAGACTTTTCCCAAAGTCACACCTCTGCTAAGTTTCTCTGAAGGGCCCATTGCATCAAACCTCCGAACCAGTAAGAGCACAGCATCCTTGTTCAGTGAAGACGGTGTCCTGGATGGAAAGAGCAGTAAGTGGTTCCTGTGGTTGAGACGGGCCATCGGAGGCTGTGATCTTTCCTCCCACCTCCCTGTGACCTGTGGGTTGGAAGGCAAGGCAACAACCTGCAGCGGGGTTAGGGCTCAACAGTGAGGCGGATCAGGGCCCTGTGTGTGACCTGGGCCTGTGTCCAGCCAAGGCAAGAACCAGAGTCCAGGCCTCCTGACCCCAGCCCAGTGATATCGCCACCACACCTGCCCTGACACAGACCTTACAAGGCCCTCCCTATATCTGCAGGCCCCCTAACCGTAGTGAGAGGGCGTGAGAGAGAAGGCCTCTCAGGCTCTTTCAGGGTCTGGGCTGTTGTGATCAGACCCGAGCTCGGGATGTGAAGGTGGAGGGTGAGAGCAGGAAGTCCCAGGGCTCTAGAGGTGGGGCAGGCCCGGCAGGGGAGACCGAAGGCACTAAAGCTACCCCTGACCCACCCACCCTCACCCCTGACTTCCTCTTATCCAGCTCAGAGGTTCCCCCCCGCCCGCCGCCGCTTCCACATCTTGTTGACTTTCGAATTTACAAGGTGTGCTGATTGCCAAGGCCCAGGGATGATGACACACCTGCACCCACCTTAGGAAAGCATCCTCCGTATCCTGGTCCCCACCAGCAGCCTGGAGGTGGGGCAGGAGCCCAGGATGGGATCTCTCGGGTGCTGTGAAAAATTTAAAGAGGAAAACAATTGAACAGACAATGGAAGAGAGAAATCAAAGGCAAGTTCCCTGCTAGGAGGAAAAGGAGGAGGATTCAGGTTCAACTTGATTAGCTGGTCCTGTTCTAAACGTCTGCCTTCTGGATGCCGCCTCTGACTCCAGCCATCAGGGCTCAGCTGGGGTGAGGAGCTCTATGGTATTTGCTTGGTTTATTGGCTCCACGGAAGAGGATACGAGGGCCCAAGCAGTTCTCTGGAGATAGGACCCCTCGAGGAAAAGCCAAGATTTATGGTTTCCAGAAACTCTCAGGTCACTGGGCTGGGCAGAGTGGGCTTTCCTCAGCCCTCAGGTTTAAGAGGAGAAGGGCCTGGGAGAAACCCCAGAACTGTGGTGGGAACCATCCCCACAAATACTTTCTCTTCCGTCACCTCCCTTGAGGCTCAGTAAGACCCCACGATGCTGACGATCCTGCGATTCCCTCCGTCACTGTGACAATGGGGCAACTGAGGCCGGAGAGCTGGTGGGCCTGTCCAGGTCTACAGAATCCGTGTCAGAGGAAGAACTCAAACCCAGCTCCCAGCCGGGGGCGCTCCCTCCCTGAGCTGTTGCCACTAGAGTGACCTTCGAGGCCCCAGACATAAACCCCTGAGTCAGAAAAACAGCATTGCTAAGGGGCCAGCCTGGAGTCACCTCTGTGTCACCCTACGCAGATCGGGGACAATAGCCACGCACCAGGGCTCAGTGAGGTCGCCGAGGCATCCCCCTACCCCAGCTGGTGACCACAGCAAGGGTGCGTGACCTGCCAGGGAGCACCCACTCCCGCCAGGCCTGTGGACACTGGCCCTGGCCACGTGGCTCTGGCCGCAAAGGTTTCGTTGACAACCCTACTTCACAGGCACAAGAGGCTGGTTCCCGACACAGCCTTACGGTCTTCTGTGGCCCCTGCAAGCAGGGAAAATTTGATTTCTGGGCTTAATTAGGGGACATGCCATAAATATTCATGCATCAAAATGAGCCCTGCTCACGAGTGCAGCTGCTTGGGGGAAATTAACATTGTTTTCTAGCCGGTGAGTAACGAGGCTCCACTGCTGGAAGAGGAGCCTTTGCGACAGCCTCTCTAGGACAGAGAGAGAAAGCCACACTCAGAAGCACCCACACCCGGGGAGCCGCCCCTCTGCCTCTCCAAAGCCTCATCTCTGCAGGGGGCCCCCATCAGGGTACTTAGCCAAGCAGAAGACCCCTGAGCTGTATCCTGAGAACAGCCATCAGCAAACTACAGCCCGAGGGCCAGAGCCACCTGCCACCTGACTTTTTGGGAAGAAAGTTTTATTAGAACACAGCCATACCCATTCATTTAGCTATTGGCTACGGCAGCAGAGTTGGGGTGTTGTGACAGAGACCTTATGGCCTGCAAAGCCTAAAATATTTACTGTCTGGCCCTTTACCAAAAAAGTTTACCCACTCCTGCTCTAGAAACTTCTCATCATGACGTCCATTTTTATTAATGAAAGTCCCATAATATTGAGCTCTCTGGAATCTTAGGAACATGGAGCGGTTTCGAATCATGTGGTCTTAGAATCTTATGTGCACAGGCTCTGAAACCGGTGTCCAATCTCAGCTGCACCACTTCCTCAGCTGCGTGACTATGGGCAGGTTACTTAACTTTCTCTGCCTCAGTTTCTTTATCTAGAAATTGGGAGTACCTATATGGGAAAAGAATCTTAAAAAGAGTGGATATATGTATATGTATAACTGATTCACTTTGCTGTACAGCAGAAACTAACACAACATTGTAAATCAACTGTACTCCAGTAAAAATTTAAAAAAAAATGGGGGGTAATAACAGTCCTGATCTCATGGGGTTGTTGTGAAGATTAAGTGGGCTTCCCTGGTGGCGCAGTGGTTGAGAGTCCGCCTGCCGGTGCAGGGGACACGGGTTCGTGCCCCCGTCCGGGAAGATCCCACATGCCGTGGAGCGGCTGGGCCCATGAGCCATGGCCACTGAGCCTGCGCGTCCGGAGCCTGTGCTCCGCAACGGGAGAGGCCACAACAGTGAGAGGCCCGCGTACCGCAAAAAAAAAAACAGATTAAGTGAGTGAATATTTGTAAAGCCCCTACAAAAGTGTTTGGCACAAGCATTATGTAAGTGTTCTGTTAAATAAGTGGGCTCAGTCTCTTATGATTTCAGAATCCTCAAGGGTAGAGAATCCTAACCCCTTACAGATTTCCGCCTGTCAAGACCTTAGACTCTCCACTGTAACAGGGAGAGCCCCGCATGTTTGTGACACTTTGCTAAATGCTTTACACTATCTCATTTAATCTCCAAAACAACTCTTTGAAGTAGGAATTACTGCCAATTTGCCTGTGAGGAAATTGAGACTTTATGAAGGTTAGGAGACTAACCAAAGGTCACGCAGGGTGAATTGCAAAGCTGGAACGGGAGTCCAGGTGTGTCTGACTCCAAAGCCTGTCTCCCAGATGTTCCCACCTCTCACCCACTGCCACAGCCCCTCTTCCATACCCGTCACAGGGTCCTCCGGCCACGGCTGGACACCTGCTGTGACGGCGCGCTCACTAGCCCAGGAGAGCTCGCGCTGGATTCTGCTCTTGCATCTGCCCACTTCTTGGCTCTAGCTCTGACTGTCTCCTACCAGCTCTGAAAGGCCCAGGTGGGAGAACGAGGGCACTTCCGGGGGTATCTCCCAACTTGCTAGGAGCCAGCAGTAGTCTGGGCTGCAAGCATTTGCAGCACACTAGACCCAAGTGGAAAGACTAGGCTCCATACCTTTGGACAGAGCACTCCTCCAGGAAGTCCTCCTTGGTGCCGACAGGCAGCAAGAACCTCCCTTTCTCCTAAGGCTCCCAACACTCCTGCCTGAACCATCACTGGATGAGGCCAGAGCGACGCCCTAGCGTGAGACTTGTTATGATAACCCTGGGGCCCTCTGACGCTTGTACTCTTTCTGCTTGCTTTCGAAGCATTTTGAGCTCTCTCTCCTACAGTTCTGTGGCATGGCGATGCTCATCAAATGTTTGTGGCATCTCATTTGTCCTTACAGCATTCTCGACCTGGAGGTCACTATCATTCCCATTCGCACCTGAGACCCAGAGGGAGGCTGAACAGGAAGGAAGAGAGGAGGAGCCTACAGCCGGAGAGTCTTCTGCGCGCCGGGCATCGTGCTAACCCCTTGCCTCGTCGAACCCTGACAATGGTAGCAGTCATCCCACTTTACGGAGGAGGAACCTGAGGCTCTGAGAGGAAACCAGACTTGCTCCAGGTTACGCAGGCTGTAAATGAAGGAGAGAGACGTGGATAAAGTATCTACCATGCGCCCAGCACTTTCATGTATATGCCTTGCTTCACCATCAGACACGCACAGAATAAAACTCTGAGGGATTTATTTTTCTTCCTGTTTTCCAGATGTGTAAACCAAGGCTCAGAGAGCCAGGTGGCTTATCCCACAGGGAGTCAGGCTGGAACCAGACCTGCTGGCCATGGACAGAGCGCTCTTGCCCAGCTCGGCAGTCCTCACGAGGCCCAGCACGCATCCTTTCGGGGAGTGGAAGAGGAAACACTGGGCCCTTTTACAGGGTTTCCGTGAGCATGACGGGGAGCCCCCAAGGATGGCCGACTGGCCACGGATGGGAGGAACGGTTTATTTTCTCTGCAGGCCGCTCTGGAGCCTTTCAAAGGTGTGAAGTTCCACAGCCTGCAGAGGCTGACTCTGCTGGCCGTCCAGAGCCGGCCCTCCCTGGGCCCCAGCCCAGCAGACCAGGCCTCTTCATGTGCCCCCGGCGGGAACTCCCTCCGGCCCACCCGGCCTCTCACTCGCTGAAAGGCTGCAGAGTGACGGGCTAGAAACTTGACTCTGCTGTTTACTCACCAAACACAGAGACAGCCCTCTGGGCTATCCTCCAACATCCAGACCCTCTGCTACCTCAGGGGAAGAGGGGTTTGTAGCCCATTCCCAGGCTCAGCATACCTGGCACACTCACCTCAAGGGACTGGCCACAAGGAGGAGCTTCCAGGCTTGGCCCTGCAGCAAGAGAGAGTCTGGTTAGACAGAAGGAAGAACTTTCTGCTGCTGAGGGACATTCAGCTCAGAGAAAGATGGGGAATGTCCTGACGTACTGTGCTCTCTTGGTAAGGACTCTGGGTTCTTCTGTGTGAGCTTCCTTTCTTTACCCTGACGATGAGGGGTAAGACTGCATGATTCCAAGCCCCTCCCCACCAGTTTTAACAGTATAATTCTGAGATTCACAGCATGAAGCAAGGGGCAGGAGACCCAGCTGTACGCCAGCTCCACCATCAACTGACTGTGGGAACACGGGCAAAGTTACTGTGCTGCTCTAGACCTTGGTCTCCCCATCTTTAAAATGGACGTAATTATCAAAGGGTAGTTACGAGTTAATGAATACGAAACACACTGTCCAGTTATGTTCTCTCTGCGAAGTGCTCTATGTGGGCAAAGCGGATTTATTATTTCCACTATTCATTCCCTGTTTCTTCCACCTCTTTCTCCCACTCCCACTTCTTTTGACTCTTCCTCCCTTTCTTTACATCTTGAAAGAGGGAAAGTTGGTATGTCCTGTTCTCTCCCTAACTGGTTAACTGAGAAATATTTATAGATTGAGAGGTTTCATTTTGTTTCAATTCATTTTTGTTTTTTGTTAAATGCAGTTAATACAAGTGGGCCCAGGAAGGTAATGGGGCCACAGGGAAATGCCCAGGGAGCTCCAAGTCCCCTCAGGCAGCACTTAGAAGAATCCAGAATATTCCCCCTACTGGAGAATGTCTGGCTGGGTCTCTGTGAGGGTTGGACATGGAGAAGTCCATGGTCACAGCCTTGCCGGACTGGACCAAAGGGCCGTTTCTCAATGTTGCCACCTCTAGACCTGCCAAGTCGTTCACTGTTTGAATAAAACAGAGCAATTGCGTCCATGAACTGATTGGCTCTTTCCTTATGTAATAGTCAAGTAAGTTGCATGGTTACTTTTAAGAAACTGAACTGTTGTTGTTTTTCTGTCGCCTTCATTCCCGCACCATTTTTATAACTGAACTGACTGTTTTGGTTGTACCGACCTGTTGTTTGTCTAAACTGATCCGTTTTTGGAGGAACTGACTGGCTGCTTGTCTGTCGTGAGCAGCCGTGGGACTGAGGCAGCTGGTCAGGGGCTGTCCTGACGGGATATTTTGACTGAATGGACTGCACGGGTCTGGGGCCTGCAGTCAGACCAGCTGATACCAAGCCCTCAACCTTCCAGCCAACACTGGCCTTTCCCAAGAGATCCAGTCTCAGATGTTCCAGCCATTATCCCCACAGCGACCACTGCGAGAGGACATGCAGTATTGTAATGTGTTGCAAGTTAGGCTTCACGTCAAGAAAGCAGAAAGCCTGACTAAGGAGCTGGCAGACCAGCCAGATGCCTGTCCCTCCAGGCTTGCCTTGCAGCCCTGCCTGCCTAGCTGTCCATGTGGCCTGAGCCCTCCAGTCCTATTCCCCACGTTAGGGGATCACCGAGCCCCCAGCACAGCCCCCTCATTTGCTTCTTTAACTCACTTCCTTTCATTGCTGACAGGTCCAGGGACTTTCAATGGGGCCACGACAAGAGGGTCCTCACCCCCTCTGCCCCATTCACCCTGCCCACCCCTCCTCGGCCTTTCAGGCTCCCAGTGAAAGGACTCGTCCACAAATTGGGGATTTGCCATTGTCCCCTTTGTAAAGGCCCTCCATTTCCCTGGGCCCCACCCCTCCCATCACTGGGATCAGCAGGGGTGGCCCCAGAGGGGCTGCGGAGGTAACAGGGCACAATCCACCCAACATTCTTGCTTAGAAGCAGGGCTGAAGCCTCAGAAACCCAGACTTTGTTTCGGAGCAGGAAGACAACATCTAGATTTCCTCCTACCTGAACCCCCTCCCCATTTTATAGGTAGGGAAACTGAGAGTCACACAGCGAGACCTCTTGACACCCGGCTGGCCATCCCATTAGCTCATTTCCACTCTCTATTTCTTTCGATATGGAGGAGACTATAGCGTTTGTCATTTATGCTAACCCAATACGCCACACCATTGAAAATGTGTACAAAAGCTGCCATGAAAATGTGTACAAAAGCTGTAGTTGAGGAAGTTTGGGGTCGTGGTTCCGTTGTTTAGCATCTGAAATCAAAAGCTAGAGCCATGAAAACGGCAATTCTTGGACGAACTGCCTCAAAAATAAATAGAAACACTGGCCTGACTAATTTGAAATTCAACTCACAAAAAGGAAGCAAAGCCAGATTGTTCTTTTCCTGTTTCTGATATGTTTGCTCCCAAGTTTAGATTGTTTAATCCAACTTCCTATCTCTAGGTGGGCCAACTGGGGCCCAGAGAGGAGATCTACTTGCCTAAAGGCACACAGCATCGCTGGCGTGGCTGCTCTAGTGAGCCCGGAATGTCCCTGGAGCCTCTCAGGCAGGCATCTCGGTTTGGGAAAAATTTCGGCTACATCGAAACGGTATTTCTAGAACCAGTTGAACATTGCAATTTGGTTTGGGGGCTTTGCAGTTTCTAAACTAAATTGATTTTTAAGAAAAGATTTAAAATTGGTGAAAGGGGTTGTTTACAAAGTTTCAGCTACGGGGGAAAATCGCAAGGTCTCTTAGCATTTCTAACCGGAGCTGCTCCTCCCTAGGGAGCCTTGTGGTGCTTCAGATGAACCTGGGAGCGGGAGATTCCGTGCGTGAGCTGAGCCAGAGAAAAGGTCTTTTGAGGAAGACAGCCTCCAGTTTAAGCGGCCACTACACAGACTCCGTCTTTATGGGGCTTGAATAAAAAGCAGGAGATTCCGTATTTAAATTGTTTATCTCTGGCTAGTCCTTTTACAGAGTTTGGGGATGAATTCACTAGGAAGTGAACGTTTTCTAAGTACCAGGGTGACGCTGAAGCTGGCTACTCTGCTTTTGGTTTATTCCTAAACGTTGTAATAAAATCCTGAGTGTTACCGTTCATCCCCTTGCAGTATGTATACTGTCCCCCTCTGGGCATTTATGGCGGGTGATGAGCCTCCCATCCCCTTGCAGTATGTATACTGTCCCCCTCTGGGCATTTATGGCGGGTGATGAGCCTCCACATCTCTCCAAACCCCGATGAGGACATGATAATATCGTCAGCTCATCGCTGAAACATCCTCATCTACTCAGCTTCCATCACCGCTAAGACTGAGAGCCATCAGAGGCTGTTAATTCCCAGCAAATTATCTAATCCACATGTTGTCCGATTTGTGTAAACCCCAGCCCATGAGGATCATAAAACAAATAAGCATGAAGTGGTTTATAGTTTCCAACCTCCTCTCACCTAGATAGGCCACGCTGCTCAGTCGCAGCCTCGGCTGTGGCTCTATATCCTTCCGGAAGGAATGGGCGGCGTGGGTTCAAATCCGGACCTGTTTGCTGCTGTTTCTGGGACAGAGGCCACAGAAACACAGACACACAAGTCTGCCCATCCCTCTTGCCCCCCGCTGCCACACCCCAAGGGGGCCGAAGCTTCGTTTCACTAATATGTTAATCACTGAAACAGTCTTGTCCTGCAAGGCACAGGCGTGGTGAGTTAAGACTCTGGATGACTTGCAGAGAGAAAAGCAAACTGTCCCTCAGAAAACAGAGGGTAGTAGGAATTTGTGATGATGAGAGGCAGAGCAGAGAGGGGAGGCAGGAAAGGGGATTGGCAGCTCTGGGAGATGCAGGGAGCGATAAAATTAGACTGCGTTGTCTAGAGATAAGCACAGGAGTGAGTGTGTGTGTGTGTGTGTGTGTGTGTGTGTGTGTGTGTGTGTGTAGACTTAGGTGAAGATTCGGGCTGGGGCAGGAGTAGGGCTAAATGACCTCTAAATCCCTTTTTGCCTCTAAAATTCGTCAAGCCTATGTCTAAAAGCCTATAATTCCCAAATTCTGTAGTTCATAGATCCTATACTTCTCTAACAAAACAGACACTTTCTGATTCTAATTATCTGTGATTCTAAGAGTCTGTAATCCAATGAGTCTGTTATTATAAACTGCTAGGACTGTAAAAGTCTATGGTTTTCTAATTTTACCATTCCATGATGCCAATATTCTAAGATTTTATCATCCAATGTTTCCTTAACTTAGTATTCTAACATTCCACCATTCTTGCATTCTGATTCTAAGAGACCACGATTCTAGATGTCTATAAATTTATCTTCCATATTTCCAATGCTCTACAATTCTAGTATTATAGAATTCTGATTCCATAATCCTAAAATTCCATAATTCTAATGTCTTATGCTACTAAGAATCGAAATCGTATCTGTGATTCTATAAATTATTTTTTCTAGAATTCTAACAGTCTATATATTCTGATATATTCTGATAGTCTGGGCTTCTAAGATCCTACAATGCAAAGGTATTTTTAGTCCAAGTTCTGTATTTTGAGAGTCTGTAATTCCTTGACTCTTAGTTCCATGATCTTAATATTGTATACTGTCATAATTCCAACATTTCTTATAGTTTATGATTTCATTATTACAAAAATCTAAAAAGTACATGAATTAAGTTGAAACTGAATCAAGTGACCAGCACAGATATCCTCTGATTTGGGTTGTAGTGTCCCAGGGCCGCCGGTCTTTCCTCCTCAGCGAAGGAGCCTAGGCTTCTGGAACTGCTGCAAGACAAAGGCGTGTGGAGGTGGGGACCGGCCCGGGGTCAGGCCCGGGAGTGGCCCCCATGCCTCGCAGAGGCCCCTCTTCAACAGCCCGGTTTCCAAACATCTGCCAGTATTTGGGTCCCGATTGCTGTCCTTTAAAAGTATCCCTCTCCCTTTCTTGTTCTCCATCAAGGGCTCCCATGACAATCATTTCAAGCAGCTAATGAGTTTCAGATGGCCTTCAGGAGCCCGGGACGGATGGAAGCTGGGGGATAAGGGTTCTTAGGCCGCGTTTCATGGGCAGGGGGAGGGGAGGGTGGGAGTGGGGGTCAGAAAGAAAAATCTTTTGTAGCTGAAGTGTTACTGGAACTGCCCACCCTTCTGGAAGGGAGCCCCATGGTCACTCTGCCTATTCCTCTCTGCTCGCCCATGCTCCCTCTCTCATATACCAACCAGCATCCCCTTCCCTGACTCCTCACTCGCTGCTTTGAACTTAGGTGAGATAAAGCACTGAGCCCAAGATGGCATCACTCACCTGCTAATAGGAACAACTTTGCAAAAGACAGAAGTAATCCTCGTCAGAAACAACATCTCCTGTGAGTCTTTCACTGTCCAGCTGTCCCTCCAGGTAAAGCTCTAATGTGCATCACACTGCCTGGCCCAGCGTGGGCTTGGCTGTGGGTCCTGGGAGACGCTGCCCCCAGGCCCGCTGGTATTCTGCAAGCCCGCAGCTTCCTCCTATGGGCTGCTCGCCCCCTCTGGAGCGCCCCTGCCCACCATGGCTGGCCTGGGACCTGCGCAAGGGCTGATGGTGACCCCAAAGAGCTTTTTCCCTCCCACACCAGGGGGCACGGGGATACCAGAGGCACAAGAGGGGGTGTCCCAGCTTTCATTTCCCTGGTGCTGGGATACCCAGGAGGCAGCCCGTGCCCAGAACCTGGCCAGGATTACACAGTGGGTTCTGCGGCGTTCTCCCTCCCGGCTGCCGCTGCCGGGAACTTCCCTGGCTTTCAAGGTCTAATTCAGGAATCAACTTAAACGAGCAGAACATCGAGAAAGGCACACCAGGGCCTTTCAGAGGAACTCGCACACTCCCCGGCCCACCAGGACCATTCCCATCCAGGAATGTCGGGGGACATTTCTGCAACAGGATGTGTACAGTTTCGGGTTTGGAGGGGGTCCGTCCTTGCAAGGGAGACCGAACCTCATAATTAAGTAACTTGCTGTTTCCCTTAAGATATCAAGAACAACAACCACGTTCTCCCCGATGTCTAAACAGGACAAATCCCGGGTTGAGCAGTTCCTGGTGGTCTGCTCTCACACATGTGCAGAGGGAGAAAAAAAACCCCGCCTGGAAGCTGGCCTCCCTACTTCCCAGTGGCCGAGGCTGCTGCCCCCCTCACCCACCCACCCCACTTCCCCCTCCCCCCTCCCCCCTCCCCGGTCGCAATTAGAGGTAATCTTTTGTTGCCTGGAAAGTGTAAAAATCGCCGGCTTTTCTTTTTGCATGCATAATATCCATTTCCCCGCCAAGTGCGTTATTTGGTTTGGGAATTACATCTATTTACAAGAGTAGATGTTGCACAAAGGTTGTGTTTATGTGGAAAATTGTATCGGTGACACGGACTGATTGGCATGTGGAGGCTGGGAGAGCAGGCCGAAGAGGCCTTCTCATCAGCTTGGAATAACAAAATGATTGTATTTTCAGCAAAGCTAATTGATCACATACCTCACTGGGCTATCTGTTTACTCAAAGGCCATCCAGGCCCTGGGAAGGTGGAGAGGAGAGAGCCCCGGGGCAGTGGTCACCTCCAGACCAAGCCAGCCTTCCAAGGCGCTGTGGTGTGGCGGCCCGGACAGGGGGTGGGAGGGGTCATCGGGTCGTGCAGCGGGGCTGAGAGGTAGGCTGACTCTCCTCAGACCCGGCTCTACACTTTGTGGCCTTTCTCCAGGACCTCGGAAATCCACGTGGGACACCGAAGATATGGGAAGGGCAAGTCAGAGTAGGAGCAGAGGCCACCAGAGGAAAAATGAGTTCATTCCCTTTCTCTCTTCTGTTTGAAAAACTGACCCAAGAAGAGCTTTTAAGCTGGTACTGAGAGAGAGCCTGGAGACCTGGCCCTGCGGGTCTGTCTCGACCAAGTGACTCTGTGGGTTTTGAGGCTGTCTTTTTTTTTTTCTTTTTTTAATATTTATTTATTTATTTATTTTTGGCTGTGTTGGGTCTTCGTTTCTGTGCGAGGGCTTTCTCTAGTTGTGGCAAGCGGGGGCCACTCTTCATCGCGGTACGCAGGCCTCTCACTGTCGCGGCCTCTCTTGTTGCGGAGCACAGGCTCCAGACGCGCAGGCTCAGTAGTTGTGGCTCACGGGCCTAGTTGCTCTGCGGCATGTGGGATCTTCCCAGACCAGGGCTCGAACCCGTGTCCCCTGCATCGGCAGGCAGATTCTCAACCACTGCGCCACCAGGGGAGCCCCTCGAGGCTGTCTTTGCCCATCTCTGAGGAGCTCTGGATCAGAGGCCTGGGCCTCTCAGAGGTTGGATAGGAGAGATGACTGGGGCGGGGTGCGGAGGATGGGGTGTGTGAAGGGATGAGAATGAAGGTTCAGCTGCCAAAGCTGTGAACAGCTGGAAAGCTGAGCCCAGCCCTCTCTGACACCCTCCTGGAACGAAGACCCAACTTCTTACTTTTGGGAAAAGAGGAGCTTATTTTTAGGTTTATGACCAGCATTCCTGTGGGCCCTGCCCCCCAGATGAATCAGTGCAGGGGACGTCTGCTAAGGAGATATTAACTCCCCCAAACCGACCCACATAGGCCGGGCCTCAGAGGCCAAACGGCTCAAGTCACCTACAAAAGCACCAAGTTAGAATTGTATTTCCTCATCAGCGTTAAAACTGCACTTGTGTGGGGTCAGAAAACAAAACAGTTGGATATAATTAAATACGTGCTTGAATTGAAAATGACCAGTTCTTCTAAAAACAACTTGTCGGGAATTAGTCAAGGAACTGATTAATTTACCACTCACTCTGCAAACATGAAGTTCCTTTGAACACCACCCCGTTAAAAATCATCTGACATCCCCACCCCACCTCAGCCCCCCCGTATTAGGCAGACGGCTGGCTATTCTGAGACTTCCAGTTGGAGTCGGTCAAATGACTAGTCACTCTTCACAAACAACTAGGCACAAGCACCAGCCCTTGGCTTGACAGGTCTCCACAGGGGTTGGGTGTCCTGTTGCTAATCAATTTCAGATTCAGTCGACTTTTCCTAGAGTGAGGATTAAGAAAACTTTGGGGACAATCGAAGGATTCCCCCGGAGGAATCCTGAAATCCTCTCAGACCACTGAACGCAACAGCCTCGTTTTGTAAGTGGGGGAACCGAGGCCTAGAATATTCCAGTCTTTGCTAATCCCTGCTTGGTGACGTGTGGGCCAGGTTTGTGGATGATTTGGGGGTCGTTGGATCAGGGTGATGGTGAATAAACTTCAGGTGCTTTTTCTCCAAGCTCAGCCATGAGGTTTTTCACCTCTCTCCAGGTCTGAGCTGAACCAACCCCAGTCTGGAACATACTAGGCGTTGGAATAGCCTCCTGGTAGCACTGTGTGTGTATGTGTGTGTGTTTGTCCACCACTGCATTTCAAAATCTCTGGCCCTTCCGAAAGACAAGCGGTTTATTAATGTGGTGCTCTCGGAATTGTTTTTTAATTGGAAACATTTTGCAATGAAAGAACATTAATAAAACCTGAATCCAAATCAAACTTCTCTGTGTATGTTATTGTTACTCTGCAGTCAAATGCTTTTATTAGATTTAAAACTTTCACTGTGCTTTTTATCTCCGGCTGTATAACGTTCTACAATTAAAAAAAAAAAAGCCCAATGACTCCAAAGTCTGGCAAAATAATATACTTTCTTGGATGTCTCTGTGTGTTGCCAATTAGCTTTGCCGTGAACGCAGGCCCCCATCTATCACCCGCCCCTGGGTGGCTGTAACGGAGACCTAATTTGTTTCATATGCCCTGTGCTCTCTGCGCCATTCACCAGTGTCTCCAGCTGAGGAGCTGCCAAGGCAAAGGAGAGACGAATGACAAGAAAAACCCGAGACAGGCCAGAGGGACCCCTTATCAGAGCTGGGCCCAGCTCTGCTCGCCCAGTGGGAACATCTCAGCCTCCGTGCCTCCAATTTCTTCCTCCCAGCTCCCTCCACCCACCCTCCCCTCTCTCCTCCACCTCTTCTCCCCTTTTCATGACCTGACTCAGAGCTCACAGGTGGGGAGGCCTGGAGTGGAGAATGGAAGACTTCTTCTTTTCCTCTGGCTTCCCAGGGCAGGCTGCCGTCCTCTCCCCTCTCTGCCCAGTCCCCGCCCCCTCCCACCTACTCCTTTTACAAGCCCGACTTTTAAACCCCCAGTTCCCTAGGAATTTTATGAATGCTTGGCACAAGCCAAAATAAACTCATAAAGAAAAAGTTTCTAAAGAAGGTCATAGACCTGTACAGCAAGTGCTAAGCGGTAAATACAAAAGTTCTTCGGGTCGCTGGGAGCTGAGGCCTGGGTGGTGGAAGGTTGGGGGCAATGGAGAGAAAGGGGGAAGCGGGGAGGGGGTAAGGAGTGAAGGCTTCCTTTCCTCTCCTGAGAGGAGAGGAGAGGACGCTCTGAATCCCAGACCCACTGAGTCTTCATTTGAAAAACATAAAATTTTAAAAGTCCTGTTATAGTTTGACTTCTCATTTTATTGAAGCTGTAGCCCAGAGAGGTGAGGGTTTTACCCAAAGTCACACAGCAAGCAGGCCTGTCCAGTGCTGAAACAGGTACTCTGTCTCCAAGTCTGGAGGTCTCCCTCTCTGTGTTACTGACACTATGAGGGAAGGAAAGGAAGGGTCCTCAGGGCAGAACCTCTTCTGGGCCTCAGGGTCATGGAGCTGCCTGTTGAAACTCTCTGGAGCAGCACCGTCCAGAACTTTCTGCAATGATGGAAATATTCTGTATCTGTGCTGCCCACCACAGTAGGCAATCACCACATATGGCTGTTAAAATTAAATTAAATCAAAAATCCAGCCTTGGGCTTCCCTGGTGGTGCAGTGGTTGAGAGTCCGCCGGCCAATGCAGGGGACACGGGTTCGTGCCCTGGTCCGGGAAGATCCCACATGTCGTGGAGCAGCTGGGCCCGTGAGCCATGGCCGCTGTGCGTCCAGAGCCTGTGCTCCGCAAAGGGAGAGGCACAGCGGTGAGAGGCCCGCGTACCACAAAAAAAAAAAAAAAAAAATCCAGCCTTCTAGCCACATTTCTAGGGCTGTCCTACCGGATAGCACAGATGTAAAACATTTCCATCATCGTAGAAAGTTCAGTTGGACAGCATTCCTCTCGAATGTCAACGTCCTTGGCCTTCAAAGGCATCGTCGTGGTCAGGGTGCAAGATGGTTCCTCCCTCTGGGCTTTCAGAGGCCCTAGAACCTCCACTGCCCCACCCCCCCATAATGACACATGCACCTTGGGGGCTGCGGCTCCAGCTCCCTTCTGTTTTCATCCCTATGATATGCAGCACAAGATAGATTCTCACCGAAGGGTTAATCTCAGAAGCTTAGGGTTGGAAAGGCCTTACAGAGAGTTTAACTGGACCACTCCCAGGGCAGGAATCTGCCACGAAGCCTCTCAGAGGGTGGCCCATCCACCCACTATTTGCACACCTCTAGGCACAGAGACCTCACTATCTTCCCAGGCAGCCTAGTCCAGTTCTGAAGAGTTGGAATTATTAGAATATACTTTCTAAAATCTAGCTGAAATCTCTCCACTGTCATCCCCCACCCTGGCTTTTCCCTCTGGGCTCTCACAATATTAATTTGTTTTTCCTTCTATGTAATGACCCTTCTAATAGCTAAACATAGTCTAATTCCTCCCTGTTCCTCTTCAAACAGGGAGCTCATCACTGAACATCTAATTCTAGATGTGCACTGGCCGGCAGAAAATAGCAGATACTGACCTCCCTTGATCTAGAGACTATTCTTCTGTTAATGCCACCCACATTTTAAGTAACCCTGTTACTCCATAGGTTTGGCCATATGCATGGTCCCATAGCTATATTGTCCCAGTGGCGAACAGGGTGGATATAGTCCCTAACGGTATTGCTTTTTGATCTGGGCAAGGACTCCTGCTCCTGCCCCACTCCTCAGGCAGCCCCACACTTTGGAGTGCTCTCCTCAAATTTTTCCAAGTCCCTTTCTGATGCTTGAGACTGTCCACAGCTAGCAGTACCATACAGGTGGGATGCTGAGCCTGGACTGAGACCTGCGTGGGCTCTGGTCAATTTCTCCCCCTCAGGGCTTTTTCCACCCTCTTCTTCATGCATGAGGTCGACCAGATGCCCTGAAGAGCTCCAAGATTAATTTCTATGGGCTGGACCTGGGACTCCATGGCCAGACCCTGCTCCTAGCAGAGTAGCCTGGCGAATGGGTCACTTCCACTAGCCAGTGTGATCTTTCTCCTGTAGGTGCCCACAAAATTGGGTCTCCAGAATGCTGATGACATGCTGATTTTTGAATGACTCATTGTTTCCGAACACAGGGACCCTGAACACCCTAGAGGACCCTGAACACCCTAGAGGCAGCCCTGGGCCCTCTGTTCACAATCCACATGGAAGAAACAGTCTACTCTACAGTATTGTGAGAAAAGAAGTGCTGGGTGAGCCCAGAAGAAAGAGCCTGGAGGGCTTCCTCTAGGCAGTGATATCTAAGCTGAGTCTAAAGAATGAGTCAGAAAAGAGAAGGAAGGGAGAGAAACCCAGGCAGAGAAAACTGTGTTAGATAGGGATCTGCCCGTAGTTTCGCCTGGTTATGTAAGCTTGGGCAGATGGCTTAACTTTCTTGAACTCCAGTTTACTTGTCCGTAAAACTAAGAGAACAGCCTCTACTTCACAGGGTCAGGCTTTCGTTCAGTGATTTAAAGAACGTCTTGAGAACCGACTAAGCCAGGCACTGTGCAGGTGCCAGGGACATTCAAAAGAGCAGGACAAATTCCTACTCTTAAGGCACTCAAGACAGCAGCAGCGCAGCAGAACGGGCCTGACTCCCAGGAGCCCCAGAGCGGGGTTAGTTGTCTCTGGCCACGGCAGGACTTCCTGACTCTTGATCTCAGTCTTGAAGGGAGGTCAGTAAGAGCTGTCAGGGTAGAGAAGATGGGAAGGCCCTGCCAGGCAGAGGGAACAGTATGTGCAAAGGCCCAGAAGTCTAAGCGAACCTGAGATATTTGGAGCCTGGGAAGTATGCCAGTCGGTATGGTGTATGTTGACCATGGCTGGAATTTGAGGCCAGAGCCTGAAAGGCCTTGAATGCCCTTTATCATGTGGGTGGTATTGAGCTCTGGAGGATTTTAAGCCTGGAAGTCATATGACCAGATTTGCAGTTTAGAGAGTTTCTCTGGAGGCCAGTGTGGAGGCTGGACTGGTGAGTGAGAGGCTGGAGGCTGGGGAATCAAGGGGGAGCCTGGTAGGATGTCCAGATGGGAGCTGATGGGACTGTTCCCAGGGGGATGGAGGAGGCATGCCAGACTGAAGGCCCATAAAGGAGGCAGAATCCGCAAGAACTGGGTGGTTGGTGGATGTGCGTGGTAAAGGAGAGGTGGAGCCAAGAGTGACGCAGGTGTGTGGCGTGTTTGCTTTCCAGAAAGAGTACTGATAATCATGGCAATATTAGCCAGCATTTATTACCTACTAATTATGTGCTAGGCAATGTGTTAAGCATTTCCCACACATGATCTCATTTAATCCTCACAGCAATTCTGTGAGGTAGCTATGATTTTATCCTCCATTTTAAGGATGAGGAAACTGGCTCAGAAAGGTTAGGTGACTTGCCCAAAGTCACACAGCAGATCCAGAACTGACATTCAGGGCAGCCCTCGGCATCTCCATCCATCCCTCCCTCCTTCTTTCTTTTCAGGCTCGGGCTCTGGGTTCCTGCCAGGCCATCCACACCCTGTCTGACCACCCAGGCATTCAGGCACCAGGTGTCTCCTCACCTGCCTCTCCTTCAGGGCTTTCCTGCACAAGAGTGGGGTCTCTTCAGGGAGCGCCACACTCACTGGTCCACTCACCTGTCTGTCCACCTCTAACACACTTGCTGAGCCGCAGTCCAGGCCAGGCCTGCAACGCAGAGGTGGACAGACTTGGCCCTGCCGAGTGCACTGAGCCCAGGACAGGACAGGCAGCACCTGCTCTGCAGACTCCTACCCTACCGCCACATCTAAGGCACCACGGCACTCCTGCACGTTCTCTCCCTCAGTCCCCGTCTGTATGTTCATAGCTCTTATCAGAGTTGAATCATTTTCTTTTTCTGTTTCTTGGGTCTATCTTCCCTCTAAGAGATCAGCTCCCTGCCGTGGGTTGAGTTTTGTCTCCTCAAAATTCATATGTTGAAGCCCTGACCCCACCGTACCTCGGAATGTAACTGTATTTGTAGATGGAGCTCCCTTTAAAGAGATAATTAAGTTAAAATGAGGTCATTAGGGTGGGCACTAATCCAATATGACTTGTGTCCTTATGAAGAAGAGGCGATTAGGACACAGGCACGCACAGAGGGAAGATCATGTGAAGTTATAGGGAGAAGACGGCCATCTGCAAGCCAAGATGAGAGGCCTCAGAGGAAACCAGCACCTTCAACATCTTGATTTTGGACTAACCGCCTGAGAATGGAGAGAAGATAAATGTCTTTTGTTAAGCCCCCGTCTGTGGTACTTGGTTATAGCTGCCAAAGCAGACTAACATACCACCTGAAGGACTCTCTCTGTCTCCTTCTCCAGGACTTAGCATCCTGCATCCCCCATGACCACAGTGTCAGTAAATATTTGTTGATTAAGGACGTGTGTGAGTATGTGTGTGTGTGATGCTTGTGTATGTCGGTGCACACAAGGATCTGTGGGTACTCACGTCTGTGTATGGATGAACTCAAGCGTGTATGTCCACGTGTGTGCACTTTGACTTCTGCATCTGTGGTTCTGTGAGAAGGCATGTTTATTGAATGTATCTGTAGGCAAGAGGGCAGACTGTGAGTGGCTTATGTTCAAATGTTTGTGAACAGAGGCGTGATGGGTGTAGAATGTCTCCTCGCGCACATACGAATACCAGGTGTGCCTGTCCTTATGTGTCTGAGTGCATGGACCCAAGTCTGGGGCAGTGAGCCTGAGTGGCCCTGCACGCACCTGTGTCTATTCTACTCTTCAGGGAGGATGCCAGGGCGGGAGCAGTGACAGGGTCTGTGCCCGGGACGAGGGCTGGGGAGAGGTCTTAGCTGCTGGTTCATGGATTCTCTCACGGGAAGCACTTCCTGAAGGGGGCCAGGCAGGGTGGGCACTGCCAGCCCAGCCAGCACAGGCCAAGCCATGGGCAGCAGGGAGAGGAAAAGTGGAGCCATTAGCAGCTCCCCTTGGACCTGTCCCTGTCCCCTTCCCCGGAGTGGCTGACTTCCCCATCCCACTCCTCTGTCCCTATACAGACTGTTCAGCCGGTCAGTTAGACACTTGCTTGTGTGATGTGCCCCTCGTCCCAAGCATATGTTAAGATAACAGCGATGTTTTACTTCTCCCCTAGTTTCTCCCTCCTCCAGCAGGGAACGGCTCTGCGCTCCTCGCCCTGTTCCGCAGATCCAGACCGTGAGGAGGGACAGAGCAAAGCCTGTGGATCCCGCAAGCCGAAAGGACTTAGGACCGCTCGGGTGAGAATGTGCCTGGGGGAGCTTCCCAGAGCTGCCAGGCCAGAAGGGCCACATGGCAGGGCCAGGGACAGCTCTGACGGAGCCACGAGTTCAGGGGACTGAGGACCCGAGCAGCCCCCTCCCCACCTTCACACAGCGTACCATCCTGCAATCGGCAAAGCCAGTCCAAGCGTGACTAAGGTCACATTTCCGACCTGCTCAGTGAGCATTAAATTCCCACTGAGGCAGCACAGCGCCTCATTCTGTGCACACCTGAACTGCGGCTTTAGATTTGCACCTACTCTGCCATTGACAGCCACCGCAGGCCTTTGCATAATCTCATCTTATCTCAAGAGTGGCTCTAAGAGGCAGGTACTATTTTTTTTTTAACATCTTTATTGGGGTATAATTGTTTTACAATGGTGTGTTAGTTTCTGCTTTATAACAAAGTGAATCAGTTATACATATACATATGTTTCCATATGTCTTCCCTCTTGCGTCTCCCTCCCTCCCACCCTCCCTATCCCACCCCTCCAGGCTGTCACAAAGCACCGGGCCAATATCCCTGTGCCATGCAGCTGCTTCCCACTAGCTATCTACCTTACGTTTGTTAGTGTGTATATGCCCATGACTCTCTGTCGCCCTGTCACAGCTCACCCTTCCCCCTCCCCATAACCTCAAGTCCGTTCTCTAGGAGGTCTGCGTCTTTATTCCTGCCTTACACCTAGGTTCTTCATGACATTTTTTTTTTCTTAAATTCCGTATATATGTGTTAGCATACGGTATTTGTCTTTTTCTTTCTGGCTTACTTCACTCTGTATGACAGACTCTAGGTCTATCCACCTCATTACAAATAGCTCAATTTCGTTTCTTTTTATGGCTGAGTAATATTCCATTGTATATATGTGCCACATCTTCTTTATCCATTCATCTGATGATGGGCACTCAGGTTGTTTCCATCTCCGGGCTATTGTAAATAGAGCTGCAATGAACATTTTGGTACATGACTCTTTTTGAATTTTGGTTTTCTCAGGGTATATGCCCAGTAGTGGGATTGCTGGGTCATATGGTAGTTCTATTTGTAGTTTTTTAAGGAACCTCCATACTGTTCTCCATAGTGGCTGAACCAATTCACATTCCCACCAGCAGTGCAAGAGTGTTCCCTTTTCTCCACACCCTCTCCAGCATTTATTGTTTCTAGATTTTTTGATGATGGCCATTCTGACTGGTGTGAGATGATATCTCATTGTAGTTTTGATTTGCATTTCTCTAATGATTAATGATGTTGAGCATTCTTTCATGTGTTTGTTGGCAGTCTGTATATCTTCCTTGGAGAAATGTCTATTTAGGTCTTCTGCCCATTTTTGGATTGGGTTGTTTGTTTTTATGATATTGAGCTGCATGAGCTGCTTGTAAATTTTGGAGATTAATCCTTTGTCAGTTGCTTCATTTGCAAATATTTTCTCCCATTCTGAGGGTTGTCTTTTCGTCTTGTTTATGGTTTCCTTTGCTGTGCAAAAGCTTTGAAGTTTCATTAGGTCCCATTTGTTTATTTTTGTTTTTATTTCCATTACTCTAGGAGGTGGGTCAGAAAGGATCTTGCTGTTATTTATGTCATAGAGTGTTCTGCCTATGTTTTCCTCTAAGAGTTTGATAGTTTCTGCCCTTACATTTAGGTCTTTAATCCATTTTGAGCTTATTTTTGTGTATGGTGTTAGGGAGTGATCTAATCTTATACTTTTACATGTACCTGTCCAGTTTTCCCAGCACCACTTATTGAAGAGGCTGTCCTTTCTCCACTGTGCATTCCTGCCACCTTTATCAAAGATAAGGTGTCCATATGTGCGTGGGTTTATCTCTGGGCTTTCTATCCTGTTCCATTGATGTATCTTTCTGTTTTTGTGCCAGTACCATACTGTCTTGATTACTGTAGCTTTGTAGTATAGTCTGAAGTCAGGGAGCCTGATTCCTCCAGCTCCTTTTCTCGTTCTCAGGATTGCTTTGGCTATTCGGGGTCTTTTGTGTTTCCATACAAATTGCGAAATTTTTTGTTCTAGTTCTGTGAAAAATTCCAGTGGTAGTTTGATAGGGATTGCATTGAATCTATAGATTGCTTTGGGTAGTAGAGTCATTTTCACAATGTTGATTCTTCCAATCCAAGAACATGGTATATCTCTCCATCTATTTGTATCATCTTTAATTTGTTTCATCAGTGTCTTATAATTTTCTGCATACAGGTCTTTTGTCTCCTTAGGTAGGTTTATTCCTAGATATTTTATTCTTTTTGTTGCAATGGTAAATGGGAGTGTTTTCTTGATTTCACTTTCAGATTTTTCATCATTAGTATATAGGAATGCCAGAGATTTCTGTGCATTAATTTTGTATCCTGCCACTTTACCAAATTCATTGATTAGCTCTAGTAGTTTTCTGGTAGCATCTTTAGGATTCTCTATGTATAGGATCATGTCATCTGCAAACAGTGACAGCTTTACTTCTTCTTTTCCGATTTGGATTCCTTTTATTTCCTTTTCTTCTCTGATTGCTGTGGCTAAAACTTCCAAAATTATGTTGAATAAGAGTGGTGAGAGTGGGCAACCTTGTCTTTTTCCTGATCTTAGTGGAAATGCTTTCAGTTTTTCACCATTGAGGATGATGTTTACTGTGGGCTTGTCATATATGGCCTTTATTATGTTGAGGAAAGTTCCCTCTATGCCTACTTTCTGCAGGGTTTTTATCATAAATGGGTGTTGAATTTTGTCAAAAGCTTTCTCTGCAGAGGCAGGTACTATTATTAGTTCCTTTTTAAAGAATAAGAAACCCAAGCATAGGGAAGTTAATTTGTTCCACAGCTGCTTTGTGGCTGAGACAGGATCCTGAGCCATCTTAATCACTATACCAGCATCTCTGCCAATCCTTTCCATATATTCCAAATCTAAAATGCAAATCTGAGACTATATTGCCTGTACCATTCTTCAACCCTCTCATGACATCTTGTACTCGTGATAAAGTCCAGCCTCCCCTCCTCAGGGCCTCCCTCCAGGGACCTAGACCCTCACTGTCCTTTCCTTTCCTCGGCTTCTCACTGTTCCCCTCCCTCCAGCCTGTTCCATGTGCCTGCAGTACCCCTCCTCCTAGTGCGGTTCATAGACCCCTTCCCTGACTGCCCTCCTCCCACCTGGAAGGGGTCTTTAGATCTCCCCAGATTTTCCTTTAGGTTTCCCTAATTCCCACTGGTGCTTTCCACACAGTTCCAGTCACTTTTAACCTTGGGTGTGTCAACCCTCATTCTGTGAGCTCCCTGAAGGTGGAAAATGTGTGAGATTCACCTCTGTGGCCTCTGAACACCTAGCACAGAGTAGAGACCTGGTAAATGCTTGGCAAATGAAGAAATGAGTGAATGAATGATGTTTCTCACATTCAGGCCAAGCTAACACCCCTCTCCCAGGAATCTTCTCTGACAATAAATGGAAGAGAGGAGGGGAGGAGGGACTGGATTTCGAGTTAAACATTCTCAGTTCTGCCCCTAATTTGCTGTGGACCTTTCAGAGTCATTGCCCCTCTCTGAACTGAATGTCTCTTCCCCTAAAATGGAGCTAAGACGCGCCCCCTGATCTGAGAAGAGAGATGAGCTGGCTATGAGCCCACTTGGTAACCACAAGCCCCTAGGTGTGCCAGGTACCCTCGAGCTTTACGCACAACCAGGCCTCCCAGCACCCCCTCTCCAGGCACCGAGTCCAGCTGTGCCGATCCCAGCTGGGCCAGGAGGAGAACCTTAACTTGGGGGCTCCCCCCAGCCCCACCGCAGGGGCCCTGCAGGGGCGGGTCAGACTGGCGATTCACAGTGTGCAGAACCAGCTCCCTCCCAACACACGAGATCTATCAAGGCCATGTTTTCCTTGGAAGGCTGCTCCTGCATGGAACCCTCTTCCAGGCAAGCGGCTCTCCCTCAGGTGCTCCCAGAGTTCATCGGCAGGCGAGAGGGAGTCGGGGGGAGGAGGGCAGAGGCTTCCTGGGAGGGGCCCTTTCCATCAGGAATGACAGATGCATTTCCTCAGTTCCAGGCCTCAGCCTCAGCGCATTCGGGCAGGCAGAGGCCTTGCAGGTTCTGAAGGGGCGATAGAAGGGAAGCGTCTCACGGCTCCCCTCCTTCCAGGCCCTCTCGGTGTCAGGGGCTGCGGAGGGGCTGAGGAAGCACAGAGACAGGGAGTGGGCCATGGGGACGGAGACACAGAGATGCAGAGACGGATGGAGAAAGGCAGAGATGTATGGACACAGAGGAGGCGAGAAACCAGGAGTCGGGCAGGAAGGCTGAGAAAGACACACAGAGACCGAGACAAAAAGAGGATAGAGAAAAACTTGGGGAGAAAACACAGTGTCAGGGATGGCAAGGCAGAGAGAGAGAGGCCGAGAGAGGTGAAAAGCAAACCAGCCAAGCGAAGGCCATGGTGTGGGGATGGGGGACAGCGGAGAGGCAGAAAGTCAGGGAGAGAGGACAAGAGAGAGCTGGAAACAGACAGGGAGCAGGAAGGTGATCACAGAGGGGTGGGAAGGGCCTGAGAAGAAGTCAAGGAGAGAGACCCAGGCGCGAGAGAGGAGCAGAGCGGCAGAAGGAGTGAGGGCAAAACAGGCGGGAGCCCGTGCGACCCAGGCAGGGACACTGTGGGGAGAGAACCAAACGGCCGCGACCCAAGATGAAAGACGTGGTTGGTTCCACGCTGAAGTAGAACAAATGCACGCACTGTTCAAATCCCAGGGCCTGTCATGCACACCAGCCTCCTCAGATGCTTCCTAGAGAGCAGAGGGGCCCGGGAGCTCTGCTGGAGGTGTGGGCACAGGTCAGTGGGGCCCCCCTAGGATGGGGCCTTGTGGAAGACCTGGGGTGGGGGGCAAGCATGACACGGGTCCCAGGCTGGAGAAGGAAAGAGCCCCCGGGGAAGGGGCTGCACTGGGGCGGGGGGGCGATGAAGGGACAAGGAGGGAGGCGTTGGGAACTCTGGGAGGAAGAGAAGTGGGTTCCCGCTTTCTCTGGGGCCACTGCATATTTCACAGAATCAGGCTTGATTTTGAAAGTCAGGCAGTGCAGCCTCCATCTAGGACAGGAACTCACCCACTCAGTAGCTGTTTAGTAACTACTAGGGGCCAGGTCTCTCTTCCAGCTGCTGGGGGTACCACGGGGGCAAGAGAACAGAAAGCGCGCCCTCGGGGAGCATACTTCCTAGTGGGAGGAGAAAGGGTAAACGAAGTGCAGACGTGAAATGATGCTTCTCAGGTGGAGGTTTCTGCCGTGAGTAAAACAGAGCAGGCAAGGAGAGGCGCGAGAGGAGGCTTGCGATTGAAAGCAGGTGCTCAGGGAAGACCACACGGAGAAGTCCTGGACGAGGTGAAGGCGCGAGCAGTGAGAATACCCAGAGCAAACGAGGTGCGCATGTCTGCAGAAGCAGACGGATCGGTGAGACCTGAGGGAGGGAATCAGGGGCGAGGCAGGGGGGGAGGCGGGGCAGGAAGGGGCCAGGCCTTGCCAGCTCCATAGGCCTTGTAGGTGTCGGCTCTGCTCCACGGAGGATGACAAGTCAGCGGAGGGCTTGAGTGGAGGAGTCACATGCAATGACCGACCTTATTTAGGTCGTGACTGTCTGCTGTGGTCTCAGCAGGAGGTGGGAGTGGCTCGGACCAGGGCAGTAGCAGTGGAGGTGGTGAGAGATGGTCAGGTTCTGGACCACTGGAGACAGAGCCAACAGGATTTGCAGGTGGATCAGATGTGCGTGTGGGCCGAGGAGGAGGACGGGAGTCACCACCTCCCTGAGAGGCTCCTCTCCTCTGCTCTCAGCCCCCAGGGCAGAGCACTCACCTTTCCCAGGTGCCCACTCCCCTTGGATAGCCCTGCTCAGGAACCTGTTCCCTCTGGGGGGTGCTCAGACCTGCCGTCCAGAAGGGCTCCCTGGGCAGGCAGCTGGGATGACAAAAGCAAAGGGAGACTCAGAGATTCCCTGCACACCATCCACAGAGGCCCAAGGAGCCTAGACCACGCAAGGGAGAATGACTCTGCCCTGTCATCTGACTCCTGGTCCCCCGCCCATCCTCTGGGTGCTGCCTCCTGCGGAAGAATTTCCTATTTCCCTTTAGTGGTGGCCGCATTGACCGCAGAGGAGAACACAGGTGATGGTTAAAAAAATTAAGTGGATTACAAGAACTAATCTAGGTAGAGCTCCAACACAAAGTTAGTACTCAATAAATGTTATCTATCTATCTACCCATCATCATCAACATCATTGTCATCATCATCATCACCATCACCGTCCTTGTCATCAATGGTCAGGAGTCAGATGGACCTAGATTCATGTTGTGTGTCTTCTGACAAAGTATTTAACTTCTCTGAGTCTCAGAATCTGCACCTTCAAAAAGAGGACATACCTGAATTTTTTATATAGTTATGATTAAATGAGATAATGAATGTGTAGAATTTGGCAGGGTGCCTGACACAGAGGTAGTAGAGTAATTGGTAGTCAAGTGGTATGTTGGAGTCATACCACCTTGTGAGCTGATTGTTAAATTTTCAGGAATTGTATGAGCCAGTTGTTAAAATAGCTACCATTAAAAATTAAAATATACAGACTTACAATTAAAGAAATTATATTTAAAACAATCATAACACTCAAAATCCACCATTTCCTAATCATTTACATTTTACTATTATCTATGCTCTTGAAGTTATTTACATCTATTCCTTCTGTATGATGGAAATACTATATAATGACGTGCTACTGTGCATCACTTCCCACACGATTCTTGTGTGCTGATGTCATGTTGGTAGCTTAGAATCAACCATGATTGATTTATACTTGGGAAATTAGCAAAATAATCGGAGCTTGTTTTATTGTTTCCTTGATCATGTAGATTTAAGAAAGTGATGGAGAAAATGTTAATAATGCAAATTAAATTTAAAAGTATGTCATGTCTGTAATAAAAGTATGTCATGTCTTCTTTAAATGTGAAGAAATACTCTTCCAGTATTCAAAAACTGTTACATGATTTAGCAAAAAATTTCTTCACATTGTTGATGAATGAGTAAAGTTCCAACGTGCATCTTTGGTGTTTTACTTGTATCTCATTTGTTGATATAAACAAAATTATCAACACCTATGTCAGAACTGTGCTCATTCATCCATTGCGACCATAGGTTGAGTACAAAATCAACAAAAGCAGTCTGGGTGAATTAATTGGCTACAAGAAACCTACAATAAAAAATACTGTATATTTTATTGTTATTTGTAAATCGTGTGCTGCACATTCTTTATATCAATAAAATTTATAATAAGCACATTTATATATATATACACTTTTGAGAGATAATTTTAAACACTGAGCAGCATACCACTGTGGTCAAGTCATCCTAATTGTATTATTGCTGTTATTATAGATAATTCAATATGGCTTCTGGTATTGGCAGACTTGTTAATTCAGACCAAACTCTCCTGATAAGAACAACTAGAAAAGCTGAACAAGAACAACAAAGCACATATGTTTGAAGGCACTGGGGAGTCAACAAGACAGTGAAGCATTATGGGGAAAAACTGATTTAAAAAGGGATCTCAATGGGCCCAGAGGTTTACAAGTTTTCTAAGCGTTTGGTAATGTGAAGCTCCCGTTGAAGAGAATGCAGTTGGGCACATTGCAGCTATGTAATTTTGGTGTATGTATGTAATATTAAAGATAAGAAAATAAATCTCAAAAGCAAAGATATTAACTCTTAACAAGAAAAAAAAGACAAAATAAGAAGCCAAAGCATGATGCATCTTGTCTGCCTTACGCTGGCTCCACTCCTGAGCTGCCGCAACCGTGCGGCCAGCAGCAGCGTGGGGAAGGGCAGGGCTGGAGTCCGTATTTTGTTTGAGGATCACCCGGAGTGACTGGTGGGGCTGTGCTTCCCAGTGTGTTGTTCATGTGGAGATGTGAAGGCCTACTGCTTAAGATACCTGTATAAAGTGCTATGTGATTAAACTTTTTTTTTACTTAAAAAAAAAAAAAAAAGGGGGGATCTTAGACAGCTGGACTTAGCATTTGAGGTTTCTTTTTCTGTAGGTGTATCTGCTGATTCCACAAGAGGCAGTTGAGAGGCTGAGAAGCTGAACAGAGCTTTCGACAGGCTCACTAGACTAAGGGGACAAAACTGGGAGTCCAGGGTCTGCCAAGAAGGCTTTTGGTTGAGATCCTAATGGGCTATACCCTAGGAGAAAGGGTGAACAGGAAATGCACTGCCCCAACAGGGATTGAAGTCCAGTTTTAAATGAGCTTAATTGCCGATTAGATGAATGTGATCCAGGATAGATAGTGCCAAAGACTTAGGCACAGCCATGACTACCTGCATTAAGCAAATATAAGTTCTCTCTGGTCCAAGATAACATCAGCTGAGGCCACAGCTGATCTCTACAATTTTTCACATAAAATGTTCAGAACACAATCTAAAATAACTAGGCATATGAGAGTATATGAATTAAAAGAAATGAAGCAATAGAAAGAGATCCACAGGTGAGCCAGAAATTTTAGTTAATTGGACATGCACTTTAAAATAACCAAGATTAATATGTTTAAGGAATTAAAAGTCAAGATGTAGATTTTCAACAGGGAAAATAAACCAATGAAAAAGAATTAACTGGAAATTTCAGAACTGAAATTAAAATATCTGAAATTAAGAAACTAGTGGATCAGTTTCATGGCACATTAGGTGGAGCTGAAGATAGAATTAGTGATCTAGAAGACAAGTTAGAAGAAAAGATACAGAATGACATATACAGAGATGAAAGGATGTAAAAAACAAAAAGAATATAAGACAAGCCTAACATATCTATAATCAAGGTCCCAGATAGAAGAGAGAGGATCGGATGGGAGCAAGCCACAGAATCAATAAACTTTGCAAAACCATAGCAGGATTAATTCAATGTAAACTACACCATTTTATAGTTAAGCTGCTGAAAAACAAACAGAAAATCCTAAAAGCAACCAGATAAAAAAGACATATTACCTTCTAAGGAGCAACAATTAGACTAATAGTTTACTGCTCAATAGAAACAGTGGAAACCACAAGACAATGGAATGATAACATCAAATAGCTGAAAGAAAATAGTCTAATCTAGAATTCAATTCCACTTAACATGGTCTTCAAAAATAAAGAGAAAATAAAGATATTTTTAGACAACATTTTTAAAGTAAAAGACCTTATCACCAGGAAACTTGAAATACAAAAAATATTCAGGGGGTTCTTGAAGGAAAATGATTCCAGAGAGAAGCTTGGAAAGGCAGGAAGAAATGAAGAGCAACAAAAAGGATGAATATATGGGTAAATATAAAGGAATATTGATGGTATAAAATGACAACAGTAATGTCTTATATGGTTTAGAAATACAGATCATTAAAATACATAAAAACAATAGCATTAAATCCAGTAGCATTAAACCCAAATCCATTAAATGCAATAAAAGTATTCTAAGATCCTTGTATTTTCAGGAAGAAGTAAAAATATAAATTTATATATTATATAATGTTTGATAAGTTAGTAATGCGTTTATATATCTCTAGCTAAATCGTTAAAAGAAGGTACAACAACCAAGCTAATTGAGGGGATAAATTATATAATAAAAATGCTCAACCCAGCAGAAAGCACTCGGGCCACAGAAGTAAGCTGGAGGTGTGGACTAGGGGAGTTCCCGTCACAGAGATTTATTTATCATATTTACTGATGCTATTTACTGATGTGCCAGGCAAATCAGTACTAAGCACTGATATTTCAGCAAATCAAAGATCTCTGCCCAGTGGCAATTGCACTCTACACACAGTAAACCACAAACAGTAAAAAGTGAATTCTATGATGTATTAGAAGATTACAAGGATAATACAAAAAAGAAAAAGTCTACCTGGGTGAGTGGGATGGTGGTGAAGGGGAGTGAACTACAGTTTTAAACAGAATGGTCAGTGCAGGTCTCACTAAGAAGGTGACATATGAGTAAAGACTCAAAGTATGTGGGTAACTGTAGCCAGGGGAGAGGATGAGAAAGCTGGAAGGGATGGGGAATTTTAATGGGGGCCTGTGAGCAGACTCATGGGGTCTGTGAGTGTCCTGGGACAGGAAGGAAATATACAAATGTGCATGTGAACAAGCTCTTCAAATCTCAGCATTGGAAGGACACTTAGGGAGCATTGCAGCCATCCCCCCTCCCCTTTTACCGCCAGAGTCTAGTCAAAGGGAGAGCAAGGTAGTGGCTGGCCTGAAATGAGAACTCACTGGACCAGGGCTCACAGGTGGCTGTCTCACTAGGACTGGGCTACTTTGTCATCACCCATGCCTCTGTCTACAGTTTAGAGTGAGTGGTGGCTATGGGCTCAGCTGTGGGAAATGAGCCATGCCAGGGACAAGGGCAGAACTGCACGGCAGGCTCAGCCCCATTAGCAAGAGGATTCTCCCACTTCCCCACGCAAAACTAAGATCATCTTTAGATGATCTTAGGGGTTCGTGCCCCGGTCTGGGAGGATCCTGCATGCCGCGGAACGGCTGGGCCCGTGGGCCATGGCCGCTGGGCCTGCGCGTCCGGAGCCTGTGCTCTGCAACGGGAGAGGCCACAACGGTGAGAGGCCCGCGTACCGCAAAAAAAAAAAAAAAAAATCACAGGGGATAAGTCCAATAAACTAGAATCTCTGCTGTGGCTTCACTGGCATTTGCTTAGAGTGGCCACCAATCCGACTGCTTCTCGCTCCAGACAACTCAGCTGGGCTGGGCCTTAACCCACAGCGAGAACTAACCAGGGCCTTTGTCTCTGGGGTCCTGAGAGGGCCCACCTGCCCTGTTTCTCCTCAGCGCAAGGGGCCTTTGAAGATGCAAGAGAAGTTAATGAAGGCTTAGACTAAGACTCTGTTGAGAAGAGATTTCAAAGCCAGAGGTAAATAGGTTCATTTGCATTCATTTCCATTTAATTAAACAAACATTTACTGATTATCCTCCCACAGGTCAGGCCCTGCATTTTGCTATGAGTGACAGATAAATAAGATAAGGTCCTTGCCTGTGATAGTTTACAAAAATGACAAATTCTCACATCTGGATGCCCGTGTCTTTACAGTGTCACTTTGCAGCTCTTCCAATTAAGGAATGGAGTCCATTTCTCTACGCCTTGATTCTGGATTGCCCCAGGGACTTGCTTCGGCCAGTGGAACATTACTACACATGACTTGAAAGCACCTGGCTTCAAAAGCACGTGGACATTGAGACCTGCCCTCTTTCTGCTCTTGGGAACCCTGCTACCGCCGCCATATGAAGAAGCCCAGGCTAGCCTGCTGGATGATGAGAACCGTGTCGCCTGATTACTCCTCCCAACGGCCAGCCAACCACAGATGGCTGATACCAGCAGAGGAACCACTCACATGAGCCCAGACCAAACTGCTGACTCACAGAATCATGCGGTAGATAAATGGTTGCTGTTTAAGATACTAAGGTTTGGGTCGTGTTATTCGACAAAAAAGAACTGAGGCACTGCTCAATACAGAGTTCTCTATCTCAGGAGCCAGGTCGGTAAGTAAAGAAGCAAAACTAGCTTGGTATATGACAATAGGGCGTAGTGGAAATGATGGCAAACTGTCCTTGCTTAAAAGAAATAGCCTCTATCAGCTCCTTCCAAATGCTGCCATTCAGGACTGTGTACCCAGTCTTTCCAGACAGTTTTAAAGAGAAGCCAAAAATCAGGATATTTATGCAAGATCTCCCAATGTTTAATGTTGACAGTTTAGTTCCCTTTAACACTATATAGCTTAAACATCGGCAGGCCTAATTCAGCCCACAGGTTTTTAGCTTGTAACTTCTAGTTTGATGGAAAAAAAGGAATACTTAAAACAAAATAACAAAAAACACTGATGATGAGGTTGTCATTGTCATAATTTTTAAAGAAGAAGTTAAGTGCGGGGAAGGTTAAGTGCGCAGGGCCTAGAGGAGCTTAGGAGAGACACCTAACCCAAGGGAGGGCTCCTCACAGCAGGTGGCATCGGCTGGGGTCTTGAAGAATAAAGACAAGTAAGCCAGGTAACCAGGTGAGAAAGATGGTCCCAAGAGAGGGAACAGCCTTCTTGAGGGCTAGTGGGACGGTGCTGGCATCTTGGGGATAGCATCCCTGTGACAAACGGAGAAAGGGCAGTCAGAGTGGCCAGAAGTGGGGCTGGAATGGTGAAGGGCTGCAGGCAAAGTTTGGGCTTTACCTGCCAAGGAGGCAGAAACGTGGCGAGGTCGTGCAGAGCCTCAGCAATCCGACTCCTTAATTCAAATCCCAGCTCTGTCATTTCTTGCCCAGGATAACCTTTGCAAGTCATTTACCTCTTTGTGCTTCAGTTTCCTCATATTCAAACAGGGTGAGTAACAACAGAGTGTAATACAAGCTGGTTGTGAGAGTTAAAACGTGAATATCATTTATCTATGAAAAGCCATTGAAGGTGTCAGCTGCTTTATGCTTTCTTTTTTAAATGTTCCTTTTTTCTCTTTTTTTTTTTTTTTTTTTGGAAAAGCAAAGATGCCCCTTGTGGAAAATGCATGCCCCTTGTGGAAAAGTATGAAGGCCATTTAAAAATCACCCACAATCCCACCATCCTGGACAAGTATGGTTTGCTTGCCTTGTGGTTTGTTCTCATAAACTTGAAATCATCCCCAATACACAATTTTATATCTATTTTTCTCTTAATGTCATACCATAGGAATTTCCCTGTGTCATTAAAAATTCTTCAAAACATAATTTTTTAAACTATTATGGAAGTAATGCACTGTGGGATGTCTTCATCTGGCTTTGATACCCAGAGAATAATAACAGTACTCATGGTTATTAACAGTTATTGAACAGTTACTATGTTCCAGGAGTTTACAGGTATGAACTCATTTCATTCTCACACCCTTTGAGATAGGGGTCATTTGTGTTACCCCGGGTGGTGGGATGGCTCCGATCTGCTCCCCTCCCCTCCTCTTCCTGCCCCAGGCTCACTGGGCTCATGGGTATGAACTTCTTCCACCTGCTCCTTGGCCCTCCAGCATCTGGCTGGGTCCCGCCAATGGGATACATGGCAGGAGATCAGCCTTTATCCCCTTGGCTTTCTCCTTGCTGGGGCTACTGCAAGTCAGCTACCTCCCACTCCCCAAAGCCACAGCCACCCGTCAGAAGCCCTCTCCACACAGCTCCCTCTCCCGCTTTAGCTAACCGTGCCCTCCCTTGGCCCGCAGGCCTTGGGGTGCTACAGCTCCCTGCAGTTGCTAGATTTGGAGCGCTGCCCCCTCAACTCTGCCTACACTCTCATAAAATGTCTTTTTGTTAACCTCTTGTCAAATTACCCAGGTTAACTATGCCATCTGTTTCCTTCTGGGACCTTGACTGATGCAACACTTGTATGAATAAAAATTCACGTGCATTGATAAGAAGCAGCTCCAAAGGTTATACCATGAAAATTATGTTCCCAGGTCCACTGCCGAAAGGTGACCACCCTCGAAAGTTTACTTTTTGGTTTAAAATAATAACAATAGCTCACACATAGAGTATTTTGTAGATGAAGAAACTGAAGTCCAGAGAGGTTAGGTGACTCATCTGCAGTCACACTGCTCATAAGTGGCAGAGCTGGGTATTAAACCCAAGTAGTCTGGCTAGAGAATCTGTGCTCTTAAACACTACACATACTGCCTCTCCAAGAACTCTCAATTAATATTTATATTTATATCTTTGTCTAAATACTTTCTGTTGATTTTACACAAAATAAGTCATATTATATGTATTGATTGTGACTATTCACTTAACAATATAGCTTACAGTACTTCCCTGGTGGGGAAGTGGTTAAGAATCTGCCTTCCACTGCAGGGAACGCAGGTTCGATCCCTGGTTGGGGAATGCCACATGCTGCAGGGCAACTAAGCCTGCAGGCCACAACTGCTGAGCCCTCCACACTCTGGAGCCCATGAACCACAACTAGGGAGAAGCCCGTGAACTGCAATGAAAGATCCCACATGCCACAACTAAGACCCAACGCAGCCAAAAACAATAAATAAATAAATAAACAAACAAACAATATAGCTTACAGATCTTCTCCTACACCTTTTTTCCACTTAACATACCCTGGTATGCTTTCCTTATGCACAACTAGGTTCTACCTCATTCTTTAGTTAATCTTCTACTGATCTGCATTTCAGTTGTTTTCAATTTTTTGCTATTAAAAACGATGTCACAATACAAATGACCTTGTGCTATATCTGTGCATATAAATGTGGACATATCTATGGATTAGATTCCTAGAGGTACAATTTCTAAATGTATGTGTACTTTTAAAATTTGCACAGAATTTTAAGAATTTTATTTATGCAAAACTGTCATTGATGATGACTATTCCAACACTATGCTGAAATGCCTGTTTTCCTAGGTTGTGTTTTACCGAACTTTTTATTCTTTCTATCTTTGTAGTTTAAAATAGTGTCTTGTTTAAATTTTTATTTCTCTTATTATGACAGAGGATTTGATATCTTTTCAAATTAAAAAAAAACTTATGTTAGTGTGATTTAATACACGCCCCCCCATGCCATAATTTACTTAGCACATCTTTCAAAATTTCGTATTAAAAATAACAGTGTGATGACCGTCTTTGTACATAAGTCTTTGCATCTCTTAGTATTTCCTGGGAAAGATTTCTAGAAGTGAGTCAGAGGGTAGGGGCTTTTTTATAGACTCTTGCCACATACTGAAAATTGTCATAGAATTACATTACCCTCCCACCAGCCCTAACATTTGAGAGAGCTCCCCTCACTCACCCCTCCAGCACTTTTATAATTTTTAAATGAGTGCTTATGAATAAGGAAAATGGGATCTCAATTTCATTTACATTGCTCTGATTTCTAGTAAGCCAGATTAAACATTTTTTTTCATATTTCTGGGCCATTTACATTTCTGTTTCTGTGAATTCTACTCTTAGTGTTTCTCCTATGATAGGTAAAACACCCATCAGCATATCACTTATTAAATTCCTGTTAGGTAGAAAATATATGGAGCTAGGTGTTTTGAGAGACATAAATGAGATGCAGTCATTATTCTTACAGATCTTGTGATTTAGCTGGGCAGGCAAGCCCATACACAGAGAAAGCAATTTGAGAGCAAATGAGACAGTCTGTAATCAAGTGCTAAATGGGCAGCTTGATGCTACGTGCTGAGAGAGCTCAAAGAGGAGAGAATAGCCGAGCTGGCGTGATCAAGGAAAGCTTCTCGGAGGAGGAGCCCGTGCAGGAGCTGTGCATGTAAAATATGACAATTACAGAGAGACATGCATTCATTCCTCTTTCCTCCAGCAAGGAGGATGATGCCTCAATGGCTCTGTCAACATGTGTGGAGGAAATCAGTCTTAAAGAGATAAACTAGTTGACTGGTGCCATGGTCAGACCCAGCCGGCTTTGGTTGGCCATTATCATTGCCTTGGGAATGGCAGTGACAACAACTAACATTTACTGGGCTCTAACCATGTGCCAGGCACTGTGTGCTAAGTGCTTTATATCTATAATCTCATTTACGTTCCTGACATACCTGTGAAGTAGATACTATTGTTACCCCCTTTTACAGATGTGGAAACTGAGATTAAACAAGTCTTCAAGATCATCCGTGAACGTGTTGATGGGCTCGGTCTCTGACCTATGTTTGTCCGCCTCCAAGAAGCAGGCTCCAGGTCCAGACCAAAAGCCCTTCCCCCCCACCAGTCACACCATTCTCCGGTTCCTTTGGCATGATCGGGAAAAAAGACAGACTGATTTCTGAGGGGGAAAATGTAGAGTCATGGAAATTCATCCAAGAGTGTCAAAAAGAGTGGATATATGTATATGTATAACTGATTCACTTTGCTGTACACCTGAAACCAATACAACATTGTAACTCCAATAAAAATTATTTAAAGAAAAAAAAAAAAGAAGATTCCCTGAGCACAGGCTGGTTAGGATGTTGAACACTTGAGTCCCTACCCATGAAGGGCACAACCCAGTAGTAGACAAGGACAAGGCTGTGACGGAAGTCCTGGCTGGCAGGGTGAGGAGCAGAGAACAGAAAGGGGTCCCCAACCCGAGAGAGCGTGCTGAGTGTCAAGAAAGTCTTCTCAGAGGAGACGATAACTGAGTCAGTCCTGAAAGAGGGAGGGAATCACAGAGCACGGGAGGGGCAGAGGGGCATTCTAGGAAGAGGAAACACCCAGGTCAGAGCTGAGGGTGTGAGGTTGGGGTGGACACGATCACAGTGTGTCCCTTCGTCACAGCACCGACCACCCTGTGTTGTCATCACCCACCGACCCATCTGTGCTCCCTAGTGGTCTGTGTGCTCCCCCAGGGCAGTGACTACATCTGACCCTCCCCTGTAAACACCCCAGTGACAGAAGGCCTGGCCCACAATGGGCAGGAAGTACACATCTGTGAACAGGGAGCTAATGACCAAACATCTCCATCACAGAGACCTTGGTGCTCAGGACCTCGCCAGGTGAGGGCGACCCCCCGGTCTGAGACCTGTCCCTGCAACCAGATGGTGCACCCCCTGAGGACAGGGGCCAATCTCCTTCCCCTTCCCATCCCTCTACACCAAGTTGCCAAGCACAAGCCTGTGAACAATGTAAGAATAATCATTACTATGAGTGCAGCAAACACTTATGTAATGACGGTGCACAAGGCACTACTCCAAGTGCTCTACACCTATCTTCTCATTAAAGCCTCAAAACATTCCATTATACCCATTTTACATATCTGAAAACTGAGGCACAGGAAGGTTAAGTCACTTGCTCTAGATCACTTAAGAGACAATAGATGACATAGAACTTCAGAGCAAAGACATGGGAATCAGACTAGACCTAGGTTCCAATTCCAGCTGTACTACTTAGTTGCTGCAGGATCATTACTTATACTCTGTAGCCTCAGTTTCCCCATTGTGAAATGGTAATAATCATGACAACTTCTCAGTTTTGTGGTGAGGCACAAATGATATCAATGGAAGCACCTAGCTCAGGGCCGGCACCTAGCAAGCACCCAGGAGCTGGTAGCCATCATTTCTGCCCTCAAGTCCAGAAAGCTCTCTCTCCGGTGAAGACAGACCCCATGGTGTGCCTAGTCACCTTTCTCCTCAGTCACGACCTCCCCCTGCCACACGTGAGCCACTCGCCGGAAGACGTGAGTCAGACCCCCATTCCACTTGGGCTTGCTCTTTCCCAATCAGCAAACTTCTTCCATATAGAGCAATCTTTTCCACTGCTCCCAGCTGCCAGCAGAGGCCGGCATTAGAGAGCGTCTTGGCTCCCATTGGAAGAAAAACAAACTTTGCAGAAAAATAAACACTCTTTTTTAAAGCCCTGTGGTTTTACATTCAAGACCTAATAGTTTTTCCTTTCTTTTTCTCCCAGATACCACAGATCTTCTGCTGGAGGAAGAAAAAAGGAAAAGAGCCCAAGAAGAGGCTTCTAGATTGTTCTTCCGTGCAAACATGCCCCTAGATGGCTGCGTCCAATGACCAGACTCCCATGTCTGTGCTGTGGCCCTTTGGAGACTAGAGGCCCACTCTCTGAGCAGACCCTTCTCACTGCAGTGGCTCCGGAAGCGTGAGTCCAAGTGATTTTTCTCACTCACTCCTGCTGCTCCGGGGCTGGAATGAGCAGACGCAGGCATAAATGTCAGGGAGGCCCAGACACAGGATCTCCTGTGATGGGCCTGTGACATTTAACTCCCAAATACAGTCGCCTCCCCACAGGGAGGCTGGCTGGCCAGAGGCCATGTTGTTCCAGTGACAAGTCCTAAAATAGGAAGCTGTTTCTTAGAGAATTGCCTCTGAGGACAGCCTCCACTCCACCCCTTCATCCCTCAGCAGAGCAGGGAAGAGAAGGCCTGAGTGACCCGAGCAGCGGTCAAGTGCTCTGGACGAGCTGTGCCCCTCAGACGGCACACGCTTGTTCAACCCAAGCCTCCTCCAGCTGTGCTGGCCTGTGCTGGGCCAAAGGGTGTCTGGTGGGCGTGGTGACTGAGAGATGATACAGGTAAAGCATCTTCTACAGGAACTGGCACATAGTAGGTGCTCTGTTCATCTCTGTTCCCTTAGATCCAGAGCTCCTGAGTCTGTCCCATGGCTTCAGTAGGTCTGGAAACACTGTGAGTGCTAGACAATATTTTGTGTGTACTGTCTCGCTGGTGAGTGAAAGCATTCTCTGAGTCTCCAAGGGGTCGAAGACCTCAAAAGGCTAAGAACCACTGGCTTTTTAATTCAACTTTTTAATGAAAGTCGAACTCTTCGGAGGCAAAGACCATCTTATTTGTCTTCGTATCATCACACCCTAGGAAAAGACCTGGCATTTTGAACATTCGGCGGAATGAATGAATGAGGTAAGGAATGAGAAGTAGCTTCTTCCTTCAAGGAATTCAGAGCAAAAAAAAAAAAAAAAAGTATAATACAAGGCAGAAAATGATAAAAGTCAAAAGAAATGGAAAAATTAAGAGCTGCAGAAGCTCTGAATAGACATAAGTGTCTCTGGCCCACCTGGGAAGGTAGAATGGCCAGCTAAGTTGAACTAGGGTGACTGGTGAGGATGAGGGAAAGAGGTCCAATAGATAGAATGAGGAGAGAGCTGGGAAGCCATTTCAGGAAACGTCGTGGAAAAAAAAAAGAATCACAGACTTTACAGAGACATGAACTTTTTTTTTTTATGTGGTTTTGCACTGGGGGCCTAATGGTTTTTCCTTTCTTATACGAGCTGTCCAGTGTGGCAAGAGGGAAGGGTATGTTTGAGGCAAGGTGGGAAAGAGGTTTGGAAAGAGACGTTGGGGCCAGATCCTGGGGGTCCTCAAATGCCAGTGTCCACTCACCCAGCTCTGAAGCAGCAGAGCCGTTCCCCGTGGGGAGGAGGGGGGAGGGTATGCTCTCCCCCCGGCCTCCACGAGGGGAGCTGCTGCGGGATCCCTGTGGGGGAGGCCGGGGCAGACAAGGCCGGGGCAGTGCAGATGGAGAGAGGGGCAGATGTGAGGACAGGAAGGGGAATCAGGCAAGTGACTTCCCACGGAGGATGTGAGGACGAAGCTGACCTCAGAGAATCCTCTGGTTTCCCCAGCTTGAGTCATTGGCCACTTTTCATACTCAAATAACAGCAAATTTTAAAAGATTAAGTTAAACTCAGTTATAAGAATATAGAAAGAGAGCTTTTAAAAAGATGAGCAGGACTGAAATGAAAACACAGAATGGGCACACACTGGTGCTTTTTCCTTAGTCTCGTTGGTGTTCAGGGATTACTTTCTAAATCCCTGGTTTTCTCCCAGCCCTAAGCGCCCTCACCCTGCTGCCTCGAGGCCTCTGTTCAAGAAGATTCTGCTTTGAAACCCACTCCCCTCACTCTTTCTCAACAGCCCCTTTCTTCGTGAAGCAGGCTTCCCATGCAAGGACAATAATGCGGACATGAGGCTGGAGTTTTCTGAAGGTCTCCAGCCAAAAGGTGTCATTATCATAAACAACATATTACAGACCCAAACCTTCCAACCCTGGTCTCTCCTCACTCTATATGTGAAACTCGGTTCAATCCAGTAATAATAATAACAGCGACCACTTCTGTCAGTGCCTGCGCTGTGACCGGCCCTGCTCTGAGCACTTCACATCCATGAGCTCATCTGATGTGCACAAAGTCCCCGAGGGATGGATATTACCACAGTTCTCCTAGAGGCTGAAACTGAGGCACAGGCCTCGGCTAGTAGATGGAGAAGCCAAGATACAAGCCCAGAATGGAGTCCATGTCCCTAGCCCTCCTCCTGACTGCCTGTCATGTGGGACCCAGCTCTCTTCTTCACACACTCTCATTGATGGGCTGAGTCAGTGGAGTTAATCACTGGCAGGGCTTTCCCGAGAAAGAGGTTAATCGGCGCTATTTCCATGCTTCCACAGTCCTATGAATACATGCTTTTATTAAAATACTGGAGGAACTGTTGAACGCGGGACACCTTAGGGGAGCAGGTCAAGTAGCACCCTGTTCTGTTCCCTATACCCCATAGTGGCCTGAAGGGACCAGACACTGAAACATTCTCTGTCTCCACATGCCAATCTGGAAAATGGGCTTTCAAAGTGGAGACTAACATAGGCCCACAGACCCACAGCAAGAACATAAACAAGTCTCAAAGAGAAGCCTCAGGGATTTGCCTATTTGAGGCAAGTAAGAGCTTCTCAGCAAAGGAGCCACACGTCTTTTAGAGGCCACAGCGGGAGCTTGACTTTTCATGCAAGAGAGGAGCACAGTACTAGAGAAAATCTGACTAGAAATGGAGAGATGGAGGTTTCAGTGCTGGTTTTGCCACTTTCTAACCGTGTGACCGCAAAACACAGTCTACCTTCCAGGCTTCGGTTGGCCCACCAGGTCAACGTGAATAGTCCCTACGTTGTGTCAGTGCCTTAGCTCCTTTGTTGCCTTCTCCCAAGTTTTCCATCAGTTGAACTTCTACTTATTCCTCAAAGCCCCATGGAAATGCCCTCCCAGAAGCCCCCAGGTGGAATTAATCTCTCTTCCACTTGGTGTACAGAGCGCTCATTCACCTCTCTCACTGAGGCTTACATATTTTGCTACGTTGTATTTTGTATATTTGTTTAATCATTTAAGAAAGTATTCATTTATTTGACATAATATTCTGAGCACCTGCTACATGCCAAGGGTTGTGCTAGTGCTGGGAATATAATGGATAAGAGATTGTTATGGGCTGAATTATGTCCCCCACAAAGATAAGTTGAAGTTCTAAACCCCAGTACCACAAAACCTGACCTCATGTGAAAATAGAGTCATTGCAGATGTAATTAGTTAAGATGAGGTCATGGTGAAGTAGGATGGGTCCCTAATCCGATATGACTGGTGTCCTTACAAGAAGAGAAGAAGATACACAGACACACTGGGAAAACCTCATGTGAAAACAGAGGCAGAGATTGGAGTTATGCTGCTGCAAGGCAAGGAGTGCCTGGGGCTGCCAGAAGCTGAAAGAGACAAGGAGAGAATCTTTCCTAGAAGCTTCAGAGAGAGCATAGCCCTGCCAACACCTTCATTTTGGACTTCCCAGCCTCCAGAACTGTTGACAGACTAAATCTCTGTTGTTTCGAGCCACCCAGTTTGTGGTACTTTGTTATGGCAACCCTAAAAACTAACACCAAAATGTTCTCCACTTTCAAGAACAGTACGTAAACAATTCTAGAACAGCATGAGAATGCTGCAATAAAAGGAAATCCTCTGTGAAAACACAGAGGACATGGCAAGTAATTCAACCTTGGAGGAGGATCAGGAGAGGCCTCCCAGAGCAGGCATAATTGGAGCTGGGTTTTGAAGGATGAGTAGGAGTTCTCCAGGAGAAAGCATACTCTAGGCAGAAGGAATGGCAGCAGCACATGCATACTCTCTTGGTCTCTCCTGGTGGATTATGCTCCCTGGGGCCCTCAGCACAAGGCTCTGCCCATGGTAGATGCTCAGCCCATATCTCTTGAACTTGCAGAAAAACTGGATTCTCTAGACAAGAAGAGAGGAACAGAAGACAGAGTGTGGGTGGCTGCCACCTAGAGACAGGAAAAACAGAAATCGTTAGACTCCCCAAATAGAGAGCAGATGGAGGGCAGCAGCAGAGGCCAGAGAAATGAGGCAACCCAAGCAGAGCTGACTTTAAAAAAAAAAAATGGGTTGGTCTCTAGGGCTCCAGCTCAGCTGGGAAGGAAAGCAATTTATGGCCAAAGGAAGTAGGCTGACAGTAAACAAAAATACAGTGACCCCTGGGTTCCCACTGGACAGAAGATAGATGATGCCGTCGTAAAAATGAGATTAATTTTAATAAGGGCTTTCACCAAGCAGCAGACCCTGGCGGCCAGAGGCCTGTCAGAGGGCCGATGACAGGCAGCATTGCTGATGGATGGAGCTGACCCTGGCGAGCTGAAGACATGGGGAGCGACTGGAAGCTTGGGACTGGCCCCCGGCTATGGATTGGACAGCGGCTCTTTGTGCTGTTTGTGCAGATTCTTCGTCATGATGGTTGGTATCCCAGAGTTGGAAGCCCACAGTCCAAACCTCTGAACTGTGGCTTATCCCCTGCCGGGGCAAGAATCCCCTGTTCCTTCAGCTTCATGGGGGACTGTGCTTGCACACCTCCAGTGACAAGAAGCTCACTACCTTTAAGGGCTATAATGCCGCACTCCATACATGGTCACTCAGAAAAATGCCCTTTATTTCCTTTACCACAAGACAGTCTTGCAAAAACTAAAGTCATTCTTGATTCCAATTAGCAGAGTTCAATTTAATAAACACAGTCTGAGAACTGCAAAAAGATTGTGAGAAGAGACATGGTCACAGACTGGCTTCTGTCTCCAAGAACTTTCAGAAGGGAAAACAGACTGAGCCCTGACCCTGACAACAGCATGAGCCCTGACTCTGGCTATTGACTGAGCCCTGATCCAGACGACAGTCTGAGCCCCAATCCTCTTAGAGACTCAACCCAGATCTTGGCTGGCCAACTGAGCCCTGAACCTAGTTCTAGATTAAGCCATAGGCCCAATTCAGATGGGGCCTGGATGCAGTCTGAATCCTAATCCTTTTATAGACTGAGCCCTGATCCTAGTCACCACTGGCCCTGACTCTGATCCACGGCCTCACAAACAGATGCCTATCTTTATGAGATGAGGGAGATGGCAAATGGGCATGGGTTGGTGGCTCAGGGTGCCTGGATCGACGTCCAATTCCTTGACACGTGAGGCAGACATATTTTAGGCACCGCACTGTGTCAGGTGCAGCCTCTGCCTTTGGAAGTGCGGGTAGACACTCCCCCCACCAGCGCTCACAGCCTGTGCTTGTCCCACCACGGCACTCTGTCACCATGCCACTGCTCATGTGCATACCTCGCCCACTGGCCTTTGCTCTTCTCCAGGACAGAGACTGTGTTTATTGGCGCAGGCTGCTGTAACTGAGCCTTCATTTGCTGCCCCGCTCCTGAACACCTACTGTGTGCTGGGTCCTGGTGTGGTCACAGGGACATGGAAACAAATGGCCAATGGCCTGTCACAGACACCAGCAAGGGCTCAATTAGATCTTTAATCATTTACTTAATCAACAAACCAACAAGAGGGATCACCTTGCAGAGAAATGGTGCCCCACAGGGTTTATGGGCTGAACACCTGCCAACCAAATAAAACAAGTCCTCCTGCTTTTCCAGCACTCAATCCCCCTGGCATCAGACAGCCCAATTTCTCGTCAGCCCTTTCCCCGATTATGTATCAATAGATGTCACACAATCAAGTCCTGGCTCCCAAGAGAGTATTTGAAAAGTCAAAGATGTTTGTCTAATGCAAACCGATGTCATGTCGGGAATTAGTTTGACTAATAGGCCTTTAATTAGATCCTTGTGAGGTCTGGGTCCCAAGTAGAGGCTTCCCAAAGTTTTCATTTAGAAGATAAACTATCCCTTCCCCCAGATTGCCACCATAAATCTCCTTTCCAGTGTGCACTCAGAAGGGCAGGGCAAGGCCTAGATTTGTTTCTCCCGCCAACGTGAAGAGTCTTGTGCCCAGTCACCCAGGGGTTGAGTGCCTGGGAGCCCCCTTGCGGGCTGGGCCCCGTCACCAGAGGAGCTGGGGGAGGTGTCTGGGCCATGCCATCTGCTCCGGATGGGGACCAGGGCTTCTCACCAAGGCCAGGGAGGCATTTTCCCAAACAGTAACAGGAAATGTTCATTTTGTCAACCTGAATAACCCTGGCAGGGCCAATTCCAGAGCAGAGCAGAGAATGCAGGGAATATGATGTGATCTTCCTCCAGGGCATTCCTCTCAGGGGAAGGAACACGGAAACCAAGAGAAGCTACAGAATGAGGTCATCATGCCCTACCCAGGCAGGTAGGAGGGATTTCACACGAAATAACATATGTAGCCCACCAGGCACTGAGCAGGTGCTTAATATATGAGAATGTTGTGATTTATGCTGATTCATTCCTCTGCCTTGAACTTACTCAAGAAATACCTGAGTACCCACATCCTAGATCAGCCCCACTCCAAGTGCCTTCCAGGGCCTGGTACCGGCTATTCCCTGACTGTTTGGTTACCACTTTGCAACTAGTTTGCAGAAATCGAAAGAAAGCAGTCAGAAATGTGTAAAGATAGTTGACATTGCCAGGAAAAAATTTACTCTATTTCACAAAAGTATTACTGGTCAGCAAAAGATTGAGAATAAAAAATAGTGTTTCACCACAAAGAGTTTGAGACGTAGGGGCATGGAAGTTTCTGAGGGTGCTCTTATGATTACCGTTTTGTATGTTAGAAATTGAGGCTTGGGGGATGAATTTGCCCAAGCGCCTCCATCTAAGGAGTCTAGCCCGTCCTCAAACCCAGGTCCTCCTTGCTCTAAAGTTTTGTTACCTACAGCCACTCTGTTCCAGGGGTCATGAGAGTCACATATCTGACCTCAATGTGTTGCTAATAATAAAAAGCTCACAGTGACTGGGGAAAAACTCATGGGTATTTAGTCTCAGCTCTGCAATCACTCACACAGTGAGTCATCTCTTTGGGGCCTCAGTTTCCTCATGTACCCAATGAGGGAGGTGGCCCTCAATTATCTTGAAGGCCCCTCTTGCTGTGACATCCTGAATTTGATCATAGACTCCTTCAATGGAAAGGGACCTTTGAAGTCCTGTGGCCAACCTCCCTTCCACAGCAATGGGACTGGGGCTCCAGCAGCCCCTTCCGTACTCCCTGTGGGTGGCACGATTGGATAGCTCTGATTTTCAGGCTGGCCTCTTCCTCCCAAGAACTCCGCCATGACTATTGTGCAGGGTCCCTCTGTTATCCCATCACTCTTGCCCTAAGGGGTTACACGCCAGAGATGGGCCTTGCCATCACTCCCAAATGCTCAGTTCTGAGTCAAACTAAAAGCACCTGCACCTTAAGAGGGAATTCCATCTGTCCAGGGCAGAGCTCACCTGGGGAGCATGAAAATGAAAGGTCAAGCTAGAAGCCACTTATGTTTCTTCCCTGAGGAAAACACTGAAGCTCCCTTTTGTCCTCAAATACCCAGGGATTCACCCTTGAGGAGCTAGAGACCCTGAAGCCTCCCATCTCCTTTTAGGAGCATCTCAAGGGGCGCAGGGAAGACCTGGCAGCTCTCCCAAGGCCTGTGTTGGCAAGTGGCCCATTCGAGCTGCACCCGCCTGAAATGCAGCCTGCACAGGATGGTGCATATGTGACGTCAGGCCATAAACACTGACTCTTGCCTCACCCTGTCAAGTACAGGGGCCTGCCCCAGTGAAAGCTGAGCCCGAAGAGTCTATCCAACCGCCCATATCTAAATAGAGGAAACGGGCGCATCTATGTAGCGTGCCACCCCCTCTACCTCCCGGCCCCAAAACACTGACTCATCACAGCCTCTTCTAAGCTGTCTCTGAACCGCTTGATTGGAAAGTGGAAAATTCAGTTTCTGTCAATGTTGAGTGAAATGGTCAAGTATAGACTAGGGAGCTTGGGAAATTTGGAAATGCACAGAATTTCACCGTAACAGGACCAGAGAATCACACACCAAACACTGATCGAATGTGCAATGAGGTGTCAGACCCTGGAGATTTGCAAATACAGGCCGGTCGAGAGTCAGAGAATCCCACAAACTTAGTGTCATGGACTCTTGGGATGCTGGAATCCTGAAAGGTATCAAATAATAGAATTATGAGATGTTAGATAAACAGAATCTAAAATGACAGGACCTTGGAAACCTAGAGCCCTAAGGTTCCGTAGAACCAGCAGGGGTTGTTGGAGGTTTCCATATCTCATGCTCTGGTCAACCAGACCAGAGCAGCCCCATGGCAGGCAAACCTTAGAGAAGGAAAGAAGTTGCTGGTACTATGTCAGGGGCAGCGTGGCAACCAGAACATGTGCCAGGGAAAGGAAATTGGCCTGAAGAATGAGAATGGGGGCAGATGGTGGGAGCTCTGGTGATGCATGAAGCTGCCTCTAACATAAAGACCAAGGGCAGAGGACTCCTGATGGGATAAGAAAAGGCCACAGACCTTCTTGACCGGCCCCATTTCCTACGAATGGAAGACTTCCAACCTCAGGTGAAGCTGAGGCAGGCAGGTGGGCCATTGCTGGATGGCTCTGAGGAAAGTCTTGCTGGGATGGAGCTGGATTACCTCTGCATCCTGTCCTGGTTCTGCCTTCTTCAAATGCCAGACGAATAGAAGAGGCCGTATGATACTTCGTCCCCCATGGACAAGGGCAATTCTGGCAGGGACAAGCATGTCAGCAAAGGCAGAGAGGCTGGAGGCATAGGGCACGTTCACAGAAGGGGAACGTCTCAGGTGTCAAAGGCATGGAGGGGCACTGAGAGAGAAGATGTTGGAATGGGATATTGGAATCTAATGATGGAGGTCCTGGAGGCTCGAAGGCTGGACTCTGCATGCGTTCACCCCGCATCTGTCTGTGGCATGGCCTACGCATGGCCAGAGGTCAGGAGCAATCGCTGATTGCCCGGTCTGCGATGGAGCGCCGGCAGGGACCTCTCCTTCTCCCTATGGCAGGTCTGTGGGATGCCCTTTCCCTGCCCCTGGGTGGCTTGATGAGGCCCTGAAGGAACCATGTGGTGGGCTCAAGGTGCAATGTGTAGGCTTAAGTGTCTCTAAAACAACTAGTAAAAACCCTGACCAAATCCAAACCAGATGCCCCAGGGCGTGTAGGGTTGAGAGCTGTCAGCACCTCTGCATTTTCACCTGCTCATGTGGGCTGCACCTGTAGGCAGCTGGAACTCAGGAGAGCTTCAGGCTGTCCGCCAAGCGCAGCCCCGACCGGCCTGCCCAGCGTGGAGGCGCTGAGGGCCGAAGGGGTGAGGTGGGGGGCCTCTCCCAGGCCAGCGCCCCCCCTCGGTTTTTCTCCCCTTACTCCCGTTCCCAGTACAGACCCTCAGGATTTATTAATGTCCCCACTGTACCCCCTAGCTAGGAGAAGTGGGCAAATCACCTCTCCTCTCTGAGCCTGTTTTCCTATAAGCACCATGGGCACATCAGTAATGACCTCCAAGATGACAGGGTAGTTCATTTATTCCGTTAGGCAAATATTTATTGGGCATTTACTGTCAAGCATTGGACTAGGTACTGAGAATACAGTGGTGAAGAAAAGCAGACATTATCCTTGAATTTATAGAGTTTACAGTCTACAGAATTAGACAGGCAAAACAAACCTCCATACAAGTAGATATACAATTTAAAAAATTAGTTTAATGCTCTGAAAAGGATATGCTAGGTGCAGAGAGCCTACAACGGGGCAGGGGGCGAAGGAGGCCTCTCTGAAGAAATAATTCTTAAGCTGAGGCCTGAATGCTGAGTAAACCAGAGGAAGGGTGTGAGGTAGAGAACTCCAGGCAAAAAGATAGCACATGCCAAGGCCCTGAGGCAGGGGAGCATTTGGCTCATTTCCTTTTTGTGGGCAGAGAGCAGGGAGGGAGGAAGGAGTGGCATGAGGCAAAGGAGCAGAGAACAGATCAGGCAGGGCCCCCGCGACAGGCCATACATGAGACCTGAGTCTGGGGAAGCCCCCCGAAGTGTTTTCCACAGAGCTTCCACACCATTCTACACTTAGAGCTTTAAAAGACGACTTTGGTGGGGAGTTGAGATCGTGGATGGAACTCCCTCACCTCTGGCCTAAAAGAACTTCCAGTATCTGAGGCTCAAGAACTGAAGGGATTGGCTGTGGCCAGTGAGTGCCAGGGACCAGGATAGTCACAGCTCCTCCCCTGGCCCTGGGCTGCCTCTGAACAATTATTATGTGTTTGTACTATCCTTGCCCTCATTTGATCCTTCCAACCCCGGGGAAGGGAGGCAGATAACACAGGGGTCCTCAGTTCCCTTACCCAGTTAGGGAAACCGAGGCCCAGAGAAGAGAGTGTGTTCGAGAGTCACGCAGCAGGTGAGTAGCCTTGACCCCAAGTCCTCTGACCCAAAATTAGATCCGATCATTCCCGAGAGTGAGGGCCCTACCGAGCCCCTGCACTGCAGGAATGGGCAACCCTGAAGCTGGAGATAAAATAGTGGGATGGGGGAAGGAGGTTTCAGAGACCAAAATCACACCAGACCAGGACAGCAAGGAGGCCCAAGGTGCGAAACAGAGGGTCCCAGACAGAAGGTCTGGGCGTGGTGCAGAATGACATGGGATGGCCGATGTGGGAGCACCAGGCCAACGACCGGACACTGTGCAAACCCCCACGAGGATGATGACCACCTCGGCCTGTCCCAGGCAGTCTCTGGGGACCGCATCCCCACAGCACATCTGCTCCCTCTGCCTCAGACACACCTGATGAGATCGAAAGGACACAGCTCTGCCCTGAGCCTGTGCACCTTCTGGCACAACTACCAACTCCTGTGGTCATCATTCCAGGAGGAAGCCCCCAGCTCTTCCCACGGCCTCTGAGAGGCCCCTCCCAGCACGGGCCACAGAACCCTCCTCAGTGTATCCAAGCAGCTGGAGTCCACAGGGCCAGCAACCTGTGCTTCTCTAATGATGCCTCTGTTGGTGCAGCCTGGACTCAGCTCCCCCAACAGCCCTGCCACACTGCGGGCCCCTCTCCCCATGTCCTCGGAGATGCAGCAGCCCTGGCCTGTTAACAGCTCCCCTCCCCGCCTCTTCCCTTGGTGCACACCTACCATCCTTGAAGGCTCAGCACAGCCATCCCCTCCCGAACGCCAAAACTCAGAGCAGGCAAATGCCGTGCTCAGTCCTCCTCTGGGAAGCCTCCCCTGATCTCAGGAGGAGGGAGCAGCCTCTCCTCTGGGCTCCGGCAGCCCCTGTCTTCCTCTTGCTTTTCCGGAGGCACCGTGAGCCTCTTGAGGGCAGGCTCTGTGCCTCCCCTGTTTCCATTTCCCAGAGTCCGGCACATAGTGGGAGGTTAGTAATTGTCTGTATCTCTTCCACTTCCTTTCTGGGAAGAGTCCAACAAAGGGCCTTGGAGCGTGAAAAACAATAGTTTAGAATCTGAATAGCAGTTAAGTCTTCCAGTGTCTAATAGGATGAAGTCTTCTCTCCTGGCGTGGCATTCAAGGCTCTCTCCAGGGTCACTGCTGCCCCTCCCATGCTCACACTGCAGCCCAGACAATTAAAGCCTGGTTCATCCCCCACCCCCAGGCCCACAGGCTTCCGGCCTCCTCCTCCTCTCTTCCTTCTCTCCCTCTTGGCCAGTGGGGTTAGGAAAGAGAGAATCTCCTCTCTTTCACCAGGTTCCCCAGGATGTGACTCTAAACCTCACCTATAAAACAGCTGGCTACGGACTAGGCCGTCGGAAAATGTCAATTGCCCCGTTCCTGCCTCTCTCCCCATATAAGTTGTTTCCCCTCCAAAGCCTGGAGCTAATCTCCCTTACCCAGGAAGCCTTCCCTGACGTGGCCCCCGTCCTGTCTTTGCTGAGCCTGAAATCTAGGTGGCCTCCGACTCGCTCATGCGCCCTGGAACGCTGCAGGGCAGGATGGAACCACCACTAAGCCTGGATAAAGGTGAAATCCAACAGCTGGGAGAGGTTATTTTTGGACCTGACACAAATGCTAAATGAAGAGCCCTCGGCCTTCCAAGCAATCTTTGCTTTGTGCTCCAAGGCCCAAAACTAACATTTTCATAATAATTTTCCAGTATCAAAGTGATAGTTTTGATTCAAGACAGCTGAAGCCTGCAAAACTGTGTGGTGGACTCTCCCGCCCTCGAGCCAAACATGTGCCTCTGTCTCTATTTTAACACCTTTGATAATCATCGAAAAATGCACGGCCCAAGCAGTTTTCTCAGCTTTCTGACCGTAGCAGCCGCCTCTGGAAGGAGTCGTTGGGAGTCTGTTTTCCTTCTGCGTTACTCTGAGCCCTGGGCTTTAGTGCTCCCAGCTCGCCTGGCTTTTCAACCTCGCTCTCTACACTCCACTAGTGATGTCTGATGCAGGAGTTGGCCTTTTCAGTGCTATTAAAAAGGGGGGAACCCAAGAAATACAGTAACACAATCTCATGGAAAACTGATATAATCTTTTCAAAACTATAAAGATCGCTCACCCAGAGGAACATCTGCACGGAAAAAGAAAAAGGTTTTAAACAAACTGGAAAGGGGTCGGGTAACCGTAAAGGCCCACGTGTCAGGAGACTGCTGGCTCGTCCAGGGCTGCTATCACTCGGCAGGGGGAAGGCCATCCTCGGAGGAGCCAGTTCCCTCACCGAGAGCTCCCACCATCTGGAACTCATTGCAGGAGGGAACACTGGCCTTCATAAAAAGAAACCCGGCCTTATAATAATTGTTCCTTAAATCATTACTATGGCCCGAGCCCCAGAGATGGAGAGTCAAAGGACAGTAAGGACAGACCAGGGGCCCCAGGCCGGAGTCCGGACCGGCCCTTCTGCCCTCTTCCTTGGAAGCCCCGGCCACCTCCTCCCAGGAAACAGGCTCAGGTCAAATTCTAGGCTCTTCTGCTAGCCAGCCTCTTGCTGCCCTGGCGAAGAAGCTGCTGCAAAACAATCATTTGCAAAGATCGTTTTGGTCCTCGGTGCTGTCTGGGTTCAGGGGCTCAGAAAAGGCTGAAGCCAGTGCCGCAGAGTCGCTGCTGCAGGCCTGACTCTCCAAGTCCCCATATTCTCTAGGGGGCTTATGCGTTCTTCGGTGGTGACAGTCGGCAAAGGCAGCACCCCCGGGAAACCTGACGAGAGATAAGCTCAAGCGTGTGGGCCACATGAAGTCAAGACACAGCCGGCCCAAACCCGGTGACTCCGTCAGTTCTACCAGCTGAGCTCTGAGATGGAAGAGGTTAGCATGGGCTCCGGTCCCGGGGTCTTAGAATAACAGGATCTGAAGATCTGAGCATCTGACTTTTGGAGAGGGCTGGAATCTTAGCTCCTAAGCAGCAGAGAGCTCTGGAAACTTTAGACTTCTCCCGCCTCCCTCCTCCATACGGAGGGTATGAATGCTGAACTTGACACGGCCTTGGATGGACTGATTTGCTGAAGAGATGATGGTGGGGCCGCAGGCCTGGTGAGACTCGGGGGAACGGACACCCACACAGGGTCCTGAGCCTGAGGGGGCTGTGAGAACCCTGGGACAGCAGAGAGGCCCTCCACCCAGGACAAGGGTGCCTCTGGGCAAGAGTCCCTGCCCCAGCGTGCTGGGCCCGACCACAGAGGGCTGGTGCTTCCCTCTGGGTCCTCAATGCCTCTCCACGTCCTTTATTCTCTGCCCCAGCAGCTGTCCTAAGGCCCTGCTCTGCTCACGCTGAGCTCACCCTGGGCCCACAAGCTCCCACGGTCATGGCTTCAGCCACCACCCCTGTGCTTCTGACCTGTACATCTCTAGCCCCAGCCTGCTTCTCCCTCTCTCCTGGGTTGAGACCTATATATCCAGCTGTCTGCTAGACACCTGCTCCTTGATGTCTCACAGTCCCCGAGACCCAACCCATTCCAGCCAGAGCTCTTCACCCCCCTAAAGTGTTCCCACCTCAGGGGAGGTACTGCCGCCCACTAGGCAGCCCACCCTGAAGCAGGGGAGTCATCCAACATCGCTCCTGCCCTCTCCTCCTCATTCCCAAGACCCGGAGCCCTGTCCATTCTTCCTCCCCCAGGCCCCCCAAAGCATCCATGCCTCTCCACCCCACTGTCTTGCCCCCCTTCTTCACCTCCTATGCCTGGCTCACTGCAGCCTGTTTCAGACTGATGTCCAGACCCCCTACCTAGCAGGCAGGGCCATCATTGTAGAATACAAATCTTACCAGGTTTCCCTCTGCTTAAAATCTTTTATTTAAATATCCATGGGAAATAGTCCCTATCCTGTCACTGCTCTAGTCCAAATGGGTTAGGTTAGGCTGGGTAACTAACATCTCAGAAATCTCAGCAGCTTAAAATATCGATATTTCTCACTCATAGTAAACGGCCACTGAGGGCTGGTAAAGGGCTCTACTCATCAGAGTCCCTTAGGGCCCCGGGCTGCTAGAGCAGCGCCATCCTGAACATCGTCCATCACTGTGCAGGAAAAAGACTGCCTGGAAGGTCTCCCACTGGCAATTAAATGCGCGAGACTGGAGGTGGCACAGGTCACTTCCTTTCACAACCCACTGGCCATAACTAGTCATATGCAACCACCCAACCACAAGCGGCCCAGGAAGGGCAACCCTCCCACGTGCTCAGAAGGGGAGAACAGAGATAGCTGATAATACCACAGTCATGAACGTCCTTCAGTGTTTGAACCCGCGCTCTCTCTTACCTCTTTGCCTTTTCAAAGGCTGTTTGCTCTGCCTGGAACCCTCATCCTCACACTTCATGTAAAGAACCCATCCTAGGCTCTCAGCTTAGACATCACTGGCCTGAGAGGCTGACTCTGACCTCCCCACTCAGGTACAAATCCCTCCTCGGGGCTCTCAACGCTTTGTTCACACTCCATTTTATTATCTACTGTCTGCTTGTTCTTGGACTGAGTTCTATGAAAACAGGGCCTTGAATGCTTTTTTTATTACTGTATCCTCAGTGCTGCTCAACTGCCCATATGGAAAGATAATCAGAATTGTTGAATGAATGAATGAAAGACTATATGAAGGAGAGAAAGTGATCAAGGTCCTAGGGGCAGAGCCATCAGGAGTGGCAGGGAGACTGAAGGCTTCGAGAACAAAACCAACCGTCATGCTGAGTGAGTTCCAGAAGGTAGGCATCCATGGGCTGGTGGGATGGAGGGGAAGAAGGTCCCCAAATAGTGCCGTGTGAGGAGGGATGTGCCCCATATAGACAATGACAACGTGCCGCTAACCCTCCAGCAGTCAGAAGTCAATCCCAGAGTCCATGGGAATCAAGGGTGAGGAGGGGGTGGGGCACAGGCCAGGACTCAGCTGGTAGAAACAGAGTGACTGCAAAGCCAGAGCGAGGGCTGCCCCCCGACTTTCCTGAGCCATCTCTCCCCTGCTCCGGCCTCCTTCACCTGCTCCAGGGCTGCTAGAAGGCAGAAACCCTTCAGTGCATTTTATTTCTTGACTCTGAGTGCTCTCCAAGGGCAGAGATGTGCATCTGTCTGACTCCCCAGCAATTAGCACAGCACTTGGCACATAGTAATAGCTCAATTAATGCTTGTCAATCTGACCCTGATATGTGCCTTATTCTCCAAGCCCTCAGGACAGGTCAGCCTGCCTAGTATCTGCTCTCTCTCTGGTTGACAAGACATTGACCTCTGTCGCCTCCCCCATTCCATCCCACCCACCTTGACGTCCCTAGGAACAGATAAGGATGTGTACACGGTGTGCCCAGATGTCACCCCTCAAGGTCCATGAATCTCAGGCAAGACAGCCCAGCATATGAAGCCCTTGGGCTGGCCTCCAGGGCCAGACAAGACACAGGGGTCTGTTCCGTGTAAATGACCTCAGGAGCTCCAAGCTGAGAGCCTCGGGGACAGTGTCCAGTCACTCGATAGGACCCACTTCAAGTCTGTGTTCAGAGCCCAAGGGCCTGGGATTTCCACAGTGATGATGTTCACTCACCCTCCTCCTTCACACCCTCCCCCATCTGATCAGTCACCAAGACATGCCTAGTCTACCTCCTAAAGGTCTCTGGAACCTGTCCACTCACCTGAATTACCACAGCAGCCCCTTGCCCATATCCCTACCCCAACCTTCTCTCCTACAGCTGGAGTCATCTTTGCAAAGCCCAGAAAAGCTTAGGTCACTCCCTTCCTTAAAACCTTCCCCTCTGGAGTCAAGGTTAAGGCCTACGAGATTCTCCATGTTCTAGCCTTGACTTAACTGCTCCCTGGCTCCCCAGTCTCATCTCTTGCTACCTCTGCCCTCACACCCTGCAATCCAGCCATATGCACTTACCAGTGTGCAGTATTTACTGCACCTCCCAACTTTGCACATGCTGTTCCTTCTACCTGGAACTCTTCCCTCCTAGAAAACATCTATCCCTCTTTAAGACTTGGTCCAATCTTCACCTCCTCTGGGAAGGTTTGCCTATACTCCTGCCTGATGAGAGTCAGATGCATCCTCCTTTCTGTTCCTACATCCTCCCAGCTTCCTTCTATTATAACACTTCTTATCATACTATATATTCCTTTATTCACTCACCAGCATCTAGTATCTAACTGGCCGAATATATCTGTTTAAGACGGATGAAAGGGAGGAAGGGGTAAAGCTATCTGGGACAGAGCTGAGTGGGACAGGCGTGAAGGCGGCAGAGATGGGAGATGTCTCTGAGACCTGGGTGATCTGAGAAGGCTTCCTGGAAGAGGAGTGGCTGGAGTAGAGCCCAGAATGATAAGAATGGCTGAGTTAAGTGAAGAATATGTGCCGGGCCAATTCCACATAGGAGAAAGGGGCAGTCTGGGCATTGATACAAGGTTTCAAATACCAATCTAATGAGTTTCGACTTTATCCTGAGGTCAACAGGGAACTATTAAAGGATTTCAAGCAGATTATAAGGGGATACTTATCATTAAACCATGATTAAATCTCCGCATTTGAAACGTCTGCATGGCTGTGGTGTGGTGTGCGGAAACCAGTTAGGAGGCTAACCCAGACTCTGTAGAAGAATGATGATGGCCTGCACTCAGGTAGAGCTGATGGAATGAGATAAATGGATGGATTGGAGACCTGCTTAGGAGGGAGAATTGACAGGACTTAGTAACTGACTGGATGCAGGAAGGAAGAATGGAGTTAAGAATTCCTCTGAGGGCTTCCCTGGTGACGCAGTGGTTGAGAGTCTGCCTGCCGATGCAGGGGACACAGGTTTGTGACCCAGTCCAGGAAGATCCACATGCCGCGGAGCGGCTGGGCCCGTGAGCTATGGCCGCTGAGCCTGCGCGTCCGGAGACTGTGCTCCACAACAGGAGAAGCTACAGCAGTGAGAGGCCCGCGTACCGCAAAAAGAAAAAAAAAAAAAAAAGAATTCCTCTGAATTTTCCCACCTGGTGACCAGTACACACTAAAGAGGTTTCGTTTTTCTCTGGACACGTTAAGTGTTGAAGCTTCAGGTGGGACAGGGAGGTGAACGGCCATTAAGCAATTGTTTCTCCTGAGTGCTTAGCAAGGGCCAGAGCACATGGTAGGTGTGCAGTTAACTTAAATGGAAGTGATGTGTCTCCTATCCCAATGGAGCAGATGTATCCCCCGACTCCTAAAGGCCCAGTCAGTCCCAGGTCCCCTGAGGACCGGGATGGGCCTGAAGGCTATGCTGGGAGGAGGAGACGCCTAATCAAAGGCCTGCATGTGGGCCGCCCAGAGTATGTAGGGTCAGGGAGCCCATCCAGAGATACACGGTGGACCACCTGCCCTCCCCAGGGCCCAGGCTTCATTCTCTGATGGAATGTTGGGTGTGTTCCGTTTGCCTGCCAAGAAAAAGAGTCTGGTGGCCCTTGCAGACAGAGAACAGGAAGGGCAGAGATGGCATTTCTGGTGCCCTGAAGCCAGACAGTGACCTGTCCATGGAGACCAGGCTGAGTCCCAGGGCCGCTTGGCAACTGTCTGCCACAGAGTCAGATAAGAATGGAGCACGCTGGCTGCAAAAGGCAGCCCACTCCAGCTAGCCCCAAAGGTCAGGGATTCCAGACGGGAGACAAGGACTGGGAGGGCACCAACTCCAAGGCCGGCACACAGCAGGTTCTCAATCAGTGTCTCAGATTAGACAGTTCTTTCTCTGCCCCATGAGCCCCAAACTCCAGCAACCAGGGTGAAGAGAAGCAGAGATACCCCCTCAGCTATGAGTTTCTTTCTGCTCACCCATGCCTCACCTCCAGGCAGGTGGAGCCCACCACACTTCCCTGGGTCTTCCATGACCCCTCCTCCCTCCTGGCTTTTGTTTATGCTGTTCCTTCTTCCTAGAACATGCTCACCCTTCCCTACTCTTTCATCCAGCTTATACGTCACCTCCTCCAGGAAACCTTCCCTGATGCCCCCAGGCTGGAACCACCTTTGTTCTCTCGCAGCCCCCACCTCCAGCTCCACTAAATCACTGCAATGATCACCTGACTACAGGTCCCTCATTCACCATGTCCTGGCATGGCACCTGCTGTGCTTCTGCTTCACAGCTCTTCAATGCGCCATGTTCCCTCCCTCCCTCCACCATCATGGGTGCTCTTCCCTCAGCCCAGGAGGCCCACTCTTCTCACCTCATCCAGGCTGCACAAGCTCATTCCTCCTGGCTCAGGACAAAGGTCACTTTCTCAGAAGCCATCCTTGACTGCCACCCCTTTTCTGGACTGAGGTCCCCTAAGCCCCTGACCTTCCCCTGGGCCATTGCAGTTATGTTTCCCTATCATTCCTGTTTCAGTGTGTGGTAGTGAGGCACGGCGGTTAAGACCATGGACCCTGGAGCCAGATTGCCCAGTTCACATGCCAGCTCTGCCACTTATCGGCTCTCTGTGCTCGGGACAGTCCCTCGATCTCTCTGCATCTCAGTTTCCTCATCAGTAAAGTGGGTACAGTAAAGTTACCTCCTCCCTACGGCAGAGGTGAAGTTTAAATTTGTAGTGGACAGGGACTTCCCTGGTGGCGCAGTGGTTGAGAGTACGCCTGCCGATGCAGGGGACACGGGTTCGTGCCCCGGTCCAGGAAGATCTCACATGCCATGGAGCGGCTGGGCCCGTGAGCCATGGCCACTGAGCCTGCGCGTCTGGAGCCTGTGCTCCGCAACAGGAGAAGCCACAACAGTGAGAGGCCCGTGTACCGCAAAAAAAAAAAAAAAAAAAAAAAATTTGTAGTGGACATATGGCCCTGTGGCAGCCCCTGGGGCTGTTCTCCCTTCCTCAGGGCATATAGCAGGACAGAACTTCCCTGTCACCTCGGAAGTCCAGCGTGGCTGTGCAATTTGCTTTGGCCAATGAAACGTGAGCCGAGTTATGTGCGCCACTTCCCGGAGGAAGTCTTAAGAGACACTGCGCAATATGTCATGTCCCCTTGTCCCGTCTCTCCCTCAGCCTGGGACACTGAGTGAGGGGGATGTGCTGTGTACCTCCTGCTGACCCATAATGAACATGTGATATGAACAAGAAATAAGCCTTTGTCATTTCAAGCCACTAGGATTTGGGGGCTATTTGTTTCTGCAGCGTGCCTATCCACTCCTGACTGATAGAAGCATTTGGAACAGGGCCTGGAAGAGAGTAAGTACTCTATAAGGTCACCTATTATTATTATGCTTACGTGTCTGCCTGCTAGACTCTGAGAGCAAGGCTCAGCTTTCTCCTGTGCACTGTGGTAGCCCCCAGCTCCTGGCACAGTGCCCAGCACATAACAGCTGTTCAATAAAATATTTATTGACTTACCAGTTGATGGTGAGGCTGGGACCATGCTAAGCACACGCACCCACCTCACCCACTTGGCCAGGTCACCACCTGTGGATGACAGGGATCCAGCCATGCCCAGAACCACCCCTCTGCACGGCCATAAACCCCAATGGCCCAGTTTCCTTTGAACAGCCCCCAGAGTTCTTCCATCCTAGCAATGCCTGTGAGTTGTGATGGAATAATCTGGTCTCATCAAGGCTGCTGTCTGGCCCATCCCCTGTGGCTCCCCTGCAGACATTCCTCCTGGCCTGAAACAGTGGGCAACCTTTCCCCTGGCGGTTATTTGCCAAGCTATTCCAGGTGGTTTTATTTCACCCAGCAAACACAAACCACTCTCAGTGTCTGAGAAAATTCTAGATTCTGACAAAAGGAATATGGAGGCATCTAGTCCAATCTCCATCCAGTAAACATAACCCCAAGAGGCACCAGTCCCTGCTTGCCCACCTCTGTCAATGGGGACCTCACTACCCGAAGAGTTTTAGCTCCACTGTGTGGTAGTTCTGACTGCTGAGCTCTCCCTAATGTATGACTGACACCTGTGTGTCTATCACCTCATCCTAGCCCCCAAGGGTCAGGCACCACACAGATCGCAGCCACTTTCTACCGTGACAACTCTCTGCTCTTTGATCACCCTCACCCCTTCACCTTCTTCTCTAAAACATCCTTAACTTCCTCCTTTCTCCGGATTTTTTTTCTTTATCACTGAGATTTTATGAGGAAACTCCCTGAATTTCCCATTTGTGGGATTTTTGTCAAAATTTACCATTGATCCAGTCCAAATTTAGTCTCAGTATAATGGACTGGCCCTCCATGTGGCCATGGCCCAGGAGGCAGGGGGACTACAAGACAGAGCCCGATACAAATGTGCCCCCATGATCTATTCCTACACCGAAAATATCCACCACCCACTCAAATCCACCCACGGAGGACTCTTGGTGCAAGGCGGTAATCATTGTTCCTTTAGGAAAGGTGTAGAAGGCCTCAAAAACTGTCTCCAGAAGGATTACCATTCATGAAAACCTTGGATGGCATTCAAGCTACAGCCCTTATATTAATTTTGTGTGATCCTAGGTTCATCCTTTCACTTCTTAGGACTTTAGCATCCCTAACTCCGCACAAAAAGAAAGCTGTACTTAGCCATCTCTAAAGGCCCTCCTAGCTCTATCAACCACCCACTTCTTAGTATGAATTGGTACCTCAGTGTAGCTCTAGCAGTAAGTCTCCAAATGGACCAGTCATGGGTCTTGGTTGCAAGTAACAGAAACCACTTCTCACTAACCTAAAGAAAGAAGGAGAAGAAGAAGAAGGGGGTGGGGGGGAGGATCTCCCTCCACTTTTTTTGGAGTGATCCACAGAATGAAGGGGAAGACTGAAGAACCAAGTTCATAAAATGAACAGCAGCCAGGGGAAAATAAAAAGGCAGAACCACCGGCAAGGTTGCTCCCCAGAAACAGCCTGATGAGCATGGCCTGTCTGCTCCTGTGGGGATGAATTTGATGCTGTTGGCCATTCCCTGTCTCTTGCTATTTTCTTTCCTCTTGGTCTCTGGGACACTACTCACTCCAGTCTTTTTCATAGGCCACTTCCTTTTCTGATTTCTAAGCTTATTCAGTTCCCCAGGGTTCTGTCCTCGGCTCTGACCACCCACCTGGTGGCTGAGCAGGGCTTTACAGCCAACACCTCCAAAGCCGTGGTCCTCTCTACGGGGCTCTGCTGCCTTTTCGTGCTTGCTCTTGGGTGATCTCAGTATCTCCATCATTAAGCGGGGTGGGGAGGGGGGGAGGGCCGACCCATCTCCTGTGGGCTGGTGGGATGTGGGGGGTGCTGGGACAGAAGTACTCAGGACGTCAGCTTTGCCGCCAGCTTTGCGCTCCCTGATGTGGGGCGGGGGTGGAATGAGAGTAAGACATCCCCCTCTTTCCTGCCCTCTCCTCCCGTCCAGTGACACTTGCTTTACGACTAGAACACAGAGCTGAATTTCATGGCCCGCCAAAGCCTTTAGCCCCCTTGTTTGAAGGTGGCCACCACTGAAGGGGGGTGGGTGTCACCCAAAGAGGAAGGAGAGGTTCTCTTCCTCTTTGCATTTTAGCTAAAAGACCCTCCATGATGAGAGCTGGGGGTGGGGTGAGACACCCCAAGTCTTGACTGCACTCTCCCTCTCCTCTGTGGTCCCCGAGGCTCTCCTGCCCTTCATGAAGGCCACTTGTGTCAACTTCAAACTAAATGGAGGTCTTCCTGGCTGGGGGAGGGGGCAGAGGAGCAGGGCCTTTGGGGTGGGTTTCAAAGTGCCTCTGGCTTTATTACCGCCTGTGCTCTCCCCTGCCCCTTCTCATCCTGGAGAGCCCACCCTCCCCCCGGCCGGGGGGAAATTATACCAGGTTCTAATGGGAGGTTGAAGGAAAGCGTCCCCTCTATTCATCCCAGCAGCTGAACGGGCCTCTTGAACATCCATTGTGCCCCTTCTGCCGCCTCAGCCTCAATGGCGATCAGGTGGTCTCATGTGACAACCTCCCCCGGCCCAGGACAGGAATGGGCTCAGGCAATGGGCTGGCCCACAGAGTTCTCCGTCCATCCTCTCAAGGGGCTTTTGTTGAATAAAATAGCACCCGCCACTCGGCCACTTCAAACCAAGGCCAGGCACTTGAATGTGCAAACGGGGCCCAGGCGCCGGGAGTGCAGGGACAATGGCCACCTTCAATTAGCTCACTGAGGTGCCCCAAATGGACTTGAGGAGGGGCAAGACCACAGCCCATTCATACATATTTATCACAAGCTGCCGCACTTCGGCCTGCATGGTTCCCATGGCAGCGCTGGGGAAGGAAGCAGGGGCGAGGCGAGAGGGGCTCCCAGGGCCCAGAAGGGGTTATGGTTCGGGGCAGCACTGGCCCTCACCCCAGCTGACTGGAAACCGTCCCCAACTCCATGTCCTCTGCCTTTACCTGACCCTGAGACGCATGTGTCACCATGACCTGCAACTTAGAATATCAGAGGAAAGGGAACTGGGCACACGCACCTGACAGGTGGAGAAGCAGAGGCTCAGGACACAGGAAAATGAGCTTTTTCCTCTTCGCAACTTATGTCTAGGATAGGAGGAGACTGGTAATAGTAAAAGCATTTACTGAATGTTCAGTAAGTGCCAGGGTCTATGCTAAGTGCACTCAACTGCCCCCTCGATGCTGCGAGATAAATGCCGTACTGTCTTCACTTGAGAAGACTGAAGCTCAGGAGAGGGTGTGTAATTTTTCCGAGATCATGCAGTTGGTATAAGGAGCAGAGCTGGGATGCTCACCGGGGCAGTCATTCTCCACAGCCAAGTGGCTGGCTACTGGTTAGGAAGTTATGTAGGGGCTCTGTTGTTTGGTCATTGGCTACTGGGAGCCAGGCACTGTGCTTGATGCCAAGTTCAAGCCAGCTCGTTGGATATAAGCAATACCATGAGAGAGCTCCATTTGACAGATGTGGAGACTGAGGTCCAGGGAAACAGCACGCCCTGCCCCGAGCCACTCACAGCGCTAACAGGTAGCAGGGCCAGGATGGATTCCATGTGTGGTGGGGTGCTAGGCTCCAGCCTGCTCCAGAGCACTTCCTTCCTTCTTTTCTGGAGCTCCTGGAAAAGGAAGTCAACCTCATCTTCCAGATTCTGCCGAGCTGTGGTTTCCCCAGAAGAGCCTTGGGGGGGTGTGGGGTGCTGAGCTGTGTCTGGACCTTCCTTCACAATGTCCTCCTCAGGGGCCCATCTGAGGTTCCAGCAGGAAGTGGTTGCTTCTCAGGATTCCCAGGCAGAACTCCAAGGATCTCCTCTCTCTGGAGAGCCTAGTTCTTCCAAGGCGCTCCTAGCATCACCCAGAGAAGGTGGGCAAAGCTGCTCCCCAGCCTGGCATGGCAGCTGCAGCAGTGAGCGCCCCAGGTCCCTCTCAGTCTGTGCCATTTTAGTACTTTTTGTTGCCTTGCACTGAGCTTACTGTGCTCCCATCCCCTCTGTCCCCCATGCAAGCACTCCAGCCTCCTTATCTTTGCTTATGCTCTTTCTCTTGCTTTGACTGCAAGTTGAGTTGCCACAGAGTCGAGCTGAGTTGACTGGAGCCATTCGTTGGTCTGAGTCGAGTTCTGTTCATTCGTTTGGTGTGGATGGGTCTGTGTTTGTTGAGTTGGATTTGTGGCATGTTGAGATGAGATGAGTTGAGCTCCATGACATCAAGTTAAGCTGAGTAGAGCAAAAGTAAATTGGGCTGAGTGGAGTGAAAAGGAAGTACAGAAGCCATGTGGGCAAGTCTCAAGCTACTGACTGCCAAGGAACCCTCCAACTCTGAAAAACTAGAACTACAAGAATCAAGAGTTCCCAAAAGCAGAGACCATGCCCTTTCCATTCTGTCCCTCATTTGCTGTTGAACATGACTCCTCCTTGGGCTGGAAAGTGGACATGGGCCTCTAAGACAGTTTCCTTATTTTTATCAGCAGTTCCCTTCAAGGTTGGAGGAGCAAACAATTGACCATGATGTCTGGTAGAAGTCGACGTAAATCCTTAAACTCCTTGAGTCTCAGGAGTAGAGATTCACGGGAGTCCCAGACCCTTTCAACAATAGAACAATAGAGTCACAAGTCATCAAGTCCGATCTTCTCCCTCATCTCCTACTGTCCCCAAAGTTAGGACATCTCCACAGCTCCCCTGAAGGGACCACCAGCCTCTGCTCGGGTGCCAGAGACAGGACACCCACCCCCTCAAGGGGTCCCAGTGTCATCTCGTGGGAAAGAAGTGGAGTCCGGTTTGCGCACTGGCTCCTTGGCTCACCAGCACTGTAACCTGGGGCAAATAACTTTCCCTTTCTGAGATTTTTGTGAGGAGAGGGTTTTATGGGGCTGAATAAGACAAGATGTGTAGAGCACTTAACACAACACCTGGCACTCAGTGAGACCTTCATCAAAGATGGTTTCCATTGCCATCGTTAATCCTATTGCCCTTGACTATTCCTATTATTACTGACAATACTGGCCATTGTTTAGCAGCCTAACTGTCAGAAAATGTTTCTTCGCTCCTGAGCCCGGGGCAGGCCCTGGGTAAATGGATGAAAAGGTAAAGTTTGCTCCCTAGGACACCTCTCCCCTTCCTTCCACCCAGATGCCAGCACTCAGAGGGCCGATTCCATCTGCTCAGGGACTGGTCCTAGTCCTGGCTTGGACACTGCTTTGCTGGGGGAACCTGCATACATCTTTTCTCTGCTCCGGGCCTCGGTTTGCAAAGTGGAGGATCAGGCTAAATTGTCTTGGCGATGAACCCAGCTCGGACACCTCTGACTACGTGTCTGAGCCCCGTGTTCCTCCCTCCTCGCTCTGGTCAGCTGGGTAGAACTCCTTGCTTTGACCCCTGCCTTTTCTGGGCAGTCCTGGGGATCTCCTCTGGAGAGGATTGGCATTGCTATTCTGAACGCTTCGCACGTTTGGCTCCCAGGGAGAAGGCATCAGACACAGCCACCACCCACATACCCACAGAGGCCAGCGCTAAAGGCTGCACTCAGCATCACTGTTTACTTTATGGTAACCAGCTGTCCCCAAGCAGATCAAAGGCAAAAATGAGGCCTCAGACCCCAGTCTCCTGACTTCCAGCCCAGGCCTTCTCTCTCTGCCAGCAGTCCACCTACCCAATACCCAATCATAGAGCACCAACTGTACCCCAAGCGCTGCCGGGCACCGGGAATATCAAGGTGAGAGGAACTTGGCCCGTGCTGTTGAGGAATTTCAAAAACTTCCTGGAAAGATTCATTCATTCGTTCAGCAAACACACAAGCGCCTACTTTGTCAGGTCAAAAGACAAGCTCGGACCCAAAGCCCGGCTGCCACTCCTCCCATGGCCTGGCCCCTGCGCGGGGCTGAGGCCTGGTGGCTCAGCCAGCCACCCACCGCCTCCGGAGGGACCGGCAGGCATGAGCTCATGTCTGCGGAGCCCCGAGGCTCCCATGAGCACAAGGCCGCTTTGTGACTCTGAGAGGGATGCGGCGGGGCTGCCGAGCCCACGAAGCCCTGAGCACCGTGGGGCTGTCAGCAGACACTCCCACGGCTCAGGGTGCCGCGCTTTGATACGGCATTAATGCGCTAATATCTTAATCCAGACACCACCCGCCGGCTGCCGGGCCACACGGCGGGGCCCTGGGGATGGGTTTCCAAATTACATTAGTGAATGTTTACCTAGTGAGCTGTCCAAAGAGTGTTTAACACCAGCTGAGGCGAACGCGTGTGCACAGGACAGTCCCACACCCACAGCCCGCACGCATGCCACATACACTGAGCCCAGCGGCCAGACTCACAGACACAGGCGTCCACAAGGGCGGACGGACTGCACGTCCCTAGCAACACATGTGTGTGTACACGCACACACACACGCATCTGCACACAGACCCATACCAGGTACACACGCAGGCACCATCCACCTGCCCTCACATACCCTCACGCTGCCACACCAGGAGGCCTGCTTGTCTTCCTCTCACACTCACTCCTGAGGAGACCCCTGTAGGTTGATCCCAGGAAGCTGGAGAGGCCGGATGTTGTCCCTGAGCGTGCCCTGGAAAGTCACTGCTGCCAGGCCTCCCAGGCGCCCCAGCCCCGACTTCCAAATTCAGACACAGCCCTGCCCCTGCTGTGGGTGCTATTAACATGTACACATCCATGACACTGGCCAGGGTTCCTGCCCTCAGGAAAAGCAGGGTGAACTTCACACCTGTCCCTGCCCTCCTGCTGGGATCCGCCTCCACGCACGCCTTCCCACCCCCTTCACTTCTTGTCCCTGCCAAACCGATCCCTCCCTTCCAAGCCTTTCTCAATGCTGTTCTCTCTACCCGGAACGTCCTCCCCGTCTTACATCCTCCAGGCCAAGCTACTTACTTCAAGGTGAGCTCGCTGCCCCTCTTGCAGAAACTCTCCCCACTCCAGCCAGTGGAGGGGAGGCCACGCCCCCTCCCCTCCTCCTCCTCCTCCTCCTCCTCGCTTCCCCACACGGGGGCCCTGACTCAATGCTCAGAGCAGGCACTGCCTTGACATGGGGATGGTAGCAAGGCCCACCTCACGGGACTGTGGTGAGGGGCAAACATTAATTCAAAAGCTGTCATAGGGCTTCCCTGGTGGCGCGGTGGTTGAGGGTCCGCCTGCCAATGCAGGGGACACGGGTTCTTGCCCCGGTCCGGGAGGATCCCACGTGCCACGGAGTGGCTGGGCCCGTGAGCCATGGCCGCTGAGCCTGCGCGTCCGGAGCCTATGCTCCGCAGCAGGAGAGGCCACAACAGTGAGAGGCCCGCGTAACGCAAAAAAAAAAAAAAAAAGCTGGCATATAGTAGTCACTCAATAAAAGCTATAATGCATACTATTACTAGGTGATGATGATAATGGTGGCAAAGGCGACTGTGCTTTCTGACACCTATGTCCCATCTCTGCCCTGGTCTGTGAGCTCCCAGAGGCAGACCCTCTGGCCCTTAGCGGGACCTCAGTGTTGATCACATGAGTGACTAAGAAGCCCGCTGTCTGCCCTGCATTTTCATGACCAGAGGGTGGATTTTTCTAGAAATATCCAATCGAGAGGCAAGTCTGAAAAATTCACTGAACTCAGTGGGAGTCCCCAGATCCACCCATCCTGCTTCTGCTGTAAGACTCTGCGGCCTCAGGTAGGTCTGTTCCTCTTTCTGGAACTCAGTTTCCTCATTTGTCAAACAAATAGGTTGGATGGTGAGGTTTCCAAGTTCTTTCCAGCTCTGAGGTTCTAGAATTCTAAGCCCCAAGCATGACTTGCCACTAGGGCTACAATCTAGTTGGGAAAAAGGACATATCAACCGAAGTGGTCAGCATTGGTCAGGACCATCAGGGAAGGAGGAGGAGACCGTAGCAGGAAGCTGGGAAGACACCACAGCGGCAAAGGCACAGAGGCTGGAGCCCAGATGGATTCTTCAGACAACAGTGAGGAGACTGGTTTAGATGGAATGGAGGGTTGGCCCAGGGGGGTGGATAAGGCCAGAGAGGGGGACAGAGGCTGCTTCATCAAAGGCTTTGCAGTTTAGACTGAGTAGTTGTGGCTTTATCTTGTAAGCCAGTGTATTTCAAACTTGCCTGTTCTTCAGAATCATCTGTGGCAACTGTTAAAAATACAGATTCCCCCTAAAAAAAAAAAAAAGAAAAGAAAAGATACAAACGAACTTAGTTACAAAACAGAAACAGACTCACAGACATAGAAAACAAATTTATGGTCACCAAAGGGGAAAGAGGGGAAGGGATGAATTAGGAGTTTGGGATTAGTAGGTACAAACCACTATACATAAAACAGTTAAACAACAAAACCCTATCGTATAGCACAGGGAACTATATTCAATATCTTGTAATAAACTGTAATAGAAAAGAATTTGGAAAAGAATATATATATTCTTTTCAGATATATAAAGATATATATATATATATATATATCTGAATCACTTTACTGTACACCAGAAACTAACACGACATTATTAATCAACTCTACTTCAATTTTTTTTAAGGTGTATATATGAACAACAACAAAAAAATACAGTTTCCCAGTTCTCCCCCTCAGCCCTATTAAGTTCAAGCCTCTAGGCAAGGAACCTGGGAATCTGTATTTATATTAAGTGCCCTGGGTAATTCTTACGAATCAGGCAAATTTGGGAAACACGACTGGGTGAGATGCTGAGTCGCTGAACAGTACTGCACACGGGAGCAACACATCCAAATGCTCTTCACTGGAAGGACATGGGCTCCACCTCAAGTTGTCTGGGTTTGAGTCTAGGCTCCTCTACTTTCCAGCACTGGCCCTTGACCTTTCTTCATTTCCCACCTGTAAAATGGGAATAATCTCAGCATCTACCTTAAAGGTGGGTCATGTGAGAGCTCATGAGAGCCTGTCCGGGGCAGGAATGATGAGGCTGTGCAGGAAACATAGGCAAATGTGCAGCCCAAAGGATCTGAGAGAGGAAAGGCAGCCACGGCAGAGGGGCTGCCTGTGAGTGGAGGGGTCAGCCCAGGGGACTGGGAGAGCAGAAGCATCCGTAATCTGTCTTGGGCTTCCATAGACTCCCTTTGTTTATTTGGATTTTATTCATTCATTCATCCAATGATATTTATTGCAGCTCTACCATGTGCCAGTTGATGCTAGTTGCCAGGATACAAAGAGGAACCGGAGAGACATGGTCCTTCTCCCTGCAGAGTTTATATTCTAGAGGGAAAGGTTAAACATGGACAAATAACTGAAATAATTCCACGTCATAGCAAGTGGTATAAAGGAAACCAATAAGAGGGTGGCCAGAGAAGACCCTCTGAGGAGGTGACGTTTATGAGAAGGAGTTAACCTCGGGAAGAATGAGGGACAACTGTTCTAGGCAGAGGCAACAGCACGTGCAAAGGCCCTGGGGAGGAAAAGCACGTGGTGTGCTGCAGGAACTGAACCAATCTGTCTGGAGCTTGGGGGCTGAGGGGTAAAGTGGCACAGATGAAGCTGGAGGCATTCACAGGGGCTGGGTCATGCAGGAGCCTCTAGGCCATGGCCAGAAATCTGGATTTTATTTAAGTACAATGAAGAGTTTTTAAGCTGTAGAGTGATGTGGTTTGATTTATATTTTAAGGAAATCCCTCCAGCAGCTGTGCAGAGAATGGATGGTAGGGGGGTGAGAGGGAATGCAGGGAGACCTACTGGAAGGCTATTAATCCATGAGGGTGACAGCAGGGGAGGCACAGAGAGGTGGACAAATTCAAAAGGTCTCTAGTACAGCACTGACTGGACCCGTGGAGGAGTGGGCAGTGGCGGACGAGAGCAAAGGGCCAGGGGAATCAAGGATTCTGCCCAGGTTTCTGGCTCTCAGGACTGGGTGGGTGATGGTGCCACTTACAGAGCTGGGGAGCCTGGGAGGCTGGGGGTGCCCTGCTCTTGTCCACTGCCCATGACACATGAGGTCACCTAGTTCCAAGGGACTCAAACCAGCCTCGTGCCGGAACTCTGCTGCTGCCTTTCCCACCACAGGTCCGTGGCCAAGAGCTGATCTCAGGAAAGAAAAAGGTAGTCACCACATGCCACTTCCTTCCAGGAAACTCCCCCAGGACCTTTCCCCCAAGGAATTTGCACATGCCTAGTGTTTAAGAACATGGATTCTGGAGCCAGACTGCCTGGGTTCAAATCCCAGCTCTGCCACTTCTTGGCTGTGTGACCCCAAGCAAGTTATTTACCCACTCTGTGCTTCCATTTCCCCATAAAACATAGGATAAGAGCACCTTCTTCATAGGGTTGATGTGAGAAGTAGACAATGCAATGCTTTGTTCCTAAAGTGCTTAGGAGAGCACCTGGCACAGAGTAGGCGTTCAGAAATGTTAGCCAGGGCTGTGAATGATGCCAATGCTGTCTGTGGCTGCAGGCCACCTTCATTTGCTAAGGAAGCAAGGGACCCACTGGCCAAGAAGGCCGGTCTTTGAAGTCGGGGCTCCAGACCTGCCTCATCCGTTTAGCAGTTGCATGGCTTTGGGCAAGTTGCCCTCCAGAGCTATGGATGATCTCGGCCTGCCTGTTCCTAGGCTCAGGGCAAGGACGCAGTGAGATGGCGGATGGGTGGAGACTGGGCATGGAGAAGTGCTGTGCTGTGTGTCAATTCTGCATATTTCCACGTGGTAAGTCAGTTACCAGTCTGGATGGTGAATCTGTAGGACAGGACCACAGGGCAAAGTGCCCCACTTAGAGCTTTGTGGTGGTCTCAGGCCCAGCTCTCTCTCTGCAGAGATTTCCCCGGGGCCCAGGACCAAGCTTGATTGTCCTTTGGGAACAGTACCGTGATGCTCAGAATGCTTCCCTTTCTTCAGAAGATGTCAACAGGATGCTATACACCCCATAATCTCCTTGGACTCTCATCACCATCAGAGCAGGTCAGGAAGCAGCCTCCGCTTCGGGGGGATGAGGACCTGAATGCGGGAGATGCTGACAGTCCTGCAGAGTTCGCAGCAGGGGCTGGACCAGTCTTCTGACACGCAGCCCGAAGCGCTTTCCCTTACCACACTGCCTTCACCTCCACCTGCCCCTGCCCCATGGTGCTCTCTCTTTCCCAAACTCCGGTTTCAGTTGGAATCTCCCCCACTGGCTCTCTCCTTGACTCCTTCCACCTCTTCTCCTCTTTCTTCTTAACTCCTCAGAGATGATGCTGGAACCGCAGACATGGCATTCCAGGGTCAGGATTCCCAGCCTCCTCCTTTGTGGATACCCATCCTGGCCCAGCCTTTTCCAGAAGTACCTGCCTCAGTGATGCCCACTCACCACAGTTTTCCACAATTGGGCCCTTGCCGGTCTTCATTTCTCAGGAATTTGCAGGGCTCCAGACTTCTGAGAAAGTCCAAAAAGAAACGGAAAAAGGAAAACAATTTCCCTATCCCCCAGCCACACATTTCTATAACCCACTCCAAACTCCTCTGCTATAAATGACTTAATTTTGACTGTTTTACAAGCAACTTGCCCTTAAAATGGTTGGGAGGAGATGGCATGTGAAGGGGTCTCTCCAGAGACTGAGCGAATCCTAAGAAGCAACATAGCCCGAAAAGCCCCCCAGGCATAGCCCCTCCTCCCTCCCCTCCCACCATGCCCAGAATGCTCCAGGCTCTGAGAGCGTGTGGGGTGGGCAGAGTCCCTGCCTGGGTGTCAGAAGACCCAGACCTAGGCACATTTGCCTATGTTTCCTGAATCGGCCCTTCTCTGGATCTCAGTTTCTCCATCTATAGAATAGGGGTTTGGACTAGATGACCTTGAAGGACTAGTCCTACCCTGGACCACCTGGTGTCTGGGCCTTAGGACCTGGACCTGAACGGAAATAAACAAAAGTCCATGCTGGGCATTGGGTTGGCTGTGAAACACCCAGAGAAAAAGCACACGTGGCCTCAGGTCAGATTGGGGCTTACAGGAGGAGAGGATGGCCAATCAGCTGCCACTCTCCTACCTGAAAACTTTCCACGGCTCCCCATTGCCCTCAGGCAGAAGTGCAAACTCTTCACTCTGGCCCTAAAGTACCTTTCCAGCACCCTCCACCCATGCCTCACCTTGCACTTTATGAGCCTGAAACACCAAAGTGCTTGCTCTGATTTCATCCCATGCCCGCTCCTCTCTGCACTCTTGCCCTCACTGCCCCCTTGGCCTGGAATACCCGCCCCCCACTGCCCTTCCTGTGAGTCCCAGTTCCCTTCTTAGCATCCATTCAGGCAGTACCATCTGTGGGAAGCGCTCGGGGTCCCCAGGATTCCCCACAGCCCAGCACTTATCTCCCAGCGCATGGCCTGGGAGAGAGTAAGTGTCCGGTGAATGACTGAAGGAGTGTGGGCACAGGAGGGAACGGGGAAAGCATTCCAGACCAGGTGTCCCACAGAGACAGGATGTTTGGAGAGAGTGACAAGGGGGATGGAAAGGTAGATTAAGATGAAGCTGGAGAAGACCCTCAACTCCTAAGAAGGCCCCCTTTTATAGATGCCTGAGGTGAATAACATCACACAGGGAGGAAAGTTCCAGAACTGGCATGCCCACTCCAAAGCCCATATTCTTGCGCCTCCATTACAAGATAAAAAGTGAAGGTGGGAAGCAAAATCTCAGAGTTCTAGGATGTTTGAGCAAAAAGTGCTCTCTCGGGCTTCCCTGGTGGCGTGGTGGTTGCGAGTCCACCTGCCGATGCAGGGGACATGGGTTCGTGCCGCGGTCTGGGAAGATCCCACATGCCGCGGAGCGGCTGGGCCCGTGAGCCATGGCCGCTGAGCCTGCGCGTCCGGAGCCTGTGCTCCGCAACGGGAGAGGCCCGCGTACCGCAAAAAAAAAAAAAAAAAAAGTGCTCTCTCTCTAACCCAAATAGACCCGTGCTGGGGACAGGACGGGAGAGAGATAACCCCGGGCCCAGGGAAGTTAGGCCACTTGTCCCTGATCGCGCCGCACTCGGAGGTGGGGGGCAAAGGGAGGCGTTTGAAGGAGGAATGCTTTAAAATAATACTGGCAGCTAAAAATAGTGTAGGGCCTGGCCTGGCTGACTTAAAGGGGTCAGGTTTTATGGCTGCCCCCGTCTGCTTTTCTGGGATGGTACGACTCAGCCTGCTCTGGTTATAGTTTTTCCATGAGCTCGGCTCGGATTTCCCCGTCCCAGCGGTGAGCCCGTGGGTCAGTGCCTAATTTTCCACCGTTTATCTTTCCCATTTACAATTTCCCCGCGTAAATGGCCAACCCCTTCAGTCCCCTGTGTTTCACACTCCAGGCCTAGAATTAGGGGTGACCAGGCATGCAGCCCTCCCACAGTTCTCCGAAAGCCCTAGAGCCATTTGTAAGGGCCATATGGTCAGGACAGGGCCCAAGGGACCTACTTTCTGTGTCCCACTGAGACACCCCCTCCACTGCTCCCGCAGCTTCAAGGATGCTGCCGCGTTCCCTCCTTCAGTCCCTCCTCTGCAGGCCAGCTCCACATCAAGCCCTGTACTCCGAGCTGAGGAAACACATATGGCTATGGTACCACCCGCCCGCCCTCACAGCGCCCACAGTCCAGGAGGAAGAGGCCGAGGAATGGCGGCCTCTCCACACACAGAAGAGGCAGCAGGCACGTGGGGACCGCAGTGGGCTCCGCTGGGGCCGTGTTAGCCTGGAGGGTCCGGCAGAGGTGTCTGCTCCGAAGCTTGCATGTGAGAGTCTGGGGCCCAGCAGAGAGGGGTGGGTTGGTATACCCTTGTCTCAGTCCACTGTTGACCCAAAGCCTGACCACAGGAGGGGTCCTGGTTGCACATTCCAGGTCTGGGCTCCATCTCCTCTTGGATCTGTTCCCAGTTGCTTCCTGTGTGACTGTCTCATCTCCCCAGAGCACAGAGGGTACAGGTACAGCACATGGCCTTGAGTTGAATAGCAACCCTAGCGACGTCTCTCTAGCCAACTCAGTCATCTTCAGGGAGGAAGGTGAAGGAGTGGAGAGAAAGTAAGGACCCTCAGGGCTGTGGGTTTGGCCCGCCTGTACATAAATGAGTGCAGACTGGGCAGATCAGAGGCTGGGTCACATGGACAGCTGCTCTGCAACCAGGCTGATCCCTGAGAGAGGCAGGAGTTGAGCTGCTCAAGCCCAGTTCCTGCCCCCCAAGTCCACAATCAGATATGTCCCTCCTCCCCCCACCCTACTCCCCAGGGAGCAGCCAGGAGAGGGGGCATCTTTGGGAGCTTAGAGAAAGTCTCAAAAGGAGGCCACTTGAGGATGGATTTGAAATTGGTTAGAAACTACAGTAAACCTGGTTTATCGAAATCTTGAAAGAAACCAGTTTTGAAGATCAAAGTATCTGAACCATCTTGCCTCCTTCCCAGGACATTCTAAAGCAAGAGCAGAGTGCCTCGTGTTCTTATTGTTTTCACAACCATTAACTCATCCCATTCTCTAGTGAACATTACTGTTCCATTGTACGGGTAAATGAACTGAGGCTCAGTGAACAGCAGTCACTGTAGTCAGGAAATGATAGGAATAACAGAGCTGAGATCAAAACACTGATCTCCCTGGAAGCCCCTCTGCTTTCCGCATGGCTGCCCTGAAAGATCGACGTGAGGCCAAACTTGGAACTTGTTGGCTTGAAGGAGGACCCTGGCTGACTCACGGATGTGCGTCTGGTTTCCCTGGGCTCATTTGAATTTTGCCCTCCACCCTCCCTCAGGTGATCTCAGCTAGTCTCTTGGCTTTAAATGTTGTCTATATGCTGATGACACCCAAATCTAAATCCACAGCCATGAACTTGAGGGCCATCGCCTTGGGTGTCTAACTGGCATCGCCCACTTCCCTATCCCACTCTTGATTGACACCCCCAAATCCTGCTCCTCCCCAGTCTTCTTGCATCTCAGGCAAAGTCTCCACCATTCAACTGGTTGCTCACCTGAAGATGGTCTTTCATTCCTCTGCCCCTCACACCCCTCATCCAATCCATCAGAAAGCTTTGCTCCTCAGAAACATATCCCCAATCTGTCTATGTCTCTTCTCCTCCACTGTGAACATCTCAGCCAAATCACCACCCTCTCTCCTCTGGACTCTGCAGTCGCCTCCCCATAGAGCTCCCTGCTGCTGTGATGATGTACATCCTCCCCCAACGTGCTCCACTCCACAGCCGGAGCCGTCCTTACAAACGTAGATGGGCTCAAGGCGCACCCTTGTTAAAAACCCTCCATTGGCTCCCACTGCAATTAAAACATAATCCAACCTCCTTGTGCTGGTCTCCCAGGCCCTATTGAATCCAGGCACCTGCTCCCTGACCTCATTTCCTTGCTTGCCTCCAACTCCCTTCTTTCTGGTCCTCAAATGCACCAAGCCTGTTCCAACCCAGGGGACTCTGCAGTAGCTGCCCCTCTGCTTAGAATGCTCCTCCCCAAGATCATCCCATTGGCTCTATCTTTGTGAATGCCTTGTCATTCCTAAATGGACCTACCAAAATAGCCGCTCCCAGCCAGTCAGAGCTCTCCTGGTGTCTTGATTCAGGGGCTTGTTGTCTGTCTCTGCCACAGTCCCTGGCCAGAATGCACGTTGCCCATCTTCTTCTCTGCTCCGACTTTCTGCAGGTGTTCCCAGCACCTGCAGCAGGGCCGGGCCAAGGCAGGCATCGAGTGACCAAACGGATGAATGAATGCAGCAGCTCACACCTCACAGTGTGAGAACTCGATGCGCTGTTCTGAAGGAACGATCGCAATTCATACCTCCCTGCCACACACACACGTGCATATAATGTACGTAATATCCACAAAGAAACAAGGGCTTGCGAGTCAGAAACATTTACTCATGAAGTGACTCTGGAGGATTTTGTTATTCCTTCTGAACCTTAATTTCCTTATCTGAAAATGGGACTAATAATACTTACTGAAGTAGTGTGAGGATTTAATGTCTGTAAATCGCAATGTCAGTGCCCATAGTGGATGGGCTCACCAGATGGCATCTATCGTTATTATTTTTCGTTCTTATCACACGCCTCTCGGATCCCTTGCCTCTTCAAACAAGCCCAGGGACTCTCTTGCCTTCTCGCTCCTCTCATCATCCCTCACTGTGTGTTGCTTTCAAGTTAGAAAGGACCAGGATCAAGCCCTGACTCTACCACTTACAGCTTCACGCTCTTAGGCAAGTGTCTTGACATCTCTGACCTCCAGTCTCTTTTTTTGAAAATGGTGCTAATGATAGTCCTACCCCTAGTGGTGTGAGGACCAAATGAAATCAAGCAGGGAAGATGCCTAGCACTGGGACAGGTGCGTTGCTGGTGTTTGAAGAGTGACCACTGTCGTCATCTGTCCATACGTACCCACGGGTGCACACACTCACACACGCACGCACACGACTCTGATCTTGGCTGGGCCAAGAGCTACCGATTTGAACTCTAGGGATGGAATCAATTAGAATTATTTTTAAAACCTCATCTGTTTTGATTTAACAGGAAGCTTCTGTTCAGTGAAATGCAGCATTAGTCAATGAAATATCAAAGGTCCTGGATTTCGGGGTCCGGCTGTCCATGAATGCTGAGCAGAGGCTCCCAGGTCCAGTTCTCCTTTACTCAGTATTTCTCCCTAGAGCCGCTGCATCCTCAGTGAGCTCCAAGAGAAGAGAGGCTTGTCTGGCCCAGACCAGGGACCTCTGGCTGCTGACCCTGTGCCACACCCCTCTGAGCACTGAATATCCCTCCCCAGGGATGTAATTACCAGTTACCTATGTTTGTCTCCCCTGATCCCTGCCCATATTGAGGACTAAAGCTATCTGATTTATATCTGTGACTCCAGTGGTCAACCTAATGCCTAACACAGGAAGGGCACTAGATGAAATATTTTATGGAAAACAAATGAGTGATGAGTGAACAAATGAGCAAATAATTTAGTTACACCAATAATAGTTACAACTAATATTTACTATGTCACCATACCATGTACCATGCACCATTTTAAGTGCTTTTTATAGATTGACCCATCGAGTCTTCACAATAATCCCATGAATTAGGCACTCCTATTTAGCTCCATTTTGTAGATGAGACACTAAAGCACAGGAAGATTAGTAACTTGCCTGCGGTCACAAACAGGAAGGGCAGTAATTGGGATTCCAACCCAGGCAGTAGGGCCAGCACTCACTAACCTTACATTGAGCCACTCATGCATTCATTCATCACTCACCGGTGACCTCCATCCACTCTACCTGGCCCTGGGAGGAACTCTAAAAATGCACTGATGGATCAGATCCAGGTCTTCCAATGATGTCACAGCCTAGTGGAAGAATAACAGATGCAGAATGGGTAATTATGGCGGGGCAGGGACAAGGGTGAGTGTGGGAAATTTCCATGGCAGAGAGTCACACAGCCAACCCACCCTGGTCAGGTCAGGGAAGACTTCTTGGAGGAAGTGACCCTTAACTACATTGGTCAGACTTGGGAAGGGGAGAGGACATTCCAAGCAGAGGGACTGTGTATGCAAAAGCGTAGAGGTAGGTAAGCATGGTGCAGTCTCCAGGGTTCTGCTGCAGGATTCTATCATTGGCTCTGTAGCCCAGCCGTCTCCCCCAAATTCTGCAAGTCTCTTTTTCAGACAATAATTCTAATACCATTCCCTTCCATGTGATTTCAGCTTGAGGCATCATGGAATATAAGCAGAAAAAGCTAGTTTTGCAACCAGCTGTCTTTCGGTTCAAATCCTGACTCTGTCACCATCAGCCCCAAACACTCACTACATCTCCTTGCCAAGTTATTGGCAATACTTCACCTCTCAGAGCCTCACTTTCCTCGTCTGTGTGATCTGGAATTAGTAATACCCACTTTGTAGAGTTTGTGTGAAGATTATCCACCACAGAATCTGGAACTCGGAAGGGAAAACAATGCCCTCTCCTACTTTCTGGTTTGTTCCCTGTCTTCCCCAGTGAGAGGCTGTCTGTTCCCCATCTACAATTCTGTTCCCTCAATAGGCGTGTAATATTTTCCATCGAGGAGTCTCCAACCTTATCCCCAGTTGCTGCTTTTCACTCCTGTGAGCACAGATGCGGCTGTGTGTGACACACAGGTGAAATGGGCAGTGGGGTGCCTACAGTGGCAGGGCAGAGAGCCCTCGCTAGGGCCTTGCGATCCTTGGTGACCATCCCCAAGTTGGGGATTCCCTCCACCCCCACTGATGATCCTGTTCTGTCGGGGCTCAGGTGAGGCCTGGGAAAGGCCCGTGCACTCGCCCCTCATCACACTCCCGGTATTCTCCTGCTGGAAACTCCCAGGGGGCTGACATTGTACTGGGGACCCCTTAGGACCTTGTGGTGTTCCATGAGAATGCAGAGAAATGTGATCAGAGTTGGAAGTGCTCAGCTGGACAAAAGACACAACTGGGCTGGGAAAATGAAACAGTGCCGTGAAGACGAACAAGTCAACTCCCCCAGAAGAGGAGTTGGAGGTGTCGCCCACTGAGTGAGGAACAACAGATGCTCTGTACCCATCACGAGAGCCAGGAGACAGGCGCAGATAGAGCCTCCCCCCTCACGCCTCACTATGCCTTCCCTTCCTCTCTCCTCTCCCCTCTTCTCTTTCTTCCTCACCAGTTCCTTTCACCATTTCCCTCCTTCTCTTTCTCAGCCCATCCCCAGCCGCTGACCTGCTGTGCACCCTGGGTGAGAAGATTCCCCCTCTAGGTCCCATTTTCTCCTTTTGTAACTTGTAAATGAACACACACACATCCGATAAATAAGTGCTTTATTGTTTATTCCATTAACATTCACGGTATCCTGACCTTTCTCTCTTTTTTTTTTTGCGTTACGCGGGCCTCTCACTGCTGTGGCCTCTCCTGTTGCGGAGCACAGGCTCCGGATGCGCAGGCTCAGTGGCCATGGCTCACGGGCCCAGCCGCTCCGCGGCATGTGGGATCTTCCCGGACCGGGGCACGAACCCGTGTCCCCTGCATCGGCAGGCGGACTCTCAACCACTGCGCCACCAGGGAAGCCCTCCCCTCTTTTTTTAAATATTTATTTATTTAGCTGCATCAGGTCTCCATTGCCGCATGTGGGCTTCTCTCTAGTTGTGGCCCGTGGGCTTAGCTGCCCCACAGCATGTGGGATCTTAGTTCCCTGACCAGGGATCCAACCAGCGTCCCCTGCATTGCAAGGCAGATTCTTAATTATTGGACCACCAGGGAGGCCCCCGGTATCCTGATCTTTTAGAAGCCCCCAACAAAGTCAATGTTCGAGAGGCCTCATGGTGGGGTGGTGGATTGAACCATCCTAATTTATCCCATTTAACCCACGTTTGTGGGTCTGTGTGGAACACTGTGCCCAGCGCTTCATATGTTAACTCATAAAATTGAGAAAACGTCAATCATCGTCATCAAAGAATAGGGTGAGGGTGAGGTGAGAAGGAACTTTTATTTGGTGCTACTTTGAGTTTATAGATAAATTTGGAGAGAATTAACAGCTATGTAATCCATCAACATGGTGTTTCTATTCTTTTATTAAGGTCTTCTTGTCTGGTCTTTTAGTAAAATTTAAATTTTTCTTCAAAAAGATCTTATACATTCTTAATAAATTAATTCCCAGATACATAATAATTTTGCTGCTATTGTAAAAAAAAAAAAAAAAACTAAAGGTATCGTATACCCTATTATAGTTTCCAGTTAATTACTACCGTTGTTAAGGAACACTTTACCTTTTGCAATTATAACATAAAGCTGACATCAGAATGTGTAGAAAATAAGAAAAACAAACCTCCACACATTCACCATCCAGATTGGAAATAAAACAATACACATACAGTTGAAGATCTCTGGGGACCTCTCGCAACCCCGTTCCTCCCCCTCCCCACAGAGGTCCTCCGATAGGATGAACGCCTACCATGCATTTTGTTATGAATGCGCTTACACATTATGCAGATATCCCCGCATGCATTATATAAAGTTCATATGAGGATAAACGCTATATTGTTTCATTTTTCCTGTCTTTAAACTTCATACAAACGTTATCATACTATCTATCCTTCTGCAATTGGCTTTTATGTTTTGCTTTGGTTTTGTTCAATACTGTGCTTGTAAGATTTACCCTCATTGATTTATGTAGCTCTGGTTCTTTTATCTTCACTGATATATAGTGCCTTCCAGTGTAAAGTTATACCATAACTTACTCATCAGTTCTGCTCCTGACGAACATTTAAGTTAAATCCAAATGTTTCTTACTCTTTCAGACAATGTTGTAAGAAATATTCCTGGGCATGCCTCCTTGTGTGAGAAATACACACACACACACACATATATATACACACATATATATATACATATATATATACACATATATATACACATATATATACATATATATATGAAATGTGTGTATGTGTCTTTATCAGCTATTACCAGCTTGCACTCAAAGTAGTTTTACGAATTTACACTCCCATCTGCAGTGTATGAACGCTCCCATAGCTCTGTAATTTCTTCAGCACTCGAAATTATCGAGCTTCATGTTTTTGCAAATCTAATGTGTACATAATATATTCACAGTATGATTTTATTTTGCTTTTCACTAATTAGTAGTACATATGAGCACCATTTCAAAAATATATTAGCCATTCAGGTTTTCTTTTCTGTGAACTGACTCTTCCTATATTTTATTTTTCTGTAGGGTCCTTTGCATTATCTGATTGATTTGTAGGTCTTTTTATACACTCAGGATACTTTTTGGTTATATGTGTTGCAAATATCCTTTCCCAGTTTGTGACTTCTCTTTTTACTTTGTTTATTGTGTCTTTTGAAGCACATAAATGTTTAAATTTTAACGTAGTCAAATCTATCTGTCTTATTCCATCCTGTTTGTGTTTTTTTGTGAATTGTTTAAGAAATCCTTTTATACCCTGAGGTCATAAAGATATTCTCCTATATTTTCTTCTAAAAGTGTTAAGTTTTTGTTTGCCATATTTTCCCATATTGATTCTAAAATTAGTTTTTGTACAGGGTGAGAGGAGGCAGTCCAATTTTAACTATTCTATGGAGATAACAATTTTCCCAGCACAATTGACAGAACTGTCCATCATTTTTCTACTGGCTTGAAACGCTCCCTCTATCATGTTAGTTTCCATATAATCAGGGGTCTGTTTCTAGTCTCTCTATTCTGACCCATTGTTCTATTATCTAAACCTGTGCCAAGTACTACATTTTTTCACTTATGAAATTTTTAAAATTTCATTATTTAATTATTTGAATAGGTAATACATTGATATAGGACAAAATTAAAAGGTGTAAAATAAAAGTTTCCCTCCCACATCCGTCCCCATCCCACTTCTAAACTTTTTATGTGTATTCAAGCAAATATAAATATGTAATCTTCCCTCCATCTTTTCATACAAGTGGTAATGTGCCAAATACACTAGATCTTTCACATAACACTAGATTCTGGAGATCTTTCCATGTCAGTACACTGAGAGTTTCCTTATTCTCTTTTACCGTTTTATGGTTTCCTTTGTGTAGAAATAATGTGTGTACCATAGTTTTTAAAAACCATTCACCTAGAGCTTCCCTGGTGGTGCAGTGGTTGGGAGTCCGCCTGCCGATGCAGGGGACACGGGTTCGTGCCCCAGTCCGGGAGGATCCCACATGCCGCAGAGCGGCTGGGCCATGGCCGCTGAGCCTGCGCGTCCGCCATTCACCTAGTGATAGATATTTGGGTTGCTTCTAATCTTCTATTACAACTAACTCTGCATGTGTCATTTCCTTTATGTACAAATCTGTTTTTAGAGTAGATTCTTAGAAATGGGATTGTTGGATCAGAGAATGTGATGGTTAATTTTATGTGTCAACTTGACTGGGATGAGGGATGCCCAGATAACTGGTAAAACATTATTTCTGGGCGGTTTGTGAGAGTGTTTCTGGAACCCTGGAGATTAGCATTTGATTCAGTGACTGAGTAAAGAAGATGGCCCTCAGATGATCATGTGCAGGTGGGCATCACCCAATCCGTTGAGGACCCAAATAAAATAAAAAGGCGAAGGAAGGGCAAATTCCCTCTCTCTCTTCTTGAGCTGAGATGTCCATCTTTTCCTGCCCCTGGTTCTTGGGCCTGGAGACACTGAGATTTAAACCAGTAGCCCCTGGTTCATAGGCCTTCAGCCTCAGTCTGGGAATTATACCATCAACTCCCCTGGTTCTCAGGCCTTTGGACTCACTGATTTCATACCACTGGCTTTCCTGGTTCTCCAGCTTGCAGAGGGCAGATTGTGGGGCTTCTCAGCTTCCATAAGCATGTGAGTCAATTCCTGTACTAATTCTCCTCTTATATATATGTCAATATATAAAAATATAAATATATATATAGGGGCTTCCCTGGTGGTGCAGTGGTTGAGAGTCCGCCTGCCGGTGCAGGGGACATGGGTTCGTGCCCCGGTCCGGGAAGATCCCACATGCCGCGGAGCAGCTGGGCCCGTGAGCCATGGCCGCTGAGCCTGTGCGTCCAGAGCCTGTGCTCCGCAATGGGAGAGGCCACAATGGTGAGAGGCCCGTGTACCGCAAAAAAAAAAAAAAAAAAAAAAAAATATATATATATATATATAGAGAGAGAGAGAGAGAGAGAGAGAGAGAGAGAGAGTATTGGTTCTGTTTCTCTGGAGAACCCTACTACAGAGAATGTGTCCATTTGTAATTTGGATAAGTTCTTGCCAGATTGCCCTCCATGAGGACTGTACCAATTTACATGTATGACTGTAGCTTCCTCTGTTTTGCCAACAGAGTATGTTTTCGGATTCCTGTATATTTATCACTCTGACAGGTTAAAAAAACAATACCTGGTGTAGTGTTAACCTGCATTTCTATTATTATGAGTAAGGTAGAACCTTTTCCTGTGACCCGCTTGTTCAGAGCCTTTGCCTATTTTTCTGTTGAGCATTTAGTTCTTTCTCAGTGATTTCTAGGACCACTTTATAAGTTGGGGAAATGAACCTTTGATAAAATATGAGTATTAAATGGTATTTCCCATTTAGTTATCTTTTGACTCTGTTTGCATTTTGGCATAAAGATCTCCTTAATGCAGTTTAATTTTTCTATTTTTTTCTCTAATCTCTTCTCTATTTTGAGTCACAATTTGAAAGATCTTCCTTATTTCAAGATTATAGAAGGATTCTCTCATGTTTACTTCTAGAATATTTGTGGCATTATTTTACTCTTAAATCTTTATCCACTTATAATTTATCCTGGTATATGGTGCAAGGTATGAACCTAACTTTATGTTTTTTCCACATGGCCAACCGGTGACCCCAACTACATGTATTGAATAGTTAATCATTTCCCCCACTGATTTTGGAGGCCAGGTTTTTCATGTACTAAACTCCCATATGTATATTCACTTCTATTTCTGGACTTTCTATTATGCTTGATTGGCCTGTCCTGCTATTCATCCATGCGTTCCTCACTATTCCAGTTACTGAAACTTTTAATATATTTTAATATCTGGTAGAATTAGTCCCTTGATATTACTCTTCTTTTCAGAGTTTTCCTGAATATTTTGTTTCTTTATTTTTTCACATGAACTTTGGAATCAGCTCGTTTGGTTTTTTTAAAAAGACTGTTGGTATTTCATTGGGATGGCATTAAATTTAGAATTAATTTCGAGAGAATGGACATCTTTATGATGATGAGTCTTCCTAGCTAAAAGCATGGTCTTTGCATTTATTCAAAAGTCTTCTTTGTTTCCTTGAAAGTGTTTCAACATTTTCTTTGTATAGGTCTTGCTCCTCCATGTTAACTTCATTACAAAGTAGTTGATTTCCTTGTTGTTGCTGTTGTGATTGTAATGACAATTGTAATCGTATTACAATATAATACAATTGTATTGTAATGTAATCTCCTTGTAAATGAGATCTTTTTATTCAGTGTATCTCCTTAATGGTTATATTTATGCATGAAAGTAAATGATTCTTGCTTACTAACTTTACATATCCATCTTACTAAATCCTCTTACTCTTGGTAACAGTTTTTCAGTAGGTTCTTTAGGTTTTCCAGAACTACAATCATCTGCAAATAGTGATATCTTGACATGTTTTTACACCTCTATTTTTTCCAGCTTTTACACCTCTATATTTTTTCTTTTGGCCCATTGCATCATCTAGTGGTATTGGGGTCTTGGGGAAGCCCACCAAATAACACTTTTCTTTGCCCAAATTCTGAACCAATTGAAAGCAACACAGATGGAGGCCAAAATATCACTTTATTGCCTAGAACGTTTAGGTATTAGAAAATATGGCCTCTATCTGACTTACCCACTCATTTATAAGCAGCACTGGCCTGGGAGCGTCACCAGCTGTATGCCATGGGCTTCGACATGTAGTGTTTTTGTCAAAATTAAATTTCTAAATATTCTACAATTTGGGGGGTTTTTTTCTCTTTGACCTAAGGCTTTGTTATTGTTGTTGTTGTCTGATTTAATTTCTAGGTGGAGGGACCCTTTGTTTGCTCATTTTAGAATTAAATTTCTAATTTAGACCTCTTGTAACCAGAGAATATTGTTCAAATTATTTTTACTTCTTGCAATTTTTCAAGGTTTTCTCTGTGGCTTAATCTTAATTTTAATGAATATTTAATGGACAATTGAATAAAATAGGTGGATTATCTATTTTAGAGTATACACTTAAAAATAATATTTAGTCTTCTCTATCCTTAATTATTTCTTATCCACTTGCCTCATCATGTACTAAGATTGCTACATTAAATCTCCTATTCCTGGTGTTATTTATAGTTATTTCTCCTCATGTCCCCTATAGTTTCAGTTTTATAAATGTTGATGCTAATATTATCTTGTGCATAGATAGATCTTCCTAACTGTTATGGACAACACTTTCTGGTATTCACATGCTTCTGTAGTCCCCTCCCACTGTATACCAGGGTTGGACTTCATGACCAACAGAATACGGCAGAAGTGATGATATATGTCACTTTCGAGAATAGGTTATGAAAGATACCATGACTTTCACCTTGGGCTCTCTCTCTCTCTCTCTCTCTCTCTCTCTCTCTCTCTCTTTCTACCCCTACCCCACAGCCCCTCTCTCCACCCCACCCCCCTTCATCCCCCTGTCGTTTGCTATGTGGAAGCCAGCTGCCACGTTTGAACAGGCCCACATGATGAGGAACTGAAGCTTCCTGCCAACAGCCAGGTGAATGAGCTTGGAAGTGGCTCTGCCAGTACCGGGGAAGCCTTCAGCTGCCTGCAGCCCTGGGCCAACAGTTTGACTGTGGCTATTTCAGAGACTCTCAGCCAGAACCACCCAGCCAAGCTGCCCCAGATTTCCCAGTCTTCAGAAATTCTATGTAGTAATAAATGCTTATTGTTTTAAACTGCTACGTTTTAGGGTAATCTGATATGCACCCATAGATAACTAATAAATATGTTCATTGTACATTGCAAACTTTACATGATCATTTGCTTGTCTTTGACTCATTTAATGCTTTTTGGCCTGAAGTCCTTCATGTCTGATTAGGTCTACTTCCTTTGTGCCTGCATTTGACTGATATATTTTTGCCAGAACTTTTGTTTTCAGCCTCTCTGAATGGCTTCGCTTTAGATGTGCCTCTCTTACACTGCATAGAATTCTTTTTCTTTGTGATTTAATCTGAAAATCTTTTTCTTTTAACGGATGACTTTGGCCTGTTCGCTAATGGATGTGACCAATATGTTTAGTCTTAGTTTCTGCACGTTGTTCAACATTAAAGTTATTCTCAAGTTCTTTACTATGTGATCTCTTTGCTTTATTTTGTGTGTGTGAAGTTATTCTGATAGCCAGAAAAAAAAATTATTTTTGTATTAGCAGTTACACTTATAACTTTATATAACTCCTTTTGTTCTCTATTTCTTTAAATAGCATCTACTAGCCGTCTCCTATGACAACATCTACTAGTTGTCTCCTATGACAACATCTACTAGCCGTCTCCTATGACAACATCTACTAGTTGTATAATAGCATCTACTAGTTGTCTCCTATGAACAATGGTAAAAATTACTGTTGTGCTTTCTTCCACTTTTCCCTCCTCCCTTCCACCCCTCAATCTCTGTTAATACCATTATCATTTTAGTGTATACTCTGTGCAATTAAATATGCACATACTTCATTCGAATTTGTCAGCTTCAAAATATATGCTTTTACTGTCCGTTATAAAAGTTGAGACAAACAGCAAATACTCCAGCTCCAAACTTTTTACTCCTATTCCCCACACAGTTTATATCAGGTGTGTCATTTCTGTATTTTTAGAATGCAATGTATTTTGTTCTTCACAGTTTTTAGGTTTGTAGTCTTTTTGCTGTAACTTTCCTAATTTACTATTGATTGATCATCCTGAAATCATGCACATTTAAGTTGTTTGTCTATAGCCTTTAAAATTAAAGGGTTAATAATTGAAGTTCAGTTGGGATGGATATAAAAATCCTTAGGTTTCATTTTCTTTCTTTGAAGCTGTTATTTTCTTTCTTGCAGATGTTATTCCACTGTCTGATAACATTAAAAGTTAACTTGATTTACTACAAACAATAAATGCTGGAGAGGGTGTGGAGAAAAGGGAACCCTCTTGCACTGTTAGTGGGAATGTAAATTGATACAGCCACTATGGAGAACAGTATGGAGGTTCCTTAAAAAACTACAAATAGAACTACCATATGACCCAGCAAATCCCACTACTGGGCATATACCCAGAGAAAACCATAATTCAAAAAGACACATGCACCCCAATGTTTATTGCAGCACTGTTTACAATAGCCAGGTCGTGGAAGCAACCTAAGTGTCCATCGACAGATGAATGGATAAAGAAGATGTGGCACGTATATACAATGGAATATTACTCAGCCATAAAAAGAAATGAAACTGAGTTATTTGTAGTGAGGTGGATGGACCTAGAGTCTGTCATACAGAGTGAAGTAAGTCAGAAAGAGAAAGACAAATACCGTATGCTGCTAACACATATATATGGAATCTAAAAAAAAGAAAAAAAAGGTCTGATGAAGCTAGGGGCAGGACAGGAATAAAGATGCAGATGTAGAGAATGGACTTGAGGACACGGGGAGGGGGAAGAGTAAGCTGGGACGAAGTGAGAGAGTAGCTTTGACATATATACACTACCAAATGTAAAATAGATAGCTGGTGGGAAGCAGCTGCATCGCACCGGGAGATCAGCTCGGTGCTTTGTGACCACCTAGAGGGGTGGGCTAGGGAGGGTTGGAGTGAGATGCAAGAGGGAGGGGATACAGGGATATATGTATACATATAGCTGATTCAGTTTGTAGTACAGCAGAAACTTACACAACATTGTAAAGCAATTATACTCCAATAAAGATGTTAAAAAATAAATGATTCTGAATGCAAAAAAAAAAAAGTTAACTTGATTTAGCCTGAGTCTATTCTGATCTTTCTCCCTCTTATGCACGACCCTGGGTTGCCAAAATATTCTTTATTGTTAAGCTAGAATAAACTTTCTAAGCTATGTGTGGTATTATCATTCTGGGTAAATATATAGAATCAAGTCAACTTTATTTCATGAAAAGTTTTCTTGAATTAAACCTTTAAATATTTATTAGGTGCTATTATTTTTGTTGCTTGCTTTGGGGACTCCAAAAGTACATAAGTTGAATCTTCATTATCTATTTTCTATATTAATCATTTTCTCTCAAATCCTTTTTTTAAATATCTTTATTTCTGTTTCATTTTGTGTGCTTTTCTCTTCTTTATTCTCTGGGTCACTGTGTTTTTGTCAATGCCCATTCTCCTTTGTGCTCTTTTGAAGCCGTCTTCATTTCTGAATGACCTTTTTTTTTCTTCTACTCCTTCCTTGAATTTTGCTAGCTCATGTATTATTTTCTCCTATGACCTTGTTCTTTCTTCCCTGGGTTCTTTCGTCTTTGGTTTGTTGTTGTACTTCATAGAAACAATTGCTTTATTAAGATTTTTCAAATCCATGATGTTTGGTCACAATTTTCATCAGCTCTTTGGCAACCTTTCTCTGGGGAGAAGTCTTTGCCCTTTAATAAACTTTTGTGAGTATTTTTCTCTTAGTATTTTTGTATTGATGCTTTGTTAGATTCTTGTTATTACTCCTTATAATAGCACTAAAGATCCTTGTTAGCACTAAATGAGTTGGATTCACCTTCCCTGGACTTTCCATTAATGGAAAGATGCGTTGCTCAGGGGAAAAAAAGGGGTAGCAAGATAGAATTCCAGCGTGGCTGGTTTTCACAAGAACAGTCTTCCCTGCTGCCACAGAAACAAAATGCTTCCACAAAGGGGTTTATCCTTATGAATCTTTAGGTAGCCCTGGATCCTCAGCTTTTCTCAACCAAATCAGATCCAAGAAGGCTTTTCCCTTTAGCCCATTTCACTCCAGTCATTGCACCTGTTTTTGAAAACAGGAAATATAGTTTTTCTCTCTCTGGATATACCCCTTACCTTTAGGGAGAATATGTTTCCCTGGCTATCTCATCAAAGAAATCTTTCTCTGAGCTGCTTTCTCTTCATTTCCTCCTATTTATTTTCTTCCTAATCACAGCTTCTTTGGACTGTACTTACACATATTTGGGAGTCTTGGATAATACCTGTCCTCAAGTTTTGCCAAAAATAGAGTTTACTTTTTGATTCTTTTTGTTGCTTTTGGATGGTTTCTAGGAGAAGGAGAAAAATGCTGATTTACACAACCATATCTATTCCAGATGTACACAATGTCTTAATTACTAAGGTTTTAAAATGTCTTACTTTTTGCTAGGGAAAATTTAACTGCCTTATCCTTTTTCTTCGATTGTTTAACTGTTACTAAACCTTAACTTTCCATATGCATTTTGGAATGACCTTTTTAAAAATTATACACACACACACACATGCTGTTGAGACTTTGATTTTAATTTCAACAAATGTATTATTAATTTAGAGAAAACTGATATTTTTATAGCATTGACTCTTCCTATCCATTAATATGATATGTCTCTTCATTTATTTATCTTATTTAATATTTTTAAATAAAAATTGGGGGCTTTGGGGGTGGTTTATTTGTTTGCTTTACATTTTGTTCTTCCAAACATCTTTTTTTTTCAAATTGAGATATAATTGACATACAACATTATATTACTTTCAGGTACAATGATTCGATATTTGTACACATTGTGAAATGATCACCACAATAAGTCTAGTTAACATCGGTCAACATACATAGTTACAAAAAAATTTTTTTTCTTGCAATGAAAACTTTTAAGATCTATTCTCTTAGCAACTTTCAAATATGCGATATAGTATTATTAACTATAGTCACCATGATATACATTACATCCCCATAACTTATTTGTTTTATAACTAGAAGTTTGTCTCTTTTAACCCCCTTCACCCATTGCATCCCCCCAGTCCCCACCCCCCGGTAAACACCAATCTGTTCTCTGTATTTCTGAGTTTGTTTTTGTTTTGTTTAGACTACACATATAAATGAGATCATACAGTATTTGTCTTCTCTGCCTTATTTCACTTAGCATAATGCCATCCATGTTGTCACAATGGCAACATTTCTTTTTTTTTTAATGGCTGACTATGTATATACATACATTACTTTTTATTTATCCATTCATCCATCACTGGGTCCTTGTTTCCATGTCTCTCCATTTATTTCGATTTTCTTTAATACCTTAAAATAAAGTTTCATAATGATCACCCTAAACATCTCTTACATCTTTTGTTAGATTTATTCCTAAGTACCTTATGTTTTCAGTTCACATTATAAATGCAGCTTTTTAAAAATTTCATTTTTAATACTTTGCTGTGGCATATAAGAACACAGCTGATTTTTGTATATTGATCTTATTTATATTCAGCAAATTTGCTGAGCTCCTGTTCATTTTAATAGTTTGTCTGCAGATGCTCTAGATTCCTGTATAGATCATTATATTCTATCATAATCGTAATCATCTGGTTTTTATTCTTTGTCTTGCCTTACTATTCTGGCTATGAATTCTAGTGCAATGTCGAATAGAAGCAGCAAGAGCAGACATTCTTGACTAATTCCTGGTAGAAATCATTTTTCGGTTAAGAAATATCCTGTACAATAATAGTTTACTGAGAATCTTATCCTAAATAGGTACAAAATTTTACCAAACGCTTTTCCTAAATCCATTGAGATAACTGTTTTTCTTTTTCTTTTTTTAATTAATTAATTTATTTTTTGGCTTCGTTGGGTCTTTGTCACTGCACACGGGCTTTCTCTAGTTGCGGTGAGCGGGGGCTACTCTTCATTGCGGTGTGTGGGCTTCTCATTGAAGTGGCTTCTCTTGTTGAGGAGCATGGGCTCTAGGCGTGTGGGCTCAGTAGTTTTGGCTCACGGGCTCTAGAGCGCAGGCTCAGTAGTTGTGGTGCATGGACTTAGTTGCTCCGCGGCATGTGGGGTCTTCCCGGAGCAGGGATCGAACCCACGTCCCCCGCATTGTCAGGCAGATTCTAAACCACTGTGCCACCGGGGCAGTCCCTTGCTTTTTCTTTTCATTTGCTAATATTTTAGATTGAGTTAGCAGATTTCAAAATGCTACATCATCTTTGCATTAATGAAATAAACATAACTGGTCACAATGTGTTATTAATAAATATTGCTTGATTTGGCAATTCAGGGATCATTCATCAATCTTATTTATGTTCACAATATCTTTTTAATACCTTTATTTTTGATATTTCTGAGTCCATATGTTTTATGGGTGTCTTGGGTAAATAGCACATAGCCAGGGTAAGGGCAGAGAATTGATTTTTTCATTTTTACCCAATATGACAATCCTTACCTTTTAACTGGAAATTTTAGTTCATTTACATTTACAGGGTTCCTGATATATTTGGATTTATGTCTACCACATTATTTTCTGCTTTCTGCTTTCCATGTTTCTCCTCTGCTTTTTCTTTTAAGATTTTTTTTGATGTGGACCATTTTTAAAGTCTTTATTGAATTTGATACAATATTGCTTCTGTTTTTATGTTTTGGTTTTGGGGCCATGAGGCATGTGGGATCTTAGCTGCCCTGACCAGGTATCGAACCCACACCCTTTGCATTGGAAGGCGAAGTCTTAACCACTGGACCACCACGGAAGTCCCCTCCTCTGCTTCTTTTTTAATATTCTCTTTCTGTCTTCTTTTGAATTAATCAAGGTTTTTCTTTAATTTGTTTTCTTCTTTACTGGTTAATAAGTTATACATTTTATTTCTACTTTTTTTTTTTTACTAGCTACCCTTAACTTTTTAATATGCATACTTTTAAAAAACTAAAATTTAAAAAAATTTTTTAAATTATTTTTCCCTCCCCTCCAACTACAGAAAGACTTCAGAATGCTTCCAATTAAATCACTCTTCCTCCCTTCTTAAATGATATTACTATACAGAATATGTGTTCTACCTTGATATTCTACCCCCAAATTGGTAATAATTCTTAACATTATACTATTATCGTTTGATACAGTCAGTGTATAAATTTATCTTCATATGTACTTTCCTTTTTCCAGCTTTTTTTTCATCACATTCCTTCCTTCTGGGTTCAATATCTTTCTTCCCAAATATGTGCTTTAGAGGGTCCTTCAGAAGATTTTTGGTGATAAACTCTCTCATATCTAGGATCCCCCCTTGTTTCTCCTCTAACAACTACTTGAACCTGACCCCATGCTCCCTATATCCCACTTTATCTCTTTGGGGACATTTACTATGTTTATTTTAAATTCTTGATCCTTCTGGTCCATTAACTGTCTTCCTCAGGTGCACTCATCTACATCTCAGAGTGAGGACTGGCAGGGGCTAGGGAGATGGAGTGCTCAGGGACCAAGCCATCCCCTGTACATGTTATTATCACTGTCACTGGTGTTTTCTATCCTGCAGTGGCAACAGGATGGGCAGTGACCCATCAAGGACAATGTGAAGGAGACTCAAGGATGCCACGTAATCCTCTCCCCAGCCTGCCCCCCATCCATGGCTCCTGCACTCCCCTGCTGCAGTATTCTACCCACCCCTCACACCTCCAGGACCCTACCACCTTCTACATCCCCAGGGGGTCCTCACAGTTTTTATCATCTATAAGTAATCCATATCTTGCTGAATCTGTGGCAACTCCAAGGCTCAGTTTGGGGGAGGCATCCAGCATCTGGCCTTATTTTTTCATCTTGTCAGATATCAGGCTGTGTGTTTGGGTTTGTGTGTTCCCAGAATATCTATTCACACACATCTCCCCCAGTCAGTCATGAGCTCCCTGAGAATAGAGGTCATGTCTGTTAAGCCCTTGAACCGTCACATCTGACATAGACCTTGACACATCATGAGGAGATGGGGGAGCAGCATTCTCAGGAGAGCCCCAGGTCTGCCACTTACTAACTCCAGGATTTCAGGAAGGTGAGTTTACTTCTCTATGTTTCAGATTTCTTGTGTATAAAATGAGAATTAGATGAGAACATGTATATAAAATAGTTAACTTAATGTTTGACCCATAGGAAGCTCTCAACAAGTGATAGCTATTACTATACAATACTCAGAAACGTTTGTTAATTAAATAAATCGTGTATTGAGTGTCTACTACATGAAGAGAGCACCGTGAGGCCTTGGGGATGTTTAGAATATGTGTCAAGATTTCTGCCCTAAATAATTTGCAATATTGTCAGAGACTAGGCTCATGACACAAGTAAGCACTAATACACACACGGTTTCTAATAAAAGACTGAAGCTATTATCAATGGGTCCATGGGGTTGAGGAGGTAAGAGGCCTAAGTTCTCATCCCATCTGGTCACTCTCTTTCTCTGTGATATGACTTTGTCGTGTTCTACTTTGGGCCTCTTTTCCTCCCACTGGCAAAATGGGAAGCTGGATCCCAAGCATGACAATCCGAGCTCATACAAATCCACTGACTTAATCGCTCAACTCTTCTGCAGCCCCTTACAGGGATAAAGTACTAGATCAGACCAGAGTAAGTGATGAGTGAGTGTGTCCATTAGGTTCCCTACAGGAAGCACATGGTTCAACCAGAGGGTTAGTTGTTGGGAATTTAATGAAGGTCTATTTACAGAGGTGTGGGCAGGTGTAGAGGAACCAACATGGTAGAGTGAAGTCTTGAGGGACAAGACTTTAGCATCCCTATCCCCTCAAGGGAGGTACTAGTGAGAGCTATAGCCATGGGAGAGGGGCTGCCTGACAGGAAGGGAAGCAATGAATACCCCAGCCTCCAGCCCCAGCCCTCCGTTTCATGCTGGAGTCTTCCACTGGCTGAACACAAACTGAAGCCGTGGGACAAGGGAGCCCAGGTGACGCAGTCCGTAACGTCAGACTCCTGGGACACAGAGCAAGGCAGAGGATGGACTGGGGAGAGTCACGGAGAGGGTGGGGGATAAAAAGAGAATAACTAGCTCAGTGAGTGAGCATCTATTTATTAAATGCCTACTGTGTTCCAGCTGTACACACACTGGGTCTTTCATTCCCTTAGTAACCCTGTAAGACGATATCCTTGCCCAGCCTACAGATAGGAAACTAAGGCAGAGAACAAATACACCTGCCCAAAGGCACATAGTGAGTGAATGACAGAGCTGGGACTTGAACCTGCATCTATGTGGCACGAAGGCCCGTGCCCTTTCCAGCGCATCACGGCATCACCCCAAAGCCCCGTGAGGCCATGTGTGAGGGCTGCTGGGCTGAGAGACAGGAGCAGTGCCTGACTCCGGGACTAGGTCTGAGCTCTTTCTCCCTTGACAGAGATGTCCTCTGTGAAAGCCAGAACTTTCCCATCAATTGCACTGTCATTTGGGCCTTGTTTCTTTTTAAAGCAAAAACATGGATCAGAAATGGTCTCATTTGATGGTCTGCTTTCCAACTGTTGCCTTTTTAATCAACCCAAACCTCACCTCTGGGGTCTTAAGACGATCACATGTTTCTTGTATTTCTTTAGTGTCCTAATCAGTTCCCAGTTAGCTCTGCAACACATTCCCAACTCCCACAGCCCCCCACAAAGCCACAGCAAACCCCCCAAGACGGCTGTCACCCACACAGAGCTTCACAACCTTCCAAAGTCAACCTTCCAAAGCAGGCTCCCAGGATCCCCATCACCCGACACACACCCAGCACGAAGTCCGACACACCCGACACTCCCATGCAGAGCACGCACAGCCCGTACAAGCACACGCAGGTATCACAGACACGCCTGCTCACACAGACCCACCCACACTCTGACTCACAGACACACAAGGCAACACCCACTCACACACATTCACCTTGAGTGATAAAACCCAGAAACCAGGGCCGCAGGCCCTGCAGCCAAACCTTCAAACTCCCTGGAGCGCAGCTCGGAGGCAGGCCTCGCCCATCTCTGAGCCCCGAGGACACACTCCACCGCCTGGCCTTTGAGGCAGAGAGACTTACAAGTTTAATGGCGGCTTTAATCACCTTTCGTTATAGACATTTTGGGGTCATGTGTTTCTGAACAAAAATGGAGTCTATTTCCTTTTGAAAATTCTAAATAAACATCCACGGGGGTTTCATAGCTTCCCAGAATAAAGGTTTTGCTCTGATGAGAAAAGCTGCAATGCCACCTCCATTCTCCAAGTGCCCCTGTGACCAGCAGTGCCCCACAGAGGGTCAGGGCTCAGCCTGTGCGCTGCCGGGATGATGGCACTCATCGCTCTGTGGCACGGATGAGCTCTTCAGGAGCGCGGTCCAGCACTTATTTGGTCAAAAAAGAGAAGGGGGCCCAGAGGGGGACGCGGCTGCCAAGGTCAGCCAGGCACTCTGTGAGGGCAGTGCTGTCAGATTGGGGGTGCAGGACCCTGGGGTGTGCCGAGACTTCCTGTTTGGGGAGGTGATGCTGAAGATTTCTCGGAGTGTCCTCATCTCTAAAACAGGGATCAGAACGGTGGTTATATCGGAGGGCAAATGCGATATATGTGCTGCATCAGGCGCATAAGGGCTCAGAAAGCGAGCGCGCACGCTCACATGCACAGCCCTCACTGCAGCAGTCACCATGCCCTGTGTCTTTGTGACATGCTTCACGTGGCTGCCACAAGTCTCCCACCAGAGAGAGGACGCTGCCATCACCACCATCCTGGGAGTGCAGGGGAAAGAGAAGGCCACCCGGGAGAGGGCCCCTGGCTCTAGCCCCCAGCCCCGCAAAGCGCACAAAGCACCGCCCTCGGGGACGGCAGCCGGTGTGACTTTTTAGTTTGAGAAGTAACGTGGCTTCCTGACGGATTTCAAGAGCAGGGGTCTGGGCTGCGGCCCCGCCCAGGCGTGACCACGGGGCCCAGGAAGAACGTCGGCGAGTGCCCAGGGAGGGTCGTCATGGGCCCGAGCTGGTCACTCGTCCCTGGGCTCCCCGCACGCCAGGCCTGGCTCCTCTGCACTTCTGGAGTCAAGCTGCTGAAATGACTGTCCATCCTGGGGCCTTATGGGCACTGTCAGGTTTATAATGACTCGATGTTAACGACCTCGGCTGTCGGGTCTACAGGCAGGGACTCTGGGGCTAGGAGAGTGTCTGTTGCCCAGAGCGCAGCCAGGTAATATGGGCCAAGTCAGGAGGAAAGAGACAAACCAGGGCTCTGCCCCAAGGAGGGCAGGTGGGTGAGAGCATCAGACACTTGTCATGTGACACCGTAACAGCAACCATGACGGCGCTGGCCTGTGTTTTCTGTATCAGTGCCATTAAGGGCTGCACGGGCTGTGGACTAGTAAAATCAGCCATCACTTGGGAGTGGGTGAAATGCAAATGATTTACCCCAGACCTGCCAGATCAGGATTTGTGGGGCTGGGACACCGCAGTTTGTTTGAACAAGCCCTCCAGGGGATGCACACTAGCGGTTCAGGACCATTGTTCTCTATTATCTCCTTTATCCCTATTTTCCAAAAGGAGAAACTGAGGCTTAAATAGATTAAGGTCTTAAAGCGCGGAAGGAACAGAAACAACACTCCAATACGGATTTAACTGACTCTTCCCTCTCCCTTTGGTAATGTTGAGTTCCTTGGCTGAAAAGTGGGCAAGTGGGAGCCGGTCACCCTTACCTGCGGTGGGCCCTCCTGCCTAAGCGGTCACCGGTGGCCTTGGCATCTGGCCTGTGGCTCAGAGTCTAAACTCTAAGCTTAACCAGGGAAGTCCACTGTTGGTGAGCTGAAAGGTGATGAGAACTGCGTGGACAGGCATGCGGAGGAGAGAAGTGGACCTACGGGGAGCCCCTGCCAGCTGCCCCAAGCTGCACCTTCCCTGGTGCTCTTCTCCCTGGCAGATCTCCTCCTCTTGCTCAGATGCCAGGGGTGAAGCTCATCCCCTGGGCCAGCACACCAGAGCTACCCAGGAGCAGGGCTGTTCTGGCTCTTTTCTCTGTGCCCAGGGCGTAGCTCAGGGCCCGGCACCAAGCTGGTACTCCGTGAAGCTGCATGGTCAAGTAAAGCCATGAGTGGCTAAATGGCTATGGAAGACATCATGGAAGGCCCTGCAGACCTCAAGTGGCATAACTATGTGGAGAAGTGGGAGGTAGTGGGAAAGGTGCTCCCAGTGAAGGCTGCAGCCTGGGGAACGGCAGTGTGAGACTGCAGGGGGTGTTGCTGCAGCTTCTCTCAGGGGCTTACAAGATAAGAAATTCCAAGGTAGATTTGGCAGCCGTGGGGAAGGCCCGCACTACAGAAAGCTGGAGCAGGAGGGTGGGGTTGATTCTATAGGTGCTGGGGAGCCACGGAGGGCATTAGAACAGGGAAGTGGTGCGATCCTGCGGCATCTTGGGCTGGAGAGGGACGGAGCAGCGGCTCCTGTATCCCGAAGCCTATCTTGCACCACGTGCTGTGCCTGCTCCCTGCCCGAGGACCACCCATTTTATAGCTGAGGCTCAGGGTGCCCAGCTCAAGGGAGCACAGCTAGGAAGGGGTGGAGCAAAATTCACACCCAGCTCTGCCCGACTCCAGAGCCCAGGCTCTCACTCCTCCCCTACTGCCCCATCGCTGAGCTGCCTCCAAGGGCGGGCTCCCGGTCACCCGGCTTCGAGATCATTGGGAAGCAGAGGTTTCATGCCTTCTGCCTGGAGTGTGAAGTCAGGGCTGGAACCCCAGCACTCATGGACACTCCCAGGCTGTGAGCCTCTTGGGGTGGGCGGTGGGGGGAGGGGGCGGGTTGTATGGTGGAAGCAGGTGGTGCACATGCCCAGGAAAGGAAGGTCTGAGGCATGGAGGGGCAGAGGCGGGCTGAGAAGTGAAGCGTGTCCCCAGGGCCCTTGGCAGAACTGCGGGTGCAGGCGCTCTACTGTCCTGACGCTGAGCTCTGAGGCCTGGACTTCCGGAGCCACTCTGTTCCTGGCGGGCAGAGCCACCTCTTCTTCTCTGCCAGGGAAGGGCCGGGCGGGCGTCCACTGCGGAGGAGCCAGCAGCGCGGGGTCAGGGGAAGCTGGTTTCCGCCTTTCAGAGGGACCAGAGACCTCAATGATTTCCTGGATTCCACGAGACAAAGAGACGTGAGAGAAAAAGAGAGACAGACCGAGAGCCACGGAGACGGAGGACAAGCGAGGGGCCCGCAGAGACGGCCGGGAGAGGCTCGGAGGTACGCGCCGTCCGCACTGCGCCCCACGCCGCTCGGCCGCGCGGCAAACTGGAAACAGCTGCGGAGGTTTTGGGTTTCCGCCCGGCCTCCCCCCGGCCCCTGGCGCGGGCCCACCCGAGCAGTTCCTCTTAATCCCGCTCTCTCTCGGGAAGCTGCGCTGTGAAAATCCTCGGCCCTGCCCGGGCAGGTCAGCCCTGGGCTGGCGGCGGCACGCCGGGTGGGAGGGGGCCGGCGGCTGCTGCTCCCCGGCCGCCCGGCCCTTCCGTGAGCTGCCGGCTCCACCGCGCTCCTGCCTGCGGGGCCTCCACTGCCTCATCCCATAGCCAGGCGGATCGTGCCTCCCACGCGGGGATCAGGGGGTCGTTGTGAGCGTTTAATGGAAAGTGCCCCAGGCGTTCCCTGGCACCTGGCGGGTGCTCCCAGAACCTTCACCGGTCCCTTTCTTGCAATGATGCGCCACCCCTAGGGGGCGCCTTTTTCTAATTGGCACAAAGATATCTTAAGGCTAGTGGTGGCTTTGCCTCCTCTTCTCGCTCCCTCTCCCAGCTCAGTCCCCTGGAACACAGACCCAATGGGCTTCCCCCAGAGGGCATGACTCACCACTTCTTGAGGCCCTACTGTGTGCCGTCCTGCGCTGGATCCCACGCAGTACCTGCCCTCAGGAGCTCAGAGACATAATCTTGTTCAACTGGGTCACAGGGCTTTGCCTCTGGAGTTTGGAGGTCAGATAAGCCTCACTGTCCATTCTGAGCTCAAGATGAGAAAGCATCCAGGTTAATCCATCGTCCAGAGAGGGCAAGGGCCTTCCGCAAGGTCACACAGCAGGTCTGTGACAGAGCTGGGCCTCTGGGCCGTGCCTCCTGCCCTCCAGTCAAGGCTCTGTTTTGTTTTGTTTTGTTATGAGCACTGAGCCGTCTCCTTCACTCAGAGCCAAACTGGGATTGAAGTCCCTGCCCCAGCCAACAGCCAGGGCTGCCGCCAGCTCCAGAAGTCGCTCACTCGGCGAGGCTTTCTGGAGTCCCTTTGCCCCCGCCCTGGACGCTGCTCCACGGCCGGAGCAGCACAGGTTGGGGCAGCACACGCGGCGGGCAGAGCCCCTGGCCAGGAGGCAGCACCACAGGGTCGACTAGGGCCCCCGTGTCCCTGCTGCGGACTGAGGTCAGCGTTAGTCTAGGAGGGAGGACCTCTGAGGGCCTTTGCAGCCCTGACACTCTGACCCCTCACCTCCGGCCCTCAACCCCCCAGCACCTTCCTGCCGCCCACATCAAATGAGTCTCTGCAGAACACCGCCTGTCAGAGAGAACGGGGTCACCAGAGAGCAGGTCCAGACCTCCCCGCCTCTATCGCTCCTGGGTGTGCACACACAGCACAGAATCTCACAACACCCCACACGAGGTGACACACACGTGCACATTCCCCTCACACACGCACACGCACAATCACTGCGTGCTTGTGCACGTGCGGTCTCACGCAATCTCCCACTCACCTATACTCAGTGTCACACACGTCCTCTCGTTCACACACACAACCTCACGCTCTTACACACCTCTCCTGAGTACCCCCCGTTTGTCTCACTCTCCCTGGGTGCCCATGGCCAGCACGGCTAAGGGTGACCCTGGCAGCGTCTCCCTGCCATCCGCCCAGATTCCCAGCAGTGCCCGCGGCCTGCTCCTGCCTGGCCTTCTCCTCTCCGCAGGGGCCGGCCCTGGTGGGGATGGCTTGCGGGGACATGTGGCAGCAGAGCGTGTGGCTAAGCAGGCCGGTCCCAGGCCAGATGCGGGCCCGCTGCTTCACAGCTCCCAGAACAGGAACTCATTGCTCCTCCACAGGCCGAAGGCTGGTGGCGTTCTTATAGATGTCACCCACGCCACCCCCATCCCGCCCTGCCCAGCAACCTGCCAGCGACTCCCCGACAGAAGAGAGAAATCATCCGCATACCTCCCCCCAGCCCTGCCTTAGACTCACACCGGCCAGTCCTCACTCATACCAGGGGGTCCCTCCCAAAACCTGCTCTGAGCATGTCACCCCTGGATCAAATGCCATTCCTGGCTTCCCTTCTGTTGCTGGGAAAACCCAACTCCCTCTCCTGGATTCCATGCCTGACCCAGCCTCCTGCTTCTGCCTCAGCTGAGGCAGTCACCACCGCATTTCTCACACACACACACACACACACACACACACACACACACACTTTCAAAAGCAGATTTATCATGAGGTTGGTGATGTCTAAGTCTCAGGACCCTGCACTCGCACCATCCTCTAAGGTGCTCTTTTCTGGGGACACGGGAGGGAGGCAGCGGCGCCAGCCACACAGGAAGCGCTGGGCTCAGTGTCTCCACCTCAACACTGAGGATAACCCGCCGCGCGGCCTGCCTACCTTACAGCGCTGGCGTGAGGGTGTAGCGACGGCCTTTCGGAAACTGTAAAGTGCTGTGCGTGTGGAGGCATCACTTATTATGAGCAGCTGCTAGTAAGAACTTGTCCCTTAGACAGTCTCTCCCACGGACCCTGGGCCAGAGCAAGGACCCCGAAAGAGCCCAGGCTCTGCCGTTCCCTTGCTCAGTGACTTCAGGCGGGCTCGTCCTTTACACTCAGGGTGTCAGTTTCCTAACCAGTAGAGTAGCAGGATGGGCCTGGATGAGCTGTACTCTTCCTCCCATTTCTCAACTTTGAGGGGTTCAGGGATCCATGTTGCAGGTAAGCGAGCCGTAGGAGCTCAGAGAATCCACTCATAAATTCACACCTCGCTTCCCATGCGAGGCCACTGAACTATTCAGCCGCAGACAGCAACTGTCCACCCCACGGCCCCTCCATGTGCAGGCTGGGGGCCAGGCACTGAAGCCGTAGCAAATGAACACGGTGGACACCATCCCTGCCCATGACAGCTTACAGTCTATCAGGCAAGAAGAGAAACTGAAGAAGTAAATTACCAGTGCACAGAGTATCATGAAAAAGGGCAGAAAGCGACTGGAGATTGTAACAGGCAGATCTCTCCCGTGTTGGGGGGGGGTCAGGGGAGCCCCCCCCCCAGCCTCCCCGTGGCCCTGGAAAAATTACGCTCAAGGAGACCTGAAAGTGAATAGATGACTTAGGTAGGGGGAGAAGTAGGAGGGAAAAAATCCAGAAACCGCAGAGAAGCGCTGCGTGGCTGGAGATGGTGAGGATGAAGGAGTGATGGAGGGGATGCAACTGGACTCCTAGCTCTGGAGGTGGGAAGCTGAGGGAGAGCCCGTGCGCTGGGTTATTTCTCCATAAATAGGAGGTCAGGGTGTCTGCTGGGACTGTTCAGGTTGGAACAGTCCGCTAGGACTGCAGCCTGCCTATGGGCCACTGAACCATGTAGAGTGCTCTGTTAAACTCTTTGCTTTCTACTCTCTCCCAGGCCCTGTACTGGGCACTGGAGCTCATGTGGGTTCTCTAAAGACTCCTCTCTGCTTGTTTGTTTTCTTTTGTGGGAGCAAGATTGGAGGTCTGGCCCCTTCAGGAACGCAAGGCAGTAAAACGGTCCACCATGTGCAGTTGTACAGGTTGTTCACTGTCCAAGACACCCTGCCAAGGGGCTGAGTGGAGGCTGAAATTCAGCTCTTGCTCTGCTCCCCAAGCTATGTGCTCTGCCATGAGGCTGTGTCTTCTGCGGGGGAAAAAGAGGGCTCCTCTTTCTAATTTGCAGAGAGATACCATCCGCTCTCCATCAGCTGAACTATGGGTACCCTGGGCTGTGCCTGGGGCAGTTTTCCTAATTCTCACAAGGTGTGTGGGCACCACCGGCTTTGGGAGCGAGTCAAGAAAGCTGAGATGTGCCTTCTTTTCAAAGATTCTAAGGAATGAGAAGGTTGGGCGTCAAGGCAGCTCAGCATCTCCCCCAGGAGAGAGGTGTAAGCACAGGCTGGAGGTTTTTCATAGAAAGCAAGCTAGTTGGTACCTAGGATGAAGGTCAAAGAAATATGAGCCTGAGCAATCCTCCAGTTTAGAGTCCTTGCTGTTAAAACTAGGAGGGACCACTAGGCCATCTTATTCCAGCCCCCATTTTTCATGTGAGACATCAGAAGACGAGAGGAGTCGTGTGGTTTCCCTGGAGTCACACAGCGGTATTCAAGACAGTGCTAGGCCTCCCAACTCCCAGAACTGAGTTTCTCCACCACACCCCCACCTGGCCCATCCCAGGGAATCCTCATGTGAGCCCCTCAGGGCAGGGGTGAGGCCCATCTCTTCCAGGGTCCCCAGTACAGGCACACACACATTCATTAACACATAGGCATGCACACACACGCACACGCACACGCACGCGTGATTTTGGTGGCCTGGTGGTTGCCTCCAGCCTAGGACAAGGGCCAGGCTCCCTGTTCACCAGACTGTAAATCTTGATGCCACTGAGTGGGCTCCAGAACCTTCTACACCACCCCCTAAGGAATTTCAACTTGATTTTGTTCTTATCTAAATATGTTCCTGTGCCTTATCTCACAGGAAACAAATTAGCACCCGTCCCAGGAGGCTGAGGGGCCCAGGGGACATGCTGAGCTTCCCAAGGCAACACTTCCAAAACATGGGGGTCCCAAGGGATGGAAAGGATGAGACAGCCTCAGGCTTCTCACAGGCCACCAGCTCCCACCACCACCTCCTCCTTTCCCCAAACTGGACCCACACCAGTTCTCAACGGAAGTATGATTAATTGGGAAGGGATGCATCAACTTAATGGGAGACCTGCAAGTTTGCAGATGGGCTTCTTTCTTGTTCTTGCTGTCACTGGTGTTTTTAAGCAATGATTTTTCTCCATCTCAGCCATTTTTCTCCATTCTCTTTATTTCTTTATCTCTACATTTCAGCATGTCTGGGAGGCTGGAAGAAAGAGGCCACTGCTAGTCAGGGTCACCTAACCCACAGCAGGTGAGACGCTGCCGACATACTGGCATGTAAGGAGGAATACCAAAATAGTGCATATGTGACTTATTCTTTTTTAACCTTTTTTTTTGTAAAATAACAGGAAACTACACAAAAACAGACCGTTCAGTGAATCATTATAAGGTGAACACACCTGTAAGATTAGCGAGATCAAGAAATAGAACAGTGCCGGCCGCCCCAGGAGCCCCTCTGGGTGTCTCATCCCAATCACAATCCTCTCTCTTCCCCAAAACTAACCACAGTCCTAACTTTTATAACTATCACTTTCTTGTTTTTCCTTCTAGTTTTATCACTCAAATGTACATCCCTAGACACTGTCATTTCGTTGTGCCCATTTTCTATATTTGGCATATCGCTTAGGTCTCTCCTAATCCCCAGCTTTCCACCTCCATCTCTTACTTTTCCTGACAATTTATCTGCTGAAGAACCCTGGCTCTTTGACCTACAGAAGGTCCACTCTGCAGTCTGCTGGTTGAATGCTCATGGTGCCATTCACCATGTGTATTTGTCCTTTGCCTTTCCTTCAAATCTGTGGCTGGATCCAGAGAGTAGATCAGGCTCCGGCTCCAGCCTCTTTGGCAAGATGACAGGTGGGCTGTGCTGTTTCACCAGAAGCATATAAAGTCTGGCTGTGTCTCTTTCTGGAATTGTTAGCACCCATTGATGCTCAGTGCCGAGATCCATTCATTTGTTGGATATTACAAAATAGTGGGCGATACCAAACTCTGTCCTTTTATTGTAAATTCATTAGTTGGAACACTATTATTATGATCTATTAATAATTCCCGTCATTCAAGGTCATGGGTTTGGGTCCTTGAGGGGTGGGTGTCTCAGGGCTGGGGGAGGAGCAATGGTGTGACATGTTTAATCTTGAAATCTCTTTAGTAGCTTAGGATACGAGTCCTGGAAGTACCACAAAGGTGAAGTCCACTCCAACTACCCACCTAGAACAGGAATCCCCTCTACAGCCTCGCTAATAGTTGGCTGTTCAGCCCCTGCTTGCATACCTCATGGATCAGGAAGCTCACTACTCCCCAAGTCAAACCATCCCATCCTTGCCAAAATCTGGCTCTAAGAGGGTCCATCCTCCTGCTTTAGAACTGCCTCCATGCACCCTCCCACAGCGGTCCCGCAGGGCAGGTCTGTTCCCTCTACCAGGGAATGGCCCTTCAAAGACTCCTCCTCCAGGAAGTCTTCCCAGCTGCTCCTCTCCCTCTTCCTCCTCTTCTGGCTGTAATTTCACTTAAGATCCAAAGCTTTGGTGCTGTGATTGATGTTTGCTCAAAATTCCAAAGCAGGCTTATCTACAATTTTCGAAAGGCTGATGCTCATTTGGAGACAATCGGGCCCAAGTGTCAAACACTAATGCTTCATCTCCCAGTCCGGTCTCACCACAACCTTGCTGCTGACCACAACAAAAAAAAAAAAAAAGCTCATGGGCCAGTCTTTCATTGTTTAACCCCCTCCACATCCACACCAAGAAGCCACATTTCACAGACACCCAGATATGAGACAGCAGAGATGGACAAGGCAGCCAAACGACCTCTTCTCCCGGCGCTTGGCACAACCAGACAACACGAATCAAAAAAAAAATTATCCCAACACACACACAAAAGGGGTCAAATTGTAAATGAAAGTTGCTTTTGAAAGGGAGGTCTTAAAGCCATCATCTTTCCTTATCCTCCCTTGCCCTCAGCCCCACATTCAGTTACTCACCAAATCCAGCCACTAGGTACGAGGAACGTCTCTGCAAACACCATCTAGTCTACACTTTTCCACTTGCTTTGCACCAGCTCTCCCACCAACATAGAATGTACTGTCGATCACCCATCAATACCTCTGTTAACACAAGCCTCCCCAGCCTTCAAAGCTCGGTCCACAGCCACCACCCAAGCACCTATCCTGGATCCTGACCCCCTTCAAAAGCAACCCTCTCTCCAGCAGACTCTCAGGGCTGGAGTTACAGAATAAATGAGCGGATTCACCAATTCTGGAAACATTTCTTACCCCCCCTTATGTGCCAGACACTATCCTAGGCACTGAGGATCTAATAATAAAAGCAACAGACAAAAATCCCAGTTTATTATAGTCAGCAGAGTCAGACAATGAGAAAAACAAATAAGTAAGTTAGATATAGCATATTAAGAAGGTGCTGTGGAGAAAAATAAAACAGGGAAAGGGCTTCTCCTGTGTTGGGGGAGAGAATGAGGGACCTGTCTACCAATGTGACATCAGAGAAATAGACTTGAAAGAGGGAAGGAAGTGGACCTCTGCAGGTATCTGGGCAAATGAATGAAAGAGGAAATGAATGAGTGAACAAATGAACAAATAATTCACTGAACACAGTGATTAATGAATGAGAGACTCACTGAATGAGTCAATGAATGAGTGGACAAGAAGGTGGGGATTGTGTCTAGTTTATCTGTTATAATGAAGTGAAACGAAGTGAAGTGGTCAAACTACACAGGCTGGAAAGAAACCACCAGCTATTTCTGTGACTTCTTAGAGCCCATTTAGGAGCTTGAAAATGTGTGTAATGAACTTGTAGAGTGGTTTCAAGGGCCTCCCTTCTTTTTAGAGGTCTCCAAGGGTTCTGCAGGCTATACTCAACGCGCTCACAGCCACGGGGGCTTGGCTAGGCTGACAGCGTGGGACGAGGGAGTACCTCCTTGGAGGAGAACACAGGGCAAGGCTGCAGACCTGGGTCCAGCTCCGGCTCCGGCTGGTCTCAATGTCTATCTGAAAAATACTCCCAGCCCGCTCCTCCTCAGAATGCGGATGTAGGCCCCACGTGCCCTACCCGGGCAGCCACGCTCTAAGGCACACCAAGGACCAGGAAAGGGACGGTGCTGCGGGGCTCGTTTCTTCCATCCCAAGGCGAGGTGTGACGATGCACATCGGTGGGGCTCCCGATCGACTGCAGGAGGATTATTACTTAGGCTGGGCAGGGTCTAGAGTGAATATGAAGGATTCTGCCTCTGCACATCCCTGCCTGGTCAGAATTTTATCAGTAAGGACATAAAGGGCAGGCTGGAGACACTGAGCGAAGCCCAGAGTTGCAGAGAGATGAGCAGGGATGTGGGATGGCAGAATCAAAGGCACAGAGCAAGGACCAGGGTGTGGTGTGTCACAGGCTCAGCACGAGCCATACGAGGGCAGAGCAGGGCAGCACAGGACAGGGAGAGCATCCCCACCCCCAGGGAGGACAGTCACCTGGAGACAGGATAGCACATGGCTTACAACTGGGGGCTTTGAAGTCGGACAAACACAGATTCATATCCAAGCTTTGTGGCTTTTTTTTTTTTTACATCTTTATTGGAGTATAATTGCTTTACAATGGTGTGTTAGTTTCTGCTTTATAACAAAGTGAATCAGTTATACATATACATATGTTCCCATATCTCTTCCCTCTTGCGTCTCCCTCCCTCCCACCCTCCCTATCCCACCCCTCCAGGCGGTCACAAAGCACCGAGCTGATCTCCCTGTGCTATGTGGCTGCTTCCCACTAGCTATCTACCTTACGTTTGGTAGTGTATATATGTCCATGCCTCTCTCTCGCATTGTCACAGCTTACCCTTCCCCCTCCCCATAACCTCAAGTCCGTTCTCTAGTAGGTCTGTGTCTTTATTCCTGTCTTACCCCTAGGTTCTTCATGACATTTTTTTTTCTTAAATTCCATATATCTGTGTTAGCATACGGTATTTGTCTTTCTCTTTCTGACTTACTTCACTCTGTATGACAGACTCTAGGTCCATCCACCTCACTACAAATAGCTCAATTTCGTTTCTTTTTATGGCTGAGTAATATTCCATTGTATACATGTGCCACATCTTCTTTATCCATTCATCCGATGATGGACACTTAGGTTGTTTCCATCTCCGGGCTATTGTAAACAGAGCTGCAATGAACATTTTGGTACATGACTCTTTTTGAATTATGGTTTTCTCAGGGTATATGCCCAGTAGTGGGATTGCTGGGTCATATGGTAGTTTGGATGAGCTACTTAACCTCTCCGAGCTTCAGCTTTCTCTAAAACGGGTACAGTGATGACTAACAGAAGATCAAATGAGACAACATTTATAAAGCACTGAGCATAATACTGGCACACAGCAAACATTCAGTAGATGATACTCATCATCATTAATATATTCTAATATACTATTGATAGTGCTAACACATTGTTTGTTAATAAATAACAAGATATACTATATTACAATGTTAATAATTATCTGAGTCAGCAATGTGTCGGGGCTGACTAAAAAGAGCTAATGTGAGCCCAGACTAAATTAACAGAGGTCAAGGGTGCAAAAGAAGGAGGGACTAGACTGGCTTTCCTTTGAGCTGGTTGGTTCGATCCCAGTTGATGGACTGTGTCCAGTCCTGGCCTGCCCCTTGGCAGAACAGAGATAACTGGGATGGATGCAGAGGAAGCAGCTGGGATGTGAGGGGCTGGAAACCCATCCCGTGGGGAGTGGGTGCTGCTGAGCCAGCAGGAGAGGAAGCTGCAGCCATCCTCATCACCCCACAATCTCTAGGGCTGGCCCAGAGCAGATGAGACTGAAGCACCAGGTGGGGTCCCAGAGGGCAGATCTGGGGCTGGGAACAGAGAGGGAGCTACAAGGAGGCAAGTTTCAGCTCTGTGTGAGGAAGAACTTTCCTTCAGGTCAATGAGACCACTTCCCAGGGACCAGCTCTGTAGGGAGAGTGCTCCCCAACACCACAGCTATGTCAAAAGATGCTAAGAGGGCTTCCCTGGTGGCGCAGTGGTTGAGAGTCCGCCTGCTGATGCAGGGGACACGGGTTCGTGCCCCGGTCCGGGAAGATCCCACGTGCCGCGGAGCGGCTGGGCCCGTGAGCCATGGCCGCTGGGCCTGCACGTCCGGAGCCTGTGCTCCGCAATGGGAGAGGCCACAACAGTGAGAGGCCCGCATATCGCAAAAAAAAAAAAAAAAAAAAAAAAAGATGCTAAGACAAGCCCTGCCTTACCAAGAGGGGGCTCTCCCCAGGAGAGAGGTTGGTTTCCATCAACACTTAGCCTGACCCGACAGTCTCTGACTCATGACACATCTGCCCTTGTTGGAATCTTGGGAGTATAGACATTACTCATCCATCCAACCATTCATGAATTCATCCACTTATTCATTCCTATATGTCTGTGGTCAGTGCCAAGGATATAGCAAGCATCAGCTCTGCCTTCCTGGGGTTTACATTCCAGAGCAGCAGCTCTCAAACTCTATATGCATTATTCAAGAAGGGACAATTTGAATAGCCACCTGCAAAAGAATAGAGTTGGATCCTTACTTCTCATCATATACAAAAATTAACTCAAATTGGATGAAAGGCCTAAATGTAAAAGCCAAAACTGTAAAACTCTTAGAAGAAAACATTAGGTAAATCTTCATGACCTTGGATTTGTCAGTGGTGAAAAAACTTGTCAGTGGTTCCTCAGATATGAAACCAAAAGCACAAGCAACAAAAGAAAAAATAAAAGACGTCATGAAAATATAAAACTTTTGTGCTTCAAAGGACACCAACAAAAGTGAAAAGACAACCCACAGAATGGGAGAAAATATTTGAAAATCATATGATTGATAAGGCACTTGTATCTAGAACACATGAAGAACACTTGAGGGAATTCCCCTGGCAGTCCAGTGGTTAGGACTCTGTGCTTTCAGCCATGGCCCACCCGGGTTCAATCCCTGGTCAAGGAACTTAGATCCCATAAGCCACATGGCACGGCCAAAAAAATAACAAACAAACACTTGAAACTCAAAAATAAATAACCCATTTCAAAAGGAATGAAAGATCTGAAAAGATATTTCTCCTAATAACATATACAAATGGCCAACAAGCACTTAAAAAGACATTCGACATCATTAGTCAACAGGGAAATGCAAATCAAAACCATAATAAGATACCACTTCATACCAAATACCATGCCCACAATCAAAACGTCAGATGCTAACAAGTGTTAACAAGGATGTGGAAAAATCAGAACCCTCATATACTCAGGTACGAATACAAAATAGTACAGCCACTATGGGAAGCAGTCTGGCATTTCTTCAAAAATTTAAACATAGGGTTATCATTTGACCCAACAAATCCACTCCTAGGTATAGATCCAAGAAAAATGAAAACATATGTCCACACAGAAACTTACACATGAATGTTCATAGCAGTATTACATCAAATATACATCAACAGATGAATAGATAAACAAAATGTGGTATATCTTTTCAGTGGAATATTATTTGGCCATAAAAAGTAATGAAGTACTGATACATGCTACAACATAGATGAACCTTGAAAACTTTATGCAAAGTGAAAGAAGGCAGATACAAAGGACCGCATATTATAGGACTCCATGCATATGAAATGTCCGGAATAAGCAATCTATAGAGACAGAAATTAGATTCATGGTTGTTTAGGACTGTAGGAACGGGTGAGGTGTTCTGAAATAGATTGTGGTGATGGTTACATCACTCTGAATATACTAAAAAGAACTGAATGGTATCCCGTGAGTGGATTACTTGATACATGAATTATATCTCAATAAAGCTGTTACCAAAAAGCAATCACCCGAGGTATATTCTGCCAGAGCTACAGGCCCATAGGATTGGATTTAAAGCTGCCTGGGGTGGGGTCTGAGCATCAGTGGTTTTAAAGCCCACCCCCCAGGTGGTTCCAATATGTAGCCAAGGTTGAGAACCACTGGTCCAGGGGAACCAATACCTCCCATTTCCTGAAAGTCCACAAGCTGCCTTACCTTCACTACCTCGTGCCGTCTTTACAACCCTATCCCACAGACGTGACAGGTGCAACAGTCTTTTATCCATAACTCTGAAATCCAAGAAGCTCTGAAAAAGGAGAACTCTTCCATAAATTGGCAGAAATTCATTTGGCGTCAAAAAACCCGAGCTGAACCTACATGAAGCTATTTATGGTCTTTATTAATCCTACTTAATGTGAATATCCATACATTTCACTGCAGAAATCATCACCTGTTTGCTTACAGGCTGCTCTCCTTACCCTGCTGGGGGTGTTTAATAAAGCATAATGTACACAACAGCACTTTCTAAAACGCTGAAAAATTCCAAACTCCAAACCAGATCTGGACCCAAGCATGTCAGATAAGGGACAGTGGACCTATACGTGTTCCCATTTTACAGAGAGAGGAAACTGAGTCTGAAAAAGGCAAAACAACCTGTGTGAAGTCCCAGATAGAGGACTCCTACCTGAATCCTTCCTTGCAGCCAGGAAGACCCTCGGTCCCTTGCCTGCATCCTTCCCTGCTCTCCTTCTTGGCCCACGGACACGTGGGGACTCCTGTTTGCCCAGACATGTGGGCGTCTGCTGCTCCAGGCCCATCTCCAGCCAGCTCCTGGCAGGGCCTCGCCCACCACACGAGGGGCCTGCCCCGCCCGAGCAGGAGCTGGAGCCGGAGCCTGCTTTGTAATTTGCTCTGCCAGCCCGCCCTCCCAGCTGCAAACGGAAAATCCGAGAAGGTGGTCTGCTTTTCTGGCAGATGTCAGCCGCAGCCGGCCAGGGACAGGGTAGCTGCTAGGTTGGAAACACATTTTAGTGGAATTAGCAGAAAGGAAAAATGTTAATTCTGCAACACTGAGTGGAATTAGCAGAAAGGAAAAATGTTAATTCTGCAACAATGAGACCCTGCCGGCAAGAAAGAAACAGAGAAGACAACAGATTGAGGGCTGCTCCTTCCATGCTTCTTCACCCACCAGTGGCATTTGTTAATGTAATTAATGACAATAATTTCAGAACCAAAACCAAGGCGCCAAGAGATGGTGTGAATTGCCTGAGATCACACAGCAAGGACACAGCTAAGCAGGACTGGACCCAGCTCCTCCTGATTCTGAAGATCAGCTCTTTTCCCCCACCCCACACACAGAGGGTCTTTTTAGCCAAAAGTCTGTAAAGAAGCTGAACCACTTCTTTCCTCAAGTCAGAGTTATTCAGGGCAAGCAGTAGGGCAGCTTCAATTCAGTTTCCTGCCTTCCCTCCCCTTTTGTATTGGGACTGCCCCCCAGGCCATGTACTCCTCTGCAGCTTCTCTCTCAAGAAGCTTCAGAGATGGGTTAATTAGCCCGTTTCACAGATGAGAAGACTGAGGCCTGCAGAGCGAAAGTAGTTGCACCAGGCCACAACCCAGGTCTTCCTCCTCTCTGTGTGATCCTCTGTGTGGCTCTTAGCTGGATGCCAGTTTTCTGCAACTCCACAGTGGAGAAAAGCCTACTCTGGGAGAGCCAAGATCCCTTTCCTTTTGTGGACAGAGGGACAGCCGAAGACCGTAGGAGTCACGGGAGGGCACTGCTGTACATGGACTCACTCATCACTCATTTGTTCAAAAACCCTGGACACACCCTTCTCTGAGCTCCAGCTAGACACTAGAGACACAGCAGAGGATCAAAAACATTCCCTGACTCCTGGGAGCTCAGAATCTAGGTGAACAACCTGCAAACCCACCGTTCCACACCCAGTCCGGTGCAAGTTGCAGTGGTTCATCTAAGACCCAGAGGAAACCCAGAAGGAGCCCCCCAGGCTGCCAGCAGGAGTCAGGGAAGGCTTCACAGAGAAGGAAGCATTTGAGCTGAGAGTTGAGGGATGAGTTGACGTTGTTCAGGTGCACAAGCTGGAGAGAGGCTGCCCAGGCCCAGGACACAGCATGTGCCACAGCCCAGAGGCGGGAGAGGTGATGGGGACCCCTAGGCAGATTGTGGTGTCCAGAGCATAGAGTGAAACCCTGGGCCCAAGACAGAACCAAAGTCTGGGGACCATCTCCTCCCTCAGTTGGCCATAGAGGGTCATGGCCACAAGGACCTTCCAGGAGGGGCAGGTTTTGAGGGGGTAGCTGTTCATTCTAGGGCACCAACATCCTAAGTAAATGGCCCCACCAAGGAGAAGACCCAACCCTGAGCCCCGAAGTCTGGGCAGCCTCTGTGGCTTTGGACCAGCCAGTGACGACTTCTCTTGGTCATTAATCGCAGCATGTGCTAATGTTTGATAAATTGCCCAACAGTTGCATTAGCTAATTAACTCCCCGAACAAAACCAGAGAGTTCATCTGTTTTTATAAGACGCCCAAGAGCATCCTGGGAACAGGCACGGTGGTCGTGAATAAAAGAGAAACATTCATTTATGGTAATTGGTTTCAGCTCCTCACTTGGCTGCTTGTCCTGACCTAAATGTATCCAGTTGTTCCCTCTGCCTTGCTCTGGTTTGGGGGTCACTCCTAATGGTTTAATTCAACGAAAAATGTCTGCCATTTCCTGTACCCTGTCTTTTTTCGCCCTCCTCCCAAACGGTTTTCTTGCAAGCAGCCTCTCTGCAAGTCCCTCCCGGAGCTCTTTCCTTCTCAGGGAACAAAGTCAAGATTGTTGACAGAGAAAAAAGGTCTTAACTCCAGGCCAAGAAAAGAAGGTGGGGGAGGGGATAAATGAAGGTCATAATCATTTGTTTGTCTTCCACCCGGACTTCACAAAGCAGGTTTTGTCCAAGGCCGGTGGTCAGGGACTCTGACACAGAACATGGCCCTGGTGACCAGGGGCAATTTATGGGAGGGAATGAACACAAGTCCTCATTCATGGAGCCGCCTCGGAGGAAGTGACTGAGGAGGCACATTCGCGCGGGCAGCCGGGCCCTCCCTGGTCCCTCCTGCGGGCCTGAGGCTGTGGAGGGACAGGGAGAGGCTGGCGGGGTGCTGTGAGTTTTGGCCAAACTTCAAAACCCAAGTGCGGCCCTGCCTTCCTCTGGACGGCTTTTTTTTCCCCCCCAGTCCTGGGCACAGATTATCTCCCCACAGGGCAGTGCCTAGAGACCGTATGGGAGTGGCCGTCCCTCCAACCAACTGGGGGCTCTCCATCCCTCAGGTGGATGCCGGGAGTCTCTGCTAGCCTTTGGGACCCAGGGATGAGAGCAGCAGGAGGGTGGGGGCGGGCCGGGGCCGGGGAGAGGATCTGGAATACATTGCGCCATCAGCAGAAACAGCTTGTAAACTTGGTTGGGGTGCATCTGGTAGAAAGGCGTTGTATAAATATTAGATCATTATCGGCGTATTGTGTTTCCAACTTGGGCGGAGGAGGGGCTGGTGGGCCCCAGATGCCTTTCGTCAAGAAGACAAGGATGGCTTCAAGGAGTCCTCGGAAGGTTGCCGCCTGCCCTCGGGCAGTCCTCAGGTTCAGGGCTCAGATCCTGGGGAGGGCGGAGTGACCGCCAGCCTAGCCTGCCCAGGCTCTTCCCGGGAAGGACGCTGAGCATCGGGCTGGAAGGGAACGGGGCTGACTGGGTGGGTGGAACAGAGAAGGCCAGTTGGTCCAGGCCAGCAAGGGGCACTTTGTCTCGCTGTGTGACCCTGTCCTTCTCTGTGGGTCCCTGTCTCCATCTGAATGGCCATGAGGGGAGCCGATTTTATGACATTTGTGAATACCTACTCGGGGCCACCTTGTGCTAGGCACAGGGGACATGGAGGTAGATACAGCACCGTGGTGGGGAGCTCAGCAACCTCAGGGCCCTTCAAGGCTGGAACGCAGGGATGGGGCATCCTTGATTGTAGAGCTCATTCCCGCTGACCTAGAGCACTGAGCAGCATCACTTCCCAATGCCTGTACACCCTGGGACCTGAGGGAGTATGTGCCAGCCCATTGCCAGCAGCAGTCTGTGGGGAGGAGGGCCTGAACTGTGCCACCTGCAACATCAAATCACTGTCACACCATCTTCAGCAGCATCATCATCAATCAAAACCTGCCCCTCCTGGAAGGTCCTTGTGGCCATGACTCTCTACGGCCAACTGAGGGAGGAGATGGTCCCAGACTTTGGTTCTGTCTTGGGCCCAGGGTTTCACTCTATGCTCTGGACACCACAATCTGCCTAGGGGTCCCCATCACCTCTCCCGCCTCTGGGCTGTGGCACATGCTGTGTCCTGGGCCTGGGCAGCCTTTCTCCAGCTTGTGCACCTGAACAACGTCAACTCATCCCTCAACTCTCAGCTCAAATGCTTCCTTCTCTATGAAGCCTTCCCTGACTCCTGCTGGCAGCCTGGGGGGCTCCTTCTGTGTTTCCTCTGGGTCTTAGATGAGCCACTGCAACTTGCACCGGACTGGGTGTGGAACGGTGGGTTTGCAGGTTGTTCACCTAGATTCTGAGCTCCCAGGAGTCAGGGACTGTTTGATCCTCTGCTGTATTTCTAGTGCCCAGCTGCAGCTCAGAGAAGGGTGTGTCCAGGGTTTCTGAACAAATGAATGAAGGAACGAACGTCATCATCATCGTCATCGTCACAGTGGTTGCCCTTTGTTTTGCACATCCTCAATGTTAAACCAAACACTTTATTCTCAGAGCAATCTATGAGGCTGACTCTGTCAGTGCCCATTTCACAGCTGAGAAAACAAAGGCAAGGTCATACAGCTGGTAAGGCGTTCCAACCCAAGTCTGTTTGTCTCCTACACAGTCACAAGAAGCTTTTCTGTCAGCAGGCATCACAAAGTGCAAGGGAGCCTGGGAGCCAGCTCTGCTCGTGGCTCAAGGAGGACTTCTAGAAGAGGCCCTTTTGAGCTCAGACCTGCAGGATGAGTGGGAATTCGACAAGGAGGCCCGCTGCAGGCCTTGTTCCCTCCCCTCTCCAAAAAGCCTTGCTGACTCCCCAACCCCTCCCACTTCCCATCTCTGAGGGCTGGAGAACTTCCAGCCAGCTGTCCTGTGCCGCTTCCCACAGCCTGGGCCTTAGAGTCTGGCCCCTCCCCACGTGATCACGTGCAATCCCCTCAGCAACTCTGTAAGGTGACATCGTAATGCAGCGGTGACGTTATAATGCACCGACAGGAAACTAAAGCCCAGAAGGGGCGTGGCTTGCCCCAAGCCTCACAGCCGGTTAGGGGCAAGACTCAAACTCGGCTTCATGATGGTAATATCAGACCCATTCGGGTGCTTGAGTATGCTCCAAGGACAGCACTGGGCACCGAGGAAGAAGATTCTAGAGCTGGCTCTGCTGTGCTGCCTCATCTGCGGCCTCGAGCAGGTCTCCTCTCCCAAGACCCCAGCCTGCCCTCTCTAGAGAAGGAGAGTCACTGAAGGGGAATCGGACTTTGTGGTGTCTGAGGTGCCTGGGAATTGACATCATCTTGTCCCTGCTCAGCCCTGCCAAACTGCAGTGCCCAACATTAGCGTCTCCATTTGGCAGGTGGGGAAACTGAGGCCCTGGGGGATAACATGACCAGAGCACCAGCACATGCCCAGAAGAGGAAGCCCAGGTGTGGCAAGGACTGGACCCTGAGCCCTGAGGGGCAGGGAGGGTGCCGAGTTTAGTGTGGAGCAGTGCAGAGGGATCGGGGATAGAGTGTCTGCCTCAGATCTGGACAAGGCACCCCTGTGGCAGAGGGAGCAGGTGGACAGATGGCCAGACGCTGAGGGTCAGACAAAGTTCAGTAGCATCTAGTCTAAGTCATAGATGATCTCCCTGCCAGGTGTTGTCTGGCTCTGTCTTGCATACCTCCAGTGGCATAAAGCTCACTACCTCTCAATACCGCTCATCTGATGGTTGGACTGTTCTGATTTTAGTTCATTCAGAGGAAGCATTTTCTATGAAGAAGCAACAAGGAACATCTACGTGAAGAGGCTGGGAGCCACAGGAAGGCACTGGAAGCTGTGAACCTCATCATAGAGAGCTTAGGCTTGTCTGACACCCAGCGACTATCATGAAATCGGCACTCCCAGGGTGCCCTCCCTTTTGGCAGTAACCGCAGACATGTATGCAGCACCGGACGGTTTACCTTTGTCCAAATGCATCCTTCTAACCAGCTTGCCAGGTGGCCAGGCAGGAATGATCAGGCAGCCAAGGCGGAGGAGAAGTAGGGGTCCAGAGAAGGTGAGGGCCTGCTCCGCCCAGGTTGCTCAGCCAGCGAGAGGCCACGCCAGGACCCCACTCCGCTCTCCGCTGCCCAGTGCTGCTGCCACAGTGCTGAGAAGCCACCCATGTAGGGTGCCTGCCACAAAGAACATTCTGGGCCACTTCCAAATTTGGAGTGGGGCACCCCTGAGCCCCTTGGAATTCCAGGCTCTGCTATTTTTAGGCCGATCAGCTGTTCCACCCCTGCTCCCCTACCCTAGGCCCCCCAAGCAGATTTCCCAAGCAATCAAATCCATGTGTCGCCAGTTCCGGGCCCGGTGCTTTGCGAGGTGAGCACTGGATGCTCCGACGCCACCAAAGGGTGCAGGCCCCGCCCAGACTGGAACAGTTCTGCTTTTCCCGATGGGCCGGACCCAGAATTGCCTGCCTCGCTCTCTCGTGGGGCCAGACTCTAGATACCCCAAAGCCCTTCCACGCCTCCCAGGAACCTCCAGAAACTAGCCTACTGGACAGAGAAGCTGACTGAGAACCACAGAGAGGTGCGGACACGTGCTGATGTCGTGGCCCAGGTTCTCCCAGGCCCCACAAAGCCCATCTAATTGCTTCCCGCCTGAGCTGAGCTGGGAAGGACCGGTGGAGGCTTCTGCTCTTCCTGCTTCCGCAGGTCGTGGCCTGGTGCCGAGAGAGTAACACAGTCCCACACAGACCCGGAATCAAATCCCTGCTCAGCCACTTGTAGCTATAAGACCTCGAGCCAGGGCCTGCACCCCACCGAGTCCATCCCCTCATCTCTGTATCGTAGGTAATAATAGGACCTCGTCCACATCGTGGTTGTGAGGTTTCAACGACAACATGCATGTAAAAGGCTTCACACAGGATGCAGAAGGGAGCTGGCATCCTGGACATTTTTAGCTATTATTACTTCTTAATGACGTAAAGAGAGGGGCAGAGGTCTTGTTGAATTATCACAAAAAGGGCAGGGGGGAGGCGAGTTTGTTCCTGGAGCTTTGCAGGTGGAGGAGTGACGACATGATCACCGTCGCCCTCAGCACTGTCCCTTGTCTTGTCCTTGTCTGAAGCCCCGCTCCCTGGCAGTGCAGTCCTTAGGGACTCAGGCTGTGCCCACTCCTGCAGCCCCAGCTGCCCGGACCACTAACTCTTCCCTGGACCTCAGCTCCCCAGTTCAACGAGGGCAGGAACCTCGGCCCCAACCTACCCACAGCCCCACAGGATCAGGTATACAGCAGGCATTCCAGAACCGCAGAACACTGGACTTCTGGAAGGGCACAGAGAAGGTGAAAGGTCGCAGGCTTTGTAATACTACAGAGCTGGTTTGAATCTCAGCCCCACCACTTCCTAGCTACGTGGCTTCCAGCATGTCCCTTAATCTCTCTGGGACTCTGTCTCCTTACCTGTAAAATGGGGGTGAGAATAGCACCTACGGGGATAGTTGTGCAGGTTAAAGAAAGCAGACATGAGGCCCTTCATAAACATGAAGATCTGCGTCCCAGGCAGTCAACTCAATGGCTTTGAGGACCATAGCAACCCCACAAGCAAATGGAAACCTGAAGAGGAAAGGGCTCCTCCAAGGTCACACAGAGAATGTCAAACTAAGACCCAAGAATAAGTGGAGCTTTTCCACACGCAATGAGCAGAATCTACAACAAATGCAATAAAAGAAAAATACTGGAGGGGCTTCCCTGGTGGCACAGTGGTTAAGAATCCACCTGCCAATGCAGGGGACATGGATTCGAGCCCTGGTCCAGGAAGATCCCACATGCCTCAGAGCAACTAAGCCTGTGCACCACAACTACTGAGCCTGCACTCTAGAGCCCATGAGCCACAACTACTGAGCCCACGCGCCATAACTACTGAAGCCCTTGCGCCTAGAGCCCGTGCTCTGCAACAAGAGAAGCCACTGCAATGAGAAGCCCATGCACCGCAATGAAGAGTAGCCCCACTCGCTGCAACTAGAGAAAGCCCGAGGGCAGGCTTTTTATAAATTTGTAGGTAAATTTATAAAAAGGAAAAAAATATTTCTAAGAAAAATACTGGAGGCTTCTCCATGGTCCAAAAAGGCTATGAGGCCAATCGGGGAAGAAGGCTTTCTGGGCAGGCTGTACACACAGAGTCCCCGGGACAGCATCTGCACAGCCAGGGCCCACTGCCCATGGCCGGCGCACATGCAGCGCCAACGTGTCAGGATTTAACCACAGCCCCCGCCATGAGAACCAGCCACCTCCCTCTACCAGACACCGCTAATTCTTCCAATGTGGCTGAGAGCTAATGAGACTCTTAGGGAGGGAGTGGGGAGGAATGCGACCACCTCTGCTGACAGCCTGCCCATCAAGGACACTCTCCTGGCGGGGACCTGGCCCCTGGGCCCAGAGAGGCTGTGCGGCCAGCTCACAGCTCCCAGTGACATGTTGCAGGCACTGGGGGGATGCCTGACCCCTGTCACTCAGAGGGGCGCTGGGAACCGCCACAGCGGGCCAGAACCAGGAAAGGATGGGCCAGCCCAGCCAGCCAGCAGAGGTCTGGTGACTCTGGAGTAGGCCTGAGCAGGAAAATAACAAACTCCCCACCGTCCAATCCCCACCCAACCCCAGTGTCCGGACAGCGCAGCCGCTGGGCCTTGGTGCAGCAGGGCTAGCTGGGCTGGCTGGGCAGGTTTGCGGAGGAAAAGATGGACAGGGAGGTCAGTGATTCAGAGCTGACGGCCCAGGTGGCAGGTCTCCATGGGCAGCTCCCCAGTGAGTGAGACCATGTGGATCACTAACTGGCGTGAGAAGATCAGACTTCTGTTTCAAGGCTGCCCCTCCATCCTCCTCTCCCCCATCCCCCTCCTTCATCCCTTCCCCCTCCCCCATCCCCCCACCCCCACGCCCACCGCCCCATGCCTGCTGTGTAATCCTGGGTTGGAGGCAATCTCTCTGGATCTCTGAAGACGGAGCGAGAATAAGATTAAGATCCCAAAGGGAAGAAGGTATCAGAGGCAAATATTTGCCACGCGGGCTCTTTACTCTGGTTCAAACTGTCCCAGAAAGCTGAGGATGAATTACGATTTGAGTTGGGCTCAACAGCTGTGAACGCAGAGAGCAATCACTGATGCTGAGGGCTGGGTAATGCTGAGGACACTCAGATGGATCAGCTGTAGTCATCACTTTTCAGGACCCCCCTGTCTAGCTAAGGACTCGTGACGAAAGGGACCGACATTGTCCAGGAAGAAATAGGGAGGGGAAGTCAGTTTCCACAAGGGAAGGGACCTGTAGGAGACGGCAGTTGAGTCAGACCATAAATGGTATGGTCTCTCTCTTGTGCATGGCATATAGCAGGGGCACAAAGGATGCATGGATGGGTAGATGGGCGGGAGGGATGGTGAATGGGGGAGTGGATGGAGGATGGATGGATGGATGAATGCATAAATGAGTGGAAGGATGGATAGAAGGAAGGAAAGATGATGGATAGATGGATGGATGGATGGATGTTGGATAGTCGGGTGACTGAGCAGATGTGAGCACAAAGTATTGTTTCGTTCAATTTATTCTTACAACAAGTCTCCCAGGTATAAGGATGGAAGTGGCAGCCCCTTTCTCCAGGTTATTAATATAAACACCCGAGGCTGAGAGAGGGAAAGCGACTTGTTTAAGGTGACGGAGTAAATTAGTGACAAAGCCAAGACCAGAATTCAAGGCTCCTGCCTCCTATCCAGTACTCTTTCCACTCCATCACACCCACTTATTCTCTTCTCCTATTCCCCTCCTCCTCCACATAAATATTTGTGTAAAGAAGAAAGAAAAGGAGGAGAGAGGAGGGAGGGAGAGAGAGGGGGAGGCAGGGAACCATCATGATTTTGTGCTAAAGGTCCTGAGTTCTGGCTCGGGTCTTGGGCAAGTCATTTCATTTGTCTTGGCCTTTTTCTCGGGTAAAATGGGCTGTGAACATCTCCTTAGGTCACAGGCAGGAAAAGTGTTGTGAAAGTAGGAAAAGCCCCTACAGATGGGAGGGGAGGGAAGGGAGTCACTTTTTTCATGGCTCTTCACAGACTGAGCAGTGCCCCCTGGCTTCCAAACAGAAGTGAGTCCAAGGGCCAGGTCAGAAGAACAACCCCATTGACTCCCAGACCCCCACATCAGCGTGGAAGCTGGGAGGTTGGGGGTAGGGGGATGGGGTGTCAGATGAATAAGAATAAACACGCTGGGCTCTGAGCTCTGAGGCAGCGAGGAGAGCAGGCAGAGCTGAGCAGACACCACCAGCTCTCAGCTGCCCAGGTCAGCAAGTGGGGCAGAGCAGGAAGTGTCCACAGCAGCAAGAAAGCTTCCACCCCGCAACTGCCCCATTTCTAGGTGATGTCTACGCTCATTCACTCATTCATTCATTCATTTCCTGAGGGAAGGAAAGGGAGTGTCCAGGTACTGAACAGGTGTCATGGGCAGACCTAGCACGAGATTTTGACAAAGGTTTTCCCATCCGATGCTCACCACATAGCAGTGCCCGGAAACGGCAATGATGGGTATCCCCGTTGCTAAGGAGATGCTCTGGCCTTCGAGTCCAGAATCTCAGCTTCAAGTTGCCCTTTTGGACACTGCCCAGTCCTTTACTCTCTCTCTCTGGGCCTCAATTCCTTCGCCTGCGAAATAAGGAGAAGAATGTTTCTTCTGCCTGCGATGGGCAGTTATCAGCATGAGGTGGTGCGAGCCCCCCAGACGAGGCCCCATTGCCCAGGCAGAGCAGGAGGTGCCTGGGTGGGCCCCACACAGAGAGGCCTTCCCTGCCCCGGGGTGAGTGGAGTCGGAGCAAGCGTCCCCCGGCCTGTGAGGGTCCGGAGGGCATGGCCTGTTCACTGGAGCGTGGAGATATGAAGGCACCCGTTCTACTTTGTGCATCTGAGTACAGTGATGCTTGCCCCAGAGTTGCAGTGGACCCACCCTCCGCTCCTATCGCTCTTCCTCTCCTCATAATGACACGGTGGTTTGAGTGTGGACGCTGGAGCCAAGTGCCTGGGGTAGAATCCAGACTTTGCCCCTTCTTGGCTGTGTGACCCCGAGCAAGTTGCCTGATCTCTCTGTGCCTCAATCTCTTAATGTGTAAAATGGGGATAATGACGGGGCCTGCCTCATAGAGCCGTCTCAAGGATTCGATGACCTTACATGTGCAAAGGGCCTGGAGCAGCACCCCGCACAAAGGATGCACCACGTAAGGATTTGCTATTAATAAAAATATCACTGAGCCTCCCCCTTGATATGAAGTCCTCCAGGAAGCTTTCCGGACCCCACAGGCTGCTTATACTTCTCCTCTTAGCCCCCACAGGCTACTGTGCTTCCCCCTAGCAAGGCTTTTATTCTCCTATAGTTAGGCTTATTCTTGGGTCCATTTTACAGAAAAGGAAACTGAGGCCCGTAGAGGTTAAGTAATTTGTCACCCTGCCCTGATCTTCCATCCTTGGCTCAGACACCTCCAATAACAGGAAACTCCTTCCCACCCAGCCTGGGGAGGCGGTACCATCTGAGCTGAGTTTTGCAGGATAAGAGTTAACCAGGAGAAAGTTGGGAGCGGGAAAGGCACTGCAGGCAGAGATTCCGCGTGATGAAGCCATGGAGGTGAGAAACACCCTTGTGTGGGAGGAACTTCTAGCAGTTGCTAGTGCTGGAGCACAAAGTGGGGCAGGGGGCTAGCCGGGGACTGGGATGCAGAGGTGGGCTCCACCACATCACAGAGGCCTTGAATCCCAGGCTCAGATGTGATGCTACAGCGACAGGGAAGCCATTAGACCATTTCAGCAGGCATGGAAATAGCCAGATTTCTATTTGGGGCCCTCCGTGAGCTATAAACACCATGCAAAGCTAGCTATTATGGCTAATAACGGTTTATCACCCTGAGCCACAATTGCCATTTTCACGTCTATTTCCCGCTAGATCAAGAAGCCAACGAGGGCAGGACCTGTGTGTCCTGCATCTCTGTGCTTGGCACAGAGCGGACACTCGGAAGATGCTGTTGAATTAATTAATTAAAATGAAGCACATGATACCAACTACCGTGAACTGTTTTGCGGAAGAAAAACTTTGGTATCGGGAAGCCTTCAATGCAAACCCCGATGCCAGCTGTTACTGCAGAATGGCCCTGGCAAGCTGAGTTACATCTCCGAGTGTCCTCCTCAAAATAAGTTCAATAATTCCTTCCCCACACTGTAGAGCGCAGTGGTTAAAGGCAAGGGCTTTAGAGATTGCATTCTCAGGCTCGAACCCTTGGTTCTGCCACTTACTAGCTGTGTGGTCCTGGGTTTTTATTTCCCTCTCTGTGCTTCAATGTCCATCCCTTTAAAATAGTGATGGTGTGACCTGTATCATGGGGTTAGTGTGGGCATTCTGTAAAATCATGGGTGTCATCAATAAAAATTTTTTTAGAAAGATTCCTTCCTCCCCAGTTATGGTGCAGTTCCAGACACAATGCCCAGCACACACAAAGCCCCTCAGTAAATAACAGCTAAAGGAAAGCGTGAAGATCCTTGGGCACAAAGCGCCAGAACTGCTGCCTGGTACAGACGTCAGCAAGCGGGAGGGAGAGTGTCAAGGGGCAGAATTTGAAATCTGAGGATCTGGACTTGAATCCTGGCCCTGCTCTTTCCCAGCTGTGCAACCTTAGGGAAGTAAATTAACCTCTCTCGTTTCCTCATCTGTTCAATCTAAGTATTAACGATAATACCAATCTCAAGGACTTGTCGCATGCACTGAAGGAGATCACGGATGTAAAAGTGCTTCATGTATACAAATGTGGGTGACGATTATTATTATCGTGACAGCTCATAAAACCCGGGTGGAGCTTCCTGTTATAAACTAGCTCTCCCTTACTCCGCCCGCAGACCAGGGGCTGGCTCAGTGCTTTGTTCTGGGCATAGCTGGAGGGGCCAACTGGGCTGGGGCAGAGGCCAGGGCCGGCTCCCTGCTCCCACCATCTGCACCGCGGGGTCGGCCCATCTGTCCAGCAGTGGGCACACATGTGGCCTCATCTGAGGGTGTAGGGTCGTTGGGGTCAAGCAGGAGAAAATTGGGGGCAGATGAGGGGAAGGTTCCAGCTTATTTTTAGAAAAGGGGGAAAGAGGGGAAGACAGGAAGGCCCTTGTTCCTCGGCATTTCCACCATGTGGATGGCAGGCGGGAGGGCAGGCAGGCAGGGTTGGAGACAAAGATGCGTCTGCTCCTGGGGCTGCTGCCACGGCTGTTGCAGGACCTCAGAGGACTGTCGGCGCGGCGTTCTCACTCGCAGCCCTGCCCATGGGAGCCCTTCAGGACCCTGAAGGAGACCGCACCATCTAGAGGGGCTGAGCCCGCAGGGTCCATTTGCACTTTAGGAAGGACCCTCCAACTGCACTGTCAAGGATAGCTCGTGGGGGGGAATCTGGCGCCAGGGAGGCCAGTGGGCGCTCCCAGCACAGGGCCTGGCACACAGTAGACCCACGAAAGGTACAAGTCCTCTCCTCCTGGCCCTCCCTAAGGTTCTGAGGTCCTGGCACCTCTCCAGGTTAACCTGCCTTGAGTCCCAAGAGGCAGCACAGTGGAGTGAATAAGACGGTGACTCTGGAATGTGAATCCCGGCTCTTCCACTTTCTGGCTGTGTAACTTAGGGCCAGTTGCTTAATCTCTCTGTGCCTCAGTTTTTTTGTCAGTAAGATGGATATAGCCGTAGTTCATACTGCATAGGTGTGTGGTGAAAATAAAGTAATATGTGTTAAACACGGAGAGCAGTCAGCTTGTACTCGGCATCCGCTGCTGTTGCCGTCAGCCTACAGTAGGGCATGCACATCTGGGGTGGCCTGGTCCAGGAAGGAGTGAGCTGAGCGTGCACCGGGCTCTCCAGCAGGACCCCTCAATGGGGGAGAGGCAACCAGACTGTGGTGGGCTTGGTGTCAGAGCACAGGCTGGGCCGGGCCAGGGGAGGCGGCAGGCCTGCCCCGCGGCAGTGGGCCAGCCCAAGGCTGGAGGTCCGCAGACACCACGGTGGCTCCCATGGGTGTTTTTGAACAGAGCCCAAAAATGACAGGAATTTTCCAAATCGCCTGTTTTTCCACTCTCAGGGCTCCCAGCTCCCCACGCGCAGATCTAACTCTGAATAGAACTTTGAAATATGTCAAGAACAAGAGAGTGAAAGACCCCAGAGAAGACTGTTAATCCCAAGTCCAGGTGGTGGCACGCTGGCCAGAGCTGCCCGTGGAAAAGGATGAGAGAGGATGCACATGTGGGAGGTGTGTCCTCATACCTGGACACGAGAGCTGGTGTGCACGTCAAGCGGCTATGAGTGTTGGTGCGTGCGAGTGTCTGTGCACCTGATCGCACACTCAGGTCAGCGTGCGCATGCCTGCATCTACCATGGTTGGGTTCCCATGGGAACAGCTGCCCGGCTACAAGACGCACGAGAAATGGCATGGGTCAAGCATTTACCAGCCTGACACACAGTAGGTGTTCATTACCTGTACTCCCCATGTCCACTCCTCTATGCATGTAAATGCAGGGAGCACACCTGCCCACGTGTCTGCTTTGCCTGTGTGTGACAGAGGCGCCTTGGCAGTCACTGGACCTGGGCAAGACGGGAAAGAGAACTGAGGCCTGCCCTGCTTCAGTCTACCTGGTCCTGGGCAGGAAGACCTGCCCCAAGGCATGAGATTCCCACGACGTCAGGGGACTAGGTGAGGCGTGGGGGTTTGCATAAGCGCATCCAGACCACCAGCTCAGCCCCAGCCGAGGTATCCCCAGATGGGCAGCAGGCTCAGCATCCCAAGAGACTGGAGAGCCCTGGGAGGCCACCCACAGCGGCCCAGGGGCATGGACCTGCCTGGGGCCCCACAAGTCCAGGGCTGGGACTGAAACCAGCTGTCTCGATGAAGAGCACAGACTTAGAAACCTGACAGGCCAGGGTCTGAACTGTGGTCCTCTCTTTGACTTGCTGGGTGACCTTGGGCAAGTCATTTCACCACTCCTAGTCTGTTTCCTCAGCGGGAAGTGAGCATTCTAAAGCTCAGGGGTCAGTGCTGGGCTTGATGATCTGGCCCCTGACTCCCACTCCAGTGCTCTGGTTGGGTCCAAAGGAACCTCCCTCCCCTCAGGGGGCAGCTAAAGGCTAAGGGACAGGGTCCCAGGTGCCCCCCAGGAGACTTTCTTCTCTAGGTCACCCTGAGAGGGATCCAGAGCCCTGTCTTGGGAAGTTAGTGACCAAGCCTCTAGCCCCTGCCTGGCCTTAAGCAAGTGTCTGCTCCTCTCTGGGCCTCAGTTTCCCTACCTCTACCAGGAGGGGTAGCTAGGGGATCTCTTGGGAGCCTCCCCATTCCAAAGACCCCTGGCTCCACAGGAGAAGGTAATTGGGAGCAGCTGCCTCGAGAGCGAGCGTGGGAGCATTGGGGAGGGGGTCTCGAGGCTTCCCCAGCCGCCGGACACTGCCCCGTGGTTTATGTCAAATTGTCAGCCCCAATCCTGCTTTCCCCCTGGGCAGGGCCGCCTTCAGTGGGCCTCAGGAGAGGTGGCCTGTCCAGCCGCCGTGTTTACAGTGCTCAGACGCCGCCGGGAACCTGATCTGGGCAGACCAGGGTGGGCCGCCCCATGGGACCCAAGCCGTGTCCACACTCATTTCCCGGAGACTGAACATGGCCTGCCCGCCCGCCTTGCGGAGTCCAGCTGCCCGGCCACCCGCCCACGGAGGGCCCAGCTTCTTGCAGGCAAGCGCCATGGACAACTGCAGAATGCACAAGGGCCCGGGGAGCCAGAGCAGGGCTGCGGGGAGGGGGGTGCAGAGGGAGAGAGGAAGCGGCGTCGCCCTTCCAGACAGGTTCATGCTGCGTCCCCCCAGGCAAGTGTGCTCTCTGCCCCCCTGCCCAGGTGTGTTTACCCTACCGACTTGCTGATGGACTAGCTCTTCCCCACACCCAGTCACCTGGGTCGGAGTCAGCACACTACAGCCCACGGGCCAAATCCGGCACCGCCCGTGAGCGGAGATTGTCTTTTACATTTTTTTTTTCTTTTTTAAACTGCTTTATTATCTTCACAATATATAAAGAACATCTCTCCATGCAATAGGTAAAACTCTCCTGCTGACAGAAACTTATAGATTGGGTCGGAAACACAACATTCAATTAGAAGCTGGTAACAGGAGACCCACAAGAAACAAGTAACACCAAAAGGTTTACAACAAAGGTACGTCACAAACATGTAAGTTTAGGAAGCAGGTGTGTCTCCCTACTAACTTCAGGGAAAACATCAGGTTTCAGGCATAAGGCAAAACTCATCATGACGGTCACGGTGAGGGGGGTCAGTGCTAACCGCCCGCAGACTATGACTCAACTGCTTTTCCCTCAGCTTTTCCATCAGCTGCCTCCCCTCCTCCCCAAGCCTTTCCATATTCTCTTCTCTCGTCCTTGCCTGTGGCTCTTCAAGCCTCTGAGTCATGTCCCATCTGCACTGCAGGATGGGCTGCCTAACACGGAACCTCCTACGATTTCCTCTAGGTACACAATATTCACCAGCTTCCAAAGGGAGGGCGAAAGGCTCTCCTTTATTAGCATCTCGCCCCTTTTCATCAGTGTTTTCATTCTCCTGGTTGGCATTTTCCATGTAGAGATTTCTTACTGCTTGTTCCTCTTTGGACACCATTGCTCCTGGGCCCATCCTCGCTGTCTCTGGCTCCTCCTGATTTTTGCCGCAAGTGCGCCGCGCGACACTCCCACTCGCAGAGCTGCTGCCCCCGCACCTCGTACTCTTGGGGCCCGACCCCGGCCTGCACTCCCTCAGGGCCACCGGGAGCAGGGACCAAGAAGGGAGCGAGCGACGGCCGGGTCTAACACTAGCGCAGGACATGCGCGAGTTGGCGCGGGCCGGTTACGTGTGCCCTCTTTTACATTTTTTAATGGTTGGGAAAAAAAATCAAAAGAAGAATATTTTAAGACACATGAAAATTATATGAAATTCCAATTTGTGTCCATAAATGAGGTTTTAGTGGAACACAGCACGTTGTTCATTTACGTATGTCTGTGCTTGCTTTCTCCCTGCAATGGCAGAGTTAAACAGTTGTGAAGGAGGCTGTGTGGCCGGCAGAGCTGAGATTATTTACTATATGGCCCTCCACACAAAACACTTGCCCACCTCTGATCTGAATCATTCGTGAGTGGCAAGTATAAACCTCAGGTGTCAATCTCGGGAACCAGCCTGGGAGTAAAGGGGGCAAGAAACGTCACTTTCTTTGTTTCCTATAACCTAATTTCTTACCCCATGTTTCTGGGGTCAGTCCGCGTTTCGGGGATCACATGACGTCAAGCTGCGGGGTGGGGGCAAGGCATTGGCCCACACTGATTTCATCTGAGCCCCCCCCCGGCATGACCCTGCATGTCTGGCCACCTTCAGGGCACTGTGTCCTCGCTGCACCCCACAGCCCTTCCTCCTGAGGCTCTCATCACCTCCCAGCAAAGCCGCTTAGGACATACAGGACTGGCTGTGCTTCTCCTCTACTCCCCTTTATGTTTCTTCAAGATACTCTGTTGATCCCTCTTCTCCCCTTTACTTCGTCTGTAAACTCTCTCAATTCCACAAGCTCAGAGACTTGGAGAACAAAGGCCAGGAAGGCTTGCAGGCCTTCTGTGTTCTGCCTGTCACATACCTCCCCTGGGGCAATGAGCACAGGGAGGAAGAGGAGATCCCAGGGGAAGAGCAGGGAGACATAGACGGGAACTCCAATCCAGCCAGACATGCATTCATTCACTGCTCTATCCCACTACCCAAACACGCACCCATTCATTCCCCCACTCACTCAGGCCGTTAGTTATCCTTTGTGGAAGAGCCAATGCCCCGCCAGACCCTATAGGAAGGCAGAGGTGAGCACGGCACACCTGGCCCTCACGTTGTCCATACTCCAGGGCAGTGACTGATGGCAAGTGTTTGCTGCCTCTGCGGGACGAAACTAGTCCTTATTTGTAGCATTTATTACTTTCTGTGATGTAAATACTCCAACCTGGCCAAGTTCAAGTTGCCCACATGATGTCCCTGACCATGGAGCTGGGAAGAGGTGCATGCTATCAACTCTCAGGAGCCGGCTGCTGCCTGGAGATTCACACACATTAACAGACATCACACACAGCATGATTGGTATGGAATGAGAAAAACAAAAGGGCATGGGGGAACAGAGGAAGAGCACCAATCCTGACTCGGAGGGTCAATCCCGGGGGGCTTCTTAGAGGAGGTGACTTTTAGACTTGGACTCTGAAATAAGACAGCTCCCTGGAAGGGAGCTGGCTTGAGTCCCCAGGATGGTTCTGACCTGCAATAGATTGTGTTCTTGCTCCTGATTGGTTTCCAGTGCCTCCCATGGGAAGTTTACATTAGACTCAGCTGTTGTTCTGCTTTGGCCAGTGGAATGTGAGTGAAGAGCTATGGTGTGGTTCGGCCCTTTCTCTTTTTTTCTCTCTGTACTGAGTATGTCATGTCCCAAGTAGGGACAGCTCCTTCACAAGGATCCTGGAATAAAAAGGATGCATGGAACAGAGCCACAGTCAACCCACAGCCACCACAGACAAAATATGTGGGCGAAAAATAAACTTGTTACTGTAGAGCCCCTATTTGGGGCATGCTATAGTGTGTCTGTTACCACAACATAACAGAAAAAAACTGACTGATGTTCAGTCCATCCCCATCCAGAACTGGCTCATGCCCCAGCATCCCTCCATGAGCCACCAGTTTGGAGCAAAGATTTACCAAACCCAGGCTGCTAAGGCTAGTGCAGGGTCCCTAAAATGTCCAGAATTCTCTACAGTTCCAGCATCATCCCCTGGTCCTGGGAAAAGCAAACGAAACCACTTCATAGCAGTACCTCCAGTTCAGTTCTCCCACCTCACAGCAGCTTTTTGGGAGTGTCTCTCTTGACACCAAAAAGACAAAAACAAAACCAAAAACCTCTTAATTTCAACACAAAGTCATTCCAGACATTGAAATTTCTCTCTTTGAGGAACAGACCAAATTTTGTGCAAAAGAAGAGTCAGGGGCTTCCCTGGTGGCGCAGCGGTTGAGAGTCCGCCTGCCGATGCAGGGGACACAGGTTCGTGCCCTGGTCTGGGAAGATCCCACATGCCGCGGAGCGGCTGGGCCCGTGAGCCATGGCCGCTGAGCCTGTGCGTCCGGAGCCTGTGCTCCGCAATGGGAGAGGCCACAACAGTGAGAGGCCCGCGTACCGCAAAAAAAAAAAAAAGAAGAGTCAGGATGAGGTGGACAGGAAGACAGAATCTGCTGGGCAATGCCAAGAACAGAAAGAAAGAGACCACTCCTGCCCCCAGGGAGCACCCAGGCCGGTGGATCAACAGACACATGAACGAATACGTGCAGTCAAGTGTGGTGGTGCTCACCTGTTGGACGAAGTGCTGCGGAACCACAAAGGAGGCAGCCACTAACTCTACCCAGAAGGCCAGAAATCCTTCTGGAACAAGTCAAGAGATCAAGGGATGGATGGGGGAGGATGGATGGATGATGGATGGATAGACAAAGTAAAATAAAATCTACCTGGAAGGGTCAAAGAAACTTTCACATAGGACCCAGACCTGAAAAAAAATGAGAATATCACCAGGTAAGGAATATGGACAGAAGAGATGATGTTCTAGACCGAAGTACAGCACGTGAAGGGAGGGAGGGATGTGGTTCACCGCACCTAGGAAAGGAGGGAAGCGAGAAACGCAAAGAGCTTCCCTGGTGGCGCAGTGGTTGAGGGTCTGCCTGCCGATGCGGGGGACACGGGTTCGTGCCCCGGTCCGGGAAGATCCCACATGCCGCGGAGCGGCTGAGCCTGTGAGACATGGCCGCTGAGCCTGCGCGTCCGGAGCCTGTGCTCCGCAACAGGAGAGGCTGCAACAGTGAGAGGCCCGCGTAAAAAAAAAAAAAAGAAATGCAAAGAGTCACAGTGGCTTACCACAAAGAGAAGCCACTGGGGAGTCAGACACACTGAGTTCTTATACCAACGGCACCACCTTCTGACTGTGTGACCTCCGGGAACTTGCTTAAGCTCTCTGTGCTTGTGCCACTATTATCAAACCCAGCCCCAATACGGGGGCATGACCCTCCCTCACAAGGTGATTGGAGCATTCTATGAGACAATGTGAGCAAAGCTCCGGCCCACTGGAATCAGGCAGCTAATGAGGCCTCCCTCGTGTTTCCCTTCCACCAGGACCGCTTCTCCCACGGTCCGGGCCCTGCACTCGCCCTGCACTCGTAGGGCTCTGCCTCTTGGCTGAGACAACACCTCCTCCCTGTTCTGGGACTCTCCTTCACAAAGCTCTTGCCCCAAGGGTCCTCTCTGCCCTGCGGCCCCTTCAGCCACTCCACTCCAGCCTCTGCCCTCGGCCAGCCCAGAGTACTCCCCACCCCAGGCATGCCTGAGAACAGCCGTGGCTCCAGACCTACAAACACCTTCCCCTCAGGAGCAAACATGTCCAGACGTGGGACCAACCTCAGAGACTGGTGAAGAGGGTAGCTCTGGGCAGAGTGAGGCTGCTGGACCTCGTGCCCTTAGCAAGACACAGGCAGCCAAGGAGAGAGAGCAAAGGCCAGATGGAGAGGCCAGCTGGCCAGGACACGTCCTTGGCTCCCACCCTTGTTATTTCACCTGTCCTGGACTGCACTGTCCCTGGGGCTAGTCCCAGTCCTGAGGCCAGTTTCCTGTCCCAACTCCTTCTGGTGCAGCTATCCCCAAGGGGAGACGGAGGAAACCAAACATAATTAACTAAATTTAGAAACAAATTCTTATCATAAATGTTAGGGGCACACAGGCCAGGGCCCAGGAAGGGAAATTTGGGATTTGGGAATGTCATTCAAGGCCTTTCACAATTTAGCCTGGTGTTCAGTAGTCAATAAATACTTTTGAGCAAAAGAATGCTTGTCCCTGCTCACCTCCCCTGCAGCTCACGCCCACAGGTCCCATCTCCAGTCCACAACACCACCCTGTTCTCGACCTGCGATTCACCCTGCCTCCTACAATTGGGCCTTTGCTTGTGCTGTCCCCTCTACCAGGAGCACGTACTCCGCTTCCCTGCCCTTTTTGCCAAAGTCTGCCTCATCCTTCAGGATTAGGCTCAGACGTCCCTCTTTCCAGGAAGACTTACCAGGAAGGTTCCCTTGCACTCCCACAGGACGTCCATACCCCAGTCACAGCACTTGCTGCTTTGGGGTGGGCCTCCGTACATTTCCACACCCCCCCTCCACTGGACTGTGAGTGCCTCCACAGGTAGAAATAGGGTTCCTAGTACTCGGCAAGGGGCCTGGTCCAGAGGAGGAACTCAAAGGGTATTTGGTGAGTGAATACACGTGTTTTCAGACCAGATGGTCCCCAGGAGCTGAGTACCCCAGGAGGACACAGGAAGCAAGTCAGGAATTGCAGTTACCCTCCAGGCCACCGGGGGGGGTCAGTACAGAAGTTAAGCAGGAATCATGCAGAATGCTCCCTCTCCCCCTTGGTGGCCTGACTCAACCCAAGGAGCAGTAGAGTCTTGGGAGAATCTGAGTTGAATCTGGGGGCACAAAACCCTGTAATATTACAGCCAGAGGATTTTACGTCTTAGGGAGGTTGAGCACCACGCCTGCCCTCATGTAACAGATGGAAATTTTGAGGTCCAGAGACAGGATGTAGGCTGCCAAAGGAAAGAGTTGGAAGCAGAACCCAGATGTTCTGAGGAAGATGGAAAATATTTTGAGGATGAGAGTGTCCAAAGTGATGGACTTCCAGCCTGCATTGCTGCCCGATTGGTCCCCAGATTCTGTTTTATTTCTTCATCCAGACTCCATGCACTCGAAGCTGGCATGCGCTCTTACTTGTCAGACAGATGCTCATTAATCCATTCTGTCTTCCCTCTTAACCTCATTGCGTGCTCTGGACGGCAGGCTCGGATCTTCTGTCCATGACTGGCTGTGTTGCCTCTCCCTCCCTATGCTCTCCGTGTTCTCAACTGCAAACTAGAAGGTGGGCTAGTTCAAGAGGAGCAAATAGGCTTCCTTTCGGTGCCAGCATTCATGGCCTGCTAGCGACTGCTTGAGAAGGACTGTAGGGGCAGGAGTGCTGTGACTGACGTGTGATGCTTATCACGGGCCGGGAGGCAGCCTGGCAGACAGCGGAGGTCCGGAAACCCAGACCCAGGCTGCTACGGCCCCTGACCCCTTTCCACTTCTAGCCATCTAGGTTTCCTGTTTTTCCTGTCTGTGCCGTGAACACTGATAGCAGTACCAAGCTCTGTGCTGAGTACAAAGTATCCAGAGATAATCGGACAAGATCCCTGCCCTTGGGAAGCTCACGGTTGGTGAAACACAGTTGCCCAAATTCACACGCAAACAACCGGAGAAGTCTGAGCTACAGTCTCAGGGACAAAGGGGTTTTAGAGGTCAGGGCTCTGATGCTTCCGCGGCGGCAAGAGCCCTCCTGACCAGCAGTTCATCATCCCCTCCCCTCCCCACCACTCACAGGCACTCCCGTTAGGGAGACTCGCATTTCTTGTGGGCCCAAGCATCACCCAGTGGTTGGTGGTTAAGATTTCAGGCCCCGCAGGCTCTGCCACTTCCCAGTCACATAATCCCAGGCAAGTTAACCTGGGCAACTTAACCTTGCCGGCTCTCCATTTCTACCTGCACTGTCTCTGGTGGGACTGTCGTGAGGAGAAAATGAGTACAGGTAAGTCACCTGGCACGTAGTAGGCCCCCTTTAAAGGTGAGCTGGCAGGATGACTCCAAGCCAAAGTCTGCCTCCTAAGCTTTCCCCTGGCTTTGCTCTCTGGGAGACACAGACAGTTCTCCTAGGGAATTGGGGACACCAAGAGGGCCCCACCAGGTCTTCCCCTGTGGGGACCCCACGTTGGCACCTCCACCTGCTGCTCCCATGAACACTGACTGGCCACGGTGCCCTACTGGGAAGCCGGTGCTCTGGGCCAGCCCCTCAGGGATGGGCCAGCTCCCCAGAGAGAGGAGGATGTGCGGTGCCCCCTGCCTCCCGGCCCGGGCTGCTACCAGCACTCACAGAGGTCCCTTTCCTCCTTGCAGCCAACCTGTGCCCGCCCCATTCTGTCTGAATATTCACGCTCCCACCTCCCCCGGAATCATTAAACATTCTGCAGTGGAAATGCAGCCGGTCACGTGGCGAGCACGGCCCGCCAACCTTGGCACTTCTCCTCTGATCTGTTTGTTTTTCTAACATAAAACTAATATGACATAATGGATAATCTAATTTGGAAATTACCATTTGCTTGGCTGGCCCACACTGCCAGCCAATACCAACAGCAAGAGAAATTATTTAAGAATGTTTCTTTTCCTTCAGAACACGGCTGATAATTTATTTTTCCGTCAGAAGATTACTTTTCTCTTTACGACATTTCCTGCCCCGGTGATCTGCGTTAGCGTTCCATCAAATGGTCTGTGCCGAATGTGGGGAGTGAGTCAACGCCAATGGTTCCCTGAATGAAGGGAGGGCTTCTATTGCAGTCAGTGGGGGCTCAGACCCGCGGCCGGTCCAGGAGGCAGGCGCCTAGGGGGCTTTTAGTGGCGAGGATTGGGCAGAGCTCAGGAAGTCGCCTGTCCCCTGGTCCTGTAAGCCAGACCTCGAGGCTGCCTGTAGCTCCAGGTACCTCAGAGCCCACTGGCCTTTGGGGGAATGAGTAACGCCCGTTTGGCTCTCCTAGGCAAGAGGGCTTAGCACCAGGGTGGAATCTAAGCTGAGAGTGTACTTTACTGAAATTCAGGCTTCCAACCTGTCTACACCTGAGTCTCCCCCAGAATGAAGTACCTCTTGTCTTATAGCCACCACAGACCAGGCACACACAGAGGCTCCTTATGCACCGTTGCACCAGGGCCCTGCAGTTCAGGCCAATTCGTTTCTTCATCCCTTCTTTCAATAATTATTTTGAAGGCACAGCTGGCTCCTAAGGTTAGAGCCGGTTTCGAACCCTGGCCCTGCCACTTAACAGCTCTGTGACCTTAGATAACTCTCTTCACCTCTGTGAGCCCCCATAAACTTCATCTATTAAAGGGGGGTAACAATAGTGCTGACCTCATTGAGTTTTGCAAGATAACGTGTGATGAAGTAGAAAAGGGCTTCTTAGCCCAGTCCTTGGCACGCACTAAAGGCTCAGTAAGGTCACTGTCCTTATTGAGCTCCAAACAATGGTGCTCTGGTGGTGGCCAGAGCTCCTGCACTTGGGGAGAGTTCTAGTCCCAGTGAGGGCCTCGGGCCTTGGAAATCGGGCTCGTGCTGTGGGGCTAGTGCCTTACTCTGAGAACTAACTAACCCAACACGTTGAGTTCAGCAGGCTTACCGCTAGGTCACTACAGGTATTGAGCAGCCCCACCCCTCACAGTCCGGTCACTGGAGAAAAGTACCCCCATTCCAAATACTCTGCAATGAGGGACACTGGAGGGGTCATCTTCCCACCCTACCTCAGGCTGGGGCAAGGGACAGAAACAGCTCTCACGGGTCTTCTCCCCCTCCACCCATGACCATTCTCTCCAAGAAACCCAATCTCCAAGTTAGAGAGTTTATTTATCCAATCGAGTGACAGGTCTGCTTCCTTTCTGGATGTCTGAGACTGAACCGATGGGTGTTCCGGTGAAGTATAAAGAAGCGAACAGTTCTCTTAGCTGCGTCGACCACCTCTTCTGGCGAAGGCTGGACAGAGCAGAGGTGCTCTCTAAGCACTTGGCTCTGTCATTAATTCAACCCAGTTAAGTGGTTGTTTTGGTTTCATGGTATCGAGGCAACTGGCTCTTCATAGAATTGACTGAATGTTTAGACACAGCCTCTCCTGCTTGAGAGGTTGTTTGACAGAATAGAGTGGGTGTTTTGTTACGGCTTGGTGACCAGGGTGACCTGTGGCTTTTGCTTAGTTTGATCGGGTTGACTGCTTATTTGGCTGTGGTGATTGGTGGTTTCACCAGGTTGACCAGTTGTTCCGTCACGGTTAGACCCATTCGACTGGCTATTGAAGTTGGGTGGGTGTTTTGGCATTCGTTAACGGAGCTGGCTGGGTTTGATTGAACTGACTGGATGTTTGAGTGAATTAACCCAAATATTTTGACATTGTTTGAGGCAGTCGATTGGCTGTTTACAACAGACTGGGTGTGTTGCTATCATCTGACCCAGCTGACCCGTTGTTCTGGCATTGTCTGACCTAATGGCTAGTTGTTGAGTTGGTTTGGCGTTTTGGCTTTGTTTAACTCTAAAGACAGGTTGTTTGTGAATTGTTTGATCAAGCTGATTGCTTGTTTGGCTAAGTTGAACAATTGCTTTCCTATTATTTGACCAAGTTGAGTCGTTATTCACACCGAGGCAATGCATTGTTAAGGTTGGACCCAGTTGTTTTGAAGATGCCCATTTCCTGGGCCACGCTGATGGCTTGTTTGGCACTGTTTGGCCCAGCGACTCATATTTAACTGAGTTCACCGGGCGTTTGGGCTCTGCTTGCCTGTTTCAGCTGTCGTTTGGCCAACTTGACTTTGCGTCTCACTGAATTAGGCATTCAGACAGGGTTTCCAAAGATGACCAGGTTTTCACCGAGCTGCCCAGCTGTTTGGTCTCAGACAGGAGCAGCAGTGGCCAGCACAGAGCTGCATTTGCGGAGAAGCCACTCTGGAAGGCTCCCTCATGTGGGAGTGGGAAGAAAAGGGACTTGGAGGACCCCGAGTCTCGAGCTTGGGCTCAGGCAGGTGAGAACAGACAGGCTGGTGGCAGTGCAGCTGCTGCGTGCAAGAGCGCTCAGCAGCTCTGGTCTCCCAGGCCAGGAGATGAATGCATTTGGCAGAACACTTCAAGAATGCAACCTCTGGGTTAAGTGGTTGAAATTAGGCCCAATGGGGCTGTTTTCCTGAGAACTTACAGTCGCTCAGCCCCATCAAGGAAGAGTCCCTCCTGCCAACATGGAGGTTTGCTCTCAGAACAAGGGGCTTCACTGACAAAAGCACACATCTCCCTGACTCTGCTTAGCCCTGATCTGTGTACCTCTGAGTGGTGACCCCACGGATGCTAATGTCTGTTCTCCCTGTGGGTGGGGGCCTCTCCCCAATACGCACAGGTGACTGGGGGAGGACTTGTCTCCCCGTTGGCTTCCTGAAAGAGGCTTCAGCTGAACTGCATACGCCGTGTGTGATGCGAGTGGCACCACCAAAGCCTTGATCTTGCTGGCGGGTCATGGGAGCGGAAGTGCTCACATCGTGCACCAGCACGTGAGATATCAGGGCTGTAGGGGGCTGGAGAAGGGAGCTGGGCTGATCTCCTCATTTCACACAGGGGAAACTGAGTCCTAGAGAAAGAAAGGGACTTTCTAAGCTGGGCCGTAGGGCACTCCAAATAATTAACCCTTCTCAGTGTAGACAGGTTGAAATTGGAAAGCCCTGATCAGGGAGTTTAGGGGAAGTGTCAGTTCTGGTGCAACAGTAAGGAGGAGGAGGGAAAGGAAAGGCTGCAGCCAGGATGGGGCTGAAACGGGAGTCCAGCTCTCGAACTTACTGTGTGACTTAATGCAAGTCCTTTCAGGAGACAATGAGTGAACCATGGCTGAAGAAACATCCAAGGTCACAAACTCTGGTCAAAGAGGCTTAAGGGTGCACAGTACCAGGCCTCCCATCTCTGGTTGCATCAATAGGACTATCACCATCAGAACAAGGGAGTGATGGTCTCACCAGGCCCCACATGGAATTCAAGACCAAGGTTAATGGGCAAATGATAAAGTGGGTCACAACCAAGAAGGAAAGGTTCTCAAAGCCATGTCCTGGGAAAAACTGATGAAGGAGGAAGGGCTGTCTCCCCCAGAGAAGGGAAGGCATGAAAGATGGGGTTAATGTCTGGAAAATTCAGAAGACTTTCAGAGGTTAGGAGAGCAGATAGGCTTAATGAGTGTCAGAGAACAGAGATAAAAACATTACGGCACCCAATAGGTACTTGACAAATATTACTGAATAAAATCCCGAGGAGACAGAATATAAGAAAGAACTTTCTAACAGACAGAGCCACCTCAAGAGAAAGAGAACGCCTTGTCACTGGAGGCTTATAGGCAGAATTCCCATGTTTGATGAACAGGAAGTCAGATGAGTCAGAAACAACAGACTTGTTACCTCCTTGCTCAGGAAGCCATACCTTCATTAATGCAGCCTCAATTATGTTTCCTTGCTCTGGCATTGTCAGCTTATACTGAGCTTGGGTACCACTATGACCGCCAGATTCTTTTTATACAAAGAACTCTGAAACAGACCCCATCACCGTACACTCAGGCAGTCACTTTACAAACTCATGTTTTCAAACACTGAACCTGTAAAATCTGGTTGTGTCAACCAGCATCTCCACTATCCCTTCCAGCTCCATGAAATTAACGGCTGAGAGTAGCCTACGCAGCCCCAGCTGAGGGCAGAGGCTTGCAGCAGCGGAGACCTTCCCTGGATACAGCCTTTCAAGCCCTGAAAGACAAAGAGGGAGAAAACCACTCTGCAACAATCTGACAACTGCAAATTGTTGGTTTTAGAAAGCTGCTGTCCATTTGGCACTGAGTGGCCTGAGTCCCCGAGGCTGGCTCTCAGAAGACATTGGAGGCAGACAGGAAGGGAAGTCAGAAAGACAGCCAGGGCACCGAGCCTCCCACTAGGGACCCCAAGAAAATATTGGTGGGGCATGTGATCAGTCTCCACGGTCCTCAGAAGTCCTGGCCAGACAAAGACATATTGTGGCTCTGCACAGTGGGATCAAGGGCTGTAGGCCACCCAGGCCTTCCATCCAGGCAGCCTGGGGAAGCAGTGCTGGAACGCACAGGGTACCAGCGGGGCCCTACTCACTGCTCCCTCCTTCAGGAAGCTGCGTTTCCAAACAGCTAGGGCCTCATCACACCACGTGTGCGTGCGCACACACGACACCAAGGCCAGCCAGGGTCTGGAAAGACAACCTCAGAGGAGAAGGTCGGGCTCACCGTGGACTCTGCTAAGAGGTATTGAGGGCAAAGGCGCCATCACCATGCAAGAGGCAAAGGCTGAGCTCCCAGGCCCACTCCCGGTTAACACGTTGGGAGACCCCAGTTGGGCCATCTGACCTCACTGGGCCTCCTCTTCACTGCTCCTCAAGGAGGGAAAGCCGAGGCTGGGAGGGACCCCACACATCTTGGAGTCCCATGCCCTTGACTCATAGGCAGGAAGACTGAGCCCAACAAGTCAATGGCAGATGTGGGACTGGAGCTCGGTCCCTGTCCCCAGCCCTGGCCCACTCTTTCCGCCACACTGTGCTGCCTCTCCAAGCCTGCACACAGTAGGTCATCACCTCTAAAACTCTAGAATCCTGCAGCCCAGAGAGGGTTAGTTAGCTTCCTCGGGCTGCCGTAACGGAATACCACTAACTGGAGGAGGCTTAAGCGACAGAAATTTATTGTCTCACACCTCTGGAGGCTGCAAGTCCAAGATCAAGGTGTCACAGGGTTGGTCCCTTCTCAGGGCCGTGCGCAAGAAGGCGTCCATGCCTCCCTCCTAGCTTCTGGGGGTCTGCTCACAACCTGGGACATTCCTTGGCTTGCAGAAGCCAATCCGCCAGCCTCTGCCTTCGCCTTCACATGGCGTTCTCCCTGCATGAGTGTCCACCCCCTAGCGCCCCCTTTTATAAGGATGTGAGTCATGATGGATTAGAGCCCACCCTAAAGGCTTCATTTTCACTTAATTACCCCCATAAAGACCCTATCTCCAAATCACATCGCATGCTGAAGTCTGACATGGTGGGAAAAGGAGACACTTTGAGGCAGGGAAGCAAGGGCCCCAAATCAAAACCTGCAGGCGCCGCCCTGGGGGGCAGAGGAGGTGCATCTGTGCTGACCTCCATCGGGAGGGTGGGGTCTGTCACAGTGCTACACCGCATCCCCCCACAGAGTTCCAGGACTGGCTGTTCCAGCCCCTGACACACACACAGACACACAGACACACAGACACACACACACACAGACACACACAGACACACACACACACCCCCAAGGACCCCACCTCACCTCCTGGGTTCCAAAATGCCACTGTCCTGCCGCCAAGGGGACAGAAACACCGGCTTCCTCACTGACTCTTCACACAAGCCCAGTTGCTCATTCTTGGAGTCATTCACCTCCCCCTTCCTTCCTTCCCTCACACATCTACACATTCATTCATTCGTCACACATTTGCCCAATTCATTCATCTTCAAATTAATTCAGATTATTTACTTGCCAATCCATGTACTCACTCACTCATGCTACTCACTGATTTGAACATGAAATCCATTTTATTTATAAATTCAGTAAACATTTGTAGTAAGTGCCTACTATGTGCCAGACACTATCCGAGGTTCAAGGGACACAGAAGGAAACAAGACAGATAAAGTCTCTTCTCTCCGAGCTTCCGTTCCAGAGGAGGAATACAGACAAACATTTCAAACACCGCGAGTACAATGAAGAAAAGTCTTCCGGATAAAAGGGATTGAGACTGACCAGCGTGAGAAGGCTCCTTTGGCTGGAGGGGGCCCCTCTCTGGGAAAGCTTCTCTGAGAGGTACGAGTCAGCAAAGTACTGTACTTGCCCATGTAAAAACCTGGGGGAAGAGCATATCTGGCAGTGAGAACAGCAAGTATGGAGGCCCTGAGATGGGTGGTGCATCTGTCAGCATCCCAACAGGAAATAGGTAACACACTCAAAACAGGGGGATTCAAGTAGGGTTTCTTTGCAGAGGAGCTACCGTGAAAGGGGAGGATGTAGGGAAACACAGGAACAGAGCAGAAGCCGGAGCCAGGAGCAGCAGAACTGTTAACCACTCTAAAAGGAAGAAGGGTCAGCGGTGCTGGAGCCTAGAGGCAGCTCCCTGAGACGAGGGGTGGCTTTTGGTCAGGGACACAGCCAGCCCAGGCAGAGAGCTTGTAGGGAGAGAGCCTCAGGCATAAACACCCTGACCCTGCTCTGCTCGGTCTTCTGATCTCCTGCAGGTGCCTCCCAGGGACCAAACCCAGCTGGAGGCCAGAATGCAAGGAAAGCGCTGATGGACCGCACACAGGTCAGCCTCGGACACAGAGGGCATCTGGAGGAGCGTGCAGAGGGCACCGGCCCAGTGGTCAGAGCCAGCCAGTGTGGCTGGGCTGAGGGAAGGAACTGGGATTTTCTTCTGCCACTGGAGGGCTTCAGCAGGGGCATGGTAGGGGCTGGCTACTCTTTTAGGAGCTCTCCTGGCAACTATATGGGAAGGTCATCCATTCATTCAGGAGATGCTCCCATGTAGTCACACACCTGCTTGCTCACTCTCTCCCTCCTTCCTCTGTTCCCCTCTCCCAGCCCTCCACCATTTCAGCAAACCCGGCCCTGCTCAGTCCCCTGTGCTAGGCCCAGACCAGGCCCCACCTGTCTGCTGAGGTAGATGTAGAGAGGCACAGACCTGGCTTCACCCTCCAGACGCTGCCATCTGACAGCAACAACCAGGCCCCTGGTGACCTCTAACACATGGTAGAGACTGGAGAGCACCTGAAGGGACCCCCGGCCGTGGAGGGGTCGGGGGAAGGGCTGAGATGGCTGGGCTGCTTCCTGCTGGGAGGCACTGGCTCTAAGCCAGGGTTTCTGCTGCCCACTTGCTGTGTGACCCTGGGCAAGGTGGACAGCACCTCTGAGCCTTTGAAACAAGGGTGCTAAATTCTACCCTCCCATCCCTCAGGCCTGCACCAGAAAACCCACCTTGCACTCTCTCTCCTCCATGCCTCTGCCCCCACCAGCCAGCTGAGTGCAGAGGAGTCTAGCCCCTAGGGGAGGGCTCCTCTGCTCCCCCATTCTTGGGTGGTGTCTCAGTTTGGGCTGCTATAACAAATTACCATAGACTGGGTGGCTGAAACAACAGAAATGGATCTCACAGTTCTGGAGGCTGGGAAGTCCAAGATTAGGGTGCCAGCCCAGTCAGGTTCTGTGAGAACCCTCTTCCTGGCTTGCAGACAGGACCTTTTCCCAGTGTCCTCACATGGCGGGAGTGGGGCAGGGAAGCCAGCTCCCTGGTGTCTCTTAGAAGAGCACTAATCCCATCATGAGGGCTCCACCCTCATGACCAAATCATCTCCCAAAGGCCCCAACGCCTGATACCATCCTATTGGGGGTTAGGGTTTCAACATATGATCTGGGGGGGGACACAAACATGCAGTCCCTAACAGGTGGGGAGGTGACAGTTGTAGGAAATGTTCCACCTGACTCTGTCCCAGAAAGCCTGTGCAGCCCCTCTTCCTCCCTAGAATTCTGATGGTGCTGCTGGACAAACCTGGGCCAGTGCCCTCCCGACTCTGGGCTAAAACTCCTACCTTAAAATGCAGGGCAGGTGATGGATAACCTCTAAAGGCCACACCAGCTCTGCTCCTCCCTGTCTGGCATCCACTAACCATTCCCTGAGCACCAACTCTCTGCCCGCTCTGGGTGGCAGAGATATGGAGACACCACAGGCTGGTGAGGTGAGAATTCAATACAGGACACAAGGATGAGGTACTGTTAGAGCAAAGAAGACATACTGACAGACTGCTTAGGGATCAGTGAAGCCTTCCCAGAGGAGGGACATTTAGGCAGGGCCTTGAAGGATGAGTAGAAGTTTTCCAACATTATAGAAAAAATAAGAATTTTTCTATAGCACTTTGTTCACTTCCAGTGTCTCATTTGGCCTTCCGGACTCCTGACTCAGCAAGCAGGGATTTAGAATACGTAAATGTTTAGCTCTGGAAGTCTCTTTAGATATTATTCTCATTTTCTGATTGAGATGATTGGGGCCCAGAGAGGGAAATGGACTTTCCCAAGGTCACACAGCAGGGGATAAGTGAGCAGATCCTGAAATCTGAGTCTCTGGCGTTGTTCCTGCCAGGACAACTCACTCACCCCCTTTTCCTTTTCCAACTGCCATCTGGCCTGAGCAACTGTCCCGTCCCTCCCAGCCAGACTCAAGAAAAGTTTTATAGGGAGGTAACTGATTGAGGGTGGGGGGTGGGGAGTAGATGGGACAGTTTAACCCCACAATGTTTTCATACTTGAGATCTGAAAACACGATTTCCCCGGCAAAGAAGCTTAGCGTTAAGCGGAAAATCGGCTTGGAAGGATGTGATATCATTTATAACAGTACATTAAATGCAAGCTGAGAACCTGATATATTTTAGGAACATTCAGCACACTCTAGACTAATAAACATTTTACAATATTATTGCACATGTTCATTTTGCTTTGTACAAATAATCATTCCCTTCACATCTAATAAGTCTGTTTGACACATAAGTGGTCTTGGGCAAACACCTCGGAGGGTCTTGTTTTTCTGTGCATTGATCATGCATTTGTGTAGCCCGCCGGGACAGTGACTAATGATTTTGAGGGCTTAAACGTCCACACACATCGTCTTTGTCTCCCTGCCTGTTGTCATATAAATGTAAAATAATTTCATTTTGGCCCTAGAATGTATTGTTTTTCATGTATGAAAAATGCCTGCCCCTTCCCTGCCTGGCGTGGCATCAATCAGTTTAAAACAATATTTGGAGGAGCCCTGGTCTGCAGGTCCTTCAGCGAGCTCTTGTGTCCCCGGGTGACGGGCCCAAGAGCACCACTTACTGGGGAATTTCCAAACAAACCTGCCGCCACCACTGCGTCAACCCAGAAGCCTCCTCTCTCTGCAAGGTGAGCTTGAGTCCTGCCCCTCTGAGGCTCAGAGAACCAAAATTTGCTACTGACAGCCTTCTCCTTTCTCCTTCTTTCTCCTCAAGAGCCTTCATGGAGGTCTCTGGTGCTGCTGTGCTAGGAGCTGAGGGATGAACACAATGTGGTCCGGGCCTCCAAGAACTTAGAATCAGGGCAGGGCCACCACTAGCTTGAATAACTCCTGTGTGGGAAATGGAAAAAGGGGCCCCCTCTGGGTGGGCTCAGCCACTTGACCCTATCATTTGAAGCTGGTGCCTTCATATGAATTAGAAAAAAAAACACTCTTTCCTCTGGGCAGAGGCAGCCCCCATCAGGGTACATCCCTCAGCTGGATATTCTTGTGCAGTGTGCAACCTAAACAACTGTACTTAGAGGCCACCCTGGTGGAGTGGAGGTGGTCAGTGGGCAACAGATACCCCAAAACAATGCTATGAATACATGTCCCATAGAAAGACAAGCTATTGGGAGTGGAAGCCCAGAAGGAGGACAGTGGACAGGGTAGGAAGCTTCATGGAGGAAGTGACCTTTGAGTTTGGCCTTGAAGAAAAAGTAGGAAGTGACAGGCAAAGAAGGAGAGCAACAGCCCCCACCCTTGAACAGAGGGAAGAGACCAAGGAAGCTGGCCAACAGACATGAGGCCAAGGAAGCTGGCCATTTTGAGAGACTGGGCATAAGGAGAAAAAAAAAGAAGTAGGGGAGGGCAAGACAAGAAATGAGTGTTTGTTGAGTGAATAAGTGGCTGGATGAAGGGATGTATAGACAGACAGATGGATGGGTGGATGGATGGAGAGGAGACAGAGATTATATTAAGAAGTCTGGGATTTCTGGGCTGACCTGCTAAGAAATTTATGCTTTATTCCACAAGCACTGAGACTGAGGAGCTCCTAACGGCTCTTTGGGAGCAGATGACACATTCAGAACTGTATTTCAGACAATCCCTCTGACCAAAATGAACTGGGGAAAATAAGTCTGGGTACTGAAGGGGATCTCCCTGGCGCTCAACTAGAACGACAGTTTGGAGTCATCTTGCGAAGAAAAGGGGAGGAAGAGAAGTAATGTTTACTGAGCACCGGCATCCTTTATATAAAGGATATAGTATCCCCAACGCGCCACGGGAAAGCGAGGCTCAGAAAAGTGCTCTGTCCGAGGGTACCTGTCTGTGAAGAGTCAAGAGCTGGCCCCACTTGCCCACCTCCACGGTTTGTGCCTCACGCACGTCTGGCTGGTGGGATGGGCTGAAATTGAGCCTCCTCGGCCCCCTGGCCCAAGGAGCCCAGCCTCTGTGAGCACTCACTCACATCGGGTGCCAGCCACGAAGTACAGGCCACACTGGCTCTGCGGGGCCTCCATCGGCACTTCCTCCCTGTCTCCTGCCCACTTTTTCCAGAAGAACCTGGAGCAGATTCACAGGTCCAGACATCTGGCCTGGGCTCTAGCTCTGACCTCTCTCCTACCCGCCTCTACCATCCCTACCACACAGAGTTGGCAAAACTATGGGCCTTTGCACATGCTCTTCCTTCTGCATGACTCTTTCACTCTTTCTCTGACTAGCTAAGGCTCCTTGTCCTTGAAGGCCAGCGTTAGTGTCCTCTCTTCCAGGAAGCCTTCTCTGAGTCCCATGGCTGGTTTAGGGCCTGCTCTGTGTTCCTACAACTTCTGAATTCTCTCAAGATGGCACTTAGATGTTTACATTTTATGGTCTATTTGCATCGTCTCTGTCTATCCTCTTGTGGGCTGTTGGGGAGCAGGGAATATATTTGATTCATCCCTGGGTCCTCAGCTCCCGGCACAGGGCTTGGCCCAGAGTAGAATCAGAGTGCTTTGGAAAGAGATAAGAGGTTGGATAGATAGACGGATGGATGGATAGATGGATGGACAGACAGCTTCTCTCCCTTAAGGGAAATAAACTTTGGAACTTGACTGCCCCACCTCTAGGAAGAATCTCCTGAACTGGAAAAAAAAAGTTCAGTTTTAACAACTGAGGCTCTTGATGGCCCAGAATAACTGAAGATAACAAATTATAGGTGCATAGACCTGCAAATCTTGACTCATTCAACTTCACTGAGGTGAAGGCCAGATGAGGTACATTATTATGCAGGCTGGGGTTCTAGGAGAACTCCAGCTGGCAGTAATCAGGTCACAGAGAGTCTTGCGCACAGATTTAAGAGGTTTAACCTTTATCATGAGGCTGATGGGGAGTGGGTGGAGGGTTCTCTGGCATCAGAAGGAGCCATCAGGGCTTCCCTGGTGGCGCAGTGGTTGGGAGTCCGCCTGCCGATGCAGGGGACACGGGTTCGTGCCCCAGTCCGGGAAGATCCCACATGCCGCGGAGCGGCTGGGCCCGTGAGCCATGGCCGCTGAGCCTGCGCTCCGCAACGGGAGAGGCCACAACAGTGAGAGGCCCGCGTACCGCAAAAAAAAAAAAAAAAAAAAAAAAGAGCCATCAACATCTCTTGAGTCCTCTAAGTGAAGATGAGATTGAAGAGCCAGAGGCGTTAAGCTTAGGTATCCCTCCCTGTCAATTCTGCAAAGGATGATCAGAAAAAAACAATGTTCCCTAGAATGCAGGTCCCCGTTCTGAGGCAGAGATGAGTATTGTCAGGTGACTGGGACCAGCATCCAGGCCACCCAAAAAATTACCCCAAATTCCCATCTTCTATTCTCCTCCAGCTCCCTGTAGTTCTCTAGCCCCTCTAACTCCACTTGGACACAGACGGACATGCTGTGTCCACGAGGGCCGGGAAACATATGGTCTTAGAGACAGATCCTTCTCCCACCTGCTCCAGCCTCCAAGCAGGTAGAGATGGATGGCCATTAGCAGGTACCACATAACTGAGGGCCAATTATATAAGCCCTTTCTAAGTATTTATTGAATATCCATGGATCAATCAGGATTTGATCAGAGAAGCAGAACCAGCAGATGATGCATAGAATGAGAAGTTTATTATAGGGATTTGATCTTATGCAATTGTGGGAATGGTTAGATATATTGCAGGCTTCCGTTTCTGGTCTTGAACCTGAAGTTCACAAGGCAGGCAGTGAGGAAAGGTAGATAATGTGAGACAGAAGGAAGGACAAACTGGAACCACAAGGATTCTCACCACTCTAAGCCTCTAACTTTGAGGACTAGATGTTCTCCAGGAGAAGCTGGTACCCTTTGTTATGGAGCTGCATACGCACCGGGCCCAGGACTCAGGGAAGCTGACGGAGGAGATGGGGTAAGAGCTCGGGGCCTTGGCGCTGCCCCACGCCAACAAGGTGAGCCAGCAGAGGAGCGACAAAGAGCGTGGCCTCAGGCCCATCACTGGCCTTCCCAGCACAAAAGGAACATGGCTGTTGCTTTACTCCCACATTCCAGATCTCAAGCAGGATTTCTGCCTGCAGCCCTTGCTAACCTAGAACTACGCAGGGAAGGGAATTCTGGGAAACAGAGTTCCAGCTTAGCTGAGCTGACACAATAGAAACCACCAAACCTGCTGGGAACTAGTCAGTGGAGGCCTAGCAGAGAGGAATCAGGGCCCCTGCCATCATACAGCTTAATCTCATGACAAAGACAAGTTTTAAAACGCCACAGTCCAATCGATGTTATGGTAAGGCACACAGTTATTGATAGTCTACCATGGAGAAGCCGTGCATTACTTAGGATTACGTTCATACCCAAAATAACGGTGGCTGAATCAGATTAAAGTTTCTATCTGACTTCCAGAACAGGCTGATATGATGGCTCCTACACGGTCTGGGACCTGGGTTCCTTCCATCTGGTTGCTACACTGTGTATGGCTTCGTTCTCCTGCTGTCACTTCGTGATCCAAGACGTCTGCTGGCTGCTCTATGGCTATTAGGTCACAATCCCAAGCAACAGAGAGGAGGAAGAGAAGGGGATGCACATGCCCACCCTCGTTCAGGACACTTCCTGGTAGTTCCACAGGTAACTGCAGTTAATTGACCAGAACTTGATTACACAGCCATACCTAGCTGCAAGGGAGGCTGGAAAATGTAGTCTATTGTAGCTGGCCGTGTGGTCAACTAAAAATTGGAAGTTGTGTTCCTTGGACATTGGGAGAAAGTGGGTGCAGTGGGTCAACCAGCAATTTCTACCTCAGGTGATATACAACAGTGGTCAATATCTCAGATTCTGGAGTCAGACAACCCTGAATTCCATTCCTAGCTCTGCCACTTTCTAGCTGTGTGATACTGAACAAAGCAATTGCCTTCTCTGAGCCTCCCTTTCTAAAAACATGGGATCCTTATCATCACATACAAGCCAGTATCCTAAGCACTTTGCATGGATTGTTATTCTTAATCCTTACGATGAACCTATGAGTTAAGTGGTAACATTATCCCCCTTTTACAGATGAGGAAACTGAGGCTCAGAGAACTGAAATAACTTGCCTGAGGTTATGTTCAATCATAAGCACATACTTAGCGGTTGCCTGCTAGTGCCAGGCTCTGTGCTGGACTCTGCAGATACAGGCAGAAGTCAGAATGGTCCCAGCTTCTCTAGGGCTCCCAGCTGGGGAGAGGTGGAGCCTGCCCTTCACTCCTCCTTCCACTCCCCCAGACTGCCCCCACGGCACACCTGCAAGGTTTGGGGGCCAGCTATAGGGAAAGGTTAGCAAAATATTTCTTTGTTTTGCCTCTTCCCAGAGCTCCCAGCCTGTGCCCACAATTGTTCAAGAGCATCATTCAAGCCCAAACTGAGGCATAAACTGCTCACAGAGGGGCTGGCTGGAGCATGAAGAAGCCAGTCAGTCCAACAGTCATTCAACAGCAGCTCCTGGGCCGACTTAGAACAGCATGCCGAAAACAGCATTAGCGACAGCAAGCCCACAGGCACCAGCCTGGACTCGTGGTCACAGAGCACTTTCACATCCACTACTGCATAAGATCCTCCTTTTGTAGATGAGAAAACTGAACTCACTTGCCCAAGATGACGCAGGAAGTGTTCTAGAAAGCAGAGCCAGAAGTATGGGAATGCCGGGTCTGTGTGAGGAACGGCACACAGCTTAAGTGGCCGTGTACTGGCTGGGGCAAGGAGGTGCACACAGAGGCCATTGAAGAGTTTGATTCCTTCCGGACGGCAGCAGAGAGCCGACCTCAGGGGTGGGTAACGCCTGCTGGGCACCCTGCCGTGGGGACCTCACATAAGGGGGGCTTTGGCAAAAACAAGCAAAATGTTTGAGCCCCACTTCTTAGCACCTCAGCAGACTGGCTTGAGCCCTCCCACTCACAGGCCTCAGCGTGCCCATCTATGGCCAGATGGCCCCTCGGTGACGATGAGAAGTTGAGATGCCACTCCCCAGGACTCAGTGTCCCCTTCTGGAGAGTACTTCCTTCCCCTTGGTCCCTTCATGGGCAAAGGCAGTCACACCACACTCTGCACACAGTAGCCCTGCCACCCAGGCCTGCCACCCAGCCTAGTGCCGAAGCGTCGCCAGGAGGTACCAGGAGCCGGGAGGAGGGGGCTCGACAGACCTGGCATTCCAGTCCTGGCCCTGGAGTTCTCACCTGCAGAAAGGGCTAACAGCAAGAACCACTCAGCGTGGCTATGGCGAGCAAATGAGATCATCTCCAAAAAATGCCAAGCCTAGTGCCAGGCACACGGAATGCCCTCTGCAAATGGGGCTTCCCTCCTCTCCCCCTGCTTTCCCCAGGAGAAGAGTCGAACGGGCAGCATTCAGCAGGGATCAGCCCCAGTGGTGGTCCCACAATGGTTGAAGCCAGAGCAAAGGGACTTTTCCAAGCTCGCAGAGAGTGATGCAGGCCCACCCAGACCTAGCACTCAGGTCCTCTGACACCCATTCAGGGACCCCTGTCCCGACCATGATTCGGGGACCAGGGAGGTTGTGGGGAGCTGGGACCTACAAAGTGGGGGTTAGGGTCTCATTCTGCCCCGATGAGCCGCCAAGAAAGCCACCCAGCCTCGTCCCCATCACATCTCGACCGCCTGTTGCTTTGAGGAGCAACTGTACTATTTGTGATTTCTGACTTTCCCCCCTCCCCAAGTCCCCACCCCTTTCCTGTTTGGCCTGTGAATTGGAAAGGGCTATAAACAGGCGAGAGCGGGCTCCTCGCCCCCGGGGCGGGCCTGTCAGCCAGTCAAGGGAAAGGTAGGACCCAGGGGAGCCCCGCTCCCACCCTCCCCACACAGCCCAGCTGAGCAGCTTGTAAAGATAGGATTTGTTTGTTTTTTTGGATCTGCCTCAGGATCTGGCTGAGGCCGGACCCTTTGGGGAAAAGCAACTTTTAAATAAATGCTTCAAGATTGTGCAAACATTTCAGTAGTATTGGAGGCCTGGCGTTCTGGGTCAGGGAGGGAAAAAAATACCCGTCAATCACTTTAGAGATGAAAACCTGATAGCAGAGCAGTTGGTGAGGACTGGGGCTTGGGTTGCAAATCTCAGCTGTGGCTGGCTGGGACCAACTACACTTAAGCCCTCTCTCCAAAAATCATTTGCATGTTAATCAATAGAGCAGCCTGTCTGACAGGCACAGAGGACACAAGCAGCTCACAACACGACGTGTGTGATGCGTGCAGAAAGGACGGGACTCAGAGGCACACAGAATTGGACGTAAGCCCTGGCTCTGCCGCTGATTAGCTCTGTAGTCTTGGGTTAGTTATTTAGCTTGACTGAGCCTCGGTTTTCTCGGTGGTAAAATGGGGTTATAACATCAATCTCATCAAGATGCTGTGAGAATTAAATAATACAGATTGCGACATAAAACCTGACTCAGAGCAAGAGCCCAGGGATAAACCATGACAATATCACGAGCGGCCGTTTATCGAGCGTTTTCTATGAGTGGAGACTTGCAGACATTTTCAGCCCTCCTCGAAGCATGCCCCGCTTAGCCAGGCATTCACAAGCCTATTCTCTGCACCCATTCCCAGACAGTTCTCTCTTGGCCAAGAGCGGGGCTCAATCCCTGACCTCAGGAGTTCAGGGTCCTGAAACAAAGACGCTCCGAGCTTACAGACCATCAGAGAAATGTGTACACAGCCTGGAACAGGGAGAGAGAGAGATGGTCCTGGGCAGAGAATCCAGCCAGCTTCTGTGGAGAGGGGAGATTTGATCCAGGTTTCGAAGGATGAGCAAAATACCCACAGGCAGGCACTGGCGAAAAGCTTTCCAGATGGAGACGGGCTCAAGCAAGGGCTCTGAAGCAAGTCTTGTATGCAGAAAGTTAGGCTGCACAGAAGGGGGGCATTTGGGAAGCGACACTGGCAAAGTCACATTGAAGTCAAAGTGTGAAGAATTCTGCACTGAGAGGGTCCAGCTCAGCTTCCGGGGCCATGGGATGTCTCTTCCTCCTCCCTGGGTCTCCTCCTTACAGCTGTGTAACTAAGGCAGTCACCCAATCTCTCTGTATCTATATATCCCTATCACCCCTTCCAGACCTGCCTCCAAGGGCTCCCTCCTAGAGGTGAGAAAGTTCTGAGAAGGTTAAAGTGCTCCACCAACACTGGGTACCATTGTTTTACACGTGCACACACAGACATACACATCCATGTAAGTGCATATGCGTACACACACACACGTGCACAGGCTCATGTATCAGAGAGTCTTGGCTTCAAATCCCAGCTTTTCCATTTGCTGCTGCAGGGACTCTGAGCTAGGCATGTATCTATTGCATATAAAGAGCCAGTTCGATGCCTGCCATGTAGTAGGCACACGTGACACGGTTATCATCCATCACATCGACAAACTCAAACTGTTTCTACTTTAAGAAGAAACTACCACCCAACAGGGTCAATTCAAGAGACTGTGAGGCCCAGGGATCAGCCCCCTAGCCCCTCATCGTACATATGGGGAAACTGAGGTTCAGAAAGGAAGTAAGCATAACCAGCTTGGAAGCAGGGGGCAGAGAAGCTCTTGGAGAAAAGCTTTCCTGGAATGCTCAGCCACTGCGCTGAGCCTCGCTTGGAGAGTCAGCAGGACTCCATGGGCAGGTGCAGGCGGGAGGGGCGCACCAAGCAGAGGGAACAGCATGAGCAAGAGCCAGATGTCACTGATGAACCTGGAGAAAGACAAGCCGCCTGGCCTGTCAGGGTCTGTGCTGGAGTGTGGCAGAGATGGAGCTGGGGGCAGGTCCTCGAGTCCAGGCAGGGAGGGTCGTGGGGGGCGTGTTTGGGAAGCTGGACGTTCTGGAGAGCAACAGGGAGCCCTGAAGGGCAGCAGCGTCAGGCCAGCATTTTAGGAAGAGTCCTACAGGGCAAGAAGGAAGACTCTGGGCTTAACCCAGGCGCAGGCTTAACCCAGGGCCAGGCCAGGAGGCACGGGGAGAAGTGGGTGGATCTGAGACACACTGAGGAGATACAACAAGACTCCTCAAAGGGCATTTACTTTCTAGAGGAGAAGAAAGAGATGGAGACAAAGTAGACATAGAAGTAGCCACTTTTGATGATTTTGAATCTGTCTAACCCAAGCACAAAGAGCCACCTTTAACTCAGCAGACCGTAGCGATGGGATTTTCAGCAGAGGAGAGTACTCAGAAGAGAGGGGGCTTCCTGACGCCCCACCCTCACACCCAGCTGCTGCCCCACCTACAAAGCCCTCCAAAACGTCCCATCCCCATAAGCCTGCCCACCCTCCCCTCCATCCCAGTGAGTAAGGCAAAGGCCACAGGCCCAGTCAAGGAGACCCACAAGCCAGGGTGGAGGAGAAAGCCCAGCTGCCTTGGCGGGGAGGGGGTTAGACGAATCATATGGCAGTGGCCCAACGTTCTCCATCTTTATCTCCTTCCCCCTTTCTTCCTGTCTCCTCTGGCTCCATGCCCAGGGCTGCCCTCAGCCTCTTACTAAGTGCCTTGGAGCCAGTCCCTCACCTCTCTGACCCTCAGTCTCCTCCTCTGTGAAGGGGAGGTAATAGTACTTAGCAAGCAAGGCTGCTGAAATTATTTACGGGTGCCATGCCCAGAGGGGCTGCTCAAAGGTCATCAGATCCTTTCTCAATAAATGTTTCCGTTTTTTCCATGTGTGTGATGCTGCCCTTTCCGATTTACAAATCGCTTTCATTTATTTCAGCACAACAACACTGGGATATGAATATTATGGGGCAAAGGGCTCTCTCGCACTGACAGTCAGGGGCCAGTCAGGATTTGAACCCGGGGCCCCAGCACTCTCCAGCCTACCTCTCCCCAGTCAGTTCTTCCGCATCCCGCTGTTTCCGCCTTCCCTAGCTTCCTCCCCGGCCTCCTGCCCCAAGCCCCACTGCCCCCTACCCCGACCCCTACCCTTCTCCTCCCTCCTCCCCTCCTCCCCCACCTTCTTCCCCTCCCCTTCCTCCTCGGCGCCGCCCCCTCCTCCTCAGCGTCCTCGGAGCCCAAATACGCGACACCTGGAGCAATAGCAGCCGCCCCGCGGCCTGGGCCTCATTACGGGCCGGCCCTTATCGCGGCGTGCATCACATTATTTCATTTCAAAGAATCCGCAGAGAAACCCGTCCCCGGCCGACAACAGAAAGTAAAAACACAGCTGACTCCCATTAGGGCCCTCTCACAGGCTCCGCGTGAGGTAATGAAATATGGAAGCGGTGAGATATGTAATGCTTTATTAAGCGGTCTCAGCTACAACGGCGTGCATGCCAATTACGCCTGCAGGCTACCGCCCGCCCCCGGCCGCCGGACCACCCAGCGCGCGCCCGGCCCGCGCCCCGGCCGCCGGATCGTGGGGAAGGAGGGAGGGAGGAGCGAGGGGAGGAAGGGGGAAGAGGCACGGAAGAAGGGTAGGACGACGGGGGAAGGCGGGGGAGGGTGGCGAGGAAAAAGAGGAATACAGAGGAAGGGCTGGGATCAGCGGCCGGTGCCCAGCGCCATCTCTGGTTAATGGCAAGTAGCGAGGCATCCTTTGGGCCCTGAGAGAGCCAGGCCTGTTCTCTCCACCAGACCAGTGGGGCCCTGGGAATCTTGGAGTGACCGGAGGAAAATTGGGAGGTCTCAGATTCCTAGAGGACAGGAAAGGGAATGGCCAAAACTAGGCTCAGAGAGGGAAAGACACTTAAGAGGGTCACACAGATGAATCCTGGGCAAGATTGGAGGGAGGCCCAGCCTCCTGTTTCCTGAAGTAAGTAGATTCCATTCTACCAAACTGCCTTTTCTTTTCCCTCTAATGATGTCTAAATGGCAAAGTCAGGCTTCATTGTGTGCATGAGAAATATGTTCTTTTTTTACATCTGACTCTCTAACATCCCTGAAATCCTCTGCTCTTTCTAACTGTCCCTATATTTTACAACCTTTGCACAGTTTTCTGAGCCTGCCACTGCCATGACTAGGCTGTCTACCCTCTCTGAGAATCAGTTTCCTCATCTGTATAATGGGGATAACAAACCCCATCTCCCTAGGTTATGGTACAGGTGAAATGAGAAAATGCAGGGTGTGTAGTCCAGTCTGCAATGACACGGGCAGTATTCAGTACTACAATGAGCTTGTCCTGTCAGTCATTCAACAAATGGTTCCCAAGTACCCACCTGGTGCCAGGGAATGTGCTCGCTGATGTCCTTCCATGGAAAAGGCAAGCAAGGTAATCCGACCCCCTTCAGGAAGCTCTGGTAAAGGTTCAGCTGCAGAGAGGGAAATGAAAATTACTGGCTAATACGGAATTTGGGATTACCTGGGGATTTGCATTATCCATTCCAGGAGTTCTCAGCCATTATTCTACCTCAATACAAACAAAGCAACGGTTCACTGACTCAGGAGGGTCCAGAGTGAGGGGCTGCAGCAGGTAACCCAGGCTACATGCCCTGGTGCACACTCAAGGCCCCAGGCCTATTCCAGACGCCCAGGGAAACACTGCACAAGGCAGGGAGTGCAGAGCATTATTTTGGAGCGGTGACGTGGAATTCCTCTGGGTTTCTTAAAAAGAAAAAGAAAAATCATTTGCAAACTTGGGTTCTTTCATTGGCTTTTAGCAGCAAATTCCATGTGAATCCAGCATACAGATTCCCAAGTTCAGATCTGATGGAGGGAGTTTGCCATCAGTGGCCCTAACTACCATTTGACCTCACTCTCTATGGCCTCCCATCTTCTCAGATGCCTGGTGCTTTCCTGCCACCTACCTCCCTCTACCAGGAGAGAGGGAGAATACACTGACACATACTTAGGCAGTGGTCCCCTCATGCCAGGCACTAGAGTAAGTTTTATATATATAAAATATAATATATTATAGATATTATAGATATAATATAGATATATAGAATATAATATATAGTCGATATTATAGATAATAATGAAATATTAGAAGTATCATAAATAAAATAATGCTTATTTAATCTTTACAGAAACCCTTTAAGGTCAGTGCTTATCATTTTTCAGATGAGGAAACTGGACCCCAGAGAAGTGAACTGACTTGTTGAAGGTCAACAGCTAGGAAATGGCGGGCAATCCAGGCAGTTTGGTTCAAAACTCCACAGTGTTGATCACCATACAATCTGGAATTCACGGACTTCCCTGGTGGTGCGGTGGTTAAGAATCCGCCTGCCAATGCAGGGGACATGGATTAAATCCCTGGTCCAGGAAGATCCCACGTGCCGCGGAGCAGATAAGCCCGTGTGCCACAACGGCTGAGCCTGCACTCTAGAACCCACGAGCCACAACTACTGAGCCCGCGTGCCACAACTACTGAAGCCTGTGCCCCTAGAGCCCGTGCCCCGCAGCAAGAGAAGTCACTGCAATGAGAAGCCTGATCACCACAACGAAGAGTAGCCCCCTCTCGCCTCAGCTAGAGAAAGCCCGCACACAGCAACGAAGACCCAACGCAGCCAAAAATAAATTAATTAAATAATTTTTAAAAAATCTGGAACTCACAGGGAGAAGGCAAGGATGAGGGCAACTTAACGGATGTGATTAATAGCACTAATATTTCTACAAAAACCTACGAGCTGCTATTACACACTTACTTAATTCTCGCAACACTATTGTGAGATACGTTTCATTGCCTCCTTTTACAGCTGAGGAAACTGAACCCCAGAGGAAAAGGCCCTTGCCCAAGTTTATCCAGCAGGTCAGTGCAGAGCCGTAGTTAGAACCCCAGTCTGACGACCAAGTTAGTATTCCCTCACTCTTCCAAACCACCTCTTAGACTCCCCACCAGCAGACTCCCCACCGCCAGAAAATAGCATTTTAAGAATACCAGAAGAAGGAATAACAATGCCTAAATGGCAAAGCTCAGACATTACTGTGCAGATGAGAAACATGTTCTCTTTTTTACATCTGACTTTCTAACATCCCTTAAATCTGCCCCCACAACTGACCCTGCATATTTACCCAAGAACACCTCATTTATTCAGTGAATATGAACAGAGCTCCTACTCTGGCTGGGTGCTGAGGAAACAAAAATGAAACACTCACGTTCCCTGCCCTGGGAGAGCTCACAATCTGGCAAGGGGAAAACGGCAGCTGAACCAATAAAAAGGGTATAAAGCCGTGACGGAGATGCCTGTTACACACAGAACATCAGGCAGATCTTCCCAGAAGGTCAAGGTAGGTCTCAGTAGACATGATGTTTGTGCAGAGTCTTGTGAGGTGGATTAAAGGAGTTACCTTGGAGGAGAAAGAACTGAGAAACCTGCCTATGAAAAGTATGAAGCACTGGATATCCAGAACTCCTTCAAGGAACTGCTAATAGTTTTTAGGGCCCACTGAGCAGGACAGGTGTTAACTAGAGTGATAAGAGAGCACCAGAGGTTTTGTTAAGTTAAATTATTTAAATCAGTGAGAAGGCAGCGTACTCATTCGTCCCTTGGTAATTGTTTTTTATTTAAATCTTGCTTCTAATACAATTTCTCCACATTATTCATACTCTCTTAGAACAGAAAGGTCCAGACCTCTGTTTTCATCCTACAGGTGACATTACCCCCATTTTATAGCTGAGGCTCTGAGAAGTCATTTACGTCAGGTGGAAAAAAAGATGACTTTCACTTAGCAAGCACTTAGGATGTGCTCGGTACTGTACTAAGCACTTTATGTACATTTATACATTGATCCTCAGAAATGCCCTTGAGATGGTTTCCTAAAACTTGCTAACTCCTTTCACATTTCACGTTTTTGGACATGCTGTTTCTTCTGCCCTGTAAATATTCCTCTGTTTTTATCTGCTACACTGTTTAGGCTCCAGACTAATACGCTTTAGGTAAGAGAGCCAGCAATACAGTGGTTCCAACAGGATAGAAGTTTATGTCTCTCTCATGCAATGGTTTGAAGATAGGCATGTGATCCAAGGTGCATGAGGCAGCTGTGCTCTCCAAGGTCATCCAGGGACCCAGGTTCCTTCTGTTTTGTTGCTCTGCCATCCCTTCATGGCCCAAACTCGTCCACCCACACCATGTCCTGATTCCAGCCATGGGAAGCAATTCACTGGGAGGGGTATTTCTATGATTAAGAGGAAGAGGAGAAAAACAGAACTGGGAAAACAAGCAGGATACCCTGCCATCCCTACTTGTCCTTCATCATCCAGTTTGCACGGTGCCGCCTCTGCAAAGCCTTCCTGAATCTCTTCCCAAGAAGAATTCATCAGCCCCTCCTCTGTGCTTCTACAGCCCCTTGTATCAATACTTTGTTGCTTCCTACGCCCCATTTTACAAGCCTGATCCCCTCACTTGTAAATAATAAGCACTATAAGTACTGAGCACTTGCTATGTCCTTGGCACTGTGCTAGCAAGTTTTATGCATTAAGTCGTTTAATCTTCCCACAACCCTGGGGATTTCCTCGTCTGTGAAATGGGCATAACAGGAATACTAACCTCATAGGGTTGCTGTGAGGATTAAAAGAACAGGCATTGAGTACATGCTCAATAAAGAGTAGCTACTACTATTGTGTAAATACGGATTGATACATGTACCAATGTAAGGGGTCAGTCCAGTTATAAATTATGCTCCCTGCCCTACACAGCTCACAGCTGAGCTGGGAAGGTTAACCTCATGCCAGCGTGTGTAGGCACCTAGAGGTACACAGTCCGAGGGTTCTTGTTAGGTGAGAAGTGCTCTACAGATATTAAATGCCTAAGTCATGGAAGGCACTACTTTATCCCCCTCCCCGCAAGTGAGAAAGCTAACTTACCCCAGGCCACACAGCTAGTAAGTGCCAGAACCATGACTCAAACCAGACTTATTTTAGTGGGTGAGGGGGGAGCAGTGTTTGGCTAGGTAAGTGCCATGAATCTGTGACACTTGATAGACCACGTGGAGAAAGTCCAGACGCTTAGGCCATACACGACTCTACCACTACCTAGTGGCAGCAATGAGTATTGCAGTCATAGCATCTCATTCACTCAAATGAGGCAGAAGTATCCCAAGTATCAATTTTGAACTGTTTTAATATATTAGATATAGTCAAGATCTTTTCAAAACATTTGGTTTTCTCTCTCTTATCAACAAACTATATCAGGTCATTTCCATTGTTCTTAGCCACTCACATTTCCTAGATTTGTTCTTCTTTACCCTTTAGAATTTCTGAAATCAGAATGTGTGTTATAATAATGGGTCAGCCTCCAGGAGGAGGAACAAGTTGTCAGGTAGTTGTCAGGTTTATGCAGTGTTACTTCAGATGTGTGATTTACAATGAAAGAGTTGGTTATTAACTTAAATTTGGATCCCTAATTACTGCTTTAAATGTCTTCAAAAAGATTTCATAGTGATACAAAGAAAAAGTTATTGTTTATGCAAGAAATGGCCTGCCACCCACCAGTCAGTGCAGTTACTGGCAGTAACAATTGCCCAGTCTTCCCAAATACATCAGAGAATTTTCTGAGTGGCGTGAGGTGGGTCTGACAAATTGATCCATCAAGTCCTATAACGCAGACACTAAACACCTACCTGTCAGAAGCTTCCAGCTAACTTTCAAGAAAAGCTGTTTCACCTCCAGCAATATGCAGTGCAGTTTGTGGAGAGAGGAGGGGCACTGTGTGTTTATCCGAAGCAGAAATCCACATGAAACACCAATAGTCTTCAATATGTCTTAAGATAACACTGTTAATCTTTTCAAAATTAAGTTCACTTACATGAGATGCAAAAAGGCAGCACCATCACCATGACATTCTGCATAATTATTGATGACCTAAAGGGGAGCCACAGCATATCGTATACACGTCCCAGGGCACACTCAAACATTGACTGTGATCCTGAAAAACAAAGGGAGCGCTTGTAGGAAGGACTGTGTGCTCTCAGTTGTTTTTCTTAATTATGTGCCTATAATGTGGCAGTTCTCCCCCCACCCCAAAGTGGACTTAAATCAGTCGGGCATCTCACGTGGAGCAGTGTCTTAGAATCAAGAAGCTCCAGTTTTCCCTTGACTCTACGCCACTCATTATAGAGCTGTGACATGTGTCGCCTGTTCTGACACCCTTTTCTAGCATTACGTTGTCCCACCATGACATGAGAACGATAACATTGGGTTGGCCAAAAAGTTCGTTCGTGTTTTCATAAGATGGTATGGAAAACCCCGAGCGAACTTTTTGGCCAACCCAAACTGTCAGTGATAGCAATGTAGGTTTGTATAGCGCTTTAGAGTTTCCAAAGTCCTCACGCGTATTTGCTCAGGTCATTCTCACAACTGCTCCAGAAGGCGGTCCTTTTTTACTGATGGGGAAATGGGGCTCAGAGAGCTGACCTGACCTAGGTCACACAGCATGACTGAACCCTCGTCCTCCCCTCTCATCCCTTCTCCTTCATCCACCACCCTGCCAACTTCCTTTCTCTCTCTCCCTTCAGCCTTTCTCTGTTTCCTTTCTCTGTCCACACATCTCTGCTTCCCTGTCTCTGTTTCTCTCCATCCCTGTCTTAGGAGTTTATTTTTCTTTCCTTCCCTCTCTTTTTTTCTCTTTATCCCCATATCTCTCTGTCTTTTGTCTCATTATCTCTTTCATTTTCTGTCTTTTTCTTAGTTTCCCTCTGTTTTTAACCTTCTTATTGCCTCTCTCTTCTCCCTCCTCCTTCTGTTTTCTCTCCTTCTCTCCCCTCTCTCCCACTCCTTTTCCTCCTCCCCTCCCTCCCCTGGTTTCTTAGAGCCTGAAGATGACAGTTTTCTCTCCTACAGGCCAGCGCCAGCATCTCTCTCCTCTGAGGAAGAAGTGGATGGAGCCTAGGGTAGCAATGAGAAGGCATCTTGGCCTTTGTCGCCCCCTAGAGTCTGTTCATTTTGCCCGAACTTCCTGCCCCAGACTGATCCCCTTCAGCCCCAGCCAGCTGTCCCAGAACTGGGATTCCTGGGGAGAACCCAGCCAGGACCAGTCTCCACATATCTTGCCTGTGTCTGTCTGAAAAGACCAAGTTAAATGGAAAGTTCTGGGCATCTTGACAGGGAAAGTAAAACTAATGCCAAACTTGGAATTCCTAGATGTGGATTGGATCCTGGCTCTGCCAGTTACCAGCTTTATGACTTTAGGCCACCGCCTTGTCTTTCTGAACCTGCGTTCCTCACCCACGAGGTGGGTTACCTTGCAAGGGCTGTTGTCAGGGATTAATTAAGGCCGTGATGGTGAAAACACCTGCCATGTCACAGGTGCTCATTTAAGTGTTGATTTAGACTCAGAGTCTCACAAAAGGGAGGCTGCTCGAGAGTGAGGAAGTGGAGAAGGAAGGGGTGTTTAGTACAGGAGCCCCATGTTCTGTAATTGCAGAAAGTGGCCACACATTCTTCCCCAGCCTTCAGGAGATGGAGTCTGTTTCCTCGCCCTCTGAACATGAGTCGGCTTTGTGATTTACTTTGGCCAAAGGCTGTTAGCAAATGTGATGCAAGCAGAGGCTTAAAAGGCACTTACACATCGGGACTTGGCCCCTCTTGCTGCTCTGGGAAGCCTGGGACTGCCCCCAAGTGAAGAATCCCCGGCCATCAGCCAACCAGCTACCCACCCACCAGGCATGGAAGTAAAGCCATCTCTGCCATGTGATCACAGATGCGTGAGTGTTTTCATTATTTATTGCTGCATAACCAGTTACCCCCAAAGACGCTTAAAACCACATTTATTATCTCACTCAGTCTCTGAGGGTCGGGAGTCTGGGAGCAGCTTCGCTGGAATGGGAATCTGGGGGCTGGCAAGAGCAGGGGAAACCGAGTCAACACCGGCCACACCCTGCCTGCCACGGAGCCCCCTGGTGCAGCCCCGGCTCGACACACAGGCAAGCCTCCTTCCCTCCCAGGGAACTGAACATCAGGACCCGGAGGGTCCTCGGCCGTGAGCCTCCCCAATGGGGAAGCTTGCCCCAACTCACACCACAAACCTGCAGCAGCAGCAGGATTAAAGCCGGCACTTCTGCTCCCTGCCCTGGGCTTGATTCTTTGCAACATAGAAAGAGCACATTACAACCCTGGTGACACTTTTGTTCAAAAACTGAATGGATTTTAAAATATTGCCCTTCTGGGACTCCAAGACCAGCCCAGGGCAACAAGGAAAAACTAGCAAGAACAGGAAGGAGAGAGAACTTATTACCTGATTACTTCTTCTTCACCCCGCCCTCCTGCCCCTTCTCCCTGCCCCTGGCAACCCCGGATGCCTGCCTCCGTATGACCAGACCTCACTGAGGCACCTGCCCCAGTGCTGCTTCCCAAGAGATGCATGTCAGTTAGAGAAAATCCAAATCAGAACCTAAACCTAGTCCTAGAATCTTAGCGTCTCAGTACCGGAAGGAAACTTCTCCTGGACTGTGTTCTCTCCATGACAGGTGGCTATTCAACCTCTGCTTACATGCTTCCAGAGACCAGGAACTCACTATCTCCTGGACTGGTTGGAAAGAATTGGTTGAAAAGCGCTTTGGAGACAGATCTACCTACATTCAATCTGTGACAAACAGCTGTGCAACCTTTGATAAGTCATTTGACGTCTCTACTCCTCAAATTTCTCCTCTGCAACACGGGAATAAAGCCTCCTGAGCAGGGTTGTTGTGATAATTAAATGAGGTTATAAATGTGTGCAAAATTCCCAGAAAGTAATCAGCACACGACAGTTTTTATTACATAAGCAGGTGAGAACAAGAGGGAACACAGGGATCTGCCTCTTAGAGTGACTGCTTCCCCCCTGAGCATCCCCGTTCCCACGTCCCAGTCAGGGATGCAAGAGATTAGGATCTCCTGAGGTTTCTCCCCCAGACATAGGAAATCAGAATTCACCCATCAACTCAGGGATGCAGGAAGGCACTGGGCAGCTGAGTGTCAGAGGGTGAGCTGTGCTCTCAGATGGATGTGCTGGGCCTAGAATATTCAAGGATGGAGGAAGAAAATGAGAGGAGAAAGAGGAGGAGAAAGAAAACAAGTGTGTATACGGAGGTGATGGGAGAGGTTTTGGCGAGAAGTCAGTCATGTTGGCGTAGCTAAGACGCCACAGCCCAGGCATAGGTGAGGGGAGTTAGGAAATACCTCCTCTCCTCTGCTTGTTCTTTCTCCAACATCCAAGTTACTCTGCATCTCTGGGAGGGTGGAGGACGGGGCAGGGAGAAGTTGGCAAGGCTGCTGCTGTAAAATCAGAGAGGCGCAGGCTGGATCGGAGTGAAGAATCCGACACTGGGGGGCAGGGGTGCACCTCTCATCATGCAAATCATCTTCCACAAAGCAAAACAAATTTGCAAGCAAATCACTGAGTAAGCCAAGCTGCTAGGGAGCATTGGAAAGGAAAAGGAAACTCATTACACCTTCCCATTGTCATTCTCCTACAATATACAGACTGCCACAGGAGCCTTTCGATGTAGTCGCTGCCTCTGTGGTTTATCTTAGTGTCTTTATAAACTGCTCAGAGGCTTTCCCTGGGCTTTCTTTGAGCTCAGTATCTCCCGTAGCATCTCCACCCCCTCCCTCCACCCTTTTCCTGAGCCCCTACAGGCGCTCCCAGCCTTTGCCTCTCTGGGACGTAACAGTGCCCTGAGTTACCAGCCCCAGGCCACCGCCCATAGCCGGTCCTTTCCCTAAACCCTACCCACACCTTTGTAAACAGTCCCTTTAAAAAACTCACCTCCTTACCTAGAATAGGCAAATACAAAAAGTAGAACGGGGGTTGCCAGGGGCTGAAGGGAGTGGGGAGAGGCATTAGTGTTTAAGGGATACAGAGATTCAGTTGGGGAAGATGAAAACGTTCTGGAGATCCATGGTGGTGATGTTTGCACAACAGTGTGAATGTACTTCTACAGCTAGAGCAACTAAAGTCAGAAAGGATTAACTAACTGGGGCAGTTATTCCTCCTCGTCCTCCCAGCCCATCATCCATCCATTCACCCATCTACCCTCCTACCCTTCCAGCCACCCATCTCCATCATTCATTCATAATCTCATGTACCCATTCAGTTAGTCATCAAACATTCTCAGGTGCACGATCCCGTGCTCGAGCCCCAGAGTTGGATCAGCAGGCTCTGGCCCTCGGGGAGCTCACAGTCCAGTGAAACACACACCTAACTTTTTTGTTTGTTTTTTTGGGGGGGGGGTTGTTTTTTGGTTTTTTTTGCGGTACACGGGCCTCTCACTGTTGTGGCCTCTCCCATTGCGGAGCACAGGCTCCGGACGCGCAGGCTCAGCGGCCATGGCTCACGGGCCCAGCCGCTCCGCGGCATGTGGTATCTTCCCGGACCGGGGCACGAACCCGTGTCCCCTGCATCGGCAGGCGGACTCTCAACCACTGCGCCACCAGGGAAGCCCCACACCTAACTTTTGAGACCACAACGCTGAGCAGCACAATGCTGTGGACAAAGACCTGGGTCACCGTCCTGACTCTACCCTTAGATAACGTCTCTGGGTACCACTATCCCCTTCTTATCATTTCCTACATACAGGCCAGTTTCTGCCACCAGATCCAGAGACTCTGAAAAACACAGGGACCGAGTCTTCTTCTTCATCATCGTAGCCTGCAGCCGTTAAGCTGAGACTCCACGGGAGCAGTCACTAAGCACTGTCCAAGCTCAGCTAACCACTTAACATGGTGCTGTGGACTGAGCTGTGTCCCCGCCAAACTCCTACGTTGAAGCCCCGACACCCAATGTGACAGTATTTGGAGACAGGACTTTTAAGGAGGTAATTAAGGTTAAATGAGGTCATAAGGGCAGAGCTCTCATCGGACAGAACTGATGCACAAAGGAAAGACCATGTGAGGACACAGCCAGAACAGAGTCATCTACAAGCCAAGGAAACAGGCCTCACCAGAAACCAGCTCTGCTGGCAGCCTGATCTCGGACCTCCAGCCTCTAGAACTGAGAAAACACACTTCTGTTGTTTAAGCCACCCAGTATGTGGTATTTTGTTATTGCAGCCCAAGCAGACGAATACGTGGGTTCTCCCCATTCATCTTCACGGCGATCCCTTCTTGCAGATGTGGGATGTAGAGTTCAGGAGGGGAGATCAGTTGCCAGGTTACAGTCTGAAAGTGGCAGGATCCAGACTCACACTTTGGTCAGGGAAACACCAAAACTGCTGCTCTTAAGCCTTTGCTATGCCGTCTCCCTCAGTGTCCCAGTACCAGCAAAGGGCCTGGCCAGAGTATGCGCTTCCTGAATGAATGGATGGATGGACGGTTGCCCGTCATCCTGACACTTGAAGATGTCTCTTCTATCCCGGGCCCTTTAAAGACGTTCACCCAATACCCGCCCTGTAGCCTTGGGGAAGAGCCAAAGCACCCAGGCCATCCGGGTCTCGGGAGGGAACATCTAAGGCCATCCGGGTCTCAGGAGGGAACATCTAAGGCCATCCGGGTCTCAGGAGGGAACATCTAAGGCCATCCGGGTCTCGGGAGGGAACATCTAAACCAAAAGGAGAAGTTAGAGAAAGCCGACTGGACAGTGAGGAGGAGGTGCTCCAGACAGTGTGAGTGTGAGCAAAGGCTGGGAGGCAGGAGAGCAAGTAGGGTCACACCCAGGGGACAGAGACGGGAGGAGGAGGGAGGGAGGTAAGCTGTTGATGGAGAGGCTGGAGAAGAAAGCAGGGGCCTGAGAACCTTGGAATCAGAGAACCAGAGAATCAAACAACTTTGAGGCCCCAGGCTCCTGGTCCCAAATCCAGGAGCCACTGACCAGAAGGCAGCCAACAGCCCATCTGTAGCTCCAGAAAGACCTAGAGGCACATGGAGTGTAATTGGAACTGCAGAAGGACCTGCAAACCCTAGGTGGATAGACAGCTATATAAGGATGGGATGAGGGTGAGATACCATTGTAGGGATGGCCATCATCTTCCAAGCACTCCTGTGGGCCAACTGTTTTACATCCCTGAGAGACAGGGGGCATCATGCCTATTTTACACGAGGAAATTGGAAACCAAGGTTTGGAGGGATTAAGCCATTTGTGTCAAGGCACCTGGCTGGTAGGTGGTAAGGCTGGGATATGGCCTCAGCCTGCCTGATCCCAAAGCTTGGGCCCTTATGTACACATTGTGCACATTCAAATGAGCTTGGAAACTGTAACCCAGAGACCCACTATAGGTCAGAAGACAGGGCAACTGGAGACCACTGCCCAGCACCGTGTTTATGGCACATGGTGCCCAGTCAGTCAGCACTGAGGGACTAAACGGCCTCCCAGTGGCTTCCCTGGCCTTCCTGCGACTCGCGTCTATTCCTCCATCATCTCCAGGTACCTCTACCCTAGGAATTCTTCCAGGAAACACCATAGGATCATCCTCCAGTGAGGTGGCGAGGGCTTGTCACTGAAAGCAGAGGCAAGTGCCTTGGGAGAGGCTTGGAGACATGGCTAGTGAAGTTCCTTCCTGGGCCGCCTTGGGAATCTCCGTCACTCTGCCACCCGAGAACCCACTCTGGATCCCCACTGCCTCTCTCGCCAAGACTCAGTGCTTCTCCAGCTGTGGCTTACGGCTCCCAGTCTTTAGCATCAAGGGGCTCTACTCCAGCTGAACAGGCCTCTCTATGGCTTCTTTAGGTTCCCTCTTCCTACCCTGATGCTGCCTCTGATTTCTCCTCTTAATGCCATTTTTCAAGGCAGAGGTCAGCGCCCGTCTTCCAGGAAGCTGTCCTAACTGTTCAGGGACAACAGAGACCAGAAACACCCTAGACACTCACCACCTGGGCCCTTCCCTGGGGCCCTTAAATTATTCCACCTTAATGGCCTCATAATCCCTAAATTAACCCAACTTTCACTGGGCGCTTTCTTTGGGGCACAGCTCAGGGAGGAGGGTGGGAGTCCTGCCCTTGAAGAGCTGACAGGCAGTGGGGGCAGAGGTATAGGTGAAAAAGTAAAAGGCAGCATGAGCAAGAACCGTGTCCTTGAAGACGGGTGACCTTTAGGAAGGTGGGAATCCAGCAGCTTGGGTGTGGGTGGTGAAGCCAGGCAGACCCAGGTATGAATCTCTTCTCTGGAATTTTCTGGGTATGTGACCTCAGGCAGGTAACTTTACCTCTCAGGGTTTCAATTTCCTTATCTATCAAAGAGGAATATTGTGAGAATTAAATAAGAGGTTGCTAGAGTACAGCAGGGTGACTCTAATTAATAATACTCTATTGTGTATTTGAAAGTGACTAAGAGCAGATCTTAAAAGTTCTCATCACAAGAAAGAAAATTTGTAACTGTGTGGTGATCAATATTAACTAGACTTATGGTGATCATTTCACAATATATCCATATATCAAATCATTATGTCATACACATGAAATTAATATATTATGCCAATTATATCTCATAAAAAAGGGAAAAAAGAAAATGAGCAGTGAAAGGAGTTATAACTAAATATGCTGCAAACATTGAAAGATAAAAGGATATTATGACAAATTTTTGCACATAAATATAAAAATGTGGATGAAATGAGCAAATTACAATTTGCCCAAACTGACTCAAAAAAATTAAAATATCTAGGTAGCTCTACAGTCATAAACTATTTTAAATCTGTACTTTAAAAATTCTCTTCCCGTAAAAGAGAATCCAGACCCAGAGTCTTTACTGAAGTAATTTCAGTCTTACAGGGCTGTTTCAAAATAGAGAAGAAGAGGGAATATTCCCAACTTATCATATGAAGCTATCATAAACACGGTATCAAAACCTGAAGCAAACAGTATGAGAAAGGATAATTATAGGCCAATTTAACATAGAGGTAAAAATTCTAAACAATAATAAAAAGCTGAATGCAGAATGTATAAAAAGGATAATCCATTATGAGCAAGTTGGATTTATCTTAGTCGTGCAAAGATGATCTGACGTACAAAAATGTTTCATGTAATTTGCCACATAAACAGATTAAAGAACAGTGTGCTCATCTCATTAGATGCAGAAAAGGTAGTTGATAAAATTTAACAGCTGTTCATGATTGAAAAGTGAAAAGCTTTTTAGCAAATTAGGAAGAAAAGAACACTTCCTTAACCTGAAAAAGATGACCTGTCATTCTATTAAGACTGAGAACAGTTCTATTCACAAGTGCTAACTGGCTTACTTTGTCTCAGTTAATTGATATATTTAACTAGAACCACCTGGAAGCAGTGACTTAATCTAGAGGAGTGAGTCTAACGATAGGAATTTCTAGGACTACTGTCGTGAGGCAGAGGAAATGTTTTTGGCAAGCCTTGCAGCGCTCTTCAGATCTCCTTAATATGCATAGACTGTTGCTTATGTATTTTCATTCGTCCAGTGAATACTTATTAGATATAAAAAAACACAACAAAATGTCAAACATATTGTACATTGATGCCTTATGTACATTGTACAATGCACATGCACATTGTACATGTACAATGTATATTGATCACAGATCATATGTACATTGATCATAGATCATTGATCTATGATCCTCAAAATGATGATAAAAAGTTTATCCTTGCATTAGAAAAAAAATCTAAAGGATGAATTTCCAGAATCTCTATGTGGTAGGATTACAGGTAAATTTTATTTTCTTATTAGAGCTGCTCCTTCATTTAGTAAACAAATATTTATTGAACAACATACCTATTAGGTGCAAGACACTATGCTAGATCCTGGAATGAAAAAGGAATATAGAAAATAAGAGTGTGGATTATGGTGCCAGACCATGGCTCTGCTAGGCTCTGCTACCCATTAGCTGTGCAGCCTTGGGTAAATTGCTTAACTTCTTTGCTCCTCAGTTTGCCCATCTGTAAAATGGGGATTTAAAAAAAAGGAAAAAAAAAGAAGATGCATGTCAATTACCTGGCCTATAGTACCTGAACAAAAATAGCAACTATTATTATTACCTGGAAGGGAAAGGCAACATGTAGCAAAAGAGAGAGACAGGTGAAATGGTCTCAGTGCTCAGAGAAGTGGGTGAGAGGATATCAGAGACAGGAGAAGGATGAAGGAAGGCTTCCTGGAGGAGGAAGATTCAGAGCTGTGCCTTGAAAGCTAAGTATTTCCACAGGCAAATCAGAGGTGGAAGGCATTCCAGGTAGAGTGCACAGCCTGAGCAAAGGCCCAGAGATGAGAAAGTGTTTGGGTTAAAGGCACTAACTACTCTGGTGGAGATGAAGCACAGGGTCCATTCCAGAGGCTTTACTGTGCTCCACACTAAATGTTGTGAGGCAGCCACTCTTCTCCCCTCAGTTTCGCCATCTGTAGAATGAGGCTGCTGGAGTCAGTCACCCCTGGGCCCCCAGGCCCTCCAGCACATTTCATTCTACAGTGTCCAATCTCCCGGACTCCTAAACGCTTCCACATGTCAACCCTGACCTGGCTCTTATCTTTGCCTGCAGAACACAGCCAGCCAGCCCTGCTTCCGGGCCTTGGACGGCGTCCCCACAGTCCCGGAGCAAACAGCTATTCTAGGGCCACCAGTCATGTGGCCCCCGTTCCAACAGAAACACAACACCCAGGGTGGTGGGCCCTATGCAAACATTCTCCTCACTTCCCTCCTCGGGCCTCGGTAGTGCCTGAGGATGATGTGGGTTTATTTGGGGTCTGCAGAATGCAAAGAATGTTGTCATTCCCAGGGAACTCCGAGTCCCGCTCGCACTGCTTGTTCTGGCTCCTCTCCGTGGATGCTGCAGACGTTGTTGTCTCTTACTCCCAAAGGCTCCCAGTTCCAAGAGAGGTTTTATGTTTCAGAGAAATGAAGTAAGTGCCTAAAGGGGCAGTGGCATCTTCAACTGCTGGAGCAGAGGGCTGAGCAGGGCTGAAGGTTTAAGCTGTGTCATCCCCCCTCACGGCCCCGGGCCCCCACTCCCGCAGATGTCAGGCATTTGCTTTTTCAACCTGGAATCTGAGAATTCTATGATCTTCAAACTAATGGAATTTGGGGCTACCAGGACCTTAAGAATTGTAGAATCTTAGACAGCCTAGAACCATGAAATTCTAGAATCTCGGAGTCAGAATCATTGTGTCCAGGGAAGATACAGGTTCCACCACTGCCTAGCTGTGTAACTTTGGGCAAGTTATTTAACATCTCTGTACCTCCATTTCCTCATCTATGAAGTGGAGTAATAATGGTACCTACTTCCCAGGGTTATGGTGTTGAGTTAATATGTTAATATGTCATATGTTAATATGCATAAAGCACCATAGAAGTGAGGCCTATAGTTCTAAGACCACACTGCAGGGCAACAGTTGGTGCTACTGTCCAGATCCCTGGGCTTCCCTTCTAGAAGTTTCCCCACTCCACCACACCACCTCTCAAGATAACTAAGAAGGGACCAGCCTTGGGACCAGATACACCCTTCAGTGATGGTACCACCCTCACAATAGGTACTCTGCTGTGGAGAATTTCTATGCAACAGACAGGTTTCCCATGACCCCAAAAATACAATGGCCAGAACCATGTTTCCTCCTAGAACAAGGAGTATTTGGCAGGTGGAATCAGTGAAAAGCCCTGGGATCATTTTCTATGCTCAGTGGGTTGACTGGGCTCAGCTGGGTGGTTCTTCTACCCCACATGATATCAGCTGGGGCTGCAGACTTCAGGGGCTCAACTGGGCTCGAATATCCAAGATGGCTCACTTGTATGTCTGGCATTTTGGCAGGGATGGCTGGAAGGCTAGACCCAGCTGAGACACTCGGGCATCTGGGCCTCTCTCATCCCATGTAGTTTCAGGGCCTCTCCCTCCCCAGGTGGCTTCTCCACGTAGTATTTCTATCAGGGTAGCCAGACTTCTTAGATCACAGCTCAGGGAGCTCAAAAGGACATGAGTGGAAGTTGCCAGGACTTCTTAAAGCTTGGGCCAGTGAAATAGGGAGAATTCTAAGATGGCCCCCAAGATTCCCACCCACAAGTGCACATGCTCTATATTATCCCTTCCCCTTAAGTGTGAGCGGGACCTGAAAATAGGGGAAAGTCACTCTGTTGATTAGGTTACATTATATGGCAAATGCAATGGCATAGATTATGTTATACTATGTAAGATGCCATCATGCAAACTGGAGAGAGAATCTCCTGCTGCCGCCCGGAGATGGAAACAACCTAAGTGTCCATCATCGGGTGAATGGATAAAGAAGATGTGGCACATATATACAATGGAATATTACTCAGCCATAAAAAGAAATGAAATTGAGCTATTTGTAATGAGGTGGATAGACCTAGAGTCTGTCATACAGAGTGAAGTAAGTCAGAAAGAGAAAGACAAATACTGTATGCTAACACATATATATGGAATTTAAGAAAAACAAAATGTCATGAAGAACCTAGGGGTAAGACAGGAATAAAGACACAGACCTACTAGAGAATGGACTTGAGGATATGGGGAGGGGGAAGGGTAAGCTGTGACAATGCGAGAGAGAGGCATGGACATATATACACTACCAAACGTAAGGTAGATAGCTAGTGGGAAGCAGCCACATAGCACAGGGAGATCAGCTCGGTGCTTTGTGACCGCCTGGAGGGGTGGGATAGGGAGGGTGGGAGGGAGGGAGACGCAAGAGGGAAGAGATATGGGAACATATGTATATGTATAACTGATTCACTTTGTTATAAAGCAGAAACTAACACACCCTTGTAAAGAATTATACTTCAATAAAGATGTAAAAAAAAAAAAAAGAAGAATCTCCTGCTGCCTTTGAAGAACCGAACTGCCACACTGAGAGAGGGCCATGCGGCTAGGACTTGAGAGCAGCCGCTAGGGGCTTAGACAGACCCCTGGCCGAGAGCCAGCAAGACAATGATGACCTCAGGCCTACAGCCACAAAGACCTGAATGCTCCCAAGAGAATTCAGGAAGAGGACCACCCCCAAGCCTCAGATGAGATCACAGCCCCAGCCAACACCTTGCTTTCAGCCTGGTGAGACCGTGAGCAGAGAACCCAGCTACACCATGCCTGGACCTACAGAAATGTAAGCTAATGGATGGGTTTTGTCTGAAGCCTCCAAGTTTGTGGTAATTTGTTACACAGCTGTAGACCTTCTAGCCAGAGCTCGCAGAGCATCACTTCCACTACTCTATTGGTCAGAGGAGTCACAGGGCCAGCCCAGGTCATTGTGAATGGGGGCCACACAGGCTGTGAATATCAGGAAGCGTGCTTCATCTGGGGATATCTTTGGATATAAATGAGTATATCAATTATAATCAAGTATAATCAATACTTGTATAATCAGTTATACAAGTATAATCAATTCCCTGAGGCCTAGATCCCACCCAGGCCCAGAACAGATCCCTGTGTCTGCCTACCAAGTTTCTGGAAGGCAAGGTGTACTCCCATGGTGGGTAAACTGTTTTAGTGGAAGTTGCATTTGATAGCTCACCTGCCTCCATCTTGCTGAAATGTCAGCCTGTTTTATATCAATGCAAATCAAGCATGTTCTAACTAGAAGGGTTCACAACAGTCATCTATCTGGTTTAAACCCGTCAATTTACAGTGAGGGTCTCTAGAGGGAAGGGATTTTCCTAGGTCCCACAGCAAACCAGAGACTAGGGCCAGAAACCAGGTGTCTGGACTCCCAGCCTATGACTGCCTCCATTCAGCTTTCATTTTGATGCTGAGTACATCATTCTCTCCTCTCTCCCCAAAGGAAAGGCACGGATTTCGCCTTGGCCCTCCACCTCTCCTGGGCCCCGCACTGTCCTGGACCCTTGGGGCTTCTGAGACTCATCTTTTTTACTCCCCTGGATCTGTTAAGAAGAGAACACAAGAGTCACCAGGAACTGAATCCCACCAGGCCTTCCCCTCCAGAAGAGGACCAATGGGGTGGGAAACCTCCCCACACATCCCACCAAGGACCAGAGCTTTGGAAGGCAGGGTGTGCACCAGGGGCTGGCTTCCACGCCATGAACTGGTGTGAATCCTCCCCTGACCCACTCTGAGATCTTAGGCAAGTCATAGTCTGTCCCCATTCTGTTTCCTCACTGTAAATGAGGACAGTGCCCTGCCAGGTGAGGGGAGCTAAGTGAATGCCCTTTGAGGACCACAGGGGTTGACTTCCTGGGCAGAGCTTTTCCAAAAGAAACCTCAGCTCTGCTTTTTTTTTTTTTTGCGGCACGCGGGCCTCTCACTGTGTGGCCTCTCCCGTTGCAGAGCACAGGCTCCGGACGCGCAGGCTCAGCGGCCATGGCTCACGGGCCCAGCCGCTCCGCGGCATGTGGGATCTTCCCGGACCGGGGCACGAACCCGTGTCCCCTGCATCGGCAGGCGGACTCTCAACCACTGAGCCACCGGGGAAGCCCTCAGCTCTGCTTCTTGATGAGCCATCCTTCTTTCTCCAGCTAAGGGCCCCAGCCTCCCATGACTCCAGTCCTGGTCCATATCTTTCCCTTTCTCCAGTGGAAACAGGAAGCCAAGGGCCAGGGCCTCCATCCCTAGGAATCCGCAAGAATTCCTATCCTTGCCCAAATGTCACCTCCTCAGAGAAGTCTTCCCAATGTCCCCATCTAAAATAGCATCTTCCTTCCTGCTCTGTCCTCTTCTGAGTTTTTTTCTTTTTAATGGTACTTATTACTATCTGAAATTATATTGGGCATTTATTTGTTTATCATCTGTTTCCTACACTAAATGATAAATAAGGATCTGTTATTCACCACCATATCTGAAGAGTTAGACAGATAGTAATGCTCAAAAAGCATTTCTTGAACCAAAGAATGAATGAATGGAATCAGTACAGAACTTCAGTGTTGGTCCAGTGGGGGGAATCACATCTAAGAAACCAGTCTGTAAAGTGAAGAAAATGATATGCAGGAAGCCCAACCTGAACAGCACACCCACACTGGCCCCTCTCTCCTCTGGCCCCTGGTGGCACTTAGAGCCTGAACCCCTCACCCAACACTGATGTACAAATGGCTGAGCCAGTGCCTTCATTGTTGATGTCTTGGAATGGGTAAACTCTGTAGATGTAAGTCTAATCTCTCTCCCAAGCTCATTGAGAGCATATTCATCTTTGTGTCCCTCAGAGTGTCTAAAAAGTGCCATTGGGGTGAACATCCCTCGATGAATTAATGAATGAGCGAATAAGTGATGAGTCAACTAAATGGGTGGATGAATAGGTGAATGATGGATGGCTATTAGGTGGTGGTGGATGGATGGAGAGATGAAGAAATAGAAAAAAAGGAGGGAAGAGTGGATGTATTGATTGATGGATGGATGATGAGTGGAGAACAGGTGAATGAATAGATGAATGATGAAGAAATGGATGGATGAGTGTATGGTTAACGGATGATAGTGGGAATGGGTGGATGGATGGATGTATGACGGATAAGTTAGTAGACAAATTTGACTTACTGTGTCTCAGAATCTCCAAAGTCATGGAACAGAGGAAGCAGATTTGCTTGTGGACCTATAGGAAAGAGTTCAGATCCCTAAATCGAAGCTACAGAAAAACAGGTTTCAGCTCATTCGGAGGTAGAATCTTCCTGTCCTAGAGATATGCAAATAGAAAATAGGCACCCCACCCCCATCAGGGGGCTGGGGCAGGCAAGAATCTAGATCCTAATTGGGAGGTTGGGCTAGTGACTCCTTCCTTCAGATGGAAAAATGATATGATTCTAGAGAAATCAGAAGTGAACTCCTCCATCATCCAGATTTGGTGAAGGCGGGTCCCTCATTCTCTAACCCGAACCTTGGGGATTCTCTATCTTGATACCTCTCCTAGGGCTGAGGACAGAGTCAATAACAGCTGGGCTAACTGGGCACTTATAAGGCACACTCCTAACAACACCCATGAGGTTGGAATTGCTTCTCACCCTACCTCTGTCTGCTTTTTCCACTTGTCTTGGCTGGCTTATAGGCAAGAATACTAAAGTCTCAGAATCTTAAAACCCAAGAGACCAACTGTGTATCCTTGAACAAGTTATTATCCTCTCTGATCTTCAATGGTATCATGTGTAAAACAGAGACAACAATGTCTTCCTACAGAGTTGCTGGGAAAATTAAATGAAAGAATTACATACTGTGCAGTGCTAGGCACATTGAAAGCCCTTGATAAATAATATTGGAACTGGTATTGGTTTTTGCATTGATGTCAGTATTCAAATCCACATCTACATTTCTATTCGTATTTATGAGAAATATTATCATAGTATATCATAGTATTACATGTATTATTTACTATTGCCATAGACTCATAAATCTAGGACCACAGATTCATAGATTGAAATAACAGATTATCAGAATCTGACCATCTCAGAAGTTTAGAACTTTAGAATTACTAAACCTCAGAGCCATGGACAATTCATTTAAGCAACTCTCAGAAAAGGCAGGACCTGGGACTTCCCAGGTCTACTGTGTCTGTGTTAAGAATCTGCCTGCCAATGCAGGGGACACAGGTTCAAGCCCTGGTCCAGGAAGATCCCGCATGCCGTAGAGCAACTAAGCCCGTGCGCCACAGCTACTGAGCCTGCACTCTAGAGCCCGCGAGCCACAACTACAGAGCCCGCGTGCCACAACTACTGAAGCCTGCACGCCTAGAGCCCATGCTTCACAAGAGAAGCCATCGCAGTGAGAAGCCCGTGCAACTGCAACGAAGAGTAGTCCCTGCTCGCCACAACTAGAGAAAGCCCGCACGCAGCAACGAAGACCCAACGCAGCCAAAAATAAATAAATAACAAAGAAAAGGCAGGACCTCTGAGGTCATGAGACCAGCCACCCCAACCTGCCTCTACCCAGGGCAGATGCCTCTCTCTGGTGTCCACCCCACATCTCCAAGTCAAAATACCTTCTGAGCCCACCTTGGGGTGCCTGGCTGGACTCCTTGGCCCTGTACTCCTATTCTTGGACAACTCAGAATCCCAGGAATTTGCGGCCACAGTAGTGGGGGCCTGAGATTTGGCCCGGGGGATGATGAAATATGGAAGCTCCCAGAGTTGGGCCTAGTGGAGAAGGCCACATTTTCTGTGTCATGTTCTATTGCACGCCAATCAATTACAGTGCGCCCTATATAAACACATCACGAGGGCTTTGACAGGGGGCCGGGGTGAAGTTGGGTGTCAGGGTAAAACAGGGGATAATAAAATCACTGGAGATTTATTTCTCTAAATTGGAAACTTCATGCTTACACCTGACTAAATCATCAGGCTGAAATCGGAGCCGACTCCCACGGAAAACACATGTAACCTTATCCCATCTTTGTTTAACGGCGACCCATCAAGCTGCCTGATGGATTCTGCAGATGCGGCCAGCGTCCTCCTCTGGCTCCTTGAATTCTGGGGGTCTCCATCAGACCTGTCTTCACTGTGCCCACCCTGCTCTTGTTGCTCTTCCAGGGCTGGCCTCTCCTACAGGCGAGTGTCCATGTGGGTCTTCTTTGCTCCCGTGTCTGCGAGTGCCCCATCTGTGTACCTAAGGTCCCTCTACCTAAGACCCTCCTTTTCCATGAAGCCATTCTCCCTGAGGAGAGAAGCAATGTTGAATAAGAGGAGAGGCAGCCGTGACATCAAGGAAAGTGCTCTAGGCTAGAAGTTGTTCAAATTATGGTTCTACGCTAAAATCCGACAGATAAATGTCGAGGTCCAATGACTTTGCTCCTTCCTTTTATCCTGTCTCTTCTCTCACAGAACTTTTAGGAGGATTTGATGAGCTAATGTGTTAAAAGTGCTGTATGATTTACAAACTGAACGGTCTGTATTAGTATCTAATTTTCCATGTGACTCACGAAGCACTGCACATGGTACCAGCAGGCTGTGAGTCACCCTCCCGCCGTGTTAAAGAGACTCCCCTTTACCAGGAGCGACCAGTCCGGGCTGGGACGAAGAATCGAGAGGGTATCTACTCAGGAAGCACCCTCTGTGTGCTGGACACTGGGTTAGTGCCACTCATACAGTATTTCACATGATTCCCACATCCTAGATTAGAGTTATACCCACTCCAAAGATGATGAAAATCAGGAATCAGAGGGGGCTAGCTACCTTCCCAAACTTTACTGTCTCAGCTGAGACAGTTACCAGCATGTCTGTCTAGGTTCGCCTGACTCCGGAGCTCATCAAAATGTATGACAAGTGCTCTGCGAGCCCCGAGGGAGAAAAGATGGGCAGTGTGTTTCAGGGCTCAATATGGGCCCTCCCTCTCTCCCAGCCCCTCCCTTCAAGTCCATAAATTCTTCCACACACAAACACACTCAACGGAGTGCACACTGCAGGTGGTCAGTGGCTGGGAGGCTGAGGGCTGAGGCTCCCTGCTCAGAACGGGACTCCAGGCTCACACCTCCACCATGGCCCTTTTGGTGGAGCTGGGGAGGTGGGGGGCAGGAGGAGACCCTGTGTGTCATTTTCGGCGGCAGTCAGCAGAGCCCTGCAAAGTGCAAGATGGCTTTTTTAGCCCAGCATAAGGATCTAGTTAAAAACCAATAAATCAGCAGTGAAATGTGCATAGCAGCCTTCTCCGTAAAATCAACATGGCTTGCTCCTCTGCAGGGAGCCCTCTGACCGCCAGGACTGAAGCCTGGGCCTCAGGCAGAGCCCTCCTTCGTCCCACAGGGATCTTTGGGGAGAGGGGTCTCCAGTTTCCCCTGAGAAGAAGAGAGCCAGGCAACCTGGGTCCTGCCTGGGAGGCGCCTACACTTGACACATCCCCTTTCTAGACGCAGAGATCAAGAAAGTGATCAAGAAAGTGATCAGAGCCGGCCCCAGACAGCCCTCCGCCTCCTCCACACGGCTCCCGCCCTGACACAGAAAATCGAATTATGAGATGAATGGGCTGGGGAGTGGATGAGAAGGGCGAGCCCCAGGGCGTCTCCCCAGCGCAAAATACAGAAAGCCATCTGCAGGGAGGGGCTCGCGACCCCTCGGGAAGCCGTACCCCGGCGACCTCCGCGAGGATGGGCGCCCCGGCCTCCCCGCGCCCAGGCCAGCCCCAGGCGGGGCGTGGGGATTGCGGGAGGCCCCAGATCGCCCTCAGGACGGTATTTAATATCTGTAAAACTGCCACTCGGGCAGCCAAGGTAAACAGCGTCCCTGGCAGTTCAAAGGTGAGCGAGTTTGAATGTTTCCCCTTTGCCTGAAAGGAATCCGTGCCGGGCCTGTGGCAGCGGGCCCCCGGGAGGCCCGGCCCCCCGCGCCGCCAGCCCACGGCATCTGTGCACACAGAGGCGGCGTCTCCCACGCAAATACTCACAATTTCTCATTAAAACTTACGACTGTGTCAACAGCGCGGGCTGGGCCCCTAATCTGGAAAAGACATTTCGCCACCCCGCCAGCCGGCCAGCCGCCCGTCCCACGCCCGGAGCCCGAGCCCGGCCGCAGCCAGCTCCGCTCATCTCTCCGCGCACCCCCGCCCGGCCGAGAGCGCTGCCCACGGGGACCCCGCGCCCCGGCTTCCAGCCCAGGGGATAGCGCTGGCCCTGACACTTCCGCCTGGCTTGGGTTCGGAAAGAGCTTTCTCCCAGCGGGGTTTCGCTTTGGAGTCAGTTAAGTAACGCAGCCCCCAGCTGCACCCCGCACCGCATCTCCCCAGACCTGTTCCCGGGGGTTCCCTCCTGCTCCTGCCGGGAAGATTTAGCTCAGCCCCCGCCCCATGCCACGGCAGAACTGGCACACCTGAGATGTGAACAGGGACCTCAAGGCCCTCGGCCAGGGAGGTGGGAAGCCCCTGGGCAGGGGTGCAGGATAAGGAAGGATGAACTCCAGTCTCGATGGGTCTAGATGTACCGACTCCAGTGCAAGAGGGATATCAGAGAAACACTTGGGAGTAGAAAGAGTCCACCCTGGGTTCAAATCCCAGCTCTGACACTTGGGATATCTCCCTTTCCTCCACTATGAAATGCGGTCAATAATAGAAAGTTAATACCTGTTCCCACATACTCCAGCTCCTGGCACAGCTAAGCACTCCACACACAGTAGTTATTCATTCAGGCAACCTATGTTTGTTAAGGCCCTCCCATGTACAGTCATGAACAAAACAGCTGACAGTCTGGGGAAAACAGGCAAGCAGTTAGAACAAAAGAGCCTGAGTGTTCTGAAAGGGGGCATAGAAAATGCCAAGTGGGTGCCCAAGGCAGGGGTCACAGAGGGAAGGATAGATACACTGTGACTGAAAGGTGAGGAGGGGCAAAGGCAGCCGTGGAAGATATTCTAGAAGAAACAGTCTGTGCAAAGGCCAGGAGGCAAGAGACAGCATATGAACACTGGTGAAGGCCCCGAGACAGAAATGAGGCTGATGGAGAGGGGCTGGGGGAGTGTCATACACAGTGTACAACTTTCAGTGAGCACTTTTAGATTTGATTCTTTGTTGTGTGTGTGTCTGTGCCTGGGCGTGCGTGCGTACGCGCACTTGCTTACACACGTGTGAATATACACCTAGGGTATGTGAGTTTAAATACGCCTCCAAATGTGCACCGTGCATGTGCTTGTTCCAAATGTGTGTGTCCTCTTGGATGTGTGTGTGTGTGTGTAAATGGGTAAGCATTTAGATGCGAATATGAGTGTATTTGTGGGTGTACCTATACGTGCGACTATACATCCATGCTTGTGAGTCTGAATAAGGACGTGTATATCCATGTTTGCGCAAGCATCTGTACCTCTTGATGTGTGTCTTTAACAAATACTGATTCCCCACTTCCCACACCATCTTCTCTGGTGTCCGTATGGGGGAACTGGGTGGGCTGGGTCCTGAACACACACACCCTTATTTTCCACGAGGGCACACATTCCCCCAGAGAGGCCATTCGACAACTGGTACTCATTGGCCTGATAGACCCACTTCCTTTTGAGGCAATGCAGACATTCTGTTTGCTCTACTTTGGGGAAACAAGAAAAAAAAAAAAAGCATCTTAAGATTTCCCTCCAGAAAACCGAGATCCAAGCATCCACCTCCCACCCCAGCATCCTACCTAAGTCAAGGTTTGTGGAAACAGTACCGTGTGGAGAGCAGGAATAACTCATCAGCATTGGGAGTGGGAAACTCAGCCTCAAGCCATCTCAGCTGCTCTGCTGATGTGCTGTGTCCTGGAACAAGTCGCTTTGGCTCTCTGAGCTGGTGAAAATGAAGACCATGTTTCCTGACTCCTTCGTCTTGGGCTGAAATAGAACACAAACAGGGATGTGGCAGCATAATGGCCATGCCTCCAAATTTGTCACAGGACTGGGCTAGCTACCTTTAAAAGAAAGAAAGAAAGAAGGAAGGAAGGAAGGAAGGAAGGAAGGAGGGAGGGAGGGAGGGAGGGAAGGAAGGAAGGAAGGAAGGAAGGAAGGAAGGAAGGAAAGAGAAAGAGGAAGGAAGGGAGCAAGCCTCAGAAAAGCCTCATGAAGTCCAAAGGCTCTGATGCACATTTTGCTTCCAAAGGGGCAAGAATTTTGCCTTGTCACGCCCTCCTGGAACAGTACCTGGCACATAGTGGGCACTCACCACATATTTGTTGAATTGATAAATGTGTTCATTGAGCTGTTTGCTCATTTATTCACTCAGCTAAGAATTCCTGGCCCTTGTTCCATAGCAGGACTTACCTGTCCCCAATCAAAGAAAGAACTCTCTTGCGTAGCCTTCACTAAAATTCCAGGAACATCGTGGCTTTTAAATCCGTGGCTGCCCACGTCCATCAAGCCTCGAAGCTGTTGCCCCGCTCCTTCTACTCCTCCCTGTGGCTGTTCAAATCTTCCTCCTTCTCAGAACCTCTAACCTTTTTCTTCCTTCCCCTGACCTTTTAACAGGTGACCTTCATGGAGAAAACAAAAGCCATCAACTTTTAGCCACAAAACCTGCATATTTCCCTGTGCCTCCTCCAACTTTCATCTCCTTTTCTCCTATTGGAATGACAGATGCGGTCCCTCCCCAGAGGAAGCCTGCCCCCCCCCATCCCAGCACTCACCACCAGAGAGATCACCCCCTCCACGCACCCGACTCTCTCCTCATCCCTTCCACCTCAGCGTTTCTCAAACTGACCATGGTAAACCATTCAACGTTCACAAATTCAATCAGGGGTGCCGTGACCAGAAGTTTATAAAAAGTAAAACAGGAAAGGAAATATCAGCGTGTCACACTCAGTAAAGGTGAGTACACGTCATGAAACTTTGTTTCTGGTGTATATCTGTGTGCAGGCGTCCTGGGTCTGGAAGACGATGTAGGTCTGACCTGGTTGCAGGAGGGAAAGAGGGAAAGGCCTCCTTCTGCCTCTCTTTTTCTACTTCCTCCTTCCCATCAGCGGTTAAACATCCTTTAGAATCTCAGAAACAGTCTCTCCTTTAAGCCCACATTTTCCTCCAGTGACCGCACCCCTTCTGCCCAACCACGCCCCCAGATCTCTACACAACCAACCTTCTCTAGAGAGCTGTCTACACTCAGTATCTACACACCCTCACCTCCCATTCTTCGGCAAATCAGCATACGCCCCGCCCCCAGAGCCAACATGAGCCAACGGCTCAATCCAATGAAGGCTCTGCCTGCGGGGCTCTCGGGGGCACTGACTGTTTCCTTGGCTCCCACGACCTCCCCTTGTCTGGTTTTCCTCCTACCCGTGTGGCCCACCGTCTCCCCTGTGGGTTCCTCTGCTTCTACCCAGCCCTTCCTGTTGGCGTTCCTGGGGTCTCACTCCTAGACCCTCTTCTCTTTTCATTCTCCCCTCAGTAATAGTTTCAAGGTCCAAAGGCTAAGGATGCCCAACTTGATCTCCACATCCAAGCTCTCTTCCCAGACCCCAGGCTCACAGCCACCGTCTGGCATCTCTGCTGGGTGCCGCACAGGCCCCTCCTACTCAGCACACCCAAGGGAACCCAGCTTCTTCCTGCACCTTCTCTGAGGTTCCTTGCCTTTGTGGTAGCACCTCCGCCCACCACATCACCCAAACCGGAAAGCTGGCCTCATTCTGGACTCCCCCATGGCCCAGCTGTCCTATCACTACATCTCAGTGGTATCCTTTCACTCCTCTCCACCAGCCACCAGTCTCAGAGTCAGAGCTGTCATCATTCTGTCTGAATTACTTCCAGAGTCTTCTAACTAAGGGGTCTCCAAGCCATCTTTCTATTAGGACCATGTTGCTCTCTGCTTTAAATCTTCCAGTATCTCTTCTCAACCGCTGGACTAAAGCCCAGCCTCCTCATACACACTTGGAAAGATGTGTCCACACTGACCCTCCATCTTCAGCCCTCTCATTTTATATTCTCACCCTACTGGTGCTCCTTGGGCTGGGGGGCCTGTGACTGGCCGGGCCCTCAACTTGCTCGGCCTCCCTAGATCCCCTCACTCTCAGGTTCCTCTGGCCAAAGCTAGGCTGACCCAGAGCGCCCCAAGCTCACGTTCAAAGACTTGGGCCGGGCCCAGCTGCTTGGCCCCATAAATGGGGATTAGGCGACCCCCTTTGAGGCGGGCGGGTGGGCTGTGAGAAGAGTTGGTTTGGTGTAGATTTTATGGCAGGATCACATTTCGTCATCAGACCCCCCTCTGAAGCTGGCCAAGGGCAGGTCAGGCGCAGGGGAGTGGGAACTCGAGCCGCCCCATCAGCCCAGAGCACAGAGCTGCTGGCACAGGAGGGGGCCATGGCTGGAATCAGGAGCCCGAGTTCCAGCCTCCCCTTGCCGCCCCCCACCGCCCCCCACTGTGTGAACTTGGGCACATCCTTCCAAGCTCTGGTCAGTGGTCTGTAAAGTGGGGGCCCTAGACTAGTGGGCAGTCAGGCTGATTCCATTTCCAGGTCCCCAGGCCCCCGGCCCGTCTAAGCCACAACAAAAGCATCACCTTCCCCAGAAGGTTTCAGAGCTATTACATGCTTACAAACTCATGGATTAGGGTTGCCAGATAAAATAGAATATTCAGTTAAACTCAAACTTCACATAAACAACAAATAATTTTCTGTATAGGTATAGCCCAAATATTGCATGGACATATTTATATTAAAAACCATTCATTGTTTATCTGAAATTTAATTTAACTGTGTACCCTCTACTCTTATTTGCTAAATCTGGCACCCCTACCTTGGATGCACTGAGGTTTAAGGGCCATGGCCTCATGGTCCATCGAACCAGAACAAGCTAGGTTTTGACAGGTTAAGTGGTCTTGGGAAAATCATCAAGCTGGGTAGAGATCTGTGGTCAAGAGCCAGTAGGGATTTTGTGGAAGGGTGCTCCAGGCAAAGGGAACAGCATAGGCAGAGGCCTAGGTGTTGGATGGTATTGGGCATGTTCCAGGAAAGGCTAATAGGAGACAGAGGTGTGGGATGCAGGCTGTAAGAGGCAGAGATGCGTCGAAAGATCTGCTGGATCACAGATCACACCACATCCGATCTGTGCTGCTGCTGATACTGGGGGTGGGGGTCTGGTGGAGGTCTGCACTGAAGCAGGATCACAGCCAGACACTGGGGTACAGGGGGCAGGACCCAGCCACCTGGAGATTAGGGGAAGGAAAACTGGCATGCCCTAGGAGAAGGGACCTCCAGGATCCAGCCGGAGAATTTGGGCTCAAATCTCTTCTATGTACAAAATAAATAATAAAAGCAGTCAGTAAATGGTAGCTGTTTAGTTGTCATTATTGTCAGGTGCTTAGTATACGCTGTGGTTTGGAACAAGCTGACCTCACCCCCAGACTGTCCCCACGGAACCAAGGCCATTTCTTACCCACTGGGAGCCCAGATGATAGAACAATGGCAGCTGGAAGATTCCATACTCTACCCAGCTATACCACCCCTCTGTCTCTCCTTTGTCCAATATCAGTGAGAGGTAAGCCATCAGGGAGACTCTTGTGGATGCAAGGTTGTTTCAGGGACCCAATGAAAATTACCTAAGGAAAGCAGCTGCTTGATTAGAGACCCTACAAGATCTACTTACATGAATCTCTCATGCCATTTTCACAGCAACACTAGGAAGTATTTCAGCCCCATTTTAGAGATGTGAAAACCAAGGTCCAGAGAGAGAAACTCTCTTGCCCAAGGTCCTTAACTAACAGTAGGGAAAAGCTGGGTTTAAAACTCAAAAGCTCTTTCCTTTACATAAGACTGAGCCTGTAGATCGAAACAACAAAACCTGAAGCCAGTGCCCATGTCAGCCTGTGCAGGCACCCTCACCCCTAATGGGCCCATCCAGCTCGACAGATACCAAACTTCCCACCACCTGGTCCATGAGGCCTTGAAACCTATCTTGCCTCCAGGTCACACACAGGCTTCTTTCCTTGGTGCTATGAAAAGCCTGGAGAATTCAAAAACCGTGAATCCAGTCTAGATTCCCCAGTTCTTGGTTACATGGTTTCAACTTTCTGAGCTTGCACTTCTTCATCTGGAAAAAGGGGTTAACAGTGCCTTCCTCCCAGGAGTGTTGTGAAGATCCAACGTGACAACATATAGGAAAGTGCTTTCAAAACTGGAAACCATGGTGTAGACTTTTTCATTGCCCAAATCACAGACAAACAACATCATCCTACAGACTGAAGTGCTTTTTCTAGTTCAAATCTCCCGGATTCATGAGGAGTCCTTTGCTCTAACAAACAAGTCTAGCTCAGGGCTGATTTGCAAGACAGGGGTGATTGATGACACTTCATTTATCTATTTTCAAACATTTGCTAATCTCTCCTTCTCAGGCCCTATACTGGGCAGTGGTGAATAGAGACACAGTCCTGGCTCTTGGGCAGGTGGTCAGTGGGAGAGAAAGACACAGACAATAATGCTACAGTTGGGCTTCCCTGGTGGCGCAGTGGTTGGGAGTCCGCCTGCCGATGCAGGGGACACGGGTTCGTGCCCCGGTCCGGGAGGATCCCACATGCCACGGAGCGGCTGGGCCCGTGAGCCATGGCCGCTGGGCCTGTGCGTCCGGAGCCTGTGCTCCACAACGGGAGAGGCCACACAGTGAGAGGCCCGCATACCGCAAAAAAAAAAATAATAATAATGCTACAGTTATAACCAGTGACAAAGTATAAGCAAGTATAAAAACATTATAAAGAAGTGAGGTGAACTTGTCTGAGAATTGGAGAAGGCTGTCAAGTAAGACTTCTGTGATGGGGATATTTGCACAGGGTCTTAAATAATGTATTTATGCCTTCATTCAACAAATATTTTCAAATCTCTTCTAAAGTATTGGGCTATATCAGTGAACCAAATAAATAGTCCCTGCCTTGAAGGAGCTTAGCAGAGAAGACAGATAATAAAAAGATGAATAAATAAATTATAACATAAAATCATACCCTATATATTATATGTATGTAATATGTAACTATACTGTAATATAGCAGGTGTTATGAAAAACATATTTCAGGGTAAGGGATAGTGACTGGTAGGGGTGAATTGGATTATATAGATTGATCATGAAAAGACTGAGAAACTGACAGTTGAGCACAGACCTAGTGGAGAGAGAGCATGGACACTGAATGATAACGAAAATAAAACATAAAATTTGTAGAATGTAGCTAAATCAGTGCTTAGAGAAAATTTTATAACTTTAAATGTTATTTGAAAAGAAGAATGATTTAAAATCAATGATCTAAGTTTTCATCTTGAGAATCTAGAAAAAGAAGAGCAAAGTAAGTAGAGGAAAGAAATATTATAGATAAGAATGGAATACATTGAAATAGAAAACAAACAATAAAGAAAAAACAATGAAATAAAAATCTTGCTCTTTGAAGGGATTAATAAAATTGATGAGCTCCTAGCTAGACTGATCAAGAAGAAAAGAAGATACAAATTGCCAATATCAGAAATAAAAGGGCTTCCCTGGTGGTTCAGTGGTTAAGAATCTGCCTGCCAATGCAAGGGACACAGGTTCGTGCCCTGGCCCGGGAAGATCCCACATGCCGTGGAGCAACTAAGCCCATGTGCCACAACTACTGAGCCTGAGCTCTAGAGCCCGCAAGCCACAACTGCTGAGCCCACGTGCCACAACTACTGAAGCCTGTGCACCAAGAGCCCATGCTCCACAACAAGAGAAGCCACGAAAATGAGAAGCCTGCTCACAGCAACAAAGAGTAGCCCCCATTCACCGCAACTAGAGAAAGCCCACGCACAGCAACAAAGACCCAACACAGCCAAAAATAAATAAATAAATAAATAAATTTATTTTTTAAGAAAAAAGAAATAAAAGACATCACTATAGATCCTACAGACATTAAAATGATATAAGGGAATATTACGAACAACTTAATGCTAATTAATCCAACAACTTAGATGAAATGAACAAATTCCTTAAAAGACACAAATTGCCGGTACTAACACGAGAAGAAGTAGAAAATCTTAATACAGCCTCGTATATCTTTAAAGAAACTGAACTCATAATTCTTTTGAAATTCCCACAAATGAAGCTTCAGATGTTTCCAATGGTGAAGGCTCCTAAATGTTTAATGAATAAATAATACAAAACTGTTCCAGAAAATGTAGGAGGGAACTTCTCCAACTCGTCATATGAGATAAGTGTAATCCTGATACCAAAACCAGACAAGGACATTATAAGAAAAGAAATTATAGACCAATATCCCTCACAAAAATCCTTAACAAATTATTGTCAAATCAAATTATCAAATTCATATATATATATGGCAAGTTGACAGATATAATTCTCCACATTAACACAATAAAGCAGAAAATCATCTCAGTAAATGCTGGAAAACCATTTGATGAGATTCAATGCCCATTCATCATAAAAACTCTCAGAAATCTAGGAATAAAAGAAAACTTTCTCAATCTGATAAAAAGACATTTGTGAAAAATCTACAACTAACGTCATACTTAATAATGAAATATTAAATCCTTTTCCCCCTTGAGATCAAGAACAAGGCAAGGATGCCACTCGCAGCATTTCTCTTCAACGTTGTACTAGTGATCTCAGTCAGTGCAATAAGCCAAGAAAAAGAAACAAAAGGCATAAATATTGCAAAGGCAGAAGTACAATTTTCTATATTCACAGATGACATAATTGTGAACATCGAAAATCCTAAAGACTCTATAAAAAATGTATTAGAACCAATACATTACTTTAGCAAGAATGTAAGATACAAGGTAAATATTAAAAAGTCAATTATATATAATATATATGCAATGAACCATTAGAAAATGAAAAAATTTTAAATTACATTTAAAATAGCAACAAAAACAAAAACTTAGAGGTAAATTTAGCAAAATATGGGCAAGACCTCTACGCAGAAAACTAAAACGCATTGCTGAAAGAAATTAAAGAAGTCCTAAAGAAATGGAGAGGCACACCATTTTCATGGATTGGTCCGCTTATTATTGTTAAGCTGTCTCCCACATAAACTGATATATTCAATACAATACCAGTCAAAATCACAACAGCTTGTTTGAAGAATTTTTACGGAAAAACAAATAACCTAGAATAGCCAAAACAATCTTGTAAAAAAGAACAGAGTTAGAAGATTTAAGACTGCTTGATTTCAAAGGTTACCAAAAAGCTACAGTAATCAAGAAAAGTTGGAACTGTCATAAGGATAGACAAATAGATTGATGGAATAGCATAGAATCTGGGATAGATCCATATGTACATCAACTGATTTTTTTTTTTTTTTCCGGTACACAGGCCTCTCACTGTTGTGGCCTCTCCCATCGTGGAGCACAGGCTCTGGACGCACAGGTTCAGCGGCCATGGCTCATGGGCCCAGCCGCTCCGTGGCATGTGGGATCTTACCAGACCGGGTCACGAACCCATGTCCCCTGCATCGGCAGGAGGACTCTCAACCACTGCACCACCAGGGAAGCCCCCATCAATTGATTTTTGATCAAGTCAATTCAATAGGGAAATGAAAGTCTCTTCAACAAATAGTCTTAGAACAACTGGATATCCATACGGGAAAAACTGAACTTCAACCACTACCTCACCTCATATCAATTAAAAAAAAAATTCAGAATTGATTCTAGACCTAAATTGAAAAGCTAAAACTACAAAACTTCTAGAAGAAAACATGGAATATAATTGTGACTTTGGAGTAGGTAAAAATTTCTTAGGACACAAAAAGCACCAACCATAAAGTAAAAAATTGACAAATTGGACTTTTGTCCACCAAAGATATTATTAAGAAACTCAGCATAGCTTGCCTATTACTTGTATTCAGAATATATAAAGAATTCTTAATAATAAAATGGCAAACCATTAAAAACTGGGCATATACTGAAGAGTCACTTCACAAAGAAAGATATACAAATAGCCAATAAGTGCATAAAAAAGTACTCAATATCCTTAATCATGCAAGCTAAAATTATAAAGTGTTACAAGTACACACCCCATAGAATGGCTAAAATGAAAAAAGATTGACAATAGCAAGTGTTGACAGAAGCAACCAAAATGCTCATATATTGCTGGAGGGACTGTAAAATGGTACAACCATGCTGGAAAACTCTGGCAGTTTCATATAAAGTTAAAAATGTATCTACTCTATGACCCAGCAATTCAACCCTTATGTATTTACCCAAGAAAAATGAAGACATATGCCCATTTCTCTTATACAAAAGATGTTTATAGCAGTTTTATTCATAATGGCTTCAAACTATGGTCAACCGAAATAAATGAATAAACAAAAAGTGGTATCTCCACACAATGAAATACAACTCAGCAATCACAAAGAACAAACCACTGGGATTTCCCTGGCGATCCAGTGGTTAGGACTCTGCACTCTCACTGCCGAGGTCCCGGGGCTCAATCCCTGCTAGGTGAGGAACTAAAATCCCACAAGCCGAGCAGCGTGCCCAAAAAAAAATAAGAACAAACCACTAAACCAACAACAACGTGGATGAAGCTAAAAAGCATTATGCTGAGCAAGAGAAGCCAGACATAAAAGAATACATATTGTTCGACTCCATTTATATGAAGTTCAGACAAAAACTCATCGAATAGTGTTAAAATTGAGAAAATTGGTTGCCTCTGGATAGTGGAATTGATTGGGAACAGTCCTGAGGGAGCTTTCTGGGGTGATGAAAATGTTCTATGTACGATTTGGGTGGTGGTCACATAGGTATACGCATACTCATCCAATCACACTTAAGATCTGTACATTTCACTGTGTCTTAAATCAGCTTTAATTTTAAAAGTTCTAAAACTTGTGATGAGATCCATGAAAGGGGGGCAAAGGGAGTATCAAAGAAGTCTAGGGAAAGGTGTGACCAGGGGAGGCTTCAAGGAGGAGGTGGCGTTTTCACTGAGCGTTGAAGAATCTGAATAGGAGTACTGCGAGAACCAGACGAGATGCCAGATATGAAGGAACTTAGGGAACTGCTAAATATAAAGGATTGCTCAGCTCAACCACTGATGCCTCTCAACCACTGACGCCTCTTCTGAACAAAAGAAGAAAGACCAGAATAAGCATTTGGGGTGGGGGTTTCCACATGGAGCTCTGAGTTGCTGAAGAGAGATTGATCAGGGCCAGGTCCTGGAGACTGGGTATGTGTACTCCTGGGGGTGTGCAGCAATGTGCCAGGGGTAGACGCGGCACCTAGTCAATTGCTGGGCACATGGAAAGTACTCGATAAATGTTTTTCAAATGAATGAAATATAAATAAAGGCACTGCTGACAGATCTGAGCTCGAACAATGGCTTGGAGCCCCAGAGAGGACCCAGGGCTGGCTCTGGTTCACCCTGCAGAGAAGCCAAGCACAGTCCTGGAGTGCTGAACTTGGACACATTCTATCACGCAGCTCAAGCCGCCCTGGGGGCGCCATATAACTTTATTGTAAGCTCGTGCAATAACACAGGCAAATGGAATAACAATGTAAAGTTGGCTTTAATTAAAATGAAGGGTGTTTGCCTCTCCCTCCTTTTCCTACTAAGCCAGGGCAGCCTGCTGAGCCGTGCAGAGCAATCAGAGGAATGTTTCCAAAGCGGGAGGCAGCCCCCCACCACCCCCCTTACGAGGTTCACCAATATTCGAGTGGCCCTTCCCCCTCCCCAAACCCCACCACTCTCCCTTCTTACATGATCTGCATGGCAGAAGGGCATGAAGAAGGAGAACAGGAGAGATGATGCCTTTCTAAGGGCATCAGGAAGGGAGAGAGAATGCTGTTAAGCAGTGTGGGGAAGGAAATCTCATCCACTTAGCCATTCTACAAATGTCTGAGGCACTACCATGGGCTAGACCTTGTGCTGGGTGCTGGGGCCATCCTCAGAGGACTCACTGTCTGGTCGGAACTCATCAGTGCAGAAGAGGTATCCACCTAGAGACACATAAACAAGCCACGAATCCAGGGATTCAGTTCTGACATGTGTCCTGACATCTGGAGAATAAAGACGATGCTAAGAATCTGCTAACTGGGGAGAAGGACCTCATGCAAAAGGACCAGCAGAGATGGCACAGTGCTAGGCACACTGAATACCTCCTACCCTGTGTTCTAGCCTGTGCTGTGCTGGTAAGTGTTAACCACATGAAGTCGCTGTTTCTAGGGAAAAGGGAGTCCCGATTTGTAGCCTTTGCCAATTTCCATGGTGTAAATTCTCTCACAGTGGTGAATTTCTAGTTACCATTGTTATATTAACCAGCTTGTAAAATTCCCAACAAGTTAACAATCAGCTAGTATAGGTCAGTTCCAACACACCACTGATCCTACCTGTCTGCAGTGCTCTGGGCTGGCGAGAGGAATTCTGAACACTAGCATCTCAGCCCAGGGTTTGCATTCAACCGACTTTTTTTTTTTTTTTTTTTTTTTGACTGCATTGGGTCTTCATTGCTGTGCGCAGGCTTTCTCTAGTTGCAGCAAGCGGAGGCTACTGTTTGTTGCAGTGCGCAGGCTTCTCATTGCGGTGGCTTCTCTTGTTGCAGAGCATGGGCTCTAGGCGTGCGGGCTCAGTAGTTGTGGCTCTCGAGCACGGGCTCGGTAGTTGTGGCACACGGGCTTAGTTGCTCTGCAGCACGTGGGATCTTGCCAGACTAGGGCTCAAACCCGTGTCCCCTGCATTGGCAGGTGGATTCTTAACCGCTGTGCCACCAGGAAAGCCCTCAACTGACATTTAAAGAGTATCTTCTCTAGGCCTTGGGCCAAGAAGTCTCGGACCATTAATAATAATATAATAATAATTCTAGCTAGCACCTATTAAGAGTTTACTACATGTCAGGTTCTCTTCTAAGAGCTTTTTCACAATTCAGTGCATTTAATCCTCACCACAACCCTATGAAGTAGAGATTAGTATTATCCCCATTTTGCAGATGAAAAATCTGAGGCTCAGAGAGAACAAGTTACCTGCCTGAGATCACATAGCTAGTAAGAAGCAGTAGCAAATAGCTGTCATCGCTGAATGTCCTCCTTACATTTTAGCTATTGCCTGCATTTTGAGTCCAATATTCTCCAAGTAGGAGCCAGAAAAGCCTCATCCTCAGACCCCTTTGTGGCTCAGATGCAGACATGTGACCCAGATGCACACCAATGTGAAACCTGGATGCAGAGAGGATCGATCCTGTGGCCGGGGCAGTGGCAGAGGCATCCAGTGCTTGGGGAATGGCAGCGATGGAGCCTCTGGCTTCCAGCCCAGAACGCCATAGGGACTGAGTGACGGGGTAGTGATGTTTTCACTCAAAATGCTCCCATGGTTTAGTTAGGCCTCATTCCTGGGGTCCTCCAGAGATTCTGCGAGCTGGCCAACATCCTGTAATAAATTCCCCTCTGCTTAAACTAGCTATAATGGACTCTGTTGCTTGTAATTAGGAACCCCGATAAGATGGTGGATCCAGGGTTCAAACTTGGCTCCGGAACTTAAGCTTTTACTCACAATTCCACACTTCATTTTCTCCTCCCCCCGACCCTCCCATTTCACAGATGAAGAAACTAAGCCTAAAAGAGATCAGACCAGCTGCCTGAGCACACATATTAAATTGAGCCACATGAAACTGTTTTCTATTCAATAGTTTGGGGCTAAGACACGGCAATTTCATGTGGTTCAACCTGACAGAAATAGGCTTTTAGTCTAGATTTGTCTGACTCCAAAACCCTTGCTACTTCCACTGCCTGTGCTTTCTCACAATCAAACTTGCTCGTAGGATCTAGTGGGTGAGAACCTGCGCTCAGGTGGTACAAGCAGAGGTAGCGAGGAATGGGGCGGGAGGTTGGGGTGCCTCCCAAGAGAACCTGAAAGTCCAGGAGAGCTGGAGACGGCAGACGGGGGGCTTCGGCTGACTCAGTACACCTTCACATGCATCTCTTGCACCAGCCCTGAGCTGATCACTTCTGGGGAGAGCACTGAAAAAGAGGACCCGGTCCCTGCCTACATGCAGCTGACGTCAAGGATTCTTGCACGGGCAGTATTGGAGGAGAAATAGCAAAGGACAGCAAGGAAAACAAGGGCTATGCAACCTGTTAGGAGGGAGACCTCTTGGCAAGTGGAGGCCAGAGCAGAGCCTCGAGGAATCTATAGGTCGTGGATGAGTGAGGAGAAGGGGCAGGGCGTCAGGCTGGAACACCAGCAAGGGCAGAAGCACAGAGGCTGCCGTGAGTGTGGCTACGTGAAGGGGAAGAAGGGAAGCAGCTTAGGTGAAGCGTGACGCGTATGAAGGGGAGCAACAAGGGACACCTTGGAAAGAAAGGTTGAGAATGTCATTCGCTTGCTCTTCAGCATTTACTGGGTGCCCACGATGTGTCAGGTGCTATGCTAGGAATACAGCTGGGAACCACAGAGGCCCAGGCCCTGCCCCATGGGCCTTCTGACCTTTCAGGGAAGCCACGTGCTCAACAAGGAAGGACCCAGACAGTTAGCTAATTGCAGTGGACGTAGATGTCATCAACGTGAAGTTCAGGGAGCCATGATCATCTAACGGGGTGGTGAGGTCTGAAAAAGTCAAAGAAGGCTTCCTGAGGACACGACGTTTAAACTGAAACCTGAAGAACGATCGCAAAGCCAGGATGAGGCTGGCTGAGGGAGCCTCAGGAGGGAGCACCCTGGGCAAAGGAAGTGGCAAGTGGCAGGGACCTGAGTGGGAAGGGGTTTGTCATATTTAAGGACCCGAGAGCAGACCGGAGGTTGGTGTGAGCTGCGTGAGGGCCGGGGGACAAGTCAGGAGGGGCGGCCAGGAGCCATCCTGGACACAGCCCTGCAGGTCATGGTAAGGAGTTTGGATTTTACCTAAGAACTGTGGAAAGTGACATCATCAGTTCTGTATTTTCTTAATCACTAAGGCTGCTCTGGGGAGAAGAGACTGGAGAGAAGGAGAGTGGAGACCAGTTAGGAAACTATAGGAACAATTGGAACTGGTTGGGGTTATGGCAGAGGAGATGGAGGGATGTGGAGCTTCCGGGTAGATTCTGGATGTGGAATTGACTCGGTAAAGCAGTTTAGTACAAGTGTTATGTGACATAACCTCCCCCTTCCTGGTTCTCTCGTCTGTAAAACGGGTCTGTAACAGGACCTTACCCTTAAGGCTGCTGAAAGTACGCAGGTGAGTTGATGCACTATGAAGGGTGTGGAACGGTGAAAGGTAGCTATGACCGACAGGCAGATTTGGGGGAGGATGGGGGTCCTGTTTTGCATGCATTCAGTTGAAGAGGTTTATGGGACATCCCGGTAGGGGTGTCAGGTAGACTGCTGGACGTCAGGAGAGTGGTCTGAGGAACTCATGGAATTACTGGGGTGCAGATGGCATCCAGAGCCACAGAGAAGGAAGGGCTGTCCTGGGGAAGAGAACAGAGTGAGCCCCATGAGTGCCCAGCTGAGCCCTGAGGCCCCGCTCAGCTCTGCATGCCAGGCTACGGCATTAGGCTGCTCCTGGATCCCAGGAAGAATGTTGGGAGCGCCAGTGGCTTTGGCAGTGCCCCTGGAGACGCCAAGCGATTCCTTCTGACTCTGACCCAGGCCATCTCAGCTGGTGGCCTTTCCTTGATTCCCTGGGGAGCCAGGCCTGAGTCACCTCCTCCAGGCCCTGAACCTGTCTGAGCCTTCAGACCCACGGCTTAGGCCGCTAAGCCCCAGCTCGTGCTGACAAATCCCTTCTAATAGGGAGATCAACCTTTCAATACTACTGCTGCTTCTCAAGAGACATGTCGCAGGGCAGCGGGAGAGTGGGCATCCCAGCATCGTGGGCTCTCGCTGCCTCTCTGGCTTGTCACCACCCACCCCAGCAACTGCAGGGGCTCCCAGGGCCCCGGCTTATCAAAGCCACATGCTGGGAGCCCCATGGGGAGATGGAGAGAGCAGATGAACAGAGAATCTTGTGCCTGAAGGGCTGAGAAGACCAGACTCACATCAAAAGGAGCTCTAGAGCCCCTGGGAAGCAGGGGGGCTCCAGCACACTCCCACCTCCAGGCCTTTGTTCTTCCTCTGCCTGGAACATTCTTCCTCCAGATATATGCATAGCTGGCTCCATCACCTCCTTCAAGCAGTCCTTAACTACTCCACTTAACATTACAAACACAACCCCTCTGTGCTCCCCATCCCCCTTCCCAGGTTCATTTTTGTCCATAAGATCATCACCTGCCATACTATATGTCATCTTATATTTCTAACTGTCTGTCTCCCCCCACTAAAGAGACAGCTCCATGAGGGCAAAGCCTAGACCAGAGCCTGGCGCACAGTAGACAGTTGATAAGTATCTGTTGATTGATTGATTGATTGATTGATTAAAAGGCCACTGCTTAAGCAAGTCACTGGACCCAGGATGAGAGTCCTGAGTTTGAGACTAATTGCCCCTTATGTCCTTGGTCAAACACTCCCTCTCTCAAAGTTTTAGTCTTAGTCTCCACATCCATAAAATGGGGATTATGTCACCTGCTCTGGTTCCCATATAAAAAGAGGCTTTGAAAACCTCTTTAATATATTAAATTATTATTATATTAGTATAGAAAATATTGTATTATTTTTTAATTTATTTATTTTATTTACTATTTTTTATTTTCGAATTTTATTTTATTTTTTTATACAGCAGCTTCTCATTAGTTATCCATTTATATGTATTAGTGTAGATATGTCAGTCCCAATCTTCCAATTCATCCCACCACCACCACCATCCCCACGTTTTTTATTTATTTATTTTTGGCTGCATTAGGTCTTTGTTGCTGCACGCGGGCTTTCTCTAGTTGCGGGGAGCGGGGGCTACTCTTCGTGGCGGTGCGCGGGCTTCTCATTGGGTTGGCTTCTCTTGTTGTGGAGCACGGACGGGCTCTAGGAGCACAGGCTCAGCAGTTGTGGCTTGCGGGCTCAGTAGTTGTGGCTCACGGGCTTAGTTGCTCTGTGGCACGTGGGATCCTCCTGGACCAGGACTCAAACCTCTGTCCCCTGCACTGGCAGGTGGATTCTTAACCACTGCACCACCAGGGAAGCCCATTGTATTATTATTTAAATAATATTAAACATGTAAAGGTGGAACAGAGAGAAAGAGAAGGTGGCAGGAGATGGGCCCAGAGGCTGTGCTATCAGAGTGCAGAGGTGGGGGGCACCTGGTGGCCAACACTGTCAAGCAGGGAAGTCAACTGGCCTGAGACTAAATTGGGGAGGGCTTGATGGGAGATCCTGGAGGGTCATCCGATTCATCCCTGAGGCCCCGATGTCCAACACTGGGGAGGTCCCTTCCTGGGTCTGAGCCTACCCTGAACACAGTATGCTCAAGCAGGCCTGAGTCATCCTCCAAGAGGAGCCCCTTCATCTTGTGAAGAGAGGACTTCCTAGGGAGCTGGGAGAACCCTGACATCACATCCAAATGGCCAGACACCTTAGAGAAGGGGAGTTTCAGGTGAGTGGCCCAGCATCCTGAATGAAGGACAGACTCGCCAGCTCCCTGCACTAAGGCAGCTGTGGGGTTAAGCAGGAGTCCCTGCTCCAGGCCTGCCTGCTCCTCTTCACCAACTGCCTAGCAAACACCCATGATCTTTACTACGTGGCTCCAATATCACCTCCTCTGGGAAGCCTTCCTTGATAGCTCCTCCCCACCTCACTGCACCTTAAGTAGACTGACTGCTCCCTTATTTGTGCCTCCTGTGCCCTGTTCAGTCATTCATTCCCAGAAAAAAATATATATTTATGAAGTGTTCACTATGCCCCAGGACGTCCACTGGCCAAGGACTGGGGATATAACAGTGAAGGGGACAGATGAATGCAGTGGCCTGCCCTAGAGGAGTTTACAAACACAATGCTCTCCCGACCTCGTGCATCCACGTTGGCTCTCCCACTGCACTGGGTGCCCATCAGGGCCAGAAGCTCTGCCTGATACTTCTCTGTATAATTGCCCAGGGCTCTTATATAACTGGTACTAATTATTGAGAGGCTTCTGACCTGAGCCCCCCACCCCCGAATACCCCCTGAATTCCCTTGGCCAGCCACACTCTCCCCTGAGGCCCTCTGGACCTGCCTCCATCCGCCACTGAAGCGTTAATGCCCTGTGCCATAGCTGGCGACCTGATGATCTGACGGGTCAGCGCCTGTGCCCATGGTCAGGTATTTTAACTATCACTCTCTCCTGCACCTAGAACCACATCAAGCACACAGTAAGCACTTGACTGGTACTTGCTGAAGGAAGAAAGAAAGGAATCAGCTCTGGCTCTCACACCGTTTATCTATGTGAACTTTGAGTTACTCATTCTCATTTTTCAAGGGTGGTCCACGGATCTACAGCATGGGTGTCACGTGGGGTCTTGTTAGAAATGCAGAATCTCAGGCCAACCCCAGACCTATTGAATTAGGATCTGCAGTTTAACAAATCCCCGGGTGATCCCTGTGCACGTTCACGTTTGAGAAACACAGTTCTAAGCTACAGAAAAATAATGTCAGCCCTGTTGCCCTATCAGGAGAGTTAAGAGTGTCAGATGGGATGACTAATGTGAAAACGTCTTGAACACTGGAACATGCGGCCAAATGAAATAGACTGCTATGATTATTCTTATGATTAATAATAGTCCTTGCAGAAAAACCACTTTATAGTTCTGTCATTAAATTCTGTTCAAATGTGCTATTAAAAGTTATATTCTAGTCCACTTAGTTTTGTAAACCCCAAGGCTTTTAAAACAGAACGGAGTCTGGGCTCCAGGACAGGAACATGGGCCCTGCTTATGATGGTTGCCATGGGCATGATTGAATGCAAATTTCTTTCCCACAACACCCTGCCAACTGATTGATCCTGGGGAAGGAGGAGATGTTGGGAACCCAGTTCCTCAGAGAAAGGAAAAACTAAGTAGAGGCAGAGGGTGGAAAAAGACAACCATGGGGTTTCACGCTGGTTTGCGGGGTTGTACTGCATGCCTGTAATCTTCTGCCTTTCAGCCTCTGCCAAACCACGTGGAAGGAAAAGAAGGGAGCTGCGGAGAAGGGAGCCGACTCTGGTGGGGAATTACCTCAGCCGCGGGCCAGGGCAGCGGGCTCCGCGGAAAGAGCCCTTCAGCTGGAGCAAGCCACGGTTGCAGCTGCAAGTCACTGCAGGGGCTTTTGATGCCAGGCTGGCCAAAGCCCAAGACCCTGCCAACAGCCCTCGCGGCAGCTTTGGCCCCAAGACAAAGGCTAAGAGCGAGTTAGGAAGATGCATCTCGGACTAATGTTTGGGCGGGGGCACGAGAGAACCAGGATGACGTTAGGTGGAGATTGATAATGGGTCAGGACTGGTGAGAAAAGCAATAACTATCAGGTGTGAGAGGCTCTCTCGGCTCTCTCCCTGCCCCCAGCCATGGTCCCACACTCAGCCTAGGCGGGCCCCTCCGATGACAGACAGCGAACGAAAGCCCCAAAGTGGGGGGAACCTTCCGGCTGGGTCTTGAGCCTACGGCTCAGCCTATGAACGCTGATCTAGCTTTACAGTCTCCTTCTCAGCTTCTCCCTTGTCTTTCCAGTTATAAAGCTCCCAGCCCTCTGCCTGGTGCACACTGCCCCCTGCCAGCATGACCTCTCAACCCTTCAAAACCACCACCCTGATTCTCTCCATCAGTCAGTCAGTCATCAAACATTGCCCCGCACTTTCATCAGACCAGGTCCTGTGCCGAGTGCCAGAGACAAGGAGTTGAATTAAACCTGGAGGTGACCCCCAAGGACCCCCCAGTCTAGTGGCAGAGACAGATGATTACCATACATTAGGACATGTTCTATGGTGATGGAGAGCACAGAGGGTTAAGGAAACAAATGGGAGGCCGGAAACGCAATGAGGGGGCACAGTCAGGGCAGGCTTCCCAGAGGACTGCGCTTGCACTGAGACCCGCAGCACCAGCATGACTTGGCCCAGGTAAAGAGGGAGGGGAAAGCCAAAGGGCAGCAGGTATGGGAGTGATGCCCAACCTCACCCTAATCAGAGGTATGCAGATCAAAACTGTGAGGTTCCATTTTATACCCATCAGATTGCAAGTGTGAAAGTTGAATAATACCAAATGCTGGCAAAGACTTAGGGAAACCTGAGCCGTTGGGCACTGTGGGATACAATGCAAGAGTTGGGAAAATTAAATCCAGGTCTGGGCCCTCCAGCAATGCTCCTCCTGGATATTCACCACAAAGAAACTCACACCCTGCCCCTGAAGGGAAAGGTACCAGAATGTTCATCAGAGCACTGCTTGTGGCCAAGGCGCAAGGAGTCACGAGGGAGTGGGTAAGAAAAATGCGGTGAATGCACACAGCGTGTAGGCAGTTAGACGCAAGGAACTAGACTCTAGGGGGACATACAATGATACGGATAGATCTCAGAAACATTGTTAAGTGGAAAAAAATAAGAAACAGAAGGCGCTCGAAAGCAAAATACCATTTATATAAATTAAAAACATACACAAAGAAAACAACACCATGTATTTTTTTCAAAGAAATGTGCATTTCCAAGCTCATACACCAAACACATTAGAGTTGGGACCTATGAGGAAGAGGGAACTGAGAGGAGGAATTGGGAATAAATGGGGTAGGAAAATCATAAACACAACAAAACAAGAGCAGGGCCTTGCAGGAAACCTGAGAAGGATGCTTTGCCATGTGGAGAAGGGACATCAACTAAACTTGCTGCACCTACCTGAGATTTAAAAAGAAAAACGAAAGGCAGGAAGGAATTGGAGTTAGGCAGAGAGAACCACAGGTGCAGAGACCCAGAGACAGTAGAGAGGCCTGGGGGAGGACACACAGGAGAGCAAGCATTCAGGCAGAGGGCCTGGAGGTCAGGGGAGGCTGCAGTGGGCAGTGGGTCACGGTGAGGACTTTGAACTTCATCTCACATCCACCAGGCATCCCTGGGCGGGTTTGAAACTTTGGAGGGACTTGCTCAGATTTGGGTCTTAGATACTCTCATAGAATGACAGATTTGTGGAATGTCATAAAGAGAAGGGATCAGAGAGATCACACAATCTGCCCTCCCCCCTGGAGTCACACACTTCCAAGGTCAGGAAGGTCACCTGAGCACTTGATTGCCTGCAAAGCACTTTCACACTCACAATCTCACTAATTCTCACAATACCCACAAAAGAGGAAAGGCAGATGTTACTGTTCCCCTTTAATAGATGAGTTCATTGAGGTTTAGGAAAGTTAAGAGAATCTTACAGTCTTCAAATTCTAGAATTGCAGCCCACTTGTCCAAAGGTTGCAAGGTCCAAAAAAGTCTTGTCAAAGTCCAACTGAATTGAAGTGCATTGAGTTAAATATGCTAATTAGGGTAAATCAATTTGCATTACACTCAGTTGAATCCATTCATTCAAAAATTTGTTTCTAAGTGGCTACTGTGTGTCAGCACATGACAGAAGCAGGGAATGCAGCCACATACAAGACAGTCCCAACCCTCTCAAAGCTAACAGACTAGCAGGAGAAAAATCTCTTGGATCTCACACTGCTCTAGCTGCACTGGCCTTCCTGTCTCTTGAACAAACGTAGTTCATTTCTGCCTCAGGGCCTTTGCACTTGCTGTATCCTGATCCTGGAAAACACTTGCCCCAGATAACCAAAGGGCTTGCTCTTTTGTTCAGGTCTCTGCTCAAATATCATCTCCTCAGAGGGGCTTTCTATGACCCCCATATTTCTTCATAGCATGAAGACCACTGTTCCACCTCCATCATTCTCTACCCCTTTACTCTGCTGTATTTGTCTTCACTGTACTTATCACTACATAACATTATAACGTACGCACACACACGTATATGTGTTTATATATTTTTATTTTATTTTTGTCATTCCACCTAATGTAAGCGCAAGGAAAGACTTTGTCAGCCTTTTTACTGTGATACTCACAGCACCGGAACCCTTCCCAGTACATAGCTGAATAAATACATGAAATTTTTACAAGTTGGATGTTTGATATAAGAGGCTGTAGAATCCGATTCAAACTAAGAATGAAAAGTGGAGTTAAATGGAGTCGGTTTAAGTTGGGTCAGGAAGGGTTCATTCAACAAAGATTTATTGAGCATCTACTGTGTGTCAGATGCTGTTTTATGTCTTTGGGAAACCTGGGTGACTAAAACATACAAAATCTCTGCCCTCAGAGTTCATATTCTAAGGAGTTACTGAAGGGTTGAGATCAATTAACTCAAATCTAGAAAACTTTAGTTGAACCTAATTGAGTCAGATTGGGTTGATTCAATATGGACTGAGTTGTTTTGAACTGGGTTGGGATAACTGGGCAGTGCAGGGCTAGTCTTGGCTCAGCTGACTTGGACTGGGCTGGATAAAGCTGAGCTAAGGTCAACTCAGTTTTGTTGCGTTGAATTAGGTTGGGTTGTTTGATTAAGTCAGGCTGAGCTGAGGGGAGAGGGGTGAGTTGAGTCAAGTTGAAAGTGTCATTTGTGCTGAATAAAGTTCTCGTGCTGAACTGAGTCAAGCTCCTAGTTGAATAGATGTGGGGTAGGTGAGCTGAGTTTGGTGGTTGGGATGGATTGTCCAGAACAAGGTTGGATGAAACAGACCTTCAATGAATTGGGTAGAAGGGAGAGAGTTTGTGCTGAGTTTCTGAGCTGTGTCTAGTTGAGTCATATTGAGTCAACTTTCCTTGAGCAGAGCTAGGTGGAGCTCAGATTAGAGGAGGTACGTGTAGCTGGCCTGAGCTGAGCTTACCTGCTGAGTCGAATGGACCAGTGCTGAGTTAGACTGGCCCGCAAGGACCTGAAATAATGCAGCCACCAAAAGCACAGATGCAGATGGCCTGCAGAAGAGTTACTCAACCTCTCCACGCAGTGTGCTCCCAAACCAGCCACAGCCCTCGGAGGACCGCCTGCCTTCCCCGCAGGCTAGTGGAGTCCAAGTCCTTCAGCCCCTCAACCTCAAACCATGCTGACAACTTTCTCAGACATTCATTTAAGACAAGTCTCTTAAAGGTCCCCAAATGCAGATCCATGGACCATCCCCTACCCAGACCCTCTTTCTGCAGACTCCGGCAGACAGTAACAGGCTGTGTGTGCACTGACTCCTCCCTGCTCTTTCAGCCTCCCCATGAGCTCCCTAACTGTTGTTTGCTTGCAGCCCTGAGCCATCGGGAGACTTGGCTGCAGGGTGTGCTCAGCTCTCTTGGCCACGTACAGCACACAGTACGGCTTCAGGCAGCAGTCCCCAGGCCCTCAGGTGCTGTCAGGGGCCTGATGGAGCAGTTTGTCCTCAGTGACTCTAGGGCACCAGCAGCAGTGCCTTGTAACTAGCCAGCCCAAGACAATACCCTGCTCCCCTCCCAGCAGAGCCCTGACCGAAATCATAGCCATGCCTGGCCAAGGGGACTTCAAGGTTGGGAGGGTCTCTTCTTACCCCCTTCTCCTGTCACCCACAAGCTAGTCCCAAAGCCTGAGCAGGGCTGAGGGCTGAGTTCTCCAACCTGCAGCCTCCTGACAGCGACCACCAGCACCCACTCTTATCACTGCCTTTGGTGTGGTTCCCCCATCAACTCTCAGAACCGGGTAGGACTTCCCTGGGCCCTTGTGGAGGCCATGACTTCATGAAAGAGGAATGCGTGTGCACGTACACACACACTTCCTCTGGGTCACCTACAGTGAGAATGAGTCAGTTTGACACAGATAACAAAAATTCTACATTTTTCTCTGCCCAACAGATATTGATAGGAAGCAGGGAGAAAGAGCCAGAAGCAGAGGAGAATAAATAAGAAATAAGAAAATCTCAACTGTCATCTGTCATTTCAAGATTGAGAAAACAGGAAAGAGAACCCAAGATACAAGGAATGTCTTGATGAGGCTTGAAGGAGGAATGCAGCTTCCCTCCTCCAGCTTCCTCCCTGCCCCTTCCACTCTTTGGGCCCACAGAGAACAGAGGAAAGGAAGGCCTAGTCTGAACATCCCATCTACTGTGAGAGGCACTTCCCATGGATCATATGAGAAAAAGGGTGCGTGTCAAGGACCCTCAGGTGGCTGAGCTGAAACAGTCCTTGTAAATCATTTGTGCTCTCTCTGCCCCATGACCTTTGTACATACTGGTTTCCTCTGCCTAGACCTCTCTCTTGCCCTTATGCACACACCTCTTTCTTCCCTTTGCATAACCAACTCCCACATATCCTTCAGGCCTGGCTTAGATGTCACCTTCTCAGGAATGCCTTCCCTGACTCTCCCCCACCATCACTAACAAGCTTAGAGCACTCTGCTCATCTCCATTTATCACAGTTCTAATTACTTATTTGTTTGTCTCTCCAATTAGAATGGAACTTCTACAAGGCCTGGGACCTTGTCTTTATTGCTGACCACTCTATCCCAGCACCCAGTACATAGTAAGTATTCAACAAATATTGATGAATTAATAAATGAATCCAATACGTGCACACACGCGCGCACACACACACACACACACGTGCATGCACGCTCATGCACAATTTACAAATGAGGAAAGTAGTCTGGGAGCCAGGGAATGACACCCTGGGTCACACCCGGAGCAGGCAGCTGAGCAGGACAAGACCTCAGATCCCCCCAACTGCCAAGCCAGGGGACCAACCCCTTTCCCACATGTGGACAAGCTGGTATGTTCTCCAAGCACGGGGTGGGGTAAGCCCCAAGCAGAGGCTGATGTGAATTAGGGCTCCCCGCCTCCCCATTCCCACCCTCAGCTCTGAAATTCTCTCCTCTCCACAGTCACTGCCAAGGGCTGGGCCTGGAAACCCCTCCCAGCCCTAATCCACTGCATCCACCATCAAAGTCCCACTTGATTACCCACCGCAGAATGACAGGCTTGGAGTGGAAAGTCATAAGCCTTCTGTGTATCAGAAACAACTGTTCTGACAATTAGTTCCTGAGCTCAACCTGCCGGGTGGGGGGTTCAGCATCCCAGCCTGTGGACCCCCTCCCTGCTCTCCTCACTCCACTTGGAGATATCCATCTATTACGTACCAAACCTGCAAGGCCATTACCGCATTTCAACTTCACAGGATCACACAGGGGTAGATACTACTAGGATCCCATTTCACAGATTAGGAAACCAAAGTTTAAAGAGGTTAAGTAACTTGTCCAGGACCACAGAACCAATAGGAAGCAGGGTAGGGTTTGGAAGGCAGCTCTACATGACTTCAAAGCCAGTGGGCTACACCACCTCCAATCCCTCCTCCCTGGGCCTAGCATTAGACTCAACACTGTAAATCTCACGATGTTTGCGGGGTTCAGCTTGCTTGGATCAGCAGAGCCCCCAAGACTCTATGAAAATTTCTTGGAGGCACTCTGGAGCAGAGGAGCAGTGCCTGGAGCTGGAGCTTCAGAACCCAAGCCCAAGAACACAGCTGCGCGGGCACACATACATGCACACACAGATGTACACACACACGTGCACATACACACGCCTCCTTCAATAGGAGCAGGGCCAGTCTCCATCACTTTTCCATGTATGATGTATCTGAACGGAAGATTCTGCTACTAAAAATCTCAGGAGCAAACCCTTGCCTCCTGAGCCTCTCCAGGCGAAGGGTCCCTGATGCCCTCATGTCTTCCGAGTGGGCAGGACAGGGTGGCCTCTCCACTCCAGTCCCTTAGTGCCGGAGCAGGTCTTCTCGCTGACCCAGCACCTAGGGCTGGGAATGGGGCTGGGCATGGGTGGGATGATCCAGAGAGAGAGAGAGGCTGGGGGCAGGGAGAACAGTATTCCTGCCAAAAATGGTTAACCTGAATCTAATCATAAGGAAACACTGAGACAAATCCAAATCGGTGACGTTTCACTAAACCACCAATCTAGACTCCTCAAAAATGTCTATGTCGGGACTTCCCTGGTGGCTCAGTGGTTAAGAATCTGCCTGCCAGGGCTTCCCTGATGGCACAGTGGTTGAGAGTAGGCCTGCCGATGCAGGGGACACGGGTTCGTGCCCCGGTCCGGGAAGATCCCACATGCCACTGAGTGGCTGGGCCTGTGAGCCATGGCCGCTGAGCCTGCGCGTCCAGAGCCTGTGCTCCGCAACGGGAGAGGCCACAACAGTGAGAGGCCCGCGTATCGCAAAAAAAGAAAAAAAAGAATCTGCCTGCCAATGCAGGGGACACGGGTTTGATCCCTGGTCCTGGAAGATTGAGAAGCCCGCGCACCGCAACAAAGAGTAGCCCCCGCTCACCACACCTAAAGAAAGCCCCGCGCAGCTACGAAGACCCAACGCAGCCAAAAATTAATTAATTCTTTTTAAAGTTATTCTTTAAAAAAATAAAATAAAAGTCCATGTCATGAAAGATGACCAAAAAGGCTAGGAAACTACTCTAGATTAAAGGAGACCGAAGAGACATGACAACTAAAATAAAATGTTCTAGAGGACATTATTTAGAAAATTGGGAAAATTTGAATGTGGACTATGTATTAGATAATAATAGAGTTTCCAAGTTAAACTCTTAGGGCAATAATTGTACTGTGGTTATGTAGGAGAATGTCCTTTTTTAAGAGATACGTACTGAAGTTTGAGGGGCGGTCTGTTATTCACTCACAAATGCTGAGAGAGAGAGAAAGAGAAGGAGGGAGAGAGGAAAAGAGGTGGGGAAGATGGAGCGAGGGAGGAAGGGGAGAACGTATTCAGACGGGTGAATCTAGGGAAAGGGTATGGGAGTATTTGTTGTATGATTCTTACAGATTCTCTATTCTTCAAATTTTTTTCAAAATAAAAGGGGATGACTGCAGGGTTGGTGGGGTAAACAGTGGGCCCGGCCTTCATTACAGGAGAAAGGGAGGGAGCGGAGGTGGGCTTCCTGAGCCAGATACCACGGAGCTTAGAAATCCAGAAGGGGCTTAGTCCTGGTCCCACAGAGCTCTGGGCAAAGAGAGGAGGGAGATGAGGTCTAAGGGCAATGTGTGGGCAGCAAGCTGGGTGGTGAGCCAAAAAGAGAGACAGAGACAGACAGACACAGAGACAGAGGGTGAAGCTGGAAGCAGGAGATGAGTGAGGGGCCTGGCCAAGTGCCATGGGGCGAGATGGACCGAGATGAATCTGCGAGCTCGTGCACGGGCCGTCCTGGTAACAGGTGGGAGGGCCAGGAGGGGAGGAGGTGGTGGAGGCTCACGAGCTTGGACACCAGCTCACCGCACAGCTGGCCTTTTGTGGTACACGCACGCACGCACTCGGGGTTGGACGCAGCCTGGTGAGGCAGCCAGGACCCAGCCCTGTGCCACTTGGGGCCTCCTTTCTTTCGTCCGTGAGAGAGGGCAATAGAGATGCCCACCTTATGGACTGGCTGTGGTGAGCATTTGATGAGCTTGTGTACGTAAAGTGCCCAGAAAGCATATAATAAATATTGGCTATTACACTAACAACCCATCAACTCTCATCTACAAAGCAGGGAGTCACGCATTCACTCCACAGACGGTTGGGCCCTTTGCTGTGGGACAGCGCTGTTCTAGGTGTGAACGATGCAGCTGCAAATGAAACAGACAAAAATCGCTGCCCTCAGGAGAGACAGCCAATAAACAAATCAATGATTCAAATACATGGTGTAGGACTTCCCTGGTGGCACAGTGGTTAGGAATCCACCTGCCAGTGCAGGGGACACGGGTTCGAGCCCTGGTCCGGGAAGATCCCACACGCCGCAGAGCAACTAAGCCTGTGAGCCACAACTGCTGAGCCTGCACTCTACAGCCTGCAAGCCACAATTATTGAGCCCACGTGCCGCAACTACTGAAACCCACATGCCTAGAGCCCGTGCTCCGCAACAAGAGAAGCCACTGCAATGAGAAGCCGGCGCACTGCAATGAGAAGCCGGCGCACCGCAACGAAGAGTAGCCCCCGCTCGCCGCAACTAGAGAAAGCCCGCGCACAGCAACGAAGACCCAACACAGCCAAAATATAAATAAAATTGTTTTAAAAATTAAAATACACAGTGTCTTAGCTGTAGGGAAGGGCTATGGAGAAGGATAAAGTAGGAGGGGACACAGAGTGCTAGGGGGAGGGCAGGGAGTGCTGCCCAGGAAAGGGCTCACTGAGAAGGTGACATCTGAGCAAAAAACAACAAAGAAGTAGGGGAGAGGGAGACCCGTCCAGACAGAGGGAACAGTGAGTGTGAAGTTTCTCAGGCTGAGGCGCAACCAGGAGGCCAGTGCGGCTGGAGCATAGAGGCCAGGAGTGAGCAAGGAGGGAGGTCAGGGAAGGAAGGCAGGGACAGATGATGGAGGACTTTTAAGCCACTGTAAGAATTTTACTTTTCCTCTGAGTGTCTGGGAGGCCACTGGAGGGCTGGGAGCACAGGAGTGGCAGGATCTGACAATCATTTAATGGACCACTCTGGCTCCAACGTTTGAGAACAGCCTGAAGGGAAGAGGGCAGGAGCAGAGAGACCAGTTAGGAGGTTAATAATCCAGGAGCAGTATGATGGTTCTTGGACACAGATGGTGGGTAGCAGGGGAGGCTGAGAAGTGGCTGGACTGTGGGTAGGATTTTGAAGGTAGAGTCAGCAGGGTTTTCTAACAGAGGATCACACAACTCCCCCGCTCGGTATTGTGAAGCCAGGAGGAAGGTGTCTGGAGGGTCTCCATGTGGATGCCATGCTGCAGGGACCGGATGGGAGGCACCTGACCGTTCCATGAAAGCCTCGTGAATACCGCCCAAGGGGTGTCCCCAGGGCCTGCGAGCCCCTCCCCACCGCTCCCTGCCCAGACAGGACCGCAGAGGCCACAGGTTACGGAGAGGGAGCTCACACCCCGGCAAAGATTGATGCCTTTTAAACAGACCCAGAGTGAGAAGGACAGAGAAAGTCAATATTTGTCCGAGCAAGCCAAACAGGCAGGCTCACCCAGGAATGTGAGGGAGGGAGGGAGGCCCAGCGCCCAGAGAACATTATTTCAACAGACAGATATTTGGAAACCGTCACTGTCCTGGTGTGGGGGAAGGGAGCAGTTCATCCAGCCCTTGTTTCTGCCCAGAGATGGATGGGACCAGGCCAGGCAATGAGTGGGCAGGGAGACTCACCCAGTCACAGCAGAAGAGCTGGCCCACCATTTCCCTCGACTGGAAATCAAGGGTCAGAGAGGGGAAGGGATTTGACCCAGGACATACAGGTAACCCCAGCCCCACCCCATGGATCTTCACGTCTTTCAGGTTGAACTGCGGGCATCTCAGCCCACGCTCTGCAGCTCCAGGATCCAGACCCTACCCACCTGCTCCCTGTCACCCACGCCACACTCCAGCCATTCTGAGCAATTTATGGCCCCAAAACACACCGGATGCTAAGCTTATGTTCACCACTATGACGTGGCCTACACCATTCCTCTACCTGCCACACCTTTTGTTAACTCCAATTCATTCTTCAAAACCTGGTTCAAGGTTCACCTCCACCAGCAGCTTTCTTGTTTTAGGGCTAAGAGCTTGAGGCCTAAAACCAGGGAGTGCTGGATTTGCCAGTTACTGGCTAAATGACTCAGGAAATTCCTTAACCTTCATATGCCCTAGTTTCCTCATCTGTAAGATGGCGCGGTAGGCTGAATACACCCCCTCCCAAAGATGTCCACATCCTAATCCCCTGGAACCTGTGAAATGCATTACCCTTATGTAGCAAAAGGGACTTTGCAGGTGTGATTAAATTAAGGGTTTTAAGATGCGGAGATTATCCTGGATTATCTGGGCGGATCCAATGTAATCACAAGGGTCCCTATGAGAGGGAGGCAGAGGGTCGGAGTGAGAGAAGGGGATATGGTGACAGAAGCAGAGATTGGAGTGATGCAAGGGCCACGAGCTGAGAAACACAGGCAGCCTCTAGCAGCTAAAGAGGCAGGGAAGTGGATTTTGCCCTCGTTGCCTCCAGAAAGCACCAGCCTTTGCCAACACTTTGACTTTAGTCCAGCGAAACTGATTCTGGACTTCTGGCTCCAGAACTGTAAGATTATAGTTCTGTGTTGTTTTAAACCACTAAGTTTGGTGGGAATTTGTTACAGCAGCAACAGAAAACACATTCAGATGAGTTCAACGTTCATGCCTAACTGCTGGGCTCTTGAAAGACCAAACGGCATTCCACATAGAGGCCACTTAGCGTGGTACCTGGGACAGAGAAAGGGCTCAGGAGTGTCAGGTGTCCGAGTTGGGGTTCCCATAGCCCCCCGACCCCTTCACAGTCCCCGACAGCTTGGTCTTTAATTGCTCATTTACATCTCTGCCCCTCCAATCTGTGAGCAATTTGAGTGCAGGCTCACGGTACCCTATCAGTCTTGGTATCCGCAACTCCAGCCACAGAGCAAGTCCTCAGTAAGTGTGGAATGAATAAATGAATGCATGCTAGCTTTGGCCCATACACGGTGTGGCTTTCATCGTACAGTAGAATCTCAGATAGAGTAAGACAATTTCAAATTCTAGAATCCAGGGGACCAAACCTTAGAATCCAAATGCCAGAAGAGATCTCTGGAAGTGGCCGGGTCCTGCAGGGCCGCCGGTGGAGCTCTGATCACCGAGCTGGTCCTCTTTCCACTTAGATTCCCAGGTGGCCCCTCCTTGCTGACGGTGTGAAAGGCAGTGCCCAGAGATGCTTTACTACCTCTGAATGCAGTTCGCACACTGGCTGCCGCCTCCAGGTTAGAGGTTGTGGCTATAAAGACAGCACGTGTGATAGGCAACTTTAGGCACGGATCGTGACGATGGAGAAGCAGACAGTCACCATTTAATGGCCTTTACTATGTGCCCCGTATGGTATAAAGCACTTTAAGTCATTATTTCATTTCATGCTTAGTGTGTATTTTTATTCCCATTTATCAGGTAGAAATTGAAGTTCAGGCAGGTTACTCAATTTGCCCAAAGTCACAGAGCTCACAAGAAGCTGGGCCAAGATTCAAACCCCAGTCTGTCTGTCTGGAGAGCCTGTTCCATAACCACCAGCCTCCACTGCCCATCAAGCTGCCGTGTTCTCAGATTGTGTCGTCTCGTCTATAGAAGCCGGATAGGACCTCAGGGCAGTTAGCTTGGGGTACTTGTCTGAGTTCCCCTCTAGATTTGTTCAACGCTTGTCAAAACTTCTCTGGGTCAGGACTTGCTCTGTGCACGGGGTACAGAGAGGCGATCCAGCCCAATGGGGGAGACAGACCCTGAGCAATCACAACTCAGTGGCAAGTGCTGGGATAGTGGGACACGAGAGGCCATGAGGACGCAGGCGTAGGTATCAAAATCCGATGGGCCTCAGAAATAAGCTTCCTTGGCAACAGCCAAAAACATAGGGTGTGGGGGAAGGCACATCCTTTGAAGGGGAAACTCCAAGACAAGGAAACTGCATATGCAAAGGCCCAGAGGGAAGAGTATGGAACATTCAGGAAAACACAAGTCATTCAGGGTGGCTGCAGGGGAGTGGATCAGGGAGTGACAGCTGAAGCATGAGCAGGGGCCACATGCAGACCACAGCACTGAGAATGCGCTGGAGCCCGAGGGCAATGGGACACGCTGGAAAGGTTTTAAGCAAGGAAGGGACTTGGCCAAATTTTATTATCTTTCTAAAGTAATAATAATAACAACAGCATCTATCACTTGTCCAGTACTTGTTATGTCTCAGCCATTCTTCTAATCCTTCTACATGGATTAATTCACTTAATCCTCAGTATAGCATCATCACTAACATATAACATCCCAGTTTACAGATGAGGAAACTGTAGCACAGAGAGGTTGAGTAACTTGTCCAAGGTCACACAGCTAGTAAAGTGGCAGAAATTAGATTTGAACCCAAATGATCTGGCTTTAGAGCCCAGGTCCTCACTCTCCTGAACTCTTCTTCTAGGAGGCAGGGTTTAGACGTGTCTGGATGACACCAGGACCCAACACAGAGCAAAGTAAAGAGGAGGAGGTATCCAGGAACTCTGTGCTAGGCTGTCCAGCAAGTGGGTCTGGCTCAGGGAGAGGGACCCTGCTCTCCAAGCTGCTCCTGGCCCAAAGCAGTCGGTTAACTACACACATCCCAGCCTGCCTTGGACTCACTGCCCGGCGCCCGCCCACAGTGCAGTGAGTTCTCAGGGCAGTGCCTTATCTTCCCAGATTTCTCTGGGTTTTCTCCCAACTCCACTCTTCTGGAAGGCCTTTCCGCTTTGCTGCAGATCCTATCTCCCCGCGTGCTTCCCATTAGGAAAGCGATTAGCACTCATCCATTTGCATAAGCACATGCTCCCCCCCTCCTCCCCACCCCGGACCCAATTGAGCCATGGCCTCTGCTTGGCTGGAAAGGGGATCCCTCTGCAAAACCCGCCTGGTGCCTTGTCGGAAGCCACTTGCCTTCTTAAGGTGCCTCATTTTCCTCATCTTTAAAGGGGGATAATGGATTGGATGTTTCTGGGAGTCTGGGGAAGAATGGGTACATGTACATGTATGGCTGAGTCACTTCGCTGTGCACTTGAAACTATTACAATACTGTTAACTGGATATACTCCAATATAAAATTAAAAGTTTTTTAAAAATTATGACATGCAAAAAAATTTAAAAGTGGGGATAATGATACCATGTACTTCACGGGGCTATTGGGGGGATTACATGTGATGATATATATGAATAATGTGTAATCAATAAACAACAGTATGGGGGGATATATTACTATTATGAATGTTATTATCACCGCCAATCAAATAATCGTTGCAATTAAAGAGATACACATAGAGTAAAAGTTCAGCTCTGGTGTAGCCATTCTGAAAATCAAAAAGGAACAAACCACATTAATCACTGACAGGCTACTACTTGGCAGGCAGTGAGCTGCGAGATTTCATATGTCCTCTCATCTAATTTTCACAATTTCTCTATGAGATAAGAACTGTCCCCATTTTACAGATGGGAAAACTGAGGTGCAGAGATCTGAGGTCACTTAACCAAGGTTACATACCTTATAAGTAGCTTTGAACCCAGGTCTACCTGGCTGCATAAGCCTGGACTTGCTCTACTGGACCATGCTGCTCCCCAGATCCAGGTCTCCTCTGAAATGCAGAGAAAGCAGTGACCATCTGTGGAGCTGCTGCCAACCCCAGTCCTAAGACTCATAAGAGAGACTGACAGGAAGTGTTGTTGTGCAAAATAATACAAATGACTCTTACTAGATGCCAGTGTTCATGAAGTCAATCTCACAACAACCCTATAAGGTAGGTTATCCCCATTTTCTTGATGAGGAAACTGAGACACAGAGAGGTGGAGTGACTTGCCTAAGGTCATACAACTAGTAAGTGGCAGAGTCAGGATTTGAACCTGGGTACTGTAGCTCCAGACCTTGTGCCCTTAAGCTTAACCTCTACACACAATACTGGAGATGCTGAGAGGTGAAACATGTCCCTGTACACACACACGCACACGCACACGCACACGCACACACACACACACGGCATTCCCAATGACCCAGGCCACTATACCTCCTGTGGCCCCACCCCACCTTTCACTACGTTATATCCAGATGTCCCTAGATAAGAATATGTGGGTGGAGGTACACACCTGGCTTCCAAGACACCAGGTTCCCAAGGCCCACTACGGAAGGAGCCATCCCGGTGCACAGGCAGCCTCGGGGCACCACTTCCCTGTCAGGCCTTGCTGCTAGTCAAATACCACGGGCCTCAGACTGTGATCATGATATGAGGACTTGGCGCTGCTTTCCAGTGCCCGCACTGCGGTCCATCTGTTACCCTTTAGAAGAGACTCAGCAGTCCTGGCTGAGTTGCTGGAGAAGCAGATGTGTGGGGCACAGCTCTCCCTGCACACATCCCCAGCTTTCAGTTGTCTTCGGGGAGAGAAAAGCGCTCCAGACCTCACAACTTCCTCCTTTCCCCACGGGTCCTGGGTATCTGAGCCCTGCTCCTCTTTTCCAGGGACAATCTGGGAACCCAGCAGTCCTAGGAAATGCCCAGCACACCATCCATCCAGTGCCCACACCCCAGACCCTTCCCCTCCATCCTCAGCATCCCAGGACCCAGGCTCCTCCCAGACTCTAGGGGTCACCCGGGAACCCCAGCGCAGCAGCTCCAGCACTAGCAACCTTTGTAGATGACAAAGGACTCCTCCAAGAACTTCACTAACTGGCAGAACCAAACAACAGACAGAGGCTCTGTCCACAAAAGGAGCACAGTTTGAAACAAAGAAGGAAAAAAAAAAAACTTTTCTGCAGGTGGAAACACAACTGCTGAGAAAATAGCCTACTGAGTGATGAGCCCAGAAGCCCAGGCCTCCATCATCTCATTCATCTACTTCTTGCTCAGATCAATGCCCACTGGACAAGGAAGTCAATGAACTAAACTCAGCACAAGCTCAGAATTCTAGCATCCGAGTTCTGTCACTGCCTTTTTGTGTGACCTTAAGAAGAGCCTTCCATCCCTGGGCCCCTGTAAAATGAGGGGTTGGTCTCTCACCCTCTAAGACTGAGGGATACAGATGTCGACGGCTCTGGTCCAGCATATCTCTGCTATTACTAGCTCCAGATTCTTGGAGAAGCACTCACTAGTGTCCAGACAGGATCATAGAAGGTGGTTGCTCCCCCATCTCTCATCCCAATTTGCCCACATCTTGTCTCTTCAGTAAGAAAAAGGAAAGAGGGCTGACTCTGAGACAGGCTGCGAGAAGATTCGCAGGATGGAGTGTATCTGCCAGGGGGTGGACCTGTTGGCTAGAGCCAAGCATTGTCCCCTTAATTAAAGACATGCCCTGGATCACGGAGCAGCCTGTGGGGACTGACTCATTCACACTGGGACCAAGAGCCAGCCTCGGCTAAGGAGCCTGCTCTCTGGCTCAGGGGAGGAGGTGGACCTGTTTATGGAAATGACTTGAACTTTTCTTCCCTCGGGAAAAACAACCTTTTTTTTTTTTTTTGGTGAAGTAAACAAAACAGGATTTTGCCACACTCCAAACCAAGAATTTCAAGTCTCATTCCAGCCTCCTTCCCTGGGTCTCCCTCCTCTGTGGGAGCATGGGCTATGGGGACAGTGAGGCATAAAGGGACAGAATTCCTCTGGAAAAGTTGAGACAGTTGTGCAGAAGGATCTCTCCCCATATACATCCTCTCAGGATTTAGCCGGGGTTGAGATAAGCTGACCTCAGCATTCCTGCCCCTACTTTCCCTCAGGGACTCCCCAGTCTGACAGGGGAGACACAAGCCAGCCCACCCCTAAGGAGAGGGGGATAGGAAGCCCTAGCCCCACACACTCATGACAAAAGCATTGGCTGTAGCTATACTCACAGATAGAGATGATGGGTCTTGTGGGAGGAGGGAAGGAGAATAAATGGAAGCGGGGGGGGGGGGGGGCGTTCCCTGCTCATCCTGTTCCCAGTGACCCAGGCAAGAGGCTTGCCAAGGGTCCCCTCCCACTGAAAGAAGCAATCAGGAGAACCACATGTATATTTGCATAATATTTGCATGCCATTTGCTTCTGATTTACCTAAGTCCCTTAGCCTGGGCCCATCCTCTTGGACAGTTCTCTTGGTGAACATGTCCCTCCTATCCTGGAAAGGGTCAGCTTTGTCTCAGCACCTCTGAAGGCTCCTCTCTTAGCCTGCCTAGGTCACCTGGGACATGGGGTAGGGGGTGTGGGGGAAGCTGGATTCCCAAGGATCAAGCATGCCAGACTGGCCAGGGGTCTGTATAAGGACACACAGCTAAGACAGAGGAGAAGTGGGAGGAGAAGAGAGGCGCCATCAGTCTCCACATGCTTCCCACTCCCTCCCCCCCATCTCCCCTTCAACAAAGCACTGGGACAATTAGAACAGGGAGTGGAAATTCTGACTGGGGCAGTGAAATCAAGGAAGAGTTCATGAAGCATGTATTTGAGCAAAGCTTTCAAGGAAGAGTGGGGTGTGACTAGGTAAATGGAGACCACAGCGGTGAGGGACAGAGACCATTTACCCACAGAGTGAGTTAGTTATTCATTCCATAGATAGATAGATAGATAGATTGATATTAGACAGGAAATAGATAACATAGAGGTGATAAATGATTGATAGAAAATAAACAGATAAATGACTGATTGATTATAAATAATTGATAGATAATAGATACACAGATGACAAATGATGGATAGGTGATGATGATGGTGATGATGATCACGATAGATAGATAGATGCTACTACTAGCCCAGCTCTGTGCCAGGTACCAGAGTGCAGTGATGGGTTAAGCATGCTCCCTCCAGCCAGTGAGACAGACAAGCAAGCAATTAATTAAAATTCAGAGTGGCGAGTGCTGTGCTAGAGAGATGTACAAATTGTTGAGGGAGCACAGAGGAAGAGACGGTTAATTCAGCTGGAAAAGGTGATGTGGAAAGATGCAAAAGAGACAGTGTCACAAAAGAGTGACCTTTGAACTAAGTGTCCTGGAGGATAAATAGACAGTCACCAGCAGGAAAGGGCGTAAGGAAGAGCGCTCCAGGCAGAGGAAATGATCTGAGACAAGGCACAAAAGTCTGGATGAAATACAGTACAATACAATACAAAATACAATACAAAAAAGACCAGGCAACTGGGGAGAATTCAATAAGGAGACAATACAACTGAAATTCTGGAAACAAACCAGGCCAAGGTGGTCCCTGGTGGAAGGACAACTGAAGAGTCCAGAAAAACCCCTCTGAGCTAGAAAAGGTGGTTACAGATACTCTGTAGAAGGTACCTACAATTTCAAACGGACATTTCTAAATTGGAAGGCTGAGAGATTGGGGAGGCCACTCAGAGAGCTGAGGGAGTTGAGGTGAAGAAACGTGAGAGGTATAAAGAAAATGGTGAAGGATGGATGGATGGATGGAGGTATGGATGGATGGATGGAAAATTAAATCAATTATCTAGCATACCATCTTTATAATAGTGGGTAAATTAAGAGGTCTTGGAGATTATTTTTTTTTTAATCTGACACCAAAAGCAAAAACAACAAAAGCAAAAATAAACAAGTGAGACTACACCAAACTAAAAGTTTCTGCATAGCAAAGGAAACCATCAACAAAATGAATAGGTGACCTACCCTACCAAATGGGAGAAACTATTTGCAAATCATATATCTGATAAGGGGCTAATATCCAAAATATATAAAGAACTCACACAACTCAATAGCAATAAAACAGTCTGATTAAAAACTGGGCAAAAGAAAGATAAACCTGGAAAAAAAAAAAAAAAAAACTGGGCAAAAGATCTGAATAGATATTTTTCCAAAGAAGACAGACAGATGGCCAACAGGTACATAAAAAGATGCTCTGCATCACTGGGAAAATGCAAGTCAGGACCGCAATGAGCTATCACCTCATACCTGTCAGAATGGCTATTGTCAAAAAGACTAAAAATAACACGTGTTGGTGAGGATGTGGAGAAAAAGAACCCCCTGCACTGCTGGTGGGAATGTAAATTGGTGTAGCCACTATGGAAAACAGTACGGAGGGTCCTCAAAAACTTAAAAATAAAATTACCATTTGATCCTGTAATTTCACTTCTGGGTATTTACCCAAAGAAAACGACAACACTAACCAACCTGCATCCCCATGTTCATTGTAGCAATATTTACAATAACCATGATATGGAAACCACTTAAGTGCCCACCAATGGATAAAGAAACTGTGAGATATATAGACATAGACATAGACATAGATATAGATAATGCAATATTATTCAGCCATAAAAAGAATGAAATCTTGCCACTTGCAGCAACATGGACAGCCCTCGAGGGCATTATGCTAAATGAAATAAGTCAGACTGAAAAAGACAAGTACCATATAATCTCTCTTATTATGTGGAATATAAATAAATAACCAAGCTTATAGATACAGAGAACAGATTGGTGGTTGTCAGAGGCGGGGGCTAGGCGTGGGAAAAATGGATGAACTGTTTTCGGGGAGGGTTATTTTAAATAAGTTGAAAAAAATGGTGAGTGTATGGTCGTTGGTGGATAGATCAGCATACATGATGGAGGAAAGGCAAGAAGGAAGGAAAGGAAGGAGGGAGGGAGGGAAGAAACTGATTGCATAAGCAGTTGAATGTGGATGAATGGATGACCCAGGTGCAGGAGCGGAGTCTACTTGTCTATAAGGAGATCTAAGAAAAGTGAAGCTTGATAGAGAAGGTAATTTCTCACCTTGAGAGAGATAGAGAGACCTTATTGATAACAGTAATAGTAATAGTGATGATGAAAGTTTACCTCTGAAGACAACACTTAAATTTGCAAAGAATGCCGACATATTTTTGTCTCATTGAAAATTTTCAAAGCTGTAAAGCTCAGGTTTGACATCCTAGTACTCCCTCAGCTGAGGTTGCACAGCCATAGCAACAGGATTTTCTGAACTGAAATTCAGCACACCTGGCCAACTCTAGCCTCTAGGGAACAGAGTGACAGCAGAATGGAATGTATGACAGGTATCGTCCTGGGGAATCTGGGAGTGTGGTTCTGGTCCACAACTGGTCAGTGAGAGCAAAGGTCTGACCCACAGGCAACCTCTGGGTCTGGAGGTGGGTAGGAGTGATGAGGGTACATGAAAGGACAAGTCGGGGCACACACACACCCTAGACCAAGGCCACTCAAGAGATGTCAGTCCAGGTAAGTCTGACATGACCAGAGGTTGGCAGAGCGAACGGGGGAGGCTTCCTGGAAGAGGTAACACCTAAGCTAAGGTGAAGGATGGTGTCATTTGCTGAGACAGGGACACCAGAGGAGGAGCACTTTGGTGGATGGGAGAGGGGACATGAAGTTGGGAAATATAAATTCATTTAGGGACCAGTTGATCCTTAAGTTTTTCTGTCCGTGCTTTCGCTTGTGCAGATCTCACCACCTAATGGACCCGCCCCTGTCCCCTTCTTTCCATCTCCTCCAGCTACCTAAAACTCTTCCCATCCTTGGAGCGTTCCAAGGGTGAGGATGGCCTGGTAAGGGGTGACCAGGAATTGTGCCCGGGAAAAGCAAGCCCACAGCTGGAGAGGGTAGGCTCCACACACATCAAGGCTCCTGCCTGAGCTCGCATGTCTTCTTGCACGTCTGGCCCAGCTGCCTTCCCCTCTCCCTCTTCCCCAGTCAGTAGCCCAGCTGCCCACACTGCCCAGCTCTCCTGGCTTAGTTGGAAAGGATTCCTCTCTCCTCCATCCAGAAGAAACAAAGTTAGCTGTGTGGCTTTAATCAAGTCAGGAACCTCTCTGGGCCTCAATTTCTTTGCCTATAAAACAAAATTAATAATCCCAGACCTGCCTGCCCCCCAGGACTCTGAGAAGAATGAAGTGAAATGCAAATGGTCACCTCCTGAACATCTGTTAAAGGTAAACAGGTTTTCAATGTTTCAGGAGAAACCAACTACATAATTACATTAAGCTGATTTTTAATTTTCTTCTCTTTGCTCATGGTAGTTTTTAATGTTGTTACAGTAAACAAGAATTACTTATTTAATAACGTGGGAAAACTAAAGTTTGAAAAAGTAAATTCTACTTAGGAATGGAGAAAAGTTTAGCATTTTGAAATTATACACAGGCATTTCCTGTTTTGCTATTTCTTGTGATGATTCTCATTTATAGGTATTGTTATTGTTACCATCATGATCATCATTGATAATGAATTTTTATCCTCATCTTACAGATGAGGAAATCGAGTCTCAGGAAGACATACTTGCCCAGACACATAGCCAGTTACTGGCTGAGCCAGCACCCAAATCTTTGGTCTCCAAGTCTAGTGATCTTTACATTACAAAACAAAACACTTTTATATGACATCTTCCCGATGTTGGCAGTGCTTACATTCAATTTTTAATTACCATGTGTGTCCAACTACCACATATCTAAATACACATATGGTGAAACTTCAGCTATCTAGAACCTTTGATTAATGCATTATTCCAGATACCTGAGCTTTTGGACAGCTACAGATTTAAACATCAACTTTGTTTTTTAATTTTAATAATTCTTAAAAATTGTTCTTTAAAATATGTACTCTTTCCCTGACTTCTTAATCAGCATATACAGAAAGTAAGGTAACCTTCCTTAAAGCCCAAAGGCAGCCATTCTAATCCCAGATGGAACTGAGTGTATATAACCTCATCATGTCCTTTCTCTGACCTCCATTTTCTCAATAATAATAATAATAATAATAGGGGCTTCCCTAGTGGCGCGGTGGTTGAGAATCCGCCTGCTGATGCAGGGGACACAGGTTCGTGCCCCGTTCCGGGAAGATCCCACACGCCGCGGAGCGGCTGGGCCCGTGAGCCATGGCCGCTGAGCCTGCGCGTCCAGAGCCTGTGCTCCGCAACGGGAGAGGCCACAACAGTGAGAGGCCCGCGTACCGCAAAAATAATAATAATAATAATAACAACAACAACAACTAACATTTATTGAGCACTTACCACATGCATTGTTCTAAGGAAATATTAACTCATATAATTGTCCTAACCCTGGAAGATAGATGTTGTGATTCCTGTTTTACAGACAAAGAAAGGGAGGCACCAAGATGTGGAGCAACTTCCTCAAGGTCACAGAGCTGACAGGCCATGGACTCAAGATATCAACCCAGGCAGCAAGGCCCTGGCAACGAGACCAGGTGCTTGCAGCCCTGGCATGGAGGGCCTTACCCTCCACACCCAAAGAAGTGTTTGATGGGCACGGGTGCCCACCCCCTGCATAGCGCAGGCTCAGGAGAGAGCGCATACCCTCTCCAGGCACTCCACGTGGTCTTCCACAGGCCACCGCAGAGGCTTCGTGGAAATTCCTCTTTCTTTTTCTCTCCAGCTCCCAACTGTTGCTGCAGCTTATGAAACTCAAAGATCCTCAGCCCTTCTCCTGTTGGTCCTCCAGCCCTGCCAGTTCCGAACTTTATACCTTCAGCTTTTTTCTGGCTGTTGACAAATGGGAAAAAAATCATTCTCAGGATTGATGTGTGTGTGTCTGTGTGTCTGCCCACATCGGAAAAATGACATTTTTGGTCCTTCCATCAACACCCAGTTGCATAACACCGGAAGAGACGAGGGGCTGGAAAGAAACTCAGGAAGGTGGCCGCAGCCTCCTGCCACCCATCCCCAGCCCGCCATGGGCCACACAGCAAACCCCGCTGCTGCCCAATCCTTTCCCCTGCCCTTCTGCAGGGAATCACTGCTGTGGCTTCAGACCCAACCTGGAAAATGTAGCATTCCTGCCCACCTTCTAACCTCATCGCCCACAACTCCCCGGCACACACTCTATTTTCCAGACAAACCAGGCTCCTCATTGATCTCAACCCATGTTTCATGCTTTCCTACCTCTGTGCCTTTGCCCACACTACTTCCGCTCCAGGAATGCCTTCCCTTCTCCTTGCCCTGTGTCCAAACCCACCATCCTTCCAGGCCCTGCTGGGGATACAGAGATGAATAAGGGAGATAGGGTCTCTGCTCTCAAGATAGTTATTAAAAAGTGATTGTAGGGCTTCCCTGGTGGCGCAGTGGTTGAGAGTCCGCCTGCCGATGCAGGGGACACGGGTTCGTGCCCCGGTCCAGGAAGATCCCACATGCCGCGGAGTGGCTGGGCCTGTGAGCCATGGCCGCTGGGCCTGCGCGTCCGGAGCCTGTGCTCCGCAACGGGAGAGGCCACAACAGTGAGAGGTCCACGTACCGCAAAAAAAAAAAAAAAAAAGTGATTGTACAATTGCAAATGGTGAAGAGCCTTCGCTGCTATACCTGTGCTCACATCCCCTCTGCCCCAGTGCTGCCACCATCACCTGGCAGTGCTCAAAAATACCATCAGTCTCTCCTTCCACCACTGTCTGCTTTTAACAGAGATTCTCTTAAATCTTTAAGGCCTTCGACCAAAGCCCACTTCCTCCAGGTAATCTTCCAGAACCCCACTGTCCAGATATAATCATTCCTCCTCTGAACTTACTCCTGGTTTCAGTGGACCTTCTCTGTGGGCAGCCCTGTGCTGAATCTCATGATTCCATTCACACAGTGAGTGTAACCCCTGATCCCCACAATCTGGGGCTTCTGACCACAATCCCTTTCCACTTACCCCAGTGTGCTATACAAAGGCCAGGATGGTCTCCGGGTGCCTTGTCGAGGCAAGGTTTGGATGCATCCAGTGAAGCCAGGATGTTCATAGGGCCCGTCTGTTCTATAATGTGCAGGCCTGCAACGTCTCAGTGTTGACTGTACAGACTGAAGTCTGTGCCGAGCAGTGACATTCTTATGGTTAAAGTCAGATCATTTATTTTTTTTTAATTTTGCTCAAAATTATTATCTTGGGTAGTGTTCTGAAACCTTTTCAATAGCTCGTAAGGGGGCTACTTGACAGACAAAACACCGTAGGGCCGACAGACACAGCTTCAACCAGCAAAAATCACCCTGCCATTCATTGACTGGCCCCAAAATTGTTCAGGAATTGGAACAATGAAAATTTTTCACGAATGACTGCTGTCCAGAGATAATTTGGTAAGACAAGGTAACTCAGTGAGGAAAACGCCAAATCAGGGTAAGGCCATGTTCATTTTAGAGTAAATTTAGAAAGAGATGAAAGATAAATCAAATTCTGTAATTAGGACAAGCACTGAGGAGGGGACTGTATCACACAAAGGTAATGAAAATCCAATCTGAGATGCAATCGTGTCCCAGAATTCTTGGAGAAACTGTTCAACTTTCCTGGGGTGTTGGCTTCTCAGGGGAGTTAAGTGCCCTGCCCTGTTTTAAACAGGGTGGATGGGAATGTGAGCTGGCGGGAAGTAGGGAGGCTTGGCCGCTGAGTGAAGTAGTGGCATAGTGCTGCTGCCAGCCCACCATACTCTCCTACAACGATCCCACGAGACGACCACCCAGGCAGCGGCGGGGGGGCTGTGCATGGCAGCCATCGGCCACGCTGAGGATCTGCTCTACTCGGCCAACTGCATTAGAAGCCACTGTTCCGCGTGGCAAACCTTCATCCCACATCAGAAGGGCAGGTCTCGTGGTCCAAGGACTCACCTCCCTCAGTAACTTGTGCTTGGAACACTCCACACCCATAGCCATATGCAGTGAGTGCTCAAGACTCATCCAACAGACCTATGACCGAAGGTCCAGATGTCGTGGAGGAACAGAACACACCTGGAAGCCAAGGCTTCCTCTAGGATGGAAATCTCTCTCCAGCTGCTTCCAGCCAAGCATCTGTCCAAGACACCATCACCACTGACAGGACTTCTCACGGGTGAATTCAACACACAAAAGCCAATAATTGGAAGAGAAGCAGGACCGCTCACAGGAGCACTAAGAAAGTGGTCCTTCTTCGCACTTTCACTGCCAGGGCCTGGGTTCAAAACGGGAACTAAAGATCCCGCAAGCCAAGTGGCATGGAAAAAAAAAAAGTTAAAGCAAAAAGAAAATGGCCCTTCTGAAAAATGCAAAGCTGTAGAAAGTCATGGTTATTATTTTAACTATTATCACGATTATTAACTTGAGGAAGAGGAGGAGAGAGATTCACTGCATCCTTACAAAAGAAAGCAAATAGTCTGGTGACCACCAACTGCCTTGAGCCCTGGAGAACGGGCTGCTGGAGAACCTTCCATTGTCCTGGGAACGCCCTTCCTCAAGGGGTCTGACCAGGAAACAGTTAACATGGTGCAGGAGGAAGCCAACAATAAAAGCTAAGCAACCACAAGACCTAGAAGGATCTTGTGATAATTTTCCATAGAAATGCAGGAAAAGACACTATTGCTTACAATATATGATAATTATATCAAGTTGTTCTGAATAAAAACAAACATCTCCAAGGGTATATATAGTTCAGAGCGTGCTCAGAAACCAGTGCAACTGATGCAATAATTCCACTCTCCCAAAATTAAAACAGGATCTCAGAAAAAGTAGAGGATAGATGAAGCAAAATCTTGATAATTATTGAAACTAAATGATGGGTATATATAAGAGGTTCATTGTACTGTTCTCTCTGAAAATGTTCATAAAAAATTTTTTTAACAAGTATTCTCAAAAATTCAGAGGCCTGTGACAACTACTGCTCCTACCTTTTAAACACTGTTGAAGTCTTTGTGGTTTAGGTGACTGTTGATTCTTAGAACTACCCTCTTTTGTAGTACATGCAAAATAAAGATTCTTATGTAATTGCAGAAAAAAAGAAGGAAGAGAGGGAGGGGAAAGGGGGGAGAAGGGAGGAGGGATGGGAAGGGCAGGACAAAGCAGGGGAGGGCATGGCAGAAAGAGTGTGAGCTTTGCACAGGAGCTGGACCCAGTTCCCATCGCACCTTTAGCTGTGTGACCATGGGTAGGTTTGTGATACTCTCTATGCGTCTATTTCTTCTTCCCGAAAATTAGGATATTGTCCTCCACAGGAGGAGGCTATATTTAAGTAATAGATGTTGAGGCTATAATTAATAGGTGTTGAGTATTCAGCACATAGTAGGCACTCAAGAAATCCTGACTACTGCTACTTTATAACTCTCTGTGCTTTACAAAATAGGTACATTCAGGAGATGCTATGCTTTACAAAAGAATTCACCCCAGGGTCCCTTTAAGCTCTCAGCCCTGCTAGCGCATTTTAAACGGGATTGAGTTTGCAGAAAACCATTTACACGGGACTTTTCAAGAACGCGGCAGCCAAGGCACTAATAAAGGCAGGCAGATCTACAGAGAGAGCTCCCTGGGCAGACTCTCTCAGATCCTGTCCAGCAGGATTCTCTGAAAGACTGGAAACTAAAAAACATCTTCTGAAAACCCACAAAGACCCACGGGCTGCCCTCTGAGAAGCCTTTTTTCCATGCATATTTGGAAGGGCTGTGGTACCTCCAGTTATGGGTCCAGGCTTATGAAGACGATAGTACTAGGCTAACAGCATTGGCTAATGTTTATTGAGAGTTTCCTATGGGAGGGGCACTGTGTTCATTCCCACGCATTATCCTGCACAAGGCAGTAAAAGCTAATGTCTGTATAGCTTCAAGTGCTTTCAGATGAAAGAAGTTCCTATAATTCCTCACAAAGATCTCTATTGGTTGGTTTTTTTTTTTTCAGGTAGAGAAACCGAGGCACAGAGTAGGTAAGTCATTTGCCCAAGGTTACCCGGCTGTAAATGACAGATTATCAGAACCAGTCTAGCTCTGAAGTCCACCCCGTTACAGACCCACTGCTCTGTGCCCCGAACCCCCTCCCCACCAGCACTCGATCCAGCAGAGGCAGGACTGTAGGGCAGAGGATCCCTGCAGGAGGCACTGTCCCTCCCTCGGTCCCCTCCCTATCTCCCTTAGCCCTCCACAAGCTGTTGTCAATTGCACTGAAGTATTTACAGCAACCAGCGACCGCTGGCACCTCTGTCCACGTGGGCTATAATTTGACGCTCAAGCTCTTAGACAGCCGCTTTTGAGCACCGAGCTCTTCACACACGAGTGTCTCTCCCAAGAGCCAGGATGGCTGCCTCTCAGCTTCTCCTGATGCTTGCACAACTCTCCTGCTGGCCCCAGGCGTACACACACGTGCACGCATGCCAAATAAGCCATCACACACAGACACCCCTCACACACACAATTACCATCACAAACTGATCCGAGTTCGCTGTTCAGGACACACCCACCAACACGTGATATGTATCGCAGATCCCCAGCCCAACCAGTTCACACCCCTCTTGTCATCAACACGCAAGACACTACGTGGATAATGGCTGAGGGTATGCTGTGACTGCTAGTAATGTCCATCTCATACCCAATTCCATGAAATATGCCCTCCCCGTGTAATTATTCATGGGAAAATTATCCACACACCCAACTCTGCATTAATGTGACCAGAAAAATCCTGAATAGATTTTTTTTCACTTACTTGTGCTAAATACAGCTGTCACTTGGACGTACCCATACCTGATCGTTGTTTTATCTGAGTGGTGGCTGCACAGGGGGTTCATTGTACTGTTCTCTCTGCTCCTGCGTGTATTTGAAAACGTTCCTCCTGGTGTGTATACCTAAACCCCTGACTACGTCTGTGTGTCGGTGCCTGCATGTGTTGTGGGACGGGGTGGGGCTGAGGGGTGTGCATGTGCTCTCACACTAGCACGGCTGCCTCTCTCTGTGTGTTTGCACAGAGCAGACCCAGCGCTGTGGCTCTGTTGCCAGCCCTCTCCCCAGGGAGTCTTTGCAGAGTAGGGTTGCCCTCTGCATAACTATCCAAGAGCAAACACATCAGAAACCAGATCCCCTCGCCGCCCCCGTTAATGTAGCAGTTGGGGGAGGGGCATTCTGAAAGAGGCGAGGGAGCAGAGGATACAGGAGAACAGAGGAAGGAACTGGGACCAGTCAGTCCAGAGGAGAATAGATTCAGGAACACGTGCTCCTCTGTAATCACCAAGAAGATGGTCCAGAGCCGTGGACACTGACCGGTTGAGGGTCTGAGGAGGACATGGGCTTCCAGCCCCTTGGGAGCCCTCCGGGGTCACCAGATCTGTGAGGACAGGGGTCAGCCCCCTGTCCTCAGCCCCCTTCCTGGAGCTGCTGAGGTAGGGTGTCTAGGAGGCACCAGGGGATGGAGGCGACAGAGTGAGCCTGAGCTGAGAAGCCCTGCAGAGCTGCCTTCTGACAAAGGAGATTCAGACTGGGGGCAGAGATCCCAGAAAGATGAATGGGGAGAGAAAGAGAGGGAAGAACAAAGGAGGGGGTAGGGGAGAAGGAATGTCTGAGTAGTACGGATGAGAAGACTGAGGCCCAAAGAGGACCCAGGGCTGCACTGAGAGATAAGGGACAGGAACTCTCGCAGCAGGAGCAGATGAAAGGACCAGGGTCTCTCCAGCAGCCTTAGCAAGCCACTGATGAAAAGCAGGTCCTGCCCTACCTGCCCAAGCTGCTAGAGTCCTCAAGGAAACCTCCCTGGGGCCTGGACCATGCAGAGGAGGGGGAGGGGTGAACATACTTCCCTCCGCAGACCCCGCCTGGAGGCCCAGGAAGGAGCAGGAAGCCAGCGAGAGGGAAGAAAATAAAGACCTGCCAGTAGGGGAGAGGGAGCAAAGGGACCGGTGGAGTCAGAAGATCAGAGTTCAAGTCCTGATGCTGCTATTTCCGGTGCAACCTTGCAGCAGCCCTGCAACTTCTCCAAGTCTCATCTGGAAAATACAGATGCCGATCCCAAGGCCCCATGTGGACCAAATGAGACAATGGTGATGGAAACGCTTTCTGGCGAGGTCTGTGCGCCTCCTCATTGATGGAGGTGCCAGCAGGGGAGAAGCCATGAGACAGACAGAGAGCAATTATCTGCCAACATGGAGATTTTATTCTTAATACTTATGTGTGCTGATGTGTCCTGCCTCCTCCCACAAAGGATCTGAGTTGTCTGAGAGGGAAAAAAAATCACTGACAGACTGACTGAAGGACAGATGGGTGGACAGAGGAATAAAGACAGAGGCAATAAGAGGGCAAGAGACTTCCAGGGGGAAAAGGTCATTCCTTCAGACATTCAACCTTTCCTTCCCAAGCATCTTCTATGTTTGGTTTCAGATGACCTTCCCCAGATAGAAGTGTGACAAGGTCAGTCTACTCCTCTCCCTATTCGTTCTCCTGCGTACAAGACCAGACACTATTTCCCAGCCTGCCTGCAGTTGGCTGGAGCCGTGTGACTACGTTCTGGCCAAGGAAAGTGGTCAGAGTGATATTTGCCACCTGCAGAACTGGCCCTTTTAAAAATTCCCCCCAGAATTCTCTACTCTCTCTCCTCCTCTGCTGAGTTTAGAAGGTCCAGTGGAGGATGCCAAGCACCTAGAACTGGGGTCCCACAATCCCAGGGGGTCAATTATAGAATCCGTTATGTGGGAGCTCCATAAATTTGGATGAGAACATTTTTACCTTTATTTTTACAAACCTCCAAACTGAGATTCAGTATTTTATTCGATTACAAAGAGAGGCAACAAACCACAGTGGTATTCCCCATACCTGTAACTGTGCCATCCATAGAAATCACAGATATTTTTCTATATCATGTTAAGTGGCTGCAGAAATATCAAAAGGTCATTTATGCTGAAATTGTACTATTAATCCCTTTGCTGTTTTCTATTTAACTTGTTATATTATTATTATATCAAAATTTTATGTATTATCACATCCTATTATGTCAAAAAAAATTTTAATATTTTGATACTTGAATTTCAGTATAATCGGTTGCTTTTGGACTCCTGTGAATTGGATTTTATGCGTTGAAAAATCTTTATTCTTTTTTTTTTGTCTGCGCCGTGCAGCATGTGGGATCATAGTTCCAGGGATCAAACCCGTGCCCCCTGCAGTGGAAGCGCCGAGTCTGAACCACTGGACCACCAGGGAAGTCCCAAAAAATCTTTATTCTTAAGGGTCCATTGGCTTCACCAGCCTGCCCAAGGGGATCTAGGACACAAAAAAGATAAGAGCTCCTCCCCTAGATAATGATGGAGCCCTTAGAGGGAAGTCCCTGGGTCTCTGAATGACTCCCCGCCCACTACCACCACCACTGATCTGACATTTGGATTGTGAGATGACTGAAAAATAATCTTTATTTGTTAAACTACTAAGACTTTGAGGACCTTTTATAATACAGAGGGGATTCCTTGTGACTCCAATAGGAGTCCAGGGTGGACCTCTCCACTTAAGTTAACTCTGGACTCACTCTTAGCTCTCCTAAATGCCCTTGCTCATAAAGGATGGAATGCCCTGGATGCCTTCCCCTCATACCCAAACTTCTACTGTCCAAATGCTCCCAGACTTTCAAAGCCCAGCTCAAACGCCACCTCCTGCAGGAAGTCTCCCGGGCCTTCTCCCCCTCCCAAAAGTCCCTTGCCCCTGAGCTGAAGCACCAAGGGCTAGCAACATCAGACTGTGAGCTTGCCCAGGGGTAGGACGTTGGATAAATTCCCTTCCTGTCCCCCAACCTACACCCACCCCTACAGTGGGCCCAGGCCAGGGATGCCAGCCATGGTAGGGCTGGTAAATGTTTGCTGCGTGGGAGGCAGATGAGTGGTCAAGGAACTGTCTGTTTGATTCAGTTCTACTCCCTTATAACCCGGTCCAGGTCCACACTGTGTGCTTGCTTAAGGAAAATGGGGGGAAGGGGGAGGAAGGCACTAGTGCTTTCCCACACTGGGGCCCCAAGTTCCCTTCTCTTGAGATTACTTCTGCTCAGTCTGGATTTCCAACCAATACATTTTGTCCTCTAGGTCTCTGTAGTTTGGGTAGCAAGATGAGACTAGAAGTCATGAAGGAGTTAAAAACAAGATGAGTCGGATGAAAGATACCTCCTGTGGGTCCCAGCTGAGTCATCCTCTTTGTTCCACACCCTTGAAATCCACTTCCTCTTGCCCACTCCCTTCTCTTCCACCCCACCCTCACCCTCAACAGGCACTTGAAGCCTCTGGCATTGGACAGGGAACACTCATCTTCTCCGTGCAATTCTGGGAGCCCAGACCTGCTCCCTGGACAGCTGCTGCACCATGGGAGAGTGGGGATGGTGGGGAGTGACTCTCTGGTCCCCTCTTTCAGAGGGTGCCTACCAGCCCAAGCTCCTTTCAGCATGGAGAAGAACTGAGCTAGAGTCCAGGCCACCTTTCTCCCTTCAGGTTCTCTTGCTACACTGGCGCTCAGGGGCCCCCAGGCCCTGCCCTAGATACTGCTGTGCCCACTTCTCCCCCACCACACAGGGCACCAGAGACCATTACTGCTCTACTAAGGGTCAAACTTCTGAATAACATTAACTCCACTTGGCTTTGAGCAATGTGACGCGTTTTTGGAGCACTTCCACGCACACGTGGTCGATCCATTCACTCGTGTGCCAGGGCTTGTGTCACGTGCTAAGAACAGTGATGCACGGGATTCAACTCCTGCCCTCAAGGAGCTCCCAGTCTGGTGAAGGAGGTGGAGCAGTGAGCAGAAAACACTCCACAATAAGTTCTTTAAAAGCACCAGGCGTTGTAGAAGCACCGGGGACAGGATCTCACACCAGGCTTGGGGGATAGGGGTCAGAGAGGACGGAAGGCTTCCTGGAGGAAGAGACACCTGAGCTGGGAGTGAACCAGGTAGAAAGGGGGAGAAGGGACAATCAGATGCATGAACCATAGAATCACTGGCTCTTGGGCTCATCAAAGGGTAGACTCAGACTCCTAGAATCATTTTTCTAATGAACAACCATTTATTGTGCTGGATGCCATGCTGGGTAAAGAGATCTCAGAATCAAAGGGATCTCATATCCCAAAGCCAGCCTGGCTTCCATACCATGCTCTTGAGGGGCAGACTGTCTCTTCCAACTCCAAGGACCTGAGGAGAGGAAAAGGGGTCTGAAGATGCCCTAGGTGTCGAATGAAGGGTGAATCCCCCCTGATGGTATTAAAGGATCTCTCGGGGATGGACAATGGCACACCAGGAAGGGACCCTGACTCCCTGCAGATGCAGTGACTGGTAGCCCAATGGTCAGAGCTCTGTTGACTGGAGGCAAAGTCAAACAGGATGGAGTTTTGGGTGATGGCCACTCTTGCCAATAGGTTCCAGCCTGGCAGAGTGGGGAAGTGATTCACCTCCTAAATTACATCCTCCAGCTAGTCTCTCGCAAAGTCCCAGGTGTCTTCCTTCAGAGTCCGTATTACAGTTTTAATTAGATATGCACTTGTCTGTTTCTTCCTCTCCTCCGCTAGATCATCACCACCTTAAGGCCAGGAACAACATCTGTTTTGTTCACCACTGTATCCTCAAGCACCAAGCAGGTAATAAGAGACTTGTTGAAATGAATTGAGACTGATGAGTGGATATGGAAGGACATTCCAGCAGATGAGGGGCAGCCTGGTGATAAGCTCATTTCATTTCACAGAGAGCGGCACTGGGTCCAGAAAAGGATGGAGTTGCCCCAAGATAGAGCTGCCAATGTATATGGAGGGGTGGGAGGGCAGGGAGGACTGTTGCAGAGGTGGGAGCACAGACACAGAAAGGCGCTCATAGCCCTGGCCCCCGAGATGCCCCAGCCTCCACGGAATCAGTTCCCTTGAGGAAGCCCCCTCCGCACACTCAGCCACCGTCACGGCAAGCCCAGCCTTCTCTTCAAACGGATGTCCCAGAATCGGCCTATAGAGCCAGAGGGGGAAAGGATGGAGCAGCGACCGGTGTGGAGGCGGGGGTGGGTATGAGGAGCCCAGTTTTGGTGCTAGAGCTAGGGGACAGCTTCAGCACCTAATCTGTGCGGGAAAGCCTTGCGAGCGAGAGCAGAGAGCCACCCCGGTTAGCCCAAGATCATCCCGTTAGCATTTTAGCACGGATCGGCCCGGGTCAGTGCAGGGTCACGCCTGTTAGCGCAGGGTCAGGCTCGCTCAGAGCTGGGTCGTCCCCGTCAGCGCAGGGTCATCCCTTTTAGCGCTGGGTCGGCCCGCTTTAAAGCAAGAGCTTCCAGGTTTGCAGAGTCAGCCTCTAACGGAGGGTCAGAGCGGGTGGGGCGGGGTCACCTCGGTAAGCGGTGGAAAAGCTCCGGGTACTTTGGGGCCAGCGGCGCCCCCAAGTGGCAGGGCCCCGCCGGCGCTCGGATCCGGCTCGGGGAGGGTTTCAGGAACCTCTCGTCCTTCACACTCAGGTGGGGAGCCTTGTCGACCCAGGCCCCCGGCCTCGCCCTGCAGGAAGTGCTTTGCTTCCCAATGTTCCTTACACGCATCTTTGGGGCTCTTTCTGCTCACAGCATGCAACTGCGTGCCCGAGCGTATCTGAGAGCAAGAATCCTAGATGCTGGCGGCGAGCAGACAAGTCACCGGGAAACTCCAACCCCAGCTCCTGAGGAAGCGACCACGGAGCCCGGCCCTTCCCCTCCCGCCTCTCCCCGCTGCCTTGGGTCTCAGTCTGCAGGCACACATTCTGCGGACTTGTCTCTGAGACAGCGGTCCACCCCCCACCCCCAGGCTTTGGGTACTTCCCGCTACGACCCCACACACTCTTAAGTTCTCAAGTTTGGCCTGGGACGGGACACTGGGGAAGAGGCAGAGCACAGCCTGGTTCCCAGCCCGGCTTTGGAACTGTTCTTCCCACGCGGGCCACCTACACTGGTTCCAGTCCATCCAGCCCCTCTCCCACCTCCTGCTAAACACACGAACTCACCCAGCGCTTCCCAGAAAGGGGGGCGGGGTCTCTGGGTGAACAGAGACTGGAGTAAAGGGAGCTGGGGGAGAGGCTCCCGGTCACGTTTGGGGCCAGCCTCCTACCCCCTGCCACCCTATCCCGCTGCCACAATGGGTGGGGCTGGGAGCTCAGCAGGCTGCCAGGTAGGCTGCCAGATGGTGACTCACCTTCACACTCACGCACATGGTCCACAAAGGAGATAGGATTATGCGGAATCCAGAGACAAAGACATACCTGGAGACTCGGCCACCCGCTATGGCCCTGGCAGGGGAGGAGAAATCACAGGGTCTAGGTTGGAAGTTTCTTGGGTCCAGAAAGGAGGGAGCCAAGCCCCTCACTCTCCTGCCCCTCTGTCTGTGCAATGGAAGCCCTGAGGTGGCCACCTGGACTGTGTCTCTGGAGTCCCAGCACAACCTGTGGCAGGCCAGCTCTGTACCCTCCTGCACCCTCGCTGCAGAGTGATAGCTGAGGGAGGAGCAAGCACTCCTCGGCAGACTAGAGGGAGGAGCTGGGCAAAGCCACTGACCCCAGACGGGGAAGGCGAATCCAGGCTGACATAATCCAGCTCATTTCTCACACAAAGAAACTGAGGCTCAGTGAGGGCAGGAAGGACTGGCCCAAGGTCACAGAGAGCACCGTGGCCAGAATCAGGAATCCTCTCCCCTCCTCCCCTTCTCCGCCCTCAGTATTAATCATCTTCAGGGTAGGTGCTAAAGTGAAGACTGCAGAGGAGGCGAAAGAGCCATCAAAGCCTGGTATCTTTTAGGGGTCAGTGTAACTCAGAACTCCTATGTGCCCCTGTGGGCGCGTGCACGTGCCCCAGCCACACACACGCACGCGCACACACACACTGGCCTACAGCCAACCAACACCCTTCAAAGCCCTGAAGCTGGGCCAGCACATCCATCCCGATCCAGGAAGGAATGGCTCCAGCCAAGGCAGCCTCAGGCCTAGATGATCCAGATTTTCTTCAGTTATTCTCCAGTGTGTGAAAGGTCTAGATTCTGACGGGGCATGGGAGGCAAGGCTTGGAGTAGCCAGATGGATGGACTAACTGACAGATTTGCCAACAGACTCACAGAAGCAAGGAGGGAGGGATGCTACTGCCTAGGAAAACTGAAGGGAAAGAGGCAATTTACTGGCAAACTCTGACCATTCCCACCCCCCTTCCTCACAGCCAAGCTGCTGCCCGGAATTAGGCTCAGTCTAGGGCCGGGTGAAGGACTCGGCTGCCTGCCCAGACCAGGGACCCAGCGTAAAGCTAAGCACAAGATGCTCTTGCTCACCCACACTCCTCCCGGCTGCCACCTCGTTCACCTAAGGGCAACCTATCTCATGCCCTGATTTATCCGGATAATTGTTTGCTCTCCCACACCTTGATCTCAACGTTCCTCCAGTCCTGCCTCTGGGAAGAAAGGAGAATTCAGAAACATCCATAGTTCAGACAACACTTCAGATTTCCCTCGAGTACCAGGGGAGATGCTGGGTTTTTAGTTCCCTCAAAAGATCTAGGTGAATACTTTAATTATTGATGCTGGTGCATAGAGGCTGCAGGCTCCAACTTTACACCTGGCATCCTGCTGAGCAACTCTGGGCAAACCCCATCCTCACCCCTCCTCTAGACCTGTTTCCGCATCCGTCCAATGTTAGCCTTGGAAACCTTGCAAGCTCCGGTGTTACCGGCTCTACACACTGTACTTGCCCCCTTGCTGCAGGAGATCAGTTTCCTAGGAATGGAAGGGAAGACTCCAAAGCACCTGGCGACTGCCAACCAAGTCCCTCTGTGCAGGCTGGAGTCGGGCGGGGGCATCTCACGGCACCAGGCAGGAGAGCAGGTCAGAGGCCAGACAATGGAGCCTCTTAGCTACTCTGGAACAACCTGGATCTACCCATCTAAGGCAGGCTAAAGGGACTAGACACCAGCGGGTTAGGGATGAAGCGGGAGCTTTGGGTGGAGGCTAGCCTGATCCACTGCTGGTCCGGTCACTGTGCCCCTCAGCACCTCCACTGGCTGCTCCACAATCCCGGCTGTGTCTGCAGTGGAGAAGGAAGTAGGGAGAAGGTGGGCAGGTCTCAGTCTTAGCTAGAAGAATAAGGGAAGAGGCTCAAAACTGAGGCCTCCTCCCCACCATCACAGAGACCCCTTCCTAACCCTTCCACTCCAGTTCTCTGCACCCACATCCCCCCAGCCTCTGCCTCTGCCCAAGGAGGAGGGACCACACTCTCACACTCACAGTGATACAGTCACAAATATACGTGCTAGCACACAAGTATTCAGCCCCAAGCAGTCACCCACACAGACACGTTTCCTCTCACACACAAACATATACACAAACACAGACCCCAAATACCCAAAAATCACATACACATGGACTGTGATACCTGGATACCATCATCACAAAGTGGAAAGCTACCATCCTTAACCCCTAAAATACTAAGCTTTTTTTTTAACCTCAAATATGGTGATAATCACTTCTTTTGCCTTTTCTTCAGTTCTCAACTATCGGAATTAGACTGCATCTAATGACACTAGGCACATGTTTGCTGCTTATACCTCCAGTACAATCCCCAGCACACAGTAGGTGCTCAATAAATATTTGTGGAACGAAGGAGCCAGAGAGTTAAGAGATGTCCAGGGTTGGAGGCAAATTAACTCGCTGGTGTTTGATCCTTACCAGGTATCTCCTCAGACAGGAAAACTGTTCTTCACACAAACTGAGCCCTGACGCTGGCCTTACACTCTTCAGCTGGTCAACAGAGGGAGGAGGGACAGGGTAAGTAGATCAGAGGCCAGAGCTGCTGCCTGGGGCATCAGAACCCAGAAGCCGCGCCTCACAGTCCGTCTGCCCTTTTGTTGCTATATCGAAGACTCATGGGTTTGCAAAAGGACCCTACGAACAGTCCTCTGATCCTCCAGCCTGCCTGGGGCTCCACAAAGCATGGCTGTCTGGGGCGTTGGGTTGTCCAGCCCGCAAGGCCGTCCTACCAGCATCTCCAGCCCTGGAATCCTACTCCTTGTACTGGGAGCCCCGGTTCTTGGATCTACTCGCCGGCTCCGCAGCTGTTCCGCTATGTAATCTTGGTCTGGTCCCTCCCAGCTCCAAAGCAGTAAGTGGAGCCACGCGGTGCTCAGGACCCTCTAGGCTCCTGCCATCTGGGTCCGAGGCTAGTTTAAGTGATAACCTCACTAGCTGCCCTCTCTGACTGGAGTGACACGTGGGGAAGGGAGAACTAGCTCAAAAAGATTGGATATTTACAAGGAATTCAGTTGAGACGTGAGCCCACAGGGCCATGAAGACGCAACCCCGAGGGAAGGCGTGGACTAGGGTATGTGGGGGGTGGGAGAGGTGATTTCCCCCCACCCAGCCGGGACCCGCACATCTGCATCTGAATGGGATGGGGGAACTTGTCAAGGAGTCCTAACAGCACCGACACCTGCTGGGGAAGGGGACACAAAGCAAGGGCCCTCTGTAAGGGGCGACGAATTAATTTGGACAATAAGCCCCGCTCCGGCACCCTCAGAGGCCCCCACCGCGCCGCACACACACACACTGTTTGGCGGTATCCACACATCGTTTGAAATACGCTTTTCAGGGCTGCCGTGATTTTTAGGAATCGAAGGGACTGATTTAAATGTCTTGTTCCCCCAATAATTCGCCTTTTCCAGTCCTAAGATCCATGTAACCGCAATTCCCAAGATACTTCTGCCTGCGTAGGCAGAAATGCCCCGGAGGTAAGACCATCCTAAGGCGTTTTTCCAACATCGGGGGAAACGAACACAGACCTCCAAGGCCCCGGCTTCCCAGGGCGAAACGCTCAGGACCCCTGTAGCAGCTGCTGTGAGCATCTCCCCAGCCGCCCGGGCGTGCGGGATCTGACGCGTACCCCTCGGGAGCCGAGCATATCTCCGAATAGCTGGGCGGGAAGGAGGCGGGTACGGGCTGAAGACAGGGGCCCTGTCAAGCCCCTTCAGGAGGACGAAATTGCAGCGAGGAGGCTGGCGTGGCCGGGAGGAGGGCACCAGCTCAGACCCCTGACGCGTGGAGAAAAGCAAAGGCGCAGACAACGAGCGACTTCCGCTCTGAGTCCGTGTGGATCGAAAAGAGAGAGCTCCGCAGACACCCAGGACTCAGAGCTGAGAGCCGAGCGAGGGTCAAAAACAACCCCAGGGGTGTCGGCGCCCAGTCCATCCCGGGGACGCAGGCACCAGAGGAAAGCGCCTTCCTTCCGCCACGGTCCGAAGCCTCCGGGGCTCCGGATCGGCCTCAGCCTCGGGCCGCCCTGCTTCTCCGCTACGAAAGGAGGCGGTGCCAGCTCCGCCCTGCGCCGCACCCACTAGCTCGCGGAAAAATTCGTTCCCTAAACCAGAGCTGGGAATCTCAATCCTCCCTGCATCTTTCTATATTGGTACGTCTATGCCGACCTTAAAGAACAGAATAATTCCGCTCCAAAACTCCAATTAGCATTTGTTTTGCTCTCAGATGCCCTGATAGACGAAGAGCTTAGGACGCTGAATTATCCTGTACGACCTCTGCCCACCTTTAGTTCTCTTTCACCGTTTCTCCGGAAATCTCAGAGCTCCAGCGCCAAGGTCAAATGTGAGCTGAGTCTCAGCATCCCAGTTGGTCCTCCTGGATGCATCACCAGGCCCCAACCCAGACAACCTTTTGAACCACGTATCGGAATAATTTAGGCGCAAACCCAAACTCGCCTCGCTTCTCTTGGCGGCATGCGCAGCGTTTGAGTTAAACTCCGACTCCGGTCCATAAAGACCCTAGCCGATCTGCCTCCTCACACCGCCCCCCTAAGCTTGAAATCCTACGAGGCACGCTCCACACGCAAATCTTTTCTCCCTTTTTCTTGCCGGGTCCCTCGTTTAAATAGCGTCGGCGCCTTTATTCGCCTGACCCTAAGCAGAGGAAAACCCGCCTGATCATCATTGTCTGGTCCGCGACCGGCCCCACCCCCGCCCCAATCAGTGTCACAAAACGCCCCTTTCAACAGATTCCAAACCCTCTTCACCCGGGCTCACCGAGCCTTCAACTTCATTAAGTGCGCGCTACGGCGGCGCTGGAGGAGGCGAAGTTTAAATAAACCGGAGCGGAGAGGGAGGAGGGGTGGGTTGCTAGTTGAACCGGAGAGGGAGAGAAGAGTTTTTGAAAAGGGGAAAAAAGTCATCAGGGGAAAAGCGCTTTGTAACCACGAAGACGCGCCCGCTGTGGCGAGAACAAATTGGATATGGAGGGGAAGTGTCCGCCCCCACCTCAGCTCCCGCTCCTGGGTGGTCCGGGGAGCCCCAGGAGAAAGAAAGATGGGGAGGAATCGGCGGTGAAAAGAATTAACCACTTTAATTGGGCTGCAAGAGAGAAATGGGGAGAGGCTCACCGATGTGCCCCGATCACCCAAACAAAATACCCTTCAGTAAAATAAAATAAAATAAAAATGAAATAAAATGTCTGCCTTTAGCCTTGGCTAAAAGATGTATGTCAAAGTTTGAGAATCAAGGCTGTTCTCAGCCATAGAAAGCAAATCTGCAAGATGGGGAAATTCTGCCCGGAAAAACCCCCTCCCTCTTCTGTGGCCTCAGGCCTCCCGGCACCGGATGAAAAGGAATGAAATTGAACGAAATTGAACGAAATGAAGTGAAATTGACCAGTGAAATTCGCCAATTTTCTTCCCCTTTAAACTGCCCGCTCTCAGCAGCACTCTCTGAACCCCAAGCCGATTTCTTAGCATTTTTTTTCTCACCTGGAGACATGAAGGTGTGCCCTGGATATTTTCTTATTATTGTCACCGATCGTTGTAGCTTGCGGGGGCAGAGGCTCAGCTGTATCCACCCAAACAGCCAGGGAACCCACAAGAGCCGCTCCAGATGGAACGGCCTATTTCTCCTCCCAGGAGGCTGGGCTCCCTCCTAGGTAAGCCGACTTACACTGAACACCCATCCTTATGCACCCAGAGGGTGGGAGGGAGCCCACAGAACCTCTTACAGAACCTCTCTGGTCTGGGGGAGAAAAAAAAAGTCCCAGGACTCTACCATACAAACGTGCAATTCCCTCAGTCTTCTCCTTGCCCCTCCCTACAGTCCAGGCCCCAGGTGGGTCCTTGCCAGCTCTTAATTAACAGGTTCCCAGCCCACACAACCTGAAAAAGTTCTGAATTCAAAACACCCTGCCTTCTCCCCTGCCTTCAACAGTGCACATATCTCAACAATTCTTTTCTAGTATTTTTCAAGGCCAGTAATTATATCTGGCCCAGATCTGGCCTTCTTGACCCACGGGGAAACCAGGGTCTGAATCATTGGTCGGGGACCCTAAAGCTCCCTAGAAGCCCCTGCCTGTAAGGATGCATCTCACTCTTCCCCAATCCTCTTATTTCTCGCTCTTCCTGACGCAGACCCTCTGCCACATACATCTACACCAAGCAGTAAGCATAGATAAATTCATACACACACACACCCTTCACAAAGACACACTGAAGAATCCAGAAGGATCCACTGCTTCTCCTGGAAGTAGCAGGTGTGGAAATATCTATCTACATCATCAGATATGAATTCTGGCTGACTTAATTTTCTCTCTTCTAGAGGAGAAACAAATTGGTGTCTTTTACTTGAAGCTCCAACCTACTATCTGGAACTGACATATTCATGGAAAATGAGACCATGTAAGCTATAAAGTGTTTTACTAAGGGCAAACACATGGTCATGTTCAAATGTTCAACCTTCCTCAAGTGAAAAGAAATGAAATCAAATTCAGCAACAGAAGTCAATGAAGCAGGCAGCCAGAGGCCATTATCCCAGTATCAGCAGACATTTCCCTTTTTCCCATTGAATGTAACCTTACTTCTCCTGGACTATTCGATAAAATCATGGGAAGGTGGCTCCCTGCATTCAATCTCCCTCCACTCCTGCAGTCTCTCATCAAGATGGAGGAAAGGGCACCTCACCTCCGGCAGAGAGGCTGCATTTAACATATGCGCCTCGAACCTTGTCTCCATTGGGCAAGCGGTTAAGAGACTTAGAAGTCCCAACCCCTCTTCCTCAGCCCTGGTGTGTTCTTCTCACCCTGATCCTGATTCTGACCCTCTTCGTACAGGGTACTCTGTCCTCTACCTCTTCTTTCTTTCCTACTGCTCCTAATGCCTGAGAATCTGGCTAAAGCAGCCTGTATGGCTTCTCCCTATCTGCCCCTCTCAAGTTCTCTACATCTGGTTCTCTGACCCTTTCTTCTTCCTTCTCTCTGTCACTTGTTTCCCAACACTCACCCCCAGCATGTGTCTATTTTCTGTGAAGGCTGAACTGCTTCTCACTGCACCTCCATATTTCTCTTTTTCTTCTATGACCGCAGTTGAATGTTCAGAGAAAAGAGCTAAGTAACCATCTTTGTTTCACCCCAAGCATCACCTCTCACCCAACACACTTGCAAGTCTGGCCACTGGGAGTTCCAGGCACAGGGCTTATGGAAGGCTCCAGCCAGCCCAATGGCTTTGCACTCAACTCTGGCAACAGGTTCCCGTTCTGAGCATGGCTCAAGGGTTGGGGAGGTTTACCTTAACAGAGCAGGGCCTCATGGACTGTCTCCCCTAGTTCATAGTGCCCCTCTAAGCTTCTCGGGCTGGAGGAGAGAGGGGTTTCACAGTCTCCAATTCAGGCCTTTCACTCTAACTGTTCCATGTGCCAGGAGTGGGAGGGGGTGGCAGGGGGGAATGCAAAGAAGGCCCTACGATGGCCAGAGAGAGACCTCTCTCCTCTTAGGGACACAGAAAGAGATGGTGACAGAGAACAGAAAACACAGAGACACGTTCACAGACACACACAGAAATAAAAACACAGATATCCTGAAATACAACCAACGCCCCGCCCCTGCAAAAAAAGGACAAAAAGCAAGGCTACGTGACAACCCAGACAAACACAAACACAAGCTCCATAAAACCCCCCAACCATAGTAGCACAGAAAGACTTACAGAATATGCATCAGTAAACACTTTCACTCAAATTGTACTTAATGGGTATAGATAGTGTCCATGAGCACGAGGCACCCAGATCAGCCCAGGCCACGCTAAAGTCTAAACTGGAAGATGAGAATCCCCAGGTGCATTTGAAACAAAGCCTCTCTGCGGAACCCCAGGCAGAAACCTTCCTGTGACCAGAGCGAAAATGAAAGCGCTGGAGGGGTCACAGTCTTCCCGGAATCCTGGCCCCATTAACAGCCAAAGGCCAAGGCCACACTGTCCCCTGTATCTGATAAGCCCAAGCCCTCCTCTGCCTGCCTGGGCTGCCCAGGGCCCTTCCTCACTCCACTCTGCCTAGGAGTCCGGGAGGCCCCGGACTGGGAAAGGGGAGTGCAGACAAGCAGACAGAGCTGGTGACTGCTAGAGTTCACGTACATTTATTCAATTGACACCAATGGGGAGTGGGGTGGGGGGAGACAGGTTTTTCTTTTCTTCCACACAAACCTTCAGACAGTTTCACAGAGTCTCCCCAAGTGGAGAAGTCTAAATCAATGCACACCCAGTGGACAGAGAATGCAGATAGCAGCCCGCTGTACAGATATTTACACATAATTACAGGACCCCTGCCACAGGATGTGCCCTGGCCGCCCCCCGCCTCTCCAGTCCCTGACCCAGACCCTCCTCTCCCACCCCAACCTCATTGCCTTTAGCTACAATAAATATCCCAGGGCCTGGGACGTAGCAGACCGCTGAGAGGGCTGCTGGCCCTGGATGGCTGGACCCAGCCGGCCACGGGAAAGGGGTAAAGTTTCTTCAAAAGCGCCCCAACACAAAAGAGGGAGGATTTTCCTCAGTGGAGTGGGATTCCGGGATTGCGCACGGATTGTGGAGACCCCTCGCTTCACCTGTCCGTTCAACTTCGCCTGTGTAGACATTGCTGTAGGCTTCCAAGAGAACGAAGTTCCTTGGAGAACAGCAAGGAAAAAAAAAAGTTGAATTTTTCTTTTAAGCACAAAGCAGAGAATAGGTGTCTTTAAATTATAATATTGGACAATCAGGGCCTCATAGTTGGGGAAGGAGTGTGGGAGAGGCAGAAAGGGAGACCTCTCTGCGAAGTTGGTGTTTCTGGAGGGATCTGCCGGGCCTGGGCGGGCACCTCTCCGGGAGAGCATTCTTCCGGGGCTGCCGAGAGGCGCAGAGACTGGGGAAAAGCGAAGACTTCCCCCTCACCCTTTTACTGCTCAAACTGGAACGGGATCATGGCCAGCGACTTCGTCGCATAGACCCGGGCCTCCCCCTGAGCGACGGAGCCCGCTTCGTCCCAACTATCGGAGAGATTCTGAGCGTGGAGCCTGAAGTGCTAAGTCACGCGCGCCGGCCCCAGGTCTGGAGACTCTTCATAAATAGACTCCCTGAGTTCCGCTGCGACCGCAGGAGCTCCCGGGAGAGGCTGAGGAGTGCGGGCTTCAGTGGCCCAGATCCCGACACGGTCAGAAGTGGCAGCCACTGAGGCCTGCTACTTTGCCAGCAAACGGGGGCCCTGAGGACAGGAGCGCGTCCCCGTGGTGCGAGAGGCGGATGTGGCCGGCCACTGGAGCTAGGGCTGGGGTAGTCAGCATGGCCAAGACCTGGGCCTGACCCCCAGGACCTGCCGCCGCCGAGAACGGCGATCCCGGGGAGCCCTCGCCCCCGCCCGGGGGTACTGCCCCGCCGCCACCATGGCCCATGATGTGGTCTATAGAGAAGGAAGGCCTCTGCCCGGCCCCGGCGCCCCCGCCGCCCGCGTCCGTCTTGAGGCCCTGGCGCAGGAGCGCGGTGCCTGCTGCGGGAGGGCTCAGGGACGCGGGGTAGAAGGCTTTGGCGCAGCCAAGCTCCGCGCCTAGGAAGGCTGGCAGGCCTGAGGGGCCCGGGCCCGATCCTGTGCCCGGCGCAGGGGCCGGAGCCGAGGCTGCGCCCGCGAACACCGAAGCCGTCGGCGGTCCGGGTGGAGGCGCCGCGGCACGGCCTGGGGGTACCGACAGCTGGCAAGGTGCAGCGGCGGCGGCAAAAGCGAAGGCGTGCGGGTGTGGATGCGGGTGCGGAGCCGGGCCCGGCGGGGGTGCGCCGTAGGCCGGGAGCGCTAGCCCGTAGCCGTAGCCGTAGGCGCCATAAGCCGCGAAGCCCGGCAGGAAGGCGCCGGCGTCCCCCGCCGCCGCAGCCCCGCCGCGCAACAGCAGCTCAGGGTGAGGGTGCGTGTGTGGATGCGGCGGCGGTAGCGGCTGCCGCTTAAAGCGCTTGCGGCGCCGCAGGAAGCTGCCGTTGTCGAACATGTCGGCCGACTCCGGGTCGAGCGTCCAGTAGTTGCCCTTGCCCGGGTTGCCCGGCTCGCGGGGAATCTTGACGAAGCAGTCGTTGAGCGATAGATTGTGGCGGATGCTGTTCTGCCAGGCGGGGAATTTCTCCCGGTAGTAGGGGAAGCGGCCGCTGATGAACTCGCAGATCTCGCTCAGCGTCAAGCGCTTCTTGGGGCTCTGCAGGATAGCCATGGTGATGAGCGCGATGTACGAGTAGGGCGGCTTCACCAGCGGGCTCCGAGTCGCCGCGCCCCCCGACGGCGGTCCGGGCCCGGGCCCCGCCGCGCCCCGGGCGGCCGCAGTGCCTGGCCCTGGGCTTCCCGCTGCGGCCGCCGCCCCTCGGGGCGCTAGAGCGCGGGGCTCGCCGTCCGAGCAGCCGCCGGATTCCTCCTCGTCGTCAGCGGCGTCCCCCTCGGCTTCCTCTGGAGGAGGCTCGGGGCCGTGGGGGAGTAGGTCCCGGGGGGCGCGGGGTCCGGAACGGGCAGGGGGCTCCCCCCCACCGCTGCCGCCGCCGCCGCCCACCACGTCTATATCTGCGTCGGCCTCGGACAGCGCGGCCGGGGAGCTCTCGGAGGACATGATCTCGCAGCAGCAGCTGCCCAGGGTCATGGTGCCGCCGCCGCCACCGCCGCTCTCCGGCTCCGCTCCGGCCGCGGCTCGGGCTCCGCCGCGCTGCCTCTGGGGCGAGTGTGTTTTGCGCGCGGGCGGGGAGGGGGCGGGGGACTGAGGCTGGCAGGGAGGGGTGTCCCCCAGCTCCGCAGCGCCCCCTCGTGGCCCACTCGGCCGCTCTCACCTCTCGATGAGCACCCGACTGGGGGCGGCTCTCTCCGCTGCCCTGGGAAACCGAGCGGGGGCCTGCGCCCCGGGCGCGGGCGGAAGGAGTTGAGGCCTTCCCTTACACAGCCGGCCTCGGCCCCCAGCCGCCCCCCTACCCCGGGAGGGGAGGTCGGTAAATTAGTTCTTCCCGCCTGGCGGCAGCCTAAGGCGGAAGAACGCGAGCCCGGGGCGGAGCTCCCTGAGCTGGGTGGGGCGGGGGCGGGCGGAGTGCCTCCGCGGAGGGGCCCGGCGGGAACAAACAGCCGCCGCGGCGGGAGCGCGGATCGGGTGGCTCGAGGCGGGTCCTCCTTTCACCGCAGACCCCGCAAACCCTCCGCTCCCTGGGGCCGCTGCCTTCAGTGCGCTTAGCCCTGGATGTTAAGGTTCACGCGGGCTCCAGCCGGAGGTGGGAGTAGTAGCGACAGTCCCCACCCATCATCTCCCCAAGGCAGCGCCCGGGCCACCAAGGCCGAAGCGCAGTTGGCGCGCCAGCGGAGCCTGAGACGCCCGGACCAACGCCGCCGGAGGGGGGCCCGAAGGAGCCCGAGCGGCTTCCGGCCCAAGGGCAGTCGCACTTGAGTGATCGCGAGGAGCACACTTGGCGTTCTCAGCCTCGGGCCTCGGAGAGGTGAGAGATTCCGGCTGCGCCCCTCTCCTCCCCTCCAAGGCCGGGACCCCGTCACCCATCCCGTCGCCGCGCCGCGTGGCTCCAGACGCGGCAGTGTGTGCGGGGAGACCCGGGTAGCGCTCCGCCTGCCCGCCGCCCGCTTCCTAGAACTTTTCCGGGGCGCTTCGGTTGTATTTTGGGAGCGCGGACCGGTCCATCGCCGAGTTTGCCTGTATCCGACCTTTTTCTGTCTTGGTATCCGTTTGTCTCACTCAAGCCCTGTAACTCTGTGTTTCTCTCGCCCTCGGTGAATCTCTGCCTCTGTTTCCTGTGGAAACTCTGCATTTATCTGGATGTCTGTTCGTGGGTCCGAGAATCCCTCGCTCGATTTCGTCGTTTCTCCCACCCCCAGTCGCACTGCAGGGCCACTAGCCCTCCTCCCCACTCCCCTCTTTTCTGGCCGGTCTTGCAGGCTCTACAGACAGGCAGCAGGACCCCCACCGAGACGTCCGTCAATGAACCCTGACCTCAACCGCAAGCCAATGTTGCCTTCATCTCTCAGGATCCTGTGCACACAGTGTTGGTCCTGTGCCCTTTTTCTCGCCAGCTGGGGTCCTGCCCATAGTCCTCCTGCTCCCCTGGCCTCCCCCCAGGAACCCAGCAACCAGTAGCTCCAGCTCAGACTGGGCCCATCTCAACCTCTGGGGGTGACAGGGGAGATGGGCGCTGGACGTGGTCAAGTACTGAGCCGATGGACAGGCTGCTGCCCCGACAGCGCCCCGCCGTGGTCAAAGCTCGGGCATGCGAGGCGCGAGACCCGGCTGCGCTCAGCTGTCACAGGCTGTAGGACAGTCAGCAACTTACTTCCCCCTCCCAGCCTCAGTTTCCTGCTCTGAATAGAAGTTAAGAGCCCCTGGCGCCAGGCTGCTGGGATCCCAGTCCTGGTTTCACTACTTACCTGTTCTGTAATATGTTGCTATAAGTCTTTGTGTCTTTGTTTCTTTCTCTGTAAAAATGAGGTTGAAAACAGCTACCCTCTGACTAATGTGTAAATGTAGCCATATCATTCTAGGCTACTTACAAAGGAGGGTATTGAAGGCACTTTGCAGACTCTTGGGGAGAGAGAAACGGGTTAGGGGTGGTATCGCCTCCCACCTGGGTCTCAAACCAGGGTCTAGCCCTGGACTGGGTTACTGCTGCTATCTAATCCTCTCCGGTGCTGAATTAGGTCCTCTGTAGATAAGTGCTGGGAGTGGGGTGGGAGGGGATTTGCAGCCCCTGCAGGCTGTATCTCAGCAGGGTCATGTGAGGGTGGATGAAATCTCCCTTTCACCCAACAGTAGTCTCCAATGTAGTGTATTCCACAGGTGGGGCAACAGAAGCCCGCGGTGGGCGGGTGGGCGGGTGAGGACTCAGTCTCTTACAACATGATAGAGCATGGCCAGGTGCACCCTTGTGGAATCCTCATGATAGGGTTCTCCATCCTCTCCAGCCATCCGGCTAGGAGCAGAAGAGAGTGGAAGGCAGGTCTGGCTGCTCATATCCCGTGAGAGCACGTCCACTGGGCACCCCCTTCTGGGACCTCAGACCAAGGGGATCCACCCAGTATGCTGGGTCTGCATAAAAAGACTGTCCTTGGGAAAAAGAAGAGATCCGGTCCTCAAACCATTGTCAGGAAATTGGACAGGGACTAGTGGCCCTGGAATCAGAATTTCCTAGGTGAGAGGTCCCTCCGGGGGCGGCGGGAAGGCCTTGGAGAGAAGTATTGATATTTTGCATGAGTCCAGATAAACTCAGATACCCAGCGTTGCTAGATTTAGCAGATTTATTTTATCTGGCAAACTTACACACACCCCAAGCTTGCTCATTACTACGTGGAGCTCTCTCTGACACTCACCATCCACCACATACACACCAGCTCCAACCCAGCTCAGCTCTGCTAATGTCTAAGTAAGTGGAGGGAAATCAGCATTGACATCACGCTTCTCCGTCTCACTTTCTAAATGTCTTCATTTCTAAAACGGCAAACGTGAACCAGTAGCTTCTTTCTTTGCCAGCACTCTCTCCTGGCTCCCCACGCTCCAGCGCCCTGCCCAAGTTCAGGGTAAGACTAGCGGAGGCATTTGTTGCCCAAATATCCTGGTTCTTGCTCCAGTCAGGACTCTACTTCTCTATAGAGCGGCTGCAGCCACCAGCCCCCACCTCTGCCTGGCCCTGCTGCACACTCCATGCTGCTGAGACCGAAGTTAAGAAAAGGGGACATGGCCCCCCAACCCATTCTGCAAGGTGATTCTTAAGAAATTCTCCAGATTCTTAAAAACACACACAGTTTTATAGGAGTGGAAACTGAGGGCCAGGAGATCCAGTGACTTGCAAGGCTTTCGAAGGGCCCCCGAGTTGAGTTGGGCCCAGATGTCCAGGCTCCCAGTCTAGAGCTCCTCTATTTATCCAAGTAACTCTGCTTAACCCCTGGACGAGCTCGACTCTTGCCTGGGGAGGGGTGTTTCTGGGAGCCTCTCATTCTTCCCAAGGCTCTGGGCAAATTTGTTTTGAACAATGCCAGAAGTACATGCACTGGGGATGGGAGAAGGGCGACCCGGTATTCGGGATTCGTTTAGTTTCCTGCCCGTCTCCCGTGGCTCCAGGCTTTCCCATCTGCAGGCTCAGCCTCTCTGACGTCTTCGGGTCGTGTGTGCGTCCCCGGGTGAGTCTGTCACTGCGCTCCGCGAAAAACTGGGTGCTCTCCCAGAAGCCCGGGCACCAGCACCCATGCCTGCAGCCTCCAAGAAGCAGGAGGCGACAGATTTAGCAGGTCTTGGTTACAATGTCACTGGTAGTTCCCAGTCCCCCTCCTTCCTCTATCTCACTGTTTAGCCACCTCCCCTGAGCAGCTCAGAAACGATTGGGAGGATGCGTTTGGGGGGCGCCTGTTCAGGGGTTTTCCACTCCAAAATGTTCGGAGCACCGGGGAGAGGTTGTTGCGTGTTTATTGCGATGTGTTGCTGTCAATGGCGTCCCTCCCCTTAGGCTCCTCCCTTCCCTTCTTTTGCTCCCTGTAGACGTGCTGTTCTCCTCGCCTCGCGGGAAAGGAGAACTCTCGGATGGTTATGAGAATGTAATTAAGTCAATCGCAAAACCGGCCGAGAGCGGCGCTGAGCTTGCTGGAGGCGGGGGCGCAGCGCGGAGATTTCCCTCTGCCTTCCCAGGATTCGAGGGCTCAAGTGCAGCGAGCGCGGAGGTCCGCCCTCGGTGCAGCCGGGCTGCAAAGCTCCGCCTGAACCGGGCAGGGGACCCCACGCCTGCACACTTCTCTAATTTTATTCACAAACGTGGCCAGGCTCAGGGAAAGCGACGAGACCCGCGCAGCCACCCCCTTTTCCCGTCCCTCCCTGTGGCCGCAGCGGGTTCATCTCCCGACCCCTTTCTCCTCCACATCTTCGCCTGCTCAAAGGCGATCGGCTCTCTTGGCCCTGAGTGGGAGGCGGGAGACTCCAGATTGTGTGACCTGCAGGGGCGAACTGCAGGCGGCGGGGCTCCCCACACACGGGAGTTCAGGGAGACGCCGGCCCCTCTTCGAGCACAGAAACGGCAGGGCCTCCGCGTGCGCTCTTTCACCCCCAGGCGCGGGCTCAGGGGTCGGCGCCTCTGCGGCCCCTCACAGCTCGGGTACCCTCCACCTCCTGGAGGAAAAGTCTTTCTCTTCTTCCAAGTGTGCACGGCCACCGCCCCCTGGCTACGTGGTCGGGGCCCCCGCGAGCACCCTCCGGCCGCAGCACTGCGCGGTCGCTGCTGTACCAGGGCGCCTCGGAGCCTGTGCACTCCCGTTCGTTCGCGGGAAGAGGGTTGCGGGCTTAGGAGAGGGTGAAAACAGCGCGGCTCCCAAACCGCCCGACTTGGGGCGCCGGCTTCGCAGTGACCAGGGCAGGCCCCACACGCGTGGGAGATGTGCCGCCGGGCCAGGGGAGTAGGGAACGCTTCCAGGTGTGGCAGAGCGTGGGCCTCAGGTCAAAGTGCCCTGCTGTCTAAGTGCGTCCTGTGTTGCCGGGTCCGCGCGCGTGTGACTGCCCCTCCGGGCGACGGTGGCTTTGTGTGCCCAAGTACGTCCGTGAGCGACTGGCGCCGGTGCCGAGTTCTCCCTTCACGACCGCACATCTGTGACGGGGACAGCCCTGGAAGGCTCGCCAGCCAGGCCCACAGCTCCGCCTCGGGTCCTGAAGGGGTGCGACCTGGTCGGGGGCTGCAGACCCACTTCGGGCCACAGCGTGACCCCGGCAGGGAAGGAGGATGTGAGAATGCGAGCCTGGGCAGGGGGCTGCGACAGTGGCGAGGAGAGGGAGGAGAGGGTACAGGGGCTTCGAGCGGAGAGCCAGGAAAACTGCAGCGGCCGGCTCCTTCCTACCCATTCCTCGCCGCCTGCGAGGGCAGCAGTGCCTCGGGAACCGGACGGCCTTTCGCAGACCGGAATTGGGGCGGCGGGGGGGGGGGGGGCGTGCAGAGCCGTCCGAATTCGGTCCCCTACCCTATACACACGAACGCACACACACGCAGTCACGTTTAGCCTTTCGGAGCCCCCGGCAGGGTAACTGGTGAAGCGGTAAGCCCCCGCGCGGGCGGGGAAACATTGCCGGGCCTGAGCCTTCCGAAGCTGCTGCGGAGTCACATAAGCCCCGCAGAAGCCGAGCGAGGGGACCAGCGGGAGTTCTGGCCCTGCGGCGCGGACGCTGGTGACGGATTCCTGGGAAACAGCGACCTCTGGAGGAACCGCGCATTCACGCAGAGAGGCAGGAACTGAACGACCGTGTCTGGGACCAAAGCGCCCCTTCCCCACCCCACTCCTTTGGCAAAGTCACCCAGAGACTCAACCTCCAGACTCCTCTTTGCGCATGCTTGCTTCCTTTCCCAGCCTGTACCCAGGCTTCAAATCCTGGCTCAAATCCCGCCTTCTCCAGAAAGAAGCCTTTTTGAGAACCCAACTCATCTTCCCCTCTTCCTGCTCTGAGCTCCTCAGAACCTAAAGCCTGAAACCTCTACTCCAGCAGTACACTGCACTACACGACCCACCTGCTTCCTGCCTCCCCTTCTTCAAAGAAACCATTAGTCCATCCACTCCACCCACCCTTTGCATTCCTTGCTGGATGTGCTGTTTTTCTTCCCCACCCCACCCCACCAGTAAATAAAGAATGAAGTCATTTATCCCAAAATTGGACTGTAGATTTTCAAAGTTCCTTTCCCAGATGGGGAAACAGAGACCCAGAGAGCGGCTTACTTGCCCAAGGTCACACAGCAAATCGATTGCAGAGGTGGAACCAGATCCCTAGTCTCCCATTCCTCAGCCCAGAGCCCTCTCCATTTCACCGGAATGGGGAGGGAAAATGCAAGAAGGAACTTGTGTGTGTGTGTGTGTGTGTGTGTGTGTCTGTATGTGTGTGTGGGGTGAGGCAGGGGGCGGGTTCCTGTTCCAGGACCGGGTAGTAAGGAAGGAAGGGAGGGCAAAGTTGCCCTGGAAGGTCAGACTCTTCCTTCCCCCAGCTCCCAAACCACTTTGAAGGGCTGCATATTTCAGGGGTTGGCTGAGTGTCTTACATCAGCAGTCACGTCTGCTGGAGGCTGCAGACAGCTTCAATTCAGGCAAATACCACCCTCCCCTCTGCCAGGGAAAAGGAGAGAGTGGGCATTAATAAATACCCAGAGGATGTTTCTGAGATCCCAGGTCAGCAGGAGGAGGCCTTCTGGTGCTTGCAGTTAGAAAGTTAAAGGAGAAGCTGTGGGGGGAGGGTGGTGATTTGCATGTAATTTGTATGAGGCTCCAATGATACCTGCCTGGCAGCCTGAGGCCTCCTCAGAGACGCTTTCCTTCTGGGTATCATGTGCTTCTCTGCACAGGCTACCAGGCAGCCTGGCCCCTGCCTGCTTGTCCAGCCTCATTGCCAACCCCTGCACTACACTACCTCTGATTTCCTTTTTCTCACCTCTTCAGCTTTGCATGCAGCTCATTCCTTCCTGGCTCATTCCTCCTAATCCTCTGTCCATTTCAAATGTCAAGTTTTATAAGCTGCTTCCCCCGATAACACCCCACACTGGCCAGGCTGTGAGGGGCTCCTGCCTCTGTTCTCACAAAATGCTAATTCCCCTCTCTGTCATGATTTGTTTTCTAGTCCGTCACCCTCTGTAGACTGTGAGCTCCTTGAGAACAGGCATTATATTGTCTTCATCCTCATCTTTCCTTCTATATAAAATGGGGACAATAATGTACCTACCTCATTTGTTGTTGTGAAGATTAAATGAGATAATGCATAGAAGGCACTTAGCCCAGTGCCTGAAACTTTGAAAGAAGCTCAATAAATGTTTATCACTATCTTCATCATCATTAAACATTCTGCCTCCTGCCAGGCACAAAATCCAACACATAATAGGTACTCAATTAATGTTAGATATGTGGAAACTGAATGAATGAGTGAATCATACAACATTTTCTCACTCTGCGACTCTAGATAAGGTTGTATCTAGCTTATGTCATCAACAGAGATACGTGTTCTCTAAGGTCAGACATTGTTTCTCCCCCATCAGTCCCCATCCCTGAAGGGAGGAGAATGTGTGCCCCCCATCAGAGAGAGTTATTCCCTGGTCCCTGACCCCAGCAGTCACTGGATTTCTCTCTCATGCTCTCTACCTCAGTTTCCTTCTTTTAAAATGGTTCTGACCAATCAAACCAGCCGAACCCTGCCAAAGTCTCCCAGGAGCTCTCCATTGCTTATGAGACAAAACTCAATCTCCTTAGCATAGTGAGCTGAACATGTTCAGTTTTGAGATGTCCCACCTCTCTGTTGGGTAACACCTCCCCTCCTGTATTCCATGTGGTCCTGATGGGACTGTCCAATCTCTGTACCCCTCACACTTACCTCCAGGAGCAGACAGGCAACCTGTCTGGATCAAACATAGCATTGCCCGTCCAAGGCCTGGTGATAGGTCTAGGCAGGAGTAAGTGACCTAAGCTGATCCAATCACTCCTTCTACAAGATTCGATATATAGACTCTGAGACGCCAGGATATGAGGACTCTGGGGCTCTGGGAGGGGCGCTTCTCCTTTTGGATCAGAAGATTAGCACGTAGGCCTAGCTGCCAGCAACCATCCTTCCTGTCCTGTGGAGAGAGCTGTTTGACAGCCCATCCACAGAAGAAAACACCCTAAAGGGACACAGCTTAGTAACAATGTTCAGTCCTCTGGCTCTGCCTGAAACTAGAACCCTTAGACTTCCCACATATTCTAAAGATATTCCCCTTTTTTGCTTAAGGTCGGTTGCATCAAATTTCTGCTTGGTTGAGTTTAACTTCACAAACAGCGGAGCCACGGGAAAGAAGGATCCTGGGTTCCTGAGACCATTGAGGTGCCACGCCATCCTGAACTGCCTGCACAGACTTTTATGTGAAAAGGAAACAAACTTCAATCTTGGTTAAGCCACTGTTGTGGAATTTTCTTTGGTTGGCGAGGTTCCGGGGGAGGGGTGTCTGTTACTCACAGCTGAACTTAACCCTAATTAATACAGGGAGGGGTGGGGAAACGTCCCATAGACATAAAGGCCTGGTCTGGGGTGTTAGCCTGGAGAATAAAGGGCTCGGGGCTGACACAGCTGCCATCTCCAAACCTCTGCAGGGTTGACCTGGAACACAAAGGCCAGGGCAAAAGGGAGCCTGAAGGTTGTAAAGAGACTCAATTTCTGTGACTCCATGGAAGGAAAGAATTCCAACAGGGCTGTCCCTCAGAGATTCGATCTGCTGCTTTGATGGTAGTGAGCTCTGCATCGCTGGAAATGCATGAGTAGAGGCTGGATAATCACTGGGCAGGAATCTTAGAGGCATCCAGGTGTAGCAGAAGGAGTACAGGTCTTAGAGCTGGGTCTTAATTGTGCTCTCACCACTTCTTAGTCTCAAATAATCTCAGCCTCAGTTTTCTCATTTGGAAAGTATCCAGATAGCTGGGTTGGAGACAGAGACCAAGGGAATTTCCTAGCGCTACCTCGCAGGGATTCCTGAGACCCAGTCAGTACTCTAGTTGGAACGAACTATGAGTCAGGAGGCCTTCGTGAGGTTCCTCGCTCTCTTCATCCTTGACATTTTTGAGCATGCCTGCTCCAAGCTGCCGAGAGAATGCACCTCCCCCTGGTTTGTCCGTGAGACTGGAGAAGAGCAGTTGCACCTGAGTCCCGAGGCCTGGGATCTTCTCCCAGTCCTGCCCCTTTCTTCCTGTGTAACCTCTGTCCCTCCCAGGTCCTCAGTATCCTCATCTGACATGTGAGAAGTGCATCTTCTGTTCTGGACAGTCTGGATCCAGAATCAGGGCTCTTTTTTTTTCTTTGACTGCGTTGGGTCTTCGTTGCTGTGTGCAGGCTTTCTCTGGTTGCGGTGAGCGGGGGCTACTCTTTGTTGCAGTGTGCGGGCTTCTCATTGCAGTAGCTTCTCTTGTTGCAGAGCACGGGCTCTAGGCGTATGGGCTTCAGTAGTTGTGGCACACGGGCTTAGTTGCTCCGCGGCATGTGGGATCTTCACAGGCCAGGGCTCGAACCCGTGTCCCCTGCATTGCCAGGTGGATTCTTAACCACTGCACCACCAGGGAAGCCCCACAATCAGGGCTCTTAACTACTGTGCCCTACCTATAATTCCAAGTGTGAGCAATTACCATTCACAGCAATACTAATTATCATGTTTCTGCACAGCCTGGCTTTACCCAGGTTCTTTCTCATTCTGGCCCAGGTCAGCCCCGAATGGCACGCTCTCAGCCACATGAGCTGAGGTCACAGGTCTGGGTTGACCCCCAAGGTTCCCAGGCTATGGAGGGATTTGCTTTCAGCCAGGAGTTTGTCTCCCCTTAGTCACATGCTTGCCTCTCAAGGGGCTCTGTTTGATCTTCCCTTGTCCACTCTGTCTCACAAAGCAGGGGCTACTCAGATTTGGGGCATTAGAAGCAATGAAATGGGAAATCCGAGGCCAGAGAGGAGCAGATCTTAGAATGTGATTCTATGATCAGGAAAAGGGAGTCATGACTGGAGCCCGGACGGGGAGGGCCAGGAGGGGAGACGGCAGCATCTGGCAGGAGGCCTGGAGGCTGGAACAGTAGAGGTCCAAAGAGCTAGCTCCCTGCACCTGTCAGTAATGCCCAGGGCTTGGGGGCTAGAAGGGAGAAGGGGCCATCACCCTGCACAGGTTGACGGCCAGAGCACAGACCCCACCCAGGTGGAGGTGGCAAGTGCCCGGCCTTCCCAAATCCAGAGGCCAAAGCATCTGCGGGAAGGCCACTGGGGAGGAGGGCAGTGAGGGTTGAGAGGTGAGATTCTGACCCCGGTCACTAAGGGTCCCTTTGATAAATAAAAGAGGACAGCTGCCAAAAGAACCATTGTGACCACACAGGGAGGTTGGTGTCTTGATAAGGGCTGTGTGGAAATGCACTTCTAGGAAGTTTTCCTGCAAATATACCTGCACACATGATATATGTACGAGATCTCATTGTGGCTGGTTTGGGAATGTCAAAAGGTTGGAAACAATGCAAATACCCATCAATAGTGGGTTTATTAGCAAATAATGGCACATCTACATAAGGGAATAGTATGCTGTGTAAAATAGAATAAGGAGTTTCTTTATGTATTGATTTGGAAAGAGTTCTAAGATATATTTGGGGGGGTTGCTGTTGTTTGTTTTTTTGGCCGTGCCATGCAGCATGCGGTGACCTTAGTTCCCCAGCCAGGGATGGAACCGTGTCCCCTGCAGTGGAAGTGCAGAGTCTTAAGCACTGGACCACCAGAGAAGTCCCCTAAGATATATTGTTGAGTGAAAAAAGTCAAGATACATGACAGTGTAAATATTATGCTTCCAATTGTTTTTTTAAGGAGAAAATAATGTGTGTTTGTTTTGTTTTGTATATGCAACAAAAATATCTAGAAGGATGAATTAAAAACTAATAACTGATTACCCGTTGGGGCAAATATGGAACACAAATGGAAGAAAGACTTTTCATTGAATACTTTTTAATACTTTCAAAGCCAAGTAAATGTATTGCCTATTTAACAATTAAATAAATACTTTAAAAGAAACAGTGGAATCATTCCAATAATTAAGGCTGAGTGTGCAGCACATAAGAGTAATAAAAACCATTACTGTGCACTGAACAGTTTCTCTGGGCTCCATCCTGAGGAAATGGGTGGTGGCTGCAGTGTGGAAAGCAGGGACGTCAGAGCCCCACCTAGTGGGTACCTGTGAGCGTTGGCCTGCCACCCTCAGGCAGAGCAGTAGGGAGTCTGGAAGCTAGGACCCCAGACTTCCTTCCTTCCTTGCCTTCCTTCTCTTCTGTTCCCAGCCCTCTGTCCTTGGGACCTCTTGGTCCCACCTAAATGGCTTTGGAAGTAGTCAAGACTTTTTCAGTTTGCCAGTCTGGACAAGGATTAGGATTGAGGAAAGGGGATTTCATAGGAACTGGAGCAGCAGACTCTCCCCTCCCTTCCTTCAAAACCCAAACCAAGCTCACCTCCTCCAGGAAGAATTCCTTGTGAAACTCACCAAGCCCCAGCCCCTCCTCAACTCAGGGAGGTGGTCTGATGCCCAAGATGGGGCCTGTGTCTCCCTGAAGCAGGGTTCAGGCCTCTTGTCTCTAATTCTTTTCATCCTCTAAACCCCAAGTCCAGCCTCTAGACAAGGGATATCTCAGGCCAAAGCCAGGTGTGCCCAGCCCTGGCCAGGCTGCCCAGTGAGGGAGATAGTGGACAGAAAAGACACAGACCCTGTCCTGGTAAGCCCCCAGCCAGGCGGGTCAGAATATCCTTACCCACGGTCGCAGTGGCTTGATTGGTTACAAAGGCCATCCCACCCAGGCAGAGAGGCCAGGGCACATTCCCCCTGTTTCAAAGGAGCCTGAGGCTGGGCTCAGGGCAGAGACCCAAACTGGTGAGTGACCAAAGTGACCTAATAGCTCCCTCATCTTGTCAGCACTCTGCACACTCTGTTGTCACCCGCTGATACTTGACTCTTCTGAACAGGGCAGTGTCTGATTCAGCTCTGAGTCCTCAGCTGGGGAGGGGCACACCATCAGGGAGCTTGGAGAGAGTTGTGAATTGCTGTGAAGGACAGAGAAAGGAAATGCCTTGTCTAAGTGTGTGACCTGGGACTGGACCCCAGGTTTCTGACCCCAGCCCAGCACGCTTTCTTCTCTTTCCCTCTTACCGAGTGGCTCGATCCTCTGCACCTAGGACTGCCCACCCCACCCACTTTCCAAGCCCTTCTACAATGGGTCAGCATCAAGGGCTGCCAAGAAGAATGGGGGAGGAAAGGAGATCTGGGAGGGCTTCCCAGGGGAGGTGGGAACTACAGCCAGTTTTCCTCTTCTAAAACAAATCACTGGGCTCCCCATGAGCAAGTGCCTTTCAGCCACCAGAAGCCACCCCCAGCCCAAAATAGCATCCAAATGGATCCTGGCTTCCTTCCACTGATTTCCTGCTCAAATCAGGTGCATACAAGGTGGCCAATAGGTGGCGCTTTTGTCTCCACAAAATTAATGAGGGGAGAAGGGGGGGGAGAGAGAGGAGTTCAGGGAAAGGGGAGAGAGAGGGGAAGTGTCCAAGAGGGAGGAAGTGGAACACTGGAAGAAAAAGGAAACCAGAACTTGTCATTTGGCTTGGAAAAGTAGCTTTCAAGATCAGGACTGTGGGTGTGAGTTGGGGGGACATGGATATTGGGGTGAGCTGAGGAATTTTATTGGTGTCTGGGGCTTTCCATCTAAGTTTCCACCTCCACTGGCCTCTTTCTCAGAGGAAGAGAATGACTTTGGAGCCAGGGGAAACTGGAGTCCAGTTCTGAGTCAGTTACTTTGCAGCTTGACCTGGGTAAGTCACTTAACCTTTATGAGCCCCAATTTCATCATCTATTAAGTGGAGCTAAGAATTCTAATAATGCCATCCTGCATTCCAGGAATAAACTGTACTTGCTTGATTGTGCATTTTTGTAATACACTACTGGCTTCAATTTGCTGATATTTCATTGAGGAGCTCGAGCTCTGCATCTTCTTTCATATGTGAGAATGACTATTTTGCGTGTTCACCCCTTCTTTATCAGTTGTTTTTTTAAATATAAATTTATTTATTTATTTACTTATTTATTTTTGGCTGCACTGGGTCTTCGCTGCTGCACGCGGGCTTTCTCTAGTTGCGGTGAGCAGGGGCTACTCTTCGTTGCGGTGCATGGGCTTCTCATTGCGGTGGCTTCTCTTGTTGCGGAGCACAGGCTCTAGGCGCACAGGCTTCAGTAGTTGTGGCATGCGGGCTCAGTAGTTGTGGTTCACAGGCTCTAGAGCGCAGGCTCAGTAGTTGTGACGCATGGGCATAGTTGCTCCGCGGCATGTGGGATCTTCCCGGACCAGGGCTCAAACCCATGTCCCCTGCATTGGCAGGCGGATTCTTAACCACTGCGCCACCAGGGAAGTCCCACTTGGTGATTTTTTAAAGACAGAATTGAATTAGGGTTTTGTTTTGTTTTTTCAACACCTCCCAAGGTGTCAAAATTCTTAAGGCACTCTATGACATGTAGCTTTCCAGACAGTGAACTCTGTAAGGGCATAAACACTCTCGTATTTGTATCTGTATTGGCCTCAGAGCCCAGCACAGGGCCTGGCACACAGTAAGCCCTCAATGCTGTTGAATAAAGGAAAATTAAAGAGGCATTTTTGAAATAAAATCTTTCTGATTTTCCAGTTCAGTAGTGACCTTTCTAGTATTTCTGTGCAGACATTTCCCGTCTTGTCCTATTTCAAGATCCCAGGGACAGAGACCTACGTGGCAGAGGCAGGAATTGAATTCAGAAATCAAGAAGCACTTCCTGGCTTCAGTAGAGTAAGAAGGGTCCTCACCTTCCCTTCTGTGGAAATTTTTTGGATTTAGAAGGAATTTTTCAAGAAGTGCTGTGAGGCAGGAGGAAGGGCTGTAACACCATTTGGAGCAGAAGAAAGTTTGCATTTTCATCTCTGTGGAGCTCTACTCCTTAGAGAACTGAGGGCAGGATCTTCGATAACCTGTTGGGCCCCGGGGAGGGACAATTTTCTTATTGGACCAGTGGGGACCTAGTCTCCACCTCCACCTCTTTCACCTCTTTCAGCTCTTTTGCAGATCACCACAAGGACTAAAAGTGAGAATGGGTAAGAAGGTGCCAAAGTACTGTCAACCCAATCATTATTCAGTACGTCAGGCACAATATTAGACACTAGGGATTCATTCACTCAGTCAGTCAGTCATCAAATATTAAGTGAAGGGCCACTATGCATCAGGCAAATTAGATCTGACTCTTGCCCACAGGGGTTAATAGCTGAGGGAGCAGGGTCTATCCAGCGCATTTCATACCAAGACTGTGCATACCTACTGCCCTACCTCCAAAGAGGGCCTTCCCTGCCTTCTCAGATTTCCTGAACCGGTCTTCTCTACGAGCTGCCTATGCTCCATGTTCACCCTCCATCACTGCCCTGGAGCCTTAAACTCTTGTATCTAAGAGAGGAGCACCAGGCACGTCCAACGTGCAAATCACGTTCACCCGGGGCTCAGACACACTGATCCCCTCCCTCGCCCTTCCCCACACCTAATCCAGGCCCTACTAGACTGAAAACCCTGGGGCAAAGGAGCTTGGAAAAGCCTGATGCTTAGCATTTGGGTCAGCACCAGAGAGCAGGATAGGGTCAAAGGCCAACTCCCTCCCTCATGCTGCAACCTCCTAGTCTCTGCTCAGTGCTGCCCTGTCCTTGGTGCTGGGGACAGTCGTGAGTCAGCTCAGGTCCCTGCTGCCCCAGCTCCCAATCCAGCAGGGGAGGTAAAACAGGGGGCATAGCTGATGGTGCAGACCCAAGCTGCATCCAGCGGGGCATGTATGGTTCTGCAGCCTGGTCCCACTCCTTAAAGTAGGGAGTAGACTTTTAAACTGAGCCCCAGCCTTGGCACGGTGCCTTTCCTCCAGAATACTGTGCATATACTAATCACCCGGGAATTTTGTTAAAATGTGGAATCTGATGATTCAGTAGATCTGAGTTAGAGCTTGAGATTGTGCATTTCTAACAAGCTCCCAGGTCTCTGGGACCTGGACCACAGTTTGAGTGGAAGGCTCTAGAGCTCTTGTCTCATTTCTCTGAGAACTGATTGGTAATGTCTCTTCCCCACGGATCCGTAAGCTCCTTAAGGCAGGGATCTTGCCCATTTGTTTAGTGATATATTCCCAGTGCTCGGCACATTCAGTAAGTCCTTGTTGGAGGAGTAGCCAACGCTCCCTTATCCATGGGAGCTGGGAATAATCCCACACAGCAGACAAACCCACTGGCCAAATACACTCATTTGCACGCCCCATCTCACCTCTACCAACCTCCGCGGCAGGTGATGGCATTTTACCAGGCCTACTACGTGCACAGCTATGGCTTAATCACATCCTAATCCTACTTCATGAACCTCTGCCTAATAACTCACAAGGGGCTCACCCCATGTGGTGACCCAAGATCCTGAGCAAAGCTCCCCCACTGCCTCCCCAGACCACTCCCCCAAGTCACCAGCCGACACACCGGGCCCAGAGGAAGGTTTCTTCTTTCTTTTTAATTAAACTAGTTTTAATTAAAAAAAATAATAACCTAACAAGTCCCAAGTTTTCCATATGGTGGGGCAGCCCACTAACTCCCCTTGCAGTTAAGGAACCCCTGGTGCTGCTTGTCTCAGAGATGAAGAACTGTCCTCAGGGTCTGCAAGAGCTCAGCTAGGTGCGTCTGTACGGAAGGGGAGCGCTCTCCCAGTAAGAAACCGAGAACGTACAGGTAACTGGGGGGATGCACGTACAGGTAACTGGGGGGATGCACGTACAGGTAACTGGGGGGATGCGGGGACAAACTTGTGGGGGGATGAAGGGACAACAGCAAGGGAGTCATAAACCTGGGAGTCTGACCTGGGTTTGACTCCTTGTCTCATAAAAACACCAGGGAAGGTTAAAGAAGTGAGGAGCCAGTCGGGAAGTGGCTTGAGATCGAAGGTCTGGCTTCAGAAGGCTTGGGCATCGCCAGAAACCCGAGGTGAGGGCTCACAGGTGGTGATCCAGGGTCTCCAGACGTGGGACCCAAAAGGGCGCTGGCGGGTGGGGGCGTGAACAGTGGAGGGCGAAGAAACGGGGGCCTTACAGTTCGCGGTGGGGAGGGGGACTCAGTCCGGTGGAGAGACAGCGGGAGGCTCCCCAGAGATGGGGGTTAGAGACAGATGCAACAGGTGTGCTCAGTCCATCAAGCAGAACTGGGAGCTCCGAGGTGCGCTCCAAGCCAACGGGGCACAGATGGGGGCTCCCAGGCAGCGCCCCGTTCTGGGGGAGAGGGGCCCGAGCCACTCCGCCGGGCTGGAAGGGCTCACAGGTAGCGCTCCAGCCCCGGCGCGTAGCCCGGCGGCCGCAGGTAGGCCTCCCCCGGGCCGAGCGGGCCGAGCGCGGCCGCCGGCCCTGCCAGGGCCAGCAGCGGCTCTGCGGGCAACGGTCCGGGGCCAGGACGCGTCGGGGGCAGCCCCAGGCGGTCGGGCGGCGGCGAGTAGAGAGGCGGGGAGGCGGCTGCCGCGCAGGGCGGGAAGGCGGCGTCGGGCGCAGCGCAGCAGGGCGGCTCGGGGGCGCCCAGCCCCGCCAGCTCGGGCGGCAGGCTCACCAGGCTGTCGACGCTGAAGAGGCGCGCGGGCGGCGTGGAGCCCGGAGCGGCGGGAGGAGGCGGCGCGAGCAGCGCGGGGCCGGGCGCGTAGGGCGCGTAGGGGAAGGGCGGCGGACCGGCGGCGGGGGCGGGCGGCGCGGCAGGGAGCGCGGGCATCTCGGCGCGCTTGAACCGCTTGCGGCGCCGCAGGAAGCTGCCGTTGTCGAACATGTCGGCAGCCGCCGGGTCGAGCGTCCAGTAGTTGCCCTTGCCCGGGTTGCCCGGCTCGCGGGGCACCTTGACGAAGCAGTCGTTGAGCGTGAGGTTGTGGCGGATGCTGTTCTGCCACTTGCGCGGGCTGTCGCGGTAGAAGGCGAAGCGCTCGGTGATGAAACGGTAGATGGCGGCCAGCGTGAGGCGGCGGCCCGGGGCGTGAGCCAGCGCCATGGCGATAAGCGCGATGTACGAGTAGGGCGGCTTCCCTCGCTGCAAGGGCCGGCGGCGGCGGCGGCCCGGGCCCGGCGCTGGCGCAGGTTCCGGCTCCCCGCGGCCCGCGGTCGCCTCCTCGGGCTCCGGCCCGGGCTCGGCTCCGGCAAGCGGCGACGGCGGCGGCCCCGACGGCGCGACCGAGGGCGGGGCCGGGAAGCCCGAGAAAGCAGCGGGCGGCTCCATGTCGCTGCGCCCAGGCATGAGAATGCGGCGGCCTGCCCGAGCTCTCGGAGAGAGCTGGGGCCGCTGACCCTCCTTATATGGACACGGCCCCCTCCCCCTGTGCCCCAAACCAGGGGCGAGGGCTCGGACCTTCTCCGCTGGCCAGCGCCTCCCCTCTAATTTGCCTTCCCAATCCTCTTACGATGCTGACAATTCTCCCCCATTCCCATCCCCACCCCCCAACATTTCACCCCTCCCTTGGTCTCATCCCTTTGGGTCAGTCAGCCCCAGACCCAGCCTCATCCCTTCCTCATCTCCGTGGGGTCAGTCCCTGGCCCTGGCCCCGGCCCCGGCCCCGGCCCCATCCCACCAGATTCCGTCAGCCCCCTTTCCTTTCTGCTCCTCCCTCAACCTCCACCCCTTTGGCTCAATGCCAATCACAAATCCACCCATTCAGCGCACTCTCTGGGCCCCCTCCCCATTATGCTTCTCCCAGCCAACTCCTGTCCCCTCCATCCTTCTTCTCTCCTAGTCCCCTCTCGGTCCCTCCAACCCCAGCTGGGGCAGAGATGAGAGCCACCCAGGGCCTGCCGCCTTGCTAGCCCTCAGCATCCTGCTACTGTGCTGGTCGGGGAGATGCCAGGCCCACCCTGGGACATTAGGCAATGGAGAAAGGTAGGGTGAGGGAAGGGGAGAGCAGGAGGCCGGCTTGTCTCAGGGGAGGATGTTTCCTGGCTCCAGGGTCAGCATCTCCGATCTCTGCTATCTCCCCCACAATCTTGTCCCATGCAGGCCAGCATCCTTTGAAAAACAAAATCGTGAAAAGTGGTCCAGCTAGCAGATTTGGGAACTGGAGGACTGACGGCTTTAAATCAAGAGCCCCCTGGAAAATCTATAACTTGGAGTTGCCTTCTGGCTGCCTCTTCTCCATGCACCTTCTCTTCTAGAAAGAGGGCTCCCTTTCTCACACACTCATGTCATGCACACTGGGAAGATGCACAAAACACAGCCTGCACAGCCCAGAGTTCCAAGGAGCAGTTACTGGGTCAGAGAGTGACCCCCAAGTGCTTCCACAGACTGGAGGTCTGAGAGAGCTGCTTACTGGCCCAGAAATGCCAGACTCGCATCTCATTGGGGAAGGCGGGGTGGTCTTAGTCTTTATTAAAACCTGGCTCTAGGAAATACCAGCACACACCACACGGTTCAGAAGAGATGCAACCCTGAGCCTATTTCAGGAAACTTTTCCAAAGTGACAGGAAAGCCAGACCTGGCTTGGAGGGAACTAAAGGATGAAAGAGTCTTGTCTTAAAGAGACTTGTCTGTCTTAGAGGTAGGCAAGTTCAAGGGAACAGGGCTAGGAGTAGGTAAGGCAACTGAAGTGGCCCAGATTTAAGGGGCCTCTCACTCTTGGGGTGGTGCAAGTGCAGGGTCGGCATTTGAGAGCCAGTGCCTCCTTAAATTTGGGGCCCTAGGTGCCTCACCCCAGTTCTGGCCCTGATGTGGAGTGCCCCTGGGTACAGATGATCAAAACTAGCTATAGCAGCCAGAGGGCCTAGGACTTCAAATTCCAAACTTGAAGCTCCAGGACTCCGCTCTCCCAGCTCCAGTCTCAGCTGATAATACACCAGCCACCATCACAGAGCACTGTGTATGTGGTAAACACTTACGCACATTAGCTCACTTAAACGTGAACACCTTGAGAGGTAGGTACTATTAATAGCCCTGGTTTGCAGATAAGGAAACTAAGGCTTTGAGAGGTTAAGAGACTTGTCTAACCTCACACAGCTAGTAGGTGGCAAATGGGATTAAACCCAGAGTTCAGTGCCCTGGCACCAAGACTAGGAACACCGTAGCTTAAAGCCGAGACTGTAGAAATAATTTACTCTGGAGGCCTTCCAGCTCTCACGACTTCAGCTGCAAAGTTGATGCCTAGCCGCTCTGCTGACCTCCAGGTCAGCATGTCCAAGTGTGCATTGGGCATGACGCTCAACCTCGTGCACCCCCGACCCCATCCTCCTCCCCGTCCTGCGTTTCAAATCTCAGCCAGTGGACCCCTTGCCCCTCACCACCCAGATCAGAAATATGGACACCATCTCGGGCTCCTACCTCCCCCATCACTCCCCGCGTCCAAGCGATCTGCAAGTGCTGTCAGTTCCACATGAATCCAAATCCGTCCTTCCTTCAGTTCTCTTGGCCTCATTAGCCCACATCATTCATTGAGCACTTCTGTGCCAGGCCCTTTGCCAGTACTCAGGGGAGACAGAGGTGAAGTGACTCACAATCTGATGGAGAGATGGACACACAAACAATTACAACTCGGAGAGAGGTAGGCAGAGGGGGCTGTAGAAGCAGAGAGGAAGGAGAAGATGACACTCGGAGATCTAGAGACGACCCCTCCCCCCGCCCCGCCACACTCACAACAGTGAAGAGTCAGCCTGGCTTATACACAAACAGACCTGACCTCAGTACCCTCTCCACCTTGCATCCTACTGCCTGACACAGGCCTTAGGAGCATAAGATGGTACAGTCGCAATGAACAGCTCACCAAAGAGGAAGGCAAGACAAGCAGCGGCAGCAGCAGGGAACCTGGCTCCAAGAGCCGAGTGACCTGGGCTGCCGATTGCTCATTTGAGCCTCAGTTTCCTCACCTGCCAAAGAGGAACAATAATGGACACTCGCAGCATTGTTATGAGGTTCAAATGAGATCGTGTATGAAAGGGCCTGGCCCACATTGGCAACTGGTAATAGGAGATTTCCTTTCTACTACTCATCTGGCACGTCTGGTATTAAACCAGGAAGGGAAGGAGAGAGGCAGAGCCAGAGAAGTGCCTTCAGAGCCTGCATATTTTCAACCAGGTGCAGCAGAACCCTGCAGCTAGACTCAGGCACAGAACCAGAGCCACCATCTTTCTCACCTTCCCTTAGGGCTGAAGCTCCCCTCCAGATGCCTCTCCCACAGCCTCCTGGGGTAGGGGGCGGGTTGTGGAGAATGGCTCTTATTACCTCCCCTGGCAGACTGCAATTTTCTTACACTTTCAATTTTCCAGTCCCTGTGTAGAGACTGGGACATAGTATATGTTCAATAAATGATACTGAATGTGTGGTTGGCTGTGCTACTCTTGGGAAGGGTGGGGGCAGGGAGCTGGGCCAAAGGGGTGAGAACCCAGACTTTTCCAGTTCTCTGTGTCTGCCTGGCCCCCTCCATTGGGCCTGCTTCCCGGAGCCAAGCAGGCCGGTGTCAGGGAGTGGCCCAGGGGCTAATCCTTGTTTTCAGCGTGGCTGGGCCCTCTTTTCACAGGCCCTGGGCCGGACGGGATGCGGCTGAGCATCCGGGCATAAGATGGCCAGTGAAGGCGGCCCCTTTCTCATGGGCCTGGATTCCAGGCGGCCCAGCGTCTGAGTGGAGCCCCTGGGGCGGGAGGAACACAGTGGCTGGGCTGGGCAGGCCTTTGTCTGACCACGTTGGGTGGATATTCAGGCTGGCAGGAGGGATTAATGGCCAGGGATTGGCCCTGGGGCCGGCCTTCCCACTGCCCTTTGGAGGCCAAAGGCCCAGGTCAGGGCACACAGTGTTGATGGCTCCCTAGATAGGAGTGGAAATTCCCACCCTGTCCAAAGCTGTTAGCATCAGCCCCCAAGGCTCCCTACCCCCAGCCCCACCTCTACAGAGGCACCATGAGCCAAGATGGGCTTCGAGGCAAGGAGCAAAGGGTGGGGGACCGAGCTTCCCAGCCACTCCACCTGGGAGAGAGGGCTGAGGCTGAAAGTCATTTCAGGTCCTTGCCCCAAGATTCACAGCCACTGTAGGAGGGCCCCCTGACTGCCCCTCCAGAGCTCTGGAGAGAAAGAACTATGTTAACCCAGTGAGGGTTCAAGGGACCAGCCTGAGCTGTCACCAGACCCCATAAGGCTTCCTAGAAAGTTTCCCCTAGTCTGAGACCACTCAAGAGCCATTTATTTCTAAAGCAGCCCCTCGTAGCAGCCACAGAACCCACAGCCCAGAGGCTTCAGGAGGGGCTCAGGAGCTCAAGGAACTCTCAGAGACACCCTCACCTCAACCCCCGCCGCCCAGGGATCCCAAGGGCTGCTGCAGGACCTCCTCTCTCTTCCAAGTCCAGAGCTGTCCAAGATGGTGCTCCTTCCTCAGAAGCCTGGGGCAGGGACTTCCCTGGTGGTCCAGTGGTTAAGAACCTGCCTTTCAATGCACGGGACGCAGGTTCGACCCCTCGTCGGTGAACTAAGATCCCGCATGCCGTGGGGCAGCTAAGCCCGTGCGCTCTAGAGCCCGCGTGCTGTAACTACTGAGTCCGCGCACCACAACTAGAGAGAAGCCCGCGTGCCCCAACGAAGAGCCCTTGCACCACAACGAAAGATCCTGCGAGCAGCAACTAAGACCTGACGCAGCTAAAGAAATAAATAAATATTAAATTTTAAAAAAAAGAGGAGGAAGCCTGGGGCAGACAGTTGCAGCCTGGCGAGGGGGCATATTGGGTGCCCATTTTGGTGTGGTCTTTTCTAACCAGGCTTCTCCTGAAGGATGAAAGCAGCAGCCCCAGCCTTACCCGCAGAGCCTGACCCCTGCAGTGCTCTCTGGGCTGAGGGGCCTGCGCCAGCCTCGGGAAAGAGAACAAGGGCAGGCCTGACTCTGGAGACAGCATCAGAGAAGAACCCAGGAGGGGGATGCTCCTCTTGGTGCTTCTTCATACCTCAAGCACTTCCATTCAGCAAATCCCGAGGATCTGTGTCCAGGCTGCCCTGGGTCCTGAGTCAGTGATGAACAGACTGTCCTCTCCCTTCACTGTGTGGTCAGTGTGTGATGTGGGCAGAGCAGGGACTGCAGGGACACAGAAAAGGGAGCCCACCCAGCCTGGCAAAGCCAGAAGGCTTCCTGGAGGGGGTAGAACTCCAATTGCAGGGGTGGGGGGGGCGAGCAGGCCCAAGCTGGATGAAGGCTCATTCTCTGTGCCCCATCTCATCTCATCACTGCACTTACCTTACTGACTCTCCATGTGTCTGTCTCCCACACTAGACTCTGTATACTTTGAGGGAAGGTACCATGTCTCACTCATATTTGGATCCCTAGCACTTAGTATAGTGCCTGACACAAGTTGATGGCGGATAAATGTGAATCAGATGGCTGGCAGGACGGCTGGCTACCAGGACAAGAAAACCTCAGGTGCAAAGGTCTAAAGGCAAGGGGATATAGTTCATTCTGGGAAGCGCAAGACTTTCAGTATTTTTCTACTAAAAATTAGATGAGCTAATATGTGTAAAGTTCTTAGGACACTGCCCGGAACATATCAATACTGTGTGGAGCGATTGTAGCTGTTGTTGTTTTTCTTGTTACTATTATAGTTCACTGTGGCTGGCGTAGAGTGTCAGGGGACTGAGACAAAGAAGGTAGATGGAATCAGATTGTAGATGACTTATTTGCGAGGCTAAGAAGATTACTTCTTTCTAGAGACAACAGGAAGCCTTTGAAAAGTTTTCAGCAGGGGAGTGACAAGATCAGATTCCTTGTTTAGATCAGTGTGACAGCAGAGAGGCTGGAGAGTAGAGGCTGGAGGCTAAGAGACCAGATGGGAGGCTGAGCATACGATGCCATGTGAACCGAGGCTCTGCTTCTGCGAAAGCATCAGACCCTTCACACCCATTCACTTCAGACCAGGGCAGAGGGAGGGCCTCCAGCATCCGTCTCAGATGGTACCTTAAACCTCAACTCTGTCACACATCCAGGAACTGGCCATCACCCTCTACTCCTTTCTCTCCCTCTCTGACCACCTCCACTCACCAAGACCTGTTGGTTCTCAGAAGTTTCTCTCAGTTGTTGTCTCTTCTCTCGTCCCTCTGTCTCAGTTCCTGTTCAGGCCAGTGTCAGTTCTCACACTGCCGACTGCGGTAGCCTCCTGGCTGGGACCCCTACCTCCCACTCCGGTTCCTTCTCTCCTCAGCAGCTGGAGCAATGCCTCATCGGTTAAACACGTGCAGTGGCTCCCCATCAGCTCAGAAGTCAGCTGAATCCTTAACACGGCTGGCAGGGGCCGCACGACCTGACCCACGCGAGGCCCCACCGCCTCCTTTCTCCCCCGTCCCCCTGCACCGTTTCCCCCTCAGCACACACACGTTCTCTACAGAGCCATTTTCAGCAAAGTGCGAGGTCCTCTCCCACTCGGAGCCTTTGCTAATTGAAGTGAGCAAACCCGCTTTGCCAGCTTTGGATACAAAGGCAGTCTCATTTACTTTTCCAGCCAGCCCCTCGATCTCCTAAGACTTTAATTAACGGGAAGGCCCATCTTTCCCTCTGAAGGATTCCACCTAACCTGCCTGATGGACTCCTCCTTGTCCTTTGAGAACCACTCACAGAAGATAATCATTTTATCTTCCGGAAAACATTTCCCCATTTCTCCTTTGGCAGGCAGAAGGCTCACCCGCGCCTCTGGCCTGACTGAGCCTTAAGCACGTGCTCTGCGTTTGCTGTCCTCTGTGCCCAGTTCATCCCTGGAACCTGTGCCAGGCTGCAGAGCTGTACAGCTCAGTAAGCATTGTTGAGTGACTGACTGACTACCTTGCTGAATGAATGAATGAACGAACGAACGAACAAATGACCACAAGTGTCTGGAAAGGGAAAAGATCCCTGTGCCTGATTTCCAGCTAGGAATCTGCCTCCTGCCCTTGCTGCCTCTCTGCTCATCTCCGTGGCCCTGGGCTGAGACCCCCAACGCAGTCATTGCCTCTGCAAGGTCCAGACTCGGTTCAGGCTCAGACGCAGACAATGTTGGTGCAGCCCTGAGCGTGTAATTCCAGCTGCTCCTAAACCACACACCTGGCATCTGAAGCACGTTCCATGTCATTTGGGACTGTCAGCGTTCTGCCATCCACCTCACCTGTACCCTAGGCAATCTCAGGGCTCTCGGGCCTCCCTGCTTCTCATTTCCAGGGTAGCTGAGAGAGAGCGGTGCTGTCAGCCAGGCCGGCTGAGCCAAGGGAGTCGGGCTGGAGAAGAGTGAGTTAGAATCCACCACTCATTCGCTGTGTGATCCTGAGCAAGTTGCACAGCTCCTGTGGTCCATGTTAGACACATAAACCCAGGGCCTGGAGAACTCTGAGAGGACCTGGGCCACTGATTCCCAACCTACAGGCCCTTTAGCTAAAGCACGTCATCTGGAAACCACATGGCACCCTGTGCTGTCTGTAAAGAGGAGGCACAGTGTATCTCACACACAGGTATGAATGCTTTGCAAATGGTTGTCGAAGCTGCTATGACTGAGAAATACCCACAGTGAAAAGCTTTGTGGTCATTTTAATTTTTCATCCATTGGTGGATATTAGAAGCACAACTACTATCATATGGAGTAGCTGAGAGGTATTTTTTAATCCCCATTCTTTTTTTTTTAAGCTCTTTTTGATGTGGACTATTTTTAAAGTCTTTTTTTTTTTTTTTTTGGCTGCACTGGTTCTTTGTTGCTGCACGAGGACTTTTCTCCAGCTGCGGCGAGCAGGGACTGCTCTTCGTTGCAGTGCGCGGGCTTCTTGTTGCAGTGGCTTCTCTTGTTGCGGAGCACGGGCTCTAGGCGCACCAGCTTCAGTACTTGTGGTGCACGGGCTTAGTTGCTCCTTGGCGTCTGGGATCTTCTGGGACCAGGGCTCGAACCCATGTCCCCTGCATTGGCAGGCGGATTCTTAACCACTGTGCCACTAGGGAAGTCCCTTAATCCCCATTCTTAAACTACCACTTTAGTCCAATATACCTTCTTCACAGTTTTGGATACTGAGGTCCAGGAAGGGGAGAGACTTGCTAAAGTCTCAAAGCAAGTCAGTGCAAAGCCAGAAATGGAGGCTAGGACTCTGTCCCCCAACTCCTCCTTCTCTGCACTTATTCAACGGTATTTACTAGTACCTGCCTGTGGCTGACTCTATGCTGGGCACCAGGGAGCCGTTGATGGAGAACCACAGTCCTATCCTGAGGGGCTGACATTATCTGTCAGGGAGAGAAGACACTGAACAAAGACTTTATCCTAACTCCTCAGAGAAGCCATGGGAGGACTGGAATCAGGAAGTGATATGATAAGATTGCTGTTGTCTAGTAATCACTGCATTTGCAATGTGGATGATAGACCGGAAGGGTTTTATCATTTAGGATGTTTTGGGCTTCAAGTACAGAAAATCTCAACTCAAAGTGATTTAGGCTGTAGGGATGTTTTCTCCCTAACAAGAAGGTCAGAGGCAGGATACAGTTAGGGCTCTGGCTCCCCTTTTCTGTGATTCTCTTGGCTCTGTGGTCCCTCACGGGTTGGCTTCATCTTCAGGCTGGCAACAGATAATTACAGCACCCAGAACTACAACACTGACTTCCAAGTATCCAGAAGAAGAGAGGTTGTCTCCTTCTCTGCCTATTTCTTAGGAGAAAAAAGCTCCCCTCCCCCTCCCCCAATGTCTCCTCAGCTCTCATTGGCCAGAGTTGGATCACTTCCCCACTCCTAAACCAATCACTGGCAAGGAGGAATGAATTACAGTTTTGACTAGGACAAATCAGAACCTACCTACTCCCAGGAATGGGTCACTTTCACATGAAGTGGGTTGCTGTGTGTTAGAGAGTGGATACTGAAACAAAACAGGTTCCCTTAAGAAGGAGGAAGGGACAAAGTCTGCTATAAAGAGAGAAGCGAGGAGTCTGAAAGCCCAGCCTGGAGTCCACTGAACAGGACAGCTTCTATAGAGCACTCGCCTCTCTGCCTCGGGTGTCTGCCTCCCTACGTGGCTCTCAGCTCCTTGAACGCAAGGCCTGGGACCCAACCTCTTGTGGATCCAAGCACTGGAGTCACCAGAGAGGAAGAGGAGTGGTTAGAAAAGCCAGCGTATTCCCACAGTAGCAGGCACAGGCTAACATTGAGAAGTACCCCCGAGCAGGGGCCAGAGAAGAACACCCTGTGAAGGATCCCCTGGCTGGGTGAGCCGGGGCAATCATCTTGACCTCCCTGAGCCTCAGTTTTACCTTTAGAGACCTGGGAGAGGATGTTCTCGCTCTCTAGCCACATTCACATCCCACAGGTCTTCCTTCTCTATCACCCTGGATGAGCCTCAGGGTGGGGGATGAGTGGGGAGGGGTTAAGAAGAGGGAGAAGTGGGAGACGGGCAGGTAGAAAGACTAGAACTGGAGTGCTGGAGCTGGCTCCGACCCGCTGGTGAGAGCAGCGCATCTCCTCCCAGCCCTGCTTTCAGTGACATGTTGGTAGTTTGAAATCAGTCACGGTGGGAGGTTTTACACCAGAAATTGACAAATGCTATAAATCAGAAGCTACTCCTCTCTACTCCGTGCCCCTCCCCTCCAATCCAGCTGTTAAACATTCACCAGCCCACCACTTGGCAAAGCACCAGTGATTAAAATAATAAAGCTCAGACAAGACGGAGACTCTCCTTTGTGGCTGTCAGAGGGCTCCAGGGAGGGAGGCCCTAGAGGGCAGGGCCCCGGGGGAGGGGGAGGAGCAGGCATTGACCTGTCCTGCTCTGGGACCCCTTAGCTCACACTCCTGGAACCCTGTGTCTGTGTCCAGCACTAGGCCAGAGCCTTACAGAACATCCCTAACACAGCAGCTCTGTGAGCCAAACCTGACCGCTCCCCGCCCCCCTCCATTTTATTCTGAGTTCTAATACTTAGTTCATATTATTTGATTCAGTAATTCCCCTGCTAGGAATTCACCTGGAGGGATGTGCTCAACGATGCATGTTCATTCAGGGGTGGTCATCACTGTGTTATTTATAATAGGGGAAAAATTGAACCTAATGTCCTGCAGTAGGTTTGCTCTGTTCCTTGAAACATTGGGTAAACGTTGAAAGTAGAACATTTTTGAGGACTTTTTAATGACATGAGGAAATATTTTTGATATAATGTTAGATATAAAAAACAGCACACAAAAGTCACACAGTAGGGCTTCCCTGGTGGCGCAGTGGTTGAGAGTCCGCCTGCCGATGCAGGGGACACGGGTTCGTGCCCCAGTCCGGGAAGATCCCACATGCCGCGGAGCAGCTGGGCCCGTGAGCCATGGCCACTGAGCCTGCGCGTCCGGAGCCTGTGCTCCGCAAGGGGAGAGGCCGCAACAGTGAGAGGCCCGCGTACCGCAAAAAGAACCCCCCAAAACAGTCACACAGTATGGTATCAATGTTTATGTATGTATACATACATAGAAAAAGAATGGGAAGAAAGTACACCACAATATCAACAGTTTTATCTCTAGGTGATAGATTGGGGTCATTTTTCTTTCTTTTTTTTTTAGGAATTAAAACTATAAACATTATTCACCAAGTTTTGCTCTTGAGATATATGCATTTTGCTGTGTTTATATGTGCTAATACCTCATTTAAAAGTTTTTAAAATTTATACATTTGATACACCAGAAACCAATAGCAGTTGGCAAGGTAGAAGAGAAATGGTGTGGTTATCAAACAGGCGTGAGAGGAAGACACTACCAGGGATTGAACCCGGGCCCTCAGCAGTGAAAGCGCAGAGTCCTAACCACTGGACCGCCGCGGAATTCCTCCGTTTGCATCTCTTGAATTGAAATCATATGAGTGTATCACAAAGACGGGTTGATTACATATTTAAAAAATAGATAATAAGCATGCATGAGTTCTTTAACAAGAGAAAAAAATGTTAATTTCCAAAACCATCCCCAGTTTACAGAGGAGGGTATGGAGGTTCACAGAGGTGGGGCAACTGCCTAGAGTCACCCAGCCAGGAGATAGTTCCAAGCCCAGGGCTCGTCCAGTGGCAGCCATCGCTGAGTGTGTCTGGGGCTTCAAGTTTGCAAATTACTGCTTCCCTATAGACTCATTACTCATTATAGATGCAGAAGCTGAAAATACTCAAGTTTAGAGCTCACCTCCCTCACCCCAGCGTCATCTAGAGCGCTGGCTCCCAGCTTCGCGCCTGGCACCCTCCTTCCCTCACCACACCAGGCAGGCAGGAAGGCACAGCCTCCACAGCAGTCTGTAAGGCAGAGATCCCCTAGTGAGGCCCAGGAGGGCAATCACTTTCCCCACCCCAGCCCACCATATGTCTCCCTAAGGACTAGAATCCAAGGAAAATTCCGGAACCTAAGGCAGGAAGAAGGAAGGGCTCTTCCAGAGACAAGCGGCAGCATCTGGAACAGCTTCTGCTTCGGAGCAGGCGTGCAGTCATTAGCAGGGCTTTGGCATGTTTGGGGGCAATAACTGCATATTTTCTCCAGGGCGCATCATTAACCGCTTTTGCTCAGAATGTAATGAGTGTGTTTCCTATGAGGTGGGGATGTTTACACTCCTCCCAGGCCTTCCTGGGCTGCTCTTCTGTCATCTGCTTGGCCTTAGGCTCCAGGCCTTCCTATTTTTAGATGGATCCAACAGCCTTAGGACCAGCCGCTGAATGCAACTGTGAGCGTGGATTTCGTGATGGGACCAAGGACCCATGGGGCAGCCTACTAGGGGAAGAATCATTCATTCCGGGCTTTACTGTGGTCAGAAGTCACGTCTTTTCATCCCTGTTTAAAGACTCCACCCTGGGGATTTTCCAAGCTTTAAAAAATGGTGTTTTTTCTTGTTTTCCCAGAAGTTACATGGATAGAAAATACAAAGAAGGTCATCTCCTGTGTCCCCTCCCCTCCGGCCCCAGGCAGCTACTTTCTCTCATTCTCTTTTGGGCCCTTACAAAGGCAGGTTCTTCTGCCTGGAATACTCTTCCTCCTCTCTCCGCGCCCACCCCCGTCTGAAAAACTCAGCTCCTGCCACCTCCTCCAGGAAGACTTACAAATGAGGATATGTCTCCTTCTCTGACATCCCCCCAGTTTTTGTGCTTCCCTCTGTCACAGCCGTTACCACACTCGGTCCTGAATGGTTGCTTAACTCCCTCCCCTGCCTAACTCTGAGTCTTGAGAACCGGGGATGGGAATTATTCCTTTACCAAGAGTCTCAGTGTCCACCATAGGGCCAGAGACAGAACAGATGCACAAGGGATGCTGACTGACTAATTGATGGAAAGAATAAATTAATGAACATAGTAATAGAGCATCAGAGATAAAGGGGGAAGGATGCAGCCCCATTATTTTATAGATAAGGATACTGAGGCTTAGAAAGGGAAGGGAGAAGGTATTATCAGGAGCCGTTGGTTCATGGCAAGGATGTAACTGGATTTAGTGAGGTCTGGAACCAAATACTCAAACATCCTCTTCATGTCAGCATCACTTTTCCAGACCACTTTCTCCACAAGGTTGGGGACCTGGCTGTTGGCAAGCTTCCTGCTCTCACAGTTCTGCAAACAGAGACAAAAGGGCAGCAGTTGGAAAAAAGCCCCCGAGAAGCACTTTGAATGATCCAATTTGGGACCCATGCTCACTCCTTGCAAATCACTATCAGAGGATGGCAGCCCCCAACTAAAGGAGGAGCAATTCTCCCAAACACATGAGGGCATCACAGCCATGACCCTTGGGGGAAATCACTGTGAGCAGGGCAGCCACCCCAATTTAAGTCTACGAGAGTCACTAGCATTTCTTGAGCATTTCTGTACCCAACGCTTGTTAGGTATGTTCATGCTCACTCTTACAATAACTCTGTGAGGTAGATATCATTATCCCATTTCATAAATGAGAAAACTGAGATTCAAAAAGGGTAATTGGCCCAAAGTCCAAGAGAGTTAGGGAGCCCAAAAGAACACTTAGACCCACCATCCTCTATGTACAAATGAAGAAACTGCAACCCCAAGAGGAGGGTAGGGACTTGCCTGAAGTCGCAGAGTAGGTCAGTAGGATAGTCTGGAACTGAAATTCATGAGCACATAGTCACATTACATCAGTAGATATGTAACAGGCACCTTTGGGGTATCTGCTCTGCTCATGACAATTCCTTTCTCTTAGAACAGACCACTCACCAACCCCCAGGACTGTGAGGAATGACTCCCAGAGGGGTAGCCTGGCAGCCGTGTTAGCACCATGTGACCCCATTCCCCTCCCAAAGCTGATTGGGCCAGAGTGGGACACCTGCTCCAATTGGTCCAATCACCCTCTCTTGAAAATGTGGAGATTCTTTCCACATGGCTGGATATGATGGGTGCTGTGAACTGTCATGTTTTCCCCCATCTGATCAGAAGGGCAGAGAAGGCCAGTCTGGGAAAAGAAAAGAGCAAAGGGGCAGAGATAGAGGTGGGGAGAACCATCCCCCTGCGGTCTTGAGCTAGGTCAAGTCCTTTCCTGCGTTAGGTCACTTGAGACTCTTAAGTCCCTTGTAATCAATCTCCCTTTCTTTGTTTAAAGACTCTAGTGGATTTCTTTTTTTAATTAATTTTTATTGGAGTGTAGTTGATTTACAATGTTGTGTTAGTTTCTGCTGTACAGCAAAGTGAATCAGTTATACATATGCATATATTAAACAGACTCTAGTGAATTTCTTGTTGTGAAAGTAGCATCATTCTACAGCATGTGACAAAGCACCTTTACTGAAAAGGGGTCATTGAGTGAACCACATGGTTACTTCAGGCATTTCAGGTGATCTGATGAGGAGGCCAGAGTGAGCTGGAGTGGTTAGGAGGGCTTCCCTGGAGGAAGCAGGACTCCTCTGTCCTTGAAGGATGAGATGCATGTAAGCAGGGAGAGAAGAGGCAGGAGCATCTCCAGGGGACACTTGAGATGATGCAAGAGAGGCTAATTTGAAGGAGTCGAATGTAGGGCCAAGCAGGGCAGTGAAGTAGCAAACAAGAAAGACAGTGGTCTCCTGGTCCCCTAGGAGCCATCCAAAGCCATCCGAGGTGTCCGGCGGATGCAGGGAAGGATTGGGAGGCATTAGCCCCTGGGAGGGTTCCTCAGGGCTGGTTACAAACCGAATCGCTGCGGTGAAAGCAATTACATCCCACCTGTGCTCTAGGCTGACATCAGGCATTTTGCCATTTCCTGCCGGCCCCTCACTCTCCCGCCTCTGTGACTTTGCGCAGTTCTACCAACCTAGGAGCCCTTCCATCCAACCTCAGCCCAGCTTAAAGGCTACCTTATCCCAAAGCCTTTCCTGTCACCACCCTCAACCCCCAAAGTGTAATCCAGGTTTTCTTTCTGCAGGTTCCCTCTTGGATCCTCTACTGTGTAGTTTATATAGTAATTATCTGTGCAAGTGTCTGTGTTCCCAAAAGAATGTGATCCCTGAGGCCAAGACTCAGATCTGATTCATTGCTTCTCCGTTGCTTAACACTGGAGCCGGCCCACAGTACGGGAGAGTTTGCCACACGTCTGAGTGTAGCCACTGTCCACGCTAACCATGGGAAGAAGTGATGTGTTTGCTGCCTCCTACCAACCTCCCTCCCCCACTTACCAATCAGGAGAGAGAGCAGGATGTGAGGGAGCAGGGAGTTCGTCCTCCCATGGGGGTTGGGGGGGGCTGTGGAGCCAGGAGCTGTGTGTGGATATGCGTGTGCGTGTGTGTGTGCGCACGCGAACACGTGTATATGCGTGCATGGGTCTGTGCTGGGAGCTCTCTCTAGGTTGTCAGTCAAGGAGGGCTCCTCCCAGAGCCTGGCAGTTGGCAACACTAGTTGTGTCACTAGCTTTGTCAGCCATCCCCCACCCCAAGCTTCATTCTAGTCACATGGTCCCATGATGGGTCAGCAGGCATCGGCCCGGAGGCTGATGGGAGATGTAGTCAATAGCTCCAAAGCCAACCCTGTTTGGCCCGGAGCCCAGGAGGGGCTGGGGCTCAGCAGAAATCAGTCTAATCCTCTGTCACATGCTGCCCCCAAAGGTCCTGTTCATTTCTGTTAACCTGCAGTTGACATTCAGGTTGATTAGATGCTTCCCTTCCTCATACTGCTCCCAAAGGCTGTGAGGGGCCAGGAGAGAAGGCGGAGCAGCCGTTTGAAAAGAGATTGGGTGTTGAAAAGTTCAACAAAGAAGAAAGGGGCCAGAAAGGCGCTGGCACTCACCAAGCACCTACAGGCTCCGGCTCTACCCGATATTTCATCCCTTCCTCCCGGCAGGCCTAGTTATCCCTTCTCCAGCCCACAGACAAGGAACCTAGTGCTCTGGCCCTGAGGTGGCTTGCCCCAGGGTGAGTGGCTGGGAAGAAGCAGAGGAGCGGGGACTTGAACCCAGTTTGCGGACGGCCACCCTCTCGTCACAGAGTCCCGTTGCCTTTAGAGGGTCTAGAGGTGGCACCCCAAACTTCTCCAGCACCTTTTCCTCCCGAAGCTTCGCGGCCCAAACCCTCATCACCCTACATGTCCAATCCTCTTGCAAACAGAGGATTTTTGTGCCAAATTTCCGCCAACTGGCCTGTCTGGCCTGTGGTCAGATCACCCTCATTCCACCTGCCGCGTTCCCACCAGCGTTTACCACAGTTGAGTCACTTAGTCCTACAGGTGACTATTTGCCTAACGTCTGCCTTTGCCACCAGACTCTTAAGTTCCACAAGGGTGGGGGGTTTATCTTTTTCTCTGCTCTCTCCACATGGTTCATTCACTCAACAGATATTTGTTGAGCACCTACCATGTGACAGCTGCTGTGCTAAGTGTTTTAATATAATCGTGAAAAAAAAAATAAAGACAAAAATCCCTGCCCTTTGGAGCTTACCTTCTAGTGTAGAAAGAGAGACCATCAGCAAATCTTAGAGTGGACTGTGTCTCAGAAGGTAATGAGCACGATGGACAGAAATAAAGTTGGGGAGGATAATAGAGAGAGTAGGGGTGCAATTTTATGTAGGGAGGTCAGGAAAGGCCTGGAAGGAAGTGAGGGAGGGAGGCATTTGGATATACCGGGGAAGGGCCTTCCTGGCAGTGGGAACAGCAAGGGCAAAAGCGCTGAGGTGGGAGGGTCCCTGGTGTTTTCCAGGAACAGCAAGGAGGGCCAGCGTGGCTGGAGCAGAGTGGGCGAAGGGCGGGGCATGAGAGCCGTGCAGAAGCCGCCTTCCCTTTGATTTGGGGAGTGATCTGATTCAGGTTTTAAAAGCACCACTCTGGCTACTGTGGTAAGAATCGGTAGTTTCTGATGCACGTCAGGGATTTAATAGATATTTTTGAATGAATGAGTAGAGGAGAGTGAGAGGGAAGAGAGAAAGGAATATTGCTGTCGAGGGGAGAAGCTGGAGACGCAAACCCAGGGGCCAGTTCTAACCTTGACACTCAGTGATTCTGAGTCCAGTTATGAGGCAGTGAAAGGCAAGAGACTTCTGCTGAGCTGAGTGTGAAGCTTCTCCCTGCCAGGCTACCTTAGCAGATGTCCTGGGAGGTCAGAACACCTTGTCGTGGGAGGTGTGCAAATCAAGGTGGATGGCCTCAGGAGAACCTGAGAGCTGCGGCTTTCCAGTGACTAGGGACAGCCCGTGCTCCCACCTCCGCATCTCCCCTCCCCTCCCGTCCTTTAGCTCAGATGTCGCTAGTGGGTGCAGCAAGATTCCGCTCTCTCCTCCTTGAGGACCTCCATCTGACCCTCAGGGATGCCAGGCCCTCTGGCATTTGGTCCACCTCCCTTAGGCAGTACCAATGACAAGGAGATGCAGGGAGCAGACCTGTGAGGAAACACTGCTGCGGAGCATTTGGAGCCGTATTTGCTGGGGCCAGGAAGCTGTCCAGGGTGGCAGGCTCTCTGTGGGCAGAGTCCTGGATTCCAGGGAGCCAAGGCCAAGGCAGGCCAGGAATTCCTTGCCTTAATTTTTGCCTCTAATTCCTCCCAGAAATGAGGCATGTCAGTCCTCAAGTTCTTGGGTTTTTACGAGGCGATTATGGTGATCACTGTAAATCTCCCGTGTGTTGTTTTCAAAGGGGCAATTAAGTGGAGGAACCAGGCACCATTTTCATTTCTCATTAAGAGATTAGAGTGTGTTTGGCAAATCCCAACATCTGTGGCCAGAGCAGGCTCTGCCGAGCTTGACTTGGGCAGTGCATGGCCTCCACACACTGTAAGCGTCCAGCACTTCCCTCCTGCCCCAGCTTCTCCTAACGTGAAGGAGTTGGAAGGAATCCTTTCAGTGTGCAGATAAGGAACCTGAGGCACAGAACGGAAGCTCTAGAGCCAGGTTCTGCCTCCCAGCGGGGGACTCCAGGCAGTACACCATGCTTCCTACCTAAAGGAGGAGTTTTCAATCAACTTGTTCCCACTGAGGCAGCTTCGCTTCTGGAAGGAGCAGTGAAGGTTCCGTCTTTAGCATGGGGTCATTTTCCCACCTGATTGTTCTTCCCCCTAGAACCACCACCACATCAACAAAGTAGAGCCGACGCTGTTGGTTGACCAAACGACAGTGATTCCCAGCCTCCTATTCCTTTGCCTACCTCCCACTAAAGAGGCTGTACCCAGCCTGTCTAGTGGTTAGGAGAGGCTGTGTGACCCAGTTCTGGCCAATGAGAATACAGGGGATTCTGCTGGGTGACTTCTGGGTAAGATATTCCTCCCCCTGAAAGTCACTCAGGCAGAAAGACTTTGGTCTGTACTTACTTCCTTACTTCTGTTTTTAGATGTGGTTATTTGTAATGGTGCTCGTAGCTGAGGAGGCCATCTTGTAACTTGAGGCTATAGGCGAGAGGAAGAAAGCCAACTGTTCCAGTCATCTTTTACTATGTAACAAATTACCTCCCCAAATTCAGTATCTTAAAACAACAATTAAGTATTATCTTTCACCATTCTGTAGGTTGCCTGGGCTCAACTAGATGGTTCTCACTTGAGGTCTCTTGTGAGGTTACAATCTGGTGGAGGCTCGGGCAGGAGTCATCTGAAGGCTCACCTGGTCTGGATGTCCTAGACGGCTCACTCACATAGCTGACGGTTGATGCTGGATGTCCAGTGAGAGCTCAGCCAGGGCTCTTGACCAGGACACCTGCACATGGCCCCTTCATGTGGCTTGGGTGACCCCAGCATGGCTGCTGGTTTCCTAGGGCAAGTGTTTCAAACAGTAAGCATTTTAAGAGGCCCAGACAGATGCTGCAAGACTTATGACCTAACCTTGAAAGTTCAAAATGTCATTTCTACCACATTATATTGGTTAAGCTAGTCACTATGGCCAGCCCAGATTCAAGGGGAAGAGAATTAGATTCTACCTTTTTTTTTTAATTTTATTGAAGTATAGTTGATTGGCAATGTTGTGTTAATTTCTGCTGTACAGCAAAGTGACGCAGTTATATATATATACATTCTCTTTCATATTCTTTTCCATTATGGTTTATCACAGGATATGAATATAGTTCCCCGTGCTATACAGTAGAACCTTGTTTATCCATCCTATACACGCTAGTTTGCATCTGCTAATCCCAAACTCCCAATCCTTCCCTCCCCCACTCCCCCTTCCCTTTGGCAACCACAAGTCTGTTCTCTGTCTGTTTCTGTTTTGTAGATATGTTCATTTGTGTCATAGTTTAGATTCCATATATAAATGATATCATATGGCATTTGTCTTTCTCTGCTTGACCTACTTCGCTTAGTACGATAATCTCTAGGTCCATCCATGTTGCTGCAAATGGCATTATTTCACTCTTCTTTGGCTGAGTAATACTCCATTGTGTGTGTGTGTGTGTGTGTGTGTGTATATATATATATATATATATATATATATACACACCACATCTTCTTTATCCATGACTCCACCTCTTAACGAAGGCATGGCAAGGTCACATTGCAGAAGAGCAAGTGGCATGGGAGATATTGCTGCCTCCATCTCTGGAAGATGTAATCTACCATACCTACACCCTGAGGACGATGATGTGGAAGATGGAAAGGGTCATGGTCCTTGTTACCTATGAGCCACCACACAGTCTCTGGACTTAAGTAAGCAAATAATGTTCTAAAGGCTTAAGCCAGAGTGAGTTGGATTTTCTGTCAAAGTCCAGGCCCGGGGGCAGGGGTTGTAGTGCAGAGAAGCAGCAGCCGATCTCCAGCCACAGTTGGGCCGTCTCAGTCCTCTGGTGGAGTCACATTTGTACTATTATCACCAGTGAGTAACATGGGAGCATTTTAGGGCCTCGAGGCATAGAAGACCCGCACTCACACTTGAGGTAGAACTTCCCTAAACTAAGCCCTAGAACTGAGATCCCACCATTCACTCTTCATTTGTTAGGTCTGAACCAATGGGGACTGTGTTCTCTGAAGTTCTCACCCTCTGACAGGCACCCTCAGAGTAAAGGAGTTTACGGTCCTTTCCTGAGGAGGAGAGAGCCTTGATAGGTGAGGAAGAGGTGCCTGGGGCCAGGAGAGGAGAGAGTGTGCACAGGAGACACACTTGGAGGACCTCACAACTGGGCCAGTGCTGTAATTAGAGGGATAATAAGGAAGAGCTTGGGCTGACATGTCCTTGAGGATGATAAATTGACTCGTTTTATGCCCCTTTTGCTTGAGAGACTTCTATTGATAAAAATGACTATTAAGGAATACAAAGGATGCAAACCACAACAATAAAGATAATGGGTGAGGTAACCTCAGTAGACAAGCTATTACAACAGAACAATAGAAAGCAGGTGGAGGAGTGGTAACTGATGCAGGAGGGCAGAGAAAGTCGTAGGACAGAGTGTGCGGAGAGGAAGATACAGCCAAGGAAGAAGGCAGCCTGTCTTGGCAGAACCAGCAAGACACAGAGCTTAGAACAGGGGATTAATTAAAAATCGACATTGGACAGTCTCTCCCCAACGCCAGGCACAGAGCACCAAGAGGTCAGGGTCTACTCTCCAGGGGGAGATCAGGGGGGCTTCTGGAGCAATCTATTGTCCCCAGATGAAAGACCTTTATGTTCTGGTATCGGGGTGGGAGTAGGGGAAGCAAGTCCTCTACTATAGACTGACTGACTGCCCAGTCAACCTGAGGCATGCACACTAGTTAATCAGCAAGCTCTTTGGTTCTTCATTTGTAAATATGAATGGACATCCAAGGATTGCCAAACATCTGAGGAAAGCCACCAAACTGAAAGAGTAAGACAAACAAATAAAATGACCCCAAAGGAAATGGAAATAATGCAAGGACCAGAAAAGAACTTAAAAAAAAATGAAAAAAGTTTTACACTCAATAGAATCCTTATAGAGATTCAAGGAGACAGTGTATCCATAAAATAAAAACTAGATGGTATGAAGAAAAAAGAAACAACCAGAGAACAAGAGAGAGCTCTTGAAAATTTAAATATATATTTCAAATTTTAGTAGGTTTCAATGTTTTCAAGTTCAGGAAATTTCTCAGAGAGTGAAATAAAAAGATAAGAAGGTAGAAAATATGAGACATAAAGGATCAATACACGAAGTTAAAAATCTAAATGGGAATTCTAGCAAAAACAGATAAAAATGGAGAAATTTATATTTAAAAGTTACCTAAGAAAATTTCCCTTGAACAAAGTTCACAAAGTCTCCATATTAAAAGAGCTCAATATGTGCACCCAAAAATGAATGAAAAAATGACCCGCCCTTGGGTACCATATCCTGAAGATCTAAAAGCTTTCAGACGGGAGAAAGATAAAAATAAAGAAAAAAAGGTCATAAAGGAATGGTAATCAGAGTGACTTCAGAATTCTCAGCAGCAACACAGGATGCTATAAGTTAGTAGAGAAATGCTTCAAAGTGCTGAGGGAACAGTCGTATGAACCATCAACTATACAGATATAGTAAAGACATAGGGAGACACGCCAGGAGTGAGAATATTTACATCCTATGCATTCTTCCTCAGGTGGTTACTTGGAGGGTGTGGGTGTGCTCTAGACAAACATGGACATAAACCATGAAAGTGGGAAACATGTTTCAAAAAAGGGTGGACCCCACACAGAAAGCTGTGAAAGGAAGTTAAAGTGATGGATTTCCAGCAGGCTTGGACACTAGCTGATCACATTACAGCATGAGAATAGAGGGACTTGGAAGGAAGTCTCTGGTGAGAGAGGAAGACTGGATAAAAGAGAGACTGGATAAATATGAGGGAGAGATAAAGGCAGTTAGGAATTTGAGGAAAAGAAAAAGTGGTGCAAGTAAGAATATGCAATCTAGGAATCCCCAGATCTGCAATGAACAATGATAACACAATTACATGAGAAACAGTTTACTAGTTTCTAAGTTTTCAGATGCATCTATAAACAAAGCATAAAAGATTCGCTTGACCAGCTGGTGACAGAAGAAGTCAGGGGTTTGAAGCATGGGAAAGATTCTGTCTGCCTTTCTTGACTGGAAAATGGAGGGGGCACATGGAAAGGATGCGAGCACAGCCTCTAGTGCCAAGAGTACCCCATGACCAACAGTCACCAAGGAAACAGGAATCTCAGTCCTACAACCGCAAGGAATTGACTTCAGCCAACAGTATGGAAGCTTGGAAGTGGATTCTTTCCTGAGCCTCCAGATACCACCTTGATTTCAGCTTTGTGATACTGTGAGCAGAGAACCCAGACTTCTGACCTACAAAACTGAGGTAACAAGTGGGTGTTGTTCAAAGTCACCAAGTTTGTGATGATCTGTTAGGCAGCAATAGAAAACTAAAACACCTGGCATGCCCTTCCCCTCCCTGCTGCCCCCAAACTCTTACTTTATTTATGTCATATGAGGTGTTTTAGACTAGTGGCTAAGCTCTCAGACTGCAGATAGGCAGACACGGGTTAGAATTAGAATTTCACCTCTGAGGATGAGCAGTCACACACACAGTAAATGTTCAGTATACAGAACTATAATGATTGTTCTTATTCATTTTGAGTCTCAGTTCAGCTCTCACTCCCTCTGTAAATGTCTCCCTGACTCCCCACCTCACTCCTCTGGAAAGTTCATCACACTCTCCCCTGCACTTTGTACTTACTGTACTATTGCATGCTTCATGCTGTACTGGTTAAACGCCCTCACTAGACTAATTTGTTGAAGGGCAGAGATCTTGTCTGTTCGGAGCCTGCCACAGCCCCTGTCATGAAGGAGCTCTGAGAATGTTTATGGAGAAGGAACACAGAGGAACTTTCTAGACCCAGTGAGGAGGGCTGTTCAGGAAGGGGTGATTTCTCTGTTACTAGGGTAGCTACCTGTCAGGGATGCTGAAAGGGGTTGACTTCTGCTTTGCTGTGTATTAAAGCTTGGATTTGTTTCATAAAAGCACATAAAAAGCCGGGAGGCAGGTACTAGAGGGTGAGAGACCTCTCTGGCTGGGGTCAGTGGACGAGGCAGAGTCAGGTGTTGAGCTGGACATTAACTCATCTATTCAATTATTTTAACACACATTGTTAACTTTGGCAGTCCTGCACAGGGAGATGCTGAAGCAGACTTTGAAAAATAGGTGGGATTTTCACAGCTGCTCCTGGGAGAGAAGCTTTGGTGGAGGCTACATTATGATCAAGACCTGACAGATCCACTTCTCCAAAGAGCAGTCTGAGGACTGAGCAGGGGGCTCTGAAGTGTATGTTCAGCTGGGAGGGAGGAGGGGTGGAGACCTGTGCTTGTTTCAGCGGTTTGAGACAGGCACAAGGTGAGAATGAATACGGTGGGTCCTAGAAGGTTGGAGCTGGGAGCAAGGAGCCTCTCAGCTCTGTTCAGGGATCCGGAACAGGAAGACGCAAGCTTGTGGGTACAAAAACAATTGACGGGTTGACAGAACCAGCAAAAAAGTGGATGCAGTATGGATCCTGGGTGCCCCTTGGTGGCCACACCGAATAACTACACCCGATACCACCCAGGCACAGCCAGTGCCCAGCTGAGTACGTTACTTACCTCTGGACTGGGAAGACCCACTCACCCACCTAGGAGGCCCACTTGTTGCACTGGTGTCTGGGGTCGTATGTCTGTGTGCTTTTGTGTCTGCGCACTTGTGCTGCCCAACTGTGTAGGGGTATACATGTACGTGAGTGCATGCATGTGCATTTGTCTTCGTGTGTGAGTATGTGCACTGGTGCCTGTGACTGGGCACATGTGTTTGAGTTGTACGTCCACGTATGTACTAGGTGCTAGTACCCAAGCACGCATTTGTGTGCACTGGTACCAGGATGTGAATCTGTATATTTGTATGTATGTGTATCTGTCGTTCCTTTGCTTGTGTCTGAGTGCATGTGTATTAATGCAACTTTTGGGGCCTTGGCTTTCTTTTCTGTCACACATTGAAATAGTTAAGCTCCATAATCTTATTGTTTGTTTAAAGTTTGCTCTTGGATGCAGGCCTGTTCCAGAATAACTAGCAGATGCGAAAAGCATCCATTATGTATTTTTGCAATTAGCCGAAAACCCAGAAACTTTTTCATAAATAACAGACACAATTCTGTGGGTTGCTTATTGCTGGGAGCCACCTCCTCTCCCCGGCTCTCCTGAGCCGGCCCCGGGCCCAGCCCCAACCAGGCCAAGCCAAGGAGGGTTTGCACACTGTCCCTAGTGAGATGGAAAAACCATTATGAGTTCAGAATAGAACTCAAGGGACAGCTTACAGTGAGGAGGAGAAAGAGAAGAATAAAGAGGAGGGGTGAGAGGAGGAAAAGTGCAGCTTCCAAAATCTGAGAAGACTCTGTCACACTGGCTCATCCAGCCTAGCAGTTACCCAGCGTTCTGGTCTAGACCCAGCTAAACAGACACAGGACAAATCCACATTCTTTTACTTGTTTTTAAGGTCCGTCCATTGTATTTCTCCACCTTATATTTGCATACTCCCATCTCCCATTGTTTGGAACATGGTCTCCCCTATGCCTCACGCATTCTCACTGCCATCCTTTTGCTAGCGCTGTTTCCCTCTCCTGGAATACACTTCTCCTCTTCTCCAATGCCACCCAGGCACCTCTTGACCACCAACAGCATTACCATCAGCAAACTTCTTTGAGTACCTATCCCAGGCACTGGGGAGAGGATCTGGGGAGCAGAAAGAAAAGCTTAGGGAAACTTCTCAGTATTTGAGTTACGTGAAGGCACAGACTCTCATCACGTTCCTCAGTCTCTCCTCCCTGCTACTATGGACAGAGAGCTGTTCTGTGTCCTGGGTTTCAGGAGGGACCAGAGAATGTGGCTGGGCTGCCAGGTGGACTTCAGACTGACACTACAACTTGAACAGGATGGTCTGTGAAAGAAAGAATCGCTGGGCTAGAAGACACTAAAGCATCCCGCTGAGTAGAGTCCTAGGCTCTGCTCTCCTCCAGTGATCGGGAGCTCATCAAGTCCTCAAGCAGATCAATTCACTGTTGGTCAGCTCTGACTTTCAAAGGTCTTCCTTATGTTGCTTCTGCTGCCCTTGCTCTGCCCTCAAGCCCACAATGAACACAGCTACTCCATCTTTCTTCAGAAGTCTAGAGAAAGTGACAGTGGCCCCCTGGGCTCGCCTTACCTTTCAAGACAGTGGCAGCTACTAAGAGAGATGAAGGCAGCTCTCCTATGTCAAGCTGGTGGCCATTTGACAACTTCCTTAGTGGGGGAACACTTGTGATCTTCTCGAAGTACTTCTCCTGCCTCAACCCATGAGCTTCAGGGATGGCAGGCTAGGCAACTGCTTGAGCTGTGAGCTTCCATTAAGGTTGTTATCAATTTGTCAATTCATCATGCACTGAGTACCTACACTATGCTAGGCACCGTGGAAACAAAGACCAAGAACACATAGTCCCTTGCCCGTAAAGATGCAAGGCTGGGAGTTTCCAATACTGCCTCTGGCCACTCTGTTTAGTACAGTGGTTCTCAAAGTATCAATATCAGCATCACCTGGAACTTTAAAAGAAATGCAAATTCTTGGACCATACCCCAGATCTACTGAACCAGAAACTCTGGGTGTGGGCCCAGCAATCTGGGTCTAAGAAGCCCTGCAAATGATTCTCATACACTTGAAAGTCTGAGAACCACTGGTTTAGATTCACCTGGGGAACCTTTAAAATTAAATCAGAATTTCTGGGGTGGAGCCTGAGGCATTGGCTTTTAAAAAATGGCTTAAAAGACATTGACTAAAAGCTCAGCACACTGAATGAAATCCATTAAAAAGTACTGGTTCCGAAGCATCACAAGATATTACTTTGCCTTCCCAAATCCTTGTTAGTAACGACAGAGGCAAAAGCATATTGGTGTTAAGGAATGGGAGCTGGGTTCTAGGCCTAGTTCTGCTTCTATGTGGGTGGGTTTGCTAGTGCTGTTTCCCTCTCCTGGAATACACTTCTCCTCTTCTCCAATGCCAACCAGGCACCTCTTGACCACCGACAGCATTACCATCAGCAAACTTCTTTGAGTACCTATCCCAGGCACTGGGGAGGGGACCCAGGAAGCAGAAAGAAAGCTTAGGGAAACTTCTCAGTATTTGAGTTCTTATGTGAAGGCACAGACTCTCATCACGTTCCTCAGTCTCTCTTCCCTGCTACATCAATAGCCAATAAAATGTATTAATAATAAAACCTATTAAGAATATACTCTGTGCCAAGTCAGTAAGAGAATAAAAAAATACAACTACGACCTCTTAGAAACTTCTTTCCCAAAGACTCCATTGATCAAGAACTACAATGCATATTTGTTTTCTTTTTGTTGTTGTTGTTGTTGTTTTTTTTTGTGGTATGCGGGCCTCTCACTGTTGTGGCCTCTCCCGTTGCGGAGCACAGGCTCTGGATGCGCAGGCTCAGCGGCCATGGCTCACGGGCCCAGCCGCTCCGCGGCACGTCGGATCTTCCCGGACTGGGGCATGAACCCGTGTCCCCTGCATCGGCAGGCGGACTCTCAACCACTGCGCCACCAGGGAAGCCCTACAATGCATATTTATTGAGTGACTACTATGTGCAGGTAATAGGAAACAGAGATGAACAAGACAGACAACATTTTTGCTCTCCTGGCACTTATAATCTAGCAGAGATCAACAGGAAGTAAACAAAGAAACTTCACAAATTATGCATATGTGCAATAGAGAAGATAAATGTGGGTAATGGGCTAGAGACAGAGGAAGTCTGGTGGGGTATTAGAGGTCACACTTCAAAACTGGGCTTAATTACAGGTAGGCATGGACTACCAGAAAGACAGGAGGCAGATGTGGTAAGGCCCAGAGGTCTGGGCTCTGCTTCCAGACGCACAACTACTAGCTGTACAGATTGTGGGGCAACTGACTTGGGCTCCTGGGACCTCAGTTTAATCACCCATGAAACAGGTCGGTAAGAGAATCATCGCAGCCTGCCTTGCTGGGAAAACAAAATGAGATCAGAGGTAAAAAAGTTTGCCAGCATTAAAAGCACTCTACAGAAACACAATACAGTTAAGAAACCAAAGGTTGTATACTGTTGTATTCCTCACAAACCTGCATCAAACATATTTTGAAGGAACGGCCAATTTTTTTGTAATGTCATCATTTTAGTGCTATTGTCATCTCCTGTAACTAACCCTCTGATCTCAGTCACAAGGGGTAGCATCTCTGAAATTTGGCTTGCTAATGTGACCAGTTAGCTCAATTAAGATGGCAGATCCTTGCATGAATGTGATTATAGACTGTACTAATGCCTCCTATATGCATCTATTATTTCAGCAACTGGCCATTCTGTGTATTGTCATATAAAACAATGATTTAGCTGATGACTGTAAATTAAATAGCTCCTTTCCTAAGTCAAATACACAACCTAAACTCAGAAATATCCATGAAATTACTCAAACCACAGGATAAAGATAGAGGGTGTTAAGGACATCACCTTAACACCTGAAATCCATTATGTATGAAGCAGAACTGGGCTCAACCAGCTCTTGCTTCTCTATACAAATGATTTTATTCTCCCTACCCTCATCCCATCCCATCCCCTAAATTTCTGAATCTTCCATTAGTACACACTACCAGCAGCAGCCTCAAGTCAGCAGTTACCTTCTTTCCCTAAATAGCACTTATCCAGACCTAAGTAAAGGCCCTAAATAGAGGAAGGAACACAGATACAGTCTCTGCTCAGTCACGTTTGATATTGGATATGACACAGACATTGTGACACAGAATTTGACACTAGGTGTCTGTTTTTTTGTTTTTACTTTTTGGCCCACCATGCAGCATGTGGAATCTTAAGTTCCAAGACCTGGGATTGAACTTGTACCCCCTGCAGTGGAAGCGCGGATTCTTAACCGCTGGACCGCTGGGGAAGTTCCAACACCAGAGGGGTTTTGATGCCTCTGTTTTAACTTGGTCATTTTGATGTGGGAATATTGACTCAATCGAAAAGTTAGCCATGAAACTTTAGCATTTTTTCCCCTTAAATAATGTAAATAACGTGTTCATCTTGACCACCATCCCAGTTGAGGATAGGATGACAGTTGTGCCTTTTGCGCACATTACCTGATAACTTAAAAGAGGTTGGGACTTTCCTGGTGGTCCAGTGGTAAAGAATCTTCCTTACAATGCAGGGGACATGGGTTTGATCCCTGGTCAGGGAACTAAGATCCCACATGCCAGAGGGCAACTAAGCCCATGTGCCACAACTACTGAGCTCACGCGCCTCAACTAGAGAGCCTGCGTGCCACAGACTACAGAGCCCACGCGCCCTGGAGCCTGCGCGCCACAACTAGGAGAAAACCCGCGTGCCACATCTAGAGAGAAGCCCGCACACTGCAACGAAGAGCCCATGAGCCGCAAGAAAAGAGCCCACGTGCCACAACTAAGACCTGACGCAGCCAAAACTAAATAGTAGAATAAAAAGAAAACAAAACAGAGGTTTACGTTTTGACAAAGCCACTTTGATGCAGCCTCGCAGTGCTCATAGGTACTCTGGCCAAGTTCTGGCAGCTGCTTTGGAGCCACTTATAAAAATGCTTCTTTATAAAACTAATAAACAATCTAGGGTGAGCCACATACAAGAGCTTTGTGCTTTTCAGTACTAACTGCTGGACCGATTCAACATCTTTCCCCTCTGGCTCAGGAAGCCCTTGGAGCCAGGTGGCTGTGAGACAGCCAGTTCCACCCGCAGTCCTCAAAGGGCTGCAAGTATTTACCAACTAGCAGGGAAACTTATCCAATTCAGGAGTTTTCTTGGAAGTCCATCCTGAGTCCACTGTAGCAATTTTTTCCCCTTAATTTCATAGACACTGCCACCGAAAGTACATTTCTTCCAGGGAGCCTTCTAAAGGGAACTATACGTGTGTTCCCGAAGTTCACATACGTGGCTTTTTAAAAATTTTACACTCTCTTTTTAAGTGTGGTTACTCAACCGAACAAGAATACATCTGCTGTTCTGCAGTACGCTGCCTAACTGCTTGATTTCACTGTGTGGAAGACAGCTCTTAATATTTCTTAGGGTTATCTACCATTAGGGTTGGGATGTAGTAACCCACCTCTGCAGATGCTTTTCCTCTGGTTGGTTAGGGCATCCAAGACCAGTGCTAAGAAGTTGCATAAAGTTACTTCAACATGTATCACAAAAAAAAAAAAAACAACAATTTTCTGTGGCTGCAAGAACTTCACCACCTAGAGAAATGCTGATTTATTACCTCTGTCTCACTGAACAGTACAAAATAATTAAGCCCGCTTCTCTTATGCCTGAGTCTTAGAAGGACAAAGTCATGAAACAAAAGCCTCTTTGAAGAATGAATGGGATGGCAGAGATCCCACAGAAGTCTGAGCCCTGGTGATAGCCTGGAGCTGGTATGGCTGACATAGGGCCTAGGGTGGTAGCCAGAAATTCAACTTAGTCCTTCAGCTCTCCCCAGAACAGGAAAGATGATGACCTGCAGAATTTAGCTAAAGTCCAGAATTAACATCACAATCAAAATAACCACACCCCTTCAAAGGAAAGCAGACTTGAATCCAAGAGAGTACTTACACTGAAGTCAGAGATGAAGAAATAAAGGGGTAAGTGATTAGGACCATTTTTACCTTTTCCTTTGGTACACAATATATGAACTTCCTTCCTTTCATTTAAAAAAAATTGCTTAGAATAAAGGAGTACTTAATTAAGCTGAAGTATGCAAGAAGGCTAGGGAGAATTGCAATAAGCTATATAAAAATGACTGAAGTTAGCCAACAGAAGACATCTGAAGGTCTGTCCACGTCAGAGTGTTAGTTTTAGACAGAAAACTCTTGGAAGGCAGAGTATGTGTTTATAGCACTGTGGCTTGTGCAATTAGTATATGTCTGCAGATGAAGGACCAAACCTCCAGGGAAAAGATGCTGACCTTGTCTGGCCAAAACTGTCAACCACTATTATCTCCAGGGACCACTGGAATGTCAGGCAACCACTTAAATTACATGGACAAAGCTACAAGGCCACAAAAAACCCCGCATCCTGATACACATTGCCTGCTGCCAATTTCCCCCTCAAAGAGACAAGCAATTAATGCTGCAGGCCAGTAATGAATTGGGCTACTTGTGCCTCAATCTGGATTACTTCTTGAAGGAACAGGATAAAGTCATGCTTTCTGCTTAATTCAAGACGCATCAACATCACACACAGAGCGGAAAATTCTCTTGGATCCTGAACTCTGCTTTTGCCCTGTGAGGACCCACATGTTAAATATGATACTTCTGGATCTTCGGTACGCTTGAGAGAACAGAAATCTGAACCAGCAAACAGCAAAGCCCACAGCACAGAATTTATTGGGATTACTCACTAAATATTGATAACTCATACACATCCAACATCATCGAATAAAAATAATGTTAGTCAATTTTTTAAAAACAGCAAGCCTTCCATTGGGGTCTTTAAAGTCAAAAACTCACTGATGACTGTATCTTTAATAAATGAAATGACCAAAACTAGTGAAGTCAGATGTAACTCAATCAACTCCTAAACTCAATATTGCCAACATGTTTTTCTACTTAAAAAGCAAACAAAAAGGAAAGCCTCGTAATTTAGCAATTACTATGTTTCTGGGTTTTTGCTCTCAAATGCCACAGAAAGATATGTGATGAAAGGAAGCAAAGCACCTAGTCTCAGCAGTCTTCTTAAAAACCTTAAGTTTGCTTTCACAATATAAATATAAATATTTAGATCCCCATCCAATGGATTTCTTCACTTATGTGAGCAGGAATGTTCTCAAAATCTTAGTCTTTACTCTTGCTTCATACTACAGCTGTTTGATTGAACTACCACTACCAGTAAAATCCCTCAGTATTGGCTAGATTAAATCACTAGATAAGAATTCATTACAATCTCTTCCAAGAAACCAAGATAATCTTAACACAGATTTTAGTGGCTAATATGTTACAGTACTTATGGATACTTTGTTTTCTATGGCAAGTATGTTGAAAATTCATCACTAATAAGTGAATTTCATAACACACACAGAAATAAATAAATCTATTACAATTTAAGAACATCCATAAATTGTCCTCACTATTCCCAATGATTTAAATATAAAATGTAATTATACAAAATCAAAATTCCTTGCCCAGTTTAACCCTGTATACCAAACAGTATAAGTGCTGAAAATGAGAAAAATTTTAATAAATCTCACATTAAGAACCTTGGATACCACTTTGCATTAGTGATGGCAGAAAAAGGTAAGGAGAAAAAATTTCCAGAGATTTTTAAAGGAAGAATGAATGTAAGAGAAAATTCCTTTGGACTCTATACTTTTTTTTTTTTTTTTGGACTCTATACTTTTTTAAGAATTCTGTACCTTTTAATACTTCAACATGATGCCAAGAAAAGAATTTACTGAATAAAAGTAGCCAGGAAGGGAATCAAACATTTGTAAGATAAATTTATTATTTTTCTGACCAAAGTGCAATTTTTAAATCTTCTTAAACAACTACGAAAAAAAGTATTCAAGAAAATAAAATACAAATGGGAAATTTAACCATTAGATTTCTTCTGCTTTGTACTAACCCTATGCTTAGTCTAGAAAACAAACAAAAAAAGCTTTGAAGTCTTACTAAAACACTAACCAAATCATTTTACCATAAATCTACTAAGTACATGCATTTCAAGGTTCCACTACTAGGAATTTTGTTAAGATCAGTTTAATCATTAATAACATTATATAATAGAGCAAAAGGAACACATGTCATTAGATGTGATCCTTGCCCCTTACCCTCAGATTTATGTCAGAATAAAACTGACAATTCCACCAGGCTCTGAAACCCCAGTGCCCCCATCCCAACCCCTGGAAGCAAAGACTATGCCCTGCAAACAACTCTGTACAAACTGTAGTAAAACAAAGCTTAAGTTTTCTTACCTTTCTATAGGAAATGGTCAGCTATTTGATAAATACTAAAATACTTCTAGGAATTCATTTCATGACTTTGTTTACCAAACACACTGTCCAAGAACTCACTACACAAAAAGTTCCTTAGAATTTGGTCCATAAATTCACTTAACAGGTTGGAAATTTAAATCCTGCAAGAGAAAGACGTGGGGAATCCCTAATCCAAACATGTTGTAATTACTTAAGGGATATACGCACATACTAAAAAGTTTTGCTCACAGGAGGCACAAACTATAAAAGGGATATTCTTTTTGAATAAAAACAAAGAACTAGCTAACACCCTTCTTTGTTTTGTGAGCACCATAGCTAAGATGAAGTTAGACTCGAATTCACTGTCTACTCCTGTGACCAAAAAAAAAAAAAAAGAAGATAAAAAATTTAATTTGTCTTACTACATACTTTCCAGCCATTAATTGAGATGTAATTATGAAAGATTAAAATTGCCTTAAAAAGGGGTTGTGATAGCAGCTATCAAAGCAATATTCAAGCCTGATTTCATGGATGCTTTCAGGTTTAGAGTTAGCCTTCTTTGTCAAAAATCTTCACAACTTCATCAAAAACCTGTAAAGGAAAAGGATAATAATAATTTAAAAGGCAAATATTGTTAAAACACCATATGGCTAAGTTCCTGTTAAAAGTCAATTTTACATGAATTTTCAAAATGGATTATTAAAAAAAAACACATTATAATTTCTTAGTTTCATCTATTTTACTTTAGACAGTAGTACAATACCGTAAATAATTATGAACGTGTTGCTTCAATATAAAATTATGAACATGTTGCTTCAATTTTACTAGTGCTTTTAGGACAAAACAAACTTCTTGATAGGCTACCAATATTATAAAAAGTAAAAGTAAACTGAAGTGGCTTATCTTCCTAGTTCTGATTCTAAAACACTAAGTCTTCTGTATTACCTCACCTCTACAGGAAGGGACCATGGATAAAAAAACAAAAATGACTATATGATAAAAAAACGTCCAGGGGAAGATGATTCAGGGAATCAGGGAAAGATTAGGTGAATTTAAGAGACACTAGTAGCGGCTGGGCACTGAGAGTCCACAAACCACAGTACAAAGACCCAAGATTCATGAAGGAAGAGGCAAGCATTGGGTCGTGGAAACCCTGTACCTCTGGAGCTACATGCTCTGTGATGGAAGAGATGAAAGAAACCGGGGGCTCTTCAGCTAGATGATTTGCTATTCATGTTACAGATTTTTAAAAAATGATCATGGTCCAAATCACAGTTCTGAAAATGCCAATTTTCCAGTGCTTGAGAAAAGAGGTTTGGAATTAATACACCACCCACTTTTTACAAAGAACAAGTCTGAAATTGTAAAACCCATTTTAGACTCTATTCAAAAAGAAGTACACCTGAAACTAACACAATATTGTAAATTGATAAAATATACATACTTTAATTTAAAAAAAGAAGAAAAAGCCTAGCTTTTCATTCAGTCTCCAGTGTTTTGAAAAGCAAACTAATCTGTCATGGTATTTCTTTTTCTCCTGCATATTGCTCCCCTCCCTGCCCCAAATCACACTGTTACTTTACTATTAGGCAGCCTAGGGATACTCACTTCATCAACAGATTTAGAAGCATCTATTTTCTTGACTTTCCCCATTTCTTCATATAAGTCAATAATTGGCTTTGTTGACTGAAGATAGGTTTGAATTCTGCAACAGAAGCAAATATTGCGAAGTTCTAAGCATACTTCTCTCCCCTGTTTAGGACAGATCGGGGGACAATACAGAATAAAACCCAGTTGGCTCCCTCCCTTATCAGCTTTTTAAACAAGCCATTCTACATATTTAAGCATGACATTTTCTTTTTCTGGTCCAAAATGGGGCACGTGTTTAATCTGTTACTCAAGTTCCAAACTGAGACGTGGTGGCAATGTGTAAAAACTGCAAAGTACCTCTTTTCCAAGCTCTCTCTGTTGTCATCACTTCTACCACTACTCTTTCCCCTCTCAAGACATCGTTCAATACAGATCTAAAAAGAGAAATATATAAAAAGTTATTTTTAAAAAGATATGAATTTGCCAGTCTTTTAAACCTGAAAAGAGAAGAAAGTTCGAAGAGATTACCAACAAAACCCTGCATTAAACCCAATGTGTTTAATTCATTAATCAACATGCAAAGTTGAAACATGTGGTTCAATTTATATAAACTAGGTTAAATAAGTACAGAGCATAATAAGAATTCATTCATGACTCAGTTTTTCCTGTGTATTTTTTTTCAAACCGCAATAAAGAGATGATCTCTATGTGTATGGTTCCATCTATTATTAACTTATTAGGTATGAATTACATGCGTCAAACTTTGTTCCATTTTTGCTTACTTTTTGATAATTCCATAAATATCCAAGTATTTAAGAGTTAACATATTTGCATTTGAATAAAGCATCTCTTGTTAATCGTGAATAAACATTCCTTAGTTATAAAGCTGTGGTAACATTCTAAAATTAACTCTGAAGAATAAGTGAAAACATATTTTTGGGGGTTGGAAAAAGAGAGTTACATTTTAAAACAACTCAAAGGCTGCAGCAAGTCTCTCCACCACAGGCACATTTGCAATTCAACCTAAGAATAGTCAACTTCCTTCAAGGCAGTACTGCTGATTCTTATTCTTTCAGGCCGTTGGCATTAATTTAATAAAGTTTATATTACAGCTGTCATACAGAGTCAGGCCTTTTAATTAAATGATTCCGGGAAAAAAAAAAAAGATACCGAGAAATTCATTTAGTTATTCAAAAGTATGTCTGGGTATGTTATTAGAAGTACCAGAAAGAAAAAGACTGCTTTCCTGCTTTTTTTCATTTCACTCTTAGAAGACAAATCAGGCTATCATACATGTTTCTTTAAAGTAGAAAGTTTTCCCAACTTCCCAGAAATGTGTGTTTCTTTTCCAGTAAACGACATCCTAAGGCAAGATACTCTCTGATAATAGTGCCTACTCAAGAAGTAACAATGCAGCTTCATTACCTAACATGGTATGAGTCAATTCTTAACGCAAAACACAAATTCTTGTTATTTTGAAAATAAAGCAAGTTTTAGGCCCACAATATTGCTGATGCCAAATAGCTTAAGACAGTGCTGTTCTGTGCATCCAACTTACCAATTCAAAAAATACTGCTGTCAATATAAAATGTAAATATAAGTGAAACAAATCACTTTCTTTTTCTCTAATAGTTGACCATCAGCTGTTTAAAGCCCATATAGGCAGATAAAGATTTTCATTACCTCATTGTTACAGTCAAAAAACAAAACGAAAGATACATCAGCCTTCCCATCCATGGTCTTGTTCCAACCTTGAAGGTTGTCTTGATTTCTTGGAAACCCATCAATCAAGAATTTATTCTTCTGAGCATTGGCCGCCATCGTCTGATCCATTTCCTAATGAAAAAGGGAAGATTTAAGTTCAACACTACATTAATGCAATTTCTTAAGCAGAGTGGTAGCTATATGGGTGTGTTTTATTATTATTCTTTAAATCATAAGCATGGAGGGTGCATAGGAAAAAAAAGACTTAAAGGAAATAACATGTTTGCCTCAAACTGGTAGAGTTATGGTTATGTATCCCCCATTTTATACACATACACACACAATTTTTTTCTGTAGTTTTAAAATTTTCTACAGTTAAGCATATATTATTTTCACGAAGTTATAAACAGCAAAAAGAGAAAAATAAGCATTAACCAGTATCTTTGCTCCAGTCAATAGACACCCTTATCTTGCCTTCCCTTTCCTCGTCCCAGGTCATTTTGCTATGGTAGGAAGTATGCTGCTTCTATAGGTACTCAGATTCTCTGCAATAATTCAAGTCCAACTGCAAAAAGCTTTGGATATATAAAGAGATTGCTAGCATTAATTATTAGTGTAGGAGTCAATACTCTTTTTTTTTTTTTAAACTGAAGCTAATGTAAACCTAAATGCCACTGGCCACACCAAAACACAGGTAGCAAAGGAAACAATACATTCAGAAAGACAGCAAGAATTGCACATTTCACCATCCTCTTCCAAAGTCTGAATTTAGGTAGAATGTGGAAATATGTGACTGGGAGATGCAGATCTCGAATCTCCAAATCCTTACCACTATCAATCACCATGAGGTAAGCACAGATGCATGCCTTCAACAAACTCCAGAGGAGCCTCTACTCTAAAGCAAACCGACATCCAGTTCCCTCAGTGCTCAAACTTTCCTGGTTCCTCAAGAAGAACAATGGCTGTCAGGACCCCTAATTCCTTTATCTGAGGGTTGGCTTTAACCCAGCATCTAGCTTCTCCAATATCCACAAAATTTCAGAATGCTTTTGGACTCCTGCTATAGCATTTCTATCACAATTATGGTAGTAGAAGATATCTGAAGGGGTACATCAATATTCTACTCACTCAACATACACTCATTCAAGGCCTACCATCAGGGAACATGAAGAGCAAGGTCATGGCCCCTGGCGGGCTCACAGTCCAGTGCGTAACAAATATGTGTAAGTAAATGTGCTAAGTTCTATACTGAGGTATGCAAGGATGCTGTGATAAAACGAAGAAGCAAGCACAAACTACCTGGGAAACTGCCAGGAAGAGCTTTACCAAAGAGGTGGCAGAGGAGCTGAATTCTGAATAATGAAATGGCAGGCAGACAGGGATCAAGGTACTCCAGATGGTGTCAACTGGATGTTAAAGGCTCAGAAATGAAGAAGCGTAACAGCTTTGATGAATCTGAAATAAGCTGGTAGAGGTGAACCTTAGGATGCGTGTAGAGAGTGGAAGGAGAAATGACTAGAAAGTAGGTAGGGCCAAAATTAATGAAGAACTTGTTATACCACACTAAGGATTTGGTTTTTATTCTGCAAGCAATACAGGATCACTGAGAAATTTTAAGTAGTAGAAGAACATGCTCCCATCACCTTTAGAAAAAAAAATCACTGACTGTACCATGAAGGATGGATTAGAAGGGGACAAAGATGGATTAAAGGCAAAAGACTAATGATAAGGCTCTAGTGATGGTCCAAATAAGAAAAAAAGAGGATCTTGGGACTTCCCTGGTGGTGCAGTGGTTAAGGATCCACCTGCCAATGCAGGGGACACGGGTTCGATCCCCAGTCCAGGAAGATCTCACATACCGCGGAGCAACTAAGCCCATGCACTGCAACTACTGAGCCTGCGAGCCACAACTACTGAAGCCTGCATGCCTAGAGCCCGTGCTCCACAACAAGGGCACGGGCTTGCAATGGGAAGCCCGCACACCACAACGAAGAGCAGCCCCTGCTCGACACAACTAGAGAAAGCCCGCTCACAGCAACGAGGAGTCAACGCAGCCAAAATATAAATAAGTAAAAAATGAAAAATATATTTCAGTGATTGATCTCCCAACATAATGTCTGCATTCTTCCCAATATTATTTAAAAAAAAAAAAGACAAAAAGAGGGTCTGAACTAAGATGATAGTACTAATAGAGGAGAAAAAAACTATCAATAAATGAGGATAAAGAGAAAGATAATTGAAAGGATCTTCTCATTGAGTAGATTTGGGAAATTGAGGAAGAGGTGGAAAATATAGGATGGCTCCCAGATTTCTGGCTTGGGCAGCTCGGTAGATGGTAGAACCATTAACCAGGATAGGAAATAAAGGGTGATCACATTTTAGATGATACAGTCAGACTCGGACATGTTGATTTTGAGATACTTGTGAGACATTCAGATGGATGCCTAACAGTTAGTTAGAAATATAGGTCTGGGGAATTCCCTGGCAGTCCAGTGGTTAGGACTCTGTGCTTCCACTGCTGGTGGTGCAGGTTCGATCCTTGGTCAGGGAACCAAGATCCTCCAAGAGGCGGAGTGCAGCCAAAAAAAAAAAGAAATATAGGTCTGGAGTTCAGAAAAAGAGATTTGTGCTAGAGTTATAGATAGATTCTGGGATCGTTAGCACAGTGTAAACCTTGGACATGGCTAACAACATCCAGCAAGAAATGTATAAAATAAGAGGAGGACCAAGGATGAAACCCCGAGAAGCATCATGGTTTAAGAAACTTGCAGAAGAAGAGTTATCAAAGGAGATTTAAGAAACAGCAGTCACTGAAGGAGGAAGAGAATCAAGAGAAATGGTGTCACAGAGAACAAAGGAGGAACGAGTTTCAAAAAGACAGGAAGTTAAAGGCTACAAGAAAAAGGACTGAAAATATCCCCTAGATTTGATAGAGATCACTGGTAACATCAGCAAGAATAGTTTCAATGAAGATGGAAATAGAGTCTTAGTGCAAAGAGCTGAAGAGTAGAAAATGAAAAAGTAAAAAATGTAGACTATTCTTTCACAATTAAGCATAAAAGTGGAGAAAGGGCATTAAATCCAGAGAACAAGGAGAGAGGATTTAGTTACTCTGAATGGAAGCATTCCAATCTCTGAAACAAGAGTTAACAATGTGTGTGAATGAGCCACTCTTCAAGTTTCTCTGGTTCCAATCAGAAGCTCATGTATCTCTTTTCCATTGAGCTTCAACTATTTCTTGCTGTGCCCACTCTTCCATTTCTCCTTCACGTTTCTTGTATGTGAAAATATCTATTAATGACTATAATCTTGAGAATCTATAGTGGAGAGTTTTCATGTAAATGCAAGGTATCTGTTTTTAGATGGGACCTATTTTAGTTTGATAGCTGTTAGTCTCAGCATTTCACACTGAAGATGGTAATGCATGCACCAGAAAAGGAAACATCAAGACTGAGAGAATGGCAACAATGGGAGGGTCATGGGAGGGCGAGAGGGAGGGAAAGAAAGAGGGAGGGAAAGAAAGAGGGAGGGAAAGAAAGAGGGAGGGAGGGACAAAGTCTGGAAGAAAACGGAAATGGGAAAGGAGGAAAAAGAAATAGAAATGGAAGGAGGATGGATTGTCTGCACGCTGGGAAGGGTCAAGTGTACACATATGAATGTTCAGTTGTAGCTGATCCTAGACCAAGGTAGAGAATGTTTCCTACTGTCCAATTTCTTCCCAGGTGAAGTGGAATTTCCAGTTCTGCCATTCTCAAACACCATGACCACCCTCCACAATCAAGAAATTCAATACTCTGATTTTTTTCATTACTCAAAGGGAAGGCAGATTTAATTTCTCAGTTCCTTGGTGGTTTTAACTGGTTGGCATTCACACTCCTTACCCTCCTCAACAAACTGATGGTTATCTCAACTGGCACAATCTTTCCATCTTTAATGTACTTTTCAATGAGTTCACCATACTGTGAATCTGGGTTCTTCCTTTCATCACGAAGAAGCTCTCCTGCAGAAAGGTGTGTGTAGCCATATTTCTGAAAGAACAAACACATAGGAAAAAGATCAAAATACATTCAACCCAGGGTTAGGACTACTGTTTGTTTACCTTCATGGTAACTTTTATATTCTAATTTTTCTATAATAAACAAGCTTTGCTTATATAATAAATAAATAATAAAGAAAAATTGAAGAGAGATTTCATACAATCCAGTTTGCTTAAAAAATATCCTTAACCTATGTAGCATATGGTAGCTATAATGTTCACAAATCATGCAATCAACTCGAAACTTATTTAACCATTCAAGGCATTAACAGCTCATCATATTCCTTCACAAACACAAAGTTTAAATGTTATTAATAATGTTCAAAGAAATGTCTAACAAAAATCTATATAATTCAAGGCAAAACCCCCCAAAATCTTACCACAGTTGGCTGTACTCACCTTCTATAAGATCCTCCCTTCCTTAAACTCAACACATCTAAATTGAACTCATCAGCACTTACACAAACCCCATTCTTCTGTCTTGTTCCCTTTCTCAGTAAACAGTACAAGTCCTACCCCTCCATGAAATTAGCTTTCCTGACCACTCTGGAGAGTGCACACATAATCAAATAGTGTCTTAGGATATCACTGCCTCTCCATCTAAACCAGTATCTTCTTTACCACTCTCAAAAGTCCATTTCCCACCTCTCTAGTTGTGACTAGAGAGGTCTCATCTGTAAAATGGGAATATAGATACCTATTTTATAATTCAGTGGTGATGATTAAATGAGATAATGTATTTATATAAAATGCCTACCAAAGAGCCTGACAGGCAGCAGGAGATAAAAGCCATCAATTACCTCCTTGCCATCATGAAGATACTTATCTTAAATAACCTGAAAGCATTTTTATATTATATATACACACCATTTTTATATTATTACATACACACGTGTGTGTGCATGTGTGTATATATATGTATTCACTTTAAAGGTTTTTGGGTTTTTTAAAAAATAAATTTATTTATTTATTTTTGGCTGTGTTGAGTCTTCATGGCTGTGCGCGGGCTTTCTCTAGTTGTGACGAGTGGGGGCTACTCTTTGTTGCAGTGTGTGGGCTTCTCACTGCAGTGGCTTCTCTCTGCTGCAGAGCATGGGCCCCAGAGCGCACAGGCTTAAGTAGTTGTGGCACGCAGGCTCAGTAGTTGTGGCTCATGGGCTCTAGAGCACAGGCTCAGCAGTTGTGGTGCATGGGCTTAGTTGCTCCGCAGCATGTGGGATCTTCCTGGATCAGGGCTCGAACTCGTGTCCCCTGCGTTGGCAGGCGGATTCTTGACCACTGTGCCACCAGGGAAGTCCGGCTTTAAAAGTTTTGACAGAGAGACCAATCAAAGGACTTAAGTGAGATAAAAGATATGAATACACTGTGAAAGGTCAGGAGTATAGTAGTATTACAATTGTGATAGTCATTATTAAGGATTTACAAATGATGTATTAGGTCAGGGTATAGGATAATAGTTGAACTAAGTCACATAAGATGCTATAGTGTTATTCTGCCATTTCCCCGTGGTTGGAATGAGAAAACAATACAGATCTAAGAGACAATTATGAATACTGAAAAGCTTCTTCCTCCACATGAACTAGCATGTTCCCTTTTATTAAATCAAAAGAACTGTAAAATCTATTTTCATAATAATAATTTCCATAATAATAAAATAGATTATTTTTACTCTCAAATATCAGAATACTGAGATCTATATTCAATGTTCAATTACAGCAATTATCTAGTCCCAAATTTTTACGATTCCCTAAATGGGTTTTTATCTCATTCATAGTAAGTGTACCATAAATATTTGATAACTTAAATTTTATCTTTAATTTCAATGTTAAGATTTGAGGCAGCCCACACTCCCACCCCTCCTTCCAGAATAGAATGTTTCAATTGCACATTTTACAAAACTTAACTCTCTCAATTACTGAGGCTACAGTGAGTTTTCTCTCTTTTTTTTTTTTAAGATTGCAGAAGCCATTCTTTACTCCTTTTCTATCTCTAAAAATTGCTGGCTAAACTTGTTATTGTTTATTACTAAAGTGAGCCAACAATAAGGTAGTCAGCAAAGAAAAACAAACTAAATAGTTTATTTGCTGACTAAAATTGGATATAAAGTTTGAGGAGAATAAACAAAAACCATAGTATCACTCATGTCTCTCTTAGGCATACAATAGCTCCTTGCATGAAAAGAAATGATCAAAAGTGTATTTAGTTGTTATAACAGGCTTTTAAAAACACTCCCATCATTTACAGAAAATGGAAATAAATACAAAAGTACTTAATTATTTAAATTGTTATTTTAAAATTATTTTCACACCACACCATTTTTAAATGCCTACTTTTATCACCAAGTATAAATTTTTGAAAGACGGGTATGGATATGGAAAAGACTTTATAAAAAATGAGATGTGACCTACTTTCCCATTTACTATGTACAATTTTCAGAAAGCATTTTGCAACGGCTGTCCACAAAATTTTACAGCAGCTTCATTTTCCACTGCTTACTCTGGCTCCTGCTTGGAAGTCTATGCTTGCTGGATGCTCTCATCTGGTCTAGAGATTATAGCATATGGTAATATTGAATAAATGCAGAGACAAACAGTGCTAAACAATGGCAAACGCTCAGTGAAACACCAACAATACAGATTGCTCTGTACAGATTGCCTTGGCTGTATGAACAACATATACATTTAGAAACCCAACTAGTAATTTAGAAATTAGTACACACACTGTTTGTTTCCTGACATTGAAGAGCTCAAATCTGCAAGCTTACATTACATTACAATGGGTTTTGGCATATCACTTTTTTAAAAGAAAGACTAGTTGTAAATTGTAGAAGTGTACAAATGATATGTTTTTTAAAAATTACACAGAAAACAACCTTATCTGCAAAGTCCAAGGAGATAAGGAATTTAAATAAATATTATCATGTCAAATCTATATATGTCTTTCTATTTCTCATCCACATTCCATTTTTTAAAATCCTCTATTTACCAGTTACTTTTTTATACTATATTTTTCTTAAGGATTTTGCTGAAGCTTTCCACTTACCACAGAGTTTCTACAGCAAAAAAGCAACTATCACTTACACACTAGTTATTATGGTATTTAATTATAGCTAGACTTTAAAGAGCATGTTTTCAAAGCATTCTGCTGTCATTAAATAGTCACTGATGCCAATTTTGAGGAAAGCAAGAATGGATATTTCCCAGGCTTAACCCAAACTTTTTCACATTCTCTGAAATTTCCTAGCAATTAAAATCTAGTGGGTCACTAATTACAGTCTTAAGACCAACATTTAAACCACAGCAAATTATAAACACTATAAACTATAATAGCTACAATTACAAGCCACTATTCAGCTAAAAATAGTAGTTTTCTAGTGACAAATGTATAAATTCAATTCATTTAGAGTAAACGTCTAAATTTTTTTACTTTCATTTTCTCCTTTAAGAAGCTGAAAAACAACTCAATAACTTCTGTGAATTAGACACTAAGATTTGGAGGGAGGAGAAATGCACCATACTCTCAACAAGTACAGAACAGCACTCTGTTACTACAACTAAGCAAATGTTGACAATTTTACGGTATCAAATCTCAAATCATCTTGATAACTTCTCTCCCTTCTTAGCAATTCTCTTTCTTCCTTTCTAAATTTAGGTAATGTCGTTCTATGTGAATAAAAACAACAACAAAAAGAATCAAAACCAAAACAATAGCAAAAAAAAGAGTTCAAGGTACAAATGATGCGTAAATGGCATGTCCTTGGGGGCAGAGGAGAACCACATGCCAGGCACCTCCTCCTGTGAGTATGGCAATTAGAAAGTGCCATTGGACTGCTACTGAGCCTTGAGCTACATAGAGGGAACACAGCAGAGATAGCAGAAACAAATATATTTTTAAAGCAACTGAATTAAAACTATTGGTCCTTTAAATAGCTGACACATCTATGAAGCATCTAAGACTAAGTTACTTTGCATTCCCCGTAAGATTAGTGAACCTTAAAAATCTAGTTCTGATTATGTACTGTGAACAAGGCACCTTCAGCGTAACACCTGGAAATGCTATCCGGAGCCATCCAGACTCACCAGTTTGGCACTGTTGCAAACAATGTCTTTAGAGCTTACAGCATCCCAGCAACACTTCATGTAAGGCTATCATTTATTTCAAAAGGCATTTCCAACAGAACTTTTTCTGATTACTTTGAGATGTCTGATAAGCACTTTCCAGTAACATTACCTGCCAGTCTTGGAGAACTTACTTTTGACTCTAAGAACTGCTGTACAGTGCCCAGATGCTTAAAATTGGTGAACTGTTTAGGGTTCCTTCCAGTTTTACCCACAGAGGGTTAGAAAAAGGATTTTTCTTATAATCACCATTTTACAGAGGTTAGAAAGAAAGAAAGAAAGGGAGGGAGGGAAGGAGGGAGGAATGGGAGTGGATAGAGAGAGAGAAAGGGAAGGGGTAGGGAAAAGAGGAAGGAAGGAGGAAAGGAGGCATAGGAAGGAAAGAAGACAGTGGGAGAAAGGTTAAATATAATATCTGACTTAAATTGCTAGCTGATTTCCAATCTCATTTTTAGTCCGCCCTCATTGTATTTCCAAATGTGTACATCACGTTTGACCATGCCTATTTAATTACAATTCTACATATTAACTATAAACTATGAAAGTTATAAACCAAGCTAAATCTTTTCCTAGGCAAAATCTTTAGCAGACAGACTCCAAATTAACATGAAGCATATTTCTTTCTCTAATTAAAGAGTGATAGTTTAAAAGCTTATATCCTGCAAAGGAGAAAAGAGGAGGGATATAATCCATTCAACTGCAGACAATTACAGCACTATTTTATTTTCCTCAATGTTTTGCTCTTCACGTAAGAAAACCTTAATTCAGGCAATACATGGAACTTATTTTAAATCCATAAATATTTATTAAGTCTCTATAAAGTGCCAGGCAATGTGCTAATTTGGGGAAATAAATAGGTTATATTCACAAAGGATGAAATAATGACTTACATATTTACAGTGACTTGAGCCCTACTATTAATTAATAAAGTCAATTTTTCATATTTGCATTAACTTTTCCTAAGGAATTCAGTCTTTACCAGCACTGTCTGCTTGGGGAAGAGGTGATTCTTCAGAGGCAATGACAAGAAGGTAGAACAATAAATAAAACTTAAAGAAAGGGTGATTTAGAAGCCATGAAATAGACTGTTTTCTCATTTGTATAAGGCCTCAATATCCCTCTGACATTTTGCAGAAGACTTCTCAGAATATTGAGGATTTTGGCATCTGTTCTACATACCAAATGGACCCTATAGCAACTGTGAATTGGAATTTTCACACTCCAATTTCATTCCAGTTGGTCATTTCCAGTATTTTTACTTCTTTTAATTCATCTCAGCCATTCTGAATCAATCCACATTCCCTATAACAGAAAGGGATGGAAAATAGTCAAAGATGAAGATGAGGCCCAGAAGCCTCCAGGGATTCCAGGAGCTCAATAATTTGAAAATTTCCAACATTAATGGATAGGTACAGAGGTCTTGTTAATCTTAAGAAACACTCATCTCATCTTGTTAATTAAATAATCAGTTCTTTTTTTTTTTTTTTTTGCGGTATGCGGGCCTCTCACTGTTGTGGCCTCTTCCACTGTGGAGCACAGGCTCTGGACGCGCAGGCTCAGCGGCCATGGCTCACGGGCCCAGGCGCTCCGTGGCATGTGGGATCTTCCCGGACCGGGGCACGAACCCATGTCCCCTGCATTGGCAGGCGGACTCTCAACCACTGCGCTACCAGGGAAGCCCTAAATAATCAATTCTTATAGTCACTGCAGAGCCTACAAGCAACACACTCATATCACTACAACACAAACGCTGTTGCAGGTGGTCTAAGAGCCTAGAATTCACAGTTAATTCAATTCCTGTGAGAACACTCAGAGGATATACATCAAACCACTCAAATGCATCTCTAGCCTCTATTCACTTTATGAAAGAGAGGTTTCTTAAACACTAAGCAGTACAGTACCAACTGTACTTATTTTTTTTAAAAAAGGTAAGTAACATTAAAATGAGAATATCATTTACCCAGGGAATACCAAAAGTAAGAAAGTCACCCTAAGAAATATAACTACTTGGGAATACAATTTGTAAAGAGCCTCACTACAAAATAACCACAACATTTTAACAGCTTGGGTTCTCTTTAAGAACTAGAATTTATTTGGATTTACCAATCAACACTTGAGAAAAATGTGCAAAGGATACCAAACACTGAATTCAGTAATATATGCAAACATAAAATTTGAGCACTTGCAACATTATCAAACAAATGGAGAAATGCATTTAGAGAAACACAGAGGCTTCAGCAAGGATCAGAAGAACATAAGAACCGTGCATGAAGTCACATACTTAGAACACTGAACTAATAATGTGAGATAAGGGTTTTTGTTTGTTTTTTTTTGCGGTACACGGGCCTCTCACTGTTGTGGCCTCTCCCGTTGCGGAGCACAGGCTCCGGATGCGCAAGCTCAGCAGCCATGGCTCATGGGCCCAGCTGCTACGCGGCATGTGGGATTTTCCCAGACCAGGGCAGAAACCCGTGTCCCCTGCATCGGCAGGCGGACTCTCAACCACTGCGCCACCAGGGAAGCCCGAGATAAGGTTTTATAACTAAACTCTGTCACAATCCAGTGTGACTCTAGGAAATTTATTTAACCTTTTTTAGACTTCAGTTTCTTCATTTGTAAAACAGAAATCATATCTATACTACATTACACTATCAGCCACAGCCAAATATCATTATTAGCTGTTAAAACTAGGAGTGTGAAGAACATACTCCTAAAAACACGGTCTACGCTGCTAGATTCAAGACCTACTATGAGAGCACTCAGACGGGTCAGGGAGGAGTTAGACTAACTCATATAGGCTATTCCTGGAGCAAAGTCCAAGATAATCAGTGGCTAAACTACTAATTACATAGCAATAAAGGAGTGAAGTCAAAGAATAACTGTAGAACAAGGAAAATATGATACATGAAAATGCAATTCACTATGAAAATACCCTCAAACACACAGCCTCCAAAAACTGGCATCACAGTTGTATTTGAGTACATTAAAAATCTTATGAGAACAAGAATGCTTACTATCTTCTTATAAACAAACAGATCAACAGCCTTCCAACCAATTAGCAATGGCTAATTAGAAAATATACATTTTAAAAGATCCTATTCGAGTCAATTGTACCTCAATTTAAAAAATCCTATACAAAACAGTACTAAAAACTTAAATTTAGGGATAAATCTAAAACTAGTATATAAGAATTATAAGAAGAAACTAGAAACACTTAAAATCAGTATCATAAAAAGAAGGCATTCTATGTTCCTGGATAGAAACATTCGATACTGTAAATATTTAAATTTTCCACAAATTAATCTATAAATTGATGGCATCCGCAATCAAACTTCACCTGGGATTATTTATTTTTTAATGAAACTTGATGAGTTGATTCTCAAGTTTATCAGGAAGGGTAAATGTGAGAGAATGACCAAATTCAAAAATAATATTAACAACTACAAATGGGAACGTGTCCTACCAGGTGGCATAAAATATTATAAAGCTACAGTAATTAAAACAGCATGATACTGGTATAAAAATAGACAAACGGAAAAATGAAATTCAACAGAGTCCATAAACAGACCCAAGTATAAATGGGAATTCAATAAGTGACAGAGTCATCATCTAAAAATCAATGGGGAAAAGATGAACTATTTAATAAATGATACTATGCAACTGGCTACCCATCTGAAAAAAAATTAGACTCTTGCATCATATCATATGCAAAACTAAATTCCAGGTAAATTAGAGTTCTAAAACAATACAATATAAGCAAAAAACAAAACAACCCTAGGATAGTACCAGGGGAAGATAATCTTGAGATAGAGAAAGACACTCCAAAACAAGAACCAAAACAGCTAAGATTTATGTTTGACCACGTGAACAATAAAAACTTATCACAGATATAACCAAATGACAAGCAATAGCTTGGGAGAAAATATTTTCACCATACAAAGGTGATAGGGTAATATACGTTGTATACAAAGAGATCCTACTAACAAAGAAAATAGCTCAATACAAAAATGGGCAAAGAAAAAACAATTCAGAGAAAACAACAGATGCTCCACCTTACTGGTAATCATGAAAATGCAAATTAAAGCAATGTGATTTCATTTTTCACCCATCAGATTGGTTAAAATAAAGACATATCTGGCTATGGCAAGGGTGGGGGTGGGGAAGAACCAGCATCCTGACAGTTCGTGGGAGTGTAAATTGGTTCAGCCTTTTTAGAGGGCAATTTGGCAGAGTCTAACAAAATTTAAGTTTGCATACCCTTTGGCTCAGTAATTCCATTTCTAGGAGCTGTGCTACTGAAATAGTTGCACATGTGCACAAAGACATATGTAATGAATGTTTATGTCAGCATCATCTGTAAACAGAAAATCTAAATGTCCACAAATATATGAATAGTTAAATAGATTATTGTATATATTATGAATGGAGTTGAGCTATCTGCATGTTCTGATATGGAAAGCTATCCAAGATACACTGTTAAGCAAAAAAATAACAATAGACAACGTTTGTGTGCGTGCATTTTTATCTGTGTATAAATACATCATAAGAGGACCAGAAAGCCACACACAAAAACGTTGGTAGGTGATTACATAAGGAGAGTAGGCTGGGACTTCCCTGGCGGCGCAGTGGTTACGAATCCGCCTGCCAATGCAGGGGACACGGGTTCCATCCCTGGTCCGGGAAGATCCCACATGCAGCAGAGCAACTAAGCCCGTGCGCCACTACAGAGCTTGTGCTGTAGAGCTCGCGATCTACAACTACTGAGCCTGTGTGCCACAACTCCTGAAACCCATGCGCCTAGAGCCCATGCTCCACAACAAGAGAAGCCACTGCAATGAGAAGCCTGCGCACCGCAACGAAGAGTAGCCCCTGCTCACCGCAACTAGAGAAAGCCCGTGCGCAGCAATGAAGACCCAAAGCAACCAAAAAAAAAAAAGAGTAGGCTAAGGTTAAGGAGAACTTTCACCTTACATACTTCTGAATTGTTTCAATCTCAATGTACATGTATATAAACTTACTAAAATTTTAATTTAAAAAAAGCATATATTCTATCCACACATCTCTAAATGGCAAATATCACAAAGACTGGTTTTTTTAAATTTTAATTTAATTTATTTATTTTTTATATAGCATCACAAAGTAAGATTGTTGATTTAAGTGTTTTATTAATATCAAATCCTAAGAGAACAGCAAAATGAACTGCCTCACATTAGGAATAAAAATCCCTACATAAAAAACATTGTCTAAGGGCTTCCCTGATGGCGCAGTGGTTAAGAAGCTGCCTGCCAATGCAGGGGACACGGGTTCGAGCCCTGGTCCAGGAAGATCCCACATGCCGCGGAGCAACTAAGCCCGTGTGCCACAATTACGGAGCCTGCGCTCTAGAGCCCGTGAGCCACAACTACTGAGCCTGCGATCCACAACTACTGAAGCCTGCGTGCCTAGAACCCGTGCTCTGCAACAAGAGAAGCCACCGCAATGAGAAGCCTGCACACCACAACAAAGAGTAGCCCCCACTCACTGCAACTAGAGAAAGCCTGCGCACAGCAACGAAGACCCAACACAGCCATAAATAAATAAATAAATAAATAAAAGAATATATTCCATCAATAATGTGTGTAATGGAATGCTGTAAAAAAAAAACATTATCTAAGTTCAAGAAAAAAGAAAAACAGTACCTGTACAATCACAAACTTATTTAAAATTTAAAACTAAATCACTGTAGAGAATAGCAGCAAAAATCAAGTCAAATGTTTAGATAAAAATTTCTCTGGAAAGTGATCCATTCCTTAAACAAAGGAGAAACAAAAGTATAATATAGCAACACTGAAACACACTGCATGGGCATGAAGTCAAGAGTTATAGAAAGAGACAGAAAGCAGTCCAGTTTTATAGCCTAAAAACAGATGGAAATTTAGAGACATACTCAGTTGAGAGGATCCAAAAGGCACAGCAGCAAAAGTTTAAAAGGAAACATATTTCAGTGAAGCCTTACTCTAGACACTAGAGTTCAAAATTATAAGCAAGATGTTCTGGAAATGACACCTCCATGACAGACAATGTACCCACACTACTTCTAGTCTCCAGAATGACCCCTTGGAGCACTTTCAGAACTTTATTGTGCCAACCACTCTCAACTGACTTTTTTTTAAAAAGAGAAAATTAATCTAGCTTAGACAACAAAGAATCATCTTCATTTTTAGTCCATCAACCTGTGCTAATAGGAGAAAGTGTGAGGAAAATCAATATTTGGCTTTAAAAAATAGTATGTTTCCAAACTTTTTTGGTGTAAAATTTACCTTCATGATTACATTTTTCTCAATCTAAAATTAAAGTCAGTCTAAGAATATACATTTTTGATGGTATAACCGTCATATCCTAGCCCAGCCTGGGATTCAATGTTGACCATAGACAACTGTACCCATTTATATAATGTAGAACAGGATATAAGGGATTACTGGTTCTTGATTAGAATCTAACTTCTTCACACAAAGGAAATGTCCTAAAAAGTGGTAAGCTTATGGGAAATATTTATGGAAAGCTTTCTTTCCTGCCACGACTACACAACAGGAAGAATGCTGAAAACCATTTTGCAAAATGGACAACCTCTCCCACCTCTCTAGCCTGACTTAACTTGGACCCAATTATGCCCTGGAATCAGTCAAGGAAGTATCAAGAATCTGTTGCTCCCACTCTTCCTTTCCATCTACCACTATCTCCTCTCTCTTCCACCCTCAACTCTCAGTCCCAGGCACAATACACTTACCAGTTATACCTCTTTTACAGTTCTGGCCTCACTTTATCAATCTTTTAATCTCTGCACCACAGGCAATAGAAAGCATACTGTATGTTCTAAAGTGCAAGATATAAGACCTCATCAAAATTTAAAACCTCTGTGCTTCCAAGGACACTACCAAGAAAATGAAAAGACAAGCCACAAGATGGGAGAAAATATTTACAAATCATGTATCTGGATAAGGGACTTGTACCAAAAATATATTTTTAAAACTTTACAACTTAGCAATAAAAAGATAAATAACCCAATTTTAAAAATTGCAAAAGACAATTTTTTAAATGCAATATTCTGGGGGAAAAAAAAAAGGACAAAGGATTCAAACAGACATTTCTCCAAAGAAGATATTCAGATGGCCAGTATGGGAAAGTTCCTCATTAGTCATCAGGGAAATGCAAATCAAAACCATAATGAGATGCCAGTGCACCCTTCAGGATGGTTATTTAAAAAAAAAAGGACACGTGAGACAAGAAAGATGCTCACAGCATTAGTCATTAAGGAAACGCAAATCAAAACCACAATGCGATACCACTGCACACCTAGTAGGGTGGTTATAATCAAACAAACAAACATAAAATGATAAGTGTTGGTGAGGATAAAGAAACCACATATCACGGGCAGAAATGTAAAATCGTACAGCTGCTGTGGAAAACAGTTTGGCAGCTCCTCAACAAGTCAGAATTATTATATGATCCAGCAATCTCACTCCCAGCTCTATACCCAAAAGACTCAAACAGATCCTTGTATGCCAGTGTTCATTGCAGCATTACTCACAATAGCGGAAAGGTGGAAGCAGCCCTTATCCAACAACAGGTGAATGGATAAACAAAATGTAATAAATACATACAATGAAACATTATTCAGCCATAAAAAGGAATGAAGTTCTGATACATGCTAACATGGATGAACCCTGAAAACATTATGCTAAGTGAAATAAGCCATTAAAAAAAAAGGACAAATGTATGATTCCACTTACATGAAGTACCTAAAATAGGCAATTCAGAGGCAAAAAGTAGATTAGAGGTTACTAAGAGCTGGGGGAAGGGAAGAATGGGAAATTATTGCCTAATAGAGTTTTTGTTTGGGGTGATGAAAACGTTTTAGAAATCGTGGTGATGGTCGCACAACACTGTAAATGCAATTAATGCCATTGAACTGTACACTTAAAGTGGTTAAAATGGTAAATTTCATGATATATTTTACCAAAATTAAAAAAATTAATAACGTAATATACCAAAAACACTGAATTCTATGCTTTTTAAATTTTATTTCTTTTTAATAATTTTATTTATTAATTTTTGGCTGTGTTGGGTCTTCATTGTTGAGTGCGGGCTTCCTGTAGTGTGGCAAGTGGGGGCTACTCTTCATTGCAGTGCGTGGGCTTCTCACGCACTGGTGGCTTCTCCTGTTGCAGAGCATGGGCTCTAGGCACGTGGGCTTCAGTAGTTGTGGCACACGGGTTTCAGTAGTTGTGGCTCACGGGCTTCGGTAGTTGTGGCTCACGGGCTCTAGAGCTCGGGCTCAGTAGCTGTGGTGCACAGGCTTAGTTGCTCTGCAGCATGTAGGATCTTCCGAGATCAGGGCTCAAGCCCGTGTCCCCTGCATTGGCAGGCAGATTCCTAACCACTGTGCCACCAGCAAAGTCCTGAATTCTACACTTTAAATGGATGAGTTGTGTGGTATATAAATTATATCTCCAAGTATTTTTAAAAAAACACAGAATACAACTTCTGAAAAGTCAGAAACAAAATTTCCAAAACAAGGAATCAATTAATTAAATATGTAATCTACAGAGTACAATATCATATAGATTATGTAGTAAAAGTACATTTATTAACATGGTGATATGTTTGTGATATTATAAGTAAAAATCAGGTTTCCAGAGTATGAGCCTACTAAAAAAAAAAAAAAACTCTGGAAAAATATGTCCCAAAATATTGATTAATGGTGGTTTTCTCTGGATGGTAAGATTACTGGTAATTTTTACACCCTTCTTTTTACTCATCTGTATTTTCTAATTTTTCTGTAATGTATGTGTACTACTTATATAATTAAAAAGTAACCAAAAGTGGGACCTCCCTGGTGGTGCAGTGGTTAAGACTCTGCACTCCCAATGCAGGGGCCCAGGTTCAATCCCTGGTCAGGGAACTGGATCCTACATGCATGTCGCAACCAAGAGTTCACATGCCACAACTAAGGAGCCCATGCAGGGGGCCCAGGTTCAATCCCTGGTCAGGGAACTGGATCCTACATGCATGTCGCAACCAAGAGTTCACACGCCACAACTAAGGAGCCCATGAGCCGCACTAAGACCCGGTGCAACCAAATAAATTAAATAAATATTTTTTAAAAAAAGTAACCAAAAGTAAAAGTACGCATATTTTTAATAACAGGACAGTTAAGGTGCATATTCAGGCTTAACTTATGAAACTTATCCAGTCATTAGGTCATTAGCTCCATCTGGCAACTAGGAACCTATTTTGAATATAAAGAGCATGTATACTATAAACTTTTCCTTAAATCCACTTGCCCTTTCTAGGGTTTTAAAATCTAAGTTAACTCCAAACATTTTCTCTAAGTAGAAAGACCTTTCATATTTGATAGACTCTAAAATACCATCCTGGGTTTTTAAAAATCTGTAAACTGATTAGTGTGGGTAATCATTTCCTTATGCTGTAGTAAACAATGGGAATACAATGCTCCCCAAAACTACTTTAATCTAAATTACTCTTTGATCTCTTCACTGTAGATCTTTTCTAAAATAATGCTAGCCTTTACAAATTTACTGAGTGCCATGTACTGTGCTGAACACTGTAGAAGCATTATGCTGTTTCATCTTTATAACAATCTAGTGAAGTTGTCATTATTATCATCAGTTTACAAATGAAGATAACAGAATCAGAAAAGTTAAGCAACATAGCCACAGGTGTTAGACTGAGATGTGAACCAACAACTGACTTCAAAGTCTACATTGTTTCTACTACTATGCTATATTGTAAGAAAGTTGGCTCCAATGTCCCATTTCTTAAATATTTTTAATTAAAAAAAATTCACACACAATTGTTCTACTTCAAAAAACTACTCCTTTTCCTGCCTTTACACTTTCTTTGTTATCACTCTGAAGTTCTATGTAAACATGAAATACAGTGGGAATTTATTAAATACAATTCCTTGGTGCTCCCATTCATACAGCATAGAATGGCAAAGAAGATACACATATTCATAATGATTGGATTAACATGCCTCTTGAATGTGACTACACAGGATTACAACACTATCTAACAATGAAGTCTCAGTATACAGAACTGTTGTAGGGCTGGCAAGACCACCTATTTCCATACCTCTCATTTTATGAAAGGGGAAACTGAGATAAGCTGACTTGCTAGTTAGCAGACAGGAAACTGGCACTCAGGTCTCCTGACTCTCAGTGACGATTATTCCACAGTGGGCCTCTGAGGTAATTCCTAGGTGACAGACATGGAAATACAGAGTCTTGCCATCAAGCTACTATGGCCTTCGCATGACAGAATCTGCTGGTGGAAATTGAAAAGGAGACTCCAAGTTCATGGACTTTATCATTTTGTTGTATCCTAGCATGGAGAGAGGATCAGGAACTTTATCCACACACAGAGCCAGGCATATCTGACCCACCATTCAGCCAGATTCTGACCATCCTTCGTTTGCTTCGTTCTTGCCTTTCTCCACTTGTGACACCATTTCCATTTCCACTTGCCTCACCCAACAATCATTAAATAAGTAGCAAATAAAAATTTCCAGTTTAAAAACCTAAATTAACCATCAAGTCAATTACATAATATCAATAAAACATCTTCTGGACTGTCTCTTTACTCCCAGTAGACACCAAGAGAACAGAAATTCATGTTATTATCTACCTAATTATACTTAAAGTCTTATACGTTAAACACATAGAACTTTTCAGTGGCAAACATCAATGACTAATGCATCATGGAAATTCCAAACACAAAGTGAGCAAAGAAGCAGTCTTCTGTAGAGCCCCAAACTAAGCATATTCAATTGATTGTTGGTATAGAATATACCCTAATGATAAATGGAACCAACTTACCGGTCTTCTGGAGATAACTGATGGAAACCAAGCATGGAACATGTGGTTTTTTGGGGATCCAGTTCCTCAAAGTGAAAGTTTCTAAGAATGGTACGTAATAACTGGGGCTTCTTCCTTTACCAAAGTGCTGTTTGGTTAGCTTTGTTCACCAGCAGCAGGAAACTGTCAGCTAACAGTATGTTCAGTCACACCTGTTCTCTATTAAGTTCTAAATGCTCTTATCACATGTTCAGTCTATAAAAATGTCCTTAATTTAACTGAAATGTTAGAATAAATACATTCTCATATGCCAACTGGTCTAAAAGTACTAGCTTTAAGGTTAGCAAGAGTCAGTGTGATCAAGCTAACATGACACAAAGAGTAAGATGGTTATCCCGTCTCCACCTTTTCTCTCTTATCTAGTCTGAAAGTCCCACTACTAGAGTGGTTTCTCTGAAATGCTCTCAATTTCAATTCAGAAGAACAACCATTAAAATACTGTACTCCTATGTGACTTTCGGAGGTTTCACGTGACTACAGTCCTCTCCTATTAGCATCTTAACTAGGTGTTTAATCGATTACCATCACTAAAACTTTAATCCAAAGGATGTAAATCAAATAGATTTCAATGGGAGTAAGGATAAGGGGAAGAACTGACATTGAAGAGGTGTTCTGAGCTAGGGCAGACCTAGGTAGAGGTGTCTAATTTTGATGGGGGTGGAAAATATACCTTCATTCAGAGAAACTCCTCCCAGGACTTCCCTGGTGGTGCAGTGGTTAAGAATTCCCCTGCCAATGCAGGGGACACGGGTTCGAGCCCTGGTCCAGTAAGATCCCACATGCCACGGAGCAACTAAGCCCGTGCGCCACAACTACTGAGCCTGCACTCTAGAGCCTGCGAGCCACAACTACTGAGCCTGTGTGCCACAACTACTGAAGCCTGTGAGCCTAGAGCCCGTGCTCCGCAACAAGAGAAACCACCGAAATGAGAAGCCCACATAACACAATGAAGAGCAGCTCCTGCTTGCCGCAACTGGAGAAAGCCTTCGTGCCGAAGACCCAACAGAGCCATAAATAAATAAATAAATAAAACTTACTAAAAAAAGAGAGGAACCCCTCCCAGCACAGCACACTCATGTAGTTGGATACATATACATAATCTCTAATATTTGTATATTTATTAATATATAATTTTATTATTATTTTTTAATGTATGACTGAGCTGGCCAAAAATTAAAGGAGTAACTCAAATTCAGATAAATCAAGAAAGCACAAATCCAGAAGAGCGAGAGAGTGCTGGAGCTATGGCTGCCCTGGGGACTCTCCCCATCCCCAAATCACAGGTGGCTAGAGCCCAGGATTTAATCAGCCACAGAGAGGGGAAAGGAGACAAAGACTGAGACCTAAATAGGATTGGAGGTCAGATCAATGAGCTCCACATAAAGTCAGGACCTCTCAAGGATGATACCCTAGGTGCTTGAACTAGGAAAAAAGAACCTACCATGTAAAGAGTACAGCAAAATTTCCTAACCACAAGCCCATACTGATTAAAGAACCTTCTGAAGGATATACTTCAAGAAAGAAAATGATCTCAGAAGGAAGATCTGAGGTGCAAAAATAAATGGTTAGTAAAGAAAATGGTATGTATGTAAGTTATTCTAAACAAACATTTGTTATAAAACATTAACAGGTCATTTGCGGGGATTAAAAAAAAAGTCAATATAGAATTAAAATCCTAAAAAAAAGAATAGGACAGAAAATAGAGTTGTGTCCTAAGGTATTTGTATTGTTTGGGGGAGAGTAAAAATATTAATATTAGACTTAAGTTAAATAATATGTGTGCTTAAAATTTCTAGGGTAACCACTAAAAACAGATTGTACAGCTTCCAAAGTACAAAGGAATAAATCAGGAAGGAAAAAATTCTTAAGCAAGTCAAAAGGGCAGGCAAAACTAACACAGAAAAAGTACGATGATGATGATGATAATAAAAATAATAGTTAACATTTATATAGGAATTATCACATGCCAGGCACTGCTCTAAGTACTTTACATACATTAGCTCATTTAGTCCTCACAACACCCCTCTGAGTTAGATACTATATATTATTGTTCCCATTTTACAGATGAGGAAATTGAGGCATAGAGAAACTAAACCTTTGCTAAGATCTCACACATAGTAGGTGTTACGATAAGATTCAAACCCAGACAGTCTAACTCCGGAGTCTGAACTCTACATACTGCCTAGTAGACAATACACTGGTATGACACTTTGACATTTGTTCATATCCTTGCAAATCAATTTTTCTTCAGTCTACTGACTGAGAATGACCGCCGAAGTGTAGCTACTGACGCTGCTCAAGATATTTCTTTCATTGACTATTTATAGATAAGCACAGAATAGGCAAGGAGAGAGACGCTAACATATATGAAGTGGCAAACACAAAGTAGGCACTGTGCCAGACATTTTATTACATGGATTCTCTTGGCTAGTCCTCATAATCACCCTGTAAAGTAGATTAATATCCCAAATTTTCAGGGGAGAAAACCAAAGAGCCAAAAATTTAAATAACTCACTAAATGGCAGAAATCCAGGTATGACTGGCTTCAAAATCTACTTACCAAATGTTTATTCAGCATCAATTTATGCCAGACATTGTACTAGACACTGAAGATATAAGAGTAAATTTAGAAATCTAAGGTTCTCATCCTTATGGAGCTTATGGTGTAATGAGGGAGACAATCCAATAACCATGAAATTAAACGTGAACTACAAACATAAATGTTATAAAGGACAACAGAATTAAAAACTGAAAGGACAAAAGAATAACAAACTGACAGATGTTTTGAAGTGCTTTGAGATCACATAATAGAGAAATCTGACCTAGTCTAAAAATGTGAGGGCCAGTTTCACTGAGGAAATCATTTTTAGCTCATGGTTCCCAAACTGAATGCCAAAGTACCCTGGAGCACTGCAGCGAATTCACAAGAGTGCCCTGGGTTTACATTTTTAAGGGAAACAGAGCAACACTGTTAGATATCATGTGAACTATCAGCTCAGGGTAGTTCACAATTTCAACTTTAGATCATGCACATTCTTTTCGAAGACACATCTTTGTGATGCTGACTTTTTGGTGGGCAGTTGCTGTGATAAAAATAAGTACCACGTGAAAATTAATGTGGAAAATAAAATGAGTATGGAAGCGTCTAACCTGATTCCAAGGTATGAGAAACTGGGCAGTGCCAACAGGCATTTACATCCAATTAGAAGTGATTGTGGTTACATAAGAATGAAATAAAGTTGCTACTTCTTCTCTTAATGTATATGTACTGTTTCTTCAAACAGCTACTAAGTTGTTAGAAAATACTTATTAAGTATTGTTTGGATCCAGTTACTCAATAAATACAACTGTTAGATACTTATTTTGGACTAAGGTGTTTGTGAAAAAAAATACTGACACACTAAGGGGACCATGAACTGAGAATGTTTGGGAATCTCTGAATTAAGCTAAGATCTTAAGGATAAGTAGGCACCTCAAACACCATGCAGTAGAATGAACAGGAGCAAAAGACAGGGTCCCCATCCTTGAAGACATTACAATCTAGTTAGGGAGGCAAATCTAAAAGATAAACAGTTTTGTTTTGTTTTGTTTTGGCCACGTTGCACAGCTTGAGGGATCTCAGTTCCCTGACCAGGGATTGAACCCAGGCCATGGCAGTGAAAGCCCAGAATCCTAACCACTAGGCCACCAGGGAACTCCTGATAAACAATTTTAAAACAATTTAATGTTAAACTTTAATATTTGCAAAAATCTTTCATATCTTTTCTCATGAAATTCTATTAAGTATGTGTCTTATCTCTACTCTAAATTGAGAACCTCTAGAAGGCAGTATCCCCCAACACAGAGCAAATAGTTTGCACTTAGGAAGTGTTTTCTGGGTCAATCTCACTTGCGTCCATTTACTCTCCTTAGCCTTTTCTCAGAATTGAAACCTCCAACTACCCTATGCAAGGGTAACTCTGCTTTAAGTGTTCTCCACTCCCCCACATCTCCTGGCTGCTTCTTTCCTACTGTCCTTCTAAATTCAGCTCATACATATCACTGCCCCCGAGGAAGCCTTCCCTGACCCACTGAGCTGTAACTTAAATGTCCCTTATCTAAATGGTCTGTGTGTATATTTCTGTCATAGGACTTATCACTCTGTCCTGTCACAGTCACTGTTTAACTTCTATATCTCACAGCTCACTGTAAACTTTTGACAGTAGGGTCTGTGTCTTATTCACCTTAGCACCTATCACAGTGCCTAGCTCTCAAAGAATGTTTTCTGAATAAATGACAAGTAAAGGGAAATTTTTTTTTAAGTCTAATTATGCCGTTCACCTTAATGGACTTCTTGGAAAAAATGAGTAATTTACTCAGAAAAACTTTGAAGAGGAGATTAACAGATTTGAAAAAATTAAAATGATTGATAATCATCCAGTGCTAATAAAAAAAAGCATACAACTGATGATAGAAATGTACGTATAATGTTTTTGAAAAGTAATCAAACAATTATCAATTAAAATTAAAAATGCACTTATCTTCTGACTTAGCAATCCCACTTTTAGGAATTTTGCTTGCAAAAATAAAAGCATCCATATGCAATATTATATTTACAAGGAAATTTACTGAAGCACTGTTTGCAATAGCAGAATAATTTCCTGAAATCTACCCTGAGTGTCCATCAATGGGGGGAATGGTACAACTATGCTATGGTAACATCCATATTATGGACTATTCTGCAGCTACTAATAAAAATAAGTTAAGTCTATGTGTAGAGGCCTGAGAGGGCCATGATACATTCAGTAAAAAAAACCAGAATAGTCCCATTTGGAGGTTAAAAAGGTAACTATATGCACTTTTATTTGTAAAAATATTGAGAAAGAGTTAATACCAGACAGTAAATACTGGTGACCTCAGGGTTAGAGGTCACCAACAAATATGTATTACTACTGTAACTTAAAATGGAAAGAAAAAAATGAAGTTTTCAAAAGTAAGAATAGTAAATAATCTGAACATATTCTCCCCTCCTCCAAATTCTTAACAACAACAACAACAAAAATCCCACATTACCATTACCTTAATGAAAGGGTGGTGCTTCAGGAGAGTCGAGGATTCTGTGGACTCTCTTTTACAGATAATTTAAACTTTCCTTTAAAAAAAACAAAAAAGCCCAAAAAACCTATCTCTTACTCCAGCCCATCCCACCAAAAGGAGAAAGGCCTGTTCTGAAGCAAGCTTAATGTCCAGTGGATCTTCCTATCTTGTTTCTTTAATGAGTGGTAGTCTGCTTTAGGGATTTGTAACCAGGAGCTTAAAAGTTTTAGAATGCTCATCAGATTTTTACAACTATACCATTTATTCACTGAGAGTAAACTGAAGTGTTACATGAGAAATCAGAGTAAGACAGAGGTTTCATTCAAATGCTTCTGGTCCTGAAATTGGGAGTACTAACTGCTCCTTGGGCGCCCCCTGGAGACCGAATTTTAAATTTTTTTACATCTTTAGGACAAACTTGTGTGCTATATATTCATTCAAAGAATACTTATTAAGCACCTATATGTCAGGCACAATGTTCAACACTAGAGACAAAAAGATAAATAAAATCAAATTTCTGTTTTCTACATACTTAAAGTCAGTATCACCCAAAACTTTCTAAGCATAGCAGGTAGGGTACAATGTCTAAGTTATCCATACAGGTCCTGGAGGAATTTAAAACACAAGATGATAAAAATGCTTCTGGGGTGCTACCGAAAGCAATTTGGCATGGATATAAACTTTAGCATAATTGTTCATTTAAGGAGAATGTTCACCATCTTTAAAAGAGAGTAGGTTTAAATATCCCAGCTAACACATGCAAAACTGTGGTTGTTATTTTCAGACAAGTTTAGGTTATGGCACTATAATTTTTCTTGGGCCAAAACAATACAAATAAAGCTTAATTAAAAAAATTCAAAAATGACACAGTATCTTCCATCATGATTTTTTAGTCACAAGTTATTCCACAATAATAACTCCACTCTGAGCACTTGACTCCTGATTGCACTGCTTTAGAAAATGGCTAATTTTCAAAAACAAATTTGAGTGTGAGAAGACAGACTTAAAAATTAGTTAGAAAATAAAACAAAACTGAAAAAGATCAGTTCAACTAAATGGGCAAAATTCAATCTCAAAGCCTCCCTCAAACCTTTCCTTTCCAGTTCACAACACTTTCAGAAGATGCTGCATCAGATTTGCCTTTTCTTCCTCAAGGTCTGGGAGAGCAAGTAGTACAGGTAGAATTCACAGCAGGAAAAAAAAAAAAAAAACAAGCAACAGCTTCCCTGTGGTGACACCCTCAACCATAACTGCAATGTCCCAGGATATTAGAGGGCCAGATATTCTCAGGTTCTGTAGCAAGGGTCCAAAGATGTACTTCTGGTGGCCTGAGTTGGAAATTAATGTAATCTTCCCAAAGAAACAATTCTGTTTCAGCCACATTTCAGGTACCCTGTTAGCTAAATTAGTAATGGCATGATAGTTGGGGAATTTAACCTTGATTTATATAACTTTTCCCCTACAGAAAAAAATTAGCTCCAAAAATTACAATCGTTTGGGATTCAGCTTACATTTGCCCGTATAATAAAACACTGAGTAAAAATGCAAGAGACTCACAAAAGAAACAAAACAAAAAATCCTCTGACTTAACTGACCATAGACATTCCATTGTTTAATCCACTAGAAGACAGCAAGTGCTGAATTATAAGCTATTTGGAATTGTAAGAAAACAGTTGAATTTAAGCTCATATAAGTGTTGAAATCTTAAAGATAATACATTATAGAACATATCTCATCATGGAAACCTTATAATTCTTAATTAACAGGTTTAAAATATTATCCACCATTATCAAACAGAGTAAAGAATAAATACTAATTACAGAATGTGGAGATTATTTTTAACCCATTGGAGTAATATGGGTATTATCAGTTTGGGTGTGAACACTTAAAAGTCACATTATGATTCAAAAACAAAATATTTAAATACATTCCAATACATCAGTCATAAACCAATTTTTTTTTTTTTTTTTGGCAGTACACGGGCCTCTCACTGTTGCAGCCTCTCCCATTGCGGAGCACAGGCTCCGGACGCGCAGGCCCAGCAGCCACGGCTCACGGGCCCAGCCGCTCTGCGACATGTGGGATCCTCCCGGACTGGGGCACGAACCCGTGTCCCCTGCATCGGCAGGCAGACCCCCAACCACTGCACCACCAGGGAAGCCCCATAAACCAATTTTTAAAAAGTAAAACTACAGTGCACTTCAAAGTAAAAACAACCAACCTCATAAATTAAGAACAGGAACTCTAAAACAGAGGAAAAAATTATTTGCATCCATGCATGCCAGATATTTTACCTCATTTCATATTCATAAATACCATACCAGACAGGTGTTATTTCTTCCTTCTTACAGAGGAACCCAAGGTAAAACAACAACTTCTCTGGGACTAAAGAGATAGTAAATGGAACAGTTAGGGTTTGAACCCATATCTGTTTGACTCTAGTAAAGTCTTTTCCCCCTCAGAATGGGAGAAAATATTAGTGACCGACAACAGATTCATCTCCAAAATATACAAACAGCTCCTGCAGCTCAATATTAAAAAAACAAACAACCCAATCAAAAAATGGGCGGATGATCTAAATAGACATTTCTCCGAAGAAGACATACAGATGGCTAAAAAGCATCATTACATCATTGCTAATTATTAGAAAAATGCAAAATAAAACTACAGTGAGGTATCACCTCACACACATCAGAATGGCCATCATCAAAAAATCCACAAACAGGGCTTCCCTAGTGGCGCAGTGGTTGAGAGTCCGCCTGCCACGGGTTCGTGCCCCGGTCCGGGAAGATCCCACATGCCGCGGAGCAGCTGGGCCCGTGAGCCATGGCCGCTGAGCCTGCGCGTCCAGAGCCTGTGCTCTGCAACGGGAGAGGCCACAACAGTGAGAGGCCCACGTACCACAAAAAAAAAATCCACAAACGATAAAGGCTGGAGAAGGTATGGAGAAAAGGGAACCCTCCCACACTGTTGGTGGGAATGTAAATTGGTATAGCAATTATGGAGAACAGTATGAAGGTTCCTTAAAAAACTAAAAACAGAGCTACCATGTGAGCTAGCAATCCCACTCCCGGGCATGTATCTAGAGATAACCATGATTCAAAAAGATACATGCACCCCAATGTTCACTGCAGTGCTATTTACAATAGCCAGGACATGGGAGCAACCTAAATGTCCTTGACAGAAGAATGGATAAAGAAGATGTGGTTTATATATACAACGGAATATTACTCAGCCATAACAAAGAACGAAATAATGCCATTTGTGGCAACATGGATGGACCCAGAGATTGTCATCATGAGTAAAGAAAGTCAGACAGAGAAAGACAAGTATCATATATCTCTTACATGTGGAATCTATAAAATGGTACAAATGGACTTATCTGTAAAACAGAAACAGAGTCACAGATGTAGAAAACAAGCTTATGGTTACGGGGCGGGGGGGGGGAAGGGAGGGGGAGGGATAAATTGGGATATTGGGATTGACATTTACACACTACTGTGTATAGAACAGATAACTAATAGGGACCTACTGTATAGTACAAGGAACTTTACTCAATACTCTGTGATGGCCTATATGGGAAAAGAATCTAAAATAGAGTGGATATATGTATATGTATAACTTATTCACTTTGCTGTACACCTGAAACTGATACAACACTGGAAATCAACTATACTTCAATAAAAATAAAAAACAAAAATAAAGTCTTTTCTCCTTCCCCTACTATGCTATTTACATGTAAGAGGTTTCATATATACAACAAAAACCTGAAACCATCCAATTGTCATGTCTTTTAAAAAGTGAAAAGAACGAACAAAAATAAGGAGAAAAATATTTATATATCTTTTGGTTGAATTAGCTCCACTTATAGTCTTACAAATGATCAACAATTATAAATACAGCTGTAAAACACATAATGAAGATTTTACCATCCAACTTTTTCTGGATGCTCTTTAGAGAATAAAATATAGGACAAGAGTGGGTGAGGAGTAAAATCCCAAAGCTAATAAAAGCCATATCCTGGAAAAGAGGAGGAAACTATTTTAGAAGTTCTGGGTCAAAACTTTTGCTGGTCACCGAGTTTCACAAGGATTCTTTGGTGTTTTACAGCACTACTGGTCTGCTCTTCTGTTTCTAGATATCTTCTGTTCTCCTTCTCTCCCAAACATTCCCCAGATTCTCCAATAAGCCTTTCACCCACACTGCAGCTAACCACGTATCTGTTCGAAAATTGTTAACGGAATTGAAGGATTAACCTTACCACGCTTTGGGGGAAAAAAAAAGTAACACCATTTTAGACTTGGGAGGCATTTCATACTGAGTTTAAATCTGTGTGCACAGCCTCTACTGTTCTAGTGGGGGCAACCGAGACTCGGAGAGAGGAAGTGACTTGGCCATCGACTCAGGGTAAGTTGGCAGCCGGGCCAGAGGTTGAAGTTTGATCTCATACTCCACGGCTTTTTCCAACCACACCAACCCGGGCTGAGCCTCAGGGCTGGTACTGACTTGGACGGGTTCAGAACACCTAAGGTAACGCCCTGTCGCCCGGGTCTCCTTTCTAGGATAAAGACTAATTAGTAGACGGTTCAGAGTTTAGAGGGCCTGCAGGAATGGGCGTGGTGGAAAAACCGGTCTCCCCTTCAGGCAGCGGTGAGCTCACCCAGCCTCTAACCCAAATCGACGCTGCTGCCGCCTCCGGCCGCCCCACAACCAGCGACACACTGACCTCTGCGCGCTGGGGGCCCCGGAAGCGGACCCTCCCGGGATACCTCTCCCAGCCCACTCTCGAGACGAACTTGGTCCCCAAAATGTAAGGAAAGAGGGGCGCAGGAACAAAGCAATCCCAAACGGTCCCCCTCCTTTCTGGGTCCCCCCGAGGCGGGCAGACGTGGACTACCAGTTCCGACATGCCGCGCGCCGGCGGACCGCCGAACCACCGCCACGCCGACGGTGCGCCGGTCGTCGGGACCCGTAGTCCGCGGCTCCGGGGCGGTGGGGGGTGGGTGGGGTGGGGCGCGTGGGGGAGGCGCGGACAGACGCGCGCTGCGGGACTGGCCGGCCCGGCGTCCGGTCAAGCACAGGGAGCCGCCGGCTGCCCGGGCCTCACCTCGACGATGCGGGCGCACTGGGTCCCCTTGCCGGCGCCGGGACCGCCGAGGACGAACACGACCTGCGGCCTCATGAGGCGGTGCGGGCAGAGGAAAAGCGGCCGGCCGGTCAGCAGCGGGAAGCTAAGGCCTAAGACGTACAGCAGCCGGCGGCCGCAGCGGCGAAGCATGCACCGTGGCCGGTAGGACGCTGATGCAGCTGACAGCGGCCGGGCAGGCGTTGGAGCGGGAGCGGGGCACGGAAAAGGGGGCGGGCCGAGCCGGCGCCAGCCGCCGTCCAGCCGCCGTGGCTGCCGAGGCGTCCGCGCCGCGGCCGGAAGGGGCGGGCTTCCGCTGCTCTCTCGTTAGCCGCGCCCCTACGTCCCCCACGCGGGGCCGCGCTCGCGTCCTCCCCGCCCCTCTGCTGGCTCATTGATTCTTTCGGTCCGCGGGTCTTTTATCCTGAGCCTCCTGGTGTCGGGCCTGCGCTGGCGTAAGGGATGTGACCCACGGGAGAGCAAAGCCCATTGTCGCTGCTCGCAAGTTTAAATTCCAGGGGCCAGGCAGCCGACCTGAACAAGTCAACACACGAATAAATAAATGCAAATAGCAATATCGGCTTTGAAGGAACCAAAAGGAGGAATAACAAGAGATGAATGTAATTTGGGTAAGGTAGTCAGACCTCTGAAGAGGTGACATAGAAGCCAAGGCATAAGGATAGCAAAGAGCAAAACTAGGCAAAGACTGGGATAGAGTGTCCCACAAAAAGAGAAAAGGCGAGTGCAAAAAGCCTAAAACTTTCAACTGTTAGAGCAATTGAAAGGCCAGTGAGATCAGAGTTGTGTGAAACGAAGGAGGGAATGAAAGGTGGGAGAGTTTGGCCGACGGCAGATCAGTCAGGCCCTTTGGTTAAGGAAAGCAGTTTGGATTATATTCTAATTGCAACGGGAAGCCCTTTTAACTATAACTCCATTTCCCTGCCCCTTGCATTAGGGAAAAACCTTGAGAACAAAAGGAGTCCAAGGAATGAGTCTTAGTGAACAGACCTTTAAAAGTTGGAGAGAGAAGGAGGAACCTGAGAAGGCAGAGCCAGAAAGGTTAAGAGGAAAACCAGGAGAATGTGGTGTTCCAGCAAAGAGAGTGTTTGGGGTGGGATTGTGGTGGTGTAGTAGTGAACACTTAAAAACAAATGAGTACAGATAAATTGGATTTGGCAGCAGGGAAACTTATGAACTCTACAGTTCTGCCCAAAGCAAATCATACACTGTATCTAATTTGAATCCCGATTGAAAAAGGAGTGGATAGGAGATGAGTAAATGAAAACAATACTGAGAATAAGGGTCAAGGCAAAGTTCATTTAGGATGGGAGATAGGGGCCATGCTGTCTAATATGGTAGCCCCCATTTAAAAATGCAAAAAACATTGTTAGTTTGTAAGTCTATACCAAAACAGGTGCCCACAGGCTATAGTTGCTGCCCCCTGGCCTAGCAGAATGCCTGGTGTTAGAAGTCCAATCCAAGCTTAGAGGAACGCTCCAAATCCTCCACCTACCAGGGAGGAGGACCTAGGACATGTCAGCTGAAAGTAAGAATGACTGGTCATGTTATAAAGAGGTAGTAGGAGTACAAAAAAGCCATATTGAAGCAAATGTGCCTCTTTTCCATTGTGCATGTTCTCTTAAGTGACTTTTCTGTATCTTATGGCATAATTGCCAGATTTGAAAGATGTTAACGGGATGGGGGTCTGTGGAAAAGGGCCTAGGAAGCTATTCTTTGGCTTTTAGTGAAAGCCTTGTGCCCTTTACACATGCGTTAGGAGAGAAACAAAAAGATAGTCTTTCTGGCTCCCATGATAGAATCCACCAGTACTAATGATTCCACATATGAGTCTGGGTTCAAAACTTCATTGTATACTTAGAGCAATATGTAGTGACTTTTCTCTCTTTGACTCCCTGGAGAACTTGACTACAGTAGGCTAAGTTCTTAGTATCCTCCACCTTGCCCATCTCCTGCCAACCATGCTAGGCAACTGAGGAAAATACTAAAGAAGAAAGATATAAAAAAAAGTGAAACCTAGATATCCACATCCACCAAGGGTTTTCCAGGAAGTTATTTCCAGGAAGAACAAGACTAGGCCAAAAGGACAGTTTATTATTTGTTGGCTCTTTGGGCCTATTCTGGTTATCTGTTCTTACACAGCAAACCTTAGTGGATTACAACAACAAGAAATGCTTGGCGTGGGAACACCACCCCCAGCCCAAACGTCACACACATTTGGTGACCAGAAGTGTTCGGTTTGAGTAGTGCTGTGGGTAGAGAGAGGAGACACATGGGAGTGTCTTTCCAAGACACTTGTTTACCACACCAGGCAGTCCCATGGAGCCAAGCCAAGGAGGCTAGGATCCGTAAACGACACGGTGCTACTCTGATGCTCGAACATTTAACCCTTCTGCTTGTCTAGAGTGAAAGGTCTAACTCTTAGCGCCTTGGTCCTCATTTGTCCCCAAAGAATTCATTTTGCCTTAGCCTTATATCAGTGCTTCTACTCCTTGGAGGTGGCAGAGAAGCAATGAGTTCTACCTAGATGCAAACAATCAGACCCTCAATAAGAAAATGTCTCAATAAGAATATATTGAGTAAATGGCTGTCACCTGTAAATGGTAGAGGGCCATTTCCTACCTAAATCCATAGATTGAATCCATAGATTACATAAATTTGATTGATATCTATTGAATATCCACTATGTGCCAAGGATTTCACTTATATTCCTTAGTTTTTGGATGATATTCAAACTTTTAAATAATCAGTACAATCAGAATATTTATAGAGATTTCTGGGGCGGGGATTTGCTGTGCCAGGCATCAGTCCCCTAATTGTGGGGTCTTAAGGAGGTCCTAGGTGTCCCAGGAGAGGGGAAGAGGGCATTCAAAGTTCTCAGGAGAGAAGCTATATCTAACTCATATGGAAATAATTCACTTTTAACCACCAACACAATCTCACCAGTTGTCTGTTGGCTAAACATCAAGCCTTGCCTTATAAAATGCTCGTAATGCTATGAAGTTAGTACTGTCATTTTGCAGATTGAAAAAGAGAACCAGGAAGTGGAAGTACTTTGTTCAAGGCCACAGAGGCAGTAGATAGCAAAGTCAAACTCAAACTTAGCGTGTATAGCTTCAAAATATGCGTTCTTTCTATACATTACTGACCCTTTATGAGATAAAAAGTTCCATACTCACAAAATCCCTTCAAAGTAAGTTCTGTTACAGATGAGAAGACTGATCTCAGAAAGATGTATAACAAGAGCTATCCTCAAAACCCACTCCTACCCATATGAGTTTATTTATCAAGTACGTTAGGTCTTCGGGGCATATATTCAGTGTATGCATACTGTTCCCAGAGTATAGCTATGTTCCTAGTGAACTCTTGAGGGTCTTGAGAAGTAGGGCCTTGTCACCATTTATGTCCTGTTTATCATAATTGTCCTTTAGATATCTGTTCCCATACTTTCATTTTCCCACTCTTGACCACACCTGTTTGCTGGTATGTGCTGTTCATTTTTCAGGATTCAGCTCAGATTTTACTTCTTCCGGGAAGCTCTCTCTAAATTCCCAAGACTGGGTTAGGTGCCCCTCTTTTGTTTCTACACCACCACCACCACCACACTTACTCCGTTCCTTGTTTACTTCTGGCCCAACACTGTGGCGTATTGTGTATCTCCATACTAGATTTAGAGCTCCTTGAAGGAAGAGACTATGTCTGATTACTCTTTGTACAACATAACAATGTCTTACTGTTACAACGTGATTTGCTCTCTTAAGGGAACTCCAAGGTTCTTGGAAGATTCAGAATATATAACTTGGTTGCTGCCACTCAAGTTCTATCTACAATGGTCTTTGGCAACTACTTCCTTGTAATTCCAGAAATACCTTTCTTGAGTGTACCTAGGAACTGGTTTCTAGGATCAGTCTGGGTGATGGAGCAAAGATAGGGCATGTGGGTGGCACAGGTGGGTGGGTGGCAGGCCATATGCTTTGCATTCAGGACTTCACAGCCATCTGTTATATTGTGATCTATTTCCTGGAGGGATGCTTAGCCCATTACACAGCCTGATGCTTAACGGAGGTTCTAAAATGAAGATTCACGTTATTCAGATTTGCACGGTTATTGCTGTAATGCTTTATCAAAGGAGCTTTTATCAAAGATTCTGAGAGCATTGGTTAAAAGAAACATGGTCTTTTAAAAGCTGATGTGCCAAATCTGGCAACAGACAATATGCCTACCCTCCTGGGAGTGACTGTCGGCTAAGCTCAGTCCATACTGCAGAATGGCAGCCTGACCAGTGAAGGGAGATTGTCTTTGGCAGGTCTTACAGTGTTTTTGCCTGTTAACTTTGCAAGCCTAGGTAGTTTGGTTATGCCTACAGTGTCTTTGTCTGCAAAATCAGGATGATGGTAAAAAAAATCAGTGTGGCCAATACTTACAGAGAATTTACCGATGTGTGTTATTTGCTCATTCTAGTCTTTATTCCAAACAATCCAAGCTCTAAAAAATAAGTAAAATAAGTCACATGACTTGACACATAAATTATTGTTATTACCTCTCCCAAGAGGTTTGAGTCTCAAGGAATTGTGCATAAATTAACAGATTAACAGTCCCCCTTAAAAATATGATGTTGCTTAAAAGCAAAGCTGTAGTTGTTTTGAAAAAGCAGCAGTTCAGCTTAGCTCAGAAGTGTAAATACAGAAAGGGAAAGTTGGGTGTTTGGAGAAATTTAGTAAATAAGGGCAGAACCGGTAACTGATTCCAACTTCCCTGTTCCTGGTGAAAACAATAGCTCTTTAATTCCCACGACTAGCCTATTAGCAGGCACATCAGGGTTTATAACACTGAACATTTACCAGGTCTTATCATAAAGAGCATGTCACGTGGTCAGGGACTGAAAGGGAATAAGGAAAAATGAAAACAATTGATATGTTAGAATGTAGAATTTTGGATTAATTTTTCTCTTTACATTTTTTTCTTTGTAGCATTGTTTATGCGACAAATTCATACATTTTTTTAAAAGTATGACATACTGAGAGGCCCGCGTACTGCAAAACAAAAACAAAAACAAAGTATGACATACTGGAAATGGTTCTCTGTGAAGCAAATTAAAGTGCTTAGAAATTTGAAAAATAATACCGGTAGCTTTTCTCTGTAGGGGCCAATAGCCACAGCAATTCCATGGTGTCCTGAAATAACATAAATATATATAAGCAAGGATCAAAGAATAGCACAGTATATATTCAGTCTATTTAAACTGGCCTGTAATCTAACAATAATTCATATTTGCTTTGGATAATTACCTCTTATTACCCCCCCATAAAATTGTGCCTTCCTTGTTCTTTGCTTGTCATGTCCTTCCAATTCCCCATGCCATCTAGCACAAAGCTTAATGTGTAGTAGATCCTTGGTAGAAAATTTGTAGATTTTATTTCACTAAGCTTATTCTCTAATTTAACAAATCAATTCCCTTAATCTCTATGTACGTACAGCAATGTGTTGCTCATTTATTAACACTGGCAGTTGTCAGTATACTTGGACTAATAATATATGGGCAGCCTTTTAATTAACTTTCACACTTATTATGAATTAACTCTTTTATGATAATATACAATATACAAATGAGGAAAATCAATCTTAGAGAGTTTAAATGGCAGAATTGGGGCCAGATGCCCAAAGCCAGTGCTTGTTACATCATACCATATTTCAAAAAAAAATTTTCAATACCTAAGGAATAAGCCCTTTGGACTCCTCCACGTTGTCCTAAATATGAGGCTGAGTCATTCCAATCCAAAAATGAAGTCAGTAATTACTTTTCATTCAATTCAAAAAATATCTACTCTATTCATAGCATTTAATGTATATCCTGCTTAGAAGTCCAGTGGTAATAAAATGTTTAATTGAAGTCTTTTTGAGTTATTATTAAGCAAAAAAGAAGGCATTTATCTTATTTTATTGCTGTTGTTCAAAAAATTAGCATATACTTCAACTCTCCTTTTGCCCCCTCCTTTCTTTTTTTTTAAACAGAGTTTATTTTTAAGAACAGTTTTACACTAACAGGAAAATTGAGAATATAGTAGAGTCTCCTCATACCACCCCCCCACCGCCACCCAGTTTCCCCTATTATTAACATCTTATATTTAGTATGGTACATTGTTACAATTAACTGTCCAATATTGGTCACTATTATTAAGATCCATAGTTTATTTACATTTTCTTAGTTTTTAACCCAGTCTTATTTTTCTGTTCCATGATAGCCCATTACATTTAGTTATCTCTTTAGGCTCCTCTTAGCTAGTTTCTCAGACTCTCCTTGTTTTGATAACCTTTACAGTTTTGAGAAGTACAGTTCAGATACTTAATAGGTTTCCCCACTGTTGGAATTTGTCTGATGTTTTTCTCAGGATAAGTCTGGATTTATAGATTATTGGAAGGAAGACCACAGAGGTAAAGTGCCATTTTCATCACAGCATATCAAGTATACATACTATTGGCCTTGATCACCTGGCTGAAATACTGATGGTCAGGTTTCTCCACTGTAACTCTTTTCCCCACTCCTTTACATACTGTACACCTTGGAAAGCTGTCAATATGCCCAGCCTACACCTAAGGAGTAGAGAGTTGTGTGTTATGCTTGCCCCTTCCTTTTTGTCTAATTCATATCGTCTTACATTTCTCTTTCAGATATTTTAAAGTAGTTCTTTTTTTTTTTAATTAATTAATTTATTTATTTATTTATTTTTGGCTGTGTTGGGTCTTCGTTTCTGTGCCAGGGCTTTCTCTAGTTGTGGCAAGCGGAGGCCACTCTTCATCGCGGTGCACGGGCCTCTCACTATCGTGGCCTCTCTTGTTGCGGAGCACAGGCTCCAGACGTGCAGGCTCAGTAGTTGTGGCTCACGGGCCTAGTTGCTCCGTGGCATGTGGGATCTTCCCAGACCAGGGCTCGAACCCGTGTCCCCTGCATTGGCAGGCGGACTCTCAACCACTGCGCCACCAGGGAAGCCCTAAAGTAGTTCTTAAAAGAAAACATAAATCATGAGGGGCCCACACAAAGTTTTTTTCTTTTACATCCTAAATTCACTCTGTAATCAAATTCTGTTGAGTTTACCTTCAAAATATACACAGAATCCAGCAACCTCTCACCACCTCCATTGCGGTTCAAGCCATCAATCTCTCCCTTACATTATTGCAGCAACCTTCTAACTGGTCTCCTTGCTTCTGCCTTTGCTCCCTACAGTTTATTCTCTATGTGGCAACCATAGTAATGCTTTTAAAACCTAAAATCAGATCTTGTCATTCTCCTATTTAAAATCTTCCATTGGCTTCCAGTCTAACTGAAGAGTGCAGGTAAGTCCTTATAATGCCTTATTTGATCTACCAACACCTCCTCCCTCTTCAGCTGCTGATATTCTTCTAACCCACTTTGCTCAGCACATACTGGCCTCCTGCTCTTCCTTGAAGATGCCAGGAAACTCTCACCCCAGGGCCTTTGCACTTAATGTAAAGCATGGCAGCCATCTAAGTGTGCCACCTGTATCTCTCTCTAGAAAGAATTTGACAATTAGCTGCGCAGAGTACACTTAGCTGACAGCCTCTTGTTATGGTCTTCTGGATCTGCCTTAATTTTGTGCTTGCTCTTTTTGGGAAGCTCCAGGCAATGACTGAGCACAGCAAGGGTTCTAGTCATTTCTGCCTAATGTGGGACTCCTCCAATGGGCAATATTTGCTCCAGAGTTCCCCACTGGGTCAGCCAACTTTGTCAGACGTGCATCACTGGCTAAGGCTCTTCCTGTTCTCACACCAGAGCTGAAGAACTCACCAGCATTTCTCTTAAAATGTGTGCCCTAGATTCTAGGAATTTTTCCAGGAAAGCAGAGAATGACGCTCTATGGAGCATGTATTTCTTGGCTCGTTTGATACATTTTTCAGGATGGTGTTTTCACTCTGTCAAAAGGGTGGATGCATATTCAGAACAAGACAGGCTACAAATGCAGCGCAGACTTCAACACACTCCCACATTGCTCAAGAAACTAACAAAAGTCTAGAGAAACGTGACATTTGACATTTCAAATCTGGACTCTGCAATAACTAGCTGTGTGATCCCTTGTTGAATAGGGATAGTAATACCTACGTTGACTGTTAGGACAGTCAAATACGATAATGGAGAAGGCTCAATTACCAACGATACTTGTGGAGATAACTATAAATCATCACACTAATACTAATACCATATGCTATATATATAATACCAATACTATATATAATACCAATACCATACATCATACATAATACCAGTTTTCGTTGTGGAGATAAGTATAAATGGCTTATAAATTTGTCACGTTCTTTTCTGCTCAAACAGGAAGGAACTAAAATTTTTTTATGTTATTGAGAGGAAAGGACGATTCTTAGGAAAGAAACTGGAAGAAATCTAACTTCCCCTCTCTTTTTGTCCAATCAAGGGATTTGGTACGCTTCTAGTCGCCGAGCGAGGACCAGGTCAACGAGCACTTCCGGTTTCCTCTGCCATCCTCTCATCCGCCAGGCTGGGCTTTTCACTGCGCGTGCGCAAATCCCGCCCCACCCCGGAACTTAACCGTTGACGAAATTGAAGTGTTTAAATCCTCCGGAATCTAATCCTGGATGGCGGGTGGCGCCCTCCTTTCTCCACGGAAGCTTGGGATTGGTCGGTATGGGACCAGTGCGGGGCGCTGATTGGCTGGAGCGCCAGGGTGTCGCGGCGACCGTGAGTGACGCCTTCGGCACCGCCCTTGCTCCCTGACGGGTTGGGCTTCTGACCAGTCAACAGGCGCGGCGCGGACTTCGGTTTCGCGAGTTTCTGTTTGCCGCCCTGGTTCCCGCGACCTCAACGTCCCAGAGGCGGGGCGGAGTCGGCGGAGGCGCTCCTTGGGGCCGACCTCTGTTCCGGCCCAACAAACAAACCTCGACTCGGCGGAGGTTGAGGTGAGTGGGGATATGTGCTTCGGTTCCCCTGAGGAGCGGCAGCAGGACGGGAGGAAGGAGGGTGGGCAACACTCAGGGCCCAGTGGTGGGTTCAGGCCTCCAGGAGCCTGGACTAATGAAATGAAGGGAAGCTAGTAGGAGAAACAAATTAAGCGGACCATGAATTCCTTGGGAATCGTTTGTACGTAGGTGTGTGAACGTGGTTTGGAATCGATAACGTGCCGTTTAAAGTTTTTACTGTGAAAATTTCTTGACTAAAGCCCTGTGTGCTCGGACAGCTACATAGTAGGGAATCAGTTAACGTTTGAAGTTCGTGGTCTACTGGAAGTAATGTATAAACAACAAAGCGTGAAAATGCTGTGTATGTGAACACAGGCGGTAGTAACACCGCCATGGTGCCTAGGAAATGGTTTCACAGAGGAGTTGACATTCGGATTGGATTGTGAAGGATGCTGGGGGTTTACCAGAGCTTTCCAAGTAAAGGGGACAGCCTGCATGCAGAGATACTCGGGAACTGCAAGTAGTTCACTTTGATTGTGTTGTTGGAGGAGTGAATAGGGGTTAAGTTTGGAATAATAGGATGGGGCCAGATTTTGAAGGTCTTTTATTCTGTACATAAAGAAGAGCCATCAACTCTTCAAGCAGAATAACTTGATCAGATTTATATAGAAATAACCCTTCTAGCAGCACTGTGGGGACATTTCAGTAAATCTGGTGAGAGCTGATGAAGTCAGGAACTCAGGTAGCAGAGATGGAAAGACAGAATTTACATCGGGGAAGAGGGAGGAAGGAAGAGGTAAGGATGACTTGATGCTTTCTGTTATCCAGGGAGAATATGTTTTGCTAGGTATATGTGTTATGTTTCACTAGCTTTAATTGCTTGTGTGTTACTGTCAGAATAAACTGTCTCGTGTGTTTTTTTTATAATGAGAAGTAGGTCAATATTATCTTTTTACCCTAATGCATAAAGGAAGAGCAGACAAATATGGAGTTTTAAGACTCTTTTGTTTAATGAAGAAAAACGGCACTTTATTACTTCCTAGAGTTACGACTATCAATCTGAATATTGTTATCCATGACAACCAAGTAGCATAGAAGGACTTTAGAGTTTAAAACATGCATTGCCTGGAAGCTGTGTGACGTCCAGATGCCTCTAAGAGGGACTTTTTATCAACCTTACAAGGGCACTTTCAATAGGATTTTGTTCTTGTAAATATTTACAACTTCTGACTTTAACTAAAAAATTCTTCTAAATGACTTCTGCACCAGCATGAATAACTCTCTCCTTCCTTATCTTGCTTTAAACAATTCATTTTTGCTAGAATTGAAGTAGAATGTACAGGGCCTAAAGATTAACTCTAAGATTTAATAAAAAGACATAGCAAATAATGAACTGTAAAGAAAGGACTTTGAGGTTTGTATTTTGCTTAGATAACATCTAGATTTAGATATCCAGTGGGCAATTAGAAATATGGGCTTGAAACTCAAAAGAGAGGCAGAAGCCGAAAGTTTGGTATATACAGATAGGTGTGGAAACAATTGAGAGTGGATGAGATTACCCAGAGAAGGTATGTGGAGCCAAAGAAACACCACTGACTTGGCACTGATACAAGTTAGTTTGTGGATATGCAGCATTTGCCTCCCATCTCCACAAGATTGAAGATTCATTGACTTTATTATAGACCTAATAAACATCTGGCCCAAATTGTTCCTATTTGCTTCTTTGTGGTTTTCTGAATATTATGAGGCTTTTGGTCAAAATCTCATGCCCAAACTACGACTGCCCTACCCAGCTCACTAAATTCATACAAGGATCTTGGGGCAGAATCTGTACTTTCTTTAATGAATAGATATATTGGTGGGTTTTGCTGCCTAGAATAAATATTAACATTAATTATACTGAATACTGTAAAGTATGAAAATGATCAGAATCCACAGGCACTTTATCTTATTAATTATGGTTGAAGACACTTCACTTAAGTAACCTAACTTTGTCTGTTATTTTCTTAATATGTGGTTAAATCGTGTTTCCTTTTGTTTTTCGTTTTTGTCACTCATTAGTAATATTCTTTTTACTTCTTTAGGATCCTGAGCATGTGAAATTGAGTAAATCATTCACCAACTATCATGGAGCCTACGTATCCTCTCACAGGGACCCAGATGAATACCAGGTATAGAAATATTTTTACAAAATGTTTTCTTTCACAGCTGCTCATATAACTTGGGTTGGAATAGAAGGGAAAAAATAATCTTTAGAACCAGGAAAATCTGGGTCCATATCCCAGCTCTACCTCTTATTAGGTGGATGACCGTGTTCAAGTTATTTAACTTCTCTAAGCCTCAGTTTCCTCATCTGTAAATTGGGGACAGTAATCTCTAACAGAAGATAATTGTGAAGGGTTAAATAAGATTACTAAACTAAAGGATCTGGGACATAGTAGGCACTCAGTAAATATTAGTCTTATTTCCTCCTTCCCTTATTTTAGTTTCACAGAGGGTCTTTTTATTCATGAAATAGTACCTGAACTTTTGAGGCTCACATACATATTTATTTACATACATATTTATTTACATCCTAGACAAATGGGAAAGTGGTTGAGTTCCTTCTTCTAAACCCTAATTCCTTGAGATGGGAAAAATTTCACATTGGATGTATCAAGTTTCCTACATGTCCCTAAGCCTTTGCCCACTCAAGTGGTATAGGAAGGAGGAGCTTGCCAGCTGTCTCCTGATTTTCTCAGTTTGTCATTACTGTGAGGACCAGGCAAATTGGCTTGTGTTATTTGGCTCTTTGGATCATTTATTGTTCTTTTCTCCCCCAGAGAAGAACAATTAATGCTGACGTGTGAATTTTTTTCTTGTAAACTAGAATTGCATCCATGAGTTACCTTTATTTTCTGTATTATTTTTCTTTGTGCCAGATGTTCTTGATGAAGACAATGGGAAGCATGACCCAAAGAGGCTATCATATTCCTTTTACTTAATTTTGGCCCTTCTGTTCTGTCCTGTTGCTACCTCTTATTCTTTGAAAATTTGTCAACCTCTGTTCTTCTCTTTAATTTTATTATTGGGTCAAATCCATTCCTTACATTCTAGAGAAGTTAATATACTCGTGTGATTTAAACTGATTATTCCTGGTATATTCAACTCTAGTTTTTTAATTCATTTATTGAACTCTGGTTTTCAGTAATCTGTGGGCTTTAGGGCAGCAGTTTTGAATTATTTTTGGTTACAGACCCCTTTGAATATCTGATAGCCATGAATCTCATTCCCTATAAGGAAAAATACTTTTATACATACATGCAACATTTTGCACCCAATTTCAGGGCATTTGTGTCTCTCTTGCCTCTGAAGTCTACCTGTATACCTTAGATTAAGAAAAAAGACTAATAATGGCATTTATTGAAATCTTGCTCTTGTGCTAAGCACTTTGCATACATTATTTTTATTTAATCCTCACAACAAACCCATGAGGAGTAGGTACTATTATTATCCCCCTCTTTTTTTTTTTAAATGAGGAAACTAGCATAGAGAGATGAACTAACCCAAAGTTATATAGTTGGTAAATGGTATAGCCAATATTTAAACCTGAAATGATTTCTACTCTGTACTGCAAGGAAGTAAACCTGAAGTAGTGTAGGTTGGGCTTTAAAGGTACAATGGACTACTTAGAGCAGAAAGAAATAGCTAACATTGAGCACTTAAAATAAGCCAGGAATTTTTCTAAGCATTTTACATTAATTGACTCATATTCAGTATAACTCTACCAGGAGATACTGATGTTATTCTTTTTAACAGCTGAGGAAACTGAGGCACGGAGACATTAAATAACTTGATCAAGGTCACACAGCCAGCAAATTTTGAAGCCAGGTTTCAGACCTAAGCAGCTGATTTCCAGGCTTTGCTTTTAACCCTTATATCATACTGCCTCTCACCAATTGGTAAATAATAAATATATTAGATATAGAGGTATAGATAACTTGACAGTTGGTCACTTACTACCTTTGTGACCTTGAACAAATTTCTTAATTTCAGACTGTGCCCTCATTTCAAAAAAGGGAGATTAAAAATCCTTATAGATATTATGAGCTCAAATCAGACAAAGATTTGAAAGCAAATAGCTAAGAATGTGGTGGATAAAGCACTACATCATTCAGTTTCTACTAGTATAAGCTTTGAAATCAGCCACACTTAGATTCAAATTCCAGCTCTGCTACTTAGTTGCTGTATCAAGTTATAAAAGCTACAGTTTGTTATCTATAAAGTGGACAATAAAGTGTTTCTGGAACAGTTTTAGTGAGAAATATTGTATATGTAAAGTGGCCAGTAGGATGCCTGGTACATAGTAGGTGATCAGTAAATGAGCTAATATATGTATATTTTTTACTACAATTGACTTCTTTTTTTAAAAAAAAAAAATTTTATTTATTTATTTGGCTGTGCTGGGTCTTAGTTGCGGCACGCGGGATCCTCCGCTGCAGTGCATGGGCTTCTCTCTAGTTGTGGCCCGAGTGCTCATTAGTTGAGGGCACGGGAGCTTAGTTGCCCCGAGGCATGGGGGATCTTAGTTCCCCAACCCAGAGATCGAACCTGCATCCCCTGCATCAGAAGGTGGATTCTTAACCACTGGACCATTAGGAAAGGCCCTGGGGCTAATATTTTAGTTGAGAAGTTTTATCAGATGAAACATGAAAGTAAGATCTAGAACAAGATATTCTTAGTGCATGATATGATAAATATTTTTTCAGTTCAACTATTTCATAATCTACTACCATGCAAATGCACTTTTGTAGGTAGCTCACTGTCAGAGATTTCTTGCTTTAATTACATGTGATTAAAAACTCTGTGATGATATCCTATATGATTTGACATTGAAATCTTGCTTTACATTGCTTGCGTGATCTTTGTGGAGATTTATTAATGATGTCCTTTTGATGCTTCACTAATTAAATTTATGTGTGGGACTTCCCTGTCCATCCAGTGGTTGAGACTCCACGCTTACACTGCAGGGGGCACAGGTTCGATCCCTGGTGCCTGATGCCACGTGGCACTGCCAAAAAAACCCCCAAAAAACACAGAACAATAACATAAAAAACTCATGTGATAGGGCCCAAGATACCAAATTTGAAAACCCTGAAAAGTTTTTGTGCTTTTCATGATTTTTTAAGTGTTATCTAGAAATCAGTTCAGAAGGATGGATATTAATTTTAAATTTAAATGTAAATACATGGTTTATATACATTTTTCAGTTACTTAAAGAAGATTATATAGAATTGATATTCCCAGTTCTTTTTAAAAAGACTCACGTGTATATAAATATATATATGGATAGGATAAAAAGGACAGAAAGTCATACCTAAATTTTGAGTGCTTATTCTCTTGATAGCAGAGTTACAAGTGATTTTTCTTTCCTTTTTACTTTTTAAAAATATTTTTCAATTCTAAAATTACAAAAGTAATCTGAAAACCCTATCATTTACAGTTAAACTGTTTCTTGTAAAATTTCTACTGTTTTTCATTGTGCTTTGATTTAAAAAAAAATTTTTTTTAAGGTTTTCTTCAAGCAGGATGGTGCCTTTCTATTTTCCTCCATCAAAATGTGCACTTTGGAACCCAATGCCAATTGGAGATTATATCTACTTACGTCTCAATTACCACAGGTATAAAACGTTTCTCTTTCCAAATCAAACCAGGTTAAACAGGAGTCAAAAGAATATGTAAGGCAATGATTACAGTGACCCAATTTTTTTTTTTAAACTTTTCTATTCAGGAGCTCCCCTCATACAAAGTATTCTTTCTGCTGCTTCTTAAATCTGTTCCTTGTGCTTTTAAGAAGTAATCTTAATTTCACAGTTAAAATATTCTGCAAATCTAAAGTTCTAAGTATTATAGGAAATCAAAAGAGACAAAATATAATAAAAACTGAGTTTTTCGTCATGTTTCCACATGGTGTCTTTGAAGAACACTGAGAAGATTGATTTTGAGTTGAATAGACCATATTAGAAGGAACATAAAATATTTTGGTTATGGCCAGGATTGTGAAAGAAAGACATAGAAGCTTAGTCTTCAAGTAATAGAAAATAGAGATCCACTGAGATTTTATATTTAAGAAAGTCACTTGCTAAAAGCAGAGTTCTAAGAAGGATGGATCATAGTGGGGAGACCCTAGAGTCAGCCTAATGCAAGATGGTTTTCTGTAATCCAAAGAACGTAGATTTATTCTGTAGTGGTTTAAGGTGGTGTAACTGGAGTCAGACTTCCTGGAGGGTCAAATCCTGATTTTACCCTTTCTTATTTAAGTGACCTCAGTAAAGTAGCCAAGGATCAGTTTCCTTATTTATAAAATGGGGATATGACACTTGTTTCATAGTACTTTTGTAAGGATTAAATGAGACAGGCTGTAAAGCAGCAGTTGGCACAGTACCTGGACATAGGAGGTAGTCAATAAATGCTAGCTCTTATAAGGGTTTAGAGCAATGTAGCAGTGTTGAGACCAAGAGGAAAGAATGAAACAAGGTGTTTTGAAGAAATGTATAGCATTTGATGATCAACTGAATAGAGGAACTAAAGGAAAATTACAAGTCAAAAAGTATTTAAGGGCCTCCCTCATGGTGCAGTGGTTAAGAATCCGCCTACCAATGCAGGGGACACAGGTTCAAGCCCTGGTACAGGAAGATCCCACATGCCACGGAGCAACTATGCCCATGCGCCACAACTACTGAGCCTGCGCTCTAGAGCCTGCGAGCCACAACTACTGAGACTTCTTGCCACAACTACTGAGCCTGCATGCCTAGAGGCCGTGCTCCACAACAAGAGAAGCCACCGCAACGAGAAGCCCGTGCTCCTCAACGAAGAGTAGCCCCCACTCACCACAGCTAGAGGCAAGCCCGCATGCAGCAACGAGGACCCAATACAGCCAAAAATAAATTAAAAAAAAAAAAAAAGTATTTAAGTTCTCAGAGAAGGGTGGTATCATTGACAAAAACAGAGAGTGTCTTGTGGAAGTTTAAATATTTGTCAGACTTGTTCATTTTCTACATGTCTGTTAACCTATATTTTCTATTGCCATCTTTCTCTACTTCATTTTGAGTAATTTCTTTTGCTCTTCAGCTCTTCTAATTTTCTCTTTAGCTGGGCTTAGTTGCCATCTAATCTGTTCATTTAGGTTTTTTTTTTTTCCTGGGGTAGTTTAGAACATATACCTTAATTTGATTTTTAAAAAATATTTGGTTGGGTTTATTTTTATTTTTGGGTGTGTTGGGTCTTCGTTTCTGTGTGAGGGCTTTCTCTCCTTGCGGCGAGCGGGGGCCACTCTTCATCGCGGTGCGTGGGCCTCTCACTGTCACGGCATCTCTTGTTGTGGAGCACAGGCTCCAGACGCGCAGGCTCAGTAGTTGTGGCTCACGGGCCCAGCTGCTCCGTGGCATGTGGGATCTTCCCAGACCAGGGCTTGAACCTGTGTCCCCTGCATTGGCAGGCAGATTCTCAACCACTGCGCCATCAGGGAAGCCCTCATTTAGGTTTTTAAATGTGGGAGTATGCTATATATGTGAAAGATTATTTATAATATATACACACAGTTTATAGAATAATAAATTTGTCTTGTCTTTTTTCATAGTATCTTGTTCCTTACTCATATTCTAGAGTCCTTTTTATATTTCTTTAAACATGTGAATTGTATTTATATTCTGTATTCAGTAATGCTAGTATCTGAAGTCCATAGATCATATGTAAACAAATGGATGTGACTATTTCAATCAAACTTTGTTTACAAAAACAGGAGGGTTCATAGGTTCTTGATCCTAAAATTCATAAAATTAAGAATTTTATGAATGCCTGGAGAACAACTATAACTTCAGTGTCTGCTTATTGCAATTCTGCTTTCCAGGTAGCCCTCCTTACCTGCTGCCTTTGACCCTAGGATTTCCCAACAGTGATCTTTCTGTACATTTTAAAAGATGTGTATTATATCTTAGGCAACATTTCATGGCAGGAAGGTTTTTTAGGCTGTCAGATCCACCACATTCGTAAAAGACATTTGTTATTTTTCAGAAATCCAAAGCTTGTGGTAACTGAAAAGACCATCCGACTTGCTTGTCGTCATGCTAAGCAGAATAAAGAAAACTTGCCATGCTTTTTACTTGGTTCTCTCACAGTAGATGAAGGTAATATACTTTGAAAAATTATTTTTATGAGTATAATAGATTTTATGTTTACTGTTTCAGTCAATTACTGTAATGTACTTTGGCTAATTTTCTTTACTGTATACCAACGTTATGAAGATGAGTAAAAGTTGACACTACTCATCATAGACTTTACAGTTTGGTCAGGTGGATAAATATATATGTAAGTCATTTTTTTTTAATGAAAGTTTAATGTACTCTTAGTATGAACAAAATACTTTCCTGTAATCTAGGCTTGCTTGGTTAATTTCACATTTCATAATTGGCGTGCTATATAATAACTGCTATTTTTGTTCTTCAGATGAAGAAAGTGTGACATTGACAATAGATCGTTTTGATCCTGGTCGAGAGGTACCTGAATGCTTAGAAAGAACCCCTACTGCTTCTCTTCCTGGGGACTTTGTGATCCCATGCACAATTCATACTCAAGGACTTTGTTCAAGAGAAATAATAGTGCACAATGCAGATGACTTCAATTCAGCTTTTAAGGTGAGATTTGTTGATATGTGATTATTTCTTATCCAACACAAGAATCAAACTATGTGTACTGTGTTATATTTTAATAAACCCATATTTAATAGGTATTCATTTAATTTCTGACTAAATGATGTTGACCTAAAATACAATTAGATATGAGGACAGAAATCCTAGGTAGGTAATATGGGTAGCATTCCAGAAGAGGAAGCAACATGACCAAGATAGCAAAGTGCAACATGTACTCAGGGTAACATTGAGGGTGGAGAGTTTTGCTGGATTTGTGGGCAGTCAGACTTGAGTATTAGTTTGTTTAGATCATAGAGAGCCTTGTCTGCCAGGCTACGGAATTTGAACTTTATCTAATGGGCCATGTTTTTCATTGAAAATTTCTGAAAAGAGGAAATACTGTTAAATCAGGGATGGTTAATGTGATAGGGAGGGCTGACTGAAGTCAGAATAGTTAGGCCATTGCAGTAGTCAGGTGTGTATTAGAGGGGGGTGTATTAGCCTATAGCAGAGTGGTGGCAGTGAGACCAGAAAGGGCACAGTCTGCATGAGCAACTACAGAGGAAGAACTAACTTGACAATTTGGAGTAATAGAAAAGAATCGGAGAGGAATGGACCTTAGATTCTCTGAGACTGAGTCAAAGTTAATTTATGTCCATTTTTACCCACGTAATAAATATTTATTGAAAGCGACATTCTCCAGTAAGAGTTTAAAATGCTGCTGGGACATATAGGTTGGAAATATATGATGGAGCTTGGTATATAAATCTTTTTTGCTTTAACATAATTATTCATATAACCTTTTAGTCACATGGAAGAAATAAGAGAATTGAAATGTTGCAAATCAGAAATTGTTTAATTTTATTAATATAAGATATATGAAACAAAACCTTCAGAGATAAGGACAAATTTCAAAGCTTTAAAATAATTGTGTAATATTGATTCCTCAGGCTCTGCAGCATCATGTGTGTAGCAAAGATTCCTTGGATTGTGGTAAACTGCTTTCCCTAAGAGCTCATATCACTTCCAGGGAGAGTTTGGACACTGTGGATTTTGACTTGGATTGGGCAGCAGTAACTCTAGCAAATACCTTTAAATGCACACCTGTGAAGCCCATCCCCATTATTCCAACAGCTCTGGCAAGAAACTTGAGCAGTAATCTGAATATTTCTCAAGTTCAAGGTACCTATAAATATGGGTAAGTAAAAGACCTATTCATCCAAAATTTTAAATATTTGTCACATTAGTGTATTTTCATGTTATTCACATAATGTGAAATAATTGTTTGGTCAGTTTACATGCCTGAGATCTGTGGCAGCTAGATAAACAACCAAGGAAGGTGAAAAAATTGTTAATTTTTGCTGAATATAGTTTTCTGATAATGAGCCTAATGGAGGCTGGAGAATTATTTATAATATGCAGGGGTTTTAAAATAATTAATTAATTTATTTATTTATTGGCTGTGTTGGGTCTTCATTGCTGTGCACGGGCTTTCTCTAGTTGCGGTGAACGGGGGCTACTCTTCGTTGCGGTACGCGGGCTTCTCATTGTCGTGGCTTCTCGTTGCAGAGCACGGGCTCCAGGCACGCAGCCTTCAGTATTTGTGGCACGTGGGCTCAGTAGTTGTGGCTTGCAGGCTCTAGAGCTCAGGCTCAGTGGTGTGGTGCACGGGCTTAGTTGCTCCGCGGCATGTGGGATCTTCCTGGGCCAGAGCTCGAACCCGTGTCCCTTGCATTGGCGGGCAGATTCTCAACCACTGCACCACCAGGGAAGTCCTATAATATGCAGTTTTAATTGTGAATAATGAGCACTGCAGATAAAGGAGATTATTAAATTATAATGTATGATACTCTTGCTTACCAAATTGTCAACCACTTGAGGGTGGAGTTTCCTCACATAGCTGAAGCAGCATCCTCTCTAGCTTCCTATTAACACTCTTAGTTTCTTAGGAAATGTAAGCCAAATTGCTTGCTTTCTGATCCTCAGCAGGGCTGCTTCCCTGAATCCTCATCCACTTTCTTTATCCATTGTCTACTGAGCTAAATCAGACAATGTAAGCACCAACTGCTTTAAAGTCTAAGCAGTTCACTTCTGGCTTCCTTTCCCACTGACTCCACCCTAGTTCCTGTTAGGTCTCTAGAGCTCGAAATGTTTGGCAAAGTAAACTCAACTTCAAGTCTTGTCTACCAAATATGCCTCTTCAAAAGAGGATAAGAAAAAGGATTTTCTTTTCAGAGTGTCCCTGGAACAGCAAGAAAGTTCCCACATGCTGATCAGAGCACCTTTCTGGTTGGGGTGGCACAAAAGAAAAAGCGTTGCTATATTCCAAAATCATGGAATGGTCAAAGGTGATAGTGATTAAAAAGTGTTTGAATTAAATTGAACATTTAATTCTCTTGGAGTAATAAAATACTTCTCAATTGGTACATAGAAATTTGTGTTAAAATTAACCAAAAAATTAATTTATTTTCCTTAGTACCTGAGTCCATCTAGTGAAGCATGAATTTACCTTTCTTTGAATTATTCCTTTGTGACCCCTTGGCATGCCAGTAGTAACCCAGGATGTTCAGTATTCTACCTAATCACCTATTCCTCTTGCCCCTTTCTACCTAGAATTATTTAATTTATGACGTTTGCCTTTTTCTTTGACCACATTCACTTGTTTACCCTAATATTTATTAGGATCCATTGTGGAATAGTATTGTTTTATACACTGGCATTAAATATATAAAAAAACCGTACTTACTGTCCACTAAGTATATTATCATGTAAACACAATGTGGATAAACGTAATAGGGTTTTATATATAGTGCAGGGAAAGCAGGAAGGTGCGTCCAAATTGCCTGGGAAAATCATGGAAAGCCTAAGCTGGTTTATCAGGTTGTCAAGGCAGAAGAGCTCTCAAAGCAGGTGTAAGCGTCATTGTTGATACATAAATCTCGTGCCAACTCAGGCTTAATCATATTGTCACATGGCTTGATAAATTCATCATCTTTGTGTTTTAGGGTTATTATAGCAATAAAATGTATCCTCAGTGATACTATTAAGACTTTATATCACAAATGGCATTGTTTTTACTTTTGTGTTTTAAAGCCATAACAGTAAACTCTTGACAGTTGTACTGTACTTATCAAATTCTTAAAACTTATTGTCAGTAATAAGTATATTATATTAACAAAGTATAAATGTAGTATAATGTCCTTTTAGGGAAAAGTGAGCTTTGGGGTTCTATCATGATGGTTGCAAAATTCTTTGATAGCGGTTGGAGGAATATAGTACATGGAAGATTGAATATCCCTCACCTAATTCAGCCTCCTTCAGTGAGAAGTCACATCTGTTGCAATCTTGTCAAGTCACCTGCATGCTTGAATACTTCCAGCAACAGGAAATTCATTTCTCCCAGGGAAACCTATTTGGTTCTGCACTTGTTAGCCTTGATTTTAATACTTTTGATTTAAAAAAGTTGATACTTTTTAGAGCAAACTTTTTCAAAAGGTATGTAATCTTCAGTGACCATTTTAATACATAGAAATTTTAAGATATTAAATCTCTTCCATGTCATCCTCATAATTAGTAGAATATTTTTCTACACTTTGAACTGTTTTCTTTGTGTGCATGTGTATGTAAAAGAAATTATTCATTTGAATCCTCTCCTCTGCCTAAAATATACTTCTTCAGCACTCAGATTATCTCTTTTAGGTAAAAGTGCATATTTCCAATTGTTTTTACATGAATGTCTTCTGTTTAGATATCTTACCATGGATGAGACACGCAAATTGTTACTTTTGCTGGAAACTGATCCCAAGATTTATTCTCTCCCATTAGTGGGAATGTAAGTATTGCATTACTTATGAAAACCTTTTCAGCCATGTATGTATTCAAATGTATATTATAAGCATGTGAATCATTTGTACTATGAATATGTATTAATATTTGGATCACCTTATAAAACCATAAATGCTAATGATGCTTAAGCTTTCTTATTTTAACAGCTCAATCAGTTAAAATAAGATTTTTGTCCAATCTTAGGAAGAATTCCAGTATATAAAACAAAACTGAATTCTTCTGGTTGAAGTCGAAGCCTTAGAGCCCTGTTTCTTTAACCTTATTCACTACCCCTGTCCTTAAGGCATCTTGAAGAACTCAGGACTCAGGATAACACTGTTTAAAATTCACTGCCAGGCAATTTTGCAGAAATTCTCTTTAGTGTTTATGGAGATCTCTTTTCGAGTTAATGACATTTAGATAGATTATTCAGTCAGAAATTTATACTAATTCAGTATTTAATGAGTGCTTACCCTATAAATAGTATTATGTTTCATACTGTGTTGGGATTTAAAGCTCCTCAAGGAATTAATAATTAAAGGTGAGGCGATAAAATATTCAAATATTCCCACATAGAAAGATAAATAATAAGAAAGTGTATGATTTACTATGAAATAAACAATTTAGACAGTGAGCACTATTACTGTTTGCAAGAGAGATGATAGGGGACATTTTCTTAGAGAAGGCAAACTTGAGCTGGACCTTTAAGTGTATATATAATAGAAGAGAGGATTGACTGGGAAGGGAACCCATATGTGGGAATGGTATATGCAGACAAAAAATGAGAGTACAGAAATGTTCTGTGGACCACGAAATCTCCTTACAGTCTTTTTGCTCTGGTCCTGGTAGTGGCTGTGTGTTATTGCTGCTAAGTGAACTATTAAGAGTTTTCTGAGACTTCCCTGGCGGTCCAGTGAGTAAGACCCCGTGCTCCCAATGCAGGGGACGGGGTTCAATCCCTGGTCGGGAAGCTAGATTCTGCATGCATGCCACAACTAAGAGTTTGCATGCTGCAACTAAGAGCCAGTGCAGCCAAAATAAATAAATAAATACTTAAGAAAATAATAAAAAAAAATTTTTTTTAAAAGCGTTTTCCGTTTTTCAGCCTACCTGTATAATTATAGACTTAAATCCTCTCAATAACTCTATGGTTTTAGGCTGCTAACTTCTTTCTCCCCTAATTCAGCCTATTCTTTCTAGTGCAGGCTAATTGATTCTAATTGATTTCTGCTTTCACCTCTATTGTTAACCATTTTCTTTCCCACAGTTTTACCATCATTTCAGTGGAAGAGGACAGAAAGTAGTGCTCTGTCTCTGAATCTGTCTATGGTTATATGTATATCTATAGTCTCCCTCTTAATTATCAGCATGGTTTAATGTTCATAGATTTCTTATTTATGAGCCCTTTTATCTGTTCCTGATGAATGCCAAGAATTTCTGCCACATTACCTTGAGAAGAGCATAATCTAAAGGATGTTAAGTACTAATTTGTAAAATGACTATAGTTTTTAATTTCTATTTTTTGTTTTAGCTGGCTGTCTGGAATTATACATATCTATAGTCCTCAGGTGTGGGCTTGCTGCTTGCGATATATGTTCAGTTCTTCTATTCAAGAAAGGTAAGTGATATTTTTTTCTGTAGGGTTTTATTTTGATCTTCACCTCCATTCATGTTTTACTGGTGTTATTTAAAGTTCATGCAATGCCTTAACCTTTTATAATACTTAGAAACCAGAAGAACAGGCACACTAAGGAAGTCAAACATTATATTAAATGGGAATAAAACCAGACAAAAAAGGTGACATTGTGCTATACTTGGAAATGTGAAGGAATTCACTTGCCTAATGACAGTACTGTAACACAAAAGACATACTTTTTATGAGTGGAAAAAAATCCCTAGGGATCATCTACTCTAGCATCCTATTTTATAAAAAAGATTAATTTTCATGGAAGTGACTGAAAATGAGTTTGAATTTGTTTCAAGTGTTTTATTGTTACCCTGTGCTGCTGATAGTACCTTAAGAAACACTTGGGATGAAGTTTAATGTTCTTGGAACTAAAGCACAAGCATTGGAACTAATAGGGAAACTTTATTTCTAACCTCAACTCCTCATTTAATTTTGTTATTTTGTACATGTTGCCATTATTTGCCTCTTACTTTCTTCATCTATTAAATGAAAATTCCAGAGTCTGTTTCTGTCTGCTTTGGTGGCTATAATACACTTTTTAAAAAAAACTTTAATGAAAAGGCAGTATAAGTACATGGCACTAAATCAGATATATATAAAGATACATAATAAAAATGTCTCTTCCACCGCATTTCCCCAGATCCTATCCCCAGAGACAATCACTGTTAAAGGAGTATCTTGTGCTTCCTTCTTGAAATACCAATGCATAGACAAATAACACCCTTCCCTGGTCTGTAAAAGTTAAATCACAAATGGGATCAAACCGTTCTACCTTTCCTCTGTTGCTTTTTTCTTTATATCATTATACCTTGGAAATCATTACTAAATCTTGGCACATACAGATTTAATACACATATTTTACAACTGAATAGTAAATAATATATACTATATTTTAAAAACTACTCCTTTTGCTTGCGGACAACTTTGTGTATACATCTTTGTGTGTATATACTAGTATATTTGTGGAATAAATTCCTAAAAGTGGTTTTTCTGGGTCAAATAGTATATCACTTTAAATTTTGTAGATATTGCCAATTTGTGCTTCAAAGACTATCAGTTTATAATCTTTCCAACAGTGTTTGAGAGTGCCTGTTTTCTCCATCCCCTCACTAACACTGTGGAACAAGTATTTGTTGAGCACCTACTATGTACCAAGCACTATTCATGATATTGGCAATAAACAGTGAACAAAATAAAGACCCTGCAGAGATAGGCAGTAAACAGAAAAAATAAGTAAAATAAATAGTATTTTACAAGGTGATGAGTGCTGTGGAGAAATAAGCAGGGGAGGTGGATGTTGTGTCTCTGGTAGTGGCAGGTAGGGTTGCAGTTTTAAATAGGGCAGTCAGGCAGACAAAGACTTGAGATGGGGGAGTAAGCCATGTGGCTGTCTGGGGCAGTATCACAGGGTGATGGGTACAAAGCTGTGGGTGAAAGATCACCTTGCATCTTCAAGGAACAGCAAGGATGTAGCGTGGCTGGAGAGGAGTGAGGGAAGGGAAAAACAACAAGACCTCAGAGAAGTAACTGGAAGGCCATTATTAGACATTTTTTTTTTTTTTTTTTTTAAATTTTTGGCTGCGTTGGGTCTTTATTGGGGCGTGGGCTTCCTCTAGTTGCGGGGAGCCGGGGCTACTCTTCATTGTGGTGCGCAGGCTTCTCATTGCAGTGGCTTCTCTTATTGCAGAGCACGGGCTCTAGGTGCGCAGGCTTCAGTAGTTGTGGCGTGTGAGCTCAGTAGTTGTGGCTCGCAGGCTGTAGAGTGCAGGCTTAGTAATTGTGGCGCACAGGCTTAGTTGCTCCATGGCATGTGGGATCTCCCTGGACCAGGAATCGAACCCTTGCCCCCTGCACTGGCAGGCGGATCCTTAACCCCTGCGCCACCAGGGATGCCCCCATTATTAGACTTTTGATCTTTGCAAATCTGACGTTTTATAATCTCATCTTCTGGGAACCTCCTAATCATGTCTCTTGCCATTATTCTGTTGGGTTGTGTATCTTTTTCACATTGCTTTGTAAGAGCTCTCTTTTTCTTTTTCACTCTCTGTATATATACATTTATATAATATGTAAAGTATATATTTCTTAAAATATATGTTATATGCTGCAAAGATTTTATATATGTGTATATAAATATGTTATAAAAATGTGCGTGTGTACATACATATATGTATTTGTATTGGTATAGATATGTGGCAAAAATTTATTTCCCCTAGATTGTCATTTCATTTCACTTTGGTTAATATTTTTTCCCAGACTTTTTTTTTCTTTTAATTATATGTTCAATACATTCTAAGCCAATATCCCATTGTGTTTGTGTGAATACATGTGTATTAATTAATTTATTTATTTTTGCTGTGTTGGGTCTTCATTTCTGTGCGAGTGCTTTCTCTAGTTGTGGCAAGCGGCAGCCACTCTTCATCGTGGTGCGCGGGCCTCTCACTATTGCGGCCTCTTCCATTGCGGAGCACAGGCTCCAGACGTGCAGGCTCAGTAGTTGTGGCTCACGGGCCCAGTCGCTCCGCGGCATGTGGGACCTTCCCAGACCAGGGCTCGAACCCGTGTCCCCTGCATTAGCAGGCAGACTCTCAACTGCTGCGCCACCAGGGAAGCCCCCAGACTTTTTTTAAAGTCCGATTTATCCATCTTTTTTTTTCTATTTTGCTTAGAAAGGATTTTTATTGAAATGAAAATCTCTTGTTTTTTCTCCAGAAGCTACAGTTCTACTTTTTACATTTTATTTTAATTATATAATATAGTTAGTTTTATTTGCAATAAAAGAGAAATTAAATATTCATTTTAACGTATTAGTAATATTAAGTTTTATTATCAGTGACGGGTCTTGCTTTAATTATTTATTGATAGTAAATGCTTGGTGAAGTTAGTTTTGAAGCTCTCTCTGTCAAAATGAAGCGTTAGGGAATTTCTTTGATACCTGGACTCTTTAATTACTGCCGGCCTTTAACCAGGGAGGTATCAGCACTGCTTGGCATAGCTTAGGTTAGTACTTTACAGCATTCTGATCAGTGGTCTTGTCTGACCCTAGAGAGAGGAATTGAGCAGAATAGGCATTCTGCCTCCTAAACCCTCACTGCTTTGTTTTGTTAATAGTGTAATATATCCCCAAATTATCTTTCATTCAACATTTTACAAAGTAGAGACAACTACTAAAAGGTTTTTTTTTTTTTTTTGGGTTCACGGGCCTCTCACTGTTGTGGCCTCTCCCGTTGCGGAGCACAGGCTCCAGACGCGCAGACTCAGCGGCCATGGCTCACGGGCCTAGCTGCTCCGCGGCATGTGGGATCTTCCCAGACCGGGGCACGAACCCGTGTCCCCTGCATCGGCAGGCGGACTCTCAACCACTGCGCCACCAGGGAAGCCCTAAAAGCATTTTTAAATAGTGGGTTTTGGTGTGTATTTTAAGGACTCTTGATTACTTTACAGATATTTGTTGAGTCATGTAGTGAATAATAAAATGAATGTTCATTTTATCAGTGTTTGTAGTAGTGAACTATTGTGAATAATTTAAATATCCACTTTTAGAAGTCTGGGTGAATCAATAATAGCACATCTATAAATTGTAATACTGGATAGTCACTAAAAAAGAATAGGGAGGTCTAAGGTATAATATAGAACAGTGACATGGAAAGAAATCCAAGATTGTCAAATAATAAATAGAAAATGCAATTAAGGAAACAATCCCATTTACCATTGCAACAAAAAGAATAAAATACCTAGGAATAAACCTACCTAAAGAGGTAAAAAACCTGTACTCAGAAAACTGTAAGATGCTGATGAAAGAAATCAAAGTTGAAACAGATGGAGAGATATATACCATGTTCTTGGACTGGAAGAATCAATATTGTGAAGATGGCTATACTACCCACAGCAATCTACAGATTCAGTACAATCCCTATCAAATTACCAATGGCATTTTTCACAGAATTAGAACAAAAAATTGTACAATTGGTATGGAAACAAAAGACCCCAAATAGCCAAGGCAATCTTGAGAAAGAAAAACAGCTGGAGAAATCAGGCTCCCTGACTTCAGACTATACATCAAAGCTACAGTAATCAAGACAGAATGGTACTGGCACAAAAACAGAAATATAGATCAATGGAACAGGATAGAAAGCCCAGAGATAAACCCATGCACCTGTGGTCACCTAATCTGTGGCAAAGAAGGCAAGAATATATAATGGAGAAAAGACAGTCTTTTCAGTAAGTTGTGCTGGGAAAACTGGACAGCTACATGTAAAGGAATGAAATTAGAACACTTCCTAACACCATATACAAAAACAAACTCAAAATGGATTAAAGACCTAAGTGTAAGGACGGACACTATTAAACTGTTAGAGGAAAAAACATAAGCAGAACACTCCTTGACATAAATCACAGCAAGATCTTTTTTGACCTACCTGCTAGAGTGATAAAAATAAAAACAAAAATAAATGGGACCTAATGAAACTTTAAAGCTTTTGCACAGCAAAGGAAACCATAAACAATACGAAAAGACAACCCTCAGAATGGGAGAAAATATTTGCAAATGAAGCAACTGACAAGGGATTAATCTCCAAAATATACAAACAGCTCATGCAGCTCAATAACAAAAAAAACCCAAACAATCAGAAAATGGGCAGAAGACCTAAATAGACATCTCTCCAAAGAAGACATACAGATGGCCAAGAGGCACATGAAAAGATGCTCAACATCACTAATTATTAGAGAAATGCAAATCACAACTACCATGAGGTATCACCTCACACCAGTCAGAATGGCCATCATCAAAAAATCTACAACAATAAATGCTGGAGACAGTGTGGAGAAAAGGGAACCCTCCTACACTATTGGTGGGAATGTAAATTGGTAGAGCCACTATGGAGAACAGTATGGAGGTTCCTTAAAAAACTAAAAATAGAACTACCATATGACCCAGCAATCCCATTCCTGGGCATATACCTGAAGAAAGTCATAATTCAAAAAGATACATACACCCCAGTGTTCATTGCAGCAGTATTTACAATAGCCAGGACGTGGAAGCAACCTAAATATCCATCGACAGATGAATGGATAAAGAAGATGTGGTACATATATACAATGGACTATTACTCAGCCATAAAAAGGAACGAAACAGTGCCATTTGCAGAGACGTGGATGGACCTGGAAACTGTCATACAGAGTGAAGTAAGTCAGAAAGAGAAAAACAAATATTGTATAATATCGCTTATATGTGGAATCTAGAAAAATGGTACAGATGAACTTTTTTGCAAAGCAGAAATAGAGACACAGTTGTAGAGAACAAACTTAAAGATACCGAGGGGGGAAGGAGAGGATGGGATGAATTGGGAGATTGGAATCAACATGTATACACTACTATGTATAAAATAGATAACTAATGAGAACCTACTGTAGAGCACAGGGAATTCTACTCAGTGCTTTGTGGTGACCTAAATGGGTAGGAAATCTAAAAAAGGGATATATGTATACGTATAACTGATTCACTCTGCTGTACAGCAGAAACTAACACAACATTGTAAAGCAACTATACTCCAATAAAAAATAATTTAAAAAAAAACTATATCACAGACCTATTGAATATGTGGTTTAGAAATACACTAGTAATCATGTTGTGTGCTTTTAATTAAATGTTATTTCTCTTTTCCCTCAAAAAAAAAAGGAACAAATGCAAATAGTGTGTATAGTATCTTGTTTTTGTTAAATTGTATAAAATGTTTGCGTATGCCTAGGGGAAAATTCTGGAAGTAAATACTGTAAACTGGAGAGTGGAATGGGATGTTTTCATTTTCTATTTTATACATTCCTGTTTTTGTTTAAAGTATTTACAAGGAATATGTATTCTGTAATAAATGTATTTTAAAAATTAAAAATTAGTAACATTAAAAAGTAAGCATAGGGAATTCCCTGGTGGTCCAGTGGTTAGGCTCCACGCTTCCATTAAAGGGAGCATGGGTTCGATCCCTGGTCAGGGAAAAGTAAGCATAAATTTGCCCCTCAGTTTTCTTCCAAAAATTGGACTGTTTAGTTAGTCTATTAACTAGATTGAGGGACTCACATAGAATTCTTTGAGTGTATTCTTGTTATTCTCAGTAAATTTTAATTAAATGGCATTTTTTTATCCAGGGTTTTTTCAGAATCTGGAAATTTCATTATAGTTCTCTATTCTGTGACACATAAGGATCCTGAGTTTTATGAATGCCTCCCTTGTGATGGCAGGTTACCTGACCTTCGATTCCAGCTACTAACTAGTAAGGAAACATTACATCTTTTCAAAGTAAGTGATTTGATTTCCTAGCACACTTATGACTATTCAGGGTTGTACTCAAATTATTAGGCTTTATTTATAATCAGTCTTACTAAATATTAACTTTATTCATTTATGGTTAATTTTGTTTTGTAAATTTTAGGCCATATCTCCAGAACCAAATTCTAATGCAGGATCAAACGTTATCTACAGAGTAACTTTCCCATGTTTTCCTAAAACCTTTGAAGACTATATCAAGAATTTAATGTATATGTTGTATCATTTTATGATACTGAGAGTTAATTTGTGATCTTAGTGTTTTCTTTGTCCTGATTGTTAATTTTTAAATGTATGGGTATAACAAATGGTTTCTCATACTTAAAAGTCAGTGTCTATAATATATAACCCTAGGAATCAGAATAGATTAATATGACTGGCAAAAATATTCGTTTGGGTTTTTCTGTAAGATCTTATGGAAAAACCTGAAAGAACTTTTTGGCCAACCCAATACATTTAGGTGATGGTCGCAGAAAAAGTAGATCTTTGAAACCGTAAATGTCATTATGTAAAAATATTCTAAGGCCAAAAATGAACAATAATTCTGCTTTTTTTTTTTACAAAAATATTGACTATCCCGGGCTTCCCTGTTGGCTCATTGGTTAAGAATCTACTTGCCAATGCAGGGGACATGGGTTCAAGCCCTGGTCCCAGAAGATCGCACATGCTGTGGAGCAACTAAGCCCGTGTGCCACAACTACTGAGCCTGTGCTCTAGACACCGTGAGCCACAACTACTGAGCCCACGTGACGCGGCTACTGAAGCCCACGTGCCTAGAGCCCATGCTCCACAACAAGAGAAGCCACCGCAATGAGAAGCCCGTGCACTGCAACAAAGAGTAGCCCCCGCTCGCTGCAACTAGCGAAAGACCACGCACAGCAACGAAGACCCAACGCAGCCAAAAATAAATAAAATTTTAAAAAAATTTTACTAGCCCTAAATAACCATGTGTTACCACTCAGATCTTATTTTGTGCCTTTAATTTCATTTATAGGTTGTATTGATTCATGAATCAAGTTTTTGTATTTTAATTATAAACATAATCATCTTAAATGAGGTCTATTTCCATTTTAGAGACATATCTCACATATATATCACTCATTTTATTCTTCAGATTGTATGCTCAGTTTAAAGTTACTATTTTAACTGAATCCCTGGTTATTGAGTAAGTTACATAGTAAAGATAATTAGGTTTTTACTTTCATTTATGTAGTAGGGAGATGGATAGTTTTTTTAAAAGGTTGCATAAAAATAGAACCATATGATTCAGCAATTCCACTTCTGGGTATTTATCCAAAGGAAACAAGAACACTAATTCAAAAAGATATGTGTACCACCATGTTAATTGCAGCATTATTTACAATAGCCAAGATATTAAAGCAACCTAAGTGTCCATGGATGGGTGAATGGATAAAGAAAATGTAATTTATCTTATATTACATTATATCATATTATATTAATATAATGAGAAAATATTCAGCTGTAAAAAAAGGAAGGAAATCCTGCCATTTGTGACAACATAGATGGACCTCCAGGGCATTGTGCTAAGTGAAATAAATAAAACAGAGAAAGGCAAATACCATATGTCACTTATATGTGCAGTATTTAAACAACAACAAAAAAACATTTCATTGAACTCACAGACACAGAGAACAGATTGGTGGTTTGCAAGAGGTTTGGGGGGGGGGGTTTGAGAGTGGCCAAAATGGCCAAAGGTGGTCAAAAGGTACAAACTTCCAGTTATAAAGTAAATAAGTAATGGGGATATAATATACAGCATGGTGAGTATAGTTAATAATGCTATATTGTATTTTGAAAGTTCTTTTTTTTAAAAATTTATTTATTTTATTTACTTTTTGGATGCGTTGGGTATTCGTTGCTGTGCGTAGGCTCTCTAGTTGTGGCGAGCAGGGGCCACCCCTCGTTGCGGTGCGCAGGCCTCTCATTGTGGTGGCCTCTGCCGTTGCAGAGCTCAGGCTCCCAGTGCACGGGCTCCAGCAGTTGTGGCACAGGGGCCAAGAAGCTGTGGCTCGTGGGCTTCAGAGCACAGGCTCAGTAGCTGTGGCGCATGAGCCCAGTTGCTCTGCGGCATGTGGGATACCCCCGGGACCACGGGTCGAACCCGTGTCCCCTGCATTGGCAGATGGATTCCCAACTACTGTGCCACCAGGGAAGTCCTTGAAAGTTCTTATAAGAAAATATTTATCATTCTTCATGGTGATGGATGGTTAACTAGATTTATTGTAGTGTGTGTTTCATAGTATATTCAAATATTGAATCATTATGTTGTTCACCTGAAAGTATTATGTCATATGTCAATTATATCTCAGTTGAAAGAATTATTTTTTTTAAAAGATGATAGTTTCAGAAATCAGAAGTCGCCTTCCCCCCAGTGTTTCAGAGCTACTTGTCATCTAAATAGAATTCTCTGGTGTTTATGTAAGTCACATCTCAAAGTATGACGTACTTTATTTCAGAATGTTGAACCTTCTGACAAAAACCCAGTCTATTTTGAACTGAGTGCTGAAGGCCAGAATGCAGAAAGAGAGTTTTTTAACAAAGTTTCCAAGAATCTTTCAATTAAGAGGTAAAAGATATTTTATTGTCATGTGTACTTTTTAAATTAATTTTATTAGTTTTTTGGTGAGTAATTAAAGTAACTCCCTAAATATTTCTGAGGAAACTATTTGTAAATCTTTTACCATAGGTATCCTTGCTTTAAATGCATTCCTTCATACTCAGAAGTTGGATGATCATTTTAATGAAGTGACAACTCTAATATGGTTCTCATTTGAGTTGATTTATTACATAGGGGAACAAAAGTATTTGTCGAGACATTATCTTGTTTAAGAAGAAGCATCCTGTTTTTGTTTAGTTTGCCTTCTCTTCTTCCTTGTAGTATTAAACCTAGGCCTATCAGATAAACTACTATAAAAAATAACTCCTCTACCTAAAAAAGAAAACTTTTAAAGCAAATGCACTTGGAGAATATTAAATAATGGTTGTGAATTTTTGGGTCCATATATACCTTTTATGGTAAAGTAGATATTTCCTTTGTATTAGGGTTCTCCAGAGAAACAGAAGCGACAGGATATATATACATAGAGAGATTTGTGTTAAGGAATTGATTTGTGCAGTTGGGGAGGCTTGTCGGGGCCAAAATCTGCAGGGTAGGCTGGCAGCCTGAGAAAAGTTGCAGTTAGAGTCCAAAGGTGGTCAGCTGGCAGAATTCCCTCCTCTTGGGGAGGTCAGTCTTTGTTCTATTAAGGCATTCAGCTGATTGGATGAGACCCACCCACATTATGGAGGATTATATGCTTTACTCAGAGTCTACCGATTTAAATGTTAATCTCATCTTAAAAACACCTTCACAGAAACATCTAGAATAATGTATGACCAAAAATCTGGCTACTGTGGCCTAGCCAAGTTGACACATAAAATTAACCCTTCATATCCCTATTCTAGCTTTCTCATTTATTTTACTATGTGCCTGATAATGTGCTAAGAGCTGGGGATATAGTGGTATTAAAAACAGATGCAGACACGATCCCTTTCCTCATGGAATTTATAGTTCAGTAATGGAGTGTTGAATTCTCTGTATTATTTGAGAGGTTCATTAATTTAAGTTAATATTTGCCAAGTATTTAATAACCTCATTTAAGTTACTTTGGAATGCTGGTTTATTCTTTGATTCTGTAGCTCAGAAACTTGTTATTTTTAACTTGCACTTACAACTGATTTGTCCTTTTCTCAACTTTTTGATTATAACCTTAACCTATCTTTGGGCCTCTTTAATACTATCTGTTTAGTATCTTGTATGAGAAACAAGCAGGTATAAGGTTCATTATAGATTATTGCAATTATTGCGAAAATAGCTTCACCTTTTTTTTTTTTTGGCCGTGCCGCCTGGCACGCAAGATCTTAATTCCCCGAACAGCGATCAGACCCGTGCCCCCTGCATTGGGAGCACTGAGTCTTAACCACTGGACCACCAGGGAAGTCCCTAGCTTGACCTTTTTTTTTTTTTCGGTACGCGGGCCTCTCACTGTTGTGGCCTCTCCCGTTGTGGAGCACAGGCTCCGGACGCGCAGGCTCAGTGGCCATGGCTCACGGGCCCAGCCGCTCCGCGGCATGTGGGATCCTCCCGGACCAGGGCACAAACCCGTGTCCCCCGCATTGGCAGGCGGACTCTCAACCACTGCGCCAGCAGGGAAGCCCCTTGACCTTTTTTAAATAGCATTCATTCATCTGTCCTTAACACTTGATTCTGTAGGTGGAAGTTAACTATGATACAGTTTTAAAATAAGTGCCAGCTATGCCAACTATTTATAGAGGCTACATAACATAATAGTTGTGAGTTCAGGTTATGGTATAAGACATATATGTGTTCAAGTCTTGGTTGTAAACATCACTATCCCATCTGTAAAATGGGAATTATGACTATATCCATATTGGTTTCCTATTGCTGTTCTAACAAAGTACCACAAACTTAAGTGACTTCAAACAATACAAAGTTATTATCTTCTAGTTCTGGGGGTCAGGAGTCCAAAATGGATCTTTGGGGCTAAAATCAAAGTGATGGTAGGGCTGCATTCCTTTTGGAAGCTTTAGTGGTGAATCCATATTCCCTTTTCCAGCTTCTAGAGGCCACCTGCATTCCTTGTCTTACTCCATCTTCAAAGCTAGCAGCATAGCATCTTCAAATCTCTCTCTGACTTCTTCTATCCTCCTCATATCTCCATCTCTGCCTGACCATCTTGCCTCCATCTTATAAGGACCATTGTGATTACATTGAGCCTCCACATCTCAAGATACTTAATCATATCTGCAAACTCCCTTTTTCCTTTTACACTAACATATTCACAGGTTCTGGGGATTAGAAAGATGTCTGAGGTATACGCTATCTTTGGGCATTTTAAGTTGTTCTTTTTTTTTTTTTTTTTAAGAAGTTGAGGGTAGGAGTTTATTTATTTATTTATTTTTGCTGTGTTGGGTCTTCGTTTCTCTGCGAGGGCTTTCTCTAGTTGCGGCAAGTGGGGGCCACTCTTCATCGCGGTGCGTGGGCCTCTCACTATCGCAGCCTCTCTTGTTGCGGAGCACAGGCTCCAGACTCAGTAGTTGTGGCTCACGGGCCTAGTTGCTCTGCGGCATGTGGAATCCTCCCAGACCAGGGCTCGAACCTGTGTCCCCTGCATTAGCAGGCAGATTCTCAACCACTGCGCCACCAGGGAAGCCCTTAAGTTATTCTTGAAGCGGGTTAGATCAGCAGAAAACTATATTCTTACAGACTTGCAGGACCACCTTCATTGTCTTAAGGTTTAAGGTTTTATTCAAGATTTTATTGAATGTTTATGGAAGAAAAAGCCAAATTAAGGGGGCACTTGGAATTTCTTTAACATTGTTGAAAAACCGTGTCTATTTTCTTTTTTTATTTATTAATTAATTTATTAATTTACTTATTTATGTTTGGCTGCATTGAGTCTTCGTTGCTGCGCATGGGCTTTCTCTAGTTGCAGCGAGCGGGGGTTGCTCTTCATTGCGGTGGCTTCTGTTGTGGCCAAGCACAGGCTCTAGGTCCACAGGCTTCAGTAGTTGTAGCACATGGACTCAGTAGTTGTGGCTCTTGGGCTCTAGAGCGCAGGCTTAGTAGTTGTGGTGCACAGGCTTAGTTGCTCCGCGGCATGTGGGATCTTCTGGGACCAGGGCTCGAACCTGTGTCCCCTGCATTGGCAGGTGGATTCTTAACCACTGCACCACCAGGGAAGTCCGGCCGTGTCTATTTTCAACTCTGACCAAAGCTTTGATAAGGATCAGTTATTTTTACTCTTTTTTTTTTTTTTTTGCGGTACACGGGCCTCTCACTGTTGTGACCACTCCCTTTGCGGAGCACAGCCTCCGGACACGCAGGTTCAGCGGCCATGGCTCCCGGACCCAGCCGCTCCACGGCATGTGGGCTCTTCCCGGACCAGGGCACGAACCCGTGTCCCCTGCATCGGCAGGCGGACTCTCAACCACTGCGCCACCAGAGAAGCCCCAAGGATCACTTATTTTTAGATTTTAATTTTAATAAAATGTTTATCTTACCTAGATAACTGGTATTAAAATTATACAACATTAAGTTTTTTCTTTTTGTCTTGGGTGCTAAAAAAGCTCAGAAATGAATATTTTTTGTTTTTTGTGTTTTTTTGGCTGTGTCACGCAGCATGTGGGATCTTAGTTCCCTGACCAGGGATTGAACCTGCACCCCTTATAGTGAAAGCACAGTCTTAACCACTGGATGGCCAGGGAAGTCCCTCAGAAATGGATTTTATTGCTCAGCGTTGGGAAATTTTATATGTGTGTATCTATGTGTATATTTGTATATGTTTATCATAAGTAAGTATGTAGCAAATATTAATTCCTTGCCACAAACTCAGGTGTACCAAAAATGTAACTTTTTTTGTTTTTATTCTTTTCTCTTTTTTGGTGCAGCATGTGGGATCTTAGTTCCCCAACCAGGGATCGAGCCCGATTCCCCAGCATTGGAAGTGCAGAGTCTTAACCAGTCGACCACCAGAGAAGTCCCCTACTTTTTTTCTTTTTAAAAGTAATTGAGGGAATTCCCTGGTGGTCCAGTGGTTAGGACAGCGTGCTTTCACTGCTGGGGCCTGGGTTTGATCCCTGGTTGGAGAACTAAGATCCCACAAGCCGCGCGGTGCCACAGCCAAAAAAAAAGTAATTGAAATTAATTTCTATTTTGAGCCCCTATTCATTTTGCTCAGTTATAGAAGCCAAATTTCAGTTAATTCAAGGTCTGTTTATTCTGTTTCTTCTGAGATTATATGTAATTTAGAGGGGACTAATGCTGTGACACTACTGGTGATGTGGGGTGACATGATTATCATCCCTCCACACCACTCAGCCATCTGCTGAGGTGTTTTCTTTCTTTCTTTCTTTCTTTTTCTTTCTTTCTTTCTTTCTTTGGTTGCACCAGGTCTTAGTTGCAGCAGGCAGACTCCTTAGTTCTGGCTTGCGGGCTCTTTAGTTGCCGCTTGCTGGCTCCTTAGTTGAGGCATATATGTGGGATCTAGTTCCCTGACCAGGGATCGAACCCAGGCCCCCTGCATTGGGAGTGTGGAGTCTTACCACTGTGCCACCAGGGAAGTCCCTGAGATGTTTTCATTTGCATCTGGTTTTTGGCAGTTGGTTTGTGCAGGATCCTGGTGCGACCTCCTTACCCTATTCAGGTCACTGGCTCTCTGGGTCATGCCCATGCTGCACTGAGGCATATGGAATACCATTCTGTATTCTCCATGTCCTTCTTGGGTGTGGGAGGAGAGCTTTGTGAGATTGTTTCATTGCAGCACCTTGGCACAGAAAGAACTCTGTGTTTGCCTCTACAGACTATCAGGGTTTGGGACTAAGGTCTATTCTGCTGTCAAATCTTCCATATCTACTTGGGGGTTTCTGTTGTTCTCCTGCTAAGGAGACAGGACCCTTTCTTAGGAGTTCCATTGATGTCTAAGCTCTCTTAGCTTCCTTCTGGCTTTTCTTTTGTCTTCCTTACCTCATCTACTGAGATTTTATTTAGTTTAGGATGGAAAAAAACTGGATGTGTATAGTCTTTCAAATTTTAGTCTTAAACTCTAATTTCAGCTTTTGAAACTCAGTACCAGCACTTAAAATTTTTCTATGTTCTATTGGGACATGGCACCTGTGACACAATAACTTCAACTGACTAAATGGAAGGAGGTATTTCAATTAATGTCTCAGAGTTTTTTACCATCACAGATATAAGTACATAGAAAATGTAATTCCTTACTTGATTTTTCTTTCTAACACAGTGTTTAATGCAGTATGTTTAATACAGTGAGTATACATCTCTCTTATCAGATAATAAATTTTTGATGGCAAGCTCTGTATCTTATTAATTTCTATACTCCCCTAAGTGATTAATCAGAAAATGCTCAGTAACTATTGCTTTATTATGACATTAAGATTATCTGGGTTATGGATGCAACTAGAGATAATCATACTAAGTGAAGTAAGTCAGAAAGAGAAAGACAAATACCATATGATGCCACTTATATGTGGAATCTAAAATATGACACAAATGAACCTATCTGTGAAACAGAAACAAAATCAGGGACGTAGAGAACAGACTTCTTGTTGCCAAGGGGGAGGGGGGCGGGAGAAGTTTGGGTTAGGAGTTTGGGATTATCAGTGCAAACTGGTATATATAGAATGGATAAACAACAAGATCCTACTGTGTATAGCACAGGGAAATACATTCAGTATCCTGTGATAAACTATAATGGAAAAGAATATGGAAAAGAATGTATGTGTGCCCGCACGTGCGTGTGTGTGTGTGTGTGTGTGTGTGTATATAGATAGATAGATAACTGAGTCACTTTGATGTACAGCAGTAATTAACAACATTGTAATTCAACTATACTTCAATTAAAAATAAATTAAAAAAAAAGAATAACTGGGTTAAACTTGCCATGATCAGGAGAAGAGGGTAGATTATTAAGCATGAGTCTGACTGGCTCAGCTTTCCTGATCATCTGGCACTGGCCTGAAAAAATAAAATAATTTTTGGTTGTCAGATACTAAATTAAATGATCCAGATACTATTGTGGCTTATTAAAGGACTTTATTGAGCTTCAGAAAGAAAGAACAAATGAAAACTAAATTACTGAAGATTTATATTTTCTCCCCTCTGTTCTTTAGGTCTTCTCAAAAGTTACCTCCAGGGAAAATGCCAATAAGTGATCATGACTCTGGTGTTGAAGATGAAGATGTTTCTCCAAGACCAATTCCTAGTCCTCATCCAGTGAGTCAGAAGGTATCACTGATCTTAGAACTCACCTTTGTGATTAGAAACCTAAAAGTCTCTTCATGTTAAAGCACTCAATAATATTACCTAAAACTTCCTTAAGTTCATTCTAAGATATCTATAGCTATCTATATGTATATGGCTTTGACTATATATAAAGAGATATATATATATTCCTCACAGGTACATATAATTATTATATGTAATAATATATATGAATATGTACACATATTGTAATAAGTATATATAATTATTATTCCCAGAGAAAACTGAGGAACAGATTGGTTAAGTTACCTGCCTAGGATTATATAACTATTAAGTAGTAAAGCTGGAATTCAGGAAGTTTGGGATTTGGTAAACCTAGTGATTTAGGAGGTTTAGTTTCAGAATCTGGTGCTTGTAACCCATATAGACACAACATTCTGTACATTAACCAGAGCTCAACATCGTTTCTTATTACCATATTCTGAGAAAACATTCTGTTTCCTTTTGGAGATTGCTAATAACCTGCCATAATTTTTTTATTGAGGCCAACTAGTGGGTTATTTTAGAATTGTTGTGTCTTAATTACTTATTAGAAGAAAAAGGAATGAGAAAGGCTTTTTAAAATTAATATTAAATTATAACCAAATTCGCCACAGCTAGTATTTTGTTTATTCTTTTTGGCTCTCTTCCAACTCTTTTAGTTGATATCAGTAAAAAGAATAGCAGTGAATAATTTCACTTAGTAGAATATTCTGAATACTTATTGGAAGACCCTTATTTAAGATGCAGAAACATTATTCTTTACTAGATGTGTTGAAGCATCAGGTCTGATAATTTTTTTTTCAGAGAGGGTAAAAAGAGGTCTGTTATAACATAGTTTCCCATATTGTGTTCTGTGATCTAAGCAACATTAATCAGTGTTCCAGTGAAAGGAGTTTCATTGTTAAATAAGTTTGTGAGGGCAAGGACCTTATTTATTTTGTTCACAGTTGCATTTCTAGTACTAGCACATAGATGCCCAGAAAATATTTGTTAACTGTCTAAATAAAGAATAAACACTTTTTAATAAATAACTGGATGTAATTTGGAAAATACTAATCAAAGGACAATGAAGCATATATCATTATCCTAAAAGGTACTTTTTCCTCTTTAATTTCTTTCCCACTTACAGGTTTCTAAGATCCAGCCATCAGTTCCTGAACTTTCACTTGTATTGGATGGCAACTTCATAGAATCAAACCCTGTGCCTAACCCATTGGAAATGGTGAATAATGAAAATCCTCCTTTGTTGATTAACCATTCTGAACACTTTGAGCCATTGCAACTGCAGCTTTATGATGAGAAACACAGCCCAGAAGTTGAAGCTGGAGAGCCTTCCGTGAGAGGGCTACCAAATCAATTAAACCAGGACACTGCTCCTTTGAGACACTGCAAAGTAAGACGGCCATCTACCTGTAAGAAAGGGAACAACCCCCATATCAGGAGCAGTGTTACACCATCTTCTTTTAATGGACCGTCTCCTGAGGCATCTGAAAAGCTTCAAACAGTTTCTGCTGGAAATGTACACAAAGAAGAGTATCCTGTAAGATCCTCCACATTTAATTTCAGGCAGTCTTCCTTTGCCCCACAGTCCCACCCACACAATTTTGTTTTTTCACCCCATAATTCAGGAAGACCAATGGAATTTCAGATACCTACTCCCCCACCACCATCTTACTATTCCACAAATGTTTGCAATTGTTTTCAGCATCATGGCTGTATTCAATATAGTCCAATAAATTCTTGGCAAGGAATGAATACAGTAGGATCCACTCAAGACCTCCAGTCTGAAGCCCTTCAAAAACATTCATTATTTCATCCAAGTGGATGTCCAGCTCAGTATAATGCATTCTGTTCCTCAAGTAGTCCTGTAGCCTTGAGACCTCAGGGAAACATGGGGGGTTGTTCTTCCCACAGCAATGTAGAACCATCGCCTGTGGCAAGACTACCTCCACACGTGGACTCATGTAACCCATGGCCTTGTGCAGTATGCGTGCACACCCCCAAGACTGGGTCAGATAATGGAATGATGGGACTATCTCCGGATGCGTATAGGTTCGTCACAGAGCAAGACAGACAGCTGCGACTACTTCAGGCACAGGTTTGCTAGCTTTCTTCTGTTAAATTCTTGGTATTAATAGGGTTTTGAAAAAATAACTGGCAACTCTTCAGTAATTATAGTTTATGGAGTAGAATTGTAGAATGTCAGAACTAGAAGAGACCTTGGAAACTGAATTCTAGTCCCTGTTTTACAGGTAAGTAAAATGAGGATTAGAGAGAAAAAATAATTTACCCAATGACACATTGCTAGTTAGGAGTAGAACTAGGCCTAGAAAGCAAGTCCTCTCTTCTCTGTCTTGTGCATATCCTAACCTACAACATAATTGTATTTTTCTTTCACTTTTTGCCTCTAATGAGAAGTCTGTATAATTTACTAAACTCTATATACAACTAAATATAAAGCCTGCACAGTAGGTTCTGATACTCTGTAGTTTGTCAACCCTATAGTGTGTAAACTAACCTTTAGCCAGTGTACCCTTACAGAGTACATGTAGTGCCGCCTCTGTGTATCTATACTAGGCTTGTTCTACTCATTTTATTCTGAAATGCTTCCTTTCTTCAGGCCTTTATGACAAAGTTCTTAGTCTTTTAATTATATCCTTGCACAGTTTAGTCTTTATTGTATTGTGTCTTTTTCTTTCTTTGCTAACTGACACCCTTCTTCCACATACCTACCGCAAACCCCCCACTCCTTCCTTTCCCCGTGGTACCAATGGAAACAACCTGAAGTAGATACTTTCATAGTTTTTTCCATGACCCTATAACTATACTAATATATGTAAAATGGACATATATACATGTGTGATTTTTTTTTTAAAAGTCTTTTATAAAATTGGGGTCATAGTGTTCGCATTTTGCAAAAACAAGATAATGACATTTTTCAAATTCTGCTTTAAAATGCTTTAGATAAGACACCCAAGAAAAATTCAGCTTTGCTGTTTTTTTGAACCCAGGTATATCCTCTGAAATTGTAAAATGTAACAAAAGATTATAAACATTTGGCAGAATTTTTAATGTGGCTAAATATTTCACATTGAAAAGAAATTTTTCTTTCTTTCTGGTCTTTTTTTTTTGCGGTATGCGGGCCTCTCACTGTTGTGGCCTCTCCCGTTGCGGAGCACAGGCTCTCGACGCGCAGGCTCAGCGGCCATGGCTCACGGGCCCAGCCGCTCCGCGGCATGTGGGATCTTCCCGGACCGGGGCACGAACCCACGTCCCCTGCATCGGCAGGCGGACTCTCAACCACTGCGCCACCAGGGAAGCCCTTGATCTTGTTTTTTGAAAAAAGATAATAGCGGCTAAAAAGGTCTTCTAAGCTATTTAGAAATCTTAGTACTTGGGATTTATATACTTAAAATGTAAATTATAGACTACTGGCTCTGGTGTAGATTATGAGTCATACTTGGAGAACACAAAAGATGATGTAGAAAATGCTTCTATGATAAATTCACATAGTATTTTGCTAACATATTTTTTAAAACTTTTTTAAGGTAACATCTTATTTAACTTTTTTTTTAAACTTTTTTTTTTAAGATGTTTTTGATGTGGACAATTTTTAAAGTCTTTATTGAATTTCTTACAGTATTGCTTCTGTTTTTTGTTTTGGTTTTTTGGCCACGAGGCATGTGGAATCTTAGCTCCCCGACCAGGGATCAAACCTGCACCCCCTACATTGGAAGGCAAAGTCTTCTTAACCACTGGACTGCCAGGGAAGTCCCTATTTAAATTTTTTGAGAGTATCATAACATTTTCTATATACGTTTCTATAGAACTGTCTTATTCTGCATAGGATTCCCTTGTTATGTACAAGAAATCGTCTAATTGGTCTCTTATCAATTATTTCAGCAGTTTGAAGTTTCTGCTTTTGTAAACAGTGCAGCAGTGAACACCCTTATACTTGTATCTTCTGTATATATGCATGTACCACTGTGGCATAGATCTCTAGAAGTAAAATTTTGAAGTCAAAGGGAACACACATTTAAATGTTCAAAGGTACCCAAACTTGCTCCTCTTCTAATATTCAAAGTCTTATTTTGGTGTAGTGGTTAAAGAGAGTGGACTCCTTGGGTTCTAATCCAATTTTGGTGTGACGTAAGTTATACAATCTTGGGCAAGTTACTTTATGTGTCTGACTTAAGTTTTCTCATCCACAAAAGAGGAATATACATAAGTGTATGGAGTTCTAAGGGCTGAATGAGTTACTAGGTAGGGGCCAAGAATAGTGCCTGGCATATAGTGCTCAGTAAATGTTAACTATTATTATTATTTTCATTATCGTTACTATCTCAGTTAATGACATCACTTCTCATCCTGCTGCTCAGGCCAAAATCCTATGCATAAAAACCAAGGCTTTTACTTTTCTAGCTGTATCCTGAACTTAACTATTCTTTACCATCTTTCCTGCTACCACCCTAATTCAAACCATCATTTTCTCTTCTCCATACATGCTGCTTCCAGTACTGTTCCCTCATGTTTTCCTGCAGTTGGAAACATGAGAGCCATCTTTTTAAAAGCCCAAGTCAGATCATAGGGATCCTGCTTAAAACACAATGGTTTTCCATTGCAATTAAAATAAAATCAAAATTTCTTACCTTGACCCTCAAAACCCTTTGGGTTCATCTTCTGTCTCCCTCTCCTCACTCATCTCTTGCCACTGTCTTCCATGTTGACTACACTTCAGCTGCAGTGGTATGCTTTTTGTTCTTCAAAAACACAAACATCTTTCCACTTTATGTGCTTAAGCTTCTAGTCCCCTTTGCCTGAAACATTCTTCTAATTCTACTAATGGCTAGCTCTTTCTCATCATTCAGTCAGGCCTTAATTACATGTTTTAGTTTTTTGTCTCTAGGGAGCTCTAGGCAGGGAGCTTCATCACTGTATTCTTTAGCACCTTGAATAATACTTCACTTAAAACAGTTGTTCAGGGCTTCCCTGGTGGCGCAGTGGTTGAGAGTCCACCTGCCGATGCAGGGGACACAGGTTCATGCCCCGGTCCGGGAAGATCCCACATGCCGCGGAGCGGCTAGGCCCGTGAGCAATGGCCGCTGAGCCTGCGTATCCAGAGCCTGTGCTCCGCAATGGGAGAGGCCACAACAGTGAGAGGCCCGCGTACTGCAAAAAAAAAAAACAAAAAAAAAAACAGTTGTTTAATACATATTTTGTAACTTGAATGAGTGAAAAAGGCCACCAGAAAGGCTATACCAATTTAATACTCGAAAATTTTTCCCATGTCTCTAATACTGGACATATCTACTCTTAAATTGTTATCAGTCTTTATTAATAGAAATGTTTGATTTGCATTGTATTATTATGAGTGATCATTTTATTGTTTATTGGCCATTTGTATTTTCTTTCTATAAAGTCTCTGCTATTGACCCATTTTTCTATTAAGTTCTTTTCTAATCAATTTATAAGAGCTTATTGTATATTAAGGAAATTGGTTCTTTATCATCTGTATGTGGTATTTCTTACAGTTTGTCTTAAGTGTTTTGTGTTTTAATCATTTGTACAGAATATTCCAGCTTAGACATAATTAGATTTATCAGTCATTTTCTTTTTGGGTTTTGTATTATGTTTAGAAGAGCCTCTTCCCTTTAAGATCATAAAAAATTTAGTCTTCATTACCACCACGCCCCCAGGATTATATTTGTTGCTTTATTTTGGTATATGAGATAAAAGATTTTTTTATTTTTAATCCTTAGATGACTGACTCCATATATTTACTGAATAATATATCTTTTTGTTAGTGATTTAGAAATGCATTTTTTATTGTATAATTAAAGTATCATGTGTTTGTATCTGTTTCTGTACTGTGTTCCCCATTGATCTGCCTGTCTATTCCAGCACTGTTACCATTCAGTTTAATCTCTATAGCTTTATAATAAATCTCTTATCGAGTACTTCCTAGGCAGTCTTTCTAAACCTCACTTTTCTCAGCTGTAAATTGAGGGCAGTGATTGGTATTATATGTAGATTTGATGGTTAAATGAATTTATATGTATATGTATATATATTCACACACACACACACCTGTCGGTCTAGATAAAGTGCTTACTGTAGGATGAGGCTATAGTAAACACTCAACAAATTACAGTTATTTTGTTTATCTCTTAGTCCTCACAACAACCTTAGTTTTAGGTAATGTTGAAGCTCATAGTAGCTAAATAGCTTTTCCAAAACGTAGCAGAGTAGGATTTAAACTTATATCCTCATGACGCTAAAGCCCATGCTCCAAACCACTATAAGTACATATGCCACTTTGTATTATTAATGCAGGTCGTATTTCTATTGATCTCAACAACTATGGATAATACTTATTTTCCTATATTAATAAAGTTGATCTACTAAAGTTAATGAGTTGAACACAACAGTATAACTTACAGGGAAATAGAAAATTACAGTGTTTAAAAAGGGAGGCTTTTCCACTCCTAGGTGTATATCCAGGGGAAATGAAAAAATATGTTCACATAAAAACTTGTATACACATGTTCATAGCAACATTATTTATAATAGCCAAGGATGAAATAATCCAAAGTCCATCAACTGATGAATAGATGAACACAGTGTGACATTATCTATACAATGGAATATTTCAGTCATCAAAAGGAATGAAGTACTGATAGGTACTACAGCACAGATGAACTTTGAAAACGTTATGCTAAGTGACAGAAGCAAGATGTAAGGCCACATATTGTTTGGTTTCATTTATATCAAATGTCCAGAAAAGACAAATCTACAGAGACAGAAAGTAGATTAGTTGCTGCCAAAGGCTAGGTTCTGGGGCCATGGAGAGTGACAGCTAATGGGTACAGAGATTTTTCGGGGGTTGATGAAAATATTGTAGAGTTAGATGGTGGTGATGGATGCAGACTTTGTGAATATCCTAAAAACCATGGAATTGTATACTTCAAAGGGATAAGTTTTATTGTATGTGAATCACATCTCAATTTTAAAAGGAGGAGGGGAAGCTTTTGGTGTTTGAACTTCAGCTTTGCTACTTGTTAGTTATGTGATCTGGGCAAGTAACTTTATTTTTAGTGCCTCAAGTTTTTTTCTGTGTAAAGTGTGCTTAATAGTAGTACATTCTTCATGGAGTCCTTGTAAAAATCATACATAAGAGCTCTTATTGTAGTGTCTTGTAAACAGGAAGCACTCAGTGTTAGAGACTGTTATTAATATTTCCAGTTTCAGCATGACCAAATGCGGGCAATTCTGGTTAGCTTTTATAAGATGAATCTTGTGTAAAAAATTGTTCAAATTTGGTATATGGAGTTAGAGTATGCCTCCTATCTTACTTTTGGTTTGTAAGTGAAATAGGAATAAAATGTTTGAAGTGTTAACATTAAGGCTTTTCTATGTGAGTGTCAATTTATGAATGCTAATCTAAACACCTGTATGTTTTTATTTTTAAATTTATAGATAGCCCACTTAAGTTCTTAATAACTAATGACAATGATTTTCGACATTGATTAAGTTTTATGGTATAATGTAGTTGAAATGTGAGAAAATATAGTTAAAAGTCAGTTATTTATAACGGGGGCACTTTGTAATTCATTTTTAAACTCTTATGCCAGTTTGGTTGATTACTTCACTGTCAGTGTAAAGTATGTTTTTAATTGATACAGATTCAGCGTTTGTTGGAAGCACAGTCTCTGCAGCCCTGTTCCCCTAAGACAACCACTGTTGAAGACACAGTGCAAGCTGCCAGACAAATGGAGTTGGTTTCCATGGAAGCACAATCTCCCCCTGCTTTGCACATGAGAAAAAGTGTAAGCATTGCTGTAAGCACAGGTAATTTCATTTTTTAAATTTGTACATGGTACACATAATGTCAAAACCAAGGTGATGAGAGTATAACTTAAGTCTTTGTGTAATTTTACTCTTTCTGAAAACTATACCTGAAAACAGATTGGAAACCATATAACATAATATATTGTTTTTGCTGCTTTCTCAAGATGAACCCCCAGTTCTAATGAGAGAAGTCATCTGTGGTTTGAGGGATCAGGGAAGGTTTCATCTATGCAGTGTTATTGATTCTGGGCTTTGAAGGGAATGTAGAATCTTGGTGGAATTGAGAGATGGCAGAACAGATGGTAGAGAAAATAGGGCTCAGTGGGGAAACACAGGGTTCTGAGTTGTCTGGTACTCTACACATTACTGTGTCATGGAGAGGCTTTACTGCATATTTCACAAAGCCATGTCTACTTCATTTGGTAAGCAAAATAGAAGGCCTTTTTTTTTTTTAATTTATTTTTGGCTGTGTTGGGTCTTTGTTGCAGCACGCGGGCTTTCTCTAGCTTCGGCGAGTGGGGGCTACTCTTCATTGCGGTGTGCAGGCTTCTCGTTGCGGTGGTTTCTCTTGTTGTGGAGCACGGGCTCTAGGCGCGCGAGCTTCAGTAGTTGTGGCACGCAGGATCAGTAGTTGTGGCGCACAGGCTTAGTTGCTCCGCAGCATGTGGGATCTTCCCGGACCAAGGCTTAAACCCGTGTCCCCTACATTGGCAGGTGGATTCTTAACCACTGCGCCACCAGGGAAGTCCCGACATTTGATTTTTAAATACTCGCCTGATATTATGTATGTCTGATACATCTCTAATATAGCATCATAAATATTGTATTTAAGAATCAAAATCAGAGAGCCTAGGGATTTGCATTTTATATATTTTCTCCTGTTTTTCAGAACAGCAGTTTTCAAAACACATATACACCCCAAATCATATTTAGAACCTTGATAGGTAAAACACATCATTTGAGAGCCACACCTCTTGAAGAGGTAGGGCCCAGAATGTCCTCTTTCCCTTTGTACCCCAGTTTTCTCTCTTTTCACCTTTCACTTACCTCTTCATGGCATTTCTGAGAAAATATAATCTGAAAACAGTTCTGGGTAATTGTGTTAAACTAATATAGCTAGTGTTACTTAACAAAGGTTTGTCAGAGAATTATTTTTATAAGTGAATGTTTGTTTCAGTATCTGTTAAATCATCTAACGTCTAGGTGCCAGCTTGTTTTGGAATGCGGCAGGTGATGATCAAGAGCCTGAATCTCAGCTGAGACAAGATGATACCAAGATTTCCAGTGAGGACATGAATTTTTCTGTCGATATTAATAATGAAGTCACAAGTACTCCTGGTAGTGCATCTTCATTAAAAGCTGTTGATATTCCCAGTTTTGAAGAGAGCAACATTGCTGTGGAAGAATTTAATCAGCAACTTTCTATATCCAAGTAAGATCTCTTTGATTCAGTATTCATCTTACTTCTTTTTTTCTTTTTAAATTCTAATATTCTTCTGGTACTCTAACTCAGAAACTGTTTGTTTTCTAAAAGTATTTTCATTGGTGTCTTTCCTAATGTGATTCCTATGTAACAGACAATTCTTTTCTCTTTTTTTTGAATTTTCTTTTTTGGCCGCATTGCGTGGCATGCGGGATCTTAGTTCCCTGACCAGGGATTGAACCTGTGCCCCCTTCAGTGGAATCGAGGAGTCCTAACCACTGGACCATCAGGGAATTCCCTGTAACAGATAATTCTGAGCCTTCTAGAACCATTCCCAGATGTCGCTCACTGGATGTGTAAAACAGTGTGGCTGAATCAGAACATTTGAAGAAAATTTCAAAAATATGTATGCTCAGGCCTCACTGTAGAGATTCTGATAACACTAGATCCCAGTTGGAGCTGGGGTCCTGAATTTTGTAAATTTTTAAAGATTTACCATATTGCAATTATATATGTATAGCTAAGTCTTTATTTCTGAGAGATACAACCTGTTACCTGAGATATACTTCAGAATAAGCTGGTGGGGATGAAATGGCTAGGGGTATAGTTGAAGTAAGGTAGACTGAGTAGGTAATTTTAAAAAGTGATGGTACATAGTGATTTGTTAAACTATTCCCTCTTGTGTCTGAAATTTTTCATTATGAAATTTTCATTAAAAAAAGATAAGGATTGTGAAGTAATTTAGATCCTTAGCAAATTTGGAAATAAATTCAACAAATATTCTTTGAGTTTCTGGTATGTGCTGCCACAGAACTAGGCCCTAGAGATTGAGCAGTAGGTCAGACAAAGCTCCTGACATCATGGAATTTCCATGAGTTGTAGAGACAAACAGTAACCACATCGGCAGGAAATCATATAATTTCATATAATGACAACTGCCTGAAGAAAATAAACCAGGGTGACCAAGTGGAGTGTAACTGGGATAGTGGCATGGGAGTGAGGAGGCATTATTAAGTAGGGTGGTGAAAGAAGCCTTCCCTGAGGGGGTAACATTTGAGCAGTGGCTTGAATGATGAGAAGAAGCCAACCATGACAATATCTGGCAAAGAGTGTTCCAGGTGGAGGAAATGGCAAGTGTAGACCCTGAGGTGTGCCTGAGCTTGAGAGTTCCAGAAACAAGCAGGAAAGCCATTGTGGCTGAACTTAGTGACTGAGAGAGCACAGGAAATATGGTCAGAGATAACAGGCAGGAACCAAATTATGTAGGGCTTTGTAGGTTGTAAAAAGGAGTTCTGAATTTATTTTGTGTTCATTAGAACCAGGGAGGATTTTAAATGATGGGCTGGTATGATCTGATTTTCTTTTTTTAAAGGCCATTCTAGCTGTTTTGTGGCAAGTGAACTGATGAGGATTAAGAGTGGAAGTAGGGAGACTCGTTAATAGACTAAAGACCAAGTGAGGTGAAGGTGCCTCGGAATTGACTGTGGTGGAAGGGATCAGGTGTAGAATAAATGTTAAAGGTAGTGCAATAATGTAAGTTAAAACACTACAGGGTAATATATCACATGAAACAGTTTTAAAAGAGGTGAATTCAGTGGTGGGGGTGGCATGGGGCAGGCCGTTGATTACTTTTTAAAATTATAAGCCTTTTGATAATATTTGACATTTTAAATTATTCTGGTTACAATAATGATTAAAACAATAAATACACCCCTCCAGAAAACTAGAAATATTTATCTGCTTTGCTCAGTAGAGTATATGTCTTAACCTTACAATTCAATTAAGTACTCATAGTATGTACCACAAGTGTATTAAAAAGATCTGTATATGTGTCTCCCCGACTAGACTGAATTCCTACAGGATAGGGATCCTACTCATTTCTATATCTTTAGGACTTGACCCAGTTTCTGGTTCCCCATATTAGCTCCTTCATAAACGTTCAGTGATAGGAAGAGCAATTTGGGGTGAGCCCCAAAATAAGTCCACATTTTATTTGGAATAATTATAGAAACTGAGAACAAAGAGGCATGAACTGTGGTTATCCTTATTTATTCTCCCTAACTTCTGTAAACTGTAGACTATCAGGAATTAGGAGGTTTTACCCCTGAAATAGTTTTTAAGTCAGAACTTTAAAAAGTCTCCAATCCAGGGACTTCCCTGCCAGTCCACTTGTTAAGACTTTGCCTTCCAATATAGGGAGTGTGGGTTTGATCCCTGGTTGGGGAGCTAAGAGCCCACATGCCTCTTGGACAAAAAAACAAAACATAAAACAGGAGCAATGTTGTAACAAATTCAACAAAGACTTTAAAAATGATCCACATCAAAAAAAAAAAAATCTCCAAGCCATTTTGGTTTTTAACTTCAGAAACAGATCTGAGTTCATTGATAGAATGCAGTTAATTGCTTTTTCAGGGCAATTAACTAACTCTGTTGATTCCAACATATAACAGATGTAAATCTGATTTTTGTTCAGCTTAATATATGACTTGGATTAAATAGTATCTCCAGTGTGGTATATGGTGGTTTGGGTGCTTCTTTAGGAGATTCTTCCCAAACATCTGGTCTGATTCATGCTGTGGTTCCCAGTGCTAAGTATTTATACATGGCACCTGGCCACCTGGGTTCCCTGCCCTCTTTGGATGTCTTGCTGAATCAGTCTAATGTTAAAGCAGTTTGTGAAAGATAAATTTTTTGGCTTGCAGCATATATGATAATTGGTTGCTTTTTCCCAGGGGAGAGTGGTAGATGATATTTCTTTTGACACAAGCTTGCTTTTTTTTTTTAAGAAGTCGTGCTTTGGACATACCTACTAATACTTGCCATATTAGAATCATCTTTAAACAATTTTTTTTAATTTGAAATCTTTAATGTTTTGGTTCTTGTCTTCTTTTTTAGCTTTTATTTTTGTTTGGTAGGTTAGACACCAAGACACATATTTTTAAATTCTTGAAAATACAATATAGTAGAGTGATTAAGAGCATGGTGCCAAACTGCCTGGATTTGAATCACAGCAGTGTGACCATGGGCAGGTCTCATAATGTCTAGATGACTCTGTTTTCCTGTCTATAAATGGAGACGGTGAAAGTAGTACCTATCAGCATTGTAAAGATTAGATGAGTTGATGTATTTAAAACACATAGAATAGTACCAGAATTAGTACCTAATTATTGTCATCATTTAGCTAAAGGTAGAATAAGGCAAACTCAGTAACTGACATGGACTCTCCTTATAAAGTGCTTTTGCAAATGTTTGCATGATAAAAATCCTGCTCAGTACAAGTACTTTCCCAAAAAGCCATAAAATCTCTAAAGGCTGGATTTCTGCTTCTACATTTGAGTTTTGGTATTTTCACTAAAGTGAAATTAGTTAACATGGTTGAAGATAAAGGTTCAATGTGATATTTAGGAAGCAAGGGGATAGCAGCAGGAGATGAAGAGAACTAGCAGTTATGGAGCACCCACTATGTTTATCTGGTACTATGCTAGGTACTTTGTATCTCCTTTAATCCTGTCTCATGTTTTTCAACTCAGGGAGGTGGATATCATTTTTCGCATTTGATGAATGAGGAAACTGAGGCCCAGAGAGATTAAGAAATTTGCCCCAGACACAATGAACAAACTATATTATAAATGAGAATATATGTGACCTAAGAGATAAAAGGAAGTGCTAATGGGGGTTGAAAGAAGCAAGAGGACATACCCAGTTAAGGTTTTAGAACATCATAGAGGAAGCAAAGTTTTAAAATGTCCCTCAAGCAGTAGATAGGATTTTGATGAGAGTGTGCCAATTTAAAGGCATTAGAACAGTAAGTCTTGGCTCAGTGGCGCTTGAAAATACAGGTAAATTTGGGCCCTTCACCAATTCAGAATCTCTGAAGGGAGAAGTCCAAACAGTTGTATTTTTTAAAACTTTACAAGTGATATTGATTTGTAGCCAAGATTGAGAACTGTTCTGTTGTAGACAAAATTTATGGGCAGAATTCAGAGTACTGTTAGTAATCCAGTTTGTTCAGAATATAAAATAAAACAGGCATTGAAAGAGATTGGCTGAAAAGCCAAGTTGACTACCAAATTTCAGAGAGCTTTGACTGACAGTATAAGGAATTGTGTTTGTTTTAATAAACCTTTTAAGGTTTTTGCTTGTTTTTTTGTTGTTGTTGTAAAACAAAATAACATAGAATTTACCATCTTAACCATTTATATACAGCCAATCAAGATGAAATGCTTATCTAGTACCACTAAGAGCTGACGGTACAAACCAGAATGCTGCCGAGTCTTACCCCGTTCTCCCAAAGTTACTGCACTTCAAATATACATTAAAGATACCTTGATAACTAACACTTACTTTATATATGTATGTCCTTTCAAGCAGCTCTTCTCCACTTGTGGAAAAAGAACCTGATGTGCCTGTATTCTTTCCAAATCCTCTGCTGGCGGAGAGTGTAAGCATGTGCTTCCAAAGTGGACCAACAGAGGGTGCCACTAATAGCTCTGTAACATCAGGGGAACCCAAAACTGAGCAAGTAATGCAACCCTTGCCTCATCAACCATCTGATAACCAGAAACTATTCCAGGATGTGTTGGTAAGAAAATGTAAAGCATTTCATCTTTTGTGAGATGGTTATTTAGTCTAGGATATGTGAGTTAAGCCTTTCCTATCCTTAAACTGATTGGGACCTTGATATAAAAAGTTTTTCCCCAAATTAATGATATGTCACTTATTTCTTTTAGCTTTTCATAAATTATGATAACCTAAATTCAGTAACTCATTGTAAGCATGCCAGTCATCAGATACTTAGATAGCCAGGGAAAAAATGTCTTATTTTAAAAATATGTTGACATTATGCCAAATTCAAACTAAAGTTAGTACCAGAAAAATAAGCGAGAGTTTGCAGGAAACTTGAAAATTGGAAAGTAGTAGAATATTTATGATAATATTTACTGACTTTAGTTCAGATAAGCAGATTTTTATTGAATATTTAGCTTAGTATAAGAAAATGAACTAAGTGGATAATATACAGATGAATATGACCGTCTCTGCCTTTGAAAACCTATGGGAAATAGCCCATGGATACCAGTAACAAATAACTATAGGACAGGCTGAGAAGTGCTGTAAGCAAAGGCAATACACAATAAAAAGGGGTAATTCTGGTTGGAGGAAATAGTCATCTTGGAAAAGCTAGAATGTAAACTGGGACTTGAAGGTCGAATGACCGTGGCTGTCGCTTACCAATTGTAGACTTTGGAACATTTGATTTCTCCATTTATAATTGAAGGCTAATTAAACATATGTCATAGGGCCTTAAGTATTCATGAGTTAACACATATTTGTTATTTGCCTGCTAGGTCCTAGACTGGTGCTAGCAGCCGTGTGCTCAAGGGAATGAAATATGATTTAATGTCAGGAAGGCAGAGATAGGATCACAGGTCATTCTCATTCAAAGCGAGAAAAGAGAGGAGTCAAATTCTCAAAGTAACATAAAGATCAAACTTATAACTCTGAAACATTATCATTTTTCAAATGAAGGCATGATTTTAAACTTTTGTTTATAAAGAATTTACTATAAATCCTTAAAAATACTTGAAATATTACTCAAATGATTTTAAATCTTTTGGTTTTAAAATGAACAAATTCTGAACAAACATTCTAAGTTTTCTGTAGGATCTGATGAAATCATTCATTCATTAAGATGGGCTTCTTTTATAAAAACTCCATAAAACTTGGCAAATGTATTTGATATTTTGTAGAATTTAGCAGGATAATATTTTGCTCTTCTCTGGCATTACTTACCACTATTATTTGCATTTTTGTTTCCTAAGACTGTTAATAGTGATTTTTCAAATATGTCCTTTTTCTTTTTTCATCAGGGTCAAGGGAACCACCTATTGAATAACTCCCACAAGGAAACTGAGCAGCCATCCACCAAAGCAGTAATTATCAGTCACGAATGCACCAGAATGCAGAATGTTTACCATACTAAAAAAAAAAACCATGATTCAGGACCGGTGGACAAAGATTGTGTTCTTAATGCAACCCTTAAGCAACTAAGAAGCCTTGGAGTAAAAATTGATTCTCCTACTAAAATGAAGAAAAATGTACATAAAGTGGATCATGCCAGGTAACTTTAAAATTTGTTTTAAAAGATAAAGAAAAATTTAAATGTATTGCAGCTGTCTCATGAAAAAAGGTATAAGCTTGCCACTCAATTCAATTGGCTTATCCTTTTTTCAGGGTCTACTATATGATGAATATAAGAGATTGTTTCTACCCTTTAGATTTTTCTAGTAGAGGAGCAGGTTATATACCTAAGTAACTTGAGGGATATTGGCCAACAATATGCTCTGGGAGTCTTATAGAAAGAGAAATGAGCTTTTGCTCATTTTTGATGTCTGGAAAAGTTTTCCTGGAGGTGATGGAGTCTGCGCCAGCTACTGGATGTACAGTTAATGCAGTTATGCCATCTAAAAGGCAAAAACATTCCTTTTTGTGCGACTCCCCTGGTGGCACAGTGGTTAAGAATCCGCCTGCCAATGCAGGGGACACGGCTTCGAGCCCTGGACCGGGAAGATCCCACATGCCGTGGAGCAGCTAAGCCCGTGCACCACAACTACTGAGCCTGCGCTCTAGAGCCCACGAGCCACAACTACTGAGCCTGTGTGCTACAACTACCGAAGCCTGCACGCCTAGAGCCCATGCTCTGCAACAAGAGAAGCCACTGCAATGAGAAGCCCACGTACCACAACGAAGAGTAGCCCCCTCTCGCCGCAACTAGAGAGAAAGCCTGCACGTAGCAACGAAGACCCAACGCAGCCCAAAGTAAATAAATTTTAAAACAAGATTATTTCCTTTAAAAAAAAATTCCTTTTTGTAGAAATGTGTTTTGAAGAATATAGTTATATGAACCTTACTTATTGCTCACCAGTTCCAACTGGCCATGTTCTTCTGTTTAGATTCCTCTTCATCAAAGATCACCTCAACACATACTTGTTTTAAAGAGGATAAAATCTGGAAATTATGTTATTAAGGCTAGTGTGCTTTCTATTAATTATTTTTGATGTCATTTTCTAGTTACAAAAATAATACAATTTCATGATTTAAAAAAATATCAAATAACATGCAAGAATATCAGATAGAATGCAAAAGCCCCCACGTCCCAGACTCCTCAGTCTGACTCCTCCTAGATTATTTCTCTTAACTGTTTCTTTGGTATTCTTCTAGAAATGCTCTAGGCATGTTCAAGTATGTATCTGTGTGATAAGTGTTGCAATTTGGGGTTTTTGCTTAACGTTATATCTTAGGTACTTTTCTTTATAGGTATATGCAGTTCTTTCTCATGCATTTAAACAGCTGGATAATATTCTGTTGTGCCCATGTACTATAATATAGTGAACCCAAGTTCTCTATTAATGGACTTTTAGGCTGAATCTCTTATTTCTTATCTCAAACAATGCTAAGTGAACATCATTCTACATATACTTGTACAAGTGTCTTTGTAGGATAAATTCCTGGAAATAGGCAGGATCAAAGGATATGTGCATCTGAAGTTTTGGTAGATGTTGCCATTGCCGACCAAAATAGTTTTACTAGTTTATATGCCTACCACCAGTGTAGGAATGAGTCTAGCATTTTTGAAGGTTTTATTTCAATACTCTTGGGATAGAGGCTATATACCTCTGTTAAAATGCATAAATCACCCTGCTATCTGTGTGGAGCCCTTACGTTTTGGTATGGCTGCCTGTAGGGAATAGTTTTTTTGTTTGTTTGTTTGTTTTTGCCGTACACGGGCCTCTCACTGTCATGGCCTCTCCCGTTGCGGAGCACAGGCTCCGGACGCGCAGGCTCAGCGGCCATGGCTCACAGGCCCAGCCGCTCCGCGGCATGTGGGATCTTCCTGGACCGGGGCACGAACCCGTGTCCCCTGCATCGGCAGGCGGACTCTCAACCACTGCGCCACCAGGGAAGCCCGGGAATAGTTTCTAAGTAATGTATTTCTTCATAGTGGCCACCCTGTTTTAATCTCTTAAGTATGAAACATTGAAATGAATAAATTTTCAGTATATAATGAACTTGATTCTGTTTTTAAATGCCTATAATGAAATGGAAAGTAACGCCTTTTTGATGTATCAGTGTGGAGTAGTCACATTCTTCTCTTTATTTAAATGACAGTTTATATTATAAATTTATGCTATAAAAATAATACATGCTTGGGGTTGGAATTTTACAAAGTGAAGAAAATGTCATCTGAACTAATAACACCCAAAGAAAATTAGGAAACATAGTTGCTGTTTTACTATATATATAATTTTGTTTATTTTTCTTTACTTACCATTACAAAATAGACATTTTCATTTAATATTGTGGGCTGTTCCCATTTTTAAAATTCAATTACCTATATGAGTTGAAAAATCCATAGATATACATTCATAGATAGGATTTTAGTTTCATGTAAGATGATTTTCTCAAGGAAGTAAAAGCTGATGTGAAAAAAATTATTTTCAGTTCAAAACAATATATTAAATTAATCATTTCCATAGAGAGGTAAACTGGCTAAAATTTTACAATGATATAGCTATATCTTCACATGAAAACTTTTTTTAAAAAGCTTTATTTTATGTTATAAATTGTGTAAAATATTGTAGAGCTTTGGAAATAGAGTTTGTTTTGTTTCCATTGTCAAAGTAATATGTTTATTTTGGAAACCTTGGAAAATTTAGAAAAGTAGACAAGGAAAACTCATATTCAGGGGAATTCCCTAGTGGTCCAGTGGTTAATACTATGTGCTTTCCCTGCTGAGGACCTGGGTTCGATCCCTGGTCGGGGAACTAAGATCCCACAAGCCGCGAGGCCAAAAAAAACAAAACAAAACATATTCATACCAACCGACTTCATTTACTATTAAAAATTTTGCTTTTGTATTTCCTTTTATTTTTCTAAAATAATTTTAACAGCAACCATTTATTGAGTGCTCATAATGTATGAGGAACTGTGCTGAAGTTTTATGCAACATTATTTCAGTTAATCCTTGCAATAATCTGTGTGATAGATACTATTATTATACATGTGTTATAGATGAGGAAATTAAGTACCAATTTACTCAAGACCCCACATCTGTAATTTTAAACCTACTCTTCTAACTCCAAAGTCCATAGTTTTTTTGTTTTGTTTTGTTTTTTTACTATTTTGCTCTATGCTTATTGCTTGTTTTAAGTTTTTGGTGGGGTCTTAACGGTGGTGTATATTTTGCTGCTTTGTGTTTTGACCATACTGTATATACCCTCCCAAAAAAGTGTTTTTGGTTTTACACTGGAAAATAATCACGTTTTCAAAGTTGTTGTAACGTCTTCTAAGCATCATCTTTAGTGGGGAACTAATAAACCAGTAAGTAGGGCATAGTATTTGTTTACTTAACCCTTCCCCTCTTGTCAGAACTGAGTCAGATTTTTTTCAATGTCTACTATTTTAAATATTGCTATGATAAACATCCTTTTGCCAAGATTGCATTTTTTAGGTTTAGGATTATTTCCTTAGACTAGAGTCTCAGAAGTAGAAAGACTAAGTCAAATGGTAGGAAAATTTTAAGGCTGTCACTACATTGCTTTCTGAAAGAGTAAGATTTTTAGCTTCCTACCAGCTATATGTGTTAGTAGTTCACCAATACTTTTACTCGTTTTACTTCAATAAATATACAATGAGCTGCTACTGTGAGCCAGCTATGAGAAATATCATGGTATACAAGATAACCTAGGAAAGACATCTTTCCCCTCATAGATCTTATAGTTCAGTGGAGAAGATGCACAAATAAATAGTCAATTATAAAATACTCTGATACCTGCTATGAAAAGGAAGGATATAGTATATCATGGAAGCACATAGGAGAGGTACCTAGCATATTTTCATACTGTATTATAATTACCCTATATTAAAATTGACCATTTTAAAGATCTGTGCTAAATTAGACCAAAAATTCTTAAATTATCTTTAATTTATATTTTATGCATTATTAATGGATTCTCTATGTTATTGTGATTAAAAATGAAACTGCACTGAAACTATTTCTCTAACACATATAAGTCATATTTTGTTGTCAGTAGTCTTAGGCTGAGAGGAGATTCCAAGCATAAGACTATCTAAAGCCTACCTAATTAATTCACGTTGTTTCACAGTTTGTCTTGAACTTAGTTCTTTTAGTATAATCTCCTACCACTCTCTACCAAATTCCAGTTTACCCCTCTTTGGCATTTGCAAAGTTCCTTGCTGTTAGTTTTACCTGGGATGCTCTTTTTTATCTTTCTGCTTGCCAGAATCCTTATCCTTCAAAGCTGAACTCAGACGTCACCTCCTTTGTCAATGTTTCTGGGACCCCTCACCAGAATATTGATGTTTTGTACTCTCAGAGTACCTTGTTTCTAATAAATTATATAGCATGTTCTTGTGATAGCCTTTCCAGCAAGATTGTGAGTTTTATCTATCTGTGAATCCTCATTGCTTCTACCACATTTGGTGGGTCTTCATGGATTGATAAAGGAAGGAAATCCAAACTACTCGGGTCATCACTGAGGTTTACAATGAATGCCTTATTTTTATAAGTACCTCTGTAATACTTATTGTCAGTATTTATGGCCTTGTGTTGTTATCCTTTAACAGATATTGGTATAATATAGTTGGTGTGCTGAAAGTTCATAAGGCAGTTGTTTAGAATTTAAGACACATTTTTCCTATAGAAATAGTGTATAAATTGTAGTTTGGTATTCCAGAAAAGTAATCTTTGTAATCCTTGTAATGCCTGTTGTTGTCCTAGTTCTATAAACCAGCTACCTTTGTCATTGTACCTATGTGAAAACTTATTTCACGTTCCAGTTCTGGACTGCAGGAGCATATCTTCTAGCCAGAAGAGTAGCTGAGACAGGGGAAGGAAGATTTCCTTTCTGTTTTCCTGTTCCGTAACACTGCAGATTAAGAAGGTCCAAAAACAGGAAAACAATGAAAGAAGGTCCCAGACATACCTAGAAATTGTAGGGAAGATGGAGGACTGGCAGCAGCCTCTACAGGCATATTCCCAATTGGAGTGACCTTTTGAATTCAAAACAGATCCTTAGCAGTCTCTCTAGTTATTTCCTTGCTCTCTACTTGAAAATGGTATGTTTCCTCTAGTTGAAAACCCTATGTAGGATAAGTAGGAGGTAACTAATTGGGATTCAAACAGGACAGTAGTCAGGGTTGGTTTTCATCTTTAAGTAAGCTGGAATCGTTCCCTTAATTGTTGGCATGTGACTCTCATATTTAAACATAAATGGACTCTCATCATCCTTTTGTGACTGTATATCTAATGAGATTCTAATATAGTATATCTGTGATCAAGGCTTTTAGGATTTGATCAGTGGAATGGCCTACTTTTGCTTTTCATCTTAATTACACTAGTGTTTATATGCATTTGTCCTGAGTATTATTGATTTGTTTTGTTTTCAAAGTAATGGTGTTTCCTCCAGACCCCAAATCGAAACTAGCTAGCTGTGTTAGACAATGAAACTTGAAGAACCTTTTGAACTGGTATTGATTGTTTTCATGGATTTATATGGATCTTTTAACCATTCTATAAAAGATCTATTATTACTCAGCCATAAAAAAAGAATGAAATAATGCCATTTGTAGCAACATGGATGGACTTAGAGGTTATCATATCAAGTGAAGTAAGACAGAGAAAAACAAACATCGTATGATATCACCTATATGTGGAATCTAAAAAAAATGACAGAAATGAACTTACTTATAAGTTATAAACAGAAATAGACTCACAGACATAGAAAATAAACTTATGGTTACCAAAGGGGATGGGGGGAGGAGATAAATTAGGAGTTTGGGATTAACGTATGCATATTACTGCATATAAAATAGATAAACAACAAGGATCTACTGTACAGCTCAGGGAACTATATTCAATATCTTATGATAACCTATAATGGAAAAGACTCTGAAAAATAATATATATATAAATAACTGAATCACTTTGCTGTACACCTGAAACTAACACAACATTGTAAATTAGCTATACTTCAATTTTTAAAAATGGTTTAAAAGAAAAGATCTAATTCAAATTAGATCTACTTTTTCTTAATATTTAACATTTTGAATTAGAAGTTTTTATTTGCCTTCATATTATTTACATTAATATTATCTATAGATATATTTTTAATATGTACAAGTCTGATTTAATATGCAAATTGCTTATAATTTTGAGGAAATAGGCAAAGAAAGTAGAAAAATGACTTTATATTCAGAAGATATTAGCACTATGAATATATCATAAAAGAATAATATCTAGATAGATTGGTACTATCTCTTCCATCTTATTAAGACAGTCTCCAAAGCAGTAAATACTAAGAAGGTTGAGGAAGAATTCCAAGGTAGTTATAAAGAACAGCATTATTAAGCACATTCTTCCATTGTTTGGTAATGACATCACTGGTTTTAGGGGATATTGATGGTTGAAAATAGTTTCTTCAGAATTTCAGGTACTTGTGAGAATAAAAATACCTGATAGTTATTTGGGTTTTGTGAGGGTAGGGATGCAGGCAGTGGCTGGCATGTATAAAACAGCTGAATTTCTTCGTTGGATGGTATGGAAAGTCATAGCATATTGTTTGACTGGAATATAATAATAATATACTATATTGTAATATTATATATATAATATAATAGTACACAGAGGACTCTGATTTTTAGGGAATAGAAAAACTCTGATAGCAAAATACAAATTGCTGAATACAGTGTAGTGAAACAGTGGTTATAGAGTCCCAGAGAGTAAGGCAGACCTGGGCTCAGCTTGCCAGTTACTAGCTGTTCAACTTAGGGAAATTAGTTAAAATCTCTATTCCTTAGTTTTCTCAACTGCAAAATAAAGATAATAATACTTATTCATTCAGTAAATATTTATTGAATGCCTACCCTGTGCCAGGCACTGTTCCAGGCACCAAGGATACTGCAGTGGTGGGGGAAAGAGACAAAAAATCCCTTGCCCTCATGGATTTTCATGAGGGAGCTAGACTATAAATAAGAACTGTGAGTTAAATATATAGGTAGCCATAAGTGACGAGGAGAAAACAGAAAAGTAGGGGAAGAGAAATGTGAATTGTTGTAATGGAGAATAAGTTTGAAATACATGATAGGGACAACCTCCCAGAGAAAGGTTTCTGCAAGGATTAAATAAGGCACTGAATGTTTAGCAGAGTGCCTAGCACATAATAAGGCATCAATAGAAATTAGCAGCTATTATAGTATATGTGATATACAGGAAAAGGCAAGTCAGTTGATTACTGTTAATGAGATACACCAGCCAAAGTGAGTGAGGATTATATCTAACAAAAGAAAATTGGTGTATACACACACACACGCACACATGTCCATATCCAGAGACTGGTTGATATTTTTCATTCATTACAAATGGAATCTCTTCAACTATGAACAATGTAACATTCTGAGCTACTCACCAAATCTTGTTATATTATCAGATGTGTTTTCTGTTTGATTTTATTTATTTTTATTTTACCAGTATTAAAAAGCTTTACATTTTGGGGTCTTATATTTGGTCTTAAAACCATAACTGATATAAATTTAGGAAAATTAATTTGTGTTCCACTTTCAGTCTTTGCATCATGGATTACCTTCTAGGTTATCATAGTTACCCCTTGAATGTATCTGGATCATCAAGACTTAGATGTCTGAGCTTTCAGATAAAAAGCACCATCAAGCTTAAAGCTGAAGACTTACTGTTACCTTCATAGAATGGAACATATTTACAATTACACTGTTTAGTACTCAAAATAAGATAAATGATGGCCTGCTCTGTTCTGTCTTTCAGTGTGTTGGCATGCATCAGCCCTGAAGCAGTGATCTCTGGATTAAACTGCATGTCATTTGCTAATGTTGGCATGAGTGGCTTAAGCCCCAACGGTGTGGATTTGAGCATGGAGGCAAATGCTATAGCTCTGAAATATTTAAATGAAAATCAGCTGTCACAACTGTCTCTCACTCGATCAAACCAAAATAACTGTGACTCATCTTTTAGTCTTCTACATATTAATACAGACAGAAACACAGTGGGCCTTAGTTTAATTTCACCAAACAACATGTCATTTGCAACCAAAAAATACATGAAGAGATATGGACTGATTCAAAGCAGTGACAATAGTGAAGATGAAGAGGAGCCTCCAAACAATACAGATACCAAGAGTGAACATTTAGTGAATCAAAACCTTACATGCATAGCTGAACAACTTGATTGTCAGAAAGAGCCTTCTAGGAATGCTTGGGAGATAACTACTTGTAACTGTGACTCCATGGGCACCCACACAGATATGCCAGTATTGAGAAATATTACAAATGAAGTTGTTCAGCCAAAAGCAACACCACAGTTGAATGAAAACCCAGATTTCTTATTAAAGAACCTTAAATCAAGTCCTGCAGTGAAACTCCGAACTGGAAAAGCAGAGTTCACCCAACATCCTGAGAAAGAAAATGTCAGGGACACTCCGATTTTTCCTGAAAGTTTGAAACCTTCTGACACTTTAAAGCAAATGAATAGTATGAATTCAGTAGGCACCTTCTTAGATGTGAAGCGTCTCAGACAGTTGCCAAAATTATTTTAAACTTTTAATTCCCCCGCCCTCCTGATATGAGGATGGGATGTCTCCTGAAGATACTTATGGAAGCCAGAGCCTTTTGATAGTTTTGGAATTCCTAGTCATTCTAGGGATCACTCTTTCTTGGTAGCAGCTGATGGCAAAGAGCTGAACAAGTGACCTGATTGTCTATGAGATGGCTGGCTATTAGGAGGGCTAAATGCCCTTTGTTCAAATAGTGGTGTTCAGCATCACTGGATTTTTTTTTTTTTTAAACAAATCCTAAGATCAGTTATTTCAACAAATTTAGATAAGCAGATGCTATCCAACTATGAATCTGAATTGCTCTTTTATACTGTACATTTTGAAAAGTAAGTCTGTTTTCCTAGCATTTTGCATCTACCCAGTATCACCAAAAGAATATAAAGTTATCATGACCCTGAGTAAATTAGCTAAATCAACCCTTATTGAATTTAAGGGGAAAGTTTTATTTTTAAAAGTAACTTAAGATCTTTTATACAAGGAGTATAGATGTTGTCTTAAGATGCATATTTGTTACATACTGTGGAAGTAAAACTTTTGCACTCTTGTGGGTTGATGTTAATGTAACATTTTCAACATACAGCACTAGCGATCACATAATAAAATTATTGAGTATGAGTGTGTTTTATAAACTTTGTGAGTTTTTCAGATGTTTTAATATTTTTTAATGGAACTTAATAAAAATGTCTAGATTGACTACTTTCCTTTGTCCTCTGCTGTAGCATATCCTTCTCCACTTTAAAAAAAAAACTTTTTAGACTCCCCAAAAATTACAAAAATGATACAGAGAGTTCAGGTGTACCCTTTATCCAGCAACCCCCAATGATAATATCTTATATAACCATAGTAAATGATCAAAACCAAGCAATTGACATTGGGTACAATATTAGTAACTAAACCACAGACTTTACAGGTTTCACAAATTGCTGCACTCATTTATTTACTTTTTGGTGTATAACTATGAAAATTTATCACTTATAGATTTGCATAACCACCACCACAATCAGCATACAGAACTGTCCCATCATCACAAAGAAACTCCCTAGTTCTACTCTTTTAAAATACAGCCTCCCTCCAACACTAACTCCTGACAACCAATGATCTGTTCTCTATCACTGAAGTTTTGTCATTTTGAGAATGCTAATATAAATGGAATCATAGTATGTAATTTCTTGAAATTGGTTTTCACTCAGCATAATATCCTTGAGATCCATCCAACTTGTTTAGTGCATCAGTAGTTGCTTCCTTTCCTCACCTTCTTAAGAAATAAGTTTTAAATTGTTATTTCTGAACGTAAATGAAAAAGTCCTCATTCACTTGAGAGAGAAAGCTCTTCTGCTGAAGTTAAATTAAGACGTCGTTGCCTTATATCAAAATTTGATACGTAAACTGGAGAGAAATGGACTTTGGGTCTCTAAATACCCAGCTGGGGCCTTCTAAGGTAATAATCTGATGAAACAATTTATACTTAGCCAGCCAAAGTATGGCAACATGATGCTCTCTGCTGTTCCCCACTGGAGCCAGGCACCAGTTAGTGTACACTTCCCTGTTACATTGCCCTTTCAGGTTAAAATCAAGATATAGAAATGTCACTGATGGTGATTCTCTGTGTTTACCTTTGTTCCCATTGGCAATGTCTGGGGCTTCGGTTATTTTAATAAATATTTTAAAAATCCACTTATAGGTTTCATTGGAGTAAATTTTTAAGTAATGGAATTGTCATCGCCACTTCAAGTGTGTTCTGTTTAACTTTAGCCCTCAGTGTTTCACCCAAGAAGTGGGTGTAAGTACAATTTATATTGCATATTATTTAAAAAACTGAGAGAATGCTGATGCACTGACAGCCTCATTAACTATACCATTATCTCTGGGAATCCTGTAATTTTCACACCAAACAAGAAGCTCTCTATCTGAGCAATAAAAACTGAACTCAAGGCTTTTCAGGCTTTTTTTTTTTTTAGCAATAAAAACTGAACCCAAGGCTTTTAATTCCATCACTACTGTTAGCACATCTAATTCAAGGCCTCTGATAAGACACTTAAGCAGTTTTGGAGACTGAATTTAGACTGTAGATTAATTCAATAAAACATGTCTCCTACTAACATCCAGAGAAGAGGGACCATCACTGAAGCCTCTCTAGAAGTTCTCTAAGAAGAGAACTCACTCTGGAAGCTATCTGACAAATTAGCTATCTACAATAGCTTTTCGGCATCTTTGGAAACAGCATTAATACGGGAAAAGTTGGATGAAAAGACTTTGGAGATGATTGCCTCTCAAGTGACGTTTGTCTGAATTTCTTTCTTTCATCCAGTCCCACAGAATACTGTTTATAGATATGTGGGCGCTACGTCAAATGGAATAAGGAAATGATGGAGCTTCTATTACCTGGGAAAGAAACCTGTTAGTCTAGGTCCTGGCCAGTCGGCACCTCCACACCCTTCATCAAATGTCCCTTCACTCAACCTCTGAGCCCCTTGATGGTTAATTACTCTATGCTCACTTGTCCTCTGCCTTTCCCTGCCTGTGCTAAATAAGCTCCAGAGAAGTGGATGTAGACATGTTAGACATAAGTCTTGCCTTTCCCAGCTGTAAAGGCTCTAGGGGAAACAGATACACACTGGAAACAGTGGCACAACAGTATGAGACAGTGTATGATGAAAAGCCAAAACGAGTGATTCGGACTATGAAGAGCCACAACAGTGTAATCAAGATAGCTTCCATCTTTTAAGACTTAACTACATGCTCACAGGGCGCTGTGCAGAGCACTTCACATGCCTATGAGACACAGATCTTGAGCTGAATGAATGATTTTTGAATACTACAGTCAGTGCTATTTCAGGTATGTGCTGTCCTCCAAGCTGCCGGCCTTATTTTCTGCCAAGAAGTCCCCCTGCCCTTTAGCCAAGACCAGAAACTACTGGTTTTTCAGTCAACAGTCCTAAAGAAGGGAACCCCAGCTCTGTTAATATTAAAGAGTTCACGTCAATGATTTTACATCGTGGTAACCTCTACTGAGTACTGTAACGGCTCCAGGAAATTAGAGGAGCAAAAGAGTTTTCTGTGCCCGTGTTTTCTAGACATTTCTCTTTTTTTTTTTAAGATTAATATATTTATTTATTGGCTGCGTTGGGTCTTCGTTGCTGTGAGCAGGCTTTCTCTAGTTGCGGTGAGCAGGGGCTACTCTTCGTTGTGGTGTGTGGGCTTCTCATTGTGGTGGCTTCTCTTGTGGAGTACAGGCTCTAGGCGCACAGGCTTCAGTAGTTCTGGCATGCGGGCTTCAGTAGTTGTGGCTCACGGGCTCTAGAGCACAGGCTCAGTAGTTGTGGTGCACAGGCTTAGTTGCTCCGTGGCATGTGAGATCTTCCCGGACCAGGGCTCATACCTGTGTCCCCTGCATTGGCAGGTGGATTCTTAACCACTGTGCCACTAGGGAAGCCCCTAGACATTACTCTTGAGGGCAGAACCTTTCCTAGCTCCTAGATTAACAGAGACCTTTATGCCTGCAAAATAAATTTAATGGTAATGTCTTAGATTTGCAGACTGCTTCACACTCTTCAAAGTGCTTTCCCACACATTTCCTCATACGATCCTCACAACAAAAACCCAACTGAAGTATGTACGGCAGACATCATCAACCTCTTTCCACAGATGATGAGACAGACACAAATAAGTGGGCCAAGGTCACACACTTATAGTTAACAACCTAGCCCTTCATAGCATCCAGCCCAGCAGTAGCCATTCCCTCCATTCTTCCTCTCCCCACCGGCACCTTTTATACCCCTAGTCATTCAGCAGGTGTCTAATGTTGATTCTGCTGGGCTCTGGGCTGGGATGCTGAGCATACCGTGATGAACAAGACAACTTGTCCTGTAGGATCTCGATCTAATGGGGGAGACACATGCAAACATTAGCAATACAGTGAGGTCAGGGCTTATAATAAAACTATATGACGTGAGGATATATTAAGAGGACGGTTATTTTGCAAATGCTCCAGGTTTTTCCAAAATCTTACAGGAGCAATATGGAAGAGAAGGGGAAGATGTGATATTTCTGACAGAGGGAACAGCTTGTTGGAAAGCATGGAGATCTGAATAGGTATAGCATTGGAGGAGGGGGTTTGGGGCAGGAAACCAAAGATAGGAAGGGAAAAAAGACACATCTAGAACACTGAGTTAGGAGTCAGCAACATTTGGGTTCCACTTGTCCCTCTGCTCAAAATTCCATAATGTTGGGCAAGTCACCTCATATCACTAGGTTTATTTCCCAGTTTTTTAGGTGAAGGGGTTAGCCATGTATCTCTAACATTCTGTGATTGTATGAAATGTTAACACAGAAATAGGCTGTGAGGAGTGATTTATAAGTCCAGAGGAGGGAAAGGCTTCTGCAAGAGATAGCATTGGAATTGGGCCTTGAAGCATTTTGAAGGATTTCCACAGTCATTGATGAGGAAAAGATTTCCTTACTTTTAATAATACCTAATTATTTAACACTTTAGAAAGAAAAAGAATTCCGTTTTCACCACCAAAATGTTGAGTAATAATATCTGTTCAAAGAGGTACCAACATCTCGTTCTCCAGCTCTGAATTAATACATTCCCTGACTTTAAGGAGCTCAAACTCCAGTGTGGGAGAAAACATCAAACCCACAGAAAGGGGCTTAAGGGTTTGCAGGCCTGGGTGATGTTCCCTATCTCCTCTCCGCTCCCCAAACGGGAACTGTTTGGATCACAGAAAACATCCTCACAGGAAATCCTGCTTTCCCACCTCCTGGTAAGAGGCTGAACTCCAGGAAAAGGATGGATTTGGGGAGAGCCCTGTGTCCTGCCTCTTCACAGGAGGTCTGGGACCAGGAGGACAAGAGGAACTAATTAAAAACACAATGGAAAAGGCGATGTCAGGTATTCAGAGCTGCAGTGCCCTCAGAAATCACTTGGTCCTCACTGTACAAATGAGGACATCAGGGCCCCAAGAAAAGGGACTTGCTCAAATTCACACAGCTCAGTAAGCACAGAGCTCAGGCTGGAACTCAGGACTCCAGCCTCTCAGAGCATGCTGTCATATGCCATGGTATTTGAGTCAGTAAATCAGGTACCAAGCATCAATCCTAGCCTTGCCTCCCCCGCCCCCCATTTGCCTTTCTACCATAAAGGAACGAAAAGGCTCTGTGTGCACGCGGGCACGTACACACACACACACACACACACACACACACACACACACACACACACACACACACTCACACTCCAATTGCTCCCTTTGCCTCCACACTGTCCATGGGCTCAAAGCTCAGGTTACATGCTTCCCCGCTCCACGACTCCTCCCCACCCTGCAGGAAACCTTCCCAGAATCTTCTTGTGAGAGTGACTTTTTTCCTCTCTTGACTTCTCATTACCCTCTCTCTGGTCCTCTTTTTGTCCTCTTCCAGATGATTACAGCCAGCTTGTATGTTGGTTGTGAGTATCCAAGCTGGGAGCTTCTTGAGGGCAGGGACCCTGTATGATCGCCTTGTCCAATGAAGAGTCACAGGGACAAGGTCTGTTGAATGTCCCCACTATGTCTGGGACCTTGTGCTAGACCCTTGGGAGCAAAACCAAGAAAGAGAAGGTTTCTGGTAGACACCTGCCACTGTAAAGATGCATCTATGCGTGCATGGACATAGGTGCAGAATCCCACTCATCGAACACTTATCTTAGTCCTACTCAGTCTCGTTAGACCTCACCCAGTCCTGCGAGGTAACAGCAGCAAATGTGCAGTTTCTCATGCAGTCACAGAGGTACTCACGACCACAGAAAACTGGAACAAAAGCAGAGGAAAAGACCTGCAGCGAGAGGCAAGATCCTGGTTGAGGGCTGTGGTAGGAGCATGTGATGGGGGAAAGGAAGACAAGATTATTCTTAGAGATCTTTCTGAAGATCAGAAACTGCCTGTTACAGAGTCAGTACAGTTTGCTTACTGCCTTGCGGATCCTTCAGGTCACAGAGGAAAGCACAATTACATTTGTTCTCTCATCTAATCACCATAACAACCCAGTGACTTAAGAACAATAGTTAACATTTACTGACTACATCTGCTATGTACTAAGCCCCCTACATTGTTAGCTTACTTATTTCTCACAACAACAATATGAGGTAGATACTCTTATTATCCCCCATTTTAGGGAGTAGGAAACAGGAACAGGGGGGTTACGTAATTTTCCCCAAGGTCACACAGCCAATGTGAAGAACCAGGTTTCAAACCCCAGCAATCTCGCTCCGGAGCCCTCGCTCTTCACTCAAGCATTCTATGGGGACTATCCCTGAGAGGAAATGGACCCTCAGCGATAAAGTGCTGTGCCCAAGGGGCACACGGTGGAAGGCAGGATTTGAATATAGGCCTGTCTGGCTTCTCTTCTCCTTTTTCTCCTCCTCCCTCAGAGCAGAGGGTTGAGGGAAGCATGTGTGTCCATTCCCTAAATATCCTGTTCCTACCTTGATAAGGTGATACCAGGTCATACATGCTGGCTTCACCACAGCTGAGTCAATCCTGGTGAGTAACTTGCTCCAAACGCCCAGAATCACCCCCACGGGGTGCGCTGTGACTCTCGCCTCCTTCCCCTCCCCCACCCCCAGCACGGAGAGTACCACCGAGCCAGGGAGAGTCCAGCACCCCACCCCCATTAAGGCCTGCATTCCCTGGACCACCCAGGAAGGGGCTGCGACTCACAGCCTGTGTAATCGAAGAACCATTTCTCTCTCCTACAAGGGCCAGACAGGACACACTTGCACGTTCTCTGGGGCTGTTTTCTAGAAGCCGGAGGGCTGACCAGTTCTGTTTCCTCTAAGTTCATGGCCCAGGTTCCTGCTGGGTGGTGTCGCTCTCCCTCAATTTCTTTCTCCAGTCCTGTCTCTGTCGCTCTTATTCAAAATACATTTGTGGTGCTCCTGCTCTGTCTCTGTGATAGGCTGGGACGTGGACAAACCAGACACGGTCGCTGTCTCCGAGGCCCCCATTGGGGTACACAGAAACCCGTCGCGTGTGGTTGGCACCACAATGTAGGGAGGTTTAAGGGCCACAGGAGAAGGAGCTGGAGGCAGGAACTCCTACTCTGCTGGAAGTCCCAGGCCAACCAGAGTCCCTGGCTCCCTCTGTCTTCCTCCAGGAAATTCACCTGGTGTTCACCCTTGTCCCTGCCTCCTCCTGCCTCCCCTGTGCAGCAGGGCCCCAGCGCACGGTCCTGGGAAAACAAGACAGTGTTGGGACTAATCCAGGAGAAGCAAGGTACCCAACTGTGTGCTGCCAAAGGCCCTAGATCATGGACATGATTTCATTCGACTCCTCTCCGTTCTCCTAAAGGTGAGCCTTGGCTCCTTGAGGGCAGCCCAGCTGGGCTCTGCATCCTCTCCCATCCCCCGCAGCCAGCACGGGGTCCAGAACTACCGCTCCAAAAGTGTTTGCTTAAAATGGACAAACGAGCAGGGGCTGTGCCCACTGTGCAGATGAGGAAACTGAATTCCAGACAGGACAGGAGATTGCTCCCCCACCACGGCTTTTAGTAACAGAATGAGAAGGAGCCCAGGTTTCTTACCCTAGGGCCCGGCATGCTGTCTAAGAAAGGGGAGCATGTCTTATTTGTCTCTGTCACCCAGGCACCTAAGATGTTGTCTGACACGAACTAGATGCTTAGCAAATGTGGAATAAAATGAACGAATGGAGCTGGGTGGCATGCGATGTGGAGAGCCCTGGCCCCCCATTCTCGCTGCATCTACCATGGAGTCCCTGCGGATCACTTGAGCCACAGTCACACTGAGCTGCTTGCTGTCCCCATCTGTGCCCTTCACTTCCCACCACTGGGCCTTTGTACTTGCTATTACTCTTCCCTGTCATCTGCCCCTGCTCCTCACAGTGCAAGACAGATGACACCAGTTCTGTAAAGTCTGGTCTTATCCTTCCTGGCAGAATAAACATACACACACACACACACACACACACACACACACACACACACACAGAGTCTCTCCTGGGTTCCCAGCACACTTTGCACACTCTGCCCTAGTAGCATACTGATTAAGCTGCACTATAATTCTTTGCTTGTGTGTCTGTCTCCTCCATCTTAGGATCCCTAGGTCTAAATACAGAGCTGGTGCAAAGTAGAGGCTCCTCATAAAAAATAAGAGCTTCTGTGTATCAGATGGTGCTAGGCTCTGTGCTAAGTTCTTTCTATATGTCTCATAAGCTTTCCCACAATCCTGTGAATCATATGTTATTTTTACCCCCGCTTCAGAGATGAGGAAACCGAGTCACAGAAAAGTGATGTAACTTGCATAGGGACACCACCTACTGAGTAGCCAAGGAGGAACTCTAGCCTAGGTTGGCCTAACAATCAGTAACATATGCTTAACCACACCATTAGGCTCTGCCCTGTGGGAGGGTTCTGGGCTGGATACACAGGACCCAGGCCATGTGGACAAGAGGGCTCCTGCTGCAGTGTTTTCCTGGTGACTCAGAGCTGGTGACAGAGTCCAGTAGGCCCGTGTGTGTCTTTAAATGGTGACTTTATAAACTCTCCCCTTCCCTTTCCACCTTCCTTTCCATCACCCACCCCCTCACCCTGGCCCAGAACAACTGACAGACCAGCTTATAACTCTCTATCTGGTCTGACTTGTTAGAAATATGACAAGGGAACCGAGATGTCTGTTGGTATGGGTACCTGTGGGGGAACTGGAGTTCTCAGTGAGAGTCGGAGCAGAGACCGAAAAAAGAGGAAGGAGGCAAAGATGAGAAGTAAATTAAGACAGAGACAGAGAGTGAGGACCAGAGGCAGGATAAAGAGCAGACCCAGGGAGAGAAACAGAGACAGACAGAGAGTGCAAGCTTGAGATAGAGGTGGCAGAGATGAGAGGCAGAGTGAAAGAAATGATAAGAGATAAAAGGGAGAGAGGGATCCTGTGGTCCCCTCACCCCATTACATTCCCTATTACAGATGGGGAAACTGAGGGTCAGAGGGAATGACACTACTTCCTGGCAGATGTCTCTGTCACTTTTCTAAACACCATTCATTTAGTTCCTCTCGTGTCCCCAGATACATACGAATGCCTGCTGTGCTGGCCCTGAGCAGCACGAGTTGGACTGTAGTGGAGGGTTCAGGGGGGTGCTCATCAGAAGAGAAAGAGGTAAGAGGAAATATCCACGCAGGATTGACCAGGGAAGGCTCCCTGGACAAGATACGATTGAAACTGGGCCACAAAAAAAGGTTTATAAATGACTTTATTGAGGCATGATTTATGTACAATAAAACACATCCTGTTTGAGTGTACAGTTTGTTGAGTTTTGACATGCATACACTCATATAATCACCACCACAATCAAGATACAGAATATGTTCATTACCCGGAAAGTTCCCTTGTGCATTTTGCTGTCATCTTCCCTCTCCCACCACCCCGATCTGAGCTCTGTCATATTATAGATTAGCTTTGCCTTTTCCAGAGTTCCCTATAGGTGGAATCAGACACTAACACGCTCTTTTGTGTCTGGCCTCGTTCACCGAGCATAATGTTTTTGAGATTCCATATGCTTGCCTGTATCGTAGTTTGGTTCTTTTTTTATTGCTGTGTGGTATTCTGTTGCATGAATGTACCACAGTTTATCCATTCACCTGTTGCTGGCATTTGGATTGTTTCCAGGTTTTAGCTATTATGCATAAGGCTGCTATGAACATTTATGTACAAGGGGTCCTGTGGATGTATGTTTTTCGATTCTCCCACGTCAGTGTATGTTTATAAACTGCATGTTTATAAGGAACTGCTAAAGACCCACCGAAGTGGTTGAGTCATTTCTGCACTCCCTTCAACAACGTATGAGAATTCCAGTTGCTCCACATCCTCACCAGGACTTGGGATTGTCAGCCTTTAAAATTTTAACCATTTTAGCGAATGTATCATGGTATCTCATTGTAGTTTTAATTTGCATTTCCCAAATGCAAGTTTGCACATCTTCCCATGACATTTTGGCTATTTGTTTATCTTCTTTAGGGTCACAAGGGATTTAAACCAGGACGTACCACAAGATTTCTAAGTAGTTCTCCCAATGTAGCAAATATTTCCTTATAGCCAGCAGGAATGGAAAGGTCACTGGGTCCGAGCTGACATGGGTGCGACTGGCTGAATCACCTTGGGTAAGTTGTTTCCTCACCTCTTAAGTTGGGGTCACATTAGCAGCCCAGCAGGGTTATTGTGGAGGATGAAGTAACCAACAGAGGCAGAGCGAGGAGCAATGCAGGCACACACAGCAGGTAGTCACCCTCATTGATCCCACCCACAAGTATTTACATTACACAAGGGCCAGGGCCCCATCTGGGTGACCAGTAACAACTATTTGCTGGCCAGAGGGCTGGTGGCTGCACACATGTTCTTCTGTCCTTTTCTGACAGTTCTGGGAGCGAAATCATTTATGGCAGAGCTGTGTGGGGTTCTCGCCTTGTGAGGACAGACCCACTTAGGTACTATCGGCTCTATAAGTCTGGGGAGCAGCTCTGGTCTTCTGGATGCTCCTGTACGAAGCATGGGTTAGGGAAAGGGAAATGGCTTCAAAACATTGGGAAGCACAGAGCTTTCTAAATACATTCAATTCTTTTACATTGGTCTTTGTGACACGAGGGTTGTAAACCAGAGCAGTGGTTCTCACAGTTTTGTGCTCATCAGAAATCACCTGGTTGTCCTGTTGGAACACAGATTTCTGGGCCTCACTCCCAGAATTTCTGATTTAGCAGGCTTGGGGTGAGGCCCGAGAATTTGCTTTTCTAACAGGTTCCCAGGTGATGGTGATGGTTCCCTTTGAGAACAACTGAATTAGAGTGAAGTCCTTTCCATCCCTGAGCATTGTGATGGCAGCGCTGGGTTTGGCAGCACAGAGATGACTCTCCTCACATCTCAAGCTTGGAATTCTGGGCTCAGATGTGCTTACTGAGGAGGCGAGGTTCTTCCAGGGCAAGGAATGGAGACAGTGGTCATATGGAGGTAGAAGGGGGAAACAATGACATCTCAAATCAGAGTTTTTACTGTTAAAAATAATCCTAAGAACAGTATGATGTATAGACAATTATCAACTCCCTTCTACAGATGAGGAAAGTGAAACTCAGAGATGAAGTAACTTTCCTGGAAACATCGGGCAAGTTGGGGAGCAGGGTGGGAACTCAGGACTGCCTGACTATTGTACTCATTCTGCTGCCCTAGGTGTGCAATCTGACTCCACCACCTACCAGCTGGGTGTTCTCTGCAAGTTGCTCAACTTCTCTGTGCCTCAACTGGCTACCTACAATAATGGAGGTAACGGTAGTCCCTAGTCACTGGGTTGTTGTGAGGATTAACTGAAATTAATATTTATGAGGTGTTTAGGACAGCACCTGGCACATAGTACCACCATATACATGTACTGAAAACAAAGCTGGCTGCCCACAACGGTGCACACACACTGCATCCCTCCAGGGGACTAGCTCTGGGGAGAAAGCTCAGAGATTGCCTAGGACGCAGAGACAGGGTAGGCAGAAAACACTTGAAAAAAATTTAAAGCCTCGAATCTGGGGGAGAATCCGGCCTTTGGTGGGGGTAGGGGACAGGTCGGAGAGTGGCGACGACGCCCTCAGGCCCAAAGCCCCAGAGCCGGGCTAGGCTGTTCTCTCCAGGCTGCTCCCTCCAGGACCAGACTCCGGACGCACAAGTCTGGGTCCCCACGTCCCCTCCCCCTCGACATCCCCAGCCCAGGAGCTCCGGGTTTCCTGCCCGTCCGAGGCCCCTGCTTGGGGCAGGCGGAGGAGGGGTGGCATTTCCTGGCGGGGCCGTGGGCAGCGTCACTCGCTCCCGGACACTCGGACAGCGCGCTGATCGACAGGCACCAGACGCTATTTCGGGCGGCTCTCGGCTCAACGCGCAGTTTCCGTTTTTCCATCGACCGTCGGAAACGGGGAAAGGGGGAGGGTGTAGACGTCACGAGCCCCCAACCCCAGGCAGGGAGCTGGGGGACAGGTCAGGATGGCTGCCAGACTGTCAGAATCTGGAGCTTCGAGAATAGAGGGGGATGGGGAATATCACCTCCCTTCGCGTCTCTCTCTCCCCGCTCAGCAGGGCTGACAAAAGCCTTGCCTGTCCAACAGCCTGTAGGTGCCTCGAAGGCACCTAAACTCAAGAAATTTAAAACCAAATGCAGAATCCCTCTCCGTTTCTCTTGGCTTCCAAGCCCCCATCACCTGGAATAACACTCCCATCTAGGCAAATACAGCCAGAAACCCAGAGGGTTCCTGGATTTCTCCTTCCCCCTCATCCCTCAAACCCAATTCTTATAAACCCGATTTTGTATCCTAAATACATGTCATCTGCATCTGCCTCTTACCATCTCTCCTGGCGACACCCTAGTCCACGCTCCCCCACATACCCCTTCTCCACTGTGCAGCCAAAGAGCTTTCTAGAAATGCAAAGCTGATCTTTTATAGGACATTACGCACCCCCTCTAACCTAATGAACAAAATGGTGCCCCCCCACAATTCTTTGAATTGTCCACAGCCTTGCTCCAGCCAGTACTGGACTCTTCTCTATGCCTTTCATGAACCTCAAGCCCTTCGGTTCCAGCCCTTGGCTTACCTGGAAGGTTCCCAATGCTCACTCCTCTACCTACCCTCAGAACCCACTCTCCGATCTCAGTCCAGGCATCAGTTTTCAGAGAAGCATTCCCTGGATGGGCTCTCCTTTTTTGGAGGGGCTCAAAGATGTGAAATGACTGGCCCAGTGGTGCCACAGCCCAAGGGTGGCAGCGCTGGGCTTTGAATTCAGAATTATATTTAGTGATGCAATCAAGCAAAGACAACAGGGACCAGGGGAGGGAGAGATGAAAACCAACCCCCGTTGCAGAGAGGCTTCAAGAAGGATGGAGCAGAAAGACTGAGTCTTGAAGGATGGATGTGAGAGGAGAGGGTGCGGTAAAGCAGAGGCTGACACATAATGGAGGGTGAGTTGAATTTGATAGCAGTGGGTGATGTGTGGCTAGAGCCGCGGGGAGAGAGTATGAGATGGGGCTGAGCAAACCACAGAGGTCGGTCCCCTGAGTCCCTGCTGAGCAATTGGTGTGGCTGGGCCAGGGGAGGCCTTGTGGCAAGTCCAGGAATTAGACTCTTTTCCTCAGGACATGGGTAGCCCTTCTCCCATGGGATTCTGTAAAAGTTACCTGTATCCACATGGCATCCTGACTTCCGCCAGAGAGCATGACAGGAACAGAGGGAACAGGCTGCACTGGATTAACTGTATCTTCACGGAGAGTTGCCTGATGGCCAAGGAGGGGCCAGACTCAGACTGCAGCCACACTCTGGGCTCAGTCCTCGACTGGCACTCAGTCTGTGAATTCTCAGGCGCCAAAAGGAGCTCAAAACCAGAGATGCTAGAAGGACAAAGCAGCCTGGCATGTTGGGTAGAGTTGTGGACTGCGAACTGGATAATTGAGTTTGGGTCTTGGCTTTTCCTCTAGGTCACTGTAAGCTTTGGTCAAGTCACATCTCCTCATGACCTAATTTCCTTCCCTATAAGGATAGACCAGAACTCCTGTGTGCAAGTGCACATGATGTCATGCTGGGCTCCAGGCTGGTAAGTTTCCACAGATTATTGCCCTCACCACCTTTTAAAGATCATCTTATATAATCCTCGTAACAGCTCTCTGAGGTGAAACTGAGGTTTGGAACTAAGTGACTTCTAGTTATTTATTTTTGGCTGCGTTGGGTCTTTGTTGCTGCGCGGGGGCTTTCTCTAGTTGTGGCGAGCAGCACGGGCTTTTCCTTGCGGTGGCCTGTCTTGTTGCGGAGCATGGGCTCTAGGCACGTGGGCTTCAGTAGTCGTGGCTCGCCGGCTCTAGAGCACAGGCTCAGTAGTTGTGGTGCATGGGCTTAGTTGCTCCGTGGCATGTGGGGTCTTCCCAGACCAGGGATCGAACCCATGTCCTCTGCATTGGCGGTGGATTCTTAACCACTGTGCCACCAGGGAAGTCCCTAAGTGACTTTGGGACTCCACCCTAAAAGAATGAACCCAGATACCCTCCATGGGCTGAGCCCATTGCCTACCCCTCACTGAACCCAGATTCCTAGGACACAGTACAGATCTCAGCTCCTGCTGCGAGTTGAGCCCAGATCCCTCCTCCAAGCCTAGGCTCTAGCTGGGCTCCAGAGGACTCTGGTGCCAGATTTCCATCAAACCCAGGTTCTACCACTCACTAGATACGTGACACTGGGGAAGTTACTTTCACTCTGCCTCAGTTTCCTCATCTGTAAACTGAATAATTGCACCAACCTCTTAGGACTGTTTATGAGAACTAAATGAGTTAATATTTGCACCCTGCTCAGAAGACTGCTTCAGTATCGAGATTAAAATGTTAAATTATGAGGGGAGGGATGTTTCCCAGCTCTGGGCTCAGCCTGAAACTCGGTATAATGGATACTTTAAACTCTTCGTTGACACCAGTTCTGCCTCCATAGAGCCTCTTGGGTGTGACCTCAGTCCCAACATTCAGGCAAGCAGGCTCCATTTTAGAACAGAAAAGAGCCAGGGTTGAAGCGGGTGAGAGTCGGGGGGAACTGGGGAGCTTTCTGGGATAAGAGGAACTGCCCATTGAAATCCGAGTATCCAGGACACTGGTATGAATGAATGTCAGGGAAGGAAGGGTTGGATGTGATCATTTTGGTGTTGTGGTCTTGCTGGGGTGCGAGTCGTTGGAGAAATGTGTCTGGAAGGCCGAGGGACTGAGGTTGTGGGGAGCCCGGGTTCCCGAGAGGCCTCGGGATCAGTAATGAGGCTGGACCCGGCGGGTCCTAGACAGAGCGCCCGCCCAACTCTCTCCGTGGCGCATTACGGAGACGGTCCCAGAGCCGCGCAACCAGTCCCCACTCCCTCCGGTGAAATTGCCAAATTAAAATGAATCATTTGGCCCGTAATGGCCGAGGCGCTTATCGGGGGCGAGCGGACCCGCGGCAGTGCCTTATCTCCGCGGCACACACGGCCCCCGCGCGCCTCGGCCCATGCTAACGAGGCCTAGAACGTGAGCGGGATTAGAGCGCGGCGGTGGAGGAGCCGGGCGCGCCGCGGCGCGGAAGCGGGGGACTGGAGGGGGGGGGGCTGGGGGAGGGCTCGGCACTAAGGACCAGGCCTCAAAATGGCCACACGCGTACCCCCTTAGCGGCAAAACGTGAGCATTCTGGCCTTTTTCTAGGGGCAGGCAACCTGCAACCTCCCACGGAATCCCCATCCAGTTCCTCCCTCTTTTGCCCGCTCGCAGAAGAGGTTTCGCTCCTTTTCCCTCGGTTTCTTTCGATGGGGGGCATTTTCCACCGACGCCCTTGAGCTCGCCGCCGCCGCCCCTCCCGCCTCGGAGACTCTCTTCCTTCCTTCCCCTTTTCCTTACGCAATATACAGAAATGCGCGAGGCGGTGGTTGGTTTTCATTTCTCCTTAGTGGTTGTGTGCATGCGGTGGGATTGTGAGAGGGAGTGTGTGAGCTGTGGGCAGTGTTGACTTCTTCTGAGTGTGGTCTTCTAGGCGATAGGTTGTGTGTCCAAGTGTAATGGTGTTTGCCCTCTTTAGGGTGTAGATTTGAGTTCTCCGAGGCCCTTCTGCGTTTTCATCGTTGTATATAATTACGCTCGTTTGCCTTCTCGACATGTGTGCGGGGTTGCTTGGCCTTTGCGATTGTGTTTGTATGGTCTCGTTGTGTCGGGCGTGTGTGAGCCTGACTGCGTTGGGTTGTGCGTCCCTGAGCGATTGCGTTTGATCGATTTCGTTGTGTCGTGCTGGACAATGTGTGGGCCTGACCGAGTCGGCTTGTGGGGCAGTGTTGCGTTGTGCTTACTTCGCTTCCCTTCTATGGGGCTGGACCGCGTGTGGCCCTGTCCGCACCGGGGTGTGTGCCTGTGTGCTGGTGTCCTTTGGAAGTGCGTTTGTAAATCGCTGGGGGGTGGAGGGGAGGGCGAGCGAGCGAGAGATGGATGCGCGAGTTGAGGAGGCGGCATGGGGGCGGGGAGAGGGATTTCACGTTTTATTCCAAATTATGATGTATTCGGAAGCCAGCGTTGGCTTGGATGAGCAGCCCTGCTCTGTCCAGAGGCCACTCTGTGCCTCGGTGTTGGAGGGGTTGTTAGTGAGTGGGAGGCTCTTCCAGGCTGGAAGCTGAGCAGCGCTCGCGGAGGCCAGCGCCTTCAGGCCGGTAGCCGCCGGCTTCGGTTCTCGCCGCATTCAGGCTTCGTCCATTTCTGGTCAGTTTCGCGGGTACGGCCGCCGGGGTCTGCGGGAGAGGCCCGGAAAAGACAATGGGCGCATTCTCCAGGCCTCGCGCCTCGGGTGGGGACCTTCGGGATCATCTCCAAGGAACATTTTTCTACCCCCTCCCCGGGTGAGCGACATTCCCGCGTGGGTCAGGTACCCGTCACATCGATGACCGGGACCGGGCTTCCTGGAGGGACGGGGTCAGTGCTGCCCTAGCTCCGAAAGAAAGGATTTTGTTTTGCCAGTTACTGTGGTTGCTAATGTCATCATCATCACCACCACCACTACTACCACCACCACCATCATCATCATCATCATCATCGTATTTTAATTAAAATAATCGTCCAGGAGCGAAGCGGCTTGTCCCTTTTAGCTTCTTCGGGGCGATAACAAAGCAGCGCGGGTTTCCTCCCACCAGCGCTGATCTTTAAACTGCTGGGTTTGTGGTAGGGAGAGAAAATGGAGAGAGGGACGAACACAGAGACTCCGTCCTAAAGCAGAAATTAAACCCGACCTCAGACACCGGGCGTGACTGGATTCCTTCTTGTTCCCACACCTCCCCCCTCATTTGGATTAGAACAGGAGAAAGAAAATCTCCCGCATTGGACTGAAACCGCAGGGAATAATTATTACTGTATTTCCACTAAAGCCGGGGCAAAAAGGAGGTGGCCTTAGCAATTAATCCAAGACTTCGATGTGTGACCATAAACTGGACAATTTAGGCAAAACAAATTAAACAAACCTTCCGGAGGGAGGGAAAAAAAGGTGAACTAAATTTCACTACCGCTACACCCTGGGAAGCAGTACTGGATTTATTTTTACCCTCCGTCCTTTCCTTGTTTATTGCTGAAAAGAATTACTAAAATTCTCCCCTTCTCTGACGATCTGAATGCCGATAAATCGAAAATCTTGTGTAGGGATTGCTGAGGGAAAGGCAAGGGCCTTTCCTTTCTTTCTTTTTCCCTTTCTTTTCTTTTCCTTTCTTTCTTTTCCTCCTCTCCCTCTTCTTCCCCGCCCCCCTTAATCTGTAGGAAGAAAAAAAGGGACTGGGTTACATCAGATATCCCCCCACCCACCCCTTTCTCTGGGATCTGCGCCGTTCAGACTGTATCCCTTCGGGAAAGTAGCCTTTGGAATTGGGTTCTGGTTTCGCTTTGGGTTGGAGGTGGGCAGGTGAGAGTCATGGAGAGAATGGGGTCCTCAGAGGTTCTGTCCCACCGACCAGGGTCTGAAGATCGGATTCCCCTTTTCGGACACACATCCCCCTACCCACCCATGCCAGGCTGCGGACGACTCCGCGCTGTGGCCACAGCTCCGGCCTGACTTCGGTTCCCGAGCCAACGGCGTAGACGAGTCTGCTTAGAAAACAAATGGCCACACTGAACCAGACATCCCGGTTGGAGGGTCCGATAATGTTCCGGGCAGTCTGCGGCTGGGTTGTTGTTGTTGGACTAGATAGTTATTCCTGATTGGTCAGGTGTAGGGTTCTTTTTTATGGGGGTGCGGGGGAGGCTTCAAACACCTGCAGGTTGGGGGCGGAAAGCTGCTGGCGATTCCCGGGGCGGGTTGGCGAGGACATGAGGTAATTCCCAGCCATTGACCCCCATTTCTCTCTCTCCCTCCCTCTCGCCCTCCCTCTTTCTCTCCACCCCCATCTTTCCTGGAAACTCGCTTTGGGCGCGGCAGACCGCCCAGGACCACACCGCGGCCTAACTGCCGGTCTCTCAGTGAGAGAGGGGGAAAGCAAAGACCCCTTCCACAACCTGGACCTCGGCTCCTGCCCCTCTCCCGCCGGAGGAGGAGTGGAGATCCTATTCAGAGGGGCCGCTCTCTCTAAATATGCCCCAGGTGAGTTTTTGGGGGAATAGTACTGGTGGAAACAGTCACCAGGAAGGCCTTGGGATCTGGCCTGAGGTGGGGAAAGCTTGGGACAGAGGACAGACCAGTTTCAGATTGGGGAGGAGGAGGGGAGGACGAACCCAGAGTTGGGAATCCGGGATCTGACTCTGCCACTGACTGTGGCCTCTGTGCCACTGTGGCTTCCAGCAGGGCCGTTTCCTGGCCCTGGGTGAAAACAGCTAGTTGGGCTTAGTCCCCCCTCACCCAAGGTCCCCCTCTGTCCTGGTTCCGTGGACGTTTCACCGGGCTCATAACTTTGGGGCGGCTATATCCGGATAGCGCAGGCTGTGTGCTCCCGGGGCTCTGGCAGGAAGAAGGCCGCAGCCATCCTGGCTAACGCAGTCCCAACTCGTGTGGGCCCAGGCTGGGGCCTAAGGCCTAGGGTGGGGCTGCGTTCAAACACCGCTCCACTCCAGTAGCAGCGGGAAAGTGGTTCTGTTCACGGGCGATTTGGGTTTGCGTGCAGGCTTGGGGCTCCCCCAGTGGGTCATGCGGGTGTGGATGCAGTATCAGGGACCAGAGGCTGTGTTTAAGGCAGCGGCTCTAGCCGGGGCATGGCGGAGGCTGTTTTCACATAAGAAATTTTCCTTGCTGGGAATTGGAAGCTGCCGGAGACCAGGTGCCTGTCCCCCAGGAGCTCTCGGGTTCCCCTGTCGTGTTCAGACACACATGGAAGTTATGTGGCTGGCTGTCTGGCAGCAGGAGATGAGCCGGTGTAGGGGGCTTTGAGCTGGGTCTTGGTTGCACAAAGAGGAGTTGTAATGGTCCAATAGTCTAGTGCTGTTCGGTTCGAAATCTGAAACCTTCTCACCCCCTTTTTCATTTTCCCTAATAAAAATAAATAAACATCACTCCGGCTTTCCTTTTAATAATCTTAACCAAAGCCAAGTGATGGGATTTAGTCACCGACCACCGAAAGTGCTTGTGAGTTCTCTGGCAGCTTCCTCGAGAGCCTGGCCCTCTGGCCTGGGTGATCCTGGTTGCAGATGAACCGGCAGGGTTTTCCTGAGGTCCTGGGAGGGGCGGGGAGAGGTTGACCACAGACCTCTGGGGACCAATCATAGGTTTGGGGGGGGGGGCTCAGAGATATAGATATTTATAGGCGTCTGGAGAGGGCATTTGGGGCCAGAGTCAGCTCATCTGAGATACGTGCTCCCCTTGCCCCTCTGGGATCTGCTCCTACTCAGAGTCTCGGAATTAATCAGAAGGTACAAATGTGTCATATGGAGAGCTTGAGCTCATTCTGGCAATTGCTGAGTGAACGGTTTGTCACTCAGTTAGGAGCTGGGACTTAAGCACGTGTCACTGGGTGCACAACGGTGCCTGGGGACAGTAAGGTAGGGAGCCAGCTCCTTGGGGCTTGTACGCTTTGCCAGAGGACGGTATATTTCTAATGCATTTCACTGTTGCAGGGGAGCCAGGAAGTCTCCAGTGGTATACCACTGGTGCATTTCTAGTGGCCGCGGTGTCTTGACGGTCGGTCCCATTCTGTGGATACAGACAGACCTATTGTTTCCACCATGAACATAAACTCGTTTCCAATGAAGTGTTGCAGACCTACTGCCTTTGCAGCCAGGGTGCACCAGGTCTGGGGGAATTTTGTCATTTTGGGGCACTGCCCATGGGGCTGGCAGAGCTAGGGCAGGAGCTTAATCTGAATGGTGATTCTCCATCAGCTGTGTGTCTGGTGGCCATTGAGCTGAGCTCCTGAGGAGGTTTCAGAAGGTCGGGTCTCTCTTCTGGGGTGGGAGGATGGTTCCCAGGCCGACTCCAGTCCAGAGTGGTGCAGTGGCAGAGTGGCTGCCAGGAATGATCAGATGGACTCTGCTTGGTGCTGAGTTGGATTTTTGTGTATTTGTTTCCTGCTACAAAATACGCCAATTATATAATTCCAACAGCAGAAATCTTATTTTGAACATCTTATGAAGCCTGTTGAGTTGATTATATTTTTATTGTTTTATTAAAACTCACAAGCATTTCCCCACTCTGGACCCAGAGTCTCATAGTTTTTCTGTTCTCATTCTTGCGGGGGTGGGGTGTGTGTGTGTGGTGGGTTTTGGAAGAACTGGAGGGAGCGGTAGTGGGGAGTGGAGCCTCTGCCTGCGGTCACCCAGGAGTATGGTTGAGGAGGAGAGGACTGTCCTTTGCTGGAGGGGGGCGGGCAGGATATATGAGAGGGTGTATATGGGAGGATAACAAAGACAGAGCGAGACTGGAGTTCGAGTCCTGCTCTGTGGCAAACAGGCGAGTGTGACCTTGGGCAAGGTAGTCTCCTTGCTGGCCCAGTCTCCCAGTCTATAATAATGTTTACTTGAGCATTTGCACAGTGCTTTTAAATGCATATATGAGGTACACCCCCCATTTCCCAGAGGACAACACCGAGGTAGGAGAGGGGGATGGGGGAGTGCTGGAGGAGTTCAGCAGCCATCATGACACCCCTTCGCCCCACACTCCTGGATGGGAGCCCAGACCCCAGTGGCCTCAGGAGCACCCTTTGAACGTCGGGGCTTCACACTGCCTCAGGCAGGCTTCCCTTCTAGACCCCACCTCACTTTTGAGTTCAGCTGAACAGAAGCTGGTATATATAGTGTGCGGGGAAGTATGGCCGGGATCATCTTCTTCCCTTCCTTATGTCCCGTCTCCAGTCCCGGGAGAAGTAAAAGTAAAGGGCCACTGGGGTTTCTGGCGGCTACACAGAATACAGGTGGATTCGCGGAGTGTAGACGGACGCCGTCCCCGCAGGGGTGAATATGTGTTGAAAGGGAGAGCTGGCTCCTCCGGATAATTCTCTGCCAGCTCTGATCCCTCTTGCACACACACCCCCACCAGGTTTCTGGGTGTATGTGTGTGGCGCTAGGCTGGGGGCAGGTATTGCTGAAAGGCAAGGGAGGTTCGAAAAGCACCCCACCTCCGCGCGACAGGTTCCCCGCCAAAACCAAAAGGGGGGCGGGAAGAACACGGTCGGGGATTTGTTCCCTCCTCTTCCCTTGCGGCCTGAGAAGGGGCACGGGGTGATATTTCTTTCTCGCCTCTTTCTACATTTCCTTCCTCCTTCCCCCCCACCCTCTGTTTTTCTTTCGCTGGCTGTATTCCTTTTCTTCCAATGTCTTTGTCGTCCTTCTCCACCTCTGTCCTTTTGGCCCTCAGTCTCTGTCTCCCGGGCACCCTCTTCTCTTCTCCCAAACCAGAGGCCTCCTTTCCCTCCTGCCCCAGCACTGCGGGCGGGTGTGTGTCCACGTGGCGCTAAGTTTGTCCGCCTCTTCTCACGTTTCGGTGCGTGAGTTTCTCTCTGCCTTTTACCCCCTCCCGCACCCCCCGCTCCGATCCCACCCCACGTGGATGGGCTGGGGGCGGTGGTCAGAGCGGGTGTCCGCTTGTCTGTCTGCCCGCAGGATGACGGAGCGGCCGCCGAGCGAGGCGGCACGCAGTGACCCCCCGCTAGACGGACGGGACGCGGCCGAGGCCCGCATGGCCCCCCCGCACCTGGTCCTGCTGAACGGCGTCGCCAAGGAGACGAGCCGCGCGGCCCCGGCGGAGACCCCGGTCATCGAGCTGGGCGCGCGCGGCGGCGGCCCGCGGGGCGGCCCCGCCGGTGGGGGCGGCGCCGCGCGAGACTTAAAGGGCCGCGACGCGGCGGCTGCCGAAGCGCGCCATCGGGTACCCACCACCGAGCTGTGCAGACCTCCTGGGCCCGCGCCCGCCTCGGTCCCCGCAGAGCTGCCCGGCGACGGCCGCATGGTGCAGTTGAGCCCGCCCGCGCTGGCGGCCCCGGCCGCCACCGGCCGCGCGCTGCTCTACAGCCTCAGCCAGCCGCTGGCTTCTCTCGGCAGGTCAGGGCCGGCGGGAGGGGCGGGTGGGCAGGAGGCATGGGCGCCAGGGCTCCTCTTCCGCACGTCGGGAGCCGGCTGCCCTCCTCCCGGCGGGGCAGTGTGGCTGAGCGCGCTAGGAGAGGGGGAGAGGGGGACGTTTTACACCCGGGGTTGGAAAAGTCTTGGCTGGAGTCCCCGTGCAAGTGAGGAACGAGCCCTCTGCTAGTGTGTGTGTGTATGTGTGCGCACGCGGGGGGCGGTGTGCAGGTGTCTTGTTAACGCGGCGTGCTGCGAGCTTGGAAGCCGAAGAGGGGGAGTACCGGCATGCGGCTGGCTGTGAGCAGAAGCGCGGGGCGCTGCCTGGTGGTGGTGGTGGGGGGGCGTGGGGTGGACAGGAGGAGTCTGAGTGTGAGTACCAGGAAGGAATGTGTCTGAATGCGCTCCGCTGTGAAATTCTTCTGGAAGCTGCAGCCCTCGGTGGACAGGTAAGAGATGTGCTTGCAAGAGGTCGCCCTCCTCTGAAACTCCCTGCCAGGGCCTGCCTGGGGAATAGATCCCTCCCTCCTCTCCTGAGCTCCTCTGTCCCTAGCTGCGATCTCTGGCCAGGACCTGTGCTCCCTTTGGTGTGAGGGTATCCATTTCCCTGCTGGGGCCACTGAGGTGGTGGAGAGCAGGAGACACGGTTGGGGTGGGGACAGGAAGATGAGGCAGGGAGAGACAGTGGGGGGCAGTCGGTGAGTCTGTGGGACACTGGAGGAAGAAGCTACGGAGAGTCGAGTGGGTAATGGGGGGGCATGTCAGTGGGGCTGAGTCAGGGTTTCCTGTCTGTTGTCTGTCCTTGGGCCCCATGGGGCTGGAGTGAAGGTGGGGTGAAGTTGGGGGTAAGGAACAGGGTGCCCTTATGTGGTGCAGGAATTGCACACTGCCAGGTGTGAAGGCCGTGTCTGCCTGTGTGAGCACCTGTTTGGGAGTGGAGGTGCCTATGGCTTGTGCGCTTGTATGTGGGGGGTGTATGTTCATTTTTGTGTTTGCTCCCTGTGTTCACCATTAATTCTGTGTATGTGTGTTTGTGTGTGTCTTGAGTGTGTGTGTGTGTAGGGGTGTGTGGCCACCCTCCCCTTGTTTGTCTCACCACAGAGAGAGTCTGGGGGTGTTGTGTGTGTGTGTGTGTGTGTGTGTGTGTGTGTGTGTGTGTGTGTGTGTTTCATGCTTCTTCTATCCCCAGTTCCGATGTGAAGGGACCAGGGTTGCCCTTGTTTTTTGGAGCGGGGGCTCAAGAACATGTGGGGAGGATCTGTATGGAGCCCCTCTCTCCCCTCCACCCACATGTGATCTTGTGATCTGCCTGCTCCCTCCCACAGTGGGTTCTTTGGGGAGCCAGATGCCTTCCCTATGTTTGCCACCAACAACCGAGTGAAGAGGAGACCCTCCCCTTATGAGATGGAGATTACTGATGGTGAGTCAACCCCCCCGCTCCACTTGTGTACTCACTCCCTCAAGGTGTTAGAACCCTGAAGGAGGAATCATCGGGGACTACTCCCTAGGTGTCTCACATAGATGGGCAGCTCTCTTGGAGCCAAGAGAAGCTGTTGAAGTCCTCGCCCTATTGACCTGGGACTAGGGGAGGTCATGGGTGGGGCTGGGGGTTTACCACGGTCCTGGGAAGAGAGTGCATGGGAGTGAGGACACACTGTGGCACTTAGCCCAAACCTCCACGGTCAATTGTAGTCCCCACTCTAGCTCCATTCCTACAGTTGGTAAGGATCCCCCGGGAGGGCAGAAACACACAGTGTTTCTAAGCACCAACCTCCAGGGATTCTCTGTATCTCCTCCCAAGTCCTCTTTGGAATCTGAAGTCTTCTCCCTGCCTGGAATTGCACCTTTAAGGGTCTTGTCCCAGGTCCCTGCAGAGTGGGGCCCTCTTGTCCCCTTTTCCACACTCTGAGCTGAGACTCGGAGTTCCCTTCCTGACATCATAGATTCTACCCTGCTCCCTCCCTCCCCCCGACCCCAAAGGCCTCAGCATTTTTAATGTGAACTACCCGAGTAGTCTTTGGCCCCGAACTTGGGGGAAGGAGTTGGATGAGTGGGAAATTTGGAGGACCCCCTCCCTCTTCCCAAGGTTGACTAGATGTAGTAGATGGGGCCCAGCACCAGGGGGCAGGAGAGCAGGCTCTTCAGAGCCGAGGGACTTCCTGGAGCTCCTGGTGCACACCGGAGGCCTTGAAGCCAGACTGGGATTTCTGCAAGTTGCTGGTGGGAGGGATGTATGTTGAGCTGGGGCTTCTGGAGGGGATCCCTCTGTGGTGTTCTGGAGAGGAGGCAAGCTAGCATCTGGACAAGGAACAGATCTCAAAAGACCCAGCCAGCCTGGGGCACAGGGGTGTAGGGCCGGGAGGGAAGGGTGTTGGAGTGTCAGTGCTGCTAGGTTAGAGACAGGAGGTGGGTGTACCAAACAGGAAGTAGGCAAGACCAGCCCTGAAGTTCCCCAGGGAAGAGGCATTTTCTACAAAGGTCAGAGACGACAGAAATCAGGCACAGAGGAAGGGGCAAGGGGTGAGGGTTTGGGGGGAGTGCAGGAGTGTAGAGAGGAGATTACCCATGAATGATGCCAATATTTACCAAGCACCTACTCTGTGCCCTGCCAGCGTGAGACAGAGGACATGGAGGGAGGTACAGACTCAGGAAAGAGGAAGGTGTGGAGAGGTGGGTGGTTCTCTGGAAAGGACCAGAGAGGAATAGACAGAAATGGAGGTGAAGGGAAGGGTGGAGGGGTGCAGGATATGCCCACAGGATTTTGAAATCAGAGATTTAAATGAAAAGAGTCCATAAAAGTGGGGCTAACACAAGGTCTAAAGCCAGGACTCGACGTGCATTCCTGTTGCTGAACTTTTCTGGGCCTCCGTTTTCTCATTTGTAACGTAGGGAGAATAATAGCTTCCTCACAGGTTGTTGAAGGAGCACAGTGGGGTAAAGTGCTTTTAGGGCCTGGCTTGGGGTAGGCACGGCTTCTGGAGTCTGTGTAGCTCTAGTTGTGACAGCGGCCATAATGCCTCTCTCCCCACCTAGGAGCGGCCATAATGCCTCTCTCCCCACCTAGGAGCTCCCTCAAGATCAGCCAGCTTCAGCCACAGAGCAGTGGTCCTCCTGGTGGCACAGCTGAGGGACTCCCCTCTGTCTGTCCTGGAGGCCGGAGAACAGCAAGTTATTTCCTCTGAGGCACCCAGGGTAGGACTGCCCAGCAGGCGTGCTGTGTTTTTCCCAGCCTGGGTCTGGCCTTTGGCAAAGAGTCAGCTGGGCTGGGGCCTGCTGGGGTTTGGAAAGATAGCTTCTGAGGCACTGTGGGCAGAGGATGAGTGATTCTCCCTGGGGGAAACATGGTGTGTGTGTGTCTGTGTGTGTGTAAGACTGGTGTGTGTATGTGTAAGAGATGATTAAGCGAGAAGTGTCGGCGCGGATGAGCTGGGTTGCAGAGGCAAGGTCTGCCTCCGTCCTGGCCGCCGTCTCCATAGCTGTGAAATGAGCAACGGGTCTTAGGTGATGTCTTCTCTCCTACCCAGCTTTCCACGTTCTGAGATCCGGTTCCAGGGTCATCAGAAGAGGGCAAGCAACCATCCCAGTACTGGCAGTTCCTTCAGTGCTCAGAGCTTCCTGAGGACTGCCAGGAGCTGGCTCTGTGCCTCAGGGTTGCGGAAGGAAGCAGCCGCCTCAGCCCAGGAGCCTGGGAGCACTAGCGGGGCGCTCCTCTGCCTTTGCTGGCTTTGGGAATCCCAGGTCACGCTTGGACATTTAGTGCAGTGCTTTGTATACCATAGGTGCTCGATACATGCACACTGGTGTCTGCCCCTGCTCTGCAAGTCTTAGTACATGAGCGCTAGTGAATACTGTTCTAGTCTGTGATCAGTGCACTGTAGACACGGGGAGACGGAGGCAGCCCTCAGACGCCTGCCTAGAGCCTCAGGCCATGCCTGTGCATGGCTGTCTCTCCACTCCTCTCCTGGGGAAGAGAGCCTGCAGTGTAAGTCATTTCCCCACCACTCTGCTCTCTCCTCCATTCCGTACCTGCCAGCATGATCAGTTGGTCAGCAAACATTTATTGAGCTCCTGCCTACTCTGTGCTTCCATCACCCTTAGAATAAAATCCCTACATCTTACCACAGGGCCCTATGGGATCTGGACTCAGGCTCCTCTGATCTTACCCACACTAATCTCTCCGGGCTGGCTTCAGCCATTTCCCAGCTCAGGGCATGTGCACATGCCCTTCCAACTTCCCTTCCTGTGTCTGGCTGGCTCTTCTTCGGCCTTAAGTTCTTCCCTTATAGATGTCACCTCCTCCAAAAGGCTGTCCCCAACCACCTCAGGTAAACATGGCCGCTCCTTTCCATCTTTCGTTTACATTCAGCTTCCCGTTTGTTTGTTATTTGTTTGCCGATTGTTCATCATCTGTCATCCCCATTAACATGTAAGCTCCACGAGGGCAGGGACTCTGTGCACCTTTATTCCTTAATGCCGAGCACAGTGCCGGTTGTCAGGAAATAACTGATGAATGGATAATAATAGCTAACATTTATTGACTGTTTCGTCAGAGCCAGGTATTATCTTAAGTACTTTAACTGTATTAGTTGTTAGATTCACAAGACAATCTTATGACTTGAGTTACTAGTGTTATCTCCATGGTACAGGTGATGATGCTAAGACACAGAGAGTTCAGGTAACTTGCCCAGAGTTACTATCTAGGGAGTAACAGTCAGGAATTGAACCTGGAACGTCTGGCTCCAGAGTTTAATCTTTCTAACTAGTGCCATGTGGCCTCTTAGCACAAGTGAATGAATGAATAATATATGGTTCCTGTCCTCAAATGTCTCACAGCTCAGAGAGGGGGACAAACATGGAAACATAAGTGATGATCAAGAGTGATGGAGATTACAGGATTATAGGGCCATGGTGGTTGGTTAGATCTGTCTGGAGGGATGAGGGAAGTTCTCAGAGAGGAGGAAACAGATAAACAGGGTTTTGAAGGACAAGTAAAGAGTTTTCTGAGTAAAAGGAAAGAGGGTATTCTAGGTTTCCCAAGTTTCCAGGTGGATGGCTTCTCCGCTTCCCCACAGGAGAAGACGCCCTGGGGGATCCCCGACCCACTGTCCTAACCCTTGTCCTCCTACCTCCAGGTCCCCACACCAAAGTCGTGCGGCGCATCTTCACCAACAGCCGGGAGCGATGGCGGCAGCAGAATGTGAACGGGGCCTTCGCTGAGCTCCGCAAGCTGATCCCCACGCATCCCCCAGACAAGAAGCTCAGCAAGAATGAGATCCTCCGCCTGGCCATGAAGTACATCAACTTCCTGGCCAAGCTGCTCAATGACCAGGAGGAGGAGGGCAGCCAGCGGGCCAAACCTGGCAAGGACCCTGCGGTGGGGGCTGGTGGAGGGGGTGGTGGCGGAGGGGGCGCTGCACCTCCAGATGACCTCCTGCAGGACGTGCTGTCCCCGAACTCCAGCTGTGGCAGCTCCCTGGACGGGGCAGCCAGCCCGGACAGCTACACGGAAGAGCCGGCACCCAAGCACACGGCCCACAGCCTCCATCCTGCCATGCTGCCCGCCGCGGATGGAGCCGGCCCTCGGTGATGGGTCTGGGGCCACCCAGGACCAGCCAGGAGGGTGCCCTCAGGCCACAGGCACCATGGGCTTTAGGGCAGGTGGGGTGAGGATTGGGCAGCTCTGAAGCAGGGCATGGACTTTTGATGAGCTTTCCTTGATGTCTGAGCTGTGGGAAGTCCCAGCTGCCTCTGGGGCTGGCTTTCCTGTTTCCTGCCTCAGTAGGAGAACAGAAACATGGAGCAAAGTGGTAGGTACTTTTTATGAAGATGGCACGGTCTTCCCCCTCTTCCATACCCCTAAGACTTCTCCAGTGAGAGGCTGGAGCGGCGTTGCTTCCGGCCTGGCGCACGGGAGCCCTGTCTTCGCTGAGACCTGGGGTTGCCAGCTCTCTCCTGTGTCCGGCAGCCTCTGCCTCGCCTTGAGCCCCTCCCAAGCTCGCTGGGGTGGCTTTTGTGGCCACACTGTCCAAATACACAGGTACCCAATAGCTGCCCGTTTCTTGAGCCCCATCTTCACCCAGGCCCCTGTTGGTCCGTCCAGCTGCAGAGAGTCACAAGCCTCGAGGTGCCTTCTTCAGGGCCTGGCTGAAGAAGACGGCCAGTGGACAGCCTGCTCTCGACTAGCTGGGCCAGAGGGTCAGAAACCCAGAAGCCCTTACTCCTTGCCCTGGGGATCGAAGCTCTGCTCTCTCCCCACTGAGACTTGCCTTCCTCATCCTTGTGGCTGTGGGGACTGAGTCTGCGGCTGTGAGCGTGCCCTGTGAGCTTTGTTCGAAGGCAGACAAAGGAGAAATGATGAGAGTGAAATTGAGCAAGAGCTATTTGGGGCACGTGGGCTTCAAATCGTGGTGGTGCCTCAGAGCTACCTGCCTGCGTCCTCAGCGACACGTCGCTGTTCACGCAGGGAGCAGATGCCAGTGTGCTGATTGGTGTGTGTTGATGCTGAGAGTAGACGTGCGGCCCCATCTCGCGTTCTCCTAGCTCCTCAGAGGGGCCTCCCTGCTGCAGGATGTCTGTTTGCTGATGGTCTGGTCTGTGTCCTGAAACTGAATCGACAACAAACTCTGTCCTATGAATTCCTGGCATTTGGGATTTTGCTTAACTTCAGGTATTTGTGGGATCTCTAGGTCTTGATATGACCCAGGATCTAGCCCCACTTCTAGGGCCTGGGGAGCCCAGTGAGAGACCAGGCCCTGGCGGAGACCCAAACACATTGACATTCACTTAGCAGAACCTTCGGCATTCCTGAGCGCACAAATTTTGATCATCCAGGGTGTGTATGGGAGGCTGGCGTGACGCAGTAGGAGTACTCCCCCCCAGAAGCTGTACATGACATTTTTGTAAATCAAATCCTTATCTTCACCTTTTAAAGAAATACTGCCACGAGTCCCTTGGTAAAGTGGAGAATCCTTTTGTAGAGTGGACTGCTCATTGATCTCCTGTGTCAATCCAGATGGTGGGACATGGTTTTCTTAAGGCGACGCCTGCCTGTGACCCACCTCCCAAGCCCCTGGAACAAACTGCACACAAGTCCTACATACCTGTCATTGTGCCCTCAGGTCACCCCAGCCGGCTCTGACCAGGCGCTGCCTTTGAGGTCAGAGGGAAAACAATGCTCTGACTTTGCCCTGTCCATAGCAATGTGGAAGAACCATCGCTGCGGCCGTCGGGAAAGGCCCTCACACCTTATGGGCTCCAGCCTGGTGGTTCGCCTTCACCATGGCAGGACCTTGGGGACAGCCACATGCCCATGGGGAATGATCCCTGCTCTCCTCCCCTTCCTTTTAAGTTGTGAGAGGAGAGGTCCAGTTTGTGGGTGTGGGAGCAACATGGTTAACGCTTGTAGCACTCTCTCTGTCCCATTTCAGCGCCGCCCCCCCCAATCATATTTTGATGAACATTAGGATTCGTTCCTTTCTGATACTTGGAAGCTCCTGTGAAAAATCCCATCTGTCTAAAGATGGAGCACCTGTTCTAGGTCCTAAGGCTGTGTTCGCTTCCGGTGGGTTAATTTGACCTGGGAGTGAAAAGTGGCCACGGTGAGCATAGGTGGATGGGTTTTAGGAGATGGATCACACATTCTTTGAGGAACTCCAGCTACTGGCTTCCTCTTCTCTCAGACTTGCAGTGTGACCTGGAAAAGTTCTCTCTCTGAAAGTCAATTTCTCATAAATACGCTAGCTTGGCCTGTCTCCTAGGGCTGTGGTGTGGACTGAATGGAATCGTGAAAGTAGAAGCATTTTGAGATCGTACGGAACTCTGTCCCCCTCACTATCATTCCTGCAGTGGGGTTTCCCACCCTGAGTCCGGGACCGAGGCAGTGGGCCAGTCTGCCTGTCTGCATAGCATTTGGGTAATTTAGGTTCTAAACCACTTTATCCTGAGTTATCTAGGTTATCCTTATCTCTCCAGATTGACCTCATTTCAGTCTCATTCCAAAGCAAGGCACAGGAGGGAGACTAGAAAAGAGAGATGGGAACAGAGGCAGAATATGTGAAAAGTACTACAGCTACCCGAGACAGGCCTGGGTAGGGGTGGGCAAAGCTTTGTGTCTTTGTTAAGTACTAGAAAAGATCCATAATTTTCACTTTCCTTTCCAGCACCTCCCCCCACCATACTCTTCTCCTTCCTCTGCCTCCTCTTCACCCATGAACATTCTCCATCCAAGAATAGTATCTGTACAAAAAGGAAAAAATGTAAAAAAACATGAGGAGGACAAAGATGATTGTTAATGACTGGAGGGAATCACGTCTTTTAAGACAAATTCGTATTCTATTATTTGTAGTGGCAAACGACAAGATGGTACAACCTTTATCCTTTTCCGAAAGCAAAACAAAGGGCACAGCATCGGTAGTCAGCCGACAACTGTCTCGGCCTTTGGGGGTGGTCGTGTCGTACTTGTGATGTCAATGGTACGTGACCCCCGCCGAAGGCTTGCCCCCCAGCCCATGTACATAGCGCATCGTTCCTGCGGGCGGGCCCAGCACTTTCCGTCAATGTTGTACTGTACGTGATGCATTGCGTTGGTCTCTGCATTTTTCTGCAGAAGAGGAGTAACCGCTCCAGGTACCTTGACCTTTGTACAGCCCAGAGGCCAACACTGTGGGCGTGTGACTCTAGCGACAAAACCCATGTGGTGATGATGTGTGTGTGTATATAAGGATATATTGGGAGGATTTCTAAATAAAAGTTTTACAAAGGGGCCTAGACTCTGTGCTCGCGTGTTGCACCCCTAGGACTGAGAGTTGGGACGTTAAAGGAAGGGCGTGGCACGAACCTGTCTCCCCTGAAATGGGTTCTCCCGGGGTGGGCTCCCACCTTCTACCCTGAGGCTCCCCCCTTAGGGTTTCTGTTCTTTTCCCTCTGCCAGGCCTCACGGAGGGGGGCCTCTTCTCAGTGCTGTGCACGCACGCTTCGGGCACGGGGCCTCGGGCTGGAGAGTCTTCTCTGCCTGTCGGGTTCAGCTCCGTGGCTGGGGCGGTGGCTTTTATCATAGGTTCAGGGCAGATTAAGTTCTCACCAGAGAATGGTCCCAGGCTCCCCAGTGACTCAATGGAGGCTGCTCTTGAGGATTGGGGGTGCGGGTCTTACGTGGGGCTCAGCGACAGAGGCTGAGGCTTTGGGAGCAGTGAGTGGAGGTTCAGGCGGAGAGCCGCCGTTCAGAGGCAGGGACTGTGGACGCCGGTGAGGCCTCTGCGTGCAGACTGTTGGATCTTCGGGAACCTCGGTAGGTCAGGTAGGCACTTCCAACGAAGTACCAATCCTTCTTTCTTTGGTTCATTTAGCAAATATTTATTGAGCCCCTATTGGGCCAGGTATTGTTCTAGGTTACTAGGATCTAGCAGTGAAGAAAACCAAGATCCCTGTTTCTGTGTCGCTTAAATTCTAGGAGGGAGACGGTAACCCACAGACACACACAGCCATATGAATATGTTGATTGTATGGTAGGTTAGAAGGTGGTTAGTATTAAGGGAAGAAGATGAGCCAAGGGGGGAGCTCAAGGGGCCCACAGATAACTTTGGCTCTTTTGGGGTGAGCCTTGCTCATCCTGCCAGGCTCTGATCTTGGCCGCCCCTGTTCTGGGGGTGCTTCCAACCGTTGCTAGGAGGGCAAAGGCACAACAGGGCATGGGGACACTGCTCTGGCCTGTAGGGAAGCTCCTCGGCTTTTGAAAGACGCCAAGTGTGCTTCTCGCCAGCCCAGAGCAAGGAGGTCCCTGGGCAGAGAGATGGTGAAACTCAGTCATGGGATGGGGACACCAGGGGGAGTGGGTTGCAGGTCTTGGCGCTGGTGGTGGGAGCAGCATGGTGAAGGGACATGAGAGAGAGACAGGGCAGGGCAGTCAGAGGAGTAGGAGAACTACTGGCAGAGTGTGAGTGTGGGGTGTCAGAGGCTAAGACCAAAGGGTGTTTGGGGAAGTGGTTAGCCAAGCCCGAGGCAGCCGAGAGGGCAAGCAAGAAAAGGTCTGAGAGTGCTGGCTGGACCTGGCAACGTGGAAGTCACTGGTGGCATTGGTGAGAACAGCAGCAGGGGAGGGGTGGAGGCAACAGTCTGACTGTCACGGACACAGAATCGGAAGGGAGGAGCACCCATTTCCAGGAGGGCCTTTCTCAGGAGAGAGCGAGGCAGTCCATGTCCAGAGAGCTCAGGAAGAGCCCATCAGCTCTGTGGCCGCCAGGCAGAGACTACGAGGCCATCGACTGCCCAGGCTGGCTGGTGCCCCATCTCCAGATGGGGAGACTGAGGCCAGAGAGGAGAGGAATCTTCCCAGGGCCACACATCCCTTGGACAGTGGCAGGCAGGGCAGGGCCGGGCCTCCTGCCCCCCCTCCCCCGCCCCCCCCAGGCTGTGCCTGTGAGGGGGAGGGGTGGCCACGGGCCTCGCCCAAATGGTCTCTGCAGCCTCATTTCTCACCACTCCACCCTTCGTTCTCTCTGCTCGTATTTCACTAGGCTTTCTGCTCCTGCTACTATTTTTTTTAACTGTCCAGGTTTTGCACTTTGGGTTTCTATCCATCGTCTGTTCCCACCCTCCTCTCATCTAGGTAAGTTGCCTTCAGCATCAGGAGACTGTCCTGACTCACTGGGGTCAGCTGCCTCCTTTGTGTCCCCACAGGCCTTCCTTCACTCTCTGTCTGCTTGTCCACTTATCTGCTTTCCCAGTAAAACACGAGCTCCTTGAAGGTGAGGCCGTGCCTGATTTGTCTGTTCGCCTCCAGCGCCCTGTGTCAGACCCGGTATGGGGCCCTTTCAACATTTGCTGAATGAAGAGGTTCCCCTGCATGGAATCTCTCAGCTCGGTGTTGAGGCCAGTGTGGAATGAAAGGGTAGAGGGATGGATGGGTGGGAGGCTGGGTCATTACTGCAAAGATGCCCTCCGCCTAAAACCGTGGTCCTGGGCTGGTCAGGGGCAGACGGACAGCTCTGCCCCTTTGGGCTGGTAGAGGACCTTGGGCTGCTTTGGTTGGTGGATAGGAAGGTGGGGTATGTATTTTCTTGGGTTGGGCCCCCCTAGCCTAGTTCTCGTACTGGATCCGGGTTGGGGTGAGGTGGATATAATGAAGATCAGGAGGCTGGTGATCTGGTCTGCCCATAGCAGCCTTACCTCCCCATGCTGCCCACTCCCCTTTCCCCAGCTTGCAAAACAACTAAGTGTTCCCCAGCAACCAGCTCTCCCCCTCTGGCTGTGTGACCAGACTGCTGGGGACGGGCCCTGGTGCTGGCCACAGTGTCCAGCAGTAGAGGCTCAGCCATCATGACTGTAAGGACAGGAGTCAGTCAAGATCACCCAGGCACCCTCTCTATCGTCCAGAGGAGGAAATGAGGCCCAGAGAGGGTATGGGCTTCACCAAGGTTACACAGGATTTGAATTCAGGTCTGATCCAGAGCCAGTGCTCAGGGCCCCTCAGGAGAGGAAGAAGAAATGGCCAACAGGTAGTTAGTGCTCTTAGAACAGGTGGGCCTGTGCTAGGCTGGGGGCAGATAGCAGCTCGGTGTGTCCAGCAATCTGCCCAGGACCATGAGCAATCAGTGTGGGCACTGGAGAGCTTGCCGATAGCTACAGGCTCGGCTGGAGGACAGGCTCGCGGGCAGTGAGGACAGTTGATGTGGTATCAGCTCAGGGAGGGAGAGGCCAGGACAGGAATGGGACAGAGCAGGAAAGGCAGCAGGGCCACAGAAAGAGCCTGGCCTTTGGGGTTAAGTTCCAGGGCTGCCACTTCTTGTGCCTGCTGTGTGACTTTAGGTAAATCACTTAATCTCTCTTAGTCTCAGTTTTCTCATCTGTTAAATGAAGTTATTAACACGTATCTTACAGGACTGTCATGGGACTTCAATAATATATGTAAGTGCTTGTGTCTTGTAGAAAGAAGCATTACTCTCGCTGGAAATGGGTTTGGGATAGGGCTGTATTTGGAATGGCAGAAGAGAGAAAGAGGACAGAGGGGAAGTGGGAACATTAATCATTCACAGCAGCAGGAATTCCTCTGGACCTGCCCCATGCTGGGCAATGCTGGGGAGCCAGCAAGGGACCTTCCTTGTCCCTGTCCTCAGGGGGCTTGCAGGCTGGGTGGAAGTGAGATGTAGGGGAGGAGATCCAGAGCAGGACAACCCTGGAGGCAAGTGCTGTGAGAGGGAGGCCCAGTGGGTGTGGGAGACCTGGCTCTGGCAGTGGAGGCCCAGAGTAAATGTTTGCTGAATTGAAGGAGCCTGGGAGGAGGCTGGGGAAGGCTTCCTAGAGACGGTGTCATTTCCATTCTTCCGGGTGCCTTTGCAGGTTCGCACAGCCTGTCCCGAGCCCCAGCATCTTCTCTCAATGGCAGGGGCTAGCTGCTCCAGAGATGCTGGTCCTCCGTCCTGGAGGCCCTGCTCTGGTCCAAGCCACCTGGGGCAGGGCTGGGCTGCTGGAGCTATCCATGCCCACCAGGACATTCCCTCTGGCTCCTCCTTTCTCTCCCCACTCACTTGGTCCGAGCCCTGCCTCCCTCCCCAGCTCCTGGCCTTCTCTGTCCACACAATAACAGGATGTGATCTGTTCGAAGAGAGGAAGTGGGGAGGACGGGCAGTGCTGATAGCGAGGTTCTGACTCTCCGCTCTCCGTGCCTCCCCTCCCCTTTGGACCAGCCCCTGAGGCCGCCTCCTGTCCAAGGCCCTGTCTGCCTGGGCCTCTCTCCCCGTTGGGAGGGATGAGTTTGGGGTCTTCAGGCTTGACTCAGGCCTGTGTAAGCTCATGGAGAGATACACACTGGCCCTCTGCACGGCCTGCCTCCTGGCTCTGGCTTTGCTGGCCTGTCTGAGACGCTGAGACTCAGGGAGCCTGGCCTGACAAGCTCGGGACTCCAGGGTGTTTTCTGGAGTTGCCAGAGCCTGTGGGTGGGCAGGTGGTTCCCTCAGGCTTCACCCACCGCCTGTTTCCACGTGGGCCTGATCCAAGGCAGCGGGGCGATAGGGTCAACCAAGAGGTCCTCCTCAAGCACTGACTCTGCTCTGCCTTGCACAGAGTGTGGGATAGGCCGCCATAGGGGGAAACTGAGGCTCCGAGAGGCAAAGGGAATGTCTGAACTCAGCATGAACTAGGAGCTAAGCTGGAGCTAGAACCCAGCTGTCCTGACCCGCAACCTGGAGCTGCCTCAGCCCCTTAGGCCAGTGCGGTCCAACAGAACTCCGTGGTGATGAGCACGTTCTATCTGCCCTGTCCAGTATGGAAGCCTCTCGATCAGAGCGTGCAGCTCTCCGGCACTTGAAATGTGGCTAGTGCATAACTGAATTTTGAAGTTTGTTTAATTTGAATTAACCTTAATGTAGACCTGTTAAACTACCATCCCCTCAGGGAAGAGCCGGTTTTGGTAGAGCGAGGCCAAGGGTCCCCTGGCCCCAGACCTGGGGAGCTTGGGAAGAAGATGTTGGTCACCAAGGTTAGCCTCACCTGTGCTCAGTGTCTGCAGTTTATACCGAAGGGCTGTGCTTTCAGCTCTGCCATCTCACTGACTCCTCCCAAGAACCCGGTGTGAGGGGACAGTCACTCCCATTTCCCAGATGAGGAAAGTCCAAGGTCAGAGAGGTTAAGCGACCTGGCCAAGGTAGAGTGGCTGAGAGAGAAGCCCAGCTGGGATTCTGATCTGGGCTGTTTGGGGAACCTGTTCCCTCACCCCAATGCAGATGAGCCCCTGAATACTGCCGGGATTACTGAGAGGGGCACCACCCAGTCCCTGGCTGTTAGTGTAAGCCTACTCAGAGGAGCCATCAGAGGAGGGCTGCCCCCCATACATTGTTGGGGAGAGGTTTTGTTATATGTTATTTTGTGAGTCCCTGTTATGGGGGAGACACAATCTCTCCTGACTCAGTCTCAGTTCTGCAGATGGTGATCTGAAGATAACACCCCCTCCCCCAATTGGCCCCCACCCCCTTCTTATCCCATAACTGCCACCACCCCCTGCCCCCTGCAAGACCCTTGCATTTCTGAGACCCAGTGGAGTTACGGGACCAGGGTAGAAAACCCTTTCCCACCCCATGCCTGGTGACAGCCCAGCCAGCTGAGACCCTGGGAGCCCAGGGTCCTCAGCCCTCCCCAGCTCACCCCCAGCAGCCTGGGACCTGTGGTGCTCCCGGGTCCCAGGCTCTGCGGGATCTCGGCGGGGGGGCGGGGGGCGGGGGCCAGGCCTTCTGCCCTCTGGCCGTTCCCACACCGGCAGCCCCAGTTCCTTCTCTCAGCGCTCCGCCCCTTCTCCATCAGTCCCCCGTGAGCTGCCGCCTTCAATGGGCTATCAGGCTTCCTCATCACTCTCACGCCCCTTCCCCACTATCCCTGAATAGGTGGGATCCAGACAGACACTGGCACTCCCAGCCCCAAGCCCCCAGGCAATCTCTCCCAGGACCTCCTGGGACCTCGCAGCTATGATGCCTGCTACCTGCCTTCCATGCTCAAGACTCTAGGTCCTGAGGCTGCAATTCTGTTGTTGAGCAATGACGCATTCTAGAGCAGCGGTCCAAACAAGGGGCGACATGCTGTGATGACCCTGAACTGAGCTAAGATTTGACTCCATGAGTCTAATGACAGGTAGACGTTGATGTCTCTACGATCCTCAGGTTCCATCGCCCTAGGACTTGTCATTCAGGGATCACACGCTTACTGGGCTCCCTTTGGCTTTTTGGCGGCCGCAGCAGGTTCCGTGGGGCAATGCAAGGAGAGGCTTATGGGGTGGGCAGAGCCGGGTGGGGATTGCCTGGCTTGGTTATATTTTGAGGAGGGGGGCCAGGGTTGGCCACAGGCCCCTTCAGGGTTCACATCTGCTCGGTTGGGGCTCGGCCAAAGCTGGGCTGCCGGTCCAGTTGCCCGGCTGCGGCTAAGCGGGGAGCCTGGCTGACAGGCTTTCTGTCTGATGCTAATGAAGGCAGTGGCAGGCGAGGAGGGGGAGGTACCGCTTTTGTCTTGCACTTGTCCATGCTGGGGTCCTCAGAGAGAGACAAGGGACCCTCCTCACACCCAAGTGGCCGTGATTAGCCTGCCGCCACTCACTTTGATGGCTCCCCGTGCTCTGGGGGTGTGGACAGAGTTTCGGGGAGGGATGGGGGAACAAGTATGGTCCTGTGCCCGCCCCCCGCTGTGTTTTCCAGGGAGTATCCTAAAAAATAGGCTAGTTTAAGAGCTGAGCGAAAAATGTGGCCCCATTCTCTCTCCTCCAAACTCTCTTAAGGGCCTGTTGAGCTCCCCAAGTGTTCCACATCCATCCTTACTTTCCCTCCTCTAAGCCTTTGTATAAACCCGAGATGCCCTCTCTGTAGACTCCCACCACCAGTAACACTTCTGTGTGTTAAACTTTATCTGAGGCTGCATCTGCTGGTCCACCTCCCGCCCCGCCCCGGACCAGGGTCTCTCCTATTTCTGAACTCACAGAGACCCTTGAACCAGATCTGGGTGCTGCCTGCCATCTGCCCATGTTTGAATCCTGGCCTCATCTCCCTGTTTGTCTGTGAGCTGGTCATTGCTGGGACAGTGTGTCACTGGTGCCTCCGTCAGGCCCAGTGTGTGTGTGGGGTACACAGGTGCTCAGTAAATGTTTACTGAGTTATTTCATCAGATCCTTGGGGTGAGTGGGCACAAATGGATCATTACCGTCATTTTATTGTGGGCATTTTCAAATATACATGAAAATAGAGAGGATCATATAATAAATGACAGGAATCCATCACCAACTTCAACAATTGTCCACATGGGTAATCTTCTCTCATTTATACCTTCATCCCTCCCCACACTCCCTGTCCTTGAAAAGGATTATTATGAATCAAATCCCAGACATCATGTTATTTCATCTGTAAATTCAGTTAAAATCTCTATTAGTTGATTAAATTAATATCTACTGAACATCCATTCTGTCTGGTTGTGTGCTACGCCATTCTGGTAAATTCCTATTCATCTTTCAAAGCCCAACTCAAATGTCACCTCTTCTTGGAAGTCTTCCCTGATTCTTCCTTTTCCCAGGGGTGTTTAATGGCTCCTTCTTTGGGGTTCTAATTGTATACCTTCTTCACAGAACTCATTGCTTTTTAGTATTGTTTGGTTTTGTTTTGTTTATGTGAGGAGGCATTGTAATGTATACTTAAGAGATTTAGAATCAAATAGATGTGGATTCAAGTTCTGGATCCATTTACTTAACGAGTTTAACTTCTCCGAACCTCAGTGTTCTTGTCAGTAAAATGCAGATATAGCACTCCCCTTATACTGTTGTGAGGATTAGATGAGTAATGGATCTGAGGCGCCTGGTACAGAGCCTGGCCCACAGTAAGCATTCCTTCCAGAAGTGGCAGCATCACTGATGGGACATGCCTCTCTGTCACCATGGAATGAGCTGGATGGCAGGACCCAGGTGCTTCCTGTGTGTGTCCTGGCACCTGAGCGGCCCCTGTAGAAGAGTATGGTGGGGGAAGCCTCCAGTTAGCCATACAGACTGGGCTCTTCCACAGAACTCTAGTGGCCCTGCCTGGCCAGGGATGGCAAAGAAAGGCTCTGGGTTAACTTTTGGGCTATTTAAGGGCATCAGTAAAAATTTGTAAAAGTAACTTGATTTTGCCTTTTTAATGCACATTTTATTTTATTTTTAAACTACAAGATCTCTCGCCACTGCCCCCTACCCTCCACCCCAAACAAACATTCCTTGTTATAGAAAATCTGGAAGGAATAAGAAGAGAGGGACTTCCCTGGTGGTACAGTGGTTAAACTGCAAGCTTCCAATGCAGGGGGCCTGGGTTTGATCCCTGGTCAGGGAACTAAATCCCACATGCATGCCACAACTAAGAGTTTTCATGCCACAACTAAGGAGCCCGCCTGCCACAAATAAGACCCGGTGCAGCCAAATTAAATAAATAAAAAAAATATTAAAAAAAAAAAACCAAACAAACACAAACTCAGCCCAGGTCACCACTGAATGTTTTCATGTATTTCCTCCCTTAAACCACATCCCCCCCCCAAAAAAAACCCCATGTTTTTCTTTTCCCAACTGTGAAAGTGCAATTGCATTTTGTTTAACTTTTGCGTGCAGCCTTTGAAAGTTATTTTCATATTGAAGGTCAAAGTCTGACCTTTCAGATAAAAGCTCCAAGCGTGAAGTGGCCCGATGGTTTGGGTGTGGTTCCTTCTAGACCGAGTTAGAGGTGGTGAATATGTGGCCAGCAGAACGTACCCCTCTCCACCCTGCTGGTGCTTCCGTTCTGAAAAAGGAGCGGTTTGGGACAGGGCAGTACGGCTCAAACACTTGACACCTTGCTCAGATCTGGGAGCTCCTAACATTGATCAAGTATCTAAAGCTACAAGGTATTCAGATGCATTAACCTCCAGCCAATCTGGTGCAGCACTGCTGGGAGACGAAGGCTCAGAGAAACGAAGAGACTTGTTCAGATCACACAACTACTGATGGGTGATAGCCTTGACCCTCAGCTCACACTTCCTGGTCCCCAGGGACTAGGCATTGAGTCTATTCATCCCTCCCCTGCCCCTTGCTGTGCTCTACCTCCCCCCTGCAAGCTCACAGCTCCTGCTTGCACACCTCTAGTGATGGGGAGCTGAGCACCTTTCAGAGTCATCTCTGCTATCACTAGACAGCTCTGTTAGACAAGCCTTCCTCTCACTGAACCAAACCCAGCCTCTGTGTGACTCCTCTCATCATCCCCAGCTCGGCGCTCAGAGGGCACAGAGCACAATTTAGCTCTGATCTGGAGACAGAACCCTCTGAGGCGGCTCCTTTTCAGGCTGAAAGCTCAGCTTCTCCAAACATTTAATAGACCAACGGCAAAATTAGTAACAAGGGAAGAAAACAGTTTTAGTTAGGATGAAATAAAATCAGTTACATGACTCCAAAGGCCCTGAAATGTGAGGCATGCCTGATGCTTGTAAATTGTAAGGGTATAAAGGCCGTATGTGTGGCTTATTTTCCCTTCAGTTCAGATGGAGACCCACTCTCCATCCATTTAAGTAGGGCATTTCTTTCTTTTTTTAAAATTAATTAATTAATTAGTTTGTTTAATAGATCTTTATTGGAGTATAATTGCTTCACAATACCGTGTTAGTTTCTGTTGCACAACAAAGCGAATCAGCCACGTGCATACACACGTCCCCATATTAATTAGGGCATTCCTTAAGGCTGGGGCCCAGCCTGATGTCTCATCCTTCCCTATCATGGCCATATCATCTCTGCCTAAGGCCTCAGCCACCACTCATGCGCTGCTAAATTCTAAACCTCTAATTCCAGCTCAGATCTCTCTCAGGAACGCCAGACCGACACCCCTAGCTGCATCCTGAGATGTCCCCCAGGCCCTGCGAACTCAGCCTGTCTGCACTAGAAGCCCGGATATGTTTCATTGCTCATTGCTTGTCCTATCCACTAACATGTGGGTTCCCCCAGGGCAGGCCTGTGTAGCTGTAGTGCCTAGAACAGTGCTTGGCACAGAGCAGACACTTTGAGTGTTTTGTTAAATGAAGGAATACATGCTCTCTCCTCACTCCTAAACTGCTGCTCTTCCAGTATTCTCTGGTTTGAAAACCAGCACCAGCATCCAAGCATTGTCCAAGGTGGGGACACGGGTGCCGCCTTGACTCTTCTCTTTGGAGGCCCTTCCTCCCTGCATCCACGCGGTCACAGCAGCCTGCCAGTTGTACCCCTTCAATTAATCTTTGATCCTCCCACTTTTCTCCACGCACTGCTCTAAGCCTTGCCACACCATCTCTTTCCTGGATTCCCGCCCCCCTACTCCCCTACCCCCATACACAGCCTGCTTACAGCTTCCTGCCTTATCTAACCCATTCTTCAAGCTGTGGTTGGAGAGATCTTGCTGAAATGCAAGACTGCCTATAACCCCATAATGGCTCAGTATCCTCTGTAAGGTAGAGACCAAACCTCTTAACAGGTCCTGCAAGGCCCTCAAGACCCCTTTCCCAACCACCCTCTGCTCTCCAGCCAAGCCCATCCCCCATCAGTTCCTCCTGCTGGGGCTCCTTCCCATAGGCTTTTATCCAGACTGGAAGGGCTCCTCCCTACCACTGCCCAAGCCCAGCACTTCAGATCTTCTCTCGCTGGGACCCAGGGGAGCCTTACATCACTGCCCCACATCTCCCAAATGTACATCTCCAGCCTGGACCTTGCCTCTTAACTCCAGATGCACGTACCCGTCTCCAAACCAAACTCGCAAATCCTGCCCCTTCTGAGCAAGAATGGCTGGTGTTCCTGAACCTTCCCCATCGCAGCCCAGTGCGCTGAGCAGACTCAAAACCTTGATGCCATCCTCTTTCCCTCACATTCCAAGTCATGTCGCTTTACCCTCAAAAGACGCCTAGATTCAGATCGCGTTATCCCCAGCTCATGGCTGCCGTTGACCTAAGCCACTGGAACCTCTTGCCTGGAGTGTTCAGTAGCCTCCTAACCTACCTCCCTGCTTCTGGTCCTCTTGCTCCCGTGGCCTTTTCTCAACACAGCAGCCAGATCACGTCTTCTGTGCTGAGTCCTCGAAGAGCTTCTCGTCTCAGTCTGACTAAAAGCTGAAGTCCTCCTGGTGCCCACAGGCCCCAGAGGAGTGGCCTCTTGCAGCCTTTCAACCCTCCTCTCCTGCCCTGTCCCTGCGCTCACTTCCCTCAGCCACAAGGACACCTCCCTCTGTGCTCCTTCCCAGCGCCTTTGTACGTGCTATTTGCTCTCCTTGCCTGCAATCCTCTCCCTTCTGACAGCTGAATACCTTGTTTCCCCACTTTCAGGTCTCCTCAAATGTCACCTCTGGAGGAGCCTTCCCTGAAGTGTCTGTGTAAAGCAGCACACCCTCCCTGCCAGGACCCCATCTTCCTGATCCCGTCTGGCCTTTCCCCTACTGCCATGTGACCTATTTTATCTGTTGATCCCATCTGGCTTTTCCCCTACTGCCATGCGACCTATTTTATCTGCTTATTTGTTTGCTTCCTGGCTAACCTCGCTAGAATATAAGCTCTGTGAGGGCAGGGACTTTGTTTTGTTCACTGCTGTATCCCTGGCATCTCGAAGAGTGCCTGGTCCGCAGAAGGCATTCAGTAAACATTTGCGGAATGAATGAAGAAGTGAATTTTAGACTTAATACTACCTTTTCTTGATTTCATAAACTAAAGGGCATACCCATTTATATACTCTTCGCGCCCTTCCATCTCCTTTGAAATATTAGGTGTGACGGTAATTAGATAATAGTATAATGGAAGCTCTACCTTGTTCATTACTGTGTCTCCAGTCCCATGGGAGACAGTACATGTGTGCTGAGTGAATGAATGAAAGCAAGCCGATTGCTGTTTGGGAAACTGACCAACAAGTAGGTGCTTCACAGTGGGACTGGGCTAGGCATAGGAATGCTTGGGGTTTAGCCCTATCTTGCCTACTATTGATAACTTACAGTGTGACCTCCAGTTAGTGACTATCTCTTTCTGGGTCACAATTTCTCCAGCTGAAAAATGAGGGGCAAGATCACGCTACTCAGGAGGAGCCTTTAGGCCAGGAGAGACCGTGATTCTAGAAACCACACCCACCATGTGGTTCCACTGCCGACCTACAGCCTGGGGCAGGGGAGCAGGGCCGTGCTGGAACCACTGGGCAAAAATTTGGTCTCGGGACCTCTGCTGGCAGGCTGGGCTCTTGGCCCAGGGCCAGCCCTTTAGTTTCTTGGCACAGTGAGTGGGCAGCAGGAGGTGACTGAGCTTCCCCCACTGGGGGGTCCTGGCCCTAAATCTCACCAGCCCAGTGGGGTCGCCTAGGACCCGGGAGTCCAGCCAGTACATTCCTTTCTGCTTTCTGCTCCTTCCAGCCCCCCGGGGCACTGGGGCCCTCTATGGGCAATCTGACTGTAGCCCCCAGCTCTGAGCCCCAGAAAGCCTCTGTCCAGAAAGTGACAATCTTTCTTCAGGTCTGACCTTGAGATCGTGTGGCTTTGCTTTGAGCAGACCTGCCCCAGGCTTCCTGTGTCAGGACTTCCTAACTCTTTGTGCCATGGAAACCTTGGGCAGTCTATGGACCCCTTCTCAGAGTAATGCTTTTATTTAGTTAGTTTTGAATAGATTTTATTTATTTAGTTTTGAGATTTTATTTATTTATTTTTGGCTGCGTTGGGTCTTCGTTGCTGTGCACGAGCTTTCTCTAGTTGCGGTGAGCGGAGGTTACACTTCGTTGTGGTGCACGGGCTTCTCATTGCAATGGCTTCTCTTGTGGAGCATGGGCTCTAGGTGCGTGGGCTTCAGTAGTCGTGGCATGTGGGCTTCAGTAGTTGTGGCTCGCAGGCTCTAGAGCGCAGGCTCAGTAGTTGTGATGCACGGGCTTAGTTGCTCTGCAGCATGTGGGATCTTCCTGGATCAGGGCTCGAACCCGTGTCCCCTGCATTGGCAGGCGGATTCTTTTTCTTTTAATAAATTTATTTATTTAATTTTGGTTGCGTTGGGTCTTTGTTGCTGTACGCGGGCTTTCACTAGCTGTGGCGAGCAGGGGCCACTCCTCGTTGCGGTGCGTGGGCCTCTCACTACGGTGGCCTCTCTTGTTGTGCAGCACGGGCTCCAAGCATGTGGGCTCAGTAGTTGTGGCACTCAGGCTCAGTAGTTGTGGTGCACGAGCCTAGTTTCTCCGTGGCATGTGGGATCCTCCCGGACCAGGGCTCGAACCTGTATCCCCAGCATTGGCAGGCGGAGTCTTAACCACTGTGCCACCATGGAAGTCCCTGGCAGGTGGATTCTTAACCACTGAGCCACCAGGGAAGCCCAGTAATGTTCTTAAATGCATAAAATAAAATGCGTGGCATTGCAAGGAAACCAATTACATTGAAATACAGTTATTAAAATATTAAAAATACAAGTTTGCAATATAGTAGCTATATGTATTTTATGATAAGACCTAGTGGAAGTCTAGTCCCAATGACTGTTATATTTCCATAGTGATGAGCAGAAATAATCCATCCAGATATCTGCAACAATTGTCTGGTGACAGGAAAAGGTCACAGAGGGACTGTGGTTTAATGCCTTCATTCCTAATGGCAGAATATGGTGATTTCAGTTAGAGGTTAGTGAGATACAGATGTAATGTTTTTCCCATGCAAGTTCGTGAACCGAGTACTGCCCATGGGCTCTTGTGGAGGGAGTGCTAAGTGAAGTGAGCCGGGGAAACCAAATGCTGAGTCTGAGAGGAGAGAGACTCACCCCTAACCAGCCCACTTCCTCAGAACCTGATTAAAATACAAAAATCTACCATAGTCTTTTAACAGAGTCACAGAATCACAGGCTTCCAGAGATGGAAGGGCCAGAAGCCCTCTGTAGTTGCCCCCACTGGGGGACCTGGTTCCCAGCCCTGGCTGGTGCACCTCTAGGGATGGGAACTCATGCTCATCCCGGGCTGGCCAGGTCCAGCTTCTCTGAACAGCCGTGGCCCTGTCTCCTCTCACCCAGAGATGAAGCAGATCCCTGCTCTGTGCCCACAGCTAGAGGACAGAGAAAGATAAGGTCCTGACTAGAGCTCAAATACCTTACTCATTCAACAGTCATTCTCTGAGCTGCTCTCTGCGAGGCCAGAGGTAGGCGCTGGATATACTGAGACTTACATTTGTGGCCTGTGTGCTCAGTACTAGTGTGCTGGGGCTGAAACGGACACGATGCCTTCTCTCCAGGGAGACAGAGACTAAATGAGTAAACACACATATCAACATGTCATTGCAATTTGTGATAACGGCTGTGAAGAGATGAACAGGGGACTCACAGAAGGAGTGACTTCAGATGGGGGAGAAGGGAGATCAAAGAAAGCCCTTTGGAGAGAGTGACACCGAATGCAAGGCTTGGAGGAGTGGTTAGAATCCGCCAGGCAAACAGAGGGGAAGAGCAATTGTGGAGGAGGCCCTGATGCAGGAGAGAGCTTGGCTGCTGTTAGGAAGTGACAAAGGCCCTGGGGCCAGATGAAGCTGGAGAGGAGGGTGAGGGCAGGTGGTGGGGTCTTCGATGCTAAGAAGACTGCGTATAATCTGAAGAGTAACTGGCAGCCCTGAAGGGGTTTAAGTAGGATCTGTTTGAATAAGTAAAACAAGGTCTCCAGGAGCTCTCGGGCTTGCAGCAAAGACATTAGCAAGATGAAATATAAGAATGAATTAAAAAACATTTTACTTCTGTGCTCTAAGCCTCAATGAGAACGTGCCTCCGTGCTTTTCCTCAGGCTGAGCTCTCTGCCTGGATGCCTTCCCCCTAGCTGTCTCTCTGCTAGTTCCAACAATTCAGCTAAACTTTTCCTAGCATCAGCCCCGCCAGGACGCCATCCCTAACGATTTAGCTGTAGTGCTTCCCTAGAGCATAGCCCTGAGCATGCCAGGTGCGCTGTTCACAGCATCACTGACTGTTTAATTGTCAGCGTCCACCCTCCCTTCCTTCAAACTACCCCTGGAAGGGGTCGGAAGTGGGGCGCTGGAGAGAGGAAGTTGCAGAACCTTCAGCTGCAAACTGGCTCCCCTCCATCCCCTCCCCAACTAGTCTGAGATCGGGGCTAGACTCTGCCACCTGCTGGCAACAAGTGGAATGGCAGGCTGGATGGGGTGCGGAGAAAGGGGACCCCTAGAAGCAGTGAGGCCCACTTCGGCTTTTCTGAAGGGTAATCACACAAGACCTAGCTGTGTGGAGGGCATAAGGGGGCCTGATGACACGGGGTGGCAGAGCTGGGCTGGGAACAGGAGGGAGGAACTGAGCGTTGATGAAACAGTGGCTCAGAGATGAGGACACAGGGTCCAGCCCTGTGGGGCGGCTGAGGCCTGAGTCCAGATCTTGGACCCAAGCCAGACCAGCAGGGGCTCCAACTTGTTACCATGGGGACCCAGGGCTGTGTCCATATAGCTGGGGAGATGACCCCCCCTCCCCTCAGCTGGATGAGGACACCTAGAGAGAAGGGACCAGCCTCAAAGCCAAGTGTCCACCCACACCCCCCTTTTCCGGAACAACTTGTTTTGCTCTAAAGCTTGGGACTTTGACCTGGGAGGTGTGTTTTCCTCCTCTTGGTCACCTGATGTCCTTCCTGCTCACCCCCCTCCCGCAGGGTCCCCAAGCATGGCCCAGGGAGTTCTTGTCCTTCCCTGGGTTCTATAGGGAAGGGGGGTGCTTGGATGAGAGAGGCAGGCGCTGGGACTTGGGGACTCATGGGAGAGGCTGGGCTGCTCTGGGGGGGCACTGGCTGGATGGGGGTCCCTGCCTGTCGTCTCTTCTTGGATCTCACCTTCCACACTTTCTGGGACACCCACTCTCTTGGAGTTTCCCCTCCTGCTACACCCTGACTCCTCTTCCTCTGAAAGACCCTATGCGTTCGACCGCGTCTGGGTCTCTCACTGCTTCCCTCCTTGCCCTGGCTCTCTCCTTGCTGCATGCGCGTGCACACACCCACACAGACACACCCTGGGGAGACCACGTGCTCCCGTGCCTCAGCTACGAACGCCATGCCGAAGGCGGCTCCCAAAATGCGCCTCTCTACTCCAGACCCAGGGATCCCACTGCCTTCTTGGCGCTTCCCTCTGGAGCATCCACAAGCACAGTACATCCTAACCTGCAGCTCGTCATCCCGCCCTACCTCCTGAAACTTGGTCTGGCCCCTTCGGAGGCACCACCAAGCCTGAAACTGGGAATGACCCTCAGCTCCCTCCGTCCCTCACTCCCCACACCCAGCTCGTCAATGCTTTAGTGACCATGTCCCGTCCATTTAATCCTCCTAAATACGGCTCAAGCCCATCCCCTCTGCCCTGCCCTGCTGCAGCCCGCGTCTCCAGCTGTTACAGCAGCTTCCCCATGACCTCCCTTTCTCCCGTCTTTGTGCTCCCCTTTCATTCTCCACGCTGTCCAGAGGTGTTTTCTTGAATGCAAATCTGACCCTGTGACTCCCCTGCTTAGAAGAAGGCATCAGTGGTTGTTTGTTACATTCAACCCAGTTCCCTGCATTCTAATCGGTGATTCCCTGGCTGTTCATTAACACACAGGGTGCCTACTCTGGCCAAACTTTGTGCCGTTAACACTCTGAAGACACCCAGTTGTGGTAGGACAGACAACAGCTGTCTAGGTGCAGGAGGCGTCACTCACCTCCAAGCCACGTTCCCCTACGTCATCTTGAGACCCCGTCACCGCATGGCTGTGTGTACCACCCATGGTAGTGGGCACACACACACACACACACAGGAAGCAGGGACGAGGCATGATGTCTGGGTGCTACCACTGGCAGTAGAAAGGGCTGCCCAGGAGGTCTTGTGAGCAGCCGTCTGGTGGCTTCTGGGCAGGGACGCTGTGGAGGGGCTTCCAGCTCACGCCCTGGCTTCTGGGGACCCTCCATCTCTGAGACTTTGCCCCAGTCTTCTGCCTCCTTCTTTCTTGACATCTGTGGAGCCAAACTCCAGCATCCCTGGCTTTCTGTACTCCTGGGGGTGGGGGGGGAGAAAGGAAACCCAGTATGGCCCTTGGCCCCGGGGCCTCGACAGGTACTTGGGTCATTCTCAGTTCCTGAGCTGGAGGGTCTCATGGGCTCCATGGCATCTTAGGAGTTGAGGGCCCAGGGGTTCAGGGCCCCAGACTTGGACCTTCCACCTGGGGTGCCCTTCTTTTGTCCTCTAGAGCAGGGCTGTGTTCACTTACTTCTCTCCCTGTGATGGGTGGAGAGGGATCAGAAGGTGTGTGCAGAGGCCTCTGACCAAGCCCAGATCCTGTCCCAGCTTCCAGGGCCCACCTCTGGGGCCAGGAGGAGGAGCTGAACTGGGTCAGGTCAGCTGGGCTGGGTGGGGAAGGCTGGGACTGGGACCTCTGTTGTGATCCCCATGGGAGAGGCTGCATTTAGAGAGTTGCTGAGCTGGGCAGGGAGTGCAGGGACAGCAGCCAGGGCTGTGCCCCAGGACTGGGGCCCCGGGGTCTGGCTTGGCTGACTGGGGACAGGTGAGGGGAAGAACAGGAAATAGGCCAGGCTCTCGGGGAGCGGGAGCTTTGACCTTTCCCTAGCCTTCGGGATTTTCCCCTTGTCCCTGGGCCAGCCAGCAAATTAATTAATCCCACCTTCAGCCTTCCCAGAGGCCCCACCCACTGGGCTCATTCAAGGCAGGAGAAGAATGTGTCACTCTATCCCCAGAGCCCAGCCCCGCTGCCGGGAAGGGGAGCTGACGCAAGACTCCAGGAGGCCTGAGGCCTGGAGGTGAGGCCCCGATTCTCCCCACGTCTCCCAGGACCTCAGACCCATGGTCTCTAGAAGATGACCTCGAAAGCCAGCCTGAGTGGGCTGGGCTCCAGCCAGGGGAGGCCAGGCCTGCCACATTACTATGGGAGGGAGGGCAGGTTCGCTCCACCTTCCCGCCTCCGTCCTCCCTCTCCTCCTTCCTTACTAGCACCTCTCCTCCAGGGTCAGACGGAGACCAGGCTGATCTCAGCAGACACCGACAGGCCCCAGGGCAGCTCCAGGAGCCCAGATTCCAGCGGCCGGAGAGAAGGCCTGGGAGCTGCCTGCAGCCATGTCAGCCCTCGGCCTGGTCATCCTGGGCCTGCTCACGGCAGTGCCACCCGCCAGCGGTCAGCAAGGTAGCACAGGCCTGGGCCAGCCTGGGGTGGTGATAGGGGCTGCAGTACTGGGTGCTGGGAGCCCCGGGGTGGAAGGGGTGGCCTTCTGGCCCGTCTCATCACCCTTGGCACCTACGCTTTGGAAGGGGAGCAGGGACGGGCTTAGCCAGAGGAACCTCCAAAGGCAGACACAGGCTTCTGTCTGTGACTTGTTTCCCACGAGTGAGAAATGGGGGCAGCAGGGGAAATATTGGATCTAGGGTCTAGGGTCGGGGAGGGGAGTTGAGACCCACGTTCCAGGAGCAGGAATTGCCCTAGAGGTGGCTGGTTGCTGAGGACAGAGCGTCGGGGGCTATAAGGGGGGTGGGAATAGTGTGTGAGCCACTCTCAAAGGCAGGATTGTTTCAGGGGTGGGCAGTGCTGTCAAGCATTTGCCCATGGCTTTTGCCTAAGTTGTTTCCGCTTCCTACCCAGAAGACAAGTGTCCCAGTGTGGCCCCCACCATGTGCCTGAGCTCTTTGTTCAGCTCTGCCTCTGTCTTGCTGTGTGGCCTTGAGCAAATCACTGTCCCTCTCTGAGACTCAGTTTTCTCATCCATAAAATGAGGACAATAAACCTGCCCCACCCAACTCCCAGGGCAGCTACCACTCAGGGGTGGAGAAGGGCTTCACATTGGTAAAGCACCACACCCACCATCCAGTGTCAGCTCTGAGCTGTGGGGAGTCTGCCGGTGGGATTTGGGTCCGGAGCGGGTTGGCAGAGATGTTCCCAATGCACCCCTCCTTTGCAGATGCCCTGAGCTCTCACGCGTGTCTGCTTCAACTCTGTCTCTCGGGTCTTAGAAGCCCTCTGTGGGAATCGAAGATCAGAGGGGTGGAGTAACTTGTGTGGGTCACACAGCAGAGCAAGAAGGGACAGGGCTCAGTTCACCTCTCTCCTGCCCCAGGCTCTGCCCCTTATGCTGTATGTTCATCCCAGAGCCACCTGGAAGGAGGAGCAGTGTCCCTGGTGTGCCTGGAAGGAATCGGCTGCAGGGTCTGGAAGAAGCAAGGACAAGCCTCCCAGGGCTTAAGCCCTAACTCCCAGTTCTTGAGTAACCACTGACCTGAGGAGACAATGGGTCTGAACTATTGTTTTTTGGGGAAACAATGAGTTCAAAATACAGCTTTTTGGCAAGTACGGAACTTACAGTAAGCATACTGTGTATCTTTTGTTATCCAAGGAGATAAGCAAGGGCTGACCTGGCCGCAGGACAGAGTTCCCAGAGCCCTCCTTCCTTCCCAACACCTGCCAGGCTCAGAGAGCGCTTGGAGAAGAGGCAGGGCCTCCCTGCAGCAGGAGAGCTTTCGGGGAGACTCAAGGAAGGACTTCTGAGCAGGAGTGAGGCAGAAGGAGATTTTTGATGTTCAGCCTGGGCCCCTCAAGATACAGGATGGCACTAGGGAGGCAGGTGTTTTGGCCTGGAGGCAGGATTCTTCAAAAGTCTCCTGTTGGCCTCTCTCCCCTCCTGAGACCTCTAACTGCTACTGTGTGTCTGTCCTCTGCGGGGCCGGGCCCCCTCGGGCTCACAGAGCACAGTGATGTCCGGGGAGAGGAGAGCCCTTTGGGGCTGCCAGTGGCTGAGGGCAGAGACTTCTGGGAAACCTGAGGGTTAGAGGTGGTGTCAAGGGGCAAGGGGCAAAAGGCAGAGAAGGTGCCTGGAAGGGGTCTCAAATTGGTCTCTGGCCCAGTCAGTCCCTGGGGCGCTGAGCCAGAGAAGACAAAAGGGGCTCAGGCTTGAAGCTCCCCTCCCGGCCCCCAAGACCCAGAGGAGAGCTTGCCCCTCTGTCTTGACTTTCCAAAGACGTTCTGTCCCACCCCTTTCTCTGGGCACTCCTGGCACCCCAGCCCCGTCCGCCTGCACTCCCACGCCTACCCAACCCCACAGAAACCTCTGTTACGAAACAGGATCTTCCAGATGCCAGCCTAGTCCTATTAGCTCTGGGCTGCCTTAGCCTGGGAGCCGGGGAGGAGGGGAGCCACCCTCACTGGAAAGGCCAAGGCCGTCTGTTCAGGGGGCTGCCCTTTGGTCCCTGGGGCCTAGGCACTCCCCGGGGGCCCTGCACTGACCCACTGTAGCGCGGGAGGGGTGGGGGGGTGAGGGGACGCTCTGGGCTGCCTGGACCTCAGATGCTGCTCTCTCAGGCTTGTTCCCTCCTCAGCTCCTTTCCTTCTTCCCAATCCTGTCTTCCTCCAAACCACGGTCCCTTTTATAAGCCCAGGGGTCAGAGGGGTCCTCGTTCCCCAGAAGGTCTCCACTGGTCCCGGCAGCAGGCTGGTAGCCTCTAAGCAGCCCCGGGGGGCGTGAGGCCCCACCTGCGCTGGCAGCCCCACTGTGCCCAGCCCGCTGCAGCACCCGCCCCCCACTCCTCCCTTTCCAGGCCTGGGGAACCTGCAGCCCTGGATGCAGGGCCTTATCGCCGTGGCTGTGTTCCTGGTCCTCGTTGCAATCGCCTTTGCCGTCAACCACTTCTGGTGCCAGGAAGAACAGTGAGTGCTGTGCAGGGGCCCTGGGAGCTGCACCGGCGCAAGCCGGGAGGTCCCAGGACCACGGCCACTGCTCTGGTAGCAGTGAGAAGGGCCGCAGAAACCCTGAGCCCATTCCTCTCACTGTGTGGAAGGGGCACTGAGGCCCCAGGTCTCAGGGACCAGAGCTGAGGCCTGCTGGAGCCCTGCGAGCGCACTTGCTGCGCTTCGGGGAGCCGTCTTCTCTTCTTGGAGTCTCAGTGTTTCTATCTGTATAGTTGGGACAGTGGCCCATCTGTGATGGACGCTGTGAAAACCTCTGGACAGGAATGTTCTGTCCTTCTTCAGGGTCTGCTGCTGTGTCACATGCAGGGGCTACAGGGGGGCAATGGGATGGACACTACTCTTGTGCTCACAGACTCCCAGACCAGAAGGGAAGGCAAACATGGAAGGGGTGATCGCAGTGTGAGGGCTGACGCTAAGGAGCAGGCGGAATGCAGTGTGGGCCTGAGCCGGGGGGTCAGAGAAGGCTTCCTACTGTGTGTTTATCCTGAAGCCCAGGCAGGAGCTGAGTGGGGTGGGAGAGCACTGCCATTGAGGGAAGAGTCACTGGGGGTCCTGAGTTCGGAGCAGAGCACAAAGGTAGAAGGGGTTGGGCTGAAATCCAGCTCGCTCCGCACCTGCTGGCTCTGGGGCGAGGCTGCATCTGCCCCCAGCTCTCACACCGGCAACCTGGTGCCTGGGTACCAGCAGCAGTGTAGGACCCACTGAGGGAACAGAAGGAGCTCATGAATGGAAAGGCCCGAGATAGACTGCTGAGGTCGGCAGGGCCCAGGCCAAGCAGACCCTTGGGCACCAAAGCCCCGAACTTTGGGCTCTATCCTTAGTGCAGTAGGAATCCAGTGCAAGTTTGTTAGCCAGTCTTGGGATGAAATGTGGCCGGAACGGAATCACTGGCTGCCCCGTGGCGGATGCTTTGGGCCAGTCTGCAGGCGAGGTGAGCAATGAGGGTGAGGTCAGGGGAGAGTCTGAGCTGAGGAGGCGGCAGAGCAGATGGAGAGAGAGTACAGGTCTAAGAGCTTTCTAGGAGGGGGTGGGGACACTGAGAACAGGAGGGAGGAAGGACAGGGATTACGTCCAGGCTTCTGATGGGACCACCCACTGAGACACAGAGCACAAGAGGCAGATCTGAGGCAGGTTGGGACATATTAAGTCTGAGGTGCCCATGGGATGTCCGAGGAAAGATGAGCAGTGGTTAGGGTCCCTGTGACCCTCATAAGAGTGGTGTCTGGGGAGCTGGGGACAGAGGACACACTTGAGTAAGAGGCGAGGAGATTTTTGTCGGAAATATTGCTTTTCTCCACTGGCCCCAGCTCTGCCGTCAGTGACCGCTCCTACCGCCTAGGAGAACCTTCCGGAAATCTAGGGCAGACACTGAGTCCTGCTGGGTCTGCCCTGGAGCTGAGCTGAGGCCAGAGGAGAAGAGCAGAGGGAGGCCAGGAGGTGGCCGGTGCAAGGCCTGGGGTGCATCTTTGGTAGATCTCAGGCTGGGACCTGAGGGCCCCACGGTGGAGCAGGGAGAAAGGTGTGCGGCCCCACGGCCAGAATCAGGCTGTTGACAGGGCCCTGCTGGAGAGAGGAGCTTCTGCCTTAGGGCCTATAGAACAGGGCCTCACTGGACTAGAGGGAGGAAGGGGGACTGAGGGAGAGGGGACCCAGAGAGCCCTGATGATGAGCTCTTTCCCCAGGGAGCCTGTGAACATGGTCATGACCGTCGGAAACAAAGCAGATGGGATCCTGGTAGGAACGGACGGCAAGTACTCCTCGATTGAGGCCAGTTTCAGGTGAGGTGCTAGTATAGGGCTGGCCACCCTGTGCTCCAGGGTCCCCTGGGGACCTCAGGACCAGGGGCTTCTGAAGGGGAGAGGGCTCAGAGGATGGGGGCTCATATGGGGAAGGGCTCAGTGAAGAGAGGGGGTTCCGTGTGGGGAGATGGTGAGCGATGGGGGCTTTGAGGGCACTGCAGGGCTCCACGGGGACATGCAGCCTCAGCTTGGGAAGAGGGTTCAGTAACGGGATGGGGACTTGGTGGGGGGAGGGCCTCAGGTGGTGGATTGGGACTCATAGGGATGAAGTGGGGAAAAGAGGCTCGGCGCGGGAAGGGGACTCTGAAGGGATGAGTTGGGGGACTCAGTGTGTGGGGGGAGGATCTGCAGGGGAGGGAGCTCAGTGGGGAGGTGGGTTCAATGGGGGCCCAGTGGGGGAAGGGCTAGGCGGAAGAGAGAGAAGGGGTTCAGGGGTGGTGGTGAGAGGCCTCAGGTCTCAGGTGCAGAAGACCAGATGTGGTCAGGGGAACCGCCTTCTGGGGCTCAGACATTTATTCTGGAAGACACTGCCCTCACAAATGCAGGATGGGTCAGGGAGAAGGGGATGGGACAGAAGGAGCAATGACCCCTGTCATCCTCTTTCAGGTCCAGTGAGCATGAGAATGCCTATGAGAACAACCTGGAGGAGGAGGGCAAGGTCCGCAGCACCCCAATGTGACCCCTGCTTCCTTGTGCCCGATGTCCAGGCCCCTCCTTCTCTGTACAGGAATCTGCAGTAAGGGGCTGACTCCTCCAGCTCCCACACCTGCCCCACCCTCCAGCCAAGCTCGGAGCTCAGACTATGTCCAGGTTGGGGCTCAGCCGTGGCTTTGGGGTCCTAGGGGGCCTCCCACTCAATTCAGTTCAGAAGACCCTTCTGAAAAGGACAATCAACTCGGCACCTCCTATCCTGCCTCACATCTCCCTCCCTCCAACCGTGGAAATGGCTCTCATTTCTGTGAAATAAAGACGTTTTGTACTTCTGTGTCTGAGGCTCCCAGGGCTCAGAAATAGCTCTTCAGGCTACCAGTGAGGCCTGATCTTGCTTTCTGGAATCATCTTCCAAAGCCTCTGTCATGGCGATTCTGGAGGATTTCCCAGGAAGCCCTCTCTGGGAGAACACCTGGGGCCAGGGAGCACACCCCTTACTCCAGGCAGAGACCCTCCTACAAGTGCCCCCTCTCTTGACCTGCCTTTCACAACCACAATTCTGGGCGATTCTGGGGTCTTCATGCAGCACCAACACCCTGACCCCCTGTCTCCATGCTGCCGGGCACTGAAGTGGGCTCACTCATCTCCCGTCCATCCAGCTCTGTCCTCCTGCCCATAGCCCTTCTGGGCTGGGCTTTGGGCATAGGAAGCCCCAGGAAAGAGTCTTGGGCTAGGACTCAGGAAGCCCAGATTGCAGTCTGCGGTCCTCTGCTGACTTGCTGTGTGACTTTGGAGAGTCACTGTCCCCTCTGAGCTCTGCTAACCCTCTGTGGAGGATTTGGCCAGTCCCACCACAGAGCTCGAGTAGAATCATCCTCCTTAATGCCACTGACTCCCAGTCCTGGGGGGGCCGGGGCCAAGTAACTGGGCCCCCGGGGGAATGAAGCAGGAGGGAGAGGACACAGGAGGCTTGACTCAGCCGGGCTGGCTGACCGTGGAGGACCCTCACCTCTGTGACTGTCATTCTTATGGGAACAGCCTCTGTCTCTCTGGGGTGACAACTGGAGGCTGGCTTCCCCAGGAGCACTCCCAGATCCAGAGGAGAGGGGCTGGAAGGCAGGAGGCAGCCCACCTTGTCCCAACGGTCTCCCTCTGTCGCCTGTTCCAACCTGTCACAGCCCCTCGTTTCTCCGTTAGAGCTGCTCCTCTGCTGTTCCAGGGTTTCACCCAAATATCCCTGGGGAGACCCATCTGAAATCCGAATTATCCTTCTCACCTCACTGGGGTCTAGTTTGCAGCCTGCAGCAGAGGGAAGATCCCCGAGCAGAGGGCTGGCTGCGTCTTTGCCCTGCTGTGTGACTTGCTTCCCCTCTCTGGGCTTCAGCTCAGTGAATTGTGGCTGGAGCTCTTGTGATTCCCACTCTAGGCTTGTGTGCACATGGCTGGATGCCTTTTCACCCATCTCTGCCAGTTGAAACTGCATATTCCTTTTCCTTAGCCCTGCGTGGGTTCCTCTTCCTCTGGGAAGTCTTCCTTGGTTAGACCAGAGGGCGGAGTCAGCTGACCAGCCTTTGGCTGCCTTGGACCTGATCCTCCTTGCCTGAAGCTACATCCCCTCCCACCTCTGCCCCCTGTTGTCCCAGGGGGGTTCCAGTCTGACCCCTCACTGGCCTGCCAGGGCCTGAAGACAGAGATACCATCCCTCTGTTTTCCCTCCAGCCCCTCACACTCGTGAGGTTTCACCAGCAGGAGCTGTGGCAGCTGCTGTCCTGCCCTGGCGCTGGGGGTGGGGGAGCGGGGAGCTGGGGTCGGGTCGGGGAGGCAGAATCCCCAGCAGGCTGCCTGGGCCTCTCCAGGACCCTCCTCAGCCCCTCCCCACGGGCAGGACCAGGATGGTGGGAACTCCATCCTGGGGTCCTTGCCGTGCGGGGCTAGCACTGACCTTCCCTCCAGCCCCATGTTCCTGCCCTGACAGGGGGCAGGGGGCATGGAGCTGCCGACTCCAGAGCTGCCCGAGCCCCCAGTCCTTATCGCCAGTTCCCACCTGCCAGCCTGGCCAGAGGAGGGAGGGAAAGGTGGCTGGGCCCGGGCCAGGGCGGTGCTTAATGACCCTCCGGGGGCCTAATCGCAGACTGGCAGCCGCTGAGTGGCTCGGGCTGGCTCCTGGAGAAGGCTGATAACACACCAGCTGGGCCCCCCACCATCTATCGGGGCTGCACAGCCAGTCCCTAGGGGGTGGCGCTGGGAGGGGGAGCCTCTGGGCTCGGGCGGGGCGGCAGGGGAGGTGGGGGAAGCTCTCCGCCCCCCGCCCTGGGGGAAGCGGATTCTGGGCTCCTTGATTGGCAGACAAGGGGGAGGATGCTCCTTCAACGCCTTCCTGCTCCCTCCCCACCCCTTCTCCCCAAGCAGGACCTCCCCCACCAGGGCCCGGTCTCCTCTTCGGCTCTCCCAGCCTTTACTCATCTCCGTCTTTGTGCTTCTGTCTTTTTCTGAGCGTATCTCTCGTCCTGTTTTTACCTCCATCTTCTTGTATCTGTCGCGTCTCTCTGTTCTCCTCCCTGCACCTGAACTCAGTGCTCACCGGCCTCTCTCTCCCCTCGCATCCGTCCTCTCTTTCCAGCTGGCTCTCCCTGTGGGCCCCTCCCTAGCTCTCCCCGACGTGCCCGCGCTTCCCTGATGCCTCCTCTTGGCGGGCGGACTCCGGTGCCCTCACCGGTCTCACTCTTTGTGCCCTGTGTGATGTCGCATGACCTCCAGCTGAGCCCGCCACCTGCTCTCTGGGCAGAATGCACGGGCTGCCCAGGCCCTGGCTGTAGGAACCCGAGGTTCTCCTACCCACACAGGGCGTTCTGGCTCTTCCAGCTTCCTGGAACAGGGCTTGCACCTTTCTTATTCTTCTCCTACCTAAAACATGTGGATTTCACAGGGTTACATTATAGGTTACACACAAACTCGTGCACTAAAAGCTCCACGCAGGAAATGAAGATAGATTGCAACACGGCTTACTTCAGTTAGGCTTGAAGAGGAAACTCCAGCCTGGAGATGGTTTTGAAAAAAGGCTGCAGAGTTCTAGCTTGAGTGTCACCTGTTGTTACGACAGAGTTAGCAGGGCGTCGGGCTGATTTTCCAGGTGACCCCCTCACGCTCAGCGTGACGTGAGCAGGACTACTGCTTGCTTATTGCGTTTCAGGGAGGGAACTACCGCTGGCCAGAGTCTCCTCCCCCAGTGCAGGGTAAAGGAGTGGGTGTGGGGAGAGGCGCGGAGTGGGTGTGACTTTCTCCTTATCCTACCGGAACCCCTTGGACCAGCCTCACAGATGAGTCAGATGGCTGGAGCCGGCAGAACTCGCTCTGGGATGCCGGTGGGAGGCATCTGCCTCCCCTCCAGATCTGGCCCGGGGCCCGGAGCCCCCAGCTCAGCTCTCCTCCCCCCCTAGCAGTACACACAGTGGCCAGGAGCTTGAGCTTAAGAATCATGAAGAGACTCTGGTTCAAATTCCAGCTCTTCTCACTCCCTGTGGGACTACCTGGCCTTTCAGATGCTCCTTTCACTTGCCAGTAAGATTGGTTCTGTCATGGCTGCCCTGCGGGGCTGCTGGGAGGACACAGAGATAATGTACGTGTTATCATCGCACCTGAGACTCGCCAGAAGTCTGCCTAGGCTCGGCTTAGAAGTTACTTTTTCTGGGAAGCTTGTCCCCAACCCCTGGGTTAGGGGCTTCCTCTGAGCCACACCAGCCAACTCTACACTCACTGCCCCGTCTTGTCTGTTTCCTTGTCTGTGTCCAGCTCCAGCCCCAGTTGTGGGAGCTCCTCAAGGGCAGGTGACTCCTCTCTGAGTCACCAGCACCCAGGACAGGGCTGGGCCCAGGGAAGGGAAGCCCAAGGGATGGTGAAGAGACCCAGAAGATGGACTAAACCCCAGTCGTCTGTCCAGCTGTACGTCTGTCCGTGCCCCTCAGCCTCACACAGGCACAGGCACACACCTGCACGTGCTCTCTCAAGCTCTCTCTGGCTGAAGGTCCTGGGGTCAGCGAATACTGTTACTCCATCTGGTCTGCGGCTGGTGGGGAAGGGCTGCTCTCCCCATCTGCCTGTAGCCTCGGCTGCCACCTGGTGGCTGTACACTCAATGGGACAGGCATATTCAGCAGAACCCTTGAACTTGACCTTCAGGGGGCTCGTCCCCCTTAAGCACCGGGACCAAAGGCCTTCCCATGGCACGGCCCCGAGGACCCCATAGGTTGTGCCAGCACCTTGCCCTGCAGGCTTCAAGGGCAGCCGGGCCTCCAGTGTCCCCTCCTTGTGTGGCTAGAGGCCAACTCCGTGAAAACCTCAGGTTCCGTGCACTACTGGTGGGGCCAGGCTCTGGGACACTTAGCCTCCGGTCCTGATGACACACCTCCCTTTCTCTCAGAAATGGTCTGAGAGCCCAATGGCATCTGTCCTGAGTCGCTATTCCAGAGAGTAAGGAATGACAGTGTTTGTGGTGCCCTGTTCCCTAGAGACCCTGGCCCCCTGGAGAAGCAGAATAGAGAGAGTTTGATGAGAGAGAGTGCGAGAAAGTTCAAGGACGAGTCTCAGTACTTTCCTGAGCAAGCTGGAAGATGCTGGAGCTGGGGGGACACCGCACTGGGTTGTGTGGACTGCACCTCTACCTGCAACCTGGTGGGCCTCCATCCGCCTGCAGGGAGAGGTGCCTATTTCTGCTTCTCGCAAAGGTACTGCGCAGGCTAGCGGATGGCCTGAGAATGGCAGGTGCCAGGGGACAGGCAGGAGCATGTGGGGTGAGGATGCATTTGGACACATGGAGTTTAGGAGCTGGTGGGACGTCTACAGGGAGTGGACCGGGGGTGGCACAGTTGGATGCACAGGGCATGTCTGAAGCACAGTTGAGCAGTTTGTAGTTGAGCCAGAGATTTTGCCTTCTAGTTGGATGCCCACTACGAGGCTAAGAGGCCAGGTCTGGGCCAGGCAGCCTGGACACAGCACCGCTCTTACACTAATGCCATGTGACCTTGGATAAACCAACTCAACCAAGCTCCAGGTTACTCATCTGTAAATTGGGGGCAGTACGTGGGGCCTATTTATTTATTTATTTTAATGAGAAAATGCACTCATAGTTTTATTTATTTATTCATTTTGCAGTTCTAACGTATCAGCACAGTGTTATCCACTGTTTTCTTTTTTTTAATTTTATAATTTTTATTGGGGTATAGTTGATTTACAATGTTGTGTTAGTTTCAGATGTACAACAAAAGGAATCTGTTATACATATATCCACTCTTTTTAATTTTTTATTTTAAAATTAATTATTCTTATTGTTATTTTATATATTTTTATTTTTTGGCCATACCGCGTGGCATGTGGGATCTTAGTTCCCTGACCAGGGATTGAACCCACGCCCCCTGCATTGGTAGCGTGGAGTCTTAACCACTGGACCACCAGGGAAGTCCCCTACCCACTCTTTTTTTAGATTCTTTTCCCATATAGGCCATTGCAGAGAATTGAGTAGAGTTCCCTGTGCTATATGGTAAGTCCTTATTCATGGTGTCTACTTAATAAGAGGTGTTGTGAAGATTCAAATAAACGGTGCACACAAAACATATAGAATAGTGCCAGATATACAGTTAGTGCACACAGTAAATGTTAGCTTTTGTTTTTTATTACTATCGTTATTATTACAGGATGAAGTCGGTTGGATTCAAGACTACTGTGTCAGAGCTAGCAAAAACCTTAGAATCATTTAGCCCAGTTTACTGATATTGCACTGTGGAATCTGAAGCCCAAGGAAGGGATGGCACCTGCCCAAGGTCATGTAACAAGTCCGGGTGAGAGGCAGGCTAGAGGCTCTTCATGGCTGGTGGGTACAGAACATGCTGAGCACAGCTGCTCCCCTGGACCTCTGGAGGCACCAACGTAATGGGGTTAGTTCGTTCTGCATTGCTGAGGCTGGTACAGTTCTGTACATGGACTTTGCCAATGAATAACCGGCCTCCTGACTGGTTCTGGCTGTGAGCTGGGGGTATGGGATGGGGGTGGTGGTGAGGATGGGTGTGGGCAAAGTGGGGGAGTGGTGAGGGAGGAGAGGGAGCTCCGGGGAGCAGAGGGGAAAGGGAGAGAGAGGGATGGGAAGAAGCCAATGGAAGAAACTTCCAGGTGCCAAGAGCTAAGAAGTTGGAACAAGAGACCGGGAAGGGCCTTCCCTCAAACCAAATGCAGTATGGTTGTGGTAATGGTGGTGGTGGTTTGCACGTTGAAGCTGACTGCCACTATATGGTGTGTAGGATGTCTTCTGTTTGGAGACTCATTCTGACCCTATTTTCTTGAGGAAAAAATGCAGACTCAGAAAGGGAGGTGACTTGCCCAAGGTCACACAGCCCGGTAGTGGCACTGGACCTGGTCTAATTCTACCCCAGCATAGGGTTCTGTGTGTGTGTGTTTATGAGAGGGAGAGAGAGAAAGAGAGACAGAGAGAGAGAAACGGAGAGCTGAAGAGGAAAATAGAGTGTTTGCCACTGCAGCGCTCACAGTCCCTTTGGTTGGAAAGAAGCATCTGGGAAAGTGCCTGAGAGCGGTCCTCGCAGCATCTAAGTGGAGTGGTCTGCATCGGCTGCTTCTGCCTCCATCCATTCCACTAGCTCGTCCAAGTCTGCCACCCCCAACACGCTGCCGAGACTGCTCTTACCAGGAGCACCAGAGTCCCATCTTCTTGTTGCAAGATACGGTGGCCTGTCTGGTCCTCCTGCCCTCAGCATAATAGGATGGTGGCCGTTTTCTCTGGGGAGCTCTTCCTGACCAACTGCCCTCAGCTCACCAGGCTCCCAGAGGCCCCTGGACTCACAGCCTCAAGTTGGTCAGGGCGTTGCTCTCTGAACAAGGTTGTGAATGCTGATCTCCATGAGGCAGAGACCACAACTGTCTTGTTTGTCGTGATGTCCGAGTATCCAGCACAGGTCCAGAATACAGGCGGTCCCCGGTCAATGGTGGTTGAATGAATGACACAGGGACCTTATCCACTCCATTCATTTACATCACTTCCCATGAAGTATCAGCTTCCGAATCAGCACCTTCAGCCCCGTGCCCTCCAGGACCCAGTTGCCTCCTGCACAACTCCACGGGCACCTCAGGCCAAGGTGGAATTCCTGATCTCTGACCCACTTGAGTCCCCTGTGCTGTTAGTGGCACCACCACTCATCCACCCAGGCCAGAGGCGGGACGCACCCTGAATTCCCCTCCCTCACGCCATCCCACCTCCCCTGCCTCGGGTCTGCGGCTTGCCTGGATGTTTGCAGCTACCCTCTGCTCTACTCCTTGTTTTCACTCTTGTTGCATGCTCAAACTGTCCTCCACATGGTCACTAGAGAGACCTTTCCCAAACACAGAGTCCACCAGGACCCATCCCTTCACACCTGGGAGGTAAGCCTCCCTCCTCCAGGCGGGTGTAGCTTAGTGGCTGCAGGCCTGGGCTTGAAGCCAGACCTCCCTGGGCAAATCGTGCCCTGCCAATTTTATATTAGTGTGACACTGGGCAAGTTAGTAATAAATGTGCCTCAACTCCTGAATCCGAAAATTAGGGGTAAAATGATGTGCATATTATTGGGCTGTAGTGAAGAGTAAATGAGTTAATGCATGTACAGGAAGCATAGAGTAAATAAATGCTCAATAAGTGTTAGCAACAGACATCTGAATTTTCCTTCCTGTTTTGCCTGCAATGTCTTAAGCAGCCACTAGATGGCCACACTGCAGGCTCTCTGTGATTTCCCACACCAAGCTCTCCTTCCTCCCCTCCCACAACGTTTCACATCTCAGTGCCTATTTGTTCATGTTCCGGGCTCATGTTTTCCCTTTTGCCAGCCTCACCTCCTTCAAGACAGCTTTCTGATACATCTTTCCCACTCCATGCTCACCAAATGGGCTATGTTCTATGTCTGAGAGCTCCTGGAGGGCAGGACATCTCCAGGACACCTGGCAGAGTCCCTGCATAGAACAAGTGCTCAGTGTTTGTCGGATGAACGAATATGTGTCAGCCAGTCCCAGCTCAACGACTTAAATAATTTGCATGATCTTGGGAAAATCGCTTAAGCTCTCAGTTTTCTTTTCCTTAAATGGACATCAAAAAGAGACTTTATGTCGTATTTGTGGAGAGTCCGGTGTAAAGCCCTAGCATAAGATCTGGCATGCTGTAGCCCCAGAGCCAGCATGCACAGACACCTACCAACCATGGCTCATTCTCATCGCCCACCAGCTATTGCCCACTTGTGCTTACACCTTTCCCTGTCCCAGCTGAGGGTATTAAAAATGGTTTTACCGGGACTTCCCTGGTGGTCCAGTAGTTAAGAATCCACCTTCCAGTGCAGGGGACACGGGTTCGATCCCTGGTCGGGGAACTAAGATCCTACATGCCGCAGGGCAGCTAAGCCTGTGCGCCACAACTACTGAGCTGGCGTGCTCTAGAGGACCACACGCCGCAATGAAAGATCCCACGTGCTGCAACGAAGATCCTGTGTGTTGCAACTAAGACCCGACACAGCCAAATAAATAAATAAATTTAAAAAATGGTTCTACCTCTTCCCAAAGGTCCTTCTTTACCAAGTATGGTCTGGAATTAATCTGCAAGCTGGCTGGGTTTGGTGGGCCTAGGCTTAGTTGATGGTTCAGCAGAGCCCAGTGGGCTCTCATTTGCCTGGAAAGCCCAGGCTCAGCCTCCCTGCCCCTGAAAGCCCCACTGTCCTCCTGAATGAGGCCCTCCTGGGCCTCCTTTTCTTCACCCCAGTTCTTGATGTCCCAACACTGGCTGGCGTTCGGCAGAAGGTCTGGTTCCTGGATCTCTGCACTCTTATACTACCTCTGTCTGGATGACCCTAGTCATTGTGCCTCTCCCATCAAACCACTGAAGCAATGGCCCTTCCTTAGGACAAACTCCCAGGAGTGGGATGTCTCCATCAAAGAATATGAGCATTTCTGAGGCTCTTGTAAGGTACGTGCTCACTAGTGGTTTCCTTAAGAGCTGAATCCAGTTTACATTTAATCAGTTCATTGTAGACAGTGGGGGTGGGGGTGGGGGAAGATTTCAGTTTGCTTTGAGGCCAAACACTTTCTAAAGGGCTGTTCATGAAGTACAGCACTTTTTTTTTTTGCCGGATGTCTCTTCTGTCCTTTTATCCTTTCTCCCTATTCCTTGCAATATCCTGAACAGCCACCAGATGGCAGAGCTCACACAGTTCCTGGGATGCTCCCTCCTGTACCAGCAACCCCCTTTTCCTGTGTATAGGGGAGTGTGCCCAGCCTGGGGGTCTGAGTGTAGTGGCCGTTGATAGGATCCCTGGGGAGATGTGGAGATGGCCCAAATGGAGAGATCCCTGGCTGGAAGTCAGGGCGTTGTGTGTAAGGGCAGTTCTTCAGCCCCAATCCATCAGGAGCTCAACAGATTGACCTGAAGCGAAGAAAGTTACCCACAGTAGTAAAAAGAAAGTGACGAGAAAGTAAAAGGAAAATGAAACAGAAAGCGCCTGGATGGGAAAAATTAAAAGACATGTTGATTCCCGTATTTTGTACTTGTAGCTTTTGTGTGAGCAAAGGGATAGTAAAATTGCATGGATTATGGGCCGTAGGGGATCTAGAATAGAGGTAGAGAAAAGAATTTTCTCCAGTTGGAAGGCAGCAATAAATCATTTTATGGTGCTGGAAAAGCTAAAACACCGACCAGATGTAGGTATAATTGAAATAGAAAGATAGGGAAAAAGAGAGTAAAAGTTGACTCTGAGTTGTCTAGTTTGAGCAACTAGGCACGTGGAATATTATGTAGGTAATAAACATTACAATGAATAGTGTGTGAAAATACCATTGCGCTGAATTAAAAAGAGGAAACTTCTATATACTAGGTAATAGCGCAGATCCTCATGAACAAGTAATGGGAGAGATCTCAGAGAAAACTGGAGTTATTGCTTCAATATAGTGGTTAAGAGCACAGACCCTGGAGTTTAATTACTTGGGTTCAAATCCTGGCTCCAACGTTTACCGGTGGTAAAATTTCACCTCTTTGTGCCTCAGTTTCTCTAAAATGTACATAATAATATGACCTTCATGGCAGAACTGTTGAGAGGATTAAATGAGTTAATACATGAAAAACATATAGAACAATGCTTACCACCTAAAAAGTGCTATATAACTGTTTGCTTTTTTATTACAGAAGTAGAGCTGATTTTGTAGGAAACAATTAATTGCTGTTGGGCAACTATAGTAGCACAGCTGCAATAAAATACTGCTACAGTTTAATTGGACTACTATAGCTGCCCAAATCAAAGCCAGCACTTGAAAGAGGGTTAAGATTAGAGGAAGCTGTAGAAAAACACCCAACATAGTCAAAGATAAATTTTGGCCTATTCCTTTATATGTCTGCATACGGTATTTGTTTTTCTCTTTCTGACTTACTTCACTCTGTATGACAGACTCTAGGTCCATCCACCTCACTACAAATAACTCAATTTCATTCCTTTTTATCACTGAGTAATATTCCATTGTATAGATGTGCCACATCTTCTTTATCCATTCACCTGTCAATGGACACTTAGGTTGATTCCATGTCCTGGCTATTGTAAATAGAGCTGCAATGAACATTGTGGTACATGACTCTTTTTGAATTATGGTTTTCTCAGGGTATATGCCCAGTAGTGGGATTGCTGGGTCATATGGTAGTTTTACTTTTAGTTTTTTAAGGAACCTCCATACTGTTCTCCATAGTGGCTGTATCAATTTACATTCCCACCAACAGTGCAAAAGGGTTCCCTTTTCTCCACACCCTCTCCAGCATTTATTGTTTGTAGATTTTTTGATGAAGAATGGCCATCATTAAAAAGTCTACAAATAATAAATGATGAACCACACATGCATGCCCAGGACTTATCCAGAGGTCCTGCTTTGTCTTCCTACAGAAATTTGCTTCCCTTCACATCAGTAGTTCTTCACAGCTGAAGCTGCTGCATAACAAATGAAGCAAAATATAGGGATGTTTGCTTATTAGTTCTAACTCTAAATATTACAATGCAGATACATACTCAATAATACAATCTCTCTACCTACAATTTATGTAGCATGCTCATTCAAAGGGTACAAATAAGCCTTTCTGAATGATAACCATGCCATATGTCCATGGCAGACACAGAGTCTGTGTCTCAGACAATGGAATGTCTCACAGAGGACTCAGGCGATGCAAAGCCCAGGACTAACCTGTGTACTGATGGACCACTTGGCTAGATTTAGAAAAGATGTGGCCTTGAGAGCTGAATTTGAAAATCAGGTCGTTGTGATACAAAAGACTGTACATGTGTTGGTGGGTGAGTTTGGTAAGGTTGAACACTGCTTCCAGGTAGAATTGGAGGCTCCTGGAAGAGGCAAGATGGGACAACATGTTAGTGGGTGACAAGTACTTTCCTTTGGCCACTGACTTGTCAGTCTGTATGTTGCCCTGCTGGCTGAAGGCACACTTCACAATGGTGTCCAGGGCCTTCAGGGAGACTTGTTCAAAGATCTCCAGGTGTGGGTCTTGGGCAATGATCCCTCCCATTTGTCCTGGGGCTGGAGATGAAGATCATGATTATACACAAGCCCCTCTGCTCCTAATTTCTAAGTTCTTTTGTGTCCCTTGGTCCAGGATGTGCTCTTCCAAGTTATGGAGGCTTGAGTTTGAACCCAGCTCTGCTTCTAATCTGTCTTATAATCGTAAACAAACTGCTTAATCTCTTAATCTCAATGTCCTTACCAGTAAAATGGGGATAATAATACCAAAGTCATAAGACTGTAGTATTGGGTGGGCCAAAATGTTCGTTCGTTTTTTTGCGTAAGACGGCTCTAGTAGCACTTAGTCGTCTTTAACTTCATTCAAAACCATTTTGTTAGATTGTATGTGACAGCTGTCTTTTCAGCATGCATTTTAAAAAAGACTTATCAAAATCGGTGAATTTTTGTGTAGCCATTTTAATACTGAAAGTGGAAGGAAAAAAAGCAACATTTTCAGCATGTTATGCTTTATTATTTCAAGAAAGGTAAAAATGCAAAAAGATTTGTGCAGTGTATGGAGAGGGTGCTGTGACTGATCAAATGTGTCAAAAGTGATTTGCGAAGTCTGGTGCTGGAGATTTCTCGCTGGACGATGCTCCAGGTTAGGGTAGACCAGTTGAAGTCGATAGCGATCAAATCGAAACAATAATTGAGAACAACCAATGTTATATCACGCGGGAGATAGCTGACATACTCAAAATATCCAAATCAAGCGTTGAAAGTCATTTGCACCAGCTTGGTTATGTTCATTGCTTTGAGGTTTGGGTTCCACCTAAGTTAAGCAAGAAAAACCTTCTTGACCATATTTCCGCATGTGATTCTCTACTGAAACGTAATGAAAAAGTTCCATTTTTAAAACAAATTGTGACAGGCGATGAAAAGTGGATACTGTACAACAATGCGGAACAGAAGAGATCATGGCGCAAGTGAAATGAACCACCACCAACCACACCAAAGGCCGGTCTTCATCCAAACAAGCTGATGCTGTGTATATGGTGGGCTTGGAAGGGTGTCCTCTATTATGAGCTCCTTCCGGAAAACCAAACGGTTAATTCCACCAAGTACTGCTCCCAATTAGACCAACTGAAAGCAGCACTTGACGAAAAGCCTCCAGAGTTAGTCAACAGAAAACGCATAATCTTCCATCAGGATAACGCAAGACCGCATGTTTCTTTGGTGACCAGGCAAAAACTGTTACAGCTTGGCTGGGAAGTTCTGATTCATCTGCTGTATTCACCAGACACTGCACCTTCGGATTTCCTTTTATTTCGGTCTTTACAAAAAATTCTCTTAGTGGAAAAAATTTCAATTCCCTGGAAGACTGTAAAAGGCACCTAGAACAGTTCTTTGCTCACAAAGACAAAAAGTTTTGGGAAGATGGAATTATGAAGTTGCCTGAAAAATGGCAGAAGGCAGTGGAACAAAAGGGTGAATACATTGTTCAATAAAGTTCTTGGTGAAAATGAAAAATGTGGCTTTTATGTTTACTTAAAAAACCAAAGGCACTTTTTGGCCAACGCAATAGTATGAAAGGATAAAATGAGCCTGACATGTAGTAAGTGCTTAGAAGTATTTGCAATCACTGTATCTGTATGTGTATCTGTATTTTGCTTTGATTTTAATTTTAGAATAGGAGGTGGGCATGGTGACAAGTGTCAGAAATGATGGCGCTGTGGTGCACTGGAAAGCACGGGGCCAGTCTGAACTGGCTTAAATCCAAGTTTTGTCATATACGGAAATGAGACATATTTAGGTGATCTCATGCCTCTGACTCCCTGCCCCATTAATACGTCTTTGCGACTACAGCTGAGGTCCTGCGTGTGGAATTACCTCACCCAGTGCCTGGCATCTAGTGGGTGACCAGTAAGGACCAACAACTATTGTTGTTTCCTCAGTGTCTGAACCCTGTAAGTTGGTGGCAAACCGCATGAAAGCTTGGAAGTTTCTGTCTCCTTCAGTGCGTCACCGGACCCAGCCTACAGCACACAGAATTCAGCCTTCTGAAATCACAAGATCTTTCCTGGGAGTGAATGAGTTTTGTTGCTTCTCTGGGCTACCTGAGACATTAACAATTTGTAAATCACTTAGGCTTTAAGTTCTCACAGTCACCTCATTCAGGACGGCTAAACAGATCGAAACTCCGAGAGGAGGGGCTTGGAGACTCAAAACTGTCTTCTCTGTGGGTCCTCTTGAAAGCCTGTGAATCGTCTCCTGCCTCAGCTGAAGCCAAAGCTCCCCTTTCGCCCAACCACAGGGCTGTCCTCTGTCTGACGTGCCGTATCTATAAATCCTTTCCATTCTCCAAGCCCTAGCTCCAGCTGCTTATGGAGTCTTTCCTGATTGCTCCTGAGCAAGGACTCCCCGCCACGTGGGCATTCCTACTCCTATTTTGTCTGAGCCATAGATGTGATGCTTTGCTCTTCTGCCTTGTTTTCTCCCAATGTGGTGAGTCTGCTGGACTCCGTCACTCCTTCATTCACGTAACTCTCACTGAGCACCTACCCCAAACGCATCCCTGGAATAGGTGCTGGGTATAGAAACATGGTAAGACGAGGGCCTTGCCTCCGGGATGCTCATGGCCTAAGAATCATATAGCCCCATACAAATAGCTGTGAGCATAGCTCTGAGGGAGCCCAGAGTCTGTTGTGCCATGTGCTTGTTAGCACCTCAGTCCAGAGGCCTGGTAGAAATGCTCTCTCCTCCTCTTACCAGCTTCATCTGTATTTTCTCAGATACCATGGTGATGAAAATTTTCAGAATGTGATGTTGAAGCCAGGTCTTACAATCTGGTGGTACTGTAGCCACTTAGAACTGTGCAGGGTCACCAGTCCTCGACCTTATGAAATGAGAAGGGCAAACACTCAGATTGCAGCCCAGGGAAATGAGGAGAGACTGGTGCCCAGGCAGCAATCCTCTGTCTATGGCCCTGGAGGGGAGAAGTCAGAGTGAACAGAGCTCGAAAGAGTGAATGAGGGTGAGTAGACCTTACATTTTGGGAGTTAGGTCCAAACCATGTTCAATTAACTAGTAATTTCACATCTTAGTCATTTTATTCAGCTTGACTCTGAGCTGCTGCTCAAAACCAGGGTGGCATCTCCTTCTCTAAATGCACTGTAGTACCTGGAACAGTGGCGCCTCTCTTCAGACCCTTGTTCTTTTTTTTTTTTTGCGGTACACGGGCCTCTCACTGTTGTGGCCTCTCCCGCCACGGAGCATAGGCTCCGGACGCACAGGCTCAGCGGCCATGGCTCACGGGCCCAGCCACTCCGCGGCATGTGGGATCTTCCCGGACCAGGGCATGAACCTGTGTCCCCTGCATCGGCAGGCGGACGCTCAACCACTGCGCCACCAGGGAAGCCCTAGACCCTTGTTCTTTGAACAACCTGATTTTATTGCAGCAAGTGACAGTGGCTCCTGAGGCTCGTGCGCCACCTTTCCCTTCCCACGGTTCGACTGTTCCGTAGATTCCATAAGAAGCCAATAAATTATCTTTTTGCCTCGTTTAAGTTGTGTTTTTCTCACTTATAATTGAAATAGTCATGATTAAAACAAAACTTACGAGAGTTGCACTTTTAAAAGGTCACTGTACAGTTTCCCCTTCTTTGCCCCTTTAGCTCCGGCCACTGCTGTGGTATCAACTCCGTGTGGGCCAGTTTCACTTGGGCACAACTGCACAGCCCTCTGCTGGTGCCCACGCTACTGGTGAGCTGTGTTGTTGTTGATGCCGGGGTGTGAGATGCTTGAGACCTGTTCAGTGTCCATGCAGGTATGACCGGGTACAAGGCAATTAACTCATTAAGACACAAACCCTTGAGCAATCAGAACTGAGAGTTGGTAAATAAATTCATCCCTTCCTTGCCTACATAGGTTGCCCTAAGAAGCTTTAAAACTTATAAGTCCTCTCCAAAGATGGTCCCATAACATCAAACAATCAGTCAACCTTGATGCTACGCACCGATCAGATCAGTCACACACTCCTGATCGGGTTTCCTTCGTACGTTGTCCCAATGCCTTTCCCCCTTATTCCTGCTACCTTGGATTTTGCTCTCTAAATGAAACAGCAGCACAGTGGCTTGCCTCAGTCTCTGCTTTCAGGGGAACCTAGGGGAAGATGTTTTGGTGGTCAAGCAAAGCACAGATTGGATCATGGTGAGAGTGGATGCAGAAGACCAGTTAGGAAGAGACCAGGAAGGAAGAGGCTTGAACTTACTTAGGTGGTTGCAATAGGATGGAGAAAAGTCAATGGATTCATATAATAAGGTAAAGGAGAGGGGGGAATCAAAGACGATACTATCTCAGGCCTAAGCAAATGCATGGCTGGTTCTTAATCTTTGGCCTTTGATCTCCAATTTCACTCTTGTATATATTCTGCTCTCTAATGCTGGGGCTGGGTCTCTGCCTACCATGTTTTAACACTCCTTTTCCACCTGGCTTCCTGATGGGTCCTGACAATAAGGAGGAAGAGAGAAGAGACTTCCTATCTGTTTTTCAGGTTCTCTCAGCATCACCCCAGCCTCCAGCTTCTTTGAGCACTCCTTGCACCAGCCATGCAATGTCGTCTCCTGAGACATCTGAACACAGCTGCACAGAGCTTCCCTGCTGGAGGTCTGAGACCAGCCCTGCGGGCCCCTCCCCTGAGCTCTTACTTTCTGAAATCCCATCTCTGCCCTTTGTTACCTCAGCCCTAAGGGTGGTAAGTGCTTCCCCTGGGTTACCTCACTGTACTCTTTTTTCCCCTTTCAGTCTTGCAAAACCTATATTAACTATTACCTGTATTTCTTTTTTCTATCTGAAATACCTAGTGTGATTTCTCTTACACTGACTGGTCCTTAAATGTTACAGTTTCATTCTTGAAAGCTAAATGCACAACTGATGAGACGCTACTGTGTGCATCATGTAAATAAAAGAAAATTTATTTTCTATTTTTAAAAAATACATTAAACCACATGTTTCTAATAATCACAAGCAGCTCTCCCTATTTCCTTCCCGCATTCAGCCCTGAACTTCTGAAATGCACACAAATGGAATCTTTGTAAATTAAATATTGCTTTCCCACTGACTGACGCACTCTTTCCAGAATGGCTTTCTTTCCCTATTGAAGTATTTTCATAGAAAATAGTTTTATGATATTATACTAAGCATAAAAATACATGCTAATCTAGAGGCTTAAAAAACTCCTTTCTGGAATTGGAAAAATAGAGAAAAAGAGTACATTAAGGGGAAAACCTTCTGGCAAGGGATACCATCTTGTTCCCATGAATGGAGAAAGGGTACAATTGTCAACTATTCCTACTGCACAGGCAGAAAGGTACTTTCTTCCCTGTTTCCAAAAGAGGTCAGAATAGGCGATGCAGCAATAAAAATGCTATTTTCAAGGAGAAAAAAATCACAGGCAACCACAAATTCTGAAAATAAAGCCAGTAAACGTCTCAGGCTCCCATAGGAAATGAAACAATTGATTTCCCACTCTATGGTTGGCACTGTGATATGTCTTTGCCTGCATTCTGTCATTTCTTCTTCTCAACAACCTTCTGAAGGAAGTTTTGTTATGCTCAGTTCGACAGGAAAAAACTGAAGCTGATGGAGGAATTCACTCAGCTATTAGGAAAGGGAGCCAGGATTTGAAATCAAACATGATTCTGATTCTAAAGCCAGTGACCTGTTCGTCTGTTGTGACCTGCAGGGTTTCTGGAGGTAAAAGCTTTAGTCTGGACAGATGTACCCAACTAGATATCCCTTGCCGTTTGACAGCAGTAGGGGTGGCTAAAATTACTTTATTGGGGCCCGTCCATTTTGGCAATAGTTGGTCTTGGCAGGACCCCCTCTTTCCAGGTTTTAAGAAGAACTTGGTCCCTGGGGTTTATTTGTAAAGGAACTGCTCCTTCCTCTGCAGTTTTAGTGGGAGCTGGCTCTGTCTTGTGGGCCTAGTCCTGGATTGCTTTCTGAACCTGTCCTGGTTTAATAATATATCTCAGGGCCTGGTTCACTTCCACATCCAGTAGAATGTCAGTAGTAAGAAAAGGCCTCCCGTAGGTTATTTCAAATGGGCTAAGTCTCAGACCATCCCTGGGGGCTACACGGACCCTGAGGAGTGCAATAGGGAGCAAGTTGGTCCAAGGTCATGAGTGTCTTGGCAGAGCTTTGCTAAGGTTTTCTTTAAAGGATGGTTCATTTTCTCTACCTTCCCTGAAGACTGGGGGTGCCAAGAGGTGTGTAGCTTGCAGTCTATCCCTAGGGCCGTTGTGAACCCCTGTGTGATTTTGGCTATAAAAGAGGACACATTAGTTGCTCTGGAGGGACTTTGGAAGTCCAAACCGAGGAATTATTTCTTTTAAAAGGGACTTACAGACTTCCATAGCCTTTTCAGATAGGGTGGGGAAGGCTTCAGCCCATCCTGTGAAAGTATCAACAAATACCAGAAGGTATTTATATCCTGATCGTGGGCATTTGGGTGAAATCTAACTGCCAGTCTTCCCCCGGATATGTCCCTCGGTGTTGAACTGGCCTGAGTAATGAAGGGGGGATTGGATGGGCCTGTGGGTTATTACGGGCACATAAATCACAGGCAAGTGTTACTTGTTTTATTGTTCTTTTAAGCCCCTTCCCTGAAAAAGCCTTTTGCATCAAGTCCCATAGCGCATCCTCCCATGGTGGGTGGCATCATGTAAGCTCTTGGTGAGTTTCCATTACTGGGCTTCAGGGATTAGAACCCTATCCTCCTTTATATACCAGCCTGTGCTTCCCTTCTCATAGCCCCATTTCTCAGCATTTTCTTGTTCCTGTGGAGAATACTGGGGAAGGCTAGGGAGTTCGGAGGAGCCAATCACTAGAGCCATAACTTGCTCAGGTTCCTGCAGTCGAGCTGCCTGTTTTGCAATTTGCAATTTGATCAGCTTTGCTGTTTCCTTGGCCCCTACAGTGGATTACTGCCCCTACAGTGGATTACTTCCTGGGTGGGAAGCTGCACTGCTTCTAAAAGAGCCAGGATCAACTCTTTATTATGTTTTTTTGTTAGTCTGTTTGTTTGTTTTTGTTTGTTTTGTTGTTGTTTTTTTGGCTGCGTTGGGTCTTCGATGCTGCGTGCAGGCTTTCTCTAGTTGTGGCGAGCAGGGGCTACTCTTTGTTGTGGTGCGCGGGCTTCTCATTGCGATGGCTTCTCTTGTTACAGAGCACGGGCTGTAGGCGCGTGGGCTTCAGTAGTTGTGGCATGTGGGCTCAGTAGTTGTGGCTCGCAGACTCTAGAGCGCAGGCTCAGTAGTTGTGGTGCATGGGTTTAGTTGCTCTGCAGCATGTGAGATCTTCCCTGACCAGGGATCGAACCCTCGTCCCCTGCAGTGGCAGGTGAATGCTTTACCACTGTGCCACCAGGAGAGTCCTTTATTTTGTTTTATGGGGGAATTTCTAGCGGTTAATATTCTTCTTTATTTCTGAATGGCAGCATGAGCACATAGCATGTGGAACCCATATTTAGAGTCAGTAAAAATATTTCTTTTCCTTCCCTAATTGCACAGCTCTCATTAATGCAATTAGTTCAGCCTTCTTGGCTGATGTCTGGTGTGGCAGGGTCTTGGTTTCTATGACGTCATCTGGACTAACTATGGCATACCCCGCCTTTCGGGTTCCCATTTCTACAAAACTGCTCCCATCAGTAAACCATTCGACCTCAGGGCTTTCAAGAGGCTCACCTAGAAGATCAGACCTGCTGGAGTAAGTTCATTCTCTGGTCTCTATACACTGATGCAGTAAGTCTCCACTCTCGGCCTCTGGAAGCAGAGTTGCTGGGTTCAGAGTTAGGCACACCTTTAAGGTAACGTCAGGGGTGTCCATTAGGAGGGCCTGATATCTTGTTAACCTTCCTCCAGTCAACCAATGATGTCCTTTGACTTCCAGCACAGACTGTACCTGATGAGGGGCTGACACATCGAAGTGTTGTCCCAGGGTGAGCTTGGAAGCCTCATTAACCAACAGGGCTGTTGCTGCTACTGCCTGCAGGCAGTTTGGCCATCCCAGGGCCACTGAGTCCAGTTGTTTTGAAAATTAAGCCACTGGTCTCTGATCCGGTCCCAGCTTTTGGGTCAGGACTCCTAGTGCTATCTCTGACCTCTCGTGAACAAATAGGGTAAAGGGCTTGTCCAAACTTGGAAGCCCCAGTGTTACTCAATTCAATCTTTAGAGTCTCAAAGGCCCGCTGGGGGTCCTTATTCCATTGAAGGAGTTCCCTTTCTCCTCCTTTCAGAGCCTCATATAGGGGTCTTGCTATAAGGCCATAACTTGGAATCCAGATACGACAGAACCCAGCCATCCCGAGAAAGCCTTGGAGTTGCCTCTTTGCGGTTGGAGATGGTAATGCACTAATTGCTGTTTTTTGATCTATGCCTGGGGCTCATGCCCCTGGGGTCAAAACAAATCCTAAATATTGAACCCGTTGCTGTGAGATCTGAGCCTTGGTTGGAGAGACTTTATGTACCTTTCTTGCCAGAAAATTTAGGACCCTAATAGTATTTTGATCTGAATCTTGTTTGGTCTCACTATTTATCAATAAATCATCAACACCCTTCTCAAGGCTCAGTTCCCTTGCTAACACATTTTCAAAACGATGGGGGCTGCCCTGAAAACCCTGCGGAAGCACTGTCCATGTATATTGGTTAGCCCGCAGGGTGTCAGGGACTCTCCATTCAAAGGCAAAAACATATTGAGGGTCTGGATGTAGGCGAATATAGAAAAATGCATCCTTGAGGTTTAAAACAGAAAAATACTGAGCGCTCCCTGGCACTTGGGTGAAACGGGTCTATGGATTTGGCACCAATGGGTGAATAGGGATGACTGCCTCATTCACTGCTCGTAAGTTTTGCACAAACTGATACTCCCCGTTAGGCTTCTGAACAGGGAGGATAGGGGTGTTGCAAGGGGATTGGCAGGGCCTAATGAGTCCGTGTTTTAGGAATTTGCTGAGCAGCGGGTGGATTCCCCTCAGGGCCTCAGGCTTTAAAGGATATTGTCTCTTCCAGGGGTATTTTTTCCCAGGCCTTAACCTTATTTTTATTGGGGGAACACATTTTGCCTGAGGTATCCCAAACTGCAGGATCTACTTATTCTCTAATTTCTTTCCTTTTTTTTTTTTTTAACATCTTTATTGGAGTATAATTGCTTTACAATGGTGTGTTAGTTTCTGCTGTATAACAAAGTGAATCAGCTATACATATACATATATCCCCATATCCCCTCCCTCTTGCATCTCCCTCCCACCCGCCCTATCCCACCCCTCTAGGTGGTCACAAAGCACCGAGCTGATCTCCCTGTGCTATGCAGCTGCTTCCCACTAGCTATCTTTTTTACATTTGGTAGTGTATATATGTCCATGCCACTCTAATTTCTTGGTGGATGTCTTGGGGAATATTTTGATGCCCAAGAGGTGGGTCATTTGGGGCTACTAATAGATGCATTCTCTGTTTGAATTCTTTACCTCCTTGGACTTCACCGTGTCCTAAGAATATACTAGCTCCTAACTTATTTAGCAAGTCTCTCCTGAGGAGAGGGCCAGGGCATTCTGGCATATACAAAAATGAGTGAGCAATAATAATGGACCAAATTCCGCAGGCAAGGGGAAACATAAATCGCCTTACCTTTGGCTGTCCATCAACTCCCGTCACTGTACAGTCACGCCTGGAGAGGGGGCCGGCTGGCCAAGTCAGAACAGAGCAGGTGGCTCCAGTGTCTACAAGCAATTCAGTTCCCATACCCGCCATGTCAAGGGTGACCCGAGGCTCCGCTGGAGTGATGAGGATGGATTGAGTGGGATCTGGAGCCCAGCAGGCACTTGGGCCCTGTCAGTTGGTGTGCAGGAATCTATCATCCAAGAGATTTGCAAGGAAATGGGGCCGGTCGGGGTCGCCCCTCGGGCGTCCCACAGGACAGTGCTCAGGATGTTCCCTCTTCCAGTACCCCCCTTTCTGACAAAGGCACACTGGTTTGGGCCCAGGCGGCTTCTTAGTGGTCTGTCCAGCCTTTTTGGCCCTCCAGGGTCTCCTCGACGTGGGGGGTGGATCAGAGCAGCCAAAAACTGCCTTTTGTTTATTAGCCTCTCATCCTCATTGGCCTCCTCCATTAAGTCTCCGTTGTTATAGACCTTGAAGGCTTCCTCTACCAAGTTTGACAGTGGGGTTTGGGGCCCAGCCTCAAGCTTTTGTAATTTTCTCCAGATATTAGGAGTAGGCTGGGTGATAAAATGCACGGCCAATAGTGTCCTCCCTTCTGCAGACTCAGGGTCTGTATTGGTGGACTTCATGAATGCTTCTGTCACCCGGCTCAGGAAGACTGCTGGGTTCTCATCTTTTTCCTGTGTAACCTCTTGGACCTTATCATCATTTACAGGCTTCATCATACACTTTTCATTCCTTCTGATAGACAAGTAATATAATGTCTCATCCTAGCCTGGCCTACACGATCTTCACAGCCCCAGTGTGGGTCATGATCTGGGATTGCATCCCCACCCACCTGATAAATTTGGTGGCATGGACTGGTGGCCAGAAAGCCACCTGCACGTTCCCTGGCCTTTCTCAGTATATGCTCCTTGTCATCTGGGGTGCAACAGTGGGCCAGAATAACCATGATGGCCTGCCAGTTGAGAGATCACTTAAAGGCACAGAAACTCACACAAGCTGTTATCAAAAGCAGCGTTCCAGGACAACTCTGTTCTTTTATGAGAGAGAAACCAAATCCAGTCTTGCATCAGCCTACTCTTAATAAAATCCATTTACCTAATTAAATTTAATCCAACCTTAGAAAATCCTGACCACATACAAAATTGTTTCCTCGGTGCAGTGTTCCTCGTCCGCAAACCTTCTGCAAGTTTCTGTAGCCATAATTTGTCCCTTATCCTTTCCCCATGGAGAAATATCCAGCTCTACCACACGATCACCCTTTTTCCTTTCGACAAAATATATTTCCATTCCTCATACCTTCTTTTCTGAAAACACGCATCCTACTTTCCTTAAGCAACCATGAACTGTCCTATTTATTTATTTATTTATGGCTGCGTTGGGTCTTCATTACTGTGCGTGGCTTTCTCTAGTTGTGATGAACGTGGGTTACACTTCATTGCGGTGTGCGGGCTTCTCATTGCTGTTGCCTCTCTTGTTGCGGAGCACGGGCTCTAGGTGCACGAGCTTATGTAGCTGTGGCTCATGGGCTTAGTTACTCCACGGCATGTGGAATCTTCCTGGACCAGGGCTTGAACCTGTGTCCCCTAAATCCCATTGGCAGGAGGATTCTTTTTTTTTTTGCGGTACGCGGGCCTCTCACTGTTGTGGCCTCTCCCGTTGCGGAGCACAGGCTCTGGACGCACAGGTTCAGCGGCCATGGCTCACGGGCCCAGCCGCTCCGCGGCATGTGGGATCTTCCGGGACCGGGGCACGAACCCGTGTCCCCTACATCGGCAGGTGGACTCTCATCCACTGCGCCACCAGGGAAGCCCCCCATGAACTTTTACATAAGCATTCTCTATTGGTAGAGAACATTTCAAGGCAGTACCAAATAGCTTAATTTTTCTCTCACAAGAAGACAAAAGTAGGTAAGTTTAGACCTGTTTAGCAATTAATGTTCCAATATTTTACCTTATTTGAAATGGCCTGAATATTCAATTTAACTTAATTTAGTTTCAAATTTACCAAAATTTTGAGAGACTTGTTTTAGATGGATGTTTCCAAGACGTAATTATTCCTATAGAGGTTATCAAAAACTGATCCCAGTACTTTCACTTAAAAATTTAATGATATCAGGTTACTTCCCCTGTTGACACATTTTATAACAGAAACAATATGCACTTATTGACTTCCAGGAACCTTAGGTACAATGAAAGTTGATGACTCTAAAGACAGGTCTGTATTAATTAAACCCACAAGCTTAAGTTAGACAAGTTAATTTCTACAGAACCAGAGATTTCATAGTTTTCCTGCTTGAATTTAAAATGGCCCTCTTTTTCTTTTTTCCCTCGGTGTGGGGGACTACAGATGGATCAGGTGCTTCCTGAGAGCCCAGGCAGAATAGTTACATTGCAAAGGCAGAGGCAGAGATGCAAGCCCCTTGATCCAAGGAAAGAATAGTTATGCCGATCACAAAACTTAAAGACACAAACAAGAAGTTTCAGGATAAAGTGGATGGAGTGTAGGGGTGAAGACCAAGGGAGAGGTAAAGGGAGGAGGGACAGAAAAGAATGTCAGAAAAAGAGAAAGAGACAGAAAGAGAGAGATTGCCCTTTCAACCTGCCCCCGCGGGTGTCCATGCAGGCACCAAACAGCGCTCTTCCAGAAAGGGCCAGTGACGGAGGGAGCCCACGGGGGTGATTAAGCCCGGAAACCAGCCAGTTGTATGTTGTCTGTGGGACTGTCACCCACACGTACACCAGTATATAGAAATCTGCCCCTTCAGCCCGTTCCCAGTGGGACTTTCCTTGGCGGCAGGAAAATAAAGGTGAGAATATTGGGATGATAGGGCTTCCAGCCATTCCACGATATGAGGTTTGAACATCTATCACTCTCATAATCTCTGGTCAGGGAGAGCCCTCTGGACCACGGTCTGCACGGCGTGAGGTGAGCCTCTCCCACCTCTGCCTGTCACCCGTCAAGGTGAGCCGTTGCCGGCCAGAGGGAGCAGGTCTCACAAGCTGAGAGGAGTGATGCTGTAGCTGCCTGATGTCCACTCTCTCGGAAGGACAGGACAGAAGGAGGAGAGGACGGAGAGAGGAGAGGACAGAAAGAGAAGTAGAGAGATTTCAGGAGAGGGAAAGGGACCAAGGGGAAAGGGAAAATGGTGAAGGCAAAAGGACGAAGGGAAGGGGAAAGTGTTGTCTGAATGAGGGTACTGAAGCCCCCAGGGGCCAGGAAGGCAGACTTACCAAACGTGGTGACACTGAAACAAGAGGTTCAGGTGGCCGCTTGTCACCTGCTGTGAAGCTGCGTTCGGTGGTCCCAGAGGTGCCCAGATCCTCTTCCCAGACAGGCACAAGGAAGGGCCCAACGTTGGGCGCCACAAAATATGTAACTGACCAGGGCTCTTGGCCTCCTTAATCAATAGAAGTTGATCAGAGGCCAGACAAGAAATGCAGGCAAGGCTTTATTGGGGCCCCTGCAGCAGTGGGGGAGCGAGAACAAACAACAGGTTCCCTTGTTTGCTCACTCCCCGAAGGGGGTCAAGCTTGTTTCTTACATGGGGTGAGGGTAGGGGTGTATCCAGGGGTTGGGCCAGAGGGTGGCTTAGGTGGTCTGCCCACTGCTTAGGTGGTGTCGTGTGCAGGGGGAATGCGCAGCACCCTGCTTTTCCTCCTGACACCCTGTTTTTAATCTAGGCTCTTCAAAAGTGGCAGTTGGGGGTCAGAAGCAAAAGCAGCGTGCTGCCCATGCCCCCTGCACACAACACCACCTAAGGGGTGGGCAATAAGTGGTGCTGGGAGAACTGGACAGCTACATGTAAAAGAATGAAATTAGCACACTCCTTAACACCATACACAAAAATAAACTCCAAATGGATTAAAGACCTAAATGTAAGACCAGACACTATCAAACTCTTAGAAGAAAACATAGGAAAAACGCTCTTTGACATAAACCACAGCAAGATCTTTTTTGACCCACCTCCTAGAGTAACGGAAATAAAACCAAAAATAAACAAATGGGACTTAATTAAACTTAAAAACTTTTGCACAGCAAAGGAAACCATAAACAAGACCAAAAGACAACCCTCAGAATGGGAGAAAATATTTGCAAATGAAACAACAGACAAACGATTAATCTCCAAAATATACAAACAGCTCATGGAGCTCAATATCAAAAAAACAAACAATCCAGTTAAAAAATGGGTGGAAGACCTAAATAGACATTTCACCAAGGAAGACATACGGATGGCCAGGAGACACCTGAAAAGATGCTCAAATCACTAATTATTAGAGAAATGCAAATCAAAACTACAATGAGGTATCACCTCACACTGGTCAGAATGGCCATTATCAAAAAATCTAGAAACAATAAATGTTGGAAAGGGTGTGGTGGAAAGGGAACCCTCCTGCATTGTTGGTGGGAATGTAAATTGATACAGCCACTGTGGAAAACAGTATGGAGGTTCCTTAAAAAACTAAAAATAGAACTACCATATGACCCAGCAATCCCACTACTGGGCATATACCCTGAGAAAACCATAATTCAAAAGGAGTCATGTACCACAATGTTCATTGCAGCTCTATTTACAATAGCCAGGACATGGAATCAACCTAAGTGTCCATTGACAGGTGAATGGATAAAGAAGATGTGGCACATATATACAATGGAATATTACTCAGCCATAAAAAGGAATGAAATTGAGTTATTTGTAGTGAGGTGGATGGACCTAGAGTCTGTCATACAGAGTGAAGTAAGTCAGAAAGGGAAAAATAAATACTGTATGCTAACACATATATAGAGAGAATCTAAAAAAAAACAATGGTACTGATGAACATAGTTGCAGGGCAGGAATAAAGAGATAGGCATAGAGAATGGACTTGAGGACATGGGGTGGGAGGGCGAAGCTGGGGCGAAGTGAGAGTAGCATCAACATATATACACTACCAAATGTGTAATGTATAAAATAGTTGGCTGGTGGGAAGAAGCGGCATAGCACAGGGAGATTGGCTCAGTGCTTTGCGATGACTTAGAGGGGTGGGATAGGGAGGATGGGAGGGAGGGAGACGCAAGAGGGAGGGGATAGGGGGACACGTGTATGCACATGGCTGATTTGCTTTGTTGTGCAACAGAAACTAACAGAGTACTGAGAAGCAATTATACTCCAAAAAACATCTATTAAAGAACCCACAAATATTAGAAACTATCAAAACTGCTTTATCAAGGGATTTTGCTCTCTCTTTTTAAGAGTCTTTGTGTACAACTACCTTCAGTGTGTTAGGGACAGTGGGAGGGAGGCTCAAGAGGGAGGGGATATGGGGATATATGTATACATATAACTGATTCACTTTGTTGTACAGCAGAAACTAACACAACATTGTGAAGCAATTATACTCCAATAAAGATGAAAAAAGAAAAAAAAAGTGACAGCTGGGTTTTTTGGTCTCTTGGTATATTTTGCTCAGAATTTGCCCCAACTGTGCATGGACATAGTTATTTTTAGTCCCATACACTTTCTTTGTATTTTGTTGCTCGAAGAGAGGTGTGACCAGGTGCAAGAATTGCAGCGCTACAGCAAAGGGTCCCAGGCCCAGCATGTCTCAGTTGGGCCCCTCTAAGGATGTAGCGAGGAAGCTACCACACAATAGCTGGGAGGCTCCTTCCCTGACAGGTGCCCGGGGTGAGCTTCTTCCCTCTGAGCCTTTGGAGACGAGCCCTTTCTCCCGACTCAGCTGCCGTGGGAGCCTCAGGTGACAGGCGGGTTGTGGGGCGTGAGGGACCCCAGAGTGTGAGGCTGCAGGGGCGCTGGGACACGCTTGTCCTGCTGGGGTTCTGGGCCCACAGACCAGGGGTCATGTCCCCTCCTCGTCTCCTCTGCTTTCCCTCCCCTTCTCTCTCTCTTCCATTCCATCCAGCTCCTTGCAAGGGAAGACACACACGCTCCATATGACATTGTGAATTTATCCAGGGAGTGGGAAAGAGGGGAAGCCAGGTGAGTGACAAATGGGCAGACCCGTAACACACGGGGGTGATCAGGGGCCCAAGGCGATGGTAGTCACGCAGGACTTAGCAGCTACAGTAACGGCTGCCCAGGGTGTCCGTGTCCTAATCCCCGGAACTCAGAGCAAGGCTGTTTTATCTGAGTGGGCCTGTGTAATCACAAAGGTCTGATGAAAGAGAAGGTGATGTGAAGACAGAAGCAGGGGGACATTTGAAGAAGCTGATGGATTTGAATATGGAGGAGGGCCCAGGAGCAAAGGAACACAAGGATTGCAGCTCTAGATGTGGGAAAAGGCAAAGGGAGGGATCCTCTCCTACATCCCTGCACCGGGGGCCCTGCCAACACCTTGGCTGTGTCCAGGGAAACCCACTTCCGGCTTCTGACTCCAGAGCTGTCAGAGAATGATTCTGTGTTGTTCGAAGTCTTTAAGGCTGTGACCAATTGTTTTATCAGCAAAAGGAAGTGGATTCAGGGACAGACAGGTAGGCAGAAGGGGAGAAAGACAGGGAGAGAGTAGACAGACTGAAGGAGGGCAGGTGATCAGGGTTTAGGTGGACAGTCAGAGACACAGGTGGGTCAGAGACAGATGGAGAGATAAGCAGATAGGGAGCCTGGAGAAAGGTGAGATGAGGAGGGCAGAACGTCTGACGGGCAGGAGGCAGGAGATGAGGTAGGCCGGCAGGTGGGAAGATAGAAGCAGGAAGTGGGCACAGAGGCAAGGACGGGAGAGAGTGACAGCGAGACAGGCTGGCAGGCAGGGGCCCTCAGAGCTCGTCCTTGTCTCCAACAAGCATTACAGGAGCTTCCTGAGCTGCAAGTGGATCCCATTCTTGGACTTCAACACAACTCTTGGAATGGGAACAGGGACCCTGGAGGGATCGGGTGCCAGCTCAAAGCGAAGCAAGGTCAGGGCCACGGCCACCTTCATCTCATTCATGGCAAACTGCTTCCCGATGCAGTTCCTGGGTCAGGGAGGGAAAAGGAAGTGAGCAGAGGCTTCTAACCCCTGCCGGGCACAGGGCATTCAGGGCTCTCCTCCACCTGGCCCAGCCCTGATCCCTTCCTTACGGGTCACACTGAACGTGCCACCCAAGCCTCGGTCCACCCTCTCCCCCTGACCCTTACAAAGGCCACCTCTCTCCAGGATTAGCTCCTAACTCCTACTTCTGCTCTCAGCACTAGCAAGTCCTGTTGGGGAGCGTCGGCGCTCTAAGCCACAGGGTCAAGTCACGTGAATCAGTAAATGTGAATTAGTACTTTGTTCACTCGTCCACAG